>NC_136408.1:228323538-238323538 GCF_051521515.1 Lactuca serriola
ATCTTAAAAATATATATTCAAAATAATATCAATTAAAATGTTAAGGTATGTATTCTAACCATTTTCAATAAATTTATTTTTCATCAAAACGTTAATAATATATTTTATTATTTTTAAAATTCATATTATTAACATCAATCAATTTATAACTTTTTTAACCCATTGCTAAAACCATTATTTAAGTAAAATTAATCATAATTTAATATGTATTAGAAAAACCTAAAAATGACAAAAGAACCGTTAAATCAAAATAGGAAATCTCATACGAAGCTTACGTGTGACCTAATGAAACCCTAATTTAGGGTGTTGCACCATATATAAGCACCTTAAGTCTTTAGGGTTGGACACATCACCGTTCGAAACGGATATCCATCCAATGGACATAAATGAAGCAGATGAAAGTAATTATTTTTTCGATGACACATCACAATTCAAATCGGATATTGTATAAATTCATTAGTATATTGTTACAATAATGTTAGCATCGAGTGGATTTGTTAGCTACTGATAATAATATAATTGGCAGGTGTTCAATTCTCCTCAAGAATTGATGGATTGGGTGTAAAATGTGGCAAATACTTTAGGTTATGTCATCGTCACATCAATTTTGAATAAATGATTTTGACGATGGAAATTTGGGTACTCCTATATGCACGAAGGATTCGTATATAAAGGTCAGATATGACATTTGACAAGATAAAATTAATTTGTCCCTCAACTTGCAAAGATTTTTCAAAATACACCCTTAATGTTTTATAGTATTTACTTTAAACTTTATTATTTTTTGTTATATGGTTAAAAAAAAGTTTTATTTTAATTTATAACTCTTTCCTATTTGTTTTCTATCAACCATCACCGTATAAATATATCATATTAGAAAACTTTTTTTCTTTTGTTTTTATAAACCATTTAATATATATTAGTCAATAATTTTTTTTTTTTTATGTTTTATAACTCTAACGTTTTCCTAATTAATTATTATATTTTATTATATTATTAATTTTAATTTTAAATATATTATTTTTTACTATTGGTTATACATGATTCAATAGGGATTGAACTTCTCATTCATTACATTCTAGCTATAATGCATTTTTATTCCATTCAATGTTATAATACCACTTTTTAACCTATTAATCATAAAACCCTCGATGGGGATGATCATACTTTATCATCATTTTTTATTTTAATATATATATATATATATATATATATATATATATATATATATATATATATAAAACATTTTTTAGTTGGTGTTGAACACTTTAAAATTCTCAATCATTAAAAAGAGATAATGTTGAAAATAATAATAATAATAACCATGTGTTTTAGTGTATATATATATATATATATATATATATATATATATATAATAAGTTTAGTTAATAAAACAAATCAATAAACAAAACAGTAAAATAAAAACTATAAAGTGGAAAGTGGAAAGTGGAAGGTAGATTTTGTTACTTTAATAGAAAATAAGAGGCATTAAATGAAAAATGATAAAATATATTAAAAACTCAGGGTCCTCCTGTATACACGAATTTTTCGTGTATTTGTTGCATTGAATTGCGTGCCGAATTATTTTATCGATAAATATGTGTGCCGATTAATATGTGTGCCGAATTATTTTATCGATAAAATATAATATTATAATTTTATACCTTCGGTTTACATTGTAGTTTTAGAAAAGACCCTAGATTTTATCAATTTAAATCTTAAACCCTTAAAACTTTATTAATTTTGAAAACTAACAAGTAGAAACATATTAATTATTCATAAAAGTTGTTTAATTAAAATGATCTCATGAATACATTTATAAAAAAAGTAATAATGAATATTATTAAATATTAATAGAAAAAAATTAATTTGTTAAATAAGAAATATAAACTATGAAACATTAACAAAAATAGAAGGGATAAAAATGAAAATTTGGTTACAATTTCTTTCTATATATAGAGGATTCGTATTTCTTATATGGTACATTGAAAGCGACTTGCTGAAAGTAACTTTCCTTAAAAGCAAATATATGATATTTGTTAAAAATATAGATTTTATTAAATGACAAGTTGGAAAGAATGGATGGGTGACACATATTATGAGGTATTTGTACTTAACCTTTCTTATTATTATTATTATTATTATTATTATTATTGTTATTATTATTATTATTATTATATATTTTTTTCTCTTTGTTATGTTTAGAGAGATGATATTCATCCAATGGAGACAAATGAAATAGATGAAAATAATAGCTTCAATGAAAGTAACTATTTTTTCGACGACACATCACCATTCGAAACGGATATTCATCCAATGGACACAAATGAAACATATGAAAATGAAAGTTTGAACGAAAGTCGTTATTTCTTTGATGACACGTCACCCTTCAAAACAAATAAGGTATAAATTCATTAGTATGTTGTTACTGTAATGTAAGCATCAAGTGGATTTGTCTGCTACTGATAATAATATAATTGTCAGGTGTTCAATTCTCGTCAAGAATTGATGGATTGGGTGCAAAATATGGCAAATACTTTAGGTTATGTCATCGTCATAAAAAATTCTAAACGTAACTTTAATGTTGTATTTCAATGTGACCGTGGAGGTACATACAAAAGTACACAAATCTCCAAAAAAAAAACAGGGACAAAAAAAATTAATTGTCCATTTAGCCTACAGGGTAAATATTCGTCAGTAGATAATTCTTGGAAGATAAAAATGATATGTGAATTTCATAACCATGAGCCGTCATTATATTTAGAAGGTCATCCTTATCCACGACGACTAACTGAATATGAATGTCGAATAGTGGAAGATTTGTTGAAAAAAAATGTCAAACCAAAAGATATATTATCTGCACTAAAAAACCTAAATCCGAAAAATGTATCTACTCTCAAAACTATCTACAATGCAGACGAAAAACTTCGACGTAGGGAGAGAGAAGGTAAAACTCAAATGCAAGGTGTTATGGAATTTCTAGATCAAAATGGATATGTTTATTATAGTCGTGCAAATGTTTTGACAAATAAGTTAGAAGATTTATTCTTTGCTCATCCAAGATCATTAAAAATATGGCGTGCATTTCCACATGTCTTTTTAATGGATGCAACATATAAAACAAACAAGTACGGGATGCCTCTATTGGAGATTGTTGGTGTAACTCCAACAAATATGACATTTTCCATTGCATTTGTGTACATGCATGAAGAAAAACAATCCAACTATGTTTGGGCTTTAGACTGTCTAAAATCGGTAATGGAAGGATGTATGTTGCCGCGTGTTATTGTGACTGATAGAGAAATGGCTCTCATGAACGCATACACTATTATATTTCCAGATGCTAAAGGATTACTTTGCAGATGGCATATAAATAACAATATCATGAAGAAATGCAAATCATGTTGGGATGTTCTTTATACGTCATGGACGAGGTTGGTTAACTCTGAAACAAAGGAAGCATACAACAAGAATTTGGCACAAGTTGAAAAAACTACGAACAATTATCCAGGTATTTTTAAATATACACTATAATATGTTATAAATCATTACATCAACTGAAATTTTTTATGTATTTCAGATGCATTTTCTTATCTAAACAAAACATGGTTGACACCACACAAAGAAAAGTTTGTGTCTGCATGGACCGATAAGTTTCTTAACTTTGGCAATCACACAACTAATAGAGCTGAAAGTCAACATGCCAAGTTAAAAAGATATGTCGAAACATCAAGATCAGATATCGCCAAATCATTGAAGCATATTGTTGATGTTGTTGAGTCACAATACACAGGTATAAAAGCGAGTCTTGCGCATAACAAAATTTTCATTGTACATCGGTACTACGAAATACCACATCTAAAACCATTGTGTCGTTTCGTTTCAATTTATGCACTTGATATCATTTTCAAAGAATATGAGCGGTCCAAAGAATTTGGATTTGTTTATGAAAATTGTGGATGTCAAGTACGTACAAGTTATGGGCTGCCATGTGCGCATGAACAAGCTATATTTGTTAAAAAAAGGTCATTGTGTACCGCTTCATTCAGTAGATAAGTTTTGGAAGAAACTTGATTTATTAGAATGCAAATCGTTAGAAGATGATAAATTGGGTTGTGCAGTTGAGGTAAATATGTTTAATGCTCATTACGAAAAACAATCAAGACCTGTTAAGTTAAGTTTAGCAAGGAAGTTACTAAACTTAATCACGCCGTCAACAACTTCAGTTTCTGAACCTGCTACTCACAAAAATACTCGTGGGCGCCCCTCCTTAAAGAAGAAACTTTTCAAGAAAACCCATATCGATTTAAACCACGACCCACCAACTCAACATCCACCACCTCAAGATCAACCGACTCAAGCGCCACCAACTCAATATCCGTCTCGACGTAGCATTTCTACTTATACGCCTGATTATATGCGGTCTAATTTGTTTGATCTAAACCAGGAGCCGGATAGGCACAGTACGTACTCGTTCCGAGAACCTCCAATGTTCAACTCAACTTTTAATCAGGAACAATCGATGCATAGCTCGTACTTCAACCAAGAACAAGTAATGTATAATTCAGATCCACTTATGAATGAAATTTCGTATGAATTTCATCCATATGTCACAAACATACAAAACGTGAGGGGAGATGGAAATTGTGGATTTCGTGCAATAGCTGCGTGTCTCGGTTATAGTGAAGATAATTGGCGTCAAATCCGCTTAGATTTACAGAATGAGTTGTTAGCACACCCAGCTGAGTACGCACAGATTTTTTATTACGATTTAAACACCATACACCACTCATTGAATTTCAATGGATCACATTTCGCACCAACAGATCATTGGTTGATTATGCCGGTCACTAGCTTTCTCATTGCTAACAAGTATAATGTAATAGTTATTTTTCTAAGCAAAGATAGTCCGTCAACATGTTTTCCACTATGGCTTGGTCCCCAAGACATCTCAACTCATAGAGTTGTTGTTATTGCTCTTGTTAGAGGTGATCATTATGTGAAGGTTGATTTACATGGAGGATATCCAATGCCTACTATTTTACCACTTTGGCGTCACAACAGATCATCACGGTCTGCTGGATGGGAAACTGTTTATGCTGCTCGCCTGAATTCCTACATTTCTCCATTTGCAACACACAATAATTGTAACAATTCTACAGTTATAATATCTGATAATTAGTAAAATCAAATTTATGTTTTGTTGTTTATAATTATTAAGATCTGTATAAATTAAAACAAAATTGTTATATATGTGCGATTCTGATGTTTCTAATATATATATATATATATATATATATATATATATATATATATATATATAGAGAGAGAGAGAGAGAGAGAGAGAGATGTTCAAGACTAAAACCATTAAATAATAAAATAAATAAAAAATAAACATAAATTAGTAACTTTCATTAATTATTAAATGCCTTTAATTTCATTAATTATAAGGCTTAAGGAATATGTGGCTGTTATGTACCTAATATTAGGTATAGATCCATTAAAAACAATATAGTTTTAATAAAATACAATCAAATCTCTCTACTATCTTTCTTGTATTCATTTTCCATATAACTCTTACCTATATATATATATATATATATATATATATATATATATATATATATATATATATATATATATAAAAGCTAAAGTTTCAAAAAGTATAAGGTATGATATGAAAATCAACTATAAATATAAGGGCATTTAATGAAAATTGTAAAGTAAACATTGATTTAGTTTAATATATTAAAAACTGTCAAAACTTCCGGTGATGTACATCAAGTCAATCAAAAATTCGTGCATTTGGAATTTAATTCGTGCGGTTAGAATTACCTTTGTTTAAGTCATAAGGGCACTGGGCACGTTCCTTGTTTTGTTTGAGGTTTAAATATTTATATACAAAATGTTTCATATACTTTTTTCTATCCTTTTATAAAATATAAAGGTTTTTTTTATATGAATTATGCAACTATTTTCCTTTTTTTTTTTTTTCTTTTTGACAAAATATGGAATATTTCTTTCTGTAGATAAGTTGAAATGCATATGCATAATTCGTGTCAAATCCAACGTAATTACATAAACAAACATTTAACCGTTATCACCTATGGTATATAGTATTAATTAGAAAGTTCTTATAATGATACATGTTTTCATTTTAGGAGTTTTGCCACAAACATTTTTAGTACATTTTTGGAAATGAAACTATTCTCGATCTTTCAGACCAGCTTTCGTGCACCAACCAATCTCCCACTGCAAAGGTTTTGGATTTTGACAGATTTAGTCCGTGTAATTTTTTAATTTATAGAAAAAAGGTCCTTGTGAAACTATTTTTACAAAAAATAGTCCTTATGTTTAAGATATTTGTATGTTGGTAGGTTTAGTCTCTGTGTAGAAAATAAATTATAAAAATTACACCTTAGTTTACAAAAAATGTCATTGTGTATTTTTTATAGAAATGGTCCATATGTTTAAAAGAATTACAAAAATAGTCCTAACTTAATAGAAACTTTGCAGATTATAGGGCTGTCAAATCGGACAGTCGTGTCGTGTTTTTGTCTGACACGACACGACACAACAAGGTTTTGTATAATACGAACATGACACGACACGATGTCGTGTTTTTTTTTTCATTAACACGAAAACGAACTAATTAAAACACGACACGACACGACAAAGATAATATTACATAACTATTAGTGTATTTCATTCATACTTAAAGATATATAATACGATAAAAACGACAAACACGAAAAACCCGACAACCACATGCTTAATCGTGTCAATTTCGTGTCGATTTATGAACACGAACACGACACGACACGACATCGTGTTTTTTAATCTTAACACAAACACGACACGAACACGAATTCGAATTTTGATTTCGTCTCGATTTCGTTTCGTTTCGTGTATTTTTATCGTATCGTGTTATAAATTGACACCCCTAGCAGATTACGTTGTCCCATGCCCATGCAATATATTTCATGATTCCCCTGTTTCGTCCTTACACTTTTTTGGTTTAATGTTTTTGCCACATGACTTTTGTATATTTACAAGTTTGCTTCTTACACTTACGATGTTACGCAAGCTTAGTCCCCTTGTGAAGCATGGGTAGTAACTTACTAGTTAAAAATTAAAACCAATATGATGTCACGATGAAACAAGTTCTAAATTATAATCTAACACGTTAAAATTGAACAACAATCTAACACCTAAAAATCCAATGTGATAGCCGTTAAACACGTTCAATTCATCAAAATCAACAAGTGAGGGCTTAAATCTTCTTGCAAAGATGTAATTTAGTTTGTAACTTTGGCTTTTTGTAAACCTTAGGGATCATTCAGGTAATTTTGTTTTAAAATAATTATCATGTGTATATAGTTTTTATTGAAAATTAAAACATGTTTTCCAACTCGTATTATTTTCTTAGTAAATTACATGTTTTTTGTAAAATTTTAGCAATATGGTTGATGAAGAAACCCAAAATATAAAAGTAAAAACATAGGACCATAATATATTAATAGAAGGGTTAATATCATAAATGGCACCAAACTGTTTCTCTTTTACAAAAGACAAAATTGCAAAAATGGTCCCTGTGGTATGCATTTTTTTGGGGTTTTAGTCCAAACCATGACTTTTTTGGATTGGTGGTCCTTTTAAGGTAGTTTGCTTGTGATTTTGGTCCTTCGATAAACTGAAAAGACTAAAATACCCTTCTAATAAATTTTTATGTTTTTTTTAATTTAAATTAAAGTTTTATTAATAAAAATATATGGGACCCACCTCTCTCTCTCTCTCCAAAAAAAACCCAGCTACTCCTTCATCTTCTTCCCACAGGTCCGTCATCTTTTCACCATCAACACACCACCTACAAACTCATATTTGTTACAGTTCATCGAAAACCAATACCCCATTTACATCATCATTCCCATCGTCTACCACCACAATATTAAACTAGACCTGCAAATCATAGATAAAACACACACAAGTTCATATTTCTTCAACTGGGTTTACAACATTTTTGTCTCCTTCAAGTGTGAGTTTTTTTAGTTTCTTGTGTGTATTGAACTTAGATCTCAAAACATCGATTGTGTATGGAGATCTGCTTCGATTTATGTTGTTCCTCTCCCCTTTCTTCTTGAGTGAAGATGGAGCCCTAATTGTGTGTATTATCGATGATGAACAACATTGACAGAAGCCCTTACACAGGTCTGGATTTGCAACTGGAGAATAGGAACAGAGGTGAGTTTGGGTTTGAAATTGGTTGAAATGTGTTTGATTTTTGTGGATTCCGATATGGTATTCTCCCTTCACCAGGGAAGAAGAAGCGATGGCCCAACCCTCCATCATCGATGAGCACACAAAAAATCAAGAATCTGCAACATGCTTTGATCAATTCTTCTTCCTAGTGCCATTAACAGATTAATTATCGATGGAATCGCATCTCACTGATGGAGAATTGATTTGTTCCACATGGCTACATCTCCGACTCTATGCACCATCATACCCACCACTGATGGAGGCTCCATTAAAGGTGGATGCTTGGTCTCGATGGAGATAGTGATTCCGATCTGGTAGAGGGATGAACTTGGATTTGTACCCTTCAAAATCAAGCCTCCAAATCATCATCAAATCTATCAGAAAGAATGAGGCTTCTAGTCTATAGTGTGTGTATGTTTGTTAGATTAGGATAAAGAACGAGAGATGGTTCCAGTTGATGGTGGTCGTTCCAAATGAGAGACAAATTGGAACACTAGGAGGGAGAGAGAGAGAGAGAGAGAGAGAGAGAGAGAGAGAGAGAGAGAGAGAGAGAGAGAGTTATTTCTTGTATTTATTTATTAATTATAAAATAGATAAAAAAAAGAAAGAAAATAAAAAATAAATTATTTAAGGGTATTTTAGTCTTTTCAATTTGAGGAGGGACCTTTTCCATATACAAACTACCTCAAAAGGACCACCAATCCAAAAAAGTCATGGTTTGAACTAAAACCCCAAAAAAAATACATACCACAGGGACCATTTTTGCAGTTTTGTCTTTACAAAATAAAAAAAATTACAAAAAAATAAAATAAAAAATAAAAAAAATCTGTAATAAAATACTATCAAAAGGTAAGCAACTTCAACATTTTGTTCCCTGAAACAAAACATTCTAGTTACTTACCTTATAGTATATATTTTTTTGGAAAAATTACATGAATGGTCCCTATGGTTTGGGATAATTTGCACGTTTGGTCCATAATTTATTTTCTTAACTCGGAAGATCCATACTGTTTGTTTTTATTGCGTTCTTGGTCCCTATTTTATCTAAAAAGACTATTTTATCATTGATTTTTTAATTTATTTAAATAAACATACCCCCAACCCACTTCCACCTTAGCTTACCTTACCTTACCCACCTTATTTAAATAAATTAAAAAATCAATGGCAAAATAGTTTTTTTAGGTAAGATAGGGACCAAACGCACAACAAAAACAAACTGTAGGGACTTTCCGAGTTAAAAAAAAAAAAAAAAAAAAAAAAAAAAAAAAAAAAAAAAAAAGTTAAGTATCAAACGTGCAAATTACCCCAAACCATAGGGACCATTTGTGTAATTTACTCTATTTTTTTAAAGCAATGGTGATTTGTAAAAACGAAACAATTTAATTAACAATAACCTGAAATAGAAATTTTAGTGATTGTAAAAGTAATCCTCAGAATTAGAATGCCAATAAACAAAACCATCACTTGTAAACACCTAAAAGATTTACAGATACAAATCTACCACCATCTTTCTATACTTTTTCAAAAAACAAACAACAAATCTTGACAATAATCCAAAAAAAAAAAAAAAAAAAAAAAACTGTTGAAATGATAGGGGCGATATGGTCATATTGCTGCCCGTACAGCGGTTCTAGCAGCTTCACGTCTTAACTCAGCAGCCTGCCCACTGCCTCGAAAATACATGAATACTTGCTGCACAATGACATATATACCCTTAAGTTTCAAACCTTTTTTTTTTCTTCCGCAAGGGCAAAATGGGAAAAGCCATAAGAAATCTTACCTGGATAACCCAGATGCTGAGCAGAGATTCTAGACAGAATAAACCGAATCCAACAAAGTAGAAGATCTAAACAAAAAATGGATGTAATTAGTTCAATTGAAAATAGCATCCTACTTTAATTTTTTTAAAGTAATAATAATAATAATAATAATAATTAAAAGTATGTTGTTATTTCTTGCATCAAGAAACTTACCCCAACCAAAGCATGGTCGCCTACAAGATCAACAGCTGGTAGGATACCACTGTTTTCAAAAGAGAAAAAAAAATTATAAATGAAGATTACAAAAGGGTATATTAGTAATATTGTTAATATTATTATTGTTATATTAACATAGGAAGATAAGGAGATTACGTGAGAGATTTTCCTTTGAACACAACTGGAGGAGCAACAGCGGCAAATATGACGAAAGCTATGTGAATCTGGAGAAAGAAACATGAAGAAGCTGATGAAAAACGTAAAAAGACCATAATGCCCCTGAAGAAAAAACTAAAGAGACTTACCAAGTAAAATAGGAAAAACCAAGTGAACTTGAACGCACTTTCGCTCCTGCAAAAGAGAAGGTGCGGTTTGTTAAGAAATAGTAAATGATTGTTTCTTTGAGTTAATAGAAAAAAGCATGTTTTTTTTGACATTGAGTTGTGAATTTTTACGAATTTGCCCTTATTTGATAAAGAAAATTAAGAGAGAGAATTTACCTAAAAGCACGATAAAGTGGGCGATACCATAACACATAGGCGCCTGGGACCCCTGATATGAAGTAGATAAGAGCAAGAAACCATATCTTTGGATCTGTAGTAAAAGGAAAATAAAAATTAGAATTAGAATAAATCTCAAACAAATGTTTTAGTTAAGAGATTTTAAAAAATAAAATAAAATAAGTAATTAATATAAACGAACCTTCTCCTTTAATCCATGCTGTTGTTGTAGCCACAATGTTCCAAAGAAGGCAAAGAACTAATCCTGTTTGGTGATGAATTATTTTAACATTATTAGTCACTTAAATTTTAGTAAGTTTTCATCAAGATTTTGAAAATGAGTCCAGTGTTGAATATGATATTTTAAATTTTTATTATACGCTTAAAAATTGTCACTTTTATTTAGCAAGTTTTCATAGCATAAAATATTATTAGAAAAATTAAGTATTATGTATGTTATAATAAAAAAAGAATATGTTATTTTGTTATTAGAACTTTAGAAGACTGAAGGCGTACTTTTTGACTTAATGTAAAAAGAGAAAGTCATAGAAATGAGGTAAGTCCAACGCGGTTTTACAAATTTGCCCTTATTTTTTTATTTCTTCCATTTCCTCAAGTGTACAATCATCTTCCCAAATATTGAACATTTTATATTACGGTTTTTATTATATGTTTAAAAATTGTCACTTTAATTTTATTATATGTGTGTTTCTTTTTTTGGCTTTAATGCAGAGCAAAAGATTTAATAAATGCCCCTTATTTATTTATTTATTTATTTATTCTTGCACTTCCTCAAGTGTACCATCATCTCTGAAATATTTAAAAAAAAATAAAAAAATCATTTTTCCAAAAAGTATAGGCAAATAAATACATACGTACCCAAGTATGTTGTGAATGCAACATATTGTAATTTCTGTAGATGAATTGGTATCTCATTTGCTATATCATGATGAATAATTGGGAAAAAAGGTGGCCAATTCTTCTCCTCAAGAACAATACCAGCTGAAAGAAAAGCGAGAACGACAATATTACTCAAATGACTATTCTACCCTTTAATTTAAAGATCTATATGTTGAAAAGGTTGCATAATTACTTACACCTTTCAGTGTACAAAGAAACATTATTCCCAAAATACAAAAAACCACAACCTTGATAATTTCACCATTTTATCTATTTAGCCTTTTAATTATTATTTTTTTAATCAACTTAGCTACTGGACTATCATTATAATACTCCTCAAAAATAATAGTTCACTGACTAAATCGAAAAAATGGTGAAGGTAGACATTTATTATTTTATTTTTATTTTTTTGTATTTTGCTCTTTTTCATTTATGAGACAAAGATATAATATTAATAAGCATATAGTACCTCGAGCAGCTGCCTCTTCTTTGCGTTTTACTATCTACAAAAAAAAAAAAAAAAAAAAAAAAAAAAAAAAAAAAAAAAAAAAAAAAAATTATGGAATGAATAATTAAACAGAACAAAATATGAAACGCTGCTTGCATAATTACGCATTTAGCCCTAAATCAAATGTACAGAAATTAAAAAGTACCTCTTCCCTCTTCCTCAAATCAGCTTCCCTACTTTGTAGTTCTCTCTCTTTCTTCTTCAGATCCTTCAACACATATTTCCATAGAGGGTAAGAGTTAGGACCAACAATTAGTCAACTACATACACACAAACTTTCTAGGGCTTTCTTCGATCATAAAGATACGGAGGGCATTCACATCTTTTTCACAAACGGTGAGTCCTACCTTGTTCCAACTTTGTGGTTGGGACAAAAACTTTTGTCCCACTGACATTTAGTAGCAATCCAATGCACACCAAACATAGTACAACATGTCATGTTATGTCATGTCAAACACAGTACAACATGTCCTGTTATGTCATGTCAAACACTGTACAACATTTCTTGTTATGTCATGTCAAACACAGTACAACATGTCCTGTTATGTCATGTCAAACACTGTACAACATTTCTTGTTATGTCATGTCAAACATAGTACAACATATCCTGTTATGTCATGTCAAACACTGTACAACATTTCTTGTTATGTCATGTCAAACATAGTACAACATGTCCTGTTATGTCATGTCAAACATAGTACAACATGTCCTGTTATGTCATGTCAAACACTGTACAACATTTCTTGTTATGTCATGTCAAACACAGTACAACATGTCCTGTTATGTCATGTCAAACACTATACAACATTTCTTGTTATGCCATGTCAAACATAGTACAACATGTCCTGCTATGTCATGTCAAACACTGTACAACATTTCTTGTTATGTCATGTCAAACATAGTACAACATGTCCTGTTATGTCATGTCAAACACTATACAACATTTCTTGTTATGTCATGTCAAACATAGTACAACATGTCCTGTTATGTCATGTCAAACACTGTACAACATTTCTTGTTATGTCATGTCAAACATAGTACAACATATCCTGTTATGTCATGTCAAACACTGTACAACATTTCTTGTTATGTCATGTCAAACATAGTACAACATGTCCTGTTATGTCATGTCAAACATAGTACAACATGTCCTGTTATGTCATGTCAAACACTGTACAACATTTCTTGTTATGTCATGTCAAACACAGTACAACATGTCCTGTTATGTCATGTCAAACACTATACAACATTTCTTGTTATGCCATGTCAAACATAGTACAACATGTCCTGCTATGTCATGTCAAACACTGTACAACATTTCTTGTTATGTCATGTCAAACATAGTACAACATGTCCTGTTATGTCATGTCAAACACTATACAACATTTCTTGTTATGTCATGTCAAACATAGTACAACATGTCCTGTTATGTCATGTCAAACACTGTACAACATTTCTTGTTATGTCATGTCAAACACAGTACAAGATGTCATTTCATTTGTAACAAATGAATTCATAAAATCTAAAGTTGAGCTTACTACAGTTGAATCAAGTGGAATGTCAACCGATGCAGTCCGATCATAAAAATCTACAGGCTCATGGGGAAGAGGCGAAAGCCTAGAGTTTGTAGCTGAAGGAACACTCTGCAAAACCCAACCAAGAAACTTAGTTTCTTTTTCAATTTCAAATTTAATAATTAAGGACACAACTTAATCTCATACGTTGTATACGGATGTTTCTTATTGACTTAATAAAGAAAAAAAGACTTAACACAAAAAGTCAAGAAAAGGAGACTTTAACCATTTACTTATTCCTTCCATTTCCTTCATTTTCTCAAATATTTTTTAATCACCAATATTCCATACACCGCTTAATGCAAAAAATAAAATAAAAAAAAAATTAAAAATTGGGCCTTACAGTCGTGTAAAATGGGCCTCCACCAAAGTTTGACTTTCCGGCTTCTTTTCCTCCCGCTTGTTCTCCCTGAATACGTATAAGAATCATTATTACTAAAACAATGATAACAATTCAACTTTCAAGAATTGTTATAAAAAGCTAATTGCAAGAAATAGCAACGTACTTTCATTTGTTTATTTATTATAGCATATTACCATCCTAATTTCACTTCTTTCATTTATAGCATTGTAACTTTACTTATCTTCTTATTAAGGCATTCTACTTGGAAAAGGGTTCATCACATTAAATAGTAACCATGCTTTATAATTTTTTAATTTTTTTGTTTCATTCTTATGAAATTTTGTAATGTGTTTTACCCTATTGAATAGTTGAAAACATCATTGTACGTATATTTTGGGTATTATTTATACAAGATTGGCACATATTTAGGGGGTTTCGGTTACATGCATTGGTTTATGGGTACGTGTTTTATCTAAACCAAACTTTTATATAACAGTTGTTATGCCACTTTATTAATGTCCACTAATTATGGTACAAAATTTCATAACAATGGAGCAACTCAACTTTCCAAAATATTTATAGAAAACTAACAGTTTTATTTATTAAACTTACTAAGTACAGAGTTTTGGCAACTACTCTAATGAATGTATGTTGCTATTTATTGCAATTTACACATCTATAAACGAAGCAAGTAGTTGCAGAAACTAAATCAGAACCAGAAACATAAATCAACACAGTAACTATAAAATAAATAGAATTCGTTCAATCATATACCCTAAGTTCAATCTCGAAACAAATTAAGCAAACGAAATAATGAAACAAACCCTAGCCTGAAGCATAAACAGTATGAAGTCAAAAATAACTTAACAAAACTCAAGGAAACCACATTGAATCAAGCGTTGAATGAGACGCAATAAGTTGATTTGAATAAGATTTACGACTTACAGCAAATGGATTCACTTCATCTCCTTCGTCAAAGGGATTAGGATCAAAACGACCGGCCATCAGTATCACCACCCAATTTGTAGAGAAATTGGATTATGAAGCAATAGGTAATTCGAAGAATTGTTGGTTAGATTCAAGATTGAAACTTGGTTTGAGTAAATTTAAAAAAGATTATGAACTTGTACGAAAATGTGAATGGGTGAACTTTGAAATAGACGACGACATTGTTGTCTCTCGGTCCAAGAAACTTCTCTTTGTTTTCTTCATTTTTTTTTCTTTTAATTTTTTTTTTGGTAAACCAAATTTAATAACTTAATGCTTTTTTTTTTTAAATTTTATATATATATATATATATATATATATATATATATATATATATATATATATATATATATTTGTTTGGACTTTTGTAATTTTTATTTATTTATTTATAAAATGACTTAATTAAAAAATAAAATGGAAATAAAATAAATCGAAAAAGGCAACATATTAATGTTACACTCAAAATAGTAATTAAATCTCATATTTTTACCGATATAAGCTATTTGTAACATGAAACACACATTTAAACCATATTGGTGTTGACGAGTATACGATAACTAGATCTGGCAATTGGGCGGCTTTGGAGCGAATCGATCTTGATCCAAACTCGTTTAACAAATTTCAAAATCTAATCTAAACCCGCTCCGTAACCTGTAGAATTTTGAATAATCAAACTTATACCGTTATCCACCAAATCAACAGATATCCAAACCCGCCCCATAACTCGTAGGTTTTTTGAATAATCAAACAAAATTTTTTATCTAGAAAACGCATTATATACTCAAGGATTTTCGATTGGAATCAAATTCACTATTGTAGTAACTTCCAATTAATTTTTGAATGTCGAATGCGGTGATAAATAATAGCAATTGAAAATTTTATTCTGGTTGATTATGATTTTATTGATTTATAGATGAAATTAGTAATTGCTTGGTGAAATATTAATGAAATGATTGTAACACCGAGATTTTTCAAGACTAAAATTTTCATTTAAATTCGCTTAATTCTTAAAACACTTTTCGTAAAAATCTCATTTTGTTTAAATTACAAAACATAACTCCAAAATCAAATAAATAATAATCCAGGATCCTCTAAAACATAACTCTTCCTCTAGTGTGTACAATCGAACCGGTGTCGTCCCGTGATCCTTAGAAAACCTTAAACACATAACACATAACACGGTAAGCATGAAGCTTAGTGAGTTCCCCAAAATACCACATATAACACATATTAGCCACTCGAGGCTATAACTCTGTGGGCCCTCTGGCCCTAACTCTGTGGACCCTCTGGTCCTAACTCTATGGACCTGCTGGTCCTAACTTTGTGGACCTTCCAGTCCTAACTCTGTAAACTCAGGAACATGCACAGCATAAATCACATAGAAATAATGCAGTACAACACATAACATACATAGCATACAAGATACTCTGTCACATAACTCTGGTTACCTACTCAAGGTAAAGTATAGTGAGAAGACTCACCTGGCAAGCAGAATGCAGTCATCCTCACACTCGAATCTTGAACTTGCCACTGCCTAACACATAAGGCAAATATCTCTAATTAACACTCGAAATCTCAACTCTAATCAACCGACGATTACTCTTTCCCTCTCTAATTGGGAAGTGGGTAAAAGACCATTTTACCCCTCCATGGGCTCTATTACTTATGTTGACTAAACTCCAAGGTCAAAAGAAGTCAACTCAAGTCAACGGTCAACTCTGACCAGACTTATCGAGTACACAAGAGTAACTCGGCGAGTCCATGCGTGTCTTCTGACTCCTCCAAGGCCTCACTCGACTCGTCGAGTGAACCTTCCACTCGACGGGTCTCCACTGGGTTCGAATCGCGGGGCAACCCGACTCGAATCGTCGAGTCTTCCCATGGACTCGGCGAGTTTCCTCCATGATTATGCTCATTCGACCTTCTGAGGTCAGATCTGCTTTGCTAACTAGTAGATCTAACCTTCTAGCACTCAAAAGTCACGTAAAGGTTCAAACTTTACGTTCATGCAACCCACATATAGCCATAACAGGAGAAATAACCCTTAAAATGATCACCTAAAGCTCCAGACTCATAAAGGACTGCATAAAGTTGGGGAATATGGACTCTCTGGACCTCTCAAGGTCCATATCTGAAGATATAGACACAAGGGGACATCACATACTCTAGATCTCTTACCAAAAGAAGAGAAGAAGCCCTAGATTCATGAAATCTATCACACAAACGAAGATGGACACGAATCCTTACCTCTCACAGCAGCTCTGAATGAAATGTTGGAAGATTTGAGTCCCACGAGACAGCCTAACATGAAATCCATCCTTCCTTTTGCTAAAAACACACCAAAATATGATGAATTGGCCCTCCTCTTGCACCACAAGCTTTCTCTCTACTCTCTAGGGTTTCTTAGGGTGTAATGGCCGCAAATGAAGGCCATAAGGACCTTTAAATAGGTCCCAAACCCGAGAAATTAGGGTTTCTCTGCCCAGCACCTACTCGGCGAGTCCCTCCTCTGACTCGCCGAGTCCACTCATTAAATCCGCGTGAGAAACCCGACTCGACTCGGCGAGTTGGATCCTCAACTCGTCAAGTCTCTCATTTAATCAAAAGATTAACCTACACAATAATAACCCTGAAAATCCGGATGTTACAATTCTCCCCCACTTGAATTAGATTTCGCCCTCGAAATCATTCCTTAACCCCCACATAGATTAAATCATTAACCTGAAAGGCACTATCGAAATGATCTTCATACCACACTGATGTCTTTCTCTATGGACACCCGAAACCACATAGAACCTCCAAAACCAGAGTTTAAACCAACTCTTTCGCCGCTATAATACTCCTTCCCAATAACCGGAAACTCTAGTGGCCTGACCCGCCGCCAGACCACCTACTTGAGCAATCAACATGATATTTGCTCCTCGAATATCAACCCAGTTTCATCACTGTCTCTCTGATTCTCATAAGACAACATCCAACAACCGGCTATCTCTCCTCCAAGCCAATCATGCTAAATCATGCGAATCACGCCCCACGAAATAAAGGGCTCACACTCCACCGTGGCACATCTACTAGACTGCTATCAGAAACCATCCGAACAAAGAATCCCCAACACTCTGCCCTTAGACACAAAAGCATAACCATTCTCGCTCAAAAGTATCCTCAAACATCGCATTCATAAACCTCAACTCCAAATTCCATATCTCTTTTAACATCACACGAGGTCTAACCTCAACCCAATAGTTGAACCTCCATGGTTACCCATAACATGATCCAAAATGTCTCACTGAGTTCCTTCTATCATCAACTATCTCGGACCAGTGACACACAAGTCACAAAGTCCTCTTTACCCCAAACGGATACTTTACTCTCAACTGGAATCGTCTCATGTACCCCATGGTATTTCCCGTTCTCTGGAACTGACCATGCTCAAGTCTAAGATATTGGTGACAACAATAACCCCCATCTTAACACGGAATCCATCTCTAAATCTGAAGCTCAACCCGCCTACCTGACGCATCACCAGAGCCAAACTCAACTTGAGAGTTTGGTCTGCCCCAAAGTTGGAACTACTCATCCCAACGAAACACTCACCTCATAACTCATGACTTGCAACCTGCACGCAAACCACCACTCAATCCGAAATATAGCGATTTCCGACAAAGACGGAGACCCCAGTCTCGCCCCTGGTACAACCACTAGGCTCCAAAAACTCAACATTAGGGCTACTCAAGCCTAAAACTCTTCTGCATCATACTCTGATTGGAGATCACTTAGTCATCACCCTCTCTTATCGTCTAGTGAGTACTATTGCTCCCTGCAGCATCATGATGACCTCTCGATGACTAGTGAATACTACGGCTCCTCATAGCATCACAACAGCCTCTGACCAGTGAGTATTACGGATCCCCGTAGCATCGCAACACCATCTGACTAGTGAATACTACGGCTCCCCGTAGTATCACAACTCCCTCTCTCTGACTTGTGAGTACTACGACTCCCCGTAGCATCACAACACCCTCTGACTAGTGAATACTACGGCTCCCCGTAGTATCACAACTCCCTCTCTCTGACTTGTGAGTACTACGGCTCCCCGTAGCATCACAACACCCTCTGACTAGTGAATACTATGGCTCCCCGTAGTATCGCAACTCCCTTTCTCCGACTTGTGAGTGCTACGGCTCCCCGTAGCATCACAACACCCTCTGACTAGTGAATACTACAGCTCCCCGTAGTATCACAACTCCCTCTCTCTGACATGTGAGTACTACGACTCCCCGTAGCATCACAACACCCTCTCTCATCACCCCATAATCTCATTCTCACTACAACACCACACTACGTCCACTAACTCATGCTTCGCAGACTATCATAGATAACTACACACACTTGACCCAAATATGATCACAGAATCTGACGGCGACCGCCATAACAAAATACCTTCCCCTGCTGAGATCCATATTCTTAAATAATCCCTCTTGATGGCAATACCCGAAGGGATCCCACTGGAACCATAGATACTCAATTCACCACTTGCCGCCTCAAATACACGACTCTAATATAATTCGGAATTCAGGACATCATACTCGGACACCCCAGAACATCATCGCAGAACATCGCAATGTCCTACTTCAACCACCAATCACATACTTACGACATAATACATGGATACCTCCATGCATTCCCTCAGGATATCATAACTATCCTTCATTTCACACAACGCGCAACTTCGGAGTATCCCAACTCTCAATCGAAACACTGAAGAATCGATAATGACTCGGAACATGATGACAACCATCCGAAACTCCCTCCTTTATTGCTCAAAACACATGCAAGAATACACTGACCGACCCTGAGGTTGGTCGCCCAATCAATTTCTTTCCTTCCCATATTGCATATAATAGCCCATACTCTGAACCAGAAATTCACAACCGTCGGTCTAACCTCGCAAGCCAACCACCTCGATTTCACCATTTTAACCTTGAAGGATTTCTAATCTCCACAAGGTCTCCGTCCAACGACCACTTGCGGTGGAGACACTCATCCTTTCTCAAACACGTACCACATGCACTATCTCGATGTGCACCTCTCCTTGACCACCAATAACTCTGGTCTCAGGAATTCGCACCACAGGCCTCTCTATCCAGTTCTCTAATCGCTCTTGAACAATTCTCAGATCTTCTCAAAAGTACTCGGTTGTCCCCCACTTAGGGTTTGATGCATCACCAATTGGTTCGCCAGCAATCTAACCCACAGACTGTTTTTACCAATAACATCACACCTACTCTTGGAAGGTGATACGCAATGCTCGATGATCTCCCTGATGAAGGTCAAGTAATTCCAAATTCTCCGAATCTCCGATGAAATCCTCAGAAACTTCTTGTCATGACTACCTCTAGTCATTTAGAATCTCGTACCATCCCATTACCGGACATCTCAACTGTCTATTCGTAACCCTGACTCTCAGTCTGAAAATAACGAACTACATATTCCTCATCCTCAACTCTTCAACCAACGTTCCATCACGTGGGTTGTAATAAGAGTGGATTCCTCGTTACCACACTCGATACTCATCATAGACAATAAGAGCCACTGCCCCAATATCCTCTTCTTGATCGTCTGCCGCTGCAGCTAATACATGCCCTACTATGCTCAGATAGGGTGTATCCTTGTCCTTAACCATCTCAGTCTCCGCTGAAAACCTGCTCAGGCTCTAACACTACCTCTCGGCAGACATACTGCCCAAATACTCTGATGAAGGATTGTAACCAAAGCCACCCCATAGGGCTCACCCCCATCCTTGGAAACCGAAAATCTCATTACCTTTCCTGTTTCCCACAGGAACATAAATAACACTACTCAGGTCACAGAAAAGGACATCTCCACCATCGGCTGATTGCTCAACTCATGCCACGATCCTCCATAACCGCCATCTATACTCATCCTTGAGTCTTGCGACTACATCTGACATCTTACCAAAAATACTTTGAAATGCTCTCGACCTCCCTCTCAAGGTATGCCTCTTCGGACTCAATCATGGCCCTTAGGCCTAAAACCCTATTGCGTCCAATCTCCACCTAAACAATCATGACCGGATAACCGGAGAACCACGAGCATCATTTGCTACGAACCATGGTACTCAGCCCATGACGTCACTTCTCAATCCGCTATGATGCATGGTATCCGAACCATCACTCCTCAATTTGCTACGATGTATGGTACTCGAACCATAACATCACTCCTCAATCTGCTACGATGTATGGTACTCGAACCATAACATCACTCCTCAATCCGCTACGATGTATGGTACTCGAACCATAACACCACTCCTCAATCTGCTACGATGTATGGTACTCGAACCATAACATCACTCCTCAATCTGCTACGATGTATGGTACTCGAACCATAACATCACTCCTTAATCCGCTATGATGTATGGTACTCGAACCATAACACCACTCCTCGATCTGCTACGATGTATGGTACTCGAACCATAACATCACTCCTCAATCCGTTACGATGTATGGTACTCGAACCATAACACCACTCCTTAATCTGCTACGATGTATGGTACTCGAACCATAACATCACTCCTCAATCCGCTACGATGTATGGTACTTGAACCATAACACCACTCCTCAATCTACTACGATGTATGGTACTCGAACCATAACATCACTCCTCAATCTGCTACTTAGAACCTTCAGAATACTCCCTGTATCGAGTATGTGTCCTCTGCTTTTGGTAGTACGGGCCCATACTACCTGCCACATCTACCCATACTTTCCACACGGGCCATCCCAGAGCTCCTAAGTAGCAGCTCAACCTTCTCGTTCACCAATCCCGTCACGTGTGCTCGCTCCTCAGCGAAATGCTCTACTCTGCCAGCGTACTCATCTGACTAAGGCTACTCCCTAGGCTCTTCCTAGGTTCTCACACTTCTCCGCCATCAGCTACTGAAGAACTCCTAATGATTTCAGCCATCTACCTCCTGAATATCGTCATACTCACTTAGTAGCTGATTCCCATCGTCGAGAGTTCCACCAAGCACAAAGTAAGCAGCATTCGGGCATCGAAGCATCTCCTTCAGCATGTAAAACCTCCCTAGGTTATTATCCATTTGCTTTCCTCATACTCGAAGGATATCACCGAACTCTAACATCTTCGCCCCACATGGCCTCTAGCTACCCTCTCGGTAGACTCCGCATATGCTCATATAGATACCTCTTCTAGATTACTCCTCTACTCGAATCCCCTAAATGCTTTCTACTGAATACTCTCACTCATCTCATACTCAAAAGCACATAACATACAACAGCAACTCCTAGGCTAAGGCATCACAAATCAGGCCACTCTAGTCCTAAGATATGAAATACCTAGCCTGTCTCTAGCATGCATAATATCTCATAAAATGTATCAAAAATATCTCATAACAAAAGTAAGGGTATTTTGGGAAATCACCGTTCGGGCTCTAGCTGATTGTACACATTGCTCTTTCTCGTTTTCTCTTTGAACTCTTATTCGCTTTAGAGAAATCATTTCCATGAAAATTTTTCTCAATTCCTTAGTTTGAGTCCAGATTTACCCGAAGGTGCGTCCGAATCCCTCAAACCAAGGCTCTGATACCAACTTGTAACACCGAGATTTTTCAAGACTAAAATTTTCATTTAAATTCGCTTAATTCTTAAAACACTTTTCGTAAAAATCTCATTTTGTTTAAATTACAAAACATAACTCCAAAATCAAATAAATAATAATCCAGGATCCTATAAAACATAACTCTTCCTCTGGTGTGTACAATCGAGTCGGTGCCGTCCCGTGATCCTGAGAAAACCTGAAATACATAACACATAACACGGTAAGCATGAAGCTTAGTGAGTTCCCCAAAATACCACATATAACACATATTATCCACTCGAGGCTATAACTCTGTGGGCCCTCTGGCCCTAACTCTGTGGACCCTCTGGTCCTAACTCTATGGACCTGCTGGTCCTAACTCTGTGGACCTTCCAGTCCTAACTCTGTAAACTCAGGAACATGCACAGCATAAATCACATAGAAATAATGCAGTACAACACATAACATACATAGCATACAAGATACTCTGTCACATAACTCTGGTTACCTACTCAAGGTAAAGTATAGTGAGAAGACTCACCTAACAAGCAAAATGCAGTCATCCTCACACTCGAATCTTGAACTCGCCACTGCCTAACACATAAGGCAAATATCTCTAATTAACACTCGAAATCTCAACTCTAATCAACCGACGATTACTCTTTCCCTCTCTAATTGGGAAGTGGGTAAAAGACCATTTTACCCCTCCATGGGCTCTATTACTTATGTTGACTAAACTCCAAGGTCAACATAAGTCAACTCAAGTCAACGGTCAACTCTGACCAGACTCGTCGAGTACACAAGAGTAACTCGGCGAGTCCATGCATGTCTTCTGACTCCTCCAAGGCCTCACTCGACTCGTCGAGTGAACCTTCCACTCGACGGGTCTCCACTGGATTCGAATCGCGGGGCAACCCGACTTGACTCGTCGAGTCTTCCCATGGACTCAGCGAGTTTCCTCCATGACTATGCTCATTCGACCTTCTGAGGTCATATCTGCTTTACTAACTAGTATATCTAACCTTCTAGCACTCAAAAGTCACGTAAAGGTTCAAACTTTACGTTCATGCAACCCACATATTGTAACGTCCCAAAAACACAGTCTGAAAATTTCGTATAATTTAATAATACAAACCATAGTCGATAAACCTCATGTAAAAATCATAAGCTATGTATCTCAAAACATTATAACAACTGTCAAGCATATAAGAGTTTAAAAATCCCAGGCTGAAACAAATGGTGTGTGCACTACAATCTTCCCGAGCTCCTCTTTTGAAAACTGAGTACCTGAAACCAAAACTGACTACCACATACCACACAATAACACATAAGCAGATACTGGGCCTCGCCCACTGCATCGGACCGGAGTCCGGAACTAACCATGGCCTTGCCCTCTGCATCGGACCGAGGTCCGGAAACTGCATCGGACTGAAGTCCGAAACTAACCAGGGCCTTGCCCTCTGCATCGGATTGAAGTCCAGAACTAACCAGGGCCTTGCCCTCTGCATCAGACCGAAGTACGGAAACTGCATCGGACCGATGTCCGGAACTAACCAGGGCCTTGCCCTCTACATCGGACCGAAGTTCGGAAACTGACTGAACATAGCATAGCATAATCATAGCATATAACATGAACACATATACTGCATACTGCATCGGACCAAAGTCCGGAACACATAACACAATGACATGCTTGAATCACGAAGACATTAAGAAAACTGAACTACTACATCGGACCGAAGTCCGGAACTTCTAACATCTAACATGTAAGCTAACCCACATATAATATAACATATAACATATAACATGTAAACTAAACCACTGCATCGGGCCCCTCCCGACATCGGACTAGAGTCCGGTACTACTAATATCTAAATGGGCCAGCATTATGGCCTTAGACCCGTTCCTACTGGAAGAGGACTCACCTCACATTGCTGATGCCCCGAAGACACAATCCCACACTGCTGAAGTCCCACAAACTAAACCCTAGCTGCTGGATGACAGATTCCCGATCTGTCAATATCAAAACATCACCTAATTAATAATTGGGTTCCACTACAAAACTACACATATATACTTTGGATAATTGCTACATTACCCCTAACTAGGCTTTCCCAAGCCCAAGGTCCAATCCATAAGCCCGAAGTCAACTAGGGATCAAAGCCCAACACATGGCCCAACTTTCCAAATTGGGCCCAAACCTCGACATGGACTTCCCTTAAGGCCCACTTGTTCAGTCCAGTCCAACATGTCTCATTCTAAGGGCCCAATATCATACAACCATCTAGGCCCAAACTATAGTCCATCTATGGCCCAATTTTCCAAATTGGGCCCAATCCTTCATATGGGCCTTACCCTAAAGCCCAACTAATTACTATGGTCCATTTAATTAACCTTGGATGGCCCAATAATAAATGAATTACCAAAGCCCAATCGAAAGGCCCAACTCAAGGCCCAAGTGAAACTAGGGTTTCACATAAAATGACGATTAGGGTTAAGTGTTTCTTACTTAACCCATTAAGGACTTAATCCATTAAGTCCAATATTACTTAGATTAATCTTTTCCAATAATTATTATTTAGTATTCCAAGTTATTAAATAATTCCAGTGTGCGTCCCGATTAATTCTCAAAATTCAGGTTTAATTGGCATTAGTGTTTGCCAACCCAATTACAAGCCCATTTATCAATTTGTTGGACCTTTGCATCAATTAGGGCTTTATTGGGCATATTAAGCCCACTAGAATATTATTAAGCACTCCAAACGAATCAAACAGCGAGACAAGGCACACCGCCACCCGACACGGCGGCCGGTGGCGGCAGCCACCACCTCACGGTGGTGGTTATGACTTTCTTTCCATTATACCATTCTTGTTACAATTTACAAGGCTTTACTCAAGGATAAACACACGCACTAACTAACTAACACACACCCACATAACCACACCGTGGCGGCCTGCGGTTGCGCTAGGCGACAGCCACCACTTCACGGTGGTGGCAGTGGCTACTTTCGACTTTCCGGCTAAACAAAACATCCAACACGCATACATACACACCTACACGATTTTTTTTTTCTCAAAAGATCCAGCCGCCCTCCCTTGGTGGCTCATAGTGTCGACAGGAGCACTAGAAAAGCAACAGCAGCGGCACAACGGCGACAGTCACCATTCCCAATGGTGGTGGCGGTCCACATGAAATGACCCAAGAACCAAGCTCTAAACAGCCGATTAGGAGGCTGCTATCACTGGAGCAATCTGAAATGGTGGTTCACGGCCCACCGGTGACCATATTCGCCATACATGGCGTCAACCCAACAAAAGGAACGAGAGGGAAAAAGAGAAGAATCGACTGAAGGTTTCTCGGCAGCCCATTACTTGCACAGCAACGGAATAACGACAGCCAGCGCCTCCGGCAGCCGGCGTCGCAATGGCGACATTCGCCTGACACGACAACAGCTTGCACAACGACTGAAGGTTTCTTCTCAGTCTTCGACGGACTCTCGGCGACTCACGTTGTTGCCGAAAGCTCGTCTTGATGGTGGCAATTCCATGGCGTGGCGGCGACCTCATATGACCGGAGATGAGAGAGTAGGAGGGGTGGCGGCTGGAGGCATATCCCTTGGGGTTAGGGTTTTGAGTGATTTAGGATGCATATATACATGGATTAAGGGAGGGTGACGGGAGTTGTCACGTGTCCATGCTCCAACTTTGCCCATTTAACCATTCTAGTCCATCCCCATGATATCTTTTTCAAAATAAAACACATGCTTACCTTTTTAACCCTATCTTCTGAAATTCTTTACAATTAAAGTCTGAAATTTACCAATCAAACCCTACTCTACAAAAATCTCTTTCATAATAGATCCCTAAATTATTGATAATCTCTTAAGCCTTCAATCTTTTCAATTTAAGTCCCGAACATACACTTTCAACCCTCGACTTCTAATATTCTTCACAAATCATCACAGGACTTACATTTATTAATTTATTTAAACAAACGGGGCGTTACACATATAGCCATAACTAGAGAAATAACCCTTAAAATGATCACCTAAGCTCCAGACTCATAAAGGACTGCATAAAGCTAGGGAATAGGGACTCTCTGGACCTCTCAAGGTCCAGATCTGAAGATATAGACAAAAGGGGACATCACATACTCTAGATCTCTTACCAAAAGAAGACAAGAAGCCCTAGATTCATGAAATCTATCACACAAACGAAGATGGACATGAATCCTTACCTCTCACAGCAGCTCTGAACGAAATGATGGAAGATTTGAGTCCCACAAGACAGCCTAACATGAAATCCATCCTTCCTTTTGCTAAATGTGACATCCCCATTTTCACGGCCAGAAAAGACCGATTTTGTTTAAGCTTTATAAAAATCAGAGTATCTCTTTTAATAAAAATGTTGCGGAATTTGTTCCCAGAAAAACATGATAATCGCGTTATCAAAGTATTTCTAAAGAAATATATTTTTATTCACTTTTAAAACATTTGGGATGTCATCGTCAATACAGAAACATAAGCATAAACAAAACTTACATTCATTTACACTAGTGATCTACATCTCTTTTAAATCTCTCAGTGTAATGTGACTTCATATCAATACATGTGATATAAATAAACTGAGTGGGTCAGGTTGGGAAACCTGGTGAGTACATAGGGTTTTCAACCCACAATAATTTAATTATTATGTTTAAACAATCAAACAATCAACCCAATTATCCATCCCCATTATCTTCTTTATTCTTAAGGATCTACCCTAAGAATCAACTATTTCTCATTCATTCATTCCTAAGGATCATCCTAAGGAAACGACATGAAGTCCATTGTTGCCAATGACACATTGGTCAAGCGCAGCTGCTAATATTATCACTTAGGCGCAGGTGCCAAAATTGGGACATTTTCTATGAGGCGCTTCTGTCGGTATTGACCTTTAAACGCTACTGTCATGGTCATAAGGCTCCCTATTAGGCGCAGCTGCCGATACTGTCCTTAGAGCGCAACTGCTAGGACATTTATCGTAGATCTAAATCATTTATGAGTTGTGGCGCAGCTGCCAGTGCTCATCTATAGGGTACTAGGTCCACTGCTGCCAATGTATACCTATAGGGCACTAGGTCCGTACTACTAATGTTCCTCTATTTCAGCTTTTATCCCTCATCATTCATCTACCCATGTTTTACCCAACATATTTTGTAGATATAAAATACTTTATACAGCTTACATCATTTAAAACATGTATAAAAATCTTTCATTAGCATAGACAGCAAGTATTCAGACAATATGCACACATAGCACGCAATTTATATTAAAATACTTCATATCTATGTGTAAGATGAAAGGGACTATGCACTCACCTGAAAGGTGGTGACTCAACACTCGGACAGCGCTTCGATACTCTCAAAACATTTTCCCTTCGATAAAACCTAGTACCGATACCACTAGGGTTTAGTTTAACGATAACCGCGAAAAATTAATAGTCTAGCTATTATTATTATTATATAAGCGTTAAATAACACTCAATATAACTCATAATAATATCCCAAATACTCATTATAAGTTCCTAATAACGTTACTATATTAAAACATAAGCTATACTAAAGATAGGGTAGGCATAGCTCACTTACAGCGGGTTTTCTCGAAAACCGAGCTTCGCTGGAGCAGCGTTCCTAAGCCTAAAGGATCTTTTCTCAGGACTCCGAGAGCCTCGAGGCTTCCTTCGGGTGCTAGGGGGTTTACCTAGGCTTTAGGGGGGGTTTGGGAGGCTAGAGAGAGAAAGTGAGTTTGGGAGGTGTGAAGAAGAGGCTAGACCCGACACCTCTATTTATACTGAAAATATCTAATGGACTTGCCAAGTAAGGGGACCTACTCGCCGAGTTGGTGCATGTGGTGGCCTTCTGGTGGTGCCACGTGTCCAATTCTGGTGGTGCCACGTCACCCCTATCGCGTATCAGCCTTCAAACTTAGAAAAATCATAACTCTCGCATACAAGCTCCATTTTCGACGTTATTTTTTTCAACGCATAGGTAAAATCAAGATCTACAACTTTTATTTAGACTCCATCGGCTAATTCTCTACCAATCTCAAATTTAACAGTAGGAGACGTTTAGACTGTTAAATGACCGCGAAGAATTCATAACTCCTTCATACGGACTCCGTTTTCGTCTATCTTTTTACTGTTGAGTTCCTATTAATGATATCTGCAACTCTCATTTAGGTTGCGTAAGCCAAAAACCGCTCGAACTAAAATTCGAGTTTCGGGCCATGCACTGCTAGGCCGAATCTTAGAAAAATCATAACTTCTTCATACGAAGTCAAATTTGGGCGTTCTTTTTATGGATTTTCTTGGTTTAACATATTCTACGACTTTTGTTTAGATCACTAAGGCTAAAAATTCCTCCATCGTAAATTCACTATTTACGTCTCCCAGTGTCGTGCCGGTTTTGCCGTAAAACTTCGACGGGCCATAACTTCTTCGTTATTACTCAGATTTCGGCGTTCTTTATATGTACGGAAACCTTGTGACATATAATAAAACTTGGTTCAAATTATTTATTCTAAATAATCTTTTGTCGAAAAGTCGTTTTTGACACTTATTGCATCTAAATTGACTAGCCCGGATCTACGAGCGTTACAATTATCTCCCCTTTAAGATGATTACGTCCCAGAATTATCAACGAAACAGGGCTCACATGATAACTCCATACGTCATCTCTTCATCCTAGGTAATAATTATAACTTCTATATTCCTTCAAGTCTATCTCTTAAACTTATTGACTGTAAGCAGTACTTGATCGTGCACCTGCTCTCTACCTCGGGTTAGACTCCAAATTATGACCTATCATCATGTGATGCACGTTTAGACTCAGGTCTCTTAGAGTTAAATTCTAAAACAGACTATGCATTCCTTCATGTTTTAATGTGATATAATCACACTTCAACATGTAGCATTTCTAGCTACCAACTTCTTTAACAATGAGTGCGATACTTCTATTGATCGCTTTGATTTCAATTGTTTGGTTTAAGTCGGATGCTACATCAAACTTGGTTATCTGAACCACGTAAACTACTCATCGTAGTCGGACTTAATGTGATATGACCAATAGGGTCGGGATAACAACAATTTTTCTTAGTCATTGCCGAAACAATGGTAACGCCATACTTGAATAAAACGAAATCAATTACTAGCTTCTTGGTAACCTTGTGACTTTCCCTGATCCAAGTGTGAGTCCTGTGCTTCCGGTAGTATAGGCCTCTACTACCATTCACACCTACTCATACTCGTCCCAAGTATTGTCCCGCAGATTTTCCAAGTCACCATACAAGAAAATCACATAACAGCTTAACACATCAAATATCAAAACGAAGGTTTTTATTATTCCTTGAAACTATTACATAGGTGTTCAAGTTCACCCTAGACTATGCCTCTAATAGGCTACATCATATGATTCTATGGCTACTTCATAACTTGACCTTCAGATGTCAAGCCTTCACTCCTGAATCCTCGCATTATCATCTGCTTCGTCAAGGATCATTTGAAACGCTCTCGCCTTTGGCTTTGGCGGCACATTTGGCTTTGTAGCCCCCTCTCTCTTTGGGCAGTCTTGCTTGAAGTGCCCTTCCTCGTTACATTCGTAACACACCCCTTTTGTTGAATTTACACACCAAAATATGATAAATTGGCCCTCCTCTTGCACCACAAGCTTTCTCTCTGCTCTCTAGGGTTTCTTAGGGTGTAATGGTCGCAAATGAAGGCCATAATGACCTTTAAATAGGTCCCAAACCCGAGAAATTTGGGTTTCTCTGCCCAACACCTACTCGGCGAGTCCCTCATCTGACTCGTCGAGTCCACTCATTAAATCCGCGTGAGAAACCTGACTCAACTCGGCGAGTTGGATCCTCAACTCGTCGAGTCTCTCATTTAATAAAAAGATTAACCTACACAATAATAACCCTAAAAATCCGAATGTTACAATGATACCATGTTTCTTGTTAATAGACCATCTAGAAGTTGACTCCTCGAGTCATATGTAAAAATAGTTTAGCCTTTGTACTATCGATTATAATTAAAATTAAACTTTAGACATGATAAAATATAATGTATATTTCTAAAATTTATATGGGGCACGTTATAAACGGATGGGATCGGTGATGATCCATACCCGATCCTTTTTAATAAAAGGGTTAGCGAGTATGGGTCGTTAATGGGTAAACGAATAAAAAACTATGCTCCAAACTCATATAATTCTTAAGGGTTTGGATCGAATTAGGGTCAAAACTCGCTCCATTTCCAGACCTAACAATAACAATAAATTGATATACCAACTAAATTATGTGAATTTCTGCATGCTAGAATAAAATTATATATTTATAGTTGACATTGTTTTTAAACAAATGACTCAAATAAGTTTTGGTTTTTAATTAATATTTAGTGGCATTTTTTATCTATAAACTTCTATATGGTGATCTAACAATGATAAATAGACGAAGGTCACCCACATCATTGGCATAGATTTGAATTGTCAGGAATTTAAAGCAAAAAAAACTTTTTTTTTGTTCAGTGAGTTATATTAGAATTAAAAAGTTTTTTTAAACTAAAATAAGTATAACTTTAAATTTCAAACATTAGATACAAATTTGGCATAAAAATACATCAACAAAATGTATAAACCACCATGTCGTCTACAAAATAATAGATATTGGAAATTGTCACAACCCCGAACCGGGACGGCGGAAACGTTCGGGGGCAGATGATGTCGTTGTATAGTATCATAACAGTTGAATATAAATGAAACATAGCAACCCAAGTAGCATACATTAAGAATACAAACTTACATTGTTTACATATTGTATTTGTTTCAAAAGGTTACACAATAATGGCTTAAATGTAAAATTACATAATGCAACAACACTTGTTCTTAAAAGAGTTGAATACATGTTACTAGTTCCTTGAGAATACAAATCATTTTGAAAAGCGTCAACTATAAAGTTGGTGAGTTCATAATCATTTTTGCATGAAAAAGGTTTGTAACTGCTTTGTTTGAAATGGTTTTGTAAACTTCAAAAAAAAAGCCGATATTTTCTATAAAATGGGTTGTAAGTCTTATAACCAAGACTAAAATGTATGCATGTCTTTTGTATCTTTTCTTTGCAAAACAATAATGTATGTTTTTCAGAAAATCCAATATTTTCTTGTATGTGAGTTGTAGTCATAAACCTAAGACCAGAAATGTAAACGATAGTGTACTGAAAATAGTATGTAGTTTTATTTTTATAGAACTGGTGAAGTGTGAGCTTCCCGTAAACCAAGATAGTATTATTAATCCCTAAGTGAGTTATTATAATCATGCTTGATGTGACTGTTATACTTGTTACGACCTTCTTCAGGCGTCAGTATTGGTAAATATTTGTCACCCTATACTGGCCTATCTAGTTGTAGCGAACAACTCATGTATGGGGTTGTCAATCCCGTATAGATCTATACACAACTATCTCGCTCTCCTTCCAGGAAACTCTAGTTATAATGCAGGACTTAATGTGTACGCTAGGTAGGCACTGTGAAGAGAATGTCTCACTAGAGCGTTAACGGATTTACGTGAACTATGACTCCCTTACTTGTATCATGAAATAATTACATTATTGGAATTTATGACATGAGTTTTATGACACGCAAATTATACCATTAATAATTTGTCTTGTATATTTTTGTGTAAACTATTTATATAATTTTATATAAACAATCGGTTATAATCATGTCTATATGTTATTAAAACATAATATTTTCAGGTTCAAACCCGACTAAACGGTATGACTAAAAATACGACCATTTTTACTAGAGAATGTTATTTTTACTGGAAATTACCGAAGTTTATGGTTTTGCTCTTTTCACATTTTTACTGGTTGATACTTGTAAAATAATCTATATATGTCAAGTTTACCATACGAACTCTTAGGCCATGATTTTTATAAAAATCAAATGATGACTTTAACATTTTTCTACAAATATTTATACAAATTTCGATTTGTAGAAGGGGGACATGTAAGTATCCAAGAGTCAAACATTTTTGAACTTATATAAAAGTATGTTTTTGTTATATTCATGTATATCAACCCACAAACCCGATTTTTCATGTAACACAAGTTTTAAGTAGTAAACTAGTAGTATTTACTTTTTTATACAAGAAATTTCTCCATATTCAAGCAAATAAGCATGGTACATGCAAATGTCCAAAGGACAAAGACATTATGGACTTGTAATAACTTGCAAATCACGATTTTTAAGTATAAATATATGATGATTTCAACATTTCATGCACATATTATTCCATAAACAAGTTGATGCATGCAAATATCCATAGGGTAAACATATTTTTGACTTGTATTCCCCCCTTTAAAATCATGTAAAACTCGAAAAGATGGGGTTATGAAGCTCACCTTGATGATTTTCGTGGGTTGTAGGAAGGAGAAGATGAGTGGTTGCGAGCCTAGCCTTGTGCACAAGCTTGAAGAGCTTCTCGAAAATGCAAGTGTTCTAAGGATCTAACACACGAAAATGTGTGTAAACATAGTGTTTTTTTTAGCTTAAAGATGCATAAAAACACTTGGGATTTACAAGTATGCCTACCAATTTCTATGGATCACTTTGAAGAAATATCAACCCTTGAAGATGTTACACGATTTTGGAAGGGCAAGATGAGAGAAACTTGAGAGTAAAATAAGTGGAGAAGATTTTGGTGTGGCCTTGGGATCTCTCGACCTAAGTGTTTAAAAGGAGGGAACAAATGGTGCTTGGTTGCATGAAAGACAATTGAGTGTGTAGCATGGAAATTTGATGTGTAACTTCATGCATGGTGTGGTTGTTTGGTGGACAAAGTGAGGTAAGGTAGTGAGGTGGCACACTTTGGTTAATTCTTTTTGTTTTAACCCCATAACCGAACCCTCTTGGTCAAGGGATGGATTTTCGGGTTTTGGCTTGCATGGGAGAGGGGTTTTCGTTTTTTATAGCATGCTGTAACACCCTGTTTATTTATATAAATTAATAAATGCAATTCCCGGATTAATTTGTGAAGAATTTTGATAGTGGAGGGCTGTTTAGTAAATTACAGAGTTGATTTGAGAAGAATTTTAGAAGTGGGGGTATGTTCGGTAATTATTAGGACTTATGATGAAAGAAAATTATGGAATAAGGTGCAAAAGGATAAATATTAGGTTTAAATTGAAAAGATCCCATGGGGAGGGACCAGAACTGTAATTATGGGAAAGTTTCTATTTGGTCGGGGTATATAGCTTGTGAAACCCTAACCCTAAGGCATGTGTTGTAGCCGCCAACCCCCTAAGCATCAGTCGCCATTTCCCCACCCTCCTCCTTCACTTCCGATTGTCGCTATCACCATAGAAGCCCCTCAACCGCTGATGGCATCACCGAGTTCGAGAGCTCTCGTCTCCGCCTGCTGCCTCATCCGCGAAGGCCACCATTCCGCCACCTAATGTCGTCGGTTATGTCGTGTATGGCCGGAAATGGCCTGTGATCGCCGCCCGCTTCGGAATTCATCCCGCCGTCTGTCGTTGCTGTTGCCATCCTGGCTTAACACCGCCATCCTTCTACCTGCTGGATTGCTGTCAGCACCTCCTCAACAGCCCCTGTCGTTGGACGTCTTGTGTAGCCGAGAAAAGACCGCTATGTTTGATGTTGTGCTCATGGGAATATTGATCGAAATGGATTATGTTGGGTCTCATTATTACAGTCATCGCCACGCAGCTGTTTCACCGGGAGCTGCTGCCAAACGCCATCGTCGCTGCATGCTGCCGGGGAGGGACAACTGTGTTCGAGTTTTGCAACCGGGTGTATCCTTTGCATGTGTGTGTTAGTTTCAGCCGGCAGTTTGGTGTTAGTATGTGTTGTGTGTGTTTTTGTCTAGCGGGAAAAACCAAGAAAAGGCCACCACCACCACCGTGAGGTGGTGGCTGCCACCCTCTACCACCACCGGCCACCACAAGGTGGTTGTGTGTGTGTGTGTGTGTGGTTAGCATTAGTGTGTGTGTGTGTGTGTTTATTTTGGAGATTTTCATTGTAAATTGTATAAAAATGTAATAATGGAAAGAACCCAAAACCACCACCGTAAGGTGGTGGCTGCCGCCATCGGCCGCCGTGTCGGGTGGCGGTGTGCTTTGCCTTGTCATGTTTGATTTGGTTGGGATGCTTGAAACCCTAATGGGCCCAATGAAACCCTAATGGCCCCAATGAAGCCATAATGGGCTTAGTGAAAGCCTAATGGGCCTAGTGAAATCATAATGGGCCTAATGAACCCTAATTGGTCAAAGGACCTAGCTATTGGGCCTATTGGGCTAAGATGGGTTGGAAACCCTAATTAGGGTTTGGGAAAACCCTAATGCCATGAAACCTTAATTTGGGACTTATCGGGACCGCATCGGGATTGTTTAACGAATTTAATATATTAATTAATAATCATTTGCAATCAACCTATGTCAATATTGGACTTAATGGATGAAGTCCTTAATGGGTTAAGTAGGGACACTTAACCCTAATCATCATTTTATGTGAAACGTTAATTTCACTTGGGCCTTAAGTTGGGCCTTTCTATTGGGCTTTTGTAATTGGTTTATTAATGGGCCATCCAAGAATAATCATATGGACTAGAATATGTTGATGGGCTTAGGGTAAGGAGCACATGAGGGTTTGGGCCCAATTTGGAAAATTGGGCCATAGATGGGCCTTAATGATTATATACGATATTGGGCCATTGGAATGTCAAATGTTGGACCGGAATAAATGGTTAGGCCTTTGAATAAGACCATGTAAAGGCTTGGGCCCAATTTGGAAAATTGGGCCATATGTTGGGCTTTGTATCCTAGTTTGACTTTTGGGCCTATGGATTGGACCTTGGGTTAGAATAAAGCCAAGCTTGGGGTAATGTAGTAATTATCCAAAGTATGTATTTTTGGTTATGTAGTGGAACCCAATTATTAATTGGGTGATGTTTTGATGTTGACAGTTCGGGGACCTGTCAACCAGCACTAGAGTTTTATCCGCGGGACTTCAGCAGTGCCAGGTGAGTCTTCTCACCATACCCTTGGGTCTAAGGCACCAAGGCCGGCCCATTATGTGATTATGATATATGTGTTAGTTATTTTGTGATTTAGTATGATATGTGATTGTGTGTTTTGCATGAAGACCGCGGGGGGAGCCCGTGGCATTGGATGTAAGACCATGATGGGTAGCCCATGGCAGTCCTTGGTAAAGACCATGTAGAGTAGCCCATGACATTAGATGTAAGACCATGTGGGGTATCCCATGGCAGTCCTAGGTAAAGATCATGTAGGGTAGCCCATGACATTGGATGTAAGACCATGTGGGGGAGCCCATGGTAGTCCTAGGTAAAGACCATGTGAGGTAGCCCATGGCTCTATTACAGGTTTTATGTATGCATGGCTTATGTGATATGTGTGTAGCTTTTATAGCTAACAGGATATTTGATATGTGTGAAGCTTTTATAGCTAACATGATATATGATATGTGTGTAGCTTTTATAGCTAACAGGATATGTGATGTGTGGATTGTGTGTATGGTATGCTCTGGGAAACTCACTAAGCTTCGTGCTTACGGTTTTCAGTTTTGGTTTCAGGTACTTCATTTTCAAAGGAAAGGAGCCGGCTCGATCGCAGCGCATCACACTATGTATTCCGTACAGGTTTTCAGTTTTGCTTTCAGGTATTATTATGAATGTTTTATACTGATGGTTTTATGTAATAATTTAATTAAAACAAAATTTTTGGCCTGTATTTTTGGGATGTTACACATGAATGGGAGGGTTTTCGGTTTTAGGGTTTCCCATGAGAGTGATTATGGTCGAAATTCTTAATGCATTATCCACATAACAATGTCATTTTTGATTTATAAAAATCAATTATACCAAAATTACATTGTTTATTCATTTGTACATGGATACAATTTCGACCCTAATTTTTGCTAGTTGTCACATCATCCCCCCGTTAAGAGGAATTTCGTCCCGAAATTAGTTCTAGAGTGGGGCCTCAAGAACTAGGGAAAAGATGTGGGTACTTCTGCTTCATCTGGTCTTCGCGTTCCCAAGTGATCTCAGGTCCTCGTTTGGCATTCCATCGGACCTTCATAATGGGGATGCGACTTTGTTTCGTTCGTTTCACTTCCCTGTCCATTATTTCTACGGGTTCTTCGACGAAATGAAGGTTCTCATTTACTTCAATTTCATCAAGCAGGACAAGGAGAGTTTTGCCTGATAGGCATTTCTTTAGGTTGGATACATGAAAAACAGGGTGTACGTTGTTGAGCTCTGGTGGTAACTGTAGCTTGTAAGCCACCAGACCGATTGAAAAGGATCTCGAATGGTTCGATGTATCTTGGATTCAAATTTCCCCGATTTCCAAAGTGTATCATCCCTTTCCATGGAGATACCTTTAGCAGTATGCGATCACCAACCTGAAATTCCAGGGGCTTCCGTCGTCTGTCTACGTAGCTCTTTTGTCGGTCTCTGGACGCCTTTAATCGTTCCCTAATCTGAATGATCTTCTTGGTTGTCTCCCTAATAATCTCAGGCACGGTAGAGTACTGTTGGGTACTTGCCCTTATGCCAATTGTGCATCCCCCACTTCAGCCCAACAGAGAGGTGATCTGCATTTACGTCTGTATAGGGCCTCAAATGGGGCGACCTTGATGCTTGTATGATAGCTATTGTTGTATGAGAATTCAACCAACAGAAAGTGGGTATCTCACACCTTGCCAAAGTCTATCACACAGGATCTTAGCACATCATCCAATGTTTGGATGGTCCTCTCACTCTGTTCGTCTGTTTGGGGATGATAAGCAGTACTCATATCGAGCTGAGTCCCCAATGACATCTGAAGTGACTACCCAAACCGAGAGGTAAATCTACGATCTCTGTCAGAAATAATAGATATTGGCACGCCGTGTAATCTCACGATCTCTTTTATATAGGTCTTGGTTAACTTCTCCATTTTATTAGTTTCCTTCATTGGCAGGAAGTGGGCGGATTTAGTCAACCGGTCAACGATTACCCAAATAGTATCAAGTCCGCCCGCTGTCTTGGGCAACTTGGTTATGAAATCCATTGTTATTCGTTCCCACTTCTACTTGGGTATGTCTGGCTGTTGTAGCAGATCCGATGGCTTCTGATACTCTACCTTAACTTTGGCGCAAGTCAGGCACTTGCTCACATAGTTAGTGATTTCATCTTTCATATTTGGCCACCAATAATGTTGCTTGAGATCTAGGTACATTTTGTCCGAACCTGGGTGGACGGAGTACTTTGTTTTGTGGGCCTCATTCATGGCCACATATTTGAACCCACCGAACTTCGGTGTCCAGATCCGGTCCATGAGGTAGTAGGCTTCTTCATCTTTGGTTGTAAGGTTTTTGTCAATCCCACGCAAGGCTTTGTTTGTGATGTTTTCCGGTTTCAAGGCTTCTTGTTGAGTCTCTTTGATTTGTGAGGACAAGTGGGAATGGATGGTCATTGTTAGTGTTCTTACTCGGCGACCCGAGTATTCTTTCCGACTTAGGGAATCTGCCACCACATTGGCTTTTCCCGGATGGTATTGAATTTCGCACTCATAATTGTTCAGTAGCTCGACTCATCGTCGCTGCCTCATATTGAGTTCTTTCTAGTTTAGGATGTGTTGTAGGCTTTTATGATCCGTGTAAATGGTGCACCTTGTTCTGTAGAGGTAGTGCCTCCATAGTTTTAGTGCAAACACGACTGCTCTCAGCTCAAGATCGTGTGTGGTGTAGTTCACTTCGTGGTTCTTTAATTGTCTTGACACGTAGGCTATGACTTTCCCTCGCTGCATGAGTACACAACCTAATCCTTGATTGGATGCGTCACAATAGTCTACGAAGTCTTCCGTCCCTTCTGGAAGAGACAAGACCAGGGCGCTGCACGGAGCTTGTTTCAATGTTTGAAAGATAACCTCTTGTTGCTTCTCCTAGATGCAGGGTACACCTTTCTGTGTTAGGGTTGTGAGTGGTTTAGCGATCCTGGAGAAATTCTTTATGAACCTCCTGTAGTATCCAACGAGGCCTAAGAATTGTATGATCTCCGTTGGGGTTCTTGGGGTTTTCCAGCCTTCGATTGCTTTGACTTTGGAAGGGTCCACATGTATTCCCTCCTCACTGACCATGTGACCCAGAAAATCCACCCTGCGGATCCAAAACTCGCATTTGGAGAACTTCGCGTAAAGCTTCTCCGCCCTTAGTGTTTCTAGAACCTTCCGCATATGTTGGCTGTGTTCTTCTTTACTTCGTGAATAGACTAGTATATCATCGATAAATACTATCACGAAGTTGTGAAGATAGGGTTGGCATACTCGGTTCATCAGGTCCATAAATGCAGCGGGCACATTTGTTAGACCGAAGGGCATTACCACAAATTCATAACAACCGTAGTGAGTTTGGAAGGCGGTCTTGGGAATATCTTCTTCTCGGAACCATAGTTGGTGGTACCCGGATCTTAAATCTATTTTTGAAAAGTAACTTGCTCCTTATAGCTGGTCAAATAGATCGTCGATCCGAGGAAGAGGGTATCGATTTTTGACAGTAAGCTTGTTTAGTTCACGATAATCGATGCACATGCGAAACGTCCCATTCTTCTTCTTTACAAATAAGACCGGAGCTCCCCTGGGTGAGAAGCTTGGCCTTATAAATCCTTTGTCCAGTAATTCACTCAGTTGACTGAAGAGTTCTTGCATTTTGACAGGAGCTAATCTGTATGGCGACTTAGTGATAGGTGTGGCCCCGGGTACCAAGTCGATTCTAAATTAGACCTAGCGTTCAGGGGGTATTCCCAGGAGGTCTTCGGGAAACATGTCAAGAAAATTACACACCTCCGGGATGTCTTTAATGTTCTTTTCCTCCATCTTTTTATCAACCACATGAGCCAAGAAGGCATGATTCTTCTTGTGTAAGCACTTTTGTGCCTTGATGCATGAAATAAGGCGGAGGTTTGTACCGGGTTTGTCGTTGTATATATCTAGGGTTTCTTTGTTTGGTAAGTGAAGGCGAACAGCCTTCTCGTAGCACATAATATCGGCACGGTGGGCGCTTAAATGACTCAAATAAATGACTAAATTATGTAAATTTCTGCATGCAGTATAGAATAAAATTATATATTTATAGTTGATGTGGTTTTCAAATAAATGACTCAAGTAAATTTTGGTTTTTAGTTAATATTTAGTGGCATTTTTTATCTATAAACTTCTATATGGTCTAACAATGATAAATAGATGAAGGTCACCCACACCATTAGCATGGATTTGAATGGTGAGGAAATTAAAGCAAAATGTTTTTTTTATACATTGAATAGAAAGTTATCACATAGAGAGCTTAAAAAATTGCCCTTTACAAATGAGTTCTATGTAAATGTTGGTACTTGTGTATAATTCAAAGAAAACTTTTTTTTATTCGGTGCATTGTGTAACATTCATAAAAATCATGATAAATTAAACTTTTCAAAACAACCCTTTTTCTAAAGAAGTGTGTACAAAATCATTGCTTCCAAAACATTATTTAAAATCAGAATCGTTTGCAATGTAGTTTTCAATACATTCATAATATTAGAGTTTCCCAGAAACTATAAGTCCAAATTGCGAGGATGTGTACGGTCTCTCCTTCACCTTGCCACGATCTACTGAAGTACCTGAAACCATAAACCAAAATATTAAGCACGAAACTTAGTGAGTTTCCCTCAAAGTACCAACACATAATCAAATAACATACATACAATAACAACATGCAACGGGTCCATAACTAACATACTGGATTACCCCTAAGCCCACATCATAAGTCTGGCTTTCCCCCTAGGCCTACAGCTTATGTATGGCTTGCTCCTCGGCCCACAGTACGAGTCTAGCAGGCCATACTCGGCCCTCAGCTCGTATATGGAATTCCCATGAGCCCTCAGTATGAGTCTGGCATGCCCTTCCCGATCCTCATCTCATATCCGGATTGGTTCAATGACCTCAAGCCCTCAGTATAAGTCTGGCATACCACTCGGTCCTCAGCTCGTATCTGGAATGCTAATGTGCCCTCAGTATGAGTCTGGCATGCCCTCCATGGCCCTCAACTCGTATCTGGAATGCTAATGAGTCCTCGATATGAGTCTAGCATGCCCTCCCTGGCCCTCAGCTCATATCTGGAATACTCCAGGGTTTGTTGGCTACAACAGAAAGTAGTACAACCTCAACCCAACCCACACAATATGTGAAACATATAACAGAAAATATCCTATACAGATAATTAGACAGTATCAAAGGCAGTCCTACAGATCTACCAGACTAGCATATCAATAACTAGCATACTCATTCATATCTATTCCGTACTCGGCATATCAATAATATCAGGATATCAACCAAAGGGACGACATTGGTGCCTTCGAACCTGTTAGTATAGTGAGGAAAACTCACCTCGCGATGCTAAACTGAATTGAAAACCTCCGACTGTTGACTCACCGAAAATCCCGAACTATCACAATAAACGAACACTAATTAACAGTTGGAATATCAATCTTGGTTAAGGGCCCAAACATAGGGTAATAGTCCATTTTACCCTTTACCTAATTTGGGCCAAGGCCCAACTTCAAATCCTTGATCCAAAGGTCCAAATATACAAGGCCCAAAATTGGCCCAATTTTCCAAATTGGGACCAACTCTTTAATTGGGCCTCATCCTAAGGTCCATTTCCATAATTCGCCCAAGACACTTCTATTCAGAGAGTCCAGCAAGGGCCCAAGCCAAACTGGCCCAAAGGTGGCCCAACTCTGAAACCCAACTCGCAAAAACCCATCAGAGGGTGTACTCCGAAGCTACGTGGGGCGTACGCGAGCCTTGCGTTGACTGGAAAACAGGGATGTTGACTGTGTACGTGGGGCGTATTGCCCTCTACGTTGGGCCTACCCTCGCTGTATTCAAATCTCCAATAAGTGCTTAATAGTTTAAGCACTTAAGCCCAAATTCCATATCCATTGACCAAATGTGTCTCATAACTATAAAGTCTCAAACTTTAAGACTTTGGTCGTCCAAAAAGGTCTTAAAGCAAGGTCTTAATCCATTAAGACCTCCTACAAAGAACAAGAGGCTAAACTAGCTCAATGGACCCCATTTTTATGTCTTAGGACCCATCCTAGGGTCTGAAAGGACAACCTAACTCGACCAAAACAAAGCATGCACAAAATTGGGACTATTGGGACAAGAAGAACTCCAAAAAGCTACCATAACAAGATCTACATAATCCAAGCATAAAGGTAGAAGCTTTTTACCTTCTGGAGCTTCTTTATGAAGTGATGATCCAAGATCTACTAGCTTGTTTCCTCCCTTGACTCCTTTGATTCTCTTTCTTCTCATTCAACCACACCAACAACACACTTTAGGCTCTAAAACTCTCTCTTATGGACTAAGGACGGTTTAAAGGCTTGGAGGCTAAAAGAATGGGGGTAAAGGGTCCATAATGAGGCTTAAATACTCCACAAACCCTAAAAGTTAGGGTTTCTCCCGAACATTAGTACGCCCAACGTACATATGTATACGCCTAGCGTACTAGGTTGCACCCTAATATGCTTAGCGTACTCACATGTACGCCCAACGTACTACTCATGCTTCTATAATTACCATTTAGCCACTTGGGCTTCCTATGGCCACTTCACTCAATTTCAAGGACCAAAAGTGACATAATTAAAACCCAAGGGATGGATTTGAAATTACTTGAAAACCGGGGCGTTACACTTTGTTTTAGAATTAAAAAGTTTTTTTAACTAAAATAAGTAGAACTTTGAATTTCAAACATTAGATACAAATTTGACATAAAATTACATCAACAAAATGTATAAACCACCATGTCATCTCTAAAATAATAGATATTGGCAATAGAATTAATAAAGCTCAAGGAGTGTCAACAAAGAACATATGCTCCAGGATGAATGAAAGCATGAATTTGTCTTTCAACGTAGGAAACCTAGAAAGAAACGATTGTATACATACCAAAATGAGGATACGGCTTGACTACCATTCAAATAAAGTCGTTGACATTTGTCACTTTCCCTATAGTTTCACCATTGACTGCAAAACCAATGTAATTTGCAATAAAAACAAATAAGAATTGTATAAACCCCTCTTAATTTTACCAATTAGAAACGTAAAGGTATATCGAATCGAGAAATCATATTTGATCTTGTTTGTAACTTTTTAAACCGTTATCTCAAGTATGTTGCTATTAAAAATATTAGTATGATATTGACTTTATTGTTAGTTTTTAAAACATTGGGGCAAGTATATTGTTGTTATTGGAAAGAAAATATGAATACATTGCTATTATGAGTCATAAATCCATCACTTTGTTGATATAACAGTTTTGAAGTATATTGTTGTTATTGGAAAGAAAATATGAATACATTGCTATTATGAGTCATAAAGCGTCACTTAGCTAATATAACAGTTTTGATCCCAAATATTTTTTTCCTCGCAGATTTCGTCCCCGAGTGTAACTATCTTTTTCAATAATTGTCCGTTAATGTCACACCCCAAAACCGAGAATGGCGGAAACGTTCTGGGGCGGAGGACGTCATGTAATGTATCACAACAATGCAAAGTAGTAAACAAGCAACAACATCATCCATTGCATTAATCGAATAATTTTAATTACATTTGAGTTCTTTCATAGTATAATTCTACAAAAATGAATATTCAAAAATAAAAGACGAGTCTTGATCGCTCCGTCTTCACAGAACCTGGTAGTCGTACCTGTCTATCCTTGTCCTGGGAATACAATTTATTTTGAAAGCGAGTATCAGCAATAATGCTGGTGAATCATGAGTATTTATGTGACTTTGATTTGTAAAGCTGTAAAGAAAGACCTGTAAATGTTTGAAGGAAAGTTCGTACCAACGAGCACGTTTGTAAGTAATTGTAAACGTTTGAAAACCCTAGAAAATCTCATATTTTCTACTAGTATAAAATGTAGCCTTCTACCAAGACCCGACTGTTTTGAATGTTTGGTTCATAAATCCAATATTTGTTTATAAGTGGGTAGTAGTTTAAAAGTCCCAAAAATGAACTACCATGATGTTTTTCATGTCTAAAATAGTAGATTTGTGTACATATATAATTGCTAAGGTATATGATAACCCCATAAATCAACGTGTTTTTAATACTCCATGTGAGTTTTATAACCATGCTAATGACCCGGACTGCCTGTAACAACGTTTTTCAGGCGTTGGAATGTTATGACATTTGTCACCCCAGACCTGCCGGTCTAACTGTAGCTAACAGTTTAGGTGCGGGATTGTCAATCCCGTATAGATCTATACACAAGTATCACGCTCCCCCTACAAGGGATTATGGTATATAATACAAGACTTAATAATGCATACTCGAAAGTACGAGAAATGTCTCACAAAACCTAGTATAAAACAGATTTACGTATGAAAATGTCCATTTGTTCTTGTATATGAAAATATCTCTTTGATATGGTACTTGTAGTATGTAAGATTTGATATATATCTAGTACACTATATGATGTAATCGTATCTCTTGTAATTGTATTGTCTTGAAATTTGTATGCCTTGTAATTGTATATAATCGTATCTCTTCATATAGTATGTAATGTATTAGTATAGACTCATTAATAAACTGACTCTTGTGTAATTCCTTGTACTTGGAATGGTAAGTAGTATATCCTAACTATACATATTATAGTTACTAGTATTGTGCATGTATAACCGAAGTATGCCTTTGCTACCCAAAGGTATTGAACCAACTGATGGAAACTTTTATGTATATATATGTATACATGATATACATATATATATATATATATATATATATATATATATATATATATATATACACGCGTGCATTTGACAATAAAAATATAAAAGAAGTTTTGTAAAACCTTTGAAAAGTTTAATAAATAAGAGATGATGACTTGATGTCAGTTTATAAAACGATTTGAAAGTAGTTTGTTTGATAAGAACAATTTTAAGTATAAGAAGACTTTTGTTTGAAACACGATTCTAACAACGTTTGAAAGGAAACATAAAGTTTGCAAGACAATTTGATAAAGAGTTTTTAACATGTAAAAATGTTTGTCGTAAACTATTATAGTTTTTCCAAAAGTTTGTTTCGTTATATAATAAACCCTAGTGAAATGCTCACTTGTTATGTAAAGTGTAACTTTTGTAGTGACATAAATGAACACACATACTCAAAGTATAAATAAAGTGTTTGGTTCGTATATGTAAAACAACATATTTAATTTCAAGAGACAAGATGATATCGTGATAAGTTTCGCGTACGAAAGGTTCCATGTAGTGTTTATGAATCACATATGATTTACTTGATAAAAATGAGTATTTAGTGAAACTTTGGGTTCCACACGATAATAATCGTGTGTTTACTTGTATTCCCCCCCTTAAAAGCGTATATAAAAAGTATTGATAACACATTTAAAAATGTAGTTTATAGGGGTATGAACTCACCGAAGAAAGTGCGTGATTTGAAGAAAACGAGATTTTCCCGTGCCGCACCTCGACCGGAAAGTGACGAGATTCTCGAGAATCTCGGGGCTTCGGACCTTCGTCGGGGCTTAGATATGAAACCGGGAAGTCGGGATGTTGTTGGCATGAAAAACGAGGTGAAATTGTAAATGAAATGAAGGATTTTAGCAAAAGCAGTCGGCACCCTCGCAATCTATTTATAGGAGCTGGAGGTCCTCGGTACGCTGGGCGTACTTCGGACTTACGCGGGGCGTACCTCGTACGCTGGGCGTACTCCGAGGTTACGCTGGGCGTTCACTTGCATCACTGCTGACCGCATCCTCGGGCGAAGTGTCTGGTCGACGTGGACGATCCAGAGCCTAATATCCGAGTACGCTGGGCGTAAATCGTTTCGGTGTGCATGCCACGATCTTGTAAAATCCGTAACTTTCGCATACGGGCTCCGTTTTTGACGTTCTTTATATCCACGCGAAGGTGAGAATATACTCTACAACTTTCATTTAGACTCCGTCGGCTAATTTTGATTTTATTTTTAATTATATTTTAATTAATAGGCCGGGACACGATAACTTCGTTAAAAATCCATAACTCCTTCATCTGGTGTCCATTTTCGTCAGACTTCTTACTGTTGAACTCCTATTGTCGGGGTCTTCAACTTTTGTTTAGGTTGTGCCGGCTAAAAATCGCTCGATCTTTATTTCGAGTTTTTAGCTGTCTACCGCTGTTATGAAACTTAGAAAATTTGTAACTTCTTCATACGAAGTCCGTTTTGGGCGTTCTTTTTATGCATGATCACGGTTTAACGTAATCTACGACTTTCGTTTAGATACCTAAGGCTAAAAATTATTGTATTGAAACTTTGCGTTTTTCGCTTAATCGGTGTTGCCGGGTTTCGTCGCGAATCTTAGATTGGTCATAACTGCTTCGTTATAACCCGGATTTTTGTGTTCTTTATATGTACGAAAACCTTGATACAATTCCTACCACTTTATTTAACCCAAATAATATTTTAGGAAAGTTATATTTTGGCCTAAATTTGAGTGGTGTTACATTATATTGTCTCAAAATGTCGGGTTGTCACAGTTAATCCAAAAATATATATAATTTTTGGTTAGTGTTATGAGTTTGATAAAATATTTATGTTATTAAAAATTACATAAACTAAAATTGGTTTATACTCCAATCCATTCCATCATAAACAAAACAAACTACTTTTTTTCATTATAATAAATGAAGCATTTCGTTCCTTTCTCAATTCCATCATACTTTATACTACCTCATATTTTAAGAAGGAAATGAAAATGTCTAAAGCATACTTACCATATCAGGTGGATAACTGATTATTCCAAGTGGTAACTGTTGGATTAGTGTCTAAGTCCATAACTATTTTGGTATGTACTTGACCCGATTATGAGCATGGTCCTTTTGGGTTGCCTTCACCATAGCAATTTGTAGGATGAATTAAGAAGAGGAAGGTTTAATTATGATTTATTAATATATTATAAGAATAATATATTAAAGGAGAAATCATATTGTTTAATTAATATTAGTCAAGAATTAATTAAGAATTAATTTTGTGACTAAAAGAGATTAATTAAACTTAAGGGACTAGAGTTGTAATTATAAGATAATTACAATTGGGCTATGGATCACCTAATAATATATAGGTTGGACGAATTCTATGGGAAGCCCATAAGGAATTCATCCAAGGGATATGTTAAAGGAGTCCATGGGCTGCTTAGGGCCTAAGCAGTTAGATTAGGATTTCCTAATTGCAAACCCTAATAGCCTACATGTATATAAAGGATCCCTATGCCCCAAAAACGTGGCTAAGTGTTCCTTTAGGCTTTCCAGCCGTTTTTGGTGCCTCCTCTCTCCTCCCTCTTCATCCAAGTTGCTTAGTGGTGTTTGTGACTCCATTAGAGGTGCAACACTTGAGGCACCAAGCTTTCTGAAACCAATCAAAGCAAGAAATTGATTGTTACTGATATATAACAATCAAAGGTAATTACTAAACCCTTATTTCAGTTCTTATATGATAGATCTAGGGTTTATAGATTTGTATATTCAGTTGCATGTTCATTAGACAAACTAGATCCAAAAGCTATTAGGGTTTGCATGTACACCATAGGAATGATGTATTGCTCGAAACCCATCAGTAACTTCATGTTGCCAACTCTACAGGTCCCACAAATGAAACTGAGACTCAAAATTTGATCTAAAAAGAAAATTAAACAGTTAATGTCAGAATACATGCAAAAAAAGTAAGCAAAATGACATATACACGTTATAAAAATAAGATGATATAGTAGTCACGTTGTAACGGTCGGGATCCAGGTATTTACATTTCTTAACCTTATAATGAAATTTTAGTGCAATATTGGTCCCTTCGTTGGCTGGGTGTACTTAAGGGTACGCTTAGCGTACTAGGGAGGGTTGATCGCGAAGGTTTGCCACATATGTTGGGCGTACCAAGGGGTACGCGGGGCATACATGACTGGAGACCAAAACCCTAATATTCAGAATTGAGACCTATATAAACAACCTTAAGTCATTTTGTCACACCCCGAAACCAGGATGGCAGAAACGTCTGGGGTGGATGACTTTCATGAACAGTATCACAACATAATGTCTGCTATTTAGAACAACCACACCCGAATGTCTGGTAAAGACAAAAGCACCCTCTGCTACGAATCATGGTACCCGAACCATGTTATCTCCCCTCAATATGCTATTTAGAACTTCTAGAATTCTCCCTGTTTTGAGTATGGGTCCTCTGCTTTCAGTAGTACGGGCCCATACTACCTTCCACATCTACCCATACTTCCCTCACGGATCATCCCAAATTTCCTATGTAGCTGCTCAACCTTCTCGATCACCAATTCCCTTACACATGTCCGCTCTCCAGCGAATACTCACCTCTAAACAACGTACTCATCGAACTAAATTTACTCCCTAGGCTCTCCTAGGTTCTCACACTTTTCTGCCATCAGCTGTTGAAGAATTCCTCATGATGCCAGCCACCTACCTCCTGAATATCATCATATTCACTTAGTAGCTGACTCCAATCATTCAAGATCTCCACAAAGCACAAAGCAAGTAGCACTCGGGCATCGAATAACCTCCACCAGCACATAAAACCACTCTACCATACAACTCCACTTGCTCTATCCACAACTCAAAAGCCATTATCGAACTCAGGCAATCCTACCTCTCGTGGGTATCTAACTACTCTCTCAGTAGATTCCTCAAATGCACATCCAGGTATCTCTCCTAGGTTACTCCACTACTCAAATCTCTTCTCTAAAAGATTCCTGCTAGGTACTCCTACTCAGCACACACATAGAGTAATTAGCAGATAATATCAATCAAAAGCATCCCCTAGGCTAAGGCATCATGACTCAGGCAACTTTAGCTCTAAATTCTGAAATACCTAGCCTGTCCTCTAGCATGTAGCTCTAATATCTCATAAGTATCTCATAATATAAACAAGTAATGGTATTTTGGGAAATCACCGTTCGGGCTCTAGGTGATTGTACACACTGCTCCATCTCGTTTTCTATTGAAAACAATTTTCTTTTTGAAAACTTTAGAGATCCTTAGTTTGAGTTCAGACATACCCGAAAGTATGTCCGAATCCCTCAAACCAAGGCTCTGATACCAACTTGTAACACTCTAAATTTTCAAACATATTTTTTTCATTTTCAAATCACATAAAACTCAATATTATATTTTCTCAAAACCACAATATATCAATGGACAAAACACAAATCAACAAAACAACTGATTATATCCCAGGATCCTCAAACATGATCTCCAACAGGTGTGTATAATCAAGACGGTGCCTTCCCGCGATCCTGAGGAGTACTTGAAACACATATCAAACAACATGGTAAGCACAAAGCTTAGTGAGTTTCCACAAATACCACACATAATTAATTAGCCTCTCATGGCTATATCTCGATAAGGACCCTATGGTCATGTGTCTTAGTGAAGACCCTACGGTCTCACAGCTCGGGTTTGGACCCTCTCGTCCGATCTAAAAAATGCACAAGATAATATACATCATAAGTCACAAGGCAAAATGCATGGTATCACATTTCTCAGTGTAAGCACATAAGATCACATACACATAGAATAATATAACATCATAAGTCACAAAGACGGTATGCATGATAACACATATCACAGTATAACAAATAAGACCCTTCGGTGAATAATGTACTAAGACCCTCCGGTCAATAATGTAAATAAGACCTTCCGATCAATAACACGAATAAGACCCTCCAGTCAATGGTGTAAATGAGACCCTCTAGTCAATAACACAAATAATACCCTCCGGTCACACATAATTTACCACACATGTAAGTATAATGAGAAGACTCACCTCAGATGGCGAATGCATCCTATAAATGTTGTTGTTGTACTCTCGCCTCTAACACTGAGCATAACCTACAATTAACCCTATTTGGATCTAAGACCAAACCTTCACATATTAGGTCTAAATATGGTTCACCAACCTGGCCCATAAATAACCCAAGCCCATTAGGCCCACCAAGGCCCAACACCAAATGGGTCCACAGAGGTCCAATAATGACCCAAGACCAAAAGGGTCCACAAAGATCCAATAATGGCCCAAATTTACAAATTGGGCCCAAACCCTCATATTGGCCTTACTCTAAAGACCATCTTAATATTCTAGGCCACATGATTTTTCTTAGGTGGCCCATCAATAGCCCAATCACCAAAGCCCAATAGAAAGGCCCCACTTATGACCTAAGCAAGATTAGGGTTTTCACATAAAATGACGATTATGGTTAAGTGTTTTGTCACTTAACCCATTAAGGACATAACTCCGCAAGGCCATTCATACAATGAAGTTGGACATAATTCACAATTTTAATCTAACAGTCCAACCGCGGGTCCCAGTTAATCCCAAACTAACGTTCCCAAAATTAGGGTTTTCTAAACCCTAATTAGGGTTCCCAAACCAAACAACATCCAACTAAGTCAAGATCAAGCATTTGGGCCGATTAGGGTTTAGCTATGTTGAGCACCACCTACTGCCACCTCGGGTGGTGGTGGTTGATGGCGGCACCCACCATTTCCAATGGTGGTGGTGGTGGTTCCAGCCCAAAAATTGCATAAAAAACTTCATACATAATACACACACACGGCCAACCCTCATAGTAGCTGGTGGCGACAGCAAAAAGTAATGGGTGGCAGCCACCACCTCACGGTGGTGGTGGTAGGCCTTCCTTGGTTTCCAGCCGAGCAAACCCACATACATACTCACAAATACAATTTGGACACATAAAAACCTCCAACTCAGCCACCTTGGGTGACAAACGACGACCACAAGCATAGGAACGACAACCTAAGGCCACCGGCGACCACAATTGACGTTCACAATGCCGTATTCATAGCAAAGAACGAAAGAGAGAGGAGGTGGGTGACGTTTCGACTTACCGGATGCTTCCCTTTCGTTCACGCCCAACACAGCGATGAATCACAACTTGTATACTCGGTCTCGGTGGTTCAATCGGTTGTCCATGGCATCTCTGGCAATAGGGTTGGTGGTGGCGCTCATCGGCGAAGCGGTGCACGAACGGTAGAGTTTGACTGGAGTGGCAGTGGCGGCCTGCTCTCATGGTGGTGGCTGAAGGATTCCCCGACGATGGTGGCTGTGAATTGCATTAGCTTTAGGGTTGTGACAAAGAAACGAGGGGGGAAGGGTTATAGGAGTTAATCCCGTGTCTCATCCCAAACATTTTCCCATTATGCCAATATTAGTCCCTCCTTCCAAGATCCTTTACAATTTAAATCCGGAATTTACCCCTTTAGCCCCTGTCTCCAAAAGTCCTTTCATAATAGGTCCCGAAATTACCAATCAGCCCCCTAAGCCTTCAAATCCTTTCAATTTAAGTCCATTAATTACCAAACACACCCTGACTTCTGAAATCCTTTTCAAATTAAATCCATAACTTACACTTTTAACCCCAAAATCCATAATTATATCATTTGGCTCCCCGAAACCAACACCCTGCTAAATATTATTGACTTTAGGGCTATTATTCATTTATAAATCTTTATCTATTTATTTATTTAATAAATGAGATGTTACATGTATGGTAGGGTAGCTATATTATGATGACCAATTGGGTCTAGCTACTATGTTATGTTATGATATGATATTTATGATGGGTTTTAGCCAAAAGACATCCTATGTGCTCATGCAAACCCTAAAGCTTGGATCTAGGTTTCTCTATTGTACATGCTTTGAATCCAAGACTTAAAACCCTAATTCTAGCATACAAGTAATCATATTAGCATAAGAAATAGGTTTAGATGTTACCTTGATTGTTATGTAGTAATAACAATCACAAATCCTTCTTGTATTGACTTTAGAAAGCTTAGAGTCACAAATGTCACTCCTCTAATGGCTCACAAACACCAAGAGCAAGAGGATGAAGAGGAGAAGAGAAGGAGCTGCCCAAAACCGTGTGGAAACCCTAGAGGATTAGTTCTCCACGTTTTTGAGGCTTAAGGGCACTATTTATACATGTTGGCTATTAGGGTTTTAAACTAGGAAACCCTAATTTGGATGCTTAGGCCCTAAGCAATCCATGGATCCTTTTTTAAAGGCCCTTGGACGATTTCTAATGGGTTTCCCCATAGAATTCGTCCAACCTTAAATAATAAGGTAATCCATAGCCCAATTGTAATTATCTTATAATTACAATTCCAATCCCTTAAGTTTAATTAATCTCTTTTAGCCACAAACTTAATTCTTATTAATTCTTGAATAATATTAATTAAACAATATGATTTCTCCTTTAATATATTATTCTCATAATATATTAATAAATCATATTTAATCCTTTCTCTCCATAATTCATCCTATCAAGTTGCTTTGGTGAAGGCAACCCAAAAGGACCATGCACCATCGGGTCAAGTACATACCAAAATAGTTATGGACTTAGACACTAATCCAACAGTCTCCCACTTGGATAAGTCTAATAACTATCCTGCGTATGACTTCAGATCCTCATCTGCAATCGTAGCTTTCCAAAGTCGTTGTCAACTCTGATCTTATCAGATACGCGTGTCCTTTAGATAAGGAATCATATATTCCTCCATTCTAGATATTATCGTATAGACTGAGACATGGATCTAAATCATTCTCTCTGTCTATGTGCTGTTTCCCGAATTCAGATTTATGACGACTGACAACAGACTGCAATTGAACACATCAATTTAGTCCCGGCTTGGCCAAGCGCTTAGGTGCCATCACTAAATCATCGAGGGGCCCACATATATCGCTTTTATCCTACTTTGGATAAAAGGAACGGATAAACTTTGACTCAATGCTTGCTTGCACTCATTCATCAAATCACACACAACAATATGTTTTATAACACCAAGTTACTGGTGCGTTTACATATTATCAATGTGCAACCGACTCGCAAGATACAACTCACACATCTCGGTTTCAAGAATATAAGATGTTATCGTCTCACCAATCAGTCGTGATGAAATCCATGAAGTGATCCAAGTGAGCGTGGGTTTAATCCAATGCTCAAACTCATATTCATAAGCACTCATGAACATTACAGCAAACAATTGCTTATGTCTAATACACTTTAGACAATCCACACACCAATTCACGACTGTCTTCATTCATATCTACTTCCAACATATGATCGACTGTGGCCCGTTTGAATAATTTGACTGTTCTTAACCAATTAAATTATTCAGGAAGTCAAAACATGCAAAGTGAAACACAAGAATAATACTAATCTCATATGGTCTCAAACCTTTGAGTATAAATAAAACACCTTTTATTTATCACCATATTGATTACTCATTATTTGTCGTTTCGGTTAATCAACCTTTTACTTGAATTATTACCACACTTGTCCCATGCTCTTAGCATGCACACAATGTTTTCTTATGGTTCTTACTTTGTGAAATAGATCATACTCATTTCACAATTCCTAATTCCTATCACCAGTGTAAGAATATCAAATTCTTACCACTTATAGAATATGTTAGATTCTAACATTTTATGCAATGATCCTTTTATAATATCACTGCACTAAAGTCACAATGACTATTGCCAATGAATTACAAAGTCCTCTATCAGAAATTGTTACAAGACAATTCCACAGATGTGATGTCTCTCACTCAAAGTACATTCCTTTGAACATCCTTTTGCATAAAAGTTTCTAATCTTAGACATAGATTCTCAATATCTAACTCCCAATATGGAAACCTTTCCATACTTACCATATCACAACTCATTCTTAATAGAATCTTATCCATTCATAATAATGTCGATATGCTCCATTCAATATCATACTTCCAACTACTCACAAGTGACCAATCCTCGGCAAACCTTGGATTGTCCTTTGATAGTTGTTTAATTATCTTAGTCAAAACCAATTCTAGTCCTTTTTCCCTCTAAATGTGCTAGACATTTGGAAAATTTTAGAATGGTCAAATATTATAGCATTCGCAATCGATCCTATACCCGAGGCATATGGGATATGATGCATAATGTCTTACATAAAGAATTGATACTTTATCAATCTTCTGCCATAATATTTTACGTGCTACGTTCTCATAATTTGAAATATGAAGAGGAATATCGTAATCATAATCAAAATTTAAGAACGCACTATGTATCCTTTGACTAAATTTATTAAAATTTCTCAATATAAACTTTAGATTTTTGAAACGAAGTACAATATTCTCTCCCTTAATTATAGCAAAACAACTTTATACCCTTACTACTTTGCAAAGTATAACTCTTGTTTTCTATAATTAATTTGCTAACTTGCAATACTTGCCTTAATAATCATATAATCATAACATTTATGCTCCCACTATCATGATGATTATTATAAAAATAACACTTATGCTCCCACTAGCTTTGACATGTATTCAGAAAACAGCTTAACTTACAGAAAAACAATACCTATTGAATTTCTTAAGTTCATGTTTCTAATACTTAATGCTTTGATAATCCTTTATCAAGGCTTCTTAATCTCATACACCTTTATCCAAGATAGCTCATATGTGTCTTAAACAATTAAAACTAATTGCCAAAACTCATAATTCGAATCATGGAGAGGGATACCGTATCCATAATCAAATTTGAGAATGCAATTTTTACAGTTGCTATCTTCTTAAAATCTCTCTTAGTGAAAGCATTTTCTCACAATCATTTTCATGAAGGAGAAAATCTTATGACACTTAGATTTTAATGGTATATGTATTCCTATCCAAAGTTTACGACAAATTCAAACTCATATGGATCGAACTTTCTTAATCTTCATTTCTTGCCTTATGGTAACACGGCTGCCCACCATGTCTTCCAAGTAGTTAAGCAGCTCACCCTTTCCTATCAATGTATTTTTTTATTGATTAAGGTTCTTGCCTCTTATGTGTTCAAATGATAACTCATAGGGCTCACATGCATAATTAACTCAATTGGAATTGCATAGAAACAAGATAATGTCAACACGATGGGTTGTAAACCTCAAGTCGTGTGCTAGTGATGATCGATAAGGTTTATTCTTGATTAGTTCTTGAAACTTTTCAAGATCATTAAGACTCCCACTGACTCCTAGACATATAAGATTCTCTTGTCAATGAAACATTTCTTGACAAACGAATATTCAAGAATAAGTGCAGCTTTTATCAAGACAAAACACTTCATAAAATTTGGTCCTAGTTGGTCTTTGTCTTATCAAGACACCACAACTTTCCATATTTGATGAATTTTATAAACCTTCCTAATATTTGTCACTCAATGTCACAATCTTAACTCTAAGACTTGTTTTGGAACGAAGTATGATTGGCTTTTTGATTTAACCATTTCTTCGATTCTCGATTCCTCTTCTTAGACATACAATTGCACTAAGACTCACTTAGAGGATCAATTGAGATATGGTTATTAATCATTAAGACCTATCATAAAACTTAATAAAAGGTACTCTCCCTTCTTCTTAGAATAGAGAAACTTTTATCTTTCTGCCTACTTGATTCTTCTTATTCGTTTTGCTATTGATATAAACCTTTTCAATCAACTAAGAATTACACTTAATCTCATAAGTGTAATCATATTTACTTAACCTTAGTAAATCATGACGAACATCTTTGTTACTCTTGCGGTGGAATTGATCAACACACAACCTTGTGTACTTGATCTCCTATTCCTTCACTTGAAACTTCGTCAACGAATTAGTCTAATTTTCTCAAATGTGAAAATTTTTCATTCATCATACAATACTTGTTGTATGATTCCAAGTTTCTGTCCACTTGAAACTTGGTCGATGAGAAACTTTCCCTATTTGGTAAATTCTTGACATTTCCACAAAATTCTTGACATTTCCACAAATAACATAATTAAGAATCACATCCATTCGTTGTAGAAATATGCAAACATCAATTTTTCATAACGATTTCAATGCAAGGAAATAAATAAATAAATAAATGAGTCAAATCAAAATTTTATTTTATTCATAAAGCAGCGGAAAACATTTTTGTCCTTACAATGCAAAATCAAATGAAAGACTATGTAATTGAATATTCCTAACAACTCTATCATAATTGTCTAAGCTCAAAATCTAATCTTCGAATCCATGCGATCGAGATCCATTTCTTCATGATTAGACTCACTTTGCTCTTTCATCAAGCTTCCTCTTATTTTCATTGATCCTGCAAAACATTCAAATGCAATCTTATAACATTATGTATCAATGAATAGGAACTTAATGGAGTTAGATAGTGGATTTTACCTGAAGCACAGCCATACTCTTTGACTCTCCCATCTTCTGGACTCTTCAGGCTCTTAGGGCAGACTCGTACCCACGATGTGGATTTCAACCTATCGATGTGTGATTTCATTCCTAGAACGTGGGCACACACGGGTTTACCATCTTCATGTTTCATTTCCAATAGGGCTTTAGTGACACTGAACCTTTCAATTCTTCGATCTTGTGGGTTAGGGAGAATAACGGGAGGAGGAGGAGGAAGTGAAGCATGATCTCTTGTTCCTCGATCGAATCATGGAATATCATCTTCATGTGGAATGCTTGTTCCACGGTATTTGGGAAGACCATAGTCGTCGAACTTTGACATCTACAAAACGGGAGAAAACAAATTCAAGTTAGTTGATCGATTGAGTCCTTAATAAATCACCCAAATGATATATTAAGGCTAGGAACCAACACAGTATTCCACAACTCGGGAGAGGGATGCCGTAACCCTAATTGCAGAACATTTGAAGGTAAGTGAATGACGATTCACTAATTTCCCACCATGAAAAACGAAAAACAGATTAAGTCTTAAATGTATTGAAAACTCCTAGATTCTTTGAGATTCATTGAACCTTTTCAATGGCATGTTTAAATCTCGATATGCCCCTCTAGTTTGTGACTGGGATGCCGAGGATCACAAAGCGGGTGTGAATAACCATGCAAATCTACATGGTGCCCTCACATGTTACGGTCACCTATTCGATGTGCCGGTAAACCACACACGCTCCATCGAACTATGACAAACATTGAGACACCCTTTGCTACCTTTGCTTAGAACCATTTAGTGTGCCGGTTAACCACACACGCTCTACTAACGTCTTCTCAAGGGCACAAAGTGTAATTTCATGGGATTGCATCAATTTACTTTTGCCTAAAGTAACTAAGATTGGGAATTTTATGAAAGCATTTAGTTAATTTTATACTTCATTATACTTATAACGGAAGGTTTCTGTCCTATCCTACCCGTTCGGCTAACGACCCTCCACTAGTCAAGAGTGCGGTGGGTAAGAGTGGATACCCATTAAATCGCCATTTTATAGGCAATTTCCTTAAACACCCCTTACAGACCAGCTTTGTGCACTACAAGAAAAAGACCCTTTTACGACGCGCAAACCACGACACTCATTGATCTATGTTACGCAAAAGAGAGTGACATTGAAAAAGTGTCACCTCTTCAAAAAATTTAAGGATTTAGGTCACGCATTATTGCGTGCCCTTACTTTAGTGTTATAAGAAAAAAAATTAAAAACACGGAGGGCACCGTATCTTAAACGCGCATCCTCTATGAGTGTCGCTTTATAATTTTAATGAACGCGCGTTTAGTAGATAGGGGGGAAATGAAATCCCCAAAATTTTGAAAACCCGCTTTGTTCTTTTCTACCTTTTTTCTATCTTTCATCTTAACGATTGATTCTCTCCTCTCCCTCCTCTCCGGTCCGCTTCTCCCCTACTCCTGACCTTACTTGTTAATCGTCTCATCGGATCTCTGCTCTAGTGTCTCTCTGAAGATCAAGAAATTTCAAGCCCTAGTCTCCCTCTGAGCCAAAGACGAAAAGAGAACACTGACTCATATGCTTCTCAAAGCTTTTTATAAGCACCTATCGTTGTTACGACTTATGATGCTTCTCAAAGCTTTTGATAAGAACACTGACTCATATGCTTCTCAAAGCTTTTTATAAGCACCCCGTCGGCTTTGCATACCGGAAATCGACCCACATCCTCAAATTAGGGTTTTTTTCATCCCTCAAATTACGACCCACATCCTCCATAGATCGATCCTTATTGCTTCATTTCTCAAAAGAAATTGAACACTTTACATTAAAAGGGAAACAAAATCAACTATTTCTGGAACTTGGGTTTCGATTCCTATTGAAATTGAAGGGCTTCTGGTCACCATGATCAAAGGGTTAGGGTCTCGTTTGTCAATGAATGCTCACAGGGCCACGAAAGCTAGGGTTTTTGGGCAAAGCTAGAATCGATCTTGTCTTGTTCCTTCAGAATCACGAAGACGCTGATTGCCATGGAGTATAGACGTGGTTAACAGAAGACGAGGAACCATGAGAGAAATCTGGAAATTAGGTAAAAACGATAACTAGTCTTCATTCACGCTCCTCTCCAAGCTAATCGAGTTCCATTTTTTTCTTATCTGACTCGCTTGACCATAGTAACGGTTAGTAGAGTTCCACTTTTTTCTTCTTTCTTGCTTCCACTTCATTTAGTGGTGTTTGGCACTATGGTTGATTTGTAATTTTTGCTTCTTGGATTATGAAATCGATACCTCATGGTTTAAGTTGCGGTATTCCCTATTAGTAATTAGATTGTTTTTTTGCTCATCTCAATTGATAAGTTTCAGTGAAAATATTAAGTAATCATAATCGAAATAATCTAACCCATCTAACTCTGGACTTTTCTTTTATTCATCTAACAGGGAGTTACATGAATTGTGAACCACTGTGAATTATTAGAATTGATATGTGAATCCTTCAATGGTGGATAGAGGAACTCTAGCTGCTTTCCAGATCACATATTTGTCAAATATAACAAAGCTCCCAGTCCTATTGAAGCTAATAATGGCATGGAGGGTAGAGTTGGAAAGATGAAATTGAACAACATTGATTTGAACATGGTGTCCTAAGTTCGAGAAGATTTATGGCCTTGGAAATCAGTATGTGACAGCTACAAAAATGGTTCTCCAATTATGTGATCCCATTTGTGAAAAAAAAATTAACAAATTTTATATAAAAAACCTAACTATTTTTGTATATTGACACTTGACAGAACAATGAGGCTATGGTATACATTGACATGCCTGCAGGGCTATCTGAAGTTCTTGAGCTTGATGACAAATATGCTAGTCCAGTTTACATAGCTGCAGATCTGCTTTGTCAGGTTGCTTTTTCAGATAGCCGGTTATTCCTATTAATCACTAGTATTATTTATGTAAAATGATGGCGTGATGTTATTTTAATCAAGAAATCACCAAGTAATGGTAGAGGTTAGTTTTTCTTTTTCTATTCTATTTTTAGTTTATTTTTTTTATAATATGTTTTTGACTTTTAACAACTTGAATCTTGTTGGTTTTCAATTCTCAGACGATTACTTGTTCTTATTAGTATTAGTTGTCAATTGCTAATGTGTTGAATTATTTTATGCAGCTGTCAACTGTCATGGTTGAATACGGAATGGAGCTGTCAACTGTCTTGTTTGTACAAAAGACATCAATGCCCTTTTCATCCTCATCATCAGAAATAGCAAATTCTATATTAAAACAAATATCAAAATTAAGGATACAAACATCAAGATAATATGTAACAAATCTATATAAGCAAACTATTACATGTCTTGTTATACCAAATTAGGGTCCGTTTATGCTTTTTTTCTTCCTTGTATTGTTATTTTTAGTAAGTTATTTACACAATCGTAATATTCCATATCATTAATGTCGTCATCATCATCATCATCATGAAATATCAACTACTTCAAGAAGTCAAATCCATATAGTAATTTCATTTTTTTTTCTATTTTATAAAACAGCCAACACAAAGCATCAAAATTGAAGCAATTAATACAAATATAATTCATGAAGAAGTAGATTGTCCTTCATTTGGATCATTGCCATATGGTGTTGTCAAGAGAAACAAGAAATTAAAAGCTTTTAAGCCTGGAAATCAAGAACCAAATGCTGGTAATACAAATATATCTTTTTTTTTTGCAATTGTAAATGTTATATTTCTGTAATTTGAAAAATCGATTAAACTCTCTTTTTATTACAGATTCTGGAGAAAATCTAGTTGCTGCTTGTCGTTATGATAGTTCTCTAAGCTTACTCGAATCAGTATTTTAAATGGAATTGGAATTGGAATTGGAATTCAAGATTCCATTCCATGATGTGTTTTGTTGTTAATTGGACAAAATTTAATTCCACCCGAATCCTTCTAATTCCATCATTCATGGAATTCACAATATCTTTCAAGTTTGGGAGGACTTCAATTCCATTCTTTCTCTTATTTGTCAAAAGACCAAAATACCCCTACATATATGATTAAAAATATAATCTTTCAGAATTAGAATTCAAGATTCTGTTATATGACGTGTTTGGTTTCCAAATGGACAAAACTCAGTTACATCGGAATCACCATCCCTTACAGAGTTTTCATTCCTTCCATTTTTGTTAAAAGACCAAAATACCCCTGTATATAAAGATTCTAGAAATCAACTATACACGAAATTGAATTTCATTCATATTCTGTGAACCAAACATCCTTAAATATGCATGTTATGATTTCCAATTATTTTTTTAATGAAAAAGTTTATTAAATTGTTTTCAGGACTCCTCACAAAGAAGTTTGTTAATTTGATACATGCTGACAAGGATGGAATTCTTGATCTAAACAAAGCTGCAGTTATATTAGATGTATGATCTGAATCTGATATACATTCTCCTTCATTAATGGTTTATAAAGACTTATTTATAAATGTTTTCATCATTTTATTGATTTTCAGTAGTGATTAAACATTTAAACCATTGTCCTTTTATTGATTCAGCCACTAAGCTATTTTTTGTTATCAGTTTACTGAACTATTATTATTATAATAATCATAGATAAATAATAGTTTAGTGGCTTAATCAATAAAAAAGTGAAAGTACTTTGTGATTTTTTATTTATTTCCAATTCTCAATACCAAGAAAAATGTTTTTTTAAACAGTTAAATAAAGTATAATGATTTAATCACACTACATATTTTAGTTAATGTACAAGTGTTTTTTGGTATTTGCAAAAAAAATAAATAAATAAATAAACGTTTCAAAAAATTGGATCATTTGGTCCTAAAATGTAACTTTATTGCATATTTAATATAAAAATCACTTTGTTGCATAAAAATTGATAAGAGGTGTATTCACCTGATTACATTAAGTAATCCTTTAATAGTGAAAAACTATTTACCAGTTGAAGTATCTGTCATGATTGAGAGTGGTGGAGTTTCACGTAGCATGTATTGTATACGATTGTGATGTTTTTATTTATTTATTTATTTATTTTTAACTTTTTTCGGGCTCAACTAAGTGTTACACCTAGAAAAGAAGGCCGGCTAAAAGTAACTGGTGTGATTTGGAAGTTATCTGATTCAATGGTTGGATTTTACGCTTTTGAACCAGATTTAATATAAAAAAGAATTTCTAAAGGAAGAAGGAAAGCTAAATAGAATACAAATAAACTTGAATTTTTGGTTATCAAGGTTCATACTCTCTCTCTCTCTCTCCCTCTCTCTCTCTCTCTCTCTCTTTAATTTATGCAAATTGAAACCACATTGCTATTTTTAATTTTTAATTTAAATTATTTTTTCTCTTTCCAGAGTCTACCCAGACTTGAGGGTATTATTAATAACCTCCCAAGTTCAAACAAACATCTTGTGAAATCCAAGCACACAAAGGTGATAGAGTGAAAGTTCATTACCGGGTGAGTTAGTAGATACATCTACATAGCCACATAGGATTCAGGTTGACACGTCACCTAATTAGCAACTGCACATGAAGAAGCTGGGAATTCTAGAGTGGGAATTGGGACAAGTACTGATTTATCCCCTTCTACAAATGAGTTTACTTTCTTACCCTTTTACCCTTTTACCAATGAATTTACATTATTATTCTTTTTTTTACAACTGATTTTACCTTCTTACCCTTTACGGTTATCCAGGAGCTGGATGCATTTTAGATCCCATCATCTCAATCTTAACTTGGTTGACTTCGTTTATCAGTTTGTAACTTGTGGTTTGATTTGGTTTCATAATATTCATAGTTAGTTAGACTTTGTTATGGAGCTACTTTCCTAACTCGAAAGTAAACAGGTGAGTTACTTGTGTTTGTAATTGTATGATATATATATATATATATATATATATATATATATATATATATATATATATATATATACACACACATTTATAGGAAATAAGATGGAATAAGTGGTCGTGGTTGTGTACAAATACTGGGCATATAAAATTTTATAAAATTGTAAATGTGGTGCAAGGGTAGTTCTAAATATTTGCATATGGTTTCAGGGGTTACTCAAGGAAAATACAAATGGTAGCAAATACTGGGCATATGGAGGTGACTTTGGAGATACACCAAATGACTTAAATTTCTGCTTAAATGGTCTCATATGGCCTGATCGGACTCCTCATCCTGCTCTAAATGGTGATTACTATAATTTTTTTGCTTAGTATTTAGGTTTTTGTTTAGTTATTTCCAACAAAAATGTTTCCATGATGAATCTTTTGGTAGAAACAATGCATAAGAATTACTTCATTGAGCTAATTATGATGCGATCCTTTGTTTATTTGTTTTTAGAGGTCAAATATTACTATGGCGTAATTAAGGTATCAATATCATCACTCTTACTTATTTGTCTATATCATTTTCATGAAAATGTTTATGTTGCGTATTATATATTCATATGTCCAGTTGTGCTTTCTATATAGCAAATGTTAACCTTGGTCTTTGCGTTTTTTGTTCATAGATTACAAACACCAATTTCTTTTGAACAACAGAAGATCTAGATTTTAATTGGGTGATTGAAGGTGATGGATGTAAACTTGATTTTGGAACTCTCAGTCTACCAACATTAGAGTTTAATTGGGTGATTGAAGGTGATGGGTGTAAACTTGATTCTGGAACTCTTAGTCTGCCAACATTAGAGTTTAATTGGGTGATTGAAGGTGATGTTGGTTCTTGAAATGAGACTCAAGATATCATATTTTGGCATGGCTAGAAGCTTTGGAGGAAACGAGACTCAAGCAAAAGTAAACACACAGAGAGTTGTTGGCACATAGTAAGCTAGATGATGCAATTGTATATAAATGAGTTCATTTTTTTATAACATTTACTCACTATTGGAATAATTATTTGTATTTGACATATTAGTGAAATGAATTATCTTTTTTATTTATGGTATTTTATATTATATTATGAGATTTTCAATGTATTATTTAATTTGAAAATTAGTAAATCTATAAATAATTTTTTTTAAACATTTAAAATTATGATACGCAAAAATGTGTGTCATCTTTCTTGATACGCATTGTGTTTCATTAACACGCGCGTCATAAGGTTACGACACGCGAATGCGTGTCATCTTCCTTTATGACAGGGCCTTCCTTGATACGCATTGAGTGTCGTAAACGCACGTCGTAAATGAGCGTCGTAAATGCGCCCCGTCTATAGATGACGCGCAAAAGCGCGTCGTCTCTCTTTATGACAGTGTCTTCCTTGACGCGCATTTACGCTTCGTCTGAGCCTTTTACGACGCGCAATGAGCGTCGTAAAAGGCTGTTTTTCTAGTAGTGGTGAATGAGGCCTACTAAAGGTAAGACTGACTTTTACTCATACATACATATATATATATATATATATATATATATATATATAATGTTAGACCTTTAATGTTATATATAGTATAGGGTGTATTTTACACTTTTAAAATATTAGGTGGTCAAAATTAACAACTATATTTTTAATTCAATTAAATTGTAAACCAAAACTTTATGGATTTATTAAACCTCTTTTAATTATACACCTTAATTAATTAATAAAACCATAAGGGTGTGATTTGAACTTTTCAAAACAATACTAGGGTTTTAGAATTTAACATTCATAAATTAAACTTTTAATCGACTTTTAAATTCCAAAACTTGAGGGCAAGTATTTGAAACATTTCAAAACATTTGGGTTTCAACTATTTAAATTTCAAAACAAAACTATTAAGTTCAAATTTAAACTATAAAACCTAAAGGGGAAAAATTGAAACTTTTCATAACATAAGGATCAAATAACAAAAATATAAATTAAACAACTAATTTCATCATTTATCTTTATTTGACCTAATTTCAATTTCTTGCATAATAAGTTACCCAATTAATACAAATAACCAAACTTAATCATATATGGAAGTAATTATCTAATTAATTGATAAATATCTTTTGTTTAATCAAGGATATATCCAAAATATGATTAAAATTCGAATTTTAATGATCCATAACAGTTAAGGTAAGTATCCACGACCAAAACAACAAGAAATCCCGAACATGCCTCTTTCTGACGCTCGAACTCGCCGAGTACCACACTGTACTCGCCGAGTTGAGGCCTACTCGCCGAGTACACTGTGGTACTCGCCGAGTTCATCAGGCAGGGAGGCTAAAATTCGATTTTTGCAACATATAAAGCATCAATACAATAGAAACCAATCTAGGCTCTGATACCACTGATGGGTTTTAGCCAAAAGACATCCTATGTGCTCATGCAAACCTTAAAGCTTGGATCTAGGTTTCTCTATTGTACATGCTTTGAATCCAAGACTTAAAACCCTAATTCTAGCATACAAGTAATCATATTAGCATAAGAAATAGGTTTAGATGTTACCTTGATTGTTATGTAGTAATAACAATCACAAATCCTTCTTGTATTGACTTTAGAAAGCTTAGAGTCACAAATGTCACTCCTCTAATGGCTCACAAACACCAAGAGCAAGAGGATGAAGAGGAGAAGAGAAGGAGCTGCCCAAAACCGTGTGGAAACCCTAGAGGATTAGTTCTCGACGTTTTTGAGGCTTAAGGGCACTATTTATACATGTAGGCTATTAGGGTTTTGACAAAATTGCAAGAATGGTCCTTGTGGTATGTTCAAAATTGCTACTTTGGGCCAAACAAGTTTGGACTAGCATTAATAGTCCATAAGTTTTCATTTTGCTGCGGTTTTGGTCCAAAAGAGTTTAAAAAATCTAAAAATGACGGATTTGCCCTTTTCCATTTGTTTTTTGCATTTCTTTTGGTTATTTAATTATTTTTTAACTGAAAAAATAAAAATAAATAGTTAAAAATAAATAAATAAAATAAAATCTCTCTCTCTCTCTCTCTCTCGTTTCTTGCTTACCACAAGCCAAATCAACACAAACATCTATCCATTTTTAAATAGATTCTACACAAACACACATAGATTAAAACACACACAAAGATTTAACACACACAGATTAAAACACACAGATTTAACACTTACACATATTTACACCCAAAAATCAAAACCCAAAATCGATTCAAAGATCTGAAGTGGAATGTCTTCTAACTTGTCGGATCTGAAATGGTGGTGTATGTCGATTGTGGTGCCAGAAACCACAAAAGTCGTTGCCGGTTGGTGGTGCTGAAGGAGAGAGATACACTTCGTCTCCGACCTGTGGGAGAGAAACCACAAACCTGAACCTAGTGTCGTCGTCAGAGTATGAGTGAAACGAAGAGACACAGACGAAAAACGGAAAACAAACCTATGAGAGGGAGAGACACACGAAAAACGACTCTAGGGTTTGCTATGACAGACGACGGCGTTAGGGTATGCTATAACATCTAGATCTGACGACTGAGAAGAGGTGCTTTTGGCGAAGAAGAAGAGGATGGCAGAAAAACCCTAACTAGTCGTCGGATCTGAGGGATACGAGACTCGTCGGAGAAGAAATCATATGAAGATGGCGAAGGAGATGAAGTCGTTTCAGACGAAGACGTTTATGGCTCGAGTTTACAGACGAAGTCGATAACCTTAGCGGTGGTGGTGTTGTTTATATTCGCCGGAAAAACGAGGGCGTTCATATACGAGAGAGAGAGAGAGAGAGAGAGAGATAAATATTTCTTTTATTTATTTTTATTTTTTAGTTAGAAAATAATTAAATAACAAAAAGAAAAGCAAAAAACAAATGGAAAAGAGCAAATCTGTTATTTTTAGATTTTTTAAACTATTTTGGACCAAAACCGCAGCAAAATGAAAACTTTCGGACTATTGATGCTAGTCCAAACCTGTTTGGCCCAAAGTAGCAATTTTGCACATATCACAGGGACCATTCTTGCAATTTTGTCTAGGGTTTTAAACTAGGAAACCCTAATTTGGATGCTTAGGCCCTAAGCAACCCATGGATCCTTTCTTAAAGGCCCTTGGACGATTTCTAATGGGTTTCCCCATAGAATTCGTCCAACCTTAAATAATAAGGTAATCCATAGCCCAATTGTAATTATCTTATAATTACAATTTCAGTCCCTTAAGTTTAATTAATCTCTTTTAGCCACAAACTTAATTCTTATTAATTCTTGACTAATATTAATTAAACAATATGATTTCTCCTTTAATATATTATTCTCATAATATATTAATAAATCATATTTAATCCTTTCTCTCCATAATTCATCCTATCAAGTTGCTTTGGTGAAGGCAACCCAAAAGGACCATGCACCATCGGGTCAAGTACATACCAAAATAGTTATGGACTTAGACACTAATCCAACAATTTATATGTAATTGCGGCTGCTGATAGTCAACCAGGGTTGCTAAAAACCCTTAGAGCGTGCCGTTAACTCACCGGGGCTGCTGATAGCCATATGGTTGTGGATAATACATAGGTGTTTATTTGTGTTGTGTTATATGTGGTATTTTGGGGAAATCACTAAGCTTTGTGTTTACAGTTATTGGTTTATATGTGGTAGGTATTTCGCAGGATCGCGAGAAGAAGAATGTCTGATTATACACACGCATTGGGAAATTTACTACGGGGACATGTTTTTATTAACTCTGATAACACAACAAGAATAGCGACCTTTAGCGGCGACACTATTACCGGCGACATGGACTTTAAGCGGCGACAATTGCTAGAGTCGCCGCTAAAAGTCCCTGTCGCCGGCAATAGTGTCGCTGCTAAAGGGTTATCATTCGAATCCGCATTTTCCCCCTTGGTTAGATCTCAACCGTTCGATCAAATATCTAATCCAAAGGATGGGGTACCTTATTCGCACAAACCTAATACCGGTGACATATTTGTCGCCGCTAAAAGTGAAAAAATGTCACCGCTAATAGTTACCTAAAAAATGACGCGATACCCTTCCCTCCAGATTGTCGCAACGATTGCCTTCTGTCGCCGGTAAAGCCCTAGTTGTCGCCGCTAAAAGCGTTGCCGCTAAATGGTCTCCCAGATAAAAAAAACGCATACAGATTGCTCATTTCTTCATTCTGTTTGCTATTGCTATACGTGCGCCTCCTCCATTTTCCACTGATTTTGTGGTCTATTAGCTGATTCCAACAACATATCTTCCCAACATGGTGTGAGATTAGGGGTCAAGGGTGGTTAGGGCTTCTTGGGATCGATTTCTAGCTCCATCTGTTGAAGAAAGGTAAGTTGAATTTTTTTGTATCTCTTTATATTTGTATGTTAATTTCGATTTCTAGCTGCATTTGATGATTAAATTGCAAGAAATTGTTCAATTTCAGTGTTTTTGGTGGTGTTGTCTTTGGGTTTACGGGTGAGGTTATTTTCGGGTGAAGACCAATTTTTCCCACTACATATCCGTTGATTTCCGCCACTACAGGTTCTATTATTTCAATTTTTGTGATTTTTTTATTTGTATGTGAAAATTATGTGAAAATTGCCATATGTGAAATTTTTTGTATATTTAATATTTGTATGAATATATGTGAATTTGGTGTATATATATGCCAATGTATCTGTGTTTGATGTATATGTGGTATATGAGTATTTGGTAGAAGTATATATATGATGTTATTATCTATATATATGTGAAATTATATGTGTTTGTTATAAGTAGGATGTTATTGTGTGTGTATGTGAATGTATGTACGTATGTTGTAAATGTGGTATATGAATGTGAAAATTGTGTATTTGGTATAAATAGAATGCTATTATCTATATATGTGAAATTATGTGCATTTGGTTTAAGTAGGATGTTATTTTGTGTGTATGTGAATGTATTTGTATTTGGTGTATATGTGGTATATGTATGTGAAAGTATGTGAATTTCATGCTCTTATGTATTATGTAAAAGTATGTGGTTTTGGTATAAGTAGGATGCTATGATTGAAAAAATAATAATAAATTATTGTTATAATTGGAAACAAAACACAAAAAAAATGTTACAAAAATGTTTAAAAACTTATATAGAAATACTAGAAAGTTTCTAGTTTGTTCCCAAACAAATTTTGGTATAAAATTCTTTATTTAATATTTTATTCATTAAAAAGTATTTGATAAACATATTAAAAGAAACAAACAATTTTTTTTCATGCTCTTATGTATTATGTAAAAGTATGTGGTTTTGGTATAAGTAGGATGCTATAATTGAAAAAAAATAAAAATAAATTATTGTTATAATTGGACAAAAAAACACAAAAAAAATGTTATAAAATTGTTTAAAAACTTATATACAAATACTAGAAACTTTCTAGTTTCTTCCCAAACAATTTTTGGTATAAAATTCTTTATTTAATATTTTATTCATTAAAAAGTATTTGATAAACATATTAAAAGAAACAAACAATTTTTTTTCATGCTCTTATGTATTATGTAAAAGTATAAGTAGCATGCTATAATTGAAAAAAAAAATAAAAAAAAATTATTGTTATAATTGGAAAAAAAACACAAAAAAAATGTTATAAAATTGTTTAAAAACAAATTAAAAGAAACAAACAATTTTTTTTCATGCACTTATGTTTATGTATAGTAAAATCTAAACCCAAAATTATGTTTCAGCAACATCATGTCCATTGATAAAAGCTGGACTACTAATCCATATCAAAACCATCCCGAATTCCAAGCAGGACTCAAAGCTTTTATCGAGAAGTCCTGGTCACACCTTGATAGTAATGGTAAAATCAGACGTGCATGTGAAAAATGTGATAACCGTTACTTCAAGTACCCGACTGTAGTGGAACGCCATATATTTATAAATGGTTTTAGTAGGTCATACAAAATTTGGATCTATCATGGTGAATCTTTTATTCCTCCAGTTGTCTTGCCAAGTAACAAAATGGCCTTAATCGACGATGTGATGTGGGAGTCGAGCGAAAATGATACCAATCTTGATGAAGGAACCTCGAATACAAGGGGTAGCGATGTGGATGGTTGTAACGCCCCGTTCATGATACGTATTTAATCTATTTTATATCATTTTTATAAGAGTAACTCGACGAGTAGAAGCCCTAACTCGTCGAGTAGATGCGAGGTTTGGGCGCGGGTTTTAAGTAATCTACTTGTCGAGTCCGCGTTTGACATGATGAGTAGGCCAGTCTGGGGAAAACCCTAATATTTAGGGTTTGCACCTTATTTAAGCAACATTATGGGTTTCAAGTCCAGCCTCCATCACCTCCAGAGCATTAATCTCGAAACCCTAATCCCCCATAAGTGAATTTGAGCTTTCTTGGTGATTTTGAGAGTTATTGGTGCATCTTGTGGCTAGTGAAAGAGTTGGAAGGAAGAAGGATCAAGGGAGAAGGAGTAGATCCAAGACCAACATCAGTTTCTCTTCACTTTCTGGTAATCAAGCTCAACACTTGACTTGTAGTTCTATAGATCTTCTTATTGTCATTTTTATGGAGTTTTGGGTCCAACAAGTTTGATCCTTGAGACTTGGACGTCCCAAGTCGATTCACCTTCAGATCTAGGACCTTGAAGGGTCATCATGGAATAAAGGTGCCATATTTAGGGCCATGAGAACCCCATGCATGCTAAAACCCCCATTCTTGGCCTTTTAAGCACCAATGATGCATGCATGCACGTAAAGTTCATAAATTTACGTGTTAGATCGACCTTAGAAGCCCAAATCTACCTTTTGGATGAGAGTTGTACATCAGAAATTGAGATATAGACTTGGACATTAGGCCACTCGACGAGTTGTTCTTGGAACTCAACGATTTCGGGGCTTGAGTCCCCAATCTGTTGTGGTTCAAAGGAGCCCAGTTGAGTGATAGCAGAGATTTAGACAAGTCCAAAGGAGTGATTCGACGTATTAAGACATAACCATGATCTGGAAACCAAGGGACTCGACGAGTGTAAGAACACACTCGGCGAGTCCAAGGCAATCTCCCTACCCATAAGAACAGACTCGACGATTTGTTCATACAACTCGGCGATTCGTAGATTGGACACGTTCATATGATGAAGGTGAACTCGATGAGTCAGATGAAGGTTCACTCGATGTTATTATAGAAGGAGAACTCGTCGAGTTCTTGCTAAACTCAACGAGTTGGCGGCCCAACTCGGTGAGTCAGGTCAATTGGAAGTTGACTTTGACCATGATATTGACTTTGGCCAGGGTAAAATAGTCATTTTACCCTAAGATTAGTTATCAGTTTCTGACTAAGTGTCTTTATGGAAATTATAGCTAGAGAGTCGTCGGGGCAGCAGACAGAGATTTCTCACCGAGAGTTGCAGCAGTCAGTCACACGAGGTGAGTTTCCTTCCAGTAGGAATGGGTCTACGGCCACAATGTCGGCCCATTTAGATGATAGTAGTTCCGGACTGTGGTCCGATGCCGGGGTGGTCCTGAGAAGTAGTTATGTATGCTTGATGTCTTTGTGATTCAGGCATGTCTATGTGTTATGTTTTCTGGACTGCGGTCCGATGCCGGGCAAGCTCGATGCCGTATACGCGTTTATGTTATATGTTTATGATTATGTTATGCTATGTTCAATTGATTCCGGACTTCGGTACGATGCAGTGGGCAAGGCCCTCGTTATTCTGGACTTCGGTACGATGTAGTGGGCAAGGCCCTAGTCAGTCTGGACTTCGGTCTGATGCAGTGGGCGAGGCCTTAGTTATTCCGGACTTCGGTCCGATGCAGTGGGCAAGGCCTTAGTTAGTCCAGACTTTCTGTCCAATGCAGTGGGCAAGGCCCAAGTTATTCTGGACTTCGGTCCAATGCAGTGGGCAAGGCCCAGTATTCTTTGTATGTTATTGTATGGTACGTGGTAGTTTGGGGGAGCTCACTAAGCTTCGTTCTTACAGTTTCAGTTTTGGTTTCAAGTACTTCCGCCAGCAAAGGGAAGGGCTTGAGTTGATGGCATGGCACACACCACAGTTTTCCGCCTGGGATTTATTGACTCTGATATTTTCTTATTCAGTTTTTGAAACAGTGTTTGATATGAGATTTTGAGACACATGACACTTGTTTTATTTTTAATTATGGATAATTATGTTTTAGTAATGCTTTTCAAACAAAAAAATTTAGGCTGTATTTTGGGATGTTTCAATGATGATTTTTCATAGTTGTTGGAAGAAGTGGAAACTAAATTGTATCCTGGTTGCATCTTTTCTTCCCTTGAGTTTCTAGAAAAGTTAATGCATATCAAGGTGAACAACAAATGGACTGATAGTTCATTTGATCAACTCCTTGAGTTGTTGCAATTAGCATTTCCCAAAGGCAACAAGGTTCCCCTTTCACATTATCTAGCCAAAAAGAAACTGAAGTCTATTGGTCTGGGGTATGAGTCGATACATGTGTGCAAAAACGATTGTTGTCTCTTTTGGAAAGAACACGATTCATTGCAAGTTTGTCGCGTTTGTAAAGAGAGCCGATGGATCGATAAAAACACCAAGGGTAAGAAAGTACCTCATAAGGTGTTACGGTACTTTCCTGTGACCCCTAGACTACGAATTTTATGTTGTTCGAGGCACACTGCCAAAAATATGATTTGGCATAGTACCAGACGTTCAGAAGATGGTGTGATGCTTCATCCTGTTGATGGGGAACATTGGCAAGATTTTGATAAAAAATACCCCGACTTCTCGAGTGAACCTCATAACGTACGCCTAGGTCTTACAGCTGACGGTTTCAATCCATTTGCAAAGATGTGTAATCCACATAGCACATGGCAGATCATACTCACCACATACAATCTGCCACCCTGGCTTTGTATGAAAGAGTCATCATTCATGTTGACTTTGTTGATTCCCGGCCCAAAAGCTCCTGGTAAGGATATGGATGTTTTCCTTAGGCCGTTAGTGGAAGAGCTTAAACATTTGTGGAACTCAGGCGTACGTATTAAAGATGCGGCGACAAACACATTCTTCACGATGAGAGATATGTTGTTATGGACAATAAACGACTGGACAGCTCGTAGTAGTCTATCAGGTTGGAGTGGGCAAGGGTATAGAGCATGTGCTACTTGCAATGAAGACACTCCTTCGTACCGTGCAACAAACAAAGTCGTATATATCGGTCATCGTCGTTTCCTAGATGCTAATAATCTGTTAAGAAAGAGGTTGGACTTTAACGAGATGGAAGAGACAAGACCCGCTCCGAGACACTTTAGTAATGACGACATACAAGAGAAACTAGGTCGTCTACTAACTCGTAAACCGGGTAAACATCCTGAGCATGGAGGCGGGGAGCCAAAGCGGCAAGATTACGAGTTGAACTGGTCGAAATGAAGTATTTTCTTCGAACTCGAGTATTGGTCTTCTCTACAATCGAAACACAACATAAATCTCATGTATGTCCAGAAAAATGTGGATGAGAGTTTGTTAGGTACTCTTCTAATGAACGATAAAAGCAAAGACACATCAAATGCACGAGAGGACTTGAGAATTCTAAACATTCGGAGAAATGAATGGTTGCAAAAAAATGGTGAAAAGTTTCATAGACCCCATGCAAGATACTCTTTCACGAGATCTAGTCGACAACTCTTTTGTCAATTTATAAAAGATGTTAAGCTGCCAGATGGGTTTGGTTCTAACATCAGTAAGAAAGTAAACGATACCAATACTAACATTATTGGGTTGAAATTGCATGACCACCACATTCTTATGCAATGTTTGATACCGATTGCAGTAAGAGGGTTGTTAGACAAAGACACATATACACCTATTGTAGACCTTTGTACGTTTTTCAAGCAACTTTGTTCTAGAACATTGAAGGTGGAAGATATGAGGAAAGCAAAAGTAGACATTATTGCAATCTTTTGCAAGTTAGAATTGATTTATCCTCTAGCGTTTTTTGACATTATGGTTCATTTACTTTTGCATTTACCTTATGAAGCGATTTTCGGAGGCCCGGTATGTATGAGATGGATGTATCCTTTTGAAAGGTATATGAAAAAACTAAAAAACTATGTCAGAAACAAGGCGAGGCCGGAAGGTTCTACAGCTGAGGGTTATGTTGCTGAAGAAGCTTTATCATTTTGTTCGATGTACTTTCGAGATGTAAAGAATCGTCCAAAAAGAAATGAAGATGTTGTCATTGAAAAACAAAGTTTTGGATGTTTGAGTCTAAATGTCGACCGACCAACACAACTCAAATCAAAACTCTTAATTTAACGGAAATGCGTAACATGGAATGGTTTGTATTGAATAGTTGTGAAGAAGTCACACAGTATATCAAGTAACTAATCTTATCTCTAACTTTCATTCTTAATTTTTTTTTATCTTTTTAAATCTATATCTTTTGGTCATCAACATAGGAAATTCAAATCTGAACATCCCCAAAGTGATGAAAAGAGAGAATTTTATAATTGGTTTCGTGAAAAGGTAATATAAATTAATAAACAAATTTGTTTCATTGATCTAACGAATACATAATACATATTACTTTATAATTGCTAGGTTCATCAAATGAAAATATAAAACTCTCCAGAATTCTACAAAGATTTGTCGGCTCTTGCAATGGGTCCGCAAATGAATGCCTATTCTTACACCGCATGCATAATCAATGGTGTTAGGTTTATGGTATTTAGTCGTGACACACAACGTACAACACAAATCTCTGGGGTTTTAGCAGTGGGTGAGAAAGGCAAGAAATATTATGGCCAGTTAGAAGAGATTATAGAGTTGAGGTATACACATGATTATTCAACTGTACTATTTCGTTGCAAGTGGTTTGATACTCGAACATGAGTTATTTCTAGTGATAATTTCACCAGTATCGACACACGACGCGAAGCATACAAAGATGATCAACTCATATATGCTTCACAAGCCAAACAAGTGTTCTACATTAGAGAGCTAAACAACAACCATCGGTGTGTTGTCGAGGATGTTAATCATCGAAGTATTTGGGATCTACCATCGAACGATGACTGTGTCCAAAATGTTGACAATGGGTCACACGAAAATGTAGACAATGTCAATGTATTTCAAAATATCTGTTCATCCGATGCTCCACTTTTTATCGATTTCAACATGTACTTTCAAAACATTCCTAGAGTCATTGTTGATGTAGAAAGTGCAACTGAAGTTCCTCCGCCAACTGGTAGAGTCAATGATGTTTCTGATTGCGAGAATGATTACGATGAGACCGATTTTGATTATGATATCGAAGAAGACACTGAAGGATATGAGGAAGATTCTGATTAGAATAGTTCTTATGTAATACGTGTTTGTAATATGAACTTTATTTGGATTTCTAGTTTAAATAGAAATGTTTATTCCAATGTAAATGTTTATTTCTATGTAATGTGTATTTGTAATAAAAATTGTATTTGTATATCTTATAATTTTTCAGGAAATAATGATAATATGGCTTTTGTTTATGTATATCATGGCTGCTGTTATGGGTCGTGGACACGGGGGTGATGGAGCTGAGGACCCACCTCTCCCAGGTAGTAGAGGTGCTGGTCATCACGAGCAGGACGGTAAGTCTTATTATGAATTTTTATTTACTATTTTTGTTCAGTTATTATAAATTAAATGCCGTTTCTAATAATTTTTAATTACATTTGTAGTTGAGCAACGTGCACGAAGGAAAGTTCGAGGCAAAGCGAAAAATATAAAGCTTGAAAAAGCGATCTTACGGAACCAGGGAAAATCCATTAGCATGAAATATGATAGGGATATCACATTTGATCCCGTAGGAGAGCCGAAAGACATGTTTTCCCGAGAAGTTGGAAAAACAATGTGGCAGATGGTCCCTTTTGATAAATGGACTTGGAAAAAAGTTTCCTCCGCAATACAGGACACCGTAGTACGTACAATATTTAGCGGTAATTATTTATTTAAATATATTTTATATGGTTAACTATAATTGTTTTTTACTTGGTTAACTTTTTTTTTTGTAGAAAAAGTTTGATTTGGATCAGATGTACTAGGATGTACAAGCTAATATGTTGACAGAGAGTTTTCAAGCAGCTTTGTTAAAAGGTTATCGATAACGTAAAGCTGACGCAAAAGAATATTTTTTGACAGTCGGAGAGTATGAAGATATCCCGGGAGCATTAGCCAACCCTCCAGAGGGTATGGAAGTTGATAACGGGAAGAAAGCAGTTAAGTATTTCCAAGCAGACGAACACAAAATTGCTTCAGAAAGGAACAAAAAAATCCGTGAAATGCAAACAAATGTGAATCGTGGGGGGTCGAGCTCCTATAGCAGTACTTGCTATAAGAAGGTAACGTACGATACATGTAATTATTTATCTAAAATATAATCTAATTTCTAAAGTTAAACAAAACCTTAAGAGAGTGGAAACGTTTCGCAAAGCTCATACCGATAAGAATAGTGTATTTGTTACTGCTGAGGCGGAACAACAATATGTAAGTATTTAATTATAATTTTATCATATAATTAAATTTTTATTTATACTTAATTGTTACTCATTTTTTAGAGTTACAGAATCGGTTAGTTGAAGAGCTGTTAGAACAAACTCAAGGTGAAAGTCAGTTAACACCTGCTCAAGAAAGAGTTGTGTTTGAGAAAGTATTGGGAAAGCGACATGGCCATATTAGAGGCATTGGCCGTAAACCTTCTACTCTCCTGCCGATTCCACAACCTTCGCAACCATCACCACAACCATCACAGGTAAAACAATCTACTTTGGTTTTGTGGTGATTATTTGCTAAAAAGTTTGGTAATTAGGTTTTTGTCCCAAGTGCAAAAAATAACAATGTACTTTGTTTTTTTTTTTTTTTTTTTGTCTTAGTTTAAAAATAGTAATCTACTTTAGCATTGTAAAATGCATATTAATTTGGTAATTTTGGTTTTGTGGTGATTATTTGCTAAAAAGTTTGGTAACTAGGTTTTTGTCCCAAGTGCAAAAAATAACAACTTACTTTTGTTTTTTTTTGTCTTAGTTTAAAAATAACAATCTACTTTAGCATCGTAAAATGCATGTTGATTTGGTAATTTTGGTTTTGTGGTGATTATTTGATAAAAAGTTTGGTAAATAGGTTTTTGTCCCAAGTGCAAAAAATAACAACGTACTTTTGTTTTGTTTTTTTTTTTCTGTCTTAGTTTAAAAATAACAATCTACTTTAGCATCGTAAAATGCATGTTGATTTGTCTTAGTTTAAAAATAACAAAGAGCATTTTGATAGTTTTTGTTTATGTTTGATAATTTAACTTATAAGTTTATATATGTTGTTATTAATTATGTAGTTGGAAAATCTTCGTGGAATGCTCAATGACCCGACATGTATGGATGAGCTTTATTCGTTTTTTCAATCCCAAAATAATCGAGGAAACGATGAGAATGAAGATGATGGTATGTAAGGAGGAGTTCTATTTGCATACGTTGTCACGCTTTGCTACTTGATAGATTGTAAAACTTTGGTTGTTTTTTGTAATTACCGGCGACACTAATACCGGTCGACATTATTACTTTTTATATTTAATCGGATGTTATGTAATTACCGGGCGACATTATTACTTTTTATATTTAATCGGATATTATGACTTTTGATATTTAATTAATTATAATCGGATGTTTGTTTTGTGATTAGCGTCGACAATATTATTTTTGATATTTAATCGAATGTTGTTATGTTATTACCGACGATATTATTATTGGCAACCAAAATCGTAAATTAAAAAAATAAAAAAATGAAAATTGTTATCACCGGCGACCATATTACCGGCGACAATGTTATTACCGACGACTATGTTATTAGCAGTGTCATCTATCAATAGTGGCGACATCTATTAATAGTGGCGACAAGTTGATCAATAGCGACGAAGCAACAACGACGACTTATTACCAGTGACGCGTCGCCGCTATTACTATTACCAGCAACAACTTGAATAATTACCGGCGACTTTTGTCGCCGCCAATGAGCATTTTCTTTAATGCTTGTTGCTATGATCTTGTATTCCATAACTTTGATTGTGAAACTATGGTTTTTGGTAATTTAAAAATGAAAAATTTTGTCTAAAATTTAAGGTGTTACAACAAGATATTCATGTTAAATCATGTTTTGATCTAAAAAACAGATAAGAACCGAAAGTTATATAAAGATTATTATTATTATTATTATTATTATTATTATTATTATTAAACGTTTTGTTCAATATGTTTTAATATTTTTATTTCGTGAAACATGTCGAGAATAATTATGAGTTATATGGAAAAACAATTTTTTTAAAGCATGTAAAAAACTACTATAATAATTCCAAGTCTAATTGAATCACTTTTAGAATTTTCTGCCAATAAACCACAAATGTAAATAATAAAGAATAATTATTCAAAATTTTGACAAAATAAGTTTTTTAAAACAAAAAGAAAACAATGTCGTTTTCTAAATAGCAATGGACCATCAACAAACCATGACCAAATACTAAATCGACCTCATTTCATTGCAAAACTATGTCTAGGTCTAGCTGAAAGTTGAAAACTAATACTGTATTTGATTATTTTTCCATAGCTCAAAGGTCGATTGATACTGTAGTTGCTTTGCCACCACTCCCTCGAAAATGCATGTAGACTTGTCGAAAAACCCATATGCTTAGAAGTACCTCAATCGCAAAGAAGCCGAATCCTATAAAACTCATAATCTACAAAATAAAAACATTTTAAGTGTCCTATTACAACTTAAAAAGAAAATAAATAAAAGAAATCTAAGTTTCGCAACATTAGTGAAATTGTGAATTTACCCCAAGGGCAGGATAGTCGCTTATTAGGCTCATTGCATTCAAGAGCCCTCTGTAACAAAAACAAATCTGGAAGTAAGTTCTATTTTATTGAATAGAAAGTAAAGAGGAAACATGGATGAAACTCAAAAAAAGTATCAGGAACTCACGCGAATTGTAGTCCGACAAATATTATACGAGGGCCGATTGCAGCGAAGCTAAAGAACACAATGTGATTCTATTGGACAATAAAACTAAGTCATAATATATAATTGTTAGAAAAATGTTAAGTTGAAGAGACGTAAGATGCTCACAAAGAAGTTGAAGAAAAAACAACCAAAGCTTGTACCGTTATTAGTCCTGTATATGATAAATATGTTAAAGGGAAATTTATAGATTTACGGAATACATACATTGAAAAGCATAAGGGAGATGATTCATTGATTGTTTGGAAGTTGGATCTAGGACACAATCCATCAAAATGTATATTTTGGGTTATTATCACACACGGAAAATGATTTAAAGGCCCAACAAAGTTTTCAAACCATTCAAAAAACCTCAATCATGTTTTGTTTGTTCAAAAAAACCCAACGAACTTAACATTTTATCTAAAAAGTCCAACAAAGTTCCAAACCGTTCAAACAATCTCAGTTTTGTTTTGTTCAAGTTTGTTGGGGTTTTTTTGAACAATCAAAACATGATTGGAGTTTTTTAAACGTTTTGGAAACTTTGTTGGTCTAACAAGTCATTTTCCCGATACGGTAATAAGTCACGTCATCTGTTTCTCTTATTTGACTTTCAGGAAAGTATAACTTAGTTGGGTTTTAGACAAAATGTTAAGTTTTTTAGGTTTTTTTGAACAAACAAAACATGATTGGAGTTTTTTGAACGGTTTGAAAACTTCGTTGGGCTCTTAAGTCATTTTCCCTATCACACATTTATCAGACATTTTTCTAACCGTTGTACCAAAAATAATATAGAACGTCTAACATATATATTTCTAACACCAATTATGTCTATTCTGAATTTCCGACTACACACTAAAAGGAACATATTTTTTTTTAGAACCGCTAACATACACTCACTATTATACTAATAAATATAATGTTTTCGTCTAAAACAACACTTAAAATCTTTCATATCAAATATTCAACAACATATGTATAAATCAAGTTTGATGTTTTGGTACAAAGTGAAGAGCATAACACTAGGTTTGGTTTATAGTGTTGATTTAGAACCGATATGATCGAGTGTTTTAAACCAAGTTTGATGTTTTGGTACAAAGTGAAGAGCATAACACTAGGTTTGGTTTATAGTGTTGATTTAGAACCGATATGATCGAGTGTTTTAAACTATGTTTGTGGGGAGTTTGACATTATATGGTTTGGAGTTTGGACTTTGCATTGAAAACTATACAAGTACTTGTATCGAAAACAAGCTTACCTAAAAGCACGATAAAGTGGACGATACCAAAAGTAAAAGGCTCCCATAGGCCCTAAGAAAAAGTAGATAATGGAGAAGAACACAAAGACTCCGGCTAAAGTAAATGTTTAAGGTGAAAAAAAAAAATCAGTTATAGAGTTAAATATAAAATAGTATTCAAAATGATCATAAAACATGAACCTGCTCCACGCGCAAAAACTGCTATACTTAGAAGAACATTCCAAAAGAGCGAAATTGGCACTCCTGAAGCAACATAATATAATCTTATTGTCTTTCAATCTTATATAAACATAAAACATTATAGGAACAAAAACCAAAACTAGTAAACATACCTAATAATATTGCATATGCAACATATTGTATACGTTGAAGATGAAGTGGTATGTCGTTAGCAATATCGTGATGAACAAGGGGGTAACATGAAGGCCAATTCTTAGGTCTAATGACAGCACCAGCTAATTAACAATAAAAATGAGAAAAATATTTATAAACAAACTGTTGTAGTCACTAATTAATAGACTTGGCTTTTTAAGAGATTTCGGGAATAGATTTTTATTTATTTATATATACATCTTCTTAAAAAAAACAATAATAATAAAAAAGGTGCATGATTGTAGGCACCTTTTTATCTAGTCTACACCAGTCCACTCCATGCATGAGCATCATATGACATGTAAATTTGGTATATATTGGCATCCGACATAGCTTAACTTTTGATCATTTTTGCAATTAATACCACCAAAAGCCAACTTTGTGGATCATTTATGGTCATCTTAGGTTCCATTTTCTTTTAGTTCATCATTTAAGGGTCCATATAATTAAGATAACATATAGTGATAAGAAGTTAAGAACATACGTTTTGCTAGGGTTTCTTCTTTTCGTCTAAGAATCTGCAATCAGTTAAATAACTATTAAGAATTAGATATAATTATAGGTTTAGGTTTTTGATATTCATTTTCATATATTGATTAAAGATAATAAGGGGAAGTGTTTCTTCGCAACAATATCATATTGTATAATTTATTCTGAAAAAAACAAGATCAAGTTTTACGCATTACTCATAACATGATAGAATGCATGGTATAACAATCAAGTTTTTATTTTTCTTAGTTTATATAACTGTCATTTATACTTTTTAGCCATGTTTCGAAAACCGGACTGGACCGGCCGGCCGGTTCGACCGGTTCAACCGGAAACCGGTCCCGGATCCGGTTCTTAAAGGCCAAAAAACCGGTATTCGTGTTAACCGGTGAAAACTAGTAAAAACTGGTCCGGTTGAACCGGTAAAACCTGTCAAAACTGGAAATTTTAAAAAATATTTATTTTTTTTATTTTTTGTATTTTTTATGTAATTAAATATAATTATGACATCATCCGGTTTTTAAGACCCGGTCCGACTGGTTGGACCACTTGAACCATCGAACTAGTAAGATGACCGATTCGTTCTCCAATTCGGTTTTCAAAACCTTGCTGTTTAGACATTCAATTTTAAGAAATACCCATAACCAATGACAATAGTTGATGATACAACATGGTCTTGATGGCGTGTCATTGACATATCGATAATAGAGAGCGATGAATATATCATGTCAACAATGTTGATGACATGGCAACATTCTCCTATTATTTTTCCATGAGTTATAACATTTTAAATTTTCCATTGACACCTCTGTCTTCGGAATCCAACAGTTTTGATTCTTTTATGGATGATTTATTGTAATTCATCTAAATAACCAGGTTTATGATTGGATTTTTATTATATTAAAAATTACCATTTAATCGATGAGAAGAAAGAGAGAAGGTACGGTAATTTTTAATTTTGATGTCAATGTCACATCAACGTAAACGTATTTTTTCAAATTGAATGGATTGGAGATTGACTTAAAAATTACTATTAAATGAGAGAGCCGGTCATTTTGTCACTTGTGTTGGCACTGTCAATTCATGAGTTTGACTTGTTAAATTAAATGATAAAATTTAAAAGTTGATTATCAATTAAAAAATGATAAAAAGTCAATTCTCATACAATGGTTTTTTTTAATAGAAAAAGATTCATGCCTGTCTTTTCTTCAAAATGAAAATATATTTTTAGATTTTAATTTCAGTAACAATTATTTGTGGTTATAATAGACATGAAATTTTTGATAAATTTGTTGATTTGAAATTAAACTATTACTTTTGACCCTTAAATAAATTACCTCTTCCCTCTTGTTCAATTCAGCCTCCTTAGCTTCCAACTCCTGTCTCTTCTTCTTTAATTTCTATTTTCAAAACACATTTACAAGACTAAGCATTAAGCAACTCATGATTCATTTTGAAACAAATACACCCTTTAATTAAGTTAACAGTTTAATAAAATTGTTTTCTTATTTATCAATCATACGAGATGTTCATAAATAAAAACAAAATAAAATAATCTTGTACAGCAAAATCAATATTTTATATAAAGATCCGGTGAAGATATAAAATGTAATGAACTTTCTAAAATAATAATGACATTTATCTCATAAGTTTTAACACACAAAATATATATATATATATATATATATATATATATATATATATATATATATATATATATATATATATATATATATATATATATATATATATATATATATATATATATATATATATATATATATAAGTTTGGTTTGCTTTTAAAGGATATAATGAAAGATGAAAGAATCAATTAGTTCAATATATACATAAAAGATAAAACTATTAAAAACTTGAATTACCGCAGGCGTATCAAGAGAACTTTGAGATACGGCAGCGCCACTAAGACCGTAGAAAAGTGGAGGTTCAGCATCAAGAGTTGATAGCTTGGAGCTTGGAGGGACTTGATGATTTTTGTTATGATTCTATAAAAAATAATTAATCAAATATTAAATGAATATAATAATTAAGAAGTTTATATGAATCATGAATCTTTTTCTAGGTTACCAATCACAATCGTTTGAGTTTTGTTTTTAAAAATTTTGAACATTACATTTTACAAATGGATTACGGTGAATTCATTAGAATATATATATATACTGATTACTTTTTTGTGTTTACAGAGAAAAAAAAACACAGGTACCGCAAAAGGATTGATATCATCGTCATGAATGAATGGATTTTGATCACGATGGCTGGCCATGGCTGAATTAAGCTTTGCTTGATCACTTCAATGTCACAAACACTAACTCTGTGTGTGTGTGTTTCAGATGAAGAATTTAGAGGAATATTTTGAACAAATCTCCAAGTATCGGAGAAGAACCAGAATTGGTTGGAGGGTTTCTGATCAGAATCCAACGGATTTGTGTGGCGGAGGAAATTGGAGGGAAGAAGATGCTCTTGAATGCATAGGTGGATCGGATGTGTGTTTATATAGTGAGGTCGTCGTTCATGCATTGTTTTACTTTGGATTGACACCTTTGACAATTTTGTTAGATAATTAATAAACTACGGGTGATAATTAATATCATAAAATAATAATATATTTTGATTGGTTTTATGTATGTCAGTATGCGATTGTTTTTTATATATTAATCATTGTTTTAGAAACTATTTTACTTAGGTAACATCGATGTAACCTTTGTTTTAAATACAGTTACTATAAATGTTAATCCATGGATATTATTTGCACATGGCTTATACAAGGCGTAACCTCGCGTGTTTGCGCAAAAATACATTTAAGTGGTTAAAATAATTATGGAAAAAAATATAAATATGTTGAAATTTACGTTTTTAGTCATGTTTTGGGCATTAACCGAATTATCAAATAACATAAAAATCCATCAATTTATATTTTGATACTATTGTATATAGTCCCTACCTTATAAACTTTACTTTTACTTTTATAATATACTTTTCTTATGTCCGAAAATACTTTTCTTATGTCCGAAAATACTTTTTTGGATAAAATAAGAAATAAATTGTTTTGAATAAACTATTAATAAATAATATTGAACTAATAAAGTTTGTATTACATTATTTATATTACACCAAAACATCCAAGGTTTCGTATATGAACTTTCAAATATTAAACATTGCAATTAAGAATGAAGTCATACAAAATATATCATTATACATAAATGTCATCAAAAGTTTTAAAATAAGTTGATTTGTAAATATCATATTTAATTTTAATTACATATTTTGCAAAGCGTACGTTTGACTTCATGTTGGTGCGCCGAGAATCTTCTTCCTTAATTTGTACCTAAAATTTAAGATAAATAGGAATATAAAATAGATATTACTAAGCATTAATATAAATAATTAAAAAGGGTATGTTGATCTCCTAACACCGGTTAAAGACAACATACCTCTCTAGTGGTATGGATTCTTATGTGAAATTGAAGTAGTCATTCTATGTAAACTTTGTTTTCTAATTACATAAACAAATATGAGTAACCAAACATAAAAATGTTATCTTTATGTTGGAAAAATATTTTAGTTAACTAACAAATTAAATAATATAAATTTAAGAGTTAGGAGTTTCAAAACATTAATATTTTTATTAATCAATCAATTATGTAACACATGTTGAAATTTTTTACAATCATTATTAAAAAGCATTTGAAATATTAGATTTTAAATGAATTTTGGTTGAAGTGTTTTGACCTCTATTATAATATATATATATATATATATATATATATATATATATATATATATATATATATATATATATATATATATATATATCCCCTATTCTAATAAAACAATATCATATTGACACGTGTCATCTCCTTAGCCCAGTTCTCTCAAAGTGAATTTCCTAGAATGCCCCTATTTTTACTCATTTCCGTTCAATCGTTCTACTACTTCCTAATTTAAGTACTTCAAATTCAAATCAAATGTAATCTCCATAAATCTCTCAAATTCTATAAATCCATAAATCTCGCTAAATGATCTTTTTTCTCTATTTTCTCTCTTAAACCCATCTTCTTCCTTCTCCATCAATCGTTGCGTTGTAGGGCTCCTTCTCCTGAAAATATCTATTGACTGAATCATTATTGATTTCAAGAGTATTCGATGAGAAAATCGTTATTGATTGAGCAAGGCTCCGATCACCAATTCACTACCGGTAGAAGATTAAAAAATCAAATAATTTCTCATATATTGGTCATCTTGAACGTGACGTTAAACATTATAAAGAAGTGAGAGAATCAAATCGAAGATATGGAGGTTAACAACAGAGTTGATGGGTGTCGGTTGGGCTCAATCCAAAGATTTCAAGATTTTTAGGTAAAATTGAGTTTCAATTTGCATCCATCTGCAGGTGGTAGCTATGCTACGAGTTCTGTTGTTGATAAGCATCGGGGAATTATACTAACTAATCGCCATGTGGTTAAACCAGGTAAGCTGAGTTGCTTCTTTTCATCACCACATTTCAAATTTAGGGAAGATGTTAATGATATACATGATCTCATATTGAGAAACTTGAGAACATCATATTAGTTCTAAAAAGACTGATCTAAGTACGAGGAAACAAAAAAGCTACATTTTCAATGTTTCTAGATATATTGGAGTTATTAGAAAATTTCAAGGGATATTTAGCTGCTTTAAGGTGTTATTTTTGGCTGATTTAGTTATATCTTTTTTAGGTCATGGGTAGTAGCAAAACCTACATTTGTAAATAGTGAAGACAGAGAGCAATTTGTCTATAGAGAGCAAATCTAGCATTTTTAGTCTCTTTTATGTTTGGATATAACAATTCAATTTGTCTTATTTTATTAAAAAAAACATTAAAAAACAGAGCATGAACCTTTTAATATAGATGAAGATGTAATTTCAAAAGTTGCTTTTAATGAACACTATGGGAACCTTTCAATCAGGTAGTTTAGTAGAGTGATAATTTTTTTTAATTGGTAACTAAAAATGGATTTTTGATCTTTTTTCTAACTTTGTTTTTCCTAATTATAGTTCACTTCAATACAATTATATGTTGATCTGCAATTGGTGCTAATGGATGTGGCAAGTCGTATTATGTATGGTATGTGTAGCTTGATATTTTAATTATCTATTTTTATAACTCTTTGTTGATTGTATGATGGAACTCTTAGTTTCGAGTAAATCAATCTTTTTGCTTTTATTAATTTGGGCTAAATTCAAGAAATATGAATGTGCGTTCATATATTTATGTATGGTGATATCATTAAAGCAGATGATGATATCATTAAAGCTGGTGATGTTAAAAAAGATGTTAAAAAAGATGGTGATATCATTAAAGCAACAATAAGAGAGATTGATACACTATCGTTTATTTTGTAAATAATGGTTAATATAGTTCTCAGTGAATGTTTGTGATGTAAAGATTTCCAAGCGTGATGAAGTAGGATAAAGATTTGTGTATCGTTTTTGTGTGTTTTTTAATATTCAGAGAGCTATGCAGAAAATTATATTGAGAGAACAAAGATTCTAGAGGAGAAAAAGGTAATTTTCTTTTATTTTTTGAAACACTTTTTCATAAATGTAATAGGTTAATAAAGGCTTATAATCAATTTAATGTTTGTTAAATACTAATCTTGCAGGAAATTTATGCTTTGATTTGCTTTGATTCAAAGGAAAAAAAAGGTAACCAATTTATAATACTTTTATTTTCAACTAATGGGTCAGAACACACAGGGAGATTAGGACCAATGGAATTTGAAAGGTGCGCAAAGCAACAATTATTGCACACAATGGATAACCCTATGGAGATACTACGACCTTCTAAGATAGCCAAATACAAGTTCGATAATCTAAATTTATTCATCATTTTGATTTTTTAAGTATTTTTTATCGTTTTGTGTTTGTATACAGTTCTTACATTACCTTAGTTTTTCTAATTTTTAATAAAACAATGTTATGTTCATTATTCATTGCCTTTTTTTGTTCTTTAAATACTATATTTCATTATACAATATGATAATTTTATCATTAATCTATACATAAGTAACAATGCTCATATCTTGAAACCATTTTAAAAAATTATAAAAGTTATGTACAAAATATCTAACTATCTTTTAAAATAATTGCTTACAAAATACTATATGATTAATATTATGATTTTCAAAGTTTAAATGTTGTATTATTTTGTCAACCGTGTAATACACAGGTTATAAAAGTGACGTTTATCCAAATTACTTTGTTTATTTTATTTTCTTAAATTTAGTCACATTATTTATAATTTATTATGTTGGGTTTATATATGATTATTACATTACCACATATAATTTGTCATATCTTAATGTCATTTTCATGATTTATTGAGGTGGTAAGTTGCAATGGAAAAGGTAACATATTAGCCGACAAAACTTTTTTCTTTCCATGAATCATGCACAAAAAGTAAGAGTTTACTAAGAATAAATATTTTTTGACAAAACTTTTTTCTTCCCATGAATCATGCACCAAAAGTAAGAGTTTAATAAGAATAAATATTTTTTTACAACCCAAACGCTTGTCTTGTGAGTGCGTCACAACTTCCATGTATTTAATAAGCAGAAAGCTCTAAAAGCGATACTATGTTGCATTATACAAACTCATGACTTTTATCAAATAGGTGGATTTACATATGTAATTAAAATACTTACCAATTACCAACTTATTAGAAAATACAATATTACAATTTATAAATTTTTCTAAATTAATGATATATTATTTTATTACACAATCAGTTCTTTTAATTCTATTTAAAATTAACACCCGTGGGTTCCACGAGTTTTAACTTAGTGTGTGTGTGTATATATATATATATATATATATATATATATATATATATATATATATATATATATAGAGAGAGAGAGAGAGAGAGAGAGAGATGGAAAGTCTACCATATGTATGAGTTTTAATTAATTATCTTTTTGAAACAGTACAATTACAAAACAAAAAACACATATTTAAAATATTTAATTAAATATTTTTGACATCACCCTATATAACATATGATCAATATATTAACGATTAAACCACAATATACAACGACGATATTACAAAAATACAAAAACGAAGAAAATATAAAAACGAATTATTATAACAAACTTACAAATTAAAAGCCTTAATATAATAGCATATGTCCAAAAGTGGTCATAAGACCTCAACCCAACACAAAAACCTTTAAGTTTGTTTTCTTTCTTAAATTTGTATATGATTTTTATGTATGTCTTCCCAAAAGGTTGACATTTTTATAGTAAACTTTTCACTAAATGCTAATTAAACATAATATAAGTTATAAAACTTTTGAGTGTTTAATCATGATTAAGAAAACTTTTGAGTTACATTAGTTAAAAAAGAAGGTTTCAAATGAATGTGGTTCGAGGAAGTTAAAAAAGGGGGTTTCAAATACATGAGATTCAAGAAAAAATGCTAGTTTTATAAGTATGTATGATGAGACAAATTCCCGCACGTTGAACAACGATATTTAAAAATATATCGTTAAAATATTGAAAATAATATTCATTGACATCAACCCACATTCCTCATTAATAGAATTAAATATAATTAACTATTTAAAATTAATTTTAACAATTATTATTACTGATTAATTATATTTTTACTTATGCGATCATTTTCTAATTTCAATAACAATGTTCATTTAAAATACAATTTATTTATAGCTAAATGTAATTTATAATTAGATGTTATTATTATTTAAAATTGTTATTCATTAGATTTAAACCACTTATTATTAATAATAAGTTAAAAAAGACTTTTAAGAAACACTTAATATTATTATTAAAATGTGAAACATACACTAAATAATAAAGTAATAAGATAGACAATTTGCATTTCAAAAGAGACTTGCGAGGATAATATGACATATCCATGTAATTTGATTTTATTATTTATAATTATTTCTTATTAATTTGAAAACCACTTGTTATTATTAATAAGTGAAAGAAACTTTTAAAAAACACTTAAAATAATTAAAATGTTTAACATATACTAAAATATAAAGTGATAAGATAGACAATTTGCATTTTAAAAAAGGTTTACATGGATAATATGGATAATATGACATATCCATGATTTTTAATTAATTATTGTTTTGAAGCAATATGAACATACAAACATGTATACAATAGTTAATTAAATATTATATATATCATCTTCCATAACATATGACCGATAACATGAATCTAATCTAATTTACATTAAAATTTCAACCATAACATACAATGATATTCTTAAAAGAATACTTAAATCAAGAAAATACAATATATATATATATATATATATATATATATATATATATATATATATATATATATATATATATAACAAACTTACAAATTAAAAACTTCAACATAATAACATGGCTCAAAAAAATGTTCAAAGCCCTCAAACCAACATAAAAAACTTTAAACTTGTTTTCTTTGTGAATTTTGTATGTGATTTGTATTTGTGTGTCTATTCAAAAAGATTGATCTTTTTATAGTAGAGCATCCATTATTTATTTATTAAATATATTATATAAGTTATAAAACCTTTGAATTGTTAATCATTATCAAGAGACTTTTGAGTGGTATTCATTAAAATATAAGATTTCAAATGCATGAGGTGTTTGCAAATTTTTATGGGAGTTTCAAATGCATGAGGTTCAAGGAAAAATGTTAGCTTTATAAGTATGTATGATATGATGCATATATATATATATATATATATATATATATATATATATATATATATATATATATATATATATATATATATATATGTTAGTGGAAAATTTTTTGTGTTCATTTACTTGATAAATAAACGAATTTGAAAAAGGTTTTTTAAATGAACTCAAATTGATGACTTGTGTTCATATGGTAGCGTTTGGTAGGCGGGACTCGACTGGATAGCATAGAACAAAGTCTTTTGAACTGTTGTTTGGCATACATGGAACTCGCACAAAATCGGTTATTTACCAAGTCAACTAGGACTAAATCACTCCAATTTAGTCCCATCCAAAATGGTGGAACACATGAGAACAGAAAAAAGATGACTAAAATACAATTCTCTTTCTTAACAATTGTTCACTCTCCTCCTTTCATCCTCCTTATAAACTCCGATTACCTCCACCCTCACAAAACACTGCACCAAATTTTCTTACAGTGATGTTTCGTGACCAACACCTTGATTCCAACATTAAATTCAATGTTTTTTTAAAAAAAAGAACCATAGATACTTAGATGCAAAGCCTGTAATGATTTGAAAATATTTAATTTTCGGCTTCTTTAATTTTTTCCCGACATCACTTAGCACCGCCTTCACCATCTGAGATCTGGCGGCTGAAAAGAGGTTGAGACCAATGGGTGGGTGCTTTGCACCAGAGATGTAAGTCTGGTCAAAAAGATTTGTAAGTTATTGGTGACATGCTCTATGTAACCACTTTCATGACTTAACCATTGTAGATCTTGCCAGAGATGAAGTAAGACTTACATTTGGGTGGATTTTCGTCAGAGATGAAGTAAGAATTTCATATGGATTTCTTTTTTCCGGAGATGGATGCATGGTAGAAAAATCTTAGAAAATCATAGATGACATGCTATCAATTGAAATTACACATAAAATAAACTACTGTTCTTGAGATGGTGGGGCCCTACATTTTGAAGCAATACAAACGTTGATGACAATCTTGGTTTCTATATGTATATTTTAATATATATTAGATTTATAAGTTTTAAGGGACAATATGGTAATTTTAATGTATTGTTCTGTTCCGTTCTAATGTTACCAAACGTTTTAAAAAATAATATATATATATATATATATATATATATATATATATATATATATATATATATAGTTTTGTCTTGTTCTGTTCAATCCAGTTTCGTTCTGTTCAGTTTCATTGTTTACAAGTGCCAAACGGTACCTAAAGTCTCTTCGATCAATAGTAAACTCATAATGCTTCAATTTACATTTTGATTATCCATGTGTGCATTTATGTTTATGTCACATTTCATGAGAGAGAGAGAGAGAGAGAACTTTCTCATTAATCAAAACTAGAACATAGAAGATATATATACAGAGAAAGAAGATATGAATCATCCAACTAATTCTAACTCTCAAGACTAACAACTAACAAACTAACTATAAATATATGAAATTGTTAAGATCCCCTTAGATAGTTCTAACACCCCCCCCCCCTTTCCTCTTCAATTTGGATGGAAAAAAAAGCAGACCCATATTGCGAATTGCTTTGTAATGATGATGACCCATAAATTGTTTGGTAAAAACATCAGCAAATTGCTTGGCAGTTGGAACATGTGACAACAAGATCAACCATTCTTGAAGCTTCTATTGAACAAAATGGCAATCTAACTCAATATGCTTTGTTTACTCGTGATAAACAAGGTTGTTAGCAATATAAATTGTTTCTTGGTTGTCTCATTTCAATGGGATAAGAGTTATATTTTTTGACATGTAGATCATGAAAGACACGAGTAAGCACGTAAGTTCAACATATATTCTTATCATGGACATATACTCAACTTTAGTTGATGATAATGAGACAGTCAGTTGTTTCTTTGACTTCCAAGATATAATATTACCACCAAAAAGGATGAAGAAGCTACTTACAAATCTTCTAGTAATTGGTCATGCAACCCAATCAGAATCACAATATGTATCAACGTTAAAGTTGGATGTTCTGTAACATCTGATTATCAAGTTTGAGCATAACAACATCATATATGATCATGCAACCCTAATTGCTATGGATCTAAGTCTTTCACTAATTAAACATGCAAGTTGAATACCAAAGCAATAACCCTAGATCTAGCATATAATTTCAAAATTCATATATAAATTAGGGTTAGAAGATTACTTCACTTATTATGTAGTAATAACAATACAATCTTGAAGATCCTTGACTCTTGAAAGCTTAGTGCCTCAAATGTTGCACCTCTAATGGTTCACAAACACCCAATGCAAGAGGATGAGAGGAGAGAGGAGGAGAGAAACTAGAAAATCGGCTAGGGGTCTTCCAAGGGTTAAGTTGGCAAAAAATCCAAGAGAAACACTCCTTATATACTTATGGCTGCTAGGGTTTTCAGGTGGAAACCCTAATTTCCTGCTTAGGGCTTAAGCAGCCCACGAACTCCTCTTCTAGGAGCCCTTGGACAAAAATCTATATGGCCCCCTATAGTTTTTCGTCCACTCTTGTCCAAGGGGTCCAAGAGCCCAGTTTCACAACTATCAATGATTTTCAAAACAGACCCTGCATTATTAATCAGTCCCTTTAATCACAAAATTAATTTCTGATTAAATACTAATTAATAATATGATTTCTAATTAACATATTATTTTCATAATATATTAATAAATCATTCTAACCACCAATTTATTATTCCAAATAATAAATTCAACTCTCTCTCCAATAGTCATCCTGTCAAGTTACATAAGTGAAGGTAACCCAAAAGGACCATGTTACTATCAAATCAAGTACATACCGATAATAGTTATGGGCTTAGACAACTAATCCAACAGACCTAATCAAATTTTGCACATTTGGCCCCTTATGGTTTAAGTTCCACCTTTCAGCTCATACATTGGGTGTATGTGAGGGTACACACATTGTACTCGTGTGAAGCCTGGGATCGCGGAAGCCATGCTAGTATGTTGGACATACATGTGGTACGTCGGGCGTTCTATCCCAATCTCTAAACCCTAAATTTTAGGGTTTTACCCATATTTAAAGACATTAACTTACCCTTGGACATCCCATAATCAACCTTCACTCCTTCCTAACCCTAATCCCAAGTGTATTCCTTGTGAGTGAAGATCTTGAAGCTTGGTGGTGATTTTGGTGGCCTTTTGTTGAAGAATAAGACTAGTGAAGAAGGTGGAGTTGCTTTCAAGCTTGTGTATCTAAAAACTACTTTAACTTGTGCATCTTTTGAAGATATAAAGTATATACCTTTATGTGTTTCCTTTTAGATCTCCATAGATGAGTTTTTATGAGCTTTTTGTCCCAAAGCTTGGATCTTTGTGAGTATGGAGTACTCCAGAGCATATTAGTTGTCCTTTCATGTGTTCTAGGTCTTGTAGATTCATAAAAATGGTTGCTTGATCATTTCCCTTGGCCCATGCATGACTTAAGTGACTTAGAATGTGATGGAAGTTAGATTTTTGTGTATTGGGCCCTTCCTAGCCATGCAAAGGCTTAAAGTCGGTGAGTTTATGGGTTAAGACACCCTATTATGGTCAGATCCGAAGTTGGGATTGGTGTCTTAACGGATTAAGACGTAAAATGTAACACCCATAAAAAAAACAAGCCAATTTAAAATTTTAAAACATTTGAAACCAATAAGTTATTACAATTTGTTTTCAAAATAGTTTAAACAACAGAGTATCCCCAGAATCAATTCATGAAAATATAAGGAGGTGCACGATCAGGCCTTTGCCTTCCCGCGATCACCAGAAGTACCTGAAACAATAATCGATAAATGTAAGCTCGAAGGCTTAGTGAGTTACCCCAAAAATACCAACCTCATACATCCATAATCATATCATATAAACAAACAACATGTATCTCGAGTCTACAGTATGAATGGACCGCCCGCACCGGGCCTTCAGTCTACCTGGTCCACACTCAGAGCCTATAATATGAATGGACCGCCCGCACTGGGCCTTCAGTCTATCTGGCCCACTCTCCGAGCCTCGGCACGTATGGAGCGCCCTCGTGGGGCCTTCAGCCTATCTGGACTGCTCGTCGGGCCTTCGGCCTAACTATGTGCCCTCCTGGGTTTGAAGTTTATCCGGTCCGCCATGGGTATGTTGGCTTACAGCACAAAGCAGAACCCGCCTCAACCCATCCCCCAAATCAAACAATCATGTGCACATAAGTATCATACGCTAACATATATATATATATATATATATATATATATATATATATATATATATATATATATATAACAGATAATCATATAGATCTAACAGATCACTAACATGGAAACCATCCTAAAACCAGGATACCGACCTAACCGGTCACTAGCATAGCATCATCCTAAATACTAGGATACCGACCTAAACTAGGTTACTAAGCATACCACAATCCTAACTACCAGGATGTAAATCAATAAAGATATCATGCAATATTCTTGGTGCCTTAGACCATGTTGATATAGTGAGGATAACTCACCTCGCAATGTCGATCTGAACTGAAGAATCAAATTCCCGAATCACCGTCTCACCAAAAATATCCTGAACTATCCAAAATAACGAATAATAAGTCAATAAATGGGAATATTAATCTTGACCAAGAGTCCCATATGTAATAATAGTCCATTTTGCCTTTTCTCTAATTTAGGCCATTACCCAATACCAAATCCATAATCCACAAGTCCACATATACAAGGCCCATCATTGGCCTAATTTTTCCAAATTAGGCCTAAATCCCTAACAGGGCCTCCTTTAAAGTTTTACTACCAAAACTGGCCCAAAATACTTTTATCTAGAGAGCTTAACAAGGCCTAAGACCAACTGGCCCAAAGGTGGCCCAAATCCCGAAGCCCAATTCACAAAAGCCCAACAGGGAGTGTACGTTGAGTGTACTCCTCTAGTACGCGGGGCGTACTCCGTCTCACGTTGACTGGAAAACAGGACCATTGACTCGGTACACGGGGCGTACTGCTCTCTACACGGGGCGTACGCGAGTTTGCACCAAACCCTCATAAGTGCTTAATGGCATAAGCACTTAAGCCCAAACTTCGGATCCATCGACCAAATGTGCCTAAGACTCATAAAGTCTCAAACTTTAACACTTTGGACCTACAAAAAGTTTGTAATACATGCTCTTAATCCATTAATACCTTCCTACTCCATGCATGAGACACATTTAGCTATTAGGACATCATTTTTATCATTTAGGACCTCTTCAAGGGTCTGAAAGGACAGCTTGGGACTATGGGGCAAGAAATGGTTCCATAAAACTAGCATGTCAAGATCCATAACATACAAGCATAAAGTTTGAAGCTTTTTACCTTCTGGAGCTTCCAGTGCACAAAGAAACTTCAGATCTACAAGCTTGTCCTCCTTCTCCAACTTCATGATGCAACACCTTCTCCTTCAAGTGCTCAAAGCACAACAAACTCTCTCTCTCTCACACACACAAGGCTAGGGTTTAGAATGTCTTTAGGGTATGGAGGCTGAAAGTGATGGGGGGGGGGGGGGGAATGATCCATAAGGATGTTTATATAGCACTCAAACCCTAAATATTAGGGTTCCCTTATGTCATGAGTACGCTCAGCGTACACAAGTATACGCCTAGCATACCAGGGCGCGCCTAGTACGCTCAATGTACTCTTATGTACACGCAACATACTCCTCTTGATCCCAAAATTGCAACTTAGCCCTTCGGTTTCTCATGGCTTCACCCATTTATCCCCAGGGACTATAAATGACAAATCTTGGGATGTTAAAACTCTCCCCCACTTGAACTATCAAATCCTGTTGCGACGAACAATTCAGGATAACACTCCCGTATCTTGGACTGCGGCTCCCAAGTCTAATCGGATCCTTTCCGATGTTTCCACTGGTCTCCCTACATAGTTCAAGTGCTCTCCAACCTGAACATCCTAAAGGGCACATGCACCACTCGAACTCATAAGGACTTCCAAGAAGAGCATCCCAACATAAATCACTACCTTAGAGACATTTAATTCATAATTCCACGTAACAACCAATCCTACCTCGCCTGAACCCTAAAATATGGAATCCTGAAACCGGTCTGACTTCCTAACAGACCTTATCTACTGAACCGCCTTTACTTCCATACCACTCACCCCAAATCCTAATAATTTGTGGTTCCCGCCAAAACAGAACCGTAGATTACCTGATGCTGCGACAATTTAATGCCTTCATAGTTTACCAAACCAACATTCACCGAGCCTTCGGCAAGACTGGACCACCTCTCAAGGCCTACAGTCTCCTCGGACCGCTCGTTGGGTGTTTGACCTGACTGGGCCGCCTTTACCAGGCCTTCAGTCTATCCGTACCGTCCTGGTCCGTTAACCCTCTTCCCCAAACCTACTTTTCTCCTGAACCTCTGTGCCTACGACTTACCGTCGGCCCACATCGGGTGTCTTGGCCTACTGCCTCAGCCCTACCGCTCTCCCTAGAACCTATGTGCCTATGACTCACCGTCGGTCCGCACCAGGTATCTTGGCCTACTGCATAGAGCAGGACCACCTCAGCCCAATCATGCATAACATGCCATCCAATAGACCATCAGGATCAGATGCCCACATAATATTGACAATCATCTACCATGTCGTTCCTTGTCGCCCACCACTTCCATAAAATATAGTTCCACATGCGATTACCACCAAACAACATACCTACCACTACCAGTTAACCGGTATGACACTCATATCTAGCCCATATCAACCTTCGGGTTGGAATACTAACATGCCAAGTCCAATCGATCATAGGGTCCGGTCATCCTCGGGATGGAATACCCTAGATTGGAGTACCAACATATGTATAACTCGGGTCCAAACTCATACTTGAAATCCAAGGGCCTATCCTTGCATTTCACCTAAACTCCTCTGATTCGTCGCAACCTTTCACTATCCTAGGTATACAGATTATCTCACCCGCCGCTGAGACTACCAGTCTCTCATCTGGTCCAGCCTCCAGGTCCCCAGAACCTGAAAGACAGAAAATTCTAATCCCAAGCCTTCCTAAAGCTGATGAATATCTATTCGGATCTACTCCTAGTCCCCAACCGGAGCATTACCAGATCCAGGAAGATTAATCCTTTGAGACACTTCGAACTGATGAGATCACCAAGATCCTCCATACTCCATTTGCTCTCTAATAACAACTTCCAAACAAACAAAATACATCGGAGTCTTCAGCATACTCCAGCAGCATGTTCAATACCAGGAGACAGACCTACTGATTGCTATAGCATAGCAACATACTCAATACTCGAACATAGATCTACAAACGCATACAGAGTCTTCAGCATGACTGGACCGCCTCACCAGACCTTCAGCCTATCTGGACCACTCTCAGAACCTTCAGTATGTCTGGACCGCCTCTCCAGGCCTTCAGCCTGTCTGGACTGTTCTCTGAGCCTTCGGCCTGACTGGTACACCCCACTGGCCTTCAGTCTATCCGGACCTCCCCAAGTTTTTTGAGCATCACCCTGGACCTATCCTGGTGCTCTCTCCCATACAGCCGGTTCTCACCCACTTGGGGTTTCGAACTCATGATCCTATCCGTTGATCCTGATTCCAGCCTAACTCTAGGCCTCAAGTTGATCGCCCCTTCATCGGGTCCCATTGTCTGATCCTTAACCCACGTATCTACCACATACATGAAATAACCCGCACGCTCGCTGAATATACTGCCGAGCCCTGGCAGCAAACACAAAACCCTCAATGGTTGAGGCTCCATTTGAGAATTCCTAATTCTCCCCCACTTGGGACACTAACTACTACCTACTAGTGGCAAAACCAAAACACCACTTAACCGTCCAAACCAAGTATTTCCAAACTTCACCATAGAATGAATGACCCACGCCAAAATAATCCTCCCAATACAGATCAATCAAACCCAAGAGAGACATGAGTCTCAATCGAAAACCTTCGTCATGCAGAATGACATATAGCGACTCTCAATATCCAATAGAGCAAATAGTCAACCCGGGAGGTGACTTACCCAATCCAGCAAAAATCCAACACAACACAATTCCCGATACAACATCAAAGAATATAGAAGATGTCATACTCTCAAAAGCATTCGAAGATATCATGAATCTCCCTTCCGAATTCCTGACCAACCAGAGGGTATGCTAGAAAACCCCTCTTCGATCCTGCTTATAATCCTGAAGACAAACCCGACACCTGGCCTACCCGAGACTATGTCCCCTATCCTGTCTCGCAAGATACTCATGCCACATCAATCCACATACGCCTCCCGGCATCGACATCCTGTCGCTAACCATTGCGACCAACTCACCCTGAACTGAACATACAACCTGAACCTGGGGTCACATGCCTGCTCACTCCTTCGAACTCTGAAAACTAAAAGGGTATGTCCCTTGCCATAGATGATGAAATTCCAACCCACCAATCTATCGTTCTACTTCCAGTTGCAAAAATCAGCCGATCACAACCATCGCTCCCTTCCTGAGTCCCGCAACTCGCATTCCCAACCTTGAAAAAAACCTCCGAGGTCTCAAACCAAAACCCACTAGGCATGCACTAACAACTTGAATCGATAACGCCACCAGGCTCACAACACATACCAAGACCTTCCTCATGACTGAGCAATCATAGCCAAAAGATTGGTAGGCAAAGGACACTACCACGAATCATGGTATCCAACCATGCTAACTCCCTTGACCAACCCTTAGAATCCCCAATACTTTCCTTGATTCAAGTATGGATCCTGTGATTTTAGTAGTACGGGCCCAATACTACCTTCCACACCTATCCATACTTTCCTCAAGAATTATCTCGGGTCCTATAAGTCCTAGTCACAAAATACTCCTGAAACCTGCTCAACCGCGAAACAACTGCGCTATCATACTCCCTAGGCTATCCTAGGACTTGCCACACTTCTCTACCATCAGCTGCTAAAGAAATCTTTACAACGTCAATTAGTCATTCCATGAATACAATCACATGCAACAAAGCTCAGATAATCTTTCGAGTAACAAACTCATCCCTACAACGGTTAAGACTCAAATGAGAGCTACACAATAGGGTCAACTCCGTCACTCTGAGATTATCCAACCTCTTTTGCATGTGACTTAACGTATTCACTTAATGGCTAACTCACATCACTCGTTAACTCCACAAAGCACAAAACAAGCAGCATTCGAGCAGAGGAGTCGCCTAAACAAACTACAATCATACAGACCCTCATACTAGACTCTTGATCTCTAGCTCCCATATCTCGGTGCATCATCGCCATGCTCTCACTCTTTCAAGAGTGGTTGATCATTCTCTTGTGTTGTCCCACTATACACTGCACCCGCTCTAAGGAAGTTACTATCCATCATCCAACGATGCGGATGGTCGGCAGTGTTGGATTAGTGTCTAAGTCCATAACTATAATTGGACTGGAATCATTACCGTAAACTGTTTTGGACTTATAAAACCTGTTTTTGATGTGGTAATGATTATGGTAAACCAATTTCAAGGTTATTATCAAAAGTTCAAGTTTATGTGTGTTTATGTAATACCTGAAATTGTTGATAGGATTGTTCAAACACTTATGAGTTTTGGTAGATCATATAAATTATTTACAAAAGTGTTTGTTAGTTAATTCTTGATCTAAATTTGTTTTAATGGAGTCCATAATTTGTCCTCAAGCTATGGATTACCAAAAGTTTTTTTTGTGTTACCTTGTTTTATGAGTTAATTTAGATTATGAAAAAATTATGTGTGAGTTGTTTTCAATCCAAATCGATCTAAAAGTTATTCACAAAATGTGTTTTTTGTAACTTTTTCTCAAGTTTTATGAGAAGTCACATTTATGAATCTTAAAACTCATAAAAGTGTCTTAGGTTACAAAAATGAAGAGTCTTTTTCTCATAAATAGTTTTATGGACTTCATAACTTGTCCTCAAGTTATGGATGTCCAAGAGTCTCTTCATTAAATGGTTTTTTAAAACTTTAATTAAACTCATAAGTTATGAAAATCCAAGAGTTTTGAATAGTTTCAAAACTTGCCCTCAAGTTTTGGAATTTGTAAAGTTTTCCCCATGAATACTTTAGTTCCAAGTTAGCCCTTAGAATTTTAAAAGTTAAAATTCAATCCTTATACTTTATAGTATTATAAGTTAATAATATATATATATATATATATATATATATATATATATATATATATATATATATATATATATTGTAACGCCCCATTCCTGGTATGTTGCTTTCGTGGCATTTATTTAGAAGTTTTCGAGAGGGACTCGGCGAGTCTATGGCCCGACTCGCCGAGTAGGGACGAGATTTCGAGCACGTGTTAGTCGGCGACTCGGCGAGTCCATATTCGGGACTCGGCGAGTCTGCCTGCCAGGTAGAAACCCTAAATCCCCGGGTTTGCACCCTATTTAAACCACCTTATGAGCCCCAAACTCGTCCCCTTCACCCTCAGAGCATCATTTAGCAAACCCTAATCATTTCCTTGAGTAATTGTGCATTTCTTGTGTGAATCTTGAAGTTTTGAAGAGAAGAAGGAGGCTAGATCCAAAGGAGAAGAAGAAGATCCAAGGTCTTGCACCCATTTCAGAGTTCATTGAGGTATTAACCGAATTCCTTCTGTTTCTATGATTTATTTCTCTTTCACAAGCATATTTAGCCTCTTTTAGCCATTTCTTAGCTTGTTCTTAATAGAGAGATCACATTAGATTGATTAGCCTTCGGATCTAGCTATGCTTCAGTTCCAAAATCGTAGATCTATCACCTTTATAGAGTCATTTTGCATGATAGCCCTAGATCTACTCTTCTAAGTGCCTTTTTAGCCTTTATATCCTTTTTCATGCGTATGTGCACGTAAAGTTGGAAACTTTACGTGGTAAATCAGCCTTGGAAACTCAGATCTATAAATTGTATGCGGTGATTTTGAGCAGAATCGAGTTTTTAGAATCTGCATGCATGTGACTCGGCGAGTCGTTCTTCGGACTCAGCGAGTCAGGTCGCGGGTCCCCGATCTTTCCCCTTTGAGTGATTCCGAGTGGGGACCAGTGAGCAGTAGGATGGACTCAGTGAGTCGGAGGTTAGACTCAGTAATGGAGGGACTCGACGAGTTGTTCATACAACTCGGCGAGTCCAAGGCAATCTTCTTAGCTCGAAGAACAACTCGTCGAGTTGTTCATATGACTCGGCGAGTCGGATGCAGATTGCCTGAGCTTTTGAATCGAGATGGTACTCATCGAGTCGATGTCATGCTCGACGAGTAGCCATGAGTAGGGTTGAGAAGTAAGACTAGGGACTCGGCGAGTTGGCGGCCCAACTCGGCGAGTCAGGTCAACTGTAGGTTGACTTTGACCGGGAGAGTTGACTTTGACCAGGGGTAAAAGAGTCATTTACCCAATGCAGTGATTAGCATCTGATTGAGTGTGTTTATGGATTTGTAGCCGGGAAGATACCGGAGCTGCAGCAGTTAGCTTCCAGAGCCATACACACAGCAGCCAGTTCACGAGGTGAGTTTCCTTCCAGTAGGAACGGGTCTAAGGCCACAACGCCGGCCCGTTCAGTCAGCAGTAGTTACTGGACTTCGGTCCAATGCAGTAGTTAGTATGTTTGATGCCTCCGTGGCTCAGACATGATTTATGTGTTTGTGCTTGTTGATATGTTATGCTATGCTGTGTTCAGTTGGTCCGGACTTCGGTCCGATACAGGGGACGGGGTCCCAGTCAGTTTCGGACTTCGGTCCGATGTAGGGGACGGGGTCCCAGTCAGTTTCGGACTTCGGTCCGATATAGGGGACGGGGTCCCAGTAAGTTATGGACTTCGGTCCGATGTAGGGGACGGGGTCCCAGTCAGTTTTCGGACTTCGGCCCGATGCAAGGGACGGGGTCCCAGATAGTTAGTCCGGACTTCGGTCCGATGCAGGGGACTGGGTCCCAGTCAGTGGGCAAGGCCCAGTATGTGCTTTATATGTTTTGTATGGTATGTGGTAGTTTGGGAGAGCTCACTAAGCTTCGTGCTTACAGTTTCAGTTTTGGTTTTAGGTAATTCTGCAAGCAAAGGGAAGAGCTCGGGATGATGGCATCGCACACACCACAACTTCAGTTTTTGTCCTGGGAGTTGATTCAGTTTCTTGATATGTTGGATACAGTTGTGATACAGTTCTTCTCACAGTATTTTATTATGGTTTTCGAAACACGCAACGTGTGGTTTTATTATGCGATACTCAGTTTCATGGTTTTGTTATAATAAAAATTGAAATTTTTGGGTCGTAGTTTCGGGTTGTTTCATATATATATAAGAGCAAGTCAGTCTTACCGTTAGTAGGCCTCATTCACGAAGTCTGTCTATAAGGGGGTATAAGGTTACTGCCTATAAAATGACAGTTTAATGGGTGTCCACTCTCACCCACCGCTTCCTTGATTGGTGGAGGGTCGTTAGCCGAACGAGTAGGACAAGGACTATAATTCTCCCTTCATTAAAAATATTAATGATAAATACTAAGTAACTAAACCTTTTTTAAATTCCCAATCTTAGTTATTTAGGAAAATGTGAAGTTTGTGCTAACCCATGAAATTACACTTTGCACTTTTCTTAAGTCGTTAGTGGAGTGCGTGTGGGTAACCGGCACACTAATCTGGATTTAACAAGGTGTGAAAAGGGTAACTTAATGTTTATCATAGTATTAGTGGAGCGCGTGTGGTTAACCGATACATCGATTGAGGGGTAAATATTAAGGGTACCAAGTATATTTGCATGGTTATTCACGCCTTGTTTTGTGATCCTTGGCATCCCAGTCACAAAATTTGAGAGGGCACAATCGAGATTGAAACATGCCATTGAAAAGTTCAATGAATCTCAAAAGATCTAGGCGTTTCAAATCCAATTATAACCTAATAAATTATTTTGTTTTTCATGGTGGAATTTGGTGAATCGTCATTCACCTACCTTCAAATATTTTATAGCTAGGATTACGGCATCCCTCTTCCAAGTTATAAAATATTGTGTTGGGACCTAGCCTTAATATTTCATATTGGGTGTTATATTAAGGACTTTAAATCAACTATCTTGAATATCTCCCATTGTAGATGTCTAGTTCCGACATCTATGATCTTCCCAAATCTCTTGGAACTTCACATCTTCCACCCCCTTCAATTATTCTCCCTATCCTACAAGTTCAAGGTCACTCAAGCCCTATTGGCAAGAAAGGTCTATGTGTGATCACATCTTGGAGATGAAGTCACATTTCAATCACTTTCTAAGTCACATAGTGAGTTCCTTTGGGACTAGTATGTGACAGACCATGACTTGACCCTTAATGATCTTACCTATTTGCTTGGTGCTGCTGAGTCAGCAATGATTTTGAGCACTGGTAAAAGCAAATTTGATTAGAAGATCGACTTCCCAAACTTCCATGGACATTGAAAATGGTAACATTGGAAATTTAGAAAAGCTTTCTCTTCCCAATGGAAAGGGATCGCCCATAGTCAACTCGGTTGACCAAGTGGTAAAGAGAAAGGAAAAGTCTGAGATTGTCACGGGTACCATTCCCAAAGGGTCCATATGTTTCTATTGCCCAAGGAAGGGGCATTGGTTGCAAAGCTACCATACTTACCTGAAGAATCATAAGGTTGGTAAAGTGAAAGAGTTTGACTATACATCGGGTAAAGTCCACTATCTAACTCTCTTAAGTTCCTATTTGAGATTCTTATACATGATGTGACCATATCACATTTTCATGTTTTGTAGAATCGAAGAGAGGAAGCTTAAAGGAAGAATATTTTGATTTCGACCGCGAAGATGGATTTCGATTGCATGGTTCAGTGATCAAAATTTTGAGCTATTGCTTAGGAGTTATGATATATTGCTTAGGAATAGATGACAACAAGTTTTCATATGCATTTGCAGTTTAAGGATAAGTTTTTCTGCAAAGTTTTAAAATAAAAGAAAAGGTTTTGTAACAACGTGAATTTCTAAAACAATTTTTCATTTTTAAAATCATACTTTCATTCATAAAAATATCATAAAAACATCCCTTGTATCACATGTTATCAAATTAGACAAATTCCAGGATAACAATACATAAATCTTCTCAGTGTGTACGGATCATGCCGATGCCTTCCCACGGTCCTCGCTAGTACCTGAAACACATATCACGTCAAACGGTAAGCATAATGCTTAGTGAGTTCCCCAAAATACCACATACACACATACGCCGCTCAAGGCTATAAGACCTTCCGGTCAATGTGTCTTAGGGGAATTCCGTCCCACAACCCTGGTAGACCTTCCAACCCTACCCGTAATAACCTTACGGTCCATATAAACTTGACCTTCCGGTCCATATCATTCATAACATACATAACACATACATATAACATAACAACACACATCACATACTACTCATTGCACATAAGACCTTCCGGTCACACGTAATTACCACTCTAGGTAAAGTATAGTGAGAAGACTCACCTCGTACGATATCAGATAACCTCCCGTGCTCGAATACCCGGTCTAGCCTCCTCCTATCATAATGATAACATCTCTAATCAATACTTACTCTTGTCCTTATTCTTAGGAGTGGGTAGAAGACCATTCTACCCCTCCATGTCCTCTCTTCTAGAATCAGTTGACCAAAACCCTAAAGTCAACTCAAGTCAATGGTCAACTTTGACCAGACTCGTCTAGTGCACACATGTGACTCGGCGAGTCCAGGCATCCTCTAAACCTTCATAGATCCTTACTCGGCTCGTTGAGTTAACCCTTCACTTGATGGGCTACCATTGGTCATGAGTCGCAGGGCAACCGACTCGACTCGTCGAGTCCCCATATGAACTCGGCGATTTCCTTCCATAACAACACCCAAACGACCTTCTGAGGTCAGATCTGCTTCTCTAACCTATAGATCTGACTTCCCCATATCTATTAATCATGTAAAGGTCAAGTCTTGACACTCATGCAATGCCTACAAGGCTTCTTTTGGTGAAATGACTTCTAAAATGGGAACCCAAGTCCACAACTCAAAAGGGAAAGCATAAAGCAGGGTGGTTGGGACTCTCTGGACCTCTCAAGGTCCAGATGTAAGAAGCATTCCACATTGGGACCTTACATACTTCGAAATCAAGCTAAAGAAGGCATAAGCAAAACCCTAGATTCACAACAATCACCATAAACACAAGATTGAGCATAAATTAGTACCTCTAACAACCTCCTTTGACCAAATGGAAGTAGATCTGAGCTCCACAACCCTCCTAGCTTTCCCTCCTTTCTTTTTTCTTGCAAAAACACACTAGAAATGGTGAATATGGCCTCCTTTATCACTCACAAGCTCTCTGGTTATTTGGGTGCTCTTAAGGGTGAAGATGGCCGCAAATGAGGGCCATAAGTTCCCTTAAATAGGGCTTAGGCCCATGGAATTAGGGTTTCGGACCTCAGTGCAGACACGTCGAGTTCACCCCTTCCGACTTGTCGAGTCCCTTCACTAATCCAGTCAACAAATCGCGATCCTACTCGATGAGTCTTGGCCTCGACTCGTCAAGTCCCTCCTCTTTATACTAAATAAATAATAAAAATACTAACCTGGAAGTCCGGATGTTACAATTCTCCCCCACTAGAATCAGACTTCACCCTCGAAGTCTCGAGCGGCAAACAACTCTGAATGCTTCTCCCGCATCTCCAACTCCGGCTCCCAAGTAAGCTTGGACCCTCTCCGATGCTGCCATTGTACCTGAACCAGGGGCACTTCCTTGTTCCTCAAAACCTTGATCTTCTGATCCAAGATCACGATCTGTCTCTCAATGAAATTCAGGCTTGCATCCACGTTAATATCCTCCAATGGTACCACCGCCGACTCGTCGGCTATACACTTCCTCAACTGAGACACATGGAAGGTATCATGTATCTGGCTCAACTCCGCATGTAGCTCTAAATGATACGCTACCCTGCCCACCCTCGCGGTTATTCAGAACGGACCAATGTACTGGGGCCCTAGCTTACCCCTCTTCCTAAATCGGATCACTCCTTTCTAAGGAGATACCTTCAGGAGTACGAAGTCTCCCACCTGAAACTCAAGCTCGGATCGTTGCCTATCCGCATATCTTTTCTGGCGACTCTGAGCTGTCAACAACCTCTGCCTGAGCCACTGTATCTGCTCAGTCGTCTGAAGCCCTATCTCAGTGCTACCCATTACTCGCTGCCCTACCTCTCCCCAGCAAATGGGAGTCTGACATCTCCTCCCATACAACAACTCGAAGAGAGGCATACCGATACTCGAATGGTGGTTGTTGTTATAGGAAAACTCAACCAAAGGCAAGTACGTGTCCCAACTTCCTCCGAAGTCCGACACACATGCTCCAAGCATGTCCTCGAGCATCTTAATCGTCCGCTCACTCTGTCTGTCCGTCTGTGGGTGGTATACGGTACTAAAATGTAGCCTCGTACCCAAATCCTCATGGAACTTCTTCCAGAACCTGGAAGTGAAACGTACATCTCGATCTGACACAATCGAGATCGATACTCCATGCTGTGATACCACCTCTCTCACATACAACTCGGCCAGCCTCTCTGTGGAAGAGCCCTCACTGATAGCAAGGAAGTGAGCGCTCTTCGTCATCCGGTCAACGATCACCCAAATTGCATCGATGCCCCTCGCGGTCCTTGGCAATTTGGTGATAAAATCCATAGAGATATGTTCCCACTTCCACTGGGGAACCTCCAGTGGCTGCAACAAGCCATGCGGACGCTGCTGCTCGACCTTAACCCTGCAACAGGTCAAGCACCTCTCAACCAACCATGCGACATCCCTCTTCATACAGGGCCACCAGTACTCTGTCTTCAGGTCCAAATACATCTTAGTGGCCCCGGGATGGATCGAGAACCTCGATTTATGCGCCTCCTCCATCAGAATGGCACGTGCCCCGCCCACAAATGACACCTAAATCTGGCCTTGAAAGGTCATAAGCCCTCAGCTATTGGTAACAAACTCAGATACCTGCCCGATCACTCGCTCTCTCTTGCGGTTCTCCGGTCTCACGGCCTCTTCCTGGGCCTCTCGAATGGTGTCCAACACCGAATTCATCATTGTCAACCTCATGCAAATATCTCGTATCGGGGCACACTCCGCCCTACGGCTCAGGGCATCGACCACAACATTAGCCTTGCCCGGGTGGTACATGATCTCACAATCGTAATCCTTTACCACATCCAACCATCTCCTCTGGCGCATATTTAGGTTGGGTTGATCAATCAAATATTTCAAACTCTTGTGGTCCATGTATATGGTACACCGAACCCCATACAAATAGTGACGCCAGATCTTGAGGGCGAACATCACTGCTCCCAACTCCAGATTGTGGGTGGGATACCTCGTCTCATGAGGCTTCAGCTGCCTTGATGCATATGCTATCACATGCCCTCTCTGCATAAGCACTGCACCCAACCCCAATATCGATGCGTCGCAATACACCACAAAATCCTCTATCCCCTCTGGAAGGGCTAACACTGGAGCTTCACATAATCTCCGATGAAGTGTCTCGAATAAGGCCTGCTGCTCAGGACCCCAACTGAAATCCATGCCCTTCCGGGTCAACCTGGTGAGAGGAACGGCAATCTTGGAGAAATCCCTGATAAATCTCCGATAATAGCCGGCCAAGCCCAAAAAACTCTTGATCTCGGTGGGGGATCTCAGCACCTCCCAACTCATCACCGCCTCAATCTTGGCCGGATCGACCAATATCCCATTCTGGTTAACGAGATGCCCCAAGAACTGAACCTCTCGTAACCAGAAATCACACTTGGAGAATTTGGCGTAAAGCGTCTCCGATCTCAAAACTCCGAGAATCTCCCTCAAACGTTCCTCATGCTGCTCTATGGATCTCGAATATATCAATATATCATCGATGAACACGATCACCGAACGATCCAACATCAGCCTGCACACTCTATTCATGAGATCCATGAACGTTGTCGGTGCGTTGGTGAGCCCAAAAGGCATCACCACGAACTCGTAATGCCCATAACGAGTCCAGAACGTTGTCTTCTGAATATCCTCATCACGCACTCTCATCTGATGATATCCAGACCTCAAACCAATATTGGAGAACCAAGACGCTCCCTGCAGCTGATCGAACAAATCATCGATCCTCGGTAAGGGGTAACGGTTCTTGACCGTCAACTTGTTCAACTCCTGGTAATCAATGCACATCCAGTGTGAACCATCCTTTTTCTTGACAAAAAGGATCGACGCTCCCCACGACGAGCTACTCGATCGAATAAACCCCTTCCCTAGCAGCTCCTGTAGCTGCGAGGATAACTCGTGCATCTCTGGTGGTGTAAGGCGATAGGGTGCCTTGGCAATAGGCGCCGCTCCCGGAACTAAATCGATGCGAAAGTCCACCTGCCTCTCGGGAGGCACACCCGGAAACTCCTCGGGAAAGACATTCGGGAACTCCCGCACTATCGTAACACCATCAACCGAATTTGGCCTCTCTGTTGCTATTCGTGTGTCCATCATGTAGGCCACAAAGCCACTATACCCCTGTTGTAGACTCTGCCTCACTCTAGCAACCGAACAGAATGCTGACCTAGAATGGGTACCCTCGCCGTACAGCATAAGTACTCCCCCACTAGGGTCTCGTATCGTCACCAACTGTCGCTCGCAGTCTATAACAACCCCAAAACAACTCAACCAATCCATGCCCACTATAACACAAATGTCCCCCATCGTAATTGGGAACAGATCAATCGGGAACTCAACACCGAAGATCTCGAGCACACATCCTTGAATCACGTCAGTAGCATACACCGCTCGCTTGTCAGTTATGGAAACTCGTAGAGGTCGTCTCAACGCGTCTCGCTGGATACTGATGTGCTGACTAAATGCTAAAGACACAAAAGATCGACTCACGCCTGATTCAAATAACACCAAAGCAGGTACAGAACTCACAAGAAAAGTACCTACGCATATCATAATATAAGCATAATATCTCAAACTCAGCATAAATAAATAAAAGAGTACATACCAGCCACGACGTCGGGCACTGCGTGGACCTCCTCCGCTGTCAACTAGAAGGCTCTCCCACGAGCCTTTGGTGCCTCAGACTTCACTGGCTGAACCTCCGTGGTTCGCACTGCAGCAGGGGAAGATTCCTGCGGTGCTCCCTGTGCTGTCCCCCGCAGCTACGGACACTCGGCCTTCCGATGTCCAGTTTGGTCGCACTAAAAGCAAACCATGAATCCCTTGGGACAATCCTTGGCTATGTGCCCCCTTGCCACACTTGTAGCAAGCACCTGATCGAAAAACTCCATCATGACCGTTGCCACACTTGTTCCAGCCGCCGATCCTTCCCTTGAGACTCCACCTCCTTCCTAGCCTGAGTCTCTAGCTCAATCTCCCTCTTCTGAGCATTTTCCTGAAGCTCGGCAAACGTCCGGTACGTCGTGTTCGCCACGAACTTGTGAATATCTCTCCTCATAACGCTTAGATACCGACTCACGCGTGTCTGCTCGGTAGACACCTGCTCAGGGCAGAACATCGCCCTCTCATGAAACTTTCTGGTGATCACAGTCACAGACTCAGTTCCCTGCTTGAGGGACAAGAACTCCTAGGATAGACGTTCCCTCTCCACAGGGGGAACATACTCATCTCGAAACATCATGGTGAACCTCTCCCAGATCACCGCGGTAAGCTCTGTAGTGGTAAAATCCGCCGTCACAAACTTCCACCAGTCCTTTGCCCCCAAGTGAAGCTGGTTTAGCGCGAACCGTACTCTCAAATGCTCCGGACACGAGCAGGTATAAAAACATCCCTCAATATCAGATATCGATCTCATCACAGCAATTGGATCCTGCATCCCAGCAAACTCTGGTGGCTTCATGTTGCTGAACTCCCTGAATAGCAACGAGTCACCCCCTTGAGGTCTAGCAACAGCCACAGCTACTGCAGCCTCAGAAACCGTGGCATACCGCTCATCGAAGGTCTCAATAAACGTGTTCTTGATAGACCCAAACATCTCCGGAATCTTGGTTGGGATAGCCGCAACCACCTCATCATGGATCATTTGACAAAGCTCATCGTCACTCACGCCGCTCGTCTCTAGTGTGTGGCGTATCCCAACCATGATGTCTCTGAAATACAACATAAAAATATCAGAGACTTGATCGAGTACACTCGCACTCGATAACTCAACCCTACTTGCTTCCTAGTACCCTAAGGATTCTTACTTGGACTGCTCACTGATCCGATGTTTTCAGTAGTCTGGGCTCTATACTACCATCCACACCGCATCAACATTCACCCCAAGTCCTCCTCCTAGGATCCCAGGTCACAAGTACTCTACATCTCGCTAACATAGGCTACCCTTCGATAGGCCTCTCATAAGCTCCTCACTGTTACCTACTCACTCTCAAGCATCTCATAGCAGCAGAAATTTCTTAGGCTAAGGCATCACAAATCAGGCCACTCTAGTCCTAATATGAATACCTAGCCTATTCTAGCATGCATAACATATCATATCATATCTCATAACACATAATGTAAGGGTATTTTGGGAAATCACCGTTCGGGCACTAACTGATCGTACACACCGCTTCTTTCCGCTTTTCTCAAATTCTTTTGCTTTTTAGAAAAAAATGTTTCTTTTATGAAAAACTGTTGGATTAATGTCTAAGTCCATAACTATAATTGGTAAGACTTAACCCGACCCGGCATGGTCCATTTGGGTTGCATGGCATCATACATTTGGATAGACTATAATGAGAGAAATAACACTTAAGGATGGTTAATATATTATAAGTTCTAATATATTAATAAGGTTATTTAATTAGTATTGATCAAGAATTAATTTAGAATTAATTAAGTGATCAGAACGAGACTAATTAAATATATGGGTTGATTGTGTAAATCATTCATTCTTATATATGTGGGCTTGTGATCCAAGATTCCTTATGTTAGACTAAGTCCATGGGGTGACCCATGGATACTCCATGGAGGTTAAAATCCATGGAGCATAAGGAATGGGTAAAGTTATGAGTTACACGGTTTAACCCTAATAGCCACCATATAAAAGAATCCTGTGGCTCAAGAAATCGTGCACTAGTGTGTGAATATGAGGGCTAGACGATCTCAAGGAGTGTTCCATTTTCTCTCAAGTCATTCCATGTGCATTTGGTGTTGTGTGAACTATCTGAGGTGTCACACTTGGGGCACTAGGCACTCAAGCTTCATGAAGACATTCTACATCAAAGTTGGTATGTAATTCTAACTTGAGATATCCATATGAATCAATGTTATTTTTGCTAGTTAGGATGAATACCTTGGAAAGTTCATATTTGCATGTATAATAGAGAAAACATAGATCCAAAGTATTTAGGGTTGCATGTACACTTAGGAGTGTTAGAATGCTCAAAACCCAACAGTGGTATCAGAGCCAGGTTGTTTTCTGTTATATTGATGCAAGTGTTCTATTTTCAAAGTTGAAAAAAAAAGAAAAAAGAAACATGACGTTTGTCAAATTTTCAGATAATTACTTGTTTTTATGAAAAACTAATTATTTGTAAAATTTGAATCATTTGCTATATGAGTTAAATCAGGTCAAATTTAGTAAAAGATAAAATGATATGATTATTTTATTAGTTTTAAAAGTTTGATCTAAAGAGTTTTTTGAAACCTCCATAAGTTATGGATATGAAAAGGTTTTTAAAAAAAAATTGATTCAAAGTTTTTTTTATGGAGTTACAAAAATCAATGTTAATGTTTTAAAGAATTCCATAACTTGTTCTTAAGTTATGGAACATGAAAAGTTTTATCATTAAACAAACATTAAACTACATATGTTATGGAATCTAAAAGGTTTTTTTTTTTTGAATTATCTTAATCTTATGAGTTGATATGGATTAATAGAAAATTATGTGATAATATGTTTTCAATCCATTTTAATCTAAGAGAAGATTCTAAAATGTGTTTGTGTAACTTGTCCTCAAGTTACATGAAAGGTCACATTTAAGTTTCTTAAAACTCATAGAAGATGGCAAAGGTTACAAAATGAAGAGTCTTGTTCTCATTAAATGGTTTTATGACTCCATAACTTGTCCTCAAGTTATGGAGGTTCAAGAGTCACTTCATTAAGTAATAAAATGTGTAACCTTAATTAATTCCATAAGTTACAAAATAAAGAAAAGGTACATTCTTTTATTAGTTTAAAGTCTTCCATAACTTGTCATCAAGTTATGGAACTTGAAGAGTCTTTAATTAAAACTACTTTAAACACATAAATTATGGAATTAATTAGTTTTGAATAGTTTCAAAACTTACCCTTAAGTTTTGGAATTTGAAAAAGTTTTCACTTCTGAATACTTTAATTCCAAGTTAGCCCTTAGAATTTTAAAAGTTAAAATTCAACCCTTATACTTTATAATATTATAAGTTAATAATATATATATATATATATATATATATATATATATATATATATATATATGTATGTATGTATAAGAGTAAAGCCAGTCTTACTGTTAGTAGGCCTCATTCACAAAGCCGATCTATAAGGGGGTATAAGGTTACTGCCTATAAAATGGCAGTTTAATGGGTGTCCACTCTCACCCACCGCTTCCTTGACTGGTTGAGGGTCGTTAGCCGAATGGGTAGGACAAGAACTATAATTCTCCCTTCATTAAAAGTATTAATGATAAATACTAAGTAACTAAACACTTATAAATTCCCAATCTTAGTTACTTAGGAAAATGTGAATAAGGTGCTAATCCATGAAATTACACTTTGCACTTTGTTTAAGCCGTTAGTGGAGCGTGTGTGGTTAACCGGCCCACTAACCTGGACTTAACAAGGTAGGCAAAGGGTAACTTAATATTTATCATAGTATCGGTGGAGCGTGTGTGGTTAACCGGTACATCGATTAAGGGGTAAATATTAAGGGTACCAAGTATATTTGCATGGTTACTTCACACCTTGTTTTGTGATCCTCGGCCACCCAGTCACAAAACCTGAAGGGCACACTCGAGATTGAAACATGCCATGAACAGTTCAATGAATCTCAAAAGATCTAGGAGTTTCAAATCCAAGTAAAACATAATTAAATTATTTCATTTTTTGGTGGAAATTGGTGAATCGTCATTCACCTACCTTCAAATATTCTATAGCTTGGATTACGACATCCCTCTTCCAAGTTATAAAATAGTTTGTAGGGCCCTAGCCTTAATATTTCATATTGGGGTTATATTAAGGACTTTAAATCAACTATCTTGAATATCTCCCAAAAGATGTCTAGTTCGGACATCTATGATCATCCCAAATCTCTTGGAACTTACTTCCTCCACCTCCTCCAATTATTCTCCCTAACCCACAAGTTCAAGATCACTGAAGACCTATTGGCATGGCAAGGTCTAGGTATGATCACATCTTGGAGATGAAGTCACATATTGACACGCCGGAAGAGTTGGGTGTCAAAGTCTTGAGAAAGTTGGTGGTTCAATCACTTTTTAAGTCACATAGTGAGTTCCTTTGGGACTCTTATGAAACAGACTATGACAAGACCCTTAATGATCTTATCTATTTGCTAAAATCAACTTCCTAAAACTTTATGGACATTGACAATGATGACACTTGAAATCCAGAAAAAGCATTCTCTTCCCAATGGAAAGGGATCGGCCATAGTCAACTCGGTTGAGCAAATGGTAAAGAGAAAAGCTAAGTCTGTGATAGTCCCGCGTATCATTATTAAAGGGTCTATATGTTTATATTGCCAAAGGAAGGGGCATTAGTTGCGAAGCTGCCAATTTTACCTAAGGATGTTAAAGTCAATAAGTTTGACCCTACTTCAGGTAAAGTCCACTATCTACCTCTGCTAAGTTTCTATTATGAGATTCTTGATACATGATGTGACTGGGTCACATGTTGATGTTTTTAAGAATCAAAGAAAAAGTGAAGAAAATTAAAGAAAGAATATGTTGAATCTGATCACGTAGATGGATTTCTATCGCATAGTTTGAAGATCGAATTCTTGAGCTACTTCTTAGGAGTTATGATATATTGCTTAGGAATAGATAACGACAAAGTTTTCATGCGCTTTTGCATTGTAAGGATAGTTTTTCCGCAAAGTTTTTAAAATAAAAGGAAAAATTTTGATTTTATTTATTTTAAAATATCCTTACAATGGCATATGAGGAAAAAAAATGTTGCTTATATGATTCCATTAATAGTAAGAGTGGAAATATGAATTTGATTTTTTTCATTTGTGGTATTGTCTAAATTTACCAAATAAGGAAAGATTCTCATCACCCAAGTTTCAGTTGGATAGAAACTTGGAATCATGCAAGCTGTATGATGAATGAGAATTTTCATCTTTGGAAAATTAAGACTAATTCCTTGTTCACATGTTTAAGTGAGTCAAGTAAAGGACTAAGGGATCGAGTACACATTCTTGTGCACTGGTAAAGTCCACCATAAAAGATCAATAAGACTATTCGTCATAATTTACTAAAGCTCAGTAAATATGGTTATACTTACAATCTTAAGTGTAATTCTGAGACATTGGAAAAGGTTCCAATGTATGGCAGAGCGAATAAGAAGAATCAAATTAGGCAGAAGGATAAAAGTTTCTCAAATCTGAAAAGATGGGAGAGTACTTTATTATCATGTAATATGATCATCTTAATGATTAAGAGACCTTATCGCAATTCATCCTCTAAGTGCATTCTGATAGCTAAGAAGAGGAGCTATGAACTGTTGAAGTGGTCAAATCAAGAAGATGAGTCATACTTCATTCCAAAACAAGTCTTAGAGTCATACTCCAAGACTATAAGTTGAGTGAAATATCTTAAAGAAACGTTTAAAACACTAGTCAAATGTAAAAGTAAAAGTTTTCTACTCTTGTACATTTGAAATTGGTAAGTTGTGATATTTTGTATAAAACAAAGACCAACTAAGTCCAATTGTGTGAAGTGTTTGTCTTGATTAGAATCCACACTATCTCTTGAATATCTGACAAGAAAGTCTTATATGTCAAGAGGACAGTGGGAGTCTTAAAGGTCTTGAAAGTCTCAAGAACTAATCAAGAATAAAACCTAAAGTTCTTCACTAGCACACGACTTGAGGTTTATAACCTATCGTGTTGACATATTCTGTGCCCATTCCAATTAAAGTTGACTTTGCATATGAGTTCTTAGAGTTCTCAATTGGTTGCACAACAACTTGGAAGCAATGGCATGCCGTTGAGCTGCCAGATCGCAAGAAACTAAGATTGAGTTCAGTCCATATGAGTTTGGATTTGTCATTATTCTTGTCTTGTGACTATGGTTTTGAAAATTCACATGGATAAGAACACATACACCATTAAATCTAAGTGTCATAAGGTTTCTCTCCAATTCATGAAAACGATGGCGAGGAAACACTTTCACTAAATAGATTTTAGCTAGATAGAAATTGTGACATTTGCATTCTCAAAGTCGTTAGTGGAGCGTGTGTGGTTAACCGACACACTAAAATGGACTTGTGAGAAGTGTCAAAGGTCTAAACAATCAAGACTATGGTTATGGCATCCCTTTTCATAGTTCTTAAAAATTGTTTAGACACACTTGTGAGCTATCTAAGATAAGGTGTATGATATTGATAAAGTTTTATCAAAGCAATCTAGTATCAAAAATCTGAAATTTGGTAAGAAAGTCAATAAAGTATTGTTTTTCTAGAAGTTCAACTGAGTTCTGAGTACATGTCAAGGCTAGTGGGAGCATAAGTGTTATGCTAATAATCATCATGTTAGTGGGAGCATGATAATTATGATAAAGATTGCAAGTTAGCAATGTTAATTATAGAAAACAAAAGGTTTCAATTCGATTATGATTACATCCTCCCTTTTCATAATCTGAATTATGAGAACTTGGCAAATAGAAATGGAAATATTATAGCAAAAGACTGGTTTAGTCTTTATGTGAGACATCATGAATCGTGTCCCATATGCTTCGGATATAGGATCGATTACATGTACTATATTCATCCTTTCTACAATTTTCCAAATGCCTAGGGAATTAAGAAGGGAAAAGGTTTAGAATTGGATATGACTAAAACAATTAAGAAATTTTCGAGGACAATTTAAGGTTTACCAAAGATTGGTTGCTCAGGGACAGTTGGAAGTATAGTGTTAATTGTTGGAAGGACCATATTGACATATTCTGAAAAGAGGCAACTCTTGTTTAGAAGTGATAGTCAAAAGGGAATGTGGAAATGATTCCATTGGTGTAAGTTGTTCAATAAATCTGTGTAAGATTAGGAAACTTAATGCAAGAAGGATGTTTCCAAGGAGTTGATCTCCTTTGGAATGCTCTGTAATGTTTGTTGTCAAGTCTTTGTGACTTTGTGCATAATCATTACAAGATAATCAATGCATATAAGTTTAGAATCTAACAAATTTCGGTAAAATGGCATGAATTTGGAATTTCTACATTTGCCATAAGAATTCGAGAGTGTGAAATTAGAATCATTGAAAGTTTGGTCAATTGGTTTATTTCACAATGTAAAGATCATAGACAAACATAGTGTGCATACTTGGTGTATGGCATGACTAGTGTTTAGAAAACATAGTGTACATGCTTGGAGCATGGGACAACTATTGTTTTAATTCAAGAATAAAGTTAATAGCTAAAACAGTATGCAATGATTAATGTGTAATCATATGGTGATAAATAAAAGGTGTTTTATTTATATTCATAAGTTCTGCGACCATATTGCATTCAATTATTCTTGTGTTTCATTTTGCATGTTTTGACTTCCAGAATAAACTAGGTTATTCTTCCTGAATGACTAAGTTATTCAAACCATCCACAGTCGGTCATATGTTGGAAGTAGATATGAATCAAGACTATCATAGGTTGGCTTGTAGAGGTCTAAGATGTTGGACAAAGTGGTGCTACAACACTCATGAGTGCTCATAAGTTCTGAGTTTTGGATTCAACCCACACTCATTGGAATCACTTCATGGATTTTATCACGAGTGATCGTGAGACGATAATATCTTATATTCTTCAAACCTAGAGATATGAGCTATTACTATGAGTTGGTTATACATTGATTGCACGAAAATGCATTGGTAACTCGATGTCATAAAACGCGCCTTTGTGTATGATTCAACAAGTAGTAGAACAAGCCATATGAGTCAAGGTTTATCCATTCCTTTTACCTTCAGGATAAAAGCAATATTTGTGGGCCCCTCGATGATTTAATGATGATACATGTGAGTGCTTGGCCAAGCCAGGACTGATTTGATTTGTTCAACCAGTCAGTCGTCATAAATCGGAAATCGGGAAACAACAAATTGACAGAGAGAATGATTTATAATCCATGTCTTAGTCCATATGATATCTAGAAAGGAGGAATATATGATCCCTTATCTAATGGACAAGTCATTGACAAAGGTCAGAGTTCATCGACAAGGTCAGAGTTCGACAGAAGCTTTTGAAAGCTACGATTGCCAGTCGGTTCTTGAAGTCATACGCAACAATAGTTTTATATTTATCCAAGTGGGAGACTGTTGGATTAATGTCTAAGTCCATAACTATAATTGGTAAGACTTGAACCGACCCGACATGGTCCATTTGGTTTGCATGGCATCATGCATTTGGATAGACTATAATGAGAGAAACAACACTTAAGGATGGTCAATATATTATAAGTTCTAATATATTAATAAGGTTATTTAATTAGTATTGATCAAGAATTAATTTGGAATTAATTAAGTGATCTAAAGGAGACTAATTAAATATATGGGTTGATTGTGTAAACCATTCATTCTTATATATGTGGGCTTGTGATCCAAGATTCCTTATGTTAGACTAAGTCCATGGGGTGACCCATGGATACTCCATGGAGGTTAAAATCCATGGAGCATAAGGAATGGGTAAAGTTATGAGTTACATGGTTTAACCCTAATAGCCACCATATAAAAGAATCCCGTGGCTCAAGAAATCGTGCACTAGTGTGCGAATATGAGGGCTAGACGATTTCAAGGAGTGTTCCATTTTCTCTCAAGTCATTCCATGTGCATTTGGTGTTGTGTGAACCATCTGAGGTGTCACGCTTGGAGAACTAGGAACTCAAGCTTCATGAATACATTCTACATCAAAGAGGTATGTAATTCTAACTTTAGATATCCATATGAATCAATGTTATTTTTACTAGTTCGGATGAATACCTTGGAAAGTTCATATTTGCATGTATAATAGAGAAAACATAGATCCAAGGTATTTAGGGTTACATGTACACTTAGGAGTGTTAGAATGCTCAAAACCCAACAAAAACTTCCTTAAATCCTCAGTTTGAGTTCAGATACGCCCGAAGGTGCATTCGAATCCCTCAAACCAAGGCTTTGATACCAACTTGTAACAACGTAAATTTTCAAAATAATTTTTCATTTTTAAAATCATACTTTCATTCATAAAATATCATAAAAACATCCATTATATCACATGTTATCAAATTAGACAAATTCTAGGATTACAATACATAAATCTTCTCTGTGTGTACGGATCATGTCGGTGCCATCGCACTATCCTCGCTAGTACCAGAAACAAATATCACGTCAAACGGTAAGCATAAACGCTTAGTGAGTTCCCCAAAATACCACATACACACATACACCGCTCAAGGCTATAAGACCTTCCGGTCAATGTGTCTCAGGGGACTCCCGTCCCACAACCTTGGTAAACCTTCCGGGCCTACCCGTAATGACCTTCCGGTCCATATCAACTTGACCTTCCGGTCCATATCATTCATAACATACATAACACATATATATAACATAACAGCACACATCACATACTACTCATAGCACATAAGACCTTCCGGTCATACGTAATTACCACTCTAGGTAAAGTATAGTGAGAAGACTCATGATATCGAATAACCTCCCGTGCTCGAATACCCAGTCTAGCCTCCTCCAATAATAATGATAACATCTCTAATCAATACTTACTCTTGTCCTTATTCTTAGGAGTGGGTAGAAGACCATTCTACCCCTCCCTGCCCTCTCTTCTAGAATCAGTTGACCAAAACCCTAAAGTCAAATCAAGTCAATGGTCAACTTTGACCAGACTCGTCGAGTGCATACATGTGACTCGGAGATTCCAGGCATCCTCTGAACCTTCATTGATCCTTACTCGGCTTGTTGAGTTAACCCTTCACTCGATGGGCTACCACTGGTCACGAGTCGAGGGGCAACCCGACTCGACTCATTGCGTCCCCATATGAACTCGGTGAGTTCCTTCCATGACGACACCCAAATGAACTTCTAAGGTCAGATCAACTTTTTTAACCTATAGATCTGACTTCCCCATGTCCATTAATCACGTAAATGTCAAGTCTTGACACTCATGCAACGCCTACAAGGCTTCTTTTGGTGAAATGACTTCTAAAATGGGAACCCAAGTCCATAACTCAAAAGGGAAAGCATAAAGCAGGGTGGTTGGGACTCTTTGGACCTCTCAAGGTCCAGATCTAAGAAGCATTCCACATTGGGACCTTACATACTTCGAAATCAAGCTAAAGAAGGCATAAGCAAAACCCTAGATTCACAACAATCACCATAAACACAAGATTAAGCATAAATTAGTACCTCTAACAGCCTCCTTTGACCAAATGGAAGTAGATCTGAGCTCCACAACCCTCCTAGCTTTCCCTCCTTTCTTTTTTCTTGCAAAAACACACTAGAAATGGTGAATATGGCCTCCTTTATCACTCACAAGCTCTTTGGTTCTTTGGGTGCTCTAAAGGGTGAATATGGCCGCAAATGAGGGCTATACGGTCCCTTAAATAGGGCTTAGGCCCATGCAATTAGGGTTTCTGACCTCATTGCAGACTCATCGAGTCCACCCCCTCCGACTCGTCGAGTCCATTCATTAATCCAGTCAGCAAATCGCGATCCTACTCGACGATTCTTGCCCTCGACTCTTCGATTCCCTCCTCTTTATACAAAATAAATAATATAAATACTAACCTGGAAATCCGGATGTTACAGGTTTTAATTTTATTTATTTTAAAATATCCTTACAGTGGCATTTGTGAAGAACTGTTGTGTATATGGTTCCATTGATAGCAATAATGGAAATATGAATTTGATTCTTTCATTTGTGGTAGTGTCTAAATTTACCAAATAAGGAAAGATTCTCATCACTCAAGTTTCAATTGGACCAAAACTTGGAATCATGCAAGTTGTATAGTATGATGTATGAGAATTTTCAGCTTTGGGAAATTAAGACTAATTCCTTGATCATATATATATATATATATATATATATATATGTGTGTGTGTGTGTGTGTGTGTGTGTGAGTCAAGTGAAGGATTAATGGATCGGGTACACTTGAGTGTGCGCTGGTCAAAGTCCACTACAAAAGATCGATAAGACTATTCGTCATGATTTACTAAAGTTTATTAAATATGATTATACTTACCAGTTTAAGTATAATTATGAAACATTGAAAAAGTTTCAATGTATGGCAGAACGAATGAGAAGAATCAAATTTGGCAGACAGATAAAAGTTTCTCAAATCTAAAAAGATGGGAGAGTACTTTAACATCATCTTTTATGATCATCTTAATGATTGTGAGACCATATCATAATTCATCCTCTAAGGACATCTTAGTGCATTCTTATGGCTAAGCAGAGGACTCATGAGTTGTTGAAGTGGTTAAATCAAAAAAGATGAATCATACTTCATTCCAAAACAATTCTTGGAGTCATACTCCAGGATTGTAATGTGAGTGACATATCTTAAAGAACGTTTATAACACTTGTCAAATGTAAGAGTAAAATGTGCTCTACTTTTGTACATTTGAAATTGGTAAGTTGTGATGTTTTGGATAAAACAAAGACCAAATAAGACCAATTGTATGAAGTGTTATCTTGATAAGAATCTGCACTAACTCTTGAATATTTGCTTTGTCAAGGAATGGTTCTTGACAAGAGAGTCTTATATGTCAAGAGGACAGTGGGAGTCTAAAAATAGTTTCAAGAACTAATCAAGAATAAAACATATAGTTTATCACTAGCACATGACTTGAGGTTTATAACCTATCGTGTTGACATATTCTTATTTCTGTGCCCATTCCAGTTAAAGTTGGCTTTGCACATGAGTTCTGAGAGTTCTCAGCTGGTTGCATAATTACTCGGAAGCAATGGTAGGCCCTAGTGCTACCAGGTGGCAAGAAATTAAGATTGAGTTCAATCCATATGAGTTTGACTTTGTCACTAACCTTGTCTTGTGATCATGGTTTTGAAAAATTCACATGGATTGGAACACATACACCATAAAATCTAAGTGTCATAAGGATTCTCTCCGATTCATGAAAATGATGGTGAGGAAACGCTTTCACTAAGTAGATTTTAAGTCGATAGCAATTGTGATATTTGCATTCTCAAAGTGGTTAGTGGAGTGTGTGTGGTTAACCGGCACACTAACATGGACTTGTGAGAATGGCAAAGGTCTGAACAATTGAGACTATGATTACGACATCCCTTTTCATAGTTCTAAAATTGTTTAGACACACATGTGAGCTATCTAAGGAAAGGTGTATGATTTTATCAAAGCATCTCGTATCAGAAATCTGAACTTTAGTAAGAAAGTCAATAAAGTATTGATTTCTAGAAGTCCAGCTGATTTATGAGTACATGTCAAAGCTAGTGGGAGCATAAATTTTATGCTAATAATCATCATGTTAGTGGGGGCATGAAAATTATGATAAGTGTTGCAAGTTAGCAATGTTAATTATAGAAAAACAAAAAGTTCAATTGGGAAAAGTTGTTTTGCTATAATTAAGGGAGAGGAAATTATAATTCATTTCAATTCTATAAGCTTAGATTGAGGTTTTAATCATCTTTAGTCAATGATATATATATATATATATATATATATATATATATATATATATATATATATATATATATATATATATATATATATATGAATTTTATGTTGGAATGGCACAACATAAAGAAATTCTATATATAGGTTCATTATTTGTGTTCTAGAACTCGATTATGATTACGGCATACCTTTTCATTATCTGAATTATGAGAACTTGGCAAATAGGAATAGAAATAGTATAACAAAAATATTGGTCTAGTATCATGTCTTTATGTGAGACATCATGAATCGTGTCCCATATGCTTCAAATATAGGATCGATTGCATGTGCTATAATATTCATCCTTTATAAATTTTAAAACTGCTTAGGGCATTAAGAGGGGAAAAGTCCAGAATTGGATATGACTAAAATGATTAAGCAATTTTCAAGGATAATCTAAGGTTTACCAAAGATTGGTTGCTCATGGACAGTTGGAAGTATGGTGTAAATTTTTGGAAAGGACCATATTGACATATTCTGAAAAGAGGCAACTCTTGTTCAGAAGTAATAGTCAAAATGGGAATATGTAAATGTTTCCATAGGTGGAAGTTATTCAATCTGTGTTAGATGAGAAAACTTAATGCAAGAAGGATGTTCATAGCAATGTACTTTGAATCTGAGACTTCGTTTCCATGGAATAATCTCCATTGGAATACTATGTACTGTATGTTGACAAGTTTTTGTGACTTTGTGCATAATCATTACAAGAGGATCAATGCATATAAGTTTAGAATCTAACAGATTTCAGTAAATGGCAGGAATTTGGAATTCTTGCGTTTGCGGTAAGGATTTGGGACTGTGAAATAAGAATCATTTGAATTATGTTCAATCAATCTATTTCACAAAGTAAAGATCATAGATAAACTTAGTGTGCATACTTGGTGTATGGCATAACTAATGTTTAGACAAACATAGTGTGCATACTTGGTGTATGGCATGACTAGTGTTTAGAAAACATAGTGTACATGCTTGGAGCATGGGACAACTATTGTTTTAATTCAAGTATAAAGTTGATAGTTTGAAACAGTATGCAATGAATAATGTGTAATCAATATTGTGATAATAAAGTTGTTCTGTTTATATTCATAAGTTCTGAGACCATATTGGATTCGATTACTCTCGTGTTTCACTTTGCATGTTTTGACTTCCAGAATAACTAGGTCGCTCTTCCTGAATGACTAAGTTATTCAAACCATCCACAGTCGGTCATATGTTGGAAGTAGATATGAATCAAGACTGTCATGAAGCTGGTTTGTAGATGTCCAAGGTATTGGACATAACAAGAGTTGCTGCAACATTCATGAGTGCTCATAAGTACTGAGTATTGGATTAAACCCATGCTCATTTGACTCACTTCATGGATTTTATCACGAGTGATCATGAGACAATAATATCTTATATTCTTCAAACCTAGAGATATGAGTTGTTGCCCATGAGTTGGTTATACATTGATTGTACGAAAACACATTGGTAACTCGATGTTATAAAACGTACCTTTGTGTATGATTCAACAAGTAGTAGAACAAGCATATGAGTCGAAGTTTATCCATTCCTTTTACCCTTAAAGGGATAAAAGCGATATCTGTGGGCCCCTCAATGATTTAGTGATGACACCTTGAAGTGTTTGGCCAAGCCTAGACTGATTTGATTTGTTCAATTAGTCGGTCGTCATAAATCGAAAATAGAGAAACAACAAATGGACAGAGATAATGATTATAATCCATGCCTCAATCCGTACGATATCTAGAATGGAGGAATATATGATCACTTATCTAATGGACGCATCATTGATTTGTTCAGAGTTCGACGGCAGCAGCTTTCAAGAGCATGATTGCCAGTCAGGTTTTGAAGTCATATGCAATAATAGTTTTAGACTTATCTATGTGGGAGACTGTTGGATTAGTGTCTAATTCCATAATTATAATTGGTATGTACTTAACCCGATTGGCATGGTCCATTTGGGTTGCATGGCATCAGAACAATTTGGATAGACTTTTGTGAGAAAATGATAATTATGATTTGTTATTATATTATAAGTTCTAATATATTAATATGAAATCATATTATTTAATCTGTATTGATCAAGAATTAATTTTGTGATCAAAAGAGACTAATTAAATATATGGGGATTGATTGTGTAAATCATTCATTCTTATATATGTGGGCTTATGACCCTTGATTCCTTATGATGGGTTTAACCCATGTGGTAACCCATGGATACTCCATGGAGGTTAAAACCCATGGAGCATGAGGAATGGGTAAAGTTATGAGTTACATGGTGTAACCCTAATAGCCACCATATATAAGGACCCCATGGCTCAAGAAATCGGCACTAGTGTGTGTACACACGAGGGCTAGCTGATTTGAGCATAGGAACCTTTTCTCTAAAGTTATTCCAAGATGTTGGTGATGTTGTGTAAACCATTTGAGGTGTCACACTTGAGGCACTAGGCTCTTAAGCTCCATGGAATCAAGTTACATGAAAAGGTATGTCTTCTAACTTGTTTATATTACCCAAGTATCAATGATTGTATGCTAGTTAGGGTAATACCTTGGAAAGTTCAAGTTTACATGTATAATAGAGAAAACATAGATCCAAGGTACTTAGGGTTGCATGTACACCATAGGAGTGTTAGAATGCTCAAAACTCTACAGGCAGACCCTGTATGACTCACTATACCACTAACTATCACACGACTCTCCATTGGTGCCAAATCACACACGAAAGAGTCACACAACAATCAAATAAGATATCTCTATAGGAACTAAGGCATCATATAATCAGGCAATTCTATCATGCAATTCCTGAAGACCCCTAGCCTATAACTAGCATGTTGTTCTATCACGTCATAATATCAAATAACAATATGGTATTTTGGGGTCTACTTACTGGCTCCGACTGATCGTACACTTGCATCCTCCTTTATTGTTTGAAAAATTATTTTAAAAACTTTTCCTTTATTTGAGATTGTATTCACATGCGTGTTCCTCCAATTCACTCAAACCAAGGCTCCGATACCAACTTGTAATACCCATAAAAATCAAGCCAATTTAAAACTTTTAAAACATTTCAAACCAATAAGTTATTACAATTTGTTTTCAAAATAGTTTAAACATCATAGTATCCCCAGAATCAATTCATGAAAATATAAGGAGGCGCACGATCACGCCGTTTCCTTCCCGTGATCAGCTGAAGTACCTGAAACAATAATCGATTAATGTAAGCTCAAAGGCTTAGTGATTTACCCCCAAAATACCAACCTCGTACAACCATAATCATATCATATAAACAAACAACATGTATCTCGAATCTACAGTATGACTGGACCGAGGTGGTTTCAGTTCATCCAAAAAGTGGATAAAAGACAACAGGATGTTCAGACAGGAGAATAGATAAGAGAACTCTTGTGTAGAGCAGCTAGTTGACCAGGAGGTGCCAAGTCACTCACAACGGGATTGAATAATCTCAGAGTGATTGATTTGACTCTATGGTGCAGCTCTCATTTGAGTCTTAATTGTTGTAGATATGAATCTTTTACTCGAAGGATTATCTGATTCACATGCTGAGATGAGCATTCAGCATCTGGACATGGTAAGAGAAATCATTCAGTGGAAATGGTGCGATGACCGGCACTGGGAGTGGTCGGGATTGCAACTTTAGCAAAAGGTTTATTCTTGATGGAGATATAAGAGGGTTTTTTCGCTGATGTACAGACGCCTTGGGGAAGACCGTTGATTGCACAGGGTAATGGTTGAATACCTTAGATGTCAAGTGTGAGTACTCGGTGAGTACCGGAAGGTTTATCGGTTGTGGTGAGAGTAATACACGCAAGATTTATAGTAACTGAAGTACTCTCAAGATTTTACCTCCAAGGATTTGCATCTAGCTCAAGAAGACCGGGCAAAAATCCAATAGAAGTGTTCCTTTCGAGGATTGGACCGAACAGACAAAGTTATGCTTCGTATAGGATTGTTGTAGGAGGTTGCAGGATAGGTGACCATAGCGGACTTCGAGGATGAAATCTATTTCAAGATGGGGAGAGTTGTAACACCCGAAATCTAAAAGACTATTTAGGAAAGAAAAACCCTAAGTTAAGAAGGTCTACTCACCGAGTCCAAGGGTGACAACTCGACGAGTAGAAGCGAGATTATGACACGGGATGAAGGACCTACTCGACGAGTTGGTTTGGGTTTGGGAAACCCTAAATCCAGGTTTTTATACCCTATTTAAGCATCCTATTCCCTTCATATCAGCCCCATTTCCAGCCTCCATTATCCAAACCCTAGATCTCAAACCCTAATGTTATAGTGAGCCATTCTTGAGTGTTATTGAGTGCTTTGGAGCTTGAGGAAGTAGGAGAATATTGGGGAAAGCAAGAAGAAGACTGTAGATCCAGCAACACCATCTCATTTCCATCATATTTTGGTAATAAAGTCTTCAACTTGGCCATTATTTCATTAGATCTCTTCCCTTCTCCTTTATGAAGGTTTTAGTCCAAGAATGATAGCTTTTGGGTTTGGACGTCCCAAGCAAGGATTATGTTAGAACAATGTTCTAGTATGATCGATAGATTCTAAATAGAAGAACAAGAACAGTAATGTAAAGAACACAGAAATGGCTCAAACATTGTTGAATGATTAAACTTTAACACCTCAGAAGAGCTCGATTAAGAACTTCGACTGTAGAGGTGTTTAGGGTTACAATACAGCTATTAATGAGAACGATAATCTTTATGCTATACATGCATACACTATAAATAGCTTAACCCTAATCAATGATCACGGATGGACAGGCCCAATCTGGATATACAAAATACTAAGCCCAATAACGCAACATCAAAATACCCAACAATCTCCCCCTTTGCGTCAATTGAGGCGAGAGCTCAGTTCAGTTGAGCAATAGAAGAATTCTTAATAGTCTTGAACACCTTCGGTATGATGGCCAGCAGAGTTTGACGGAAAGTAATGTACCACCAAAGCATGATCGTGAAGTTCTTCTTGTCTGACTCATTGTTCTCCTTGCATCGATGAATGAGATTGATAATGTGCTCCAAGCAGTCCGTTGAGAACAGATGTTTATCAAAAATAGCGAAAAGAAATTTGTTAGCTTCGCCTCTTGTGAACATCACAGTGAGATGTGTAGAATCGATTTGACCAAGCTTCATCTTGTTAACATCTCTTGGCTTTGAAGTTGGCTTCACAATTGGTCTCTTCTTCAAAATGCTAGAAACTTCCTGATCCATCTTCGCAACTTCATGGACGTAGGAAGCCAACATCCTCTTCAAATGATCTAGCATCGGCTCATACTCCTTTGCATTTTTAGTAGAATATTATAAAGTAAGATCCAATCATGAGGATTTAAGTTTGGAAGATCTACCAGGGAAATCATGGAAACCAAGTTGTCTGAACCTCGGGTTATTTTGAATTGAACGTTAACAAATTTCCCTGTAGGAGAGGGTTTCAGCACCTTGACAGTTGAAATTTTCTCTGCACTCTAAGTTAGATACTGAGGTTGACCAAACTGGAGATAGTAGTCAATGAGTTCACGATCAACTTTAGGGTGTTGTGAGGGAACTTTAATTGTTGAGTCAAAACAGTGAAAAACAAAAGCCTTTCGTGTTATAGGCATATCGAACTGCGAGTCCCCCGAATTCTCACAATCAAACGAAGCGATAGGTTCTAGCCAATAAGTACTTGGGAACTCTATTGCTTCTTTGATTAACCCTTCTCTCGTCCACAGGGGAAAGAGTGCCTGCTTACGGACAAGAGCATCATGCTCTTCTTTCTTCTTTTGCTCCCTCTCCTATTCTTCTCTTGCAACCCGAAGGTTTGCATCTAACTCTTGATCCCTTTTCTTTCATTTTAGGACCTCAACAATTGTCTCTTGATCTTCTTCACTGTCATCATTTTCATCAGAAATGCCTTTCTTCTTTTCTTGACCACCAGAACCTGAAGCTACATTAACCTTCGGTTCGGTTTTGATGATGACCTTGGGAGGAACAAGAGGAGTCTTCACAGAACCTTCTCCCCGTTTTTGCGGAGTGACTATCAGCTCCATAACACCCTTCATCTGGCTTAAGAATTCAATCGACGGAAGAAGTTTGGAAGTCAAATGATTCCTGATTGTGAGAGTAAGAGTGGGATCATGAGCATGAAGAACATTACTCAATAGAGTAAGAACATGAGCGACACAACTTTTCAGAACTGAACGCTCAGTCTTCAGTGAAGCAATCTCCTTATTCGCCTGAGAAAGTTGAACTTTCTGGACTTCAATCTGAGTAGTTTTGCAAGCCAGATCATCCATTATCCTTTTTTCCATCGCCAAATCAGCGTGAAGCTTTTCTAATCAAGAGTCAACCGACGATAGAAGTGACTTGTTATCAGCTTGAATATCAGAACGAATATTCTCAAATTTGGCTTGCTCTTCTTGAAGGGACCGAGAAAGAGAGTCAATCGAGGCATTCACCTTAGCAGCATTCGAATCAGCATGACCTTTAAAGGATTATAAGAATATCTTGGAATCATGAAGAAGGTCTGTAACTTTGGTAGTAGCCTGCTTACATAAAGAAGTAGAGGCATCCACATCAACTGTTGATTTGTCAATGGATTCATGGTATTGCTGAAGATCTATGTCTAGAAAAGCTTTCATCACCACATCATTATACTTTTTTGATGATTCAATCAAGGTATCTAGCTTGTCATCAAGACGATCCAGATGTTGCTTAGTCATAGGAGCTACATCATCATCATCGCTTGGAAGTCTGTAAGGACTATAATAAGTAGAATCGAACTCAACATTTTCTCCACCAAGAATTGGAGCAGACTCACTGGAAGGTGTTGGTGAAAAAAGTTCGGTTGTAACAAGAGGTTCGTTTCTAGTAATCTCCCCCGTATCAGATACGTTGACTGTTACTGTAGGTTCAGTTGCGGTTGTGGTGATTGGTGTAGTTGTGGTAGTTGCTTGTGAAAGAATAGGAGGTGGTAATGGGTCAATTGAAATTGGTGTTGTGCTATCAGGTGGTGGTGGTGGTGGTGGAGTGGTAGAAGTAGGTTGTGCTGTGGGAATTGATGGAATTGGAGCAACCGAAACTGGAATAGTAGACTTCGGTGGGGATGGAGGAGGAGTGGGAATTATGTCGTTAAGTTGTTCAGTTGTAGTTGGAGAATGAGGAGGTGTATTACCTCTTGGTGAACCTTCATGCTAAACTTCTTCTTCCTCATTAGCAGACTGCTCCTCATCATGATCAGAGCTAGAAGGGGAAGAAAGCTTTCGTCTCCTTGCCATCTTCTTGAATTTCTTTGGAGCCGAAGAAGCAGCTTTTTCAACTTTTCGCTTCTTTGACTTGACAGTCTTAGTTGAAGGCCCGTCAGTTTCCACCTTCTTCCCTCGCTTTACTGGCTTCTCAACAGCATCCAATGTAGCTTGCATTTTAGGAGTTAATTGTTGTGGACCCTTGGGAGGAAGCTTCCGATACTCGGCCATCACTTTACTTTCTCTTGAAACACATCTGTACATTGTTTTAGGTATTGAACCGTTGAAGGAAAACTTGGTTGCATCAGTGAAGATAATCTTTTTGGTGTGAAAAGTAGCCACAGAGTAAAGCATAGCATTGGTCATAGCCGAAATCTGAAAATATTCAATGCCTTGCGAGTGACTATGGTCCAAAAACGACTATAGGAAATCTCTGAATGTCTGATGGAGGAGTTGAGACTTTGCACCAGTTGTGACCAAATAAGAGAAAAATAATCTAGGTTAATTCCATTATAGAGACCATAGAGAAAGGTCATAAAACATTTACTAGTCCCATCTGACCCAGCTACCCGTTCTGCCAAACCCTTGTTGATAAGAGTAAGTAATCCATTCCATTGCGGTGACAAACAGGACTTCTTGAATTTAGTCACTGTGGTGAGAACATCAGTATAACCCATCTCGTAGAACATCGAGAATAATTGTGTCGTGGTGATGAAATCAGGAGAGATAACAGACGCATCAGCTGCAAGCCCTAGCAATGAACTGAAGCGGGCTTTGGGAACGGAGGTCTTGTGATTAAAGATCTCAAAGTAGATGCGTTCCTTGTTCTTGTCATAAGAAGCAGAAGTATAGACGTGTGATAACAAGGACATCGACGCTGATTCGACTTACGTAAGAGCAATCACCAATGGAGAATACTTGAGCACCTCGACCACATGTAGCATGTACACATCATACAGGAAAGGGTTCAATTGTATGATAAGATTCTGGTTGGGTTTGATAGGAAGAAAGTTTGAAGAAGCTGTCTGATCTTGCATAGAAGATGATTCCGCCATTGTTGTGGTAAAGAAGATGATGAACAGTAGAAAATCGTCTGTTGTATTCAATAGGGAAATCGAAGAAGGTAAGGAGGTAAAATAGGTGTGAGAAACCCTTTATATACCGTTGCCAGCAGAGAGAAAGAATTTTCTGTGATGATGATACAATCTCTGAAACTTCGCCTGAAAAAGCGCGATTTGACAACTTGGTTTCCCCAGATAGACGTCATCAAGCGTGGGTTTAGGAACCGTTTCAAATTCACGCGCCCAATTTAATGTTTATCCGATGACTCGGTTCGAATTCTTATCCACATATCGTCTCTTCAAAAACAATCTGCAACTTGCAATACAAGGAGTGTCAAATAGGATGCATTCTTTCGTTTCAAAGTAACCACTTTCGCTCCATACTACATAGAAACACCAGTTTTGTCAGATCCTTAAACATAAAACTGAAATGAGCCATTAGTACCATCAACAAGAGTTTTGGAAAATCACAAAGAATTTTCGTGCAAGAGTGTGCCAAAGATAAAGAAATAAAGCAAAATGTGTATAGGATGTAAGTGATGTCTTAATATGACATGAAGCAGGTGATTCCGGGCATGAATCTCTTCCTTCAAAGTCAAGAGAGACTTGAAGTGATTGTGTGGTTCCCCGATAAAATACGATCGAGTGTCTATTAATAAACATCAAAAAGCTTCTTTTCAAATATTGGCTTTAAAAGGGTGGCTTATCTTCAACCGAACTTCGATACTTAATATAAGACCGAAAGTTGGATGAAGTACTTGTGAGACCGATGTGGTCTGTTGAACACGTAGGTTGGATATAGTGTGTATTGACAGGATGTATAATAGAAATCTCAAAAACAAAAACTAAACTAGATCTTTTGGAAAGAAATGCCTTGATGTTAGACAATTTCATAAAGATCACTCAAAAATAAAATGAGACTTCATAAGGTAACAAGTAATAACTTGAATAGTAAATATTCACCATCAATTCATTGTTGGTGTTGGATTATGGGTCTCACTTAGCACGTGGTGTACGCATCTAAGATCATAAACACATATTTTGTGTAACCATAAACCTCAGTAGTAATAGTTGAGAGTCTCAAGGGTTACTTTGGTGGAATGAAACGTGATGGAGAAAGTAGATGAGATGGTTGAAGAACCGAAAGTACCTCTGCTATATAAGAGTGACAAAGCAGAAAACTCTTAACTCATATGAGAAGAGTAAGGTAGCTCGTGACTTGAGTGAATTTAGCTGTCTGATTGGGAAGAAACGATTGGTATAAATCGAATCATTAAGGCTTTACACAGAGTCTTAGAGGCTTCGGTCTACATACAACAACATGCTTCTAAGGACACCTAACTAGTGCATGGAAAGATATATTACACCTGCCCTTGCTTCACTGCATGTACCTTCTATGTTCTTGAGACCTAAGAAAGCAAAGAAACCACACGAAATACAAGAATAAAATATTTTTGAATTTTTGTAATTTCTGAAAAAAGAGTAAAAACAGTAAAGAAAATATTTTTGTAATTTTAAAATTTCTAAAAAATAAAAAATAAAAAACAAAAAATAAAATATATCAGATAAAGATAAAGGCTAAAGAAAGGCATGCAAAAACAATGAACAAAATATACAAGATATACAACCGAAACCTAACCTTAAAAAAGATGAAGGGAAATAGACCGAGCGTTTGGTTAATTTCGGTTCCCTAAAATTCCAGAGCCGAAATAGACCGAGCGCTCGGTTCATTTCGATTCCCAAAAATTACGGAGCTAAAATAGACCGAGCGTTCGGTTCATTTCGATTCCCGAAAATTCCGAAGCCGAAATAGACCGAGCATTCACTCTATTTCGCTTGTCTAATTTTTAAAGAGATGTAAGGGGTTTCGGTATCGACTCTGCTTTCATCATTCCCAAGCCTTGTAGTATTCTATTAAAACTTGATCCTGGTAAGGCCTTGGTGAAGATGTCAGCAAGTTGATCAGAGGACCGAACGAAATGAACTTCCACATTGCCATCTTCAACATGGTCCTTGATGAAATGGTATCTCAGTGCAATATGTTTGGTCTTGGAGTGTTGCACTGGATTGTGACATATCCTTATCGCACTTTCTGAGTCACAGTAAAGGGGAATCTTCTTCATACTCAGTCCATAATCTCTAAGTTGGCTTTGTATCCAAATGAATTGTGACGTACACGATGTTGCTGTGATGTACTCAGCTTCGGTTGTTGAAAGAGACACACAGGTTTTCTTCTTTGACTGCCAACTGACAAGTTTGCCGTTAAGAAATTGGCATCCTGCAGTTGGGCTCTTTCGGTCCAGACCACATCCACCAAGATCTACGTCAGAAAAGGCTTGAACAAAGAATCCGGATTTAGCTGGATACCAGAGACCGAGAGACTAGGTTCACTTCAGATACCTGAAGATATTCTTCATAACAATCATATGATGTTCTCTAGGATTAGCTTGGAACCTATCACAATAACACAGAGAACATAATATCTGGTCTACTGGCTGTTAAATACATAAGAGACCCTATCATTTGACGATAGAGTTTTACATCAACAACCGGTTTATCTAGAGACGGTGTAAGCTTTGTGCCAAACGCCATGGGAACCTTCACTTTAGAATCTCCCATCATGTCGAACTTCGCCAACAGGGTCTTGGTGTAAGCCTCCTGGTTAATAAATATGCCTTCTGGTCCCTGTCTAATGTTCAGTCCAAGGAAAAAGTTAATTGGACCCATTGCGCTCATTTCAAACTTAGTCTCCATCAACTTCCTGAATTCAGCTGTTAAGTTAGGATTCGTGGAGCCGAAGATGATGTCATCGACATAAATTTGAACTATCATTAAGTGTTTGCCTTCTTTCTTGCAAAAGAAGGTTAGGTCAACCGAACCTTGTTTAAACTTTGACATTTTGAGAAAATGAGTTAGAGTTTCATACCATGCTCTCGGTTCTTGCTTCAGACCGTATACCGCTTTATCCAGAACATAACAATGAACAAGATACTTCTCGTTCACAAACCCGGGTGGTTGCTCAACGTACACCGTTTCTTCTAGTTCTCCATTCAAGAAAGCGCATTTTACATCCATTTGGAAAACTTCGAAGTTTTTATGTGCACCGTATGCCACAAAGATTCTTACAGATTCCAACCTTGCTACAGGAACAAAGGTCTCCTCATAGTCTATTCCTTCTTCCTAACAATATCTTTTCACCACTAGTCTCGCTTTGTTGCGAATGACGTTTCCCTCTTTGTCCAGCTTATTCCTGAAGACCCATTTCAAACCAACCACCGATGCATCCTTAAGTGTGGGAATCAACCTCCAAACGCAATTATGTTCAAACTCATGGAGTTCGTCTTGCATCGCTTGTACCTAATCAGAGTGATCAAGGGCAGCATTGACCGTTTTCGGTTCAATCTTGGAGACAAACGAATTGAACATGCAATATTCAACTTATGAGAATAGAGCAGTTTGTTTCGCTTTAAGTTGGGAGCATGTTAGAACCCGCTCAGATGAGTCACCAATTATTTGTGTTTTAGGATGATCCTTTGTCCATTTCGTAAGAGGAGGGTAGTTTGGGTCATAAACAGGATCCAACTCAACATTTACTTCATCTTCAAGTTCTGATTGTTCACCTTCGTCATTTGCATTCTCATTCTCCCCCACAAATGGTGAAGCATGTTCCATATCGGGTTCAGGACCCTCCCCCTCGGTTGAACCATCATTGGTTGGGATAAGAGTTGGATTCTCCCCCTCGAAAGGCATTTCGGTTGTTTTAGAAACTAATGAACCCTCCCCCTTGAATGTTGAACTATCACTTGGAGGGTCATTTGTGGGTTGAGTTTCGGTTCGTGTAGGATTATCACCTTCCATTTCCTTTGCAGAATCATCGATGATCTTTTTCAAGTTGTCGATGTTGTTATTTGTTGCTTTCGCTTATGAGTGTATTGCCTTCTTTGGTTCATCAAAGTAACATATACTCTTCAAATAGATTGGAGATAGGAACCGAGACTTGACCTGATTCTTGAAAAATGTCTTCAACATAACTTTTGCTTGTTTGAATCTTCTTCATATAATTATCATCAAAAGTTACATAGTACGTTTCTTCAATCTTCATGGAGCATTTATTCAGAACCCTATATGCCTTCGATGTAAGCGAATAGCCAAGAAATATCCCCCCGTATGCTTTGACGTCAAACTTGTTTCGGTTCTCTTTGGAGTTGAAAATGAAGCATCTAGAACCGAAAACGTGGAAAAACTTCACATTGGGCTTACGATTGTTCAGAATCTCGTATGGAGTTATTGAGAATCGCTTGTTGAGGAAAGATCGGTTCTAAGTGTAGCATGCAGTTGCAATGACATCAGCCCAAAAATAAAGTGGAAGAGAGGCGAAGCTCAACATTGTTCGGGCTGCTTCACATAAGGAACGATTTCGCCTTTCAACGATCCCGTTCTGCTGTGGAGCATAAGGAGCAGAAAAGTTGTGAGTTACTCCCTTTTCAGCCAGAAAACCTTCAAACTCTTTATTCTTGAACTCAAGCCCATTGTCGCTTCTTATATTCCGCCCCACCTTTCGCAGTTGCAGTTCCACTTGCTTGATGAATGCTTTTTAACTTTGGAGTTGCCTTAGATTTCTGTTTAAGAAAGAAAACCCAGGTGAAGCAAGAAAAATCATCTGCTATTACAAGAATGAACTTACTACCACCGATGCTTTCGATAGCCGAAGGCCCACACATGTCGATATGCAGAAGTTCAAGCGTTTTGATGATCTTTGTGTTGATATGAGTAGGATGGCTCTTTCTGCATTGCTTGCCCATCTCGCATGTTGCACATAAATGTTCCTTATCAAACTTGAAAAGAGGAAGACCTCGAACATGATCACCAAGCACAAGTTTATTAATGTCATTGAAGTTCAGATGCGAAAGTCGTAGGTGCCACAACCAGCTTTCGTCAGATTTCGCCTTCGTCAGCAGACATATAACAGATTTAGCCCGAATTGGGTTGAGATTGAGAGGATATATCTCTCCCTTGCGTTCAGAATTTAACATAACCTTTTTCGTTTGCTTTTTAATTATTTCTGAGCCCTCGTCATCGAACGAAACTTTCAAACCAGTTCCTACAACTAGTTGAGAAACGCTGATGAGGTTGTGCTGCAACCCTTCCACAGAAGACACTTTTCTTATTGACAATTCTCCATTGGTAATCATTCCATACCCTTTGATCGTTCCATAAGAGTTATTTCCATACTTGATATAACCACCATCTTTAAGGGATCGAAACTGCCTTAATTCTTCCCTCCTTCTTGTCATGTGACAAGAGCAGCCACTGTCTATGTACCATTCCTCATCGAACTGCTCGTCACTTATCACCTGCAAATTCATGCAGATTTAGGAACCCAAAGTCTCTTGGGCCCTGGTGAGTCTTTTACAGAAAAGGGAATAGCAACAAAAAGATCAACCAAATATGTTCGTTTAATCAAAGTGGTTTCATCTTTTCTTTTTACTGTATATACTTTGATTTTATTTTTATCTTGTTTTAGTTGTGGTGTGTCAGTTGGTTTCTTGTTAGATGGTTTTTCAGTCCTAGGGTTAGTTGACTTTTTCTTATCATTGACTTGAGAATTCGAAACCATCTTTCTCTTTCCTTTGATATCCTTCTTAGAGTTTGTCTTTGGTTGAGAGTGAGGAAAATGGGTTTTATGAACGAAACCAGACGTTCGGTTCTAAACTTTGGAGTTAGGACCGAAACTAGGCTTTCGGTTCTGAACCTTTGAGTTGGGACCGAAATTTCCTTTTTGTTCATTTGGCTGCTAGGTTTGTGATGATTGTGTGAAGGCGATTTGTCACACGATTTGACATTAGTCTCTTTCTTGGTTGGGAGAAAGTCAGGATTTTGTGACTTCCAAAACTGTTTTCTCTCATTTAGGTTCTTCATGTATCTTCGGTTCCTTTGGTGTTTTTGTTCGGCCAGTTGCTCTTGAGATTTATGAATGTTGTATCTTGGTTTTGGTTTCTCCTTTTGAGCTTCGGTTGTCTTGGAAGATACATTTTATTCCTTCCTTGGTTCTTTTGGTATCTCTTTTGTTCCACTCGAGCTTGGTTTGTCAAAACTTGAGGGATTGTTGATAGGTTCAGCAACGTATCTACCCTTTACCCTGCATGAGGTTCGCTCCGATAAACTGAAGGTTTCATCTGCATTATCGATAGGGGCAGACCAGAAGTAATCATCACACCCTTCAGCGTTATCTTTGTCGACCATGGTTTTCAGCTCTGCCGTTTGTTTCTTTGTGACACCTTCAACAACATATACTTGATTTGGCACCGTTTGAACTTTCTGATAGACAATCACCTTTTCTTTGAGTTTTTTTGATTTGTCCTTTGACAGGTGAGCATATTCAGCCAAGTTTTCAGATATGAGGGCTTTTTCATTCTCGGTTTCGCTCTTCAAATATTCAGAACAATCAACAATATCATCCACCGAGATTTCGCTAATCTCACTTTCCTCATCAAATTCATACGTGTTTTCTACATTCATTTTATGTTCTGAACTTAATTTGGTATTTTAAGAGTGAAAATTTTGTATGGTCTCGGACTTAATTTTCAACCTATCATTTTCATCCACAAGATTCTTAAGCATGCATTTATGTTCCTTGGAGTCAATAAAGGTCTCAATTTTGTCGAGTCCGATTTTGTACGCGATGGAAGCCTCATCTGAGGACATTATAGATTCACACTCAGTAATGACCTCATCCTCCTTAAATTCAAGGAAGGGTAAAATCATCTTATGAATCTTTTTCCCTATTTTACAATCTAAGTGCAACTGAGTAATATTCATATATAAACGTTTTGCAATTAAACAAAAAAACATTATGTTGCTTTAAAAACTTTAAATTGTCTCGTTGTAAATAAATAAGTTCGTCCCTAGCTCTAACTAACTCCGCCTCCTTCAGCTCTATCCACATCCTTCTCTCCTCACTCTTCGAAGACGTCCTGCTAAGTTGGTCGGTTAAGTTAGAGTTCGTTAAGCGAGTTTGCATAAGACTACCACTTAAGTTAGAAAAGTTGAATTTTAATTCATTTAATTCTTTTTCGTAATATGTTACTGGTATTTTAAGAGATTCAAGGATGGATTGTACCTTCTTGATCAAATGATCACAGTCGTTAATCCTTTCACCGACAGGCTTGGATGCAAAGCATTTATCTTCATACACGTTCGGTTCCTCATGCTTACTTTCGGTCGACACTCCAGTAGTTACCATCAAGAATTTCCCAGCCGACTTACCATCCTCCTCTCTTGCCACAAAAGCTCTTCCATGTGCGGGTTTTCTCACCTCTTCATCCTCAGAATCTGTGGACCAAACTCCGACACCACTGAACTCATCTTCATCAAGGTTTTCATGCACAATCAAGGCGTTCATAGGACTATTACTTGCCTTCTTTTTCTTTATTTATTCAAGCTTTCGCATGTAGTATGCTTCGTCATCTTCACCATCCCTTTTTCTCAACCATCTTCCTCAGCATACAATCCTTGGCAAAGTGGTTCTTGCCATGACAATAGTTGCAATCGTACCCTGAGTCTCCCACAAGCCTGCTTTCCTTCTTTTCATCTTCCTTCTGAGAAATGTTCTTTGTCTCTTCCTTCACCTTCTCTGAACTATAGCTTCCTTGCCAGATTCGGTTCTTATTGACAGGGAATTTCTTTCGAGCAAACTTCTTTGGGTTTGTGACCATCATTGCGTATTCTTCACTGGTTAGATCACATTCTGACATGTCAGATTCTTCCTCTTCATCAACCACACTTTTTCTTTTAGAAACAAGAGCCAATGATCCCACACCCAAAACTACCTTCGCTTCTTTTGTCACCGTGCTTTCATGAGATTTCAAAATACCCATTAGTTTTGCCAATGAATATGTTTTAAATTGTTCACGAGCCTTCATAGTTGAGACTACTGCCATCAACTCGAGTCTTAGGCCATTCATGAACGTAACTTTCTGTTCAATACCTTTTCTTTCAATCATCTTGCTAAGCAGAGGATTGTAACGGTCGAACGTTTAAAGTAGTTTCTCTTCAGGTTTTTGTGCAAAAGCTCTAAACTCATAAAGTAATAAGGTTTGGATCGAGTGCTCTAGATCCTCGTTGGTTGAATATAATTATTTCAACCTGTCCCATATCTCTTTAGCGGTAGTGCACGCACTTACCAGACGAAAAGTGTCGGCTTGTAAGGCAAATATGATCATCCTCAAAGCTTTGATATTGCATAACAGCTTGTCTTTCTCGTCTTGAGGGATCTTCTCAATGTCCACTAGGAGTTTATTATACTCTTTTTGAGTCATTACTGTTCTATTCGTTCTAGAGTGAACAAACGAACCCAACGTGATTGCTTCCCAGATGAGATAACCATTGTCTTCAGATCCAACTACGTAATCTTCAAAGTGATGCACCCATACTTCATCGTCTTGAGTGTAAAGAATGGGATTCCTTGTAGTGGATCCAATGCTGTTGGAGATGTTGATGGGATTGGTTTGAGAGTCGTCGTGAGACATGATGAGCCTTTCCTTAGTACTGCTAGAATCAGACCTGTAAACTTGAGATTAGGGTTTTATCAAACACAGGAGTTACCGTCGACAGGAAGAAGACGACTTCTATATATTCGATAAAAGCGGAAACCCTAATGAGTTCTTCAAATAGAAGGAATGCTTTGATACCACTTGTTGAGCATCAACGCTACCGGTTGATCTAAAACCAATTGGTGTTAGAAAGGGTGCAACATTACCCATATAGCGCATTCAGCTCTCCAGGACCAGGCGTTCTATTGCGGCACTCTAGGCCATCGTACGAGGACTTGGTTGATGGCATTTCTGACCCCCAACAATCCCCCCCTTAGAAATTGCTCCCTGAGAGAATAGAACCCTGGCCACTGGCTCTGATACCAATTGTTAGAACAATATTCTAGTATGATAGATAGATTCTAAACAGAAGAACAAGAACAGTAATGTAAATAACACAAGAATGGATCAAACGTTGTCGAATGATTAAACTTTAACACCTCGGAAGAGCTAAGAACTTCGACTGTAGAGGTGTTTAGGGTTACAATAATTTTATTAATGAGAACGATAATCTTTACGCTATACATGCATGCATTATAAATAGCTTAAACTTAATCAATGATCACGGATGGACAGGCCCAATCCGGATATAGAAAATAGTAAGCCCAATGACGCAACATCAAAATACCCAACAAATTCAATCAGATCTGGGATCATTAAGGGTTGTTATTGTTGGATTAATGTCTAAGTCCATAACTATAATTAGTAAGACTTGACCCGACCCGGCATGGTCCATTTGGGTTGCATGGCATCATGCATTTGGATAGACTAAAATGAGAGAAATAACACTTGAAGTTGGTTAATATATTATAAGTTCTAATATATTAATAAGATTATTTAATTAGTATTGATCAAGAATTAATCTAGAATTAATTAAGTGATCAAAAGAAGACTAATTAAATATATGGGTTGATTGTGTAAATCATCCATACTTGTATAGTGGGCTAATGCTCCATGGATTGTCAAGTTGGGCTAAAACCCATAAGATGCTCCATGGAATATTTGAACCCATGGATCCACGGAAATGGAAAGCCATGACAATTAGGGTTTACCCTAATTGTCACTAACTATATAAGCATCTTATACTTGACCAAAATCGGCCATTAGTGTGTGTGAAAAAGGGCTAGCCGATTTTCAAGAAGTGTTCAAGTTTCTCTCTAAGTCTTTCTGAGTGTATTTGGTGTTGTGTGAACCATTTGAGGTGTCACACTTGGGGCACTAGGCACTCAAGCTTCATGAAGACAATCTACACCAAAAGGTATGTAATTCTAACTTGTTATATTCATATGAATCAATGTTATTATGCTAGTTAGGATGAATACCTTGGAAAGTTCATATTTGTATGTATTAATGGGTTTTAGCCATAAGAACATCCTATGTGCTCATGCAAACCCTAATGCTTGGATCTAGGTTTCTCTATTGTACATGCAATTTATCCAAGACTTACAATCTTAGATCTAACATATTATAAACTAAAATTAGGGTTTAGAGAATTACCTTTGATTGTTATGTAGCAATAACAATCTCAAATCCTCCTTGTAATGACTTTAGAAAGCTTAGAGTCACAATTGTCACTCCTCTAATGGCTCACAAACACCAAGAGCAAGAGGATGAAGAATAAGGAGAGAGGATGTTGCCCAAAACGTCCAGAAACCCTAGTGGAACTCTTAGCCAAGTTTTTGGAGCTTAAGGGTACTATATATACATGTAGGCTATTAGGGTTCTCAACTAGGAAACCCTAATCTGACTGCTTAAGTCCTAAGCAGCCCATGGACCATTTTAGAATATCCCTTGGACGATTTCTAATGGGTTTCCCCATTGAATTCGTCCAACCTATTATTCGAAGGTGATCCATAGCCCAAATGCAATTCTCTTATAATTACAATTCCAGTCCCTTAAGTTTAATTAATCTCTTTTAGCCACAAAACTAATTATCAATTAATTATTGACTAATATTAATTAAACAATATGATTTCTCCTTTAATATATTATTCTCATAATATATTAATAAATCATAATTAATCCTCTCTCTCCATAATTCATCATATCAAGTTGCTTTGGTGAAGGCAACCCAAAAGGATCATGCACCATCGGGTCAAGTACATACCAAAATAGTTATGGACTTAGACACTAATCCAACAGTCTCCCACTTGGATAAGTCTAATAACTATTTTGCGTATGACTTTAGATCCTGATCTGCAATCGTAGCTTTCAAAAGCTGCTGTCAACTCTGATCTTATCAAATACGTGTGTCCTTTAGATAGGGGATCATATATTCCTCCATTCTTGATATCATATAGACTTGAGACATGAATTCGAATCATTCTCTCTATACTGTTTCCCGACTTCCGATTTATGACGACTGACAACAGACTACAATTGAACACATCAAATTTGTCTCGGCTTGGCCAAGCGCTTAGGTGTCATCACCAAATCATCGAGGGCCCAAAGATATTGCTTTTATCCTACTTTGGATAAAAGGAATGGATAAACTTTGATTCAATGCTTGCTTGTACTCACTTACCGAATCACACACAACAATATGTTTTAAACACCAAATTACTGGTGCGTTTACATATTATCAATGTGTAACCAACTCGCAAGATACAACTCACACATCTCGGTTTCAAGAATATAAGATGTTATCGTCTCACCAATCACTCGTGATACAATTCATGAAGTGATCCAAGTTAGCGTGGGTTTAATCCAATGCTCAAATCATATTCATAAGCACTCATGAACGTTGCAGCAAACATTTGCTATCTAATACACTTTAGACAATCCACACACAAATTCACGACAGTTTTCACTCATACCTACTTCCAACATATGAACGACTGTTGTCCGTTCGAATAATTTGATTATTCTAAAAATAATTATTCAGGAAGTCAAAACATGCAAAGTGAAACACAAGAATAATACTAATCCCGTATGGCCCCAAACTCTGGGTATAAATAAAACATTTATTTAATCACCATATTGATTACTCATTATTTGTTGTTTCGGGTAATCAACTTCTTACTTGAATTATTACTACACTTGTCCCATGCTCTTAGCATGCACACAATGTTTACCTACGGTCCTTACTTTGTGAAATAGATCAAATGAACACATTTCCAATCATACTCATTTCACAACTCCCAATCCTTTTCACAAGTGAAAGAATATCAAATTCTTGCCACTTATAGAATATGCTAGATTCTAACATTTTATGCAATGATCCTTTCGTAATGTCATAGCACAAAAATCATAATGACTATTTCTAATGAAATTACAAAGTTCTCTATTTGTGATTGTTAAAATACAATTCCATAGACGTGATGTCTCTCACTCAAAGTACATTCCTTTGAACATCCTTTTGCATAAAATTTTCTTATCTAGACGTAGACTCTCAATATCTAACTCTTAATATGGAAACATTTCCATATTTTCCATATGACAACTCATTCTTAATAGAATCTTATCTATTCATAATAATGTCGATATGGTCCATCCAATACCATACTTCCAACTACTCACAAGCGACCAATCCTCAGCGAGCTTTGGATCGTCCTTTGATAGTTGTTTAATTATCTTAGTCAAAACCGATTCTTGTCCTTTTTCCCTCTAAATGCGCTAGACATTCGGAAAATTTTAGAATGGTCAAATATTATAGCACTTGCAATCGATCCTATACCCGAAGCGTCTGAGACACGATGCATAATGTCTTACATAAAGATGTGATACTTTATCAATCTTTTGCCATAATATTTTATGTGTCACGTTCTCACAATTCGAACTATGAAGAGGGATGCCATGATCATAATCGAAATTTTGAGAACGCACTATGTATCCTTGACTAAATTTATTAACATTCCACAACCTAAGCCTTTAGATTTTAAATGAAGCATAATATTCTCTCCCTTAATTATAGCAAAACAATTATTCAACCCTTACGACTTTGCAAAGTATAACTCTTGTTTTCTATAATTAATATTGCCAACTTGAAATACTTGCTTAAATAATCATACAAGCATAACATTTATGCTCCCACTATGATGATGATTATTACAAGCATAACACTTATGCTCCCACTAGCTTTGACATGTATTTAGAAATATAGCTTAACTTTCAGAAAACAATTCCAATTGAATTTCTTAAGTTCATATTTGTAATACCTAATGCTTTGATAATCCTTTATCTAATCTTACACACCTTTTCCTTAGATAGCTCATATGTGTGTCTAAACAATTTAGACTAATTGCCAAATCTCACAATTTGAATCATGGAAAGGGATACCATAACCATAATAGAATTCGAGAATACAATTTCACAATCATTATCTTCTTAAAATCTCTCTTAGTGAAAGCATTTCCTCACAATCATTTTCATGAAGGAGGGAATCTTATGACACTTAGATTTTAATGGTGAATGTGTTCCTATCCATGCGAATTTGTCAAAACCAAAGTTTGCGACAAATCCAAACTCATATGGACCAAACTTTCTCAATCTTGATTTCTTGCCTTATGGTAACACGAGTGTCCACCATGTCTTCCAAGTAGTTAAGCAGCTCACCCTTTCCTATCAATGTACTTTCCATTGATCAAGGTGCTTGCATTTTATGCGTTCAAATGAGAACTCATAGAATTCACATGCATAATTAACTCAATTGGAACGATCACAGAAACAAGATAGTGTCGACACGATAGGTTGTGAACCTCAAGTCGTGTGCTAGTGATGATCGATAAGGTTTATTCTTGATTTGTTCTTGAAACCTTTCAAGACCATTGAGACTCCCACTGACTCCTTGACATATAAGATGCTCTTGTCAATAAACATTTCTTGAAAAACAAATATTTAAGAGTTAGTGTAGCTTTTATCAAGACAAAACACTTCACAAAATTGGTCTTAGTTGGACTTTATCTTATCCAAGACATCACAGCTTTCCAATTTCAAATGTGCAGTAATAAGAAAACCTTTTTCAAATTCCACATTTGATGAATGTTATAAACCTTCTTAAGACTTGTTACTCAATGTCACAATCTTAACTCTAAGACTTGTTTTGGAACGAAGTATGATTGACTTCTTGATTTAACCATTTCTTCAATTCTTGATTCCTCTTCTCAAACATACAATTGTACTAAGACTCACTTTTAGGATTAATTGAGATATGGTTCTTAATCATTAAGACCTATCATAAAACATAATAAAAGGTACTCTCCCTTCTTCTTAGAATGGAGAAACTTTTATTTTTCTGCCTACTTGATTCTTCTTATCTGTTCTGCTATTGATTGAAACTCTTTCAATCAACTCAAAATTACACTTAATCTTATAAGTATAATCATATTTACTAAACCTTTAGTAAATCATGACGAATATCTTTGTCACTCTTGTGGTGGACTTGATCAACACACAACTTTCTGTACTCGATCTCCTAGTCATTCACTTGACACTTTGTCAACGAATTAGTCTAATTTCCAAATATGAAATTTCTCATTCATCATGCAACCAAGTTGCATGATTCCAAGTTTATGTCCAATTGAAACTTGGGCGATGAGAAACTCTCCCTATTTGGTAAATTCTTGACATTTCCACAAATAAGATAATTAAGAATCAAATTCATTATTGCTAAAACCTTCAAACATCAATTTTTCATACACGCCATTGCAAGGAAAAATAAATAATATAAAATGAAAATTTATTTTATTGCAGAAAACTTGTCCTTACAATGCAATTCATTGAAAACTATGTTAATACATATCTCTTAGCAATCTTATTCTAACTCTAAGTAGTAGCTCAAGAATCCAATCTTAAAGCAATGCGATCAAAATCCATTTCTTCACGATTAAATTCCGCTCACTTCTTCCCTTAAGCTTCCTCTCTTTTCTTTGATCCTACAAAACATCAATTGCAATCTTATCACATCATGTATTAAGAATCTATAATAGGAACTTAAAAGAGTTAGTTAATGGATTTTACCTAAAGCAGAGCCATACGCTTTGACTCTCCCATCTCTTAGATCTCTTAGGTAAATAGGGCAGCTTTGTCTCTAATGCCCCTTCTCTTGGCAATAAAAGCAAATTGACTCTTTTGGAACAACACAGGGAACTAATTCAGACTTTGCCTTTCTCTTATGATCAAACTTTTTGACCATGGCATGCCTTTTGTTGCCATTGCCTATATCCATAGAGGTCTGGAAGGCAAATTCACCAATCAACTTTGCTTTTCCATTGCGCCAAACCATTGCTGATTCAGCAGCAATAAGCATGTAGGTGAGATCTATAAGGGTCACGTCGTGGTTCATCATATAGTACTCTCTTAAGAACTCACTATATGAGTTAGGAAGTGACTGAAGAACCCAGTCAATAGCCAGCTCCTCACAGACAACGGATCCCAACGTTCTAAAACTATCAATGTGTAACTTCATCTCTAGGACGTGTGCACACACCGACTTTCCTTCTTCATGTTTACATGCCAAAAGGGCTTGAGTGAGCTTCAACTTTTCAAGCCTTCGAACTTGTGGGTTAGGGAGAATAATTGGAGGAGGTGGAGGAAGTGAAGCATGATCTCTTGTTCCTTGATCGAATCGTGGAATATCATCTTCATGTGGAAAGCTTGTTCCACGGGATTTGGGAATACCATAGTTGTCGTACTTTGACATCTACAAAACGGGAGAAAAAATTCAAGTTAAGTTGATTGATTGAGTCCTTAATAAATCACCCAAATGAGATACTAAGGCTAGGACCCAACACAATATTCCACAACTTGGGAGAGGGATGTTGTAACCTAAATTGCAGAACATTTGAAGGTAAGTGAATGACGATTCACTAATTTTCCACCATGAAAAAATGAAAAATAGATTAAGTTTTAAATGTTTTTGAAAACTCCTAGATCCTTTGAGATTCATTGAACTTTTCAATCGCATGTTTAAATCTCGATATGCCCCTCGATTTGTGACTGGGATGCCAAGGATCACAAAACAGCGTGTGAATAACCATGCAAACTTACATGGTGCCCCCACATGTTACAGTCACCTATTCGATGTACCGGTTAACCACACACGCTCCACCGAACTATGACAAACATTGAGTCACCCTTTGCTACCTTTTCTTAGAACCATTTAGTGTGCCGGTTAACCACACACGTTCCACTAACTTCTTCGCAAGGGCATAAAGTGTAATTTCATGGAAATGCATCAATTCACTTTTGCCTAAAGTAACTAAGATTGGGAATTTGTAAAACATTTAGTTACTTTTGTACTTCATTATACTTATAATGGAAGGTTTCTGTCCTATCCTACCCGTTCGGCTAACGACCCTCCACTAGTCAAGAGTACGGTGGGTAAGTGTGGATACCCATTCAATCGCTATTTTATAGGCAATTTTCTTAAACACCCCTTATAGACCAACTTCGTGAATGAGGCCTACTAACGGTAAGACTAACTTTTACTCATACATATATATAATATTAGACTTTTAATGTTATATATAGTATAGGGTGTATTTTACACTTTTAAAATACTAGGTGGTCAAATTTAATAATTATACTTTTAATTTAATTAAATTGCAAACCAAAACTTTATGGATTTATTAAATCTCTTTTAATTATACACTTTAATTAATTAATAAAACCATAAGGGTGTGAGTTGAACTTTTCAAAACAATACTAGGGTTTTAGAATTTAACATTTCTAAATTAACTTTTAATCAACTTTTAAATTCTAAAACTTGAGGGCAATTTTTGAAACATTTCAAAACATTAGGGTTTTAACTATTTAAATTTCAAAACAAAATCTTTAAGTTCAAATTTAAACCATAAAACTTACATGGGCACAATTGAAACTTTTTCACAACACAAGGATCAAATAACAAATAATAGAAATTAAACAATTAATTTTGTCATTATCTATATTTGACCTAATCCCATAAGATAATTACCAAATAATTTAAATAAGGGTTTAGGTCATTTTTGGTCACTTAACTTTTGGTTTTGTGCTCATTTGGTCACTTAACTCTTTTTAAGTTTTAAAAGGTAATTAAACTTTTGGCTTTCTGCTCATTTAGTCACTTAACTTTTGGTTTGGTTAGATTTAGTCACCTAACTTTTAAAATTGTGCTCATTTAGTCACTAAACTTTTAAATTTTTTCAAAAGTTTAGTGACTAAATGAGCACAATTTTAAAAGTTAGGTGACTAAATGATCACAAATCTAAAAGTTAAGTGACCAAATCAAAAGTTAAGTGACTAAATGAGCACAAAATCAAAAGTTTGATGACCATTTAAAACTTAAAAAGAGTTAAGTGACCAAATGAGCACAAAACCAAAAGTTAAGTGACCAAAAATGACCTAAACCCTTTAAATAATCCATATTTATCATATAATGAAACTATTATTCAAAAGATTTGAAATTATCTTTTGTTTTATGAAGGATAATCATCAAAATACAATAAAAATCAGATTTTATCATAAAAATACGTTTTTGGTATTAATCCTTCAGCAAAACAGCAAGAAATCCCGATATTCCCTTTGTCTGACCCCTGGACTCGCCGAGTCAGGGACTGGACTCGTCGAGTCAGACAGACTCGCCGAGTTCATCCATTGACTTGCCGAGTCAGGTCGGGCAGAAGCCAAAAAATCAATTTTCAGTTAATAATTCAACATAGCATCACATACAACAGAAACCAATCAAGGCTCTGATACCACTAATGGGTTTTAGCCATAAGAACATCCTATGTGCTCATGGAAACCCTAATGCTTGGATCTAGGTTTCTCTATTGTACATGCAATGTATCCAAGACTTACAATCTTAGATCTAACATATTATAAACTGAAAGTAGGGTTTAGAGAATTACCTTTGATTGTTATGTAGCAATAACAATCTCAAATCCTCCTTGTAATGACTTTAGAAAGCTTAGAGTCACAATTGTCACTCCTTTAATGGCTCACAAACACCAAGAGCAAGAGGATTAAGAATAAGGAGAGAGGAGGTTGCCCAAAACGTCCAGAAACCCTAGTGGAACTCTTAGCCACGTTTTTGGGGCTTAAGGGTACTATATATACATGTAGGCTATTAGGGTTTTCAACTAGGAAACCCTAATCTGACTGCTTAAGCCCTAAGCAACCCATGGACCCTTTTAGAATATCCCTTGGACGATTTCTAATGGGTTTCCCCATAGAATTCGTCCAACCTATTATTCCAAGGTGATCCATAGCCCAAATGCAATTATCTTATAATAACAATTGCAGTCTCTTAAGTTTAATTAATCTCTTTTAGCCACAAAACTAACTATCAATTAATTCTTGATTAATATTAATTAAACAATATGATTTCTCCTTTAATATATTATTCTCATAATATATTAATAAATAATAATTAATCCTCTCTCTCAATAATTCATCATATCAAGTTGCTTTGGTGAAGGCAACCCAAAAGGACCATGCACCATCGGGTCAAGTACATACCAAAATAGTTATGGACTTAGACACTAATCCAACATGTATAATAGAGAAAACATAGATCCAAGGTATTTAGGGTTTCATGTACACTTAGGAGTGTTAGAATGCTTAAAACCCAACAGTGGTATCAAAGCATAGGCTTGTTTTCTTGTTATACTTGCAAAAGTTGGCTAAAAATCGAAGTTTTTTGCTGTCTGGGCAACAGACTCGTCGAGTCCATCACGAGACTCGACAAGTCCATGCCTAAAAAGTGAACAAAACTATCCAACTCGCCGAGTTGGTTCATGCACTCAACGAGTTGGACCCCCAGACAGCATATCTTCGACCTTTTTGGCTGGAATTGGACTAGGAACATTACCCTAAGATGTTTTTGGACTTATAAACTTGTTTTTGATGTGGTAATGTTCATGCTAATCCAATTTCAAAGATATTTGTCAATAGAATCATGATTTTTATTAGTTTAATGGTTAGGCTAATTTCATGAAAAAGTGTTTGACTTGAAATATCATGTTCATATGAGTTGCTTAGATTAATAGGGAAGTTGTGTGAAACTGTTGTTTTCAATCCATTTTAATCTAAGAGTAGATTCTAAAATGTGTTTGTGTAACTTGTCCTCAAGTTACATGAAAAGTTACATTAAAGTTTCTTAAAACTCATAAAACTCATAAAATGTGTTTGTGTAACTTGTCCTCAAGTTACATGAAAAGTTACATTAAATATCATATTCATATAAGTTGCTTAGATTAATAGGGAAGTTGTGTGAATGTTTTTATGACTCCATAACTTGTCCTCAAGTTATGGAGGTTTAAGAGTCACTTCATTAAAATAAAAATGTGTAACCTTAATTAGTTCCATAAGTTAAAATAAAAAAAAAAAAAAAAGAACAAGAGTTACATTCTTTTATTAGTTTAAAGTCTTCCATAACTTGTCCTCAAGTTATGGAACTTGGAGAGTTTTTTCATTAAAACTACTTTAAACACATAAGTTATGGAATTAATTAGTTTTGAATAGTTTCAAAACTTGCCCTCGAGTTTTGGAATCTGTAAAGTTTCCTCTCGAATACTTTAATTCCAAGTTAAGCCCTTAGAATTTTTAAAGTTAAAATTCAACCCTTATACTTTATAATATAATAAGTTAATTATATATATATATATATATATATATATATATATATATGTATAAGAGCAAGTTAGTCTTACCATTAGTAGGCCTCATTCACTAAGTCGGTCTATAAGGGGGTATAAGGTTGCTGCCTATAAAATGACAGCTTAATGGGTGTCCACTCTCACTCACTGCTTCCTTGACTGGTTGAGGGTCGTTAGCCGAATAGGTAGGACAAGGACTATAATTCTCCCTTCATTAAAAGTATTAATGATAAATACTAAGTAACTAAACACTTAGAAATTCCCAATCTTAGTTACTTAGGAAAATGTGAATAACTAATCCAAGAAATTACACTTTGCACCTTGTTTAAGTCGTTGGTGGAGCATGTGTGGGTAACCGGCACACTAACTTGGATTTAACAAGGTAGGCAAAGGATAACTTATTGCTTATCATAGTGTCGATGGAGCGTGTGTGGTTAACCGACACATCGATTAAGGGGTAAACATTTAAGGGTACCAAGTAATTTGCATGGTTACTTCACACCTTGTTTTGTGATCTTCGGCATCCCAGTCACAAAACCTGAAGGGCACACTCGAGATTGAAACATGCCTTTGAAAAGTTCAATGAATCTCAAAAGATTTAGGAATTTCAAATCCAAGTAAAACTAAATAAAATTATTTCGTTTTCGTGGTGAAAATTGGTGAATCGTCATTCACCTACCTTTAAATATTTTATAGCTTGGATTACGGCATCCCTCTTCCAAGTTATAAAATAGTTTGTTGGGTCCTAGCCTTAATATTTCATATTGGGTGCTATATTAAGGACTTAAATCAACTATCTTGAATATCTCCCAAAAGATGTCAAGTTCAGACATTTATGATCTTCCCAAATCTCTTGAAACAAGCTTTCCTAAATGAAGATGATGTCCCATGGAAATCATACTTTTTTCACCTCCTCCAATTATTCTCCCTAACCCACAAGTTCTTGAAAATTTAAGGTCACTCAAGCCCTCTTGGTAAGTAAGGTCTAGGTGTGATCACATCTTGGAGATGAAGTCACATATTGACAAGTCAGGAGAGTTGGGTGTCAAAGTCTACAAGAACTTGATGTTCAATCACTTTCTAAGTCACATAGTGAATTCCTTTGGGACTCCTATGAAATTGACTATGATAAGACCCTTAATGATCTTATCTATTTGCTTGGTGCTGCTAAATCAACAATGATTTGAGGACTAGTAAAGTAATTTTGATTAGAAGATCAACTTCCCAAACCTTCAATGGACATTGGCAATGGTAACATTGGATATCTAGAAAAAAATTTCTCTTCCCAATGGAAAGGGATCGGCCATAGTCAACTCGGTTGACCAAATGGTAAAGAGAAAGGCTAAGTCTGAGATAGTCCCACGTACCATTATCAAAGGGTCCATATGGTCCTATTGCCAAAGAAAGGGGCAGTGGTTGCGAAGCTGCAAAATTTACCTAAAAGATCATAAGGAATGTAAAGTCAATAAGTTTGACTCTACTTTAGGTAACGTCCACTATCTAACTCTATTAAGTTCCTATTTGGAGATTCTTATTACATGATGTGACAAGGTCACATGTTGGTGTTTTAAGAATCAAAGAAAAGGTTAAGAAACTTAAAAGAAGTATATGTTGATTTTGATCGCGAAGATGGATTTCAATCGCATGGGTCTGTGATTAGAATCTTGAGCTATTACATAAGAGTTATGATATATTGCTTAGGAATAGATAACAACAAGGTTTTCATATGGATTGTAAGGATAAGTTTTTCTACAAAAGTTTTAAAATAAAAAAAAAATTGTTTTAATTTTATTTATTTTAAGTATCCTTACAATGACATTTGTGGAAAAGTGTTGCTTATGGTTCCATTGCCAACAATATTGGAAAATGAATTTGATTTTTCCGTTTGTGTTAGTGTCTAAATTTACCAAATAAGGAAAGATTATCATCACCCAAGTTTCAATTGGACCGAAACTTGGAATCATGCAAGTTGTATAGTATGATAAATGAGAAATTTCAGCTTGGAAAATTAAGACTAATTCCTTATGTAAATAAGGAAAGGACTAAGGGATCGAGTACACATTCGTGTGAACTGGTCAAGTCCACCACAAAAGATCAAGAAGACTATTCGTCATGATTTACTTAAGTTCAGTAAATATGGTTATACTTATAAGTTTAAGTATAATTCGGTAGCATTGGAGAAGTTCTAATGTGTGACAGAACGAATAAGAAGAATCAAAGTATGGCAGAAAGATAAAAGGTTCTCAAATTTGAAAAGATGGGAGAGTACTTTAGTATCATGTTTATGATCATCTTAATGATTAAGATACCATATCACAATTGATCATCTTTGGTCATCTTAGTAAGAAGACGATTCATGAATTGTAGAAATGGTAAAATCAAAAAGATGAGTCATATTTCGTTCCAAAACAATTCGTAGAGTCATACTCCAAGATTGTAACTTGAGTGACACATCTTAAAGAAGGTTTATTAACACTAGTCAAATGTAAAAGTAAAAGATTTTCTACTCTTGTACATTTGAAATTGGTAAGTTGTGATGTTTTGGATAAAATTGAGACTAACTTAGGCCAATTGTGTGAAGTGTTAGTCTTGATAAAGAATCTGCACTATTTCTTGAATATTTGACAAGAGAGTCTTATATGTCTAGAGGACAGTGGGAGTCTTAAAGGTCTTGAAAGTCTCAAGAACTAATCAAGAATAAAACCTGAAGTTCTTCAGTAGCACATAACTTAAGCTCTATAACCTATCGTGTTGACATTTCTGTGCCTATTCAAGTTGGCTTTGCATAGGAGTTCTGAGAGTTCTCATTTGGTTGCACAGCTACTTGGAAGCAATGGCAGGCCCTTGAGCTGCCAAATGGAAAGAATTTAAGATTGCACAAGTTCAGTCCATATGAATTTGAGTTTGTCAATAACTGTGTCTTGTGATTATGGTGTTGGCAAAATTCATATGGGTAGGAACTCATACACCATAAAATCTAAGTGTCATAAGGTTTCTCTCCGATTCATGAAAATGATGGTGAGGAAACACTTTCACTAAGTAGATTTTAAGTAGATAGCAAAGGTCTAAACAATTGAGACTATGATTACGGCATCCCTTTTCATAGTTCTGAAATTGTTCAGACACATCTGTGAGATATCTAAGATAAGGTGTATGATTATGATAAAGTCTTATCAAAGCAATCTAGTATCAAAAACCTAAACTTTGGAAAGGAAGTTAATAAAGTATTGATTTCTAGAAGTACAACTGTTTTTCTGAGTACATGTCAAAGCTAGTGGGAGCATAAGTGTTATGCTAATAATCATCATGTTAGTGGGAGCATGATAATTATGATTAGTATTGCAAGTTAGCAATGTTAATTATAGAAAAACAAAAGTTCAAGGGTTGAAAAGTTGTTTTGCTATTATTAAGGGAGAGGAGATTATACTTCATTTCAATTCTAAAAGCTTAGATTGAGGTTTTAATCGACTTTAGTCAAGGATATATATTTGAATTTTGTGTTGGAATGGCTCAACATGAGGAAATTCTATATATAGGTCTATTATTTGTGTTCTAAAATTCGGTTATGATTACGGCATCCCTTTTTCATAATCTGAATTAAAGAACTTGGCAAATAGAATTAGAAATATTGTAGCAAAAGACTGGTCTAGTATCATGTCTTTATGTGAAACATCATGAATCGTGTCCCATATGCTTTGGATATAGGATCGATTGCATGTGCTATAGTATTCATCCTTTCTAAATTTTCAAAATGCTCAGAGCATTAAGGAGGGAAAATTCTAGAATTGGATATGACTAAAAGGATTAAGCAATTGTCGAGGACAATCTAAGGTTTACCAAAGATTGGTTGCTCAGGGACAGTTGGAAGTATAGTGTAATTTTTGGAAAGGACCATAATGACATTTTCTGAAAAGAGGCAACTCTTATTCAGAAGTGATAGTCAAAATGAAATATGGAAATGTTTCAAAGTTGGAAATTATTCAATCTGTGTAAGATTAGAAAAACTTAATTCAATAAGGATGGTTCCATGGAGTTGATCTCCATTGGAATACCATGTAATGTTTGTTGGCAAGTCTTTGTGACTTTGTGCATAATCATTACAAGAGGATCAATGCATATAAATTTAAAATCTAACAGATTTCAGTAAATGGTAGGAATTTGGAATTCTTATATTTATGATAAGGATTTGGGATTGTGAAATGAGAATCATTGGAGTTATGTTCAATTGATTTATTTCACAAAGTAAAGATCATACAAAAACATAGTATGCATACTTGGTGTATAGCATGACTAGTGTTTAGGAAAAACACAGTGTACATGCTTGGAGCATGAGACAACTACTGTTTTTAATTCAAGTATAAAGTTGATAGTTGAAACAGTATACAATGAATAATATGTGATCATATGGTGATAAATAAAATGTGTTTTATTTATATTCATAAGTTGTGAGACCATATTGGATTTGATTATTCTTGTGTTTCACTTTGCATGTTTTGACTTCCAGAATAACTAGGTCATTCTTCTCGAGTGACTAAGATATTCAAACTATCCACAGTTGGTCATATGTTGGAAGTAGATATGAATCAAGACTGTCATGAATCGGTTTTGTAGATGCCCAAGGTAGAGGACATAGCCAAGAGGTGCTACAACATTCATGAGTGCTCATAAGTTCTGAGTATTGGATTCAACTCACGCTCATTTGAATCACTTCACGTATTTTATCATGAGTGATCATGAGACGATAATATATTATATTCTTCAAACCTAGAGATATGAGTTGTTACTATGAGTTGGTTGTACATTGATTGCACGAAAACGCATTGGTAACTTGATGTTATAAAACATGTCTTTGTGTATGATTCAAAAAGTAGTCGAACAAGCCATATGAGTAGAATTTTATCCATTCCTTTTACCTTAGGGATAAAATTGATATTTGTGGGCCCCTCGATGATTTACTGATGACACACGTGAGTGCTTGGCCAAGCCAGGACTGATTTGATTTGTTCAATCAGTCAGTCGTTATAAATCGGAAATCGGGAAACAACAGATGGACATAGATAATGATTTATAATCAATGTCTCAGTCCATATGATATCTAGAATGGAGGAATATATGATCACTTATCTAATAGACAAGTCATTGACAAAGGTCAGAGATCATCGACAAGGTCAGAGTTCGACAGAAGCTTTTGAGATCTACGATTGCTAGTTGGTTCTTGAAGTCATACTTGCAATAATAGTTTTAGACTTATCCAAGTGGGAGACTGCTAGATTAATGTCTAAGTCTATGACTATAATTGTTATGGCTTGACCTGACCCGACATGGTCCGGTTGGGTTGCATGGCATCATGCATTTGGATAGACTAAAATGAGAGAAATAACATTTGAAGTTGATTAATATATTATAAGTTCTAATATATTAATAAGATTATTTAATTAGTATTGATCAAGAATTAATCTAGAATTTATTAAGTGATCAAAAGAAGACTAATTAAATATATGGGTTGATTGTGTAAATCATCCATACTTGTATAGTGGGCTAATGCTCCATGGATTGTCAAGTTGGGCTAAAACCCATAAGATGCTTCATGGATGCTCCATGGTATAATTGAACCCATGAACCCAAGGAAATGGAAAGCCATGACAATTAGGGTTTACCCGAATTGTCACTAACTATATAAGCATCTTATACTTGACCAAAATCGGCCACTAGTGTGTGTGTGAAAAAGGGCTATCCGATTTTCAAGAAGTGTTCAAGTTTCTCTCTAAGTCTTTCCAAGTGTATTTGGTGTTGTGTGAACCATTTGAGGTGTCACGCTTGGGGCACTAGGCACTCAAGCTCCATGAAGACAATCTACACCAAAAGGTATGTAATTCTAACTTATTATATTCATATGAATTAATGTTATTATGCTAGTTAGGATGAATACCTTGGAAAGTTCATATTTGTATGTATAATAGAGAAAACATAGATCCAAGGTATTTAGGGTTGCATGTACACTTAGGAGTGTTAGAATGCTCAAAACCCAATAGTTATGGCTAAACCCATTAAGAAGGACTAGTAGTGGGTAAAGTTGAAAACTTTACTCATAATAGGTCATTTCCAACATGTAGACGAAGTTTGGAGCCTTGATCTGAAGTATAAGGGCTTAATATGTTAAGATGACCCAAACTGACTGAGGGACTTGGCGAGCCCAGGGAGGGACTCGACAAGTTGAAGTGAGTTGTCCAGTTTCTGTTCATGCTAGATCTTGATGACTCTGAGGATTGACTTGACGAGTTGATTCGATAAATTGCGACCATGAGTAGTCAGGGAAATCGGCAAGTCAGGGTTGACTCGACGAGTGGGATCGCGATTTCAAGATTCCGAACTTTAAAAATCGACGAGTTCATGGAGCAACTCGGCGAGTTGAGTCAAATCGGAGCGTTGACTTTGACTTTGACTAAGCTTGACCTAGCTTGACTTTTAAGGGCATTTTGGGACTAAGTTTCGTATTGTATTGATAGCTCGGGGATCCGGAGGAGCAACAGTCCGGGAATTGCCAGTTAGCAGCCAGAGAAGTATCATCAGAACCTCAGCAGTGCAAGGTGAGTCTCCTCACTATGATGGGTCTACGACCACAATGTCGGTCCATTATGTTTGTGTACAGTAGGAAGACCTGGGGTTAGCCCTAGGCATTTTATGATATATGTTCCGGATTACGATCCGATGCCAGGAGAGGACCAAGGAATGTTAGTATGTCAGAGGTCTTTGTGATTCTTCCATGTGTCGGTATTTATAGGTTCCAGATCAAGGTCCGATGTCAGGGCAAGCCCGAGGTATGTTTATATGATAGTATGTTTACGGACTAGGATCCGATGCCGGGGCAAGCCCGAGGAAGGTTATATGTTGCATGTTAGATTATACTTGTTGTCTTCGTGATACTTGTATGTGCCTGGTAGGGAGGTGGGTGTGGGCGAGGTCCTGTATCTCATCACTAGCTGAGCATGGATGGGGTTCCATATCTCAATAGTAGTAGAGTAGGGGCGAGGCCCGTGATAGGAGAGAAGTGAGTGTGGGCAAGGCCCGTATCTCACTATCAGCAGGATTATGGACGGGGTTCCACGACTCATCAGTAGCAGACTAGGGGCGGGGCCAAAGATAGGCAAGGCCTTGGAACAGGAATACAGTAAGAGTATGTTTTCTTTATGTACAAGCATGTTATGTGATTGTGTGTGTATAGCAGCCGAGGCCCAGAGACAGAGGGGGCCTAAGCGAAACAGATCTATATATCGAGCGGGGCTCGATGCCAGGCGGGGCCTGATGCTGGGTGGGGCCCGATGTCGGAGCAATTCCGATGCCGGGAAAGTCCCATTATGTTTGTGTATAGTAGAAAGACACGAGTAGGCAAGGTGGCTTACCGTTTGGATCTACCGGACGAGCTTAGCCAGATGCACAACACCTTCCACGTGTCTCAGCTATGGAAGTGTGTCACAGACGAGGCCGCAGTCGTTTCTCTGGATGACATTTAGGTGGATGACATCCTGAACTACATTGAGAGGCTCGTTGCGATTTTGGATAGGAAGACCAAGGTTCTTCGGAACAAGGAAGTGAATTTGCTAAAGGTGAAATGGTAGCACTAAAGAGACTCCGAATGGACGTGGGAGCCAGAAGAGGAAATGCGAGATCATTATCCGGATTTGTTCGTGTCAGCAGACTTCGAGGACGAAGTCTAGTTCAAGTGGGGGAGATTTGTAACGCATGTTCCAAGTATTGTTTAATTTTATAATTTTAGGGTTTTGCATTGGGACTCGACGAGTTGGGGAGCTTCAACTCGTCGAGTAGATTTCATTAATGAGGATGCGGAATTTGGATCCTACTCGATGAGTCAGAAGGCACCGACTCGACGAGTAGGCACTGTAAAGGAAAACCCTAATTTTTAGGGTTTGTGCCCTATATAAAGGACTTAACCTGCCTCTTGTGGCCTCCCTTACCACTTCACTACACATAAAATAAACCCTAATCCGTTCCTTGTTGCTTTCTTGTGCTTGTGAGGCTAGCAGAGTGTTTTTGGTGCTTTTGGTTGAAGAAGTTGAAGGTTGGAAAGATTATAATGGGAAGGAGTTTGTAGATCCAACATCCACAGCGTCTAGGCATTCCATTTGAAGGTAACAAGCTGTTACCTTGATTATTCTAGCACTAGATCCCCTTATTCTTAAGTTTAAGGTCGTTGTTGGTATATTTGTAGAGCATTTCGAGTATTGGTTAAGATATGGAGTTGCAACTTCAGATCTGGACCCTTCTGAGTCCTTATAGTGTTAAAGTGATATGGGCTTATCTAGTCATAGAAATCATTCATTATCTTATTAATTATTGTTGATTTTATATCATTTTATAGACAAAAGGTACTTAATTAGCTTAATATTTCAATTTCAGCAATAAAAGACATGCTCGGTTGAAAAACAAAGAGGATTGAGTGATTGGAAGCTTGGAGATTGAAGACTGAAGAAAGAAGTATGTTGTTGGACAGCTTGACCCCTTGTCAGTGTTTTGGCTATATCTCATGAACCGTAACTCCGATTGATGAGGTTCAAAATGTTCTGAAAACTAGACACAATTTCGGACGACTTTCATGTTTTGAGAAAATGTTGATTCCAAGAAAATGCGACGAATTGGGCCTAAAATCGACGAGTTGGTCAGAACGTTCCCAATTTGAAGATGCCTTGTTGTACACGCTGTATACGCGGATTATCAAAAAACTCGATGAGTTGGTGGTGAAAACTCGTCGAGTTGACGCTATTTTCAGAATTTATATATAGAAACGCTTCTCATTTGAACCCTAACTTATGCTGGAGGCTTTGGACGATTTTTGGTGGCTAAAAAGGTTCTAAGAAGTTCTGGTTTTCGTTTTTCAACTAGGAACTCAAGTTTGAAGAGATCAAAGGCATTAAAGTATCACTTTTCTCTTAATATTTGTTTTTAATCATGTTGATAACATTAGATTTTGAGTTTATGATTGTTTTTGCTGAAGTTATGGGCTAAATTCGATACTTCTGTTTGGATGAGATAATCTTATGAACATGGTTTGATTGATTGGTTTGATTAATATTGATTTGGTTATTCATCTTGTTAAGCTTGTTAAAGATCCTCATGTATTGATGATAAATATTTTCTGTTAATAAGTGAGTTATTAAGTTGCATGAACATCTTCTTGATTACTTGATTCATATAGTTTTGTGAATAAAAAATTGTATTCCTATGAATAATGAACATGAAACTAGGGTTAATAGAAAATATGTAAATCAGTGTGTGAGCATGTATGATGAACAACCATATATGAGTTGATTGAATTGAACAAATTTGATTAGCTATTATTACAAGTCTTACTTGATACGAACTGAACACTAGGAAACTTGTTAGTTTAATCAACCGGCCATTGTTTGAATTAACTTGTATACTAAAGGATTGGTAATAATGAACATAAACCCAATCAAATTAGGAATCGGTAATCATTGACATATTGATCCATTACACTTGCCACGAAATCAACCATAGGAATAAGTGAATCAAATCTGAACAGAAGTCTCTTTTATCATTGAATCTAGTTGTCCCTTCTTTTTCTTCTTAATTGTTCACTTTATTTTGTTTGAGTGTTAATTGATTGATTAAGTTTCTAGTCTTGCAAAACTAGAGAAACCCCCTTTTATATTGTTTTATTTAGATAATATTAGCATTTATTTTAATTGTTTACCGTTCCCTGTGTTCGATACCCTACTTACCTGAACTAAACTACTAATCGATAGGTACACTGCCTTTTGTGTGTTTGTGTTTGTGTTTAAGTTAGTAGGATTAAAACTAGTACATTTCACACACATCATAAAGTCACTGAATTTATCAAGCATTGGTTCTTCTCCTTAGCTAAAACCCCTCCCTTAGTGTGGTTTTGGCACTTGAGGGCTTGCATGCACGTAAAGTTTGCAACTTTACATGGAAACCATGCCTTAGGAAGCTAGATCTGCAATTTGGAGTTTTGGGGTAGCTTAAAAATGACTGAACACAAAAGGACTGAAGGAACGCGTTGAGTCCCCTAGCTAACTCGACGATTCGGGTAGGTTTACCCGTTTTTGGGGATTTTAAGTGGTTTCTGTAAAGGATTTGAGTTTTCTGCCTACATGGGTTTTCGGTCTTCTGGACATGGAGGAACTCGACGAGTTACATAGGTAACTCGGCGAGTTGGCAAGTTACTCGGACAACTCGATGAGTTGTTTGATGCACTCGACGAGTTGAGGTCAACATGGACTGTTGACCTTGACTTTGACCATGGTTGACTTTGAGGGCATTTATGGCATTTCGGGATTGTGACAAGTTAATCACATGATGATTATATACGGTTGAGTTGGAGCAATGCATTTGGAATTATTGGATCTTACCTTGTCAGTTCAGCATTTACGAGAGGTGAGTCTCCTCGCCATACCAATGGGTCTAAGGCACCAAGGCCGACCCAATTGTTTTGTGTTATGATTAGTTGATTATGGGATATGTGATATGCCAGTTATTGTAACACCGTAAATTTCAAAACAATTTTTCGCATTTTATACAAAACACAATTCATTCAATATTCATAAAAACATCATTGTTTGAAACTCGAATTAGCAGCATATAAAAATCCCAAGATCTCATAACATAAAATCCCGTGTGTGTATTGATCAGGCCGGCGCCTTCCCGCGATCCTCACTGGTACCTGAAACAAATAACACCAAGCACTGTAAGCACAAAGCTTAGTGAGTTCCCCAAAATACCACACATAGCACATATTAGCCACTCGAGGCTATAACTCTTTGGGTCCATGGACCCTACTCTGTGAACCCTCTGGTTCTAACTCTGTAAACCTTCCGGTTCTAACTCTATAAACATACACAACATAAATCACATAGAAATAATGCAGTTCAACACATAACATACATATAGCATACAAATACCCTGTCACATAACTCTGATCACCTACTCAAGGTAAGGTATAGTGAGAAGACTCACCTTGCGTATCTCGTAACTCGTAAATCCCTGAAATCACTAGTGCTCGATCTCCCGAGCTATAGTCCTCCTATAACACAATACATCTCTAATTAACACTTTCCCAACTAAGGTTGACTAACCCTATCAAGTCAACACCGGTCAACTCTGGTCAATGGTCAACGGTCAACTCAACTCGCCGAGTCTGGCGTGGACTCGCCGAGTCTCTGCGGGGACCCGATTTCTGTGAGTCCCTTCCGACTCACCGAGTCACTCACCCGACTCGGTTACTCAACCCCTGGTTCGAAATCACTGAACAACCTGCACCAACTCGTCGAGTCTGGAAATGGACTCGGCGAGTGCATTCCATGCACAACCCCAAACGACCTTCTGAGGTCAGATCTGCTCCACTAACTCATAGATCCAGTGCTTCCAAGCTTATTTATCACGTAAACTTCATGTCTTGGCGCTCATAACACACCTAATGACTCATAAATGGTGTTTTGACCTCAAGCACCAAGATCCCAAACCAAAACCTCCATGGATTCATAAAAAGCTTGGACAAAGGGACACTCTAGACCTCCAAGGGTCCAGATCCAGAACCTAACTCGCTTAAGGGACCAAGGAAGCACTAGATCTATCCACAAAATGGCTCAATAAGCCCTAAATCAACATGAACATCACCTTAACAGAAAATGTTTCGAAAATAGTACCTCAAATGTGATGTTCTGGACCTCAGATCTTCAGGAAGTTGATCCTCTTATTTCCCCTTGGCTATAGCTTCCTTTCCCTTGCTAGATAACACCTCCAAGGTCAACAATGGCTCCTTCTCTCACTCCAAACGCTCAAGCTCACTAGGGTTTCGCTCTGGGGACTGGTAAGCACAAATAACGGGCATAAGGCCCTTTAAATAGGCCCCAAACCCGAGAAATTAGGGTTTCATTAAACAGCGCAGACTCGCCGAGTCCACCAATGCGACTCGTCAAGTCCGGTCATTAATCCGGGTGAGAAATCGCGTCTCTACTCGGCGAGTCTACGCACCAACTCGCCGAGTTCTTCCACAAAACTCAAAATAAAATGAATAAATATAATACCTGAAATTCCGGATGTTACAATTATCCCCCACTTGAATCTGACTTCGCCCTCGAAGTCTCATTCCTGAAATAGCTCCGGATGCTGCTCCCGCATCTCACGCTCTGGCTCCCAGGTCAACTCGGATCCCTTCTGATGTTGCCACTAAACTTGTACCAGAGGAACCTCCTTGTTCCTCAGAACCTTGATCTTCCAATCCACAATCACAACTGTTCTCTCCGCGTAGTTCAGGCTCGCATCCACCTGAATGTCCTCTAACGGCACTATCGCCAACTCGTCGGCTATACATTTCCTCAACTGAGACACATGGAAGGTATTATGAATCCGCTCCAATTCCGCAGGTAGCTCCAAGCGATACGCTACCCTGACCACCCTCGCGATCACTCTGAACGGCCCAATATACCGGGGCCCTAGCTTGCCCCTCTTCCTGAATCGGATCACTCCTTTCCAAGGAGATACCTTCAGGAGAACATAATCACCGACCTGGAACTCGAGCTCGGATCGACGTCTATCCGCATAACTCTTCTGGCAGCTCTGAGCGGTCAACAATCTCTGCCTGACCCGTTGTATCTGCTCTGTCATCTGAAGTACAATCTTTGTGCTACCCATAACACGTTGCCCGACCTCTCCCCAGCAAATGGGGGTCTGACACCTCCTCCCATACAACAGCTCAAAAGGTGGCATACCAATGCTCGAATGATGGTTGTTGTTGTAGGAAAACTCTGCCAAGGGCAAATACGTGTCCCAACTCCCCCCAAAGTCCAGCACACATGCCCGGAGCATGTCTTCGAGCGTCTGAATCGTCCGCTCACTCTGCCTGTCAGTGTGGGGGTGATATGCGGTACTAAAATGCAGCCTAGTACCCAACTCCTCGTGAAACTTCTTCCAGAATCTGGAAGTGAAACGCACATCTTGATCTGAAACAATAGAGAATGGCACTTCATGTCGTGATACCACTTCCCTCACATACATCTCTGCTAATTTCTCTGCGGAAGAACTCTCACTGATAGCAAGGAAGTGGGCACTCTTTGTCAACCTGTCCACAATCACCCAAATTGCATCGACTCCCCTAGCAGTCCTTGGCAATTTGGTGATAAAATCCATGGTAATCTGTTCCCACTTCCATTCGGGAACCTCCAACGGCTGCAACTTACCATGCGGTCTCTGGTGCTCGGCCTTAACCCTACGGCAGGTTAAGCACCTCTCAACAAACCACACAACATCCCTCTTCATACAGGGCCACCAATAGTCTCTCCTCGGGTCCAAATACATCTTAGTGGCCCCAGGATGGATCGAGAATTTCGACCGATGAGCCTCTTCCATCAAAATGGTAGGCGTACCTCCCACAAACGGTACCCATATACGCCCCTGAAATGTCATAAGCCCCCGACCATCGGTAACGAACTCCGATACCAACCCAACAACTCGTTCTCTCTTCTGGTTCTCCGATCTCACGGCCTCAGTCTGTGCTCCACGAATGGTGTCCAACACCGGAGCCATCACGGTCAATCGCAAACATACATCTCGCAATGGGGCGCTCTCCGCCCTACGACTCAGGGCGTCGGCTACCATATTACCCTTGCCCGGATGATACAGGATCTCACAATCATAATCCTTGACCACATCCAACCACCTCCTCTGCCGCATATTTAGGTTAGGTTGATCCATCAAATACTTCAGGCTCTTATGGTCCATGTATATCGTACACCGAACCCCATATAGATAGTGATGCCAAATTTTAAGGGCGAACACCACTGCCCCCAACTCTAGATCATGGGTGGGATACCTCGTCTCATGAGGCTTCAGCTGCCTCGATGCGTGATGTGTGTGAAACGAACTAGTTTTAATCCTACTAACTTAAACACAAAGAAGAACACACAAAAGGTAGTGTACCTATTGATTAGCAGTTTAGTTCAGGTAAGTAGGGTATCGAACACAGGAAACAGTAAACAATTAAAATAAATGCTAATATTATCTAAATAAAACAAGTAATAGAAAGAGGGTTTATTCTAGTTTTGCAAGACTAGAAACTTAAACAATTAACTAAAACTTAAACTAAGAAACTAAGAGCTACGCAAATAAAATCGACTAAATTCAATAATAAAGAGGACTTCTGTTTAGGTTCGACTCATTTGTTCCCATGGATGATTTTATGGTAAATATATCGGATTAATTCTTCATTGGTTACCGACTAAAGTGATTAGATTCACATTCGCTATAGCTAATCCTTAGAAAACAAATTAATTCAAGCAATGGTAGTTGTCTAAATTAATGAATTTCCTAGTTTGTTGATTCGGGTTTAGAAAGACTTGTAATTAGCTAATCAAATTGGTGATTCAATAAACCTCTTGTTGATGGTGTATCACACAAGCTCACACATTAACTTACCTATCTTCAAGTTAATTCTAGTTTCACATTCGTTATTCCTAGACATACAACTATGTGGTCACGTAAATCATATGAAATTAGCAACTAAGAGATGTTCATACAACTTAATTACTGATTTATTAACAGAAGAATAGTTATTGTCAACACATAAGGTTCTTTAACAAGCTTAACAAAACATAATTACCAATTAAAATTAATCCTACTCAAATAATCAATCCATGTTCACAAAATTGTCTACCCTAACAGAAGAATAAGTTTTTAGCTCATGATTGCAGTAAACATAAACTCAAAAACGAAATCAAAGTATGTAAACCTGATTCAAATCCAAAAATGTTACTAAGAATAAACCAAAATTGTCTTGATTCTCTTCACAGTTGAATGTAGGGTTGATTCTTCAGTTCCTCACGACCTAGCAGCACTTCCAATCGTTTCTCAGCCTCCTAGGGTTTCTCTCCATGATATGATATCGATCTGAAAGTCCCTTTATATAGATTTTCACAAAATAGAGGCTACTCGGCGAGTCCGTCACTTAAAACCCGTGTACGGCAAGTCAGCGCGTCCAGAATCGTGAAAGTTCGATACGACTCGCCGAGTAGTCTACCCTACTCTCCGAGTATGTTTCGAATCAGAATTTTCTCAAAACACGAAAGTTGTCCGAAATTGTGTATAATTTTCAGAACATTTTAAATCTCGTCAATCGGAGTTACGGTTCATGAGATATGGCCAAAACACTGACGAGGTGTCAAGCTGTTCAGCAACATCTTTCTTTCTTCAAAATCCAAGATCCAAGCTTCCAATCGCTAGTTCCGCTTCCTTTTCTATCCGAGCATGTAATTGTTGCTGAAAAATGAAATTATAAACTAATTAAGCACCTTTTGTTCATTAAATGAGACAAAAACAACATAAAGTATTAAGAGAATGCATGAATTATATGACTAAATATGCCCATATCAAAATACCCCACACTTGACTTTTGCTTGCCCCCAAGCAAAACTAAATTTTAGTACACTAATATTACATAAGACAATCCCAATCGAACCCAGCCATTATGCCAAGACCGCAACGCATGCATTTGTGTCTAAAATTTTTCCTATGGACCCCCCTCAATTCTAAGTACTCACAATCCTCATAAACACTCGCCCACTTCTTTTGAACAACGCTCATTTTATGCATCCCTCCGAATCCATCCCCATAAAACTTTCTTAACCTCAAGTCATTTTTGGTTAAATTCCCAAGCATACATACGATAAAATTACCTAGAAAAGAAAATTACAAATACAACTTTTGATTGAATCTTTTATACTTTGTAGCTTTTCTTCAATGTGTTCTTCTTTGTCTTCTTAGCTTTGTAGATTCTTTATTCAAACATTTCATCACTTTTTTTTCAACTTTTTTTTTTGCTTTTTTTTTTCTTTTCTCTTTTTTTTCAACACACTTTTTCCATTCAAAACTAAAAACCTAGAAAAACATATGCTTAAGCAAGGGAATTTAACTTCATCCTTTATTGGTTAAAGGCATTAGTCTAGTGTGCAATGACTACTTAAGCTTTCCTGGATACATTTCTGGTACACGATGCTAAACATGTTGCGATCCTCAAACTAAGCGAGGTTGTGTTTTTGTCCCATGATTTCACTAGAATAAAGGAGGCCACAAATGCACTAGAACGTATATATGCTCAACTAAACATTTAGGTCCTCAAGGAATCATCAAACACAATACTAGCATGGAATCCTAATTGCTTTTACCAAAATTTTCTAATTTAGCCCTAGCAATTTGTATGCAATTTGTTTTCAAAATTTAACTAAAATTCTAAAATTTCAACTAATGTAACCAACCCCTACCCCACACTTAATTTATGCAATGTCCCCATTGCATTTTATGCATGAATAAGAAAACATAAAAATAAAGAGGGAATTGGAACAAACTCCCCTGGGATAGTAGTTGTGAGGGTGATCTTTCTTCTTTTGAGCTCCATCTTCAGATGACTTTGGCATGGGAACAGCTCATCCATGCCTTGGGTGTCAAAATCTCGTGTGGTACAGCTCCAAATATGTGGGAAAAACTCTTGGAAATGCTTGGAAAATGATCTTCAAAGAATAGAACCAATGTCCATATCAAATGTCATCAAATCTTCAGCTCAAAAGTAAGAAGAATGAGCGACTTGTCGAGTAAGTATGTAGACTCGCCGAGTTGAAGCGTAAATGGTAGAAGAATCGTGAATTTTCACATGGACTCGGCGAGTCCATAAGATGCACTCGGCGAGTAGACCGTTGTGTGACAAAATTTTTATTTTCCCCAAGTCCGTTTCTGATGTATGGGGGTTATATAAACTAATAATTTCCCTCATTTTTCTTCAGGGAATAAACACTCTATAACCCTTCTATCAATTGGACTCATAGCTTGACTCAAAACTTCGTTTTCTCTCTCGCCTAAACTCGATTTCTCGCTTTGTCAGCCTTGACTCTAGACCCTCACATGCAATCCTAAGCTTCAAACTGAAAAGATCAAAACAACACACAAGTAATAGAAAAAGGAAAACAAACATCAAAATTAAATTCCTAAATTACCCTAATAAACTAGAAGTTTAAAAAGAAAAAGAAAACCAACTCTAATGACGGGTTGCCTCCCGCAAGCGCTTCTTTTTGTGCGAGTCTTGAGCTGGACTCTCAACTTAATAAACTTCCAATAAACTCAATGCCAATCCATCCGTTGCATTAAATATTTTCTTTGGACCAATTTGTAAAATTTGGCTCTTTTCTTCTAAAATTGGCCAAACGAGCTTGAATACATAAAACCCAAGAATTCTGACAAGGGTTGGGATCAATCGGGTACTAATCAGAAATGGATCGCGCTTCAGAACTTTCTCCAAAGTTGGAATCATCACCCTGTGATTCGAAACACAAACCGGAAGAACAGGGGACCATGTCGTGGTAATGGTCAAACCACAACTTGGTTCCTGCAATTCAGCTTGTTCTTGTTCTTCATCTGACCCTTCTGCCAGCAACCTTTCCAGCTCCTCCAAATCTCTTTCTGGATTAAATTCTTCATCTTGTAAATCTAGCTCTTGTAACTCAGATTGTTCTTGTTCGTTAGACAATATGCTATCTAACCATCTTCCAAATTTCTTCAAATATTCATCCGAGTCATACTCCTCATCTTCTTGCTTAATTTCTTGTACTACTTCCTCAAGAAAAGCATCAAAAGCATCGAGATTTGGAAAATACATAATAAATAAAAAATAAAAACTGAACTAAAAATGAAACAATGATAGCAATTAGCAATTAAAATTAATTTTAGAACCGTTCCCCGGCAACGACGCCAAAAACTTGATGTGTGTGAAACAAACTAGTTTTAATCATACTAACTTAAACACAGAGAAGAACACATAAAAGGCAGTGTACCTATCAATTAGCAGTTTAGTTCAGGTAAGTAGGGTATCGAACACAAGAAACGGTAAACAATTAAAATAAATGCTAATATTATCTAAATAAAACAAGTAATAGAAAGAGGGTTTTCTCTAGTTTTGCAAGACTAGAAACTTAAACAATTAACTAAAACTTAAACTAAGAAACTAAGAGCTACGCAAATAAAAATCGACTAAATTCAATAATAAAGAGGACTTCTGTTTAGGTTCGACTCATTTGTTCCCATGGATGATTTTATGGTAAATATATCGGATTAATTCTTCATTGGTTACCGACTAAAGTGATTAGATTCACATTCGCTATAGCTAATCCTTAGAAAACAAATTAATTCAAGCAATGGCCAGTTGTCTAAATTAATGAATTTCCTAGTTTGTTGATTCAGGTTTAGAAAGACTTGTAATTAGCTAATCAAATTGGTGATTCAATTAACCTCTTATTGATGGTGTATCACACAAGCTCACACATTAACTTACCTATCTTCAAGTTAATTCTAGTTTCACATTCGTTATTCCTAGACATACAACTATGTGGTCACGTAAATCATATGAAATTAGCAACTAAGAGATGTTCATACAACTTAATTACTGATTTATTAACAGAAGAATAGTTATTGTCAACACATAAGGCTCTTTAACAAGCTTAACAAAACATAATTACCAATTAAAATTAATCCTACTCAAATAATCAATCCATGTTCACAAAATTGTCTACCCTAACAGAAGAATAAGTTTTTAGCTCATGATTGCAGTAAACATAAACTCAAAAACGAAATCAAAGTATGTAAACATGATTCAAATCAAAAAGTTACTAAGAATAAACCAAAATTGTCTTGATTCTCTTCACAATTGAATGTAGGGTTGATTCTTCAGTTCCTCACGACCTAGCAGCACTTCCAATCGTTTCTTAGCCTCCTAGGGTTTCTCTCCATGCTATGATATCGATCTAAAAGTCCCTTTATATAGATTTTCACAAAACAGAGGCTACTCGGCGAGTCCAGTAACCTACTCGGCAAGTCCATCACTTAAAACCCGTGTACGGCAAGTCAGCGCGTCCAGAATCGCGAAAGTCCGATACGACTCGCCGAGTAGTCTACCCTACTCGCCGAGTACGTTTCGAATCAGCATTTTCTCAAAACACGAAAGTCGTCCGAAATTGTGTCTACTTTTCAGAACATTTTGAATCTCGTCAATCGAAGTTACGGTTCATGAGATTTGGCCAAAACACTGACGAGGGGTCAAGCTGTCCAGCAACATCCTTCTTTATTCAAAATCCAAGATCCAAGCTTCCAATCGCTAGTTCCGCTTCCTTTTCTATCCGAGCATGTAATTGTTGCTGAAAAATGAAATTATAAACTAATTAAGCACCTTTTTTTCTTTAAATGAGACAAAAACAACATAAAGTATTAAGAGAATGCATGAATTATATGACTAAATATGCACATATCAATGCGTATGCTATCACATGTCCTCTTTGCGTCAGCACCGCTCCCAACCCCAAGATCGACGCATCATAGTAGACCACAAAGTCCTACATCCCCTCCGGGAGGGCTAACACTGGGGATTCGCATAACCTTTGGTGAAGCGTCTCAAAGGAGGCCTGCTGCTCGGGGCCCCATGAAAAAGTGACACCCTTCCGGGTCAACCTGGTGAGTGGCACTGCGATCTTAGAGAAATCCCTGATAAATCTCCGACAATAACCTGCCAATCCTAAGAAACTCCTGATCTCGGAGGGTGACCTCGGCACCTCCCAACTCATCACTGCCTCAACTATGGCCGGGTCGACCAATATCCCTTTCTGGTTAACGAGATGCCCTAGGAACTGGAGCTCTCGCAACCAGAAATCACACTTGAAGAATTTGGCATAAAGCCTCTCCGATCTCAGAACTCCGAGGATATCCCTCAAATGCTCCTCATGCTGCTCTCTAGATCTTGAATATACCAAAATGTCGTCGATGAATACAATCACCGACCGATCCAACATCGGCCTGCACACTCGGTTCATGAGATCCATGAACACTGCCGGGGTATTGGTGAGGCCGAAAGGCATCACCACAAACTCGTAATGCCCATAACGCGTCATGAACGTTGTCTTCTGGATGTCCTCATCTCGCACCCTCACCTGATGATATCCAGACCTCAAATCGATCTTGGAGAACCAAGATGCTCCCTGCAATTGGTCGAACAAATCGTCGATCCTCGGCAACGGGTAACGGTTCTTGACCGTCAGCTTGTTCAACTCCCGGTAATCAATGCACATCCGGTGTAAGCCATCCTTCTTCTTGACAAAAAGGATAGGCTCTCCCCACGATGAGCTGCTCTTCCGAATAAATCCCTTTCCCAGCAGCTCCTGAAGCAGCGAGGATAACTCTTGCATCTCTGGAGGTGCAAGGCGATAAGGCACCTTGGCGATAGGCGCGGCCCCCGGAACCAAATCGATACTGAACTCCACTTGCCTCACGGGAGGCACACCCGACAACTCCTCTGGAAATACATCCAGGAACTCAGGCACTATCGGAATCTCCTCAACTGAACTCGACCTCTCTGAATCAACTCGCGTATCCATCACATACGCCACAAAGCCCTTACAGCCCTGCTGTAGACACTGCCTCACCCTAGCGGCCGAACAAAATACTGACCCAGAACGTGTACCCTCGCCATACACTGTAAGAACTCCCCCACTAGGGTCTCGTATGGTCACCAGCTGCCGCTCGCAGTCGATAACCGCACCGAATCTGCTCAACCAGTCCATGCCCACAATGACACAGACATCACCCATCACAATAGGAACCAAGTCAATCGGGAACTCAACACTGAAAATCTCGAATACGCACCCACGGATCACCTCTGTGGCATATATCACCCTCTCGTCAGCTATGGAAACTCTCAGAGGCCGACTCAACGCCTCACGACTAATACTGATATGCTGACTAAAAGCCAAAGATACAAAAGACCGACTCGCACCCGAGTCAAATAAAACCAAGGCAGGTACAGAATTCACAAGAAAAGTATCTACGCATAACATAATATAAGCATAATATCTCAACATCAAAATAAATACACGAAAAAATACATACCAGCCACGACATCGGGCGCTGCGCGGACCTCCTCCGCAGTCAACTGAAAGGCTCTCCCTCGTGCCCTCGGCGCCTCGGACTTCACTGGCCGACTCTCGGTAGCTCTTATGGCGGCAGGGGCAGATCCCTGAGGTGCTCCCTGAGCTGATCCCCGCAACTGCGGACACTCTGCCTTCCGGTGTCCAGTCTGGTTGCAGTGAAAACACACTGCAAACCCCTTGGGGCAATCCTTGGCCATATGCCCCTCCTTGCCACACTTGTAGCAAGATCCAGCTCTACAAACTCCATCATGACCCTTGCCGCACTTTCCACAAGTGCGGCCCTTCTGGCTCCCTGATCTGGGATCAGCGGGCTTGGCCCGCTTGGCTGCCGGCTAGGACTGTGCCGGTCGCCGATCCCTCCCCTGAGACTCTGCCTCCTCCCTAGCCTGAGTCTCTAGCTCGATCTCCCTCTTCCGGGCATTTGCCTGAAGCTCGGCAAATGTCCGGTACGAGGAGTTCGCCACGAACTCCCGAATGTCTCTCTTCAAGATACTCAAATATCGGCTCATACGTGCCTGCTCAGTAGACACGTGCTCAGGGCAGAACATCGCCCTCTCATGGAACATCCTGGTAATCACCGTAACAGACTCGGTACCCTGCTTGAGAGTTAGAAACTCCTGGGCCAAACGCTCCCTCTCCACCTGGAGAATGTACTCATCTCGGAACATGGCAGTGAACCTCTCCCAGGTCACTGCCGGAAGCTCAGCAGGCGTATAGTGCGCCGTCACAAACTTCCACCAGTCCTTCGCTCCCAAGCGAAGCTGGTTCAGCGCGAACCGGACTCTCAAATGCTCAGGAGATGAGCAAGTAAAGAAACACCCCTCTATGTCTGAAATCCATCTCATAGCCGCCACCGGGTCCTGGGTCTCGTCAAACTCCGGCGGTTTTGTGTTGCTGAACTCTCGGAACAGCAACGTATCACCACCCTGCGGCCTCGCAGCAGCAACAGCTGCGGTGGCCGCTGCAACAGCAGCCTCAGAAAGAGCAGCATAACGCTCGTCGAAAGTCTCAATCAACGTGGTCTGGATAGACCCGAACATCTCTGGTATCTCTGCCATGATGGCCGCAGCCACCTCTTCATGGATGATCCGGCGAATCTCCTCATCACTAGCCCCACTGCTCTCTGGCATAAGACGTGTCCTCACCATGATCCACCTCTGAAAAACAACATATGATATATTCGAAACTCTCTCGAGCATACTCGCACTCGACAACTCATCCCTCCTTGATCCTTGGCATCCCGAAGATTCTTCCTTGGACTGTACACCGCCCCGGTGCTTCCAGTAGTACGGGCCCAATACTACTGTCCGCACCGTTTCAGTATACACCCCAAGTCCTCCTCTTCAGATCCCAAGTTCCAAGTACTCTATTATGCATGATACACTCTCTAACAGATCTCTCATAAGCTCCTCGCTGCTACCTACTCACTCTCAAGCATCTCATAGCAGCTCACCTCTCCCTAGGCTAAGGCATCACAAATCAGGCCACTCTAATCCTAATAGGAGTACCTAGCCCACTCTAGCATGAGAATACATCATATCAATATCATAACATATAATATAAGGGTATCTTGGGAAATCACCGTTTGGGCGCGGACTGATCGTACACACGACTCTGCTCTGCATTTTCCAAAAATCTTTTACTCTTTTTGAAAATATTTCTCAAATCCTCAGTTTGAGTTCAAATACGCCTGAAGGTGTACTCGAATCTCTCAAACCAAGGCTCTGATACCAACTTGTAACACCGTAAATTTCAAAACAATTTTTCGCATTTTATACAAAACACAATTCATTCAATATTCATAAAAACATCATTGTTTGAAACTCGAATTAGCAGCATATAAAAATCCCAAGATCTCATAACATAAAATCTCGTGTGTGTACTGATCAGGCCGGCGCCTTCCCGCGATCCTCACTGGTACCTGAAACAAATAACACCAAACACTGTAAGCACAAAGCTTAGTGAGTTCCCCAAAATACCACACATAGCACATATTAGCCACTCGAGGCTATAACTCTTTGGGTCCATGGACCCTACTCTGTGAACCCTCTGGTTCTAGCTCTGTGAACCCTCTGGTTCTAACTCTGTAAACCTTCCGGTTCTAACTCTATAAACATGCACAACATAAATCACATAGAAATAATGCAGTTCAACACATAACATACATATAGCATACAAATACCCTATCACATAACTCTGATCACCTACTCAAGGTAAGGTATAGTGAGAAGACTCACCTTGCGTATCTCGGTAACACGTAAATCCCTGAAATCACTAGTGCTCGATCTCCCGAGCTATAGTCCTCCTATAACACAATACATCTCTAATTAACACTTTCCCAACTAAGGTTGACTAACCCTATCAAGTCAACACCGGTCAACTCTGGTCAATGGTCAACGGTCAACTCAACTCGCCGAGTCTCTATGGGGACCCGATTTCTCTGAGTCCCTTCCGACTCACCGAGTCACTCACCCGACTCGGTTACTCAACCCCTGGTTCGAAATCACTGAACAACCTGCACCAACTCGTCGAGTCTGGAAATGGACTCGGCGAGTGCATTCCATGCACAACCCCAAACGACGTTCTGAGGTCAGATCTGCTCCACTAACTCATAGATCCAGTGCTTCCAAGCTTATTTATCACGTAAACTTCATGTCTTGGCGCTCATAACACACCTAATGACTCATAAATGGTGTTTTGACCTCAAGCACCAAGATCCCAAACCAAAACCTCCATGGATTCATAAAAAGCTTGGATAAAGGGACACTCTGGACCTCCAAGGGTCCAGATCCAGAACCTAACTCGCTTAAGGGACCAAGGAAGCACTAGATCTAGCCACAAAAGGGCTCAATAAGCCCTAAATCAACATGAACATCACCTTAACAGAAAATGGTTTGAAAATAGTACCTCAAACGTGATGTTCTAGACCTCAGATCTTCAGAAAGTTGATCCTCTTGTTTCCCTTTGGCTATAGCTTCCTTTCCCTTTCTAGATAATACCTCCAAGGTCAACAATGGCTCCTTCTCTCACTCAAAACGCTCAAGCTCACTAGGGTTTCGCTCTGGGGACTGGTGAGCACAAATGACGGGCATAAGGCCCTTTAAATAGGCCCCAAACCTGAGAAATTAGGGTTTCATTAAACAGCACAGACTCGCCGAGTCCACCAATGCGACTCGTCGAGTCCGGTCATTAATCCGGGTGAGAAATCGTGTCTCTACTCGGCGAGTCTACGCACCAACTCGCTGGGTTCTTCCACAAAACTCAAAATAAAATGAATAAATATAATACCTGAAATTTTGGATGTTACAATTAAAGTGGGTTAGATCTGATCCCACATTGGCTTGGAAGGAGAACGAAACATTTCCTTATAAAGGGGTGTAGATACCTTCCTTGTCACAACGCGTTTTAAAGCCGAGAGGGCAATAGATCCCATAAGAACTCTGCAGTTAAGCGTGCTCGGGCGGGAGTAGTACCAGGATGGGTGACCCCCTGGGAAGTCCTCGTGTCGAGTGGCCCAAAGCGGACAATATTGTGATACGTGCCAGAGGGGGATGTTATAAATGGTATCAGAGCTAGGGCACGGGTCGATGTGTTCGACGGGGACATAGAACCCTATAATGGGGGGTGAATGTAACAACCCGGATTTCCAGGTATCTTTATTGTTTATGATTTTGGTGTTTTGAGAGGGGACTCGGCGAGTCGGAGCTCAGACTCGCCGAGTAGGGACGCGATTCTGGACGCGGGATTCGCCTGGACTCAGCGAGTCCAGGATATGGACTCGGCGAGTCCGCGCTGTTTAATGAAACCCTGATTTCTCGGGTTTGGGACCTATTTAAAGGGCCTTATGGCCGTCATTTGTACCCAGCAGTCCATAGAGAGAAACCCTAGAGTGCTTTAGCGATTTGAGAGTGAGAAAGGAAGCATTTCTTGACCTTTGTGTGTTGTTTAGCAAAGAAGAGGGAAGTCCTAGCCAAGAGGAAGCAAAGGAGGTTGCTATTCTGTGGATTTGGAGCTTAGATCATCGATCTAAAGGTATGACTTCGGCTCATCTTCTGTTTTGTGATGTATATTTGGATTTAGGGTTTCTTGTGGCCTTTGTTGGGTTGATTTGATGGCCAAATAGTCCCTTGCTAGTGATGAGGCTTTGGATCTGGATCCATAGAGGTCCAGAGAGCCTCATTCATCAAGCTTTATGAAGAACAATGGAGGTTATGACCTTGAGTTGTGATATTTGTTGATAAGTCTTCATATATGGACATATAGAGGTTGTATGTACACCAAGTTTGGGACTTTACGTGGTGAATCAGTCTAGGAAGGCCAGATCTATGAATTGATGGAACGGATCTGACCTTAGAAGTGAGTTTGAGTGATTGCATGGCATGGACTCGCCGAGTCCGATGAGCAGACTCGGCGAGTAGCTTGAAGATTGCCTTGGATCGGCCAGTGAGTGGTCCAGTCGAGTCATGGGTTGACTCAGTGAGTCAGGGCGAGTTAGGGAAGGGTGGTCTAGTGGTCTGAGTCGAGCTGGGACTCGCCGAGTTGTCCTTGAGACTCGGCGAGTTGAGTCGGGGTGGCCCCGCGATTCTTCCAGGTGGAACTCGTCGAGTCAGGGGGAGTACTCGATGTGTAAGAAGGGAATCCTAGAGAGTTGGTGAAAACGTCTAGGCTCGCCGAGTTGCCCTTGTGCACTCGCTGAGTCCGGTCAAAGTTGACCGTTGACCGTTGACCAGAGTTGACATGTGTTGACTTCTTAGGGATAGTCAACCTTAGAGATAAAAAGTGTTAATAAGAGATGTATGATGTTATAGGGAGATTTTAGCTTGGAGGATCGAGCACGAGTGAATTCGGGATTTGCTAGCTATCGACATTCACGAGGTGAGTCTTCTCACTATACTGTACCCGGAAGGGTTTGATTGTGTGACCGGAAGGTCAGATATGATATGAGACCTATGTGTTATATGTGATAAGTTAATTGTTATATGTGCTATGTATGATATGTTTAATGTGGGCCGGAAGGCATTATGATATGGTCCGGAAGGCGAATATCTTATGGGCCGGAAGGCGTTGTAATGTGGACCGAAGGGTTGGCGTGGGTAGGACCGGAAGGTTTACCCAGCAGGGACAGAAGTCCCCTGAGACACATGGACCGGAAGGTCAGGGCCTGGAAAGGCGTATGTGCGTAAGTTGTATTTTGGGGAACTCACTAAGCATTTATGCTTACAGTTGTCGTGTATGTGTTTCAGGTACTAGCGAGGACCGTGGGAAGGCATCGGCGTGATTTGTACACACTGATAGATGATTTATGATCTTAGGATTCATATGATTTGTATTATGACATGATACGTTGGATATTTATGCCTTGTTTTGGATGAAAATACATTCTTAGAAATGAAAATTTTGTTTAAAAATTTACGTTGTTACAAATTTGGTATCAGAGCCTTGGTTTGAGGGATTCGGGTACACCTTCGGGCGTAACTGAACTCAAACCGAGGATTTGAGGAAAACTTTTAAAATAAAGGCATAAAATTTTTATAAAGTATTTGTGGTAAACAAGAATGAAGCAGTGTGTACGATCAGCCAGCGCCCGAACGGTAAAGATCCCCAAAATACCCTTACAATGTTGTGTTAAGAGATATGATATGATATGAATTGTTATGCATGCTAGAAGACTAGGTATTCATGATAGGACTAGAGTGGCCTGAATTGTGATGCCTTAGTCTAGGGAAGTCTGTTGCTATGAGATGCTTTGATAGCGAGCGGGTAGTTAGTGCATAACAAGAGTAGAGTACTCACGATCCGGGGTTTGGGGAGGAGGAATTGGGATGAATGCTGATGCGGTGTGGTCGGTAGTATTGGGCCCGTACTACCGAAGACGCCGGGTCAGTGGGCAACCCAAGTAAGAATCCTTAGGTATCGGAGATTGAGTAGGGTTGCGTTATCGAGTACGATTATGCTCGATAGAGTCTCTGATAGGTTCTATGTTGTATTTCAGAGGCATCATGGTTGGACCACGCCACAGACCGAGTACGAGCAGTGTGAGTGACGAGGAGATTCGTCAGATGATTCATGAGGAGGTGGCTGCGGCGATCCGGGCCGAGATTCCGGAGATGTTTGGGTCTATTAAGACCACTTTGATGGAGACCTTTGATGAGCGGTACGCCGCGTTGATTGAGGCTGCAGCCGCTGTAGCTACCGCAGCTGTGGCCGCTGCCAGGCCACAGGGACGTGACTCGTTGCTGTTTCGGGAGTTCAGCAACACGAAGCCACCTGAGTTTGACGGGACGCAGGATCCGATCGTTGCAATGAGGTGGATTGCTGATATCGAGGGATGCTTCTACACTTGTTCATGTCCGGAGCATCTGAGGGTATGGTTCACCTTGAACCAGCTTCGTCAGGGAGCGAAGGATTGGTGGAAGTTCGTGACGGCGAACTTCACTTTGGCAGAGATTTCAACTGTGACGTGGGAGAGGTTTACCTCTATGTTCAGAGACGAGTACGTTCCCCCGGTGGAGAGGGAACGGTTGGTTCAGGAGTTCTTGACCCTCAAGCAGGGTACTGATTCGGTTACGGTGATCACGCGGAAGTTTCATGAGAGGGCGATGTTCTGCCCCGAGCAGGTGTCCTCAAAGCAGGCTCGGATGAGCCGGTATTTGGGTGTATTGAGGAGGGATATCCGGGAGTTCGTGTCGAACTCCACATATCATACCTTTGCTGAGCTTCAGGCGAATGTCAGGAAGCGCGAGATCGAGTTGGAGACCCAGGCCAGAGAGGAGGCCGAGTCTCAACAGGTGGATCGGCGGCCGGCTCAGTCTCAGCCGGCAGCCAAGCGGACTAAGTCCGCCGATTCGAGGATGGGAGGTCCGAAGGGCCGCACTTGCGGAAAGTGCGACAAGGGTCACGAGGGGACATGTCGATCAGGTGCTTGCTACAAGTGTGGCAAGGAGGGGCACATCGCTAGGGATTGCCCCAAGGGGTTTATGGTTTGCTTTCATTGCAACCAGACCGGCCATCGGAAGTCCGAGTGCCCTCAGCTTCTTCAGGGATCTGCACCTGCTGCCAGGGCTACTGAGACTCAACCAGTGAAGGCCGAGGCCCCGAGGGCTCGTGGGAGAGCCTTTCAGCTGACTGCGGAGGAGGTCCGCGCTGCGCCCGATGTTGTGGCAGGTATGCTTTATTTCATGTATTTATTTTGATGTTGAGATATTATGCTTATGTTATGATATGCGTAGGTACTTTCCTTGTGAACTCTGTACCTGCTTTAGTGTTATTTGACTCGGGTGCGAGTCGGTCTTGTTGGAATAGTGTCTAAGGCTGCAACTATATTGGGCAAGTACTTGACCCGGTTGTGCATGGTCCTTTTGGGTTGCCTTCACCATAGCAACTTGATAGGATGATTTAATAAGAGAGAGTAAATATTATTAATATATTATGGGAATAATATAATGAATAATATATTGTTATTTAATTAATATAAGTCATAGAATTAATTAGAATTAATTTGGTGACTTAAAGAAGTTAATTAAATAAAGGGGTATAAACTGTCAATTGTTTGATAGTTAAACTTTAGATTGTAAATCCATTGGGATATGCTTTGGACGAATTCTAAGAGTATTAGGATAGCCAAAATCGTCCAAAGGCTTATCTATGGAATGGATTTGGATAGCCTTAAGAGAAGATTATCCAATTAGGGTTTAGGTTGTAACCCTTAAGGAGTCTACAAGTATAAATAGACCCTATGGCATGGGGAATTCAACACTTGACCTAAAGTAAGGAACCTCTGGTCGAAATTCCTCCCCTCTCCTCTCTCCCAAATCATCCTTCTTGCTTTGGTCATTGTAAGCCATTAGAGGAGTGACATTTGTGACTCTAGAAGCTGCAAGACCTCAAGATCAACAAGGAACTCAAAGGTATGATTCTAGATCTGTTTCAATGGTGTTATTTAACCTAATTAGTAATTAGAAGTATTGGATTCAAAGCATGTTCAATTAGAAAGCCTAGATCCAAGCATTAGGGTTTTGCATGCGCACATAGCAAAGTTCTTATGGCTAAAACCCATCAGGTCTTTCGTATCTTTGGCCTTTAGTCAGCAGATCGGTGTTAGTCGTGAGCCGTTGAGTCGGCCTCTGAGAGTTTCTATAGCTGATGAGAGAGTGATTTGTGCCACGGAGGTTCTCCAGAGATGTGTGTTAGAGATTTTCGGGGTTGAGTTTCCGATTGATCTGATTCCTATTACGATGGGTGATGTCTGTGTCATTGTGGGCATGGACTGGTTGAGCCGATTTGGTGCAGTCATCGACTGTGAGCGTCAGCTGGTGACCATACGAGACCCTAGTGGGGGAGTTCTTTTGGTGTACGGCGAGGGTACACGTTCAGGATCAGCTTTTTGTTCGGCCGCTAGGGCGAGGCAGTGTCTACAGCAGGGCTGTAAGGGTTTTGTGGCGTATGTGATGGATACACGGGTGGCTTTCGAGAGACCGAGTTCAGTTGAGGAGGTTCCGGTGGTGCGTGAGTTTCCCGATGTTTTCCCCGAGGAGTTACCGGGTGTGCCTCCTGAGAGGCAAGTGGAGTTCAGTATTGATTTGGTTCCGGGGGCCGCACCTATCGCTAAGGTGCCTTATCGCCTTGCACCTCCTGAGATGAAAGAGTTGTCCTCGCAGCTCCAGGAGTTGCTGGGGAAGGGGTTTATTCGGCCGAGCATCTCGCCGTGGGGAGCACCTATCTTGTTCGTCAAGAAGAAGGATGGTTCACACCGGATGTGCATCGACTACCGGGAGTTGAACAAGCTGACGGTCAAGAACCGTTACCCGTTACTGAGGATCGATGATTTATTCAATCAGTTGCAGGGAGCATCTTGGTTTTCCAAGATCGATTTGAGGTCAGGATATCATCAGGTGAGAGTGCGGGATGAGGACGTCCAGAAGACAGCGTTCAGGATGCGATATGGGCATTATGAGTTTGTGGTGATGCCTTTTGGGCTCACCAATGCCCCGGCTGTGTTCATGGATCTCATGAACAGGGTATGCAGGCCGATGTTAGATCGGTCGGTGATTGTATTTATCGATGATATTCTGGTATATTCGAGATCTAGAGAGCAGCATGAGGAGCATTTGAGGGAGGTCCTTGGGGTTTTGAGATCGGAGAAGCTTTATGCAAAGTTCTCCAAGTGTGATTTCTGGTTGCGGGAGGTCCAGTTCCTAGGACATCTTGTTAACCAGGAAGGGATTCTGGTCGATCCGGAAAAGGTTGAGGCGGTGATGAGTTGGGAGGTGCCGAAGTCACCATCTGAGATCAGGAGTTTCCTTGGGTTGGCAAGGTATTATTGGAGATTTATCAAGGATTTCTCCAAGATCGCAGTGCCACTCACCAGGTTGACCCGGAAGGGTGTTGCATTCTCATGGGGTCCCGAGCAGCAGACCTCCTTTGAGACACTTCGCCAACGGTTGTGCGAAGCCCCGGTATTAGCTCTCCCGGAAGGGATGGAGGATTTTGTAGTATATTGTGATGCATCGATTTTGGGGCTGGGTGCGGTGTTGATGCAGAGGGGTCATGTGATAGCATATGCATCGAGGCAGCTGAAGCCTCATGAGATGAGGTATCCCACGCATGATCTAGAGTTGGGGGCAGTAGTGTTCGCCCTCAAGATTTGGCGTCACTACTTGTATGGGGTTCGGTGTACGATATACACGGACCATAAGAGTTTGAAGTACTTGATGGATCAGCCCAACCTAAATATGCGGCAGAGGAGGTGGTTGGATGTGGTCAAGGATTATGACTGTGAGATCCTGTACCACCCAGGCAAGGCTAATGTGGTAGCCGATGCGTTGAGCCGCAGGGCGGAGAGCACTCCACTGCGGGATGTATGTTTGAGATTGACCGTGATAGCTCCGGTAATGGATGCCATTCGCAGGGCACAGGCCGAAGCTGTGCAACCGGAGATGCAGAAGAAGGAGCGGGTCGTTGGGTTGGTTTCGGAGTTCGTTACGGATGTACGAGGGCTTATGACCTTTCAGGGTCGGATTTGGGTACCGTTTGTGGGCGGTACCCGTATTACTTTGATGGAAGAGGCTCATCGGTCGAAATTTTCGATCCATCCGGGGGCCACGAAGATGTATTTGGATTTGAGGAAAGAGTATTGGTGGCCCTGTATGAAGAGGGACGTTGCCTGGTTTGTTGAGAGGTGCTTGACCTGCCGCAGGGTCAAGGCCGAGCACCAGAGACCGCATGGCAAGTTGCAGCCATTGGAGGTTCCCGAGTGGAAGTGGGAACAGATCACCATGGATTTCATCACAAAATTGCCGAGGACTGCCAGAGGAGTTGATGCAATTTGGGTGATTGTGGATAGGTTGACGAAGAGCGCTCACTTCCTAGCCATCAGTGAGAGTTCTTCAGCGGAGAAGTTGGCGGAGATATATGTGAGAGAAGTGGTATCTCGGCATGGGGTGCCGATCTCGATTGTTTCGGACTGTGATGTGCGTTTCACTTCCAGATTCTGGAAGAAATTTCATGAGGAGTTGGGTACTAGATTGCATTTTAGTACCGCATATCATCCCCAGATAGACGGTCAGAGTGAGCGGACGATTCAGACGCTTGAGGACATGCTTCGAGCATGTGTGTTGGATTTCGGGGGTAGCTGGGATGCGTATTTACCTTTGGCAGAGTTTTCCTACAACAACAGCCATCATTCGAGCATTGGTATGCCACCTTTTGAGCTATTTTATGGTAGGAGGTGTCGGACCCCCATTTGTTGGGGAGAGGTTGGGCAGAGAGTGATGGGCAGTACAGAGATCGTGCTTCAGACGACAGAGCAGATTCAGCAGGTCAGACAGAGGTTATTGACCACCCAGAGCCGACAGAAGAGTTATGCAGACAGACGCCGGTCCGAGCTTGAGTTTCAGGTCGGCGACTTCGTTCTCCTGAAGGTCTCTCCTTGGAAAGGAGTGATTCGATTCAGGAAGAGGGGCAAGTTGGGGCCCCGGTATATTGGGCCATTTCGTGTGATTGCGAGGGTAGGCCGGGTAGCCTATCTCTTGGAGTTCCCAGCAGAGTTGGGGCAGATCCACGACACTTTTCATGTGTCGCAATTGAGGAAGTGTATAGCCGATGAGTCGGCAGTGGTTCCATTAGAGGATATTCAGATGGATGCGAGCCTAAATTATGCCGAGAGGCCTGTGGCCATCAGAGATCGGAAGATCAAGGTTCTGAGGAACAAGGAGGTACCTCTAGTGTTGGTTCAGTGGCAACACCGGAAGGGATCGGAGATGACCTGGGAGCCGGAGCACGAGATGCGGGTGCAGCATCCGGAGCTATTTTCAGAGCGAGACTTTGAGGGCGAAGTCTTGTTCTAGTGGGGGAGAATTGTAACAACCCGGATTTCCAGGTATCTTTATTGTTTATGATTTTGGTGTTTTGAGAGGGGACTCGGCGAGTCGGAGCTCAGACTCGCCGAGTAGGGACGCGATTCTGGACGCGGGATTCGCCTGGACTCAGCGAGTCCAGGATATGGACTCGGCGAGTCCGCGCTGTTTAATGAAACCCTAATTTCTCGGGTTTGGGACCTATTTAAAGGGCCTTATGGCCGTCATTTGTACCCAGCAGTCCATAGAGAGAAACCCTAGAGTGCTTTAGCGATTTGAGAGTGAGAAAGGAAGCATTTCTTGACCTTTGTGTGTTGTTTAGAAAAGAAGAGGGAAGTCCTAGCCAAGAGGAAGCAAAGGAGGTTGCTATTCTGTGGATTTGGAGCTTAGATCATCGATCTAAAGGTATGACTTCGGCTCATCTTCTGTTTTGTGATGTATATTTGGATTTAGGGTTTCTTGTGGCCTTTGTTGGGTTGATTTGATGGCCAAATAGTCCCTTGCTAGTGATGAGGCTTTGGATCTGGATCCATAGAGGTCCAGAGAGCCTCATTCATCAAGCTTTATGAAGAACAATGGAGGTTATGACCTTGAGTTGTGATATTTGTTGATAAGTCTTCATATATGGACATATAGAGGTTGTATGTACACCAAGTTTGGGACTTTACGTGGTGAATCAGTCTAGGAAGGCCAGATCTATGAATTGATGGAACAGATCTGACCTTAGAAGTGAGTTTGAGTGATTGCATGGCATGGACTCGCCGAGTCCGATGAGCAGACTCGGCGAGTAGCTTGAAGATTGCCTTGGATCGGCCAGTGAGTGGTCCAGTCGAGTCATGGGTTGACTCAGTGAGTCAGGGCGAGTTAGGGAAGGGTGGTCTAGTGGTCTGAGTCGAGCTGGGACTCGCCGAGTTGTCCTTGAGACTCGGCGAGTTGAGTCGGGGTGGCCCCGCGATTCTTCCAGGTGGAACTCGTCGAGTCAGGGGGAGTACTCGACGTGTTGGAAGGGAATCCTAGAGAGTTGGTGAAAACGTCTAGGCTCGCCGAGTTGCCCTTGTGCACTCGTCGAGTCCGGTCAAAGTTGACCGTTGACCGTTGACCAGAGTTGACCTGTGTTGACTTCTTAGGGATAGTCAACCTTAGAGATAAAAAGTGTTTAATAAGAGATGTATGATGTTATAGGGAGATTTTATCTTGGAGGATCGAGCACGAGTGAATTCGGGATTTGCTAGCTATCGACATTCACGAGGTGAGTCTTCTCCTTATACTGTACCCGGAAGGGTTTGATTGTGTGACCGGAAGGTCGGATATGATATGAGACTTATGTGTTATATGTGATAAGTTAATTGTTATATGTGCTATGTATGATATGTTTAATGTGGGCCGGAAGGCATTATGATATGGGCCGGAAGGCGAATATCTTATGGGCCGGAAGGCGTTGTAATGTGGACCGAAGGGTTGGCGTGGGTAGGACCGGAAGGTTTACCCAGCAGGGACGGAAGTCCCCTAAGACACATGGACCGGAAGGTCAGGGCCTGGAAAGGCGTATGTGCGTAAGTTGTATTTTGGGGAACTCACTAAGCATTTATGCTTACAGTTGTTGTGTATGTGTTTCAGGTACTAGCGAGGATCGTGGGAAGGCGCCGGCGTGATTCGTACACACTGATAGATGATTTATGATCTTGGGATTCATATGATTTGTATTATGACATGATACGTTGGATATTTATGCCTTGTTTTGGATGAAAATACATTCTTAGAAATGAAAATTTTGTTTAAAAATTTACGGTGTTACAGTGAAAGTTGGTTAGATCTGATCCCACATCGGCTTGGAAGGAGACCGAAACATTTCCTTTTAAAGGGGTGTGGATACCTTCCTTGTCACAACACGTTTTAAAGCCGTGAGGGCAGCAAATCCCATAAGAACTCTGCAGTTAAGCGTGCTCGGGCGGGAGTAGTACCAGGATGGGTGACCCCCTGGGAAGTCCTCGTGCCGAGTGGCCCAAAGCGGACAATATTGTGATACGTGCCAGAGAGGGATGTTATAGTTATTGTGATACTCTCATGATAGACCTCGGGGGGTTCCCGAGGCACTTATATGTAAGACCTTGGAGGGTTTCCATGACATTCTAGTATATTTGATTGTATGTTTGTATGTCATCTCTTGATAGTAAGACCGTGTGGGGGAACCCCCACAGGAAGACCATTTAGGGGTTCCCATGGCAGGGAGACCATGTGGGGGTTCCTATGGCAGTTAGCTAAGACCACGTGGGGGTTCCAGTGACACTAGTTGTAAGACCCTGGAGGGTTTCCATGGCTTCCTTATTTGTTGTATGCATGGTTTAAGTGGTAGGTAGATATAGCTTTTATAGTTGATATTATATGTGTTTATGTGGATTGTGTGTGAGGTATGTTATGGGGAACTCACTAAGCATTAGGTTACAGTTTGTGGATTTGTTTCATGTACATCTGAGCCAAAGGGCAAAGGCAAGGCTTGATGGCACGACATGCACTCTCTCTCACGCGTTTTTATGTGACATTCTGATGATTTAAAATAATATTGTTATTGGCATGAACTTGGAAACAATTGTATCGGGATTTTATGGTTTATGGTAAATGTTTTGATAAATTAAAAATGAAAAAAATTCTTTTGAAAATTGGGTCGTTACACCCTACCATGCTTTTGGGACGTGTCTCAGACTTCAAAGTCCCAATCAAACATGAACATACAAGGAAGCCCTCCACACAACCCTCAACCCGGACTCCTAACACCCTAGAGTCTAAAGCACGTGGACGCCTTATAGATTACTAACACTACCAAAAAATAAGATGATTCTAAAAGAAATCCAACAACTGACGATGAACTCGATGTGATAATCGGAAGATTGAACAATTCCACGCAAATCTTGATATGGAGAAATTTGGTTGAGACCTATTGGAGATGTACTTCATATGAAAACCCTAGGGAACAAACAACACAATCTCACCCTTTGAAGAGGCTAATCAAATATAATGCAACCATGTCATCATCCACACCAACACAAAGGATAACACGATCAACAACCCAACATTTGGGAATTCGATGACCAATATCCTGCAACAGTAGAAAGGGAAGAAAAGGATATGTAACGCCCATTTCCGTTTAGTTATTTCGAAATGAGGTTAATACATAATAACAGATAATTATATAATTAAAGACTAAATTTCGAAGGTTTGATGTAACAACGTAATTTTCAAAACAAAATTTTCATTTTTCAACAACCAAAATTACATTTAAAAACATTCTCAAAGAGTATTTCACAATTGTTATTACTCAAAACATATTCCCAAGATCACAGAAAAATATCTGCTCCGTGTGTACGGTTCATGCCGACGCCTTCCCACGGTCCTCGCTAGTACCTGAAACACATAACACAACAACTGTAAGCATAAATGCTTTGTGAGTTCCCCAAAATACCGCATACAACACATACGCCACTCGAGGCTATAGCACAACCCTCCGGTCGATGTATCTCAGCGGGACCCTCCAGTCCCATAGCTCGTTGGACCCTCTGGTCCGGTCATAGCTCGTTGGGCCCTCTGACCCGGTCTGAATCGTTGGACCCTCCGGTCCGGTCTGTATCGTTGGACCCTCCGGTCCGGTCTTATAAAATCATACAACATACATATTTATCACATAGCACATATTCTCATACATAGCACATAAGACCCTTTGGTCAGCACATAATACCACTCTAGGTAACGTATAGTGAGAAGACTCACCTCGTGTAACTCGGTAACTCGGAAATCTCGAATTCCGTGAAATAGGACCTAGCCTCCGCCTAATCATATGAAATAAACACTCGATATCAACATATATCCCAAGGCTAGACCAATCCCTCTAATCACTATCAGGAAGGGCAAAAGACCATTTTACCCCTTACTTGACTCAAGTACACTAAAGTTGACCAAACCCTAAAAGTCAACAAAAGTCAACCCTCCGAGTTATGCTGCGCGTACCAAACATGTATGTTGGGCGTACCCGGAGCCTTCACAGAATCGGGGTACGCGACCCGTTACGCCGCGCGTACGGCCCAGCGTAACACCCAATTTTCTTATCCAACTTATTCAGGCCTTAATCGGTTAAGACTTTCGTCCAAAATCCAGATCTGAATCCTCTTATACGACTTAATCCATAAAGTTGAGACCTTTATGCCTTTGCATGGCTGTAAAGGTCACTTTGAGCTCAAAACAGCTTTCCTCTTTCCATAATGGGACCATAACCCATGCATGACACTAGATCCACGACCAAGACTGGATTTTTATGAATCCTCAACACAATACACACTAGATAAGGCCATATCTAAGCTCATGGAGACTATTTGCACACAAAGTCTCAAACTTTGAACCTAAAACCCTAAAAATGGTCCTAAAAGCAAAACTTACGAAGAACAAGGAAAGCTCTAACCTTTTTACCTCAAAAGGGATCTCCAACCACTGTAGAACATGGATCTACACTTGTTCTTCAACTTCTAGCTCCAACAATGGCTCTTTCTCCTTCTTCTTCACCTTAAAAAGATAACTTCAAGTTCAAAAACACACACACAAGCTAAAGCACGGATCTCAGATCTCTAAGGACTCACTCAAGGGGATATGGTGGCTAGGGAAAAGGACAACATGTTCCTTTTATAGTGCACAAGCCAGAAATTAGGGTTTGCATCTGGGCTCACTACGCCCAACGTAACCCCTGGGTATGCCCCGCGTACCCGGGCGAGTCCGTGTCCAAAATAAGCGCGTGAGTACACGCGACATACACCTCAGTACGCCCAACGTACTAACCAAACCAACATACCACTTAAGGGACTAATTTTGCCAACTCTCAAAATAGAAGGGTCATAAAGCTTACCTGGATTTCGGGCTGTTACGTTTGACAAATGATTTAATTAATTAAAAGAAAATATAGATGTAAAGGGCTTAAACAATAATAATCATAATAATTAAACTAAATCAATTTATTACAAATAATTAAATATAAAAGGTCCAAGGAGCAATTAAGTCATTTTGGAAACTCATTATGTTCAAGGAATTAGGTTAGGGCAAAATATGTCAAAAGACAAAACCTTAGGGACCTTTCATGCGAACTTCAGAAATTTAGTCCTCTTGTCCCCTGATATGTAACATCGTGTGCGGGGGACCTCCTGTTTTCTTTAAAGCTACATAGAGCAAACCCTAGTTTTTGTGTCCATTGTGTGCAGCTGGTGAGTTAGAGGGGAGGGATTTGAGTCCAACAGAGAAAAGGGGAAGGTGAAGGGAGGCTGCCACCGTTGAAATCTCGCTGGAGGTCGCCAGCAACCCCCAATCGGCGTCGTCGGAGCCCCGTCAGAGGAATGTAGTCGCTGGAAAACATGGAGTGGCGGTGGAAGGTGGGTGTTGTTGCTTGGAAGTTTAGATTAGGTAAGAAACCTCTTCTCTTTCGATCTATCTCTTTTTCCTCTTGATTCTTTACCGAGAGCCACCACCATTGTCGTCGGTGCTCACTCAATCGCCACCGCACGTCGCTGTGGGTTGTGTTTTGCTTCCTTAATAGTTCTTGAAGTTTAAGTAATCAAATCTTTATTTTTCTTTTCCGGGTAAAGAAATCTTTATTTTTCTTTTCTGGGTAAAGAAGAGAAAGTTCCGAGTTGTTCTGATGAATCTCCGACGATGCTTCGAGGTGATTAACTCTTTCTTGCGGACTCAATGTGAAGGGATACCGCCAGATTATTGGTGAAGCTCATTTTATCTCTGATCCATTGTATCACAGTGAGGAGTTGAATAGAAGCAAGTTCAATTCCATGATTAATGTGTATTTTGAGACACTAAAGGATCATGAGGTTTGTATACACTGATTTGAAACACTAAAATCCATAAGTTTTTTCACAACTGGAAGCTGTCTTACTTTAAATTCTATTTAAGTTTTCACAAAAATCAATTGTCTTTTTATTGTTTTATCAGAAAAAGAAGAAAATAGTAGAACCGACTGCTACAAAACCCGTAAAGGGTCCCTCACATGGTAACTTGTAAGGTGTGAACATAACATAATATTTTCCATTTCAAACATTGTATTATTGTATTTGTTTCATCTTTTACTCCGTAAATTATTTGCCTCATAACATACATTTTGAAATTTGTATCTAGGATAATGGAAAAGGAATGCCCCATGATGCTATCCCCAATATGTCTGGACGAGGTTTAGTTATTTAATATATATCCCCATAAATAAATTGTAGTTAAAGCTTCTCTCTGTAGCATTGTCTCGAGGTGAGCAAAAACCGAACCGTAAACCGAAAAACTGCAAAATAACCGAAAAATCGAAACCGAACATATAACCGACAGTGCGGTTTTAGAAATTCAAAAAAACCGCAACTTTACAGTGCGGTGCGGTTTTATATTTCAGAAAACCGCAAAATAACCGAACCGCACCGCAATATTAAAGTATTATTAATATTATTAATTAAATATATATATTTTATATTTTTTAATCAAAATACATGTCCAAAAAGAAAAGGCTCTATCCAGACTTCCAGTTCTTTCACAATGTTTTTTTCATTCAAGTTGTGTTTTCTAAAAAGCCCTAGCCTCTGTTTTGGCGATTGGAGCAACCAACAATTGAATAATCGAACCATTGAAGCAAGTCAGCAACCATCGAGCATCGACTCCGTTGACTGGAAGGAAGCTCTCGATTTTGGCGATTCTGGATTCGAGCGTCGAGCATCTTCGTCTCAGGCAAGGTCTTTTTTTCGAATTCCTCTTCTGGATTCGACCATTCTCGTAGTTTTTTTTTTTTTCAATTTCCTCTTATGTTCTTCTAGTCGACTATGAACATATCTTTTCCAACAATGGGGTTACCAATACTTCGAATCTACTGTATTTTATCTTGTTATTTTGTTACTCTGGTTCTTGTTTGACAATAAAATTGATTACTCTTTCATGATTAAGCATGACTTACACATATTGGTCATTATTTTTGTTCAATATATGATTTTTGTCGTTAAAAACAATCTTACTGTATTGTATCTTATTTGTATGTGGAAAAATGATTACTTAAGGAATGGAATGGTCCATTCTATGGAATTGAAAAGGCTGTTTGTATTGCTAGATGGAATGGAATGGATCGTTCCTAAATACTAAAGGCATCAAGTTCCTTTCATTTGTTAATTTCCATTCCTTAAGGCTTAACCAGTTTTGCTAAAAGTTGAAAGATGGTAATCTATCTATTATCTAATATTTACTATCTTATTATCTATCATCCACACACAGGTTTATCTATTATAATTCTCATTTTCTAAAAAAAAATAAGAAGAGAATATTTCTTTTGTTATAAAGATGATGCAGTTTTATTTAGGAAAAAGTATGGGGGTGAAACAAACATGAGGAAAATTTGGATTTGGTGGTGCAAAAATGGTTTATATTTTTTTGTTTCTTTCAATGTAACTTTTATATTTCATCATGATGTCTTTCAGGTCTCAATATGGTCAAAGATGAGTACACGAGTATACTACTCATCAATTAAGAATGAAAGTTATGCTACGCACTCTGTATGTAGACATTGATAGGTATAAAAGGATGCTGAATTAAATATATTATTTTTTGATTCCTTAGGCGCTAGATCTCGTAAGATCATTGTATAGGGTCAGTATGTGGGGATCGACGGGATGGGATATGTTGTTTTAGAAATATAATATGTGTTTATAATATCAGTGGTTTTGCATGATCGAGATATACTTTATTATCACGTTGTTTGAATTAAGAGCTTTCATACTCTGTGTTCCTTAGATAATTAGGTTCATTGGGTAATATTGGAACTAAATGTTCGTTAGGTGTTCTTGAACTAGGTATCCATTAATTATTATGAATTGCATGTTCACTGGAGGTAATCTAAGAACCTTGGCAACACTAGACTTTGTGCCAGTTCCTTAGGGCAATCCTTAGGAATGAATTGGAGAAGGGTAATCGGTTCTTAGGATAAATATTTAAGAAATAAATAGAGATAATGGGGGTGGGTAATTGGATTGATTGTTTGATAATTAAATATAATAATTATATTATTGTGGGTTGAAAACCCTATGTGCTCACCAGGCCCCAAGCCTGACCCTCTCAGTTTTCTTTGTATTAGAGGTTATGGCACGATAGCATAAGTTGGCTGACATAACGAGAGATTTTGGATTATAGGCCAGTAGTTACAAATAACTGTTGTAAGGTCTATTTTGTTCTGTTTATGCTTTTGGTCTGTATTGAACATGACATCCCGAGATTTTGTTATAAAATGAAAATAAATTTCTTTAAAGAAATGCTTTGATAAATCTTTATCATATTTTGGGAACAAATTCCGCAATTGTTTTCTTTAAAAGATTACTCTAACTTAAAAAACAAAGCATAAACAAATCGGTCTTTTCTAGTCGTGAAAGCATTAGTTTAAGCGAACTAGGAATTTGTAGGAAATTTCTAGACTTAAACTTAGAATGCTAAGTAATGATTGTGAGGAGTGTGTCTAGAATATGATAGATAGTACACCTAAATTGACACAATCACTAGTTTATTTTAGGAATGATGCCTAAAATGCTTTTATGTGCTAATTGTTTTGTGTGATAGCTAAATTGATGCTATTATTTGTTCGGATCTTTGGTCTGTTGCCGACCGAATCTGGAAACCTTATGTGTTTAGGATTCTAAGCGTATGACTACGATATTAGAACTAGAATGTAAACGTTTCGGAGTGATAAGGAGATTTATACGTTTATCGTAAATAAAGCTTCCTATCTTAAATTCTCGCTTGGTACACCGAATGTCTGCTTGGGTGCACAAAGGGTCACGGTGTAGACTCGTAGAGAAATTGAGTAAATAGAGGGAACGAAGAAGGCTTATGATAGTGGATGACACCTATCAGAAATTATCGTAAGAGTGGTATCTTGCCTTTAGAGTATGTCTTATGAAATAACGGTACGTTTAGAGGAGTACGGTACGTCTGAAGTACCCCTTCGTTGGCAGGATGATGGAACGGTTGGTGTAATTCTTGAAGTTGTCCCATCGTCTGGAATTTACATCACCAATCGAGTTGAAGTAGAATTGATGATTGTAGATTAAGCAATGAAGAAATCCTAGTAGAGTCTAGGGAAATTTGTATGATTATTTGGACACTTTCGTATGTGTTAAATTGTTGTGTGATTTTCTTGTATGGTGACTTGGTCGACTACGGGACAATACTTGGGACGAGTATGAGTAGGTGTGAAAGGTAGTAGATGCATATACTACCGGAAGCACAGGACTCACACTTGGATCAGGGAAAGTCACAAGGTTACCAAGAAGCTAGTAATTGATTACGTTTTGTTCAAGTGTGTCATTACCCTTGTTTCGGTAGTGACTAGTAAGATGGTTGTTATTCCGACCCTAGTGGTCATATCAAATTGAGTCCGACTATGAGGAGTTTGTTACGTGGTTCATAGAACCAAGTTCGAGGTAGCATCTGACTCAAGTCAGAAGATTGAAATCAATGCGATTGATAGTATCGCGCTCGTTAAAAAAAGGAGTATGTAGCTAGGCATGCTACATGTTAAGAATGTGATTATATCACATTAGAATATGAAGGAAGGTATATTCCATTCTGGAATTTGACTCTAAGAGACTTGAGTCTAAGCGTTGCATCATACGATGAGAGGTCATTAGAACATGACCCATCGATCTATTGCAATAGATGAATGAAAGTACTTATCCTAAGAAGAAAAAGGAGTCATCAATAAGGATTTATTTTGTAACTCGGAAGTTATGATTGAAAGTACAACATAGTACGATAAGCAGATGCAAGATTGGGCATCGTCTGCGGTCAAGAAAGCCATAGAGTTAAATACATTTTCGAGGAGACATAGAAGTTACGATTATTTCCTAGGATGAAGAGATAGCGTATGGAATTATACAAGCCCTATTTTCGTTGATGATTTCGGGACGTAATCATTCTAAGGGGGAGATAATTGTAACGCCCGTAGATCCGGGCTAGTCAATTTAGAGACGATAAGCATCAAAAATGACTTTTTGATGGAATATTATTTATAAGGATTAATCTTAACCAAGTTTTAGTATATGTCACAAGGTTTCCGTGCATATAAAGAACGCCAAAATCCAAGTTATAACAAAGAAGTTATGAGCCGAAGTTTCGCGACAGAACCAACACGACCCAGCGCGACGTAAATAGTGAATTTAAGGTAGATAGATATCTATCCTTAGTGATCTAAAAAAGATTCGAATATGTCTTTGATAGTAGTCTACCGAAAAAAAAAGAGACGAAAACGGAGTTCAGATGAAGGAGTTATGAATTTCGAACGGAGTTTTCCTGTCCCGGCCTACTAAGAATAATATATAAGTAATATAATTATAATATATTAAAAATAAATTCAAAATTAGCCAATGGAGTCTAAACAAGAGTTGTAGAGCATAATCTCACCTTCGCTTCAATATAAAGAACGTCGAAAACGGAGTTCGTACGCGAAAGTTATGAATTGCTCAAGTTCGGGGCGCGAAACCCCAAAACTGTCAGATACCACGACGTGGAAAGCAGTGCCACGACGTGGCAAGTCTTCTGACACCTCCGGGAGTCCCCCAGATGCAACTTGCGATGACGCATGCAGTGACGACCAAGCCCACGACGTGGAAAAAGGTGCCACGACATGGCAAGGGCCAATTTTACCCTATAAATAGATTTGAAGGGCCAGCCGAGTTTGGTTGCTCATTCTCTCATCTCTCACCCATATAACATCGTTTTACGTGCAATTTTAACCCCTGAAGCCCCGGTATCGACCCCGATACCCGAAGCAAGTCCCGATGCCCGAAGATCCCGAGAAGAAAAGAGTTTTTGAGCTGAAACTCTGCCCACGAGAAGTCTGGTGTGTGAAGAGATCACAGTTTCATCGAAGGATACTATTTCTACAAGCCGTAGTACTGCCCGATCATCTTTTGATCAGGTGAGTGTGTGGTCACTTTCTTCTAACACATAAATATTAAGTATTTTCTATGAAATACGTGCTATGTAATATTGTTGTTTATTTGAGATGATTGTGGAATGGATGAATTATATAAGTTTTAATGAGTTAAACTATATATGTATTTTGTATCTAAAAATATGTCGGGTAGAACATGAGTAGATGAGGTTGTTGGTAGGTGACAAAAGGTGGGTTGGACCAGGAGATAAAAGGATAAAGAGATAAACTTGTTTTAGATCTGGATGTATGGATCAGGTTAGGAGGTTAGTTTTAGATCCGAGAGTATGGATCAAATCAAGAGGTTAGTTTTAGATCCGGGAATATGGATTAGGTAAGGAGGTAAATTTTAGGTCCGGGAGTACGAATTATGTATTTTTGAATTATTTGTTCATACCATAATGTATCATGCGTATGGTCCCTTTTAGGAACGTGATTTTTATACGTGTATTGATTAAAGTATGAAATATACATATGTGTGTAAAGTATTTGTTATTGTCCGAAATACGAGTTAGATATATTTGATGATATACAACGTGCGAATCATTTATGGTTCAATATGTGTTACGATGTGAATATATGATATTATTACTTAAAACCTTGTGTTAAGTATACACTAGTTAGCATTTCCTAAACAGAGATAGTATCAAAAATTGATTATAAACATTGTAGGTTTGCCTAGTGATGGGTTAAGACTTAAATAGGGATGTTTAGTTCAATTAAGTTTGGACATTGGGTAGCCTCTTATTAAGAGTACGTGTGTTGTGAGACTTATGATCGGTGGAGTACGTCCTACGTATAGAAGTACATTTTATGTACGAAGTCTTTTTCAAAGCTCTGTGTCTTAGGTGCTGCTTGTGCCAGGGTACTATTATGTTCTTGGGTACGATTCTTTCGCATACCATAGTACTATAATGTGCCAGAAGTACTATCATGTACAAAGTCTTTTTGACAATTTTGTGTGTCGGTTATGGGAGCGTACGAGAATACTCTATTATTATTTCCCCATACTTTTATTTTGAGAGAGCTTTGGAGTCAGCGTTTCTTTTATGAAGTGATCGACTGAGCTTCATATGTCAGCGTTTTGTTTCACGAAGTAATTAAGGGAACTTCGTAGACTACCTAATAAAGTGCGTCGGTAATAGACCACTGCTAGGTATGTCTGGTGTTATATTGCTGGATAGGGTGCGTCTGGGGGTGAAATACCTCATGTATTCAGGCCACTGCTAGGCAAAGTTCGATGCTGGGATATGTAGAGTCTGGGGGTATAATACCTCATGATAGTCGGACCACGCCTAGGCATTGTTATCTAGATAACTACTCCTGACTTAAAATGCCTTGTGGTTCTTTCTTTTACGAACGAAGGTTCGTGGTGAAACTTATTCCATTCCCCTCATTTGATGTCTTTATTGATCCTCGTTTGCTGCCAGGGTATTTCCGAAGCAGCTTCGTCAGTTGTTGTTCATATCGATTCCTTAGGCTAGATCTCGTAAGATCATTGTATAGGGTCAGTATGTGGGGATCGACGGGATGGGATATGTTGTTTTAGAAATATAATATGTGTTTATAATATCAGTGGTTTTGCATGATCGAGATATACTTTATTATCACGTTGTTTGAATTAAGAGCTTTCATACTCTGTGTTCCTTAGATAATTAGGTTCATTGGGTAATATTGGAACTAAATGTTCACCAGAGGTAATCTAAGAACCTTGGCAGTACTAGACTTTGTGCCAGTTCTTTAGGGCAATCCTTAGGAATGAATGGGAGAAGGGTAATCGGTTCTTAGGATAAATATTTAAGAAATAAATAGAGATAATGGGGGTGGGTAATTGGATTGATTGTTTGATAATTAAATATAATAATTATATTATTGTGGGTTGAAAACCCTATGTGCTCACCAGGCTCCCAAACCTGACCCTCTCAGTTTTCTTTGTATTAGAGGTTATGGCACGAGAGCATAAGTTGGCTGACATAACGAGAGATTTTGGATTATAGGCCAGTAGTTACAAATAACTGTTGTAAGGTCTATTTTGTTCTGTTTATGCTTTTGGTCTGTATTGAACATGACATCCCGAGATTTTGTTATAAAATGAAAATACATTTCTTTAAAGAAATGCTTTGATAAATCTTTATCATATTTTGGGAACAAATTCCGCAATTGTTTTCTTTAAAAGATTAGTCTAATTTAAAAAACAAAGCATAAACAAATCGGTCTTTTCTGGCCATGAAATTGGGGATGTCACAGTTGGTATCAGAGCATTAGTTTAAGCGAACTAGGAATTTGTAGGAAATTTCTAGACTTAAACAAATCGGTCTTTCCTGGCTTAACCGAGATGCTATCATTATCTTGTTTGGTTCGTTGTTATGTTCTTTTTCCTAATACAAGCAAATATGTTTTTATCATTATGTTTTACTTGTTTTGTTCAGAGTTGTGTTAGTCCCTCTTTTGGTTTATAGTTGCATATGAATGTGTGGTGAGATATGCTAGTTCACTATAAACAGAGCTCTGATACCAACCTGTCACACCCCCGAACCGGACGGCGGAAACGTCCGAGGGCTCTTGTGACTTAAATTGAATACCATCACAATGAATATACATGAATCATAACATAATTCATCACCATGCATTGAAATATTACAACTGATATTGTTTACATTCAATACATTGTTTTAGACATTACAAATCCATAACATAAACTGTCTGACAGATGACCTAAGCAAAACACCATGACATTACTTGATACTTATTCTTAGGCTTACCTGTTACCTGAGAATACAAGTTATTTTGAAAAACGTCAACATATGAAATGTTGGTGAGTTCATAAGTATTGTTATGGTAAAATGATTTGGTGAAGTTTGTAAAACCCAGAAAATCCGATATTCTCTGAAAAAGAGTATTTGTTTATAAAAAGTGTAAAGATCCGTAAATATATGCTTGTTGATTTTTCAAAAACATGTATAATTGTTGAACTTTTGTATAGATCGCGTAAGTGAAAATGTTGAACTTCCCAGGAAAACCCGACGTTTTCCCAATACATAAAATACCATGATTTCTCGATTGTTATACTGTTTCGTCGAATGATTTTGATTACCCGGGTGACATTGGATTAATTAGGGTTTGTGAGTTGTTATAATCACGCATTAAAGAAAATGAGTAGTTTATAACTACAGGTTACGAACGATCCTTAAGGCGTCGCCCGTACTACTCACTTAATCCAACCACCTTGATTTCTCTTGATTAACACCATGAATCTGTTTACTTGATTTCTCATAACCCCAATAACCGAGGAGATAGGAGAATGTGAAGCCCCCTTTATTTCCATGAGTTATTCAAGGCTATCGGGAATGCAAAAGACACTTGGTCCCACTCGCATTTGACTTCTCGACCTCACTAGCAATACTAATGGACCACTAGGGCCCAATAGCACATTAGAGCTATTGAAAGTCCTTTTACGTGGAATTGGGTCATAGGAGGCCCAACAACACGTAAGCGTATTCCCTTCGGGCCCAAATATCATGTTATTGGGCTAGCAAGGCCCAACAAGCATAATTTGAAACTTCCAAGCCCAAATTCTGTAAGTTAACTCATCATAATTATCGCGTGTTTATTGAAATGCTTTGGTTTTACGATTTTTGTTTTGTTATTGATTCGAGACCGAATCAATTCGTTTTGTAACGATATTTGTTGTTGAGAGTGTATTTGTTTTCCATTTTGTTTGTAGTAGTGGATCTTGTATTTTGTATTAATGAATTAATTTGTTTGAAAGTGAAATTTGACCCTTTTCACTACCCTTCTTTTATAAAAATAACACTTTTAGTCCTTTTTATATAAAAGAATTTCATTTTTAGTCCTTAAAACCCTTTTCTTAACACTTTTTTAATGTTTATTTGATGAAAACACGAGTTTAACCCAAAATTTACTTTATTGACAGCTTCAGCCCCTCTAGGATAGAGAATTCTCGATTAAGGACCCATTTTTCACGACTTTTACAGTTTTGGCCCAAAGTCTAAAAAGTTTGCATTTTTTGTCCTTTTTGATAATGAAAAGCATTTTTGACCCTTATAAACATTTTGTTAGGCTAATTACCCCCTGTTTTACAGAAAGTTACATTTCCAACCCCTCAAACTTGTAAATTTCGCATTTTGAGGCTTATTGGGCCGAGAAGCCCATAATTAGCCCATTAGGTTAAAAATTTACATTTTAAGTCCTTGGAAATTTCGAATATTCAGAAATATGTTTATAGAAACTGTTTTGACCCCTTTTGACCTTCAAGAAACTGTGACTTTTTGATTTTTACCCCAAGTTTATATTCTTGACAATTTAAGCCCAAAAATGGGTTTTATGTTCAAGTACGTTCATCATAACCTTATAAACTATTTTTCTTGACTTGTTTATGATGGGTTTTAGCCATAAGAACTTTCCTATGTGCGCATGCAAAACCCTAATGTTTGGATCTAGGTTTCTCTAATTAAACATGCTTTGAATCCAAGACTTCTAATCACTAATTAGGTATAAGAACAATACAAAATCAAATCTAGAAGTTTACCTTTGAATCTCTTGTTTTGATCTTGTTGTCTTGGAGCTCTAGAGTCACTGTCACTCCTCTAATGGCTTACAAACACTAACTAGCAAGGAGGATGATTTGAGAGAGAGGAGAGGGATTAGAAATCGGCCAGGGGTTCTTTTCTTTTGCAGAGGTGCCGATTTCCCTTGCCCTAGGGGTCTATTTATATTTGTAAGGCTCCTAAGGTTTCACCCTTAAACCCTAGTTGGATAATCTTTCCTTAAATCAATCCAAATCCTTTCCTTAGATAAGCCTTGGACGAATTTGAGGCTATCTCAAGCCCTAGAATTTGTCCATCCTCTATCCAATAAGCATTTACAGCCCAAAGTGTAACTATCAAACAATTGACAGTTTATACCCTCTTATTTAATTAATCTCTTTAAGTCGCCAAATTAATACTAATTAATTTATGACTTATATTAATCAAATAACAATATTATTATTCCTTATATTATTCTCATAATATATTAATAATATCTATTCTCTCATAATAAATCATCCTGTCAAGTTGGTATGGTGAAGGCAACCCAAAAGGACCATGCACAATCAGGTCAAATACTTGCCTAATATAGTTGCAGCCTTAGACACTATTCCAACAGTCTCCCACTTGGATAAGTCTAGTAACTATATGCACAAGTACAATTCGATTTGCAATCATAGCTCTCAAAGACGTTGTCAAACTCTAATCTAATCAATCTTGTCCTTTAGATAATGGATCGTATAGTCCTCTGTTAGATATCATGCTGAAAATTCTATGGAATGATTAGTCAAGCATTTTGGTTTCTCGATATCCAATTTATTTGACATAGAACTTAATCGAACACATCAATTCAGTTCTGACTGGGCCCGGCACATAAGTCAAATCAAATCATCGAGCGGCCGAGATATCGCTTTTATCCTCTTGGGATAAAAGTTACAGATAAACTTCGACTTATATGTATTTACTTATTCATTAATCAAATATACACAACAATGCGTTTTATAACACCGAGTTACTGATGCGTTTTCGCATTATCAATGTACAACCAATTAACAAATAACAAACCATATATCTAGGTTTTAAGACTATATGATATTATCATCTTGCGATCACCCTTTTATATCATATTCCATAAGGTGATTCCAGCAAGCGCGGGTTTGTTCCAATGCTCAAAACCAGTTCGTAAGCACTCATGAACGTCGCAGCAATCTTTTGCTATGTCTAAAACCATTTAGACAATCTACGCACCAATTCACGACAATCTTCATTCATATCTACTTCCAACATATGAATGATTGTGGAAAATTTGAATAATTCGATTACTCTTAATAAACTCAATTATTTTGGAAATCAAAACATGCAAAAATGAAACAATAGTTAAACAATTAACATAAGACAGTAGCATTACTCATAAATAAAACTCCTTTATTTAATCATCAAATGTTAATTACATTTATCTATTACATGTTTCTAATACTATCTAATCTATGCTAATATCATCCTTCAGCCCAATACTCCTAGCATGCTGCAAGTGCTTAACCCTACTCAGTCCCTTCGTAAGTGGATCTGCCGGGTTATCCTCTAATGATATCCTCTTCACTATGAGTTGTCCTTCTTCTACACGATGTCTAATAAAGTGATATTTTCTGTCGATATGTCTAGATCTACTATGATCCCTCGGTTCCTTGGTCAAAGCAATCGTTCCTTCATTATCACAGAAAATTTCCATGGGCTCTTTTATGGCAGGTACAACTCCAAGGTCACCGATGAAGTTCTTCAACCATATCGCCTCCTTCGACGCTTCGCTCGCTGCAATGTACTCTGATTCGCACGTTGAATCAGCTATGGTTTCTTGTTTGGAACTTTTCCAAGTCACTGCTCCTCCATTCAGGGTAAAGACCCAGCCCGACTGCGAACGGTAGTTGTCCCTGTCGGTCTGAAAGCAGGCGTCACTATACCCTCGCACCTTCAAGTCATAACTCCCTCCGAGGACTAAGAACCATTCCTTCGTCCTCCTAAGGTACTTAAAGATATTCTTCACCGTAATCCAATGGGCTCTGCCAGGGTTCCCTTGATATCTGCTAACCATGCTCAAAGCAAAGGCTACATCAGGGCGAGTACAAGTCATAGCGTACATGATTGAGCCAACTGCGGAAGCGTATGGTACTCGGCTCATTTCTGCTATTTCAGCTTTGGTACTCGGACTTTGAGTCTTACTCAACTTGGCATTACTTTGTATCGGTAATTCGCCCTTCTTCGAGTTTTCCATACTAAAACGTTTTAGTACCTTCTCTAAGTAAGTGTTCTGACTAAGTCCTATTAGTCAGTTACTTCTTTCTCTCACTATCCTTATTCCCAAAATGTAAGAAGCCTCTCTGAGGTCCTTCATAGCGAAGCACTTCCCGAGCCAGGACTTAACTTCCTGCAGAGTCGGGATGTCGTTTCCTATGAGTAGTATGTCGTCAACATACAAAACGAGAAAGCTAACTATGCTCCCACTGGCTTTGACATATACACACGATTCATTTTCGCTTCATACAAATCCAAACTCTTTGACTTTCTCATCGAAGCAAAGATTCCATCTGCGAGACACTTGCTTAAGTCCATAAATGGACTTCTCAAGCTTACACACTCTATTCGGATGCTTTGGATTCACAAACCCCTTTGGCTGAGCCATGTAAACATCCTCAGCCAACTTTCTGGTAAGGAAAGCGGTCTTGACATCCATTTGCCAAATCTCATAATCATGAAATGCGGCAATAGCAAGCATCACTCTAATAGATTTTATCTTCGCAACTGGTGAGAAGGTCTCATCATAGTCAACTCCAGGAGTTTGAGTAAAGCCCTTCGCGACCAATCACGCTTTATATGTGTGTACGTTTCCATCCACGTCGGTATTCTTATTAAAGATCCATTTGCACCCAACGGTCTTACGTCCAGGCACATTATCAACCAAATTCCAAACTTGGTTATCATACATGGATTGGATCTCGCTATCCATTGCCTCTTTCCATTTCACAGACTCCGGGCCTGCCATGGCTTCCTTATAGCTATTAGGTTCATCAAGATTTATTAGTGTACCATCACTAATATACGTGTCCCCTTCGGTAGTAATATGAAAACCATAGAACTGGGGTTGAACTCTAACTCTTTCGGAACGTCTAAGAGGTAAGGATTCGTCAATCGGTTCAACCGGAGTTTCCTCCTCGGGTTGAGTGCCAGCGGTAGAGGTTCCTTCATCTATCGACTCTTGAATCTCTTCAATCTCGATTTGCCTCCCACTGTCACCTTGGCCTATGAGTTCTCGCTCTCGGAAAACTCCTCTCCTCGCAACAAAGACAACATTGTCCTTTGGTCTGTAGAAGAGATATCCAAAGGATTTCTACGGGTAGCCAATGAAAATACATCGCTCACTACGAGGTTCGAGCTTGTCGTGAGTATCTCGTCTTACGAAAGCCTTGCAACCCCAAACCTTGATATGTGCTAATGAGGGAGCTTTCCCTGTCCACATCTCGTGAGGTGTTTTGGCAACCTTCTTCGTAGGGACTCGGTTAAGGATATGGGCGGCAGTCTCTAAGGCATACCCCCAAAAAGAGATAGGTAGTGAAGCACGACTCATCATAGAGCGAACCATATCCAATAAGGTTCGATTACGCCTTTCTGCCACACCATTCAATTGTGGTGTCCTAGGTGGCGTCAATTGTGAAACTATTCCACACTCCTTGAGATAATCGTGGAATTCAAGACTTAGGTACTCTCCTCCTCGATCGGATCGAAGCATCTTGATTTTCCTGCCCAATTAATTCTCCACTTCATTCTTGAACTCTTTGAACTTTTCAAAAGTTTCTGACTTTTGCTTGATTAAATAGATATACCCATATCTACTATAGTCATCGGTAAAAGTCACGTAGAAGCGGTTCCCATCCTTCGTGGTTGATCTAAACGGTCCACATACATCGGTATGTATTAGGTCCAATAGACCCTCACCCCTTTCGCAAGAGCTAGCGAAGGGTGACTTAGTCATCTTTCCAAGCAAACAAGATTCGCATGTGTCATCTTCCCTAAGGTCGAATGACTCCAACACTCCATTCTTTTGGAGTTGGGCTATGCGTTTCTTGTTGACATGTCCAAGACGACAATGCCATAAGGAAGCTTTATCCATACTATTGGAAGAATCTATGTTCAAAACATCATTTCCTAAGTTATCAACAATCATAACAGTTTCATATTCCATTACATGGTATAGCTTCAAAATAAAAGACACCATTTAGATAAGCTAAAATAGAACCATTCTCATTATTAAAATAAAATCTAAAACCTTGTCTAAACAAACCATGAAATGAAATGATGTTTCTAGCCATTTCTGGCGAATAGCAACAATTGTTCAAATCTAAACTTAAACCATTCCTAAGCACTAAAGAATACACTCCAATCTTGGTCACAGGCGACAATCTTCTGTTCCCCATGATTAGATTTATTCTTCCAGCCTCCACATCCCTATTTCTTCTTAGTCCCTGCACATTAGAACAAATGTGGTAACCACAACCGGTATCAAGAACCCAAGAAATAGCATGAGATGATTCGTTAGATTTAATTGTGTATATACCTGAGAAAGATGGCTTGATATTTCCTTCCTTGATGGCTTGCAGGTACTCTGGGCAGCTTCTCTTCCAATGTCCTATCTTGTGGCAGTGGTGGCACTTTGCCTCCTTTGGGTTAGGGCAGGGTTTAGCAGGATCAACTTTGGTCCCACTAAAAGAGGCACCATCTCGGGCTTTAACCTTGCGATAGTTCTTAGACGAAGCCTTCCTCTTCTTTCCCTTTCCTTGTCTAATAGCCAAGACAGGAGCAGTGGGTGGATTGGGAGTCAACAAACTTGTCCTTGAAGTTCCTCTCAGCGACCCTCAAGAGACCTTGGAGCTTGCTTAGGGTGACCTCCTCTTTGTTCATGTGGTAGGTCATCCTAAATTGATTGTAGCTTGGAGGCAAAGAGTGAAGCACCATGTCGATCGCCAAGTCTTCCCCAAAGTCAACATACAACTTGCGAAGACGGTCGACATACCTTTGCATCTTTTGCAGGTGCACGGTAAGAGACTCTCCATGACCCATCTTAGCGAAAATCATGTTAGTCAAAATCTCATAATGCTCTTGTCTCGCGTTTTGGTGGTATCTCTCCAATAAGTCTTGATGCATCTCGTACGGGTACATGTCCTCATAGGACTTTTGGAATTCGGAGTTCATGGTGGCTATCATGATGCAATGTACCTTCGTTGCATCGCGCTCATGAGTTTCAAAAGCGGTCATTTCAGCCGGAGTAGCGATTTCAGGGTTAATTTTCTCGAGCTTCTCATCGAGGACATACTCCTTATCCTCATAGCGAGCAATGGTGCGAATGTATCTTATCCATTTGCTAAAGTTCGTCCCATCGAAAGTGACCTTTTGACAAAGGCTCATCAATGTGAAAGAACTAGCAGCAACGTTGTTTGCGTTTGACATCTACAAATAGAAAGGACAAAGATAAATTAGAATATGAATCCCTAATTATCACCCAAGAAAAATTAGGTCTAGGATCCAACAACAATATTTACATATTAGAAAAGGGATGTCGTAATCCAACATTCAAATAATATGAAGGTAAGTGAATGACGATTCACTGATTCTCCACCATAAAAACATAACTTTAAGTCCAAAATGTATTGAGAATTCCTAGGTTCGGATGAGATTCATTGAAACTATTCAATGGCATGTTTAAATCTCGATATGCCCCTCTTGTTTGTGACTGGGATACCGAGGATCACAAAGCGGGTGTGAATTACCATGCAAATTCACATGGTTCCTTCATTGTAACGATCACCTATTCGATGTGCCGATAAACCACACACGCTCCATCGAACTATGATAAACAATGAATCACCCTTTTCCACCTTTGCTTAGAACCAATTAGTGTGCCGGTAAACCACACACGCTCCACTAACTTCTTAGCAAGGGTGCAAAGTGTAATTTCATGGGATTGCATCAATTCACTTTTCCTAAAGTAACAAAGATTGGGAAATTTTAAAAACATGTAGTTACTTTGTATTTCATTTTATACTTTTAATGAGAGGATGAGGTTGCCCTATCCTACCCGTTCGGCTAACGACCCTCCACCGATCAAGCAAGCGGTGGGTGTGAGTGTACACCCATTAAGCGCCATTTTATAGGCCGCAACCTTATACCCACCTTATAGATCGACTTCGTGAATGAGGCCTACTAACGGTAAGACTAGCATTTTAGTTATACATACATACATATATATATATATATATATATATATATATATATATATATATATATATATATTAATCTTGTAATATTATATTAGTATAGGGTTGTATTTTAAACTTTTAAAAATCTAGGGTTTGAAATTTAAATTGTCTAAATTAAAACTTTTAATCACAAAACATAAATTTCAAAACTTGAGGACAAGTTTTAAACATTTAAAACATGGAGGATCAAATAACAAATAATTTCAATTAACAATTAATTCCATAATTATCCACATTTGATTTATTCAAGATTTCTTGCAAGATAATTACCAATTTAATCAAAATAATTAATTAATTATCACATAAGGAAATTAAATAGTTTATTAGTTGATAAATATCTTAATTAGATCAAGATTATAGTCATATATATCAAAAAATCGGATTAGGGTTGATCTAATATTATTAAGGCAAGTTTCCATAAGATAATTATCAAAAAATCCCGAATCTGGCCTTTCCTGACGCTTGGACTCGCCGAGTGCACCAAGGGACTCGCCGAGTCAGGCCAACTCGCCGAGTCCACTATGGAACTCGCCGAGTCCATGACTCAGAAACACAAAAAATCGAATTTTGCAAATAAGATTCAAACAAATAAGCAACAATTTAATAGAAACCAATCTAGGCTTTGATACCACTGATGGGTTTTAGCCATAAGAACTTTCCTATGTGCGCATGCAAAACCCTAATGCTTGGATCTAGGCTTTCTAATTAAACATGCTTTGAATCCAAGACTTCTAATAACTAATTAGGTATAAGAACAATACAAAATCAAATCTAGAAGTTTACCTTTGAATCTCTTGTTTGATCTTGTTGTCTTGGAGCTCTAGAGTCACAATTGTCACTCCTCTAATGGCTTACAAACACTAACTAGCAAGGAGGATGATTTGAGAGAGAGGTTGGGAAGAAATCGGCCAGGGGTTCTCTTATTTTGAAGTGATACCGATTTCCCTTGCTCAAGGGGTCTATTTATACTTGTAGACTCCTTAGGGTTTCACCTTTAAACCCTAGTTGGATAATATTTCCTTAAAGCAATCCAAATCCTTACCTTAGATAACCCTTGGACAATTTTGAGCTATCCTAAGCCCTAGAATCCGTCCATTCCTTATCCCTTAAGGATTTACAATCTAAAGTGTAACTATCAAACAATTGACAGTTTATACCCTCTTATTTAATTAATCTCTTTAAGTCACCAAATTAATACTAATTAATTTATGACTTATATTAATCAAATAACAATATTATTATTCCTTATAGTATTCTCATAATATATTAATAATATTTATTCTCTCATAATAAATCATCCTATCAAGTTGCTATGGTGAAGGCGACCCAAAAGGACCATGCACAATCGGGTCAAATACTTGCCTAATATAGTTGCAACCTTAGACACTATTCCAACAGGTATCTCTCCAATAAGTCTTGATGCATCTCGTACGGGTACATGTCCTCATAGGACTTTTGTAATTTGGAGTTCATCGTGGCTATCATGATGCAATGTACCTTCGTTGCATCTCGCTCGTGAGTTTCAAAAGTGGTCATTTCAGCCGGAGTAGCGATTTCAGGGTTGATTTTCTCAAGCTTCTCATCGAGGACATACTCCTTATCCTCATAGCGAGCAATAGTGCGAATGTATCTTATCCATTCACTAAAGTTCGTCCCATCGAAAGTGACCTTTTGACAAAGGCTCATCAATGTGAAAGAACTAGCAGCAGCGTTGTTCGCGTTCGACATCTACAAATAGAAAGGACAAAGATAGATTAGAATATGAATCCCTAATTATCACCCAATAAGAAAAATTAGGGCTAGGATCCAACAACAATATTTACATATTAGAAAAGGGATGTCGTAATCTAATATGCAAACAATTTGAAGGTAAGTGAATGACGATTCACTAATTCTCCACCATGAAAACCTAACTATAAGTTCTAAATGAATTTGAGAATCCCTAGGTTTAGATGAGATTCATTGAAACATTTCAATGACATGTTTAAATCTCGATATGCCCCTCTAATTTGTGACTGGGATACCGAGGATCACAAAGCGGGTGTGAATTACCATGCAAATTCACATGGTGCCTTCATTGTAACAATCACCTATTCGATGTGCCGGTAAACCACACACGCTCCATCGAACTATGATAAACAATGAATCACCCTTTGCCACCTTCGCTTAAACCAATTTTTGTGCCGGTAAACCACACACGCTCCACTAACTTCTTAGCAAGGGTGCAAAGTGTAATTTCATGGGATTGCATCAATTCACTTTTCCTAAAGTAACTAAGATTGGGAAATTTTAAAAACATGTAGTTACTTTGTATTTCATATTATACTTTTAATGAGAGGATGAGGTTGCCCTATCCTACCCGTTCGGCTAACGACCCTCCACCGATCAAGCAAGCGGTGGGTGTGAGTGTACACCCATTAAGCGCCATTTTATAGGCCGCAACCTTATACCCACCTTATAGATCGGCTTCGTGAATGAGGCCTACTAACGGTAAGACTAACATTTTAGTTATACATATATATATATATATATATATATATATATATATATATATATATATATATTAATCTTGTAATATTATATTAGTATAGGGTTGTATTTTAAACTTGTAAAATTCTAGGGTTTGAAATTTAAATTTTCTAAATTAAAACTTTTAATCATAAAACATAAATTTCAAAACTTGAGGATAAGTTTTAAACATTTAAAACATGGAGGATCAAATAACAAATAATCTCAATTAACAATTAATTCCATAATTATCCATATTTGATTTATTTAAGATTTCTTGCAAGATAATTACCAATTTAATCAAAATAATTAATTAATTATCACATAAGGAAATTAAATATTTTATTAGTTGATAAATATCTTTAATTAGATCAAGATTATAGTCATATATATCAAAAAATCGGATTAGGGTTGATCTAATATGATAAAGGCAAGTTTCCATAAGATAAATATCAAAAAATCCCGAATCTGGCCCTTCCTGACGCTCGGACTCGTCGAGTTCCCAACTGGACTCGTCGAGTCAGGCCAACTCGTCGAGTCCACCATGGGACTCGTCGAGTTCATGACACAGAACCACAAAATTCGAATTTTGCAAACAAGATTCAAACAATCAAGCAACAATTTAATAGAAACCAATCTAGGCTCCGATACCACTGATGGGTTTTAGCCATAAGAACTTTCCTATGTGCGCATGCAAAACCCTAATTCTTGGATCAAGGTTTCTCTAATTAAACATGCTTTGAATCCAAGACTTCTAATGACTAATTAGGTATAAGAACAATACAAAATCAGATCTAGAAGTTTACCTTTGAATCTCTTGTTTTGATCTTGTTGTCTTGGAGCTCTAGAGTCACAATTGTCACTCCTCTAATGGCTTACAAACACCAACTAGCAAGGAGGATGATTTAAGAGAGAGGAGAGGGATTAGAAATCGGCCAGGGGTTCTTTGCTTTTGCAGAGGTGCCGATTTCCCTTGCCCTAGGGGTCTATTTATACTTGTAAGGCTCCTATGGTTTCACCCTTAAACCCTAGTTGGATAATCTTTCCTTAAAGCAATCCAAATCCTTTCCTTAGATAAGCCTTGGACGAATTTGAGGCTATCCCAAGCCCTAGAATTTGTCCATCCTCTATCCAATAAGGATTTACAGCCCAAAGTGTAACTATCAAACAATTGACAGTTTATACCCTCTTATTTAATTAATCTCTTTAGGTCACCAAATTAATACTAATTAATTTATAACTTATATTAATCAAATAACAATATTATTATTCCTTATATTATTCTCATAATATATTAATAATATTTATTCTCTCATAATAAATCATCCTGTCAAGTTGCTATGGTGAAGGCAACCCAAAAGGACCATGCACAATCGGGTCAAATACTTGCCTAATATAGTTGCAGCCTTAGACACTATTCCAACAGTTTAGTGTAAAATAGCTTAAGTTATGTTTATTTCCTTTCTCATGTCTTAGATCTCGGATTTACACCCTTTTTGATAACATATTCATCACAAAACACATGATATCACACACATACATGCATCAAATCACACACAGCATACATATACACATAGATCTACACATTTTCTTGTATTCTCCCCCATAAAACTCATAGAAACCGAAAAGAAAGGGATATGAAGCTCACCTTGAGTTGTGATTTCGGTTTTGAAGAAGATTGGGAGAAGTTTGATGTTACTTTCGGCCCTAGCAAGCCTTCCTTTGTTGATTTCGAACTTAGAGGGTTTCTAAGAGAGTGATCATGATTTTGCATGGGTTAGGAAGAGATTTTTGATAAAAACAAAGAATCTAGATCATAGATCCAATCATGATCTTACCTTAGATGAAGAATTTGTGGGATAATTTCCTTGAAAGCTCCCTAGATCTCGAAAATTTTGGAGAGGAAATGGAGAGAGTTTCTTTGAGAGATTTTTGAGTGAAGTGTGTGTGTGTGTGTGTGTTGGTGTTGTTTCGGCCGAGAGAAAGAGAGAGAAGAAGAGAGAGGTCTTGAAGTGATGTGTGCATGGAGACATGGGAAAAGTTGCATGGAAGACCATTATGTAAAAATGAGGTGGCCATGGGAAGTCAACTCCCCCCTTTCCTTTGTGGTTTGCGCCGAGAATGGAGAGGGGAAAAGAAAAGGATTGGGACTTGTATGCTTAAGTCCATTTCATGGTTATGTCGAGTGATGTTTGGCCCAAATAAATATAAATATGATTTTTATGACCTATTAGGGCTAAATTAGGTTAATTTTGGCCCAATACGATCAATTTAAATATTTTATTTCATTCTAGGCCCAAAATATTAAAATAAATGAAAGTGGGTCCAATTAGAGCCCATTCAAGAGTTCTAAGCCCAAGACAGTCCAATTGGAAGCTTATTGGCCCATTGGGCCCAATAAGGAAATCCTAGTCCAAAATGGACTTAAACAAGGATTTCTAGGGTTTCCAATTATTTGTTGACTATTTGCAGTGCTTCTATGAAGTGTTTGATTGAAATTATGTTGTTATTGAATAAGCATCTTACATGTTTTTGTTGGATAAGGTGTCTAAGTCCATAACTTATTTGGTATATACTTGACCCGACCCGGCATGGTCCATTTGGGTTGCACTTCACCCGAACTATTTATGGATAATTTTATGAGAGTTATACACATATGTTTATTAATATATTATAAGTTATAATATATTAATATGAAGTCATGTTATTTAATTAGTCTTAGTCTTAAATTAATTATGAATTAATTTAGAGATTAAAAGGAAGACTAATTAGATTATGGGCTATTGGTTTTATATGGTGTGGGCTAACACTCATTTGTTAATGGGCTAGGCTTATATGGAAGTCCATGGATGATCCATGGAGCTTTTAACCCATGGATCCTTGGAAAAGGAAAGGTCATGGGTTATTAGGGTTTCACCCTAACCATGTACATTATATAAGCATGCTTATGTTGCATGAAATAGCCACTAGTGTGTGTGCTTGTGTGTGGCCGAAAATTACAAGTGTGTGTACACTCTCTAAAGGTTTCCAAGTGTTTGTGGTGATTTGTGATTTCCATTTGAGGCATTCACACTATTGGTGCTTGGCTCTCAAACTCCAAGGAATCAATCTCATCAAAAGGTATGTAATCTCATCTAACTCTTTTATGTTTAAAAGTTCCCCATGCCATGTTAGATAAGTTATGAACCTTGGAAAAATTATTATTTTGCATGTATTAGACAAACATAGATCCAAGGTTTATTAGGGTTGCATGCACACTTAGGAAGTGTTAGATTGCTCAAATCCCAACAGTGGTATCAGAGCCTAGGCTTGCTTGTTTGATACTTAATGCAAAATAGTGAAAAAAGTTGAAATTGTTGTTGTCTGGCTGATGGACTCGCCGAGTCCATGGGGGGGCTCGCCGAGTTCAAGACAAAATTCATCCTACTCGTCGTGTAGGTTCGTGCACTCGGCGAGTAGAATGATCAGAATGCAGAATTTTGACTTTTGCTGCTGAAAATGGACTAGAAACATTACCCTAACCTGTTTTGGTGTTTTAAAACTTGTTTTAGTTGGTGTAATGGTTGTTCTAATCCATTTACAATAGCATATATCAAAATTCCATGATTTTATATGTTCATATAATTCTTGAAATTTTGATGATCATGTTCATGTTCTTATGAAAATAGAAGATGATAGGAATTATTTGCTGAATTGTTTAGAATTAATTCTTGATCATTTATGTGTTTTAATGGAGTCCATAATTTGTCCTCAAGTTATGGATATCCAAAGGTCACTTTTCTTTAACACACATTTAAACACATAAGTTACATGAAAATGAAGAGTTTTCATTTTTATGAACCTTTAATTCATAAGTTATGAAATGAAAAGTTTTGGATAGTTACAAGACTTGCCCTCAAGTTTTGGAATTTGTAAAGTTTCACACACTTTAATAAACTTTAATTCCAACCCTTATAGTTTTAATAGTTAAAATTCAACCCTTATACTATTTATAACATTAATGGTTAATTATTATATATATGTATAAGAATAAGTCGTTCTACCGTTAGTAGGCCTCATTCACGAAGCCGGTCTATAAGGGGGCATAAGGTTGTTTCCTATAAAATGGCAGCTTAATGGGTGTCCACTCTCACCCACCGCTTCCTTGATCGGTGGAGGGTCTTTAGCCGAACGGGTAGGACAATGACTTTAAATCCTCATTAAAAGTATAATGATTATTATAAAGTAATTAAATATTTTTTTAATTCCAAATCTTAGTTACTTTAGGAAAATGTGAACATGGTGCTAGTCCATGGAATTCACACTTTGTACCTTACCAAGTCGTTGGTGGAGCGTGTGTGGTTAACCGGCACACTAACTTGGACTAGTAAGGATCACGAAGGGTGACTTAATGTTTGTCATAGATCAATGGAGCATGTGTGGTTAACCGACACATTGATTAGGTGATAATATTAAGGGCACCAAGTGAATTAGAATGGTTATTCACACCTTGTTTTGTGATCCTCGGCATCCCAGTCACAAAACTTGAAGGGCACGATCGAGATTGAAACATGTCATTGAAAAGTTCAATGAATCTCAAAAGAATCTAGGAATTTCAAATCCAATTAAAACCTAATAATTCATTTTGTTTTTCATGGTGAAAATTGGTGAATCTTCATTCACCTACCTTTCAAATATATTATTACTTAGATTACGGCATCCCTCTTCTAAGTATAATATATTGTGATTGGATCCTAGCCTTAATATTACATTTGGGTGTCTTATTAAGGATTCTATATATCTAATCTGAACTTGCTTTCTTCTTTCAGATGTCTTCCAACACTAATGCTTCGGGCTCTAACCCAGCTGGTTCTTTCTCTCTCATGAATCTTTGTAGGAGAGTCATCTTTGATGGTTCCAACTTCATGGATTGGATTAGGAACAACATCATGATGGTTACTCGTTATGAGGACAAGGAATATGTCCTCGATAAGGAGTTAAAAGAGCTTGATGAGTCCACTGCTACTCCTGAGGAGATCGTTGAATTCAGGACACATGAGAGAGATGCTATTAAGGTGGCATGCATCATGATGGCCACGATGACAGCCGAGCTCCAAAAGTCCTATGAGGACTTCTACCCTTTTGAGATGCACCAAGACCTGATGGAAAGGTACCATCAGAGTGCTCGTCAGGAGCGGTATGAAATAATCTCCTCCATAATAACTACCCGCATGAAGGACGGTGAATCCGTCACGGCCCACATGCAAAAGATGCAAAGGTATGTGGACCGTTTGCTGAAGCTGAATGTGAACTTCCCTGAGGAGTTGGCAATTGACATCATTTTGCACTCCTTACCTTCTTGTTATGACCATTTTCGTATGACATATCATATGAACAAGGAGGAAGTTACCCTCAACAAGCTTCAAGGACTCTTGAAGACCGCTGAAACCGGTCTTAAGGGCAAGGCGGTTGTTACCTCTACTACTTCTACTCCAACATCTACCCTTGTTTTGGCTATCGGGCAAGGCAAAGGGAAAAAGAGGAAGCACCCTTCGAAGGGTACCAAAGGAAAGTCTCTTGAAGGCTCCTCATCAAAGACCAAGAGCGGTTCTGTCACTCCTTCTGCCATTCCCAAGGATGCTGATTGCTACTATTGCCTGGACAAGGGGCACTGGAAGCGAAACTGCCCTAAGTACTTGCAGGATCTAAAGGATGGGAAAGTGAAACCCACCCATGCAGGTATTTACACAATATTGTCTAATTACTCATCATATTCTAACTCTTGGGTGCTTGATACAGGATGTGGTATTCACATATGTTCTGATTTGCAGGGCCTAAGAAGAAGTGAGGATGTGGAGCACGGGAAGATAAACTTGATCATGGGGAATAGGAAGGCTTCACCTGTTTCCAAGATTGGAGTTTATACTTTGTTGCTTAATAATGGGTTAAAATTAGATTTGAATAAATGTGTGTACTCGTCTGAAATGGCGAGGAATATTATTTCTTTTCATGCTTTGTACAAACAAGGTTTTACCTTTTCGTTTGATAATGAATGTGGTGGTATTAATGCTTTCTTTAAAAATGTGTTTTATTTTAAAGCATTACCTTGTGATGGTGTGTATGAAACTGTGTCGATTGTGGACAACTTAGGAAATAATGTGTTGTATATTGATTCTTCTACTAGCCTAGATAAAGCATCATTGTGGCATTTTCGTCTTGGACATGTAAACAAGAAACACATAGGCCAACTCCAAAAGAGTGGAGTCTTGGAGTCATTCGACCTTAAATCGGATGATAGTTGTGAATCTTGTCTACTTGGAAAGATGACAAAATCACCCTTCACTGGAACTTGTGAAAGGGGTAAGGGTTTGTTGGACCTAATACATACTGATGTATGTGGGCCATTCAAAACCGCCACAAGGGATGCTAATCGGTATTATGTGACTTTTATTGATGATTTTAGTAGATATGGGTATGTCTACTTAATCAAACATAAGTCAGAAACCTTTGAAAGGTTTAAGGAATTCAAACAGGAAGTAGAAAATCAATTGGGCAGGAACATTAAGATGCTTCGATCCGATCGAGGTGGTGAGTATCTTAGTACCGAGTTCCTTGACTATCTTAAGGAGTGTGGGATTGTCTCACAATTGACTCCTCCCAGGACACCACAGCTAAATGGTGTAGCTGAGAGGCGTAATCGAACCTTGTTGGACATGGTTCGCTCTATGATGAGTCGAGCTTCGCTACCAATCTCTTTTTAGGGGTATGCCTTAGAGACTGCCGCCCATATCCTTAATCTAGTCCTTACAAAGAAGGTTACCAAAACACCTCATGAGATGTGGACTGGGAAGGTTCCCAATTTAGACCACATCAAGATTTGGGGTTGCGAAGCTTTCGTGAGGCGTGAGACTCATGATAAGCTCGAACCCCGAAGTGAAAGGTGTATTTTCATCGGCTACCCACAGAAATCCTTCGGTTACCTCTTCTACAGACCCATTGAGAATGTGGTCTTTGTAGCAAGAAGAGGGGTCTTTCGTGAGAGAGAGAGTTTATAAGCCAAGGAGACAGTGGGAGGCAAATTGATCTTGAAGAAATTCAAGAAGCAATTGGTGAAGGAACCTCAGACACTAGTAATCAACCTGAGGAGGAAACTCCTGTTGAGCAAGCTGACAAGTCTGTACCTCCGAGGCGTTCCACACGGGTTAGGAACACACCTTCGTTTTATTATGGCTTCCATATTACTACGGAAGGCGATACGTTTATCACCGATAGTACACTGGTAAACTTGGATGAACCTAGCAGTGTTAAGGAAGCCATGGCAGGCGTGGAGTCTGCTAAATGGAAGGAGGCTATGGACAGCGAGATACAGTCCATGTATGACAATCAAGTTTGGAACTTGGTTGACAATGTACCAGGCCGTAAAACAGTCGGGTGCAAATGGATCTTCAAGAAGAAGAACGACATGGAAGGAAAAGTGCATACTTATAAGGCTCGACTGGTTGCAAAGGGTTTTACTCAGACTCAAGGTATTGATTATGATGAAACTTTCTCGCCGGTAGCAAAGATTAAGTCTATTAGGGTTATGCTAGCCATTGCTGCATTTCATGATTATGAAATATGGCAAATGGATGTCAAAACCGCTTTTCTTAATGGAAAGTTGGCTGAGGATGTGTACATGAATTAGCCAGAGGGTTTTGTCAGTGTAGAGTACCCTAATAGAGTATGCAAGCTTGAGAAATCCATTTATGGATTAAAACAAGCATCTCGTAGCTGGAATCTTTGTTTTGATGAGAAGGTCAAAGAGTTTGGCTTCTCGAGAAGTGAAGATGAGTCTTGCGTGTATGTCAGAGCTAGTGGGAGTATAGTTAGCTTCTTGGTACTGTATGTGGATGACATACTACTTATAGGAAATGACATCCCAACCTTGCAGGAGGTTAAGTCCTGGCTTGGGAAGTGCTTTGCTATGAAGGACCTAGGGGAGGCAACCTATATCCTAGGGATAAGGATATTAAGAGAAAGGAGTAAAAGACTAATTGGACTTAGTCAGAGTACCTACTTGGATAAGGTGTTGAAAAGGTTCAACATGCAAAATTCCAAGAAAGGAGATTTACCGATCCAAAGCAATGCCAAACTGAGTAAGACTCAGAGTCCGAGTACAGAGGCAGAGATAGCTGAGATGAGCCAATTACCGTATGCTTCCGCTGTTGGCTCGATCATGTATGCTATGACTTGTACCCGCCATGATGTGGCCTTTGCTTTGAGCATGGTCAGCAGGTATCAAGGGAACCCTGGCAAGGCATTGGACCGCGGTAAAGAACATTCTCAAGTACCTGTGGAGGACTAAGGATTGGATCCTTACCCTTGGTGGGAGTGATGACTTGAGAGTATTAGGGTATAGTGATGCCAGTTTTCAGACTGATAGGGATAACTTCCGTTCTCAGTCGGGCTGGGTCTTTACCTTAAATATAGGGGCAATTTCTTGGAAGAGTTCCAAGCAGGAGACGGTGGCTGATTCGACTTGTGAATCAGAGTATATAGCAGCGAGTGAAGCAGCGAAGGAGGCGATATGGCTGAAGAACTTCATCGGAGACCTTGGAGTTGTACCAGCTATTAAAGAACCTATGGAGATTTTCTGTGACAGCAATAGTGCGGTTGCCTTAGCCAAGGAACCAAGAGATCATGGCAGATCCCGACACATTGACAGAAAATATCACTTCATAAGACACAAGATTGAAGAAGGACTCCTCGTGGCAAAGAGGGTATCGTCAGATGAGAATCCTGCAGATCCCCTTACGAAGGGACTGGCGAGGGTTAAGCATTTTCAGCATGCGAGGCGCATCGGGCTGAGGGACGATATTAGTTTTACAGATTAGATAGTTTTCCTGAAACTTGTAAAATGTAATCGACATTTGATGATGAAAAAAATTTGTGATTTATTTATGAGTAAGGTGTTACTGTCATTGTCAATTATTTACTATTGTTTCATTTTTGCATGTTTTGACTTCCAGAATAATTAATTTATTCAAACCTCCACAATCGGTCATACGTCGGAAGTAGGTATGAATCAAGATTGTCATGAATTGGGATTGTAGACGGCTAAAGGTGTTTAGACATGGCAATGGTTGCTGCAACGTTCATGAGTACTCATAAGTTATGAGTATTGGTATAAACCCACGCTCACTTGTATCACTTCATGGAATTTATCTCGAGTGATCGTGAGACGATACTATCATATAAGTCTTCAAACCTAGAAATATGAGTTGTTACCTATGAGTTGGTTGTGCATTGATTGCACGTAAACGCATCAGTAACTTGATGTTATAAAACGTGCCTTTGTGTGCAGTTCAACAAGTAGTAGAACAAGCATATGAGTCGAAGTTTATCTGTTCCTTCTAGAAATAGAAGCGATATCTGGGCCCCTCGATGATTTTGTGTTGACCCATGCACCGGGCCCGGTCAGAACTAAACTGATGTGTTCAGTAAAGTTCTTTGTCAAACAAATCAGAGATCGAGAAACAACTGCCAGACAATAAGCAAGACATAGTTCCATGTGTTTGTCTGGCTGATATCATGAGAACAGAGGATTATATGATCACTTGTCTTAAAATGGCGCTTCATAGTTCAACAGAGTTTTCGAGAGCTACGATTGTTGGTTGGTTCTTGAAGTTATATAGGCAAATATAGTTATTAGACTTATCCAAGTGGGAGTCTGTTGGATAAGGTGTCTAAGTCCATAACTTATTTGGTATATACTTGACCCGACCCGGCATGGTCCATTTGGGTTGCACTTCACCCGAACTATTTATGGATAATTTTATGAGAGTTATACACATATGTTTATTAATATATTATAAGTTATAATATATTAATATGAAGTCATGTTATTTAATTAGTCTTAGTCTTAAATTAATTATGAATTAATTTAGAGATTAAAAGGAAGACTAATTAGATTATGGGCTATTGGTTTTATATGGTGTGGGCTAACACTCATTTGTTAATGGGCTAGGATTATATGGAAGTCCATGGATGATCCATGGAGCTTTTAACCCATGGATCCTTGGAAAAGGAAAGGTCATGGGTTATTAGGGTTTCACCCTAACCATGTACACTATATAAGCATGCTTATGTTGCATGAAATAGCCACTAGTGTGTGTGCTTGTGTGTGGCCGAAAATTACAAGTGTGTGTACACTCTCTAAAGGTTTCCAAGTGTTTGTGGTGATTTGTGATTTCCATTTGAGGCATTCACACTATTGGTGCTTGGCTCTCAAACTCCAAGGAATCAATCTCATCAAAAGGTATGTAATCTCATCTAACTCTTTTATGTTTAAAAGTTCCTCATGCCATGTTAGATAAGTTATGAACCTTGGAAAAATTATTATTTTGCATGTATTAGACAAACATAGATCCAAGGTTTATTAGGGTTGCATGCACACTTAGGAAGTGTTAGATTGCTCAAATCCCAACAGTTTTCACATTGTTGGTTCACATTTGTTATCATTGTTCAATGTTTACAAGGCATCAAAATTCCTAGTTGTGACATCTTGGTCTTCCTTGGTTCGGGTACGGATCCTCTGCTTTCAGTAGTACGGGCCCATACTACCTTCCACATCTATTCGTACCTTCTTCAAGGATTGCCTCGACTCCACCAGATCCCTTTCACTACTGCTGATCACTCCGATATTCATCCTAGGCTAGCCCTAGGGAAATCTCTGACTCTACCCTACCCAGTCCTTAGCTGCCGAAGGCCTCCTTGTAATGCCAATTAGCCATTACCTGAATACCATCACATGTGATGAGGCTCAAATAATCCTTCGAGTAACAGACTCGTCCCTACAACGGTTAGATTCAAACGAGAGCTGCGTAATAGGGCCAAATCCAACACTCTAAGATTATTCAACTCTGATCACCTGTGACGTGACGTATTCACCTAATGGCTAACTCCCATCACTTAGAGTCCCACGAAGCACAAAGCAAGCAACATTCAGACAAAGGAAACACTCTCAAGCAACTCCGCTCTCATTGAGAGAAACTGAACTAGCATACAGTTCTAAACTCATACTATCAGGCATAACCTAAACAAGATATCCTACTGTTGTCTACTCAATTCTAGCATGCAATTTTCATACACTGAAGCACATAAAGCAGGCACATAAGGCATCACTCCTAGATCCTTAGTCCTATTCTAGCATGATGTTCAAATGAAATTGATAAACATAACATAAGCGTGTATGGGTACTTTGGGGAATACTTACTTGAGCTCGGCCGGTCGTGCACATCACACACTTTGTTCCTTCTTAAAACTCTTCACTAACCTCTTAGAAAACATTTCTTTTTCAAAATCTTTTAATCCCTCGATTTGAGTTCATACACCCTCGAAAGTGTGTCCGAATCCCTCAAACCATGGCTCTGATACCAACTTGTAACATCCCAAAAATATGGGCCAAAAATTTCGTTTTTAATTAAGCGATTTGAAAAAGCATTTGTAACAAAACATCATACAGTCATAATATTTAATAAAACATGTCTTGTGGCCATAAACCAAAACATAAAACATAAAAATGTCAGAGTACAAAATCCCAGAATGTCTCTTGGTGCGGAAATCAAAAGAGTGTGTATGATGCGCCGCTACCGTACCAGCTCCTTCCCCTTGACAGAAGAGGTACCTGAAACAACAACTGAAAACCGTAAGCACGAAGCTTAGTGAGTTCCCCCACTGTACCACATACCATGTACTCACATATCATACATACTACCAGGCAATTCTAGGGTGCCCGACCGACCCGGTACGGCCATTTTGGGGTGCCGACCTACCCATGCGGCCATTCTGGGGTGCCGTCCTGCTCGTGTCAAGCCATTCTGGGGTGTTGACTACCCATCGGTCCTAACGACCGAACCTCGGGGACTGCTCCCCTCCTACTACCTCTAACACATATAACAGATCATACTGGCATATAACATATCATCACATACTGTCAGACATAGCTGGGGTGTCTGACCTACCCTTCGGTCCTAACGACCGAACTCTACTACTATCACATATCATGCCATCATATAACGTAACAGGTAGTATCAAACCTAGATGATATCACAAAGACAATCATCAAACATACACCTCCTACTGGTGGGCCGACATTGTGGCCGTAGACCTACCGCTACTGGAAGGAAACTCACCTCGAAAGTAGCTGCTGAAGTCTGCTTGCTAAGCGCCTGACTGCTGGATCGGAAATCCTCCGACTATAAATCATAAACATAGGTTAGCCTCTCTTATACTCCCTTAGGTCAGATGACTGACCCTCCCTTGGTCCAAGGTCAACTCCTTGGTCAAGGTCAACTTCCAGTTGACTGGACTCGCCGAGTCATGGCACCGACTCGCCGAGTCCTTCTCCCACTAACCCGGTCCCACTCTACACGTCCCTTTTTCCCACTCACTGAGTCGTCCTTAACTCACTACTCAGGACAATAGGACCGGCTCGTGATCCGACTCGCCGAGTCCATGCGAGCAAACTTCCCATTCGCTTTCAGATCCTTATCCGAACATCCTTCATGAGAATTTGGGGTTTCTGGGACTATCACAACACGTTAGATTGCTAATTCTACGTGCAAACACGAAGGGTTGGACTTCCAACACTTAAACCCTTCGTACTTAGTAGCAGTTCATATGACTCGCCGAGTTTGAAGAACAACTCGTCGAGTACCAGGCAATCTTCATAGGACTCGCCGAGTTGTTCATCCAACTCGCCGAGTCTAAGGCCATCTTCATAGAACTTGTCGAGTTCCTCTTTGGGACTCGCCGAGTCCCTTGACCCAACTCCCATAAAAGCCGAATCTGAGACATGCAACGCTTCAAAACCACAGATCTATGCTCCTAGGGCATGCTTATCACGTAAAGTTGCAAACTTTACGTGCATGCATGGGCCCTATAAGCTCAAAAGGGCAAATCCAAGGTCTTTAAGAGGTCAAACACTCAATGGGTACCTCAATCACTTCAACCACATAAACTTTATGCTCTTAGCACGTCCATAAGGTCTAGATCCGAAGTCCTTTCGGATCATTAAGCTCAAACACATGGAGTTGGTGTTTTAGGGCTTGAAAACCACCAAATTGGGACAAAATGGGCTCTAATGAACTAAAGATCAAGGTAGAAACTTTACTACCTGAATGGAAGCTTCTCCCAATGTATATTTCGGATCTACTCCCTCTCTTGCACTCTTCAATCTCTTCTTTTCTTCTTCTAAGCTCCAATTCCCTTCACCAAGCTAGAACTCACTTCACAAGCACAAAATGGGGGACTAGGGACTCTCACTACAGCTCTCTGGAAGTGTTAAGGATAAGGGGTCGAGTTAATGTGCTTAAATAGGGTGACAATACTCAGGTTAGGGTTTTTGCCCAAACAGGGCCTACTCGCCGAGTCGGGGAACCGACTCGCCGAGTCCAAGGCTCAAACCCCGCGTCGCATCCCGCTCCTACTCGGCGAGTCGGTCCTTCAACTCGCCGAGTCCAAGGCAAAATGCAAGAATTATGGATTTTAAATTACAAGAAATATGTACCGGGAACCAGGTGCTACACCGCCAATCTCTCCCTTGAGACTCTGCCTCCTCCCTGGCCTGAGTCTCCAGCTCTATCTCCCTCTTCCGGGCATTTGCCTGGAGCTCGGAAAATGTCCGGTATGTCGAGTTCGCCACGAACTCCCGAATATCCCTCCTCAGCACACTCAGATACCGGCTCATACGAGCCTGCTCCGTAGACACTTGCTCAGGGCAAAACATCGTCCTCTCATGGAACTTCCGCGTAATCACAGTAACCGAGTCAGTACCCTGCTTGAGGGTCAAGAACTCCTAAGCTAGTCATTCCCTTTCCACAGGGGGAACGTACTCATCCCGGAATTTGGTGGTGAACCTCTCCCAGGTCACCGCAATAAGCTCTGCTGGGGTGAAATCTGCTGACACAAACTTCCACCAGTGATTCGCCCCCAGGCGAAGCTGGTTCAACGCGAACCGCACTTTCAAGTGCTCTGGACATGAACAAGTGTAAAAGCACCCCTCAACATCTGCAATCCATCTCATGGTAGCAATCGGATCCTGTGTCCCATCGAACTCCGGTGGTTTCGTGTTGCTGAACTCCCGGTACAACAACGAATCACCCCCTTGCGGCCTGGAAGCCGCGACAGCTGCGGTGGCTGCTGCGACAACAACCTCAGTAAGAGCAGCATACCGCTCATCAAAAGTCTCAATCAGTGTGGTCTTGATAGACCCAAACATCTCCGGTATCTCTGCCCGAATGGCCGCATCCACCTCCTCATGAATCAACCGACGGATCTCCTCGTCGCTGACACCGCTGCTCTCAGGTGTGTGTCGTGTCCCAACCATGATGCCTCTGAAATACATCATAAAAACATCAGAGACTCAATCGATCATACTCGCACTCGATAACGCAACCCTACCCGTCCTCCAATATCCTAAGGATTCTTACTTGGACTGCTCACTGATCCGGTGTCTTCAGTAGTACGGGCCTTATACTACCGACTACACCGCATCAGCATTCACCCTAAGTCCTCCTCCTTGGATCCCGGACCGCAAGTACTCTACTCTCGCTATGCATTGGCCACCCTCTGGTAGAACTCTCACGAGCTCCTCACTGCTACCTACTCGCTCTCAAGGCATCTCACAGCAGTAGTAATCTCCTAGGCTAAGGCATCACAAATCAGGCCACTCTAGTCCTAATATGTATACCTAGCCTACTCTAGCATGCATAACATAACATAGCATATCTCATAACACATAATGTAAGGGTATTTTGGGGATTCACCGTTCGGGCGCTGGATGACCGTACATACTGCTCTGCTCTGGTTGTCTCAAACTCTTGCTCTTTTTAGAAAATTTAGTTTTTATTGTTGATGATTTCTCAAATCCTCAGTTTGAGTTCAGATACGCCCGAAGGTGCATCCGAGTCCCTCAAACCAAGGCTCTGATACCAACTTGTAACAACGTAATTTTCAAAACAAATTTTTCATTTTTCAACAACAAAAATTACATTTAAAAACATTCTCAAAGAGTATTTCACAATTGTTATTACTCAAAATATATTCCCAAGATCATAGAAAAATATCCGCTCCGTGTTTACGGTTCACGCCGACGCCTTCCCACGGTCCTCGCTAGTACCTGAAACACATAATACAACAACTGTAAGCATAAATGCTTAGTGAGTTCCCCAAAATACCGCATATAACACATACGCCAATCGAGGCTATAGCATGACCCTCCGGTCGATGTATCTCAGCGGGACCCTCCAGTCCCGTAGCTCGTTGGACCCTCTGATCCGGTCATAGCTCGTTGGGCCCTCTGACCCAATCTGAATAGTTGGACCCTCCGGTCCGATCTGTATCGTTGGACCCTCCGGTCCGGTCTTATAAAATCATACAACATACATATTTATCACATAGCACATATTCTCATACATAGCACATAAGACCCTTTGGTCAGCACATAATACCACTCTAGGTAACGTATAGTGAGAAGACTCACCTCGTGTAACTCGGTAACTCGGAAATCTCGAATTCCGTGAAATAGGACCTAGCCTCCGCCTAATCATATGAAATAAACACTCGATATCAACATATATCCCAAGGCTAGACCAATCCCTCTAATCACTATCAGGAAGGGCAAAAGACCATTTTACCCCTTACTTGACTCAAGTACACTAAAGTTGACCAAACCCTAAAAGTCAACAAAAGTCAACCCTCCGAGTTATGCTGCGCGTACCAAACATGTATGTTGGGCGTACCCGGAGCCTTCACAGAATCGGGGTACGCGACCCGTTACGCCGCGCGTACGGCCCAGCGTAACACCCAATTTTCTTATCCAACTCATTCAGGCCTTAATCGGTTAAGACTTTCGTCCAAAATCCAGATCTGAATCCTCTTATACGACTTAATCCATAAAGTTGAGACCTTTATGCCTTTGCATGGCTGTAAAGGTCACTTTGAGCTCAAAACAGCTTTCCTCTTTCCATAATGGGACCATAACCCATGCATGACACTAGATCCACGACCAAGACTGGATTTTTATGAATCCTCAACACAATACACACTAGATAAGGCCATATCTAAGCTCATGGAGACTATTTGCACACAAAGTCTCAAACTTTGAACCTAAAACCCTAAAAATGGTCCTAAAAGCAAAACTTACGAAGAACAAGGAAAGCTCTAACCTTTTTACCTCAAAAGGGATCTCCAACCACTGTAGAACATGGATCTACACTTGTTCTTCAACTTCTAGCTCCAACAAGGGCTCTTTCTCCTTCTTCTTCACCTTAAAAAGATAACTTCAAGTTCAAAAACACACACACAAGCTAAAGCACGGATCTCAGCTCTCTAAGGACTCACTCAAGGGGATATGGTGGCTAGGGAAAAGGACAACATGTTCCTTTTATAGTGCACAAGCCAGAAATTAGGGTTTGCATCTGGGCTCACTACGCCCAGCGTAACCCCTGGGTACGCCCCGCGTACCCGGGCGAGTCCGCGTCCAAAATAAGCGCGTGAGTACGCGCGACATACACCTCAGTACGCCCAACGTACTCACCAATCCAACATACCACTTAAGGGACTAATTTTGCCAACTCTCAAAATAGAAGGGTCATAAAGCTTACCTGGATTTCGGGCTGTTACGTTTGACAAATGATTTAATTAACTAAAAGAAAATATAGATGTAAAGGGCTTAAACAATAATAATCATAATAATTAAACTAAATCAATTTATTACAAATAATTAAATATAAAAGGTCCAAGGAGCAATTAAGTCATTTTGGAAACTCATTATGTTCAAGGAATTAGGTTAGGGAAAAATATGTCAAAAGACAAAACCTTAGGGACCTTTCATGCGAACTTCAGAAATTTAGTCCTCTTGTCCCCTGATATGTAACATCGTGTGCGGGGGACCTCCCGTTTTCTTTAAAGCTACATAGAGCAAACCCTAGTTTTTGTGTGCATTGTGTGCGGCTGGTGAGTTAGAGGGGAGGGATTTGAGTCCAAGAGAGAAAAGGGGAAGGTGAAGGGAGGCTGCCACCGTTGAAATCTCGCTGGAGGTCGCCAGCAACCCCCAATCGGCGTCGTCGGAGCCCCGTCAGAGGAATGTAGTCGCTGGAAAACATGGAGTGGCGGTGGACAAGGTGGGTGTTGTTGCTTGGAAGTTTAGATTAGGTAAGAAACCTCTTCTCTTTCAGAGGGTGTTTGGCTTAGCTTTTGTGGGGCAAAAGTCCTTTTTGTAAAAGAACTTTTTGTAAAAGAACTTTTTGTAAAAGTTGTTTTTTAAAATGTGTTTGTATTAGCTTTTGAAGGGAAAAAATCAAAAATTAAAATGTTTGGTTTAACTTTTACATGTAAAATGACTAAAAAGGACTAAAAATGACATAGTTTAACTTTTAGATGGGTTATAAAAATTCAATGTTTTAGCTGGTGAAAAGTCATGAAAAGTCACGATTTCGTGACTTTTCAAAAAGCTGGAATTTACACTATAGCAAAAGTTGATTAAAAAGTCATTGTCATTTTACCCAAACATCTTTTTGGACTTTTTCTAAAAGATAAAGTCAAAAGTCAGTTTAAAAGCTAATACAAACACCCCCTCAATCTATCTCTTTTTCCTCTTGATTCTTTACCGAGAGCCACCACCATTGTCGTCGGTGCTCACTCAATCGCCACCGCACGTCGCTGTGGGTTGTGTTTTGCTTCCTTACTAGTTCTTGAAGTTTAAGTAATCAAATCTTTATTTTTCTTTTCCGGGTAAAGAAATCTTTAATTTTCTTTTCTGGGTAAAGAAGAGAAAGTTCCGAGTTGTTCCGATGAATCTCCGACGATGCTTTGAGGTGATTAACTCTTTCTTGCGGACTCAATGTGAAGGGATACCGCCAGATTATTGGTGAAGCTCATTTTATCTGTGATCCATTGTATCACAGTGAGGAGTTGAATAGAAGCAAGTTCAATTCCATGATTGATGTATATTTTGAGACACTAAAGGATCATGAGGTTTGTATACACTGATTTGAAACACTAAAATCCATAAGTTTTTTCACAACTGGAAGCTGTCTTACTTTAAATTCTATTTAAGTTTTCACAAAAATCAATTGTCTTGTTATTGTTTTATCAGAAAAAGAAGAAAATAGTAGAACCGACTGCTACAAAACCCGTAAAGGGTCCCTCACATGGTAACTTGTAAGGTGTGAACATAACATAATATTTTCCATTTCAAACATTGTATTATTGTATTTGTTTCATCTTTTACTCCGTAAATTATTTGCCTCATAACATACATTTTGAAATTTGTATCTAGGATAATGGAAAAGGAATGCCCCATGATGCTATCCCCAATATGTCTGGACGAGGTTTAGTTATTTAATATATATCCCCATAAATAAATTGTAGTTAAAGCTTCTGTCTGTAGCATTGTCTAGAGGTGAGCAAAAACCGAACCGTAAACCGAAAAACTGCAAAATAACCGAAAAATCGAAACCGAACATATAACCGACGGTGCGGTTTTAGAAATTCAAAAAACCGCAACTTTACAGTGCGGTGCGGTTTTATATTTCAGAAAACCGCAAAATAACCAAACCGCACCGCAATATTAAAATATTATTAATATTATTAATTAAATATATATTTTATTTTTTTAATCAAAATACATGTCCAAAAAGAAAAGGCTCTATCCAGACTTCCAGTTCTTTCACAATGTTTCTTTCATTCAAGTTGTGTTTTCTAAAAAGCCCTAGCCTCCGTTTTGGCGATTGGAGCAGCCAACAATCGAATCATCGAACCATTGAAGCAAGTCAGCAACCATCGAGCATCGACTCCGTTGACTGGAAGGAAGCTCTCGATTTTGGCGATTCTGTATTCGAGCGTCGAGCATCTTCGTCTCAGGCAAGGTCTTTTTTTCAAATTCCTCTTCTGGATTCGACCATTCTCGTAGTTTTTTTTTTTTTTTTTCAATTTCCTCTTCTGTTCTTCTAGTCGACTATGAACATATCTTTTCCAACAATGGGGTTACCAATACTTCGAATCTACTGTATTTTATCTTGTTATTTTGTTACTCTGGTTCTTGTTTGACAATAAAATTGATTACTCTTTCATGATTAAGCATGACTTACACATATTGGTCATTATTTTTGTTCAATATATGATTTTTGTCGTTAAAAACAATCTTACTGTATTGTATCTTATTTGTATGTGGAAAAATGATTACTCAAGGAATGGAATGGTCCATCCTATGGAATTGAAAAGGCTGTTTGTATTGCTAGATGGAATGGAATGGATCATTCCTAAATACTAAAGGCATCAAGTTCCTTTCATTTGTTAATTTCCATTCCTTAAGGCTTAACCAGTTTTGCTAAAAGTTGAAAGATGGTAATCTATTATCTAATATTTACTATCTTATTATCTATCATCCACACACAGGTTTATCTATTATAATTCTCATTTTCTAAAAAAAAAAAATAATAAGAAGAGAATATTTCTTTTGTTATAAAGATGATGCAGTTTTATTTAGGAAAAAGTATGGGGGTGAAACAAACACGAGGAAATTTCGGATTTGGTGGTGCAAAAATGGTTTATATTTTTTTGTTTCTTTCAATGTAACTTTTATATTTCATCATGATGTCTTTCAGGTCTCAATATGGTCAAAGATGAGTACATGAGTATGCTACTCATCAATGAAGAATGAAAGTTATGCTATGCACTCTGGATGTAGACATTGATAGGTATAAAAGGATGCTGAATTAAATATATTATTTTTTTGACATGTGCTATTGGTGTTTGATTGAAATTTTTCATGATCAGAAACATTCCCCATATCCATTTACATGAAAAGATATGTGACATGGAGAATTAGCATGGAGTTGAGATCAAAGTTGTAACTGAGGGAAACTGGACAACATATGGTGTATGTAAATCATGTATCATTTTTGTTCAATGTAATTATCTCTTAAATTAACATGTGTATATGATATATGTTTGCAGTCGGAGATATTGGAGTATATGCGCCAAATGGCAGTTATTACTCCTTATGCAGAATTCAAGTTTTGATTTGTTCTGGTTACCTTTTTTTATTTTATTTTATTTTATTTATTTATATAAAACATAATTACACATCTGGTTTGTTGATTAATGTTTGTTTTCCTGTAGTGAAAATGGTGTGGTGGAAAAAAGTTATCCAAAATTGACAGAGGAAATGCCTCCAGTAGAAACAATGTACCATCCATCAGCCGTGGATTTGCTGCGTATCATCCAACGCCTGATTGGTCAACATACCAAATTTGATGATCATAGTGGCAATGTATGATACTGTTTCCTCCTCTAAACATATATCTATGTAAGAGCTTGACCCATTAAGCTCATAAAAATAACTTAATGCTTCTTTCTAATGTCTTACACCTTTAGGAGAGGACTAATTTGGTGAGAGTATATATAAGGTGCTGCAGCCTAACATGGTTGCAACAAATATTGCGAAAAGGTAAAAATCCATCCATATCTAAAGTACACTCATAATAACTTCATCAACCATGTATTAAAAATGGCTATTTCAATGCTCAAGTATATCAAGGACACCTGTTCTTCAGTTCATCTTTCTTCCTGAGTATTAAGAATATTCGTCATGGTTATCTACTGTTATAAATTAGGATCTTGTTGATATGCAATCAACCATAGCCTAAGCATACCAAGACATTAGATTTAGTCATATATATATATATATATATATATATATATATATATATATATATATATATATATATCATGTGTGATGGACTTAGTGACGGAAGCAAATGGTCCACATGCCTTATCATGTGTGGTATGCTATTGAGATTTGCTTCAAAATATAGTTTACAAAACATACATAAGTTACTTTAAGTTTTTTTTACCTAAATACGCTCATAATGTTTTTATTTTATTACAATATCATTATTATGCAAGAAATAAAAAGTCAACTACATAGTCAAAGTCAACTGTTAATTTTTATGTTGGCAAATTTCACACCCTCGAACCAGTTTAGCCACATCTTTTCCATTTCCCACACATAACGAGTCCAAAATAACAATAAGGTATTTCAAAACCAAATGTCAAATTTTATAGGGAATATTTAAGTCGACAATCCTTAACAAACGACTTACACGATTGGTAGAATTTCCGAGAGAAAGCTCGGTAGGCTCGGTTGTGCTTAACACGACTCTTTTCATGCCCTTTACTTAAATATATAATAAACATATAACTCAATAATGTTTTTTGAATATCCACAGATATTAATTTAAACATTTCAAAAACTAATATAATTGATATTAACCTATCATTGAATGCAATATTTGTTGGTACAAATTCCTTCATTTACTTTTAGTTTATAACATTTCTATACCACTTATAAATTTATATTTTTATTAAATTTATAAACACGGTTGTTTTAAAATGCAATTTTGTAAAAGTTTTGAAATACACCCCTGATAAAATAAGTTCCTAAGTCATTTGCAAGTTACAATCATAATAAATATTTATAATTGGTTATAAATAATGAAAAACAATCATTAAAATAGTTATCCTCTTTCATACAAAAACAGTCATTAAAAAGTTATATTTTTTTTTTCATTTCTTCACGTACCAACACCATGCTCCTATCTCTCATCTTAAACAAAAAATACACACATACATACAATGGAAATTTTCTTATAAATTAACAAACTCGAAACAATAAAAAGAATTTAATTAGAAAAAATAAATCTTACCCAACCTTAAGCACAATCGAAATCGTATAGATTTTTTGTTAGGTAGACTTCAGTTAAATAGTTCATCTAAAAACAAGTAACAACTTGAATTTCTGCTTTCTCATTCGTGTTTAATATCGTCCTCAATTCTTCAGCCCATTTAGTATTACTATTCACATATTCCTATTTTAACAGATTTTCAGCTATTTTAATATCATGCAATGTCATTTGGATTCGAACATATTTGGGGAGATTAAACTTGCTTATTTGAGAAGGTTTAATATCTAACCACTTGACATTTGGTGTGGTTATGTGGTTATTTTCATAAGATAAATTCTTTAACCCTATAACATATATATAGACATTATCTAAATTCCACAGTCCATCAAGGCCAAAATAGGTAATTGTAGTTCTATTTTCAACTTTCGTAGAAAAAGCCGGACGACAACATCTGGTTGCTCTCTAGCGGTTAAAATTATGCATGGAAAACGGTTATACAATTTTTATGTGGCCAAAAGAGAAAAGATTAATCTTTTTCAACCAAATATGAAAGACGTTTTAAAATGTATAATTTCAACATTTTCCATACAATCAAAAGTATGATGATCTTCTTTAAAAATAAGATTTTTAATAACAATTCCTTTATCACTAGCAAATATATTCAAGGAAGTTCTCGTTTAATTAAGCATACACACAATATCTTCAATGATGACATCAAAAATGGCCTTAAACAACTTGACATTCAGGTAGAAAACATCTATTTTGCTCATTGAAACATTGTGATAAAATCATTCTGATGATTGATGATTGACTGTATGCAAGATGTCATTATAGTCCTTCGAGACCTTTTTGATTATCAAAGCGTTGTTGATAGACGTTCTCTTTAAGAAAGATCTGATCATACTCCTTTATATAGATCTGGTTAATTGACCTGCGAGAGGGTATACTAAAGTAATAGTTGTGCCCTTGACATTCCCTTTATAGTATCCGTTTACGACTTTTATGACGGCTTCAGGCTTTAACGTGGTAACTTGATGGAAGTTGTAATTATGACCAAGATCCAAAACAGAACGCATTGGAGATGGCGGAGTTGACTTAATAGCTTCGGCTCAGGATTCGAGGTTGAGATGTATTTGAGCATCCTCTTTCAATTTCTTTTTGTGAAGTCAAGTTTCAAATCTACAGTCTCGGGATTCGCCGTCGCTGGGGTATGGCCCTAAGATGGGAGGAGGTGGGAGCCGAAAGATAAACAGGTGGCAATGGATGAGTTGAATAAATATTAAGATAGAAACAAAGGGCAAAGAGGTTAGGGATGAGTATGGTGATCGAGTCTGATGATGATGAAAAAAGCTGTCGTTGGGATACACTGATTTTTTATTTTTTTTATTTTTTATTTATTATTATTTTTTTTGTGAAAAACATCAAGGGATATTAATATATGGACTATACTTGTAGAAATTTAGACTTTATTTGTAAAATGTTAGTTTTTGTATATTGTATATTTTAATTTTATAATTGTTCAATTAACAGAAGGGCTATAAAACCCTACGATTTAGTACTAAAGAAAACCCTAAAAGATTAAAAGAACCCTAAGAAGAGAACTAACAAAGAAAAAACATGTCATCGTGGGGCGATACATAAGCGGCGGTGGATCCGAACACCATAGATTTGAAACCTACTTTTACAAAAACATATTTGAAAGTGGAAGCTCAAATACGTCTCAACCTGGAATCCCGAGCAGAAGTTATTAGGTCAGCTCCGCCATCTCCAAAGCGTTTTCTCTCGGATCTCGGTCATATTTATAACTTCCGTCAAGCTACTGTGTTAAAGCCTGGAGCCGTCATAAGAGCCATAAAAACACTCGAGTATGAAGGGAATGCCAATGGGCACAGCTACTACTTTAGCATACTCTCTCGCTAGTTAGTTAACCAAATCTATATTAAGCAGGATGATCATATCTTTATTAAGGAGAACGTATATTAACAACGCTTTGATAATCCAAAAACATCTCGGAGTGCTATAATTACATCTTGCATATTATCAATCATAGGGATTATTTTATCATAAAATGTTTCAATGACCAAAAGAGATGTTTCTACATTAATTCCAAGTTGTTTAAGGCCATTTTGAATGCTGTCTTTGAAAATATTGCTTGTATGCTCAATTGCATGAGACTTTCCTTGAATATATTTGATGTTGATAAATGAGTTGTCTTTGGAAATCTTATTTTTAAGGAAAATGATCATACTTTTGATTATACAAAAGAATATAAAGAGGGGAAAGCAATCCCTCATGACATGAAAAATGTTGAAATTGTGCATTCTAAGGCATCTTTCATACTTTTGGTTGAAAAAGATGCAATATTTTTCTTTTTTGGCCACGGAAAAAATTATATAACAGTTTTCTATGCATAATTTTAACCGCTAGAGGACAATCGATGTTGTCACTTGACTTTTTCTACAAAAGCTGAAAATGGAATTAAGGTTACCTGTTTTGAGTTTGATGGACTGTGATCCATATGGAATTCAGGTAATGTAGATAATGTCTGTATATTTGTTTCATGGTCAAGGAATTTGTCTTATTAAAATGGTCGCCTAACCATACTAGAAGTCAAATGGTTAGGAAACATTCGCATATAAACAAGTTTAATCTCTCCGAAGATGTTCGAATCTAAATGACATTGCGTGATTAAGATGACTGAAAATATGTTAGAAAAGAAATGTGTGAATAATAAACCTAAGTAGGCTGAAGAGTTGAGGTCAATGTTGGAGACTAAGGAAAAGGTAGAAATTCAATTGTGACATGTTTTGGGATGAAGTATTTAACTGAAGTCTACCTACCGAAAAAGTTAATCGGATTTCAATTTTGTTTAAAGTTGGGTAAGTATCATTTTTTATAATTAATTTTTTTATTGTGCCAAATTTGTTAATTAATAAGAAAATTTACATTGTGTGTTATGTGCGTTTTTTTTTGTTTGTTTGTTTCAGAGGAGATGTAGGGACATGATGGTTATATGTGGAGAAATGAAGAGAAAATAACCTTTTTAATGCCTGTTTTTGTTTGAGAGTAGATAATTATTTTAATGACTGTTTTTTAATATTTATAACCAATTATAATTGTTGATTATTGTAATATTTATTATGATTGTAACTTGCAAATCACTTAGGACTTAGGAGATTATTTTATCAGGGATGGTTTTCAAAACTTTTGCAGAATTGTATTTTATAGCGACCACGTCTATGAACGTTTTAAAGATGTAAGTTTATAAGAGGTGTAGAAATTTATAAACTAAGAATACATGAAGCAATTAGTACACTAACAAGTATCGCATTCAATGATAGATTAATATCATTCATATTAGTTTTTGAAGTATTTAAATTAATATATTATGGACTTGGATATTCACTATAAAATTTGACATTTGGTTTTGAAATACCTTTATTGTTATTGTGGAACTGTTATGATGTGAATTGGAAAAGATGTGGCTAAATTGGTTCCGAAAGTATGAAATTTGACAATATGAAAAGTAACAGCTGACTTTTAATTTCTTGCATAACAATAATATTGTAATAAAATAAAAACATTGTGTTGAGATCATTATAAAAACTAATGCAAACCTCCTACATGTTTCTCAATTAACCGGTTGGTCCACATTTTCTGTCGTGCATGAAATATGGTCAACCGATAGAGTATGATAGTGCGATTTCTAAAAGAAGTCTTGATATACCATGTTTCCATTGTAAGCTTTTTGAAACTTATATGCAATAGAACCTTTTGTGGCCTAGTTTGATGCACCATACAACACCTGCTTGTATTTTATATATTATATTATGATACTTACATATATGAAAGACTTGTATTCCGAAAGCGGTCAACATGCCTCTTCTATATCATCATCATAGTAAATGACTTGGATTTTGTTATGTAGCAACTCATTTCTATATGTTAAATAGTTTCAATAACTTTATATCGGTACATCAAAACATTGTTGTTTTTAGCTATAAACTAATTACCTAGAAGAATTGTTTTCATCATCACTTTGTTCTTGACAAATTGTATACGAGTAACCGAAAGACAGACAAAAACGAAGGAGTAGCATGAAGCAAAGAGATAAATCCGCAGAAGAAGAGTATATATCAAGACTTGGTTATGCTGCCTAATGGGATATAAGGGGGCACATTACTCGGTGTGCTGTTGGTCTAATCCTGCTTTATCTCACCTCCCTTTCCTTGTATATCCCCTAGTCTAGGGTTTTTAGGTCATCGTTTGTAAAGAAAATTAAAGCAGGTAGGGAGAATAATAGAAGTTGCATCCATCAGGTACCCTTTGCGTCTTCCCTATCTAAGGTAACCTTCAATTTTGACTTCACACATGAATTCGAAAATGAAGCTTCCATGTGACAGTTCACAATAATTTTTTTACAACTTCTGGGAAATTGATAAGCAAGAAAATTATAAGCTATATCATTTCTAGGCTAATTGTTTGATAATTATAAGCTATAAATTTCAAAATGTGGTGGGGTGACACGGATATAGTTGAAGATGTCCAGTTATGTCCGGTTGAAGATATCTACTTTTGTCCCTCTTGGTATTTTTCATTAGTTGATTAAATAGTAACATTTTAAAGTTTTATGTAAATTACTATCTAATGATTTGATTTTGTTTGTATGTCTATAAAGCACAAAAGAATTCTGTAGTGTTGGACATGATTCTTGCTTGCTTGATACTTCGGGATGCAAGAGTTGGAACAGAAGGTTTGTTTGTTTTTTGTTTTGTTTTGTTTTGATTTTTTTTTTTTTTGATAATCTTAATATGGTAGTTTCACAAAAAGCTATAGAAAATCATTGATGATTGAACAATTTCAAGAAATAATGTATAAACGAAGAAATAAAGAAATTTCCTATGGGAAATTGAGAAGCAAGAAATCATGTATAACCGAAAATAAACAAATGTATGAGGATGTTGACTTACAAAATTACTTATTAGACAGTGGTACTCTAAAATTTATTTGTTGAAAGATAACAAACATATTTTTTATATAAACATAAATGAAAGACAAAAGGCTTGTCAATCAACTAACACGGTGCAAGGGGGAACAATAAGCCGAATGGGCAGACTTATATCTTATAATTTATTGTACTATTTTGAAGAAATATCATTTAAAGTCTTTGGTCTTTTGATATGTAGATAGATTTATAACAATTCTATATATAAAATCAGTATAAACGAAAAAATAAACAACATGCCTTTTGTAGGAGCAAGAGTTCAGTCTTCAATGACACGATAAAGCAAAGTTTTCAGCGAAGAACGATGTTTTGGAGTTTTACTTAATAGTTTTGTGGGGTTGTGATAGGCACTGATACATTCTTGAACAAATAATCAAACTATGATAATATTAAGATAATGATACCATTCATTCGAGAGGAATGGAGCTCTCCAAGAAAGAACAAAGTTCTATTCAAATCAATTCTTAGCTACTGACTCTCTAAAACAAAGGACTATATATATATATATATATATATATATATATATATATATATATATATATATATATATATACTACCACTAGAGACAAGACACAAAGGAATAACAGCAAACATAATCAGGTGCTCTTCCTACTAACCAAAACAGCCAATAACAATCATAATTGGCTGTATACTTACTAACAGGAAAATAAATAAATAAAAGACTGAAATACCCCTTGGACCATTCTATTCAAGCACAACCCAGCAAAAGTTCACCCAATTGCCCTTTTTACCCTCTTGCTATGAATCAGTAAAGTCAGGGGCTTATCAGGTTGTTATAAAGGTAAAAAGTCATGGTTATCTGGAATTTAAAATTTGATTTCGAAAATTGGATAACAAATTGTAGTTTGATTATGATGGGATAAAGTTATCTATTTGAATTTGGCGGAAAACCAAAATCAGAATTTCAATTTTCGAGATTAAGTCAATATTTCAACAATTTTATTGATTACTTATAGCATGATTAGCATGGTTATTTCACACACACACACACACACACACACACACACACACATATATATATATATATATATATATATATATATATATATGGGAAAAGTGAATATACATTACAACCCCATCTAAGCTTAGGTATTAAACCTCATGAAAATACGTCATTTTACTATATAAAGATTGTGGTTAGGTGATTCACGATTAACACTTGAATGTGTAGATTCAAGATCGACGCAATAGTTTTGATAACGAAGCGAGAATATTGATTATCTTCGAACTTTGTGACAGTGAAAAAAGTAATGTTCGTTATGGTGAAGTAATAAACTATAATGGAGGAAAGAAAACAAGGATGGTAAAACGATAATAGAGGAAAGAAATGTTATCGATGATGATATATTTACCAAGTGAAAACCAACCGAGTATGTTTACTAAGTTAAAACGACATATTTTAAAGATTTAGTACCCAAGCTTAGGTGGGGCTGTAATGTATATTCCCTATCCCCTATATATATATATATATATATATATATATATATATATATATATATATATATATATATATATATATATATATAGTGAGAGAGAGAGAGAGAGAAAAAAAAAGTGAATATACATTACAGTCTCACCTAAGTTTAGATACTAAACCCTCGTTAGGGAAGATCCCTTTGTATATATATATATATATATATATATATATATATATATATATATATATATATATATATATATATATATATATATATATATATATATATGGATCCAACCCTCAAGTTCCCTTTATTTATATATATATATATATATATATATATATATATATATATATATATATATATATATATATATATATATATATATATATATATATTAAACTATGGATCCAACCCTCTTCTACAACTCTATTACATTTATAAAAGGAAATTACTTCACTTTCTATAAATGGAAGGCACTTTTCCATTATAGGTAGATAGTAGATAATAATTAGAGAAACAAGAAAAAAGTGTGATGAAAATGTACGGTTTTCACGGCTAATTTGAACTACATAAGTGTAAGAGATTTAACATACTAGGAACTTTAGAGAAAACATTCTCCATTGAAAACAATAGTTAAGTTCTACTTTGGGAATGTACGTATTTTCCAGAAATCAACTACAAAATCACTTGCATTAAAATTACAAATATACACGAAAAACGTTCTACCTTTTACGTTACTCAGATTAAAATAAATAGTAAGAATACAACATCTGGGACATCTTTAGGCAGCTTGTTAACATAATTATAAAACCATTTCTTGTCCTCCTTTGACATGGTTTTTTGGTCAACCACATCTCCTCTGCATGGAAGAACCCATAAGTCTTCTGAGTTGACTCTCTTCAAGCTAGCATGACAAAAAGGGCAGGATTCCTATAAAGATCTTAAAATTTTAACCTAAAAAATAAGAAATGGGAAACATGTTTGTAAAGCAATTGATGCCACATTGCATAACAGCTGGGCAAAAAACCATCTTGGTGCAGGCTCTAAGCAGATACCACATGCATCTTCTCTTTCCGTATCAAGATCTGTATTTTTTGTGTTATTTTTTCTATCGTCTTTCTAATTGGTTGAATATCACCTTCATTGACTTCTAGCTCCAATGAGTGGTTTGTTAATAGACGTTTGAGGGGTGGCAGCATCGTCAGAAATTTTCTTTGAGTTACGTTTTTGTTTTATAAATCAATAAAAAAATAGTTTGGTGTCTAACATTTATGCAAAAAAGTTATTCTCCTAACAATCCTGACCCATTGTAAATCTAGTATACAACATCTTGCTCGCAAGCAGACGCTGATTGACCAAAAGCATCATGTCAAATTTACATCAGGTGAATCTAATATGATGTAACCCTATGGAGTTCAATCCACACGAAATTGAAACTCTCACACAATTAAAAGTCAAACTCAAATCATTGACCATTTTTTCAAGTTCACAGATTTTTGATATTTGCATACCGTAAAACTCTCTAATGGTCGCCTTTCTCCCAAACGAAGTAAGTTTTGGTTTTCCATCTGGCAATACCTGAAAGAGAAACTGATGTTATGGTGACTTGCCAACATGGAAATGATATACGGATTTTGTTTAATTGTTTGCTTGGTTATTTACAATACTAATCGCGTGTACAACCATATAACAAAAGTTTAAACAGGTCTGAAGGAAACATGAACATGGGAAATCCATCCATTATAGTAAAAATGATAAAATGTGTGCCGTGTCACTGTAAGCCAACTCCATTTGGAGACAAGCACCACTTTTATCCCTCGGAATAGAAGCTACCTTGCAAACAAAAAGATTGGAAACACATATTGAGATATTGAATTTTGGTCAAACTGCTTCATTTACATGATTTAGAGTTTAGACAACCACTTGATTAGTTGTTCCTCTCCCCCCCCCACACACACACACACACAAAAAAAAAAAAAAAGGTTAGAAATGTAAAGATGTTGACTTTTGGTCAAATAGTGAATTTATAGATGATGCATGATGACATATTGGCATGCATGAATTACTCAAATTTAATGAAAAAGGAGCTTCTATGTTAAATGATACGAGCAGTAAACTCATTAACCAATTTAAAAGCTTTTAACCTTCGCCAATTTAACTACGTGCATGTTAATTTGTCATTTTATAATTCAATCCCTTCGTTTGACCACCAATGTGAAACTATAGAAACAAAGGAAAAAGTACAAGCAAAGAATTTCCCTGATTATGTCAAATGTACATATTGGATATGCAGCGATGATTGAAGCCAAAACTCAAAAAAGACTCATACCGAGAAAATGGAATGTAGCACACGATTTCTGGTATGCATTTTATTCAAGTATATTTCTCATTTTGACTTGGGACTCGACGAGTTGGTGGTCCAACTCGTCGAGTAGAAGCGGATTGGACACGGGAGTTAAGTGAGTGACTCGACGAGTCGGCGTCCGGACTCGACGAGTCCGCACTGTCTGGACAAAACCCTAATCTAAGGGGTTTGCACCCTATTTAAACGCCTCATTCAGCCACCCTTCGTCCCTATTGCTTCCAGAACCCTCCATATCGACCATAATTGTGTGTGTGTGTGTGTGAAGATCTAAAGGCTTTTTAGTGATCTTGGTGGCTTGTGATCAAATGAATGAAGGAAAGGCTTGAGGAAACAAGAAGAGGCTAGAGCAATTCGAGTGTCACACCCCCAAACCAAGGATAGCGGAAACGTCCGGGGGTGGAGGACTTCATGTATAGTATCATAACAATGACAATAGTGATGAAAGTAAACACAACCAACATATATATATATATATATATATATATATATATATATATATATATATATATATATATATATATATATATATATATAATTGAAAGAGTTACATCATTGTATGCATTACATGTTTCAAAATCAATTACTATATGTTGACAAAATATGAAATGTTTGACGCCTTAACGTCCCATCCTCAAAATGCACTTGATATTCCTGTTTAGTGATTTCCTGAGAATACAAGTTGTTAGAAAGAGTGTCAACACAAAGGTTGGTGAGTTCACAAGCTTTTGTATACAATTATGAAAAATCTTGTTTAGCAAATGTACGGTTGTTTCTAGAAAATTCCAATCTCTTCCTTAAAAAAAATGTGTAATGTAGTCTTATATCCAAAGACCGAAACGTATAAGCAACCTTCCTTATTTACAGAAAATAATATGAGTTTAATTCAACATAAACGCGTATGATGTTAATGAGTTTTCCGTAAATTCTTATGTTTGTTAATACTTTCTGTGAGTTATTATAACCATACTATGACCTAGTTGGCCTGAAAACGACGTTCTTCAGGCGTCGGAATTGTTATGACATTTGTCACCTCAGACCTGTCGGTCTAGCTGTTGCATGCAACTCGGGTGTGGGTTTGTCAAACCCAATATATATCTATATACAACTATCACGCTCTCCCTCCAGGAGACTTTGGTTACAATACAGGACTTATAAGCAATGTGAAGCGAATGTCTCACAAAGTCATTAACGAATTTACATGTAGCGTAATGAAAGTTCCCTTTTATATAAATGTACCCATTTGAAGTATATGTATTGTGTAATGTATCATAAACTATACCTATTATAGTTTATCAAAATAAGGGTAGTAATAGTAATGTACATAAACTATACTTAACATAGTTAAATCAAACGTTTGTATGTATTGGATGTACTTAATCATAACACCTTGTTATTTCTATGCTTTATCTAGCAAAATCCATTTATTAACTGATGTATATATATATATATATATATATATATATATATATATATATATATATATATATTAAGACACAAATGTCCTATATTGTAATAACACATAATCACATAATGATTTATACCTTGCTCAACATGTTACAAGGTGAAATGAAATTGATAGTGTTTTTCTGTTGATAAAATTTTCTGTAATTGTTATTAGAAAATTTGTAGAAAAATCATAAAATGTCCACACCAAGTTCCGTAAATTCTGAGAGTTTGGAAAATGAGTCTAGTTTCTTCCTAAATTTTCCCATAATTTTTAGTGACTTCTAACTTGTGTGAACAAGTCCATGATCACAGACTGGTCCGGATTGATGTTTAAAATGATGGACAGTTTTGTAAAAATCACCATAATTTGTAGAAAAATTGTATGGAGATGTGCAAGTAGTCATTTTAAAGCTAAAACCTTGAACTACATGCACCTAAAACAGTTTTGAAAACTAAAATGTTTAAGTTGTCCAAAACAGTCCGTGAATGAGGTGTAACTTTTCTGATTAAAGTTGTTAGAAGAAATTTGTTATGTTCTTGATGATTTAACTTGTATTTTCTCCCTTAAAACTTAAGAAAATATGAAATTGTTGGGGTATGAACTCACCTTGAGTGATGTCATGGGATTGATGTTGAAGGAGAGAAGTGTTCAACTCAAGAACACTTGAAGGATCACTTTGAAGATTCAAGGATCTAGCATAATTAATGATGGATTTGTGCAAATAATCAATGATTTGTGTAAATGAAGTGTAATAATCATAATAAGGGTGATGAAACCTACCAATAATGAGAGAAAGTTTGAAGATCGGCCCTTAAATCTCGAATTTGGAGTGGGGGAATTTGAGAGAAAAGTGATGCTTGATACTTGGAGAAAATGGGGAAAATGTGTGAAGTGAAGAGTGAAAGAAGGTTCTCCAGCTCTTTTTGGACGTGAGTTGTTGGGAAAATGAGTGGGGTAAGGCCTTGAGGTGACTAGGAGTGGGGTGGAGTACAAGAATTGGTCAAAGGAATGGGTATGGGGTGGTGGTTTGTGTCAAATATTATGGCAAGATCCACACTGCACCCCAAGATCCCACTTAAAAGATTTTATTCTCAAATAAATATTTTTATGAAAATATGCCCAAATTATGATTATTTAGGGTCTTATAAGTTAAAAAATGATTTCTGGAGAAAATACCGCGTTAAAATAATTAGAAACGGACTTAAAATGAAGGAATGATCGAAAACCGGGTGAAAAAGGGGTGAAATCCGAAGTTCAGGCGAAATCTCAGTCATCAGCAGCCTAAAACCGAACAGCGGGTGCGGATCCGGGGGAGGAAGCTGCGGTCCGAGGGTCCTGTCGCGGGCGTGGTTGCGGCTCGCACACTGCGGTTCCAACCCAAGAGGGTCCGACCTCTAAGAGGCTTCGGCCCTAGGGGGAGGTTTCGGGTCCTTTGGGGTATTTTACCCGTTCTAACCTCGCTTTAAGCGATTTTTGACACGGTTAAGGGTCGGGACGGCTCAAATGATCAACATAACTCCAAAGGGGTTTTGAGAGAGATTTGGGAGAGATTTCACATTCTTGGAGAGATTTTAGATAGAGAGAGATAGAGTGAAATCGGTTGAGAGAGGTTTCGTGTGTGACACTTGTGAGTGTTCGGCTTCGCAACTCAAGGTCCGTAAACCCCGTTAAGCCATGATTTAGTGTCGTACACACTCCCGATGAGCGTGAAATGGCATGTTATCTCTTTGTCTCTGAGTTCAGCATTTCTAAGGCTACGGAAATCAAACACACAAATTTCCAACTGATGATTTCTCATTAAAATTGCGCAATGAATAGTAATTACATAACGTGGACCCTAATACACAAGGGTTAATCGGGTCGATCGGTTTGACTTGTTGACTTTGACTTGATTTGAAATTGACGATTGTCACATCATTCCCCCGTTAGAGGGAATTTCGTCCCAAAATTTAAACTCTGACTGGGACATTAAGGGTTTGGGAAGAGATGCGGGTATTTTTGTTTCATTTGATCTTCGCGTTCCCAGGTGAACTCAGGTCCTCGTTTCGCGTTCCAATGAACCTTCACTATGGGAATGCGACTTTGTTTCGTTCTTTTGATCTCCCGATCCATGATCTCGACTGGTTCCTCCACGAAGTGGAGGTTTTCGTTAACTTAGATTTCGTCGAGTGGTATTACGAGTGTCTCGTTAGACAGACACTTCTTTAGGTTCGACACGTGAAATGTGGGATGTACCTTGTCGAGTTCTTGAGGTAATCGAAGTTTGTATGCCACTGGTCCAATCCTGGCAAGGATTTCGAATGGACCAATGTACCTTGGGTTTAGTTTCCCACGCTTGCTGAAACGTATCATTCCTTTCCAAGGGGAAACTTTTAGTAGTACTCGATCACCAACCTGGAATTCCAAAGGTTTGCGTCGCTTATCTGCGTAACTCTTTTGCCGATCTTGGGAGGCCTTCAGCCTTTCTCGAATTCGAACAATCTTTTCTATGGTCTCCCTTATGATTTCAGGACCAGTAAGGGTGCTATTAGGGACTTGCCCCCTAGCTAGCTGAGTATCCCCCACTTCGGCCCAACACAGGGGTGATCTGCACTTGCGACCATAGAGAGCTTCGAACGGAGCGACTTTTATGCTAGTGTGATAGCTGTTATTATAGGAGAATTCGATAAGTGGTAAATGAGTATCCCATGCTTTACCAAAGTCTATCACACAGGCTCTCAACATGCCTTCCAACGTCTGGATGGTTCTTTCGCTTTGCCCGTCGGTTTGTGGATGGTAGGCCGTACTCATGTCAAGCCTAGTTCCCAGAGATCTCTGTAGGGACTGCCAGAACCGCGAGGTGAATCTACTATCTCGGTCAGAGATAATGGATATTGGTACACCATGCAGTCGCACGATCTCCTTGATGTACGTCCTGGTTAACTTCTCCATCTTGTCTGTTTCTTTTATCGGTAAGAAGTGCGCGAACTTGGTCAATCTATCTACGATAACCCATATGGTATCAAGCCCACCCAATGTCTTAGGCAGCTTGGTTATGAAGTCCATGGTTATCCGCTCCCACTTCCACTCGGGTATATCCGGCTGCTGAAGTAGTCCTGATGGCTTCTAATATTCTACTTTGACCTTGGCGCAAGTCAGACACTTGCTCACATAAGTAGCAATTTCAACCTTCATGTTTGGCCACCAGTATAACTTTTTGAGGTCTAGATACATCTTATCTGACCCAGGATGGATGGAGTATCGAGTCTTGTGTGCTTCATTCGTTACAACGTCTCGAAACCCATCGAACTTCGGTGTCCAGATTCGGTCCATGAGATAGCGAGCTCCATCATCCTTGACTTCCAAGTTCTTATCCATTCCTCTTAATGCCTCGTTTGCCACGTTTTCTGGTTTCAAGGCTTCTAGCTGAGCATCTTTGATCTGCGTGGCCAGGTGGGAATGGATGGTTATGGTTAAAAATTTTACTCAGCGGCCCAAATATTCTTTCCTACTTAGGGCATCGACCACTACATTGGCCTTGCCCGGGTGGTAGCGAATTTCACATTCGTAGTCATTCAGCAGCTCTACCCATCTTCTTTGCCGCATGTTAAGTTCTTTCTGATTGAGAATATGCTGAAGACTTTTGTGATCAGTGAAGATGGTGCACTTGGTGCCGTAGAGGTAGTGCCTCCAGATCTTTAAGGCGAACACAACTGCTCCCAGCTCAAGGTCGTGGGTGGTATAATTAACTTTGTGTGTCTTAAGTTGCCTTGATGCGTAAGCGATGACTTTCCCTCTCTGCATGAGCACGCATCCGAGGCCTTGCTTTGAGGCATCACAATATACCACGAAGCCATCGGTTCCTTCTGGAAGAGACAAAACCGGTGCGCTACATAGGGCTTGTTTTAACGTCTGGAAAGCGGCTTCTTGTTTATCTTCCCACTTAAATACCACACCTTTCTGAGTCAAGGTGGTGAGTGGTTTGGCGATCTTGGAGAAGTTTTGTATGAATCTTCGGTAGTAGTCGGCGAGCCCTAAAAATTGTCGAACTTCTGTCGGAGTTGTAGGTGCTGACCAATTTTCGATAGCTTTGATTTTAGAGGGATCCACATGTATCCCCTTTTCGCTGACCACATGGCCAAGAAAATTCACTTCTCTGATCCAGAATTCGCACTTAGAAAATTTGGCATAAAGCTTCTCCGCCCTTAGTGTTTCCAAGATTAGCCGAAGATGTTGACGGTGCTCTTCCTCGCTTCGGGAGTAGATTAAAATATCGTCGATGAATATGATCACAAATTTGTCTAAGTAGGGTCGGCACACTCGATTCATCAGGTCCATGAATACCGTCGGTGCGTTCGTTAACCCGAAGGGTATTACTATAAATTCGTAGTGCCCGTAGCGAGTTCTGAACGCAGTCTTGGGAATATCCTCTTCTTGAACTCGTAGTTGATGATAACCCGACCTCAGGTCAATTTTTGAAAATAGCTTGCTCCTTGGAGTTGGTCGAAGAGGTCATCGATTCGGGGTAGGGGATATCGGTTTTTGATAGTGAGTTTGTTTAGCTCCCGATAGTCTATGCACATGCGAAAAGATCCGTCCTTCTTCTTTACAAACAGGACCGGTGCTCCCCAAGGCGAGAAGCTTGGCCTGATGAACCCTTTGCTCAACAGTTCATTCAACTGGCTGGACAGTTCTTGCATTTCTGCCAGTGCTAAGCGGTATGGAGCTTTGGCGACGGGGGTAGCTCCTGGAATTAAGTCGATCCGGAATTCGACTTGTCGTGCGAGGGGTACACCTGGAAGATCTTCGGGGAATACATCGGGGTAGTTACACACCTTGGGAATGTCGTTGATGTCCTTCACCTCTTGTTTCGTATCTACTACGTGGGCTAAAAATGTGTGGTATTCCTTTCGGAGATACTTTTGGGCCTTGATGTAAGAGATGATTTGCAAATTTGAACTGGGTTTGTCGCCATAGATGAAGAGGGTTTCGCCATTTGGCAGATTAAGGTGAACGGCCCTTTCGTAACATAGAATGTCGGCACGATGGGAACTTAACCAATCCATACCAATGATTATATAGAAACATTTTATTGTGACTGGCATCAGGTCTATTTTAAACGAATGGTTGTCTAGAGTGAGGGTACACCCTGAGTATATATCATTAGTGCGCTCTTCTTTCCCATTTGCCATTTCTACTACGTACGTATCTTTTAATGAATGAGGGGTTTGTTTTAGAAATTGTTTGAATTGATAGCTCACAAAACTCCTCTATGCTCCACTATCAAATAGTATGCATGCATATGTGTTATTGAGGAGAAGCGTACCGGTAACCATTGTGGGATCCGTGACTGCTTCCCCATGTCCTATTGCCAGGACTCTCCCTACACCACCGGCATTAGGAGCTTGTGCTTTGGGGCAATTTCTTTTGAAGTGTCCTGCTTCTCCACATCCATAGCAGGTTTGGCTTGCCCCTGCATTAGCAACTTGGTTGATTGGTCGTGCTGGCACTTTACAGAAACGAGCGGTATGCCCCTTCCTGTCGTAGTTTTTGCAGTGCATTTCCCGGCAAGCACCATTGTGGTGGTAGTTGCATTTGTTGCACTTAGGGAGATTTCCAGCGTACTGTTTCGGTGGCGCTGGAGTGGTAGCAGTAGTGGCTGCACGGACATCAACAGTCTATTGCTTCTTGGCGGGGTCCTGCGTCAGTTGTTTCTTTTTATTGTTCCAAAACTTCCTCTTGTTGTTCCCTCCTTTTGTTTGGTCGGTGGTGGCGACCACAGTGCCACGGCTAGCCCGGTGATCGATAAGCTGTTGTGCTAATTCCTTGGCACTTTCAAAGGTAGTGGGTTTTGAGGCCAGTATGCTGTCTTGAATCTTGAATGACAGCCCCCAGAGATATCGCTCCACCTTCTTCTCCTCTGGAGTGACCATTGCTGGATAGAGGAGTGCTAGGTCATTGAAGCGAGCAGTATAAGTTTCAAGATCCGTGCCCGACATCCTGAGGTTCCAGAGTTCTTCTTCGAGTTTTTGTATTTCACCCCTCGGGCAATACTCCTTTAACATCAATGCTTTTAAGTTTTCCCATCCTATGGAGTTAGCCACTGCAGGAGTAAGTGACTTAACTCGGCCGTTCCACCAAGTAAGAGCTTTTCCGGTGAAAGTGAATGCCGCATACTTGACCTTGCTCGCTTCGGGACAAGCACAGATTTCGAAGACGGCTTTGGTCCTTTCGAACCATTGCATCAGCGCGATGACGCCCCCGCTTCCATTGAAAGGATCGGGTTTTCCATTCGTGAAGTCTTTGTAAGAACACTCCTTAGTACGCCCCGTGCTGTCCCCATGATTTGAGTTAGTATTCCTGGATCTAGAACCGCCGGAACCATTTGTACCCATTTGCGACATTTTTGCCACCACGGCTGCTATTACTGCAGCCTAAAACATCACAGGATCAAACTCCGGAGGTGGTGGCGGAGGGGGTGGTGCTGTGTTGCCGGAATGTCTTGGTCTTTTCCTTGGTGGCATGGTTCTGTCATAAATTTTAAAAAAAATGACCAGTCGGTAAGACTTCAATAGTAATAAAGATGTCAAGTGCTACTTGTTTTATCTCAATTGTATTATACCCAACTTTATTGCATTAACAAGTAATTCATAGAAAAGTTTATGCAATTAAACTTATGAATTTAATAATGGTGACTCAAACGGAGTCATGCGTTGGGTTCCGTGTCTGACTCATTCCTAAGATTCGTTCGATGTGTCTTAGTTATGCGTAATTAAAATTTTAATAAAATGTTGATAGTAATGAGTTTACCCTAAGTCCACAACCAAACAAGGAACAAGTCCTAAGTCGGACTCATCATTTCTAGGTCGATTACAGTTTTAATTACACATAACAACGAGGTATACTTAAAATCTTAGAATTATCAGTTGTAAATTGTTTGTAATACCACATAGTAAATCTCATGTCAACATTCAATGAAGTAAAATGCATGCCAAAACCATAGATAGCTTTTTAATACATATTGTTTTGAGGGAGTTTGACCTCATAAGGGTCTACATTACATCAACGCAAAAGATAGTTTGAACAGCACAAAAAGCCCTTTGAATAGTGTAAACAATACTCGCGGCGGGTGGCATCTGGTCCATGGTGGCTTTGAGATGAGGTCGAGGCTCCCTGAAGCTCCGCAATCCGGCATTCGGCCGCGATCACTCTCTCCTCGAGAGCTGCGTGCCTCTCCTGGTACTCCCTTACCTCCGCTCGAGCAGTGGTGAGGTCCTCGATGAGTTGGTCCACTGGATAGAAGTCCCTCTCCAAATCCTTGGTGCGGGCATCGGTGGCTGCCGTAATAGCGCTGAGATTTCGAACCTGGTATGCCATTTCCCTACTCTGGTTCCCCAAGTTCGTGATGTGTTGGACCATAACGGGGAGGGCTCTGTCAGCCGGTCCCCCATGGCTGAGGTCATAGTAACCACGTTGGTCGCCATATGGTGACGGCTGGCACTGTTGTCGGCTCCACCTTTCGATTATTGTTGCCCAACGGGGCTCATGCCCGTTGTGCCCCCAACGGTTTGCAGGTACCCTCGTGATGTAAGGGGGGTTGAAAACTTCTGGCTCTTCTTCACTTTCATCCTCGTCCATTTCTATTTCGACGTCTTCTTCTTCTTCTTCTTCTTCTTCGGGTTCTTCTTCGGGATCTTCTTCGATTGGTTCTTCGGGCTCTTCTTCGATCCAGCCGGGATTTCCCTGATTGGGAAAGTACGGGTCTCCTGGTAGGTGAAATCCTGCCATGGCGTCTGCACGAGAAAGGGGGGGGGGGTAAGAAGCACATAATGGATATTAATAATACTGCGCTATAGCAATATACAAATACTCCTATAGTATTTTAAATGTTTAGATTTGGTTCTTAGAGCGTTCCTTGCAGAGTGGAGTTAGTGTTGGTGATTTGTTATCATCAATGTTATTTAAGTGTAATAGGGATTACTTTGTTGACTAAAATGATCTTGATAAATATTAAACAAGTAAGGAAGGTGTGGAGTACACACTTGTTTAAGTTTGATCAAGTATTAAAGTATACTGTCATTTAGGGGCGAAGCCCCTGAACGAACGGGGGTCCGGGGGCAGCACCCCTGGGAGCGGGGTCCAAGGGGCAGAGCCCCTTGCTGGGGTGTATTGCTATATTAAAAATGCATCAGAAAATCCAAATTTTGAATATTTGACCCGGTTTTGACTTTGAATTAATCTTTATACAAAACCCGGATTTATGACAGTTTTTATTGTTGAGAAAAATTGTTATATGACAGTTTTGACAGTTTTTCGGATAAGACAGGTTTATAACCAATTTTAGTCATTTTTTCTGGTACTCACGAAATTACACCATCTCAATCTCTCTTTCTTTTCTCTCTGATTTTATCTGAGTCTTATCCAATTGAGATTTGGGAGTACCACCCAAATACTTCGATTTGAAAGTGATTATCACGATTCTCAGATTTCCAAGTGCCACTAAACCATATTTCTAACAGTTAGGTTATTAGACTTGTTGCCCATTACGACTATCCCCCAGTGAGCGTAAGTCACTTCTCGGATGAATATAGTTGATCAGGCTATATCCTTTGCAGAACTGATTACACATGCCAAGGAATACTCGTAGTGTTCAACTCCTCTTCTTTCACTTTATGTTCTCCCTAGTTATGACACTATGCTAGCATGTAATGTATGTATGTATGCTTTAACAGGAAGACTATTTATTTTCTAAAAGTCTATTCAATTGAGAAATATTTAAAATCAGAGACTTTTAGTCCCAAATGTGTTTATAGTTTGTATATCTTATGTGGTTTGATATACTTAATTCACTATAAACCGTGCTCTGATACCAATCTGTCACACCCCCAAACCAATGATGGCGGAAACGTCCAGGGGTGGAGGACTTCATGTATAGTATCATAAAAACAATGGCAATAGTGATGAAAGTAAACAAACCAACCTATATATATATATATATATATATATATATATATATATATATATATATATATATAATTGAAAGAGTTACATCATTGTATGCATTACATGTTTCAAAATCAATTACTATATGTTGACAAAATATGAAATGTTTGACGCCTTAACGTCCATCCTCCAAATGCACTTGATATTCCCGCTTAGTGATTTCCTGAGAATACAAGTTGTTTGAAAGAGTGTCAACACAAAGGTTGGTGAGTTCACAAGCTTTTGTATACAATAATGAAAAATCTTGTTTAGCAAATGTATGGTTGTTTCTAGAAAATTCCAATCTCTTCCTTAAAAAAAATGTGTAATGTAGTCTTATATCCAAAGACCGAAACGTATAAGCAACCTTCCTTATTTACAGAAAATAATATGAGTTTAATTCAACATAAACGCGTATGATGTTAATGAGTTTTCCGTAAATTCTTATGTTTGTTAATACTTTCTGTGAGTTATTATAACCATACTATGACCTAGTTGGCCTGAAAACGACGTTCTTTAGGCGTCGGAATTGTTATGACATTTGTCACCTCAGACCTGTCGGTCTAGCTGTTGCATGCAGCTCGGGTGTGGGTTTGTCAAACCCAATATAGATCTATATACAACTATCACGCTCTCCCTCCAGGAGACTTTGGTTACAATACAGGACTTATAAGCAATGTGAAGCGAATGTCTCACAAAGTCATTAACGAATTTACATGTAGCGTAATGAAAGTTCCCTTTTGTATAAATGTACCCATTTGAAGTATATGTATTGTGTAATGTATCATAAACTATACCTATTATAGTTTATCAAAATAAGGGTAGTAATAGTAATGTACATAAACTATACTTAACATAGTTAAATCAAACGCTTGTATGTATTGGATGTACTTGATCATAACACCTTGTTATTTCTATGCTTTATCTAGCAAAATCCATTTATTAACTGATGTATATATATATATATATATATATATATATATATATTAAGACACAAATGTCCTATATTGTAATAACACATAATCACATAATGATTTATACCTTGCTCAACATGTTACAAGGTGAAATGAAATTGATAGTGTTTTTCTGTTGATAACATTTTCTGTAACTGTTATTAGAAAATTTGTAGAAAAATCATAAAATGTCCACACCAAGTTCCGTAAATTCTGAGAGTTTGGAAAATGAGTCTAGTTTCTTCCTAAATTTTCCCATAATTTTTAGTGACTTCTAACTTGTGTGAACAAGTCCATGATCACAGACTGGTCCGGATTGATGTTTAAAATGATGGACAGTTTTGTAAAAATCACCATAATTTGTAGAAAAATTGTATGGAGATGTGCAAGTAGTCATTTTAAAGCTAAAACCTTGAACTACATGCACCTAAAACAGTTTTGAAAACTAAAATGTTTAAGTTGTCCAAAACAGTCCGTGAATGAGGTGTAACTTTTCTGATTAAAGTTGTTAGAAGAAATTTGTTATGTTCTTGATGATTTAACTTGTATTTTCTCCCTTAAAACTTAAGAAAATATGAAATTGTTGGGGTATGAACTCACCTTGAGTGATGTCATGGGATTGATGTTGAAGGAGAGAAGTGTTCAACTCAAGAACACTTGAAGGATCACAAGCTTTTGTATACAATTATGAAAAATCTTGTTTAGAAAATGTACGGTTGTTTCCAGAAAATTCCAATCTTTTCCTCAAAAAAATGTGTAATGTAGTCTTATATCCAAAGACCGAAACGTATAAGCAACCTTCCTTATTTACAGAAAATAACATGAGTTTAATTCAACATAAACGCGTATGATGTTAATGAGTTTTCCGTAAATTCTTATGTTTGTTAATACTTTCTGTGAGTTATTATAACCATACTATGACCTAGTTGGCCTGAAAACGACGTTCTTCAGGCGTCGGAATTGTTATGGCATTTGTCACCTCAGACCTGCCGGTCTAGCTGTTGCATGCAGCTCGGGTGTGGGTTTGTCAAACCCAATATAGCTCTATATACAACTATCACGCTCTCCCTCCAGGAGACTTTGGTTACAATACAGGACTTATAAGCAATGTGAAGCGAATGTCTCACAAAGTCATTAACGAATTTACATGTAGCGTAATGAAAGTTCCCTTTTGTATAAATGTACCCATTTGAAGTATATGTATTGTGTAATGTATCATAAACTATACCTATTATAGTTTATCAAAATAAGGGTAGTAATAGTAATGTACATAAACTATACTTAACATAGTTAAATCAAACGTTTGTATGTATTGGATGTACTTGATCATAACACCTTGTTATTTCTATGCTTTATCTAGCAAAATCCATTTATTAAATGATGTGTATATATATATATATATATATATATATATATATATATATATATATATATATATATATATATATATATATATATATATTAAGACACAAATGTCCTATATTGTAATAACACATAATCACATAATGATTTATACCATGTTGATAACATTTTCTGTAACTGTTATTAGAAAATTTGTAGAAAAATCATAAAATCTCCAAACCAAGTTCCGTAAATTCTGAGAGTTTGGAAAATGAGTCTAGTTTCTTCCTAAATTTTCCCATAATTTTTAGTGACTTCTAACTTGTGTGAACAAGTCCATGATCACAGACTGGTCCGGCTTGACGTTTAAAATGATGGACAGTTTTGTAAAAATCACCATAATTTGTAGAAAAATTGTATGAAGATGTGCAAGTAGTCATTTTAAAGCTAAAACCTTGAACTAAATGCTCCTAAAACATTTTTGAAAACTAAAATGTTTAAGTTTTCCAAAACAGTCCGTGAATGGGGTGTAACTTTTTCTGATTAAAGCTGTTAGAAGAAATTTGTTATGTTCTTGATGATTTAACTTGTATTTTCCCCCTTAAAACTTAAGAAAACATGAAATTGTTGGGGTATGAACTCACCTTGAGTGATTTCATGGGATTTATGTTGAAGGAGAGAAGTGTTCAACTCAAGAACACTTGAAGGATCACTTTGAAGATTCAAGGATCTAGCATAATTAATGATGGATTTGTGCAAACAATCAATGATTTGTGTAAAATGAAGTGTAATAATCATAATAAGGGTGATGAAACTTACCAATAATGAGAGAAAGTTTGAAGATCAGCCCTTAAATCTCGAATTTGGAGTGGGGGAATTTGAGAGAAAAGTGATGCTTGATACTTGGAGAAAATGGGGAAAATGTGTGAAGTGAAGAGTGAAAGAAGGTTCTCCAGCTCTTTTTGGACGTGAGTTGCTGGGAAAATGAGTGGGGTAAGGCCTTGAGGTGACTAGGAGTGGGGAGGAGTACAAGAATTGGTCAAAGGAATGGGTATGGGGTGGTTGTTTGTGTCAAATATTATGGCAAGATCCACACTCCACCCCAAGATCCCACTTAAAAGATTTTATTCTCAAATAAATATTTTTATGAAAATATGCCGAAATTATGATTATTTAGGGTCTTATAATTTAAAAAATGATTTCTGGAGAAAATCCCGCGTTAAAATAATTAGAAACGGACTTAAAATGAAGGAATGATCGAAAATCGGGTGAAAAAAGGGGTGAAATCCGAAGTTCAGGCGAAATCTTGGTCATCAGCAGCCTAAAACTGAACAGCGGGTGCGGATCCGGGGGATGAAGTTGCGGTCCGAGGGTCCTATCGTGGGCGTGGCTGCGGCTGGCTGCTGCGGCTCGCACGCTGCGGTTCCAACCCAAGAGGGTCCGGCCTCTAAGAGGCTTCGGCCCTAGGGGGTGGTTCCGGGTCCTTTGGGGTATTTTACCCGTTCTAACCTCGCTTTAAGCGATTTTTGACACGGTTAAGGGTCGGGACGGCTCAAATGATCAAAATAACTCCAAAGGGGTTTTGAGAGAGATTTGGGAGATATTTCACATTCTTGGAGAGATTTTAGATAGAGAGAGATAGAGTGAAATTGGTTGAGAGAGGTTTCGTGTGTGACACTTGTGAGTGTCTGGCTTCGCAACGCAAGGTCCGTAAACCCCGTTAAGCCATGATTTAGTGTCGTACACACTCCCGATGAGCGTGAAATGGCATGTTATCTCTTTGTCTCTGAGTTCAGCATTTCTAAGGCTACGGAAATCAAACACACAAATTTCCAACTGATGATTTCTCATTAAAATTGCGCAATGAGTAGTAATTCCATAACGTAGACCCTAATACACAAATCGGGTCGATCGGTTTGACTTGTTGACTTTGACTTAACTTGAAATTGACGATTGTCACATCGAGCTTGAGCATCATTCACAGTCCATCTGAGGTATAAGGCTCATACCTTGTTCATTACTAAGCTAGATCTCTTCTTGAAGGAAATTAGGGCTTCTAGGAGCCATTCTTGGCAACCAAACATGATTGCAAGCGTGGCTGGAGGCTAAGGCTTCAGATCCAAGGTCATTAAGGGACCTTAAGGCATAAAGTAGCTGTCTTTGAACCCATTGAAAGCCCCATGCATATTAGGAGCCCCTTTTTGAGCCATTTGATGTCACACCCCCAAACCAAGGATGGAGGAAACGTCCGGGGGTGGAGGACTTCATGTACAGTATCACAACAACGTGTATAATAGTGCTCAAAGTAAATACAACCATCATAAATATAATTGAAAAAGTTACACCAAAGTATATGTTTACATGTTTCAAAATCAATTACATTATGATGACAACAATAAATTGTTGACGGTTTAACGTCCCATCCTCAAAGCGCTGAAGTTTTCTTGTTTCACTGATTTCCTGAGAATACAAGTAGTTTTGAAAAAGTGTAAACAATTAAGTTGGTGAGTTCATAAGAGTTTTGTTTGCAGTAGAAACCGTTTTCCTTACAAAATCGATAGAGTTTGAATTCCAGAAAATCCAATATTTTCATAGTTAAGTGTGAACAAAATATTTCTATATGATGTGTTAATGAGCCCTAGAATGACCCATAGATTTCCCCTATAACCGTCCAGCGTATATAAGTTATGAAAGATTTAAGTTAGATAAAATGTTGAATATAGTGGGTCTGCCCTAGGTCCACAACCCAACGAGGAACAGGAGATGAGGCGGGCCCACCAATTCTAAGCCAATCGAGACTAAATCCATATACGACTCTAGCATATACGCTCAACGCTTATATTTGAAGTCTAACAATTCTAGATGAAATAGAGTTTTAATATCATAATAACTACTTTATGTGAACCTGGTACTTTTATATAAAAACCCGGTACTTTGTATCTGTACCCCTTTTTGTATAAAAACTCGGTACTTTGTATCTAAACCCGGTACTTTGTATCTGTAACTCTTTTGTATAAAAATCCGGTACTTTGTATCTGTACCCCTTTTTGTATAAAAACCCGGTACTTTGTATTTGTATCCCTTTTTGTATAAAAACCCGGTACTTTATATTGTACCCCATTTATATGAAAACCCGGTACTTTGTAATGTACCCATTTCCATGTGAAAAACTTTTGTAATGTAAATGATTATAAACTATACCTATTATAGTTTATCAAAATGTTTGAAATGTATATGCAACCTAACTATACTTATTATAGTTTAGTATGTTTATTTGTGGTGTTTAAGAATCCTTTCTATGTAAGTCAAATGTGTAGTACTATATAGCTATGTTTATCTTGCTTTGTTCTGTACCAATGGTTATGATGGAGGATTCTTATAAATTTAATAAGTAATTTCCTATTATATAAATATACCACTACAAGAAATACATGTAATATATGAAGTCATCAAAGATTTAACACTTTGCTTTGCATGTTACAAAGTGTTTTGAAAGTTATAAGCTGTTAACTTAACCTTTCTGCACTGTTTTAGAAAAATCATACGAAGTCGAAAACTAGATCCGTAAATTCTGAGAGTTCCTAAAATGAGTATAGTTTACTCATAATTTTTATCATGATTTTTGGAAGCCTTTAACTTGTATTAAAATGCTCATATTCACAGACTGGTCCGAATTTGTGTTTGAAAAGACAGGCTGTTTTGTAAAAATCACCATAAATTGTAGAAAAATCGTGTGGAGATGTACAAGTAGTAATTTTAAAGATAAGAACGGGAACTACTTGCACCTAAAACAGTTTTGAAAACTAAAATGTTTAATTTGTCCAAAACAGTCTGTGAATGGAGTCCAACATTTCTGATGAAAGCGGTTAGAAAATTTTAGTTATGTTCTTGGTGTTTTAACTTGTATTCCCCCCTAAAAACTTGAGAAAACATGAAAATGTAGGGTTATGAACTCACCTTGAGTGATTTCAGTAGATGGATGATGGAGAAAAGAAGTGTTCAACTCAAGAACACTTGTGAGATGCTTGAAGATTTGAGGAGCTAACAACAAATATGACGATATTTGTGTAAGCAATCTATGATTTGAGTAGAAGGAAGTGAAATAATCACAAGGAGGATGAATTATACTTACCAAGAGAAGAATAAAGCTTGAAAATCAGCCTTGGAGTCTTGAATTAGAGAGAAAAGTTTGAGAGAAAAGTTGTGTTGTATTTTTGGTGAAATGAGAGCAAGTGAAAGAAAATGAGGAGAGAGGATGAATGTCCAGCTCTCAAAAACGTGGGAATGACTTGTGAGTGAGGTAAAAAGGACAAGGAAGTGACAAGGTATGGTGGGGAGGAGTGTGGGTTAGTCATGGAGTGGATATGGTGGTTGCTTGTGTCATAATACAAAGAAAAGTCAACACTCAACCTTTATACTTCACCCACTCTTCTTGGATAAGGTTTTATCCCCAAAACGTGATTAATCATTATTTAAGGGGTCTTATATGTTAAATTAAAGTTTTGGGTGAAAATCTCATGTTAAAACAATTAAAAACGGGCCTAAAACGCAAAACTAGTCGAAAACCGGGAGAAAAGGAGCTTCCAGCGAGACCTCTCGGTCCTAGGCCAAACTTCGGTCCCATCTAATGCTGAGCCGGAAGCGAAATGGAGCGAACCGGAAGTAAGGGGTGAAGGCGAAGGGTTCGGTCCGAAGTCATCAGGAGCGAAATAGACCGAAGATAGTCAGAACCGAAATGGACCGAAGTGAACAGTAGTTTCGGGTTCGGCCTTGTGCGAGGTTCGGGCCCGAAGGGAGGGTTCGGTTCCGAGAGGACCTTCGGGTTCGGGTCCAGGAGCCTTCTGTCACACCCCCAAACCTGAACGGCGGAATCGTTCGGGGGCGGAGGACATCATATTCAGTATCATAACAGTTCATAGAAAGGAAAGTACACACCACCATAATATAAATATGTTTGAAAAGTTTACATGATTGTAGGTGTTACATGTTTGCAAAAGAAATCAAATATAAAATGGTGATCCAAAATATGTTACTAACGCCAATGCGTTAGTCTTCAGAAGTAGTTGCTACCTGGCTAGCGGTTTCCTGTGAATACAAGTTATTTCAAAGAAAAAGTGTCAACATTTAAGTTGGTGAGTTCATAAGTAGTGTTTTGAGAAGATGTATGCCATTCGAAAGTGTTTGCATGTTTTCCAGAAAAACCCTTATTTTCTTATTAAAGTATGCAATGCATATGAATGTTCGTGATGTAAATTGCAACTAATTGTACCAAGAAAATCCCTTATTTTCCTATTAGTTGTTTGGTTTGTATACAGGAAAAACCCTTATTTCCCTGACATAACTGGCAGTCTCTAAGACCGAAAATCGCAAGCAAGCGACGTGTTTGTAAGTTGTGTCATAGTTTTACATAGTAAAGCTATACGAAGACCGCACTTATTAGATGAAGAATAGTTTTAATGACTACTCGTTCATAAAAGCATAATACCATAATAATTGTATATCCGATGAGTTTTATAACCATACTAAACATAATATGCCTGTAGCGACGTTCTTCAGGCGTCGTAGCGTTATGACAACTGTCACCCCAAAAGACGGACTGTAGCTAACAGTCAGGGCGCGGGATCATGACTTCCCGTATAGATCTATACACATTTGACACGTTCTCCGAACGGGAGACTCTGGTTATAGACAGGACTTGCAGCATTATTTTCTAATAAAGAAAGTAACGTTTGAAGATATACACGACTCATGGATTCTCAACTAAGTCTGTATTAAAGTAGTAGTTTGGATGCAAAGTTTAACTTCTTTCACAATGTTTGACAAAGCATAAATCATAAATTCTTTGAATGCATAAAATGATTTAGTAAAGAATGTTACCCTTGATATGATGTATTTGTATGTAAACGTATAGATAAAACATATTTCTATATATAAACATATTGTATCCCAAGAGGGTAAAGCTGTGTTGTGAGGTGTTTTGCATCATAATAACTTCATAAGATAGTTAAAACAACAGTATGAAAAGTATAGCAAAAGATCGGTGTTTCACACGATTTTAGTCGTGTGTTTACTTGTATTCCTCCCCAAAAAGAGTATAAAACATTTAAAATGTATTTAAAGAGTGTTCGAAGGGGATATGAACTCACTTGATAGTTTGAAGATTGTGAGGTGGAAAACCGAGCAGAGTTTCGTCTCGGGAAACTGATTTTTCTTGGGATTCTCGGGAATCTCGGGAGTGGAATCGGCCTTCGGGACTTGAGCCAAAAAGACCAGAGCTTCGGGTTTGAACGGACACGGAAAACGAGGAAATGCTGAGAGAGAGAGAAGAGAAATGAACCCTTTCTTTGGAAACCCTCGCATTCTATTTATAGGAAGGCAAGTCTGCCTCGGTACGCGGGGCGTACGCTCGTACGCGCTGCGTACGCGTACGTCATGCATGACCGAAGCCTCGACTGCTTCGGTTCGGATGGGACGGGTTCTTGGGTTATCGGGTCGGATGGGACGGGTTGCTGGGGAGGTGGGTCGGATGGGACGTCGGGTCGGATGGGACGTCGGATCGGACGGGTCGGACGGGTCGGACGGGTCGGCTTCCTCGGATATGGCGACGTGGACGATCCGAGGCCAATCCTCTCGGTTACGCGGTGCGTACAGGAGTACGCAGCGCGTACTTCGGAGAAGGACGCTGACTCCTCTTCGGATAATATCCGAATTTTGAATTAAATAATTAATTAATTTATTTAATAAACTTCAAAAATCCATATCTTCTTCATACGAACTCCGTTTTCGATGGTCTTTATATCCACGCGTAGGTGAGACTACGATCTACAACTTTCGTTTAGACTCCGTTGGCAAATTCCAAAATTATTTTTATTATTTATTTTATAACTAATCGTTTTTAAGGAATTTCTTTGAAAAATCATAGCTTCCTCATGCGAAGTCAGATTCGGACGTTCTTTTTGTGTACGCTCACGGTTTAATGTTATCTACGACTTTCATTTAGATACCTAAGGCTAAATGTTATCGTATTGAAACTTTGCGTTTTTCGTTTGATCGGTGTTGTCGGTTTTGACAGAAATCTTAGAATGGTCATAGCTTCTTCGCCATAACTCAGATTTTAGTGTTTCTTTATTTATTTGGAACCTTTAAGACGATATCTACTACATAGCGTACTCCAAATCAGAGCTTTTGAACAATTCATTTATCGATGATATTCCCATTACATTCAAAAGGGGTTACAAGACTCGGTTTATAATGCCCGGGATAACGGGTTGTTACATCATCCCCCCGTTAAACGGAATTTCGTCCCGAAATTTAATACAAGGTAAGAGTTTTAGGGGCTGAGGAAGAGATGCGGATACTTCTGTAGCATTTGGTCTTCCCGTTCCCATGTGAATTCGGGTCCTCTCTTAGCATTCCATCGAACTTTTACTATTGGAATGCGACTCTGTTTGGTCCTTTTAACTTCCCTATCCATGATCTCGACGGGTTCTTCCACAAAGTTGAGATTTTCGTTTAACGCGATTTCATCGAGTGGAATTACAAGTGTTTCGTCGGACAAACACTTTTTCAGGTTCGACACGTGGAGTACTGGATGCACTTTGTTAAGCTCGATTGGAAGTTGGAGTTTGTAGGCCACTGGACCAACTCTCGAAATGATTTCGAAGGGTCCAATGTACCTGGGATTTAGCTTTCCGCGCTTCCCAAAGCGTATCACGCCTTTCCAGGGTGAGACCTTCAGTAGCACACGGTCGCCAATCTGGAATTCCAAGGGTTTACGTCTCCTGTCGGCATAGCTCTTTTGCCTATCCCTTGAGGACTTCAGTCGTTCTCGTATTTGCACGATCTTTTCGGTAGTTTCTCTGATGATCTCTGGACCAGTAAGGGTGCTTTTAGTGACTAGACCTTTTGCCAATTGGGTGTCGCCCACTTCCGTCCAGCACAGGGGTGATCTGCACTTACGGCCGTAAAGGGCTTCGAACGGAGCGGTCTTGATACTAGTATGATAACTATTGTTATAAGAGAACTCGACCAAAGGCAAGTGAATATCCCATGCCTTGCCAAAGTCGATTACACATGCTCGCAACATGTCTTCCAAGGTTTGGATCGTCCTCTCACTCTGTCCGTCAGTTTGAGGGTGGTATGCTGTACTCATGTCCAACCTCGTTCCCATGGATTTTTGCAGTGATTGCCAAAATCTGGAAGTGAACCTGCTGTCTCTATCTGAGATGATTGACATTGGTACCCCATGAAGTCGTACGATCTCCCGGATGTAGGTTCTTGATAGTTTTTCCATCCTATCGGTTTCCTTGATAGGTAAGAAATGGGCTGATTTGGTTAATCTGTCGACGATTACCCAAATAGTATCTTGGCCACTCTGAGTTTTGGGCAGTTTGGTTATGAAGTCCATGGAAATCTGCTCCCATTTCCACTCAGGTATATCAGGTTGTTGGAGTAGGCCTGAGGGTTTTTGGTGTTCTATTTTTATTTTGGCGCAAGTTAAACACTTGCTTACATACGTAGCGATCTCCGCTTTCATGTTTGGCCACCAGTAGAGTTGCTTGAGATCTAGATACATTTTGTCTGACCCTGGGTGTACGGAGTATGGGGTCCTGTGTGCCTCGCTCATAACTACCTCTCTGAATCCCCCAAACTTTGGTGTCCAGATCCGGTTCATGAGGTAGCGTGCTCCGTCACTCTTGATTTCTAAGTTCTTGTCCATTCCCCTAAGGGCCTCACTTGCCACGTTTTCGGGTTTCAAGGCCTCTAATTGAGCTTCCTTGACTTGCGTTGATAGGTGCGAATGGATTGACATAGCTAATGACTTCACTCTCCGGCCTGAGTACTCCTTTCGACTAAGGGCATCGGCTACTACGTTTGCCTTTCCCGGATGATAGCGAATATCGCATTCGTAATCACTGAGTAGCTCGACCCATCGCCGTTGTCTCATGTTGAGCTCCTTCTGATCGAAAATGTGTTGTAAGCTCTTGTGGTCGGTAAAGATAGTGCTCTTCGTTCCATACAAGTAATGTCTCCAGATCTTCAGGGCAAACACTACTGCTCCTAGCTCAAGATCGTGGGTCGTGTAGTTAACCTCATGTGTTTTCAACTGTCTCGAGGCGTAGGCGATGACCTTACCTCGCTGCATCAGAACACATCCGAGTCCTTGGTTTGATGCATCGCAATAAACTACGAAGTCTTCTATTCCTTCGGGAAGGGATAGTACTGGTGCGGTGCACAAGGCTCGTTTGAGCGTTTGGAACGCTCTTTCTTGTTTCTCTTCCCAGTCAAAGGCCACACCTTTCTGGGTTAGGGTTGTAAGAGGCTTCGCTATTCGTGAGAAGTTCTGAATGAACCTGCGGTAGTAGCCAGCGAGACCTAGAAATTGGCGAATTTCTGTAGGAGTCTTCGGTGCTGACCAGCTCTCAATGGCCTTAATTTTGGATGGGTCCACGTGGATTCCCTCTTCGCTTACCACGTGTCCTAAGAATTCGACTCTTCGGATCCAAAATTCACATTTCGAGAACTTCGCATAAAGTTTCTCTTTTCGTAATATCCCTAGAACTTGTCGCAGATGATCGCCATGCTCTTTCTTACTTCGGGAGTAGATCAGGATGTCGTCAATGAAAACGATGACGAACTGATCCAAGTAAGGTCGACATACTCTATTCATCAGATCCATGAAGACTGCGGGCGCATTGGTCAATCCGAATGGCATCACCACGAACTCGTAATGTCCGTAACGAGTTCGGAAGGCGGTCTTCGGCACATCCTCCTCTAGCACTCGTAACTGGTGATACCCGGATCTCAGATCAATCTTAGGAAAATAGTTCGCCCCTTGCAGTTGGTCGAATAGATCATCTATGCGCGGTAGAGGATAACGATTCTTGACCGTCAGTTTGTTGAGTTCTCTGTAGTCGATGCACATTCTGAACGATCCATCCTTCTTTTTCACAAACAACACGGGTGCTCCCCATGGTGAGAAGCTCGGTCTGATGAATCCTTTTCCCAGTAGTTCATTCAGTTGACTGGATAGCTCCTGCATCTCTGCCGGGGCTAATCGATAGGGTGCTTTGGCTACTGGGGTAGCTCCGGGAATCAGATCGATTCTGAATTCGACTTGTCTTACGGGTGGTATCCCTGGAAGGTCCTCGGGAAATACATCGGGAAAATCGCATACGTCGGGCACATCCTTGATGTCCCGGACTTCGCGTTTCACGTCTACAACGTGTGCAAGAAATGCGTGACACTCCTTTCGTAAGTGCTTCTGAGCTTGGATACTTGAGATGATTCTAAGAGTGGTACTAGGTTTGTCGCCCAAGACGAGGAAGGTTTCGCCGGTTGGCAGATTAAGGCGAACGGCCTTATCGTAACATAGAATGTCCGCACGATGTGAACTCAGCCAATCCATGCCAATGATGACATCGAAGCTCTTAATCGAGACTGGCATGAGGTTGATTTGAAAGGGATTATCGTTTAGGGTTAGGGTGCAGTTTAAGTATATCTCTTTAGTGCCTTCAGTTTTCCCGTTGGCCATTTCTACTATGAACGGTTCACTTAATGATTGTGGTATTGGTTTTAGCATGCTTTTAAAGTCGTGACTCACAAAACTCCTTTCCGCTCCACTATCAAACAAAATGCATGCATACGAGTTATCGAGAAGAAACGTACCCGTAACAACAGTAGGGTCCGCAATGGCTTCATCTTGTCCCATTGCGAAAACTCGGCCTCTCCCGCCGATATTCCTGTTGTTTGCCTTCGGGCAGTCCTTGCGGTAGTGCCCTGTGCTCCCGCACTCAAAGCAAGCGCGGCTTGCTCCGGTATTAGCAGTGGGGGCGGATTGTTGGGTTGGCTCCTTGCAATAGCGGGCTGTATGACCCTTCTTATTGCACCTGGTGCATTGAAGGCCATGACAGAGACCGTGATGGTGGAAGTTGCACTGGTTACATTTCGGTAGCTTTCCATTGTATGAACTTGTGGGGGCAGAGTTGGTAGGTACAGTAATGGCGTGGGTCGCTATCACTTGTTGTTTCTTAGGGTTCTCCTGGAGGATTTGTCCCCTCCTCTTGTTCCAAGTTCTACTCTGTCCCTGAGCCTCCCTAGGTGGATTTGCGGCTGTCGTGATGGTACTCTGTTTTGCTCCGTGATCGATGAGTCGTTGCGCCAGGCGTTTAGCGCTGTTGTAGGTGATAGGGTTGGAGGCTAGAATATGCCCTTGAATCTGGGGTGACAACCCCCAAATGTACCTTTCGACCTTCTTTGATTCTGGGTTGACCATGGTAGGGCACAAAGCAGCGAGATCGTTGAACCTAGCTGTGTAAGCGACTAGGTCAGACCCGACCATTTTCAAATTCCAGAGTTCCTGCTCAAGCTTTTGCACTTCACCTCTTGGGCAGTATTCTTCCAGTAGTAGTACCTTCAGTTCTTCCCAACTCATGGCGTTAGCGACAGTGAGCGTCACTGAGTTCACATGGCTTTTCCACCAAGTGAGGGCTCGATCTATGAAGGTGCAAGCAGCGAACTTAACCTTGCTTGTTTCTTGGCACGAGCAGATCTCGAAGACCGTTTCGGTCTTTTCGAACCATTGCATTAGTGCAATGACTCCTCCTGTTCCATTAAAAGTTTTTGGTTTAGCGTTAGAGAACTCCTTGTAGGTACATTCTCTTCCTTGGCCATGACCAGTGCCATGATTTGGATGATTCGTGCTGCTTCCCGCCCCTCCATTCCCTTGGGAGTTTATTTGCGAGAGGGCTGCGGTTACCGCTGCTGTGATAGCAGCCTGAACCATTGCCGGATCATAAGCTGGTGGTGGAGGTGGTGGTGGGGTTGCGTTGGTACGTGCTGATCTACGAGGAGGCATTGCTCTGTCAAAAGGAAAAATGAGATATTATGAGTTTTGGTGGTTGTGAGTTGAATGGTATTGAGTTAACTACCTTAAATAGATTAAGAATTTGGTTTGATCAACAATGGGTTTTGAGCTTGATTTATTAATAACGTTTGAATGGATGCACTTATGAGTTGAACGGAAACACATATTTAAAACCAGAAAAGGGGGGGGGGGTATGCCCTATATATATATAACATATAGTTGTGTTACATCCGAGTTTAGACAAAACTTTGTGACCTTTCTAAAGGTCTCCGATTACAGAAAGTTTTAACGAAAAGAAAATTCTTATCCGAAGTCCTAATTTATAACAAAATTTGAAATCCTGGCAGGCACTACTTGCGACGTAGGTTGCGCTTGGAGCTTGACTCCGCATCTGATTGCTTCGATTCCATTAGGCGTCGATCAAAAGCGGCTTGTTGCTCCCTTAACTCGGCTAGGGCTGCAATTATCTGTGCCTGAAATGCCTCAGACTGGAGTTGGACATTATCTTGTATCTTGTCCAGCCTACGGATATCGGAAGTGTGAACCTGCACTTCCACGTTGATATCCCGGAGTCGGCTTGCTTGTACTCCGGACTGATAGGACTGATTGGCTAACTTACCAACCATTACCGGGAGTGCTCGATCAGCCGAACTGCCACCGCGGACATCGTAGAAGTCCCGACACATGCCGTAGGGAGGGCGTATGCCTTGTTGTTGGCTCCAATGATGTAGGTGACTTCCCCAGACGGGAGTGGGTCCTTGGAAGTTCCTCACATGGACAGGAGGTTGAATGGGTGGTGGATCGATCACTTCAGGTTCTGAGTCAGTACCGGAGTCATCACCCAATTCTATGGGTTCCTCATCCTCTTCTGGATCATCTTCGATCCATCCTCCGTTGCCTTGGTTGGGAAAGTAGGGGTCATTGGGGTGGTGAAATCCAGCCATTTGACTGTACGAGAAATAGGGTCATAAGAATTGAATAAAGTCGGAACATGCAAAACATGTAGGTTAGTTTAAATAGCAATTACTCCTATAGCATTTAAATTATTGTGTTTGATTCTAATAACGGTTTGGTAAGTTTTTTTTTTTTTTAAAATTTGTTGTCCACTACAGACACCCCTCGGCACACGTTAGTCGGCTCTCGGACAAATATAGTTGATCAGGCTATATCCTTCCCAGTTCCGATTACATGTCCCATGGCGTACCCGTACTGCACAACTCATTAATAATACTTCTAATATGGTACAATGTGGAACTGTTACTAAATGAATGCATGCTTACTTACAAAAACTAAATAGATTTAATTTCAAAAGCATGACTCTTCTCAGAGTTTTTTTTTTGCCCAGTTGAGTTTATAGTTGTATAAAAAAATGGTTTTGATATACTTAATTCACTATAAACGAAGCTCTGATACCAATCTGTCACACCCCCAAACCTGAACGGCGGAATCGTTCGGGGGCGGAGGACATCATATTCAGTATCATAACAGTTCATAGAAAGGAAAGTACACACCACCATAATATAAATATGTTTGAAAAGTTTACATGATTGTAGGTGTTACATGTTTGCAAAAGAAATCAAATATAAAATGGTGATCCAAAATATGTTACTAACGCCAATGCGTTAGTCTTCAGAAGTAGTTGCTACCTGGCTAGCGGTTTCCTGTGAATACAAGTTATTTCAAAGAAAAAGTGTCAACATTTAAGTTGGTGAGTTCATAAGTAGTGTTTTGAGAAGATGTATGCCATTCGAAAGTGTTTGCATGTTTTCCAGAAAAACCCTTATTTTCTTATTAAAGTATGCAATGCATATGAATGTTCGTGATGTAAATTGCAACTAATTGTACCAAGAAAATCCCTTATTTTCCTATTAGTTGTTTGGTTTGTATACAGGAAAAACCCTTATTTCCCTGACATAACTGGCAGTCTCTAAGACCGAAAATCGCAAGCAAGCGACGTGTTTGTAAGTTGTGTCATAGTTTTACATAGTAAAGCTATACGAAGACCGCACTTATTAGATGAAGAATAGTTTTAATGACTACTCGTTCATAAAAGCATAATACCATAATAATTGTATATCCGATGAGTTTTATAACCATACTAAACATAATATGCCTGTAGCGACGTTCTTCAGGCGTCGTAGCGTTATGACAACTGTCACCCCAAAAGACGGACTGTAGCTAACAGTCAGGGCGCGGGATCATGACTTCCCGTATAGATCTATACACATTTGACACGTTCTCCGAACGGGAGACTCTGGTTATAGACAGGACTTGCAGCATTATTTTCTAATAAAGAAAGTAACGTTTGAAGATATACACGACTCATGGATTCTCAACTAAGTCTGTATTAAAGTAGTAGTTTGGATGCAAAGTTTAACTTCTTTCACAATGTTTGACAAAGCATAAATCATAAATTCTTTGAATGCATAAAATGATTTAGTAAAGAATGTTACCCTTGATATGATGTATTTGTATGTAAACGTATAGATAAAACATATTTCTATATATAAACATATTGTATCCCAAGAGGGTAAAGCTGTGTTGTGAGGTGTTTTGCATCATAATAACTTCATAAGATAGTTAAAACAACAGTATGAAAAGTATAGCAAAAGATCGGTGTTTCACACGATTTTAGTCGTGTGTTTACTTGTATTCCTCCCCAAAAAGAGTATAAAACATTTAAAATGTATTTAAAGAGTGTTCGAAGGGGATATGAACTCACTTGATAGTTTGAAGATTGTGAGGTGGAAAACCGAGCAGAGTTTCGTCTCGGGAAACTGATTTTTCTTGGGATTCTCGGGAATCTCGGGAGTGGAATCGGCCTTCGGGACTTGAGCCAAAAAGACCAGAGCTTCGGGTTTGAACGGACACGGAAAACGAGGAAATGCTGAGAGAGAGAGAAGAGAAATGAACCCTTTCTTTGGAAACCCTCGCATTCTATTTATAGGAAGGCAAGTCTGCCTCGGTACGCGGGGCGTACGCTCGTACGCGCTGCGTACGCGTACGTCATGCATGACCGAAGCCTCGACTGCTTCGGTTCGGATGGGACGGGTTCTTGGGTTATCGGGTCGGATGGGACGGGTTGCTGGGGAGGTGGGTCGGATGGGACGTCGGGTCGGATGGGACGTCGGATCGGACGGGTCGGACGGGTCGGACGGGTCGGCTTCCTCGGATATGGCGACGTGGACGATCCGAGGCCAATCCTCTCGGTTACGCGGTGCGTACAGGAGTACGCAGCGCGTACTTCGGAGAAGGACGCTGACTCCTCTTCGGATAATATCCGAATTTTGAATTAAATAATTAATTAATTTATTTAATAAACTTCAAAAATCCATATCTTCTTCATACGAACTCCGTTTTCGATGGTCTTTATATCCACGCGTAGGTGAGACTACGATCTACAACTTTCGTTTAGACTCCGTTGGCAAATTCCAAAATTATTTTTATTATTTATTTTATAACTAATCGTTTTTAAGGAATTTCTTTGAAAAATCATAGCTTCCTCATGCGAAGTCAGATTCGGACGTTCTTTTTGTGTACGCTCACGGTTTAATGTTATCTACGACTTTCATTTAGATACCTAAGGCTAAATGTTATCGTATTGAAACTTTGCGTTTTTCGTTTGATCGGTGTTGTCGGTTTTGACAGAAATCTTAGAATGGTCATAGCTTCTTCGCCATAACTCAGATTTTAGTGTTTCTTTATTTATTTGGAACCTTTAAGACGATATCTACTACATAGCGTACTCCAAATCAGAGCTTTTGAACAATTCATTTATCGATGATATTCCCATTACATTCAAAAGGGGTTACAAGACTCGGTTTATAATGCCCGGGATAACGGGTTGTTACACCTTCGGGTTCGGTCCTCTTGGTTTCGGTCCCTAAGAGGACTTTCGGGTCCCAAGAGGCTTCGGCCCTAATAAGAGGGTTTTGGGTCCTTAAGCCTATCTTACTTGTTTTTACCCCGTTTCAAGCCGTTTTTGACCCGGTTAAGGGTCGGAATGACCCGAATGACTTCAAAAAGTAACGGGAACTTTTGAGAGAGAATTGGGAGAGATTTCACATTCTTGGAGAGATTTCTCATACATAGAGAGATAGAGTGAAAACGATTGAGAGAGGTTTCATTTGTGACCTTTTTGAGTGTCCGACTTCGCAATGTAAGGTCCGTAAACCCCGTTAAGCCTTGTTTAAGGATCTTACACACTCCCGATGAGTATGCAACATTGTTTTATCGGTTTGGCTCGCCACGTACCATATTTTTAGGTTAAGGAGATCTAGATGTACGCACTTTTCGATTTATGATCTCTCATTAGAATAGAGAGTTGTTTAGTAATTACATAACGTAAGCCCTAGTACACAAGGGTTAGTTGAGTTGACCAGTTTGACTTATTGACTTTATTTGACTTTGAATTGACCAGAATTTGACGGTTGTCACATCATCCCCCCGTTAGAGGGAATTTCGTCCCGAAATTTGTACTTCGAATGGGGATCCAAGAATTCGGAGGAAAGATGGGGGTAACTTTTTGTTGGAATAGTGTCTAAGGCTGTAACTATATTAGGCAAGTATTTGATCCGGTTGTGCATAGTCCTTTTGGGTTGCCTTCACCATAGCAACTTGATAGGATGATTTAATAAGAGAGAGTAAATATTATTAATATATTATGGGAATAATATAATGAATAATATATTGTTATTTGATTAATATAAGTCATAGAATTAATTAGAATTAATTTGGTGACTTAAAGAGATTAATTAAATAAAGGGGTATAAACTGTCAATTGTTTGATAGTTAAACTTTGGACTGTAAATCCATTTGGATATGCTATGGACGAATTCTATAAGATATAGGATAGCTAAAATCGTCCATATGAGTTATCTAGGAATGGATTTGGATAGCCTTAAGAGAAGATTATCCAATTAGGGTTTAGGTTGTAACCCTTAAGGAGTCTACAAGTATAAATAGACCCTATGGCATGGGGAATTCAAAAATCTAACCTAAAGTAAGGAACCTCTGGTCGAAATTCCTCCCCTCTCCTCTCTCTTAAATCATCCTTCTTGCTTTGGTGTTTGTAAGCCATTAGAGGAGTGACATTTGTGACTCTAGAAGCTCCAAGACCACAAGATCAACAAGGAACTCAAAGGTATGGTTCTAGATCTGTTTCAATGTTGTTATTTAGCTTAAATAGTTATTAGAAGTCTTGGATTCAAAGCATGTTTAATTAGAAAGCCTAGATCCGAGCATTAGGGTTTTGCATGCGCACATAGGAAAGTTCTTATGGCTAAAACCTATCAGTGGTATCAGAGCCTAGCTTGGTTTTCTTTAAATTGTTGCTTGATTAACTGAAACAAACCTGCAAAATCCGATTTTTAGGTTTCTGAGTCATGGACTCGGCGAGTTCCAAGGTGGACTCGGCGAGTAGGCCTGACTCGGCGAGTCCCCTTGTGCACTCGGCGAGTCCAGGCGTCAGGAATGGCCAGATTCGAGATTTCTTTGTAATTATCTTATCTAAACTTTCCATAAACTAATTAGATCAATGTTAATTCGTTTTTCTGATAAATATAACTGCAATCTTGATCTAATTAAAGATATTTATCATATAATAAAATATTTAATTTCCTTATATGATAATTAATTAATTATTTTGATTATTTTGGTAATTATCTTAAAAGAAATCTTGAATAAATCAAATATAGATAATTAGGATATTAATTGTTAATTGGAATTATTTGTTATTTGATCCTCCATGTTTTAAATGTTTAAAACTTGCCCTCAAGTTTTGAAATTTATATTTATGATTAAAAGTTTTAATTTAGACAACTTAAATTTCAAAACCCTAGATTTTAAAAGGTTTAAAATACAACCCTATACTAATATGATATTATTAGTATAATATATATATATATATATATATATATGTATAACTAAATGCTAGTCTTACCGTTAGTAGGCCTCATTCACGAAGCCGATCTATAAGGTGGGTATAAGGTTGCGGCCTATAAAATGGCGCTTAATGGGTGTACACTCACACCCACCGCTTGCTTGATTGGTGGAGGGTCGTTAGCCGAACGGGTAGGATAGGGCAACCTCATCCTCTCATTAAAAGTATAATAAGAAATATAAAGTAACTACACATATTTTAAAAATTCCCAATCTTAGTTACTTTAGGAAAAGTGAATTGATGCAATCCCATGAAATTACACTTTGCACCTTGCTAAGAAGTTAGTGGAGCGTGTGTGGTTTACCGGCACACTAATTGGTTCTAAGCGAAGGTGGCAAAGGGTGATTCTTTGTATATCATAGTTCGATGGAGCGTGTGTGGTTTACCGGCACATCGAATAGGTGATCGTTACAATGAAGGCACCATGTGAATTTGCATGGTTATTCACACCCGCTTTGTGATCCTCGGTATCCCAGTCACAAACAAGAGGGGCATATCGAGATTTAAACATGCCATTGAATAGTTTCAATGAATCTCATCCGAAACTAGGAATTCTCAAAAAACACTTAGGACTAATAGTTTAGGTTTTTGTGATGGAGAATTAGTGAATCGTCATTCACTTACCTTCAATTTATTTGCATGTTAGATTATGACATCCCTTTTCTAATATGTAAATGTCATTGTTGGATCCTAGCCCTAATTTTTCTTATTGGGTGATAATTAGGGATTCATATTCTAATCTATCTTTGTCATTTTCTAATTATAGATGTCGAACGCAAACAACGCTGCTGCTAGTTCTTTCACGTTGATGAGCCTTTGCCAAAAGGTCACTTTCGATGGAACGAACTTTAGCGAATGGATAAGATACATTCGCACCATTGCTCGCTATGAGGACAAGGAGTATGTCCTTGATGAGAAGCTCGAGAAAATCAACACCGAAATCGCTACTCCGGCCGAAATCACCGCCTTTGAAACTCATGAGCGAGATGCAACGAAGGTACATTGCATCATGATTGCTACCATGAACTCCGAATTCCAAAAGTCCTACGAGGACATGCACCCGTATGAGATGCACCAAGACTTATTGGAGAGGTACCACCAAAACGCGAGACAAGAGCGGTATGAGATTTTCACTAACATGATTTCCGCAAAGATGGGTCATGGAGAATCTCTTACCGTGCACTTGCAAAAGATGCAAAGGTATGTCGACCGCCTTCGCAAGTTAAATGTTGACTTCGGGGAAGACTTGGCGATCGACATGGTGCTTCACTCTTTGCCTCCGATGTACAACCAGTTCAGGATGACCTACCACATGAACAAAGAGGAGGTCACCCTAAGCAAACTCTAAGGTCTCTTGAGAGTCGCTGAGAGCAACTTCAAGGACAAGTCTGTTGCACCTACTCCCAATCCGCCCGCTGCTCCTGTCTTGGCTATTGGTCAAGGAAAGGGAAAGAAGAGGAAAGCTTCATCGAAGAACCATCGCAAGGTGAAGGCCCGAGATGGTGCCTCTTCTAGTGGGACCAAAGTTGATCCCGCTAAGCCCTGTCCTAACCCGAAGGAGGCAGAGTGCCACCACTGCCACAAGATAGGACATTGGAAGAGAAGCTGCCCAGAGTACCTGCAAGCAATCAAAGAAGGAAAGATCAAGCCATCTTTCGCAGGTATATACGCAATTAAATCTAACGATTCTAATCATGCTATTTCTTGGGTCCTTGATACCGGTTGTGGTTATCACATTTGTTCTAATGTGCAGGGACTAAGAAGAAGTAGGGATGTGGAGCAAGGAAGGATCAATCTAATCATGGGGAACAGAAGATCGTCGCCTGTAACCAAGATTGGAGTGTATTCTTTAGTGCTTAGGAATAGTTTGGTTTTAGATTTGGACAATTGTTGCTATTCGCCAGAAATGGCAAGAAACATCATTTCATTTCATGGTTTATATAGACAAGGATTTAGATTTTGTTTTAATAATGAGAATGGTTCTATTTTGGCTTATCTAAATGGTGTCTTTTACTTTGAAGCTATACCATGTAATGGAATATATGAAACTGTTATGATTGTTGATAACTTAGGAAATGATGTTTTGAATATTGATTCTTCCACTAGTATGGATAAAGCATCCTTGTGGCATTGTCGTCTTGGACATGTCAACAAGAAACGCATAGCCCAACTCCAAAAGGATGGAGTGTTGGAGTCATTCGACCTTAGGGAAGATGACACATGCGAATCTTGTTTACTTGGAAAGATGACTAAATCACCCTTCACAAGTACATGTGAAAGAGGTGAAGGTCTATTGGACCTAATACATACCGATGTATGTGGACCATTTAGATCAACCACAAAGGATGGGAACCGCTTCTATGTGACTTTTACAGATGACTATAGTAGATATGGGTATATCTACTTAATCAAGTAAAAGTCAGAAACCTTTGAAAAGTTCAAAGAATTCAAGAATGAAGTGGAGAATCAATTGGGCAGGAAAATCAAGATACTTCGATCCGATCGAGGAGGAGAATACCTAAGTCTTGAATTCCACGATTATCTCAAGGAGTGTGGAATAGTTTCGCAATTGACGCCTCCTAGGACACCGCAGTTGAATGGTGTGGCAGAAAGGCGTAATCGAACCTTATTGGATATGGTTCGCTCTATGATGAGTCGTGCTTCACTACCTATCTCTTTCTGGGGGTATGCCTTAGAGACTGCCGCCCATATCCTTAACCGAGTCCCTACTAAGAAGGTTGCCAAAACACCTCACGAGATGTGGACAGGGAAAGCTCCCTCGTTGGCACATATCAAGGTTTGGGGTTGCGAGGCTTTCGTAAGATGAGATACTCACGACAAGCTTGAACCTCGAAGTGAGAAATGTATTTTCATCGGCTACCCGCAGACATCCTTTGGATATCTCTTCTATAGACCGAAGGACAATGTTGTCTTCGTTGTGAGGAGAGGAGTTTTCCGAGAGCGAGAACTCATAAGCCAAGGAGACAGTGGGAGGCAAATCGAACTTGAAGAGATTCAAGAATCGATAGATGAAGGAACCTCTACCGCTGGCACTCAACCCGAGGAGGAAACTCCGGTTGAACCAATTGACGAATCCTTACCTCTTAGACGTTCCGATAGAGTTAGAGTTCATCCCCAGTTTTATGGCCTTCATATTACTACCGAAGGGGACACGTATATTAGTGATAGTACACTAATAAATCTTGATGAATCTAATAGCTATAAGGAAGCCATGGCAGGCCTGGAGTCTGCGAAATAGAAAGAGGCAATGGATAGCGAGATCCAATCCATGTATGATAACCAAGTTTGGAATTTGGTTGACTATGTGCCCGGACGTAAGACCGTTGGGTGCAAATGGATCTTCAAGAAGAAGACCGACGTGGATGGAAACGTGCACACATATAAAGCGCGATTGGTTGCGAAGGGCTTTACTCAAACTCCTGGAATTGACTATGATGAGACCTTCTCACCAGTTGCGAAGATTAAATCTATTAGAGTGATGCTAGCTATTGCCGCATTTCATGATTATGAGATTTGGCAAATGGATGTGGATCCGAAGCATCCGAATAGAGTGTGTAAGCTTGAGAAGTCCATTTATGGACTTAAGCAAGCATCTCGCAGATGGAATCTTTGCTTCGATGAGAAAGTCAAAGAGTTTGGATTTGTACGAAGCGAAGACGAGACTTGTGTATATGTCAAAGCCAGTGGGAGTATAGTAAGCTTCCTCGTTCTATATGTCGATGACATATTACTCATAGGAAACGACATCCCGATTCTGCAGGAAGTTAAATCCTGGCTCGGGAAGTGCTTCGCTATGAAGGACCTCGGAGAGGCTTCTTACATTTTAGGAATAAGGATAGTGAGAGAAAGAAGTAAGAGACTAATTGGACTTAGTCAGAACACTTACTTAGAGAAGGTACTAAAAAGTTTTAGTATGGAAAACTCAAAGAAGGGAGAATTACCGATACAAAGCAATGCCAAGTTGAGTAAGACTCAAAGTCCGAGTACCGAAGCTGAGATAGCAGAAATGAGCCGAGTACCATACGCTTCCGCAGTTGGCTCAATCATGTACGCTATGACTTGTACTCGCCCTGATGTAGCCTTCGCTTTGAGCATGGTTAGCAGATATCAAGGGAATCCTGGAAAAGCACATTGGATTGCGGTGAAGAATATCCTTAAGTACCTTCGGAGGACGAAGGAATGGTTCTTAGTCCTCGAAGGGAGTGATGACTTGAAGGTGCGAGGGTATAGTGACGCCAGTTTTGAGACCGACAGGGACAATTACCGTTTGCAGTCGGGCTGGGTCTTTACCCTAAATGGAGGAGCAGTGACATGGAAGAGTTCCAAGCAGGAGACCGTAGCTAATTCAACGTGCGAATCAGAGTACATTGCAGCGAGCGAAGCGTCAAAGGAGGCGATATGGCTAAAGAACTTCATCGGTGATCTTGGAGTCGTACCTGCCATAAAGGAGCCAATGGAGATTTTATGTGATAACGAAGGTGCGGTTGCCTTAACCAAGGAACCGAGGGATCATGGTAGATCAAGACATATCGACAAAAAATATCACTTCATTAGACATCGTGTAGAAGAAGGACAACTCGTAGTGAAGAGGATATCATCAGAAGATAACCCAGCAGATCCGCTTACGAAGGGACTGAGTAGGGTTAAGCACTTACAGCATGCTAGGAGTATTGGGCTGAAGGATGATATTAGCATAGATTAGATAGTATTAGAAACGTGTAATAGATAAATGTAATTAACATTTGATGATTAAATAAAGGAGTTTTATTTATGAGTAATGTTACTGTCTTATGTTAATTGTTTAACTATTGTTTCACTTTGCATGTTTTGACTTCCAGAATAATTGAAATTATTAGGAATAATAGAATTGTTCAAATTGTCCACAATCGTTCATATTTTGGAAGTAGATATGAATGAAGATTGTCATGAATTGGTGTGTAGATTGTCTAAATGGTGTTAGACATAGCAAAGGGTTGCTGCAACGTTCATGAGTGCTTATGAACTAGTTTTGAGCATTGGAACAAACCCGCGCTTGCTGGAATCACCTTATGGAATAAGATATAAAAGGGTGATCGCAAGACGATAATATCATATAGTCTTAAAACCTAGATATATGGTTTGTTATTTGTTAATTGGTTGTACATTGATAATGCGAAAACGCATCAGTAACTCGGTGTTATAAAACACATTGTTGTGTATGGTTGATTAATGAATAAGTAAATGCATATAAGTCGAAGTTTATCTGTAACTTTTATCTAAGAAGGTAAAAGCGATATCTCGGCCGCTCGATGATTTGATTTGACTTATGTGTCGGGCCCGGTCAGAACTGGATTGATGTGTTCGATTAAGTTCTATGTCAAATAAATCAGAGATCGAGAAACCTAAATGCTTGACTAACCATTCCATAGGATTGTCAGCATGATATCTAACAGAGGACTGTACGATCCCTTATCTAAAGGACAATATTGATTAGATCAGAGTTTGACAGCGTCTTTGAGAGCTACGATTGCAAACCGAATTGTACTTGTATAGTTACTAGACTTATCCAAGTGGGAGACTGTTGGAATAGTGTCTAAGCCTGTAACTATATTAGGCAAGTATTTGATCCGGTTGTGCATAGTCCTTTTGGGTTGCCTTCACCATAGCAACTTGATAGGATGATTTAATAAGAGAGAGTAAATATTATTAATGTATTATGGGAATAATATAATGAATAATATATTGTTATTTGATTAATATAAGTCATAGAATTAATTAGAATTAATTTGGTGACTTAAAGAGATTAATTAAATAAAGGGGTATAAACTGTCAATTGTTTGATAGTTAAACTTTGGACTGTAAATCCATTTGGATATGATATGGACGAATTCTATAAGATATAGGATAGCTAAAATCGTCCATATGAGTTATCTAGGAATGGATTTGGATAGCCTTAAGAGAAGATTATCCAATTAGGGTTTAGGTTGTAACCCTTAAGGAGTCTACAAGTATAAATAGACCCTATGGCATGGGGAATTCAAAAATCTAACCTAAAGTAAGGAACCTCTGGTCGAAATTCCTCCCCTCTCCTCTCTCTTAAATCATCCTTCTTGCTTTGGTGTTTGTAAGCCATTAGAGGAGTGACATTTGTGACTCTAGAAGCTCCAAGACCACAAGATCAACAAGGAACTCAAAGGTATGGTTCTAGATCTGTTTCAATGTTGTTATTTAGCTTAAATAGTTATTAGAAGTCTTGGATTCAAAGCATGTTTAATTAGAAAGCCTAGATCCGAGCATTAGGGTTTTGCATGCGCACATAGGAAAGTTCTTATGGCTAAAACCCATCACTTTTCGCATTACAAGAAATTGATTATGGTCAGGAATAACCCGCCCGATGTCACATAACGGCCTTGGAATTTCTTATTGTTTATGCTCTCAGTTTAATCCTTGGCATTACTACTATGCATGCTTAAATCGATTCTAGATTTAACATATAAAGAAATTTAGAATTTAAACGTCGATGTTAGAAACACGTACTGATATTTGCGGGCAGTTCCGGGGTGGTCTCTCCTTCGGTGATCGCAAGCACCCTTCCACCACCACTGGCATCTCTTGTTCTTGGGCAGTCCCTTTTAAAGTGTCCCGTTTCTCCACACTTGTAACAGGATGGGCTTACTCCAAAGCCAGGGACCTGGTTGATGGGTCGTGCTGGTGTCTTACGGAAACAGACAGTGTGCCCCTCTTTGTCGCAGTTTTTGCAATGCATCTTCCAGCAAGCCCCAGTGTGATGGAAGTTACAGTTGTTGCATTTCGGAAGGGTTCCAGCGTATTGTTTCATGGGAGTTGGCATGGTGAGGGTTGTGGCAGCAGTAACAACAAAAATTTGTTGCTTCATAGCGGGATCCTGGGCTGGTTGGTCCTTCTTGTTGTCCCAAAACTTTCTTTTGGTGTTCCCTCCTCTTGCTTGGTTAAGGGTGGTTGTCGTAGTGTCATGGCTAGCATGATGGTCGATGAGTTGTTGTGCCAACTCCTTGGCGCTGTCGAAGGTAGTTGGTCTTGAGGCCAGCACGCTATCTTGAATTTTGGGGGACAATCCCCAGAGGTATCGTTCCAACTTTTTGTCTTCCGGGGTGACCATAGCGGGACAAAGGAGTGCTAGATCACATAATCGGTTGGTGTAAGTTGTAAGGTCGGAGCCTGCCATTATGAGTTTCCATAGTTCTTGCTCCAGCTTTTGCACTTCGCCTCTTGAGCAATATTCCTTCAGCATCATCTTCTTTAAGTCCTCCCAACTTAACGAGTTAGCCACTGCAAGCGTAACCGACTTAACTCTGCCGTTCCACCAAGTGAGAGCTCTTCCGATGAAGGTGAATGTCGCGTACTTGACTTTGCTCGCTTCGGGGCAAGCACAAATTTTGAAGATTGCTTCGGTTCTCTCGAACCATTGAATTAGTGCGATGACGTCCCCACTTCCATCGAAAGAATCGGGTTTGCCATTTGTGAAGTCTTTGTAAGAACACTCCTTAGTACGCCCCGTGCTGTCCCCCTGATTCGAGTTAGTATTCCCGGATCCGGAACCGCCGGAACCATTTGTACCCATTTGCGACATTGTTGTCGCCACGACTGCTGTTACAGCAGCCTAAAACATCACAGGATCAAACTCCGGAGGTGGTGGCGGAGGGGGCGGTGTTGTGTTGCCTGAAGGTCTTGGTCTTTTCCTTGGCGGCATGGTTCTTTGAAAGAGAATTGGGAACGATACCGGAGCTAAGTTACTCTAGTCCAACAACTTGACTAGAGTGGGTTTCAGATAGACTCCTATGGTAGCATGATGGAAGTATTTGGACAAAGGGTGACACAAAATTTAGCTGACTGACGATGTCATTGATGTTTAAGATGTAACCAATTGGGGAAAAATTGACCTTGTAGAGGCTCTTACATCACATCCGGAGCAGGAGAGTATTGGCCGCCTAAAGGCCTAATGTAACGACCGAAAAATTCCAACCAATTTAAACTTTTCAAAAACAACCCGATTTCATTAAATTATTACAAAAAGGTTTTCAATACAATTTATTTAAAGTATTCCTAGAATCACATCACAACATAAACATGAGGAGCGGTACGATTACGCCTTCGCCTTGCCACGGTCTCCTGAAGAACCTGAAAAACATTAAACCACAACTGTAAGCCCGAAAGCTTAGTGAGATATCCCCAAAATACCAACCACACATACGCCCTTCCAGGCTACGACCTTCCGGTCCAAATCATAATGCCTTCCAACCCATAACATAGTGCCTTCCGGCCCATATCATACATAACATACATAACATAACAGAACACAGAACAGCCATGCACTTCGGGTCTACTGTGAGATTGGTCCGCCGCACCGGCCAACAGTCCACCTGGTCCACCCTCCGAGTCTAGCCATATACATCGAGTCTACAGTATGATTGGTCCGCCCGTATCGGGCCTACAACCCACCTGGTCCACTCTCTGAGTCTACAGTATGACTGGTTCGCCCGCACCGGGCCTTCAGTCGGCCTGGTCCACTCTTCGAGCCTCGGCACGTCTGGTCCGCCCTCTTGGGGCCTACAGCTTATCCGGACCGCTCGCTGGGCCTTCGGGACAACCAGTCCACCTTGGGTATCTTGGCCTACAGCACAAAGCAGGACCCGCCTCAACCCAACTCCAGTCCAAACAACCATGTGCACATAAACATACAATCATATAAGAATTCACAGTCAACAAGCCGATCAAACAGATCACATAACATATCATCATCCTAACCAGGATACCGACCTAACCGGTCACTAGCATAGCATCACCCTACATATCAGGGAACCGACCTTAACCAGGTCTCTAACATATACCATCCTAGCTACCAGGATGTAAACATATCAAAGCAATAACATAACAACAAATACCCGGATCTCAATCTGATAAAGGGCCGGCCTTGGTGCCTTAGACCCTATCGATATAGTGAGGATAACTCACCTCGCACTGCCGAAACTCTGAACTGAAGAGGAGGTTCTCGAATCACCAACTCACCGCAAATCCCGAACTAGCCATCAACAAAATAAACATTAGGCCAAGCATACATCCACTTATCGGGCCAAAGCCAAAGTCCAAATCTTATACAAAGTCCAATATTGGCCCAATTTACCAAATTGGGCCCACCTCACCAAATGGGCCTAGATCCAAGGTCCATAACAATAATTGGGCCCAACACACTCTATCCATAATTTACAGACTTGGCCCATAAACCAACTACCCACAAACGGCCCAAACTCTAAGGCCCAATATTAAGGTCCAAATAGGGGAAGTACGTTGGGCGTACCCTCCTTAGTACGCGGGGCGTACACACTAAAACGCAGCTGAGGATCGAGGCCCTGACCCGCTACGCGGGGCGTACAACCAAGTTACGCGGGGCGTAACTTCGCTACTCATAAAGTCCTTATAACCTCTTAATGGCTTAAGCTCTTAAGCCCAAACTTCAGATCCCTAGGCTAAATACGCCTAAGATTCATAAAGTCTCAAACTTTATCACTTGGGGCGACCAAAAGCTCTTAATCTAAGTTCTTAATCCATTAAGACCTATATATCTCACACATGGAACAACTACAGCCCTTGGGACCTCATTTTTCTCACTCAAGACCTCTCCAAAGGTCTGAAAGGACAGATAATCTCGGCCAACACAAAGCATGAACCAAGATGAGAACTTTGGGACAAGAAAGATGCTGAAACTTCACAACACTTAGATCTATGCAAAATAAATGGCAAGCAAGAAGCTTTGTACCTCAAATAAGCTCCAAAGGATGATATCTCTTCAGATCTACAAGCTCCAATCGTTCCTTTCCTTCTTTGACAACTTCTCCTTTCTTCTTCTAGCTTTTCTTTTGCCAAAATGAGCTTTCCAAGGCCAAACACACCCAACAATGGAGGGAATACGGGTTTCTAGGGGTTCTGAGGTTAAGGGAGAGCTTATGGAGGCTAGGGTATGCACCAACATGTTCCTTATATAGTGGATGACCCTAAATTTAGGGTTTTAGAACTCTAAGAGTACGCTGGGCATACTCAGCCTTGCACCCGCGTCCATATACGCCTTACGTTGGGCGTAATCCCAGCTTACGCTGGGCGTACTCGGTGAGTCCCCAAATTTCATACTTGCTCCTCATTTTCCACTTTTCCCACAAGATGACCAAAATATCATTTCTCTTAAATCCCGGGGACTCACAATTAGGTACTCTTAGGAACGGGGCGTTACAATTCTCCCCCACTTAAATTAGGCCTCGCCCTCGAAGCCTTCGGCATCTCTACTCCAGAACTTCTCCCGCCACGCACCACCTGGAATTAACCCAACCAGGTTCCTCAAGACGCAACCATCGAAACCCGAAACTTACTTTCTCCTTTCTAGCGATGTCCTGACTACCGCCTCAAGCCGACCACCGACTTCACCCTCTGATAACCACACCTATCAGGCTCCTCACTTATCAACTGAGTACCGCTCCATGGTACTTTCTCGATCCTGATCACAACAATCACTTGGCTCTTACGAGCTAGATATAACCTTGAACCATCGGGTTCCCGATTCGAGTCCAATTCTATCCACTCCATGCTGACAGAATGACACATTCTTCAGCCTTAGAGCAACTCCCATGAGTTCTCCTCTTGCAATCACATGCACATGCTGAACTAGCTCTAGTACCCTCGGAATGGAAAAACCCGCCACACTAATGACACCCCCAAACATCCCCCAGGATGAATCACCACTACATACACAATTCCTCGATCAGAATCAAACTGAAAATCCAAGACTCCCTCCCAGCATCCCTTCCGGGCCTCTTGGCTCTACCCTCGCGGAAATCCTTCCGCAACCTCAACAGACATCCCATCCGGATGTGTTTCCATACTACTGTCGCAATCATGCTGCTCAAAGACCCTAATTGGATCACTCCAATCACAACTCTGCACTGCTGCTTTCACTTCCGTGAACTTACACTCCCTCTCGGAACTATATTCCTCTCTCTTTCCCTACCAAGGGAATCCACTTGGCCGCCTTGTCACTACGACAAGTGCCACGGTGCTCGCCCGATGCTACACCACTCCCTTATAGCATAACCGCTATCCATGCAACACACATGCTCTGAATCTGCTCGCAAGGACTCTCGAGTCCATGCACCATCTCCACTAATCGAGATCAATACCCGGGGCCAGACCTTCCAATGCTAACATATCGCGACATACCCAATCCCTCTGGTGAACCCTCAGTTCAGCTAGTTGCCGCTCCATATCAAGCATGTGTCTTTCGTACACCCTCTGGCATACTCGGAGTTCTATGACTTCATTTCGTGTTTCAGCCAGTGCTTGTAGCTGGGTTTCATGGTCTCTCTCAGATTTTTCACGAGCGTGCTCAAGGAGATTGGTGCGGATTGTATGCATTCTTGCATTTGCATCGACCTCTACGATATGATGGAGAGTTGTTCTGCCCTGAATCTCGTTTTGGGCAAGTCTACAGACCAGGATTGGAAGAATTCTATCTGCTGAGTTTCCTTCGCTTATGTCGTAGAAGCTTCGGTCTCCACTAAATGGCATAGGTTGGTCTTCCTCTTCGCTCCAGTTTTCCAAGCATTCTACCCAAGGAGGTGTCGGTCCTTGAAAAAAAATGGACGAGGGTTAGGATTCGGAACAAGAGCCATCGGGGTAGGTTCTCCACTTCAGGGTCGGAGTCAGAACCATCAGCAAAGCCTTCAGCTTGGTGACCATCCACAGGGATTGGGTACTCATTCTCTGGCTCCTCTCCGAGCCATTCAGTATTGTCGTGGTTAGGGTAGTACTGGTCGTCGTGGGGATGGAATCCAGCCATGATATCTTCGCGAGAAATGGGAATATAAGAAATAACTAAGTAGACGTACTAATTAGGTAATTATAAGATGATCTTTATCAGGTACTTCAATACATTGTTTAGTGCATACTAATCATATGTATTTGGGAGAGGATAGACCTTCGAATAAGCGACCCTAACTCTAAATCCCCAATCCAACGAGAACAGGAAGTAAAGCAAAGATCCACAGATTCTAAGTCTATGACGTCCTGGATACATATAATTTTAATGTATCCACTAAGCAATTATTGACCTATTGATAAAAATCTATTTAGTTTTCAGATAAGTAATTATAATAACACCAAATACCCCTATGGTATTTCATTGTGGTAGTGGTTGTAAGTTTTCAGACTTGTTGCCATATCACAACCATTCTTGGGCATATGCTAATCACTCCTCGGACCATCATAGTTGATCAGGCTATGCCACTCCCAAGACTGACCATACATCCCCGAGCTTACCTGTGATATTCAACAATCATTACTTTCATTTTGTTCTAGAATGATGCTGACCTTAGTATGTATGCATGCATGTATACTGTTAACAAGAAATCATTTATTTCTAAAAGTATAGTTGTTTTGAAAACTTTAAATAAGAGACCTTAGTCCCAATGCATTTATAGTTTGTATATCTTATGTGGTTCGATATACTTAGTTCACTACAAACAATGCTCTGATACCAATCTGTCACACCCCCAAACCAAGGATGGCGGAAACGTCCGGGGTGGAGGACTTCATGCACAGTATCACAACAACGTGTATAATAGTGCTCAAAGTAAATACAACCATCATAAATATAATTGAAAAGGTTACACCAAAGTATATGTTTACATGTTTCAAAATCAATTACATTATGATGACAAAAATAAATTGTTGACGGTTTAACGTCCCATCCTCAAAGCGCTGAAGTTTTCCTGTTTCACTGATTTCCTGAGAATACAAGTAGTTTTGAAAAAGTGTAAACAATTAAGTTGGTGAGTTCATAAGAGTTTTGTTTGAAGTAGAAACTGTTTTCCTTGCAAAATCGATAGAGTTTGATTTCCAGAAAATCCAATATTTTCTTAGTTAAGTGTGAACAGAATATTCCTATATGATGTGTTAATGAACCCTAGAATGACCCGTAGATTTCCCCTATAACCGTCCATCGTATATAAGTTATGAAAGATTTAAGTTAGATAAAACGTTGAATATAGTGGGTCTGCCCTAGGTCCACAACCCAACGAGGAACAGGAGATGAGGCGGGCCCACCAATTCTAAGCCAATCGAGACTAAATCCATATACGACTCTAGCATATACGCTCAGCGCTTATAGTTGAAGTCTAACAATTCTAGATGAAATAGAGTTTTAATATCATAATAACTACTTTATGTGAACCTGGTACTTTGTATCTGTACCCCTTTTTGTATAAAAACCCGATACTTTGTATCTGTACCCTTTTTTGTATAAAAACTCGGTACTTTGTATCTCTACCTCTTTTGTATAAAAACCCGGTACTTTGTATCTGTACCCCTTTTTGTATAAAAACTCGGTACTTTGTATTTGTACCTCTTTTGTATAAAAACCCGGTACTTTGTATCTGTACCCCTTTTTGTATAAAAACCCGGTACTTTGTATTTGTACCCCTTATTGTATAAAAACCCGGTACTTTGTATTGTACCCCATTTATATGAAAACCCGGTACTTTGTAATGTACCCATTTCCGTGTGAAAAACTTTTGTAATGTAAATGATTATAAACTATACCTATTATAGTTTATCAAAATGTTTGAAATGTATATGCAACCTAACTATACTTATTATAGTTTAGTATGTTTATTTGTGGTGTTTAATGTGTAGTACTATATAGCTATGTTAATCTTTCTTTCTTCTGTACCAATGGTTATGACGGAGGATTCTTATAAATTTAATAAGTAATTTCCTATTATATAAATATACCACTAAAAGAAATACATGTAATATATGAAGTCATCAAAGATTTAACACTTTGCTCAGCATGTTACAAAGTGTTTTGAAAGTTATAAGTTGTTAACTAACTCTTAACCTTTCTGCACTGTTTTAGAAAAATCATAGAAAATCATACGAAGTTGAAAACTAGATCCGTAAATTCTGAGAGGTCCTAAAATGAGTCTAGTTTACTTATAATTTTTATCATGATTTTTGGAAGCCTTTAAATGCTCATATTCACAGACTGGTCCGGATTTGTGTTTGAAAAGACAGGTTGTTTTGTAAAAATCACCATAAATTGTAGAAAAATCACGTGAAGATGTGCAAGTAGTAATTTTAAAGCTAAGAACTGGAACTACTTGCACCTAAAACAGTTTTGAAAACTAAAATGTGTAAGTTGTCCAAAACAATCCGTGAATAGAGTCCAACATTTCTAATGAAAGCTGTAAGAAAATTTTAGTTATGTTCTTGGTGTTTTAACTTGTATTCCCCCCCCCCCCTAAAAACTTGAGAAAACATGAAAATGTAGGGGGTATGAACTCACCTTGAGTGATTTCAGTAGATGGATGATGGAGAAAAGAAGTGTTCAACTCAAGAACACTTGGGAGATGCTTGAAGATTTGAGGAGCTAACAACAAATATGACGATATTTGTGTAAGCAATCTATGATTTGAGTAGAAGGAAGTGAAATAATCACAAGGAGGATGAATTATACTTATCAAGAGAAGAATAAAGCTTGAAAATCAGCCTTGGAGTCTTGAATTAGAGAGAAAAGTTTGAGAGAAAAGTTGTGTTGTATTTTTGGTGAAATGAGAGCAAGTGAAAGAAAATGAGGAGAGAGGATGAATGTCCAGCTCTCAAAAACGTGGGAATGACTTGTGAGTGAGGTAAAAAGGACAAGGAAATGACAAGGTATGGTGGGGAGGAGTGTGGGTTAGTCATGGAGTGGATATGGTGGTTGCTTGTGTCATAATACAAAGAAAAGTCAACACTTAACCTTTGTACTTCACCCACTCTTCTTGGATAAGGTTTTATCCCCAAAACATTATTAATCATTAATTAAGGGGTCTTATATGTTAAAATAAAGTTTTGGGTGAAAATCCCGTGTTAAAACAATTAAAAACGGGCCTAAAACGCAAAACTAGTTGAAAACCGGGAGAAAAGGAGCTTCCAGCGAGACCTCTCGGTCCTAGGCCGAGGTTCGGTCCCATCTGATGTTGAGCTGGAAGCAAAATGGAGCGAACCGGAAGTAAGGGGCGAAGGCGAAGGGCTCGGTCCGAAGTCATCAGGAGCGAAATAGACCGAAGATAGTCAGAACCGAAATGGACCGAAGTGAACAGTAGTTTCGGGTTCAGCCTTGTGCGCGGTTCAGGCCCGAAGGGAGGGTTCGGTTCCGGGAGGACCTTCGGGTTCAGGTCCGGGAGCCTTCGGGTTCGGTCCTCTTGGTTTCGGTCCCTAAGAGGACTTTCGGGTCCTAAGAGGCTTCGACCCTAATAAGAGGGTTTCGGGTCCTTAAGCCTATCTTACTTGTTTTTACCCCGTTTCAAGCCGTTTTTAACCCGGTTAAGGGTCGGAATGACCCGAATGACTTCAAAAAGTTACGGGAACTTTTGAGAGAGATTTGGGAGAGATTTCACACTCTTGCAGAGATTTCTCATACGAAGAGAGATAGAGTGAAAACGATTGAGAGAGGTTTCATTTGTGACCTTTTTGAGTGTCCGGCGTCGCAATGTAAGGTCGGTAAACCCCGTTAAGCCTCGTTTAAGGATCTTACACACTCCCGATGAGTATGCAACATTGTTTTATCGGCTTGGCTCGCCACGTACCATAGTTTTAGGTTAAGGAGATCTAGATGTACGCACTTTTCGATTTATGATCTCTCATTAGAATAGCGAGTTGTTTAGTAATTACATAACGTAAGCCCTAGTACACAAGGGTTAGTTAAGTTGACCGGTTTGACTTATTGACTTTATTTGACTTTGAATTGACCAGAATTTGACGGTTGTCACATTTGAGCTCATTCTCCCATGCATGCACATAAAGTTTGTAACTTTACGTGCTAGATCGATCTTTGGAGCCTAGATCTATCATTTGGACAAGAGTATACACCAGAAATCGAGAAAAGGGACTTGGATAGTAACAACTCGGCGAGTTGTTCTTGGGACTCGGCGAGTCTGAGGTTAGACTTCTCTTTTCTGTTATGGGTCAAAGAGACCCAATGGAGTGTTGGGAAGGTTTTAGAGGGTCCAGGGGAGTGACCCAACGTATTGGGCTAAGCCACAGTCCTGGAGTTCACAGGACTCGACGAGCGCATGAACTGACTCGGCGAGTCCAAGGCAATCTCCTAACTGTTGAAGATGAACTCTATGAGTTGTTCATACAACTCGGCGAGTCAAGGACAGGACTGGTTCATAGGATGAGGATAGACTCGACGAGTTGTTCATACAACTCAGCAGTCGAATGAAGGTTCATTCGATGTTCGTATAGAAGTAAAACTCGTCGAGTCATTTCTAAACTCCTCGAGTCATTTCTAAACTCGACGAGTAGAGACGTGGATGAGGACAGTCAAAAGGATCGGGACTCGACGAGTTGGCAACCCAACTCGGCGAGTCAGGTCAACTGGAAGTTGAATTTGACTTGGACTTTGACTTGGACTTAGACTTGGACTTGGTCAAGGGTAAAATAGTCATTTTACCCTAAGAGTAGATATCAGATTCCGACTGAGTGTTTTGTGGGGAATATAGCCGGAGGATTTCCGGAGCAGCAGCAGACAAAGATTTCCCGCACAGATTATCAGCAGCTACTCGTAGGAGGTGAGTTACCTTCCAGTAGCGGTGGGTCTACGGCCACAATGTCGGCCCACCAGTAGGGGTTGTATGTTAGATGATTGTCTTTGTGATATTCATCTAGGTTTGATACTACCTGATATGTTATGTGCTAGTATGATATGATGTTATATGCCAGTAGCAGTAGGGGAGATAGTCCCCAAGATTTCCGGTCGATAGGGCCGAAGAGGGGTAGTCATACCCAGTCATACTAGATAGAATATGATTATATGATACATGTTATGTGGTAGCAGTAGAGGGGTGAAATAGTCCCCAGTATCTAGTCGATAGGACTGAAGGGGAGGCCAGCACCCAGATATGCTAGGCAATATCCGGTTGACAGGACCGAAGGGGGGGGGCAAACACCCAGATATGCTAGGCAATATCCAGTCGACAGGACCAAAGGGGAGGCCAGCACCCATATATTCTAGGCAGTATCCGATGGATAGGACCGAAGGGGGAGGCCAGCACCGAGATATGCTAGGCAGTATTCGGTCGATAGGACCGAAGGGGGAGGCCAGCACCCAGATGTGCTAGGTAGTATTCGGTCGGAAGGACCGAATGGGAGGCTAGCACCCAGATATGCTAGGCAGTATCCGGTCGACAAGACCGAAGGGGTAGGTCGGGCACCCAGATATGCCTGACATTATATGTATGTTATGTGATTGTATGGTATGTGGTATGATGGGGTAAATTACTAAGCTTCGTGCTTACAGTTTACAGTTTTGGTTTCAGGTACCTCTTCAGCGAAGGGGAAGGAGCTGGCACGGTAGCATCACATCATACACACACGCATTGGTTTTCCGCACTTGAGATATTTTGGGATTGTACTATGATATGTTATTATCTTATGATTTGGGTTTTCAGACATGATACAGTGATTTACGAAATTTCCATGAAGTTTTCTTATGAATGTTTTTATAATCAATTAATTAAAATGAAATTTTTTGGACACGAAATTTGGGACATTACATGGAAGAAATAATATAAGTTCGTTCCCGAGGAAAAAGTTATCTGAAATCAAACAAACTACTTTGTAATTGCAGAATTGACATAAACCCCTAAAAATTAAACACCCACAATTTCATATATCTAAAGTTCGCTATAGGTTCGACAATTTGAGAAATTTACTAATAATTTTGAAAAATTTCGACCTTGGAACCCAAGGATTCTTGTTGTTGTTGTTTTTTTCTTTTTCGTACATGATCAATACACAAAACACCAAATCAGCAAGCTCTCTGACAAAATTTCACCTATAAAACAGTACGTAAAAAACAACATCCATATTCACATTCCATTTGAAAATCCATTAAAGAACCCTAATCCGGATGAAGCTGGAAAAGGATAACATAGAAAGAAGATAGTGAGAGTGAAAAGGACTTACAAAATATTAACAAACTGCATATCTACCTCAAGAACATTCAGTGAATCCCTATAAGAAGGACAAGATGAAAGCTGATGATAATAATAACTATCCATAATTTAATTGACCCAAGTAACCAAGTACCACCGAAAAAATTATCACACTTCGCAGACTCCCTTTCCTTAAAAAAAACACGGAAAAAGGAGAACGATCGACGAAAACTTTTCAATACGAGAGTTGATATAAACACTTGAACATGCGAAATGGGAAAGAGTATTTGAAAAGAAGGTCATGATGAGAAAACATATATAATACACACCTTAACTATCTTAGACTCAAGGTTTTAGATCAAATACCTTAACTAAGTTTTGTGGTACTAGGGCCAAACCCAGCTAAATGTAGACTAATCAGCTATGTTTTATTATGGTCAGACCAAATGCACTACTAAACTTGAGTATGGTAGTTGATAGGCTAAACACTTGTAGGTTCTAAGAGACTCAAATAAGATTACACAGTTTAGAATGACAAGGAAAAAACTTAAGAACTCACAAGGATACCGGTAATATCTTATCAAAAAAACTTATGTAAGTATTATAAATACTCATAAAACTCTAGCACTCATAAACATTAATCACATCTGATGTTTAGCTACTCAGCTACCATACACTACGTATGTCCCATTAGAAATTTTTAGTACATTAAGAGATAAGTGTGATTGTAAACCGTTACAAACAATTGTTTCATATGACATATACATTACTAACTAGGTTAATGCAAAATGGATATTGTTAATATCACAAAGCGGTCTTCACCACCACTACTTGTAACCATCATTTCTGACTTCGAAGAGTGTCAGGATGTCCCATGTTCTTCTGAGGAACACATGAGATTCCATTTTCACCACCTCATTCCCCCACCCCATCGACTATTTCATCCCTACTCATACATCTTTGACTGACGAGGAAGAGCCTCCGAAGGAAGTAACCTTGATCTTGCGAAGCATACCAACGATCAAACCAATAGAGGCCGAGGAGCCCATAACCACTACTACACTACCCTACTTTTCCATCAATCATGCCAATCCACTACTGGAGATCTACTTCGCATGAAAACCCTAGGGAATAAACTGTACATTCTTACCCTTAGAAGTGGCCACTCTCATATATTGCAACCATGTTGTCATCCACACCGGCATTAAGGATAACCCGATAAACAACCCAACATTTGGGAATTCGATGACCAATAGCCTACAATAGTAGATAGGGAAGAAAAGGATATGTAACACACATTTTCGTTTTGTTATCTCAAAATGAGGTTAATGAATAATAACGAATAATTATATAATTAAAGACTAAACTTTGAAGGTTTGAAAAATGGTTAAATTAATTAAAAGGCATTATAGATGTAAAGGGGTTAAACAATAATAATCATAACTAGGTGAGTGACCACGCGTTGCGGGGTCGGATGTGAGTTTTTTTTTTCGGTTTATTCTTTGTACGGTCATATTTTGAATGCATATCGGTATGTCTAATGTAGATAATCCTGCATGGACAACTTTACTATCACTTTCGTGACTTTCTAGCAAACTCTTAACCATAATGGAAAAGGGGTTATTGGTGGCAACTCTAATTATATGTTTATGCCCAGATGTCACCAATCCAAATTTTTTGATTAAAAATATATTTTTTTAAACTATTAATTATGCTAATATTGCTAAGGTTAGCTAGGCTAATTACACCCACAGGTATCAATTTTTAAATCTACATCAATATGTATGCCATCCCAGATTGGATTTGAGTGACCCTGCTTTGCGGGGTCGGATGTGAATACGTCTAACTTATAGTGATAGAAGATTATTGTTTGGCCGATTTACATCAGGGCGGTTTTTCTTACAAAATAGTTAGTTGAAAGCATGATATATAGAAAACATACGAACGTTAGTGTGACAACCCGAAAAACTTCTCGCATGCACTCTTCAATTCTTTCCAATATTAGACTTATTTTACTATATAGTAGTACCCTTTAAAGTCTAATGAAGCGTTCTATATGTGATATAATCAAGGTAGGAGTCTTAAAAAGGGTTAACTCGAAGTGTAGGAATCAAAACCGGGCTAAACACTCCAACACATGGAGTGTGCGGCCATACACTTGAGTGTGCGGCCACACACTCTTGTTTGCGGCCTCACACCTTCCCAACCGCACACTCTACCTATATATGCCACCCTTAGATCATTCTTGAACACTTCCTTCACTTCTTCAAGCATAGAACATGAAAATCCTCTCAAGTATCATCCATTCTCCTTGAAGATATTCATAAAAGGTACCAAGAACACCAAGATCTTCATCTGGCCGCACACATGGCAGCACACACCACCTGGCAGCACACAGGGCCGCACACATGTGCTGGCAGCACACTAGGCCGCACACCTGGCCGCACACACACATATAGTGTGTATTTTGGCCATACACCCTCTTGTATAGCCTTATAAACCCTCATACAATCATATATGAATATAACACTTCATTATAAGTGTTTGCTAGTCCCTAAGGTGGTCCCAAAATCATCAATTAGTTGTTCATAACACTAATTAAATCCATATATGTGCCAATATATGCTAAATAGGATTCGCGCGTGTACTAAAGTCACCACTTAGCACCTAGCGTCTAATCCAACGTTTTCATCAGAACCACTCGCCGCAGGTGAGTTCATACCCCTTTAATTAACCTTTGAAATACTTTTAAATGTTTTAAATGCTTTTATAGGGGGATACAAGTTGAATACTTATAGTTATTACATCAATCACATGTGATTAATAACTAGAAAACCAATGTTTTTATTACTGTTCAAACTGTTTACCAAAGTGTTTTACTTCAAACTGCTTTACAAACTCTTTTACTTATCAAATACTTTTATTTAAACTTTGTTTTACTTCTTATAAATTGCATGCCCATATATGTATAGATATATAAGAAATGTTTAAAGGGCTTAGGAAGGCCATCCGCCCTATTTCCTTTTTCTCGATTTGGATGTGGTCTGGTGGGATTTCGGGTGACCGTCCGAAGGTCGTTTCAATATTAATTATATATCAAATATACATATATAGACATAAAAGTACTTCCATATTCATGCGTATCAGTACATCATTAGTAAGTTACCATCGGGGTAACACAGGATCATACTACTACAAATTCTAGATCAATGAGTCAGTTCATTCATGAGTCAATACTTATTACAAAGAGAACATATACAACTATACTAGAAAGAGAATATATACAACTATACTAGAAAGAGAACATATACAACTATACTAGAACGAGTAACATTACATTACATATACATGAATATGTTAACAATTGTGATCCACTGTATGGGAGCATGCCTTAATTGTCATGACCCGAGTTGTAGCCAGAGTATCTTGAAGGGAGAGCGTGAGTTTGCGTATAGATATATACTAGATTGACTATCCTACACCTTGCTGCTAGCTACAACCGGACCGGCAGGTCTGCGGGTGCCAAACGTCATACCTTATTTTTCGACTATACGTTGTCGTTATTACCGGTCTATAGTATGGTGCAATTTATCACATGATACCTTAATATAAATCCGGTTTAAGGTAGATAGTACAACAGTAGTTATTATAATACAATACTACAAGTACTACAGTAATTTATCCTTTATATACATTTAGTGACTATTTCACTTAAATAACAATGTATAAACTATATTTTGATAATGATAGTTACACTTGGAAAATTACCCACTTTTACGATAAACAAACATACAAAACAATTACGCCTTGGGAGAAGGCTACTTTTAATAGAAAATATAGGTTTTTCTGAGATATTCAAACTTCTACAAACACTTACAAACATTTACATACGTTTTACAAACTTACAATTGAGACATGTTCAAACGTTTTGATACAAACACCAACACTAAAATACTTATGAACTCACCAGCTTAATGCTGATACTCGCTTTCAAAATAACTTGTATGCTCAGGTCATCAGTAGACAGGTACCGAGACCAGCTTTTGAGAAGATGGAGCGCATCCAAGACTCATCTTATTATTGTGATTTACATTATATTTTTGGTGTCTAAAACTGTACAGAACATGCTTGTATTAAAATTATATATTTAATGCAATGGATGATGTTGTTTGCTTGTTTACTACTACTGTGTTGTGATACATTACATGACGTCCTCCGCCCCAGAACGTTTCCGCCGTTCTCGGTTTTGGGGTGTGACAGATTGGTATCAGAGCATTGTTTATAGCGAATTACGTATATCAACCCATAAAAGATATACTAAACTATAAACCCATTAGGGATTAAAGCACTCTGACCAAGAGTCTATACATTAAATACTAAAATATTTAATTAAGTATACTAGGCTGCATTCATACTAAAATCGGTGTCACAACGACAAAAACAAAAGTATTACGATTGTTAAATATCACAGGTGAGCTCGGGGATGTATGGTCAGTCTTGGGAATGGCATAGCCTGATCAACTATGCTGGTCCGAGGAGTGATTAGCATATGCCCTTGAATGGTTGTGATATGTTAACAAGTCTAAAAACTTACCAACAATACCACAAGAAGATCAGTAGAACCTAAACTTAAAATACTATAGGTGTATTTTGTACTACTAGCTACGCATATACTATATTCTCATACCTCTCTTCTCGCATAGATATCATGGCTGGATTCCATCACGGCGACCCGTACTTTCCAGAAGAAGGCAATGCAGGGTCGATCGAAGAAGAAGAGCCCGAAGATGAGCATCCAATCCCTTTGGATGATCACCTCGCAGAAGGCTTTTCAGATGGATCCGACTCCGAGCCTGAAGTCAACAACCTACCGCTAGTAGGTCAAGCCCCAAACAACGATCCCCGACCAGCATTTCCAGGTCCCACTCCCTTGTGGGTAAACAACTTGAATCGCTGGAGCGACGAACAGGGTCAACCCTTACCTTACTTTGGGGACCGAAGCTTTTACAACGTTAGCGAAGGTGGTTCTGCGGATAGAGCTCTGCCTGTCATGGTCCGTAGAATTGCTCGAAACGTTGAACAAGGTCGAGCAGCCATCGACCGAGTCATGGAAATTGATATTAACTCAGGCGTTAATACCGTCCGCATTCGACATCTAGAAGAAGCACTCGAAAGGACGAGGAGATCCAATGACGCACTGCGACATCAATTGACCACCGAAATTGCAGAACTTTGAGTTCGCCAAAGAGCTCACGAACGACACCTCCAAGAAGTGGTTCGGCAACTGGTAGATATGAGGATTCGCCCTAGGAGTTCCCTTCATCGTTAGAAGATACCTAGTACATCTTTGTCTTTTGATTAAGGAATAGCCTTTAGTATCTGGGCTTTTGGTAACGTTTGTCTGTAAAATATTCCTAACTTTCAGTACGCTAACTAGGAATTTAGTAACTGTCAAACTTTTCCGTATGGTATGATGTAAGACCTACTGTTAGGTCGATTTTTCCCTGAACACATTACATCAATAATACCAGTAATATTGACAGCTAACTAACCTATGAGAAAATCTTTACACTTGTGTTTTCCTACTATTCTTCCCTATCATGACTTCAATTCGTACACTCATTCAACTGTTGGACTATGGCTACTTAGTCCATGTGTCACTCTCAACTTGCTTACAATTGATTCTTACCATTGTATCTGTCTTTATAAACTTATAGCTGAAAGATGCCTCCTCGAAAATCTCCCCGGAATAACCCTACACCTCCTCCTCCTCCGGTCATAGATACTACGGCCCTGAACGCTGCAGTAGCTGCGGCAGTGGCAACTGCCATGGCCCAATACCACTCAACTAACAATAGCCAATGTGGAACCCCTGTTGAATCCACTCATGCTGAGATCCATGTGCGTACGAAAGAATGTTCCTACAAGGATTTCACCAACTATAAGCCGAAGTCCTTTTATGGAACCGGTGGAGTCATTGCCCTCTCGCAATGGTTCGAGAAGACTGAATCGGTCTTCGAAATCTGTTCATGCCCTGTTGCGTGCAAAGTCAAATATGCCGCATGCACCTTTGAAGGAAAAGCCCTAACGTGGTGGAACGGCCACGTTAAAGCTCTAACTCTCGTTGTAGCCAACGACATGGGTTGGGAAACAATGAAAGACCTCATGATTGAGGAGTACTGCCCGAGGGGCGAAATCCAGAAATTGGAGCAAGAACTGTGGGGCCTAACCATGAAGGGCTCCAACATAGTCGCTTATACCGCCAGGTTCAGTGAACTGGTGGCTCTCTGTCCCAATATGGTTCCCACTGAAGGGAAAAAGATCTAAAGGTACATATGGGGGCTGGTGCCTCCGTATCAAGGAAATGTTCTATCATCAAACCCCGCTACTTTCGACAGTGCCAAGAGACTGGCACAGCGACTCATCGACCATGGAATTCAATCCCCAACAGCGACAACAACCCTAGCCATCCCAGAACCCTCCAAACCCGCTGACTCTAAGCGGAAGTTCTGGGATGACAAGAGGAAGCAGCGAGCTGCCAAAAAGCAGCAAATTGTGGCTGTACATGCTGCAATAACCCCTGCTGCTACTGCTCCAGTGGGACAGTATGCTGGAAGTTTGCCCAAATGCAACAAATGAAACTACCACCACAATGGCCCTGCCATGAAATGCAGTGCTCTAACTGCCACAGGAAAGGACACACAGTCCATTTCTGTAAATCTCCGGCGAGACCGATCACTCAAGTCCCTGGCTCAGGCGCGAGCCCAACCTGCTATGAATGTGGTGAAGCAATCCACTACAAGAGGGACTGCCCCAAAGCAAAGAATGCAGGTGGATCGGGGAGAGTACTGGCAATAAGCCATGGGGAAGCAGTTGCTGACCCGACGGTGGTGACTGGTACGTTCCTTCTCGATAACTCCTATGCATGCACTATGTTCGATAGTGGAGCGGAGCGAAGCTTCGTGAACCATAACTTTGCTCACATGCTTAAACATCAACCACATGCACTTAAGGAACAATTCACGGTAGAAATGGCAAATGGGAAAACTGAAAGCACCAGGAGCATATACTTAGGATGCAACCTAACTCTAGATAACCATTCATTTCCAATCGACCTCATGTCGGTTTCCATTAAAAGTTTTGACGTTATCATCGGCATGGATTGGTTGAGTCTTCATCGCGCCTACATCATATGCTTCGAGAAAGCAATCCATCTAAACCTCCCGTCTAACGAAACTCTTATAGTCTATGGCGACAAACCTAGTGCGAGTCTTCGTATAATATCAAGTATTCAAGCACAGAAGTATCTCCGTAAAGAATACCGTGCATTCCTTGCTCACGTCGTCGATGCGAGCCTCGAAATGAAAGAATTAAAGAACATCCTAGTAGTGAGCGACTTCCCCGACATTTTCCCAGAAGAGCTACCTGGATTACCTCCGCAACGACAGGTCGAGTTCAGAATCGACTTAATTCCAGGAGCTACCCTGTAGCTAAGTCGCCATACCGATTAGCACCAGCTGAGATGCAGGAATTATCTGGTCAACTTAACGAACTACTCAGCAAGGGCTTCATAAGACCAAGCTTCTCGCCTTGGGGAGCACCAGTCTTGTTTGTTAAGAAGAAAGACGGATCATTCCGTATGTGTATCGACTACAGGGAACTCAACAAACTGAAGGTCAAAAATCGTTACCCTCTGCCTCGCATAGACGATCTATTTGACCAGCTGCAAGGGGCGAATTATTTTTCCAAAATTGATCTGAGATCCGGATATCACCAGTTACTAGTGCTAGAGGAAGATGTTCCGAAGGCAACCTTCCGGAATCGTTACGGACATTACGAGTTCGTGGTGATGCCATTCGGATTGACCAATGCACCCGCAGTTTTCATGGATCTGATGAATCGAGTATGCCGACCTTACTTAGATCAGTTCGTAATTGTGTTCATCGACGACATTTTGATCTACTCCCGGAGTAAGGAAGAGCATGACAATAACCTACGACAAGTTTTAAGAACTTTACGAACGGAGAAACTCTATGCGAAGTTCTCAAAATGTGAATTTTGGATCCGAAGAGTCGAATTCTTAGGACACGTGGTAAGCGAAGAGGGAATCCACGTGGATCCATCCAAAATTAAGGCTATTGAGAATTGGTCAGCACCAAAGACGCCTACAGAAATTCGTCAATTTCTAGGTCTTGCTGGCTACTACCGCAGATTCATACAGAACTTCTCCAGTATTGCGAAACCTCTTACAACACTGACCCAGAAGGGCGTGGCCTTCGACTGGGAAGAGAAACAAGAGAGAGCATTTCAGACGCTCAAACGAGCATTGTGCACTGCACCAATACTATCCCTACCCGAAGGGATAGAATACTTCGTGGTCTATTGCGATGCGTCAAACCAAGGGCTCGGTTGTGTCCTAATGCAACAGGGTAAGGTCATCGCCTACGCCTCGAGACAGCTGAAGACACACGATGTCAACTACACCACACATGATCTTGAACTGGGGGCAGTTGTGTTTGCCCTGAAGATCTGGAGACATTACTTGTATGGCACAAAAAGCACTATTTTTACCAACCACAAGAGTTTACAACACATATTCGACCAGAAGGAGCTCAACATGAGACAACGACGGTGGGTCGAACTACTCAATGACTATGAATGCGACATGCGTTATCATCCGGGTAAAGCCAACGTAGTAGCAGACGCCCTAAGTCGGAAGGAATATTCTGGTCGAAGAGTTAATTCGTTGACAATGACTATCCATTCGCACTTGTCTAAACAAATCCAAGCGGCTCAACTTGAAGCTATGAAACCTGAACATGTGGCGAATGAATCCCTCAGAGGAATGGATAAGAACTTAGAAGCCAAGGGTGAAGGAGCCCTATATTTCATGGACCGGATCTGGACCCCGAAACACGGTGGTTTCCGAGACTTGGTCATGACCGAGGCGCACAACACTCGGTATTCCGTCCACCCAGGTTCATATAAGATGTATCTGGATCTTAAAAAGCTATACTGGTGGCCTAATATGAAAGCAAAGATTGCTACCTTCGTAAGTAAATGCCTTAATTGCGCAAAGGTCAAGGTCGAGTACCAGAAACCCTCTGGTTTACTGCAACAACCAAAGATCCCAGAATGGAAGTGGGAGCGGATCACTATGGATTTCATAACCAAGTTGCCCAAGACAACGGGTGGACTTGATACCATATGGGTTATCGTCGATAGATTGACCAATTCTGCACACTTCCTGCCTATCAAGGAAACCGATAAGATGGAGAAACTTACGAGAACATACATTAGGGAAATAGTGCGACTACATGGTGTTCCTATATCCATTATCTCCGATAGAGATAGTAGGTTCACCTCAAGATTCTGGCAATCGTTGCAACATTCCCTAGGAACAACGCTAGACATGAGCACAACCTACCATCCACAGACCGACGGACAAAGTGAGAGGACCATCCAAACACTGGAAGATATGTTGAGAGCCTGTGTGATTGACTTCGTAAAGGCATGGGATACTCATTTACCCCTTGTCGAGTTTTCCTATAATAACAGTTATCACACGAGCATCAAGGCTGCTCCATTTGAAGCCCTCTACGGCCGAAAGTGCATATCCCCTCTGTGCTGGGCTGAGGTGGGTGATACCCAATTAGCTAAGGGTCAAGCTTCTGACAGTACTCTCACAGGTCCGAAAATCATTCGGGAAACGACGGAGAAGATCGTTCAGATCCGCGAACGATTGAAAGCCTCCAGAGACCGACAGAAAAGCTAGGCCGATAAACGTAGGAAACCGTTGGAATTCCAGGTGGGCGACCGCGTTTTATTGAAGGTCTCACCCTAGAAGGGCTTGATACACTTCGGAAAGCGTGGAAAGCTAAATCCAAGGTACATTGGGCCTTTTGAGATTCTCGCAAGAATCGGCACAGTGGCTTACAAACTCAATCTACCGAACGAACTTCGTAACATACATTCTACATTCCACATTTCCAACTTGAAAAAGTGTAAGTCTGACGAGACTCTTGTAATCCCACTCGACGAGATCGAGATCAACAAGAGCCTCAACTTCGTGGAAGAACCCGTAGAAGTCATGGACCGTGAGGTCAAGCAGACGAAGCAAAGCCGTATCCCGATTGTGAAGATCCGCTGGAACGCCAAGCGCGGGCCAGAATTCACTTGGGAACGCGAGGATCAGATGAAACTGAAATATCCTCATCTTTTTACTTAGTTATTTGTAATAATCTAGTAACTTAAAATCAAATTTCGGGACGAAATTCCCTTAACAGGGAGATGATGTGACAACCCGAAAAACTTCTCGCATGCACTCTTCAATTCCTTCAAATATTAGACTTATTTTACTATATAGTAGTACCCTTTAAAGTCTAATGAAGCATTCTATATGTGATATAATCAAGGAAGGAGTGTTAAAAAGGGTTAACTCGAAGTGTAGGAATCAAAACCGGGCCAAACACTCCAACACATGGAGTGTGCGGCCATACACTTGAGTGTGCGGCCACACACTCTTGTTTGCGGCCTCACACCTTCCCAACCGCACACTCTACCTATATATGCCACCCTTAGATCATTCTTGAACACTTCCTTCACTTCTTCAAGCATAAAACACGAAAATCCGCTCAAGTATCATCCATTCTCCTTGAAGATCTTCATAAAAGGTACCAAGAACACCAAGAACACCAAGATCTTCATCTGGCCGCACACATGGCAGCACACACCACCTGGAAGCACACATGGCTGCACACAGGGCTGCACACATGTGCTGGCAGCACACTAGGCCGCACACCTGACCGCACACACACATATAGTGTGTATTTTGGCCATACATCCTCTTGTATAGCCTTATAAACCCTCATACAATCATATATGATTATAACACTTCATTATAAGTGTTTTCTAGTCCCCAAGGTGGTCCCAAAATCATCAATTAGTTGTTCATAACACTAATTAAATCCATATATGTGCCAATATATGCTAAATAGGATTCGCGCGTGTACTCAAGTCACCACTTAGCACCTAGCGTCTAATCCAGCGTTGTCATCAGAACCACTCGCTGCAGGTGAGTTCATACCCCTTTAATTAACCTTTGAAATACTTTTAAATGTTTTAAATGCTTTTATAGGGGGATACAAGTTGAATACTTATAGTTATTACATCAATCACATGTGATTAATAACTAGAAAACCAATGTTTTTATTACTGTTCAAACTGTTTACCAAGCTGTTTTACTTCAAACTGCTTTACAAACTCTTTTACTTATCAAATAATTTTATTTAAACTTTGTTTTACTTCTTATAAATTGCATGCCCATATATGTATAGATATATAAGAAATGTTTAAAGGGCTTAGGAAGGCCATCCGCCCTATTTCCTTTTTCTCGATTTGGATGTGGTCTGGTGGGATTTCGGGTGACCGTCTGAAGGTCGTTTCAATATTAATTATATATCAAATATACATATATAGACATAAAATTACTTCCATATTCATGCGTATCAGTACATCATTAGTAAGTTACCATCGGGGTAACACAGGATCATACTACTACAAATTCTAGATCAATGAGTCAGTTCATTCATGAGTCAATACTTATTACAAAGAGAACATATACAACTATACTAGAAAGAGAATATATACAACTATACTAGAAAGAGAACATATACAACTATACTAGAACGAGTAACATTACATTACATATACATGAATATGTTAACAATTGTGATCCACTGTATGGGAGCATGCCTTAATTGTCATGACCCGAGTTGTAGCCAGAGTCTCTTGAAGGGAGAGCATGAGTTTGCGTATAGATCTATATTGGATTGACTATCCTACACCTTGCTGCTAGCTACAGCCGGACCGGCAGGTCTGCGGGTGCCAAACGTCATACCTTATTTTTCGACTATACGTTGTCGTTATTACCAGTCTATAGTATGGTGCAATTTATCACATGATACCTTAATATAAATCTGGTTTAAGGTAGATAGTACAACAGTAGTTATTATAATACAATACTACAAGTACTACAGTAATTTATCCTTTATATACATTTAGTGACTATTTCACTTAAATAACAATGTATAAACTATATTTTGATAATGATAGTTACACTTGGAAAATTACCCACTTTTACGATAAACAAACATACAAAACAATTACGCCTTGGGAGAAGGCTACTTTTAATAGAAAATATAGGTTTTTCTGAGATATTCAAACTTCTACAAACACTTACAAACATTTACATATGTTTTACAAACTTACAATTGAGACATGTTCAAACGTTTTGATACAAACACCGACACTAAAATACTTATGAACTCACCAGCTTAATGCTGATACTCGCTTTCAAAATAACTTGTATTCTCAGGTCATCAGTAGACAGGTACCGAGACCAGCTTTTGAGAAGATGGAGCGCATCCAAGACTCGTCTTATTATTGTGATTTACATTATATTTTTGGTGTCTAAAACTGTACAGAACATGCTTGTATTAAAATTATATATTTAATGCAATGGATGATGTTGTTTGCTTGTTTACTACTACTGTGTTGTGATACATTACATGACGTCCTCCGCCCCAGAACATTTCCACCGTTCTCAGTTTTGGGGTGTGACAGTTAGATACTTGACATTAGCATAAAGGCATACCAGATATTATACGCGATGCTTATCTTATTAAATGATAATATAAGATTATTGGTTGCTACATGTAGGGAAGATCTTTCAGGATCTTGGAAGGAGTCTCTCCTGCATGGCTTGGAAGGAGTCCATCATCAGAGTTGTTTCTTTATCCATGTCTTTGATGAGTTCCTTTGTGATAACGCAGTGGGTGTATGGGAGAAATGTCGGTGACTGTTTGAGTAGGTCATGGTGGAGATGGTGGCATAAGTTGTTTGGGTTGCGAAAATGCTCAACTTCATGGTGTTCGTCTGGTCGTAAGTTCTGCGATGATGGTTTCCATCTCTTGTTTGTTGGTGATAGAAAGAAAGTGGTGTTTTATATAGAGAATTTATTGTTGAGCGGTATTTATTTTTTCCTTTGATGATTTGATAAGATCTTAGATATCTATATGATGACCTACCTATTAAGTTTGAAAATGGCGGTGACTTGTTGAACTTAGATGTCATTTTCTTTTTCATGCATGGCCTTAAAAATAGAGTTGTAATTTTTTTATTAAATGTGTTAGTGGTGCATTGATGTGTGTGGATATTTGTGTTGACAGTTAAAATACTATGCAATAAGAATCAGAAAATAAAGTTAAAGCCATAGGATGTATTTGTTAGATATGCATACATCTTGGGAAATAAAGGGAACACGATAACCAAAAGATCAAAAGAGGAAATTGTTCACCCATCGGATGTTAAACAAAAGAGCAAAAGAGACAGTTGCTTCACTATCATGGATAAGTCCATGTATGGATGATCATCTTCTGGAACCTTTTTGAGTTGTTTTTTCAGGTTGTTGATGTTCAGTTCTGCTTCCTTCTTCAAGCTATAGATGGCTTGGATTGCTTTGCTCCGTCGTAGGTGCTAGCGGTGAGAGTGTCCTTTATCTAGAGGTAGTTGGTGAACTTGGGGCGGCAACTCATCTTTTCCAGTATTTCCTCCCTCATATGTTGGTGTAAGAAGAAATCATTCTCAAAGTTTGCCAGTGTTCTTTTCTCTTCCTCTGCCTGACCGATGAGGACATGGAGGATGTTTGTGACAACCCGAAACTTCTAACCTATGTGATTGATCCGCGTATCAGCATTAAATCTTGAATTCATTATCTTTTATTAAATCTTGTGGTTCCATATGGGTGCTCCGGACTTAGTATAATCTAGATATGAGTCTTAGGAAGGGTTGGAGAGTGTTTAGCATCACAAAATTGGACCAAACTCACCAAATAAGGTGTGTGCGGCCACACACCTCTGTGTACGGCCACACACCCATGTGTGCAGCCACACACCCAACCGCAAACACCCTCAACCTCACACCCAACCCCATATATGGATGGATACCCCTTCATTCATTCGTTTAGATGTTCCTTTTCCCTCTCTCTACTTTCTCTCTCTAAATCATCAACCAAGAACACTTTGAAGGCTTCATATTCATGATCTACTCCATCTTCAAGTTGATTATAGTGGTAAACACTTGAATCCCAAGCTTAAAACTCATCATGTTCATCATATTCATCGTCCCTTGAAGGTATACAGTCGCACACCTTCAAATGGGGGCAGCACACATTCAAAACTCCCAAGTATGAAGAACACCCTCTGTAAGGCAGCACACTCTTGTGTGCAGCCTCACACACACTCCTGGCCGCACTCCCCAACCGCACACTCATTTCCAAGGCCATACACCCACTCTAATGCCCATATTTGGCCCTAAACTTGCATAAATCATTAAGTTTGGATCATAAGATACTTATTCTTAGTAATTCCAAGCCCTAAGGATGTTTTCCCATCATGTTTAGTCATGAAACACCTTAGTTCTAACTCATTTATGTGTCATCACATGAATAATAGGGGCCATTGGCGTTCAGGGCATCCATTGACACTCGAACCCTACGTTAAACGGTGATTTCATACCCCAACTCCTTTTTCCGCGTTTTTCAATGTTTTTTTTTTGGGGGGGGGGGGGGGATACAAGCAAGGGTACAAGGGAACTTGTACTCAAAACTTATTATCTCGTATGAAATGTTTTCATGACACTTATGCTTTTAACACTGGGAATCGTATCCGCTAACCGTTTAACTTGCAGAAGATAGTTTTTCAAACTGTTTGTGAAACCCATTATTATATGTTATATTTTATATTTTATATTTCATAAATGATTTTCCACATTAAATCTGTTAAAAGCATTAACCTTATACTTCAACACGTCCTTGGTAACACTCCACTGAGATACGAGAGTGAAGGACACGTCCTTGGTAACACTCCACTGAGATACGAGAGTGAAGGACACGTTCTTGGTAACACTCCACTGAGATACAAGAGTGAAGGACTACTTTTAAAATTCATTAATCTTAACGATTGGAGACACGTCCTTGGTAACACTCCACCTAGATACGAGAGTGTAGGACTACCCCTGTAACCAGAATCTCCTGGAGGGAGAACGTGACTTGAGTGTATAGATCTATACGGGATTGACTACCCCGCACCTGGCTGCTAGCTACAGTCGAACCGAAAGGTTCAAGGGTGACAAAAGTCATAAAACGATACTGGCCACGTTTCGAGCCTTATCTAGTCTTTAGTATGGTTATAGAACTTGCAATCTAGATTATGAAAACTTTGATACTTACTTATTTGTTTTATATACGTGTTAAAACTAATACGCTTTACAAGGATAACTGTGTTTTCAGAACATAACTTTTGTAGTAATCAAACTTTCGGGAAAATAAGGGTTTTTCCTGGGATAATCGAACTGTACATAACCAAACTTGTGTAACGAACGGATAACTAAAATTTATATATAAGAAAATATGGGATTTTCTTGGATTCATAACTTTTCAGAAACAGAAGGAAACTTGTTCATTTTCAGAAAACAAACCACTTATGAACTCACCAGCTTTATGCTGATTTTCAAACTACTTGTATTCTCAGGTCTACATTAGACAGGTACCCAATGATCCTTATGGCAAAGACGGAGTGCGAGGAAGACACGTCTTTACTTTTGTTCATATATATATATATATATATATATATATATGTATATATATATATGTATGTATGTATAACACTTGATTTTCAAATGAATGTAAATTTTCATATGTCATGTAATGGTTGGTTACTTTGCTTACTATGTACATTGGTTATGATATTCAACATGACGTCACATCCGCCACAGAACGTTTCCGCCTTCGGTTTCGGGGTGTGACAGATTGGTATCAGAGCCCTTGTTTATAGTGAACTAAGTATACCAAACCTTACATGGTGTAAAACTATAAACACTAAAGCGGCCTATGTGCTCTGAACTAAAAGTATGCTTTAAAATAAAAGTATTTTCGAAAGTATACAAGTATACCTAACCGCCAGATTCCGTAACTATGATTAGAACAAAACATAAGTAAATGGATGTTGGGCGTTGCGGTTAAACCTGGGCAGTTATGTAGTCGTGTCTAGGGTCAATATAGTCTGATCAACTATATTCATTCGAGACACGACCAACATGTGCTTGGGTGTGACTGTGGTGTTCGGCATGCCTAAAACTTACGTAATCCCTCAAACATCGAGCCATTGTCGTAGCGAATCATGAAATACTATGGGAGTATTTCTAGAGCCAACTTTGTTATGAGAACCCTCATTCCAGCATTGCTCCTCAATCATTCCTTTAGCGATAATTTATCTGCTTTGTTAACTTTTTGATAACTCATTCCTGCTTTATCGCTTATTAGAAATCTATATCTGTCATATCTCTTGATTCAATTCAGAGGACTTACCATCCTCTCTTTCATGATCTTTTTAGATCAAGATGCCTCCAAGAAAGAGACCCAGCTCAAAGAACAACAACCCTCCGCCACCACCTCCTCCTCAATTTGATCCTGTGATGTTCCAGGTAGCTGTTACTGCCGCAGTAGCAGCCGCCATATCTCAAATGAACACCGGTGGCTCCGGTGGCTCAGGAGGTGGTACCCAAACTCAAAACCAAGAAGGCAGTCAGGGACACCAGAAGGAGTGTTCCTACAAAGACTTTATGAACGCGAAACCCACGTCTTTCGATGGCATTGGAGGTTTCATTACCCTGACTCGATGGTTCGAGAAAATCGAATCTATTTCCGAGATCTGTGCCTGCTCTGAATCCGATAAGGTGAAGTTCGCCGCCTGCACTTTCACCGATAAAGCTCTAACTTGGTGTAATGGCCGAGTCAAATCCCTAACCCTACCTGTAGCCAATGCTATGGGTTGGGAGGCCATAAAGGAACTTCTACTAGCTAAGTACTGCCCTCGAGGCGAAATGCAAAATCTGGAGCATGAACTCTGGAACCTAAAGATGAAGGGTTCCAATATTGTTGCTTATAGATTCGACGATATGGCGCTACTATGTCCGGGATTGGTCACCCCGGAGAGCAAAAAGATTGAGAGATTCATCTGGGGGCTGACCCAACCGACCAAAGGGAATGTCTTGGCTGCAAAGCCAGACACTTATTACAGCGCCAAATGTCTAGCGCAAACTCTGATCGACCACAGCGATGACCATGAAGAAGCAACCACCACTCCTGAACCGACCAAGAGGAGTGGTGAGAAAAGAAAGTTTTGGAACAAAAAGAAGAGTCATCCTTCTCAAGAATCCTCAAAGAAACAGCAAACTATAGCAGTCCACGCTGCTACTATCCCTGTTGCTGCTGCTTCTGCCGTGACATCCACAACTCAAACTCCTACCAGTAAATATGTTGGTTCTCTTCCCCTGTGCAACAAATGCAACTACCATCACCTCACTTCCAGCCCGTGTCGGGAGGTGCATTGCAAAAACTGTGGCAAGAAAGGCCACCTTACTCGAAACTGCAAGTCACCAACCCAATCAACAAATCGAACTTGCGGAGCAGGTGTCGGTCAGGCCTGCTACAATTGTGGGGAAGTCAGGCATTTCAAGAGGAACTGCCCCAAGACGGCAACAACTGGTAATACCGGTAGAGTCCTAGCCATGGGACGAGAGGAGGCAGTCGTCGATCCCACCGTTATCTCGGGTACGTTCCTTCTCGACAACTCTTATGCTAGTATCCTTTTTGATTCGGGTGCCGAAAGAAGTTTTGTGAGCCATTCATTCAAACATAACCTCAAACATAATCCCCAACTATTAACTGAAACATTTACCGTCGAGATGGCTAATGGTGAGAAAGAAAGTGCTAGCGATGTATTCATAGATTGTACCCTTACCCTGTACGACCATTCATTCCCCATCGATCTTATGCCAGTCTCCATAAAGAGCTTTGATGTTATCATTGGCATGGATTGGTTGAGTCCCAATCATGCAGATATCCTTTATTACGAAAAAGCCATCCGCCTCAATCTCCCCTCTGGTCAGACTCTCATGATCTATGGCGATAAGCTCAGCTCCAATCTTCGCATCATTTCCTGCATCAAAACTCAAAAGCTTCTGCGAAAGGAGTGCCATGCATTCCTAGCTCATGTAATCAACGAGAAACAGGAAGTAAAAGACCTCGAGGGCATCCCCTAAGTCTGTAATTTTCCTGATGTCTTTCCTGAAGAGCTTCCGGGAATTCCTCCCAAACGTCAAGTTGAATTTCGTATCGATCTAATTCCTGGTGCTACCCACGTAGCGAAATCTCCGTATCGCTTAGCTCCAGCAGAAATGCAGGAGTTATCTAGCCAGCTCAATGAGCTGCTCAGCAAAGGGTTCATCAGACCAAGTTCCTCACCCTGGGGAGCTCCGGTATTGTTTGTTAAGAAGAAAGATGGATCCTTCCGGATGTGTATCGACTACCGTGAGCTGAACAAGTTGACCGTAAAAAACCGATATCCTCTTCCTCGAATAGATGACCTCTTCAATCAACTTCAGGGAGCCAACTACTTCTCAAACATAGACCTTAGGTCAGGGTACCATCAGCTTGGAGTTCATGAGAATGATGTTTCCAAAACAGCTTTCAGGACTCGGTATGGACACTACGAGTTCGTAGTGATGCCCTTCGGTCTAACCAACGCACCGATAGTGTTCATGGACCTGATGAATTGGGTGTGTCGCCCTTTTTTGGACAAGTTCGTCATTATGTTCATTGACGATATACTCGTCTTCTCCAGAAGCGAAGAAGATCACAAACAACACTTGAGGTTAGTGTTGGAAACCCTCAGATCTGAAAAGTTGTACGCGAAATTCTCTAAGTGTGAATTCTCGATTCGGAAGGTAACCTTCCTTGGTCACGTGGTTAGTGAAGAGGGTATTCACATGGACCCTTCCAAGATCAAAGCGATAGAGAATTGGTCGGCACCAAAGACACCCACAGAAATCCGTCAATTCTTGGGTCTTGCCGGCTATTACCGCAGATTCATCCGAAATTTTTCCAGAATCGCCAAGCCCTTAACTACTCTGACACAAAAAGGTGTACCCTTTTGTTGGAGTGAAAAGCAAGAAACTGCATTCCTGTCACACCCCAAAACCAGAACGGCGGAAGTTTATGGTCTAAAGACCAGTTCGCGTTCCACATCAACTAGGTGTCTTTCGTACACTCTCTGGCGTACTCGAAGTTCTATGACTTTGGCTCGTGATTCAGCTAGTGCTTGAAGCAAGGTTTCATGGTCTCTCTCAGAACTCTCACGAGCATGTTCAAGTCGCCTGGTGCGAAGCATATGCATTCCTCCATTTGTATCCACTTCTGCGATACGTTGTAGAGTTGTCCTGCCCTGAATTTCGTTTCGGGCAACTCTTCGGATCAGAATTGGTAGAACTCTGTCTGCTAAGCTCCCTTCACTTACATTGTAGAAACTTTGGTCTCCATTGAACGGCATAGTTTGATCTTGATCTTCGCTCCATGTTTCCAGACATTCCACCCATGGAGGCGTCGGGCCATGAAAAGTCGGACGAGGGTTAGGAATTGGAACGGGAGTTACCTGGGGTAGATCCTCAACCTTGGGTTCGGAGTTAGCACCATTCAAAAGGTCGTCAGCATGGTGATCATTCAGAGGGACCGGATAATCATTATCAGGTTCTTCTCCAAACCATCCAGCAATAACCGCGTTCGGAAGGAACAGGTTGATGTGGGGATGGAATCCAGCCATGTTATCTACGCGAGAATTTGGGGTAAGAAAATAATTATTAGACGAACTATCTGGATAATTATTTAGGAAATCGTCATTAGTTACATCGCTATTTGTAAAGTGCATACCAGTTATATGTAATCAACACAGGATAGGCCTTCGAATAAGTGACCTCAACTCCAAATTCACAAGGAATAGGGGTAAAGCAAAATTTCACTGATTCTAAGTCTATAACATCCTAGTTACATATAACTTTAGTGTATCCACTTAGCAACTATCAACTTGGTAATGAAGATCCCGCTTTAGTTCTCAAGTATAAAGTACTTATAGTAACACAAAACACCCCTATGGTATTTTAAACTTAGGTTCTGTTATAATGTTCTCATTGTGGTAATGTTGGTAAGTTTTTAGACTTGTTGCCATATCACAACCATTCTTGGGCATGTGCTAATCACTCCTTGGAACAGCATAGTTGATCAGGCTATGCCACTCCCAAGACTGGCCATACATCCCCAGGCTTACTTGTGATATTCAACAATCGTAATACTTTTGTTCTTGTCATTGTGACACTGATTTTTAGTATGAATGCAGGCACGTATACTTTGTTAAATATTTTATTATTTAAAAGTATAAACTCTTAGACAGAGTGTTTTAATCCCAATGTGTTTATAGTTAGTATATCTTTTATGGGTTGATATACTTAATTCACTATAAACAATGCTCTGATACCAATCTGTCACACCCCAAAACCAAGAACGGAGGAAATGTTCCGGGGTGGAGGATGTCATGTGAAGTATCATAACAGTGTAAAGTAGTAAACAAGCAACAACATCATCAATTGCATTAAAGTATAGTTTTAATACATGTGTGTTCTTTCATAATGTACAACAATAACATGAATAATCAAAATAAGATGAGTCTTGAATGTGCTCCGTCTTCTCAAAACCTGGCCATCGTTCCTGACTAACTAGTGACCTGAGAATACAAGTTATTTTGTAAGTGAGTATCAGCCTAAGGCTGGTGAATTCATAAGTATTTGAGTGTTATTGTCTTGTTTTGGAAAACTGTTATGAATGCCTTGTAAATCTTTAAATGAAACATTTGATATAAGTTTGAAAACCCTAGAAAATCCCTTATTTCCTACTAGTATGAAATGTAGGCTTCTATCAAGACCCGAATGTTCTGTTATAAAAATGATAGTTTTTCCTTCTTTTTGACTATTACAAACAGTAATTAGTCTAACTCATCGTTTATGTGAATGTATCACAAAATAAAGTAAAATAGGAAAATGATATGATAGTCTTCTACCAAGACCTGAATGTTCTGTTATAAAAATGATAGTTTTTCCTTCTTTTTGACTATTACAAACAGTAATTAGTCTAACTCATCGTTTATGTGAATGTGTCACAAAATAAAGTAAAGTAGGAAAAGAATATAATATAAGTGTTATCCTTTGGTACTAGGACTAACACTACAAAGGAATATGATAGTCTTCTACCAAGACTTGAATGTTCTGTTATAAAAATGATAGTGTTTCCTTCCTTTTTGACTATTACTAACAGTAATTTGTCTAACTCATTGTTTATGTGAATGTGTCACAAAATAACGTAATATAGGAAAAGAATATGATATAAGTGTTATCTTTTGGTACTAGGACTAACACGACATCGCGGTAAGCGAAATGTATAACATAATGAACATCTAAAGATTGTCCAATTGTCCTCTGTAGCAGCAGCAGGGGGGAGGAAGGGTTAGTCACGTAATCGATTTCCTAATATAAGTATTAACCGTAGACATCCGTAGATGTTCATCAAACTCTGTAGCGAACAGTAGGCTCGAGGAATGGTTAGTCCCGTAGCTGTAGACTAATATAAGTAATAACCGTAGGCATCCGTAGATGTTCATCAACCACTGGTGCTAATCAGCTGGGATTCAGAATGGTTAGTACCATCTAGACATCCCGTTGAACTGGGATAGGCAGGACAATTTACATAGAAGGTACTAATAAATCATCCTCGTAACTCTAGGTACAAGTATCCATGTAAGTGTATACAGGAAAATGTATCTATGTAATGGTACTCATGTAATGTATTCATGTAAGTGTATACAGGAAAATGTATCTATGTAATGGTACTCATGTAATGTATTCATGTAAGTTTATACAGGAAAATGTATCTATGTAATGGTACTCATGTAATGTATTCATGTAAGTGTATTCATGTAAGCGTATTCATGTATCATGTAAGAATATGTAAACGTACTCATGTATCATGTAAGCATATGTAAATGTACTCATGTATCAGGTAATGTACTGGTATAGACTCATGAATGAACTGACTCTTGTGTGATTCCTTGTAATAGGAATAATGTTTTGTATCTTCTAACTATCCCTATGATAATTAACTGAAAGGTAATTGGTTGTTCAAGTAGGTTTATACACCCTTACTACACAAGAGTGTGGGAAACTGAATGAAGGATGAAAACTATAACATCAATACATATATAAGAACATAAGTGTATAAGTATAATTTTGTTCAAGAAGGTAAAAATGGTTTTGTAAGACATCTAAGAGTTTTGAACAATAATTAACAATGACTTGATGTCATTTTAATAAACATTTCAAAAGTAATACATTTGATAACAAAGTATTTTTAAGATAGAAAACCATTTCATGCATCACATTTTGTAGTATGTGAAATCTGTTGAATGAAAACACAGTTATAAAATACACATGAATGATTTAATAACATGTTGTTTTCTACTTGTATCCCCCCCCCCCATTAAAGCATTTAAAATCATTTAAAACATTGATTTAGGGGTATGAACTCACCTGTTGTGGGTGATACGGATGAACTGAAGAGATAGGACTGCTAGGTGTCAAGTGAAGACTTTAGACACACACAATGGTCCTAATTACATATGAAGACATATGTATATAAACAATTAGTGATTATAACACTAATTAAACATGTATAAACATCATAAAGTGAGGAAAACACTTTGGTCAAGTGCTAGGAGGCTAATGGGTTGCAACAAAGGATTACACGACCTCATATGGAAGTTTATGGTATAAAGACCATGTGTGATTAAGGTTCACGGCCCTGGGACCACTCCCCCATGAGTTTACGGCCGTAAACTCATGGTAAGGAGTACCATTTGATGTTTTGAGGTTCCTAGCTCATTGGTGATTTGTTCTATGATAAGTTCTAGCCATGTGGAAGCATTAGGGGCACAATATCACCCCTTCATAGAGTTTACGGCCTAAGGACCAATCCTTATGAGCTTACGGCCATAAACTCTATGGGAACATGTTTTCTTGGGTGCTTTAGGTCCTTATCATTTCAAGGATATTATCCAAGTTGGGTTCTAGGCATAAGGAAGGAGTTAGGGTGTCCTTTGCCCCATTTATAGGGGTTTATGGCCCAAGAACTTTTCTTGGCCGTAAACTCCTTTTTCCTTGTGTTTCCTTATGATTTCTAGGCAATAAACCCATTAGGGTACTTGTCAAAATTAGTCTCTTGGCTTAAGAAATGGACTAGGCACCATTTGGCCCTTAAAAAGGAGTTTACTCCCCAAGATGTTCTTGGGAGGTAACTCTCAAATCTTGTTGTTTTGTTATGATTGTGTGGTCTAAACATGTAATGGTAGCTTCTGGTTTGAGTTCCAAGGCTTGAAGGGACATTGGGTACACTTTGGCCCTTAAAAAGGAGTTTACTCTCCAAGTGTTCTTGGGCGGTAAACTCTCAAATCTTGGGGTTTTGATCCGATTTTGATGTTATTAAGCACAATCTAAGATATATAAAACAACTAGATTGAAGTACTCACGATTTGGGATAACAACCCAAAGATCTGTGAGAGAGAAAATGGCTTTTCTCTAGTTGGAAATGTAACTAATGAATGAATATGGCTCAGATTTCTATTTATAGTCTTGATATTTTTGGCAGAAAATATTTTAGTCCCGGAATGAACTCTAATATCGTAGAGTATTGGAATAACAGTGTTGCACAAAACCCTAGTGCATCCACTCTCCTGATATCTCCTTAAGTGTTAAACCTGAAATACTCAAACTTACACCCAAAGTCTGGAATTTCTCTGTAACTGTTCTAACTTCTATTGACTTGATATGGTTTGTTCAGAATGGAAATTTCGGGTTGTCACAGTTCCAAACGTTAAAGCAAGCCTTGTGCAGCGCACCTATCCTGTCTCTGCCCGAAGGGACGGAGGACTTCGTTGTCTATTATGATGCGTCTAATCAGGGCTTAGGCTGTGTGCTTATGCAAAGAGGAAAAGTTATCACTTATGCCTCGAGACAGCTGAAGGCACACAAAGTCAACTATACCACTCACGATTTGGAGCTAGGAGCAGTGGTCTTTGCGCTAAAGATTTGGAGACATTATCTCTACAGAACCAAGTGTACGATCTTCACCGACCATAAGAGTCTGCAGCACATCTTCGATCAGAAAGACCTAAACATGAGGCAACGGCGATGAGTAGAGTTGCTTAGTGACTATGAGTGCGAAATCTGCTACCATCCCGGCAAGGCCAACGTGGTGGCAAATGCCCTTAGCCGAAAGGAAAGTTCATGCCGCAAAGTAAAGACGCTGACAATGACCATCCATTCCCACTTATCCATGCAAATCCGAGAAGCCCAGTTAGAAGCCCTCAAACCAGAGAACGTGTCAAACGAAGCCTTGAGGGGAATGAATAACAAACTTGAGATCAGAGGTGACGGATTCTACTGTTTCATGGACCGAATATGGACCCCAAAGTTCGGAGGTTTCAGGGAAGTTGTCATGAGTGAAGCACACAAGACCAGATACTCTGTTCACCCAGTTTCGAATAAATTGTACCTAGACCTCAAGAAACAATACTGGTGGCCAAACATGAAAGCCGAGATCGCTACATTTGTGGGCAAGTGCCTGACTTGCGCCAAGGTGAAAGTTGAGTATCAAAAACCCTCAGGTTTGCTCCAGCAACCCGAGATACCTGAGTGGAAATGGGAGATGATTTCTATGGATTTCATTACCAAGTTACCTAAATGTCCGAGTGGGTACGACACCATTTGGTTAATTGTCGATCGTTTGACAAAATCCGCTCACTTCATCCCGATTAAAGAATCATTCAAGATGGAAAGACTCACGCGAATCTACATCCAAGAGATAGTCTGATTGCATGGTGTACCTGTGTCCATTATCTTCGATCGAGATAGCAGGTTACATCGAGGTTTTGGCAATCTCTACAGAATGCTCTTGGAACTAAACTAGACATGAGCATGGCTTACCATCCTCAGACAAATGGACAGAGTAAGAGAACTATCCAAACTCTGGAAGACATGCTGAGAGCATGTGTCATTGATTTCGGAAAGTCGTGGGACACTCATCTACCCTTGATCGAGTTCTCGTATAACAACAGTTACCACACCAGCATCAAGGCTGCTCCATTCGAACCCTCTACGGTCGCAAGTGCAGATCCCCTTTGTGCTGGGCTGAGGTAGGGGACACGCAGCTAGCCAAGAGTCGATTCCCCGACAGTGCTCTCACTGGTCCTGAAATCATTCGTGAAACCACCGAGAAGATCATCCAGATCCGAGAACGACTGAAAGCTTCACGAGATCGACAAAAGAGTTACGCCGATATACGATAGAAACCTTTGGAGTTCCAGGTTGGAGACCGTGTCCTGTTGAAGGTCTCGCCCTGGAAAGGCATGATACGCTTCGGAAAGCGCGGGAAACTTAATCCGAGATATATAGGACCTTTCGAGATCCTCGCTAGGATCGGTCCTGTAGCCTATAAACTCCGATTACCCCGTGAGCTTAGTAACATCCATCCTGTTTTCCACGTCTCTAATCTTAAGAAGTGCTTATCCGATGAAACCTTCGTGATCCCTATTGATGAAATCAAGATCAATGAGAACCTGAACTTCGTGGAGGAAACAATCGAAATCATGGATCGAGAGATCAAACGTACGAAGCAAAGTCGCATCCCGATAGTGAAGGTTCGCTGGAACGCCAAGCGGGGACCAGAATTCACTTGGGAGCGCGAAGACTTGATGAAACAGAAATACCTGCATCTATTTCCAAATCCATGAATTACGTCTTAATTTTTGAATTTAGGGACGAAATTCCCTCTAACGGGGGGATAATGTGACAACCCGAAATTTCTAACCTATGTAATTGATCCGCGTATAAGCATTAAATCTTGAATTCATTATCTTTTATTAAATCTTGTGGTTCCATATGGGTGCTCCGGACTTAGTATAATCTAGATATGAGTCTTAGGAAGGGTTGGAGAGTGTTTAGCATCACAAAATCGGACCAAACTTACCAAATAAGGTGTGTGCGGCCACACACCTGTGTGTACGGCCACACACCCATGTGTGCAGCCACACACCCAACCGCAAACACCCTCAACCTCACACCCAACCCCATATATGGATAGATACCCCTTCATTCATTTATTTAGATGTTCCTTTTCCCTCTCTCTACTTTCTCTCTCTAAATCATCAACCAAGAACACTTTGAAGGCTTCATATTCGTGATCTACTCCATCTTCAAGCTGATTATAGTGGTAAACACTTGAATCCCAAGCTTAAAACTCATCATGTTCATCATATTCATCGTTCCTTGAAGGTGTACGGCCGCACACCTTTAAATGGGGGCAGCACACATTCAAAACTCCCAAGTATGAAGAGCAAACACTTCAAATATCATCATATGGACTCAAATGAGGAGTGTACGGCCGCACACTCCTGTGTACGGCTGCACACTCTTGTGTGCAGCCTCACACACACTCCTGGCCGCACTCCCCAACCGCACACTCATTTCCAAGGCCATACACCCACTCTAATGCCCATATTTGGCCCTAAACTTGCATAAATCATTAATTTTGGATCATAAGATACTTATTCTTAGTAATTCCAAGCCCTAAGGATGTTTTCCCATCATGTTTAGTCATGAAACACCTTAGTTCTAACTCATTTATGTGTCATCACATGAATAATAGGGGCCATTGGCGTTCAGGGCATCTGTTGACACTCGAACCCTACGTTAAACGGTGATTTCATACCCCAACTCCTTTTTCCGCGTTTTTCAATGTTTTCGGGGGGGGGGGGGGGGATGCAAGCAAGGGTACAAGGGAACTTGTACTCAAAACTTATTATCTCGTATGAAATGTTTTCATGACACTTATGCTTTTAACACTGGGAATCGTATCCGCTAACCGTTTAACTTGCAGAAGATAGTTTTTCAAACTGTTTGTGAAACCCATTATTATATGTTATATTTTATATTTTATATTTCATAAATGATTTTCCACATTAAATCTGTTAAAAGCATTAACCTTATACTTCAACACATCCTTGGTAACACTCCACTGAGATACGAGAGTGAAGGACACGTCCGTGGTAACACTCCACTGAGATACGAGAGTGAAGGACACGTTCTTGGTAACACTCCACTGAGATACAAGAGTGAAGGACTACTTTTAAAATTCATTAATCTTAACGATTGGAGACACGTCCTTGGTAACACTCCACCGAGATACGAGAGTGTAGGACTACCCCTGTAACCAGAATCTCCTGGAGGGAGAACGTGACTTGAGTGTATAGATCTATACGGGATTGACTACCCCGCACCTGGCTGCTAGCTACAGTCGAACCGAAAGGTTCAAGGGTGACAAAAGTCATAAAACGATACTGGCCACGTTTCGAGCCTTATCTAGTCTTTAGTATGGTTATAGAACTTGCAATCTAGATTATGAAAACTTTGATACTTACTTATTTGTTTTATATACGTGTTAAAACTAATACGCTTTACAAGGATAACTGTGTTTTCAGAACATAACTTTTGTAGTAATCAAACTTTCGGGAAAATAAGGGTTTTTCCTGGGATAATCGAACTGTACATAACCAAACTTGTGTAACGAACGGATAACTAAAATTTATATATAAGAAAATATGGGATTTTCTTGGATTCATAACTTTTCAGAAACAGAAGGAAACTTGTTCATTTTCAGAAAACAAACCACTTATGAACTCACCAGCTTTATGCTGATTTTCAAACTACTTGTATTCTCAGGTCTACATTAGACAGGTACCCAATGATCCTTATGGCGAAGACGGAGTGCGAGGAAGACACGTCTTTACTTTTGTTCATATATATATATATATATATATATATATATATATATATATATATATATATATATATATATATATATATATATATATATATAACACTTGATTTTCAAACGGATGTAAATTTTCATATGTAATGTAATGGTTTTTTACTTTGCTTACTATGTACATTGGTTATGATATTCAACATGACGTCACATCCGCCCCGGAACGTTTCCGCCTTCGGTTTCGGGGTGTGACAATGTTTTCCATCTCTGCTGGTTTCATTTTGTGGTTTTTGTTTTTTTATTTTCTTTTTTTGACCGGTGCTGTGAATGGATGAGGTGTAGAATCGTGGTGTGGTTAATGGATTTATATATGACCTTTTAATGTTGATGACGTTTGAGTTTCCATACTTAAATTGCTCATCATTCTGGAAGTGAAATGGATGGCATGTTTTCAGATAGAAAGTCGGTTGCGATTAATGGTTATGAGTATGTTTATTGAAGATGGTGAAAGGGTAGGTTGGAATGGCATTACTTATTTATTTATTTACACTATGAAATTATGATTTGGGTGATATTTCCACTCATATCTGATTTTGTATTATTCTTTTAATTTGGAACTGGAGATAGGTAAATTCAATATATGAAGAAATGTTGATATAGTCTCACCCAACTATATCTTGGAGCGGCCTCTCCCAAGGTCTCACCCCTCTAGACCTATGCAGGACAGCTCTATACTCAATCTCAACGAACTATCCTTTCCTTATTTCTATCATGCTAACTAGGAGATACGGGCCTCGCCCACCCTCCGCTAACTAGGAGATACGGGCCCTCGCCCACACTCCTCTAACTGGCTACTAACGAATGTTGCAGCTGTTTCGCAGTCTTACCACACTCTCCATGTTGTCTCTACCACTGACTCCAATCTGAAAGCATCCTATGCCAGACGTTTACATAATCTTCATCCTGACTCACTTGAGTCTTGCTGGCGATCCTCCGACCTGGTTTCCCAAACCATCCATCGACTAACATGAATATACTAACTAAACGTTGGGAAGTTTCCCAACTTCTTAACTCCTGCACTCCTCTACCCACAAATCCCCTCGGACTGCTTTCCTTTCCATCTCGAAGGTCACTAACTCCTCCAGGTTTAGTTTGCTACTGCTCCTGAATACTTGGAGGGTTCCCCCCCCCCCCCTTTGATCCTGCTAATTCCTTACATCTCATTGTTTGAAAAGGATTCTCAATCCTTTTCTCCATCTAATGGTCGATCTGCTGGCAACCAATACTTACTATTGCTAGTGCTCCAAAACTAACTAATAACGAATCTGAACCACTCTAAAAGACTAATAGAATACCTCCTGAGCCCCTCTCACACTTGCTACAGTGACAACATCCTGAGAACCTGCTCAAAAAGGAAACATCTTCGAACTACTACTCTAACATCCAAGGTATGCAGATGACATATAACTTAATTATGAGCAGAAAACATAATATTCTGAAATACACTTACTAACATTGATGCAGTACCATAACAATAACATCACACACATAAGCTGAATTGGAATGCATACTAGCAGTCTATTGTGGCTCGATCTTGATTTCCTGCGGAACCAAGGGCGTTGGAACTTGAACTCTCTCCACCTCTAAATTAGGACATCGAGACTTGAAATGACCTGGCTGGTGACAATGAAAACATATATGATCCTTCTTGCAATCCCGGTGTACATGCCCTCTTTCTCCACATTTGAAACACCTAAACTTTTGATAAGTAAATCCATGGGTTCCCCAACACTTGCCACAAACCACAAGATCTCCATGACTTCCAACACTCAACCCAACCGAGTCGGAACCTCCACCTTCCTTCAATCGTCCTAATGTTGGCGTCCGCTTCCTTTTCCCTAACTACACATCCAAACCAATCTCTTGCTCCCGAGTTGCCTCGGCTACCCCATCAACTGCCTAAACAGTCGCGTCTGACCCTGAAACCTCGCTATTACCCTGCTAGTAACACGCTCAATAATGTCAGGTAACTCCTTGTGTACGACCCACGAAACCTCCATCACAATCCAACCGTGTAGTAACTCTCCTGAAGACCAGGTGAGTACCTCATCTCTGACCCCTGATGACTCAAGCTAATAACGGAATCCTTCCTACCGAGGGATCCTAGTGACCCACCAACATTTGGCCCCTGAGGATCCTCTAACTGTCCTGCAGCGATCTTGACCTGAAAGGCCTCGAGGCGGCTATCCAAAAGCTCCTAAATTCCCTCCTTGACCGTGCCAAAGATCAAAGGAGTCTGGTCAAAGATACCGTGCGTAACCTCAGTTGATACAAACTGTCCCATCTGCTCCTCGAGCTGACTGGCTCCTGAACCCGAGCCTGATCCCTCACCGGCGCCCGCACCGCCCACCAGTCTATCTCGTAGCGTCACCATGCTGCAAACATATCATAACACCCATCTGAATACTCCTCACTGATGAGGGATCCCATATGCACTAAAAGTTTCCTGGTCTTATCTCGGTCCTTCTTGAATTGAGTACAGATCCTCTGCTTTCAGTAGTACGGGCCCACACTACCTGCCACATCTATCCGTACTTTCCTCAAGAATTGCATTGACTCCACTAAGTCCCTTACTCTACTACTATTGCTACCAACACTACTCTCATCCTAGGCTTACCCCAGGGAATCCACTAAACCACCCCGTCCTCAGCTGTTGAAGGACTTCCCACCAATATCATCTAACTACCTCATGAATATAGTCACATGCAACAGGGATCAGATAATCCTTTGACTAAAGGACTCATCCCTAAAACAGTTAGACTCATACGAGAGCTACGCAATAGGGTCAAATCCAACACTCTGAGATTATCCAGCCTGTGCCACACGTGACTTAGTATATTCAATTATTAGTTAGCTCGTATTGCTAAGAGTCCCACAAAGCACAAAGAAAGCAACATTCGGATAATGGAAATCTAACCATCAATCAAACTGTTCTATTCTCTATTCAGGAATCTGTACTAGGATGCAATTCATGGAGATTATTCACATAAAACATGCACATAAGGCATCCTCCTATATCCTTAGTCCTAATCTAGCATGCAGTTCTCATAATCATAGCATAACATAACATATCATAACATGTATGGGTATCTTGGGGAAAACTTACTTGAGCTCGGCTGATTGCACGCATCACACACCTTGTTCTTTTCAAAGTTATTTTCTCTTTTCACATTCTTTTCAAACTTCTTTTTATAAAAGGGTTTTGCTTTTGAAAATTTTCATACCAAGTCCTTAGTTTGAGTTCAGACACACCCGAGAGTGTGTCCGAATCCCTCAAACCAAGGCTTTGATACCAACTTGAAACATCCCAAAATACAGGCCAAAAAATCTATTCTAATTAAGTTATTACATAAAACTATCAGTATAAAAACGTTCATAATAATATCTCATGTCAAAACCAAAGTGTCAATAATCAAGACATAGTATCATAAACCATATCAGAGTGTAATCCCAAAGATCTAGTGTGCGGAAAATATGGTGTGATGCGCTGCGATCAAGTCGGCTCATTTCCTTTGAAAACGAAGTACCTGAAACCAAAACTAAAAACCGTAAGCACAAAGCTTAGTGAGTTCCCCCATCATACCACATACCATACAAACACATGACATACATACTGCTAGGCATATCTGGGTGCCTGACCTACCCCTTCGGTCCTCTCGACCGGTGGCCTTGCTGAGCATATATGGGTGTTGGCCTACCCCTTCGGTCCTCTCAACCGGTGACCTTGCCTAGCATATCTGGGTGCTGGCCTACCCCTTCGGTCCTCTCGACCGGTAACCGGGGACTATTTCACCCCTACCACTACCACATAAAACCCTAGCATATAAACATAAATCACATACTGCCTAGCATATATGGGTGCTGGCCTACCCCTTCGGTCCAGTAGACCAGTAACCAGAGACTATTTCACCCCTACTACTACCACATAATATCATGTCACATATATCATAATCTGACTAGCATGACTGGGGTACTAAACTACCCCTTCGGTCCTATCGACTGATTATCGGTGACTATTTCACCCCTACCATCACTATCACATAACATAATATCATGTGTCACACCCTAAAACCCGAACGGCGGAAACGTTCTAGGGTGGATGACGTCATGTCAAGTATCACAACACATGCATTATAGTAATCAAAGTACAACAAAACATTGCATTAATAGAATAATTTTATATGGTTACATTACAAGGTATCAAAGTAATACATAAAAATATATATAAAGTACAGCAAGGTACTAAGCCATCTTCATCAACAGCTCTGAGGGTGTACCTGTCTAATTCCTGACCTGAGAATATAAGTTATTTGAAAAGTGAGTATCAGCATTTTTACAAATGCTGGTGAGTTCATAAGTATTTAGTGACATTTATTCAAATAGCTTTATAAAGTAGTAGTTTAAGAGTTTACTGTGTATTAGAGTTCCTTCCAGAAAATCCTATATTTTCTTTAATAAAGCAGCCTTCTACCAAGGCTGGTCAGTGTTATGTGATAAAAAGTAGTTTTCCCTAAACTGCTATCATTATCAAAATACTGAATTAAATTATTGAGGAAAAGAAAACGACACCAGGGAATAACATATGCCTCAGCAGTGAGGACTGCTGACTAAGGCAAGGAATCATAGACTCCAGGAAAGTATCGAACGATCGACATGCCTGGTTCAGCCTAACAAATAGAGACTCAGGCCCCAGAAGGTACCAAATGAAAGGTACAACTAGTAAGGTCTAAAACAGTGAAAACAGACCCCAAATAGTATCAAATGAAAGATACATTTTGTAAGGTCAAACCAGAGAAGACAGACCCCAAACAGTATCAAATGAAAGATACGTCTTGTAAGATTAAAACAGTGTGACTCTGAAAATGAATTACCAGCATACAATGTAAATTGCCGGTGAAATACCGTTACCATAAGGCCAATGAATTATAAGATAACCCGGGATACTTGTAACCATACTGACTAGAGTTCCAGACGCCCTACAGGCGTCTATAAAATGTGACATTTGTCACCCGCTGGCTTGGTAGGCCGGGACTGTAGCTAGCAGTCTGGGTGCGGGGTTGTCAATCCCGTATAGATCTATACACATAATTTCCTCTCTCCCTACAGGAGACTCTGGTTACCAACTAGACGACGGAGAAGGCCATGTCCTGAAGATGCATCCCAAATAGTGGGTAGAGACTTCCAAATAGTGGGTAGTGTGTAAGTGTTGAACTAGAGGTAGAGACTTCCAAATAGTGAGTAGTGTGTTTCTAATGTAAGTGTAGACTAGAGATAGAGACTCTTAACTGAACTGACTAGAGAATTCCTGTATGACCATACTCATATACATAATATATAACTAATGAATCAAACGACCTTCGGACGGCCATCCGATCCCACCAGACCACATCTCAACGAAGAAAAGGAAATAGGGCGGATGAGCCTTCCTATGTCTTTCAATCCTTACTTATATGTACCTATACAAGCACAGACATACATCTAACTACGACTGAGTGTGTATCAAGTAGAAGTGATTCTTGTGAAGTAGGAGTGTCTAACAAGTGAAGTAGGAGCGGTCGCAAGTGAAGTAGGAGTGTCGAACAAGTGAAGTAAGAGCGGTCGCCAGTGAAGTAGGAGTGTCGAACAAGTATAAGCGTATCACGAAGTAGAGACGACAATAAGTGAAGCAAGAGCGTCTATCAGGTATAAGCGACTACAAGTATAAGTGAAATAGAGGCAATAACAGGTATAAGCGTATCACGAAGAGAAAGCATTATCAAGTAGGAGTTTAAAATACATGAAAGCGAAGCAGTAGCAACTAACAAGTAAGAATATACGTCGTAAAAGGGAACTTTGAGGAAAAGCCTTTATACTCGGGGAAAAATCATAATTTGTATTCTTTTGTAAAATATGTTTGAAAACCTTTGGAAATCTTTCATAAACCAATTTACAATGAATTTAGATAAAACAGTGTAAGTAAGAGTTTTGAAACAAATGAAAACCTTTTAGAAAACCATTATAGTGTCCTACTCGGTAAAACAGCGTATAGTGTTGTAAAATCTTGTGCATGCGGGTTATAAATCACATGTGATTGATATGATAACTGGCATGTTAAACTTGTATTCCCCCCTATAAAACATGTAAAAACATTTAAAAGGTTCATTTAGGGGTATGAACTCACCTGGTGTAAGTAGGTCCGACGAAGGTGCCGTTTGGACGTTCGGTGCCACGTAGGGACTCGAACACACTCAATGACCTATTTAACATATGATAACATATGTTCACATAAAATTAGTATATTTAATACTAATTAAACACGTATACGCACTCAAAGGAGCGGAAAACACTTTGGATAAGTGTTTGGGTGTCCCAGGTAGCGTCTAAAGGTGCGTATGGCTTAGGAATGGAGTTTACTCTCCGAGAGTAAACCCTTTATATGATGTTTACAACCCAGGGACTACTCACCATGACTTTACGGCCGTAAACTCATGGTGAAGGGTTCTAGTGTGTTTAAGGCTTCTAGCTTGGTCATGGAATTATTCTAGGTCCAAATCTAATTGGTATGTGTGGATTTAAAGTGTTTTAAGGGGCTATATGGGAGTTTACGGCCCATGAACCACCCCTATGGGAGTTCACGGCCGTGAACTCCTATCCTTTGATTTTATGGAAGTTTAAAGCCCCTAGATCACTTCTAGTAATTTATTCAAGGCTATAGGGGTGTTTGGGGTTCCAAGGGTGCATTCCTTTAGAGTTTATGGTCCAAATGACCAATCTTTGAGAGTTTACGGCCGTAAGCTCTATGGCTTGGTCGTGAACTCTCATACCCCCACAACTCTTTGATTTTAAGCCCTTAATACCTTCCTAGCATTTTATAGAAATAGTCTAAGGCCATTTGGGGGACAAAACTTAATGTTTTGGCATGTTTAAGGGTGTTTACGGCCTAGGCACTTGCTTGGGCCGTAAACTCCATGTTACCCCATATTTCCTTGTGTTTAAATGATCTAAACCCAAAATACCAAGTCTCTAAATTATGTATGAAGCCTAAGGGTGATTTGGAAGTGTTTTGGAGGCATTTTAACCACTTTAAGAGGTGTTTACGGCCTTGGCATATGCCTGGGCCGTAAACTCCCTTTTATGCCTCAAAATGATTGTTTTAATTGATCAAACACTCCTAGGCTAAATCCTCTATTTATTTCCAAGCTTTTAGGGACTTTTGGGGGTCATTTTGGCCTTTATTTAGGGGTTTACGGCCTAAGGAGGAGCTTAGGCCGTAAACTCCATTCTAACAGCTTCTAAGTCCGAATTTTTAGCTATAAACACAAGGCAATGTGTTTAAAACAAGCTAGGGTAAGCGGACTTACGATTTGGAAGCGTTTGGTTACGGATTTGGGGCGGAAACGAGTCTAGAGAGAGAGTATAGAGAGAGAGGGTGGAAAGAGCTCAAATGGAGTTTACTCCCCCTTATATATGGGTGGGAGTTGGAGCTCAGTCGAATTCTACCCAATACTGCCGTTATACGGGGCTTTTGGTCGCACCCGATTTAGTGGTCGTAATAATAAAAACTAACTTTTTCCAATTAAATGGAAATGTGTGTTATGTGTTTTTATTTCCCTTTATCACGACTTAACGGCATATTAAATGTAAACAAATGGAATGTTTATTAAATTGACGTCCTCTAATTAACGGAACTTTTATAAACTGAAATATTCTGTTAACGGTAACGGGGAAATGTAACGGGACAACTTGGGTTGTCACATCATCCCCCCGTTAGAGGGAATTTCGTCCCGAAAATCAGGTCTAGGCAAGGAAGTAGGTATGAATGGCCAAATAGAGGTAAGAGAGTACTTCCTATATGGTTTTTCCTCGCATTCCCCAGTGAACTTTAGTTTGTGTTTGTCATTCAAACAGACCTTCACATACGGGATGCGGATTTCGTCTCGTGTAGCTAGTGGGTTCCAACTGGTGTATCTACAAGGTTAGGGTTCTCAATGGATTCTATCAAGATGAGTGAGGCACGAAAAGTGATGTCGGAAGATCACATATCAAGTCTAAGAAGTGGAGCGATCGGGTGTGAATCTTGTGGTATATCCGAAAGTTGTAGCGGCCTGAAAAGGGTTGGACCAAGTCTCCATGAGAATTCTCATATGGTCCTAAGCTCTCTGAATGGTAGAGCTTTTCAGTACTCAGAACATAGTGTACTTCTATGGCAAGATCATCACTGGCGTGATCGCCATTCCGAAGTTCCTAACGTTCTCACTCGTACTGTGTGTGTAGTCCTTCAGGTTGGTTCTTAGGAATCTCGAGTGGTCTTTGGTTTTGTGTTTTCTGTCAACTGGCTGATAGAGACTTTCTAGATCGTCGAGTGGGTTGCGTGACTATGGTTATCGGTTTGCTGTAGAGTGTCTATCTCAAGCTTGTGCAAAATGGACCTGCACCAACGAATCTTGAGACACGGAAACCCTGAGGGTCGGGGAGATAGGGTTTCACCAGACGAGTGTTTGACTATCCCAGGAGGTGGTTCTACTATCTTTGCGTGAGATAGTATTCGTGGAACACCTAATAGTCCAAGTATTTTCCAAGACTTTGGTTTACTCTAGTGCGGAAAGCGCATGTTCCTGCATAACCCTTCGACTAACACCAGGGCTGGTGTCAAGCCTATGATCTCTTCGGGATCCGGGTCATGAGGCTTAACGCAACTACTTTCGCACTTGACCAAGTATTCTTGGCTGCGAAGGTTATCTTGTGGTTCTCGGTATCCTAGTGTTCACTTCGGAAAGTGGAATTCATCGTCTACAGGGCGACGACGATTTCCTCCTTGCGAGAGGGTGGAGGATGATAAGCACCACTTGTCTATAACTGGGTGGACGAGGTGCCTGAGTAGTGCGAGCATCTACTGCAACTACTCTTCCGAAGGTTCTGAGTTTTCTCGGTCTAGGTCAAATCTAGTGGGTATAGGGTCTCATCACTCAGAACTTTACTAGCTCAACCCGCAGTGATTCTCTTGACTCCGGCTCCTATGTTATGGAATAGGGTGAAGGGCTTTTCTAAGAGGTTCGTGGTAGAGCTCATGCTTAGCCTAACCACCAATACTTAGTGTATGCAAGCAGTATACAATTGAGGCCGGCAGGATGTTCAGCTGTGCGACTCCACCCCAAACCTACAACCCAACGAGGAACTGGGAATAGGGAGGAAACACACACCTTAAATCTTTTTGATCTCAATTATATGCCACCTTTATGCATATACCTAGTTATAGTGGTCAGTCTCATGAGTTCTGTTCTCTGGGTTCATGAACCGGATGTGCAAGGTGCGAAGGGTCTCCCGGGGGAATCTACGGAGTATGCTTCGGTTGGTTGTCGTCTACTGGAGTTTCTACAGTGTCCTTCGCTTCGGTGTTCATCTGACTATGAGGGGTCGGTCGACGGCGCGTGGTACCCTCTCTTGGGTACTTTGGAAGGTTTGAGATAAGATGGACGATTGACGGATCGCATTAAGTTTGATTATTTGTGTTAGGTTTAGGTTCGGAAGAACCTTTATTTGCCGACATGGCTATGGAGAAAGTTCTTTTTACACAGCACTAAGGATGTACACATGGTTGCACGAAGTCAAACCATGATCAATAGAGTCGTCAAAGTTGGCACACTCCGACATGATATAAAGTGAAGATCGATAGAGTCATGTGCCGAACAGGCACACAAGTTCTAGGCGTCTCGGGTTTCGTCCTATGTATCACTACCGCGGATACTTGGACTGATAGAGTCAACGCGGAACTATAGAGAGTTCTAAGTGTTTCTGAGTAGAGTATCTTTTCATGAGTGGATTCTCACAAGGCATTTCTATAATCGCCTCACATATACTAGTCATGTATATTTAAGGTGGGGAGGACTGTTGACTGAGCGACCCCGCCCTCAATCCACAACCAAACGAGGAACAGGAAATGAGGCGGCATTCTCTCACTCTAGGTCTGTCCATCTTAACTATACATGGTCGTGACGTATATGTTTAGCCATTATAGTTTTACCTAATGAATTTTTTAAAATTTTAGAACAGTGCTGCGACTTTCGCCTTATTGGGGAAATATTTACATTTGAATTAGTCTTTTATTGTTTTTAGTTTAGTTGCCCGAGATCGAGAGATGTACCAAAATCTAACGAGTTCCTTGATGCTTCCCTCTAAGCAGTAGAGTCAGGCTCCTCCTGTGTCTTTGTCTTTCCTTCGGTTGGGCAGGACTTCTTGAAATGTCCCATTTCACCACATAGGTGGCAAACTGCATGGGTCGCCACATTTGTGGTTGGTGTAATGAACTCAACCGGGGTTCTGCAGACGCGAGCAGTATGCCCCAACCTGTGGCACCTAGCACAATAGAGCTCCCGACAGACACCATGATGATGGTAGCTGCACTTGTTGCAGTGTGGAAGGTCTCCTAGGTACGGTCTTCTTGGAGTCGAGAGGGAAGGACTTACAGGAGCATTGGCCGTCTCAGCTCGTTGCCCTTCGGAAGGTCCTTGAGCCGAGGTACTTCCCTCCTCAATCTTGAGTTTTCTCTTTAGTGGGTTCAGTGGAGGTTCTTGGGTGACTGGGTATGAAAGTGTTGGTTGCTGCTGTCCATTGCTGGGATCGAAAATCCCGACAGGCACCTTGCTAACATTGGCGTTGTTAGCATTCAGGTGAGCCATGACAGATGCTACGGCTGCTGAGACTGCAGCTTGGAACGTAGCTTCATCGAATAAGAGAGCAGGTTTCTTGCTTGTGGATTGGTTACGCTTCTTCGGTGGCATGGTTTTCCTACATGGAAAGGAATACAAGGTAATGAGAGACGATGGTTAACCCTGGACATTTCTGTCCTGAACGTATTAGGGATAATTTTTTTTCCCGTGCCTAGGGTACTGATTGTCTAAGTGTCGACCTACATCCCTATGATGTAGTCCTGGTAATCGAGGTAGGTGTATGAGTATCGGAAAAAGGCCATAAGGTGCGAGTCGTTCCTACTAAGTTACCTTTATACTGGGAAAGGTTTCACTCTCTGGCCTGGAGAGATTTGAGAACAGTTCGGAATGAAGACCGCAGAAGGAAAGGCTCATGGAGGCTTATGGCTAAACAACCTCATCAGAGGTGCGGGGATCCGCTCTAATCGTGTAACTGGCAACGGGAAACGACGATTCACCTAACACATAGCGTGAGTAGTGTAACCACTAACTCACTAAATTGTATCATTTTAAGGGTGTATTATCGTGACGAACACGAGGAAAAGACACTTCTCGGGTTCCATGTACTGGTTCCCGTTGTCTGCCTCGTATCTTTGACTGGAATCGGCGTTGGTTTCCTTCAGGTAGTTACCTAGGGTTCTCTCCTCATATGGACATATTGAATCTCTACTCCGCCTTGCCTCCGAATCTGACTCTGGGTGTCATCGCTTCATGACGGATGACTGGAATCTCGGAAGCTTAGGCGAATCTCTCACCACTGTCCCTAAAAGATATAGGCACTTGGTGAATTCAATAGTCCCAACCCAGTTCATTTATTCCCGAACTGGAAATCTTCTCAATGAACTTCTTCGGGGTCGGAATCAACTCTTCTGACAAGCACTGAAGAGGGTAGGGTTTTCTACAGGGTTCATGCGAGAATGGAAATGTCTAAAGAATCCTAAGAGATTATTAACATTTCACTGTATGATCCATATCGAGTCCTACTGCGATTACACAGGGTATACAAATCATATATAACTTAGATCCGATAGGCCTTCGAATATGTGATACTACTCTATATCCACATCCCAACGAGGAAAAGGAAGTAGAGCGAAACCACACATTCTTAGCCTACGGAATCCTTATTATATATAACCTTGGGAGTATACCCCCTATAGTTGTAGGTATATCAATAAGGATCTTTTTAGTTCTTCACACAGGGTTGTTAATGGTTCCTAACATACCCTTATGGTATTTTAATTTCTTGTTTGTTTCTTATCTTCTGAGTATCATTATGGGATTAGTGTGGATCTGTTAGTGTTCTAAAATACTCCTATAGTATTTTAACTTTATGTTTGGCTCTAGCATTCCTAGTTGGTAAGTTTCAGACCTGTTGCACACCACTATCACTCCCGAGCACACGTTTATCGCATCTCGAATAATTGTAGTTGATCAGGTTACATTTATTCCAGCTTACGATTACATAACTGCCCAGGTTTGACGGCAATGCTCAACATCCGAAGACTTTTATTCTTGTTCTTCTTGTGATACTTTTGTTCGAGTGTTTAGATTCTGGATGTTATTATACTTTGGTAAAATATGGTAATATTTTAAAGTATAATTCTTGGTCAGTGTGTTTTATCCCATTGTGTTTATAGGTTGTATATCTTTTATGAATTGATATACTTAGCTCACTATAAACAATGCTCTGATACCAATCTGTCACACCCCAAAACCGGAACGGCTGAAACGTTCTAGGGTGGATGACGTCATGTCAAGTATCACAACACATGCATTATAGTAATCAAAGTACAACAAAACATTGCATTAATAGAATAATTTTACATGGTTACATTACAAGGTATCAAAGTAATATAGACAAATATATATAAAGTACAGCAAGGTACTAAGCCATCTTCATCAACAGCTCCGAGGGTGTACCTGTCTAATTGTTGACCTGAGAATACAAGTTATTTGAAAAGTGAGTATCAGCATTTTTACAAATGCTGGTGAGTTCATAAGTATTTAGTGACATTTATTCAAATAGCTTTATAAAGTAGTAGTTTAAGAGTTTACTGTGTATTAGAGTTCCTTCCAGAAAATCCTATATTTTCTTTAATAAAGCAGCCTTCTACCAAGGCTGGTCAGTGTTATGTGATAAAAAGTAGTTTTCCCTAAACTGCTATCATTATCAAAATACTGAATTAAATTATTGAGGAAAAGAAAACGACACCAGGGAATAACATATGCCTCAGCAGTGAGGACTGCTGACTAAGGCAAGGAATCATAGACTCCAGGAAAGTATCGAACGATCGACATGCCTGGTTCAGCCTAACAAATAGAGACTCAGGCCCCAGAAGGTACCAAATGAAAGGTACAACTAGTAAGGTCTAAAACAGTGAAAACAGACCCCAAATAGTATCAAATGAAAGATACATTTTGTAAGGTCAAAACAGAGAAGACAGACCCCAAACAGTATCAAATGAAAGATACGTCTTGTAAGATTAAAACAGTGTGACTCTGAAAATGAATTACCAGCATACAATGTAAATTGCCGGTGAAATACCGTTACCATAAGGCCAATGAATTATAAGATAACCCGTGATACTTGTAACCATACTGACTAGAGTTCCAGACGCCCTACAGGCGTCTATAAAATGTGACATTTGTCACTCGTTGGCTTGGTAGGCCGGGACTGTAGCTAGCAGTCTGGGTGCGGGGTTGTCAATCCCGTATAGATCTATACACACAATTTCCTCTCTCCCTACAGGAGACTCTGGTTACCAACTAGACGACGGAGAAGGCCATGTCCTGAAGATGCATCCCAAATAGTGGGTAGAGACTTCCAAATAGTGGGTAGTGTGTAAGTGTTGAACTAGAGGTAGAGACTTCCAAATAGTGAGTAGTGTGTTTCTAATGTAAGTGTAGACTAGAGGTAGAGACTCTTAACTGAACTGACTAGAGAATTCCTATATGCCCATACTCATATACATAATATATAACTAATGAATCAAACGACCTTCGGACGGCCATCCGATCCCACCAGACCACATCTCAACGAAGAAAAGGAAATAGGGCGGATGAGCCTTCCTATGTCTTTCAATCCTTACTTATATGTACCTATACAAGCACAGACATACATCTAACTACGACTGAGTGTGTATCAAGTAGAAGTGATTCTTGTGAAGTAGGAGTGTCTAACAAGTGAAGTAGGAGCGGTCGCAAGTGAAGTAGGAGTGTCGAACAAGTGAAGTAAGAGCGGTCGCCAGTGAAGTAGGAGTGTCGAACAAGTATAAGCGTATCACGAAGTAGAGACGACAATAAGTGAAGCAAGAGCGTCTATCAGGTATAAGCGACTACAAGTATAAGTGAAATAGAGGCAATAACAGGTATAAGCGTATCACGAAGAGAAAGCATTATCAAGTAGGAGTTTAAAATACATGAAAGCGAAGCAGTAGCAACTAACAAGTAAGAATATACGTCGTAAAAGGGAACTTTGAGGAAAAGCCTTTATACTCGGGGAAAAATCATAATTTGTATTCTTTTGTAAAATATGTTTGAAAACCTTTGGAAATCTTTCATAAACCAATTTAAAATGAATTTAGATAAAACAGTGTAAGTAAGAGTTTTGAAACAAATGAAAACCTTTTAGAAAACCATTATAGTGTCCTACTCGGTAAAACAGCGTATAGTGTTGTAAAATCTTGTGCATGCGGGTTATAAATCACATGTGATTGATATGATAACTGGCATGTTAAACTTGTATTCCCCCTATAAAACATGTAAAAACATTTAAAAGGTTCATTTAGGGGTATGAACTCACCTGGTGTAAGTAGGTCCGACGAAGGTGCCGTTTGGGCGTTCGGTGCCACGTAGGGACTCGAACACACTCAATGACCTATTTAACATATGATAACATATGTTCACATAAAATTAGTATATTTAATACTAATTAAACACGTATACGCACTCAAAGGAGCGGAAAACACTTTGGATAAGTGTTTGGGTGTCCCAGGTAGCGTCTAAAGGTGCGTATGGCTTAGGAATGGAGTTTACTCTCCGAGAGTAAACCCTTTATATGATGTTTACAACCCAGGGACTACTCACCATGACTTTACGGCCGTAAACTCATGGTGAAGGGTTCTAGTGTGTTTAAGGATTCTAGCTTGGTCATGGAATTATTCTAGGTCCAAATCTAATTGGTATGTGTGGATTTAAAGTGTTTTAAGGGGCTATATGGGAGTTTACGGCCCATGAACCACCCCTATGGGAGTTCACGGCCGTGAACTCCTATCCTTTGATTTTATGGAAGTTTAAAGCCCCTAGATCACTTCTAGTAATTTATTCAAGGCTATAGGGGTGTTTGGGGTTCCAAGGGTGCATTCCTTTAGAGTTTATGGTCCAAATGACCAATCTTTGAGAGTTTACGGCCGTAAGCTCTATGGCTTGGTCGTGAACTCTCATACCCCCACAACTCTTTGATTTTAAGCCCTTAATACCTTCCTAGCATTTTATAGAAATAGTCTAAGGCCATTTGGGGGACAAAACTTAATGTTTTGGCATGTTTAAGGGTGTTTACGGCCTAGGCACTTGCTTGGGCCGTAAACTCCATGTTACCCCATATTTCCTTGTGTTTAAATGATCTAAACCCAAAATACCAAGTCTCTAAATTATGTATGAAGCCTAAGGGTGATTTGGAAGTGTTTTGGAGGCATTTTAACCACTTTAAGAGGTGTTTACGGCCTTGGCATATGCCTGGGCCGTAAACTCCCTTTTATGCCTCAAAATGATTGTTTTAATTGATCAAACACTCCTAGGCTAAATCCTCTATTTATTTCCAAGCTTTTAGGGACTTTTGGGGGTCATTTTGGCCTTTATTTAGGGGTTTACGGCCTAAGGAGGAGCTTAGGCCGTAAACTCCATTCTAACAGCTTCTAAGTCCGAATTTTTAGCTATAAACACAAGGCAATATGTTTAAAACAAGCTAGGGTAAGCGGACGTAGGATTTGGAAGCGTTTGGTTGCGGATTTGGGGCGGAAACGAGTCTAGAGAGAGAGAGAGTATAGAGAGAGAGGGTGGAAAGAGCTCAAATGGAGTTTACTCCCCCTTATATATGGGTGGGAGTTGGAGCTCAGCGGAATTCTACCAAATACTGCCGTTATACGGGGCTTTTGGTCGCACCCGATTTAGTGGTCGTAATAATAAAAACTAACTTTTTCCAATTAAATGGAAATGTGTGTTATGTGTTTTTATTTCCTTTTATCACGACTTAACGGCATATTAAATGTAAACAAATGGAATGTTTATTAAATTGACGTCCTCTAATTAACGGAACTTTTATAAACTGAAATATTCCGTTAACGGTAACGGGGAAATGTAACGGGACAACTTGGGTTGTCACATCATGCTAGAACAAAAACATATCTGGTAGCAACAAACCTAGATGAATATCACAAAGACAATCATCCAACATACAACTCCTACTGGTGGGTCGGCATTGTGGCCGTAGACCCACCGCTACTGGAAGGTAACTCACCTCGTACTGCTGAAACTCTGTTGGTACACTTCTGGCTGTTATCTGACAATCCCCGCACTGCTGCTCCTCTAGCTCCCCGAACTATCAATACCACAATAATACTTAGCCCAATACAATAATCCTTCATAGGGTAGAATGACCATTCTACCCCTCCTAGTCCAACTTGATACATATTCAAGGTCCAACACTAGGTAAGCTTCCCAAGCCCACTAGTGACCCACTAATGGCCCAATTTGCTACATTGGGCCCATTCCCTTAATTGGCCTTACCCTAAGCCCAATTATATATTCCTTGGTCTATATTAGCTGACACCTGATGGCCCACTATGGCCCAAAGGCCCAAAATCCAAAATACAGTCCCCACCGAGGCCCAATATGCACAAAGCCCAACTCTGCTGAGTACGTTGGGCGTACTCCAATGTACGCTAAGCGTACTGGCCTGCTAGTGAGTACGTTGGGCATACCTACACATACGCTCAACGTAATCCTCCTGTTAAGACACTTTTCCATTAAGTGCTTAATACTCCACTCCAGAGGCTACCAACTTAGATCCAGGTCCTTACTAATGTCTTAAACCATAAAGTTACTAACTTGGTGACTTGCAATCTACCAAACAAGCCCAAACTCAAAAGGTGACAACATGCTTTCATTCCAAGGGCTAGATCTCATGCATGGACACAAATGAGTCCTAAAGGCTGAAACTTTACTGCTTATGGGACTCATATGACACTAAGGGTGGCAACCCTGGACCTAGAAGGTGGGTTGTGACATAAAGGTCAAATCTTGGAACCAAAAAGATCTAAAACTTCCATTAACATAAATCTAAGCATACTTAAGGAAAGTTTCAGACTTGATACCTCACAATGGTCTGAAATGGAACCAAAATCTTAGATCTACAACTTCCCTTTTGCTCCACCACTTTGCTAATCTCTTCTCTTGTTTTGAAATGGATTTACTACACTCAAATACTCACTTAATGGCCACCAAAGCTTCAAGAACACCCAAGAGAGGTTTAGGGTTTCGTGGTGGCTGTATGAATATGAGATGGAGGTTGTTAAACTGGGTGTTATGTTCTTTATATAGTGGCTTGACCCTAAAATTAGGGTTTCTGGACACTGGACGTACGCTGGGTGTATGCCTTAAGCACCTGCGATCCTTTTACCCTTATACGTTGAGCGTACCCCAGCCTTACGCTGGGCGTACTCGCACGTTTACCACCTTGCATGGTTCTTCTAGTCATTTATTTCCATTAGGCCCATTTCTGTCAATAACTTCAAAGTGTCATAACTCCTTCGTTCCAAGTCCGTTTCCGACAAACTTCATATCCACGAAAAGGTGGCAAGAAGCCCTACGCTTCTAGCGACACACCCCGACCCAAAACCTCTTGAATAAAAGCTCAAAACCCATAAAAGACCGAAATAGTCCTAGCCTTGGCCTCAGAAATCCATAAACATATATTTTTAGAACAGGGTGTTACAGATATGTAACGCCTGTTTTCGTTTACTTATTTCAAAATGAGGTTAATGAATAATAACATATAATTATATAATTAAAGACTAAATTTCGAAGGTTTGGCAAATGATTTAATTAATTAAAAGGCAACATAGATGTAAAGGGGTTAAACAATAATAATCATAATAATTAAACTAAATCAAATTATTACAAATAAATAAATATAAAAGGTCCAAGGAGTAATTAAGTCATTTTGGAAACTCGTTATGTTCAAGGAATTAAGTTAGGGCAAAATATGTCAAGAAACAAAACCTTAGGGACCTTTCATGCTAACTTCAAAAACTTAGTCCTCTTGTCCCCTGATATGTAACATCGTGCGCCGGGGGACCTCCTCCCGTTTTCTTTGAAGCTACATAAACTTTCCCGTGACACCCAACCCTAGTTTCGTTATGTGTGTGTGCATTGTGTGCGGCTGGTGAGTTAGAGGGGAGGGATTTGAGTCCAAGAGAGAAAAGGGGAAGGTGAAGGGAGGCTGCCACCGTCAAAATCTCGCTGGAGGTCGCCAGAAACCGTCAACCGGCATCGTTAGAGCCCCGTCATAGAAATGTAGTCGCTGGAAAACATGGAGTGGCGGTGGACAAGGTGGGTGTTGTTTCCTGGAATGTTTGGTTTAGGTAAGAAACCACTTATCTTTCGATCTATCTGTTTTTCCTCTTGATTCCTTACCGAGATCCACCACCATTGTCGTCGGTACTCACTCAATCGCCGCCGCACGTCGCTGTGGGTTGTGTTATGCTTCCTAACTAGTTCTTGAAGTTTAAGTAATCAAATGTTTATTTTTCTTTTTCCGGGTAAAGAAGAGAAAGCTCCGAGTTGTTCCGATTCCGACGATGCTTCGAGGTGATTAACCCTTTCCTGAGAACTCAATGTGAAGGGATACCGCCAGATTATTGGTGGAACTCATTTTATCTCTAATCGATTGTATGAGGAGTATAATAGAAGCAAGTTCAATTCCATGATTGATTGATGTATATTTTGAGACACTAAAGGATCATGAGGTTTGTATACACTGATTTGAAACACTAAAATCCATAAGTTTTTTCACAACTGGAAGCTGTCTTACTTTAAATTCTATTTAAGTTTTCACAAAAATCAATTGTCTTTTTATTGTTTTATCAGAAAAAGAAGAAAATAGTAGAACCGACTGCTACAAAACCCGTAAAGGGTCCCTCACATGGTAACTTGTAAGGTGTGAACATAACATAATATTTTCCATTTCAAACCTTGTATTATTGTATTTGGTTCATCTTTTACCCCGCAAATTATTTGCCTCATAGCATACATTTTGAAATTTGTATGTAGGATAATGAAAAATAAATGCCCCATGATGTTATCTCCAATATGTTTGGACAATATGTTTGGACGAGGTTTAGTTATTTAATATATATCCCCAAAAATAAATTGTAGTTAAAGTTTCTGTCTGTAGCATTGTCATGTTACTTTTTCTAACATATAAAGATGATGCAGTTTTATTTAGGAAAAAATATGGGGTGAAACAAACACGAGGAAAATTCGGACTTGGTGGTGCAAAAATGGTATATATATATATATATATATATATATATATATATATATATATATATATATATATATATATGTTTGTTTCTTTCAATGTAACTTTTATATTTCATATGATGATATATATTTTTGTCTTTCAGGTATCAATATGGTCAAAGATGAATACAGGAGTATACTACTCATCAATGAAGAATGAAAATTCCGCTACGAACTCTAGATGTAGACATTGATAGGTATAAAAGGATGCTGAATTAAATATATTATTTTTTTGACATTTGCTATTGGTGTTTGATTGAAAATTTTCATGATCAGAAACATTCCCCATATCCATTTACATGAAAAGATAGGTGACATGGAGAATTAGCATGGAGTTGAGATCAAAGTTGTAATTGAGGGAAACTTGACAGCATATGGTGTATGTAAATCATGTATCATTTTTGTTCAAGTTTTATCTTGTAAAATTATCTCTTAAATTACATATGTATATGATACATGTTTGTAGTTGGAGATATTGGAGCAGATGCGCAAAATGGCAGTTATTACTCCTTATGCCGAATTCAAGTTTCGATTTGTTACAGTTACACCAGAGTGAGTAGTGAGTAGAGTCTTTTTTAATAAAAACATAATTTCACATCTTGTTTGTTGATTAATGTTTGTTTTGTAGTGAAAATGGTGTGAAAAAAAGTTATCCAAAATTGACAGAGGAAATGCCTCGAGTTTCTGTAGAAACAAAATACCATCCATCAGCCGTGGATTTACCATGTATCATCCAACTCCTAATTGGTCAAACTAAAAATTAGAATCTTATGGAGTTTCTTCGGCTGTTCGGCATGAATTTATTAACACTTAAGATTCCGAAGGCACAAAACAGTTTTACTACATACTCATTTGTTTTTTAAAAGTTAATATTTATCATTATGATGTTTTATTTTTACAGGAAAAATAGGTCCTGAAGTCACTTCCAAAACACAAGTCAAACTCTTTGACTCTCCCACAAATTGCTTGCATGTATCGGTTGTTTCAACATACAAAATTTGATGATCTAGTGGCAATGTATGATACTGTTTCCCTTTAAACATATATCTATGTAAGAGCCTACCATTTAACTCATAAAAATAACTTAATGCTTCTTTCTAATGTCTTGCACCTTTAGGATAGGACTAATTTGGCGAGAGTATATATAAGGTGCTGCAACCGAACGTGGTTGCAACATATATGGCAAAAAGGTAAAAATCCATCCATATCTAAAATACACTCATTAGTCATAATAACTTCATCAACCATGTATTAAAAAATGGTTATTTCAAGACTCGAATATATCAAGGACACCCATTTTTCAATTCATCATTCTTCTTTTCTGAGTACTAAGAATATTCGTCATAATTATCTACTCTCATAAATTAGAATTTTGTTGATATGTAATTTAACCATGATCTAAGCATACCAAGACATCATATTTAGTCATAAATATATCATGTGTGATGGACTTAGTGGCAGAAACAAATTGTCCACATGCCTTATCATGTGTGGTATGATATTGAGATTTGTTTAATGTCATGTTACATTGGTATGAGTCAAGTTGGGATCAAAATATAGTTCACGAGACATACATAACTTACCTTAATTTTTTTACCGAACTACCCTCATAATATTGTTATTTTATTACAATATTATTGTTATACAAGAAATAAAAAGTCAATTGCAGAGCCAAAATCAACTGTTATTTTTTATGTTGGCAAATTTCATACTCTCGAACCAAAGTTAGCCACATCTTTTCTAATTCTCACCCATAACAACGAGTCCAAAATAACAATAAGGTATTTCAAAACCAAATGTCAAATTTTATATGGAATATTCAAGTTGATAACCCTTTTCAGTAACAAAGGACTTACCGATAGGTAGAATTTCTGAAAGAAAGCTATGTGGGCTTGGTTGTGCTTAACACAACTCTTTTCATGTCCCTTACTTAAATATATAATAAACATATTACTCCATAATGTTTTTTGAATATCCACAAATATATTAATTTAAACACTTTAAAAATTAGTATAATTAATATTAACATATCATTGAATGTAATATTTATTGGTATAAATTATTCATGTATTCTTAGTTCATAACATTTTTGTATTGCTTGTGAACTTACATTTTTTTAACATTTATAAACGTGGTTGCTATAAAATGCAATTTTGCAAAAGTTTTGAAGACCACCCCTGATAAAATAAGCTTCTAGGTCATTTGCAAGTTACAATAATAACAAATATTTATAATAATCAACAATTATAATTGATTATAAATATTGAAAAATAGTCATTAAAATAGTTATCTTCTTTCAAACAAAACAATCATTAAAAAAGTTATTTTTTTTTTTATTTCTCCACGTATCAACACCATGCCCTACTTCTCATCTTAAACAAAAAAACACATACATACACACATAATGTAATTTTTCTTATTAATTAACAAACTCGACACAATAAAAAAATTTAATTAGAAGAAAGGAAACTTACCCAATCTCACACATAATCGAAATTCTGTAGCTTTTTTGGTAGGTAGACTTCAGTTAAATAGTTCAACCTAAAAGAAGTCATAGCCTTAATTTCTGTTTTCTCATTTGTCTCCAACATCGTCCTTAATTCTTTAGCCCATTTAATGTTACTATTCATACATTCCTATTCTAATAGATTTTCAGCCATCTTAATATCACATAGTGTCATTTGGATTCGAACATCTTCGAGGAGATTAAACTTGCTTGTTTGAGAAGGTTTAATACCTAACCACTTGACATTTAGTGTGGTTAGGTGATTATTTTCATAAGATAAATTCCTTAGACCTTAAAACACACACACACACACACACACACATATATATATATATATATATATACACACACACATACACACATATTATTTGAATTACATATGTATAACAATCCATCAAGGCCAAGATAGTTACTCTAATTCCATTTTCAACTTTCGTGGAAAAAGTCAGGCGATAACATCCGGTTGCCCTCTAACAGTTAAAATTATGCATGGAAAATGGTTATAGAATTTTTCTGTAGCCAAAAGAAAAAAGATTGCATCTTTTTCAACCAAAGAATGAAAGATGCTTTAAAATGTATAATTTCAACATTTTCCATGTCGTGAGGGATTACTTTTCCCTCATTTATATTGTTTTGTACAATCAAAAGTATGACCATCTTCTTTAAAAATAAGATTACAAATGACAACTCCTTTATCACAACCAAATATATTCAAGAAGGTTCCCGTGCAATTGAGCATACAAATAATATCTTCAATGACGACATCGGAAATGCCTTAAACAACTTGACATTCATGTAGAAAACATCTCTTTTGGTCATTGAAACATTTTGTGATAAAGTTATCTCGATGATTGACAGTATGCAAGATGTCATTATAGCCTATAAGATGTTTTTGGTTATCAAAGCGTTGCTGATGGACGTTTTCCTTAAGAAGGATCGGATCGTACTTCTTAATATAGATTTGGTTAACTGATCTACAAGAGGATATACTAAAGTAGTAGTTGTGCCCCTTGACATTCACTTCATAGTTGAGTGTTTTTATTAGTTTATGACTTATGACGGATTCAGGCTTTAACGCAGTAGCTTGACGGAAGTTGTAATTATAACCAAGATCCGAGAGCGAACGCTTTAGAGATGGTGGGGCTGACCTAATAGCTTCGGCTCAGGATTCGAGGTTGAGACGTATTTGAGCATCCTCTTTCAAATCCTTTTTTGTGAAGGCAGGTTTCAAAACTATGATGTCAGGATCTGCCGCTGCTGGTATATTGCCCCACGATGAGAGAAGGTGGGAGCCGAAAGATAAACAGGTGGCAATTGATGAGTTGAATAAATATTAGACGTAACCAAAGGGCAAAGAGGTTGGGGATGTGGGGAGTATGGTGATATCGAGTCTGATGATGATGAGAAAAGCTACTGTTAGTATTGGGATATGCTGATGTTTTTATGTGAAAAAACATCAAGGGATATTAATATATGGACCATATTTGTAAAAATTTAGACTGTCTGTAAAATGTTGGTTTTTGTATATTATATATTTTAATTTTATAATTATTCAATTAACGCAAGGGTTACAGAACCCTACAATTTAGTACCAAGGAAAACCCTAAAAGCTTAAAAGAACCCTAAGAAGAGAACTAACAAAGAAAAAACATGCCATCGTGGGGCGATACACTAGCGACAGATGCTGACACCATAAATTTGAAACCTGCTTTCACAAAAATAGATTTGAAAGAGGAAGCTCAAATACGTCTCAACATGGAATCCTAAGCTAAAGTTATTAGGTCATCTCTGTCATCTCCAAAGCGTTCTCTCTCAGATCTTGGTCATAATTATAACTTCCGTCAAGCTACTGTGGTAAAGCCTGAAGACGTCATAAAGCCATAAAGCTCTCAAATATGAGGTAATGTCTATGGGCACAACTACTACTTTAGCATACTCTCTCGCAGGTCAGTTGACCACATCTATTTTAAGGATTACAATCATATGTTTATTAAGGTGAACGTCTATAAGTAACGCTTTGATAATCCAAAAACGTATCGGAAGGCTATAATTATATCTTGCATACTATCAATCATAAGGATGACTTTATTATAAAATGTTTCAATGACCAAAACATGTTTTCTACATTAATTCCAAGTTGTTTAAGGCCATTGTCGATGCTGTCATTGAAGATATTACTTGTATTCTCAATTACACGATAACTTTCTTGAATATATTTGCTGCTGATAAACGAGTTGTCATTGAAAATCTTATTTTTTAGGAAATTGATCATACTTTTTATTATACAAAAGAATGTAAAGGGAGGAAAGCGATCCCCCATGACATGAAAATTTGTTGAAATTTTGCATTCTAAAGCATTTTTCGTACTTTTGGTTGAAAAAAAGATTGCATCTTTTTCCATAACCGTTTCTCTTTTGGCCACAGAAAAATTATATAACTGTTTTCCATTCATAATTTTAAGTGCTAGAGGGATGTTGCCATCCAACTTTTTCTACTAAAGTTGAAAATGGAATTAGGGTTATCTGTTTTTGGCTTTGATGGACTGTGATCCATATGAAATTCAGATAATGTATGTATATATGTTTCAGGGTTAAAGAATTTGTCTTATAAAAATGGTCACCTAACCATATCAATGTCAAATGGTTAGGTAATAAAACTTCGCATATAAGAAAGTTTAATCTCTCCGAAAATGTTCGAATCTAAATGACACTGCGTTATTAAGATGACTGAAAATATGTTAGAAAATAAATGTGTGAATAGTAAGCCTAAATGGGCTGAAGAATTGAGGACCATGTTAGAGACTAAAGAGGAGACAGAAATTCAGGTTGCGACATGTTTTGGGATGAAGTATTTAACTGAAGTCTACCTACCGAAAAAGCTATAGGATTTCGATTGCGTTTAAAGTTGGGTAAGTATCATTTTTTCTAATTAAATTCTTTTTATTGTGCCGAGTCTGTTAATTAATAAGAAAATTTATATTGTGTGTATGTTTTTTTTTCTTCTTCAGAGATAAGAAGAGATGTAGGGGGCATGATGGTAGTACGTGGAGAAATGAAAAGAAAATAACTTTTTTAATGACTATTTTTGTTTAAGAGTAGATAATTATTTTAATGGTTGTTTTTTAATATTTATAACCAATTACAATGGTTGATTATTGTAATATTTATTATGATTGTAACTTGCAAATCACTCAGGAGGTTATTTTATCACGAGTGGTTTTCAAAACTTTTGCAGAAATATATTTTATAGCAATCACGTCTGTAAATGCTATAAAAATATAAGTTTATAAATGGTGTAAAAATTTATAAACTAAAAGTACATGATACAATTAATACCAACAAGTATTGCATTCAATGATATATAAGTATCATTTATATTAGTTTTTGAAGTGTTTAAATTAATACATGCATGTATATTCAAGAAACATTATCGACTTGGATATTCACTATAAATTTTGACATTTGGTTTTGAAATACTTTTACTGTTATTGTGGACCCGTTATGGTGGGAATTGGAAAAGACGTGTGGCTAAATGGGTTCCGAAAGTGTGAAATTTAACAACATGAAAAGTAACAGGTGACATTTAATTTCTTACATAACAACGATATTGTAATAAAATAAAAACATTGTAACGGTAGTTAGCTAATGTCTTTTTTTTTTTAAAGTAAGTTATATATGTTTTGTAAATTATGTTTTGATCCCACATTAACTAATACCAATTTAACACATTAAACAAATTTCAATATCATACCACACATAATAAGGCATGTGGACCATTGGCTTCTGCCAGGAGGTCCATCACACATGATATGTTTAGTACTAAATCCGATGTCTTGGTATGTTTAGGCCATTTTTGATTGCATATCAACAAGATACTAGTTTATAACAGTAGATAACTATGAAAAATATTCTTAGTACTCAAGAAGAATACGAACGGAAGATATGTTTTAGTGTACAAATAACATGGGTGGTGAGATCATTATAAAAACTAATGTAAAACTCCTACATGTTTCTCAGTTAACCTGTTGGTCCACATTTTCTACCGTGCATGAAATATGGTCAACCGATAAAGTATGATAGTGCAGTCTCAAAGAATTCTTGATATACCATGTTTCCATGGTAAGCTTTTTGAAGCTTATATGCAATAGAACTTTTCGTTGCCTAGTTTGATGCAACATAAAACACCTGCTTGTGTTTTATATATTATATTATGGTACTTACATATATGAAAGAATTTTGTATTTCGGAAACGTTCACCATGCCTCTTGTATATCATCATCATGGTAATTGACTTCGATTTTGTTTAAGTCATTCCTATTTGTTAAATGGTTTCAATAACTTTATATTGGTACATCAAAACATTGTTGTTTTTAGCTATAAACTAATTTACCTAGAAGAATTGTTTTTATCATCACTTTGTTCTTGACAAATGGTATACGAGTAACCGAAAGACAGACAAAAACGAAGGAGTAGTATGAAGCAAAGAGATAAATCCGCAGAAAAAGAGTATATATCAAGACTTGGTTATGCTGTTGGTCTAATCCCGCTTTATCTTGCCTCCCTTTTCTTGTATATCCCCTAGTCTAGGGTTTTTAGGTCAGTGTTTGTAAAGAAAATTAAAGCAGGGAGAATAATAGAAGCTGTAACCATCAGGCACCCTTTGCCTCTTCCCTATCTCAAATGAATGTATTGCTTTCAATTGCATTTCTTCCTCTATCGAAGGTAACCTTCAATTTGGACTTCATACATGAATTCCAAAATGAAGCTTCCATGTGACAGTTCACAATAATTCTTTTTACAACTTCTGGGAAATTGATAACCAAGAAAATTATAAGCTATATCATTTTTGGGCTAATTGTTTGATAATTATAAGCTATAAATTTCAAAATGTGGTAGGGTGACACAGATATAGTTGAAGATGTCCAGTTATGTCTAGTTGAAGATGTCCACTTTTGTCCCTCTTGGTATTTTTCATTAGTTGATTAAATAGTAACATTTTAAAGTTTTATGTAAATTACTATCTAATGATTTGATTTTGTTTGTATGTCTATAAAGCACAAAAGAATTCTTTAGTGTTGGACATGATTCTTGCTTGCTTGATACCTTGGGATGCAAGAGTTGGAACAGAAGGTTTGTTTCTTTTTTAAAATTTTATTTAAAAATTGGATAACAAATTGTAGTTAGATTATGATGGGATATAGTTATCTATTTGAATTTGGCGGAAAACCAAAATCAGAATTTCAATTTTCGAGATTAAGCCAAAATATTTCAACAATTTTAGTGATTACTATAGCATCGTTATTTCACACACATTAATGTCATTATTTTTTAAGTTTAAAGTTTGTTGTCCCAAACATTCAGCAACAAAGTATAATGCATGATTATTCATTCTAACTCCGAGTTTTTCAATGCTATTGCAGATGTTACAACTCACATTACCTTCATCCTAATATTATCACAAGACATTCATGGAAACCAAAAGATATTCCCCTTAATCATGAACATGTATTTGCCATTCAATTTTAAATTAAATCCTTGATAAATGTTATAAAAGTAGCTTATTAATCTGCATAGTTACATTAAAACCAGACATGAAAAAAAAGAGTTAAATCATGAATCATGATAGATGAAACATTAGCACCATATGACACGCACATACATAACATATGCCACATACAACACTCACAGTGGACAGTTAGATAGCTTCAGAGATTTGAATTAGCACCCTGCATTTAAACAACACTCAAATGAATGCACAGTTTAATCAAATATAAAATTATCAAGTCTGAGATAAAACCAAACTATGGATCCAACCCTTTTCTACTCTAATTATATTTATGTAATCAATTTGACATTTTGAATTTTTAATGAAGTTTATGGATCGAGGATCATATATAGATTGGTGTTCAAGGTGCTTTTGCTAATCATTTGACTGAAGAGATTTAACTTTCAAAAGAAGACATTTACTATAACTACGAGTAAAAACATACATTAAAACGTAGCTAAATTCTACATTGGGAATGTACATATTTTGCAGAAATCGACTGCAAAATCACTTGCTTTAAAATTATGAATATACACGAAAAACGTTCCACTTTTTTTTACCCTACTCAGATTAAAATAAATAGTAAGAATAAAGCATTTCGGACTTTGTCAGAAGAACTTGGAGAGCAAGAGGCTAGAAGCAAGGAACGTGCGGGAGATCTGAAATCTACTTCAATTATCATCTTTTGGAAGGTAGCAAGTCGTTACCTTGACCTCATTTCATTCTAGATTTCATTTGGTTAAAGATTAGGGCTTTTCTAGTATAATAAAGAGCCATTCTTGGGTATGAGCAAAGATCTGAAGTTGTAACTTTAGATCTGAACTCTCTTTGACCTCTAAGCTCATAAAGCTTTCAGCTTTAGCAAGCATGAGCCTCTCCTTGAGTGTAAAACTCCATTGCAAGCTTGGATTTGTCATTTAGAGTCTTTAGAGCCTTGCATGCACGTAAAGTTGCATAAACATGCCCTGGGGAGTTGGATCTGCAATATGGAACCTTTTCAAGGCTTAAAAAGCATCTGAATGGATAGAGGACTGAAGGGACTCGACGAGTTTCATGGTTGACTCGGCGAGTCCAATGAAGATTGTTGTGGGCTAGGCGAGTCAGTCGAATGACTTGGCGAGTCAGCTAAGGTCTTCTGGACCTTTGGACATGCATGAACTCGGTGAGTTGCAAGGAAACTCGGCGAGTTGGCCAAAGAGTTTTCGGCTGCAAACACTGGGAACTTGCGAGTCGCTCAAGTGACTCGGCGAGTAGACGAGTTATGCAGGAACTCGGCGAGGGGATGGTTGCACTCGACGAGTCAGGTCAACATTGTGACAACACGGAACTACTATCAATGTTAAAATCAATTCCATCACCTTCTAGCGTCATTTGAGGATTCGTTTAAGTGTTGTAAGCTTAAGTACAATTAAGGTTGAGATTAGGGATGAGCTATCAAGTCATAAAGTAGTAGAATCGGGCCATATACCCTCTTGGGAGGAGTGTACGGCCGTACACATGGGTGTGTCGCCGCACACCCACCCCATGACCGCACACTCGGGGTGGTGGGTCACCCACCTCTATATATATATGAGGAAACCCCTTTCTTTCATTCTTTTTTTCATTTGGCTGCACACTACTACTTTCTCTCTAGAATCTTCAACCAAGAGCATTCCAAAGGCCTAAAAAACGTAAGTGATTCATTCCTTAGCTTGTTATACTTGAAAGATCCCTTGATTCTTCATCCTTTGAAGGTGTACGGCCGCACACCTTCATAAGGTCCTTAAAGACTCTCCAAAGTGAGAGTTTGGCCCCTATCTTCCAGTTGGACTTGGTATTAGCCTTGATGCACCTCAAAATAGACATTTTGGGCATGAACATGGAGAGTGTACGTCCGCACACCCCTTTGTACGACCACACACACCTCTTAGGGCCGCAAACCCATCGTAATGATCATTTTAGGCCTCAAACTTGCATTATAACTAAGAATGGGGCCTAGAACACTTGTTGAATGCTAGTTAGAACCTTGGAAATGCCTCAAAAGCACATCTCATCATGAGTGTACGGACGTACACTCATGGGCCGCACACTCAGGGTCATACACACCAATAGAGTGGCCATACACCCCCCTCACTCAATCATATATGGTTTTGACACTTAGTTCAAGTGTTTTCAGACCCTTAGAGTGGTTTCCTATCATGTTTAGTCATGAAATACCCTAATCTAAAACATATATGTGTTATTACATGTTATACAGAATCCAATCGTGTTCAAGGCTTCGCTTGATACTCAGCATCCCATATCGATCCTTCATTCAAACCACTCACTTAAGGTGAGTTCATACCCCTACTCTTTTAAGGTTTTCAATGTTTTCAGGGGGGGGGGGGGGAGGGGGGGAATACAAGCCAAATACAAAAGTTTTTATTAAATTATAAACTAAATGATACAGTCCAACGATTTCCACGTTTATTAACATGTTTACGTATCTTATCCCTTTTGTACTATGTTGAGCATAAAGGACGCCGTTATTTCTGAAATCATAACCTTATAATTTTCAGAATAGTTTTACAAAACAAATTTTGTATTATTTCAAGTAAACTATAATGGGTATAGTTTAGGATAACTCAATATACAGCTTTTACCAATTCAGATTTCATTCATGAGTGATTATATTAAAACTATGACAGATTTACGTTATGGTATACATTTTCTCAGGAGTATTATACAAAATAATTATTTAAGTATAATTATTTTTACTCTACTAAACCTACCTCGGGGGTACATAAGAAACGATATTTCATTCATATATTATTACTGGTAAAGTCGTTAACCTAATTGGGAGACACGTCCTTGGGCGCTTACAACGTTAACTAAGTGGAGGACTACCCTTATGAACTAGAATTTCCTAGAGGGAAAGCGTGAATTTTGTGTATAGATCTATACGGGACTGACTATCCCGCACCTGCTGCTAGCTACAGTCGGACCAACAGGTCTACGGGTGACAAATGTCATAAAGGATATCGACGCCTGTTTCCTGTCGTATCAAGTTTAAGTATGGTCATAAAACTCGCCAATCGTACGATACCTTTTACGTAATAATATACTTCTCAAAGAACTACTGCTTTAATAAAATAAGTATTATACTTATGTTCTATAGTTTCGGAATCATTAAAGCAACCAACTCGTGTATACCAGGGAAAATAAGGGATTTTCCCAGCCTAAACTAATCATTGTTTACAAGATTTTCATTCTTCATTGGTTTTAATTTAAGTATTAAAACTACTTTTATCTACTGATAGTAATCAGGGTTTCCAAAGGAATAACGCATAAACGAAATAAGTATGGTGAATACTTGTACTTTTGAGTTTAAAACGGATATTCAAATTTACCCCATAGAAGGAAAGAATTATTCATACTTTTCATAAGAAACTAATGGATTTTCTTGAGAAACACTTTTCAAAAGGATTAAAGGACGGTTTCTTTTAAAACTAAAAGCTTATGAACTCACCAGCTTTATGCTGATACTCTTTTCAAACCGCTTGTATTCTTAGGAAATCATTAGACATGTACTCCCGCAGCTTTTGAAGATGGAGCTCAGATGTCGCGTCTTTTACATTTTGCTATACTTTTGATATACTCAAACTATGTAAACAAAGCAATCTAAATATTTATATTTTCAATGTAATGGTTGTGTTTACTTTGATTACTATGATGCAATTGTTATGATGTCACACATGATGTCCTCCACCCCCGAACGTTTTCGTCGTTTTGGTTCGGGGGTGTGACAAACATGGATTGTTGACCTTGACCATTGACTTTGGCTATGACCTAGGATTGACTATTTGACTTCTGGGGGTATTTTGGGAATTTATGAAAATTGTGGTGTGTTGGATATAGGTGGTGGAGTATGTGGCGGTTATCCGAGAGTTTGAGCTTACTATTTTGAGTCGACAGTTGCGAGGTGAGTTTTCCTCACTATACTCAAGGGTCTAAGGCATCGAGGCCGGCCCTTTGGATTGTTATCTGGTTATGTTATGCTAGTATCATCTGTTAGATTGGTGTCCTAGAGGGTAGGATAATATTATGTGATATGTGGTATGATCTGTTAGATCGGTATCCTGATAGACAGGATGGTATTATGTGCTATGTGGTATGATCCGTTAGATCATCTGTTGTCTATAGACTATTATGTGATAATCTATTATATGTGCACATATTTGTTTGGCGGTTGAGGCTTATTAGCCAATAGACCTGGGCATTCCAACCTGTTGGTTGTGGGCCGTGAGTATTCCATCCCGAGGATGATTGGACTCATAGTATGTGGGCATTCCAACCTGTTGGTTGAGGGCCTGGGGTATTCCAACCCGATGGTTGACTGGACCCATAATATGATGTTTATAATTATATGTGTATTGTTGACGGGTATGGGTATTTTGGGGGAACTCACTAAGCTTTCGGGATTACAGTTTCAGTTTATTGTTTCAGGTACATCAAGGGATCGCAGCAAGGCGAAGGCGTGATCGCACAACTCCTCATGTTTTGTTATTGTTTCTGGGAAAAACTCTGATACAAACTATTTTGAAAACGAAATTGTAATAACTGTTGGTTTCAAATGTTTTTGGAAAAGTTTAAAATTGACTTGAATTTTGTGGGTGTTACAAGTTGGTATCAGAGCCTTGGTTTGAGTGAATTGGAGGAACATTCATGTGAATCCAGTCTCAAATCAAGGAAAGATTTTCTAAATGATTTTCAAAATAAGTAAAGGAGGATGCAGAGTGTACGATCAGCCTGAGCCAATAAGTAGACCCCAAAATACCATACAGTTATTTGATTATGTGATATGTTAGAATAACATGCTAGTACTAGGCTAGGGATCTTTAGGAACTGCATGATAAAATTACTTGATTACTTGATTCCTGCTAGCCTAGGGCTTTCCTTATATGAGATTAACATCATTACTGTAGTTACTTTGTGTATGCATTACAATTGTATATAATTAAGATCTTATAGCCTGAGAATGTTGATTTGGCCTTATGTTCTGTTCTTGTTTGGGGCTTAGGGTAGGATCGGATATTCGAAAGTCTATAGGGTCCAGCGTTATATGTAGCTAGCATACACTAGTGCTGTAGGGTTGGTGGAAGTTTCATGAGTGCGTGGATTGTGTGAGGCCGGTAGGTCGGTTGTGAGACAGTTAGCCCTCCTCTAGGAGTGAGGTTGAGCGACCACCATGTGTATGTGTATTGTTAGGGTGTTGTGGTGATATTTGAGACAAATATGGGTAGGTGTGGAAGATAGTATGGGCCCGTACTACTGAAAGCACAGGACCCATACGCGTAGCAAGGAAGTCACAACCCCTAGGGTTTAGTCGGGAGTTGGTTCCCAATTATTATGCGGATTGTCTGATATCTTAATGTATTATATTTTTAGTATGGTGGTTACGAGGAGTTTTGTGACTGGATCCAGATTGACATCAGGACAGGGCGATCAGGAGGCCCCGGTAGCGCCCGAGGTTATCGGCCAGGAGGGGCAGTGTTGACAGAGGAGCATTTCAGGGAGATCATCCACGAGGAGTTGGTCGAGATTGTCCGGGTCATATCCCGGGGTTGTGTGGGACTATCATGTCCACTATGATGGAGTACTTCAATGACAGATACGCATCCCTTGTAGAGATGGCTACCGCTGCAGCTGCATCGGCTGGATCAGCGGCAGGAGGAGGAGCGGGAGCCAATCGGGGCTTTTAGTACAGGGACTTTGATAACATGAAGCCCCCTACTTTTGATGGGGCTGAGGACCCCATCAGGGCCATGAGGTGGGTTTCTGATGTGGAGGGGGTGTTACTTTACTTGCTTGTGCCCTACTGACCAGAAGGTTAGGTGTGCCCAGAACCTGCTGAGGTCCGGGGCCAAGGATTGGTGGAGATTGACGACTGGGTCGTACATTGATGATCAGAGAGTTGTTACTTGGGAGCAGTTCAGGGACATGTTCCACGCTCATTACGTTCCAAGGGTTAAGCGGAAACAATTGGCTCAGGAGTTTTTTGAGTTTGAGGCGGGATGGGGAGTCGGTGACGGAGAGAACCCGCATGTTCACAGAGAGGGCAATGTTTTGTCCAGAGTTTGCTTCTGATCAGGCTCAGATGGCATGCTATCTGAGCACGCTCACAACAGACATCCGACAATTTGTGTCTACCTAACGATATGATACTTTTCTGGAGCTGTAGGGGGTCGCGAGGCGGCGTGAGTTAGAGATCGAGCTGCAGTTGAGGGAGCAGTGGCAGGCCCCGACACAGTCGCAGTCGGCGCCGAAGCGGCCTAAGACTGCTAATACCAGAACTGGGGGACAGCCAGGCTGCACTTGTGGAAAGTGCAGGAAGGCTCATTCAGGGGCGTGCCGATCAGGGAGTGGGTGCCACCGATGTGGCAAGTAGGGCCATCTAGCCAGGGATTACAGGCAACAAAATTTGACTTCCGGAGTCAGACTTTGCTACCATTGTGAGCAGGTGGGCCATATAAAGGCCCAATGTCCTCTACTATCCGCCAAGCCGGCGCCGGCTCCAGCGCCAACTACTTTGAGGATTGGGGATGGGAGGCCAGTTAAGGCAGAGCCTCCGAAGGCTCAGGGGTGTGCCTTCCAGCTTACAACCGAGGAGGCCAAGGTAGCACCGGATGTGGTTGCTGGTATGTTTCTACCCTTTATCTCATTTATTATATATGTATTATGCTTATTTGTTGTGCCTGTGGTTAGGTACGTTTTTGGTGAACTCCTTGCATGCATTAGTTTTATTTAACTCGGGGGGCGAGTCGGTCTTTCGTATCTCAGATTTTTAGTAGGGAGTTCAGTGTGCTAGTTGGTGAGCTAGAGTGTCTGTTGCGAGTCTCTATCGCCAACGAACACAAAGTTTATGCTTATTCGGTCTACTGAGGATGCGAGTTGGAGATCTTCGGAGTATCCTTTTCGATAAATTAGATTATGATTCCCATGAGAGATGTGTGCGTGATTGTGGGGATGGATTGGCTTAGTCGATTTGGTGTCATGATAGATTGCGAGGGCCAACGGGTGGTAGTTCGAACCCCAAGTGGGGGAGAACTGATTGTATACGGTGAGGGCACCATAGTGGGATCAGGGTTTAGTTCAGCTGCCAAGGCTTGGCATTATATTCAGCACATATATGCGGGTTATCTTGCCTATGTGGTGGATACGCGAGTTGGAGATCAAAATCCACTTTCAGAGGTTCCAGTGGTTAGAGAGTTTGCCGACGTGTTTCCGGAGGAGTTACCAGGAGTACCTTTGGAGAGGCAGGTCGAGTTCCGGATCGACCTAGTGCTGGGTGCGGCTCCTATCGCCAAGGCGTCGTACCGGTTAGAGCCACCCGAGATGCAGGAGCTGTCATCACACCTGCAGGAGTTGTTAGGCAAGCAATTCATTTGACCTAGCAGTTCTCCATGGGGAGCACCGATCCTCTTCGTCAGGAAGAAGGACGGTTCGTACCGGATGTGCATTGATTATAGGGAGTTGAACAAGTTGACGATGTAGAACCGTTATCCACTCTTAAGGATAGATGATCTCTTTGATCAGTTGCAGGGTGCATCTTGGTTCTCCAAGATCGATTTGAGGTCAGGATATCATCATGTCCGGTTAGAGAGGAGGATGTGGAGAAGACCGCGTTTCAGACTCGTTACTGTCATTACGAGTTCGTGGTGATGCCGTTTGGGCTCACCAATGCACCAACAGAATTCATGGACCTGATGAATCGAGTATGTAGACCGATGCTTGATTGCTCTGTCATAGTGTTTATTGATGATATCTTGGTGTATTACAAGACCCTAGAGCAGCACGAAGAGCACCTCAAGCAGTTATTAGGAGTTCTGAGGCGGGAACGACTATATGCCAAGTTCTTGAAGTGTGAGTTTTGGTTACGAGAGGTCCAGTTCCTTGGGCATCTGGTTAACAAGGATGAGATTTTGGTCAAACCGGCCAAAATCAATGCATTCATCCAGTGGTAGGTGCCGAGATCCCCCTCAGGAGTTTTCTAAGATTAGCAGGGTACTAGAAAAGATTCATTCGGGACTTCTCCAAGATTGCAGTACCCCTCACTCATCTGATGAGGAAGGGGGTGGATTTCTGGTGGGGCCCTGATCAACAGAGGGCGTTTGAGACCCTCCGTCAGCGTTTGTTCGAGGCTCCAGTTTTAACTCTCCCAGAGGGAGTTGAGGATTTTGTGGTGTTCTGTATCACAGGTTTGGGGGCGGTCCTCATGCAGAGAGGACAAGTGATAGCCTATGTATCGCGGCAGCTGAAGCCGCATGAGACGAGATACCCTACGCATGATCTGGAGTTGGGGATGGGGTTCGCTCTCAAGAGTTGGATGCATTACCTATATGGAGTCCGTTGTACCATCTACACAGATCACAAGAGCTTGAGACACATCATGGACCAGCTGAACCTGAACGTGAGGCAACGTAGGTGGCTGGATGTAGTCAAGTGCTACGATTGCGAGATCCTTTACCACCCCGGTAAAGCGAATGTGGTGGTGGATGCTTTGAGCCGCAAGTCAGCTAGGTCTTTTACCCCAACAATATGTATGAGGATAGCAGTGGATTCTCCACTTGTGAGTTTGATCAGAGATGCTCAGGTTGAGGGCATGCGATCGGAGAACTGGAAGTTGGAGAGGACTAAGGGCGAGAACACCCAATTTGTGCAGGATGGTCTGGGATTATCGACCTGATGCGGCCGTGTATGGGTTCCGATGTCTGGTGAGGTCAGACAGACAGTCTGGAGGAGGCTCATTAGTCTCGCTTCTCTATTCAACCAGGGGCCACCAAGATGTATTGAGACCTGAGTTTGAGTTACTGGTGGCCATGTATGAAGCGAAAAATCGCTTGGTACGTCGAGAGGTGCTTGACCTGTAGGATGGTCAAGGTCGAGCATCAGAGGCTGCATGGTATGCTGCAGTCCCTACTGAAACCCATGTGGAAATAAGAACAGATCACAATGGATTTCATTACCAAGCTGTCGAGGACGTCGAAGGGGTTTGATGCTATATGGGTCATTGTGGATCGATTGACCAAGGATGTCCATTTCTTGGCTATACGGGAGAGTTCGTCGGCCGAGAAGTTGGCCGACGTGTATGTTCGTGAGATTGTCGCTCGCCATGGGGTTCCAGTCTCCATTGTTGCCGACTGCAATGTTAGATTTACCTCCCGTTTCTGGCAGAAGTTCCACGAGGAACTGGGCATGCGACTGCATTTTAGTACAACTTTTCATCCGCAGACCGACAGTCAGAGCAAGCGTACCATTCAGACCCTCGAGGACATGTTGAGGGTGTGTTTTATTAATTTCGGAGGGATTTGGGATTCCCACCTACCCCTTGCAGAGTTCGCCTACAACAACAACTATCATTCCAACATTGACGCCCCGCCTTTCGACCTGTTGTATGGGCGGAGATGTCGCACCCCGGTTTGTTGAGGTGAGGTCAGACATAGGGTGATGGGGCTGACGGAGGTAGTCATGCAGACTACCGAGAAGATTCAATAGATTAGGCAGCGACTGCAGACTGCTTAGAGTCGACAAAAGAGTTACGCCGACAGACGTCCATCCGAGTTAGAGTTCTAGGTTGGGGACATGGTACTCCTGAAGGTATCGCCTTGGAAGGGTGTGATCCACTTCAGCAAGAGGAGGAAATTGGGTCCCCGGTATGTTGGGCCGTTCAGGATTATCGCTAGGGTTGGCAAGGTAGCTTACATGCTAGAGCTACCGGAGGAGCTCAGTCAAATCCACAACACTTTTCATGTTTCACAATTGCGGAAGTGCATTGTCGATCAGGAGGCGGTGGTACCATTGGATGACATTCGGGTTGATGAGCGCCTGAATTATGTTGAGAGGCTCGTGGCCATCTTGAAGAAGAAGGTGAAGGTTCTACGAAACAAGGAGATACCTTTGGTAAAGGTACAATGGGAGTACTGAAGGGGGTCCGAGTGGATGTGGGAGCCAGAGGCCGAGTTACGGGAGCACTATCCAGAGTTGTTTACTATGGCAGACTTTGAGGACGAAGTCTAGTTCAAGTGGGGGAGAATTGTAACGCCCCGATTCTTAGGTATTTATTATGGTTATAGTTTTCATGATTTCAAGGTCTACTCGACAAGTTGGATGCCCTGACTCATCGAGTAGCAGCGGGTTGGGCCACGAGTTTAAGTGACCTACTCGCCAAGTCCAAGAAGGGACTCGACGAGTAGGAGCTGGAGGATGAAACCCTAGTTTATGGGGTTTTGCACCCTATTTAAAGGATCATAAACCTCCTTTAGCCCCATTGTAGCCTCTTGAGAGTCCAGAAAACCCCAATCCATGTGTGTGCTTCATCCTTGTGTGTTTTAAGCTTTGGAAGGTGGATCTTTGTAAGAAGAACTTAGAGAGCAAGAGGCTAGAAGCAAGTAACATGTGGGAGATCTGAAATCTACTTCGGTAATCATCTTTTGGAAGGTATCAAGTCGTTACCTTGACCTCATTTCATTCTAGATTTCATTTGGTTAAAGATTAGGCTTTTCTAGTATAATAAGGAGCCATTCTTGGGTATGAGCTAAGATCTGAAGTTGTAACTTCAGATCTAAACTCTCTTTGACCTCTAAGCTCATAAAGCTTTCAGCTTTAGCAAGCATGGTCCTCCCATTGAGTGTAAAACTCCATCGCAAGCTTGGATTTGTCATTTAGAGTCTTTAGCGCCTTGCATGCATGTAAAGTTTGCAACTTTACATGATAAACATGCCTTGGGGAGTTGGATCTGCAATATGGAACCTTTTCATGGCTTAAAAAGCATCTGAATGGATAGAGGACTGAAGGGTCTCGACGAGTTGCATGGTCGACTCGGCGAGTCCGATGAAGATTGTCGTGGGCTCGGCGAGTCAGCTAGGGTCTTCCCGACCTTTGGACATGCATGAACTCGGTGAGTTGCAAGGAAACTCGACGAGTTGGCCAAAGAGTTTTCGGCCGCAAACACTGTGAACTCGTCGAGTCGCTCAAGTGAGTCGGCGAGTTGATGAGTTATGCAGGAACTCGGCGAGTGGCTGGTTGCACTCGACGAGTCAGGTCAACATGGACTAATGACCTTGACCATTGACTTTGGCTATGACCTAGGATTGACTAGTTGACTTCTGGGGGTATTTTGGGAATTTATGAACATTGTGGTGTGTCAGATATAGGTGGTGGAGTTTGTGGCGGTGATCCGAGAGTTTGATCTTACTATTTTGAGTCGACAGTTGCGAGGTGAGTTTTCCTCACTATACTCAAGGGTCTAAGGCATCGAGGCCGGCCCTTTGGATTGTTATTTGGTTATGTTATGGTAGTATCATCTGTTAGATCGGTGTCCTAGAGGGTAGGATAATATTATGTGATATGTGGTATGATATGTTAGATCGGTATCCTGGTAGATAGGATGGTATTATGTGTTATGTGGTATGATCCGTTAGATCGGCTGTTGTCTATAGACTGTTATGTGATAATCTATTATATGTGCACATGTTTGTTTGGCGGTTAAGTCTTATTAGCCAATAGACCTGGGCATTCCAACCTGTTGGTTGTGGGCCGTGAGTATTCCATCACGAGGATGATTTGACTCATAGTATGTGGGAATTCCAACCTATTGGTTGAGGGCCTAAGGTATTCCAACCCGATGGTTGACTGGACCCATAATATGTTGTTTATAATTATATATATATTGTTAACGGATATGGAAATTTTGGGGGAACTCACTAAGCTTTCGGGCTTACAGTTTTAGTTTATTGTTTCAGGTACATCAGGGGATTGCGGCAAGGCGAAGGCGTGGTCGTACAGCTCCTCATGTTCTGTTATTGTTTATGGGAAAAACTCTGATATAAACTATTTTGAAAACGAAATTGTAAGAACTGTTGGTTTCAAATGTTTTTGGAAAAGTTTAAAATTGGCATGAATTTTGTGGGTGTTACACTATCTGCCAATGCTTTTTAAGTGCTCCAAACGCTTGTTCGATATCTTTTCTTGATTTTTCTTGGACTCTCTTAAATCTGGACCTCTAAGGGTCATATGGACATGACAAATTTTTAATGAAAATAGAAAGCTCAGGATAGATATCCACAAGATAGTACCCAAAATTATATTTTGTTTCTCGGAGTACAAATGACGAATCAGAGATAGTACCGTCATACACCTTATTGAATATTGGTGAGTTATTGAGAATATTAATATCATTAAGCGAACTGACACTTTAGAAAAAGGCATCCCAGATCCTTAAATCCTGTGAGGCTACAACTTCAAGCACGACCGTAGGATAATGATAGCCCTTTATGTATTGTCCATGATATGCGTTAGGACACATATTCCATTTCCAACGCATGCAATCTAAACTTCCTAACATTCTAGGTAAACCATGCACATTTCCATGATAAGCATACAACTTTTGTATGTCACTAGCAGTAGGACGACACAAATATCGTGGACCATACAAAGACATGACAAGTATGCAAAATTCATGAAGACTTTTTCAGGTGGTACGTGTGAACATCCTAAAACTCCCGTCTAGTGCATCAGGGGGTGGTATATTCTAACATAAAAAATACAACAATACATTTTTGAATTGGATCAAAGCCTAACGTACCTCTTGCGTCCGGGCGTTGCCTCATATACTCAGACACTGAAGTCGCACCTTCTACAATATGCATAAACAAATCTTCATGCATCTTGAACCGTTGACGGAAATAATATCCTTTAAACAAAGCATTCTCGTCAAAATAATCGTGCATGAGACATTGGTGGGCCGCTTCAAGCCATTTTTGGATATGTCTTCTTTGTTTACGTTGTGCATTGTTTGATTTAATGTTGTTAAGATGTTGTTCTAGCCTATTACGTATGGAGAAGACCGACTGTACTACGCTATCAAAAACATCGCTCGGTGAAGATGACGAAGACGAATACAAAATTCTTTTTTAAAGGAAAGACACAATAAAATTGAAGGAATGATACTTTGTGTGTTTGAAAAGTTGAGAATGTGGTCATATATAATATATATAGTGGTTGCAATTATTGAGGTCTTTTTTGCCTACCAAGATTCCCTTTACATAAACGCATGTGATGACATATATTAATTTCTAATATAAAATACGATTAAAATTAAAATCAAAGTCTACCTAAAAAGTACATTTAAAATTAAATAAAAAAAGGTTACATTAATTTCTAATATAAAATATGATTAAAATTTTAAAACATTACTTACTTCCTAAATACTACACTAAAACACGACTTAATACTGCATGTAATAAATAAAAATACTACGGCTAATCCCATTTGTATTCTTTAGCAAGATCCTTCTTTGCATTGTTAAAAATCCGAAAATCTTCCTAGGACAAGTTGTCTCCCGGGGTTAAGAAAAGCTTTAATGAACAATTATTTTCTTTTATCGCACGGTTCCTTTCTTTCATATTTCCTAATTCCAAAAAAACCCTCAAGCTTATCGACCAACCCTTTGATGTCTCTCCTTATACCTTCCACGTCAGTCGACAAACTTTGTGCTCCTTTCAACTTTCTTTTTGCTTTGTCTCGTCCCATAGGACGAGTTGGAACTTCATAAGGATCATCGTTGTTGAGGTCAATACCTCCGATACGCGTATCAAAATACTGAATGTGGGGTGACTCTGAAGTTTTGGTTCGTTTGGACATCCCTGCGTAATCGCCAATACTTTTTAGACCTAGCCATTTTCGATTGCCCTTCACAACTCCCCAAAACGACTCATTGACAAAAGCTTATTCGACTTTTGTCTTGTAAATATTTCGAACTTTAGCCATGAAATCCACCTCAGTTGCACCGCTTTAATGGGTTTTCATCGCGTCCATGTATATGTCGTTGAACTCCATTGCGGCTCGGTTGGCGGTCCTCCACTTCTAGTAAAGTGACTCGGGGTTGCGATACTTCTTATTCAAGCGGTGGCAAAAGTTATTCCAAACTTTTTCTATGAAGGTTGTTGAGTCTTGGTCGTTACCGTGGATTTGGTCCTCCGACACATCTAGTCATGAGTGAGTTAGTGCCCTATATTCATCATCCGTCCACCCTCTACATGGTGCTCTCCTTTTTCCTTTTTCGTGCTTGTGGTTCCACTTCGAGCTCTTGAAATGATTCTTGAATGGGATCTTCAACGAGGCCTTCATCGGAAGAATCGGTTGACTCGTCGAGTAGGCGACGTGGTTGGGATTGAAAGTTAGTTTGCAGTTGAGGTTGAGAAAAGAATTGAGTTTCTTGAACCTTTTCAAACAGATCAAGATCCACATTCGGGCGAGGTGTTGGTTGAGATTGGTTGTGGTAATCCCATTGGTTGAGAAGAGAACAAATTAAATGGAAACATTTGCGGAGCCATCATAGGAAAGTAGAAGCTAGCAGGTGAGTGAATTGGTTGATCAAATGATGGTCGATAACATGGTGGTGATGGAAGGTTTGGGGATGGAAAGTTTGTGATTTAGTGTTTGGAGGTGGGAGCGGTAGTGATGGAAGGTTTGAAGATTTCTTTTTGTTGGTTCTTGGGGTTTTTTTGTTTGAGATGAAGACATTTTTTCTTGAATTGAGAGAGTTTATGAGAAAGATATGGTATTTTGTGTGTGTAAATTGTTAAGAGCGTGGTTTAATTTATATTAGTTGAATAATAGTTGAATACTTTTTTTAATTTTTTTATTAAAAACATTTTTTTAAAAATCAAAGTTGGTAAATATAAGCTGTTGAAATATTTAATAGCAACAATAAATTCATAATGTGTACATTGGTGCAACGACAGCAACATACATACAATGTGACAAAATCCGCAGATTTGATCGGTCTAAGACTTTCTCGACCAGCCGTTGTCCTACGAAAGATAGAGCACTAAAATCATGGCCGACTTACGTCATGCTAACCCTGCATATAATGCACCAACGCAAGAAAAATCAGCGATCACATACTAAAATAGAACATGCTCCTACTTGGCTCTAACAACACTGCTCTGCTATCCACTGAAAACACTCGGGTTATCCCCCGATCCGCAAACTAGCAATTGCACTCGGGCTTACCCCCAACCTGCTAACCAATAATTGCACTCGTAACAGAACGCATCCCGAAACTACAACACTTAACTAACCCTGCAATGCTTTTGGGGGTCTCAGACTTCCAAGCCCCAATCAAAGACTAACATACAAGGAAGCCCTTCACATAACCCTCAACCCAGGCTCCTAACACCCTAGAGTCTAAAGCACGCGGACGCCTTACAGATTACTAACACTACCAAAACTAAGATGATTCTAAAAGAAATCCAACAACTAACGATGAACCCGATGTGATAATCAGAAGATCGAACAACTCTGCACAAATCTTGATCTGGAGAAATCCGGTTGAGAACTATTGGAGATGTACTTCGTATGAAAACCCTAGGGAACAAACAACACAGTCTCACCCTTAGAAGAGGCTACTAACATATAATGCAACCACATCGTCATCTGCACCAACACTAAGGATAACCCGATCAACAACCCAACATTTGGGAATTCGATGACCAATATCCTACAACAGTAGAAAGGGAAGAAAAGGATATGTAACACCCATTTTCGTTTACTTATTTCGAAATGAGGTTAATGAATAATAACGAATATTTATATAATTAAAGACTAAATTTTGAAGGTTTGACGAATGATTTAATTAATTAAAAGGCAATATAGATGTAAAGGGGTTAAACAATAATAATCATAATAATTAAACTAAATCAATTTATTACAAATAATTAAATATAAAAGGTCCAACAATAATTAAGTCATTTATGTTCAAGGAATTAGGTTAGAGCAAAATATATCAAAAGACCAAACCTTAGGGACCTTTCATGCTAACTTCAGAAACTTAATCCTCTTGTCCTGATATGTAACATCGTGTGCAGAGGGACCTCCTCCCATTTTCTTTGAAGCTACATAGAATTTTCTGTGAGAGCAAACCCTAGTTTTGTTATGTTTGTGTGCATTGTGTGCGGCTGGTAAGTTAGAGGGGGGGGGGATTTGAGTCTGAGAGAGAAAGGGGGAAGGTGAAGGGAGGCTATCACCGTCGAAATCTCGCTGGAAGTCGCCAGAAGCCGCCAATCGGCGTCATCGAAGTCCCGTCAGAGGAATGTAGTCGTTGGAAAACATGGAGTGGCATTGGACAAGGTGGGTGTTGTTGCTTGGAAGTTTAGTTTAGGTAAGAAACCTCTTCTCTTTCAATCTATCTCTTTTTTCCTCTTGATTCCTTACCGAGAGCCACCACCACCGTCGACGACGGTCTTTGTTGTCAGTACTCACTCAATCGCCACCGCACGTCACTGTGGGTTGTGTTTTGATTCCTAACTAGTTCTTGAAGTTTAAGCAATCAAATTTTTATTTTTCTTTTCCGGGTAAAGAAGAAGAAGCTCCGAGTTATTGTGATGAATCTCCTGCTATGCTTCGAGGTGATTAACTCTTTCGGGTGAACTCAATGTGAAGGGTGTTGATATATGGTTCATTAGCATGGCCTAGACAACTCTTGCGTGCCAGCCTCGCCTGGCGCCCCCTTTCCAGCCTCGTTGGGGACCCTCCTGCTGGTTTATATCACTAAGTCCAGTCCAATGTCATTAGCTGCATACCAATAACATCGGACTGGGGGGACTTGTTGATATATGGTCCATTAGCATGGCCTAGACCTCTCTAGCGTGCCAGCCTTTCCCGGTACGCTCTCGCCATCCCTGTCTGGCTCTCCCTTGCCAGCCTTGCTGGGGCTCCCCCGCCTGCCCGACTTGGCGCTCCCTGGCCTGGCACTCCCTTTCCAGCCTTTCCTGGTGCGCGCCCACCAGCCTTACCTGGTGCGCGCTCGCCAGCCCCGCCCGGCGCCTCCAGGCGGCCTCACCCAGCTCTTTGCTAGCTTGGCCTGAATTTGGCTGGCCCAAGGCTTGACCTAATCCCCCTTGACCTAATTGTCCCCTATATCATGAATAGTGTCTCCTCCATGGAGGGGGATCTTCCTTATGGCGCAACCACCACCTTATACTCCGGCCGAGTGGCTCAGCCACCACCCTCCGCCATCAGCCGCCATACACCACCAGCAGCACCAAGATGGTTCTCTTTAGCTAAAGGGAACCGTCTCAAATCTTCCAGATGATCTAACTTGACCGTTGAAGTTCGCTCCCGGCGCACAGTCCCTAGGGCGGCTCTAACGGACTTGTCTGTTGTGACCTCACAGATCCGTCTCCGGCGTAGAATCGGAGCCGATGTCGCATCATTTGGCGTCATCTCGGATTCGAGCAAGTAGCAAAAGCTTTAGTTGGTTTCAAGCTTGTTTTCTCCTAAATCTGTTCAGATATGTTGTGCTTTAACTCAAGTTTTCTCAGATCTGTGCATGTTTAGCATCTTTTGGTTCAGACCCGTTTGGCTTTTGCCAAGATCTGTTCAGATCAATTTGGTTCTTGACAAGATCTCTTCAGATCTGTCTAACCATCGTTTAGATATGTAGATCTATTTTCGTTCTTAACTTCATATCTATAGATCTGTTGAGTTCTTAACTCATTTGAACATTTAAAAAGCTTGCAAAGACATTTTAGAGCTATCAACGTTTTTAGCTTAGATCTCCAGATCTCTATGTTTTTGTTCACTTAATCACCTCTCAAGTTTAAAAACACCAGTTCAAAACCTTTTTTATTTATATTTTCGGGGATAATGGAGGATTTTACGAGCTTTCCTCCATTTTTGTTCATATTGTGGTGTTTTATGGAAGCAACTTGAGAGTTGAAGAGCTTTTTGGTAAATATTTACTTCATTTTTAGTTTATGTTATGAAGAAATCACCTTTAGTTTGTGATTTTCTTTGCAAGACTTCTTTGAAGTTGTTTACTTATTGTTTTCTTCAAAAACTTAGAGAAGGAAAACGAAAAAATTTCAGATATGTTTCTTGTTCATGTTCTTATGTCTTATTGAACAAACCGAAGTAAAAGAGAATTTTATTAGAAGTAAACCTTCTTAGATCCGGTTTTTGTTTATGATATGGGGTTTGTTCAGCAAGTATGAGAAGAAAAGAAGTTTTTATCTTAGTTTTAGTTTATACATTACCAGAAAATTGTTTATAGTTTAGATTTTCCGTTTTTTGTTTATACCATGGGATTTCTTCAGAAAACTGAGAAGAAAAGAGGTTTTTAAAGTTCATAAACCGTTCTTTTTGTTCAAATTGAGAAGGAAATCCATCTTTTAGTTAAGGCTATTTATATCTTTTCATACCAACTTTAACAGCTGCTTGTAAGCATAGTTGTCATACTTGTACATTTCAAAACAAATAGCATTTTTACCTTTTAAAGATTTACCCTATCTTCCCAAAAATTTACTGCTCAATAAAAAAAAATGGGATAGGAAGATGTTGAGATATGTTGTTTAGAACCAACAAAAAGGAAAAAAGAAGATAAAAAGAGGGTTCTGTAAAAAAATGATATGTAAAAAAGAAACGTATGATAAAAGGGGGGGGGGGGATAAGTGGCGTATATGCTTCTTTTGAGCCAATAAGATAAAAGAAAACTGTTGTATCTTTCCTTTTTGGCATTCCCATTATGGAACGATGAAGACGGGATGTTTGCTGGAGCCCTCTATCCTCATAAATGGATTGAATGAGAAAATCACAGTGGGCCCAAAGTTGATACCTATAGTAGTTTTTTTTAAAAAAAAAAAGAAGAAGTTGGGCTATAAGTTGGAAGTGGGCTCCTTATGTTGGCCTTCTACATTACATTGGGCTACATCAACATTAAATAAAATGGACTATTCGTTTAATCAAATTTAGACAGTCGCTCATGGTTCGCTTGCTATAATCCCAGAACAAAACCGAACTTCAGAAGACGGGTTGCATTCAAGGACACTCGGAATTTCCAAAAAAAAACGAAAAAGAAATGGGCTTGTCCGTTCTGTTGGGCCATATCAATAGCAAAAATGGGTCACCTTCGCAAGAGAAAATATTAAAAAAAAATCAAAATCAAAGCTCATACGCTCCAATCCTTTCAAGCTAAATCCATATCTGATTCTATAAGATGCGGTCCAACTATCTCAATGTTTTCAAGAAAAAAAGGGGGAGAGAGAAGAGTAGTACGCTACTACTACTACTCGTGAAGCATTTCGAAATAGCCCTCAATAATCGTGTTGCTCGGCTATCAGCAGCTGTGTTGACCAACTTTAGGCAGTCTTGCTACTCAGCCCTCACCATTTATGGTGACTGACCCCCGTTAGTCTCGTTGCTCAACTCTCAGCGGTCGCGCAGCCCAATCATCAGCAGTTACGTTGTCTGACTCCCAGCAGTCATGCTGCTCAGCTCTCGCCAGTCGAGCTGCCCAGTTTTTGTTAGTACTTGGGTCGCCTAGCTCTTTCCAGCAACTATGTACCTCAGATTTCAGTGAATATACATCCATCTTTCCCTTTCTCTTCACCTCCTTAAATAAATAAAAAGAAGGGGGAAAGGGTTCGTACGACACTATGCAGAAGTGATTTTTCTATCGAAGGGGCAGAGATAAAATACATGAAGAGATGATGCTACGCATGATAGTGCACTCCCGAGGTGACATTAATATTCTGAGTCGAAAGATCAACCTCGTCGTTCAACCCTCGGTAGTCTCATTGCCGAGCTCTTAAGCAGTCATGTTGCTCACCCATCGCTAGCAGCTCGCTGCCCACCCCTTAACAGCCCAGCTGACCAGCTTTTGACAGCAGCTACATTATCCAACTCTAGGTAGTATCGTCGCATATCCCTCGGCAGACAGCCGAGACAGTGAGGCACCAACTATCACTACAACTAATGATGCAGCAAAGCATCAGGCGCCATTATGCTTCAACCCAAAATGATCATCCGGGGCCACACACACACACATACATAGATTGCGGGCTGCTACGCCCAATCATACGAGGTTCAGTACCCTCGCCTCGAATCGCCTGGCTTCTCAGCCCGACTCCATTATAGCGGCAAGCTCTGCATGCGAGAGTGAAGTCTCTTGATCCTATGATGATTCCCGCGATGGGAGTTTATGTAACGTCCCGTCCTTAAAATATCCTTTATGGGTATTGGATTTTATTCAAAAAGGGTTTTCGGGTTGGGGTGTGTCGCTAGAAGCGTAGGTCTTCTCGCCACCTTAATGTGGATATGGAGTTTAACGGAAACGGACTTATGATGGAGGAGATGTTGTAAATTAAAGATATTGGTAACAATGGTCCCTAAGGGGGAAGTTTAGCAAAGGGGTCCCATGCATGCCAAGCATTGATATGTGCATAATTAGTTAATTATTTAGTATATATTTTTATTCATTTTTAACTAATTATGTGAATAATATGGACAAAAGGTACTTAATATTGTTTAAATTTTGTTTTCAGTCCAAAAGATATGCTTGGGAGTAAAAGGGAGCAAGGGAAAGCAATTAAAGACCAAAGAGTGAAGATTGAGGAACAAAAGTATACATACTCGGCGAGTACACGCGTCTACTCGGCGAGTACCGCTGAATATTCCAGAAGATAGCCACGTTTCCTGATCTAAGACGGATAACACGAGTCTACTCGGCGAGTTGGGTCTGCTACTCGCCGAGTACCCCCTGTTTTGAGATATCTATAAAAATCGAACCTTTATCCGAGGAGAACACACCTTGGGCGATTTTTGAAGATCCTTCTGCGATTAAGAGTACCAGAAGACGTTGAGGAACCCTAATCTTCAACCTTTTGAAGAATTGAAGCAATTAGGTTAATCATTCCACTTAAGTTTAGGATTTGATGATGTCTAATCTAATTGAAATTGTTTCTATGTTTGTTTTTACTGCAACTATGAACTAATTTCGTTTTTGTTTCTGTTTGGGGAATACCAAGGAATTCCTATGGTTTAATTCTTAATTTTGATTAATTGTTTATTGGTGATTTATTAAATTAAGTTTGTTAAAGACCCTTATGCATTAATCACTACTATTTGCTGTTAATTGGAAGACAATTAGGCTGCATGAACATCTCTTAGTTGTTAACCTCATATGTCTATGTGAATACTAAACCATATGCTTAGAAGTAATGATTATGAAACTAAGATTAATAAGACAATAGGAAGATTAATGTGTGAGCTTGTTTGAGAAACCATCAAACAAGAGGTTAATTGAATTAATAACTTAATTGACCATTACAAATCTTATTTAATCCAAATCATTAATCTAGGGAATTAATTAGTTTAAACACTTGATCACCGCTTAAATTAGTTAATTGTCTAAGGGTTAGGAGTAATGAACATGAACCTAACCATTATAATTGGTAACCAATAGCAATTAATCTATCATAAATACAAATAACCATAGGAGTGAATTGGTTGAACCTAAATAGAAACATCTTTATCAAACTTGGTGAATAGTTGTTGCTTTAGTTATTTAGTTAATTTAGTGTGCCTAAGTTTCTAGTCTTGCAAAACTAGAAGAAAACCCTTTTTACTTTTATTAGTTGTTTAGTTAAAATTAGTTATTAGTTTAATTTTCCGTTCCCTGAGTTCGACACCTTACTTACTAATCTATACCACTAAAAGACAGGTTCACTGCCTTTGTGTGTTAAATTTATTAATTAAAAGTAGGGATAAAACAAGTGCATTTTACACACATCAAGTTTTTGGCGCCGTTGCCGGGGAACGGTTCTAAATAATTAATCTAATTCCTAATTTTTTCGATCCTTTGTGTGAGTTTACTTGCATAAGGTTACTTTATTACAGTTTAGTAGTCAGTAATTAGGTTTTAGTATATTTTTAAGTTTTAATAGTAAGTTTCTAATTTTTTCAAAAATACACTGGTACTCGCCGAGTGCAGTCGCACCTACTCGGCGAGTAGCAGCGTAATCAGCAGTTAAATTTTCGAATTTTTTTTTTGTTCTTTTTACGCTTTCATTCTGTTTATTGCAGGACTTTCATGACCAGAGGATCAAACACCCCGCTGGTACCTCCGTTTGAAGATCCCGAAACCGCATTGAAAAGAAACAAGGGAAAGGACGTGGAGAGTTCAAGTACACCAAAGAAATCACCCTTGTCCAATTTGAAGACTGTTTTTGGGAAAAAGAAGAGCAGCAAATCAGGAGCGTCCAGCGCTTCCTTAGTAATCGACGAACCGGCTAAGGAAGATATCGAGTACGAGACCGAAGAAGAAGAGGACCCGACATACGAGCACGAAACCGAATCCGAGGAAGAGTTAGCTGTCACAATGGATAACATTGATGAAATCCCCATGGGAGAATGGAAGAAGAGGATGCGAGACGACACCAGCCCGGGACTTGTGCAACCCGCAATTCCCGCGACTGCTACCTTCGAGCTAAAGGGTCATATCCTAGCTTTACTTAAGGAAATACCCTTTTATGGAAAAGACCATGAAGATGCCTACAAACACTTGGATGAAGTCAATGATGTAGCTGATTACTTTAATGTTCCAAATGTGCCCCACGAGACTCAGCTACTTCGTATGCTTCCGGTGACATTCAAAGGTGCTGCAAAAGACTGGCTCAAATCACTTCTCCCCGGATCAGTCACCACTTGGGCCAAGATGAAAGAAGAATTCATTGATCACTTCTGCCCACCTTCCAATATAGCCAAGTTGAAGAAGGCCATAGCTAACTTTGAACAACAAGCTGGAGAGTCTCTATATGAAGCTTGGGAAAGATACAAGAGCTTACTAAGAAACTGCCCACACCATGACCTCAACAGCCAGCAAGAAGTATCCATCTTCTATGATGGAGTCAATGTCACAACCAGGCAGTTACTAGACTCGCAAGGCCCGCTCACAAAGAAGCCACCCCCAGTGATCAAAGAATTGATTGAAGAATTCTCTAAACACTCTAGAGAATACCACAACCCTAGGCATGATGTCACTAGGGGAGCTGCCTATGCAACTACTGAAGACTTATCCGCGGTCATGGCTATGTTAAAAACCATGGATAGGAGGACGGATAAAATGGATCAAACAATCCATGCTATTCGGGTGGGTTGTGAAAACTGCAATGGGCCTCACCTCACTAGAGATTGTGATTTAGATGAAAATGGCAACAAGAAGGCGCAAGTGTGTTACTCAAGTGGAGACCGATATGATGAAGACTGGCGAAGACAAAAGAAAGATTGGCTCCCTTATGAAGAGTACAAGAAAGCCAAGGAGGAAAGGTTTAGGCAAAAAGGGAGAGGGTTATACCAAAAGGAGGAGCCGGTGCAAGAAAAGAAGCCAAGCTTGGAAGAAATGCTCACAAAATTTGTAGCTGCTTCAGAAAAAAGACACAGTGACCATGATGCTGCAATTCAAGAAACAAGGACCATGCTAAGGAACCAACAAGCATCTATTCACAATATAGAGACATAGCTTGGGCAACTTGCTCAACAAATCAACCAAAGATCACCGGGTGAACTCCCTAGCAAAACTGAAAACAACCCACGAGGCGCGCAAATAAACATTGTCACAACAAGAAGTGGGAAGATAATCACCCCCTGGCACCTATTCAGACTGAGAAATCACAGAAGGAGGAGGCAGAAAAGCAAGCAGAAAACCAAGAATTACACTCTGATAGCCCTACTCGCCGAGTACCACGTATGGACTCGGCGAGTACATCACAAAAACCCACCACACAGGCTTCTGAAAAACTTTACCAGCCTCCCATGCCATACCCAACCCGAGCGAAGAAGGAGAAGCAGGAAGAGGAGTACCAGAAGTTTCTAGATCACATCAAGACTCTTCAAATCAACATACCATTCATTGAAGCCGTCATGCAAATGCCCAAATATGCAAAGTTCCTTAAGGAACTTCTCACAAATAGAAAGAAGATGGAAGAAGTGAAGAAGGTGGTACTCAATGAAAACTGCTCAGCTGCTATGCTAAATAGGCTACCAAAGAAGAAAGGCGACCCGGGGAGCTTGACCTTACCTTGCCAATTTGGCAACTTGACCACCATATATGCCTTAGCTGATTCGGGAGCAAGTGTGAATCTAATGCCTTATTCATTCTTCAAGAAGCTAGATCTCCCGGAACCAAGGCCAATTCGCATGGCAATACACTTGGCCAACAAAACAGTCACTTTTCCAAGAGGCATATGCGAAGACATACTAGTCAAGGTGGATAAATTTGTCTTTCCGGCTGATTTCATCATTCTAGACATGGAGGCGGATCCACAAGTACCAATCATCCTTGGAAGGCCCTTCCTCAACACGGCCAGCGCTATAGTAGACATGAGAGACTCAAAGCTCACCTTGCGGGTCGGGGACGATTCAGTAACATTCGGGGTGGACCAAGCTATGAAGTATCCAAGGACCAGTGACGACACAACATTCTCAATCGACATGCTTGATGAACTATTGGAGGAAGACATACCTGAAGATTCCAGCAAGTTTGCAGCTTTAGATGAAGCATTTGATCCAGAAAAAGATCTACTAGAAATTGAAAGACAATTGGAAGAAGCGGAGTATGAAGAACTAATGAAGCAATCTGACAGCCCTACTCGCTGAGTAGGGCCGATCTACTCGCCGAGTATATCTGAAGAAAAGTCAGAATTCGTGATTGCAGCCACCAACTCGCCGAGTACCTCACCTCCACTCGGCGAGTCCAACAGTCAGAGCCCAAAATCAGAGCTGAAAACTTTACCAGATCATTTGGAGTATGCGTTTCTCGAGGAAGGCAACCAAAAGCCAGTAATTATAGCCTTTGACCTGACCAATTCTGAAAAAGAAGAACTCGTGCAAGTATTGAAGAAGCGGAAACAGGCCATAGCATGGAGCATCACCGACATCAAGGGAATAAGTCCATCCTATTGCTCCCATAAGATCAACTTGGAAGAAGGAGCAAAGCCGGTTGTACAACACCAAAGAAGACTGAACCCGAATATGCAAGAAGTAGTCAAGAAGGAAGTGGTCAAGCTCTTAGATGCGGGAATTATATATTCCATTTCCGACAGTCCATGGGTGAGTCCGGTCCAAGTGGTGCCCAAGAAAGGAGGGATGACGGTCATAACCAATGAAAAGAACGAGCTAATTCCGACACGAACGGTAACCGGTTGGAGAGTGTGCATCGATTATCGAAAGCTAAACGATGCCACTCATAAAGACCATTTTCCCTTACCTTTTGTTGATCAAATGCTAGAAAGATTATCGGGCCATAGCTATTATTGTTTTCTAGATGGATTTTCGGGGTATTTTCAAATACCCATAGACCCAATGGACCAAGAAAAGACCACATTCACTTGCCCAAGTGGGACTTTTGCTTATAGACGCATGCCTTTTGGGTTATGCAATGCACCCGCGACTTTTCAAAGGTGCATGACCGCTATATTCCACGATATGGTGGAAAAATTCATGGAAGTTTTTATGGACGATTTTTCCGTTTTTGGATCATCTTTCCATGATTGTCTCACTAATCTTGACTTAATGCTTGCTAGGTGTGAAAAAACCGACTTGGTACTCAATTGGGAGAAATTTCATTTTATGGTCAAGGAGGGTATAGTGTTGGGCCACAAGATTTCCAAAATGGGAATTGAAGTGGATAGGGCAAAGATAGACACTATTGCCAAATTACCCCCACCAACCAATGTGAAGGGCATTAGGAGTTTTCTAGGACACGCGGGTTTTTACCGGCGTTTCATAAAAGATTTTTCCAAAATAACTAGACCTCTAACACAACTACTACTAAAAGATGCACCATTTAATTTCACTAAAGAGTGTTTAGAGGCATTTGAATTTTTAAAGGAAAAATTAACTAATGCCCCGATCATTATTGCACCAAATTGGAACTTACCTTTTGAAATTATGTGTGATGCTAGTGACCATGCATTAGGAGCTGTCCTTGGTCAAAGGGTTGATAAGCACTTTCAACCCATATATTATGCTAGTAAGACTCTAAACCCAGCCCAAGAAAATTACACCACCACTGAAAAAGAATTACTAGCTGTGGTGTATGCCTTCGACAGATTCCGCCCTTATCTGGTTTTATCCAAAACTACTGTTTTTACTGACCACTCGGCTATCAAGTATTTATTTTCCAAACAGGATGCCAAGCCAAGACTAATACGACGGGTGTTGCTTCTTCAAGAATTTGACATAGCGATAAGAGACAAGAAGGGAATGGAGAATGTGGCAGCCGACCACTTGTCAAGACTTGAGAACCCGCAGTTGCAAGAAGATATAGTAGGAGACGACTTCCCGGATGAGTACATCATGGTGTCAGTGGGAGAAGAGCCATGGTTCGCAGACATAGCTAACTATTTAGCTACAAATTACATCCCGAAGGACTATAGCAGTCAACAAAAGAAGAAATTCTTTGCTGAAATCAAATATTACTATTGGGATGACCCATACCTCTTCCGAAGCTGTGCGGATGGTATCATACGAAGATGTGTGCTCGGGAAGGAAAGCCGGAGAATACTAGAACATTGTCATAGCGGGCCCACGGGAGGACATCATGGAGCACACTACACGGCGAAGAAGATCTTTGACATTGGGTTTTATTAGCCAACAATTTTTAAAGATGCAACCCAATTTGTCAAAGAATGTGATGCTTGTCAAAGAGTGGGAGATATTTCATCCCGAAATGAAATGCCACAACATAGTATCCAAGTGTGCGAGGTGTTTGATGTGTGGGGAATTGACTTCATGGGACCATTTCCCATGTCTAAAGGAAACAAATACATACTAGTGGCGGTGGACTACGTATCTAAGTGGGCGGAAGCACAAGCATTACCAACAAATGACGGACGGGTGGTAGTACGATTTTTAAAGAAACTATTTTCACGGTTTGGAGTCCCGAAAGCTCTTATTAGTGACCGAGGCACACATTTTGCCAATGATCAATTGGAAAAACTGTTAAAGAAATATGGGGTCACCCATAAGTTTTCCACATCATACCATCCACAAACTAGTGGACAAACCGAAGTAACAAATCGAGCCTTAAAGCGAATTTTGGAGAAATCGGTTGGGAGCAATCGCAAGGAATGGTCGGATAAGCTAGATGATGCACTTTGGGCCTTTCGTACAGCTTTCAAAACACCTATTGGTACCACACCATATAGGTTAGTTTATGGGAAGCAATGCCATTTACCGGTGGAGCTAGAACACAAGGCGTTTTGGGCATTAAAGAGTCGTAACTTCAACATGGATGAACTAAAGAGTAACTGGTTAATGAAAATGAATGCTCTTGAAGAACTTAGGAATGATGCATACTCCAGCTCATGGCTATATAAAGAGAAGACTAAGATGTGGCATGACAAGAGGATCAAAGATAAACAAATTCATGAAGGTCAAAAAGTGTTGCTCTTTAACTCAAGACTAAAGCTTTTCTCGGGAAAACTCAAGTCCAGGTGGGATGGTCCTTTTGTAGTGAAGACGGTGTTTCCACATGGTGCCATAGAGCTATTATCAAGAGATGGCACGCCTTTCAAGGTCAATGGTCATAGGGTTAAAACATATGAAGAAGGAGTCCCCCGTAATGAAGGAATGGAAGAATTGTTGTTGCTGGAAAAGAATGCAGCCACGTAGAAGGGGAGGAGTCCAGCTAATGACTCCCTAAAAAGAAGCGCTTCTCGGGAGGCAACCCGAGTCTCAAGTTTGCATTTTCCTTCCTTTTCTTTTACTTTATTTTTTCTTTTCTTCATTTATTTTGAGAACATCGCTGCTTGAGGACAAGCAATACTTAGAGTGTGGGGTGGAGGGTTTAAAAAGGAGAAAATACATAAATTCTTTAAATTTGTCACAAATTTTTTTTTCAACTGTAAGTTTTACTCGCCGAGTAGGGCCGTATACTCGGCGAGTACCTACCCGAGTAACCCGAAAAAACGCGTAACTGCATATGTACTCGGCGAGTAGGTCCGTTCTACTCGGCGAGTAGCCGATTTACACGGGTGAATAATAAGTCTGTAAAAAGAGGGTTTTTCACCCATTACCCCTCACACTCGCCGTGCACAGCAACCCTCGAGCAGCCAAACGATTTTTCGCGAGTTCGTCCAATTTTCTCCGAATTTCTACTCATTTCTCATCGTTCAACCAAAAAGGTAACATATTTACACCATAAACTCCTTAAAGGTTTGATCTTTATCACGAATTTACCCCGATTTGACTTAATTTCGGATTTGGGGGTTTCCTCCAATTCTAGGGTTTCGAATTAGCCATGAATTATGTGATATTAGGACGAATTTCTTTATGATTTGTGGTTAGATAATCTATTACAACAAACCCCTGTAGGAAAATTGGATTATTAACTGCTATACACAGGACCGAGACAGTTCCAGTCCCGCAGTTCATCTTACTCGCCGAGTAGGTCGTGTACTCGGCGAGTAGATGCCTTTTCAGACCCACTTTCTTGTTTTTAATTACTGGGTTTTGTTTGCTGGTGTGTTTGTTGGTGTCTGTATGCAGGAACCATGTTCAGATGGGGGCAATCTTCACGCGGAGGAAGTCAAAATGATATTCCATGGCTTTCCTTTCAACACATAACTTCCAAGTCATCTCAAAACCGAGCTAGAAACAGGTTGGAAGCCCTAAAACAAAAGGAAATTCATCTCCCGAATGCGGTTGACTGGGGTTGGATGGGAAATGTCGGGTTAGAGGAGGAGCTTACACCATATTTGGTAAAAGATTGTAGTTTGGGGTACACCACCATTACTTGTGACGGGTGGTTACAATTGTTCAAAATTCAGGAGTCCGTATATGCTGAGTTGTGCTGGGAGTTTTTTGCTACCATCTCATTCTGAGGTGGTAGTGATTACTACAATCCCAACGTAATCTCTTTTTCTTTGGGTGGAGAGCTGCGACAGTGCAGCATTGCTGAGTTCTTGTGGAGGTTGGGGATTTACGATCAAAGCGTAATGATGACAGAAGATTTTGAAGCATTCCTGGAAAACAGCCACAAAGAACTTCCCGAGGCAGTGGTGGCCTCGACATGGTGGAACACAATAGCCAACAGAGTTTATATTCCGTCCACCACTCAAGAAGGCCACATCCGTTCACCGATCCACCGACTTCTTCACCGATTTGTCGCCAGTACCATCAACCAAAGGAAGGATTGGGACAAGGTTCCAACCCTTGACATCTTTTATTTATGGAGTATCATTACTCCCGAGGCCTTTTGCAACATTCCTTACTGCATTGCCAAGTTCCTTGCCGAAGGGGCGGTCAAGGAGAAAGTTAATTCAAAAATCAATGGAGGAATGTTTATTACTCGACTGGCCAAGTCGTATGGGATACTTGATCTACCGCAAGCTAGGGCGCTCACGGTTATCCACCCTCCACCATTCAACACGGCATTATATCGGAGGGCGAGGATAGTTGAAAAGTTTGGTGACTCCTTTACCATCCCACATGAAGATGAGCCGGCGATTCCGGAGGAGCCGGGAAGGCGGGTTAGGCAACGTAGCGAACGGGTACGAGAAGACCCACCGGTTATTCCGGTGGAGGAGGATAATGATGGGTGGAATCAATTAGAGTACCGTCGCTACCTAGATGACATTGGGCAAGGGGTGAACTACACTAACCAATCTTTTGAATATCTTTTTCAGCAAATGAATATCGCCCCGAGACCCGGTCCCGGATACCCGTATATCATGAATTGGGAGGAGCAGATGAGAAGGAGAGCCGGAGAAGGAGGAAGTGGCACGGGAGGCGCTGATATGGAGGATGAATGATGAAGACTTGTTTTCTTTTGTTTTTGCTTTTATAATGATGTTTTAATTATGTTTTGGACAATTGTTAAAACACTTGGATGTTGGTTGTTTTGGTGGTTTGATTATTAATGTCACTTTTGGTTGTTCAATTTTTTCAGGGAAGAAGATTAGGAGACATGCTAAGTTGAGGGTCAAAATGGGAATTAGGAGATTTTCAAGAATTATAGCGTGTTGTTCTTAAGATTGAGTCCGTGCAAGAGTTATGGAGTGTACTATTGCTGGATGAATTAGAAGATAAAGTCAGGATGCATGTCCAAACTAGAGTTGAATGGAGCATTAGTATTGTTTTTCTGGGACTGTCACGTCTACTCGCCGAGTGCACAAAACCTACTCGGCGAGTACCTGACTTTTTACTCGACATTGTTCTGAGACGAGATTTACTCGCCGAGTCTACGATCTACTCGCCGAGTACTCTGCCAATTTTCAAATTCCAAAAATTGCTTTGGGCACTTTCACTGCTACATTTACATATTTTTTTGGGAGGAATTGTTTCTGGAGATGTTCTAAAGAAGCTTGTTCCTTTAAATTTTCAAGCTATCAACCACACGAGATTTGACACCCAAGGCATGGATGTGCTGTTCCCATGCCAAAGTCAGCTGAAGTTGGAACCTTACATGAAGAGTATCAACCTATCAACTGCTATCCCAGGAGAGTTTGTTCCAATTCCCTCTTTATTTTCTTTTTATGTTTTTTATCATACATAATATGCAATAAGGGCATTGCATAAAATAAGTGTGGGGTAGGGGGTTATCACATAAATAGAAAATTTAGAATCTTAATTTAGGCTAATTTAAAAAAAAACATTTGCATATCAAAAGTATTACTTAGGATTTAATTTAGAAAAGTTTGGTAAAAGAAAAATTAGGATTCCATATTAGAGTTGTGTTGATAATTGCATGAAAACCCAAATGTTTAGTTGAGCCTATATACGTTCTAGTGCATTTGTGGCTTCCTTATTCCAGTGAAATCATGGGACAAAAACACGACCCTGCTCGGCCCGAGGGATGCAATATGTTTAGCAGCCTAAACCTGAAATGTATCCAGGAAAATTGTTATCGTTAGCCAATAAAGGTTGAGATTGAGCGCCCCTGCTTAAGCATGTAGGGATTTGAGAAAAAAAAAAGTGAGGAATACATGTAAAAAAAAGAGAAAAAAAAAGAATTACAAAAGAAAGTTGTAAGAATTTTGGAGCAATCAAAGTGAAGATCAAAAGATCAAAATTCCAAGAAATTCAAAAAAGTTGAAGATACCCGAAAATCAAACAATAAAGGTGGTGAATTCAAAGAGATCAAAGCAATTATCAAAGAAGAGATGAATTCAAAAGAGCTCCATTATGGTATCAAAAAGTTGTAATTCTAGATTATGTATGCTTGGGTTGCTCAATTAAAAATACCTTGAGGGTAAAGAGGTTTTCTGCGGATGGATTCGGAGGGTTGCATAAAATGAGCATAGTTCGGGATGAGTGGGCAAGTGTTTATGAGGATTGTGAGTATTTGGAGTATGGGAGGTCCTTAGGAAAAAAATTTAGACACAAATGCATGCGTTGCGGTCTTGGCATAATGGCTGGGTTAGATTATAGTTGTCATATGTGATTCTAATATGTTTAAAATTTAGTTTTGCTTGGGGGCAAGCAAAAGTCAAGTGTGGGGTATTTTGATATGTGCATAATTAGTTAATTATTTAGTATATATTTTTATTCATTTTTAACTAATTATGTGAATAATATGGACAAAAGGTACTTAATATTGTTTAAATTTTGTTTTCAGTCCAAAAGATATGCTTGGGAGTAAAAGGGAGCAAGGGAAAGCAATTAAAGACCAAAGAGTGAAGATTGAGGAACAAAAGTATACATACTCGGCGAGTACACGCGTCTACTCGGCGAGTACCGCTGAATATTCCAGAAGATAGCCACGTTTCCTGATCTAAGACGGATAACAACGAGTCTACTCGGCGAGTTGGGTCTGCTACTCGCCGAGTACCCCCTGTTTTGAGATATCTATAAAAATCGAACCTTTATCCGAGGAGAACACACCTTGGGCGATTTTTGAAGATCCTTCTGCGATTAAGAGTACCAGAAGACGTTGAGGAACCCTAATCTTCAACCTTTTGAAGAATTGAAGCAATTAGGTTAATCATTCCACTTAAGTTTAGGATTTGATGATGTCTAATCTAGTTGAAATTGTTTCTATGTTTGTTTTTACTGCAACTATGAACTAATTTCGTTTTTGTTTCTGTTTGGGGAATACCAAGGAATTCCTATGGTTTAATTCTTAATTTTGATTAATTGTTTATTGGTGATTTATTAAATTAAGTTTGTTAAAGACCCTTATGCATTAATCACTACTATTTGCTGTTAATTGGAAGACAATTAGGCTGCATGAACATCTCTTAGTTGTTAACCTCATATGTCTATGTGAATACTAAACCATATGCTTAGAAGTAATGATTATGAAACTAAGATTAATAAGACAATAGGAAGATTAATGTGTGAGCTTGTTTGAGAAACCATCAAACAAGAGGTTAATTGAATTAATAACTTAATTGACCATCACAAATCTTATTTAATCCAAATCATTAATCTAGGGAATTAATTAGTTTAAACACTTGATCACCGCTTAAATTAGTTAATTGTCTAAGGGTTAGGAGTAATGAACATGAACCTAACCATTATAATTGGTAACCAATAGCAATTAATCTATCATAAATACAAATAACCATAGGAGTGAATTGGTTGAACCTAAATAGAAACATCTTTATCAAACTTGGTGAATAGTTGTTGCTTTAGTTATTTAGTTAATTTAGTGTGCCTAAGTTTCTAGTCTTGCAAAACTAGAAGAAAACCCTTTTTACTTTTATTAGTTGTTTAGTTAAAATTAGTTATTAGTTTAATTTTCTGTTCCCTGAGTTCGACACCTTACTTACTAATCTATACCACTAAAAGACAGGTTCACTGCCTTTGTGTGTTAAATTTATTAATTAAAAGTAGGGATAAAACAAGTGCATTTTACACACATCAAGCATGCATGCATATGTTTGGTTGGGGACGCCCAGCGTAAGCTGGTTGTACGCCCAGCGTAATGGAGGAAAGGAACGCGGAGGTCTCTCGACGTACGCCCAACGTACTATTTGTACGCCCAGCCTACGTCTATCATCCATAAACCCTAAATTTAGAGCCATCCACTATATAAGGAACATAATGGTTCTCACCCTAGCCTCCACAAACACTCTCTTATCCTCAGAAACCCTAGATAGGCGTCCCACCTCCATTGTTGGGTGTGTTTGACCTTGGAAAGCTTGTTTTGGCAAAGGAGAGTCTAGAAGAAGAAAGAGGAAGTTGTCAAAGAAGGAGTTGAGTGGCTGGAGCTTGTAGATCTGGAAAGACATCATCTTTTGAGGCCCTTTTGAGGTAAAAAGTCTCTGGCTTGACAATCATATTGTATAGATCTATGTGTTGTGAAGTTTTGACATCATTCTTGTCCCAAAAACCTCATCTTGATGCATGATTCGAGTTGGTTGAGATTAGCTGTCCTTTTTGACCTTAGGAGAGGTCTTGAGTAAGAAAAATGAGGTCCCAAGGGCTTTGGTTGTCTCATATGTGATATAGATAGGTCTTAATGGATTAAGACCTTGGATTAAGAGCTTTATGGACGTCCCAAGTAATAAAGTTTGAGACTTTATGGATCCTAGGCATATTTGGTCTATGGATCTGAAGTTTGGGCTTAAGAGCTTAAGCCAATAAGATCTTATGTGAAGTTGTAGTTCAGCGGAGTTACGCCCTGCGTAAATGGGAGTACGCCCAGCGTAGTGGGTCTGTGTAACACCCAAGATTTTGAAAGCCAAGAAAGTAAAGGAAACCCTAAATTTAGGAGGGACTCGACGAGTCCAAGGAAGGACTCGGCGAGTCGGAGCGGGATCCTGGTCGAGGAGTAAGTGACCAACTCGGCGAGTCGGCCAAGTGGACTCGGCGAGTCTGGTCTGCGCGAGGAAAACCCTAAATTCGGGGCTTGGAGCCTATTTAAACGTCTCAATCTTCTTCCTAGGTCTCCTTTACTGTCTCTCACACCCAAAACGCCGCACCCTAAGCCCCCATAGTGATGATTCATGCTTTTGGCCATTTTTGAGTGATTTAGAAGAAGAAGAAGAAGTGGGAATCTTTGAAGCATCAAGGAGTGGCTTTGGATCTGAAGTTTGGGGAACATTTCAGAGCATTGGAAGGTATCAATTCGTTTCCCTCCTTTAGATCTTCTTTGGTTATGAGTTTTGGGGCTTTTAAGCCATGCCTAAGATCACATTCAAGCTTGAGGTCCAGATCTGAGGTTGCTACCTCAGATCCATGCTTGTGTTGGTTTAGAATCCCGTAAAGTATCAGCCATTGGGTGGATTTTGGAGCCTCTTGGTCTTAAACCCTAGTTATTGGTGCATTTTGCCTAGATCTCCCTCTCTACACGTAAAGTTTGCAACCTTACGTGGGGAATAGGCTTGGGAAGGGTAGATCTATAGTTTGGAGTCCATGCATGACTCGGAAGTCCTCTGCATGTAAGTGGATCTTAATGGAATCGGCGAGTCCTTCGAGTGGACTCGGTGAGTAGCTTGAAGATGAGGAGGAACTCGACGAGTGGGAGGAACAGTTCGTTGAGTCGGATGAAGATAGGCATGAACTCGGCGAGTTGGATGAACAACTCGGCGAGTTGGATGAAGATTGCCATGTGCTCGGCGAGTCTGTTCTTAGACTCGGCGAGTCAGGTCGCGTGGTCCCAAACCCTTCGAGTTAAGTCTCGAGTCAACGAGTCGAGCCAGGACTCAGTGAGTTGGACAGGACAGGAATCGGGAATCAGTAGACTCGGCGAGTCAGGGGCTGACTCGGCGAGTAGAGTCGCGAGTGGAAGGACTCTGGACTTATGAACTCGGCGAGTCAGTAGGGTGACTCGACGAGTAGGGTTGACCTGGAAGGTTGACTTTGACCAGGACGTTGACTTTGACCAGAGTTGGCTTGGTTGACCTTTGAAGGTCAGTTAGACTAAGTGTTATGTTGATATTGGTAGCTCGGGGAGCTAGCGGAGCAGCAGTTCGGAGTCAGTGGTCAGGTAGCGGTCAAAGGGGTTAGCAGCTGCAGTTCAGCAGTATCAGGTGAGTTTCCCTTTGTATGAATGGGTCTACGGCCACAATGCCGGACCATGTAGTTATGAGTAGAAGACCCGGGGGTTAGCCCTAGGCACAGTATGCTAGTATGATATTCAGACGAGGTCCAATGATATAGGGCGGGTGCCCAAGGAGCGGTCTATGTGATAGTTTATACTTGTTGTCTGTGTGATACTTGTATGTGCCTGGTAGGGAGGTGAGTATGGGCGAGGTCCCGTATCTCACCAATAGCAGAGTGTGGATGGTGTTCCACATCTCAGTAGCAGCAGAGCAGGGGCGAGGCCCAAGTTAGGAAAGGAGTGAGGGTGGGCTGGGCCTGTATCTCACTATCAGCAGGAGTATGGACGAGGTTCCATGACTCATCAGTAGCAGGACACGGGCGGGGCCCAGAGATAGGCGAGGCCTTAGAGCAAGAGTTGTTAGTATATGTTTAGTTCATGTAATGTTATGTGATATGTTTATGTGCTATTATATTTTAGTGGGCGAGGCCCTGTGACAGGCGAGGCCTAAGTGAAACAGATCTGTATCCGAGCGGGGCTCGAAGCCAGGCGGGGCCTGGAGCGGCGGGGCCGTTGTAGCGGGCAAGGCCCGAAGTAGAGGGCAAGGCCCAGGGTAGCGGGCGTGGCCCAGTATGTGCGGTATATGGTTTTGCATGGTATGTGGTAAGGTGGGGAACTCACTAAGCTTCGTGCTTACGGTTTTTAGTTTTGTTTTCAGGTACTTCCGGTAGCGGAGGGAGGAGCTCGGGGTGATCGCATGGCACACACCATAGATTAGTCAGCCTGGGAATGTTTACTCTGATAATAAACATGTGTTTTGAAAACTTATACTCAGATTATGTTTTGGAATGATGTCTTTGGTTAAAGTAATGTTTTATTAAAAAGAAATTTTTGGTCTTGAATTTTGGGATGTTACAAGTTGGTATCAGAGCCTTGGTTTGAGGGATTCGGGCATACTCTCGGGTGTGCTTGAACTCAAACTGAGGGCTCGGATAAAAAGTTTTCAAAAGTAAAAAGATAGTTTTGTAAAAAGAGAGTTTTGAGAAAGAAACCAGTTTTAGAAAAGCAAAAAGAATTCAGAAAGAAAAGAAGTTTGAAAAGAGAAAAGAGGTGTGGTGCATGCAATCAACTGAGCTCAAGTAAGTACCCCAAAATACCCATACAAGTTTATGTTATGATTCTCAGTTGATAGAACAACATGCTAGAATAGGACTAAGGATCTAGGGATGATGCCTTATGTGCCTGTTATTTGTGCTTTTGAGCTGTATAGTAGTGCTGAGTAGACAGTAGTAGGATAGCCTGTTTAGGTTATGCCTGAGTTGTGAGTTTGTGTTGCATGCTAGTTCAGATTCTTGCTATGTGGATATGATTGCTTGAGTATGTTATGGTTAGATTTTTCCCTTGTTCGAATGCTGCTTGCTTTGTGCATTGTGGGATTCTGAGTGATGGGAGTTAGCCATTAGGTGGATACAACACGTCACATGCGATCAGGGTTGAATAATCTCAGAGTGCTGGATTTGGTCCTATTGCGCAGCTCTTGTTTGAGTCCAACCGTTGTAGGGACGAATCTTTTACTTGAAGGATTATCTGAGCCTCGTCGCATGTGATGGTATCCAGGTGATGGCTAATTGGCATCACAGGGAGACCTTCAGCAGTTAAGGACTGGTTTGAGTTGAGTCAGAGGTTTCCCTAGGGTAAGCCTAGGATGAGATTGGGTTGGGAGCAGTATTAGTGGATAAGGGACCTGGTGGAGTCAAAGCAATTCCTGGGGAAAGTACGGATAGATGTGGAAGGTAGTATGGGCCCGTACTACTGAAAGCAGAGGATCCGTACTCGATTCGGGAATGGCAGAGACAAGACCGAGAATCTGGTAGGGCATGTTTGATCTCGCATCAGTGATGAGTATTCTGATAGTGGTTGTGGTATATTTTCAGCATTGTGACATTGCGAGAGAGACCAGCGGGCGGATCGGGCGCCGGAGAGGGATCAGGCTCGGGTTCAGGGACCGAGCAGCTCGAGGAGCGGATGAGAGAGTTGATATCAGCTGAGGTTACACGCATTATTTTAGCTCAGACTCCTGTGATCTTTGGCACGGTCAAGGAGGGCATACTGGAGATCTTGGATGAGAGGCTGGGAGCCTTCCGTACTGAGATGATGGCATTGATGGGAGCGCGTACCTTGACGTTTCGAGAGTTCAGAGCCTGCGGGGCACCAGATTATCATGGGGCTAGGGACCCCATTGCTAGCAGCAGATGGTTGGCGGATGTAGCCAACGCTTTTCGTACGAGCAGGTGTCCCGAGGGGGACAAGGTTAGACTCGCTTCCTGTCTTCTGAAGGACAGAGCGAGGGATTGGTGGGAGGAGATTGGTCATGCTTTGGGGGATGATGCCGCGTTGGACGCGATGACTTGGAGCGATTTCTCGGCCAGGTTCAGGGCGGAGTTTTCGCCGATTATTGAGGTGCAGCAGCTGGCACGAGAGTTTCAGGATTTGACGCAGACTACTGAGACTGTGGCGGAGATCACCGCCAAGTTCAGGGAGAGGGCTCTTCTTGTACCGCAGTATGTCGCAGATGAGGAGATGAAGAAGGCTCGATACCATGAGATGTTGAGGGATGACATCAGGGAGTTCGTGAGCAGATCCAGCTGTAAGACGCTGGAAGATATGATTTCTCGGGCTAGAGAGAGGGAAATCGATTTGGAGCAGATCCGGAAGAGGAAGCCGGATGAGGTTCAGGTAGCTACGGGTTCGGGCAAAAGGCCCAAGGGATCGGATTCGAGATCGAGGGATCATCAGGACCGCAGTCGGTGCGGAAAGTGTGGCAGGGCGCACGGGGGCGCGTGCAGGAGTGGTAGTAGTGGTGAGTCTGGCTGTTTCAAGTGCGGTCGGACTGGTCATTTCAGCAGGGATTATACTGTTACCGCCGCGCAGGGATCAGACTTGATATGTTTTCATTGCAACCAGCGGGGCCACAAGAAGGCCCAGTGCCCCAGTTTGTCTTCGGCAGGACGGGTGATGGCACCCGCCCCTGCAACTTTGAGGATCGCAGATGGCCGTCAGGGCCAGGTAGAGGCACCTGCGGCAGGGAGCAGGGCTTTTCAAATGACGACCTTGGAAACGCGAGCAACGCCGGACGTTGCAGGTATGCAATTTCCCATTTTCAGTTCTTTTATTTGTGCATGATTTCATTGTTATGGTTCTGCATCATTAGCGGTAAAAGTATTTTATTTTGATTGGTTGATTGTGATCGAGTTATATGCCATTTGCATACCTTGGATATTTGTATGGTAGTTAGGGGATGTGCTCTATTGAAGAAGGTTTCGAAGGATGCAGTAACTGTAGCATACTTGGGAGGGATTTGGTACGTTTCGCTAGTTCGGAGTGGTGTAGTGATTGTGATGGATTGGCTAAATCCCTAGCTATGGCGGGCTTGGGTTCCTCAGTAGATGGGTTATGGAATGGTAGCAAAGATCGGGATCTCCTTGAGTATTGAGCAGCAAGGGGTAAGCAGGATCGAAGTGGGGGAGAATCCTCCGGGTGTGCCCAGAGAGGAGCACGCAGACCCAGAATGAGTACGTGACCTCCGAGAAGGAAGAGAAATAGTTCAGCGTTTGATGGAGTGAGGATTTCAGGGTTGGGAGTTTGAGAAACTCCACATCGGCTAGTGCGTGTGATGGTAATGGTTGGTTATGGTTGAGAATTCAGGTTGTGGATCGCCTAAAGGACTCGCGGGAGTCGGAATAAGGATCTTGAGAAGCTGATGGCACGTGGGTGCCTTCGTATTAGCAGTCAGTAGTGGAAGTGTTGTAAGACTACAGGGCAGCTGTAGCATTCACTAGAGGTTAGCAATGGATAGTGATGTAAGCCAATGGGTAAGCCGTAGCATTCCTTAGTAGTTCCGTTAGTGGAGTTGGGGCGAGGCCCTTATCTCCTAGTGATCAGGTAGGGATCAAGATTGAGTAGTGGATGAGAATGGTAGGGAGTTGCCTGTATAGCTCTAGAGAGGTGAGACCTTGGGAGAGGCCGCTCCAGGATATAGTTGGGTGAGACTCGTAGGCGAGGCCCATATGAGATTAGTAGTGCAGGTGAGACCAGGGAGCAGGGTTGCTCAGTAGTATGGTTGGGTGAGACCTGTGGGCGGGGCCCGAGCGAGAGTGACTAGACTAGTGAGACTAGAAGGATAGAGGCGGGTGGGACCCGTGGGCGAGGCCCGTGAGTTTTAACAGCGCAGGTGGGACCTGGTAAGGACCTTAGTGTCAAGTTAGGGGATCGGGGATCCCAGGTTTGTAGTGCCTGAATGGCAGGATTTGATTGAGCAGTTATAGGTGGTCGAGGTTTCTTTGGAAGTCGCTGAGAGCGACCAGTGATGGTGTTGGGGCTAGCTACCGGTGGGAGCCGGTAATCCAGTCATTGATAGGTTGGTAGGGACCAGGGTGGTCTCAGTTCATCAGGGAGTCAGACGAGGAATAGTAGAATTGCCAGTCGGTGGCAGTGCGAGTATGTAGCGTATGGTGGAATTCAGTTAGTTGAGTCGAGGGGTGCTCGACACCAAGTGTTGGCAGAAAGGAGTGTCAGTGAGTACTGACGGTGATGACCCGTTCTGGGAATAGCGGGGGGGGGGGTGATGGAGTTAGTGAAGGATAGGACCTTCGCCGTGTCAGAGGAAAAGTCGGTTATGAGGCTTTGCCTTGGGAAGGCAAGGAAATTGCGCAAGGAAAGAAGTGGAGAACCTCTGCGGGTTCAGTGCAGTACTCGGTGAGTACCAGAAGGACTATCGGTTGAGTAAGTTCTGTTTCTAAGTTGTTCGGAGTCAGGTTCGACCCGAGGTTTACCCGCGAGGTTGATGTTAGTCAGAATGACCAGGTGGAAGACCAGCGCAGGTAGGCGGCTGGTGTTGGGTATTGGAGGCAGATCGCAAGCGGTGGGCCATGGTAAACTTCGAGGACGAAGTTCAGTTTAAGTGGGGGAGAGTTGTAACACCCAAGATTTTGAAAGCCAAGAAAGTAAAGGAAACCCTAAATTTAGGAGGGACTCGGCGAGTCCAAGGAAGGACTCGGCGAGTCGGAGCGGGATCCCGGTCGAGGAGTAAGTGACCAACTCGGCGAGTCGGCCAAGTGGACTCGGCGAGTCTGGTCTGCGCGAGGAAAACCCTAAATTCGGGGCTTGGAGCCTATTTAAACGTCTCAATCTTCTTCCTAGGGCTCCTTTACTGTCTCTCACACCCAGAACGCCGCACCCTAAGCCCCCATAGTGATGATTCATGCTTTTGGCCATTTTTGAGTGATTTAGAAGAAGAAGAAGAAGTGGGAATCTTTGAAGCATCAAGGAGTGGCTTTGGATCTGAAGTTTGGGGAACATTTCAGAGCATTGGAAGGTATCAATTCGTTTCCCTCCTTTAGATCTTCTTTGGTTATGAGTTTTGGGGCTTTTAAGCCATGCCTAAGATCACATTCAAGCTTGAGGTCCAGATCTGAGGTTGCTACCTCAGATCCATGCTTGTGTTGGTTTAGAATCCCGTAAAGTATCAGCCATTGGGTGGATTTTGGAGCCTCTTGGTCTTAAACCCTAGTTATTGGTGCATTATGCCTAGATCTCCCTCTCTACACGTAAAGTTTGCAACTTTACGTGGGGAATAGGCTTGGGAAGGGTAGATCTACAGTTTGGAGTCCATGCATGACTCGGAAGTCCTCTGCATGTAAGTGGATCTTAATGGACTCGGCGAGTCCTTCGAGTGGACTCGGCGAGTAGCTTGAAGATGAGGAGGAACTCGACGAGTGGGAGGAATAGCTCGTCGAGTCGAATGAAGATAGGCATGAACTCGGTGAGTTGGATGAACAACTCGGCGAGTTGGATGAAGATTGCCGTGTGCTCGGCGAGTCTGTTCTTAGACTCGGCGAGTCAGGTCGCATGGTCCCAAACCCTTCGAGTTAAGTCTCGAGTCAGCGAGTCGAGCCAGGACTCAGTGAGTTGGACAGGACAGGAATCGGGAATTAGTAGACTCGGCAAGTCAGGGGCTGACTCGGCGAGTAGAGTCGCGAGTGGAAGGACTCTGGACTTATGAACTCGGCGAGTCAGTAGGGTGACTCGACGAGTAGGGTTGACTTGGAAGGTTGACTTTGACCAGGACGTTGACTTTGACCAGAGTTGGCTTGGTTGACCTTTGAAGGTCAGTTAGACTAAGTGTTATGTTGATATTGGTAGCTCGGGGAGCTAGCGGAGCAGCAGTTCGGAGTCAGTGGTCAGGTAGCGGTCAAAGGGGTTAGCAGCAGCAGTTCAGCAGTATCAGGTGAGTTTCCCTTTATATGAATGGGTCTACGGCCACAATGCCGGCCCATGTAGTTATGAGTAGAAGACCTAGGGGTTAGCCCTAGGCACAGTATGCTAGTATGATATTCGGACGAGGTCCAATGATATAGGGCGGGTGCCCAAGGAGCGGTCTATGTGATAGTTTATACTTGTTGTCTGTGTGATACTTGTATGTGCCTGGTAGGGAGGTGAGTATGGGCGAGGTCCCGTATCTCACCAATAGCAGAGTGTGGATGGTGTTCCACATCTCAGTAGCAGCAGAGCAGGGGCGAGGCCCAAGTTAGGAAAGGAGTGAGGGTGGGCTAGGCCTATATCTCACTATCAGCAGGAGTATGGACGAGGTTCCATGACTCATCAGTAGCAGGACACGGGCGGGGCCCAAAGATAGGCGAGGCCTTAGAGCAAGAATTGTTAGTATATGTTTAGTTCATGTAATGTTATGTGATATGTTTATGTGCTATTATATTTTAGTGGGTGAGGCCCTGTGACAGGCGAGGCCTAAGTGAAACAGATCTGTATCCGAGCGGGACACGAAGCCAGGCCGGGCCTGGAGCGGCGGGGCCGTTGTAGCGGGCAAGGCCCGAAGTAGAGGGCAAGGCCCAGGGTAGCGGGCGTGGCCCAGTATGTGCGGTATATGGTTTTGCATGGTATGTGGTAAGGTGGGGAACTCACTAAGCTTCGTGCTTACGGTTTTCAGTTTTGTTTTCAGGTACTTCCGGTAGCGGAGGGAGGAGCTCGGGGTGATCGCATGGCACACACCATAGATTAGTCAGCCTGGGAATGTTTACTCTGATAATAAACATGTGTTTTGAAAACTTATACTCAGATTATGTTTTGGAATGATGTCTTTGGTTAAAGTAATGTTTTATTAAAAAGAAATTTTTGGTCTTGAATTTTGGGATGTTATAGTCTGTGTCCCGATTCCAATCCGCAAGCATCGTTGTATGCCCAGCGTACCAAGGAGGGTACGCCCAACGTACTCCCTCTGTTGGGTTTTCATTTTGAGCCTTAATAGATTGGGCTGTTATTGGGCTATTAGAGGTTCGGTCGTGATTGGACATTATGGATGGAGTATTTTGGACTCACTAATTATTATGGACGTTGGATCTAGGCCCATTTGGTGAGGTGGGCCCAATTTAGTAAATTGGGCCAATATTGGGTTTTGCTTCGAACTTTTGGTCTTTGGGCCATTAGTGGGCTTGAGAGCTTACCTAGTGTTGAGCCTTTCGTATTTTGATTATGGGCCTTAGTCGTGGACCATATTTAGTTAAGGGTAAATTGGTCAATTTACCTTTGGAAGGATATTGTGCTTGGACTAATGATTGTTTTGCTGCTTCGGATAGTTCGGGATTTTCGGTGAGTCGGTGATTCGGGAATCTGCTTCTTCAGTTCAGAGTTTCGGCAGTTGCGAGGTGAGTTATCCTCACTATATCGACAGGGTCTAAGGCACCAAGGCCAGCCCATTATCGGATTGTAATCCGGGTATCGTTGTTATGTTATTGCTTTGCTATGTTTGCATACTAGTAGTTAGGATGGTATATGTTAGAGACCTGGTTAAGGTCGGTATCCTGGTATATAGGATGATGCTATGCTAGTGACCGGTTAGGTCGATATCCTGGTTAGGATGATGTTATGTTTTTGTGATCTGCTAGATCGGTTTGATTGGATGTGAATTGTTATATGATTGTATGTTTATGTGCACATGGTTGTTGGACTGGGGTTGGGTTGAGGCGGGTCCTACTTTGTGGTGTAGGCCAGCATACCCAGGGCAGACCGGTTATCCCAAAGGCCTAGCGAGCGGTCCGGATAGCCTGTAGGCCCCACGAGGGCGGACCAGACGTGCCAAGGCTCGGAGAGTGGACCAGGCCGACTGAAGGCCCGGTGCGGGCGGACCAGTCATACTGTAGACTCAGAGAGTGGACCAGGTGGGTTGAAGGCCCGGTGCGGGTGGACCAACCACACTGTAGACTCGACGTATATGGATAGACTCGGAGGGTGGACTAGGTGGACTGAAGGCCCGGTGCGGCGGACCAGTCACACAGTAGACCCGAAGCGAATGGTTATTCTGTGTTCTGTTATGATATGGCATGTTATGTGTATGGTATATGTGGTTGGTATTGGGGTATGTCACTAAGCTTTCGGGCTTACATTTGTGGTGTAAATGTTTCAGGTAATTCAGGAGACCGTGGCAAGGCAAAGGCGTGATCGTACCGCTCCTCATGTTTATGTTTTATGATATGGTTCTGGGAAGACTCTGATAATAATTGTATTGACAACCTTTCTGTAATAACTTAACGAAACTGAGTTGTTTTTGAAAAGTTTAAATTGGTTGGAATTTTTATGGATGTTACAATTTGGTATCAGAGCCTTGGTTTGAGTGAATTGGAGGAACATTCGTGTGAATCCAGTCTCAAATCAAGGAGAGTTTTCAAAATGAGAATTTAAAATGGTTTTCAAAATGAGTAAAGGATGACGCGGAGGTACGATTAGCCGGAGCCAGTAAGTAACCCCAAAATACCATACAAGTTATTTGTTTATGAGATATGATAGAACATCATGCTAGTACTTGGCTAGGGATCTTCAGGAATTGCATGATAGAGTTGCCTGATTTATGATGCCTGCTAGCCTAGGGTTTCTTTCTGTATGAAACTTCCAGTGTTCCTCTAGGATTGAGGGTTGAGTGTTTGTTATGCCTGTTCATCTTTAGGGTGTTGTGGTGATACTTGATGTAAATATGGGTAGGTGTGGAAGGTAGTATGGGCCCGTACTACTGAAAGCACAGGACCCATACGCACATCAAGGAAGTCACAACCCCTAGGGTTGGGTTGGGGGTTGGTTCCCGGGTTAGTGGGAAGTATCTGATGTCTTGCAAATATAGTTGCCTGTTAACAGTGAATTGTCTATTTGTGACTTTCCCATAGCCTTTCACTTGACACTTGTGATTATTTCCAAATTTGACTACTCCTGCATTTTCCAAGCTTCGATAACCTCGCAAGTTTTCCTTCCTTCCAGTCATGCGACGAGAGCAACCACTATCAATATACCATTTCGCATCATATTGCTCGTCACATATCACCTGCATTTATTGGAAAAATTTATGAACCCAAGACTTATTGGGTCCTCCATTAGTATTTTTGAACATATGCTTTGAATTTAAAAACCATGTTTTTACTTTGTCTGTGACACTATCAATTATATCAACATCATCAGATCGAGATATTGAAATATAGTTGTTCAATAGTTTTGGATTTTCATTGAGTTTCATCTCATCTTTCACAACATTCGCAACTTTGATAATTGGTTTCCATTTTTGTACTGGAACTTGCGAATTATAAGAAGATGAACTACCGGTGGAAGAGTTATTTGCGAATTTATCAAATGCATTTTTTATTAGTTGCTCTGAAAACCTCCCACTTTGATATTGTTTTCCTTTCCCTTCAAGCCAACGATTTATCATATCTACTTCAGATTTTCCTTTTGTATATGAAACTTTGGTTGGTTTTGAGACTGATGGATTTGGAAATTTTGGTTGTTTAGGAGAAAACTTCATTTTTGTTTGTGTTGTTACATTCAAAGATGATGAATCATTCGTGAATTTGCCAACTTTTTGTAACTTTTGATTTTTCACAAATTTTTGTGAATTCTCAAATTTTCGATTGTTGTCATATTTGCGAACAAGTTTATCATTATTTTTCATTGGAATCTTGTCAACAGAATATATTGGTTTATGAAAACTTGTATCCTTTTGTTTATTTATGCTTTGAAATTTTGAGAATTTTGACTTTGAAATTTGTTCTTTTTCAACTTTTGATTTATCATTGGACACAACTTGCCAAAAAATTGCTTTTCTTTCTTTTCTTTTTGAAACATTATTTTCTGTTGAATAATTTCCAACCATCAATTTAAATTCATGAGAATTTAATTTCACTTCAACCTTTGGTTTTTCAACTTTTTCAAAAACTTTGTTTGCTTTTTCACCTTTAACAACCCATTTTAGTGATGACTTTTGTTTTTGAAACACATAAGGATTTTGAGTTAAATTGTTTTCTTCTGTGTTTTGATTTGCGAAAAAACCTTCAGTAGTTGACCTTTGATTATCTTTTTCAATCATTTTGTTGAATTCAGGATGAATTTTCTCAGCATTCAAAGTAGTGACAAACACTTGATTTAGAAAAATGGTTTTATCAGTGCATACAAAATCTGGATATACCACAGTGTTGGTTTCCAAATAATGTGCACCTTTGTCATTTAAAATTTTGTCAAATTCTTTTGTATTTTCAAACGCTTGATCAACCACAACTCGTGGAGGTATTTCATGTGAATCCTTCACATCTTCTTTGTTTTCATCAGTGTCATCATATTTCCATCTTTCAACTTCCACATTATCAAAATTACAATGTTGCGAAGTAGAGGGTTTTTCAATGTCATCTTTGACCATTGAATCAACTATAATTTCCTTACCTTTGATCTTAGATGTGATATTAATGATTGACAATTGAGAACAATCAACCTCTTCTTCCTCTTCTATCTCACTGATTTCACTCACATTATCTGAATTATCATCAATATCAGCATAATTGAGTTGAGAATCAAGATTTGAGGTTTCAGTTTCTTTAAGATTTTCACTTGTTCATTCTTTGTCAAACTTTCATTGACAATGCTAACCAACTCATCAGCATTCAAAAATTCATCAATTTTGACAATACCATATGCGAATCTATCATCAGGTATTTTGTCAAATTGAGCAATTGTGTTTTCGCAATCATAAGACACAACATCAACTTTTTCACGATCATATTCAAGAAAAGGTAAAAGTTTCCTATGTTGTTCTTTGCTAATTTCAGATGAATGATGTAAAGCAGTTAATTTTGCATACACACGCTTAGCAGAATTACAGTATATATTTCTTTGTGCTAGCAACAACCTAACTTCATTTCCAAGATTGTCCCTATCACAATTTACATTTTTGATTTGCAATTCAAGTTTGTCTACTCTGCTATGTTATATTTCTAACTCTCTTCGTGTCTCAACTAGTTGCATATTTAAATTTGGAGCTTCAGTACTAGCAGACACAATAACATAATCAAAATAAGCAACAATATCATCAAAAGAAGTAATTTCAGTATCGTAAGCAGATAAAGGAATATTGAAAGATTCAAGAATAGCACGTACCTTGGTGGTCATTGGTGATTTGTCTGTGGATTTGGATACAAAGCACCTTCCTGAAACATTCTCTTCGCAATTTTCTTCAAAGCTTGCGAACATTGCTCCATGAGTTGGATGCCTCATTTCTTCGTCATCGGATCCTGAAGACCATATCTGATATGTTCCACTTTCTTCCTCATCAGACTCACCCTTCGCAACAAGTGACATTCCTTTTGTCTTCGCACGTAACTCTTCAATCTTTTCTGAATACTAAGCTTCATCTTTCACTTTATTCTTTTTCTCCTCTTTCTTTCGCAACATGCAATCAGCTGCGAAGTGATTCGCACCATTGCAGTAGTGGCAGTAAATTCCAGAATCACCTTTCAATTTCTTCGCATCTTTATCATCTTTTTGCTTTTCATCAACTTTTTCCATTTTCTTCTTCTCCTCTCCTCCAGCATTTGCGACTCCATTCTTCGCATCATTTGCCTTTCCTTTTGGATTAAAAGGCTTTTTGAAAAACTTCTTAACTCTGTTGTTTGAGTAGAATGCCACATCTTCATCATCTGAGTTCATTAAGAAGCCTTCATTGTCTGAATGATCTGCTTCATTAAATTCGACTTCTGATACCTTTGAAACAAGAGCCAAAGGTCCTCCTATACTTTGTTTTGATTCTTCATACATTTCTGAAACTTCACTTTCATGTGTTTTCAGCTGATTATAGAGATCATTCAAGTGAGTTGTATCAAAACTCTGTTGATTCTTAATCATCATACTCACACTTTGCCATTCCTTGCGAAGGCCCATGATGAAAGTTAAATTGAACTCCATGAGAGACCTTGTGATTCCATACCTATTGCAGCGAAACACAAGCTCATTCAGACGATCATAGTAATTTTCAAGAGTTTCAGCATCCTTTTGTCTGAATTCCTTCAGTTCAACTAGACATTGCTTCACAGAGTTAATCTTCGTCTTTTCGCTACCTTGATACTTCTCTTTTAGAGTGTTCCAGATCTCCTTGGTTGTTTTACAACTACGGATGTAATTGTAAACCACAGGAGGTAGAGCACCTCTTAATTCCCTCATGCACCTCTTTTCATTATTCTTCAAACGTTTTTGTTGTTCAGCAACTTCAGCAGAAGTAGTAGATGGTCCAATTGGTTGAACATTAGCAGGAGCTTGCACTTTTCCATCGATACAATTCCAAAGTGCTTCATCAATTCCATTTAAGTAATCCTCCATTCTATCAGCCCACTGATCATAGTATTCAGGGATTAACATCGGAATTTTGGTTGAGGAACCAAGCTAGTGAGAGAAGGAAGTCATTGTATTCATGTTGAAGTTCGCCATTGATGAACACAGAAATTTTCAGAAAGCTTGAAAAACTTGATGAATTTGAGAATTGATCAACTGAATTGATCACAAATCACTAATCGATCACTCGATTGAACAATTCAAAGGCAGAAACAATTCAAATCTGAAGATCAAATTTGATTTTCAAAACCAAAATGCACGGAAAATTTTGAGTAAAGTTGCTACTCAAAAAGCAAATGATTCTAACACGAAAATCAGATCGATGCAGTTTGAATCCTGCTCTGATACCAATTGAAGAGAATTGTTATCGAGATTATGAAAGCAATTAAGATTGAATCAATGAAAAGTAAGAACACAAAGAGTAAATATTAATCAGATCTTATATTGATGAAGACTGATTACAAAACATTTAAGCAGAAAGAATTCTTGAGAGAAAAGTTATTTCTACTTCTATCCTCAGTCCCTATTTATAGGACATCTGAGTGTACAAAAAATATACTAAGTCTAATACAATACGCTTCGCATAAAACTGACTTAGTAAAATAACTAAAAATGCGAAACTAAACAAACAAACAATTCGACTTTTACAATTCAACCTCTACATGTCTTGCGGTGTTTTTCAGTATGGTGGTTACGAGGCATGCTGGGAGTGGATCCGGGTCAGGATCGGGAGCAGGAGAGGGCAATCAGGGTGGATCGGTGCCACCCGAGGTCATCGGTCAGATGAGTACGGATGAGTTGGACGCTAGGATTCGTGAGATCCTGCATGATGAGGTTGCTGCTATGTTTCGGGCCGAGTTGCCGGAACTATTTGGGTCGATCAAGACCGTTATGGTCGAATATTTTGATGAGCGCTATGCAGCTCTTACAGAGACGGCTGCCGCGGCGGCTACAACGGCTGTAGCAGCGGTAGGGGGAGGAGCCAGTAGAGGTTTTCAATATCGGGACTTCGATAATAAGAATCCCCCTACCTTCGATGGAGTTCAGGATCCAATTGTCGCTATGGGATGGTTGTTAGACGTGGAGGGGTGTTTCTTCACGTGTTCATGCCCTACTGATCAGAGAGTGAGGTGTGCTCTGAACCTGTTGAGGCTCGGGGCAAAGGATTGGTGGAGATTGACCACGGGGTCATATTCGGATGCGTAGCGGGCTGCGGTTTCTTGGGATGAGTTTCGGGAGATGTTCAGCACTCGTTATGTTCCATGAGTTGAGAGAGAGAGAGAGAGAAGTTGGCTCAGGAGTTCCTGGAGCTAAAGCAGGATTCAGAGTCGGTGACGGAGATCACCAGGATGTTCACTGAGAGGGTGATGCTTTGCCCAGAGTTTGCTTCAGAGCAGGCTCAGATGTCCCGATATCTGAGTATGCTCAAGAGGGATATCAGGCAGTTTGTGTCTACGTAGAGGTGCGAGACCTTGCTAGAGTTGCAGGAGGCCGCTCGGCGACGTGAGTTGGAGATTGAGTTGCAGTTGCAAGAGCAGAGGTAGGCCCCGGTACAGTCACAGCCGGCGTCGAAACGGTCCAAGACCGTTGATTCTAGGTTGGTAGATCAGAGCAGCCGCACTTGTGGGAAGTGCAGGAAAGGTCACACCGGAGTTTGTAGGTCCGATGGTACGTGCCGCAAGTGCGGGAGAGAGGGGCACTATGCGAGGGATTGTCGCCAGTCGACCCCAGTTCAGGATACGAGGATTTGTTATCAGTGCCATCAGGTTGGTCACATGAGGGCCAACTATCCACAACTTGCTGTAGGACCGGTGCAGGCTCCAGCACCGGCCACTTTGAGGATTACAGGTGAAGGTCAGGGTGGAGCAGAGCCCCCGAGGACTCAGGGGCGTGCTTTTCAGCTTATAGCAGAGGAGGTCAGGGCAGAGCCAGATGCAGCTGCGGGTATGTTTTCATTTTGTTGACTTGTTATCTTGTGGTTATTGTGGAGTATTGCATATGCTAGTCTTGTTTGCATGATTTATAATGTTGTATTGTTCGCCTTTTCGTCTGGGTTATCTTTTGGTAGAGGGTTTTATAGCTAGGAGTTGTAGCTGGTTAGTATCCAAGGGATGGGTGGTCAGGATTGGTTATGTGGTCTTGTTGTTGAGTATAGCATTCGCGATGTGAGAAGTGTTCAGCTGGGAGTCGGACTCCCTTGGGATTCGAGATGTACAATGTCGGGAGAGCAGTTTTGTGAAGGTTACTCATTCAGAGGAAAGCATTTTATGGATAAGGAAGGTATGGGATAGAGATGATTGTTCTCGGCCAGACAAGTCACCGGTATTTGGAGGTCAGTGTTCTAAGTGGGTGAGAGTTGGAAGATTCTATAAAGGATCGACAAGTGTTTGAGAGTGATTAGTTGTGTGGGATTTAGTAGTATTCAGTCAGCCAAGAGTGTGGATTGGTATGAGTAAGGGGCAGACAGATGGGATGGGGTACAGACCGGGGTTCCTGGAAAGGTGATTGGTTAATGAGAGGCCTGGGATTAGGCCCGGATCAGAGTATGGGAATGGAGTTAGAGTTCGGAACCCTTGGAGGGCTAGAACAGTACGTTCGGGAGAGATTCCTGGGAAAGAGAGTTCGAGTTGATGTATGATAGTTGAGCAGACCGGAAAGACTGGAGGCCGGAGGGCGTACCAGTCAGGTCGAAGGCTCGGGAGAACGCTCCAAACAGGCTGAAGGCCTAGAGAGGCGGTCCAGACATGCTGAAGGTTCTGAGAACGGTCCAGACAGGCTGAAGGCCCAGGAGGGCAGTCCATACATGCTGAAGGTTCTGAGAGTGGTCCAGATGGGCTGAAGGCCTGGAGGGGCGGTCCAGCCATGTTGAAGACTCTGTACGTGTTAGTGGAAGGCAGTGCATGGGCCCGAGAGTCCTTGCGAGCAGAATCAGAGTAGGAAAAGTTCGAGAATAACAGTTGCTCTACATGGATAGTGTAGAGCGGAGTTTAGCTCAGTGGCACGCGCAGGCGCGTAAGAGTTGTTGAGTGGATTTCCTGGAAAGGAAAAGGTATGTAGCTCCGGAAGGAGCGTGGGTCCTCCGTTAGGGGAGGAAGTGGAGTAAATGGATGACCGTCGTGCCTCAGTCATATTTTCAGTTTCCTTGGAAAAGGAGGAGGTTAGTGGCTCCAGATTGGAGATTTGGAACAGAGGAAGGTGAGACAACAGGTTAACAAACTCGGGAGTAGTTTGGACCGGTGTTGGGGATGGTATAAAAGATTTCGGTCGGAGGCCAAGGACCTAGGGACCATGATAGAGAAGATGCATTATTAAGGTTACAAGAACCTGAGTTGATTGAGTAATCGGAGTCTGCAGTGTATGGGATGTTCTGAAGTGTATGCTGCAGTAGTCTTCGAGGACGAAGCCTAATTTAAGTGGGGGAGAATTGTAACGCCCCGTCCTTGAAATATCTTTTATGGGTATTGGATTTTATTCGAAAAGGGTTTTCGGGTTGGGGTGTGTCGCTAGAAGCGTAGGTCTTCTCGCCACCTTAATGTGGATATGGAGTTTGACGGAAATGCACTTATGATGGAGGAGATGTTGTAAATTAAATATATTGGTAACAATGGTCCCTAAGGGGGAATTTTAGCAAAGGGGTCCAATGCATGCCAAGCTGTAACGCCCGTAGATCAGGGCTAGTCAATTTAGAGACGATAAGCGTCAAAAATGACTTTTGATAGAAGATTATTTAGAATGAATAATCTTAACTAAGTTGTAGTATATGTTACAAGGATTCCGTACTTATAAAGAACGCCAAAATCCGAGTTATAACGAAGAAGTTATGGCCTGTCGAATTTTCGCGACAGATCCGGCACGACGCTGAATGACGTAAAAATTGAATTTACGTTAGAGTGATATTTATCCTTAGCAATCTAAACGAAAGTCGTAGAGTTCGTTAAACCATGAGCGCGCATAAAAAGAAAGCCCAAATCTGACTTCGTATGAGGAAGTTATGATTTTTCGAAGTTTCGACTTACCGGTATGCAGCCCGAATACTCGATTTGAGACCGAATGGTTTTTAACCGAAACAATCTAAATGAGAATCGAAGATCACATTAATTGTAGTAAAACGATAAAAAGATAGGCGAAAACGGACGTCGGATAAAGAAGTTATGATTTTATAACGGAGTTTTCTTGTCCCGGCCTACTAAAAATAAATAATAAAAATAAAGTCAAAATTAGCCGACGGAGTCTAAACGAAAGTTGTAGAGCGTAATCTCACCTATGCAGGGATATAAATAACGTCGAAAACGGAGTTCGTATGAGGAAGATATGAAATTTTGAAGTTTATTAAATATTTAGAATTACGCCCAGCGTAATTCGGGTTTCCAGCCCCCTATAAAAGGGTGTCGAGGGCGGCTGAGTTCTTTGCTCATTTCTTCCCTTTCTCTCGTGTTTTTACATCTTTTTTCGTGCAAGAATTACCCCGAAGCCCCGGTATCATTCCCAAGCCCCGAAGCAAGTCCCGAGGCCCCGAAGATCCCGAGAAGTGCAATTCCCAAGCTGAAGCTCTGCCCGCGAGGAGTCCCGTTTTTGTGAAGATCTTCCAGATCTGCCGAAGAATACTACTTCTACAAGCCGTAGTGCTGTCCGATCATCTTCTGATCAAGTGAGTGTATAGTCACTTTCATCTTACACATAGATATGAACTATTTTATAAAATACGTGCTATGTGTACATGTATTGTTGTTTATATGTATGAGTGTGTGGTTACTTTCTTCTAACACATAAATATAAAGTATTAGCTATGAATTACGTGCTATGTGTTATATATTATTTGTCTATTTGAGATGGGCTTGGAATTGATGTTTTTATACGGGTGTTAAATGATTTAAATTGTGCTTGTATTTGTATCTACAAAAATGTTGGGTAGAACCTGGGTAGATGGAACAGTTGGTGACGATGCGACTTCGTGCCTATTGAGTAAGCTTTGGTGACGATGTGACTTCGTGCCTATTGTATAAACCTTGGTGCCTACAGAGTTAGCGCCTATTGTTGAGTGAACCTTGGTGACTATGGAGGTAGCGCCTGATAACTATGGATTTAGTACCTGATAGATAAACTTTAGCAGCAATGGACTTCGTGCCAATTCCTTAGGTTAATCCTTAGGAGTGAATGAATGAAGGAGAGTGGATTCTTAGGGTAAACCCTTGAGAAAATAAAGTAGATATGGGGATGGGGATGAATATAATAAATGTATTATTGTGGGTTGAAAACCCTATATGCTCACCAGGCTCCCAAGCCTGACCCACTCAGTTTTATTTGCATTACAGGTAATGACACAAGAGTATAAGTTGGTGGACTTGACGAGAGGTTTTGGATTATAGATCAGTAGTTATAAATAATTGTTGTAAGGTCTATTTTATATTGTTTATGCTTTTGGTCTGTATCGGAACATGACATCCCGAGGTTTTATTATTTAATGAAAATACATTCACTTTGAGAAATATTTTGATAAATGGTTATCATATTTTATTTTGGGAACAAATTCCGCAACCGTTTTCTTTAAACGATCACTCTGATTTATAAAACAAAGCATAAACAAATCGGTCTTTTCTGGCCGTGAAATTGGGGATGTCACAGTTGGTATCAGAGCATTAGTTTAAGTGAACTAGGAATTTTTAGGAAATTTCTAGACTTAAACTTAGAATGCTAATTAATGATTGTGAGGAGTGTGTCTAAAATATGTTAGGTAGTACACCTAAATTGACACAAGCACTAGTTTATTTTAGGAATGATGCCTAAAATGCTTTTATGTGCTAAATGTTTTGTGTGATAGCTATATTGATGATATTATTTGTTCGGATCTATGGTGTGTTATCGACCGGATCTGGAAACCTTATGTGTTTAGGATTCTAAGTGTATGACTACGATATTAGAACTAGCATGTAAACGTTTCGGGGTGATAAGGAGATTTATACGTTTATCGTGATTAAAGCTTTCTTATCTTAAATTCTCGCTTGGTATACCGAACGTCTGCTTGGGTGTATGAAAGGTCACGGTGAAGACACGTAGGTAATTAAGTAAATGGAAGAAATGAAAAGGCTTATGATAGTGAATGACACCTATCGGAAGATATAGTAAGAGTGGTATCTTGCCTTTTGAAAGTCATATAAGATAACAGTACGTTTAGAGGAGTACGGTACGTCTGAAGTACACCTTCGATTGGCAGGATGATGGAACGATTGGTGAAATTCTTGAAGTTGTCTCATCGTCTGGTATTTCCATCACCAATCGAGTTGAAGTAGAGTTGATGATTGAAGATTGAGCAATGAAGAAATCCTAGTAGAGTCTAGGGAAATTGTTTATGATTATTTGGACACATTCGTATGTGTTAAATTGTTTTGTGTTTTTCTTGTATGGTGACTTAGTCGACTGCGGGACAATATTTAGGACGAGTATGAGTAGGTGTGAAAGGTAGTAGATGCATATACTACCGGAAGCACAGGACTCGCACTTGGATCAGGGAAAGTCACAAGGTTACCAAGAAGCTAGTGATTGATTCCATTTTATTCTGGTATGTCATTACCATTGTTTCGGTAATGACTAGTAAGATGGTTCTTGTTCCGACCCTAGTGGTCATGTTTAAATTTGAGTTTGACTACGAGGAGTATGTTACGTGGTCTAGAGGACCAAGTTAGATGTAACATCTGACTTAAGTCAGAAAGTTGAAATTAATGCGATTGATAGTGTCGCACTCGTTGTTAAAAGAAGTTTGTAGGTAGAAATGCTACATGATGAAATGTGATTATATCACATTAGAATATAAAGGAAGGTATATTCCATTTTGGAATTTAACTCTAAGAGACCTGAGTCTAAGCATTGCATCATTCGATGAGAGGTCAGTAGAGCACGACCCATCGGTTTGTTACAATAGATAAAGGAAAGTATTTATCCTGAGAAGAAGAAGGAGTCCATAATAACGACTTATTTGGTAACTCGAGGGTTACGATTGAAAGTACAACATAGTACGATAAGCAGATGCAAGATTGGGCATCGTCTGTGGTCAAGAAAGCCATAGAGTTAAATACTCTTTCGAGGAAACATAGAAGTTACGATTATTACCTAGGATGAAGAAATAACGTGTGGAATCATTATGCAAGTCCTATTTCATTGATGATCCCGGGACGTAATCATCCTAAGGGGGAGATAATTGTAACGCCCGTAGATCAGGGCTAGTCAATTTAGAGACGATAAACATCAAAAATGAATTTTGATAGAAGATTATTTAGAATGAATAATCTTAACTAAGTTGTAGTATATGTTACAAGGATTCCGTACATATATAGAACGCCAAAATCCGAGTTATAACGAAGAAGTTATGACCTGTCGAAGTTTCGCGACAGAACCGGCATGACGCTGAATGACGTAAAAAGTGAATTTACGTTAGAGTGATATTTAGCCTTAGCGATCTAAATGAAAGTCATAGAGTTCGTTAAACCATGAGCGTGCATAAAAAGAACGCCCAAATCTGACTTCGTATGAGGAAGTTATGATTTTTCGAAGTTTCGACTTAGCGGTATGCAGCCCGAATACTCGATTTGAGACCGAGCGGTTTTTAGCCAAAACAATCTAAATGAGAATCGAATATCTCATTAATTGTAGTAAAACGATAAAAAGATAGGCGAAAACGGACGTCAGATGAAGAAGTTATGATTTTATAAGGGATATATACAGTAAAGTCTCAATATTTTCATCGATTTGACAAGAAAGTCCTAAACTTTATTTTTTTACAGTAAAGTCCAAATTACCGGCGGTTTTTGACACTTTTACCCTTTTTCCCCGGTTAGCCGGTAATTAGGACTTTTTTGTCAACCAAATAAAGTTTAGGACTTTCTTGTCAAATCGTCAATTAGGACTTTACTGTCAAAAAAAATAAACTTTAGGACTTTTTTGTCAAATCGTTCAAAATATTGGGACTTTAGTGAATATATAATTTTTTTGTTAGAAATTTAATGGTATGATACTCTTTAAGCATAAGAGTTATTGAAACATTCTCTAATCAGCTAGATCCTATTGAAATCCTTTACGTTTGCTTCTTGTTAAATCGTTTTTTAATCTCAACAAACCGACATTGAAAAAAATTGAGATAATCAAGAAAGAAAGAAAGAACCAGGGTTGTGTTGGCTTTTTGCAGTCTCAAAAATGGAGAAATAAGAAACCGAAAAAACGAAATTGCCCTTCTTTCCCTTCTCCACATTCACACCCTTTTGACTAGGCATGTGTTGTTTGTGTTTGTATAAAGCTAGGGTAATTTCGTTTTTTTAGGTTTCTAATTTCTCCATTTTTGAGACTACAAAAAGCCAACACAACCCTGGTTCTTTCTTTCTTTCTTGATTATCTCAATTTTTTTCAATGTCGGTTTGTTGAGATTAAAAAAACGATTTAACAAGAAGCAAACGTAAAGGATTTCAATAGGATCTAGCTGATTAGAGAATGTTTCAATAACTCTTATACTTAAAGAGTATCATACCATTAAATTTCTAACAAAAAAATTATATATTCACTAAAGTCCCAATATTTTGAACGATTTAACAAAAAAGTCCTAAAGTTTATTTTTTTTGACAGTAAAGTCCTAATTGACGATTTGACAAGAAAGTCCTAAACTTTATTTGGTTGACAAAAAAGTCCTAATTACCGGCTAACCGGGGAAAAAGGGTAAAAGTGTCAAAAACTGCCGGTAATTTGGACTTTACTGTCAAAAAAATAAAGTTTAGGACTTTCTTGTCAAATCGATGAAAATATTGGGACTTTACTGTATATATCCCTTATAAAATCATAACTTCTTCATCTAACGTCCGTTTTCGCCTATCTTTTTATCGTTTTTATCATTCCCGAGCCCCGAAACAAGTCCCGAGGCCCCGAAGATCCCGAGAAGTGCAATTCCCGAGCCGAAGCTCTACCCGCGAGGAGTCCCGTTTTTGTGAAGATCTTCCAGATCTGCCGAAGAATACTACTTCTACAAGCCGTAGTGCTGTCCGATCATCTTCTGATCAAGTGAGTGTATAGTCACTTTCATCTTACACATAGATATGAACTATTTTATAAAATACGTGCTATGTGTACATGTATTGTTGTTTATATGTATGAGTGTGTGGTTACTTTCTTCTAACACATAAATATAAAGTATTAGCTATAAATTGCGTGCTATGTGTTATATATTATTTGTCTATTTGAGATGGGCTTGGAATTGATGTTTTTATACGGGTGTTAAATGATTTAAATTGTGCTTGTATTTGTATCTACAAAAATGTTGGGTAGAACATGGGTAGATGGAACAGTTGGTGATGATGCGACTTCGTGCCTATTGAGTAAGCTTTGGTGACGATGTGACTTCGTGCCTATTGTATAAACCTTGGTGCCTACAGAGTTAGCGCCTATTGTTGAGTGAACCTTGGTGACTATGGAGGTAGCGCCTGATAACTATGGATTTAGTACCTGATAGATAAACTTTGGCAGCAATGGACTTCGTGCCAATTCCTTAGGTTAATCCTTAGGAGTGAATGAATGAAGGAGAGTGGATTCTTAGGGTAAACCCTTGAGAAAATAAAGTAGATATGGGGATGGGTATTTGGGTTGATTGTTTGATAATTGAATATAATAAATGTATTATTGTGGGTTGAAAACCCTATATGCTCACCAGGCTCCCAAGCCTGACCCACTCAGTTTTATTTGCATTACAGGTAATGACACAAGAGTATAAGTTGGTGGACTTGACGAGAGATTTTGGATTATAGATCAGTAGTTATAAATAACTGTTGTAAGGTGTATTTTATATTGTTTATGCTTTTGGTCTGTATCGGAACATGACATCCCGAGGTTTTATTATTTAATGAAAATACATTCACTTTGAGAAATGTTTTGATAAATGGTTATCATATTTTATTTTGGGAACAAATTCCGTAACCGTTTTCTTTAAACGATCACTCTGATTTATAAAACAAAGCATAAACAAATCGGTCTTTTCTGGCCGTGAAATTGGGAATGTCACACAAGCATGCATGCATATGTTTGGCTGGGTACGCCCAGCGTAAGCTGGATGTACGCCCAGCGTAATGGAGGAAAGGAACGCGGAGGTCTCTCGACGTACGCCCAGCGTACTGGATGTACGCCCAACGTACATCTATCATCCAGAAACCCTAAATTTAGGGCCAACCACTATATAAGGAACATAATGGTTCTCACCCTAGCCTCCATAAACACTCTCTTATCCTCAGAAACCCTAGATAGCTGTCTCACCTCCATTGTTGGGTGTGTTTGACCTTGTAAAGCTTGTTTTGGAAAAGGAGAGTCTAGAAGAAGAAAGAGGAAGTTGTCAAAGAAGGAGTTGAGTGGCTGGAGCTTGTAGATCTGGAAAGACATCATCTTTTGAGGCCCTTTTGAGGTAAAAAGTCTCTGGCTTGACAATCATATTGTATAGATCTATGTGTTGTGAAGTTTTGACATCATTCTTGTCCCAAAAACCTCATATTGATGCATGATTCGAGATGGTTCAGATTAGCTGTCCTTTTTGACCTTAGGAGAGGTCTTGAGTAAGAAAATTGAGGTCCCAAGGGCTTTGGTTGTCTCATATGTGATATAGATAGGTCTTAATGGATTAAGAGCTTTATGGACGTCCCAAGTAATAAAGTTTGAGACTTTATGGATCCTGGGCATATTTGGTCTATGGATCTGAAGTTTGGGCTTAAGAGCTTAAGCCAATAAGATCTTATGTGAAGTTGTAGTTCAGCGGAGTTACGCCCTGCGTAAATGGGAGTACGCCCAACGTAGTGGGTCTGTGTCCCGATTCCAATCTGCAAGCATCATTGTATGCCCAGCGTACCAAGGAGGGTACGCCCAACGTACTCCCTCTGTTGGGTTTTCATTTTGAGCCTTAATAGATTGGGCTGTTATTGGGCTATTAGAGCTTGGGTCGTAACTGGACATTATGGATGGAGTATTTTGGACTCACTAATTATTATGGACCTTGGATCTAGGCCCATTTGGTGAGGTGGGCCCAATTTAGTAAATTGGGCCAATATTGGGTTTTGCTTCGAACTTTTGGTCTTTGGGCCACTAGTGGGCTTGAGAGCTTACCTAGTGTTGAGCCTTTCGTATTTTGATTATGGGCCTTAGTCGTGGACCATATTTAGTTAAGGGTAAATTGGTCAATTTACCTTTGGAAGGATATTGTGCTTGGACTAATGATTGTTTTGCTGCTTCGGATAGTTCGGGATTTTCGGTGAGTCGGTGATTCGGGAATCTGCTTCTTCAGTTCAGAGTTTCGGCAGTTGCGAGGTGAGTTATCCTCACTATATCGACAGGGTCTAAGGCACCAAGGCCAGCCCATTATCGGATTGTAATCCGGGTATCGTTGTTATGTTATTGCTTTGCTATGTTTGCATACTAGTAGTTAGGATGGTATATGTTAGAGACCTGGTTAAGGTCGGTATCCTGGTATATAGGATGATGCTATGCTAGTGACCGGTTAGGTCGATATCCTGGTTAGGATGATGTTATGTTTTTGTGATCTGCTAGATCGGTTTGATTGGATGTGAATTGTTATATGATTGTATGTTTATGTGCACATGGTTGTTGGACTGGGGTTGGGTTGAGGCGGGTCCTACTTTGTGGTGTAGGCCAACATACCCAGGGCAGACCGGTTATCCCGAAGGCCTAGCGAGCGGTCCGGATAGCCTGTAGGCCCCACGAGGGCGGACTAGACGTGCCAAGGCTCGGAGAGTGGACCAGGCCGACTGAAGGCCCGGTGCGGGCGGACCAGTCATACTGTAGACTCAGAGAGTGGACCAGGTGGGTTGAAGGCCCGGTGCGGGTGGACCAACCACACGTAGACTCGACGTATATGGCTAGACTCGGAGGGTGCACCAGGTGGACTGAAGGCCCGGTGCGGCGGACCAGTCACACAGTAGACCCGAAGCGAATGGTTATTCTGTGTTCTGTTATGATATGGCATGTTATGTGTATGGTATATGTGGTTGGTATTTGGGGTATGTCACTAAGCTTTCGGGCTTACATTTGTGGTGTAAATGTTTCAGGTAATTCAGGAGACCGTGGCAAGGCAAAGGCGTGATCGTACCGCTCCTCATGTTTATGTTTTATGATATGGTTATGGGAAGACTCTGATAATAATTGTATTGAAAACCTTTTTGTAATAACTTAACGAAACTGGGTTGTTTTTTAAAAGTTTGAATTGGTTGGAATTTTTATGGATGTTACAGTTTGGTCGTAGAATCAGAGACGAGGTGTGTGATAGTGCATTGTTTCCAGATTAAGAGACAAAACTAATTTGGGACAGTTGGGACATCCGGCGGTGTGTCGGTCTAAGATTTTGGGATGATTAGAGACAGTCATCTTTGGAGGATTTTGAGATTTCCGTCTGAGTTATGGTATATTTGGGGTTTCTTGACCTCTAATGGGAAGATTATCGAGTGCACTACTAGAAAACAACCTTTTACGACGTGCAATGCGCGTCGTAAAACGCTCAGACGACGCGCAAATGCGTGTCAAGGAAGGCCCTGTCATAACGAGAGACGACACGCTTTTGTGCGTCATCTATAGACGACGCACATTTATGACACGCTTTTACGACGCGCAGTCATGACACCCAATGCGTATCAAGGAAGGCCCTGTCATAAATGAAGACGACACGCATTTGCGTGTCATAACCTTACGACGCGCGTGTTTATGACACGCAATGCGTATCAAGGAAGCCCCTGTCATAAAGGAAGATGACACGCATTTGCATGTCATAATTTTAAATGTTTTAAAAATATGTATATTTTTTATAGAATTACTAATTTTTAAATTAAACAATTGATTGAAATTATCATAATACAAAATAAAATACCATACATCAGAAGGATAATTCATTTCAAAAAAATATCACATGTCAAACAACACTACATGTCAACACTAACAACACTTAAAAACATGCTTTTCCCGCATTTGGAGCACCCACTATTCCTATATCAACAACCAACTTTAGGTCCAATTCCAACCAACTGTAAAAGAACATTGTAAAAGAACAACATTAGAAATCATCATAAAGTCATAGCAATATATATATATATATATATATATATATATATATATATATATATATAATGAAATCATCATAAAGTCATGAAGTCAAACCTATTCATACTTATCAATGGCATCCTTATCTTTTTCTGTTTCCAAATCTACAACATAATCCAAATTCTGAAAACTTGAAGCCTTCTCCTTCTCCATCTCCAACACTGAGATCTACATTACAAAATGAACAAGTTTCACAAGACATTGAGATCAAACCTTTTGTAACAGACATTGCTATAACTGAGTACAATGCTGTAACAGAAAAAGAAATGAAAGTACAATGCCGTAATAGGGAAGGAAATGAAAGTAGGATGCTATAACGATACAAAAACTACTAGCTACTAGTGAGGGGGGGGGGGGAAGGAACACCTGGAAAAGGAGGATTTTCATGCTTTAACAATTTGTAATGTTTTTTGTTACTTTTGCATGAAATGTTCTCTTCCTATGTGGATTATGGTACTCATTCAAATACACATTGTTTTTATCTACAAATCAAAAAAAGTCAAAAGGTCAACAGATAATCAGAAAAAGTCAAAATGAAAAAAAAACAAAAAACTTGTTTTTATTGACTTTTCAATCTCAACCGGTTTCTTATCCCAAGTATCTCCTAAAAATTCATTCATAGAAACCACATTTTGAGCTACATCACAAGGGCATATTTGTAAATTCACCACTCACCATAGAAGTTAAGTTCACCAGCAAATGATGCCTTCGACCCCGTAAATAGGAAAAATGGTAACGGAACTGGAATCGGGACATTTAACAAAAAAAAAATAATAAGAATTTTCATATTTTAATAGTTTAAATGTTTTCGTAAGTCATAATATTCATAGGATATGTAAAATTACTTACATGCCCTGATTCAATGTTAGTTTGAAACTTTCTAGCAGCCACACCAGATGTTGTGAAAATAGCTGCTCTGTTGCCATATCTACAACAATTTTTTTACATTTAAATAATGAAAGCAAAAAAGATGGGAGTTTGTTTTTTCAGGTACTCAATGTCCTATCAAACAACAAAAACAAACAATTCACTGTCATTGTAGGAACATCTGGTAATTCTTTCCTTAGCTAAATGAGTAAGCAAATAATTTCTCAAACTCCTGTAGCAAAATTATATTAATTATATGTAAGTATTATAACACACTTTTTATTTTCTTTCACACAATTTATTTAATTAACTCACAATCCTCCATGTTTATCATAGCCTCCAGATTAGGAAATGGCGTACTTGATGATCGAGTCAAATCAGATATCCTCCTGATATAAAATAAGTTCAATGTTGAAGTCTATTAGATTATTACCTGAAAATAATGTGCTCACAATGAATTCAAGTTTGTCAACAAAGATATTGTAGAAGGAATAGGTCCAGACATGTTCGTTCCTAGCATATCCCTGCAAAATGAATTATACATAATTAAAGTTTCAAAATTTTTAATCACAATAAAGAGGGCAAAAATTAAAATAATACTCACAGTCTTGTGAGATTTCTCCAGTTTCCGATAAAATCGGGTATTCTCCCAGATAATGTAGTCCCATCTATCCTACTGCAAGAAATGTAAAAAAAAGATTAAATAATTTATATAGAGTATTTAATGAAAATGACTATAATTTATAAAAGATATCTATGACTTCCAAATCTTCTAAATTAGTTAGATTGCCATAAGAATCCGTTATACTTCCAGTAAAGTTATTTGCAGAAGCAAGGCTGCAAGAAAAAGAAAATTCTTGTTAACAACACTAAAATATAAACATTATAAAACCAATATATAAAAAGTAATCTTACAATCTTCTCAAGCGAGACAAGCGTCCAAGATTTTGAGGAAGTGGTCCTCCAAGAAAATTGTCTTCCACGACCCTAAAGGTCAAAATAGTAAATTCTCTATAAAGGTCTCACTCACATAGGGTAGACATAAAAGGTGAGGATTTTAACTTACAACTCCTCAAGTGTAGACATATCACCTAGTGCTTCAGGTATAGAACCATTGATGCGGTTCCCTAAAAAACTCCTTTGGAAATAAAGTGTCAAAAGTACATTCACAAGGGCAAAATGGGAAATTTGAAACAAAAAATAACACTTACAAAACTCTAAGACGAAGCTGACCATAACTTGCAGGAATAGGGCCACTGATATAGTTGCGAGACAAATCTCTGCAGGAAGATGTATCATATTACACAAAATGAATTTCAAAGGCATAATATTAGATTTAATAATAATGAGAATATATTATAGTTGTAGCACCTGGTTCCTGGTACGTAAATCTTATTTGAGTATTTCTCTTCTTTTAGCCTTGGACTCGGCAAGTCACAGGTCCGACTCGCCGAGTAGATGCGGGACCCGGGACACGTTTAAGTTGTCGACTCGACGAGTCCATATCCTAGACTCGGCGAGTCACAACTGTTGGATGAAACCCTAAGTTTCAGGGGTTTGCACCCTATTTAAACAACATATCCGCCCCAACCTCGCCCCCATTCACCCTCAGAGCCCTGTATCTCTCTCTACCCTTGCTTCCTTGTGAGTTTGAAGTGTTTTTGTGGTGTTCTTGAAGTTTTTGAGGGAAAAAGAAGAGGGAATCAAGAAGAGGAGAAGGAGGCCAATCATCTCTGTGTCATTCCAAAGTTTTCCCTAAGGTATAGCTCGTTTCCCCTCTGTTTTTAAGCTTATTGTCCCTTATAGCTCCATTAAAGTCCTTTTTGAGCCATTTCCAAGATTGTGTATGCTTGAGGGTTTGTAATAAGTTGATTGGCCTCTAGATCTAGGCAAGATTGAGCTCCAGGAGCTCAGATCTGTTAGCTTTATGGTCCCATGTTGCTTGTCCACCCTAGATCTACCCCTTTTGAGGCATTTTGAGCCCTAAAATCCGTATTGGTGAATATCTACACGTAAAGTTGGAAACTTTACGTGTGATTCGTGTTCTAGGAGTCCAGATCTGTGAATGGCATGGACTGGAATCGAGCAAATCAATGTATTTAGTGGGTGCATGGCAACGACTCGGCGAGTCTGTTCACGAGTCTCTGAGTTTGTCCCCTTTTTCGTAGTGTCGAGTGAACAGTGAGTCACGGGGTGTGACTCAGTGAGTTGGAAGCTGAACTCATCTATGGAGGAACTCGGCGAGTCAATGCCTTGACTCGGCGAGTTCAAGGCAATCTCCTTAGATCAAGAACAGACTCGGCGAGTTGTTCATACAACTCGGCGAGTCGCATCAGCAAGTGTTCTTCGGATGAAGATGAACTCGACGAGTTGTTCATACAACTCGGCGAGTAGGATGAAGGACTTGAATATCAGCTTAGAAGGAGAACTCGTCGAGTCGTCGCCTAACTCGACGAGTAGAAATGGGTTACAAGTCAATCGTTTGGGTAGGGACTCGGCGAGTTGGAAAGCCAACTCGGCGAGTCGGGTCAACTGAAAGATGACTCTGACTTTGACTTAGGGCATGATCAGGGGTAGAATGGTCATTTTACCCAAAGGACAGTTAGCAGTGTTTTATTGAGTATGTTGTGGGAATTGCAGCCGGAGGATTTCCGGAGCAGCAGCAGCAGCAGTAGACAGTCAGTTCCCGATCAGAGCAGCAGCTACTTCGAGGTGAGTTACCTTCCAGTAGCGGTGGGTCTATGGCCACAATGCCGGCCCACCAGTAGGAGTTGTATGTAGATGATTGTCTCTGTGATATTCATCTCGGGATTACTACTATCTGTGTTATGTTTATGTGCTAATATGATATGATGCTATGTGCTAGTGACAGTAAGGGAAAATAGTCCCCGAGGTATCTGGTCGGTAGGGCCGAAGGGGTAGTTATACCCAGCCATGTTAGATAGATCCTGATTTTATGATACTTGTTAAGTGGTAGTAGTAGAGGGGAGGAATAGTTCCCCAGTATCCGGTCGAGAGGACCGAAGGGGAGGCCAGCACCCAGATATGCTAGGCAGTATCCGGTCGAGAGGACCGAAGGGGAGGCTAGCACCCAGATATGCTAGGCAATGTCCGGTCAAGAGGGCCGAAGGGGTAGGTCGGGCACCCAGATATGCCTGACAATATATGTATGATATGGGATTATGTGGTATGGGGTACGGTGGGGGAACTCACTAAGCTTTGTGCTTACGGTTTTCAGTTTTGGTTTCAGGTACCTCCTCAGCTAGGGGAAAGGAGCCGGCGCGGTAGCAGCATGTCACACACACACACTCTCTGGTTTCCGCATTTACGATATTCTCTGGGATTTATACTCTGATGTTTGATTGGTTGTATGATTTGGCTTTTAGACATGGTTTACGTTGTGTTATGGTTTGATCAAACAATGTTTTAATTATTAATGTTTTCTAAAGTAACGTTTTAAAACGAAATTTTTGGACGTGAAATTTGGGTCGTTACAATAGTGGTTCACTTAATTACATTTCTTGTAGAGAATGGAGATTTGCAAATTCTTCAGGTAAAACTCCTGTCAAGTTCATCAACTCACCAATATGTAGTTGAATGTTCAACCCATTTGTAGGCCATAACAGAACCACAACAAGAGTAACTACAGATAACACGATATACCTGAGATTTTAAGCAAACTAAACTAATTAATTATTAATACATGAGAAAATCACAAAAACAAACAAAAAATTATATATGGTTACCATATGTAAATGAAGAGCTGTGTAGGAAGAAAACACAGATGAGTTGACACGTAATCCCATTCATTAGAAACTGTAACTTTACTTGTTGTTAGTAGCATGAAAGATGGATACAAGTTTCCTTGTTGCCAGCTAATTGTCCCTAGAGTTTCCTATACAAATTACAACACATTTCTTTTTTTAATTCACGAAATCATAAAGATTAAAGACACGTACCCTTTATGATTAGGGCCATATATGATATATATATATATATATATATATATATATATATATATATATATATATATATATACACCTTTAATACAGGCCCATGTTCAGCTAAATGAGTAACACTACACTGATCATGATCATGTCCAGACAAAACAAGTAGCTATTACACAAGAGACAACAACTTATAATTATAATGACATATTTTTCAACTTTTTGTTAGTGGAATGAAGTGAGTAGTTACAGGTTTGTTTTCTTCTGTAAGATAATTCTGATACACGATTTCATGGTCATCTGTAGCACAAGAAATTCTCTGAACATGAAAAGTGAGAGGTTAATAGAAGTAAAATGGATATATAGAAAAAAATAGCAATTTGAAAGTACTTATATTACCTGATTTATACTTGGGGAAGAACGTTTAGAACCACAGGATGTTGAATCTTGTCGATAGATTGCAGACTACACAATTTTAAAGAATGATTCAAATCCCTGAAGAAAAAGAATGCAAAGCATGAGAAAGAGAACAAGCAAGAACGTTTTTTCTCCAACATCATCATCTTCTTCTGTTGTCGCACAATGCTATTAGGGTTTCATCTGTAATTTGATTTTGCACTATATACATCTATGAGGGCTTTGAGAACTGGAATCGGACCATATTTGAGCTGGTTGACCATATTTCTTTTGACATTTGTATGCATAATACTCGAAATTCAAAAACCCTAGATGTATAAACCACGCTTCGTGAACCCCATAGGAACAGATAAGGAACTCATAATCCATGTGTGTTTGTGAAGGAAAAGGGGGGGAAAACGAACTAGGGTTAGAATCGAAGGAATGGAAATGTATATGGAATGTAATAAACCGGGCCACTCCGTCGGAATTGAAGTACAATTCCGACTGATTCTAGGGCCAGCCACTCTGGCGATGCTAACGAGAGAAAATCTAGGAATAAAAGAAGGTGAATCGTTGTTTGTAAACAACATACTCCATTTGAATACGTATGTGAAGGAGAGAAGACGTTACCTGAAAACGATACTTCAGGCGATCAAGAAGTTAGGGCCGACGCTGCTAACGGTGGCGGAGCAAGACGCGAACCACAACGAGACGTTTTTTCTTGCGCGATTTCTTGAATCGTTACATTATTATTCGGCGATATTTGATTCATTAGAAGCAAGAATGGGGATAAACAAGATGGAGAGGATGAAGATTGAGGGGAATCACTTTGCGGAGGCTTGTCAACCAAGAAATCGCCCTTTCCATTTCTTCTTGGACCGGTTTATTACATTCCATATACAAGATAGTGGTGGTCTGTACCATGAAGGGGGAGAGAGAGAGAGAGAGGTGGTGGTGAGTCTGATCGAGGTGAGCGTTCCTGTGGAAGGAGGAGACGCAACAGGCGGGGTTTTTAATTTTTTTGATTTCATTTCCCCTTGCTATTAAAAAACGAAAACGCGCGTTCATAGACTAAAATTATAAAGCGACAGGGTAACACGACACGCTTTTTAGGATAGGTGCCCTCCGTGTTTTTAATTTTTTTTTATTAGACACTAATTTTAGGGCGCGCACAAACGCGTGTCTTTTATCCTTCAAATTTTGCAAAACTAACAGTATATTTTAGGGCACACACAAATGCGCGTCCTGTATCAGCGAGTGTCATTGTTTGCGCGTCATTAAAGGGTTGTTTTCTAGTAGTGGTGTCACGTAGTACGTCCCAAGAGTCGGGTGTGATGTACCTCGTAAAATAGTGTGTGGAGTAGTATGTTGGTATGCCAATTGGCGGTGGTTCAAACCCTAAGTGGGGGAGAACTGGGTGTTCCTTTGGGTAGATCAGCGATTTATTTGAGTTAGGATTTAGAGGATTGAGTTATAAGGATCCGCGATACAGATATATGAGACTCGGGTAGTGGCGGGCAAGGCCAGATACAGAGCGAAATGATGCATGGGTGCGTGCTCCTAAAAGGACGAGTGTATCCACAACAGGTGGCCATTGGTAAGGGAAATCTATTAAGGTATGGATTCAATTATCGAAGTACCAATTTGATGTATGGATGGTTATCTTCATTCCGGGAAGGGCAGAAGTTGTTTTGGCAACCAACTATAGAATCGAGATGAGTATTCTCGCATGGTTTTTGATCAAAAGAGTATGAGTTTCGGATTTTCGTCAACGTATTTTGAGTCATTGACAATTTCTCTGTGTTTCAAATTGAGGGATGGAGTATTTCGAAGTTACGAACTGTGCGAGTGGAAGATCAGTGGTGGAGGCAAGACATTGTGAGATTCTGTAAGGGTGCATTGCGGTATCCGAGTATGATGTCGTGGGTGGGAGATCAGTAGTTGAGGCAAGCGAGCATGAGATTCTGTGATGATGTATCGGGGTGTCCAAGTATGATACCCTAAGTTGTTGGATTATTTTGAGACTCGAGTTCATAAGATGGAAAGTGGAGTATCGAGTAACTATTGTTCCAGTGGGAACCCATCAGCTAATTGTCATTAGACGGGGATAGTCCAAGAATGTGAATTATATCGAGGGAAATTGCGTTGTTGCGACAATTGTCGTCAGGAGTAGTGATGCTAAGTATGGGTGGGTGGGTGCACCTACCTGTGATGGATCGCGGAGCATGAGTTTAGTGAATGCGATATGGTGATGGCTTGGTGATGAGATTGTGGGGTGGTAAAAGAGTGGGACAATCCAAGTGGGAGTAATCACTTTGTAATATCAAGGAAAAACCATGGGAGAGCCCATGGCGAGTGAGTGGGTGAAGTAAGCTTGCGGGGAGCCGTAACATTCACGAGTCAGTGTGAGGGTGTCGTAAGTCTACGGGGAGCCGTAGCACTCATTAGTCAGTAAGTGAGTGTTATAACACTGACTCTCGAGTTTGAGTTTGGCCCTATCTGTGTAAAGGATATATGAGTTGAGATTTTGGATTCTTGATGAATTTCTTTTTGAGTGGTTAAGGTTTCCATATGATGTTCTAGACCTGGGAGGGTCAGTCCGTTTGGCATGAGAAGGACCGTAGCACGCATGAAGTTAGTGAGTGTTAGACGACAGAGGTCGAAAGTGATGTGTGACTACAGATCGGTTGTAATATTGCTTGGAGTAAAGCGAGCTTAGTGGTTGCATGTATAATGTGGTTAGTTGAGATAACTCTGTTGGATTGAACGGCTGGGGATATACTTGGGCTTGTGGCCATGTCGTTCAAGTTTCCTAGCATGTAAGGAATGATTTCGAGGACGAAATCTAATTTAAGTGGGGAGAGTTGTAACATCCCGTTTGTTAAATAAATAAATAGATAAATTTGATGAATGAATAGTAGCTCTAAAATCCATAATATTTAGTGGGGTGTTGCTTTAAGGAGCCAAATGTTATAATTGGATTATTCGGGGGTCAAAGTGTAATTCTCGGGCCACTTTGTAAATATTTATAGAGGCGAGGGCTAGTTGGTAGTTGTTGGGACTTAAATTGAAAGTGGTATAAGAAGGAGGGACGAAACTTGGTAAATCGGCACACGTTAGAAATGAGACACGGGACTAACCCGTATCCCTTCGCCACGTCCTTTTTTTTTTAAACAACCCTAACCCTAACATTGTGATACAGCCGCCATGCGTGAAGTCCAGCCGCCACCACTGTGCCCTCGCACTCCACCCATCGTCATCTCCTCGTCGCATTGTCGTCGAACACCACCACTGTCGCACATGTCTCCGGCGAAGTCAAGGTGAAGCGGTAACTATCATGGGCAGCTGAGAAGACCGCCGAAGACCGAGGATTGGGCAGCGTTCGTCCTTGCGTGGCGTCTTGAACAACCGGAAACACTCGGTAAGATTGGCTTCTTCTCCTCTCCGTCGTCTCTCTCTCTGTTTGACGTTGTGGACGTTATTGTGGCCGCCGGTGGCTTTTGGGCTGCTGTGGTCGTCATTTCCGGCGACGCCAGCCATATAGAAGGCGGCCGGATGTTGGATGTTAGATGCTCAAGTATATTTATGCTTTTAAGGTGTTTTTGATGTTGTTTGCGCTATATAGGGCAGGAAACCCACCGGCACCACTATAGCTAATCCACTATAGTTGTATATTTATCATATTGTTTTTTTTTTTTTTTTTTTTTATTACAGCGAGGAGTTTAATAGAAGCAAGTTCAATTCCATAATTGATGTAGATTTTTAGACACTAAAGGATATTGAGGTTTGTATACACTGATTTGAAACACTAAAATCCATAAGCTTTTTCACAACTGAAAGCTGTCATACCATAAATTCTATTGAAATTTTCACATAAATCAATTTTCTTGTTATTATCTTATCAGAAAAATTCAGTACTTAGGAAGAAAGTAGAAGAACTGACTGCTGCAAAACCCATGAAAGGTCCCTTACAGGTGACTTGTAAGGTGTGAACATAACATAATATTTTCCATTTCAAACCTTGTATTAGTGTATTTGTTTCATCTTTTACTCCCATAAATTATTATACATTTTGAAATTCGTATATAGGATAATTGAAAAGGAATGCCCCATGATGTTATCCTCAATATGTTTGGACGAGGTTTAGTTATTAAATATATATCCCCATAAATAAGTTGTAGTTAACGTTTCTGTCTGTAACATTGTCATGTTACATTTATTAACATATAAAGATGATGATCTAGTGGTAATGTATGATACTGTTTCCTCCTTTAAACATATATCTATGTAAGAGCCTACCATTAAACTCATAAAAATAACTTAATGCTTCTTTCTAATGTCTTGCACCTTTAGGAGAGGACTAATTTGGAGAGAATATATATATAAAAGGCGCTGCAGCGGAACATGGTTGCAACATATATTGCAAAAAGGTAAAAACCAATCCATATCTAAAATACACTCATAATAACTTCATCAACCATGTATTAAAAATGGCTATTTTAGTGCTCTAAGTATATCAAGGACACCCGTTTTTCAATTCATATTTTTTCATTCCTGAGTATTAAGAATATTCGTCATAGTTATCTACTCTCATAAATTAGAATCTTGTTGATATGTAATCAACCATGGCCTAAGAATATCAAGACATCATATTTAGTTATAAATATATAATGTGTGATGGACTTTTTGGCAGAAGCTAATGGTCCACATGCCTTATCATGTGTGATATGATATTGAGATTTGCTTAATGTCATGTTATATTAGTATGAGTCAAGTTGGAATCAAAATATTGTTTACAAAACATACATAACTTTGAGTTTTTTTTTTTATTTTTTTTATTTTTTTTTTTTTTATTTTTTTATCTTGTTACTCTCATAATGTTTTTATTTTATTACAATATCATTGTTATGCAAGAAATAAAACGTCAATTGCAGATTCAAAGTCAACTGTTACTTTTTATGTTGGTAAATTTCACACTTTCAAACCAATTTAGCCATATATTTTCCAATTTCTACCCATAACAAGTCCAAAATAACAATAATGTATTTCAAAACCAAATGTCAAATTTTATAGGGAATATTTAAGTCGATAACCCTTTTCAATAACAGAGGACCTACACGATTGGTAGAATTTCCGAGAGAAAGCTCCATGGGCTCAGTTGGGCTTAACATGACTCTTTTCATGTCCCTTACTTAAATATATAGTAAACATATCACTCCATAATGTTTTTTTGAATATCCACACAAGATATTAATTTAAACACTTCAAAAGCTAATGTAATTGATATTAACCTATCATTGAATACAATATTTGTTGGTACTAATTCTTTCATTTATTCTTTGTTCATAACATTTCTACATCATTTGTAAACTTACATTTTTATAACATTTGTAAACGTGGTTGATATAAATTATAATTTTGCAAAAGTTTTGAAAACCACCATGATAAAATAAGTTTTTAGGTCATTTGCATGTTACAGTCATCATAAATATTTATAATAATCAACAATTATAATTGATTAAAAATAATTAAAAACGGTCATTAAAATAGTTATCTCTATTCAAATAAAAAAATCACTAAAAAAATTATTTTCTTTTCATTTCTCCACGTATCGACACCATGCCCCTACCTCTCATCTTAAACAAAAAAAAGCATACATATACATATAATGTAAATTTTTTTTATTAGTTAACAAACTCGACACAATAAAAAAAACTAATTAGAAAATAGGAAACTTACCTAATCTTTAATACAATTGAAATCGTATAGTTTTTTTTGGTAGAAAGACTTTAGTTAAATAGTTAATCCTAAAACAAATCCTAAAACAAGTTGCAACTTGAATTTTTTGCTTTCTCATTGTCTCCAACATCGTCCTTAGTTCTTCAGCTCATTTAGTAGTACTATTCACACATTCCTATTTTAACAAATTTTTAGCCATCATAATATCACGCAGTGTCATTTGGATTCGAACATCTTTGGGGAGATTAAACTTGTTTATTTGAGAAGATTTAATACCTAACCACTTGACATTTGGTGTCGTTAGATGACTATTCTCATAAGATAAATTCATTGACCCTGAAACATATATATAATAGACATTATCTGAATTCTATATGGATCACAGTCAATTAAGGCCAAAATAGGTAACTTTAGTTTCATTTTCAACTTTCGTAGAAAAAGCCGGGTGACAACATTCGGTTGCCTTCTAGCTGTTAAAATTATGCATGGAAAACGATTATAGAATTTTTCGTGGCCAAAAAAGAAAAGATTGCATCTTTTTCAAGTAAAGTATGAAAGATGCTTTAAAATGCATAATTTCAACATTTTCCACGTTGTGAGAGATTGCTTTTTTTTTTTCCGATTTACATTGTTTTGTATAATCAAAAGTATGATCATCTTTAAAAATAAGATTTCCAATTACAACTCCTTTATCACCCGTAAATATATTCAAAAAGGTTCTCGTGCAATTGAGGATACAAACATTATCTTCAATGACGGCATCGGAAATGGCCTTAAACAACTTGACATTCATATAGAAAACATCTCTTATGGTTATTGAAACATTTTGTGATAAAACCATTATGATGATTGACAGTATTCAGGATGTCATTATAGCCCTTTGAGACGTTTTTGGTTATCAAAGCGTTGCTGATAGATGTTCTCCTTAAGAAGGATCTGATCGTACTCCTTAATATAGATCTGGTAACTAATTTGTGAGAGGGTATAGTAAAGTAATAGTTGTGCCCCTTGACATTATGCTTCATAGTTGAGTGCTTTTATCACTTTATGACTCTTATGACGACTTCCGACTTTAACGTAGCAGCTTGACAAAAGTTGTAATTATAACCAACATCCGAGAGCGAACCTAGTAACTTCGGCTCGGGATTCGAGGTTTTGTGAAGTTGGATTTTTAATCTACGATGTCGGGATCTGCCGCCGTTGGTGTATTGCCCCATGATGGGGGGAGGTGGGAGCTGAAAGATAGACATGTGGCAATGGATGAGTTGAATAAATATTAGACGGAAGCAAAGGACAAAAAAGTTGAGGATGCAAGAGTATGATGATATCGAGTCTCATGACAATGAGAAAAGCTACTGCTAGGATACGTTGATGTGATTTTTTTTTTGGTGAAAAACATCAAGGGATATTAATATATGTAACCATATTTGTAAAAATTTAGACTTTGTCTGTAAAGTGTAGGTTTTTGTATATTATAGTACCAAGGAAAACCCTAAAAGATTAAAAGAACCCTAAGAAGAGAACTAACAAAGCGTTCTCTCTCGGATCTTGGTCATAATTATAACTTTCGTCAAGCTACTGCGTTAAAACTTGAAGCCGTCATAAGAGTCATAAAAGCACTCAAATATGAGGGGAATGTCAATGGGCATAACTACTACTTTAGCATACTCTCTCGCAGGTCAGTTAACCAAATCAATATTAAAGAGTACGATCAGATCTTTATTAAGGAGAACGTCTATCAACAACGTTTTGATAACCCAAAAACATTTTGGATGACTATAATTACATCTTGCATACTATCAATCATAGAGGTGACTTTATCATAAAATGTTTCAATGACTAAAAGAGATGTTCTCTATATTAATCCAAACTGTTTAAGGCCATTTTCGATGCTGTCATTGAAAATATTGCGCTTGTATGCTCAATTGCACAAAAACTTTCTTGAATATATTTGCTGTGGATAAAGGAGTTGTCATTGGAAATCTTATTTTTAAGGCAAATGATCAATACTTTTGATTGTACAAAAAAACGTAAATGGGGGAAAACAATCCCAAATGACATTAAAAATGTTGAAATTGTGAATTTTAAGGCATCTTTCATACTTTTTGTTGAAAATGATGTAAATCTTTTCTCTTTTTTGCCACGGAAAAATTATATAACGGTTTTCCATGTATAATTTTAACCGCTAGAAGGCAACCGGATGTTGCCACCCGACTTTTTCTACGAAAGTTGAAAATGGAATTTGGGTTACCTGTTTTGGCTTTAATAGACTGTGATTCATATGAAATTCAGATATTGTCTTCAGGGTCAAGGAATTTGTCTTATGAAAATGGTTACCTAATCATACCAAATGTTAAATGGTTAGGCAATCAACCCTCGCATATAAGAAAGTTCAATTTTTCTGAAGATGTTTGAATCTAAATGATACTGCGTGATTAAGAGGCTGTAAATATGTTAGAAGAGGAATGTGTGAATAGTAAGCTTAAGTGGGTTGAAGAGTTGAGTACAATGTTGGAGACTAAGGAGAAGATAAAAATTCAGACTGTGACATTTCTTGGGATGAAGTATTTAACTGAACTCTACCTACCGAAAAAGCTGTAGGATTTCGATTGTGTTTAAAGTTGGGTAAGTATAATTTTTTCTAATTAAATTATTTTTATTATGCCAAGTTTGTTAATAAATAAGAAAATTTACATTTGTTTGTTTGTTTGTTTTTTTTTTTTGTTTGTTTTTTAGATAGGAGATGTAGGGGCATGGTGGTAGTACGTGGAGAAATGAAAAGAAAATATTTTTTTAATGACTGTTTTATAATATTTATAACCAATTACAATTATTGATTATTGTAATATTTATTATGATTGTAACTTGCAAATCATTTAGGAGGTTATTTTATCAGAAGTGGTTTTCAAAACTTTTGCAGAATTGTATTTTATAGCAACCATGACACAAAGGGCAGGATTCCTGTATAAATGTTATAAAAATATAAGTTTACAAGTAGTGAAAATTTATAAACTAAGAGTACATAAAGCAATTAGTACCAACAAGTATTTCATTTAATGATAGATTAATATAATTTATATTAGTTTTTGAAGTGTTTAAATAAATTAATATATGCATGTATATTCAAGAAACAGTATGGACTTGGATATAAACTATAAAATTTGACAGCTGGTTTTGAAATACCTTTATTGTTATTGTGGGAATTGGAAAAGATGTGGCTAAACAAGTTCCGAAAGTGTGAAATTTGAGAACATGAAAAGTAACGGTTGATTTTTAATTTCTTACATAACAATGATATTGTAATAAAATAAAAACATTGGAACAATAGTTAAGTAATTTTTTTTAAAGTTAGTTATGTATGTTTTGATCCCACATTAACTCATACCAATGTAACTCATTAAGCAAATCTCAATATTGTACCACACATGATAAGGCATGTGGACCATTGGCTTTTGCCATTAAGTCTATCATATATGATATGTTAGTACTAAATCCGATGTCTTGGTATGCTTAGGCCATTGTTGATTGCAAATAACATGGGTGGTGAGATCGTTATAAAAACTAATACAAACCTCCTACATGTTTCTCAATTAACCGGTTGGTCCACATTTTCTATCGTGTATGAAATATGGTCAACCGATAGAGTATGATAGTGCAATCTCTAAAAGAAGTCTTGATATACCATGTTTCCATGGTAAGCTTTTTCAAGCTTATATGCAATAGAACTTTTCGTTGCCTAGTTTGATGCAACATACAACACCTGCTTGTATTTATATATTATATTATGGTACTTACATATATGAAAGACTTTTGTATTTCGGAAACATTCACCATGCCTCTTGTATATCATCATCTTGGTAATTGACTTCGATTTTGTTTAACTCATTTCTATTTGTTAAATGGTTTCAATAACTTTATATTGGTACATCAAAACATTGTTGTTTTTAGCTATAAACTAATTTACCTAGAAGAATTGTTTTCATCATCACTTTGTTCTTGACAAATGGTATACGAGTAACCGAAAGACAGACAAAAACGAAGGAGTAGCATGAAGCAAAGAGATAAATCCGCAGAAGAAGAGTATATATCAAGACTTGGTTATGCTGCCTAATGGGATATAAGGGGGCACATTACTCGGTGTGCTGTTGGTCTAATCCTGCTTTATCTCACCTCCCTTTCCTTGTATATCCCCTAGTCTAGGGTTTTTAGGTCATCGTTTGTAAAGAAAATTAAAGAAGGGAGGGAGAATAATACTAGCTGCATCCATCAGGTACCCTTTGCGTCTTCCTTATCTCAAATGAATATATTAATTTCAATTACATTTCTTCCTCTATCGAAGGTAACCTTCAATTTTGACTTCATACATGAATTCCAAAATGAAGCTTCCATGTGACAGTTCACAATAATTTTTTTACAACTTCTGGGAAATTGATAACCAAGAAAATTATAAGCTATATCATTTTTGGGCTAATTGTTTGATAATTATAAGCTATAAATTTCAAAATGTGGTAGGGTGACACAGATATAGTTGAAGATGTCCAGTTATGTCTAGTTGAAGATGTCCACTTTTGTCCCTCTTGGTATTTTTCATTAGTTGATTAAATAGTAACATTTTAAAGTTTTATGTAAATTACTATCTAATGATTTGATTTTGTTTGTATGTCTATAAAGCACAAAAGAATTCTTTAGTGTTGGACATGATTCTTGCTTGCTTGATACCTTGGGATGCAAGAGTTGGAACAGAAGGTTTGTTTCTTTTTTAAAATTTTATTTAAAAATTGGATAACAAATTGTAGTTAGATTATGATGGGATATAGTTATCTATTTGAATTTGGCGGAAAACCAAAATCAGAATTTCAATTTTCGAGATTAAGCCAAAATATTTCAACAATTTTAGTGATTACTATAGCATCGTTATTTCACACATTAATGTCATTATTTTTTAAGTTTAAAGTTTGTTGTCCCAAACATTCAGCAACAAAGTATAATGCATGATTATTCATTCTAACTCCGAGTTTTTCAATGCTATTGCAGATGTTACAACTCACATTACCTTCATCCTAATATTATCACAAGACATTCATGGAAACCAAAAGATATTCCCCTTAATGACGAACATGTATTTGCCATTCAATTTTAAATTAAATCCTTGATAAATGTTATAAATGTAGCTTATTAATCTGCATAGTTACATTAAAAACAGACATGAAAAAAAAAGAGTTAAATCATGAACCATGATAGATGAAACATTAGCACCATATGACACACACATACATAACATATGACACATACAACACTCACAGTTGACAGTTAGATAGCTTCTGGGATTTGAATTAGCACCCTGCATTTAAACAACACTCAAATGAATGCACAGTTTAATCAAATATAAAATTATCAAGTCTGAGATAAAACCAAACTATGGATCCAACCCTTTTCTACTCTAATTATATTTATGTAATCAATTTGACATTTTGAATTTTTAATGAAGTTTATGGATCGAGGATCATATATAGATTGGTGTTCAAGGTGCTTTTGCTAATCATTTGACTGAAGAGATTTAACTTTCAAAAGAAGACATTTACTATAACTACGAGTAAAAACATACATTAAAACGTAGCTAAATTCTACATTGGGAATGTACATATTTTGTAGAAATCGACTGCAAAATCACTTGCATTAAAATTGCGAATATACACGAAAAACGTTCCACTTTTTACCCTACTTAGATTAAAATAAATAGTAAGAATAAAGCATTTCGGACATCTTTAGGCAGCTTTTTAATATACTCATAAAACCATTTCTTATCCTCCTTTGACATGATTTTTTGGTCAACCACATTTGTTGTACATGGAAGAACCCGTAAGTCCTCTGAGTTGACTCTCTTCAAGCTACCATGACACAAAGGGCAGGATTCCTGTAAAAATGTAAAAATTTAGCCTGAAAACAAGAAATGTGAAACATGTTTGTAATAAAAGTTACCGGTCATGGAAGCAATTGATGAACATTGCATGACAACAGTTGGGCATGACCATCTTGGTGCAGGGCTCTAAGCAAATACCACTCATCTTCTCTTTCCATATCAAGATCTATATTTTTTGTGTGTTTTTTTCTATTTTCTTTCTAATTGGTTGAATATCATCTTCATTGACTTCTATCTCCAATGATTGGTTTGTTCGTAGACGTTTGAGGGGTGGCAGCATCACATCTAAAATTTTCTTTGAGATATGTTTTTGTTTTATAAAACAATAAAAAAATAGTTTGTTGTCTGACATTTCTGCAAAAAGGTTATTCTCCTAACAACCATAGCTCACAGTGTAAATCTAGTACACAACAGCCTGCTAGCCAGCTAGCAGGCCTATATTGACCAAAAGCATCATGTGAGATGAAAATCATGTACATCTGATATGATGTACCCATATGGAGTTCAATCCACATTGGAATTGAAACTCCCACACAATTAAAAGTCAATCTCAAATCATTGACCATTTTTGCAAGTTCATAGATTTTTGATGTTTGCATACCCTAGAACTCTCTTTCTCCCAAGTGAAATAAGTTTTGGTTTTTCATCCGGCAAGACCTGAAGAGAAACCGATGTTATGGTGACTTGCTAACATGGAAATGATATATGGATTTTGTTTAATTGTTTGCTTGGTTATTTACATTACTAATCTTGTGTACAACCATGTAACAGAAGTTTAAACAGGTTTGAAGGACACATGAACATGGGAAATCGATCCATTGTAGTAAAAATATGATAAAATGTATGCCGTGTCATTGTAACCCAAGTCCATTTGGGCACAAGCGCCACTTTTGCAAAAAAAAAAGAAGAAAGAAAGATTGGAAACACATTGAGATGTTGAATTTCGGTCAAGCTGGTTGAATTTACATGATTTCGGTCAAGCTGGTTGAATTTCGGTCAAGGTTGATAGAATGTATGTCATGTCATGTAACCCAACTCCACATTAGCAACTCCATCAAAAACGGGAAGGTGGGAGTTAGAAATGGTGAACTACCCTCTAAGTAAATAACATATTTAACCTTTTTTTGGAATGATATATTCCTAACCTACTTCTAGTTCCACCTATGTCCACGATGAAACCTAAGCACTAGACTTTAAGGAGGGAGAGCATTATCTGATACCCCGTTGGGGAAGAAGCCCTTCGGTTTTTAGTGTTAAATTGTACGCGTGTATTGAAAATTTTAAGCGAGTTTTTAGGGTTAAAAAGGACCATATGAGTTTCAGTTTTAGAACCAGCTTCAACAAGTGGTAAAAGATGAAAAAAAAAGTGGTTCCTAGGTGGCCTTTGGCTTTTTAAGAACCGAAACATCTTTAACAAAAATACTTTATTTTATTATAATATTAAACAAATTTTATTTTTTTAAACCACAAACAAATAATATAATATCAATTATATTTTTTAAAACATAAACATTTCATATTAAATTAAAAAAGTTACAATAAATTAAAACTTAAAATACCTAAAAACACGATTTAATAATTCAAACCACTACAAACATGGCTTAACACCGAGAGGCACGACTTAATACCTAAAAACACGACTTAATACATAAAAAACACACTTCATTAATTAAAACACATTTCATAAAAAAACACACTAAAGCAACGGGTCTTCCTCCGAATACATGCCTTCCAATTCGTCTTCCGGTGACATATTTAGATCAAGATTGTCCATCGTCCAAAGATGATCGTTCAAATGGCAGCGAAGATTGGTATGGATTACTGCTCTGTGAATTATCCTCATTCTTTGTATCCATTCTTGACCACAATATTCTAGGGGTTGTGTCTCTTGGATGACTTCATTCTCGTCATACACACATATTGCGTTTCCCTCATGTTCTATTATCATATTATGCAATATGATACATGTATACACCACTTCTGTCATAGTAGAAATATCATGAAAGATGGATGCTTTTGCAAATATCTGCCAAAGCTTTTTAAGTGCTCCAAACGCTCGTTCGATATCTTTTCTTGCTTTTTCTTGGACTCTCTTAAATTTGGACCTATAAGGGTCATCTGGACATCACAAACTTTTAATGAAAACAGAAAGCTCAGTATAGATCCCATCCACAAGATAGTACCCAAATTTATATTTCGTTCCTCGGAGTACAAATGACGAATCGGAGGCAGTACCGTCATACACCTTATTAAATATTGGTGAGTTATTGAGAATATTAATATCATTAAGCTTGAAATATGGTCAACCGATAGAGTATGATAGTGCAATCTCTAAAAGAAGTCTTGATATACCATGTTTCCATGGTAAGCTTTTTCAAGCTTATATGCAATAGAACTTTTCGTTGCCTAGTTTGATGCAACATACAACACCTGCTTGTATTTATATATTATATTATGGTACTTACATATATGAAAGAATTTTGTATTTCGGAAACGTTCACCATGCCTCTTGTATATCATCATCATGGTAATTGACTTCGATTTTGTTTAAGTCATTCCTATTTGTTAAATGGTTTCAATAACTTTATATTGGTACATCAAAACATTGTTGTTTTTAGCTATAAACTAATTTACCTAGAAGAATTGTTTTTATCATCACTTTGTTCTTGACAAATGGTATACGAGTAACCGAAAGACAGACAAAAACGAAGGAGTAGTATGAAGCAAAGAGATAAATCCGCAGAAAAAGAGTATATATCAAGACTTGGTTATGCTGTTGGTCTAATCCCGCTTTATCTTGCCTCCCTTTTCTTGTATATCCCCTAGTCTAGGGTTTTTAGGTCAGTGTTTGTAAAGAAAATTAAAGCAGGGAGAATAATAGAAGCTGTAACCATCAGGCACCCTTTGCCTCTTCCCTATCTCAAATGAATGTATTGCTTTCAATTGCATTTCTTCCTCTATCGAAGGTAACCTTCAATTTGGACTTCATACATGAATTCCAAAATGAAGCTTCCATGTGACAGTTCACAATAATTCTTTTTACAACTTCTGGGAAATTGATAACCAAGAAAATTATAAGCTATATCATTTTTGGGCTAATTGTTTGATAATTATAAGCTATAAATTTCAAAATGTGGTAGGGTGACACAGATATAGTTGAAGATGTCCAGTTATGTCTAGTTGAAGATGTCCACTTTTGTCCCTCTTGGTATTTTTCATTAGTTGATTAAATAGTAACATTTTAAAGTTTTATGTAAATTACTATCTAATGATTTGATTTTGTTTGTATGTCTATAAAGCACAAAAGAATTCTTTAGTGTTGGACATGATTCTTGCTTGCTTGATACCTTGGGATGCAAGAGTTGGAACAGAAGGTTTGTTTCTTTTTTAAAATTTTATTTAAAAATTGGATAACAAATTGTAGTTAGATTATGATGGGATATAGTTATCTATTTGAATTTGGCGGAAAACCAAAATCAGAATTTCAATTTTCGAGATTAAGCCAAAATATTTCAACAATTTTAGTGATTACTATAGCATCGTTATTTCACACACATTAATGTCATTATTTTTTAAGTTTAAAGTTTGTTGTCCCAAACATTCAGCAACAAAGTATAATGCATGATTATTCATTCTAACTCCGAGTTTTTCAATGCTATTGCAGATGTTACAACTCACATTACCTTCATCCTAATATTATCACAAGACATTCATGGAAACCAAAAGATATTCCCCTTAATCATGAACATGTATTTGCCATTCAATTTTAAATTAAATCCTTGATAAATGTTATAAAAGTAGCTTATTAATCTGCATAGTTACATTAAAACCAGACATGAAAAAAAAGAGTTAAATCATGAATCATGATAGATGAAACATTAGCACCATATGACACGCACATACATAACATATGCCACATACAACACTCACAGTGGACAGTTAGATAGCTTCAGAGATTTGAATTAGCACCCTGCATTTAAACAACACTCAAATGAATGCACAGTTTAATCAAATATAAAATTATCAAGTCTGAGATAAAACCAAACTATGGATCCAACCCTTTTCTACTCTAATTATATTTATGTAATCAATTTGACATTTTGAATTTTTAATGAAGTTTATGGATCGAGGATCATATATAGATTGGTGTTCAAGGTGCTTTTGCTAATCATTTGACTGAAGAGATTTAACTTTCAAAAGAAGACATTTACTATAACTACGAGTAAAAACATACATTAAAACGTAGCTAAATTCTACATTGGGAATGTACATATTTTGCAGAAATCGACTGCAAAATCACTTGCTTTAAAATTATGAATATACACGAAAAACGTTCCACTTTTTTTTACCCTACTCAGATTAAAATAAATAGTAAGAATAAAGCATTTCGGACTTTGTCAGAAGAACTTGGAGAGCAAGAGGCTAGAAGCAAGGAACGTGCGGGAGATCTGAAATCTACTTCAATTATCATCTTTTGGAAGGTAGCAAGTCGTTACCTTGACCTCATTTCATTCTAGATTTCATTTGGTTAAAGATTAGGGCTTTTCTAGTATAATAAAGAGCCATTCTTGGGTATGAGCAAAGATCTGAAGTTGTAACTTTAGATCTGAACTCTCTTTGACCTCTAAGCTCATAAAGCTTTCAGCTTTAGCAAGCATGAGCCTCTCCTTGAGTGTAAAACTCCATTGCAAGCTTGGATTTGTCATTTAGAGTCTTTAGAGCCTTGCATGCACGTAAAGTTGCATAAACATGCCCTGGGGAGTTGGATCTGCAATATGGAACCTTTTCAAGGCTTAAAAAGCATCTGAATGGATAGAGGACTGAAGGGACTCGACGAGTTTCATGGTTGACTCGGCGAGTCCAATGAAGATTGTTGTGGGCTAGGCGAGTCAGTCGAATGACTTGGCGAGTCAGCTAAGGTCTTCTGGACCTTTGGACATGCATGAACTCGGTGAGTTGCAAGGAAACTCGGCGAGTTGGCCAAAGAGTTTTCGGCTGCAAACACTGGGAACTTGCGAGTCGCTCAAGTGACTCGGCGAGTAGACGAGTTATGCAGGAACTCGGCGAGGGGATGGTTGCACTCGACGAGTCAGGTCAACATTGTGACAACACGGAACTACTATCAATGTTAAAATCAATTCCATCACCTTCTAGCGTCATTTGAGGATTCGTTTAAGTGTTGTAAGCTTAAGTACAATTAAGGTTGAGATTAGGGATGAGCTATCAAGTCATAAAGTAGTAGAATCGGGCCATATACCCTCTTGGGAGGAGTGTACGGCCGTACACATGGGTGTGTCGCCGCACACCCACCCCATGACCGCACACTCGGGGTGGTGGGTCACCCACCTCTATATATATATGAGGAAACCCCTTTCTTTCATTCTTTTTTTCATTTGGCTGCACACTACTACTTTCTCTCTAGAATCTTCAACCAAGAGCATTCCAAAGGCCTAAAAAACGTAAGTGATTCATTCCTTAGCTTGTTATACTTGAAAGATCCCTTGATTCTTCATCCTTTGAAGGTGTACGGCCGCACACCTTCATAAGGTCCTTAAAGACTCTCCAAAGTGAGAGTTTGGCCCCTATCTTCCAGTTGGACTTGGTATTAGCCTTGATGCACCTCAAAATAGACATTTTGGGCATGAACATGGAGAGTGTACGTCCGCACACCCCTTTGTACGACCACACACACCTCTTAGGGCCGCAAACCCATCGTAATGATCATTTTAGGCCTCAAACTTGCATTATAACTAAGAATGGGGCCTAGAACACTTGTTGAATGCTAGTTAGAACCTTGGAAATGCCTCAAAAGCACATCTCATCATGAGTGTACGGACGTACACTCATGGGCCGCACACTCAGGGTCATACACACCAATAGAGTGGCCATACACCCCCCCTCACTCAATCATATATGGTTTTGACACTTAGTTCAAGTGTTTTCAGACCCTTAGAGTGGTTTCCTATCATGTTTAGTCATGAAATACCCTAATCTAAAACATATATGTGTTATTACATGTTATACAGAATCCAATCGTGTTCAAGGCTTCGCTTGATACTCAGCATCCCATATCGATCCTTCATTCAAACCACTCACTTAAGGTGAGTTCATACCCCTACTCTTTTAAGGTTTTCAATGTTTTCAGGGGGGGGGGAGGGGGGGAATACAAGCCAAATACAAAAGTTTTTATTAAATTATAAACTAAATGATACAGTCCAACGATTTCCACGTTTATTAACATGTTTACGTATCTTATCCCTTTTGTACTATGTTGAGCATAAAGGACGCCGTTATTTCTGAAATCATAACCTTATAATTTTCAGAATAGTTTTACAAAACAAATTTTGTATTATTTCAAGTAAACTATAATGGGTATAGTTTGGGATAACTCAATATACAGCTTTTACCAATTCAGATTTCATTCATGAGTGATTATATTAAAACTATGACAGATTTACGTTATGGTATACATTTTCTCAGGAGTATTATACAAAATAATTATTTAAGTATAATTATTTTTACTCTACTAAACCTACCTCAGGGGTACATAAGAAACGATATTTCATTCATATATTATTACCGGTAAAGTCGTTAACCTAATTGGGAGACACGTCCTTGGGCGCTTACAACGTTAACTAAGTGGAGGACTACCCTTATGAACTAGAATTTCCTAGACGCAAAGCGTGAATTTTGTGTATAGATCTATACGGGACTGACTATCCCGCACCTGCTGCTAGCTACAGTCGGACCAACAGGTCTACGGGTGACAAATGTCATAAAGGATATCGACGCCTGTTTCCTGTCGTATCAAGTTTAAGTATGGTCATAAAACTCGCCAATCGTACGATACCTTTTACGTAATAATATACTTCTCAAAGAACTACTGCTTTAATAAAATAAGTATTATACTTATGTTCTATAGTTTCGGAATCATTAAAGCAACCAACTCGTGTATACCAGGGAAAATAAGGGATTTTCCCAGCCTAAACTAATCATTGTTTACAAGATTTTCATTCTTCATTGGTTTTAATTTAAGTATTAAAACTACTTTTATCTACTGATAGTAATCAGGGTTTCCAAAGGAATAACGCATAAACGAAATAAGTATGGTGAATACTTGTACTTTTGAGTTTAAAACGGATATTCAAATTTACCCCATAGAAGGAAAGAATTATTCATACTTTTCATAAGAAACTAATGGATTTTCTTGAGAAACACTTTTCAAAAGGATTAAAGGACGGTTTCTTTTAAAACTAAAAGCTTATGAACTCACCAGCTTTATGCTGATACTCTTTTCAAACCGCTTGTATTCTTAGGAAATCATTAGACATGTACTCCCGCAGCTTTTGAAGATGGAGCTCAGATGTCGCGTCTTTTACATTTTGCTATACTTTTGATATACTCAAACTATGTAAACAAAGCAATCTAAATATTTATATTTTCAATGTAATGGTTGTGTTTACTTTGATTACTATGATGCAATTGTTATGATGTCACACATGATGTCCTCCACCCCCGAACGTTTTCGTCGTTTTGGTTCGGGGGTGTGACAAACATGGATTGTTGACCTTGACCATTGACTTTGGCTATGACCTAGGATTGACTATTTGACTTCTGGGGGTATTTTGGGAATTTATGAAAATTGTGGTGTGTTGGATATAGGTGGTGGAGTATGTGGCGGTTATCCGAGAGTTTGAGCTTACTATTTTGAGTCGACAGTTGCGAGGTGAGTTTTCCTCACTATACTCAAGGGTCTAAGGCATCGAGGCCGGCCCTTTGGATTGTTATCTGGTTATGTTATGCTAGTATCATCTGTTAGATTGGTGTCCTAGAGGGTAGGATAATATTATGTGATATGTGGTATGATCTGTTAGATCGGTATCCTGATAGACAGGATGGTATTATGTGCTATGTGGTATGATCCGTTAGATCATCTGTTGTCTATAGACTATTATGTGATAATCTATTATATGTGCACATATTTGTTTGGCGGTTGAGGCTTATTAGCCAATAGACCTGGGCATTCCAACCTGTTGGTTGTGGGCCGTGAGTATTCCATCCCGAGGATGATTGGACTCATAGTATGTGGGCATTCCAACCTGTTGGTTGAGGGCCTGGGGTATTCCAACCCGATGGTTGACTGGACCCATAATATGATGTTTATAATTATATGTGTATTGTTGACGGGTATGGGTATTTTGGGGGAACTCACTAAGCTTTCGGGATTACAGTTTCAGTTTATTGTTTCAGGTACATCAAGGGATCGCAGCAAGGCGAAGGCGTGATCGCACAACTCCTCATGTTTTGTTATTGTTTCTGGGAAAAACTCTGATACAAACTATTTTGAAAACGAAATTGTAATAACTGTTGGTTTCAAATGTTTTTGGAAAAGTTTAAAATTGACTTGAATTTTGTGGGTGTTACAAGTTGGTATCAGAGCCTTGGTTTGAGTGAATTGGAGGAACATTCATGTGAATCCAGTCTCAAATCAAGGAAAGATTTTCTAAATGATTTTCAAAATAAGTAAAGGAGGATGCAGAGTGTACGATCAGCCTGAGCCAATAAGTAGACCCCAAAATACCATACAGTTATTTGATTATGTGATATGTTAGAATAACATGCTAGTACTAGGCTAGGGATCTTTAGGAACTGCATGATAAAATTACTTGATTACTTGATTCCTGCTAGCCTAGGGCTTTCCTTATATGAGATTAACATCATTACTGTAGTTACTTTGTGTATGCATTACAGTTGTATATAATTAAGATCTTATAGCCTGAGAATGTTGATTTGGCCTTATGTTCTGTTCTTGTTTGGGGCTTAGGGTAGGATCGGATATTCGAAAGTCTATAGGGTCCAGCGTTATATGTAGCTAGCATACACTAGTGCTGTAGGGTTGGTGGAAGTTTCATGAGTGCGTGGATTGTGTGAGGCCGGTAGGTCGGTTGTGAGACAGTTAGCCCTCCTCTAGGAGTGAGGTTGAGCGACCACCATGTGTATGTGTATTGTTAGGGTGTTGTGGTGATATTTGAGACAAATATGGGTAGGTGTGGAAGATAGTATGGGCCCGTACTACTGAAAGCACAGGACCCATACGCGTAGCAAGGAAGTCACAACCCCTAGGGTTTAGTCGGGAGTTGGTTCCCAATTATTATGCGGATTGTCTGATATCTTAATGTATTATATTTTTAGTATGGTGGTTACGAGGAGTTTTGTGACTGGATCCAGATTGACATCAGGACAGGGCGATCAGGAGGCCCCGGTAGCGCCCGAGGTTATCGGCCAGGAGGGGCAGTGTTGACAGAGGAGCGTTTCAGGGAGATCATCCACGAGGAGTTGGTCGAGATTGTTCGGGTCATATCCCGGGGTTGTGTGGGACTATCATGTCCACTATGATGGAGTACTTCAATGACAGATACGCATCCCTTGTAGAGATGGCTACCGCTGCAGCTGCATCGGCTGGATCAGCGGCAGGAGGAGGAGCGGGAGCCAATCGGGGCTTTTAGTACAGGGACTTTGATAACATGAAGCCCCCTACTTTTGATGGGGCTGAGGACCCCATCAGGGCCATGAGGTGGGTTTCTGATGTGGAGGGGGTGTTACTTTACTTGCTTGTGCCCTACTGACCAGAAGGTTAGGTGTGCCCAGAACCTGCTGAGGTCTGGGGCCAAGGATTGGTGGAGATTGACGACTGGGTCGTACATTGATGATCAGAGAGTTGTTGTTACTTGGGAGCAGTTCAGGGACATGTTCCACGCTCATTACGTTCCAAGGGTTAAGCGGAAACGATTGGCTCAGGAGTTTTTTGAGTTTGAGGCGGGATGGGGAGTCGGTGACGGAGAGAACCCGCATGTTCACAGAGAGGGCAATGTTTTGTCCAGAGTTTGCTTCTGATCAGGCTCAGATGGCATGCTATCTGAGCACGCTCACAACAGACATCCGACAGTTTGTGTCTACCTAACGATATGATACTTTTCTGGAGCTGTAGGGGTCGCGAGGCGGCGTGAGTTAGAGATCGAGCTGCAGTTGAGGGAGCAGTGGCAGGCCCCGGCACAGTCGCAGTCGGCGCCGAAGCGGCCTAAGACTGCTAATACCAGAACTGGGGGACAGCCAGGCTGCACTTGTGGAAAGTGCAGGAAGGCTCATTCAGGGGCGTGCCGATCAGGGAGTGGGTGCCACCGATGTGGCAAGTAGGGCCATCTAGCCAGGGATTACAGGCAACAAAATTTGACTTCCTGAGTCAGACTTTGCTACCATTGTGAGCAGGTGGGCCATATAAAGGCCCAATGTCCTCTACTATCCGCCAAGCCGGCGCCGGCTCCAGCGCCAACTACTTTGAGGATTGGGGATGGGAGGCCAGTTAAGGCAGAGCCTCCGAAGGCTCAGGGGTGTGCCTTCCAGCTTACAACCGAGGAGGCCAAGGCAGCACCGGATGTGGTTGCTGGTATGTTTCTACCCTTTATCTCATTTATTATATATGTATTATGCTTATTTGTTGTGCCTGTGGTTAGGTACATTTTTGGTGAACTCCTTGCATGCATTAGTTTTATTTAACTCGGGGGGCGAGTCGGTCTTTCGTATCTCAGATTTTTAGTAGGGAGTTCAGTGTGCTAGTTAGTGAGCTAGAGTGTCTGTTGCGAGTCTCTATCGCCAACGAACACAAAGTTTATGCTTATTCGGTCTACTGAGGATGCGAGTTGGAGATCTTCGGAGTATCCTTTTCGATAAATTAGATTATGATTCCCATGAGAGATGTGTGCGTGATTGTGGGGATGGATTGGCTTAGTCGATTTGGTGTCATGATAGATTGCGAGGGCCAACGGGTGGTAGTTCGAACCCCAAGTGGGGGAGAACTGATTGTATACGGTGAGGGCACCATAGTGGGATCAGGGTTTAGTTCAGCTGCCAAGGCTTGGCATTATATTCAGCACATATATGCGGGTTATCTTGCCTATGTGGTGGATACGCGAGTTGGAGATCAAAATCCACTTTCAGAGGTTCCAGTGGTTAGAGAGTTTGCCGACGTGTTTCCAGAGGAGTTACCAGGAGTACCTTTGGAGAGGCAGGTCGAGTTCCGGATCGACCTAGTGCTGGGTGCGGCTCCTATCGCCAAGGCGTCGTACCGGTTAGAGCCACCCGAGATGCAGGAGCTGTCATCACACCTGCAGGAGTTGTTAGGCAAGCAATTCATTTGACCTAGCAGTTCTCCATGGGGAGCACCGATCCTCTTCGTCAGGAAGAAGGACGGTTCGTACCGGATGTGCATTGATTATAGGGAGTTGAACAAGTTGACGATGTAGAACCGTTATCCACTCTTAAGGATAGATGATCTCTTTGATCAGTTGCAGGGTGCATCTTGGTTCTCCAAGATCGATTTGAGGTCAGGATATCATCATGTCCGGTTAGAGAGGAGGATGTGGAGAAGACCGCGTTTCAGACTCGTTACTGTCATTACGAGTTCGTGGTGATGCCGTTTGGGCTCACCAATGCACCAACAGAATTCATGGACCTGATGAATCGAGTATGTAGACCGATGCTTGATTGCTCTGTCATAGTGTTTATTGATGATATCTTGGTGTATTACAAGACCCTAGAGCAGCACGAAGAGCACCTCAAGCAGTTATTAGGAGTTCTGAGGCGGGAACGACTGTATGCCAAGTTCTTGAAGTGTGAGTTTTGGTTACGAGAGGTCCAGTTCCTTGGGCATCTGGTTAACAAGGATGAGATTTTGGTCAAACCGGCCAAAATCAATGCATTCATCCAGTGGTAGGTGCCGAGATCCCCCTCAGGAGTTTTCTAAGATTAGCAGGGTACTAGAAAAGATTCATTCGGGACTTCTCCAAGATTGCAGTACCCCTCACTCATCTGATGAGGAAGGGGGTGGATTTCTGGTGGGGCCCTGATCAACAGAGGGCGTTTGAGACCCTCCGTCAGCGTTTGTTCGAGGCTCCAGTTTTAACTCTCCCAGAGGGAGTTGAGGATTTTGTGGTGTTCTGTATCACAGGTTTGGGGGCGGTCCTCATGCAGAGAGGACAAGTGATAGCCTATGTATCGCGGCAGCTGAAGCCGCATGAGACGAGATACCCTACGCATGATCTGGAGTTGGGGATGGGGTTCGCTCTCAAGAGTTGGATGCATTACCTATATGGAGTCCGTTGTACCATCTACACAGATCACAAGAGCTTGAGACACATCATGGACCAGCTGAACCTGAACGTGAGGCAACGTAGGTGGCTGGATGTAGTCAAGTGCTACGATTGCGAGATCCTTTACCACCCCGGTAAAGCGAATGTGGTGGTGGATGCTTTGAGCCGCAAGTCAGCTAGGTCTTTTACCCCAACAATATGTATGAGGATAGCAGTGGATTCTCCACTTGTGAGTTTGATCAGAGATGCTCAGGTTGAGGGCATGCGATCGGAGAACTGGAAGTTGGAGAGGACTAAGGGCGAGAACACCCAATTTGTGCAGGATGGTCTGGGATTATCGACCTGATGCGGCCGTGTATGGGTTCCGATGTCTGGTGAGGTCAGACAGACAGTCTGGAGGAGGCTCATAAGTCTCGCTTCTCTATTCAACCAGGGGCCACCAAGATGTACTGAGACCTGAGTTTGAGTTACTGGTGGCCATGTATGAAGCGAAAAATCGCTTGGTACGTCGAGAGGTGCTTGACCTGTAGGATGGTCAAGGTCGAGCATCAGAGGCTGCATGGTATGCTGCAGTCCCTACTGAAACCCATGTGGAAATAAGAACAGATCACAATGGATTTCATTACCAAGCTGTCGAGGACGTCGAAGGGGTTTGATGCTATATGGGTCATTGTGGATCGATTGACCAAGGATGTCCATTTCTTGGCTATACGGGAGAGTTCGTCGGCCGAGAAGTTGGCCGACGTGTATGTTCGTGAGATTGTCGCTCGCCATGGGGTTCCAGTCTCCATTGTTGCCGACTGCAATGTTAGATTTACCTCCCGTTTCTGGCAGAAGTTCCACGAGGAACTGGGCATGCGACTGCATTTTAGTACAACTTTTCATCCGCAGACCGACAGTCAGAGCAAGCGTACCATTCAGACCCTCAAGGACATGTTGAGGGTGTGTTTTATTAATTTCGGAGGGATTTGGGATTCCCACCTACCCCTTGCAGAGTTCGCCTACAACAACAACTATCATTCCAACATTGACGCCCCGCCTTTCGACCTGTTGTATGGGCGGAGATGTCGCACCCCGGTTTGTTGAGGTGAGGTCAGACATAGGGTGATGGGGCTGACGGAGGTAGTCATGTAGACTACCGAGAAGATTCAATAGATTAGGCAGCGACTGCAGACTGCTTAGAGTCGACAAAAGAGTTACGCCGACAGACGTCCATCCGAGTTAGAGTTCCAGGTTGGGGACATGGTACTCCTGAAGGTATCGCCTTGGAAGGGTGTGATCCACTTCAGCAAGAGGAGGAAATTGGGTCCCCGGTATGTTGGGCCGTTCAGGATTATCGCTAGGGTTGGCAAGGTAGCTTACATGCTAGAGCTACCGGAGGAGCTCAGTCAAATCCACAACACTTTTCATGTTTCACAATTGCGGAAGTGCATTGTCGATCAGGAGGCGGTGGTACCATTGGATGACATTCGGGTTGATGAGCGCCTGAATTATGTTGAGAGGCTCGTGGCCATCTTGAAGAAGAAGGTGAAGGTTCTACGAAACAAGGAGATACCTTTGGTAAAGGTACAATGGGAGTACTGAAGGGGGTCCGAGTGGATGTGGGAGCCAGAGGCCGAGTTACGGGAGCACTATCCAGAGTTGTTTACTATGGCAGACTTTGAGGACGAAGTCTAGTTCAAGTGGGGGAGAATTGTAACGCCCCGATTCTTAGGTATTTATTATGGTTATAGTTTTCATGATTTCAAGGTCTACTCGACGAGTTGGATGCCCTGACTCATCGAGTAGCAGCGGGTTGGGCCACGAGTTTAAGTGACCTACTCGCCAAGTCCAAGAAGGGACTCGACGAGTAGGAGCTGGAGGATGAAACCCTAGTTTATGGGGTTTTGCACCCTATTTAAAGGATCATAAACCTCCTTTAGCCCCATTGTAGCCTCTTGAGAGTCCAGAAAACCCCAATCCATGTGTGTGCTTCATCCTTGTGTGTTTTAAGCTTTGGAAGGTGGATCTTTGTAAGAAGAACTTAGAGAGCAAGAGGCTAGAAGCAAGTAACATGTGGGAGATCTGAAATCTACTTCGGTAATCATCTTTTGGAAGGTATCAAGTCGTTACCTTGACCTCATTTCATTCTAGATTTCATTTGGTTAAAGATTAGGCTTTTCTAGTATAATAAGGAGCCATTCTTGGGTATGAGCTAAGATCTGAAGTTGTAACTTCAGATCTAAACTCTCTTTGACCTCTAAGCTCATAAAGCTTTCAGCTTTAGCAAGCATGATCCGCCCATTGAGTGTAAAACTCCATCGCAAGCTTGGATTTGTCATTTAGAGTCTTTAGCGCCTTGCATGCATGTAAAGTTTGCAACTTTACATGATAAACATGCCTTGGGGAGTTGGATCTGCAATATGGAACCTTTTCATGGCTTAAAAAGCATCTGAATGGATAGAGGACTGAAGGGTCTCGACGAGTTGCATGGTCGACTCGGCGAGTCCGATGAAGATTGTCGTGGGCTCGGCGAGTCAGCTAGGGTCTTCCCGACCTTTGGACATGCATGAACTCGGTGAGTTGCAAGGAAACTCGACGAGTTGGCCAAAGAGTTTTCGGCCGCAAACACTGTGAACTCGTCGAGTCGCTCAAGTGAGTCGGCGAGTTGATGAGTTATGCAGGAACTCGGCGAGTGGCTGGTTGCACTCGACGAGTCAGGTCAACATGGACTAATGACCTTGACCATTGACTTTGGCTATGACCTAGGATTGACTAGTTGACTTCTGGGGGTATTTTGGGAATTTATGAACATTGTGGTGTGTCAGATATAGGTGGTGGAGTTTGTGGCGGTGATCCGAGAGTTTGATCTTACTATTTTGAGTCGACAGTTGCGAGGTGAGTTTTCCTCACTATACTCAAGGGTCTAAGGCATCGAGGCCGGCCCTTTGGATTGTTATTTGGTTATGTTATGGTAGTATCATCTGTTAGATCGGTGTCCTAGAGGGTAGGATAATATTATGTGATATGTGGTATGATATGTTAGATCGGTATCCTGGTAGATAGGATGGTATTATGTGTTATGTGGTATGATCCGTTAGATCGGCTGTTGTCTATAGACTGTTATGTGATAATCTATTATATGTGCACATGTTTGTTTGGCGGTTAAGTCTTATTAGCCAATAGACCTGGGCATTCCAACCTGTTGGTTGTGGGCCGTGAGTATTCCATCACGAGGATGATTTGACTCATAGTATGTGGGAATTCCAACCTATTGGTTGAGGGCCTAAGGTATTCCAACCCGATGGTTGACTGGACCCATAATATGTTGTTTATAATTATATGTATATTGTTAACGGATATGGAAATTTTGGGGGAACTCACTAAGCTTTCGGGCTTACAGTTTTAGTTTATTGTTTCAGGTACATCAGGGGATTGCGGCAAGGCGAAGGCGTGGTCGTACAGCTCCTCATGTTCTGTTATTGTTTATGGGAAAAACTCTGATATAAACTATTTTGAAAACGAAATTGTAAGAACTGTTGGTTTCAAATGTTTTTGGAAAAGTTTAAAATTGGCATGAATTTTGTGGGTGTTACACTATCTGCCAATGCTTTTTAAGTGCTCCAAACGCTTGTTCGATATCTTTTCTTGATTTTTCTTGGACTCTCTTAAATCTGGACCTCTAAGGGTCATATGGACATGACAAATTTTTAATGAAAATAGAAAGCTCAGGATAGATATCCACAAGATAGTACCCAAAATTATATTTTGTTTCTCGGAGTACAAATGACGAATCAGAGATAGTACCGTCATACACCTTATTGAATATTGGTGAGTTATTGAGAATATTAATATCATTAAGCGAACTGACACTTTAGAAAAAGGCATCCCAGATCCTTAAATCCTGTGAGGCTACAACTTCAAGCACGACCGTAGGATAATGATAGCCCTTTATGTATTGTCCATGATATGCGTTAGGACACATATTCCATTTCCAACGCATGCAATCTAAACTTCCTAACATTCTAGGTAAACCATGCACATTTCCATGATAAGCATACAACTTTTGTATGTCACTAGCAGTAGGACGACACAAATATCGTGGACCATACAAAGACATGACAAGTATGCAAAATTCATGAAGACTTTTTCAGGTGGTACGTGTGAACATCCTAAAACTCCCGTCTAGTGCATCAGGGGGTGGTATATTCTAACATAAAAAATACAACAATACATTTTTGAATTGGATCAAAGCCTAACGTACCTCTTGCGTCCGGGCGTTGCCTCATATACTCAGACACTGAAGTCGCACCTTCTACAATATGCATAAACAAATCTTCATGCATCTTGAACCGTTGACGGAAATAATATCCTTTAAACAAAGCATTCTCGTCAAAATAATCGTGCATGAGACATTGGTGGGCCGCTTCAAGCCATTTTTGGATATGTCTTCTTTGTTTACGTTGTGCATTGTTTGATTTAATGTTGTTAAGATGTTGTTCTAGCCTATTACGTATGGAGAAGACCGACTGTACTACGCTATCAAAAACATCGCTCGGTGAAGATGACGAAGACGAATACAAAATTCTTTTTTAAAGGAAAGACACAATAAAATTGAAGGAATGATACTTTGTGTGTTTGAAAAGTTGAGAATGTGGTCATATATAATATATATAGTGGTTGCAATTATTGAGGTCTTTTTTGCCTACCAAGATTCCCTTTACATAAACGCATGTGATGACATATATTAATTTCTAATATAAAATACGATTAAAATTAAAATCAAAGTCTACCTAAAAAGTACATTTAAAATTAAATAAAAAAAGGTTACATTAATTTCTAATATAAAATATGATTAAAATTTTAAAACATTACTTACTTCCTAAATACTACACTAAAACACGACTTAATACTGCATGTAATAAATAAAAATACTACGGCTAATCCCATTTGTATTCTTTAGCAAGATCCTTCTTTGCATTGTTAAAAATCCGAAAATCTTCCTAGGACAAGTTGTCTCCCGGGGTTAAGAAAAGCTTTAATGAACAATTATTTTCTTTTATCGCACGGTTCCTTTCTTTCATATTTCCTAATTCCAAAAAAACCCTCAAGCTTATCGACCAACCCTTTGATGTCTCTCCTTATACCTTCCACGTCAGTCGACAAACTTTGTGCTCCTTTCAACTTTCTTTTTGCTTTGTCTCGTCCCATAGGACGAGTTGGAACTTCATAAGGATCATCGTTGTTGAGGTCAATACCTCCGATACGCGTATCAAAATACTGAATGTGGGGTGACTCTGAAGTTTTGGTTCGTTTGGACATCCCTGCGTAATCGCCAATACTTTTTAGACCTAGCCATTTTCGATTGCCCTTCACAACTCCCCAAAACGACTCATTGACAAAAGCTTATTCGACTTTTGTCTTGTAAATATTTCGAACTTTAGCCATGAAATCCACCTCAGTTGCACCGCTTTAATGGGTTTTCATCGCGTCCATGTATATGTCGTTGAACTCCATTGCGGCTCGGTTGGCGGTCCTCCACTTCTAGTAAAGTGACTCGGGGTTGCGATACTTCTTATTCAAGCGGTGGCAAAAGTTATTCCAAACTTTTTCTATGAAGGTTGTTGAGTCTTGGTCGTTACCGTGGATTTGGTCCTCCGACACATCTAGTCATGAGTGAGTTAGTGCCCTATATTCATCATCCGTCCACCCTCTACATGGTGCTCTCCTTTTTCCTTTTTCGTGCTTGTGGTTCCACTTCGAGCTCTTGAAATGATTCTTGAATGGGATCTTCAACGAGGCCTTCATCGGAAGAATCGGTTGACTCGTCGAGTAGGCGACGTGGTTGGGATTGAAAGTTAGTTTGCAGTTGAGGTTGAGAAAAGAATTGAGTTTCTTGAACCTTTTCAAACAGATCAAGATCCACATTCGGGCGAGGTGTTGGTTGAGATTGGTTGTGGTAATCCCATTGGTTGAGAAGAGAACAAATTAAATGGAAACATTTGCGGAGCCATCATAGGAAAGTAGAAGCTAGCAGGTGAGTGAATTGGTTGATCAAATGATGGTCGATAACATGGTGGTGATGGAAGGTTTGGGGATGGAAAGTTTGTGATTTAGTGTTTGGAGGTGGGAGCGGTAGTGATGGAAGGTTTGAAGATTTCTTTTTGTTGGTTCTTGGGGTTTTTTTGTTTGAGATGAAGACATTTTTTCTTGAATTGAGAGAGTTTATGAGAAAGATATGGTATTTTGTGTGTGTAAATTGTTAAGAGCGTGGTTTAATTTATATTAGTTGAATAATAGTTGAATACTTTTTTTAATTTTTTTATTAAAAACATTTTTTTAAAAATCAAAGTTGGTAAATATAAGCTGTTGAAATATTTAATAGCAACAATAAATTCATAATGTGTACATTGGTGCAACGACAGCAACATACATACAATGTGACGAAATCCGCAGATTTGATCGGTCTAAGACTTTCTCGACCAGCCGTTGTCCTACGAAAGATAGAGCACTAAAATCATGGCCGACTTACGTCATGCTAACCCTGCATATAATGCACCAACGCAAGAAAAATCAGCGATCACATACTAAAATAGAACATGCTCCTACTTGGCTCTAACAACACTGCTCTGCTATCCACTGAAAACACTCGGGTTATCCCCCGATCCGCAAACTAGCAATTGCACTCGGGCTTACCCCCAACCTGCTAACCAATAATTGCACTCGTAACAGAACGCATCCCGAAACTACAACACTTAACTAACCCTGCAATGCTTTTGGGGGTCTCAGACTTCCAAGCCCCAATCAAACACTAACATACAAGGAAGCCCTTCACATAACCCTCAACCCAGGCTCCTAACACCCTAGAGTCTAAAGCACGCGGACGCCTTACAGATTACTAACACTACCAAAACTAAGATGATTCTAAAAGAAATCCAACAACTAACGATGAACCCGATGTGATAATCAGAAGATCGAACAACTCTGCACAAATCTTGATCTGGAGAAATCCGGTTGAGAACTATTGGAGATGTACTTCGTATGAAAACCCTAGGGAACAAACAACACAGTCTCACCCTTAGAAGAGGCTACTAACATATAATGCAACCACATCGTCATCTGCACCAACACTAAGGATAACCCGATCAACAACCCAACATTTGGGAATTCGATGACCAATATCCTACAACAGTAGAAAGGGAAGAAAAGGATATGTAACACCCATTTTCGTTTACTTATTTCGAAATGAGGTTAATGAATAATAACGAATATTTATATAATTAAAGACTAAATTTTGAAGGTTTGACGAATGATTTAATTAATTAAAAGGCAATATAGATGTAAAGGGGTTAAACAATAATAATCATAATAATTAAACTAAATCAATTTATTACAAATAATTAAATATAAAAGGTCCAACAATAATTAAGTCATTTATGTTCAAGGAATTAGGTTAGAGCAAAATATATCAAAAGACCAAACCTTAGGGACCTTTCATGCTAACTTCAGAAACTTAATCCTCTTGTCCTGATATGTAACATCGTGTGCAGAGGGACCTCCTCCCATTTTCTTTGAAGCTACATAGAATTTTCTGTGAGAGCAAACCCTAGTTTTGTTATGTTTGTGTGCATTGTGTGCGGCTGGTAAGTTAGAGGGGGGGGGGGATTTGAGTCTGAGAGAGAAAGGGGGAAGGTGAAGGGAGGCTATCACCGTCGAAATCTCGCTGGAAGTCGCCAGAAGCCGCCAATCGGCGTCATCGAAGTCCCGTCAGAGGAATGTAGTCGTTGGAAAACATGGAGTGGCATTGGACAAGGTGGGTGTTGTTGCTTGGAAGTTTAGTTTAGGTAAGAAACCTCTTCTCTTTCAATCTATCTCTTTTTTCCTCTTGATTCCTTACCGAGAGCCACCACCACCGTCGACGACGGTCTTTGTTGTCAGTACTCACTCAATCGCCACCGCACGTCACTGTGGGTTGTGTTTTGCTTCCTAACTAGTTCTTGAAGTTTAAGCAATCAAATTTTTATTTTTCTTTTCCGGGTAAAGAAGAAGAAGCTCCGAGTTATTGTGATGAATCTCCTGCTATGCTTCGAGGTGATTAACTCTTTCGGGTGAACTCAATGTGAAGGGTGTTGATATATGGTTCATTAGCATGGCCTAGACAACTCTTGCGTGCCAGCCTCGCCTGGCGCCCCCTTTCCAGCCTCGTTGGGGACCCTCCTGCTGGTTTATATCACTAAGTCCAGTCCAATGTCATTAGCTGCATACCAATAACATCGGACTGGGGGGACTTGTTGATATATGGTCCATTAGCATGGCCTAGACCTCTCTAGCGTGCCAGCCTTTCCCGGTACGCTCTCGCCATCCCTGTCTGGCTCTCCCTTGCCAGCCTTGCTGGGGCTCCCCCGCCTGCCCGACTTGGCGCTCCCTGGCCTGGCACTCCCTTTCCAGCCTTTCCTGGTGCGCGCTCGCCAGCCCCGCCCAGCGCCTCCAGGCGGCCTCACCCAGCTCTTTGCTAGCTTGGCCTGAATTTGGCTGGCCCAAGGCTTGACCTAATCCCCCTTGACCTAATTGTCCCATATATCATGAATAGTGTCTCCTCCATGGAGGGGGATCTTCCTTATGGCGCAACCACCACCTTATACTCCGGCCGAGTGGCTCAGCCACCACCCTCCGCCATCAGCCGCCATACACCACCAGCAGCACCAAGATGGTTCTCTTTAGCTAAAGGGAACCGTCTCAAATCTTCCAGATGATCTAACTTGACCGTTGAAGTTCGCTCCCGGCGCACAGTCCCTAGGGCGGCTCTAACGGACTTGTCTGTTGTGACCTCACAGATCCGTCTCCGGCGTAGAATCGGAGCCGATGTCGCATCATTTGGCGTCATCTCGGATTCGAGCAAGTAGCAAAAGCTTCAGTTGGTTTCAAGCTTGTTTTCTCCTAAATCTGTTCAGATATGTTGTGCTTCAACTCAAGTTTTCTCAGATCTGTGCATGTTTAACATCTTTTGGTTCAGACCCGTTTGGCTTTTGCCAAGATCTGTTCAGATCAATTTGGTTCTTGACAAGATCTCTTCAGATCTGTCTAACCATCGTTTAGATATGTAGATCTATTTTCGTTCTTAACTTCATATCTATAGATCTGTTGAGTTCTTAACTCATTTGAACATTTAAAAAGCTTGCAAAGACATTTTAGAGCTATCAACGTTTTTAGCTTAGATCTCCAGATCTCTATGTTTTTGTTCACTTAATCACCTCTCAAGTTTAAAAACACCAGTTCAAAACCTTTTTTATTTATATTTTCGGGGATAATGGAGGATTTTACGAGCTTTCCTCCATTTTTGTTCATATTGTGGTGTTTTATGGAAGCAACTTGAGAGTTGAAGAGCTTTTTGGTAAATATTTACTTCATTTTTAGTTTATGTTATGAAGAAATCACCTTTAGTTTGTGATTTTCTTTGCAAGACTTCTTTGAAGTTGTTTACTTATTGTTTTCTTCAAAAACTTAGAGAAGGAAAACGAAAAAATTTCAGATATGTTTCTTGTTCATGTTCTTATGTCTTATTGAACAAACCGAAGTAAAAGAGAATTTTATTAGAAGTAAACCTTCTTAGATCCGGTTTTTGTTTATGATATGGGGTTTGTTCAGCAAGTATGAGAAGAAAAGAAGTTTTTATCTTAGTTTTAGTTTATACATTACCAGAAAATTGTTTATAGTTTAGATTTTCCGTTTTTTGTTTATACCATGGGATTTCTTCAGAAAACTGAGAAGAAAAGAGGTTTTTAAAGTTCATAAACCGTTCTTTTTGTTCAAATTGAGAAGGAAATCCATCTTTTAGTTAAGGCTATTTATATCTTTTCATACCAACTTTAACAGCTGCTTGTAAGCATAGTTGTCATACTTGTACATTTCAAAACAAATAGCATTTTTACCTTTTAAAGATTTACCCTATCTTCCCAAAAATTTACTGCTCAATAAAAAAAAATGGGATAGGAAGATGTTGAGATATGTTGTTTAGAACCAACAAAAAGGAAAAAAGAAGATAAAAAGAGGGTTCTGTAAAAAAATGATATGTAAAAAAGAAACGTATGATAAAAGGGGGGGGGGGATAAGTGGCGTATATGCTTCTTTTGAGCCAATAAGATAAAAGAAAACTGTCGTATCTTTCCTTTTTGGCATTCCCATTATGGAACGATGAAGACGGGATGTTTGCTGGAGCCCTCTATCCTCATAAATGGATTGAATGAGAAAATCACAGTGGGCCCAAAGTTGATACCTATAGTAGTTTTTTTTTAAAAAAAAAAGAAGAAGTTGGGCTATAAGTTGGAAGTGGGCTCCTTATGTTGGCCTTCTACATTACATTGGGCTACATCAACATTAAATAAAATGGACTATTCGTTTAATCAAATTTAGACAGTCGCTCATGGTTCGCTTGCTATAATCCCAGAACAAAACCGAACTTCAGAAGACGGGTTGCATTCAAGGACACTCGGAATTTCCAAAAAAAAACGAAAAAGAAATGGGCTTGTCCGTTCTGTTGGGCCATATCAATAGCAAAAATGGGTCACCTTCGCAAGAGAAAATATTAAAAAAAAATCAAAATCAAAGCTCATACGCTCCAATCCGGTCAAGCTAAATCCATATCTGATTCTATAAGATGCGGTCCAACTATCTCAATGTTTTCAAGAAAAAAAGGGGGAGAGAGAAGAGTAGTACGCTACTACTACTACTCGTGAAGCATTTCGAAATAGCCCTCAATAATCGTGTTGCTCGGCTATCAGCAGCTGTGTTGACCAACTTTAGGCAGTCTTGCTACTCAGCCCTCACCATTTATGGTGACTGACCCCCGTTAGTCTCGTTGCTCAACTCTCAGCGGTCGCGCAGCCCAATCATCAGCAGTTACGTTGTCTGACTCCCAGCAGTCATGCTGCTCAGCTCTCGCCAGTCGAGCTGCCCAGTTTTTGTTAGTACTTGGGTCGCCTAGCTCTTTCCAGCAACTATGTACCTCAGATTTCAGTGAATATACATCCATCTTTCCCTTTCTCTTCACCTCCTTAAATAAATAAAAAGAAGGGGGAAAGGGTTCGTACGACACTATGCAGAAGTGATTTTTCTATCGAAGGGGCAGAGATAAAATACATGAAGAGATGATGCTACGCATGATAGTGCACTCCCGAGGTGACATTAATATTCTGAGTCGAAAGATCAACCTCGTCGTTCAACCCTCGGTAGTCTCATTGCCGAGCTCTTAAGCAGTCATGTTGCTCACCCATCGCTAGCAGCTCGCTGCCCACCCCTTAACAGCCCAGCTGACCAGCTTTTGACAGCAGCTACATTATCCAACTCTAGGTAGTATCGTCGCATATCCCTCGGCAGACAGCCGAGACAGTGAGGCACCAGCTATCACTACAACTAATGATGCAGCAAAGCATCAGGCGCCATTATGCTTCAACCCAAAATGATCATCCGGGGCCACACACACACACATACATAGATTGCGGGCTGCTACGCCCAATCATACGAGGTTCAGTACCCTCGCCTCGAATCGCCTGGCTTCTCAGCCCGACTCCATTATAGCGGCAAGCTCTGCATGCGAGAGTGAAGTCTCTTGATCCTATGATGATTCCCGCGATGGGAGTTTATGTAACGCCCCGTCCTTAAAATATCCTTTATGGGTATTGGATTTTATTCAAAAAGGGTTTTCGGGTTGGGGTGTGTCGCTAGAAGCGTAGGTCTTCTCGCCACCTTAATGTGGATATGGAGTTTAACGGAAACGGACTTATGATGGAGGAGATGTTGTAAATTAAAGATATTGGTAACAATGGTCCCTAAGGGGGAAGTTTAGCAAAGGGGTCCCATGCATGCCAAGCATTGATATGTGCATAATTAGTTAATTATTTAGTATATATTTTTATTCATTTTTAACTAATTATGTGAATAATATGGACAAAAGGTACTTAATATTGTTTAAATTTTGTTTTCAGTCCAAAAGATATGCTTGGGAGTAAAAGGGAGCAAGGGAAAGCAATTAAAGACCAAAGAGTGAAGATTGAGGAACAAAAGTATACATACTCGGCGAGTACACGCGTCTACTCGGCGAGTACCGCTGAATATTCCAGAAGATAGCCACGTTTCCTGATCTAAGACGGATAACACGAGTCTACTCGGCGAGTTGGGTCTGCTACTCGCCGAGTACCCCCTGTTTTGAGATATCTATAAAAATCGAACCTTTATCCGAGGAGAACACACCTTGGGCGATTTTTGAAGATCCTTCTGCGATTAAGAGTACCAGAAGACGTTGAGGAACCCTAATCTTCAACCTTTTGAAGAATTGAAGCAATTAGGTTAATCATTCCACTTAAGTTTAGGATTTGATGATGTCTAATCTAATTGAAATTGTTTCTATGTTTGTTTTTACTGCAACTATGAACTAATTTCGTTTTTGTTTCTGTTTGGGGAATACCAAGGAATTCCTATGGTTTAATTCTTAATTTTGATTAATTGTTTATTGGTGATTTATTAAATTAAGTTTGTTAAAGACCCTTATGCATTAATCACTACTATTTGCTGTTAATTGGAAGACAATTAGGCTGCATGAACATCTCTTAGTTGTTAACCTCATATGTCTATGTGAATACTAAACCATATGCTTAGAAGTAATGATTATGAAACTAAGATTAATAAGACAATAGGAAGATTAATGTGTGAGCTTGTTTGAGAAACCATCAAACAAGAGGTTAATTGAATTAATAACTTAATTGACCATTACAAATCTTATTTAATCCAAATCATTAATCTAGGGAATTAATTAGTTTAAACACTTGATCACCGCTTAAATTAGTTAATTGTCTAAGGGTTAGGAGTAATGAACATGAACCTAACCATTATAATTGGTAACCAATAGCAATTAATCTATCATAAATACAAATAACCATAGGAGTGAATTGGTTGAACCTAAATAGAAACATCTTTATCAAACTTGGTGAATAGTTGTTGCTTTAGTTATTTAGTTAATTTAGTGTGCCTAAGTTTCTAGTCTTGCAAAACTAGAAGAAAACCCTTTTTACTTTTATTAGTTGTTTAGTTAAAATTAGTTATTAGTTTAATTTTCCGTTCCCTGAGTTCGACACCTTACTTACTAATCTATACCACTAAAAGACAGGTTCACTGCCTTTGTGTGTTAAATTTATTAATTAAAAGTAGGGATAAAACAAGTGCATTTTACACACATCAAGTTTTTGGCGCCGTTGCCGGGGAACGGTTCTAAATAATTAATCTAATTCCTAATTTTTTCGATCCTTTGTGTGAGTTTACTTGCATAAGGTTACTTTATTACAGTTTAGTAGTCAGTAATTAGGTTTTAGTATATTTTTAAGTTTTAATAGTAAGTTTCTAATTTTTTCAAAAATACACTGGTACTCGCCGAGTGCAGTCGCACCTACTCGGCGAGTAGCAGCGTAATTAGCAGTTAAATTTTCGAATTTTTTTTTTGTTCTTTTTACGCTTTCATTCTGTTTATTGCAGGACTTTCATGACCAGAGGATCAAACACCCCGCTGGTACCTCCGTTTGAAGATCCCGAAACCGCATTGAAAAGAAACAAGGGAAAGGACGTGGAGAGTTCAAGTACACCAAAGAAATCACCCTTGTCCAATTTGAAGACTGTTTTTGGGAAAAAGAAGAGCAGCAAATCAGGAGCGTCCAGCGCTTCCTTAGTAATCGACGAACCGGCTAAGGAAGATATCGAGTACGAGACCGAAGAAGAAGAGGACCCGACATACGAGCACGAAACCGAATCCGAGGAAGAGTTAGCTGTCACAATGGATAACATTGATGAAATCCCCATGGGAGAATGGAAGAAGAGGATGCGAGACGACACCAGCCCGGGACTTGTGCAACCCGCAATTCCCGCGACTGCTACCTTCGAGCTAAAGGGTCATATCCTAGCTTTACTTAAGGAAATACCCTTTTATGGAAAAGACCATGAAGATGCCTACAAACACTTGGATGAAGTCAATGATGTAGCTGATTACTTTAATGTTCCAAATGTGCCCCACGAGACTCAGCTACTTCGTATGCTTCCGGTGACATTCAAAGGTGCTGCAAAAGACTGGCTCAAATCACTTCTCCCCGGATCAGTCACCACTTGGGCCAAGATGAAAGAAGAATTCATTGATCACTTCTGCCCACCTTCCAATATAGCCAAGTTGAAGAAGGCCATAGCTAACTTTGAACAACAAGCTGGAGAGTCTCTATATGAAGCTTGGGAAAGATACAAGAGCTTACTAAGAAACTGCCCACACCATGACCTCAACAGCCAGCAAGAAGTATCCATCTTCTATGATGGAGTCAATGTCACAACCAGGCAGTTACTAGACTCGCAAGGCCCGCTCACAAAGAAGCCACCCCCAGTGATCAAAGAATTGATTGAAGAATTCTCTAAACACTCTAGAGAATACCACAACCCTAGGCATGATGTCACTAGGGGAGCTGCCTATGCAACTACTGAAGACTTATCCGCGGTCATGGCTATGTTAAAAACCATGGATAGGAGGACGGATAAAATGGATCAAACAATCCATGCTATTCGGGTGGGTTGTGAAAACTGCAATGGGCCTCACCTCACTAGAGATTGTGATTTAGATGAAAATGGCAACAAGAAGGCGCAAGTGTGTTACTCAAGTGGAGACCGATATGATGAAGACTGGCGAAGACAAAAGAAAGATTGGCTCCCTTATGAAGAGTACAAGAAAGCCAAGGAGGAAAGGTTTAGGCAAAAAGGGAGAGGGTTATACCAAAAGGAGGAGCCGGTGCAAGAAAAGAAGCCAAGCTTGGAAGAAATGCTCACAAAATTTGTAGCTGCTTCAGAAAAAAGACACAGTGACCATGATGCTGCAATTCAAGAAACAAGGACCATGCTAAGGAACCAGCAAGCATCTATTCACAATATAGAGACACAGCTTGGGCAACTTGCTCAACAAATCAACCAAAGATCACCGGGTGAACTCCCTAGCAAAACTGAAAACAACCCACGAGGCGCGCAAATAAACATTGTCACAACAAGAAGTGGGAAGATAATCACCCCCTGGCACCTATTCAGACTGAGAAATCACAGAAGGAGGAGGCAGAAAAGCAAGCAGAAAACCAAGAATTACACTCTGATAGCCCTACTCGCCGAGTACCACGTATGGACTCGGCGAGTACATCACAAAAACCCACCACACAGGCTTCTGAAAAACTTTACCAGCCTCCCATGCCATACCCAACCCGAGCGAAGAAGGAGAAGCAGGAAGAGGAGTACCAGAAGTTTCTAGATCACATCAAGACTCTTCAAATCAACATACCATTCATTGAAGCCGTCATGCAAATGCCCAAATATGCAAAGTTCCTTAAGGAACTTCTCACAAATAGAAAGAAGATGGAAGAAGTGAAGAAGGTGGTACTCAATGAAAACTGCTCAGCTGCTATGCTAAATAGGCTACCAAAGAAGAAAGGCGACCCGGGGAGCTTGACCTTACCTTGCCAATTTGGCAACTTGACCACCATATATGCCTTAGCTGATTCGGGAGCAAGTGTGAATCTAATGCCTTATTCATTCTTCAAGAAGCTAGATCTCCCGGAACCAAGGCCAATTCGCATGGCAATACACTTGGCCAACAAAACAGTCACTTTTCCAAGAGGCATATGCGAAGACATACTAGTCAAGGTGGATAAATTTGTCTTTCCGGCTGATTTCATCATTCTAGACATGGAGGCGGATCCACAAGTACCAATCATCCTTGGAAGGCCCTTCCTCAACACGGCCAGCGCTATAGTAGACATGAGAGACTCAAAGCTCACCTTGCGGGTCGGGGACGATTCAGTAACATTCGGGGTGGACCAAGCTATGAAGTATCCAAGGACCAGTGACGACACAACATTCTCAATCGACATGCTTGATGAACTATTGGAGGAAGACATACCTGAAGATTCCAGCAAGTTTGGAGCTTTAGATGAAGCATTTGATCCAGAAAAAGATCTACTAGAAATTGAAAGACAATTGGAAGAAGCGGAGTATGAAGAACTAATGAAGCAATCTGACAGCCCTACTCGCTGAGTAGGGCCGATCTACTCGCCGAGTATATCTGAAGAAAAGTCAGAATTCGTGATTGCAGCCACCAACTCGCCGAGTACCTCACCTCCACTCGGCGAGTCCAACAGTCAGAGCCCAAAATCAGAGCTGAAAACTTTACCAGATCATTTGGAGTATGCGTTTCTCGAGGAAGGCAACCAAAAGCCAGTAATTATAGCCTTTGACCTGACCAATTCTGAAAAAGAAGAACTCGTGCAAGTATTGAAGAAGCGAAAACAGGCCATAGCATGGAGCATCACCGACATCAAGGGAATAAGTCCATCCTATTGCTCCCATAAGATCAACTTGGAAGAAGGAGCAAAGCCGGTTGTACAACACCAAAGAAGACTGAACCCGAATATGCAAGAAGTAGTCAAGAAGGAAGTGGTCAAGCTCTTAGATGCGGGAATTATATATTCCATTTCCGACAGTCCATGGGTGAGTCCGGTCCAAGTGGTGCCCAAGAAAGGAGGGATGACGGTCATAACCAATGAAAAGAACGAGCTAATTCCGACACGAACGGTAACCGGTTGGAGAGTGTGCATCGATTATCGAAAGCTAAACGATGCCACTCGTAAAGACCATTTTCCCTTACCTTTTGTTGATCAAATGCTAGAAAGATTATCGGGCCATAGCTATTATTGTTTTCTAGATGGATTTTCGGGGTATTTTCAAATACCCATAGACCCAATGGACCAAGAAAAGACCACATTCACTTGCCCAAGTGGGACTTTTGCTTATAGACGCATGCCTTTTGGGTTATGCAATGCACCCGCGACTTTTCAAAGGTGCATGACCGCTATATTCCACGATATGGTGGAAAAATTCATGGAAGTTTTTATGGACGATTTTTCCGTTTTTGGATCATCTTTCCATGATTGTCTCACTAATCTTGACTTAATGCTTGCTAGGTGTGAAAAAACCGACTTGGTACTCAATTGGGAGAAATTTCATTTTATGGTCAAGGAGGGTATAGTGTTGGGCCACAAGATTTCCAAAATGGGAATTGAAGTGGATAGGGCAAAGATAGACACTATTGCCAAATTACCCCCACCAACCAATGTGAAGGGCATTAGGAGTTTTCTAGGACACGCGGGTTTTTACCGGCGTTTCATAAAAGATTTTTCCAAAATAACTAGACCTCTAACACAACTACTACTAAAAGATGCACCATTTAATTTCACTAAAGAGTGTTTAGAGGCATTTGAATTTTTAAAGGAAAAATTAACTAATGCCCCGATCATTATTGCACCAAATTGGAACTTACCTTTTGAAATTATGTGTGATGCTAGTGACCATGCATTAGGAGCTGTCCTTGGTCAAAGGGTTGATAAGCACTTTCAACCCATATATTATGCTAGTAAGACTCTAAACCCAGCCCAAGAAAATTACACCACCACTGAAAAAGAATTACTAGCTGTGGTGTATGCCTTTGACAGATTCCGCCCTTATCTGGTTTTATCCAAAACTACTGTTTTTACTGACCACTCGGCTATCAAGTATTTATTTTCCAAACAGGATGCCAAGCCAAGACTAATACGACGGGTGTTGCTTCTTCAAGAATTTGACATAGCGATAAGAGACAAGAAGGGAATGGAGAATGTGGCAGCCGACCACTTGTCAAGACTTGAGAACCCGCAGTTGCAAGAAGATATAGTAGGAGACGACTTCCCGGATGAGTACATCATGGTGTCAGTGGGAGAAGAGCCATGGTTCGCAGACATAGCTAACTATTTAGCTACAAATTACATCCCGAAGGACTATAGCAGTCAACAAAAGAAGAAATTCTTTGCTGAAATCAAATATTACTATTGGGATGACCCATACCTCTTCCGAAGCTGTGCGGATGGTATCATACGAAGATGTGTGCTCGGGAAGGAAAGCCGGAGAATACTAGAACATTGTCATAGCGGGCCCACGGGAGGACATCATGGAGCACACTACACGGCGAAGAAGATCTTTGACATTGGGTTTTATTAGCCAACAATTTTTAAAGATGCAACCCAATTTGTCAAAGAATGTGATGCTTGTCAAAGAGTGGGAGATATTTCATCCCGAAATGAAATGCCACAACATAGTATCCAAGTGTGCGAGGTGTTTGATGTGTGGGGAATTGACTTCATGGGACCATTTCCCATGTCTAAAGGAAACAAATACATACTAGTGGCGGTGGACTACGTATCTAAGTGGGCGGAAGCACAAGCATTACCAACAAATGACGGACGGGTGGTAGTACGATTTTTAAAGAAACTATTTTCACGGTTTGGAGTCCCGAAAGCTCTTATTAGTGACCGAGGCACACATTTTGCCAATGATCAATTGGAAAAACTGTTAAAGAAATATGGGGTCACCCATAAGTTTTCCACATCATACCATCCACAAACTAGTGGACAAACCGAAGTAACAAATCGAGCCTTAAAGCGAATTTTGGAGAAATCGGTTGGGAGCAATCGCAAGGAATGGTCGGATAAGCTAGATGATGCACTTTGGGCCTTTCGTACAGCTTTCAAAACACCTATTGGTACCACACCATATAGGTTAGTTTATGGGAAGCAATGCCATTTACCGGTGGAGCTAGAACACAAGGCGTTTTGGGCATTAAAGAGTTGTAACTTCAACATGGATGAACTAAAGAGTAACTGGTTAATGAAAATGAATGCTCTTGAAGAACTAAGGAATGATGCATACTCCAGCTCATGGCTATATAAAGAGAAGACTAAGATGTGGCATGACAAGAGGATCAAAGATAAACAAATTCATGAAGGTCAAAAAGTGTTGCTCTTTAACTCAAGACTAAAGCTTTTCTCGGGAAAACTCAAGTCCAGGTGGGATGGTCCTTTTGTAGTGAAGACGGTGTTTCCACATGGTGCCATAGAGCTATTATCAAGAGATGGCACGCCTTTCAAGGTCAATGGTCATAGGGTTAAAACATATGAAGAAGGAGTCCCCCGTAATGAAGGAATGGAAGAATTGTTGTTGCTGGAAAAGAATGCAGCCACGTAGAAGGGGAGGAGTCCAGCTAATGACTCCCTAAAAAGAAGCGCTTCTCGGGAGGCAACCCGAGTCTCAAGTTTGCATTTTCCTTCCTTTTCTTTTACTTTATTTTTTCTTTTCTTCATTTATTTTGAGAACATCGCTGCTTGAGGACAAGCAATACTTAGAGTGTGGGGTGGAGGGTTTAAAAAGGAGAAAATACATAAATTCTTTAAATTTGTCACAAATTTTTTTTTCAACTGTAAGTTTTACTCGCCGAGTAGGGCCGTATACTCGGCGAGTACCTACCCGAGTAACCCGAAAAAACGCGTAACTGCATATGTACTCGGCGAGTAGGTCCGTTCTACTCGGCGAGTAGCCGATTTACACGGGTGAATAATAAGTCTGTAAAAAGAGGGTTTTTCACCCATTACCCCTCACACTCGCCGTGCACAGCAACCCTCGAGCAGCCAAACGATTTTTCGCGAGTTCGTCCAATTTTCTCCGAATTTCTACTCATTTCTCATCGTTCAACCAAAAAGGTAACATATTTACACCATAAACTCCTTAAAGGTTTGATCTTTATCACGAATTTACCCCGATTTGACTTAATTTCGGATTTGGGGGTTTCCTCCAATTCTAGGGTTTCGAATTAGCCATGAATTATGTGATATTAGGACGAATTTCTTTATGATTTGTGGTTAGATAATCTATTACAACAAACCCCTGTAGGAAAATTGGATTATTAACTGCTATACACAGGACCGAGACAGTTCCAGTCCCGCAGTTCATCTTACTCGCCGAGTAGGTCGTGTACTCGGCGAGTAGATGCCTTTTCAGACCCACTTTCTTGTTTTTAATTACTGGGTTTTGTTTGCTGGTGTGTTTGTTGGTGTCTGTATGCAGGAACCATGTTCAGATGGGGGCAATCTTCACGCGGAGGAAGTCAAAATGATATTCCATGGCTTTCCTTTCAACACATAACTTCCAAGTCATCTCAAAACCGAGCTAGAAACAGGTTGGAAGCCCTAAAACAAAAGGAAATTCATCTCCCGAATGCGGTTGACTGGGGTTGGATGGGAAATGTCGGGTTAGAGGAGGAGCTTACACCATATTTGGTAAAAGATTGTAGTTTGGGGTACACCACCATTACTTGTGACGGGTGGTTACAATTGTTCAAAATTCAGGAGTCCGTATATGCTGAGTTGTGCTGGGAGTTTTTTGCTACCATCTCATTCTGAGGTGGTAGTGATTACTACAATCCCAACGTAATCTCTTTTTCTTTGGGTGGAGAGCTGCGACAGTGCAGCATTGCTGAGTTCTTGTGGAGGTTGGGGATTTACGATCAAAGCGTAATGATGACAGAAGATTTTGAAGCATTCCTGGAAAACAGCCACAAAGAACTTCCCGAGGCAGTGGTGGCCTCGACATGGTGGAACACAATAGCCAACAGAGTTTATATTCCGTCCACCACTCAAGAAGGCCACATCCGTTCACCGATCCACCGACTTCTTCACCGATTTGTCGCCAGTACCATCAACCAAAGGAAGGATTGGGACAAGGTTCCAACCCTTGACATCTTTTATTTATGGAGTATCATTACTCCCGAGGCCTTTTGCAACATTCCTTACTGCATTGCCAAGTTCCTTGCCGAAGGGGCGGTCAAGGAGAAAGTTAATTCAAAAATCAATGGAGGAATGTTTATTACTCGACTGGCCAAGTCGTATGGGATACTTGATCTACCGCAAGCTAGGGCGCTCACGGTTATCCACCCTCCACCATTCAACACGGCATTATATCGGAGGGCGAGGATAGTTGAAAAGTTTGGTGACTCCTTTACCATCCCACATGAAGATGAGCCGGCGATTCCGGAGGAGCCGGGAAGGCGGGTTAGGCAACGTAGCGAACGGGTACGAGAAGACCCACCGGTTATTCCGGTGGAGGAGGATAATGATGGGTGGAATCAATTAGAGTACCGTCGCTACCTAGATGACATTGGGCAAGGGGTGAACTACACTAACCAATCTTTTGAATATCTTTTTCAGCAAATGAATATCGCCCCGAGACCCGGTCCCGGATACCCGTATATCATGAATTGGGAGGAGCAGATGAGAAGGAGAGCCGGAGAAGGAGGAAGTGGCACGGGAGGTGCTGATATGGAGGATGAATGATGAAGACTTGTTTTCTTTTGTTTTTGCTTTTATAATGATGTTTTAATTATGTTTTGGACAATTGTTAAAACACTTGGATGTTGGTTGTTTTGGTGGTTTGATTATTAATGTCACTTTTGGTTGTTCAATTTTTTCAGGGAAGAAGATTAGGAGACATGCTAAGTTGAGGGTCAAAATGGGAATTAGGAGATTTTCAAGAATTATAGCGTGTTGTTCTTAAGATTGAGTCCGTGCAAGAGTTATGGAGTGTACTATTGCTGGATGAATTAGAAGATAAAGTCAGGATGCATGTCCAAACTAGAGTTGAATGGAGCATTAGTATTGTTTTTCTGGGACTGTCACGTCTACTCGCCGAGTGCACAAAACGTACTCGGCGAGTACCTGACTTTTTACTCGACATTGTTCTGAGACGAGATTTACTCGCCGAGTCTACGATCTACTCGCCGAGTACTCTGCCAATTTTCAAATTCCAAAAATTGCTTTGGGCACTTTCACTGCTACATTTACATATTTTTTTGGGAGGAATTGTTTCTGGAGATGTTCTAAAGAAGCTTGTTCCTTTAAATTTTCAAGCTATCAACCACACGAGATTTGACACCCAAGGCATGGATGTGCTGTTCCCATGCCAAAGTCAGCTGAAGTTGGAACCTTACATGAAGAGTATCAACCTATCAACTGCTATCCCAGGAGAGTTTGTTCCAATTCCCTCTTTATTTTCTTTTTATGTTTTTTATCATACATAATATGCAATAAGGGCATTGCATAAAATAAGTGTGGGGTAGGGGGTTATCACATAAATAGAAAATTTAGAATCTTAATTTAGGCTAATTTAAAAAAAAACATTTGCATATCAAAAGTATTACTTAGGATTTAATTTAGAAAAGTTTGGTAAAAGAAAAATTAGGATTCCATATTAGAGTTGTGTTGATAATTGCATGAAAACCCAAATGTTTAGTTGAGCCTATATACGTTCTAGTGCATTTGTGGCTTCCTTATTCCAGTGAAATCATGGGACAAAAACACGACCCTGCTCGGCCCGAGGGATGCAATATGTTTAGCAGCCTAAACCTGAAATGTATCCAGGAAAATTGTTATCGTTAGCCAATAAAGGTTGAGATTGAGCGCCCCTGCTTAAGCATGTAGGGATTTGAGAAAAAAAAAAGTGAGGAATACATGTAAAAAAAAGAGAAAAAAAAAGAATTACAAAAGAAAGTTGTAAGAATTTTGGAGCAATCAAAGTGAAGATCAAAAGATCAAAATTCCAAGAAATTCAAAAAAGTTGAAGATACCCGAAAATCAAACAATAAAGGTGGTGAATTCAAAGAGATCAAAGCAATTATCAAAGAAGAGATGAATTCAAAAGAGCTCCATTATGGTATCAAAAAGTTGTAATTCTAGATTATGTATGCTTGGGTTGCTCAATTAAAAATACCTTGAGGGTAAAGAGGTTTTCTGCGGATGGATTCGGAGGGTTGCATAAAATGAGCATAGTTCGGGATGAGTGGGCAAGTGTTTATGAGGATTGTGAGTATTTGGAGTATGGGAGGTCCTTAGGAAAAAAATTTAGACACAAATGCATGCGTTGCGGTCTTGGCATAATGGCTGGGTTAGATTATAGTTGTCATATGTGATTCTAATATGTTTAAAATTTAGTTTTGCTTGGGGGCAAGCAAAAGTCAAGTGTGGGGTATTTTGATATGTGCATAATTAGTTAATTATTTAGTATATATTTTTATTCATTTTTAACTAATTATGTGAATAATATGGACAAAAGGTACTTAATATTGTTTAAATTTTGTTTTCAGTCCAAAAGATATGCTTGGGAGTAAAAGGGAGCAAGGGAAAGCAATTAAAGACCAAAGAGTGAAGATTGAGGAACAAAAGTATACATACTCGGCGAGTACACGCGTCTACTCGGCGAGTACCGCTGAATATTCCAGAAGATAGCCACGTTTCCTGATCTAAGACGGATAACAACGAGTCTACTCGGCGAGTTGGGTCTGCTACTCGCCGAGTACCCCCTGTTTTGAGATATCTATAAAAATCGAACCTTTATCCGAGGAGAACACACCTTGGGCGATTTTTGAAGATCCTTCTGCGATTAAGAGTACCAGAAGACGTTGAGGAACCCTAATCTTCAACCTTTTGAAGAATTGAAGCAATTAGGTTAATCATTCCACTTAAGTTTAGGATTTGATGATGTCTAATCTAGTTGAAATTGTTTCTATGTTTGTTTTTACTGCAACTATGAACTAATTTCGTTTTTGTTTCTGTTTGGGGAATACCAAGGAATTCCTATGGTTTAATTCTTAATTTTGATTAATTGTTTATTGGTGATTTATTAAATTAAGTTTGTTAAAGACCCTTATGCATTAATCACTACTATTTGCTGTTAATTGGAAGACAATTAGGCTGCATGAACATCTCTTAGTTGTTAACCTCATATGTCTATGTGAATACTAAACCATATGCTTAGAAGTAATGATTATGAAACTAAGATTAATAAGACAATAGGAAGATTAATGTGTGAGCTTGTTTGAGAAACCATCAAACAAGAGGTTAATTGAATTAATAACTTAATTGACCATCACAAATCTTATTTAATCCAAATCATTAATCTAGGGAATTAATTAGTTTAAACACTTGATCACCGCTTAAATTAGTTAATTGTCTAAGGGTTAGGAGTAATGAACATGAACCTAACCATTATAATTGGTAACCAATAGCAATTAATCTATCATAAATACAAATAACCATAGGAGTGAATTGGTTGAACCTAAATAGAAACATCTTTATCAAACTTGGTGAATAGTTGTTGCTTTAGTTATTTAGTTAATTTAGTGTGCCTAAGTTTCTAGTCTTGCAAAACTAGAAGAAAACCCTTTTTACTTTTATTAGTTGTTTAGTTAAAATTAGTTATTAGTTTAATTTTCTGTTCCCTGAGTTCGACACCTTACTTACTAATCTATACCACTAAAAGACAGGTTCACTGCCTTTGTGTGTTAAATTTATTAATTAAAAGTAGGGATAAAACAAGTGCATTTTACACACATCAAGCATGCATGCATATGTTTGGTTGGGGACGCCCAGCGTAAGCTGGTTGTACGCCCAGCGTAATGGAGGAAAGGAACGCGGAGGTCTCTCGACGTACGCCCAACGTACTATTTGTACGCCCAGCCTACGTCTATCATCCATAAACCCTAAATTTAGAGCCATCCACTATATAAGGAACATAATGGTTCTCACCCTAGCCTCCACAAACACTCTCTTATCCTCAGAAACCCTAGATAGGCGTCCCACCTCCATTGTTGGGTGTGTTTGACCTTGGAAAGCTTGTTTTGGAAAAGGAGAGTCTAGAAGAAGAAAGAGGAAGTTGTCAAAGAAGGAGTTGAGTGGCTGGAGCTTGTAGATCTGGAAAGACATCATCTTTTGAGGCCCTTTTGAGGTAAAAAGTCTCTGGCTTGACAATCATATTGTATAGATCTATGTGTTGTGAAGTTTTGACATCATTCTTGTCCCAAAAACCTCATCTTGATGCATGATTCGAGTTGGTTGAGATTAGCTGTCCTTTTTGACCTTAGGAGAGGTCTTGAGTAAGAAAAATGAGGTCCCAAGGGCTTTGGTTGTCTCATATGTGATATAGATAGGTCTTAATGGATTAAGACCTTGGATTAAGAGCTTTATGGACGTCCCAAGTAATAAAGTTTGAGACTTTATGGATCCTAGGCATATTTGGTCTATGGATCTGAAGTTTGGGCTTAAGAGCTTAAGCCAATAAGATCTTATGTGAAGTTGTAGTTCAGCGGAGTTACGCCCTGCGTAAATGGGAGTACGCCCAGCGTAGTGGGTCTGTGTAACACCCAAGATTTTGAAAGCCAAGAAAGTAAAGGAAACCCTAAATTTAGGAGGGACTCGACGAGTCCAAGGAAGGACTCGGCGAGTCGGAGCGGGATCCTGGTCGAGGAGTAAGTGACCAACTCGGCGAGTCGGCCAAGTGGACTCGGCGAGTCTGGTCTGCGCGAGGAAAACCCTAAATTCGGGGCTTGGAGCCTATTTAAACGTCTCAATCTTCTTCCTAGGTCTCCTTTACTGTCTCTCACACCCAAAACGCCGCACCCTAAGCCCCCATAGTGATGATTCATGCTTTTGGCCATTTTTGAGTGATTTAGAAGAAGAAGAAGAAGTGGTAATCTTTGAAGCATCAAGGAGTGGCTTTGGATCTGAAGTTTGGGGAACATTTCAGAGCATTGGAAGGTATCAATTCGTTTCCCTCCTTTAGATCTTCTTTGGTTATCAGTTTTGGGGCTTTTAAGCCATGCCTAAGATCACATTCAAGCTTGAGGTCCAGATCTGAGGTTGCTACCTCAGATCCATGCTTGTGTTGGTTTAGAATCCCGTAAAGTATCAGCCATTGGGTGGATTTTGGAGCCTCTTGGTCTTAAACCCTAGTTATTGGTGCATTTTGCCTAGATCTCCCTCTCTACACGTAAAGTTTGCAACCTTACGTGGGGAATAGGCTTGGGAAGGGTAGATCTATAGTTTGGAGTCCATGCATGACTCGGAAGTCCTCTGCATGTAAGTGGATCTTAATGGACTCGGCGAGTCCTTCGAGTGGACTCGGCGAGTAGCTTGAAGATGAGGAGGAACTCGACGAGTGGGAGGAACAGTTCGTTGAGTCGGATGAAGATAGGCATGAACTCGGCGAGTTGGATGAACAACTCGGCGAGTTGGATGAAGATTGCCATGTGCTCGGCGAGTCTGTTCTTAGACTCGGCGAGTCAGGTCGCGTGGTCCCAAACCCTTCGAGTTAAGTCTCGAGTCAACGAGTCGAGCCAGGACTCAGTGAGTTGGACAGGACAGGAATCGGGAATCAGTAGACTCGGCGAGTCAGGGGCTGACTCGGCGAGTAGAGTCGCGAGTGGAAGGACTCTGGACTTATGAACTCGGCGAGTCAGTAGGGTGACTCGACGAGTAGGGTTGACCTGGAAGGTTGACTTTGACCAGGACGTTGACTTTGACCAGAGTTGGCTTGGTTGACCTTTGAAGGTCAGTTAGACTAAGTGTTATGTTGATATTGGTAGCTCGGGGAGCTAGCGGAGCAGCAGTTCGGAGTCAGTGGTCAGGTAGCGGTCAAAGGGGTTAGCAGCTGCAGTTCAGCAGTATCAGGTGAGTTTCCCTTTGTATGAATGGGTCTACGGCCACAATGCCGGACCATGTAGTTATGAGTAGAAGACCCGGGGGTTAGCCCTAGGCACAGTATGCTAGTATGATATTCGGACGAGGTCCAATGATATAGGGCGGGTGCCTAAGGAGCGGTCTATGTGATAGTTTATACTTGTTGTCTGTGTGTGTCACACCCCCAAACCTGAACGGCGGAATCGTTCGGGGGCGGAGGACATCATATTCAGTATCATAACAGTTCATAGAAAGGAAAGTACACACCACCATAATATAAATATGTTTGAAAAGTTTACATGATTGTAGGTGTTACATGTTTGCAAAAGAAATCAAATATAAAATGGTGATCCAAAATATGTTACTAACGCCAATGCGTTAGTCTTCAGAAGTAGTTGCTACCTGGCTAGCGGTTTCCTGTGAATACAAGTTATTTCAAAGAAAAAGTGTCAACATTTAAGTTGGTGAGTTCATAAGTAGTGTTTTGAGAAGATGTATGCCATTCGAAAGTGTTTGCATGTTTTCCAGAAAAACCCTTATTTTCTTATTAAAGTATGCAATGCATATGAATGTTCGTGATGTAAATTGCAACTAATTGTACCAAGAAAATCCCTTATTTTCCTATTAGTTGTTTGGTTTGTATACAGGAAAAACCCTTATTTCCCTGACATAACTGGCAGTCTCTAAGACCGAAAATCGCAAGCAAGCGACGTGCTTGTAAGTTGTGTCATAGTTTTACATAGTAAAGCTATACGAAGACCGCACTTATTAGATGAAGAATAGTTTTAATGACTACTCGTTCATAAAAGCATAATACCATAATAATTGTATATCCGATGAGTTTTATAACCATACTAAACATAATATGCCTGTAGCGACGTTCTTCAGGCGTCGTAGCGTTATGACAACTGTCACCCCAAAAGACGGACTGTAGCTAACAGTCAGGGCGCGGGATCATGACTTCCCGTATAGATCTATACACATTTGACACGTTCTCCGAACGGGAGACTCTGGTTATAGACAGGACTTGCAGCATTATTTTCTAATAAAGAAAGTAACGTTTGAAGATATACACGACTCATGGATTCTCAACTAAGTCTGTATTAAAGTAGTAGTTTGGATGCAAAGTTTAACTTCTTTCACAATGTTTGACAAAGCATAAATCATAAATTCTTTGAATGCATAAAATGATTTAGTAAAGAATGTTACCCTTGATATGATGTATTTGTATGTAAACGTATAGATAAAACATATTTCTATATATAAACATATTGTATCCCAAGAGGGTAAAGCTGTGTTGTGAGGTGTTTTGCATCATAATAACTTCATAAGATAGTTAAAACAACAGTATGAAAAGTATAGCAAAAGATCGGTGTTTCACACGATTTTAGTCGTGTGTTTACTTGTATTCCTCCCCAAAAAGAGTATAAAACATTTAAAATGTATTTAAAGAGTGTTCGAAGGGGATATGAACTCACTTGATAGTTTGAAGATTGTGAGGTGGAAAACCGAGCAGAGTTTCGTCTCGGGAAACTGATTTTTCTTGGGATTCTCGGGAATCTCGGGAGTGGAATCGGCCTTCGGGACTTGAGCCAAAAAGACCAGAGCTTCGGGTTTGAACGGACACGGAAAACGAGGAAATGCTGAGAGAGAGAGAAGAGAAATGAACCCTTTCTTTGGAAACCCTCGCATTCTATTTATAGGAAGGCAAGTCTGCCTCGGTACGCGGGGCGTACGCTCGTACGCGCTGCGTACGCGTACGTCATGCATGACCGAAGCCTCGACTGCTTCGGTTCGGATGGGACGGGTTCTTGGGTTATCGGGTCGGATGGGACGGGTTGCTGGGGAGGTGGGTCGGATGGGACGTCGGGTCGGATGGGACGTCGGATCGGACGGGTCGGACGGGTCGGCTTCCTCGGATATGGCGACGTGGACGATCCGAGGCCAATCCTCTCGGTTACGCGGGGCGTACAGGAGTACGCAGCGCGTACTTCGGAGAAGGACGCTGACTCCTCTTCGGATAATATCCGAATTTTGAATTAAATAATTAATTAATTTATTTAATAAACTTCAAAAATCCATATCTTCTTCATACGAACTCCGTTTTCGATGGTCTTTATATCCACGCGTAGGTGAGACTACGATCTACAACTTTCGTTTAGACTCCGTTGGCAAATTCCAAAATTATTTTTATTATTTATTTTATAACTAATCGTTTTTAAGGAATTTCTTTGAAAAATCATAGCTTCCTCATGCGAAGTCAGATTCGGACGTTCTTTTTGTGTACGCTCACGGTTTAATGTTATCTACGACTTTCATTTAGATACCTAAGGCTAAATGTTATCGTATTGAAACTTTGCGTTTTTCGTTTGATCGGTGTTGTCGGTTTTGACAGAAATCTTAGAATGGTCATAGCTTCTTCGCCATAACTCAGATTTTAGTGTTTCTTTATTTATTTGGAACCTTTAAGACGATATCTACTACATAGCGTACTCCAAATCAGAGCTTTTGAACAATTCATTTATCGATGATATTCCCATTACATTCAAAAGGGGTTACAAGACTCGGTTTATAATGCCCGGGATAACGGGTTGTTACATCATCCCCCCGTTAAACGGAATTTCGTCCCGAAATTTAATACAAGGTAAGAGTTTTAGGGGCTGAGGAAGAGATGCGGATACTTCTGTAGCATTTGGTCTTCCCGTTCCCATGTGAATTCGGGTCCTCTCTTAGCATTCCATCGAACTTTTACTATTGGAATGCGACTCTGTTTGGTCCTTTTAACTTCCCTATCCATGATCTCGATGGGTTCTTCCACAAAGTTGAGATTTTCGTTTAACGCGATTTCATCGAGTGGAATTACAAGTGTTTCGTCGGACAAACACTTTTTCAGGTTCGACACGTGGAGTACTGGATGCACTTTGTTAAGCTCGATTGGAAGTTGGAGTTTGTAGGCCACTGGACCAACTCTCGAAATGATTTCGAAGGGTCCAATGTACCTGGGATTTAGCTTTCCGCGCTTCCCAAAGCGTATCACGCCTTTCCAGGGTGAGACCTTCAGTAGCACACGGTCGCCAATCTGGAATTCCAAGGGTTTACGTCTCCTGTCGGCATAGCTCTTTTGCCTATCCCTTGAGGACTTCAGTCGTTCTCGTATTTGCACGATCTTTTCGGTAGTTTCTCTGATGATCTCTGGACCAGTAAGGGTGCTTTTAGTGACTAGACCTTTTGCCAATTGGGTGTCGCCCACTTCCGTCCAGCACAGGGGTGATCTGCACTTACGGCCGTAAAGGGCTTCGAACGGAGCGGTCTTGATACTAGTATGATAACTATTGTTATAAGAGAACTCGACCAAAGGCAAGTGAATATCCCATGCCTTGCCAAAGTCGATTACACATGCTCGCAACATGTCTTCCAAGGTTTGGATCGTCCTCTCACTCTGTCCGTCAGTTTGAGGGTGGTATGCTGTACTCATGTCCAACCTCGTTCCCATGGATTTTTGCAGTGATTGCCAAAATCTGGAAGTGAACCTGCTGTCTCTATCTGAGATGATTGACATTGGTACCCCATGAAGTCGTACGATCTCCCGGATGTAGGTTCTTGATAGTTTTTCCATCCTATCGGTTTCCTTGATAGGTAAGAAATGGGCTGATTTGGTTAATCTGTCGACGATTACCCAAATAGTATCTTGGCCACTCTGAGTTTTGGGCAGTTTGGTTATGAAGTCCATGGAAATCTGCTCCCATTTCCACTCAGGTATATCAGGTTGTTGGAGTAGGCCTGAGGGTTTTTGGTGTTCTATTTTTATTTTGGCGCAAGTTAAACACTTGCTTACATACGTAGCGATCTCCGCTTTCATGTTTGGCCACCAGTAGAGTTGCTTGAGATCTAGATACATTTTGTCTGACCCTGGGTGTACGGAGTATGGGGTCCTGTGTGCCTCGCTCATAACTACCTCTCTGAATCCCCCAAACTTTGGTGTCCAGATCCGGTTCATGAGGTAGCGTGCTCCGTCACTCTTGATTTCTAAGTTCTTGTCCATTCCCCTAAGGGCCTCACTTGCCACGTTTTCGGGTTTCAAGGCCTCTAATTGAGCTTCCTTGACTTGCGTTGATAGGTGCGAATGGATTGACATAGCTAATGACTTCACTCTCCGGCCTGAGTACTCCTTTCGACTAAGGGCATCGGCTACTACGTTTGCCTTTCCCGGATGATAGCGAATATCGCATTCGTAATCACTGAGTAGCTCGACCCATCGCCGTTGTCTCATGTTGAGCTCCTTCTGATCGAAAATGTGTTGTAAGCTCTTGTGGTCGGTAAAGATAGTGCTCTTCGTTCCATACAAGTAATGTCTCCAGATCTTCAGGGCAAACACTACTGCTCCTAGCTCAAGATCGTGGGTCGTGTAGTTAACCTCATGTGTTTTCAACTGTCTCGAGGCGTAGGCGATGACCTTACCTCGCTGCATCAGAACACATCCGAGTCCTTGGTTTGATGCATCGCAATAAACTACGAAGTCTTCTATTCCTTCGGGAAGGGATAGTACTGGTGCGGTGCACAAGGCTCGTTTGAGCGTTTGGAACGCTCTTTCTTGTTTCTCTTCCCAGTCAAAGGCCACACCTTTCTGGGTTAGGGTTGTAAGAGGCTTCGCTATTCGTGAGAAGTTCTGAATGAACCTGCGGTAGTAGCCAGCGAGACCTAGAAATTGGCGAATTTCTGTAGGAGTCTTCGGTGCTGACCAGCTCTCAATGGCCTTAATTTTGGATGGGTCCACGTGGATTCCCTCTTCGCTTACCACGTGTCCTAAGAATTCGACTCTTCGGATCCAAAATTCACATTTCGAGAACTTCGCATAAAGTTTCTCTTTTCGTAATATCCCTAGAACTTGTCGCAGATGATCGCCATGCTCTTTCTTACTTCGGGAGTAGATCAGGATGTCGTCAATGAAAACGATGACGAACTGATCCAAGTAAGGTCGACATACTCTATTCATCAGATCCATGAAGACTGCGGGCGCATTGGTCAATCCGAATGGCATCACCACGAACTCGTAATGTCCGTAACGAGTTCGGAAGGCGGTCTTCGGCACATCCTCCTCTAGCACTCGTAACTGGTGATACCCGGATCTCAGATCAATCTTAGAAAAATAGTTCGCCCCTTGCAGTTGGTCGAATAGATCATCTATGCGCGGTAGAGGATAACGATTCTTGACCGTCAGTTTGTTGAGTTCTCTGTAGTCGATGCACATTCTGAACGATCCATCCTTCTTTTTCACAAACAACACGGGTGCTCCCCATGGTGAGAAGCTCGGTCTGATGAATCCTTTTCCCAGTAGTTCATTCAGTTGACTGGATAGCTCCTGCATCTCTGCCGGGGCTAATCGATAGGGTGCTTTGGCTACTGGGGTAGCTCCGGGAATCAGATCGATTCTGAATTCGACTTGTCTTACGGGTGGTATCCCTGGAAGGTCCTCGGGAAATACATCGGGAAAATCGCATACGTCGGGCACATCCTTGATGTCCCGGACTTCGCGTTTCACGTCTACAACGTGTGCAAGAAATGCGTGACACTCCTTTCGTAAGTGCTTCTGAGCTTGGATACTTGAGATGATTCTAAGAGTGGTACTAGGTTTGTCGCCCAAGACGAGGAAGGTTTCGCCGGTTGGCAGATTAAGGCGAACGGCCTTATCGTAACATAGAATGTCCGCACGATGTGAACTCAGCCAATCCATGCCAATGATGACATCGAAGCTCTTAATCGAGACTGGCATGAGGTTGATTTGAAAGGGATTATCGTTTAGGGTTAGGGTGCAGTTTAAGTATATCTCTTTAGTGCCTTCAGTTTTCCCGTTGGCCATTTCTACTATGAACGGTTCACTTAATGATTGTGGTATTGGTTTTAGCATGCTTTTAAAGTCGTGACTCACAAAACTCCTTTCCGCTCCACTATCAAACAAAATGCATGCATACGAGTTATCGAGAAGAAACGTACCCGTAACAACAGTAGGGTCCGCAATGGCTTCATCTTGTCCCATTGCGAAAACTCGGCCTCTCCCGCCGATATTCCTGTTGTTTGCCTTCGGGCAGTCCTTGCGGTAGTGCCCTGTGCTCCCGCACTCAAAGCAAGCGCGGCTTGCTCCGGTATTAGCAGTGGGGGCGGATTGTTGGGTTGGCTCCTTGCAATAGCGGGCTGTATGACCCTTCTTATTGCACCTGGTGCATTGAAGGCCATGACAGAGACCGTGATGGTGGAAGTTGCACTGGTTACATTTCGGTAGCTTTCCATTGTATGAACTTGTGGGGGCAGAGTTGGTAGGTACAGTAATGGCGTGGGTCGCTATCACTTGTTGTTTCTTAGGGTTCTCCTGGAGGATTTGTCCCCTCCTCTTGTTCCAAGTTCTACTCTGTCCCTGAGCCTCCCTAGGTGGATTTGCGGCTGTCGTGATGGTACTCTGTTTTGCTCCGTGATCGATGAGTCGTTGCGCCAGGCGTTTAGCGCTGTTGTAGGTGATAGGGTTGGAGGCTAGAACATGCCCTTGAATCTGGGGTGACAACCCCCAAATGTACCTTTCGACCTTCTTTGATTCTGGGTTGACCATGGTAGGGCACAAAGCAGCGAGATCGTTGAACCTAGCTGTGTAAGCGACTAGGTCAGACCCGACCATTTTCAAATTCCAGAGTTCCTGCTCAAGCTTTTGCACTTCACCTCTTGGGCAGTATTCTTCCAGTAGTAGTACCTTCAGTTCTTCCCAACTCATGGCGTTAGCGACAGTGAGCGTCACTGAGTTCACATGGCTTTTCCACCAAGTGAGGGCTCGATCTATGAAGGTGCAAGCAGCGAACTTAACCTTGCTTGTTTCTTGGCACGAGCAGATCTCGAAGACCGTTTCGGTCTTTTCGAACCATTGCATTAGTGCAATGACTCCTCCTGTTCCATTAAAAGTTTTTGGTTTAGCGTTAGAGAACTCCTTGTAGGTACATTCTCTTCCTTGGCCATGACCAGTGCCATGATTTGGATGATTCGTGCTGCTTCCCGCCCCTCCATTCCCTTGGGAGTTTATTTGCGAGAGGGCTGCGGTTACCGCTGCTGTGATAGCAGCCTGAACCATTGCCGGATCATAAGCTGGTGGTGGAGGTGGTGGTGGGGTTGCGTTGGTACGTGCTGATCTACGAGGAGGCATTGCTCTGTCAAAAGGAAAAATGAGATATTATGAGTTTTGGTGGTTGTGAGTTGAATGGTATTGAGTTAACTACCTTAAATAGATTAAGAATTTGGTTTGATCAACAATGGGTTTTGAGCTTGATTTATTAATAACGTTTGAATGGATGCACTTATGAGTTGAACGGAAACACATATTTAAAACCAGAAAAGGGGGGGGTATGCCCTATATATATATAACATATAGTTGTGTTACATCCGAGTTTAGACAAAACTTTGTGACCTTTCTAAAGGTCTCCGATTACAGAAAGTTTTAACGAAAAGAAAATTCTTATCCGAAGTCCTAATTTATAACAAAATTTGAAATCCTGGCAGGCACTACTTGCGACGTAGGTTGCGCTTGGAGCTTGACTCCGCATCTGATTGCTTCGATTCCATTAGGCGTCGATCAAAAGCGGCTTGTTGCTCCCTTAACTCGGCTAGGGCTGCAATTATCTGTGCCTGAAATGCCTCAGACTGGAGTTGGACATTATCTTGTATCTTGTCCAGCCTACGGATATCGGAAGTGTGAACCTGCACTTCCACGTTGATATCCCGGAGTCGGCTTGCTTGTACTCCGGACTGATAGGACTGATTGGCTAACTTACCAACCATTACCGGGAGTGCTCGATCAGCCGAACTGCCACCGCGGACATCGTAGAAGTCCCGACACATGCCGTAGGGAGGGCGTATGCCTTGTTGTTGGCTCCAATGATGTAGGTGACTTCCCCAGACGGGAGTGGGTCCTTGGAAGTTCCTCACATGGACAGGAGGTTGAATGGGTGGTGGATCGATCACTTCAGGTTCTGAGTCAGTACCGGAGTCATCACCCAATTCTATGGGTTCCTCATCCTCTTCTGGATCATCTTCGATCCATCCTCCGTTGCCTTGGTTGGGAAAGTAGGGGTCATTGGGGTGGTGAAATCCAGCCATTTGACTGTACGAGAAATAGGGTCATAAGAATTGAATAAAGTCGGAACATGCAAAACATGTAGGTTAGTTTAAATAGCAATTACTCCTATAGCATTTAAATTATTGTGTTTGATTCTAATAACGGTTTGGTAAGTTTTTTTTTTTTTTTTAAAATTTGTTGTCCACTACAGACACCCCTCGGCACACGTTAGTCGGCTCTCGGACAAATATAGTTGATCAGGCTATATCCTTCCCAGTTCCGATTACATGTCCCATGGCGTACCCGTACTGCACAACTCATTAATAATACTTCTAATATGGTACAATGTGGAACTGTTACTAAATGAATGCATGCTTACTTACAAAAACTAAATAGATTTAATTTCAAAAGCATGACTCTTCTCAGAGTTTTTTTTTTGCCCAGTTGAGTTTATAGTTGTATAAAAAAATGGTTTTGATATACTTAATTCACTATAAACGAAGCTCTGATACCAATCTGTCACACCCCCAAACCTGAACGGCGGAATCGTTCGGGGGCGGAGGACATCATATTCAGTATCATAACAGTTCATAGAAAGGAAAGTACACACCACCATAATATAAATATGTTTGAAAAGTTTACATGATTGTAGGTGTTACATGTTTGCAAAAGAAATCAAATATAAAATGGTGATCCAAAATATGTTACTAACGCCAATGCGTTAGTCTTCAGAAGTAGTTGCTACCTGGCTAGCGGTTTCCTGTGAATACAAGTTATTTCAAAGAAAAAGTGTCAACATTTAAGTTGGTGAGTTCATAAGTAGTGTTTTGAGAAGATGTATGCCATTCGAAAGTGTTTGCATGTTTTCCAGAAAAACCCTTATTTTCTTATTAAAGTATGCAATGCATATGAATGTTCGTGATGTAAATTGCAACTAATTGTACCAAGAAAATCCCTTATTTTCCTATTAGTTGTTTGGTTTGTATACAGGAAAAACCCTTATTTCCCTGACATAACTGGCAGTCTCTAAGACCGAAAATCGCAAGCAAGCGACGTGCTTGTAAGTTGTGTCATAGTTTTACATAGTAAAGCTATACGAAGACCGCACTTATTAGATGAAGAATAGTTTTAATGACTACTCGTTCATAAAAGCATAATACCATAATAATTGTATATCCGATGAGTTTTATAACCATACTAAACATAATATGCCTGTAGCGACGTTCTTCAGGCGTCGTAGCGTTATGACAACTGTCACCCCAAAAGACGGACTGTAGCTAACAGTCAGGGCGCGGGATCATGACTTCCCGTATAGATCTATACACATTTGACACGTTCTCCGAACGGGAGACTCTGGTTATAGACAGGACTTGCAGCATTATTTTCTAATAAAGAAAGTAACGTTTGAAGATATACACGACTCATGGATTCTCAACTAAGTCTGTATTAAAGTAGTAGTTTGGATGCAAAGTTTAACTTCTTTCACAATGTTTGACAAAGCATAAATCATAAATTCTTTGAATGCATAAAATGATTTAGTAAAGAATGTTACCCTTGATATGATGTATTTGTATGTAAACGTATAGATAAAACATATTTCTATATATAAACATATTGTATCCCAAGAGGGTAAAGCTGTGTTGTGAGGTGTTTTGCATCATAATAACTTCATAAGATAGTTAAAACAACAGTATGAAAAGTATAGCAAAAGATCGGTGTTTCACACGATTTTAGTCGTGTGTTTACTTGTATTCCTCCCCAAAAAGAGTATAAAACATTTAAAATGTATTTAAAGAGTGTTCGAAGGGGATATGAACTCACTTGATAGTTTGAAGATTGTGAGGTGGAAAACCGAGCAGAGTTTCGTCTCGGGAAACTGATTTTTCTTGGGATTCTCGGGAATCTCGGGAGTGGAATCGGCCTTCGGGACTTGAGCCAAAAAGACCAGAGCTTCGGGTTTGAACGGACACGGAAAACGAGGAAATGCTGAGAGAGAGAGAAGAGAAATGAACCCTTTCTTTGGAAACCCTCGCATTCTATTTATAGGAAGGCAAGTCTGCCTCGGTACGCGGGGCGTACGCTCGTACGCGCTGCGTACGCGTACGTCATGCATGACCGAAGCCTCGACTGCTTCGGTTCGGATGGGACGGGTTCTTGGGTTATCGGGTCGGATGGGACGGGTTGCTGGGGAGGTGGGTCGGATGGGACGTCGGGTCGGATGGGACGTCGGATCGGACGGGTCGGACGGGTCGGACGGGTCGGCTTCCTCGGATATGGCGACGTGGACGATCCGAGGCCAATCCTCTCGGTTACGCGGGGCGTACAGGAGTACGCAGCGCGTACTTCGGAGAAGGACGCTGACTCCTCTTCGGATAATATCCGAATTTTGAATTAAATAATTAATTAATTTATTTAATAAACTTCAAAAATCCATATCTTCTTCATACGAACTCCGTTTTCGATGGTCTTTATATCCACGCGTAGGTGAGACTACGATCTACAACTTTCGTTTAGACTCCGTTGGCAAATTCCAAAATTATTTTTATTATTTATTTTATAACTAATCGTTTTTAAGGAATTTCTTTGAAAAATCATAGCTTCCTCATGCGAAGTCAGATTCGGACGTTCTTTTTGTGTACGCTCACGGTTTAATGTTATCTACGACTTTCATTTAGATACCTAAGGCTAAATGTTATCGTATTGAAACTTTGCGTTTTTCGTTTGATCGGTGTTGTCGGTTTTGACAGAAATCTTAGAATGGTCATAGCTTCTTCGCCATAACTCAGATTTTAGTGTTTCTTTATTTATTTGGAACCTTTAAGACGATATCTACTACATAGCGTACTCCAAATCAGAGCTTTTGAACAATTCATTTATCGATGATATTCCCATTACATTCAAAAGGGGTTACAAGACTCGGTTTATAATGCCCGGGATAACGGGTTGTTACAGTGTGATACTTGTATGTGCCTGGTAGGGAGGTGAGTATGGGCGAGGTCCCGTATCTCACCAATAGCAGAGTGTGGATGGTGTTCCACATCTCAGTAGCAGCAGAGCAGGGGCGAGGCCCAAGTTAGGAAAGGAGTGAGGGTGGGCTGGGCCTATATCTCACTATCAGCAGGAGTATGGACGAGGTTCCATGACTCATCAGTAGCAGGACACGGGCGGGGCCCAGAGATAGGCGAGGCCTTAGAGCAAGAGTTGTTAGTATATGTTTAGTTCATGTAATGTTATGTGATATGTTTATGTGCTATTATATTTTAGTGGGCGAGGCCCTGTGACAGGCGAGGCCTAAGTGAAACAGATCTGTATCCGAGCGGGGCTCGAAGCCAGGCGGGGCCTGGAGCGGCGGGGCCGTTGTAGCGGGCAAGGCCCGAAGTAGAGGGCAAGGCCCAGGGTAGCGGGCGTGGCCCAGTATGTGCGGTATATGGTTTTGCATGGTATGTGGTAAGGTGGGGAACTCACTAAGCTTCGTGCTTACGGTTTTTAGTTTTGTTTTCAGGTACTTCCGGTAGCGGAGGGAGGAGCTCGGGGTGATCGCATGGCACACACCATAGATTAGTCAGCCTGGGAATGTTTACTCTGATAATAAACATGTGTTTTGAAAACTTATACTCAGATTATGTTTTGGAATGATGTCTTTGGTTAAAGTAATGTTTTATTAAAAAGAAATTTTTGGTCTTGAATTTTGGGATGTTACAAGTTGGTATCAGAGCCTTGGTTTGAGGGATTCGGGCATACTCTCGGGTGTGCTTGAACTCAAACTGAGGGCTCGGATAAAAAGTTTTCAAAAGTAAAAAGATAGTTTTGTAAAAAGAGAGTTTTGAGAAAGAAACCAGTTTTAGAAAAGCAAAAAGAATTCAGAAAGAAAAGAAGTTTGAAAAGAGAAAAGACGTGTGGTGCATGCAATCAACTGAGCTCAAGTAAGTACCCCAAAATACCCATACAAGTTTATGTTATGATTCTCAGTTGATAGAACAACATGCTAGAATAGGACTAAGGATCTAGGGATGATGCCTTATGTGCCTGTTATTTGTGCTTTTGAGCTGTATAGTAGTGCTGAGTAGACAGTAGTAGGATAACCTGTTTAGGTTATGCCTGAGTTGTGAGTTTGTGTTGCATGCTAGTTCAGATTCTTGCTATGTGGATATGATTGCTTGAGTATGTTATGGTTAGATTTTTCCCTTGTTCGAATGCTGCTTGCTTTGTGCATTGTGGGATTCTGAGTGATGGGAGTTAGCCATTAGGTGGATACAACACGTCACATGCGATCAGGGTTGAATAATCTCAGAGTGCTGGATTTGGTCCTATTGCGCAGCTCTTGTTTGAGTCCAACCGTTGTAGGGACGAATCTTTTACTTGAAGGATTATCTGAGCCTCGTCGCATGTGATGGTATCCAGGTGATGGCTAATTGGCATCACAGGGAGACCTTCAGCAGTTAAGGACTGGTTTGAGTTGAGTCAGAGGTTTCCCTAGGGTAAGCCTAGGATGAGATTGGGTTGGGAGCAGTATTAGTGGATAAGGGACCTGGTGGAGTCAAAGCAATTCCTGGGGAAAGTACGGATAGATGTGGAAGGTAGTATGGGCCCGTACTACTGAAAGCAGAGGATCCGTACTCGATTCGGGAATGGCAGAGACAAGACCGAGAATCTGGTAGGGCATGTTTGATCTCGCATCAGTGATGAGTATTCTGATAGTGGTTGTGGTATATTTTCAGCATTGTGACATTGCGAGAGAGACTGAACCCGAATATGCAAGAAGTAGTCAAGAAGGAAGTGGTCAAGCTCTTAGATGCGGGAATTATATATTCCATTTCCGACAGTCCATGGGTGAGTCCGGTCCAAGTGGTGCCCAAGAAAGGAGGGATGACGGTCATAACCAATGAAAAGAACGAGCTAATTCCGACACGAACGGTAACCGGTTGGAGAGTGTGCATCGATTATCGAAAGCTAAACGATGCCACTCGTAAAGACCATTTTCCCTTACCTTTTGTTGATCAAATGCTAGAAAGATTATCGGGCCATAGCTATTATTGTTTTCTAGATGGATTTTCGGGGTATTTTCAAATACCCATAGACCCAATGGACCAAGAAAAGACCACATTCACTTGCCCAAGTGGGACTTTTGCTTATAGACGCATGCCTTTTGGGTTATGCAATGCACCCGCGACTTTTCAAAGGTGCATGACCGCTATATTCCACGATATGGTGGAAAAATTCATGGAAGTTTTTATGGACGATTTTTCCGTTTTTGGATCATCTTTCCATGATTGTCTCACTAATCTTGACTTAATGCTTGCTAGGTGTGAAAAAACCGACTTGGTACTCAATTGGGAGAAATTTCATTTTATGGTCAAGGAGGGTATAGTGTTGGGCCACAAGATTTCCAAAATGGGAATTGAAGTGGATAGGGCAAAGATAGACACTATTGCCAAATTACCCCCACCAACCAATGTGAAGGGCATTAGGAGTTTTCTAGGACACGCGGGTTTTTACCGGCGTTTCATAAAAGATTTTTCCAAAATAACTAGACCTCTAACACAACTACTACTAAAAGATGCACCATTTAATTTCACTAAAGAGTGTTTAGAGGCATTTGAATTTTTAAAGGAAAAATTAACTAATGCCCCGATCATTATTGCACCAAATTGGAACTTACCTTTTGAAATTATGTGTGATGCTAGTGACCATGCATTAGGAGCTGTCCTTGGTCAAAGGGTTGATAAGCACTTTCAACCCATATATTATGCTAGTAAGACTCTAAACCCAGCCCAAGAAAATTACACCACCACTGAAAAAGAATTACTAGCTGTGGTGTATGCCTTTGACAGATTCCGCCCTTATCTGGTTTTATCCAAAACTACTGTTTTTACTGACCACTCGGCTATCAAGTATTTATTTTCCAAACAGGATGCCAAGCCAAGACTAATACGACGGGTGTTGCTTCTTCAAGAATTTGACATAGCGATAAGAGACAAGAAGGGAATGGAGAATGTGGCAGCCGACCACTTGTCAAGACTTGAGAACCCGCAGTTGCAAGAAGATATAGTAGGAGACGACTTCCCGGATGAGTACATCATGGTGTCAGTGGGAGAAGAGCCATGGTTCGCAGACATAGCTAACTATTTAGCTACAAATTACATCCCGAAGGACTATAGCAGTCAACAAAAGAAGAAATTCTTTGCTGAAATCAAATATTACTATTGGGATGACCCATACCTCTTCCGAAGCTGTGCGGATGGTATCATACGAAGATGTGTGCTCGGGAAGGAAAGCCGGAGAATACTAGAACATTGTCATAGCGGGCCCACGGGAGGACATCATGGAGCACACTACACGGCGAAGAAGATCTTTGACATTGGGTTTTATTAGCCAACAATTTTTAAAGATGCAACCCAATTTGTCAAAGAATGTGATGCTTGTCAAAGAGTGGGAGATATTTCATCCCGAAATGAAATGCCACAACATAGTATCCAAGTGTGCGAGGTGTTTGATGTGTGGGGAATTGACTTCATGGGACCATTTCCCATGTCTAAAGGAAACAAATACATACTAGTGGCGGTGGACTACGTATCTAAGTGGGCGGAAGCACAAGCATTACCAACAAATGACGGACGGGTGGTAGTACGATTTTTAAAGAAACTATTTTCACGGTTTGGAGTCCCGAAAGCTCTTATTAGTGACCGAGGCACACATTTTGCCAATGATCAATTGGAAAAACTGTTAAAGAAATATGGGGTCACCCATAAGTTTTCCACATCATACCATCCACAAACTAGTGGACAAACCGAAGTAACAAATCGAGCCTTAAAGCGAATTTTGGAGAAATCGGTTGGGAGCAATCGCAAGGAATGGTCGGATAAGCTAGATGATGCACTTTGGGCCTTTCGTACAGCTTTCAAAACACCTATTGGTACCACACCATATAGGTTAGTTTATGGGAAGCAATGCCATTTACCGGTGGAGCTAGAACACAAGGCGTTTTGGGCATTAAAGAGTTGTAACTTCAACATGGATGAACTAAAGAGTAACTGGTTAATGAAAATGAATGCTCTTGAAGAACTAAGGAATGATGCATACTCCAGCTCATGGCTATATAAAGAGAAGACTAAGATGTGGCATGACAAGAGGATCAAAGATAAACAAATTCATGAAGGTCAAAAAGTGTTGCTCTTTAACTCAAGACTAAAGCTTTTCTCGGGAAAACTCAAGTCCAGGTGGGATGGTCCTTTTGTAGTGAAGACGGTGTTTCCACATGGTGCCATAGAGCTATTATCAAGAGATGGCACGCCTTTCAAGGTCAATGGTCATAGGGTTAAAACATATGAAGAAGGAGTCCCCCGTAATGAAGGAATGGAAGAATTGTTGTTGCTGGAAAAGAATGCAGCCACGTAGAAGGGGAGGAGTCCAGCTAATGACTCCCTAAAAAGAAGCGCTTCTCGGGAGGCAACCCGAGTCTCAAGTTTGCATTTTCCTTCCTTTTCTTTTACTTTATTTTTTCTTTTCTTCATTTATTTTGAGAACATCGCTGCTTGAGGACAAGCAATACTTAGAGTGTGGGGTGGAGGGTTTAAAAAGGAGAAAATACATAAATTCTTTAAATTTGTCACAAATTTTTTTTTCAACTGTAAGTTTTACTCGCCGAGTAGGGCCGTATACTCGGCGAGTACCTACCCGAGTAACCCGAAAAAACGCGTAACTGCATATGTACTCGGCGAGTAGGTCCGTTCTACTCGGCGAGTAGCCGATTTACACGGGTGAATAATAAGTCTGTAAAAAGAGGGTTTTTCACCCATTACCCCTCACACTCGCCGTGCACAGCAACCCTCGAGCAGCCAAACGATTTTTCGCGAGTTCGTCCAATTTTCTCCGAATTTCTACTCATTTCTCATCGTTCAACCAAAAAGGTAACATATTTACACCATAAACTCCTTAAAGGTTTGATCTTTATCACGAATTTACCCCGATTTGACTTAATTTCGGATTTGGGGGTTTCCTCCAATTCTAGGGTTTCGAATTAGCCATGAATTATGTGATATTAGGACGAATTTCTTTATGATTTGTGGTTAGATAATCTATTACAACAAACCCCTGTAGGAAAATTGGATTATTAACTGCTATACACAGGACCGAGACAGTTCCAGTCCCGCAGTTCATCTTACTCGCCGAGTAGGTCGTGTACTCGGCGAGTAGATGCCTTTTCAGACCCACTTTCTTGTTTTTAATTACTGGGTTTTGTTTGCTGGTGTGTTTGTTGGTGTCTGTATGCAGGAACCATGTTCAGATGGGGGCAATCTTCACGCGGAGGAAGTCAAAATGATATTCCATGGCTTTCCTTTCAACACATAACTTCCAAGTCATCTCAAAACCGAGCTAGAAACAGGTTGGAAGCCCTAAAACAAAAGGAAATTCATCTCCCGAATGCGGTTGACTGGGGTTGGATGGGAAATGTCGGGTTAGAGGAGGAGCTTACACCATATTTGGTAAAAGATTGTAGTTTGGGGTACACCACCATTACTTGTGACGGGTGGTTACAATTGTTCAAAATTCAGGAGTCCGTATATGCTGAGTTGTGCTGGGAGTTTTTTGCTACCATCTCATTCTGAGGTGGTAGTGATTACTACAATCCCAACGTAATCTCTTTTTCTTTGGGTGGAGAGCTGCGACAGTGCAGCATTGCTGAGTTCTTGTGGAGGTTGGGGATTTACGATCAAAGCGTAATGATGACAGAAGATTTTGAAGCATTCCTGGAAAACAGCCACAAAGAACTTCCCGAGGCAGTGGTGGCCTCGACATGGTGGAACACAATAGCCAACAGAGTTTATATTCCGTCCACCACTCAAGAAGGCCACATCCGTTCACCGATCCACCGACTTCTTCACCGATTTGTCGCCAGTACCATCAACCAAAGGAAGGATTGGGACAAGGTTCCAACCCTTGACATCTTTTATTTATGGAGTATCATTACTCCCGAGGCCTTTTGCAACATTCCTTACTGCATTGCCAAGTTCCTTGCCGAAGGGGCGGTCAAGGAGAAAGTTAATTCAAAAATCAATGGAGGAATGTTTATTACTCGACTGGCCAAGTCGTATGGGATACTTGATCTACCGCAAGCTAGGGCGCTCACGGTTATCCACCCTCCACCATTCAACACGGCATTATATCGGAGGGCGAGGATAGTTGAAAAGTTTGGTGACTCCTTTACCATCCCACATGAAGATGAGCCGGCGATTCCGGAGGAGCCGGGAAGGCGGGTTAGGCAACGTAGCGAACGGGTACGAGAAGACCCACCGGTTATTCCGGTGGAGGAGGATAATGATGGGTGGAATCAATTAGAGTACCGTCGCTACCTAGATGACATTGGGCAAGGGGTGAACTACACTAACCAATCTTTTGAATATCTTTTTCAGCAAATGAATATCGCCCCGAGACCCGGTCCCGGATACCCGTATATCATGAATTGGGAGGAGCAGATGAGAAGGAGAGCCGGAGAAGGAGGAAGTGGCACGGGAGGCGCTGATATGGAGGATGAATGATGAAGACTTGTTTTCTTTTGTTTTTGCTTTTATAATGATGTTTTAATTATGTTTTGGACAATTGTTAAAACACTTGGATGTTGGTTGTTTTGGTGGTTTGATTATTAATGTCACTTTTGGTTGTTCAATTTTTTCAGGGAAGAAGATTAGGAGACATGCTAAGTTGAGGGTCAAAATGGGAATTAGGAGATTTTCAAGAATTATAGCGTGTTGTTCTTAAGATTGAGTCCGTGCAAGAGTTATGGAGTGTACTATTGCTGGATGAATTAGAAGATAAAGTCAGGATGCATGTCCAAACTAGAGTTGAATGGAGCATTAGTATTGTTTTTCTGGGACTGTCACGTCTACTCGCCGAGTGCACAAAACGTACTCGGCGAGTACCTGACTTTTTACTCGACATTGTTCTGAGACGAGATTTACTCGCCGAGTCTACGATCTACTCGCCGAGTACTCTGCCAATTTTCAAATTCCAAAAATTGCTTTGGGCACTTTCACTGCTACATTTACATATTTTTTTGGGAGGAATTGTTTCTGGAGATGTTCTAAAGAAGCTTGTTCCTTTAAATTTTCAAGCTATCAACCACACGAGATTTGACACCCAAGGCATGGATGTGCTGTTCCCATGCCAAAGTCAGCTGAAGTTGGAACCTTACATGAAGAGTATCAACCTATCAACTGCTATCCCAGGAGAGTTTGTTCCAATTCCCTCTTTATTTTCTTTTTATGTTTTTTATCATACATAATATGCAATAAGGGCATTGCATAAAATAAGTGTGGGGTAGGGGGTTATCACATAAATAGAAAATTTAGAATCTTAATTTAGGCTAATTTAAAAAAAAACATTTGCATATCAAAAGTATTACTTAGGATTTAATTTAGAAAAGTTTGGTAAAAGAAAAATTAGGATTCCATATTAGAGTTGTGTTGATAATTGCATGAAAACCCAAATGTTTAGTTGAGCCTATATACGTTCTAGTGCATTTGTGGCTTCCTTATTCCAGTGAAATCATGGGACAAAAACACGACCCTGCTCGGCCCGAGGGATGCAATATGTTTAGCAGCCTAAACCTGAAATGTATCCAGGAAAATTGTTATCGTTAGCCAATAAAGGTTGAGATTGAGCGCCCCTGCTTAAGCATGTAGGGATTTGAGAAAAAAAAAAGTGAGGAATACATGTAAAAAAAAGAGAAAAAAAAAGAATTACAAAAGAAAGTTGTAAGAATTTTGGAGCAATCAAAGTGAAGATCAAAAGATCAAAATTCCAAGAAATTCAAAAAAGTTGAAGATACCCGAAAATCAAACAATAAAGGTGGTGAATTCAAAGAGATCAAAGCAATTATCAAAGAAGAGATGAATTCAAAAGAGCTCCATTATGGTATCAAAAAGTTGTAATTCTAGATTATGTATGCTTGGGTTGCTCAATTAAAAATACCTTGAGGGTAAAGAGGTTTTCTGCGGATGGATTCGGAGGGTTGCATAAAATGAGCATAGTTCGGGATGAGTGGGCAAGTGTTTATGAGGATTGTGAGTATTTGGAGTATGGGAGGTCCTTAGGAAAAAAATTTAGACACAAATGCATGCGTTGCGGTCTTGGCATAATGGCTGGGTTAGATTATAGTTGTCATATGTGATTCTAATATGTTTAAAATTTAGTTTTGCTTGGGGGCAAGCAAAAGTCAAGTGTGGGGTATTTTGATATGTGCATAATTAGTTAATTATTTAGTATATATTTTTATTCATTTTTAACTAATTATGTGAATAATATGGACAAAAGGTACTTAATATTGTTTAAATTTTGTTTTCAGTCCAAAAGATATGCTTGGGAGTAAAAGGGAGCAAGGGAAAGCAATTAAAGACCAAAGAGTGAAGATTGAGGAACAAAAGTATACATACTCGGCGAGTACACGCGTCTACTCGGCGAGTACCGCTGAATATTCCAGAAGATAGCCACGTTTCCTGATCTAAGACGGATAACAACGAGTCTACTCGGCGAGTTGGGTCTGCTACTCGCCGAGTACCCCCTGTTTTGAGATATCTATAAAAATCGAACCTTTATCCGAGGAGAACACACCTTGGGCGATTTTTGAAGATCCTTCTGCGATTAAGAGTACCAGAAGACGTTGAGGAACCCTAATCTTCAACCTTTTGAAGAATTGAAGCAATTAGGTTAATCATTCCACTTAAGTTTAGGATTTGATGATGTCTAATCTAGTTGAAATTGTTTCTATGTTTGTTTTTACTGCAACTATGAACTAATTTCGTTTTTGTTTCTGTTTGGGGAATACCAAGGAATTCCTATGGTTTAATTCTTAATTTTGATTAATTGTTTATTGGTGATTTATTAAATTAAGTTTGTTAAAGACCCTTATGCATTAATCACTACTATTTGCTGTTAATTGGAAGACAATTAGGCTGCATGAACATCTCTTAGTTGTTAACCTCATATGTCTATGTGAATACTAAACCATATGCTTAGAAGTAATGATTATGAAACTAAGATTAATAAGACAATAGGAAGATTAATGTGTGAGCTTGTTTGAGAAACCATCAAACAAGAGGTTAATTGAATTAATAACTTAATTGACCATCACAAATCTTATTTAATCCAAATCATTAATCTAGGGAATTAATTAGTTTAAACACTTGATCACCGCTTAAATTAGTTAATTGTCTAAGGGTTAGGAGTAATGAACATGAACCTAACCATTATAATTGGTAACCAATAGCAATTAATCTATCATAAATACAAATAACCATAGGAGTGAATTGGTTGAACCTAAATAGAAACATCTTTATCAAACTTGGTGAATAGTTGTTGCTTTAGTTATTTAGTTAATTTAGTGTGCCTAAGTTTCTAGTCTTGCAAAACTAGAAGAAAACCCTTTTTACTTTTATTAGTTGTTTAGTTAAAATTAGTTATTAGTTTAATTTTCTGTTCCCTGAGTTCGACACCTTACTTACTAATCTATACCACTAAAAGACAGGTTCACTGCCTTTGTGTGTTAAATTTATTAATTAAAAGTAGGGATAAAACAAGTGCATTTTACACACATCAAGCATGCATGCATATGTTTGGTTGGGGACGCCCAGCGTAAGCTGGTTGTACGCCCAGCGTAATGGAGGAAAGGAACGCGGAGGTCTCTCGACGTACGCCCAACGTACTATTTGTACGCCCAGCCTACGTCTATCATCCATAAACCCTAAATTTAGAGCCATCCACTATATAAGGAACATAATGGTTCTCACCCTAGCCTCCACAAACACTCTCTTATCCTCAGAAACCCTAGATAGGCGTCCCACCTCCATTGTTGGGTGTGTTTGACCTTGGAAAGCTTGTTTTGGAAAAGGAGAGTCTAGAAGAAGAAAGAGGAAGTTGTCAAAGAAGGAGTTGAGTGGCTGGAGCTTGTAGATCTGGAAAGACATCATCTTTTGAGGCCCTTTTGAGGTAAAAAGTCTCTGGCTTGACAATCATATTGTATAGATCTATGTGTTGTGAAGTTTTGACATCATTCTTGTCCCAAAAACCTCATCTTGATGCATGATTCGAGTTGGTTGAGATTAGCTGTCCTTTTTGACCTTAGGAGAGGTCTTGAGTAAGAAAAATGAGGTCCCAAGGGCTTTGGTTGTCTCATATGTGATATAGATAGGTCTTAATGGATTAAGACCTTGGATTAAGAGCTTTATGGACGTCCCAAGTAATAAAGTTTGAGACTTTATGGATCCTAGGCATATTTGGTCTATGGATCTGAAGTTTGGGCTTAAGAGCTTAAGCCAATAAGATCTTATGTGAAGTTGTAGTTCAGCGGAGTTACGCCCTGCGTAAATGGGAGTACGCCCAGCGTAGTGGGTCTGTGTAACACCCAAGATTTTGAAAGCCAAGAAAGTAAAGGAAACCCTAAATTTAGGAGGGACTCGACGAGTCCAAGGAAGGACTCGGCGAGTCGGAGCGGGATCCTGGTCGAGGAGTAAGTGACCAACTCGGCGAGTCGGCCAAGTGGACTCGGCGAGTCTGGTCTGCGCGAGGAAAACCCTAAATTCGGGGCTTGGAGCCTATTTAAACGTCTCAATCTTCTTCCTAGGTCTCCTTTACTGTCTCTCACACCCAAAACGCCGCACCCTAAGCCCCCATAGTGATGATTCATGCTTTTGGCCATTTTTGAGTGATTTAGAAGAAGAAGAAGAAGTGGTAATCTTTGAAGCATCAAGGAGTGGCTTTGGATCTGAAGTTTGGGGAACATTTCAGAGCATTGGAAGGTATCAATTCGTTTCCCTCCTTTAGATCTTCTTTGGTTATCAGTTTTGGGGCTTTTAAGCCATGCCTAAGATCACATTCAAGCTTGAGGTCCAGATCTGAGGTTGCTACCTCAGATCCATGCTTGTGTTGGTTTAGAATCCCGTAAAGTATCAGCCATTGGGTGGATTTTGGAGCCTCTTGGTCTTAAACCCTAGTTATTGGTGCATTTTGCCTAGATCTCCCTCTCTACACGTAAAGTTTGCAACCTTACGTGGGGAATAGGCTTGGGAAGGGTAGATCTATAGTTTGGAGTCCATGCATGACTCGGAAGTCCTCTGCATGTAAGTGGATCTTAATGGACTCGGCGAGTCCTTCGAGTGGACTCGGCGAGTAGCTTGAAGATGAGGAGGAACTCGACGAGTGGGAGGAACAGTTCGTTGAGTCGGATGAAGATAGGCATGAACTCGGCGAGTTGGATGAACAACTCGGCGAGTTGGATGAAGATTGCCATGTGCTCGGCGAGTCTGTTCTTAGACTCGGCGAGTCAGGTCGCGTGGTCCCAAACCCTTCGAGTTAAGTCTCGAGTCAACGAGTCGAGCCAGGACTCAGTGAGTTGGACAGGACAGGAATCGGGAATCAGTAGACTCGGCGAGTCAGGGGCTGACTCGGCGAGTAGAGTCGCGAGTGGAAGGACTCTGGACTTATGAACTCGGCGAGTCAGTAGGGTGACTCGACGAGTAGGGTTGACCTGGAAGGTTGACTTTGACCAGGACGTTGACTTTGACCAGAGTTGGCTTGGTTGACCTTTGAAGGTCAGTTAGACTAAGTGTTATGTTGATATTGGTAGCTCGGGGAGCTAGCGGAGCAGCAGTTCGGAGTCAGTGGTCAGGTAGCGGTCAAAGGGGTTAGCAGCTGCAGTTCAGCAGTATCAGGTGAGTTTCCCTTTGTATGAATGGGTCTACGGCCACAATGCCGGACCATGTAGTTATGAGTAGAAGACCCGGGGGTTAGCCCTAGGCACAGTATGCTAGTATGATATTCGGACGAGGTCCAATGATATAGGGCGGGTGCCCAAGGAGCGGTCTATGTGATAGTTTATACTTGTTGTCTGTGTGATACTTGTATGTGCCTGGTAGGGAGGTGAGTATGGGCGAGGTCCCGTATCTCACCAATAGCAGAGTGTGGATGGTGTTCCACATCTCAGTAGCAGCAGAGCAGGGGCGAGGCCCAAGTTAGGAAAGGAGTGAGGGTGGGCTGGGCCTATATCTCACTATCAGCAGGAGTATGGACGAGGTTCCATGACTCATCAGTAGCAGGACACGGGCGGGGCCCAGAGATAGGCGAGGCCTTAGAGCAAGAGTTGTTAGTATATGTTTAGTTCATGTAATGTTATGTGATATGTTTATGTGCTATTATATTTTAGTGGGCGAGGCCCTGTGACAGGCGAGGCCTAAGTGAAACAGATCTGTATCCGAGCGGGGCTCGAAGCCAGGCGGGGCCTGGAGCGGCGGGGCCGTTGTAGCGGGCAAGGCCCGAAGTAGAGGGCAAGGCCCAGGGTAGCGGGCGTGGCCCAGTATGTGCGGTATATGGTTTTGCATGGTATGTGGTAAGGTGGGGAACTCACTAAGCTTCGTGCTTACGGTTTTTAGTTTTGTTTTCAGGTACTTCCGGTAGCGGAGGGAGGAGCTCGGGGTGATCGCATGGCACACACCATAGATTAGTCAGCCTGGGAATGTTTACTCTGATAATAAACATGTGTTTTGAAAACTTATACTCAGATTATGTTTTGGAATGATGTCTTTGGTTAAAGTAATGTTTTATTAAAAAGAAATTTTTGGTCTTGAATTTTGGGATGTTACAAGTTGGTATCAGAGCCTTGGTTTGAGGGATTCGGGCATACTCTCGGGTGTGCTTGAACTCAAACTGAGGGCTCGGATAAAAATTTTTCAAAAGTAAAAAGATAGTTTTGTAAAAAGAGAGTTTTGAGAAAGAAACCAGTTTTAGAAAAGCAAAAAGAATTCAGAAAGAAAAGAAGTTTGAAAAGAGAAAAGACGTGTGGTGCATGCAATCAACTGAGCTCAAGTAAGTACCCCAAAATACCCATACAAGTTTATGTTATGATTCTCAGTTGATAGAACAACATGCTAGAATAGGACTAAGGATCTAGGGATGATGCCTTATGTGCCTGTTATTTGTGCTTTTGAGCTGTATAGTAGTGCTGAGTAGACAGTAGTAGGATAACCTGTTTAGGTTATGCCTGAGTTGTGAGTTTGTGTTGCATGCTAGTTCAGATTCTTGCTATGTGGATATGATTGCTTGAGTATGTTATGGTTAGATTTTTCCCTTGTTCGAATGCTGCTTGCTTTGTGCATTGTGGGATTCTGAGTGATGGGAGTTAGCCATTAGGTGGATACAACACGTCACATGCGATCAGGGTTGAATAATCTCAGAGTGCTGGATTTGGTCCTATTGCGCAGCTCTTGTTTGAGTCCAACCGTTGTAGGGACGAATCTTTTACTTGAAGGATTATCTGAGCCTCGTCGCATGTGATGGTATCCAGGTGATGGCTAATTGGCATCACAGGGAGACCTTCAGCAGTTAAGGACTGGTTTGAGTTGAGTCAGAGGTTTCCCTAGGGTAAGCCTAGGATGAGATTGGGTTGGGAGCAGTATTAGTGGATAAGGGACCTGGTGGAGTCAAAGCAATTCCTGGGGAAAGTACGGATAGATGTGGAAGGTAGTATGGGCCCGTACTACTGAAAGCAGAGGATCCGTACTCGATTCGGGAATGGCAGAGACAAGACCGAGAATCTGGTAGGGCATGTTTGATCTCGCATCAGTGATGAGTATTCTGATAGTGGTTGTGGTATATTTTCAGCATTGTGACATTGCGAGAGAGACCAGCGGGCGGATCAGGCGCCGGAGAGGGATCAGGCTCGGGTTCAGGGACCGAGCAGCTCGAGGAGCGGATGAGAGAGTTGATATCAGCTGAGGTTACACGCATTATTTTAGCTCAGACTCCTGTGATCTTTGGCACGGTCAAGGAGGGCATACTGGAGATCTTGGATGAGAGGCTGGGAGCCTTCCGTACTGAGATGATGGCATTGATGGGAGCGCGTACCTTGACGTTTCGAGAGTTCAGAGCCTGCGGGGCACCAGATTATCATGGGGCTAGGGACCCCATTGCTAGCAGCAGATGGTTGGCGGATGTAGCCAACGCTTTTCGTACGAGCAGGTGTCCCGAGGGGGACAAGGTTAGACTCGCTTCCTGTCTTCTGAAGGACAGAGCGAGGGATTGGTGGGAGGAGATTGGTCATGCTTTGGGGGATGATGCCGCGTTGGACGCGATGACTTGGAGCGATTTCTCGGCCAGGTTCAGGGCGGAGTTTTCGCCGATTATTGAGGTGCAGCAGCTGGCACGAGAGTTTCAGGATTTGACGCAGACTACTGAGACTGTGGCGGAGATCACCGCCAAGTTCAGGGAGAGGGCTCTTCTTGTACCGCAGTATGTCGCAGATGAGGAGATGAAGAAGGCTCGATACCATGAGATGTTGAGGGATGACATCAGGGAGTTCGTGAGCAGATCCAGCTGTAAGACGCTGGAAGATATGATTTCTCGGGCTAGAGAGAGGGAAATCGATTTGGAGCAGATCCGGAAGAGGAAGCCGGATGAGGTTCAGGTAGCTACGGGTTCGGGCAAAAGGCCCAAGGGATCGGATTCGAGATCGAGGGATCATCAGGACCGCAGTCGGTGCGGAAAGTGTGGCAGGGCGCACGGGGGCGCGTGCAGGAGTGGTAGTAGTGGTGAGTCTGGCTGTTTCAAGTGCGGTCGGACTGGTCATTTCAGCAGGGATTATACTGTTACCGCCGCGCAGGGATCAGACTTGATATGTTTTCATTGCAACCAGCGGGGCCACAAGAAGGCCCAGTGCCCCAGTTTGTCTTCGGCAGGACGGGTGATGGCACCCGCCCCTGCAACTTTGAGGATCGCAGATGGCCGTCAGGGCCAGGTAGAGGCACCTGCGGCAGGGAGCAGGGCTTTTCAAATGACGACCTTGGAAACGCGAGCAACGCCGGACGTTGCAGGTATGCAATTTCCCATTTTCAGTTCTTTTATTTGTGCATGATTTCATTGTTATGGTTCTGCATCATTAGCGGTAAAAGTATTTTATTTTGATTGGTTGATTGTGATCGAGTTATATGCCATTTGCATACCTTGGATATTTGTATGGTAGTTAGGGGATGTGCTCTATTGAAGAAGGTTTCGAAGGATGCAGTAACTGTAGCATACTTGGGAGGGATTTGGTACGTTTCGCTAGTTCGGAGTGGTGTAGTGATTGTGATGGATTGGCTAAATCCCTAGCTATGGCGGGCTTGGGTTCCTCAGTAGATGGGTTATGGAATGGTAGCAAAGATCGGGATCTCCTTGAGTATTGAGCAGCAAGGGGTAAGCAGGATCGAAGTGGGGGAGAATCCTCCGGGTGTGCCCAGAGAGGAGCACGCAGACCCAGAATGAGTACGTGACCTCCGAGAAGGAAGAGAAATAGTTCAGCGTTTGATGGAGTGAGGATTTCAGGGTTGGGAGTTTGAGAAACTCCACATCGGCTAGTGCGTGTGATGGTAATGGTTGGTTATGGTTGAGAATTCAGGTTGTGGATCGCCTAAAGGACTCGCGGGAGTCGGAATAAGGATCTTGAGAAGCTGATGGCACGTGGGTGCCTTCGTATTAGCAGTCAGTAGTGGAAGTGTTGTAAGACTACAGGGCAGCTGTAGCATTCACTAGAGGTTAGCAATGGATAGTGATGTAAGCCAATGGGTAAGCCGTAGCATTCCTTAGTAGTTCCGTTAGTGGAGTTGGGGCGAGGCCCTTATCTCCTAGTGATCAGGTAGGGATCAAGATTGAGTAGTGGATGAGAATGGTAGGGAGTTGCCTGTATAGCTCTAGAGAGGTGAGACCTTGGGAGAGGCCGCTCCAGGATATAGTTGGGTGAGACTCGTAGGCGAGGCCCATATGAGATTAGTAGTGCAGGTGAGACCAGGGAGCAGGGTTGCTCAGTAGTATGGTTGGGTGAGACCTGTGGGCGGGGCCCGAGCGAGAGTGACTAGACTAGTGAGACTAGAAGGATAGAGGCGGGTGGGACCCGTGGGCGAGGCCCGTGAGTTTTAACAGCGCAGGTGGGACCTGGTAAGGACCTTAGTGTCAAGTTAGGGGATCGGGGATCCCAGGTTTGTAGTGCCTGAATGGCAGGATTTGATTGAGCAGTTATAGGTGGTCGAGGTTTCTTTGGAAGTCGCTGAGAGCGACCAGTGATGGTGTTGGGGCTAGCTACCGGTGGGAGCCGGTAATCCAGTCATTGATAGGTTGGTAGGGACCAGGGTGGTCTCAGTTCATCAGGGAGTCAAACGAGGAATAGTAGAATTGCCAGTCGGTGGCAGTGCGAGTATGTAGCGTATGGTGGAATTCAGTTAGTTGAGTCGAGGGGTGCTCGACACCAAGTGTTGGCAGAAAGGAGTGTCAGTGAGTACTGACGGTGATGACCCGTTCTGGGAATAGCGGGGGGGGGGGGGGGGGGGGGGGTGATGGAGTTAGTGAAGGATAGGACCTTCGCCGTGTCAGAGGAAAAGTCGGTTATGAGGCTTTGCCTTGGGAAGGCAAGGAAATTGCGCAAGGAAAGAAGTGGAGAACCTCTGCGGGTTCAGTGCAGTACTCGGTGAGTACCAGAAGGACTATCGGTTGAGTAAGTTCTGTTTCTAAGTTGTTCGGAGTCAGGTTCGACCCGAGGTTTACCCGCGAGGTTGATGTTAGTCAGAATGACCAGGTGGAAGACCAGCGCAGGTAGGCGGCTGGTGTTGGGTATTGGAGGCAGATCGCAAGCGGTGGGCCATGGTAAACTTCGAGGACGAAGTTCAGTTTAAGTGGGGGAGAGTTGTAACACCCAAGATTTTGAAAGCCAAGAAAGTAAAGGAAACCCTAAATTTAGGAGGGACTCGGCGAGTCCAAGGAAGGACTCGGCGAGTCGGAGCGGGATCCCGGTCGAGGAGTAAGTGACCAACTCGGCGAGTCGGCCAAGTGGACTCGGCGAGTCTGGTCTGCGCGAGGAAAACCCTAAATTCGGGGCTTGGAGCCTATTTAAACGTCTCAATCTTCTTCCTAGGGCTCCTTTACTGTCTCTCACACCCAGAACGCCGCACCCTAAGCCCCCATAGTGATGATTCATGCTTTTGGCCATTTTTGAGTGATTTAGAAGAAGAAGAAGAAGTGGGAATCTTTGAAGCATCAAGGAGTGGCTTTGGATCTGAAGTTTGGGGAACATTTCAGAGCATTGGAAGGTATCAATTCGTTTCCCTCCTTTAGATCTTCTTTGGTTATGAGTTTTGGGGCTTTTAAGCCATGCCTAAGATCACATTCAAGCTTGAGGTCCAGATCTGAGGTTGCTACCTCAGATCCATGCTTGTGTTGGTTTAGAATCCCGTAAAGTATCAGCCATTGGGTGGATTTTGGAGCCTCTTGGTCTTAAACCCTAGTTATTGGTGCATTATGCCTAGATCTCCCTCTCTACACGTAAAGTTTGCAACTTTACGTGGGGAATAGGCTTGGGAAGGGTAGATCTACAGTTTGGAGTCCATGCATGACTCGGAAGTCCTCTGCATGTAAGTGGATCTTAATGGACTCGGCGAGTCCTTCGAGTGGACTCGGCGAGTAGCTTGAAGATGAGGAGGAACTCGACGAGTGGGAGGAATAGCTCGTCGAGTCGAATGAAGATAGGCATGAACTCGGTGAGTTGGATGAACAACTCGGCGAGTTGGATGAAGATTGCCGTGTGCTCGGCGAGTCTGTTCTTAGACTCGGCGAGTCAGGTCGCATGGTCCCAAACCCTTCGAGTTAAGTCTCGAGTCAGCGAGTCGAGCCAGGACTCAGTGAGTTGGACAGGACAGGAATCGGGAATTAGTAGACTCGGCAAGTCAGGGGCTGACTCGGCGAGTAGAGTCGCGAGTGGAAGGACTCTGGACTTATGAACTCGGCGAGTCAGTAGGGTGACTCGACGAGTAGGGTTGACTTGGAAGGTTGACTTTGACCAGGACGTTGACTTTGACCAGAGTTGGCTTGGTTGACCTTTGAAGGTCAGTTAGACTAAGTGTTATGTTGATATTGGTAGCTCGGGGAGCTAGCGGAGCAGCAGTTCGGAGTCAGTGGTCAGGTAGCGGTCAAAGGGGTTAGCAGCAGCAGTTCAGCAGTATCAGGTGAGTTTCCCTTTATATGAATGGGTCTACGGCCACAATGCCGGCCCATGTAGTTATGAGTAGAAGACCTAGGGGTTAGCCCTAGGCACAGTATGCTAGTATGATATTCGGACGAGGTCCAATGATATAGGGCGGGTGCCCAAGGAGCGGTCTATGTGATAGTTTATACTTGTTGTCTGTGTGATACTTGTATGTGCCTGGTAGGGAGGTGAGTATGGGCGAGGTCCCGTATCTCACCAATAGCAGAGTGTGGATGGTGTTCCACATCTCAGTAGCAGCAGAGCAGGGGCGAGGCCCAAGTTAGGAAAGGAGTGAGGGTGGGCTAGGCCTATATCTCACTATCAGCAGGAGTATGGACGAGGTTCCATGACTCATCAGTAGCAGGACACGGGCGGGGCCCAAAGATAGGCGAGGCCTTAGAGCAAGAATTGTTAGTATATGTTTAGTTCATGTAATGTTATGTGATATGTTTATGTGCTATTATATTTTAGTGGGCGAGGCCCTGTGACAGGCGAGGCCTAAGTGAAACAGATCTGTATCCGAGCGGGACACGAAGCCAGGCGGGGCCTGGAGCGGCGGGGCCGTTGTAGCGGGCAAGGCCCGAAGTAGAGGGCAAGGCCCAGGGTAGCGGGCGTGGCCCAGTATGTGCGGTATATGGTTTTGCATGGTATGTGGTAAGGTGGGGAACTCACTAAGCTTCGTGCTTACGGTTTTCAGTTTTGTTTTCAGGTACTTCTGGTAGCGGAGGGAGGAGCTCGGGGTGATCGCATGGCACACACCATAGATTAGTCAGCCTGGGAATGTTTACTCTGATAATAAACATGTGTTTTGAAAACTTATACTCAGATTATGTTTTGGAATGATGTCTTTGGTTAAAGTAATGTTTTATTAAAAAGAAATTTTTGGTCTTGAATTTTGGGATGTTATAGTCTGTGTCCCGATTCCAATCCGCAAGCATCGTTGTATGCCCAGCGTACCAAGGAGGGTACGCCCAACGTACTCCCTCTGTTGGGTTTTCATTTTGAGCCTTAATAGATTGGGCTGTTATTGGGCTATTAGAGGTTCGGTCGTGATTGGACATTATGGATGGAGTATTTTGGACTCACTAATTATTATGGACGTTGGATCTAGGCCCATTTGGTGAGGTGGGCCCAATTTAGTAAATTGGGCCAATATTGGGTTTTGCTTCGAACTTTTGGTCTTTGGGCCACTAGTGGGCTTGAGAGCTTACCTAGTGTTGAGCCTTTCGTATTTTGATTATGGGCCTTAGTCGTGGACCATATTTAGTTAAGGGTAAATTGGTCAATTTACCTTTGGAAGGATATTGTGCTTGGACTAATGATTGTTTTGCTGCTTCGGATAGTTCGGGATTTTCGGTGAGTCGGTGATTCGGGAATCTGCTTCTTCAGTTCAGAGTTTCGGCAGTTGCGAGGTGAGTTATCCTCACTATATCGACAGGGTCTAAGGCACCAAGGCCAGCCCATTATCGGATTGTAATCCGGGTATCGTTGTTATGTTATTGCTTTGCTATGTTTGCATACTAGTAGTTAGGATGGTATATGTTAGAGACCTGGTTAAGGTCGGTATCCTGGTATATAGGATGATGCTATGCTAGTGACCGGTTAGGTCGATATCCTGGTTAGGATGATGTTATGTTTTTGTGATCTGCTAGATCGGTTTGATTGGATGTGAATTGTTATATGATTGTATGTTTATGTGCACATGGTTGTTGGACTGGGGTTGGGTTGAGGCGGGTCCTACTTTGTGGTGTAGGCCAGCATACCCAGGGCAGACCGGTTATCCCAAAGGCCGAGCGAGTGGTCCGGATAGCCTGTAGGCCCCACGAGGGCGGACCAGACGTGCCAAGGCTCGGAGAGTGGACCAGGCCGACTGAAGGCCCGGTGCGGGCGGACCAGTCATACTGTAGACTCAGAGAGTGGACCAGGTGGGTTGAAGGCCCGGTGCGGGTGGACCAACCACACTGTAGACTCGACGTATATGGATAGACTCGGAGGGTGGACTAGGTGGACTGAAGGCCCGGTGCGGCGGACCAGTCACACAGTAGACCCGAAGCGAATGGTTATTCTGTGTTCTGTTATGATATGGCATGTTATGTGTATGGTATATGTGGTTGGTATTGGGGTATGTCACTAAGCTTTCGGGCTTACATTTGTGGTGTAAATGTTTCAGGTAATTCAGGAGACCGTGGCAAGGCAAAGGCGTGATCGTACCGCTCCTCATGTTTATGTTTTATGATATGGTTCTGGGAAGACTCTGATAATAATTGTATTGACAACCTTTTTGTAATAACTTAACGAAACTGAGTTGTTTTTGAAAAGTTTAAATTGGTTGGAATTTTTATGGATGTTACAATTTGGTATCAGAGCCTTGGTTTGAGTGAATTGGAGGAACATTCGTGTGAATCCAGTCTCAAATCAAGGAGAGTTTTCAAAATGAGAATTTAAAATGGTTTTCAAAATGAGTAAAGGATGACGCGGAGGTACGATTAGCCGGAGCCAGTAAGTAACCCCAAAATACCATACAAGTTATTTGTTTATGAGATATGATAGAACATCATGCTAGTACTTGGCTAGGGATCTTCAGGAATTGCATGATAGAGTTGCCTGATTTATGATGCCTGCTAGCCTAGGGTTTCTTTCTGTATGAAACTTCCAGTGTTCCTCTAGGATTGAGGGTTGAGTGTTTGTTATGCCTGTTCATCTTTAGGGTGTTGTGGTGATACTTGATGTAAATATGGGTAGGTGTGGAAGGTAGTATGGGCCCGTACTACTGAAAGCACAGGACCCATACGCACATCAAGGAAGTCACAACCCCTAGGGTTGGGTTGGGGGTTGGTTCCCGGGTTAGTGGGAAGTATCTGATGTCTTGCAAATATAGTTGCCTGTTAACAGTGAATTGTCTATTTGTGACTTTCCCATAGCCTTTCACTTGACACTTGTGATTATTTCCAAATTTGACTACTCCTGCATTTTCCAAGCTTCGATAACCTCGCAAGTTTTCCTTCCTTCCAGTCATGTGACGAGAGCAACCACTATCAATATACCATTTCGCATCATATTGCTCGTCACATATCACCTGCATTTATTGGAAAAATTTATGAACCCAAGACTTATTGGGTCCTCCATTAGTATTTTTGAACATATGCTTTGAATTTAAAAACCATGTTTTTACTTTGTCTGTGACACTATCAATTATATCAACATCATCAGATCGAGATATTGAAATATAGTTGTTCAATAGTTTTGGATTTTCATTGAGTTTCATCTCATCTTTCACAACATTCGCAACTTTGATAATTGGTTTCCATTTTTGTACTGGAACTTGCGAATTATAAGAAGATGAACTACCGGTGGAAGAGTTATTTGCGAATTTATCAAATGCATTTTTTATTAGTTGCTCTGAAAACCTCCCACTTTGATATTGTTTTCCTTTCCCTTCAAGCCAACGATTTATCATATCTACTTCAGATTTTCCTTTTGTATATGAAACTTTGGTTGGTTTTGAGACTGATGGATTTGGAAATTTTGGTTGTTTAGGAGAAAACTTCATTTTTGTTTGTGTTGTTACATTCAAAGATGATGAATCATTCGTGAATTTGCCAACTTTTTGTAACTTTTGATTTTTCACAAATTTTTGTGAATTCTCAAATTTTCGATTGTTGTCATATTTGCGAACAAGTTTATCATTATTTTTCATTGGAATCTTGTCAACAGAATATATTGGTTTATGAAAACTTGTATCCTTTTGTTTATTTATGCTTTGAAATTTTGAGAATTTTGACTTTGAAATTTGTTCTTTTTCAACTTTTGATTTATCATTGGACACAACTTGCCAAAAAATTGCTTTTCTTTCTTTTCTTTTTGAAACATTATTTTCTGTTGAATAATTTCCAACCATCAATTTAAATTCATGAGAATTTAATTTCACTTCAACCTTTGGTTTTTCAACTTTTTCAAAAACTTTGTTTGCTTTTTCACCTTTAACAACCCATTTTAGTGATGACTTTTGTTTTTGAAACACATAAGGATTTTGAGTTAAATTGTTTTCTTCTGTGTTTTGATTTGCGAAAAAACCTTCAGTAGTTGACCTTTGATTATCTTTTTCAATCATTTTGTTGAATTCAGGATGAATTTTCTCAGCATTCAAAGTAGTGACAAACACTTGATTTAGAAAAATGGTTTTATCAGTGCATACAAAATCTGGATATACCACAGTGTTGGTTTCCAAATAATGTGCACCTTTGTCATTTAAAATTTTGTCAAATTCTTTTGTATTTTCAAACGCTTGATCAACCACAACTCGTGGAGGTATTTCATGTGAATCCTTCACATCTTCTTTGTTTTCATCAGTGTCATCATATTTCCATCTTTCAACTTCCACATTATCAAAATTACAATGTTGCGAAGTAGAGGGTTTTTCAATGTCATCTTTGACCATTGAATCAACTATAATTTCCTTACCTTTGATCTTAGATGTGATATTAATGATTGACAATTGAGAACAATCAACCTCTTCTTCCTCTTCTATCTCACTGATTTCACTCACATTATCTGAATTATCATCAATATCAGCATAATTGAGTTGAGAATCAAGATTTGAGGTTTCAGTTTCTTTAAGATTTTCACTTGTTCATTCTTTGTCAAACTTTCATTGACAATGCTAACCAACTCATCAGCATTCAAAAATTCATCAATTTTGACAATACCATATGCGAATCTATCATCAGGTATTTTGTCAAATTGAGCAATTGTGTTTTCGCAATCATAAGACACAACATCAACTTTTTCACGATCATATTCAAGAAAAGGTAAAAGTTTCCTATGTTGTTCTTTGCTAATTTCAGATGAATGATGTAAAGCAGTTAATTTTGCATACACACGCTTAGCAGAATTACAGTATATATTTCTTTGTGCTAGCAACAACCTAACTTCATTTCCAAGATTGTCCCTATCACAATTTACATTTTTGATTTGCAATTCAAGTTTGTCTACTCTGCTACGTTATATTTCTAACTCTCTTCGTGTCTCAACTAGTTGCATATTTAAATTTGGAGCTTCAGTACTAGCAGACACAATAACATAATCAAAATAAGCAACAATATCATCAAAAGAAGTAATTTCAGTATCGTAAGCAGATAAAGGAATATTGAAAGATTCAAGAATAGCACGTACCTTGGTGGTCATTGGTGATTTGTCTGTGGATTTGGATACAAAGCACCTTCCTGAAACATTCTCTTCGCAATTTTCTTCAAAGCTTGCGAACATTGCTCCATGAGTTGGATGCCTCATTTCTTCGTCATCGGATCCTGAAGACCATATCTGATATGTTCCACTTTCTTCCTCATCAGACTCACCCTTCGCAACAAGTGACATTCCTTTTGTCTTCGCACGTAACTCTTCAATCTTTTCTGAATACTAAGCTTCATCTTTCACTTTATTCTTTTTCTCCTCTTTCTTTCGCAACATGCAATCAGCTGCGAAGTGATTCGCACCATTGCAGTAGTGGCAGTAAATTCCAGAATCACCTTTCAATTTCTTCGCATCTTTATCATCTTTTTGCTTTTCATCAACTTTTTCCATTTTCTTCTTCTCCTCTCCTCCAGCATTTGCGACTCCATTCTTCGCATCATTTGCCTTTCCTTTTGGATTAAAAGGCTTTTTGAAAAACTTCTTAACTCTGTTGTTTGAGTAGAATGCCACATCTTCATCATCTGAGTTCATTAAGAAGCCTTCATTGTCTGAATGATCTGCTTCATTAAATTCGACTTCTGATACCTTTGAAACAAGAGCCAAAGGTCCTCCTATACTTTGTTTTGATTCTTCATACATTTCTGAAACTTCACTTTCATGTGTTTTCAGCTGATTATAGAGATCATTCAAGTGAGTTGTATCAAAACTCTGTTGATTCTTAATCATCATACTCACACTTTGCCATTCCTTGCGAAGGCCCATGATGAAAGTTAAATTGAACTCCATGAGAGACCTTGTGATTCCATACCTATTGCAGCGAAACACAAGCTCATTCAGACGATCATAGTAATTTTCAAGAGTTTCAGCATCCTTTTGTCTGAATTCCTTCAGTTCAACTAGACATTGCTTCACAGAGTTAATCTTCGTCTTTTCGCTACCTTGATACTTCTCTTTTAGAGTGTTCCAGATCTCCTTGGTTGTTTTACAACTACGGATGTAATTGTAAACCACAGGAGGTAGAGCACCTCTTAATTCCCTCATGCACCTCTTTTCATTATTCTTCAAACGTTTTTGTTGTTCAGCAACTTCAGCAGAAGTAGTAGATGGTCCAATTGGTTGAACATTAGCAGGAGCTTGCACTTTTCCATCGATACAATTCCAAAGTGCTTCATCAATTCCATTTAAGTAATCCTCCATTCTATCAGCCCACTGATCATAGTATTCAGGGATTAACATCGGAATTTTGGTTGAGGAACCAAGCTAGTGAGAGAAGGAAGTCATTGTATTCATGTTGAAGTTCGCCATTGATGAACACAGAAATTTTCAGAAAGCTTGAAAAACTTGATGAATTTGAGAATTGATCAACTGAATTGATCACAAATCACTAATCGATCACTCGATTGAACAATTCAAAGGCAGAAACAATTCAAATCTGAAGATCAAATTTGATTTTCAAAACCAAAATGCACGGAAAATTTTGAGTAAAGTTGCTACTCAAAAAGCAAATGATTCTAACACGAAAATCAGATCGATGCAGTTTGAATCCTGCTCTGATACCAATTGAAGAGAATTGTTATCGAGATTATGAAAGCAATTAAGATTGAATCAATGAAAAGTAAGAACACAAAGAGTAAATATTAATCAGATCTTATATTGATGAAGACTGATTACAAAACATTTAAGCAGAAAGAATTCTCGAGAGAAAAGTTATTTCTACTTCTATCCTCAGTCCCTATTTATAGGACATCTGAGTGTACAAAAAATATACTAAGTCTAATACAATACGCTTCGCATAAAACTGACTTAGTAAAATAACTAAAAATGCGAAACTAAACAAACAAACAATTCGACTTTTACAATTCAACCTCTACATGTCTTGCGGTGTTTTTCAGTATGGTGGTTACGAGGCATGCTGGGAGTGGATCCGGGTCAGGATCGGGAGCAGGAGAGGGCAATCAGGGTGGATCGGTGCCACCCGAGGTCATCGGTCAGATGAGTACGGATGAGTTGGACGCTAGGATTCGTGAGATCCTGCATGATGAGGTTGCTGCTATGTTTCGGGCCGAGTTGCCGGAACTATTTGGGTCGATCAAGACCGTTATGGTCGAATATTTTGATGAGCGCTATGCAGCTCTTACAGAGACGGCTGCCGCGGCGGCTACAACGGCTGTAGCAGCGGTAGGGGGAGGAGCCAGTAGAGGTTTTCAATATCGGGACTTCGATAATAAGAATCCCCCTACCTTCGATGGAGTTCAGGATCCAATTGTCGCTATGGGATGGTTGTTAGACGTGGAGGGGTGTTTCTTCACGTGTTCATGCCCTACTGATCAGAGAGTGAGGTGTGCTCTGAACCTGTTGAGGCTCGGGGCAAAGGATTGGTGGAGATTGACCACGGGGTCATATTCGGATGCGTAGCGGGCTGCGGTTTCTTGGGATGAGTTTCGGGAGATGTTCAGCACTCGTTATGTTCCATGAGTTGAGAGAGAGAGAGAATTTGGCTCAGGAGTTCCTGGAGCTAAAGCAGGATTCAGAGTCGGTGACGGAGATCACCAGGATGTTCACTGAGAGGGTGATGCTTTGCCCAGAGTTTGCTTCAGAGCAGGCTCAGATGTCCCGATATCTGAGTATGCTCAAGAGGGATATCAGGCAGTTTGTGTCTACGTAGAGGTGCGAGACCTTGCTAGAGTTGCAGGAGGCCGCTCGGCGACGTGAGTTGGAGATTGAGTTGCAGTTGCAAGAGCAGAGGTAGGCCCCGGTACAGTCACAGCCGGCGTCGAAACGGTCCAAGACCGTTGATTCTAGGTTGGTAGATCAGAGCAGCCGCACTTGTGGGAAGTGCAGGAAAGGTCACACCGGAGTTTGTAGGTCCGATGGTACGTGCCGCAAGTGCGGGAGAGAGGGGCACTATGCGAGGGATTGTCGCCAGTCGACCCCAGTTCAGGATACGAGGATTTGTTATCAGTGCCATCAGGTTGGTCACATGAGGGCCAACTGTCCACAACTTGCTGTAGGACCGGTGCAGGCTCCAGCACCGGCCACTTTGAGGATTACAGGTGAAGGTCAGGGTGGAGCAGAGCCCCCGAGGACTCAGGGGCGTGCTTTTCAGCTTATAGCAGAGGAGGTCAGGGCAGAGCCAGATGCAACTGCGGGTATGTTTTCATTTTGTTGACTTGTTATCTTGTGGTTATTGTGGAGTATTGCATATGCTAGTCTTGTTTGCATGATTTATAATGTTGTATTGTTCGCCTTTTCGTCTGGGTTATCTTTTGGTAGAGGGTTTTATAGCTAGGAGTTGTAGCTGGTTAGTATCCAAGGGATGGGTGGTCAGGATTGGTTATGTGGTCTTGTTGTTGAGTATAGCATTCGCGATGTGAGAAGTGTTCAGCTGGGAGTCGGACTCCCTTGGGATTCGAGATGTACAATGTCGGGAGAGCAGTTTTGTGAAGGTTACTCATTCAGAGGAAAGCATTTTATGGATAAGGAAGGTATGGGATAGAGATGATTGTTCTCGGCCAGACAAGTCACCGGTATTTGGAGGTCAGTGTTCTAAGTGGGTGAGAGTTGGAAGATTCTATAAAGGATCGACAAGTGTTTGAGAGTGATTAGTTGTGTGGGATTTAGTAGTATTCAGTCAGCCAAGAGTGTGGATTGGTATGAGTAAGGGGCAGACAGATGGGATGGGGTACAGACCGGGGTTCCTGGAAAGGTGATTGGTTAATGAGAGGCCTGGGATTAGGCCCGGATCAGAGTATGGGAATGGAGTTAGAGTTCGGAACCCTTGGAGGGCTAGAACAGTACGTTCGGGAGAGATTCCTGGGAAAGAGAGTTCGAGTTGATGTATGATAGTTGAGCAGACCGGAAAGACTGGAGGCCGGAGGGCGTACCAGTCAGGTCGAAGGCTCGGGAGAACGCTCCAAACAGGCTGAAGGCCTAGAGAGGCGGTCCAGACATGCTGAAGGTTCTGAGAACGGTCCAGACAGGCTGAAGGCCCAGGAGGGCAGTCCATACATGCTGAAGGTTCTGAGAGTGGTCCAGATGGGCTGAAGGCCTGGAGGGGCGGTCCAGCCATGTTGAAGACTCTGTACGTGTTAGTGGAAGGCAGTGCATGGGCCCGAGAGTCCTTGCGAGCAGAATCAGAGTAGGAAAAGTTCGAGAATAACAGTTGCTCTACATGGATAGTGTAGAGCGGAGTTTAGCTCAGTGGCACGCGCAGGCGCGTAAGAGTTGTTGAGTGGATTTCCTGGAAAGGAAAAGGTATGTAGCTCCGGAAGGAGCGTGGGTCCTCCGTTAGGGGAGGAAGTGGAGTAAATGGATGACCGTCGTGCCTCAGTCATATTTTCAGTTTCCTTGGAAAAGGAGGAGGTTAGTGGCTCCAGATTGGAGATTTGGAACAGAGGAAGGTGAGACAACAGGTTAACAAACTCGGGAGTAGTTTGGACCGGTGTTGGGGATGGTATAAAAGATTTCGGTCGGAGGCCAAGGACCTAGGGACCATGATAGAGAAGATGCATTATTAAGGTTACAAGAACCTGAGTTGATTGAGTAATCGGAGTCTGCAGTGTATGGGATGTTCTGAAGTGTATGCTGCAGTAGTCTTCGAGGACGAAGCCTAATTTAAGTGGGGGAGAATTGTAACGCCCCGTCCTTGAAATATCTTTTATGGGTATTGGATTTTATTCGAAAAGGGTTTTCGGGTTGGGGTGTGTCGCTAGAAGCGTAGGTCTTCTCGCCACCTTAATGTGGATATGGAGTTTGACGGAAATGCACTTATGATGGAGGAGATGTTGTAAATTAAATATATTGGTAACAATGGTCCCTAAGGGGGAATTTTAGCAAAGGGGTCCAATGCATGCCAAGCTGTAACGCCCGTAGATCAGGGCTAGTCAATTTAGAGACGATAAGCGTCAAAAATGACTTTTGATAGAAGATTATTTAGAATGAATAATCTTAACTAAGTTGTAGTATATGTTACAAGGATTCCGTACTTATAAAGAACGCCAAAATCCGAGTTATAACGAAGAAGTTATGGCCTGTCGAATTTTCGCGACAGATCCGACACGACGCTGAATGACGTAAAAATTGAATTTACGTTAGAGTGATATTTATCCTTAGCAATCTAAACGAAAGTCGTAGAGTTCGTTAAACCATGAGCGCGCATAAAAAGAAAGCCCAAATCTGACTTCGTATGAGGAAGTTATGATTTTTCGAAGTTTCGACTTACCGGTATGCAGCCCGAATACTCGATTTGAGACCGAACGGTTTTTAACCGAAACAATCTAAATGAGAATCGAAGATCACATTAATTGTAGTAAAACGATAAAAAGATAGGCGAAAACGGACGTCGGATAAAGAAGTTATGATTTTATAACGGAGTTTTCTTGTCCCGGCCTACTAAAAATAAATAATAAAAATAAAGTCAAAATTAGCCGACGGAGTCTAAACGAAAGTTGTAGAGCGTAATCTCACCTATGCAGGGATATAAATAACGTCGAAAACGGAGTTCGTATGAGGAAGATATGAAATTTTGAAGTTTATTAAATATTTTTGATATTTAATTTAAATATAAATTCGATATTATCCAGAAGGGGGGGGGGGGGGGGAGTCAGCGCTCTTATCCCCATTACGCCCAGCGTAATTTAGAATTACGCCCAGCGTAATTCGGGTTTCCAGCCCCCTATAAAAGGGTGTCGAGGGCGGCTGAGTTCTTTGCTCATTTCTTCCCTTTCTCTCGTGTTTTTACATCTTTTTTCGTGCAAGAATTACCCCGAAGCCCCGGTATCATTCCCGAGCCCCGAAGCAAGTCCCGAGGCCCCGAAGATCCCGAGAAGTGCAATTCCCAAGCTGAAGCTCTGCCCGCGAGGAGTCCCGTTTTTGTGAAGATCTTCCAGATCTGCCGAAGAATACTACTTCTACAAGCCGTAGTGCTGTCCGATCATCTTCTGATCAAGTGAGTGTATAGTCACTTTCATCTTACACATAGATATGAACTATTTTATAAAATACGTGCTATGTGTACATGTATTGTTGTTTATATGTATGAGTGTGTGGTTACTTTCTTCTAACACATAAATATAAAGTATTAGCTATGAATTACGTGCTATGTGTTATATATTATTTGTCTATTTGAGATGGGCTTGGAATTGATGTTTTTATACGGGTGTTAAATGATTTAAATTGTGCTTGTATTTGTATCTACAAAAATGTTGGGTAGAACCTGGGTAGATGGAACAGTTGGTGACGATGCGACTTCGTGCCTATTGAGTAAGCTTTGGTGACGATGTGACTTCGTGCCTATTGTATAAACCTTGGTGCCTACAGAGTTAGCGCCTATTGTTGAGTGAACCTTGGTGACTATGGAGGTAGCGCCTGATAACTATGGATTTAGTACCTGATAGATAAACTTTAGCAGCAATGGACTTCATGCCAATTCCTTAGGTTAATCCTTAGGAGTGAATGAATGAAGGAGAGTGGATTCTTAGGGTAAACCCTTGAGAAAATAAAGTAGATATGGGGATGGGGATGAATATAATAAATGTATTATTGTGGGTTGAAAACCCTATATGCTCACCAGGCTCCCAAGCCTGACCCACTCAGTTTTATTTGCATTACAGGTAATGACACAAGAGTATAAGTTGGTGGACTTGACGAGAGGTTTTGGATTATAGATCAGTAGTTATAAATAATTGTTGTAAGGTCTATTTTATATTGTTTATGCTTTTGGTCTGTATCGGAACATGACATCCCGAGGTTTTATTATTTAATGAAAATACATTCACTTTGAGAAATATTTTGATAAATGGTTATCATATTTTATTTTGGGAACAAATTCCGCAACCGTTTTCTTTAAACGATCACTCTGATTTATAAAACAAAGCATAAACAAATCGGTCTTTTCTGGCCGTGAAATTGGGGATGTCACAGTTGGTATCAGAGCATTAGTTTAAGTGAACTAGGAATTTTTAGGAAATTTCTAGACTTAAACTTAGAATGCTAATTAATGATTGTGAGGAGTGTGTCTAAAATATGTTAGGTAGTACACCTAAATTGACACAAGCACTAGTTTATTTTAGGAATGATGCCTAAAATGCTTTTATGTGCTAAATGTTTTGTGTGATAGCTATATTGATGATATTATTTGTTCGGATCTATGGTGTGTTGTCGACCGGATCTGGAAACCTTATGTGTTTAGGATTCTAAGTGTATGACTACGATATTAGAACTAGCATGTAAACGTTTCGGGGTGATAAGGAGATTTATACGTTTATCGTGATTAAAGCTTTCTTATCTTAAATTCTCGCTTGGTATACCGAACGTCTGCTTGGGTGTATGAAAGGTCACGGTGAAGACACGTAGGTAATTAAGTAAATGGAAGAAATGAAAAGGCTTATGATAGTGAATGACACCTATCGGAAGATATAGTAAGAGTGGTATCTTGCCTTTTGAAAGTCATATAAGATAACAGTACGTTTAGAGGAGTACGGTACGTCTGAAGTACACCTTCGATTGGCAGGATGATGGAACGATTGGTGAAATTCTTGAAGTTGTCTCATCGTCTGGTATTTCCATCACCAATCGAGTTGAAGTAGAGTTGATGATTGAAGATTGAGCAATGAAGAAATCCTAGTAGAGTCTAGGGAAATTGTTTATGATTATTTGGACACATTCGTATGTGTTAAATTGTTTTGTGTTTTTCTTGTATGGTGACTTGGTCGACTGTGGGACAATATTTAGGACGAGTATGAGTAGGTGTGAAAGGTAGTAGATGCATATACTACCGAAAGCACAGGACTCGCACTTGGATCAGGGAAAGTCACAAGGTTACCAAGAAGCTAGTGATTGATTTCATTTTATTCTGGTATGTCATTACCATTGTTTCGGTAATGACTAGTAAGATGGTTCTTGTTCCGACCCTAGTGGTCATGTTTAAATTTGAGTTTGACTACGAGGAGTATGTTACGTGGTCTAGAGGACCAAGTTAGATGTAACATCTGACTTAAGTCAGAAAGTTGAAGTTAATGCGATTGATAGTGTCGCACTCGTTGTTAAAAGAAGTTTGTAGGTAGAAATGCTACATGATGAAATGTGATTATATCACATTAGAATATGAAGGAAGGTATATTCCATTTTGGAATTTAACTCTAAGAGACCTGAGTCTAAGCATTGCATCATTCGATGAGAGGTCAGTAGAGCACGACCCATCGGTTTGTTACAATAGATAAAGGAAAGTATTTATCCTGAGAAGAAGAAGGAGTCCATAATAACGACTTATTTGGTAACTCGAGGGTTACGATTGAAAGTACAACATAGTACGATAAGCAGATGCAAGATTGGGCATCGTCTGTGGTCAAGAAAGCCATAGAGTTAAATACTCTTTCGAGGAAACATAGAAGTTACGATTATTACCTAGGATGAAGAAATAACGTGTGGAATCATTATGCAAGTCCTATTTCGTTGATGATCCCGGGACGTAATCATCCTAAGGGGGAGATAATTGTAACGCCCGTAGATCAGGGCTAGTCAATTTAGAGACGATAAACATCAAAAATGACTTTTGATAGAAGATTATTTAGAATGAATAATCTTAACTAAGTTGTAGTATATGTTACAAGGATTCCGTACATATATAGAACGCCAAAATCCGAGTTATAACGAAGAAGTTATGACCTGTCGAAGTTTCGCGACAGAACCGGCATGACGCTGAATGACGTAAAAAGTGAATTTACGTTAGAGTGATATTTAGCCTTAGCGATCTAAATGAAAGTCATAGAGTTCGTTAAACCATGAGCGTGCATAAAAAGAACGCCCAAATCTGACTTCGTATGAGGAAGTTATGATTTTTCGAAGTTTCGACTTAGCGGTATGCAGCCCGAATACTCGATTTGAGACCGAGCGGTTTTTAGCCAAAACAATCTAAATGAGAATCGAATATCTCATTAATTGTAGTAAAACGATAAAAAGATAGGCGAAAACGGACGTCAGATGAAGAAGTTATGATTTTATAAGGGATATATACAGTAAAGTCTCAATATTTTCATCGATTTGACAAGAAAGTCCTAAACTTTATTTTTTTACAGTAAAGTCCAAATTACCGGCGGTTTTTGACACTTTTACCCTTTTTCCCCGGTTAGCCGGTAATTAGGACTTTTTTGTCAACCAAATAAAGTTTAGGACTTTCTTGTCAAATCGTCAATTAGGACTTTACTGTCAAAAAAAATAAACTTTAGGACTTTTTTGTCAAATCGTTCAAAATATTGGGACTTTAGTGAATATATAATTTTTTTGTTAGAAATTTAATGGTATGATACTCTTTAAGCATAAGAGTTATTGAAACATTCTCTAATCAGCTAGATCCTATTGAAATCCTTTACGTTTGCTTCTTGTTAAATCGTTTTTTTAATCTCAACAAACCGACATTGAAAAAAATTGAGATAATCAAGAAAGAAAGAAAGAACCAGGGTTGTGTTGGCTTTTTGCAGTCTCAAAAATGGAGAAATAAGAAACCGAAAAAACGAAATTGCCCTTCTTTCCCTTCTCCACATTCACACCCTTTTGACTAGGCATGTGTTGTTTGTGTTTGTATAAAGCTAGGGTAATTTCGTTTTTTTAGGTTTCTAATTTCTCCATTTTTGAGACTACAAAAAGCCAACACAACCCTGGTTCTTTCTTTCTTTCTTGATTATCTCAATTTTTTTCAATGTCGGTTTGTTGAGATTAAAAAAACGATTTAACAAGAAGCAAACGTAAAGGATTTCAATAGGATCTAGCTGATTAGAGAATGTTTCAATAACTCTTATGCTTAAAGAGTATCATACCATTAAATTTCTAACAAAAAAATTATATATTCACTAAAGTCCCAATATTTTGAACGATTTAACAAAAAAGTCCTAAAGTTTATTTTTTTTGACAGTAAAGTCCTAATTGACGATTTGACAAGAAAGTCCTAAACTTTATTTGGTTGACAAAAAAGTCCTAATTACCGGCTAACCGGGGAAAAAGGGTAAAAGTGTCAAAAACTGCCGGTAATTTGGACTTTACTGTCAAAAAAATAAAGTTTAGGACTTTCTTGTCAAATCGATGAAAATATTGGGACTTTACTGTATATATCCCTTATAAAATCATAACTTCTTCATCTAACGTCCGTTTTCGCCTATCTTTTTATCGTTTTTATCATTCCCGAGCCCCGAAACAAGTCCCGAGGCCCCGAAGATCCCGAGAAGTGCAATTCCCGAGCCGAAGCTCTACCCGCGAGGAGTCCCGTTTTTGTGAAGATCTTCCAGATCTGCCGAAGAATACTACTTCTACAAGCCGTAGTGCTGTCCGATCATCTTCTGATCAAGTGAGTGTATAGTCACTTTCATCTTACACATAGATATGAACTATTTTATAAAATACGTGCTATGTGTACATGTATTGTTGTTTATATGTATGAGTGTGTGGTTACTTTCTTCTAACACATAAATATAAAGTATTAGCTATAAATTGCGTGCTATGTGTTATATATTATTTGTCTATTTGAGATGGGCTTGGAATTGATGTTTTTATACGGGTGTTAAATGATTTAAATTGTGCTTGTATTTGTATCTACAAAAATGTTGGGTAGAACATGGGTAGATGGAACAGTTGGTGACGATGCGACTTCGTGCCTATTGAGTAAGCTTTGGTGACGATGTGACTTCGTGCCTATTGTATAAACCTTGGTGCCTACAGAGTTAGCGCCTATTGTTGAGTGAACCTTGGTGACTATGGAGGTAGCGCCTGATAACTATGGATTTAGTACCTAATAGATAAACTTTGGCAGCAATGGACTTCGTGCCAATTCCTTAGGTTAATCCTTAGGAGTGAATGAATGAAGGAGAGTGGATTCTTAGGGTAAACCCTTGAGAAAATAAAGTAGATATGGGGATGGGTATTTGGGTTGATTGTTTGATAATTGAATATAATAAATGTATTATTGTGGGTTGAAAACCCTATATGCTCACCAGGCTCCCAAGCCTGACCCACTCAGTTTTATTTGCATTACAGGTAATGACACAAGAGTATAAGTTGGTGGACTTGACGAGAGATTTTGGATTATAGATCAGTAGTTATAAATAACTGTTGTAAGGTGTATTTTATATTGTTTATGCTTTTGGTCTGTATCGGAACATGACATCCCGAGGTTTTATTATTTAATGAAAATACATTCACTTTGAGAAATGTTTTGATAAATGGTTATCATATTTTATTTTGGGAACAAATTCCGTAACCGTTTTCTTTAAACGATCACTCTGATTTATAAAACAAAGCATAAACAAATCGGTCTTTTCTGGCCGTGAAATTGGGAATGTCACACAAGCATGCATGCATATGTTTGGCTGGGTACGCCCAGCGTAAGCTGGATGTACGCCCAGCGTAATGGAGGAAAGGAACGCGGAGGTCTCTCGACGTACGCCCAGCGTACTGGATGTACGCCCAACGTACATCTATCATCCAGAAACCCTAAATTTAGGGCCAACCACTATATAAGGAACATAATGGTTCTCACCCTAGCCTCCATAAACACTCTCTTATCCTCAGAAACCCTAGATAGCTGTCTCACCTCCATTGTTGGGTGTGTTTGACCTTGTAAAGCTTGTTTTGGAAAAGGAGAGTCTAGAAGAAGAAAGAGGAAGTTGTCAAAGAAGGAGTTGAGTGGCTGGAGCTTGTAGATCTGGAAAGACATCATCTTTTGAGGCCCTTTTGAGGTAAAAAGTCTCTGGCTTGACAATCATATTGTATAGATCTATGTGTTGTGAAGTTTTGACATCATTCTTGTCCCAAAAACCTCATATTGATGCATGATTCGAGATGGTTGAGATTAGCTGTCCTTTTTGACCTTAGGAGAGGTCTTGAGTAAGAAAATTGAGGTCCCAAGGGCTTTGGTTGTCTCATATGTGATATAGATAGGTCTTAATGGATTAAGAGCTTTATGGACGTCCCAAGTAATAAAGTTTGAGACTTTATGGATCCTGGGCATATTTGGTCTATGGATCTGAAGTTTGGGCTTAAGAGCTTAAGCCAATAAGATCTTATGTGAAGTTGTAGTTCAGCGGAGTTACGCCCTGCGTAAATGGGAGTACGCCCAACGTAGTGGGTCTGTGTCCCGATTCCAATCTGCAAGCATCATTGTATGCCCAGCGTACCAAGGAGGGTACGCCCAACGTACTCCCTCTGTTGGTTTTTCATTTTGAGCCTTAATAGATTGGGCTGTTATTGGGCTATTAGAGCTTGGGTCGTAACTGGACATTATGGATGGAGTATTTTGGACTCACTAATTATTATGGACCTTGGATCTAGGCCCATTTGGTGAGGTGGGCCCAATTTAGTAAATTGGGCCAATATTGGGTTTTGCTTCGAACTTTTGGTCTTTGGGCCACTAGTGGGCTTGAGAGCTTACCTAGTGTTGAGCCTTTCGTATTTTGATTATGGGCCTTAGTCGTGGACCAGGCCGACTGAAGGCCCGGTGCGGGCGGACCAGTCATACTGTAGACTCAGAGAGTGGACCAGGTGGGTTGAAGGCCCGGTGCGGGTGGACCAACCACACGTAGACTCGACGTATATGGCTAGACTCGGAGGGTGCACCAGGTGGACTGAAGGCCCGGTGCGGCGGACCAGTCACACAGTAGACCCGAAGCGAATGGTTATTCTGTGTTCTGTTATGATATGGCATGTTATGTGTATGGTATATGTGGTTGGTATTTGGGGTATGTCACTAAGCTTTCGGGCTTACATTTGTGGTGTAAATGTTTCAGGTAATTCAGGAGACCGTGGCAAGGCAAAGGCGTGATCGTACCGCTCCTGATGTTTATGTTTTATGATATGGTTATGGGAAGACTCTGATAATAATTGTATTGAAAACCTTTTTGTAATAACTTAACGAAACTGGGTTGTTTTTTAAAAGTTTGAATTGGTTGGAATTTTTATGGATGTTACAGTTTGGTCGTAGAATCAGAGACGAGGTGTGTGATAGTGCATTGTTTCCAGATTAAGAGACAAAACTAATTTGGGACAGTTGGGACATCCGGCAGTGTGTCGGTCTGAGATTTTGGGATGATTAGAGACAGTCATCTTTGGAGGATTTTGAGATTTCCGTCTGAGTTATGGTATATTTGGGGTTTCTTGACCTCTAATGGGAAGATTATCGAGTGCACTACTAGAAAACAACCTTTTACGACGTGCAATGCGCGTCGTAAAACGCTCAGACGACGCGCAAATGCGTGTCAAGGAAGGCCCTGTCATAACGAGAGACGACACGCTTTTGTGCGTCATCTATAGACGACGCACATTTATGACACGCTTTTACGACGCGCATTCATGACACCCAATGCGTATCAAGGAAGGCCCTGTCATAAATGAAGACGACACGCATTTGCGTGTCATAACCTTACGACGCGCGTGTTTATGACACGCAATGCGTATCAAGGAAGCCCCTGTCATAAAGGAAGATGACACGCATTTGCATGTCATAATTTTAAATGTTTTAAAAATATGTATATTTTTTATAGAATTACTAATTTTTAAATTAAACAATTGATTGAAATTATCATAATACAAAATAAAATACCATACATCAGAAGGATAATTCATTTCAAAAAAATATCACATGTCAAACAACACTACATGTCAACACTAACAACACTTAAAAACATGCTTTTCCCGCATTTGGAGCACCCACTATTCCTATATCAACAACCAACTTTAGGTCCAATTCCAACCAACTGTAAAAGAACATTGTAAAAGAACAACATTAGAAATCATCATAAAGTCATAGCAATATATATATATATATATATATATATATATATATATATATATATATATATATATATATATAATGAAATCATCATAAAGTCATGAAGTCAAACCTATTCATACTTATCAATGGCATCCTTATCTTTTTCTGTTTCCAAATCTACAACATAATCCAAATTCTGAAAACTTGAAGCCTTCTCCTTCTCCATCTCCAACACTGAGATCTACATTACAAAATGAACAAGTTTCACAAGACATTGAGATCAAACCTTTTGTAACAGACATTGCTATGACTGAGTACAATGCTGTAACAGAAAAAGAAATGAAAGTACAATGCCGTAATAGGGAAGGAAATGAAAGTAGGATGCTATAACGATACAAAAACTACTAGCTACTAGTGAGGGGGGGGGGGAAGGAACACCTGGAAAAGGAGGATTTTCATGCTTTAACAATTTGTAATGTTTTTTGTTACTTTTGCATGAAATGTTCTCTTCCTATGTGGATTATGGTACTCATTCAAATACACATTGTTTTTATCTACAAATCAAAAAAAGTCAAAAGGTCAACAGATAATCAGAAAAAGTCAAAATGAAAAAAAAACAAAAAACTTGTTTTTATTGACTTTTCAATCTCAACCGGTTTCTTATCCCAAGTATCTCCTAAAAATTCATTCATAGAAACCACATTTTGAGCTACATCACAAGGGCATATTTGTAAATTCACCACTCACCATAGAAGTTAAGTTCACCAGCAAATGATGCCTTCGACCCCGTAAATAGGAAAAATGGTAACGGAACTGGAATCGGGACATTTAACAAAAAAAAAAATAATAAGAATTTTCATATTTTAATAGTTTAAATGTTTTCGTAAGTCATAATATTCATAGGATATGTAAAATTACTTACATGCCCTGATTCAATGTTAGTTTGAAACTTTCTAGCAGCCACACCAGATGTTGTGAAAATAGCTGCTCTGTTGCCATATCTACAACAATTTTTTTTACATTTAAATAATGAAAGCAAAAAAGATGGGAGTTTGTTTTTTCAGGTACTCAATGTCCTATCAAACAACAAAAACAAACAATTCACTGTCATTGTAGGAACATCTGGTAATTCTTTCCTTAGCTAAATGAGTAAGCAAACAATTTCTCAAACTCCTGTAGCAAAATTATATTAATTATATGTAAGTATTATAACACACTTTTTATTTTCTTTCACACAATTTATTTAATTAACTCACAATCCTCCATGTTTATCATAGCCTCCAGATTAGGAAATGGCGTACTTGATGATCGAGTCAAATCAGATATCCTCCTGATATAAAATAAGTTCAATGTTGAAGTCTATTAGATTATTACCTGAAAATAATGTGCTCACAATGAATTCAAGTTTGTCAACAAAGATATTGTAGAAGGAATAGGTCCAGACATGTTCGTTCCTAGCATATCCCTGCAAAATGAATTATACATAATTAAAGTTTCAAAATTTTTAATCACAATAAAGAGGGCAAAAATTAAAATAATACTCACAGTCTTGTGAGATTTCTCCAGTTTCCGATAAAATCGGGTATTCTCCCAGATAATGTAGTCCCATTTATCCTACTGCAAGAAATGTAAAAAAAAAGATTAAATAATTTATATAGAGTATTTAATGAAAATGACTATAATTTATAAAAGATATCTATGACTTCCAAATCTTCTAAATTAGTTAGATTGCCATAAGAATCCGTTATACTTCCAGTAAAGTTATTTGCAGAAGCAAGGCTGCAAGAAAAAGAAAATTCTTGTTAACAACACTAAAATATAAACATTATAAAACCAATATATAAAAAGTAATCTTACAATCTTCTCAAGCGAGACAAGCGTCCAAGATTTTGAGGAAGTGGTCCTCCAAGAAAATTGTCTTCCACGACCCTAAAGGTCAAAATAGTAAATTCTCTATAAAGGTCTCACTCACATAGGGTAGACATAAAAGGTGAGGATTTTAACTTACAACTCCTCAAGTGTAGACATATCACCTAGTGCTTCAGGTATAGAACCATTGATGTGGTTCCCTAAAAAACTCCTTTGGAAATAAAGTGTCAAAAGTACATTCACAAGGGCAAAATGGGAAATTTGAAACAAAAAATAACACTTACAAAACTCTAAGACGAAGCTGACCATAACTTGCAGGAATAGGGCCACTGATATAGTTGCGAGACAAATCTCTGCAGGAAGATGTATCATATTACACAAAATGAATTTCAAAGGCATAATATTAGATTTAATAATAATGAGAATATATTATAGTTGTAGCACCTGGTTCCTGGTACGTAAATCTTATTTGAGTATTTCTCTTCTTTTAGCCTTGGACTCGGCAAGTCACAGGTCCGACTCGCCGAGTAGATGCGGGACCCGGGACACGTTTAAGTTGTCGACTCGACGAGTCCATATCCTAGACTCGGCGAGTCACAACTGTTGGATGAAACCCTAAGTTTCAGGGGTTTGCACCCTATTTAAACAACATATCCGCCCCAACCTCGCCCCCATTCACCCTCAGAGCCCTGTATCTCTCTCTACCCTTGCTTCCTTGTGAGTTTGAAGTGTTTTTGTGGTGTTCTTGAAGTTTTTGAGGGAAAAAGAAGAGGGAATCAAGAAGAGGAGAAGGAGGCCAATCATCTCTGTGTCATTCCAAAGTTTTCCCTAAGGTATAGCTCGTTTCCCCTCTGTTTTTAAGCTTATTGTCCCTTATAGCTCCATTAAAGTCCTTTTTGAGCCATTTCCAAGATTGTGTATGCTTGAGGGTTTGTAATAAGTTGATTGGCCTCTAGATCTAGGCAAGATTGAGCTCCAGGAGCTCAGATTTGTTAGCTTTATGGTCCCATGTTGCTTGTCCACCCTAGATCTACCCCTTTTGAGGCATTTTGAGCCCTAAAATCCGTATTGGTGAATATCTACACGTAAAGTTGGAAACTTTACGTGTGATTCGTGTTCTAGGAGTCCAGATCTGTGAATGGCATGGACTGGAATCGAGCAAATCAATGTATTTAGTGGGTGCATGGCAACGACTCGGCGAGTCTGTTCACGAGTCTCTGAGTTTGTCCCCTTTTTCGTAGTGTCGAGTGAACAGTGAGTCACGGGGTGTGACTCAGTGAGTTGGAAGCTGAACTCATCTATGGAGGAACTCGGCGAGTCAATGCCTTGACTCGGCGAGTTCAAGGCAATCTCCTTAGATCAAGAACAGACTCGGCGAGTTGTTCATACAACTCGGCGAGTCGCATCAGCAAGTGTTCTTCGGATGAAGATGAACTCGACGAGTTGTTCATACAACTCGGCGAGTAGGATGAAGGACTTGAATATCAGCTTAGAAGGAGAACTCGTCGAGTCGTCGCCTAACTCGACGAGTAGAAATGGGTTACAAGTCAATCGTTTGGGTAGGGACTCGGCGAGTTGGAAAGCCAACTCGGCGAGTCGGGTCAACTGAAAGATGACTCTGACTTTGACTTAGGGCATGATCAGGGGTAGAATGGTCATTTTACCCAAAGGACAGTTAGCAGTGTTTTATTGAGTATGTTGTGGGAATTACAGCCGGAGGATTTCCGGAGCAGCAGCAGCAGCAGTAGACAGTCAGTTCCCGATCAGAGCAGCAGCTACTTCGAGGTGAGTTACCTTCCAGTAGCGGTGGGTCTATGGCCACAATGCCGGCCCACCAGTAGGAGTTGTATGTAGATGATTGTCTCTGTGATATTCATCTAGGGATTACTACTATCTGTGTTATGTTTATGTGCTAATATGATATGATGCTATGTGCTAGTGACAGTAAGGGAAAATAGTCCCCGAGGTATCTGGTCGGTAGGGCCGAAGGGGTAGTTATACCCAGACATGTTAGATAGATCCTGATTTTATGATACTTGTTAAGTGGTAGTAGTAGAGGGGAGGAATAGTTCCCCAGTATCCGGTCGAGAGGACCGAAGGGGAGGCCAGCACCCAGATATGCTAGGCAGTATCCGGTCGAGAGGACCGAAGGGGAGGCTAGCACCCAGATATGCTAGGCAATGTCCGGTCAAGAGGGCCGAAGGGGTAGGTCGGGCACCCAGATATGCCTGACAATATATGTATGATATGGGATTATGTGGTATGGGGTACGGTGGGGGAACTCACTAAGCTTTGTGCTTACGGTTTTCAGTTTTGGTTTCAGGTACCTCCTCAGCTAGGGGAAAGGAGCCGGCGCGGTAGCAGCATGTCACACACACACTCTCTGGTTTCCGTATTTACGATATTCTCTGGGATTTATACTCTGATGTTTGATTGGTTGTATGATTTGGCTTTTAGACATGGTTTACGTTGTGTTATGGTTTGATCAAACAATGTTTTAATTATTAATGTTTTCTAAAGTAACGTTTTAAAACGAAATTTTTGGACGTGAAATTTGGGTCGTTACAATAGTGGTGCACTTAATTACATTTCTTGTAGAGAATGGAGATTTGCAAATTCTTCAGGTAAAACTCCTGTCAAGTTCATCAACTCACCAATATGTAGTTGAATGTTCAACCCATTTGTAGGCCATAACAGAACCACAACAAGAGTAACTACAGATAACACGATATACCTGAGATTTTAAGCAAACTAAACTAATTAATTATTAATACATGAGAAAATCACAAAAACAAACAAAAAATTATATATGGTTACCATATGTAAATGAAGAGCTGTGTAGGAAGAAAACACAGATGAGTTGACACGTAATCCCATTCATTAGAAACTGTAACTTTACTTGTTGTTAGTAGCATGAAAGATGGATACAAGTTTCCTTGTTGCCAGCTAATTGTCCCTAGAGTTTCCTATACAAATTACAACACATTTCTTTTTTTAATTCACGAAATCATACAGATTAAAGACACGTACCCTTTATGATTAGGGCCATATATGATATATATATATATATATATATATATATATATATATATATATATACCTTTAATACAGGCCCATGTTCAGCTAAATGAGTAACACTACACTGATCATGATCATGTCCAGACAAAACAAGTAGCTATTACACAAGAGACAACAACTTATAATTATAATGACATATTTTTCAACTTTTTGTTAGTGGAATGAAGTGAGTAGTTACAGGTTTGTTTTCTTCTGTAAGATAATTCTGATACACGATTTCATGGTCATCTGTAGCACAAGAAATTCTCTGAACATGAAAAGTGAGAGGTTAATAGAAGTAAAATGGATATATAGAAAAAAATAGCAATTTGAAAGTACTTATATTACCTGATTTATACTTGGGGAAGAACGTTGAGAACCACAGGATGTTGAATCTTGTCGATAGATTGCAGACTACACAATTTTAAAGAATGATTCAAATCCCTGAAGAAAAAGAATGCAAAGCATGAGAAAGAGAACAAGCAAGAACGTTTTTTCTCCAACATCATCATCTTCTTCTGTTGTCGCACAATGCTATTAGGGTTTCATCTGTAATTTGATTTTGCACTATATACATCTATGAGGGCTTTGAGAACTGGAATCGGACCATATTTGAGCTGGTTGACCATATTTCTTTTGACATTTGTATGCATAATACTCGAAATTCAAAAACCCTAGATGTATAAACCACGCTTCGTGAACCCCATAGGAACAGATAAGGAACTCATAATCCATGTGTGTTTGTGAAGGAAAAGGGGGGGAAAACGAACTAGGGTTAGAATCGAAGGAATGGAAATGTATATGGAATGTAATAAACCGGGCCACTCCGTCGGAATTGAAGTACAATTCTGACTGATTCTAGGGCCAGCCACTCTGGCGATGCTAACGAGAGAAAATCTAGGAATAAAAGAAGGTGAATCGTTGTTTGTAAACAACATACTCCATTTGAATACGTATGTGAAGGAGAGAAGACGTTACCTGAAAACGATACTTCAGGCGATCAAGAAGTTAGGGCCGACGCTGCTAACGGTGGCGGAGCAAGACGCGAACCACAACGAGACGTTTTTTCTTGCGCGATTTCTTGAATCGTTACATTATTATTCGGCGATATTTGATTCATTAGAAGCAAGAATGGGGATAAACAAGATGGAGAGGATGAAGATTGAGGGGAATCACTTTGCGGAGGCTTGTCAACCAAGAAATCGCCCTTTCCATTTCTTCTTGGACCGGTTTATTACATTCCATATACAAGATAGTGGTGGTCTGTACCATGAAGGGGGAGAGAGAGAGAGAGAGGTGGTGGTGAGTCTGATCGAGGTGAGCGTTCCTGTGGAAGGAGGAGACGCAACAGGCGGGGTTTTTAATTTTTTTGATTTCATTTCCCCTTGCTATTAAAAAACGAAAACGCGCGTTCATAGACTAAAATTATAAAGCGACAGGGTAACACGACACGCTTTTTAGGATAGGTGCCCTCCGTGTTTTTAATTTTTTTTTATTAGACACTAATTTTAGGGCGCGCACAAACGCGTGTCTTTTATCCTTCAAATTTTGCAAAACTAACAGTATATTTTAGGGCACACACAAATGCGCGTCCTGTATCAGCGAGTGTCATTGTTTGCGCGTCATTAAAGGGTTGTTTTCTAGTAGTGGTGTCACGTAGTACGTCCCAAGAGTCGGGTGTGATGTACCTCGTAAAATAGTGTGTGGAGTAGTATGTTGGTATGCCAATTGGCGGTGGTTCAAACCCTAAGTGGGGGAGAACTGGGTGTTCCTTTGGGTAGATCAGCGATTTATTTGAGTTAGGATTTAGAGGATTGAGTTATAAGGATCCGCGATACAGATATATGAGACTCGGGTAGTGGCGGGCAAGGCCAGATACAGAGCGAAATGATGCATGGGTGCGTGCTCCTAAAAGGACGAGTGTATCCACAACAGGTGGCCATTGGTAAGGGAAATCTATTAAGGTATGGATTCAATTATCGAAGTACCAATTTGATGTATGGATGGTTATCTTCATTCCGGGAAGGGCAGAAGTTGTTTTGGCAACCAACTATAGAATCGAGATGAGTATTCTCGCATGGTTTTTGATCAAAAGAGTATGAGTTTCGGATTTTCGTCAACGTATTTTGAGTCATTGACAATTTCTCTGTGTTTCAAATTGAGGGATGGAGTATTTCGAAGTTACGAACTGTGCGAGTGGAAGATCAGTGGTGGAGGCAAGACATTGTGAGATTCTGTAAGGGTGCATTGCGGTATCCGAGTATGATGTCGTGGGTGGGAGATCAGTAGTTGAGGCAAGCGAGCATGAGATTCTGTGATGATGTATCGGGGTGTCCAAGTATGATACCCTAAGTTGTTGGATTATTTTGAGACTCGAGTTCATAAGATGGAAAGTGGAGTATCGAGTAACTATTGTTCCAGTGGGAACCCATCAGCTAATTGTCATTAGACGGGGATAGTCCAAGAATGTGAATTATATCGAGGGAAATTGCGTTGTTGCGACAATTGTCGTCAGGAGTAGTGATGCTAAGTATGGGTGGGTGGGTGCACCTACCTGTGATGGATCGCGGAGCATGAGTTTAGTGAATGCGATATGGTGATGGCTTGGTGATGAGATTGTGGGGTGGTAAAAGAGTGGGACAATCCAAGTGGGAGTAATCACTTTGTAATATCAAGGAAAAACCATGGGAGAGCCCATGGCGAGTGAGTGGGTGAAGTAAGCTTGCGGGGAGCCGTAACATTCACGAGTCAGTGTGAGGGTGTCGTAAGTCTACGGGGAGCCGTAGCACTCATTAGTCAGTAAGTGAGTGTTATAACACTGACTCTCGAGTTTGAGTTTGGCCCTATCTGTGTAAAGGATATATGAGTTGAGATTTTGGATTCTTGATGAATTTCTTTTTGAGTGGTTAAGGTTTCCATATGATGTTCTAGACCTGGGAGGGTCAGTCCGTTTGGCATGAGAAGGACCGTAGCACGCATGAAGTTAGTGAGTGTTAGACGACAGAGGTCGAAAGTGATGTGTGACTACAGATCGGTTGTAATATTGCTTGGAGTAAAGCGAGCTTAGTGGTTGCATGTATAATGTGGTTAGTTGAGATAACTCTGTTGGATTGAACGGCTGGGGATATACTTGGGCTTGTGGCCATGTCGTTCAAGTTTCCTAGCATGTAAGGAATGATTTCGAGGACGAAATCTAATTTAAGTGGGGAGAGTTGTAACATCCCGTTTGTTAAATAAATAAATAGATAAATTTGATGAATGAATAGTAGCTCTAAAATCCATAATATTTAGTGGGGTGTTGCTTTAAGGAGCCAAATGTTATAATTGGATTATTCGGGGGTCAAAGTGTAATTCTCGGGCCACTTTGTAAATATTTATAGAGGCGAGGGCTAGTTGGTAGTTGTTGGGACTTAAATTGAAAGTGGTATAAGAAGGAGGGACGAAACTTGGTAAATCGGCACACGTTAGAAATGAGACACGGGACTAACCCGTATCCCTTCGCCATGTCCTTTTTTTTTTAAACAACCCTAACCCTAACATTGTGATACAGCCGCCATGCGTGAAGTCCAGCCGCCACCACTGTGCCCTCGCACTCCACCCATCGTCATCTCCTCGTCGCATTGTCGTCGAACACCACCACTGTCGCACATGTCTCCGGCGAAGTCAAGGTGAAGCGGTAACTATCATGGGCAGCTGAGAAGACCGCCGAAGACCGAGGATTGGGCAGCGTTCGTCCTTGCGTGGCATCTTGAACAACCGGAAACACTCGGTAAGATTGGCTTCTTCTCCTCTCCGTCGTCTCTCTCTCTGTTTGACGTCGTGGACGTTATTGTGGCCGCCGGTGGCTTTTGGGCTGCTGTGGTCGTCATTTCCGGCGACGCCAGCCATATAGAAGGCGGCCGGATGTTGGATGTTAGATGCTCAAGTATATTTATGCTTTTAAGGTGTTTTTGATGTTGTTTGCGCTATATAGGGCAGGAAACCCACCGGCACCACTATAGCTAATCCACTATAGTTGTATATTTATCATATTGTTTTTTTTTTTTTTTTTTTTTTATTACAGCGAGGAGTTTAATAGAAGCAAGTTCAATTCCATAATTGATGTAGATTTTTAGACACTAAAGGATATTGAGGTTTGTATACACTGATTTGAAACACTAAAATCCATAAGCTTTTTCACAACTGAAAGCTGTCATACCATAAATTCTATTGAAATTTTCACATAAATCAATTTTCTTGTTATTATCTTATCAGAAAAATTCAGTACTTAGGAAGAAAGTAGAAGAACTGACTGCTGCAAAACCCATGAAAGGTCCCTTACAGGTGACTTGTAAGGTGTGAACATAACATAATATTTTCCATTTCAAACCTTGTATTAGTGTATTTGTTTCATCTTTTACTCCCATAAATTATTATACATTTTGAAATTCGTATATAGGATAATTGAAAAGGAATGCCCCATGATGTTATCCTCAATATGTTTGGACGAGGTTTAGTTATTAAATATATATCCCCATAAATAAGTTGTAGTTAACGTTTCTGTCTGTAACATTGTCATGTTATATTTATTAACATATAAAGATGATGATCTAGTGGTAATGTATGATACTGTTTCCTCCTTTAAACATATATCTATGTAAGAGCCTACCATTAAACTCATAAAAATAACTTAATGCTTCTTTCTAATGTCTTGCACCTTTAGGAGAGGACTAATTTGGAGAGAATATATATATAAAAGGCGCTGCAGCGGAACATGGTTGCAACATATATTGCAAAAAGGTAAAAACCAATCCATATCTAAAATACACTCATAATAACTTCATCAACCATGTATTAAAAATGGCTATTTTAGTGCTCTAAGTATATCAAGGACACCCGTTTTTCAATTCATATTTTTTCATTCCTGAGTATTAAGAATATTCGTCATAGTTATCTACTCTCATAAATTAGAATCTTGTTGATATGTAATCAACCATGGCCTAAGAATATCAAGACATCATATTTAGTTATAAATATATAATGTGTGATGGACTTTTTGGCAGAAGCTAATGGTCCACATGCCTTATCATGTGTGATATGATATTGAGATTTGCTTAATGTCATGTTATATTAGTATGAGTCAAGTTGGAATCAAAATATTGTTTACAAAACATACATAACTTTGAGTTTTTTTTTTTATTTTTTTTATTTTTTATTTTTTTTATTTTTTTATCTTGTTACTCTCATAATGTTTTTATTTTATTACAATATCATTGTTATGCAAGAAATAAAACGTCAATTGCAGATTCAAAGTCAACTGTTACTTTTTATGTTGGTAAATTTCACACTTTCAAACCAATTTAGCCATATATTTTCCAATTTCTACCCATAACAAGTCCAAAATAACAATAATGTATTTCAAAACCAAATGTCAAATTTTATAGGGAATATTTAAGTCGATAACCCTTTTCAATAACAGAGGACCTACACGATTGGTAGAATTTCCGAGAGAAAGCTCCATGGGCTCAGTTGGGCTTAACATGACTCTTTTCATGTCCCTTACTTAAATATATAGTAAACATATCACTCCATAATGTTTTTTTGAATATCCACACAAGATATTAATTTAAACACTTCAAAAGCTAATGTAATTGATATTAACCTATCATTGAATACAATATTTGTTGGTACTAATTCTTTCATTTATTCTTTGTTCATAACATTTCTACATCATTTGTAAACTTACATTTTTATAACATTTGTAAACGTGGTTGATATAAATTATAATTTTGCAAAAGTTTTGAAAACCACCATGATAAAATAAGTTTTTAGGTCATTTGCATGTTACAGTCATCATAAATATTTATAATAATCAACAATTATAATTGATTAAAAATAATTAAAAACGGTCATTAAAATAGTTATCTCTATTCAAATAAAAAAATCACTAAAAAAATTATTTTCTTTTCATTTCTCCACGTATCGACACCATGCCCCTACCTCTCATCTTAAACAAAAAAAAGCATACATATACATATAATGTAAATTTTTTTTATTAGTTAACAAACTCGACACAATAAAAAAAACTAATTAGAAAATAGGAAACTTACCTAATCTTTAATACAATTGAAATCGTATAGTTTTTTTTGGTAGAAAGACTTTAGTTAAATAGTTAATCCTAAAACAAATCCTAAAACAAGTTGCAACTTGAATTTTTTGCTTTCTCATTGTCTCCAACATCGTCCTTAGTTCTTCAGCTCATTTAGTAGTACTATTCACACATTCCTATTTTAACAAATTTTTAGCCATCATAATATCACGCAGTGTCATTTGGATTCGAACATCTTTGGGGAGATTAAACTTGTTTATTTGAGAAGATTTAATACCTAACCACTTGACATTTGGTGTCGTTAGATGACTATTCTCATAAGATAAATTCATTGACCCTGAAACATATATATAATAGACATTATCTGAATTCTATATGGATCACAGTCAATTAAGGCCAAAATAGGTAACTTTAGTTTCATTTTCAACTTTCGTAGAAAAAGCCGGGTGACAACATTCGGTTGCCTTCTAGCTGTTAAAATTATGCATGGAAAACGATTATAGAATTTTTCGTGGCCAAAAAAGAAAAGATTGCATCTTTTTCAAGTAAAGTATGAAAGATGCTTTAAAATGCATAATTTCAACATTTTCCACGTTGTGAGAGATTGCTTTTTTTTTTTCCGATTTACATTGTTTTGTATAATCAAAAGTATGATCATCTTTAAAAATAAGATTTCCAATTACAACTCCTTTATCACCCGTAAATATATTCAAAAAGGTTCTCGTGCAATTGAGGATACAAACATTATCTTCAATGACGGCATCGGAAATGGCCTTAAACAACTTGACATTCATATAGAAAACATCTCTTATGGTTATTGAAACATTTTGTGATAAAACCATTATGATGATTGACAGTATTCAGGATGTCATTATAGCCCTTTGAGACGTTTTTGGTTATCAAAGCGTTGCTGATAGATGTTCTCCTTAAGAAGGATCTGATCGTACTCCTTAATATAGATCTGGTAACTAATTTGTGAGAGGGTATAGTAAAGTAATAGTTGTGCCCCTTGACATTATGCTTCATAGTTGAGTGCTTTTATCACTTTATGACTCTTATGACGACTTCCGACTTTAACGTAGCAGCTTGACAAAAGTTGTAATTATAACCAACATCCGAGAGCGAACCTAGTAACTTCGGCTCGGGATTCGAGGTTTTGTGAAGTTGGATTTTTAATCTACGATGTCGGGATCTGCCGCCGTTGGTGTATTGCCCCATGATGGGGGGAGGTGGGAGCTGAAAGATAGACATGTGGCAATGGATGAGTTGAATAAATATTAGACGGAAGCAAAGGACAAAAAAGTTGAGGATGCAAGAGTATGATGATATCGAGTCTCATGACAATGAGAAAAGCTACTGCTAGGATACGTTGATGTGATTTTTTTTTTGGTGAAAAACATCAAGGGATATTAATATATGTAACCATATTTGTAAAAATTTAGACTTTGTCTGTAAAGTGTAGGTTTTTGTATATTATAGTACCAAGGAAAACCCTAAAAGATTAAAAGAACCCTAAGAAGAGAACTAACAAAGCGTTCTCTCTCGGATCTTGGTCATAATTATAACTTTCGTCAAGCTACTGCGTTAAAACTTGAAGCCGTCATAAGAGTCATAAAAGCACTCAAATATGAGGGGAATGTCAATGGGCATAACTACTACTTTAGCATACTCTCTCGCAGGTCAGTTAACCAAATCAATATTAAAGAGTACGATCAGATCTTTATTAAGGAGAACGTCTATCAACAACGTTTTGATAACCCAAAAACATTTTGGATGACTATAATTACATCTTGCATACTATCAATCATAGAGGTGACTTTATCATAAAATGTTTCAATGACTAAAAGAGATGTTCTCTATATTAATCCAAACTGTTTAAGGCCATTTTCGATGCTGTCATTGAAAATATTGCGCTTGTATGCTCAATTGCACAAAAACTTTCTTGAATATATTTGCTGTGGATAAAGGAGTTGTCATTGGAAATCTTATTTTTAAGGCAAATGATCAATACTTTTGATTGTACAAAAAAACGTAAATGGGGGAAAACAATCCCAAATGACATTAAAAATGTTGAAATTGTGAATTTTAAGGCATCTTTCATACTTTTTGTTGAAAATGATGTAAATCTTTTCTCTTTTTTGCCACGGAAAAATTATATAACGGTTTTCCATGTATAATTTTAACCGCTAGAAGGCAACCGGATGTTGCCACCCGACTTTTTCTACGAAAGTTGAAAATGGAATTTGGGTTACCTGTTTTGGCTTTAATAGACTGTGATTCATATGAAATTCAGATATTGTCTTCAGGGTCAAGGAATTTGTCTTATGAAAATGGTTACCTAATCATACCAAATGTTAAATGGTTAGGCAATCAACCCTCGCATATAAGAAAGTTCAATTTTTCTGAAGATGTTTGAATCTAAATGATACTGCGTGATTAAGAGGCTGTAAATATGTTAGAAGAGGAATGTGTGAATAGTAAGCTTAAGTGGGTTGAAGAGTTGAGTACAATGTTGGAGACTAAGGAGAAGATAAAAATTCAGACTGTGACATTTCTTGGGATGAAGTATTTAACTGAACTCTACCTACCGAAAAAGCTGTAGGATTTCGATTGTGTTTAAAGTTGGGTAAGTATAATTTTTTCTAATTAAATTATTTTTATTATGCCAAGTTTGTTAATAAATAAGAAAATTTACATTTGTTTGTTTGTTTGTTTTTTTTTTTTGTTTGTTTTTTAGATAGGAGATGTAGGGGCATGGTGGTAGTACGTGGAGAAATGAAAAGAAAATATTTTTTTAATGACTGTTTTATAATATTTATAACCAATTACAATTATTGATTATTGTAATATTTATTATGATTGTAACTTGCAAATCATTTAGGAGGTTATTTTATCAGAAGTGGTTTTCAAAACTTTTGCAGAATTGTATTTTATAGCAACCATGACACAAAGGGCAGGATTCCTGTATAAATGTTATAAAAATATAAGTTTACAAGTAGTGAAAATTTATAAACTAAGAGTACATAAAGCAATTAGTACCAACAAGTATTTCATTTAATGATAGATTAATATAATTTATATTAGTTTTTGAAGTGTTTAAATAAATTAATATATGCATGTATATTCAAGAAACAGTATGGACTTGGATATAAACTATAAAATTTGACAGCTGGTTTTGAAATACCTTTATTGTTATTGTGGGAATTGGAAAAGATGTGGCTAAACAAGTTCCGAAAGTGTGAAATTTGAGAACATGAAAAGTAACGGTTGATTTTTAATTTCTTACATAACAATGATATTGTAATAAAATAAAAACATTGGAACAATAGTTAAGTAATTTTTTTTAAAGTTAGTTATGTATGTTTTGATCCCACATTAACTCATACCAATGTAACTCATTAAGCAAATCTCAATATTGTACCACACATGATAAGGCATGTGGACCATTGGCTTTTGCCATTAAGTCTATCATATATGATATGTTAGTACTAAATCCGATGTCTTGGTATGCTTAGGCCATTGTTGATTGCAAATAACATGGGTGGTGAGATCGTTATAAAAACTAATACAAACCTCCTACATGTTTCTCAATTAACCGGTTGGTCCACATTTTCTATCGTGTATGAAATATGGTCAACCGATAGAGTATGATAGTGCAATCTCTAAAAGAAGTCTTGATATACCATGTTTCCATGGTAAGCTTTTTCAAGCTTATATGCAATAGAACTTTTCGTTGCCTAGTTTGATGCAACATACAACACCTGCTTGTATTTATATATTATATTATGGTACTTACATATATGAAAGACTTTTGTATTTCGGAAACATTCACCATGCCTCTTGTATATCATCATCTTGGTAATTGACTTCGATTTTGTTTAACTCATTTCTATTTGTTAAATGGTTTCAATAACTTTATATTGGTACATCAAAACATTGTTGTTTTTAGCTATAAACTAATTTACCTAGAAGAATTGTTTTCATCATCACTTTGTTCTTGACAAATGGTATACGAGTAACCGAAAGACAGACAAAAACGAAGGAGTAGCATGAAGCAAAGAGATAAATCCGCAGAAGAAGAGTATATATCAAGACTTGGTTATGCTGCCTAATGGGATATAAGGGGGCACATTACTCGGTGTGCTGTTGGTCTAATCCTGCTTTATCTCACCTCCCTTTCCTTGTATATCCCCTAGTCTAGGGTTTTTAGGTCATCGTTTGTAAAGAAAATTAAAGAAGGGAGGGAGAATAATACTAGCTGCATCCATCAGGTACCCTTTGCGTCTTCCTTATCTCAAATGAATATATTAATTTCAATTACATTTCTTCCTCTATCGAAGGTAACCTTCAATTTTGACTTCATACATGAATTCCAAAATGAAGCTTCCATGTGACAGTTCACAATAATTTTTTTACAACTTCTGGGAAATTGATAACCAAGAAAATTATAAGCTATATCATTTTTGGGCTAATTGTTTGATAATTATAAGCTATAAATTTCAAAATGTGGTAGGGTGACACAGATATAGTTGAAGATGTCCAGTTATGTCTAGTTGAAGATGTCCACTTTTGTCCCTCTTGGTATTTTTCATTAGTTGATTAAATAGTAACATTTTAAAGTTTTATGTAAATTACTATCTAATGATTTGATTTTGTTTGTATGTCTATAAAGCACAAAAGAATTCTTTAGTGTTGGACATGATTCTTGCTTGCTTGATACCTTGGGATGCAAGAGTTGGAACAGAAGGTTTGTTTCTTTTTTAAAATTTTATTTAAAAATTGGATAACAAATTGTAGTTAGATTATGATGGGATATAGTTATCTATTTGAATTTGGCGGAAAACCAAAATCAGAATTTCAATTTTCGAGATTAAGCCAAAATATTTCAACAATTTTAGTGATTACTATAGCATCGTTATTTCACACATTAATGTCATTATTTTTTAAGTTTAAAGTTTGTTGTCCCAAACATTCAGCAACAAAGTATAATGCATGATTATTCATTCTAACTCCGAGTTTTTCAATGCTATTGCAGATGTTACAACTCACATTACCTTCATCCTAATATTATCACAAGACATTCATGGAAACCAAAAGATATTCCCCTTAATGACGAACATGTATTTGCCATTCAATTTTAAATTAAATCCTTGATAAATGTTATAAATGTAGCTTATTAATCTGCATAGTTACATTAAAAACAGACATGAAAAAAAAAGAGTTAAATCATGAACCATGATAGATGAAACATTAGCACCATATGACACACACATACATAACATATGACACATACAACACTCACAGTTGACAGTTAGATAGCTTCTGGGATTTGAATTAGCACCCTGCATTTAAACAACACTCAAATGAATGCACAGTTTAATCAAATATAAAATTATCAAGTCTGAGATAAAACCAAACTATGGATCCAACCCTTTTCTACTCTAATTATATTTATGTAATCAATTTGACATTTTGAATTTTTAATGAAGTTTATGGATCGAGGATCATATATAGATTGGTGTTCAAGGTGCTTTTGCTAATCATTTGACTGAAGAGATTTAACTTTCAAAAGAAGACATTTACTATAACTACGAGTAAAAACATACATTAAAACGTAGCTAAATTCTACATTGGGAATGTACATATTTTGTAGAAATCGACTGCAAAATCACTTGCATTAAAATTGCGAATATACACGAAAAACGTTCCACTTTTTACCCTACTTAGATTAAAATAAATAGTAAGAATAAAGCATTTCGGACATCTTTAGGCAGCTTTTTAATATACTCATAAAACCATTTCTTATCCTCCTTTGACATGATTTTTTGGTCAACCACATTTGTTGTACATGGAAGAACCCGTAAGTCCTCTGAGTTGACTCTCTTCAAGCTACCATGACACAAAGGGCAGGATTCCTGTAAAAATGTAAAAATTTAGCCTGAAAACAAGAAATGTGAAACATGTTTGTAATAAAAGTTACCGGTCATGGAAGCAATTGATGAACATTGCATGACAACAGTTGGGCATGACCATCTTGGTGCAGGGCTCTAAGCAAATACCACTCATCTTCTCTTTCCATATCAAGATCTATATTTTTTGTGTGTTTTTTTCTATTTTCTTTCTAATTGGTTGAATATCATCTTCATTGACTTCTATCTCCAATGATTGGTTTGTTCGTAGACGTTTGAGGGGTGGCAGCATCACATCTAAAATTTTCTTTGAGATATGTTTTTGTTTTATAAAACAATAAAAAAATAGTTTGTTGTCTGACATTTCTGCAAAAAGGTTATTCTCCTAACAACCATAGCTCACAGTGTAAATCTAGTACACAACAGCCTGCTAGCCAGCTAGCAGGCCTATATTGACCAAAAGCATCATGTGAGATGAAAATCATGTACATCTGATATGATGTACCCATATGGAGTTCAATCCACATTGGAATTGAAACTCCCACACAATTAAAAGTCAATCTCAAATCATTGACCATTTTTGCAAGTTCATAGATTTTTGATGTTTGCATACCCTAGAACTCTCTTTCTCCCAAGTGAAATAAGTTTTGGTTTTTCATCCGGCAAGACCTGAAGAGAAACCGATGTTATGGTGACTTGCTAACATGGAAATGATATATGGATTTTGTTTAATTGTTTGCTTGGTTATTTACATTACTAATCTTGTGTACAACCATGTAACAGAAGTTTAAACAGGTTTGAAGGACACATGAACATGGGAAATCGATCCATTGTAGTAAAAATATGATAAAATGTATGCCGTGTCATTGTAACCCAAGTCCATTTGGGCACAAGCGCCACTTTTGCAAAAAAAAAAGAAGAAAGAAAGATTGGAAACACATTGAGATGTTGAATTTCGGTCAAGCTGGTTGAATTTACATGATTTCGGTCAAGCTGGTTGAATTTCGGTCAAGGTTGATAGAATGTATGTCATGTCATGTAACCCAACTCCACATTAGCAACTCCATCAAAAACGGGAAGGTGGGAGTTAGAAATGGTGAACTACCCTCTAAGTAAATAACATATTTAACCTTTTTTTGGAATGATATATTCCTAACCTACTTCTAGTTCCACCTATGTCCACGATGAAACCTAAGCACTAGACTTTAAGGAGGGAGAGCATTATCTGATACCCCGTTGGGGAAGAAGCCCTTCGGTTTTTAGTGTTAAATTGTACGCGTGTATTGAAAATTTTAAGCGAGTTTTTAGGGTTAAAAAGGACCATATGAGTTTCAGTTTTAGAACCAGCTTCAACAAGTGGTAAAAGATGAAAAAAAAAGTGGTTCCTAGGTGGCCTTTGGCTTTTTAAGAACCGAAACATCTTTAACAAAAATACTTTATTTTATTATAATATTAAACAAATTTTATTTTTTTAAACCACAAACAAATAATATAATATCAATTATATTTTTTAAAACATAAACATTTCATATTAAATTAAAAAAGTTACAATAAATTAAAACTTAAAATACCTAAAAACACGATTTAATAATTCAAACCACTACAAACATGGCTTAACACCGAGAGGCACGACTTAATACCTAAAAACACGACTTAATACATAAAAAACACACTTCATTAATTAAAACACATTTCATAAAAAAACACACTAAAGCAACGGGTCTTCCTCCGAATACATGCCTTCCAATTCGTCTTCCGGTGACATATTTAGATCAAGATTGTCCATCGTCCAAAGATGATCGTTCAAATGGCAGCGAAGATTGGTATGGATTACTGCTCTGTGAATTATCCTCATTCTTTGTATCCATTCTTGACCACAATATTCTAGGGGTTGTGTCTCTTGGATGACTTCATTCTCGTCATACACACATATTGCGTTTCCCTCATGTTCTATTATCATATTATGCAATATGATACATGTATACACCACTTCTGTCATAGTAGAAATATCATGAAAGATGGATGCTTTTGCAAATATCTGCCAAAGCTTTTTAAGTGCTCCAAACGCTCGTTCGATATCTTTTCTTGCTTTTTCTTGGACTCTCTTAAATTTGGACCTATAAGGGTCATCTGGACATCACAAACTTTTAATGAAAACAGAAAGCTCAGTATAGATCCCATCCACAAGATAGTACCCAAATTTATATTTCGTTCCTCGGAGTACAAATGACGAATCGGAGGCAGTACCGTCATACACCTTATTAAATATTGGTGAGTTATTGAGAATATTAATATCATTAAGCGAACCGACACTATAGAATAGGCATCCCAGATCCATAAATTCTGTGAGGCTACAACTTCAAGCACGACCGTAGGATAATGATATCCCTTTATGTATTGTCCATGATATGCGTTAGGATACATATTCCATTTCCAATGCATGCAATCTAAACTTCCTAACATTCTAGGCAAACCATGCACATTTCCATGATGAGCATACAGCTTTTGTATGTCACTAGCAGTAGGACGACACAAATATCGTGGACCATACAAAGACATGACAACTATGCAAAATTCGTGAAGATTTTTTCGGGTGGTACGTGCGAACATCCTAAAACTCTCGTCTAGTGCACCAGGGGGTGGTATATGCTAACATACAAAATACAACAATACATTTTGAATTAGATCAAAGCCTAATGTACCTCTTGCGTCCGGGAATTGGCTCATATACTCAGACACTGAAATCACACCTTCTACAATACGCATAAACAAATCTTTATGCATCTTGAACCGTCGATGGAAATAATATCCTTTAAACAGAGCATTTTCGTCAAAAAATCGTGCATGGGACGTTGGTGGGCCGCTTCAAGCCGTTTTGGATATGTCTTCTTTGTTTACGTTGCACATTGCTTGATTCAATGTTGTTAAGATGTTGTTCTGACCTATTAAGTATGGAGAAGACCGACTGTACTACACTATCAAAAACATCGTTCGGTGAAAATGACGAAGACGAAGACGACATTCTTTTTTAAAGGAAAGACAATAAAACTGAAGGAATGATACTTTGTGTGTTTCAAAATTTGCGAATGTGGTCATATATAATATATATATAATGGTTGCAATTATTGAGGTCTTGTTTGCCTATCAAGATTCCCTTTACATAAATGCGTGTGATGACATATATTAATTTCTAATATAAAATACGATTAAAATTAAAATCAAAGTCTACCTAAAAAGTACATTAAAATTAAATAAAAAATGTTGCATTAATATCTAATATAAAATACGATTAAAAATTTAAAACATTACTTACTTCCTAAATACTACACTAAAACAAGACTTAATACCGCATCTAATAAATAAAAATACTACGGCTAATCCCAATTTTATTCTTTAGCAAGATCCTTATTTACATTGTTAAAAATCCAACAATACTCCTTGGACAAGTTGTCTCCTGGGGTTAAGAAAAGTTTTAACGAACAATTCTTTTCTTTTATCTCATGGTTCCTTTCTTTCATCTTTCCCAATTCCAAAAAACCCTCAAGCTTATCGACCACCCTTTGATGTCTTTCCTTATGTCCTCCACGTCAGTCGACAAACTTTGTGCTCCTTCCAGCTTTCTTTTTTGCTTTGTATCGTCCCATAGGACGAGTTGGAACTTCATAAGGATCGTCATTGTTGAGGTCAATACCTCCGATACGCGCATTAAATTATTGAATGTGGTGTGACTCCGAAGTTCTGGTTCATTTAGACATCCCTGCGTAATCGCCAAGACTTTTTAGATCTAGCCATTTTCGATTGCCCTTCCCAACTCCCCAAAACGACTCATTGACAAAAGTTTATCCGACTTTCGCCTTGTAAATCTTTAAAACTTTAGCCATGATATCCACCTCAGTTGCACCGCTTTGGGGGGGGGGGGGTTCATCGCGTCCATGTATATGTCATTGAACTCCGTTGTGACTCGGTTGGCGGTCCTCCACTTCTAGTAAAGTGACTCGGGGTTGCGATACTTCTTATTCAAGCGGTGTTAAAAATTATTCCAAACTTTTTCTATGAATGTTGTTGAGTCTCGGTCGTTCCCATGGATTTGGTCCTCCGACACATGTAGTCATGATTGAGTTAGTGCCCTATCTTCATCATCCGCCCACCCTCTACATGGTGCCCTCCTTTTTCCTTTTTTTTTGTGCTTGTGGTTCCACTTCGGGCTCTTGAAATGATTCTTGAATGGGATCTTCAACGAGGCCTTCATCGAAAGAATCGGTTGACTCGTCGAGTAGGCGGCGTGGTTGGGATTCAAAGTTAGTTTACGGTTGGGGTTGAGAAAAGAATTGAGTTTCATGAACCTTTTCAAACAGATCAAGATCCACATTCGGACGAGGTGTTGGTTGAGATTGGTTGTAGTAATCCCATTGGTTGAGAAGAGAACAGATTAAATGGAAACATTTGCGGAGCCATCATAGGAAAGTAGAAGCTAGCGGGTGAGTGAATTAGTTGATCAAATGATGGTCGATAACATGGTGGTGATGGAAGGTTTGGGGATGGAAAGTTTGGTGATTGAGTGTTTGGAGGTGGAAGGTGTAGTGATGGAAGGTTTGAAGATTTCTTTTTGTTGGTTCTTGGGGTTTTTTTGTTTGAGATGAAAACATTTTTCTTGAATTTAGAGAGTTCCTGAGAGAGATATGGTATTTTGTGTGTGTAAATTGTTGAGAGTGTGGTTTAATTTAAATTATTTGAATGATAGTTGAATATTTATTTATTTATTTATTAAAAACATTTTTTTAAAATCAAATTTGGTAAATATAAGTTGTTGAAATATTTAATATCAAAAATAAATTATAATGTGTACATTGGTGCAATGACAGCAACATACATACAATGTTACGAATGCAACAATAAATCCAACAATTTAATATAAGCTGTTGAAATCTTTAATATCAACAATAAATTCAAAGATTTAATTTGATGGAGTCAAGAAGGGAATCCGAATAGCAATCCGATCAAACCTCACTTCCACCAATCAAATTCGTTCACAAAGTCTCTCTCTTCTCGCCAAAGCCATAGCGCATTTCAGGTAGCGAGCCCCCTAGCGAGCGCTAGGGGGTGGTGTTCATCATGCTTGGTGATCGTAGCGAGCTTCCATGGTGAGTCGACTCCCTTTAGCCTTAGAGGTGATTATTTAGAATCTAACACCTCAAAAACAAATGGGTCTCTGACTCAAATCCTATTCTATTGGCTAACGCTTCTTGAGGCGAGGAGAGCTAATGCTTTATGGGGATATTTTCTTTTTGAGACACATGTCATCATTTGTCTCATTTTTAATGTTGATGGTGGCATTTTTTTTGTGATTGTGACATTTTCTATTTGGTGATTTTTATTTTATGTTGTTTTTATTTAAATTTGAGTTGATGATCACCTTGTCTAAAAGTAAGTTAACCGATGTCGAGGTTGGTTTTGGCTATGTTCAAGAGGTAACTAGAAGTTTTGCTATTTGTCTACCTTTTATTTATTTGGGTTTCCTTATTGTTGAAAACATGATTCGTGTTAATATTTTTTTAGAATGATAATCAAAAAGAACTTCTTCAACGAAGATAGCACATTAAGAAGTTTAAAACCAATGGATTTTCCCGCATCATGAACTAATTGCCACGTTGTTGCCATCGGTGCGCTAGACAGTCTTTCGTTCAGAGATACACCCAAAACATCAAGTTTAATAATAGAGGAATGATCTATATATCTTTAGACTAAGGGCATCCATAGTCCATTGAACTCTAAGAAGTTTGATGGATTGTCACATTAGTGTTATATCAACATTTTACTTTTTATTCAACTGTACTCTTTAGCATCCACACTCCATTAAACCCTACAAAGTTTAATAGATTTCGATATCATAATCATTATACTTATAAACATAATTACAAATTATAAATTAATGTGTAATACTTCGATTAATGTAATATTTTATCTAAATTAGTCTTTATTAGATTTGTAATGGATATATTTTTCTTTTTCAGTGGGTTTTATTTTTAAATATTTCATTTGACTTATTTATTTGAAAAAATATGATACATTAAATAATATAGTACCTAAAGATATTGTTAATTTTATTTGTGGTTTAATTAAAAAAATATATAGGAATCAAATATAAAAGTAATAAGAAAATAAGATTATATATATATATATATATATATATATATATATATATATATATATATATATATATATGGTTTGAAATTTAATTGAAAAAGAAAAGATAAAATATATAAAACCATTCAATGATCATATAACTCTTCCATTCAACTCAATTCAACCTCCATTCAATTCTAGTCATCCTCTGTTCAACCCTTATTAAACTCCGGTTCTGGATGCTCTAAGTTACAAATATGGTTTTTGTAACATATCAAAAATCACAAGTTTAGTCTAAGTTCCGATATTCTGATATGGTTATCCCTCTAGTTTTATTTTGTTGCAGTTTTGAACCTAAGTCGTTAAAGTTAATAACCTAGCTGTTAGATTTCTCATAATGACACTATCAGTTCCGATTCAAATATATTTTAGGCTCGGGGCGAAAAGAAAAAACAACCACTCAAAGTCACAATAATAACATTTCGAAAAATGTGACAACATTTATAAAAATCATTAATAAGAGCATCTCCAATAGGACAACATTTATAAAAATATTTTTTTGAAAGCTTTTTCATGAAAAAACTTGAAATGAAAAAGCTCCCCAATAGCTTTTAATGTAAAAAACTTTTTTAGTCAAGTTATCTTTGTATTATCTTTACAATTATTGATTTGTTATTGGTTGGGAGGCTATTGGGCCCATCATATAATTAAAAAAGCTCAAGAGGAGAACTCACTAATTACAGAGATGTTTAAAAAAGTTTTTAAGTTAAAAAGCTCCCATAATTGCTTTTTCATATATTTGGAGCTTTTTAACTTGAAAAAACTCTTGAAAAAGCTCCTACCGGAGATGCTACAATAGCATCTCCAATAGGAAACCTTTTTTACTAAGATTTTTAGTGCTTTTTTATGACATGTCATTACCATATCACCACTTTAAAAAACTATTTAATCGTCCACTATAGAAAAGCTTTTTCATATCACCTTTTTATTTACATAATTGCATAATAATTAATTTCTTCCTCTACGAAGATGTTGACAAAGGAGTTGACTTCGTTTTCCGGTGGGGTGGGGAGTTGGGGATATCATTTTTCATTTGGCTTTGTTTGATGCTCTCAAATCCCTTTCGGTTTCTGCATGATCACTTCCTCATGGGTGGAGACGATTCTCGCTGGATAACTGCAAAGAAAAAAGGTGGGAGTGGAACGACAATCGATGGGTCTCTATCGTATAATTTCACAAACTTCCCGATAACATATCGATACTAAGCAATTATGCAATATAGGCACTAAGCATGGTACAGTGAGCAATGTTTTCATGGGGCGACACTTATCGAAACTTGGAAAGACGTATGCCTTTATCAAATTTCTTAATGTTATGAATGAATTGGAATTGGTGATGAAACTGCGATCAGAATGGATTGGGTCATTCAATCTATTTGCAAATGTTTCCAAGTTTGGTAAAGGTGCAACTTCCACCAAACCTATGCATTCTCAAGTTGTGCGAGACCCACTTGTAACTACGATCGTGGATGCGACTAAAACACATACTGGTTATTATGCATAAGGGTTCTACTTTAGTGGTCCTGATCAAATTAATCAGGATGTACAAGTTATTGTTGGAAATGTGTCCAAGGTCATAACTTATTGGTAAGGAATTTTCATTAATAGCAAGGTCCTTTTTGGGTTACCCTCAATTGTCAAGGATGTTGTAAATAATTAAAAGGGAGAGAAACAGATAGTTTTCAATTTGTTATTTGATAATGCATCAATTAGAAACTAGTTTGGAGTCTACTGGAATTAATTAGAATTAATTTGTACTAACTAAAAGTGCAGGGACTGATTGGTTATTTCTTGAAAGTTGAAGTAGGAAAGTTCTAGAACCCGATTGGGGGAGGAAAAATTTTGGCAAAGGATTTCCTTAAAATTCATTCATGGGGAGCTAAAGGAATGGATATTCTTGATTTAATTATTTAATTAATTAAATCTGGGCTTTATCCAAAAGCCCTAAGTTTGGTCCCAAGCTTCCTTCAACTATAAATAGACCTTCATGGCCGCCCCTTGAATTCACGTCTCTCTTCTCTCTTAAAAGACTTGTAGATTTTCCTCTCTCTCTCTCTCTCTCTCTCTCTCTCTCTTTCTCTCTCTCTCTCTCTCATTTCACACACCCTTTTGGATCAATTGGGTGTGGGCCATTAACGGGAACCTACTTTGGTTGCTCCTTCCTTGGCGTAGTATTTTTCGAGTGGAGCTTCTTCAAAGGGAATCACCAACTTGTTCGTGTTCTTAAAGTGGATATAATCAATTACAATATTGGTTCAGAGGCTGGTAGCTTTATATCTCTATTATAGTTGTTAATATCATTAGCTAGGAATTGCCTTGTAGGTTTTAATCAAACGCTAGGCATAGAATAATTTTTGAATGTTTCCACTGCCTGTTATTTGTTCTATCGTAGCTTTAAAACCTATCAGTAGTATCAGAGCCAATAGCTAATTGATATTTACGCTGGAAGTATGAAGCTTGTTTGATCTTGTTTGCTATAAATTGTATTCTGATCGTAGAGTGTGACACGCTCGTCATTTGTAGCACATGGTTCTTGGTATGTGTTCTGTTATTAAATCTTCTTTTATTTTTGCATTTTTGGCCTTGGACTCGGCGAGTCGAAGGACTGACTCACCGAGTAGAAGCGGGATGAGGCGCGGGGTTTAAGTTGTGGACTCGGCGAGTCGAGTCCCGGACTTGGCGAGTAGCCGCTGTTTGGACAAAAACCCTAATCCAGGGGTTTGCACCATATTTAAACGACCTTATGCAGCCTCCTTTCCCCCTTTATGCTCCCAAACACTCCTCATAGCAAACCCTAGCCGTTTTTGAGAAGATCTAAGGCTTTTTGAGTGATTCTTGTGAGTTTTGATCTCAAGGAGGAAGGAAGAGCATAGAAGGATCAGGATGGGACTGAAGGATTCGAGTTTGGTTCATCATTTGCAGTCTTTGGAAGGTATAAAGTCTAAACCTTGCTCATTCTTCTGTTAGATCCCTCTTTGAGGTGATTTAGGGTTTTTATAAGCCATTTTTGGCGGCCAACCATGTTTTCAAACATGGTTGGGGGTTTGGGCTTCTGTATCATGTCATTTTATGAGCCACAAGTCAGATCTAGGTTGCTTTTTGCACCAAGGAAGGCCCCATGCAACAAAAGAACCATTTTAGAGCCTTTTAAGCTCTAATGTCCCATGCATGCACGTAAAGTTTGTAACTTTACGTGCTAGACCGAGTTTAGGGGCCTGGATCTATCATTTGGTTAAATGTTGCACATCAGAAATCAAAGTTCTTAGTATGGAATGTGATAGACTCGGCGAGTCCATTACTGGACTCGGCGAGTCCAAGGGTTTTGATCCCATATCAATGAGGGTCATAAGGACCAGTTGAGTGTGGAAGGGTTTTAGAAGTCCCGGGAGTGACCCAACGTTCTGGACTAAGCAAAGTGTTCTGGCAATTCATGGTACTCGGCGAGTGCATGAACGGACTCGGCGAGGTCAAGACAATCTTCATGGAACTCGGCGAGTCGTTCATCAACTCGGCGAGTCGAGGACAGAACGTGTTCATAGGATGAAGAGTAACTCGACGAGTTGTTCATACAACTTGGCGAGCCAAGTCAGGACATGAGTGTCAGTTGATGATGAACTCAACGAGTTGTTCATACAACTCGGCGAGTCAGATGTGGATTCAGTCGGTGTTCATTTAAAAGGAAAAATCGTCGAGTCATCGCCTAACTCGACGAGTAGAGACAGGTATGAGGTCTGATGGAAGGATAGGGACTCGGCGAGTTGACGAGTCAACTCCGCGAGTCAGGTCAACTGGAAGTTGACTTTGACTTTGACTTGGTCAAGGGGTAAAATGTTCATTTTATCCTAAGGGTAGATGTCAGTTTCTGACTAAGTGTTTTGTGGGAATTTTAGCCGGAGGACTTCCGGAGCAGCAGCGGCGGCAGTCAGAGGATTCCCACACAATTCAGCAGATACGAGGTGAGTTACCTTCCAGTAGGGGTGGGTATAAGGCCACAATGCCGGCCCATCATTGAGGAGTATTTAGAAGATAATTGTCTTTGTGATAATTTATCTTGGTCTGGTATGCGTTTGGTTATGAGTTATATATGTATGATGTGTTACATGATAGGGATAGTTTCCCTGATAGTGGTCCTTAGGACCAAGGGGTAGGTCAATACCCGGATATGTCTGAACATGTGCTTATATCTTGCTATTGTATGCTAGTGGTAGGGGGTGGAATAGTCCCCAGTTACCGGTTGAAAGATACCGATGATGGTTACCGGTTGAAAGATACCGATGATGATTACTGGTTGAAAGATACCGATGGTATTGTATGGTATGTGGTATGATGGGGGAACTCACTAAGCTTTGTGCTTATGGTTTCAGTTTTTGGTTTCAGGTACCTCTTCGTCTAAGGGGAAGGAGCTGGCGGCGTAGCATGGCATCACACACATATGATTTTTCCGCATGGTGTTTTCTGGGATTGTACTCTGATATGACAATTGTTCATGGTTGTGGGTTTCAAATATGATACTTGGTTTTGAGTTGTCGTGTTTATACAATACTTTCTAATGAATTTTTTATGAATTAATTAATCAAAAATGAAATTTTTGGGCTTGAATTTTGGGATGTTACATCATTGAGCGTGGCGCGGCCGCGAATCGTTTCATAAAACCCTAATCGTAGAACATGGCATGTTCCTTCTTGTGCGTGACAGGCTTATGTACTGATTTTCAAATTCGATTAAAGATTTATTAGTACCAATTATCCAATGATTATGGAAAATTGATATTTTCCAAAATTAGAGGTAATGGACGAAAATCTTAAGATTCCATAATTGGACGGATAATTTTGGCTAGTTAATTCGAAATATTTTAGCAAATTAGAATGTTTAGATATGGTTTAGTTTTAAAATGTTTAAATCTAATAGATATATATTGTAACACCCCATTTTCACCTTTCAAATAGAATTCAAAATAACCCATCGTTTATAAAATTCAAAGTAGAAACATATTACGTTTTGGCCCAAGTAATCGTCATAATCATTTAGGAAACGTCAATACAATTTCTGTGGATATATAGAACGCATAAATCCGATTCGTATGAAGAAGTTATGTTTCTTCAGTGTTTTGCGATTAAACTGACACTAGCCCTGTCAAAAATACCCGTTACCCGAATTACCCACCCGAATTTTTCGGGTATCGGGTTAATTTTTCGGGTAAGTGGGTAACCCAAATTTTTTTTTCGGGTCGGGTAAAGGGTAAGTTGTTTGGGTTTCGGGTATACCCGATTACCCGATATATATATATATATATATATATATATATATATATATATATATATATATATATATATATAACAAATAATGTCTCTTTATGAGTTTATTTGTCCCTCCCAATTCTTAAATCCCAATTTCCCTCGTTTAGGCTCGTTCTATTTTCCCCACGTCAAAAAACCCTCGTACCTCGTCCGCTCTTCGTTGGTATTCGTCACCAATGGATGACTATATTGAAGTAGAAGATGAGACGATTGAAGTTGACAACCCAAACAATGATCAAGTTCCACAAGAAAAAGAGAAAAAAAATAAAGAATTCAACCAAAGATCGAAAGTTTGGAAAGAATACTTGATATCTCAAATATTATTAAGTAAAAAATCTCAATATTCAAAGTTTAGCACGACATACTTATTTCATTACATTTATTTTTAGGTGCCATTAAAAAATTCAAAAAAAAAAATTAAAAATCGGGTAATACTCGAATTACCCTTACCCGACCCATTACCCGAATTACCCATACCCGAATTACCCAAATTTAATTTGGGTAGGGTAAAGGGCAAAATTTTTTATATGAAAAACCCGAATTACCCGAAACCCGAAAATTTTACCCGATCAACACCCCTAACTGACTCAGCGTACTGTAAAAGTGAATTTTTGATAGATTACTTATTAGCCTAATTGATCTAAATAAAAGTCGTAGTAGTCGTAAAACTGAGAGCGTACACCTAAAGAACATCAGAATTTGGCTTCTTGAGATGAAGTTATGATTTTTCAAAGTTTCAGCCCAACAATGCGGGCGCATAAATTGAAATTCAAATCTATTGATTGTTAGCCGAAACAATCTAAATGAGAATTGAAGCTCTTGTTAATAAGAGACTAAAGATATAAAGATAGTAAAAAATGGAGCATGTATGTAAAAATTATGAATTTTAGACGGTTGTTAACAGTGTAATCTTCATAGACCATCAAATTTACGATTGGCTGTGAGTTAGCTGACGTCGTCTAAATGAAAGTTATAGTACTTGGAAATACCTACGCATGGATATAGATAACGTCGAAATCGGAGTTCGTATGACCAATATATGAATTTTTGAAGTTTTTCCCGTACCTACCTCTTATGCCACATTGCACCATCCATCATTTGCCACGTGTCACATTGAGAGAGGAGGGTTGCCGACCATGCTTGAGTGTAACATACACCCTATCTGTGCCCGATACCTCTGCCCTCAATTCAGCTTATAAATAGCTTGCAACTACCTTTCATTTCTCCCACAACATTCCTACTCTCCTGCTCGGATCTCTCTTCATTTGGCCCTAGAAATATCTAGCATTTAGGATATTTTAGCAAGATTTGAAGTCCTTGAGCGCCTGACATTAGTAGCTATCAGGCCGGAGTTCTGCCAATGCAATTTCCAGACTTTTGTCATGAAATCTCTGTAAGTTAATCTATGCTTACTTGGATTTTAAGTGTAACTTATATTTATAGTCATAGTCCTTATTATAAACCTATAAATAAGAGTTATCAGTATTTCCAATTATTATATCGACTGATCTACTTATGGGAGTGGTGTCTAGAATGGCCACTTTGGCTTGGTTGTTGGATTTTAGAAAGATTATATGCCGATATGGTCCTGCCTCCCAACTGTCCGACCTGACTGATCCTTATTTGATATAACTCTCAGTATTCATCGGGATTAGTACTCGTTAGGCGTGTTGACCATCAGTGGGATCACCCAGCAAGCTGTTAATCTTCTGAGAAACTATCTAGGAGAGTTATGTTGCTATGCCATGTAGTACAATATATATATATATATATATATATATATATATATATATATATATATATATATATACACACACACACACACATGTATGTTAGGATAAGGAGATGGTAGTGTAGAAAGTATAAATGTGCCTGAATTAGTAGAATCTAAAGTGCAGTGTCTATATGCGAATTATTGTGATATTAGACCTAGGTATGGGTTGATGGCGGAACGGTTAAAGTGTCGGGAACCTGTAGACCCACATAGCTTTAGTAGGGGATGATGGTGGAACGGTTAAAGAGGCCGAGAACCTATTCCAATATATATATATATATATATATATATGTATATATATATATATATATATATATATATATATATATATATATATGCAGATCATGAGCCATTGTTTGTATGCATGTATATGTATTGTGGTATATGGTGTTTTAGGGAACTAACTAAACCTAGCGCTTACCCGGTTGTTATAAATGTTGTCCAGGTACTTCATGAGAAGGGCAAGGTTCTATTGTACACGCAGACATTCACTATATGTTTCCGCACAATGTAATCACACTCTAATATATTTTAATAAATAAAAATGAAAAATTTTCGTGGAAAATCGGGACGTTACAAGTTGATATCAGAGCGCCATGGTTTGAGAGAATTGGATGAACACTCGTGTGATTCTAGACTCAAACTGAGGATCTGAGTATCTTAACTAAACTTTTTATATAAAAAAGAATAATACAAAGAGTGCGATGCGTACAGTCAGCCAAAGCTCAGAAATAAAGTGATTCCTAAAGGATCCATATTGTTATGATTGTTGATATGTAAAATGTTAGAAATGCATGCTAACACGCCAGGCTATGCGACTAAGTTCATGGATCACAAGTAAACTGAATATATAGCACAAGTACAACAATAAACCAAATAGCATTTGTGTCCCATCTTGATATTTGAATACAAGGTTTTACACATAATAATAGTACATAAATTGCCTTAATATTTAGGAATATAATACAACAAGTAAACTAGGTCACCTGTAATCCAATCCGTTTTGAATGTTTTTTTAGTTGTTTACTGAGAATACATGTAGTTTTGAGGGTCAACACAAGGTTGATGAGTGTTACAAGTTTTCTGCTAACAGCAATACTACTTTTAATAAGTCTAAAAAGTATTATCTTTGTATGTATAAAAATCGTTAAAACTGTGTTTGTACGAAAACTTGGACAAACTGTATTATACACAACTTTACCACCACCCTTTCCACCTTTACAACAAAAAAACATTCTTCATGTACCTAAACTTATCAAAAACCTTTTGTCTGTTTGTCGTTTAACCACTGATAACCATATATCCATTGAATTTGACCCATTTGCCTTTCTTGTGAAGGACTTTCAGACGCGGATTCCTATTAGAGATGCACACAAAAACCGGTTTCACTATTCAAAACCGGATCCAATCCGAAACCGGATTGGGTCAAAACCGGTTTTGACCAAACCAGATTGGATCGGATCTAAAACCGGATTTTTAATCGGATTGTAATCCTATATTCCAAATCGGATTTGATACCGGATCGTAAACCGGATTCGCTAAAAATCGGATCCAAATCCGCCCCAAAATCCGATTAAAACCTACTAAAGTCGGTTTAAACCGGTTTCAAATCGGATTCGGATTTGGTAGGAACCGGATCGGATTATGACCGAATCCAGATCGGATTTTTGATGATGTAAGCGAAACCGGATCGGATTCGGATCCGGATCAGATTCGGTTTTTGTGCATCTCTAATTCGTATCCTCCGATGTAACATCACTGGAGATCTCTATCCTCTGTCCCCGCCGTATACTCAAGTCACTACTCCGTCCACTTTTGCTGCACTATCTCAAGACTTATGGCATTGTCGCTTGGGACATCCTAGTTCATCATTGTTGCGTATTTTGAATAAAAACAATTCTATTTCTGTTGGAAAATTTTCTGATAAACATTTATGTCAATCTTGCATGTTTGGTAAACATATTAAATTGCCTTTATATAATTCTTTGTCTTGTACCTCCATGCCATTTGACATCCTACACAGTTATTTATGGACCTCCCCGGTTACAAGCACTGGAGGTCACCATTATTACCTCTTTTTCCTTGATGATTATACGAACTATCTTTGGACATTCCCATAAATTAATAAATCACATGTGTATTCCACATTTCTAAATTTCTCAAAGTTTATGAAGACACAATTTGAGCGTGATATTAAATCGTTTCAATGTGACAACGGAACCGAGTACAACAATAAATCGTTCATGATTGATGTACTCAAAACATAATGGTTTTCCACTTTTCATGCCCCCACACTTCACCACAAAATGGTAAAGCCGAACGTAAAATTCGATCAATTAATAATATAATTCGAAATTTACTTACACATGCCTCTTTTCCCACGACCTTTTGGCATCATGCACTCCAGATGGCCACATACCTTCTAAAACAAAAACCATTCCACACCTACATATTTAATATACCGCAAACATCCTACATACCATCAATTAAGAACCTTTGGTTGCCTCTTCTATCCATTATTACTTTCCACCTCCATTCACAAACTCCAAAACCGATCCACCCCATGTGTTTTTGTAACATTCCAAAATACGACCCAAAATTTTTTGTTTAATAATTACTAAAAACTCCATATTAATATCATAAAGTAAAACTCGTACGCCAATATCTCAAAATGATAGCAAAGTATTACGAAGAAACTGTATCAAGACTGTATCAAACCACATCTATGAAAAGCTAAAACAGCTCCCAGGACAAACTAAAGTTGTGGTGTGTGCGATGCCATCAACCCGAGCTCTTCCCTTTACTTGCGGAAGTACCTGAAACCAAAACTAAAATTGTAAGCACAAAGCTTAGTGAGCTCCCCCAAACTACCACATACCATACAATAACATATAAACACATACTGAGCCTTGCCCACTGCATTAGACTGAAGTCTGGAAACTGCATCAGACCGAAGTCCGGAACTAACCAGGGCCTTGCCCTCTGCATCGGACCGAATTCTGGAAACTGCATCGGACCGAAGTCCGGAACTGACTGGGACCTTGTCCCCTGCATCAGACCGAAGTCCGGAACTAACTGCATCGTACCAAAATCCGGAAACTGACTGAGAATAACATAGCATAGCAATAACATTTCAATTAGCATGAACACATAAACTGCATACTGCATCGGGCCGTAGCCCGGGACACATAATCCATAAATCCTGTCTGAGCCACGCAGGCATCAAACATCCTAACTACTGCATCGGACCGAAGTCTGGAAACGACTGCTAGTTAGACGGGCCGGCATTGTGGCCTTAGACCCATTCCTACTGAAAGGAAACTCACCTTGTGACACTGGCTGCTGAACTCCTAAGTGAGAAATCCCTGACGACTGCTCTAGCTGCTTCCCAGCTATAATGGGAAATAAATACTAAATCAGAATAGGGATTCCCTTATGGGTAAAATGACCATTTTACCCCTACTATGGTGTGGGACACAACAGGGCCCAAAACCTCAATTCCTTCTAAGTCCATCTATAGCCCCACTATAGGCCCACTAATGGCCCAATTTGCTATATTGGGCCTAGAACCCTTTTATTGGGCCTTACACAAGCCCAATACTAAATCCTTGGTCCTTAGCAACTGAATTCTGATGGGCCATAAAGGCCCAAGGACCCTAAGCCTGAAACCCAGCCCACACCGAGGCCCAACACTCGAAGCCCAAACTGGTAGCGTACGCGGGGCGTACACCAAGGTACGCTAAGCGTACTGGCTGCTGGCTTGTACGCCCAGCGTACAACCCTGTTAAGTCAACATCTCATTAAGTGCTTAATAATCCGATTTAGAAGCTACAAATCCAGATCCTAAGCTTATTCAATGACTTAAGCCATAAAGTTGCTTACTTGATGGCTTACAAGCCTTATAAAGGCTCAAACCCTCACAATTAACATTCTACTTCCATAAAACCAACTAGATCTCATGCATGGTTCCATATAAGCCTCAAAGATCGAAACTTTACTGCTATGGGGACACTTGAGCTTCAAGGATAGCAATCCCAAGCTCCAAAAACGTAGTTGTAAGATAAAGGTCCCTCCTTTGGACCTAAAAGGTCCAAACTTCCAAAAACTCCTAGATCTAAACTTACAAGAGGAAAGTTGGAAGCTTTATACCTCTTTAGAATGCCAGAAGAAGCAATGATCCCAGATCTATGAGCTCAAGGTACTCAAGTTCTCCTTCTTCCACTTCTCTTCTTCTTCTTCTTCTTCACAAAAATAAGCTCAAAGATCAAACACACACAAGCAAGGAGCAAAGGGGACGAACTAGGGTTTCTCTGGGGGGAATGATAAGTGATGAGGCCAAATGGGAGGCTATAATGGGGTTTAAATACGTCTCAAACCCTAAAATTAGGGTTTTTCCTCTTGCCGCGTACGCTGGGCGTACACTATGGTACGCTGCGCGTACGCCTCTCCTTCCCGCGTTTCATTTAGTCATTACGCCCAACGTACAACGGGTTACGCCCTGCGTACGACTTATGGGCAGGCTATAACTTGGCCCAAAACAAAAGGCCCACTCTCATATATAATTCAATAATAGCCCAAATAAAACTTGAGAATTTAAATAAATTTATACCTCGGAAAACGATCGCTACAGTTTTCCTGGGTTATCCTTCTGATCATAGGGGGTACAAATGCTATGAATTGTCAAAACACAAATTCATTATCTCAAGACATGTCGTCTTTGATGAACATACTTTTCCCTTTGCTACTCGCCACTTCACCCCTCCAACTTATGAATTTCTCCATTCTTCTTCCTCAGACCTACATCCTGCCATATGGAAATCGATTTCTACAAACCAACACACTACCATACCAACTTCACCTACAAACCAAAACATTACCACACAAACTTCACCTACAAACTAAAACATTACCACACAACCTTGACCTCCTACCCCACCCCCACCACCTCCTCTTTGTTACATCGCCCCTACCCGCTACGTATGTAGTCAACATCCAAAACCCCCGACTATTGAACAACCTTCAACCACCACCCACACTTTCAACATCAACTACTAACACACCCACATTGGTGCCCCTACCTAACCAACTAGCACTATGACAACCTGTAGCATGACCGGGAACTCAAAACCGACACAATCCCTTAACCTACACACCTATACTACCCTCGGAGAATTACCCCGTACCCCAACCGAAGCCCTTAACAACCTTGTTTGGAACTGTGCCCTAACTGATGTGTTTAATGCCCTTATCGAGAATAATACTTGGTAATTAGTACCTCATCAGCCAAATATGAATGTTATACGTTGCATGTGGATTTACAAAAACAAGATGAAGTCAGATGGATCACTTAAGAACTACAAAAGCGCGATTGGCTTGTGATGGTATAACACAACAGGTTGGAGTGGATTGCAATGAGACGTTCATTCCAGTTGTCAAATCGGCAACTATACCCTCAATTCTTAGTATTTCATTATTTTATGGATGGGAGATAAATCAATTAGATGTCAAAAATGCATTTTTGCATGGACATCTGGCAGATACAGTTTATATGCATTAGCCCGCCGGTTTCCGTCATCCATCAAATCCTCATCATGTTTGTTGACCGAGGAAATCATTGTACGACCTAAATCAGGCACCACAAGCGTGGTACCAAAGATTCACTGACTATGTCACCACCTTACGATTTCACCACAGTTCATGCGACCATTCATTGTTTGTTTATCGACACGGTCGGGACATAGCCTACCTTTTGCTCTATATGCATGACATCATTCTCACCACTTCATCACCAGTATTAAAGCAAAATCTCATGTCTCATTTATCTCACAATTTTGCCATGAAGGATTTAGGGTCTTCGCATTATTTTCTTGGTATTTCTGTCACTAGAAATCCAAGAGGCCTATTCCTATCTCAACAAACATATGATGCAGACATCCTTCTTCATGCTAATATGAAAGATTATAATCCGGTTACTACACCCGTTGACTCTGCAGGAAAACTAAGGCATTCTGCAGGTGACCTGATAGATAATCCAACCAATTATCGGAGCTTGGTCGGTGCCCTGTAGTATTTAACTTTCACATAGCCTAATATATCATACGCGCTACACCAGGCATGCATGCATATGCACGCTCCTTGCACGACACATATGAATGCTCTTAAATGCATTCTCAGGTATATTAAGGGCGCTCTCTCCATGGGCCTTCAGATGCATCACAATAATCCTTCCATCCTTACATCATACACGGATGCTAATTGGGCCGGTTGCCCCGACCCTCGTTGTTCCACTTATGGATATTGCATTTTCCTAGGTGATAACCTCCTTCATGGTCCTCTAAAATTCGAACCACAGTCGCACGATCGAGTGCAGAGGCGGAATATAGGGGTGTTGCTAATGTAGTTGCTGAAATCAGCTGGTTGTGTAATTTAGTACTCGAATTGGGGTGTCTACCCATGTGTACCTCTCTAGTTTATTGTAATAATGTTAGTGCAATTCAAATGACAGGCAATCCGATACAACACCAATGCACTAATCACATTGAGATTGATATTCACTTCGTTAGAGAAAAGATACAGAATGGCCAAATCCAGTTTTTACATGTTCCATCACGCTACCAGCTCGTCGATCTATTCACGAAAGGCCTACCACAAATACTTTTTCAACATTTTTGATCCAGTCTAAGTGTCCACAATCCTCCCCCTTAGATTGAGGGGGTATATTAGACTAGGAAACAAAACATTATTATATGTATTGTATTGTATGTTTGTAGTTCTCGGGGTACGAAAACTATAACATATATATATATATATATATATATATATATATATATATATATACACTAGTGGTGAACCCACGCGATGCGGCGACAGAAGAATTTTTTTTCGTCAAATAATTTACTTTGAATACATAATTCTCGGGTGTTGACTAATTCGTTTTTTTGGGTTGTTTTCCATTAAAAATAAAGTAAAATTGAGTTTTGATTAAAAGTTCGTTACTATTTTGTTTTAAAAATATGCATACTTTTTAGTTTTGATTTAAAATATAATTGTTCAATTTTAAAAATAAATAAATGTTCTTTATTTTATATGTTTAGATTGATAATAACATGTTGGTATTTCTCCTTCCCCTTCCGTGCCCAAGTGAATGGGGGTGATCATGACTAATAAAAATATAAGAAAATGCAAGCTAATAATTTTATATTAACTTAATTGAGTTAAACTAACAATATAGAAAGATATGAAATATTATCATGAAATATGTGAATAAACACCTTTTTTTGAAAAATTAAGAAAAATTCGGTTTGAAATTTCATGCACGACAAAGCTTTTCAGGCACGAATAACGGATTTTCTAACAAAAATTTATATTGTATTTGTACGTAATAGAAATCATTAGCTACGTGTAGACAAATGGTTTCCAACATGGATTATTTTTCTTGCGACATGCTATGTTGAACTAAAAATAAAAATACGTTTATTTGTAGTAAAAAGAAAAATATGATGTAATCCTACTAAAAAAATAGAAATGCGTTGTTTGGAATGTTGGGTATGGTAATTTCTGTTATGCGGTTGATGAATTTTTTTCGTAACATACCATATTTCAAAGAACACTCAATGTATCGAGAAATAGTGTTAAATTATATTGATTAAGGTACTATTTGGTAGCCTCTTAATTGAAAAATTAAGAGACAACCTCTTAATTTTTCAGACGTAGACTGTTTGGTTGGATATGAATTTATGCCTCTTGATTAAAAAGATGTCCCTTAAACTTTAAGACGTAGAAGTGTGTCTGAAAAAATAAATAGAACGCACGATCCTTTTTTGCCCAAATCCTCCATATCCTTCCTCTCCTCTTTCTTCTTCACAACGTCGCCTCTTGCTCCTTCCCAGTGAAACTCCGATTACAACCCTCCGTCGTCCCAGCCGGACATCGCCTCCGCCAGAGACGTCGGGCATCGCCTCCGCCAGAGACGCCGGCTTCACCATCGCCCCAGGCAGCGAAGCCCTCCGGCTCCCTCATCGATGCGAGTTCTCTTCCACCCCTTTCTCCTCCAGCTCTGATCTTGTCTGCATCCGTTCGGTCTGAAACGTTGCCGTCACCGTTGTCTTCGCCTCCGCCTCCGATTGCTTCACCCTTCGCCTCCGACATCTTATGCAGGTAACATTTTCTTTTTTTCTTGTTATGTAATGAAAGGCACTCAAGAGTACACCACTTTTGATTTTTTGTAATTATACATTCATCAATAGCCCACTGATCAAGAAATTGAAGCCCTTAGATCACTTATTTTGAAGTTATGATAAATTCGTTTATTTGTATTTTAATGGGAACTTGTTGTTTGTTTCTTGCACTATACGACAAACATGGGTTTTTACTTATGATTGCTACATTTTTTATTGAAGAGTGTAATGACTTGATTCTAAGTACTTAGATTTATGTATTGATTTATTTGTGCCCCAGGTGATGTTTTTGTCTTATGGTTGCTAATTAAAATAAAAGGGCATGGAAATGTAACTATGTTGGAATTACATCTTGTATTTGTCACACGGTTTGATTGTGCTTATAAGAGTGACAATTTAGGTTGTTTCTTGTTGAAAGTTGAAGAGTTGCTCAATGCTCAATGCAAGCCATAGCAGTTATTGTGGGTTTTGTCCAAGTTGAAGAGTTGCTCAATGCTTAATATTGATGTTGTTTTTTGATTCTTGATGTTTTTATGAGTTTTGATGCTATTTTGGTAAAGTTGAAAAAAACAATTAAAAGGGAAACCGGATATTTTTATCATTATATCATTGTACTTTCTATTTATACCTCATTAGAATGCTAGATTTTGTTATAGTTTTTAAAATACGATGTCTTAATAAGGAAAGGTTGGAAGTATAATGTTGTAATTGAAAGAAATGATAGACAAGGGTAAAATGGTCATTTTTATTATTCAACATAAAAATTCAGAGGTTTCAACCAAACAACATGTTAAAATTCAGATCTTAAAAATTCAGACACTCTTAGAAATTCAGAGCTTTTAAAAATTCAGATCTTAAAAATTCAGATCCTGTCAAAAAGCCCCTAAGAGATATAGACATTTGTTTTCTTTTTCCGCCAATAGTTTTATTTACGGTGTGTTTCCAAGTTGAAACAAAGGGATAAGATTTGACTTGTTTGATGGTGGAGTATACAACATACATGAGAATCGACAATTAGTAGTTTCCTTTCGACATATATTTTATCTATTATATTTTCTTCAATAGACGATAATTAATTTTTTTTCGACGTTTAGTTTCTTTTCATAAGCATGTCAATTTTCAAGTTATACAAAATTCAACAACAAATATAATTTAATTTTAAAAATTTATATCATTTGTGTTGATGTTTTGGGTTTATATAAAATATTTGTTTATAGTTATTTTAAGTAATCCGAATAGCTTGTTTATAAAATATATTAATATGTCCACGTATTAGGGGTGTCGAACGAGTAAATTTTTCGGGTTTCGGGTAGAACGGGTAGGGTAGAACGCGTATTTTCTTAAGGAAATAATAACCGATACCCGACCTATATTGTAATTCGGGTTTTCGGGTTTGAGGTCGGGTCGGGTAAGTTTCGGGTATACCCGAAAATTAATAAGTGACACTTATTGATAATTTTTTTTTTACATGTTGGTTGGTTTAATAACGAATTGGTTAGGAAAATACTCCATAAAATTAACAAGTACATATATAATAACAATCCAAATCATTATAATATGTTATGAAAGGTTTTGTTTTATTTGAAGTGTGCGTACGTGACTGCATTGTATAGTTGGTATTATTTAAAAAAACGAATTCGGGTATACCCGAAAATAAATATTCATACCTAAAAGCCGACCTATATTATTATCGGGTTAACCTATTACCCGAATGTTCATACCATTTACCCATTCTACCCGACCCATTCTACCCGAATTCGGAACGGGTCGGGTGGATAGAAAGGGTTTCGGGTTTTTTCGACAGGCCTACCATGTATTATGTTTATAAGACTCTTTAAAAACATATCATCATGGTTATAAATTAATAAGTAGAGTTCAAGTAGCTATATATGTTGAGTGTGGCTTTAAAAGTTATCTTCCCTATAACAAAAGTCCCAAACGCAGGGATGATGTCATCATAAGATCTGAGTAAGATTCCAAACGCCAAATGAGAATAGCTAATCTCCTATCCTAATAAAAGAGTACATTATATCCACGTGTCAATCTCCCAGTAGCCCTATATAGTTTTTTCCCGCTTATTTTCCTCATACACATTTACCAAACTGCCCTCCAGATCATTTTCATATGCAGTCAAAGTCAATAATGAAATCCGAAAAATCTGTAGAAATTTAAAACTATACGTAAAGAAGATTATCTAGAAATGTTAATTTGAAATTTAAAAGTCGTTTATATCCAATCCAATGCAAATATGGAAGTTTGTTTATTATAATGGGAAGGTAATTATTATCCAGCCAATAAATTCCAAAAAATCCTCACCCAATAAAATCATATACCGAAATATATAGCAAAATTCATTGTTTACGCTACTATTTTCTTCGCCATTCTGCTTCATAGAACTCTTTACAAACGGTGTTCAATCCTTCCTCTCTGTCCGACTTATAATTTCCTTCGCTTTCTCATCATTTGTTGCATATTCATCCTCGAGGACAACAACCACTACACAAGGTTAGTAAACTGAATTAATGCATTTGTAAAAATTCCCATAGCAGCATATATTCTTCATAGTTTTGATGTTTATGTAATAAATTCTTCTACTTTAAAAACTTTACAGGTTTACTGTTTACATTATTTACATTTGACAATGAATTAACATACCAAAATTACTTTCATAATTCGTTTTTTTATGTTTATGACATTTATCATTATACTTTTTTACTCTAATTTTCATTATTGTATACTGAATGTATAAAGAACAGTCCCTGTTTAAACAATATACATTAACTTCCTTACCTGTACAACCGAATTTGCCCAGCAAGTCCCATTTTAGCTCTAACATCCGATTTCACAAGCAATGTGAAAGTACAAAAACCAATATTTGAAATACCTTGAAAAACGCTATCACTCTATTTAACATTGTTTTCTTTAAATATTGATACAAACATCACCAATAATTAAAGAGTATACATTAACTTCCTTACCTGTACAACCGAATTTGCCTACCAAGTCCCATTTTTGCTCTAACATCCGATTTCACAAGCAATGTGAAAGTACAATAACCAGTATTTGAAATACCTTGAAAAAAGCTATCACTCTATTTAACATTGTTTTCTTTAAATATTGATACAAACATCACCAATGTGATTGATACCTATTAAAAATGTCATCATTTTATTTGAAAGTGAATTAAAAGTGTTTGCTACCTGCTAAAAACCATTTTGATATACATTAAAAATGAATTCTACCCTCTAGAACATTTTCATATACAGTCAAATTCAATAATTAAAACTGAAAAAAATCTGCAACAATTAAAAGTATACTTCATTAATGGATTATAAAAAAAAAACATTTGACTACTAATTCATGATATCTAACTTGTCCTTACTATTTGTCATCTTATCTAATTGTAAGTTGCAGGGGCAATTTCGGTATAAAGTTTGTTTTTCAATTCGAATAGAATATGATAATCACACAATCAAGAAATTCTCAAACACTTTTTTTTTGTTATCTTATTTGCTATATTTCTACTAAATAGTAACCGGTTTGCTATGTCTTTGTATATATTCGATAATTGCATATATTAATTTACAAATATGCTATTTGCTAACATTTCTATATGGTTATATATTCTATCATTGCATATATTAATTTACAAATATGGTATTTGCTAACATTTCTATATGGTTTCAATCGTTTTGCAGAAAATGAATATAGGGAAGAAAGTTTACCTAAAAAACATTGATCAAATTGATGATAATTCACACATCAAGATACGGGTGCTGAAAATGTGGAACTTTACTAGAAATAATATGGTTTGTTCAATTGAAATGATCATAATGGACGAGGAGGTTTGTTGTATTTCTTATATTTTTTGTATTCCATTCAATATTACATATGTTGCAACAAACACATAATTCTTATTTATTTGATTGAACAGGGAACACAATACCATTCTTGTGTCTTCAATCAGAATTTCTCCAGATTTGGTCATTTATTAAAGGAAAATGACACTTATATAATTATAAAACCCAATATGGCGGCTGTTCTTAATGGTTTTAGTTATACAGGTCATAAACAAACAATAACTTTGGATTGGAAAAGTATCCTTAAAAAATGTGACGACTTTTCCGAACCAGTGAATGGATTTATGTTTATTGATTTTAATTCAATCATAGAACAAACATGCCCACGAGACGCATTCTTTGGTTAGTTATTAAATTTTATTCCAATTGCTTTTTTGACTTGTGTTCTTTATTATACATTTTTTATTTTGATGTTTTAATATTAAATAATACTATAACTTGTGTTATTCTTGTGTAGATGTTATTGGACAAATTGTCTCAATTCGACCGCTTGAAACATCAAATCCTGTAGCATCCAAGCATTATATCAAACTCACACTTAGCAACCTAGAGTGAGTTTATATTATTTTTATTCGTTTATTATCTTTAATTAAATCACAACTTAATAGTATTAACTATTTTCATTGTTTATTTAGGTTTGTACATCTTAAGGTTACTATCTTTGGAACTCAAGCATACCAGCTGTCACAATACCTAAAAGAGAACCCGACAGTTAATTGTGTTGTTATAGTGATGCAGTTTGTAAAGCTTAACATTTGGGATGGTTTGTATTCACATATTATATATATATATATATATATATATATATATATATATATATATATATATATATATATATATATATGCTTTTGTATAATTGTTATTGATTTGCTATTTTAATATTACAGGAGTTGGTCAAGCTAAAAGTCATTTTGAAGTAACCAAAATGTTCATAAATTCTGACATTGTTGAAATTAATGAGTACAAGAAAAGGTTAGTTTTATTGATTTCTGTTATTTGTTTAATTTAGACTAGCACAAATTCTATAATTTATCAAATCATTTTAAACATTACAGATTGAAAGCTGATGACAATCTTGGTAAATCTGAAAAAAACATTACTTCACTCTAAAGCTACTCTTCTTCATATACAGATGACTTTAAGGACACTTTCCCATTAAAAACAATTTGTGAAATCACAGAACCGCTGAAGGTACATTGCATTGTTTGATATCCTTTTGTTTTTTTACACTATGTATTTTCCTAACTTTACATGCTATTAAATACAGGAAATGAAATTTTTGTTAGTTGCTTCAATCGTTAATATAAGACAGAATCTACACTGGTATTACGAAGCATGCTACAAAAGTGGAAAAAAAAACTTCAGTTCCAAGACACAATCATTCGTATACCGACCCTCAGAAAGTTACAGAAACTGTTGTTGTTCAGTGTAAAGATCCAAGTTGCAATAATTCGGATTTTCGTACAGTTATCAAGTAAACACTTTTTATTTATATTAATTGTTTCAAACATTATAGATAATTTATATTTATCTAATTGTTTTTTTAAGGTATATAATTCCAATCAACGTACAAGATGGTACTGACACCATTGGATTGACTCTTTTTGATAGAGAAGCAAAAAGGCTGTTAGATATAAGTGCATATGAGTTGAAAAAGATACATGAAGCGGTCTATTATATTATTCATATATTAATATCATAAGACATTTAATTTGTTAATATTTATTAAAAATCTTCTTACAGGCTAGAGACAGTGATGCACTATTTCCAATGCAACTTAACATGTTGAAAAACCGCAAGTTTGCTTTTCTTGTAGATATTACAAAATACAATGTCAACAACTATAATAATATCTACACCATTCTCAAGCTGACAGAAGATGTATCCATTGTTTTAGAATTGGAAAGTAAATTAGAACTTATGGTACAAAACATTTTAGGGTTCACCAATTATATTTGTTTACTATGTAAATACATAACGATTAACATATTTCCATTTAATTTTGTAGAGTATTGAATCTGTCTCCTTAAATCAGGTGCCTTTGGAATCAGATGATGTTGTCCAGCCTGTTCAAAAGGTTTTTCAATTTCTTTCCTTAAGCTTTATTTATATTTAATTGTTCCTATTAAAAACTTATTTTTTTAAAATAAATTTAGGATGTCATCTCACAAACAGATGAAAGCTTTACACCATCAACAGTTGATAAATCAACCGCAACAAGTCCTAGCAAAATATCAACTGATTTGAAGCGCAACCTCCAAGACATTTGTGACGTTGATTCTGGAGATGATTTAAGTTCAACTAAGGCTAAAAGAAAATCAATCGGAGAGGAAACTCCACTCTTAATTCCAAAAGTCGAGAAGTGAGTTGGTTTTGGTTATAACACACATTTACTATATTTTGATGTTGCTTATGGTTTTAAACATATTTTGATTGGTTGGTATGCTTCTTATGTTTAGATATTTAGGATGTCAATTATTATTTGTTTTGGATATATTTGGGTATTTTATTGTTTTAAAGTGGACAAGTTAGTTGCTTTTGGTTTTAACACACGTTTAATATATTTTGATGTTGATTTGGTTTTAAAGATATTTTGAATGTTTGGTATGCTTTTTATTTTTAGATATTAAGGATGTCAATTATTATTTGATTTGGATATATTTGGATATTTTTATTGTTTTAAAGTGGACAAGTTAGTTGGTTTTGATTTTAACACACGTTTAATATATTTAGATGATGCTTTGGTTTAAAAGATATTTTGATTTGGGGATAAAAAGCTAAAATCTCTTTAATTACATATAATCTTCTTTTAAAAGTTTAACTAAGGCATAGTTTCAATGTTGATTTGATTTGCATTTGTGTCCAGATTATGTAGAACCAATTTAAGTAAGTAGATTCCCCTTAACTATTTGGTTTTGTATTGATTTAAACGCTAATTATGTGTTTGATCGTATGACATGCTATTAGCATGGCATCCATAAATGCAATTTCTGACTACTTTCTTAAAAGGACTAAAGAAAAAAAAGAGTGTATAGCCATAGATGAAGTGAACCCCAGAAATATTCTTGAGGTTCCTCTTATTGTTCCAAGTTCAAGAACTTCTGATCATATCAACTTAGGGGGAAGAACTAGAAGATGTAGATGGGTTACGATAAAATGGAGCATTGTTGCATCTCAATATTGGATAATAGAACTGAAAAAACTGAAAATAGCAGGGCCACTTTGTGTGGTGAGTTTATTGCAATACACTTTGAAGACCATTTATGTGATGTCCGTTGGACATCTTAGAGAGCTTTCCCTTGCTGCTGCTTTAATGGCTTTAACTTCATGTTCTTACTACACTTTCAGTCATTATTTTATTAGTAGGTCCCACGTTTATTTCTTTGAACCATGTAAATGAACAACAAAAAAGGGTTTATCCATATATAATCGTCGTTGAACACTTTTCTGTATTTATTTGAGTTTGTCATGAAATTAGATCCTATGTTATTTGATTCTTTGTTCTTAATAATTCTTCGTTTTTCCCTTAGAATCCAAGATTTTAATTCAACATATTTGATTGTTGGTTATTTCATAAGACCCACATAGTAAAAAAAAAGTAGATATGGTAGAAAGTAGAGACCAACAAATAGTATGTGATATACACATGGCGAACATGTATATCATATGTCTCTGGAAATTTGTTTGTAATTATGATTTAAAATTACACTAGGGACTGATCATAAGGAAAAGTCTCCCCTTACAATATTGTCAGATATACCTTCACTATACTCAAGAAATGGGTACTACTATAGTACCAGGAATCATGGTATGTTTACTTGGAATATGTCTTAGGTCCATGATAACCAAGTACATAAACATATTTTAATTGAACAAAACTCTACTTGACGTAGTCACAAAAAATAAAAATTAAAAATTAAAAAATTGTTTGAACCTATAGCTTTCATTAAAGGATGATATAAAGTTTTAAAAAACTTGTAACACAATGAACAAAAGAAGATTATGTTTACATTTTAGCAATTTTACTTATTATTTTGGTCAGGTTAGTGTCTAACATTTTGATGGATCATAAATTTAATTTCTTGAACTAATAATACATTTATTTCATGGTTGCACCATATATAGTATATGTATATCCTCTATAAATAAATAAATTTCGTCTATTTAAAATATTGTAGCATAAATTTCGGTAATCCCTTATTAAATTCAAATCATATGTTAATATGTAATCAATTTGTGATCCATTAAATCCCATAAAATCAGGAACATAAATTTATCCAATAAAAATTCAACAACAATAAATTCATAAAACCTGGTAGTATATTATGAAGATATTATTATGTGAATAAGGTTATATCTCTAAATATACCTCATAACGTGAAAGCAATCATTTTGAAAATCCTCATTCGTCTTCTTTGTCTTTGAATTGGATATGCAATTCTTATTTCCTCAAAGTTACAGCAATCTGCTTCATAGAAGTTCTATTCCTCATTTCAGTTCACACGTTAACTGCTTTTCATTTTAAAGCCCTCTTACTTCCTGCAAGATTTCAATATTCATATACCAGGTTAGTCTTTTGACTTTTAATTACATTGGTTTCTGTATGGATTTATTGTTGAACATTGAAAGTCAATTGATTTATTGTATTCCAATTCCATACTCATTTGCAACTAAATGTTGAAATGGAATTGAATTCCAATTCCGACCAAACTAAAGAAAGACATCGATCAAAATCCATCTTGACTAAGAAAATATTATTTACGTGGTAAAGTTCCATCAAGTTGTTAAAGCTCTAATCTTTTGAAACAAGGTTTTTGAATCTCTTCATCTGTCACAATATCTGCAAATACTGTAAAAAAAGTGTTATCTCTTGTGAACTAGATTTCACAAACTGAAGTTTATTCAAAATATGTACATACTCGGAAAAAAATGTGTTACCTCTTCTAAATAGACATTCATTCCTACTAACTGTAACAAGCATGCTCAAATAGATGTTTTGAATCAATAATCTATTTTTTAATAAACACCACTTTTGGTATATCTAACGATTTTTTCTTCATGGTTTCCATGGAGAACTAGGGTTTTACCCCCTCATATCATCCCAACAATTAATTGGTTGAAATTGGGGAAAGAACAATTCGAAATAAAATAAGCCCTAGGTTGGAAATGACGATGATGACTGGTGATGCACATCAGGGAAGGAATTGAGGTAGGCAGTAGAATAAGGAGATTCGGGGTTAGGATCGTCTATTCTCATGGAAACGGAGACTATGTCGTATGAGGAGAGCTCACTGTAGATGAAATCCTCAAGTTTCCATTTCATGAGTTGTTGAAGACAATCGATGGTGGCTGAATCGATGAAATAAGTTGAGGGTTAACCGGCGAGTGAGTGATAGGAAGACACACACAGAAAGAGAAAGATAGAGAGAATGAGTGATGAAGAAGATGTCTGTAGAAAGAGAGTTGATGCGAGAGTATGGCGATTTCTTGACCCGATTTCTTTCTGCATATACAACACATGTGACTACTGACAGTGCGTGTGGGTATTGACTATTATTTGGATCCTTTCGACCCATATTTAGCTTTAGATATACCAAAAGTCATGTTAGCTTTAATATATTTAATTAAATACACTTTTACACATTATAAACAAATATAAAGTTCGATTTTATATTATTTAAAATCTTAAAAAGATTTAAGTTGAGTTATTTTTTAATAAAATAATACATCACTAAATTAATATTTGTAGATTTACAAAACCATTGTATTAAACAAATACATAAAAAATTATATAATCCATCGTATAATGTTAATTTGATATTTCTTAAATAATTTAATTTTTAAAATAATATCATTTATCTTTTAAAGTTGCAGACATACAATGCATTTCCATTCTAAAAAGACTACAAAAATAAATACTTCAACAACTACAACGGTTAATACTTCAATTAACAAAGGTAACTTTTCAAATAAATTTACTTTATTATTATTATCTCTTATTTTTTTTTTTAACTAAAATCAACTTTATTTAAATATTTAACATATATATTCACATAAAAAAATAGATAAATTGTCAAGTACTTCGTCCCCTGCAAATCAATATTCTTCTAAATTGGTAACCGATGCTTACAAAGGTACACTTATTTATTCCATTGTATTATATAATCATATTATTTACCTAATTTCACATTTCATATCGTATCTTATGTGTTCTTATGCAGAAAACAATAATAACATGTACCACATGCAAGCCCGAGAGAAAAGAAGACAAAGAAAAATATATTTGGAAAATAAAAGATCGAAGAAAATGAAAACAACATTGAACGTTCCAAGTACATTAATACTGCATCTCTTAAATAATATAATTAACTACATCCTAATATTATTTTATATTTTATGTTTTACTGTTACTTTGTTTTATACATATCTTTAAAAGTTTTATAAGTTGTTGTTATTTGCAGATCAATCGACTAACATTGTTGGTCAAACTCAAAATGTCAATTCATTTACTTCACCTGGAATGCATACTACAACCATACAACACTCTCCTTCCTTGACATATGTTAGAACTCCGTTATCTAACATTACAAATGGTAATTATTTATTGTTTTTAAAATATACTATTATCCATTTTGTATATAATACATACATACACATATATATATATATATATATATATATATATATATATATATATATATATATACTTATTATAATTTCTTTTGGTTAGATAATATTAGTATCAATAAATATGCCACTTCCAAAATACCAAACAGAAGACAATACTATGTACTTTCAAATTAAATGACATCAAAAAAATGCATCTACAGTAACCACTTCTTCATCATCAATCAAGTAAAATCCAAGATGTCATAGATTAAAAACGAAGACAAGACATTTATCCCCTATCCCATTGATTGATTTGACAGAAGATGTAGAAAATATGCATCAAGTGAACAATGAAAATCTTATAGTTGGTATCTCAAATGGTAATAAAAAATAATATCCATTTTACATTTCAAATACTATGTTGTATATGTTGGATTAGTGTCTAAGTCCATAACTATTTTGGTATGTACTTGACCCGATGGTGCATGGTCCTTTTGGGTTGCCTTCACCAAAGCAACTTGATAGGATGAATTATGGAGAGAAAGGATTAAATATGATTTATTAATATATTATGAGAATAATATATTAAATGAGAAATCATATTGTTTAATTAATATTAGTCAATAATTAATTGGTAATTAGTTTTGTGACTAAAAGAGATTAATTAAACTTAAGGGACTGGAATTGTAATTATAAGATAATTGCAATTAGGGCCATGGATTGCCTTTTATTATAAGGTGGACGAATTCTATGGGGGAAGCCCATATGAAGTCGTCCAAGGCCTTAAGAAAAGGGCTCCATGGGTTGCTTAGGGCTTAAGCAACCAAATTAGGGTTTCCTTGTTAGATAACCCTAATAGCCTTATTATATAAAGACCCCTTATGCCTCAAAAACGTGGACAAGCAACCTTTTAGGGTTTCATACGTTTTTTGGGCAGCCTCTAACCTCTCTCCTCTTCATCCTCTTGCTTATGGTGTTTGTGAGCCATTAGAGGAGTGACACTTGTGACTCTAAGCCTTCCAAGGTCAATTCAAGGAGGAATTGGATTGTTATTGCTATATAACAATCAAGGTATGTTCTTAAACCTATTTACATGTGAATTCTAATGTCCATATGCTAGAATTAGGGTTTATAGTCTTGGATTCAAAGCATGTACAATAGAGAAACCTAGATCCGAGCTTTAGGGTTTGTATGAGCACATAGGATGTCTTATGACCAAAACCCATCAGTGGTATCAAAGCCTAGATTGGTTTCTATTGTATTGATGCCTGTTGTAACTGAAAAATTCGATTTTTTGCATTCTGGAGGCTGGACTCGCCGAGTCCATAGCTGAACTCGCCGAGTCCAAGGTGACTCGACGAGTCCAAGCCTGACTCGACGAGTCAGCTCGTCAGATGGAGGGTACTTCGAGATTTCTTGCTGTTTTTGCTTATGGATAGTTACCTTATCATGTTAGATTTATATTAATCCGATTATATGATATATTTGACTATATTTTTGATCTAATTGAAGATATTTATCAATTAATAAGATAATTGTTTCCTTATAAGATAATTGATTAATTATTTTGACTAAACTGATAAATTGTTTTGCAAGAAATCATTAAACAAATCAAATATGGATAATTATGTAATTAAATGTTAGTTTAGATTATTTGTTATTTGATCCTTGTTGTTATGAAAAGTTTCATATTTTGCCCTTTAGGTTTTATAGTTTAAATTTGAACCCAATAGTTTTGTAGTTTTGAAATTTAAATAGTTGAAACCCTAATGTTTTGAAATGTTTCAAAACTTGCCCTCAAGTTTTGGAATTTAAAGGTTGATTAAAAGTTTAATTAGAAATGTTAAATTCTAAAACTCTAGTATTGTTTTGAAAAAGTTCAAATCACACCCTTATGGTTTTATTAATTAATTAAGGTGTATAATTAAAAGAGGTTTAATAAATCCATAAAAGTTTAGGTTAACCATTTAATAGAATTAAAAGTGTAATTGTTAAAGTTAACCACATAGTATTTTTAAAAAGTTATAAAATACACCATATACTATATGTATAACATTAAAGGTATAACATTATATATATGTATGAGTAAAAGTCAGTCTTACCGTTAGTAGGCCTCATTCACGAAGCTGGTCTATAAGGGGTGTTTAAGGAAATTGCCTATAAAATGGCGATTGAATAGGTATCCACTCTTACCCACCGCACTCTTGACTAGTGGAGGGTCGTTAGCCGAACGGGTAGGATAAGACGAAACCTTCCATTATAAGTATAATGAATTACTAAAGTAACTAAATGTTTTCATAAAATTCCCAATCTTAGTTACTTAGGCAAAAGTGAATTGATGCGATTCCATGAAATTACACTTTGTGCCCTTGCGAAGACGTTAGTGGAGCGTGTGTGGTTAACCGGCATACTAAATGGGTCTAAGCAAAGGTAGCAAAGGGTGACTCAATGTTTGTCATAGTTCGATGGAGCGTGTGTGGTTTACCGGCACATCGAATAGGTGATTGTAACATGTGAGGGCACCATGTAGTTTGCATGGTTATTCACACCCGCTTTGTGATCCTCGGCATCCCAGTCACAAACAAGAGGGGCATATCGAGATATAAACATGCCATTGAAAGTTCAATGTATCTCAAAGGATCTAGGATTTTTCATAGATTTAAAACTGAAATTTCTTTTTCGTTTTTCATGGTGGAAATTAGTGAATCGTCATTCACTTACCTTCAAATATTCTGCAACTAGATTACGGCATCCCTTTTCTAGGTTGTAGCGTATTGTGTTGGGTCCTAGCCTTGGAATTTCATTTGGGTGATCTACCAAGGACTCAATCTATCAACTAACTTGAATTCGTTTTTCTCCCGTTTTGTAGATGTCAAAGTTCGACAACTATGGTCTTCTCAAATCCCGTAGAACAAGCATTCCACATGAAGATGATATTCCACGATTCGATCGAGGAACAAGAAATCATGCTTCACTTCCTCTACCTCCTCCAATTATTCTCCCTAACCCACAAGTTCAAAGGCTTGAAAAGTTCAAGATCACTCAAGCCCTTTTGGCAAGTAAACATAAAGAAGGAAAGTCCGTGTGTGCACACGTCCTAGGGATGAAGTCACACATTGATAAGTTAAGAATGTTGGGATCCGTTGTCTGTGAGGAAATGGCTGTTGATTGGGTTCTTCAGTCACTTCCCAACTCATATAGTGAGTTCGTAAGAGAGTACTATGTGATGAACTATGACGTGACCCTTATAGATCTCACCTATATGCTTATTGCTGCTGAATCTGCAATGATTTGGCGCAATAGAAAAGCAAAGTTGATTGGTGAATCTGACTTCGAGACCTCTATGGATATAGACAATGGCAACGAAAGACATGCTATGATCGAAAAGTTTGATCATAAGAGAAAGGCGATGTCTGAAGTAGTTGCATGTCCTGTTCCAAAAGAGTCGATTTGCTTTTATTGCCAAGAGAAGGGGCATTGGAGACGAAGCTGCCCCATTTACCTAAGAGATCTAAGAGATGGGAGAGTCGAAACACATGGCTCTAATCTAGGTAAAATCCATTAACTAACTCTTTTAAGATTCTATTCTAGATTCTTAATACATAATGTGATAAGATTACAATTGATGTTTTGTAGGATCGAAGAAAAGAAAGGGAGATTAAGGGAAGAAGTGAGCAAAATCTAACCGTAAAGGAATGGATTTCGATCGCATTTCTCGAAGATTAGATTCTTGAGCTACTACTTAGAGTTAGAATTAGATTGCTAAGAAATATGAATTAGCATAAGTTTTCAAATGAGTTGCATTGTAAGGACAAATTTTTCCGCAATAAAATAAATTTTGATTTTAAATTTTATTTATTTATCCTTGCAATGGCGTGTATGAAAAATTGATGTTAAAATGTTTCTATGGATTTGGTTCTTATTGTGTTATTTATAGAAAGTTGAGGATTTACCAAATAGGAAGAGTTTCTCATCGCCCAAAGTTTCAATTGGACAGAAATTTGGAATCACGCAACTTGGTTGCACGATGAATGAGAAATTTCATATTTGGAAATTAGACAAATTCATTGACAAAGTGTCAAGTGAAGGACTAAGAGATCGAGCACACAATGTTGCGTGTTGATCAAGTCCACCATAAGAGTAACAATGATACTCGTCATGATTTACTAAAGGTTTAGTAAATATGATTATACTTACAAGATTAAGTGTAATTTTGAATTGATTAAAGGGTTTAGATCAATAGCAGAACGAATAAGAAGAATCAAGTAGGCAGAAAGATAAAAGTTTCTCCATTCTAAGAAGATGGGAGAGTACATTTTATGCTTTATGATAGGTCTTAATGATTAAGAACCATATCTCAATTGATCCTCTAAGTGAGTCTTAGTACAATTGTATGTCTAAGAAGAGGAATCAAGAATTGAAGAAATGGTTAAATCAATAAGTCAATCATACTTCGTTCCAATAAAAAAATCTTAAAGTTAAGATTGTGACATTGAGTGAAAGGTATTAAGAAGGTTTGTAACTTTCATTAAATGTGGAAAGTTGTGATGTCTTGGATAAGACAAAGACCAACTAGGACCAATTTATGAAGTGTTTTGATAAAAGCTACACTAACTCTTGAATATTTGTTTGTCAAGAAATGGTTATTAACAAGAGAACCTTATATGTCAAGGAGTCAGTGGGAGTCTTAATTGTCTTGAAAGGTTTCAAGAACAAATCAAATAAACCTTATCGATCATCACTAGCACACGAGTTGAGGTTTACAACCTATCGTGTTGACATTATTTTGATTCTGTGCTAATCCAATCGAGTTAATTATGCATGAGAGTTTTATGAGTTCTCATTTTGACCGCATAAAAGGCAAAGCACCTTAATCAATGAAAGGTACATTGATAAGAAAAGGTGACTCGCTTAACTACTTGGAAGACATGGTGGGCAGCTGTGCTACCATAAGGCAAGAAATCAAGATTAAGAAAGCTCGGTCCATATGAGTTTGAATTTGTCATAAACTTTGGTTTTAACAAATTCACATGGATAGGAACACATACACCGCTCAAATCTAAGTGTCATAAGATTTCCTCCTTCATGAAAATGATTGTGAAGAAATGCTTTCACTAAGAGAGATTTTAAGAAGATAGTGATTGTAAAATTGCATTCTCAAATTCAATCATGGTTACGGCATCCCTTTCCATAATTTAATTGTGAGGTTTGGCAATTAGTCTTAATTGTTTAGACACACATATGAACTATCGAAGGCAAAGGTGTATAAGTTCAAGAAGCATTGATAAAGGATTATCAAAGCACTAAGTATTAGAAACATGAACTTAAGAAATTCAATAAGTATTGTTTTCTGAAAGTTAAGATGTTTATGAATACATGTCGAAGCTAGTGGGAGCATAAGTGTTATGTTTTATAGTAATCATCATGATAGTGGGAGCATAAATGTTATGATTATTAAGGAAAGTATTGCAAGGTTAGCAATATTAATTATAGAAGACAAGAGTCATACTTTGCAAAGTTGTAAGAGTTGAAAGGTTGTTTTGCTATAATTAAGGGAGAGAATATTATGCTTCATTTCAAATCTAAAGGATTAGGTTGAGAAATGTTAATAAATTTAGTCAAAGGTACATAGTGTGTTCTTAAAATTTCGATTATGATTACGGCATCCCTCTTCACAATTCGAATTTTGAGAACATAGCAAATAAAACATTATGCGTCGTGTCCCATACGCTTCGAGTATAGGATCGATTGCAAATGCTTTAATGTTTGACCATTCTAAAATTTTCCAAATGTCGAGCGCATTTAGAGGGAAAAGGGACTAGAATTGGTTTTGACTAAAACAATCAAACAACTATCAAAGGACAACCCAAAGTTCGACGAGGATTGGTCGCTTGTGAGTAGTTGGAAGTATAGTATTGGAAAATATGGAAATGTTTCCATATTGGATGGACCGTATCGACATCATTACGAATAGATAAGATTCTATTAAGAATGAGTTGTCATATGGAACATATGGAAGTGTGTCCATATTGGGAATTGAATATTGAGAAATCTATGACTAGATTAGAAACTTCTATGCAAAAGGATGTTCAAAGAATGTACTTTGAGTGAGAGACATCACGTCTATGGAATTGTCTTGTAACAATCTTCGATAGAGGACTTTGTAATATCATTGGCAATAGTCTTTGTGACTTTGATGCAGTGACATTACAAAAGAGATCATTGCATAAAATGTTAGAATCTAGCATATTCTATAAGTAGCAAGAACTTGATATTCTTTCACTTATAAAAAGGATTTGGAGTTGTGAAATGAGAAGGATTGGAAATGTGTTCAATGTGATCTATTTCACAAAGTAAGAACCATAGGTAAACATTGTGTGCATGCTAGGAGCATGGGACAAGTGTTGGAATTCAAGTAAAGAGTTGATTAACCGAAACGACAAATAATGAGTAATCGATATGGTGATAAATAAAAGGTGTTTTATTTATACTCAAAGGTTTGAGGCCATATGGGATTAGTATTATTCTTGTGTTTCACTTTGCATGTTTTGACTTCCAGAATAATTGAGTTTATTAAGAATAATCGAATTATTCGAACGGGCCACAGTCATTCATATGTTGGAAGTAGATATGAATGAAGACTGTCGTGAATTGGTGTGTGGATTTTCTAAAAGAGTATTAGACATAAGCAAATGTTTGCTGCAACGTTCATGAGTGCTTATGAATGTGATTTGAGCATTGGATTAGACCCACGCTCACTTAGATCACTCCATGGATTGTATCACGAGTGATTGGTGAGACGATAACATCTTATATTCTTGAAACCAAGATGTGTGAGTTGTATCTTGTGAATCGGTTGCACATTGATAATATATAAACGCACTAGTAATTTGGTGTTATAAAACATATTGTTGTGTGTGATTCGGTGCGTGAGTACAAGCGAGCATTGTATCAAAGTTTATCCGTTCCTTTTATTCAAAGTAGAATAAAAGCGATATCTTTGGGCCCCTCGATGGTTTAGTGATGACAAACGTAAATGCTCGGCCGGGCTAGGGCTAATTTGATTTGTTCAATTAGTCTGTCGTCATAAATCAGAAATCGAGAAGTAGTACAAAGAGAATGATTTGAAATCATATCTCATATGATATCTAGAATGGAGGAATATATGATCCCTTATCTAAGGACACGCGTATTTGATATGATCAGAGTTGACAGCGGCTTTGGAAAGCTACGATTGCAGATTGGGATCTGAAGTCATACGCAGAATAGTTATTAGACTTATCCAAGTGGGAGACTGTTGGATTAGTGTCGAAGTCCATAACTATTTTGGTATGTACTTGACCCGATGGTGCATGGTCCTTTTGGGTTGCCTTCACCAAAGCAACTTGATAGGATGAATTATGGAGAGAAAGGATTAAATATGATTTATTAATATATTATGAGAATAATATATTAAAGGAGAAATCATATTGTTTAATTAATATTAGTCAATAATTAATTGGTAATTAGTTTTGTGACTAAAAGAGATTAATTAAACTTAAGGGACTGGAATTGTAATTATAAGATAATTGCAATTAGGGCCATGGATTGCCTTTTATTATAAGGTGGACGAATTCTATGGGGGAAGCCCATATGAAGTCGTCCAAGGCCTTAAGAAAAGGGCTCCATGGGTTGCTTAGGGCTTAAGCAACCAAATTAGGGTTTCCTTGTTAGATAACCCTTATAGCCTTATTATATAAAGACCCCTTATGCCTCAAAAACGTGGACAAGTAACCTTTTAGGGTTTCATATGTTTTTTGGGCAGCCTCTAACCCCTGTCCTCTTCATCCTCTTGCTTATGGTGTTTGTGAGCCATTAGAGGAGTGACACTTGTGACTTTAAGCCTTCCAAGGTCAATTCAAGGAGGAATTGGATTGTTATTGCTATATAACAATCAAGGTATGTTCTTAAACCTATTTACATGTGAATTCTGATGTCCATATGCTAGAATTAGGGTTTATAGTCTTGGATTCAAAGCATGTACAATAGAGAAACCTAGATCCGAGCTTTAGGGTTTGTATGAGCACATAGGATGTCTTATGACCAAAACCCATCAGTATATACTTATAAAATTCATTGATATTTTATTCAATGCTTTTATTTTACAGAATATTTGGATCATGGTGATCAAGATGTTGTATGTCAAACATGTCGTGCAAAGTTATGGAGAAATGAATCCATTAGAGGTAAAGAAAAGGGGAACACGGATTATTCATTATGTTGTGCTTACGGCAAAGTTCAACTTCCAGATTTAAAGAAAGCACCCCCGACTTATGAAACAATGTTCCGAAATATGGATTCAAAAAGCAAACACTTCATGAAAAACATTCGACGTTACAATTCAATGTTTTCTTTTACGTCGATGGGTGGTAAAATTGATTCTTCAATCAATAGAGGAAACGCTCCATACATTTTCAGATTGGGTGGTCAAAATTATCATAGTATTGGAAGTCTTTTACCAGCAAAAGGATCGGAACCAAAATTCTCTCAGTTATACATTTATGACACTAACAACGAAATTACAAACAGACAAAGATGTTTTCGGTATTTTTTTCAAACTTCTTATTCATAATTTATTATTATTATTCATATATATATATATATATATATATATATATATATATATATATTACTAATATTATGTATAAATTTATTTATTTTAGTGGGGAAAAGGATCAATCAACATCAATTGATAGTGATATTATTGAAGATATTAAGGTGATGTTGGATTCAAATAATGTCTTGGTTAGATCTTATAGGATGGTAAGAGATACCTTTTAGAAAAATCCAGAAGTTGATATGAAATTACGACTTATCGGGAGAAGGGAGCAAGATGGAAGAACATATAACCTACCGACTGCTTCTGAGGTTGCTGCTTTAATTATTGGTGACATTTCTGATTCAATCGAAAAGAGGGACATCGTCGTTCAAACAAAAGATTGTTCTCTACAACGTATCAGTGAATTGCATCCTTCGTACCTTCCTCTCCAATATCCATTGTTATTTCCATATGGGGATGATGGTTACAGTGTTGACATTCTTCATAGAGGTGTGTCATTTACGGCCGACAGCAAGCGTGCGAAATGTACAATGAGAGAATATTTCGCTTATAGGATTCAAGACAGAGATCATTCGTTCTCTCTCATACTTAATTCAAAAAGGTTGTTTCAACAGTTTTTGGTAGATGCCTATACTATGATGGAAACAGAGAGATTGTACTACATACGTAGGCAACAACATGTTCTTAGATGTGATTCTTATGAAAATTTACGTAAACAAAAAGCTCAAGGAACGACTGATATCTCGAATGTCGGCCAACGTGTCATATTACCTTCGTCCTTTACCGGTGGTGCGCGCTATATGCTGCAAAACTATTTGGATGCCATGTCACTATGTAAATGGTTTGGATATCCTGATTTCTTCATAACCTTTATGTGTAATCCCAAATGGCCTGAGATTAAAAGGCTTCTTAAGGATACTTCACTTCAACCACAAGACAGGCCTGATATACTATGTAGGTTGTTCAAGATCAAGCTTGATGCATTCATTAAAGACTTAAGGGAGAATCAAATTTTCGGAAAAGTTCAAGCATGTAATTAAAAATATATTTATTAATTTTTTATAAAACATTGATCTTATTAATATATTTTAAATATTTTTTTAAAATCTAATTACATTTTCTTTTTTTGGCAAATTCTTTTTTTGGCAAATTCTGACAACAAGCTACCAACTGTTGAATGTATCGATCCGATAATTTCAGCAGAGATACCAGACATAATTGAAGATCCTGAATTGTATTCACTTGTGAATGAGTTTATGATTCATGGTCCATGTGGAGCTGAAAATATGAATTGTCCATGCATGGTGGATAAAAGGTGTTCTAAAAACTTTCCAAAACAATTCTGTAATCATTCGTCTGTTGATCAGAATGGTTTTCCGTTATATAGGCGAAGAAACGATGGTCATTTTGTTGAAAAATCAGGTGTAAGGTTGGATAATAGAAATGTTGTTCCATACAACAAATATCTATTGAAAAGATACCAGGCACATATTAATATTGAATGGTGCAATCAGGGATCTTCTATAAAGTATTTGTTTAAATACATAAATAAGGGTCCTGATAGAGCTACAGTTGCTATTGTACCAACCAACAATGAATGTGAAAATAACGATGCGGTCGATGAAATAGCTGAATATTACGATTGTAGATATTTATCAGCATGTGAAGCATCATGGCGAATTTTTACATATGATGTTCATTGCAGATATCCATCTATTGTCAGACTACCTTTTCATCTTCCTAATCAACAGCAGATTGTATATGGCGAAGACGATGATATTGATGATGTTCTTGACAAACCTTCTGTTGCGGCTTCAAAGTTCACATCTTGGATGAAGTGTAATTCAATCGACAGTGAAGCACGAAAACTCACATATGTTGAATTTCCTACAAAGTTTGTTTGGATATCAAATGGTCGGTTTTGGAAGCGAAGGAAAGTAGGAAAAGCCATCGGTAGAATTCATTCGGTTTCACCTAAACTAGGTGAAGCATATTTCTTAAGGATTCTTTTAAATAAAGTAAAAGGTCCAACATCATTTGATGATATTCGCACGGTAAATGGTGAAACACATTCTTCTTTTAGAGATGCTTGTTATGCACTCGGGCTATTAGATGATGACAAGGAATACATTGAGGCAATTAAAGAAGCAAGTCATTCTGGATCTGGTTTTTATCTACGCTTCTTATTTGCTACATTGTTGATGTGTAATAGTATGTCTAAACCAGAGGTCGTTTGGGAAAATACATGGGAATATCTGGCAGATGGAATTCTATTTAACCAACGACAAAGATTTAAGTCTGCAGTATTGCATTTTTTTCTTATTTTTTATTTAAATTAATTTATTTTTATTATTCAACACCCATTAAATATTTAGTAATAAAATTATTAAATATCGAACACATATTTTATTAATTATTTAATATTTTCGTGCAGAATTATCACTCGGATTAGATGAACTTAAAAACTTAACTTTGTTCGAAATAGAACAAATTTTACTTCGAAACAACTCTACTCTCAAAAACTTCAAAAACATGCCATACCCAGATGTTGAATCCGTTTCTTCTTCAAACAATCGACTTATCACCGAGGAGCTAGATTACGACATTCCCGTTATAAAGAATGACTATGATCGTATGTTTCTTTCATTAACAAATGAGCAACGTAACATTTTGCTAAACATCATGAGTGCTATTCAAGAAAATAAAGGAGGTGTCTTCTTTGTTTACGATTATGGTGGAACGGGTAAAACTTTTTTTATGGAAAACAATATCTGCAGCAATTAGATCTGAAGGTAATATTGTCTTAAATGTTGCTTCAAGCGGTATTGCTTCCTTATTGTTACCCGGTGGTAGAACAACACACTCTCGATTTATACTTCCATTTGAACTTACAGAGGATTCTTTTTGTAAAATAAATCCAGACGGTGAGTTGGCTAGCTTAATAAGAAAAACCCCTTTAATAATTTGGGATGAAGCACCTATGGTCCATAAGCATGCATTTGAAGCTTTAGATCGAACTTTGAAGGATTTGTTAAGGTGCGGAAATTCAACCATCTCAAATATTCCATTTGGAGGGAAAGTTATTGTCTTTGGAAGAGATTTTAGACAAATTCTACCTGTTGTTCCGGGTGGCAGTAGACAGAACATTGTAAATGCTTCTTTGAGTTCTTCATATTTATGGCAACATTGCAAAGTCCATAGATTAACAAAAAACATGAGGCTAACTGTTGGAAGGGATCAATCAGATATAGGAAAAATAAGAGATTTTGCAAATTGGTTGTTGGATATAGGAGAAGGAAAACTTGGTGGTCCGAACGACGGTGAAACGATTATCGATATTCCGGATGATATTCTCATTAATGATTCACATGATCCTATAGGTTACTTAATTGAGTTTGTATATCCTTCAATTCTAGAGAACTATAGCGATATAAATTATTTCCAAGAAAGAGCGATACTTGCTCCAAAAAATGAAGTTGTCCAGGAAATAAACGACCGTCTGCTTAAGAAGTTTCCCGGAGATGAAGTTGAATATTTAAGTTCAGACATCATATGTGAATCCGAATTTGTCCATGATCAATTTGATGCAGATTTATACTCTCCTGATGTATTAAATGGTCTTAAAGTATCCGGTTTACCAAATCATAAGTTAGTTTTAAAAATTGGTGTTCCAGTAATGTTACTGAGAAATATTGATCAGAAAAACGGCTTATGTAATGGCACAAGACTACATGTGTTATCATTGGGGAAACGTGTTATTGAGGCACGTATAATAACTGGAACTAATATTGGAAACCGGACTTTTATTCCAAGAATGTCTTTAACTCCATCAGAAGAAAAGATTCCCTTCAAATTCACAAGAAGATAGTTTCCTTTGGCCGTATGTTTTGCAATGACTATTGTATGTTGCATTATCAAGGGTTGGTTTGTTTCTGAAAGATCCAGTTTTTTCACATGGACAATTGTATGTTGCATTATCTAGAGTTCAAAGCAGAGAGGGATTAAAATTATTAATTTTAGATAAAGATGACAAACTCACAAATAAAACTTCCAATGTTGTTTATAAGGAAGTTTTTCGAAATTTGTAGCCAACTTTTGTGTAGCATATTTTATTCATTTTTAGCAAATCATACTTAATCCATGATATTACTTTATTTATTTATAATTACGTATTGTTGTATTTTATGTTAACTTCATTACACATATTGGTAAAGCATCATATGCGTATGTCCAACAAGAATCATCCACCAAAAATAAGCGTTTTCAAAAATCGACATTTCTAATTAAATACTTACCATTTAGTTTGTAATTAAATACTTACAAATAAAAAATTTATTGAAAAATGCAATATTACAAATCATAAGTTGTCAAAATTAATGAAATATTATTTTATTAAATAATTAATTTTTAAATTCAATTCAAAATCAACACCCGTGGGTTCCACGGATTTTAACCTAGTAACTTGAATAAACTGCAAATTTGGTCCATGTGGTTATCAAAAAAATATGGATAGGGTCCAAATTTTTTTCAACTTGTAGTATTGGTTCAAAATCAAATTCTTTTTGTGGTTTTGGTCCCTAGAAAAATTGAAATGACTTTTTTACCCTTTTACTTTTATTTTTGAATTTCTTTACTATTTTTTAACATTTAAAAAAAGAAAAAGAAAAAATAAAGTGGCCAATATTCTACCCACCCGTAACCCTGCTCTCCTTTTTACATTCTTCATCTCTTTGACCCCCCCCCCCTCCTCCTTCCTATCACCGCTATTGTTGTCTTCATCCCTTCGCTTTCTCTATGTTAAGCACATTAACCTGCAAAACTTACCTATGTTCTTCACGTTCTTCACAACCACTGATCAAATATCGAAACAAAACAAACACTTTACATGTAGATACACCTACTTGCAACTTAAAAAAAACCCACCCTACCCTGTATCTCTCTCTCTCTCTCTCTTAAGATCTAAAAAATCCATTTTACAACACAATTAATATGATCGATGACTACACCAAAATATCATGGAATGGTGGGAGGTTAGTCTAAACCATCCATGCTAGAAACCAACCTGTAACATTTTCGTAGCTATTCAACCTCTCCAAAAAATGGTAGAAACTGATCTCTAAGATATGAAGCACAAAAAAAACTATGAGATGTATCAGAACAATGGGGAAGAAGTAAACAACCTGATTCCCACCCCCTAGCCTTTTCCTGTCTCTGTGTCCTCTCTACTCTCCCGTTGTTGGTTACCCAAACACCAATAACCAACTGAAAAGAATTGGTTCCTCAAGAATCCCCAAATTGAAGATGCCACACATAACCTAATCAGGTAAAAATGAGATTTCTTCAACTGAGATAATAATTGAAGCAAGCCCCACTTATGATGAACATAATCAAGAAACCCAAAATAGAAAATTAGGTTTTTTGTCAACAACTTCTCTAGCATTGGAACTGATCAAGATGCAGGTCCTAAAGTAGAAACAATCTTCGTTTTCGGCCTTTACATACCTACTAGTTGCGGGCTCTGGTCAATCGTTATTTGATCCATATTCTTTTCGATCGATTGTCTCTGTTATATGCTCCTTGGAAAACACCACCAGCTCCTCCCTCATTTGCATCATGATTGTTGGTTATAATTTTAGTGTGTTTTGGTTTTTGATTAGGTGAAGAAGTGGTGAAGTGAAGGAGTTCGATGGGTATCATGTTCCATATTGGGGATACAAGGCAGAAAAACGGGATACATAGGAGAGAGAGAGAGAGAGATAGAGAGAGAGAGAGAGAAATGAGGGTACATATGGTGTGGGTGGGCCACTTTTTTTTTTTCATTTTTTTTAATATTAAAAAAGAGTAAAGAAATTCAAAAATAAAACTAAAACGGCAAAAAAGTCAATTCAACTTTTCTAGGGAGTAAAACCACAAAAAGAATTTGATTTTGAAAAGATTTTGGACTCTATCCATATTTGTTTGGACTAAATTTGCAATTTAGTCTAATAACTTCATAGAAATTGTATTTAAGTTAAAATATAATGAAATAAGTAAAAGTGTATAATAAATAAAATACTGCAAAACTTATAATAAATAAAATACTATAAAACTTATAATAAATAAACTTATAATAAAAGAAAAAGTTAAGATACGAGGATGTGATTTAACTGTTAGATAGATTGGTACGTACTACGTCGTGCTATTTTCAAATTATATATGATAATTTTCATATTTAAAGTATATTCTACAGAATATAGAATACAGGTTGACATAAAAAACTTTAATATTTAATGTATAATTCCTTTTTTTTTTTTTTAAATATCACTATAACTTTTTTTAATAAATGTCCAATTGAAAAGAAATACCATAATTCTTAATGTTCAACTTTGCACCTATTTAACCCTATCAAATAGTTATTAGAAATTTCTTTCTAAAAAAATATTTGAAGATGATAATAATAATAATAATAATAATAATAATAATAATAATAATAATAATAATAATAATAATAATAATAATAATAATAATAATTTCAAGAAAATAATAATATATGACTATAAAAAGATACGGTTAAATACACCAAAAGTTACGTGTGACTTTTTTTTTTTTGACATTCATTCAATAGAAATTAATTTCTTAATTTTATATTATTTCAAAACAATAAGTATGTTATATTTCTGGATAAAATGGTATTACAAAGTTATATATAGTAGTTATATATAGTATGTACTTCAGTACTTGCAAAGATAGTACTTGCAAAGATAGAAAGATAAATAAAAATAATAATCTCTTCAAAAAAAAATCATTAACCCATTATTTAATTACTAAACATAAAAAATAAAAAAAAGGAAAATGATACACATTTTTACCACTTATCTTCTCTGCAGACATCATTTTTTTAAGAAAAACTCACATTTTGTTTTAAAATTGCATTAATCTGTTGATTGATGTTATTAAATTGCATTAATCTATCATTTGTTTATACTTTTAGGGTTCTTCATTCCTGGGATATTTACAAACCAAATGCATCAAACCAGGCAACATAATATATTAAGTTTAATAATATATGTATTCCGTTAATTAATACACTTCTTCTAATAAAAATAAAAAATGGTGTATCTTGTAAACCATCCTCAATTTATTACGTTTTGTCTGAATTGTTTTTTATTTAAGAGCAAGAAATTCAACATGCTAAATCCTCGTAATAATATGTCAAACAACTAAACATTTTTATTTATAAAACCTTTAGTAAACACAATGGTCTAAAAACGTAACACACACAAACACAAAGATCCATACCCACATTAGTAGATTCTCGAAGACAGTTTTTGATATGAACAATCATGCTTTTGATAAAAGATAAAATCGTTTGTTGAATTAAAAAACTTTTATTTACAAAGCAAAGTGAGTAAAAACAAAAAACATTTTAAATTTTATTTATCTGATGCTAACAAAAAAATCTCTTTTGCCATCATACTCTCACCTAAAGCCACCTACATAAAATATCATATCTTAACAATGAACATGAATAATTACTCAAACTTTTTTTAATGTAGCACTTTCTACAATACACCTACAAACATATTCGACTTTTTTGTAATTACAAAAAAACGGAAATGAATAAACAACAAAATGAACAAACACAAACTTATCTTTGATTGACAACGGATACTACATTTTCTAAATCAAAAACGTCAACAGAAATATAGATCAAGACAGATTTGAATACAGAAAACATTAGAGATACAAAGATCTAAATATCAAAAGAGCTTCTTAAAGAAAAACTATCTTCAATGCATGGCATGCATGAGGAGTGGTGATGGCGATGAGAGGAGATGGTGGTTGTGATGGCGGAAGTAGTGGCGTTGGTGGGTAATGGAGGTTGGCTAACGTTGGTGCTTTATGGTGTTTGGAGAGAGAGAGAGAGAGAGAGAGAGAGAGAGAGAGAGAGAGAGAGAGAGAGAGAGAGAGAGAGAGAGAGAGAGAGAGAGAGAGAGAGAGATTTGGTAAATATTAAAATTGAGATTGAAATGGTGGAATATATAAGATCCGAATGACTAGTAATTTGTGTGTCATTTTGTGTTTGTTTATGAATGATATATGGTATATTAAGCTTGAAAAATTGTACATTTAAAGTCATTGTTTTTGGAGAGTTTTCATTGGCTAAATCATAATCACATGGATCACCAAAAAAATAATCTACACCATTCATTTTTAATCAAAAGGTCTATATTTCACCTCCTTATTTTTAAGACTTTGGTTTTAAAAAACCGTGGAGCTCACAATTATGTATGAAATATAATATAGTAAATATATATATATATCCTCTAGTCGATAATTATTGGGGAACATGTTAAACAGATTAAAATTTTGGAACAAGAGAGAGCTTCCATCACCAACTTGCTTAACAATGGCTTCCATGGGCTTGTCTTTGTGTCAAGGTTCCTGATAGCTGCCTCAACAGCTCCTGGAGACAAAACACCCATTATTAAAATCACATGTCATATATTCAAGGGATAATGACTTGAAAGGGTAACGAACTTTTGACTTTTGTCACATTTAGTCACTAAACTTTTTTTCGTTATCTATTTGCCATTGAACTATTGAAACTGTTCACATTTTACCCTTATGACCGGCTGTTGCCGGTCATAAGGGTAAAATGTGAACAGTTTCAATAGTTCAATGACAAATAGGTAACGAAAAAAAGTTTAGTGACTAAATATGAACAAAATCGAAAGTTCGTTTCCCTCTAAAAAGTTCAATGACTAAATGTGAACAAACCTCCTCTTGTATTATGTTTTAGCAAATTATTTATTTTTGTTAAATTGTAACAACATTTGTTGATAAAGAAATCTATGAAATAAAAAAAACAAAACAAAACACTGAAAATATATTTAAAAAAAAACAAAAAACCAAAAACAAAATAAAAAACCAATGGTTTGACATTTTCCAAAATAAAAAATCAAAATTTCCAATCTGATTTTGGTTTTACAAAAAAATAAACCATTCTCACTGATGTGAATTATGACCATTGTTTTGGCATGCGAAATTTGTGACATCCCATGAATATGTAGTTACAACATCGTTTGAACTCGTAATTCATAGTAAGGGGTTAGAGTATCATCGCATGAATACGTAGTTACAACATCGTCTGAACTCGTAATTCATCACCTACAGGTTATGGGCCTGCTGGTGTTTCCACTGGGTTGTCTAGAATAGTCCGTGGTCGCCATCTATACTCTGGTAGATGACTACATCGCCACATTGCTGGTTAAGGTTATGGTATCTCCTTTCATCCAACATCACATATTCATCGTCATCTATTTACCTAATTATCACCACCTTTCTATCATCACCTATCTCTCATCATTTTATTTCATCACACACCAACTATTTCATCTATCCATGTTTCATCCGCAATATATTTGTAGATATAAAATAAATATACCGTTTAAATCTTTTAAAACATGTATAAAATCGTTCATCCAGCATAGACAGCAAGTATTCAAATAATATGCACACATAGCACGTAATTTATATAAAATACTTCATATCTATGTGTAAGATTAAAGTAACTATATATACCATAAAAATCCCATAAATGCTTCCTAACTTCGAACCCCAAGGTTTACTCTACTAAAGCTTCATATTCTCGGCTCTCTGAACCTAGAAGGGTCCAGATCTATCACACCAAAAAGCTCAAGATAGCTCTTCCTCTCACTCTACACACTCAAGCTCGCTAGGGTTCTCATTTATGGGAATGGTAGTCGCAATTGAAGGCCATAAGTGCCTTTAAATATGGCTCGGGCACAAAGATTTAGGGTTTCTGCCAACAGCGCGGACTCGTCGAGTCGCCTCACCGACTCGTCGAGTCCATTCATTAATCTGAGTCATCAGTCGCGACCTTACTCGACGAGTTGAGGCGTCAACTCGTCGAGTCTCTCTTCTTAACTCAAAAGAAAAATACTTAAATGATGATACCTGGAAATCCGGATGTTACATTTTGTTTTTTTATTTCATAGATTTCTTCATCAACAAATAATGTTGCTACAATTAAACAAAAATAAATAATTTTGCTAAAACATAATACAATAGGAAGTTTGTTCACATTTAGTCATTGAACTTTGTAGAGGGAAATGAACTTTTGATTTTGTTCACATTTAGTCACTAAACTTTTTTTCATTATCTATTTGCCACTAAACTATTGAAACTGTTCACATTTTACCCTTATGACCGGTAACAGCCGGTCATAAGGGTAAAATGTGAACAGTTTCAATAGTTTAGTGGCAAATAGACAACGAAAAAAAATTTAGTGACTAAATGTGACAAAAGTCGAAAGTTCGTTACCCTTTCAAGTCATTATCCCTATATTCAACTTTTTAATGTCATTTTTTTAAAGGTAACAATAGTAACTAACCCCATTCCATAAAGCAACTTCATGTTCTCTAGCTTGTTCAAACAAAATTATTTGAAACCAAGTCATTTATCATATTACATCTACTTAATAAATACTCGATGCTTTCTTCTCAGAGCAATTCCATAACAAAGCTGAACAAGCCCTTTAAATGACAAATTTTGTTACCACCAAAAAATGACATAAAATGACCCTTCCTCTCAGCCATCCTTAAATTACAGTTGGTTGCTCCATCCAAATAATCTGAAAGTACATAAGACATCAACATGGACCGCAAAATAATAGACCCTAACAAAGCAATGTAGAGAAAAGCAACATTTCCTTTTTGTTGAGAACTTAGTCAAACCTAATTGAGTAGTCGTGAATAGATGATACGCTCATTAAATTACATCAATTTCGATCAATTCTAAGGAAAAACCTACACTACACCAATCTTTAGATCCATATGCAAAGTATACAATAAAAAGTAATATTTTTAAAATAAATCCAAGTAAAACCACATAGAAATCACGGATGCACAAATTGACACTTCAAACACATCATATACCTTAGATCATATCCAAGATCAATAATTCATTAAACAAAATTAATCCAATGACTCTGATATATGAAATCAAAGAGCTAAACTTTACAGTTTTAATGTAATCTCCTGCATGTAGACACGCAGATTCGTAGAAACGGATATAGTATTAGATCGGCATAGTACTATACCTGAATCCCAACTACTCTGGATTGATCAAGAAAAACACATAGAAATTGAAAAACTCAAAATCAAACCAATCTAATTGAAATTTCGATTAAAATCAACAAAATCCACACATAATTAACAACTAATTCGAAGAAAACGACGGTGATTCTAAATTGAGACGACAGGGGAGTAGTTCGGCTGGTGGAGGAAAATTTGTGTCACTTCATTTTGAAGTAAATTACTAAAAATGCCATAAAGCCATCTTCACTACTCTCCACAACAGCAGTCGTGGAGAGCTTCTAGATCAGCCACCATGAGCCAACCTTATTCCATGGAGTACTCTCCATTGTGGAGAGAGAGAGAGAGAGAGAGAGATCGAGAAAAGAGATAAAGAGAGAGAGAGAGAGAGAAAGAGAGAGAGAGAGAGAGAGGGAGAAAGAGAGAAAGAGAAGAGAGAGAGAGAGAGAGTAACATCTTGTTTTGAGAAGTTTATTATTTTTGGGATTATGGACAATGAATGGATTAAGTAAATATCTTAGGCTTCAAGGGAATGGGGTTTAGACCTTATTGGATGATAACAATGTTGGATATTTGATTATAGCCTTGGTTTGTGTCTTGAAATCAAAGGGTAAAATAGGTAAAGTGATGTTTTAGACTTCTTTCATGCATTATGGTTTTTAATTCGACATATGTTAAGCCAAAACTAACTATATAGAAGTATGGGTCTCGTCATTACCTTTCCGTGGATATAAAGATCGCCGAAAATAGAGTTGAAACGAAGAATTTATGATTGTTTGAAGTTGGAGTGAAATTAGTTGAAAACACGTTCTAACGAGGTGAGAAGTAATTCTCATGACATGAGAGTGCTCACGAGGTGAGAATATATTCTCACGACATGAGAACTGTTCGACCCAAAGCCCATGAAAATTTTAGGGTTTTCAAGTTATTTAAAGGTAAGGATTCATGTTTTAGGGTATTTTTGTAACACCTGGATCATAAGGTACATCGTTCATAATCAAATTGTCACTTTGGGGATTACCACGACGTGGTGGAGGCACCACCACGACGTGGTGAGGCAAAATGAGTTGCATGTTCATTTATGTCACCACGGTGTGGTAGTATTGGCCACGACTGGTGGTGACTGGCATGTAAATCCTATTTTTCCGGGTTTGCTCCATATTTAAAGGAATGAGGAGGCTAGGGTTTTCTTATCCTCAGACTCCATCAGTTCCTTCAAGCCCCAAATAAACCCTAATCACTTTCTTCCAATATTGAGCTAGTTTTGGTGTTCCTTGAAGATAAAGGAGGAAGAAGGAAGAAGAAAGAAGCAAAGATCAAGTAAGCAAATCTCCATTCTTCACCCCTAACACTCTTTACCGCGATGTGGTGAGGCAAAATGGGTTGCATGTTCATTCATATCACCACGGCATGGTAGTATTGGCCACGACTGGTGGTGACTGGCATGTAAATCCTATTTTTCTGGGTTTGCTCCATATTTAAAGGAATGAGGAGGCTAGGGTTTTCTCATCCTCAACCTCCATCAGTTCCTTCAAGCCCCGAATAAACTGTAACATCCCAGAATTTAGGTATATCTCTTTTATCCTTTTCTTCCTCAAGTTGTCAAAATTAGTCATTGAAAAGAATGTATGGCATTTGAGTACGCTGGGCGTAATGAAGAGTACGCTGCGCGTACTCATGAGCGTGTTCTTGACGCGGAGGCTACCCAGTACACTGGGCGTACCATAGTGCACGCTGGGCGTACTAGGTTCAGATTGAAACCCTAATTGTGGGGGTGAGCCCTATATAAGGAACATTATGGCCTCACTTGTAGCCACCATTTCCAGAGAGCAAAACCCTAAGTGTGCCCTAACACTCGTTCTAGAGCTTGTCTGCGTGTGGTTGAGCTTGAAAGTGTTCTTGTGTGATTTTGAAGAGAAGAAGGTGCCATTGAAGAAGCTAGAGTTGGAGTGCAAGCCTTGGATCTGAGCTTTTCTGTGGTTGGAGCATCAGTTATGGTAAAAAGCTCAAAGCTTTCTCCACTTTTTTTGATTTGTGCATTATGGACCATTTTTAGGGTTTTTGTCCCAAAGGTGGATACTTTATGAGTAAAGGGTTCCATAGACCTTGATCTGCCCCTTTTCAGTGTATATTGTGAGGTAGATCCATAAAAATCCAATCTTGGACGTTAGGAGTGAGCTATGCATGAGATATGAGCTTCTTAAGGAAGGAAGTGGTGTGATTTGGGTGTTGGTGACCTTTACAGCCATGCAAAGGCTTAAAGTCACTGACTTTATGGATTAAAAGGCATTAGAGTGACCAAATATGGGATATGAACTTATGTCTTAATCGATTAAGAACAAAATCATGAAAATGGTGAAACTGGGGCGTACGATGGGCGTAATCCTAGTACGCGCAGCGTAGGGGTTGAGTGTCCCTGATTCTGTATAGCATCCGAGTACGCCCAACGTACAGAGCTGGTATGCGCCGCATACTCCTTAGGGTTGACTTTTAGGGTTTAGTCAACAAGTGGACTTTTGGACCATTGGAGGGGTAGAATGGTCTTTTACCCTTCTGAGAGAGCATAGGAAGGGATTAGTCTATCCTTTACGAGTCATTATTAATTAGAGGTAATTTCTATATGTGGTTAGGCAGAGGCTAGATCGGTGTTTCGAGTTCGAGATCATCCGAGTTTACCCAAGGTGAGTTTTCTCACTATACATTACCTAGGGTGGTAACTATGTGTGGATCGGAAGGTCATACATGTTTGCTTGAAATTATGTGTATTGTGATTTATGTATGCTATGTGCTATTCTGACCGGACCGGAGGGTCCAAAGATTCATGAGGCCAGAGGGTCCTCAACCAGACCGAACCGGAGGGTCCAACGAGCTAGGCCGGACCAGAGGGTCCAAAGAGCTACGGGACTGGAGGGTCCCGCTGAGACACATTGACCAGAGGATCTTATAGAGTTTAGCCTCGAGTGGCGAATTATTCTATGTGGTATTTTAAGGAACCCACTAAGCATTCGTGCTTACCGTGTTATGTGTTATGTGTTTCAAGTACCTCAGAGGATTGCGGGAAGGCACCAATGTGATTGTACGCACACTTTGGATATGGAACTATGTTTGTGGATCCTGGATTTGAATAATTGTTTTGAAAACTTGTTGATTGATTTTGAGAATTAATGATGATACACATGTTTTTTGAGTATTAAAAAATGAAAAATTTGCTTTATAATTTCTTGTCGTTACAAGTTGGTATCAGAGCCTTGGTTTGAGAGATTTGGATACACCTTCGGGCATATCTGGACTCAAACTGAGGGTTTGAGAAAAGTTTTCAAAAAGAAGCAAATTTTCGAAAAAGAGTAAAAGATTTCCAGAAAAAGCGGAAAAGAGCAGTGTGTACAATCAGCGAGCGCCCGAACGGTGATTTCCCAAAATACCCTTACGTTATGTGTTATGATATTATGAGATGTGTTATGCATGCTAGAGTAGGCTAGGTAATTCATATTTTAGGACTAGAGTGGTCTGATTTGTGATGCCTTAGCCTAGGAGTTTCTGTTGCTGTGAGTTGCTTTGAGTGCATATAGGTAGCAGAGAGTAGCTTATGGGAAGTCTGCTAGAGAGTAGGTTGTATTCAGAGTGGTATAGAGTACTTGCGAGTTAGGATCCTAGGGAGGAGGACTTGGGTGGATACGAATACGGTGTGGAAGGTAGTATTGGGCCCGTACTACTGAAAACACCGGATAGGTAAGAATTCCAAGTAAGAATCCTCAGGATGCTAAGGAACAAGTAGGAACGGTTGATCGAGTGTAAGTAATCTCGGTCGATTCTCTGATTATTTTATGCTGTATTTTAGAGGCATCATGGTGGGTATGCGCCACAACTCAGGAGGCAGTAGTACCAATGATGAGGAGATCCGTAGGATGATTCACAAGGAGGTGGCTGCAACTATTCGAGCTGAGATACCAGAGATGTTTGGGTCTATCAAGACCACGCTGATTGAGACATTTGACGAGCGATTTGTTGCTCTTACCGAGGTTGCTGTTGCTGCAGCCACCGCAGCCGTTGCCGCTGCTGCAGCCACCGCAGCCGTTGCCGCTGCTAGGCCACAGAGGGGTGACTCGTTTATGTATCGAGAGTTCAACAACACGAAGCCGCTAGAGTTTGACGGGACGCAGGACCCGATTGCTGCTATGAGATGGATCTCTGACATTGAGGGGTGTTTCTACACTTGTTCCTTCCTGGAACATTTGAGGGTACGGTTCATGCTGAACCAGCTTCGCTTGGGGGCGAAGGACTGGTGGAAGTTTGTGACAATTGACTTCACTACTGCAGAGCTTACCGCGGTGACTTGGGAGAGATTCACCGCTATGTTTCGAGATGAGTACGTTCCCTCGGTGGACAGGGAACGGTTGGCCCAGGAGTTCTTGTCCCTCAAGCAGGGGATTGCGTATGTGACTGTGATCACACGGATATTTCATGAGAGGGCATTGTTTTGCCCTGAGCACGTGTCTACTGAGTAGGCACGTATGAGCCGATATCTGAGCATACTGAGGAGAGACATTCGTGATTTCGTGGCAAACTCGACATAGCGAACATTTGTCGAGCTCCAGGAGAATGCTCGGAAGAGGGAGATTGAGCTAGAGACTCAGGCCAGGGAGGAGGCGGAGTCTCAGAGGAGGGATAGGCGGCCGACACAGTCTCAGCCGGCGGCCAAGCAGGCAAAGCCCGCTGATTCGAGATCAGGACGTCAAAAGGGCCGCACTTTTGGGAAGTGTGGCAAGAGCCATGATGGGGTGTGCAGAGCAGGTGTGTCACAAGTGTGGGAAGGAGGGGCATATCGTGAGGGATTGCCCCAAGGGATTTTCGGTTTGCTTCCATTGCAACTAGACTGGCCATAAGAAGGCCGAGTGCCCGCAGTTGCTTCAGGGATCAGTGTAGGGATCTACGCATTCTGTTACTCGAGCTACAGAGATTCGGCCAGTGAAGGCCGAGGCACCAAAGGCTCGTGGTAGAGCCTTCCAGTTGACCGCAGAGGAGGTCCGCGCAACACCCGACGTTGTGGCTGGTATGTGATCCTTTTCTTATTCTTTTGTTTATATATGGTGCTTATTTGTGTTGTGCTTAGGTACTTTTCTTGTGATTTCTGTTCCTGCTTTGGTGTTGTTTGACTCGGGTGCGAGTCGGTCCTTTGTATCGCTAGCATTTAGTCGTCACATCAGTATCTGACGAGAGGCGTTGAGTCGACCTTTGAGAGTCTCCATAGCTGATGAGCATGTTGTGTTTGTGACTGATGTGATCCGGGGATGTGTTCTTGAGATTTTTGGAGTTGAGTTTCCGATAGATTTGATCCCTATCGCGATGGGGGATGTATGTGTCATCGTGGGCATGGATTGGTTGAGTCAATTCGGAGCTATGATCGACTGTGAGTGTCAGATGGTGACCATCCGAAACCCTAGTGGGGGAGTACTTATAGTATTAGGAAAGGGTACCCGATTTGGGTCAGCATTTTGTTTGGCTGCTCGAGTGAGGCAGAGCTTGCAGCAGGGTTGCATGAGTTTTCTGGCGTATGTGGTAGATACGTGGGATGTTACAGAAAGACCGAGTTCTGTCCCTGAGGTTCCGATAGTGAGTGAGTTTCCAGACGTTTTCCCCGAGGAGTTACCAGGTGTGCCTCCCGAGAGTCAGGTGGAGTTTCGTATTGATTTACTTCCGGGGGCGACACCTATCGCCAAGGCACCCTATCGCCTTGCGCCGCCAGAGATGTACGAGTTATTCTCGCAGCTTCAGGAGCTGTTGGGAAAGGGATTTATCTAGCCGAATAGTTCTCCGTGGGGAGCACCGATCCATTTTGTCAAGAAAAAAGATGGTTCACACCGGATGTGTATTGATTACCAGGAGTTGAACAAGCTGACAATCAAGAACTGTTATCCACTCCCGATGATCGACGATCTATTCGATTATTTGTAGGGTGCATCTTGGTTTTCCAAGATCGATTTGAGGTCTGGTTATCATCAGATGAGGATTCGTGAGGAGGATATTCAGAAGACAACATTTAGAACTCGTTATGGGCATTACGAGTTCATGGTGATGCCTTTTGGGCTCACTAATGCACCAGTTGCGTTCATGGACCTCATGAAACAGATATGCAGAGCTATGTGGGATCGTTCGGTGATCGTGTTCATCGATGATATTTTGGTGTATTCGAGGCCTAGAGAGCAGCATGAGGAGCATTTGAGAGAGGTCCTTAGTGTATTGAGATCGGAGAGGCTTTATGCCAAATTCTCCAAGTGTGATTTCTAGTTACGAGAGGTCCAGTTCTTGACACACCTCGTTAATCAGAATGAGATTTTGGTCGACTCGGCCAAGATTGAGGCGGTTATGAGCTGGGAGGTGCCGAGATCCCCCACCGAGATCAAGAGTTTTCTGGGGATGGCCGGCTACTATTGGAGGTTTGTTAAAGATTTCTCCAAGATCGCCGTTCCTCTCACCAGGTTGACCCGGAAAGGCGTTGCTTTTACTTGGGGTCCCGAGCAGTAGACCTCGTTTGAGACTCTTCGCCAGAGAATGTGCGAAGCTCCAGTGTTAGCCCTTCCTGAGCGGATGGAGGACTTTGTGGTTTACTGCGATGCATCTATATCAGGGTTAGGTGCAATGCTTATGTAGAGAGGGCACGTAATAGCATATGGATCGAGGCAGCTAAAGCTCATGAGACGAGGTATCCCACCCACGATTTAGAGTTGAGGGTGGTGGTGTTCGCCCTCAAGATCTGGCGCCATTACTTGTACGGGGTTCAGTGTACCATATACACGGACCACAAGAGCTTGAAGTATCTGAAGGACCAACCCAATCTGAATATGCCCAGAGAAGGTGGTTGGACGTGGTAAAAGATTATGACTATAAGATTCTGTATCAACCGGGCAAGGCTAATGTGGTAGTCGATGCCTTGAGCCGCAAGGCGGAGAGTGCCCCAATTCGGGATATATGCATGAGGATAACAGTGATGACTCCGGTGTTGGATACCATTCCAGAGGCCTAGGCGGAGGCCGTAAGACTGGAGAACCGCAAGAAGGAGCGGGTGATTGGACAAGTATCCGAGTTTGTGACGGATAACCAGGGACTTATGACCTTTCGAGGTTGGGTTTGGGCGCCTTATACGGGCGAGCTCATAACACTCTGATGGAGGAGGCGCATAGGTCGAGATTTTTGATCCATCCCGGGGCTACTAAGATGTATTTGGATCTGAAGAGAGACTATTGGTGGCCCTGTATGAAGAGGGATGTTGCTTGGGTGGTCGAGAGGTGCTTGACCTGTCGCCAGGTTAAGGCCGAGCACGAGCGTCCGCATGGCAAGTTGCAGCCGTTAGAGGTTCCCCAGTGGAAATGGGAACAAATATCCATGGATTTTATCACCAAATTGCCGAGGACCGCGCGGGGCGTCGACACGATTTGGGTGATTGTAGATTGGCTGACGAAGAGTGCTCACTTCATTGCTATCAGTGAGAGCTTTTATGCAGAGTGACTAGCAGAGATATATGTGAGAGAGGTGGTGGCTCGGCGTGGAGTTCCGACGTCCATAGTGTCAGATCGGGATGTGTGGTTCACTTTCAATTTTTGGAAGAAATTTATTAATAAACCAAAATATTCTCTCTTCCTCCTTAAATTACCTTGTCAAGTTGCTTTGGAGAAGGCAACCCAAAAGGACCATGCACAACCTGGTCAAGTACATACCAAATATAGTTACAGGCTTAGACACTATTCCAACAGTCTCCCACTTGGATAAGTCTAGTAACTATATCTCACATACGACTTCAGAATCCGATTAGCAATCGTAGCTCTTATACTCTGCTGTCAACTCTGATCAACTTGTCCTTTAGATAAGGGATCGTATAATCCTCTGTTCTGGATATCATGCTGACAATGCTTATTGTCCAACATTTGTTCCTTGATTTCCGATTTGTTTGACATAGAATTTAGTTGAACACATCAACTTCATTCTGACCGGGCCCGACACATAAGTCAAACCAAATCATCAAGTGGCCAAGATATCACTTTTATTCTCATAGAATAAAAGGAACAGATCAACTTCGACTCATATGCATCCATTATTCACTAATTGAATCACACACAATAATGCATTTTATAACATCAAGTTGCTGATGCGTTTTCACATTATCAATGCATAACCAACCAGCAAACAACAACCATATCTCTAAGTTAGGACTATATGATGTTATCGCTTTGCGATCACTTAAGGTAAAACACCACGAAGTGATACAGCAAACTCGGGTTTATTCCAATGCTCAAATCATATTCATAAGCACTCATGAACTTTGCAGCAAACCTTTGCTATGTCCAAAACCTTTTAGATAATCTACAAACAATTCATGATAGTCTTCATTCATATCTACTTGCAAAATATGACCGAATGTGTACTTTTTGAATAATCCTATCATTCAGGAAGTCAAAACATGAAAAAATGGAAATAATAGATAAATAACCAACACAAGATAGTAGCTTTACTCATAAATAACACAATTTTATTTATTCATCAAATGTCAAGTACAAACTATCTATTACACGTTTTCTATCTAATCCAAACTTATATCATCCTTCAGCCCAATGCTCCTAGCGTGCTGCAAGTGTTTGAACCTACTTAGTACCTTCGTAAGCGGATCTGTTGGGTTTTCTTCTGATGATACCCTCTTCACAACAAGGAGTCCCTCTTCTACCCGATGTCTGATAAAATGGTATTTTCTGTCAATATGTCGAGATCTACCATGATCTCTCGGTTCCTTGGTCAAGGCAACCGCTCCTTCATTATCACAGAAAATTTCCATCGGATCCTTTATGGATGGCACAACTCCAAGGTATCCAATGAAGTTCTTCAACCATATAGCCTCCTTTGACGCTTCGCTCGCCGCAATGTACTCTGCTTCGCACGTTGAATCAGCTACGGTCTCCTGCTTGGAACTTTTCCAAGTCACTGCTCCTGCATTTAGGGTAAAGACCCAGCCCGACTGCGATCAGAAATTATCCCGATCCGTCTGAAAACTGATGGGTTTTGGTCCTAAGAACATCCTATGTGCTCAAACAAACCCTAATGCTTGGATCTAGGTTTCTCTATTGTACATGCAAGTTATCCAAGACTATAAACCCTAATTCTAGGATACAAGTAACCATATTAACATGAGAATAGGTTTAAGATGTTACCTTGATTGTTATGTAGCAATAACAATCCCAAACCTCCTTGTATTGACTTTAGAAAGCTTAGAGTCACAAGTGTCACTCCTCTAATGGTTCACAAACACCATAAGAAAGAGGATGAAGAGGAGAGAGGATGGAGGCTGCCCTAAAACATCTACATACCCTAGAGAAGTCTTAGCCATGTTTTTAGGTCATAAGGGATCTATATATAGGAGGCTATTAGGGTTATCTAACAAGGAAACCCTAATTTGGATGCTTAAGCCCTAAGCAACCCATGGACTCCTTTCCTTAAAGGCCTTGGACGATTTCTAATGGGTTTCCCCATAGAATTCATCCACTCCTTAATATAAGACAATTCATAGCCCAAATTACAATCATCTTATAATTACAATTCCAGTCCCTTTAGTTTAATTAATCTCTTTTAGTCACAAAACTAATTACCAATTAATTCTTGACTAATATTAATTAAACAATATGATTTCTCCTTTAATATATTATTCTCATAATATATTAATAAATCATATTTAATCCTTTCTCTCCATAATTCATCCTATCAAGTTGCTTTGGTGAAGGCAACCCAAAAGGACCATGCACCATCGGGTCAAGTACATACCAAAATAGTTATGGACTTAGACACTAATCCAACAGTCTCCCACTTGGATAAGTCTAACAACTATTATGCGTATGACTTCAGATCCCGATCTGCAATCGTAGCTTTCCAAAGCCGTTGTCAACTCTGTTCCTATCAGATACGCGTGTCCTTAGATAAAGGATCATATATTCCTCCATTCTAGATATCGTATGAGATATGATTTCAAATCATTCTCTTTGTACTATATCTTAATTTCCGATTTATGACGACTGACTAATTGAACAAATCAAATTAGCCCTAGCCCGATCGAGCATTTACGTTTGTCATCACTAAATCATCGAGGAGCCCAAAGATATCGCTTTTATTCTACTTTGGATAAAAGGAACGGATAAACTTTGATTCAATGCTCGCTTGCACTCACTCACCGAATCACACACAACAATATGTTTTATAACACCAAGTTACTAGTGCGTTTGCATATTATCAATGTGCAACCAATTTGCAAGATACAACTCACACATCTCGGTATCAAGAATATAAGATGTTATCATCTTGCCAATCAGTCGTGATACAATTCATGGAGTGATCCAAGTGAGTGTGGGTTTAATCCAATGCTCAAATCATATTCATAAGCACTCATGAACGTTGCAACAAACATTTGCTTATGTCTAATGCTCTTTAGACAATCCACACACCAATTCACGACAGTCTTCATTCATATCTACTTCCAACATATGAACGACTGTGGCCCGTTCGAATAATTTGACTGTTTTTAACCAATTAAATTATTCTGGAAGTCAAAACATGCAAATGTGAAACACAAGAATAATACTAATCCCATATGGCCTCAAACCTTTGAGTATAAATAAAACACCTTTTATTTATCACCATATCGATTACTCATTATTTGTTGTTTCGGGTAATCAACTTCTTACTTGAATTACAACACTTGTCCCATGCTCCTAACATGAACACAATGTTTACCTATGGTTCTTACTTTGTGAAATAGATCATGTTGAACACATTTCCAATCATTCTCATTTCACAACTCCTAAGCCCTTTCCATAAGTAAAAGAATATCAAATTCTTGCCACTTATAGAATATATTAGATTCTAACATTTTATGCAATGATCCTTTCGTAATGTCACTGCACTAAAGTCACAAAGACTATTGCCAATGATATTACAAAGTCTTCTATCGGAGATTGTTGCAAGACAATTCCTTAGATATGATGTCTCTCACTCAAAGTACATTCCTTCGAACATCCTTTTGCATAAAGGTTTCTAATCTAGTCATAGATTTTTCAATATTCAATTCCCAATATGGACAAGCTTCCATATTTTCCATATGACAACTCATTCTTAATAGAATCTTATCTATTCTTAATGATGTCGATATGGTCCATCCAATATGGAAACATTTCCATATTTTCCAATACTATACTTCCAACTACTCACAAGCAACCAATCCTCGTCGAACTTTGGATTGTCCTTTGATAGTTGTTTAATTATTTTAGTCAAAACGGATTCTAGTCCCTTTTCCCTCTAAATGCGCTAGACATTTGTGTTATGTTTAGAATGGTCAAATATTAAAGCATTTGCAATCGATCCTATACCCAAAGCGTATGGGACACGATGCATAATGTCTTACATAAAGATTTGATACTATATCAATCTTCTGCCATAATGTTTTATTTGCTATGTTCTCAAAATTCGAATTGTGAAGAGGAATGTCGTAATCATAATCGAAATTTTAAGAACACACTATGTACCTTTGACTAAATTTATTAACATTTCTCAACCTAAGCCTTTAGATTTGAAATGAAGCATAATATTCTCTCCCTTAATTATAGCAAAACAACTTTACAACCCTTACGATTTTGCAAGGTATAACTCTTGTTTTCTATAATTAATATTGCCAACTTGCAATACGTGCCTTAATAATCATACAATCATAACATTCATGCTCCCACTATTATGATGATTATTATAAAACATAACACTTATGCTCCCACTAGCTTCGACATGTATTCATAAACATCTTAAGTTTCAGAAAAACAATACTTATTGAATTTCTTAAGTTCATGTTTCTAATACTTAGTGCTTTGATAATCTTTTATCAAGGCTTCTTGAACTTATGCACCTTTGCCTTAGATAGTTCATATGTGTGTCTAAAAAATTGCCAAACCTCACAATTCAAATTATGGAAAGGGATACCGTAACCATAATCGAATTCGAGAATGCAATCTTACAATCACTATCTTCTTAAAATCTTTCTTAGTGAAAGCATTTCCTCACAATCATTTTCATGAAGGAGGAAATATTATGACACTTAGATTTGAGCGGTGTATGTGTTCCTATCCATGTGAATTTGTTAAAACCAAAGTTTACAACAAATTCAAACTCATATGGACTGAACTTTCTTAATCTTGATTTCTTGCCTTATGGTAGCACAACTGCCCACCACGTCTTCCAAGTAGTTAAGTAGCTCACCCTTTCCTATCAATGTACCTTTCATTGATTAGGGTGCCTTGCCTTTTATGCTTTCAAAATGAGAACTCATTGAACTCACATGCATAATTAACTCAATTGGAACAGCACAAAAACAAAATAATGTCAACACGATAGGTTGTAAACCTCAACTCGTGTGCTAGTGATGTTCGATAAGGTCTATTTTGATTTGTTCTTGAAACCTTTCAAGACCTTTAAGACTCCCACTGACTCCTTGACATATAAGATTCTCTTGTCAGTAAACATTTCTTGACAAACAAATATTCAAGAGTTAGTGTAGTTTTTATCAAAACACTTCATAAATTGGTCTTAGTTGGTCTTTGTCTTATCCAAGACATCACAACTTTCCACATTTGATGAATTTTATAAACCTTCTTAATACTTTTCCACTCAATGTCACAATCTTAACTTTAAGACTTGTTTTGGAACGAAGTATGATTGACTTCTTGATTTAACCATTTCTTCAATTCTTGATTCCTCTACTTAGACATACAATTGTACTAAGACTCACTTAGAGAATCAATTGAGATATGGTTCTTAATCATTAAGATCTATCATAAAACATAAAAGGTACTCTCCCATCTTCTTAGAATGGAGAAACTTTTATCTTTCTGCCTACTTGATTCTTCTTATTCGTTCTGCTATTGATATAAACTATTTCAATCAATTCAGAATTACACTTAATCTTATAAGTATAATCATATTTACTAAACCTTTAGCAAATCATGACGAATATCTTTGTTACTCTTATGGTGGACTTTGATCAATACGCAACTTTGTGTACTTGATCTCCTAGTCCTTCACTTGACACTTTGTCAACGAATTAGTCTAATTTCCAAATATGAAATTTCTCATTTATTGTGCAACCAAGTTGCATGATTCCAAGTTTCTGTCCAATTGAAACTTGGGCGATGAGAAACTCTCCTTATTTGGTAAATTTTCGACTTTCCATAAATAACATAATAAGAACCAAATCCATTATTGCTAATAATAGAAACATTCAAACATTAATTTTTCATACACGCCATTGCAAGGATAATATAAAATCAAAATTTATTTTATTGCGGAAAAATTTGTCCTTACAATGCAATTCATTGAAAAACTATGCTAATACATATTTCTAATTCTAACTCTAAGTAGTAGCTTAAGAATCTAATCTTCAAGTAATGCGATCGAAATCCATTCCTTCACGGTTAGATTCTGCTCACTTCTTCCCTTAAGCTTCCTTTCTTTTCTTCGATCCTACAAAACATCAATTGTAATCTTATCACATTATGTATTTAGAATCTAGAATAGAAGCTTAAAAGAGTTAGTCAATGGATTTTACCTATATTAGAGCCATACGTTTCGAATCTCCCATATCTTAGATCTCTTAGGTAAATGGGGCAGCTTCGTCTCCAATGCCCCTTCTCTTGGCAATAAAAGCAAATCGACTCTTTTGGAATAGCACATGGAACTACTTCAGAGATCGCCTTTCTCTTATGATCAAACTTTTCGATCATTGCATGTCTTTCGTTGCTATTGTCTACATCCATAGAGCTCTCTAAGGCAGATTCACCAATCAACATTGCTTTTCTATTGCGCCAAACCATTGCTGATTCAGCAGCAATAAGCATATAGGTGAGATCTATAAGGGTCACGTCGCGGTTCATCATATAGTATTCTCTTACGGACTCACTATATGAGTTAGGAAGTGACTGAAGAACCCAATCAACAGCCATTTCCTCACAGACAACGGATCCCAACATTCTTAACCTATCAATGTGTGACTTCATCCCTAGGACGTGTGCACACACCGACTTTCCTTCTTTATGTTTACTTGCCAAAAGGGCTTGAGTGATCTTGAACTTTTCAATCCTTTGAACTTGTGGGTTAGGGAGAATAATTGGAGGAGGTGGAGGAAGTGAAGCATGATCTCTCGTTCCTCGATCGAATCGTGGAATATCATCTTCATGTGGAAAGCTTGTTCCACGGGATTTGGGAAGACCATAATTGTCGAACTTTGACATCTACAAAACGGGAGAAAACGAATTCAAGTTAGTTGATAGATTGAGTCCTTAGTAAATCACCCAAATGAAATACTAAGGCTAGGACCCAACACAATATTCTACAACTCGGGAGAGGGATGCCGTAACCCAAATTGCAGAACATTTGAAGGTAAGTGAATGACGATTCACTAATTTCCACCATGAAAAACGAAAAAGAAATTTAAGTTTTAAATCTATGAAAACTCCTAGAGCCTTTGAGATTCATTGAACTTTCAATGGCATGTTTAAATCTCGATATGCCCCTCTAGTTTGTGACTGGGATGCCGAGGATCACAAAGCGGGTGTGAATAACCATGCAAACTACATGGTGCCCCCACGTGTTACAGTCACCTATTCGATGTGCCGGTAAACCACACACGCTCCATCGAACTATGACAAACATTGAGTCACCCTTTGCTACCTTTGCTTAGAACCATTTAGTGTGCCGGTAAACCACACACACTCCACTAACGTCTTCGCAAGGGCACAAAGTGTAATTTCATGGAATTGCATCAATTCACTTTTGCCTAAGTAACTAAGATTGGGAATTTGAAAAACATTTAGTTACTTTAGTACTTCATTATACTTATAATGGAAGGTTTTGTCCTATCCTACCCGTTCGGCTAACGACCCTCCACTAGCCAAGTGTGCGGTGGGTAAGAGTGGATACCCATTCAATCGCCATTTTATAGGCAATTTCCTTAAACACCCCTTATAGACCAGCTTCGTGAATGAGGCCTAGTAACGGTAAGACTGACTTTTACTCATACATATATATAATGTTAGACTTTTAATGTTATATATATATATATATATATATATATATATATATATATATATATATATATATATATATATATATATATATATATATATATAGGGTGTATTTTACACTTTTAAAATACTAGGTGGTCTAATTTAACAATTATACTTTTAATTCAATTAAATTGTAAACCTAAACTTTTTATGGATTTATTAAACTTCTTTTAATTATAGACCTTAATTAATTAATAAAACCATAAGGGTGTGAATTGAACTTTTTCAAAACAATACTAGAGTTTTAGAATTTAACATTCCTAATTAAACTTTTAATCAACTTTTAAATTCCAAAACTTGAGGGCAAGTTTTGAAACATTTCAAAACATTAGGGTTTAGAATTTAAATATACATGAAAATTAAACAATTAATCAAAATTTAAATTCCAAAACTTGAGGGCAAGTTTTGAAACCTTTTTCAAAACATTAGGGTTTTAACTATTTAAATTTCAAAACAACAAAACCTTTGGGTTCAAATTTAAACTATAAAACCTAAAGGGGAAAATATGAAACTTTTCATAACACAAGGATCAAATAAAAAATAATCTTAGTTAACAATTAATCACATAATTGTCCATATTTGATTTATTTAATGATTTCTTGCAAAACAATTTACCAATTTAATCAAAATAATTAATCAATTATCACATAAGGAAACAAATATTTTATTAATTGATAAATATCTTCAATTAGATCAAGAATATACTCATATATATCAAAAAATTGGATTTATATTGATCTAATATGATAAGGCAACTTTCCATAAGCAAAAACAACAAGAAATCGCGAAGATAACCCCATCTGACGAGTTGACTCGTCGAGTCAGCATGGACTCGGTGAGTTCAGCTATGGACTCGGCGAGTCCAGCCTCCAGAAACCAAAAAATCGAATTTTTTAAACATATAATGCATCAATACAATAGAAACCAGTCTAGTCTCTGATACCACTGATGGGTTTTGGTCCTAAGAACATCCTATGTGCTCATACAAACCCTAATGCTTGGATCTAGGTTTCTTTATTGTACATGAAAGTTATCCAAGACTATAAACCCTAATTCTAGCATACAAGTAACCATATTAACATGAGAATAGGTTTAAGATGTTACCTTGATTGTTATGTAGCAATAACAATCCCAAATCTCCTTGTATTGACTTTAGAAAGCTTAGAGTCACAAGTGTTACTCCTCTAATGGTTCACAAACACCATAAGAAAGAGGATGAAGAGGAGAGAGGATGGAGGCTGCCCTAAAACGTCTACAAACCCTAGAGAAGTCTTAGCCACGTTTTTAGGTCATAAGGGATCTATATATATAGGAGGCTATTAGGGTTATCTAACAAGGAAACCCTAATTTGGATGCTTAAGCCCTAAGCAACCCATGGACTCCTTTCCTTAAAGGCCTTGGACGATTTCTAATGGGTTCCCCATAGAATTCGTCCACTCCTTAATATAAGACAATCCATAGCCCAAATTACAATCATCTTATAATTACAATTCCAGTCCCTTTAGTTTAATTAATCTCTTTTAGTCACAAAACTAATTACCAATTAATTCTTGACTAATATTAATTAAACAATATGATTTCTCCTTTAATATATTATTCTCATAATATATTAATAAATCATATTTAATCCTTTCTCTCCATAATTCATCCTATCAATTTGCTTTGGTGAAGGCAACCCAAAAGGACCATGCACCATCAGGTCAAGTACATACCAAAATAGTTATGGACTTAGACACTAATCCAACAAAAACTAGCGTCACTGTACCCTCGTACCCTTAAGTCATTACTCCCACCAAGGACTAGAAACCATTCCTTGGTCCTCCGAAGGTACTTGAGAATATTCTTAACTGCAATCCAATGAGCTCTACCAGGGTTCCCTTGATATCTACTGACCATGCTCAAAACGAAAGCCACATCAGGGCGAGTACAAGTCATGGCGTACATGATAGAGCCTACTACGGAAGCGTAAGTTACTTGGCTCATATCAGCTATCTCTGCCTTTGTACTCGGGCTCTGAGTCTTACTCAGCTTGGTATTGCTTTGGATTGGCAACTCCCCTTTCTTCAAATTTTCCATACTAAAACGCTTTAGTACCTTATCAAAGTATGTATCTTGACTGAGTCCTATCAGTCCCTTTTCCCTGTTTCTTACTATTCTTATTCCCCGAATATAAGCAGCCTCTCCGAGGTCCTTCATGGCGAAACATTTTCCAAGCCAGGACTTGACCTCCTACAAGGTTGGGACATCGTTTCCTATGAGCAGTATGTCGTCGACATACAATATGAGGAAGCTCATTATACTCTCCCACTGGCTTTGACATACACACAAGATTCATCTTCGCTTCGCAGAAAGCCAAACGCTTTAACCTTCTCGTCAAAACAAAGATTCCATCTGCGAGACGCTTGTTTCAATCCATAAATGGATTTCTCAAGCTTGCATACTCTATTTGGATGCTTTGCATCGACAAAACCCTCTGGCTGATTCATGTAAACATCCTCAGCCAACTTTCCATTAAGGAAAGCGGTTTTCACGTCCATCTGCCATATTTCATAATCATGAAACACAGCTATTGCAAGCATTACCCTAATAGACTTTATCTTCGCAACTGGTGAGAAGGTCTCATCATTGTCAACTCCGGGAGTTTGAGTAAAGCCCTTCGCAACCAATCGCGCTTTATAAGTATGCACTTTCCCATCCATTTCCATCTTCTTCTTGAAGATCCACATGCACCCGACTGTCTTACGACCCGGTACATTAACCAAATTCCAAACTTGGTTGTCGTACATGGACTGAATCTCTCTGTCCATCGCCTCTTTCCATTTCGCAGACTCCGGGCCTGCCATGGCTTCCTTGTAGCTGCTAGGTTCGTCCAAATTTACTAGTGTACTATCACTAATAAATGTATCCCCTTCAGTAGTAATATGAAAACCATAAAACTGGGGTGGAACACTAGCCCTAGTGGAACGTCGAAGAGGTAAGGACTCGTCAACAGGTTCAACAGGAGTTTCCTCCTCAAGTTGAGTGCCAGTGTCAGAGGTTCCTTCATCACTTTGATCTTGAATCTCGTCAAGTTCAATTTGCCTCCCACTGTCTTCTTGGCTTATCAATTCCCTTTCTCGGAAAACTCCTCTTCTAGCAACGAAGACGAAATTGTCACTCGGTCTATAGAAAAGGTAGCCAAAAGACTTCTACGAATAGCTGATGAAATAACACTTCTCACTATGAGGTTCTAGCTTGTCGTGAGTCTCTCGTCTTACGAAAGCCTCGCAACCCCAAACCTTGATATGTGCCAACGAGGGAGCCTTCCTTGTCCACCTCTCGTGAGGAGTCTTGGAAACCTTCTTGGTGGGAACTAAGTTAAGGATATGGGCGGTAGTCTCTAAGGCATACCCTCAGAAAGCTATTGGTAACGAAGTCCGACTCATCATAGAACGAACCATGTCCAACAAGGTCCGATTACGTCTCTCAGCCACACCATTCAATTGTGGCGTCCTTGGAGGCGTCAATTGCGAAACGATTCCGCATTCTTTTAGATAGTCGTGAAACTCAAGACTTAGGTACTCTCCTCCTCGGTCTGACCGAAGCATCTTGATTTTCCTGCCCAGCTGATTCTCTACTTCATTCTTAAACTCTTTGAAGTTTTCAAAGGTTTCCGACTTTTGCTTGATTAGGTAGATATATCCATATCTGCTATAATCGTCTGTAAAAGTCACGTAGAAGCGGCAAGCATCCCTTGTGGTGGATCTAAAGGGCCCACACACATCGGTGTGTATGAGATCCAATAAACCCTCACCCCTTTCACAAGTGCCAGTAAAGGGTGACTTGTTCATCTTCCCAAGTAAACAAGATTCACACGTGTCATCGTCCCTATGGTCGAATGACTCCAACACTCCATCCTTTTGGAGTTGGGCTATGCGTTTCTTGTTGACATGGCCAAGGCGACAATGCCACAAGCATGCTTTGTCTAGACTAGTAGACGAATCAATATTCAAAACATTATTTCCTTAATTATCAACACCCATCACAGATTCATAAATCCCATTACAAGGTAATGCATTGAAATAAAAGACACCATTCAAATAAACGTTAATAGAACCATTACTATTATCAAAAGAATATCTAAAACCTTGTCTAAACAACCCATGAAATGAAATAATGTTTTTTGCCATATCTAGCGAATAACAACAATTGTTTAAATCTATCCCTAACCCATTGCTCAACACTAAAGAATAAACATCGACTTTGGTCACAGGCGACGATCTTCTGTTTCCCATAATCAGGTTCATCTTTCCATGTTCCACCTCCCTACTTCTTTTTAGGCCCTACATATCAAAATAAATGTGATAACCACACCCTGTATCAAGAACCCATGAAGTAGCAAATGATGAGTTGTTAGATTTAATAGAATACATACCTGCAAACGTGGGCTTAATCTTCCCATCTCTTATGTCTTGCAGATATTGAGGGCAGCTTCGCTTCCAGTGGCCCTTTTGGTGGCAAAGCACTCTGCTTCTTTGGGATCGGAAGAAGGTTTAGCAGGGCCTGCTTTGGTCCCACTTGAGGATGAACCATCACAGGTTTTCCCCTTATGGTGGCTCTTACATGGAGCCTTCCTCTTTTTACCCTTTCCTTGACCTATTGCCATCACAGGAACGGCCACAACAGGGGACGGTGCAACGGATTTGTCTTTGAGGTTGCTCTCAGCAGTCCTCAAGAGTCCTTGGAGCTTGCTCAAAGAGACCTCCTCCTTGTTCATGTGGTAGGTCATCCTAAAATGGTTGTGGCAGGAGGGCAAGGAGTGGAGGATTATGTCGATAGCCAAATCCTCATCAAACTTAACACACTACTAGAAAAAAAGGCCTTTTACGACACTCATTGCGCGTCGTAAAACGCTCAGACGACGCGCAAATGCGTGTCAAGGAAGGCCCTGTCATAAAGAGAGACGACGCGCATTTATGACGCGCATTTACGACGTGCGGTTACGACACGCATTGCGTATCAAGGAAGGCCCTGTCATAAAGGAAGACGATACGCATTCGCGTGTCGTAACCTTACGACGCGCGTGTTAATGACACGCAATGCGTATCAAGAAAGCCTCTGTCAAGAAAGGCCATGTCATAAATGAAGATGACACACATTTTTGCGTATCATAATTATAAATGTTTTAAAAAAAATATTCTTTATAGATTTACTAATTTTCAAATTAAATTTGTATTTAATGTTTCATAATAGAAAATAAAATATCATATACAAAAAATAGAATCCATTGCATAAATTTAATGTCATACAATTCTATTTCTTACAATATATAAATTTGCATCTAATCTACTATGTACATCAAATTCCAACTAAGTAAAGTTGCATCTTGCCTTTATATTCAAGTGGCTTCATATTCCTTTCTTCCATCAACTTTACCTGATGCACAAAATACATAGAAACAAAAAAAAACATTGTATAGGAAGGGGTAATCAGAATCCTTTGTATCTCCATTTCTTTCTTTAATAACTCAAGACTAAGTCTCAATTGTTTGTAAACCTAGATTGAATATAATGAAAAAATGAGAACCAAGTATTTGAGAAACTTTTTTGGGCAAAAAGAAGCAGAAAACCTTTATGGAACATTAAATGTGACTTACATCTAGCTCTTCAAGCACTTTTTGGCATTGTACTTTGTTTGAACCAGATGTTGCAGCAACAAAGTAAGCTAATCTTGGATAATTAAAATCACCCATATGCTGCAGAATATAAACAATTCAACCAAAAATGAAAACAAAGAAAGAAAAAAGTTAATTCAAACATTAAAGCAAATATTTAAAAGTAATAATAACAATAATATAAATATTTAAAAAAACTTATAACATTTCAAAATGGTTACCCTTGTATGGCCACTATATTCTAAATTGTCATCCACAATCCATTTCCCATTCATTAATCTGTAACAAAATTTAAAAAATAAAAATAAAAAAGTAGCTACCCATATTCACGATATTCTTACTTATTGAAATCGACAACAGTTCTTCTATAGAAACATCCTTCTTGTTCTCCTTTCATGTGTTATGTTGGAATTTAAATTCTAGATATTTTGTCACCAATCTTTCTATCATAACATAATCAATGTACTCATATTCTAGTAGCAATATTGAAATTTTAATTCTAGATATTCTGCAAAAACTCATTTTTTTCTCTCAGTACCCTGCAAAAAAAGGAATAAGTTATTCTGTCAAAAAGGAAAATCAAGAATTAAAGATACATCGAAGTGAAAGTCAATTAGTCAAACCTTTTCAAGTTTTTGCAAAACAGAATCTTCAAATGCCTCACCAACAACCTCTTCTTCATTTACATGTTGTTGACCATCAGAATACTTCACAGGCTCACAATTAGTTACTGTTGGTTGAATTCGTATAACCAATAAACAATTTGAACAAGTGCATACCAGTTCATAAGGGAGATTTTTTCTTATGTACTCATCTGAATCTTCCTCCCACTCCATAATATCCTACTCCTAAAGAAGAAATTATTTCAATGTAAACATTACTTACTTGCAGTTAGGATTTTGATGCAAATGCATTTTCAATTAACAACCATCATAATACTTATAATAATAACAAACAAAAATAATAAAGCAATAACTATCAAACCTTTTCATTCATTACTATTGCTGGAAAAATTGCAGACTACAGCAAAGATGAAAAGTGGTGAAACAAGTCTCCATCCCTGTTTCCAGGTGATTATAATTCATTTATAAGAAGGAATAGAATGAAAACTCACTGGGGCTATTTCTAGAAGTCGAGATATAACATCAAAAGCTAAAGACATAACCCTTTCTCCCAAATTATCCCGCTTCTGTATAAAACACATATTAAATCATGCCACTACTATATTAAAGGCTAAAGATAAAGTTAGAAGTAGAGATATCAATAAAAAGTCAACCAACACTTTAATAAAGGCTATGATTTAAAATAACATTTTGATAAAGTTAGAAGTAAAAAATGTTGCTTGGTTGATAAACTGGAAAGGAAAAAACCATTAACGAAGGAATGTCATTCCATACCATATGAGACCCTTATTTTTTCATTCCATCTCTTCAAGGAATGACAGTTACCATTTTACCCTTAATCCACTTGGAAGCCAAACACGCGAGGGCTGGTTCGGATTCGGCGTCACGGCGCTGCGATTTCGTTCCAGACCCGGTCAACAGTAGCTCCAACAAGATCTTGAGTCATACCCTGAACTTGACTAGTAATTTTTTGGCGAGTAGAAGTCAACTCCTTAATACCAGCATGTAATTGCATAAGCTCAGCACACATAGCTTCTACTCCATGAAGCTGAAGGAAAAATCATATGAATTTTTTTATAATCATATATGTAAATGAATTTGATAATCAGGTTTGCGTAGCAATAAACAAATAGTCAATCGGATGAAATAGATCTGTGTTAATGAACATATTTGAACTCTATGTGACATTTATCGAACATAAATCCACTTTTTCTCAAATTTATTTAAGCCTTAATTTAACGATTTAAGGCTTTGTTTTGATTTTTTTTTTCTTAAAAATTCTTATCTCAATCTACAACTGTGAGACATAATCCTTCCATTGCGATTAACTAAAATTCAATTAACTAATTAAACCACATCCATTAATTAAACACAAAACAAATAGATCAGACCAACTGAAGCTGAAATTGGATAACACTAACGATATTAAATAGGGCTAGAATGTGAGAAATTAGAAGATCTGAACAACACAAAATGAAAGAAGGGATAAGAGATTACCAGTAGAAATGAGAAATTAGAAGATCCGAACAGAGAAATCTTTAAATTTGATCATTTATAACTAAAAAAAATTGAAATATCACAGGTGAAATTAGATGTAAAACACATACCTTGTGCTCCAATTCTGTAATGTAACGCATTTTCCTCTCTTTTGATCTTGCAGCAGATTGTCGATTTGCCAAAATCCTAAAACATATCACATAAAAAATATATTTGTTTATTCAAATATCAAAATAAATATTCAGATTTCTCCAATTATAATGAAAATATTAATGAATTTGAAAAAAGCTACATACCTTTTGGCTCGTTTGGGATCAGATAAAGCAATCTCTGCAAGTTTCTCATTAGCCATGATTTTCTTGAGCTCAGCCCCTGTAAACTCACCATTTCCAAACTCCAAACTAAACGTATTTGTATTTGAATTTGAGTCGATTGAATTATTTGGGGATAATTGACCAATATGCCCTCCAGGAGAAGGAGGAAGCTTAGGTGATTCATCAGCAAAGTTCATCCTCCCCATAAAACTATTCATTGACACACTTCTATAATGCCTTGTTGTTGGAGCAATGTCTCCACCTGCACTCCGTTTAATCCCTTTATCATTAACACTACTTGTAGCTTCATTATCACTGCTATCACCTCCATTTGTTTTTGTTCCACTAGCTCGACTATCTAAATCTTCACAATTCTCAGTTCCTTGTTTATCGTCAGTTCCAGAAGAGTTTAATGTGTCAAGATTTTCAAGATTCATATAAGCAGAAAACAAATCGTCAACAACTTCCCCTTCGGAGGCTCTTTTAGTTGCTCAGGTATGCCAGCTTTATCCCAATGCAATACCTAGTATGCTAGTTTCCTGTTTTTTCAGAGTCTATACCAACTGGTGTTTGCCAAACCCTGTCATGCTATGCCCAATTGAACAGGATGATCTTGGATTTAACATGTGGGACCCACGTAAATGGTTCGGTGATCGAACCCATCTCATGCCCATCATCATTCCTGCATACCCATGCATGAACTCTAGTTACAATGTTTCCCACCCTGGTTTAGGTCCAAGGGCAACTGCCACCATGGAACTTGCCTTACCCTAAAAAAAATATATATATTAAAGTAATTATGGCTGAAATAAAATAAACCAAAATGAAAAAAATTACTAAATCTTACTTGCATAAATACACTTCCGTTTGTGACCAAAGGATGATTGTGCAAATCAGTAGCTGGTGGAAGCACTAATAAATCGGGAATCATGTCATCCTTCTCGACCTATAAAGATTATTATAACTAAAATCAGAAAAATAAAAAAGATAAATTAAATAGGGTACCATAATGTATATTAATGTTACCATATTATCTTTGCTTAATTCAGACACAGCAGTTTCAACATCCAATTTCAGAGTATTGACACGAACATAGCGAGGTTTTTTAACATCTGCTACATAAATGATAAATCATAGATCTCGTTTAATAAATATGGTTGTGTAAATTATAAATAATAAAGCGGAATGTTATTGGTAGAACAAACCGAGAATCTTATATTGGGACATTAAATCTTCTATACGTTTTGCTCCCTTCTTTAATAAGATCTTTGCAAGAGCTGACTGTAGTTGACTTTTCCTCAAAATAAGGTACTTTTCTGGATCTCCTGTTAGAGATGAATCCTATGAAGAAATGTTAAAATTATGTATATGATTAATTTAAAGAAAATATTATATGATGTGGCATCCTAGAAAGTGAAGATACCTGTCCGAAAAGAATGTCATAGGTGATTATGTACATTAATTCCACTTGCCTCTATTACAAAACGAATAACAGAAGCAATAAATTTCAAATAAATAGTAACGGGAGATTAAAAAAAATAATAACATTCGAATATATATGGTGAGTATGGAATGAAGATCAGGTATCAAATATGTTTTTTGAGGTATTACTTACCTTCCATTTGCTGTTTAATACATTAGCAATCTCCAATACATCCTTGATGATTGGAAGATCTGTGAATAGAGAAACAAGAGATGAAATCAATATGAAATTAGAAAAAATCATTAAAAAAAGAAATTAGAAGAAAGAAATTAGAGAAGGATGCGATAGGAGGAGGATTCCCCAATTTGTAATCGTGTTTTAAACAAAGAAGCACAACCCATAAGATGAGCTGATGAGGAAGCATTTTTGTTATCGCTTTTTCTAATCAAATATGAAAAAAATATACTTACACAGTCTGGCATTTCATCGAGCACCTTGAGGGCACCTTGCATCTCCATAACTTCAAATCCCATAAAAACCCCAAATTTTGAAACCCATATGTCAGAAGAAATGGATAGACCTTCAATATTTGTGATACAAACATGAAGTATGACATGATTAGATGGAGCATGTAAGTTCTTCACACTTTCAAGCATAATTGTAACCCAATCGTCGGCTCAAGCATAATTGTAACCCAATCATAGTCACTCAACGCGAAAATATGCGCTTTTGGAACGGCGGAACTCTGTGGCGAAACCGATAGCAGCTTGGAATGAGATTCAAGTAAGCCAAATTCAAGATTCGTGAAATTTTAGGGCACACGAGGCTACATGTTGCCTGAATTTCAGTCTACCGGAGTTCCGACACATAAGTCCGACTTGTACGCTTTCGGAGTTGTACTTCTTGAGATATTGTCAGGCGAAGAAGGCAAGTGAGGAACGAAGGAAGGACTGTTGATAACTAGGCAAGGCGGCAGTCGAATCTATGGAGGGGGAAGAAAGGATCATAATTAGGGCAAGAAGGAAACAAAAGAGGAGGATAAAAATGAAGGCGGGTGTTCAAAATTTTAGGGATTTCATTTTCCCCCTATCTACTAAACGCGCTTTTCATTAAAATTATAAAGCGACACTCATAGAGGACGCCCATTTAAGATACAGCGCCCTCCGTGTTTTTAATTTTTTCTTGTATGACGCTAATTTAAGGGCATGCAATAATGCGTGACCTAAATCCTTAAATTTTTTGAAGAGATGACGCTTTTTTAACGTCACTCTCCATTGTGTAACATAAATCAATGAGTGTCGTTGTTTACGCGTCGTAAAAGGCTATTTTTCTTGTAGTGACATTACGTTTGAGAAGACGATCAACACACCTCTGCATTTTCTACAAATGAGAGGTTAGGGATTCTCCACTCCCCATCTTAGCGGTGATCATGTTAGTAATGATCTCATAGCGCTCTTGCCTCGCGCTCTGGTGATACCTGTCCAGCAAATCCTAATGCATTTCATACGGATACATGTCCTCATAGGACTTTTGGAGTTCGAGGTTCATGGCGGCCAGCATGATGTAGTGAACTTTCGTAGCATTACACTCGTGGGCCTCGAAGGCGGCCAACTCTTCAGGAGTAGCAACATCTGGGATGATCTTGCGAATATACCTCATCCACTCGTTGAAGTTTGACCCATCAAATGTCACTTTCTGACACAGGTTCATCAACGAGAATGACCCAAAAGCGTTGTTGTTGTTGTTGTTTGCAGACATCTGAAAAAAGAAGGGAACAAAGTTTGATTAGAAATGAATCCCTAATTAAACACCCAAATGAGAAATTAGGGCTAGGATCCAACAACATTATTTACAACTTAGAAAGGGATGCCGTACTCTAAAAGTAAATAATTTGAAGGTAAGTGAATGACGATTCACTAATTCTCACTATGAAAAATGGAAAGGCAATTTAGGTTTTAAATGTATAGAAAACTCCTAGATCTTTGAGATTCATTGAACTTTTCAATGGCATGTTTAAATCTTGATATGCATTTCAAATCTGCGACTGGGATGCCGAGGATCGCAAACAAATTGTGAATAACCATGCGAGTCAACATGGTGCACTCAATGTCTCTATCACCTAATCAATGTGCCGGTAAACCACACACGCTCCATTGATCTATGACAAACATCGAGTCACCCTTTGCTACCAATGTCATCCTCAAATTGATGTGCCGGTTAACCACATGCGCTCCATCAACGTTTGACAAGGGTACGAAGTGTAATTCCATGGATTAGCATCATTTTTCACATTTTACCCTAAAGTAACTAAGATTGGGAATTTGAAAAACATGTAGTTACTTTGTATCTTACATTATACTTTTAATGAAGAGAGGTTTGCCCTATCCTACCTGTTTGGCTAACGACCCTCCACTAGTCAAGCAAGCGGTGGGTGTGAGTGTACACCCATTAAGCGCCATTTTATAGGCAGCAACCTTATACTCACCTTATAGACTAGCTTCGTGAATGAGGCCTACTAACGGTAAGACTAGCTTTTTAAGTTATACATATATATATATATATATATATATATATATATATATATATTAATTAAACTTGTAATAATATATAATAGTATAGGGTTGAATTTTAAACTTGTAAAATTCTAAGGGTTTGAAATTTAAATTATTCAAAATTAAACTTTTAATCACAAAATTCAAATTTCAAAACTTGAGGGCAAGTTTTGAACTTTTCAAAACACAAGGGATCAAATAACAAATAATTCAAATTAAACAATTAATTTCATAATTATCTATATTTGACCTAATCTTATTTTAGTCATTAGATAATTACCAAATAACTTTAAATAATCTATATTTATCATCTAAACAACCAATATTTAAAAGATTTGAAATTATCTATTGTTTTGGCAAGGATAATCATTTAATTAAGATAAAATTCGGATTTTAACTTCATAAAACAATTTAAGCATCAAATCAAAGTCAAAACAGCAGCTAAATCCCGAAATACCCTCTGTCTGACGCACAAACTCGCCGAGTAGGGCCAACTCACTGAGTCCAGATACTGACTCGCCGAGTTGTATCAGACAGAGGCAAAAAACTCGATTTTTAGCAAACAAAACAGTTAAGCATCACATACAATTGAAATCAATCAAGGCTCTGATACCACTGATGAGTTTTATGCATAAGAAACATTCCTATGTGCTCATACAAACCCTAATGCTTGGATCTAGGTTTCTCTATTATACATGCTTTGATTCCAAGACTTACAAACCTAGATCTACCATATATAATTCAAAATTACCATAAGGAAAACAGATCTAAGTGGTTTACCTCTTCCAAGTAGCTTGAATCCTTGTAGTCTTCTTGATCTTGAGCTTAGAGTCACAAATGCAGCTCCTCTAATGGTTCACAAACCCCACAAGCAAGAAGGCAATATGAGAGAGGGTGAGAGATGCTAGAAATTGGCCTAGGGTTCTCTTAGAATCAAGTGGTAGCCGATTTCAATTCCCTAGGGGTCTTATTTATACTTACAGGCTACTAGGGTTTCAATCTAAACCCTAATGGACAGCTTAGCCACCAAGCAGCCCAAGGAACCTTCTAGAATAAGGCCTTAGATGAAAATATGAAGGATACCCATCATAATTTCGTTCCCCCTTAAGTCCATTAGGTTTCCTTAACCCAAAACTCAACTATCATACATTTGACAGTTTATACCCCTTTATTCAATTAATCTCTTTTGGTCACCAAATTAATTCCTAATTAATTTATGACCAATACTAATTAAATAAATATGATTTCTCCTTTAATATATTATTCTTATAATATATTAATAAACCATAATATTCTCTCTTTCTCATTAAATTACCTTGTCAAGTTGCTTTAGAGAAGGCAACCCAAAAGGACCATGCACAACCGGATCAAGTACATACCAAATATAGTTACGGGCTTAGACACTATTCCAACAGTAAAGTCACGAACTTTACATCCATGCATGAGTCTTTAAGCTCAAGAGATCCAAAAATGAGGTCTACAAGATGTATGGGGCTCTCATGGCTATAAAGTTAGCACCTTTATGCCATGAGAACCCTCCAAGCTTCAAGATCTGAAACCATTTCTCTACATTACACCCTACAACCCGAAAATGGATTAGAAATGCCCCAAAGATGCCAAAATCCAAGCACTAAGGTTGATCTAACAAGTAAGAAGTCAAGGTAGGAGCTTTTTACCTCAAACAAGCTGGAAGTGCAACCAAATCTCTGGATCTACTGATTTCCTCTTGAATATCCAAGTCTTTCCTTCCTTCTGCTTCCAACTTCAAATCACTACAAGTGGCACAAGATAGCTCAAGAACACTCAAACGTTGACTAGGGTTTCGTGAATAGGGTTTGGAGATGATGGATGATGGGATGGAGTCCTTATAAAGTGTTTAAATAGCGGTGCAAACCCTCAAATTTAGGGTTTCACTCAGACAGCTCCTACTCGCTGAGTCGGTCTCCCGACTCATCGAGTAGGCCACTTAAACCCCCGATGAATGACGAGTCTACTCGACGAGTTGGGCCTCCAACTCGTCGAGTCCCAGAGTAAAACATGAAGTTTTCTTGAATAAAATACATACAAGGAATCGGGTGTTACAAATCTTCCTAACTTACTTTAGATTTCATCCTCGAAGTCTGCTGCTGAGTCCTGGAAGAGCTCGAGGTAGTGCTACCTAATCTCGTCCTCCGGCTCCTATGTCCATTCCGAGCCCTTACAGTGCTGCCACTACACCTTCCCCATCTCCACCCTCTTGTTCCTCAGATCCTTCAGCTTCTTGTCGAGGATCACCACTGGCCGCTTGATGTAGTTCAGGCTGTCATCCACCTAAATATCCTCCAAAGGCACCACTTTTGAATCATCCACCAGACACTTCCGTAACTAGGAGACATGAAAAGTGCTATGAATCTGACTGAGTTCGGCTGGCAGGTCCAGCCTATACACCACCTTGCCTACCCGGGCCACAACCCTGAAAGGTCCAATATACATGGGGCCTAGCTTGACCCGCTTCCTGAATCGAATGATGCCCTTCCAAGGAGACACTTTCAGGAGTACTATATCTCCGAACTGGAACTCCAGGTATGATCGACGCCTATCGGCATAACTTTTCTGCTGACTCTGAGCAGTCTGAAGCCTGCTCTGAACCTATTGGATCCTCTCTGTATTCTTGAGTACGACTTTGGTACTCCCCATGACCCTCTGACCAACCTCACCCCAACATATCGGGGTCCTACACTTTCTCCCATACAACATCTCGAAGGGAGGACGGTCGATACTTGCATGATAGTTGTTATTATAGGAAAACTCCACCAGAGGAAGGTAATTATCCCAACTACCTTCGAAGTCTAAAACACACGCCCGCAGCATATCCTCCAGAGTCCGGATGGTCCACTCGCTTTGACCATCCGTTCGCGGGTGAAAGGCAGTGCTAAAGTGCAGATGAGTATCAAGCTTGTCATGAAACTTCTTCCAGAACCTGTAAGTGAACCACACATCCCTGTCGGAAATCACTGAGACTGGCACCTCGTGCCGCGCCACTACCTCCCTGATGTAGATGTTGGCGAATTTTTTAGCCGAAATGCTCTCCTGAATCGAAATGAAATGGGCGCTCTTGGTCAATCGATCCACGATGAACCAAATCGAATCCACTCCCCGTGCGGTACTGGGAAGCTTCGTGGTGAAATCCATAGTGATATCCTTCCATTTCCACAACGGGATATCAAACGGCTGGATCTTGCCGCGAGGCCTCTAATGCTCAGCCTTGACCTTCCTGCAGGTCATGCATCTCTCCACAAACTAGGCTACATCCCTCTTCATACAGGGCCACCAATAATAAAGACGAAGATCCTTGTACATCTTTGTCTAAATGTCTCAAATGCGGCCTGCTGTTCAGGCCCCCAACGAAAGACCACGACTTTCCTTGTCAACCGGGTCAAGGGCATGACTATCTTGGAGAAGTCCTGAATGAATCTTCGATAATAGCCTACCAGTCCCAGAAAGCTCTGAATCTCAGATGGAGACCTCAGAACCTTCCACCTCATCATGGCCTCCACCTTGTCTGGGTCGACTGAAATCCCGTTCGGGTTGAAAAGGTGCCCAAGAAACTGCACCATGCGCAACCAGAACTCACACTTGGAGAACTTAGTATACAAGATCTCCCTCCTCAAAGTATCCAAAACCACCCGCAAGTGCTCCTCATGCTACTCCTGCGTCTTGGAATAAACCAAGATGTCGTCAATGAAAACAATCACACATCTATCCAACATCAGCCTACACATGCAGTTCATGAGATCTATGAACGCGGAAGGAGAATTGGTGAGCCCAAAAGGCATCACCATGAACTCATAGTGACCATATCACGTCCGAAAAGTAGTCTTCTGCACATCCTCCTCTCTGACCCTCATCTGATGATAACCTGAACGCAAGTCAATCTTGGAGAACCAAGATGCTCCCTGAAGCTGGTCAAAGAGACCATCAATCCTCGGAAGTGGGTAACAGTTCTTCACCGTTACCTTGTTCAGCTCCTGGTAATCTATACACATCCGATGCGACCCGTCCTTCTTCTTCACAAATGAAATCGGGGCTCCCCAAGGTGAACTGATCGGCCTGATAAATCCCTTGTCTAACAACTCATGCAGCTGTGTAGACTCCTGCATCTTAGGAGGAGCCAACCTATACGGTGCTTTGGCTATCGGAGCCGCACCAGGGACAAGGTCGATCCTGAACTCTACCTGCCTCTCTGGAGGTATCCCAAGCAACTCCTCTGGAAATACATCCATGAACTCTCGTACCACTGGCATATCACTCACCGTCGCCATACCCGCCTCCCGGGTATCCAAGACATAGGCGTCATACCCTGCACACCCCTACTGGAGATAGCGCCTAGCTCTCGCTGCTGAACATAAAGCTGGTCCATACTGTGGCCTCTCTCCCTTAATCACCAGTTCTCCCCCACCTGGGGTCCTGACCCTGACCAACTGCTGCGCACAGTCAATCACCACCCCATTGGGGCTCAACCAATCCATGCCTATAATAACCTTGTTCCCCCGCAACAGTATGGGAACCAAGTCTACCAGGTAGCACTCCTTGAATAATCTCAAAACCCAATCGCTGAAAACCTCTAATGCTCACACTGATCGGTCATCCGCAATCTCGATCTCTAAAGGGAACTCCAACATGCCCGAAGGCTTAGGGAACCTCTTGCTAAGTGCAAGAGATACAAACGATCGGGTAGCACCTCAATCAAACAACACCTGAACTGGAATACTGTTCACATGGAACGATCCTAAACAGAGCAAAAAATGTAACATATCAATATCACAAGCGACATAATAAAAGATTTGAGAGAAGAAATCATACCCGTCACCACATCGAGTGCGGTGCGTGCCTCCTCGGCTATAAACTGAAACGCTCAGCTCCGCACCATTGGAGCCTCTGTCTTGACATTCCAGCCATCCACAAGTCGTGCTATCGCTGGAGTCGGCGCTGCTGCTGATGTTGCTGACAACCTAGGGCAGTTGGCCTTTTTATGGCCCCTCTGATTACAATGAAAGAAAATCAGGTTTGATGTCTGAATTGTGGGGGCGGGGATAGTACAATCCCTGCCAAAGTGTCCTGTCCTGCTGAACTTGTAGCAGCTTGACGATCCCGCTCTACAAGCTCCTTCATGTGGCCTGCCGCATTTCCTGCAGCGGCTTTGGCCCGACGGGCCCTTCGACCTAATGTCGGATCCCTTGGGTTTCTTCCCCGAAACCCCTGCTCAGTCTCTGCCTTCCTCTTCCTGAGGTGCTCCAAATCAATCTCCCTCTCCCGCGCCCTGGCAATCATGGACTCCAGGGTTGGGCAAACTGAATAGATGATATGCTCCCGGATATCAGCCCTCAACATATCATGGTAGCGGGTCTTCTGCATCTCTTCATCCCTTTCATACTGAGGTACCAACAAGGCCCTCTCCTTGAACTTGGTGGTAATCTCTGCCACTGTCTCGGTCGTTTGTCTCATGTCAAGAAACTCCCTAGCCAGCTGCTGAAGCTCCACAGCTGGCGCAAACTCAACCCTGAACCTAGTCACGAAATCTAACCATGTCATAGCCTCGATGGCTGGGACTCCCAGCGAGTCACCAACTGACTTCCACCAATCCCTAGCTCTATCCCTCAAACATCCCGCAGCAAAGCGGACCTTCGACCCCTCCGGGAAACTCAATGTCTGCAATCCATCTGCTGGCAGCAATGGGGTCCTTCACCCCGTGAAATTCCAGTGCACCACTCCCCCTAAAGTCCTTGAAGGACAGTGTGTGCATACCCATCTAGCTAGATGCCAATTCACTTCTGAATGTCCGGATGCGATCCTCCATCAACTCAATAATCCCCTCCTTGATCGACGCGAAAATGACCGGGGTCGCCTCAAGGATACCTCTAGTGATCTCAGACGCGATGAACTCGCGTATCCAGTCATCAACCTACTCGAATCTCGCACCCGAGCCTGATCCTGATCCTGACCCGCATCCCGAACCTCCTGCTACATGTCGTGTGATCACCATACTGAAAATAAACACATAAATGTCAGGATCATACATACTCTCGAGAGGTCTCACACACTCTCCAAGTCTCATGGTTCCATCTCGGCTCTCCTTGACTCGAGTACGGATCCTCTACTTCCAGTAGTACGGGCCCATACTACCTTCCACATCTATCCGTACTTTCCTCAAGGATCGCATCAACTTCACCAAGTCCCTTTACCAACATTTCTTTCCAACTAATCTCATCCTAGGCTTTCCTAGGGCACCCTCCGACCTAGTCTCCGCCATCAGTTGCACGAGGAGTCCCTGCCATCTTTCTCTAACTAGCTTGCAAATACTGTCACATATCCGCTTACTAGTTAGTTAAAGCTAGCCAGAACCACCATAGCACAAAGCAAGCAACATTCGTGCATTGAGTAATCAAATCAAGCATAACCTAATCAGGCTATCCTACTGCTGCCTAGACAACCCTAACATACAGCTCAATAAGCTCATACAACAGGTATATAAGGCATCCTTCCTAGATCCTTAGTTCTATTCTAGCATGCAGTTCTCAGAATCATATAACAGGCATACAAGGTATCCTCCTAGATCCTTAGCCCTAATCTAGCATACACTTCTCATCATCATATCACATAACATAACATAACAAGTATGGGTATCTTGGGGAAAACTTACTTGAGATCGGCCGGTCGGACGCATCACACACCTTGTTCTTTCTCAAAATTCCTTGACTTAGATTTTAGAAAACTATTTTCTTGTAAAAATCTTTTAAGCCCTCGATTTGAGTCCAGACACCCCCGAGGGTGTGTCCGAATCCCTCAAACCAAGGCTATGATACCAACTTGTAACATCCCGAAATCGAGACCCAATTTTTTTTTTTGTTTAATTATATTACTTCAGAAATATTTCATAGAAAACATAAGTAAAATTGTTTTAATGCCAATTCACAGATTGCAAGTCTCAAACACCATAAAAATTAAATGGTAAAATATCAGAGTACAATCCCAGAAATCTCAATGCAGAAATCATGAGTGTGTGTGATGCGCTGCTACACCGCCGACTCTTTCTCCTTGGATGAAGAGGTACCTGAAACCCTTAGTGAGTTCCCCCATCATACCACATACCACATAACATACATATTGTCAGGAAATTTTGGGGTTCCCAACCTACCCATGTCAAGCCATTTTGGGGTGCCGACCTACCCTCCAGTCTATCTAAACCAGACACGGGGACTATTTCACCCCCTACAACTAGCATACAATTGTTGGATTAGTGTCTAACTCCATAACTATAATTAGTATGTACTTGACCCGACTTGGCATGGTCCATTTGGGTTGCATGGCATCGGAACATTTGGGTATGCTTTTTTATGAGAAGAGGTTATTTATGATTTATATTAATATATTATAAGTTCTAATATATTAATATGAAATCATATTATTTAATTAGTATTGATCAAGAATTAACTTGGAATTAATTTAGTGATCAAAAGAGGCTAATTAAATATGGAATCTTATATATACATGGAGTAGGCCAAGGTTTATTTAGGATGAGCTAAGAGTGTATGGAAGTCCATGGAGCTTTTAACCCATGGATCCCATGTAAATGAAAGGTCATGGGTATTAGGGTTTACATGGATGTAACCCTAATCCTCCATAATATATAAATGAGTCATTGGTTCACAAAATGGGCACTAGTGTATGTACACAAGAGGGCATAGCCGATTTGAGCAATAGAACCTTCTCTCTCAAGTTATTCCAAATGTTTGTGATGTTGTGTGAACCATTTGAGGTGTCACACTTGGGGCACTAGGCTCTTAAGCTCCATGGAATTACAAAGAGGTATGTCATTCTACTAGATTTTTATATGACTTTTACTTCATAATATGCTAGTTAGAATAATACCTTGGAAATTTGATATTTGCATGTATAATAGAGAAAACATAGATCTAAGGTATTTAGGGTTACATGTACACCTTAGGAGTGTTAGAATGCTCAAAACCCAACAGTGGTATCAGAGCCAAGGCTTGTTTCATGTTACACTTGCTGAAATAGCTTAAAAATCGAAAATCCTGGCTTTCTGGGCACTGGACTCGCCGAGTCCATGAAGAGATTGATCCTACTCATCGAGTAGGTTCATACACTCGACGGGTAGGAGCTCCTGACAACATATTTTTGACTTGTAAGGCTGGAATTGGACTAGAAACATTACCCTAAGTTGTTTTTGAACTTGTAAACCTATTTTTGATGTGGTAATGTTCATGCTAATCCAATTCTAAAGTTAATTGTCAAAATGTTCATGGTTTGTATTAGTTTAATGGTTAGGCTAATTACATGAAAATAGTTTGATTTGAATTGTCATGTTCATATGAGCTTAATCTAGATCATAATTCTTGCTAGACATGTTTGATAGTTTATTAGATGATCTTAATGGCCTTTAGTGGATTCCACAACTTGTCCTCAAGTTATGGAAAACCAAAAGTCTTTCTTATTAATAAGTCTTTAAAAGTCACGAGTTATGTTTTTGAAGAGGTTTTTAACATAAATTGTTTTATGACATCCATAACTTGTCCTCAAGTTATGGATTTTTAAGAGTCTTGCTATTAAAAGGCATATTAAACTCATATGTTATGAAATTGAAAGGTTTTCGAATTGTTCAAAACTTTCCCTCAAGTTTTGGAAGTTGTAAAGTTACACTTTTGAATACTTTAATTCCAAATCAAACCCTAGAATTTTAATAGTTTAAAATTCAACCCTTATACTATTATAATATTAATAGTTAATAGTTATATATATATATATATATATATATATATATATATATATATATATATATATATATATATGTATCTATAAGAACAAAGTTAGTCTTACCGTTAGTAGGCCTCATTCATGAAGCCGATCTATAAGGGGGGTATAAGGTTACTGCCTATAAAATGACAGTTTAATCAGTGCCCACTCTCACCCACCTCTTCCTTGACTAGTGGAGGGTCGTTAGCCGAACGGGTTTGACATGACTATAATTCTCCCTTCATTAAAAGTATTAGTGATAAATACTAAGTAACTAAGCACTTATAAATTCCCAATCTTAGTTACTTAGGAAAATGTGAATTTGGTGCTAACCCATGAAATTCACACTTTGTACCTTACCAAGTCGTTGGCAGAGAGTGTGTGGTTAACCGACACACTAACTTGGACTAGTAAGGATGGAAAAGGGTGAATTAATGTTTATCATTGATCGGTGGAGCGCGTGTGGTTAACCGGCACATTGATTAGGTGATAATATTAAGAGTACCAAGTGAATTTGCATGGTTATTCACACCTTGTTTTGTGATCCTTGGCATCCCAGTCACATAATTTGAGAGGCCGCAATCGAGATTGAACTATGCCATTGAAAATTTCAATGAATCTCAAAATATCTAGGAGTTTCAAGTCTAATTAAAACCTAATAAATTATTTCGGTTTTCATGGTGGATATTGGTGAATCGTCATTCACCTACCTTCAAATATTTTAAAGCTTGGATTACGACATCCCACTTCCAAGTTATAAAATATTGTGTTGGGCCATAGCCTTAATATTTCATATTGGGTGTTATATTAAGGACTTAATTCAACAAACTTGAATATCTCCCATTGTAGATGTCTGGTTTAGACAACTATGATCTTCCCAAATCATACTTCTCTTCCTTCACCTCCTCCAATTATTCTCCCTAACCCACAAGTTCTTTAAAAGTTTAAGGTCACTCACGCCCTATTGGCAAGCAAAGTCTATGTGTGCTCACATCTTAGAGATAAATTCACATATTGACAAGCTAAGAGAGTTGGGTGTCACAATCTTGAGGAGGTTGGTTGTTTAATCACTTTACAAGTCACATAGTGAGTTCCTTTAGGACTACTATGTGACAGACCATGACATGACCCTTAATGATATTGCTATTTGCTAGGTGCTGCTAAATCAACAATGATTTGGAGCACTGGTAAAGCAAATTTGGTTGAAAGGTTAACTTCCCAAACTTTCATGGACATTAACAATGGTGACACTGGAAATCCAGAAAGGCTTTCTCTTCCCATTGGAAAGGGATCGGCCATAGTCAACCCGATTGACCAAATGGTAAAAAGAAAGGCTAAGTCTGAGATAGTCCCGTGTACCATTCCAAAGAGTCCATATGTTTCTATTGCCAAAGGAAGGGGCATTGGTTGCGAAGCTGCCAAAATTACCTGAAAGATCATAAGGGTGGTAAAATCAAAGAGTTTGACTATACTTCAGGTAAATTCCACTATCTAACTCTATTAAGTTTCTATTTGGAGATTCTTATTACATGATGTGACTTGGTCACATGTTGATGTTTTAAGAATCAAAGAAAAAGAGAGGAAACTTAAAGGAAGTATATGCTGATTCTAATTGCGAAGATGGATTTCGATCGCATGGTTCGGTGATCAGAATTTTGAGTTGTTGCTTAAGAGTTATGACAGATTGCTTAGGAATGCATAATAACATGATTTTCATGTGTAATTTCATTATAAGGATAAATTTTACGCAATTTTAAAATAAAAGGAAAGATTTTTGTTTTTATTTATTTCAAGTATCCTTAAAATTGAATGTGTGAAAATTTTTGTTTATATGATTCTATTGATTGCAATATTGGAAAAATGGATTTGATTCTTTCGTTTGTGGTAGTGTCATTATTTTCCAAATAAGGAAAGATTCTCATCACCCAATTTTCAGTTGGATAGAAACTTGGAATCATGCAAGTTATATTGTATGATGAATGTGAATTGTCATCTTTGGGAAATTAAGACTAATCCCTTAATCACATGTATATGTGAGTCAAATGAAGGATTAAGGAATCGGGTACACTTGAGTGTGCGTTGTTTAAAGTCCACCACATAAAATCGATAAGATTATTCGTCATGATTTACTAAAGTTTAGTATATATGGCTATATTTACAAGCTTAAGTGTAATTCTGAAACATTGGAAAAGTTTCAATGTATGGCAGATCGAATGAGAAGAATCAAATTAGGAAAAAAAATATAAAAGTTTCTCAAATCTGAAAAGATGGGAGAGTACACTAGTATCATGTTTTATGATCATCTTAATGATTAAGATACCATATCATAATTGATCCTCTAAGGACATCTTAGTGCATTCTTATGGCTAAGGAGAGGAGTCATGAATTGTTGAAGTGGTTAAATCAAGAAGATGAGTCATACTTCATTCCAAAAAAATTCTTAGAGACATACTCCAAGATTGTAACTTGAGTGACATATCTTAAAGAAGGTATATAACACTTGTCAAATGTAAGAGTAAAATGTGTTCTACTCTTGTACATTTGAAATTGGTAAGTTGTGATGTTTTGGATAAAATAGAGACCAACTAAGGCCAATTGTGTGAAGTGTTATCTTGATAAGAATCTGCACTAACTCTTGAATATTTGTTTTGTCAAGGAATGGTGCTTGACAAGAGAGTATTATATGTCAAGAGGATAGCGGGAGTCTTAGAGGTCTTGAAAGTCTCAAGAACTAATCAAGGATAAAACCTATTGTTCATCACTAGAACACGACTTGATGTTTGTAACCTATCCTGTCGACATATTCTTGTTTCTCTGTCCACCCCAGTTAAAGTTGATTATGCATCGAGTTCTACAAGTTCTCCGTTATTTGCATAACTACTTGGAAGCAATGGCAGGTCCTTGTGCTGCCAGGTGTCAAGTAGTTAAGATTGCACAAGTTTAGTCCATATGTGTTTGGATTTGTCACCAACATTGTCTTGTGATTATGGTTTTGACAAATTCATGTGGATAGGAACACATACACCATGAAATCTAAGTGTCATAAGGTTTCTCTTTGATTCATGAAAATGACGGCGAGGAAACGCTTTCACTTGGTAGATTTTAAGTAGATAGCAATTGTGATATTTGCATTGTCAAAGTCGTTAGTGGAGCGTGTGTGGTTAACCGACACACTAACATGGACTTGTGTGAGGCGAGGAAAGGTGTATGATTTTGATAAAGTCTTATCAAAGCATCTCGTATCAGAAATCTGAACTTTGGTAAGAAAGTCAATAAAGTATTGATTTCTAGAAGTACAACTGATTTTTGGATACATGTCAAAGCTAGTGGGAGCATAAGTGTTATGCTGATAATTATCATGTTAGTGGGAGCATGATTATTATGTTAGTATTGCAAGTTAGCAATGTTAATTATAGAAAACAAAAGTTTCAATTCGTGAAGTTGCAGGGGTTGAAAAGTTGTTTTGCTATAATTAAGGGAGAGGAAATTATACTTCATTTCAAATCAGCTTAGATAGTGAGATTTTAATCAAGTTTAGTCAAGTATATATATATATATATATATATATATATATATATATATATATATATATATATATATATATATATATATATATATAAATTTTATGTTGGGATGGTTCAACATAAGGAAATTCTATATATGGGAACATTATTTGCGTTCTAAATTCGATTATGATTACGACATCCTGTTTCATTATCTGAATTATGAGAACATGGCAAATAGATATAGAAATATTATAGCAAAATACTGGTCTAGAATCATGTATTTATGTGGGACATCATGAATCGTGTCCCATATGCTTCGGATATAGGATCGATTGCATGTGCTATAATATTCATCCTTTCTAAATTTTCCAAATGCTCAGGGCGTTAAGAGGGAAAAGTCTAGAATTGGATATGACTAAAATGATTAAGCAATTGTTGAGGACAATCTAAGGTTTACCAAAGATTGGTTGCTCAGGGACAGTTCGAAGTATAGTGTTAAATTTTTGGAATGGACCAAATTGACATGTTTTGAAAAGAGGCAACTCTTGTTCAGAAGTGATAGTCAAAATGGGAATATGGAAATGTTTCATAGGTGGAAGCTATTCAATCTATGTAAGATTAGAAAACTTAATGCAAGAAGGATGTTCAAAGAAATGTACTTTGAATTTAAGACTTCGTATCCATGGAATTGCTCTCCACTGGAATAATTTGTAATGTCTATTGCCGAGTCTTTGTGACTTTTGTGCATAGTCATCACAAGAGGATCGATGCATATAAGTTTAGAATCTAACAGATTTTGGTAAAAAGTGTAGGAATTTGGAATTCTTACATTTACGATAAGGTTTTGGGATTGTGGAATGAGAATAATTGGAATTATGTTCAATCGATCTATTTCACAAAGTAAAGATCATAGACAAAATTAGTGCGCATACTTGGTGTATGGCATGACTATTGCTTGGATAAACATAGCGTGCATGCTTAGAAGCATGGCATGACTATTGTTTTGATTCAAGTATAAAGTTGATTAGTTGAAATATTATACAATGAATAATGTGTAATCAATATGGTGATAAATAAAAGGTGTTATATTTATATTCATAGGTTCTGATACCATATTGGATTCGATTATTCTTGTGTTTCACTTTGCATGTTTTGACTTACAAAATAGCTAGGTTATTCTTTCCGAATGACTAAGTTATTTAAACTCTCCACATTCAGTCATATATTGGAAGTAGGTATGAATAAAGTCTGTCATGAATCGGGTTTGTAGATGTATAAGATGTTAGACATAGTAAGAGTTGCTACAACATCCATGAGTACTCTTGGAATAGGGATTCGAGTATTTGACTCAACCCACGCTCATTTGAATCACTTCATGGATTTTATCACGAGTGATCATGAGACGATAATATCTTATATTCTTCAAACCTAGAGATATGAGTTGTTGACTATGAGTTGGTTATACATTGATTGTACGAAAACGCATTGGTAACTCGATGTTATAAAACGTGCCTTTGTGTATGATTCAACAAGTAGTAGAACAAGCATATGAGTCAAAGTTTATCCATTCCTTTTACCCTTGGTGGGATAAAAGCGATATCTATGGGCCCCTCGATGATTTAGTGATGACACCCCTAAGTGCTTGGCCAAGCCTGGACTGATTTGATTTGTTCAATTAGTCAATCATCATAAATCAGAAATCAGGAAACAACAAATGGACAGAGAGAATGATTATAATCCATGTCTCAGTCCATATGATATCTAGAATGGAGGAATATATGATCCCTTATCTAATGGACGCGTCATTGATTTGTTCAGAGTACGGCAACGACTTTAAGAGCTACAATTTCTAGTCAGGTTTTGTAGTCATACACAATAATAGTTTTAGACTTATCCAAGTGGAGATTGTTGGATTAGTGTCTAAGTCCATAGCTATAATTGGTATGTACTTGACCCGACTTGGCATGGTCCATTTGGGTTGCATGGCATCGGAACATTTGGGTAGAATTTTTTATGAGAAGAGGCTATTTATGATTTATATTAATATAATATAAGTTCTAATATATTAAAATGAAATCATATTATTTAATTAGTATTGATCAAGAATTAATTTGGAATTAATTTAGTGATCAAAAGAGGCTAATTAAATATGGACTCTTATATGTACATGGAGTGGGCCAAGGTTTATTTAGGATGGGCTAAGAGTGTATGGAAGTCCATGGATAGTCCATGGAGCTTTTAACCAATGGATCCTATGTAAGAAAGGTCATGGGTATTAGGGTTTACATGGATGTAATCCTAATCCTCCATAATATATAAAGGAGTCCTTGGTTCACAAAATGGGCACTAGTGTATGTACACAAGAGGGCATAGCCGATTTGAGCAATAGAACCTTCTCTCTCAAGTTATTCCAAATGTTGGTGATGTTGTGTGAACCATTTGAGGTGTCATACTTGGGGCACTAGGCTCTTAAGCTCCATGGAATCAAGCTACAACAAAGAAGTATGTCATTATACTAGATTTTATATTACTTGTACTTCATAATATGCTAGTTAGGATAATACCTTGGAAAATTGATATTTGCATGTATAATAGAGAAAACATAGATCCAAGGTATTTAGGATTGCATGTACACCTTAGGAGTGTTAGAATGCTCAAAACCCAACAATAATATCATATCATAATCATGATGTCAGACACATCTGGGGCGTCCGACCTACCCTTCGGCCTTAGCGACCGATATGGGGGACTAGTCCCCTCCTACCACTACTATCACAAATAACACATCGTGCTAACATATAAACATATCAGGTAGTAGCAAGCCAAACAATTATTACAAAGACAATCGTCTTAACTAAACAACTACTAGGGGTCAGCCTTGGTGCCTTAGACCCACTTCTACTGGAAGGTAACTCACCTCAATGTCGCATAGTGTCTGTACTGTCCTCGGTGTGAAAATCGACTCTCCTCGACTCCTCAATCCCTACACAAAAAATCTTCTAAGTTATCAATTCGTACTCATAACCCTCACAAGGGTCACTCAAGTCCAGGTCAAAGTCAAGGTCAAACCCTGGTCAAGTCAACTCTTTGGTTAACCAGACTCGCCGAGTTGGTCTACCAACTCGTCGAGTCCCTACGTCCACATAATACTACAAACCCGTCCCTACTCGTCTCGCCTAGCAAGAGCTCGACGAGTTCACCTTCAACAACACTTGAGCTTATATTCAACCGACTCGCCAAGTTCTTCCTTGAACTCGTCGAGTTCATCTTCATCCGTATGAAGGTGTCCAGTCTATGACTCGCCGAGTCTGTCTTCATGTGGTTGGGACATTGCCTTGAACTCGCCGAGTCTGTTCATCCAGTTTCTGAGTCCTATGTTTTCCAGGCCCCTAATGAGCATATACTACTGAGTGTCCTTTTATCTTAGCATCCGGTCCACCAACCAAAAGGATCGACGAGGAAACATGAACCGACTCGCCGAGTCCCAAGAACGACTCGCCGAGTCCCCTAAAGTCCATGTCCATAAACTCGATTTCTGTTGAGCTCATCTCATCCAAAGGGTAGATCTGACCTCTTAGGGTTGATATAACACATAAAGTCATGAACATGCATGGGTCTTTAAGCTCAAAAGATCCAAAAATGAGGTCTACAAGATGCATGGGGCTCTCATGGCCATAAAGTTGGCACCTGTATGCCATGAGAACCCTCCAAGGTTCAAGATCTGAAACCATTTCTCTACATTACACCCTACAACACGAAAATATCTTAGAAATGCCCCAAAGATGTCAAAATCCAACCCGTAAAGTTGATCTAACAAGTAAGAAGTCAAGGTAGGAGCTTTTTACCTCAAATAAGCTGGAAGTGCAACCAAATCTCTGGATCTACTAACTTCATGTTGAATCTCCAAGTCTTTCCTTCCTTCTTCCAACTTCAAATTACTACAAGTGGCACAAGATAGCTCAAGAACACTCAAAAGTTGACTAGGGTTTCTTGAAAAGGGTTTGGAGATGATGGAGGCTGGGATGGAGTCCTCATAAAGTGTTTAAATAAGGTGCAAACCCTCAACTTTAGGGTTTCACTCAGACAGCTCCTACTCGCCGAGTCGGTCTCCCGACTCGTCGAGTAGGTCACTTAAACGCCCGATGAATGACGAGTCTACTCGACAAGTTGGGCCTCCAACTCGTTGAGTCCCAGAGTAAAAAATGAAGTTTTCTTGAATAAAATGCGTACCAAAAATCGGGTGTTACACTTTTATACCTTTCTAAGTTATAAAGTTTCAAGCTTTATTGCATTTCATCTTTGGATCTAAGTGTATTGGTATTTTGGTACATTATAATGAGCTTTAAGTGAGAGTTGGGAATAAATTTTGCAACTTCATTACTCTACAAGTTCCCAGACACATTGTATGTTTTAGATCTGGACTCCAAAACCTTTTTGATCAGTTTAGAATATTTTCTTGGACCTTCATGGACTAGGAAAGTTTTGATCTTTTGCCTTCCCTTTTAGTCATGCAAGTTATTTTGGCCATTTAGGCCATTTTGGTGTATTAAAGTTTAGATCTATAAAGTTTATGACCTTGTTATGGATAAAGTTGGAAACTTTATCTATCTAAACATCATATTGATTCAGATATGAAGGTTGGAGACTTGGACATAATGGATTAAGTTGAGAAAGATGCATTTTTGGTCCCTTTGAGACTTAAAGACTAGATCTTGGTTATTTGGACCATCCTAATGGATAAATTTGGAAACTTTGTCCACTATGGACCTATTAGGAACCATAAAAATGTGATCTTAGTCCCTTTCTTCCCTCCATGCAAGAGTTATGATGCCTTGGTTTATATATTAAGTTAGGATTTTGGTGTGTGGACTCCTTCTAGCCATGAAATGTCATAAAGTTGGAAACTTTATGAAATAAAATATTATTTGAGACTAGATTTGAGATGTGGACATGAGATCTTAATGAATTAAGCACTTAATGAAGGAAAATGGAATTGGTCTAGTATGTTGGGCGTACCTGGTAGTACAATGAGTGTACTAGGCTGGAACCCTAATCAGGAAGGGATATACTACGTTGAGCAGAGAGATTGAGTATGATGGACGTACTCAGTCTGTGTTGACATGCTTTGACTTTTTGACTTTTTGACCTGTTGATTTTTTGGATAAGTTTCACTTCTGGTTAAACTTGGGTAGAATTGAGTATTTGACTAATGATAGCTTGATTTTTTGTATATATTTTATCATTCGTTTTATTTTAGTTTTAGCGTTTTTAATATTCTTTTTGTATTAAATCGTTAGATTTATTGAATATTTTTACTTGTTTAAGCTAATTTGTATAGATTTGTTCGAGCAAGATGGTATTTTGGAGTATTGTTAAAGCCACATCGAATTCCTTGCAACCACGATTGAAGTCTTGTAGCAAAATCTGGGAGCGAAAAGAAAAACAAAGCGATATAAGTTAATTTTTCGGATTTTGACAGCTTTGTGCGGCTTTCTTCAAGCGATCAGACGATGGGGAAAACGTTGTCCAATCCGATTGAGCTGAAATTTTAGGAGCATCTTCCCAACTTGTTGATATTCGATCTCACAAAAACTGAGCTGATTCGGACATGTTTTGGTCAGGTTTTTGGATTTGACGAACAACAACACAGAATGCTGTGCAGCAACCCATTTGGCAGTCCATCTAATTTATATGGCATCCCATTATATTTATTTGTCAACCAGCCCATGTTTCAATTTAATTGAACCCACTTTGAACTTGTGTTAGGAATTGAATGCAAACATCAAAAGATGCAATAGGGCATCTCATTTCATTTTGGCCAGCAGTAGGATTAGAGGGAGTGACGACACCTTTGGTGTCTCCTCCTTTCTTTTTCTTTCTTATTTTTGGAAATCAAACAATATTTTCATTGATATATATCATGATTTTATTGCGTTGTAATTAGTTATTTTCTTTTGTTTAGATTAGGTTATTTTTTGTGTTAATACTTTGATTATGGATGAAGTTTTTGGAGCAATAAAAAGTGACGATTTCAAGAAGCTGTCATCTTCGTTTCGTAATCGGTATTGATATAATTTCTATCATTTTGATTGTCATCATTATCATGTCTAATTAGTTTTTATTTTCAATATTGGGTGAATCTATGGAACAATTAATTGATTAGGATAGATTTGTGTGGTTTTGATGGTATGCTATGAAAATATTTTCTAGTAAAACATCTATTTATGTTCATATTTGTTTAATCATGAGTTTAGATATGTGAATGTTTAATTAGTTGGTTAATTTCTTGATTACGTAATAGATCCTCAAATTATCAAATGACAAATGGTTCTTATGATTGTTTTCCTTTCACACAATCAAGAAAGTATTTTCTCCAACATGGTAGTGAAAACATTATGATTCCTCTTGGATTTGGTGACTTTTAAATCTTAATGCTAGTTAATTTTCATTAAGTAGATGCTTCATGGAAATTGTGACTTTAACTAAGAAAATGTGTTATGAGTTTCTCTAACCATTGTATTAACTAAGAAAAGTCTAGGTGATCTCAAGCTTCTTAGATTGCGATAGCCAAATTAGTATCCATTAAACCCATTGCACCACAAAATTACCATGATTAGTCAAATAGTTAAACTTGCGATTTATCCCGATATTGGAATATTTTATTTTATAGATTTTGCATTTTTTTTTTCCATTTTTGTTATTTTTGTAAAATAGTTTTTATCGCATTTAAACATTTTGAAAACCCCATATCATTTTATATTTTTATTTAGTAGAAACTAAATGCATAGATTTGATTCGATCCAATTTTTATGGATTCGATCCCTATTACCGTCACTACAATTCATTTTTGTATGTCGTCGTATTTACATTTTTTTTATTTGTTGGTCTCAACAACCACCAACTAAGGATTGATCTAAGTTTGATTTTAGGAAGTTTGGGTTGGTTGTTCTGATGCCGGGGTAGCTATTGGGCTTCTGTTGAGTAGTTCATGTGAGTCTTCTCACAGTATTTACGGGTCGATGACACCAATGACGACCCGTTGTTATGTTATAGGTTACTAGTTGTCTCTACGACTCTTGCATGTGTTTGTATGTATACTGGGCTGGGACAGATGCTGGGCGGGGCCTGATGAATGTGTTGGGCGGGGCCCACCACATATGACTCACATATTTGTACCGGGCGGGGCCTGATGTATGCATGTATGTATGGTATGTGGTATTTTGGGGAACTCACTAAGCTTCGTGCTTATGATTTATGTTTAAAATGACTTTAGGTACTTCTGGTTTCAAAAGGAAAGGCCGACTTGATCGCGCTGCATCCCCTCCTGGAGGTTTATTCCGCATTGACTATTTTTATGATTTTATTATGATGTTTTGAGAATACTTTTATTATAATTGTCTTTTGGAATAATGAATGAATGGTTTTGACTTAATAAAAATGAAAATTTTTCTTGGTACTTTTGGGACGTTAGAGAGAGAGGGAGAGAAAGAGAGTGAGAGAGAGAAAGATAGAGAGAGACAGAGAGTTGTCGTTCGTCTTTGGAATCACGAAACACCAAAAAAAGGCCCAACCACGAATGGTCGGTGTGGTATAAATGGGCAACGGTTGTGGCCACATAGACCACGACCCCTCTCGTTGTGAGTATTGAAGACGGCCTCAAGTAACGAATTCTGACTACCCTTTGTGTTGGACTACCAAGATAAGTATCTATGATGACATTTACTTCCACGTCGGATTTTCAGCCAATCAATGTTTATTTCTAGAAATATAAATTATATAGAACTTTATGTATATATAATAACAATGTTTTTTGGAACGACTAAAACATTCACATGCTACTCTCTTCCTAATCTAACACATTTTTGAACCCATCATCAACATTAATTGATGGACACATTTTCATCAACTTCTGATTTCGTTAAACTACGAACCCTTTGGTAACAATAATTTTTTTTTGTCTATGTGTGTGTAAACAATGAAGATACACCTTTCGGCTCTGGCTTGAAGTTTGTCTTGGGTTTCATGCCTAACAAAAACGTCACAACCCAAGACCTTGATATGTGCGAGTGAAGGTTTCTTTCCACTCCACATCTCATAAGGTGCCTTTGAAACCTTCTTAGTTGGTATAAGGTTTAAGATATGAGTGGTGGTTTCTAATGCATAGCCCCAGAACGAAATCTGAAGAGTTGCACGGATCATCATGGCAAGAACCATATCCAATAATGTTCGATTCCTTCTTTCAGCAGCACCATTCAATTGAGGTGTTCTTAGGGGATTCAACTGCGAGATAATTCCATATTCCATAAGAGAGTCGTTGAATTCAAGACTAAGATACTACCCACCTTGATCGAATCGAAGTGTCTTAATATTTCTGCCCAATTGATTATCTACTTCAAGTTTTAACTCATTGAATTTCTCAAAGGTGTCAAAATTGTGTTTAATCGGATCTAAATGGACCATATACATTCGTGTGGATTATGTCCAATAGTCATTCACCTCGTTCACATGTTCTAGTGAAAGGTGATTTTGTCACCTCAATCGGTGGTTCATGTTTTGTTTTTGTCAAAAATATTTCAGTTCTCAATAAGGCCAAAAGGCTACCTTGTATCCACTTTGCTTCATCTTTTACCACCTGTTGAAGGTGGTTCTAAAACTAAAACACATATGGTCCTTTTAACCCTAAAAACCCGCTTAAAATATTCAATACTCTCCTACGATTTAACACCATAAGTGAAAAATGTCATTTACTCATATGGTCGTTCACCATTCTAACTCCCGCCTTCCCGTCTTTAATGGAGTCAGTCAAAGTTTCATTTTCAACAATTCTGAGCTACTTTTCAAATACTCATAACTTTTGCTTCGATTGATATTCCCCTCCCATTTCACCTGTTCAACCCTTGATTTTAGCAAGTTAAAGTTTTTAATCCCGTTATGTGTTTATATCAACTCTCGTGCCCAAAAGTTTTCACCGATCTTTCTCCTTTTTCCTTGTTTTTCAGCAGAAGTTGGTTACTTAGGTTCAATTATTATGGATAATTATTATTATCATCAGCTTGCATAATGTCCTTTTATAGGGATTCACTTAATGTTCTTGAGGTAGATATACAGTTTGCTAATATAATGTAAGTCCTTTTCACTCTAAGTTCCTTCTGCATATCCTTTTGCAACTTTATCTGGATTTGGGTTCTTTAATGGATTTTCAAATGGAATGTGAATATGTGGTGGTGTTTTTTACGTATTGTTTTATAGGTGAAATTCTGTCAAAGAATTTGCTGATTTGGTGTTTATGTGAATTGATTGTGTACGGAAAAAAAAGAACGTGCATCCTTGGGTTCCAAGGTCGATATTTTTTAAAATTTTTAGTAAATTTCCCAATTGTTGAAACTCTAGCAAATTTTATTGTGGGTGTTTAATTTTTGGCGACTTATTTCAATTTTGCAATTACAAAGTAGTTTGTTTGACTTTATATGCTAGTCTAACTTTTTCCTAATGAACAAACTTTTATTATTTCATGAGTAATTTGCACTGATTGTCTATTTTTGTGATAATTTACGTGTTTAGTTTCTAACATTTTTTTCTTAAATCAGACGGTCCCTAAATTATGTTTTGTTGCATCTTTAGTCCCTAGCCGAAGTAAAATTATTATTTTACCCTTACTGATTTCATTTTACTTTATTTAGTATTTATAATATTAATGATAATAAATCTCTCTCTCTCTCTCTCTCTCTCTCTCTCTCTCTCTCTCTCTCTCTCTCTCTCTCTCTCTCTCTCTCTCTCTCTCTCTCTCTCTCTCTCTCTCTCTCTCTCTCTCTCTCTCTCTCTCAACAAGGAACAATTGCATTTTGTCTTTTACCTTATAAATTCTATGATTTTCAATGAAGTGAATTTGCAATAGTAAGAGGAATGTAAGAAAAATCTTAAGCTTCATTTATTCTTCTAAATATATGAAAACTCAGTAAAATTTATATTGCCCTTGAATCTTGAATCTTGATAGATTGTTCAATAGATGTTTATAGATGAATATCGATGGTTTTGCTTTGCTACAGTTTCGGTTTTTGGTTCCACCTCAGCAAGGAAAATTTCGTCCACTGGGACAAGGCTTGCCTCCTGGTCAAAGTCAGTCGGCATAGTTTTCTCAGCCACATCAGCAAATGTCTCCATGGTCAAGGCCCAGGCCCATGCCCGGTCAGCATGCCCATGCCACATCCTCAATGACTTCTACATCTTCACAGAACTCTGCAACTACAAACACTCATGTGCCTTGGTTTAACTGGTCCTTGATTACCATTATCTTCTTCATTCTAGACAATGCTATCTTTTTATTATTTCAATTCTAGCCGTTTTAAGGATTTTCATACTCTACTCTCGATTTAATTTTTGTCATTTGCTACGACACCCTTGTAGTTTTAACATTTGGAGCAGTTCTGGATATTGCACATATATGTGTTATAACAAGTTCTTGTTGAAGTCTTCACATTTTTTTGTTTTTTTTTTTATTTTTTATCTATCCCCCTAATCTCTCTTGATGCTCTTTAACTCTAATCCAAATTAATAACAATAATTTGGCATCTCTCAGGATAAGTACTACATGTCTTCTGGTTATTCTCTCTCGACTCTACAAGTTTTAATTTTTACCTTTAATTACTTCTATATTTGAACTTCCATGCATAAATGATAAATCTAACATCCTTGCTTGTTAACTTTCCAGGCCTAGCTTTGTTTTCTTGTCTTTGCTTGCTTTGGATATTGCCAGCCACTGGTTTTAAATGTGTATTTACAAAAATACCCTTTCATCTATTTTCTGTCTTTTGAGTTGTGATTGTGAGCTTATGGGAGCCTTTTTGAATATTGCAGCACTTTCTTGGTTGGAAAAAATAATCATAAAGATGTGAAAGACAACACCAGTTGGTTATTTTAATTTTTTTTACACATTTATTGTTCAATACAAAGTATACTAGAGTTATGAAGTGAAGTTTTTGATCTTGATCCTACAGGTTCTTTACATAACTTTGTTTCTTCTTGCAAAGGAGTTGGAAAAGATCCAATGTAAGGCTGAATCTATATGGTGCCATATTTTTTTTGGTTAAATTTGTACAGATGTGATTTTTTATGAAAATGTAGGTTTTCCTTGGTGCTGCATGACAAAGTTTGATAAATTTTGCATTACTTTTTTCTTCTATTTGGATGGGCAACTAAGCAGTTAGTCAATATTATACAGGTATCAATATCATCTTCATGATACAACTTTATCTTCTTTATCAACTCGTCTAGAGTTTGTGCTTCATTTTCCTCATGGATCATTGTGTTTATAGTAGTTAAAGATCTTTAACCTTTTTTTTTTTTTTTCAAATGAACGGAATTTAATTCCAGGCTTGTTTTGGTTGCCAAATGGTTGGAATTCAGTTCCCTCGGAATCCTATAAATTTCAGGATGGATTTCACTACTTGTAAGGCAAGGTGGAAGGAATTCAATTCAAGGCTTCTTTTTTCAGTAAAGAGCAAGATATTTTCATCAGATAATAAAAATAAGATATTCCTTTATATATAGTTACAACAAACAATAAATTCATATATATATATATATATATATATATATATATATATATATATATATATATATATATATATATATATATATATATATATATATATATATATATATATATATATATATATATATATAGATGTTTGAATTGACTATGGTCTTTGTTTTCACACAAAATGCTGTAGTCATAAAATGTTTAAGGCTTAATGGGGATAGTATTGTTTCTGTTTTTTGTTGCTTTTTACCACTTTATAGAAGTTGTATAGGTGTTGCCGAGGGAAACTATAGGCTTTGACTCGATCATATCAATTTTGCAGCTAAGAGGAACCACATACATCTTTACTCAGCAAAAGGTCATACATTAAGTACTTATTAGTTATTTAGCATATCATTTACCTTTATAAACCTGCTTTAAAAAATTTAAGTTTGTAAATTATTGTCTATAGACAATCAATCTACCGAGTGACTTGGAAACAATTAGTTTGCTGCTAAGTGGAGGTTTGCAAATCGATCTTGGGAGCAACAATAATAGATTGACAAACAAAATAGTTCTTGTCAAGGTTAATTTTAAAACTTATATTTATTTTTCAATTGTGTAGGGTTTGAATCCACTTATGTAGCTGTAAAGTGTGTCAAGTATGGATTTAATGTGCGTCTAGTATTGGACTTTTTTACTTTTATTTTTGTTGGTTTTAAAATATAAAATTTGATGAATGTTTTAAGATTTTTTCTGTTTTGAATATGTAATTATCTTTTATTCTTTCATGAATTTATGTATTTTTTCTAATAATGCCAAAATCCATCGCTAATCAGTCACAACAAAATCTGTCGGTAATCCGTTAGTGAGTTATTCCTAGATTCTGTGGGTAATCCGTTAGTAAGTTATTCCAGATTCCGTCGGTAATCCGTTGAAAACCGTTGCTAATCTGTTGCAAACATATTCCGTCGGTAATCCGTTGCAAAAAATATTCTGTCGGTCATCCGTTACTAATCACCAAAGGAAAAATCCGTCGCTAAAAATTTGCCGTAGCCGTCGGAAATCCTTTACAAACAATTAGCGACAAGAATATACCGACGGATTTGGGTCTGTTACAATTCCGTCGGTAAGAGTATGAGCAACAGATTATCGACGGATTTGGCCGTCGGTATTACTCTTTTTTGTAGTAGTGACATAAACAAACCCTAATTCAAACATCCAAAAAACCCACATGAACAAAAGAAAACAAAAAGTCACATAACCATTGTTCCTTTCTGATGCAAACTGTTACTCATATGAACAAAAGCTCCAAAAAGCATCGATTCCATTGCCATCTAATCTGTTATTAATCCCGCCTAACACAAAGAAACAAAAATCAAATTTAGAAATAATTATTAAAGCAAAGCAAAACTTTAAAATATTTAGATACCTTTTTACAATCTTCACGAAAATCTCGAACCAGCTCTTCTTTTGTCCATACTTTAGTATCTGGACCATTCAAATCTCGGCCAATCTCCGTTATGCTAGCACAAGCAGTTGCAGCTTGATCAATGTAGCTACAGCCAATATAAAAACATAAACTATTAGCAACTTGAGAGAGAAAAAAAACAAAAGTAATTAATATCTCACAGATATGAAAGATGATCAACTTACAAATCCATATTTTGTTTAATTATTAGGGACTTGAGCTGGTTGCAGCAATCTTCAAGGCAAGTCTAAAAGATAACATAGAGGAGGACATTATTATTATTATTAGCCTAATAAGGAAGCAAAATAAAAATTAACATTATTATATTATATTAAAAATAAAAATAAAATTGAGAATAGACCTTGACAGCCTTAGCAATAATCTTGCTTACGTCATCTCCAATATACTCCATTCCAGTCCCTTTGAATGGAATTTTTGTGCTTACAATGTTAACAAAAACACCAATTTTTTCCTGCATCTTATTAATTTTGTATCTTTTCCACCTTAAAATTCCATAGCAACAAATTAAAAAATTGCTAGTAAAAGTGAAGATTGAAAAACATAAAACAACTCTTACTTGATTCTCTTCATGGCAGTTGTGGTGACAACATCAGCATCTTGCTCAAACAGCAACGGAACACGGTTTGCAAACCGGAAGATATTTATACCCTAGAATTTTCAAACGTAAAAATATTATTATTATTATTATTAATTAGTGTGATTTTACACAAATCACACACACAGAAACAAACTCACTCAACCCACCTGCGTGAAGTATTTTCCTCCCAGACTAACTCCAGCTTCTACAATGAACGGGTGTCCTTGATATACTTGAGCACTGAAATGTAGCCATTTTTTAATACATGCTTGATTATGAGTGTATTTTTAAGATATGGATGGAATGGATTTTTACCTTTTTGCAGTGTATGTTGCAACCATCTTCGGCTGCAGCACCTTATATATACCCTCGCAAAAGGATTCATCTCCTAAAGGTGTAAGACACTAGAAAGAAGCAGCATTAAGTTGTTTTTATGAGCTTAATGGGTGAAGCACTTAGATAGATATATGTTTAGAGGAGGAAACAGTACCATACATTGCCACTAGGATCATCAAATTTGGTATGTTGAAACAACTGATTCATGCAAGCAATTTGTGGGAGAGTCAAAGAGTTGGCTTGTGTTTCGGAGGTGACATCGGGAGCCATTTTTGCTGTATAAATAAAACATCATCATGATAAATATTAACTTTTAAAAAACAAGTGAGTGTGTAGTAAAATTGTTTGATACATACCGATTAATCTTTGAGCTTGTGCCTTGGGAATGTTAACAAATTCATGCTGAAGAAACTCCAGAAGATTCTGATTTTTAGTTTGACCAATCAGGCGTTGGATGATATGCAGTGAATCAACGGCTAATGGATGGTACTTTGTTTCTACAGGAACTGGAGGCATTTCCTCCGTCAATCTTGGATAACTTTTCTCCACCACACCATTACCATTTTCACTACAGGAAAACAAACTTTAATCAACAAACAAGATGTGAAATTATGCTTTTATACAAAAAGACTCTACTCACTCTGGTGTAACTGCAACAAATCGAAACTTGAATTCCGCATAAGGAGTAATAACTGCCATTTGGCGCATATACTCCAATATCTTTGACTGCAAACATAAATCATATATACATATATGTTAATTTAAGAGATAATTACATTGAACAAAAATGATACATGATTTACATACACCATATGTTGTCCAGTTTCCTTCAATTACAACTTTGATCTCAGCTCCATGCCAATTCTCCATGCCACCTATCTTCTCATGTAAATGGATACGGGGAACGTTTCTGATCAAAATATTATAACACCAATAGCACATGTCAAAAAAATAATATTTAACTCAGCATCCTTTTATCAGAGAGGCTATGAACAATACCTATCAATGTCTACATCCAGAGTGCAGTGCGTAGCGTAATTTTCATTCTTCATTGATGAGTATATCTCAATAGGTTCTCCTGTACTCATCTTTGATCATATTGATACCTGAAAGACACAAATATACATCATCGTCATAAGAGAAATATAAAAATTAGATTCAAATATATACCATTTTTGCACCACCAAGTCCGAATTTTCCACGTGTTTGTTTCACCCCATATTTTTTCCTAAATAAAACTGCAACCATCATCTTTAATATGTTAGAAAAAGTAACATGACACAATGCTACAGACAGAAACATTAACTACGTACAACTTATTTATGGGGATATATATTAAATAACTAAACCTTGTCCAAACATATTGGGGATTGCATCATGGGGCATTCCTTTTCCATTATCCTACATACAAATTTCAAAATGTATATATAATAATTTATGGGAGTAAAACATGAAAGTAATACAATAATACAAGGTTTGAAATGGAAAATATTATGTTATCTTCACACCATACAAGTCACCCTGTAATAACCTGAGGGGCCCTTCATGGGTTCTGCAGCAGTTTTCTTCCCAAGTGCTGAATTTTTGCCAAGCCGTTTCTGATAAGATTATAACAAGAAAAATGATTTATTTGAAAGTTTAAATAGAATTCATCAAATCTATTCACAGATGTGTGTATACAAACCTCACCTTACTATCCTTTAATGTCTCAAAATCGTCATCAATCATGGAATTGAACTTGCTTCTATTAAGCTCTTCACTGTGATATAAAAAACAATATAATAAAAATACAACTATATAGCATATAACATATATATACTAATATTATTAACACTTACAATGTTACTTCGACGGATGGAAGCTCCTGAATGGACTCTGCAGAATCAAGTGCATTTTCAACAAGTTCTTTCACCGTACTGTAAAGCGATTTTCCATGCTGAAACTCAAATACAATTATATAATTATAAAACGTTAAATACATAACAACCCTAAGGCCAACTAATTGCCGTTCATGTTTTATAGTATGTCGGAATAGATCACATCAAGTAAAGTTATACTGAATCTTTCATAACAAAACGAACAAAACATGTACTAGATTACACAATAGAACTTACGTTGTCAAACCCAACAATGTTCTTATTCTCGGCAAAGAACTCAGCAAGAGACTCTGAAAAAACCAACGGAGACTCTGAAAGAACCAATTAAAAGTTGAAATTAATCTCCATTCACTATTTATTTGAATTTATTTGAAGTTTACCCAATTACCCTCTTATCACTATTTATACGCACGATGCAAACCATAAATTGTTTAAACCACATCACGTAAAAGATTTGTATCTTCAAGCCGTTCATCAGGTCTTCAATCTTCGTCCCTGCGATCTCACAGGTAAAATGATAGAGCCACGTTCGAGAGGGCTAATCTCCCAAGAATTAAGAAGAAGAACAAGTGACTTGGAGCAATTTTCTGTGATATCTTTCTTGAAATGAAAATACATGAACTTAAATAATCAAAGAGTTCCTAATTTGCAGCTAGAAAATAGGCAAAATAATAGAGAACATGGGAAATACTAGTAGAAAAAACATGCAACAATTCAGGGACTGGGTTGACTTGCTTCCAACGTCCCTTGACTTATTCCTTCTTCTGTTTCTGCCTTGGAACTTACTCACGGAATCGAGCCTGCTTTTGAACAACTCGTTTAGGTCTTGAGTGGGCCAATGAGAATGAGGAGCCATTGTTTGACACGTTATCCAATGGGCTCTGTTCAGGTAGACGAAATCCCCAACATCAAAGTGTTTCTCCATGTGATGCTTGTTTGCTTTTTTGATCATTTTCTGTTGGGAACGTATGAGTGATTCCTTAAGGAGCTTGATCAATCGTTGGTGCTCGAGAAGGGAATTGTCGATTGAAGCAATGTTTGCATCGCCGGCTTTGTAATCATGGAGTGCTGTGACATCTTTACCGTAAAGGGCTTTGAATGGCGTCATATTGATTGACATGTGATGACTTGTATTATACCAAAATTCCGCTAGATAGAGATAGCGGTTCCAAGCTCGTGGTTCATCATATACAAATGTCCGAAGATACGATTCTAAACTACGGTTGACAACTTCGGTTTGACCGTTTGAGGGTGGTAAGCACTTGAATGTAGAAGTCGTGTACCAAGTTGAGAGAACAATTGCTTCCAAAATTTACTAAGGGAAAATTGGATCACGATCGGAGACGATTGTCTTCGGGAAGCCATGTAAACGATAAATGTCTCTTAAGAAGAGTGTTGCTAGAGAAGGTGCGTTGAATTGGTTTGGTAACGCTAAAAAATGTGCAAATTTGGTTATAAGATGATCAACGATTACCCAAATTGCGGTTTCGCCATTAGATGGTGGGAGTTGGGTGATGAAATCCATGGATATGTCTTCCCATGGGTTACCTGGCGTTGGTAAGGGTTGGAGCAAGCCATATGGTTTGTGGTTTATTGGTTTGGTTGTTTGGCATATGTGGCAACTTTTAATGAAATGGGCAATCTCTTTTTTCATTTGTGGCCAGAAGAATTGTGCAGCCAACCTTCTAGTTGTTGCATTGACGCCTGAGTGTCCCCCCAATGTGGAAGAATGAAATTTATGCAGAAGGTTTTGTTTGACTGCTGAAATGTGTAGTTGGAACAAATAAGCGACCATGTGCATGAACCATATTGTCGCGAAAGGTGTAGTTGCTAAGATTGTTTGGTTGTTTTCGGAGGTGGTCGATGAATGTTTTCCCATCTGCGGTTTTGTAGTAGTCACGGAGATCATTTAGCCATGTTGTTGTGGAGGCGGATAGTGCTAGCATAGAGTGAAATTCAACGCGACTAAGCGCATCAGCAACTCGGTTTTCTGTTCGGGGTTTATAATGCAGCTCAAAATCATATCCCAACAGCTTGGTCACCCATTTATGTTGCTCGGGAGTTTGTATTACTTGTGTGAGGAGATGCTTGACACTGTGTTGATCGGTAAAGATGCGAAATCGTGGACCCAATAGATATTGTCTCCATTTTTTAACAGCTTCAGTGATAGCGTATAACTCACGAACATAAGTGGAATTTGCTTGCATTCGGGTGCACATATTCTTGCTAAAAAATCCAATGGCATAACCCAATGCATCGGATGTGACATCAAACGGTGACGAGAAATCTGGGAGAGCAAGTATGAGAAGTGATGTCCTTGCTGTTTTAAGAGCTTGGAGTGCTGTGTTTGCTTTTGGTGTTCATTGGAATGAAGGAGTTTTCAACTTTTCAACAGATCAGTCAGTGGAGCTGCTATCGTCACATATCCTTGAACAAACCGTCGGTAAAAACCTGTTAAACCAAGAAAAGCTCGCAAGGTGGTTAAAGAATTAGGTCTGGGCCATGCTTGGATTGTGTGTAACTTCTCGGAGTCTGCTGAAACACCCACTGATCTTTGAGTAAGGGCTTTGGCTTGGTTGAATTGTGCCATCTTTGAGCATTTCAGTAATGAGAGTGGTCATGATCTGTTTTTGGAAATGTGGTCGGGTATCGGTACCGTTTGACGTTAACCAGCTTTGAGTTGGGAAAGAATTAGAATTTGGTGACCGTTTTCTCTAGATGGGGGTAGTGTGTGTGGGGTCTCAAATACTAATGAAAATTTTGTGAGTATGGATTGAATGGTGGGGTCATCGTGGTCTTGTTGTTTTGTTGATGTTTCTTTGGTGGGTTGGTGGTGAAAAACCATGGTGTGGAGAGAAGCTATCGAGTTTTTTCATAGAGCGGGACGTGAGGGTATTGGTTCAGGCCCTACAACTTCTGATCAAATAAGAAAGAAAACAAAACAACTATTCTCCTTTTGCTGTTGTACACGACAGGAAAGAAGAAAAGAGAAAGAGATGTGAAACTATTCTGCTGTTATTTCACACACTAAGATAGATTACAAAAGAGCCCCTGTTTTGATCAAAAAGAGTATACCCAAATTTGTCTTCTATAAGTTGAGGGTGTTCGGTTGGCGGTGGTGTTTGGTGTTTGTAAGTGTAGGCGTGAGTTTGTTTGGTAACGGTTGCGATTTGTGCCAAGTTTGTCTTCTATAAGCTTTGTCAAACCATATGCTTGCCATGATCCCAATAGATTGTTGTTAGCTAGGTGTTTGTACCCAGGTTGTCAAGATCGGGATCCTACGTAGGATCCTTTTTGAGTTTGCAAGATCGAGATCGGAATCCTAAGATCCCACAAGATAAAATATAATTTTAATTTATAATTTTTAAACATGAAAAATATTTCAAAAATTCAATTTTTTGTTCAAAATTTATAAAAACTTCAAAATATTAGTCATAAGTCACAATACAAAATGAAAAACGATAAATTAGTAAAAAAAATTCATTTGCAAAAAAAAAATGCAAGCGAAGATAGGATCGGATCAGATCCCGATCCTACAATCCTACGATGCTACCCCAAATACGATTCATTTACGATCCGGATCGTTTTTCATACTTAGGATCGTATGATCCTACGATGCGGATCGTGATTTTGACAACTATGGTTTGTACCAACTAAGAGCGTCACCGGTGAAGTAGATTACGGTTAACGGAACACGTTGTTGAGGTGGTATGGCATAGTAGTTGAAGTAATTATTGGCTAGGAAGATCCAATCCAATGGGTTGGTGCCATCAAAGTTTGGAAGAAGGATCTTCGGGGTCAGGGAGCATTGTTATGTGGTGGGTGTGTATTGATATTCTCGATTTTGGGTGGTGTTTCGAGATTTTCTAGTTTAGTTATGTCTATGACAAGGTTGGCAGTTGTCTCAGTTTGCTTTGCGACGCTAATACTTCATGGTTCTTGTTTTGTTGTTGGGAGGAGTTTGTGGTTGTAGTGAGGAGGTGGTCGAGCTTTTCCAGCATGGCAGCCATTGTTTCTTCAAGAGTTGGAACTTCTTTTCGAGGAGGCATGGTGAGAACGAGCAATGAAAGCACCAAATGATAGAGCCACGTTCGAGAGGGCTAATCTCTCAAGAATTAAGAAGTACAAGAGACTTGGAGCAATTTTCTGTGATATCTTTCTTGAAATGAAAATACATGAACTTAAATAATCAAAGAGTTCCTAATTTGCAGCTAGAAAATAGGGAAAATAATAGAGAACATGGGAAATACTAGTAGAAAAAACATGCAACAATTCAGGGACTGGGTTAACTTGCTTCCAACGTCCCTTGACTTATTCCTTCTTTTGTTTCTGCCTTGGAACTTACTCACGGAATCAAGCCTGCTTTTGAATAACTCGTTTAGGTCTTGAGTGGGCTCTGTTCTTGGGTTGTTTCATAAAACAAAGTACCATCCATTGCCGTGGATTCGCTGAGTATCATCCAATGCCTGATTGGTCAAACTGAACATCAGAATCTTTTGGAGTTTCTTCAGCATCAATTTGTTAACATTCCCAAGGCACAAGCTAAAAGATTAATCAGTATGTATCAAACCATTTTACTGCACACTCACTTGTTTTTTAAAAGTTGATATTTATCATAATGATGTTTTATTTATGAGAAATTAAATATCTTCCTACATTTTATTCCTACTTTTCTTCCTACCTATTTAAGATGATGACAAGTGTACAAAATTAAAATCTCAATCAAATTTAAATTAAATTTAATGACACTTGTCACCATCTAAAATAAGTAGGAGGATAGTAGGAACAAAAAGTAGGAGGATATTTAATTTCTCTTTATTTATACAGCAAAAATGGCTCCCGATGTCACCTCCGAAACACAAGCCAACTCTTTGACTCTCCCACAAATTGCTTGCATGCATCAGTTGTTTCAACATACCAAATTTGATGATCCTAGTGGCAATGTATGATATTGTTTCCTCCTCTAAACATATATCTATCAATAGGATTAAGCTCATAAAAATAACTTAATGCCCTGCTTCTTTCTAGTGTCTTGCACCTTTAGGAGATGAATCCTTTTGCGAGGGTATATATAAGGTGTTGCAGCCGAAGATGGTTGCAACATATACCGCAAAAAGGTAAAAATCCAACCATATCTTAAAAATACACTCATAACCAACCATGTATTAAAAAATGGCTACATTTCAGAGCTCAAGTATATCAAGTACACCTGTTCATTATAGAAGCTGGAGTTAGTTTGGGAGGAGAAAACTTCAAGAAGGTGAGTTGAGTGAGTTTGTTTCTGTGTGTGTGATTTTGTGTAAAATCACACTAATTAATAATAAGTAAAAAGATTTTCACAAAAGATATATGTTTGAAAATTCTAGGGTATAAACATCTTCCGGTTTGCAAATTGTGTTCCACTGCTGTTTGAGCAAGATGCTGATGTTGTCACCACAACTGCCATGACGGGAATCAAGTAAGAGTAAAGTTGCTTTAAGTTTTCTAATCTTCACTTTTACTAGCAATTTTTTAATTTGTTGTTATGGAATTTTCAGGTGGAAAAGATACAAAATTAATAAGATGCATGAAAAAATTGGTGTTTTTGTTAACATTGTAAGCACAAAAATTCCGTTCAAAGGGACTGGAATGGAGTATATTGGAGATGACATAAGCAAGATTGTTGAGGCTGTCAAGGTCTATTCTCAATTTTATTTTTAATATAATATAATAATAGTAATTTTTATTTATTAGGCGAATAATAATAATAATAATAATAATAATAATAATAATAATAATAATAATAATAATGTCCTTTATGTTATTTTTTAGACTTGTCTTGAAGATTGCTGCAACCAGCTCAAGTCGCACAGAATTAGGAAAAACCTTGAAACAAATATGGGATTGTAAGTTGATCATATTTTATATCTGTGAAATATTAATTACTTTTGTTTTTCTCTCAAGTAGATAATATTTTATGTTTTTATATTGGCTGTAGCTACATTGATCAAGCTTCAACTGCTTGGGCTAACATAATGGAGATTCGCCCAGACTTGAATGGTCCAGATGCTAAAGTAGTGACAAAAGAAAAGCTGGCTCAAGATCTTCATGAGGACTAAGGAGTTTAAAGAGGTATCTAAATATTTTTTTGTAGGTGCAGGCCCCTGTTTTGATCAAAAAGAATATACCCAAATAAAGCAAAGCACAGAGCTGCAGGGAAAAGATTCCCAGATTTTCTTCTTCTTATTTCTAATAATAAAACAAGAAACTTACAAAGCTTTAAATAATAAGCAAAGGAAAAACTGCTAAGCTAAAAAAACTGAAAAACGTGGGCTCCTAACTAGGTGGCAACTAAGTCACTTATTCCTATTGACAAGGTCTATAAAAGACCATGTCAGAATTACTTTTTCCTCCACATACTTCCCCTTAATTCTGAACTTTGTCCTCAAGTCTTATGACTCCCAAAAGGTTTCTCATCTCTAAGAACTTGAGTCTTGGCAAAGCTTTTGTCAAGGGATCTGCTCTTTGTTCTTCACCACTTACGTGTTTCACATCAATTTGTTTCCTTTCAATACAACCCCGTATGAAATGGAACTTGGTGTCAATCTGCTTACTCCTCCCATGGAAAACAAGATTCTGCATAAGAGCTATGGCTGACTTGTTGTCTACATACATCCAGACACATTCTTCCTTCCAACCGGTCAATTCTTTGAGGAGACTCCTTAGCCAAAGTGCTTGGCATGCTGTTGCAGTTGCTGCCATAAACTCTGCTTCACAGGAAGATAGGGCCACAGTGTGTTGTTTCTGGGACGACCATGTGATTGGATTACCAGATAGATAGAAAATCATTCCTGTTGTACTCTTTCTACCATCGATATCCATTCCATGACTACTATCACTGAATCCAATAAGCCTTTTATCACCACCTTTCTTGTACATTAGACCAAAATTGGTTATCCCCTTTATGTACCTCAAAATGTGTTTGACTGCTTTGAGGTGGCTCTGCTTTGGTGATTCCATGTATCTACTTACTACTCCAACTGAGTAGCTCAAATCAGGTCTTGAGTGGATGAGATAGCGAAGACTTCCAATGAGGCGTCGATACTCGGTGGCATTGACTGGTATTCCATCTTCGTCTTTTTTCAAACCCAGTCGGGGTTCCATTGGATATTGAGATGGGTTGCACTCTCCCATGCCTGCTATTTGCAAAATCTTCTTAGCATACCCCGCTTGACCGATTGTGATGCCATCCTTGTCTTGGTGAACTTCTATCCCTAGGTAGTAGGATAAGGTTCCCAAGTCACTCATATAACAAAACTTCAACATCCTTCTTTTAAACTCAGTAACTAATTCTTCACTTGAACCTGTCACAATCAGGTCGTCCACATAGACCCCGACAATCAAGGTATGATCTAAACTCTAATTTATATGTTATATTGATTATCATATACTAGATCTAGGGTTTATAGTCTTGGACAAATTGCATGTACAATATAGAAACCTAGATCCAAGCATTAGGGTTTGTATGAGCACATAGGATGTTCTTATGACCAAAACCCATCAAATACTACACCAAACAGATTACTCCCAATTACACATTCCCGTTATTCTCACTCTTCAATCCTTAAATGATAAATTCAAGGAACTTATCCTAAAGGATCTCTGTAAGAACAAGTAGATAATGTTGCCTCGAGGATTCGTTGGCAATATATGTTAACAAGGCAACCATGAGGGGGCTAGAGTACTCAAATGAACGCACAATCCATACTCTCGGATTGCATGATTCAATAACACCTACAGATTGCGAGTTTACCAATGTTCCAATGGACTGTCTAGAAGAGATTGTGGTCATCATCCATACTTTGTTAGATGACCGAGGTCAATGGTACAATAGTATTGATTGTAGTTTAATTTCAACTTTTGGTTGTTTCAGAGTCTCCTTTGGTTCTTTCAGAGTGTCCTTTGGTTGTTTCGGAGACTCTTGCTGAGTTCTTTGCAGAGAATAAGAACATTGCTGGGTTTGACAACGTATTGCGTAATCTCGTATATGTTTTGTTATGAATGATTGAGTATAACTTGACTTGATGTGATCTATTACGAGATACTATAAAACATCAAAGGCAATTAGTTGTTGTTATGTATTTAACGTTTTATATGTTGTATTTGAGTTTCAGCCTGGAAAATCGCTTCTGAGTACGGTGCGAGAACTTGTTGAAAATGCACTTGATTCTGCAGAGTCCATTGGGGAGCTTCCAAGGGTCGAAGTAACAATGTAAGTGTTAATAATAGTATATGTTATAGTTGTATTTTTATCATATTGTTTTTTGTATGTATCACAGTGAGGAGATTAATAGAAGCATGATTGATGACGATGTTGAGACAGTAAAGGATAGTGAGGTTTGTATACACTGATTTGAAACACTAAATTCTATTTAAACTTTCACATAAGTCATTTTTCTTGTTATTATCTTATCAGAAACGGCTTGGCAAAAATTCAGCACTTGGGAAGAAAACTGCTGCAAAACCCATCAAGGGCCCCTCAGGTTATTATTACAGGGTGACTTGTATGGTGTGAAGATAACATAATATTTTCCATTTCAAACCTTGTGTTGCTGTATTAGTTTCATCTTTAATTTACTCCCATAAATTATCATACATTTTGAAATTTGTATGTAGGATAATGGAAAAGGAATGCCCCATGATGCTATCCCGAATATGTTTGGACGAGGTTTAGTTATCCAATAAGTTGTAGTTTAAGTTTCTTTCTATAGCATTGTCATGTTACTCTTTCTAGCTAACATATAAAGATGATGCAGTTTTATTGAGGAAAAAGTATGGGGTGAAGCAAACACGTGGAAAATTCGGACTTGGTGGTGCAAAAATGGTATATATTTGTTTGGTTCTTTCAATCTAACTTTTATATGTCATGGTGATGATGTATATTTGTGTCTTTCAGGTATCAATATGGTCAAAGATGAGTACAGGAGAACCTATTGAGATATGCTCATCGATGAAGAATGAAAATTACGCTACGCGCTGCATTCTGGATGTAGACATTTATAGGTATTGTTCTTAAATGTTATTTTTTTGAATTAATATTATAATCTTTTGATTGAAAATTTTCCATGATCAGAAACACTCCCCATATCCATTTACATGAAAAGATAGGTGGCATGGAGAATTGGCATGGAGCTGAGATCAAAGTTGTAATTGAGGGAAACTGGACAGCATACGGTGTATGTAAATCATGTATCATTTTTGTTCAATGTAATTATCTCTTAAATTAACATTAACATATATGTATATATGATTTATGTATGCAGTCGAAGATATTGGAGTATATGCGCCAAATGGCAGTTATTACTCCTTATGCAGAATTCAAGTTTCGATTTGTTGCAGTTACACCAGAGTGAGTAGAGTCTTTTTGTATAAAAGCATAATTTCACATCTTGTTTGTTGATTAAAGTTTGTTTTCCTGTAGTGAAAATGGTAATGGTGTGGTGGAGAAAAGTTATCCAAGATTGACGGAGGAAATGCCTCCAGTTCCTGTAGAAACAAAGTACCATCCATTAGCCGTTGATTCACTGCATATCATCCAACGCCTGATTGGTCAAACTAAAAATCAGAATCTTCTGGAGTTTCTTCAGCATGAATTTGTTAACATTCCCAAGGCACAAGCTAAAAGATTAATCGGTATATTTAAAACAATTTTAGTACACACTCACTTGTTTTTTAAAAGTTAATCTTTATCATGATGATGTTTTATTTATATAGCAAAAATGGGTCCGGATGTCACCTCCGAAACACAAGTCAACTCTTTGACTCTCCAACAAATTGCTTGCATGCATCAGTTGTTTCAACATACCAAATTTGATGATCCTAGTAGCAATGTATGATACTGTTTCCTCCTCTAAACATATATCTATCTAAGAGCTTCACCCATTAAGCTCATAAAAACAACTTAATGTTGCTTCTTTCTAGTGTCTTGCACCTTTAGGAGAGAACTACTTTGGCGAGAGTATATATAAGGTGCTGCAGCCGAACGTGGTTGCAACACATACTGCAAAAAGGTAAAAATCCATCCATATCTAAAATAAACTCATAATCAACCATGTTTAAAAAATGGCTACATTTCAGAGCTCAAGTATATCAAGGACACCCGTTCATTATAGAAGCTGGAGTTAGTCTGGGAGGAGAATACTTCAAGCAGGTGAGTTATTATATAAATTTTGTGTAAAATCACACTAATTAATGATAAGTAAAAAGATTTTCACGTTTGAAAATTGTAGGGTATAAATATCTTCCGGTTTGCAAACCGTGTGCCACTGCTGTTTGAGCAAGATGCTGATGTTGTCACCACAACTGCCATGAAGAGAATCAAGTAAGAGTTGTTTTATGTTTTTCAATCTTCACTTTTACTAGCAATTTTTTTAATTTGTTGCTATGGAATTTTAAGGTGGAAAAGATACAAAATTAATAAGATGCAGGAAAAAATTGGCGTTTTTGTTAACATTGTAAGCACAAAAATTCCATTCAAAGGGACTGGAATGGAGTATATTGGAGATGACATAAGCGAGATTGCTGAGGCTGTCAAGGTCTATTCCCATTTTTATTTTTAATATAACAATATTTTGCTTCCTTATTAGGCTAATAATAATAATAATAATAATAATAATAATAATAATAATAATAATAATGTCCTCCTCTATGTTATTTTTTAGACTTGCCTTGAAGATTGCTGCAACCAGCTCAAGTCCCTAATAATTAAACAAAATATGGATTTGTAAGTTGATCATCTTTTATATCTGTGAGATATTAATTACTTTTGTTATTCTCTCAAGTTAATAATAATTTATGTTTTTAAATTGGCTGTAGCTATATTGATCAAGTTTCAACTGCTCATGCTAACATACTGGAGATTCGCCGACAATTGAATGGTTCAAATACTGAAGTAGTGACAAAAGAAAAGCTGGCTCAAGATCTTCATGAACAGGCTAAAAGGGTATCTAAATATTTTTAAAGTTTTGCTTTGCTTTAATAATTATTTGTAAATTTGATTTTTGTTTCTTTGTGTTAGGCGGGATTAATATAAGATTAGATGGCAATGGAATAGGCTGCAGGTCTCCAATTATTGGAGCTTTTGTTCATAAGGGTAACAGTTTGTTTATTTGGGTTTTCTTCATAAAGGAACAAAGATTATGGGACATTCTGTTTATCTGGGTTTTTTTTGTTCATCTGAGTTTTTTGGTATGTTGAAATTGATGTTTGGACTAGGGTTTGTTTATGTGTGGAAATTGAATATAGCGATTTGGAAAACAATTACTGGTTTTCAGGTGGATGCATATGATGATCGGTTCAGTTTTGGTACCAACTACCAATTTACCCTCTATTTCAACTTACTCAAAGCTGTAGCTTCATTCTAGACTAGTATTATATCCGTCCGGTGGCCGGTTGACCGATGTAAAAACATGTATTTATCTTCTTTTCTTTTATATCATCCAACTTTCATTTGTTCCCATTATAGTATTGTAGTATAACAAATCTACCGAATTATAGTCATATCATTCATGTAAAGTTGCTTATTTTTTTTTATAGACAATGCATTGGGAGCAAGTATCTTTGGTGATGTGTGATATCTTGTGTACATCTGTGTCACGGGGCCTTGCAAGTTTAACAAAGCTTCAAACTCAAATTTTTCGTTCACATTTAGACCATTTGTTGGATACAAACCAGAAAAACAATAACAAAATGCTTCTGTACACACATAAAGAATGAGAAGAGAAGATGGTTCTATTCTAAAACAAAGACTTTTATTATCAACACCAGGAACAACTTTTACATCATATTTACACATATGTATATATAGAGTTTGATCAACTGTTATGACTTTTCAACCCAACCATGACAACCCTTTAAACCATTGTGATTCCTTGATTGTGATGCTTCTATTCTATTTGAACCATCATATCCCTGTGTAGAAAAAATATAACCCAAAATGCACCAAAGAACAAAAATCAGAAATTGTTACTCATGCCTATGTTTGACACAGTTTCCTTAAAACAAGTTCGCCCTATATGGGTGTTTGTTTTCAGGATACAACAGTAGTAATTGACTTTTCTAGGTCACCCGAACCCTCACTTGATCTGGAAATTACCTTGGTTGCAACAAGAGATGATACAAGAAGTAGAATCATAAGAGAGGAAGAGATTGATTTCATTTCATTCGGTGTAAACTAAATAGTCAAGGAGAGGTTCTATTTATACTATAAATCGTCATTGATGTCATTAAACATCAAAACGTATCAGCCAATTAAATAACATAATTAATTGATAGATCAAAACCGAAATCTATTATAATAGTTTTTAATTCGGGTTTGTAACTGTTAAGCGAAAAGAAAATAATTGCAAAATAACATCAAAACGTATCAGTAAATTAAATAACATAATTAATTGATAGATCAAAACCAAAATCTATTATTAATAGCTTTTAATTTGGGTTTGTAACTTTTAAGCGAAAAGAAAATAATCACAAAAAGGTCCTTGAGCTTTTATGGTCGACCGATGGTGCATTCGTACCCATACAACGCACACTCGCACACATGTTCAATGAATCGAAACCAAATTGGGTCGCATTGGCACCCCCCTGTGTGCATGCGCACGCAAGAGAGAGCGTTGATTTCTATTAATCTTACAAAAATAGCTAGTCTTTGTAGTTGTAAACCAATTTCCTTTTCATTCTCCCACCAATGTGGGATGAGTTAAAGCTCACTTAACTCCTTTATTTTCTCTTCCAATTACCCTAATTTGACAAGTAATTTGTCATTCATTTTTAATCGGTTTTGGATGTGTGACATATCGAAACGAAGATATCATGGAGGAGAACATGAATATATAATCAATAGTCCATTTTGACTATATTTAGAGTCCAAAATTTGTGCTAAAAAATAGAAAAAACCCATTTTTGAAAATTAGTAAAACTAATTTTCCAACAGTCCCCTACATGAATGAAAATTGCTTCAACATTTTCAAGCTGCTTTGGTAAAATCCAGCAGTTCAATCATGCATAGGATATGTAGGTGTTACCCTTTGAACCTTCCCTTAAGGTACATATTTATTTTACTAGTAGACCAGTGGACTCAATGTCCTTGAACTGTTCCTCCATTTGTGTAAATAATTAGTACATATCTTACATGATTCTCCCTGGCCTAGTTAGGTTCTCATTGATGTGTATGCTATGGTCATGGACACTTGCCTAGTTTTGTAAGAGCTCTTACGACATTTTCCCATTCAGTTCCCTTTGAAGCGACCCCACTTCTCTCTCACATAGGTAACTATATCATAATCATTAAAAGCTAAAGCTTGATGATTTCCAACTTATCATCAACTACTATAAGGTTAACCTGCATCACTATTTGTAACATCTGATTCCTGGTATGCATTTTATTATAATTTGTTCTTTTTTGAAGAGCTACTCGACGTGTTGGGAGCCCCAGACTCGTCGAGTAGAAACAAGATTGGACGCGGGATTTAAGTCGCCTACTCGACGAGTTGAGAAGCCTCGACTCGACGAGTATGTTGTCAGGATGAAACTCTAATTTCGGGCTTTTGCACCCTATTTAAGCATCTTAATCCCCACCTTATGGCCTCATTTCCAGCCTCTAAGTCCCAAACCCTAATCCACGAAACCCTAGAGCTAAGTGTGAGCTTGTGAGCCATTTTTAAGTGATCTTTGTGTGATTTGAAGCTTGTAGAAGAAGAAGAAGCTAGAGGATTCTAGGAGAAGATTGTAGATCCAGAAGCAACATCTCATCGTCTTCATTTTCTGGCAAGCAAGCCTCAACCTTGCCTAATAGCTTGTTAGATCTCTTCTTTGTTGGTTTATGGGGTTTTTGATCCAAGAAGCTTAGTCCTTGGGATATGGAAGTGCCAAGTGATCTACTTTTCAGAGTTGGGGTCTAGAAGGGGTTTCATGGCATAAAGGTGCAAAATTTATGACCATGGAAGCCCCATGCAATCTTTAAGGTGTTATTATGGCCTTTTAAGCCCCAAAAGGCCATGCATGGAATGAAAGTTAGGAGCTTTAGATCTTCAAATGATGTCTATAGCGTAGATCTATGTTAGTATGCTTTAGTTTGGAGTATTATGGCTTTTGGACGAAGATCTATGTTCTAGATAACTAGGGTTTTAGGTAAACCCATTAAGAAGGACTAATAACGGGTAAAGTTGGAAACTTTACCCTTAAAAGGGCATTTCCAGTATGTAGATGAAGTATGAAGCTTAGATCTGAAGAGTAGGGGCTTAGTACTTTAAGATGGCCAAAACAGAATAAGGAAATCAGCGAGTCTAGAGAGGGACTCAACAAGTTGATTCGTTTTGTCCCGATGGTATACAAGGTAGAACTCGGCGAGTCCACAAAGGGACTCGCGAGTTGATTTGCCAAATCGCGACTATGAGTAGCCAGGGAACACGTCAAGTTAGGGGGGTGACTCGACGAGTTGGATCGCGATTTCAGGGTTTATGATTCATAGAGATCGGCTAGTTGGTGTCACACCCCAAACCAGAATGACGAAAACGTTTGGGGGCAGAGGACGTCATGTACAGTATCATAACAATGCACAATAGTAAACAAGCAACATCATCCATTGCATTGATATTATAATTTAATACAAGTGTATTCTGTGTATAGTTTGAAAGACACCAAAATATGAATCAATATAAAAGACGAGTCTTGAACACGCTCCGTCTTTTCAAAACCTAGTCCAGTGTACCTGTCTACTGGTGACCTGAGAATACAAGTTATTTTGAAAAAGTATATCAGCATTTAAGTTGATGAGTTCATAAGTATTTTAGTGTCATTGTTTGTATAAGTTTGATGAAAGTGTTTGTAAGTGTTTGATGTAAATGTTTGTAAGTTGTTTGACGTAAATGTTTATAAAGAAATGTAGTCTTCTACCAAGACTCGACTATTCTAAATGTTTGCTCTTTTGTAAAAGTGAGTGTTTTTCCCTAGTATGACTATGATTACCAAAAATATAGTTTACATTACCGTTTATGTGAGAAGATCACAATATGAATATAATGGGAAAATGACGATGTGCTGTAGTATTGTATATAGTAACTACCATTGTACTAACTACCTTAAACCAATTGTTTAATTAAGGTAAAATGTGATGAGATTATAAGCATACTTGATTGACTATTAAAATCACGACGTTCGAAGACGTCAAAATGGTATGACATTCGTCACCTGTAGACCTGCAGGTCCCACTGTAGCTAACAGCAAGGTGTAGTATAGTCAATCCCGTATAGATCTATACATAAATTCACGCTCTACCTCCAGGAGACTCTGGTTACAAAACGTGACACGGCAGTATATTGTCATGCCATGAAGTAGTGGCTCACATTAATGTTATAGTGTTCTTGTGTGAAAAACCGAACCTTTTTCTGTTTCTAGTAACCGATTTCTGTTAATAAAATTTGAATTTTATTGAGTTTCCATCAAACTTCTTGGTTTAGAAGATCATCTAGCTTTATATATATTTAAATTTTAGATGCGAGTCGGAACCAAAATCACGCAAAAAACCGGAATCTTCTTGAAAAGTGGCAGTTTCCGGCCTAAGTGAGTTTACGGCCGTAGACCTGTGTACGGCCGTACACTCGTTTACGGTTGGTTCCAGGTGGACCCCACCACCGACCATGCCCCCAGTCTATATATATGAGACCCCCACCTTCATTTGAACCTTCTTGGCCGAAAACTCTCTCATTCTCTCTCTCTACCTCTTGACCGTAAACACCAAAAACAACCTTATTCTTCTGAAAATCATCAAGAATCGTCATTGGGAGTTGATTTGGAGCATCTAGAACACGTTTTTCATCGAATCCAGCATCCTTGTTCTTGAGTGTACGGTCGTACACCCTTTAAATCTGCAAACTTCATTGACCGTAAACCAGTTCACGATCGTACACACTTCAAACCTTCAAAGGTCGTATAACCTTCAAAGAGGTAGTTTACGGCCGTAAACCATTCACGACCGTAAACCACATTCACGGCCGTAAACACTTCCTTAGTGGTGCATTAGACTGAAAACCCGCTTTTCTCGATTCAATCAAGTCCCGGTAACATTCCTTAACTGAAAGCAAGTGTTTTTCTAACACTTTATCTAATGAAATCTCTAATTTAGATACATATATGTATTTAATTGTTATTTGGATTCCGTTAAGTGCCACATATAACAACTCGAGGGTCTTCGTTTCCAATTCGTTAATTCAACGCTTGCACACAACTAACAGTAAGTTCATACCCCTACACTTTTATGATTTTTAACATGTTCAGGGGGAATACAAGCCAAACACAAATGATTTTTGTAAACTAAAACAAAAAGGATTTCAACAAGTTTAAAACTTATGCAATTGATTCAGTCCGACGATTTCTACGAAATATTTAATATTTTATCCCTTGTTGTATTATGCAGAGCATAAGGGATACTTTCAGCTATAAAATATAATTCAATAGTTTTCAGAACAATACACAAACCAAGTAAAATACATTTCAGGAAAACTATAATAGGTATAGTTAGGGGAGTTTATCATACAGTTTTTACCAATCCATATTACATACATGGGCAAACATAAAAACTATGACAGTTTTAGTTTATGATTTACATTACTACATTCGGATGACAAGAGTATAACAATAAATAATTGTATATGTATAATTATTAATACTCTACCAAGTATACAACGATTTCAATTATGAGAAAACGATACAGAACTACACGTAAACTAGTTAATACAGGATTGCGAGAAATCTCTTCAGTTGTACCCTTCTAGGTACCCGTAAAATCCTCGACACTTAGTATAACCAACGTCTCCTGGAGGGAGAGCATGAGATTTGTGAATAGATCTATTCGGGACTGACAATCCCACACCTAAACTGCTAGCTACAGTTAGGCAAGCATGCCTGGGGTGACAAATATAATACTGTACGATGCCTGAAGAAATGTCGCTAAGGTCACTAGTCATATCAAGCATGGTTATACGAACTCACAATAGTATAAACTAACCTTTGTTTCGGGATTTCATTTTTCCTTAGTTTTATTTTAATTAATAGAACTACTGATGACGTGCCTATGTTAGCACGACAGAAGCGCGGCTGGCCAAGAAACCAGGTGCGCCAGCCGAACCAAGCTCAGCAGGCTCAACACCCGTCGGCGCCCCTAAGAGCAGGACGTCACAACAAAAGGCTCGTGCCCACCAGAGGCGCTCTTAATGTCCCGACAAAAAGCTCGCGCCCACCAAGGACGCTCCCAGCGTTAAGAAAAAAGGTACGGTCAGGGGACAAGAGGCAAGATTAGACCATTACCATCAGAGCCAATAAGGGTGCTCAAACGAACAAAGGCGCACGACCCACCAATCACCGCCTCTGGCCCTGTCTCCTTAAAGCGATCATGTCTCATACGGATAAGGCAGGATCGCTAGGTATAAAAGGGTACGCTCTAGAACTCACATGGTAAGCCATTCTCTCCAAGTTTACACTCAAGAAACCCTAGAACACCTTCTAACTTGACCGTCGGAGCGTCTTTCCGGGAGCCTCCTCCCGGGAAATGGCTGACGGCCTCTCTTTCTTGTGATCTTGTAGATTTTACCCGAGTTCCAATAGAGTAATACGAGTGAAGGGTTAAGCCAAGGTCGCATCATTTGGCGCCATCTGTTTGTGTGACGAAGAACGTAACTAAAAGCACATCTCTAAGAAATCAATGGCGTCCGACGGCAACAATGGGCACATAGGAGCTCAAAACAGCCCAATCCAGTCTATGGTACCGTTGGACAAAACACCGCCACCGACGGCGACCAGCAATGACGCTACGGGTGAGGGAGGTTCTACGGTAACCGCAATACTGCCGAAAAACCGTCCACTATCCACATCTTCAAAAACAATCGTCGGTACAGCTGTGCAACCCTCAGTCCAGCAGCCAAGACTGCCTCAGGTAACAGTGCCCTTAGCCACATCAATCCAAACACCACCAGCTTTCCAGTCAACAACGATGCAGTCTCCGATACCCCCGATATCACCATTCTTCACGTTGACGATGCAACATCCGTTGCCAATCCCTTCAATGGTACTCCCGTTAAGCCAAATACCAAACATCTAACCATCATCCCAGATGTTATTGCTGAACCAACTGATGATGGGGACACATACGATGCTTCCGTTGCCACCTCTGTCGTAAACCATGATAACCCCCATGTCGATTTTTTACCCTACGCAAGGCACATGAGGTGAACCCGCTATCGCCACTAATGACGATCGGCGGCAAGCTTCAACAAGCAACCCTCCGATGCAAACACAACCTTTTTCCTCTGGGTATTCACTTCAACTACCATTCCGATAATAGCCCTTCTATGGCCCAAGCCCAGGCTATCATGCACCCTCAGGTGTTTTTCATCCTCAGTCTCACTTGCAAGGACCATTGGCCATCCCAAATCAGGATTGTTTGTCCCGAAGTGCCACATCTCCATTCGCTAAAGAATTGTTAGACTATGAAATACCAAATACAACCAAACTACCTTACCTCAAAACCTACAACTGTACCACTGATCCAGACAGTCACATCGATATATATGAGTGGACAATGACGTCGTTAAAGCTTGACGAAAGGTTCTGGTGCACGTATTTCCCAAAAACACTTGAGAGGAATGCAAGAACATGGTTCAAAACACTCCGCCCTGGCAGCATCTACAACTTCACCCAGCTTAAGTACCTGTTCCTCACCAACTTCATGTAGTTACGAAAGTATAAAGGAGATTCTCACTCCTTCATAGGTTGCAAACAAAAAGAAGGTGAGAGCGTGAGGGAATACTTCACAAGGTTCATAAACACCACATTGGATTTACCTAGACACGATGAGGGCCTAATAGTTGGAGCCTTGACGTGGGGGCTCTTACCAGGCCCCCTGCGCCAGAAGCTGATGGGCAAGAAACCTCAGACGCGAGCTGAAATAAAAGAAAAGGTAGAACGATACTTGAGGCAGGAGGAAGGCAAAACAACGAAGCAAGCATACCTGAATGTCATGATGAGAAAACACCATAGCCCAACCCACATGGAGGCTCAAGGGGGACACAGGCATTTTGGACGAGGGAGAAGACCCCAAGGGCGTTTCAGGTCGTTCATCAGGGATGATAGGAGGAGCCGCAGGCTGGACGTATGTGTGTTCACGGAGAAGTAACAACAAGTGAAGGCACCCAAGAGTAGATATTACGAATATCACAAGAGAAAACCACATGATACCACCAACTACTCCGTCCTCAAGAAAGAAATGGAGGAGAAGCAACTCAAGGGGGATCTAGTATAAATAGCGCGGAATTTACATGCTAAGTTTGATGCTTATAATGCTAAGAGCGCACCACGAGAAGGCACCCAACCTAAAGAGATATTCATGATACACTGCAAAAGAGGTCGAGAATCACGTCCAGCGGACCAGGGACGCGCCGCAATTCCAGCACGTCCACTTAGTTCTAAGCATATGACCCTAGTCCAGGAGGCTGGAGAGGCGATAATCCACTCATCATCCAAGACTCCATTAAGAACATCGTTATACATCGAGTATACATCGACACGGGGAGCTCGGCAGATATAATCTACGAGCACTACTTTCGTCTGCTTCCGGATAGTTGGAAGGACAACCTGAGTCCCACGGTAGGGAGATTAGTGGGATTCACTGGGCACAGTCCAAGGCCTCTTGGCACAATCCATTTACCTCTCACGCTAACCAGTCATGATAAGCAGCGAAAGAAAACGGTTATGATTGACTTTGTGGTTATCCGGAACTCGGCAGAGCATAATATCATTTTGGGAAGGACAACCCTGCTTAAACTGGTGGCGGTCCCATCAACAATGCACGTGATCATGAAGTTTAGTACAGCAGACGGCCCGACCATGATTCTCGTTACACCGCTGAGAGAATTACAATATTTCACGGTCATGTGACCGACGAAAATTGCGAGAGACACCAAAAAAAGAACGGGCTAAGTCCACAAAAGGAAAGGAGGTGATCAATGAAGAATACCCCGATTAGCCAATCAGTATCAGTCATGGTCTCCCGGCTCGCACCAGGGAAGCACTGGTCGACCTGATCAGGCGCTACAAGCGTGTGTTCACGTGGACCCCTACAGACATGATAGGGGTGGCCATCCCAAACCAGGATTGTTTGTCCCGAAGTGCCACATCTCCATTCGCTATAGAATTGTTAGACTATGAAATACCAAATACAACCAAACTACCACACCTCAAAACCTACAACGGTACCACTGACCCAGAAAGTCACGTCGATACATATGAGTGGACAATGACGTCGTTAAAGCTTGACGAAAGGTTCTGGTGCACGTATTTCCCAAAAACACTTGACCAGAATGCAGGAACATGGTTCAAAACACTCCGCCCTGGCAGCATCTACAACTTCACCCAGCTTAAGTACCTGTTCCTCACCAACTTCATGCAGTTACGAAAGTATAAAGGAGATTCTCACTCCTTCATAGGTTGCAAACAAAAAGAAGGTGAGAGCGTGAGGGAATACTTCACAAGGTTCATAAACACCACACTGGATTTACCTGGACACGGTGAAGGCCTAATAGTTGGAGCCTTCACGTAGGGGCTCTTACCAGGCCCCCTGCGCCAGAAGCTGATGGGCAAGAAACCTTAGACGCGAGCTAAAATAAAAGAAAAGGTAGAACGATACTTGAGGCAGGAGGAAGGCAAAACAACGAAGCAAGCATACCTGAATGTCATGATGAGAAAACACCATAACCCAACCCACATGGAGGCTCAAGGGGGACACAGGCATTTTGGACGAGGGAGAAGACCCCAAGGGTGTTTCAGGTCGTTCATCAGGGATGATAAGAGGAGCCGCAGGCCGGACGTATGTGTGTTAACTGAGAAGTAACAACAAGTGAAGGCACACAAGAGTAGATATTGCGAATATTACAAGAGCAAAACACATGATACCACCAACTGCTCCGTCCTCAAAAAAGAAATGGAGGAGAAACAACTCAAGGGGGATCTAGTATAAATAGCGCGGAATTTACATGCTAAGTTTGATGCTGAGAATGTTAAGAGCACACCACGAGAAGGCACCCAGCCTAAAGAGATATTCATGATACACTTCAAAAGAGGTCGAGAATCGCGTCCAGCCGACCAGGGACGCGCCGCAATTCCAGCACGTCCACTTAGTTCTAAGCATATGACCCTAGTCCAGGAGGCTGGAGGGGTGATAATCCACTCATCATCCAAGACTCCATTAAGAACATCGTTATACATCGAGTATACATCGACACGGGGAGCTCGGCAGATATAATCTACGAGCACTACTTTCGTCTGCTTCCGGATAGTTGGAAGGACAACCTGAGTCCCACGGTAAGGAGATTAGTGGGATTCACTGGGCACAGTCCAAGGCCTCTTGGCACAATCCATTTACCTCTCACGCTAACCAGTCATGATAAGCAGCGAAAGAAAACGGTTATGATTGACTTTGTGGTTATCCGGAACTCGGCAGAGCATAATATCATTTTGGGAAGGACAACCCTGCTTAAACTGGTGGCGGTCCCATCAACAATGCACGGGATCATGAAGTTTAGTACCGCAGACGGCCCGACCATGATTCTCGCTACACCGCTGAGAGAATTACAATATTTCACGGTCATGTGACCGACGAAAATTGCGAGAGACACCAAAAAAAGAACGGGCTAAGTCCACAAAAGGAAAGGAGGTGATCAATGAAGAATACCCCGATTAGCCAATTAGTATCAGTCATGGTCTCCCGGCTCGCACCAGGGAAGCACTGGTCGACCTGATCAGGCGCTACAAGCGTGTGTTCACGTGGACCCCTACAGACATGATAGGGGTGGCCATCCCAAATCAGGATTGTTTGTCCCGAAGTGCCACATCTCCATTCGCTATAGAATTGTTAGACTATGAAATACCAAATACAACCAAACTACCACACCTCAAAACCTACAACGGTACCACAAGAAGGCACCCAACCTAAAGAGATATTCATGATACACTGCAAAAGAGGTCGAGAATCGCGTCCAGCCGACCAGGGACGCGCCGCAATTCCAGCACGTCCACTTAGTTCTAAGCATATGACCCTAGTCCAGGAGGCTGGAGGGGCGATAATCCACTCATCATCCAAGACTCCATTAAGAACATCGTTATACATTGAGTATACATCGACACGGGGAGCTCGGCAGATATAATCTACGAGCACTACTTTCGTCTGCTTCCGGATAGTTGGAAGGACAACCTGAGTCCCACGGTAGGGAGATTAATGGGATTCACTGGGCACAGTCCAAGGCCTCTTGGCACAATCCACTTACCTCTCACGCTAACCAGTCATGATAAGTAGCGAAAGAAAACGGTTATGATTGACTTTGTGGTTATCCGGAACTCGGCAGAGCATAATATCATTTTGGGAAGGACAACCCTGCTTAAACTGGGGGCGGTCCCGTCAACAATGCAGGGGATCATGAAGTTTAGTACCGCAGACGGCCCAACCATGATTCTTGCTACACCGCCGAGAGAATTACAATATTTCACGGTCATGTGACCGACGAAAATTGCGAGAGAGACCAAGAAAGAACAGGGTGAGTCCATAAAAGGAAAGGATGTGATCAATGAAGAATACCCCAGTTAGCCAATCAGTATCAGTCATGGTCTCCCAGCTCGCACCAGGGAAGCGATGGTCGACCTGATCAGGCGCTACAAACATGTGTTCATGTGGACCCCTACAGACATGATAGGGGTGGATAGGAAACTAATTGAGCATAATCTCATGACCAATCCGGGGGCAAAGGAGATCAAACAAAAAAAGAGGGTCCAAGGGGGGGACCGTAATAGGGCGATCAATGCAGAAGTGGCCAAGCTGACAAAAGCCGGAATTATGAGGGAAGCAGTTTTCCCAACCTGGATCGTTAATCCCGTTATGGCACGGAAGCATGATGGATCATGGCGCATGTGCATCGACTTGTCTAACATAAACAAAACATGCCCCAAAGACTGTTATCCCCCACCAGAGATTGACCAAAAAGTGGAGTTGTTGCAAGGTTTCAAGCTCAAGTGCTTCTTAGATGCGTATAAAGTTTACCACCAAATTATGATGAGCAAGGAAGACGAGGAAAATACAGCCTTCTACACAGACCACAGGACCTTCTATTACACCAAAATGCCATTTGGATTAAAAAAATGCGGGGTCCATGTACCAGTAGCTAGTCGACTCGATATTCTCCAACCAAATTAGGAGGAACATCGAGGTATACGTCGATGATATGGTAATTAAGAGCCCTGACGAAGAAAGAATGCTACGGGATGTTGAAGAAACTGTAAGCACACTAGAAAGAGTCAAGATGAAACTGAACCCGGCCAAGTGTATGTTTGGAGTCGAAGAAGGGCAATTCTTGGGGTACTGTGTCACCAGACAGGGCATCCAGCCCAACCCGGCCAAGGTAGACGAATTCATGGAAACACCACCTCCAGGCACCCTGAGGGACGCACAAGGATTGAATGGGAAACTTATAGCCCTCAGTCGATTCATCTCAAAATCAGCTGACAAAGCCATGCCACTATTCCACACACTAAAAGGCTGCATCGAGAAGAGCAATTTCCAGTGGACGGCGACGGCAGAGTTAGCGCTCCAGCAGATCAAGGAAGCCCTGCACAAATTACCCACATTGGCTAGCCTCGTCCCAGGCGAGACATTGCAGGTGTACCTTTCAACCTCTAATAAGGCAATATCCTATGTATTGGTGGTAGAAAGGGAGGGGGAGCAAAAACCGGTGTATTTTGTCAGTCGGGTGCTGCAAGGCCCTGAACTCAATTATCTTACCTTGGAAAAGCTAGTATTGGCGCTTTTCTATGTAGCGCGGCATCTGAGGCGCTATTTTTAGGCACACCAAATTGAAGTACTCACAAATTGTCCCATTAAACAAATATTGCTCAAACTAGAGACATCAGGCCGGCTAGCGAAGTGGGCGATTGAGCTGGGAGAGCATGATATGAGCTATCGACCGAGGACGAGCAATAAGGGACAGACGTTAGAATATTTCTTGCACGAGATCCCGGGCGAAGGAAACTCATTTGAAGAAGGAATATGGACGGTAAAGGAAGTACCAGGCAACAGTTAGGGATGAACATTGTACACTGATGGAGCATCATGTAGAGAGGGCTTAGTCACAGGCCTAACTCTGATTAGCCCAGAGGGAGAAGAGGTCACGTACGACCTTCATTTCGGTTTCCACACCTCAAACAATGAGGTAGAATATGAAGCTTTACTTGCAGGGTTGCGTCTCGCAAAGTAAATGGGAGCAGAAGTTGTAATAGCCTTGATAGACTCGAGGTTGGCCGCGAACCAGGTCAATGGGAGCTTCGGAACATGGGACCCAAGGATGAGGCGATATGTAAAGATAGTAAAGCAAATTGTCCAATCTTTCAAGGGGTTCGTGATTAAACAAATACCACGAAGTGAAAACAGAAGGGCGGATGCGCTAAGAAAGTTAGCGTCGATATGTTTTGATCACTTGTCAAAGAAAGTTCTTGTAGAAGTACTTAAAGAAAGGAGCATAGATGAACGACAGGTGGGCACCCTCTCAGCCGATGGACCCACGTGGATGATGTGACAACCCGATATTTCGAGGCAATATGATGGAACGCAAGCCAAATTTAGGTCAAAATTTAACTTTCATAAAATCTTATTTGGGTTAAATAAAGTAGTAGGAATCGTATCAAGGTTTTCATACATATAAAGAACCCTAAAATCCGAGTTATAACGAAGAAGTTATGACCAACCGAAGATTCTCGGCAAAACCGACAATACTGATAGACGTAAAACGGGAAGTTTCAATACAATAGTTTTTAGCCTTAGGTATCTAAATAAAAGTTTTAGATATCATTAAACCGTAAACGTACATAAAAAGAACGTCCAAATCTGACTTCGTATGAGGAAGTTGTGATTTTTCTAAGTTACAGATATAACAGTAGACAGCTAAAAACTCGAAATAGAGATCGAGAGACTTTTAGCCGACACAATCTAAATGAGAATCGAAGGGCTCAACAATACTAGCGCAACGGTAAAAAGTCTGACGAAAACGGACGTCGGATGAAGAAGTTATGGAACTTTAACGGACTTTTCCTGTCCCGACCTATTAAAAATATAATATTAAAAATAAAGTCAAAATTATCCAACGTAGTCTAAACGAAAGTTGTAGATCGTAGTCTTACCTTCGCGTGGATATAAAGAACGTCGAAAACGGAGTTCGTATGAGAAAGATATGAATTTTTGAAGTTTACTAATTAATTAAAATATAAATTTAATTAAAATCCAGTATTATCCGAAGAATGAGTCATCGGACCAATCCAAGTTACGCCCAGTGTACTCGGATGCTAGGCTCCGATTCGTCCACGTCGCTCCGATGCTTCGACCGAGGATGCGGTCATCCATGACGTCCCGTACGCCCTGCGTACAAGCGTACGCCCCGCGTACGCGAGGCTTTCAGCCCCTATATAAAGGGTGCGAGGGTGCCGACCATATTTGCTAATTTCCTTCCCTTGTCGTGCCGAAGCTCTGCGTTTCAACCCTCGGAGCCATCCCAAAGTCCCGGTTTTCATATCCAAGTTTGGAATGAAGTTTTACGCTCCCGAGATTCCCGAGATTCCCAAGAATCTCAAGAGATCCGTGTTCTCGAGTAGAAGTTCTGCTCGGTTTTCGTCTCGCTTTCTTCAATCAATCAAGTGAGTTCATACCCCTACAATCCGCACTTTTAAATGTTTTGTAAATGCTTTTATATGCTTTTAAGGGGGGGGGGGGGGGAATACAAATAAAACACACGATTATTATCGAGTGTTATATAAAGTTTCATTATACACTTTTTATCAACGGAATCATATGTGATTTATAACTAGTATAGGGAAACTTTCGTATGCAAAATTTATCACGATAACATCATATCTTTTGAAATGAAAAATGTTGTTATATATGCATAAGTCAAATACTCTGTTTATACTGTATGTATATGTGTTCATCTTAGACACTACAAAAATCATACTTTTCATAACAAGTGAGCATTTCACTAGGGATTACTATACAAACTCGAAACACTTTTAGAAAACTATAATAGGTATAGTTTTATGAGAACATCACGAACTTTTACATACTAGAAATACTATTTCAAGGAGATACATTCATATACAAGAACAAACGAACATTTTCATAGGTACTTCAAATAGTTTTCACAAACGTCTTTACATGTTGAAACACTTTTAGAAACTGTCTTACTGTGACAACCCGAAATTTCCATTTGTACGAACATTATCTATTCAATAGAAGCTAGTCCAGTTTCAGTAATTTTCATACTTTTCTGAACAAGTTTGTGTACATTAGGGTTTATGTTTAAGGAGATATCAGGAGAGTGGATTCTCCTGGACTTGTGAAATTTGAACATTCCAAGTTTCATAATGTTACAGTCCAATATCCGGAATAAAAATATTTTCTGCCAAACTATTCTAGGACTATAAATAGTTTTCCGAATTAAATTAATTCATTATTCACAATTCCAATTAGAGAAAAGCCATTTTCTCTCTGACGGATCTTCGGGTTTTCATCCCAGATTGTGAGTCTACTTTCCTAGATGTGTTTCATTACTTGTTATATGATTTATAACATCAATTTCATGTCTAAACTGCAAGATCTGGGGAGTAAACTCCAAAATGGAGCTTTAAGGCTACCTAGTCCCATTTTCTTGTTAAGCAACTTGTTAAGGACTTAGTGTATGATCATAAGAGACTAGAAAGCATCCAAGAACAACAAGTAATAGGAGTTTACGGCCAAGGACTTTTCTTGGGCCGTAAACCCCTTTTCAAGGGCTTTTAGTGCCCTAAACCACCCCTAAAGCTTAAGGACATTAACCCTCATATGCTTGCAACCATTTTAGACATCAAAACACTTCAAAATCATAGGTTTATAGGAGTTTACGGCCAAGAACATCTCTTGGGCCGTAAACCCCTTTTCCAAGGGTAAAATGCACCACAAACACCCCTAAGGCCTTAAGAAAATTACCCTTGAACACCTAGGACTTGAATGGGGATTTAACTACATCAAAACCATCCCTAAAAGGGAGTTTACGGCCAAGGAACATCTCTTGGCCCGTAAACTCCAAGTGAAGGCACAAATGTGTGCCTCTTGTCCCCTTTAGCCTTAGATAAATACATGGAAGCTATCCTAGATGTGCAAGTGCCTCAAATGAATTAAAATCCAACACCCCATAGGAGTTTACGGCCGTAAACTCTAGGGGATATGGACATTAGGCCGTAAACTCCCCTATGGAGCATTCTAGGGCCTTAAACTACTTCAAGGTTTATTCCAACAAAGCTAGGCAAATTCTAGGATCAAGATAACACCTTAAAACACCCAAAACCACCAAGTGAGGAGTTCACGGCCATAAACCCATGAGTTTACGGCCGTAAACTCCAAAGGTGGGGTTTGTTGGGTGGTGAACTCTTATACAAGGCCATTTGATGCTTCAAACCCTTTTGCCTTGTCCCGTAGCAACTTAGATGCAACCATTAGGACCTTTAACGCTTATGAAAAGTGTTTACGTGTTCCTAAGTGTCTTAAATTATTTGTTAAGTTATTATTTGGCTAATTAGTTATATATATGCTTATTATATGATAACTAGGCTCGTGCGTGTAAACAAGTCTCCGTTTGCCACCTAGCACGGTATCCGACACTGCAATTCGTACAACTCACCACAAGTGAGTTCATACCCCCTTTAATCAACCTTTGAAATGATTTTAAATGTTGTAAATACTTTATGTGGGGGGGATACAAGTCAAATACTTATAGTTATTGCTTCAATCACATGTGATTGCATTTAATAACATGTGATTAATAACTAGGAAAACAATGATTTTTACCACTGTCCAAACTGTTTATCAAACTGTTTTACTTCAAAATGTTTTACAAGTTCTTTTACTATCCAAACTTATTTACAAAATGTGATTCAAACAAATGTTTCTCATACTTAAACTATTTTATCAACTTATGCCTTCAAATTGTTTTATAGATTGACATCAAGTCGATCTTCTCTTGAAATTATATTTATGTTTCAAATGTCTTATGAAAACTTATTTATGCCTTTATATATTCAACTGCATGCCCATATATGTATAGATGTATAAATAATGTTTAAAGGGCTTAGGAAGGCCATCCACCCTATTTCCTTTTTCTCGATTAGGATGTGGTCTGGTGGGATTTCGGGTGACCATCCGAAGGTCGTTTCAATATTAGTTATATATCATATATACATATATAGACATAAAAGTACTTCCATATTCATACTTTTCAGTACATCAATAGTTAGTTACCATCCGGGTAACACAGGAACATATACAGCTATACTAGAAACATGTACGTATACAGCTATACTAGAACATGAACATATACAGCTATACTAGAAACATGAACATATACAGCTATACTAGAAACATGAACATATACAGCTATACTACGAGAACATATACAACTATACTAGAACTAGAAACATTACATTACATATACAAGAATACGTTAACAATTGTGATCCACTGTATCGGAGCATGCCTTAAATGTCATGTCCCGAGTTGTAGCCAGAATTCTCTTGGAGGGAGAGAGTGAGTTTGCGTATAGATCTATACTGGATTGACTATCCTACACCTGGCTGCTAGCTACAGCCGGACCTGCAGGTCTGCGGGTGCCAAACGTCATTCCGTTATTACGACCATTCGTATGTCGTTGTTACCAGTCGATAGCATGGTGCAATTTATCACATTTTACCTTAATATAAATCCGGTTTAAGGTAGTTAGTACAACAGTAGTCCCTATTATACAAAACTACAGTACTACAATGATTTACCCATTACATATTTTAGTGATAACCTCACTTAAACATTAATGTACAAACTATATTTTATTAAATGATAGTTACACTTGGTAAATTACACACATTTACAACAAGCGAGTATACAAAACAGTTACGCCTTGGTAGAAGGTTACTTTAATAGAAAATATAGGTTTTTCTGAGAGATTCAAACCTTTACAAACACTTTCAAATACTTACTTACATTTTTACAAACTTATACATTGAGACAGGTTCGAACGTTTTTGGCAACAAACATTGACACTAAAATACTTATGAACTCACCAGCTTAATGCTGATAAACTCTTTCAAAATAACTTGTATTCTCAGGTCATCAGTAGACAGGTACCGATGCCAGCTTTTGAGAAGATGGAGTGCATTCAAGACTCATCTCATATTATTTTGTGTTACATTATTTTTGGTGTCTATAACTGTACAGAACACACTTGTATTAAACTATATATATTTAATGCAATGGATGATGTTGTTTGCTTATTTACATTTACTATGTTGTGATACTATACATGACGTCCTCCGCCCCATAACGTTTCCGCCGTTCTTGGTTTTGGGGTGTGACACTTACAAACTGTAGGTTTTTTTTTTTCTATATAGTTGTGCTTCAAACAAAGGTTTTCTCGCACTTAAATTGTTTTGTCAAATGGTCTTTCGAACCGATTTATAAACTGACATCACGTCATACATTCTTATTTATTAAACTATTCACAGGTTTTACAAAACTTCTTTTATGCTTTTATATTATAAATTGCATGCCTCTATATGCATAGTTATATAAGAAATGTTCAAAAGACTTAGGAAGGCTATCCACCCTGTTTCCTTTTCCTCGATTTGGATGTGGTCTGGTGGGATATCGGATACTCTTCCGAAGGTCATTTAAATATTAGTTATACATCATGTGTACATATATAGTCATAAATGATCCATTAGTTAATTCAGTTCCGACACTCTTGGGTAGCAAGGGTGTACAAACTTACTTGGACACTCATCAATTACATTCTAGTAAACTATTATATGAATAGTTTAGGGGATGCAAAACATTATCCCTATTACAAGAAATTACACCAGAGTCAGTTCATTTATGAGTCTAAACTACATGCAATATGAAGGGATACTCCTACAGAGATTCCTCTTACATGCATACACTTATATAGATACTCCTCCAGAGATTCCTCTTACATGGATACACTTATATAGATACTCCTCCAGAGATTCCTCTTACATGGGCACACTTATATGGATACTCTTACATAGATACGTTTACATGAATACGTTTATGTAAATACGCTTAGATGAGTACGTTTACGTATATAATATATGATGAGTTACTATTACATATTATATGTGTAGATACTGTTATATAGTTCTCCTTTTTATCTTTACCTTGTGATACAATCACATCATCGACGAGATAAATTGGACTTTATATCCTGGTACTAAAGGATACTCTGTGGGACTAACCATTCCCAGAACCACTGTTAGCTACAGAGGTAAATGAACATCTACGGATGTTTTCGGTTGATACCATTACAGGTATACTTAAGGGACTAACTATTCCTAAACCCGACTGTTAGCAACAGAGGTAAATACACATCTATGGATGTCTACGGTTGAACTATTTACGGCGAGTTTCCACGCCGTGTGTATCTTACTACCCAAGGATACAACATTAGTTATTATATTATTATTATTATTTTTAGTTTTATAATAATAGTTAAACAGGGAAAAACCGTCACATTTTCGAGAAATGCGTACTTTCAAAACAGTTAAATCTTGGTTTAAGACTACTTTCAAAACAGTTAAGTCTTGGTTAAAGACTACTTTCAAAACATTCAGGTCTTGGTAGAAGAATATCGTATTATACTAGTAGAAAATATGGGATTTTCTAGGAGTTTTCAAAACATATACAAACAATTACATTGAACGATTTCAAATGTTATCATCAAACTTATACGAACAATGACATTAAATACTTATGAATTCACCAGCTTAAATGTTGATCTACTCTTTCAAAATAACTTGTATTCTCAGGTCACCAGTAGACAGGTACGATGACCAAGTTTTGCGAAGACGGTGCAGTCAAGACTCGTCTTTTATTTTGATTACTTGTTGTAATGTCTTATTTCTATGAAAGAACACACATGTATTAAACTATTACTATTAATGCAATGGACGATGTTGTTGCTTGTTTACTACTTTACATTGTTGCGATACATACATGACGTCCTCCGCCCCAGAACGTTTCCGCCATTCTCGGTTTTGGGGTGTGACAGATGACCCCATTTGTCGAATACTTGCAGCAGGGAGTCCTACCAGATGATGACAATAAAGCTAGGAAATACGCAGAAAAGCACCCTTATACGTGCTGATAAACGGGGAACTATATCGAAAAGGATTCACGGCGCCATGGCTGAAATGCATAGATACCTTCAAGGGGAACGAGGCGCTTCAGGAAGCGCATGCAGGCCAAGCGGGCGTGCACGAGGATGCACACGCCTTGACAGGAAAGGTGCTCCGAATGGGAATTTACTGGCCCACTGCATACCAGGATGCTGTAGAACTAACCAAGAAGTGTGGATACTATCAAGCATTCGCGCCCGTTCAAGCGAATCCTCTTGTACCATTGTCTAACATATCTTGCCCTTGGTCGTTTTTCAATGGGGAATAGATATAGTGGGGCCGTTCCCGGAGGCACCCGGAAAGCTGAAGTACATTGTGGTCGCGGTGGACTACTTCACGAAATTGATTGAAGCGGAACCCTTAGCATGCTTATCCGGAAGACAGATGATAAAGTTTGTATGGAAGAACATCATGACTAGATTCGGTACGCACAAGGTTCTAGTCCGCGACAACGACCAGCAATTTGTTGAGAACCCATTCAAGGAATGGTGCACTAGCAAAGGGATTATCCAACAATTCACATCGGTAGCGCATCCACAGGCGAATGGGTAGACGGAGGTATCCAACCGAACCATTGTAAATGGGATTAAAAAGCGGCTAGGAAAAGCTAAAGGGAATTGGGTCGAGGAAATTCCAACGGTATGATGGTCATATAGAACTACTCCGGGAACAAGAACGCAGGAAACACCATTCAGTTTAACATACGGAGCAGAGGCAATGCACCCCTGGGTGATAACGGTAGGCACGTTGAGAACAACCGATACTAGCGGGGAGGTCAACTCTCAAGACCTAAGGCTGAATCTGGATGTCCTAGAAGAACGACGAGAAAGGGCAGAGATGCGCCAGGCCGCCTATAAGCGCGTAACAAAAAGATATTACAACTAGAGGGTCAAAGAGAAAGCGTTCAGAGTGGGGGAATATGTGTTGAGAAGAAACGAACCGAGTCGAGATCAACCCCAGGGTAAGTTGGGGCCAACATGGGAAGGCCCATACAAGATTGTGGAAGCAAACCAAAATGGAACATATGTCTTGGAGACAATGGAGGGAAGGCAGATACCAAGAACTTGGAATGCCATAAACCTAAAAAAGTTTTTCTTCTAAGAGAAACGCAATCTAAGGGCAGACCCAACTGCCTAGCACCAATGGAATGTCGTACTTAGTGTACCAAGTCCCAACACTTAGCATACGGGACGCCATGCTTAGCGCATCGGAATCCTGATACTCAGTGTATTAGAGTTATATGTCATCGCTCAATAAGGTTGGATATTCAAGTTCCGTTTTGGATATATGTGGAAAAGATGAGTAGATTAGGATTGTATTTTTATGTTTGCCCTTTAAAAAAAAACCCTAAATAAAAACTTGAAAAAACATTATAAATGGTCTCTATGGTTTCCTCATATCTAAAGTTTGATCCATGTGCTTTCAAAACATCATAGATGGTCGTGGTCCCTTTGCTTTCAAAACTTTTGATGTTTGATCCTTATTTTTCACTTCGTTAAGTTTTGTCCGTTAACTGAAGGACATTTTCGTCATTTCACTGCTACAATGACCATTTATGATGTATTATTACCCAAAATATTAGGACTTTATTATATATATATATATATATATATATATATATATATATATATATATATATATATATATAATTGTTATTAATACTTACTTTTATTTATTTATATTTGTTTTTGTGGTTTAAAAATCTTTTAATATTTTTGGCATCTTATTTGAATATACAATTTAATATTATTATTTTTTACAATTTGTTTGGTCACATTATATAACATTTTTTTATATATTTAGGGTCCCACCTAGTTGATTACTTTTTACATAGATAATTCATAAAATTATTATATTCGTTATATCGATATGGCTTAGTCTTTTTCTTTTATTATTATTAACTTTAAACAAAAACATATTAAAAATGCACAACTACAACTATTTTTTTACCACTGCCACATCTGCCATTACCGCCTCTTGTGCTACCAACTTTCATAATCATATATGATTACTCAATATGTGAACAAACATATATGTATAATCATTTATGATTAGATATGCATATAAACATGTATAATTATATATGCTTATATCTTTCTGTTATATAATCATTATTATTAGGCACACCCTGCTACTGCCGGTACGCTGAAGTGTTAGAACGACAATTGAGAAATATGTGGCTGAGATGAATCTCAAGCTCTCTAATTCTTTTTAACATCTTAAGTGAACCGTCCCATATATATATATATATATATATATATATATATATATATATATATATATATATATATATATATATATATATATATATATTGAAGTAATAAGGATTGAAAGTAAATGTTCAAAATAAAAAAGGATAAAAATTGAAAATAAATATTAACTAGGAGGATTATAGATGTAAAAATTGTTTGATAAAGTGATTGTTTAATGGAATGTGAAAATTCGTTAAAAAATAATCGACAGATAATGTGCAATTGTATAATATGTAATTATTAAGGTAAGTCCCATCAAATTGGGTTTTAACCAAAGTCAAAATGGTAAGCGGTTTTGTCCAAGAAAATCGGGTGCGAATAGCATCACCCGATAGAACATCGCCTGCGCGGCAGCATAAGACATGTTTTGGGATAGATCGGGACTACCCATGGCATCCATATCAGTCACGGCAGCCAGTGGAAAGGAGTGTAGGACAAACTCAATGGCATTAGCACAAATAGAGAGGAGTGATTCGCTGTGAAGGTTCCAGGAGGGAACAAAATTCGGAGGCCTGGAAGAATCCCCACCGACAGGGCCATCCGGAGAAGCAGGAGTCTGGTTTTGCTCGTTCAGGTCTATTGCAGGTGAAATCTTAGCTGGGACAGGAGAGGCGGTTTGAACAGGTGTTGAAGAAACAATTAGAGAAGAAGCAACGAGCTGAATATACGCCCCAAAGATCCCTTCGGACTGTTAATTGTCGTCATCAGGGATCACAACAATGCCCGTCGGAGCCGAAGCAATGGAATTCAGAAGATGAGAGAAACTGCGCTTGGCCTGAATTCGCTTGGCAATATTTGGCACGACCGTGGCTGGCTCGCCCATGGCCATCCCAACTTTCCTCTTAGGCTGCATGCATCGGGCATCGAGGATGATAACCTCCTTGCTGTCTTCGCTGCCCTCCATGGAAGAAGGGCGAACACCACCCAATGGCATGATGGCCGAGATAGGATGGGCACTCAGAGGCTTCACCTCGGATGACGCACCACCCCCGGTCATCAGAGAAGTAGACGAAGCGGCGGTCAGGGCAAGCTGGTCTATCTGGCGAGGGGGAGGCAGGCTTTCAACTAAATATGCTTCCCAATGCTCCAACTTCCCTCGATAGCGCTTTCGAAGAACTTCATCCATGGACAAGGGAGACTCGACACCTAAGAGCATGAAAACATAAAGCTTTAGCCTCAATTGGGTACATACAAAAAAGAGGAAGAAATAGGCACTTACTGTCGACGATGCAGAAGAAAACCGCCATTTTGCCATGACGCCTCCAGGACAGACTCATCCCTACACTAGAAAGCAAAGCCTCAGAATAATCTTCAGGAGACACTTGGACGTCCTTCAAGAAATCTGCAACTCGCTGGTTATGGGGAAAAAGCTTGGGAATGGTGTTAGCAAAAGCATTTGCACGATATCGCCCGCTACCAACCAAGCCTTGATTCACCCACAACCATTTATCCTGCCAATTTTTAGGCGTCCGTCTGTCGGGGACCAAAGCATGCCCCCCCGCCGGACAGAGAATGTGCACTTGTCGCTGGTAAGACAGAACCTGAAAAAGTATTTGTAAAAAAAGTAGTCCGGGAGGTAACCGTTAGCGCAGCAGATCATCTCAAACACCACCACTTTGTTAACGACCTTGGGAGTCAACATCTGCAGACTGCAACCATCCCTATGAAGGACCTCTTCCTGGAAATCTGTCAGTGGAAGACGAACACCAGTATCCAAGGTTTTTTGGTAGATCCCAATTTTTCCAATGGGAGGGGACGAAATAGAAGAACCAGGTGAGGGAAATTATACGCCCTCCAAGGAAGAAAGGCCATAAGCAGTTTCGAGTTGTTGATACTTGGCCGAAGAAGGAAGAACACCGGGAAAATTCACCATGGAAAGGTTAAGAAAAGAAATAGTGTGAGAAAGAAACAAAACAACAAGAATATGATGGGTCCAAAGAAAACCCTATGAACTTTCTTATAGAAACGGAAAAGGTGGGATATTCAAAATGTCTGACACAATGACGTAACCGCCAGCCATCATGAGCGGTCACATCGACATGATAATCGGAACAACAGGCGAACAAGAAATGGACACACGTAGAGCAATTAAGCCCAGAACGCCGCAACTAGCGCTGCAACGCTACGGATACTGGAGTGGGGGACTTGATGACGTGCCTATGCTAGCACGACAGAAGCGCCCCTGGACAAGAAACCAGGTGCGCTAGTCGAACCAAGCTCAACGGGCTTAGCGCCCGCCGACGCCCCTATGAGCAGGACGTCCCAACAAAAGGATCGCGCCCGCCAGAGGCACTCTCAATGTCCCGACAAAAAGCTCGCGCCCGCCAGGGATGCTCCCAACGTCAAGACAAAATGTACGGTCAGGGGACTAGAGGCAGGATCAGACCATTATCATCAGAGCGAATAAGGGCGCTCTAACGAATAGAGGCACATGACCCACCAATCACTGCCTCTGGCCCTGTCTCCTTAGCGATCCTGTCTCGTACGGATAAGGCAGGATCGCTAGGTATAAAAGGGTACGCTCTGGAACTCACATGGTAAGCCATTCTCTCCAACTTTACGCTCAAGAAACCCTAGAACACCTTCTAATTTAACCGTCGGAGCGTCTTTCCGGGAGCCTCCTCCCAGGAAACGGCTGACGGCCTCTCTTTCTTGTGATCTTGCTGATTTTACCCGAGTTCCAATAGAGTAATACGAGTGAAGGGTTAAGCCAAGGTCGCATCAACTACCATACATTACACTAGAGAATTCCAGGGATACAATACATGGTTTTATTTTAAATAATAAAACTACTATACATATTGGTGGTAGCTAGGGTTTTCAAACAGAACGTACTATACATACTGATGGTAGCTAGGGTTTTCAAACAACAACATACTATACATACTGGTGGTAACCAGGGTTTTAGAAATAGAATACAGTAACGAGCATATATTTTAGAAAATATTGGATTTTCTTGGGAAAAATACATATTTTAGATTCATTAACAGGTTTTCACTACAAAAACATGCTTATGAACTCACTAGCTTTATGCTGATACTCTTTCAAAATCGCTTGTATTCTTAGGGAATCAGTAAACAGGGACTCCTGCAGCATTTTGAGAAGACGGAGCATATAAGGACACATCTTCTTCTTCTTCTTCTTTTTTATTATTTTGCTATACTTTTGATGTATACAAACAATGAATCAAACATATGTAAATATTCATATCTTAATGTAATGGTTGTGTTTACTTTGATTACTATGATACAATTATTGTGACACTATACATTATGTCGTCCACCCTCGAATGTTTCCGCCATTTCGGTTTTAGGGTGTGACAGATTGGTATCAGAGCTATTGTTTATAGTTAACTAAGTATACCAAACCTTACATTGTATACAACTATAAACACTAAGGGGGCAAAGTGCTATGAACTAAAAGTATACTTTTAAAATATAAGAATTTTATAAGAAGTATACAAGTATACATACGTACCAGAAAACAGTATCATGAGTAGAACAAAACAAAAGTATTTGGATGTTGGACACTGCGGTTAAACCCGGATAGTTATGTAATCATGTATGGGGTCAATATAGCCTGATAAACTATATTTATTTGAGACATGACCAACTGTGGTGTTGCAGCAAGCCTAAAACTTACCAAGCTATATACAACAACATATCGATAGAACAAAGCGTATTACTTAAAATACTATAGGAGTATTTTAGCTAGAGCCGAATTCTGTGTAGAGATTCATTCCAAGTGTTGCTACTCATTTCTTCCTAGCGATAGTTTACTTGTATTGGTAACTTTTCTCTGTTTATCGCTTAGTAGAACACTTTATCTATCAGGCTGAGATATACTTTGTTTCATATCTCTTGATTCAAAATCTAGGGGACTTACCATCCTTTTCTTCCTGACTATTTTTAGAACAAGATGCCTCCGAAGAAAAGACCCAACAGGAAGAACAACAATCCCCAAACGGATCCAATGCCACCACATCCTCAGTTCGACCTAGCCATGTTCCAAGCAGTAGTCACGGCCGTTGTGGCTTCCGTGATGTCGCAGATTAATTCTGGCGGCTCTAGTGGGTCAGGAAGTGGTACTCATCATCTTAACCTTGATGGAGGTCAGGGACGCCAGAAGGAGTGTTCCTACAAGGATTTCATGAATGCGAAACCCAAATCCTTCGACGGAAATGGTGGTGTCATTGCCCTCACTCGATGGATCGAAAAGATCGAATCGTTCTTCAAGATTTGTGCATGCTCCGAAGCAAACAAAGTGAAGTTTGCCGCTTGCACCTTCACTGATAGAGCACTGAACTGGTGGAATGGTCGTGTCAAATCCCTAACCCTGCCAATGGCAAATGCCATGGGTTGGGGGAGTTTAAAGGAACTCATGCTCGTTGAGTACTGCCCAAGGGGGGAGATGCAGAAGTTGGAGTACGAGCTTTGGAACCTGAAGATTCTCCGATCTGGCTCTTCTCTGCCCGGGAATGGTCGCCCCGGAAAGCAAGAAAATAGAGAGGTACATTTGGGGATTGACGCCCCCAACTCAAGGAAATGTCTTGGTTTCTAAGCCTTCCACTTTTGACAGTGCCAAGTGCATGGCGCAGACCCTGATAGATCATCGGATTGATCTTGATGAAGTGGCAACCGCTCCTAAACCACTGAACGCAAGTGGTGGGAAGAAGAAGTTTTGGAACAAGCGAAAGGGTTAGTCTTCGCAGGAGCCCTCCAAGAAACACCAAGGAGTGGCAATTCATGCTGCTACCACCCCTACTCTATTCCTGCAACTCAAGCATCTACCAGTAAATATGTTGGTACCTTCCTCAGTGCGACAAGTGCAACTATCATCATCACGGGCCATGCCGTGAAATGTTGTGCAACAACTCTGGCAAGAAGGGGCACACAGCTCGAGTTTGCAAGACACCAGCCCAACCAACCAATCAGGCTACTAGAGCAGGCGTTGGTCAAGCCTTTTATGGCTGTGGAGAGGTTGGGCACGACAAGAGAAATTGCCCCAAGGCAACAATAGTTGGCAACACAGGGAGAGTGCTAGCAATGGGACAAGAGGAGGCAGTTGTTGATCCCACTATTGTTATGGGTACGTTCCTCATTGACAACTCTTATGCATGCATTGTTTTCGATTCTGGTGTGGAGAGAAGTTTTGTTAGTCATGCATTCAAGCATCTTCTCAAACATAAACCCCAGCCCTTAACCGAAACATTCACCGTTGAGATGGAAAACAGTAAGAATGAGAGCACTAACGACGTATTCATCGGATGTACCCTTACCCTAAACGACCATTCCTTTCCAATCAACCTCGTGCCAGTTTCCATAAAGAGCTTCAACGTCATCATTGACATGGATTGGTTGAGCCCCAATCGAGCCGATATCCTTTGTTATGAAAAATCCATTCGCTTAAATCTTCCATCTGGCGAATCCCTCATTATTTATGGCGATAAACTTAGCTCAAACCTCCGCATCATTTCCTGCATCAAAGCTTAGAAATTTCTGCGAAAGGAGTGCCATGAATTCCTAGCCCATGTCGTTAATGAAAAACAGGAAGTTAAAGACCTCGAGAGCATCCCTGAAGTCTGCAACTTTCTTGATGTCTTTCCCGAAGAGCTTCCCGGAATTCCCCCCGAGCGCCAAGTTGAGTTCTATATCGTCTTAATTCCCGAAGCTTCCCCTGTAGCTAAATCCCCATATCGTTTAGCGCGAACAAAAATGCAAGAGTTATCTAACCAGCTCAATAAGCTAGTTAACAAGGGATTCATCAGACCGACTTCCTCACCCTGGGGAGCCCTAATCTTATTTTTGAAAAAGAAGGATGGATCTTTTCGAATGTGCATAGATTATCACGAACTGAACAAGCTTACCATCAAGAACCGTTATCCTCTTCCCTGAATCGATGACCTGTTTGATCAACTTCAGGGAGCCAACTACTTCTCGAAAATAGAATTAAGATCAGGGTACCATCAGTTACGAGTCCATGAGGGTGATGTTCTTAAGACAACATTTCAGACTCGATATGGTCACTACAAGTTTGTAGTAATGCCCTTTGGTCTAACCAACGCACCGACGGTATTCATGGATCTGATGAATCAGGTGTGCCGCCCTTTCCTAGACAAGTTCGTGATAGTATTCATTGATGATATACTTGTTTATTCCCTAAGCGTGGAAGATCAAAGTCAACACTTGAGGCTAGTGCTGGAAACTCTAAGGGCAGAGAAGCTATATGTGCAATTCTCTAAGTGTGAATTCTAGATCCGAAAGGTAACTTTCCTTGGTTATGTGGTAACATACACGTGGACCCTTCCAATATCAAAGTAATTGAGCATTAGTTAGCACCTAAGACGCCTATAGAAATTCGTCAATTCATGGTTCTCGCTGGCTATCATCGCAGGTTTATCCAGAATTGCTAAGCCTCTAACCATTCTAACTCAGAAAGGTGTACTCTTTAGCTGGGGTAAAAAGCAAGGCGCTGCGTTCCAAACATTGAAGCAGGCCTTGTGCACCGCACCTATCCTGTCTCTACCCGAAGGGACGGTGGACTTTGTGGTCTACTATGATGCATCCAATCAGGGCCTAGGCTATGTGCTCATGCAGCGAGGAAAGGTCATTGCTTATGCCTTAAGACAACTGAATGCACACGAAGTGAATTATACAACTCATGACCTGGAGTTAGGTGCAGTGGTCTTTGCATTAAAGATTTGGAGACATTATCTCTACGGAACCAAATGCACCGTCTTCACCGACCATAAAAGCCTACACCACATCTTCGATCAAAAAGAGTTGAACATAAGGCAACGACGATTGGTAGAACTGCTCAGTGATTATGAGTGTGAAATACGCTATCATCCCAGCAAGTCCAATGTGGTAGTAGATGCCCTCAGCCGGAAAGAGTACTCAGGTCGTAGAGCGAAGAAACTGACAATGACCATCCATTCCCATTTGTCCGCTCAAATCAGAGACGCTCGGCTGGAAGCCTTAAAACCAGAGAACAAGTCGGATGAAGCCTTGAGGGGAATGGAAAAGAACTTAGAGATCAAGGGAGACGGAGTCAATTATTTCATGAACCGGATCTGGACCCCAAAGTTCGGTGGTTATAGAGAAGTTTTCATGAACGAAGCTCATAAGACTTGATACTCCATTCAACTAGGTTCGGATAAGATGTATCTGGATCTCAAGAAGATATATTGGTGGCCAAACATGAAAACAAGGATCGCTACCTTCGTGGGCAAGTGACTGACTTGCGCCAAGGTGAAGATTGAATATCAAAAGCCCTCGTTTCCTGTCTCCTCTCCCAACAGTAACACCGGCTATCGTAAAAGACGTCCAATGTGTCAAATTTGTAGCAAACTAGGCCACAAAGCCATCGACTTCTAGCAGCGAAATAATCAAGCTGACTATCCTTCGCACAAGGCTAACCCACGTGATCAGTCTTACTAAGCTCACATGGTTCAATATGGTTCATCTTCTACTATGTTGGATCCCTCATGGTACTTCGATACGAAAGAAACTAATCATGCTACTCTGGATGTGAACAAACTTCATGGTGCTACTGAATATATAGGAGATGATAAACTCCAAGTTGGCAATGGTAAAAACCTTTTTATTTCTCATATGGGCTCATGTAAATTGCATCAACTTAATCTTCCTAATATTCTTGTTGTTCCCAAGCTTACCAAAAACCTTTATAGTATCTCAAAATTAACTCTTGACAAAAATGTATTTGTTGAATTTTGGCCCACTTACTGTTGTGACAACCCAAATTTCTATTCTGTACAAACAATATCACTTCAATAGAAGTCAGAACAGTTGCAGTAAGTTTTCAGACATTTTAGTATAAGTTTGAGTAATTCAGGATTTGCACTTAAAGAGATATCAGGAGAGAGGATGCACTAGGGTTTTGTGCAACTCTGTTATTTCAGAACTCTATGATATTAGAGTTCATTTCTTGAATAAAAATATTTTCTGCCAAAAATCCCATTTTCTCTCTCACGGATCTTCGGGTTTTCATCCCAAATCGTGAGTACCTCTCTCTAGTTGTAAAATATGGCTTATACTATGCTTATTAACCTAGATTTCATATCAAAACATCAAGATTTGAGAGTTTACCGCCCAAGATCATCTTGGGGAGTAAACTTTTTTATAAGGGTAAAATGATGCCTAGCCCATTCCCTTTTTTATGTAACTACCTTAGACTTGTATGTTAGTGTATATAGGACTAGAAATCACCCATGAACACCAAGAGTTAGGTGTTCACGGCCCAAGAAGTTCTTGGACCGTGAACTCCAAACTCAAGGGCTAAAAGGTGTCTAAATCACTCCTAAAGCCTTGGACAATTGCCTTGATTTATTCCTAGCTAATTTAGGGACTTTAAACCATCAAAAACCCATCCCAAAGAGAGATTACGGCCGTAATCTTTAATGGTTTTGGTTCTTGGGCCGTGAACATCCAAGAAAGGTACCATAGTGTGCCTAAGGCCTTCATTAGCCTTAGAAAAATGTCTAAAAACCTATCCTAGATGAGCATAGGACTTGAAGACACAAAAATACCATTTCCATGTGGGTTTACGGTAGTAAACCCAAAAGGAAATGGCCTTGGGGCTGTGAACTCCTCAAAGGAGTGTACTTATGCCCTAAACCCTTCCAAGAATTTATCCATCAAGAAGGAATGCTTCTAGGATCATTTAGAACTCCAAAACACCAAATGACAAAAGGCCTAGGAGCTTACGGTCGTAAAATCAAGAGTTTACGACCGTAAACTCCTTGTGTGGGGTTTATTGGAGAGTAAACTAATATGTGGGGTCCTTTGGAACCCTAAACTCACTAGTCGGGTCCTACAACAACTTAGATGTAATCCTTAGGGCTAATAACACTTATTATAAGTGTTTAACATGTTCTAGGAGGTCTAAAAAGTTTCAATTAGTAGTTTAAATCTAATTGGGTACACATATGTGTGATTATATGTTAACTAGGATCATAGCGTGTGTTCAAGACTTCACTTGACACCTAGCAATCCTACATCTTCAGTACATCCGTACCACTCACTACAGGTGAGTTCATACCCCTTAATCAATGGTTTAAATGTTTTTAAATGCTTTTATGGGGGGGGGGAATACAAGTCAAATACTTATAGTTATTACATCAATCACATGTGATGAATAACTACAAAACCAGTGATTTCCTTATTGTTCAAATTGTTTATCAAACTATTTTGCTTCAAACCGTTTTACAACTCTTTTACTTATCAGATACATTTACTTAAACTCAGTTTTACTTATTATCAATTGCATGTCTAGGTATGTATAGTTATATAAGCAATGTTTAAAAATCTTAGGAAGGCCTGCCCGCCCTATTTCCTTTTCGCGCTTGAGATGTGGTCTGGTGGGATATCGGGTACTCGTCCGAAGGTCGTTTAAATATTAGTTATATATCATGTGTACATATATAGTCATAAAGGTCCTTCCAGTTCATTCAGTACCTTTGGGTAGCAAGGGTATACTTCCATGTTCATACGTACCAGTTACATCACTAGTAAGTTACCATAGGGGTAGCACAGGAAGATACTATTACTATTACTAGAACAATGAAACATACAATGAGTCAGTTCATTCATGAGTCAGTACAAGTAATACATATAGTACATTACAGCTAGTCCGCATAGTACATTACTTTACATGCTAGATAGAGAGAACATACATTACAGCTAGCACACGCAGAACATTTCAGTACATACAGGCTAGACAGAGAAATATTACACTTTCAGTTAGCCCATTCATTACATATACATTCATGCAGTTATGTGAACCGTTGAGCAAGTCATGGCACTTCCTGCCATGACCGCTCTTGTATCCCGAATCTCCTTAATTGGGGAGCGTATGAGTTTGCGTATAGATCTATACTGGATTGACTATCCTACACCTTGCTGCTCGCTATAGTGGGACTTGCAAGTCTACGGGTGCCAAATGTCATTTCTTACGGCGTCTTACATCGTCGTTTTACTAAAGTCGGTAACAGGATACAGGTCGATCACATGTTACTTGGAACACCTTTTGTTTTAAGGTAGTTAGTACCACGGTAGTCACTTACACTACTAGAAAAAGAGCCTTTTACGACGCTCATTGCGCGTCGTAAAGGGCTCAGACGACGTGCAAATGCGCGTCATGGAAGGACCTGTCATAAAGAGAGATGACGCGCATTTACGACGCTCATTTACAACGCGCAATTACGACGCGCGTTTACGACATGCAATGCGTATCAAGAAAGGCCCTGTCATAAAGGAAGACGACACGCATTTGTGTGTCGTAACCTTACGACGCACGTGTTTATGACACGCATTGTGTATCAAGGAAGCCCCTGTCAAGAAAGGTCATGTCATAAATGAAGACGACACACATTTTTGCGTATCGTAATTTTAATTTTTTTAAAAAAAAAATTATTTATAGATTTACTGAATTTCAAATTAAATTTGCATATCATGTCTCATAATAGAAAATAAAATATCATATTCAAAAAAGACAATACATTGCACAAAAGTTAATGTCATACAAATAATCATTCCATTTGGATCTAATCTACTATGTATATCAAATTCCAACTAAGTAAAGTTGCACCTTGCCTTTCATAATTCTTTAAGACTAATGCTCTAAACAGCTGATTATATGGATAAGCAGTTCTACATTGGCCCATCTCACTCAATAATGACTTAGCCAAATTCAACTCCAAGTCTTTACTGCATCTTGCTGATAATGCTGCAAGATTTAAATCAAGTGGCTTGATATTCCTTTCTTCCATCAACTTTACCTGATGCACAAAATACATTGAAACAAAAAAAAAACATTGTATAGGAAGGGGTAATTTGGGAAAATGTGAGGGGTATAATATAATAAGAATGAAAGTACTTAAAATTGCTACCAGGACTTACTTGAATCTGATAGACCCTTGTTGAATCTATCATAAACCCCAGGCATTGTTGAATCTATCAGAATCCTTTGTATCTCCATTTCTTTCTTTAATAACTCAAGACTAAGTCTCAATTGTTTGTAAACCTAGATTGAATATAATGGAAAAATGAGAACCAAGTATTTGAGAAACTTTTTTGGGCAAAAAGAAGCAGAAAACCTTTATGGAACATTAAATGTGACTTACATCTAGCTCTTCAAGCACTTGTTGGCATTGTACTTTGTTTGAACCAGATATTGCAGTAACAAAGTAAGCTAATCTTGGATAATTAAAATCACCCATATGCTGCAGAATATAAACAATTCAACCAAAAATGAAAACAAAGAAAGAAAAAAGTTAATTCAAACATTATAGCAAATATTTAAAAGTAATAATAATAATAATATAAATATTAAAAAAAACTTATAACATTTCAAAATGGTTACCCTTGTATGGCCACTATATTCTGAATTGTCATCCACAATCCATTTCCCATTCATTTATCTGTAACAAAATTTAAAAAATAAAAATAAAAAAGTAGCTGCCCATATTCACGATATTCTTACTTATTGAAATTGACAACAGTTCTTCTATAGAAACATCCTTCTTGTTCTACTTTCATGTGTTATGTTGGAATTTAAATTCTAGATATTTTGTCACCAATCTTTCTATCATAACATAATCAATGTACTTATATTCTAGTAGCAATATTGAAATTTTAATTCTAGATATTCTCCAAAAACTCATTTTTGTCTCTCAGTACCCTGCAAAAAAAAGGAATAAGTTATTCTATCAAAAAGGAAAATCAAGAATTAAAGATACATTGAAGTGAAAGTCAATTAGTCAAACCTTTTGAAGTTTTTGCAAAACAGAATCTTCAAATGCCTCACCAACAACCTCTTCTTCATTTACATGTTGTTGACCATCAGAATACTTCACAGGCTCACAATTAGTTACTGTTGGTTGAATTCGTATAACCAATAAACAATTTGAATAGCTCACAATTAGTTTCCGTTGGTTGAATTCGTATAACCAATAAACAATTTGAACAAGTGCATACAAGTTCAGAAGGGAGATTTTTTCTGATGTACCCATCTGAATCTTCCTCCCACTCCATAATATCCTACTCTAAAAGAAGAAATTATTTCAATGTAAACATTACTGACTTGCAGTTAGGATTTTGATGCAAATGCATTTTCAATTAACAACCATCATAATACTTATAATAATAACAAACAATAATAATAAAGCAATAACTATCAAACCTTTTCATTCATAACTATTGCTGGAAAAATTGCAGATTCCAGCAAAGATGAAAAGTGGTGAAACAAGTCTCTATCCCTGTTTCTAGATGATTATAATTCATTTATAAGAAGGAATAGAATGAAAACAAATATAAAATGGCTGATTCACTAAATGAAAACTCACTGGGGCTATTTCTAGAAGTCAAGATATACCATCAAAAGCTAAAGACATAACCCTTTCTCCCAAATTATCCCGCTTTTGTATAAAACACATATTAAATCAACCCACTACTATATTAAAGGCTAAAGATAAAGTTAGAAGTAAAGATAGCAATAAAAAGTCAACCAACACTTTAATAAAGGCTATGATTTAAAATAACATTTTGATAAAGTTAGAAGTAAAAAATGTTGCTTGGTTGATAAACTGGAAAGGAAAAAAGCATTAACGAAGGAATGTCATTCCATACCATATGACACCCTTATTTTTTTCATTCCATCTCTTCAAGGAATGACAGTTACCATTTTACCCTTTATAAAATATACAGGCTCATTTTCAATCTACCAAAATAACCCTTCCAAATCATTTTAATCCACTTGGAAGCCAAACACGCGAGGGCTGGTTCGGATTCGGCGTTGTGATTTCGTTCCAGACTCGGTCAATAGTAGCTCTAGCAAGATCTTGTATCATACCCTGAACTTGACTAGTAAGTTTTTGGCGAGTAGAAGTCAACTCCTTAATACCAGCATGTAATTGCATAAGCTCAACACACATAGCTTCTACTCCATGAAGCCGAAGGAAAAATCATATGAATTTTTTTACAATCATATATGTAAATGAATTTGATAATCAGGTTTGCGTAGCAATAAACAAATAGTCAATCGGATGAAATAGATATGTGTTAATGAACATATTTGAAGTCTATGTGACATTTATCGAACATAAATCCACTTTTTCTCAAATTTATTTAAGTCTTAAATTAATGATTTAAGGCTTTGTTTTGATTTTTTTTTTCTTAAAAATTCTCATCTCAATCTACAACTGTGAGACCTAATCCTTCCATTGCGATTTAACTAACATTCAATTAACTAAGTAAACCACATCCATTAATTAAACACAAAACAAATAGATCAGACCAACTAAAGCTGAAATTGGATAACACTAACGATATTAAATAGGGCTAGAATGTGAGAAATTAGAAGATCTGAACAACACAAAATGAAAGAAGGGATAAGAGATTACCAGTAGAAATGAGAAATTAGAAGATCCGAACAGAGAAATCTTTAAATTTGATCATTTATAACTAAAAAAGTTGAAATATCACAGGTGAATATAGATGTAAAACACATACCTCGATGATGTGGTTTTACCCAAGAATTCAGTGGTTATGAGCATGGTGATGTACATTGAGTCGATTTCATGAGGGCTTTGGGATAAGATGAGGGTTTTTGGTGTTGGTAACCCTCCCTAACCTACACCTACACCTAAATGTGGTGGTGTACCACTACCATTTGAATCTCCTCTATTGTTCCCCTGGATTCTAACTGCCAACAACATTCAACATAAAAGGGAGAACAGAGAAAGGAGAAGAAAAATCAAGAAAAAAGAGAGCGAGAATAAAGATAGTAAAAAATGAGTAGATGAGATGGTCCAACAACTTACCTGATGGAAGAGACCGAGGGAGGAACAATGAAGACATGTTGGGACAGTGATGGAAGCGAGGAGCATGGTCGTCCAGGTTTTAGGGGAGAAATCAAACTAGTTTCTTCCTTATTTTTGGAGGACGGACCTGAAGAGATCAAGAAGAAAAATCCCTAGCTGGATGATTTTATGACGAGGAGGATGGTCGCGGGGAGGTGATCCTATGCTCACCGGAGAAGAAGTAAGCCTGAAGTGAGATCACCGATTGTTGCAGAGGCCTGGGAGAACCGATCGAGAATCGGAGAGCATTTTGAATTTTCTTGAAAAATCCCTAGGTAGAATGATTCTTGAAAAAGCCCTACGAATTTAGATGAGAAATTAGGGCTCGTATGAAGCTGTATCTCTTCCGTCGAGAACCCTATGGGTTTGATCTGTTCAAAAGACGGGATTATATTGCGATTTTGTTGTGGAAAAAAAGAGGATTGGTGATGTTATTAGGGTTTTTTGGGTATTAGAGTGAGAGAGATAGAGAGAGAGAGAGAGAGAGAGAAGAACGATGGAAATAAGTGAGAGGGTAACAAGAGTGAGAGAGATAGAGAAAGAGAGAGAGAGAGAGAGAGAGAGAGAGAGAGAGAGAGAGAGAGAGAAGAACGATGGAAATAAGGAGAGGGTAACAAGAGTGAGAGAGATAGAGAAAGAGAGAGAGAGAGAGAGAGAGAGAGAGAGAGAGAGAAGAACGATGGAAATAAGGCAGAGGGTAACAATGGCGGCCTTTCAAACTTTTGGGATTTTCGTTTCCCCCCAGCTGCAAAAGAAAAGAACGCGCCTTTCATTACAAAAATATAAAGCGACATTTCTAGACGTCACCCATTTTTAAATAAGTGCCCTCCGTGTTTTTATTTTTTTTTGTTCGACATTAATTTTAGGGCACGCATAAAAGCGTGTCCACTATCCTTCAAATTTTAGAAGAGATAACATTATTTTTAGGGCACACACTTTTGCGTATCGTAAATCACCGCGTGTCATTGTTTGTGCATCATTAAAGGGCTGTTTTCTAGTAGTGTTATTACAAATACTACGGTACGATAATATTTTCCCATTTACATTTACTTCGTGAATATTCACACGATGCACGGTAATGTAGAAACTATAAATTTGGTTAATGATAGTCCGAATTGGGAAAACACACACTCTATCAAGAGACATACATACAGACACTAGATGCCTTGGTAGAAGGCTACAGTTAGTAGGAAACATAGGGTTTTCTAGGAGAGTTCAAACATTATACAAAACATCTTACAGAAACATTTTACAAACGTTTTCATACAAAGTCAGCCATTAATATACTTATGATCTCACCAGCTGTAAGCTGATACTCGCTTTCAAAATAACTTGTATTCTCAGGCCACCACTAGACATGTACAGGTGCCAGGCTTTTGAGAAGATGGAGTTCGTTCAAGACTCATCTGTTATTTTTGTTATGTATATTTTTGGTGTCTATATCTTTGACAGAACACACATGTATGAAATTATACTATTAATGCAATGGATGATGTTGTTTCTTGTTTACTATTATTCATTGTTTGTGATATTGTACATGACGTCCTCCGCCCCAGAATGTTTCCGCCATTCATGGCTTTGGGGTGTGACAACTGTGTTGTTAAAATTTTTCAGGGTCAAACCATGCTTTGCGGGACACTAAGCATGGCTTATATCGAATTCCTCCTTCCAGCAACAATAAGCAGCCCTCCATCAAGGCCCTCTCTGGTGTTCGGACATCTCTTCATGGTTGGCATCAAAGACTTACTCACCCACATGAACCGCTTTTGCGTCATTTAGTTTCTTTGTTTAAGCTTCCTGTTGTGTCAAATAAATTCCCGAATGTTTGTGAATCATGTCAGTTAGCAAAGATTCATCGCTTCCCTCTCCCCGCTTCTCACATCGCATCACAAACACCATTTGAGTTGATTTATTCTAATGTTTGGGGGCCATCATCCCTATTGTCAATGAATGGAAATTAGTTTTTTGTTTTATTTATAGAGGACTGCACAAAATTCGTATGTATTTATTTTTCATCTCATAAATCTCAAGTGTTCTTTACATTTTTGCATTTCAAAACTATGGTTAAAACTCAATTTCATAGTGACATCAAGAGTGTGCAATCTGATTGGGGTGGTGAGTTTACAAATACTTCTACATTTCTTCACCACCATGGCATTGAGCATCGAATCTCATGCCCATAGAATCAAGAACAAAATGGTGCAATCAAGAGACACAACCATATAATTGTTGAAAAAGGCCTTACTCTATTAGCCCAATCTTCCCTCCCTCATTTATTTTGGGAACACGCCTTCAAAACTGCTACTTATCTCCATAATCACACCATTACGCCTCTTCTTCAGTTTCAATCTCCATATCAGAAATTGTATCATAAACCTCCCCAACATGATTTCCTCAAAATGTTTGGCTACTTGTGCTATCCTTTCCTTCAACCCTACAACAATAACAAACTCACTTATCAAACTTTACCTTGTATTTCTCGGGTACAGTACATCCCATAAGGGGTACATATGTTTTCATCAACCTTTTTCCCGCTTCTATGTCTCACACCATATTGTCTTCAACGAAGAGGTTTTTCCATATAAAATCATCTCGTCTATCTCCCCTCCTATTCCTCCTACACCTCCTCAATCTACTTCAACTGAACTTTTAGCACACATAACCACTCTACCATTAGCACCTCCACCACAACCACCCTCACCTCAACCATCACCATATCTTACACTGACTGCATCTACACCCTCCCACCAACAATCCACCATCAGCACTCAATCTAAGCAAAAACAACCCTCCACATCTCATTATCGCGCAGATGATCACAATACTCACCCAATGACTACCAGAGCTCGCACCAACTCCTTAAAACCCAAAACCTTCACCTCATCTCTCATATCCTTCGATCTTGAGTTTCAACCCAAATCTTTTACTCAAGCTTTCAAACATCCTTGTTGGCTTCAAGCCATGCAACTTGAACATGATGCCCTTATGTGAAATAAAACATGATCTTTAGTACCTTGTCCTACTAATGTAAATCTTGTTGGCTGTAAGTGGATATACAGGATAAAGAGACGCCCGGATGGAAAATTTGAAAGACATAAAGCCTGTTTGGTAGCTCACAGCTTCAATCAAGAAGCAGATGTTGATTATTTCGAGACTTTCAGTCCAGTTATTAAGCCAACAATAATACGCTTGGTCCTCTTTATTGCTTTATCAAAAGGTTGGTGTCTCTGTTAACTTGACGTCAACAATGTGTTCCTTAACAGTGACTTAAAGGAACAAGTTTATAAGAAATAGCCACAGGGGTTTGAAGATCCATCCCGACCCAATCATGTTTGTCTCCTACACAAGGCTATTTACGAGTTAAAACAAGCCCCACGGGCTTGGTTTACTAAACTCAAAAATTGTCTGGTGACTCATTGGTTTAGGGCCTGCCAATCAGACACATATATGTTCATTCATTGTTCTCCTACCTCTGTCATATATATTCTCTTGTATGTGGATGATTTCATAATCATAGGTTCAAAAGTAGATCATATTCAACACTTCATAAATCAACTTCATCAGGTCTTCACACTTAAAGATCTACGAGATCTAAATTTCTTCCAGGGGATACAAATTTCTCGAGACTCGAAGGGGATAAATTTGTCTCAAGCATCTGCGAGATCTAAATTTCTTCCAGGGGATACAAATTTCTCGAGACTCGAAGGGGATAAATTTGTCTCAAGCAAAATACATTGATGATATCTTGCATCATACGAATATAACTGAAGCATCCCTATTACAATACCTGCTGATCCGCAATATCCTACGCTGTTCAGAAGTGGTTGGTTCACTTCAATATGCTACAATTACTCGTCCCGACATAGCACATGCAATTAATCGTGTCTGCCAATTACTCTCGAACCAATCTTCATTGGCAAGCTACAAAACGGATACTAAGATATCTAAAAGGCACTAATAATCATTGTTTGCGATTCACTCCAACCACAGCCACTTGCTTACTTGCGTACTCTGATGCCGGTTGGATTTCTGATAAGGATGACTGTCGATCTCAATATGGTTATGCTATCTTCCATGGTAATAATCTTATGAGCTGGACCTCCAGAAAACAAAGAGTGGTTGCCCGTTCCAGTACTGAAACTAAATACAAGTCTTTGGCATATACAACAGTTGAACTTTTGTGGTTAAATCAACTCAATATTGACCTCCATACTCCTATCACTCAGCCTCCCCTGTTACTTTGCGACAATGTCGGAGTAATCTTCATTGGCAAGAACCTTGTAATCAGCACCCAGTCCAAGCACATCGCATTGGATTTTCACTTTATTCACGAATGGGTAGAATCTGGAGCTCTAGAACTCTGTCATGTTTCTTCTATGGATCAATTGGTTGATGTGTTTGCTAAACCACTCCCAAAGGATCGCCTTTCTCTTCTTTGTTCCAAGCTTCAAGTTTGACCCGTCCTTGAGCTTGCACGGGGCTAACAACGTGTAAAATACATCCGCTAGTATAGGAGTTCTATTGAACCAGTCTACCTTATTTTCCTATTCTTTTGTATGTGGTTAGCTAGTCCCGTATATTTCTCATTCATCTTTGTATTTATACCTATGTATTACATTGTATCAATACAGAGTGAAATTCAATCTTTATCGGTCTTTACATGAAAAAAAGCTCCAATAATTCGAGACCTGGAAACAAAAGAACAAAAAAAGCTCTATTAATCCTGCCTAAGTGCTTGACACAAAGAAACAAAAATAAAATTTTCAAATAATTAATAAATAAAAACTTTTAAAATATTTAGATACCTCTTTAAACTCCTCATGAAGATCTTGAGCCAGCTTTTCTTTTGTCACTACATTAGCATATATATGGACCATTCAAGTTTGGACGAATCTCCATTATGTTAGCCCAAGCAGTTGAAGCTTGATCGAGGTAGCTACGTACAGCCAATATAAAAACATAAAATATTATCAACTTGAGAGAAAAACAAAAGTAACTAATATCTCATAGATATAAAAGATAGTCAACTTACAATCCCATATCTGTTTCAAGGTCTTCCCTAATTATTTGGGTCTTGAGCTGGTTGTAGCAATCTTGAAGACAATTCTAAATTAACATAGAGGACAATATTATTATTATTATTAGCCTAATAAATAAAAATTACTATTATAGTATTATTATATTATATTAAAAATAAAATTGAGAATAGACTTTGACAGCCTCAACAATCTCGCTTATGTCATCTCCAATATAATCCATTCCAGTCGCTTTGAATGGATTTTTTGTGCTTACAATGTTAACAAAAACACCAATTTTTTGTTGCATCTTATTAATTTTGTATATTTTCCACCTAAAAATTCCATAACAATAAATTAAAAAAATTGCTAGTAAAAGTGAAGATTAAAAAACTTAAAACAACAACTCTTACTTGATTCTCGTCATGGCAGTTGTGGTGACAACATCAGCATCTTGCTCAAACAGCAGTCGAACACAGTTTGCAAACCGGAAGATATTTATACCCAAGAATTTTCAAACACATATCTTTTGTGAAAATCCTTTTACTTATTAATTAGTGTGATTTTACACAAAATCACACACTTAAACAAACTCACTCCACTCACCTGCTTGAAGTATTCTCCTCCCAGACTAACTCCAGCTTCTACAATGAATGGGTGTCCTTGATATACTTGAGCTCTAAAATGTAGACATTTATAAATACCTAGTTGATTATGAGTGTATATTAGATATGGATGGAATGGATTTTTACCTTTTTGTAGTATGTGTTGCAACCATATCTTGGTCCATCACATTACATTATATACTCTCGCAAAGGAGTCCTCTCCTAAAGGTACAAGACACTAGAAAGAAGCATTAAGTTATTTTTATGAGCTTAATAGGTGAAGCTCTTAGATAGATATATGTTTAGAGGAGGAAACAATATCATACATTGCCATTAGGATCATCAAATTTGGTATGTTGAAACAACTGATGCATGCAAGCAATTTGTGGGAGAGTCAAAGAGTTGACTTGTGTTTCGGAGGTGACATCGGGACCCATTTTTCCTGTAAAACATCATCATGATAAATATTAACTTTTAAAAACAAGTGAGTGTGTAGTAATATTGTTTTATACCGATTAATCTTTCAGCTTGTGCCTTGGGAATGTTAACAAATTCATGTTCAAGAAACTCCATAAGATTCTGGTTTTTAGTTTGACCAATCAGGCGTTGGATGATACGAAGTGAATCCACGGCTGATGGATGGTACTTTGTTTCTACAGGAACTGGATAACTTTTTTCCGCCACACCATTTCACTAAAAAACAAAAATTGATCAACAAACAAGATGTTTTCATGAAATTCTATATATGAAAAAAAAAAGACTCTACTCACTCTGGTGTAACTGCAACAAATTGAAACTTGAACTTAGCATAAGGAGTAATAACTGCCATTTGGCGCATATACTCTAATATCTTCGACTGCAAACATAAATCATATATATATATATATATATATATATATATATATATATATATATATATATATATATATATATATATATATATATATATATATGTTAATTTAAGAGAAAACTTGAACAAAAATGATACATGATTTACATACACCATATGTTGTCCAGTTTCCCTCAAATACAACTAGGGGTGTTCATGGGGCGGTTCAGATCCGATATTAATAAAAATGTGAACCGTGATAGCAGAGCGGGTACCTTGCTAGCAATAACCGTAACATAATCAAATTGCTAAAAAAACCGAACTAAACCGAAACGGATAAAGGCGGGTAACCACAGTTCGGTTCACGGGTGTCGGTTAAATATAAAAAATAGAAATCAATCAAAACTACAAACTCCATTGCAACAAAAAAAATTCTGAAAATAAAAACTTCAAAATTTTCTAAAAGAAAAAATTCAATACTCGCTAATATACACATACACTTAGATTTATGTATGAAAAATGTATTATATTTAAACTACAGTTACTTCTTTGATATTCTTATATTTAAACTACAGTTACTTCTTTGATGTTCAAGATACAACAAAATTAGATTGTATATACGGTTTAGTGATCGAAGAAACTACTTCAAATCATAGGAATCAATTTGGGTAATTATTGATGTAAATATAAACAGAATATATATATATATATATATATATATATATATATATATATATATATATATATATATATATATATATATATATATATATATATATATATATATATATATATAGAGGCTAGGTTACAATGTGGATGGACAATTATTATGCGGACGTGTGGACAATGCTATTCTATGAGAACTACTAAGACAATAAGTTGTTTACTAATTTGATTACGTTCAATCTTATACAACTATCGTCATTTTCATGCATTCTCACTAATTTTTATTTATTTTTGTTCCTACACATCGTTTTTCCTTCATTTTCATTCTTACAGAATACGACTCAATAAACATTCTGACAACATTCTGACAGAATGAGAATATTAATAAAAAGTCTATAATAATCTTATAGACGATTTAATTAGTGAGAATGTGTGAGAGTGACAATAGTTATATAAGATTGAATGTATTTATATTATTAAACAACATATTTTCTTTGTCGTTCTCACATAATAGTACTGTCCACACGTCCGCACAATAGATTTCAATCCATATTTCAACCTAGCTCTCTCTCTCTCTCTCTCCCTCTCTCTCTCTCTCTCTCCATATATATATATATATATATATATATATATATATATATATATATATATATATATAGAGAGAGAGAGAGAGAGAGAGAGGTTCAAATGTTCCTGACAACTATTGTATGCATGTATGTACCAATGAGAACTCAGGAAATAATTCAATAAATAAATAAGGGTATAATGGTAAACTTAGTATATTTAATTATGGTAAATAAATAATTCAATTAATATATCTTAAAATAAGGGAATAACACTACAAAACATGCATCCCTTTATCAATTGTGGACTAAAATATAATCACGTATCCCTTCTCAAAACCATATTCCCCTCCATTGAAGGTACGAAATTACAGAGATTCGTGGTCGAAATTGGTGTTTTTGAAACCCTAAATACCCCATATGATGTTCATGTCTCTGATTCGGATGATTTACTTCAACCTGAAATCAACATGAGAAGTTTATGTTATGGTACGGTTGCGAAGAAGCATTAGTTTATCCAATGAAATGCCCAAATCGATCCTTTGGCTGCCATTTTAGAGTTAAGGATGTAGTGTCGGGATTTATGGAAAAGGTGAGCCATTTTCTCTCATTATTATAATTTCTAGTTTTTTTCTGTAAAGCTAATTGTTTTTGACATGTGTTTCAACCGAGGTTTTCAATCAGTTCTTACATTTTTTTACATGAATTTTGGCTTGTATGATGATTATGCCTAACATGTGTTTGTTAAAATGTCTGAAAGAGAATATAAAAAATATAACCATGTGGTATGCATTCTGTTAGAATTACTACCAATGAGTGTTTTATTTCTAGTTTTCTTTGTGTAAATCTAATTGTTTTTTATATGTGTTTGAGGTATTCAATCAATTTTTACACTTGTTTTTTACATGAAATTTGGCTTCTTTGATGATAATGCCTAACAAGTGTTCGTTGAAATGCCTAAAAGAGAATCTAAAGAATCTAACCATGTGGTATGCATAGAATGAATAGGTTTTTGCATTTTAATATGGAAAAGAAAGAAAACATGGTAAATGATAGTGTAAGAATTGATTGAAAACCATTCTGCAAAGCATTATGGCGATGATTTCTAACCCTAAACATGAGCTTGGGGATGAAGGAAAAATGAAACCAGATTATGGGGTTAATTTCTAACCTTATAGTTTGGTTGGAACTCTCTTTTTTTTTTGTTTTTGTTTTTAGTTTTCTCTCTAACAAGAAATTTGAAGGATTTTGCTCCAACAAGAAATTCAAAAATTAAAAGTATAATTCTTATGTACAGAGCAGTGGCCTTGATTGGATGATTACCACAAATTTTTTATTATGGGTGTCTCTGACAGCAATTCTGCCGGAATGGAAGATCAAGTTCTAATTCTGTAAGAATGAAATCTCGATTTTATGGCATGGAATCTAAAATTACTCGTTAGTATTTGAAGGTATACACTCTTTTATTGTAAATTTAGTCACATTCATGTCTTTATTAATTACATATGTTGTATGTTTCATCAAATGGAGTATAAAAATCTGAGCATCTAATTTTGCCTTCAATTTGTTTGCTAAAATGCTTGAATCAAATATTTCTGCCAATTTTTTTTATAATCTTTGAACTATCATATGTCTCTCATACTAACTTGGAATGATTTGAATTTTTTTTTTCTGCATGTTCTCCTTTGTGTTAGCTACAATTTAGGTTCTGAAGTCATTTTAATTGGATTAATATTGGCGGAGTTATAGTCCTTCGAACATTGGATGTTACAGCTATATTTAGCACTTTTACTTTGTTCAGAAAATTTTTGTGATCTTTGAACTGTCATATTTCCCACATTCTTGCTTGTAATAACGTGACCTTTTTCCAACGTATTGTCCTTTGTGTTAGCTACAATGTAGGCTCTATAATCATTGTAATTAGATTAAGTTGATTATTTGGATAAAGTGACTTGGGGAATACTTGATTAAGTGACTCGAGTATTGCATTATGTTAGAATAAACTAAAACTCTTTAGTGTCTAACACATTCTATTAGAATTTATAGTTTTATTCTTTCAGAATATACTAAAACTTTTAATATTTTAAAGTTGATTATGTTTTCTTTGTGGATATAAATTGTCAAGAGGCTGCTATTGATGTGGAAAAAGAAGAAAACATGGAGAACGAGAGTATTCTAGTAGAATTTATTCTGGCCGAATGTATAAAGTCTTGTTGTTAGATTTTGATGTTTTTATTTTTATTTTTTAACCATTCTTAGTTTTAATCTTTAAGAATAAATGTAATTCTTATACCATTAGTAATCATTTTTTTTTCAGAATGAATGTAATAATTGTTTAGTCTTATTCTTTACGAATTAATGTAATTCGTGATTCTTAAAAGACAAAATATGTATTCTTTAGAAAATGTTATTCTTGACAATATTTTGTATAATTCTTTAAGCATGTTAATTACAAAAAATATATTGAATGAACCATATTCTGCAAGAATAAAATCGAAAATATATTTACTAGTTTATGTTTGACTCTCTGTCATTCTAACAGAATAAAATCGGTTAATATTAGAAATTATAATAGAATTAAATTTGAATTAAGTTAAAAAATTCAAATTTATAAAAAGGAAGTTAGTTATCCCTTAAAATCTGAAAATTTCCTTTTTTAATATAGGTTAATTGACCAAAACACCCTTCTACTGAAATTTGTTTGATTATATGGTACATGTTACCCTATTGTAATATCCTAGACCCTCACATCATGTACATTGATTTTATTCATCCATTGGTCCAGAATTGTGCTTACGGGCACACAATAGAGGTAATAAACAAAATCACCTAGCCCTATATATATATATATATATATATATATATATATATATATATATATATATATATATATATATATATATATATATTAGCCGTTTATCCGCGCAAAGCGATAGTTACGAATAGTTTTTTTAGAATTTATTTTCTCGAGACATAGTTTTTATCGCAAATAGTTACCAAATCTAAACTAATTAAGGACATCATATCATCTCCTTACTTATTGGTACCAATAACATATATATATATATATATATATATATATATATATATATATATATATATATATATATAGACACACACACACACACACTAGAAGTTTGTCCGTGCAAAGCAACAATGATAAATTGATTTTTTAGAGAATAGTTTTTTATGGGGAAATGATTTTTAGATTTTATAATTAGTTATTATTCAATAAAAAAAAAGTATCACTTTTAAATAAATTATTTTTGTTTATACCTTATATTTATAATATCAGTTTATACTATTGATGTAAATTAATTAATATTGGTGTCTAATTTATATACATGAATTTAATATTTTAAAATTTTAATTTTGTTCCAAATTGAATTTTTTTAATTACTTTCCTTAGTTCAAGTTTTTAAACTTTTAGTAAGTATTAATGAATTATTTATGTATAATTGATGTTAACAAAAAGCTGTGTAACTTATACCTCCTAAAATTCAAGATATGACAAATATTGTTTATAATATATATATATATATATATATATATATATATATATAAGTGTGTGTGTGTGTGTAAGGGGGGGGGGGGGGGTGGAAATGATCTAAATATTATGTATGTATTAAAATATAGTAGGATATTAGTCAAGACAACTATATATGAACATGTCCTGACAAAATGCCAAATAATGATTCTAAGCATTAGATGAAATATTTTCTTTTATAGATAATGTTTAATATATAGCGTATGTCCTTATTAGAAAATTTGTGTATTTAAAAAATGTGTTAGGTTTGAAGATCTCAAGTTTTATTCTATATTATGAAACATAACAGTAAAAAAAATTTTAAATTTTTTTCTTCTCAAATTTTTAGGTGTTTCAGCAGTTAGACACCACCAATAAATATTTTTTTTTAATTATTTTAATGATATAAAATAAAAGTTAAAAAATGTTTATTAACTTGAGGTAACTGTTTTTGATAAGTTAATTTTTTTAACTTATTTAAAAGTATTTATAACACGTGATATTGATTTTACCTTTTTACACCTATAGGCAAAAGATGTAGATTAAACTAATTTCATTCCTTAAGAATACGATGTTAAACCAATTACCTCCCCCTGCTAGAATGAATAGGCTTTTGCATTTTAATATGGAAAAGAAAGAAAACATGGTGAATGATAGTGTAAGAATTGATTGAAAACCTTTCAGCAAAGCATTATGGGGATGATTTCTAACCCTAAACATGACTTTAGGGATGAAGAAAAAAAAAACAGATTGTGGGGTTAATTTCTAACCCTATAGTTTGGTTGGAACTTTCTTCTTTTGTTTACGTTTTTAGTTTTCTCTCTAACAAGAAATTTGAACGCTTTTGCTCCAACAAGAAATTCAAAAAATTAAAAGTATAATTTTTATGTACAGAGCAATGGTCTTTGATTGGATAATTACCAAATATTTTTGATTATGGGTGTATCTAACAACAATTCTGCCAGAATGGAAGATCAAGTTCTAATTGATGGAATCTCGATTTTATGGCATGGAATCTTAAATTACTCGTTAGTATTTGAAGGTATACACTACTTTATTGTAAATTTAGTCACATTCATGTCTTTATTAATTACATATGTTGTATGTTTCGTCAAATGGAGTATAAAGATCTGAGCATCCGATTTTGCCGGCCAATTGTTTGCTAAAATGCTTGAATCAAATATTTCAGCCAATTTTTTTGTTATCTTTGAACTATCATATCTCTCTCATACTAGCTTGGAATGTTTTGAAATTTTTTTTCTGCATGTTCTCCTTTGTGTTAGCTACAAGTTAGGTTCTGAAGTCATTTTAGTTGGATTAGTATTGGATGAGTTACAGTCCTTCGAACATTGGATGTTACAGTTATACTTTTAGCACTTTTACCTTGTTCAGAAAATTTTTGTGATCTTTGAGCTGTCATATTTTCCACATTCTTGCTTGTAATAATATGATCTTTTTCCAACGTATTGTGTTAGCTACAATGTAGGCTTTAGAATCATTGTAATTAGATTAAGTCTATTATTTGGATCAAGTGACACGGGGAATACTTGATCAAGTGATTCGAGTATTACATTCTGTTAGAATAAATTAAAAGTCTTTAATGTCTAATACATTCTATTAGAATTTATAGTTTTATTCTTTTAGAATATACTAAAAGTTTTAATATTTTAAAGTTGATTATGTTTTCTTTGTGGATATAGATTTTGAAAAGGCTGCCATTGATGTGGAAAAAGAAGAAAATATGGAGAACAAGAGTATTCTAGTAAAATTTATTCTGCCAAAATGTATAATGTGTTTTAGTTACATTTTGATGTTTTTATTTTTATTTTTTTAACCATTCTTAGTTTTAATCTTTAAGAATAAATGTAATTCTTAAACCATTAGTAATCATTTATTTTTTCAGAATGAATGTAATAATTGTTTAGTCTTATTCTTTACGAATTAATGTAATTAGTGATTAAAAAAATAAAATTTGTATTCTTTAGAAAATGTTAGGAAAATCTCCAGAAAAGTACTAAAATTTTAGTCCAATTTATGAAAAAGTCCCAAAATAAATTTTGTTTAGAGAAAAGCATAAAATACCGGTTAAAACTTCGAAAAAACTCTTTTCGGCCAGTTTCACAGATTTTGCCGGTATTCTGTCCTTTTTCGTTAGTTTGCTCAAAATTTTGGGACTTTTCCAAAAAATACATAATAACCAAAATATTAGGATTTTTTGAAAATTACCATGAAATTAAAGGATATTATTATTAACAAATCATTTATAAACATAAAAAATATTTTTATTACAAAAAAAGGAAATACATTTGTTGCTAATTTCTAGGAAGAAATTGGTGGTCTAAGTACTTATCTATTGCTTCCTGACCACTCAAACTCTCTACGTTCTTCCTATGTATTGTTGCGGGTATGATGGTGAGATGTACTTAGTTAGCATTCCTTTAATGTTGATGTTCCTCTTATATTGTGTAACCTAACTACCAACCAACATTCATACCTCACATGTTAATAACCATCGGCTAACATACATCTCTAAAATGTAAAAAGTGAATCGTGAATGACAATTTATATGGAAAGAAGTGAATGATGATTATCTATTTAAATTGTCGTTCAAAGATTACTTTTCACTCTCCATAGATGTGTGTAATTTTATGGTTTTTACCGGGTAATGTTTGGAGGTTAGGTGGTAGTTAGGTTAAAGAGCATAATGAAAGATCTATATGTTAGTGGAATGATATTTTCTAATAACACGTGATCATATAACAACATGCCTAATAGCACGTAGACACTTATTGATTGTGTATTAATAAATATTATCAACTCTTGTATTGGTCACGCCTAACAGAGTACATCTCACTATGACACCTACAACGATACATAGGAAGAACATAGAGACTTTGAAGTGATCAACAAACAATAGAGAAGTCCTTAATTGACCATTCTATTCCTAGAAATTAGCAACAAATGTATTTCTTTTGTTTATAATAAAAAAAAACATTTCTTTTTGTTTATAAATGATTTGTTAATAATAATATCCATTAATTTCATAGTAATTTTCAAAAAAGTCTCAATATTTTGGTTATCGGGTAATTTTCAGAAAAGTCATAATATTTTAAGCAAAGTAACGAAAAAGGATAGAATATCGGCTAAATCTACGAAACCGGCCAAAAAGGGTTTTTTCGAAGTTTTAGCCGGTATTATGCGCTTTTCTGTAAAAAAAAATTAGTTCGGGACTTTTTCATAAATTAGACTAAAATTTTAGGACTTTTCTAGAGATTTCCCAAAATTTTGTTCTTGATAATATGTTGTATAATTCTTTAAGCATGTTAATTATAAAAAATATATTGAATAAACCATATATATATATATATATATATATATATATATATATATATATATATATATATATATATATACATACTAGTCGTTAGCCGCACAAAGCGGCGGCAGCGAATAGTTTCTTTCAGCTTTTCCTTTTAGTTCCGTTGGTGTGGTGGATTGTGGTTGTTTATTTGTTTGCTTTTGACAAATAGTTTTCTTTCGCAATTAGCTTTTCCTTTTAAAGTAAGGCGATGTACGTACTAATGGGTTAAGACGTCCGATTATCCATTTCTCTTTCCAATATTTTATCTTTAATTGTTTAGTATACCAAATCATAATGGAATTTTTTGGCGCACTTGTGTTGTTGATGGATAGTTATCTTTTGGGCAATGTACTTGTGTTGGTGAGTAGTTTTTTTTTGGAGTTTAGGTTTAGGATTTAGTGATTAGGGTTTAAGGTTTACGATTTAGTAGTTTTAATGGGGGAGTTCAATTACTATTTATAAATACAAATTCTAATTAAAGTCTAAAAGTGTCCATATACTACATCTACCTACAAACTATTAAAAAGAAAATGCATAAAAAATGTGTATACTGTAATAGAGATAAAATAAATATATTAACCCTTTGAACCAATTTCTCTATGCACTAAATCAACAGACATAGTATATTTTATAACTTCAAACGAATATACATATAAGTCATAAAAATTTTTCATTTCCATCTAATCCAATTTAACAGAAAAAGATAGTTATTCTGGATGAAAATACATCAATTTCTTTAAAAGAGTGCGGCTCAAAAGATTAGAACAAAGTACACTCACTCATGTGAAAACTCCATAAGGTTTACCAATGAGCTGTTATTCTTTTTAGAAATAAACTTCCGATATAATAAAACAATTAATACTTAAAATCAAAATCGGAAAACCACATAAATAGATTTGAACTCCAAACCATCTGGTATACATATGAAAATTACAAAGGGAGTCATGGGTGCAACGTCACAAACAATACACTCATATACATAAATAAAAAATTAAAAACAGAAACTGCTCATACAATGCTTAAAATAGCAATATACTTTCATTATTTTTAAATTCCATTTCTACTTTACCCCAAGTTTAAGATTTTTGTTTATCATGATAATTAGGAATCAAGTGGGATACAATCCACTATTTTATAAGTTAGAAATGTATAAATTATTGATTCTATTTGTCTGATAAAAAATATTACGTTTGTCATAGTATCTAGTTTGTACAAATAATGAGTTATTGTATAAAAAAACAAAATCCAAAACTTTTAAAAATGCTTGGATAGAATAAAAAAAAAGATTTATTAAATGTGCCAAATTATAAACGTAGATTTATTAATTGTCCCAAATTTTAATTTTAAGTAAGAATGTAATTTTGACATTTTCTCCATCTTTCAAAGCATGGTCGTTTGGTACTACAATTTCAATTTACCTTTTTTATCCATCAATATTAATGTTATATTTCTTATTACTTGATACCGTATATAAATAATATAACATAGATAATGTAATTTTTACTTTTAACTTATTTTATATCTATTTATTTTGTAGATGTTTTACCCACATATAAAAATAAAGTAAACTATGAATAATTAAATTTTACATATGGAACAACCCTATTTTTTGGGAGTTTATGAAACCATCTCTATTTCATATAGTATATCAGAAAATTGGAAAAAGAAAACATAAAAAATATAGAGTTGCCACATGGTAAAACTCAATCTAATTTTATTTGCAGATTGATACCACTTGATGGAAGCAAAGAAGGACATGAACGAACACGACTAACCTTTGAGATTCATGACAGAAAAAACAACATTATTAATAGCACAATCATGAGAGCATAATCAATACATACTCTGGTTGACAAATCATAAGAATAGTCGGTGTCTTCCCAATCCCTACTATTTTTTTGGCCTTACATGCTTGAAATAATTTCTCAATCCTATTTATCTTCAAAATGTTTCTATTCCATGTAATGTTCACTTTATATTATAAATCACTAAACTTTGTAAAATATTTTCATTCAAAATCACATAAAGAAAAATAGGTTATAAAAATTTAGTATCTACACTAAGGCCTCGTTTGTTTTTCTACAAAAGTACTTTTTGAGCACTTTTCCTTTCTGGCGGGTAGACGTTTCGCAAGTGCACGTCTTCTTCCGCAAACTTGGAAAAAGACAAAGACATTTAACCACTTCCAAAACAAACAGCACCTAAGATTCTTCTTCCTTCTTCGTTGTTACTTTTTTTACTGTTTCCTTATTGAAACTATAATTGCTTCACTGGATTGTGTCACTACAAACTGGTTCTACAATCCAATAACCATACACATACCTTTAAATCAATGTTTATGTGTTGTTGGGAGTGAATATATAGCTAGTGAAAATACATGATACACAAGTGTAAACCTATGAAGGATGATAAAAAATACCATATCTACACTATGTGTGTTGAATGGATTTGCATATAAGTAGCATGCTGACTAAGAGTCTTTGGTAGAGGCATTTCATTGAACGTTAAAATGGTACCATTACTATTAGCCTTCAATTTGGCAGTGATGTCGCTCACATGTTAAATTGTGTTACCAAATTTAATTAAAAGAGTAGTTTTCATCATATATCACCTAGTTGTATGCATCCTTACCTCAACCATCCATATTTCTTATGCCCTGTTTTCTTGGCTTCCCCTATCTTCATCCCTGAGACAAAAAAGAAACCAGATCTATGAGTAAAAAACAAATTGATCCATTTACCCCATCTCACGTTTGAATATTTATGTCTGCCAAGTGTGATACAAGGTAAGTATTTGTAGTTAAAATTATACACATTGAATTTAAATGGAACTACACACATAAATCCAAACATGTATAATAGAAACATATGGATGATGCTTAAATGTGTGTCTTTCTATGTGTGTGTGTTTCAGAAGAGTCAAATAAGAGTTGAGCAAAGACTAAAGTAACCTTGCCAACACCTGGTGCTTCTTGGCCACTGTTTTTTCTTTTTCTTGAAAAAGAACCTCCTTATCAACAATATTTATCTAAATCTCAACAAAAGAAAATAGTAACTAAAACAAACATATCTTAGACAACAATATCTAGCTAGAAAAAAATTGAAATATAAATTTAATAATACTAATAAAAGGACGCGGAAAAGACAAAACATTAAAAAACTTGCATACATAATATACAACTACTTACTCCTTCAATACATTTCAAAAATAAATAAAATACCTTGCTACCTCATGCAATCTGAAAAGCATTATAAACCCTTTTTCATTCCCGTTCTTGTTCATCTTCATCTAGATCTGAAAATACTTTTTCAAACACTTATGTCAAATCATAAAGAAGAGAGATAACAAATTGTAAAAGAAAAATGTAAACATAAACATATTAGAAAGAATATTTCGAACCTAAGAAAGCTAATAGTTTGAAGTATGTGTATGAATGATAAGCAAATGGCAAATAGGCGGTTATTAATCTCAGGATCATGCTTTACACTTACAATAGCACCAACATTAGTGATGGTTCTGACAATCATATTGGCTTGGATATATGTAGTAAGTGTTTCATTCTCCAGGCCTCATGTGGGGAGCAAAAGAAATGAGAAATTGTAAGAAATAAAAAAACAAAAATAGAAATCGATTGTAAAGACGTAGATGATGCTTACTGGATCAATCTTCAGATGTGTCATGAGGATCTGAACTCCTTCATCACCTTTCTTCATTCAACTAAAAGTAAACACAAAAAAAAACACGTTTTAGACCAATTGTAGAAAAATAACACATTCCTTATCAAAGTTGATTCTGTAAAATGTTTCTACTCACCATCTTCTTCTAATAAAAAAAGCACATACAGATTGGAAAAGGAGGCATAGTGTGGAAGGATGTCATGAGACGAAAAGGGTTACAAAAAAAGAAAGGGATAGGGTTTCAAACTTTGAATGAAACCGGATATGAGGGGGGTTGGTCTTATTGAATGAGTGTAGTTGTACATGTGATGAGTGTTTCTTTCATTGCACCAACGTAATAGTGTAGGTCGTTGGTGGGTGTTGTGACTATATAGAGGTGGAGAAAATAATGATTTTACAGAAGCAGAGCAGAAAAGGTGATGGGTGCTGCTGGTGATGATAGGGTGTGACTAGAAGCAAACAGATGATTCAATCTAATTTCTATAATTAATTTCATATAAGAAGATAGGGCGAGAAATGAGCAAAGACGGGCCAAATTTGCCGAGATCTAAGATTACTTGATCGGGAAATAAATGGACCGCGTCAAAAGCCTAGAAGATAAAGTTATCTATGCATTAGTAATTGTATTTGTTGCTTAAATGTTTGGACGATTTTACAATTTAATATTATTTTAATGATGATTTGTTGTACTGTTAGCTTAAATATTTGAACGTCTTAAATCTATTTTTAGAAATAGTAACGTTTGTATAATAATATAGTAACATATATATATATATATATATATATATATATATATATATATATATATATATATATATATATATGTCACACCCCCAAACCAAGGATGGCGGAAACGTTCGGGGGTGGAGGACTTCATGTATAGTATCACAACAACGAGTAACATAGTGCTCAAAGTAAATACAACCATCATAAATATAACTGAAAAAGTTACACCAAAGTATATGTTTACATGTTTCAAATCAATTACATTATGATGACATAATTAACTCTTTGACAATTTAACGTCTCATCCTCAAAATGTTGTTGGTTTTCCTGTTTCACTGATTTCCTAAGAATACAAGTAGTTTTGAAAAAGTGTCAACAATTAAGTTGGTGAGTTCATAAGAGTTTTGTTTGAGGAAGAAACCGTTTTCTTTGTAAAAACGACAAAGTATGTTTCCAGAAAATCCAATATTTTCTTTATCAAGTATGAAATGAATCCTTCTATTTTATGCGATAATGAACCCTAGAAAGTCTCGTAGATTCCTTCTATAATCACTCAGTCTATATAAGTTATATAAGATTTAAATTAAATAAACCGTCAAATATAATGGGTCTGCCCTAGATCCACAACCAAACAAGGAACAGGAAGAAAGACGGGCCCACCAATTCTAAGTCGATTATGAATAGATTCTTATATAACTCTAACATATACACTTAGCAATTATAGCCGAAGCCTAACAATTCTAGATGAATGTAGTTTTAACAGAAATATGTTTCCAAAGAAAATCCAATATTTTCCTTATAAGAGTTAGGTAGTCATAAATTCCAGGACCGAAAGTAAACAAGTATTTTCCATACTTAAAGATATAAAAGTGATTTTAAATCAGCATAATACCCTTTTTGATATGAAAGTGTACAAGTATTTTTCCATACTTAAAGTAATTCTTGTGAGTTAAATCGACATAACTCGCTAATTTAAAAGTACAACCCGCAAATCTTATGATTTGTTAATACCACATGTGAGTTATTATAACCATGCTAAGACTCAAACGGCCTCGTAATACGACGTTCTTCAGGTGTCGCACGTTAAATGGCATTTGTCACCTCAGACATGCCGGTCTAGCTGTTGCAAGCAGCTTAGGTGCGGGTTTGTCAGACCCAATATAGATCTATACACAATTTATCACGCTCTACCTACAAGAGACTCTGGTTACAATTTACAGGACTTTTGACTTTGTTACCATGAAAGTAACACAAAGGGAATGTCTCACAAATTTATTCATTAATAGATTTACGTGAACTAAACTGAAAACCTTTGGTAAATAAGTTTGAAAAGTAAATGATACATAAACTATACCTATTATAGTTTATCCAAAATGTTTGTAATGTAAAAGAACTCTTTTATGAAAATACATTAGTGCTATGAATCCATAAACTATGCTTATTATGGCTTAATATATGTGTTCTAAATGAATGAAGATTCTTATCATGAATGACTAAATTTCAGTTTATGATGATAAAATAACAAGAAAACACATTCAATATTTAGAACTTATTGTTATACACTTTGCTCAACATAATACAAAGTGTTATGAAAGTTGTAAGCAGTTAACTAGTTTTTAACCTTTCTGCACTATTTTAGAAAAATTATACGATGTCGAAAACTGAATCCATAAATTTTGAGAGTTCATAAAATGTGTGTAGTTTATTCATAATTTTTATTATGATTTTTGGAAGTCTTTACCTTGTGGTAAAATATCCATATTCACAGACTGGTCCGGATTTGTTCTTAAAATGATAGGTTGTTTTGTAAAAATTACCATAAATCGTAGAAAAATCGTATGGAGAAGTGCAAGTACTCATTTTAAAGGTATAAACTAGAAATATTTGCATCTAATACATTTTTGAAAAATAAAATGTTTAGGTTGACCAAAACAGTCCGTGAATGGAGTTAAATTTTCTTGATGAACGCTGTTGGAAACGTTTAGTTGTGTTCTTGGTGTTTTAACTTGTATTCCCCCCTTAAAACTTAAGAAAACACGAAAAAATAGGGGTATGAACCCACCTTGTGTGATTTCAGTGGATGAATGTTGAAGGAAAGTAGTGTTCTACTCAAGAACACTTAGAAGATGCCTTGAAGATTCGAAGATCTAACATGAATGTGATGATGTTTGTTTAAGATATCTATGATTTGAGTAGAAGGAAGTGAAATAATCATATGGAGGATGATAATACTTACCAAAAGTAGCAGAAAAATTTGGAGAAAAGCCTTGAATCTCAAAAATTAAAGAGAGAATTAAGAGAGAATGGAGTTTGTCTTTTGGAGGAAAAATGAGAGAAATGAGAGGAGAGAGGGGGACTTTCCAGCCTTTGACAAAGAGTGTGGCTGGAAAATGGTGGGAAAAGGACAATGAAATGACCAGGTATGGTGAAAGGACAAGGGCTGGTCATGGAGTGGGCATGGGTGGTTGCGTGTGTCATACACTAAGGCAAAGACAACACTCTACCTAAAATATCCTACCCACTAATCTTGGATAAGGATTATACTGTCACACCCCAAAACCGGAACGGCGGAAACGTTCTGGGGTGGATGACGTCATGTCAAGTATCACAACATATGTAGTATAGTAATCAAAGTACAACAACCATTGCATTAATAGTAATACTTTTACAGGGTTACATTACATTACATCGAAGTAATACAAGTAATAATATTGGTGCAGCTTGGTACTAAACTGTCTTCATCAGAAACTCTTGGAATGTACCTGTCTAATGTCGACCTGAGAATACAAGTTATTTGAAAAGCGAGTATCAGCATTTTTACAAATGCTGGTGAGTTCATAAGCATTTAGTGACATTTTATACAAATAACTTTATATAAGTAATAGTTTTTAAGTATATAGTGAAATAGAGTCCTTTCCAGAAAATCCTATATTTTCTGATTAAAAAGCAGTCTTCTACCCAGACTGGTCAAAGTTATGTGGTAAAAAGTAGTTTTCCCTTAAACACTTTCGTTATGAAAATACTGGATTTGCTTTTTAAGAAAGTCTGAGAATATTAAGGAAAATAACATATGCCTCAGCAGTGAGGACTGCTGACTAAGGCAAAAAGGAATCATAGACTCCAGGAGAACATCGAAAAGAACGATACGCCTGGCTCAGTCTAACAAAAGAGACACAGACCCTAGATGGTATCAAATGAAAGATACCGCTAGTAATGTCTAAAACAGAGGATATAGACCCCAGACGGTATCAAATGAAAGATACAGCTAGCAAGGTCTAAAACAGAGAGTACAGACCCCAGACAATGTCAACTGAATGATACGTCTAGCAAGGTCTAAGAATAGAGACAGACCCTAGACATTATCAAATGAAAGATACAGCTAGTAGGGTCTAAAACAGAGAGTACATACCCCAGACAGTGTCAACCGAATGATACGTCTAGCAAGGTCTAAGAATAGAGACAGACCCTAGACAGTATCAAATGAAAGATACAGCTAGTATGGTCTAAAACAGTGAACACAGTGACTACAGTGAAATACTGTGTTAAAACCCGTTACCTTAAGGCCATGAATTATAGGTAACCCCGAGATACTCGTAACCATACTGATAGGCACTAGAGAACCTGACGCCCTGCAAGCGTTTGAGTAAGTATGACATTTGTCACCCCTTGGCTTGGTAGGCCGTGGACTGTAGCTAGCAGTCAGGGTGTGGGGGTGTCAATCCCGTATAGCTACACACACAATGCCCACTCTCCCTACAAGAGACTCTGGTTACCAACTTGACAACGGAGAAGGTCGTGTACTGAAGATGTATCTCGTGTAGTGAGATCTGATGTAAAATACCGGACTAATGATAGAGACTCACAACTGGACTGACTAATGTAAACCCATATGTCTATGCTTGTATACATAATATATAACTAATGATCAAATGACCTTCGGACGGACATCCGATCCCACCAGACCACATCTCAACGAAGAAAAGGAAATATGGCGAACAAGCCTTCCTAAGTCCTTCAAACATTATTTATATGCATCTATACAAGCACAGGCATACATCTAACGATGTGGAAGTGTTATCAGGTATAAGCGTATCACAAAGTGGAGTATCTTACGAGGTATAAGCGTATCATGAAGTGGAGTGTCTTACGAGGTATAAGCGTATCATGAAGTTATAAGCGTATCACAAAATAGAGGTATTAACTAAACCGAAGTGAAGCAGTGGTATCTTAACCAAGTAGAAGTATAAATGCATAGACGAAACTTTGGAAAACCTTTATATATTAAGAAAACGACGACTTGGTATTCCTTTGTAAAATAAGTTTGAAAATCTTTAAAATTCCTTTGAAAACCTTTCATAAACAAGTTTAAAATGCAACCTTGATTAAACATCGTAAGTAAAAGCTGAACAAATAACTACGTTTTCAGAAAACCATTTACAGTGTCATTCTTGGTAAAACAGTTAATAGTGTGGTAAATCCTTGTGCATGCGGGTTATCAATCACATATGATTGATATGATAACTGGCATGTTTAACGTGTATTCCCCCCCCTATAAAATCATGTAAAAACATTTAATAGGTTCATTCAGGGGTATGAACTCACCTGTTGTAAGCGGATCGAACGAAAGTGCCGGTTAGGTGCTCGGTGTCAAGTAAAGACTTGAACACACTTAGTGACCTATAAACATATGATGACATATTTTTACACACAATTATTAAATATAATACTAATTAAACATGTATAAGCATCCTAAGATGCGGAAAACACTTTGGTCAAGTGCTAGGAGTGTCTCGGGTAACATCTAAAGGTGTGTATGGCCTAGATAGGGAGTTTACTCTTCAAGAGTAAACTCTTTATAGAGTTTACGGCCCTAAGACCTTGACCCCATGATTTTACGGCCGTAAACTCATGGATGGTGTGTTCTTTGATGCATTAAGGTCTTATAACACTTGTGGTATTAGGCTAGGTTCAATTCTAGGGCTTATGAAGGGTTTATGGCTTCAAAATGGACCATTAAAGGAGCTTATGGCCTATATAGGGTGGAGCTTATGGCCTGGTTTGTGTCAAGTAAAGACTTGACACCACTTCCTTAATTACGACAATTTTTAAAATTATTCTGCCTTAATTTTTGTTCGCTTGACGAATATTATTTAAAATATTCCAACGGGTTTAATTCCGGTCAAAAATACTTTCGGGATAAATTTGGGTAATTTTTGACGTAACTAATTTTGACGTTAACTGCGACGTTAACTTTGACGTTAAAACTAACAGAAATTTTTGGGTTGTCACATCATCCCCCCGTTAGAGGGATTTCGTCCCTAAATTCAGGTTTAGGCAAGGAAGTAGGTATGAATGACTGAGTAACGAGATAAGGGTACTTCCTATTAGGCTGGTCCTCACACTCCCAAGTGAACTCTGGCCTTTGCTTGGCGTTCTAACAAAACTTCACTTACGGGATGCAGATTTCGTCTCTTGCAGATAGCGATTCCTACAGGTTTGTCTACGAAGTTAGGGTTCCCAATGGTTTCTATCAAGACGAGTGGGATACAAAGAGTGACGTAGGGCAACACTTATCAATGTCTAAGAAGTGGATTGATTTGTGGTGAAGCTTGTGGAATTTTCGAAAGTAGTAGTGGTCTGACGAAGGTTGGACCAATCTCCGTAAAGAATCTCGGATGGTCCTAAGCTCTCGGAAGAGTAGAGCTCTTCAGTACTTAGAACATAGTGTACTTCTATGGCGAGATCATCACTGGCGTGATTGCCATTCCGAAGTTCCAACGTTCTCTCTCATACTGGAAGTGTAGTCCTTCGGATTGGTTCTTAGGAGGCTCGGGTTGTCCTTGGTTTCGTGTTTCCTGTCAATTGGCTTTTAGAGACTTTCTAGATCATCGGATGGATTGCGTGTCTACGGGTACTTGTTTGTTGCAGAGAGTCTATCTCAATCTTGTGCAAATGAACCTGCACTTCTGATTCTTGAGATATTTCTAACAGAAACCCTTAGAGGGTCAGGGAGATAGGGTTTCACCAGTCGAGTGTTGGACTATCTCGGGAGGTGGTTCTACTATTTCTGTGCGAGATAGTATTCGTGGAACACCTAGTAGTCCAATGAATCTCCAAGATATGCCCTATTCTCTAAGGCGTTGGTTTATTTCGATTGTAAAAAGTGCGTGCTCCTGTATAACCCATCGACTAACACCTAGACTTGTGTCAAGTCCATAATCTCTTCGGGATCTGGGTTATAAGGTTTAACGCAACCTACTCTTACACTTTATTCAAGTATTCTTGGCTGCGGAGGTTATCATGTGGTTCTCGGTATTCTAGTGTTCACTTTGGAGAATGCAGTCTATCGTCTACAGGGCGACGGTGATTTCCTCCATGCAAGAAAGCGGAGGGTCCTAGGCACTACTCGTCGGTAACGGGGTGGACGAAGTGCCTGAGTAGTGCGAACATCTTCTGCAACTACTCTCCCGAAGGTTCTGAGTTTTCTCGGTCTAGATCAAATCTAGTGAGTATAGGGTTCCATCACTCGAAACTTTAATCCCCTCATCCACTCTTCTCAGAGTTCAACTTATCGCAGCTTCTAGATTTCTGGGATATCTGTTGAGATGCTTAATTCGTGGGATTAAGCGTGAATGGATGGTCGTAGTCAATGTCCTTGACTCTTACGACTCAGATGTCTGTACCAACTGAGGGTGTTAGCTACTATGTTGGCTTAGCCGAGAAGACAACAATTTCGGATTTGTGGTCATTATAGTAGCTCAATCCGTAGGGGTTCTCTTGAATCTAGTTCCCGTTCCATGGGATAGGATGAAGGGTCTTTCTGAGGGATCTACAAGGTATGCCTCGAGTGGTTATAGTCTTCCGAAATACTTACAATGTCTTTCGCTTCGGTTTCTATCTGTCTAAGAAGGGTTGGGTAACAGCGTGCGGTACCCTTCTCCTGGTTACTTTGGGAGGTTTGAAATAAGGGTGACGACTGACGGATCGCATTAGTCTTTATTATTTTTATTTTGTTCAGGTTCAGAAGAACCTTTATTTGTCGAATGGCTATAGAGAAAGTTCTTTTTACACAACACTAAGGATTTACATATGGTTGCACGAAGTCGAACCATGATTGATAGAGGCATCGAAGTTGGCATACTTTGACATGACATAGAATGAGGGTCAATAGAGTCATGTGACGAACGGGCACACAAGTTCTAGGCGTCTCGGGTTTCGTCCCGTGGATCACTGTCACGGATACTGGGACCGATAGAGTCGACGCGGAACTATAGAGGGTCCTGAGTGTTTCTGAGTAGAGTACCTTCTCATGAATGGTTTCTCACGGGGCATTTCTACAATCACCCCACATATACTAGTTATGTATACTTAAGGTGGGGAGGACTGTTGACTCAGCGACTCCGCCCTAAATCCACAACCAAACAAGGAACAGGAAATGAGGTGGCCTTCACTCACTCTAGGTGTATCCATCTCAATTATACATGGTCATAACATATATATCTAGCCATTATAGTTTTACCTGATGAAAATTTTAAATTTTATAATAGTGCTGCGACTTTTGCCTTAACGGGGAATTAATTACATTTAGAATTAGTCTTTTTATGTTCTCGGTTAGTTATGTGAGATCGAGAGATGTACCAAAATCTACCAGGTTCCTTGATGCTTCTCCCTAAGCATTAGAGCTAGACTCCTCCTGTGTCCTTGTCTTTTCCTTCGATTGGGCAGTCCCTTTTGAAGTGTCCCATTTTACCACATAGGTGGCAAACTGTATTGGTCGCCGCATTGGTGGTTGGTGTAATAAACTCAATCGGGGTTCTGCAGACGCGAGCAGTATGCCCCAACATGTGGCACCTAACACAATAGAGCTCCCGACATACACCATGATGATGGTAGCTACACTTGCTGCAGTGGGGAAGGTTTCCTAGGTATGGTCTCCTAGGTGTAGGGATAAAAAGGTTGGCAGGGGTATTGAATGCCTCAGCTCGTTGCCTTTCGAAAGGCCCTTGAGCCGAGGTACTTCCCTCCTCGATCTTAATCTTTTTCTTCCGTGGATTTGAGTGAGGTTCTTGGGTGGCTGGGTATGCAGGGGTTGGCTGCTGCTGTCCATTACTAGTATCGGGATTTCCGATAGGACTCTTGCTAGCATTGGCGTTGTTAGCATTCAGTTGAGCCATGACAGCTGCTACGGCTGCCGAGACCGCAACTTGGAAAGTAGCTTCATCGAATAGGAGAGTCGGTTTCTTGCCAGCGGATGGGTTTTGCTTCTTCGGAGGCATGGTTGTTCCTACACGGATAGAGGAACACAAGCTGATGAGAGACGAAGGTTAACCTTGGACGTATCCATCCTTATGATGTTAGGCCTAAACTTTTCCCGTGCTTCAGATATTGGTTGTCTGAGTGTTGACTTACATCCCTATGATGTAGTCCTGGTATGCAAGGTAGGAGTGTGAGTGTCGGAAAAAAAACCATAAGATGGGAGTCGTTCCTACTAAGTTACCTTTAGACTGGGAAAGGTTTCACTCTCCGGCCTGGAAAGATTTGAGAACAGTTCGGAATGAAGACCGCGGGAAGAAAGGCTCATGAAGAGTTATGGCTAAATGTCCTCAATAGAGGTGTTGGGATCCGCTCTAATCGTAATACTTGCAACGGGAAAAGGCGATTTACCTAACACAGCGTGAGTAGTGTAATCACTAACTCACTAAATTGTATTATTTTATGGGTGTATTAGCATGTCGAATCATGAGGAAGAGACACTTCTCGGGTTCCATGTACTGGCTCCCTCTGTCTACCTCGTATCCCTGACTGAGACCGGCGTTGGTTTTCTTCGGATGGTTACCTAGGGTTTCTTTCTCGTGAAGACATATTGAATTTCTACTCCGCCTTACTTCCGAATCCGACTTTGGGTGTCATCACTTCATGATGGATGACTGAAAATCTCAGAAGTTTAGGCGAATTTCTCACCGATGTCCCTAAAAAGATATAGGCACTTGGTGATTTCAATAGTCTCGTCTTGGTTCATTTATTTCCTAACTGGAAATCCTCTCAATGAACCTCTTTGGGGTCTGCATCACCTCTTTTGCCGAGTACTGAAATGGATAGGGTTTTCTACAGGGTTCGTGCGAGAATGGAAATGTCTAAAGAATCCTAAGAGATTATTAACATTTCACTGAGTGATTCATACCGAGTCCTGCTACGATTACATAGGGTATACAAATCATATATAGCTTAGATCCGATAGGCCTTCGAATATGTGATACTACTCTATATCCACATCCCAACAAGGAAAAGGAAGTAGAGCGAAACCACACATTCTTAGCCTATGGGATCCTTATTATATATAACCTTGGGAGTATACCCTCTGTAATTGTAGGTATATCAATAAGGATCTTTTTAGTTTTTCACACAAGGTTATCTATGGATCCTAAAATACCCCTATGGTATTTTAATTTCTTGTTTGCTTCTATTCTTCTGAATATGATTCTGTGATTGATGTGAGTCTTTTAGTATTCCAAAATACTCCTATAGTATTTTAAACTTTATGTTTGGCTCTATCATTCCTAGTTGGTAAGTTTCAGACCTGTTGCAACACCACTATCACTCCCAAGCACACATTCATCGCATCTCGAATAAATGTAGTTGATCATGTTACATTTATTCCAGCTTACGATTACATAACTGCCCAGGTTTGACGGTAATGCTCAACATCCGAAGACTTTTATTCTTGTTCTTCTTGTGATACTTGTGTTCGAGTGTTTAGATTCTGGATGTTCTTATACTTTGGTAAAATATGGTTATATTTTAAAGTATAATTCTTGGTCAAAGTGTTTTATCCCTATGTATTTATAGGTTGTATATCTTTTATGAATTGATATACTTAGCTCACTATAAACAATGCTCTGATACCAATCTGTCACACCCCAAAACCGGAACGACGAAAACGTTCTGGGGTGGATGACGTCATGTCAAGTATCACAACATATGCAGTATAGTAATCAAAGTACAACAACCATTGCATTAATAGTAATACTTTTACAGGGTTACATTACATTACATCGAAGTAATACAAGTAATAATATAGGTGCAGCTTGGTACTAAACTGTCTTCATCAGAAACGCTTGGAATGTACCTGTCTAATGCCGACCTGAGAATACAAGTTATTTCAAAAGTGAGTATCAGCATTTTTACAAATGCTGGTGAGTTCATAAGCATTTAGTGACATTTTATACAAATAACTTTATATAAGTAGTAGTTTTTAAGTATACAGTGTAATAGAGTCCTTTCCAGAAAATCCTATATTTTCTGATTAAAACGCAGTCTTCTACCCAGACTGGTCAGAGTTATGTGGTAAAAAGTAGTTTTCCCTTAAACACTTTCGTTATGAAAATACTGGATTTGCTTTTTAAGAAAGTCTGAAAATATCAAGGAAAATAACATATGCCTCAGCAGTGAGGACTGCTGACTAAGGCAAAAAGGAATCATAGACTCCAGGAGAACATCGAAAAGAACGATACGCCTGGCTCAGTCTAACAAAAGAGACACAGACCCTAGATGGTATCAAATGAAAGATACCGCTAGTAAGGTCTAAAACAGAGGATACAGACCCCAGACAGTATCAAATGAAAGATACAGCTAGCAAGGTCTAAAACAGAGAGTACAGACCCCAGACAGTGTCACCTGAATGATACGTCTAGCAAGGTCTAAGAATAGAGATAGACCCTAGACAGTATCAAATGAAAGATACAGCTAGTAGGGTCTAAAACAGAGAGTACAGACCCCAGACAGTGTCCACCGAATGATACGTCTAGCAAGGTCTAAGAATAGAGACAGACCCTAGACATTATCAAATGAAAGATACAGCTAGTAGGGTCTAAAACAGTGAACATAGTGACTACAATGAAATACTGTGTTAAAACCCGTTACCTTAAGGCCATGAATTATAGGTAACCCCGAGATACTCGTAACCATACTGATAAACACTAGAGAACCTGACGCCCTGCAAGCGTCTGAGTAAGTATAACATTTGTCACCCCTTGGCTTGGTAGGCCGTGGACTGTAGCTAGCAGTCAGGGTGTGGGGGTGTCAATCCCGTATAGCTATACACACAATGTCCGCTCTCCCTACAAGAGACTCTGATTACCAACTTGACAATGGAGAAGGCCGTGTACTGAAGATGTATCTCGTGTAGTGAGATCTGATGTAAAATACCGGACTAGTGATAGAGACTCACAACTGGACTGACTAATGTAAACCCATATGTCTATGCTTGTATACATAATATATAACTAATGATCAAACGACCTTCAGACGGACATCCGATCCCACCAGACCACATCTCAACGAAGAAAAGGAAATAGAGCGAACAAGACTTCCTAAGTCCTTCAAACATTATTTATATGTATCTATACAAGCACAGGCATACATCTAACGATGTGGAAGTGTTATCAGGTATAAGTGTATCACGAAGTGGAGTGTTTTACGAGGTATAAGCATATCACGAAGTGGAGTGTCTTACGAGGTATAAGCGTATCACAAAGTGGAGTGTCTTACGAGGTATGAGCGTATCATGAAGTGGAGTGTCTTACGAGGTATAAGCGTATCACGAACTGGAGGCGTTATCAAGTATAAGCGTATCACAAAATAGAGGTATTAACTAAACCGAAGTGAAGCAGTGGTATCTTAACCAAGTAGAAGTATAAATACATAGACGAAACTTTGGAAAACCTTTATATATTAAGAAAATCACGACTTGGTATTCCTTTGTAAAATAAGTTTGAAAATCTTTAAAAATACTTTGACAACCTTTCATAAACAAGTTCAAAATGCAACCTTGATTAAACATCGTAAGTAAAAGCTGAACAAATAACTACGTTTTTAGAAAACCATTTACAGTGTCATTCTCGGTAAAACAGTTAATAGTGTGGTAAATCCTTGTGCATGCGGATTATCAATCACATATGATTGATATGATAACTGGCATGTTTAACCTATATTCCCCCCTATAAAAACATGTAAAAACATTTAAAAGGTTCATTCAGGGGTATGAACTCACTTGTTGTAAGCGGATCGAACGAAAGTGTCGGTTTGGTGCTCGGTGTCAAGTAAAGACTTGAACATACTTAGTGACCTATAAACATATGATGACATATGTTTACACACAATTAGTAAATATAATACTAATTAAACACGTATAAGCATCCTAAGATGCGGAAAACACTTTGGTCAAGTGCTAGGAGTGTCCCGGGTAACATCTAAAGGTGTGTATGGCCTAGATAGGGAGTTTACTCTTCAAGAGTAAACTCTTTATAGAATGTACGGCCCTAAGACCTTGACCCCATGAGTTTACGGCCGTAAACTCATGGATGGTGTGTGCTTTGATGCATTAAGGTCTTATAACACTTGTGGTATTAGGCTAGGTTCAATTCTAGGGCTTATGAAGGGTTTAAGGCTTCAAACTGGACCATTAAAGGAGTTTACGGCCTATGAAGACTCCTTGAGGAGTTTATGACCGTAAACACATGAGTTTACGGTAGTAAACTCATGTTGGTCCATTTCTTTCGTTGTTTGGTGGTTCTAACTCATGCATGTAAGGTTCTAGTCACTTTTAAGAGCATAGGAAGGTGTTTGGGGCACTTAAACACCTTGGAAAGGTGTTTACGGTCTAAGAAGATTTTCTTGGGGAGTTTACTACCTTAAACACATGAGTTTATGGTAGTAAACTCATTTTGTTCATGAATCCTATGTTTTGGTGGTTGTAGGTTAAGCATAGGAAGTTCTAGGTCCAATTCCATGCCAAAAAAAGTGTTAAGGGCACTTTAACACCCTTTGGGGGTGTTGATGGTCTAAGAATAGGTGTTTACGGTCTAAGAACCTTCTTGGACCGTAAACTCAAGTGTGACATGATTTTGTATGCTTTGGTGCATAAAATGAAGGAAAATAAGGTTCTATGCACTCTAGGAAGTTCATGGAAGCCCTTGGAGGTGTTTGAGGGGTAGCTTGACACCATAAAAGGTGTTTATGGTCCATGAACATGGGTTTACGGTCTAAGAACATCCTTAGGCTGTAAACTCATGTTTACTCCCCATTTGGTCCAATTTTGGTGCTCTAAGTCCTTTCGGTAAGTCTCTAAGCCATTGCTAAGCAAGAGAAGTGTTTGGGAAGGGTTTTTGAGCATTAAAACCCACATCCAAGGGGTTTACGGTTTTGGGAGGCTCCCAAGACCGTAAACACATGTTCTTGAGGTTTTTGGATGTTTAAGCCCCAAATTTGAAAGATAGATAAGTTAGATAACAAGCTAGGAAGGTTTACTTACCGATTTGGAGCTTGAAAGAGTGATTTTTGACCAAAACCCGTTTGTAGAGAGAGAAAGTAGAGAGAGAGAGAGAGAGTGTGTGTCTAAGGTGGGAATGAAACCCACACCTCCCTTATATAGGATGGAGGTTATGGCTTGGCTGGGGTTTTCCTGACACCAACCGCGAACGGGTTTTTCATCACTTCCTTAATTACGAAAATTTTTAAAATTATTCCGCCTTAATTTTTGTTCGCTTGATGAATATTATTTAAAATATTCCAACGGGTTTAATTCCAGTCAAAAATATTTTCGGGATAAATTTGGGAAATTTTTGACATAACTAATTTCGACAGTAATTTCGACGTTAACTTTGACGTTAAAACTAACGGAAATTTTTGGGTTGTCACATATACCAAAAACGTGATAAAATCATGAAATATGGGGTTTTATATGTTGAAATATGATTTTGGGTGAAAATCCCACGTTAAAATAATTAAAAACGGACTTTAAACGCAAAACTAGTCGAAAACCGGGCAAAAAGGCTGAACCTGCGAGACTTCTCGGTACTGGGCCGAGGTTCGTTCCCTGACGCTATTGGGCCCGAAGGCGAAGTCAGGCGTGAGAGGCGAAGGCGAAGTGAGCAGAAGGAGCTTCGGTACGAAGGTCTGATCCGAGCCGAAGGTGCTAGGAGCCGAACCCGAAGGTGACTTCGGTCCTATAAGAAGTTTCAGTTCCTTATGGGAAGTCTCGGTGCATGGCAGTTTCGGTCCTCCTTGGTTCGGTTCTTGCTAGTTTCGGTCCAAGAGGCTTCTTAGTGGTTTCGCTTCTTAGGGTTTCGGCCCTAAGAAGGATTGGTCCTAAGAGGTTGTTTTTCGCGTAGACTTCTGTTTTCGAGCTGTTTTCGTCTAATTCGAGGGTCGGGATGCCCCAATTGATTATAAGAAGCTTGAGAGAGATTCGGGAGAGATTTCACATTCTTGGAGAGATTTGGGAGAGATTTCACATTCTTGGAGAGATTTCTCATACAGAGAGAGATTTGGGAGAGATTTCACATTCTTGGAGAGATTTCTCATATAGAGAGATTTTGGAGAGATTTCACATTCTTGGAGAGATTTCTCATACAGAGAGAGATTTGGGAGAGATTTCACATTCTTGGAGAGATTTGGGAGAGATTCTAAATAAAGAGAGATAGAGTGAAAACGATTGAGGGAGGTTTCGTGTGTGACATTTGTGAGTGTCCAGCTTCGCAACGCAAGGTCCGTAAACCCCGTTAAGCCATGTTTAAGGATCTTACACACTCCCGATGAGTATGCAACATTGTTTTATCGGTTTGGTTCATTACTTAACGCAATTTTAGGTTAATGAAATCTAGATATACGAACTTTTCAATTGATGATTTCTCATTAGCATAGCGAGTTGTATAGTAATTACCTAACGTAAGCTCTAGTACCCAAGGGTTAATTGAGTCGACCGGTTTGACTTGTTGACTTTAGTTGACTTTAGTTGACTTTGACTTGACGGGAAATTGACGGTTGTCACATCATCCCCCCATTAGAGGGAATTTCGTCCCGAAATTAGCACTTTGACTGGGACTTCAAGAATTTGGAGAAAAGATGGGGGAAACTTTTCGTAGTACAAGAAATTGATATGGCGGGGACCAATCCGCCTGATGTTAAATGACGACCTTGGAATTTCTTATTGTAACTTGAGCTAAGCCGATTTAAAGGAGTTATTGTTTTGAAAAGATATTGTATTCTATGCATGCCTTTATACTCTCTGTTTTATTATCGTTATTACCACTAAGAATATTTCTGGTTGTAATTAGTGAGTATTAGCACAAAAAGGTTTTCGACAATTAATGACAAAATTGGTAGTATAAGCCCAACTACTTCTTTTATAATCGCTTGGTGTAAACTAGTCGTATATCATTAAGATTGCAAGGGCATTCGGATGGGTGACTCCGCCTTAAGCCCACAACCAAACAAGGAACAGGAAATGTGGCGGAATCACACATTCTTAGTCCATAGAATCTTAATAATATATGACCATAATGTTTACACTAGCCATAATAGATTCACTAGTAAAAACCTTGTGTTTTTATATAGATGATATGACTTATTCGGTTTTTCCTGTGTTCTCAAGATATATGGTTGATAAACCCTAAGTCGACACTAGTCTTAGCAAGGATTTAAAACCTATATGTGGCGGTTAGAAGCACGTACCGCTATTCACGGGTGGTTCCGGGGGAGTTTCTCCTGCAGTGATCATAAGCACCCTTCCACCATCACCAGCATTCCTTGTCTTTTGACAATCTCTCTTAAAGTGTCCTGCTTCACCGCACTCGTAACAATTTGGGTTGGCTCCAATGTCAGGGACCTGGTTGATGGGTTGTGCCGGTGCTCTACAGAAACGGATAGTGTGCCCCTTCCTGTTGCAATTCTTGCAATGCATCTCCCGAAAAACCCCAATATGATGGAAGTTACACTTGTTGCATTTCAGAAGGGTTCCAGTGTATCGATTTATGGGTGCCGGAGTGGCAGGAGTTGTGGCAGCATGAACAGCAACAGTCTGTTGCTTCTTAGTGGAGTCATGGGTTGGTTGGTCCTTCTTGTTGTTCCAGAACTTCCTTTTGTTGTTTCTCCCTCCATCTTGCTTAGGGGTGGTTGTTATAGTGTCATGGATGGCCCTATGGTCGATGAGTTGTTGTGCCAACTCTTTGGCACTGTCAAAGGTAGCTGGTCTTGAGGCCAACACACTATTTTGAATTTGGGGAGACAATCCCCAAAGGTATTGTTCCACCTTATTTTCCTCAGGAGTGACCATCGCGGGACAAAGGAGTGCTAGATCACAGAATTGGTCGGTGTAAGTTGCAAGGTCAGAGTCTGTCATCTTGAGGTTCCATAGTTCTTGCACCAGTTTTTGCACTTCGCCCCTTGGGCAGTACTCTTTCAGCATCATCGTCTTTAAGTCTTCCCAGCTTAACGAGTTAGCCACTGCAAGCGTCAGTGACTTAACGTGGTTGTTCCACCAAGTAAGGGCTCGGTCGGAGAAAGTGCAAGCTGTAAATTTGACCTTGCTTGCTTCGGGGCATGCACAAATTTCGAAGACCGATTCGGTCTTCTTGAACCATTACATCAGTGTGATGACTCCCCCGCTTCCATTCAAAGAATCGGGTTTGCCATTGGTAAGTCCTTAAAGAAACACTCTCTCGAGCGCCCTTGGATTTCTCCTTGAGTGGAGTTATTAATACCACTCCCTGTCCTTCTGGTACCGTCAGTGTTGATTTGGGACATAGCAGCTACCACCGCGGCTGTGATCGCAGCTTGGAACATGATAGGATCATATTGGGGAGGCGGCGGTGGCGGATTAGTTTGCGTTCTGCCAGTATGTCTAGCAGACCTACAAGGCGGCATCTTTCTGTTATAGAATTTCAAAGACGAAACGGGTATAAGTCTTTTAGTAATGGTTATTAGTCGTGTGTCGTAAAACTAGGTTATTAGTTTTTAAGTATTGCATTTCCCTGTTGTTCGAAAGTGGCAATAAATTCATAGGAGAGGTCTATATAAATAAACTTATGAATTTAGTAGTAATGAATCGAATGAAATCTTGTAATCTTGTTCCACGCCTGATTCACTCCCAAGATCACTTGGCATATACCAGTTGTGTATAATTAAGGTCCAATAGGCCGTTGAACTTAATGAGTCTGCCCTAGGGCCACAACCAAACAAGGAACATGACCGAAGGCGGACTCACCATTTCTAAGTCGATCGTATCTTAATTATACCTAACCTGGGAGTATACATTAAGCAATCTTAGACGCACCATAAGCGAACCGTCTGTAATACTCGGTTATGAAATATTTGGTAAACTCCCAATGAAATAAAATGTATGCTAATTTCATTTATATAGTTTAGTACATAAAGTTTTGGAAAGTTTGACCTTATAGAAGGTCCACATTACACTATGGTACGAAAAATTTCGATGCTGAGACGACTCTCTTGAACGGTGTAGTCTCTAAATTTGAAGGGTCGAATTCATGCATGTGAGGGGTAGTGTTTAAATGTATTCTAGTAGTTTGAGTCTTTATCGATTCGTCAGTAGTGTATACACTACTCGCGGTGGGTGGGGGTTTCGTGGGCCATAGAATGAAGGCATGAAAATCCGCGTTGGCCTAATTCCTGCCCTAGTTCCTGTCATTTGGTGTTCTTCCTTTACCACACGTTCTCTCCAATGTTTTTGACGTTCCCCATACCCTCTAGTCTCGGCTCGGGCTGCGATCCATTTCCTCCGGATGGTTTGACATGGTTTCCGATCTCTTTCATGGCCTTTATCTAGATGACGAAGGCGAATTGCGGTGATCTTGGTGGTAGCGCCGATCTCCATTATTCGGCTTACCGATGCTCGTGTTGGTACCCTCTTGTGAGTGATGTGGCATGCTAAGGCAAGGAGAATCCTGTCTGCTACTCTTCCCCCGTTGAGGTTGTAAAAACCCCATCCATGCCATAGGGAGGGTGTTGACCTAGTTCCTAACTCCGTCTCTGTAAATTTGCGGCTCATTAAGGTGTCGGACCATGGAAGTCTCGTCGGGGTCTTCCTCTATTATTTCTTCAGTATCCTCTTTGAAGTTCTCTCCATTTCCAACCACCATTTTCCTGGTTCAGAAGAATAGGGCCTCCTGGTAGTTTAGCTCTGGCCATGTTGTTTGCATGAGAATAGGGGTAGAAGAGATAATTAATAGACGTCTAATCCTATAATTACTTATAGGGGGTGATCCTTATCAGTCACACCTATAATCGCATTGTGCATACCAGTTATACATAATCTGAGATAGAATAGACCTTCGAATAAATGACTCTACTCTAAGTCCACAACCAAACAAGGAACAGGAAGTAGAGCAATAGTCATAGATTCTGAGTCTATACTATCTTCAATTATGTATAACCTTAGTGTATGCACTCAGTCATTATAGACCTACTAATAGGGGTCTTTAGTTTTCACATAAGTTGGTTATAGTACTACAAAATACTCCTATAGTATTTTAATGTTTGTCTTATGTTTTCAATGTTTCTTTGTAGAGAGAATTTGTAAGTTTTTAGACTTGTTGCAACGCCACAACCATTCTCGGGCATATGCTAATCACTTCTGGGTCAGACATAGTTGATCAAGCTATGTCATTCCCAGACCTGACCATGCATCCCCAAGCCTACCTGTGTCATTCAACAATCATTACCTTTGTTTTGTTCTAGAATTATGTTGACCTTAGTATGTATGCATGCATGTATACTTTTAACAAGAAACTATTTATTTCTATAGGTATAGTCATTTGAAAATGTTAAATCAGAGACCTTAGTCCCAATGCATTTATAGTTTATATATCTTATGTGGTTCGATATACTCAGTTCACTATAAACAATGCTCTGATACCAATCTGTCACACCCTCAAACCAAGGATGGCGGAAACGTTCGGGGGTGGAGGACTTCATGTATAGTATCGCAACAACGAGTAACATAGTGCTCAAAGTAAATATAACCATCATAAATATAATTGAAAAAGTTACACCAAAGTATATGTTTACATGTTTCAAATCAATTACATTATGATGACAAAATTAACTCTTTGACGATTTAAGGTCCCATCCTCAAAATGCTGTTGGTTTTCCTGTTTCACTGATTTCCTAAGAATACAAGTAGTTTTGAAAAAGTGTCAACAATTAAGTTGGTGAATTCATAAGAGTTTTGTTTGAGGAAGAAACCATTTTCTTTGTAAAAACGACAAAGTATGTTTCCAGAAAATCCAATATTTTCTTTATCAAGTATGAAATGAATCCTTCTATGTTATGCGATAATGAACCCTAGAAAGTCTCGTAGATTCCTTCTATAATCACTCAGTGTATATAAGTTATATAAGATTTAAATTAAATAAACCGTCAAATATAATGGGTCTGCCCTAGATGCACAACCAAACAAGGAACAGGAAGAAAGACGGGCCCACCAATTCTAAGTCGATTATGAATAGATTCTTATATAACTCTAACATATACACTTAGCAATTATAGCCGAAGCCTAACAATTCTAGATGAATGTAGTTTTAACAGAAATATGTTTCCAAAGAAAATCCAATATTTTCCTTATAAGAGTTAGGTAGTCATAAATTCCAGGACCGAAAGTAAACAAGTATTTTCCATACTTAAAGATATAAAAGTGATTTTAAATCAGCATAATACCCTTTTTGATATGAAAGTGTACAAGTATTTTTCCATACTTAAAGTAATTCCTGTGAGTTAAATCGACATAACTCGCTAATTTAAAAGTAGAACCCGCAAATCTTATGATTTGTTAATACCACATGTGAGTTATTATAACCATGCTAAGACTCAAACGGCCTCGTAATACGACGTTCTTCAGGCGTCGCACGTTAAATGGCATTTGTCACCTCAGACATGCCGGTCTAGCTGTTGCAAGCAGCTTAGGTGCGAGTTTGTCAGACCCAATATAGATCTATACACAACTATCACACTCTCCCTACAAGAGACTCTGGTTACAATTTACAGGACTTTTGACTTTGTTACCATGAAAGTAACACTAAGGGAATGTCTCACAAATTTATTCATTAATAGATTTACGTGAACTAAACTGAAAACCTTTGGTAAATAAGTTTGAAAAGTAAATGATACATAAACTATACCTATTATAGTTTATCCAAAACGTTTGTAATGTAAAAGAACTCTTTTATGAAAATACGTTAGTGCTATGAATCCATAAACTATGCTTATTACGACTTAATATATGTGTTCTAAATGAATGAAGAATCTTATCATGAATGACTAAATTTCAGTTTATGATACAAGAAAATACATTCAATATTTAGAACTTATTGTTATTAGCTTTTAACTAGTTTTTAAACTTTCTGCACTGTTTTAGAAAAAACATAGAAAAATCATTCGAAGTCGAAAACTGAATTCGTAAATTTTGAGAGTTCATAAAATGTGTCTAGTTTATTCATAATTTTTATTATGATTTTTGGAAGTCCTTAACTTGTGTTAAAATATATATATTCACAGACTGGTCCGGATTTGTTCTTAAAATGATAGGCTGTTTTGTAAAAATCACCATAAATCGTAGAAAAATCGTATCGATATGTGCAAGTACTCATTTTAACGGTATAAACGTGAACTATTTGCATCTAATACAGTTTTGAAAAATAAAATGTTTAAGTTGACCAAAACAGTCCGTGAATGGAGTTAAACTTTCTTGATGAAAGCTATTGGAAAAGTTTAGTTGTGTTCTTGGTGTTTTAACTTGTATTCCCCCCCCCCTTAAAACTTAAGAAAACATGAAAAGATAGGGGTATGAACTCACCTTGTGTGATTTCAGTGGATGAATGTTGAAGGAAAGTAGCGTTCTACTCAAGAACACTTAGAAGATGCCTTGAAGATTCGAAGATCTAACATGAATGTGATGATGTTTGTGTAAGATATCTATGATTTGAGTAGAAGGAAGTGAAATAATCATATGGAGAATGATAATACTTACCAAAAGTAGAAGAAACGCTTGGAGAATAGCCTTGAATCTTGAAATTTAGAGAGAGAATTGAGAGAGAATGGAGTTTGTCTTTTGGAGGAAAAATGAGAGAAATGAGAGGAGAGAGGGGGACATTCCAGCCTTTCACTAAGAGTGTGGCTGGAAAATGGTGGGAAAAGGACAATGAAATGACCAGGTATGGTAAAAGGACAAGGGCTGGTCATGGAGTGGGCATGGGTGGTTGCTTGTGTCATACACTAAGGCAAAGAGAAAACTCTACCTAAAATATCCGACCCACTAATCTTGGATAAGGATTATACCCAAAACGTGATAAAATCATGAAATATGGGGTTTTATATGTTGAAATATGATTTTGGGTGAAAATCCCACGTTAAAATAATTAAAAAGGGACTTTAAACGCAAAACTACTCGAAAATCGGGCAAAAAGGCTGAACCTGCGAGGCTTCTCGGCACTGGGCCGAGGTTCGGTCCTTGATGCTATTGGACCCGAAGGCGAAGTCAGGCGTGAGAGGCAAAGGCGAAGTGAGCAGAGGGAGCTTGGATCCGAAGGTCTGATCCGAGCCGAAGGTGCTAAGAGCCGAACCCGAAGGTGACTTCGGTCCTATAAGAGGTTTCGGTTCCTTATGGGAAGTCTCAGTCCATGGCAGTTTTAGTCCTCCTTGGTTCGGTTCTTGCTAGTTTCGGTCCAAGAGGCTTCTTAGGGGTTTCACTTCTTAAGGTTTCGGCCCTAAGAAGGTTCGGTCCTAAGAGGCTGTTTTTCGCATAGACTTCTGTTTTTGAGCTGTTTTCATCTAATTCGAGGGTCGGGATGCCCCAAGTGATTATAAGAAGTTTGAGAGAGATTCGGGAGAGATTTCACATTCTTGGAGAGATTTGGGAGAGATTTCATATTCTTGGAGAGATTTCTCATACAGAGAGAGATTTAGGAGAGATTTCTCATTCTTGGAGAGATTTAGGAGAGATTTCACATTCTTGGAGAGATTTGTCATATAGAGAGAGATTTGGGAGAGATTTCACATTCTTGGAGGGATTTAGGAGAGATTCTAAATAGAGAGTGATAGAGTGAAAATGATTGAGAGAGGTTTTGTGTATGACACTTGTGAGTGTCCAGCTTCGTAATGCAAGGTCCGTAAACCCCGTTAAGCCATGTTTAAGGATCTTACACACTCCCGATGAGTATACAACATTGTTTTATCGGTTTGGTTCATTACTTAACACAGTTTTAGGTTAATGAAATCTAAATATACAAACTTTTCAATTGATGATTTCTCATTAGCATAGTGAGTTGTTTAGTAATTACCTAACATAAGCCCTAGTACCCAAGGGTTAATTGAGTCGACCGGTTTGACTTGTTGACTTTAGTTTACTTTGACTTGAGCAGAAATTGACGGTTGTCAATATATATATATATATATATATATATATATATATATATATATAGGGAAAAGTAAATATACCGTTAAGGGTGTATAAGCTTAGGTACCCAAGCTCACAACTTTACATCATTTTATATCATATATACACATTGCAATTGCCCAATGTTCTTCTAATTCAAATTCTAACTTGATTTAATTCTAAGATTTTTATAAATTTTATATTTATCTTTCTCTTACATAATTTTCATTTTCAACTATAATATATATAGCGTAGTAGGTGTTCGGCATAAAGATGTGATATAAGTGGAAGATAATAGTGAAGTTTCGAAAAATCTTTAAATTAATCAAGTTATGGTTTAAAGTTTAAGAACATTATAATGAATATATCAAACAAAACAATGTATTATGGTGGGTTTAGGTACCTAAGGTTATATACCGTCGTTTACCCGCGCAAAACGACGAGTACGAATAGTTTTTTCATAATTTATTTTCTAGAGACAAATAGTTTTTTGCGCAAATAGTTACCAAATCTAAACTAATTAAGGACATCATATCGTCTGCTTACTTATTGGTATCAATAACATATAACACACACACACACACACACACACACATATATATATATATATATATATATATATATACACACACACACACACTAGAAGTTTGCCCGCGCAAAGTAGTGGTGATAAGTAGATTTCTTGGCAAATAGTTATTTAAAAGGGAAATAATTTTTAGATTTTATAATTAGTTATTATGCAATAAATAATTAGCACTTTTAAATAAAATATTTATATTTATATCTTATATTTATAATATCAGTTTATACTATTTATGTAAATTAATTAATATTGGTGTCTAATTTAAGAAATGTAAATAAATTTATATACAAGAATTTAATATTTTAAAATTTTCATTTTGCTCCATATTAATTTTTTTTTAATTAATTTCCTTAATTCAAGTTTTTAAACTTTTAGTAAGTATTAATGAATTATTTATGCATAATTGATTTGGACAAAAAACTTTGTAACATATATCTCTTAAAATTCAAGATATGACTAATATGCTTTATATATATATATATATATATATATATATATATATATATATATATATATATAAGTGAGGGGGAGGGTGGCAATGATCTAAATATTACGTATGTATTAATTTTAGTAGGATATTAGTCAAGACAACTATATATGAACATGTCCCGACAAAATGTCAAATAATGATTCTAAACATTAGATAACATATTTTCTTTTATAGATAATATTTAATATATAGCTTATGTCCTTATTAGAATTTTTTTTGTATTTAAACAATGTGTTTGGTTTGAAGATCCCAAGTTTTATACTATATTATGAAACACAACAGTAAAATTTTTTTAATTGTTTTCTTCTCAAATTTTTAGGTGTTTTGGCCGATAGACACCACCAATAAATAATTTTTTTAATTATTTTAGTGATATAAAATAGAAGTTAAAAAATGTTTATTACCTTAAGGTAATTGTTTTTGATAAGTTGATTTTTTTAACTTATTTAAAAGTATTTATAATATTTTTGAATTCGATTTTACCTTTTTACCCCTATATGCAAAAGATGTAGATTAAACTAATTTCATTCCTTAAGAATATGATGTTAAACCAATTACCCCCTTGCTAATTTCAAAATCAATGTTTTTTTTTGGAATCTTCCTAACCACTCTAACATCAATGTGTAGCTTAAATAATCACTATAAAAAGAAAATCAAGTTTCCTAAGTACCAACTTCAATTTTGTGGTAAATAAAAGAAGTGTTGAAAATCACACAAGATGGATGATTAATGTGCAACATAAGGTTGTACAATACAAGAGATATTGTGTTTCATAACTTTGAAACCTCTTGCTATTCTATATACAATCCACATTAATTGTTGCGTTACTGGAGATAAAATCAACAACACTTAAATTAAAAATAAATAATTACTTAGAATAAAATTAGAGATATTCATGTTTCTAGATTTTTATTTCTTGATTGTCTAAAGAACACACTTAGTAAAGTTGAGGTAAAGCTTCGAGGAACTTAAATAAGCCTATAATATAAATTATATATTGAACTTCTTAAACCATTTTTTGCCATTTTTCTCTTCACATAAATAAATGCGAAGATTTTGTAAATATAAATGCAAATATATCTAATTAGTTAAACTATATTAGATATGTACACATAAAAACTCACACATAGCAGCAACAACACATACAATCTCCACACATAGCTAAAAGGTTTTACTTTATTCTTGTGGGTTGCAGGAATTGCAATTTACTTGATTAGATTACCAAAAAAAACCTTCAACTATTGGTATAATCTGAGATGTCCCGGTAAAGGGTAGTTGGGTACTGGGTAGGGGCGACAACAAGGAAGATTTTGCATTCGCCCGTAACATGTGAAGTTTGGGACAGGGATAAAAACGTCCAAAAATGAGGATAACCAACAAACTTAGGTGAAGAGTGTTGCAAAACTAACCAGAACATTGAAGATTCTATTTTAACCTTTTTTTTAACTCTCAGTAAATGCAGTGAGTAGTGAAACGTTGTTGCAAATTACCCACATATATAACGAGGGTAAATTGGTCCATCTTGCCCTTTAACAACCGGATCTCTTTCACCTGCAATTTCCACAACACAGAAAGATTTAAATCAACATAATGATTGTATCATACCCATGACAAAATATAGAAAACTAAAACATATCTTCACCATTTTATCTTTAAAAGAATACCTTATAAAACTATAATATGAGGTAGAACGCTATAAAGGACCACACTGAAACTTTAGATAAAATCCCAATATTCAATGATCTCACAACCCTCTGTTTCACTTGAAAATAAGTAATTATAATAAATAAATACAATAATAAAAATGATAACATTAGATCGGGTAATGAAAGAAAATTATTTATACCTAATCAAGAATAAGAGATCTCATTCAATAACCAACCAACATAACAACTTGAAGAGGCGAAAGATTAAGAACCTTAAGGTGTCGGTCCATTCTTCCTGCTCAAAAAACAAGATAAAAAACACCCATATATTTGGCTGTAACAATGTACTTTAATAATGAAACTCAAGAAACTTATCATTAACCATCAAGATAATACGCACACAAAAACAGATCCTACACATAAATCAAACATAAAATCGAATATTAGTACTGGATTCAAAAGAAGACTTTTGTTCCTGAACAAAAAATGCAGGTTAAGAAAAATAGGACCCTGATTTGGATAATATTTCAAGATATTGAAGCTATATTTACCATCAACCATCAAGGATTCATAAACACGCACAAATAAACAGATCCTACACATACATCATTCATTAAATCAAACATTAGTACTGGATTTTACGAAAAAAAAAAACTTTTGTCCGATCCTACACATATATTATTCATTAAATCAAACATTAGTACCGGATTTTACAAACAAAAAAAAAACTTTTTTTCCCGAACAAAATATCCAAGATCTGTTTTACGGAGGGCTTTGACATATGCGATAAGGGATGCGACCTATGGTTTTGGAGAGAGAGAGAGAGAGAGAGAGAGAGAGAGAGAGAGAGAGAGAGAGAGAGATTATGGATTATAAGAAACCATTGTAAATCAAAAGCAAAAACCATCAAATTAAAACATATGGAAGGGTAAGAAAAAATTAAACATGAAATCAACATCAAGATAACCTTGAAGAAACAAATTAAACACACAAAAAGTATATAAATCAAAAATAGTGAATGGAAATTGTGTTCGTCGACAATTGAGAAGACGGATAGTCACACAGAATACAAAACGGGAATTGATAAAGACAGCAAATCCGTTTGTAGGTTGTTGGTTTGGTTGGGGGGGGGGTAAATGGTGGCGTTGAGTCATGTAAGGGTTTCTTGATCGGTAGTGAAAGAAAATTATTTATACCTAAGAGCGTATGATATATAAGAAGATAGGCTAGAACTTAGAGCGTATGATATAGAGTATTTCCACTTGACCGATTCAATTGGCATAACTTGAGGAATATCGGTTCATCTTTGACTATTGACCAGTTCAATTTCAAGATCAGTGCCAGAGAACTATTACCGGATAAGATTTGATTTCTTTGTATGCATAAAGTCATTGTACATGATGTATTAATAGCTTGTACTTCTTAAATTTCAGCATTTGAGGCTAAATTCTTATCAGTGGATAACTAAATATCCAAACTGAAACCGACCCGTAGGTACCCGGTTTTTTCGGTTGCGGGTTTTTTTTTTTTCGGTTTTGGGTTTTTTCAGTTTCGGGGTTTTTTGCACACCATTTACAACTTTATCTCAGCTCCATGCCAATTCTCATTGCCACCTATCTTTACATGTAAATGGATATGGGGAATGTTTCTGATCAAAAGATTATAACGCACAAGTCAAATATATATATATATATATATATATATATATATATATATATATATATATATATATATATATATATATAATTCAACATCCTTTTATTTACAGGCTAAGAACAATACCTACCAATGTCTACATCCAAATTTCACATCGTAGCGTAATTTTCATTCTTCATTGATGAGTATGTCTGAATAGGTTCCCCTATACTCATCTTTGACCATATTGATACCTTAAAGACACAAATCTAGATCATCATAAGAGAAACCATGAAATATAAAAGTTAGATTTAAAGAAACAAACAAATATATACCATTTTCGCACCACCAAGTCTGAATTTTCCACTGTTTGTTTGACCCATACTTTTTCCTAAATAAAACTGCATCATCTTTATATATTAGAAAAAGTAACATGACAATGCTACATACAAAAACTTTAACTACAACTTATTTATGGGGATATATATTAAATAACTAAACCTCGTCCAAACATATTGGGGATGGCATGCATCATGGGGCATTCCTTTTCCATTATCCTACATACGAATTTCAAAATGTATGTTGTCAGCAAATAATTTATGGGAGTAAAAGTTCCAATCAATACAATAACATCTCCTGGTATCGAGGTTGAGCAAGATAGATACTAACTCTGATTAAGATCACTAGCTTTACGTTTCCCAGTTGTTTTTGATTCGCCTTTGCTCCCTCCGGACTCCATTGGAGAATTCTTTGACTCTCCCACAAATTGCTTGCATGAATCAGTTGTTTCAACATACCAAATTTGATGATCCTAGTGGCAATGTATGGTACTGTTTCCTCCTTTAAACATATATCTATCTAAGAGCTTAACCCATTAAGCTCATAAAAACAACTTAATGCTGCTTCTTTCTAGTGTCTTGCACCTTTAGGAGAGAACTACTTTGGCGAGAGTATATATAAGGTGCTGCAACCGAACGTGGTTGCAACACATACTGCAAAAAGGTAAAAATCCATTCCATCCATATCTTAAAAATACACTCATAATCAACCATGTATTAAAAAATGGCTACATTTCAGTGCTCAAGTATATCAAGGACACCCGTTCATTATAGAAGCTGGAGTTAGTCTGGGAGGAGAATACTTCAAGCAGGTGAGTTATTATATAAAAGTTGTGTAAAATAACACTAATCTAACCTAATAAATGAAAATCAATTTTGCCAAATGTCATGTTCTCATTGAATTTGACACATGTCATTTTCTAAGAATTTTTGAATTATTTCTTTTCCACTTGTCATTTTCTTAAATATTTCGTTTTTCTTAGATTTAAAATCCACATTTTAATGAAATTTATATATGTAAAGTAGATCATTCTATTAAATTTCATAATAAATGTTCTACAACCTTTATTATTTACTTAATTTATTATATTCTTTGTATTTATGTAAAATTATTATTTTAAAAAATATGTAATGCCTATAATTTTATACTAAACTTTTTTATAAACCCGTGTAGTACACGGGTCTCACACTTAATTAATGATAAGTAAAAAGATTTTCACGTTTGAAAATTCTAGGGTATAAACATCTTCCGGTTTGCAAACCGTGTGCCACTGCTGTTAGAGCAAGATGCTGATGTTGTCACCACAACTGCCATGAAGAGAATCAAGTAAGAGTTGTTTTATGTTTTTCAATCTTCATTTTTACTAGCAATTTTTTAATTTGTTGCTATGGAATTTTAAGGTGGAAAAGATACAAAATTAATAAGATGCAGGAAAAAATTGGCGTTTTTGTTAACATTATAAGCACAAAAATTCCGTTCAAAGGGACTGGAATGGAGTATATTGGAGATGACATAAGCGAGATTGCTGAGGCTGTCAAGGTCTATTCTCATTTTTATTTTTAATATAACAATATTTTGCTTCCTTATTAGGCTAATAATAATAATAATAATAATAATAATAATAATAATAATAATAATAATAATGTCCTCCTCTATGTTATTTTTTAGACTTGCCTTGAAGATTGCTGCAACCAGCTCAAGTCCCTAATAATTAAACAAAATATGGATTTGTAAGTTGATCATCTTTTATATCTGTGAGATATTAATTACTTTTGTTATTCTCTCAAGTTAATAATAATTTATGTTTTTAAATTGGCTTTAGCTATATTGATCAAGTTTCAACTGCTCATGCTAACATACTGGAGATTCGCCGACAATTGAATGGTTCAGATACTGAATTAGTGACAAAAGAAAAGCTGGCTCAAGATCTTCATGAACAGGCTAAAAGGGTATCTAAATATTTTTAAAGTTTTGCTTTGCTTTAATAATTATTTGTAAATTTGATTTTTGTTTCTTTGTGTTAGGCGGGATTAATATAAGATTAGATGGCAATGGAATAGTCTGCAGGTCTCCAATTATTGGAGCTTTTGTTCATAAGGGTAACAGTTTGTTTATTTGGGTTTTGTTCATAATGGAACAAAGATTATGGGACATTTTGTTTATTTGGGTTTTTTTTTGTTCATCTGGGTTTGTTGGACTTTTGAAATTGATGTTTGAACTAGGGTTCGTTTATGTGTGGAAATTGAATATAGCGATTTGGAAAACAATTACTGGTTTTTAGGTAGATGCATATGATTGATCGGTTCAGTTTTGGTACCGATTTACCGTCAATTTTAACTTACTCAAAGCTTTAGCTTCATTCTAGACTAGTATTATATCCGTCCGGTGGCCGGTTCACCGATGTAAAAACATGTATTTATTTTCTTTTCTTTTATATCATCCAACTTTCACTTGTTCCCATTATAGTATTGTAGTATAACAAATCTACCGAATTATAGTCATATCATTCATATAAAGTTGTTTCTTTTATAGACAACGCATTGGGAGCAAGTACCTTTGGTGATGTGTGATATCTTGTGTACATCTGTGTCACAGGGCCTTGCAAGTTTAACAAAGCTTCAAACTCAAATTTTCCGTTCACATTGAGACCATTTGTTGGATACAAACCAGAAAAACAATAACAAAATGCTTCTGTACACACATAAAGGAGAAGAGAAGATGGTTCTTCTATTCTAAAACAAAGACTTTTATTATCAACACCAAGAACAACTTTTACATCAGATTTACACATATGTATATATAGAGTCTCAACTGTTATGACTTTTCAACCCAACCATGACAACCCTTCAAACCATTGTGATTCCTCGATTGTGATGCTTTTATTCTATCTGAACCATCATATCCCTGGGTAGAAAAAATATAACCCAAAATGCACGAAAGAACAAAAATAAAAAATTGTTACTCAGGGCATGTGTTTGACACAGTTTCCTTAAAACAAATTCGTCTTATATGTGTGTTTCTAGGATACAACAGTAGTAAGGATACAACAGTAGTAACTGACTTTTCTTGGTCACCCGGACCCTCACTTGGTTTGGAAATTACCTTGGTTGCAACAAGAGATGATAGAAGTAGAATCGTAAGAGAGGAAGAGATTGATTTCATTTCATTCAGTGTAAACTAAATACTCAAGGAGAGGTTCTATTTATACTATAAATCGTCATTGATGTCATTAAACATCAAAACGTATCAGCCAATTAAATAGCATAATTAATTGATAGATCAAAACCGAAATCTATTATAATAGCTTTTAATTCGGCTTTGTAACTGTTAAGCGAAAAGAAAATAATTGCAAAATAACATCAAAACGTATCAGTCAATTAAATAGCATAATTAATTGATAGATCAAAACCAAAATCTATTATTAATAGCTTTTAATTTGGGTTTGTAACCGCTAAGCGAAATGAAAATAATCGCAAAAAGGTCCTTGAGCTTTTTTGGTTGACCGATGGCGCATTCGTACCCGCACAACACACACTCGCACACATGTTCAACGAACCGAAGCCAAATTGGCTCGCATTTGCACCCCCTTGTGTGCGTGCGCGCGTAAAAGAGAGCATTGGTTTCTATTAATCTTACAAAAATAGCTAGCCTTTGTAGTTATAAACCAATTTCCTTCTCATTCTCCTACCAATGTGCGATGAGTTAAAACTCACTTAACTCCTTTATTTTATCTTCCAAGTACTCTACTTTGACAAGTAATTTCTCATTCATTTTTAATCCATTTTGGACATGTGACATATCGAAGCGAAGATATCATGGAGGAGAACACAAATATATAATCAATAGTCCATTTTGATTATATTTAGAGTCCTAAATTTGTGCTAAAAAATAGAAAAACCCCATTTTTGGAAATTAGTAAAACTAAATTTAGAACAGTCCCCCACATGAATGAAAATTGCTTCAACATTTTCAAGCTGCTTCAGTAAAATCCAACAGTTGAATCATGCATAGGACATGTAGGTGTTACCCTTTGAACCTTCCTTTAAGGTACATATTTATTTTACTAGTAGACCAGTGGACTCGATGTCCTTGAAATGTTCCTTCATTTGTGTAAATAATCAATACATATCTTACATGATTCTCCCTGACCTAGTTAGGTTCTCATTGATGTGTATGTTATGGTCATGGACACTTGCCTAGTTCTGTAAGAGCTCTTACGATATTTTCCCATTCAATTCCTTTTGAAGCGACCCCACTTCTCTCTCACATAGGTGATTATATCATCATCATTAAAAGCTAAAGCTTGATGATTTCCAACTTATCATCAACTACTATAAGCTTAACCTGCATCATTATTTGTAACATCTGATTCCTGGTATGCATTTTATTATAATTTGTTCTTTTTTGAAGAGCTACTCAACGAGTTGGGAGCCCCAAACTCGTCGAGTAGAAACAAGATTGGATACAGGATTTAAGTCGCCTACTCGACGAGTTGAGAAGCCTCAACTCGACGAGTATGTTGTCAGGATGAAACTCTAATTTCGGGGTTTTGCACCCTATTTAAGCATCTTAATCCCCACCTTATGGCCTCATTTCCAGCCTCTAAGTCCCAAAACCTAATCCACGAAACCCTAGAGCTAAGTGTGAGCGTGTGAGCCATTTTTAAGTGATCTTTGTGTGATTTGAAGCTTGTAGAAGAAGAAGAAGAAGAAGCTAGAGGATTTCAGGAGAAGATTGTAGATCCAGAAGCAACATCTCATCCTCTTCATTTTCAGGCAAGCAAGCCTCAACCTTGCCTAATAGCTTGTTAGATCCCTTCTTTGTTGCTTTATGGGGTTTTTGGTCCAAGAAGCTTAGTCCTTGGGATATGGAAGTCCCAGGTGATCTACCTTTTAGAGTTGGGGTCTAGAAGGGGTTTCATGGCATAAAGGGGCAAAATTTATGACCATGGAATCCCCGTGCAATCTTAAGGTGTTATTATAGCCATTTAAGCCCCAAAAGGCCATGCATGGAAGGAAAGTTAGGAGCTTTACGTGTTCAAATGATGTCTAAGGCCTAGATCTATGTTGGTATGCTTTAGTTTGGAGTATTATGGCTTTTGGACCAAGATCTATGTTCTAGATAACTAGGGTTTTAGGTAAACCCATTAAGAAGGACTAATAACGGGTAAAGTTAGAAACTTTACCCTTAAAAGGGCATTTCCAGTATGTAGATGAAGTATGGAGCATAGATCTAAAGAGTGGGGGCTTAATACTTTAAGATGGCCAAAATAGTCTAAGGAACTCAACGAGTCCAGAGAGGGACTCAACAAGTTGATTCTTTTTATCCCAATGTTGTATAAGGTAGAAATCGATGAGTCCACGAAGGGACTCGACAAGTTCATTTGCCAAATCGCGACTATGAGTAGCCAAGTAACACAGAGAGTAAGGGGGATGAATCGACGAGTTAGATCGCGATTTCAGGGTTTTTGATTCATAGAAAGCGGCGAGTTGGTGTCACACCCCCAAACCAGAACGGTGGAAATGTTCGGGGGCGGAGGACGTTATGTACAGTATCATTACAATGCACAATAGTAAACAAGCCACAACATCATCCATTACATTAATAATATAATTTAATACAAGTGTGTTATGTGTATAGTTTGAAAGACACCAAAATATGAATAAAAATAAAAGACGAGTCTTGAACACGCTCCGTCTTATCAAAACCTGGTCCAGTGTACCTGTCTACTGGTGACCTGAGAATAGAAGTTATTTTGAAAGAGTAGATCAGCATTTAAGTTGGTGATTTCATAAGTATTTTAGTGTCATTGTTTATATAAGTTTGATGAAAGTGTTTGTAAGTATTTGATGTCAATGATTGTAAGTTGTTTGACGTAAATGTTTTTATGATTGTGTGAAGTAAAACCAACTCAAGAATGTGTCATTTCCATTTGTTGGGCATGCACTACATTAGTCCACTGGCCCAATTTGAGTCCGATCAGCTTCTAGCCCATTTTTCTTCAAGTTCTCTTCAATTTGAGCCCAATTTGGCTTCCCTAAATGATCCATAGCTCACGTAATTACCTTATCACTAATTCTCGTATGCTCGAAAAATTCTTTCATCTTCGTTTAACTAAGAGACCATTTTTTCAATGTTTCATCCATCTAAAGCCCATTTTATGTATCACCTCCACTAGATATTAAGCCTAAAAATCTTTATTGTTGTCCAAATCCAATCGGCTCCCAAAGATCCCGCTCTGCTAGTCTCCTTAAAATTTGCAATTATGCTCACAACACTAAAAAGTATTCAAAATAGTCATAAAATAACAAAAAAAAAAATCTGCATAGAAATTAACTAAAATATGAATGAAATATATACTAAAACAAACTATTAAAATAAGTAAATAAAATAAAACTATCAGTTTCGTAGTTTAACGAAATCAGAAGTTGACGAAAATGTGTCCATCAACTAATGTTGATGATGTGTTCAATATATGTTAGACTAGGAATAGAGTAGCAGGTGCATGTGTTAGTCGTTTCAAAAAAATGTTGTTATTAAATATACATAAAGTTCTATATAATTTATATTTCTACAAATAAACAGTGATCGGTTGAAAAATCCGACGTGGAAGTAAATGTCATCATAGATACTAATTCGGTAGTCCAACACAAAGGGTAGTCGGAATATGTTACCTTATGGCATTTTTAGTAATTTACTTCAAAATGAAGTGCCACAAAGTTTCCTCCACCAGCCGAACTACTCCCCTGTCGTCTGAATTTAGAATCACTAATTAGCTATTAATTATGTGTGGGTTTTGATGATTCTACAGTCGAAGTTTCAATTAGATTGGTTTGATTTTGATTTTCTTCAATTTCTATGTGTTTTCCTTGATCGATCTAGAGCAGTTAGCCTTCAGGTATAGTACTATGCCGATCAAATACTATAGTTGTTTCTACAAATCTACGTGTCTACATGCAGGAGGTTACGGTAAAACTATAAAGTTTAGCTCTTTTATTTGATAGATCGGAGTCATTGGATTAATTTTGTTTAATGAATTATTGATCTTGAATATGATCTAAGGTAAATGATATGTTTGAAGTGTCAATGTGTGTAACATGATTGATATGTGGTTTTACTAGGATTTGTTTTAAAAAATGTACCTTTTATTGTATACTTTGCATTTGGTTCTAAAGATTGGTGCAGTGTAGGTTTTTCCTTGGAATCGATCGAAATTGATGTAATTTAATGAGGTTATCATCTATTCAAAACTACTCAATTAGGTTTTGACTTTTTTTTTGAATAACAGTATGTTAGCGGTTTCATCTTAAATCTTTGTTTTTTTGTTTTGTTTTGTGAAGTTCTCAACAATTAGGAAATGTTGGTTTTCTCTACAATGAAGTGGACTATGTTTGCGCATGGTTTGGTTAAAAAGAAAAGTTTATTATTATCTTTCGTCAAAAATAAATGTACATTTTTTTTGTTTCAAAATAATTTGTATGTTGTTTTCGTTTAACATATAAGTTGCATTATTTTTTTGTTAATAAAATAAACTTATATTATTGTTTTGGATATTAAGTATGTCGATAGTTTCTTATTAAAAATCAAAATATGTCAATATTATAGAGTTTTGTAAAAAAAGTAGAGCAAATTAAACATCTATTTTTTTATAGGATTGTTGATATTATGTATATTTTTTATTTTCTTTTTATACTGGTGTACATATTAAGTTATAATATGGAACCTTTTTATTTAATAATTTATTGGTTAATCAATATATTAAAATAGGAGGTTTCAAGTTGATTTAAATTAGACATGTTTGATTTTTATTGTCAAGAATTTATTTTTATTTAAGATTTTCTTTCTTGTTTTGTCAAACATTTTCAAATATAATAATAATAATAAATTTCATGTAAAATGCATAGTTTTATTTTCTTCATATTGAAATTATTTTTTATTTTTGATAATTCTAATTTTCAGATTTGATATAAATGATGTGTATATATGTATAATAATGCTTATTACCACTTTATTTAAAAATGAGTAATTTACACGAATGGTTCCTATGATTTGGGGTAATTTACACGTTTGATCCCTAATTTATTTTTTTAACTTGGAAGGTCTATATTATTTGTTTTTGTTACGTGTTTGGTGCCTACTTTTTGTTTTTGTTACGGGTTTAGTCTCTGTCTTAGCTAAAAAACATATTATTTAAATAGGGAAAAATGATGGGGTAGGTAAGGTAAGGTGAGGGGTGGGGTTGGAAGTGTGTTTATTTAAATGAATTAAAAAAATCAAGGACAAAATAATATTTTTAGGTAAGACGGGGACTAAGTATGTAACAAAAAACAAACAATAGAAATCTTTCGAGTTAAAAAATAAATTAAGGACTAAATGCACAAATTACCCTAAAGCATAGCGACCATTCATGTAATTTACTCTTTAGAAAGTAAAAGTTTTAAACTTAAAAAAACAATGAATAACTTTGTCTTCGTTCATTTTCACTTTATATTTATAATCTATATTAATAAGTAATAATTAACTTGTATTTTTGTGTATTTTGTATAATGAAGATAAAGATTATAATCAATATTTATAGACATAATTTAACTTATTTTCCAAGTATTAATTAACCTCAATAATAAAAGCGTGAGTTATAACCTTCAGTTTAAATTTTGAATCGTTACCTAGCATTTCCAATTTTCCATAATATATAGAACACGTTTTTTATTTGCAATTTTACATAAGGATTTATTAATTTTAGTTTACGCATAATATAATTTTAAATTGAACATTTTCCTATCTTTTCCACATAAATAGGGTTAAGTTATAAATTTATTACTATTTTATTGGTTGTTACTTGTATCATGAGCTAAATCATTTGGACGTCTTAAAAAAATAATATTATTATATTGAAGCTATTTTTGAAAATAGTGAGATTTCCTTTATAATGTATTATATATATATATATATATATATATATATATATATATATATATATATATATATATATATATATATAACAAGTAAGTTCTTTCTTTATGTAAATCAACCAAACTAGTATGGGTGTCAAATAAAACCTAACAACTTAATATATATATATATATATATATATATATATATATATATATATATATATATATATATATATATATATATATATATATATATCAATTAACCTTTTAAGCATGTTTGTGTGACATCATATTTATTTAGCTTTAATAGTAAAATAATGATATAAAAGTGAACTTGCCTCACGTGATGGCAACATTACTATAAAAACAACGTTTTACGACACATTCATTCAACCCAACCTACACACTTACTGTGTCCGCATCCTATATATATATATATATATATATATATATATATATATATATATATATATATATATATATATAACAAGTAAGTTCTTTCTTTATGTAAATCAACCAAACTAGTATGGGTGTCAAATAAAACCTAACAACTTAATATATATATATATATATATATATATATATATATATATATATATATATATATATATATATATATATATATATATATATATATATCAAGTAAACCTTTTAAGCATGTTTGTGTGACATCATATTTATTTAGCTTTAATAGTAAAATAATGATATAAAAGTGAACTTGCCTCAAGTGATGGCAACATTACTAAGTGATGGCAACATTACTATAAAAACAACCTTTTACGACATATTCATTCAACCCAACCTACACACACTTACTGTGTCCGCATCCTGTTGTTTTATGCAGCCCTCACTTGCATGAAATAAGGGTGCGCCTATTCCAAAAAAAGAATATATACTTTGTCATATTACTCATGATTTTATAAAATCAGGTTTTTTAAATAAACACTTATATTAAAAAAATTAACAAAAATAAAAGTAACATGACCATTGCTTCTTTTGTTGTGAGCCTATCCTAATGATCATAGCGAAGGAGTTTATCCAGAAAATCAATTGCCTGAAATGAAAAATTATATTTAGTTTTAGTAACCAATAATTTATTTATAAGATTAAATTAATTACCTTTGGAGATACTGAATGCTGATTATCTGCATTCATAAACTTTGACCATGGTTTCCTGCAATGCCTGATGACAAAGTAATATAATACATTAGTATATGATATCGATTACATCTTAATATTACATATTTTTAATTTTTTAAAGATTAAATATTACCGTCTAACAATAGCTTCAAGTTGCGGTTCAAGTTCTAACTAATATTTGTTCAAATATGTTTTTATTTCATCAGTCCCAAGCACCTATTTTCAGTTCACAAACTTTATTAAATTGTTAATTCTTGCATTAATACTTTTTAAAAGAAAAAAATATTACCCTAGCAATTTTTACAAGCTGATCCTGATTGTCATGCCCATAAAAGAAAGTTTCCTTGCGAAATTTCCACATCAAAAGTTAAACTGTTGTGCGAGATTTATTAATAAAATGTCACGTCAGCAGTATAATATTAAAAAAAAATATACCATTCCTGCAAACATGCGACCGAGTCTTCACATCTTTGTGCATGATTCCTTGTGAGTGACAATAATCCAATGCATGCAACCCCACATAAGAGACTAGTACCAACTTCAAAAAATTTACCATTTTACCCTTCTCACCAAATCCCATGATAAAGATAAAGTTACCTCAGAAACTCATAAATATAATATCAAATATCATAGTATGTTAATGTTGGATACCGGACCTTGAAAATAATCTGGTCCTTAACAGGATAAAGATATAAGGATATAAGGATGAACTGATTTGTTTATTCAAGGAATGGAATTAAAGCAAAACATCGTTGGCATGAAATTATTTTTATATATGGAAGAATTCATTCTTTTCTTAGAACTTAAAGTAAATCTGTGATAAGAAGCCAAATTTTTTCTTATTGTATCTATATAAAGGGCTGACATGACATGGGTATGAACAAAGGAAAGCTAACTTGATCTTCACGTGCTTGGTACTTTCAGGTCTAGAAAAAAAAACAAGTCATATATAGGCTAACAAGGGTATATGGGTTTTTTCTGATTTATGCTATGGACTTTTCGAATAAAAACAAAATTCCATCATGTCTTGGAAACCGAAGAAATCTGAGAAAATGTATATCAGGGGCATATTGGTCTCGTCTTCAATCTTGTTCATGGAAGCTAGAGGTGGAAATAAGAAAGTTTTGGAAAGCAATAACCAAGAGTAGCTACAGGTCTGAAAAGTAGTGAATAGCATAAAAGTATGCAGCAGGTCATCTCTTCGGTTTGATGACAACAGAAAAGGAGGTATAGGGGCAGTTTGGTCAAGCAAGTTACATGGTTCAAAATAGAGGTGCCAATCATGTCGTGTCAGGTTCGTGTTGTGTCGAAACACTAAACGGGTTGAAATTGCTTGACCCTAACCCAACCTATTTAATTAACGTGTTGTGTCGTGTCAACTCGTTTATTTTCGTGTCGAGTTCGTGTCGGGTTTCGGGTTAGGGCTATATGTCACGGACCAAGTTTCTGGAAAATTCCACGATCGTCTAGAGAACTCCGGAACGATCAAGTATATTCGAGAAGTCTCCGGAGAGATCAGGAATGCTCTACGAGACCCTGTAAGATGCTAGAATATTGTAGATGTCCGTGGAACAAAGGAGAACGATCCGGAATAATCAAGAGGACGCTAGACGAAGCTAGAACGACCCGGAAGACTTTGGAAGGATCTAGAACTTGCTAGATCATACAAGAATGATTTGGATAATGTCGGGACGACTTAGAGATTTCTAGAACATCGTATACAAGTCTACCATATTCTAGAGTCTTGTAAAATCTATGTATATAACAGGAAGAGTCTAGATTAGTCATGAATGATCGGGACCTAGAAACTTCCATTTGAGGAGGTGTAAGGTTCCTATAAATAGGGGGAGGACTCATTTGTCCAAACCATCAAGAAGTTGCCTTGTAAAGAAGTTGAGTTATATAATAGAAGCTTTATTGAAGTGTCCCTTGTCGTAAATCTTGCTTCCTAAGTTCGTTAGTACATCTAGATCGTCGAAGTTAGGCTGACTTAGTCGGAGAAGCACTAAGTGGCACACGGTATTGACTAGTCTAAAAGAGTCATCCCATGACACGTGGTATCAGAGCCAGGTTCGTACAAGCAAGAGATCATGACTACGGAAGCAGGAAGTAGTGAAGTCGCAAACGTGCCCCCTGTCGTCGAGGAGAAAGGAAGAAAGTCCAGGAAGAGGGACCAATCGATAGATGCCTTGGCAAGCTTAGAGAACAAGCTTACAAGGACGGAGATTAACGTTGGTGAGATCCTTGAATGGAAGGATACCGTCGATCAGTTCGTTGCCGAGATAAGTGACACGAGCGATGGATTGAAGGAGACCATCGGTGTCATCAAGGAAGAAGTCCTTGCACTTATTAACACCTTGCAGAATGAGTTCCGTGAGAAGGTAGCTACTCTAGAAGCCGAAGTAAAGTTGTGCAAAGCCGCTATTGCTGGAGGAGAGAGTACAAAGATGACGCCACATGCCGATGCACCTAAACCATTGAAGTATGGAGGTAAACGCGACCCCAAAGAACTTGATGAATTCTTTTGGTCGATGGAATGCTACTTCAATGCTAGTCAAGTGAAGGACGACAAGACGAAGGTAGATACAGCCGTACTCTATCTATGCGAGAGTGCAGCTCTATGGTGGCGAAGGAAGCATGGTGATATTGAAAAAGGATTATATACCATAGACACATGGGAAGAATTCAAGAGGCAACTCAAGAGACAATTCTGCCCACATAATGCTGAAGACATAGCGATGAAGAAACTTCGTGGGCTAAAGCATATGGGATCCATCCGAGACTATATAGTTGAGTTCACGAGCTTGATGCTAGAGTTACCCGACATGCAGGAGAAGGACAAACTTTTCTATTTCATGGATGGACTACAATCTTGGGCCTACAACGAGCTCAAGAGGAGAAATGTCAAAGACATTGACGAAGCTATTGCCGTGGCAGAAGATCTAATGGAATTTCGAAAAGAAAGCACGGTTAAGAAGAATAGTGGGGGAGAACAAACTATGACGGAACCGAAACCAAAACAAAGCACACCCCAACCTTTAAATATGAAAGGAAAGGAAATCGAAGGAAGAAACCGGAGAGAAGAACGAAAGGAGATCAAGTGCTATTTGTGTGATGGTCCTCACTTGATCCGAGACTGTCCGAAGAAAAAGACTTTCTATGTGATGGTTTTGCAAGAAGAAGAAGACGAAGCACAAATAAGCTCAATGCATTTTCTGAACTCAATATCGAAAGATGAGATAAAATCTTCTAAGAAGGAAGAAAATAAAGGAGGGAGTCTCATGTTCGTCGAAGTTAAAGTAAATGCAAGGAACACTAAGGCGCTAGTAGATTCTGGAGCAACACATAGCTTCATCGCAGAGGAAGAAGCAAGGAAGTTGGGTATTCATTATACAAAGGAGTTAGGTCGGTTGAAGGTTGTCAACTCTCCATCTAATCCGATCCTCGGAGTTTCTCGTGGAATACCCATGAAGATTGCAGAATGGGAAGGGACCATCGACTTGATAGTGGTTCCGATGGACGACTATCGCATGGTACTAGGAATGGATTTCCTGGATATGGTATGTCCTTGGTCGTTCGAAAGAGACAACACCCTGCGTATAACCAAGGGATCAACTATCCATATAATTCCCTTAGTAAGAAGAAAGACAAAAGCTCGATCCCTTTCAACTATGAAGATGTGTTATGACCAGACCAATATAATCAAGAAGAATATGAAGCCAAAAGGGGAAGTTCGAATAAGCGAGACACGTTTGAAGGAACAGGGATCCACATCCGACATGACGAGTTACTCAAGGTTTTATGAGGCTGAGAGAAGAAATAGGATTCAAAGTACATCAAGAAATAAAAGCATGCCTTACTCGAAGAGATACTTTGGAGAAAACGAAAAGACACGAAGTAGCCCCGTGACAACATCGAGACATATGTATAGAAGACTTGACGAGAACGTCAACGGTTTAAGTGGGGGAGGGTGTCACGGACCAAGTTTCTGGAAAATTCCACGATCGTCTAGAGAACTCCGGAACGATCAAGTATATTCGAGAAGTCTCCGGAGAGATCAGGAATGCTCTACGAGACCCTGGAAGATGCTAGAATATTGTAGATGTCCGTGGAACAAAGGAGAACGATCCGGAATAATCAAGAGGACGCTAGATGAAGCAAGAACGACCCGGAAGACTTTGGAAGGATCTAGAACCCGCTAGATCATACAAGAATGATTTGGATAATGTCGGGACGACTTAGAGATTTCTAGAACATCGTATACAAGTCTACCATATTCTAGAGTCTTGTAAAATCTATGTATATAACAGGAAGAGTCTAGATTAGTCATGAATGATCGGGACCTAGAAACTTCCATTTGATGAGGTGTAAGGTTCCTATAAATAGGGGGAGGACTCATTTGTCCAAACCATCAAGAAGTTGCCTTGTAAAGAAGTTGAGTTATATAATAGAAGCTTTATTGAAGTGTCCCTTGTCGTAAATCTTGCTTCCTAAGTTCGTTAGTACATCTAGATCGTCGAAGTTAGGCTGACTTAGTCGGAGAAGCACTAAGTGGCACACGGTATTGACTAGTCTAAAAGAGTCATCCCATGACACGTGGTATCAGAGCCAGGTTCGTACAAGCAAGAGATCATGACTACGGAAGCAGGAAGTAGTGAAGTCGCAAACGTGCCCCCTGTCGTCGAGGAGAAAGGAAGAAAGTCCAGGAAGAGGGACCAATCGATAGATGCCTTGGCAAGCTTAGAGAACAAGCTTACAAGGACGGAGATTAACGTTGGTGAGATCCTTGAATGGAAGGATACCGTCGATCAGTTCGTTGCCGAGATAAGTGACACGAGCGATGGATTGAAGGAGACCATCGGTGTCATCAAGGAAGAAGTCCTTGCACTTATTAACACCTTGCAGAATGAGTTCCGTGAGAAGGTAGCTACTCTAGAAGCCGAAGTAAAGTTGTGCAAAGCCGCTATTGCTGGAGGAGAGAGTACAAAGATGACGCCACATGCCGATGCACCTAAACCATTGAAGTATGGAGGTAAACGCGACCCCAAAGAACTTGATGAATTCTTTTGGTCGATGGAATGCTACTTCAATGCTAGTCAAGTGAAGGACGACAAGACGAAGGTAGATACAGCCGTACTCTATCTATGCGAGAGTGCAGCTCTATGGTGGCGAAGGAAGCATGGTGATATTGAAAAAGGATTATATACCATAGACACATGGGAAGAATTCAAGAGGCAACTCAAGAGACAATTCTGCCCACATAATGCTGAAGACATAGCGATGAAGAAACTTCGTGGGCTAAAGCATATGGGATCCATCCGAGACTATATAGTTGAGTTCACGAGCTTGATGCTAGAGTTACCCGACATGCAGGAGAAGGACAAACTTTTCTATTTCATGGATGGACTACAATCTTGGGCCTACAACGAGCTCAAGAGGAGAAATGTCAAAGACATTGACGAAGCTATTGCCGTGGCAGAAGATCTAATGGAATTTCGAAAAGAAAGCACGGTTAAGAAGAATAGTGGGGGAGAACAAACTATGACGGAACCGAAACCAAAACAAAGCACACCCCAACCTTTAAATATGAAAGGAAAGGAAATCGAAGGAAGAAACCGGAGAGAAGAACGAAAGGAGATCAAGTGCTATTTGTGTGATGGTCCTCACTTGATCCGAGACTGTCCGAAGAAAAAGACTTTCTATGTGATGGTTTTGCAAGAAGAAGAAGACGAAGCACAAATAAGCTCAATGCATTTTCTGAACTCAATATCGAAAGATGAGATAAAATCTTCTAAGAAGGAAGAAAATAAAGGAGGGAGTCTCATGTTCGTCGAAGTTAAAGTAAATGCAAGGAACACTAAGGCGCTAGTAGATTCTGGAGCAACACATAGCTTCATCGCAGAGGAAGAAGCAAGGAAGTTGGGTATTCATTATACAAAGGAGTTAGGTCGGTTGAAGGTTGTCAACTCTCCATCTAATCCGATCCTCAGAGTTTCTCATGGAATACCCATGAAGATTGCAGAATGGGAAGGGACCATTGACTTGATAGTGGTTCTGATGGACGACTATCGCATGGTACTACGAATGGATTTCCTGGATATGGTATGTCCTTGGTCGTTCGAAAGAGACAACACCCTGTGTATAACCAAGGGATCAACTATCCATATAATTCCCTTAGTAAGAAGAAAGACAAAAGCTCGATCCCTTTCAACTATGAAGATGTGTTATGACCAGAGCAATATAATCAAGAAGAATATGAAGCCAAAAGCGGATGTTCGAATAAGCAAGGCACGTTTGAAGGAACAGGGATTCATATCCAACATGGCGAGTTACTCAAGGTTTTACGAGGCTGAGAGAAGAAATAGGATTCAAAGTACATCAAGAAATAAAGCTTGCCTTACTCGAAGAGATACTTTGGAGAAAACGAAAAGACACGAAGTAGCCCCGTGACAACATCGAGACATATGTATAGAAGACTTGACGAGGACGTCAAGGGTTTAAGTGGGGGAGGGTGTCATGGACCAAGTTTCTGGAAAATTCCACGATCGTCTAGAGAACTCCGGAACGATCAAGTATATTCGAGAAGTCTCCGGAGAGATCAGGAATGCTCTACGAGACCCTGGAAGATGCTAGAATATTGTAGATGTCCGTGGAACAAAGGAGAACGATCCGGAATAATCAAGAGGACGCTAGACGAAGCTAGAACGACCCGGAAGACTTTGGAAGGATCTAGAACCCGCTAGATCATACAAGAATGATTTGGATAATGTCGGGACGACTTAGAGATTTCTAGAACATCGTATACAAGTCTACCATATTCTAGAGTCTTGTAAAATCTATGTATATAATAGGAAGAGTCTAGATTAGTCATGAATGATCGGGACCTAGAAACTTCCATTTGAGGAGGTGTAAGGTTCCTATAAATAGGGGGAGGACTCATTTGTCCAAACCATCAAGAAGTTGCCTTGTAAAGAAGTTGAGTTATATAATAGAAGCTTTATTGAAGTGTCCTTTGTCGTAAATGTTGCTTCCTAAGTTTGTTAGTAGATCTAGATCGTCGAAGTTAGGCTGACTTAGTCGGAGAAGCACTAAGTGGCACACGGTATTGACTAGTCTAAAAGAGTCATCCCGTGACATATAGCTCGAAATTTGTCGTGTTATGTGAGGTTAAAAGATTGAGCATTTTGAAAGAGTAGGAGTTAGGTAGGCAGAAAGGAAAAGTTAATACTTTGGAGGCAGAATAGTTGAAGTCATAGCAAGTTCAGATGACAAAATTAAAAGAATGGGAGTTGGGGAGGCGGATGACAAAGGTCATGAGGATGCGAGACTGGTGAAAGAGACTGAGTAGTTTGGGAGAGAATGAAAATTGAAATGAAGTCTTGATCTAGATGGCTAAGTCATTTGAACATTACAAAACAATTTAATTCGAAAGCTTTCTTTTACTTATGGTTTGTATTTTGTATCTCTCTAGTTTATTTAAATAATTCAAAATACGTGCATATAAATAAACGGGTTATTTTCGAGTCATATTCGAGTTGAAATTCTCAACCCTAACCTTACCCATTTAATTTTCGTGTCGTGTCGTGTTAACCCGTTTATTTAAACGGGTTGAAATATCTTACCCAAACTCGTTTATTTCGTGTTGGGTTTCGTGTCGTGTCAATTTTTGCCGCCTCTAGTTCAAAAGGGTATTTTTTTTCCTACACACAAATCTATATTTACATCACACACCAATCTATTTTGACCTATTAAAGGTTGATTTCTCTCTGTTACTTTTTTTTTTCTCTCTTTTTTTATAATTAACCTTTCTATTTCTTTTTATATCTTATAATACAACTTGATAGAAGTACTCATGATTTGGGATAAAAACCCGACGATCCGTGAGATAGAATTTGACTTTTCTCTAGTTGGAATTGTAACTAATGAATGAATATGGTTCAGATTTCTATATATAGTCCTGGGATTTTTGGCAGAAAATATTTTATTCCCGAAATGAACTCTAATATCACAGAGTATTGGAATAATAGCGGTGCACAAAACCTAGTGCATCCACTCTCCTGATATCTCCTTAAGTGTTAAATCCTGAAATACTCAAACTTATACCCAAAGTCTGGAATTTCCCTGTAATTGTTATAACTTCTATTGGCTTGATATGGTTTGTTCAGAATGGAAATTTCGTGTTGTCACAATTGTCAAATGTCTTGTGTGGTTGATAGCTCTAAATATATTGGAAAAAACCTCTTGGAAAACTTCAGAAATGGACTTCAAAAATATAGCCAATGCCCGCCTTGAATGGAATCAAATCAAAAACTTGAAAGGAAGTTGACTAAGCAACTCACCGAGTTATAAGTGAAGACTCGTCGAGTTTGATCGTGACCCGGGCAGAAAATGCGACTTTTCTCTTGGACTCGTCGAGTTGTAAGAGAGCACTCGACGAGTTTTTGTCGCTGATCATGCAAGTTCTTCTTTCTACTTCAATTTTTGATTTTGTGGTCAAAGAGGGTATTAAGGTAATACATCCCCTTATATTCTTCTGTGATGAGACTCCTTTTTAACCTTTATAAACACCATACTCAAAATCTCACTCAAATCTTTAATTCTTCTCGTTAACGACTCGACCCCTCACTTTAATCTCCTCACGCTTTAATTATTAGATTAATTCTCACCCTAACTTCTGAAAAGATCAAAAACAAAAACCAAATAATAAAAAGGAAAAGAATCATTAAATTAAAATCCTACGTTACCCTTATAAACTAGAAGTTTAAAAAGAAAAAGAAAAACAAACTCTAATGATGGGTTGCGTCCCGCAAGTGCTTGTTTTTGTGCAAGTCTTTAGCTGAACTCTCAACTTAATAAACTTCAAATAAATTCAATGCCAATCCACCCGTTGCATTGAATATGTTTTATGGACCAATTTGTAAAATTTTGTGCTTTGCTTCTAAAATTGGTCAAACGAGCTTAAATATATAAACCCAAGAATCTTGATAAGGGTTGGGACCGGTTGGATACTAATCTGTAACGTCCTGATTCTCAGGTATTGATTTAATTAAGAATTTCTTTAGTTTTAAGCCCTACTCGACGAGTTAAGGTTGCCATACTCGTCGAGTAGCAACGAGGTGGGATCGCATATTTAGTGACCTACTTGCCGAGTCCATAAATGGACTCGACGAGTAGGAGCTGGCAGATGAAACCCTAAATCCTGGGGTTCTTGTGACAACCCGAAATTTCTAGCTTTCATTCTTCATTGTTATTAAAGATTAGCTTCGTTTTGCTATTTTATAATGAGGTTTTGGGTCTAAAAGAGTGCTTAAAGCTTAGTATAATTGAGATACGTGTCGGAGGATGGGTTAGATTGAGTGTAGCATTGGAAAAATGGGCCAAACACACCAAATCAGGTGTGTGTGGCCGCACACTAGAGTGTGCGGCCGGCCAGCCGCACACATGCCAACCACACACACCTCCAGCCGCACTCACCTCCTACATATATACTATCCTTGGTCTTTTGATCATTCCTTACACTTCTTCAAAGCAAGGACTTAAAAATCCTCTCAAGTATCATCCAAAAGGTAACATCTTTCACCAAGAACACCAAGAACACCATATTTTTTGGCAGCACACCTGGCCGCACACATGGCCGCACACACGTGCTGGCAGCACACCTAGCCGCACACCTGGCCGCACACACACATATAGTGTGTATTTTGGCCATACACCTTCTTGTATAGCCTTATAACCCTTCATACAATCATATATGATTGTAACACTTCGATATAAGTGTTTACTAGTCCCTAAGGTGGTCCCAATTCATTAATTAGTTGTTCATAACACTAATTGTATTCATATATGTGCCAATATATGCTAAATAGGATTCGTGTGTGTACTCAAGTCACCACTTGGCACCTAGCAACTAATCTAATATTGTCATCAGAACCACTCACTACAGGTGAGTTCATACCCCGATTAATCAACCCTTGAAATGTTTTAAATGCTTTTATGGGGGAGAATACAAGTTGATTCATGATAAGTTATTAGATCAATCACATGTGATTAATAACTAGCATATTATTGGAAGTTTAAATACTTCAAACTGTTTTACCAAACAAATGACTTTAAACTGTTATCAAACTATTTTACATGTTTTTAAACTCTTATATTGTTAAAAACCATGCCTAATACATATATAGTCATATAAATAAGGTTTGAAGGACTTAGGAGAAATAACCCACTTTACTTCCTGTTCCTCGTTTGGTTGTGGTCCTAAAGTACCCGGTTATTTGTCCGAGTGTCGTTGAATCCTTACTTATATATTATGTGTATATGTATAGACATAAAGATTTATATCTTAGTTCAGTACATTCAGTCATTCCTCAAATTACTAATAAACTATAATAGGTATAGTTTAGGGTTATACTACTTACTACTTTTAGTTCCAAGAAACATACAAGGAGTCAGTTCATTCATGCGTCAATACTTATTACTACTAGAACATATACATGATATTACTATGAGAACATATACAACTATACTAGAAGGAGTACATATTCAACTACACTAGAAGGAGAACATATACAACTAGACTAGAAGGAGTACATATTCAACTATACTAGAAAGAGAACATATACAACGATACTAGAACAGAAACAATACATTACATATACATGAATACATTTACATAAATGTGATCCACTGTATCGGAGCATGCCTTCAATATCATGGCCCGAGTTGTAGCCAGAATCTCTTAGAGGGAGAGCGTGAGTTTGCGTATAGATCTATACTGGATTGACTATCCTACACCTTGCTGCTAGCTACAGCCGGACCTGCAGGTTTGCGGGTGCCAAACGTCATACCTGTTACGACTTACATTGTTGTGTTTCATAGTCGATAGTATGGTACAATTAATCACATAATACCTTGATATAAATCCGGTTTAAGGTAGTTAGTACGGTAGTAGTTCCTATAATACAACACTACAGTACTACACTAATTTACCCCTTTACATATAATTAGTGATCTTTTCACTTAAACATTAATGTACAAACTATATTTTGATAATGATAGTTATACTTGGGAAAATTACACACTTTTACAAGAAATGAACTTACAAAACAGTTATGCCTTGGTATAAGGCTACTCTTAGTAGAAAATATAGGATTTTCTAGGAGTTACAAACTTTTACAAACCTTACAAACATTCATATACTTTTATTACAAATGGTTACAAACTCTTACTTCAAAATCACGTTCAAACATTTTGATACAAACACCGACACTATATACTTATGAACTCACCAACTTTAATGCTGATAAACTCTTTCAAAATAACTTGTATTCTCAGGTCATCAGTAGACAGGTACCGAGACCAGCTTTTGAGAAGATGGAGTGCATTCAGGACTCATCTCTTTATTTTGATTTATATTTTTGGTGTCTATAACTGTACAGAACACGCTTGTATTAAAATTATATCTTTAATGCAATGGTTGATGTTGTTTGCTTGTTTGCTATTATTCTGTGTTGTGATACTTTACATGACGTCCTCTGCCCTAGAACGTTTCCGCCGTTCTCGGTTTTGGGGTGTGACAGATTGGTATCAGAGCATTGTTTATAGTGAATTGAGTATATCAACCCATAAAAGATATACTAACTATAAACCCATTTGGGATTAAAACACTCTGACCAAGAGTCTATACTTTAAATACTAAAATATTTAACTAAGTATACAAGTCTGCATTCATACTAAAATTAGTGTCACAATGACAAGAACAAAAGTATTGCGATTGTTAGATATCACAAGTGAGCTCGGGGATGTATGGTCAGTCTTGGGAATGGCATAGCCTGATCAACTATGCTGGTCCGAAGAGTGATTAGCATATGCCCTAGAATGGTTGTGATATGGTAACAAGTCTAAAAACTTACCAACACTACTACAATAGGAACATTAGGACAGAGCATAGGTTTAAAATACTATAGGAGTATTTTGGGTTACTTTAATCAATTATCTGAGAACTAAAAGGGTCATTATCAAATAGGTCAATAGTCGTTAAGTGGATACTCCAAGGTTGTATGAAATTAGGTGTTATAGTCTGAGAATTTGTAACCTTTGCTTCACCTCCTGTCCTTGTTTGGTTGTGGTTTTGGAGTTAGGGCTACCTATTCGAAGGCCTATCCTACTCTACTTTCATATAACTGGTATGCACTACACAAGTATTGACATAATTAATATAGATCATCTTATAATTATCTTAGTAGTACGTCTAATTTCATAAGATTCTTATATCCTCTTTCTCGCGTAGATATCATGGCTGGATTTCATCATGGCGACCCATACTTTCCAAATGAAGGCAACGCAGGATGGCTCGACGCAGAGTCTGATGATGAGCACCAAATCCCATTGGATGATCATCAAGCAGAAGGCTTCTTGGATGGATCTGACTCTGAGCCCGAAGTCAACAATCTACCTCCCGTAGGTCAAGCCCCAAACAACAATCCCCGACCAGCTTTTCCAGGTCCCACACCCTTGTGGGTAAACAACTTGAATTGCTGGAGCGACGAACAGGGTCAACCCTTACCTTACTTTGGGGACCGAAGCTTTTACAACGTTAGCGAAGGTGGCTCTGCGGATAGAGCTCTGCCCGTCATGGTCCGTAGAATTTCTCGTAACGTCGAACAAGGTCGAGCAGCCCTCGATCGGGTCATGGAAATTGATGCCAACTCAGGCGTTAACACCGTCTGCATTCGACGTCTGGAAGAAACACTCAAAGGGATGAGGAGAACTAATGACACACTACGACAGCAATTAACCACCAAAGACGCAGAACTTCGAGTTCGCCAGAGAGCTCACGAACGACACCTCCGAGAAGTGGTTCGTCGACTGGCAGATATGAGGATTCGCCCTAGGAATTCTCGTCGTCGTTAGAAGATGTCTAATACATCTTTGTCTTTTGATTAAGGAGTAGCCTTTAGTATCTGGGCTTTAAGTAGCACTTGTATGTAAAATATTCCTAACTTTCAGTACTCTAATTAGGAATCTAGAAACTGTCAAACTTTTCCGTATGGTATGATGTAAGACCTACTGCTAGGTCGATTTTCCCTGAACTTATTACATCAATAATACCAGTAATATTGACAGCTATCTATTCCGTGGGAAAATCTTTACACTTGTGTTTTTCCTACTATTCTTCCCTATTATGATCTCAATTTGTACGCTCATTCAACTGTTGGACTATGGCTATTTAGTCCATGTGTCACTCTCACCCTGCTTACAATTGATTCTTACAATTGTATTTGTCTTTATAAACTTATAGCTGAAAGATGCCTCCTCGCAAGTCAACAAGACGTAATCCTCCACCCCCACCACCACCTCCTCCTCCGGTCATCGATACTGCGGCTCTGAATGCTGCAGTAGTAGCGGCAGTGGCAACTGCCATGGCTCAATATCACTCAACTGACAACAGCCAAGGTGGAACCCCTGTTGAATCTACTCACGCTGAAATCCCTATGCGCACCAGAGAGTGCTCCTACAAAGATTTCACAAACTGCAAACCGAAGTCCTTCAAAGGGACTGGTGGAGTCATTTCCCTCTCGCAATGGTTCGAGAAGACTGAATCGGTCTTCGAAATCTGTGCATGCCCTGCTACGAGCAAGGTCAAATATGCTGCATGCACTTTTGAGGAGAAAGCCTTGACGTGGTGGAACGGCAACGTTAAAGCACTAACTCTCGTCGGAGCCAACGACATGGGCTGGGAAGCTATGAAAGACCTCATGATTGAGGAGTATTGCCCGAGGGGCGAGATTTAGAAATTGGAGCAGGATTTGTGGGGCCTAACCATGAAGGGATCCAACATAGTCGCATATACCGCCATATTCAGCGAACTGGTGGCCCTGTGCCCCAATATGGTTCCCACTGAAGGGAAGAAGATCGAGAGGTACATCTGGGGGCTGGTGCCTCCGTATCAGGGAAATGTCCTATCATCCAACCCTGCTACCTTCGACAGTACCAAGTGACTGGCACAGCGACTCATTGACCATGGAGTCCAATCCCCAACAGCGACAACAACCCTAGCCGTCTCGGAACCCTCCAAAACCGCTGACACTAAGCGGAAGTTCTGGGATGACAAGAAGAAACAGCGAGCTGCCAAAAAGCAGCAAATTGTGGCTGTACATGCTGCGATAACCTCTACTGCTGTTGCTGCTCTGGTGAAGCAGTATGCTGGAAGTTTGCCTAAGTGCAACAAATGCAACTTCCACCACAACGGCCCCTGCCGTGAAATGTAGTGCTCTAACTGCAACAAGAAAGGACACACTTTCCGTTTCTGTAAATCTCTGGCGAGGCCGATTAACCAAGTCCCCGATACGGGCGTAAGCCAGGCTTGCTATGGTTGTGGCGATGTGGGCCACCATAAGAGGGACTGCCCCAAAGCAAAGAATATCGGTCGAGCGGGGAGAGTACTGGCAATAGGCCATGGGGAAGCGGTTGCTGACCCGACGGTGGTGACTGGTACATTCCTTCTCGATAACTCCTATGCATGCTTTCTGTTCGATAGTGGAGCGGAGCGAAGCTTCGTGACCCATAAATTTGCTCACATACTTAAACTACAACCGTGCGCACTTAAAGAACAATTCACGGTAGAAATGGCTAATGGGAAAACTGAAAGCACCAGGAGCATATACCTAGGATGTAACCTAACTCTAGATAACCATTCATTTCCAATCGACTTCATGCCGGTTTCAATTAAAAGCTTCGACGTTATCATCGGCATGGATTGGTTGAGTCTTCATCGCGCGGACATCACGTGCTACAAGAAAGCAGTCCGTCTAAACCTCCCATCTAACGAAATTCTAGTCGTCTACGGTGACAAACCCTGTACGAGTCTTCGTATTATCTCAAGTATTCAAGCACATAAATATCTACGTAAGGAATATCGTGCATTCCTTGCTCACGTTGTCGATACAAGCCTAGAAACGAAAGAAATAAAAGACATTCCAGTAGTGAGCGACTTTCCCGACATCTTTCCAGAAGAGCTACCAGGATTACCTCCGCAACTATAGTTCGAGTTCAGAATCGACTTAATTCCAGGAGCTACCCCAGTAGCCAAGTCGCCATATTGATTAGCACCAGCTGAGATGCAGGAACTATCTGGTCAACTTAACGAACTTCTCAGCAAAGGCTTTATAAGACCGAGTTTCTCACCTTGGGGAGCACCGGTCTTGTTCGTTAAGAAGAAAGACAGATCATTCCGTATGTGTATCGACTATAGGGAACTCAACAAACTAACGGTCAAAAATCGTTACCCTCTGCCTCGCATCGACGATTTATTTGACCAACTGCAAGGGGCGAATTATTTTTCCAAAATTGATCTGAGATTCGGATATCACCAGTTACGAGTGCTAGAGGAGGATGTTCCGAAGACAGCCTTCCGAACTTGTTACGAACACTACGAGTTCGTGGTGATGCCATTCGGATTTACCAATGCGCCCACAATTTTCATGGATTTGATGAATAGAGTATGCCGACCTTACTTGGATCAGTTCGTCATTGTCTTTATTGACGACATCCTGATCTACTCCCGTAGTAACGAAGAGCATGGCGATCACCTGCGACAAGTTCTAGGAACTTTACGAATAGAGAAGCTCTATGCGAAATTCTCGAAATGTGAATTTTGGATCCGAAGAGTCGAATTCTTAGGACATGTGGTAAGCGAAGAGGGAATCCACATGGACCCATCCAAAATTAAGGCCATTGAGAACTGTTCAGCACCGAAGACGCCTACAAAAATTCATCAATTCCTAGGTCTCGCTGGCTACTACTGCAGATTCATACAAAACTTCTCCCGCATTGCGAAACCTCTTACAACACTGACCCAGAAGGGCGTGGCCTTTGACTGGGAAGAGAAACAGGAGAGAGAATTCCAAACGCTCAAGCGAGCCTTGTGCACCGCACCAATACTATCCCTCCCCAAAGGGATAGAAGATTTCGTTGTCTATTGTGATGCGTCAAATCAAGGGCTCAGTTGTGTTCTTATGCAATGGGGTAAGGTCATCGCCTACGCCTCGAGACAGATGAAGACACACGAAGTCAACTACACCATGCACGATCTTGAACTGGCGGCAGTTGTGTTTGCCTTGAAGATCTGGAGGCACTACCTGTATGGCACCAAAAGCACCATTTTTACTAACCATAAGAGTTTACAACACATATTTGATCAGAAGGAGATCAATATGCGCCAACGACGATGGGTCGAGCTACTCAATGACTACGAATGCAACATTCATTATCATCTGGGTAAAGCCAACGTAGTAGCAGATGCCCTAAGTCGGAAAGAATATTTTGGTCGAAGAGTCAAATCATTGACGATGACGATCCATTCACACTTGTCTACACAAATTCAGGAGGCTCAACTTGAAGCTGCGAAACTTGAACATGTGGTGAGTGAATCCCTCAGAGGAATGGATAAGAACTTAGAAGCCAAGGGTGGCGGAGCCCTATATTTCATGGACCGGATCTGGAACCCGAAACACAGTGGTTTTCGAGACTTGGTCATGACCGTGGCACACAACACTCGATATTCCGTCCGCCCAGGTTCAAATAAGATGTATCTGGATCTTAAGAAGTTATACTGGTGGCCTAACATGAAAGCAGAGATTGCTACCTTCGTAAGTAAATGCCTTACTTGCGCAAAGGTTAAGGTCGAGTACCAGAAACCCTCTTGTTTACTGCAACAACCAGAGATTCCAGAATAGAAGTGGGAGCGGATCACTATGGATTTCATAACCAAGTTGCCCAAGACAACGGGTGGACTTGATACCATATGGGTCATCGTCGATAGATTGACCAAGTCTATACACTTCCTGGCTATCAAGGAAACTGATAAGATGGTGAAGCTTACGAGACCATACATTAGGGGAATCGTGCGACTGCATGGTGTTCCTATATCCATTATCTCTGATAGAGATAGTAGGTTCACCTCAAGATTCTGGCAATCGTTGCAACATTCTCTAGGAACAAGGCTAGACATGAGCACAGCCTACCATCCTCAGACCGACGGGCAAAGTGAGAGGACCATTCAAACACTGGAAGATATGCTGAGAGCCTGTGTGATTGACTTTGGAATGGCATGGGATACTCATTTACCTCTTGTCGAATTTTCCTACAATAACAGTTATCACACGAGCATCAAGGCTGCTCCATTTGAAGCCCTCTATGGCCGGAAAGTGCAGATCCCCTCTGTGCTGGGCTGAAGTGGGTGACACCCAGTTAGCTAAGGGGCAGGTTTCTGACAGTACTCTCACAGGCCCGGAAATCATTCGGGAAACGACGGATAAGATCGTTCAGATTCGTGAACGATTGAAAGCCTCCAGAGACCGACAGAAAAGCTACGCCGATAAACGTAGAAAACCGTTGGAATTCCAGGTGGGCGACCGTGTTTTATTGAAGGTCTCACCCTGGAAGGGCTTAATAGGCTTCGTAAAGCGTGGAAAGCTAAATCCAAGGTACATTGGGCCTTTCGAGATTCTCGCAAGAATCGACCCAGTAGGTTACAAACTCAACCTACCGAGTGAACTTAGAAACGTACATCCTACCTTCCACATATCGAACTTGAAAAAATGTCTGTCCGACGAGACTCTTGTAATCCCACTCGATAAGATCGAGATCAACGAGAGCCTCAACTTCGTGGAAGAACCTGTAGAGGTCATGGACCGTGAAGTCAAGCAGACGAAACAAAGCCGCATCCCGATTGTGAAGGTTTGCTGGAACGCCAAGCGGGGACTGGAATTCACATGGGAGCGCGAGGATCAAATGAAATTGAAATATCCTCATCTATTCGCTTAGTTTTCTGTAAATACTTTATTTGCTTAGACTCTAATTTCGGGACGAAATTCCCTCCAACAAGGGGATGATGTGACAACCCGAAAAATTTCTGGCTTTCATTCTTCATTGTTATTAAAGATTAGCTTCGTTTTGCTATTTTATAATGAGGTTTTGGGTCTAAAAGAGTGCTTAAAGATTAGTATAATTGAGATACGTGTCGGAGGATGGGTTAGATTGAGTGTAGCATTGGAAAAACGGGCCAAACACACCAAATCAGGTGTGTGCGGCCAGCCAGCCGCACACATGGCAACCACACACACCTCCAGCCGCACTAACCTCCTATATATATATATATATATATATATATATATATATATATATACTATCCTTGGTCTTTTGATCATTCCTTACACTTCTTCAAAGCAAGGACTCAAAAATCCTGTCAAGTATCATCCAAAAGGTAACATCTTTCACCAAGAACACCAAGAACACCATATTTTCTAGCAGCACACCTGGCCGCACACACGTGTTGGCAGCACACCTAGCCGGACACCTAGCCGCACACACACATATAGTGTGTATTTTGGCCATACACCTTCTTGTATAGCCTTATAACCCTTCATACAATCATGTATGATTGTAACACTTCGATATAAGTGTTTATAGTCCCTAAGGTGGTTCCAATTCATTAATTAGTTGTTCATAACACTAATTATATTCATATATGTGACAATATATGCTAAATAGGATTCGTGTGTGTACTCAAGTCACCACTTGGCACCTAGCAACTAATCCAACATTGTCATTAGAACCACTCACTACAGGTGAGTTCATACCCCGATTAATCAACCCTTGAAATGTTTTAAATGCTTTTATGGGGGAGAATACAAGTTGATTCATGATAAGTTATTAGATCAATCACATGTGATTAATAACTAGCATATTATTGGAAGTTTAAATACTTCAAACGGTTTTACCAAACAAATGACTTTAAACTGTTATCAAACTATTTTACATGTTTTTAAACTCTTATATTGTTAAAAACCATGCCTAATACATATATAGTCATATAAATAAGGTTTGAAGGACTTAGGAGAAATAACCCACTTTACTTCCTGTTCCTCGTTTGGTTGTGGTCCTAAAGTACCCGGTTATTTGTCCGAGTGTCGTTGAATCCTTACTTATTATATGTGTATATGTATAGACATAAAGATTTATATCTTAGTTCAGTACATTCAGTCATTCCTCAAATTACTAATAAACTATAATAGGTATAGTTTAGGGTTATACTACTTACTACTTTTAGTTCCAAGAAACATACAAGGAGTCAGTTCATTCATGAGTCAATACTTATTACTACTAGAACATATACATGATATTACTATGAGAACATATACAACTATACTAGAAGGAGTACATATTCAACTACACTAGAAGGAGAACATATACAACTAGACTAGAAGGAGTACATATTCAACTATACTAGAAAGAGAACATATACAACGATACTAGAACAGAAACAATACATTACATATACATGAATACATTTACATAAATGTGATCCACTGTATCGGAGCATGCCTTCAATATCATGGCCCGAGTTGTAGCCAGAATCTCTTAGAGGGAGAGCGTGAGTTTGCGTATAGATCTATACTGGATTGACTATCCTACACCTTGCTGCTAGCTACAGCCGGACCTGCAGGTTTGCGGGTGCCAAACGTCATACCTGTTACGACTTACATTGTTGTGTTTCATAGTCGATAGTATGGTACAATTAATCACATAATACCTTGATATAAATCCGGTTTAAGGTAGTTAGTACGGTAGTAGTTCCTATAATACAACACTACAGTACTACACTAATTTACCCCTTTACATATAATTAGTGATCTTTTCACTTAAACATTAATGTACAAACTATATTTTGATAATGATAGTTATACTTGGGAAAATTACACACTTTTACAAGAAATGAACTTACAAAACAGTTATGCCTTGGTATAAGGCTACTCTTAGTAGAAAATATAGGATTTTCTAGGAGTTACAAACTTTTACAAACCTTACAAACATTCATATACTTTTATTACAAATGGTTACAAACTCTTACTTCAAAATCACGTTCAAACATTTTGATACAAACACCGACACTATATACTTATGAACTCACCAGCTTTAATGCTGATAAACTCTTTCAAAATAACTTGTATTCTCAGGTCATCAGTAGACAGGTACCGAGACCAGCTTTTGAGAAGATGGAGTGCATTCAGGACTCATCTCTTTATTTTGATTTATATTTTTGGTGTCTATAACTGTACAGAACACGCTTGTATTAAAATTATATCTTTAATGCAATGGTTGATGTTGTTTGCTTGTTTGCTATTATTCTGTGTTGTGATACTTTACATGACGTCCTCTGCCCTAGAACGTTTCCGCCGTTCTCGGTTTTGGGGTGTGACAGATTGGTATCAGAGCATTGTTTATAGTGAATTGAGTATATCAACCCATAAAAGATATACTAACTATAAACCCATTTGGGATTAAAACACTCTGACCAAGAGTCTATACTTTAAATACTAAAATATTTAACTAAGTATACAAGTCTGCATTCATACTAAAATTAGTGTCACAATGACAAGAACAAAAGTATTGCGATTGTTAGATATCACAAGTGAGCTCGGGGATGTATGGTCAGTCTTGGGAATGGCATAGCCTGATCAACTATGCTGGTCCGAAGAGTGATTAGCATATGCCCTAGAATGGTTGTGATATGGTAACAAGTCTAAAAACTTACCAACACTACTACAATAGGAACATTAGGACAGAGCATAGGTTTAAAATACTATAGGAGTATTTTGGGTTACTTTAATCAATTATCTGAGAACTAAAAGGGTCATTATCAAATAGGTCAATAGTCGTTAAGTGGATACTCCAAGGTTGTATGAAATTAGGTGTTATAGTCTGAGAATTTGTAACCTTTGCTTCACCTCCTGTCCTTGTTTGGTTGTGGTTTTGGAGTTAGGGCTACCTATTCGAAGGCCTATCCTACTCTACTTTCATATAACTGGTATGCACTACACAAGTATTGACATAATTAATATAGATCATCTTATAATTATCTTAGTAGTACGTCTAATTTCATAAGATTCTTATATCCTCTTTCTCGCGTAGATATCATGGCTGGATTTCATCATGGCGACCCATACTTTCCAAATGAAGGCAACGCAGGATGGCTCGACGCAGAGTCTGATGATGAGCACCAAATCCCATTGGATGATCATCAAGAAGAAGGCTTCTTGGATGGATCTGACTCTGAGCCCGAAGTCAACAATCTACCTCCCGTAGGTCAAGCCCCAAACAACAATCCCCGACCAGCTTTTCCAGGTCCCACACCCTTGTGGGTAAACAACTTGAATTGCTGGAGCGACGAACAGGGTCAACCCTTACCTTACTTTGGGGACCGAAGCTTTTACAACGTTAGCGAAGGTGGCTCTGCGGATAGAGCTCTGCCCGTCATGGTCCGTAGAATTTCTCGTAACGTCGAACAAGGTCGAGCAGCCCTCGATCGGGTCATGGAAATTGATGCCAACTCAGGCGTTAACACCGTCTGCATTCGACGTCTGGAAGAAACACTCAAAGGGATGAGGAGAACTAATGACACACTACGACAGCAATTAACCACCAAAGACGCAGAACTTCGAGTTCGCCAGAGAGCTCACGAACGACACCTCCGAGAAGTGGTTCGTCGACTGGCAGATATGAGGATTCGCCCTAGGAATTCTCGTCGTCGTTAGAAGATGTCTAATACATCTTTGTCTTTTGATTAAGGAGTAGCCTTTAGTATCTGGGCTTTAAGTAGCACTTGTATGTAAAATATTCCTAACTTTCAGTACTCTAATTAGGAATCTAGAAACTGTCAAACTTTTCCGTATGGTATGATGTAAGACCTACTGCTAGGTCGATTTTCCCTGAACTTATTACATCAATAATACCAGTAATATTGACAGCTATCTATTCCGTGGGAAAATCTTTACACTTGTGTTTTTCCTACTATTCTTCCCTATTATGATCTCAATTTGTACGCTCATTCAACTGTTGGACTATGGCTATTTAGTCCATGTGTCACTCTCACCCTGCTTACAATTGATTCTTACAATTGTATTTGTCTTTATAAACTTATAGCTGAAAGATGCCTCCTCGCAAGTCAACAAGACGTAATCCTCCACCCCCACCACCACCTCCTCCTCCGGTCATCGATACTGCGGCTCTGAATGCTGCAGTAGTAGCGGCAGTGGCAACTGCCATGGCTCAATATCACTCAACTGACAACAGCCAAGGTGGAACCCCTGTTGAATCTACTCACGCTGAAATCCCTATGCGCACCAGAGAGTGCTCCTACAAAGATTTCACAAACTGCATTAATTTACCCCTTTACATATAATTAGTGATCTTTTCACTTAAACATTAATGTACAAACTATATTTTGATAATGATAGCTATACTTGGGAAAATTACACACTTTTACAAGAAACGAACTTACAAAACATTTATGGCTTGGTATAAGGCTACTCTTAGTAGAAAATATAGGATTTTCTAGGAGTTACAAACTTTTACAAGCCTTACAAACATTCATATACTTTTATTACAAATGGTTACAAGCTCTTACTTCAAAATCACGTTCAAACATTTTGATACAAACACCGACACTAAATACTTATGAACTCATCAGCTTTAATGCTGATAAACTTTTTCAAAATAACTTGTATTCTCAGGTCATCAGTAGACAGGTACCGAGACCAGCTTTTGAGAAGATGGAGCGCATTCAGGACTCATCTCTTTATTTTAATTTATATTTTTGGTGTCTATAACTGTACAGAACACGCTTGTATTAAAATTATATATTTAATGCAATCAATGATGTTGCTTGCTTGTTTGCTATTATTCTGTGTTGTGATACTTTACATGACGTCCTCCGCCCCAGAAAGTTTCCGCCGTTCTTGGTTTTGGGGTGTGACTGTTCTGCACTCTATTTAAGGAAGCATAAGCCTCATTTGGCCTCTTTGTAGTCCCTGAGAGCTCATAGAAACCCTAACCCGTGTGGTGCTTCATTCTTGTGCATTGTAAGCTTGGAAAGAAGGTTTTTGGGAGGAAGAACTTGGAGAGCAAGAGGATAGGAACAAGGAAGGAGTGGAAATCCGAGATCTACCTTAGTTACCATCCATTGAAGGTATCAAGTCATCATCTTTATCTCTTTTCCTTCTAGACCTCATATGGTGGATATCTTGGGTTTTTATGGTTTGAATAAGGTGATATTGCAAGATATGAGCTAGATCTGAAGTTGTAACTTCAGATCTGGACCCGTCTCAAGTTCTAGAATCATAAAGTTTCTGTTTTGGTCATGGATGAGGCCCTCCCTGTGCATGAAACCCCATTTAGAGCTTAGATTTTGCATTAAGAACCTTTTTAGCCATGCATGCATGTAAAGTTTGCAACTTTACGTGAAAGGCACGCCCTGGAAGCTTGGATCTGTAATATGGAGCCATAGCATGGTTTAAATGAGTCTGTATGGCTTAAGGACTGAAGGAACTCGGCGAGTCGCAAGGTCAACTCGGTGAGTCACATGAAGATGGCCGTGAACTCGACGAGTTGGATGAATAACTCGACAAGTCCGATGAAGATTGCTATAGGCTCGACGAGTTGTAGAACAACTCGGTGAGTCCGATGAGTTTTCCCCAAGATAGGAATGCGTGTGTATCGACGTGTTGATAGAAGGAAACTCAACGGGTGGCCTTAGGGTTCCAATCGAAAATCGTAAGAACTCGACGGGTCACCCCGGTGACTCAGCTAGTGGGAAAGAACTTCATGGAACTCGGCGAGTAGCCGAGGGTACTCGGCGACTTAAGATCAACATGGACTGTTGACCTTGACGGCGGACTTTGACTTTTACCAGGGATTTATTAGTTGGTTTATGGAGTTCCTTGTGAGGATGATGACTTATGGGTGAATTCGTATTATGGTAATAGGTGGTGGAGCCTTTGGTCAGTGATCTGGGAGTTGGGATATATTTACCGAGTCGACATCTGCGAGGTGAGTTATCCTCACTATATCGATAGGGTCTACGACACCAAGGCCGACCCTTTAGTTGTTATTGTTATGATGTGCTACTTGTAGTTACGATATGTTATATGCGGTTATGATCTGATAGATCAGAATCAGGATAGACAGTACGTTATGCTCTATGATCCTTCGGGATTGGTAGGATGGCGGCCTGCTAGGTCGGTGATTTAGTTATAAGAGAATGCTATGATTGACGATCAGTGAGATAGATATGTTTGATGTCTGTATATGCCAGTATGTATTAGTTATGTGCATATGATTATTTGTTCGTTGGTTGGGTTGAGGCGGCCCTGCTTTGTGCTGAAGGCCAACAAACCCTACGAGCGGTCCAAGGAGACTATAGGCCCATGTGGCGGTCCAGTCATGCCGAAGGCTCGGTATAGATTTAGTCAGACTTTAGGACCTGTAGGGCGGTCCAGTTAGGCTGATGGCCCAATATTCATGTTGATTGGTTGATTACTACTGATATGATATTGTCAGTGTGGTATTGGTATATGATTATTTGTTCGGTGGTTGGGTTGAGGCGGCCCTGCTTTGTGCTGAAGGCCAACAAACCCTACGAGCGGTCCAAGGAGACTGTAGGCCCATGTGGCGGTCCAGTCATGCCGAAGGCTCGGTATAGATTTAGTCAGACTTTAGGACCTGTAGGGCGGTCCAGTTAGGCCGATGGCCCAGTATTCATGTTGATTGGTTGATTACTACTGATATGGTATTGTCAGTGTGGTATTGGTATTTTGGGGGGTAGCTCACAAAGCCCTTAGGCTTACAGTTTTCAGTTTATCGTTTCAGGTATTTCAGGAGATCATGGCAAAGCGAAGGCGTGACCATACCGCTTCTCATCTTTATGATATGATTTTAGGACACTTTGATGGACATTAATTGAAAATGTTTTGTAAACAATTGTTTGTTGGTTTTCAATTATGATTGAAAAGTTTTAAATTTGGCATAAAATTTATGGATGTTACATAATCAGAAATGGATCGTGCTTCAGAACTTTCTCCAGAGTTGGAGTCGTCACCCCATGCTTCGAAACACAATCTGGGAAAATAGGGGGCCACGTTGTGGTAATGGTCAAACCACGACTTAGTTCCTACAACTCAAACTGTTCTTGTTCTTCATCTGACCCTTTTGCTAGCAATCTTTCCAGCTCCTCCAAATCTCTTTCCAGATTAAATTTCATCTTGTAAATTTAGCTCTTGTAACTCATATTGATCTTGTGTGATGGGAAAAATGTTAGCTAACCATCTTCCAAATTTCCTCAAATCTTCATCTGAGTCATACTCTTCATCTTCTTGCTCAAATTCCTATACTACTTCCTCAAGAAAAGCATCAAAAGCATCGAGATTTGGAAAATACATAATAAAACTTAAAACAGAAAATAGGTAACTTTATATGAGATAAATCTCACACAAAGGATCGATAACACTAGCAAATAAAATTAATTATTTAGAACCGTTCCCCGGCAACAGCGCCAAAAACTTGATGTGTGTGGAATGTACTAGTTTTAATCCTACTAACTTAAGCATAAAGACAAACACATAAAAGGCAATATACCTATCAATTAGCAGTTTAGTTTAGGTAAGTAGGGTATCGAACACAGGGAGCGGTAAACAATTAAAATAAATGCTAATATTGCCTAAGTAAAAAAAAGTAATAGAAAGGGGGGTTTCTCTAGTTCTGCAAGACTAGAAAATTAGTAATCAAATAACACTCAAACAAAAGACAATTAAAAACTAAGCGAACAAAAGACAATTAGATTCAATAAGATAAAGAGACTTGTGTTCAGATTCAATTCACTTATTCCTGTGGTTGATTTTATGGCAAGTGCAATGGATTAATATATCAATGGTTACCGATTTCTAATGTGATTAGGTTCATGTTCACTATTACTAATCCTTTAGCATACAAGTTAATTCAAACTGTGATCAAGTGATTAAACTAACAAGTTTCCTAGTGTTTAGTTCCAATCAAGTAAGACTTATAATATTAGTTAACTACATTTGTCAATTTAATCAACTCATATGTGGTTGTTCACCACACATGCTCACACATCAACTTACTTATTTTCTAGTTAACTCTAGGTCCGTGTTCACTAATACTAGGCATACAATCTTGTTTTCATAAAACTATATGATTCAAGCAATTAAGAAGATGTTCATACAACTCAATAAAATTGATTATTAACAGAAAATAATTATCATTAACATGCAAGGATCTTTTAACAAGCTTAACAAGATAAATAATCAAATCAAATTAATCCAAACCACTCAATCAAACCATATTCATAAGATCATATAGTTTAAACAAAAGTATGAAGCTTTTAGCTCATAACTACAACAAATAGCATCCTAAAATTGAAATCTAATGATTAAAACATGGTTCACACAAAATATTAAGATAAAAGTGATGTTTTTTTTGCCTTTGATCTCTTCAAAATTGACTTCTAGGTTGAATTCTCAAAAACCACAGCTCTAAGAACCCTTCCGGCCTCCAAAAATCATCCAAAGCCTCCAACATTAGTTAGGGCTCCAAATGATAAAGTTATATATATAAATTCTGAAAAATAGTTCAACTCGAAAAGTTTTTTGGGAAAAAGTCGTCGAGTTTTTCATTTAAATCGCGTGTACGACATGTCAGCGTCAAGAATCGTGAAACTTCTATTCAACTCATCAAGTTGGAGTCCCAAATTGTTGAGTTCGCTTGGAATCAACATTTTCTCAAAACATGAAACTCGTTCGAAGTTGTGTCTAGTTTTCAAAGCATTTTGAATCTCATCAATCGGAGTTACGGTTCATGAGATATTGCCAAAACACTGACGAGGGGTCAAGCTGTCCAGCAACATCCTTCTTTCTTCAAAATCCAATCTCCAAGCTTCCAATTGCTAAATCCGCTTCCTTTTCCATCTGAGCATGTCATTGTTGCTGAAAAATGAAATTATAAACTAATTAAGCATCTTCTGTTCATTAAATGAGATAAAAAACATAAAGTATTAAGATAATGCATGAATTTTATTACTAAATTTGCCCATATCATTTGTTGAAAGGGTTTTGAAGTTATCCACTCCTCATCGTCCGAGGTATAATCATTATAGCAAGGGTGGGAATTTATCCTTCCTTATTAATCCTAGATTACCTGCTGAATTTTATGGACTTTTCGATAATGTTCATTTTTTAATGGGACAATAGGGCTTATAACAGTATGTTTTCGATGACATCCTTTGTAGCAAATGTGGATGAGGATTTGAATGATAGTCGTGGTCCATATGTGTTTAAGGTTTCTGGTCAGATTAGTCATAAGATTGGGTCGCTTTAGCCTGATAGTGTGAAGGGTCTAAGGTTTCTTCATTTGTATTTATTTGATACCGAGAACAAGATTGTTAATAGGTTTAGGGCATTTGACAGTCCCCTAAAAGAGGATTTGGATGCGGGTATAGTTAAGTTTCTGGTTGAGTTTTTGAGGGCCAACAATGAATATGTGCGAACGTTCAAAACCGCAAAGAAACTTGCTGATGAGATGAATGTAGAATATTATGCCATTTGTTTGATAATGTTCCTGTAACATCCCCTCTGGCACATATCACAATATTGTCCGCTTTGGGCTCCCGACACGAAAACTTCCCAAGGGATTACCCATCCCTAGATTGCTCTCGTCCAGGCACGCGTAACTACAGAGTTCTCATGGGATCTGTTGCCCTCACGGATTTAAAATGTGTAGTGACAAGGAAGGTATCCACACCCCTTATAAGGAAATGTTTCATTCTCCTTCCAAGCCGATGTGGGATTAGGCGTACCTCACCTTCACCCCTAATATAGGGTCGACGTCCCTGTCAAACACATTGACCCGTGCCCCAGCTGTGATACCATTTATAACATCCCTCTCTGGTACGTATCAAAATATTGCCCGCTTTGGGCTCCCGGCATGAAAACTTCTGAGGGGGTCACCCATCCCTGGATTGCTCTCGTCCGGACACGCTTAATTGCAAAGTTCTCATGGGATCTGCTGCCTTCATGGCTTTAAAATGCATTGTGACAAGGAAGGCATCCACAACCCTTATAAGGAAATGTTTTGTTCTCATTCCAAGCCGATGTGGGATCATGTGTACCCCACGACATTGGGAATCATTCTTCGAGTTATAATGGAGAAGTTATGACTTGTCGAAGTTTTGCAGCAAAACGGGTACAACATCGGGAATCGTATAAGTGAGTTTGCGATAAAAACTTTTTAGCCTTAGCGATCTAAACAAAAGTCGTAGTATACGTTGAACCGAGAGCATGCATAAAAAGAACGTCCAAATCTGACAAATGTAAAGTAGTAAACAAGCAACAACATCATCCATTGCATTAATAGTATAATTTTAGTTACAAGTGTTTTCTTTCATAGTACAAGACATGATGATAACTTATCAAAACAAAAGACGAGTCTTGACTGCTCCGTCTTCCCTAAACCTTGTATCGGCACCTGTCTAATTGTGACCTGAGAATACAAGTTATTTTGAAAGAGTAGATCAGCATTTAAGCTGGTGAGTTCATAAGTATTTAATGTCATTGCTTTGATTAGTTGATATGAAAGACTGGTGAATGATTGATGAAACATTTAGTATAAGTATGAAAACTCTAGAAAATCCCATATTTCCTACTAGTATAAAAGTAGTCTTCTACCAAGACCCGAATGTTTTGAAAGTAGTCTTTTACCTAGACCTGACTGTTTTGAAAGTACGCATCTCTTGAAAATGTGATGGTTTTTCCCTGTTTAACTCTTATTAGTAGTCCCTTAAGTATACCTGAAATGGTATCAACCTAAAACATCCGTAGATTGTTCATTTACCTCTGTTGCTAACAGCCGGGTTTAGGAATAGTTAGTCCCTTATGTATACCCGCGATGGAATCAACCTAAAACATCCGTAGATTGTTCATTTACCTCTGTAGCTGACAGTGGTTGTCGGAATGGTTAGTCCCTCAAAGTACCATGTGGTACTAGGAGATAAAGTCCCAATCTATCTCGTCGATGATGTGATTGAATCACAAGGTAAAGATAGAAAGGCGAACGATATAACCGTATCTAGACATATAACATGTAATAGTAATTTGCCATATAATGTCTATGTAAAAGTATTCATGTATAAGTATTCATGTAAGAGTATTCTTTCATATAACATGTAGTAGTAATTTGCCATATAATGTCTATGTAAAAGTATTCATGTATAAGTATTCATGTAAGAGTATTCCTTCATATAACATGTAGTAGTAATTTGCCATATAATGTCTATATAAAAGTATTCATGTATAAGTATTCATGTAAGAGTATTCCTTCATATAACATGTAGTAGTGACTCATGAATGAACTGACTCCGGTGTAATTTCTTGTAGTAGGGAAAATGTTTTGTTTGCTCTAAACTATTCCTATAATAGTTTACTAGAATGTAACTGATGAATGTCCAAGTAGGCTTACACACCATTGCTACCCAAGAGTATCGGAACTAAATTAACTGATGGAACATTTATGACCATATATGTATACATGATATATAACTAATATTTAAACGACTTTTGGACGAATACCCAATATCCCACCAGACCACATCTCAAGGCGCGAAAAGGAAATAGGGTGGATAGCCTTCCTAAGTCTTTTAAACATTTCTTATATAACTATACATATAGAGGCATGCAATTTATAATATAAAAGCATAAAGAAGTTTTGTAAAACCGTTGAAAAGTATAATAAAGAATTTGTGACTTGATGTCAGTTTATAAAATGATTGAAAGTATTTTGTTTGATAAGACAGTTTAAGTACACGGAAAACCACTGTTTGAAAACACCTTTGTAACCGAGTTTGAAAGGAAACTTACAGTATGTAAGACAGTTTGATAACAAGCTTTAATCATGTAAAAACGTTTAAGAATGTCATTTGAAGTAATATGTTTAGTAAAACTGTTAAACTTGTAGTAAATCCATTTGTATACTAGTTATAAATCACATAAGATTGATTTATTAACAAGAAGTATCCCAAAATAATCGTATGTTTGTAGTATGAAAGGTGGACACATATACATACAGTATAAGCGGAGTGTTTGATTTATATATAAATAACAACACTTTTCATTTCCAAAAGATATGATGTTATCGTGATACATTTTGCATACGATAGTTTCTTTATAATAATTATAAATCACATGTGATTCCGTTGATAAAAAGTGTATAATGAAACTTTATATAACATACGGTAATCATCGTGTGTTTTACTTGTATTCCCCCCCTTAAAAGCATATAAAAACATTTATAAAACATTTAAAAGTGTGGATTATAGGGGTATGAACTCACCTGAAAGTTTGAAGACAGCGAGATGGAAAACCGGGCAAAGTTTCGTCTCGGGAAACGGATTTTTCTTGGGATTCTCGGGAGTAAAATCGACCCTCGGAACTTGAGCAAAATAACCAGGGCTTCGGGTCTGAACGGGCACGGAAAACGAGGCAAGATCGCGAGAGAAAGGAGAGAAATGAGCAAGTTTTTCGGAAAGCCTTGCATCCCTTTTATAGGGGTGCTGAACCGCCTCGATACGCTGGGCGTACGAGGGTACGTAGCGCGTACGAGACGTCATTGCTTACGTATTTCGGATGGAGCGGGTCGGATAGGGCGGGTCGGACGGCGGGTCGGTAGCTTCGCATAGGGCGACGTGGACGATCCGAGGCCTTCGATCTGAGTACGCAGGGCGTACGAGGGTACGCAGGGCGTACTCCGGTCCTATCCGATGACTCCTCTTCGGATAATACCGGGAGTTAATAATTAAATTTATATTTATTTTAAATAAACTTCAAAAATTCATATATCCTTCATACGAACTCCGTTTTCGACGTTCTTTATATCCACGCGAAGGTGAGACTAAGATCTACAACTTTCGTTTAGATTCCGTTGGCAAATTATGAAATAATTTTTATTATTTATTAAAATGACGTGATTAAGGAATTTCTTTAAAAATTCATAACATTTTTATCTGACGTCGGTTTTTGCCAGACTTTTTACCGCTGAAATACCATTGACGAGACCTTCAATTCTCGTTTAGGTCATTCCGGCCAAAAGTCGCTCGATCTCCGATTCGAGTTTTTACGTAACTTCGTATTGCCGTTTTTCTGTTGGAAAAACTTAGAATGGTCATAACTTCTTCGTTATAACTCGGATTTTAGTGTTCTTTATATGCTTGGAAACCTTGATACGATTCCTTCTACTTTATTTAGCCTAAATAAGATTTTAGGAAAGATAAATTTTGACCTAAATTTGACTTGCGTTCCATCATATTGTCTTGAAATATCGGGTTGTCACATCATCCCCCCATTAGACGGAATTTCATCCCGAAATTAGAGTTTAAATAGAACCGGTAAACATGCCACGGATAGAAGTTTTATTTGTTTCTCATGTTCTTAAGTGACCTCAGTCCCTTGCTTGGCATTCTAGCGAACCTGTCCCTATCGGTGCACGACTCTGCTTCTTTTGTTTGACTTTACTGACATGACAACTCTTCTTGGTCGACGTATGTTGAATGTTTTTGTGGACTGCGAGGATAGTACATCTTGTATCCTACAAGTAGTGCCTCCAGATCTTCCATACAATTACCGCTGTCCCTGACTCAAGATTATGTGCTGTATAGTTAACTTCCTGCGTCTTAAGCTGTCTCGAGGTATAGGCAGTGACCTTTCCTCTTGTATAAGAACAAAACCAATTCATACTGATTATGAAGTCAGAACCTTGTGGTGGTTTAGATAACGTGAAGATCTAAAAGTAAGTATGATTACTCATGAATTTAGGAAAAAGAATAGGTACTTTCGTTCTATCTGACTTTCTTGTCCCAATTGACAGAAAGGGCACGTGTTGGCTTCTAAGTTTATTCGCATGGTAGTATAATCACTCGTAAATCCTGGGCAGTCTCCGTCCTGAAGTTCATAGTAGAACCTATACCAGGCTCACCAATCGTAGTCTCGGGTATACGAGTCCTATATGAATAAGCTTGAAACTGTGGGTCTTTGGATTGAACTTGACGTATTGTACGAGTGGTACTTCGGGCGGTTTGCTAAATTTCTCTTTGGAGAGGATGAGAAACATGAGGTGCTCTATGTACGAGTACTTTGTTGTTCTGAAATGAAGGTTTTGCTAGAAAGACGATTTCGGAGGAATAGATGTACGTATGAAGCTGCATCTTGTGAGAATAGAATTAAATCAAGTAGTATGATAATGTCGTAATCATAAAGAAACTTAAGGACATTAGATTTGAACAAAAGATGTTTACAGACAAAACACAATCGTGCAACCATCAACAGAGTTTCGGTACTTTAGACTTCTACAAGACTATTGCTGCGAATAAGGTATGCTTCGAAAAGCAAGTATACACAGCACGAGCATCCCTACACCGACGGGATCCCACAAAAGATAAGACTCTAGTTGCACTAGTTTTGGATGGTTTATAAAAATATACATAATACTGACGATTGGAAGTGAACCTATACTATAGTAGGGTCCTTCGTTGTCTCTTTCCATTATGAGGTCAAACTCCTCCGGATTCACCATCATTCTCCTCTGTTGGACAGTACCTCTTGAAGTGTCCCATTACGCCACATAGATGGCATATTCGAGAGATTTCGACATTGGTGGTTGAAGTAATGTGTTGGATCCGACTCTTGCAGTAACGGACGGTGTGTCCCTTTTTATTGTAGTTTAAGCACTGTATTTTCCGACAAAATCCATGATGGTGATAGTTGCATTTGTTACACTTTGGGAGATTGCCAGCATACTGTTTGGCCGGGTTAGGGATAACTGGGATACTAGAAGAGATGGTAGTAAGAGGTACAGAAGTCGTGGCTGCGAAGGTTGCCACATGTTGTTGTCTTTTGCTCGCCCCTTGGGGTGATTTGCCTTTAGCCTTAGCCCAGAACTTTCGTTTGTTATTCTTGGGCTTGGGATTCGGGGTGTCGTGGTAGTTTGTTTCTCGTTGAGGTACTTGACTGTTACTTGGATTGGAATTATTGTTAACGATTCCGCTAACATTCGCGTTGTTAGCGTTAAGGTGGGTCAGAACAGCTGACACAGCAGTCGAGACTGCAGCTTGAAAGGTAGCTGCATCAATCTGAAGAGTTGGTGTTTAGTAGACGGGTTGATCGTTTTTCTTCGGCGACATGATTCTGTTACACGGAAAGAAAAATGAATTTGTGAGCGAGTATGGTTGAACCTAGACGTAGTTCGATCGTTCATGTAAATATAGAAGTATGTTCTTGAATGATTGACCTACATCCCTATGATGCAGTCCTAGTACTGGGTGGAAGTGTGTTCATCGAATGGTCTCAAGACGCTTGTCGTTCAAGCTGAGGTATCGTTGGTTGGTGAATAACATGATCCAACCATTAAAAGAGACTTGGAAATGTTTCCGGAGTTAAGTTACTATGGTCAAATGACTTGACTAAAGCATGATTCAGATAGATTCCAATGAAAGTATGATAAGAGTACTTGAATAAATAATGACACAGAAGTTAGTCGACTGTCAATACCTTTGATATTTACGACATAAAAGTTTGGGAAAATGACTTTGTAAAGGTCTTACATCATATCCATAGGGGATAGTTCTTGACATCATGAAGACCTAACCAAAAGTACTTACAGTACAAGGTAGTCACATAGAAAGTACTACACAGACATAGACAGGAACACGGTTCTTTAAAACAAAGAAGGAAGTAAGGTATCTCTTACTGGCGGCAGTCACCCTCACGGTGGACCCTTAGTTCGGTTAGTTGACGTTCCATATCAAACAGGTATCTCTCGTATACTCTCTGGCGTACTTGGAGCTCTATGACTTTGGCTCGGGTTTTCAGCTAGTGTTTGCAGCAGGTTCTCATAGTTTCTTTCTGATCTCTTGTGAGCATCTTCCAGATGAATGGTGCGGAGGGTATGCATTCTTGCATCGGCGACAACTTCGGCAATCTGATGTAGGGTTGTCCTGCCTTGAATCTCATTTTGGGCCACTCTGCGGACCAAGATTGGCAAGATTCTGCGTGCTGAGCCCCCATTGCTCAGGTTGTAAAAGTTTCGGTCGCCAATAAATGGCATGGGTTGATCTTGTTCTTGGATCCATGTTTCCAAGCATTCCACCGACACAGGCGTCGGGCCATGAAAAGCCGGACGAGGGTTAGGAATTGGAAAGGGAGTTGCTCGAGGTAGGTTCTCAACCTCTGGTTCGAAATTAGCATCGTCGGAAAGGTTCTCATCACGATGATCATTCAAAGGGATAGGTTGATCATTCTCTGGTTCTTCTCCAAAGCAACCAGCTATGACTTCATTCGGAAGATACTGGTTGTCAAGGGGATGGAGTCCAACTATGATTTCTATGCGAGAATTTAGGGTAAGTGGATAATTATTACACGAACTATCTAGATAATTATTTAGAAAACCCTCATTAGTTACATCGCTATTTGTGAAGTGCATACCCGCTATGTGTAATCTAAACAGGATAGACCTTCGAATAAGTGACCTTATTTCCAAATTCACACAGAATAGGGGTAAGGCAAAATTATCACTGATTCTAAGTCTATAATATCCTAATTACATGTAGCCTTAGTGTATCCACTTAGCAACTATCAACTTAGTAATGAGGATCCCGTTTTAAATCTCAAGTATAAAGTACTTATAGTAACACTAAATACTCCTGTAGTATTTTAATTTTAATGTTATGTTCTATTGTTCTCATTGTGGTAGGGTTGGTAAGATTTTAGCATTGTTGCGACCACACACTTAAACTTAGGCACATGCTAGTCAACCCTCGGATAATATAGGCGATCAGGCTATATCTTCCCAGTTTTCACCATATGTCTCTAAGCCCACTTGTGTTGCCCAACAATCGTAATTCTTTTGTACTGTCCTAGTGACACTGATTTTAGTATGAATGCAGCACGTATACTTTATTAAATATTTTATTATTTAAAGTATAAACTCTTGGTCAGAGTATTTTTAATCCCTTATGTATTTATAGTTAGTATATCTTTTATGGGTTGATATACTTAATTCACTATAAACAATGCTCTGATACCAATCTGTCACACCCCAAAACCGAGAACGGCGGAAACGTTCTGGGGCGGAGGACGTCATGTATGCATCACAACAAATGTAAAGTAGTAAACAAGAAACAACATCATCCATTGCATTAATAGTATAATTTTAGTTACAAGTGTTTTCTTTATTAGTACAAGACATCATGATAACTTATCAAAACAAAAGACAAGTCTTGACTGCTCCGTCTTCTCTAAACCTTGTATCGGCACCTGTCTAATTGTGACCTAAGAATACAAGTTATTTTGAAAGAGTAGATCAACATTTAAGCTGGTGAGTTCATAAGTATTTAATGTCATTGCTTTGATTAGTTGATATGAAAGACTGGTGAATGATTGATGAAACATTTAGTATAAGTATGAAAACTCTAGAAAATCTCATATTTCCTACTAGTATAAAAGTAGTCTTCTACCAAGACCCGAATGTTTTGAAAGTAGTCTTTTACCTAGACTTGACTGTTTTGAAAGTACGCATCTCTTGAAAATGTAATGGTTTTTCCCTGTTTAACTCTTATTAGTAGTCCCTTAAGTATACCTGAAATGGTATCAACCTAAAACATCCGTAGATTGTTCATTTACCTCTGTTGCTAACAGCCGGGTTTAGGAATAGTTAGTCCCTTATTTATATCCGCGATGGAATCAACCTAAAACATCCGTAGATTGTTCATTTACCTCTGTAGCTGACAGTGGTTGTCGGAATGGTTAGTCCCTCAAAGTACCATGTGGTACTAGGAGATAAAGTCCCAATCTATCTCGTCGATGATGTGATTGAATCACAAGGTAAAGATAGAAAGGCGAACGATATAACCGTATCTAGACATATAACATGTAATAGTAATTTGCCATATAATGTCTATGTAAAAGTATTCATGTATAAGTATTCATGTAAGAGTATTCTTTCATATAACATGTAGTAGTAATTTGCCATATAATGTCTATGTAAAAGTATTCATGTATAAGTATTCATGTAAGATTATTCCTTCATATAACATGTAGTAGTAATTTGCCATATAATGTCTATATAAAAGTATTCATGTATAAGTATTCATGTAAGAGTATTCCTTCATATAACATGTAGTAGTGACTCATGAATGAACTGACTCCGGTGTAATTTCTTGTAGTAGGGAAAATGTTTTGTTTGCTCTAAACTATTCCTATAATAGTTTACTAGAATGTAACTGATGAATGTCCAAGTAGGCTTACACACCATTGCTACCCAAGAGTATCGGAACTAAATTAACTGATGGAACATTTATGACCATATATGTATACATGATATATAACTAATATTTAAACGACTTTTGGACGAATACCCAATATCCCACCAGACCACATCTCAAGGCGCGAAAAGGAAATAGGGTGGATAGCCTTCCTAAGTCTTTTAAACATTTCTTATATAACTATACATATAGAGGCATGCAATTTATAATATAAAAGCATAAAGAAGTTTTGTAAAACCGTTGAAAAGTATAATAAAGAATTTGTGACTTGATGTCAGTTTATAAAATGATTGAAAGTATTTTGTTTGATAAGACAGTTTAAGTACACGGAAAACCACTGTTTGAAAACACCTTTGTAACCGAGTTTGAAAGGAAACTTACAGTATGTAAGACAGTTTGATAACAAGCTTTAATCATGTAAAAACGTTTAAGAATGTCATTTGAAGTAATATGTTTAGTAAAACTGTTAAACTTGTAGTAAATCCATTTGTATACTAGTTATAAATCACATAAGATTGATTTATTAACAAGAAGTATCCCAAAATAATCGTATGTTTGTAGTATGAAAGGTGGACACATATACATACAGTATAAGCGGAGTGTTTGATTTATATATAAATAACAACAATTTTCATTTCCAAAAGATATGATGTTATCGTGATACATTTTGCATACGATAGTTTCTTTATAATAATTATAAATCACATGTGATTCCGTTGATAAAAAGTGTATAATGAAACTTTATATAACATACGGTAATCATCGTGTGTTTTACTTGTATTCCCCCCCTTAAAAGCATATAAAAACATTTATAAAACATTTAAAAGTGTGGATTATAGGGGTATGAACTCACCTGAAAGTTTGAAGACAGCGAGATGGAAAACCGGGCAAAGTTTCGTCTCGGGAAACGGATTTTTCTTGGGATTCTCGGGAGTAAAATCGACCCTCGGAACTTGAGCAAAATAACCAGGGCTTCGGGTCTGAACGGGCACGGAAAACGAGGCAAGATCGTGATAGAAAGGTGAGAAATAAGCATGTTTTTCGGAAAGCCTCGCATCCCTTTTATAGGGGTGCTGAACCGCCTCGGTACGCTAGGCGTACGAGGGTACGCAGCGCGTACGAGACGTCATTGCTTACGTATTTCGGATGGAGCGGGTCGGATAGGGCGGGTCGGTAGCTTCGCATAGGGCGACGTGGACCATCCGAGGCCTTCGATCTGAGTACGTGGGGCGTACGAGGGTACGCAGGGCGTACTCCGGTCCTATCCGATGACTCCCCTTCGGATAATACTGAGAGTTTATAATTAAATTTATATTTATTTTAAATAAACTTCAAAAATTCATATCTCCTTCATACAAACTCCGTTTTCGACGTTCTTTATATCCACACGAAGGTGAGACTAAGATCTACAACTTTCGTTTAGATTCCGTTGGCAAATTATGAAATAATTTTTATTATTTATTTATTAAAATGACGTGATTAAGGAATTTCTTTAAAAATTCATAACATCTTTATCTGACGTCGGTTTTTGCCAGACTTTTTACCGCTGAAATACCATTGACGAGACCTTCAATTCTCGTTTAGGTCATTCCGGCCAAAAGTCGCTCGATCTCCAATTCGAGTTTTTACGTAACTTCGTATTGCCGTTTTTCTGTTGGAAAAACTTAGAATGGTCATAACTTCTTCGTTATAACTCGGATTTTAGTGTTCTTTATATGCTTGGAAACCTTGATACGATTCCTTCTACTTTATTTAACCCAAATAAGATTTTAGGAAAGATAAATTTTGACCTAAATTGGACTTGCGTTCCATCATATCGTCTTGAAATATCGGGTTGTCACATACGCCATGCACTTACTCTTGAGGCGGCTATCTGGGCTGCTAAGTCTGTCGAGGAGATGATTAAGGGGATAGCCGCCAACAAGGTTGAAGCTGGCAAGAAGGGAGAATTTGAAGGATCTTCAAGGTCCAACAAGAAGAGCAAATTCTCGAAGTTCGGAGGAGGAGAAGGTGGTGTAGCAAGATGGTGCAATAAGTGCAAGAAGAAACACTTTGGAAAATATGGCGAGGAGGTGATATGTTTCAAGTGTTTAAAGTCTAGACATTACGCCAATGAGTGCACATTCAACAAGAAAGTGTGTTTCGAATGTAATGAAGAAGGGCATATTTCTAGGGACTGGTCGAAGAAAAACAAAGCAGCAAGGCCAAATGCACCGCCAAAGCTAAAGGCAAGAGTGTAGTTGTAATAGAATCGAGTATGAATTACGAGATCAGATTTATGTAAAAATGATGAACACAAGAACTAAATATGTTATGTTAGGCTCAATTACACTTTCAGTGTGTACAAAGAGTGAACAATACAAGATAGACGAAGTGACAAAAGTTCTTCTCAACTCTAGTACACATGCCATATTTATAGGGATCAGGAAAGCATACAAAAAAAATACAAGGGACAGAACACTGAAAACTTTGATACATAAGGTGCTGTTGAAATAAATAACAGACATTTGAAACTCTGACCTTCGACACCTCACAATAATATTCGACATCCACATTCTACCCCTTTGCGAGAATTGTCGAACCTAGGTCATCAGCATCTGGATAGCTTAGTGCATAAATCTTCGAATTTCCGCGTACCAAGTCGTTACCTTTTTTTAGCTCCGCCTTGTCTCCATCATTGTTCTTCTTACAGTTATTCATACGAACAAGTAAACTCGTATAGTGAGCAGTTGTACACCTTTCCACATCACAAGCCTGGAACAAAAACTTCGTATTCTTTACCTTCTTACTTTTTCCAACAAAAACTATACCATGAGGCTTCAAGTAAATCTCTCCATCAACATAAGGCTTTAAATTAGCTTGAGACTTCAATAATGACCGAGGCACAATAATTTCTTTTCCCATCGTCAAAGCCAATTCGACATCAGTCAAGGCTAAGCAATGATAGTAGTTGTCGATGAAAAGCTTGACATGAGCAAGACCCAGCAAATTATCCTCCTTGCTTGTACCTTGGAGTTTCGATTCATCAATATCTGTAAGAATATTCGCAACTGAGATCAAGTCATGTAGATTCACGAATGGGAAGTCAGCTAGTGAAAGTCGAATGTGGTATTATTTGCTCTGACCACATGATATCAGAAATTCTGTAATACACCCTCGAATAGTACATCTTTGGATATATTAAGAACTCGAACAATTTTAACAAGCGACCAAATTTCCTCTTCTTTTTTACCAAGGATAGCATGGAAATCAATCTTTAATCTATTATACTCCTCCTTATCTTTGAATTTGTCAATAATTTGATACTGGGCTGCCATGAACATCATTTTATTGAAGGGAAAGTGTAACTGGTTCAAATTAGTATTCTCTATTGCATAGCTTTTTCTTGGAACTTTCTCAAAGTCATGCATTTCTCCATATACAACCATTGCTTCAATATTTTTCATAGGTGTACAACTTTGTTGGATCAACCTTCTCCAAACCAGGTGGATCGCTTTCACGAAGTCGAAGAATGCTCTGAATTTGCCTTTGTTTTTCCATCTCTTGATCTAAAGCGACTTTCTTTTCTTCTTTCGAAGGCTCAACACTAATTCTTTTGCCTTTGCCTTTATCATTTTCAGTAGGCTTGGGTTTCTAAGAAGAACTTGAACCTGCAATTACAATTCCTTTTGCTAAAGGTCTTGTAGTTGTTGTTGTTGAGATTATTGGATCAGTCTTCTTTGGCATTGTTGTTGGAATCTGAGTAGTCTTCACTTTTCCAACTACTTTCGCACCATATCCTATTTTGCCAGAAGCTCCTTCGCCTTTAACATTTTTCGAGGTAATGCCAACACTCCTCCTTTCTCCCCTTCGCATGCCTGTGAAAACAGGCGGGGCATCAGTTGGCATCAAATTTGCAAGCTTCACAAGTGGAGCCAATTCAGTGTGAATGGTCGACTCTAGCAAATGAAACTTCTGAGTTAAAAACTCAGGAGTGAGTAATGAAGACGACGAAGATCCAAATTTTGAAATTAGATCTTTTAATTCACCCAACAACTTATCCACCTTTCCAAATTTTGTAGCATTAGCTTCAGCCTTCTTATCGAGTTCCAGAGCCATAGAGTTATACCATTGAACCATACTTGTGACTGCATTAGCTATAATATCTACTTTCGTGTAAAGGGTAGAATAGTGATGAGTCAATTCGGAAACCTCCTTAACCATATCATTGCGAAGTTCTTCAATTTTAAGATTGACATTCGCACGAACTGTCTTGACATCTTGAACATAAAGAACATGCCTTTCCTTCAAAACTATCTTCAACTCTTTAAGTTCTCCATTAAAGGACTCAGGTTGAGATTTTACCCTTAACTCATTGTTCGTGTCCATCTGATCAAGTTTATTCTGAATACGACGCTCTTGAGCTTTCAACATCACATCCACTTCCATAACAGACACCGGATGTTTACCCCTGCATCAGCTTGGAATTGTAGCAATGAATTAAGCTTCTTATCCAGAATCTTAAATTGCTTACCGAACATCAGCATGTGATCAGGGATGTTCTCCTCTTCAGGATTTAATTCTATGTCAGCAAACGAACCTACGAACTCACCATCATCAGTTTCATCATCATTAACAGTTTTTGGACCTTCAGGGGATTGGGATAGGAATAAAGAAGTAATGGGTTGTTGCAGGACGTTATCAAAGGTAGGTGAATGGGTTGATGTGGGTAATGTGGATGAAGTAGGAATATTGAATGGTGGTAAAGAAACTGTAGCATCAACACCAAATGTATCAAAAGAAGATGAGATTACAAGATTAGGATTACCTTGGGCTTTGCTGTATGAAACTCCTTCAGTCATGATGACATTTGCGTCCATTTTATATATGTTCTTAGTGATGTATGAAGTGCAAACCTTCTCAAAAATTGATTTGATAGTCGGCACTTCGGGTGGTATGACATTCGTCTTCTTAGGAGTTGAATTCTTTGATTGTTCACCTTAATTGGTGGTTGTGTTGACTTTAGAAGCTTCCAAATTGCCACCAGGATTTCCAATCTCCTCGAAAGTCGATTTGATTGGTGAAACCCTCTTAGGTGAAGAGTTCCCATTGTATTATCTCCGAATGGAGATTTAGGAACTATATCTTCATCATTTGAGTCTTCAACAATTCGTAGCTTCCTTTGTTTCTTCTGCTGATTAGAAATGTGTTTATCCACGTCTTCAACACACATTTTCTTCGATGCTGGAGATGCAGGAGTTGGAATTTTGCGAATCACAACCCCCTTTCTATTAAGTTGAGGCTTTCGTGTGAGAGTTGGTGAAAAGCTTGTAGAACGTTTAGGTGAATGGCATGTTGTATAAGCCATTTTCTTCAAGCGTTTCAAGACTCTTGATTTCAAAGGTACCATCTCCTTTTAATGTGTTGAGGTTTCTTCAATAACTGGCATGGGGGTTGTCTTCGAAGACTTTTCTCCTTTAACAACTTTCTTGGGAGTAGGCTTAGCAACCTTTTCCACTAGTTCAGGACTAGATTTCGAAGGACTAGCCTGATCATCTTTCTTAGAACCTCTTTGCTTATAAGAAGGACCTTCAGTATACTGTGGCAATAACACCCCAGTCTCAATGGATAGATTGATGTGTTGCAAATAGGCCACCAAAATAGGGTTCGAAGGATCAGCTTTTCTTAGCATCACATCTAGGAGACGAGCAACATTAGGAAACACATCTTGATTATCTTTGACTGTTTTCGGATAATGATGCACCGAAAATTCAGCAGTTTCTGTTGGATTAGTGTCTAAGTCCATAACTATATTTGGTGTGTCTTGACCCGGTTGTGCATGGTCCTTTTGGGTTGCCTTCACCAAAGCAACTTGACTAGGTGAATAATAAAGAAAGATGTTATTATGGTTTATTAATATATTATAAGAATAATATATTAAAAGTAAAAAAATCATATTTGTTTAATTAACATTGGTTAAGAATTAATTTTGTGATCAAAAGAAGTTAATTGAACTAGGGGGGACTGAATTGTAATTATGTGATAGTTACAAGGTTGGGCAAGGAAACCCTAAATGATAAGGTGGACAAATTCTAAGGATAAGGCCTTAAGAATTCGTCCATAATGGGGATTCTAGAATTATCTTATGGGCTGCTTGGTGGCTAAGTTACCAGATAATGATAATTATTGAAACCCTAATTCCTACACTTATATAAGAACTCGTTGGGCATGAGAATTCAACTACACCCAACTCTAGAAGTCTTAGAGCCGAATTTCTCCTCTTCCCTCTCTCTTTTGTTTCATCCAATTGCTATTGGTGTTTGTGATTCATTAGTGTCACAACATTTGAGGTGCTAAAGTTCTTAAGGCTTCAAGATCTACAATCAACAATCAAGGTAATCATCTAGATCTATTTTCTTATGTGAATTTCGAATAATGTATGCTAGATCTAAGGTACATTAGTCTTGGATGAATTGCATGTACAATAGAGAAACCTAGATCCAAGCATTAGGGTTTGCATGAACACATAGTATGTTCTTTTGGCTCAAAGTCATCAGTGGTATCAGAGCCAGGTTTGGTTTCTTTTGTATTGATGCCTTGCTTGTTCACCCTCTCTTGAAAATCGAGTTTTTGTTTTCTCTGCCTGACGAACTCGACGAGTGCCAATGTGGGCTCGATGAGTAGGATGAACTCGACGAGTCCATAAGGGGACTCAGCGAGTCGGAGCGTCAGACAGAGGGATTTTCGGGATTTCTTGCTGGTTTGCTTAAGGATAATTACCTAAATCATTTTTTACTAATAAAATCCAAATTTAATTACTGTTATATGTTTATCCTTTCCAAAACAAAAGATAATTTCCATTTATTTGAATAATAAATTCCTTATATGATAATAATTGATTATTTAAATTATTTGATGAATTATCTTATGAATAAAATTGATTAGGTCAAATTTAGACAATCATTAAATTTAAATTATTTTCTATTTGATCCCTTGTGTTTTGAAAAGTTCAAAACCTGCCTCAAGTTTTGAAATTTATTTTCTTGATTAAAAGTTTAATTTAAACTATTTAAATTTTAAACCCTAGAATTTTACAAGTTTAAAATTCGACCTTATACTTTATAATATTTTAAGATTAATATATATATATATATATATATATATATATATATATATATATATATATATATATATATATATTGTTGAGTCTAAGAGATTGCGTCATTGGGATTAGCTTTTGGGTCCATTTGTATACTCGGTCTGGGCCTGTCCAGTAGTGTTTTGTTTTTAGGGTTCGGTATATATATAGTGCATGCTTGCATTATATTGTTTACGCTTCTTGATTATTATTTAACAGATCTTGTATTGTAACCCTAACACATCTCTACAGTAGCAATTCTCATTGAATTCTTCTGAGGTGGAGCATATTAATCATTCAACACCTGTTTGATTCATCTTGGTGTTTATCGTTTTCTATTACATGTTAATTGTCTTATTGATACCTGTTTGAATCTATCGATCTTAGAATATAATTTTCATCAATTGGTATCAGAGCAGGAGAATGTGTAATACATATGCATCTCTTATGTTGGAAGAATAATTTTAGGGTTTCTGCTTTTATCGAATATATAGGAGCCATCATCTCTTCATTGACGTTGTTTCTTGCTTTTGATAAAACCCTAATTCAATATTTACAAGTCTAATTCTTAGCAGATATCTGAAAAAAGGTCATCATGTCTCTCGATGATTCACAAACCAATCCGATCAATATCTCCAATAGCATTGGATCCCGATTCTATACACTCAAGATTATGAAGTTTGGATGCATCACTTTGAGGACTATGTCGTTGGTTCCGAAGTTAATGGTTATCTTATCTGGGAAGCAATAATATTGGGTCCTTTTGTTCATTTCGGAACAAATAGAACCATTAAGACTCAAAAGGAGTACAAAAAACTCTTAACTGATGTGGACAAGATTCCTCAAGACGAAAAAGATAAGTTGTTGTGTAATGTTAAATCCATGAGAATGATCAGATTTGCTTTACAGTCAGATACTCTTCGTTTGGTAAGCCCATGCACCATGGCAAAAGAGATCTGGGATAGACTTAAAGATGTGTATTCCACTGATGTGGACATAGAACATTCTATCTAAACTCTATTGCTCTCCGAGTTCGATGCTTTCCAACAAAAGCCAGATGAAAAACTTATTCAGGCATTCGATCGTTTCAACCATCTTTTGAGCAAGATGATCAAGCACGGTATTGGAAGAGAATTGATTGAAAGAGAAGGTCACATTTCTGAATGGTTTAAGACCCGAATGGATGGCTGTGGCATCAACTGTGAAGGCTCACGAGCAGTTTAAAACCTATTCATTGGCGAAGATGGTGGGTATTCTCAAGTCTCACGAAAGTTTTGTGACAAAGGAAGCGAAAGTGGTGTCTGGTATGGGATCCTTGGCCCTTCACTCTAAGGCAAAGAATGTTGCAGAAGATGAAGAAGAGTCAGAAATTTCAGAATATGATCTGACAAGCGAAGAGTATGCAATGATGGTTTCTAACCCAAAGCGGTTTGCTCGCAAAAAGTTCCTTGTTGCCAAGAACCGAAACTGGCAGGGAAGCTATAGCTCAGAAAAGCCGAAAGAGGAGATCAAAAATAATCCTTAGAAAGAAGAAAAGAAAAAGGAGAGCAAACTGGTAGGAGACTCCGAATACGATTGCAACTTCTGCCATGGCAAAAACCACTTTGCCAAAGATTGCATGCTAAGAAAGCTATCAGAGAAGACGGAGGGTGAAGATGATGAAGCATACCATATATGCAATCTGGAGGAGATAACAAAGAAGAAAGCCTCTAACAATTCTATGAATGCTTTGATTGTGCAGGAGAACGTTGCTGATGATGAGTTCGGTGGCGTTGAGGTCTGGTCTACAGACTGAAGATGAAGAAGTACGTAAACCCACGCATGGAAAGGCATTTGTGGCGAAAGAAGATAGTACTGAGTTTGCTGGGAGATGCTTGATGGTGACAACTGGAGTGTCAATAATGAGGGGCTACACAACCAAAGGAGAGTATGATGAGGTGTATCAGAAGAAAGATAAGTGTTTTGCTGCCAAACTAGTGAGCGAAAGGATCAACGACTGCAATCAGTTAATCAAGAAGGTACAATCCATTCTCAAATCACTTAAAATACCTGTAACAAACTATGAAAAGGAATTAAACGAATTAAAATTCAAATTTTCTAGTTTAAGTGGAAGTCTAATGCAAACACGCCTCACAAATGCTAACCTAACCGATCAAATTAGCAGGGTGACATCCAAGAGTGATGAGTGAAGGATGTGGATTAGGGATGTTATTCGGGTCGGAACCGAACTGACCCCGAATAAACCGAAAACCGAATAAGGGTAATTGTATGAACCAAAAACCAAACCAAATAAGCACTACGGGTTCGGTTTGGTTCGGGTATTATTCGGTTTGGTTCGGGTATTATTCGGTTCAGTTCGGTTCCGGCCCGAATAACCCAAATAACATGTACAAGATGATTAAGGAGTCGAATAACCCGAATAACCCGAATATTTTGTATTACTTTTGTTGCTTATGATTTCATAAAGAATCTTTTAAAGAAACAAATTAAACACTAAAAATTAAACATCCAAAACACCCGAAAATCAATCTATAAGTATATCAACCGAATAACTCAAATAACATGTACAATATGATCAAGGAGCCAAATAACCCGAATAACCCAAATATATATTGTATTTTGTATGACTTTTGTAGCTTATGATTTAGTAACAAATCTTTTAAAGAAACAAATTAAACACTAAAAATTAAACATCCAAAACACCCAAAAATCTATCTATATGTATATAAGTTAAACATTAAACATTCCACACCCAAATTAAAATATGAATCTGAAGTTTTTATCCATATCCAAAATAACATTTTTCAAACACGAATTAACTATTCGGGAATATTAATTGGTTGTTTTCCCTTTCCATCTCCGTTCTTTATCGCCTATTCTAAAGCTTTCGCGACCTCATCGTCTTTCAAACTTTCATCAATATTGTCCAAAATTGGCTTTCTTGATTTCCTTACCGAATCTTGAGTGCAAACCAAAGCCTCTACTATATTTGTAGACAAATTTGTTCGATATGGATCCAATATCCGCTCACTTGTACTAAACGCCGCATCTGACTCGATTTGGTGTAATACGATATTCGATTTGGTGTATTAAGTGGGTAACGATACGATATTCGATTTGGTTTTTTTGGGTAACGATATCGGATCGATAGATGTGCAGCACATCACAGAAGACCGAAATACGTAATTGTGCAAGGGAGAAAAAGGACTTTTCAGATTCGGTTCGGTTCTTTGGACCGAGTAAGCCTTTATTCGGGTAACCCAGACCGAATACCTGGAAACCAAATAAGCCTTATATAGATACCCGAAAACCGAATCGAATTGCTTATTCGGGTCTAATTCGGTTCGATTCGGTTCGGTTCTCGGTTCGGTTCCGGTTTTCGGGCCAAATTCTTGTAACGTCTGTGTTTCTGGGCTTGTCATTAATGTTGATATAATAGTCTAGGTTAACCTTTGTAACCCGTTTTGAAATAATAGAAGTGTATTATATGAATATTATGTGTTTTATGCTTAATTGCTTAATTATGTGATTTGATTAATTAAGAATAAAATAAGCGTCAAAATTAAAGTATGAGATAAGTTTGATATCTTTACATAAAGTTGTAGTGGTCGAAATGAGGTTTCCGAATATATAAAGAATGCCAAAATCCGAGTTACAACGGAGAAGTTATGATCTGTCGAAGTTTTGCGAAAGAACCGGCAACACTGAATGACGTAAAAAGTGAGATTTACGTTAGAGCGATATTTAGCCTTAGTGATCTAAATGAAAGTCGTAGAGTTCGTTAAAACGAGTGCGTGCATAAAGAGAACGCCCAAATGTGACTTCGAATGAGGAAGTTATGATTTTTCTAAGTTTCGACTTAGCAGTATGCAACCCGAATACTCGATTCGAGATCGAGTGATTGTTGGTTGAAACAATCTATACGAGAATTGAAGATCTCGTTAATAGTAGTAAAGAGATATAAAGATAGGTGAGAACGGGCATCGGATAAAGAAGTTATGAATTTATAACGAAGTTTTCCTATCCCGGCCTACTAAAAATAAATAATAAAAATAAATTGAAAATTAGCCGACGGAGTCCAAACAAAAGTTGTAGAGCGTAGTCTCACCTATGCGTGGATATAAAGAACGTCGAAAACGGAGTTCGTATGAAGAAGATATGAATTTACGAAGTTTATTAAATATTTAATATTTAAATTTAATTCCAAATCTTGGTATTATCCGAAGAGGAGTCATCAGACTCATCCGAAGTACGCCCAGCGTACAACGAAGCGTGACGTCCCTCGCACTCGAGTTCTTCGGATACGTAAGCAATGACAAATTCGGACGCGTACGCCCCGCGTATGCCTGTACGCCCAGCGTACTGCGAGGCTCCACCCTCCTATAAATAAGATGCGAGGCTGCCGAGTTCTTTTGCTCTTTTTCTTTTCTCTCTCTCCCGTTTTGCATCGTTTTGTGTGCCAGAAGTATCCCGAAGCCCCGGTATCATTCCCGAGCCCCGAAGCAAGATCCGAAGCCCCGAGAATCCCGAGAAGTGCGATTCCCGAGCCGAAGCTCTGCCCGCGAGAAGTCCGGTTTTTGTGAAGATCTTCTAGATCCGTGGAGAAATACTACTTCTGCAAGCCGTAGTGTTGTCTGATCATCTTCTGATCAAGTGAGTGTGTAGTTACTTTCCTCTAACGCATAAATACAAAGTATTTTATATGAAATACGTGTTATGTGTATAATTTTTTTGTTATATGTGTGAATGTATATTCACTCTCTTCTATCTCATAGATCTGGTTTATTTTCTATGAAATACATGTTATGTGGGTGTGCCTCATCTATTATGTGGAATATGTATTGAATGAAAATGCTATATAGGTTTTAAACTATGTATAAAACATATAGTTTTATCTACATTTATGTTGGGTAGAACATGGGTAGATAGTTGGTGTGTGATAAACAGATGAGAGGCCTCTTTGTTGTTGTTGTTGATCTAGTTATTCAGCGGAGTATGGATAAGGACCACAGACTCTTTCTAGACAGTCCTGTAGAACGCTAGCAGGCTCATAACCTGTAGGTGTTGTGAACGATGTGTTCACCGGTGTACTATATCCCCCTCATGGTTGCCTTTAGGACCTTTATTGCTAAGGAAGCCCCTTTGCAGTGATGTCCGTCCCGATGAAAATCCTAGATTAGGTCCCTTATAAAAGATGTTGTTTTAGGGACGTAAAGTGAGGATAACGGGAATGGGTAATCGGGTTATTGTTGATTGTTGAGTTAAATATAATTATTTATTGTGGGTTGAAAACCCTATATGCTCACCAGGCTCCCAAGCCTGACCCACTCAGTTTTATTTGTATTACAGGAAGTGGCGCAAGGGCATAAGATGGATGAATCATCGAGTTATTTTGTTTACAAGTCTGTATATGTATATACTTGTTGAATGACTTGTAATGTTATCGTTATGCTTTTGGTCTGTTTATCGGAACATGACATCCCGAATATTGTTATATAATGAAAAATGCATCTTTTGATGAAATGCTTTGATAAACTTTATTTTATCATATTTTGTTTTGGGAACAAATTCCGCAAATCTTTTAAATCAAAAGGATTTACTCTGAAAATTATTTTAAAAGCATAAATGAAAATGGTCTTTTCTGGCCGTGATTTTGGGGATGCCACAATTCTCATCCCTAATGTGGATAGAGAAGACGGAGTTAGACTTAATTAGAATGAGAGATGAGTTGATATATTTGCAACGTGACAATTTAAAGTTTTTAAAACAAAGGAACATTTTTTGTTTGATTGCGAAACGTCTTTACACTAATATTACTCAATTACATTTGAATAGTGATATTGACAAAAAGGTTCACAAAATGATTTTGCCCTTTCTTGAATTAAAGGAGGATGAAATTGACGTTGATTACTATAATTTTGAATCCATTGTATCATCAGATGAGGTTTCGGATGCTTACAGGATTGGTCTGGACAAAATTGAGTATTTTATTAAGTCCAAAGACCATAAGGACATGCTTAGGAATTTATTGGACGAAATGAAAAATTGAAAATAAAGACCGAAACCATGCACATATTTAACTCATTGAGTACCAAATTAACTTAAGAGAATAAGATGAATGTGGAAAATTCTTCTGAATTTGATGAGGACATTGATATGAGTGAAATTTCTGTAGAGGATGAGGTTGACTGCTCTGAATTCCCCAAAATCGAATCCAAACCGGCAAAACCACTCATATCTGAAAACTCAGTTGAGTTCACTCGCCTGTCCAAGGACAAGTCCAAAGTCCTTAAAGCAAAGGCGGTTGTATATAAAAAGGTTCAAACAGTACCGAATCAAGTATATGCCACCACTGGAGTTACCAAGAAGCAAACAGTTGAAGTAGCTTTTTTGGTAGATGAAGACAACGCTGATGGGTGTGAAATTTTTTTCTGGTCAGCTCCTATTGACAATGCATACGAGACAGTAGGTTTGTCAGAGAAAACCTCATGGAAAGTCAAGGGTAGATATGTGGCTGAACCTCTTAAAAAAGCTTCAAGCTTTGATAAGCCAAGTACAAGTGGTATTACAGAAATTCAAGGTGAACCGGTAGACGCATCAATAGAATCCTCTCCAAGTGAAGCTCGTGAAGATAAACCAAAAACAAAAGCAAACATTCACAAATCTCAAAAATAGCTTACTGAGCAAACACGTCAAAGGAACAAAAGGTACCAAAAGAATCTCAAAGAGAGAAAGCAGTTTTGGAATTCTTAAAACGATAATCACGTTCACAAGGTATCTAATCCACAGGCGAAAGTAAGCCCTCAGACAAACAAAGGTCCATGCACTCATTATCAGTCTTGCAGTCAAACGAACCGAAGAAATAGTTTTGGTGCTGAATCAAGAAGTGATAAGAACCATAAGACCAGTTTCAGTCCTAAACTCCATCATCCTCATCAATAACCGAAGTCTAACCCAATCAAGGACATCAAAGGAAAGGGAAAGGTAGTCTCGCAGTCTGAAGTTCATGTTAGGAAGACGTCAGCTAACCCTAGAAATCTAAAGACTAGTTTAAATAAGAATCAAGACAAAAATAAACAGTCTGATTCAAATAAACCAAAACAAGAAAACAATAAAATCAAGGTTTTTACCATCATAAAAAAAGATGAAACCACCTTAATGAAAAGAACATATTTGGTTGATCTTTCTATTGTAATTCCTTATCCTGTAAAAGGCTCACGAGGACTCAAGAAACTTTGGGTTCCTAAATCTGCTTAATTTTTGCAGGTTATAAGTGACGAGCAGTTCGACGATGAATGATACATTGATAGTGGCTAGGCCTGGCAATCGTGTCGTGTTCGGGTTGGCGTGTCGCAGGTTGGCGGGTTGGCGGGTCAAAATATGCCAACCCAAACACGACCCATTTAAATATACAGGTCACGGGTTGGCGGGTTTGGAACATAAACCCATATATGACCCACCAACCCATTTATTTATATGGGTTCACAAGTTGGCGGGTTCGTGGGTCAGATTTGGGTTCGTGGGTCCGAATTTTTGATATTGAAGTCTTAAAAATTCAAATAAAAATTTAAAACATTCATAGAAACATGTTACAGACATAGCCTCATAAGTTATGACTTATGACCTTAGAGCATTCATCATGAGACGTAATGTCAAAACAGTCAAATGGTCTATGAATAAATGGTATATATTATATAATACTTATTAAATATTAATACTTGATACATAAATACATTTAAAAATAAAATAATTTTTTTTATTATGAATATAATCGGGTTGGCAGGTCAACCCGTTTATTTTTTGAGAAACCCATATATGACCCGTTTAATAAACGGGTTGGCGGGTTAGCGGGTTGGCGGGTTGAAAAACTCAACCCAAACCCATTTATTTTGTGTCGTCTCGTGGGTCGGGTAGCGTGTCGTGTCGAGAATTGCCAACCCAAATTGTGGCTGCTCACATCACATGACAGGAAGGAGGGAAGATCTAAGGGAGTTTCGGGCCCTTAAGAATGGTGGCTGTATCAAATACGGGAATAATTCATGATGAGTTAAAAACTAACTTGAAGATCGATTAGATCTTTAAAACAGGTAAAATAATAAACGAGTAAACAGCAAGAACACAATAATGGATCAAAGAGTGTCGAATGATTAATCAATAATCCTCAGCAGATCTCGATAAAGAACTTCTACTGTAGAGGATTTAGGGTTTACAAGAACGATGAAGTAATAATATGTGATCTATCGTAATCGCTATTGTCTTCTGGATCAGGAACCTAATATGCATGCAAGCACATTAATTTATACTAAACCCTATCAACTCACGGTTGGACAGGCCCAAACCGGAGTAACAAAACTTGGACTATTAACCGAGCCCAATGGACGCAATACATCAAAACTGCTACGCTACGCTACCCAACAATCTCCCCCTTTGCATCAAATTGGAGCGAGATTACTTCTTCTTCATGCTTGGGCCAGTAGCGGGAACCTTCTTCTTTACAATTTCAAACAGACATGAGATAACGGCGAGGATTGTCTGTCTGAACCGGATGTACCACTGTATCATATCGTCAAAATATTTGATATCATCTGCTGTATTTTCCTTGCATCTGTGGATGATCCCCAGCACGTGCTCTAGACAAGCAGTGGTATAAAGATGTTTATCAGCTAAGGCAAAGAGACATTTTTGTCCTTCACTCCTAGTGAACATGACTGAGTTTCACCTCGGGTCAATTTTTCCCATCTTCATCTGGTTTAGATCACTGGCCGAGCCAACAGGAGCGATCTTCGGTTTCTTCTTGAAGACAGTTGCAATCTCCTGATCCATTAGTGCGACCTCCATGATATAGCACACCAACATCCTATTGAGATGGTCAATGATCGGACCATATTCAGCTTCATTAGTCAGAAGGATGTTGTGCAAGACGATCCAATCATGAGGATTGAGGTTCGGTAGATCTGCGAAAGAAATGGCATGTTTGGTTTTTGCAGATCCCCTGAGCACCTTGAACCGAACATTGATAAACTTCCCAACAGTGTACGGTTTCAAGACCCGAACGTTGATGATCTTCTGAGCGCTCCAGGTTTTGTATTGGGGTTGAGCAGCCTTCAGATAGAATTCAATCAATTCCCAATCAACCTCCGGATGAGGATGAGGGAACTCAGCAACGTTGGCGAAGGCGTGAAAGATGAACGCCTTTCGGGTTAATGGCATGTCGAACTGAGAGTCGACAGAATTGTAACAGTCAAATGAGATGACTGGTTCAAGCCACAGGATGCTCGGGGTGTCGATTGCCTCCTTTATCATCCTTTCTCGAGTCCAAGCAGGAAACAGAGTTTTCCTACTCTCGAGAAGGTCGTGGGCTTCCTTCTGTTTGCGCTCAGCTTCTTCAGCTTCTCTTGCCACATGAACATTATCATCTTCATCATTGCATCGACTTTTGTGTTTCAGCAAGTCGGCAATGGTTTCGTTGTCTTCTTCCTCTTCTTCCTCAACAATTTTCTTGCCTTTATCCTTCACACCCGAACCAGAGGCTTGGCCTACAGGAGGAGGTTCGGTTGTGTGAGTTGCCTTTGAGGAATGAGATGGTTGCGATCCAGACTCCTTTTCTCCCCCTTGTTTCGGATTGGACACGAAATCGGGTAGCCCTTCAATTTTGCTTAACAGATCCAGGGCAGGAGCGAGTTTTTCTGCAAGGGTACGCCTCACAGAATGATTAAGTATCGGATCATGTGCTTCGAGGATGTTAGATATTGCTGAGTGGACATCCGAAACACACGTCTTGATGACCTCCCTTTCGGACCGAAGAGTGTCAATCTGTTGTTGAGAATTGGAGAGTTGAGCACTCTTGACCTTCAGGGCAGTGGTCTTCTTTGCCAAAACATCCATCAATGAGTTCTCAGCAGCCAGATCCTCTTGGAGTTTAGAGAGGCGCTCGTCAATAAAGGCACGGAGGGCAGAGTTGTCGTCTGTCAGAGATTGACGAAGTGTGGCAAAGGACTTCAACTCTATAGAGACAAACGTGGCCAACTGTTGAGCAATTGGTTCCAACGTAGTCTTGGTAGCATCTGCACTCTCCTGTAAGGACTTTAACAGGGTAGAGGCATCAGAGAATAGTTTATCGACTTTTTCGGTCGCTGCCTCACAGGATTTCGTTGAGGCATCAATGGCGGAGGTTGCAGAAGCGACCGAATCATGCTGAGCCCTTGAGAAGGCATCAACAATCTTCTGAAGAGCGGCTTCAGAGAGGGATGATTGAGAGGTGGAAGAAGAAGCAATGAGCAAGTCGATCTTGTCATGTAGCTCCTTAAGACGCTTCTTTGTGACCGGAGCGTCATCGTCATCATCACTCTGCACTTGAAACGGACTGTAATAGACCGAATCAAATGTCATGTTTTCCCCGCCAAGGAAAGGGTTATCTCCGTCAGAGGCATGACCGGGAGATGGTGGTGGTGGTGAAGCTGGGGGTGTAGTGGTATGAGTAGGTTCAGGTTGGGTGGTTTCGGGTGTAGGTGTGGGTGTAGGTTCGGTTTGTTTTTGAGTAGGGGTAGGTTCGGGTGCTGTTTGGGTTTCGGTTGCTGGTGGAGGTTCGGTTGCATCGGTATGAACCCCCGTATCAGATACGTTGGTTGTAACATTTGCAGTGGATGTTGTTGTAGCATCGGTGAAAATAGGTGGTGGCATAGGGATTGAGGTGTTTGGAATGTGGGTAAAGGGGTTTATGGTGGGAATGGAAGTAGGAATTGTTTGAGTAGGAGAGGGAATTGGAGAAGTATGGATTTGCATTTCGGGGGTAGGAGATCTGGGTGGTGTGTTGCCCCTTGGAGGTGTGTTGCCTCTTGGAGAGTCGTCAGAATCCGAACTCTCACCCTCCGACTCACTTGAAGAGGAAGCGATAATCAGCTTTCGCTTTGGTTGTGTCTTTCGCCTCTTCTGCTGCGGGGACTGAGCAGCTTTAGTGGGTTTCCTCTTCCTAGGAGAAGGGCCTTTAGCCCCTTTGGCCACCCGTTTCCCTTTTTCTGCCTTCTTGCCTCTAGGAACAGGCTTATCGGCATCGCGAATTGATTTCAGCATCTCCGGCGTGAGATCCCTCGGACCAGACCGCTTGAACTCTTTGTAGGTCCGGATGATCCTGCTGTCAGCTGGAACGTCAGCGTACATGGTTTCCGGAATGGAACCATTGAATGGGAATTTTGAAGCATCTGAGACGTTGATCTTCGTGGTATGAAATGTACCAATCGAAGACATCGGTGTGCCGACGACAGTGGGGATATTGTACTTGTCCATCCCCCACTTCGTGATCAAGGTCCAAAACCTGACATACGACACCTCTGAATGCCGTGAAGAAGAAGATAAACTTTGGATGAGTTGTTGCCAGAGAACAAACCCGTAGTCGACATTAATGCCATTATAGACCCCATATAAGATAGACAGGAACAGTCGACTAGAACCATCTGAGCCAGAGCTCCTTTCAGAGAGACCTTTAAATAGCACAGTGAACATCCCGTTCCACTGTGGCGGCAGGCATGACTTCTTGAACTTGGCAACGGAAGTAAGCACCTCCGTGTAACCCATATTGTAGAACATGTTGAACAGGTGCCCCAAGGGAATCGTCTCTAGATTAACCCTTGTTGGATCAGCTTCAAACCCTAACAGAGAGCAAAAGCGTTGCTTGGAGATAGACGCTTTATGATGAGAAACGTCAAAGAAGATCCTATCGACCACTTTGTCGTAATGAGCAGTCGCATAGATCTGCGACAGGAATTCCATGGGCACAGATTCCACCCGTGATAGTGCAGGAGCAATTGAGGAATACTTCAAGAACTCGATGATAGTAAACATGTAGGAATCATAGACATGAGGGGTTAGATCGATAATGAGGCATTGTTGAGGGAGAATGGGAAGAATGTGGGAAGTAGCGTGCACAGAGGATGAATCTGCCATTGTTGAAGAGAGTGAAGAAGATGATGAACAGTTAGGGTTCAGGGAATTCTTGCGCTCTGGGATTCTTGATGCAGTAAAGAGGTAAATGGTAGATGAAGTCGCCTTTTATACTGGGGTTTAAGGAGAGAGAAAAATCTTCCCAAATCTTCTATCGAAATACAAAGGGTTTTCCCAGAATTTGACTGATGCGTGACAGTTAAGGTAAGCGATGATCACGCATGAGAGAGAGTGTCAGATTCCTTAGAACAAGCCTCCCATCAAGCGCCGGTTGGATAGAAATCGTTTTAGATTCACACGCGCCCTTTCTGTGCTTTTTTGAGAAGAACCGTTTCAAATTCGCACACGCGTCTGCGACGTCATTTGGAGATTGGATGTTTCAAATTCGCATGCGTTCCCTTTTTACCGCCGTTTGAAATCAAATCAATTACACTCCCGCCTGAGTCAGCAACCCTTCATCTTATCCTTGTAACGACATCTTTTGAATAATACGCCCACGTGGATGAAAATTGACCACAACTTATAATTAACCACCAATCTAATGAAAAAGCCTGTAATTATTAGAACCAGAATATTGGAAAATCAAAGATTTTCGTGCTAAAGGTGTAAAAGAAAAAGAAATAAAACAAATCTTTTTAGGAAAAATTGTGATGTCAATAAAGACACGAAACAAATGATCCCGGGCACGAATCTCTTCCTTCAAAGTCAAGAGAGACCTTAAAGTGTAAATGTGGTTTCCTGTAGAATAACGATCAAACACATTTTAAGAAGTGTTGAAAGGCTTCTTTTAACTCGAATCACCAATTCTAACCTGACTGACCAAATAACCAGGGTGTCTTCGAAGAGTGAGGAACGGAGGATGTGGATCAAACTGAAGGAGTCGGAGTTAATTAAAACAAAAGATGAAAACATTTATTTGCAAAGAGACAATTTAAAGCTTTTAAAACAACGAAATGTTTTTTGTTTGATTGCTAAACGTCTTTACACTAATATCACTCAGCTTCATTTGGATTGTGAAATAGGACAAAAGATTCATTGTATGATTTTACCCTTCCTTGAGTTTAAGAAGGATGAAATTGATGCTGAAGCGTATAATTGTGAAAGTGTTATTTCATCTGAAGTAGTTAATCCGACGTATATGTATGGACTGGACAAAATCGATTCTTTCATTAAGTCCAAGGACCATAAGGACATGCTTAAAAACCTTTTGGATGAAAATGATAAACTGAAACTGAGAACCGAAACCATACAAAAGTTTGACTCATTGAATGCCAACTTGAGCACAGAAAATAAAATTGATGTTGAAAATGCATCTGAGCTTAATGAGGACGACAATATGAGTGAAATTTCTGTAGAGGACACAGTTGACTGTTCAGAATTTGTCAAGAGCAAACCCGAAAACCACAAGAATCTCATTTCAGAAAATTCAGTGGAGTTCGCTTGTATGTCCCAACAAAAGTCCCCGATCCTTGCAGAGAAGCCAGTCGTATACCAAAAGGTTAGAACCACTCCAAATCAGGTGTACAAGGTAACAGGCGTAACCGAACATCAGACTGCTGAACTCACAGCCATTGTAAACGAACACAATGCTGATGGTTGCGATGAGTTCTTCTGGTCAGCTCCCATTGATAATGCTGATGAAACGGTAGGTCTATCTGAAAGGACTTCATGGAAAAGCAAAGGCAGATATGTGCCAGAACCTTTGAATAAGCCTGATAGCTTCGATGTGCCAAGTACTAGCGCTACAAAAGATATTCCTCAAGAAAAAGGAATTCCTGCAAAGGAAGTCACTCCTTCAAGTGAAACTTCATCAGTTCAGAGTGAACCAGCTAAAGAAAAACAAAAACCGAAAGCTAATATCCATCATCAACCGAAGCAGATGAGAAATCAAAAACAACAAAGAAATCAGAGATACAAGAAGAATCTCTCTGAAAGAAAACAGTTTTGGCAATCTCAGAATGCCTATTTCTCACATCAAGATAGGAACTTAAAGTCAGAGAAAAGTCCTGTAGAATCACAAGAGAGCAATAACAACCGAAAGCAGAGGTTCGGTTCAGAGAATGACTTCAACCAAAAGCAGAGGTTCGGTTCTGAGAACAAAAGAGATCAAAATTCTAGGGTCAGTCCCACTAATGATCAAAAGCAAAAGGGTCACCTAGAATCTCCAGCCAAGAAGTCATCTCAATCTAAGTCCTCTAATTATTCAAATGCTTCTAATTCCTCTCCACCTCGTTCTAAATCCTATTCTGTTCACTCTCAAAAACCTCAATCATCAGCTGAACCGAAAGGAAAATCAAAGGTTTCATCAGTTAAACCAGAGTCCAAACCAAAAGCAACAAATCCCAATAAAATTAAAGTTTTCACCATCAAAAAGAAAGATGAAACAACACTAATAAAAAGAACATACCTTGTTGACATCTCTATTACTATTCCTGTTCCTGTGAAAGGCTCACGAGGACCCAAGAAACTTTGGGTTCCTAAATCTGCTTAATTTTTGCAGGTTATCAGTGACGAGCAGTTTGACGAAGAATGGTACATTGATAATGGCTGCTCGCGTCACATGACAGGAAGGAAGGAAGAGCTAAGAGAATACAGGTCTCTTTCAAATGGTGGAAATGTCAAATTCGGGAACAACTCCTTCGGCACCATAAAAGGATATGGAATGATTACAAACGGTGATTTAGAAATACGGAAGGTTGCATATGTGGAAGGATTACAACACAACCTCATCAGTGTATCTCAACTTGTTGGAGGTACTAGTCTTAAAGTTTCATTCGACGATGAGGGCTCTAAAATAATTGAGAAGAAGACGAAAAGAGTTATTCTCAAATTGGAGCGTAAAGGTGAAATGTTTCCGCTGAACCTCAAACCTATCAAAGGGAACCCAGCTATCTGCCTGTTATCCAAAGCACAATCTGACGAAAGCTGGTTGTGGCACCGAAGGCTCTCTCATCTCAACTTTAAAGATATCAACAAACTTGTCACTGGAGGTCATCTTCGAGGTCTTCCATTGCTCAAATACGATAGAGAACATTTGTGTGCTGCATGTCAAATGGGGAAGCAGAGTCGTCAAAGTCATCCATCTATAATAAACACTAAAGTTGTTGAACCACTAGAATTACTTCATATTGATTTGTGTGGTCCATCATCTATCGAAAGTATCGGCGATAGCAAGTACATTCTTGTTATTGTTGATGACTTTTCGCGTTTTACATGGGTGTTCTTTCTGAAGCTTAAATCTGAAGCGACTCCTAAGCTAAAGGTGTTCATCAAGCAGATTGAAATACAGCTGAAGAAAGTCGTTCGCAACATCAGGAGCGATAATGGACTGGAGTTCAAAAATAAAGAATTTGAAGAATTCCTGGCAGAAAAGGGAATTAGTCACAACTTCTCACCTCCCTACACACCTCAACAAAACGGGATTGCCGAAAGACGAAACCGGTCTTTGTGTGAAGCAGCCCGAACCATGCTAAGTTTCGCTTCCTTACCCTTATATTTTTGGGCTGATGCTATTCCTGCTGCTTGTTTTACACAGAACATGTCATATCTCAACAAGCGCTTCACTCTCACTCCTTATGAGATCCTCAACAACAGGAAGCCAAACGTCTAGTTTTTCCATGTGTTCGGTTCACGGTGTTTCATCTTCAATTCTAAAGAACACCGCAACAAGTTTGACGTCAAAGCTGACGAAGGGATATTTCTGGGCTATTCTCTAACTTCTAAAGCGTACAGGGTATTAAACAAGCGCTCGAGAAAAATAGAAGAAACTTATTACGTGACATTTGATGATAGCTATGTCAAAAAGCTAAAGGCCAACGAAGACACAGCTGGAGAAATTTTTCCTCAAACTAGCCAAGTCACTGCCTCTATCGCAAACCTCTTTGAGAAGTTCGTCGAGTTATTTGATGAACCAGAGAAGGCAACTCTCTCAGAAGCCAACGTAGCTGACAACAAGGTAGATCATCTAAAGCAACTTATCGATGATGCTGCAAAGAGAATGAATGAAGGAGGATCAAGTTCTGACGACCCTCCACAACACAATGCTTCAGTTGAGGGGGAGGATCCACCATCATCATCACAGCCGAGCTCACATGTTGAGGGGGAGAACCGTTCTCAAGCTGCTCCCAAACGCACTTTATCAACCGGAAGTACCACACCAACCGAAAGTGCCTCATCACCCGAAGGTGCATCAACACCCGAAAGCTCAGCATCAGCAGAAACCAACCGAACGCTCGGGTTCGGTTTTTCAAAATGTTTCTCAACCGAAATCAACCGAACGCTCGAGTTCGGTTCCAAAGTTTTTTTTTATTTTATTTTTTTTCTTTTTCAGTCTTATATTTTTGTTATTTTTATTTATAATTTTTTTTATCACAAACTCCAAAAATATTTCTTTTAATATCAAAAACTCCAAAAATATTTTGTTCTTTATTTTACTTTACTTTATTTGTGTGGGGAAATGGTTGCATTAGTTAAGTGTCCCTAGAAGCATGTTGCTGTATGTGTCCAAAGCCTCATCAGATTCTGAATAATAGCCTTAATGACTTGGTATATACAAACCCTGTCTTCCCAATTAGGCTATCCCATTTATTCTAATCGTGAGCTACCTAACTCTCTTCTCATATGAGATAAGAGTTTTCTGCTTGGTCCTATTTTTTTTTATAGCAGAGGTACTTTAATTTCTTACACCATCTCTATTGCATTTCTCCATTAAATTCGTTTCACAAACGTAACCCTTGAGACTCTCAGAAATTACCACTGAGGTTTATGGTTACTCAAAAACTGCGTTTATGATCTTAGTTTCGTGCCACTACGAGCTGAGTGAAACCCAAAATTCAATACCCAATCTGAATTGACGGTGAACAATTAATTTGGTCTAGTTTTCACTAATGAATTGACGGACGTATCTTTATGAAGTCTCAAAATTTTCTTTTGTGTGATTCCTATGAAATTGTTAATAACCATAACATTTCTTCCCTTGGGATCCAGTTTTTATTTTTTGTTGAGATTTTATATTTACCAGCCACTTTAAACTTATTTCAAACCTACTTGTTCAGTAGACTACACCGGTCTCACAAGTACTTTGTTCACTTTCTATCTTATTTCAAGATTAGAACTGTTGAATCAAAGCTAAGCCACCCTAAAAAGCTTAATTAAAAGAAGCCTTTCAACACTTCTTAAAATGTGTTTGATCGTTATTCTACAGGAAACCACATTAAAAGAGATTCGTGCCCGTGATCATTTGTTTCGTGTCTTTATTGACATCACAATTTTTCCTAAAAAGATTTGTTTTATTTCTTTTTCTTTTACACCCTTAGCACGAAAATCTTTGATTTTCCAATATTCTGGTTCTAATAATTACAGGCTTTTTCATTGGATTGGTGGTCAATTATAAGCTGTGGTCAATTTTCATCCACGTGGGCGTATTATTCAAAAAATGCCGTTACAGGGATAAGATGAAGGGTTGCTGACTCAGGCGGGAGTAATTGATTTGATTTCAAATGGCGGTAAAAAGGGAACGCATGCAAATTTGAAACGTCCAATCTCCAAATGACGTCGCAGACGCGTGTGCGAATTTGAAACAGTTCTTCTCTAAAAAGCATAGAAAGGGCGCGTGTGAATCTGAAACGATTTCTATCCAACCGGCGCTTGATCGGAGGCGTGTTCTAAGGAATCTGACACTCTCTCTCATGCGTGATCATCGCTTACCTTAACTGTCACGCATCAGTCAAATTCCGGGAAAACCCTTCGTATTTCAATAGAAGATTTGGGAAGATTTTTCTCTCTCCTTAAACCCCAGTATAAAAGGCGACATCATCTACCATTTACCTCTTTACTACATCAAGAATCCCAGAGCGCAAGAATTCCCTGAACCCTAACTGTTCATCATCTTCTTCACTCTCTTCAACAATGGCAGATTCATCCTCTGTGCACGCTACTTCCCACATTCTTCCCATTCGCCCTCAACAATGCCTCATTATCGATCTAACCCCTCATGTCTATGATTCCTACATGTTTACTATCATCGAGTGCTTGAAGTATTCGCCAATTGCTCCTGCACTATCACCGGTGGAATCTGTGCCCATGGAATTCCTGTCGCAGATCTATGCGACTGCTCATTACGACAAAGTGGTCGATAGGATCTTCTTTGACGTTTCTCATCATAAAGCGTCTATCTCCAAGCAACGCTTTTGCTCTCTGTTAGGGTTTGAAGCTGATCCAACAAGGGTTAATACAGAGACGATTCCATTGGGGCACCTGTTCAACATGTTCTACAATATGGGTTACACGGAGGTGCTTACTTCTGTCGCCAAGTTCAAGAAGTCTCGCATGCCGCCACAGTGGAACGAGATGTTCACTGTGCTATTCAAAGGTCTCTCTGAAAGGAGCTCTGGCTCAGATGGTTCCAGTCGACTGTTCGTGTCCATCTTATATGGGGTCTACAATGGCATTAATGTCGACTATGGGTTTGTTCTATGGCAACAACTCATCCAAAGTTTATCTTCTTCTTTACGGCATTCAGAGGTGTCGTATGCCAGGTTTTGGACCTTGATCACAAAGTGGGGGATGGACAAGTACAATATCCCACTGTCGCCGGCACACCGATGTCTTCGATTGGTACCTTTCATACCACGAAGATCATCGTCTCAGATGCTTCAAAATTCCCATTCAATGGTTCCATTCCGGAAACCATGTACGCTGACGTTCCAGCTGACAGCAGGATCATCCGGACCTACAAAGAGTTCAAGCGGTCTGGTCCGAGGGATCTCACGCCGGAGATGCTGAAATCAATTCACGATGCCGATAAGCCTGTTCCTAGAGGCAAGAAGGCAGACAAAGGGAAACGGGTGGCCAAAGGGGCTAAAGGCCCTTCTCCTAGGAAGAGGAAACCCACTAAAGCTGCTCAGTCCCCGCAGCAGAAGAGGCGAAAGACACAACCAAAGCGAAAGCTGATTATCGCTTCCTCTTCAAGTGAGTTGGAGGGTGAGAGTTCGGATTCTGACGACTCTCCAAGAGGCAACACACCTCCAAGGGGAAACACACCACTCAGATCACCTACCCCCGAAATGCAAATCCATACTTCTCCAATTCCCTCTCCTACTCAAACAATTCCTACTTCCATTCCCACCATAAACCCCTTTACCCACATTCCAAACACCTCAATCCCTATGCCACCACCTATTTTCACCGATGCTACAACAACATCAACTGCAAATGTTACAACCAACGTATCTGATACGGGGGTTCATACCGATGCAACCGAACCTCCACCAGCAACCGAAACCCAAACAGCACCCGAACCTACCCCTACTCAAAAACAAACCGAACCTACACCCACATCTACACCCGAAACCACCCAACCTGAACCTACTCATACCACTACACCCCCAGCTTCACCACCACCACCATCTCCCGGTCATGCCTCTGACGGAGATAACCCTTTCCTTGGCAGGGAAAACATGACATTTGATTCGGTCTATTACAGTCCGTTTCAAGTGCAGAGTGATGATGACGATGACGCTCCGATCACAAAGAAGCATATTAAGGAGCTACATGACAAGATCGACTTGCTCATTGCTTCTTCTTCCACCTCTCAATCATCCCTCTCTGAAGCCGCTCTTCAGAAGATTGTTGATGCCTTCTCAAGGGCTCAACAGGATTCGGTCGCTTCTGCAACCGCCGCCATTGATGCCTCAACGAAATCCTGTGAGGCAGCGACCGAAAAAGTCGATAAACTATTCTCTGATGCCTCTACCCTGTTAAAGTCCTTACAGGAGAGTGCAGATGCTACCAAGACTACGTTGGAACCAATTGCTCAACAGTTAGCCACGTTTGTCTCTACAGAGTTGAAGTCCTTTGCCACACTTCGTCAATCTCTGACAGACGACAACTCTGCCCTCCGTGCCTCTATTGACGAGCGCCTCTCTAAACTCCAAGAGGATCTGGCTGCTGAGAACTCGTTGATGGATGTTTTGGCAAAGAAGACCACTGCCCTGAAGGTCAAGAGTGCTCAACTCTCCAATTCTCAACAACAGATTGGCACTCTTCGGTCCGAAAGGGAGGTCATCAAGACGTGTGTTTCGGATGTCCACTCAGCAATATCTAACATCCTCGAAGCACATGATCCGATACTCAATCATTCTGCGAGGCGTACCCTTGCAGAAAAACTCGCTCCTGCCCTGGATCTGTTAAGCAAAATTGAAGGGCTACCCGATTTCGTGTCCAATCCGAAACAAGGGGGAGAAAAGGAGTCTGGATCGCAACCATCTCATTCCTCAAAGGCAACTCACACAACCGAACCTCCTCCTGTAGGCCAAGCCTCTGGTTCGGGTGTGAAGGATAAAGGCAAGAAAATTGCTGAGGAAGAAGAGGAAGAAGACAACGAAACCATTGCCGACTTGCTGAACACAAAAGTCGATGCAATGATGAAGATGATAATGTTCGTGTGGCAAGAGAAGCTGAAGAAGCTGAGTACAAACAGAAGGAAGCCCATGACCTTCTCGAGAGTAGGAAAACTTTGTTTCCTGCTTGGACTCGAGAAAGGATGATAAAGGAGGCAATCGACACCCCGAGCATCCTGTGGCTTGAACCAGTCATCTCATTTGACTGTTACAATTCTGTCGACTCTTAGTTCGACATGCCATTAACCCAAAAGGCGTTCATCTTTCACGCCTTCGCCAACGTTGCTGACTTCCCTCATCCTAATCCGGAGGTTGATCGGGAACTGATTGAATTCTATCTGAAGGCTGCTCAACCCCAATACAAAACCTGGAGCGCTTAGAAGATCATCAACGTTCAGGTCTTGAAACCGTATACTGTTGGGAAGTTTATCAATGTTCGGTTCAAGGTGCTCAGGGGATCTGCAAAAACCGAACATGCCATTTCGTTAGCAGATCTACCGAACCTCAATCCTCATGATTGGATCGTCCTGCACAACATCCTTCTGACTAATGAAGCTGAATATGGTCCGATCATTGACCATCTCAAGAGGATGTTGGTGTGCTATATCATGGAGGTCACACTGATGGATCAGGAGATTGCAACTGTCTTCAAGAAGAAACCGAAGATCGCTCCTGTTGGCTCGGCCAGTGATCTAAACCAGATGAAGATGGGAAAAATTGACCCGAGGCGAAACTCAGTCATGTTCACTAGGAGTGAAGGACAGAAATGTCTCTTTGCCTTAGCTGATAAACATCTTTATACCACTGCTTGTCTAGAGCACGTGCTGGGGATCATCCACAGATGCAAGGAAAATACAGCGGATGATATCAAATATTTTGACGATATGATACAGTGGTACATCCGGTTCAGACAGACAATCCTCGCCCTTATCTCACGTCTGTTTGAAACTGTAAAGAAGAAGGTTCCCGCTACTAGCCCAAGCATGAAGAAGAAGTAATCTCGCTCCAATTTGACGCAAAGGGGGAGATTGTTGGGTAGCGTAGCATAGCAGTTTTGATGTATTGCGTCCATTGGGGTCGGTTAATAGTCCAAGTTTTGTTACTCCGGTTTGGGCCTGTCCAACCGTGAGCTGATAGGGTTTAGTATAAATTAATGTGCTTGCATGCATATTAGGTTAACGATCTAGAAGACAATAGCGATTACGATAGATCACAAATTATTACTTCATCGTTCTTGTAAACCCTAAATCCTCTACAATAGAAGTTCTTTATCGAGCTCTGCTGAGGATTATTGATTAATCATTCAACACTCTTTGATCCATTATTGTGTTCTTGCTGTTTACTCGTTTATTATTTTACATGTTTTAAAGATCTAATCGATCTTCAAGTTAGTTTTTAACTCGTTTATTATTGTGTTCTTAGCTTTGATTCAACAGTTCTAATCTTGAAATAAGATAGAAAGTGAACAAAGTACTTGTGAGACCGGTGTAGTCTATTGAACAAGTAGGTTTGAAATAAGTTTAAAGTGGCTGGTAAATATAAAATCTCAACAAAAAATAAAAATTGGATCCCAAGGGAAGAAATGTTATGGTTATTAACAATTTCATAGGAATCACACAAAAGAAATTTTTGAGACTTCATAAAGATACGTCCGTCAATTCATTAGTGAAAACTAGAGCAAATTAATTGTTCACCGTCAATTCAGATTGGGTATTGAATTTTGGGTTTCACTCAGCTCGTAGTGGCACGAAACTAAGATCATAAACGCAGTTTTTGAGTAACCATAAACCTCAGTGGTAATTTCTGAGAGTCTCAAGGGTTACGTTTGTGAAACGAATTTAATGGAGAAATGCAATAGAGATGGTGTAAGAAATTAAAGTACCTCTACTATAAAAAAATAGGACCCAGCAGAAAACTCTTATCTCATATGAGAAGAGAGTTAGGTAGCTCACGATTAGAATAAATGGGATAGCCTAATTGGGAAGACAGGGTTTGTATATACCAAGTCATTAAGGCTATTATTCAGAATCTGATGAGGCTTTGGGCACATACAGCAGCATGCTTCTAGGGACACTTAACTAATGCAACCATTTCCCCACACAAATAAAGTAAAGTAAAATAAAGAACAAAATATTTTTGGAGTTTTTGATATTAAAAGAAATATTTTTGGAGTTTGTGATAAAAAAAATTATAAATAAAAATAATAAAAAAATAAGACTGAAAAAGAAAAAAAAATAAAATAAAAAAAAAACTTTGGAACCAAACCCGAGCGTGCGGTTGATTTCGGTTGAGAAACATTTTCAAAAACCGAACCCGAGCGTTCGGTTGGTTTCGGTTTTGAAAAATTTTGAAAAACCGAACCCGAGCGTTCGGTTGATTTCGGTTGAGAAACATTTTGAAAAACCGAACCCGAGCGTTCGGTTGATTTCGGTTTTGAAAAATTTTGGAAAACCGAACCCGAACCTTCGGTTGATTTCGGTTTTGAAATTTTTTGGAAAACCAAGGAATTTAGACTTTCAAAAAGGAAAGACCTTTGACAATAAGATAAACAATTTTGTAAAACAATTGTACATGAAATTTACAACCAAGAAAACTACCTTTAGTTGATGAGCGAGAGGTAGATGATCCAACCGAACCCGAATGTTCGGTCTATTTCGCTTCTTACGATTGAGGTTGAGAGGTAGTTTGTGGTACTGACTCTGATTCCATCATACTGAGCCCTTGTAGAATTTTATTGAACGACGCTTCAGGAAGGGCTTTGGTGAAGACATCAGCCAGTTGATCAGTGGTTCGAACAAAGTGAATTTCAACGTTTCCATCTTCCACATGATCTTTAATGAAATGATACCTCAGTGCTATGTGCTTAGTCTTGGAGTGTTACACTGGGTTATGACAAATCCTAATTGCACTTTCAGAGTCACAATATAGTGGGATCTTTTTCATATTGAGTCCATAGTCTCGGAGTTGACTCTGGATCCAAATCACTTGAGAAGTACAGGATGCAGCTGCAATGTATTCTGCTTCAGCTGTAGACAAAGATACACACGATTGTTTCTTTGATTGCCAGCTAACCAACTTCCCGTCAAGGAATTGGCAGCCGCCTGTGGTGCTTTTCCTGTCTAATCCACAACCTCCAAGATCTGCATCTGAGTTGGCTTGAACGAAGAAGCCCGAGTTGGATGGATACCATAGACCTAAAGAGGTAGTTCGCTTGAGATATCGTAGAATGTTCTTTACTGCAAGCATGTGAGGTTCGCGTGGGTTTGCCTGAAATCTAGCACAATAAAAAACAGAGAACATTATGTCAGGCCTGCTAGCAGTAAGATACATCAGTGAACCAATCATCTGGCGATACAGTGTAATATCAACTGCCGGTTTATCCAAGGATGGAGTGAGCTTGGTGCCGAACGCCATTGGAACTTTGACCTTTGAATCTCCTGATTAATAAAGATGCCTTCGGGTCCCTGTCTAATATTTAAACCAAGGAAAAAGTTAATTGGACCCATTGAGCTCATTTCAAATTTAGTCTCCATCAGCTTTCTGAATTCAGCTGTTAAGCTGGGATTCGTAGAGCCAAAGATGATATCATCGATGTAAATTTAAACAATCATAAGGTGGTTACCTTCCTTCTTACGAAAGAAGGTTGGGTCAACCGAACCTTGTTTGAATTTGGACATCTTTAAGAACTTTGTCAGCGTTTCATACCAGGCTCTCGGAGCTTGTTTCAGTCCATACACGGCTTTGTCCAAAATATAACAATGATTAGGATACCTTTCATTTACGAATCCAGGAGGTTGCTCCACGTACACTGTTTCTTCGATTTCACCATTGAGAAATGCACACTTGACATCCATTTGGTAGACTTCAAAGTTTTTGTGTGCAGCATAGGCGAGAAAGATTCTAACCGATTCCAGCCTAGCTACAGGAGCAAAAGTCTCTTCATAGTCAATTCCTTCCTCCTGACAGTATCCTTTTACTACCAGACGTGCTTTCTTTCGTATCACGTTCCCTTCTTTGTCCATTTTATTCCTGAAGACCCATTTGAGACCAACAACCGAGGCATCTGGAGGAGTTGGAATAAGTCGCCAAACTTTGTTCCTTTCGAATTCATTCAGTTCGTCTTGCATAGCTTGAACCCAATCGGAGTGATCAAGAGCAGTGTTAACTGTCTTCAGTTCAACTTTTGAGACGAAGGAGTTGAACATACAGAATTCTACTTGTGAAAACAAGGAAGTTTGTTTTGCCTTGAGTTGTGATCGGGTCAGAACCTTTTCAGATACATCCCCAACGACTTGAGTGACAGGATGATCTCTGGTCCATTTAACGAGAGGATGGTAGTTTCGATCAAAGGATGGTTCCAATTCAGCGTTTATCATCTCTTTTGGTTCGGATGGACTTTCATCGTCATAAAGCCTATCGGCATGCTCCCCCTTGACAGATAAGCTTTCAGGAATGACTTGAGAGTCTTGTGCTACAGAGGTTTCTACTGATGCTGACCTTTCGGGTGTTGATGCACCTTCGGGTGATGAGGCACTTTCGGTTGGTGTGGTACTTTCGGTTGATAAAGTGCGTTCGGGAGCAGCTTGAGAACGGTTCTCCCCCTCAACATGTGAGCTCGGTTGTGATGATGATGGTGGATCCTCCCCTTCGATTGAAGCATTGTGTTGTGGAGGGTCGTCAGAACTTGATCCTCCTTCATTCATTCTCTTTGCAGCATCATCGATAAGTTGCTTCAGATGATCTACCTCTTTGTCAGCTGCGTTGGCTTCTGAGAGTGTTGCCTTCTCTGGTTCATCAAATAACTCAACGAACTTCTCAAAGAGGTTTGCGATAGAGGCAGTGACTTGGCCAGTTTGAGGAAAAATTTCTCCAGCTGTGTCTTCGTTGGCCTTTAGCTTTTTGACATAGCTATCATCAAATGTCACGTAATAAGTTTCTTCTATTTTTCTCGAGCGCTTGTTTAATACCCTGTACGCTTGAGAAGTTAGAGAATAGCCCAGAAATATCCCTTCGTCAGCTTTGACGTCAAACTTGTTGCGGTGTTCTTTAGAATTGAAGATGAAACACCGTGAACCGAACACATGGAAAAACTTGACGTTTGGCTTCCTGTTGTTGAGGATCTCATAAGGAGTGAGAGTGAAGCGTTTGTTGAGATATGACATGTTCTGTGTAAAACGAGCAGCAGAAATAGCATCATCCCAAAAATATAAGGGTAAGGAAGCGAAACTTAGCATGGTTCGGGCTGCTTCACACAAAGACCGGTTTCGTCTTTCGACAATCCCGTTTTGTTGAGGTGTGTAGGGAGGTGAGAAGTTGTGACTAATTCCCTTTTCTACCAGGAATTCTTCAAATTCTTTATTTTTGAACTCCAGTCCATTATCGCTCCTGATGTTGCGAACGACTTTCTTCAGCTGTATTTCAATCTGCTTGATGAACACCTTTAGCTTATGAGTCGCTTCAGATTTAAGCTTCAGAAAGAACACCCATGTAAAACGCGAAAAGTCATCAACAATAACAACTATGTACTTGCTACCGCCGATACTTTCGATAGATGATGGACCACACAAATCAATATGAAGTAATTCTAGTGGTTCAACAACTTTAGTGTTTATTATAGATGGATGACTTTGACGACTCTGCTTCCCCATTTCACATGCAGCGCACAAATGTTCTCTATCGTATTTGAGCAATGGAAGACCTCGAACATGACCTCTAGTGATAAGTTTGTTGATATCTTTAAAGTTGAGATGAGAGAGCCTTCGGTGCCACAACCAGCTTTCGTCAGATTGTGCTTTGGATAACAGGCAGATAGCTGGGTTCCCTTTGATAGGTTTGAGGTTCAGGGGAAACATTTCACCTTTACGCTCCGATTTGAGAATAACTCTTTTCGTCTTCTTCTCAATTATTTTAGAGCCCTCATCGTCGAATGAAACTTTAAGACCGGTACCTCCAACAAGTTGAGATACACTGATGAGGTTGTGTTGTAATCCTTCCACATATGCAACCTTCTGTATTGAAATCACCGTTTGTAATCATTCCATAGCCTTTTATGGTGCCGAAGGAGTTGTTCCCGAATTTGACATTTCCACCATTTGAAAGAGACTTGTATTCTCTTAGCTCTTCCTTCCTTCCTGTCATGTGACGCGAGCAGCCACTATCAATGTACCATTCTTCATCAAACTGCTCGTCACTGATAACCTACAAAAATTAAGCAGATTTAGGAACCCAAAGTTTCATGGGTCCTCGTGAGCCTTTCACAGGAACAGGAATAGTAATAGAGATGTCAACAAGGTATGTTCTTTTTATTAGTGTTGTTTCATCTTTCTTTTTGATGGTGAAAACTTTAATTTTATTGGGATTTGTTGCTTTTGGTTTGGACTCAGGTTTAACTGATGAAACCTTTGATTTTCCTTTCAGTTCAGCGGATGATTGAGGTTTTTGAGAGTGAAAAGAATAGGATTTAGAACGAGGTGGAGAGGAATTAGAAGCATTTGAATAATTAGAGGACTTAGATTGAGATGACTTCTTGGCTGGAGATTCTAGGTGACCCTTTTGCTTTTGATCATTAGTGGGACTGACCCTAGAATTTTGATCTCTTTTGTTCTCAGAACCGAACCTCTGCTTTCGGTTGAAGTCATTCTCTGAACCGAACCTCTGCTTTCGGTTGTTATTTCTCTCTTGTGATTCTACAGGACTTTTCTCTGACTTTAAGTTCCTATCTTGATGTGAGAAATAGGCATTCTGAGATTGCCAAAACTGTTTTCTTTCAGAGAGATTCTTCTTGTATCTCTGATTTCTTTGTTGTTTTTGATTTCTCATCTGCTTCGGTTGATGATGGATATTAGCTTTCGGTTTTTGTTTTTCTTTAGCTGGTTCACTCTGAACTGATGAAGTTTCACTTGAAGGAGTGACTTCCTTTGCAGGAATTCCTTTTTCTTGAGGAATATCTTTTGTAGCGCTAGTACTTGGCACATCGAAGCTATCAGGCTTATTCAAAGGTTCTGGCACATATCTGCCTTTGCTTTTCCATGAAGTCCTTTCAGATAGACCTACCGTTTCCTCAGCATTATCAATGGGAGCTGACCAGAAGAACTCATCGCAACCATCAGCATTGTCTTCGTTTACAATGGCTGTGAGTTCAGTAGTCTGATGTTCGGTTACGCCTGTTACCTTGTACACCTGATTTGGAGTGGTTCTAACCTTTTGGTATACGACTGCCTTCTCTGCAAGGATCGGGAACTTTTGTTGGGACATACGAGCGAACTCCACTAAATTTTCTGAAATTAGATTCTTGTGGTTTTCGGGTTCGCTCTTGACAAATTCTGAACAATCAACTGTGTCCTCTACAGAAATTTCACTCATATTGTCGTCCTCATTAAGCTCAGATGCATTTTCAAAATCAATTTTATTTTCTGAGCTCAAGTTGGCATTCAATGAGTCAAACTTTTGTATGGTTTCGGTTCTCAGTTTCAGTTTATCATTTTCATCCAAAAGGTTTTTAAGCATGTCCTTATGGTCCTTGGACTTAATGAAAGATTCGATTTTGTCCAGTCCATACATATACATCGGATTAACTACTTCAGATGAAATAACACTTTCACAATTATACGCTTCAGCATCAATTTCATCCTCCTTAAACTCAAGGAAGGGTAAAATCATACGATGAATCTTTTGTCCTATTTCACAATCCAAATGAAGCTGAGTGATATTAGTGTAAAGACGTTTAGCAATGAAACAAAAAACATTTCGCTGTTTTAAAAGCTTTAAATTGTCTATTTGCAAATAAATGTTTTCATCTTTTGTTTTAATTAACTCCGACTCTTTCAGTTCGATCCACATCCTCCGTTCCTCACTCTTCGAAGACACCCTGCTTATTTGGTCAGTCAGGTTAGAATTGGTGACTCGGGTTTGAGTTAAACTACTGTCTAGATGAGAGATTCTTGAATTAACACTTTTTAATTCTTTTTCGTATGAGCATTGTGGGACTTTGAATGAAACAAAAACGGATTATACCTTCTTGATCAGTTCATCAAGCTCGTTGAACTGTACGCTGAGCGGTTTTGCAGTGAAGCACAAGTCCTCTCGCTCCTTTGCGTCTTCAATCCCACCATCCATGTTATATCCCCTCATCTGAGACACGTCTGTCACCATTAAGCATTTGCCACCGCTGATCTCATCTTTCGCCACATAAGCCTTTCCATGAAAAGGCTTCCTTACTTCATCATCCTTAGAGTCGGTTGACCAGACCTCCACGCCACCGAACTCATCATTCGCTACCGAACCCTGCACAATTAAAGCATTCATAGAAGGGTTAGCAGTAGATTTCTTCTTTTTGATTTCATCCAACTTTTTCAGCAACAAAGTTTCTTCATCCTTTTCATCATCCTTTTCTGCCATTTTCTTGAGGACGCAATCTTTTGCATAGTGGTTCTTTCCTCCACAGTAATAGCAGCTCACTCCCGAATCTCCTTCAGCTTTCGGTTCCTTCCTTGATTCTTCTGCCTTCGGTTTATCTTTGACCTTTTGAGAACTATAACTCCCCTGCCAATTTCGGTTCTTGTTTGTGGGGAATCTCTTCTTGATGAACCTCTTGGGGTTGGACACCATCATAGCATAGTCTTCAGAAGTGAGGTCATAGTCCTCCAAGTTGAGGTCTTCTTCTTCCATCACTGCTTTGCTTTTGGACAGGAGGGCCAACGAAGCCAGGCTTGAAACCACATTTTTCTCCTGTAACACGATCTTTTCTTGGGATTTCAGGATGCCCACCAATTTCGCCAAAGAATAGGATTTGAATTGCTCATGCGCTTTAACTGTGGACACTACTGCTCTCCACTCAGATCTGAGACCGTTCAAAAACGTAACCTTCTGCTCAATTAGCTTCCTTTCAATGTCATGTTTAATCATCTTGCTAAGAAGATGATTGAAGCGATCGAACGTTTGCGTCACAGTCTCTTCGGCTCCCTGCTTGAATTCACCAAACTCGGACAAGAGTAAGGTTTGAATAGAGTGTTCAAGATCTTCGTCTGTAGAGTACAATTCTCTTAGCCTGTCCCATATTTCTTTTGCAGTCGTGCATGAACTCACCAGCCTGAAAGTATCAGATTGAAGAGCAAATCTGATTAATCTCAATGCTTTGATATTGCACTGAAATTTATCTTTTTCGTCTTGAGCAATATCTTTAACATCTTTCAAAAGATCATTATACTCCTTTTGAGTTTTAATAATCCTTGAAGTTGCTAAATGAGAAAAGGGTCCAGATATGATTGCTTCCCAGATGAGGTATCCATTGTCCTCAGATCCTATAACATAGTCTTCAAAGTGATGTGCCCAGACTTCATAATCATGGGTGTATAGGATGGGAATCTTCGTTCTTGATCCAATGTTGCTCGAAATATTAATGGGATTGGATTGCGACTCGTCCATGCTTGATCGAATAACCTGTTAAAGATCAGACTTGTAATGTAATAAATTAGGGCAAAACAATAAATATCGAGTTATGTCAATTATGGGATGATGGCTCAATAAATATCAGTAAATGCGGAATAACCCTAATCGAAACCTTTTTCACAGAAAAGAAGTGTATGATTTACACAGCCTCCTGCTCTGATACCAATTGATGAGTTAAAAACTAACTTGAAGATCGATTAGATCTTTAAAACATGTAAAATAATAAACGAGTAAACAACAAGAACACAATAATGAATCAAAGAGTGTCGAATGATTAATCAATAATCCTCAGCAGAGCTCGATAAAGAACTTCTACTGTAGAGGATTTAGGGTTTACAAGAACGATGAAGTAATAATTTGTGATCTATCGTAATCGCTATTGTCTTCTAGATCGTTAACCTAATATGCATGCAAGCACATTAATTTATACTAAACCCTATCAGCTCATGGTTGGACAGGCCCAAACCGGAGTAACAAAACTTGGACTATTAACCGAGCCCAATGGATGCAATACATCAAAACTGCTATGCTATGCTACCCAACAATTCATATGGCACAATCAAAGGCTATGGAATGATCACAAACGGTGTATTTCCAATCCGGAAGGAAGCATATGTAGAGGGATTGCAGCACAATCTCATCAGTGTCTCTCAACTATTTGTGGGAACTGGCTTGAAGCTTTTGTTCGATGATGAAAGTTCAGAGATTGTTGAAAAGAAGACGAAGACTGTCCTGTTAAAATCCAAGCGAAAATGAGAAATGTATCCTCTAAATCATAACCCAATTCGAGGAAAGCCATCTATATGCCTTTTAACAAAAGCACACTCTAACGAAAGTTGGCTATGGCACTGAAGGCTCTCACACCTTAACCTTAAGGATATCAACAAGTTGGTTATCGGTGATCATGTACGAGGACTTCCACTTCTCAAATTTGATAAGGAACACTTGTGTGCTGCAAGTGAGATAGGAAAGCAAAGCCGAAAGATTCGACCCACATGTGTTAACACAAAGAACATCGAACCACTTGAACTTCTACACATCGACTTGTGTGGTCCTTCAACAATCGAAAGCGTCGGTGGTAGTAAGTACATTTTAGTAATTGTTGATGACTTTTTCACGTTTCACTTGGGTTTTATTTCTCAAAGAGAAATCAAAAGGTGACTCCAAAGCTCAAAGCATTTATAAAGCAAGTGGAACTTCAACTACAAAAGGTGGTTACAAATTTCCAAAGTGACAACGGGTTGGAATTCAAAAATCGAGAGTTCAAAGAATTTCTTGTTGATAAGGGAGTGTGTCACAACTTCTCTGCTCCCTACACTCCACAACAAAACGACATAGTTGAAAGGCGCAACCACTCTTTATGTGAATCACCCTGAACCATGCTTAGCTTCGCCTCCTTACTTTTATACTTCTGGGCTGATGCAATAGCTGTTGCTTGCTATACCCAGAACCGATCCATCCTCAATAAGCGATTTTCCATCACTCCATACGAAATGTTGAATAATCGCAAGCCAAATGTCAAGTTCTTCCATGTGTTCGGTTCAAGGTGCTTTATTTTCAATTCCAAAGAGAATTGAAACATGTTCGATGTAAAAGCAGATGAAGGGATTTTTTTGTTGGGTTTTGAGCATTCTAACACTTCCTAAGTGTACAAGCAACCCTAATAAACCTTGGATCTATGTTTGTCTAATACATGCAAAATTTTATTTTCCAAGGTTTATAACCTATCTAGAATGGTATGGGGAACTTTTAAGCATAAAAGAACTAGATGAATTACATACCTTTTGTTGATGGTTGATTCCTTGGAGTTTGAGAGCCAAGCACCAATAATGTGAATGCCTCAAATGGAAATCACAAATCACCACAAACTTGGAAAATGCATGAGAGAGTATACTAACACTTAGAAATCGGCCATCACTATTACACACACACTAGGGTTTCATTTCATGCAACATAAGCTTGTTTATATAGTGTGCATGGTTAGGGTGAAACCCTAATAACCCATTTCTTTTCCTCTTCTAAGTATCCATGGGTTAAAAGCTCCATGGATCAACCATGGACTTCCATACAAGCTTAGTCCATTAACAAATGAGTGTTAGCCCACACTATATAAATACAATAGCCCATTATTTAATTAGTCTTCCTTTTAATCACTAAATTAATTCATAATTAATTTAAGACTAAAACTAATTAAATAGCATGACTTAATATTAATATATTATAACTTATAATATATTAATAAATCTTAAGTATACAATTCTCATAAAATTATCCATAAATAGTTCGGATGAAGTGCAACCCGAATGGACCATGCCGGGTCGGGTCAAGTATATACCAAATAAGTTATGGACTTAGACACCTTATCCAAGAAACTCCCACTTGGATAAGTCTAATAACTGTATCTGCCTATATTACTTCAGGAACCAACCGACAATCATAGCTCTCGAAAAATCTATTGAACTATGAAGCGCCATTTTAGATAAGTGATCATATAATCCTCTGTTCTCATGATATCAGCCAGACAAACACATGGAACTATGTCTTGCTTATTGTCTGGCAGTTGTTTCCCGATTTCCGATTTGTTTGACAAAGAACTCAATTGAACACATCAACTTAGTTCTGACCGGGCCCGGTTCATGGGTCAACAGAAAATCATTGAGAGGCCCAGATATCGCTTCTATTTCTAGAAGGAACAAATAAACTTCGACTCATATGCTTGTTCCACTACTTGTTGAATTGTACACAAAGGCACTTTTTATAACATCAAGTTACTAATGTGTTTACGTGCAATCAATGCACAACCAACTCATAGGCAACAACCCATATCTCTAGGTTTGAAGACTTATATGATATTATCGTCTCACGATCACTCGAGATAAATTCCATGAAGTGATACAAGTGAGCGTGGGTTTATTCCAATGCTCATAACTTATGACCACTCATGAACATTGTAGCAACCATTCCTATGTCCAAACACTTTTAGCCATCTACAAACCCAATTCATGACAATCTTGTTTCATACCTACTTCCGACGTATGACCGATTGTGGAGGTTCAAATAATTAATTATTCTGGAAGTCAAAACATGAAAAAGAAATATAGTAAATGATCGACAAGAGACAACAACACTTTACTTATAAATAAAACACCTTTTATTCATCATCTAATGTCAATTACACTTTACAAATTTCAAGGTTATCTAACTACTAAAACTAATATCATCCTTCAGCCCTGTACTCCAAGCATGCTGGAGATGCTTAACCTGATTCAGTCCCTTCGTGAGGGGATCTGCTGGATTCTCATCCGATGATACCCTCTTTGCCACAAGGAGTCCTTTTTCTATCTTGTGTCTTATGAAGTGATATTTTTTGTCAATATGTCGAGATCTGCCATGATCTCCCGGTTCTTTGGCTAAAGCAACCGCACTATTGTTGTCATAAAAAATCTCCATAGGCTCCTTAATAGCTGGTACAACTCCAAGGTCTCCGATGAAGTTTTTCAGCCATATCGCCTCCTTCTCTGTTTCACTCACTGCTATATACTCTAATTCACAAGTTGAATCAGCCATCGTCTCCTACTTGTAACTCTTCCACGAGATTGCCCCTCCAATTAGGGTAAAGACCCAGCCCGACTGAGAGCGGAAGTTATCCCTATCAGTCTGAAAACTAGCATCACGGCACCCTAATACTTTCAATTCATCACTCCCACCAAGGATAAGGATCCAATCCTTAGTCCTCCGCAGGTACTTGAGAATGTTCTTTACCGCCGTCCAATGAGCCTTGCCAGGGTTCCCCTGATATCTACTGACCATGCTCAAGGCGAAGGCCACATCAGGGCGAGTACAAGTCATATCATACTTGATTGAGCCAACAGTGGAAGCATATGGTAATTGACTCATCTCAGCTATCTTAGCCTCTGTACTCGGACTATGAGTCTTACTCAGCTTGGCATTGCTTTGGATCGGTAAATCCCCTTTCTTGGAATTCTGCACGTTGAACCTTTTCAACACCTTATCCAAATAGGTACTCTGAGTAAGTCCAATTAGTCTTTTACTCCTTTCTCTTAGTATCCTTATCCCTAGGATATAGGCGGCTTCCCTAGGTCTTTCAGAGCAAAGCACTTCCCAAGCTAGGACTTAACCTCCTGCAAGGTTGGGATATCATTTCTTATAAGTAGTATGTCATCCACATATAGTACCAAGAAGCTAACTATACTCCCACTAGCTCTGACATACACGCAATACTCATCTTCACTTCTCGAGAAGCCAAACTCTTTGACCTTCTGATCGAAACAAAGATTCCAGCTACGAGATGCTTGTTTCAATCCATAAATGGATTTCTCAAGCTTGAACACTCTATTAGGATATTATGCACTGACAAAACCCTCTGGCTGATTCATGTACACATCCTCAGCCAACTTTCCATTAAGAAATGCGGTTTTGACATCCATTTTCCATATTTCGTAATCATGAAATGCAGCAATGGTTAGCATAACCCTGATAAACTTAATCTTAGCTACCGGTGAGAAGGTTTCATCATAATCAATAACCTGAGTCTGAGTAAAACCCTTCGCAACCAGTTGAGCTTTATAAGTGTGCACTTTACCTTCCATGTCGGTCTTCTTCTTGAAGATCCATTTGTACCCGACTGTTTTACGGCCTGGTACATTGTCAACCAAGTTCCACACTTGATTGTCATACATGGACTGTATCTCGCTGTCCATAGCCTCCTTCCATTTGGCAGACTCCGGGCCTGTCATGGCTTCCTTAACACTGCTAGGTTCATCCAAATTTACCAGTGTACTATCACTGATAAACGTATCACCTTCCGTAGTAATATGAAAAGCATAATAAAACTCAGGTGTGTTTCTAACCCGTGTGGAACGCCTCGGAGGTACAGACTCGTCAGCTGTCTCAACAGGAGTTTCCTCCTCAGGTTGATTGCTAGTGTCTGAGGTTCCTTCACCAATCGATTCTTGAATTTCTTCAAGATCAATTTGCCTCCCACTGTCTCCTTGGCTTATAAATTCTCTCTCACGAAAGACCACTCTTCTTGCTACAAAAACCACATTCTCACTGGGTCTGTAGAAGAGGTAACCAAAGGATTTTTGTGGGTAGCCGATGAAAATACACCTTTTGCTTCGTGGTTCGAGCTTATCATGAGTCTCGCGCCTCACAAAAGCCTCGCAACCCCAAATCTTGATGTGGTCTAGCTTGGGAGCCTTCCCAGTCCACATCTAATGAGGTGTTTTGGTAACCTTCTTTGTAGGGACTAGATTAAGGATATGGGCGGCAGTCTCTAAGGCATACCCCCAATAAAAGATTGGTACCAAAGCTCGACTCATCATAGAGCGAACCATGTCCAACAAGGTTCGATTACGCCTCTCAGCTACACCATTCAGCTGTGGTGTCGTGGGAGGTGTCAATTGTGAGACAATCCCACACTCATTAAGATAGTCAAGGAACTCGGTACTAAGATACTCACCACCTCGATCGGATCGAAGTATCTTAATGTTTCTGCCCAATTGATTTTCTACTTCCTACTTAAATTCTTTAAACCTTTCAAAGGTTTCTGACTTATGTTTGATTAAGTAGACATAACCATATCTACTAAAATCATCAAGAAAAGTCACATAATACCGATTAGCATCCCTTGTGGCGGTTTTGAATGGTCCACATACATCAGTATGTATTAGGTCCAACAAACCCTCCCCCATTTCACAAGTACCAGTGAAGGGTGATTTTGTCATCTTTCCAAGTAGACAAGATTCACAACTATCATCCGATTTAAGGTCGAATGATTCCAAGAATCCATCCTATTGGAGTTGGCCTATGCGTTTCTTGTTTACATGTCCAATAGGACAATGCCACAATGATGCTTTATCTAGGCTAGTAGAAGAATCAATATACAACACATTATTTCCTAGGTTGTCTACAACCGACACAGTTTCATACACGCCATCACAAGGTAACGCTTTAAAATAAAATACATTATTAAAGAAGACATCAATACCACCACATTTATTATCAAATGAAAAGGTAAACCCTTGTTTATACAATGCATGAAAAGAAATAATATTTCTCGCCATTTCAGACGAGTACACACATTTATTCAAATAAAATTTTAACCCATTATTCAGCAACAAAGTATAAACTCCAATCTTGGAAACAGGTGAAGCCTTCCTATTCCCCACGATCAAGTTTATCTTTCCATGCTCCACATCCTCACTTCTTCTTAGGCCCTGCAAATTTGAACATATGTGAATACCACATCCTGTATCAAGCACCCAAGAATTGGAATATGGTGAGTTATTAGACAATATTGTGTAAATACCTGCATGGGTGGGTTTCACTTTCCCATCCTTAAGATCTTCCTGGTATTTTGGGCAGTTTCGCTTCTAGTGCCCCTCATCCTGGCAATAGTAGCAATCAGCATCCTTAGGAATGGCAGAAGGAGTGACAGGACCACTCTTGGTCCTTGATGAGGAGCCTTCAAGAGACTTTCCCTTAGTACCCTTCGAAGGGGACTTCCTCTTTTTCCCTTTGCCTTGCCCGATAGCCATAACAGGAGTAGAAGTTGGAGTAGGAGTAGTAGAGGTAACAACCAATTTTCCCTTAAGACCACTTTCGGTGGTCTTCAAGAGTCCTTGAAGTTTGCTCAGAGTGACTTCCTCCTTGTTCATATGATATGTCATACGAAAATGGTCATAAAAAGAAGGTAAGGAGTGCAAAATGATTTCAATTTCCAACTACTCAGGGAAGTTCACATTCAACTTGAGCAAACGGTCCACGTACCCCTGCATCTTTTTCATGTGGCCCGTGACAAATTCAATGTCCTTCATTCGGGTTGTTATCATGGAGGAGATTATTTCATACCGCTCCTAACGAGCACTCTGATGGTACCTTTCCATTAGGTCTTGGTGAATCTCAAAAGGGTAGAAGTCCTCGTAGGACTTTTGGAGCTCGGCTGTCATTGTGGCCATCATGATACATGCTGCCTTAGTAGCATCCCTCTCATGTGTCCTAAATTCAGCGATCTCCTTAGGAGTAGCAGTGGACTCATCAAGCTCTTTTAACTCCTTATCGAGAACATATTCCTTGTCCTCATAACGAGTCACCATCCTGATGTTCCTAATCCAATCCATGAAGTTGGAAGCAACAAAGATGACTCTCCCACAAAGGTTCATGAGAGAGAAAGAGCCAGTTGGGTTAGAGCCCGAAGCATTGTTGTTGGAAGACATCTGAAAAGAAGAAAACAAGTTTAGATTAGATATATAGAGTCCTTAATAAGACACCCAAATGTAATATTAAGGCTAGGACCCAATCACAATATATTATACTTAGAAGAGGTATGCCGTAATCTAAGTAATAACATATTTAAAAGGTAGGTGAATGACGACTCACCAATTTCCACCACGAAAAATGAAATGAAATATTAGGTTTTTATTGGATTTGAAATTCCTAGATTCTTTTGAGATTCATTGAACTTTTCAATGGCATGTTTCAATCTCGATTGTGCCCTTCATGTTTTGCGACTGGGATGCCGAGGATCACAAAACAAGGTGTGAATAACCATACCAATTCACATGGTACCCGTAATATTATCACCTAATCAATGTGCCGGTAAACCACACGCGCTCCACCGATCTATGATAAACATTAAGTCACCCTTTGTGGTCCTTACTAGTCCAAGTTAGTGTGCCGGTAAACCACACACACTCCACCAACGACTTGGTAAGGTACAAAGTGTGAATTCCATGGGCTAGCACCGATTTCACATTTTTTCTAAAGTAACTAAGATTGGGAATTAAAGGGTTTAGTTACTTTATCATAATCATTATACTTTTAATGAGAATTTAAAGTCATTGTCCTACCCGTTCGGCTAACGACCCTCCACCGATCAAGGAAGCAGTGGGTGAGAGTGGACAACCTTATACCCCCCTTATAGACCGGTTTCGTGAATGAGCCCTACTAACGGTAAAACGACTTATTCTTATACATACATATATATATATATATATATATATATATATATATATATATATTAACCATTAATGTTATAAATAGTATAAGTGTTGAATTTTAACTATTAAAACTCTAAGGGTTGGAATTAAAGTTTATTAAAGTGTGTGAAACTTTTCAAATTCCAAAACTTGAGGGCAAGTTTTGAAACTCTTCAAAACTTTTCATTTCATAACTTAAGAATTAAAGGTTCATAAAAATGAAGACTCTTCATTTTTATGTAACTTATGTGTTTTTAATGTGTGTTTAAAAGAAGTGACCTTTGGATTTCCATAACTTGAGGACAAATTATGGATTCCATCAAAACACATAAATGATCAAGAATTAATTCTAAACAATTCAGCAAATAATTCATATCATCTTCTAAATTCATAAGAGCATGAACATGATCATCAAAGTTTCAAGAAATATATGAACACATATAAAGCATGAAATTTTGATATAAGCCATTGTAAATGGATTAGAACAACCATTACACCAACTAAAATAAGTTTTAAAACATCAAAACATTTTAGGGTAATGTTTCTAGTCCATTTCCAGCAGCAAAACTCGAAAAACTGCCCAACACGCTCCTACTCGTCGAGTGCATGATCCTACTCGACGAGTAGGATGAATTTGTTCATGGACTCGGCGAGTCCTCCCCATGAACTCGGCGAGTCCAGTCGTCAGTGAGCAGATTTTTCGATTTTCAAGCAGTTTTGCATCAAGTATCAAACAAACAAGCCTAGGCTCTAATACCATTGTTGGGTTTTGAGCATTTTAACACTTCCTAAGTGTCCATGAAACCCTAATAAACCTTGGATCTATGTTTGTCTAATACATGCAAAAATTTTGTTTTCCAAGGTTTATAACCTATCTTGCATGGCATGGGGAACTTTTAAGCATAAAAGAACTAGATGAATTACATACCTTTTGTTGATGGTTGATTCCTTGGAGTTTGAGAGCCAAGCACCAATAATGTGAATGCCTCAAATGGAAATCACAAATCACCACAAACATGGAAAATGTATGAGAGAGTATACTAACACTTAGAAATCGGCCACCACTATTACACACACACACTAGGGTTTTATTTCATGCAACATAAGCTTGTTTATATAGTGTGCATGGTTAGGGTGAAACCCTAATAACCCATGTCTTTTCCTCTTCCAAGGATCCATGGGTTAAAAGCTCCGTGGATCATCCATGGACTTCCATACAAGCTTAGCCCATTAACAAATGAGTGTTAGCCCACACTATATAAATACAATAGCCCATTATTTAATTAGTCTTCCTTTTAATCACTAAATTAATTCATAATTAATTTAAGATTAAAACTAATTAAATAGCATGACTTAATATTAATATATTATAACTTATAATATATTAATAAATCGTAAGTATACAATTCTCATGAAATTATCCATAAATAGTTCGAATGAAGTGCAACCCAAATGGACCATGCCGGGTCGGGTCAAGTATATACCAAATAAGTTATGGACTTAGACACCTTATCCAACATTTTCTTGGTTACTCGCTAACTTCAAAGGCATATCAGGTTCTGAATAAACGTTCAAAGAAAATTGTGGAAACCTACTATGTCACCTTTGATGATGATTAGGTGAAGAAACTTCAATCATGCAAAGGACCAACGAAGGAAATCTTTCCAAAATCAGGTCAAGTTTCGGTTCCAATTTCCAATCTATTTGAAGAGTACATGTTGCTCTTTGATGAACCAGAGCGAGCAATTCATTCTGAGACAAAGGCAACTGAGAACAAGATCGACAACTTGAAGAAAATTATCGATGAAGCAGCAAAATAAATGGAAAGTGAACATCAAGCCCTAACCGAACAACCAAGTCCAAGCGAACCTCCAAAAGAAAGTTCTATATTCCAGAGGGAGTGTTCATCCACATTAGATAACCCTGATTCATCTTTCCAAGGGGAAATCCATCACCAGCAAAGACCCATGAAGTTTCATTCGAGGGGGAGCATTCTGAACTTGATGTTGAACCGTCTCATCATTCGAGGGGGAGAATCATAATACGAATGATGATTCAGATACCCAATCAAAATTAGAAGAGGAAATAAATGCCGAATTGGATCCTGCCTATGATCCAAACTGTTGGGTTTTGAGCAATCTAACACTTCCTAAGTGTGCATGCAACCCTAATAAACCTTGGATCTATGTTTTCTTCTAAAATACATGCAAATAATAATTTCCAAGGTTTCTTCCTAACTAGCATAGCATAAGGATTATGAATCATAAAAGTACTACTAGAAATACATACCATTTGAGGATGGTTGATTGTTTGGAGTTTGAGAGCCAAGCACCAATAGTGTGAATGCCTCAAATGGAATCACAAATCACCACAAACACTTGGAAAACTTTGAGAGAGTGTATACACAAATAGAAAATCGGCCACACCCACAAAAACACACTAGTGGCTATTTCATGCAACATAAGCATGCTTATATAGTGTGCATGGTTAGGGTGAAACCCTAATAACCCATGACCTTTCCTTTTCCAAGGATCCATGGGTTAAAAGCTCCATGGATCATCCATGGACTTCCATATAAACCTAGCCCATTAACAAATGAGTGTTAGCCCATACCATATAAAACAATAGCCCATAATTTAATTAGTATTCTTTTTAATCTCTAAATTAATTCATAATTAATTTAAGACTAAAACTAATTAAATAACATGACTTCATATTAATATATTATAACTTATAATATATTAATAAACATATGTGTATAACTCTCATAAAATTATCCATAAATAGTTCGGGTGAAGTGTAACCCAAATGGACCATGCCGGGTCGGGCCAAGTATGCACCAAATAAGTTATGGACTTAGACACCTTATCCAACAGACTCCCACTTGGATAAGTCAAATAAATATATTTGCGTATGTTACTTCAGGAACCAACCAGCAATCGTAGCTCTCGAAAACTCTGTTGAACAATGAAGCGCCATTTTAGGTTAGTGATCATATAATCCTCTGTTCTCATGATATCAGCCGGACAAATACATGGAACAACGTCGTACTTATTGTCCAGCAGTTTGTTTCCCGATTTTCGATTTGTTCGACAAAGAACTTAATCGAACACATCAATTTTAGTTCTGACCGGCCGGTACATAGGTCACAACAAAATCATCGAGGGGCCCAGATATCGCTTCTATTTCTAGAAGGAACAGGTAAACTTCGACTCATATGCTTGTTCTACTACTTGTTGAATTGTACACAAAGGCACGTTTTATAACATCAAGTTACTGATGCGTTTACGTGCAATCAATGCACAACCAACTCATAGGTAACAACTCATATCTCTAGGTTTGAAGATTTATATGATATTACCCTCTCACGATCACTCGAGATAAATTCCATGAAGTGATACAAGTGAGCGTGGGTTTATTCCAATACTCATAACTTATGAGCACTCATGAATGTTGTAGCAACCATTTCTATGACTAAACCCATTTAGCCATCTACAAACTCGATTCATGACAGTCTTGATTCATACCTACTTCCAACATATGAACGACTGTGGAGTGTTTAAATAACTTAGTCATTCGGAAAGAATAACCTAGCTATTTTGGAAGTCAAAACATGCAAAGTGAAACACAATAATAATCGAATCCAATATGGTCTCAGAACCCTTTTGAATATAAATAGAACCAGCTTTTATTTATCACCATATTGATTACACATTATTCATTGTATAATGTTTCAAACAATCAACTTAAGACTTGAATAAAAAACAACAGTCGTCCCATGCTCCTAGCATGTACACTTTGTTTTTCTAAACAATAGTTATGCGATACTCCAAGTATGCACACTATGTTTGTCTATGATCCTTACATTGTGATGTAGATCAATTGAACATGATTCCAATGATACTCATTTCACAATCCCAAATCCTTATTGTAAATGTGAGAATCCCCGATTCCTATCATTTACCAAAAAAAACTGTTAGATTTTAAACTTTTATGCAATGTTCCTCTTGTAATGATTATGCACAAAGTCACCAAAACCTTGTCACCAGTCATTACAGAGTATTCCAAAGAAGGTCAACTTCTATGGAACGGAAGTCTCATATTCAAAGTACATTGCTTTGAACGTCCTTATTCCAAAGAAGGTCAACTTCTATGGAACGGAAGTCTCATATTCAAAGTACATTGCTTTGAACATCCTTCTTGCATTAAGGTTTTCTAATCTTACATAGATTGAATAACTTCCACCTATGGAGACATTTCCATAGTCCCATTTTGACTATCACTTCCGAACAAGAGTTACTTCTTTTCAGAACATGTCAATATGGTCCTTTCCGACAAGTTACATCATACTTCCAACTTTCCCTGAGCAACCAATCTTTGGCGAACCTCAGATTGTCCTCGAAAATTGCTTAATCACTTTAGTCATATCCAGTTCTAGACTTTTCCCTTCTCAATGCCTTAAGCATTTGGAAAATTTAGAAAAGATGAATATTATAGCACATGCAATCGATCCTATATCCGAAGCATATGGGACACGATTCATGATGTTTTACATAAAGACATGATACTAGACAAGTCTTTTGCTACAATATTTTTTATTTGCCATGTTTTCAAAATTTAACTATGAAGAGGGATGCCGTAATCATAATCGAATTTTGAAAACGCAATATATATAGAATTTCTTCAAGTTGAACCATTCCAACATAAAATTCATATATATATTCTTGACTAAGGATGATTAAAATCTCATTCTAAGCTTTTAGAATTGAAATGAAGTATAATTTCCTCTCCCTTAATAATAGCAAAACAACTTTTCAACCCCTGCAACTTCACGAATTGAAACTTTGTTTTCTATCATTAACATTGCTAACTTGCAACACTAAACGTAATAATCATGCTCCCACTAACATGATGATTATCAGCATAACACTTATGCTCCCACTAGCTCTGACATATTTCCAGAAATCTGCTGGACTTTTGAAATTTAGATTCATACACCCTTTCTTAGTAGCTCACATGTGTGTCTAAACAATTTTCAGAACTATGACAAGGGATGTCGTAATCATAGTCTCAACTTCTTAGGCATTTTCCATTTCTCACAAGTCCATGTTAGTGTGCCGGTTAACCACACGCGCTCCACTAACGACTTTTGAAAATGCAAATAACACAATTGATATCTACGTAAAATCTACTTAGTGAAAGCGTTTCCTCACCATCATTTTCATGAATCAGAGAGAAACCTTATGACACTTAGATTTTATAGTTTATGAGTTCCTATCCATGTGAATTTGTCAAAACCATAATCACAAGATAAGGTTAGTGACAAATTCAGCTTTACATGGATTAAACTTGTTCAGTCTTAGTTTCTTGTCACCTTGGTAGCACAAGGCCCACCAATGCTTCCAAGTTGAACTCTGATAACTCACATGCAAATTCAACTTATTTGAAGTAGGTATAGAAATAAGAATTATGTCAACACGATAGGTTGCAAACCATAAGTCGTGTGCTAGTGATAAATTACAGGTTTTACTCTTGATCAAATCTTGAAACTCTTTCAGGATCTTTAAGGCTCCCACTGTCCCCTTGACATATAAGTTTCCCCAGTCAAGAACCATTCCTTGACAAAACAAATATTCAAGGGACAATGCGGATTCTTATCAAGACTAACACTTCACACAATTGGTCTTAGTTGGTCTTTGTCTCATCCAAGACATCACAACTTACCAATCTCAAATGTACAAGAGTAGAAAATATTTTACTCTTACATTTGACTAGTGTTAATAAATCTTCCTTTATGTCACTCAAAGTTAAAATCTTGGAGTATGACTCTAAGAATTGTTTTGGAACGAAGTATGACTCATCTTCTTGATTTTAACCAATCCAACAATTCATGACCTCTCTTCTTAGCCATAACAATGCACTAAGACGTCCTTAGAGTATGAATTTGTGATATGGTTTCATAATCATTAAGATGATCATGAAATATGATACTAAAGTACTCTCCCATCCTTTCATATTTGAGAAACTTTTATCTTTCTGCCTAATTTGATTCTTCTCATTTGTTTTGTCATACATTGTAACCTTTCCAATGTTACAAAATTATACTTAACCTTATAAGTATAATAATATTTACTAATCTTTAGTAAATCATGACAAATCAATCTTTGTGGTGGACCTTGACCAGCGCACACCTAGTGTACCTAATTCCTTAGTCCTTCAATTGACTCAGATATACATGTGATCAAAGAATTAGTCTTAATTTTCACAGATGAAAATTCTCATTCATCATACAATACAACTTGTATGATTCCAAGTTTCTGTCCAATTGAAACTTGGGTGATGAAAAACTTTCTTCATTTGGTAAATTCAGACACTACCACAAATGAAAGAATCAAATCCACTTTCCAATATTGCTATTACTGGAAACATATAAGCAACAATTTTCCACAGATGCCATTGTAAGGATATTTTTAAAATAAATAAAATTAAAACCTTTTTTTTTTATTTTAAAACTTTGCGGAAAACTTATCCTTACAATCCACATGAAAACCTTGATGTTATCTATTCATAATCAATATATTATAACTTTTAAGCAACAACTCAAAATTCTGATTGCCGAACCATACGATCGAAACCCACCTTTGCAATCAGAATCAACATATACTTACTTTAAGCTTCCTATCTTTTCTTTGATTCTTAAAAACATCAGCATGTGACCCATTCACATTATGTAATAAGAATCTCCAAATAGGAACTTAATAGAGTTAGACAGTGGACTTTACCCGAAGTAGAGTCAAACCTCTTGACTTGATCAACCTTATGACCTTTCAGGTGAATAGGGCAGCTTCGCAACCAATGCCCCTTCCTTTGGCAACAAAACACATGGACCCTTTGGTAATGGCACATGAGAATATCTCAGACTTAGCCTTTCTCTTTACCATTTGGTCAACCGAGTTGACTATGGCCGATCCCTTTCCATTGGGAAGAGAAATCCTTTTCTAGATATCCAATGCTACCATTATCAATGTCCATTTATGACTTGGGAAGTTGTTCTTTTAATCAAATTTGCTTTACTAGTGTTCCAAATCATTGCTGATTCCACAACACCAAGCAAAAAGATAACATCATTAAGGGTCATGTCATAGTCCGTCTCATAGTAGTCCCAAAGAGACTCACTATGTTACTAAGAAAGTGATTGAACATCCAACTTTCACGGGACTTTGACACCCAACTCTCCTGGCTTGTCAATATGTGACTTTATCTCCAAGATGTGAGCATACATAGACTATGCTTGCCAATAGGGATTGAGTGACTTTAAACTTTTCAAGAACTTGTGGGTGAGGGAGAATAATTGGAGGAGGTGGAGGAAGTGAAGCATGATGTTGAGGGACACCATCTTCAAGAGATTTGGGAAGATCATAGTTGTCTGAACCAGACATCTATAATGGGAGAAAATCAAGTTAGTTGATTCAAAGTCCTTAAAATAACACCCAATATGAAATATTAAGGCTAGGACCCAACACAATATTTTATAATTTGGAAGAGGGATGTCGTAATCCAAGCTATAAAATATTTGAAGGTAGGCGAATGACGATTCACCAATTTCCACCATGAAAAACGAAATAATTTATTAGGTTTTAATTGGATTTGAAATTCCTAGATCTTTTGAGATTCATTGAACTTTTCAATGGCATGTTTCAATCTCGAGTGTGCCCTCTCAAATTTTGTGACTAGGATGCCGAGGATCACAAAACAAGGTGTGAATAACCATACCAATTCACTTGGTACCCTTAATATTATCACCTAATCAATGTGCCGGTTAACCACACACGCTCCATTGATCTATGACAAACATTAAGTCACCCTTCGTGATCCTTACTAGTCCAAGTTAGTGTGCCGGTTAACCACACACGCTCCACCAATGACTTGGTATGGTACAAAGTGTGAATTCCATGGGCTAGCACCAAATTCACATTTTTCCTAAAGTAACTAAGATTGGGAATCAAATAAAAATATTTAGTTACTTTATAATAATCATTATACTTTTAATGAGAATTTAAAGTCATTGTCCTACCCGTTCGGCTAACGACCCTCCACCAGTCAAACAAGCGGTGGGTGAGAGTGGACACCCATTAAGTTGTCATTTTATAGGCAACAACCTTATACCCACCTTATAGACCGGCTTCGTGAATGAGGCCTACTAACGGTAAAACGACTTGTTCTTATACATATATATAATAATTAACCATTAATCTTATAATAGTATAAGGGTAGAATTTTAACTTTTAAAACATCTAGGGTATGGAATTAAAGTTTGTGTGAGACATTACAAATTCCAAAACTTGAGCGCAAGTTTTGAACAATTCATAAACTTTTGGATATTTATAACTTATGAGTTTTAATTAAGTGTTTTAAAGCTTTTGATGAAGAGTCTCTTGGAAATCCATAACTTGAGGACAAGTTATGAAGTCCATAAAAGCATTTATTAGAAAAACTCTTCAAAAGTGTAACTTATGACTTCTTAAAAACAACATTTAAAAGAAAAAATTTTGGAATTCCATAACTTGAGGACAAATTATGAATTCCATTAAAACACATTAAGATCAAGAATTAACTAACAAACAATTTGCAAATAATTCCTATGATCTAACAAAACTCATATGAACGTGAACATCCACATCAACAATTTCAAAAATCATATGAACACATATAAACTTGAAATTTTGATTATAACTTTGAAATTGGTCCACCATCATCATTACCACATCAAAAATAGGTTTTATGAGTCCAAAACAGTTTAAGGTAATGATTCTAGACCAATTCCAGCACCAAAACTCGAAGATATGTTGTCTGAGGGTCCAACTCGTCGAGTGCATGAACCAACTCACCGAGTTGGATGAATTTTTTCTTGGACTCGTCGAGTCCCTTCATGGACTCGGTGAGTCTGCTGTGCAGACAACACATAAACTTCAATTTTCAACAATTTGCATCAAGTATTCAAGAAAACAAGCCTAGGCTCTGATACCACTGTTGGGTTTTGAGCAATCTAACACTTCCTAAGTGTGCATGCAACCCTAATAAACCTTGGATCTATGTTTTCTTCTAAAATACATGCAAATAATAATTTCCAAGGTTTCTTCCTAACTAGCATAGCATATGGATTCTGAATCATAAAAGTACTAGTAGAAATACATACCTTTTAAGGATGGTTGATTGTTTGGAGTTTGAGAGCCAAGCACCAATAGTGTGAATGACTCAAATGGAATCACAAATCACCACAAACACTTGGAAAACTTTGAGAGAGTGTATACACACATAGAAAATCGGCCACACCCACAAAACCACACTAGTGGCTATTTCATGCAACATAAGCATGCTTATATAGTATGCATGGTTAGGGTGAAACCCTAATAACCCATGACCTTTACTTTTCCAAGGATCCATGGGTTAAAAGCTCCATGGATCATCCATGGACTTCCATATAAGCCTAGCCCATTAAAAAATGAATGTCAGCCCACACCATATAAAACAATAGCCCACAATTTAATTAGTCTTCTTTTTAATCTCTAAATTAATTCATAATTAATTTAAGACTAAAACTAATTAAATAACATGACTTCATATTAATATATTATAACTTATAATATATTAATAAACATATGTGTATAACTCTCATAAAATTATCCATAAATAGTTCGGGTGAAGTGCAACCCAAATGGACCATGCCGGGTCGGGCCAAGTATGTACCAAATAAGTTATGGACTTAGACACCTTATCCAACACAAACTACCCTCCTCTCAGGAAATGGACAAGAGATCATCCAAAAACTCAAGTAATCGGTGAATAATCTGAGGGAGTTCTTACTTGGTCCCAAATAAAAGTGAAGCAAACTGCTCTGTTCTCTCAAGTAGAAATTTGCATGTTTAATTCATTTGTCTAAAAAATAGAACCGAAAACAGTTAATATTGCACTCGATCACTCTGATTGGGTACAGGCAATGCAAGACAAACTCCATGAGTTTGAGCGAAATCGAGTTTGGAGATTAATTCCCACACCAAAGGATGCAACTGTAGTTGGGTTAAAACGGGTTTTTAGAAACAAAATGGAAAAAGAAGAAAATGTGATTCGTAATAAAGCAAAGTTGGTTGTGAAGGGATATTGTCAGGAAGAAGGGATAGAATATGAAGAGACTTTCGCTCCTGTAGAAAGGTTAAAACCAATATGGATCTTTCTGGCGTATGCCGCACACGAAAACTTTGAAGTGTTCCAAGTGGATGTCAAGTGTGCCTTTCTGAATGGAGAACTAGAGGAGACTGTATATGTTGAGCAACCACCGGGTTTCTTGAACGAAAGGTATCCTGATCATTGCTATATTCTGGATAAAGCCGTCTATGTTTGAAGTAAGCTCCTAGAGTCGGGTATGAAACCCTTACTCGATTTCTAAAAATGTCCATGTTTAAATAAGGTTCGGTTGACCCAACCTTCTTTTGCAAGAAAGAGGGTAACCACTTAATGATCGTCCAAATTTACGTCGATGATATCATCTTCGGTTCCACGAATCCCAGCCTAACAGCTGAATTCAGGAAGTTGATGGAGACTAAGTTTGAGATGAGCTGAATGGGTCCAATTAACTTATTCCTTAGCTTGAATATTAGACAGGGACCCGAAGGCATATTTATCAATCAGGAGGCTTACACGAAGACCTTACTAGCTAAGTTTAGCATGATGGGAGATTCTAAAGTAAGGGTTTCTATGTCATTTGGAACGAAGTTAACACCATTTTTGGAGAAACCAGCTGTTGATATCACCCTCTATCGTCAAATGATAGGGTCTCTAATGTATCTAACAACTAGTAGACTAGATATTATGTATTCTGTTTGTTATTGTGCCAGATTTCAAGCTAATCCACGCGAACCTCACATGGTGGCTGTTAGGAACATCTTCAGATATTTGAAGGGAACCTTATCTCTCGGTCTGTGGTATCCTGCTAAATCATGATTTTTCGTTCAAGCATTCTCTGATGCTGATCATGGAGGATGCGGTTTGGACCGAAAGAGCACTACAGGCGGATGTCAATTCCTCGATGGTAAACTTGTTAGTTGGCAGTCCAAGAAACAACATGCGTTTCACTCTCTACAACCAAAGCTGAATATATTGCAGTAACATCTTGCACTTCCCAGGTCATATGGATCCAAAGCCAATTAAGAGATTATGGCCTGAATATGAAGAAGATTCCCCTTTATTGCGATTCTGAAAGCGCCATCAGGATTTGTCATAATCCGGTGCAGCAGTCCAAGTCAAAACACATAGCACTGAGATACCACTTCATCAAGGATCATGTAGAAGATGAGAATGTTGAAATTCACTTCGTTCGGTCCTCTAATCAATTGGTTGACATCTTTACTAAGGCCTTACCTGAAGCATCGTTTGATAAAATACTACAAGGCATATGAATGATGGAAGCTGAGTGAGTTCCAAAACCACACTAAATTCATTAATTATAACTTTTTCTTTCGCTTTCTTAAAATTTTCTAAACAACTGAAATGAACCGAACGCTTGGTCTATTTCGGCTCCTGATTTTTCGGGAACCAAAATGAACTGAAGGCTTGGTCTATTTCGCCTCTTATAATTTTCAAAGCTAGCGATTATTTCCTCTTATGGTTTGGAACTTACATATCCTTTGTATATTATGTATATCGTTTGCTTACTCTACTTTATGTCTTCAATTAATTTCCAAAATCCAAAAATATTTTTTTTTCTTTTTTTTTTCTTTGGAATTTCTTAAATAAAAAAAATTATTCTTTTTACTTAGTTTAATTAATTTTTTTTCTTTTCTCGAATAATTCGAAAATTCCAAAATATTATATTTCAGTATCACAGATGCACTTACGTGATGGAGACTGGGGCATGTATAACACTCTTTATCTATGTACTAGTTAAGTGTCCCTAGAAGCATGTTGTTGCATGTCGACCGAAGCCTCCAAGAATTTGAGTGAAGCCTTACTGATTCGATATATACAAATCGTTTCTTCTCAATTAGGCTGATCAAATCACTCAAGTCATGAGCTACCTTACTCTTCTCACATTGAGTTAAGAGTTATCTGCTTGGTCCATCTTTAATAGCAGAGGTACTTTCGGTTCTTTAACCACCTATTCTTACTTCTCCATCTCATTTCAGTTCATCATTGTAACCCTTGAGACTCTCAGCATTTACCACTGAGGTTTATGGTTACACAACATCTGTGTTGATGATCTTAGTTTCGTTTCACCACGTGCTAAGTGAGACCCAAAATCCAATGCCTTAAACGAATTGACGGTGAACACTCCAAAGTTCTAGTTTTTCACCCGTGAATTAACAAAACCACTTTGATGGTCTGTACCTTGAAATCTTTTTAATTCTTTTGTGATCTTTATGAATTTGTCTAACACCAAGACTTTTTTCCAAAATGATCCAATTTTTTTTAAATATTTCAACATATATGTCACCAAGTCACCGAATATATTATCTATCATACTTGTATAATAAGCTACACTGGTCTCACAAGTACTTCATCCAACTTTCGGTCTTATGTCATGTACTGAAGTTCGGTTGATGCTAAGCCACCCCTTATAGCTTAAATTTGAAAAGATGTCTTTCAATGTTTCTTAATAAACATTTGATCGTATTCCAACGGGAAACCACACAGACACTTCTAAGTCTCTCTTGACTTTGAGGGAAGCGATTCGTGCCCGGGATCCACAGTTTCGTGTCTAAATAGACATCACTTAAATCCCACAAATACTTTGCTTTATTTCTTTTCTATTGGCACACTCTTGCACGAAGATCTTTATGATTTTCCCAATTCTTGTTCGTGGTACTAATGGAAAATTTTCAGATTTGATGCTTCGGTTGTAAATGCTATGGTGGTACACTATGTCAAGGCGCGAACATTGCCAGCCTTATATGAAGCGAAAGGGTTTGTCATCGTTTGAAAAGGGATTTGAAACAATTTTGAATTTGGAAAGGCAGTAACAAGATAGATTTCAAACCGAGTCATTAGATAAGAATTGCAACGGGCACGTTAATTTGAAACAGTTCATAACATCACGCCTGATGACATCTTTCTAGGGAAACACAGCTGTCAAATCGTGCTTTTTTAGGCGCCGATTCAAAAGATCGTAGCATTATTACTACATATTCTTTCTCTCTCCTGGGAATGGTATATAAGGTCTTCTAACACTCCTTGTACCACTTTACCACTTCCAAACATTCTCAAGAACATATCGGTGAATTTCTATTATTCATCTTCTTCTTCATACCAATAACAATAGCTAAATCTCCATCCGTTCATGAACAAACTGTGTCATCCTCTCTGTTGACCATCATACCCAAACAGAACCTGATTATCGATCTGGATCCTTTTCGTTATGATTCCTATATGCTCCAAGTGGTTGAATGCCTTAAATATTCACCACTCGTGATCGCTATGACCTAGGTGGAATCAGTTCGGATGTCTTTGCTCTTTCAACTCCATACAATGGCTTCTTATGAAAAAAGTATGGAACACATTTTGAGATTTTCAATCACAAAATTTCCATCTCCATAGTACGATTTTGCTCCCTGTTAAAGCTAGCTTCTGATGATTCCTTGGTTCATCCTGACTCCATATCTACGACATAGCTTTTCACAATGTTTTACGATATGGGGTATAATGATCTTCTTACAACGGTGACCAAGTTCAAGAAATATTGCCTTCCATTACAGTGGAACGGATTATTTACCCTTCTTTTCAAGGCATTTGCTGAAAGGGTTGCTGGGTCAGATGGGGCTAGCAAGACACTCATGACCTTACTCTATGGTATTTATCACAACATCAACTTGGACTATGGATCCATTTTATGGTCCTAACTGGTACAAAGCCTCAATTCCTTTTATAGACACTTGGAAATATCCTGTGGTAGGTTTTGGATCCTTATAACTCATCGGGCCATTGAGAAGTTTAATGTTCCTATCATGGATGATGTATTGAGATTGTCAATTGGCACCTTCCACACCACCAAGATCGTTGTCTCAGATCTAACCAAATTCATGCTCGTTGGTTCCATTCCCGAATCAATGTATCAGTGTGTCTCTGCCGAAAGCAAGGTTATCAGGGAATACAAAAAGCTTCCTTCTTCAGGACCACAGAAACTCACTCCTGAAATGCAGAAATCCCTTGATGAATCTGACAGGCCAGCAAAATGTGGGAAGAAGCCTGATCAAAAGAAGCAGGAGAAAGAAGGTCAATCCTCCAAAGCTTCTACGCCTAAAAATCGTAAGACCAAACAAGCAGCTCCTTCTGCATCCAAGAAGCAAAAGGTGAAGAAGATGGCAAGGAAACCAAAGGAAGCTTCTCCTAGTGATTCAGATTATGTTCCTTCTGATCATAATCAAGAGAAATCTGCCGAAGGTGAAGATAATCACCTTTAAGGATCACCAAGAAGAAATACACCTCCACGTTCTCCATCTCCCGATCCATTATAGAGTTCAAAGTGAGGATGATATGATGCTCCCCTTACAAAGTGACACTTAAAAGATCTAAATGAACTTGTCAAGATGCTTGCTTCATCTTCCTCTTCCTCGACATTAGCTTACTCGGATACTGCTATTCAACCCCAAATTGAAACAACCCTCCAACAGCATGATGAGTCTATTCAGAAGGCAACCAAGGCTATGGATGCCTCTACTCCGTCATGTAAGTAAGCCTCAGAAAAGGTCGCCACACTCATTTCCGATGCCAAGATTTTTCTAGAATCTCTTCAAGGGGCAGCCGAGGCTGATGCCAAAAAAGTTAACACTGCTATTGAGTTGCTTTCAAAGACTTTTCAGGCTGAGAAAGAAAATTTTGATTTGGTGCGCAAGACTCTTCAAACTGATCAAACAGAGTTTCTGTCTTCAGTCACTAGTTGTCTTGACAAACTCCAAGCCGACCTTGTAATGGAGAAGAAGATTACGGATCAACTTGCTCGCAAAACTACCTTGCTTGAAGTTTAGTCCGTTCATCTAACCCAGACGAATAAGGAGATTGATTCTCTATAGTCGGAGCGAGCTGTCATCAAAAACTGTGTCTCTGATGTCTTCGCCATTCTCTCTAATCTGGTCAATGCCCATGATTCGATTGTAACGACAAAAATTCCAAAACGATTTTTCACATATTAAAAACACACTTACATTCATAATCGTTATAAAAATGTCATTGTATCACACAACAACCCATAACGTTACAACCCAAGATCATAATATATAAAACTCCTCATGTGTTACTGATCAAGCCGACGCCTTCCCGCGATCCTCACTGGTACCTGAAACACATATGATAGGTGCATTTCATGCACCTATTATGCATGTTTATTTCCGTCTTTTTATAGCATTCTACTTCATATTTCTTGCATTTAGTTGATTATTAGGGTAATTGCATGTTTCATTAAGAATGTCTGGTACTTCACTATTTTCGATTTATTTTGCAGGCATTATGGAGCATGGAACGTGGAGCTTGGATGCTTGGATGCTTGTAGCATAGAGCTTTGGAACATGAAGATGGAACCCAAGTCATTGTGCATTATTATCATAGCAAAAGGACTATGTTTGAAACGCGATTATTTTCAAACCGACATGGGTCGTGTTTGTCCTTTGTCATCTTATATTTGAGCAACATGACTCGTGGTGAAGCTAGATTGAAGATGGAGCCAACAGTGAAGACTTTTTGGAATTTTAGCAAAAAGCACGGGTCATGCCAAAAACACATGGTCATGAGCCATGCCAAAAACACGTGGGCAAAAGGCATGGCCATGCTAAAAACGCATGGCCTTATGGCAAGTCACGTGAACTTTAATTAAAAGAGCAGAAGAATGTCATTTGAAGAGAGAACGGTTTTGGGAGCAGTTGGGGCGATCTTGGGCGATTTTAGGGAGAATTCTTGGAGCTTTTGAGAAGACCTAATCATTGCAAACATTTGGATTTGATTTTTGTAAGGATTAAACATTCCAATTCCATCTTTATTCTTGTTTGATTTGTTCTTAGCCATGTGTGGCTAAGAAACCCTAGTTTCTAGTTCTTGTTCAAAACATGTTTATTGCTTGACTTGAAGCATATGATTTGATGTTTGATTTGTGATTCTATTCTAGTGATTATGTTTTTGTTTAAACTAGAATCCTTGAATTTGATTTGTGTTTGATTGGCCACTTTCATGAATTGAATTTTTGTGCAGTTAATTAACTTTTAGGGCACCTAATCGTTCTGTTGAGTTAATAATTGGTAACAAGCAATAAGTTCTGGTATTGTAAAACATATATCACATGTTTTCACACTTCCGAGCGTATGAGAAGAAATGAACATTGTTGGGAAGCTTGTACAAAACTTAATGCGGTTTTTCAATACAATCTAAGAGCGTGTTTAGGTTGAATTAGTAAAGCTAGGTCTAATCAAAGAGCGTGTTTTGGTTAGATAATTTGGCAAGCGAGAGTTATTAGAGCATGTTAATATCTTTTAGTACCAACATAGAATAGCAATCTTAAATTACATCAAGTCATAATCAAGTTGAACAACAACATTGAGAACTAGAACTAGAACCATTCAATCAATTTGTTTACAAATCTATTTCATTTTGTGCATGCTTTTAAAGTAGATTGTTATTTAGTTATTTACTTTTGCAAACAAACACCCCTTTGTGACCAAAGTACCTTGTGCAAAAAGGTATAGACTTTTGTCCCGTGTCTTTGTGGTTCGACCCTGCTTGCCTTGTACTACTTTTTAGTGCATTAAAGCAGTGTATTTGGAGTCTATTGTACCCCTATTATTTGTTGGGTTTGACACTCCTAACAAATTGGCGTCGTTGCCGGGGACACGGTGTTACTAATTGTTTATGCCTAGATCTTTTCGTACAGGTATACCACTGAGAATTGACTCGGAGATAGAGAAGACTGCAAAGAAGTTAAGGAAGCAAGCCAAGCTTCGTAAGAGGCAACCGGTTTTTGGTACTTCTTCTTCATCCAATCCCCTGGTCATTAACATTTGGGAGGATATTACCCTCTCAAGTGTGTCCGCATCCGAAACAGAAAGTCCATTACCTTCACCTCAACCATCCTCATCCAGAAATACCACCCCACCCTCTTCACCTACTCATGACAACCCAAACACTACACCCACAGAAACTTCAACCACTACTCATACCATGGGAGACAACCATGGAGGGAATCCGCCTCCAAATCCACCACCCGAACAAACCCTTCGCCAATGGGCGAGGCAAGAGGTTACTGAACAACCTCTTTGCATCACCTATCCGGCAGCCACAAACCTTGAATTAAAATCCGGTCTCATTCACTTATTCCCAACCTTTAGAGGCTTAGAAAATGAAGATCCCCACAAGTTCCTCACGGAGTTCCATGTTGTGTGTGTTGGCATGAAACCACACAATGTCACTGAAGAGCAAATCAAGCTTAGGGCATTCCCCTTTGCAGTGCAAGACTCAACAAAAGATTGGCTTTATGACCTTCCACCGGGGACGGTCAACACATGGGTAGATCTTGCACGCCTCTTCTTAGACAAATATTTCCCAGAAATGAAAGCCTCAGCCCTAAGAAGAGAGATAATTGGGATCAAACAACACAAAAGAGAAGCCTTTCATACATATTTGGAGAGGTTCAAAAAGCTTTGTGCCCGTTGCCCAAAGCATGGTATTAGTGAGTATCAAATCCTTCAATACTTCATTGAAGGCATGACTCCTTGGGAAAGAAGACTTCTTAATGCTTCAAGTGGAGGATCTTTGACTGACAAGACCCCAACGGAGATTCGGGATCTCATAAAAAACATGGCGGAGGATTCAAAGCATACTAGTCAAGATGAAGATTGGTACACAGATGCACCTCGAGGTGTAAAAGAGGTGCACACTCCTCAAATTGAAGCTCAACTATCCGAATTGACTAAGGTGGTAATGATGCTTGCTAAGGACAAAGGTGTGCAATCCACACCCCGTCCCTGTGGCATTTGCACTCAAGTGGGACACCCGACTGATATGTGTCCTCAATTGCAAGAAGAAGAATATAAAGAAGCAAATGTTATAGGAGGCTATTCCGGGCATAATCAAAGAACTTATGATCAGCCCCGAGGCAATCAAGGGTGGAACAACAACCAAAACCTGGGTTATCAACAAAGACCCCCACCCCATTACCAAGTAAGGCCTCCATTCCCACAACAAAACTACCAACCGAGGCAACTACAACCGCCTCAACAAGCTGGATCCTCAAGTATGTCCTTAGAAGACATATTTAAATGCCTTGCGACCAACACCCAAAGTTTTCAGCAAGAGACCAAGGCAAGCATCATGAATCTTGAGCAACAAATGCCACAACTTGCTCAATCAGTGAGCAAAATGGAGAATCAAGGAAAGCTACCTCCTCAAACTGAAAAGAACCCAAAGCACAATGCTTGTGCAATTAGCTTGAGGAGTGGAAAGAAATATGATGGCCCGAAGATGCCCGAAGAAGAAGAAGAGGAGTTAGTGATAGAAGAACCACCAAAGAAGGATGAAAAGAAAGAAAAAATGGTGGAGAAAAAGAAGCCGGAAGAGAAAGAAGCAAAGATCACACCACCACCTTTTCCATCAAGATTGAGCAGCAACAAAAAAGAGAGAGAAGATAGTGAAATCATGGCAATGTTCCGGAAAGTTGAAGTCAACATTCCTCTCTTAGATGCGATCAAACAGGTACCTAGGTATGCTAAGTTTCTTAAGGAACTTTGCACATCTAAAAAGAAACTGCGAGGTAATGAGACACTGAAAGTAAGTGAAAATGTGTCTGCAGTTTTGCAGAAAAGGATGCCCCCAAAGTGCAAGGATCCAGGTGTTTTTACCGTTCCTTGCAAATTGGGAAACTTGTATGTCCCCCGTGCTATGCTAGATTTAGGAGCTTCAATTAATGTTTTACCATATTCTGTTTATAAATCTATTGGCATAGGCACTTTAACAAAAACAGGGGTAATCATCCAACTTGCAGATCGTTCTATAGTACACCCAAAAGGTGTATTAGAGGATGTTTTGGTGCAAGTTAATGAGCTTGTCTTTCCTGCAGATTTTTATGTGCTTGATATGGGAGATGATGACCATCCATCCTCGAGTTCCATACTTTTAGGTAGACCATTCTTGAAAACAGCAAGAACAAAAATTGATGTCTACAATGGTACATTGTCCATGGAATTCGATGGGGTGGTCATCAACTTCAATATCTATGAAGAAATGAGGTACCCAAGTGATGTTCATTGCATAAATTTTGTTGATATAATCCAACCTTTGACTGAAAAGTGTTTTGAGTTGACTAACCATGATTTGTTGGAGTTAGTTTTGAGCAGGAATTTTGATAGCAAGTCAGTCAAAGAAATTGCAGAAAATTTCAAGTTAGATAGAGAGTTGCTGGAAATTGTGGAGAGCATGGAAGAAAAGAAGAAAATAAGGTATGATAATAGCAATGTGAAATTGCCCATTTCTAACACAAAACTTCTTCCTTCCGTTGTACAGGCACCTAAGCTAGAATTGAAGACTCTTCCAGATCATTTGAAGTATTCGTACCTTGGGGAAGAGAAGACTTTGCCTGTCATTATCTCCAACAAGTTGTCCATGGTAGAAGAAGATGAGTTGGTGACTTTGCTGAAAAAGTATAAGAAAACTATTGGGTGGACAATTGCTGACATAAAAGGGTTGAGCCCTTCCTTGTGCATGCATAAGATCCTCATGGAGGAGGACTTCAAACCAACTCGAGAGGCACACAAAAGACTGAATCCACCCATGATGGAGGTGGTAAAGAAAGAAATCATGAAGCTTCTGGATGCAGGTATGATTTACCCTATCTCAGATAGTAAATGGGTGAGCCCCGTTCAGGTAGTCCCGAAAAAAGTAGGGGTCACAGTTGTCAAGAATTCTGAGGGAGATTTGGTGCCATCCCGTGTGCAAAACGGGTGGAGGGTTTGTATTGACTATAGAAAGTTGAATGCCTCAACGAGAAAAGACCGTTTTCCTTTGCCATTTATTGACCAAATGCTAGAGAGATTGGCGGGTAAATCTCATTACTGTTGCATTGATGGTTTCTCGAGTTTTCATCAAATTCTGGTAGCCCCGGAAGACCAAGAGAAAACCACCTTCACTTGTCCCTTTGGCACATTTGCTTATAGGCATATGCTTTTTGGTCTATGCAATGCACCCGCAACATTTCAGAGATGCATGATGAGCATTTTTTCTGAATATGTTGAAAACATCATTGAAGTTTTCATGGATGACTTCACAGTCTATGGAAACTCCTTTGATGAATGTTTGAGCAATCTAACAAAAATTTTGCAAAGGTGCATTGACACAGATCTTGTGCTTAACTATGAAAAATGCCATTTCATGGTGGACAAAGGATTGATTCTAGGTCATATTGTGTCCCGAAAAGGCTTGGAAGTTGACAAAGCCAAGATAGATGTTATCAAAAGTCTTCCTTACGCGACAAATGTTCGGGAAGTTCGTTCGTTTCTTGGCCATGCAGGTTTCTATCGGCGGTTCATTAAAGATTTTTCAAATATTACAGTGCCGATGTGTCAACTACTCCAAAAAGATGCTGAATTTGAGTTCACTCAGCCATGCAAGGATGCCTTCGATCGTTTGAAGGATTTACTCACCTCTGCTCCAATCATCCAACCACCTAATTGGGATCTCCCGTTTGAGATCATGTGTGACGAGAGCAACACGGCTATAGGGGGCAGTATTGGGTCAAAAGGTGGGTCGAGCACACCATGTCATCTACTATGCATCAAAGACCCTTGACAGTGCCCAATGCAACTACACCACAACAGAAAAGAGTTGATCGCTATTGTTTTTGCACTGGAGATGTTCCGACAATACCTCCTTGGAACTAAAGTGATCATATACTCGGACCATGCTGCCATAAAGGACTTACTTACCAAGAAAGATTCGAAGCCGAGGTTAATACGGTGGATGCTGCTTTTGCAAGAGTTCAATATTGAGATCAAAGATAAGAGCGGGAAAGAGAACCTAGTCGCCGACCATTTGAGCCGAATAGTTCAACCCGAAGATGCGATTCCCATCCATGACACATTCCCGGACGAGCATTTGTTTGCTATCCAAACACCAACTTGGTATGCGGATATATGCAACTTCATGGTGACGGAAAAGTTCCCACCCGAGCTCACGAGGTCACAGAGAGATAAGATCAAAAAAGAGGCGAGAAGGTACATTTGGGATGAACCGTACCTTTGGAAACATTGTGCAGATCAGGTAATAAGAAGATGCGTTGAAGAACATGAGGTACAATCTATTCTCAACTTTTGTCATAGTTATGCTTGTGGAGGGCATTTTGGTCCTCAAAGAACTGCCTGGAAAATTTTAGACTGTGGATTTTATTGGCCCTGACTTTTTCATGACTCTTACACTTTTTGTAAAAGTTGTGAGAGATGTCAAATGACCGGTTCTTTGAGTTCCCGAAACCAAATGCCCTTGACCCCCATCTTGGTTTGTGAAATATTTGATATATGGGGTATTGACTTTATGGGTCCTTTTCCTTCATCCTTTGGGAATTTATACATCCTTTTGGCTATTGACTATGTTTCCAAATGGGTAGAAGCAAAGGCAACAAGAACTGATGATGCAAAAGTTGTTGTAGATTTTGTCAAGGCTAACATTTTATGTAGGTTTGGAACTCCAAAAGCCTTGATCAGTGACAGGGGCACACACTTCTGCAACAAAACTCTTGGATTAGTTCTCAAGAAGTATGGAGTACAACATCGGGTGTCCACAGCTTATCACCTGCAAACAAATGGACAAGCTGAAGTGTCAAACCGAGAAATCAAGTCCATACTTGAGAAAACAGTGAACACAAACCGCAAAGATTGGAGTTTCAGATTAGAAGATGCACTTTGGGCATACCGAACTGCATATAAAACTCCAATCGGAATGTCACCTTATAGACTTGTGTTTGGCAAAGCTTGTCACCTCCCTGTTGAACTGGAACACAAAGCTTTCTAGGCTGTCAAAAAGCTAAACATGAAGATGGATGAAGCGAGCGTTCAATGAAAGTTAGAGATCCAAGAGTTGGAGGAGATAAGAAATGAAGCATTCGAAAGTTCACGCATCTACAAAGACAAGACCAAAGCATTCCATGATAAGTACCTCTCCCGTAAGATCTTTGAGATTGGTCAAAAGGTATTACTCTATGACTCTCGACTTAAATGGTTTTCTGGTAAGTTACGGTCCCGGTGGGTAGGACCGTTCATTGTTACTAATGTATTTGATCATGGTGCAGTTGAGATTAAGAGTAACAAAACTGGAAAAGTGCTCAAAGTTAATGGCCACAGGTTAAAGGTTTTCTATGAAGGTTTCCAAGAGAAAGATATGGAGGTTGATAGCTTGGAACGCCCGGACTACATTGAGTGAATCTAAAGGGCAAAGTCGAGCCAAAGACTTAAAACAAGGGCGGCTAACCGAGAGGCAACTCGGGAGTATTTCTTTCTATTTTCTTTATTTTGATTTATTTCATCCATGTTGAAATGTTTTTACGTCTTTTCGAGGGTTCGGCACAAATAACTTTCCTATTTAATGCTCAAAGAAAATATGTTTTTTTTCACAAAAAAAAAAAAAAAAATCGTGAATTTCATGTTAACAGAAAGAAAACGCACGGGGTAAGCCAAAAACACACGGGCTCATGCTAAAACGCATGGTCATAATTTTTGTCCATGCTGCCACTTCGAGGTTTTTAAGAAAAAAAAGATTTTGGCACGGGCTAGCTCCAAATCGCATGGGTAAAGGGCCAAAACGCACGGCCTAGGTTCTAGACCGTGCGTGTCATCGAAGATTGTAGCAAACAGAAAAAAAAAACGCACGAGGCTCCCAAAAACGCACGGCCAAAACACCTGGCCCGTGCGAATTGATCAAGACCCTTAATAAAAACGCACAGCCTGCATAAAAACAAAAAAAGGGTCACGGCTGAAAAAAACCCACGAACTCACGGACGAAACCAATTGGTTTGATCAACAGCTTAGGTCGTGCGACTTGGTAAACACACTGCCATTCGATTTCCAATCAGTCATGCATTCTTCGTTTCCCTTTCTTCTCACGTCGTGTTACCCTCCTTCCCTCTCCTCACAATTCTCGACCGATCCCCACAACCCTAGGCTAGGGTTTGATTTTTTTTTCTCTCCAATTAATCCAAGATTGAGGCACAAAGGTATGTTACTATCGGTTCCTAACTTCATGATCTTCATTATCTAGATCGAATTCTTCAATTGGTGGGTTTGACACGCCTAAACCCTATAAACCCTAGTTCTTGAATTGTATAATTTGAATTAATTCTTGTATTGGGTTTCAAAAAATTCTTATATAGGGTTCAAGACCAAGCTTGGGGAGGTGCTTTTGGAAGGAAGATTAGAAGCTTTCATCTCCAATTAGACATTCCACCATTGAAGAGTTCAAGCCTTCTTGAGGTTGAAGATGAAGTGAATAATACAAGCCAACACCTCAAATCCAAGCGTTTAAACGGTAAACTCCTTCCATATCTCAAGTTTTACACTTTGAATTTAAAATTGTTTGGTTGGAATAATTGTGAATCCGTTCTTGTGCTTCATATAATTGTTCATTCGTGCTTGTCTAGTTGTGTTATCATCTTTGGGCACCACTCGTTTGTCATAATTTCGGTTTGTCATCATGCCAAAACGAAAAAACCCACAACCAAAAGAACAATGGGAATCCAAATATGGTGTCACCACCCTCATTCACAACTCTCTTGAGCAACGTGAGCGATTCCTTCACCTCAAGGACCGCGAATATTCTCAACAACGGTTTGTAGATATTCCCACTCTCCAAGAACTAGGAGTTTATGATGGTGTCCATAGATTGTTTAGCAACATCGGCTGGGAGAGACTTCTTACTTTGGCACCAATGGAATCATATAAAAACACAACCACTAAATTCTTACAATCTTTGGAATTCAATGACAATGCCAAATGTCTCTCTTTTCGTCTCATGCGTTTGCAATTTAAATTGAGTCTAGACATCTTAGTGGGTTTGTTGGGATTTCTAAATTCAATACATATGGTCCTAAATTAGGCTACATGCGAGAGAAGAATAATCTTTTTAAAGCCCAAGCCAAGGCCTTTTGGAAGGACATCATGGGACTTGATGTGTATGAGGCTCGATCCGCCAAAGCATCTCATATCATCCATCCAGTCTTAAGGGTGGCTCTCCGAATTATTGCTAACCTTGTCTTCCCCCAAGAAGACGTTAGCAGAGCCGGTAAAATGGAGTTAGAAATTCTTTGGTGCATGGTCACCGGCTTGAAGAGACCTCATTTTGGCGCCTTCCTTGCTTCTAAACTCCTTAAGGTCTCCACTAGCGGTTCGGGCCCTATTCAAATGTCCTTGTAGCCTCATCTTTCTCCCGTCAAGAAGGTGATGGTAGTATCACATGGTTGGTGCAAGGTGAGCCACACTTTCGAGTTCCTGCTGGGGATTTCAGCTCTCTCCAACTCCAGCAGGACATCACTCAGACTCGGTGGTGTCTACCAAAGAACATTTCTGCAAATTCCACCCCACGCACCCCCGCGTCCATCTTGAGAGCTCCTGAGCGGCTAGTCGTCGACCATGAAGACGACATCCCTATTGCTCCCACTGCGAGGGGGTCCACTTCTGTTGCCCCAGTAGAGACTGCACGTCATTTCTACACCAGGTGGGCGACTCAGTACCACAACATATACATGAGGCGTTTTGATCACCTTGATCAAGCTGTTGTTGACATTCGCGCTGACGTTCAACAATTGACACAAACGGTACAACAAGCCATGCAGTTCATGCAGCGTTGGGCCCTCGCGGCTAGTAGATTGCCCTACCCTCTCCGAGCATCGAGGACGATGCTAAATCTTAAGCTTGGGGAGGGGTCTTTGTACATTAGGTTTTAGTTTCAACATGCATTAAAATTTTTATTTTTAATTTGCTGTTTTCTTATTTTTATTTTCTTTTCATGCATTCAACTAAAAGCATTAAAAAAAATTTAGTTTCAACATGCATTAAAATTTTTATTTTTAATTTTCTTTTTTCTTATTCTTATTTTCTTTTCATGCATTCAATTAAAAGCATTAAAAAAAATCAATCTAAAGAAACCTAATCCTCTTGAATAAGTTGAAGTGGTAGATTAGTCGTGGCTTGAGATTAGAACTTGTTCGTTTTTATTAAAAATCTTGAAGCAACCTAATTTCACACGAACACGTCTCCCAAAGCTACTCGTGCAAAACAAAAAATGATAAGGTTATCAACACCGAATCATGAAGACATATATAGTTTAGCCCTTGGAACACACGACCGGTCTTATGAGTTATTGCTCATTCATAGCCAAACTCCAATTTCAAAGAGTCATAAAATGAATATAAAATTTCAGTGACTCGAATTCTCCAGCGCTCTAAAAAGTCTTTTCTATCTATTCCCTTCTAAATACCCTGCTTGGGGACATTGTTTCTGACTATACTTACGGGTCTTTGCGCGTTTACATCAGTCCTCCTAAATAATAATAATAATAATAATAAATAAAAAGTAAAAAAATAAAAAATAAAAAATAAAAAAAATATATAAAAAAATATAAATAAATAAATAAATAAAAATAAATAAATAAATAAAAATATTATTAAGTTAATCTGTGACCTTTGGGATTCGAACAAGTAAACTCCGAGGGGTGTTTTACACCTAATTGCCTATAGCAAAATTGTTTGGGACTGATTGGATTTAAAGTTCGCTACACGGGTTCCATAGAAAGTCATGAACTTAATAATAACAAATAAAGCTAATCTGTGGCCTTTGAGGTTCGGGCAAGTAAACCTGAGGGATCTCTTTAAATCTAGCACACTAAGGTCATCTGATTTGGATGTGTTGGTTGGAAGCCCGTTACACGGATTTCAAAGAAAGCCATGAGCTTTATTTGTAGAGAAATATAATTAGATAGTTTGTATATATTTATGTTTATAGTTTAATTGAATAATGTGTTTGAAAGAAAAATGTTTGGCTGTAAACATTGGGACTGACTGTAAACTACTTTGACTGGTGTAAGTGGTTTGAAACATGTAACCAATCTGGGTAAATATTAGGGAATTTTTAGAAAATATTTTTTTAGAAAAAGATTGTTGTCAGTCAACAAATAGCTGGAGTCGGTCATTGTCATGCTTTGTAAAATGAAAATGATTGAGCATATTTTGCATCACATGTTTTCACAAGAGTAAGACCACAATTTGTTCCATGTGCTAACTCAATACCTGTAAAAGTGAACAAGTGTTGTAACTTTTGATTCTGTTGAGTCACGTTAGGGAATGGCTAAAAACCTTGTTTTACATGTTATATATCTTTGTGGTGTTAATGTCAAGTCATCTCAAGACTTGCCAGGTACACCTTCGACTGTATGACATAATGAGGTTAATTGGATTGAATATGTTCATTTTGTTTTGTTTATTGCATTAATGTTTGAAAAAAAATCTTTTTGTAAATATGTTATTTTCATTAGTTCTTCTTTTATTGCATGCATGCACTCTTAATTCCATTTAGTCCTTTTCGTTCCTTTCATTCTTTCCATTTTAGTTTCTTTTTGGTCGCCTATCGTCTTCTATAGGTAGATTCTCAATTTTGTTCTTTCTTGAGGACAAGAAAGGTCTATGCTTGGGGAGGTTTGATAGGTGCATTTCATGCACCTATTTTGCATGTTTATTTCCGTCTTTTTATAGCATTCTACTTCATATTTCTTGCATTTAGTTGATTATTAGGGTAATTGCATGTTTCATTAAGAATGTCTGGTACTTCACTATTTTTGATTTATTTTGCAGGCATTATGGAGCATGGAACGTGGAGCTTGGATGCTTGGATGCTTGGAGCATAGAGCTTTGGAACATGAAGATGGAACCCGAGTCATTGTGCATTATTATCATAGCAAAAGGACTATGTTTGAAACACGATTATTGTCAAACCGACATGGCTCGTGTTTGTCCTTTGTCATCTTATATTTGAGCAACATGACTCGTGGTGAAGCTAGATTGAAGATGGAGCCAACAGTGAAGACTTTTTGGAATTTTAGCAAAAAGCACGGGTCATGCCAAAAACACATGGTCATGAGCCATGCCAAAAACACATGGGCAAAAGGCATGGCCATGCTAAAAACGCATGGCCTTATGGCAAGTCACGTGAAATTTAATTAAAAGAGCAGAAGAACGTCATTTGAAGAGAGAACGGTTTTGGGATCAGTTGGGGCGATCTTGGGCGATTTTAGGGAGAATTCTTGGAGCTTTTGAGAAGACCTAATCATTGCAAACATTTGGATTTGATTTTTGTAAGGATTAAACATTCCAATTCCATCTTTATTCTTGTTTGATTTGTTCTTAGCCATGTGTGGCTAAGAAACCCTAGTTTCTAGTTCTTGTTCAAAACATGTTTATTGCTTGACTTGAAGCATATGATTTGATGTTTGATTTGTGATTCTATTCTAGTGATTATGTTTTTGTTTAAACTAGAATCCTTGAATTTGATTTGTGTTTGATTGGCCACTTCCATGAATTGAATTTTTGTGCAGTTAATTAACTTTTAGGGCACCTAATCGTTCTGTTGAGTTAATAATTGGTAACAAGCAATAAGTTCTCTTATTGTAAAACATATATAAGATGTTTTCACACTTCCGAGCGTATGAGAAGAAATGAACATTGTTGGGAAGCTTGTACAAAACTTAATGCGGTTTTTCAATACAATCTAAGAGTGTGTTTAGGTTGAATTAGTAAAGCTAGGTCTAATCAAAGAGCGTGTTTTGGTTAGATAATTTGGCAAGCGAGAGTTATTAGAGCATGTTAATATCTTTCAATACCAACATAGAATAGCAATCTTAAATTACATCAAGTCATAATCAAGTTGAACAACAACATTGAGAACTAGAACTAGAACCATTCAATCAATTTGTTTACAAATCTATTTCATTTTGTGCATGCTTTTAAAGTAGATTGTTATTTAGTTATTTACTTTTGCAAACAAACACCCCTTTGTGACCAAAGTACCTTGTGCAAAAAGGTATAGACTTTTGTCCTGTGTCTTTGTGGTTCGACCCTGCTTGCCTTGTACTACTTTTTAGTGCATTAAAGCAGTGTATTTGGAGTCTATTGTACCCCTATTATTTGTTAGGTTTGACACTCCTAACAACATAACACAACACTGTAAGCATAAAAGCTTAGTGAGTTCCCCTAAATACCACATACCCCACATACGCCTTTCCAGGCCATAACTCTATGGGACCTTCCGGTCCAAGTGTCTCAGGGGACTTCCGTCCCGAATCCCGGTAGACCTTCCGGTCCTACCCGTATCGACCTTCCGGTCCTTATCATACATAACATACATAGTACATACATATCACATAACAGCATATAACACATACATCTCATAGCATACAAGACCTTCTGGCCACACATAGGTACCCTTATAGGTACAGTATAGTGAGAAGACTCGCCTCGGTTTCTCGGATAGTCTCACACTCGATCACCCTGGTCTAGCCCCCGCCTAAACACATAACAATACTATCAATAAATAACGTCTCTCAAAGGCTAAATTAAATCCATTCTACAATTTCCACAGAAGGGTGAAAGACCATTTTACCCCTCCCTGACCCACGAGTCCAAAGGTTGACCAAAACCCTAAAAGTCATCAAAAGTCAACAGGAGGCAGTATGCGGCACGTACCTTCTCTGTACGCGGGGTGTACGCTAGCAAACCACAATCGAGGCCTCAACCCCTTACGCTGCACGTACTAAGAGTTACGCCCAGCGTAAGTCTCAGTTCAACCATTCCATGGATTTTGGTCTTAAACGGTTAAGACACTCCTTCAACTTCTAGATCTGACTCTCTTAAATCCTCTTATCCCACAAAGTTGGAAGCTTTAAGCCTTTGCATGGCTGTAAAGGTCCCTACACCCTCAAACCACTTTCCTTCCTCCTTCAAAGGTCTAGATCTCATGCATGGCTCAATATTTACGTCCAAGATTGCATTTTTATGAACATACAACTCTTATAGTCCTGAAATATGATAGATCTAGGCCAATGGAGACCATTTGATCATAAAGTCTCTATCTTGGGACCAAAAACCCTAGAAATTGGTCCAAGAAGCACACAACATAAATGACAAGGCACATTTTGAGCTTTTTACCTTAGGAAGAAACTCCAACCTCTGAAAAGCTTGGATCTACTCTTTCCCACAAACTTCCAGCCTCCAAAATGACCTCTTCTTCTCTTCCACCACCGTGAAATGACACTTAGAAGCTTAGAACATCCAACCATCTCCTCTAGCGCATATTCAGATTGCGCTGGTCCATCAAATACTTCAAACTCTTGTGGTCCGTGTAGATGGTACACCGAACCCCATAGAAGTAGTGACGCCAGATCTTGAGGGCGAATACCACTGCCCCCAACTCCAAAATGTGGGTGGGATACCTCGTCTCATGAGGCTTTAGCTGCCTCGACGCATATGCTATCACATGCCCTCTCTGCATAGGTACTGCACCCAACCCTGATATCGATGCGTCACAATACACCACAAAATCCTCCATCCCTTCTGGGAGGGCAAGCATCGGGGCTTCGCACAATCTTTGGTGAAGTGTCTCAAACGAAGTCTGCTGCTCCGGACCCCATCAAAAAGCAACACCCTTCCAGGTCAACTTGGTGAGAGACACGACGATCTTGGAGAAATCCCTGATAAATCTCCGATAATAGTCGGGCAGTCCAAGAAAACTTCTAATCTCGGTGGGCGATCTCGGTACCTCCCATTTCATAATAGCCTCAATCTTGGCCGGGTCGACCAATATCCCATCCTGGTTAACGAGGTGTCCCAAGAGCTGTACCTCTCGTAACCAAAAATCACACTTGGAGAATTTGGCGAAAAGCCTCTCCGACCTCAATACCCCGAGTACCTCTCTCAGGTGCTCCTCATGCTACTCTCTAGATCTCGAATATACTAGAATATCGTCGATGAACACGATCACCGATCAATCCAGCATCGGCCTGCACACTCTGTTCATGAGATCCATGAACGTAGCCAGGGCATTGGTGATCCCAAAATGCATCACCACGAACTCATAATGCCCGTAATGAGTTCTAAATGCCGTCTTATGGATATCTTCATCCCGCACTCTCATTTGATGATATCCAGACCTCAATTCTATCTTGGAAAACCAAGATGCTCCCTGCAACTGATCGAACGAATCGTCGATCCTCGGTAATGGATAACAGTTCTTGACCGTCAACTTGTTCAACTCCCGGTAATCAATGCACATCCGGTGTGAACCATCCTTTTTCTTGACAAAAAGGACCGGTGCTCCCCACGGTGAGCTACTCGGTCTAATAAACCCTTTCCCCAGCAGCTCCTGAAGCTGCGAGGATAACTCCTGCATCTCTGGAGGCGCAAGGCGATAAGGCGCCTCGGCGATAGGTGCTGCCCCCGGAACCAAGTCGATACGGAACTCTACTTGCCTCTCGGGAGGCACACCCGACATTTCCTCGGGAAAAACATCCGGGAACTTGCACACTATCAGGACCTCATCAATCGAACTTGGCCTCCCAGCGGCCACTCGTGTGTCCATCAGATAGGCTACAAACCCACTGTAGCCCTGCTGCAAACTCTGTCTCGCTCTGGCAGCCGAGCAAAACGCTGACCCGCATCGGGTACCCTCGCCGTACATCGTAAGTACTCCCCCACTAGGGTCTTGTATCGTCACCAACTGGCGCTCGCAGTCTATAACAGCTCCAAATCAGCTCAACCAATCCATGCCCATTATAACACATACGTCTCGCATCGCAATCGGGACCAGATCTATCAGAAACTATACACCGAAGATTTCGAGTATACATCCTCGGATCACCTCCGTAGCATACACCGCTCGCTCGTCAGCTATATAAACTCGCAGAGGTCGACTCAACGCCTCTCACCGGATACTGATGTGCTGACTAAATGCCAAGGAAACAAATGACCGACTCGCACCCGAGTCAAATAACACCAAAGCCGGTACACAATTCACAAGAAATGTACCTACGCATATCATAATATAAGCACAACACCTCAAACTCAACATAAATAAATGAAAGAATACATACCAACCACGACATCGGGCGCTGCATGAACCTCCTCTGCTGTCAACTAGAAGGCTCTCCCACAAGCCTTCAGTGCCTCGGCCTTCACCGTCCGAACCTCAGTAGCACGCATGGCGGCAGGGGAAGATCCCTGTGGTGCTCCCTGTACTATCCCTCACAGCTGCGGACAGTCGGCCTTCCGATAGCCTGTCTGGTTGCAATGAAAGCAAACCCTGAATCCCTTGGGGAAATCCTTGGCTATATGCCCCTCTTTTCCACATTTGTAGCAAGCACTAGATCGACAAACCCTATCGTGTCCCTTGCCGTACTTTCCGCAAGTGCGGCCTTTCTGGCCTCCAGATCTCGAATCGGCGGGCTTTGCCGGCTTGGCTGTCGGCTGAGACTGTGCTGGCCGCCTATCCATCCTATTAGCCTCGGCCTCCTCCCTAGCCTGAGTCTCTAACTCAATTTCCCTCTTCCGGGCATTTGCCTGAAGCTCTACAAATGTCTGGTAAGTCGAGTTCGATACGAACTCCCGAATATCCCTCCTCAAAATGCTCAAATATCGGCTCATGCGTGCCTGCTCAGTAGACACCTGCTCAGGGCAGAACATCGCCCTCTCGTGAAACTTCCTGGTAATCACAGTAACCGAATCAGTACCCTGCTTGAGGGTCAAGAACTCCTGAGCCAACCGCTCCCTCTCCACAGGGGGAACATACTCGTCTCTGAACATGGTGGTGAACCTCTTAAAAGTCACCTCAGAAATCTCCGCAAGAGTGAAGCTCGCCGTCATGAACTTCCACCAATCCTTCACTCCTAAGCGAAGCTGGTTCAGCGCGAACCGTACCCTCAAATGCTCTAGTCAAGAACACGTGTAGAAACATCCATCGATATCATAAATCCATCTCATCGTAGCGATCGGCTCCTGCGTCCCATCAAACTATGGTGGCTTCGTGTTGCTGAACTCCTGAAACAATAACGAGTCACCTCCCTGAGGCATGGCAGCAGCAACGGCGGCAGTAGCTGCAGCATCCGCAACCTCAGTCATTGTTGCGTACCGCTCATCAAAGGTCTCAATCAATGTGGTCTTGATAGACCCAAACATCTCTAGAATCTCGGCTCGGATAGCCGCAGCCACCTCCTCATGAATCATTTGGTGGATCTCTTCATCACTCACCCCGCTGGTCTCTGGTCTGTGACATGTCCCAACCATGATGTTTTTCTGAAATTCAACATAAAATATCAGAGACCCTGCTTGAGCATACTCACACTCGATAACACATCCCTACTTGTTCCCTAGAACCCTAAGGATTCTTACTTGGACTGCACACTGATACGGTGTCTTCGGTAGTACGGGCCCTTATACTACCGCCGACACCGCATCAGTATTCACCCTAAGTCCTCCTCCTTGGATCCCAGATCACAAGTACTCTACATCTCGCTAGCATAGGCTACCCTTCGGTAGATCTCTCGTAAGCTTCTCACTGCTATCAACTCACTCTCAAGCAGCATAAATCTTCCTAGGCTAAGGCATCACAAATCAGGCTACTCTAGTCCTAATATGAATACCTAGCCTAATCTAGCATGCATGTCATATCATAACGTATCTCATAACACATAATGTAAGTGTATTTTGGGAAATCACCGTTCGGGCGCTGGCTGATCGTATACACTGCTCTGCTCTGCTTTTTCAAAAACCTTTTACTCTTGAGAAACATTTTTGTGAATTGTTATTTTGAAATCTCTCAAATCCTCAGTTTGAGTTCAGATACGCCTGAAGGTGTACCCAAATCCCTCAAACCAAGGCTCTGATACCAACTTGTAACGACGAAAATTTCAAAATGATTTTTCACATTTTAAAGACACACTTCCATTCATAATAGTTATAAAAATGTCATTGTATCACATAACAACCCATAACGTTATATCCTAATATCATGTTATATAAAACTCCTCATGTGTGTACTGATCAAGCCGACGCCTTCTCGCGATCCTCACTGGTACCTAAAACACATAACACAACACTGTAAGAAAAAATGCTTAGTGAGTTCCCCAAAATACCACATACCACTCATACGCCTTTCCAGACCATAACTCTGTGGCACCTTCCGGTCCAAGTGTCTCAAGGGACTTCCGTCCCGAATCCCGGTAGACCTTCCGGTCGTCCCCGTATCGACCTTCCAGTCCGTAACCTCCTGACCTTCCGGTCCTTATCATACATAACACACATAGCACATATATATCACATAACAACATATAACACACACATCTTGTAGCATACAAGACCTTCCGGCCACACATAGGTACCCTTCCAGGTATAGTATAGTGAGAAGACTCACCTTGGTATCTTGGATCGTCTCGCACTCGATCACCCTGGTCTAGCCCCCGCCTAAACACATAATAATACTCTCAATAAATAACGACTCTCAAAGGCTAGATTAAATCCACTCTATAGTTTCCACAGAAAGGTGAAAGACCATTTTACCCCTCCCTGACCCACGAGTCCAAAGGTTGACCAAAACCCTAAAAGTCAACGAAAGTCAACAGGAGGCAGTACGCGGCATGTACCTTCTCTGTACGCGGGGCGTACGCCAGCGAACCACAATCGGGGCCTCAACCCCTTACGCTGCACGTACTAAGAGTTACGCCCAGCGTAAGGCTCAGTTCTGCCATTCCAGGGATTTTGGTCTTAAACGGTTAAGACACTCCTTCAACTTCTAGATCTGACTCTCTTAAAGCCTCTTATCCCACAAAGTCGGAAGCTTTAAGCCTTTGCATGGCTGTAAAGGTCCCTACACCCTCAAACCCCTTTCCTTCCTCCTCCAAAGGTCTAGATATCATGCATGGCTCAATATTCACGTCCAAGATTGCATTTTTATGAACATACAACTCTTATAGTCATGAAATATGATAGATCTAGGCCAATGGAGACCATTTGATCATAAAGTCTCCATCTTGAGACTAAAAACCCTAGAAATTGGTCCAAGAAGCACAAAACATAAATGAGAAGGCATATTTTGAGCTTTTTACCTTAGGAAGAAACTCCAACCTCTGAAAAGCTTGGATCTACTCTTTCCCACAAACTTCCAGCCTCTAAAATGACCTCTTCTTCTCTTCCACCACCGTGAAATGACACTTAGACGCTTAGAACACCAACACAATAGCTATAAGCGATGGAGGACTCTCTTTTAGGGTTTTTTCACTCTAGAATGGAGGCTAAGGTCGAAGCCATGGCATTCCTTTTATAGTGTACAAGCCTCAAATTAGGGTTTACATATGGGCTCTCTACGCCCAGCGTAAGCCTGGGTACGCCCAGCGTACCCAGGCGAGTCCACGTCCAAAATAAGCGCGCGAGTATGCGTAACGTACTCCTCAGTACGCCCAGCGGACTCACAAGACTAACATTTTACTTAAGGGACTTATCTTGACAACTTTGGAAAAAGAGAAAGGTTAAATAGCCTTGCCTGAGTTTCGGGATGTTACATCGGTTCTAACTCTCTCGGTTTGAAACCACTTAACTGAGAAGTTACTTCCTGCTCATGATATTTTGAGCCAAATTGAGGGTGTTACGGAGCCGATTGTTACTCCACAACAAGGGGGAGAAGATCTGCAAAACCCTCCCAAATAGTCTTCTACAATTCTGAACGTCACCACTAAACCGAAGGGTAATGAAGCTTTGGGTTCTAGTGTGAAGGACAAAGCAAAGGGTATTATGGGTCAGAGTACTGAGGAAGAAGAAACTAAAGAATAAAGGGAGAAAAGAGAGAAAGATGCTCATGGCACCTAGGTTTGAAGACAAGCTGTCTTTCCACTGTGGTCATTAGAGAAATTGATCAAGGAAGCTATTGAGTCCCCTAGCACTCATTGGCTTGAACCAGTTGTTTCTTTTGACTATAAGAATACAAGGGATTCTCAATTTGACATGCCTATCACTCGAAGAGCCATTATATTTCACTTTTTCGATTCAACTGCTAACATTCCTTCTCTTGATCCAAAGGTTGATCGAGAACTAATCAATTACTATCTTGAATTCTCTCAACCACAATACTTGACGTGGAGCGCTCAAAAGATTACATCAGATTACATCAGACAGTTCGGTCCATATGATCTCATTGGCTGATCTATCGAACCTGAATCGACTTGATTGGATCATTCTCAACAACATTTTGCTGACTGATCAACAACAGTATGAGCTGATTATTACTCACATCAAGAGAATGTTAGCCTCTTACATCATGGAGGTTGCAAAGATGGATCGAGAGATTGCAACTGTTTTAAGGAAGAAGCCAACTATAAAATCGATTGGGAAGACTGGCGATGTGAACAAAATACAGAGGGGTAAAATTGATTCAAAATATCACACTGTCATGTTCACTCAAGGCGAAGGTCAAAGATTTGTGTTCTCTCTTGACGATAAAAACTTGTTCTGCACTACATCTCTGGAGCACATTCTTGACATTATACACAGGTGAAACAGAACATTGAGAATGATAACAAGAACTTTACGAAAATGCTTCGGTGGTACATTTCTTTTCGCCAAACTCTTCTTGTCATACCGATGTTATTTAAGACGGTGAAGAAAAGCACTCTTGCTAAACCAACTTGATCTCTCGCCCTAATTCATGCAAAGGGGGAGATTGTTGAGCATAAAAGATTGCGTCATTGGGCTTAGCTTTTGGGTCCATCTGTATACTCGGTCTGGGCCTGTCCAACCGTGTTTTGTTTTTAGGGTTCAGTATATATATATATATAGTGCATTCATGCATTATATTGTTTACGCTTCTTGATTATCATTTAGTAGACCATGTATTGTAACCCTAGCACATCTCTGAAGAATAAATTCTCATTGAATTCTTCTGAGGTGGAGCATATTTATCATTCAACACTCGTTTGATTCATCTTGGTGTTTATCGTTTTCTATTACATGTTAATTATCTTATTGATATCTGTTTGAATCTATCGATCTTAGAATATAATTTTCATCATATATATATATATATATATATATATATATATATATATATATATATATGTATATATATATATATATATATATATATATATATATATGTATAACTTAAAATGCTAGTATTACCGTTAGTAGGTATCATTCACGAAGCTGATCTATAAGGGGGGGGGGGTATAAGGCTATGGCCTATAAAATGGCCGTTTAATGGGTGTCCACTCTCACCCACCGCTTTCTTTATTGGTGGAGGGTCGTTATTCGAACGGGTAGGATAGGGCAACCCTTTCCTCATTAATATGTATAATGAATTATAAAACTAACTAAATGTTTTTCCAAAATTTCCAATCGTAGTTACTTTTGAAAAAGTGAAATTGATGCAATTCCATGAAATTACACTTTGTACCCTTGCTAAGACGTTAGTAGAGTGTGTGTGGTTAACCGGCACACTAATTGGGCACTAAGCAAAGGTGGCAAAGGGTGAATCATTGTTTGTCATAGTTTGATCGAGCGTATGTGGATAAGGGGCACCTCGAATAGGTGACTACAGTAATGAGGGCAACATGTACATTTGCCCTCATTATTTACACCCGCTTTGTGATCCTTGGTATCCCAGTCACAAACTTGAGGGGAATATCGATATTTAAACAAGCCATTGAAATGTTCAATGAATCTCAAAAGATCTAGGAGTTTTCAATTCATTTACAACTTAATCTCCTTTTCGTTTTCATGGTGGAGAATTAGTGAATCGTCATTCATTTACCTTCAATTTATTTACTTGTTAGATTACGACATCCCTCTTCTAATTGGTAAATAATCTTGTTGGATCCTAGCCCTAATTTCTCATTTGGGTGTTTAATTGGGGATTAATTTCTAATCAAACTATGTCTCTTTTCTATTTCAGATGTCAAACGTCAACAACGCTTCCGACTTGAATTCCTCCGGCTCGTTCTCACTCATGAACTTGTGTGAGGGAGTGATCTTTGATGGGTCCAATTTCAATGATTGGATCTGCAACATCCGAATAGTCACTCGTTATGAAGACAAAGAGTATGTCCTTGATGAAAAGATGAAGGAAATCAACCTCAACACTGCCACTGCTAAAGAGATCGCTGCCTTTGAGGCCTATGAGCATGATGCTACGAGAGTCCATTGCATCATGCTAGCGATTATGACTATAGAACTCCAGAAGTCCTAAGAGGACATGTATCCCTATGAAATGCATCAAGACTTGCTGGACCGGTACCACCAGAGCGCTAGGCAAGAAAGGTACGACATCATCACTGCTAAAATGGGTAATAGAGAGTCTCTTACCGCTCATGTACAAAAGATGTAAAGATATGTTGATTGCCTGCTGAAGGTTAAATCTTAACATCGATGAAGAGCTGGAAATCGACATCATCCTTCACTCCTTGCCTCCCTGCTACAACTAGTTCCGCATGACCTACCACATGAATAAGGAAGAGGTCACTTTGAGCAAGCTTCAAGGGTTGCTAAGGATTGCTGAGAGCAATCTCAAAGATAAGTTTGTTACATCAACTCATGCTCCCGCTACTGCCCCTGTCTTGGAAATAAGGCAAGGGAAGGGTAAGAAGAGGAAGGCTTCCTCGAAGAGCAACCACAAGGGAAAGTCCCAAGATGGTACCTCTTCTATTGGAACCAAGGATGGTTCTGCTAAACCCAACACTAACCCCAAGGAGGCAGAGTGCCATCACTTCCACAAGATAGAGCATTGGAAAAGAAGCTGCCCAGGATATCTACAAGCTATCAAGGATGGGAAGATCAAGCCATCCTTCACATGTATTTACACTATTAAATCTAATGATTCATCGCATGCTATTTCTTGGGTTCTTGATACAGGATGTGGTTTTCACATATGTTCTGATTTGAAGGGACTAAGAAGAAATAGGGATGTGGAGCATGGGAAGATAAATCTAATCATGGAAAATAGAAGATCGTCGCCTGTCAATAAGATTGGAGTTTATTCCTTATTGCTTACTAATGGATTAGGTTTAGATTTAAATAATTATTGCTATTCGCCAGATATGGCAAGAAACGTCATTTCATTTCATGGTTTATATAGACAAGGTTTTAGATATTCATTTGATAATGAAAAGGGTTCTATTAATGCTTATCTTAATGACGTCTTTTATTTTGAAGCATTGCCTTGTAATGGAATATATGAAACTGTGATGGTTGTAGATAACTTAGGAAATGATGTGTTGTGTATTGATTTTTCCAATTGTTTGGATAAAGCATGCTTATGGCATTGTCGTCTTGGACATGTCAACAAGAAACGCATAGCCCAACTCCAAAAGGATGTAGTGTTGGAGTCATTCGACCTTAGGGATGATGACGTGTGTGAGTCTTGTTTACTTGAAAGATGACCAAGTCACCCTTCACTGGCACTTGTGATCTCATACACACCGATGTGTGTGGGCCCTTTAGATCAACCATAAGGGATGCAAACCGCGTCTATGTGACTTTCACCGATGATTATAGCAGATATGGGTATATCTACTTAATCAACCACAAGTCAGAAACCTTTGAAAAATTCAAAGAGTTTAAACAAGAAGTGGAGAATCAGTTGGGTATGAAAATCAAGATGCTTCGATCCAATCGAGGTGGAGAGTACCTAAGTCTTGAATTCCATGACTACCTCAAGGAATGTAGAATCGTTTCACAATTGATGCCACCTAGGACACCGCAGATGAATGGTGTAGCTGAGAGGCGTAATCGAACCTTGTTAGACATGGTTCGTTCCATAATGAGTCGTGCTTCACTACCTATCTCATAATAGGGGTATGCCTTAGAGACTGCCGCCCATATCCTTAACTTAGTCCCTACGAAGAAGGTTTCCAAAACACCTCACGAGATGTGGACACGGAAAGCTCCCTCATTGTCACATATCAAGGTTTGGGGTTGTGAGGCTTTTATAAGACGAGAGACTCACGATAAGCTTGAACCTCTTAGTGAGCGGTGTATTTTCATCGGCTACCCGCAGAATTCCTTTGGATATCTCTTTTATAGACCGAGTGACAATGTTGTCATCGTCGCGAGGAGAAGGGTTTTTCGAGAAGGAGAACTCATAAGCCAAGGGGACAGTGGTAGGAAAATCGATCTTGAAGAGCTTCAAGAGTCGAGCGATGAAGGAACCTCTAACGTTGGTGCTCAACCCAAGGAGGAAACTTCGGTTGAACCAATTGATGAATCATTACCTCTTATACGTTCCAGTAGAGTTAGTGTTCCACCCGTGTTGTATGGTTTGATATAACAACTGAGGGTGATACGTATATTAGTGATAGTACACTAATAAATTTAGACGAACATAACAACTATAAGGAAGCCATGGTAGGCCTAGTGTCTACAAAGTAGAAAGAGGCGATAGACAACGAGATTTAGTCCATGTATGATAACCAAGTTTGGAATTTGGTTGACAATATACCCGGTCGTAAGACGATCGGATGCAAATGGATCTTCAAGAAGAAGATCGACATGGATGGGAATGTGCACACCTATAAGGCACGATTAGTTGCGAGGGGCTTCACTCAAACTCCCGGAGTTTACTATGATGAAACCTTCTCACCGGTTGCGAAGATAAAGTCTGTTAGGGTGATGATGGCCATTGTTGCATTTCTTGAGTATGAAATACGGAAGATGGATGTGAAAACCGTTTTCCTTAATGGAAAGTTGGTTGATAATGTTTACATGGCTCAGCCAGAGGGTTTTGTCAATGCAAAGCATCCTGATAGAGTGTGCAAGCTTGAGAAGTCCATTTATGGACTGAAACAAGGGTCTTGCGAATGGAATCTTTGTTTCGATGAGAAAGCCAAAGAGTTTGGTTTTCTATGAAGCGAGGATGAATCATGCGTATATGTCAAAGCCAGTGGCAGTGTAGTAGGCTTCCTCGTATTGTATGTCGATGACATACTACTAATTGGAAATGACATCCTGATGCTGCAGGAAGTTAAGTCCTAGCTCGAGAAGTGCTTCGCTATGAAGGACCTCGGAGAGGCTTCCTATATTTTGGGAATAAGGATTGTGAGAAACAGAAGTAAGAGAGTAATACGACTTAGTCAAAATACTTACTTGGACAAGGTACTAAAGCGTTTTAGTATGGAGAATTCAAAGTAGGGAGAGTTTCCAATCCAAAGTAATTCCAAGTTGAGTAAGACTCAAAGTCCGAGTACCGAAGTCGAGATAGCAGAAATAAGCTGAGTACCATATGCTTCCACAGTTGGCTCGATTATGTATGCTATGACTTCTACTCTCCCTGATGTGGCCTTCTCTTTAAGCATGGTCAGTAGATATCAAGGTAACCCTGGAAAAGCACATTAGACCACAGTCAAAAATATTCTTAAGCACCTTCGGAGGACCAAGGAATAGTTTCTAGTCCTCGGTGGGAGTGATGAATTAAGGGTGCGAGGGTATAGCTGTTGGGTTTTGAGCATTCTAACACTCCTAAGTGTACATGCAACCCTAAATACCTTGGATCTATCTTTTCTCTATTATACATGCAAATAAGAACTTCCAAGGTATTATCCTAATCTAGCATACAAAAACAATGAATGTAACAAGATAGAATACATACCTCTTGATGTAGGAAGTCTTCATGAAGCTTGAGTGCCTAGTGCCCCAAGTGTGACACCTCAAATGGAATCACAATCATCAAAACACTTAGAATAGCTTGAGAGAATTCTACACTTCATGAAATCGGCTAGCCCTCTCTAGAATCATACTAGTGCCCGATTTTGCCAAGAATAATATCTTTATATAGTGTTACAATTAGGGTAAACTCTTAATTGTCATGGCTTTCCATTTCCTTGGATCCATGGGTTCAAATACACCATGGAGCATCCATGAACCATCCTATGGGTTTTAGCCCAACTTGATTATCCATGGAGCATTAGCCCACTATACAAGTATGGATGATTTACACAATCAACCCATAAATTTAATTAGTCTTCTTTTGATCACTTAATTAATCCTAGATTAATTCTTGATCAATACTAATTAAATAATCTCATTATTCTTATTATTAATATACTAGAACTTATAATATATTAATAACCATAAGTGTCTTATTTCTCTCATTTAGTCTATCCAAGTGCATGATGGTATGCAACCCAAATGGACCATGCCGGGTCGGGTCAAGTCTTACCAATTATAGTTATGGACTTAGACATTAATCCAACAATAGCAACGCCAGTTTTCAGACCGACAGGGACAACTACCGTTCGCAGTCGGGCTGGGTCTTTACCCTTAATGGAGGAGAAGTGACTTGGAAGAGTTCCAAGTAGGAGACCATAGCTGATTCAACATGCGAATCATAGTACATTGCAGCGAGCGAAGCGTCAAAGGAGGCAATCTGGTTAAAGAACTTCATTGGAGACCTTGGAGTTGTGCCAGCCATACAGGAGCCTATGGAAATTTTCTGTGATAATGAAGGAGCGGTTGCCTTGACCAAGGAATCGAGGGATCATGGCAGATCTCGACATATTCACAGAAAATATCACTTTATTCGACATCGGGTAGAAGGACTCCTTGCAGTGAAGAGGGTATCGTCGGAGGATAACCCAGCCGATCCACTTACGAAGCGAATGAGTAGGGTTAAGCATTTGCAGCACACTAGGAGCACTGGGCTGAAGGACGATCTTAGTTTAGATTAGATAGTTTAGAAACGTGTAATAGATAAATTCTAATTAACATTCGATGATTAAATAAATGGGTTTTATTTATAAGTAAAGTTATTATCTTATGTTAATTGTTTACCTATTATTTCATTTTGCATGTATTAGACATATCAAAAGTTTGCTACAACGTTCATGAGTGCTTATGAATTAGATTTGAGCATTGGAATAAACCCACGCTTGTTGGAATCACTTCATGGAATTTATCATGAGTGATCGCAAGACGATAATATCATATGGACTTAAAACCTAGATATATGGTTTATTGTTTGCTAATTGGTTGTGCATTGATAATGCATATATGCATCAGTAACTTGATGATATAAAACGCATTATTGTGTATAATTTGATTGGTGAATAGTAAATGCATAGAAGTCGAAGTTTATATGTTCCTTTTATCCTAAGAGGATAAAAGCGATATTAGGGCCCCTTAATGATTTGGTTTGACTTATGTGCTGGGCTCGGTCAGGACTGAATTGATGTGTTCAATTAAGTTCTATGTCAAACGAATCTGAGATCGAGAAACAAACTGCTGGATAATCAGTATGGCTATGTTCCATGTAATTGTCCACACGATATTTAGAATAGAGGATTATACGCTCCCTTATCTTAAGGACAGGTTATTGATAAGATCAAGAGTTTTGAGAACTGCAATTGCTAATCGGATCTAGAAGTTGCATTTGCATTTGTAGTTATTAGACTTATCCAAGTGGGAGACTGTTGGACTAGTGTCTAAGTCCATAACTATATTTGGTATGTACTTAGCCCGGTTGTGCATGGTCCTTTTGGGTTGCCTTCACCAAAGGAACTTGACTGGGTGAATAATAGAGAAACAAGTTATTATGGTTTATTAATATATTATAAGAATAATATATTAAAAGAAAAAAAATCATATTTGTTTAATTAAATTTGGTCAAGATTTAATTAAGAATTAATTTTGTGATCAAAAGAAGTTAATTGAACTAGGGGGACTGAATTGTAATTATGTGATAATTACAAGGTTGGACGAGGAAACCCTAAATGATAGGGTGGAAGAATTCTAAGGATAAGGCCTTAAGAATTTGTCCATAATGGGGATTATAGAATTATCTTATGGGCTGCTTGGTGGCCAAGTAACCAGATAAGGATAATGACTGAAACCCTAATTCCTACACCTACATAAGGACCCATTGGGCATGAGAACTCGGCTACACCTAACCCTAGAAGTCTTAGAATCGATTTTCTCCTCTTCTCCCTCTCTCTCTCTCTCTTGTTACATCTAATTGCTATTGGTGTTTGTGATTCATTAGAGGCATAACATTTGAGGTGCTAAAGTTCTCAAGGCTTCAAGATCTACAATCAACAATCAAGGTAATCATCTAGATCTGTTTTCTTATGTGAATTGTTTGTAAGTCTTAGATGAATTGCATGTAAAATAGAGAAACCTAGATCCAAGCATTAGGGTTTGCATGAGCACATAGGATGTTCTATTGGCTCAAAAACATCAGTTTCTTCATCTTTAGGAACCTGAATGCCTTCCTTCTCATAGGCAAATTGTAGAATTAGGCTCCAGTAATCAGCACACGAAATCCCATCAACTACATTCATGTTCCCGATACTCTTAACAAGCTCATCCCATAGTTGAGTTGCATAGTCTACTAACAAGTCGTAATAGATTCCTGCCACCATATCGTAAACCTCCAATCTAGCTTTATCCAAACCCGCACTTTGACTCGTCAAGTGTAACGCCCGTGTTTCGAGGTTGAGCGTTGATGCGATGATGTAATAGTTTAGGTCAACCATTGTAGCCCATTTTAAAGTAATAAAGATGAATTACTTGAATATTACGTGAATTATATGCTTCTATGTGCTTATTACTTGTTTATAATAATATAATAAATAAGCATCAAAAATAAAATGTTAGATAAACCCGATATCTATGAAGAAAGTTGTAGTGGTCGTGACAAGGTCCGGACATATAAAGAGCACCGAAATCTGAGTTATAACGAACAAGTTATGGCCTGTCAAAGTTTCACGATAGAACCGGCACGACACTATGTGACATAAATAGTGAATTTACGACAGAGGACTTTTAGCCTTGGTGATCTACATGAAATTCGTAGTGTTCTTTAAACCGAGAGTGTGCATAAAAAGAACGCCCAAATCGGACTTCGTATGAGGAAGTTATGATTTTTCTAAGTTTCGGATCAGCAGTGCACAACATGAAGTTCGAATTGTAGATCAAACGATTTTTAGCCAATGCAACCTAAACAAGAATAGAAGATATTGTCAATAGGAGCTCAACGGAAAAAAGACAGACGAAAACGGAGTCCATATGTAGAATTTATGAGTTTTACAATATCGTTAATAGTGTAATCTTTGATGGGTTTTGAGCAAAACATCATTCCTATGGTGTACATGCAAACCCTAATAGCTTTTGGATCTAGTTTGTCTAACTAACATGCAATTGAATATCCAAATCTATAAACCCTAGATCTAGCATACAACTAATCATATTAACATAAAATAGGGTTTAGATCTAACATTTGATTGTTATATAGCAATAACAATCAATCCTTAGCTTTAGAAAGCTTAGTGCCTCAAGGATTGCACCTCTAATGGAGTCACTGATGGGTTTTGGCCATATGAACATTCCTATGTGCACATACAAACCCTAATGCTTGGATCTAGGTTTCTCTAATTAAACATGCATTGAATCCAAGACTTCTAATGACTACTTAGGTATAAGAACAATACAAAATCAGATCTAGAAGTTTACCTTTGAATCTCTTGTTTGATCTTGTTGTCTTGGAGCTCTAGAGTCACAATTTTCACTCCTCTAATGGCTTACAAACACCAACTAGCAAGGAGGATGATTTGAGAGAGAGGAGAGGATTAGAAATCGACCAGGGTTTCTTTGCTTTAGCAGAGGTGCCGATTTCCCTTCCCCTAGGGGTCTATTTATACTTGTAAGGCTCCTAGGGTTTCACCCTTAAACCCTAGTTAGATAATCTTTCCTTAAAGCAATCCAAATCCTTTCCATGATAATGCCTTGGATGATTTGTGGCTTATCCCAAGCCCTAGAAATCGTCCAACCCTTATCCCTTAAGGATTTACAGCCCAAAGTGCAACTATCAAACAATTGACAATTTATACCCTCTTATTTAATTAATCTCTTTAAGTCACCAAATTAATACTAATTAATCTATAACTTATATTAATCAAATAACAATATTATTATTCCTTATATTATTCTCATAATATATTAATAATATATATTCTCTCATAATAAATCATCCTATCAAGTTGCTATGGTGAAGGCAACCCAAAAGGACCATGCACAATCGGGTCAAATACTTGCCAAATATAGTTGCAGCCTTAGACACTATTCGAACAGTCTCCCACTTGGATAAGTCTAGTAACTCTATGCACAAGTGCAATTCGATTTGCAATCATAGCTCTCAAAGACGCTGTCAAACTCTGATCTAATCAATATTGTCCTTTAGATAAGGGATCGTACAGTCCTCTGTTAGATATCATGCTGACAATTCTATGGAATAATTAGTCTAGCATTTTGGTTTCTCGATCTCCGATTTATTTGACATAGAACTTAATCGAACACATCAATTCAGTTCTAACTGGGACCGACACATAAGTGAAATCAAATCATCGAGCGGCCGAGATATCGCTTTTATCCTCTTGGGATAAAAGTAACAGATAAACTTCGACTTATATGCATTTACTTATTCATTACTCAACTATACACAACAATGCGTTTTATAACATCGAGTTACCAATGCATTTTCGCATTATCAATGTACAATCAATTAACAAATAACAAACCATATATCTAGGTTTTAAGACTATATGATATTATCGTCTTGCGATCACCCTTTTATATCGTATTCCATAAGGTGATTCCAGCAAGCACGGTTTTGTTCCAATGCTCAAAACCAGTTCATAAGCACTCATGAACGTCGCAGCAATCTTTTGCTATGTCTAATACTATTTAGACAATCTACTCACCAATTCACGACAATCTTTATTCATATCTACTTCCAACATATGAACGATTATGGACAATTTGAATAATTCAATTATTCTTAATAAACTCAATTATTCTGGAAGTCAAAACATGCAAAATGAAACAATAGTTAAACAATTAACATAAGACAGTAACTTTACTCATAAATAAAACTCCTTTATTTAATCATCAAATGTTAATGACATTTATCTATTACACGTTTCTAATACTATCTAATCTATGCTAATATCATCCTTCAGCCCAATACTCCTAGCATGCTGCAAGTGCTTAACCCTACTCAGTCCTTTCGTAAGCGGATCTGCTGGGTTATCTTTTGATGATATCCTCTTCACTACGAGTTGTCCTTCTTCTACACGATGTCTAATAAAGTGATATTTTCTGTCGATGTGTCGAGATCTACCATGATCCCTCGATTCCTTGGTCAAGGCAACCGCTCCTTCATTATCACAGAAAATCTCCATGGGCTCCTTTATGGCGGGTACAACTCCAAGATCACCAATGAAGTTCTTTAACCATATCTCTTCCTTCGACGCTTCGCTCACTGCAATGTACTCTGATTCGCACGTTTAATCAGCTATGGTTTCTTGTTTGGAACTTTTCCAAGTTACTGCTCCTCCATTTAGGGTCCAGCCCGACTGCGAACGGTAGTTGTCCCTATCGGTTTGAAAGCTAGCGTCACTATAACCTCGCACCTTTAAGTCATCACTCCCTCCGAGGACTAAGAACCATTCCTTCGTCCTCCGAAGGTATTTAAGGATATTCTAAACCGCAATCCAATGGGCTCTGCCAGGGTTCCCTTGATATCTACTAACCACGCTCAAAGCAAAGGCTACATCAGGGCGAGTACAGGTCATAGCGTACATGATTGAGCCAACTGCGGAAGCGTATGGAACTCGGCTCATTTCAGCTATCTCAGCTTCGGTACTCGGACTTTGAGTCTTACTCAACTTCGCATTACTTTGTATCGGTAATTCTCCCTTCTTCGAGTTTTCCATACTAAAACGTTTTAGTACTTTCTCTAAGTAAGTGTTCTGACTAAGTCCTATTAGTCTCTTACTTCTTTCTCTCACTATCCTTATTCCCAAAATACAGGAAACCTCTCCGAGGTCCTTCATAGCGAAGCACTTCCCGAGCCAGGACTTAACTTCCTGCAGAGTCAGGACGTCGTTTCCTATGAGTAGTATGTCATCGACATACAAAACGAGAAAGCTAACTATACTCCCACTGGCTTTGACATATACACACGATTCATCTTCGCTTCGTACAAATCCAAAATCTTTGACTTTCTCATCGAAGCAAAGATTCCATCTGCAAGATGCTTGCTTAAGTCCATAAATGGACTTCTCAAGCTTACACACTCTATTCGGATGCTTCGGATCCACAAACCCCTCTGGATGAGCCATGTAAACATCCTCAGCCAACTTCCCGTTAAGGAAAGCGGTCTTGACATCCATCTGCCATATCTCATAATCATGAAATGCGACAATAGCTAGCATCAGTCTAATAGATTTTATCTTTGCAACTGGTGAGAAGGTCTCGTCATAGTCAACTCCGGGAGTTTGAGTAAAGCCCTTCACGACCAATCGCGCCATATACATGTGTACTCTTCCATCCACGTCGGTATTCTTCTTGAAGATCCATTTGCACCCAACGGTCTTACGTCCGGGCACATTATCAACCAAATTCCAAACTTGGTTATCATACATGGATTGGATCTCGCTATCCATTGCCTCTTTCCATTTCACAGACTCCGGGCCTGCCATGGCTTCCTTATAGCTATTAGGTTAATTAAGGTTTATTAGTATACCATCACTAATATACATGTCCCCTTCGGTAGTAATATGAAAACCATAAAACTGGGGTTGAACTTTAACTCTTTCGGAACGTCTAAGAGATAAGGACTCGTCAATCGGTTCAACCGGAGTTTCCTCCCCGGGTTGAGTGCCAGCGGTAGAGGTTCCTTCATCTATCGACTCTTGAATCTCTTCAAGCTCGATTTGCCTCCCACTGTCTCCTTGGCCTATGAGTTCTCGCTCTCGGAAAATTCCTCTCCTCGCAACAAAGACAACATTGTCCTTCAGTCTATAGAAGAGATATACAAAGGATTTTTGCGGTTAGCCGACGAAAATACATCGCTCACTACGAGGTTCGAGCTTGTCGTGAGTATCTCGTCTTACGAAAGCCTCGCAACCCCAAACCTTGATATGTGCTAACGAGGGAGCTTTCCCTGTCCACATCTTGTGAGGTGTTTTGGCAACCTTCTTAGTAGGGACTCAGATAAGGATATGGGCGGCAGTCTCTAAGGCATACCCCCCAAAAAGAGATTGATAGTGAAGCATGACTCATCATAGAGCGAACCATATCCAATAAGGTTCGATTACGCCTTTCTACCACACCATTCAACTGCGGTCTCCTAGGAGGCGTCACTTGTGAAACTATTCCACACTCCTTGAGATAATCGTGGAATTCAAGACTTAGGTACTCTCCTCCTCGATCGGATCGAAGCATCTTAATTTTCCTGCCCAATTGATTCTTCACTTCATTCTTGAACTCTTTGAATTTTTCAAAAGTTTCTGACTTTTGCTTGATTAAATAGATATACCCATATCTACTATAGTCATCGGTAAAAGTCATGTAGAAGCTGTTCCCATCCTTCGTGGTTGATCTAAACGGTCCACATACATCGGTATGTATTAGGTCCAATAGGCCCTCACCCCTTTCGCAAGAACCAGCGAAGGGTGACTTAGTCATCTTTCCAAGCAAACAAGACTCGCATGTGTCATCTTCCCTAAGGTCGAATGACTCCAACACTCCATCCTTTTGGAGTTGGGCTATGCGTTTCTTGTTGACATGTCCAAGACGACAATGCCACAAGGATGCTTTATCCATACTATTGGAAGAATCTCTGTTCAAAACATCATTTCCTAAGTTATCAACAATCATAACAGTTTCATAAATTCCATTACACGGTATTGCTTCAAAATAAAAGACACCATTTAGATAAGCCAAAATAGAACCATTCTCATTATTAAAAGAAAATCTAAAACCTTGTCTAAACAAACCATGAAATGAAATGATGTTTCTAGCCATTTCTGGCGAATAGCAACAATTGTTCAAATCTAAACTTAAACCATTCCTAAGCACTTAAGAATACACTCCAATCTTGGTCACATGCGACGATCTTCTGTTCCCCATGATTAGATTAATCTTTCCATGCTCCACATCCCTATTTCTTCTTAGTCCCTGCACATTAGAACAAATGGGGTAACCACAACCGGTATCAAGAACCCAAGAAATAGCATGAGATGAATTGTTAGATTTAATTGTGTATATACCTGCGAAAGACGGCTTGATATTTCCTTCCTTGATGGCTTGCAGGTACTCTGGGCAGCTTCTCTTCCAATGTCCTATCTTTTGGCAGTGGTGGCACTCTGCCTCCTTTGGGTTAGGGCAGGGCTTAGCAGGATCAACTTTGGTCCCACTAGAAGAGGCACCATCTCGGGCTTTAACCTTGTGATAGTTCTTAGACGAAGCATTCCTCTTCTTTCCCTTCCCTTGTCTAATAGCCAAAACAGGAGCAGCGGGTGGATTGGGAGTTGGTGCAACAGACTTGTCCTTGAAGTTGCTCTCAGCGACCCTCAAGAGACCTTGGAGTTTTCTTAGGGTGACCTCCTCTTTGTTCATGTGGTAGGTCATCCTAAATTGATTGTAGGTTGGAGGCAAAGAGTGAAGCACCATGTCGATCGCCAAGTCTTCCCCAAAGTCAACATTCAACTTGTGAAGACGGTCGACATACCTTTGCATCTTTTGCAGGTGCACGGTAAGAGACTCTCCATGACCCATCTTAGCGGAAATCATGTTAGTGAAAATCTCATAACGCTCTTGTCTCGCGTTTTGGTGGTATCTCTCCAATAAGTCTTGATGCATCTCGTACGGGTACATGTCCTCATAGGACTTTTGGAATTCGGAGTTCATAGTGGCTATCATGATGCAATGTACCTTCGTTGCATCACGCTCATGAGTTTCAAAAGCGGTCATTTCAAGCGGAGTAGCGATTTCAGGGTTGATTTTCTCAAGCTTCTCATCGAGGACATACTCCTTATCCTCATAGCGAGCAATAGTGCGAATGTATCTTATCCATTCGCTAAAGCTCGTCCCATCGAAGGTGACCTTTTGACAAAGGCTCATCAATGTGAAAGAACTAGCAGCAGCGTTGTTCGCGTTCGACATCTACAAATAGAAAGGACAAAGATAGGTTAGAATATGAATCCCTAATTATCACCCAATAAGAAAATTAGGGCTAGGATCCAACAACAATATTCACATATTAGAAAAAGGATGTCGTAATCCAACATGTAAATAATATGAAGGTAATTGAATGACGATTCACTAATTCTCCACCACTAAACATAACTTTAAGTTCTAAATGTATTTGAGAATTCCTAGGTTTAGATGAGATTCATTGAAACATTTCAATGGCATGTTTAAATCTCAATATGCCCCTCTTGTTTGTGACTAGGATACCGAGGATCACAAAGCGGGTGTGAATTACCATGCAAATTCACATGGTGCCTACATTGTAACGATCACCTATTCGATGTGCCGGTAAACCACACACGCTCCATCGAACTATGATATACAATGAATCACCCTTTGCCACCTTTGCTTAGAACCAATTAGTGTGCCGGTAAACCACACACGCTCCACTAACTTCTTAGCAAGGATGCAAATTGTAATTTCATGGGATTGCATCAATTCACTTTTCCTAAAGTAACTAAGATTGGGAAATTTTTTAAAAAAACATGTAGTTACTTTGTATTTCATATTATACTTTTAATGAGAGGATGAGGTTGCCCTATCCTACCCATTCGGCTAACGACTGTAACGACCAAAAACTTCAACATAATTTAAACTTTTAAAAACAATTCATTTTAATAATGTTTTTACAAAAAGGTTTTCAATACATTATTTATCAGAGTATTTCCCAGGTCCATTTCATAAAACACTAACGCGAGGAACGGTACGATCACGCCTTTGCCTTGCCACAGTCTCCTAAGAACCTGAAAACATAACACCACAACTGTAAGCCCGAAAGCTTAGTGAGATACCCCCAAAATACCAACCACATATACGCCCTTCCAGGCCATGACCTTCCGGTCCAAAACATATTGCCTTCCGGCCCATAACATATTGCCTTCCGGCCCATAACTTATTGCCTTCCGGCCCATAACATAAACAGCATACATATCATAACAGAACATAGAACAGCCATGCATATCGGGTCAAACCCCAGTCCAAACAACCCTGCGTACATAACATTCAATCATATAACAGTTCACAGTCAACAAGTCGATCAAACAGATCACATAACATATCATCACCTTAACCAGCATACCGACCTAACCGATCACGAACATAACATCACCCTACGTCTCAGCCAAAATACTACTTACGCACATACACCTTTCCAGGCCATGACCTTCTGGTCCACATAATATATAATGCCTTCCGGCCCATATCATAATGCCTTCCGGCCCACAACATATAATGCCTTCCGGCCCATAACATAATGTCTTCCGACCCATATCACGCAATATCATAACAACAGACAACTACCCGGATTTCCATCCGATAAAGGGTCGGCCTTGGTGCCTTAAACCCCGTTGATATAGTGAGGATAACTCACCTCGCGATTGCTGACACTCTGAACCGAAGAAGCAGACTCTCGAATCACCAACTCACCGCAAATCCCAAACTAACCATCATCACAAAATAAACATAGGGTCAATCATACTTTCACTTATCGGGCCAAGACCAAAGTCCCAATCTCACACAAAGTCCCACATTGGCCCAATTTACCAAATTGGGCCCACCTCACCAAATGGTCCGAGATCCAATATCCATAATATTAATTTGGCCCAAAATACTCTATTCATACTTTCCAGACTTGGCCCAAACACCAACAACCCACAAATGGCCCAACACAAAAGCCCAAAAGGAAGTCCACAGGAGGAGTACGTTGGGTGTACTCTCCTTGGTACGCTGGGCGTACTGCAAAGATCTCCAAAAGAAAACGGGACACTGGCCCGCTACGCGGGGCGTACTCGAAGGTTACGCGGGGCGTAACTGCGAGGTCCATTAAGCCTTTCTAACCTCTTAATGGCTTAAGCTCTTAAGCCCAAACTTCAGATCCAAAGGTCAAATATGATTAGAATTCATAAAGTCTCAAAATTTATCACTTGGGACGTCCTTAAGCCCTTAATCTAAGGTCTTAATCCATTAAGACCTATATAACTCATACATGAAATAACTACAGCCCTTGGGACCTCATTTTTATCACTCATGACCTCTCCAAAGGTATCAAACGACAGATAATCTTTACCAAATCGAGCTATACAACAAGGAGAGGACTTTTGGGACAAGAATAGAGACAAAGCTTCAAAATACATAGATCTATGCCATAAGAAGGTCAAGCAAGAAAATTTATACCTTAAACCAGGTCCAAAGGGTGGTATTTCTTCAGATCTACGAGCTCCACACGTTCTTCTTCTTCTTTGACAACTTCCCTTTTCTCCTTCAAGCCTTTCATTTGCCAACAAGAGCTTCCCAAGGTCAAACACACTCAAATATGGAGGGAATATGAGATCTAGGGTTTCTCTGGGGTTGAAGATAAGCTTATGGAGGCTGAGGGGTGAACCATCATGTTCCTTATATAGTGGCTGACCTTAAAAATAGTGTTTGCGGTTTCTGAGAGTACGTTGGGCGTACGTCCCTGGTACGCTGGACGTACTCACCCGGCTACCCGCAAACATTCATCCCATTACACTGGGCGTACGTCCAGCTTACGCTGTGCGTACCCAGCCACCTTTCAAAGCACAAAGGCATGCATGCATGCCATGCATGCATGGGACCATTTCCTTCTTATTCCACAAAGAACTATAAATAATGATCAACTTCGAGGCACCGCAACTCCTCTAATCTACTCCCACTCTCAAATAACTTTACACTCATACGAGGGTGACGAGAAGCCCAATACTTCTATCACATACACCCGACCGAAACCTTCTCGGATGAAGCTCATTTCTCGAAAGGGACCAGAATTACCCTTCCTCTTAAATCTCAGGGACTTATAATTGAACACTCGAAGAACGGGGTGTTACAATTCTCCCCCACTTAAATTAGGCTTCGTCCTCGAAGCCTGCAGCAACTCTAATTCAGAACTTCCCCTGCAATGTACTAGCTGGCACTAACCAAACCAGGTCCCTCAAGGTACAACCATCGAAACCCGAAACTCACTTCCTCCTTTCTTGCGGTGTTCTAACCACCATCTCAAGTCGGTCACCGACTTCATCCTCTGATAGTCACACCCAACAATGGGGTACTACCCATGATGCAATACTGCTCCAGATCAAAATAATCACTCGACCCATAAGAGCTAGAAATAACCATGAACCACCGGATTCCCGATCCGAATCCAGCTATATCCACTCTGAGCTGACAGAAGGACACATTCTTCAGTCACAGAGCAACTCCCACGAGTTCTCTTGTTGCAATCACACGCACACATTGAACCAGCCCTAGCACTCTCGGGTTGGGAAAAACCCGCCACATTGACGACATCTCTAACATCCCCAGGAGGAATCACCACTACATACACAACTCCTTGATCAAAATCAAGCTGGGAGTCCCAGAATCCATCCTAATATCCCTCCTGAGACTCTTGGCTCTACACCCGCAGAATCCCTACCGCATCCTCAACAGACATCCCATCATGATGTCATTCCATACCATCATCGCAATCACGCTGCTCAATGACCAATGTCGGACCACTCCGATCATAACCCTACACTGCCGCTTTCACTTCCGTGAATTTACTCTTCCTCTCGGAGCTACACTCCTCTCTCTCTCTCTCCTCACCAAGGAGATCCACTTGGCTGCCTTGTCACCACGACAAGTGCCACGGTGCTCACCCAACGCTGCACCACCCTTTTATGGCATAACCGCTATCCATGCAACACCCATGCTCTAAATCTGCTCGCAAGGACTCTCGAGTCCATGCACCCTCTCCACTAATCGAGATCAATACCCGGGGATAGACCTTCTAGTGCTAACACATCGCGACGTACTCAATCCATTTCCTCGAACCGGACTAACAACACCTGTAGAGTCTTCAGCATGACTGGACCGCCCTCCAAGGCCTTCAGCCTGACTGATACGCCTTCCGGCCTTCAGTCTATCCGAACTGCTCAACTAGCATTCATGATTCCGGGCTATCTCTCCATGCATACTGTTCTAGCCCTCTAAGGGTTCCGAACTCTATCTCCAACATACATACTCAATCCCGGCCTGATCCCAGGCCCTCCACACTCAAATGCCCCATGTCTGTAATCCGCCCCGTACGCCTGCTACTCACCCATACCAGTTCGCTCTCGGCTGAAAGAAATACCGCCGAAATCCCGAGCAGCTAAACAACCTCTAAAGTCTATCGATCATCCGGAGAATTTCGAATTCTCCCCCACTTAGGACACTGCCTATCAACCCCTGGTCGCTATCACCGACCTCCCAAAATAACCCTGCACAAAACCCAAACTATAACCATACCAAACCTTCAGGGAACAACGAATACCAAAACAAAAGCCCTCCAACGAGACTAGCAGATAAATGATACTCTACAATAATCATAAATCCACAAGGCAACAAGAAAGAAACATACCCTCAGCTGCATCCGGCACTGCTCTAACCTCCTCCGCTGCAAGCTGAAAAGCACGACCCTAAGCCCTTGGGGCTCCGCTCCATTCTGACCTCCACCCGTGATCCTCAACATGGCCAGTGCTGGAGCCTGTACTGGTCCTGCAGCAAACTGTGGACAGTTTACCCTCAAGTGTCCAATCCGATGACAATGACAACATAATCTCAAATCCCGCACCGGCACTGACTGCCGGCAATTTTCTCGCATAGTGCCCCTCCTTTCCGCACTTGCGGCATGCACCACCGGACTGACAAACTCCGGCGTGACCCCTCCCACACTTTCCACAAACGTGGCTGCCCTGATCTCCTATCCTGGAATCAACGGTCTTAGAACGTTTCGTCGCCGGCTGCGACTGAACCGGAGCTTGCCTCCGCTCACGCAACTGCAACTCAATCTCTAACTCATGCCGCCTGGCGGCCTCCTGCAACTCCAACAAGGTCTCGAACCTCTGCGTGAATACCAACTGTATGATATCTCTCTTTAGCATACTCAGATATCGGGACATCTGAGCCTGCTCCTAAGCGAACCCAGGGCAAAACATCGCCCTCTCAGCAAACATCCTGGTGATTTCCGTCACCGACTCCGTTTCCTGCTTCAGCACAAGGAACTCCTAAGCCAACCTCTCCCTCTCAACCTGCGGAACATAACGAGTGCTGAACATCTCTCTGAAATGATCCCATGAAATTGCAGCCCTCTGCGCATCCGAGTATGACCCCGTGGTCAATCTCCACCAATCCTTTGCCCCGAGCCTTAACAGGTTCAGAGCACACCTCACCCTCCGATCAGCAGGGCATGAACACGTGAAGAAGCAACCCTCCATGTCTGATAACCATCTCATAGAAACGATCAGATCCTGAACTCCATCAAGGTGGGAGGCTTCGTATTATCGAAGTCCCGATACTGAAAATCCCTACTAGCCCCTCCTCCTGCCGCTGCTACAGCCGCTGTAGCCGCCGCGACAGTCGTCTCTGTGAGAACCGCATAGTGTTCATCAAAATACTCCACCATGGCGGTCTTGATCGACCCAAACAATTCCGGTATCTCGACCAAGAACAAGGCAGCAACCTCATCATGCAGGATCTCACGAATCCTCGCATCCAACTCGCGCGTACTCATCTGACCGATAACCTCGGGCGGTACTGACCCGTCCGCAACTCCTTCTCCTGCACCCGATCCTGACCCGGATCCACTCCCATCATGCCTCGAAATCACCATACTGAAATAACCACAAAACCTCAGGCACTTCCCACTATCCCGGGAACCAACTCTCGACCCAACCCTAGAGGTCATGGTTTCCCTGATACGCGTATGGGTCCTGTGCTTTCAGTAGTACAGGCCCATACTACCTTCCACACCTACCCATATTTATATGAAGTACTACCACAACACCCTAGCGACAAATATACATAGCAAGTGCTCGATCCTCACTTCTAGAGGAACACTGGAAATCTCAACAGAGGAAAACCCTAGGCTAGCAGGCATCACATAACAGGCAACATCATCATGGAATCCTGAAGATCCCTAGCCTACCACTAGCATGCTGTTCTATCAAGCTCAATAAGAGAAATATCATGTATGGTATCTTGGGGTTACTTACGGGCTCCGGCTGATCGTACCTCCGCATCCTCCTTTTAATTTGAAAATCATTTTAATTTCTCTTTTTAAAACCCTCCTCGATTTGAGACTGGAGTCACACGAGTGTTCCTCCAATTCACTCAAACCAAGACTCTGATACCAACTTGTAACGACCAAAAACTTCAACATAATTTAAACTTTTCAAAACAATTCATTTTAATAATGTTTTTACAAAAAGGTTTTCAATACATTATTTATCAGAGTATTTCCCAGGTCCATTTCATAAAACACCAACGCAAGGAACGGTACGATCACGCCTTTGCCTTGCCACAATCTCCTGAGAACCTGTAAACATAACACCACAACTGTAAGCCCGAAAGCTTAGTGAGATACCCCCAAAATACCAACCACATATACGCCCTTCCAGACCACGACCTTCCGGTCCAAAACATATTGCCTTCCGGCCCATTGCCTTCCGGCCCATAACATAAACAGCATACATATCATAACATAACATAGAACAACCATGCATATCGGGTCAAACCCCAGTCCAAACAACCCTGCGTACATAACATTCAATCATATAACAGTTCACAGTCAACAAGTCGATCAAACAGATCACATAACATATCATCACCTTAACCAGCATACCGACCAAACCGATCACGAACATAACATCACCCTACGTCTCAGCCAAAATACTACTTATGCACATACGCCTTTCCAGGCCATGAACTTCCGGTCCACATAATATATAATGCCTTCCAGCCCATATCATAATGCCTTCCGGCCCACAACATATAATGTCTTCCGGCCCATAACATAATGCCTTCCGGCGCATATCACGCAATATCATAACAACAGACAACTACCCGGATTTCCATCTGATAAAGGGTCGGCCTTGGTGCCTTAAACCCCGTTGATATAGTGAGGATAACTCACCTCGCGATTGCCGACACTCTGAACCGAAGAAGCAGACTCTCGAATCACCAACTCACCGCAAATCCCGAACTAACCATCATCACAAAATAAACATAGGGTCAATCATACTTTCACTTATCGGGCCAAGACCAAAGTCCCAATCTCACACAAAGTCCCACATTGGCCCAATTTACCAAATTGGGCCCACCTCACCAAATGGGCCTAGATCCAATATCCAGAATATTAATTGGGCCCAAAATACTCAATTCATACTTTCCAGACTTGGCCCAAACACCAACAACCCATAAATGGCCCAACACAAAAGCCCAAAAGCAAGTCTACAGGAGGAGTACGCTAGGCGTACTCTCCTTGGTACGCTGGGCGTACTGCAAAGATCGCCAAAAGAAAACGGGACACTGGCCCGCTACGCGGGGCGTACTCGAAGGTTACGCGGGGCGTAACTGCGAGGTCCATTAAGCCTTTCTAACCTCTTAATGGCTTAAGCTCTTAAGCCCAAACTTCAGATCCAAAGGTCAACTATGATTAGAATTCATAAAGTCTCAGACTTTATCACTTGGGACATCCTTAAGCCCTTAATCTAAGGTCTTAATCCATTAAGACCTATATAACTCATACATGAAATAACTACAGCCCTTGGGACCTCATTTTTATCACTCATGACCTCCCCAAAGGTCTGAAAGGACAGACAATCTTGACCAAATCGAGCTATACAACAAGGAGAGGACTTTTGGGACAAGAATGGAGACAACGCTTCAAAATACATAGATCTATGCCATAAGAAGGTCAAGCAAGAAACTTGATACCTTAAACCAGGTCTAAAGGGTGGTATTTCTTCAGTTCTACGAGATCCACACGTTCTTCTTCTTCTTTGACAACTTCCCTTTTCTCCTTCAAGCCTTTCATTTGCCAACAAGAGCTTCCCAAGGTCAAACACACTCAAATATGGAGGGAATACGAGATCTAGGGTTTCTCTGGGGTTGAAGATAAGCTTATGGAGGCTGAGGGGTGAACCATCATGTTCCTTATATATTGGCTGACCTTAAAAATAGGGTTTGGGGTTTCTGAGAGTACGATGGGCGTACCTCCCTGCTACGCTGGGCGTACTCACCCGGCTACCCGCAAACATTCATCCCATTACGCTGGGCGTACGTCCAGCTTACGCTGGGCGTACCCAGCCACCTTTCAAAGCACAAAAGCATGCATGCATGGGACCATTTCCTTCTTATTCCACAAAGAACTATAAACAATGATCAACTTCGAGGCACCTCAACTCCTCCAATCTACTCCCACTCTCAAATAACTTTACATTCATACGAGGGTGACGAGAAGCCCAATACTTCTAACACATACACCCGACTGAAACCTTCTCGGATGAAGCTCATTTCTCGAAAGGGACGAGAATTACCCTTCCTCTTAAATCTCAGGGACTTATAATTGAACACTCGAAGAACGGGGTGTTACAACGACCCTCCACCGATCAAGCAAGCGGTGGGTGTGAGTGTAAACCCATTAAGCGCCATTTTATAGGACACAACCTTATACCCACCTTATAGATCGGCTTCATGAATGAGGCCTACTAATGGTAAGACTAGCATTTTAGTTATATATATATATATATATATATATATATATATATATATATATATATATATATATATATATATATAAATCTTGTAATGTTATATTAGTATAGGGTTGTATTTTAAACTTGTAAAATTCTAGGGTTTGAAATTTAAATTGTCTAAATTAAACTTTTAATCACAAAACATAAATTTATTTAAGGGTTTCTTACAAAATAATTTACCAATTTAATCAAAATAATTAATCAATTATCACATAAGGAAATTAAATATTTTATTAATTGATAAATATCTTTAATTAGATCAAGATTATATATATATATATATATATATATATATATATATATATATATATATATCAAAAAATCGGATTAGGGTTGATCTAATATGATAAAGGCAAGTTTCCATAAGATAAATATCAAAAAATCCCGAATTTGGCCCTTCCTTACGCTCGGACTCGCCGAGTCAGGCCAACTCGCCATGTCCACCATGGGACTCGCCGAGTCCATGACTCAGAAACACAAAATTCGAATTTTGCAAGTAAGATTCAATTAAACAAGCAACAATTTAATAGAAACCAACCTAGGCTCTTATACCACTGATGGGTTTTGGCCATATGAACATTCCTATGTGCACATGCAAACCCTAATGCTTGGATCTAGGTTTCTCTAATTAAACATGCTTTGAATCCAAGACTTCTAATGACTAATTAGGTATAAGAACAATACAAAATCAGATCTAGAAGTTTACCTTTGAATCTCTTGTTTGATCTTGTTGTCTTGGAGCTCTAGAGTCACAATTTTCACTCCTCTAATGGCTTACAAACACCAACTAGCAAGGAGGATGATTTGAGAGAGAGGAGAGGGATTAGAAATCGACCAGGGTTTCTTTTCTTTAGCAGAGGTGCCTATTTCCCTTGCCCTAGGGGTCTATTTATACTTGTAAGGCTCCTAGGGTTTCACCCTTAAACCCTAGTTGGATAATCTTTCCTTAAAGCAATCCAAATCCTTTCCATGATAATGCCTTGGACGATTTGTGGCTTATCCCAAGCCCTAGAAATCGTCCAACCCTTATCCCTTAAGGATTTACAGCCCAAAGTGCAACTATCAAACAATTGACAGTTTATACCTTCTTATTTAATTAATCTCTTTAAGTCACCAAATTAATACTAATTAATCTATGACTTATATTAATCAAATAACAACATTATTATTCCTTATATTATTCTCATAATATATTAATAATATCTATTCTCTCATAATAAATCATCCTATCAAGTTGTTATGGTGAAGGCAACCCAAATGGACCATGCACAATCGGGTCAAATACTTGCCTAATATAGTTGCAGCCTTAGACACTATTCCAACAGTCACAAACACCAATATGCAACAAGATGAAGAACATAATAGAGGGAGGCACCAAAAATGGCTAGAAACCCTAATCCAAGTGTTAGCCACGTTTTTGGTGCATAGGGGCCTTTATATACATGTAGGCTATTAGGGCTTACAACTAGGAAACCCTAATCTGGTTTCTTAAGCCCTAAGCAGCCCATGGATTCCTTTAGCATATCCCTTGGATGAATTCCTTATGGGCTTCCCATAGAATTCGTCCAACCTATATTATTTAGGTAATCAATAGCCCAATTGCAATTATCTTATAATTACAAATCCAGTCCCCTAAGTTTAATTAATCTCTTTTAGCCATAAAATTAATTCTTAATTAATTCTTGACTAATATTAATTAAACAATATGATTTCTCCTTTAATATATTATTCTTATAATATATTAATAAATCATAATTAAACATTTCTCTCCTTAATTCATCCTACATATTGCTATGGTGAAGGCAACCCAAAAGGACCATGCTCATAATCGGGTCAAGTACATACCAACATAGTTATGGACTTAGACACTAATCCAACAGTCTCCCACTTGGATAAGTCTAATAACAATTCTCCGTATGACTTCAGAACCTGATCAACAATCATAGCTTTCAAAAGCTGCTGTCAACTATGATCTTATCAGATACACGTGTCCTTTAGATAAGGGATCATATATTCCTCCATTCTCAAGATATCGTATAGACATAAGACATGAATTTCAATCATTCTCTCTATACTATTTCACGAATTCTGATTTATGACGACTGACAACAGACTACAATTGAAAACATCAACTTAGTCCCGGCTTGGCCAAGCGCTTAGGTGTCATCACTAAATCATCGAGGGGCCCACATATATCGCTTTTATCCCACTTTGGGTAAAAGGAATGGATAAACCATGACTCAAATGCTCGCTTGCATTTACTAATCGAATCACACACAACAATAAGTTTTATAACACCAAGTTACTGATGCGTTTACTGATTATCAATGTGCAACCGACCAACAAATAACAACTCACACGTCTCGGTTTCAAGAATATACAATATTATCGTCTCACTAATCACCCGTGATAAATCCATGAAGTGATCCAAGTGAGCGTGGGTTTAATCCAATACTCTAATCTTATCAAAGCACTCATGAACTCTGCAGCAGACCTGTGCTATATCTAAACTCTTTAGACAATCTACAGACTCTTCATGACAGTCTTCCTTCATACCTACTTCCAACGTATGACCGACTGTGGAGGTTCGAATAACCCAGTTACTCGGGAAGTCAAAACATGCAGCCTGAAACATAACAATAATACTTAATCCTATATGGCCCCAAACTTGTGAGAGTAAATAAAACACTTTTATTTAACCACCATATTGATTACTCATTATTTATCATTTAATGTTTCGGATAATCAACTCATTACTTGAATTACAACAACAATTGTCCCATGCTCTAAGCATGCACACTTTGTTTCCTATGGTCCATGCTTGTGAAATAGATCAATTGAAAACCTTTCCAATGAAACTCATTTCACAATTCCTAATCCTTATAATTAGTGTAAGAACACAACATTCTTGCTGCTAATAGAATATGTTAGATTCTAACATTTTATGCAATGATCCTTTCTTAATGTCATAGTGAAAAAGTCACCAAGACTCGGCTAATGAAATTCCAAGGTATTCTATCGGAAATTGTTGCAAACAATTCAATAGATGTGATGTATCTCACTCAAAGTACATTCCTTTTAACATCCTTTTGCATAAAATTTTCTAATGTAGACATAGATCCTCAATATCCAACTCCTAATATGGAAACATTTCCATATTTTCCATATGACAACTCATTCTTAATAGAATCTTATCTATTCATAATAATGTCAACATGGTCCATCCAATACCATACTTCCAACTAATCATAAGCGACCAATCCTCAGTGAACTTTGGATCGTCCTTTGATAGTTATTTAATTATTTTAGTCAAAACCGATTCTAGTCCTTTTTCCCTCTTAATGTGCTAAACATTTGGAAAATTTTAGAATGGTCAAATATTATATCATTTGCAATCGATCCTATACCCGAAGCGTATGGGACACGATACATAATGTCTTACATAAAGATATGATACTTTATCAATCTTCTGCCATAATATTTTATGTGTCATGTTCTCACAATTCGAACTATGAAGAGAGATGCCGTAATCATAATCGAAATTTGAGAACACACTATGTATCATTTGACTATATTTATAAAAATTTCTCAATCTAAGCTTTAGATTTTGAACCGAAGTATAATATTCTCTCCCTTAATTATAGCAAAACATCTTTTCAACCCTTGCGACTTTTGCAAAGTATAACTCTTGTTTTTCTATAATTAATATTGATAACTTGCAATACTTGCCATAATAATCATACAAACATAACACTTATGCTCCCACTAACACAATGATTATTTCCTTACAAGCATAACATTTATGCTCCCACTAGCTTTGACATTTATTCAGAAAACAACTGAACTTCCAAAAAACAATACCTATTGAATTTCTGAAGTTCATATTTCTAATACCATATGCTTCGATAAGCCTTTATCTAAGCTTCTTAACTTTATACACCTTTGCCTTAGATAGCTCACATGTGTGTCTAAATAAATTCAGAACTTATGCTACAAAGTCCCAAATGTTTAGACTAATTGCCAAATCTCACAATTCGAACTATGAAGAGGGATGTTGTAATCATAAACGAATCTGAGAATACAATTTTCACAATTGCTATCTTCTAAAATCTCTCTTAGTGAAAACATTTCCTCACAACCATTTTCATGAAGGAGGGAAACCTTATGACACTTAGATTTTATGGTGTATGTCTTCCTATCCATGTGAATCTGCCAAAACCAAGTTTGCGACAAATCCAAACTCATATGGACTGAACTTTCTTAATCTTGATTTCTTGCCTTATGGTAACACGAGTGCCCACCATGTCTTCCAAGTAGTTCAGCAACTTATCCCTACATATCAATGTACTTTCCATCAATCAAGGTGCTTTGTCTTTATGCGTTCAAATGAGAACTCATAGAACTCACATGCATAATTAACTCAATTGGAATGGCATAGAATCAAAATAATGTCAACACGATAGGTTGTAAACCTCAAGTCGTGTGCTAGTGATGGTCGATAAGGTTTATTTCTTTACTTGTTCTTGAAACTTTTTCAAGATCATTAGAACTCCAACTGACCTCTTGACATATATGATTCTCTTGTCAGGAAACATTTCTTGACAAACAAATATTCAAGATTTAGTGTAGTTTTTATCAAGACAAAACACTTCACATGATTGGTCCTAGTTGGTCTTTCTCTTATCCAATACATCACAACTTACCAATTTCAAATGTGCAAGAATAAGAAGACTTTTCCAAATTCAACATTTGATGAGTGTTACAAACCTTCTTGAGACTTGTCACTCAATTCACAATCTTGGAGTGTAACTCTAAGACTTTATATTGGAATGAAGTATGATTGACTTCTTGATTTAACCATTTTCACAATTCTCGGTTCCTCTTCTTAGACATACAAATGCACTAAGACTCACTTAAAGGATCAATTGAGATCTGGTTCTTAATCTTTACGACTTATCATAAAACAGAATAAAAGGTACTCTTCCTTCTTCTTAGAATGGAGAAACTTTTATCTTTCTGCCTTCTTGATTTTTCTTATTCGTTCTGCTATTCATTGGAACTCTTTCAATCAACTCAGAATTACACTTAATATTATAAGTATAATCATATTTACTAAACTTTAGTAAATCATGAAGAATATCTTTGTCACTCTTGTGGTGGACTTGATCAACACACAACCTAGTGTGCTTGATCTCGTAGTGCTTCACTTGACACTTTGTCAAAGAATTAGTCTAATTTCCAAATATGAAGTCTCCCATTCATCACGCAACCAAGTTCGTATGATTCCAAGTTTCTGTCCAATTGAAACTTAGGCGATGAGAAACTCTCCCTATTTGGTAAATTCTTGACATTTCCACAAATAACAAAATTAAGAATCAAATCCGTTATTGCTAATAATAGAAACCTTCAAACATCAATTTTTCATACGCGCCATTGCAAAAATAAATAAATAAGATAAAATCAAAATTCATTTTATTGCGGAAAAATTTGTCCTTACAATGCAATTCAACTGAAAAACTATGTTAATACATATTTCTTAGCAATCGATACTAACCCCAAGTAGTAGCTCAAGAATCAAATCTTCAAGCAATGAGATCGAAATCCATTTCTTCACGATTAGATTTAGCTCACTTCTTCCCTTAAGCTTCCTCTGTTTTCTTCAATCCTACAAAACATCAAAATGTAATCTTATCACATCATGTATTAAGAATCTAGAATAGGTTTGTCTCCAATGCCCCTTCTCTTGGCAATAAAAGCAAATGGACTCTTTTTGAATGAAACAAGGAACTATCTCAGAATTTACCTTTTCTGGATCTCAAATGTCACCATTTTCAATGTCCATTGAAGTTTAGGAGTTTGATTCACCAGATAAATTTGCTTGACCAACATCCCAAATCATTGCTGATTCAGCAGCTATAAGCAAATAGGTGAGATCAATGAGGGTCACGTCGTGATCCATCATATAGTACTCTCTAAAAAACTCACTATATGATCCAGGAAGTGACTGAAGAACCCAGTTAACAACCAACTTGTAACAGCCTGGATTCCCAAGTATTATTCATTTATATATATTTTGGTGTTTTGTGAGGAGACTCGGCGAGTTGGAGCCCAAACTCGCCGAGTATGATCGCGGCTATGGGCATGGGTTCGCGTCTGGACTTGGCGAGTCCATGCTGTTTAATGAAACCCTAATTTCCAGGGTATGAGAACTATTTAAAGGGACTTATGGCTGTCATTTGCGGCCACCAACCCCAGAGAGAACCCTAAAGAGTCTTTGAGCGTTTTGTGAGAGAGAAGAGGAAGATCCTTGACTATTTGTGGGTGTTTTTGCATATAAAAGAGGATCAAGCCAAGAGGAGACCAAAGAAGGTGCTAATCCAGTGATTCCTGAGCTCAGAGACTTCATTTGGGGTAACCATTAGTTCCTTTCTCAGTCCTTGGTGTAAATCTTAGAGTTAGGGTTTCTTTGTGGAATGATCCATGGAGTAATTGGCCTCTTCTCGTGTTGGTGCTTTAGATCTAGACCCAAAGAGGTCCAGAGACCCTTTTCCCTCAAGCTTTATGAGTGTTAATGGAGGCCATGAGCTTAGAATAGCATTCTAGAGACCATATCATCAAATAAGGCCTTTGAACCTTTGCATGAGCACCAAGATAGTAACTTTACATGATGTATGTGCTTGGAAGGACTAGATCTATGAGTTAATGGAACGGGTCTGACCTCAGGAGTGAGTTTGAGTTTATGCATGGCATAGACTCACCGATTCTGAAGAACAGACTCGGCGAGTAGCATGAAGATTGTCCATAACCACTCAGCGAGTGGTCTTGCCGAGTTAAGGGGTTGACTCAATGAGTCAGGAGAGTCAGAGAGGGTTGAAAGGTGGACTGAGTCAACCTGGAACTCGCTGAGTTGTTCTTGAGACTCGGCGAGTTGAGTCGTGGTGGCCTCACAACTCATGCTAGGTGGAACTCGTCGAGTTAGGAAAATACTCGACGTGTCGAGAGAGGATCCCAAGGAATCAGTGGATGCGTTTAGACTCGCCGAGTTGCTATAGTGCACTCGCCGAGTCCGATCAAAGTTGACCGTTGACCATTGACCAGTGTTGACCTGTGTTGACTTGATAGGGTTAGTCAATCTTAGTTGTGAAGTGTTATTTAGAGATATATTTTGTTATAGGAGGACTATAGATCGGGGGATCGAGCACGAGTGATTTCAGGGATTTACAAGTTACCGAGATACGCGAGGTGAGTCTTCACACTATACTTTACCTTGAGTAGGTAACCAGAGTTATGTGATAGAGTATTTGTATGCTATGTATATTATGTGTTGCACTGCATCATTCTATGTGATTTATGCTATGCATGTTTACAGAGTTAGAACCTGAGGGTTCACAGAGTATGGGTGCACGGACCCACAGAGTTGTAGCCTCGAGTGGCTAATATGTGTTATGTGGAATTTTGGGAAACTCACTAAGCTTTGTGCTTACAGTGTTTGGTGTTATTGTTTCAGGTACCAGTGAGGATCGCAGGAAGGCACCGGTTTGATCAGTACACACGCGGGATTTTATGTTATGCGATCTTGGGATTTTTATGTGCCATGAATCTGAACTTGAAACGAATGATGTTTTTATATATAGTAAATGAATTATGTTTTTATATTATGTGAAAAATTATTTTGAATTTCACGGTGTTACAATTTGGTATCAGAGCCTTGGTTTGAGGGACTCGAGTACACCTTCGGGCGTATTTGAACTCAAACTGAGGAATTGAGAAATCTTTTCAAAACAAAAGAGTAAAAGATTTTAAAAAAACATAGAGTAGAGTCGTGTGTACGATCAACCAACGCCCGAACGGTGATTTCCCAGAATACCCTCATGATAAGTAATTATTAGAGATGTTATGTTATGTTATATAATGAGTAAGATATGCATGCTAGAGTAGACTAGGTATTCTTATTAGGACTAGAGTGGCCTGATATATGATGCCTTAGTCTAGGGGTTTTGCTGCTAGGGATGCTAAAGAGTGGCTTGGATAGCAGTGAGGTGCTTATGAGGGATTTGCTAATGAGTAGCACATGATAGAGAGAGTAGATTACTTGGGATTTGGGGCTCAAGGAGGAGGACTTGGGATGAATGTCGATGCGGTATTGACGGCAGTATTGGGCCCGTACTGCTGAAGATACTGGGTTGGTGTGTGGACCAAGTAAGAATCCTTAGGGCACCAAGGAATAAGTTGGGTGGAGTTATCGAGTGCGATTATACTCGAGAAGGTCTCTAATATATCGTATGCTGTTTTTAGAGGGAGATCATGGTGAGAACACGTCAAGCGCCAGAGAGCAGTGGGACCAATGATGAGGAGATCCGCCAGATCATCCATGAGGAGGTGGCTGCAGCCATTAGGGTAGAGATACTGGAGATGTTTGGGTCTATTAAGACCACATTGATTGAGACTTTTGATGAGCGTTACGCTACTCTTTCTGAGGCTGCTGTTGCAGCGGCCACCGCAGCTATTGCTGCCGCGAGGCCGCAGGGTGGTGATTCATTGTTGTTCAGGGAGTTCAGCAACACGAAGCAGCCAAAGTTTGATGGTACGCAGGACATAGAGGGGTGTTTCTTCACTTGCTCATCTACTGAGCATTTGAGAGTACGGTTTGCGCTGAACCAACTTCGCTTGGGAGCGAAGGACTGGTGGAAGTTTGTGACGACGCACTTTACACCTGTCGAGCTTGCGGCAGTGACTTGGGAGAGGTTCACTGCCATGTTCCGAGACGAGTACGTTCCCCAGGTGGAGAGGGAGCATTTCGCCCAGGAGTTTCTGACCCTCAAGCAGGGTACTGAGTCTGTTATGGTGATTACCAGGATGTTCCACGAGAGGGCGATGTTCTGCCCTGAGCATGTGTCTACTGAGCAGGCACGTATGAGCCGATATTTGAGTATCTTGAGACGAGACATTCGGGAGTTTGTGGCGAACTCCTCGTACCGGACATTTGTCGAGCTTCAGGAAAATGCCCGGAAGAGGGAGATTGAGTTAGAGACTCAGGCTAGGGAGGAGGCGGAGTCTCAGGGGAGGGATCGGCGACCGGCACAGTCCCAGCCGGTAGCCAAGCGGGCCAAGCCCGCTGATCCCAAATCAGGGAGCCAGAAGGGTCGCACTTATGGGAAGTCCGGCAAGGTTCATGATGGAGTCTGTAGTGCGGGGTCTTGCTACAAGTGTGGCAAGGAGGGGCATATAGCCAAGGACTTCGCCAAGGGGTTTGCGGTGTGTTTCCACTGTAACCAGACCGGACACCGGGAGGCAGAGTGTCCTCAATTGTGGGGATCATCTCAAGGAGCACCTCAGGGATCTGCCCCTGCCACCATCAGAGCTACCGAGATTCGGCCAGTGAAGGCCGAGGCGCTGAGACCACGAGGGAGAGCCTTTCAGTTGACCGCGGAGGAGGTCCGCGCAGCGCCCAATGTCGTGGCGGGTATGTATTCTTTCGTGTATTTATTTTGATGTTGAGATATCATGCTTATATTATGTTATGCGTAGGTACTTTTCTTGTGAATTCTGTACCTGCCTTGGTGTTTTTTGACTCGGGTGCGAGTCGGTCTTTTGTGTCTTTAGCTTTTTAGTCAGCAGATCAGTCTTAGTCGTGAGGCGTTGAGACGGCCTCTGAGTGTTTCCATAGCTGAAGAGAGGGTGATATATGCCACGGAGGTAATCCGCGGGTGCGTATTCGAGATCTTCGGGGTCGAGTTCCCGATTGACCCGGTTCCTATCGCGATGGGCGATGTCTGTGTCATTGTGGGCATGGACTGGTTGAGCAGATTCGGTGCGGTTATCGACTGCGAACGACAGCTGGTGACCATACGAGACCCTAGTGGGGGAGTTCTTACGGTGTACGACGAGGGTACCTGTTCTGGGTCAGCATTTTGTTCTGCCGCTAAGGAGAGGCAGTGTCTACAGCAGGGTTGTAAGGGTTTGTGGCGTATGTGATGGATTCGGGGGTTGATTCAGAGAGGTCGAGGTCAGTTGAGGAGGTTCCGATAGTGCGTGAGTTTCCGGATGTATTCGCAGAGGAGTTGCCGGGTGTGCCTCCCATGAGGCAAGTGGAGTTCAGTATCGATTTGGTTCCGGGTGCTGCGCCTATCGCCAAGGTGCCTTATCGCCTTGCACCTCCAGAGATGCAAGAGTTATCCTCGCAGCTTCAGGAGCTGTTGGGAAAGGGGTTTATTCGGCCGAGCAGCTCGCCATCAGGAGCGCCTATCCTTTTTGTCAAGAAGAAGAATGGTTCACACCGGATGTGCATTGATTACCGGGAGTTGAACATGCTGACAGTCAAGAACCGTTACCCATTGCCAAGGATCGATGATTTGTTCAATCAGTTACAGGGAGCATCTTGGTTCTCCAAGATTGTTTTGAGGTCTGGATATCATCAGGTGAGGGTTCGAGATGAGGACGTCCAGAAGACAGCATTCAGGACGCGTTATGGGCATTACGAGTTTGTGGTGATGCCTTTCGAGCTCACCAATGCCCCCGCAGTGTTCATGGATCTCATGAACAGAGTGTGCAGGTCGATGTTAGATCGGTCGGTGATTGTATTCATCGACGATATTTTGGTATATTCGAGATCTAGGGAACAACATGAGGAGCATTTGAGGGAGATCCTCGGAGTTCTGAGATCGGAGAGGCTTTATGCCAAATTCTCCAAGTGTGATTTCTGGTTGCGAGAGGTCCAGTTCCTAGGACATCTCGTTAACCAAAAAGGGATATTGGTCGACCAGGCCAAAGTCGAGGCAGTGATGAGTTAGGAAGTGCCGAGGTCGCCTTCCAAGATCAGGAGTTTCTTAGGGTTGGCGAGTTATTATCGGAGATTTATAGGGACTTCTCCAAGATCACGGTGCCACTCACAAGGTTGACCCGGAAGGGTATCGCTTTTTCATGGGGCCCCGAGCAGCAGGCCTCCTTTGAGACACTTCGCCAAAGGTTATGCGAAGCCCCGGTGTTAGCCCTCCCGGAAGGGATGGAGGACTTTGTGGTATACTGTGATTCATCGATTTTGGGGTTGGGGTAGGTGCTGATGCAAAGAGTGCATGTGATAGCATATGCAACGAGGCAGCTGAAGCCTCACGAGACGAGATATCCCACCCATGATCTAGAGTTGGGGGCAGTAGTGTTCGCCCTCAAGATTTGGCGTCATTATCTGTACGGGGTTCGGTGTACGATATACACGGACCATAAGAGTTTGAAGTATTTGATGGATCAGCCCAACCTAAACATGCGACAGAGGAGGTGGTTGGATGTGGTCAAGGATTATGATTGTGAGATCCTGTACCACCCAGGCAAGGCTAATGTTGTAGCCGATGCACTGAGTCGCAGGGCAGAGAGCACCCCGCTGCGGGATGTATGTTTGAGATTGACCGTGATAGCTCCAGTGTTGGACGCCATTCGTGGGGCTCAGGCCGACGCTGTGCAGCCTGAGATGCAAAAGAAAGATCGAGTTATTGGATTGATTTCAGAGTTCGTTACCAATGGTCGGGGGCTTATGACATTCCAGGGGCGTATCTGGGTGCCGTTTGTGGGAGGAAGGCTTACCATTTTGATGGAAGAGGCTCATCGGTCGAAATTTTCGATCCATCCTGGGGCCACTAAGATGTATTTGGACCTGAGGAAAGAGTATTGGTGGCCCTGTATGAAGAGGGATGTTGCGTGGTTTGTTGAGAGGTGCTTGACCTGCCGTAGGGTTAAGGCCGAGCACCAAAGACCGCATGGTAAGTTGCAGCCGTTGGAGGTTCCCGAATGGAAGTGGGAATAGGTCACCATGGATTTTATCACCAAATTGTCAAGGACTTCCAGTGGAGTCGATGCAATTTGGGTGATTGTGGACAGGTTGACAAAGAGTGCTCACTTTCTTGCTATCAGCGAGAGTTCTTCAGCAGAGAAATTGGTCGAGGTGTATGTAAGGGAAGTGGTGTCACGACATGGAGTGCTGATCTCGATTGTTTTAGACCGTGATGTGCGTTTCACTTCCAGATTCTGGAAGAAGTTTCACGAGGAGTTGGGTACTAGACTGCATTTTAGTACCGCATATCACCCCCAGACAGATGGACAGAGTGAGCGGACGATTCAGACGCTCGAGGACAGGGTCTGGGCATGTGTGTTGGATTTCGGGGGAAGTTGGGATACGTACTTCCCCTTGGTAGAGTTTTCCTACAACAATAGCCATCATTCGAGCATTGGTATGCCGCCCTTTGAGCTGTTGTATGGGAGGAGGTGTCGGACCCCCATTTGCTGAGGAGAGGTTGGATAGCGTGTGATGGGAAGTACAGAGATCGTGCTTTAGACGACAAAGCAGATCCAGCAGGTCGGACAGAGGTTGTTGACTGCTCAGAGTCGCCAGAAGAGTTATGCAGACAGACGCCGGTCCGAGCTTCAGTTTCAGGTCGGCGACCTTGTGCTCCTGAAGGTCTCTCCTTGTAAAGGAGTGATTCGATTCAGGAAGAGGGGCAAGTTGGGGTCCCGATACATTGGTCCATTCCGGGTGGTCGCGAGGTTAGGCAGGGTATCCTATCATCTGGATTTGCCAACAAAGTTGCGGCAGATTCACGACACTTTCCACGTGTCGCAATTGCGGAAGTGTATAGCCGATGAGTCGGCAGTGGTTCCATTAGAGGATACTCAGGTGGATGTGAGCCTGAATTATGCTGAGGGACCAGTGGCAATCAGAGATCGGAAGATCAAGGTTCTGAGGAACAAGGAGGTACCCTTGTGTAACAGCCCGGAATCTCAGGTATTCTTAAAATTATGTTTTTGAGGTGATTTAAGAGGGGACTCGGCGAGTTGGAGCCTAGACTCGCCGAGTAGGATCGCAGACTTGGTCGCGGGTTCGCGACTGGACTCGACGAGTCCAAATATGGACTCGGCGAGTCTACGCTGTTTAGCGAAAACCCTAACCGTTCAGGCTTGGGACGTATAAAAGGGACTTATTGGCCGTCATTGTTCACTTTAGCCTTCTGAGAAGAACCCTAGATCGATTGTGTGCATCTGGAGCAAGGATTATAGGCCATTGTAGATTATAGAAGAATTGTTGTGCAAGGAAGAGAAGGGATTGGCTAAAGGAACAGCAAGGGAGTCACATTCTGAGGATTGGGGACACAGAGAATACATCATCCAGGTAAGAATTCGAGTATACTCTGCTATTTTGATGTGTTTATGGAATTAGGGTTTATGGAACCCTTTTTGTGAATAGATTGAATGTTACCCTAGTCCCCTAAACGAATGTAACCCTGTATTGGGACCTTTGGAGGTCCAGAATGTCCCATGTCTGTGCATTTCGGGAATTGATGAAGGTTTTGGATTGGAATCCTTATGCCTTAGGTCAAAATGTAAAGTATGAATCATAAGGTGTATCATGAGCACTGAAATGAGGACTTTACATGATGGATCAGCCTAGGAAGGCCAGACCTAGGAATGGTCGGAGCGGTTCTGACCTTAGGATGCAGTTTGAGCGGCTGCATGGCATGGACTCGCCGAGTCCGATGAACAGACTCGGCGAGTAGCTCGAAGATTAACTGGGACTCGTTGAGTTGTTCTTCAGACTCGGTGAGTTGAGTCGGGGTGGCCCCGCGATTCTTCCAGGAGTAACTCGTCGGGTCAAGGAGGATACTCGACGAGTAGAAAGGGAATCTCAGAGAATTGGAGGACGTCTAGACTCGCCGAATCGCCATGGCACTCGCCGAGTCCGGTCGAGTTGACCGTTGACCAGAGTTGACCTAAGTCTGACTTCTTAGGGATAATCACACTTAGAAGATATAAGTGTTAATGAGAGATATGTGATGTTATAGAGAGGTTGTAGCTCGACGGATTGTGCACGAGTGATTTCAGGATTTGCTAGCTTTCAGCATTCACGAGGTGAGTCTTCTCACTATACTGTACCCGGAAGGGTTTGACTGTGGGACCGGAAGGTCAGATATGATATGTGATATGTATGATATATGTGGTAAGTTATTTGTTATATGTGCTATGTATGTTATGTGGGCCGGAAGGCAATATGTGATGGGCCGGAAGGCGATTATGTTATGGGCCGGAAGGCGTTGTGTTGAGGGCCGGAAGGTCAGGGCCTGGAAAGGCGTATGCACGTAAGTTGTATATTGGGTAAATCACTAAGCATTTATGCTTACAGTTGATATGTATGTGTTTCAGGTACTAGCGAGGACCGTGGGAAGGCGCCGGCGTGATCAGTACACACTGAAGGATGTTTTTTATGATCTTGGGATTTAGACAATTTGTATTTGACATAACACTTGAATTATTTATGCCTTGTTTTGTATGGAAATACTTTATTTTTAAAATGAAAAATTGGTTTGAAAATTTGCGTTGTTACAATTGGTATCAGAGCCTTGGTTTGAGGGATTCGGGTGCACCTTCGGGAGTAACTGAACTCAAACCGAGGATTTGAGGAAATTTTTTTTAAATAAAGGCATAAACTTTTGTAAATGGTTTTGTAGTAAGCAAGAAAGAAGCAGTGTGTACGATCAGTCAGCGCCCGAACGGTAAAGATCCCCAAAATACCTTACAATATTATATGATATGAATTGTTATGCATGCTAGAAGACTAGGTATTCATGATAGGACTAGAGTGGCCTGATTTGTGATGCCTTAGTCTAAGGGAGTTTGCCGATATGAGATGCTTTGCTAGTGTGCGGGTAGATAGTGCATAACAGAAGTAGAGTACTCACTATCCGGGGTTTGGGGAGGAAGATTTGGGATGAATGCTGAGGCGGTGTGGTCGGTAGTATTGGGCCCGTACTACCGAAGATACCGGGTCAGTGGGAGACCCAAGTAAGAATCCCTGGATATCGGAGACTGAGTAGGTTTGCGTTATCGAGTGCGATTATACTCGATGGGGTCTCTGATAGTTTTATGTTGTATTTCAGAGACATCATGGTTAGACCACGCCACGGAGCGAGTTCGAGCGGTGTGAGTGACGAGGAGATTCGTCAGATGATTCATGAGGAGGTAGCTGCGGCGATCCGGGCCGAGATCCCGGAGATGTTTGGGTCTATTAAAACCACCCTGATGGAGACGTTCGAGGAGCGGTACGTCGCATTGACTGAAGCTGCAGCCGCTGCAGCTACCGCAGCTGTGGCCGCTGCCAGGCCACAGGGGGGTGACTCGTTGCTGTTCCGGGAGTTCAGCAACACGAAGCCACCTGAGTTCGATGGGACGCAGGATCCGATTGCTGCGATGAGGTGGATCGCGGATATAGAGGGGTGCTTCTACACTTGTTCATGCCCGGAGCACCTGAGGGTACGGTTCGCTTTGAACCAGCTCCGTCTGGGAGCGAAGGACTGGTGGAAGTTCGTGACGGCGAACTTCACTTTGGCAGAGATTACAGCAGTGACATGGGAGGGGTTTACTGCTATGTTCAGGGACGAGTACGTTCCCCCGGTGGAGAGGGAACGATTGGTTCAGGAGTTCTTAACCCTCAAGCAGGGTACTGATTCTGTTGCGGTGATCACGCGGAAGTTTCATGAGAGGGCGATGTTCTGCCCCGAGCTAGTGTCCACAGAGCAGGCTCGGATGAGCCGGTACTTGGGTGTTTTGAGGAGGGATATCCGGGAGTTTGTGTCGAACTCCACGTATCATACTTTTACTGAGCTTCAGGCGAATGCCAAGAAGCGTGAGATCGAGTTGGAGACCCAGGCCAGGGAGGAGGCCGAGACTCAGCAGGTGGACCGGCGGCCGGCTCAGTCTCAGCCGGCAGCCAAGCGGACCAAGTCCGTCGATTCGAGGACGGGAGGTCCGAAGGGCCGCACTTGCGGAAAGTGCGGCAAGGGTCACGATGGGGCGTGTCGAGCTGGTGCTTGATACAAGTGCGGCAAGGAGGGGCACATTGCTAGGGAGTGCCCCAAGGGGTTTATGGTTTGCTTTCATTGCAACCAGACCGGCCATCGGAAGGCCGAGTGCCCTCAGCTTCGTCAGGGATCTGCACCTACTGCCAGGACTACTGAGACTCGACCGGTGAAGGTCGAGGCCCCGAGGGCTCATGGGAGAGCCTTTCAGCTGACTGCGGAGGAGGTCCGCGCTGCGCCCGATGTTGTGGCAGGTATGCTGTAATTCATGTATTTATTTTTAATGTCGAGATGTTATGCTTATGTTATTATATGCGTAGGTACTTTCCTTGTGAACTCTGTGCCTGCCTTAGTGTTATTTGACTCGGGTGCGAGTAGGTCCTTTGTATCTTTAGCCTTTAGTCAGCATATCAGCGTTAGTCATGAGTCGTTGAGTCGACCTTTGAGAGTTTCTATAGCTGACGAGAAAGTGATTTATGCCACGGAGGTTCTTCGGGGATGCGTGCTAGAGATTTTCGGGGTTGAGTTCCCGATTGACCTGATTCCTATTGCGATGGGTGACGTCTGTGTCATCGTTGGCATGGACTGGTTGAGCCGATTCGGCGCTGTCATCGACTGTGAGCGTCAGCTGGTGACTATACGAGACCATAGTGGGGGAGTCCTTTCGGTGTACGGCGAGGGTACCCGTTCGGGATCAGCTTTTTGTTCGGCCGCTAGGGCGAGGCAGTGTCTACAGCAGGGCTGTAAGGGTTTTGTGGCATATGTGATGGATACGCAGGAGGTTTCCGAGAGACCGAGGTCAGTGGAGGAGGTCCCAGTGGTGCGTGAGTTTCCAGATGTTTTCCTCGAGGAGCTGCCGGGAGTACCTCCTGTGAGACAAGTAGAGTTTCGTATCGACCTGGTTCCGGGGGCCGCGCCTATTGCTAAGGTGCCTTATCGCCTTGCACCTCCAGAGATGCAAGAGTTGTCCTCGCAGCTCCAGGAGTTGCTGGGGAAGGGATTCATTCGGCCGAGCAGTTCGCCGTGGGGAGCACCTATTCTGTTCGTCAAGAAGAAGGATGGTTCACACCGGATGTGCATTGATTACCGGGAGTTGAACAAGTTGACGGTCAAGAACCGTTATCCGTTACCGAGGATCGATGACTTATTCGATCAGTTGTAGGGAGCATCTTGGTTTTCCAAGATCGATCTGAGGTCAGGGTACCATCAGGTGAGAGTGCGGGATGAGGACGTCCAGAAGACAGCGTTTAGGACGCGATATGGGCATTATGAGTTTGTGGTGATGCCTTTCGGGCTCACCAATGCCCCGGCGGTGTTCATGGTGATGGGTTTTGAGCATTCTAACACTTCCTAAGTGTACATGCAACCCTAATAACCTTGGATCTATGTTTGTCTAATTATCATGCAAAGTTGAATTCCAAGGTTATATTCCTATCTAGCATACATGGGGAACAATTTTAACTTGAATCATAGATAGAATAACTTACCTTGTTATTGCTTGTGTTCCTTGAAACCTTGTGAGCCTAGCACCCCAAGTGTGATGCCTCAAATGCTTCACACAACACCAAATGCTCTTGGAAAGACTCTTGAGATAATACACACTTCTCAAAATCGGCCAAGCCCTCTAGTTTCTTAGTGTTCAACTTGTGTTGCCAATTTTGTGGAGAATGGGACTCTTATATAGTGTTGGCACATCTAGGGTTACACCATGTAAACCCTAATGTGTCATGACTCTTCATTTCCATGACCCATGGGTTTGTAACTCCCATGGAGCATCCATGGAGCATCCTATGGGTAGAACCCAACTTGATAATCCATGGAGCCTCTTAGCCCACTATACAAGATATGAATGATTTACATAATCAACCCATATATTTAATTAGTTATCCTTTGATCACTTAATTAATTCCAAATTAATTCTTTGATCAACTAATTAAATAATATTATTAATATATTAGAACTTATAATATATTAATAATCTCCAAGTGTTATTTCTCTCATTTAGTCTATCCAATTGCATGGTGCCATGCAACCCAAATGGACCATGCCGGGTCGGGTCAAGTACAAGCCCGAAATAGTTATGGACTTAGACACCTTATCCAACAGTCTCCCACTTGGATAAGTCTAATAACTATATCTCTAGTACTTCAGGAACCGACCGGCAATCGTAGCTCTTTCAAGGTCTCTCGGAACTGAGAAGATGATGATACGCCATTTAAGATAAGTGATCATATAATCCTCTGTTCTAGATATCAGCCGGACAAATACATGGAACATGTCTTGCTTATTGTCCAGCATTTGTTTCCCGATTTCCGATTTGTTTGACATAGAACTTAATTGAACACATCAACTTAGTTCTGACCGGGCCCGGTACATGGGTCAAAACAAAATCATCGAGGGGCCCAGATACCAGCTTCTAATCCAAGAAGGAACAGATAAACTTCGAATCATATGTTTGTTCTACCACTTATTGAATTACACACAAAAGTACGTTTTATAACATCGAGTTACCAATGCGGTTTCGTACAGTCAATGCATAACCAACTTGTAAGTAACAAATCATATCTCTAGGTTTGAAGACTTATATGATATTACCGTCTCACGATCACTCGAGATAAAATTCCATGAAGTGATTCCAGTGAGTGTGGGTTGTGTCCAATGCTCAGAACTTATGAGCACTCATGATTGTTGTAGCCTTGTCCAAGACCTCTACAACCAAACATGACAGTCTTGATTCATATCTACTTCCAACATATGACCGACTGTGGAGGTTTGAATAATATGTTATACCAAACAAAATTATTCTGGAAGTCAAAACATGCAAAAGAAATATAGTAAACGATTGACAAGAGATAGCAACACTTTACTCATAAATAAAACACCTTTTATTCATCATCAAATGTCAATTACACTTTACAAATTTCCGGGTTATCTAACTACTAAAACTTATATCATCCTTCAGCCCTATGCTCCGAGCATGCTGAAGATGCTTAACCCTACTCAGTCCCTTCGTGAGGGGATCTGCTGGGTTCTCATCCGATGATACCCTCTTTGCCACGAGGAGTCCTTCTTCGATCCGATGTCTGATGAAATGGTATTTTCTGTCGATGTGTCTGGATCTCCCGTGATCCCTTGGTTCCTTGGCTAAGGCAACAGCACTTTCACTATCACAGAAAATTTCCATTGGCTCTTTAATAGCTGGTACAACTCCAAGGTCTCCAATGAAGTTCTTCAGCCATATCGCCTCCTTTGCTGCTTCACTAGCTGCAATATACTCTGATTCACAAGTAGAATCTGCCACTGTCTCTTGCTTGGAACTCTTCCAAGAAATTGCTCCTCCGTTTAGGGTAAAGACCCAGCCCGACTGAGAGCGGAAATTATCCCTATCAGTCTGGAAGTTAGCATCACTATACCCAACAACTCTCAAGTCATCACTCCCACCGAGGGTAAGGACCTAGTCCTTAGTCCTTCGTAGGTACTTGAGGATATTCTTTACCACAGTCCAGTGTGCCTTGCCAGGGTTCGCCTGATACCTGCTAACCATGCTCAAGGCAAAAGCTACATCTGGTCGAGTACACGTCATAGCATACATGATCGATCCTACAGCCGAAGCGTAAGGTGTTCGACTCATTTCTGCTATCTCAGCCTCAGTGCTAGGGCTTTGTGTCTTACTCAATCTGGTGTTACTCTGGATGGGTAACTCTCCTTTCTTGGAATCCTGCATGCTGAATCTCTTCAGCACCTTATCCAAGTAGGTACTCTGACTAAGTCCAATTAGTCTTTTACTCCGATCTCTCAAGATTCTTATCCCTAGAATATAGGCAGCTTCACCAAGGTCCTTCATAGCGAAACACTTCCCAAGCCAGGACTTTACTTCCTACAGGGTTGGAATGTCGTTTCCTATGAGTAGTATGTCATCCACATACAATACCAAAAAGCTAACTATACTCCCACTAGCCTTGACATACACACAAGATTCATCTTCACTCCTAGAAAAGCCAAATTCCTTGACCTTTTCATCAAAGCAAAGATTCCATCTGCGAGGTTCTTGCTTCAATCCATAAATGGATTTCTCAAGCTTACACACTCTATTAGGGTACTAGTTGCTGACAAAACCCTCTGGCTGACTCATGTAAACATCTTCAGCCAACTTTCCATTAAGGAAAGCAGTTTTGACATCCATCTGCCATATTTCATAGTCATGAAATGCAGCTATGGCTAACAGAACCCGAATAGACTTAATCTTGGCTACCGGAGAAAAGGTCTCATCATAATCCACTCCAGGAATTTGAGACAAGCCCTTTGCAACCAGTCTAGCCTTATAAGTGTGTACTTTACCATCCATGTCGGTCTTCTTCTTGAAGACCCATTTGCACCCTACTGTCCTACGACCTGGTACATTTTCAACCAAGTTCCAAACTTGATTGTCATACATGGATTGTATCTCGCTATCCATAGCCTCTTTCCATTTAGCAGACTCGGGGCCTGCCATGGCTTCCTCGTAGCTGTTAGGGTCATCTTGACTTACTAGTGTCCCATCACTAATAAGTGTCTCACCTTCTGCAGTAATATGGAATCCATAGTAATGCTCAGGTGCACTCCTAACTCTCGTGGAACGTCTCAGAGGTACAGATTTGTCAATTGGCTCAACAGGAGTTTCCTCCTCAAGTTGAGTGCTAGAGTTTGAAGTTCCTTCACCGCTTGATTCTTGAATTTCTTCAAGATCAATTTGCCTCCCACTGTCTCCTTGGCTTATAAACTCTCTTTCTCGAAAGACACCTCTTCTTGCTACAAAGACCACATTGTCACTAGGTCTTTAGAAGAGGTAACCAAAGGATCGCTGTGGGTAACCGATGAAAATACACCTCTCGCTTCGAGGTTCGAGCTTATCATGAGTCTCGCGTCTCACGAAAGCCTCGCAACCCCAAATCTTGATGTGGTCTAGTTTAGGTACTTTACCAGTCCACATCTCGTGAGGAGTTTTGGCAACTTTCTTTGTAGGGACTAGATTAAGAATATGGGCAGCAGTCTCCAAGGCATACCCCCAGAATGAGATTGGTAGCGTAGCTCGACTCATCATGGAACGAACCATATCTAGCAAGGTTCGATTACGCCTCTCAGCCACACCATTCAACTGTGGTGTCCTGGGAGGTGTCAATTGTGAGACTATCCCACATTCCCTTATATAGTTGAGGAACTCTGAACTAAGATACTCACCACCACGATCGGATCGAAGCATCTTAATGTTCCTGCCCAATTGATTCTCGACTTCCTGTTTAGATTCCTTAAACCTCTCGAAAGTCTCTGACTTATGCTTGATCAAGTAGACATATCCATATCTACTATAATCATCAGTAAAAGTCAAATAATAACGATTAGCATCCCTTGTGGCATGTTTGAATGGTCCACACACATCCGTGTGTATAAGGTCCAACAAACCTTCACCCCTCTCACACGAACCTGTGAAGGGTGACTTTGTCATTTTTCCAAGTAAGCATGATTCGCAACTATCATCTGACTTTAGGTCAAACGACTCCAAGACTCCATCCTTTTGGAGTTGGCCTATGCGCTTCTTGCTTATATGTCCAATACGACAATGCCATAATGATGCTTTATCCAAGTTATTATTAGTAGAATCAATACACAAAACATTATTTCCTAAGTTATCAACAACAGATACAGCTTCATACACACCATCACAAGGTAATGCTTTAAAATAAAGAACATTATTAAAGAAAGCATCAATAGAACCAACTTCATTATTAAATGAAAAGGTAAACCCTTGTTTGTACAAAGCATGAAAGGAAATAATATTTCTTGCCATTCTTGGTGAATAACAACACTTATTCAAATCTAAACTAAACCCACTACTTAGCGATAAACTATAAACTCCAATCTTGGTAACAGGTAAAGCTTTCCTATTCCCCATGATCAAGTTTATCCTTCCTTGCTCCACATCCTCACTTCTTCTTAGTCCCTGCAAGTCACAACAAATGTGAATACCACACCCGGTATCAAGGACCCAAGAATTAGAATGGGGTGAGTTATTAGAAATGATAGTGTAAATACCTGCATGGTTGGGTTTAACTTTCCCATCCTTCACATCTTGCTGGTATTTTGGGCAGTTCCGCTTCCAATGAGCTTTTTCATGGCAATAGAAGCATTCAGCCTCTTTTGGGTCAGAAGAGGGAGTAATGAAACCTTTCTTGGTTCCACTTGAAGAAGAGCCATCAAGGGTCCGAGCCTTGGTACCCTTCGAAGATCTCTTTCTCTTCCTCCATCGATTCTTCCCAATTTCCAAAACCGGAGTAGAGTTTTGAGTAGGAGTGATAGCAACCGACTTCCCCTAAAGACCTGATTCTGCGGTCTTGAGAAGTCCCTGAAGTTTGCTGAGGGTGACTTCTTCCTTGTTCATGTGATATGTCATGCGGAATTGATCATAGCACGATGGTAAGGAATGCAAAATAATATCTATTGCAAGATCCTCCGGGAAGTTCACATTAAGCTTCAGCAAACGATCCACATACCTTTGCATTTTCTGCATGTGGCTCGTGACGGATTCCCCGTCCTTCATCATGGTTGTTATCATGGAGCAGATGATTTCATACCTCTCTTGTCTTGCACTTTGATGGTATCTTTCCATCAAATCTTGGTGCATGTCATAAGGGTAGAAATCCTCATAAGACTTTTGGAGTTCCGCTGTCATCGTGGCCGTCATGATGCAAGCCACTTTCGTAGCATCCCTTTCATGTGCCCGAAATTCAGCGATCTCCTGAGGAGTTGCAGTGGACTCATCAATCTCCTTAAGCTCCTTGTCAAGGACATATTCTTTGTCCTCGTAGCGGGTAATCATCCTGATGTTTCTGATCCACTCATTGAAGTTGGATCCATCAAAGGTGACTTTCCCACACAAGTTCATAAGGGTAAAGGAGCCATTAGGATTAGAGCCAGAAGCATTGTTGAAAGACATCTGAAGGAAAGAGGACAAGATTAGTTTAGATATAAGAGAGTCCTTAATAAAACACCCAAATGTAATATTAAGGCTAGGATCCAATCACAATATAATATAACTTAGAAGAGGTATGTCGTAATCTAAGCTATATCATATTTGAAAGGTAGGTGAATGACGATTCACCAATTTCCACCACGAAAACCGCAATATTTTAGTATTAGGTTTTTGAATGGTTCTTAGAAATTCCTAGATTCTTTGAGATTCAATGAACTTTTCAAAGGCATGTTTCAATCTCGAGTGTGCCCTCCAAGTTTTGTGACTGGGATACCGAGGATCACAAAACGAGGTGTGAAGTAACCATGCAAATCACTTGGTACCCTTAAAGTTTATCACTCAATCGATGTGCCGGTTAACCACACACGCTCCATCGATACTATAATAAACTCTAAGTCACCCTTTACCTTCCTTGTTAAGTCCAAGTTAGTGTGCCGGTTAACCACACACGCTCCACCAACGACTTAATCAAAGTGTAAAGTGTAATTTCATGGAATAGCACCTTATTCACATTTTTTCCTAAAGTAACTAAGATTGGGAATTTAATAAAACATTTAGTTACTTTATAATATTCATCATACTTTGAATGAGAATTAATAAGTCCTTGTCTTACCCGTTCGGCTAACGACCCTCCACCGATGAAGCAAGCGGTGGGTGAGAGTGGACACCCATTAAGTCACCATTTTATAGGCAACAACCTTATACCCACCTTATAGACCGGCTTCGTGAATGAGGCGTACTAGCGGTAAGACGACTTTGTTCTTATACATATATATATATATATATATATATATATATATATATAATTATTAAATCATAATAATATAAGTATAAGGGTTGAATTTTAACTTTTAAAATTCTAGGGGTTGGAACTAAAGTTTTAACTTAACTTTACTTGTTCCAAAACTTGAGGGCAAGTTTTGTAAACTTTCAAAACTTTTCATTTCTTGTAACTTATGAGTTTAATAGAGTAATAAAATGAGGACTTTTCATTTTTCCTAACTCTTGTGTTCTTTTAATGGTTTTTAATCCAAGAGACTTTTGGTTTTCCATAACTTGAGGACAAGTTATGGACTCCATTAAAACACATTATGATCATGAATTAATCTACCACATAGGTTACAAATAATTCCTATGATCATCTAAACATCATAAGAACAAGAATATGAATATGAACACTTTCAAGAATCAAAATCACATTTAATCTTTGTAATTTTGATAACTAGTTGTTGTAAATGAGTTAGAAAAGACATTACACCTTCTAAAACAAGTTTTCAAGTACCAAAACATTTTAGGGTAATGATTCTAATCCATTTCCAGCAACTCAAGTCGAAATTCTGCACTCTGTCGACCCTACTCGCCGAGTGCATAAACCTACTCGCCGAGTAGGTTGAAGATACACATGAACTCGACGAGTCCTCCCCATGGACTCGCCGAGTCCATCAGTCAGACAACAAGATTTTCGACTTTCTTCAACTTTTAAGCACAAATAACAAACAAACAAGCCTAGGCTCTGATACCACTGATGGGTTTTGAGCATTCTAACACTTCCTAAGTGTACATGCAACCCTAATAACCTTGGATCTATGTTTGTCTAATTATCATGCAAAGTTGAATTCCAAGGTTATATTCCTATCTAGCATACATGGGGAACAATTTTAACTTGAATCATAGATAGAATAACTTACCTTGTTATTGCTTGTGTTCCTTGAAACCTTGTGAGCCTAGCACCCCAAGTGTGATGCCTCAAATGCTTCACACAACACCAAATGCTCTTGGAAAGACTCTTGAGATAACACACACTTCTCAAAATCGGCCAAGCCCTCTAGTTTCTTAGTGTTCAACTTGTGTTGCCAATTTTGTGGAGAATGGGACTCTTATATAGTGTTGGCACATCTAGGGTTACACCATGTAAACCCTAATGTGTCATGACTCTTCATTTCCATGACCCATGGGTTTGTAACTCCCATGGAGCATCCATGGAGCATCCTATGGGTAGAACCCAACTTGATAATCCATGGAGCCTCTTAGCCCACTATACAAGATATGAATGATTTACATAATCAACCCATATATTTAATTAGTTATCCTTTGATCACTTAATTAATTCCAAATTAATTCTTTGATCAACTAATTAAATAATATTATTAATATATTAGAACTTATAATACATTAATAATCTCCAAGTGTTATTTCTCTCATTTAGTCTATCCAATTGCATGGTGCCATGCAACCCAAATGGACCATGCCGGGTCGGGTCAAGTACAAGCCCGAAATAGTTATGGACTTAGACACCTTATCCAATACATGGATCTCATGAACAGGGTTTGCAGGCCGATGTTGGATCGGTCAGTGATTGTATTTATCGACGACATTCTAGTGTATTCGAGATCTAGAGAGCAGCACGAGGAGCATTTGAGGGAGGTCCTTGAGGTAATGAGGTCGGAGAAGCTTTATGCAAAGTTCTCCAAATGTGACTTTTGGTTGCGGGAGGTCCAATTTCTAGGACATGTTGTTAATCAGGAGGGGATATTGGTCGATCCGACCAAGGTTGAGGCGGTGATGAGTTGGGAGGTGCCGAAGTCACCCTCTGAGATCAGGAGTTTCCTCGGGTTGGCAGGGTACTATCGGAGATTTATTAAGGATTTCTCCAAGATCGCAGTGCCGCTCACCAGATTGACCCGCAAGGGTGTTGCATTCTCATGGGGACCCGAGCAGCAAACTTCATTTGAGACACTTCGCCAGAGGTTGTGCGAAGCCCCGGTATTAGCTCTCCCGGACGGGATGGAAGATTTTGTAGTATATTGCGACGCATCGATTTCGTGCGAAGCCCCGGTATTATGCGTCGAGGTAGCTGAAGCCTCACGAGGCGAGATATCCCACGCATGATTTAGAGTTGGGGGCAGTAGTGTTCGCTCTCAAGATTTGGCGTCACTACCTGTATGGGGTTCTATGTACGATATACACGGACCATAAGAGCTTGAAGTATTTGATGGGTCAACCCAACCTAAATATGCGTCAGAGGAGGTGGTTGGATGTGGTCAAGGATTATGATTGTGAGATCCTGTACCACCCAGGCAAGGCTAATGTGGTAGCCGATGCATTGAGCCGCAGGGCGGAGAGTACTCCATTGCGAGATGTATGTTTGAGACTGACTGTAATGGCTCCAGTATTGGATGATATTCGTGGGGCACAGGCCGAGGCGGTGCGACCAGAGATGCAGAAGAAAGAGCGGGTCGTTGGGTTAGTTTCAGAGTTCGTTAAGGACGGACGAGGGCTTCTGACGTTTCAGGGTCGGATCTGGGTACCGTTCGTGGGCGGTACGCGTATTACTTTGATGGAAGAGGCTCATAGATCGAAATTCTCGATCCATCCCGGTGCTACGAAGATGTATTTGGATTTGAGAAAAGAGTATTGGTGGCCCTGTATGAAGAGGGACGTCGCATGGTTCGTTGAGAGATGCTTGACCTGCCGCAGGGTTAAGGCCGAGCACCAGAGGCCGCATGGCAAGTTACAGCCATTGGAGATCCCTGAGTGGAAGTGGGAACAGATCACTATGGATTTCATCACCAAATTGCCGAGGACTACCAGGGGAATTGATGCAATTTGGGTGATTGTGGATAGATTGACGAAGAGTGCACACTTCCTTGCCATCAGCGAGAGTTCTTCAGCGGAGAAGTTGGCGGAGATATATGTGAGAGAAGTGGTGTCTCGGCATGGGGTGCCGATCTCGATTGTTTCAGACCGTGATGTACGCTTCACTTCCAGGTTCTGGAAGAAATTCCATGAGGAGCTGGGTACTAAATTGCATTTTAGTACCGCATACCATCCCCAGACAGACAGTCAGAGCGAGCGGACGATTCAGACGCTGGAGGACATGCTTCGAGCGTGTGTGTTAGACTTCGGGGGTAGTTGGGATGCGTATTTACCCTTGGCAGAGTTTTCCTACAACAACAGCCATCATTCGAGCATTGGTATGCCACCTTTTGAGCTGTTGTATGGTAGGAGGTGTCGGACCCCCATTTGCTGGGGAGAGGTGGGACAAAGAGTGATGGGCAGCACAGAGATCGTACTTCAGACGACAGAGCAGATTCAGCAAGTTAGACAGAGATTATTGACCGCCCAGAGCCGACAGAGGAGTTATGCAGACAGGCGCCGATCCGAGCTTGAGTTTCAAGTCGGCGACTTCGTTCTCCTGAAGGTCTCTCCTTGGAAAGGAGTGATTCGATTCAGGAAGAGAGGCAAGTTGGGGCCCCGGTATATTGGGCCATTTCGGGTGATTGCAAGGATAGGCCGGGTAGCCTATCGGTTGGAGTTGCCAGTGGAGTTGGGACAGATCCACGACACCTTTCATGTGTCGCAATTGAGGAAGTGCATAGCCGATGAGTCGGCAGTGGTTCCATTAGAGGATATTCAGGTAGATGCGAGCCTGAATTATGCTGAGAGACCAGTAGCCATCAGGGATCGGAAGATCAAGGTTCTGAGGAACAAGGAGGTACCTCTGGTGTTGGTTCAGTGGCAACACAGGAAGGGATCAGAAATGACTTGGGAGCCGGAACGTGAGATGCGGGAGCAGCATCCGGAACTATTTTCAGAGTGAGACTTCGAGGGCGAAGTCTAATCCTAGTGGGGGAGAATTGTAACAGCCCGGAATCTCAGGTATTGTTAAAATTATGTTTTTGAGGTGATTTAAGAGGGGACTCGGCGAGTTGGAGCCTAGACTCGCCGAGTAGGATCGCAGACTTGGTCGCGGGTTCACGACTGGACTCGACGAGTCCAGATATGGACTCGGCGAGTCTACGTTGTTTAGAGAAAACCCTAACCGTTCAGGCTTGGGACGTATAAAAGGGACTTATTGGCCGTCATTGTTCACTTTAGCCTTCTGAGAAGAACCCTAGATCGATTGTGTACATCTGGAGCAAGGATTATAGGCCATTGTAGATTATAGAAGAATTGTTGTGCAAGGAAGAGAAGGGATTGGCTAAAGGAACAGCAAGGGAGTCACATTCTGAGGATTAGGGACACAGAGAATACATCATCCAGGTAAGAATTCGAGTATACTCTGCTATTTTGATGTGATTATGGAATTAGGGTTTATGGAACCCTTTTTGTGAATAGATTGAATGTTACCCTAGTCCCCTAAACGAATGTAACCCTGTATTGGGACCTTTGGAGGTCCAGAATGTCCCATGTCTGTGCATTTCGGGAATTGATGAAGGTTTTGGATTGGAATCCTTATGCCTTAGGTCAAAATGTAAATTATGAATCATAAGGTGTATCATGAGCACTGAAATGAGGACTTTACGTGATGGATCAGCCTAGGAAGGCCAGACCTAGGAATGGTCGGAGCGGTTCTGACCTTAGGATGCAGTTTGAGCGGCTGCATGGCATGGACTCGCCGAGTCCGATGAACAGACTCGGCGAGTAGCTCGAAGATTAACTGGGACTCGTCGAGTTGTTCTTCAGACTCGGCGAGTTGAGTCGGGGTGGCCCCGCGATTCTTCCAGGAGTAACTCGTCGGGTCAAGGAGGATACTCGACAAGTAGAAAGGGAATCTCAGAGAATTGGAGGACGTCTAGACTCGCCGAGTCGCCATGGCACTCGCCGAGTCCGGTCGAGTTGACCGTTGACCAGAGTTGACCTAAGTCTGACTTCTTAGGGATAGTCACACTTAGAAGATATAAGTGTTAATGAGAGATATGTGATGTTATAGGGAGGTTGCAGCTCGACGGATTGTGCACGAGTGATTTCAGGATTTGCTAGCTTTCAACATTCACGAGGTGAGTCTTCTCACTATACTTTACCCGGAAGGGTTTGACTGTGGGACCGGAAGGTCAGATATGATATGTGATATGTATGATATATGTGGTAAGTTATTTGTTATATGTGCTATGTATGTTATGTGGGCCGGAAGGCAATATGTGATGGGCCGGAAGGCGATTATGTTATGGGCCGGAAGGCGTTGTGTTGAGGGCCGGAAGGTCAGGGCCTGGAAAGGCGTATGCACGTAAGTTGTATATTGGGTAAATCACTAAGCATTTATGCTTACAGTTGATATGTATGTGTTTCAGGTACTAGCGAGGACCGTGGGAAGGCGCCGGCGTGATCAGTACACACTGAAGGATGTTTTTTATGATCTTGGGATTTAGACAATTTGTATTTGACATAACACTTGAATTATTTATGCCTTGTTTTGTATGGAAATACTTTATTTTTAAAATGAAAAATTGGTTTGAAAATTTGCGTTGTTACACCTTGGTTTTGGTTCAGTGGCAACATCGGAAGGGGTCTGAGATGACTTGGGAGTCGGAGCGTGAGATGCGTGAGCAACATCCGGAGTTATTTGCAGAGCGAGACTTCGAGGGCGAAGTCTAGTTCTAGTGGGGGAGAATTGTAATAGCCAGGATTCCCAAGTATTATTCATTTATATATATTTTTAATGTTTTGTGAGGAGACTCGGCGAGTTGGAGCCCAAACTCGCCGAGTATGATCGCGGCTATGGGCATGGGTTCGCGTCTGGACTCGGCGAGTCCATGAGTGGACTCGGCGAGTCCACGCTATTTAATGAAGCCCTAATTTCCAGGGTATGAGAACTATTTAAAGGGACTTATGGCCGTCATTTGCGGCCACCAACCCCAGAGAGAACCCTAAAGAGTCTTTGAGCGTTTTGTGAAAGAGAAGAGGAAGATCCTTGACTATTTGTGGGTGTTTTTGCATATAGAAGAGGATCAAGGCAAGAGGAGACCAAAGAAGGTGCTAATCCAGTGATTCCTGAGCTCAGAGACTTCATTTGAGGTAACCATTCGTTCCTTTCTCAATCCTTGGTGTAAATCTTAGAGTTAGGGTTTCTTTGTGGAATGATCCGTGGAGTAATTGGCCTCTTCTCGTGTTGGTGCTTTAGATCTGGACCCAAATAGGTCCAGAGACCTTTTTCCCTCAAGCTTTATGAGTGTTAATGGAGGCCATGAGCTTAGAATAGCATTCTAGAGACCATATCATCAAATAAGGCCTTTGAACCTTTGCATGAGCACGAAGATAGTAACTTTACGTGATGTATGTGCTTGGAAGGACTGGATCTATGAGTTATTGGAACGGATCTGACCTCGGGAGTGAGTTTGAGTTTATGCATGGCATAGACTCGCCGAGTCTAAAGAACAGACTCGGCGAGTAGCATGAAGATTGTCCATAACCACTCAGCGAGTGGTCTTGCCGAGTTAAAGGGTTGACTCAGTGAGTCAGGGAGAGTCAGAGAGGGTTGACGGGTGGACTGAGTCAAGCTGGAACTTGCCGAGTTGTTCTTGAGACTCGGTGAGTTGAGTCGTGGTGGCCCCGCAACTCATGCCAGGTGGAACTCGTCGAGTTAGGAAAATACTCGACGTGTAGAGAGAGGATCCCAAGGAATCAGTGGATGCGTATAGACTCGCCGAGTCGCTATAGTGCACTCGCCGAGTCCGGTCAAAGTTGATCGTTGACCATTGACTAGTGTTGACCTGTGTTGACTTGATAGGGTTAGTCAACCTTAGTTGTGAAGTGTTATTTAGGGATATATTGTGTTATAGGAGGACTATAGATCGGGGGATCGAGCACGAGTGATTTCAGGGATTTGCAAGTTACCGAGATACGCGAGGTGAGTCTTCTCACTATACTTTACCCTGAGTAGGTAACCAGAGTTATGTGATAGAGTATTTTTATGCTATGTATATTATGTGTTGCACTGCATCATTCTATGTGATTTATGCTATGCATGTTTACAGAGTTAGAACCTGAGGGTTCACAGAGTATGGGTGCACGGACCCACAGAGTTATAGCCTCGAGTGGCTAATATGTGTTATGTGGTATTTTGGGAAACTCACTAAGCTTTGTGCTTACAGTGTTTGGTGTTATTGTTTAAGGTACCAGTGAGGATCGCGGGAAGGCGCCGGTCTGATCAGTACACACGCGGGATTTTATGTTATGCGATCTTGGGATTTTTATGTGCCATGAATCTGAACTTGAAACGAATGACGTTTTTATAAATAGTAAATGAATTATGTTGTTATATTATGTGAAAAATTATTTTGAATTTCACGGTGTTACACAACTCACTTGAAATTTCGACACCCAACATCCTTAACCTATCAATGTGTAACTTCATCTCTAAGACGTGTGCACACACAGGTTTCCCATCTTCATGTTTACTTGTCGAAAGGGCTTGAGTGAGCTTGAATTTTTCAAGCCTTCAAACTTGTGGGTTAGGGAGAACAATTGGAGGAGGTGGAGGAAGTGAAGCATGATCTCTTGTTCCTCGATCATATCGTGGAATATCATCTTCGTTTGGAAAACTTGTTCCATGGGATTTGGGAAGACCATGATTGTCAGGACTAGACATCTACAAAACGGGAGAAAATTCAAGTTAAGTTGATTAGAATCCTTGATGTAACACCCAAATGAAATATCAAGGCTAGGATCAAACACAATACTCTACAACCTAGAAGAGGGATGTCGTAATCTAGTTGTAGAATATTTGAAGGGAGGTAAATGACGATTTACCAATTTCCACCATGAAAAACGAAAATGAGGTTTAAGCTTTAAATGAATTGAAACTCCTAGATCTTTTGAGATTCATTGAACTTTTCAACGACATGTTTAATCTCGATTATGCCCTTCTATTTGTGACTGGGATGCCGAGGATCACAAATAAGGTGTGAATAACCATACGAATCACGTGGTGCACCCAATGCTACTATCACCTAATCAATGTGCCAGTTAGCCACACATGCTCCATTGATCTATGATAAACATCGAGCGACCCTTCGCTACCAATGTCTTCCCCAAATTAGTGTGCCGGTTAACCACACACGCTCCACTAACGTTTGACAAGGGTACGAAGTGTAATTCCATGGATTAGCATACAATTTCACATTTTGCCTAAAGTAACTATGATTTGGGAATTTGTAAAAGCATTTAGTTACTTTGTACTTCATTATACTTAAAATGGAATGTTTCTGTCCTATCCTATCCGTTCGGCTAATGACCCTCCACTAGTCAAGAGTGCGGTGGGTAAGAGTGGATACCCATTCAATCGCCATTTTATAGGTAATTTCCTTAAACACCCCTTATAGACCAGCTTAGTGAATGAGACCTACTAAGACTGACTCTTTACTCATATATATATATATATATATATATATATATATATATATATATATACATATATATATATATATAATATTAGACTTTTAATGTTACATATATATAGTATAGGGTGTATTTTACACTTTTAAAATACTATGTGGTCTAATTTAATAAATTATACTTTTAATTTAATTAAATGTAAACCAAAATTTTATGGGTTTATTAAATCTCTTTTAATTATACACTTTAATTAATTAATAAAAACATAAGGGTGTGATTTGAACTTTTTCAAAACAATACTAGGGTTTTAGAATTTAACATTTCAAAATTAAACTTTTAATCAACTTTTAAATTCCAAAACTTGAGGGAAAGTTTTGAAATATTTTAAAACATTAGGGTTTAGAATTTAAATATATTGCAAAATTAAACTTTGAATCAAAAAATTTAAAATCAAATACTTGAGGGCAAGTTTTGAAACTTTTTCAAAACATTAGGGTTTAACTATTAAAATTTCAAAAACAAAACTTTTAAGTTTAAATTTAAACTATAAAACCTAAAGGGTGATTTTTTTAACCTTTTCAAACTAACTAGGTTAAATATTTATCTAATAATAATCCTATATTATCCATATTTAACCAAATTCATTTATTTTGATAAGGATAATCATTCCAAACATAAAAAATCGATTTTAGGCAATAAAAACGAGTTATGGTAATTATCCCCATCAAAATCTGGCCAAAAAATCGAAAATCTCGATAACAGAATAGGTAACTCGTCGAGTCCTCTTTGGAACTTGTCGAGTTCATGCTACTCGTCGAGTTCTTAGAGAAGACTCGGCGAGTTCATCAAACAGTCAGCCAAAAATTTGATTTTCATATCAAACAAACATCAAATTCACTAACAAACAGCCCTAGGCTTTGATAGCATTGATGGGTTTTGAGTAAAACATCATTCCTATGGTGTACACGTAAACCCTAATAGCTTTTGGATCTAGTTTGTCTAATGAACGTGCAATTGAATATCCAAAGCTATAAACCCTATATCTAGCATATAGTTAATCATATTGACATAAAATAGGGTTTAGATCTGACATTTGATTGTTATATAGCAATAACAATCAATCCTTAGCTTTATAAAGCTTAGTGCCTCAAGTGTTGCACCTCTAATGGAGTCACAAACACCACTAAGCAACAAGATGAAGAAGAGAAGAGAGGGGAGGCACCAAAAACGGCTGGAAACCCTAATCCAAGTGTTAGCCACGTTTTTGGTTCATAGGGGGCCTTTATAAACATGTAGGCTATTACGGTTTACAACTAGGAAACCCTACTCTGGTTGCTTAAGCCCTAAGCAGCCCATGGATTCCTTTAACATATCCTTTGGACGAATTCCTCATGGGCTTCCCATAGAATTCGTCCAACCTATATTATTTAGGTAATCCATAGCCCAATTGCAATTATCTTATATTTACAAATCCAGTCCCCTAAGTTTAATTAATATATTTTAGCCACAAAATTAATTCTTGACTAATATTAATTAAACAATACGATTTCTCTTATAATATATTATTCTTATAATATATTAATAAATCATAATTAAACCTTTCTCTCCTTAATTCATCCTACATATTGTTATGGTGAAGGCAACCCAAAAGGACCATGCTCATAATTGGGTCAAGTACATACCAAAATAGTTATCGACTTAGACACTAATCCAACAATCTTCTCATACTATTAAATTTAGAATCGCCCGAGAAATAGTCGACGAAGTCTAAACAAATATCGCAGAGTACGGTCCCGTCTACGTGTGGATATAAAGAACATTGAAAACGGAGCTCGTATGAGAGAGTTATGATTTTTAGAAGTGGGAGTATGAAATCACGAAGCTGGGTGCTAGGGGTATGCCCAACGTATCCAAGAACGCACCGCGTAGTCCAAAGAAAGCCTGGAGATGCGACGTACACTTTGCGTCAAAAGGAGTTACCCCCAGTGTACAACTGCATTGCTCAGTGCAGAAGAGACCACGTCGCCCCACCCGAAGCGAGACACCTATCTCTACCCGCAGCGTACCACCGAGGGTACGCCCAACGTTTGTTCGAGGGTTGCGCCTATAAAAGGGAGTGCGAAGGCTGCTGAGTTCCTCACTCCAAAATCCTATCTTTCTGTCACTAGTTTCTCTCTCTAAGATCCCTAAACCCCCCCCCCCTAAAGCCTAGGTAAACCCCCTATCCCCTGAAGGCAACCCCGGAGAGCCCGAAGGCTCCAATAAAAAGAGTTTTTCGGTTTGAAACTTTGCCCGCGAGGAGCCCGGTTTTCAAGCAAACATCCTGGTTTCGTCAAAGAAGATTATTTTTAGAAGCGAAGTGCTGTCCAAATCACTCCGTATTAGGTAAGTGTACAGTCACTTTCATCTTACACATAGATATGAAGTATTTATATAAAGGGATAATGACTTGATAGGATAAGATACTTTTTGAAATGTACACATTTAGTCCTTCTTTTTTTTTCTTGTAAAATAAACCCTTATACTTTATTTTTTGTAACAATACAGTCCTTGTGACCGGCTATATCCGGTATACCGGTCATATACAAATTTTCGTTTAGGGAAAACGTCTTGATAGGGTAAGATACTTTTTTAAATGTACACATGTAGTCCTTATTCTTTTTTTTTTGTAAAATAAACCCTTCCACGTCAGCAAATCTGTAGAATCCAGTGAAAATGACCTAATGTGTACATATTAATAAAGTATAAGGGTTTATTTTACACTGAAATACCAGGTGGAAGGGTTTATTTTACAAAAAAAAAAAAGAATAAGGACTAAATGTGTACATTTCAAAAAATATCTTACCATATCAAGTCATTTTCCCTTTCTTTTATTTTGTTGAAATGAAATACCAGGTGGCATCCACATATCCGCAATGAGATTATTCCAACTTTTATTCATCATGAAAAAGAGGGAGAACCCCGATCTCCGGCGACTCCTTTGTGTGTTCCTACACATCACTGGTAACAAGGATGAATGATGGCAAAAACAACAAGGTCAAAGGGGGAGGTAAGAGGAAGTAGAGACGGTAGTTCACGGCGAGGAGCTGCTCTGGTAGCCCCCTCATCGATTTTTTCTTCTTTTTCTGGCAACATACTTCAAAGATGGAGGCAAAGAGAGACAGATCGGAGAAACACAACAGGTAAAGGGTGTTTGGCTGTCGTTGTTCGACCGGAAGGAAGAGAGACGAGAAAGAGAAGGGTCGCCGCCCTTTTCTTGTTGCTGGAGGATCACCCACCTCCAGTGACTAAGCTAATTAATTGCTATTTAATGCCACTTGTGTTTCCACATCAGCAAAATCTGTAGAATCCGGTGAAAAGGACCTAATGTGTACATATTAATAAAGTATAAGGGTTTATTTTACAAAAAAAAAAAGAATAAGGACTAAATGTGTACATTTCAAAAAGTATCTTACCCTATCAAGATATTTTCCCTAAAAGAAAATCTGTATATGACCGGTATACCGGGTATAGCCGGTCACAAGGACTGTATTGATAAAAAATAAAGTATAAGGGTTTATTTTACAAGAAAAAAAGAATAAGGACTAAATGTGTACATTTCAAAAAGTATCTTACCCTATCAAGTCATTATCCCTTATATAAGTTATGTGCTATGTGTATATACTTGTTATCTGTTTACCTAAGATGTTTGCTGGATGAAAGATCTATACTTCTTTCTTTCAGATCTGAAACTTTTTCCTTCAGATCTACACTTTCCCATCTCAGATTTAAACTTTTTATTCGGATCTAAAATGCTTATTTTTAGATCTATGTTGGATAAAAGATTTGAACTTCTTTCCTTCAGATCTGAACTATTTCTTTAGATCTAGACCGTATATGTATTTTATGCTTTGAAAGTTATGCTGGATAAAAGATGTAAGCTTTGTTTTACAGATCTTAACAATGTATGTATTTTATATCTACAAATATGTTGGGGTAGAACATGGGTAGATAAAATAGATAGTGTGTGGTGAAATAAAATGATGAGAGGCCTCAATGTTGACGTTGATCCAGTCATCTAGCGGAGTATGGATGACGACCACAAACTTTTCTACGAAGTCCAGTGGAACGCTAGCAGGCTCGCAACCTGTAGGTGTTTGTGAACGAAGTGTTCACCGATGTACTCCATCCCCCCATGGTTGCCTTACAGACACTTATTGCTAAGGAATCCCCTTAGCAGTAGTGTCCATCCTGATGAAAATTCCTTAGGATAGGTCCCTTATAATAGATGCTTTAGGGACATAAGGTGAGGTTAACTGGAACGGGTAATTGGGTTTAATGATTGTTGAAAATAATAAACTTATTTATTGTGGGTTGAAAACCTTATATGCTCACCAGGCTCCCCAGCTTGACCCACTCAGTTTCTTGTATTACAGGTAGTGGCAAAAGCATAGTTGGATGACTTGACGATAAATTATGGAATTGAGGCCAGATTATGTTTTGTGGCTTAAGATGTTTATTTCTTTTTGGTTTATGCTTATGGTCTATGTCGATGATTGACATCTTGAGTTTTTGTAATGTAATGAAAATACATTTCGTTAAGAAATGATTTGATAAATTTATATCCTATTTTGTTTTGGGAACAAATTTCACAATACTTTTCTTATGAAGTTACTCTGATCTTTATTAAAAAGCATAAATGAAATCAGTCTTTTTCTGGTCGTAAAAATGGGGATGTCACATCAAGCATCAGAGGTATATACTAAATAAGAAATTCCAAATACAAGGCAACCCAGACTTCTTAAACTCACTGATCTTGGTAAGAATAGGTTGATAACCCATCTCATTGAACATATGAATGACTTGATCATTCATTACTTTGTAGAATGGTTCAGCATTGGGAATGTTTAAAATCTAATCAAACAGTTTCTTTTTCAACTTAAACTTCTTTTCATTCGTCATCTGGAAAGTGAAAATCTTCAATGGCTTGCTGTAAGTTGTTGTAGAACCAGAAAGAGATAACCAGGATAATGGCACTGAGAATGAATTGAACATGACAGTGGATAATACCAAATTTTGTACAGCAACGATTAACATCTGTAAACCTTCTGGATAAGCACCAATATTGCCTTGAACTTGATAGTTTGTGCTCTGACTCTTCATGATTGGTTGTGAAGAAACGTCTTCTGTAGTTTGAGATTTTTGAACTTGCTTAGCCGCCATGGTTAGGGTTTTGAAAGCTTGAAGAAGATCAGAGAGAAGAGGGAAAATATCATTTGAGAATTTTAGTAATGCGTAAAATTGATAGTAACACATTGTTGTATATAGGCATTAACATGTTAAATAGTTATCTAATTACCTGTTATTGCATTTATTTATATTTTCGATATAATGGAACCTCATTTCTATGACAATGCTTTGGTCGGAACTTTTAATTTATTTTGAAAGGAATTTTTGGAATCATTTTGCGTGATTCCTCGAGTTCATAACAAAATCTATTTATCTCTTATAAAGGAGGCACTTTAAATGAATACATTTCAAGATACGTCATCTATCTTGAAACATATTCATTTTAAACTCCCAAACTCTTCAAATTATGTCACTTAAATGCATGGTTGTAGAACATGTTACTCGGTACCTAAACTACCAAGTAGCGAGTAGTCGAAAGTACTCGCGAGTACCCAGAAAGTACTCAGATTCAATAATTCATGTATAAATATTTTTAGGGAAATTATACATGTCAAAATCATAAGTTGAAACCATAAGTTAATTTAAATATATTACAAAATTAGATACATGTGAATACACAAAAACTGAAAAATACAAAATGCTCTCACTTCGTGAATAACTACTGAAAATTTTAGATATATATATATATATATATATATATATATATATATATATATATATATATATATATATGTAGTAATAATAACATGTTTGTGTGTGTTAAGTTAGTAAATCATTAAGTATATTATAAATAATAATCACCAAATTGGTCGAGGTTTACAACACTGCTCGCTTTAGTAGGTGGCCGATCGGGGAGTACTCGGATTCTGTAACTCGCCTCGGTAAGGGGCCGAGTAAGGAGTACTCAGCCAACTCGGCGAGTTTTACAACACTACTTAAATGATAATACAACTCAAGAGTTTTTTAACTTATGATACTTAATTGGTACTTATGACACATGATTGGTTATTTTATATATATATATATATATATATATATATATATATATATATACAGAGAGAGAGAGAGAGAGAGAATGACATGTAGAGAAATATGATTTGAGAACACACAAAGATTTATTTGTGGTGCATGTATTTATATTGAACGAGAAAGAGGTAGGTGCGACTTTTAAAGATGTCGATTTTTATAAGTTAAATCATTTTTTTAGTTTTCATTATGTTCATGTCGGTATTCTTAAAAGCTATTGTATATTTTTTACATGAAAATGATATGATGAAATTGTTAAATGTAAGTAAATAGGAGTTTGATCATTTCTTTTATTGTGTATATGTATTTTTTTTAATTCCTATATGTATTGTTTTTTGTGAAAAAAATGTAGATTTTATATTTGATTTTTTTCTTGTTTCATTGATAATCCATTTATCTTCAACCATATTAACTTGAGTTTTTAATAAATCAAACTTCTTTATTAGAATTATGTTCATACCGATATTCTTAAAAGCTATTGTATTTTCATTTTGTTATATGAAGATAATATAATGAAAATATTTAGTATAAATAAATATGAGTTTGATCATTTATTTTACTGTGCAATTGTATTGTTTTTTTAGTTCATATATACGTTGTTTCTTAAGAAAAAAAAATGTAGAAGTTATGATTGTTTTATTTTGTTTCATAGATAATCCATTTATCTTCAACCACAATAATTTGAGTTTTTAACATATTAAACTTCTTTATTATTCTAATGTTTAAGCTAACTATTTAACTTTTAAGATAATGTACATAATTTATTAGTTTAAATATATTGTTTTATGTAAAATATTATACTTTAGTGTCACATCTTTTGAACTATTGTTATGATATACTTAATTTTCTAATATGTTGCAATCACATTATGTATTTATGTGATTGTTGTAACCTAGAATTCTACAACTTTAAGTTTGTATCATAATTATGAAATTATTGTCTCAAATATATAACTTTGTATTATATAATTTAATTAATATGTTCGTAGAGAAAAAATAACATACACATTTATATAAATAAATACACATATATTAGAGAAACATAGTTAAGTTTTTAATAACTGGTTTGAAGGAATTTGATATAATATATGGATGAGGTATTAGAAGATTATATTACACGTTTAATTATGTAAACATAATTTAAATATTTTAATCTTATTTAAGTAACTTTCATAAGAATCAATTAATTACAATGAATTCATAACCTCTTTGATTTAGTTCTTAATATATCCTTTAATAGGAATTTGTAGAGTTTTAATATAAAAGTAAGACTTTAATGCAATTAACAAATTTTCATTACATTAATGTGGCTATATATATATATATATATATATATATATATATATATATATATATATATATATACTTGTAACGCCCCGACTCTCAAGTGATAATTTAATGACTTTGATTTTCATAAGTTGCAAGGTCTACTCGACGAGTTGGATGCCCTGACTCATTGAGTAGGAGCGGTTTGGGCTACATGTTTAAGTGACCTACTCGCCGAGTCCAAGATAGGACTCGACGAGTAGGAGCTAAAGGATGAAACCTTAATTTTTAGGGTTTTGCACCCTATTTAAAGGATCATGAGCCTCCTTCAGCCCCCTTGCAGCCTCTTAAGAGTCCAACAAACCCTAATCCATGTGTATGCTTCATTCTTGGGTGTTTTAAGCTTTGGAAGGTGGATCTTTGTAAGAAGAGCTTGGAGAGCAAGTGGCTAGAAGCAAGGAACGTGTGGGGATCTGATATCTACAATAGTTAGTATCTTTTGGAAGGTATCAACTCGTTCCCTTGACCTTATTTCATTCTAGATCTTATTTGGTTAAATATTAGGGCTTTTCTAGCATAATAAGAAGCTATTCTTAGGTATGAGCTAAGATCTAAAGTTGTAACTTTAGATCTGAACTCTCTTTGGTCTCTATGTCCATAAAGCTCCCAACTTTAGCAAGTATGAACCTCTCCCTAAGTGTAAAACTCCATTTCAAGATTGGTTTTGACATTATAAGACTTTAGAGCCTTACATGCACATAAAGTTTGCAACTTTACGTGATAAACATGCCTTGGGAAGATGGATTTGCATTTTGGAACCTTAAAATGGCTTAAAAAGCATCTGAATGGATAGCGGACTGAAAGGACTCGGCGGGTTGCATGGTCAACTCGGCAAGTCCGATGAAGATTGACGTGCAAGGACTTCTGCATGGACTCGGTGAGTCAGTGGGGTGACTCAGCGAGTCAACTTGGGTTTTCCCAAAGTTTGGATACGCTTGAACTTGGCGAGTTGTAGGAAACTCGATGAGTCAGTGGGAGGTTTTCACTAATCGAGTTCTGGAAGGACTCGATGAGTCAGTGACTGCAATCGACGAGTCAGGTCAACATGGATTGTTGACCTTGATCGTTGACTTTGACTTTGGCCAAGGGTTGTCTATTTGAATTCTAGGGCATTTTGGGAAGTTGGAAATTTATGAGTTTGGATCATTGTTGGTTATAGGTGTTGGAGTTTGGGGCAATGTTTCAAGGGCGCGTTTTCGTGGTTCAATTCCACATTTGCAAGGTGAGTTATCCTCACTATATCAATAGGGTCTAAGGCGCTAATGTTGACCCTTATCGGATTTGTATCCAAGTTTATTGCATGATATGCTTTTATTGATTTACGTTCCAGTAATTAGGATGGTGATATGCTTATGCTTAGTGACCTGGTTAGGTCGGTGTCCTGGATATAGAATGAGGCTATGTTAATGACCGCTTAGGTCTGTATCCCGGTTATTGGAATGTTGTTATGATTAGTGATCTGTTGGATCAGTTTGACTATTATATGATATGAACTAGCGTATGATATTTATGTGCACATGTTTGTTTGGTTGGGGGTTGTGTTGAGGCGGGTCCTACTTCGTGTTGTAGGCCAACATACCCAGGGCGGCCCAGATAGACTACAGGCCCAGGAGGGCACATAGTCAGGCCAAAGGCCCATCGAGCGGTTCGGATAGGCTGAAGGTCTTACGAGGCGGTCCAGATGTGTCGAAGGCTTGGAGAGCGGTCCAGATAGACTGAAGGCCCGATGCAGGCGGACCAGTCACATTGTAGACTCGAGACGCATGGCTATTCCATTTTTTATATGTTATATGTTATGGTTATATCGGTATGTCGTTGGTACTATGGGGGTAACTCACTAATCCTTCGAGCTTACAGTTTCAGTTTGTTGTTTTAGGTTCAGCGGATGACCGCGGGAAGGCGAAGGCGTGACCGTACATTCCTCGATTGACGATATTGATTTCTGGGAACTCTAATGTTTAAACTATTTTGAAAACAAATTGTAATGACTGAATGGTTTTAATTGATTTAAAAAGTTTCAAATTCACTCGAATTTTATGGATGTTACTAATTGGTATCAGAGCCTTGGTTTGAGTGAATTGGAGGAACACTCGTGTGAATCCAGTCTCAAATCAAGGAAGGATTTTCAAAATGATTTTTAAACGGTTTTCAAAATAAGTAAAGGAGGATGCAAGTGTACGATCAGTTGGAGCCAGTAAGTAGACCCCAAAATACCATATGGTTATTTGATTATGTGATATGATAGAACAACATGCTAGTGTTAGGCTAGGGATCTTTAGGAATTGCATGAGAGAATTGTCTGATTACATGATGCCTACTAGCTTAGGGTTTTCCTTTATATGAGATTGACATCATTATTGTAGTTACTTGTGTATGTATCATGGCTGTACATAATTAAGATCTTATAGCCCGAGAATGTTTGATTTGGCCTTATGTTCCGTTCTTATTGATTAGGGATTAGGGTAGGATCAGATATTCGAAAGTCTATAGGGTCCAGTGTTATGTATGGTTAGCATACACTAGTGCTGCAGGGTTGGTGGAAGTTTCATGGATGGGTGGGTAGAGAAGGGTCGGAAGGCCAGTTACGAGATATTTAACATTCCTCTAGGAGTGAGGATTGATAGCTCGCTATGATTATGTACATTGTTAGGGCGTTGTGATGATACTTGAGACAAATATGGGTAGGTGTGGAAGGTAGTACGGGCCCGTACTACTAAAAGCACAAGACCCATACGCGTAGCAAGGATTTCACAACCCCTAGGGTTGGGTTGGGAGTTGGTCCCCTGTCATTATATGGGTTATCAGAGATCCTTCTGGTGTTTTACCAGAATGGTGGTTACGAGACGTCTGGAGTCCGGATCCAGGTAAGGATCAGGAGTAGACAGCCAGGATAGGTCATCGTTTTCAGGGGATCGTGTTAGTGAGATCATCTAGGAGGAGGTGATCAAGATTGTCCATGAACAGTTTCCGGAGATGCCGGGTCTATTAAGACCGCCATGGTTGAGTATTTTGACGAGCTCTATGCAGTCATTACCGAGACGGTTGCCGCAACAACTTTAGCAACTGTAACGACGACAAGGGGAGGAGCTGATCGAGCTTTCCTATACTAGGACATATTCTGATGAGCGGAGGGCTGCAGTTACTTGAGATCAGGGAGGTATCCTGCACTCATTATTATACGGGGGCTGAGCGGGAGTGGCTATCACAGGAGTGTATGGATTTGAGACTTCGGGAGTTTTGCTCGAGGCCGGAATGTGAGTCGCGAGGACTCTAGAAAGGGGTGATGATTATGTTCAGATGGGGTTTTGGCAGCTGGAAGTGGAATGGTTAATTCATGGGTTGGGCTGTCGTTTTATAGGGCAAGGATTGTTCCCTTTTAGTTTTCGAGGTCGAAGGAGTGAGTAGGCTTGTGACGCCAGGATCAGGTTGTATTTCAGCTTGGGGTCAGTTGGTTGCAGGGTTTGGCGACATTATTTCAGCGCCGGTGAGCATAGGCGGGTAGAGGTGGCATAAGTATTTTCTGAGGTCCTATTTGTCTTGGATCTCTTGTATCAGATAGTAAGCATTGATTGTATGATCTATTACACTTTTGGGATTGTAGACTATGTCTTAGGAGTAGTTGTAGCCCGGTTTGGTGCAAAGGATGCTTCAGGTATTAAAGTTCGGCTGTGGACGATTGAGTTGGTGAGCGAGTCAGGGTGCGAACCTTGAATGAAATGATTTCGAAAGCCCGAGAGCGGGAGACTTGTTTGGAGCATCTTGGGAAGAAGGGTATTATGAGGGAGGTCTGCGGACAGGGTCCCATAGGATGGTTATTCAGCATTGTCAGGATTCAGTGGTTTTAGTAACCGTTATTGATTGGCGGATGAAAGCGCCAAGGGAAGTAGCTCGTTGCTGAGGTATTAGTTGGATTATCTATACTTTGGTCTTTAAGATTTGAATGTGGGATCATTCAAGCATTAGAGATTTATGGTTTCACTAAGATTCAGGAAGTGTCCATCTGGTTCTTAGAAGTGTGTGATCATTTGGGATTGACTAGTAATGGAGCACTATTTGGTAAGAGTTGGTTGTTATTGGATCGATCGTTGGAAAGGGAGAAATATTGGGAATTCTTCAATTTTCATGTATTGTGAAGACTTAGTCGAATCTAAGTGGGGGAGAATCATCCCTGGATTTGGAACCGATAGTGGTTTTGAAACTGAGATAAATTTCTCATCCTTGTCAGGAAGAAATGCGGCCCAAGTGGCTGTTTGGTTAAGGGTTGTGTGAGTTGGGAGTTTGGTAAAACTTCCCAGCATGTGTATCGCGTCTTCTCGGTGCTTGATAGTAGAATTTGGGGAAACAATTTCGGGTGTTCAGTCGAGTGTGTGATAGACTCTGAGGGTAATTGGATTGATAGATTGAGGGTAAGGTATCAGACTGCGGTTGTGTTGGAGAGAAAGTGTTGTAAGACTGCGGGGGTAGCCGTAGCATTCACAAGCGATCAAATAGTATGGAAAGTTTTGTAAGACTGTGTGTGTGGGGGGGTAGCCGTAGCATTCACTAGCAGTCAGATGGTGTGGGAAGTGGTGTGAGACTACGAGACGATTCGTAGCATTCATGGATTCTTTCAGATGATCATAATTGGAATCAGGAAAACGGTAGGTCGTTGGAGACCGGACATGATGTAAGACTACAGTATTCTGGTAGCGTTCACTTTTCGTATTTGATTCGATGGCAGCAGGTTGTCAGGCTGTTATGATCGAATGGATCAGAAGGATTGATGGAGCCATGAGTGGCGATATAGTTAGGGCGGTTATTGCTAGTCAAAGTTTCCTTTGGGAGTCACGTGGGGCGACTGTGTGATTACTATTGGCTCAGCAACCGGACAAGACTTCGGTATTCTAAAGAAGTTGGGACCGGGGAGGTCTTAGTGGACTTCGGAAGAAACCAGAAGGCAGCCTACTGTTTCAGACAGTTTCTATGTTTAGTGTTTATGGCGGTTTTAACGACTTGGGTTTTCAGGTGTTCGAAAAGTATCTGTATGTGTTTGTAGATCTATGTGCGGGTATTGAGCATGATGCTATGCTATAGCAATCAGTAGGTCTATCCCCAAGTATTGAACATTGCTGATGGAGTATGCTGAAGACAATGTGTGGGTTTTGTTAGCTATATGATCAAGTTCTGAGTAGATATGTGATATGGGGTAGCAAATTGTTCTACAAGTGGATAGAGTGGGGTGAGGTTTTAGTACACTGATGCTTGTTGGTGTTGTAAAGGACATTGTTTAGGCCCTCTTGGGCAATGGAGGAGGTGAGAATCTCCATGATGGAGCGTTGGGACATCTGAAGTGACGAAAGCAGTGTCGGTAGGTTATCGGGAGCATTCCGGTCATGAGCTGAGGGCCGAAGTGGGCATACCAGACTCGTGCTATGGGCTCAGAGGCAATCCAGACCTACGCTAAGGACCATGTAAAGGTATTACAGTTATAGGTTATGGGCATAGAGATTGTGTTGATTATGTCTTTTGTAGGAGCACGTTCGGGTTAGATCTTTCTACTGATCGGCTATGTCGATACATTATATTTGGGTAGGGTTGAGGCGGTCCTACTTTATACAGTAGGCCAAGATACCCAGTGCAGGCCGATTGAAAGTTGTAGGCACGGAGGTTGAAGAGGAGCGGTAGGGTTGAGGCGGTAGGCCAACAAACCCTGAGAATTTCAACTCGATGGTTGAACTGATTCGACATGTTAGTATCCTAATCTAGGGTATTCCATCTCGAGGATGACCGAACCCTATGATCAAGTGGACTTGGGATATTGGTATTCCAACCAGAAGGTTGATATGGGCTAGATATGAGTGTCGTACTGGTTGACCGGTAGTGGTAGGTATGTTGTTGGTGGTAATCACTTGCGGGACTGTATTCTATGGATGTGGTGGGCGACATGGTAGATTATTGTTGGTTTAATGTGGATATCTTCTCCTGATGATCTATTAGATGGCATGTTGTGCCTAATCGAGCTGAGGCGGTCCTACTCTATGTAGTAGGCCAAGATACCCGGTGCGGGCCAACGGTAACTCGTAGGCACAGGGGTTCAGTAGAAGAGTAGGACTGGGGAAGGATGTTAGCGGACCAGAGCGGTCCGGATTGATCGAGGGCCTAGCAGCGCAGCCCAGTCGGGTCAAACGCTCGGCGAGAGGTTTGGGGAGACTATAGGCCTCGAGTGGGCGGTCGATTCATACCGAAGGCTCGATGTAAGTTAGTTTGTTAAGCTATGAAGGCACATTTTGGATGAGTAGACGGTTGTATCGATGGGTGATGTTCAGGTCGGAGAGCACATGAACTATGTAGGGAAACCAGTAGCAGTATTGGAAAGGATCCGAGTACATGTGGGAGCCGGAAGCGGAAATGCGGGAGCATTATCCAGGGTTGTTCACCACAACAGACTTCAAGGACGAAGTCTAGTTCAAGTGGGGGAGAATTGTAACGCCCCGACTCTCGGGTCATAATTTTATGGATTTGATTTTCATAAGTTTCAAGGTATACTTGACGAGTTGGATGCCCTGACTCGTCGAGTAAGAATGGTTTGGGCCACGTGTTTAAGAGACCTACTCGTCGAGTCCAAGATAGGACTCGACAAGTAAGAGCTGAAGGATGAAACCCTAAGTTTCGGGCACCCTATTTAAAGGATCATAAGCCTCCTTCATCCGCCTTACAGCCTCTTGAGAGTCCAACAACTCCTAATCCGTGTGTGTGCTTCATTCTTGGGTATTTTAAGCTTTGGAAGGTGGATCTTTGTAAGAAGAGCATGGAAAACAAGTGGCTAGAAGCAAGGAACGTGTGGGGATTTGATATCTACCTTAGTTAGCATCTTTTGGAAGGTATCAAGTCTTTACCTTGACCTCATTTCATTCTAGATCTCATTTGGTTAAAGATTAGGGCTTTTCTAGCATAATAAGAAGCTATTCTTGGGTATGAGATAAGATTTGAAGTTGTAACTTTAGATCTGAACTCTCTTTGGTCTCTAAGTCCATAAAGCTCTTAGATTTAGCAAGTATGAGCCTCTCCTTAAGTGTGAAACTCTATTTTAAGCTTGGTTTTGACATTATATGACTTTAGAGCCTCGAATACACGTAACGTTTGCAACTTTACGTGATAAAAATGCCTTGGGAAGATGGATCTGCGTTTTGGAACCTTAAAATGGCTTAAAAAGCATCTGAAAGGGACTCGGCTGGTTGCATGGTCAACTCGGGAAGTCCGATGAAGATTGTCGTGCAAGGACTTCTGCGTGGACTAGGTGAGTTAGTGGGGTGACTCGGCGAGTCAACTTGGGTTTTCCCGAAGTTTGACACACTTAAACTTGGCGAGTTGTAGGAAAATCGACGAGTTAGTGGGGGTTTTCACGACTACTCGAGTTCTGGAAGGACTCGACGAGTCAGTGACTGCACTCGACGAGTCGGGTCAACATGGATTGTTGACCTTGATCGTTGACTTTGAATTTGGCCAAGGGTTGTCTATTTGACTTCTTGGGCATTTTAAGAAGTTGGAAATTTATGAGTTTGGATCATTGGTGGTTATAGGTGTTTAATTTTGGGGCAGTGTTTTAGGAGCGCATTTTCGTGGTTCAATTCGACATTTGCAAGGTGAGTTATCCTCACTATATCAATAGGGTCTAAGGCGCGAATGCCGAACCTTATCGGATTTGTATCCAGGTTTATTGCATGATATGCTTTTATTGATTTACGTTCCAGTAGTTAGGATGATGATATGCTTATGCTTAGTGACCTGGTTAGGTTGGTGTCCTGGCTATCGAATGAGGCTATGTTAGTGACCGCTTAGGTCTGTATACCGGTTATTGGGATGTTGTTATGATTAGTGATCTGTTGGATCAGTTTGACTGTTATATGATATGAACTAGCGTATGATATTTATGTGCACATGTTTGTTTGGTTGGGGGTTGGGTTGAGGTGGGTTCTACTTTGTGTTGTACGCCAACATACCCAGGGCGGACCAAATAGATTGCAGGCCTAGGAGGGCACATAGTCAGGCCAAAGGCCCAACGAGTGGTCCAGATAGGCTAAAGGCCTTACGGGGCAGTCCAGACGTGCTGAAGGCTTGGAGAGTGGTCCAGATAGACTAAAGGCCTACGAGGCGGTCCAGTTAGGCTGAAGGCTCATTATGCATACTGTAGACTCAGAGAGTGGACCTGATGGACTGAAGGCCCGATGCGAGTGGACCAGTCACATTGTAGACTTGAGATGCATGGCTGTTCTGTTTACTTATACGTTATATGTTATGGTTATATTGGTATGGCATTGGTATTTTGGGGGTAGCTTACTAAGCCTTCGAGCTTATAGTTTCAGTTTATTGTTTCAGGTTCAGCGGATGACCGCGAGAAGGCGAAGGCGTGACCGTTGATGATATTGATTTCTGGGAACTCTGATGTTTAAACTATTTTGAAAACAAATTATAATAACTGAATGGTTTTAAATGATTTAAAAAGTTTCAAATTGGCTCGAATTTTATGGTTGTTACACTACTCTTACAAATACTTAGTTAAATAAGCACAATTTATATAATAACTTAGAGCCTTATAACAACTTAATTTCAGTAGTCATATTTCATTTTAGTTGGAAAATGCAGTCAGATGTTTAGGGCAGTATAAGCGATCAAGGAGTAGTAACTCATATCACGGGAGGAAATTTTGCGCAAAGTTCTATTACTATTAATGGGTGGCTCTGCGATTTCTTATGGGCACAAGCATCCCAGGTAATTCAGTCTTATGGTTCTTCATTATCCGCATATGGCCTTTTTTTCCTAGGTGCTCATTTTGTATGGGCTTTTAGTTTAATGTTTTTTATTCAGTGGACGTGGTTATTGGCAAGAACTTATTGAATCCATCGTTTGGGCTCATAATAAATTAAAAGTTGCTCCTGCTACCCAGTCGAGAGCCTTAAGCATTGTATAAGGACGTGTTGTAAGAGTAACCCATTACCTTTTGGGTGGAATTGCCACAACATGGGCATTCTTCTTAGCAAGAATTATTGCAGTAGGAAAATGGCTAAGAGGATTTGAAAGCCATTATGTGTTGGATTAGATGTCTAAGCCCATAACTATTATTGGTATGTACTTGACCCGAGAGTACCATGGTCCATTTGGGTTGCATATCATTAGGACACTTTGTTAGGATGGACTTTTGAGAGAAAATGTTATATATGATTTATTAATATATTATAAGTTATAATATATTAATATGAAATGATATTAGTTAATTAGTATTGATCAAGAATTAATTTGGTGATCAAAAGAGACTAATTAAATCTATAGGGACTAATTATGTTAATTAGTTATATTTATATGTGTTGGGCTTATGATCCATGTTGGACCAAGTTTATGTATGGATACATAAAGAGTTGGGCCACATGAACCATGGACCATAAATCCCATGGGTATGGATTTGGGTTATACCCATGACTCTTGAAATACCACACATATAAATACATGCATCATGACCAAAAAACATCACTTGTGGTTACACATGAAGTTCTTAGAGTTCATGGGTGTTTTTGGGTGCATGGAGATTCTCTCTCAAGTTCATCCTTTGTCCATGGTGTGTTGTGATTCCACTTGAGGCTTTCACACTATTGGGGCTAAGCTCTTAAGGATAGATACATCAAGACTTCAAGTTTCATCATAAGGTATGTTATCCTAACTAGATTCTTGTGTAGTATATGATATTTGTATGCTGGTATTGGGTAATACCTTGGAAACTTCATATTTGCATGTATAATAGAGAAAACATAGATCCAAGGTATTTAGGGTTGTATGTGCACCATAGGATGTTGTTGTATACTAAAACCCAACATTATGGCATTAATATTTCCAAGGTTTAGCCAAGGCTTAACCCCACTACTCATCGTATTTGGTTTGGTATTGGTACCGCGCATGAATTCGAGAGTCATGATGATATTACTGAGGAACGTCTTTATCAGAATATTTTTGATTCTCACTTCGGTCACCTTACAAGGCTAAATACTCCTGGGTGACCGATAGCGAAGTAGTACCGTGAGGGAAGGGTGAGAAGAACCCCCATCGGGGAGTGAAATAGAACATGAAACCGTAAGCTCCCAAGCAGTGGGAGGAGCCTAGGGCTCTGACCGCGTGCCTACTGAAGAATGAGCCGGTGACTCATAAGCAGTGGCTTGTTTAAGGGAACCCACCAGAGACCTTTTATAAACACACACAAAGGATTTACTTGTTACTAATATAGCCTAGCCTCTGTTCTTCTTTAGACCCTTTTTTCACTCTGATAGTATCCTAGATTACGTTAATGCAGAGGAAATGAATGTATTTGTATAGTATTAAATTCAATCTGAAGTTAGGTGAACTAGATCTTACGGAGCCTGCTCATGTATGACATGATTCCTATTTAATCATATAAAAGATTCTCTTTAAGCGAACTAGACTATCCTCTGTACGGGCTTACTTGATGGTTGGAATAAAGACACATTTGGTTGCGAATTAAATGTGGCAAATAATCAGATAGCTGCACAGACCAATCAATAGTTCAAGTCACACACTCCTATAATCCATTTTCTCTTCGGAAAATTCCTTTCAACTATTTATGTCAAATAAAAAATATTGCGGAGTTCAAGGGAAATATCCAAATAGATGTCTTATTATTTTCAATAATCCGTACTTGTAGCAATAAAATACTATTGACCGTCTTTTTTTCTTAAGACTGAAATAAAGGATTTTTTTTGTAAGACAAGGCATATTTCATTCCGAATTAAGACATAATAAACTTCCAAATTATGGAATGCATCCATGGAAAAACTGGTTAAGAGGTCATTATCAATACGATATATCTTAGATTACAGTGTCTAGGTTAATCCCCAAAAAATGGCGAAATAGAATCAACCAATGCCAGGCGTCTCAAAATAAAGATGTAAACAAATGGTATTCCTCTGAAAAAGACCAATTACTTAATTAAAAAAAAAACAAAATTCGAAAGTCTATTTATTACCAAATAAAGAGGATAATTTAAAAAAAAACTATATATATGAATCCGATTATTGCAATTGCTCATGATACCCTTTTTTAGTTTCTAGGGTCTATTTCTTAGTTCAAGATCCCTCTTACTAACTGGAATCAAAGAATTAGTAGATCTGTTCCGCCCAAAATGGTAATGGGCTTGGGTTATGAACTTATAATCTATAATTTGATGATCGAGTCGATTCTATGATTATAAGTTCATTTCATACCGGACTAGACCTGAATAGGGTTATATACATTCTCATTGTGAGAAGAGGTCATTTGAGCATATCTAAATAGATACTATGTTACCATATGGATCCCTAGTTACATTCCATTTAGGATTAGGAATAGGCGTAATCGAACCTGCTTTTTACATATCTCTCGTTATTTGGGACCCTATTCACCTCTTTGGGCTTCTATTGAATCGAGAAATAGGTTTTGAATGTCCATCTTTTTCATATATTGGATATTTATATAAGGCATTGTCCGGATAATTCAAATCGAAGCAAAAAGTTGTGATACCTGTCTCGATCTAGGGAAAATATAGGGTCTAAAATAATATTCCAATCCTAAGGATCCATAGGATTAATTGTGGATCCAACCAACACAAAAATAGAAAGATTTTAGTTGTTTAGTCTTCGAGTTTTTAGTTGAAATTTTCTATATCTATATAAGTATGTATCTATCTAAAATATAGGCATGTTGGATTCAGCTCAATCCTTATAGTAAAAGATTGGGTCGAGTTTAATTGAACTTCAATTAAGAAAACAAACGCTATTGATTCAAAGTATCCATTTCCTAAAACTCAAATTTAATCTCCTTCATTACTTCACAAGCAACATCTAGTTCAGGTGTCCATTTGGTAGCCTCACGGATAATTTCATTGCCCTCAGTAGCAAGATCGTGTCCATCATTACGAGCTTGTACACATGCTTCTAGAGCTACTCGATTAACTACGACACCGGGTGCATTTCCCCAAGGGTGCCCTAAAGTTCCTCCACCAAACTGTAGTACATAATCATCTCCAAAGATCTCGGTGAGAGCAGGCATATGCATCTCATGGCTATTAAGAACGAATCAAATCAGATGGTTCTACTTTCTGACTTGCTCCTACGGATCCAAGATCGAAAAGATTGAAAAAATCAGTCATTCACAACCACTGATGAAGAATTCCTCGAAAAGTTAAGGATTAGTAATCTTTTTTAGAAATGAAGATCAAAATCGAAAACTTTTCATCATAGTAAAAGAAGTATATTTCCTTCTACGCTGGGGGGATAAAGATAAAAAAATTTCTTACAAAAACTGTTCAAAAAATTCTAGTCATGTTTGCAAATACAATGTTCTCTTTTTTTTTCCTGAATTCTCTTTATATATTTATACTATACCGACCGGATTAAATCAATAAATTAGAAATTCTAATGAATCAACTGAGCAATGGATTTATATTTTGTAGACTATGGTTAATGAATATCTTTAGATCATGATTCTATTTAGACTATGATTCCATATCAGAAGAATTCTTAAATTCCTTTCTAGGCCAGTTTTAGACTTATTAATAAAAATCCTTATCTATCTATTACAAATAGAAATTGATAAACAATTTTTTTAATTTTATATGAATAACATATAAAATATTAGATGCAAACAATCAAAGTTTTAATAGTAGATTCGGAGGTTTTGGTACAATATTCAGTCTACACATAATCATTGAGACTATATCATTTTTATAAACCATGATATAGTAACTTATATTGTAATATGAGATAAACAAACAATATATTCAACAATTTTGGGTCCTACAGTATCATTTTCTTTACTATATTACATTTTGTACATGTTTTATATAAAAGATATCAAATCTTCACCGTAATATTAATATAACACATCCATGTCCATGGGCGGAAGTAATTAGTTGGTAGGGTAGCACGTGCTACCCCTCAATTTTTCCATAGAAATAATATTTTATATCTATAAGTACAAAGTAAATTATGATATGTTTTTTAACCAACCGCCATATTACATTTAAGATAGAAGCCCATAGGCCATACCCCATTAATTTGAATAACTTAGCCCATTTATTAAAAAATATGTGTTTTTGTTTTGTGAACATCTAAATTACGAAGGATACTAGGGAAAAAAGAAATTGATATATTTTTGCTGTTCATGTGATTGTCCTTTTACTGTCGCTGCCTCCTGCTTCACCATAATTTTTCTTGGCAAAGCATATTCACCCATTTCGCTATTGGCTTACTTATGGAATATGAAACAAGTAATATTTAATTTTCCATATTTAATGTTTTATGATTTAATGTTTAATGATTTAGTTTAATTTATTTGTTCAAATTGAAAACCTAATTAGTCAACTAGCTGCTCACTTGTATTATGTTTAAATCTTCAATTGTGAATTTTAAATCTTTATGTAACATCCGGATTTCCAGGTATATTATTTTATTCATTTATTTTGGAGTTTGTGGAGGGACTCGGCGAGTTGGTGCTTAGACTCGCCGAGTAGGGTCGCGAATTCTTATCCGGGTTCATGACTGGACTCGACGAGTTCAAGAGTGGACTCGGCGAGTCCACGTTGTTTAATGAAACCCTAATTTCCCGGGTTTGGGACCTATTTAGAGTCCCTTAGGGCCGTCATTTGCGGCTACCAAACCCCAGAGAGAAACCCTAAAAGAGCTAGAGCGTTTGTGAGAGGAAATGAGCCATTTCTTGATCTTTGTGGTTGATTCTTGCAAGAAGGAGGTGATTCCAGCTTAGAGGAGACCAAGGAGGTTGTGCATCTGTGGATTTCGAGCAAAAGACTTAATATTTGGGGTATTATATCACCCCTTTATCTATTTTGTTGAAGGAATCCATAGATGTAGAGTTTTTATGTCCTTTATTGGAATGAATTGTGAGAATGTGGCCCCTATTCATATTGAGACTTCAGATCTGGACCCATAGTGGTGTAAAGAGCTTATTCCAGCTTGCTTTATGTTGAGCTATGGAGGTAATGAGCTTAGGATGTTATTTTTGGGGCTAAATCACCAAGTGAAACCTCCTAGACGTCACATGACTGTCAAGATCTGAGCTTTACGTGTCTATCAGGCTTGGGATGGTCAGATCTAAGGATCAAAGGAATAGACCTGACCTCAGGAGGTCAATTGAATTTGTGCATGGCATGAACTCGTAGAGTCCAAGAGCAGACTCGGCGAGTAGGGTTAGGGTTTCCCGTAAATCACTCAGTGAGTAACTTGCCGAGTTGGGGGAATGACTTAGTGACTCAGAGGGGGGGATAGAGGACTGGAGTTCAAGGCGGAAGTTGCCAAGTTGATCTTGAGACTCGGCGAGTTGAGTCGGGGTGGCCCCCCGATTCATGGCAGGTGTAACTCGTCAAGCAATGGGAAAGACTCAACGTGCCAAGCGAGACTAGAGAGATAATGGACACGTGTAGACTCGTTGAGTCGCCCAAGTGCACTCGACGAGTCGGGTCAAAGTTTGACTGTTGACTTTTGTTGACTTTTAGGGTTTGGTCAACAATGGGGCTTTTGAGCCAAGAGAGGGGTAAAATGGTCTTTTACCCTTCTAAGGGTGCTAAGAGAGGGTTGAGTTTAGTTCCGAGAGTTATATTTATGAGAGTATTTACTTTATGTGATTAGGCGGAGGCTAGATCATATTTCTACCGAGTCAAAGATTTACTGAGACATCTGAGGTGAGTCTTCTCACTATACTTTACCTAGTGTGGTAACAGAGTTATGTGATAGTGTATTTTAGAGTTATGTGCCAGTGTATTTGCATGTTATTTATGTGTTGTGATTTATTATGATATCTGATATGCATGATTCAAAGTTTACAGAGTAGGACCAGTGGGTCCATAGAGTTTGGACCTTCGGGTCCATAGAGTTAGGGCCAGAGGGCCCACAGAGAGTTGGGGCTGGAGGGTCCCACTGAGACACATTGACCAGAGGGTCAAGATAGTTATAGCCTCGAGTGGCTAATATGTGTCAGAGTGGTATTTTGGGGAACTCACTAAGCAATTATGCTTACAATGTTATGTGTTATGTGTTTCAGGTACCAGTGATGATCGCAAGAAGGCGCCGACATGATTCGTACACACGCACACCAGAGACACATGCACACCGGAGTTTATATGTTTTTGATCTTGGGGTTTTGTATTGAGATAATGTTGATACAATGTTTTGAAAAGTGAATGTGAATGATATTATATGGTTTTAAAAAGAGAAAAATTGTTTAAATTTTACGGTGTTACACTTTAATTGTATTTGTAGGGTTTAATTGGAAATTTTTTTAAAAGGACATTGGATGTTGGTAGTAGTGACGAAAGTGGTGGAGGAAAAAGACCTCATCCTCAACCTCAACCTCAACCACAACCTCAACCTCAACCACAACCACAACCACAAAATATTCCACCTAGTTTTGATATTAATAATCTTCATTTAGACCCGACGGATAGACCAAGAACTACATCATATCATCCAAATCAAAGGGATGAAATAAGGAGAACATATTGGATTAAAGTACCTTCTCAACCAAGAGGCCATGATTTTCCATCAATAAAAGTTGGTGGTAAGAACAGACGTTTTGTAAAGGAATGGTTTGATGAATTTAATTGGTTAGAGTATAGCAAAAAAGAGAACAAAGCTTATTGTTTATGTTGTTACTTATTTGGAGATATTGTGGGGCAACAAGGGGGGAGAGATGCATTTGTGACGAGAGGCTTTGACACTTGGAGTAAAAAGAAATCATTGAAAGATCATGAAGGTAAAGTTGATAGTCATCACAACAAAGAAAAACAAAAATGTGAAAATCTAGTAAAGAAAAACCAATCTATTAGTGAAGCTTTTCATAAGCAAACTGAAGTTGAAGCAAGTAACTATCAAATTCAATTACGTGCTACAATTGGTACTTGTAGATTTTTATTGAAGAATGCGTTACCATTTCGTGGTCATGGCGAGTCCGATGGGTCAATTTCTATAGGGCTTTTCATTGAAGAATTATCATTCCTTCGGGACTATAATGAAAGTATTTATAAGGTTACTTTAGGAAATGCTCCCAAAAATGAAAAGTTGACGTCTCCAAAGATTCAAAAAGTGATTGTTCAATGCTTTTCAAAAGAGATAATAAAGTCTATTTGTGAAGAAATTGGTAATGATGTGTTTACTATATTAGTAGACGAGTGTAGTGATGTATCCAAAAAGGAACAAATGGCTATGGTTTTGCGATATGTTAATAGTCTTGGATTGGTGAAAGAAAGATTTGTTGACATTGTTCACGTGAAGGATACAAGTTCTTTAACTCTAAAAGAAGCCATTGATTCGGTATTTACCAACAATAACTTGAGTATATCTCAGGTAAGAAATTATGAATTCTTTTTTTTTTTTTTATGTATTTGAATCTTTATCTATTTTATTTCTTATATATATATATATATATATATATATATATATATATATATATATATATATATATAAGTAAGAGGGCAAGTATACGATGGAGCAAGTAATATGCGGGGTGCATTTAATGGTTTGAAAGCATTGATATTGAAAGATAATCCTTCGGCATATTATATGCACTGTTTTGCACACCAACTTCAATTAATGGTTGTGGCTGTAACAAAAAACTACGATGGTGCTGATGATTTCTTTGAGCAATTAGCTTTGGTGGTTAATGTGGTGTGTGCTTCTTGTAAAAGAAAAGATATAATACGAGATAGTTACCAGGAAATGGTTCAAAAACAAATTGGTAATGGTGAAATTGGGACAGGAAGAGGATTAAATCAGAAGACTTCTCTTGTTCGAGCTGGGGATACAAGATGGAGCTCACATTATAAAACAATAATAAGTTTGAAGAATTTGTTTCCGGAGGTTATCAAGGTTCTTCAATATGTTGAAGAGGAAGGGTCTAGTTTAAATAACCAAAATCAAGCATACGGTATTTTGTCGTATTTCAAGACTGTTGATTTTGTGTTTTATTTACACTTGATGTTGGAGATTTTTGGTCTCACGAATACCTTGTCAAAACATCTTCAAAGAAAGGATCAAAATATTTTGCAAGCGGCTTCTTTGGTAAAAGTGACGATGAAAACATTCAAAGCTTTTAGAAATAATGGGTTTCCTTCAATGTTGGAGAATGTATTTTCCTTTTGTCATAAACATAAAATTAAAATTGTGGAAATGTCTGAATTTTATGTTACTCCAAGAAACCGTAGGACCAATGTTACTAATCAACATCACTTTGAAGTTGATATTTTCAACATGGTTTTGGATATACAAATTCAAGAATTTGGGGACCGTTTTAGTGAAGTGAGCACCGACTTGCTTCAATACATGGCAGCTTTCAGTCCTTGTAATGCTTTTTCTATGTTTGGCAAATCAAAGTTGGTGAAGTTAAGCGAGTTGTACAAAACTGATTTTAATGATTCGGAAATGGTGTATCTTGATGGTCAACTTGAATCCTATTATCACTCTTTTATTGATGATGAGAAATTTTCTAATTTGAAGAGAATTGCGGACCTTTCTCGTTTGATGGTCGAAACCGGGAAACATCTTTCTTTTCCTTTGGTTTATCAGTTATTAAAGTTGACTTTGGTTTTGCCTATCGCAACCGCAACCGTTGAAAGATGTTTTTCCGCAATGAAGCTTTTGAAGACCAACTTACGTAACAAAATGAGTGATGATTTTTTGAATGATGCTTTAATTTGTAGTGTAGAAAAAGAAGCACTTATGAATGTTAAGATCGAACGAGTGATAGAGCGCTTTAGGAAAATATGTAATCGTAGAGGATAACTTTAAAAAATGTAATTATGTAAGACTTTTGTGCTAGTTTGTTATTTCTAATGAAACCATAATTAAAAAAAATTATCTTACTATCTTTTATCGGGATTTTTTTGTGCTACCCCTTGCAAAATTTTTTTGGTTCCGCCACTGTCAATGTCATTTGCGATCGAACACACTACACAAATACCGTATCGTTGTTGCTAACTTATGGAAAATGCCAAAAAAATTAACATATTTTAACCATATAATTGCTTTCCTAAGCAATGCCCATTGATTGGCCTAGTTTGTATATAACTTTTAGGCATGTAAAATTTCCTTTTAAGCAAAACAAAGGGATTTCGCAACCCAAGCTCTTGGTTACTCCAAGAGTTCTGCACAACATCATCCAGAGATGTGCTTATCTTGTATTCGTGAAACGTGTAAAGAATAGTTATGATTAGAAAAATCTCTAATAACTACAAATATGAGTGATTACTTCTAAAATACCTTTAAAAAATACCACAAATGTCTATAACAAATAATTACTATTTTTGAAAAAATAAGTTTTTAGTCACAAATAAAAGATTATTGTTTATAAATAACAATAAACAATCAACAATCCATAAACCAAACACTGCGCGATCTCATACTCATTGCAGAACTATTTTTAGTTGAAAACAGATATTCGACTATTTTCTTTGCCTTAAAGGTCGATTCTTATTGTAGCTGATTTGCCATGACCACGAAAGTTCCGATAGACTTGTTGGAAAACCCATATGCTTACAATTGCCTCAATTGCAAACAATACAAATCCTATAAAGCTCATAATCTACAAAATAAAAACTTGTCAGTGTTATTTATTTATTGTAATATAAAAAGTAAATTTTTTATGTAAGTATTGAAATTCTGAGATTACCCCGAGTGCGGGATGGTCTTTCATGAGACTTATTGCATTCAAGATCCCACTGATAAACAAGAAACATTGATTAAATTAACTTATATTTTCTTGTATAAAACATAAACAAAATATGAGAATTTGTCAAAAATGTATGAGGAACTCACGCAAAATGTAGCCCAACAAATAATATGCGGGGACCAATTGCAGCAAAGGTAAAGAACAAGATGTGATTCTATTCAAGAATAACTCGAGTTACAATTTATAATTGTTATGAAAATATAAAGTTGAAGAGATGCAAGATACTCACGAAGAAGTTGAAGAAAAAACAACCAAAGCTTGTACCATTATCAGTCCTGCATATGGAAAAATATTTTAGAAAATTTAATGGTATTTCATTTAAAACATAAAAAAAAATATGATATGTAACTAATTATTACTTAATTTCTAATAATATTTTACGTAATCAAAACCCATTTAAACAAAAGCTGACTTATTTTCATTCTACATTGGAAAATATAAGTACATTATATAATATTGGACTAATTTTAAAACTCTTAGTGAGATTAGTGTAATGATATATTTTGAAAAAAAAATCATATTTATTTCTAGGTACATAGTCAATATATGTAGGGATGTCAAAAAGTCTCATGGGACCCCGATCCCGCGGGGGCCCCGCCCCGTAGAGGCATTTGTTGAAAAAAAATCGGGGACGGGGGCAAGGTTAACCCCCCGTTTTAATTTCGGTGGCGGGGACGGGGGTTGGTAGTCTTGTCCCGAAACCCCCGTGGGGGACCCCGTTAATAAATTATATAAATTAACATATGTTAATTATATAAGTATAATAAACAAAAAAATGATTTTTACCTACAAAAATTCAACAAAAAACTTGTTTTTAAGTTGTTTGTAACATGTAAAATTATTTTATAAATATCTATTTGTTATCCAAAAAATAGTTTCTTTTAGTCCAAACAAGAACTTATTTTAGCCCAAATAAGTTAGCCAAAAATCAATTGGGGGGGGGGGGGGGGGGGGGGGGGGTAGAAAGGATGAAGATTTCGGGGGTGGGGAAATGAGAAAATTTTGGGGGTGGGGGCGGGGATGCAATCCCCGTCCCGTTTGCCCCCGTTAACATCCCTAAATATAAGATAAGAGTAGGCCTTGGTCCATCCATACAAAATTAAGGTTAAATATATATGGTATGTATAATACATATTTTTGTTAAATACTAATAGGAATTAGGATTGTGCCATTGTCTATTTCATTCAAAATTTGAAATTAATTTAAGAGAATACGTTATTATCTATGTCGATTGCACTCCGTTTTATATTATTTGAATGATGTAAGACAAAATCGTGTAATACTTAAAATAATGAATTTAGTTTTATATATATATATATATATATATATATATATATATATATATATATATATATATATATATATATATATATATATATTGTTTTCATTTGAAAATTTTGTCACTCATTCATATTTTGTATATTATTTAGTCTATCATAAAACAAAATTCTGACTACGCCACTGTTTATTTCTAGGTTAATATTTAATAATTTATTTTTAAAATTAAAAGTCATTGATAGAGTGACGTGAAGTGTAACACCAAAATTAATTTGACACTTGTGGTGGTAGGCGATTTCAACAACAGTTTTTTCGTTTTACAATGTGAACAAAGATGACATAAATACTTGTAACCAGACATGCTTACCTATTTGCACGATACAATGGACGATACCAAAAGTAAAAGGCTCCCGGAGGCCCTAACAAAAAGTAGATTGCAGAGAAGAACACAAAGGCACCCTCTATAAATAGATGGGGCAAAATCTGTTATATATGAAGCTAAATAAAAGATATTATTCAAAATGTTCATTGAGATAAAATACAAACCTGCCCCACTCGCAAATACTGCTATACTCATAATAAGATTCCAAAAAAGCGAAATTGGCACTCCTGAAACAACGAAGTATAATCATCCTAAATTTTGTTGTAGCATAATATCAGAGTAACACAAATCGAAGCTCGAGAACGTACCTAATAATATTGCATATGCAACATACTGTATTCTTTGAAGGTGAATTGGTATATCACCCGCAATATTGTGATGAACAAGGGGGTAAAATGGAGGCCAATTTTTAACTCTAATGCCAGCAACCGCAGCTATACAATAATAAAAGAGAGAATTCATCAAATAAACAAAATGAGAGGAGTGTTTGAAGCAAATGACCAAGTAACCCGTAGGGTTTTGAATAATCAAACTCATATCCTTATCCACCGAATCAGTAGATATCCAGACCCGTCCCGTAATCCGTACGTTTTTTGAATAATCAAACATATTTTACTTAAATCGTAAAATCACATTTGTTAAATAAAACAAATGTTGATTTAGAAAACACATTATGTACTCAAAGACTTTCGATTGAAATTAAAATCATTATTATAGTTACTTCCAATTGGTTTTTGACCCTCTACTGCATTGATAAAGAATAACAATTACAAACTTTCTTCCGGTTGATAAATGAATTTATTGAATTATAAATGAAATTGATGATTACATGATGAAATATAAATAAAATGACATCATGATTCTTGGGAGAAGACTGAGAGTCTAAAAATTAAGTCTCCGAGTCCTATGTATAAATAGTTTAGTCTTCGGCCTTTTCTCTTTGGACTTTCAATTGTAATTTAAAGTAAAATTTAGGCAGTATAAAATATAAATGTATAATTCTAAAATTTATATGAGGCGGGTTATAAATGGAGCGGATCGATGATGATCCATACCCGACCCTTTTAATAAAAGGGTTAGCGGGTACGGGTCGTTAACGTGTAACGGGTCAAAAACTCTCCAAACCCGTATAATTATTAAGGGTTTGGATCGGATCAGGGTCAAAACCCGCTTCATTGTCAGGCTTATCCTCATGTCATTTCTTCAAAAAGTTTTCTTGTTCCTCACAACATAAGGACTTCCACTGAGCCCTCTCTACAGAAATAGTGGTCATTTTATAAAATTATGTTTTTCATAGACATTTGTTTCGAACATTTCCTTTCTATTGGTTATTTGATAAATTTTCTCATGATAAAAGGCAAAAAAATATTAATCAGAAATTTTTTTTAGTCAATAATTAGTAAACTCGGGTTTTTTGTGAATGATTTTATGAACGGTTTTTCTTATATGTAACGTTCATTTTTTTTTTTCACTTTTTGTTTTAGGGTCTAAAATTCAAGATAAAATATAGTGACAAAGATGTTAAAAACTTACATTTTGCTATTGCTTCTTCTTTTCGTTTCAGGATCTGCATCCATTAAAAATTAAATTAAAAACCTGATATAATAATAATTTACAACTTTTAATTCGTTTTTATTTTTATTAAATAGAATCAAATAAAGTGTTTTTTTAATACAACAATACCATAATGTATAATTTTGATAACCAACTCTATTTGGTTATCAAATATATTAAGCATCTAAGTTCGGTAACTTAAATGTTAAAAATAAAAGTTGGCTATCAAAATTAAACATGACAAAAACATGGTTGCTATATATACCCCATTATTTATTTTTGGTTGAAAAAAGAAAGTCAAAAATTGTCTTTTATTTTTCTGAAAATTATTATTGCTCCATCTTTAAATCGGTAACTATTTTTTTGGGTATGGACAATAAAAATTGATACACATTGATTGAATTTAAGCTATTATGACCCTAAATACCTCTTCTCTCTTGTTCAATTCAGCCTCCTTAGCTTCCAACTCCTGTCTCTTCTTCTTTAGTTTCTAAGTTCAAAATACATTTACAAGACAAAATAATTCATTAATTCATTAAAAATAAGTAGAAGATTTAATAAAATACACATTGTGATTAAACTTGAATTACCGTGGGCGTATCTAGAGAAGTATGTGGTGCAGCGCCACCATGACCGTAGACAAGTGCAGGTTCAGGACCAAGAGTTGATAACTTGGAGCTTGGAGGGACTCGGTGATTGTTGTTATAATGATTCTATCAAAAAATAAACTAATCTTATATCCTGAATTAGTTATCATTTTTGTTGTTTAAATTATTAATGTTATGATTGTTATGAACATTTTTGTTGTTTAAATCTTCTTTTTAATAGCTCTCATTTTACACAAATAATCACTGGATCAATCTAAAATGATGAATCATGAATATTATTGTAAGTTACACACCTACACACAATCATTTGAGATAATTTATAACTCAACAATTATTTTACGGGTTTGAGCTTAAAACATTACATTTACATTTTATCGAATGGATCTATTCGTTTTATCATCACGAAACATGTATAAAGGGAATTGATATGTATATACAAATAATATTTAGTTATTTTTCAAAATAATTGAATTATTTTGTGGGTTTGAGCTTAGAACATTACATTTACGAATGGATCTTTGTTTTTGATCATCACAAAGCATTAGAGGTGACAATTTATAAAACGACACGACAAAAATACACGATACGAAACTAAATTGAGAGAGAGAAAGAGAGAGAGAGAGAGAGAGAGAGAGAGAGAGAGAGTGAGTTACTGCAAAAGGATTGATATCATCGTCATGACCGAACAGATTTTGATCACGGTGGCCGGCCATGGATGAAGCTTTGTTTGATCACACTCCAATTTACACACACTAACTGTGAAATCGTGTGTGCGTTTGTCTGTGATTCAGATAAAGAAGTTGGAGGAATAATTTGAACAAATAAGTGTCAAAGATGATTCAGATATGGTTATACCAAGGGCGTCTTGTGGCGAAGGAAAATGGAGGGAAGAAGATACATACACTTCGAATAACATATAGATTGATATGTGTTTATTTCTCTTTATATATATCATGGGTTCGTCATGTAGGCGTTGTTTTTACGTTGGTTTTTATATTGACTCTATCATGCGTTGCCGGATTGAAACGTCAACTAATATTGTACAATTTTTTTTTACACATATTAATAAATACATGGAGATAAAGTCAAAAAAGTATTTGTGTTTCCTTATTTGTTTTGTTTATATTCAGATTATATTTTTGTTATGAACCCGGCCATTGCGTTTTATTTAGAAGATATTATATGTAGGGTAGTTTCAACGCAACATCTCTCCAATCCATCTCTTTAACTTTAAAATAAGTAAAAAAATAAAATTAAATAACCAAATACTATCTCATTTCCAACATTACTTCAATTATATATATATATATATATATATATATATATATATATATAGAGGTAGAGGTAGAGGTTCAGTTGATACCACCTATATTTTGTGAAACATGGGGATCAAATCTTAGTCTTTGATCAAAATGATCTTATGACTCATAAGAAAAACGGATCAACACTAATTAATATAACCAATTAGTTAATTAGGGGTAGATTAATTAGTAGGTTAAATTTAGATATGATATATTGTTAGCGTCATCTTCACGTCATCAAGACATCATCTCATATATTTCGATTTTTCTACTAAAATATTCGTTGGATCAAAATTCCTTATTCTTCAATTCAATCAGGTCGATCTTCTATCTCTAATCTTATATTCTTTCAAATGGTGATCGATTGGAGTTTGACATTGATTGAACAATGCTAAATAATAGCTTGTAAAGTCGTATTTTTTTTTTCGAGTTCATGTTCTTCATTCTTCTACATCTGCAATTGATAATCTGAGTGACTTTGTTCAATCATGTTCTATATTCTTCTACATCTACAATTTTTGAGATTTACGAGTTCATCTGCTTCGATTCATGTAACATACACATTCTGAAATAGTGTTATGTTATTATTAAAAGTGAATAAAATTGAGTGTTGAGTTTTAACAGATAATTTTTACTAGAAATAAAATAAAACTATGTTTAGAATCACTCAGAAAATATTAGAAGTCTTATGAGATTCGAATTAAAAGTCAAATTGTGAAATTTAGCGAAAATATAAAATTTAAAATAAGTAAAATTTTATTATTGAAAGTTGTAAATATTCTCGTTAGAAGCTTGTAGGAGAAAACCTCGTCGAAATCTGAATTATAACGACGAAGTTATGACCAATCGAAGATCCGCGACAAAACCGGCACGGCACCGAATGACGTAAAAATGAGTTTTTGATAAACTACTTTTTAGCTTTAGTAATCTAAATAAAAGTCGTAGTATTCGGTAAACCGAGAAGTTCGATAAAAAAGAACGCCAAAATCTGACTACGTATGAGGAAGTTATGATTTTTCGAAGTTTCAGCTTAGCAGTAGACAGCAAAAAACTCGAATTTTAGATCGAGTTATTTTTAGCCGACACAACCTAAACGAGAATTGAAGGTCTCGTCATTGTTAGTACAACGGTAAAAATTCTGATGAAAACGGATGTCGGATGAAGAAGTTATGAATTTTTAACGGATTTTTCTGTCCCGGTCTGTTAAAAATAATAATATAAAAATTAAAGTCAAAATTATCCGACGAAGTCGAAACGAAACTTATAGAGCGTAATTTTACCTATGCGTGCATATAAAGAATGTCAAAAACGGAGCCCATATGCGAAAGTTATGGATTTTAGAAGATTTTGGCTCAAAAACCGAGAAATAAGTGGATAATATCGGAAATTTTCGCATGGTCAGCACTCAGCCACGTCGCCTCGCATGCGAAGCTAACCTGTGTCCTCCCCCATGTCCGTCACTGATTGGTTTGAAGCCGAGGTCCATTGGGCATCCGACACGCCTTTTGACGTCCCAGGCGACGTCTAAGACGCCTCCTAAGACACCTTGCATATGGCTGCCACTTGCCCTTCGCATACAAAGCCACGTCCAAGCCGAGCTAGCTGCTGCGTCCGAGCCTCGCTGCTGCGCCATCTGCCTTCACCTCTGAAATGATTCAAGACATCACTGACAAGATACAAATTGTCCGAGAAAGAATGAAAGCGGCCCAGGATCGACAGATGTCCTATGCAGAAAAGAGGAGACGACCCGTAGAATTTCGGGTAGATGATTTACTAATACTGAAGGTATTTCATGGAAAGGCGTTATGTTACTTTGGAAGAACGAACGGTTGGTAAGCAAGCATACTGCTTGGAATTGCCTAAAGATTTGACAGATATTCATGAAGTGTTTCATGTGAGCTATTTGTGTAAAGGTTTAAGCATATATGATGAAATGGTTCTATTATCTAAGGTGAAACTAGATAATAAGTTAAGTAGAAGAGATCGTAAATGAAAGAATGACTAATCTACATAAAAAAGAAGTAGAGTTCGTTCTTGTTAAGTAGAAACACCATCGAGGCCCAAATTATACATGGGAGAATAAGGATGAGATAAGAGAAAAATATCCCCATTTTTTTTAATTGTTATGATTTCGGGGACGAAATCCTCAAAAGGAGGAAGTATCTGTAACATACACATTCTGAAATAGTGTTATGTTATTATTCAAAGTGAATAAAATTGAGTGTTGAGTTCTAACAGATATTTTTTAATAGAAATAAAGTAAAACTATCTTTAGAATCACAGAAAATATTAGAAGTCTTATGAGATTCCAATTAAAAGTCAAATAGTGAAATTTAGTGAAAATATAAAATTTAAAATAAGTAAAATTTTATTATTGAAAGTTGTAAATAATCTCGTTAGAAACTTGTAGGCGAAAACCTCATCGAAATCTGAGTTATAACGAAGAAGTTATGACCAATCGAAGATCCCCCGTGTCCGTTGCTGATTGGTCCGAAGCCGAGGTCCATTGGGCATCCGAAGCGCCTTTTGACGTCCTAGGCGATGTCTAAGACGCCTCGCATATGGCTGCCACTTGCCCTTCGCATACGAAGGCACGTCCGAGCCGAGCCAGCTGCTGCGTCTGAGCCTCGCTGCTGCGCCATCTGCCTTCTCCTCCTGATGCTGCGTGTTCCTTCTGCCAGCGCACCCTCCGAACCTCGGCCCTATAAAAGGAAGGCTGCAAGCCTTCCCGGGTAATTTTAGAAAATGGCAATTTTGACCCCTTTTTCAATATTTTCACTATTTTGATATTCCCTGAAGCCCTGGTATCAATTTTAGCACCCGAAACACGTCCCGAAGTGCCCAAGAAGCTCGAGAAATTTATCTTTTCGGTTTGAAGCTCTACCTTCGCAAAGCCCGGTTTTTAATATATCTCCCGGTTTTTATAGAAGAAAACTATTTATAGTAACGAAGTGCTGCGCAAATTACTATTTTAACCCCCGGTTATATCACGGTGAGTTTAATATATAGGAACAATTGTATGTTATGTTTTATATGTGCTATGTGCTTTTCAGTGTTATTACTCCGAGTTATTTTCCCGTGTTATTTTAATCGCTATTTTTATAGCCAAAGTAATACCTTTGACCATGTGATCAGTGAAAGGACTTAGATTCACATTGGTACTAGTACGTAGCCTCTGGCCATGTAGAGCATGTCTCCGTAAGAGATGACTTCTATTCTATGGCATTGGCAAATGGTTAGATAGGGCTATAAGCCTAAAATTTACCAAGATGTTAATCAGAAATCTTATGTCTTCTGTGCCATTTGGGCTGAAGTTTTATTGATGTATATCAAGTATGGAAATTGTTATGTCTCATTAATTGTATATCTTTGAATCAAGTCATTGAATGATATGAAAAGCTTAACACATGATTCACATATGCCTTTGTTGTTCCTTGTTTCTCTTTGCTTCTGCCATATTGAAGTATATATATATATATATATATATATATATATATATATATATATATATATATATATATATATATGACATAACGTTATATTGTATCTATTGTTGAACTCACTAAGCGTCACTGTTTACCCTATTAATGTTTAACAATTATAGGAGATAAGTAATCGGTATGATCGTATACTGTTCGAAGATTTATAATAGTTTGTAATTGTACTTTGTAATTCAGTTTAGGTTTGTATAAATTACAATATTCTGGGTAGTTATGTATTATATAACACTTTGTAATAGTCGGTTTGTATCTAGTAGTTTGTAACCTCTTTATCAATGTAAAATATTGCTTTTATGAATATGCAAGTAACATGTTTTGGAGTAATAATATTGTGAAGTATAAAAGTTTGGGTCTTTCAGAAATTCAAAAGTTGGGGTCTTTCAATCAGGGTATCAGAGCAGTAATTTGAGTGAACTAAATTCCACGGATTGGTATTTAGACTTAAACTTTTGGAAGTTCAATATATGAACTTATTCATAGTAAATATATGGATACAAACCATAGTAAATATATAAGTAAAGGTATTGGGTAGTGATAAAGCCTAGTATTCTTAGATATTAAGTTACTTCAGAATTTTCAGAGAATTAGTTAAAATGAACTAGAAATTTTGAGAATTTCTAAACTTAAATAAAAATTGTTAAGTGAAGACGATACAATATGTATCTGGTATATTTTAGGTTGAATACCTAATGGAGACAGGCACTAGAATATCAAGAGGAAATATGCCTTATATTCTAATGTGACATCCCCATTTTCATGGCCAGAAAAGACCGATTTTGTTTATGCTTTTTAAAAATCAGAGTATCTCTTTTAATGAAAAGGTTGCGGAATTTGTTCCCAGTAAAACATGATAAATATGTTATCAAAGCATTTCCGAAGAAAAGTATTTTTATTCATTTTAAAACATTTGGGATGTCATCGTCAATACAAAAACATAAGCATAAACAGAACTTACATTTATTATCACTAGTGATTTACATCTCCTTAATCTCTCAGTGTAGTGTTGCCTTATATCGACACCTGTGATACAATTAAACTGAGTGGGTCAGGTTGGGAAACCTGGTGAGTACATAGGGTTTTCAACCCACAATAATATAATTATTATGTTTAATCATCAAACAATTAACTTAATTACCCATCCCCATTATCTTTTTTATTCCCAAGTACCTTCCCTAAGGATTTATCCTAAGGGTCATCTCCTACATCGTATTTACCTTTCATCTCTTTACAACGAATTTCCTTATATGTTCGTTCCTAAGGACTTTTCTTAAGGATCATCGCCTACATCACACAGACAATAATGGTTCGGGGATTACCCCCTCAATACGCTCCTAGTAAGGATTGGAGTATCATCGCATGAATACGTAGTTACAACATCGCCTGAACTCGTAATTCATAGTAAGGGGTTAGAGTATCATTGCATGAATACATAGTTACAACATCGCCTGAACTCGTAATTCACCACCTACAGGTTATGAGCCTGCTGGTGTTTCCACATGACTGTCTAGAATAGTCAGTGGTCGCCATCTATACTCTGGTAGATGACTACATCGCCACATCGCCAGTCAAGGTTATGGTATCTCCACTCATCTCATATCACCTATTTATCATCACCTATTTATCATCACCTATCTATCATCACTTAATTATCATCACCTAATTAATTATCATCACCTTTCTATCATCACATATCTCTCATCACCTAATTATCATCACCTTTCTATCATCACATATCTCTCATCACCTAATTATCATCACCTATTCTCATCATTTTATCTCATCACACACCAACTATTTCATCTACCCATGCTTTATCTGAACATATTTGTAGATATAAAATAAATATATAGTTTAAATCATTTAAAACATGTATAAAATCATTATTGCACAATAGATATCAAGTATTCAAATAATATGCACACATAGCACGTAATTTATATAAAATATTTCATATGTATGTGTAAGATGAAAGTAACTATGCACTTACATGATTAGGTGGTGAATCTGAATTCAGACAGGGCTTCGTTACTCTTAAAAAAATTTCCCTCGACAAAACCTAGTATCATTACCACTAGGGTTTAGTTTAATATTCACTGAGACTAATTAATAGTCTAGCTATTATTACTATTATATAAGCGTTAAACAATACTTATATAACCCATAATAATAGCCCAAATAATTATTATAAGTTCCTAATAACGTTACTTTAATTAAATAAAAGCTACATTAAAAATTGCATATGCGTAGCTCACTTACAACGGGTTTTATAGAAAACCGGGCTCTGCTGGAGCAACGTTCCCGAGCTGAAAGGCACTTCTTCTCGGAGCCTTCGGGCACTCCGGGGCTTCCGCCTCGTGCTAGGGGGTTCCATAGGATTTTTGGGGGGTTTTAGGGCTTAGAGAGATGTTCTAGAGAGAGAAAGAAGTGGGGAAAGGTGTGAGAAAAAGAGGCTTCCTCGAGCCTCTATTTATAGGCATCCAGGGGCGTCACCACGTCGTGGTTCCTCTCACCACGTCGTGGTGTTGCGTAGGCTCCAAGTTTTCACCTGGTGCTGACACGTGGCATCGCACATAGGGTGGAAATCAGGTGATTTTCAAAATTCATAACTTTCGCATACGAGCTATGTTTTCGAAGTTCTTTATATCCACGCGTAGGTAAAAACAAGATTTACAACTTTCATTTAGACTCTATCGGCTAATTCTCGACCGATCTTAAATTTAATAGTAGGAAGAGATTAGACTGTTAAATGACCGCGAAGAATTCGTAACTCCTTCATACGGACTCCGTTCTCATCTATCTTTTTACCGTTGAGTTCCTATTAATGAGATCATAAACTCTCATTAAGGTTGCGTAAGCCAAAAACCGCTCGAACTAAAATTCAAGTTTCGGGTCGTGCACTACTATGCCAAATCTTAGAAAAATCATAACTTCCTCATACGAAGTAAGATTTGGGCGTTCTTTTTTTGTATGTTCTTGGTTTAATGTATACTACAAATTTTAGGTAGATCACTAAGGCTAAAAAGTCCTCTATCGTAAATTTACTATTTACGTCTCCCGGTGCCGTGCCGGTTTTGCCGAAAAACTTTGACAGGCCATAACTTCTTCGTTATAACTCGGATTTCGGCGTTCTTTATATGTACGGAACCCTTGAGACATATTCTAAACCTTGGTTAAGTTTATTTATTCTAAATAATCTTTTGTCTAAAAGTCGTTTTCGACCCCTATTATCTCTAAGTTGACTAGTCCGGATCTACGGGCGTTACAATTATCTCCCCTTAGGATGATTACATCCTGGAATCATCAACGAGACAGGGCTCACATGATGAATCCATACGTTATATCTTCATCCTAAGTAATAACCTTAACTTTGATGTTTCTTCGAATGAATATCTAACTCTAAGACTTCCTGACTGCAGGCGGTGCCCGATCTTGGACAGGCTCTCTATCTCATGTTAGACTTTCAGTCATGATCTTCATGTCACGATCTAGATCTTTATTGGAGACTGCTTCTTTAAAAAACTTGAGATAAGTTTCTTCCTTTGATTATCATAATAGACCGATGGGTCATGTTCTAACGACCTCTCATCGTATGATGCATCGCTTGGACTCAGGTATTTTAGAGTCAAATTCCAGAACAAACTATACCTTCTTTCATGTTCTAACCACATCTTAAAAGGTAGCATTTCTAGCTACATGCAACTTTTCGCGATACCTTTACTGATTGCTTTTTATTTCAATCTTCCATCTTAAGTCAGATGCTACATCGAACTTGATTCTCTGAACCACATAACATACTCAACGTAGTCGGACTCAATTTGATATGACCACTAGGGTCGGAATAACAATGATCTTCTTTGTCATTACTGAAATGATAGTAACGACAAATTTTAATAAAACGGTATCAATTACTAGCTTCTTGGTAACCTTGTGACTTTCCCTGACCAAAGCGTGAGTCTTGTGCTTCCGGTAGTATATGCATCTACTACCTTTCACACCTACTCATACTCGTCCCAAGTATTGTCTCGCAGTCCCCAAGTCATAAAATCACAAAACATTTTAACGCATACGAGTGTGTCCAAATAATCATAAAAATTTCCCTAGACTCTACTAGGACTTCTTCCATGTGTATCTTAAATCATCAATTCTGCTTCCACTAGGTTGGTGATGGAAATTCTAGATGATAGGAAAACTTTAGGAATTACACCAATCGTTCTATCATCCCACCAATCAAATGTGTATATTCAGATGTACCGTACTTCTCTAGACGTACTGCTATTTTATCAGACATATTCTAAAGGCAAGATACATCTCTTATGATATCTTCCGATAGGTATCATTCGCTTTTTTAAGCCATCTCATTTCCTGTATTTTCTCAGTCTATCATGGTTCGCATCACTTCCTGAACTTCTGCCATTGTGATAGGTTCGGGTGCAGGCACAAGGGCCGATGCATGACCCATCACATTCATAGGCTCAGGTTGTCATCTTCCTCGGATATTTCCTAGTCTATCTTCACCATGACGTTTTGTACACCCAAGCAGACGTTCGGTGTACCGAGGCAAAAATTTTAAGATAGGAAAGATTTTATCTATGATTGACGTATAGATCTCCTGGTCACACCGAAAAGTTATATGTCATTTCTAATACTGTAATCAAACGTTTAGAAATCTGAACACATAAAATTTCCAGATCGGGTCGGCAACAGACCATAGATACGAACAAATAATAGCATATAAGGCATCTTTATAGCTATAACATAAAACATTTAGCACATAAAACATTTTAGGCATCTTTCCTAAAATAAACTAGTGCTTGTGTCTAAAATATAGCAGACACCCATCTCATAATCATCGCTTAGCATTCTAAGTTTAAGTATAGAAATTTTCTACAAATTCGTAGTTCGCTTAAGCTAATGCTCTGATACCAACTATGACATCCCCATTTTCATGGCCAGAAAAGACCGATTTTGTTTATGCTTTATAAAAATCAGAGTATCTCTTTTAATAAAAAGGTTGCGGAATTTGTTCCCAATAAAACATGATAAATATGTTATCAAAGCATTTCCGAAGAAAAGTATTATTATTCATTTTAAAACATTTGGGATGTCATCATCAATACAAAAACATAAGCATAAACAGAACATACATTCATTATCACTAGTGATTTACACCTCCTTAATCTCTCAGTGTAGTGTAGCCTTATATCGACACCTGTGATACAATTAAACTAAGTGGGTCAGTTTGGGAAACCTGGTGAGTACATAGGGTTTTCAACCCACAATAATATAATTATTATGTTTAATCATCAAACAATTAACTAAATTACCCATCCCCATTATCTTCTTTATTCCCAAGTACCTTCCCTAAGGATTTATCCTAAGGGTCGTCTCCTACATCGCATTTACCTCTCATCTCTTTACATCGAATTTCCTAATATGTTCGTTCCTAAGGAATTTTCCTAAGGATCATCACCTACATCAGACAGACAATAATGGTTCGGGATTACCCCCTCAATACGCTCCTAGTAAGGATTGGAGTATCATCGCATGAATACATAGTTACAACATCGCCTGAACTCGTAATTCATAGTAAGGGGTTACAGTATCATCGCATGAATACATAGTTACAACATTGTCTGAACTCGTAATTCATCACCTACAGGTTATGAGCTTGCTGGTGTTTCCACATGACTGTCTAGAATAGTCAGTGGTCGCCATCTATATTCTGGTAGATGACTACATCGCCACATTGCCACATCGCCGATCAAGGTTATGGTATCTCCTCTCATCTCATATCAACTATTTATCATCACCTATCTATCATCACTTAATTATCATCACCTTTCTATCATCACATATCTCTCGTCACCTAATTATCATCACCTTTCTATCATCACATATCTCTCCTCACCTAATTATCATCACCTATTTCTCATCATTTTATCTCATCACACACCAACTATTTCATCTACCCATGCTTTATCCGAACATATTTGTAGATATAAAATAAATATACAGTTTAAATCATTTAAAACATGTATAAAATCATTATTGCACAATAGATATCAAGTATTCAAATAATATGCACACATAGCACGTAATTTATATAAAATACTTCATATGTATGTGTAAGATGAAAGTAACTATGCACTTACATGATTAGGTGGTGACTCTGAATTCAGACAGGGCTTCGTTGCTCTTAAAAAAATTTCCCTCAACAAAACCTAGTATCATTACCACTAGAGTTTAGTTTAATATTCACTGAGACTAATTAATAGTCTAGCTATTATTACTATTATATAAGCGTTAAACAATACTTATATAACCCATAATAATAGCCCAAGTAATTATTATAAGTTCCTAATAACTTTACTTTAATTAAATAAAAGCTACATTAAAAATTGCGTATGCGTAGCTCACTTAAAACGGGTTTTATCGAAAACCAGGCTCCGCTGGAGCAACGTTCTCGAGCCGAAAGGAACTTCTTCTCGGAGCCTTCGGGCACTCCGAGGCTTCCGCCTCGTGCTAGGGGGTTCCTTAGGTTTTTTTTTTTTTTTTTTTTTTTGGGGGGGGGGGGAGTTTAGGGCTTAGAGAGATGTTCTAGAGAGAGAAAGAAGTGGGGAAAGGAGTGAGAAAAAGAGGCTGCCTCGAGCCTCTATTTATAGGCCTCCAGGGGCATCACCATGTCGTGGTTCCTCTCACCACGTCGTGGTGTTGCGTAGGCTCCAAGTTTTCACCTGGTGCTGACACGTGGCATCACACACCGGGTGGAAATCAGGTGATTTTCAAAAATTCATAACGTTCGCATACGTGCTCCATTTTCGATGTTCTTTATGTCCAAGCGTAGGTAAAAAGAAGATTTACAACTTTCATTTAGACTCTGTCGGCTAATTCTCGACCGATCTTAAATTTAATAGTAGGAAGAGATTAGACTGTTAAATGACCGCGAATAATTCGTAACTCCTTCATACGGACTCCGTTTTCGTCTATCTTTTTACCGTTGAGTTCCTATTAATGAGATCTTAAACTCTCATTAAGGTTGCGTAAGCCAAAAACCGCTTGAACTAAAATTCAAGTTTCGGGCCGTGCACTGCTATGCCAAATCTTAGAAAAATCATAACTTCCTCATACGAAGTCAGATTTGGGCGTTCTTTTGTTGTATGTTCTTGGTTTAATGTATGCTACAAATTTTATTTAGATCACTAAGGCTAAAAAGTAATCTATCTTAAATTCACTATTTACGTCTCCTGGTGCCGTGCCGGTTTTGCCGAAAAACTTCGACGGACCATAACTTCTTCGTTATAACTCGGATTTCGGCGTTACTTATATGTACGGAAACCTCGAGACATATTCTACAACTTGGTTAAGTTTATTTATTCTAAATAATCTTTTGTCTAAAAGTCGTTTTCGACCCCTATTATCTCTAAATTGAGTAGTCCATATCTACGTGCGTTACAATTATCTCCCCTTAGGATGATTACGTCCCGGAATCATCAACGAAACAGGGCTCACATGATGACTCCATGCGTTATATCTTCATCCTAAGTAATAACCGTAACTTTTATGTTTCTTCGAATGAGTATCTAACTCTAAGACTTCCTGACTACAGGCGGTGCCCGATCTTGGATAGGCTCTCTATCTCATGTTAGACTTTCAGTCATGATCTTCATGTCACGATCTAAATCTTTATTGGAGACTCCTTCTTTAACAAACTTGAGATAAGTTTCTTCCTTCGATTATCATAATAGACCGATGGGTCATGTTCTAACGAACTCTCATCGTATGATGCATCGCTTGGACTCAGGTATTTTAGAGTCAAATTCCAGAACAGACTATACCTTCCTTCATGTTCTAACCACTTCTTAAAAGGTAGCATTTCTAGCTACAAGCAACTTTTCGCGATACCTCTACTGATTGCTTTTTATTTCAATCTTCCATCTTAAGTCAGATGCTACATCGAACTTGATTCTCTGAACCACATAACATACTCAACGTAGTCGGACTCAATTTGATATGACCACTAGGGTCGGAATAACAATGATCTTCTTTGTCATTACTGAAATGATAGTAACGACAAATTTTAATAAAACGGTATCAATTACTAGCTTCTTGGTAACCTTGTGACTTTCCCTGACCAAAGCGTGAGTCTTGTGCTTCCGGTAGTATATGCATCTACTACCTTTCACACCTACTCATACTCGTCCCAAGTATTGTCTCGCAGTCCCCAAGTCCTAAAATCACAAAACATTTTAACGCATACGAGTGTGTCCAAATAATCATAAAAATTTCCCTAGACTCTACTAGGACTTCTTCCATGTGTATCATAAATCATCAATTCTGCTTCCACTAGGTTGGTGATGGAAATTCCAGATGATAGGAAAACTTTAGGAATTACACCAATCGTTCTATCATCCCGCCAATCAAATGTGTACATTCAGATGTACCGTACTTCTCTAGACGTACTGCTATTTTATCAGACATATTCTAAAGGCAAGATACCTCTCTGATGATATCTTCCGATAGGTATGAGTAGGTGTGAATAGTAGTAGAGGACTATACTACTGGAAGCACATGACTCACACTTGGATCGGGAAAGTCACAAGGTTACCAAGAAGTTAGAAATCAATTCCGTTTTTGTTTGAGTATGTCATTACCTTCGTTTCGGTGATGACTAAGAATATGATTTTCATTCAAACCTTAATGCTCATAAAGAACCAAGTTCGATTAGTATAAATCCACGAACTAAGATGATTGGTTCAGAAAACCATGTCTTACGTAGTGATGAAACTTCAGTCAGAAAATTGAAGAAGGAGATGGTCAAGGTGGTAGATAGAAATATAAGTATCTTCATTAAAGGAGTGAGCAACCATTTGCTGGAAATGTTACCTATTATAAAGACGATGAAGAATTTAATTATTCATGGAAGGATTACAGTATGAAATTCGTGATTACATAATCAATCGAAATATTCTGTCATTTGACAAAACTGATGTGTATACCCAAAAGCACGAGCACGAATTAGAGATACGTGGTGCTATTCTTTCGGTTTCGAAGCATCCACGTGTTGATCAAACTTTATTTGTTTTCTCTATTCCGCCAACTCGATTTATTCGATCTGATTCTAATACAAGAGTTTGGTTCGTTATGTGTCTTGTGCATTATAAAATCAAAGGTCATTAGAATATGACCATTCGAGTTGTTGTTGTAGCAAAAGTAAAGACAATATCTTGGGTTTAGTCTATAAACCAAGAAGGAGCAGGAGTCTGCAATGAAAATTGAGTTTTAACTCAAAGATTAGGATCGAAAACCCAATAGAGAATGATGAGCGGGTGCAAGTTTGAACACTGCTAGTAACTTAGCAGTTTGAAGAATTTGACAATTGTTTGACAAATCAAAAGTTAAATATCGTACATTTTAGATTACCACAAAGGAAGTAAGTTAAGACTCGAATGTTGTGACTAGTAATTTTCTCATAAACTCTAGATCTGCTCACATCTTATTTGATTCCAATGCCTTAGATTCTTTCGTTCCTTATAAATTCACACATTCTTTTCAAATTACTTGATACGTAATTGTCCAATCATTTCATATACATGACATAGGAAGTATATCATTACTTGCTGATAAATTCTATAGAGATAGTACCATAGGAATTGAAGGTTATAATCTTCTTGCTAACCTAATTCCTATCTCCTTGCCCAACTTTGATATTATTCTCGGCATAGATTGGTTATCAAAGAGCCACGCAGAACTCTTGTGCTACGAAAAGATACTCCAATAGAGAAATACACGCAAGTATACTTGGATGGAAGTGTGGCGAAACATGGTGCGCCACTAAAGATTATTTCCGATTGTGATACTCGTTTCACTTATCACTTTTGGGCGAGAATGAAGCATGAATTAGGATCTCGAGTTGCTCTTAGTACAACTTATCATCCTCAGAAAAATGGTCAGAAGTAGAGAGCAATCCAAACAGTAGAAAATATACTGAAGGTATATAAAGTACTATATGAGTGTAAATGTCATACTCAAATATGTTGGCGTGACGTAGGACAGGAGATCTTTGGAGGCTCTGAAATGATTCAAGACGTCACTGACAAGATACAAATTGTCTGAGAAAGAATGAAAGCGGCCCAGGATCGACAGATGTCCTATGCAGAAAAGAGGAGACGACCCGTAGAATTTCGGGTGGATGATTTAGTAATACTAAAGGTATTTCATGGAAAGGTGTTATGTTACTTTGGAAGAAAGAACGGTTGGTAAGCAAGCATACTGCTTGGAATTTCCTGAAGATTTGACAGATATTCATGAAGTGTTTCATGTGAGCTATCTGTGTAAAGGTTTAAGCATATATGATGAAATGGTTCTATTATCCGAGGTGAAACTGGATAATAAGTTAAGTAGAAGAGATCGTAAATGAAAGAATGACTAATCTACATAATACAGAAGTAGAGTTCGTTCTTGTTAAGTAGAAACACTGTAACACCCTGTTCTGGATTATTTTGTGATTTAAGGCCTGTGGGCCTTAATCCGAGTATGCGAAGGTTTTGAGGCATTGAAAGAGAAAGGTTATGCCCTTTTGGGATGTAGGTGAGGTAGGTTGTGTGATAAAAGAGTTCGGTTTGTGCTTTAGAGCCCAAACGTATTGTTAAGGCGCTGGTTCGGGCTTTTCATGAATTTTGGATTTGAGTTCAAGTGGTATTCAGGAGGAATAAAGTTAATAGAAGTGTAGGGCTTCTTGTTAGCTTTCCGTGGATATAAGGATCGTCGGAAACGGACTTATAACGAAGAAGTTATGGCCTTAAGAAGTTTTGTGGTTTAGCCGAGTACGCTGGGCGTAATTTGGAGTACGCTGGGCGTATTGACCAGGGAGGGTCGCGAATGTTCTTCAGTGTACGATGCGCGTACCATATGGACGCTGGGCGTACGCCAAACAGACCTGAACGCTATTTTAGGGTCTTGGACCCTATTTAAGGTCCTTATCTCATAACCTAACCCTAATACCTTCAGCCTCCATCCCTCTAAACCCTAGAAATCGACCATAAGCCTCCATTTGAGTGATTCTTGAGCATTTTGGTGATTTAGTGAGTTTTTGGTGCATATTGTGGAAGAAGGAGTTTCTTGAGGAAACATTTCTTGGCTTGGAGCTTATGGATCTAAGCCCTAATCATGTTGATCTAGCTCCAGAAAGCATAAAGTTTGAATCTTGGTGGGTTTCTCATATGGATCTAGTGGGGTGATGACTTGTTGTTTTTTTTGGCTTTTGAAGAAGAAGGAGCTTTCAAAGAGAATGGCTTGAGAACCTAGCTTTTGGATCTATGTTCTTCTCTTGTTGGTGCATCCTCCAGGGGTATCAAGTTTTGAACTTGCTTATTATTGTGCTAGTTTTGTTTTTGGACCATTTTAGGGTTTTTGGTCCCAAAGCTTGAAGCTTTATGAGTGGTTAAGCTCCACAGCCTAATATATGTCCCTTTAAGTGTTTCTAGTGGAAAGGATTCATAAAAATGAGTCCTTGGATGTTGGAATCAAACCATGCATGAGATATGGGAATTTTTAGGTAGTAAAGAGTGAGAGTTTTTGTGTTTGGGACTTGATCAGCCATGCAAAGGCTTAAAGTCACGAGCTTTATTGAGTATGAGCCTTTATGGAATCCAGATCTAAGAGTATAGCTATGGTCTTAACTGATTAAGACCAAAAGAGTTGAAAAAGTAAATTTGGGGGTACGCTGACCGTAAATCCAGTACGCCCTGCGTACTAGGTTAGTGTCCCCAATCAGGATCCGTGTGCGATGGAGTACGCTGAGCGTACCAAGGGAGGTACGCCCCGCGTAACCCTACTGTGGACTTTTTGGGCTAAGTCTTATATTGGGCCCTAAGTGTTGGGCTTGGAGTTCGGGCTTGTTGTGCTAAAGATTTGGACCAGAGGAATATGTATATGTGCCTTGGGCCCTTGAGTTGGGCTTGCCTCTTGGACTTGAGAGTTGGGCCTCGGTAGAGTCCATTTATTATTGGGCCTTAGTGGGCCCAATGGGTTTTGGGGTTATTTATGGACTAGTTAGTGGACTACCTTTAGACCTAGAGAATGAGGGTTGGGACTTAGATCCTAATTTGAGATCATTGTAAATATGGCTCAGAGGTAGAGGTTGGTGCGCAACGGCGACATTTGTAGGAGCCGTTCATCATTCGAGGTGAGTCTTCTCACTATACTTTACCTAGTATGCTAACAAAGTTATGTAACAGAGTACTATAGAGTTATATGCCAGTGTATTCGCATGTTATTTATGTGTTGTGATTTATTGTGATATGTGATATGCATGATTCAGAGTTACAGAGTTGGGACTTTTGGGTCCCTAGAGTTAGGGCCAGAGGGCCTACAGAGAGTTGGGGCTGGAGGGCCCCACTGAGACACATTGACTAGAGGGTCGACAGAGTTTCAGCCTCGAGTGGCTATTATGTGTTAGAGTGGTATTTTGGGGAACTCACTAAGCTTCGTGCTTACCGTTTTATGTGTTATGTGTTTCAGGTTCTTATTAGGATCGCGGGGAGGCGGCGGCTTGATTGTACACACCAGAGAAAAGAGTCACGAATGGGGATCCTGAATTTTGATAATGTTTTGAAAACTTTGTTGTCTATTAAATGGTGGTTATTTAAAATGACACGTGTTTTATGAAATTAAAAATGAAAATTTTGTTTGAGAATTTACGGTGTTACAAACACCATCGAGGCCCAAATTATACTTGGGAGAATAAGAATGAGATAAGAGAGAAATATCCCCATTTGTTTTAATTGTTATGATTTCGGGGACGAAATCCTCAAAAGGAGGAGGTATCTGTAACATACACATTCTGAAATAGTGTTATGTTATTATTCAAAGTGAATAAAATTGAGTGTTGAGTTCTAACATATATTTTTCACTAGAAATAAAGTAAAACTATATTTAGAATCACTCAGAAAATATTAGAAGTCTTATGAGATTCCAATTAAAAGTCAAATAGTGAAATTTAGCAAAAATATAAAATTTAAAATAAGTAAAATTTTATTATTGAAAGTTATAAATAATCTCGTTAGAAACTTGTAGGCGAAAACCTCATCGAAATCTGAGTTATAACGAAGAAGTTATGACCAATCGAAGATCCGCGACAAAGTCGGCACGACGCCGAATGACTTAAAAAGTGAGATTTTGATAAACTACTTTTTAGCCTTAGTAATCTAAATGAAAGTCGTAGTATTCGGTAAACCGAGAAGTTCGAAAAAAAGAACGCCAAAATCTGACTTCGTATGAGGAAGTTATGATTTTTCAAAGATTTTGGCTCAAAAACCGAGAAATAAGTGGATAATATCGGAAATTTTCGCATGGTCAGCAGTCAGCCACGTCACCTTGCATGTGAAGCTAACCCGTGTCCTCCCCTGTGTCCGTTTCTGATTGGTCCGAAGCCGAGGTCCATTGGGCATCCGAAGCGCCTTTTGACATCCTAGGCGATGTCTAAGACGCCTCCTAAGACGCCTCGCGTATGGCTGTCACTTGCCCTTCGCATACGAAGCCACGTCCGAGCCGAGCCAGCTGCTACGTCCGAGCCTCGCTATTGTTCCATCTGCCTTCGCATCCTGATGCCGCGTGTTCCTTCTGCCAGCGCACCCTCCGAACCTCGGCCCTATAAAAGGAAGGCTGTGAGCCTTCCCGGGTAATTTTAGAAAATTGGCAATTTTGACCCCTTTTTCAATATTTTCACTATTTTGATATTCCCTGAAGCCCCGATATTAATTTTAGCACTCGAAACACGTCCCGAAGTGCCCGTGAAGCACAAGAAATTTATCTTTTCGTTTTGAAGCTCTACCTTCGCAGAGCCTGGTTTTCAATATATCTCCCGATTTTTATAGAAGAAAACTATTTATAGTAACGAAGTGCTTCCCAAATTACTATTTTAACCCCCAGTTATATCACGGTGAGTTTAATATATAGGAACAATTGTATGTAGCCTTTGGCCATGTAGAGCATGTCTCCGTAAGAGAATGACTTCTATTCTATGGCTTTGGCAAATGGTTAGACAGGGCTATAAGCCTGAAATCTACCAAGATGTTAATCAGAAATCTTATGTCTTCTGTGCCATTTGGCCAGAGGTTTTATTGATGTATATCAAGTATGAAACTTGTTATGTCTCATTGATTGTATATCTTTGAATCAAGTCACTGAATGATATGGAAAGCTTAACACATGATTCACATATGCCTTGTTGTTCCTTGTTTCTCTTTGCTTCTGTCATATTGAAGTATATATATGACATAACGTTATATTGTATCTATTATTGAACTCACTAAGCGTCACTATTTACCCTATTAATGTTTAACAGTTACAGGAGAGAACTAATCAGTATGATCGTATATTGTTCGAAGATTTAGAATAGTTTGTAATTGTACTTTGTACTTCAGTTTAGGTTTGTATAAATTACAATATCCTGGGTAGTTATGTATTATATAACACTTTGTAATAGTCGGTTTGTATCCAGTAGTTTGTAACCTCTTTATCAATGTAAAATATTGCTTTTATGAATATGCAAGTAGCATGTTTTGGAGTAATAATATTGTGAAGTATGAAAGTTTAGGTCTTTTAGAAATACGAAAGTTGGGGTCTTTCAATTCATTTACCAAGACATTGATCGTAACAGAGAAGTCGCCCCCCTTTGTTGGCTGATGACTTTTCAATCGCAACCAAGCTTTACCAATCCTTCATAGAAAGTTTCCCCTTCATTTAATGGAATTGTAACTATAAGTATGTTATTCAACAACTTCAAGCTTCAATTTAATTTTTGATCAAAGAATTTTAGCTATTCGTCAACATTGGTAATTAGTCATCAACTGATATTGATTTCCATCTGATTAATGCTTCAAGTTTTACTATCAAATCAGGCGTTTTATCAATTTAACTTCATCTTAAATCTATTATTATTTAACGTATTTGATTTCAGCCATTGAATATTAATTTCAAGCTTTTGGTTTATTCTGTGCATTCGAGCACATATTAAATGAAGATAAGTAAGCAAAAACAATGTATCTTCGAGTTATTTTGTGCTCATTCTATAAAATCAATGAGGTATGTACAAAACTATTATTGTTCTTGAGCCAATTCTCTTACATTATACATGCACTCTACCTGTTTGATGAAAGTCCTGAATGAATAAAGAGTTTGATGTAGAGTTTGATAGATCACTCCTTCCTTCCTACCCTTAAACTTTGTTACTATTTAATGATATTTACCCCAAATTCCAAGATGATTTTTCTTAACTTAATGATGAATGGTGTACTTATTCTTTTTGTTAGTGATTGAAGGATATACAACTGTCATCGATGCAAATGTTTAGTGCAAATGTTAGAAGAAGCATATCATCCATATCTTACAACCATTAATTAATGATGAGAACTTCAAGAAACATATTGACATGTTGGTTTCAATGGTGCTTGATCCATAAAGAGTTAAATTGGCTTAGAATTTGATGGATGATGCCGACTTGGTTCATCTTTTGAATTGAAATCTATAATGAGGATGTTGGTTTAATTTACTCCTTGCACTCTCTTTATTTATTTCTTAATGAAATTGTTCTCTACATTCGTGTAACTTTAAACATGGTTATTATAGTAGATATATATATATATATATATATATATATATATATATATATATATATATATCCTAATACCCATCAAGCCCCTTTCACAATGTAAATTGGTACATAAAGTTATGAAATTAGCTAAAATTTCATGTTTTCTAGCATTACAACTTTTTAGATAAGTCTTGAATGGAACTGTAGAGAATGTGGCTCGATAATAATTTCCTAGAGAGTCTTATTCTATGCAGTGGGATGTTGTAAATTTGCTTATATTTTTTTTGTTTGGTTTCAAGTGATGTATTTAAGGTAATTGAATAAAACGATAACACCATATTCTATGTTTTTACTTTTACTTTGGTATTTACAAATAAAATGTGCATTATTTTAATTTTCGTACATATATATTGTTATATTTTGGTTCGATATTTGATGTTCATACAATCATTTAGTGTTACATTCTATTTAGAATGTTCAACATATACAAACAGCCTATAACATTATTCTATAAGAATATTCAATTATAACTTAAATATAGACAACCTAATTAGATTATTCTATTAGAATGTTATGTATATTCAATATATTGGATATAATATTAGAATCTTATGTAATATAAGTTCATTTTATATGTTATAACACAATTTAGAATATTACACTTTAATATCATAATATTCCATACAATTTCATAATATTAGAATATTTTACATATAACTTAGGTTATCCTAGAACATTATGCATATTACATATAACATTATTCTTCAAGAATATTATATATGTACATTCAACATGTATATTGTTCTTTTAGAATATTCTACTTGTTGAGAGAAAAACTTGAGACACACGTGAACAAACGTTAGAACAAGTATAGTTGAGGAATAGTTAATCTTAAAGGATCATAAAAGCTCAACAATAATAATAACTTAGAGTTAGATAATTATAGAGTTAGGTGCGGAAATGTGAGGAAATATAAATGACAGCAGGTGTTATCTCAAGTATACACATAAGTTGATTCTTAACAAGGAATGCATTCAGACCAATTTAGTAAGTGAGATCGAACTTAGTGATTAACTCAAGAATGACTTGCTCCGAAGAGAGATGATATCTACTTGTGATATGGTGAATTTGGAGAGTAAGAAATAGATGAGAGTAATAACATAAGATATGAGATTTAAGATGCGAAGTGTTATCAGATGTATATTTTCTTGAGAAAGATTGAGTTCTATATATAGAGACTCAAGGGTTACACTTGTTCATCTATCTAAACGTAGCCATGCAAGGCATACTGGATAAAAGAGAGTATTCTAAGAAAAGAAGATAAAAAGCTAAACTAAGAAAAACTAGATAGTGAACTGTTGATGATGATAACTTTGGATGCGGTAGCTGAATTGGCTTGACTACGGATCTTCAAGGGGCTGCGGTAGGTCAAGTATAAAAGGGTCACTTTCATGATTCAACAATTTCCCCCTAAGTGACATGTTCAACTTTTTCTTCAATTATCAAGTTTTAGGAACTTGATTAGAATCCACCAAAACTTTCTTATATTTTCTAACCAAGTGATTCTTCTTAAAATTTCGAACTTGATTTCGGCAGTTGTGTGTTTGGAGTTTTGAACTGTGGTTCAACAAACTTCAATTTGTTTCCTTGTGAGACGATTCATGGCAGTCATTGGGATGAAATATTTGATATCATTGAGTTTCCTTTTGAAAATGACTCCAAGATCTGGGAAGTTTGTTGCACCCAGAGATCTCTCTTGATATCCTTCAGTTAGCATCGCTGTAGGGTCAAGTGGTGGTAGATCGAACTTCTTGGCAAGAGCAGGGTGAAAGTCCGCATCAATTTTTGCAAAGTCACAGAGAGTTTCCCTTAGAAAAATGCTAGCCCTTTCAAATGCTATCACCATTTTTTGATACTTCCCAGATTTGTTTTGGAACACCTTTGCTATCAAGAAGACTTTTTCTGGATTCATACATGGGAAGTCAGCTTGGGTGCGGACGTAGTCCTGATTCCTTCTTATGAGAGTATGCTGGATGAAGTCATCTTTCATGAATTTCGGGGTTTGAAGTTCTTGACTACGGATGGTATATCGTTTGACCAGATTTTCTCTATTGAGGAAGCATGTTTGGCATGGAATCGATTAAGTGTTTAGAATTCCATGGGCAGTCTCTTGTGATCAGGTAAGCTGGGGTCAAATTGCTCAAATACAGTGAAGTATTTTGCATTGGGGGATATTGGAAAATCCCAGTAACCATCAGATGGGGGTTCAACAAAGGTAAGGTAGGGTTTGTAGTCATCATCTAACAATATGCGATGAGGATTAATCCAAGAATTGACTAAGGATTCATCCATGGTGATGTCGAATCCATTTTCTCTCCAGATAAGCTCAGCAAATTTGGCTACTTTCCAGTCTGATTTCTTTTGTTTTGTTGCGGGAGAGACATCGGAATGTTCGGATGACATATTGGATGCTAAATTTTTGAAGTGGGGAGGAGTCTCCGGTCGCTTAGGATCATCTTCTTGAATGTTTTCCTATTGCAGTGGCGACTGATGCTGCGGTGGAGTCTGATGGCTTGGAGTCTTGTGAGGAGATGGTTGTGGTGAAGGAATTGTTTCATTCAAGACAGGGGAGCTGCTATATTGTTGAGAGATGTTGTTTGAATGATGGTCTTGATCACTTCCTCCTCTTGAGGAATGCAAAGTAGGGGATTCCTCAAGCCATTGCCTAAGACCATTGACTTTAGCACACAAATAGTCGAATTGTTCTTTAAGTGCATCAGCCAGTTGCTGATTGTTGGGAATGGTGATGTTGAAGCGTAAGCAATGAATCTCTTTGGTGAGTTGAAGGATCTCTGGACCATGAAAGTTTGAAGATAGTGATAGTCAAAGACTGTTGATCGTAGACTAAAGGACGGAGATGGTGGACTCATATGCAATATGAGTTTCATCTATCAGCTTCTTGGAGTGTGTTGATTGATCCGCAATGGCAGTTTGAAGGTCTGTCTTGATTGCAGATACCTCAGAGATGAGGCGCTCCGCAATAGCCATAAATTGTTGATGGTCAGCCTTGCGACTTGTGTCCAGAGAACGAATCCCCATTTCAACTTTCAGGGAAATGCGCTCAGTTGTCAGTCGTTCACAAGTTTCCAGTCTTTCGATTCTTTCAATTAAGGACTGCGGTGCTGGAATGTCTTCGGGTTGCGGGTGAGTGGGCTTGACCGCAGCAAGAATCTGATCTACTTTGGCTTGGAGATTCAGAAACTCTTTCCTTGAGACAGCAATCTTCTTCTTCTTCTTCTTCTTCTTCTTCTTCTTCTTCTTCTTTCCTTTGGGCTTGGAAGTGGAGTGTTGAGAACCACTTGAAGCTTCTTCTTCATCAAATATCATTAAGTCATCATCAGAAGGGGTAGGCTGATTTACCTCATTGAGATCAAAGTCCTCGAATCCGAATGTAGGTGTGGAGCTAACTTCGATTGCGGTGCCATCGTCTTGAGAAGTTTGAGCATTGGGAGTTGGAGGAATTCTTGAAGTACCTCGATTACCGAGAGTGGTTTGAGCGTTGCAGACTGTCTCAGCCATGTGGGACATCCATTCCTACACTTTCAGAATAGAGGTTACGGTGTTAGCATTGTTAATTGCGTTTGCCTAGTACTTAGCCATTGTTTGAATTTCTTGTTGTTTTTTTTAAGCTGCTTGGTTTGGCGATCCTTTCTTGCTTGAAATGCCCTACGGAAAGTGACATATTTCTTTGCTTCAACTTCGTTTGATGGATTGTAAGTACTCCATGAGTCATTGAGATCAACATCGTCAATTCCTTGAAATCGCACTGAGGTGTCCCTCGGGTTCACGGATCCTTTCACCATTGTGCTCACCGTGCCTAAACCACCTAGAAAGGATGGAAACGGAGTAGGATTTCCTAAGCTTCCTTGGACTCCTTAACCCGTGGTCAAGTCTGGCCTCGACTCAGTTCTGGCAAAGGCGGATGAATTGCCCTGCGGTTGGGAAGGTGTTTGCAGTGTATGGGTGATAGACAAAAGGATGGAGTTCAACTCCTTAGATGAAAAGAAATGTAGATGGGAAGCCCTATAGACCTTAGGGCAAGAACTAGTTACATCCTCTTGGGATTGTGCTGGGGGTGAGTCTCCACGATTGGGTGAAATGGACACACTTTCTGTGTCTGAGTGGAATTCGATTGTGGTGTTGAATCGGTTTGCGGCCACCCCAAGGACTACCGGAGCCTTTTGAGAGGTTGCGCTATCAGTCCGGTCACGCATTTGGTTTGTGGATTGAGTTTTTCGTTTCTTAAGGATAGAAATGGGTTGTGCCTCATCATCAGAATCATTGTAGGAAGATTAAGATTGATTGTCATTGGATTCTTCATCTAATGGCACAATATGTTTGAGTTTCCTTTTCTATGATGGTTTAGTGTTCTTGGGACCATCTTTCTTCTTTGGGGTTCCATGTTTCTTAGAGATGTTGCGGGGGGCTTGGTTGGCTGAGGCAATCTTCTTGACTCTTTGGGATAAAGGTAAGTTTTATAGAGTGGTGGAAGATGGAGCTGCAGTACTACCAGGATTGATGGGTGAGGTTGAGGCAAGTATGTTCAGACTAGGTAGAGGCAGGGTAGGAAGTTATGGGTCAATACCTTCCGTAGCCTCTATATGATCTGAAACATCAGTGGTTTCAAGTCCAAGTGTGGACTGAATGTGGACTGGTAGTCGTCTAATGGGTCCACATAAAGATTGATCCTTAGAGGGATTATACTTTTTAAGATCTTTGGTGATGAAGAGGCTGATATCGTTGCCCATGCTCAGTCTTGCATCAGCATGTAGATCGGAGATGCATAGAGACTTGAATCTTGCAAAGGTGAGCTTGGTTTGAATTTCTCTTGGACTTTCTTTGGGAATGTACTGTAGGAAGTCATCCCGCAAAATCTAACCGTAGTTGACATCGTGGCTAGTGAAGATGCTCCATACCAATTCTAACAATTTGAGGCCCATGTTATCAGTGCCTCCGGTCCTGCCAGATAGACTGCAGATTACAGAGTGGCATACGAACTACCATACCGCAGGCAACTGATTCTTCTTGAATTCACCTATGCCTTTGAGCTTCTTTTGGTAACCCATTTGGTAGAGTGCAGACAGGATATTGGTTATGCTTGGAGTGAAAAACTTTCTTAAAGGATGAACTAACAGATTAATGGCGTTGAGAAAATTTTCATTGTTCAGAATAACCAAAGAATCATTCACCAGATTCAGATGCACCTCCTGAAGATTGTTGAGGGGGCGATATGCATAGAAAGCACATTTGTAAAGTGTGGATAGTGGAACTATGTCTGTGAAAATGTCAAAAGGATCGAATAATGGATGATTTGACAAGAACTTGATCATCAACTTGATTGGATCATTGTAAGAGGAATGCACATCGAACACTGCCCTAAAATTGCTTGACGCAATTGTTGGCATTTGGTTTCTTGAGGCAGAGTCTGAACCAGTTGAGGGAACAAAGCCAGATTCTTTGGATTGTTTCTTTGAGACACCTGATTTCACCATTTTGAAATTTTTTTTGAAGAACTTGCAGAAAAACAGAGTGCAAGAAGATGAAGAAGATGAAGTTCATCTTGAGAGTTTTCAGAAAGCGTAAACCTTTCTTAGGAAGAAAAAGAGGTGTTTATAGTGGCAGATTAAAAACTTAATTGATTTTACCCTAAGAGATTCAGGTAAAATAGTAACGTTTGGTTTTTTTTGTTTTATATGAAGGCAACCTCAGCCACAGATCATTAAAAAATTTATTTTGTTTTATTTTTTTATTTTTTTTATTGTTTTTAAAAAAGGTTGCATTTAATGAAATGTCAGTCCCTATACCATCACGTCTGAAGAAGGTGTGGTGAGGGGGTTAATCTGTTGTATAAAGGAGGAATATGTAATGGATTTAACGTTTTGGGAATAATAGGAAGCGACAGTTTAGAGGAAAAGGATTTCTTAAAAAGAAATATTTATGGAAAACTATTCTTTTTGTCATCATACCTAAAATAGGTCTGACACAAAGTTCATTTTAAAAGCAGAACTAAAACAATTATGTGCCGCACCAAGAATGTTTTTTTAGAATGTTTTTCTTATTTAATGAAGGATCATTAAATAGCACACAATGCTTCAAGAATTTATGAAATACATGAGAAATTAAAACTTCATTGCGGATGAATCTTTTATCATTGCGGATAGATGGTTCGATGACTGCAATAGAAGAGCTGAGGAAAATACTTGAACAAAGATTAGTAATAACAATCAATAAGGACCACTGAAATATAGAAATGATATATAGTTGTGGTGTAAGAAGGATACTGCAGTACATAGAATATACTGCGGTTTCTGGGAAACACCAAAATTATCTATCATAAATAAATTTCATTAGGAACACAATCAGAGACCGAGAGTGGTCTGCGTACCTATCAATTCAAAAGGAATTGTCGGTTCAGATTCATCATTCCTAACATTTGTAAGAAACTGTTGAGTTTTGTAGAGTCAAGTGCCTTTGTGAATACATCAGCAATCTCTTCATGAGTGTGAACAAAAATTAGTTCAATGTTACCTTTCAGGATGTGGTCTTTGATGAAATGATACCGTAGTTCAATATGCTTTGTCTTGGAGTGATGAATAGGATTGTGAGAAATTGCTATAGCACTTTCCGAGTCACAATAAATTGGTATCCGCAGCATTCTGTATCCGTAGTCCATAAGTTGTGTTTTCATCCATAAGACTTGTGAACAACAGCTGGCTGTGGCCACATACTCAGCTTCTGCGGTAGACAATGATACACAACTTTGTTTTCTTGATGACCAGCTGACGAGTCTTCCACCCAGAATTTGACATCCACCTGAAGTGCTTTTTCGATCTAGTCTACATCTAGCATGATCCACATCAGTGAATGCTTGTGAGCTGAAGTCATTTCCTGTGGGATACCATAGACCAAGGGTTTTACTACCCTTTAAGTATCAAAGAATCTGCTTTGCCGCGGTCATGTGTGACATTTTTGGATCTGCCTGGTACCTTGTGCATACACCTGTTGCAAAGACAATGTCTGGTCGGCTTGTGGTTAGGTACATCAATGAGCCAATTATTCCTCTTTAAGTCTTGTGATCCACTGATTCACCGGGAGGATCAGCAGATATCTTATATTCAAAGGCCATGGGGACCTTGGCCGAAGAGCAATTGTCCAACGAGTATTTCTTCAGTAGTTCCGTGGTGTATTTCTCCTGATGGATGAATATCCCTTGAGGAATTTTCTTTCTTTGAAGCCCTATAAAGAAGTTAATCTCTCTATTCATGTTCATTTTGAACTTATTGGTCATGAGCTTAGCAAATTCATCCACCAATCCCTGATCAGTTGATCCGAAGATGATATCATCCACATATATTTGTACAAGCATAAGGTGATTACCATTAGCCTTTCTAAATAAAGTGGGATTAATGACTCCTCTTTTGTATCCGGACGAGACAAGAAATTCAGAGAGTGTCTAGTACCATGCTCTTGGAGCTTGCTTTAGACCGTAGACAACTTTTTCAAGTTTGTAGCAATAGTCTGGGAATTCAAGACTTTCGAACCTCGGAGGTTGCTGAAGGTAAACATCCTCTTTTAATTCACCGTTGAGAAAAGCACTTATCACATCCATTTGATGTACTTTGATGTTCTTGTGAGCTGCGTATGCTAAGAAGATTCGGATGGCTTCCATTCGTGCCATCGGAGCATACGTTTCATCATAGTCAATACCTTTAAGTTGACTATATCCCTTGGAAACTAGCCTTGCCTTGTTTCTGACAACCGCGCCGGAATCATCCATCTTATTTTTGTACACCCATCTGGTACCAATAGTAGTGTGACCTTGCGACTTTGTAACGAGTTGCCACACTTTGTTTCTTTTGAATTCTTCTAGTTCTTCTTGCATTGCGGATATCCAGTCTGGTTCTAGTAATGCTTCGTTGATTGTTCAGGGCTCAACCGAGGACATAAATGTTGCATAGTGACAGTGATCAGATAAATCCTTGGAAGATTGAGTCTAGATACCTGCGGATGGGATGCCGATGATTTGACCTGGTGGGTGGTCCTTCGTCTATACGTGAAGACGGGGTTGCAGATGATTAGCAGCTGCGGTGGAGGGAATATCTTAAATATCGGATGATTCTATGGTTGGAGATAGCAGTTCCCCCTGGATTTGAGAACATCCTGCTGAATCATCTTGGACGTTTGGAACGATATTAGCATTTATTTGAGCAGTTGGAAGAGGTTCCCCCTGGATTGCAGATGAAGGATCCTCTTGAGCATGAGAAAGTTCCCCCTAAATTTTTGGAATTGTGAGAACTCTTGGGTCAGTTCTGGTGTCGATATTCTCTATGTTTTCCTCATTCGAGTCCGAAGAGACATTTGATGGTTGAAATCCTCTGTTGAGAGGGGTTGGTGCCGCTTCATCTAATACTGGAAACTCGATGGTTGTAAAACGATCCGGAGTTGAGTTTTCCCCCTCAACCGACAAGGTGGAACTATTAAGTGATACCTCATCAGATGGCGTAGGACCAGATACTTCAGCATGCTGCATTCAAGCTTCAGAAGACACACGAACTTCAGATAGCTTAGCAGTTTTGATGGGATCGAAGAGATCATCACAGTTAACTTCAACTATGTTCAATAGACCCGAAGAGTCAGGAAAATCACATTCCAGGATTGCTTTGGTTTCGGTGGAGGGAGCCGTGTTGCGGACGTAATAATCATCAAACTTTACATTAAATCTCTCTATTATTAGTCTCGTACGTCTTATGAGAACCTTATAGGCTACCTTGTTTGTTGAGTAGCCAAGAAAGATGCCTTCATCAGATTTTGGTGCAAACTTGTTGAGATGATCCTTGTTGTTAATCAAAAAACATTTGCACCCAAATATATGGAAAAATCGAACATTAGGCTTTCTGTTTTTGAGGCCCTCATATGGTGTTTTTGGTGAGGCATTTGCATACGATGCTTCGGTTCTGCACAAAGCAGGCTGTGGCCACTGTTTTGGCCCAGAAGTAGAGAGGAAGGTTGGCAAAATTGAGCATAGATCTGGATGCTTCTACCAGAGTGCGGTTCCTACGCTCTACTACTCCATTCTGTTGTGGGGTGTATGGAGCTGAGAAATTGTGACTTATGCCCTTGGAAACCAAGAAACTGTTCAGATGATGATTAGTGAACTCGGTTCTGTTGTCACTGCGGATGCGACGTATTGGTAGTTTGATTTGAAGTTCTACTCCTTGATAAAATTGATGAGTACTTGTGGTATTTCTGACTTGAGTCTAAGAAAGAAGACCCATGTGAAATGAGTGAAGTCATCTACTATAACCAGTATGAATTTCTTATGGTGAAGACTGGCTATAGTGGATGGACCACAGAGATCAATGTGGATAAGTTCCAATGGTTCTGAGATGGAAGAGTCGATCACCATAGGATGACTTGCTTTGGACTATTTTCCACACTCACATGCAGGGTAGAGAGTGTCATTGTGATACTTAAGAATCGGGAGTCCTCGGACAAGTTCCCCTGTGACCAGGTTGTTGATATAGCAGAAGTTGAGGTGAGAAAGCTTACGATGCTAGAGCCAGCTAACTTTGGATACTACTTTTGATAGGAAACAGAGTTGCGGTTTGCCGATGATAGAAGAGACATCCAGAGGATACATAGTGCCTTAGGATCTGGATTTTATCAGGCAAGTGCTCCTATCGCTTGTCATTATGTAGCAGAATTGGTTATCAAATTCAACCCGATGGCCTGCCTTACATAGTTTTCCAACACTAATGAGATTGTATTTGAGACCTTCTACATAGGCTACATTTTGAATAGAAAAGTTTCCAGTAGTAAGAACACCATAACCTCGGATGATCCCATTCGCGTTGTCGTCGAATGTGACGTTACCCCCGTTACAAATTGTCCTAAAATCCCGAAGGTATTCTAACCTTCCGGTCATGTGAAAGGAGCAGACACTGTCGATCAACCATTCTTCTTCTTGGTCCTCCTTGCACAAAGCATGAGAATTAAATGGTCATTTTAGGCACCCAAACAAGTTTGGAGCCTAGGGAAACATAATAATTCTTAATTGATGCATGATACGAGGTTGTAAGGACAAGTTTTGTGTCAAATTTTAGACCTAGTCTTGGGTGTTTGAGATTTTTGGGTGTTTTGTGAGATTGAGAAAAGATACGAGGTTTTTGAAAAGGGTGTGATTTGATATGAGAAGAGAACGTTTGACACTAACATTTGCAAACTAGACTTTTGTCATTTGTTTTGACCTTTTGATTAGTCAATGGTCTTTGTGAGGAAGTATGTTTGTGACCGGTCCGAGGGTTGTGAGGTCTGACAGTAGGACTTGAAGAAGTGGATTTTGCAGGTGTAAGATCATGTGTAGACCTTTTGTGAAGTGATTTCTTAAAACTTTGTTGTGACTTTAAGAGTGCTGGATTTTGCAAAATACCCTTCCATTTTGGATTATCTAAGGAATAGATTTGAAAACCATTACTTCAAAAAGACTTTACTTTCCTTTGGGTTGTGTCTGATGGATTTGGAAAGGACTTAGGAACTTTACATTCCTTTTTCTTCATTTTCTTGAATGCAGATTTTGTGGATAGATAATTTGAGAAAACAAATTTTTTTGGACTTCTAGACTTAGGAATTTTGACAAACTGCTTTTGTTTTGAAAGATTTTCCCGCTTTTTCCCATGGGATCAAATTTCTTCCTTGAACGCCTTTCTGGCCTCAGTTTTAGGAGAACCGCAGTCAGTGACATTAAGTTGCGGTTTCCTTGAGATAGTTGGTAATTTTGAGAAACAAGGACTTGATTCATCTGAACTAGATAGTTCAGGATTCAGTGAACATTAACCAACTTCAAAATTTTCGATTGGTAATTCATGATGAATTGGTTGAATGGTCACAGTACTCTTAACTAAGGTCTGCGGTTTGGAGCCTTGAACAACCGCATAATAAGTCTGAGTGGATACATTGGTATGACAATTGACGGAAGATAGATGGGCAGACTGCGGTTCATGACTACAGTAAGGGAGACTGCAATTTGGCGACAGAGACGGGAAGTCTATTGAGACTTAGGGACCTTCCAAGACAATTTCCTCATCAGTGATAGATGGAGTCTGAGAACTGGGAATAATTGTGCTATCTATAGGATTAGAGAATTCAAGAAGAATTTCTTCGATAAGACAATTGTTACTCAGATCATGAAATCTACGAAAGTGAACTTTGATCTCTTCAGGGAACGTGTTGTTATTGACCGGAAACATAAACTCACGGTCAGGAGAGATGTAGGGACGGTCCTTGTTGAATCGGGGTGATGAGTCCGTTGACGTAGAGTAACCATTGGACCAACCCCAATTGTAAGTATTATTAGTAGTCCCATTGTTAACAAGATTCTCGATGGCTTCACTTTCATTAAACAAATTTTCTATTAGAATATTTGAGTGTACAATTTCACTCTGAGTTAAATCTCTCTGATTAAAATCTATTTCTAACTGTGTTTCACTCAACATTCTTGCATCTTTCTGTAACATTAAGTCCTTTTCTAGCATATCCATTTTGAGTCTTTTGTTGTCCAGTCGTCCTCTTATGTGAAACATCTCTTGGGATGCAATGTTCTTCTCATCTAATGCTTTGTTATAGTCTGTAAGGACAACAACACATGTGTCATTAAGGTTGTCTATAAAGGGCTGACAATCATGCATACTATAATTTAGAGTTTGGATCATAAGTTTTACTTGTTCGACGATGCTGAGTGTCCCATCTTTAGCCATATAGGAGTAATTCTTCTCCGTCTTTGTGGATCCATTCTCATCAGCAGTTGCAATCATACAGATCTTTCCTTTTCCTTTGATGCTGCTGATGTCATCATCTTCATCCCATGAGGACCAAACTTGATGGTCTCTTTTCAATTGAGCAACATAAGCTCTTCCTTTTTCCCTTTCTTCCATCTCTTGAGCCATCCTGAGATAGAATTATCTATCCTTAACTACATTTACCTTGCAGTCTTTGGCAAAATGATTTTCTTTGTTGCACTTGTGACATATCACAACATCACTTTTATCTTCTGAAGGAGTACCAGAGTCCATAGTTTGGATGGACTGCGGTGCCACCTTGAGCTGAGTATTTTGAGACTGCAGTGGTGGGTAAGGGTTTTTAGTGAAACGAGAGTGATTGTTTTGAGAGTTGGGATTGCGGCTGAAAGGTGGTTTGTTGTATTGTTGGTTATTTCGGAATGAAGGTGGTAACCGATTGAATTGTTGGCTGACGAGAGCAATTGCATTCTGAAATTCTTCTTCGTCATCATACTCTGAGTCTGCTTCATATGACTGCGGAGAGTTGTCATATGTAGTGGAATATGATTGAGAGTGAGGGGATTGTGCTACGAGGGCTAGTGGACTCTTGAGCTTGCAGTTCACCGTAGAGCTTATAGAGAGATAGAGAATGAATTTTTCAATCCCCTTGAACAATCATTTTTGCAGTCGTCCAAGGCCTTCCTAAACCATTAAGAAACTGACATGGTTGCTTCGGATAATGCCAACATTAGATAGTTTAGTGACTATCAGATTAAACCTTTTAAAGGAATCCTCCAAACTTTCACCCGCATGAGCTTTAAAGTTGTTAAACTCAGTTCCTTCATACAGATTTTTGAGAACATTCCAAATCTCCTTAGCAGATTTGCAATTTATGATTATGTCAAAGTTCCCAGGCGCAACTCCACAAGAAATCTCATAAAAGGCAATAGCGTAATTTTCCAATTTGTCAAAATCGTCCTTGGTGGGACGATTCAACGCTGGTTGACCTCCTCCTAGTCTGGCTGTGCCTCCATCAGTTTGTACTGGAGTAAGAACTGGAACATGAGGTCCTTCTTCTACAAATCTCCATATGTCTCTTCCAATTCTCCTTAAATATCTTTCCATTCTTTGAGACCAATGACGATATTCATTTGCCACCATTATTGGTGCGCTATTCGAACCACCAACATTGTTTGATACATTAAGAGATAATGCATATGCCATATTTCCTTGTTTTGAAAAATTTTGTTTCTTTTTTTTAAGAAGTGATCTTTAGTGGTATAGAAGGCTTTTTGAAAATCAGAGTTTTGTTTCAAAAGGCAACCACTTTGGCTCTGATACCAATTGTTGAGAGAAAAACTTAAGACACACTTGAACAAACGTTAGAACAAGTATAGTTGCAGAATAGTTAATCTCAAAGGATCATAAAAGCTCAACAATAATAATAAGTTAGAGTTAGATAATTAGAGAGTTAAGTGCGGAAATGTAAGGAAATATAAATGACAGCAGGTGTTATATCAAGTATACACATAAGTTGATTCTTAATAAGGAATGCATTCAAACCAAGTTAGTAAGTGAGATCGAACTTAGTGATTAAGTCAAGAATGACTTGCTCCGAAGAGAGATGATATCTAGTTGTGATATGGTGAATTTAGAGAGTAAAAAGGAGATGAGAGTAATAACATAAGATATGAGATTTAGGATGCGAAGTGTTATCAGATGTATATTTTATTGAGAAAGATTGAGTTCTATATATAGAGACTCAAGGATTACACTTGTTCATCTATCTAAACGTAGCCATGCAAGGCATACTAGATAAAAGAGAGTATTCTAAGAAAAGAAGATAAAAAGCTAAACTAAGAAAAACTAGATAGTGAACTACTGATGATGATAACTTCGGATGCGGTAGCTGAATTGGCTTGACTGCGGATCTTCAAGGGGTTGCGGTAGGTCAAGTTTAAGAGGGTCACTTTTATGATTCAAAACTACTTCTTTACATGTTAGTATCCAACCTATAACATTATTCTTTGTGAATATGACTTACTAAACGATATCATAATAATTAGAATAATTAAATTAAAAATAAATTATAATAAGTATAATATCAAGTAATTAAATGAAACCAGAATATTCATAATAATCAACTTAAAACAAATCAACTTTTACAAATTAGAATATTCTAATTTTAATATTATAGTTCTTATACATGTTACCACTCAAACTATAACATTATTTTGTAAAAACATTCTATATTTACATACAACATATTTTATTCTTTCGGAATATTCTAATTTTATACATGTTAGCAACTAGTCTATAGTATTATTGTGTAGGAACAATCTATATGTATAGAAAACATATATATTATTTATTTTAGAACAATATACATGTACATTAGGACTAATCATATTTCCATCCATTCCATTAAGTAGTCATCATATTACCAAACATAGAATTAAACAACCATCATACAATGTACCATACAAACTGATTTCCAAAACATTAAGCAATCATTAATATCTAATTTATTAAAAAAAACATAACAAAAGAAAATGTTTTCACGTTACATAACCATATTTTCAAACTTTAAAATTTGCAACAATTCTATTTTTCACTCGTTTCCAGTGCATTTCTTGCTTCAATTCTTTATTTCATCAACCTACGTCAACAAAATCAAAATTATTCACTTGGTCTCCATCTTCAACTTTCAACCATTTCCACGTTTCTTGTTTTTGAGTGTCTTCAACTCCAACCCGCTCTTTTTCATTTCATGGCTTATTGGTACTTGAAAACATAGTACCTTAAAATAAGTCATTGAAATTCTTTGTCATACTTTTGTTCTATTGTCATTTGGAAACATAGATACATAATTAGAAATAATTTCTTCCATATTCTCTTTTCTAACTAAAACTATTTTGAACACATTTTCAAACGTTTTTCATATTCCTGAAAAGTAAATATAACTTAGAATATCAAATGAAATTAGAATACGACGAAAAAATAATCATTTATGAAGTAACGTATAATTTATCATATCAAAATACATAGAATATCAAGAATGAACCATAAACATGTCACATTATAATACATAGAATTACGAAAAATAGCAACATACTTTAACTTTGATACGAATATAGACAATATAGTATAACTATATTCTATTTTTCTTTCTAATTAATTTTATTATATAGTATATGAAATTTATGAAAAAGTTCAAACTGTTACAACATTCTAAAACATGTAAAACTAGAATACCTATAATTTCCTAGAATATCATCTATGAACCATAAGCATGTCATATCAAAATACAATTTATCTTATCAGAATACATAGATTATCAAGAATGAACCATACACATGTAATATTAGAATACATAGAGTTATGTAAAATAGCAACATACTTTAACTTTGATACTAATATAGACAATGTTTTATAACTATATTTGGTTTTTTAACAAATCAATTTTATTATATATTATACAAAATTTATAATAAAGTTCAAATTGTTACAACATTCCAAAACATGTAAAATCAGAATCCCTAGAATTTCCTAGAATATAATATATGAACAATAAGCATGTCATATCATAATGCCTAAAATTATAGAAAACAGCAACATGATTTACTCTTGCTATTAATATAAACATTGTACTTTACTTTTTACCCATTATAACAACGCACTTTTATTGATTAACCAATATAATAAATATATAGAACCTCTATAAAATGATCACATGTCTTATATTAATGTTAACACAAACATTCCATAAGATTGACGTTATAAACTATAAACTTGTATTATATACTATAAAAATGATGGACAATTAGACTTCAATGTGTAAAAACCCTATATAATCTAAATAAAATCAACAAAAAATCAAGTTATGAAGTACATATGGTTTATCTTATCAAAATACCTAGCATATCAATTATGAAACCATAAGATTGTTATATCATAATACTTAAAATTACGTAAAATAGTAACATACTTTACTCTTGCTACAAATATAGACATTGTACTTTACTTTTTAGCCATTATGGTAACAGACTTTCATTTATTAACCAATATAACCAATATGTAACTTGAATCTTTGTAAAATGACCACATGTGTTCAATTACATATTGTTATTATCAGTAAAAATATGAGTTGAATTCTCCAGCTGTGATTTATCCAAGGTTAACTAGGTACTCACATTCAGTATGAGAATGACATGAGGAATGCACAAAATGATGATGACCAGAGTCGTTATAATGGAATTTCTCCATTCCTTTATTTCTTTAGATATTTTCATCTTGAGAATACGTATGGTATGTGTATAAAGCTTTGCAAAATACATGCAACACAATATTTCAAGATTTTTGTTATCCATAAAACCTATGTTCCTAAAGTGAATATTCCACCAACCCTTGTTGCAGTAATTAATTCCATTGCTACAGTAAACAATTTCATGAAGTAGAACAAATATATTAACACTAGTGTTATTTCAACAACAAAAATCAAACTTTAATATAAATAATATGTTTTTACAAGTGATTCAAACTTAATCCATGGATTCATAGAAAACAGAATTGTATAAAAAACAAACTAAAAGACATATTAGTTTTATCTTACCAGATTGTGTTGAACAATCCGTTTTTGATGATCCTAATCAGAATCGCTAGCTTCATAATCAGAATCAAAATCCAATATCTAAACTGAAATGGATAAATTTTATTTTTTTGAATCAGATAAAAAAATTTAAATTAGTTTCATAGGGCTTTTCTCGAGAGATTTGGGAAGGTGATTTTTATCGGAAAAAAATTTAATCTCGATCGAGCTTATGTATATACAAACTTAGGTTTTTCTCTAGAGATTGGGTTTTTATCGAGAGATTTGGGAAACAAAATGTAATCTTGAACAACATTTGGATCGAAAATCACTTCAGATCGAAGAACCCACGATGTATTATGAAAGATTCGTCAAACAAAATGGAATCAAGAAGGGTGTTTTTAGCATTTTGTCGTGAAGAGTTCTTGGGGAGGAAGATGAATTTCAAGTAGAATGAGAATAAGGAACTTGAATCAGAAGATCAACTTAGATTTATGATTAATCTTAAACAAATTTGTGAAGGAAGTCGAAGATGTCGATGATCGAGATTTGGATCAAATGGGTTTTAGTGTTCGCATCTAGGGTTTTTAGGAAGAACACCGTGTGTTTTTTGTGAGCTGAATGGAAAAGAACGTAAAATTCCATTCTTGCCTCTCTGTGTCTTATTCTAATCTCCAAGTTCCATTTATTTACAAAAATGTCACTGCCTACTTTATGTTCCGTATGGTTTAATCTGATTTAATATCAGCCTTTGATTATTCAAGATGAGTGGTCAAGATTTGGTCTCTCCGTCTCACAAAATATAGTGGTCTCACATGAACCTAACATTCTATATACATATATATATATATACATATATATATATATATATATATACACACACACACACACAGGGTGTGAATACACGGGTTTATTAAAAAAAAAGTTTTGGTAACCACAAAGATCATGTTCAAAAAAAAATTAGTAACGATTGAGTTTGTGACCTTTTGGTAAACCGTATGGACTATTTGTGTAACTTGGTCCTAATTAATCTGTACTAATAAAATTAATTAATTTAAATTCACAAATCAAATGTACTATCTACATTAATATACATATACATTAATTAATATATTAATAGAAAGAGCAATTGAAAAATAGAAAGTTATTATGTATATTAATAAATATATTTATAAAATTAATTAATATGAGGTGACATTTAATAGGTGAGATTTGAATAAAAAAGAAAAAAAAAACTATAAAAACGACAAGTAGATATTAAATAATTCAAAAAAAATCTAGAAAATGACAAGTATCAAAATGAAGGTGAAGATGACATGTGGCAAAATCATTCTTATTTATTAGGGTATATATATATATATATATATATATATATATATATATATATATATATATACCCTAATAAATAAGAATGATTTTGCCACATGTCATATTATATATATATATATATATATATATATATATATATATATATATATATATATATATGTATATATATATATATATATATATATATATATATATATATATATATATATATATATAGAGAGAGAGAGAGAGAGAGAGAGAGAGAAAAAAAAAATTCAATAGAGAACCATTATTAATCAAAGAACCAATCAATCAATCCAAAGCGTCGAAATTTAAAGTGATCAACGACAAAAATAATGGTTGTAGACTTTTAAAATTGATGTACATATACTGGATTAAGAAACTCACTTCATTTTTAGGCCATGTTTTTTATCGAAAAAAAAATGAATATACCGTTGTTCACTATTTTTTGTCCCTTTTCCGTAGAGATTCATGAAAATATATAAAAAACAATTTTTTTTTTTCGAAAAAAACTTATTTTAGTTTTTTTGTTGAAACATTAAGATCTATTTTTTTACAGAACGAAATTAATAAATATATTAAAATTCATACTTTTTGGCACTTTTTAAACATAGATTCATATTCATGTTAAAAAAAAATGTTATTTTAGTTTAGATTCACATTGTGAACCTGTTCAGATTCATATTATGAAACATGTTCAGATTCACATTGTGAGTCTTCTCAAATTCACAGTGTGCATAATAATAAGTCAGATTCACATTCATGAATCTGAACTGATCTAGCTTTTTCACATTATGAATGTTAAAAATTGAAATAATTACACTTTAAATTTACAGTGTGAATCTACATTGATTGAGTTTTTTAGTCGGTGTTGATGTTTATTATTAGAGTACAAAAATTAATATTTTTGGTATGATTAGTTTTTTTTTATTAAATTAAACTTAAATATTGAAAAAACTAACAAAATGAAGCGAATTTTTCTAGAAAAATAAAAGTTAATTTTTTTATATAATAATATGGATCTCTATAGAAAAAGAAAGAAAAAACGAGAACAACGGTATATTCGGTTTTTTTTTCGATAAAAAATGCGGATTAAATTTTTTTTTAAACAAAATAAAGATGTGAGTTTTTTGGTAATGAGATCGATTTATTGGTATAATTCGGTGTGTGTGCGTCCAATATATAAGTGTATATCTATTTCCTTGCCGTTGATCATTACGATTTCCGACGCTTATGATTGGTTCCTTTGTTTCTTGTTAATTATGGTTCTTTATTGAGCCTCACCATATATATATATATATATATATATATATATATATATATATATATATATATATATATATATATATATATATATATATATATATGAAAAACACCTTTCAGTTTATTCGATTTTAAAAGGGAAATCTCTAGAAAAATCCAAAAATTTTACCCTAATTTACAGAAAAGTCTCAAACTAAAATTTGTTTACGAAAAAGCATGAATTACCGGTAAAAATGCTGATTTGACCCATTTTACCGGTTTACCGGTTTTATTACGTACATGTTTCACTAAAGTCCCATTATTTTACCTTAATTTGCGAATAAGTCCCAAAATAAAATTTACTGATGATTTGGCCCTTTTCTTCATGTAACATACATTTTATCGGTTTCATTACTGAGTTAGTCACCTAGTCATTAAATTAGCTGATAGATGAATATGATGGGTTATATAATGTCATATTTACTGTAAAATTTGATATCCATCTCATCGGCTTATTTATAATTATGTATCTACATCAGCAATGAAACAAGAAAAATGTGTGTTTCTAAGAAAAAATAAGAGAAAATGAGTTGATGTTTGATGAGATGAATATATTGGGTTACATAAGATTAGATAGACAATTTGATATTTCTTATACACGTAAAAAATAATGCAGTTGTTGTTAATTTATGTAATTAACGTAGTCTTTGTTAGATGCATTTTATGTTCCAAAAAGATATCCAATACATCAGGATATCAAGTATTATGCTAAACATACCATTATATAACTCAACATATCTATCTCATCATCTCATTTAACGACTAGGCGTCCGGGTCAGCAATGAAACCGGTAAAATGTATGTTACATAGAGTAGATGGACAAATCATCAGTAAATTTTATTTTGGGACTTATTCGTAAATTAGGGTAAAATATTGGGACTTTAGTGAAACCGGTAAGTAAAAAATCGGTAAACCGGAAAAATGGATCAAATTGTCATTTTTATCGGTAATTCATGCTTTTCGTAAACAAAATTTAGTTTGTGACTTTTTCGTAAATTAGGGTAAATGTTTAGGACTTTTCTGAAGATTTCCCGATTTTAGAACATACTAACAATTTTATATAAAGTACATAAATATTATAACTGTGATTAATTAATATCGTTTAAATTAATTATAAATAATTAATTAAAACATAAAAACTCATAAATCTAAAATACTTAGAGATTAAAATTAACAACTAAAAGTTCATAAATGAGAAAATCATGAATAACAATCCTCCAAAGTTAGAGTTATACCAGTCATTTACTTCGAAATGAAGTTGGAAATGAAACCGAGTTTAATAATGTAGAACTCCAAAATAAAAGGAAAAATGGAGTTTGGAGTAGGTTTGGAAATGTTTTATGAGCTATCTCTAATTATAATTTATTAGGGTAATTTGCTTTTTTAATCGTTAATATAAAATAGTTAGATTCTTTTACAAAAATGCCACGACCTGTTTTATGTTCCTTATGGTTTAATCTGATTTAATATTAGCCTTTGATTATTCAAGATGAGTGGTTAAGATTTGGTCTCTCCAGCTCACAAAATATAGTGGTCTCACATAAATCTAACCCTATATATATATATATATATATATATATACACACACACACACACACACACACAAGGTAAACCGAAGAATAAGTACCAACTAATGTCTGAGTGTTTTGCTTATGATATCTGTTAGATAATCTATGTTATGAATTTGAAATGTTCAAAACAATGTATTGGATGTAAACAATATCAGTTGTATTATTTTAATGCATGGTGATGATTTATGTTAAGATTCATGTATATTCATTGTGATGGTATTCAATTTAAGTCACAAGAGCCCTCGGACGTTCCCCCGTCTGGTTCGGGGGTGTGACAGGTTGGTATCAGAGCTCTATTTATAGTAAACTAGCAAATCTAACCACACATTTATATGCAACTGTAAACCAAAAAGAGGGACTAACACAACTCTGAACAAAACAAGTAAAACACAACGATAAAACATCTTTGCTTGTGTGAATTAGGAAAAAGAACATAATACCGAGCCAAACAAGATAATGCTAGCATCTCGGTTAAGCCAGGACTGTTTGTGACAACCTGAAATTTCCATTCTGTACAAACAATATCACTTCAATAGAAGTTATAGCAGTCACAGTTAATTTTCAGACTTTTTCGTGTAAGTTTGAGTAATTTAGGTGTTGGGTCGTGTTTTGTGTTAAGTATTGCGTCTATTGGGCTCGTTAGCTAGTCCATTTTATATCTCCGGTATGGGCCTGTCCATCCGTGAGTATAGTAGGGTTTAGTATATATAGGAGCTTGCATGCATCCTAGAATGTAACGATAGAATAGAGCAATCAGGGGATTATTCAGCAAGTTTATTATCGTTCTTGTAACCCTAAAATCCTCTATAGCGGAAGTTCTTAGTCGAGCTCAGCTGAGGATTGTTTGATCTAATCATTCGACATATATTGATCCATACTTGTGTTATTTACTGCTTTTGCATTCATCGCATTCCCTATTAAGAAGATCTAATCGATCCTTAAGTTAGTTAATAACTTATCAATTGGTATAAGAGCAGGAGGCTGTGTAATTCATACACATCTTTTCTGTGAAAAAGGTTGCAATTAGGGTTATTCCGCATTAACTAATATTTATTGAGCCGTCATACCATAATTGACGTAACTCAACATTTATTTGTTTTGCCCTAATCTTATATATATTACAAGTCTGATCTTTCAAACAGGTTATACGATCAAGCATGGACGAGTCACAATCAAATCCCATAAACATCTCAAATAGCATTGGATCAACGACAAAGATTCCCATCCTTTACACCTAGGATTACAAAGTCTGGGCACATCACTTTGAAGATTATGTCATTGGATCTAAAGACAATGGATATCTTATTTGGGAAGCAATCGTGTCTGGACCATTCGCTCATTCAGCAACGTCTAAAATCATTAAAACTCAGAATGAGTATAATGATCTATTGAAGGACGTAAAAGATATTGCTCAAGACGAAAAAGATAAGTTTTAGTGCAATATTAAAGCATTGAGACTAATCAGATTCGCTCTTCAATCGGATACTTTCAGGCTTGTGAGTTCATGCAGCACTGCCAAAGAAATATGGGATAGGCTACGAGAATTATATTCCACAGACGAAGATCTGGAGCATTCCATTCAGACCTTACTTTTGTCTGAGTTTGGCGAATTTAAGCAGAATCCAGAGGAAACTGTTACTCAAAAGTTCGATCGCTTCAATCATCTTCTCAGTAAGATGATTAAACACGATATTGAAAGGAAGCTGATTGAACAAAAAGTTATGTTTTTAAATGGACTTAGATCTGAGTGGAGAGCAGTTGTGTCCACTGTTAAAGCTCATGAGCAATTCAAATCTTATTCATTGGCGAAGTTGGTAGGAATTTTGAAATCCCAAGAAAAGATTGTCTTGCAGGAGAAGAATGTGGTTTCAAGCTTGGGTTCCTTGGCCCTTCTTTCTAAAACCAAAAATGTGATGGAAGATGAAGACCTTAACTTAGAAGACTATGACCTTACCTCTGAAGACTATGCAAGGATGGTGTCAAATCCAAAGAGGTTTATTAAGAAAAGGTTTCCTACCAATAAGAACCGGAATTGGCAGGGAAGCTATAGTTCTGAAAAAGTGAGGGAGGAACCGAAGGCAGAAGAAGCAAAGAAAGAGCTGAAAGCTGAAGGGGATTCTGGTGTGAACTGCTACTACTGTGGAGGAAAGAACCACTATGCCAAAGACTGTGTCCTAAAGAAAATGGCAGAAAAGGATGAAGAAAAAGATGAAGAAGCTGTGTTGATGAAAAAGCTGGAAGAGATCAAGAGAAAGAAAATTGCTGCTAACCCTACTATGAATGCTTTAATTGTGCAGGGTTCGGTAGCGGATGATGAGTTCGGTGGCGTGGAAGTCTGGTCAACCGATTTTGAGGATGATGAAGTCAGAAAGCCATCTCATGGAAAGTCTTATGTTGCGAAAGGTGAAGGAAGGGATGGAAAGTGTTTGATGGTGTCGGATGTATCTCAAATGAGGGGATACAACACAGACGGTGGGAATGAAGACACAAAGGAGCGAGAGGACTTGTGCTTCACAGCAAAACCTCTCAGCGTGCAGTTTAATGAGCTTGATGAATTAATCAAGAAGGTACAATCCATTTTTGTTTCATTCAAAGTCCCACAAAGTTCATATGAAAAAGAATTAAAAAATGTAAATTCAAGAATCTCTCATCTAGACAGCAGTTTAACTCGAACACGGGTCACCAATTCTAACCTAACTGACCAAATAAGCAGGGTGTCTTCAAAGAGTGAGGAACGGAGGATGTGGATAGAGCTGAAGGAGTCGGAGTTGATCAAATCCAAAGACAAAAACATTTATTTACAAAGAGACAATTTAAAACTTTTGAAACAAAGAAATGTGTTTTGTTTGATTGCTAAGCGTCTTTATTCTAACATCACTCAACTTCATCTTAACTATGAAATAGGACAGAAAATTCATCGCATGATTTTGCCCTTCCCTGAGTTTAAGGAAGATGAAATCAACTCTGAAGCATATAATTGCGAAAGTGTAGTCTCGTCTGAGGATGTAAATCCGACTTATATGTATGGACTAGACAAAATCGAATCTTTCATAAAGTCCAAGGACCATAAGGACATGCTGAAAAACCTTTTGGATGAAAATGATAAATTGAAACTAAGGACCGAAACCATACAAAAGTTTGACTCATTGAATGCCAACTTGAGCTCAGAAACTAAAATTGATGTTGAAAATGCATCTGAGCTTAATGAGGATGATGATATGAGTGAAATTTCTGTCGAGGATGAAGTGGATTGTTCTGAGTTTGTCAAAAGCGAACCCGAAAACCACAAAAATCTTATTTCAGAAAATTCTATGGAGTTTGCTCGTCTGTCCCAACAAAAGTCCCCGATCCTTGAAGAAAAGGCTATTGTGTACCAAAAGGTAAGAACGACTCCAAATCAGGTGTATAAGGTCACAGGAGTAACTAAACATCAGACAGCTGAACTCACGGCCATTATAAATGAAGATAATGCTGATGGTTGTGATGAGTTCTTCTGGTCCGCCCCCATCGACAATGCTGATGAAACCGTTGGTCTGTCAGAACGAACGTCCTGGAAAACCAAAGGCAGATATGTGCCAGAGCCTTTGAACAAGTCTGATAACTTCGACAAGCCAAGTACTAGTGGTACAAGAGATGTTCCTGAATTAAAAGGAGTTCCTGCAAAAGATGTCACTCCTTCATGCGAAACATCATCAGTACAAAGTGCACCGGCTGACAAAAAGCAAAAGCAAAAAGCCAACATCCACCGACAGCCGAAGCAAGTAAAGGATCAGAAGCAGCAAAGGAATATGAGATACAAGAAGAATCTCTCAGAACGAAAACAGTTTTGGCAATCTCAAAACAGCAAGAGAATAATCACAACCGAAAGGACAAGTTCGGTTCTGAAAAAATATGACAACCGAAAGCATAGGTTCGGTTCAGAGAACACCAGCTACCGAAAGCATAGGTTCGGTTCCGAGAGCAAAAGCGACCAAAGTTCGAGATTCGGTCCCACAAATGACCAAAAACAAAAGGGTCACTCAGGACCTCAAGTCTGCAAAACTTCCCAATCTAACTTCTCTCGTTCTAATTCTTCTAATTCCTCTCAACCTCATTCTAAATCCAATTCTATTCATACTCAAAAACCAAAATCTTCAGCAGATTTGAAAGGAAAATCGAAGGTTTCCTCAGTCAAAACATATCAAAATCATCCCAATGTCCAAATGCCTAAACCTGAATCCAAACAGACAGTAACAAATCCCAATAAAATTAAGGTTTTCACCATTAAAAAGAAAGATGAAACAACTTTAATAAAAAGAGCATATCTTGTTGACATCTCTCTTACTATTCCTGTTCCTGTGAAAGGCTCACGTGGACCCAAGAAACTTTGGGTTCCTAAATCTGCTTAATTTTTGCAGGTTATCAGTAACGAGCAGTTTGATGAAGAATGGTATATTGACAGTGGCTGCTCATGTCACATGACAGGAAGGAAGGAAGAGCTGAGGGAATTTCTATCTCTTTCAAACGGTGGAAATGTCAAGTTCGGGAACAACTCATTCGACACGATAAAAGGCTATGGAATGATAACAAATGGAGATTTCACAATTAGAAAGGTTGCATACGTTGAAGGACTGCAGCACAACCTCATCAGTGTATCTCAGCTTGTTGGAGGTACCGGTCTCAAGGTCTCTTTCGAAGATGAGGGTTCAGAGATAATTGAAAAGAAAACGAAAAGAGTAATTCTCAAATCGGAGCGCAAAGGCGAAATGTTTCCCCTGAATCTCAAACCCATCAAGGGAAATCTAGCTATCTGCCTGTTATCCAAAGCACAATCTGACGAAAGCTGGCTGTGGCACCGAAGGCTCTGTCATCTCAACTTCAAGGATATCAACAAACTTGTCACAGGTGGTCATGTTCGAGGTCTTCCATTACTCAAATTCGACCGAGAACATTTATGTGCTGCGTGTGAAATGGGGAAGCAGAGTCGTCAAAGTCACCCATCAATGGTAAACACTAAAGTTGTTGAACCATTAGAGTTAATTCACATTGACTTGTGTGGTCCATCATCTATCGAAAGCATCGGCGGTAGCAAGTATATTCTTGTCATTGTTGATGACTTTTCACGTTTTACATGGGTGTTCTTTCTGAAGCACAAGTTTGAAGCAACTCTCAGACTAAAGATGTTTATCAAGCAGGTTGAAGTGCAGCTGAGGAAAGTCGTTCGCAACATCAGGAGCGACAATGGGCTGGAGTTCAAAAATAAAGAATTCGAAGACTTCTTGGCAGAAAAAGGAACCAGTCACAACTTCTCAGCTCCCTACACCCCTCAACAAAACGGAATTGTCGAAAGACGAAACCGATCTTTGTGTGAGGCGGCCCGAACCATGCTAAGTTTTGCCTCTTTACCTTTATATTTTTGGGCTGATGCTATTGTTGCAACATGTTTTACGCAGAACAGGTCCTATCTCAATAAACGCTTTAATTTCACTCCTTATGAGATCATCAACAACAGGAAGCCAAATGTCAAATTCTTCCACGTATTCGGCTCACAGTGTTTCATCTTCAATTCTAAAGAACATCGTAACAAGTTCAACGTGAAAGCCGATGAAGGGATATTTCTGGGATACTCTCTCACTTCGAAAGTATACTGGGTTTTGAACAAGGGTTCGAGGAAGATTGAAGAAACTTATTATGTGACTTTCGATGACAGCTATGTCAAAAAGTTGAAGGCCAGTGAAGACACAGTTGGAGAAATTTGTTCTCAAACAGGCCAAGTCACAACCTCGATTGCAAACCTATTTGAGAAGTTTGTTGAGTTATTCGATGAACCAGAGAAGGCCACTCTCTCGGAAGCTAGTGCAGCAGACAACAAAGTAGATCATCTGAAGCAACTCATCGAAGATACTGCCAAGCAAATGAATGAAGGAGGATCAAGTTCCAACGACCCTCCACAGCACGATGCTTCAGTTGAGGGGGAGGATCCACCTTCTTCTTCACAGCCGGGCTCACATGTTGAGGGGGAGAACTGTTCTTCAGCTGCTCCCGAACGCCCAGCTGTACCCGAAAGCCAATCTGCACCCGAAAGTCCTGTGGTACCCAAAAACCAATCTGCACCCGAAAGTCCTGTGGTACCCGAAAGCTCAACACCACCCGAAACTCCTGTAGCTCCGGAAAGTCAAGATACACCTGAAAGCTTATCTGTCGAGGGGGAGAATGCAGATATGTCCTATGACTATGATAGTTAATCTGAACTAGACGAGCTGGTAAATGTTGAATTAGATCCATCCTATGATCCAAATTACCCTCCTTTTGTCAAATGGACCAGAGATCATCCTGTTTCACAGGTTGTTGGTAATGTCTCTGAAAAGGTCCTCACCCGATCTCAACTAAAAGCTAAGCAAACTTCCTTATTTTCAAAAGTAGAGTTCTGTATGTTTAACTCCTTCGTCTCAAAAGTTGAACCAAAGACAGTTAACACTGCTCTTGATCACTCCGATTGGGTTCAAGCTATGCAAGACTAACTTAATGAATTCGAAAGAAATAAAGTTTGGCGCCTCATTCCAACTCCTCAAGATTCCTCGGTTGTTGGTCTCAAATGGGTCTTTAGAAATAAGATGGATAAGGAAGGCAATGTGATAAGAAACAAAGCTCGTCTAGTGGTGAAAGGATACTGCCAGGAGGAAGGAATCGATTATGAGGAGACTTTTGCTCCTGTGGCTAGGCTGGAATCTGTTCGAATATTTCTTGCCTATGTTGCACACAAGAACTTTGAGGTCTTCCAAATGGACGTAAAGTGCGCATTTCTAAATGGAGAACTTGAAGAAACGGTGTACGTAGAGCAACCACCTGGATTTGTCAATGAAAAATACCCCAATCATTGTTATATTCTGGACAAAGCGGTATATAGACTGGACTGAAACAAGCACCGAGGGCCTGGTATGAAACGCTAACCAAGTTTTTAAAGATGTCCAAATTCAAACAAGGTTCGGTTGACCCAACCTTCTTTCGTAAGAAGGAAGGTAACCACCTTATGATTGTTCAAATCTATGTCGATGATATCATCTTTGGCTCAACGAATCCTAGCTTAACGGCTGAATTCAGAAAGCTGATGGAGACTAAATTTGAAATGAGCTCAATGGGTCCAATTAACTTTCTCCTTGGTTTAAATATTAGACAGGGACCCGAAGGCATCTTTATTAACCAGGAAGCTTACACGAAGACTCTCCTTGCTAAATTTGGCATGATGGGAGACTCAAAGGTTAAAGTTCCAATGGCGTTCGACACCAAGCTCACTACATCCTTGGATAAACCAGCAGTCGATATTACGCTATATCGCCAAATGATCGGTTCTTTAATGTACCTTACTACTAGCAGGCCTGATATAATGTTTTCTGTTTGTTACTGTGCTAGATTTCAGGCAAATCCTCGTTAACCTCACATGCTTGCAGTGAAGAACATACTCCGGTATCTCAAGCGAACTACCTCTTTAGGCCTATGGTATCCATCCAACTCAGGCTTCTTTGTTTAAGCCTACTCAGATGCAGACCTTGGAGGTTGTGGACTAGACAGGAAAAACACCACTGGAGGTTGCCAATTCCTTGACGGGAAGTTGGTTAGTTGGCAATCAAAGAAACAAACCTGTGTATCCCTGTCTACCGTTGAAGCAGAATACATCGCAACTGCCTCCTATACTTCAATAGTGATTTGGATCCAAAGCCAACTCCGGGACTATGGACTCAATATGAAAAAGATCCCACTATATTGAGACTCTGAAAGTGCAATTAGGATCTGTCATAACCCAGTACAACACTCCAAGACTAAGCACATAGCACTGAGGTATCACTTCATTAAGGATCATGTAGAAGATGGGAACGTCGAATACACTTTGTTCGAACCACTGATCAACTGGCTGACATCTTCACCAAAGCTCTTCCTAAAGCATCTTTTAACAAAATACTACAAGGGCTAGGTATGATGGAATCGGAGTCAGTAACAAAAATTACCTCTCAAGCTCAAAAGCAAGAAGCGAAATAGACCGAACGTTCGGTTTCGGGTCTTGTGCTAATGTACCGAAATGAATCGAACGCTCGGGTTCGGTTGCATTATCTGCTTTTCGCTCATCACTCAAAGGTAGTTTCCTTGGTTGTAGATCTTATGTATAAATTTTCCAAATTCATTTCTCTTATTGTCAAAGTTATTCTCTTTTTCAAATCTACCTTCTTTGGCGACCGAAATCAACCAAACGTTTGTGTTCGGTTCCAAAATTTTTCTCACCCGAAATAGACCGAACGCTCGGGTTCGGTTCCAAAGTTTTTCTCAACCGAAATAGACCTAACGCTCGGGTTCGGTTCCAATTATTTTTTTTTGTGTGTCTTATTTCTTTATTTTTTTTATCAAAAATTCCAAAAATATCTTTTTTCATAAATTCAAAAACTACAAAAATATTTTATTTTTTTTATTATCTTATTTAACTTGGCTTTTATTTTTTTTATTTTTTTGTGGGTATATAATTTCATTAGCTAAGTGTCCCTAGAAGCATGCTGCTGTATGTGTCCAAAGCCTCACCTGATTCTGAATAATAAGCCTTACTGACTTGGTATAACCAAACCTTGTCTTCCCAATTAGGCTTTCTTATTTATTCTAATCATGAGCTACCTAACTCTCTTCTCACATGAGATATGAGTTTTCTGCTTGGTCCTATTTTTTATAGTAGAGGTACTTTGATTTCTTTACACCATCTACATTGCATTTCTCCATCACATTCGCTTCACCAACGTAACCCTTGAGACTCTCTGAAATTACCACTGAGGTTTATGGTTGCACAATTTCTGCGTTTATGATCTTAGCTTAGTGCCACTACGTGCTAAGTGAAACCCAACATTCAAATACCCAAGATGCATTGACGGTGAGCAATTAATTTGTTCTAGCTTTTACTGATGAATTGACGGACTTATCCATGGGGGTATAACATGAAATCTCTATTTCTATTTTGTGTGATTCCTATGAAATTGTTAAAAAACCATAGCATTTCTTCCTTGGGATCTAGTTTTAATTTTTGTTGAGATTTTATAAATTTCTTAACCAAATTAAATTATCTCCAACCTACTTGTTCAACAGACTACACCGGTCTCACAAGTACTTCGTTCGATTTCTGTCTTATATCAAGATTAGGAATTTTGAATCGAAGCGATAGCCACCCTCATAAGCCTAATTAAAAGAAGCCTCTCAACACTTCTTAATAAGTGTCTGATCGTTATTCAACGGGAAACCACACAAACACTTTAAGGTCTCTATTGACTTTGAAGGAAGAGATTCGTGCCCGGGATCATTTGTTTCGTGTCTTTATTGACATCACATATTTTCCCAAAAGTGTTTCTTTATTTCTTTTCTTTTACACCCTAAGCACGAAAATCTTTGATTTTCCAAAATTTAGGTTCTATTCATTACAAGGCATTTTAATTGGATTGGTGATTTATTAAAGGCTGTGGTAAATATTGATCCACGTGGGAGATTTTTTTTTTTTAAAAAAGATGTTGTTTTATTCTAAAGGGATAAGATGACGACATGATGACTCAGGCGGGAGTCTAATCGATTTGATTTCAAACGGTGCAAGAGGGAAGCGTGCGAATCTGAACCGTTTCATCTCCAAACGGCGCCTGATGGGAAGGCGTGTTATTAAGGTCCTGACATTCTCTCTCATGCGCGATCATCAGCAACCCAACTATCACGTATCAGTCAACTCCGAAAAACCCTTCGTTTTTCAATCAAAGATTTGGTAAGATCTTTCTCTCTCCTTAACCCACAGTATAAAAGGCAACATCATCCACCGTTTACCTCTTTACTGCAATTAAAATTCCCAGAGAGCAAGAAATCCTTAAACCTTCACTGTTCATCATCTCCTCCACTTTCTTCATAGCAATGGCAGATTCTTCCTCAGTTCACGCAACATCCCACATTTTGCCCATTCGCCCACAACAAAGCTTGATCATCGATTTAACCCCTCATTCTTACGACGCATTCATGTTCCCCATCATCGAGTGTCTGAAGTTTTCTCCAATCACTCCTGCACTTACCAGGGCTGAAACTATTCCGATGGAATTCTTGTCACAAATCTTTGCCACTGCTCACTATGACAAGGTCGTCGATAGAATCTTCTTTGATGTCTTTGAGCACAAGGCGTCGATTTCAAAGCAGCGGTTCTCCTCATTGTTAGGGTTTGACGTGGATTCTTCCAGGGTCAATCCGGAATCCATCCCCATGGGTCATTTGTTCAACATGTTCTACAACATGGGATACACGGAGGTGCTTACTACCGCCATAGCTCAACAAGCTTCCCTTGCTTCTACAACCACCGCCATAGATGCCTCTACCAAAGCCTGTCAGGCTGCGACCGAAAAAGTCAATAAACTATTTACTGATGCCTCTTCCCTGTTGAAGTCTTTACAGGAGAGTGCCAACGCCGCTAAGGCTAAGCTGGAACCTATTGTCCACCAGCTGGCAACATCAGTCGCAACTGAGTTGAATTCCTTCGCTTCTCTTTGTCAAACAATTTCTTACGACAACTCAGCTTTTCGAACAACCATCGAAGAACGTCTCTCCAAGCTTCAAGAAGATTTGGCTGCCGAGAACACTCTCATGGATGTTCTAGCCAGGAAGACTACCGCTCTGAAGGTCAAGAGCATTCAACTCTCCAACTCTCAACAGGAGATTGACTCTCTTCGATCTGAAAGGGAGGTCATCAAATCGTGTGTTTCGGATGTCCACTCTACCATCTCCACCATCCTAGAAGCACATGATCCAATTCTTAACTACACTGTGAGGCGTGACCTTGCAGAGAAGTTCGCTCCCGCCCTCGCCCTACTCAGTAAAATCGAAGGGCTCCTTGATTTCATGTCCATTCTGAAACAAGGGGGAGAGAAGGAAACAATGTCTCAACCACCTCCTACTTCCATAGCAACTCATACTACCGAACCTCCTCCAGTAGGCCAAGCCTCCGGTTCCGGTGTGAAAGACAAAGGCAAAAAGATTGCTGAGGAGGAAGAAGAAGAAGATAATGAGACAATCGCCGACTTGTTGAAGCGTAAAAGTCGACACAATGAGGCTGACATCAGTGCTCGTGTGGCAAGAGAGGCTGAAGAAGCCGAACGTAAACAAAAGGAAGCCCACGACCTTCTTGAGAGCAGGAAAACTTTGTTTCCTTCCTGGACTCTTGAGAGGATGATTAAAGAAGCCATTGACACACCGAGTATCTTGTGGCTTGAACCTATGATCTGTTTAGATCGGTCCAACACTGTCGACTCACAGTTCGACATGCCACTGACCCGAAAGGCTTTTATCTTTCATGCCTTTTCCAACATTGCAGAGATCCCTCATCCTCATCCACAGGTTGATCAGGACTTAATCAATATCTATCTGAAGGCTGCTCAACCCCAATATCAGACTTGGAGTGCTCAGAAAATTGTCAACGTTCGGGTCTTGAAGTCGTACAGTGAAGGTAACTTCATCAACATTCGGTTCAAGGTACTTCGGTGATCTGCAAAAACCGAACATGCTATTTCCCTTGCAGATCTTCCCAACCTTAATCCCCATGATTGGATTATCTTGCACAACATCCTCCTCACCAACGAAGCTGAATACGGTCCGATCATCGACCATTTCAAGAGGATGCACGTGTGCTACATCATGGAAGTTGCATTGATGGATCAGGAGATTGCGAGCGTATTTAAGAAAAAACCTACAATATCTCCTGTTGGCTCTGCCAGTGATCTCAACCAAATGCAGATGGGTAAGATTGACTCGAAGAGGAATTCGGTCATGTTTACCAAGAACGAAGGACATAAATGTCTTTTCGCCTTGGCAGACAAACATCTATACACCACTGCCTATTTGGAGCATGTTTTGGCGATCATCCATAGATGCAAGAAGAACACAGCGGATGATGTCAAGTACTTTGATGACATGATTCAATGGTACATTCGGTTCAGAAAGGCTATTCTCGCTCTAATCTCACGTCTGTTTGATACTACGAAGAAAGTTCCCGCTGCCGGCCCAAGCAAGAAGAAGTAGTCTCGCTCCAATTTGACGCAAAGGGAGAGATTGTTGGGTCAGGTTTTGTGTTAAGTATTGCGTCTATTGGGCTCGTTAGCTAGTCCATTTTGTATCTCCGGTATGGGCCTGTCCATCCGTGAGTATAGTAGGGTTTAGTATATATAGGAGCTTGCATGCATCCTAGAATGTAACGATAGAATAGAGCAATCAGGGGATTTTTTAGCAAGTTTATTATTATCGTTCTTGTAACCCTAAAATCCTCTACAGTGGAAGTTCTTAGTCGAGCTCAGCTGAGGATTGTTTGATCTAATCATTCGATACATATTGATCCATACTTGTGTTATTTACTGCTTTTGCATTCATCACATTCCCTATTAAGAAGATCTAATCGATCCTTAAGTTAGTTAATAACTTATCATTAGGGTTTACACTTCTGGAGATATCAGGAGAGTGGATGCACTAGGTTTTTGTGCAACACTGTTATTCCAACACTCTGTTATATGAGAAATCATTTCAGGAATAAAAATATTTTCTGCCAAAAATATCTCAGGACTATAAATAGAATTCTGAACCAAATTCATTCATTATTCGCATTTCGAACTAGAGAAAAGCCATTTTCTCTCTCACGGATCTTTGGGTTTTTATCCCAAATCGTGAGTACCTCTCTCTAGTAGTGTTATATAGCTTAAAATGTGTTCATAACATAGATTACATAGCTAAATCACTAGATTTAGGAGTTTACTCCCCAAGGTGTTCTTGGGCGGTAAACTCCCGAAACAATGCCTAGCCTTTCCCCCGAGATATACTACTACCTTAGGCTTGTTTATAAGTGTATTTGGGACATGAAAACATCAACGAAACACAAATGTTTGGGTGTTCACGGCCCAAGAGGATCTTGGACCGTGAACTCCAAAATCTTGGACCAAAGTGTGTTTTTAAGACACCTAAAGCCTTGGACATTTACATAGACTTGTTCCCATTTAATGAAGGGCCTTAAACACATCAAGAACACCCCTTAAAGTGAGTTCACGGACCTAATAAGGTTCTTGGGCCGTGAACATCAAACAAAGGCACCAAAGTGTGCCAAAGGCCTTGATATGCTTGGAATAAAAGTCTAAAACCTATACCACATGTGTATGAGACTTGAAAGCATCAAAAACACCCATCCTTAAGAGTTTACGGCCGCAAACTCTAAAGGAAATGGCCTTAGGGACGTAAACTCCTCAAAGAAGTGTTTCTATGCCTTAAACCCTTCCAAGAATTAACCCACAAAGTTGGAATGCTTCTAGGGATTATTTAACACCTTAAACAACCAAAGACATTAAGTCTTGGAGTTTACGGCCGTAAACGCAAGAGTTTACAACCGTAAACTCCATGTGTGAGGATATATGGAGAGTAAACTCATATATGAGGTCCTTTGGAACCCTAAACCCAAGTACCTTGTCCCACAATAGCTTAGATGCAATCCTTAGGGCTTAAAACACTTATATAAAGTGTTTATTATGTTCTAGGATGTCTTAACATTATCAATTAGTAATTTAAGACAAATTGAGTGCATATATGTGTGATTATATGTTCATTAGGATCATAGTGTGTGTACAAGTCCTCACTTGACACCCTAACAATCCTACACCGTTCAGTTCATCCGAATCACCATCTACAGGTGAGTTCATACCCCTTAATCAATGTTTTAAACGATTTTAAATGCTTTAATGGGGGGGGGGGGAATACAAGTAGAAAACAATATGTTATTAAATCAATCTTATGTATTTTATAACTGTGTTTTCACTCAGTAGATTTCACATATTTCAAAAGGTGACACATGAAATGGTTTTCTATCTTAAAATACCTTGATAACAAAAGTATTAGTTTTGAAATGTTTATTAAAATGACATCAAGTCACTCTTAATTATTGTTCAAAACTCCTAGATATCTTGCAAAACCATTATTTTTACTTTCTTGAACAAAACTACACTTATACGCATATGTTCTTATATATGTATTGATGTTATAGTTTCCATCCTTTGTTCAGTTTCCCACACCCTGGTGTATCGAGGGTGCATAAATCTACTTGAACAGCCAATTACTTTCCAGTTAATTATCATAGGGATAGTTAGAAGAAACAAAACATTATTCGTATTACAAGGAATCACACAAGAGTCAGTTCATTCATGAGTCTATACCAGTACCTTACATGATACATGAGTACAATTACTTAGGATTACATGATACATGAGTACGTTTACATAGCTACATTTATCTGAATACGCTTACATGAATACCATACATGAGTACTGTTACTTAGATACATTATTCGGTATTCACTTTCCAAGATACTTGTACCTAGATTTATTAGGAAGATTTATTCGTACCTTCTGTGTAAATTTTCCTGCATATCCCTGTTCGATGGGATGTCTAGACGGGACTAACCATTCCGGAACCCAACTGTTAGCAACACTGGGTGATGAACATCTACGGAAGTCTAAGGTTATCACTTATCATGAATAGATTGATATCGGAACTAACCATTCCTCCATCCTGCTGTTGCAATAGAGGATGAGATGAAAATCTTCGGATGATTATTAGGTTAACGCTTGTATTAGGAGTCGGCCACGGGACTAACCATTCCTCCATCCTGCTGTTGCAACAGAGGATGAGATGAAAATCTTCGGATGATCATTAGGTTACCACTTATATTAGGAGTCGGCTACGAGACTAACCCTCCCTCCACCTTGCTGCCGCTACAGAGGATGAGTGGATAATCTTCGGGTGTTCATTAGGGTATACCTTTCGCTTCGGCGATGTCGTGTTAATCCTGGTCACCCTGGGATAACACTTACATGATTATATTTTTCCTATTTACTTTATTTTGTGATATATTCACATAAACGATGAGTTAGACTAAGCACTTTTAGTACTAGTCAATAGAAAGGAAAAGCTATCATTTTACTTACAGGACATTTAAGTCTTGGTAGAAGACTATCATATCATTTTCCTATTTTACTTTATTTTGTGATACATTCACCTAAACAAAGAGTTAGACTAAGTACATTTAGTACTAGTCACTAGTAAGGAAAAACTATCATTTTACTTACAAAACATTCGGGTCTTGGTAGAAGACTACATTATCATAACAAAGTATTCGGGTCTTGGTAGAAGACTACATTATCATAAAAAAAACATTCGGGTCTTGGTAGAAGACTACATTGTCATAACAAAACATTCGGGTCTTGGTAGAAGAATACGTTGTCATAGCAAAACATTCAGGTCTTGGTAGAAGACTACATCTCAAACTAATAGAAAATAAGGGATTTTCTAGGGCTTTTCATACTTACATCAACATTTTCATTTAAAGGTTTACATGACTTTTAAAACAGCTTTTAGTAAGCAAGAAAATGACACATAAATACTTATGAATTCACCAGCTTTAAAGCTGATACTCTCTTTCAAAATAACTTGTATTCTCAGGTCATCAGTAGACAGGTACGGTGGCCAGGTTTTGAGAAGACGGAGCAGACAAGTCTCGTCTTTTATTTTGATTGTATATTTTTGGTGTCTTTTTATAATGAAAGAACACACATGTATTAAAACTTTACTTATAATGCAATGGATGATGTTGTTGCTTGTTTACTATTTTACACTGTTGTGATACTCTACATGACGTCCTCCACCCCGGAACGTTTCCGCCGTTCTTGGTTTTGGGGTGTGACAGATTGGTATCAGAGCATTGTTTATAGTGAATATAGTATATCAACCCATAAAAGATATACTAACTATAAATACATGGGGATTAAAACACTCTGTCTAAGAGTTATACTTTTAAATAGTAAAATATTTAAGTAAGTATACGTGCCTGCATTCATACTAAAATCAGTGTCACAATGACAAGAACAAAAGTATTACGATTGTTGAATATCACTATTAAGCTCGGGGATGTATGGTCAGTCTTGGGAGTGGCATAGCCTGATCAACTATGTTGTTCCAAGGAGTGATTAGCACATGCCCAATAATGGTTGTGATATGGCAACAAGTCTAATAACTTACCAACATTACCACAATGGGAACATTATAACAGAACCTAAGTCTAAAATACCATAGGGGTGTTTTGTGTTACTATAAGTACTTTATACTTGAGAACTAAAATGGAATCTTCATTCCTAAGTTGATAATTGCTAAGTGGATACGCTAAAGTTATATGTAACTAGGATGTTATAGACTTAGAATAGGTGAAATTTTTGCTTTACCCCTATTCCTTGTGAATTTGGAGTTGAGGTCACTTATTCGAAGGCGTATCCTGTGTTGATTACATATAACTGGTATGCACTTTACAAATAGCGATGGAACTAATGAACATTTCCTAAATAATTATCTAAATAGTTCGTCTAATAATTATTTTCTTACCCCAAATTCTCGTGTAGATAACATGGCTGGATTCCATCCCCACGACAACCTGTTCCTTCCGAACGCGGTTATTGCTGGATGGTTTGGGGAAGAACCAGATAATGATCATCCAATCCCTCTGAATGATGACCATGCTGAAGACCTTTCAGACGAGGTCATCTCCGAACCCGAGGTTGAGAACCTACCACAGGCAGCTCCCTTTCCAATTCCCAACCCTCGTCCGGCTTTTCATGGCCCGACGCCTGAGTGGGTGGAATGTTTGGAAACATGGAGCCAAGGACAAGATCAACCCATTCCATTTAATGGTGACCGAAGCTTCTATGACCTGAGCAATGGGGGCTCAGCAGACAGAATCATGCCAATTCTGATCTGAAGAGTTGCCCGAAACGAAATTCAGGGCAGGACAGCTCTACAACGTATCGCAGAAGTTTATATAAATGGATGAATGCATATGCTTCGCACCAGTCGCCTTGAACATGCTCGTGAGAGGTCTGAGAGAGACCATAAAACCCGGCTGCAAGCACTGGCTGAGTCACGAGCCGAAGTCATAGAACTTAGAGCACGCCAGAGAGTGTACGAAAGACACCTACTTGATGTGGAACGCCAACTGGCTGAACTGAGAGTTCACCAGAGGGATGACCGTCACCAGTAGTAGATGCTTTACTTTATATTCCTTGTTGGAAAGAAATCGTGTTTCTGTCTATGCCCGATGTGGCATTTTCTATGAAACTATCTTGTACTGTAAGTACTTTTGGTTAGGTCTTTATGCTATCAGGAACTATCTTCTCTGGATATGATGTAAGACCTTGTTACAAATTCATTTTCCCGAACTTGTATGTCATGAATATCAAAGGTAATGGTAGTCGGCTAACTTCTATGTCATTCTTTATTCAAATACTCTTATCATACTTTCATTAGAGTCTATTTGAAACATGCTCTAGTCAAGTCATTGGACTATAGCAATTTAACTCCGAAGACATCTCCGAGTCTCTTTTAATGGTTGGATCACATTATTCGCCAACCAACGACACCTCGTCTAGAACGAAAAACATCTTGAGACCGTTGTAAGAACTTACTTCCGATCTTTACTAGGACTGCATCATTGGGATGTAGGTCGAACTTTCCTAAACATACTTCCATTCCATACTAGGACTGCATCATAGGGATGTAGGTCGAACTTTAGAGAACATACTTCTATTCTTTACAGGAGTGATCGAACTACATCTAGGTTCAACCATTCCCGCTCACAAATTCATTTTCTCTCCGTATGACAGAATCATGTCGCCCAAGAAAAACGATCAGCCCATCAACCAAACACCAACTCTTCAGATTGATGCAGCTACCTTTCAAGCTGCAGTCTCGGCTGCCGTGTCAGCTATTCTGACCCACCTGAACACTAACAACACAAGTGTTAACGGGTTTGTTATGGACAATTCCAACCCAAGTAACAATCCAGTACCTCAGCAAGCAACAAACTACCACGATACCCCGAGTCCTAATACCAAGAGTATCAAACAAAAGTCTTGGACTAACTCTAAGGACAAGTCGCTTTGAAGGGTGAACAGGAAACAACCACCACTAACAACTTTCACAGCTACGACATCTGCACCTCCTACGACCATTCCTTCTGGTGTCCCAATGGTCCCCAAACCAACCAAACTTTATGCTGGAAGTCTCCTAAAATGCATTAAATGCAGTTTTCACCACCATGGACCTTGTAGGGAGAAGTAGTGCTCACACTGCAATAGGAAGGGGCATACAGCCCGTGTCTGCAGGATGCCAACAGCTCAGGCCGCTCAAGTGCCAAACACCAGTGTGAACCAGGTTTGCTACGGATGTGGCAAAGTAGGTCATTACAAAAGGAACTGCCCAGGGGCAGAAATTGCTGGCACAGACGAAAGTCTACTACCAACCACCGCTGCAGGAGAGTCTACTCCGGACCCACGTTAATGTAATATAGGCATTTCGTTGTAACAAACTTATGAACCGTCCCCAAGACTAGTGCAACCAGAGTCTTATCTTTTGCGGGATCCCGTCCGTTTAGGGATGCTCGTGCTGCGTATCCTTGTCTTTTGTAGTATATCTTATTCGCAACAATAGTCTTGTAGCAAATCTAAAAAGTATTGTAACTCTGTTCATGGTTGCACAGTTGTTTTTGTCTGTAAACGTTTTATGTTCCAATCTAATGTCTTTAAGTTTCTGTATGATTCCGAAATTATCATACGACTCGATTCCATTCGATCCTCGCAATGCGAGTTTCATAAGTACATCTCTTTCTCAGTAAGCGTCTTTTAATGAAGCCATCATATCGGAACATCGGGGTACTCGTGCATGAAGTACCTTATAGTTCTTTTCCTTCCGAAGGAATCCCCACAGTATTACTCGTGCAGTACGTCAAGTTCAACTCCAGGATTCATACGGATGACCTATCACTGAAGAATGTATACATGAGAGTGATATATAATCAATGTTCTACAAGTTTAGAATTTATGAATTCACTATAACTTCTTTTCCCTCGGGGGGATGTGAGGTTAAGGAAGAATCAGTTATCCGACTACCTTTTCAACCTTATTTATATACGACTCGTATACACGAAATTGTGATCATTGAACCAGGTATGAATTATAATATGAACTTCAGGACGGAGACTGCCCAAGACTATGAGTAATTGCATTTAGCATGTGAACAAACTTAGAACCCAATATAACTCTTATAACCAGAACGCCTTTCTGTCTAAACATCTACGGAAGATACAAGAACAGCCCGGACAACACAGCGAACTACTCAACAATAGAATTAGAAGAACAGGATTTTCACCCTTGAGAGCTCCGGTCTTATTCGTACCAGAAGTCGAAGGAGTGCATCGTATGTACCTCGACGACCGGGGACTTCATTTCGATTTCCTTTAGAAATCGTTGTCTCTGCCTCGCTTAGGCAAGTTGACTGAGCAAACACAGGGAAAGAGTTACTTTCAGAAATGGACCTGAGATTCGAATATCACCAGTTCGAGTGATAGGGAAGGATGTCCTGAAGACTATCCTCCGAACTCGATGCGGACATTTCAAGTCCGTAGTGATACCCCTCGGATAGGATCAATACGCCCACAGTATTCATGAGCTGAATGAGTGGAGTACGTCTTTCTTACTGAGATCAGTTCATCGTTTATCCATGTAATACCTTACTTATCTACTCTCATAGTAAGAAGGAACCCATGGGAACATTACCCTCGGAAATACTTTTTGCAAAGTTCTCTGAACATGAGTTTTGGAATTAAGAGTCACATTTCCTGAAACACATTATTAGTGTTGTGGAAATTATTGAGTACTCTGGTAAGTTATTCAAAACCATTGGGAATTTGTCGGCACCGTAGTCACCGACAGAAAATTCGCCAAGTTCTAGGTCTTATAGACCTACTATCATAGTCCATTCGGAATCCCTCCCAAATTTCAGAAACCCTTTTGACTTTGACCCAGCGAGGGGTGGCCCTTAACTGGGAAGTTAAGCAGTAGAAAGAAACTTTGGAATACCAAGTGAGAGACCAAATTCTTTAAGAAACCTCACTCTGGGGATGGCTTAAATATGCTTCGTAAAGCGTGGAAAGCTAAATCCAATATAGTTAGGACCTCCGAGATTCTTACCAGAATCGGTCCTGTATCTCACCGACTATACCCACTCCACGAACTCAGTACGTACATTCTACTCTTTGCATCTCGATCGTGAAACCATACCTTCCCGTTAAGACTCTCGTAAGTCCACTTGTTGAGATCCTCGCCTTCATATTAGGACCGTAGTGACCCTCGACCAAGAGGTCAAGCAGACGAAGCAACGCTCGCCCATTAGTGAAGGTTCGTTGGAACACCAATCGAGAACCCGATTTCACTTGGGAGCGCGAGAGCAAATCGATTAGGAAGTTTTCACCTAACGACTCGATCACGTTTACTTACTTCCTTGCCTAAATTCTAATTTTGGGACGAAATTCCCTTTAACAGGGGGACGATGTGACAACCCGAAATTTCCATTTTGTACAAAAAATATCACTTCAATAGAAGTTATAGCAGTCACAGTTAATTTTCAGACTTTTTCGTGTAAGTTTGAGTAATTCAGGGTTTACACTTCTGGAGATATCAGGAGAGTGGATGCACTAGGGTTTTGTGCAACACTGTTATTCCAACACTCTGTTATATGAGAAATCATTTCAGGAATAAAAATATTTTCTGCCAAAAATATCTCAGGACTATAAATAGAATTCTGAACCAAATTCATTCATTATTCGCATTTCCAACTAGAGAAAAGCCATTTTCTCTCTCACGGATCTTTGGGTTTTTATCCCAAATCGTGAGTACCTCTCTCTATTAGTGTTATATAGCTTAAAATATGTTCATAACATAGATTACGTAGCTAAATCACTAGATTTAGGAGTTTACTCCCCAAGGTGTTCTTGGGCGGTAAACTCCCGAAACAATGCCTAGCCTTTCCCTCGAGATATACTACTACCTTAGGCTTGTTTATAAGTGTATTTGGGACATGAAAACATCAACGAAACGCAAACGTTTGGGTGTTCACGGCCCAAGAGGATCTTGGACCGTGAACTCCAAAATCTTGGACCAAAGTGTGTTTTTAAGACACCTAAAGCCTTGGACATTTACATAGACTTGTTCCCATTTAATGAAGTGCCTTAAACACATCAAGAACACCCCTCAAAGTGAGTTCACGGCCCTAATAAGGTTCTTGGGCCGTGAACATCAAACAAAGGCACCAAAGTGTGCCAAAGGCCTTGATATGCTTGGAATAAAAGTCTAAAACCTATACCACATGTGTATGAGACTTGAAAGCATCAAAAACACCCATCCTTAAGAGTTTACGGCCGCAAGCTCTAAAGGAAATGGCCTTAGGGACGTAAACTCCTCAAAGAAGTGTTTCTATGCCTTAAACCCTTCCAAGAATTAACCCACAAACTTGGAATGATTCTACGGATTATTTAACACCTTAAACAACTAAAGACATTAAGTCTTGGAGTTTACGACCGTAAACTCAAGAGTTTACAACTGTAAACTCCATGTGTGAGGATATATGGAGAGTAAACTCATATATGAGGTCCTTTGGAACCCTAAACCCAAGTACCTTGTCCCACAATAGCTTAGATGCAATCCTTAGGGCTTAAAACACTTATATAAAGTGTTTATTATGTTCTAGGATGTCTTAACATTATCAATTAGTAATTTAAGACAAATTGAGTGCATATATGTGTGATTATATGTTCATTAGGATCATAGTGTGTGTACAAGTCCTCACTTGACACCCTAACAATCCTACACCGTTCAGTTCATCCGAATCACCATCTACAGGTGAGTTCATACCCCTTAATCAATGTTTTAAACGATTTTAAATGCTTTAATGGGGGGGGGGGGAATACAAGTAGAAAACAATATGTTATTAAATCAATCTTATGTATTTTATAACTGTGTTTTCACTCAGTAGATTTCACATATTTCAAAAGGTGACACATGAAATGGTTTTCTATCTTAAAATACCTTGATAACAAAAGTATTAGTTTTGAAATGTTTATTAAAATGACATCAAGTCACTCTTAATTATTGTTCAAAACTCCTAGATATCTTGCAAAACCATTATTTTTACTTTCTTGAACAAAACTACACTTATACGCATATGTTCTTATATATGTATTGATGTTATAGTTTCCATCCTTTGTTCAGTTTCCCACACCCTGGTGTATCGAGGGTGCATAAATCTACTTGAACAGCCAATTACTTTCCAGTTAATTATCATAGGGATAGTTAGAAGAAACAAAACATTATTCGTATTACAAGGAATCACACAAGAGTCAGTTCATTCATGAGTCTATACCAGTACCTTACATGATACATGAGTACAATTACTTAGGATTACATGATACATGAGTACGTTTACATAGCTACATTTATCTGAATACGCTTACATGAATACCATACATGAGTACTGTTACTTAGATACATTATTCGGTATTCACTTTCCAAGATACTTGTACCTAGATTTATTAGGAAGATTTATTCGTACCTTCTGTGTAAATTTTCCTGCATATCCCTGTTCGATGGGATGTCTAGACGGGACTAACCATTCCGGAACCCAACTGTTAGCAACACTGGGTGATGAACATCTACGGAAGTCTAAGGTTATCACTTATCATGAATAGATTGATATCGGAACTAACCATTCCTCCATCCTGCTGTTGCAATAGAGGATGAGATGAAAATCTTCGGATGATTATTAGGTTAACGCTTGTATTAGGAGTCGGCCACGGGACTAACCATTCCTCCATCCTGCTGTTGCAACAGAGGATGAGATGAAAATCTTCGGATGATCATTAGGTTACCACTTATATTAGGAGTCGGCTACGAGACTAACCCTCCCTCCACTTTGCTGCCGCTACAGAGGATGAGTGGACAATCTTCGGGTGTTCATTAGGGTATACCTTTCGCTTCGGCGATGTCGTGTTAATCCTGGTCACCCTGGGATAACACTTACATGATTATATTTTTCCTATTTACTTTATTTTGTGATATATTCACATAAACGATGAGTTAGACTAAGCACTTTTAGTACTAGTCAATAGAAAGGAAAAGCTATCATTTTACTTACAGAACATTTAAGTCTTGGTAGAAGACTATCATATCATTTTCCTATTTTACTTTATTTTGTGATACATTCACCTAAACAAAGAGTTAGACTAAGTACATTTAGTACTAGTCACTAGTAAGGAAAAACTATCATTTTACTTACAAAACATTCGGGTCTTGGTAGAAGACTACATTATCATAACAAAACATTCGGGTCTTGGTAGAAGACTACATTATCATAAAAAAAACATTCGGGTCTTGGTAGAAGACTACATTGTCATAACAAAACATTCGGGTCTTGGTAGAAGAATACGTTGTCATAGCAAAACATTCGGGTCTTGGTAGAAGACTACATCTCAAACTAATAGAAAATAAGGGATTTTCTAGGGCTTTTCATACTTACATCAACATTTTCATTTAAAGGTTTACATGACTTTTAAAACAGCTTTTAGTAAGCAAGACAATGACACTTAAATACTTATGAATTCACCAGCTTTAAAGCTGATACTCTCTTTCAAAATAACTTGTATTCTCAGGTCATCAGTAGACATGTACGGTGGCCAGGTTTTGAGAAGACGGAGCAGACAAGTCTCGTCTTTTATTTTGATTGTATATTTTTGGTGTCTTATTTTAAAGAAATAACACACATGTATTAAAACTTTACTTATAATGCAATGGATGATGTTGTTGCTTGTTTACTATTTTACACTGTTGTGATACTGTACATGACGTCCTCCACCCCGGAACGTTTCTGCCGTTCTTGGTTTTGGGGTGTGACACTGTTCATAGTCGTATCAAGGAGTGGATGTAGCCTAATCAACTACATTTCCTCCAAGGCACAACTATCACATGTACCGAGGAAATCGTGATGGCTACGGAACCTAAAAACATACCCCCTTTATCACCAAGAAGAGAACATCAGCTCAATCTATACAATAATTGTAGCGTCCTAGGAGTAATGATAGTTTATTCGTATACCTCCTCTCAGTCACTATCGAAGGGGAGCAGCTGGTCATTCAGTTTCATCAGGTCTTAGTGGCTCACGAGATGATTGAAGATGAGCCTGAAGGAGATCAAGGGGGAGCACACAACGTTGGGCGTGACGAGTACACGGACACTGACTACGAGTTCGATGAGGCCGATGATGACATGGAGGGAGGACAAGACTCAGGCTAGGACTTCACCACACCACCTGTCAGCAAGGCACAGCAGGACCACCCCGCCCCACCAGTGAATCCCTCAAAGGAGAATCACTCCCCTGAAGCTGAGATTGCCGCCCATGGAAGCACGTGCAGTGCAAGCTGAGCATGAGAGGGATGAGGTCATTGGAAAAATGACTGAGATGGCTAAGTTGTTGGCTCAACACATCGGCATATGATCTTGCTACTGTCATTGGCGCTCCATAGAGTGTTAGGAATAGACTTATCTTACTAGTACTATGATCTATGCTATGTACCATCGACTTTATGTTTAAGTGATTAAACTACTCATAGAGCTGTTATGCTGCCGAACTTGTACCACTTATGTATGCTCTTTCGAGCAAAATTTTCATGTATCAAAGTGCGGATAATATTAATGAAAAATTTTATATGTTTACTGTGATCTTTTAATCTGCTATGTGTTACATATCCATGATTGTGTGCTAATTTGTGAAATTACTTAAGTTTGTGCCACACACCTATTTTATAGGATCACAATCTCACAAAAAGCACAGATAATCAACATCTTTCTGGTCCATGGCAGAAAGATGCCTCGATGACCAATCCGCAGAAACCCTGAGCCAAACCTGCCCGAGTTCAACACTGTTGCTTTTCAGGCAGCGGTATCTGCTACAGTCACCGCGGCTATGGCACAAATTCACCAAGGGAACAATGGATGAGTCAACGGACAAGGGGATGGAAGTTCAAACAACGGGATAAATTAAGGACCTACCAAAACATGCTCCTACAAAGACTTCAACAACGCCAAACCACGAACCTTTAACGACACTCGAGGAATGATTACCCGGAAACGATGGATCGAGAAGGTGGAATCAGTGTTCGAGATATGTGAATGCCCTGAGTAGATAAAGCTGAAGTTTTCCGCATGCACTTTTGTTGACCAAGCACTCACTTGGTGGAATGGACACATGGAAGCCATGACACTCCCTGTAGCCAATTCCATACCATGGGCAGAGATGAAAGAAATGTTGATGGCCGAGTACTGCCCTCGTGGCGAAATTCAGAAAATGGAACAAGAGCTGTGGTATCACACCGTCCGAAACGCTTATATAGATGCATACATATCAAGGTTTAGCGAACTGTCTCTGCTATGCCCTAGCATGATCACCTCAGAAGGAATGAAGATCAAGCGATTCATCTGGGGACTAACCTCCCTGATCCAAGGAAACGTGATAGCTGCAAATCCCCAAACTTTCAACAGTGCCAAGAGATTGGCCAAGAAGCTGTATGAGCACAAGAACAAGAAGGGTGAGAAGCTAGTGGAGGCTGAAGGTAAGTAGGAAAATGGCAACAAAAAAGGAAAGAACAACAAGAGGAAGGGACGTCAAGGCTCCGAATTATCCAAGAAGCAACAAACAGTAGCAGTTAATGCTGCAACCACTCAAGTTCCACCCACACCACATGCTCCAGCCTCAGCTGCTCCAAGTGTTCCTAGGCCTTATTCCGGTAATCTTCCTAAGTACAACAAGTGCATTCTCCATCACAATGGAGAATACAGAGAGATACAGTGCACCGATTGCAATTGAAAGGGGCACACGGCGAAGTATTACAGGACCTACCCTCCTCAGAACCAACAGTAGGGAAACAACAACAACAATAACCGCAACAACAACACCGACAATGCCGGCAACAATGCAGGACCAAGCCACACCTGCTATGGATGTGGAAGGACTAGGAATTTCTGTCGAATTTCCCCAAAAACAACAATTCAAGGAATTAAGGGACACGAAGGGCGCTGACCATGGGTCAGGGAAAAGCGGTTCAGGATCCCGCTGTCGTCATCAGTATGTTCCTCCTAAACCACACTTATGCATGTATCCTATTTGATACCGGAGCAACACGAAGTTTTGTGAGCAATAAGTTTAAGCATTTGTTAAAACAACAACCCCAGAAGCTCAATGAAACCTTTACGGTGGAACTGGCCAATGGGAAAAGAGAATCCACTGGGGAAATCTATATCGGATGTTCCCTAGCCCTAAATCAACACGTCTTTCGAATAAACTTAATGCCTGTTTCAATTAGGAGTTTTGATGTGATTATTGGCATGGATTGGTTAAGCCCCCACCATGCTGAAATTATGTGTCACGAGAAGGCCGTTCGCCTTCACATTCCAAATAATGAAACCCTAATTATTTACGGCGACAAACCCAACACGGATCTTCGTCTCATCTCATGCGTCCAGGCACAGAAGTATCTGCAAAAGAAAGATTTGACGTTCCTGGCGCACATAGTGGATAAATCCAAGGAAGAGGTTAACGTTCAAGACATTCCTGTAGCATGTGAATTCCCAGACATCTTTCCTGAAGATCTTCCTGGGATACCCCCAGAAAGACAAATTGAATTTCGAATTGATATTGTGCCAGGAGCTACTCCCATCGCTAAATCGCCTTACCGATTGGCTCCTGCTGAGATGCAAGAATTGTCCGGCCAACTCAGTGAAATCCTGGAAAAGGGATTCATTCGACCCAGCTTCTCGCCATCGGGAGCTCCAGTTCTCTTTGTCAAGAAGAAGGACTGATCTTTTAGGACGTGCATCGATTACAGAGAACTAAATAAGCTCACTGTCAAAAATCGCTATCCACTCCCATGAATCGACGATCTATTTGACCAGCTCCAAGGAGCTAGTTACTTCGCTAAGATAGATCTGCGGTCTGGGTACCATCAACTCAAGGTTCGAGAAAAGGATAATCCCAAAACCGCTTTCCGAACTCATTACGGACATTATGAATTTTTCGTAAATCCCTTCGGTCTAACGAATGCCCCTGCCACATTCATGGACCTAATGAATCGAATCTGCCGACCATTCCTCGAAAACTTTGTTATTGTTTTCATTGACGACATTCTTTTTTATTCTCGAAGAAAAGAAGGGCATGGCCAACATCTCCGACAAATCCTACAAACCCTGCGAACTGAGAAGCTATATGCAAAACTCTCCAAGTGTGAGTTTTGGCTCCGTAGCGTGAAATTTTTTGGTCATGTTGTTAGTCAGGAAGGAATACATGTGGATCCTTCTAAGGTCAAAGCCATCGAAGGATGGGCAGTCCCAACAACGCCCACATAAATTCGTCAATTCTTAGGTCTAGCAGGTTACTACAGGAGGTTCATTCAAAACTTCTCTAAAACCTCCAAGCCACTTACCTCGCTTACACAAAAGGGCGTACCATTCGAATGGACAGACAAGCAAGAAGTTGCATTCTGAACACTGAAGAAAGCACTCTGCAGTGCCCCGGTACTATCACTACCAGAGGGAATGGAAGATTTCATAGTCTACTGTGATGTGTCAAATCAGGGTTTAGGTTGCGTTCTCATGCAGTGTGGAAAGGTGATGGCTTATGCGTCCGGGCAACTAAAGACATACGAAGTGAACTATACAACCCATGATCTGGAATTGGGAGCAGTGGTCTTCGCCCTAAAAATTTGGATGTACTACCTTTATGGTACGAAGTGCACCATCTTCACGGACCACAAGAGTCTCTAGCACATCTTGAATCAAAAAGAGCTGAATATGAGGCAACGAAGATGGGTTGAACTATTAAACGACTATGAGTGTGAAATCAAGTACCACCCAGGCAAGGCTAACGTAGTAGTTGACGCGTTGAGTAGGAAAGAGTACTCTAATCGTCGTCTGAAAACTCTCACAATAACCATCCAATCTCACCTAACCACTCAGATCAGGGCAGCACAGTTAAATGCCATGAAGGCGGAAAACAAAACAATCGAAGCGTTACGCGGAATGGAGAAGAATCTCGAGGTGAAAGAGGGCGGGGTATATTATTTTATGAACCGTATTTGGGTCCCTAAACATGAAGGATTTAGGGAAGTAGTCATGAATGAAGTTCACAAGACGCGATACTCCATCCATCCGGGTTCGGACAAAATGTACTTGGATAATAAAAAACATTATTGGTGGCCTAACATGAAGACAGAGATTGCCACCTATGTTAGCAAATGCCTTACTTGCACTAAATTAAAGGTAGAATACCAGAAGCCCTCGGGGTTATTACAGCAACGAGTAACTCCCGAGTGCAAATGGGAAAGGATTACCATGGATTTTGTGACCAAGTTACCCAAGTCGTCAGATGGATTGGACACTATATGGGTAATAGTCGACAGACTGACGAAATCCGCTCATTTCCTGCCAGTAAAAGAATCCTACAAGATGGAGAGATTGACAAGAATATACATTCGAGAAATTATGAGACTTCACGGAGTGCCAGTGTCTATCATCTCAGATAGAGATAGTAGATTCACTTCACATTTTTGGCAATCACTTCAGAAAGCACTGGGAACCCATCTCGACATGAGCACTGCTTATCACCCACAAACGGATGGTCAAAGCGAACGAACCATTCAAACGCTTGAAGACATGCTTCGCGCATGTGTGATAGACTTTGGGAAGTCCCGGGATACCTCCTTACCCTTAGTTGAATTCTCATACAACAACAGTTACCATTCGAGCATCAAACTTGCTCCTTTCGATGCACTGTATGGACGTAAGTGTAGATCACCGTTGTGTTGGGTTGAGGTAGGCGACACCCAGCTAGCGAGAGAACTGGCATCAGACAAGACGTTAACAGGACCGGAGATCATACGTGAAACCACAGAAAAGATAGTTCAAATCAGAGCTCGACTACAAGCATCACGCGACCGACAAAAGAGCTACGCTGATAAACGGTGAAAACCCTTGGAGTTTCAGGTCGGGGATCGAGTGCTGTTAAAAGTTTCTCCCTTGAAAGGAGTTATTCGTTTTGGAAAACGGGGAAAATTGAATTCACGATACATTGGACCTTTCGAGATTCTTCCCTGAATTGGTCCAGTGGCGTACAGACTGCAGCTACCCGCTGAGCTCAGCATCGTACACCCTGTGTTCCAGGTTTCCAACCTAAAGAAGTGCTTATCCAATGAAAATCTCGTCATTCCCCTTGATGAAATTGAAATCAACGAGAATCTCCTGTTTGTGGAGGAACCAATTGAAATCACAGACAGGGAGGTGAAGCGTACCAAGCAAAGTCGCATTCCGATTGTGAAGGTACGGTGGAACGCGAAGCGTGGGCCGGAATTCACATGGGAACGCGAACACCAGATGAACCAAAAGTACCCTCACCTATTCTCGCATTCTAAAATCTAGCTTTCAAAAGAATTTCGGGACAAAATTCCCTCTAACGGGGGGATGATGTCACAACTAGGAAATTTGATGCCTTGTAAACATGGAACAATGATAACAAATGTGAACCAACAATGTGAAAGCATGTAAGATGCTTATTCAATAACAACAAACTTCAATCAAAAACTTCATACAAGCACTGCAAATAGTCAACAAAGAATTGGAAACCCTAGAAATCCTGGTTTAAGTCTATTCTGGACTAGGATTTCCTTATTGGACCCAATGGGCCAATAAGCTTCCAATTTGACTATCTTGGGCTTAGAACTCTTAAATGGGCTCTAATTGGACCCACTTCTATTTATTTTAATATTTTGGGCCATATTGGGCCTAGAATGAAATAAAATACTTTAATGGACCTCATTGGGCCATAACTAACCTAATTAGCCCTAATGAGCCATAAAAATCATTTCTTGAATTTTTTTGGGCCAAGAATCATCTAATTAAGCCATAATATGGATTAAACACCAATGACCCAAAAATTTCCTTCTCTTTTTCTAATTCTCGGCCCAACCTCAAAGCATGAAGAAAGGAGAGTTGACTTTTGTGCCACCTCATTTTTATTTGTTGGGTCTCCATGCATGCAACTCATACTTCCAAGCAAACATCTCATCAAGGTCTCTCTCTTCCCCTCCCTTCTTCTCGGCCGAAAACACACACACACAAAATTTATCTTCATTCTCTCAAACTCTCACTAGAACATCCTTACACTCTCCCTCAAAATTTCGAGAATCACAAGGGCTACAAGGAAATCTCTTCTTAATATCACAAATCTAAGGTAAGTAGATGTTTGATCCATGCTTTAACTCACTTCTTTTCATCAAAAATCATCTCACAATCCATTCAAATTCATGATCTTGCATCTTATAACCCACTAAGTTCGAGATCCATCCAAGAAACTTGCTAGGGCCGAAAATACCACCAAACTTCTCCCAATCTTTTTCAAAAATGAAACCACAACTCAAGGTGAGCTTCATACCCCTTTCTTTTCGGTTTTCATGAGTTTTATGGGGGAGAATACAAGAAAATGTGTAGATCTATGCATATGTGATGAGAAAGGAAACTAACATAATATAAGCTATTTTACACCAAACAAGTCAAGAATGATAGCTTATAAGGTTATGATGAACATATTCTAACATAAAACCAATTTTAGGGCTTAAATTGTCAAAAATACAAAACTTGGGTTACAAATGGACAAGTCATGGTTTCTTGAGGGTCAAAAGGGTCAAAACAGTTTCTATAATCATTTTTCTGAATAATAGAATTTTCAAGGGACTGAAAATGTAAATTTTTAGCTTAATGGGCTAATTTTGGGCTTTTCGACCCAATAAGCCTCAAAATGCGATAAATTTAAGGGGCTGAAATGAAACTTTCTGTAAAACATGGGGTAATTAGCATAACAAAATATTTTAAGGATTAAAAATGCTTTTCACTGTCAAAAAGGACCAAAAATGCAAAGTTTTTAGATTTTGAGCCAAAACTGTAAAAGTTGAGAAAAATGGGGTTCTAACCGAGAAACACCATTCTGGAAGGGCTGAAGCTGCCAACAAAATAAATTTTGGGTTAGAACTGTCTTTTCAACAAGTTTATGATACAAAAGTGTCAAGAAAATGTTTTAAGGAACTAAAAATGAAATTCTTTTATATAAAAGGACCAAAAGTGTTATTTTTATAAAAGAAGGGTAGTGAAAAGGTCAAATTCCACTTTTAAACAAATTAATTCATTAATACAAAATACAAGATCTACGACTACCAACAAAACGGAAAACAAATACACTTTCAACAACAAATATCGTTACAAACGAAGTGATTCGGTCTCGAATCAATACAAAACAACAAGCGCTAAACCAAACCACCTAAATAAATACGCGATAACTACGATAAGCCAATTTACAAACTTTTGGCTTGGAAGTTTCAAATCATGCTTGTTGGGCCTTGCTAGCCCATTAACATGATCTTTGGGCCCAAAGAGAATATGCTTATGTGCTATTGGGCCTCCTATGACCCGATTTCATGTAAAAGGACTTCAATGGCTCTAATGTGCTATTGGGCCCTAGTGGCCCATTTGTGTTGCTAGTGAGGTCAAGAAATCAAATGCGAGTTGGGCCAACGTGCCTTTTGTTGGGTTGAAGATTTGTTTGAAGATTGCGTCTTTGGGCTCGGCTATTTGTTTATTTAATTTGTATTCCGGTTTGGGCCTGTCCAACCGAGAGCCCATTATGTTTATTATATAAGTATATGCTTGCATGCATATTAGGTTAATGATTTGAACGATTGATCAAGAGCATAACGATAGTATTTACAGATTTCTTTAATCGTTCTTGTAACCTACCAATCCTCTACAGTTGATGTTCTTAATCGAGCTCTTCTAAGGATTTTGTTTTAATCATTCGACACGTTTGATTCACTTTTGCCTTATTCTTATTTTCTTGTTCTTGCTGTTTATAATTAATTACCTATTTAAGATCTAATCGATCTTCAAAGATTAACGTTTTAATCTCATCAATTGGTATCAGAGCAGGAGGCTGTGTAATCGATACACATCTTTTCTGTGAAAAGGTTTCAATTAGGGTTTTTCCGCAACTACCGATATTTATTGAGCCGTCATCTCATTATTGACGTATCTTGGTATTTATTGTTTTGCCCTAATCTGTTTTATTACAAGTCTGATCTTTGAACAGGTTTTTCGATCATAATGGACGAGTCGCAATCAAACCCCATCAATATTTCCAACAGCATCGGATCAACCACGAAGATTCCAATCCTATATACCCATGACTATGAAGTTTGGGCGCATCACTTCGAAGACTACGTGATAGGATCTGAGGATAATGGATACCTCATATGGGAAGCTATTATTAATGGACCTTTTTCTCATTCTGCAACGTCCAGGATTATCAAAACTCAAAAGGAGTACAATGATATGCTGAAGGATGTTAAAGATATTGCACAAGATGAAAAGGATAAATTCCAGTGCAATATCAAGGCGTTAAGATTGATAAGATTCACCCTTCAGTCCGACACCTTCAGGTTGGTCAGCTCATGCACGACGGAAAAGGAAGTTTGGGATAGACTTCGCGAACTGTACTCTACAGACGAGGATCTTGAACATTCTATCCAAACCTTGCTCTTATCGGAGTTTGGAGACTTCAGGCAAGGAGCCGAAGAAACAGTAACCCAGACGTTCGATCGCTTCAATCATCTTCTCAGCAGGATGATCAAGCATGACATCGAAAGGAAGCTTATCGAGCAGAAGGTTACATTCTTAAATGGTCTGAGGTCTGAATGGAGAGCAGTGGTGTCTACAGTCAAAGCCCATGAACAGTTTAAATCATATTCTTTGGCGAAACTGGTAGGTATTCTCAAGTCCCAGGAGAAGATTGTACTGCAGGAGAAGAACGTTGTTTCAAGCCTTGGTTCGCTGGCCCTCCTGTCAAAAAGTAAAGCTGTGATGGAGGATGAAGACCTTAACTTGGAGGAGTATGACCTTACGTCTGAGGATTATGCTATGATGGTGTCTAACCCCAAGAGGTTCATAAAGAAGAGATTCCCCAGCAATAAAAACCGAAACTGGCAGGGGAGTTATAGTTCAGAAAAAGTTAACAATGAACCGAAGGTTGAAGAGCCCAAGAAGGAACCGAAGGCTGATGGTGATTCTGGAGTAAGCTGTTACTACTGTTGTGGGAAAAACCACTATGCTAAAGATTGTGTCCTTAAGAAGATGGCTGAAAAGGATGATGAAAAGGATGAGGAAGCTGTGCTGCAGAAAAGGCTCGATGAGATGAGAAAGAAGAAGTCTACCGCTAACCCTTCTATGAATGCTCTTTTTGTGAAGGGTTCGGTTGCTGATGACGAGTTCGGTAGCTTGGAAGTTTGGTCTACCGACTCAGAAGACGATGAAGTGAGGAAGCCTACTCATGGAAAGGCTTATGTGACGAAGGAGGAGAGAAGTGGAGGAAGATGCTTCATGGTGTCTGATGTATCTCAGATGAGGGGATACAACACTGATGGTGGAAGCAATGAACCGAAGGTGCAGGAAGACATGTGCTTTACGGCCAAACCACTCAGCCAGCAGTTCAATGAGCTTGATGAACTGATAAAGAAGGTACAATCGGTTTTCATTTCATCTAAAGTACCACAATCCTCATATGAGAAAGAACTAAAAAATGTTAATACAAGAATTTCTCATCTAGATAGTAGCTTAACTCAAACTCGAGTCACCAATTCTAACCTAACTGATCAATTAAGCAGGGTGTCTTCGAAGAATGAGGAGCGGCGCATGTGGATCGAGTTGAAGGAGTCTGAATTAGTTACAATTAAAGACGAAAACATTTATTTACAAAGAGACAATTTAAAGTTGTTAAAACAGCGGAATGTTTTTTGTTTAATTGCAAAACGTCTTTACTCTAATATTACTCAGCTTCACTTAGACTGTGAAATAGGCCAAAAGATCCATCACATGATTTTACCCTTCCTGGAGTTTAAGGAGGATGAAATTGATGCCGAAGCTTATAACTGTGAGAGTGTGATATCATCTGATGATGTCAATCCGACCTACATGTATGGACTGGACAAAATTGAGTCCTTCATTAAATCCAAGGACCACAAGAACATGCTTAAAAACCTTTTGGATGAAAATGATAGACTTAAACCGAGAACCGAAACCATACAAAAATTTGACTCTTTAAACGCCAACGTAAGCTCAGAAAACAAAATTGATGTTGAAAATGCATCTGAGCTTAACGAGGACGACAACATGAGTGAAATTTCTGTAGAGGACACGGTTGACTGCTCAGAATTTGTAAAAAGCGAACCTGAAAACCACAAGAATCTAATTTCTGAAAATTCAGTGGAGTTCGCTCGATTGTCCCAACAAAAGTCCCCGATCTTAGCAGAGAAAGCAGTTGTGTATCAAAAGGTCAGGACCACTCCAAATCAAGTATACAAGGTCACTGGAGTAACCGAACATCAGACGGCTGAACTCACAGCTATTGTAAACGAAGACAATGCTGATGGCTGCGATGAGTACTTCTGGTCAGCACCAATAGATAATGCAAACGAAACGGTAGGCTTATCAGAAAGAACCTCTTGGATGAGTAAAGGTAGGTACATACCTGAACCCCTGAATAAGCCAGATAATTTCGATGAGCCAGGCACCAGTGGTACGAAAGACATTCCTCAGGAGAATGAAAGTTCGGCAAAAGAAGACGTTCCCTCTACTTCCTCAGTTCAAAGTGAAACTCCTACAGTTCAAAACGAACCAGCCAAGGAGAAACCAAAAATGAAAGCTAATATTCATCATCAACCGAAGCAGATGAGGAATAAGAAACGTGAAAGGAACCAAAGATACAGGAAGAATCTCTCTGAAAGGAGGCAATTCTGGCAATCCCATAATGCATACTTCTCACATCAAGACAAGAATCTGAAGTATGAAAACAATCCTGTCGGAAAGCCTGAGAACCACAACAACCGAAAGCCAAGGTTCGGTTCACATGAGGATACCAACCGAAAGCAAAGGTTCGGTTCTAAGAATGACTTCAACCGAAAGCAAAGGTTCGGTTCAAAGAACGATTCCAACCGAAAGCAAAGGTTCGGTTCTGAAGTCAAAAGAGATCAAAACTCTAAGGTCAGTCCCTCCAATGATCAAAAGCAAAAGGGTCACCTAGAGTCTCCGGCCAAGAAGTCCTCTCAATCTAAACCCACTTCTTCTAGTTCATCTAATTCCTCTACTTCCACCAATTCATCTCCATCTTGCTCTAAAGCTCATTCTGTTCATTCTCAAAAATCTCATTCATCGGCTGAACAAAAGGGCAAACAGAAGGTTTCTACATCCAAACCAGAGTCTAAACCGAATGCACCTAATCCCAATAAAATAAAAGTTTTTACCATCAAAAAGAAAGATGAAACAACACTTATAAAACGAACATATCTTGTTGACATTTCTCTTACTATTCCTGTTCCCATGAAAAGCTCACGTGGACCCAAGAAACTTTGGGTTCCTAAATCTGCTTAATTTTGCAGGTTATAAGTGACGAGCAGTTCGACGAAGAATGGTACATCGATAGTGGCTGCTCACGTCACATGACAGGGAGGAAAGAGGAGCTCAGGGAATACAGGTCTCTTGCAAATGGTGGCAATGTCAAGTTTGGAAATAATTCTTTCGGCAACATAAAGGGATACGGGATGATAACAAATGGTGACTTTACTATAAGGAAGGTGGCTTATGTGGAAGGACTCCAACACAACCTCATCAGTGTATCTCAGCTTGTTGGAGGTACAGGTCTCAAAGTCTCATTCGATGATGAAGGTTCTGAAATTATTGAGAAAAAGACAAAGAAAGTAATTCTCAAGTCGGAGCGAAAGGGTGAAATGTTTCCTCTAAACCTGAAACCCATCAAAGGAAACCCAATTATATGCCTGTTATCAAAAGCTCAATCTGACGAAAGCTGGTTGTGGCACCGAAGACTCTCTCATCTCAACTTTAAAGATATCAACAAACTTGTCACTGGAGGTCATGTTAGGGGTCTTCCATTACTCAAGTTCGATAAAGATCATTTGTGTGATGCATGCGAAATGGGGAAGCAGAGTCGTCAAAGTCATCCATCTGTAATTAACACAAAAGTTGTTGAACCACTCGAATTACTTCATATTGATTTGTGTGGTCCTTCATCTATCGAAAGCATCGGTGGTAGCAAGTATATTCTTGTTATTGTTGATGACTTTTCACGATTTACATGGGTGTTCTTTCTAAATCTCAAATCTGAAGCGACTCATAAGCTGAAAATGTTTATCAAGCAAATTGAAGTACAACTCAAGAAGGTCGTTCGCAACATCAGGAGCGACAATGGTCTGGAATTCAAAAATAGGGATTTTGAAGAATTTCTAGCAGAAAAGGGAATAAGTCACAACTTCTCATCTCCTTGCACACCTCAACAGAACGGAATAGTCGAAAGACGAAATTGATCTTTGTGTGAAGCTGCCCGTACTATGCTAAGTTTCGCTTCGTTACCTCTTTATTTTTGGGCTGATGCTATTTCTGCTGCTTGTTTTACACAGAACAGGTCTTATCTCAACAAGCGATTCACGCTCACACCCTATGAGATACTAAACAACAGAAAGCCCAATGTGAAATTTTTCCATGTGTTCGGCTCATGGTGTTTCATCTTTAATTCTAAAGAACACCGCAACAAGTTCGATGTCAAAGCCGACGAGGGAATCTTTCTGGGCTACTCTCTCACATCCAAAGCATACAGAGTCCACAACAAGCGTTCGAGAAAAATTGAAGAGACATATTACGTGACCTTTGACGATAGCTATGTCAAAAAGCTACAAGCCAAAGAAGACACCGCTGGGGAAATCTTCCCTCAAACTGGCCAGGTCACAGTCTCGATCGCTAATCTATACGAGAAATTTCTGGAGCTCTTTGACGAACCAGAGAAAGCTTCTCTCTCAGAAGCAGATGCAGCCGACAACAAGGTAGACTACATGAAGCAAATTGTCGAAGAAGCTGCCAGGAGAATGAATGAAGGAGGATCGATTTCTGATGAACCTCCATCCAACGATGCTTCAGTCGAGGGGGAGCCAAGCTCACATGTCGAGGGGGAGCCAAGCTCTACAACTGCAACCGAAAGTGCTTCTCCAACCGAAGGTGCATCAACGCCTGCAAGTCCAGCATCACAAGAAACCCCTGAACCTCAAGTTTCTCAAATCTCATCAATCGAGGGGGAGCATGATGATATGACGCTTGACTACGATAGCCAATCCGAGCCAGAAGAAATGATCAATGCTGAACTAGACCCAACCTTTGATCCGAATTACCCTCCTCTTACCAAATGGACCAGAGATCATCCTATCTCTCAAGTGGTTGGTGATGTCTCTGAAAAGGTTCTGACCCGATCTCAACTGAAGGCAAAACAGACATCCTTATTTTCAAAGGTTGAGTTTTGTATGTTTAACTCATTCGTATCAAAAGTTGAACCGAAGACAGTTAACACTGCCCTCGATCACTATGATTGGGTTCAAGCAATGCAAGATGAACTGAACGAATTTGAAAGGAACAAAGTCTGGCGCCTCATTCCAACTCCTCCAGATGCTTCGGTTGTTGGTCTCAAATGGGTCTTTAGGAACAAAATGGACAAGGAAGGGAATGTTATAAGGAACAAAGCTCGTCTGGTAGTAAAGGGATACTGTCAGGAGGAAGGGATTGATTATGAAGAGACTTTCGCTCCTGTAGCTAGGCTGGAATCTGTAAGAATATTTCTTGCTTATGCTGCCCACAAAAACTTTGAAGTTTTCCAAATGGACGTCAAGTGTGCATTTCTTAATGGAGAACTCGAAGAAACGGTGTATGTGGAGCAACCTCCTGGGTTCGTGAACGAAAAGTATCCAAACCATTGCTATATTCTGGATAAAGCTGTGTATGGCCTTAAACAAGCTCCGAGATCCTGGTATGAAACGCTAACTAAATTCTTAAAGTTGTCTAAATTCAAACAAGGTTCGGTTGACCCAACCTTCTTTCGCAAAAAGGAAGGTAACCACCTTATGATAGTTCAAATTTATGTCGATGACATTATCTTTGGCTCTACGAATCCCAGCTTAACAGCTGAATTCAGAAAGTTGATGGAGACTAAATTTGAAATGAGCTCAATGGGTCCTATTAACTTTTTCCTTGGTTTAAATATTAGACAGGGACACGAAGGCATCTTTATCAATCAGGAAGCTTACACGAAGACTCTCCTAGCAAAGTTTGGTATGATGGGAGACTCCAAAGTCAAAGTCCCAATGGCATTTGGCACCAAGCTAACTCCATCCCTAGACAAACCGGCTGTCGATATCACGCTCTATCGTCAAATGATAGGCTCACTAATGTATCTTACTACTAGCAGGCCTGACATCATGTTTTCTGTGTGTTATTGTGCTCGATTTCAGGCAAAACCACGCGAACCTCACATGCTTGCAGTGAAGAACATTTTACGCTATCTCAAGCGAACCACCTCCTTAGGTCTATGGTATCCTTCCAACTCAGGTTTCTTCGTTCAAGCCTATTCTGATGCTGACCTTGGAGGATGTGGACTCGACAGAAAAAGGACAACTGGTGGCTGTCAATTCCTTGACGGGAAGTTGGTCAGCTGGCAATCTAAGAAACAAACGTGTGTGTCGCTGTCTACTGCCGAAGCGGAATACATTGCCGCTGCATCCTGCACCTCACACGTGATTTGGATCCAGAGTCAACTTCGAGACTATGGACTCAATATGAAGAAGATCACACTATATTGTGACTCTGAAAGTGCAATTAGGATCTGTCGTAACCCAGTGCAACATTCTAAAACCAAACACATAGCACTGAGGTATCACTTCATCAAATATCACGTGGAAGATGGAAACGTCGAAGTTCACTTCGTAAGAACCACTGATCAACTGGCTGACGTCTTTACCAAAGCTCTTTCTAAAGCATCATTCAATAGAATACTGCAAGGGCTAGGTATGATGGAATCAGAGTCAGTACCTCACACTACCTCTCAACCTCAAACGTAAGAAGCGAAACCAACCGAACGTTCGGGTTCGGTTAAACCATCTGACTCGCTCATCACTTCAAAGGTAGTTTTTCTTGGTTGTATATTTCTTGTACAAAAATTGTTTTTCTTAGTGTTGAAAGTATTTTCTAATTGCATGTCTAAATTCATTGGTTTCTCAAAATTTTCCAAAACCGAAACCTACCGAAGGTTCGGGTTCGGTTTTTCAAAATTTTGTTGAACCGAAACCAACCGAAGGTTCGAGTTCGGTTTTTCAAAATTTTATTGAACCGAAACCAACCGAACGCTCGGGTTCGGTTTTTCAAAATTTTCTGGAACCGAAACCAACCGAACGCTCGGGTTCGGTTTTTCAAAATTTTCTGGAACTGAAACCAACCGAACACTCGGGTTCGGTTTTTCAATTTTTTCCCAACCGAAACAAACCGAACGTTCGGGTTCGGTTTTTCATTTTTCTAAAGTTTTTTTTAGTCTTATTTTTTTCTTACTTATCTTTTTTTCCTGTTTATTATTTTTATTTATTTTCTTTTATTTTTATTTATTTTTTTAATAAATCTCAAAAACTCCAAAAATATTTTCCTTTTATTTTTTACTTTTCTTGTTGTGTGTTCGTTCATGGGGGTATACATGTTGGATTAATTAAGTGTCCCTAGAAGCATGCTGCTGTATGTGTCCCAAGCCTCATAAGATTTTGAATAATAGCCTTCATGACCTGGTATAAACAAACCTTGTCTTCCCAATAAGGCTAACACATTTATTCTAATCGTGAGCTACCTCACTCTCTTCTCACATGAGTTAAGAGTTATTCTGCTTGGTCCTTATTTTCGCAGCAGAGGTACTTTATCTTCTTACACCATCTCCTTACCTTCTCCATTACATTCGTTTCATCAACGTAACCCTTGAGACTCTCAGAAATTACCACTGAGGTTTATGGTTACACAACATCTGTGTTTATGATCTTAGTTTCGTGCCACTACGAGTTGTGTGAACCCCAAAATCCAATACCAAATCTGAATTGACGGTGAACAATTAATTTGCTCAAGTTTTCACCAACGAATTGACGGATGTATCCTACTAAAATCTCAAATTTTTTTTGTGTGATTCCTATGAAATTGTTATAAAAAAAAAAAAAAAAAAACCATAACATTTCTTCCCTTGGGATCCAGTTTTTATTTTTCTGAGATTTTATATTTTCCCAGCCCACTTAAACTTAACTCCTACCTACTTGTTCAACAGACTACACCGGTCTCACAAGTACTTTGATCATTTTCTTTCTTATTTCAAGATTAGAACTGTTGCATCAAAGCGAAAGCCACCCTAAAGTAGCCTAATTAAAAGAAGCCTTTCAACACTTCTTAAAAAGTGTTTGATCGTAATTCAACGGGAATCCATATTAACACTTTAAGGTCTCTCTTGACCTTGAAGGAAGAGATTCGTGCCCGGGATCATTAGTTTCGTGTCATTATTGACATCACAGTAAATCCTAAAAAGAGTTGCTTTATTTCTTTTCTTTTTACACTCTTTGCACGAAAATCTTTGATTTTCCAAAATTCCGTTACTAATTAATTTCAGGCTGATTTATTGCTTTGGTGGTTAATTATGGAGTTGTGGTCAAAAATAATCCACGTGGGTATTTAATTCAAAAGATGACTTTTAAAAGTTAAGACGAAAGGTTGCTGACTCGGCGGGAGTTAAAAGGATTGAATTTCAAACGACGGTAAAAATGGGGCGCGTGTGGATTTGAAACGCCCATACTTTTACTGACATCATGGACGTGTGTGCGAATTTCAAGGAATTTCTCTCTGGCACTTAAAGGCGTGTGAGGATTTGAAACGATTTTCTTCTGAAACGGCGCTTGTTGGGTGACGTGATCCTAGGAATCTGATACTATCTCTCCTACGTGATCATCGCATAGAAGATTTGAAACGATTTTTCTCTCTCCATTCCCTCACTATAAAAGGCAGTCTACACTCTCATTTACCTTTTTACTGCTTCCGGATTTTCTACAGAGCAAACACGCCCAAAAGCTTCACTGTTCATCTTCTTCTTCTACTACCTTCAACAATGGCGGAATCATCCTCAGTCCATGCTACCTCTCACATCCTTCCTATTCGTCCTCAACAATGCATGGTGATCGATCTCAACCCTATGGCGTACGACTCCTACATGTCGCCGATCATCGAGTGCCTGAAGTACTCCCAAATAGCTCCGGCTCTCTCTAGGACCGAGTCTGTGCCCATGGCGTCTCTCTCGCAGGTTTATGCGACTGCCTATTACGACAAAGCAGTCGAGCGGGTGTTCTTCGAGATTGCTGAACACAAGACCTCCGTTTCTCGACAACGTTTCTGCACTATGCTAGGGTTGGCTGTTGACCCATTGAGAATAAATCCGGAGACGATTCCGGTTGGGTATCGGTATAACATGTTTTACAATATGGGGTATACGGAGGTCCTCACCTCCGTCGCAAAGTTCAAAAAGTCCTGCTTGCCGCCACAGTGGAACGGCATGTTCACAGTCCTCTTCAAGGGCTTGTCGGAATGGAGCTCAGGATCCGACGGTGCTATTCGACTTTTCTTTTCGATCATGTATGCATTCTACAACGGGATCAACTTGGATTTTGGGTTGGTCCTCTGGCAACAGCTCATCCAGAGCCTTTCTTCATCATCACGACACTCTGAGGTGTCGCTTGCCCGGTTCTGGATTTTAATCACAAAGTGGGCAATGGACAAGTTCGACATTCCCATTGCTGCTGATGCATCGATGTCTTCAATCGGTACGTTTCATACCAAGAAGATCATCATCTCAGATGCATCTAAATTCTCGTTCATTGGCTCTATTCCGGAGACAATGTATGGCGACGTTCCCTCTGACAGCAGGCTTATCCGGACGATCAAGGAATTCAGGGCAACTGGTCCTAGGGAACTTACACCGGAAATGCTAAAGTCAATCCATGATGCTGACAAACCGGTGCCCAGGGGCAAAAAGGCGAACAAAGGGAAGCAAGTGACCAAAGCTGCTAAAGGTCCTTCTCCTAGGAAGAGGAAACAGGCAAAAGCTGCACAGTCCCCACAACCGAAGAGGAGGAAGACTCAACCGAAGCGAAAGCTTGTTATCCCTTCTTCTTCGAGTGAATCAGTAAACGAGAGTTCGGGTTCGGACGGCTCTCAAGGAGGCGAAACCCCTCAAAGAGGCAACACACCACCTCGATCACCTACCCCAGAGATGGAACTTCATAATTCACCAGTTCCTTCACCTCCTCCAACCATTCCTACTTCCATTCCGACCATAATCCCCAATACCACTATTCCTACAACCTCTTTCCCAATACCACCACCCATTTTCACAACTGCAACTGAAACACCACCTGTAACCGAAACCCCACCCGTAACCGAACCACCTCAAACTGAAACCCAACATACAACTGAACCTACCCACACTCAACCACCAACCAAAACTACCCCAACCCGCACTCAACCTGAACCTACCCAAACAACTACACCCCCAGCTTCACCACCCCCACCATCTCCAGATAATGCCTCTGATGGTGATAACCCGTTTCTTGGCGGTGACAATATGACCTTCGATTCGGTCTATTTTAGTCCGTTTCAGATTCAGAGCGATGAAGAGGATGATGCTCCAGTGACAAAGAAGCATATTAAGGAGCTCAACGAGAAGGTTGACTTACTTCTCGCCTCATCTTCCAACCAACAGTCCTCTCTATCTGAAGCTGCACTTCAGAAGATTGTTGATGCCTTCTCCAGGGCTCAACATGATTCGGTAGCCTCAGCCACTGCCGCCATAGACGCTTCAACCAAAGCCTGTGAGGCGGCGACCGCAAAAGTCGATAAACTATTCTCAGACGCTTCTTCCCTGTTGAAGTCCCTACAGGAGAGCGCTGATGCCACAAAGACAACTTTGGAACCAATAGTTCAGCAGTTGGCCAAGTTCGTCTCAATGGAGTTACAGTCGTTCGCCAACCTTCGCCAATCACTAAGCGACGACAACTCGGCCCTTCGTGCCTCCATCGATGAGCGCCTCGCTAAGCTTCAGGAGGATCTCGCAGCTGAAAATTCATTGATGGACGTTCTGGCAAGCAAAACCACCGCCCTCAAGGTCAAGAGCACTCAGCTATCAAACTCTCAACAACAGCTTGAAGCTCTTCGATCCGAAAGGGAGGTAATAAAATCATGTGTTTCGGATGTACACGTTGCACTATCCAACATCCTCAAAGCACACGATCCGATTCTAAACCATTCGGTGAGGCGCACCCTTGCTAAAAAGCTTTCTCCTGCCATGGACCTTCTAACCAAAATCGAAGGCTTACCCAGTTTCGTGTCCACTCCGAAACAAGGGGGAGAAGAGTTGAAGTCCGGATCGAAACCACCTCCTTCCTCCAAAACTACTCACACAACCGAACCACCTCCGACTGGTCAAGATTCGGGTTCAAGTGTGAAGGATAAAGGGAAAAACATAGCTGAGGAAGAAGATGAAGATGAAGATGAAGACGATGCAACCATTGCGGACATGTTGAAACGAAAGAACAGTCGCAATGTGGATGAAGATGTTAATCATGTGGCGCGAGAGGCTGAAGAAGCCGAACGCAAGCAGAAGGAAGCCCACGATCTCCTCGAGAGCAGGAAGACTCTCTTCCCTGCCTGGACTCGGGAGCGCATGATTAAAGAGGCCATAGACACTCCCAGCATCTTATGGCTCGAGCCGGTTATCTCGTTCGACTGCTAAAATTCTGTTGATTCGCAGTTCGACATGCCGTTGACTCGAAAGGCGTTTATTTTCCATGCCTTCTCAAATATTTTTGAAGTCCCTCATCCGAACCCTGAGGTGGATAGGGAGTTGATCGAGTTCTATTTGAAGGCTGCTCGTCCTCAGTATCTAACTTGGAGCGCCCAGAAGATAGTGAACGTTCGGGTCTTAAAGCCTTACACCGAAGGAAGATTCATCAATGTTCGGTTCAAGGTGATTCGAGGATCTGCAAGAACTGCACATCATATCTCCCTGGCAGATCTACTGAACTTAAATCCTCATGATTGGATCGTCCTGCATAATATCCTTTTGACTGATGAAGCCGAATATGGTCCCATTATAGACCATCTCAAAAGGATGTTAGTCTGTTACATCATGGAGGTTGCCCTTATGGATCAGGAGGTTGCCACAGTCTTCAAGAAGAAACCGAAGATAGCTCCTGTGGGATCGGCCAATGATCTCAATCAAATGCAAATGGGCAAGATCAACCCGAGACGCAATTCGGTTATGTTCACTAGAGCAGAAGGACAGAAATGTCTCTTTGCTTTAGCTGACAAACATCTTTACACCACTGCTTGTCTAGAGCATGTGTTATCGATCATCAAAAGGTGTAAAGAGAATTAGCGGATGATGTTAAGTACTTCAATGACATGATCCAGTGGTACATCAGGTTTAGGCAGACGATTCTGACTCTTATCTCTCGTCTGTTTAACACCGTAAAGAAGAAGGTACCTGCTTCAGTTGCTGGCCCAAGTAACAAGTGAAGGTCTCGCTCCAATTGACGCAAAGGAGGAGATTGTTGGGTTGAATATTTGTTTGAAGATTGCGTCTTTGGGCTCGGCTATTTGTTTATTTAATTTGTATTCCGGTTTGGGCCTGTCCAACCGAGAGCCCATTATGTTTATTATATAAGTATATGCTTGCATGCATATTAGGTTAATGATTTTAACGATTGATCAAGAGCATAACAATAGTATTTACACATTTCTTTAATCGTTCTTGTAACCTACCAATCCTCTACAGTTGATGTTCTTAATCGAGCTCTTCTGAGGATTTTGTTTTAATCATTCGACACGTTTGATTCACTTTTGCCTTATTCTTATTTTCGTGTTCTTGCTGTTTATAATTAATTACCTGTTTAAGATCTAATCGATCTTCAAAGATTAACGTTTTAATATCATCACCTTTCACATCCTCACAGCCTAAAATAACTCACGGAAATAACGGGACTTCGTACTCCCCATTTTCCTCGTTTGTTATGCTTACGAGTAATCAAGATAAACATATTCAGGACGTTAATCAAGAGTAATCATGGTTGTAGATTAAGTGAGTAGTAACGGGTGACGCCTTTAAGGATCGTTCGAAATCTGTAGTTATAAACTAGTCATTTTCTAATGTGTGGTTATAACAGCTCACAAACCCAAATTACTCCAACACCACCCGAGTAATCAAAATCATTCTTCGTGACGGTATAACAATTAAGAAATCACTATATTTTATGTATTGGGAAAACATCGGGTTTTCCTAGGAAGTTCAACATCTTCACTTGCACGATTAATACTAAAGTTCAACATTTATACATGTTTTGAAAATCAACAAGCATATATTTATGGATCTTCACACTTTTATTTTATAAACAATGATCTTTTCAAAAAATATCGGATTTTCTGGGTTTTACAAACTACACCAAATCATTTTATCACAACATTGCTTATGAACTCACCAACATTTCATATGTTGACGTTTTTCAAATTAACTTGTATTCTCAGGTAACAGGTAAACCGAAGAATAAGTACCAACTAATGTCTGAGTGTTTTGCTTATGATATCTATCAGATAATCTATGTTATGAATTTGAAATGTTCAAAAGAATGTACTGGATGTAAACAATATCAATTGTATTATTTTAATGCATGGTGATGATTTATGTTAAGATTCATGTATATTCATTGTGATGGTATTCAATTTAAGTCACAAGAGCCCTCGGACGTTCCGCCGTCTGGTTCGGGGGTGTGACAGATTGGTATCAGAGCTCTGTTTATAATGAACTAGCATATCTAACCACACATTTACAGGCAACTATAAACCAAAAAGAGGGACTAACAAAACTCTGAACAAAACAAGTAAAACACAACGATAAAACATCTTTGCTTGTGTGAATTAGGAAAAATAACATAATACCGAACCAAACAAGATAATGCTAGCATCTCGGTTAAGCTAGGACTCTTCATAGTTGTATCAAGGTGTGGATGTAGCCTGATCAACTACATTTCCTCCAAGACACAACTATCACATGTCCCGAGGAAATCGTGATGGCTACGGAACCTAAAAACATACCCCCTTTATCACCAAGAAAAGAACATCAGCTCAATCTATACAATAATTGTACCGTCCTAGGAGTAATGATAGTTTATTCATATACCTCCTCTCCGTCGCTATGGAAGGGGAGCAGCAGGGCATTCAGTTTCATCAGGTCTTAGTGGCTCACGGGATGATTGAAGATGAGCTTGAAGAAGATCCAGGAGGAGCACACGACGTTGCGCCTGATGAGTACACGGACACTGACTACGAGTTCGATGAGGCCGATGATAACATGGAGGAAGGACAAGACTCAGGCGAGGGCTTCGCCACACCACCTGTCAGCAAGGCCCAGCAGGACCACCCCGCCCCGCCAATGAACCCCGCAAGGGAGAATCGCTCCCCCAAAGCTGAGATTGTCGCCCTGCAGCAACAGCTATTCGCCATGGAAGCACGTGCAATGTGAGCTTAGAATGAGAGGGATGAGGTCATTGGAAAAATGACTGAGATGGCTCATTTGTGGGCTCAACACTTCAGCATATGATCTCGCTACTTTCATAGGGCGCTCCATAGAGTGTTAGCAATAGACTTATCTTACTAGTACTATGATCCATGCTATGTACCATCGACTTTATGTTTAAGTGATTACACTACTCATAGAGCCGTTATGTTGCCGAACTTGTACCACTTATGTATGCTCTTTCGAGCAAAATTTTCATGTATCAAAGTGCGGATAATATTAATGAAAAATTTTATATGTTTACTGTGATCTTTTAATCTGCTATGTGTTACATATCCATGATTGTGTGCTAATTTGTGAAATTACTTAAGTTTGTGCCACACACCTAGTTTATAGGATCACAATCTCACAAAAAGCACAGATACTCACCATGTTTCCGTTCCATGGCTGAAATATGCCTCGACGACCAACCCGCAGAAACCCTGAGCCAAACATGCCCGAGTTCAACTCTGTTGCTTTTCAGGCAGTGGTATCTGCTGCAGTCACCGCGTCTATGGCACAAATTCACCAAGGGAACAATGGAGGAGTCAACGGACAAGGGGCTGGAAGTTCAAACAACGGGATAAATCAAGGACCTACCAAAACATGCTCCTGCAAAGACTTCACCAACGCCAAACCACGAACCTTTAACGACACTAGAGGAATGATTACCTTGAAACGAATGGATTGAGAAGGTGGAATCGGTGTTCGAGATATGTGAATGCCCTGAGTAGATGAAGGTGAAATTTGCCGCATGCACTTTTGTTGACCAAGCACTTACTTGGTGGAACGGACATGTGGAAGCCATGACACTCCCCGTAGCCAATTCCATGCCATGGGCAGAGATGAAAGAAATGTTGATGGCCGAGTACTGCCCTCGTGATGAAATTCAGAAAATGGAATAAGAGCTGTGGAATCTCACCGTCCGAAACGCTTATATAGATGCATACATATCAAGGTTTAGCGAACTGTCTCTGCTATGCCCTAGCATGATCACCACAAAAGGAAAGAAGATCGAGCGATTCATCTGGGGACTAACCTCCCCGATCCAAGGAAACGTGATAGCTGCAAATCCAGAAACTTTCGACAGTGCCAAGAGATTGGCCAAGAAGCTGCATGCCCACAACAACAACAAGGGTGATAAGCCAGTAGAGGCTGAAGGTAAGAAGGAAAATGGCAATAAAAAGGGAAAGAACAACAAGAGGAAGGGACGTCAAGGCTCCGAATCATCCAAGAAGCAACAAAGAGTGGCAGTTAATGCTGCAACCACTCAAGTTCCACCCACACCACATGCTCCAGCCTCAGCTGCTCCAAGTGCTCCTAGGCCTTATTCCGGTAATCTTCCTAAGTGCAACAAGTGCGGTCTCCATCACAATGGAGAATACAGAGAGATGCAGTGCACCAATTGCAATCGGAAGGGGCACACGATGAAGTATTACAGGACCTACCCTCCTCAGAACCAACAACAGGGAAACAACAACAACAATTACCGCAACAACAACACCGACAATGGCGGCAACAATGCAGGACCAAGCCACACCTGCTATTGATGTGGAAGGACTGGGCATTTCCGTCGAAATTGCCCCAACAACAACAATTCCAGGAATGAAGGGACAGGAAGGGTGCTAACCATGGGTCAAGGAGAAGTGGTTCAGGATCCTGCTGTCGTCATCGGTACGTTCCTCCTAAACCACACTTATGCATGTATCCTATTTGATACCGGAGCAAAACGAAGTTTTGTGAGCAATAAGTTTAAGCATTTGTTAAAACAACAACCCCAGAAGCTCAATGAAACCTTTACGGTGGAAATGGCCAATGGGAAAACTGAATCCACCGGGGAAATCTATATCGGATATACCCTAGCCCTAAATCAACACGTCTTTCGAATAAACTTAATGCCTGTTTCCATTAGGAGTTTTGATGTGATTATTGGGACTTTAGTGAAACCGGTAAGTAATGAAACCGGTAAACTAGAAAAAATGGGTCAAATTACCATTTTTACCGGTAGTTCATGCTTTTTCTTAAACAAAATTTAGTTTGTGACTTTTTTGTAAACTATGGTAAAACTTTAGGACATTTCTTGAGATTTCCCGATTTTAGAACATACTAACAATTTTATATAAAGTACATAAGTATTATAACTGTGATTAATTAATATCGTTTAAATTATAAATAATTAATTAAAAAATAAAAAAATGATAAATCTAAAATACTTATGAGAGACTAAAATTAACAACTAAAAGTTCATGGATGAGCAAATCATGAATAACACTCCTCCACAGTTAGAGTTAGAGTTATACCAGTCATTTACTTCAAAATGAAGTTGGAAATGAAATCGAGTTTGATAAGGTAGAACTCCATAATAAAAGGAAAAATGGAGTTTGGAGTAGGTTTGGAAATCCTTTATGAGCAATCTCTAATTATAATTTATTAGGGTGATTTGCTTTTTTAATCATTAATATAAACTAGTTAGATTCTTTTACAAAAATGTCATCGCCTGCTTTATGTTCCTTATGGTTTAATCTGATTTAATATTAGCCCTTGATTATTCAATATGAGTGATTAAGATTTGGTCTCTTCGTCTCACAAAATATAGTGGTCTCACATGAACCTAACCCTATGTGTGTATATATATATATATATATATATATATATATATATATACACACACACACACACAAGGTGTGAATACACGGGTTTATTAAAAAAAGTTTAGGTAACCACAAAGATCATGTTCATAAAAAAATTAATAACGATTGAGTTTGTGACCTTTTGGTAAACCGTATGGACTATTTATGTAACTTGATCCTAATTAATCTATACTGATAAAATTAATTAATATGAATTTACAAATGAAATATACTATCTACATTAATATACATATATATTAATTAATATATTAATAGAAAGAGGAATTCAAAAATAGAAACTTATTATGTATATTAATTAATATATATTTATAAAATTAATTAATATGAGGTGACATTTAAACAGAAAAAAAACTATAAAAATGACAAATGGATATTAAATAATTCAAAAAAATCTAGAAAATGACAAGTGTCAAAATGAAGGAGAAAATGACACGTGACAAAATCATTCTTATTTATTAGGGTGTGTGTGTGTGTGTGTGTATATATATATATATATATATATATATATATATATATATATATAAATTCAATAGAGAACCATTTTTAATCAAGGAACCAAGCAATTAATCCAAAGCGTCGAAATTTAAAGTGATCAACGGCAAAAACAATGGTTGTAGACTTTTAAAATGGACGCACATATACCGGATTATAACAAACTCACTTCACTTTTTTCGTTTTAAATTTTTTTAGGCCATGCTTTTTATCGAAAAAAACAAATATACCGTTGTTTACTATTTTTCGTCATTTTTCCGTAGAGATTCATGAAAATATATAAAAAACAATTTTTTTTTTCGAAAAAAACTTATTTCAGTTTTTTGTTGAAAAGTTAACGTCTATTTTTTTACAGAAAAAAATTAATAAATATATCAAAATTCATACTTTTTGGTACTTTTTAAACATAGATTTATATTCATGTTAAAAAAAATGCTATTTTAGTTTAGATTCACATTGTGAATCTGTTCAGATTCATATTATGAACCTGTTCAGATTCACATTGTGAACCTTCTCAGATTCACAATGTGAATCTGAACTGATCGAGCTTTTCACATTGTTAATGTTAAAAATTGAAATAATTACACTTTAGATTTAGAGTATGAATCTACATTGATTGAGTTTTTTTAATCGGTGTTGATGTTTATTAGTGGAGTAAAAAAATTAATATTTTTGGTATAATAAGTTTTTTTTTTTATAAAAATAACTATTAAACAGTTACAGCTTAGGTCCTTGAACTTTTAATTGATCCCAAAATTAATTTTAATTAATTTTTTTGTTAATTCTTAATTAAATAATATAATTTCTAATTAATATCTTAATCTTATAATATATTAATAATTCATTCCTTGCTATTTATTAATCTTATAATAAACCAATAAATCAATCTTTCTCTCCAAAAGTCATCCAGACATTGTCATATCTAAGGACAAGCCAAAAAGAAATTTGCTATTAATTCAAGTACATACCAATTTAGTTATTGGATTAGACACCTAATCCAACAAAAATATGTCTAGGGTCAATGCTTGATTTTCCATTGTTGATAGATTTTAGAGTAGACCTATAGGTTGGAAGACTAAATGCCCCTTGTTCTGTAGTAGGCCGACTTTGATTATGTTGGGTTTAGGCTCGTTTGGTAGTTATTTGATGTTGATGTTCCCTACTCCAGTTGACATCCCATTTCGAATCGTCCGTGATTAGGGTTTGTGGGCTAGAACCCGTGCATGTGGAAACCTCGGGGTTGCTACGAGTTGCTAGAAGCGTAGGGCATCTCATCACCTTTCCGTGGATATGAGGTTCAATAGAAACAGAGTTATATCAGGGAAGCTATGGAAGTTTGAAATTTTGGCAGGATAAGTCCCTTATTTGAGAAAGGTGGCATGTGAGTATGCTAGGTGTACGTGTGTGTACGCTTAGTGTACTCATGTGCGTGACTTTTAAGCGGAGCCACCTAGCACGTTGGGTGTACCAGAGTGTATGCTAGGCATACTAGGCACATAATGAAAGCCCGAAATGAGGGGTTTCCCTATATAAAGAATGAGATGGCCTCTTTCCTGGCCACCATCCTCAGACAATAAACCCTCTCAAACCCTAATCCTCGTTCTTGAGCTTGTGAGTGTCCATTTGAGAGCCCTTAAGTGATTTTGTGTGTTCCTGGAGTGAAGAAGGAGGTTTAGAGAAGAAGGAGTGAGAGTCTAGGCCTTGGATCAGAGTATATCTGAGTTGGGAGCTTCATCTAGAGATATAAAGCTCCAAGCTTTCTCACTCTTTTGTTTTGTGCATCACAATAGAGTATTTTAGGGTTTTGTCCCAAAAGTTGGAGACTTTATGTGATATTTGAGCTCCATAGACTATGATCAACCCATTTGAGTGTATTTAGTGGTGTAGTGTCACAAAAATCAAGACTTGGATGTTGGAATCAAGCTACACATGTGATATGAGCATTTTGTGATAGAAGAGTGAAAGTTTTGTGTGTTTGTGACCTTATCCGCCATGCAAAGGTTTAAAGTCACTGACTTTATGGAGTAAGAGCCATTAAGGAGTCCATATTTGTGATATGAGCCAAGGTCTTAACTAATTAAGACCAAATGAGTAGAAAGAGTGAAACTGGAAAGTACTTTGAGCTTAATTCCAGTACGCCCCGCATACTGACCAAGTGTCCCCAACGGCCAATCAGGATTCATGAGTATGCTGAGCGTACCAAGGGAGGTACGCCCCGCGTAACCTCACTGTGGACTTTTGGGCTAAGTCTCGTTTTGGGCCTTGAGGGTTAGGCCTGGATTTTTGGGCTTGTGTACAAGTGATTTGGATCAGAGGGATATTATATATATCTACCTTGGGCCTTTGTGTTGGGTTTGCTTTTTGGACTTGAGAGTTGTACCTCGGGAGAGCCCATTTATTATTGGGCCTTGGTGGGCCCAATGGGTTTTGGGTTATGGATGGGCTGGTTAGTAGGCTACCTTTAGACCTTGAGTGAGAGTTTGGACTTAGTTCCTAATTGGGTTAATTATGGGTTTCGCTCAGAGATAGAGGTCGGTACGCAGCAATAACGTTTATAGGAGTTGTTCATCATTCGAGGTGAGTCTTCTCACTATACGTACCATGATTGTTATCTTTGTGTGACCGTGATGTCTTATGTGCTTACCTTTGTAACGTGATATTTCGCATTATGTCTTTTTGATTTATGTTGAGTATATCAGCTTATTGAGTTAGGATCGGAGGGTCCACCCGAGTAGTGGGACCGGAGGGCCTCCACTAAGACACATTGACCGGAGGGTCGTATTGAGTTAACCTCGAGTGGCTAATATGATATGTGTGGTATTTTGGGGAACTCACTAAGCTTCGTGCTTACCGTGTTATGTGATAGGTGTTTCAGGTTTTATCAAGATCGCGGGAATGCGTTGCCTTGATTGTACACACCAGAGAAAGAGTTATGTTTCAAGGATCCCAAATTATAAATCGAACAATTATGGAGTTGCATTTTGTAAATTAAATAAATGATATTTTTGTGAACTATGTGATTTTAAAAAATGAAAATTTTGTTTAAAACGTTACCAATGTCAAATCAATTTATAAAATTGTAACAACGTGTCTCAAAACCATATCATCAATAGTAATGAAAATCAGAGCACAATCCCAAGAAATCTCATAGTGTGGAAATCATGCGTGTGTGTGATGTGACGCTACCGCGCCAGCTCCTTCCCCTTCGCTGAAGAGGTACCTGAAACAAAACTGAAAAATGTAAGCACGAAGCTTTGTGAGTTCCTCCACCATACCACACACAATACAATAACATAGTGTCAAGAAATTCTGGGGTGCCTGATTACCCAGGTCAAACCATTCTGGGGTGCTTGACTTACACAGGTCAAGCCGTTCTGGGGTGCTTGACTTACTCTTCGGTCTATTTCGCCCGACCACCGGGGACTATTTCACCCACTACCACTACCACGTAATAATATAACACACATATACTGTCAGGGAATTCAAGGGCGCCTGACCTACCCATCAGTCCTAACAACCGAGCTTGGGGACTATTATCCCCCTACCACCACTATCACATAAAATGTATCATGCTAGCACATAAACATATCAGGTAGTGGCAAACCTAGATGAATATCATAAAGACAATCATCTAACATACAACTCTTATTGGTAGGCCGACATTGTGGCCGTAGAACCACTGCTACTGGAAGGTAACACACCTCGATGTCGTGAAGTATTTGCACAGCCCACGGCACGGGAATCAACGCGTCTCTACTCCTCAATTCCTACACAATGACCTTTTCCGATTACTAATGCATACTCGTAACCCTTACAAGGGTCAACCCAATCTCAGTCAATGTCAAAGTCATACCCATGGTCAAAGTCAACATCTGGTTGACTCGACTGGCCGAGTTGACCCGCCAACTCGTCGAGTCCCCATGTCCACCAAAGTGTCATAATCCTGTCCCTACCCGTCGAGTCTAGCAAGAGCTCGACGAGTTCGCCTTCAACAACACATCGGGAAATCTTCAACCGACTCGCCGAGTTCGTTCTTGAACTTGCCGAGTTCATCTTCATCCATAAGAAGATGTTCAGTCTATGAATCGCCAAGTTCCTCGTGAACTCGCCGAGTCCGTCTTCATAAGTTGGGAGATTGCCTTGGACTCGCCGAATCTGTTCACACACTAGTCGATTCCCATGATTTCCAGGTCCAAAAAAACCCCTAACAGGCTGAGTGTTCCTTCCACTCAACGAAAACCATCTCCAGAAAATGTTTTGGGGAAAAAGCATCCCGACTCGCCGAGTCACCCAAGTGAGTCGTCGAGTCCCTCTTTGTCCAAAACTATACAGTCGATTTCAGTGGGACTTAATGCATCCCAATCATAGATCTGACCTCCTAGGTCCCTTTCCTATGTAAAGCTTCAAACTTGATGTACATGCATAGTGCCTTTGGCTCAAAAATCCACAAAAAGGGGTTTATATGATGCATGCGTCTCCCATGGCCATAAAGTTTGCACCTTTATGCCATGGGAACCTTCAATGGTTCCATATCTAAATTCCTTATCCCAAAATCGTGGTTGCATCCAAGCATAGCTCCAGAATGTCTTCCAAAACCCTATGTTCCTCCCAAAGAGAGTATCTAATGAAAGAAGAAGCAAGGTCTGGACTTTTTACCTCTAATAAATAGGAAATGAAGCAAAACCTCTAGATCTCCTTGCTTCCTCTGAAATCCCAAGCTCCTTCTTCTTCTCTTCAACCTTCTAACTTGCACAAAAAGGCACAAAGAACTCAAAATCACTCAAAGAGGGTTTAGGGTTTCAATCTAGGGTTTCTATGAGTTGGGAGGGTGATGGAGGCCGGTTTGGGACGAGATAAAGAGTTTAAATATGGTGCAAACCCTAAATATTAGGGTTTTATCCAGACAGCTCCTACTCGTCGAGTCGGTCTTCCGACTCGTCGAGTAGGCCACTTAAACCCCCGATCATCAGTCGAGTCTACTCGATGAGTTGGGCCTCCAACCCGTCAAGTCCCAGAGTAAAATGCAATATTTCTTGGAATTAAATATGTACCAGGAATCGGGTGCTACAAATCCCCCCCACTTATTTTAGACTTCATCCTTGAAGTCTGCTGCTGGATCTGGAAAAAGCTCAGAGTAGTGCTCCCTCATTTCTTCCTCCGGCTCCCAAGTCCATTTTGATCCCTTGCGGTGCCGCCGTTGCACCTTCACCAGCTCCACCCTCTTGGTCCTCAAGCCTTTCGACTTCCTGTCAAGGATCGCCACTGGCCGCTTGATGTAATTCAGGCCATCATCCACCTGAATGTCCTCCAAGGGTACCACTACCAAGTCGCCCACCAAGCACTTCCGTAACTGGGAGACGTGAAACATACTATGAATCTGGTTGAGTTCGGCTGGCAGTTCGAGCCTATACACCACCTTGCCCACCCAGGCTACAACCCTGAAAGGTCCAATGTACCTGGGGCCCAACTTGTCCCGCTTCCTGAATCAGATGACGCCTTTCCAAGGTGAAACCTTCAAGAGGACCATATCCCCGACTTGGAACTCTAGGTTCGAACGACGCTTGTCGGCATAACTTTTTTGTCGACTCTGAGCAGTCTGTAGCCTGCTCCTAACCTACTGAATCCCTTTTGTCATCTTGAGCACCATTTCAATGCTCCCCATGACCCTCTGTCCGACTTCGCCCCAACATATCGGGGTCCTGCACTTCCTCCCATACAACATCTCAAAGGGAGGACGATCGATACTCGTGTGATAGCGGTTGTTGTGGGAGAACTCAGCCAATGGAAGGTAGGTATCCCAGCTACCACCAAAGTCTAGAATGCATGCCCGCAGCATATCCTCTAAGATTTGGATGGTCCGCTCGCTCTTACCATTCGTCTGCAGGTGGAACGCTGTGCAGAAGTGCAGACGGGTACCCAACTCATCGTGAAACTTCTTCGAGAACCTGGAAGTAAACCGCATGTCCCGATCCGAAATCACCGAAACTGGCACTCCGTGCTGAGCTACTACCTCTCGGATGTAAATGTCAGCCAACTTCTCGGCCGTGATGCTCTATTGGATCGGTATGAAGTGGGCACTCTTGGCCAACCGATCCACAATGACCCAAATCTAATCCACTCCCCGAGTAGTCTTGGGAAGCTTGGTGATGAAATCCATAGTAATATCTTCCCATTTCCACATGGGAATATCTACCGGCTGCATCTTGTCGTGTGGCCTCTGGTGCTCGGCCTTGACCTTCCTGCAGGTCAAGCACCGCTCTACGTACCAAGCAATGTCCCGCTTCATGCAGGGGCACCAATAATCGGGTCTAAGATCTTTGTACACCTTCGCTGCCCCAGGATGAATCGAGAATCGGGATTTGTGCGCCTCCTCCATCAGAACCTGGCGCACACCCTCATGATAAGGAACCCATACCTTTCGATGTAGTGTCAGTAACCCTAAGTTGTCGTAATCGAAGGAGGAAACCTGACCCACAATACGCTTACTCTTCTAATGTTCATCCTTCATGGCCTCCAGTTGGGCCTCTCGGATCTGTTCCAAAAGCGGAGTCACCACGGTCATCCTCATGCAAATGTCCCTGATCGGCGCTGCCTTGCAACTAAGTGCATCGGCCATGACATTGGCCTTCCCCGGGTGGTAAACGATCTCACAATCGTAATCCTTCACCACATTTAACCACTGACGCTGCCTCATGTTTAGATTCGGCTGATCCATTAGGTACCTCAAACTCTTGTGCTCCGTGTAGACAATACAACGGACCCCATAGAGGTAGTGTCGCCAAATCTTGAGGGAGAAGATGACGGCCCCCAACCCCAAATCATGTGTCGGGTAGTTCGCCTCGTGAGGCTTCAGCTGCCTCGAGGCGTAAGCGATGACATGTCCTCTCTACATCAAAACTGCGCCCAAACCCGAAATGAAAGCATCACAATACACCACGAAATCCTCTACGCCCTCAGGCAGGGCGAGGATCGGCACCTCGCACAATCTCTGTCTTAGCGACTCAAACGATGCCTGCTGCTCAGGCCCCCAGCGAAAAAGAACGGCTTTCTTTGTCAGTCGGGTCAAAGGTACGACTATCATGGAGAAGTCCTAAATGAGTCTCCAATAATAGCCTGCCAATCCGAGGAAACTCCGAATCTCAGACAGAGACTTTGGAACCTCCCATCTCATCACGGCCTCCACTTTGGCCAGGTCAACCAATATCCCGTTCTGGTTGACAAGGTGCCCAAGAAACTGTACCTCGCATAACCAAAACTCGCACTTGGATAACTTGGCATAGAAGCTCTCCCTCCTCAGGGTATGCAAAACCTCTCGCAGATGCTCCTCATGTTGCTCCTGCGTCTTGGAGTAAACCAAGATGTCATCAATGAAAACTATCACACACCGATCCAGCATCGGTATGCACATGTGGTTCATGAGGTCCATGAACACGGCAGGAGCATTCATGAGCCTGAAGGGCATCACCACGAACTCGTAGTGGCTATAGCGAGTCCGGAAAGCAGTCTTCTATATATCCTTATCCTTGACCCTCATCTGATGGTAACCTAATCGCAAGTCTATCTTGGAAAACCAAGATGCTCCCTGAAGCTGGTCGAACAAGCCATCTATCCTCGAGAATGGGCATCAGTTCTTCACCATTACCTTGTTCAGCTCCCGGTAATCTGTGCACATGCGATGCGACCCGTTCTTCTTCTTGACAAATAGGATCGGGGCTCCCCAAGGCAAACTACTCGGCCTGATAAATTCCTTGTCGACCAACTCTTGTAGCTGCGTAGACAACTCCTGCATCTCGGGAGGAGCCAACCGATATGGAGCCTTGGCTATCGGAGCCGCACCAAGGACTAGGTCGATTCTGAACTCCACCTATCACTCCGGAGGTATCCCAGGAAACTCCTATGGGAATACATCCGCGTAATCTCGCACCACCGGAACATCAGCAACCGCCGTCTTACTCGTCTCTCGGGTATCCACAACATAGGCGACATAGCCAGCGCACCCCTGCTGAAGATAGCGCCTAGCCCTCGCTGCTGAACATAGTGTTGGTCTGCACTGTGGCCTCTCACCCCGAATCACACGCTCTCCCCCACTCGGGGTCCTGATCTGAACCAACTGCTGTGCGCAGCCGATCACTACCCCGTTTGGGCTCAACTAATCCATGCCTATAATCACCTTGTTCCCAATCAGCAGAATAGGAACCAAGTCCACCAAATAACACTCCTCGAACATCCTCAAAACACAGTCCTGGAAAACCTTTGATGCTTGCACTAATCGAACGTCCGCAATCTTGACCTCTACAGGGCAATCCAACATGGCCGAAGACTCAAGGAACTTCTTGCTAAGTGCAAGAGAGACACACGATCGGGTAGCACTCGAATCAAACAGCACCTGAACTGGGATACCGTTCACAAGGAACGATCCTAAACAAGGCATATCACATGGCACATAATTATCAGAAGCAACATAAAATAAAAGCTAGGGAGAAGAAATCATACCCGTCACCACATCGGGTGTGGCACGTGCCTCCTTGGTAGTCAACTAGAAGGCCCGGCTCCTCACCACTGGAGCCTCTATCTTGCCCTGCCAAACATCGGTGATCCGTAGGGTCACTGGAGTTAGCACCTTCATTGGCGGTACTGCTGTCAACTGAGGGCAATTGGCCTTTTATGGCCTCGCTGGTTGCAGTGGAAACACAACAACTCTGATGCCTGGAGGGTGGGCACGGGGGTGGTACAATCGCTACTAAAGTGCCCCGTCTTGTCACACTTGTAGCAGCCAGACGCTCCCAACCTACAAGCTCCCTCATGTGCCCTGCCACATTTCCTGCAACGGCCCTATCCCGACTGGCCCTTCGACTTACTGTCTGCTCCCTTGGGCTTTTTCCCCGAATCCTCGGTCATCGATCCCTCCTCTGCCTTCCTCATCCTGATGTGCTCTAAGTCAATCTCCCTCTCCCTCGCCCTGGCAATCATGGAATCCAGGGTCGGGCATGTTGAGAAGCCGACATGCTCCCGGATGTCTGCCCTTAGCATATCATGATATCGGGTTTTCTGCATCTCCTCTTCTCCTGTATACTAGGGCACCAACAAGGCCCTCTCCCGGAACCTGGCGGTAATCTCCGCCACTGACTCTGTCATCTGCCTCATATCCAAAAACTCCCTGGCCAGCTGCTGAAGCTCTACAGCTGGTGCAAACTCAGACCTAAACCTGGTGACAAAGTCTGACCAAGTCATAGTCTCAATCGTCGAGGATCCTAACGAGTCACCAACTGAATCCCACCAATCCTTGGCCCGGTCTCTCAAACACCCTACAGCATACCGCACCTTCGAACCCTCAGGGTAGAAGTTTGTCAACTATACAGACTCAATGTCTGCAATCCATCTCCTGGCTGCGATGGGGTCCTTAGCCCCATGGAAATCTGACACACCACTGCTCCTGAAGTCCTTGAAGGACAGTGTGCGTGATCCTGACTTACTGAATGCCATATCGATCCTGAATTCCCAGAGGCGATCCTCCATAAACTCAATGATCCCTTCCTTGATCGACCCAAAAATCACAGGGGTTGACTCAAGGATACCTCTCGTGATCTCAGAATCAATGAACTCATGTACCCCTCATCAAATGGCTCGGTACCTGCTCCCAAACCTGATCCCGAACCAGATCCTGACCTTGAACCTCCTCCTCCGTGACGTGTGATCATCACCATTCTGAAACATAACATATAACTGTTAGCATCATACATAAACCTTGGGAGGTATCATACACTCTACAAATTTCCTGGATCTATCTCGGCCCTACTCAATTCGAGTACGGAGCCTCTGCTTTCAGTAGTACGGTCCCATTCTACCTTCCACATCTATCCGTACTTTCCTCAAGGATTGCTTCGACTTCACTAAGTCCCTTCTGCTACTGCTGCATTCTTGCCAATCTCATCCTAGGCTTACCCTAAGGTAACTCTCCAATCCACTCGCCACCGTCAGCTGGGTAAGGAGTTCCTACCACCCTTACCTAACTATCTCATGAATACCATTACATATTGCTAACACCAGATAATTGTTCGAATGAGAGGTCCTACCCTACATCGGTTGGACTCAGACAAGAGCTGCGAAATAGGGCTAAACCTAACCTCCTGAAATTATTCAGTCCTCGCAATATGTAATGTGATGTATTCATTCATTAGTTAACTAAAGGTGGTTAGAACTCCTATTAGCATAAAGCAACAACATTCAGGCATTGAGTAACCCAATCAGACATACTCTATCCAAACTATCATATAACTGACTAATCAGTAACATCTTGCAGCTCAAAAACACATATAGCATGCATATCAGGCATCTTCCTAGATCCTTAGCCCTAATCTAGCATGCAGTTCTCACACATAGGCAATAAGCATCTAAGGCATCCTTTCCTAGATCCTTATCCCTAATCTAGCATGCAATTCTCTTAATCATATCATAACATAACATGTACGGGTATCTTGGAGAAAACTTACTTGAGCTCGGCCGGTCGCGCACATCACACATCTTGTTCTTTTTCAAAATCTTTTCTCTTTTCAAATTTTCTTTCTTAAAAATGATTTTGCTTTTGAGAATTTCATACCAAGTCCTTAGTTTGAGTTCATACACACCCGAGAGTGTGCCCGAATCCCTCAAACCTAGGCTCTGATACCAACTTGTAACATCCTAGTTTTCAAGACTAAAAATTTCATTTTTAATTAACTCATAGAATAGTTTACTAAAACCATTACCAATGTCAAATCAATTTATAAAAATGTAACTACGTGTCTCAAAACCATATCATCAATAGTAATAAAAATTAGAGCACAATCCCAAGAAATCTCATAATGCGGAAATCATGCGTGTGTGTGATGTGTCGCTACCGCGCCGGCTCCTTCCCCTTCGCTGAAGAGGTACCTGAAACAAAACTGAAAACTTTAAGCAATAATTTTAGTGATTTCCTCCACCATACCACACACCATACGATAACATACTGTCAGGCAATTCTGGGGTGCCTGACTATCCAGGCCAAGCCATTCTAGGGTGCTTAACTTACCCAGGTCAAGTCGTTCTTGGGTGCTTGACTTACCCGTCGATCTATTTCACCCGAGCACCACGGACTATTTCACCCCTACCACTACCACGTAATAATATAACACACATATACTGTCAGGCAATTCTGGTGAGCTTGACCTACCCATCGATCCTAACAACCGAGCTTGGGGAATATTTGTTGGATTAGTGTCTAAGTTCATAACTATTTTGGTATGTACTTGACCCGATGGTGCATGGTCCTTTTGGGTTGCCTTCACCAAAGCAACTTGATAGGATGAATTATGGAGAGAAAGGATTAAATATGATTTATTAATATATTATGAGAATAATATATTAAAGGAGAAATCATATTGTTTAATTAATATTAGTCAATAATTAATTGGTAATTAGTTTTGTGACTAAAAGAGATTAATTAAACTTAAGGACCTGGAATTGTAATTACAAGATAATTGCAATATGGGCTATGGATTGCCTTATATTAAGGAGTGGACGAATTCTATGGGGAAACCCATAAGGAAATCGTCCAAGGCCTTAAGGAAAGGGATCCATGGGTTGCTTAGGGCTTAAGCATCCAAATTAGGGTTTCCTTGTTAGATAACCCTAATAGCCTCACTATATATACTTCCCTTATGACCCAAAAACGTGGTGAAGCTTTGTTCTAGGGTTTCACACGTTTTTGGGCAGCCTCCATCCTCTCTCCTCTTCATCCGCTTATGGTGTTTGTGAACCATTAGAGGAGTGACATTTGTGACTCTAAGCTTTCTAAAGTCAATACAAGGAGATTTGGGATTGTTATTGCTACATAAAAATCAAGGTAATATCTTAAACCCATTCTTATGTTAATATGATTACATGTATGCTAGAATTAGGGTTTATAGTCTTGGATAACTTGCATGTACAATAGAGAAACCTAGATCCAAGCATTAGGGTTTGTATGAGCACATAGGATGTTCTTAGGACTAAAACCCATCAGTGGTATCAGAGCCTAGATTGGTTTCTATTGTATTGATGCATTATATGTTTGAAAAATTCAATTTTTGTGGTTCTGGAGGCTAGACTCGCCGAGTCCATAGATGAACTCGCCGAGTCCATTCTGACTCGACGAGTCCATGCCTAACTCAGCGAGTCGGCTCGTCAGAAGGAGGGAAAACCAGGATTTCTTACTGTTTTTGATTAAGGATAGTTGCGTTATCATATTAGATCAATATAAATCCGATTTTATGATATATTTGACTATATTCTTGATCTAATTTAAGATATTTATCAATTAATAAAATATTTGTTTCCCTATGTGATAATTGATTAATTATTTTGATTAAATTGATAAATTGTTTTGCAAGAAATCATTAAATAAATCAAATATGGATAATTATGTGATTACTTGTTAATTTAGATTATTTGTTATTTGATCCTTGTGTTATGAAAAGTTTCATATTTTCCCCTTTAGGTTTTATAGTTTAAATTTGAACCCAAAATTTTTGTTGTTTTGAAATTTAAATAGTTAAAACCCTAATGTTTTGAAAAAGGTTTCAAAACTTGCCCTCAAGTTTTGGAATTTAAATTTTGAATTAATAGTTTAATTTTGATGTATATTTAAATTCTAAACCCTAATGTTTTGAAATGTTTCAAAACTTGCCCTCATGTTTTGGAATTTAAAAGTTGATTAAAAGTTTAATTAGGAATGTCAAATTCTAAAACCCTAGTATTGTTTTAAAAAAGTTCAAATTACACCCTTATTGTTTTATTAATTAATTAAGGTGTATAATTAAAAGAGGTTTAATAAATCCATAAAAGTTTTGGTTTACAATTTAATTGAATTAAAAGTATAATTGTTAAATTTGACCGCCTAATATTTTAAAAGTGTAAAATACATCCTATACTATATATAACATTAAAAGTCTAACATTATATATATATATATATATATATATATATATATATATATATATATATATATATATATATATATATGTATGTATGAGTAAGAGTCAGTCTTACCGTTAGTAGGCCTCATTCACGAAGCTGGTCTATAAGGTGTGTTTAAGGAAATTGCCTATATAATGGCGATTGAATGGGTATCCACTCTTACCCACCGCACTCTTGACTAGCGGAGGGTCGTTAGCCGAACGGGTAGGATAGGACGAAACCTTCCATTATAAGTATAATGAAGTATAAAAGTAACTAAATGTTTTCATAAAATTTCCAATCTTAGTTACTTAGGCAAAAGTGAATTGATGCAATTCCATGAAATTACACTTTGTGCCCTTGCGAAGACATTAGTGGAGCGTGTGTGGTTTACCGGCACACTAAATGGTTCTATGAAAAGGTAGCAAAGGGTGACTCAATGTTTGTCATAGTTCGGTGGAGCGTGTGTGATTTACCGGCATATCGAATAGATGACTGTAACATGTGAGGGAACCATTTAAGTTTGCATGCTTATTCACACTCGCTTTGTGATCCTCGGCATCTCAATCACAAACAAGAGGGGCATATCGAGATTTAAACATGACATTGAAATGTTCAATGAATCTCAAAGGATCTAGGAGTTTTTATAGATTTAAAACTTAAATTTCTTTTTCGTTTTTCATGGTGGAAATTAGTGAATCGTCATTCACTTACCTTCAAATGTTCTGCAATTTGGGTTACGGCATCCCTCTCCCGAGTTGTAGCATATTGTGTTGGGTCCTAGCCTTAGTATCTCATTTGGGTGATTTACTAAGGACTCAATCAATCAACTAACTTGAATTTGTTTTCTCCCATTTTGTAGATGTCAAAGTTCGACAACTATGGTCTTCCCAAATCCCGTGGAACAAGCTTTCCACATGAAGATGGTATTCCACGATTCGATCGAGGAACAAGAAATCATGCTTCACTTCCTCCACCTCCTCCAATTGTTCTCCCTAACCCACAAGTTCAAAGGCTTGAAAATTTCAAGATCACTCAAGCCCTTTTGGCAAGTAAACATAAAGAAGGAAAGTCAGTGTGTGCACACGTCCTAGGGATGAAGTCACACATTGATAGGTTAAGAATGTTGGGATCTGTCGTCTGTGAGGAAGTGGCTATTGATTGGGATCTTCAGTCACTTCCTAACTCATATAGTGAGTTCGTAAGAGAGTACTATATGATGAACTGCGACGTGACCCTTATAGATCTCACCTATATGCTTATTGCTGCTAAATCAGCAATGGTTTGGCGCAATAGAAAAGCAAAGTTGATTGGTGAATCTGCCTTCAAGACCTCTATGGATATAGACAATGGCAACGAAAGACATGTTATGATCGAAAAGTTTGATCATAAGAGAAAGGCAATGTCTGAAGTAGTTCCATGTCATGTTCCAAAAGAGTCAATTTGCTTTTATTGCCAAGAGAAAGGGCATTGGAGACGAAGTTGCCCCATTTACCTAAGAGATCTAAGAGATGGGAGAGTCGAAATGTATGGCTCTAATATAGGTAAAATCCATTAACTAACTCTTTTAAGCTTCTATTCTAGATTCTTAATACATAATGTGATAAGATTACAATTGATGTTTTGTAGGATCGAAGAAAAGAAAGGAAGCTTAAGGGAAGAAGTGAGCAGAATCTAACCGTGAAGGAATGGATTTCGATCGCATTACTTGAAGATTAGATTCTTGAGCTGCTACTTAGAGTTAGAATTAGATTCCTAAGAAAGATGTATTAGCATAGTTTTTCAATGAATTGCATTGTAAGGACAAATTTTTCCGCAATAAAATAAATTTTGATTTTATATTATTTATTTATCCTTGCAATGGTGTATATGAAAAATTGATGTTTGAATGTTTCTATTATTAGCAATAATGGATTTGGTTCTTATTATGTTATTTATGGAAAGTCGAGAGTTTACCAAATAGGGAGAGTTTCTCATCGCCCAAGTTTCAATTGGACAGAAACTTGGAATCATGCAACTTGGTTGCACGATGAATGAGAAATTTCATATTTGGAAATTAGACTAATTCATTGACAAAGTGTCAAGTGAAGGACTAGGAGATCGAGCATACAAAGTTGCGTGTTAATCAAGTACACCATAAGAGTAACAATGATATTCGTCATGATTTACTAAAGGTTTAGTAAATATGATTATACTTACAAGATTAAGTGTAATTATGAATTGATTGAAAAAGTTTAAATCAATAGCAGAACGAATAAGAAGAATCAAGTAGGCAGAAATATAAAAGTTTCTCCATTCTAAGAAGAAAGGGAGAGTACCTTTTATGCTTTATGATAGGTCTTAATGATTAAGAACCATATCTCAATTGATCCTCTAAGTGAGTCTTAGTACAATTGTATGTTTATGAAGAGGAATCAAGGATTGAAGAAATGGTTAAATCAAGAAGTCAATCATACTTCGTTCCAAAACAAGTCTTAGAGTTAAGATTGTGACAATGAGTGACAAGTATTAAAAGGTTTATAACATTCATCAAATGTGGAAAGTTGTGATGTCTTGGATAAGACAAAGACCAACTAAGACCAATTTATGAAGTGTTTTGATAAAGCTACACTAACTCTTGAATATTTGTTTGTCAAGAAATGATTATTGACAAGAGAATCTTATATGTCAAGGAGTCAGTGGGAGTCTTAATGGTCTTGAAAGGTTTCAAGAACAAATCAAATAAACCTTATCGATCATCACTAGCACACGAGTTGAGCTTTACAACCTATCGTGTTGACATTATTTTGTTTCGTTGCTGTTCCAACTGAGTTAATTGTGCATGTGAGTTCTATGAGTTCTCATTTTGAACGCATAAAAGGCAAGGCACCTTAATCAATGAAAGATACATTGATAGGAAAGGGTGAGCTGCTTAACTACTTGGGAGCAGTGGTGGGCAGCTGTGCTGCCATAAGGCAAGAAATCAAGATTAAGAAAGTTCAATCCATATGAGTTTGAATTTGTCATAAACTTTGGTTTTAACAAATTCACATGGATAGGAACACATACACCGTTTAAATCTAAGTGTCATAAGATTTCGTCCTTCATGAAAATGATTTTGAGGAAATGCTTTTACTAAGAAAGATTTTAAGAAGATAGTGATTGTAAAATTGCATTCTCGAATTCGATTATGGTTACGGTATCCCTTTCCATAATTTGAATTGTGAGGTTTGGCAATTAGTCTTAATTTTTTACACACACATATAAACTATCTAAGGCAAAGGTGTATAAGTTCACGAAGCCTTGATAAAAGATTATCCAAGCACTAAGTATTAGAAACATGAACTTAAGAAATGCAATAAGCATTATTTTTCTGAAAGTTAAGCTGTTTCTGAATACATGTCGAAGCTAGTGGGAGCATAAGTGTTATGTTTTATAATAATCATCATGATAGTGGGAGCATAAATGTTATGATTGTATGATTATTAAGACACATATTGCAAGTTGGCAATATTAATTATAGAAAACAAGAGTTATACCTTGCAAAGTCGTAAGGGTTGTAAAGTTGTTTTGCTATAATTAAGGGAGAGAATATTATGCTTCATTTCAAATCTAAAGGATTAGGTTGAGAAATGTTAATAAATTTAGTCAAAGGTACATAGTGTGTTCTTAAAATTTCGATTATGATTACGACATTCCTCTTCATAATTTGAATTTTGAGAACATAGCAAATGAAATATTATGGCGGAAGATTGATAAAGTATCAAATCTTTATGTAAGACATTATGCATTGTGTCCCATACGCTTCGGGTATAGGATCGATTGCAAATGCTATAATATTTGACCATTCTAAAATTTTCCAAATGTCTAGCGCATTTAGAGGGAAAAAGGACAAGAATCGGTTTTGACTAATATAATATAATTAACAACTTTCAAAGGACAATCCAAAGTTCGCTGAGGATTGGTCGCTTGTGAGTAGTTGGAAGTATAGTATTGGAAAATATGGAAATGTTTCAATATTGGATGGACCATATCGACATTATTATGAATAGACAAGATTCTATTAAGAATGAGTTGTCATATGGAAAATATGGAAATGTGTCCATATTGGGAATTGAATATTGAAAATCTATGTCTAGATTAGAAACTTTTATGCAAAAGGATGTTCAAAGGAATGTACTTTGAATGAGAGACATCATATCTAAGGAGTTGTCTTGTAACAATTTCCGATAGAGGACTTTGTAATTTCATTGGCAATAGTCTTTGTGACTTTGGTGCAGTGACATTACGAAAGGATCATTGCATAAAATGTTAGAATCAAGCATATTCTATAAGTAGCAAGAATTTGATATTCTTTCACTTATGAAAAAGGATTTGGAGTTGTGAAATGAGTATGATTGGAAATGTGTTCAATGCGATCTATTTCATAACGAAAGAACCATAGGTAAACATTGTGTGCATGCTAGGAGCATGTGACAAGTGTAATAATTCAAGTAAGAAGTTGATTACCCGAAACGAAAAATAATAAGTAATCAATATGGTGATAAATAAAAGGTGTTTTATTTATGCTCAAAGGTTTGAGGCCATATGGGATTAGTATTATTCTTGTGTTTCACTTTGCATGTTTTGACTTCCAGAATAATTGAGTTTATTAAGAATAATCGAATTATTCAAACGGGCCACAGTCGTTCATATGTTGGAAGTAAGTATGAATGAAGATTGTCATGAATTGGTGTGTGGAATGTCTAAAAGAGTATTAGACATAAGCAAATGTTTGATGCAACGTTCATGAGTGCTTATGAATATGATTTGAGCATTGGACTAAACCCACGCTCACTTGGATCACTTCATGGATTGTTATCACGAGTGATTGGTGAGAAGATAACATCTTATATTCTTGAAACCGAGATGTGTGAGTTGTATCTTGCAAATTGGTTGCACATTGATAATATGTAAACGCACTAGTAACTTGGTGTTATAAAACATATTGTTGTGTGTGATTTGGTGAGTAAGTGCAAGCAAGCACTGTATCAAAATTTATCCATTCCTTTTATCCAAAGAAGGATAAAAGCGATATCTTTGGGCCCCTCGATGATTTAGTGATGACAAACGTAAATGCTCGGCCGGGCTAGGGCTAATTTGATTTGTTCAATTAGTCAGTCATCATAAATCGGAAATCGAGATATAGTACAAAGAGAATGATTTGAAATCATATCTCATATGATATCTAGAATGGAGGAATATATGATCCCTTATCTAAGGACACGCGTATCTGATTGGATCAGAGTTGACAGCGGCTTTGGAAAGCTACGATTGCAGATCAGGATCTGAAGTCATACGCAGAATAGTTGTTAGACTTATCCAAGTGGGAGACTGTTGGATTAGTGTCTAAGTCCATAACTATTTTGGTATGTACTTGACCCGATGGTGCATGGTCCTGTTGGGTTGCCTTCACCAAAGCAACTTGATAGGATGAATTATGGAGAGAAAGGATTAAATATGATTTATTAATATATTATGAGAATAATATATTAAAGGAGAAATCATATTGTTTAATTAATATTAGTCAATAATTAATTGGTAATTAGTTTTGTGACTAAAAGAGATTAATTAAACTTAAGGGACTGGAATTGTAATTATAAGATAATTGCAATATGGGCTATGGATTGCCTTATATTAAGGAGTGGACGAATTCTATGGGGAAACCCATAAGGAAATCGTCCAAGGCCTTAAGGAAAGGGATCCATGGGTTGCTTAAGGCTCAAGCATCCAAATTAGGGTTTCCTTGTTAGATAACTCTAATTGCCTCACTATATATACTTCCCTTATGACCCAAAAACGTGGTGAAGCTTTGTTCTAGGGTTTCACACGTTTTTGGGCAGCCTCCATCCTCTCTCCTCTTCATCCTCTTGCTTATGGTGTTTGTGAACCATTAGAGGAGTGACATTTGTGACTCTAAGCTTTCTAAAGTCAATACAAGGAGATTTGGGATTGTTATTGCTACATAACAATCAAGGTAATATCTTAAACCCATTCTTATGTTAATATGATTACTTGTATGCTAGAATTAGGGTTTATAGTCTTGGATAACTTGCATGTACAATAGAGAAACCTCCAAGCATTAGTGTTTGTATAAGCACATAGGATGTTCTTAGGACTAAAACCCATCACTATTTTCCCCTACCACCACTATCACATATAACGTATCATGCTAGCGCATAAACATATCAGGTAGTAGCAAACCGGGAAAATTGTCAAACCGGTTTTGATTTTTAGAACCGGGACCGGTTTTCATAAAAATGGAGAACCTGTTACCGGACATTGTTACCAATTTTGGTTTCGGTCCGATTTCGATTCCGACAGTTCTAATGCTCATCCCTACATTAATGGTTACACTGTATTAAAAAATATTACCAACTCTGATACTACCTAACCAAAGTATCAAACTTTTATGTAGAAATACTATTGAACTTAACGAACATTTTAATTAGTTTTATACTCATTCATTATATGGCACACCATTTTAATAAGAGGACCTCCGACTCATCTCCATATCCTATTTTTCATCTTATTTTTGCTTCCGGTCCTTTCTAACCCCAATTCAATTTTCAAAAAATTTCACTCCATTTTAGAAGTAATAAATAGTGTTATTCCAAATATATGATTTCTAACCCCAATCCATTTCTCACTCCACTTTAGAACAAATAAATAGTATTACTCAAAATATATCATTTCTAAGCCCAACGTAATTCTCACTCCATTTTGAAAGGGAAGTAACACTTGTTATGAACCAAATGGAGTTAAAGTTTTAAGAGTCAATTTTAGTCTTTTTTTTATGTTTATATATTTCAAGTTTATTTTTATCTACTAGTTGTAATTTAAATGTTATATTTAGTATTTGTAATATCATGTTATATATTAAATTATATTAATTAATCATAATTGTGAAATTTAATCTTTATGTATTGAATTCCTATAAAATTTTAAATATATAATAAAATTTTGAACCGCAGTAACATATTTTATAAAAACTTATATTTAATATCATTTTTTTGAGAAGTTTCTTACTTTGGAATTTCAGGCTATAAATTGATTGAGTAAAGGTCTTAGGCTTCAAGGGAATGTTGTTTAGACTTTATTGGATGATGATAATGTTGATTAAGTGGTTAAGGCCTTCAAATTGTGCTTGGAAGAAAAATGGTAATATGGGAAAATTAATATTTGGGCTTTTTGCATGAATATCACAAAGACAATCATCTAACATACAACTCTTACCGTTGGGCCGACATTGTGGTCGTAGACCCACCGCTATTGGAAGGTAACTCACCTCGATGGCGTGAAGTATTTGCACAGTCCTCGGCACGGGAATTAATGCGTCTCAACTCCTCAATTCCTACACAATGACCTTTTCCGATTACTAATGCATACTCGTAACCCTTACAAGGGTCAACCCAATCTCAGTCAATGTCAAAGTCGTACCCATGGTCAAAGTCAACTTTTGGTCAAAGTCAACATCTGGTTGAGTCGACTCGCCTAGTTGACCCGCCAACTCGTTGAGTCCCCATGTCCACCAAAGTTTCATAATCCCGTCCCTACCCACCGAGTCTAGCAAGAGCTCGACGAGTTCGCCTTCAACAACACATCGGGCAAGCTTCAACTGACTCGTCGAGTTCGTTCTTGAACTCGCCGAGTTCATCTTCATCCATAAGAAGATGTTTAGTCTATGACTCGCCGAGTTCCTCGTGAACTCGCCGAGTCCGTCTTCATAAGTTGGGAGATTGCCTTGGACTCGTCGACTCCGTTCATACACTCGTCGAGTCCCTTGATTTCCAGGTCCAAAACAAACCGCTAGCAGGCTTAGTGTTCCTTCTAATCAATGAAAACCATCTACAGAAAAAGTTTTGTGGAAAAAGTGTCCTGACTCGCAGAGTCACCCAAGTGACTCGACGAGTCCCTTTTTGTCCAAAACTGTACAGTCGATTTCAGTGGGACTTAATGCATCCCAATCTTAGATCTGACCTCCTAGGGTCCCTTTCCTACGTAAAGCTTCAAACTTGATGTACATGCATGGGGCCTTTGGCTCAAAAAGCCATAAAAAGGGGTTTATATGATGCATGCGTCTCCCATGGCCATAAAGTTGGCACCTTTATGCGATAGGAACCCTCAATGGTTCTAGGTCTAAAGTCCTTATCCCAAAATCGTGGTTGCATCCAAGCATGGTCCCAAAATGTCTTCCAAAACCCTAAGTTCCTCCCAAAAAGAGTATCTAATGAAAGAAGAAGCATATGACATCCCCATTTTCACAGCCAGAAAAGACCGATTTTGTTTATGCTTTGTTTAAAAATCAGAGTAACATTTTAAATAAAAGTGTTGTGGAATTTGTCCCAAAACAAAATATGATAAAGATTTATCAAAAGCATTTCCATAGAAATGTATTTCATTAAAAAAACTCGGGATGTCATGTTCGATACAGATCATAATCATAAACAATACAACATAGGCCTTACTACATTATTCTGTATTTACAGGCCTAAAATCCCTTAATCTCTCATCCCAAGACATCACACCTATGCTCATGCGCCACTACCTGTAATACAAGAAACTGAGTGGGTCAGGCTTGGGAGTCTGGTGAGCACATAGGGTTTTCAACCCACAATAAATAAGTTTATTAACTTTATCAAACCAAACAAACCCGATTACTTATTCCCGTTATCCTCACTTTACGTCCCTAAAACATCTAACACAAGGGACCTAGTCTAAGGACTATCATCGGGATGGACACTACTGCTAAGGGCATTCCTCAGCAATAAATGTTCTTAAGGTAACCATGTGGGGGATGGAGTACACCTGGTGAGCACACAGTTCAAATAAACACATAGTTCAAATAAACACCTACAGGTTGCGAGCCTGCTAGTGTTCCACTGGACTGTCTAGAATAGTCTGTGGTTGTCATCTATACTCCGATAGATGACTGGATCATCAATAACATCTATAACGAGGCCTCTCATTATTTTATTTTGTCACACAACAACTATTACATCTACCTATGTTTTACCTAACACATTTTGTAGATATAAAATACATATACAGTTTAAATCATTTAAAACGTGTATAAAATCGTTCATCCAGCATAGATAGCAAGTATACAGATAATATGCACAAACAACACGTAATTTATATAAATACTTCATATCTATGCATAAGGTAAAAGTAACTATGCACTCACTTGATAAGGTGATGACTCGGTACACGGACAGCACTTCGTTACTGTTAAAACAATTTCCCTCGGACAACACCTAGTATCATTACCACTAGAGTTTAGTCTAACGTTAACCGCGACTAATTAATAGTCTAGATATTATTACTATTATATAAGCGTTTAAGAAACACTCTTATATAACTCATAATAATAGTTCAAATACTCATTATAAGTTCCTAATAACGTTACCATATTAAAACATAAGCTACACTAAAGATAGGGTAGGTATAGCTCACTTACAGCGGGTTTCCTTAGAATCTGGGCTCTGCGGGAGTAGAGTTTCCGAGCTGAAGGATCTTCCTTTCAGAGCCGTCAGGCGCTCCGGGCTTCCGCCTCGTACTAGGGAGGTTCCCTAGGCTTTTTGGGGGGTTTCGGGAGGTTTAGAGAGTGTTTCTAGAGAGAGAAAGAATGGGTGAAGGTGTGAGGTCGTGGTGGCTCTCACCATGTCGTGGTGTTGCGTAGGCTCCAAGGTTTCGCCTGGTGGTGACACATGGCGACGTACACAGGGTGGAAATCAGCCGATTTTAAAAAAATTCATAACTTTCTCATACAAACTCCGTTTTTGATGTTCTTTATATCCACGCGTAGGTAAAATCAAGATCTGCAACTTTCGTTTAGACTCTGTCGGCTAATTCTCGACCGATCTTGAATTTAATAGTAGGAGGAGATTAGACTGCTAAATGACCGCGAAGAATTCGTAACTCCTTCATACGGACTCTGTTTTCGTCTGTCTTTTTACTGTTGAGTTCCTATTAATGAGATATTCTACTCTCATTTATGTCATGTAAGCCAAAAACTGCTCGAACTAAAATTCGAGTTTCGGGTCATGCACTGCTAAGTCGAATCTTATAAAAATCATAACTTCCTTATACGAAGTCAGATTTTGGCGTTCTTTTGATGGATGTTCTCGGTTTAACATATTCAGAACTTCGGTTTAGATTACTAAGGCCAAAAAGTCTTCTATCTTAATTTCACTATTTTACGTCTCCCGGTGCCATGCCAGTTCCGTCGCGAAACTTCGACGGGTCATAACTTCTTCGTTATATCTTAGATTTCGGCGCTCTTTATATCCCTGAAATCCTTGTTTCGACCACTACAACTTTATGTAAAGATATCAGGCTTATCTCACACTTTAATTTTGATGCTTATTATCATTCTTTATTTATTATTCATTTATAAATAAGTAATAAGCATATAAATCCACATCTTTCACATAATACTCAAATATTTCATCTTTATTACTTCCAAAAGAGTTACAATAGTTGACCTAGACTATTACATCATATAAAATGCTTAGCCCCAAAACTTGGGCGTTACGAAGCAAGGTCTGGACTTTTTACCTCTAATAAACAGGAAATGAAGCAAAACCTCTAGATCTCCTTGCTTCCTCTGAAATCCCAAGCTCCTTCTTCTTCCCTTCAACCTTCTAACTTGGACAAAAAGGCACAAAGAGCTCAAAATCACTCAAAAAGGGTTTAGGGTTTCAATCTAGGGTTTCTCTGAGTTGGGAGGGTGATCGAGGCCGGTTTCGGACGAGATAAAGTGTTTAAATAGGGTGCAAACCCCAAATATTAGGGTTTTGTCCAAACAGCTCCTACTCGTCGATTCAGTCTTCCGACTCGTCGAGTAGGCCACTTAAACCCACGATCATCACTCGAGTCTACTCGACGAGTTAGGCCTCTAACTCGTCGAATCCCAGAATAAAATGCAATATTCCTTGGAATTAAATACGTACCAGGAATCGGGTGCTATAACGGTGTTACAAGTTGGCATCAAAGCCTTGATTTGAGGGATTCAGATGCACATTCGGGCATGTTTGGACTCAAACTGGGGATTTGAGAAAAAAATTCAAAATAAATGATTTTTCTAAAACGAGCAAGAGTTTCTAAGAGAAAACGAGAAGGAGTAGTGTGTACAATCAGCCAAAGCCCAAACGGTGATTTCCCAAAATACCCTTACTTATTTGTGTTATGACTTATTATTGAGATGTTAGTGATGCATGCTAGAAGATAGGCTTGGTATTTCTTATATTAGGGCTAGAGTTTCCTGGTTTGTGATGCCTTAGGCTAGGAATTGTTGTCATCTGTGATGTGCTTTGAGTATGTACGGAGTAAGAGTATCTAGCAAGAATCTTTTAGAGAGAGCTTTGAGTAGAGGATTAATCTAGGAGAGATACCTAGATGAGCACTGGAGGAGCCTACTGAGGGAGTAGTTAGATACCTACGAGAGGTAGGGTTGCTTGAGTTTGGTGATACTTTTTGAGTGTGAGTAGAGCAAATATAGTTGTAACCTAGAGTGGTTTTACGTATTGGTGGAGATTATTCGATGCCCAAATGTTGCTTGCTTTGTGATTTGTGGAACTCTTCATGATAGGAGTCAACTACTAAGAGAATATAACGATATTCAGGAGGTAGATGGCGGGCATCATGAGGATTTCTTCAGTAGCTGATGGCAGAGATGTTTGAGAACCTAAGAAGAGCCTAGGGAATGACTTTAGACTATGCTGGTAGAGGAGTGTATTCGCTGGGTAGTGACTAGGTATATCAGGATTGGTGATCGAGAAGGTTGAGTAACTACTTAGGAAACCTGGGACGATCCGTGTGGAAAGTATGGGTAGATGTGGTAGGTAGTATGGGCCCGTACTACTAAAAGCAAAGGACTCGTACTCAAAACAGGGAGAATTCCAGAGGTTCTAAGTAGCAGATTGAGAGGTGATAACATGGTTCGTGTACCATGATTCGTTGTGGTTAGTGCTTCATAGTTTACCAATTATCCTGTTGTGATTGATTAGATTGAGAGCAGATATGATCGAGTGTGGGGCTAGAGGGCCATGTCGAACGATATTCAATGGAGCATAACTTGAGAGGGAAATCGAGTTAGTTTCCGAGAGATTTTTGGTGAGATGCCAGTTGGAGTCGTAAGAGTCAGGGATGAGTAAAGATGATGCTTATTGGAGGATCGCGGTCTGAGTTAAGCAATCGATCGATAGATGAGACGTCACCTTCTGTGACAAGAGTTGCGTTTTCCTCATTTACTGGGAGAAGCAAAAGAGAAAACGAGCTTCCGGTTTCAGAGTTGGATGTAAACCCCATGGGGTAGCATATGGCGGTGACCTTTTTCACCGGTGTATTTGGGCATGTCTGTTGAGAGGTATTATATATATATATATATATATATATATATATATATATATATATATATATATATATATATATATATATATCATGAAGGAGTCATTAGTGGGGACTAATATGAGAGAAACTAAGGAAGGTGCCTTTATGAGTGAGGCATGCTTTTAATAGCAGTTCCAGGTGATTAAAGAGGAGTACATCGAGGCGGTGGCCCTCATTGTCTACATTTTGTATCGACTGTGAGAGTGAGGTCTCTTTTTTTTTATGATTCCCGCAATGGGACGTTGGTCGAGGGATCAGAGACGAGGTGCATGATAGTGCATTATTTCCAGATATAGAGTCAGGACTAATTCGGAACAGTTAAGGTATCCGGTGGTGTTTCGGTATGAGGATTCGAGATGACTAGAGGAAATCACATGGGAGGATTCTGAGGTTTTTGTCTGAGTCACAAGATATTTGGAGTTGCTTGGTTTCCATCGGGAAGATCATTGAGTGATTATGTGGTACGTTCCAAGAGTCAAGTGTGATGTACCTGGTGAAACAATCTATGGCGTAGATTGTTGGTATGCCAACTGGTGATGGTCTGAACCCTGAGTGGGGGAGAACTGGGTATTCTATTGAGAGGATCAACGATCCGTTCAAGTGCGGTTAGAGAACTAGTTATGGAGATCTGTGGTGCGGACACATGATACTTGGGTTATTGGTGGATGAGCCGAGGTGCAAGGCGAGATGATGTATGTATGTGCTTAAGAAAGGATGAGTAAACCCACGATAGGTGGCTATTGGTCAGAGAATTTATTGTGACCAGGGATTTTTCGGGTTTGCAAATGTTGAGTTCGAGGCGGTTGGGTTGCTGAGTCAGGGTGCAATAGCTGAGATTTGTAGGTATAGGTATAGATTGTGATCTATACTCCAAGAAGGGCAGCAGTTGATTTGTCAACCAATTTCAGAGTCAGTATGAGTAGTTTTACATGGTTGGTGATCAGTAGAGGATGGAGCTTCGGATTTTCGTCAACTTTTTTTTAGTTATCGATGATTTCTCTATGCTTCAATTTGTAAGATGGGAGCATTTCGAGGTTTCGAGTTGTGGGAGTGGAAGATCAGTGGTTGAGGCAAGACATCGTGAGATGTTGTGATGGTGTACCGAGGTACCCATGCATGAAGTCCTAATTTTGGTCATGTTGGGACTTGAGTTGTGAGATGGCGAGTGGAGTACCGACAGACTTGTGTTCCATTGGGAACCCATCGGTTAAGTGTTGCCAGAGTGGGACATTCTAAGGTTGTATATGTGCTGAGAAAAGTGTCTTGCCTATGAGAACTTACATCATAAGTGGTGGTGCATAAGTTGTGTGTGTGACAACCCGAAATTTCTATCCTGTACAACCATTCACTTCAATCAAAGTCAGACTTGTTTCTGCTAACTCTTAGCACTATTTAGAGTTTGTTTGAGTATTCTGAGACTAGTGCATCAATGAAATCAGTGTTTGGATTTTTCAGTTAAAGTTCCAAACCATCTAGTAAACTGTAAACCTCCTCAGAAGGAGTTTACGGTCAGGAAAGTTAAAGCTTACGTTCATGGTGACAGTAAACTCACTCTATATACATAATTCATGATCATTTTGATCATTTCTTTCCTTTACAAGCCAAAAATCTCGAAAAATCTCTCAAGTATCATCCGACTTTTCTCTTAGATCTTCAAGATTGTAAGTATTTCTTCTCTTGATTTGTGGATATCCTTCTATATCTAGTGATTATACATGATTTCATCCATGAAATCTTTTCATTTTGATAGATATTCAAGTGTTCTTCATTTCACCAAGAACACCAAGAACACACACTAGAGTTCTTGGATCCTAATCACCCTCACAAGCTTCTAATAAGTAAGTTCAATACCCTTAGCTTGTTATATACTTGAATCACTTGTTAAACATCTAGAAAACATCAAGAAACTCAAGAACAAAAGGTGTTTATGGTCTAGTGCATCTTCATAGACCGTAAACCCTTATAAAGGGTGATCTTATAGCCTTTACCATTCCTAAGGCTAAGCATGGTCCCTAGAATCCGATACCTTTCATTGAAGCCCTTGAAACCCTTCATTTGTGAAAGATTTGGTGAGTTTGCGGTTGAATCTCCTTAGACCGTGACTCCATGAGCGTAAGGTTATTAGACCGTGAACACTTAGATCGTGAACACTTGGACCGTGCACACTTGGATCATGAACTCCCTAGGTCATGCAATTTGGACCGTAAACTCAATAGGGTGGCCATACACCCTAGTTATGCAATCATATATGATTGTATCCCTTCAATATAAGAGTTTCCTAGTCTATTAGGGTGTTATCCCTTATAATTAGTTGTTTATACACTAATCAAATACACATACATGTCATTATATGTTTATTAGGATCATTGTGTGCTCAAGGTTTCACCTGACACTCCACATCCTTTTTCCAAACGTACTTATGTATCACTCAATACAGGTGAGTTCATACCCCTTAATCTACCTTTTAAATTATTTTTAAATGTTTTTATGGGGGGGGATACAAGTTGAAACATTATAGTTATTATATCAATAACATGTGATTAATAACTATCAAACAAACAGATTTGTTATACTTTGAGCTGCTTTATCAAACAAACTACTTCAAAAAGTTTATCAAACTCTTTTACATGTTAAACTATTTATCAAACTAGTTCTTACATTCCAACCTTTTCTTTAAACTCTTTAAAACTTATATATTGTCAAAACCGTGTCTAATGCATATATAGTTATATAAGTAAGTTTGGAAGGACTTAGGACTGATAACTCACTTTATTTCATGTTCCTTGTTTGGTTGTGGACTTAGAGTACCTTGTTGTTTGTCCGAGTGTCATTTGATCCTTAGTTATATATTATGTATATATGTATAAGACATAAAAGCTTTTGTCTCAGTTCAATACACTCAGTTATACAAACAACTTTACAAGTAAACTATAATAGGTATAGTTTAGGAAGTCACTATTCACTATTTCTAGTACAATGAAACATACAAGGAGTCAATTCATTCATGAGTCAATACATACTATTATGAGAAACTAAGAGAACATACTATTATGAGAAACTAAGAAAATATACTATAATGAGAAACTAAGAGAACATACTATACATGATTTAATACATACTATACACTATACAAGAGAACATACTATGATGAGAAACAAAGAGAACACACTACATACTAGACAGAGAGAACATACATTACACTAGTACATACAATACATATACAAGAACACTATAACATAAATGTGAACCATTATTTTGTGGCATGGCATCACTGCCATGGCTCATTTTGTATCCAGAGTCTCCTGGAGGGAGAGCGTGAATTTGTGTATAGATCTATACAGGATTGACTATCCTACAACTTGTTGTTCGCTATAGTGGGAGTTGCAAGTCTACGGGTGCCAAATGTCATTTCTTCCGACGTCTTTCATCGTCGTGTTATTAGTCCATAGTATGGTGTAATCATATCACATTATACCTTAAATAACAATTGGTTTAAGTTAGTTAGTACAATAATAGTTACTATAATACAACACTACAGTACTTTATTATTTCCCCATTACATTCACATTGTGATCTTCTCACATAAACGGTAATGTACAATTATATTTTTGGTTAATGATGGTCACAATTGGGAAAATACACACTCTTACAAGAAACAAACATAAAGAACATTTGAAGCCTTGGTAGAAGGCTACGTTTAGTAGAGAATATAGGATTTTCTAGGAGATAAAAACATTTACTACAAACACCTACAAACTTATACATCAAACATTTACAAACATTTTCATACAAACAATGACACTAAAATGCTTATGAACTCACCAACTTTAAAGCTGATCAACTCTTTCAAAATAACTTGTGTTCTCAGGTCATCAGTAGACAGGTACCGATGCCAGGTTTTGAGAAGATGGAGCTCGTTCAAGACTCATCTCTTATTTTGATTTACAGTTTTGGTGTCTTATAAACTTCACATAACAAACTTGTATTAAATTATATTATTAATGCAATGGATGATGTTGTTGCTTGTTTACTATTATGCTTTATTGCAATACTATACATGACGTCCCCCGCCCCCGAACGTTTCCGCCGTTCCGGTTTTGGGGTGTAACAGATTGGTATCAGAGCATGGTTTATTGTGAATCGAGTATATCAACCCATAAAATATATACAAACTATAAACACAGCGGGATTTAAAATACTCTGATCAAGAGTTTATACTTTAAATACTAAAATATTTAACCAAGTATACATACCTGCATTCATACTAAAATCAGTGTCACTAGGATAGAACAAAAGTATTACGATTGTTGAACATCACAAGTAGGCTTGGGGATGTATGGTAAGTGCTGGGAATAACATAGCCTGATCAACTATGTTGGTCCGAGAAGTGATTAACATATGCCCGACAATGGTTGTGATGTGGCAACAAGTCTAAAAACTTACCAACACTACTTCAATGAGATCATTAGAACAGAACATAAACCTAAAATACTATAATTACTTATCTAAGAACTAAAGGTCTCTATCAGTAGGTCAATAGTTGCTAAGTGGACACGCTAAGGTTGTATGTGACTAGGATGTCATAGACTTAGAATCTGTGATCTTTGCTTTACTTCTTGTTCCTTGTTTACTTGTGGATCTGGAGTTTGGGTCACTTATTCGAAGGTCTATCCTGTTTTGATTACATGTAACTGGTATGCACTATGCAAGTATTGAAGTAACTGATAAAGATCATTTTATAATTATCTAATTAGTACGTTTATCAATTATTTCTTTATCCCTCTTCTCGCGTAGATATCATGGCTGGATTCTATCCCCACGGCAACCCGTACTTCCCTAACCATGGTAACGGAGGATGGATTGAAGCAGAGCCAGAAGAGGATCATCCAATCCCTTTGGATGATCACCTCACAGAAGGCTTTTCAGATGATTCTGATTCCGAACCAGAAGTCAACAACCTACCACAAGAAGCTCCAATCTTAAACCTTAACCCCCAAACAGCATTTCAAGGTCCCACACCCTTGTGGGCGACAAACTTGAACCGTTGGAGTGATGAGAAGTTTCATCCCTTACCCTTCAATGGAGACTAAAGCTTTTACAATCTAAGCAAGGGAGGCTTGGTTGACCGAGTGCTGCCCATCATGGTCTGAAGGGTTGCTCGGAATGTCGAGCAAAGTCGGGCAGCCATCGACCGAGTCATGGAAATTGACGCCAACTCTGGCATTAACACGGTCCGCATTCGCCATCTCGAAGAGGCTATGGAAAGGACTAGGAGAACCAATGAGGCTCTACAGCAACAACTAGCTGCATCCTAAGCTGAAGTCAGGGAACTTCGAGCTCGATAGGCAATGTCTGAAAGGTACATGAGAAGCATGGAGCGCCGTTTGTCAAAGTCAAGGACTCATTCTAGTGGTTCTCGTCATAGATAGAGCCTACTCAACTCTCTCTTTTGGATATAACTTAGTTATGTAAAAACTCTAGTTTAATTTCCTATCTATGTTAAGGATTTGAATATGTTAAGTCTTGTTAGGTCATAGCTCTGTCAAAATTTTCCCATCTTGGTTTGATGTAAGACCTACTTCTAGGTTATTTTCCCCAAACTTCGTACATCTATAATACCAGTATTATTGACAGATATCTAATCCCATGGAAATTATTATCCAATTGCTTTCATCCTTCTAGTTCTAGATCTACATTCAATCATACTATTCAATTGTGTTGTTTGGCTATGGATAGTTAGTCCATGAGTCACTCTTATCATTCTCTCTATTAAATTATTATCAATGTCTTCATCTTTGTGATCTTATTGCTACAATATGCCTCCGCGTCGATCAGCGAGACGCACCACTCCGATAACTCCGAATCAAACTCCAACTCCTCCTCATCCTCAATACAACCCATCGGCTATCCAAACTGCTATGAATGCGGCTGTTACTGTAGCTCTAGCATAATTCACCAATACTGGTACTAGTGGGAGTGAAACTTATGTGCCTCCTACTGTTGTCGAAGCTCCAGTACGCGCTAGGGAATGCTCGTACAAGGACTTCACCAGCTGTAAATCCAGGTCCTTCAATGGAACTGGCAGAATCATTTCCCTCTTGCAATGGTTTGAGAAGATGGAATCGATCTTTGCGATCTGTTCCTGGTCGAAAGGGAGCAAGGTCAAGTTTGCTGCCTGCACCTTCGCGGACCGAGCTTTGACGTGGTGGAATAGCCATGTCAAGTCACTATCTCTTATAGTGTCAAATTCTATAGGCTTGGAAGCTCTGAAGGAGGTCATGATCGAAGAATACTGTCCGAGGGGCGAAGTTCAAAAGCTAGAGTAGGAGCTCTGGAGCCTAAGCATGAAGGGCTCCGACATAGTCTCTTACACTGCCAAATTCAACGATCTGGTAGCGCTATGTCCAGGGATGGTCCCTTCTGAAGCCAAGAAGGTGGGGAGGTATATTTGGGGGCTGGTGCCTCCATTTCAGGGGAATGTTATAGCTTCAAACCCCACTACCTTCGATAGTGCCAAGCGACTGGCATAACGGCTCATTGACCATGGGTTCTGTACCCCATCGTCAACAACAACAACCCTAGCCATCTCAGAACCCTCCAAAGCTGCTGCCAACAAGCGGAAATTCTGGGATGAAAAGAAGAAGCAGAAAGCTGCCGAAAAGCAGCAGGTTGTGGCAGTTCATGTTGCGATAGCACCTGCCGCTGCTGCTCTGGTAAAGCAGTACGCTGGAAGTTGTCCAAAGTGCAGCAAATGCAACTTCCACCACACAGATGCCTGTCGGGAAATGTAGTGTTCTAACTGCAATAGGAAGGGGCACACTGCTCATTTCTGCAAAGCTCCGTCGAGGCCAATCAACCAAGTCACCGGCGCTGGTGTGGGACAGACTTGCTTCGGTTCTGGCGAGGTGGGCCACTACAAAAGGAACTGCCCGAAGGCAGGGAATGTTGGTGGAGTAGGAAGAGTTTTGGCTATAGGCCACGAGGAAGCAGTTGTCGACCCTACAGTGGTCACTGGTACGTTTCTCCTCGATAACTTTTATGCATGCATTTTGTTTGATAGTGGAGAGGAGAGGAGTTTCATGAACCAAAAGTTTGCTCACTTACTTTAACAAAAATCACGAACACTTAAAAAACCGTTCACTGTAGAAATAGCAAACGGAAAGACTAAGAGCACTAGCAGTATATACATAGGATGTACTCTAACTCTAATAGCCATTCATTTTCAATCGACCTCATGTCGGTCTCATTTAAAAGTTTCGACGTCATTATCGACATGGATTGGTTGAGTCTACATCGTGCCGACATCATGTGTTATGAAAAGGTTGTTCGCCTTAATCTGCCGTCTGGCGAAACTCTAGTAATCTATGGTGACAAACCTGGCTTGAACCTTCGTATCATCTCGAGTATCCAAGCCCAGAAGTACTTGCGAAAGGAATGTCGTGCATTCCTTGATCATGTTGTGGATGTGAGCCAAGAGATGAAGGACATTAAGAACATTCTGGTAGTATGCGATCTTCCCGATATTTTTCCAAAAGAACTCCCAGGAGTACCTCCATCACGTCAAGTCGAGTTCAGAGTCGACTTAGTTCCAGGGGCTACCCCAGTAGCCAAATCGCCCTATCGTCTAGCACCTGCAGAGATGCAAGAGCTGTCTGGTCAACTTAATGAACTGCTCAGCAAGGGCTTTATAAGACCAAGATTCTCACCCTGGGGAGCACCAGTCTTGTTCTTCAAGAAGAAAGATGGATTGTTTCATATGTGCATCAACTACAGGGAGCTCAACAAGCTAACCGTTAAGAATCATTACCCTCTGCCTTGCATAGACGATTTGTTCGACCAACTGTAATGGGAAGTTACTTTTAGAAGATAGATATGAAATCTGGGTATCACTAGTTACGAGTGCTTGAGGAGGATGTCCCGAAGACAGCCTTCCGAACTCGTTATGGAAACTACGAGTTTGTAGTGATGCCATTCGGATTGACTAATGCGCCCGCAGTATTCACGGACTTAATGAATAGGGTATGTCGTCCTTACTTGGATTAGTTCGTCATTGTCTTCATCGATGACATACTCATCTACTCTCGTAGTAAGGAAGAGCATAGTAAGCATCTACGTCAGATCTTGGAAACAATGTGATCAGAGAAGCTCTAGGCGAAGTTCTCTAAATGCGAGTTTTGGATTCGAAGAGCCGAGTTCCTAGGTCACGTTGTTAGCGAAGAAGGAATTCATGTGGACCCTTCCAAAATTAAAGCTATTGAGAACTGGTCAGCACCGAAGACGCTTACAAAAATTCTTCAATCTAGGCCTCGTTGGCTACTATCGTAGGTTCATTCAGCACTTCTATCGAATTGCGAAAACTCTTACGACTTTGACCCAGAAGGGAGTGGTCTTTGACTAGGAAGAGAAGCAAGAGAAAGCATTCCAAACGCTGAAACGAGCCTTATGCACCGCACCGATACTATCCCTCCCAGAAGGAATAGGAGACTTCATGGTCTACTGCGATGCATCCAATCAAGGGCTCGGTTGTGTTCTGATGCAACGAGGTAGGGTCATTGCCTACGCCTCAAGACAGCTGAAGACACACGAGGTCAACTACACCATGCATGATCTTGAGTTAGGAGCAGTTGTGTTTGCTCTGAAGATCTGGAGATACTACCTATACGGTACAAAGAGCACTATCTTTACAGACCACAAAAGCCTACAACATATATTCGACCAGAAAGAGCTCAACATGAGACAACGACGGTACGTCGAGCTACTCAGTGATTACGAATGCAAAATTCGTTATCATCCCGGCAAGGCCAACGTAGTAGCTGACGTCTTAAGTCGGAAAGAATACTCTGGTCGTAGAGTCAAATCATTGACTATGACTATCCATTCACACGTGTCCACACAAATTAATGAGGCTCAGCTCGATGCTTTAAAACCTGAAAATGTGGCAGGTGAATCCCTGAGAGGGATGGATAAGAACTTGGAAGTCAAGGGTGGCGGAGCTTTATATTTCATGGATTAAATCTGGACACCGAAACACGGTGACTTTAGAGACGTGGTCATGACCGAAGCGCACAACACTCGATATTCCGTCCACCCAGGTTTGGATAAGATGTATCTAGATCTTAAAAAGTTATACTAGTGGCCTAACATGAAAAAAGAGATTTCTACCTTCGTAAGTAAATGCCTTACTTGCACCAAGGTTAAGGTCGAATACCAGAAACCATCAGGTTTACTTCAACAGCCGGAAATACCTGAGTGGAAGTGGGAGCGAATCACGATGGACTTCATAACCAAGTTGCCCAAGACTACGGGAAGTCTCGATACCATATGGGTGATCGTTGACAGGTTAGCATAATCTGCACACTTCCTGCCTATCAAAGAGACTGACAAGATAGAGAACCTAACAAGAACATACATTACAGAGATAGTACGAGTGCACGGTGTTCCCATATCCATTATCTATGATAGAGATAGTAGATTCACTTCGAGGTTCTGGCAATCGCTACAAAGTTCCCTTGGATTGAGGCTGGACATGAGTACAGCCTACCATCCACAAACCGACGGACAAAGTGAGAGGACTATCCAAACCTTGGAAGATATGTTGCGAGCCTGTGTGATCAACTTTAAGAAGGCATGGGATACTCATTTACCCCTTGTCGAGTTTTCCTACAACAACAGTTATCACACGAGCATAAAGGCTGCTCCATTCGAGGCCATCCATGGCCGAAAGTGCAGATCCCCTTTGTGCTGGGATGAGGTGGGTCACACCCAGTTATCTAAAGGACGGGTTTCTGAAAGCACTCTCACAGGTCTGGAGATCATCCGGGAAACAACAGAGAAGATCATTCAGATTCGTGAACGATTGAAAGCCTCTAGAGACCGACAAAAAATCTACTCAAACAAAGCGAAGGAAACCTTTGGAATTCCAGGTGGGAGACCGCGTTCTTTTGAAAGTCTCACCCTGGAAAGGCTTGATACGCTTCGGAAAGCATGGGAATCTAAATCCAATATACGTAGGGCCTTTCGATATTCTCGCTAGAATCGGCCCTGTAGCTTACAAACACAACCTACCTCATGAACTCAGTAACATACATTCTACTTTCCACGTCTCGAACTTGAAGTGTCTGTTCGATGAGAGTCTTGTAATCCCACTCGATGAGATCGAGATTAGCGAGAGCCTCAACATTATGGAAGAACCTGTAGAGATCATGGACCGAGAGTTCAAGAAAACAAAGCAAAGTCGTATCCCGATAGTGAAGGTTCATTGGAACACCAAGTGAGGACCTGAATTCACTTAGGAGCGCGAGGATCAAATGAAACTGAAATGTCCTCATCTGTTCACTTAGTTATTTATATTAACTTCATTGCTTAAACTCTAATTTCGGGACGTAATTCTCTCTTACGGGGGGATGATGTGGCAACCTGAAATTTCTATCTTGTACAACCATTCACTTCAATCAAAGTCAGACTTGTTTCTGCTAACTTTTAGCACTATTTAGAGTCTGTTTGAGTATTTTGAGACTAGTGCATCAATGGAATTAGTGTTTGGATTTGTCAGTTAAAGTTCTAAACCATCTAGCAAACCGTAAACCTCCTCAAAAGGAGTTTACGGTCAGGAAAGTTAGAGCTTACGGTCATGGTGACCGTAAACTCCCTCTATATACATAATTCATGATCATTTTGACCATTTCTTTCCTTTACAACCCAAAAATCTTGAAAAGTCTCTCAAGTATCATCTGACTTTTCTCTTAGATCTTCAAGATTGTAAGTATTTCCTCTCTTGATTTGTGGATATCCTTCTATATCTAGTGATTATACATGATTTCATCCATGAAATCTCTTCATTTTGATAGATCTTCAAGTGTTCTTCATTTCACCAAGAACACCAAGAACACACACTAGTGTTCTTGGATCCTCATCACCCTCACAAGCTTCTAATAAGTAAGTTCAATACCCTTAGCTTGTTATATACATGAATCACTTGTTAAACATCTAGAAAACATCAAGAAACTCAAGAACAAAAGGTGTTTATGGTCTAGTGCATCTTCATAGACCGTAAACCCTTATAAAGGGTGATCTTATAGCCTTTACCATTCCTAAGGCTAAGCATGGTCCCTAGAATCCGATACCTTTCATTGAAGCCCTTGAAAACCTTCATTTGTGAAAGAATTGGTGAGTTTGCGGTTGAATCTCCTTAGACCGTGAACTCCATAACCGTAAAGTCATTAGACCGTGAACACTTAGACCGTGAACACTTGGACCGTGAACTCCCTAGGTCATGCCATTTGGACCGTAAACTGAATAGGGTGGCCATACACCCTAGTTATAAAATCATATGTGATTGTATCCCTTCAATTTAACAGTTTCGTAGTCTATTAGGGTGTTATCCCTTATAATTAGTTGTTTATACACTAATCAAATATAGATACATGTCATTATAAGTTTATTAGGAGCTTTGTGTGCTCAAGGTTTCACCTGGCACTCTACATCCTTTTTCCAAACGTACTTCCGTATCACTCACTACAGGTGAGTTCATACCCCTTAATCTACCTTTTAAATGATTTTTAAATGCTTTTATGGGGAGGGGGCAATACAAGTTGAAACATTATAGTTATTATATAAATAACATGTGATTAATAACTATCAAACAAATGGATTTGCTATACTTTTAGCTGCTTTATCATACAAACTACTTCAAAAAGTTTATCAAACTCTTTTACATGTTAAACAATTTATCAAACTTGTTCTTACATGCCAAACCTTTTCTTTAAACTCTTTTAAACTTATATATTGTCAAAACTGTGCCTAATGCATATATAGTTATATTAGTAAGGTTGGAAAGACTTTGGACTGATAACTCACTTTATTTCCTGTTCCTTGTTTGGTTGTGGACTTAGAGTACCTTGTTGTTTGTCCGAGTGTCGTTTGACCCTTAGTTATATATTATTTATATATGTATAAGACATAAAAGCTTTTGTCTCAGTTCAGTACACTAAGTTATACAAACAACCTTACAAGTAAACTATCATAGGTATAGTTTAGGAAGTCACTATTCACTATTTCTAGTACAATGAAACATACAAGGAGTCAGTTCATACATGAGTCAATACATACTATTATGAAAAACTAAGAGAACATACTATTATGAGAAACTAAGAGAACATACTATACATGAGTCAATACATACTATACACTATACAAGAGAACATATTATGATGAGAAACAAAGAGAACACACTACATACTAGATAGAGAGAACATACATTACACTAGTACATACAATACATATACAAGAACACTATAACATAAATGTGAACCATTATTTCAGGGCATGGCATCACTACCATGGCTCGTTTTGTATCCAGAGTCTCCTGGAGGGAGAGCATGAATTTGTGTATAGAATTATACTAGATTGACTATCCTACACCTTGTTGTTCGCTACGGTGGGACTTGCAAGTCTACGGGTGCCAAATGTCATTTCTTCCGACGTCTTTCATCGTCGTGTTATTAGTCGATAGTATGGTGCAATCATATCACATTATACCTTAAATAACAATTGGTTTAAGGTAGTTGGTACAACAGTAGTTACTATAATACAACACTACAGTACTTTATTATTTCCCAATTGCATTCACATTGTGATCTTCTCACATAAACGGTAATGTAAAACTATATTTTTGGTTAATGATAGTCACAATTGGGAAAATACACACTCTTACAAGAAACAAACATACAGAACATTTGATGCCTTGTTAGAAGGCTACGTTTAGTAAAGAATATAGGATTTTCAAGGAGATACAAACATTTACTACAAACACCTAGAAACTTATACATCAAACATTTACCAACATTTTCATACAAACAATGACACTAAGATGCTTATGAACTCACTAGCTTTAAAGTTGATCAAATCTTTCAAAATAAGTTGTGTTCTCAGGTCATCAGTAGAGAGGTACCGATGCCAGGTTTTGAGAAGATGGAGCTCGTTCAATACTCCTCTCTTATTTTGATTTACATTTTTGGTGTCTTATAAACTTCACAGAACACACTTGTATTAAATTATATTATTAATTCAATGGATGATGTTGTTGCTTGTTTACTATTATGCTTTGTTGCGATACTGTACATGACGTCCTCCGCCCCCAAACGTTTCCGCCATTCCGGTTTTGGGGTGTGACAATGTGGGTGTAAGCACCTATCTGTGTTGAGCTGTGGAGCATGAGTATGTGAACTCAGTGTAGTGATGACTTGATGATGAGATTATGGGGTGATAAGAGAGCAAGTGGATCCGGGTGTGAGTAATCGCTTGGGATTATCAGGAGAAACCATGGAGTGAGCTCGTGGTGATTCGTTGAGCGAGAGAGTGTTGTAAGACTACGGGGAGCCGTAGCATCCATGAGTTAGTGGGAGAGGGTATCGTGGTATTGTGGGAAGTCGTAGTATTCACTAGTCAACGAGAGAGTGTCGTGATACTGCAGGGAGCCGTAGTATTCACTGGTTAGCGAGAGAGTGTTGTGATATTGCGGGGAGTCTTAGTACTCACTAGTCATTAAGAGAGTGGCGTGGTACTATGGGTAGCCGTAGTATTCACTGGTTAGCGAGAGAGTGTTGTGATACTGCGGGAAGTCGTAGCATTGATGAGCCAGTGAGAGGGTGTTGTAAGTCTGCAGGGGAGTCATAGCATTCATGAGTCAATAAAGGAGCATCTTAAGATTGCGAGGTGTAACACCCAAATTTTCAAATAATTTTTTCACATTTTAAAAACACACTTTCATTCATAATTGTTATAAAAATATCATTGTATCACATAATCAGTTCATAACATCACATCCCAAGATCATAAAATGTAAAAGCTCCTCATGTGTGTACTGATCAAGCTGGCGCCTTCCCACGATCGTCACTGGTACCTGAAACACACAACACAACACTGTAAGCATAAATGCAGAGTGAGTTCCCCAAAATACCGCACACAACAAATATTAGCCACTCGAGGCTATAACTTTGTTTGACCCTCTGGTCAATATGTCTCAGTGGGACCTTCCAGTCCCATAACTCTGTGGACCCTCTGGCCCTAACTCTGTGGACCTTCCGGTCCTAACTCTGAAAACTCTATAACATAAATAGCATAAATCACATAGAAACCACATCATGCAAAAGCATACAAAATACTCTGTCACATAACTCTAATTACCACTCTAGGTAAAGTATAGTGAGAAGACTCACCTCGGGTAACTCGGTAAATCTCAAACTCTCTAAAATCGGGTCTAGCCTCCGCCTAATCATGTGAAATAAACACTCTAAATCAATACAACTCTCAAGGCTAGACTATTCCTTCTCTTAGTACTCTCAGAAGGGTAAAAGACCATTTTAACCCTCACATGGCTCAAAGACCCTAAAGTTGACCAAACCCTAAAAGTCAACAAAAGTCAACTCTCTAGGTTATGTTGCACGTACCAAACATGTACGCTGGGCGTACCCAGCGTCCTCACAGAAACGGGGTGCGCGACCCCTTACGCCGGGCGTACTAGGATTACGCTCTACGTAAATCCCAATTTCAGACTCTAAGCTCTTGAGGTCTTAAACAATTAAGACCCACGTCCAACTTCTAGATCTGACCATTTCTAACCCTCTTAATCCATAAAGTCGGTGACTTTAAGCCTTTGCATGGCTGGACAAGTAACTAACTCCCATAACATTTCATTTCCCAACTCTAGAAAGCTCATAACTCAAGCATGACTTCATAACAACGACCAAGATGGAAACTTTTGATGGGTTTTGAGCATTCTAACACTTCCTAAGTGTACATGCAACCCTAATAAACCTTGGATCTATGTTTGTCTAAGATACATGCAAATAATTATTTTTCCAAGGTTCATATCCTAACTAGCATGGCATGGGGAACTTGAATCAAATAAAGCTAGTAGAAACACTTACCTTGTAGTTGTAGTTGATTCCTTGAAGTTTTAGAGCCTAGCACCAATAGTGTGGATGCCTCAAATGGAAATCACAAATCACCACAAACTTGGAACTTTGAGAGAATAGTCACTACTATCTTGAAATCGGCCCTCACCTCAACAAGTGTCAACTAGTATGATTTCAAGAACCAAAGCCTCCTTTATATAGTCTGATGGATTAGGGTTACATCCATGTAAACCCTAATACCCAAGTCTCTTCATTTCCATGAGATCCATGGGTCAAAGCTCCATGGAGTATCCATGGACTTTTCCATGCAAACCTAGCCCATTCCAAATAAGCACTAGCCCACACTATATAAATATAGAAGCCCATATTTACTTAGTAACATCTTTGATCTCTAAATTAATCCTAGATTAATTATATATCAATAATAATTAAATAATATGATCTTATATTAATATATTAGAACTTATAATATATTAATAAATCATAACCTGTACTATTCTCAAATATTATCCATAAATTGTTCGGGTGAAGTGCAACCCAAATGGACCATGCCGGGTCGGGTCAAGTACATACCAAATATAGTTATGAACTTAGACACTATATCCAACAGTCTCCCACTTGGATAAGTCTAATAACTATAGTTGCAAGTATGACTTCAGGAACCGATCAGCAATCGTAGCTCTTTAAACTCTGTTGAACTAGAACGCGCCATTTAGATAAGTGATCATATAATCCTCTGTTCTAGATATCAGCCGGACAAATACATGGAACATGGTCTTGCTTATTGTTCAGCATTTGTTTCCCGATTTCCGATTTGTTTGACAACGAACTCAACTGAACACATCAATTTAGTTCTGACCGGGCCCGGTATATAGGTTAAAACACAATCATCGAGGGGCCCAGATATCAGCTTCTAATCCAAGAAGGAACAAATAAACTTCGACTCAAATGTTTGTTCTACCACTCATTGAATTACACACAAAAGCACGTTTTATAACATCGAGTTACCAATGTGTTTTCGTACAATCAATGCATAACCAACTCGTAAGTAACAAATCATATCTCTAGGTTTGAAGACTTATATGATATTACCGTCTCACGATCACTCGAGATAAATTCCATGAAGTGATTCTGTAGCACCTGATTCCTGGTATGTATTCGTGATTATTAAATCTCTTTATTTTGCACAATTAGCCTTGGACTCGGTGAGTAGAGGGACTGACTCGCCGAGTAGAAGCAGGACCAGACGCGGGATCTACTCGGACTACTCGGCGAGTAGGTCCGATGGACTCGGCGAGTAGACCCTGTTTGGACTTAAACCCTAACCCGGGTGTTTGCACCCTATTTAATCGATCTAACCCAGCCTCCACTTCCCTTAGCACTCCCAAAGACCTTTTGAACAAAACCCTAGCCTCCTTTGTGTCCTTGTGGGTGATTGTTAACATTTTGAAGGTGATTTGGGGCTTGGGAGAAGAAGTAGAAGATTGAAGAGTGCAAGAAGGGAAGGAGATCCGGAATCTACTATGTGAAAGGCCTCCATTCAAGTAGAAAAGACCCTAACTTGATCTTTAGCTAGTTAGTCCCCTTTTGTCCCTAAGAAAAGAGGTTTTAATCCCTAAAAACCTAAATCTCTATGTGTTTATGGCTAATGTTCTGAAAGAACTTCGGATGTGGACCTTTTAGACTTCATAGTAGCATATAGTCTCTGTGGTTGAGGTAGTGGAAGTCCCCAATGAGCATAGGACCTCTTGTATAGCTTGGAAGTGCATGTTTGAGCTCATAGGGCCATGCATGCACGTAAAGTTTACAACTTTACGTGGTAATGAACCCTAGGACCATGGATCTGTGGTCTGGAAGTGTTGCATGTCCTAGATCTGGCCTACTCAGGAAGTGGGTTGAAGGACTCGGCGAGTCCCAAGGTGGAACTCGGCGAGTTCTATGAAGATGGTCGTCGACTCGGCGAGTTGGATGAACAAACTCAGCGAGTCCTATGAAGATTGCATGGAACTCGCCGAGTAGTTCTTCAAACTCGGCGAGTAATATAAACATCCATAGAACACGAGGGGTTTAAGCGTCAAAGGCCCAACCCTTCGTACCTATGCACGGAATTAACCGTATAACGTAGTCCCGAAACCCCCAAACCCTCGAATGGGGTGTTTTGGTGTGGATTGGAAGCAAGCAGAGGACCTGCTCGAGGAACTCGGCGAGTTGCTCGCAGGACTCGGCGAGTTGGTACTCGAGTCGGCCCCAAAGTCCCGAATAGCGAGTCAGGGGTGACTCAGTGAGTGAAAGAGGGACCTGGTGAGTGGGACCGGATCAGCGAGAGATGGACTCGGCGAGTTGCTCTCTGGACTCGGCGAGTCCAGTCAACTGGAAGTTGACTTTGACCTGGTCCTTGACTTGGTGAGGGGTAAAAGGGTCGTTTTACCCTAAGAACATCTAGCGTGTTTGATTGATCGTTTTATGGGAATTACAGTCGAGGGACGTTAGCAGCAGCAGCAGTAGTCAGCCAGTTCCCACACAGACCAGCAGCCTATTCCAGGTGAGTTACCTTCCAGTAGCGGTGGGTCTAAGGCCACAATGCCGACCCACCATTAGGAGACGTATGATAGATGATTGTCTTTGTGATATCATCTAGGTTGCTACTACTTGATATGTTATATGCTAGCATGATATGTTGCACGTGATAGTAGTCGAGTTCGGTTGTTAGGACCGAAGGGTAGTCAGACACCCCAGATACGTCTAACAGTATGTGATGATATGTTTGCATGCTGGCTTGTTATGTTATATGTGATAGAGGTAGTATGAGGGGACCAGTACTTGTGTTCGGTTGTTAGGACCGAAGGGTAGTCAGCACCCCAGAATGGCTTGACACGGGTAGTCAGCACCCCAGAATGGCTTGACATGGGTAGTCAGCACCCCAGAATGGCTTGACACGGGTAGGACGGCACCCCAGAACGGCCGTACCGGGTAGTCAGGCACCCCAGAATAGCCTGGCAGTATGCGTGTTAATTATTTGTATGATATGTGGTACGATGGGGGAACTCACTAAGCTTTGTGCTTACAGTTTATGGTTTTGGTTTCAGGTACCTCTTCGTCGAAGGGGAAGGAGCCGGCGCGATAGCGGCACATCATGCACACACACGGATTTCCGCACTTACGAGATTCTCTGGGATTCATACTCTGATATTATGATGATTGTATGATTTGATTTTTAGACATGGCTTACGTTTTGTTAGGGTTTGATCAATCAATGTTTTTAACAATTAATGTTTCTCTAAAGTAATGTTTTTAAAACGAAATTTTTGGTTGTGAAATTTGGGTCGTTACAAGTTGGTATCAAAGCCCTGGTTTGAGGGATTCGGACACGCCTTCAGGAGTTTCTGAACTCAAATCGAGGGATTAAAAGATTTTCTAAAAGAAAATGTTTTCTAAAATTGAGAAAAGAGTTTTGAGAAAGAACGAAGTGTGGGATGTGCGCGACCGGCCGAGCTCAAGTAAGTATACCCCAAAGTACCCATACAAGTTTATGTTATGTTTATCAGCTTTTGTAGAACAGCATGCTAGAATCGGACTGAGGACCTAGGAGTGATGCCTTATGTGCCTGCTTTATGTGTTCCAGTTGTATGAGAACTTGCATGCTAGTTGTTGAGTAAACAGTAAGTAGGATAGCCTGCTTAGGTTATGCCCGGTAGTATGAGCTTAGCACTTTATGCTAGCTCAGTTCCTGAGAGTAGATAGAGTTAATTGAGATTGTTACCCTTATCTGAATGCTTCTTGCATCGTGCTACGTGGGACTCTGAATAATGGGAGTTAGCCATTAGGCGAATGCGTCACGTCACATGTGATCAGGGTTGAATAATCTTAGAGTGCCGGATTTGATCCTACTGCGCAGCTCTTGTTTGAGTCCAACCGTTGTAGGGACGAGTCGGGTACTCGAAGGATTATCTGAGCCTCGTCACATGTGATGGTATTCGGGTAATGGCTAGTTGAGATTACAAGGAGGCCTGCAACAGCTGAGGACTGGTTAGAGTGGAATTAGAGATGTCCCTAGGGCAAGCCTAGGATGAGTATAGCAGTGATCAGCAGTAGTGAAAGGGATCTGGTGGAGTCGACGCATTTCTTGAAGAAGGTACGGATAAATGTGGAAGGTAGTATGGGCCCGTACTACTGAAAGTAGAGGATCCGTACCCGAACCAAGGAAGGCCAAGATAAGACCAGGGAACTTGTAAGTAGTTGTGATCCCTTAAGGAGTATGAGTATCACTAATGATTGTTGTGATGTATTGTAGAATGGTGGTACTCTGATCGAGGCCGGTAGATGGCGGTTCAGGAGAGGGGTCAGGTTCGGGATCAGGTTCCAAACCGGTTGATGAGGGACTACGCGAGTTCATCGCGTCAGAGATTACCAGAGGCATCCTTGAGTCGACCCCCATTCTCTTTGGGTCGATCAAGGAAGGGATCATGGAGTTGATGGAGGATCGCCTTCGGGCATTCAGGAGTGATATGGCATCTAGCCAGTCAGGATCTCGCACGCTGTCCTTCAAGGACTTCAGGGGCAGTGGTGCGCCGGATTTCCATGGGGTGAAAGACCCCATTGCTGCCAGGCGATGGATTGCAAACATCGAGTCTGCCCAGTTGACTAGCTTCTGCCCCGAGGGGTCGAAGGTGAGGTATGCAGCAGGATGTTTACGGGACCGAGCCCGGGATTGGTGGGAGTCAGTGGGTGACTCGTTGGGAGCCTCAGCTATCGAGGCGATGACCTGGTCGGACTTCGTGACCAGGTTTAGGGCAGAGTTTGCGCCGGCTGTCGAGCTTCAGCAGCTGGCCAGGGAGTTTCTTGACATGAGACAGACGACGGAGACTGTGGCGGAGATCACCGCCAAGTTCCGTGAGAGGGCTTTGTTGGTGCCCCAGTATGCCGGTGACGAGGACATGAGGAGGACTCGTTACCATGATATGCTACGAGCTGACATCCGGGAGCATGTTAGCTTTTCGGCTTGCCCTACCTTGGACTCTATGATTGCCAGGGCGAGGGAGAGGGAGATAGATTTGGAGCACATCCGGAAACGGAAATTGGAGGAGGGACAGGCAGGAAGGGCTTCAGGGAAGAAGCCTAAGGGATCAGATGGTAGGCCGAAAGGCCAGTCAGGACCGAGCCGTTGCAGGAAATGTGGCAGGCCGCACGAGGGGGCGTGCAGGATGGGATCATCAGGCTGCTACAAGTGCGGCAAGTCTGGGCACCTCAGCAGGGATTGCACTGCTCCGGCAGCAGTTATTTAGACATCAGAGTTGCTGTGTTTTCACTGCAACCAGAGGGGCCACAAGAAGGCCAATTGCCCCCAGTTGATAGTTTCAGCGCCGGTGAAGGCACCAGCTCCAACGACCCTGCAGATCACGGATGGTCGGCAGGGCAAGTCAGAGGCTCCAGTGGTGAGGAGCCGAGCATTTCAGCTGACTACCGAGGAGGCACGCGTCGTACCCGATGTGGTGACGGGTATGATTCTTTCCCTCTATCTTATTTTTATGATGTTATGTTATTGATATGTGCTCTGTATTATATGTATGCATTAGGATCGTTCCATGTGAACGACCTCCCAGTTCAGGTGTTATTTGATTCGGGTGCATCTTGATCATTCGTTTCCCTTGCGCTTAGCAAGAAGTTTCATGAGCCATCAGGCGAGTTAGGTTGCCCTTTGGAGGTGGAGATTGCTGATGATCGATCGGTGCGGGCATCGATGGTATCTCGAGACTGCGTGCTGAGTTTGTTCGAGGAGCGCTACTTGGTAGATTTGGTTCCCATCCCGTTGCGTGGGAACAAGGTGATTATAGGCATGGATTGGCTGAGCCCTAATGGGGCTGTGATAGATTGCGTGCAGCAGCTAGTGCGGGTCAGGACCCCAAGCGGGGGAGAGTTAGTGATTCATGGTGAGAGGCCCCAGTATGGACCCGCTGTATGTTCAGCAGCGAGGGCTAGGCGCTCCCTTCAGCAGGGATGCGTAGGATATGTCGCGTATGTGATGGATACCCGGGAGGCGGGTAAGGCGACAGTGAGCTAGGTTCCGGTGGTCCGAGACTTTGCAGATGCTTTCCCAGAGGAGCTTTCTGGGATACCTCCGGAGCGACAGGTGGAGTTCAGGATTGACCTTGTTCCTGGTGCGGCTCCGATAGCCAAGGCACCATATCGGTTGGCTCCTCCCGAGATGCAGGAGTTGTCTACGCAGCTGCAGGAGCTGCTAGACAAGGGATTTATTCGTCCGAGCAGTTTGCCCTGGGGAGCCCCGATTCTGTTTGTGAAGAAGAAGGACGGGTCGCATCGGATGTGTATAGATTATCGGGAGCTGAACAAGGTAACGGTGAAGAACCGTTACCCGCTTCCGAGGATTTATGACCTCTTTGACCAGCTTCAGGGAGCATCGTGGTTCTCCAAGATTGATTTGCGTTCGGGTTATCATCAGATGAGGGTCAGGGAGGAGGATATGCAGAAGACCGCGTTTCGGACGCGCTATGGCCACTATGAGTTCGTGGTGATGCCCTTTGGGCTCACCAATGATCCTGCCGCATTCATGGACCTCATGAACCGCGTATGCAGACCGATGCTGGACCGGTCTGTGATAGTCTTTATCGATGATATCTTGGTTTATTCCAAGACTCGGGAGAAACATGAGGAGCATCTGAGAGAGGTGTTAGAGACCCTGAGGAGGGAGAGCTTGTATGCCAAGTTCTCCAAGTGTGAGTTTTGGTTGCGCGAGGTGCAATTTCTTGGACACCTCGTCAACCAGAACGGGATTCTGGTCGATCCGGCCAAGGTCGAGGCCATGATGAGATGGGAGGTTCCGAAGTCTCCATCAGAGATTCGGAGTTTCCTGGGATTGGAAGGCTACTATCGGAGATTTATTCAGGATTTCTCCAAGATAGTCGTGCCCCTGACACGGCTGACGAAGAAAGTCGTGGTCTTTCGTTGGGGGCCCGAGCAGCAGGCTGCATTTGAGACGCTGAGACAGAGATTGTGCGAGGCGCCAATCTTAGCCCTGCCAGAGGGCGTGGAGGATTTTGTGGTTTATTGTGATGCATCCATTTCTGGGTTGGGCGCGGTACTGATGCAGAGGGGGCATGTTATTGCCTACGCTTCGAGGCAGCTCAAGCCTCACGAGGAGAACTACCCGACGCATGATTTGGAGTTGGGGGCGGTGGTTTTTGCCCTCAAGATTTGGCGACATTACCTCTACGGGGTTCGATGTACCATCTACACGGACCACAAGAGTTTGAGGTACCTCATGGATCAGTCAAATATGAACATGAGGCAGCGTCGGTGGTTGGATGTGGTGAAGGATTATGATTGCGAGATCCTTTACCACCCGGGGAAGGCCAACGTGGTGGCCGATGCGCTCAGCCGCAAGGCGGCGCCAATCAGGGACGTCTGCTTGAGGATGACCATGGTGACTCCCCTGTTGCAGCAAATTCGGGAGGCTCAGCAGGAGGCTATCAAGGAGGAACATCGGAAGAGCGAGCGTGTGGTGGGTCAGGTTTCCTCCTTTGACTATGATAGCAGAGGATTATTGACTTTGCACCGTAGGGTATGGGTGCCGTATCACGGGGGTGTGCGCCAGATTTGATGGAGGAGGCGCACAAGTCCCGATTCTCTATTCATCCCAGGGCGACGAAGATGTATAGGGATCTTCGTCTGGATTACTGGTGGCCCTGCATGAAGCGGGATGTGGCCTGGTACGTCGAACGGTGTTTGACATGCAGGAAGGTCAAGGCCGAACATCAGAGACCGCATGGCAAGATGCAGCCGTTGGATATTCCTCTGTGGAAATGGGAAGATATCACGATGGATTTTATCACGAAGCTTCCCAGGACCGCACGTGGAGTGGATTCGATTTGGGTCATCGTGGATAGATTGACCAAGAGTGCTCATTTTATTCCGATTCAGGAGAGCATATCGGTCGAGAAATTGGCCGACATCTATATCAGGGAGATTGTGGCACGGCATGGGGTGCCAGTAACGGTGATCTCGGACAGGGATTTGCGTTTTACTTCCAGATTTTGGAAGAGATTCCATGACGAGTTGGGCACTCGTCTGCATTTTAGCACTGCCTTTCACCCGAAGACGGATGGTCAGAGCGAGCGGACCATCCAGACTCTGGAGGATATGTTGCGGGCGTGCGTGCTAGAATTTGGTGGTAGCTGGGATACCTATCTTCCCCTGGCCGAGTTCTCCTCCTACAACAACCGCTATCACGCGAGTATCGACCGCCCTCCCTTCGAGATGTTGTATAGACGGAGGTGCAGGACCCCGATATGTTGGGTGAAGTTGGCCAGAGGGTCATGGGGAGCACCGAAGTGGTGCTCAAGACGACCGAGAGGATCCAGCAGGTCCGGAGCAGGCTTCATACTGCTCAGAGTCGGCAGAAAAGTTACACCGACAAGCGTCGATCGGACTTGGAGTTTCGAGTCGGGGATATGGTTCTCCTGAAGGTGTCGCCTTGGAAAGGCGTCATCCGATTCAGGAAGCGGGGCAAGTTGGGCCCGAGGTTCATTGGACCGTTCAGGGTTGTAGCCCGGGTGGGCAAGGTGGCGTATAGGTTGGATCTGCCAGCCGAGCTCAGCCAGATCCATAACACTTTCCATGTCTCTCAGCTGCGAAAGTGCTTAGTGGACGATTCAGCGGTAGTGCCGTTGGAGGATATTCAGGTTGATGACAGCCTGAATTACATCGAGCGCCCAGTCGCAATCCTCGACAGGAAGTCGAAGGATTTAAGGAACAAGAGGGTGGAGCTAGTGAAGGTGCAATGGCTGCACCGCAAGGGTTCGGAGTGGACTTGGGAGCCGGTGGACGAGATGATGGAGCACTATCCCGAGCTGTTTCAGGATCGAGCAGCAGACTTCGAGGACGAAGTCTAAAATAAGTGGGGGAGATTTGTAGCACCTGATTCCTGGTATGTATTCGTGATTATTAAATCTCTTTATTTTGCGCAATTAGCCTTGGACTCGGCGAGTAGAGGGACTGACTCGCCGAGTAGAAGCAGGACTAGACGCGGGATCTACTCGGACTACTCGGCGAGTAGGTCCGATGGACTCGGCGAGTAGACCCTGTTTGGACTTAAACCCTAACACGGGTGTTTGCACCCTATTTAATCGATCTAACCCATCCTCCACTTCCCTTAGCACTCCCAAAGACCTGTAGAACGAAACCGTAGCCTCCTTTGTGTCCTTGTGGGTGATTGTTAACATTTTGAAGGTGATTTGGGGCTTGGGAGAAGAAGTAGAAGATTGAAGAGTGCAAGAAGGGAAGGAGATCCGGAATCTACTCTGTGAAAGGCCTCCATTCAGGTAGAAAAGACCCTAACTTGATCTTTAGCTCGTTAGTCCCCTTTTGTCCCTAAGAAAAGAGGTTTTAAGCCCTAAAAACCTAAATCTCTATGTGTTTATGGCTAATGTTTTGCAAGAACTTCGGATGTGGACCTTTTGGACTACATAGTAGCATATAGTCTCTGTGGTTGAGGTAGTGGAAGTCCCCAATGAGCATAGGACCTCTTGTATAGCTTGGAAGTGCATGTTTGAGCTCATAGGGCCATGCATGCACGTAAAGTTTACAACTTTACGTGGTAAATGAACCCTAGGACCATGGATCTGTGGTCTGGAAGTGTTGCATGTCCTAGATCTGGCCTACTCAGGAAGTGGGTCGAAGGACTCGGCGACTCCCAAGGTGGAACTCGGCGAGTTCTATGAAGATGGTCGTCGACTCGGCGAGTTGGATGAACAAACTCGGCGAGTCCTATGAAGATTGCCTGGAACTCGCCGAGTAGTTCCTCAAAGTCGGCGAGTAATATGAACATCCATAGAACACGAGGGGTCTAAGCGTCAAAGGCCCAACCCTTCGTACCTGTGCACGGAATTAACCGTATAACGTAGTCCCGAAACCCCCAAACCCTCGAATGGGGTGTTTTGGTGTGGATTGGAAGCAAGCAGAGGACATGCTCGAGGAACTCGGCGAGTTGGTACTCGAGTCGGTCCCAAAGTCCCAGATAGCGACTCAGGGGTGACTCAGTGAGTGAAAGAGGGACCTGGTGAGTGGGACCGGATCAGCGAGAGGTGGACTCGGCGAGTTGTTCTCTGGACTCGGCGAGTCTAGTCAACTGGAAGTTGACTTTGACCTGGTCCTTGACTTGGTGAGGAGTTAAAGGGTCATTTTATCCTAAGAACATCTAGCATGTTTGACTGATCGTTTTGTGGGAATTACAGTCGAGGGACGTTGATGTTATGTTTATCAGCTTTTGTAGAACAGCATGCTAGAATAGGACTAAGGACCTAGGAGTGATGCCTTATGTGCCTGCTTTATGTGTTCCAGTTCTATGAGAACTTGCATGCTAGTTGTTGAGTAAACAATAAGTAGGATAGCCTGCTTAGGTTATGCCTGGTAGTATGAGCTTAGCACTTTATGCTAACTCAGTTCCTGAGAGTAGATAGAGTTAATTGAGATTGTTACCCTTATCTGAATGTTGCTTGCTTCGTGCTACGTGGGACTCTGAATAATAAGAGTTAGCCATTAGGCGAATGCGTCACGTCACATGTGATCAGGGTTGAATAATCTTAGAGTGCCGGATTTGATCCTACTGCGCAGCTCTTGTTTGAGTCCAACCGTTGTAGGGACGAGTCGGGTACTCGAAGGATTATCTGAGCCTCGTCACATGTGATCGTATTCGGGTAATGGCTAGTTGGCATTACAAGGAGGCCCGCAGCAGCTGAGGACTGGTTAGAGTGGAATTAGAGATTTCCCTAGGGCAAGCCTAGGATGAGTATAGCAGTGATCAGCAGTAGTGAAAGGGATCTGGTGGAGTCGAGGCATTTCTTGAAGAAGGTACGGATAGATGTGGAAGGTAGTATGGGCCCGTACTACTGAAAGTAGAGGATCCGTACCCGAACCAAGGAAGGCCAAGATAAGTCCAGGTAACTTGTAAGTAGTTGTGATCCCTTAGGGAGTATCAGTATCACTAATGATTGTTGTGATGTATTGCAGAATGGTGGTACTCCGATCGAGGCCGGTAGATGGCGGTTCAGGAGAGGGGTCAGGTTCGGGATCAGGTTCCGAACCGGTTGATGAGGGACTACGCGAGTTCATCGCGTCAGAGATTACCAAAGGCATCCTTGAGTCGACCCCCATTCTCTTTGGGTCGATCAAGGAAGGGATCATGGAGTTGATTGAGGATCGCCTTCGGGCATTCAGGAGTGATATGGCATCTAGCCAGTCAGGATCTCGCACGCTGTCCTTGAAGGACTTCAGGGGCAGTGGTGCGCCGGATTTCCATGGGGTGAAAGACCCCATTGCTGCCAGGCGATGGATTGCAAACATCGAGTCTGCCCAGTTGACTAGCTTCTGCCCCGAGGGGTCGAAGGTGAGGTATGCAACAGGATGTTTACGGGACCGAGCCCGAGATTGGTGGGAGTCAGTGGGTGACTCGTTGGGAGCCTCAGCTATCGAGGCGATGACCTGGTCGGACTTCGTGACCAGGTTTAGGGCAGAGTTTGCGCCGGCTGTCGAGCTTCAGCAGCTAGCCAGGGAGTTTCTTGACATGAGACAGACGACGGAGATTGTGGCGGAGATCACCGCCAAGTTCCGGGAGAGGCTTTGTTGGTGCCTTAGTATGCCGGTGACGAGGACATGAGGAGGACTCGTTACCATGATATGCTACGAGCTGACATTCGGGAGCATGTTAGCTTTTCAGCTTGCCCTACCTTGGACTCTATGATTGCCAGGGCGAGGGAGAGGGAGATAGACTTGGAGCACATCCGGAAACGGAAATTGGAGGAGGGACAGGCAGGAGGGGCTTCGGGGAAGAAGCCCAAGGGATCAGATGGTAGGCCGAAAGGCCAGTTAGGACCGAGCCGCTGTAGGAAATGCGGCAGGCCGCACGAGGGGGCGTGCAGGATGGGATCATCAGGCTGCTACAAGTGCGGCAAGTCTGGGCACACCAGCAGGGATTGCACTGCTCCGGCAATAGTTATTCAGACATCAGAGTTGCTGTGTTTTCACTGCAACCAGAGGGGCCACAAGAAGGCCAATTGCCCCCAGTTGATAGTTTCAGCGCCGGTGAAGGCGCCAGCTCCAGCGACCCTGCGGATCACGGATGGCCAGCAGGGCAAGTCAGAGGCTCCAGTGGTGAGGAGCCGAGCATTTCAGCTGACTACAGAGGTTGCCCTGTGGAGGTGGAGATTGTTGATGATCGATCGGTGCGGGCATCGATAGTATCTCGAGACTGCGTGCTGCATTTGTTCGAGGAATGCTACTTGGTAGATTTGGTTCCCATACCGTTGCGTGGGAACAAGGTGATTATAGGCATGGATTGGCTAAGCCCTAATGGGGCTGTGATAGATTGCGCGCAGCAGCTAGTGCGGGTCAGGACCCCAAGCGGGGGAGAGTTAGTGATTCATGGTGAGAGGCCCCAGTATGGACCCGCTGTATGTTCAGCAGCGAGGGCTAGGCGCTCCCTTCAGCAGGGATGCGCATGATATGTCGCGTATGTGATGGATACCCGGGAGGCGGGTAAGGCGACAGTGAGCGAGGTTCCAGTGGTCTGAGACTTTGCAGATGTTTTCCCAGAGGAGCTTCCTAGGATACCTCCGGAGCGACAGGTGGAGTTCAGGATTGTCCTTGTTCCTGGTGCGGCTCTGATAGCCAAGGCACCGTATCGGTTGGCTCCTCCCGAGATGCAGGAGTTGTCTACGCAGCTGCAGGAGCTGCTAGAAAAGGGATTTATTCGTCCGAGCAGTTCGCCCTGGGGAGCCCCGATTCTATTTGTGAAGAAAAAGGACGGGTCGCATCGGATGTGTATAGATTATCGGGAGCTGAACAAGGTAACGGTGAAGAACCGTTACCCGCTTCCGAGGATTGATGACCTCTTTGACCAGCTTCAGGGAGCATCTTGGTTCTCCAAGATTGATTTGCGTTCGGGTTATCATCAGATGAGGGTCAGGGAGGAGGATATGCAGAAGACCGCGTTTCGGACGCGCTATGGCCACTATGAGTTCGTGGTGATGTCGTTTGGGCTCACCAATGCTCCTGCCGCATTCATGGACCTCATGAACCGCGTATGCAGACCGATGTTGGACCGGTCTGTGATAGTCTTTATCGATGATATCTTGGTTTATTCCAAGACTCGGTAGGAACATGAGGAGCATCTGATAGAAGTGTTAGAGACCCTAAGGAGGGAGAGCTTGTATGCCAAGTTCTCCAAGTGTGAGTTTTGGTTGCGCGAGGTGCAATTTCTTGGACACCTCGTCAACCAGAACGGGATTCTGGTCGATCCGGCCAAGGTCGAGGCCGTGATGAGATGGGAGGTTCCGAAGTCTCCATTTGAGATTCGGAGTTTCCTGGGATTGGCAGGATACTATTGGAGATTTATTCAGGATTTCTCCAAGAGAGCTGTGCCCCTGACGCGGCTGACGAAGAAAGTCGTGGTCTTTCGGTGGGGGCCCGAGCAGCAGGCTGCATTTGAGACGCTGAGACAAAGATTGTGCGAGGCGCCAATCTTAGCCCTGCCAGAGGGCGTGGAGGATTTTGTGGTTTATTGTGATGCATCCATTTCTGGGTTGGGCGCGGTACTGATGCAGAGGGGGCATGTTATTGCCTACGCTTCGAGGAAGCTCAAGCCTCATGAGGCGAACTACCCGACGCATGATTTGGAGTTGGGAGCGGTGGTTTTTGCCCTCAAGATTTGGCGACATTACCTCTACGGGGTTCGATGTACCATCTACACGGACCACAAGAGTTTGAGGTACCTCATGGATCAGCCAAATCTGAACATGAGGCAGCGTCAGTGGTTGGATGTGGTGAAGGATTATGATTGCGAGATCCTTTACCACCCGGGGAAGGCCAACGTGGTGGCCGATGCGCTCAGCTGCAAGGCAGCGCCAATCAGGGACGTCTGCTTGACGATGACTGTGGTGACTCCCCTGTTGGAGCAAATTCGGGAGGCTCAGCAGGAGGCTATCAAGGAGGAACATCGGAAGAGCGAGCGTGTGGTGGGTCAGGTTTCCTCCTTTGACTATGATAGCAGAGGATTATTGACTTTGCACCGTAGGGTATGGCTGCCGTATCACGGGGGTGTGCGCCATAATTTGATGGAGGAGGCGCACAAGTTCCGATTCTCTATTCATCCCGGGGCGACGAAGATGTATAGGGTCTTCGTCTGGATTACTGGTGGCCCTGCATGAAGCGGGATGTGGCCTGGTACGTCGAACGGTGTATGCTACGGATGTGAATCGAGGATGTGTACTCGAGATCTTCGGTGTTGAGTTCCCGATAGATCTGGTCCTGATTGCAATGGGGGACGTGTGTGTTATAGGGGGCATGGATTGGTTGAGCCGATTTGGGGCTGTTATAGACAGCGAGCGACAGTTGGTGGCGATACGAGACCCTAGTGGGGGAGTACTTACGATGTATGGCGAGGGTACCCGATGTAGGTCAGCGGAGGAGGTGAAGACCGAGGCACCGAAGGCTCGTGGAGGAGGTCCGCGCAGCGCCCGATGTCGTGGCTGGTATGTATTATTTCATTTATTTATGCTGAGTTTGAGGTGTTGTGCTTATATTATGATATGCGTAGGTACTTTTCTTGTGAATTTTGTACCTGCTTTGGTGTTATTTGACTCGGGTGCGAGTCGGTCATTTGTTTCCTTAGCGTTTAGTCAACACATCAATATCTGACGAGAGGCCCCGAGTCAACCTCTACGAGTTTCTATAGACAGCGAGCGACAGTTGGTGACGATACGAGACCCTAGTGTGGGAGTACTTACGGTGTACGGCGAGGGTACTCGATGTAGGTCAGCGTTTTTTTCGACTTCCAGAGCGAGACAGAGTTTTCAGCAGGCCTGCAGCGGGTTTGTAGCCTATGTGATGGACACACGAGTGGCCGTTGGGAGGCCAAGTTCGATTGATGACGTTCTGATAATGCGTGAGTTCCCGGATTTTTTTGCCGAGGAGTTGTCGGGTGTGCCTCCCGAGAGGCAGGTAGAGTTCCGCATCGGTTTGGTTCCAGGGGCAACACCTATCGCCAAGGTGCCTTATCGCCTTGCACCGCCAGAGATGCAAGAGTTATCCTCGCTGCTTCAGGAGCTGCTGGGGAAGGGTTTATTAGACCGAGTAGCTCACCATGGGGAGCTCTGATTCTTTTTTTCAAGAGAAAGGATGGTTCACACCGGATGTGCATTGATTACCGGGAGTTGAACAAGTTGACGGTCAAGAACCGTTATCCATTACCGAGGATCGACGATCTGTTCGATCAGTTGCAGGGAGTGTCTTGGTTCTCCAAGATAGACTTGAGGTCGGGATATCATCAGATGAGAGTGCGGGATTAAGATATCCAGGAGACGGCATTCAAAACTTGTTATGGGCATTACAAGTTCGTGGTGATGCCTTTTGGGCTCACCAATGCGTCAGCACCATTCATGGATCTCATGAATAGGGTATGCAGGCCGATGCTGGATCGGTCGGTGATTGTGTTCATCGACGATATTCTGGTATATTCCAAATCTAGAGAGCAGCATGAGGAGCATCTGAGAGAGATTCTTTGGGTATTCAGGATGGAGAGGCTTTTCGCCAAATTCCCCAAGTGTGATTTTTGGTTACGAGAGGTCCAGTTCTTGGGACACCTCGTTAACCAGAATGGGATATTGGTCGATTCGGCCAAGATTGAGGCGGTTATGAGGTGGGAGGTGCCGAGATCACCCACCGAGATCAGGAGCTTTCTGGGATTGTCCGGCTACTATCAGAGATTTATCAAGGATTTCTCCAAAATTGTCGTGCCACTCACCAGGTTGACCCAGAAGGGTGTTGCTTTTTCGTGGGGTCCGGAGCAGCAGACCTCATTTGAGACTCTTCGCCAGAGGTTGTGCGAAGCCCCGGTGTTAACCCTTCCAGAGGGAATGGAGGATTTTGTGGTGTACTGCGACGCATCGAAATCGGGGTTGGGTGCGGTGCTTATCCAGAGAGGGCACGTGATAGCGTATGCATCGAGGCAACTGAAGCCTCATGAGACGAGGTATCCCACCCACGATTTGGAGTTGGGGGCAGTGGTGTTCGCCCTCAAGATCTGGCGTCACTATCTGTATGGGGTTCGGTGTACCGTACGCACGGACCACAAGAGTTTGAAGTATTTGACGGATTAGTCCAACCTAATTATGCACCAGAGGATATGGTTGGATGTGGTAAAGGATTATGATTGTGAGATCCTTTACCACCCGGTCAAGGATAACGTTGTAGCCGATGCCCTAAGCCGTAGGGCGGAGAGTGACCTGATACGGGATGTTTGTATGAGGTTGACGGTGATGACTCCGGTGTGGGACACCATTCGGGAGGCCCAAGCAGAGGCTGTGAGACCGGAGAACCGTAAGAGAGAGTGTATGATTAGGCAGATATCTGAGTTCGTTACCGATAGCCGTGGGCTTATGACCTTTCAGGGTCGAATTTAGGTGTCGTATGCAGGCGGGGCACGTAACACTTTGATGGAGGACGCGCATAGATCGAGATTCTCAATCCATCCCGGGGACACTAAGATGTATTTAGACCTGAAAAAGAGAGTATTGGTGGCCCTGTATGAAGAGCGATGTTGCGTGGTTTGTTGAGAGGTGCTTGACGTGTCGCAGGGTTAAGGCCGAGCACCAGCGTCTGCATGGCAAGTTGTAGCCACTTGAAGTTTCCCAATGGAAGTGGGAACATATTTCTATGGATTTCATCACCAAATTGCAGAGGACCGTGAGGGATGTCAATGCAATTTGGGTGATCGTCGATCGGCTGACGAAGAGTCCTCACTTTCTTGCTATCCGTGAGAGCTCTTCTGCAGAGAGGCTGGCAGTGTTTTATGTGAGGGAGGTGGTATCACGGCATGGAGTACCGATCTCGATTGTGTCAGATCGGGATGTATGTTTCACTTCCAGGTTCTGGAAGAAGTTCCACGAGGAGTTGGGCACGAGGCTGCATTTCAGTACCGCTTACCACCCACAGACGGACGGACAGAGTGAGCGGACGATTCAGACGCTCGAGGACATGCTTCGGGCGTGTGTGTTAGACTTCGGAGGGAGTTGGGACACGTATTTTCCATTGGTTGAGTTTTCCTATAACAAAAGTCACCATTCGAGCATTGGTATGCCTCCCTTCGAGTTGTTGTATGGGAGGAGGTATCGGACTCCCATCAGTTGGGAAGAGGTAGGGCAGCGAGTGATGGGCAACACTGAGATAGTGCTTCAGACGACAGAGCAGATACAACAGGCCAGACAGAGGTTGCTGATAGCTTAGAGTCGCCAGAAGAGTTATGCGGATAGGCGACGATCCGAGCTCGAGTTTCAGGTCAGAGATTTTGTACTCCTGAAGGTGTCCCCGTCGAAAGGAGTGATCTGATTCAGGAAGAGGAGCAATTTGGGGCCCCCGTACATCGATCCATTCAGGGTGACCGCGAGGGTGGGCAGGGTAGCGTACCATTTGGAGCTACCTGTGGAGTTGAGTCAGATACATGATACCTTCCACGTGTCTCAGCTGAGGAAGTGTATAGCCGACGAGTCGTCGGTGGTGCCGCTGGAGGATATTCAGGTGGATGCGAGCCTAAATTATGTTGAGAGACCGATTGCGATCTTGGATCGGAAGATCAAGGTTCTGAGGAACAAGGAGGAGCCCCTGGTTCAGGTCCAGTGACAACATTGGAGGGGTCCGAGCTGCTTGGCAGCCGGAGTTAGAGATGCGGGAGCTGCATCCGGAGGTGTTTACAACATGAGACTTCGAGGGTGAAGTCTGGTTCTAGTGGGGGAGAATTGTAACATCCCAAAATTCAGGTACAACTATTTAACCCTTCTCTTTTGTCAACTTGTCAAAATTAGCCCTTGAGTGGAAAATGTTGCAAATGAGTACGCTGGGGGTACTGGAGAGTACATTGCGCATACTCATGCGCTTGATATGCACGCGGACTCTTTAAGGTACGCTTGGCGTACCAAAGTTACGCTGGGCATAACTGGTCCAGATGCAAACCCTAAATGAGACTTGAGCCCTATATAAAGAAAGCTATGGCCTTATCCTCAGCCACCATTTAAGAGAGTGAAACCCTAAGAGAGAATCTACATTCGTTCTAAGCTTGTGTGTGTGTGTGTGTTTTGAGCTTGAAGTTCCTTTGAGTGTTTGTGAAGAAGAAGAAGAAAGGACCTTGGTGGAAGCTAGTCTTGGTGTGCAAGCTTTGGATCTGAGCTTTTCAGAGGGGGAAACATCACTTGGAGGTAAAAAGCTCAGAACTTTTCCCTTCATTTTGGATTGGTGTATTATGGGTCATTTTTAGGGTTAAAGTCCCAAAGGTGGAGACTTTATGAACAAAAGGGAATCCATGGACCTAGATCTGTCCCATTTCAGTGATATATGTGTTGTAGATCCATAAAAATCCCAACTTGGTCGTCATTAAGGAGTCATGCTTGAGTTAAGGGCTTTTAAGTGTTGGAAATGGAATGATATGGGTGTTGGTGACTTTTACATCCATGCAAAGGCTTAAAGTCACTGACTTTATGGATTAAGAGGCTTAGGGACAGTCAGATCTGAAAGTTGGATGTGTGTCTCAACCGTTTAAGACCCAAAATCTAAAGGAGTATGAAACTGGGATTTACGCGGGGCATAATCCCAGTACGCGTAGCGTAGGGGGCCGCGTTCCCCGATTCTATGAAGTCGCCGGGTATGCCTAACGTACAGATTGGTACGTGTACGTAACCCAGAGGGTTGACTTTCGTTGACTTTTAGGGTTTTGGTCAACATTTGGACTTTTGGGTCAGGGAGGGGTAAAAAGGTCTTTTACCCTTCTGTGGGATTGTAGGAATGGATTTACTCTAGCCTTTAATAGCCATTATTTATTTGAGAGTATTGTTTATGTGATTAGGCGGGGGCTAGATCAGTGTTCTCGTGTGCGAGATTATTCGAGACACCCGAGGTGAGTCTTCTCACTATATTGTACCTGGAAGGGTACCTATGTGTGACCGGAAGGTCTTGTATGCTATGAGATGTATGTGCTATATGCTGTTATGTGATATGTATGTGTGATGTATGTTATGTAGGATAAGGACCGAAAGGTCAAGATGACTTGGACCGGAAGGTCAGGAGGTTACGGACTGGAAGGTCGATACTGGTAGGACCGGAAGGTTTACCGAGATTCGGGATGGAAGTCCCCTGAGACACTTGGACCGGAAGGTCCCACAGAGTTATGGCCTGGATAGGCGTATGTGTTGTATGTGGTATTTTGGGGAACTCACTAAGCATTTATGCTTATAGTTGTTGTGTTGTGTGTTTCAGGTACTAGCGAGGACTGTGGGAAGGTGCCGACATGATCCGTACACACTGAGAGGATTTATGTATTTGAGATCTTGGGATTTGTTTTTTTATGATAACATTCGATACATTATGTTTTGATATGGTTTAGATGATTAAAAGAATGGTTTAAAAATGAAAAATTGTTTTGGATATTTGCATTGTTATAAAATGAATCCAATTGCACCACATTGTTTGTATGATGGAATTAGAATCCTAAATGAAGCAACTTTTCATCAAACTAGGGAAAAACTTTCCTTCAATAAGATGAAATTAATTCTTCCTATGAAAGAAAATTGACATTTGACCTTATTACCCTATTTTTTTCCATTAAAGAACATCGATATGATCATCGTCTCTAACCTAATGAGCGCTCCAACTCCATCATTCATATTTTCTTTCTAACTCGACTTCGTTGTTTAATTTTACATAGAGGGTTGACTTCTAATTTTTAAAATATCAATATTTTTTACATTGATTTTGAGCATTTAAAGTTTGAAATAATGTGTCATGCTCATGGTTCCTTTTTCTTTTTCCTTTTTTTTTTTTGCTGAAAAAATAATGTGGCAAAACCGTTGGAGTTAACACTTTTCATATTATTATATCATTTTTTGGGAGCGGCAGGGATTGTATTAAAAACTAGAAAGAAGCTAGAAAAGACCAATTAGAAAAGAATGGAAGCTAAAGTTTGATTATCAAGCCAAATAGTCCAACCAATCTTAGTTTTACTACACCTACTGAAAATCCAAAAATACGACCTATATATGACATTATAAAAAATAAGAGAGTTCCATGGTAAAATCTATCCAAAAAGAGAGGAATTTTGAAAATTCAAAAGACACCAAAAACTAGTCAAAATCACAGCATCAACCACCTTTCGTTGGCCTCTCATCAACATAACGTGGTCCACCCAAGAGAGTAAGGTCTAAATAGAAATATGATCTAGAAGATGAACATCCCACAATATAGCAATACGGGTCCGAATGTCACACAATTCACTACGACCATAAAATAGATGATCAATAGTCTCCATACCATTATGGCATATAGGGGACAAAATCGAATCCACCTCAATACCTCTATAATCTCTCTTGGGTAGGAATGACGTGAAAAGACAACCTCCGGATAAGAACATTGAGTTTAATGGGAACCCAATTATTCCATCTACTCTTTAATCCTTCTGCTAAAAGAAATCTATTGTTAAGAAGTGAACAAGTAGAAGCAACAATAAACGTGTTTGACACATCATTGAGCCACCCTAATCTATCTGGTGCGGTATGTAGCTGAACACTCTACATCAACAACATGAACTGGTCCCATTGATTCTGCTCAATACTACCCCTTGGAAAACACCGATAATTTTCCTCACCTCAACCTAGAGACACCCGATCTCTAATAGAAGCATGCTTATGATTATCCAGAGTGTAGATCCCATGAAAAGTCAACATAATATGAAAATTTCCCTTCCAAATGTCCTGCCAAAAGGACGTAGCCGACCCATTACCCACTCGAATTGGACAAAGGGAATGAAACTTAATCCCATAATCACAAAGATGAGCTAGTATCTGAGGCATACTATTGCAAGGTCCTATCCCAAACCTCAATGGAGTCAAATCAACTCAACCCCTATCAGAACCATAAATAACTTTAACAACCCTCACCCAAACAAGATCAGGAGAATGAAAAAATCTCCAACGTCGAAAAATCATTGATCTATTAAAAGAAACAAACTCACACTCCCAACCCTCCATTAATTTTAGAGGCCAACACTTTTCCCCATTTAACCTAGTGCATGCGTCTACCATCCAAATTTGCCCCCCAAAGAATCTAGCCCCTAAGAATTTTAAGAGACTAAGAATCGTGACTAGTGTAACACCGTAAATTTTTTAAACAAAATTTTCATTTTTAGAATCACATAATTCTCATCACACATTTCACAAAAATCTCTTTTATTTAATTTAAAAAACGCAACTCCATAATTGTTTGATTTATAATCTAGGATCCTTGAAACATAACTATTTCTTTGGTCTGTACAATCAAGCCGACACCTTCCCACGATCCTGAGAAAAACCTGAAACACATATCACATAACACGGTAAGCACGAAGCTTAGAGATTTCCCCAAAATACCACACATATTACATTAGCCACTCGAGGCTAACTCAATACGAACCTCTGATCAAAGTGTCTCAGTGGAGGCCCTCCGGTCCCACAACTCGGGTGGACCCTCCGGTCCTAATATAATAAGCTCATAACAATAAAACTCAACATAAATCACAAAGACATAATGCAAAATATCACAATACACAGGTAAGCACATAAGACATCACGGTCACACAAAGATACCACTCATGGTAAGTATAGTGAGAAGACTCACCTCGGATGATTAACAACTCCTATAAACAGTGTTGTTGCACACCGGCCTCTATCTCTGAGCCAAACCCACAATTAACCCAATTAGGAACTAATTCCAAACTCTCACTCAAGGTTTAAAGGTAGCCCACTAACCGGCCCATCCATAACCCAAAACCCATTGGGCCCACCAAGGCCTAATAATAAATGGTTCTCCCGAGGCCCAACTCTCAAGTCTAGATGGCAAGCCCAATACAAGGGCCCAAGGCATATATATATATATATATATATATATATATATATATATATATATATATATATATATATATATGATATTCCTCTGATCCAAATATGTAGTACACAAGCCCAAAAATCCAGGCCCAACCCTCAACGCCCAAAACTAGACTTAGACCAAAAGTCCATAGTGAGGTTACGTGGGGCGTACCTCCCTTGGTACGCTTAGCGTAGTCACGAATCCTGATTGGCCGTTAGGGACACTTGGTCAGTACGTGAGGCGTATTAGAATTACGCTCAGTGTACTTCCCAGTTTCACTCTTTCTACTCATTTGGTCTTAATCAGTTAAGACCTTGGCTCATATCACAGATTTGGACTCCCTAAAGGCTCTTACTCCGTAAAGTTAGTAACATTAAACCATTGCATGGATGATAAGGTCAAAAACACACAAAACTCTCACTCTTCTATCACAAAATGCTCATATCTCATGCATGGCTTGATTCCAATGTCCAAGTCTTGATTTTAATGACACTACACCACTAAATACACTCAAAGGGATTGATCATAGTCTCTGGAGCTCAAATATCACATAAAGTCTCCAACTTTTGGGACAAATCCCTAAAATACTCTATTATGATGCACAAAACAAAAGATTGAGAAAGCTTGGAGCTTTATACCTCTAGATGAAGCTCCCAACTCAGTTATGCTCAAATCTAAGGCTTGGACTCTCACTCCTTCTTCTCCAAAGCTCCTTCATCACTCCAAGAACACACAAAATTACTTAATCAATCTCAAATGGACACTCACAAGCTCAAGAACAAGGATTAGGGGTTGAGAGGGTTTATTTTCTAAGGATGGTGGCCAGGAATGAGGCCATCTCATTCTTTATATAGGGACACCCCTCATTTAGGGTTTTCATTATGTGCCTAGTACGCCCATCGTACCCTCTGGTATGCCCAGCATACTAGGTGGCTCCACTTAAAAGTCATGCACATGAGTACGCTAAGCGTACACACACATATGCCCAACGTACTCAACTACCACCTTTCTTAAATAAGGGACTTATCCCGCCAAAACTTCAAACTTCCATAGCTTCCTCGATATAACTCCGTTTCCAATGAACCTCATATCCCCGGAAAGGTGACAAGATGCCCTATGTTGCTAGCAACTTGTCGCAACCCCGAGGCTTCGTCATGCTCAGGTTGCAGGCCACAAACCCTAATCACGGACAATCTGAAACGGTATGTTACAATTCTCCCTCGCTTGAATTAGATTTTGCCCTTGAAATTGCTCCTTATCACATATAGATCGAATCTAATAACCCAAAAAGCACCACCGAAAGGAACTCATATCATACAACAATATCTTCCAAAGACACCTGAACCCAACAGAAACTCTCAACCCTGAAGAAGGACAGACCCTTCTGCCGTTGCAGTACTCGATCTGTCTCTCAAGAACTTGGAAAATCTAGCGGTCTGTCTCTCTGTCAGACCACCCTCGCAAAATATCATCATGTTAACCGCTCATCGAATAGTAGACTCTAAGAACACTCTACCTAATCTGATTCTCTAATCGATCCCGATCGTAACTCAAAACGAAAGGAAGGGTCATATCCCACTAAGGACCCACCGCCTGAACAACTATCGGAAATCTTCTGAAGGAATAATCCTCAAAACTCTGTCCTCAAACAAGAAAGCGGTCAAGCCAGCTTAGAATGATCCTCTGACACCCTTAATCATAAGCCCCAATTCATCTCAAATGTCCCTTCCAACACTGAGCACCAGGTCAACTCCGACCCAATAGTTGAACCTCCAAAGGTTACCCACTGCACACCCAATAAAACGACTTATCGACTTCCTTCTCATAATAACTATCTCGGCTCATTGTGACACACAAGTCATGAAGTTCGCTTTACCCCAAGAGAATACTTCAACCCCGTCTAAAGTCGACTCACCTCCGACCTCTGTCATCTACCACCTACTGGTTTAATGCGTCTCGTGGTTCTTCCCATACCAACGAAACTGACCCACTCCGGTCCGAGACATCAGATGGAGATCAATACCCCTCAAAATGTAACCCATCTATGAATTCGGAACCTCATCTTGCCTACTCAATACACGAATTATCCCAAACTCAACTTGAGAGTCTGATTCAACAACATAACTGGAACCACTCATTTCCAATCTGATACTCAACCCATACCCATGATTCGTGAATTTATGCATACACCATCTTTCCACCTTACTTCCGATTACGGTAATCCCTCCACAACCCGGGATATAATAATTCCCGACCGCCATGGAGGCCCCATTCTCACCCCTGGTCCGGCAACCAGGTTCTCAAAGACTCAAGTGGTAAGGCTACCCAAGCCTAAGAACTCCTCTGCGTCATACTCTGACTAGTGAATACTACAGCTCCCTGCAGAAGAGTATTCACTCTTATCGACTACTGAGTATTACGGTCCCCCTCCTCCTCCCCCTTCGCGTAACATCCCAAAATTCAGGTAAGCTAATTAACCCTTCCATTTTTTTTAAGATGTCAAGAATGGTCCCTTGTGAGAGTTCTTGTAGCAAATGAGTACGCTGGGCGTACTGGGGGGTACGTTGCGCTTACTCATGCACTTAATTTGGACACGGACTCGCCTGGGTACGCTGGGCTTAACGGGTCCAGATGCAAATCCTAAATGTTTGGCTTGTGCACTATTTAAAGGATGCTAAGGCTCATTTCTCAGCCTCCATATCAGAGAGTGAAACCCTAAGAGAGAGCCTTCCATCGTTGTTAGCTTGTGTGTGTGTTTTGGAGCTAAAAGTGTCTTGGTGTGTTAGTGAAGAAGGAGAAGAGCTTATGGAGGCTAGGGCTTGAAGTGCAAGTTTGGATCTGAGATCTATAGATAAAGGAGCTTCATCTAGAGGTATAGAGTTCAAAACTTTCCTCTTTATTTGGTTAGATGATTGCATGGACCATTTCTAGGGTTAAAAGTCCCAAAGGTGGAGACCTTATGAGTGTAATGTACTCCATGGACCTAGATCTGTCCGATTTCAGTGATATTTGTGTTATAGATCCATAAAGTTTCCATCTTGGTCGTTGTTATGAAGTCATGCTTGAGTTATGAGCTTTTTAGACTTGGGAAATGAAATGTTATGGGAGTTAGTGACTTGTCCATCCATGCAAAGGCTTAAAGTCACCAACTTTATGGATTAAGAAGCTTAGAAGTGGTCAGATCTAGAAGTTGGACGTGGGTCTTAATTGTTTAAGACCTCAAGAGCTTAGAGTCTGAAACTGGGATTTACATGGGGCGTAATCCCAGTATGCACGGAGTAAGGGGTCGCGCACCCCATTTCTATGAGGACACCGGGTACGCCCAATGTACATGTTTGGTACGCTCAGCGTAACCCGAAGAGTTGAATTCTGTTGACTTTTAGGGTTTGGTCAACTTTAGGGTCTTTGAGCCATGAGAGGGGTAACATTAGGGCTGTCAAATCGGGCAATCGTGTTGTGTTTTTGTCTGACATGACACGACACGACACACTTTTGTATAACACGAACACGACACGACACGATGTCGTGTTTTTTTCATTAACATGAAAACGAACCAATTAAAACACGACAACACGACACGATATGAAAAATATAATATTACATAACTATTAGTGTATTTTGTTCATACTTAAAGGTATATAACACGACGAAAACGACAAACACGAAAAACACGACAACCACATGCTTAATCGTGTCAATTTTGTGTCGATTTATGAACATGAACATGACACAACACAACATCGTGTTTTTTAATCTTGACACGAAAAAGAAACAAACATGAATTCAAATTTTGATTTCATCCCGATTTCGTTTCGTTTCGTGTATTTTTGTCGTGTCGTGTCATAAATTGACATTCCTTGGTAAAATGGTCTTTTACCCTTCTTAGAGTACTAAGAGAAGGAATAGTCTAGCCTTGAGAGATGTATTGATTTAGAGTGTTTATTTCACATGATTAGGCGGAGGCTAGACCCGATTTTACAGAGTTCGAGATTTACCGAGTTACCCGAGGTGAGTCTTCTCACTATACTTTACCTAGAGTGGTAATTAGAGTTATGTGACAGAGTATTTTGTATGCTTTTGCATGATGTGATGTCTATGTGATTTATGGTATGTATGTTATAGAGTTTTCAGAGTTAGGACCGGAAGGTCCACAGAGTTAGGGCCAGAGGGCCCACAGAGTTATGGCACTGGAGGGTGCCACTGAGACATATTGACCAGAGGGTCAAACAAAGTTATAGGCTCGATTGGCTAATATGTCTTGTGTGCGGTATTTTGGGGAACTCACTAAGCATTTATGCTTACAGTGTTGTGTTGTGTGTTTCAGGTACCAGTGAGGATCGCGGGAGGGCGCCAGCTTGATCAGTACACACATGAGGTGCTTTTACATTTTATGATCTTGGGATGCGATTTTATGAACTGATTATGTGATACAATGATATTTTTATAACAATTATGAATGAAAGTGTGTTTTTAAAATTTTGAAAAAATTATTTGAAAATTTGGGTGTTACAAGTTGGTATCCGAGCCTTGGTTTGAGTGATTCGGGTGCACCTTCGGGCATATCTAAACTCAAACTGAGGATTTGAGAGATTTTCAAATAAAAATCACAAAATTTTTCTCAAGAGTAAAAAGTTTTTGAAAGAACAGAGCAGAGCAGTTTGTACGATCAGCCAGCGCCCGAACGTTGATTTCCCAAAATACCCTTACATTATGAGTTATGAGATATGTTATGACATGATATGCATGCTAGAGTAGGCTAGGTATTCTTATTAGGACTAGAGTGGCCTGATTTGTGATGCCTTAGCCTAGGGGTTTTGCTGCTAGGAGATGCTTGAGAGTGAATAGATAGCAGCGAGGAGCTTATGAGAGATCTGCTAGAGAGTAGACTATGTATAGAGAGAGAATAGAGTACTTGGGATTTGGGATCCTAGGAGGAGGACTTGGGGTGAATATTGATGCGGTGTGGACGGTAGTATTGGGCCCGTACTACCGAAGGCATCGGATCAGTGCACAACCCAAGTAAGAATCCTTAGGGTACCAGGGATCAAGTAGGATTAGGATATCGAGTGTGTGTACACTCGAGCAAGTATCTGAATCTTGTGTTGTATTTCAGAGAGACATCATGGTGGGGACACGCCACATACCAGAGACTAGCGAGGGGGTGTGAGCGATGAGGAGCTCCGCCTGATGATTCATGATGAGGTGGCTGCTGCCATCCGCGTTGAGATTCTTGAGATGTTTGGATCTATCAAGACCACACTAATTGAGACTTTTGATGAGCGGTATGCTGCTCTTACTGATGTTGTTGTTGCTGCGGCCACTGCAGCCGTTGCTACTACCAGGCCGCAGGGGGTGACGCGTTGCTATACCGGGTGTTCAGTAACACGAATCCACCAGAGTTTGATCGGACTCAGGATCCGATAGCCGCGATGAGGTGGATCTCTGACATTGAGGGGTGCTTCTACACATGTTCATGTTTGGAGCATCTGAGAGTTCGGTTCGCGTTGAACCAGCTTCGCTTGGGGGCGAAGGACTGGTGGAAGTTTGTGACAACGCACTATTCTTCTGCAGAGCTTTCTGCGGTGACCTGGGAGAGGTTCACCGCTATGTTTCGTGATGAGTACGTTCTTTAATGCCCGCAGATCCAGACTAGCCAATTTAGAGACAATGAGCGTCAAATATGAGTTTTTAATGGAAGATTATTTAGAATAAATAATCCTAACTAAGTTGTAGAATATGTCTCAAAGGTTCCGTACATATAAAGAACACCGAAATCCGAGTTATAACGATGAAGTTATGGCCCGTCGAAGTTTTACAGCAAAATCGGCACGGCATCGGGATGCGTAAAAAGTGAATTTATGATAGAAGACTTTTTAGCCTTAGTAGTCTAAACCAAATTCGTAGAGTATGTTAAAACGAGAAAATCCATAAAACGAACGCCCAAATCTGACTTCGTATGATGAAGTTATGATTTTCCAAAGTTTCGGCTTAGCAGTGTACAACCCGAAACTCGAATTTTAGTTCGAGCGGTTTTTCGATTACACAACCTAAATGAGAGTTAAAGATCTCATTAATAGGAACTCAACGGTAAAAATACATATGAAAACGAAGTCCGTATGAAGGAGTTACGAATTCTTCGCGGTCATTTAGCAGTGTAATCTCCTCGTACTTTTAAATTTAAGATTGGTCGAGAATTAGCCGATGGAGTCTAAATGAAAGTTGTAGATCTTGTTTTTACCTATGCATGGAAAAAAAACGTCGAAAACGGAGCTCGTATGAGAAAGTTACGCGGTTTAGAAGTCGGCAGGGTGCTGCCGTAAAAGGGGTGACGTGGTTGAATATGGGCCAAGGCTTTCTCCCCAAGAAAAGCCATCAAGTGATGACACATGGCACCGACTCGGCGAGTCCGTGAACCGACTCGGCGAGTCTGTCAGGATTTCACCCTATAAATAGAGGTATCGGGTTCCCTCATTTTCTTACCCCTTAACCCTCTTCTTTCTCTCTCTAAACTCTCTCTCTAAGCTCCCTAACCCCCCTAAAAGCCTAGGTAAACCCCCGAGGCTCCTGGAGTCCCAAGAAAAAGGGTCTTTCAGCTCGGAAACGTTGCTCCAGCGAAGCTCGGTTTTGTGAAAAAAACCCGCTGTAAGTGAGCTACGCCTACGCTATTTTTAATATGGCTTCTAATTAATTATAGTAACATTATTAGGACCTTAAAACAATTATTTGGGCTATTATTATGAGTTATATAGTGTTGCTTAACGCCTATATAATAATAATAACAACTAGACTATTAAATTAGTCTCGGTAAATACTGAACTAAACCCTAATGGTAATGATACTAGGTTTTGTTGAGGGAAATTGTTTTAAGAGTAATGAAGTGTTGTCCAAGTACCGAGTCACCATAATATCAGGTGAGTGCATAGTCCCTTTCATGAACATTATTTTAATAAAAGTATTGATTGAAGTATTAATTATATGTCTATGTGCGAGTTAATTGATGTTGCCTGAAATACATGTTAAAGAAAATACCTGATTATATATGATGATTTAGGATAAAGAGTAGACCTAAATTAATTATGAGGAATACTGGGGAGTATTGTCTTATGAGTACAAGTGAGTGATACTCAAAGAATAGAACTTTAGTATATGTCATTTATCCGAGAGTATGGATTATACACAGTCATTGTCCCTAGTCCGAGAGTATGGATTGGACATAGTCAACTGTCATTAATCCGGGAGTATGGATTAAGACATAGTCAGTTGTCCTTAGTCCGGGAGTATGGATTAAGACATAGTCATTCGTCCCTAGTCCGAGAGTATGGATTAGGCACAATCATTCGTCATTAATCTGAGAGTATGGATTAGTCATTCGTCCCTAGTCCGAGAGTATGGATTAGGCATAACCATTCCTCATTAATCTGAGAGTATGGATTTGGTAAAGCCGTTCATTTCTGATCCGGGAGTATGGATTAGGTAAAACGGTTAATCTTAGGTTTGAGAGTATGGATAGTCTCATTGTAAGGATCAACAGGTGGGGATAAAAGTTGCTTATACATATATTGTCAAATTTTATATTTTGTGAGTTCTAAATTATACATATGATATAACATTGTGGGATTGAAATCCCTATGTACTCACCAGGTTTCCCAACCTGACCCACTCAGTTTATTTATATCACAAGTGTCGATACGAAGCTACTTTACACTGAGAGATTAAGGAGATATAAATCACTAGTGATAATGAATGTAAGTTCTGTTTATGTTTATGTTTCTATATTGACGATGACATCCCAAATGTTTTAAAATGAATAAAAATACTTTTATTCGAAAATGATTTGATAACATATTTATCATGTTTTACTGGGAACAAATTCAGCAACATTTTTCTTAAAAAGAGGTACTCTGATTTTTATAAAGCATAAACAAAATCGGTCTTTTCTGGCCGTGAAAATGGGGATGTCACAGTTGGTATCAGAGCATTAGTTTAAGCGAACTAGGAATAAGGATTTATTTCTAGACTTAAACTTAGAATGCTAAGAGATGATCGTGAGGAGTGTGTCTAGTATATTTAGATAATACACCTTAATAGACACAAGAACTATATTATTTAGGGAAGATGCCTAAAATGCTTTTATGTGCTAACTGATTTATGATGCTTTATGATGTTATTATTTGATCGGATCTATGGTCTATTGCCGATCGGATCTAGAAACTTTATGTGTTCAGATTTCTAAACGTTGAATTACGGTATTAGAATTGGCATGTAACTTTTCGGAGTAATAAGGAGGATTACACGTCTAAATCTTCTCTATCTATATTCTTGTCTTGATTCACTGAACGCATGCTTCCGTGAACGTAACGTCATGGTGAAGGCTGGTAGCAAATTACGTAAATGGTGGAAATGAAAAGGCTTATGATAGTGAATGACATCTATCGGAAGATATCGTAAGAGTGGTATCTTGTCTTTAGAATATGTATGGTAAAATAACAGTGCGTTTAGAGGAGTACAGTATGTCCAAAGTACACCTTCGATTGGCAGGATAATGGAATGATTGACATCATTCATGAAGTTGATCCATCGTATGGCATTTCCACCGAGCTAAAGCAGAATTGATGATTGAAGATACGCATGGAAGAAGTCCTAGTAGAATCTTGGGAAAATTTTGTGATTGTTTGGACACATTTTTATGTGATAAAATTGTTTTTGTGATGATAACTTGGAAAACTGAGAGACAATACTTGGGACGAGTATGAGTAGGTGTGAAAGCTAGTAGATGCCTATACTACCAGAAGCACAGGACTCACACTTGGGTCAGGGAAAGTCACAAGGTTACCAAGAAGCTAGTAATTGATACCATTTTATTCAAGTATGTCATTACCATTGTTTCAGTAATAACTAAGAAGATTGTTGTTATTCCGACCCTAGTGGTCATATCAAATCGAGTCCGACTAAGATGAACATGCTACGTGGTTCAGAGAACCAAGTTTAATGTAGCATATGACTTAAGTTGGAAGATTGAAATAAAAGATAATCGAAGCAATCAATAGAAGTATCGCGGATCGCCGTTAAAATAAGAAGCTTAGCTAGAAATACTACATGTTAGAATGTGATTATATCACATTAGAACATGAAGGAAAGTATATTCCATTCCAGAATTTGACTCTAAGAGACCTGAGTCTATGCGTTACGACATACGATGACAAGTCATTGGAACATGATCCATCAGTCTATTGTGGGAATCAAACACCTTATCTTAAGTTGTTAAGAAGAAGAAGGAGTCTTCAGTAAGGATCGAGATTGTGACTTGAAGGTCATAATTTGGAGTCTATTGTGAGATAGGGAGCAAGTACAAGATCGAGCACCGCCTGCAGTCAAGGAGTCCAAGAGTTAGATACTCATTCGAAGAAACAATTAAGTTACGATTATTACCTAGGATGAAGAGATAACGTATGGAGTCATTATACTGCCCTGTTTCGTTGATGATTGCGGGACGTAATCATCCTAAGGGGGAGATAATTTTAATGCCCGTAGATCCGGGCTAGCCAATTTAGAGACAATGAGCGTCAAAAATGAGTTTTTAATTGAATATTATTTAGAATAAATAATCTTAACTAAGTTATAGAATATGTCTCAAGGGTTCCGTACATATAAAGAACGCCAAAATCCGAGTTATAACGACGGAGTTATGGCCCGTCGAATTTTTACAGCAAAACCGGCACGACATCAGGAAGCGTAAAAAGTGAATTTACGATAGAAGACTTTTTAGCCTTAGTAGTCCAAACCAAAGTCGTAGAGTATGTTAAAACGAGAAAATCCATAAAAAGAACGCCCAAATCTGACTTCGTATGAGGAAGTTATGATTTTTCAAAGTTTCGGCTTAGCAGTGTACAGCCCGAAACTCGAATTTTAATTCGAGCGGTTTTTGGCTTACACGACCTAAATGAGAGTTGAAGATCTCATTAATAGGAACTCAACGGTAAAAATACATACGAAAACGGAGTCCGTATGAAGGAGTTACGAATTCTTCGCTGTTATTTAGCAGTCTAATCTGCTCGTACTATTAAATTTAAGATCGGTCGAGAATTAGCCGACGGAGTCTAAATGAAAGTTGTAGATCTTGTATTTACTTGTGCATGGAAAAAAAGAACGTCGAAAACGGAGCTCGTATGAGAAAGTTACGGGGTTTAGAAGTCGGCAAGGTGCTGCCGTAAAAGGGGTGACGTGGCTGAATATGCGCCAAGGCTTTCTCCCCAAGAAAAGCCATCGTTGATGACACATGGCACCGACTTGGCGAGTCTATGAACCGACTCAGCGAGTCCATCAGGATTCCACCCTATAAATAGAGGTGTCGGGTTCCCTCATTTTCTTACCCCTCAACCCTCTTCTTTCTCTCTCTAAACTCTCTCTCTAAGCTCCCTAACCCCCCTAAAAGCCTAGGTAAACCCCCTATCACCCGAAGGAAGCCCCGAGGCTCCCGGAGTCCCAACAAAAAGGGTCTTTCAGCTCGGATACGCTGGTCCAGCGAAGCCCGATTTTGTGAAAAAGAACCCGCTCTAAGTGAGCTACGCCTACGCTATTTTTAATATAGCTTCTAATTAATTATAGTAACATTATTACGACCTTAAAATAATTATTTGGGCTATTATTATGAGTTATATAGTGCTGTTTAACGCCTATATAATAATAATAACAGCTAGACTATTAAATTAGTCTCGGTAAATACTGAACTAAACCCTAATGGTAATGATACTAGGTTTTGTTGAGGGAAATTGTTTTAAGCGTAACGAAGTGCTGTCCAAGTATCGAGTCACCACCATATCAGGTGAGTGCATAGACCCTTTCATGAACATGATTTTAATACAAGTATTATTTGAAGTATTAATTATATGTCTATGTGCGAGTTTATTGATGTTGCCTAAAATACGTGTTAAAGAACATACCTGATTATATATGATGATTTAGGATAAAGAGTAGACCTAAATTAATTATGAGGAATATTGGGTAGTATTCTCTTACGAGTACAAGTGACTTATACTCAAAGAATAGAACTTTAGTATATGTCATTTATCCGGGAGCATGGATTAGACACAGTCATTGTCCCTAGTCCGAGAGTATGGATTGGACATAGTCAACTGTCATTAATCTGGGAGTATGGATTAAGACATAGTTAGTTGTCCTTAGTCTGGGAGTATGGATTAAGACATAGTCATTCGTCCCTAGTCCGAGAGTATGGATTAGGCACAATCATTCGTCATTAATCCGAGAGTATGGATTAGTCATTCATCCCTAGTCCGAGAGTATGGATTAGGCATAACCATTCCTCATTAATCTGAGTGTATGGATTAGGTAAATCCGTTCATTTCTGATCCGGGAGTATGGATTAGGTAAAACGGTTAATCTTAGGTTTGAGAGTATGGATAGTCTCATTGTAAGGATCAACAGGGTGGGATAAGAGTTGCTTATACATATATTATCAAATTATATATTTTGTGAGTTCTAAATTATATATATGATATAACATTGTGGGATTGAAATCCCTATGTACTCACTAGGTTTCCCAACCTGACCCACTCAGTTTATTTATATCACAGGTGTCGATATGATGCTACTTTACACAGAGAGATTAAGGAGATATAAATCACTAGTGATAATGAATGTAAGTTCTGTTTATGCTTATGTTTCTATATTGACGATGAATTCCCAATTGTTTTAAAATGAATAAAAATACTTTTATTCGAAAATGCTTTGATAACGTATTTATCATGTTTTACTGGGAACAAATTCCGCAACGTTTTTCTTAAAAAGAGGTACTCTGATTTTTATAAAGCATAAACAAAATCGGTCTTTTCTGGCCGTAAAAGTGGGGATGTCACACGTTCCCCCGGTGGAAAGGGAGCGTTTGGCCCAGGAGTTCATGACCCTCAAGCAGGGTACTGAGTCTGTTACTATAATCACCAGGATGTTTCATGAGAGGGAGATGTTCTGCCCTAAGCACGTGTCTTCCGAGCAGGCACGTATTAGTCGGTATTTGAGTATTTTGAGGAGAGACATCCGCAAGTTCGTGGTGAAATCGACGTACCAGACATTTTTCGAGCTTCAGGCAAATGCCCAAAAGATGGAGATTGAGCTAGAGACTCAGGCCAGGGTGGAGGCGGAGTCTCAGGGGAGGGATTGGCGACCGACACAGTCCTAGCCGGCTGCCAAGCGGGCTAAGCCCGCCGATTCGATATTAGGGAACTAGAAAGGCCGCACTTGTGGCAAGTTCGGCAATAGTCGTGAAGGGTTGTGCAGAGCAGGGTCTTGCTACAAGTGTCGCAAGGAGGGGCACATGGCCAAGGATTGCCCCAAGGGGTTTACAGTTTGTTTTCACTGCAACCATTACGGACACCGGAAGGCTGAGTGTCCGTAGTTAAGAGGGTCAGCTCAGGGAGCTTCTCAAGGATCTATCCCTGCTGCTGTTCGAGCTACAGAGAGTCGGCCGGTGAAGGCCGAGGCGCCGAAGGCTCACGGGAGAGCCTTCCAGTTGACAGCGAAGGAGGTCCACGCAGCAACCAATGTTGTGGCTGGTATGTATTCTTTCCTCTGTTTATTTTGAGTTTGTGGTGTTATGTTTATGTTATGATATGCATAGGTACATTTCTTGTGTGTTGTGTACCTGCTTTGGTGTTATTTGAATCGGGTGCGAGTCGGTCTTTTGTTTCCTTAGCCTTTAGTCAGCACATCAGTATTCGTCGTGAGGCGTTGAGTCTACCTTTGCGAGTTTCCATAGCTGACGAGAGAGCGGTGTATGCCACTGATGTGATTCGAGGATGTGTACTCGAGATCTTCGGCATTGAGTTTCCAATTGATTTGGTCCTGATTGCTATGGGAGATGTCTGTGTCATCGTAGGCATGGACTGGTTGAGCATATTTGGAGCGGTTATCGACTGCGAGCAACAATTGGTGACCATTCGAGACCCTAGTGGGGGAGTTCTTACGGTTTATGGCGAGGGTACCTGTTCTGGGTCGGCATTTTGTTCAGCCGCGAGGGTGAGGCAGAGTCTACAGCAGGGCTGTAGTGGGTATGTGGCTTATGTGGTGGATACGAGGGTAGGTGCAGAGAGATCGAGGTCGGTCGATGTGGTCCCGATAGTGCGTGAGTTCCCGGATGTTTTCCCCGAGGAGTTGCCGGGTGTGCCTCCCGAGAGGCAGGTGGAGTTCCGTATGGATTTGGTTTTGGGGGCAGCGCCTATCGCCAAGGTGCCCTATCGCCTTGCACCTCCAGAGATGCAAGAGTTATCCTCGTAGTTTCAGGAGCTGCTGGAAAAGGGGTTTATATGGCCGAGTAGCTCGAAGTGGGGAGCGCCGATCCTTTTTGTCACGAAAAAGGATGGTTCACACCGGATGTGCATTGATTACCGGGAATTGAACAAGCTGACGTTCAAGAACCGTTACCCCTTACCAAGGATCGACGATTTGTTCGATCAGTTGCAGGGAGCGTCTTGGTTATCCAAGATTGATTTGAGGTCTGGATATCATCAGATGAGGGTGCGTGATGAGGATATCCAGAAGACAGCATTCAGGACTCGTTATGGGCATTATGAGTTCGTGGTGACGCCTCTCGGACTCACCAATGCACCGGCGGCGTTCATGGATCTCATTAACAGGGTGTGCAGGCCGATGTTGGATCGTTCGGTGATCGTGTTCATTGATGATATATTGGTATATTCGAGGTCCAGAGAGAAGCATGAGGAGCATTTGAGGGAGATCCTCGGAGTTCTGATATCGGAAAGGCTTTACGCCAAATTCTCCATGTGCGATTTCTGGTTACGAGAGGTCCAGTTTCTAGGACAACTTGTCAACCAGAATGGGATATTGGTTGATCCGACCAAGATTGAGGCGGTGATGAGTTGGGAGGTGCCGAGATCCCCTTCGGAGATCAGGATTTTCCTAGGGTTGGCTGGTTATTATCGGAGATTCATCCAGGATTTCTCCAGGATTGTTGTTCCTCTCACCAGACTGACCCAGAAGGGTGTGGTTTTTAGTTGGGGCCCGGAGTAGCAGGCCATATTCGAGACACTTCGCCAAAGATTGTGCGAAGCCCCAGTGTAGGCCCTTCCGGAGGGAATGGAGGAATTTGTGGGATATTGTGACGCGTCGATATCGGGATTGGGTGCGGTGCTGATCCAGAGAGGGCATGTGATATCATACGCATCGAGGAAGCTGAAGCCTCATGAGATGAGGTATCCTACTCATGATCTGGAGTTGGGGGCTATGGTGTTCGCCCTCAAGATCTGGCGTCAGTACTTTTATGGGGTTTGGTGTACTATATACACGGACCATAAGAGCTTGAAGTATCTGATGGATCAGCCCAACCTCCTGAACATGCGTCAGAAGAGATGGTTGGACGTGGTAAAGCATTATGAGTGTGAGATCCTGTTCCACCTGGGCAAGGCTAACATGGTAGCTGATGCCTTGAGTCGCAGGGCAGAGAGTGCCCCTTTGCGAGATGTTTATATGAGGTTGACAATGATGACTTTGGTGTTGGACACCATTCGGGAGGCCCAGGTGGAGGCCATGAGACCAGAGAACCGAAAGCGAAAGTGGGTAATTGGTCAGATATCTAAGTTCATTGCCGATAGCCGGGGGCTTATGACCTTCCAGGGCCAGATTTGGGTGCCATTTGAGGGTGGGGCACGTGCCATTTTGATGGAGGAGGTGATGGGTTTTGAGCATTCTAACACTTCCTAAGTGTACATGCAACCCTAATAACCTTGGATCTATGTTTGTCTAATTATCATGCAAAGTTGAATTCCAAGGTTATATTCCTATCTAGCATACATGTGGAACAATTTTTAACTTGAATGAAAGATAGAATAACATACCTTGTTGTTGCTTATGATCCTTGAAACCTTGTGATCCTAGCACCCCATGTGTGATGCCTCAAATGCTTCACACAACACCAAATGCAAAGGAGTAAACTTTTTGAGAGAATACACACTTGAAAAATAGGCCTAGCCCTCACTTGTTCTTGTGTAGCCGATTTTGATGGAGAATGGGTTACACCATGTAAACCCTAATGTGTCATGACTCTTCATTTCCATGACCCATGGGTCTGAAACCCCCATGGGGCATCCATGGAACATCCTATGGGTTTAACCCAACTTGATAATCCATGGAGCCTCTTAGCGCACTATACAAGTTATGGATGATTTACATAATCAACCCATATATTTAATTAGTTATCGTTTGATAACTTAATTAATTCTAAATTAATTCTTGATCAAACTAATTAAATAATATTATTAATATATTAGAACATATAATATATTAATAAACCATAAGTGTTATTTCTCTCATTTTAGTTTATCCAATTGCATGGTGCCATGCAACCCAAAAGGATCATGCCGGGTCGGGTCAAGTACATACCAGAAATAGTTATGGACTTAGACACCTTATCCAACATTCTCCCACTTGGATAAGTCTAATAACTATAACTGCAATACTTCAGGAACCGATCGGCAATCATAAGTGATCATATAATCCTCTGTTCTAGATATTAGCCGGACAAATACATGGAACAATGTCTTACTTATTGTCCAGCAGTTTGTTTCCTGATTTTTGATTTTTTTGACAAAGAAATTAATTGAACACATCAACTTAGTTCTGACTGGGCCTGGTACATAGGCCAAAACAAAATCATCGAGGGGCCAAAATATCAGCTTCTAATCCAAGAAGGAACAGATAAACTTCGACTCATATGTTTGTTCTACTACTCACTGAATTATACACAAGAGCACGTTTTATAACATCGAGTTACCAATGCGTTTTCGTACAATCAATGCATAACCAACTCATAACTAACAAATCATATCTCTAGGTTTGAAGACTTACATGATATTACCGTCTCACGATCGCTCGAGATAAATTCCATGAAGTGATTCAGTGAGCGTGGGTTGAGTCCAATGCTCAGAACTTATGAGCACTCATGATTGTTGTAGCCATGTCCAACACCTTAGACCTCTGCAACCAATCATGACAGTCTTAATTCATACCTACTTCCGACATATGACCGACTGTGGAGGTTTGAATAATATGTTATACCAAACAAAATTATTCTGGAAGTCAAAACATGCAAAAGAAATATATTAAACGATCGACAAGAGATAGCAACACTTTACTCATAAATAAAACACCTTTTATTCATCATCAAATGTCAATTACACTTTACAAATTTCATAATTTATCTAACTACTAAAAACTTATATCATCCTTTAGCCCTATGCTCCGAGCATGCTGGAGATGCTTAACCTTACTCAGTCCCTTCGTGAGGGGATCTGCTGGGTTCTCATCTGATGATACCCTCTTCGCCACGAGGATCCCTTCTTCTATTCGATGTCTGATGAAGTGATATTTTCTGTCAATGTGTCTGGATCTCCCATGATCTCTTGGTTCCTTGGCTAAGGCAACCGCACTATTGCTGTCACAGAAAATATCCATTGGCTCTTTTATAGCTGGTACAACTCCAAGGTCTCCGATGAAGTTCTTTAGCCATATAGCCTCCTTTTTTGCCTCGCTTGCCGCTATATACTCTGATTCACAAGTGGAATCAACCACTGTCTCCTGCTTGGAACTCTTCCAAGTGATTGCTCCTCCGTTTAGGGTAAAGACCCAGCCCGACTGAGAGCGGAAATTATCCCTATCAGTCTGGAAGCTAGCATCACTATACCCTACAACTCTCAAGTCATCACTCCCACCGAAGGTAAGGACCCAGTCCTTAGTCCTCCATAGGTACTTGAGGATATTCTTTACTGCAGTCCAATGTGCCTTGCCAGGGTTCGCCTGATACCTGTTAACCATGCTCAAAGCAGAGGCTACATCAGGTCGAGTACACGTCATAGCATACATGATCGATCCTACAGCTGAAGCATAAGGGAGTCGACTCATTTCTGCTATCTCAGCCTCAGTACTAGGGCTTTGTGTCTTACTCAATCTGGCGTTACACTGAATGGGTAACTCACCTTTCTTGGAGTTATGCATGTTGAATCTTTTCAACACTTTGTCCAAGTAGGTACTTTGACTAAGTCCAATTAGTCTTTTACTCCTGTTTCTCAAAATCTTTATCCCTAGGATATAGGCAGCTTCACCAAGGTCCTTCATAGCGAAACACTTCCCAAGCCAGGACTTTACTTCCTGCAGGGTTGGGATGTCATTTCCTATGAGTAGTATGTCATCCACGTACAATACCAAAAAACTGACTATGCTCCCACTAGCCTTGATATAGACGCAAGATTCATCTTCACTCCCTGAAAAGCCAAATTCCTTGACTTTCTCATCAAAGCAAAGATTCCACCTGCGAGGTGCTTGCTTCAATCCATAAATGAATTTCTCAAGCTTACACACTCTATTAGCGTACTCGTTGCTGACAAAACCCTCTGGCTGACTCATGTAAACATCTTCAGCCAACTTTCCATTAAGGAAAGCGGTTTTGACATCCATTTGCCATATTTCATAGTCATGAAATGCAGCTATGGCCAACAGAACCCGGATAGACTTAATCTTGGCTACTGGAGAAAAGGTCTCATCATAGTCCACTCTAGGAATTTGAGAGAAGCCCTTTGCAACCAGTCTAGCCTTATAAGTGTGTACATTACCATCCATGTCGGTCTTCTTCTTGAAGACCCATTTGCACCCTACAGTCTTACGACCAGGTACATTCTCAACCAAGTTCCAAACTTGATTGTCATACATGGATTGTATCTCGTTGTCCATAGCCTCTTTCCATTTAGCAGCCTCAGGGCCTGCCATGGCTTCCGTGTAGCTGTTAGGTTCATCCAGACCTACTAGTGTCTCATCACTAATAAGTGTCTCACCTTCCGCAGTAATATGGAAACCATAATAAAGCTCAGGTGCATTCCTAACTCTCGTGGAACGCCTCAGAGGTACAGGCACATCAATTGGCTCAAAAGGAGTTTCCTCCTCAAGTTGAGGGCTAGGGTTTGAAGTTCCTTCACCACTTGACTCTTGAATTTCTTCAAGATAAATTTGCCTCCCACTGTTTCCTTGGCTTATAAATTCTCTCTCTCGAAAAACTCCTCTTCTTGCTATAAAGACCACATTATCACTAGGTCTGTAGAAGAGGTAACCAAAGGATTGTTGTGCGTAGCCGATGAAAATACACCTCTCGCTTCGAGGTTCGAGCTTATCATGAGTCTCGCGTCTCACGAAAGCCTCGCAACCCCAAATCTTGATGTGGTCTATTTTAGGTACTTTACCAGTCCACATCTCGTGAGGAGTTTTGGCAACTTTCTTTGTAGGGACCAGATTAAGAATATGGGCGGCAGTCTCTAAGGCATACCCCCAGAATGAGATTGGTAGCGTATCTCGAATCATCATGGAACGAACCATATCTAACAAGGTTCGATTATGCCTCTTAGCTACACCATTCAACTGTGGTGTCCTGGGAGGTGTCAATTGTGAGACAATCCCACATTCCCTAAGATAGTCGAGGAACTCTGAACTAAGATACTCACCACCACGATCGGATCGAAGCATCTTAATGTTCCTACCCAATTGATTCTCGACTTCCTATTTAAATTCCTTAAACTTCTCGAAAGTCTCTGACTTATGCTTGATTAGGTAGACATATCCATATCTATTGTAATCATCAGTAAAAGTCAAATAATAATGATTAGCATCCCTTGTGGCATGTTTGAATGGTCCACACACATCCGTGTGTACAAGGTCCAACAAACCTTCACCCCTCTCACATGAGCCTATGAAGGGTTACTTTGTCATTTTTCCAAGTAAGCATGATTCGCAACTATCATCTGACTTTAGGTCAAATGACTCCAAAACTCCATCCTTTTGGAGTTGGTTTATGCGTTTCTTGCTTATATGTCCAAGACGACAATGCCATAATGATGCTTTATCCAAGTTATTATTATTAATAGAATCAATACACAAAACATTATTTCCTAATTTATCTACAACATATACAGCTTCATACACACCATCACAAGGTAATGCTTTAAAATAAAGAACATTATTAAAGAAAGCATCAATAGAACCAACTTCATTATTAAACGAAAAGGTAAACCCTTGTTTGTACAAAGCATGAAAGGAAATAATATTTCTTGCCATTCTTGGCGAATAACAACATTTATTCAAATCTAAACTAAACCCACTACTTAGCGATAAAGTATAAACTCCAATCTTGGTGACAGGTGAAGCTTTCCTATTCCCCATGATCAAGTTTATTCTTCCTTGCTCCACATTCTCACTTCTTCTTAGTCCCTGCAAGTCACAACAAATATGAATACCAAAACCGGTATCAAGGACCCAAGATTTAGAATGGGGTGAGTTATTAGATAAGATAGTGTAAATACCTGCATGGTTGGGTTTAACTTTCCCATCCTTCACATCCTGCTGGTACTTTGGACAGTTCCGCTTCCAATGTGATTTTTCATGGCAATAGAAGCATTCAGCCTCTTTTGGGTCAGGAGAAGGAGTGATGAAACCTTTCTTGGTTCCACTTGAAGAAGAGCCATCAAGGGTCCGAGCCTTGGTACCCTTCGAAGAGCTCTTCCTTTTCTTCCCTCGACTTTTCCCAATTGCCAAAACCGGAGTAGAGTTTGGAGTAGGAGTGTTAACAACCGACTTCCCCTTAAGACCTGTTTATGCGGTCTTGAGAAGCCCTGAAGTTTGCTGAGTGTGACCTCTTCCTTATTCATGTGATATGTCATGCGGAATTGATCATAGCACGATGGTAAGGAGTGCAAAATGATATCTATTGCAAGATCCTCAGGGAAGTTCACATTAAGCTTCAGCAAACGATCCACATACCTTTGCATTTTCTGCATGTGGCTCGTGATGGATTCCCCGTCCTTCATCATGGCTGTTATCATGGAGCAGATGATTTCATACCTCTCTTGTCGTGCACTTTGATGTTATCTTTCCATCAAATCTTGGTGCATTTCATAAGGGTAGAAATCCTCATAAGACTTTTGGAGTTCCGCTGTCATCGTGGCCATCATGATGCATGCCATTTTCGTAGCATCCCTTTCATGTGCCTGAAAGTCAGCGATCTCCTGAGGAGTTGCAGTGGTCTCATCAATCTCCTTAAGCTCCTTGTCAAGAAAATATTCTTTGTCCTCGTAGCGAGTAATCATCCTGATGTTTCTGATCCACTCATTGAAGTTGGATCCATCAAAGGTGACTTTCCCAAACAAATTCATAAGAGTAAAGGAGCCATTAGGATTAGAGCCAGAAGCATTGTTTGAAGACATCTGAAAGAAGAGAACAAGATTAGTTTAGATATTAAGAGAGTCCTTAATAAAACACACAAATGTAATATTAAGGCTAGGATCCAATCACAATATATTATAACTTAGAAGAGGTATGCCGTAATCTAAGCTATAACATATTTGAAAGGTAGGTGAATGACGATTCACCAATTTCCACCACGAAAACCGAAATATTTAAATATTAGGTTTTTTTTATTGGTTATTAGAAATTCCTAGATTCTTTGAGATTCAATGAACTTTTCAAAGGCATGTTTCAATCTCGAGTGTGCCCTCCAAGTTTTGTGACTGGGATGCCGAGGATCACAAAACGAGGTGTGAAGTAACCATGCAAATCACTTGGTAGCCTTAAGTTTTATCACTCAATCAATGTGCCGGTAAACCACACACGCTCCATCGATACTATAATAAACCTTAAGTCACCCTTTACCTACCTTGTTAAGTCCAAGTTAGTGTGCCGGTTAACCACACACGCTCCACCAACGACTTAAACAAAGTGTAAAGTGTAATTCCATGAAATTACACTTTACACTTTGTTTAAGTCGTTCGTGGAGCGTGTGTGGTTAACCGGCACACTAACTTGGACTTAACAAGGTAGGTAAAGGGTGACTTAAGGTTTATCATAGTATCGGTGGAGCGTGTGTGGTTTACCGGCACATCGATTAAGTGATAAACTTTAAGGGTACCTAGTGATTTGCATGGTTACTTCACACCTCATTTTGTGATCCTTAGTATCCCAGTCACAACACTTAGAGGGCTCACTCGAGATTGAAACATGCCTTTGAAAAAGTTCATTGAATCTTAAAAGAATCTAGGAATTTCTAAGAACCAATTAAAAACCTAATATCTATATTTCGTTTTTCATGGTGGAAATTAGTGAATCGTCATTCACCTACCTTTCAAATATGTTATAGCTTGGATTACGACATACCTCTTCTAAGTTATAATATACTGTGATTGGATCCTAGTCTTAATATTACATTTGGGTGTTTTATTAAGGACTCTCTTAATATCTAAACTAATCTTGTTCTCTTCTTTCAGATGTCTTCAAACAATGTTGCTTCTCGCTCTAATCCTAATGGCTCCTTTACCCTTATGAACTTGTGTGGGAAAGTCACCTTTGATGGATCCATCATCAATGAAACACCAGGATGAATACCCGCTACGAGGACAAAGAATATGTCCTCGACAAGGAGCTTAAGGAGATTGATGAGACCACTGCAACTCCCCAGGAGATCGCTGACTTCCGGGCACATGAAAGGGATGCTACCAAAGTGGCATGCATCATGTTGGCCACCATGACAACGGAACTCCAAAAGTCCTATGAGGACTTCTACTCTTTTGAAATGCACGAAGATCTGATGGAAAGATACCATCAAAGTGCAAGACAAGAGAGGTATGAAATCATCTACTCCATCATAACAACCATGATGAAGGAAGGGGAATCCGTCACGAGCCACATGCAGAAAATGAAAAGTTATGTGGATTGGTTACTGAAGCTTAATGTGAACTTCCCTAAGGAGCTTGCAATAGATATCATTTTGCACTCCTTACCATCATGCTATGATCAATTCCGCATGACATATCACATGAATAAGGAACAGGTCACACTCAGCAAACTTCAGGGACTTCTCAAGACCGCAGAAACAGGTCTTAAGGGTAAGTCGGTTGTTAACACTCCTACTCCAAACTCTGCCACAGTTTTGGCAATCGGGAAAGGTCAAGGGAAGAAGAGGAAGAGCTCTTCGAAGGGTACCAAGGCTAGAACCCTTGATGGCTCTTCTTCAAGTGGAACCAAGAAAGGTTTCATCACTCCTTCTTCTGACCCAAAAGAGGCTGAATGCTTCTATTGCCATCAAAAATCACATTGGAAACGGAACTGCCCAAAGTACCAGCAAGATGTGAAGGATGGGAAAGTTAAGCCCAACCATGCAGGTATTTACACTATCTTATCTAATAACTCACCCATTCTAAATCTTGGGTCCTTGATACCGGTTGTGGTATTCATATCTGTTCTGATTTGCAGGGACTAAGAAGAAGTGAGAATGTGGAGCATGGAAGAATAAACTTAATCATGGGGAATAGGAGAACTTTACTTGTGACCAAGATTGGAGTTTATAATTTATCGCTAAGTAGTGGGTTTAGTTTAGATTTGAATAAATGTTGTTATTCGCCAGAAATGGCTAGAAATATTATTTCCTTTCATTCATTGTATAAACAAGGTTTTACCTTTTCATTTGATAATGAAGTTGGTTCGATTAATGCTTTCGTTAAATAATGTTCTTTATTTTAAAGCATTACCTTGTGAGGGTGTGTATGAAACTGTATATGTGGTTGATAACTTAGGAAATAATGTATTGTGTATTGATTCCGTTAATGTTAATAACTTGGATAAAGCATCATTATGGAATTGTTGTCTTGGACATATAAGCAAGAAACGCATAGGCCAACTCCAAAAGGATGGAGTATTGGATTCATTTGACCTAAAGTCAGATGATATTTGCGAATCATGCTTACTTGGAAAAATGACAAAGTCACCCTTCACAGGTTCTTGTGAGAGGGATGAAGGTTTGTTGGATCTTGTACACATGGATATGTGTGGACCCTTAAAACATGCCACAAGGGATGCTAATCGTTATTATTTGACTTTTATTGATGATTACAGTAGATATGGATATGTCTACTTAATCAAGCATAAGTCAGAGACTTTTGAAAGGTCTAAAGAATTTAAACAGGAAGTCAAGAATCAATTGGGCAGGAACATTAAGATGCTTCGATTCGATCTAGGTGGTGAGTATCTTAGTTCAGAGTTCCTTGACTATCTTAGGGAATGTGGGATTGTCTCACAATTGACACCTCCCAGGACACCGCAGTTGAATGGTGTGGCTGAGAGGCGTAATCGAACCTTGTTGGATATGGTTCGTTCCATGATGAGTCGAGCTTCGCTACCAATCTCATTTTGGGGGTATACGATAAAGACTATCGCCCATATCCTTAATCTAGTCCCTACAAAGAAAGTTGCCAAAACTCCTCATGAGATGTGGACTGGTAAAGTACCCAAACTAGACCACATCAAGATTTGGGGTTGCGAGGCTTTCGTGAGATGCGAGACTCATGATAAGCTCGAACCTCGAAGCGAGAGGTGTATTTTCATCGGCTACCCACAGCAATCCTTTGGTTACCTCTTCTACAAACCTAGTGAAAATGTGGTCTTTGTAGCTAGGAGGGTTGTCTTGAGAGAGAGAGAGAGAGAGTTCATAAGCCAAGGAAATAATGGGAGGCCTTGAAGAAATTCAAGAGTCAAGTGTTGAAGGAACTTCAAACCCTAGCACTCAACTTGAGGAGGAAACCCCTGTTGAGCCAATTGACAAGTCTATACCTCTGATGTGTTCCACAAGGGTTAGGAATGCAACTGAGCATTACTATGGATTCCATATTACTGCGGAAGGTGATACACTTATCAGAGATGAGACACTGATAGGTCTGGACGAACCTAACAGTTACGCAGAAGCCATGGCAGGCCCTGAGTCAGCCAAGTGGAAAGAGGCAATGGACAACGAGTTACAGTCCATGTATGACAATCAAGTTTGGAACTTGGTTGAGAATGTACCAGGTCGTAAGACTGTAGGGTGCAAATGGATCTTCAAGAAGAACACCGACATGGATGGTAATGTACACACTTATAAGGCACAACTGGTTGTGAAGGGTTCCACACAAACTCCAAGAGTTGATTATGATGAGACCTTTTCTCCAGTGGCCAATATTAAGTCTATTAGGGTTCTGTTAGCCATAGCCACATTTCATGACTATGAAATATGGAAAATGGATGTCAAAACCGCTTTCCTTAATGGAAAGTTGGCTGAGGACGTTTACATGAGTCAGCCAGAGGCTTTTGTCAACACAGAGTACCCTAATAGAGTGTGTAAGCTTGAGAAATCCATTTACGGGTTAAAGCAAGCACCTTGCAAATGGAATCTTTGCTTTGATGAGAAAGTCAAAGAATTTAGCTTTTCTAGGAGTGAAGATGAATCATGTGTATATGTCAAGGCTAGTGGGAGTATAGTTAGCTTTTTGGTATTGTATCTGGATGGCATACTACTCATAGGAAATGACATCCCAACTCTGTAGGAAGTTAAGTCCTGGCTTGGGAAGTGTTTCTCTATGAAAGACCTAGGAGAAGCTGCCTATATTCTAGGGATAAGGATCTTGAGAGACCGGAGTAAAAGACTAATTGGACTTAGTCAGAGTACCTACTTGGATAAGGTGCTGAAGAGATTCAGCATGTAGAACTCCAAGAAAGGAGAGTTACCCATCCAGAGTAACGCCAGATTGAGTAAGACACAAAGCCCTAGTACTGAGGCTGAGATAGCAGAAATGAGTCGAATAACTTATGCTTCAGCTATAGGATCGATCATGTATGCTATGACGTGTACTCGACCTTATATAGGCTTTGCCTTGAGCATGGTTAGCAGGTATCAGGGGAACCCTGGCAAGGCACACTAGACTGCGGTAAAGAATATCCTCAAGTACCTACGGAGGACTAAGGACTGGGTTCTTACCCTAGGTGGGAGTGATGACTTGAGAGTTGTAGGGTATAGTGATGCTAGCTTCCAGACTGATAGGGATAATTTCCGCTCTCAGTCAGGCTGGGTCTTTACCTTAAACGAAGGAGCAATTTCTTTGAAGAGTTCCAAGCAAGAGACAGTGGCTGATTCAACTTGCGAATCAGAGTATATAGCAGCTAGCGAGACAGCAAAGGAGGCGATATGGCTGAAGAACTTCATTTGAGACCTTGGAGTTGTACCAGCTATTAAGGAGCCAATGGAAATTTTATGTGATAGTGAAAGTGCAGTTGCCTTAGCCAAGGAACCAAGGGATCACGGGAGATCCAGACACATCGACAGAAAATACCATTTCATCAGACATCGAATAGAAGAAGGACTCCTCGTAGCAAAGAGGGTATCATCGGATGAGAATCCAGCAGATCCCCTCACGAAGGGACTGACTCTGGTTAAGCATCTCCAACATGCTCGGAGCATAGGGCTGAAGGATGATATTAGATTTAGTAGTTAGATAACCTTGAAATTTGTAAAGTGTAATTGACATTAGATGATGAATAAAAGGTGTTTTATTTATGAGTAAAGTGTTGTTATCTCTTGTCGATCGTTTACTATATTTCTTTTGCATGTTTTGACTTCCAGAATAATTATGTTTGGTATATCATATTATTCAAACCTCCACAGTCGGTCATATGTCGGAAGTAGGTATGAATTAAGACTGTCATGATTGGTTGCAGAGGTCTAAGGTGTTGGACATGGCTACAACAATCATGAGTGCTCATAAGTTCTGAGCATTGGACTCAACCCACGATCACTGAATCACTTCATGGAATTTATCTCGAGCGATTGTGAGACGGTAATATCATATAAGTCTTCAAACCTAGAGATATGATTTGTTACTTATGAGTTGGTTATGCATTGATTGTACGAAAACGCATTGGTAACTCGATGTTATAAAACGTGCTCTTGTGTATAATTCAGTGAGTAGTAGAACAAACATATGAGTCGAAGTTTATCTGTTCCTTCTTGGATTAGAAGCTGATATTTTGGCCCCTCGATGATTTTGTTTTGACCTATGTACCGGGCCCGGTCAGAACTAAGTTGATGTGTTCAATTAAGTTCTTTGTCAAACAAATCGGAAATCGGGAAACAAAGTGTTGGACAATAAGTAAGACATTGTTCCATGTATTTGTCCGGCTAATATCTAGAACAGAGGATTATATGATCACTTATGATTTTCAATCGGTTCCTGAAGTATTGCAGTTATAGTTATTAGACTTATCCAAGTGGGAGAATGTTGGATAAGGTGTCTAAGTCCATAAAAATTTCTGGTATGTACTTGACCTGACCCGGCATGATCCTTTTGGGTTGCATGGCACCATGCAATTGGATAAACTAAAATGAGAGAAATAACACTTATGGTTTATTAATATATTATATGTTCTAATATATTAATAATATTATTTAATTAGTTTGATCAAGAATTAATTTAGAATTAATTAAGTGATCAAACGATAACTAATTAAATATATGGGTTGATTATGTAAATCATCCATAACTTGTATAGTGCGCTAAGAGGCTCCATGGATTATCAAGTTGGGTTAAACCCATAGGATGTTCCATGGATGCCCCATGGGAGTTACAAACCCATGGGTCATGGAAATGAAGAGTCATGACACATTAGGGTTTACATGGTGTAACCCTAGATGTGTCAACACTATATAAGGAACCCATTCTCCACCAAAATCGACTACACAAGAACAAGTGAGGGCTAGGCTGATTTTTCAAGTGTGTATTCTCTCAAAAAGTTTACTCCTTTGCATTTGGTGTTGTGTGAAGCATTTGAGGCATCACACTTGGGGTGCTAGGCTCACAAGGTTTCAAGGATCATAAGCAACAACAAGGTATGTTATTCTATCTTTCATTCAAGTAAAAAATTGTTCCACATGTATGCTAGATAGGAATATAACCTTGGAATTCAACTTTGCATGATAATTAGACAAACATAGATCCAAGGTTATTAGGGTTGCATGTACACTTAGGAAGTGTTAGAATGCTCAAAACTCATCACCTCCTCCATCAAAATGGCACGTGCCCCACCCTCAAATGGAACCCAAATCTGGCCCTGGAAGGTCATAAGCCCCCGGCTATCGGCAATGAACTCAGATATCTAACCAATTACCCACTTTCGCTTTCGGTTCTCTGGTCTCATGGCCTCCACCTGGGCCTCCCGAATGGTGTCCAACACCAAAGTCATCATTGTCAACCTCATACAAACATCTCGCAAAGGGGCACTCTCTGCCCTATGACTCAAGGCATCGGCTACCATGTTAGCCTTGCCCAGGTGGAACAGGATCTCACACTCATAATGCTTTACCACGTCCAACCATCTCTTCTGACGCATGTTCAGGAGGTTGGGCTGATCCATCAGATACTTCAAGCTCTTGTGGTCCGTGTATATAGTACACCAAACCCCATACAAGTACTGACGCCAGATCTTAAGGGCGAACACCATAGCCCCCAACTCCAGATCATGAGTAGGATACCTCATCTCATGAGGCTTCAGCTTCCTCGATGCGTATGCTATCACATGCCCTCTCTGGATCAGCACCGCACCCAATCCCGATATCGACGCGTCACAATATCCCACAAAGTCCTCCATTCCCTCTGGAAGGGCCAACACTGGGGCTTCGCACAATCTTTGGCAAAGTGTCTCGAATATGGCCTGCTACTCCGGGCCCCAACTAAAAACCACACCCTTCTGGGTCAGTCTGGTGAGAGGAACAACAATCCTGGAGAAATCCTGGATGAATCTCCGATAATAACCAGCCAACCCTAGGAAAATCCTGATCTCCGAAGGGGATCTCGGCACCTCCCAACTCATCACCGCCTCAATCTTGGTCGGATCAACCAATATCCCATTCTGGTTGACAAGGTGTCCTAGAAACTGGACCTCTCGTAACCAGAAATCGCACTTGGAGAATTTGGCGTAAAGCCTTTCCGATCTCAGAACTCCGACGATATCCCTCAAATGCTCCTCATGCTTCTCTCTGGACCTCGAATATACCAATATATCATCAATGAACACGATCACCGAACGATCCAACATCGGCCTGCACACCCTGTTAATGAGATCCATGAACGCCGCCGGTGCATTGGTGAGTCCGAGAGGCGTCACCACGAACTCATAATGCCCATAACGATTCCTGAATGCTGTCTTCTGGATATCCTCATCACGCACCCTCATCTGATGATATCCAGACCTCAAATCAATCTTGGATAACCAAGACGCTCCCTGCAACTGATCGAACAAATCGTCGATCCTCGGTAAGGGGTAACGGTTCTTGAACGTCAGCTTGTTCAACTCCCGGTAATCAATGCACATCCGGTGTGAACCATCCTTTTTCGTGACAAAAAGGATTGGCGCTCCCCACTGCGAGCTACTCGGCCGTATAAACCCTTTTTCCAGCAGCTCCTGAAACTACGAGGATAACTCTTGCATCTCTGGAGGTGCAAGGCGATAGGGCACCTTGGCGATAGGCACTGCCCCCAAAACCAAATAGATACGGAACTCCACTTGCCTCTCGGGAGGCACACCCGGCAACTCCTCGGGGAAAACATCCGGGAACTCACGCACTATCGGGACCACATCGACCGACCTCGGTCTCTCTGCACCTACCCTCATATCCACCACATAAGCCACATACCCACTACAGCCCTGCTGTAGACTCTGCCTCACCCTCGCGGCTGAACAAAATGCCGACCCAGAACAGGTACCCTCGCCATAAACCGTAAGAACTCCCCCACTAGGGTCTCGAATGGTCACCAATTGTCGCTCGCAGTCGATAACCGCTCCAAATATGCTCAACCAGTCCATGCCCACGATGACACAGACATCTCCCATAGCAATCAGGACCAAATCAATTGGAAACTCAATGCCGAAGATCTCGAGTACACATCCTCGAATCACATCAGTGGCATACACCGCTCTCTCGTCAGCTATGGAAACTCGCAAAGGTCGACTCAACGCCTCACGACGAATACTGATGTGCTGACTAAAGGCTAAGGAAACAAAAGACCGACTCGCACCCGATTCAAATAACACCAAAGCAGGTACACAACACACAAGAAATGTACCTATGCATATCACAACATAAACATAACACCACAAACTCAAAATAAACAGAGGAAAGAATACATACCAGCCACAACATTGGTTGCTGCGTGGACCTCCTTCGCTGTCAACTGGAAGGCTCTCCCGTGAGCCTTCGGCGCCTCGGCCTTCACCGGCCGACTCTCTGTAGCTCGAACAGCAGCAGGGATAGATCCTTGAGAAGCTCCCTGAGCTGACCCTCTTAACTACGGACACTCAGCCTTCCGGTGTCCGTAATGGTTGCAGTGAAAACAAACTGTAAACCCCTTAGGGCAATCCTTGGCCATGTGCCCCTCCTTGCCACACTTGTAGCAAGACCCTGCTCTGCACAACCCTTCACGACTATTGCCGCACTTGCCACAAGTGCGGCCTTTCTAGTTCCCTGATATCGAATCGGCGGGCTTAGCCCGCTTGGCAGCCGGCTGGGACTGTGTCGGTCGCCGATCCCTCCCCTAAGACTCCGCCTCCTCCCTGGCCTGAGTCTCTAGCTCAATCTCCATCTTTCGGGCATTTGCCTGAATTTCGAAAATTGTCTGGTACGTCTATTTCGCCACGAACTCGCGGATGTCTCTCCTCAAAATACTCAAATACCGACTAATACGTGCCTGCTCGGAAGACACGTGCTCAGGGCAGAACATCGCCCTCTCTTGAAACATCCTGGTGATTATAGTAACAGACTCAGTACCCTGCTTGAGGGTCATGAACTCCTGGGCCAAACGCTCCCTTTCCACCGGGGGAACGTGTGACATCCCCACTTCCACGGCCAGAAAAGACCGATTTTGTTTATGCTTTATAAAAATCAGAGTACCTCTTTTTAAGAAAAACGTTGCGGAATTTGTTCCCAGTAAAACATGATAAATACGTTATCAAAGCATTTTCGAATAAAAGTATTTTTATTCTTTTTAAAACATTTGGGAATTCATCGTCAATATAGAAACATAAGCATAAACAGAACTTACATTCATTATCACTAGTGATTTATATCTCCTTAATCTCTCTGTGTAAAGTAGCTTCATATCGACACCTGTGATATATATATATATATATAAACTGAGTGGGTCAGGTTGGGAAACCTAGTGAGTACATAGGGATTTCAATCCCACAATGTTATATCATATATATAATTTAGAACTCACAAAATATACAATTTGATAATATATGTATAAGCAACTCTTATCCCACCTTGTTGATCCTTACAATGAGACTATCCATACTCTCAAACCTAAGATTAACCGTTTTACCTAATCCATACTCCTGGATCAGAAATGAACGGCTTTACCTAATCCATACACTCAGATTAATGAGGAATGGTTATGCCTAATCCATACTCTCGGACTAGGGACGAATGACTAATCCATACTCTCGGATTAATGACGAATGATTGTGCCTAATCCATACTCTCGGACTAGGGACGAATGACTATGTCTTAATCCATACTCCCAGACTAAGGACAACTAACTATGTCTTAATCCATACTCCCGGATTAATGACAGTTGACTATGTCCAATCCATACTCTCGGACTAGGGACAATGACTGTGTCTAATCCATGCTCCCGGATAAATGACATATACTAAAGTTCTATTCTTTGAGTATAAGTCACTTGTACTCGTAAGAGAATACTACCCAATATTCCTCATAATTAATTTAGGTCTACTCTTTATCCTAAATCATCATATATAATCAGGTATGTTCTTTAACACGTATTTTAGGCAACATCAATAAACTCGCACATAGACATATAATTAATACTTCAATCAATACTTGTATTAAAATCATGTTCATGAAAGGGACTATGCACTCACCTGATATGGTGGTGACTCAATACTTCGACAGCACTTCGTTACGCTTAAAACAATTTCCCTCAACAAAACCTAGTATCATTACCATTAGGGTTTAGTTCAGTATTTACCGAGACTAATTTAATAGTCTAGCTGTTATTATTATTATATAGGCGTTAAACAACACTATATAACTCATAATAATAGCCCAAATAATTATTTTAAGGTCGTAATAATGTTACTATAATTAATTAGAAGCTATATTAAAAATAGCGTAGGCGTAGCTCACTTAGAGCGGGTTATTTTTCACAAAATCGGGCTTCGCTGGACCAGCGTATCCGAGCTGAAAGACCCTTTTTCTTGGGACTTCGGGAGCCTCGGGGCTTCCTTCGGGTGCTAGGGGGTTTACCTAGGCTTTTAGGGGGGTTAGGGAGCTTAGAGAGAGAATTTAGAGAGAGAAAGAAGAGGGTTGAGGGGTAAGAAAATGAGGGAACCGGGCACCTCTATTTATAGGGTGAAATCCTGATGGACTCGCTGAGTCGGTTCACAGACTCGCCAAGTCGGTGCCATGTGTCATCAACAATGGCTTTTCTTGGGGAGAAAGCCTTGGCGCATATTCAGCCACGTCACCCCTTTTATAGCAGCACCTTGCCGACTTCTAAACCCCGTAACTTTCTCATACGAGCTCCGTTTTCGACGTTCTTTTTTTCCATGCATAGGTAAATACAAGATCTACAACTTTCATTTAGACTCCGTCGGCTAATTCTCGACCGATCTTAAATTTAATAGTACGAGCAGATTAGACTGCTAAATAACAGCGAAGAATTCGTAACTCCTTCATACGGACTCCGTTTTCGTATGTATTTTTACCGTTGAGTTCCTATTAATGAAATCTTCAACTCTCATTTAGTTCGTGTAAGCCAAAAACCGCTCGAATTAAAATTCGAGTTTCGGGCTGTACACTGCTAAGCCGAAACTTTGAAAAATCATAACTTCCTCATACGAAGTCAGATTTGGGCGTTCTTTTTATGGATTTTCTCGTTTTAACATACTCTACGACTTTGGTTTGGACTACTAAGGCTAAACAGTCTTCTATCGTAAATTCACTTTTTACGCTTCCTAATGTCGTGCCGGTTTTGCTGTAAAAATTCGACGGGCCATAACTCCGTCGTTATAACTCGGATTTTGGCATTCTTTATATGTACGGAACCCTTGAGACATATTCTATAACTTAGTTAAGATTATTTATTCTAAATAATCTTCAATTAAAAACTCATTTTTGATGCTCATTGTCTCTAAATTGGCTAGCCCGGATCTGCGGGCATTAAAATTATCTCCCCCTTAGGATGATTACGTCCCGCAATCATCAACGAAACAGGGCAGTATAATGACTCCATACGTTATCTCTTCATCCTAGGTAATAATCGTAACTTAATTGTTTCTTCGAATGAGTATCTAACTCTTGGACTCCTTGACTACAGGCGGTGCTCGATTTTGTACTTGCTCCCTATCTCACATTAGACTCCAAATTATGACCTTCAAGTCACAATCTCGATCCTTACTGAAGACTCCTTCTTCTTAACAACTTAAGATAAGGTGTTTGATTCCCACAATAGACTGATGGATCATGTTCCAATGACTTGTCATCGTATGTCGTAACGCTTAGACTCAGGTCTCTTAGAGTCAAATTCTGGAATGGAATATACTTTCCTTCATGTTCTAATGTGATATAATCACATTCTAACATGTAGTATTTCTAGCTAAGCTTCTTATTTTAACGGCGATCCGCGATACTTCTATTGATTGCTTCGATTATCTTTTATTTCAATCTTCCAACTTAAGTCATATGCTACATTAAACTTGGTTCTCTGAACCACGTAGCATGTTCATCTTAGTCGGACTCGATTTGATATGACCACTAGGGTCGGAATAACAACAATCTTCTTAGTTATTACTGAAACAATGGTAACGACATACTTGAATAAAATGGCATCAATTACTAGCTTCTTGGTAACCTTGTGACTTTCCCTGACCCAAGTGTGAGTGTTGTGCTTCTGGTAGTATAGGCATCTACTACCTTTCACACCTACTCATACTCGTCCCAAGTATTGTCTCTCAGTTTTCCAAGTTATCATCACAAAAACAATTTTATCACATAAAAATGTGTCCAAACAATCAAAAAATTTTCCCAAGATTCTACTAGGACTTCTTCCATGCGTATCTTCAATCATCAATTCTACTTTAGCTCGGTGGAAATGCCATACGATGGATCAACTTCATGAATGATGTCAATCATTCCATCATCCTGCCAATCGAAGGTGTACTTCGGACATACTGTACTCCTCTAAACGCACTGTTATTTTACCATACATATTCTAAAGGCAAGATACCACTCTTACGATATCTTCTGATAGATGTCATTCACTATCATAAGCCTTTTCATTTACACAATTTGCTACCAGCCTTCACCATGACGTTACGTTCACGGAAGCATGCGTTCAGTGAATCAAGACAAGAATATAGATAGAGAAGATTTAGACGTGTAATCCTCCTTATTACTCCGAAAAGTTACATGCCAATTCTAATACCGTAATTCAACGTTTAGAAATCTGAACACATAAAGTTTCTACATCCGGTCGGCAATAGACCATATATCCGATCAAATAATAACATCATAAAGCATCAAAAATCAGTTAGCACATAAAAGCAGTTTAGGCATCTTCCCTAAATAATATAGTTCTTGTGTCTATTAAGGTGTATTATCTAAATATACTAGACACACTCCTCACGATCATCGGTTAGCATTCTAAGTTTAAGTCTAGAAATAAATCCTTATTCCTAGTTCACTTAAACTAATGCTCTGATACCAACTGTGACATCCCCATTTTCACGGCCAGAAAAGACCGATTTTGTTTATGCTTTATAAAAATCAGAGTACCTCTTTTTAAGAAAAACATTGCTGAATTTGTTCCCAGTAAAACATGATAAATACGTTATCAAATCATTTTCGAATAAAAGTATTTTTATTCATTTTAAAACATTTGGGATGTCATCGTCAATACAGAAACATAAACATAAACAGAACTTACATTCATTATCACTAGTGATTTATATCTCCTTAATCTCTCAGTGTAAAGTAGCTTCGTATCGACACTTGTGATATAAATAAACTGAGTGGGTCAGGTTGGGAAACCTGGTGAGTACATAGGGATTTCAATCCCACAATGTTATATCATATGTATAATTTAGAACTCACAAAATATAAAATTTGACAATATATGTATAAGCAACTCTTATCCCCACCTGTTGATCCTTACAATGAGACTATCCATACTCTCAAACCTAAGATTAACCGTTTTACCTAATCCATACTCCCGGATTAGAACTGAACGGCTTTACCAAATCCATACTCTCAGATTAATGAGGAATGGTTATGCCTAATCCATACTCTCGGACTAGGGACGAATGACTAATCCATACTCTCAGATTAATGACGAATGATTGTGCCTAATCCATACTCTCGGACTAGGGACGAATGACTATGTCTTAATCCATACTCCCGGACTAAGGACAACTGACTATGTCTTAATCCATACTCCCGGATTAATGACAGTTGACTATGTCCAATCCATACTCTCGGACTAAGGACAATGACTGTGTATAATCCATACTCTTGGATAAATGACATATACTAAAGTTCTATTCTTTGAGTATCACTCACTTGTACTCATAAGACAATACTCCCCAATATTCCTCATAATTAATTTAGGTCTACTCTTTATCCTAAATCATCATATATAATCAGGTATGTTCTTTAACATGTATTTCAGGCAACATCAATTAACTCGCACATAGACATATAATTAATACTTCAATCAATACTTGTATTAAAATAATGTTCATGAAAGGGACTATGCACTCACCTGATATTATGGTGACTCTGTACTTGGACAACACTTCATTACTCTTAAAACAATTTCCCTCAACAAAACCTAGTATCATTACCATTAGGGTTTAGTTCAGTATTTACCGAGACTAATTTAATAGTCTAGTTGTTATTATTATTATATAGGCGTTAAACAACACTATATAACTCATAATAATAGCCCAAATAATTGTTTTAAGGTCCTAATAATGTTACTATAATTAATTAGAAGCTATATTAAAAATAGCGTAGGCGTAGCTCACTTACAGCGGGTTTTTTTCACAAAACCGGGCTTCGCTGGAGCAGCGTTTCCGAGCTGAAAGACCCTTTTTCTTGGGACTCCAGGAGCCTCGGGGGTTTACCTAGGCTTTTAGGGGGGTTAGGGAGCTTAGAGAGAGAGTTTAGAGAGAGAGAAAGAAGAGGGTTAAGGGGTAAGAAAATGAGGGAACCCGACACCTCTATTTATAGGGTGAAATCCTGACAGACTCGCCGAGTCGGTTCACGGACTCACCGAGTCGGTGCCATGTGTCATCACTTGATGGCTTTTCTTGGGGAGAAAGCCTCGGCCCATATTCAGCCACGTCACCCCTTTTACGGCAGCAGCCTGCCGACTTCTAAACCGCATAACTTTCTCATACGAGCTCCGTTTTCGACATTCTTTTTTTCCATGCATAGGTAAAAACAAGATCTACAACTTTCATTTAGACTCCATCGGCTAATTCTCGACCGATCTTAAATTTAAAAGTACGAGGAGATTACACTGCTAAATGACCGCGAAGAATTTGTAACTCCTTCATACGGACTTCGTTTTCATATGTATTTTTACCGTTGAGTTCCTATTAATGAGATCTTTAACTCTCATTTAGGTCGTGTAAGCGAAAAACCGCTCGAACTAAAATTCGAGTTTCGGGTTGTACACTGCTAAGCCGAAACTTTGGAAAATCATAACTTCATCATACGAAGTCAGATTTGGGCGTTCGTTTTATGGATTTTCTTGTTTTAACATACTCTACGAATTTGGTTTAGACTACTAAGGCTAAAAAGTCTTCTATCACAAATTCACTTTTTACGCATCCCGATGCCGTGCCGATTTTGCTGTAAAACTTCGACGGGCCATAACTTCATCGTTATAAGTCGGATTTCGGTGTTCTTTATATGTACGGAACCTTTGAGACATATTCTACAACTTAGTTAGGATTATTTATTCTAAATAATCTTCCATTAAAAACTCATATTTGACGCTCATTGTCTCTAAATTGGCTAGTCTGGATCTGCGGGCATTAAAGAACGTACTCATCACGAAACATAGCGGTGAACCTCTCCCAGGTCACCGTAGAAAGCTCTGCAGAAGAATAGTGCGTTGTCTCAATTAGTGTGGTCTTGATAGATCCAAACATCTCAAGAATCTCAGCGCGGATGGCAGCAGCCACCTCATCATGAATCGTCAGGCGGAGCTCCTCATCACTCACACCCCCTCGCTAGTCTCTGGTCTGTGGCGTGTCCCTACCATGATGTCTCTCTGAAATACAGCACAAGATTCAGATACTTGCTCGAGTGTACACACACTCGATATCATAATCCTACTTGATCCCTGGTACCCTAAGGATTCTTACTTGGGTTGTGCACTGATCCAGTGTCTTCGGTAGTACGGGCCCAATACTACCGTCCACACCGCATCAATATTCACCCCAAGTCCTCCTCCTAGGATCTCAAATCCCAAGTACTCTATTCTCTCTCTATACATAGTCTACTCTCTAGCAGATCTCTCATAAGCTCCTCGCTGCTATCTATTCACTCTCAAGCATCTCCTAGCAGCAAAACCCCTAGGCTAAGGCATCACAAATCAGGCCACTCTAGTCCTAATAAGAATACCTAGCCTACTCTAGCATGCATATCATATCATAACATATCTCATAACTCATAATGTAAGGGTATTTTGGGAAATCACCGTTCGGGCGCTGGCTGATCGTACACACTGCTCTGCTCTGTTCTTTCAAAAACTTTTTACTCTTGAGAAAAATTTTGTGATTTTTATTTGAAAATCTCTCAAATCCTCAGTTTGAGTTTAGATATGCCCGAAGGTGCACCCGAATCACTCAAACCAAGGCTCTGATACCAACTTGTAACACCCAAATTTTCAAATAATTTTTTCAAAATTTTAAAAACACACTTTCATTCATAATTGTTATAAAAATATCATTGTATCACATAATCAGTTCATAACATCGCATCCCAAGATCATAAAATGTAAAAGCTCCTCATGTGTGTACTGATCAAGCTGGCGCCCTCCCGCGATCCTCACTGGTACCTGAAACACACAACACAACACTGTAAGCATAAATGCTTAGTGAGTTCCCCAAAATACCGCACACAACACATATTAGCCACTCGAGCCTATAACTTTGTTTGACCCTCTGGTCAATATGTCCCAGTGGCACCCTCCAGTGCCATAACTCTGTGGGCCCTCTGGCCCTAACTCTGTGGACCTTCCGGTCCTAACTCTGAAAACTCTATAACATACATACCATAAATCACATAGAAATCACATCATGCAAAAGTATACAAAATACTCTGTCACATAACTCTAATTACCACTCTAGGTAAAGTATAGTGAGAAGACTCACCTCGGGTAACTCGGTAAATCTTGAACTCTGTAAAATCAGGTCTAGCCTCCGCCTAATCATGTGAAATAAACACTCTAAATCAATACATCTCTCAAGGCTAGACTATTCCTTCTCTTAGTACTCTCAGAAGGGTAAAAGACCATTTTACCAAGGAATGTCAATTTATGACACGACACGACAAAAATACACGAAACGAAATGAAATCGGGATGAAATCAAAATTTGAATTCATGTTTGTTTCGTTTTCGTGTCAAGATTAAAAAACACGATGTTGTGTTGTGTCGTGTTCATGTTCATAAATCGACACAAAAATGACACGATTAAGCATGTGGTTGTCGTGTTTTTCGTGTTTGTCGTTTTCGTCGTGTTATATACCTTTAAGTATGAACAAAATACACTAATAGTTATGTAATATTATATTTTTCATATCGTGTCGTGTTGTCGTGTTTTAATTGGTTCGTTTTCATGTTAATGAAAAAAACACGACATCGTGTCGTGTCGTGTTCGTGTTATACAAAAGTGTGTCGTGTCGTGTCATGTCAGAAAAAAACACGACACGATTGCCCGATTTGACAGCCCTAATTTTACCCATCTCATGGCTCAAAGACCCTAAAGTTGACCAAACCCTAAAAGTCAACAGAATTCAACTCTCCGGGTTACGCTGAGCGTACCAAACATGTACATTGGGCGTACCCGGCGTCCTCACAGAAACGGGGTGCGCGACCCCTTACTCCGTGCATACTGGGATTACGCCCCACGTAAATCCCAGTTTCAGACTCTAAGCTCTTGAGGTCTTAATCAGTTAAGACCCACGTCCAACTTCTAGATCTGACCACTTCTAAGCTTCTTAATCCATAAAGTTGGTGACTTTAAGCCTTTGCATGGATGGACAAGTCACTAACTCCCATAACATTTCATTTCCCAACTCTAAAAAGCTCATAACTCAAGCATGACTTCATAACAACGACCAAGATGGAAACTTTATGGATCTATAACACAAATATCACTGAAATCGGACAGATCTAGGTCCATGGAGTACATTACACTCATAAGGTCTCCACCTTTGGGACTTTTAACCCTAGAAATGGTCCATGCAATCATCTAACCAAATAAAGAGGAAAGTTTTGAACTCTATACCTCTAGATGAAGCTCCTTTCTCTATAGATCTCAGATCCAAACTTGCACTTCAAGCCCTAGCCTCCATAAGCTCTTCTCCTTCTTCACTAACACATCAAGACACTTTTAGCTCCAAAACACACACACTAGCTAAGAACGATGGAAGGCTCTCTCTTAGGGTTTCACTCTCTGATATGGAGGCTGAGAAATGAGCCTTAGCATCCTTTAAATAGTGCACAAGCCAAACATTTAGGATTTGCATCTGGACCCGTTACGCCCAGCGTACCCAGACGAGTCCGCGTCCAAATTAAGCGCATGAGTAAGCGCAACGTACCCCCCAGTACGCCCAGCGTACTCATTTGCTACAAGAACTCTCACAAGGGACCATTCTTGACAACTTGAAAAAATGGAAGGGTTAATTAGCTTACCTGAATTTTGGGATGTTACGCGAAGGGGGAGGAGGAGGGGAACCATAATACTCAGTAGTCGATAAGAGTGAATACTCTTCTGCAGGGAGCTGTAGTATTCACTAGTCAGAGTATGACGCAGAGGAGTTCTTAGGCTTGGGTAGCCTTACCACTTGAGTCTTCGAGAACCTGGTTGTCAGACCAGGGTTGAGAATGGGGCCTCCATGGCGGTCGGGAATTATTATATCCCGGGTTGTGGAGGGATTACCGTAATCGGAAGTAAGGTGGAAAGATGGTGTATGCATAAATTCACGAATCATGGGTATGGGTTGAGTATCAGATTGGAAATGAGTGGTTCCAGTTATGTTGTTGAATCAGACTCTCAAGTTGAGTTTGGGATAATTTGTGTATTGAGTAGGCGAGATGAGGTTCCGAATTCATAGATGGGTTACATTTTGAGGGGTATTGATCTCCATCTGATGTCTCGGACCGGAGTGGGTCAGTTTCGTTGGTATGGGAAGAACCACGAGACGCATTAAACCAGTAGGTGGTAGACGACAGAGGTCGGAGGTGAGTCGAATTTAGACGGGGTTGAAGTATTCTCTTGGGGTAAAGCGAACTTCATGACTTGTGTGTCACAATAAGCTGAGATAGTTATTATGAGAAGGAAGTCGATAAGTCGTTTTATTGGGTGTGCAGTGGGTAACCTTTGGAGGTTCAACTATTGGGTCGGAGTTGACCTGGTGCTCAGTGTTGGAAGGGACATTTGAGATGAACTGGGGCTTATGATTAAGGGTGTCAGAGGATCATTCTGAGCTGGCTTGACCGCTTTCTTGTTTGAGGACAGAGTTTTGAGGATTATTCCTTCAGAAGATTTCCGATAGTTGTTCAGGCGGTGGGTCCTTAGTAGGATATGACCCTTCCTTTCGTTTTGAGTTACGATCGGGATCGATTAGAGAATCAGATTAGGTAGTGTGTTCTTAGAGTCTATTACTCGATGAGCGATTAACATGATGATATTTTGCGAGGGCGGTCTGACAGAGAGACAGACCGCTAGATTTTCCAAGTTCTGGAGAGACAGATCGAGTACCGCAACGGCAGAAGGGTCTGTCCTTCTTCAGGGTTGAGAGTTTCTGTTGGGTTCAGGTGTCTTTGGAAGATATTGTTGTATGATATGAGTTCCTTTCGGTGGTGCTTTTCGGGTTATTAGATTCGATCTATATGTGATAAGGAGCAATTTCAAGGGCAAAATCTAATTCAAGCGAGGGAGAATTGTAACATACTGTTTCAGATTGTCCGTGATTAGGGTTTGTGGCCTACAACCTGAGCATGACGAAGCCTCGGGGTTGCTACAAGTTGCTAGAAGCATAGGGCATCTTGTTACCTTTCCGGGGATATGAGGTTCATTGGAAACGGAGTTATATCGAGGAAGCTATGGAAGTTTGAAGTTTTGGCGGGATAAGTCCCTTATTTAAGAAAGGTGGTAGTTGAGTACGTTGGGCATATGTGTGTGTACGCTTAGCGTACTCATGTGCATGACTTTTAAGTGGAGCCACCTAGTATGCTGGGCATACCAGAGGGTACGATGGGCGTACTAGGCACATAATGAAAACCCTAAATGAGGGGTGTCCCTATATAAAGAATGAGATGGCCTCATTCCTGGCCACCATCCTTAGAAAATAAAACCTCTCAACTCCTAATCCTTGTTCTTGAGCTTGTGAGTGTCCATTTGAGATCGATTAAGTGATTTTGTGTGTTCTTGGAGTGATGAAGGAGCTTTGGAGAAGAAGGAGTGAGAGTCCAAGCCTTAGATTTGAGCATAACTGAGTTGGGAGCTTCATCTAGAGGTATAAAGCTCCAAGCTTTCTCACTCTTTTGTTTTGTGCATCATAATAGAGTATTTTAGGGATTTGTCCCAAAAGTTGGAGACTTTATGTGATATTTGAGCTCCAGAGACTATGATCAATCCCTTTGAGTGTATTTAGTGGTGTAGTGTCATTAAAATTAAGACTTGGACATTGGAATCAAGCCATGCATGAGATATGAGCATTTTGTGATAGAAGAGTGAGAGTTTTGTGTGTTTTTGACCTTATCATCCATGCAATGGTTTAAAGTTACTAACTTTATGGAGTAAGAGGCTTTAAGGAGTCCAAATCTGTGATATGAGCCAAGGTCTTAACTGATTAAGACCAAATGAGTAGAAAGAGTGAAACTGGGAAGTACACTGAGCGTAATTCTAATACGCCTCACGTACTGACCAAGTGTCCCTGACGGCCAATCAGGATTCGTGAGTACGCTAAGCGTACCAAGGGAGGTACGCCCCACGTAACCTCACTATGGACTTTTGCTCTAAGTCTAGTTTTGGGCGTTGAGGGTTGGGCCTGGATTTTTGGGCTTGTGTACTACATATTTGGATCAGAGGAATATCATATATATATATATATATATATATATATATATATATATATGCCTTGGGCCCTTGTATTGGGCTTGCCATCTAGACTTGAGAGTTGGGCCTCGGGAGAACCATTTATTATTAGGCCTTGGTGGGCCCAATGGGTTTTGGGTTATGGATGGGCCGGTTAGTGGGCTACCTTTAAACCTTGAGTGAGAGTTTGGACTTAGTTCCTAATTGGGTTAATTGTCGGTTTGGCTCAGAGATAGAGGTCGGTGTGCAGCAACACTGTTTATAGGAGTTGTTAATCATCCGAGGTGAATCTTCTCACTATACTTACCATGAGTGGTATTTTTGTGTGACCGTGATGTCTTATGTGCTTACCTGTGTATTGTGATATTTTTCATTATGTCTTTTTGATTTATGTTGAGTTTTATTGTTATGAGCTTATTGTATTAGGACCGGAGGGTCCACCCGAGTTGTGGGACCGGAGGGCCTCCACTAAGACACATTGATCGGAGGGTCGTATTGAGTTAGCCTCAAGTGGCTAATGTAATATGTGTGGTATTTTGGGGAAATCTCTAAGCTTCGTGCTTACCGTGTTATGTGATATGTGTTTCAGGTTTTTCTCAGGATCGTGGGAAGGTGTCGGCTTGATTGTACAGACCAAAGAAATAGTTATGTTTCAAGGATCCTAGATTATAAATCAAACAATTATGGAGTTGCGTTTTTTAAATTAAATAAAAGAGATTTTTGTGAAATGTGTGATGAGAATTATGTGATTCTAAAAATGAAAATTTTGTTTAAAAAATTTACGGTGTTACACTAGTCACGATTCTTAGTCTCTTAAAATTCTTAGGGGCTAGATTCTTTGGGGGGGCACATTTGGATGGTAGACGCATGCACTAGGTTAAATGGGGAAAAGTGTTGGCCTCTAAAAGTAATGGAGGGTTGGGAGTGTGAGTTTGTTTCTTTTAATAGATCAATGATTTTTCGACGTTGGAGATTTTTTCATTCTCCTGATCTTGTTTGGGTGAGGGTTGTTAAAGTTATTTATGGTTCTGATAGGGGTTGAGTTGATTTGACTCCATTGAGGTTTGGGATAGGACCTTGCAATAGTATGCCTCAGATACTAGCTCGTCTTTGTGATTATGGGATTAAGTTTCATTCCCTTTGTCCAATTCGAGTGGGTAATGGGTCGGCTACGTCCTTTTGGCAGGACATTTGGAAGGGAAATTTTCATATTATGTTGACTTTTCATGGGATCTATACTCTGGATAATCATAAGCATGCTTCTATTAGAGATCGGGTGTCTCTAGGTTGAGGTGAGGAAAATTATCGGTGTTTTCCAAGGGGTAGTATTGAGCAGAATCAGTGGGACCAGTTCATGTTGTTGATGTAGAGTGTTCAGCTACATACCGCACCAGATAGATTGGGGTGGCTCAATGATGTGTCAAACACGTTTATTGTTGCTTCGACTTGTTCACTTCTTAACAATAGATTTCTTTTAGCAGAAGGATTAAAGAGTAGATGGAATAATTGGGTTCCCATTAAACTCAATGTTCTTATCCGGAGGTTGTCTTTTCACGTCATTCCTACCCAAGAGAGATTATAGAGGTATTGAGGTGGATTCGATTTTGTCCCCTATATGCCATAATGGTATGGAGACTATTGATCATCTATTTTATGGTTGTAGTGAATTGTGTGACATTCGGACCCGTATTTCTATATTGTGGGATGTTCATCTTCTAGATCATATTTCTATTTAGACCTTACTCTCTTGGGTGGACCACGTTATGTTGATGAGAGGCCAACGAAAGGTGGTTGATGTTGTGATTTTGACTAGTTTTTGGTGTCTTTTGAATTTTCGAAATTCCTCTCTTTTTGGATAGATTTTACCATGGAACTCTCTTATTTTTTATAATGTCATATATAGGTCGTATTTTTGGATTTTCAGTAGGTGTAGTAAAACTAAGATTGGTTGGACTATTTGGCTTGATAATCAAACTTTAGCTTCTATTCTTTTCGAATGGGTCTTTTCTAGCTTCTTTCTAGTTTTTAATACAATCCCCGCCGCTCCCAAAAAATGATATAATAATATGAAAAGTGTTAACTCCAATGGTTTTGCCACATTATTTTTTCAGCAAAAAAAAAAGGAAAAAGAAAAAGGAACCATGAGCATGACACATTACTTCAAACTTTAAATGCTCAAAATCAATGTAAAAAATATTGATATTTTAAAAATTAGAAGTCAACCCTTTATGTAAAATTAAACAACGAAGTCGAGTTAGAAAGAAAATATGAATGATGGAGTTGGAGCGCTCATTAGGTTAAAGACGATGATCATATCGATGTTCTTTAATGGAAAAAATAGGGTAATAAGGTAAAATGTCAATTTTCTTTCATAGTAAGAATTAATTTCATCTTATTGAAGGAAAGTTTTTCCCCAGTTTCATGAAAAGTTGCTTCATTTAGGATTCTAATTCCATCATAGAAACAATGTGGTGCAATTGGATTCATTGTGTAACAATGCAAATATCCAAAACAATTTTTCATTTTTAAACCATTCTTTTAATCATCAAAACCATATCAAAACATAATGTATCGAATGTTATCATAACAAAACAAATCCCAAGATCTCAAATACATAAATCCTCTCAGTGTGTACGGATCATGTCGGCACCTTCCCACAGTCCTCGCTAGTACCTGAAACACACAACACAACAACTGTAAGCATAAATGCTTAGTGAGTTCCCCAAAATACCACATACAACACATACGCCTATCCAGGCCATAACTCTGTGGGACCTTCCGGTCCAAGTGTCTCAGGGGACTTCCATCCCGAATCTCGGTAAACCTTCCGGTCCTACCCGTATCGACCTTCCAGTCCGTAACCTCCTGACCTTCCGGTCCAAGTCATCTTGACCTTTCGGTCCTTATCCTACATAACATACATCACACATACATATCACATAACAGCATATAGCACATACATCTCATAGCATACAAGACCTTCTGGTCACACATAGGTACCCTTCCAGGTACAATATAGTGAGAAGACTCACCTCGGGTGTCTCGGATAATCTCGCACACGAGAACACTGATCTAGCCCCCGCCTAATCACATAAACAATACTCTCAAATAAATAATGGCTATTAAAGGCTAGATTAAATCCATTCCTACAATCCCACAGAAGGGTAAAAGACCTTTTTACCCCTCCCTGACCCAAAAGTCCAAATGTTGACCAAAACCCTAAAAGTCAACGAAAGTCAACCCTCTGGGTTACGTACACGTACCAATCTGTACGTTGGGCGTACCCGGCGACTTCATAGAATCGGGGAACGCGGCCCCCTACGCTACGCGTACTGGGATTATGCCCCGCATAAATCCCAGTTTCATACTCCTTTAGATTTTGGGTCTTAAACGGTTGAGACACACATCCAACTTTCAGATCTGACTGTCCCTAAGCCTCTTAATCCATAAAGTCAGTGACTTTAAGCCTTTGCATGGATGTAAAAGTCACCAACACCCATATCATTCCATTTCCAACACTTAAAAGCCCTTAACTCAAGCATGACTCCTTAATGACGACCAAGTTGGGATTTTTATGGATCTACAACACATATATCACTGAAATGGGACAGATCTAGGTCCATGGATTCCCTTTTGTTCATAAAGTCTCCACCTTTGGGACTTTAACCCTAAAAATGACCCATAATACACCAATCCAAAATGAAGGGAAAAGTTCTGAGCTTTTTACCTCCAAGTGATGTTTCCCCCTCTGAAAAGCTCAGATCCAAAGCTTGCACACCAAGACTAGCTTCCACCAAGGTCCTTTCTTCTTCTTCTTCACAAACACTTAAAGGAACTTCAAGCTTAAAACACACACACACACACACACACACACACAAGCTTAGAACGAATGTAGATTCTCTCTTATTGTTTCACTCTCTTAAATGGTGGCTGAGGATAAGGCCATAGCTTTCTTTATATAGGGCTCAAGTCTCATTTAGGGTTTGCATCTGGACCAGTTATGCCCCGCGTAACTTTGGTACGCCAAGCGTACCTTAAAGAGTTCGCGTGCATATCAAGCGCATGAGTACGCGCAGTGTACTCTCCAGTACCCCCAGCGTACTCATTTGCAACATTTTCCACTCAAGGGCTAATTTTGACAACTTGACAAAAGAGAAGGGTTAAATAGTTGTACCTGAATTTTGGGATGTTACAATTCTCCCCCACTAGAACCATACTTCACCCTCGAAGTCTCATGTTGTAAACACCTCCGGATGTAGCTCCCGCATCTCTAACTCCGGCTGCCAAGCAGCTCGGACCCCTCCAATGTTGTCACTGGACCTGAACCAGGGGCTCCTCCTTGTTCCTCAGAACCTTGATCTTCCGATCCAAGATCGCAATCGGTCTCTCAACATAATTTAGGCTCGCATCCACCTGAATATCCTCCAGCGGCACCACCGACGACTCGTCGGCTATACACTTCCTCAGCTGAGACACGTGGAAGGTATCATGTATTCGACTCAACTCCACAGGTAGCTCCAAATGGTACGCTACCCTGCCCACCCTCGCGGTCACCCTGAATGGATCGATGTACGGGGGCCCCAAATTGCTCCTCTTCCTGAATCGGATCACTCCTTTCGACGGGGACACCTTCAGGAGTACAAAATCTCTGACCTGAAACTCGAGCTCGGATCGTCGCCTATCCGCGTAACTCTTCTGGCGACTCTAAGCTATCAGCAACCTCTGTCTGGCCTATTGTATCTGCTCTGTCGTCTGAAGCACTATCTCAGTGTTGCCCATCACTCGCTGCCCTACCTCTCCCCAACTGATGGGAGTCCGATACCTCCTCCCATACAACAACTCGAAGGGAGGCATACCAATGCTCGAATGGTGACTTTTGTTATACGAAAACTCAGCCAATGGCAAATACGTGTCCCAACTCCCTCCGAAGTCTAACACACACACCCAAAGCATGTCCTCGAGCGTCTGAATCGTCCGCTCACTCTGTCCGTCCGTCTGTGGGTGGTAAGCGGTACTGAAATGCAGCCTCGTGCCCAACTCCTCGTGGAACTTCTTCTAGAACCTGTAAGTGAAACATACATCCCGATCTGACACAATCGAGATCGGTACTCCATGCCGTGATACCACCTCCCTCACATAAAACACTGCCAGCCTCTCTGCAAAAGAGCTCTCACTGATAGCAAGAAAGTGAGCGCTCTTCGTCAGCCGATCGACGATCACCCAAATTGCATTGACATCCCTCACGGTCCTCTGCAATTTGGTGATGAAATCCATAGAAATATGTTCCCACTTCCATTGGGAAACTTCAAGTGGCTACAACTTGCCATGCGGACGTTGGTGCTCGGCCTTAACCCTGCGACACGTCAAGCACCTCTCAACAAACCACGCAACATCGCTCTTCATACAGGGCCACCAATACTCTCTTTTTCAGGTCTAAATACATCTGAGTGTCCCCGGGATGGATTGAGAATCTCGATCTATGCGCCTCCTCCATCAAAGTGGTACGTGCCCCGCCTGCATACGACACCTAAATCCGACCCTGAAAGGTCATAAGCCCACGGCTATCGGTAACGAACTCAGATATCTGCCTAATCATACACTCTCTCTTATGGTTCTCCGGTCTCACAGCCTCTGCTTGGGCCTCCTGAATGGTGTCCCACACCGGAGTCATCACCGTCAACCTCATACAAACATCCCGTATCAGGTCACTCTCCGCCCTACGGCTCAGGGCATCGGCTACGACATTATCCTTGACCGGGTGGTACAGGATCTCACAATCATAATCCTTTACCACATCCAACCATATCCTCTGGTGCATAATTAGGTTGGACTAATCCGTCAAATACTTCAAACTCTTGTGGTCCGTGCGTACGGTACACCGAACCCCATACAGATAGTGACGCCAGATCTTGAGGGCGAACACCACTGCCCCTAACTCCAAATCGTGGGTGGGATACCTCATCTCATGAGGCTTCAGCTGCCTCGATGCATACGCTATCACGTGCCCTCTCTGGATAAGCACCGCACCCAACCCCGATTTCGATGCGTCGCAGTACACCACAAAATCCTCCATTCCCTCTGGAAGGGTTAACACCGGGGCTTCGCACAACCTCTGGCGAAGAGTCTCAAATGAGGTCTGCTGCTCCGGACCCCACGAAAAAGCAACACCCTTCTGGGTCAACCTGGTGAGTGGCACGACAATTTTGGAGAAATCCTTGATAAATCTCTGATAGTAGCCGGACAATCCCAGAAAGCTCCTGATCTCGGTGGGTGATCTCGGCACCTCCCACCTCATAACCGCCTCAATCTTGGCCGGATCGACCAATATCCCATTCTGGTTAACGAGGTGTCCCAAGAACTGGACCTCTCGTAACCAAAAATCACACTTGGAGAATTTGGCGAAAAGCCTCTCCATCCTGAATACCCCAAGAATCTCTCTTAGATGCTCCTCATGCTGCTCTCTAGATTTGGAATATACCAGAATATCGTCGATGAACACGATCACCGACCGATCCAGCATCGGCCTGCATACCCTATTCATGAGATCCATGAATGTTGTCGATGCATTGGTGAGCCCAAAAGGCATCACCATGAACTCGTAATGCCCATAACAAGTTTTGAACGCCGTCTCCTGGATATCTTAATCCCGCACTCTCATCTGATGATATCCCGACCTCAAGTCTATCTTGGAGAACCAAGACGCTCCCTGCAACTGATCGAACAGATCGTCGATCCTCGGTAATGGATAACGGTTCTTGACCGTCAACTTGTTCAACTCCCGGTAATCAATGCACATCCGGTGTGAACCATCCTTTCTCTTGAAAAAAAAAGAATCGGAGCTCCCCATGGTGAGCTACTCGGTCTAATAAACCCTTCCCCAGCAGCTCCTGAAGCTGCGAGGATAACTCTTGCATCTCTGGCGGTGCAAGGTGATAAGGCGCCTTGGCGATAGGTTTTGCCCCTGGAACCAAACCGATGCGGAACTCTACCTGCCTCTCGGGAGGCACACCCGACAACTCCTCGGCAAAAAAATCCGGGAACTCACGCATTATCAGAACGTCATCAATCGAACTTGGCCTCCCAACGGCCACTCGTGTGTCCATCACATAGGCTACAAACCCGCTGCAGGCCTGCTGAAAACTCTGTCTCGCTCTGGAAGTCGAAAAAAACGCTGACCTACATCGAGTACCCTCGCCATACACCGTAAGTACTCCCACACTAGGGTCTCGTATCGTCACCAACTGTCGCTCGCAGTCTATAACAGCCCCAAATCGGCTCAACCAATCCATGCCCCCTATAACACACACGTCCCCCATTGCAATCGGGACCAGATCTATCGGGAACTCAACACCGAAGATCTCGAGTACACATCCTCGAATCACATCTGTAGCATACACCGCTCGCTCTTCAGCTATAGAAACTCGTAGAGGTCGACTCAACGCCTCTCGTCAGATATTGATGTGTTGACTAAACGCTAAGGAAACAAATGACCGACTCGCACCCGAGTCAAATAACACCAAAGCAGGTACACAATTCACAAGAAAAGTACCTACGCATATCATAATATAAGCACAACACCTCAAACTCAGCATAAATAAATGAAATAATACATACCAGCCACGACATCGGGCGCTGCGCGGACCTCCTCCACGAGCCTTCGGTGCCTCGGTCTTCACCTCCTCCGCTGACCTACATCGGGTACCCTCGCCATACACCATAAGTACTCCCCCACTAGGGTCTCGTATCGTCACCAACTGTCGCTCGTTGTCTATAACAGCCCCAAATCGGCTCAACCAATCCATGCCCCCTATAACACACACGTCCCCCATTGCAATCGGGACCAGATCTATCGGGAACTCAACACCGAAGATCTCGAGTACACATCCTCGAATCACATCCGTAGCATACACCGCTCGCTCGTCAGCTATAGAAACTCACAGAGGTCGACTCAACGCCTCTCGTCGGATATTGATGTGTTGACTAAACGCTAAGGAAACAAATGACTGACTCGCACCCGAGTCAAGTAACACCAAAGCAGGTACAAAATTCACAAGAAAAGTACCTACGCATATCATAATATAAGCACAACACCTCAAACTCAGCATAAATAAATGAAATAATACATACCAGCCACGACATCGGGCGCTGCGCGGACCTCCTCCACTGTCAACTGGAAGGCTCTCCCACGAGCCTTCGGTGCCTCGGTCTTCACCGGCCGAACCTCAGTAGCTCGCACAGCGGCAGGGGCAGACCCCTTGCGATGCTCCTTGTGTTGTCCCCCGCAGCTGCGGACACTCAGCCTTTCGATGCCCCGTCTGGTTGCAATGAAAGCAAAACATGAACCCCTTGGGGCAATCCTTGGCTATATGCCCCTCCTTGCCACATTTGTAGCAAGCAACCGATCGATGAACCCCGTCATGTCCCTTGCTGCACTTTCCGCAATTGTGGCCCTTCTGGCCTCCAGATCTCAAATCGGCGGGCTTTGCCCACTTGGCTTCCGGCTGAGACTGTGTCGGTCGCCGATTCATCCCTTGAGACTCGGCCTCCTCCATGGCCTGAGTCTCCAACTCAATCTCCCTATTCCGAGCATTTTCCTGGAGCTCAGCAAATGTCTGGTAATTCGAGTTCGACACGAATTCCCAAATATCCCTCCTTAAAATGCTCAAATATCGGCTCATGCGTGCCTGCTCGGTAGACACCTGCTCAGGGTAGAACATCGCCCTCTCATGAAACTTCCTGGTAACCATAGTAACAGAATCAGTACCCTGCTTGAGGGTCAAGAACTCCTGAGCCAGTCGTTCCCTTTCCACCAGGGGAACATACTCGTCTTTGAACATGGTCGTGAACCTCTCCCAGGTCACCTCTGAAACCTATGCAAGAGTGAAGCTCGCTGTCACGAACTTCCACCAGTTCTTCGCTCCCAAGCGAAGCTGGTTCAGCGCGAACCATACCCTCAGATGCTCCGGACATGAACACGTGTAGAAGAATCCCTCAATATCAAAAATCCATCTCATCGCAATAATCGGATCCAGCGTCCCGTCAAACTCTGGTGTCTTCGTGTTGCTAAACTCTTGAAACAACAACGAGTCACCTCCCTGAGGCCTGGCAGCAGCCGCAGCCTCAGTCACCGCTGCGTACCGCTCATCTAAAGTCTCAATCAATGTGGTCTTGATATACCCAAACATCTCCGGAATCTCGGCTCGAATCGCTGCTTCCACCTCATCATGGATCATCTGACGAAGCTCCTCGTCACTCACGCCGCTCGTCTCAAGTCTGTGGTGTGTCCCAACCATGATGTCTCTGAAATACAACATAATAATATCAAAGACTTTCTCGAGCATACTCGCACTCGATAACTCAACCCTACTTGTTCCCTAGTACCCTAAGGATTCTTACTTGGAGTGCGCGCTGCTCCGGTGTCTTCAGTAGTACGGGCCCTATACTATCATCCACACCGCATTAGTATTCACCCCAAGTCCTCCTCCTTGGATCCCATATTACAAGTGCTCTACATCTCGCTAGCATAGGCTACCCCTCGGTAAACCTCTCATGGCTCCTCACTGCTACCTACTCGCTCTCAAGCATCTCATAGCAGTAGAAATCTTCCTAGGCTAAGGGGCTGTTTGGCAGGATCTGAATTTATAAGAGTTGAATTTTTAAGATGTCTGAATTTCAAAGAGGGTCTGAATTTTTTAAGATCTGAATTTTCAAATGTTGTTTGGTTGGAATCTCTGAATTGTCGTGCTGAATTATAAAAAAGACCATTTTACCCTTTTATGTTATTTTTACTAAATTTAACGTTTTTTTATAAAATAACCGAATCAACTTCTTGAATAATTATAAAAAAAATTGCAAAAACCATATAAAATCCAGATTAAATCATAAATCCAAATCAAACATAACACTAATCATTTCTTGATTATGCCCAAAGCTCATGCTTTCATTGTTTTGTGAAATCTTTTAGAACCATCTCCATCCATAACAAATCTAATGTTAATGAACTCCTCAAGCTTGTGGGTATGAAATATCCTCCACTAATAGACACCAACTGTTCAATATATAACATTGTACTTTCATTTAGTGAATCCATAACATGCTAATATTCATATTTCATCAAGCAAAACAAAAATGCATATGATTTCATAAGCAAAACATTATCATATTTCAGGGAAAAAAAAAAAGCAAAGCATATGATTTCATCAACAACATTATCAAATTTCAAAGATCAACATATGTCAACAACATTTCAGCACATAACAACAAGATCCACAACATATTTTAGCAAATGAAGAAAATCAACAACTTATATTAACAACTAGGAACACATTATCAATAAAAAAGAACCAATCAGCAACTACTAACACATTCTCAGCAATATATTTCACCAAATAAACACAAAATCAGAAATCAACACATTATCATAAATCAAAACTGAACCAAAACTAACCTCTAAGTAATGATTCTCTGATATTCGAATTACAGGGGAAACACACTAGATTTTTAAGCATTAAACTTGAATTACGTAACAAGAGAAAAAGAATATGTTACCTGCAGAAGATACCGGAGGTGAAGGCGACACAGGTGAAGCAACCGGAGGCGGATGCGAAGTCGGCGGCGGCGGCGATGTTGCCGACCGAATGGATGCAGACAAAATCAGAGGAGGAGGAGAAAGGTGTGGAAGAGAACCGGCGTCGATGAGGGAGCCGAAGGGCTTGGCTGCCGGCAACGATGTCGGAGACGGCGTTGCTGTCGGAGGCGGTGATGTAGATCGGAGGAAGTGGACGATTATTGGAGATCGGTGAGGGAGTACCTAGCCTACTCTAGCATCATAACACATAATGTAAGGGTATTTTGGGAAATCACCGTTCGGGCGCTGGCTGATCATACACACTCCTCCGTTCTGCCTTTCTCAAAATCTTTTAATCTCTTAGAAAAATTGTTTATTTTATGAAAAACTTTCTCAAATCCTCAGTTTGAGTTTAGCTACACCCGAAGATGCACCCGAATCCCTCAACCCATGGCTTTGATACCAACTTGTAACAACGTAAATTTCCAAAACTTTTTTTCATTTTTAAACCATTCTTTTAATCATCAAACCCATATCAAAACATAATGTATCGAATGTTATCATAACAAAACAAATCCCAAGATCTCAAATACATAAATCATCTAAGTGTGTACGGATCATGTCGGCGCCTTCCCACGGTCCTCGCTAGTACCTGAAACACACAACACAACAACTGTAAGCATAAATGCTTAGTGAGTTCCCCAAAATACCACATACCACACATACGCCTTTCCAGGCCATAACTCTGTGGGACCTTCCGGTCCAAGTGTCTCAGGAGACTTCCATCCCGAATCTCGGTAGACCTTCCGGTCCTACCCGAATTGACATTCCGGTCCATGTCATCTTGACCTTCCGGTCCATAGCATCTTGACCTTCCGGTCCTTATCATACATAACATACATATCACATAATAGCATATAGCACATACATCTCATAGCATAAAAGACCTTCTAGTCACACATAGGTACCCTTCCAGGTACAGTATAGTGAGAAGACTCACCTCGGGAGTCTCAAATAATCTCGCACATGAGAACACTGATCTAGCCCCCGCCTAATCACATAAACAATACTCTCAAATAAATAATGGCTATTAAAGGCTAGATTAAATCCATTCCTACAATCCCATAGAAGGGTAAAAGACCTTTTTACCCCTCCCTGACCCAAAAGTCCAAATGTTGACCAAAACCCTAAAAGTCAACGAAAGTCAACCCTTTGGGATATGTGCACGTACCAATCTGTACGCTGGGCGTACCCGGCAACTTCACAGAATCAGGGAACACGGCCCCCTACGATGTGCGTACTGGGATTACGCCCCACGTAAATCCCAGTTTCATACTCCTTTAGATTTTGGGTCTTAAACGGTTAAGACACACGTCTAACTTTCAGATCTGACTGCCCCTAAGCCTCTTAATCCATAAAGTCAGTGATTTTAAGCCTTTCCATGGCTGTAAAAGTCACCAACACCCATATCATTCAATTTCCAACACTTAAAAGCCCATAACTCAAGCATGACTCCATAATGACGACCAAGTTGAGATTTTTATGGATCTACAACTCATATATCACTGAAATGGGACAGATCTAGGTCCATGGAGTCCCTTTTGTTCATAAAGTCTCCACCTTTGGGACTTTAACCCTAAAAATGGCCCACAATACACCAATCCAAAATGAAGGGAAAAGCTATGAGCTTTTTACCTCCAAGTGATGTTTCCCCCTCTGAAAAGCTCAGATCCAAAGCTTGCACACCAAGACTAGCTTCCACCAAGGTCCTTTCTTCTTCTTCACAAACACACAAAGGAACTTCAAGCTCAAAACACACACACACATACAAGCTTAGAACGAATGTAGACTCTATCTTAGGGTTTCACTCTCTTAAATGGTGGCTGAGGATAAGGCCATAGCTTTCTTTATATAGGGCTTAAGTCTCATTTAGGGTTTGCATCTGGACCAGTTACGCCCAGCGTAACTTTGGTACGCCCAGTGTACCTTAAAGAGTTCGCGTGCATATCAAGCGCATGAGTACGCGCAGCGTACTCTCCGGTACGCCTAGCGTACTCATTTGCAACATTTTCTACTCAAGAACTAATTTTGACATCTTGACAAAAGAGAAGGGTTAAATAGTTGTACCTGAATTTCGGGATGTTACACATTTTCCCCAGAATTTCGTTCCATTCCATTCCAACGAATTAAATGCACCTTTAGGGTTTCATGTCAGATTCTTTAGTGATTAAATCAAGAGAGTAGATAGGTTTATGTAGAGAGGTTTCTCTTGTCAAAGTGAAGCTTAATAAGATAAGAATCAATATTTTCTTCACCTTCCAAAAAGGAAAACATTTTTAGTTATTTTTATAAATTTGTTGGTGGCTTGTTTGATCGATGTAAAACTAAAATACATAATATTTTAGTTATTCATCAAACCGCATCCAAACTATACAAATTGCACCACATAATACTTCGAAAATATCAAACCACACTTATGATAAAGTTTGTAATTTTAACTCTAAACCGCACAACCCATCCATCTAATATAAACCCTTGCATGTCTAAATTTGATTCATATCCATAAATTTACTATTTTAGTAAATTACATGGACGGTCCGTGTGGTTTGGGGTAATTTTCATGTTTAGTCCTTAATTTTTTTTTAACTCGGACAGTCCTCTTTGTATGTTTTTGTTGCGTCGTTGGTCCATGTTACATAAAAAGACTATTTTGCCCTTAATAATTTTTTTATTTTATTTAATCACTGTTTATTTTTTTTATCCTTTTTATATTATTAATATATTAAAACGATATTAATAAATAAAAAGAAAAGAATCATTTGCATCCCCATCCCCTTCTTCACTGTCTCCTCTTCGACCATCACTAGCAATATTGGCCACATACATTACCGAAGACCACCATCTCTTGCCAATATATTCGGAAACCGGAAAATATTCCATCCTGTTAACCTTGACAACCACCATCTATCAACAACTACCATTAATAAACCACTAGTCACAATAAGGAAAACTTATGAATCAAATCCAGAAAATCAAGAAATATCGATCTTCAAACACCCAAATTGATTGCCTTTGCTTCGTTCTTCTAATTCCCATACCTCTATTATCTTGCAAAAAACATGCAACAAATAAGAATGACCAAATCCAAAACGGATTTAAACCCCTTGCTAAAAATGAACCGATTAAACCACTTGCAAAAAAACGTGCAACAAAAACTCCCAAAAATAAATCCCAAAAGGGTTTTAGAAAACTCATACATCTGAGAAATCGATTTTGAGATTCAATCAACTGTTCGAATAGTGAGGTCTCCTTTGCAAATTCCTCCTTCTTACTTCTTTTTCTACTTCCATTCTTGAACTCTCCTCCTTCTCTTCTCCATTTCATCATCTAATTTCCGTTGTCCTTCCTCCATATCTTATTCTCGGCTCCTTATATATTTCTTATCTGAAGAGTTCATCAAACCTTCTTCTCCAAACTTTTATCATCTACACTGTCTTCCATGTTTCGTGTGCTAGACACCTTAAGTTTTCTCTCCTCGTAATCATTGTCTCTATTCCTATTCTTTCTATCAATCACGATTTATTGAAGGTGTGGCGACGGCAAGTGATGACAACTTTGTACTCGTCGGGAATGTTGTAGATAGAAGGCACCAGTAGGTTTGAAGATGAAGGGGAGAAGCGGGGATTGATATGGGTAGAAGTGGAGACATGGGTGATGAAGTGAAACAAGTAGGTTTAGGATTATTTTTATTTTTATTTTTGATATTTGATATATATAATAATTAATATATTATTTATTAAAAATACTTAAAAACCTGTAAGGGCATAAGTATTTTTACTTTTTGTGGGACCAAACACGATACAAAAACATAATATGAGGACCGTCCGAGTTAAAAAAAAATAAACTTAAGGACCAAAATTGTAGATTACTCAAAACCACAGGACCATTCGCATAATTTACTTTTATTACTTTAAGTATTTTATTATGAATCTATTTTTGTCAAAATACACTATAAATCAAATGCTAAAAAATGGCGGCTATAAGCTGGTAATTCGTGTCTCCACTAGTCCACTTTCTTCCGTTTTCATCGATCGCTTCTCGCTCCCCATGGACAATCCTCCGCAGCTTAATTCAAACCACTTTTCTATTATCGATTTGCTTGAATCCAGATCCTTCTCATGGATTTTCGTTGCAGATCACCATGACCCATGGCGAGCAACCGCCTCATGGATCCTCTTCTTCCTCCTAACATTTCTAACTCCAGTTTTCTCTCACTTTGCCTTCCAGTGCTCCGCCTGTGATTACAATCACCGTCGTCCCTTCGATTTGATCGTTCAAGTGTCCCTCTCTGTTTTCTCGACGCTCTCGTTCGTTAGTCTCTGGCGGTTTACTCGGAAGTATGGTCTCCGGCGGTTTCTGTTTCTTGATGAATTGGACGCTGTTAATGATAAAGTTCGCCGGCGGTATTCGGAGGAGCTCCATGTACGTTTCTTGATTAACTTTTGCTTTTTAATGTTGCTTATTGGGACAAGCATCACGCCATGGATAGCTTTTCCAATTTTCCCCTTTCTTTTAGGACTATTGTTTGTAATTAACATCGAATATTCACCATAAGCTAGGGGCGAGATTGTCATGTTTTTAAACTTAAGGGATAAAACTGGATTAAAAAAAAAAGGGCGTCATGACAATGATTTAGCACCTACTACTTATAAAATTTTATGTTTTGAAAACTATGTTTGAAAAGTTGTTAATATTGAAGTCAAATTATTTAATAGAAATACTAGTGTTTCTAGCAAATCCTATGGTTACAAGTGTTTTATATTTCATTTCCTGAATGTTTATCAAAAATAATTTATCCATGCAAAAAATCAATTGTAATAACTAATAAACGTCGAGTGTAAGTCGTTGAAAACAAAATTATTATATTTTTTAGTGGCTAAGAATAATACAAAATGGAGTATTTATTTAAGCAAATGGAATCTAGGAAATCTATGACTCATTTTTCCTATAAGTTTAATTGTTTAAAGTTTTAATAACTTACTAGGACTAAAAATGAAAGAAATTTGATGATAAATACATGTAGTTGTTAATTATATGTTAAGTCATTATGCTAAGTCTTGAAGGATTGACATATTTTGAAATGGATGGATTTGTTCAACCTGGACCACTACTTTCATAAGGCTGTCTCACGGGTCCAAAGTGAACCCAAGAATACATTTTGGTTGGTGAAAAGTTCACATAATTTTAAAAAACAGAAGCGTTTACGCGTTTACCTTAAGGAAAATTATGAGGAATACCAATATATTTTACTTTTGCGACTAGTATGATAATGTATGTTATCTATTATCGATAATAACAGAGTCCTTATAACTTTTTACCGATAATAACAATGTAATTTTTTTCTTACCTATGATAGCAACATGTGAATTATATTAGTTACAAATCAAGCACTGTACTTATATGTTACATATTGTAATAGTTATGAGTAGAGAATTGTAAATAAATTTTTGTTTTGTATTAGAAAAAGTGTAAGTATATTACTATTATCGATTAGATATTGCTTATTATCATTAAAGAAATATAAATATGTTGCTATAGGTGTAAAGAGAAATGTAGGTATGTTGCTATTATGAGAAAAAAAATAAAGTATCTCTCTCACCTCATGCAGAGATCTACGAAACTTCTCTATACTTTTATCCTACCATGTTTTCTCGCGGACACTATTTACAACATATGGTGGTTCATATCCGGTGGAATCAAGATACCATACTTTTACAACGTTTACTTTAGCCATGCAATGGCATGCACGTTGCACATGAGTTCTTGGTTATATCGGACATCATTATTTTTGCTTGTGTGTGTTCTTTTTAAACTCACATGTTCTTTACAAATTCTTAGGTTAGATGATTTTGCTCGAGTGTTTGACAAGTTATGTGATGTGGTTCCAATATTGGTTGAACACCTCACTATTAGAAGAAATCTTCGAGTTATAAGCCATAGGTTTCGTGTGTTCATTTTGGCTACATTGATCTTGGTTACTGCTAGTCAATTTGCTTCATTGCTTGTTACGACGGTGGATGGTTCGGTTGTTGACCTGTTCACTACCGGAGAACTTGCGGTAATTCCTATTTCTCTCTTATTAATTAGGTAGTGTTTCGTATAACAGAATAAAGAAATAAAAGAATTGGTTCATGAAAATAAATAAATAAATAAATAAATAAACTTCTTATATTCTTTAACGGAATGAAATGAACTTACCATTCTTGAAAAACATGTTTCCTTACATTTTGTTAATTTTCAATCTTCTAAAAAAAGTACGGTTTTGTTAATTAAGTATTTAGACACAGGCTTTTTTTCATTCCACCATGGAATTGAATGAAAAGTGGCAATATAACCCACTTTATTTTGTAATTCTTAGTTAAATAAATCTTTCTTTTCTAAATAACTAGAAATATATTTTATTATAATCCTATTTGGGTTGTGATTATCTTTTATTATCATTTAATGCAATGAAAAGTTGTTATATAACTCATACCGTTTATGTGATTTTGAAGGACACTTTTATTTCAAAATAACATAAAATCATGATATTAGTTGAATTGCAATTTTATCATCTAAGTTAACTCGAAAATAATTTTTTTTCATAATATTATTCGTATCGGTTGTTATAATATGCTTTTATTAAGATAAAAAAAAATTAAGATTTGATTGTATATAAAATACAGTTAAAACTATATGTTGTTTTCATATATAATATAACAAGTTTATATGAAAATCCATTTTATTTTTATATGCCAATAAAACATGATATAATGATGGGTGCAGTTATGCTCCTTTACCCTTCTGTTTGGTATGTATATATGCCAACGAAGTGCGGCAAAAATCACACACAAAGCGCAATCTTTAAGAAGCTTGGTAACCAAATGGCACATATGTGCAACCATTGATTCCTTCGTAGACATGGGCACAACGGGTGAGACTCCGAGGTCTAATATTAATCCACAAATGTCAGATTTAGATTTCGATAATGAGGTAGGAGATGGTGACGATGAACTAGACAATACAAAGTTCATCCCTGTTTATAAGCACTCGATATCATACCAGCAAAGACAAGCTTTAGGTGAATTTATTCATATTGTTACTTTATGGCCTTGTAGTTTGTTTGGCTCGACTGATCTAGTGGGACACAAATTTGCAACTTTTTATCCCGCCTAAAAATATAAGATGGGGAATAATTCGATTTTGATCTATGCAAAAGACATGATTACCCTCTTTATCCTCGGCATAAAAAGATTCCTACAAAATTTGTTAAGTCCAAACTTTATTTTGTGTGACAAACATGACCTTAATACATTACAGGACTTGACTATTAATGATGATTGATCGTGTGCTGTAGTGACGTATATCGAGAACAATGAAACTGGGATCACGGTGTACGGGTTCATGTTAGATCGGATGTCTATAAACACGGTCTTTGCAATTCAACTATCTCTTGCTTTGTGGTTGTTGGATAAAACCATTGGCTTTACATGACCATCTTAAGTGGTTTCTTGTTAGAAGCTAATCAGATTCTTATAGAAACATGAAAGGTACATGTTTATTCTTATAAGGGCAATATACATAAAAGCCTTTCTTTTTACCATTTATCAATTTACGCAGCAAAAATATATTGTGTTTTTCTTTATTACAGACTTTTTTCAAAAACGGAAAAATTAATCAAAAAATTATATTGGTTTAGCATCTATAAAACATAATTAAACAGCTAAATATATAAAATTGTGAGAGTACGTTCTGCTTTTCTATATTTTACACTTGTTGCAATATTTAGGTATGTTGGTCATGATGAATGGAATCATGAAAAAAAAATAAAACGAACAACATAATTATTTGAACAAGGAAAAGTGACAGAATATTATATATCATTATCATGTTTTTAGAAATTGAGTGCATCTTTTAAAAGGTTTTTAGAAATTGAGTGCATCTTTTAAAAGGTGTTAGTTGTATATACCACTAATCTATAGAATTTCTCAATGTACTCCCCTTTTTGTTATTTTGTTGTTTTTAAAATCATCTTTGAATATATACATATATATATATATATATATATATATATATATATATATATATATTTTGTTGTCTTTTATTAATTATTATTATTATTATTATATAGATTAAATTGTGAGTTTCCCTTGTGAATAGTCATGTTTTCCACCTTTGCCATATTATTTTGAGTTTTTTACAACTTTACTCACATACATTGGTTGTTGCCTACTTCTAAAAACTCAACTCTTATAAAAATAAATATGTGAACTTACATCATTTAAATGCCAGAATATTACTAATTTTCAATTACTTTCCATTTAATTAAATACAAAGAAAAAGAGTAAATTACAGAAATAGCCCTTGTGGTTTGGTCGAATTCGTAGTTTTGGTCCATGAGTTTAAATTTTGATAGGTTATAAACCTACGATTTGTGAATATTACATTATAGGTCCTTGCATCATATAAAAAGACCAAATTACCCTTTCTTTATTTATTCTTTCTCTCTCTCTCTCTCTCTCTCTCTCTCTATATATATATATATATATATATATATATATATATATATATATATATATATATATATAGTAATGTCCCAATTTAAGGCCAAGAATTTTGATTTTTATATTAATAAATCCATTATCCAAAACAATATCATAAACCATAGTGAACCTAGAGTATGACAATAAAATTCCAAATGCATCAAAGTTATATAAAATGCGGAATAACGTGGTGTGTGCAATGCAGTCATCCCGAACTCTTCCTTTTTGAAATTGAGGTACCTGAAACATAAACTAAAAATCTTAAGCACAATGCTTAGTGAGTTTCCCAAGATACCACATACCATACATATCAAACATATAACGGGCCCCGTCCGACATCGAGCCTCGTTCGGTATACAGATCAGTCATCGGGCCCCGTCTGGTATACATATAAACATATAAACATACAAACGCATGCAATAATCACAAAGATAAATAGCATACACATAGTCACTATGCCCCATTCTATAAACATATACACATAACACATGCAAGAGTAATGCAGACAACTAGCATACTAACATATCAAACCATGGGTCGAGGTTAGTGCCTTCGACCCACTGAACACAGTGAGGAAACTCACTTCGATCAGAGATAACCGAGACACACATGTTGCTACTACCGAAATCCTTACACTGAATATAATCAACAATGTCTTGATTAATAATTGGGTCTTAATCCAAAAATAAGAATCTAGATCAGTTGTCCAACATCCAATGTAAAAGACCATTTTACCCTTTTTCCTACTTGGCCCAAATCAAGGCCCAGTGTTGTAAAACTCACCAAGTTAGCCAATTACTCATTCGAGTTCTCGATACTCGGCCCCTTACCGATGCGAGTTACAGAATCACGAGTACTCCCCGATCGACCCCTTACTAAACTAAACATTGTTGTAAAACTCGGTCAACTCGGTGATTAATATGTATAATATACTTAATGATTTATTATTTAACACACCCATGTGATTATTACTATATATATATATATATATATATATATATATATATATATATATATATATATATATATATAGAGAGAGAGAGAGAGAAGAGTTATATGGAAAATGAATGATTAGGGCAACACATATTTGAACCAATGAAAACATGACAACACATTACTTTCACAATAACTTCCACAATACATTACTTGTGAAGGAAGAAATGGACACGTGTCATTTGATTATTGGTTCCGGTAGATGTTGCCCTAGTTATTTGTTTTCCATAGAACTCATTCATATATACATACATATGTATATATATATATACATATGTATGTATATATATATATATATATATATATCTTAAATTATCAGTAATTATTCACGAAGTGAGACCATTATCTGTTTTTTAGTTTTTGTGTATTCATATTTATCTAATTTTGTCATATAATTCAATCAATTTATGATTTTAACTTATGATTTTGACATATATAATTTCATTAAAAATATTTCACATGAATTACCAAATCTGAGTACTCTTGAGTACTCGCTACTCGGTAGTCGGCCGAACACGTACATAGTAACGAGTTCTACAACCTTGTCAAGGCCTAACCCAATACTTCCAAAAGCCGAAACTCCTAAATGGCACCTAAAGCCCAATATGGCTAAATCTAAGAAGGTCCAATAGTTAACAATAGCCCAAAGTCCAGAAATTATCCATAAGAATTAAGGGGGCCAAGCCCAAGCGAAACATAGCCCAAAAAAACCAAACTCATAATTCATGTGGCCCACAACCTGGAATATGCTCTACGTACCAAGCTCATACACCATGCATATGCAATTGATCCGAAAATGGTCTTGCAACCCCGTACACTCAGCGTACCCAGGAGTACCCCCCCATGTACTGGCCTGATCTCAACCCTTGGCCAAACGACTTATTCACTTCAGAATTTATTATCCAATTTACACAATAACATCTTATCAAGGTCCTAACCCACAAAGTCGAAGATTTTAAGCCCTTGCATAGCTAACCACACCCCAAGGTCCAATTCTAGCATCTTAACTCCATTAAGAGAAACATCAACCTTGCATGGTTGCACAAAACCCATCAAGTTATCATTTTTATGAACAAAGGACCTCAAAAAAGCCTACATCTATCATCCCATGTTGCTGGAGTAGCCCATACACACAAACAAAGCTTAAAGGACCCAAAATGCATAAACAAGGCCCTAAACTATATCTTGCATAAGAAATCATAAGATGGGGGAATGAGTCGTTCTTGATCTGTGCAAAAGACATGACTACCCTCTTTATCCTCGACATAAAAACATTCCTAGAAAATTTGTTAAGTCTAAACTTTATTTTGTGTGACAAACATGACCTTAATACATTAGAGGACTTGACTATTAATGATGATTGATTATGTGTTGTAGTGCGACACAGCCCGGCATTTCCAGACAGGAAATGAGATACGAGCTGACCTTTACTTGTAGCTTGTGTTGCTATCCTAAAAAGCATTATATGACCATGTTGCCTTCAGACATTCCATAGTTTGGCAACTAAGAGGTAGGACCCTATTAGAGCCCATTATTACAGGGGTTATAAGGCTCAAATAGACACTCTGAATAGGTCTAGAAACCGTATAGTTGTAGCCTCTCCGGAACACCAACCCATACACCTATAGGGGAAAGGGCTGCCCTCCCTCCACTTTACCTCCCCTTTATGTAAGGAAGTGGGAATTAGCCAATTATGGGATTCTTCCCAACTCCTTTACAGGGTAAGGGGCCATCATCGGTTAGTATATATTTTGTCTTTTTGTTGTCGTTTTGTTGTCATTTATTAATTATTATTATTATTATTATTATTATTATTATTATTATTATTAAATTGTGATTTTCCTTTGTGAATGGTCATGTTTTCCACCTTTGCCACATTATTTTGAGCTTTTTACAACTTTAGTTCCTTACATTGGTTGTTACCTACTTCTAGAAACCCAACTTCTTATAAAAGTAAATATGTGAACTTACATCATTTAAATGCAAAACAATACTATTTTTCAATTACTTTCCATTTAATAAATACAAAGAAAACAAGTAAATTATAGAAATGGTCCCTGTAGCTTAGTCGAATTCATAGTTTTTGTCCAAAAAGTTAAATTTTGATAGGTTACATCCCTATGATTTGTGAATATTACATTACAAGTCCTTGCACCATATAAAAAGACCAAATTACCCTTTATTTCTTTTTCTTTTTCTTTTAACAATATATATATATATATATATATATATATATATATATATATAGTAACGTCCCGATTTAAGACCAAGAATTTCGATTTTTATATTAATAAATCCATTATCCAAAACAATATCATAAACCATAGTGAACTTAGAGTATGACAATAAACATCCAAATACATCAACATTATATAAAATATGGAGAAATGTGGTGTGTGCAATGCAGTCATCCTGAGCTCCTCCTTTTTGAAATCGAGGTACCTGAAACATAAACTAAAAATCTTAAGCACAAACCTTAGTGAGTTCCCCAAGATACCACATACCATACATATCAAACATATAATGGGCCCCGCCTGGCATCGATCCTCGTTCGGTATACAGATCAGTCATCGTGCCCCACCTGATATACATATAAACATATAAACATATAATCATACAAACACGTGCAATGATCACAAAGATAAATAGCATACATATAGTCATCGGGGCCCATTCATTAAACATATACACATAACACATGCAAGAGTCACGCATACAACTAGCATATTAACGTATCAAACCATGGGCCGGCATTGGTGCCTTAGGCCCACTGAACACAGTGGGAAACTCACTTTGATCAGAGATAATCGAGACACACGTGTTGCTACTACCGAAATCCTTACATTGAACATAAATCAACAATGTCCTAATTGATAATTAGATCTTAATCCAAAAACAAGAATATAGATCTCTTGCCCAACATCCAGGGTAAAAGACCATTTTACTCTTTTTCCTACTTAGCCCAATCCAAGGCTCAATGTTGTAAAACTCGCCCGAGTTGGCTGATTTCTCCTTCGAGTACTCACTACTCGGCCCCTTACCAAGGCGATTTACAGAATCCCGAGTACTCTCCGATCGGCCCCTTACTAAACTAAAACAATGTTGTAAGACTCTGTCAACTCGGTGATTAATATGTATAACATACTTAATAATTTATCATTTAACACCCAAACATGTGATTATTAATATATATATATATATATATATATATATATATATATATATATATATATATATCTTAAATTTTCAGTAATTATTCACGAAGTGAGACCATTATATGTTTTTTTTTAGTTTTTGTGTATTCACATGTATCTAATTTTGTTATATATTTCAATCAATTTATGATTTGAACTTATGATTTTGACATATATAATTTCCCAAAAAATCTTTATACATGAACTACCAAATCCGAGTACTCAAGAGTACTCCCGAGTACTCGCTACTCGGTAGTCAGCGGTACAGGCACTAAGTAATGAGTTTTACAACCTTGCCAAGGCCCAACCCAATTGTTCCAAATGCGTAAACTCCTAAATGGCACCCAAAGCCCAATATGGCCCAATATAAGAAGGTCCATTATCCATTAATAGACCAAAGTCCATAAATTATCCATAGGAGTTAAGGGGGCCAAGCCTTGTGTATGTATTTGATCCGGAAATGAGCTTGCACCCCAGTACGCTCAGCGTACCCAGGAGTACACCCTGCGTACTGGCATGATCTCAACCCTTGGCCAAACGACTTGTTCACTTCGGAACTTATTATCCAATTCACAAAATAACATCATATCAAGGTCCTAACCCATAAAGTCAAAGACTTTAAGACCCTGCACAACTAACCACCCCCCACGGTCCAATTCTAGCATCTTAACTCCATTAAGAGAAACATCTACCTTGCATGGTTGCACAAAACCCATCAAGTTATCATATTTATGAACAAAGGACCTCAAAAAAGCCTAGATGTATCATCCCAAGTTGATGGAGTAGCCCATACTCCAAAAAAAAGCTTAAAGGACCCAAAACGCAAAAACAAGGCCCAAAAAAAGACTTGACTACCCTCTTTATCCTCGGCATAAAAAAATTCCTACAAAATTTGTTAAGTCCAAACTTTATTTTGTGTGACAAACATGACCTTAATACATTATAGGAATTGACTATTAATGATGATTGATCATAGATGTAGTGACGTATATCGAGAACAATTAAACTGGGATCACGGTGTACGGGTTCATGTTAGATCGGATGTCTGTAAACACGGTCTTTGCAATTCAATTGTCTCTTGCTTTGTGGTTATTGGATAAAACCATTGGCTTTACATGGCCATCTTAAGTGGTTTCTTGTTAGAAGCTAATCAGATTCTTATAGAAACATGAAAGGTACATGTTTATTCTTATAAAGGCAATATACATAAAAGCCTTTTATTTTACCATTTATCGATTTACCCAACTAAAATGATAAAATAGTAAAAATATATTGTGTTTTTCTTTATTAAAAAAAATTTCAAAAACAGGAAAATTCCTCAAAAAATTATATTGGTTTAGTCTCTAGAAAACATAGTTAAACAGCTAAATATATAAAATTGTGAGAGTACGTTTTGCGTTTCTATGTTTTACATTTCTTGTAATATCTAGGTATGTTTTCATGATGGAATGGAATCATGATAAAAGTTAAAACGATAAACATAATTAATTGACCAAGGAAAAGTAACGGAATATTACATATCATTACCATGTTTTTAGAAATGGAATGCGTCGTTTAAAACACTAATGCATAGAATTTCTCAATGTACTCCTCTTTTTGTTATTTTGTTATTTTTAAAATTAATTTTTCTAGCTTATTGTTCCTGATGCTTATCCGGAAATAATGAGTGTGCCCGACATTTCATGACAGGAAATGAGATACGAGCTGACCCTTACTTGTAGCTTGTCTTGCTCTCCTAAAAAGCATTCTATGACCACGCGGCCTTCATACATTCCGTATTTTGGCAACTAAGAGGTAGGAACCTATTAGAGCCTATTATAACATGGGTTATAAGGCTCAAATAGACACTCTGAAAAGGTTTAGAAACTATATAGATGTAACCTCTCTGAAACAGCAACCCATACACCTACATGGGAGAGGCCAAATCTCCTTCCACTTCGCCTCCCCTGTATGTAAGGAAATGGGAATTAGCCAATTATGGGCTTCTTCCCAAGTCATTTACAGGGTATGGAGCAAGCATCGGTGATTATATATTTTGTCTTTTGTTGTCCTTTGTTGTATTATTATTATTATTATTATTATTATTATATAGATTAAATTGTGAGTTTCCTTTGTGAATAGTCATGTTTTCCACCTTTGCCACATTATTTTGAGTTTTTTACAACTTTACTCATTTACATTTGTTGTTGCATACTTCTAGAAACCCAACTTATTACAAAAATAAATATGTGAACTTACATCATTTAAATGGCAGAACATTAATAATTTTCAATTACTTTCCATTTAGTTAAATACAAAGAAAAAAGAGTAAATTACAGATATGGTCCCTATGGTTTGGTCGAATTCATAGTTTTTGTCCATAAGTTTAAATTTTGATAGGTTACATCCTTGTGGTTTGTGAATATTACATTACAGGTCCTTGCACCATATAAAAAGACCAAATTACCCTATCTTTCTTGTTTCTTTTTCTGTTAACAATATATATATATATATATATATATATATATATATATATACACACACACACACACATATAAATATATATATATATATATATATATATATATATATATATATATATATTGTAACGTCCTGATTTAAGACCAAGAATTTCGATTTTTATATTAATAAATCCATTATCCAAAACAATATCATAAACCATAGTAAACTTAGAGTATGACAATAAACATCCAAATACATCAAAGTTATATAAAATGCAGAACAATGTGGTGTGTGTAATGTAGTTATCCCAAACTCTTCCTTTTTCAAATCGAGGTACCTAAAACATAAACTAAAAATCGTAACAACAAAGCTTAGTGAGTTCTCGGAGATACCACATACCATATATATGAAACATATAATGGGCACTGTCCGACATCAAGCCTCATCCAGTATACAGATCTGCCACTCATCGAGACCCGCCCGGTATACATATAAACATATAAACATATAATCATACAAACACAAGCAATAATCACAAAGATAAATAACATGCATATAGTCATCAGGCCCCGTTCAGTAAACATATACAAATAACACATGCATGAGTCACGCAAACAACTAGCATACTAACATATCAAACCATGGGTCAATATTGGTGCCTTCAACCCACTGAACAAAGTGAGGAAACTCATTTCGATCAGAGATAACAAAGGCACAAGAGTTGCTACTACCGAAATCCTTACACTGAACATAAATCAACAACGTCCTAATTAATAATTGGGTCTTAATCTAAAAAGAAGAATATTGATCACTTGCCCAACATCCAGGGTAAAAGACCATTTTACGCTTCTTCCTACTTGGCCCAAACCATGGCCCGGTGTTGTAAAACTCGCCGAGTTGGCTGATTACTATTTCGAGTAATCGCTACTTGGCCCCTAACCAAGGCGAGTTACAAAATCCCAAGTACTCCCCTAGCGGCCCCTTACTGAACTAAGTAGTGTTGTAAACTCGGTGATTAATATGTATAATATAATTAATGATTTATCATTTAAGACACATACATGTGATTATTACTATATATATATATATATATATATATATATATATATATATATATATATATATATATATATATATATATAATTTTTTCAGTAATTATTCACAAAGTGAGACCATTATGTGTTTTTTTAGTTTTTGTGTATTCACATGTATCTAATTTTGTTATATATTTCAATCAATTTACGATTTTAACTTATGATTTTGACATAAATAATTTTCCTAAAAATATTTCACATGAATTATCAAATCCGAGTACTCTAAAGTACTCCCGAGTACTCGCTTCTCGATAGTCGGTCGAACAGGTACTGAGTAATGAGTTCTACAACCTTGCCAAGGCCCAACCCAATTGTTCCAAAAGCCCAAACTCCTAACTGGCACCCAAAGCTCAATATGGCCCAATCTAAGAAGATCTAATATCCAATAATAGCCCAAAGTCCAGAAATTATCCATTGGAGTTAAGGGGGCCAAGCCAAAGCGAAACATAGCCCAAAAAAAACCATGCCCATAATTCATTCGGCCTACAACCTAGCATACACTCGGCATACCAAGCTCATACGCCCTGCGTTCAATTGATCCGGAAAGGGGCTTGCACCCCAATACACTCAGCGTACCCATGAGTACGCCCCGCGTACTGGCCTGATCTCAACCCTTGGCCAAACGACCTATTCACTTCAGAACTTATTATCCAATTCACAAAATAACATCATATCAAGGTCCTAGCCAACAAAGTGAAAGAATTTAAGCGCTTGCATCGCTAACCACACCCCAAGGTCCAATTCTAGCATCTTAACTCCATTAAGATAAATATCAACCTTGTATGGTTGCAAAAAACCGATCAAGTTATCATTTTTATTAACAAAGGACCTCAAAAAAGTCTAGATCTATCATCCCAAGTTATGAACTTTGACATGGGAAATATTTATGTATGTTTTGTATGAACTTTTAAAAATGAAAATTTTGTTTTGAAAATTTAGAGCGTTACACATTGATATGACAGGAGAGTTTTGATATGATGCCTCACAGCAACACAAAATTTAACCATTTGTTTTGGTTTCACTCTTCTATTAAAGTTCACATCTGTTTCAATCATGCTCAACCTCTAGGGTAATTACATTTATCTAAGAATAAGATATGTTTTCTGAAAATAGCTAAAATAGACTAATATATGATTTTGTTTGCTTATACAACAATAACCGCAGGTGGGCATTTGCTAACTATAGTCACAATGAGCATATTATCTTGATGCTTCCTTTCTTCTCATTCTTCTGATATCAGGGCAGATGACCTTTCCTCTAAATATGGTCAACATAAATTATCCCGATAGTTGTATGGAAGGGTTTTTTTAACCAAAACATCCTAAAGAATGGAACATAGCAGACTGATTGAATGGTTGTAAGTTCCAAAGTACTTTAGAAAACTTATAAGAGTTACCTTTAATGTATTATGCTTTGTGAGTAATAGATAATTTGTGTATAATGTTATTAAGTTGTACTACATGGGTGTTTCAGAAAACATGTCCCTTAATAGTCATTATAAGTGTACTTATTCTGTTGTTATGCTACCTATAGAAGTGACATGAGTTATTAATCTAGAGCTGAATTTGTTAGCGTGTCTATATGAGCCAAGGCTAAATATAACTTCTCAATTGACAATAAGCTTGGACAATGTGGCTTTGTTCCTGTTTACAAGGTAACTTCTTGCATGGAATTATTCCCAATCAGAACACCAATACTTGTTTGATACCACAAAATATTCCCAAATTTTAAATCATGATATATATGAAAAAAGTTACAAAAATACTACAAACACATAAATAATCTTAAGAATTTTATGAGAAGCCAAAAAGTAACATATAAGAACTCATTTTCTACAAGAATATTTGTTTTTATATATAAAATATATATATATATATATATATATATATATATATATATATAGAAAAATAGAAGCCAGAACTGACAGATACAAGTCCAGTGTTTCAGACCTCTAAAAGAAGCATTCACAATCGATCTAGGGTGAGTTTGTTGATGCTTAAATGAAGTATGCACGCTTTCCATGGAACATGTTTTTTTATGAATATTACATAAATGAAGGCAATTTGGAATTTCTTAGAATCACGAACCATTTGGTGTACATAAGAAGCTAAGAATTTTTAATTAATTACGAAATACATGTTGCGTTTATGATATAACCCGCAACGTTTGCCTTGACATGACAACTTGCCTATTGAACTACAATCTTAGGGAAATAAGAAAAGATCTAACAGAAAATTTGGATTCTTTTTTCTTCTCTCTTATCAGGTATTTCTTGGCACACTAGATTAGAGGTACAATGTTTTGTTATTTTCAATCATTTTTTGTACACTTTTTAAATTAAACCATAGGATATAAAGACTATATGATGTATATGGACAATTGAATTAGATAGTCATACTCTCTTCCAGTAATTGATGCAACATTTGTCATTGTATTAAACTTGCTGATAAATACTAAAATTATAAAAAAAAAATCCTAGTACCATGAGTTTTTGGTTGAACATGAAGAGGGAGCAAAAATAAATGCAAGAATTAGTAATTACTTACATTATTGTAATGCAAAAAATAGTTGGGTTTCATAATTTAAGCATTAAACATTAATCTGTGAAAATACACTACCAATGAAATTATTTGCATCCACAACTTTATGGAATAATATACTTATAAGTTATGCAATGGTTTCAGTCCAAACCTTTTTTGTCGAGTGAAACTCAAATATCACTTGAAAAAGCAAAAAAATAAAAGACGAAAAGTATTAAATAAATTCTATTAGCAACACAAAAATGTAATATAAGTTTTATAAATCATTTTTATTTTAGAAAATTTTTTTCACTTGTTTTCTTATTAAAGCATTGTACTTTTCAAGAATATCGTTATAGTTACATATGTTTTCCAAAGTATGATGTCGCTGTGTATGAATGTATGTGTATGTTTTTATTATTATAACATTGTACTTTGCCTTTTTGTTCTTTTGACTATTACATGATCTTTTTTTTTGGTATTTTGCAGGTGAATCTGGTGAAAACAACTTTAAAAGTGGGCTTATGTCTTGTCTTTTCTATACATATGTATTGAACTTATAATAGTAAGTTTACGCATATTTCTAATCATGTTACTTGAAATATGCCAACACTTTCAGAATCGAACAAGAATCACATATGCCTTGTACTAAAAATGAAAAATATTTTTTTAAAGACAAGATTGTTTGTATTCTTTTCTTTGTATGTTGTAACGCCCGCATAACTGAGCTAGTCAATTTAGACGCAATAGGGGTCGAGTTATAACGAGGAAGTTATGACCCGACGAAGTTTCACGACGGAACCGGCACGACACCGGGAAGCGTAAATAATGTATTTACAATAGATCGAGATTTAGCCTTGGCGATCTAAACTAAAGACGTAGAATACGGTAAACCGAGAGCGTCCATAAAAAGAACGCCCAAATCTGACTTCGTATGAAGAAGTTATGATTTTTCGAAGTTTCGGATTAGCAGTGTACAACCCGAAATTCGAATAATAAATCGAGCGGTTTTTAGCCGACACGACCTAAAGGAGAATTGAATATCTCGTTAAGAGTAGCATAATGAGAAAAAGATGGGTGAAAACGGACGCCGGATGAAGAAGTTATGAATTTTTAACGGACCAATCCTGTCCCGGCCTGTTTATAATATAACTTTTAAAATAAAATCATAATTAGCCGACGAAGTCTAAACGAAAGTTGTAGAGTACGTTCCCGCCTACGCGTGGATATAAAAAACGTCGAAAACGGAGAACGTATGCAAAAATTGTGATTTTTAGAAATCGGGAAGGAAAATTGTGAAATCTGCAAGGAAGTGGTGACATGGCCAAATCCCAGCCGTTGCTTGCTGAGCACGACCTCGCATCCGATGATCGCCACGTAGTCTCACATTACGCCCCGCGTCTGAAGCTTGGTACGCCCGGCGTACTTGATCTTGTCCGGGTCCGAGAGTGGATGCAAGCCAGCAGGTGCGAGCTGGCATCCTTATCTGAGGAACGCCCAGCGTAGCCAAGGACTACGCCCAGCGTAATTTGAGGCCTCGCTGGGTATAAAAGGGGGGCGAGGGTTCCGACTTTTTCACACATTTCTCACTTCTCTCGCTAGTTCCTTTCTCTCTCTAACTCCCCTAAACCCTCCTAAACCCTAGATAAAACCCCTAGCACCCGAGGCTCCCGGAGTCAAGAGAAAAAGGGTCTTTCGATTTTGGAGACGCTGCTCCGACCAAATCCCGGTTTTCTTTAAAATCCATTGTAAGTGAGCTATGCTTACGCAACTTTTAATATAGCTTTCAAATAATTATAGTAATGTTATTAGGTCCTTCAAAATAATTATTTGGGCTATCATTATGAGTTATATTGAGTGTTATTTAACGCTTATATAATAGTAATAATAGTCAGACTATTAATTTATCGTGGTTATCGTTAGACTAAACCCTAGTGGTGTTGATACTAGGTTTTGTCGAGGGAAATTGTTTTGAGATAATGAAGTGCTGTCCGAGTGCCGAGTCACCACCTTATCAGGTGAGTGCATAGTTACTTTCATCTTACACATAGATATGAAGTATTTTATATAAATTACTTGCTATGTGTGCATATTACCTGAGTACTTGCTGTCTATGCTGGATGAATGATTTTATACACGTTTTAAATTATTTAAATTGTATATGTATTTTATATCTACGAAAATGTTGGGGTAAGACATGGGTAGATGTAATAGATGAAATATGAGTTGGAGGATGAGTTGAGAGGTGAAATAGACTGTGAGGTGAGGGTGTGAGAGGTGGACGATGTGAGAAGCCTTTTTCCCAAATGATGGCCCCGTCATTCAGCAGAGTATGGATGACACCCACAGACTATTTTAGACAGTCCAGTGGAACACTACCAGGCTCGCAACCTGTAGGTGTTGTGAACGATATGTTTACCGTTGTACTCTAAAAACCCATTGATATGTATTGCGAGTGGACTCTCGAAAACGATATTGTCAATAAAACCATGGCAGATGCGCCTAAAGGACTCTACCGGCAGAAGCGCCTAATACAGAACCTCATAACCCCGGCAGATGCGCCTAAAAGGACTATTCCGGCAGATGCGCCCCATAGAGAATGTCACAATTTTGGCAGCTACGCCTAAGTGACAGAACTAGCAGTTGTGCTTGACAGATGTGTCATTTACAACGATGGAATTTGTACCTATTCCTTAGGATACTCCTTAGGAATGAATAAACAAGAAATAGCTTATTCTTAGGGTAGATCCTTAAGAATAAAGAAGATAATGGGGATGTGTAATTGGGTTAACTGTTTGATGATTAAACATAATAATTATATTATTGTGGGTTGAAAACCCTATGTACTCAACCTGTTTCCCAACCCGACCCACTCAGTTTATTTATATCACAGGTGTCGATATGAAGTGACATTACACTGAGAGATTAAAGTGGTGTAGATCACTAGTATAAATAAATGTAAGTTCCGTTTATGCTTATGTTCCTATTTGACAATGACATCTCAAACGTTTTAAAATGAATAAAATACGTTTCTTCGAAAATGTTTTGATAACGTATTTATCGTATTTTTCTGGGAACAAATTCCCAACATTTTTGTGAAAAGAAGTACTCTGATTTTTTTTATAAAGCATAAACAAAATCGGTCTTTTCTGGCCGTGAAAATGGGAATGTCACAGTTGGTATCAGAGCATTAGTTTAAGCGAACTAGGAATATGGATTTATTTCTAGACTTAAACTTAGCAAGCTAAGCGATGATTGTGAGGTGTGAGCACTAGCTTATTTTAGGAATAGTGCCTAAAATGCTTTTATGTGCTAAATGTTTGTGCCAGATATGTTGTTATTTGTTCGGATCTATGGTATTGCCGATCGGATCTGGAAACCTTATTTTTTTAGGATTCTAAGCGTTTAACTATGATCTTAGAACTAGCATATAAACGTTTCGGAGTGATAAGGATGATTTAAATGTCTATCCTAAATAAAGATCTAGATTCACCTTATTCGGTGTATAGATCAAGATGGCAAGGACCCATAGAGGAAACGTAAACGCAAATGGAAATAGGAACCAACCCCCTCAACCTCCAGTTATACAGCAAATACCTGTTGTCGAAGAAGTGGCGCCTGAGCCAATATCGATGGCCAGGGTGCAGGCCATGATCCAGATGATGTTGAATCACCAAATTTAGGAAACAAGGCGTTTACTTCGACAGAACCGAGAAGAACTTACGATACCAATTGAACAGCCCGAGCTGAATGATGGGCAGTCAGAAGGAGGAAACTACAGTGGGACTGTTGGTCAAGCCAACCCACCAATAGTTAGGCGAAACCATCAGGATGGAGGAAATGACGGACGTGGATGCAAATACAAGTATCTCATGGCATCCAAACCACCGAGTCTATCCGGAAGCCCGACGCCGGTGGAGGTCTTGAACTGGATCTCCGAGATGGAGACGATGTTTGAGATTTGCGAGTGTAGCAACAGGCAAAAGACCTCTCTTGCGGTTCCTCTGTTGAAATCTGGAGTACTAAGCTGGTGGAAGCTACTAGCCGATTCGATGCCTAAAGGAGAAGCGAGCAAGATGTCATGGGAAGATTTTCTGGTGCAGTTAAAGATGCAGTACTGCTCTGAGCAGGATCTTCTAAAGATCAACAATGAGTTCCAGAATCTAAAGAAGGGAAGGATGAGTGTCATCGAGTATGCTGCAAGTTTTACGGAGAAAATGAAGCTTGTTCCTTACCTAGTTCCAACTGAGCTCTCCACGGTCAACAAGTTTGCCAATGGATTACCAGCAGACTTTAGACCAATGGTCAAGCAAGCAACTACTTTGAAAGGAGCCATCTGGGCAACCAGGAATGTTGAAACCCAGATTAGGGAAAAGGGTCTGGAGAGAGATGAAGTTGGCGAGAAAAGGAAGCATGAAGGATCTTCAAAGTCCAATAAAGAAAGGAAATTCTCAAAGACTGAAGAAGGAGGAGGAGGAGGTGAAGCCAAGTGGTGCGAAAAGTGTAAAAAGAAGCACTTCGGGAAATGTGGCGAGGAGGTGACTTGCTACAAAGGTGGAAAGACAAGGCATTACGCCAGCAAGTGTGCGTCCAACAAGAAGGTGTGTTATGGATGTAACAAAGAAGGGCATATTTCTAGGGACTGCCCAAAGAAAAACTAGGCAGCAAGGCCAAACACACCACCAAGGCCAAGAGCATTCCACATGATTCTCGACGAAGCAGAAAACAACACAAGGAATCGAGGATGATGAATTCATACCCGAAGATCGAGTTATGAAGTAACCAAGGGAATAGAATCACATCATGTAGCCTATTAGAGGCATAGTCTAGGGTGAACTTGAACACCTATGTAATAGTTTCAAGAAATAAAAAAGCCTTCGTTTTGTTATCTGATGTGTTAAACTGTTATGTGATTTTCCTGTATGGCGACTTGGAAAACTGCGAGACAATACTTGGCACGAGTATGAGTAGGTGTGAAAGGTAGTAGATGCATATACTACCGGAAGCACAGGACTCACGCTTGGATCAGGGAAAGTCACAAGGTTACCAAGAAGCTAGTAATTGATACCGTTTTATTCAAGTATGTTGTTACCATCGTTTCGGTAATGACTAAAAAGATTGTCGATATTCCGACTCGAGTGGTCATATCGAATTGAGTCCAACTACGATGAGTATATTACGTGGTTCAGAGAACCAAGTTCGATGTAGCACCGACTTAAGCCGGAAGAATTAATCAAAGCGGTCAGTAGAAATATCGCAACGGTTGCTAGAAATGCTACCTTTTAAGATATGATTAGAACATGAAGGAAGGTATAGTCTGTTCCGAAATTTGACTCTAAACGACCTGAGTCCAAGCAATGCATCATACGATGATAAGTCATTAGAATATGACACATCGTTCCATTGTAGTAATAAAAGAACTTATCTTAAGTTCGTATCAACTGAGGATTGACATTGTGACTTGAATGTCATAATTTGGAGTCTAGCCTGAGATAGAGAGCAGGTGCACGATCGAGTACTGCTTACAGTCAATGAGTCTAGGAGATAGACTTGAAGGAATATAGAAGTTATAATTATTACCTAGGATGAGCAGATGACGTATGGAGTCATTATACGAGCCCTGTTTCGTTGATGATTCCGGGACATAATCATCCTAAGAGGGAGATAATTGTAACGCCTGCAGATCCGGGCTAGTCAATTTAGAGACAATAGGGGTCAAAAACGAATTTTTGACAAAATATTATGTAGAATAAATAATCTTAACCAAGTTTTATAATATGTTACAAGGTTTCCGTACATATAAAGAACGCCAAAATCCGAGTTATAACGAGGAAGTTATGACCCGTCGAAGTTTCACGACGGAACCGGCACGACACCGGGAAGCGTAAATAATGAATTTACGATAGAGAGAGATTTAGCCTTGGCGATCTAAACTAAAGACGTAAAATACGGTAACCCGAGAGCGTCCATAAAAAGAACGCCCAAATCTGACTTCGTATGAAGAAGTTATGATTTTTCGAAGTTTCGGATTAGCAGTGTACAGCCCGAAATTCGAATAATAGATCGAGCGGTTTTTAGCCGACACGACCTAAACGAGAATCAAAGATCTCGTTAAGAGTAGCGTAATAAGAAAAAGATGGGTGAAAACGAACACCGGATGAAGAAGTTATGAATTTTTAACGGGCCAATCTTGTCCCGGCCTGTTAATAATATAACTTTTAAAATAAACTCAAAATTAACCGACGGAGTATAAACGAACGTTGTAGAGTACGTTCCCGCCTACGCGTGGATATAAAGAACGTCGAAAACGGAGCTCATATGCAAAAGTTATGATTTTTAAAAGTCGAGAAGGAAAATTCCGAAATCTGCAAGGAAGTGGTGACGTGGCCAAATCCCAGCCATTGCTTGTTGAGCATGGCCTCGCATCCGATGATCGCCACGAAGTCTCGCATTATGCCCCATGTCCGAAGCTTGGTACGCCCGGCGTACTTGATATTTTCCGGGTCCGAGAGTGGGTGCGAGCTGGCATCCTTATCCGAGGAACGCCCAACGTAGCCAAGGACTACGCCCAACGTAATCCGAGGCCTCGCTGGGTATAAAAGGGGGGCGAGGGTTCCGACTTTTTCACACATTTCTCACTTCTCTCTCTAATTTCTTTCTCTCTCTAACTCCCCTAAACCCTCCTAAACCCTAGATAAAACCCCTAGCACCCGAGAGAAGCCCCGAGGCTCCCGGAGTCCAGAGAAAAAGGGTCTTTCGGTTTCAGAAACGCTGCTCCGAGCAAAGCCCGATTTTCTTTAAAATTCGTTGTAAGTGAGCTACGCTTACGCAACTTTTAATATAGCTTTCAAATAATTATAGTAATGTTATTAGGTCCTTAAAATAATTATTTAGGCTATCATTATGAGTTATATTGAGTGTTATTTAACGCATATATAATAGTAATAATAGTCAGACTATTAATTTATCGTGGTTATCGTTAGACTAAACCCTAGTGGTGTTGATACTAGGTTTTGTCGAGGGAAATTGTTTTGAGATAATGAAGTGCTGTCCGAGTGCCGAGTCACCACCTTATCAGGTGAGTGCATAGTTACTTTCATCTTACACATAGATATGAAGTATTTTATATAAATTACTTGCTATGTGTGCATATTACCTGAGTACTTGTTGTCTATGCTGGATGAATGATTTTATACACGTTTTAAATGATTTAAACTGTATATGTATTTTATATCTACGAAAATGTTGGGGTAAGACATGGGTAGATGTAATAGATGAAATATGAGTTGGAGGATGAGTTAAGAGGTGAAATAGACTGTGAGGTGAGGGTGTGAGAGGTGGACGATGTGAGAAGCCTTTTTCCCAAATGATGGCCCCGTCATTCAGCAGAGTATGGATGACACCCACAGACTATTTTAGACAGTCCAGTGGAACACTAGCAGGCTCGCAACCTATAGGTGTTGTGAACGATGTGTTCACCGGTGTACTCTAAAAACCCATTGATATGTATTGCGAGTGGACTCTCAAAAACGATATTGTCAATAAAACCCTGGCAGATGCGCCTAAAGGACTCTACCGGCAGAAGTGCCTAATAGAGAACCTCATAACCTCAACAGATGCGCCTAAAAGGACTATTCCGGCAGATGCGCCCCATAGAGAATGTCACAATTTTGGTAGCTGCGCCTAAGTGACAGAACTAGCAGTTGTGCTTGACGGATGTGTCATTTACAACGATGGAATGTGTACCTATTCCTTAGGATACTCATTAGGAATGAATGAACAAGAAATAAATGATTCTTAGGGTAGATCCTTAAGAATAAAGAAGATAAAGGGGATGTGTAATTGGGTTAACTATTTGATGATCAAACATAATAATTATATTATTGTGGGTTGAAAACCCTAGGTACTCACTAGGTTTCCCAACCTGACCCACTCAGTTTATTTATATCACAGGTGTCGATATGAAGTGACATTACACTGAGAGATTAAAGAGGTGTAGATCACTAGTATAAATAAATGTAAGTTCCGTTTATGCTTATGTTCCTGTATTGACGATGACATCCCAAACGTTTTAAAATGAATAAAATAATTTTCTTCGAAAATGTTTTGATAATGTATTTATCGTATTTTTCTGGGAACAAATTCCGCAACATTTTTATGAAAAGAAGTACTCTGATTTTTTTTTATAAAGCATAAGCAAAATCGGTCTTTTCTGGCCGTGAAAATGGGGATGTCACATATGTGTATGTAAAAAGGTTACAATTTTCTATCTGATCTACTGTGGCGTGGTAAATTTGTCAACTTTTCTTTCCTTACTCTTCGATTGTTTTTATCATTCATGATCAATATTTTTTTTAATGATGAAATGTTTATGTTATGTTCTTTGTAGGTGTATATAAAAGGTTACTAAGTGGAGGGTGAAATAAAGTCTATTTTTGACATAGGAAATTTAGTTTACCATGATGTAACTACAAATTTTATTAATTTTCTTAATAAGAAAGAGTACATAAAACGTATTATTTTAAGGTGGAAAGATAAAATAGTTAAGAAGCATTACAATCCACATTTTATTTTGGGACCTAAAAATAATAGAAGTTGTGGTTATGATTTACTATGAAGAAATGAAGTGAAACAAATACCTTTGACCCTGATTGAAATTTCCTGATTTCAGGAAGCCATACAAGATATTAGAGTAGATGATGACAGTCCTTTAGATGCCCTAAATGTAACTAAAACATGTAGGGCACCGATTTGTGTGAGAAAACAAATTGTCTCAAATAATGTTTTTAAAGATAATCATTTATGGGATGAGCAAGTTACGTGAAAACCCACCTACATATAATATGTTTTAGACAAGTATGCCCTTCACCTTTTTCCTTAATTTACTAAGTTATGGTACCATACCATGTCCCCATAGACAAAAGAAAGTAAGAACAGTTGTTAGTCTATGAAGTCAAACAAGCCATGTGAATTAAATGCATCAATATTTATAATTGCTTAATAGTTTGTACAATATTATGTTAATTCCTATTCATCAAAAATCCATATATACTTTCTACAAATTTTTTTCTCTAGTAATGCCTCGGTTTTTTGGTAGTATTTTGTCCCCAATGGAAACAAATCCTTGATCCATCACTATTTACTAACATTCAATTAGTCAGTTAAAAAATGGGTAAATGTAAAAAATTAACATACTTTCAGTTACTTGTGTATTATATAACTTGGTACTTTCATTTCTTTAATCAACAAAATTGAACTTGTTTGAAACCTTTCAAGACATACATTACACATAATTTTTAATTTCCCAAAATACTCTTTGTGGGTCGTGCTTAGCGCGGTCCTTTAAAATTCACTAGTATATATTGGTGATGAGAATTGTTACGCTTATATGGTATCAACCATTTAATTAGGCAAATTTCATTCTCTTTCTCCCTATTAGGGTACAACCCTAGCTACACCCTATTTTCTTTTCTTTTTCTTCAATCACTCAGTTCAACATGTCTTCCTCTAAGTCATCTGATAGAACTCTACCTATGTCTACAATTATCAACATGATCACAAAACCCAATTCATTCAACTACCTGTTATGAAATAAAATATCAGAAGGTAATGAACCACGCTGATGGGTCTGTTTTACCACCTGCGAAGATAATTACTATTAAGGACAAACTTGTTGTCGATCATCTTCTCCTCTTGTCTCTCTCCGAAGAAGCTATCTCTGAAGTTCTTGGCTTACCTACTGCTGCCCAAATATGGTACTTCACTTCAATCTACTTATAGTAAGTTTTCCGTTGAACGAGTTGAGAGTTTACATGATCAACTTCGACAACTTAACAACGTGATCAACTTCGACAACTCAACAAAGGTACCTTATATGTCTTTGAATTTAGTCGTGCTTTTAAAGGTTTATGTGATCAACTTGCAGCAAACTAGTCAACCGGTAGAGGAGATCGATAAGATTCAATGGCTTTTGTGTTGATTGGGTGCTTCATTTGAAACATTTTCCATTGCCATAAGGGTTTCTAAACCAGGTCCGGTATTTAATGATCTTATCTCACAAGCCGAAAGTCATGAATTATTTTTGAAATCTTTGTATGGTTTTACCACTTCAACTCCTACTGCAGCCTTTTCTGCTAAACAGTCTCAGTCTAGGCAAATTCCCTCCCCTCAACATCTTGTTCCGTATGCACACAGACTTTCCCAAAACCACATCTATATTTATATTTTTCGGTTCACGCTATATGAGAATACAAGTGTAATGCATAAATACAACATTCAAGACCGCATTTTTCTTAAGAACTTCTTAAGTGCCAATTCTATATACTCCACAACCAAATCTAAGTTTATACCAGATTCATAACAAAACTTCTTAGTTCTCCGATAGACACTAAATCAAGAAAGGTATTTAGTCATTCAAGAAAAATCTTACACCCATCCAATGAATGAACTACAACCATATGACCAACCACCACCAGTGCATCGCCATTCGCTAGTCCCCCCCACAATCCAATATCCACCATCATCATAAACCCCAAGCAAAACATATTTTTTACACAAACACAACCAACAAATTTAACTAACAAATCGAATCAAGACAAGATTAGCTAAATTCTATGAAGAATTTAGCACACCAACAAGGCAACAACCTTAAGAAACATCAATTCGAAAATTCAATGGTTCATCTTGGTCATTTGCAAGAGATTTTGTACAATTTCTGACATTGGTGGTCTAAACTCTGGTTCGGCCTACAAAAATTGAAGAAACATACAAAATATAAATCATTGACACCTATAATGGTTCATTTTGGAAATTAAACATTTTTTGAATCATTAATAGACATGAATCCGAGTGTCTGTATGTTCCTTTTCAAAGATGTTTTGGTTATCTCACTACTTGGGTGTCAAATAGTCATTTTATAATGTTTGGAAAAATATATTATGTTTCTGATTATTTGATTATTTAATGATCAAATAACTAATTTCATAAAAGTAACATAAATTTGTCAAAAACTCCTACAGTTGTTCGTTATCTGATTATCGTATCCAAACATTATTTTCTATAGCCCGTTATAGATACTAACCTGAACACAAAGAGAAATAATATCTGCAAATCGAGATAAAGACTTGGATGTATACGTGGCATCAAGAGATGGGTCAACCATTCTTGATAAGGCTTCGATATCATGAAGACGAGGAACTGCCCATCTTACTAAAAATTGCTCCCCACGAGGTTTTGTCCTATAAGAATCAAGCAATATTCATTAGGAAAAAAAAAAGATAATATTACTTTCTTCCTAAAAATAAAAATTCAACATTCAATTTAAGTATCAAAAGAATCAAATGAGTTGTTTTCCAACTATACAATAATTATTATACATCCTTACGAAAGATAAAGTAAAGTTCAACACAATTTGGAGATAACAAGAATAAGAAAATTCAAGTATGCTTCGAACTTGAAGTCAAAAATGGACTTTCCTTTGCATTAGAAGATGGGGAGGGGCATTTCGGTCATTACCAAGGGTGCTAAAAATATTATAATCTGACCGGAAGTTTTGAATATCCGATCCAAAATTAGGGATACAGTATTCAGATAATGATTTTCCAATATAAACCCTTACAAACTCATTTTTGCTAATGTCTTTTATATTTTTAATTTACCTTAACAATTAGTTTTTACAAAACCTTATTATTTTGTACCTTACCTGTTCTACTGCAATACCAAACACAACTTTAATAGAGGTAATAATTCTTTTTTTATATGCCTTTCATGTATACAATAAATAAGTTAGAATAAATAAGTTGTTTCAATCTACCAAACACAACTTTAATAGACGTAATAATAAAGAAGCAATTTAATTCATTTATTAAGTAGATAATGGAGGTAATCAATAAGCAATTTAATTCATTCATTAAGTAGATAAAACTAATATGAAATTAGGTTGTCTAAAAGACAAAGAAATCTTATTCTAATAAAAGAATACTTTTAATCTCTTTTTGACATGTGTCATCATATTAGGCCTTCTAATTAATACACATTTTATTCTTTTTTTTGTCATTTGTCACCTTATTAAACCTCTTAATTAATGTATGCCACTTGTCAATCTATTAATTATCTATTTCAAATTTTAAAACTTTCACTTTAATTACAATAAATTAATAACAATGCAATAAAAATTAAAATAAAATTAATATAAATTATAAGGTGATATAATTTCACATATTGATTTAAATTAACGAATATAATTGATTAATAATTTTGTGTTCTAACTATTAAAGTTTAATTAATTTTGTAGCCGTGGTTTCACGGCTTATAAACTAGTTAATATATATTTGTAAAAGTCGAGATACTCTTTGATACGATTTCGCGGATATCAAAATCTACTAACCAAAATTTCATATATATGGTTTTGAACATTCATTACCACAAAGAAAAAAAAAGTTTGAGTAAATTACACGAATGGTCTCTATGGTTTAGGGTAATTTACATATTTGGTCCCTAACTTATTTTTTTAACTCGGAAGGTTACTATTGTTTGTTTTTATTACACATTTGAGTAATAAACACTAAAATTGAAGAACGGGGGGGGGGGGGGGGGGGGGGGGGGCAAAGTCAAACTTTATTGTTTTTGGGCATAATATGTAACTATTTTAATACTTATGGACTAATTATTAAAAAAAAAAAAGGCCCCCTGGCCATATATAAGCTCCGCCAATGCTCCTCACCTTACCTTACCTACACTCACCATTTTCCTTATTTAAATAATAATATTTTTAGGTAAGAAGGGGACCAAACGCGTAACAAAAACAAACAGTAGGGTCCAAGCGCGTAACAAAAACAAATAGTAGGTACCTCCCAAATTAAAAAAAGAAAAAAGTTAGAGACCAAATGTGCAAATTACCCCAAACTATAGGACCATTCGTGTAATTTACTCAAAAGGTTTAGAAGATCTTAGGAGGAAAACCTGTCATGAGCTTTTCGACCCGTGAGAAGTTCCAACATCACAATTCCGAAGCTATAAACATCACTTTGATAAGTATAAGTTCCTGATTCCAATTCCGGGGCACCGTATCCCGAAGCTTGCAGCTAATTAAATTACCAAATGTCAATTTTCATCATCATAATTATTCAAACACGAATCATAAATTTAATAAAACTTATTCAAAAACAATTTGTTTTAAAAAACTGACCGAAATTCTAGGGTGTTTTTTGGTTTTTTCTTTTCAACCCGAAAATTAAGACCGAAACTTTATATAAGTTCCTTACTTAGATTACTTATTTAAGATCTTTCTGGTTTCCGTTGCAATTTGTGTTGTAAGTGTTTTTTTTGCTATTATATGTCAATAAATTCTACAAATATCGTCTCACTTTCATGGATTTTGACTTATGGGTCTTCGATTGCTAATATTATTGCTTTATGGAACCACAAAAAAAATAAAAAAATAAAAAATAAAAAAAAAAAAAAGAAAACTCCGAAGATTTACCTTACTAATGTGGCCTGATGGTAGTAGTGGGGCCAAACCACAATCCGAAACACGTACATTAAGCTCTTCATCAAGAAGAATATTTGTTGACTTGAAGTTTTTATGTGCAACAATCGGTTGACAAACCTCATGCAAATACCTTAAAAAAAACATTATAAAAATAAAAACACTAACATTTACAATCATGATTTAACTTTTTCATATTTTAGGTCTGTTTATACGTTATCTATGTGACACTACAACAAAAATATATGATTTCTATATGGGTTAAGGTCACCATAAATTGCAACCATCTTTTTAATTTGTCCCATGAGAGTCATTCTACTTTCAAAAAATCCTTCCATCCACGTCACCCATACAATATTTTAATTCTACTTTTTTTTACTATTCAAAAAAGGATGTAAGTACAAGTGTTATTATTATTATTTTATTTTTTTGAACCTAAAAAGTTGAAAGATGTACTCACTCCAATGCTTTTGCTGCTTGAAGTGCCAAATGTACACGAGCATTCCATGAAAGTTTTTCATGAATCTCATCATCAAGATGCAATGCTTCATGTAACGTCCCGTTTTTACAATATTCATAGACAAAAAGCCTTTGTCCATGTTCTACACAATAACCTTCGAGTCCAACTATATTTTCATTTTGAAGTTTTGAGACATTCGACACCATACCCATGAAATCTTCATCACTCCATTGCCTCAAAGATATATTCTCCAATTTTCTTATTACAAATACCTAAAAAAAAAATGATATGCATTCCCAAACAAAAATAAGATTACGAAAACATGTAAAAACGATAAATTTTATGTATTCGTAATCTAGTAAGCAATATATGGGTGTATCATTTTAAAAACTTACTCTCGTTTATTTTTCCCTTCCATTTTCCCAAAAGCGAAGTCATTTTCTCAATAAATTTTTAAACATCAATTATTCAGACAACAATTTATCTATAAAAAAAAGAAAAAATTACCTTTCCATTAGGGAGTTGGGCTTTGTAAACTGGGCCAAGTACGCCTCTACCAATAAGATTTTCTTGAGAAAAGCTATTTGTATATTGTTGAAGAGAAGCAATTGAGAAAGATTTGGGAGAATTTATGTTTCTTGAAGTGTTCCCATTTGTGTTTGTTGGAATCACCAATGATTTTACAATGACACTTTCTCTTGAAAGAAGTTGAGGAGGTGTTGGATTCTTGGAAATGGTTTCCTTTTTCTTTTCTTTCACATTGGATATTGGCAATAAGTTATTTCTTCCATTATCATTCCTTTGAGCCTCTGTGTAACAAAGAGATCACAAGTGTCATGGTCAACTTTTGACTTTCAAGATCGAAATATGCAAACCATTAAACTCAAAGTATGTTTTTAAAACAATTATTTTGTGTTTAACTTACCATTCTCTTTAAGATGAGGTGGATTTGAGGAAGACTTTATATGATCACTAACTTTGATACTTGACTTTTCTTTGTGGCGTTTTGACATACGAATGCAAAATCCAAGTGCAAGTAAAACAATAATCAAGAATCCACTAATTGCAACCCAAACAACTTTATTACTAAATATTGACTTTTGTTGACCGGAATCATGTGGTAGCTTTGGAGAAGAAGGTCCAAGTGCTTCAATTCCGGAGCTTGTTTCCGGAGTTTGAGGGGGGAATGGCGATGATGGTGAAGGAGATGAGAGAGGTGGCGAAGGAATAATGGTTGTATTAAAAGGGTTTCCTTTGTTTCTGCATTGCATATATGAATGTTATATTTATATATCGTTTAAATAGCTCGAACAAGAGAAATCATTGCAACTATTTTAAAAAATTGAAACATTTTCATGTTTTGGAAATGGTCTAATATGCCCTTCGATAATCAGAAAATCTTGAGAGCCTTCACGAATGGCAATCAAATTGGAATCTTGTTTATGAGACGATATTTGGTTACTTGGATTTTGGTCGACTAGATTTTATGTTTTGCAATTATTCAAGGGTATCGAACACATCGGATTAATTATCAAAAACTTTTATAATTTGGAGAAAAGATTATATTCCTTACGGAATGATTAATTTGTACCTGAAATTTGGAATGCTCAACAATTTCGGTGGGATTGGCCCAGAGAAAAGGTTATTCTCGATATCCCTATGTTACAAAAAAAATATATTATTTCAATTAATAAAAATAATAATATATAATACAAACAAAAAAAAATGAAAATATATGTATCTTGAGAGAAGCTGTATATGGAAGAAAAAAAATATGGCAAGAATCATACAAATCAATAAGTGGAAGATCTTGCAATACATCGAGTACCCCAGTGAGATAATTGTCCTCTAAATGCCTGTAAAAGTAAAACAAAACGATACCCAAAATATAAATTTATTCATTGATATTTACATCATTAATATTATGTTTATTTTTTTATTCATCATTGATCAAATTCAAAGCTCATATAAACGACTTACAATGTGGAAATTGATGACAAGTTCACCATTGAAGGAGGCAAAGGGCCACTTAGATTGTTGCGAGATAAGTCCCTGAAACAAAAAAAAAAATCAAATTTAAAACATATCTATTATTTTATTAATTTAATCACTTTATTATTTTTTTTAGTGATTAAACCATTTTACCTTTTTGGATAGTTTAAAAATACCAACACGATCGTATTTTCACCATTTATTAATTTTGCCACCGAACTTATTTTAATTGGTTTTTTTGAAAAGGTTAAAAAAACGTATAATGATTTAATGACTACAGAGATTAAAAAAGTGGCTAAATGAATAAAATGATGAAAGTACATCGTGGTTTGTTGTATTTTGCCTATTTGAATTTATCAAAAAAAAGAAGCCATACAAATTACTCAATGCGATAAGTTGTTGAAAGGAATCTGGAATGACTCCACTCAAATGGTTGTTGTTCAAAGACCTACAATTAAAGAAGAACAATTGATTAAAGAAAATAACAGAGGAAATATTATATATGAAAAGGAAACTTACAAATCTGTCAATTGGCCTAAAGTAGACAATGACTCTGGTATGGTTCCCTTAAGTTGGTTCCCAGATAGAAAGCTAACAAAAATAAAATAAATAAATAAATAAGATGTAATTTCATTAAAGAAACAATGTCATAAAATTTTTGAATTTTCTTGTAGGCATTGTTTCTTTTATTTTACCAATTAAATGTTGTTTGGACTCTGGATTAAGTGTTGTACGTTTATAACGATGTTCAAAAAAATATTCCAGAAAATAACGGCACATGTAGTGAAACATAAGAAAAAATAAACGGAGGAAATTTATTAAAACTAGGATCACTCATATATAGCTTATTGAATTAAGCCATGCGCATTAAGCCCCTTAGGTAAAAAAGAAACAAGAGTAAATTACATGAATGGTCCCTAAGGTTTTGGGTAATTTGCATGTTTGGTCCCTAACTTATTTTTTTAACTCGAAAGGTCCCTGATGTTTGTTTTTGTTACACGCTTGGTCCCTATAGTTTGTTTTTGTCATGCTTTTGGTCCCTATCTTACATAAAAAGACTATTATTTAAATAGAGAAAAATGGTGAGATAGATAAGGTAAGATGAGGAGGTGGGATTGGGGATGTGTTTATTTAAAGAAATTAGAAAATCAATGGCAAAATAGTATTTTTACGTAAGAAAGGGACCAAGCGCGTAACAAAAACAAACAGTAGGGACCTTCCGAGTTAAAAAATTAAGTTAGGGACCAAACGTGCAAATTACCTTAAACCATAGGGACCATTCGTGTAATTTACTCAAGAAACAACTTATTTTAAGCCTATAAATTATATATATATATATATATATATATATATATATATATATTTTTTTTTTTTGTGTGTGTGTGCAAAGCAATAGATGCACAAAAAGAAAACAAAGATGGAAACATAACGTACAAGGTTTTGAGGGTACTTGGCAAATCTGATGGAATATTGCCTCCAATGTGGTTATTGCTCAAATCTCTGTATAACGGAAGATCATAAAATAGTAATACCACAAGGTGTTAACATGATGAAAGTTGTAAACTTAAGCATTGTTTTTTTTTCTATTATTTGTATAATGTTGCCTCCAATGTTTGTATAACGTACAAGGTCTTGAGGGTAATCGGCAAATCTGTATGGAATATTGACTCCAATGTTTTGTTTGTTTTTTCTATTAATTGATTGAGTCATGTTCCATTAAGTCCTTTAATTAAGCAACAAAGAAAGAACTCCTTCAAGACTCACATTTGTATGATTGAAGCAAAAGCTCCCAAATTCTCACCGAGTTCACCTCCCAAATTAGCATCGTTAAGGACTCTGTGAATTTAGAAATAATTACAAAAGACAATTTTTAATTATTTAGATATTCGTAAAAAGATAAAAACAGGGGATATAATAATTATTTTATATCGTACATTCCTGTTATGTTGGAATTGACGCATTGAACACCTTGCCAACCTTCTAAACATGGGTCGCCTCCTGCGAGCAGCCATCCCAGAAGAGGAGGGAAACCGAGGGCGGCGTATAGGCTATTTATGGCTAAAACTGTAAATATGGAAATCATATTTGTAAACAAAGATGGAAAATAGTAATATAGTCAAATAAAGAGACAAAAAAAAATATATTAAAAAGAAAGTCTTTGTACTTTTATGGGTTTATTTGGGTATTAAACCATTATAATTTTATTGGCAATTTAGGAAAACCTTTTTCTTTTCCGGTTTTCTGATTTGGTAAGGATTAAAATACAGGAAAAGAATAACGTAGCTTTATTATTTTATTCATAATGGATGAAATGGGAAAAAATAAAAAGATTTAACTAAAAAGATAACATGTCAAATAGTTTAAAAGTTGGGTATTCATTATTTTCATAATAATTTTGTAATCGTATTTATACTAGTTACTTACAACATCTCCGGCTTTCCTCTTATTTATATATCACTCTTTTGCTGGTTAAAAAAAAAAAAAAAAAAAAATTACATCTCCGATGATAATTTGGGCCTGATATCGTTAGGGTAAATCCCTTTGATTTTTAAAGCTTTTTGTTATTTGAGAAAAACAATAAAAAAAAAAAAAAAAAAAAAGTATTGCCATTGAAAACAATAATTTTGTGTTATTAGAAAGAATGATTTTTTGTTGATATTTCAAAAACTTATTAGTATTATCATATTCGAATTTTAACAACTTTAATTAACTAGAGTGTAAAATAAAGTGTTATAAATATAATGGCCAAATTAGACTTTCGTAGTTTCGTATAAAAATGTTTAAAGCGACCTCTTAACAACTAATTTTTTATATTTGTTAAAAGCTTTATAAAAACCGAGTGAAGATGCATTTATGTGGTTACTGAAATAGTGTATATTTTACACTTTGTCCACCTTCTGATAATATTATATTTACCCTCTAATCTTAATAAAATGTTATATAATTATTAAATTTTTGACCAACTGATTTATTTTACTTAAATTACAAACCTATCAATCTACCGTGTTTTTTTTAATAACTATATGCGTAGTCTAATAATGACAAACTATGAAAGGATTTTATAAAGCAATTTATATCAATGAAGGTAAAGTAGCTAAATTTCCCAACAACAAAACTTTTGAAAAAGGTTTATAATTGGAGAAGTATAAAAGCTTTGAATTATAAAATTCAAATAATATATTTTTCGCCAAAAACTAAATATTAATTAAAGTTAACGAGGAGAGGGAATCAAGAACTTACTATCACCAGGATCAGTAAACCCGAAACAATTTCGTGTGGAAGAAATTATCAATAAACCCAAAATTGCAACCACATAAATCTTCATTTCTGAGTTTTGTTTCTCCCTTGTGTTCTTTAATTTCTACGAAAAAGAAAAAAACCCTAAAACATATTTTTATAGTGAATGATAATCTAAACAGATACAAAAAAAATTTGAAATGCATTAGGCCAAGTAGCAAGTATCCCACAAAATATATTGCAAAAAGAGTAAAATATAAGAGAACCCACAAATGAAAACAATCAAAAATTGCAAGAAAAGAGAAAAGAGAAAAAAGAAAAAAGATTGAACTTTAAACAGAAAAGATGGAGAATTGGAGAACAAAGTAATTTAAAGTTTAAAAAAGGGTTTTTGGCTCAAAAGCACACACAAGCAAAATTTCAGAAATTAGAAGAATCTTGAAGGGCTGTTTTGAATATACACATTTCCCAAAATATAAAGTCAAAGTATGTTCAATATTTCGTAGAAAATTCAAAACCTTGAATCAATTATTTAAAACAATTCATCATTAGTTGTACGTAGATAATACAAACTTTTTCCTTTTCTTTCCTATTTTCTTTCAATTTCACAGAAGAAACACCTAAAAAGGAACCATATTTTAAAGGAATCCAAGAAAACATCAAAAATTGGTAAGCGTAGCAAATAATGAAATTTAAAATCATCAAAAAAAGAAAGTGTTTTTTGCATTCAAACAAAAATTAAACTTTGAACGAACATAGTGATAACTAACTAAAAGCATTTTGCAGCTAAAAAAACTCTGTACAACAATAAAAATACAGAAGGGTTCCACTGAAAATTGACACATTTCCCAGATTCGACTCCATTGATGAAATTTAGCAAAGAAAATTCAAGCCCATGAAGGAATTCATGTACAACTTACTATATATGTGAGCACGAGATGCGCAGATAGAGATTTAATTTCTGAAAAGAAGCGGCATTTAGAACCCTAGAACTTCAAAAAGACATCGAGGGAGAGAAGAAGGCCATGGTGCTCATCGGCAAAAGGTAAGCATTGGTTATTCTGTTTTTGAGGAGGGTTTCTTTCACTTTTTTGGGATGTGTTTTGAGTTGGATATTGGAGTGGAGTGTAATGTAAAAGTACTAAAAAGGATTAGCGTATTAAAAGTTTAAATTTCAAGAAATGTTTTTTTGTATTGTAGTTGAGAGACCGTTGCGTGGCTCTATTATTATTTGTTAGAGAGAGAGAGAGAGAGAGAGAGAGAGAGAGAGAGAGAGAGAGAGAGAGAGAGAGAGAGAGAGAGAGAGAGAGAGAGAGAGAGAGAGAGAGAGAGAGAGAGAGAGAGAGAGAGAGAGAGAGAGAGAGAGAGAGAGAGAGAGAGAGAGAGAGAGAGAGAGTAAAATACAAAAAATAATATTTATTTTATAAAAAATGCCTTGTAATTTCGTAAGATTATTTTTTCTAATCATAAATAATATTTAGACCATTTACATCGTTCATTAGATCATTGAAAAAGTTAATGGCATAAATTAAAAGGAATAACGAATTAATAGGTTAATGTATTTTTATTTATTTTGTATATATTTAGCCAATGAATTTTTTTGTTTATATTTGACAATTTAGTTTGTTTTTTTTTTCTCACGTCTAGTTCTTATAACATGTTACTCTAGGTTTACACAGAAAAATGATTTAATAGGATAATATAATTTTCAGTTTGTACACATTTAGTCCTTGTGATTAGTTTCTTCAGGTTTTGTTCACAACATCTTATATGAAAAAAATTATTAATGAAGCGTTTTCATACGGGGTCGTCCTCACTTATATCAGTAACCTAATTCATAAATCGGTTAAATAATATTAGTGTCTTTGTTTTCTCCAAGCATAAGATGTCTTCGACTTCGGTTTTATCTATCTCCATAGCAAACAACAAGATTCTTATTGTTTCCTCCCAACTCGAATTTACACTTTCAAGACAAAGGAATTAAGGAAGACTAAATAATTTGCATTTCCAAGACAAAAGAACACTCTAGCAAAAAGTTTCATCTATCTCCATAACAGACATAGAAATTCCTTGTGATTGCTTCCTCCTAATTCGAATTTGCACGTCCATGACAAAAAAAACATCGTCGTCTATTATGATGATTGACAAGGTTGTAGAACTCGTTGCTCAGTACCTGTTCGACCGACTACCGTGTAGCGAGTACCCGGGGAGTACTCGAGGAGTACTCGGATTCGGTAACTCATGTAGAAATATTTTTAGGGAAATTATATATGTCAAAATCATAAGTTTATTGAAATATATAACAAAATTAGATACACGTGAATACATAAAAGCCAAAAAACACATAATGGACTTACTTAATGAATAATTATTGAAAATCTATGATATATATATATATATATATATATATATATATATATATATATATATATATATATATATAGTAATAATCACAAGTGTGTTAGATAATAAATCATTAAGTATATTATACATATTAATCACCAAGTTGACCGTGTTTTACAACACTACTCAGTAAGGGTCGATCGGGGAGTACTCGATATTTTGTAACTCGCCTTGGTAAGGGGCGAGTAGCGAGTACTCGGAGGAGTAATCAGCCAACTCGGCGAGTTTTACAACACTGATGATTGATAAAATCGAAGTCGAAGATATCTTCTTCTTGGAGAAAACTAAGACATCAATATTATTTAACCAATCCGTGAATTAGGTTACTAATATAAGTGAGCGACGAGCCATGTATAGGAACACCTTATTAATGATTGTCACATCTATGATATCGTGAGCAAAACCTAAAGAAACTGATCACAATGACTAAATGTGTACAAACTGGAAATTATATTATCCTATTAAGTCATTTTTTCGATAGAACCTAAAGTAGCTTGTTATAAAGGCTAAATGTTGAAAAAAACAAGTTAAATGGTCAAATGTGGACAAAAAAATTAGTGACTAAATTTGTACAAAATGAAAAATACATTACCCTATTAAGTCATTTGTAACAACCGGATTCCTAGGTATTATATTTTTATTCTTTTATTTTTGGAAGTTGTGGGGAGACTCGGCGAGTTCATGAGTGGACTCGGCGAGTCCACGCTGTTTAATGAAACCCTAATTTCCAGTGTTTGAGACCTATTTAAAGGCCCTTAGGGCCGTCATTTGCGGCCACCAACCCCCAGAGAGAGAAAACCTAAGAGATCTAGAGCATTTGTGAGGAAGGAGAGGCCATTCTTGATCCTTTTGTGGGTGTTTTTGCAAGAAGGAGGTGACCAAGGCAAGAGGAGGCTGAAGGAGGAGCGATTGTGGTGATTTCTGAGTTCTTAGAGATCATATTGAGGTATTTTGCTCGGACCTTCTTCAGTTTTGATGTTGATTCTTAGTGTTAGGGTTTTCTAACCCTTTTAGAGGATGAATAAGTGGAGCATTTGGTCCCTTCTCGAGTCGATGTTCTGGATCTGGACCCAAAGAGGTCCAAAGACCTTAACCCTTGGAGCTTTATGAGTCATTTTGGGAGCCATGAGCTTGGGATGTCATTTTTGGGGCTAAATCACCAAGTTAAACCATTTAGATGTTATATGAGTGTCAAGGTCTGAGCTTTACGTGATTATCATGCTTGGGAAGGCCATATCTATAAATGTATGGAACAGATCTGACCTCAAGAGGCATATGGAGTTTGTACATGGCATGAACTCGCTGAGTCCGAAGAACAGACTCAGCGAGTAGGATGAGGGTTTCCCGTAAATCACTCAGTGGGTAGACTTGTCGAGTTGGGGAATAACTCGGTGAGTCAGGAAAAGTTAGGGGACTGGAGTTCAAGGCGGAACTCGCCGAGTTGTTCTTGAGACTCATCGAGTTGAGTCGGGGTGGCCCCGCGATTCATGCCAGGTGTGACTCGTCGAGTCAGTGGAAGCACTTGACGTGCCAAGAGAGAGACTAAGAGAGTCAGTGGACACGTGTAGACTCGCCGAGTCGCCCTAGTGCACTCGACGAGTCGGGTCAAAGTTGACCGTTGACTTTTGTTGACTTTTAGGGTTGGGTATAGTGGTATTTATGAGAGTATTTTCATTGTGTGATTAGGCAAAGGCTAGATCACATTTCTACCGAGTCAGAGACTTATCGAGACACTGAGGTGAGTCTTCTCACTATACGTTACCTAGAGTGGTGTTATGCGATGACCAAAGGGTCTTATGTGTTATGTATGAGATTATGTGCTATGTGATATATGTATGTTGTATGATGATATAGACCGGACCGGAGGGTCCAACGAGCTATGACCGGACCAAAGTGTCCAACGAGCTACGGGAGTGGAGGGTCCCGCTGAGACACATTGACCGGAGGGTCGTATTATAGCCTCGAGTGGCGTATGTGTTGTATGCGGTATTTTGGGGAACTCACTAAGCATTTATGCTTACAGTTGTTGTGTTATGTGTTTCAGGTACCAGTGATGAGCGCGGGAAGGCGCCGACATGATTCGTACACACGCACATTGGAGTTTATATATTATGATCTTGGGGTTTTGTACTGATACAATGTTTTTGAAATGATTGTGAATGATATTTTATGGTTGTTCAAAAGTGAAAAATTGTTCAAATTTTTACGGTGTTACATCATTATCCCAATTTGAAATGTTAACTGTTGGATTCTTAATTTCCCTTCAAATTTTCTTTTTAGGATTTGGTGTAGGGTTAACTGAGGGATTCTTGCAAGATAATTTATTATGCCCCCTTTGCATACAATTCTAATATTGGACAGTTCCGCCTTTAAATGAGACTTAGGAGAATCAGTCTTCATGCTTAGAAACATGCCTTTTCCTTTTGATACAAGGCCTTCATGGCATCATTCTCTCAACAAGTGATAATGGTTTAGTGTCAATGTTGGTTCCCACATATTGTTGTCATTAATAGGATGTATATTAGACTCATAAGTAGCTAAAAACTTGTCCTTACCAAACCATGTGCTGATGAATCTAGATATGAGTGATAGCCATTTCTCACTTCATAAGTATTCAAAACCACTTGGATGAACATATCAGCTCCTGCAAACACAATAAAAGTTGTAATTAGTATTCATATTGATAATTGTAAAAACAAATTTATGATACTTACTTGATACCAATACTAAACTCATCTATTTTCTTAATAAGTCGTGGACACACATCATGAACCCATTTATGTGCATCCATCTTCAAGTTAAAGAACATTTCCATCATATATAATCTAATATCCTCAAGCATGGCCAACAAAGGCTTCTTTATAGCATCAAGTATGATGGCATTAAAACACTCTGCCATTCTATTTTCAACTGTCGCACATGCCATTCCACCTTTAAAAATGTCATGCACCAAGATTTAGGCTCCTTTTTCCATCAAAGAATCATAAGCAGCATGATTGACTTCTCTAATATTCTCCATATTCAACTTGAAGTCTCCCTCAATAGTTGACTTGGAAACTGTCCAAAACATATTCTTGAACGTTGTACCGTTAAAGACCTTTCTGAAATTTGCATACATATTTATTACACATTATATGTGCTCAATATGTGGTAGTACAACTTTTGTAGCTTCTAAGAGACTTCATCAATTACATTAAAACATTTCATTAGTAACTACTCGATATATGTATAAATGAAATGACAAATAAATATAATCGAAAACATTACCTTGTGTTAATCAGACTTAACACACAAATACAAGCCTCCTTGTAATTCCAAATCATCATATAATAGTTCCAAGAAACCACTTCCAGTTGGGCTTGTTCGCAGTTTCAATAACATCCCAAGCAATGGGATACACATGGTTATTTCCATCCCTCCCTATGGCAGTTAGCAGCTCACCTTTACATTGTCCCTTTAAAAAACTTCCATCAAGCCCAATAACTCTTTAACAACCAACTTTCGATCCTTCTTTGATATCATTGAAACATGTATACATTCTGTGGAAAGTAGTAGTGTTATCAGGGTTTACAGTGATAGATGTTTAAATTGTACTCCCTAGATTGGACCTCATCAACTCATGTCCATAATCCCATACTTTTGCATAGTGATCACTCAACTTTCCTTATGTTATATAAAATTCCCTACACTTCGCTCTACAACATTTTGACCATGAAACCTTGCAATGGAACCTGCTTTGAATAATAGCTTCCATTTCCTTACATTTCATATTTGGTTTCCTAACCATCTCCTTCAGAAACTGCGTAGCTATCCATGTGGGATCCATAAGATTAGCACTACGGAAATTCCTAACATAAGTATGTTGCTTAACCATTTTTTTGATTTGGAATGATCTTTTAGTGCTCATCCATGAGGCTCTTACCACAAGGGGACATTGAAATTTCTCAAGTTCACTTGCACATATCCTTACATAATCACATTTCTGATGGGTTTTGAGCATTACAACATTGCTATGTGCACATGCAAACCCTAAAGCTTTTGATCTAGGTTTATCTAATTGTACATGAAAATTATCCAAAGCTTATAAACCCTAATTCTAGCATATGAAAATCAAAATCAACAACTAAACAGGTTTAGATGATTACCTTTCAATAGTAGCAAGAATCTTCAAACTTCAAGAGCTTAGTATCACAAATGTAATACCTTTGATGGCTCACAAACACCAAAGCAAGTTGGATGATCTTGGAGAGAGGAGAAGAAGTCTCAAAATCGGCTCTAAGAACTCTAGGGTTCAAGTGGTAGCTGAAAATTAAAGCCCTATGGTCCTTTTTATAGGTGAGCTACTAGGGTTTCAGTCAAAACCGTAATTGGATAGCTTAGGTCTTAAGCAGTCCAACAGAACCTTCTAGAATAAAGCCTTGGACGAAATCAAGATGGGCTTCCACTTAATTTCGTCCACCCTTTAATCCAAGGATCCACAACCCAAAATCCAATTATCTTATAATTGCAGTTCCAGTCTCCTAAGTTCAGTTAATATCTTTTGATCACAAAATTAATTCTTAATTAATTTTTGACCAATATTAATTAACCAATATGATTTCTCTAATATATAATTCATAAAATATATTAATAAACCATAATATCCTCTCTTTTCACTAATCATCCAGTCAAGTTGCTTTGGTGAAGGCAACCCAAAAGCACCATGCTACTATCGGGTCAAGTACATACCAAACATAGTTATGGGCTTAGACACCTAATCCAACAGTCTCCCACTTAGATAAGTCTAATAACTATAACTGCAAGTACGACTTCAAACTTCGATTAGCAATCGCAGCTCTCAAGGCTTCTATCAACTCTAACCTAGTCAAATGATATGTCCTTTAGATAAGGGATACTATAGTCCTTCGTTCTCAAGATATCGTGTGGACAATCACATGGAACATAGTTATACTTATTGTCCAGCAGTTTGTTTCTTGATCTCCGATTTGTCTGACAAAGAACTTAATTGAACACATCAACTTAGTACTGACCAAGCCCGACACATAAGTCAAACCAAATCATCGAGGGGCCAAAGATATCGCTTTTACCCTTGTGAGGTAAAAGGAACAAATAAACTTCAACTCATATGTTTGTACTATTTGCTCATCAAATTGTGCACAACAATACGTTTTATAACATCAAGTTACTGATGTGTTTACGCATCATGAATTTACAACCAACTCGCAAACAACAACTTATATTGTAACAACGTAAAATTTTAACCAAATTTTTAAATTTCAAAACACATTGATTTTAATAAATAACCATAAAATGCCACAATGTTAATTCACCAAAACTCATGTTCAAAAGAAAACAATATATAAAAACTCTAGGATCCTCTAAATCATAAAACAATCTCTGGTGTGTGTACAATCAAGTCAGCACCTTCCCGTGATCCTAAGAAGTACCTGAAACACATAGCACATAACACGGTAAGCACAAAGCTTAGTGAGTTCCTCAAAATACCATACACAACTCATTAGACACTCTAGACCATAACTCAATAAGACTCTCCGATCAATGTGTCTCAGTGGAACCCTCCGGTCCCAACTCAGTAAATTCATAGCTACAAGATTTAGAAATAATCACAAATAAATAATGTAATGACCCAAAATTCTCTACGTTAGTGAAGTTGAAGTTAGTTTTCTGTTACGTAGAATTAAGCTTTATGTGCGTTTACGGAGTGAGATTGGATATGTTGTAAGAATTTAATATAGATTAAAATAATTTATAAGATTTAAATAATAGTTAATATGTGTTAAGGTATTTAAGTAATATTATGATTTAATTAACACTCAAAGTATTAAAAAATGGTTTATTTTATATGTAAAAAGAAATTAAGCGGTTATAAAAAAAACATCATATTAAATATGGTGAGGGTCATTATTGATAGAAGTATCAAAATAAGGGGATATAATTGTAAATTACAATTCAATTTGTGAATTGAATTATCAGGTAACTTACGATTGTATATTAGTTTTAAATAACTCTATGCGATTAGGAAAACTGTCGCAACCTATCTGTTCTTCTTCGTTTCCATTACCATATCGATTCGCATACTTCCCCTACTCCCTAAATACACCGATCAAACCCCTTCCTTGGGGCCGCCATATTTGTGTCGACCACAAAAGAAGGGAGGTAGAGAACAGAGAGATAAACTGTGTGCTAGTCCGTGCTCCGGCAAGGGCTTAGCGGTTTCGGGCGAGTGGCTAACTCCAACGAGTTGATCCTGTTTCCGGTGGTTCACTCCTGCAAATCGGTCACCTTCTTGTGTTCTGCTTTATCTCCGACGAGAAGGAAACGAGAGAGAATATCGAGACAGTCGTGATCTTGGAGACGTCCTCTGGTCCTTCGAGAGTACAGGAAAGAAGCAAAACACATTTAGCCTTGTTCTTAGTGTTGTGCGATCAACACCATGTTAGTGAATACCTGAGTCCGGAAGTGGCTAGAAGGCGTGATCCGGTCCAGAAGCAAATTCTTTGGAGTGTTGTCCAAGTTCCAAAGAATTTCCTTGAGCCATAAGGATTCTCTACATGGAAAGGTTTAGATTACTTTTTAGGAATCCTAATTATATGCTAATTAGTTTTGTTTTAGTATATATATATATCCAGTAGGTTCTTGTAATCATTAATTGAAGTTTTTTAGTTATATTTCTTCAATAAAACATACCTGCGAGTTTATGCAGTAATAACTTCCTGTTCACCTTAAATTGGTATCAGAGCATCCGGTTTCTTCAACAAACCTGTTGAGAAATCAAGAAGCAAACCTGATTCTTGTGTGGAGAATCTGTGTAGGAAAATATATCGTGACAGAAAGGGAAAAGAACTCAACGACTACAAGTTGTTTTCGTGTGAAGTGAGGAAGGCATACCGTGAACCAGCGAGAGATCTGTGTGCAGACGTCTTTTTCCCTAAAGGAAACAAAATACAAAAGTGTTGTTTTTATGTTTGACTTTGGGCTTGTTTAATTAATGTTCTCATCCGTGTTTGGCTTCTAGGTGTTCTAATTGGGGCCCAAATCTGTCCAACTTTGAATTAAAGGAGAAGTTACTTTAATTCAATTCACTTGTGAATTTATTTAATAATAATAATAATAATAATAATAAATCAATTTTTCTGATTTGTGTGGAGGAATCAGAAATTGAACCAAGATGTCGGGAGGAGAATTGTCTCAACCAACGGCTAAGGAACACATGTCGTTTACGTTCCAATGTCCGACTTTGACATCGACGAACTACACAATTTGGAGGATGCGCATGGAGGTGCTACTCGGCATTCATGGCGTTTGGGATGTGATTGATCCCGGACTAGATGACTTGAAGAAAAACAACATCGTGAAAGGATTTTTGTTTCAATCGATTCCGGAGGATTTAATCCTTCAAATCGGTAATTTGAAAACCGGAAGAGAGATGTGGGAAGCGATTAAAACTCGTAACCTAGGAGCTGATCGTGTGAAGGAAGCCCGACTCCAAACTCTAATCACAAAATTTGAAAACTTAAAGATGAGTGATACTAGTACAATAGATGAGTTCGTTGCAAAATTATCTGGAATTGCTTCGAAATCCGCCTCACTAGGAGAAGTTATGACTGAACAGAAGCTTGCGAAGAAGTTCCTTACGAGCCTCCCTAGGCGATTTGTACACATTGTTGCAACCCTTGAACAAGTTTTGGACCTTAAAACGATAGGCTTTGAAGACGTGGTTGGTCGCTTAAAAGCTTATGAAGAAAGAATCAAGGGTGAAGACAAAGTAATCGAGACTCAAAATAAATTACTTTATTCCAAAACCGAATCGTCCAATAGAAACACCGATTCATCAAGAGGAAGAGGTCGGGGTTTAAATAACCGTGGAAGAGGACGAGGTGGTGGACGTGGTCGGGGTAACACTCAAAATCAAGGTCACTCGGAATCCTCTAAAAATCGTGAAGATCAAAAGCAAAAAGGAAAACAATGCGAGCAAAGAGATCTCTCAAATATTCAATGTTACCAGTGTGACAAATATGGCCACTTTGCTTCAAGATGCCCGGACCGAATAAAAAATCATGAGGCTAACCTTAATCAGACACACGAAGGAGATACAAATCATGAAGAAGGGACGTTCTTTATGACGAATACAATTCAAGAAACAGTGTTCTTGAATTAAGACAAATATATCCCTCCAAAAGTTGAAGCAAATTACGATGAAGACGAAATTTGGTACCTAGATAATGGTGCGAGCAACCACATGACCGGCAACTACTCTTACTTTTCTGAATTAAATAAAAACATAACGGGTAGAGTGAGATTTGGAGATGGATCGTGTGTTAGCATTAAAGGAAAAAGGTCAATTTTGTTCGAAGGTAAAAGCGGTGAGCAAAAATTAATGAAGGATATTTATTATATCCCATCACTTCGTAGCAATGTTATTAGCCTTGGGCAATCTACAATAGCCGGTTGTGATATTCGGATGCGAGGTAATTTTCTAACCATGCGAGATGTGCAAACCGACTCTACAAAATAAAGTTAAAAGTTGGAAAACCACATTGCTTACAAGCCAAGTTTAATGATGAAGTTTGGTTATGGCACGCACGACTTGGCCACATTAATTTTGGCGCAATAAACTTCATGCACAAGCTAGCTAAAGGGGTACCGGCAATCCAACATCAAGACCAACTTTGTGAATCTTGCATGGTTGGAAAACAAAAAAAGCAGTCGTTCGCAAAGAAAGCTAATTATAGAGCTACAAATATTCTCGAGATGGTGCATGGAGATATTTGTGGACCGGTTGATCCCCCCACCCAAGCGGGTAATATTTATATTCTAGTTCTTATTGATGATTATTCTAGATATATGTGGTCTTTTCTTTTGAAGCACAAAAGCGATGCATCCGGAATTATTAAACGATTCAAGATATCAATTGAAAAACGAACTGGTAAAGAGATCAAGACTTTCCATACGGATAGAGGTGGAGAATTCACATCGACCGAGTTGAACCATTTTTGTGATGAAGAAGGGATTTTCACGAATGTTGATGTCTCCTTACGCACCTCAACAAAACGGTATAGTTGAACGAAGAAATCGAACGCTACTCGAGATGACATGGTGCCTAATGAAAGCAAAAGATATTCCAAACCACTTTTGGGGCGAAGCGGTCCGACATGCAACGTTCATCATAAATCGTACACCTACTCGAGCATTGATAGGTGCTACACCATTCGATAAATTTTATGGTGAAAAACCAAATCTTGAAGACTTGAAAGTATTTGGTTGTGTTGCATATGAAAGAGTAGTCTCAAAACATTTAAAGAAGCTTGATGATAGGTCACGACCATTGGTATATTTTGGAAAGGAACCCAATTCGGGAGGATTTCGGTTATATAATCCGCGAGAAAATAAAATTATTATTAGTGTCCATGTATTTTGTGATGAAAATAAGACATGGCAATGGAATAATGAACCGAAAAATCAAGATGGAAATGGACCGGGTACATTTACGGTCTTGTGGAGTAATGGTCAAGCAACCCAAGATAATGGTGGTTCGATCCCAACTGCAACAGAAACCGAATAGTTTACTGATCCGACCCAAACCGACCAAACCAATGATACTTATAACGATGATAGCAGCCCATCGCAACGTGTTGATGATCAAAATAACGATGCAAGTTTTGTCTCACTTCGGCGGTCCAATCGAACTTCAGTGTTGCCAAGAAGATTAAATGACTACGAGTTAGATGTGGATTATTTAATGTTGTCATTCGATGAAGAACCAAAGAATTTTAAGGAAGCCAAAGTGAACAAAAATTGGCTTGATGCAATGAAGGCTGAAATTGACTCCATTGAGAAGAACAACACATGGAAATTAGTTCCTCCATATAAAGATGTTAAACCTATTGGGTTAAGATGGTTGTATAAAATTAAAAGAAATACGAATGGAACGATTACAAGGTACAAAGCGCGTCTAGTGGCAAAAGGCTATGTACAAGAGCAAGGCATTGATTTTGATGAAGTATTTGCGCCAGTAGCTCGACTCGAGACAATAAGATTATTGATTGCTCTCGCGGCCGGGAACGGATGGAAGATTCATCACTTAGATGTAAAAACTGCATTTTTATATGGAGATTTAAAGGAAGAAGTGTACGTTTGCCAACCGGAAGGTTTCGTGAAGCAAGGTGAAGAAACAAAAGTCTACAAATTGGCAAAAGCTTTATACGGTCTCCAACAATCTCCGAGAGCATGGAATTTGAAGCTTAATAACACGTTGAAAAATATGGGTTTTAAACGATGCATGTAAGAAAATGCGGTTTATAGAAAGGTTGCAAATGGAGAATACATAATAGTTGCAGTTTATGTAGATGATTTGTTCGTGACAGGAACAAGTTTAGAGTTTATAAACCAATTCAAGAGACTAATGGCGTTACAGTTTGAAATGTCAGACCTTGGTGAACTAACTTGCTACTTGGATATTGAAGTATTGCAAGAAAATGGTTGTGTAAAGGTGAATCAAGAGAGTTATGTTATAAAGATTCTAAAAGAGGCAGGCATGCAAGAGTGTAATGCAACTCAATGTCCGATGGAGCCAGGACTAAAGTTGTCAAAAGCTGAAGATGAACAAGAAGTTGAAGCTACCTATTATCGAAAAATAGTAGGTTGTTTACGATATCTCTTACACACTCGTCCAAATTTAGCATATTCGGTTGGAGTAGTTAGCCGTTATATGCAAAGTCCAAGAGAATCTCATGCACACACTATTAAGCAAATTCTTCGTTACTTGCGTGGTACTCCATCGTTTGGGATAGTATATAAACGAAGTAATAATATGAGCTTGATAGGTTACGGTGATAGCAGTCATTATGTTGATGTTGATGATGGCAGAAGTACAACAGAGCATGTCTTCTACCTTGGTGACTCTCCTATCACTTGGTGCTCCCAGAAGCAAGATAGGGTAACGTTGTCATCATGTGAAGCAGAGTTCATGGCAGCTACTACAGCTGCGTGTCAGGCAGTTTGGTTAAGGGAGTTGTTATCTGAGTTGACAGGAATGAAGAAACAGAAGGTGCTGATTCTCATAGACAACAAATCAGCAATTGCATTGTCAAAGAATCCTGTCTTTCATGGAAGAAGCAAGCACATTCACACTCGATTCCACTTCATTCGAGAGCGTGTGGAAAACGAGCAAGTGATTGTTGAACATGTTTCGGGAGATAAGCAAGGAGCAGATCCACTTACGAAGGCCTTAGCTCGAATAAGGTTCGCAGAAATGAGAGCGTTGCTTGGCGTGCAAGAATTACCATCGATTCAGAAATTCAGGGGGTGATTGTTAGTGAATACCTGAGTCCGGAAGTGGCTAGAAGGCGTGATCCGGTCCAGAAGCAAATTCCTTGGAGTGTTGTCCAAGTTCCAGAGAATTTCCTTGAGCCATAAGGATTCTCTACATGGAAAGTTTTAGATTACTTTTTAGGAATCCTAATTATATGCTAATTAGTTTTGTTTTAGTATATATATCCAGTAGGTTCTTGTAATCATTAATTGAAGTTTTTGAGTTATATTTCTTCAATAAAACATACCTGCGAGTTTATGCAGTAATAACTTCCTGTTCACCTTAACACCAGGTATGCAGATACTAACTCGGGATTGAATGTCTGAAATTGTTATTATGATCACTCTTGCTACCAAAAGCCGAATCAAAGCCTATGTCACTATGTGTTGTGAGATGATTTATGCCTCCTTATATACTCGATCCCAGCAGCCCTATATGTTGGTGTTTTAACCCTTTTTAGTTGTTGAATGACTTTGAATCTGTACCTAAGCATTTCTTGATTACTATCCCCACCTCGTTGCCAATGTTTTCTTTGTAAGACCCTTGCTAGTTGCCCGATCTCTTTTTCCACTGGCCTCGAATAATACCATACATAGAGTGGTCATCATGGGTTTATAGGTTAAAAATTCTTCGTAACCTTATATTCGAATTGATATTTGGTGATTCTCATACCAGTTCAAACCCTTATATAAATTCACCTACTATTTATAAATTATAGTGCAATTATATTGGCCGTTTTTAGAATAAAATATGAAGTTACATTTAAAATCGTGGGTAACAAGTCATATGATTTATATTTATAAAATGCCAAGTAAAGTGGAGGGTGTTTTAACAAATAATAATGAATCATGCTGAATAATTCCTAAGTTAATGTGGTAATATATTTTGACTTAATATCATTACGTCATTATTAATAAGACTAATTAATGAGGTTGGGCCATGGACGTATTATTTTTGGTTACAGTGAATTAGTATGTTGATGTGGTTCACAGTTCTTTAATAATGTTATTAAACCGTATATATAACTTTTACTTACATTGTAAATTGTAGTAAATTTTTTAAGAAGATTAATAAGAGTAAAACGTTATTAATTGGCTAACATGTTTTATTATAAGTTTTTCTATTAGTTAAATAAACTAATAAAATGGACACATGAGTATAATTGCATGTATTATGTTTAGGTCATCGACGACTTAACGAGATTACGAGGTGACGGCTAGGGCAACCCTATATATCATAAAGTTACGGTGAGTCGATAGACTTTTCGTAAACCTTGTACATAGTCGAAAACTACATTTCGGAAACGGTCCGATTAGTCAAATTAGACTATTATTAATTGTCGATTATGCCAATATATGCATTGTGAAATATGTTACTGTTTTGCCTTTATGTGACAATTGTATACTTATAAAATTTGGTTGACATGCATATCTTGGTACTTGATACGATTAATTGAAACTATGATAGACTATATGAAATGACTGCTATTTGATTATGAACTTGTTGAGTATCTTCTTGGTATAAATGTTATGAATCTTAATTATGATAATATGAATATTGCATACTAGTACTTGATTTACGATCGATTATGCGGGGTTATGCATAGAGGGCAAAGGGTAGAACCTAGCACTTAGCATGAAACCCTATCCGGATACCTTCGAGCCTGGTTGGTTCAAAAATACCTCCTAGGAAAAGAGCTTAAGCCATTTACGAGTTGCTCGGTCTTTCTAGATGCCCGTGCGACACATGGTACCTATACACTTCGGTGTTTGCGTACTGGAGTGATGTTGGCAATTCGAACGAGGCCGAATCAAACAATGGCAAATATGGAAATGTTTCCATATTGAGAGTTAGACTTTAAGAATCTGTGTCTAGATTAGAAACTTTAATGCAAGAAGAATGTTCAAAGGAATGTACTTTGAATATGAGACTTCATAGAGTACTTTGTACTTTCATTGGCAAAGTCTTGGTGGCTTTGGTGTTGTGACATTACGAAAGGATCATTGCATAAAATGTTAGAATCTAATATATTCTAGTAGTGGCGAGAATCTTGTATTCTTACACTAATGATAAGGATTAGGAATTGTGAAATGAGTATCATTGGAAATGTGTTCAATTGATCTATTTCACAAAGTAAGGACCATAGGTAAACATAGTATGCATGCTTGAAGCATGGGACAAATGTTGTTATAATTCAAATAATAAGTTGATTATCCGAAAAATTATACAATGAATGATGTAATCAATATAGTGACTAAATAAAAGGAGTTTTATTTATACTCAAAAGTTTGGGGCCATATTGGATTCGATTATTTTTGTGTTTCACTTTGCATGTTTTGACTTCCCGAATAATAAGATTATTCAAACCATCCACAGTCGATAAATACTTTGGAAGTAGGTATTGAAGCTAGACTGTCATGAATCTAACTGTAGATTGTCTAAAGTGTCTTAGACATAGCAAAAGTTTGCTGCAAGGTTCATGAGTGCTCCTAAAATAAGATTTAAGCATTGGATTAAACCCACGCTCACTTGAATCACTTCATGGATTTTATCATGAGTGATTAGTGAGATGATAATATCTTATATTCTTGAAACCGAGACGTGTGAGTTGTAATTTACAAGTCGGTTGCACATTGATAATATGTAAACGCACCAGTAACTTGGTGTTATAAACATATTGTTGTGTGTGATTTGATGAGTAGGTACAAGCGTGCATTTGAGTCGAAGTTTATCCGTTCCTTTTACCCAAATCGAGATAAAAGTGATATATGTGGGACCCTCGATGATTTAGTGATGACACCCTTAAGCGCTTGGCCAAGCCGGGACTAAGTTGATGTGTTCAATTGTAGTCTGTTGTCAGTCGTCGTAAATCGGAAATCAGGAAACAATACATGAACAGAGAGTATGATTAAAATCCATGTCTCAGTTCATATGATATCTAGAATGGAGGAATATATGATCCCTTATCTAAAGGACACGTTTTTGATATGATCAGAGTTCGACAGTAGCTTTTGAAAGCTATAATTGCTGATCTGATTCTGAAGTCATATGCAAAATAGTTATTAGACTTATCCAAGTGGGAGACTATTGGATTAGGTGTCTAAGCCCATAACTATTTTGGTATGTACTTGACTTGATTATGAGCATGGTCCTTTTGGGTTGCCTTCACCATAGCAACTGATAGGATGACCTAAGGAGAAAGAAGATTAATTATGATTTATTAATATATTATATGAATAATTTATTAAAAGAGAAATCATATTGTTTAATTAATATTGATCAAGAATTAATTTATATTTAATTTTATGGTCAAAAGAGATGAATTAAATCAATGGGACTGATACTGTAATTATAAGATAGTTATAGAGTTGGGCTTATGATCCATAAGGAAGCAATGGACGAATTCTATATGAGAGTCCATATAGAAATCGTCTAAAGGGGCCTTCTGGAAGGATCTTTGGGTTGCTTAGGGCCTAATCAGCTGGATTAGGGTTTCCAAGTTGAAAACCCTAATAGCCTCAACTATATAAGGGCCCCTAAGGCTCCAAAAAAACATGGCTAACCTTCTAAGAGAAACCTTAGATGTTTTTGGTGCCTCCTCCTCCCTCTCCCAAGTCGTCTTGTTGCTAGTGGTGTTTGTGACTCCATTAGAGGTGCAACATTTGAGGGACTAAGCTTTCAGAATTCAAGATCAAGGAGGTGTGTGATTGTTATTGCTACATAACAATCAGGGTAATGATTCTAACCCTAATCACATGTAAATTTCAGATATGCATACTAGTTAATTAGGGTTTATTTCTTTGGTATTAAATGTTGTATGTTTACTTAGAAAAACCTAGATCAACACAATCAGAGTTGCATGAACACCATAAGATTGATGTTATGCTCATAACCCAACACTTACTATTGACCTGATGGTCTTATTTGTTTATAATGTGATATGTGTTATCGTGCATAATGTCTTTGTGACTTATTTTGTTATAGTAGTCTGCGTATATGTTCATCTTATCTGCTTATACTGAGATATGTGATATCATGCATTCTGTCTTGTGATTTAGGTTGTGCATTATTCTGATCTTTATTGAGTTAGGACTAGAGGGTCCAACCCGAGTAGTGGGACCGGAGGGTCTTCACTAAGACACATGACTAGAGGGTCGTTATCGAGATATAGCCATGAGAGGCTAATTATTGTGTGTGGTATTTTGGGTAACTCACTTAGCTTCGTGCTTACCGTGTTGTGTGATATGTGTTTCAGGTACTCTTGTAGATTTCGGGAAGGCGAAGGCTCGATTGTACACACTAGTTTGTGATTATGTTTTGAGGATTCTGGGATATTATCAGACATTTGTGATCTTGTGTTTTGAATAATTTATACACTTGGGTTTTTGAGAAATGTGATATTGAGTTTTATGTGGTTTTAAAAATGAAAATTTTATTTGAAAATTTTAGAGTGTTACAAAAACTTGGGGGATTCATAGCTTATTTATTGTTTCCATTTAGTTCATTAGTTTCGTTGATTAATTAAGCATTAATTTAATTTAGTTTACAAAAAAATCCCATATTAACTTTTCATATTAATTTAATTAGCATTTGAATCATTTGATCTTAACCATCACGTTCCCTGTGTTCGACACCCTTTCTTAGCACAACTATATTACTTCACGACTAGGTACACTGGCTATTTGTGTTTAAGACTAGTTGAGAGTATATAGGACATTATAAATAAAAAACTAGTGTATTAATAAACACATCAAAGTTTTTGGTGCTCTTATCGGGGAACGGTTGCGTTTAGCTCGGACTTTTTATTTGATGATTAAATTTTGTTTATAGTTTAGTTATTAGTTATTAGTTTTTAGTTTTTAGTTTTTCTTTTTGTTTTTAAATGGATACTCTTGATGCTATTATTGAGCATGAGCTGCAAGCACTTGATGATATGTTCGATCCAAAAAGAGATTTGGAGGAGCTTGAGAGGTTGCTAGCAGAAGACTCGGACGAAGAACAAGAACAAGCAGAAATGCAGGAACAACGTCGTGGTGTGATCATTACCACGACATGGACCTCTTTTTCCGGGTTGTGCTTCGAAGCATGGGTAACAATTCCAACTTTGGAGAAAGTTTTGATGTACGATCCATTTCTGATTAGTGTCCAACCAGTTCCAACCCCTGTCAACATTCTTAAATTTTATGGATTCAAGCTTGGCAGGATGATTTTCGAAACAAAACGTCAAATATTACGAATCAATCGTTCCAAAAGGAGTATTAAGTGCAATATATGGATCAACATTGATTTTATTAGAAGTTTATTATATTGAGAATCCAACTCGAGACTCGCACAAAAAGAAGCGCTTATTGGGAGGCAACCCAACATTTAAATAACTTTGCATTTTATTTTCATTGTAGTTTTTGTTTTTAATGATTCTTATTTTTGTTGCAAGAGAATTTATAGCTAAGAAATTGATGATGGGAAAGAGTGCAAAAGTGGGGAGGAGTATTATGAGAAATTGATATGAGGGACCATTCGAGAAACTAGTTACTTCGAGACTACTCGATTCATTCAGCGATGAACATTTAAGAGTTTTCATGAATATGCGACGCCAACCTAGCTACCTCGAGACGTGACTTTTATTACATTGTGCCTACTTTCCATACATTCGAATACTGTGATGTGCCAATTCTGAATGCGTGTTGTAACAATGATTTTTTCACAAGTTCTGGATTTCACAGGGTCCACGTCGTGACCAACAACTTGCCACGACATGGAATACTGCAATTAATTTTTTGAGCTATGAAGATTCATTTTCCGCCTACCATTATGCCACGAGTCCTCAAATCTCAACAAGGATATTCAGTTCTAGGAGTGTTCTAGCATACAAATTCAAGTTTAGTATTGATAAGCAACCGACGTCAGTCATCCTATCTCGTGACTACATTCCCAAGGCGAGTTTGTTCCTTTTCTCCTTCTTATTGTATAAGCTTTTAATTGTTTTTACATAATGAGGGTATTTTATAATTGAAGTGTGGGGTATGGGATTGAATTAAAGGAAAGGAGCATGTTAGAAAAAATATATATGTTAGATTTAAAAAAACAAATCTGACAAAACATAGACTTGAAAACATGGTGTAAATTAGAAAAATATAAAAATAAGTTTGCTAGTATTGTGTGGGATATTTTGATATGAATTTAAAGCTTTAGTTGTGCCAATATGTTATTGTGACAACCTGAAATTTTTATCTTGTAAATTCAATTCAATCAACCAAAAGTCCGACTTAATTCTATTGCCTTCTAGCCTTGTTAAGGGTCATTCTAATGAGTTCTAAGCCTAGTACACTTAAGGATTGAGTGTTCGGAACTATTAGCTCAAAATTAGAAGGTTGCACCTGAACCAGAAAGCCAACCACATGGGGTTTATAGCCGTAAACACCCTCCTAGCCATGAACTCCCTTGATAAGTATATAATTCTTTCATTTGTTCTTCATTTCTCACATATTCAAGTTAAGAACTTCTATTCTCTCTCAAGTATCATCAAAATATCCTCCTTGATCTTCAAAAGTGTAACTTATTCTTCCATTGTTTCTTGATATCCTTCTTAATCAAGTAAAACTCATTGATTTCATCCGTGAATTCATCACTTTTGGTCTAGATCTTCAAGATCATCATCTTTCACCATGAACACCAAGAACATACACTTGTTCTTGGGCTGTGAACACCCTAAAGTCATCCAAAATGTAAGTATTTCTTATATCATCTAGTTATCCATAAGAAACACTTGATTCCTAGCCATGAAACAAGCACCAAATGAAAGATCTTCAAGAGTTCACGGCCGTGAACCCTTCATGTGGCCTTGAACCCTTCAAAGATGCTTGATACGACCGTAAATCATCCTTCCTTTGGCCGTAAACTCAAGTGTGGTCGTGAACACATCTTCCATTGGCCGTAAACTCCCTTTCATACAATCAAATGTGATTGTAACACTTCATTTCGAGTGTTTCCTAGTCCCAAAGGTTGTTTTATTGCATGTTAGTTGTTTTAAACACTAATTGCATGCCTATATATATGCCATTATATGTCATTTAGCACTCGTTTGTGTCTCGGAAATTCATTCGTGGAACTTCTCATCCTTACGTGAATCTTCATTTGAATCACCCACATAAAGTGAGTTCATACCCCTATAATCAATCTTTTAAATGTTTTAAATGATTTTAAGGGGGGAATACAAGTTGAACACAATGATATTATGTAAATGTTTATCTGTGATAACCATCACATCAATGGATTTCTTATGATTTTATAAGTGATCAAATTATTTCAAAAACTCTTTTAAGTTATGTTACTTAGTTATTTATAAAACTCTATTTTTAAAGTACAATCATAAATCAGTGTATATAATCGAGTCTTTTCTACAAATCAGAGACAGTTCAAAACAAGCATACTAGTAAACTAAAATAGGTATAGTTTAGGGGTTCAGTACATACTATAACTAGTATAGGGAGGAATGTACTATAACAAGAACAGGAAGGAACATACAATATTCTACAATAGAAGAACAAATCATGATTTACGAACTTATACTTTACATTCCCTATAACCTACGAAGGGAACGAATCATTAACTCATTGTTTATAACAAAAGATGATAATATACAAGGTATAAGGATATATATGGGGTACATCTACAAAGTACCATGTTTTATATGGGGTACATCTACAAAGTACCGGAGTTATATATGGGGTACATCTACAAAGTACCCTATGTTATTTATAAAGGGTACATCTACAAAGTACCGGACAATAATAAATAAAACATATTAATATATACAAAACTCACAACAGTATCGACAAAGGTGTTTAGAGTACAGGATTTCATCACTTCTAGTAGTCATCCTAACAAGTTGAACGATACCACACGACTTCCTAGTAACATTAACATTCAGTAAAAAAGAGGCCTATAATGCTAACTTTATGATTCTTCAGTAGATACATCAGGGATATATATTTATCGCTCCGACAGACAGTAGGATGTATGCTTTCTGCTTCATTTCCTGTTCCTTGTTTGGTTGTGGGCTTAGAGCAGATTCACCTAGTCTACTATCTATTCGATCTTAGCTATATATATATATATATATATATATATATATATATATATATATATATATATATATATATTCCGTATACACTAAGTAATCATAAGGAGTACCAGGTATAGGTCAGGTCATATCATACAAATTCAATACACTGTTTTCTAGTACAAAAACATACTTTTCAGATAGAACATTTAGAAGGCTAAACTAGAAACTTATCAGCAAAAGGGTTTAATCCATTTTATTAAACTGGTATAACTTAAAGGACCTTTAGTGGTTAATTCTATAATACATTAGTTTATACATCAGGGTTATATATAATTAATATCCGATAGACAGTTGGATGTGTGCTTTCCGCCTTACATCATGTTACTTCTTTGGTTGTGGGCTTATGGCAGATTCACCCATTTAACTGTCTGTTCGATATTAGATTATATATAGCTTGTACAAACTAAGTGATTATAGAAGAAACTATTGTGGTTACCCTTTTTACTAAAGGAAATATATGATTTTCTTAAAGAATGTTTTCATCAAATATAAAAAACTATTATAGTTAACTCCATAAGTACCAAATGAATACGCTAGGGTTATATACAATGAAGATCTAACAAACAATGGGATGTGTGACTTCCGCCTCATTCCGTGTTCCTTGTTTGGTTGTGGGCTTAAGGAAGATTCACACAATCGATTGTCTGTTTACTCTAAATTGTATATAAATTGTATCCATTTAGTACTCATAGAAGGAATTGTAGAGCCCTTTTTACTTTTATTCATCATATCAGGAAATATAGGATTTTCTGGATGAACAGGCGGACTTTTCTAAAAAGAACTTACAACTAACTTTTCATCACTTAAATGCTTATGAACTCACCAGCTTAAATGATGATCTACTCTTTTAAAATAACTTGTATTCTCAAGAAACTTGTAGACAGGTATGCACACTGGGATTCAGAAGATGAAGTATAGTAGCTTCATGTCTTGTTTTGTTATTTACTTTTGTAGTCAATCTTATGTGAACCACATACTTTGTAAACACTTTCGTATTAATGCAATGGTTTTTTGTTACTTTGATTACTATGATGCATGTGTTGTGATACTAAACATGATGTCCTCTGCCCCCGAACGTTTCCGCCGTTTCGGTTTAGGGGTGTGACAGATTGGTATCAAAGCTTTGTTTATAGTGAACTAAGTATATCAACCTATAAAAGATATACAACTATAAATGCAATGGGGCCGAAGTGCTCTGAATAAAAATATATTTTAAAAATATAACGATACTTTATAAAAGTATACATACTTGCTTATAACATATATACATACTAGAACAAGTATCACAAGAAGAACAGAACATAAGTGTTTAAAGGTTGAACACTGTGGTCAAACCTGGACATTTATGTAATCATATCTAGGATCAGTATAGCCTGATCAACTATATTCATTTGAGATATGACCGACATGTGTTTGGGAGTGATGTGGTGTTGCAACAGTCTTAAAACTTACCTAACTCGATTCAAGGGAATTCTAGATTAGAACATAAAGTTAAAATACTATAGCAGTATTTTATGATACTACAAGACAACAACGAGTTTAAAACATACCAAGTTCATTACATTAAAATATTATAGGAGTATTTTAGGAACTATAAATAACTTATGTGAGAATTTAAAAGACCCTTCTGGTAGGTCTATGATTCCGGAGTGTATACTTCCAAGGTTTTATATAATTGAGATTTTATAGACTTACAATTTGTGATCTATGCTTCACTTCCTGTTCGTTGTTTGGTTTTGGTTTTGGAGTAGGATCACTTATTTGAAGGTCTATTTAATCTTAAATCATATACAACTTGTATACATTGCGAAATTATAGGAGGACCTGGTAAGGATCACCCTATAATGTTACACTTAATCTCATAGATTCTTTAGACACTTCCATTCTTGTACGACAAACCCGATAGATATGACCACTCCATCATAGAAGTCAGCAGAGGAGTCAAGGAGGAACAAAAAGAGATTTCCAAGAAGTGATCAGCCGGAGAAACTAAAACGTCTTATGCGTCACACTAATAAATAATTACCTTAATTGACTTTGTGAGCTAGTGGATACACTACTCACATTATGTGTTAGAATTATTTCTTTTCATGCAGCCAGTATTAGTTGTTCAATTCGTAGAAATTCATTCAAGGATAGCCATTTCTAATTCATAAAGTTTATTTTATATAGACTTCCTTTATGAATTGTTTTCAGAACCCTATGAAAGTCAGAACAAGATACACTCGGAACTAGGATAACATTGTCATTCGGCTTTTGGCTTATAACCACTACTATAGACTTATTCCCGTCTCATCTTTGTATTCGTTTTAGCAAAAGATGCCTCATGGTAGACCTGTAAGGCGTGTAGTCAATAACACAACAGAGAATCCACTACCACAGTTCAATCCTGCTGCTCTCCAAGCAGCGATAGCCGCCACAGTAACAGCTGCTCTAACTCACATTAGCGAATGTGGTACCAACAGAACTAGTAACGGTACCCACTTAACAAACCCCAGAGTTACCCACGGACGCCCACAGGAGTGTTCGTACAAGGACTTCATGATCTGCAAACCCAAATCCTTTAATGGAAATAAGGGAGTCATTGCTCTGATGCGATGGTTCGAGAAAATAGATTCGGTCTTCGCAATCTGTCTGTGCCCAGAAGGGAGCAAAGTTAAGTTTGTTGCCTGCACTTTCTTTGACAAAGCCCTAGCATGGTGGAATAGCCATTTTAAGTCACTAACCCTACCAATAGCTAACTATATAGGTTGGGAGAACCTGAAAGAGATGACGTTGGAAGAATAGTGCCTAAGGGGCGAAGTTCAAAAGTTAGAACAAGAGCTATGGGAGCATACCATGGTCGGCTCAGACATAGTGGCCTACACTGACAGGTTTAGCGACCTGGCAGCACTATGCCCAGAGATGGTTACCCCGGAGAGTAAGAAGATAGAAAGGTACATCTGGGGTTTATCTACCCCGATTCAAGGAGATGTATTGTCTTCTAACCCAACTACATTCGATAGAGCCAAATGTCTGGCCCAGAGACTCATTGACCATGGAGTCCACCGTGGCGTGGTGGTCCCCGTTCATGATCCATCAAAGGGAGGGGACTATAAATGAAAGTTGGGGAAAAATAGGATGGAGCGAACAACCTAGGAAACCCTGCAGGAGCAACAAGTTGTTATCGTATACGCCGCCACAACATTTGCTACTCCAGCATCTGCCAATCGATATGCTGGAACTCTCCCGAAGTGTGATGAGTGTAACTACCACCACACCGGAGTATGTCGGGAAATGCAATTCCTGAATTGCCACAGGAAGGGGCATATTGTCCGGTTCTGCAGGGCACCAACACAACTGATCTCCCAAGTCCCCAGAGTAGAAATAAACCATACCTGCTATGGCTGTGGTGAGACAGAGCACTACAAGAGGGATTGCCCGATAACGAAGAACTCAGGCTCAGATGGACTGATTATGATGATCACCATAGGAGAAACTACCCCAGAGTCCCCAGCGACTAGCGGTACGTCTTCGAAATAAGAATTGATTAAAAATTTAATTTATATTTATATAAGATTAAAACTTAGGGAAATATTTAAAAGTAATTACAATAACTCACTCATCTGAACAAGTCACAACATTCATAAATGAACTAAAGATCCGTACAGGTGAACTATGATGGCTTAGTATGTACATCAGGGTAGTGCATAACTAAGATATTGCAGACTTAGAGTGAGTGATTCCGTCTTAATTCTTGTTCCTTGTTTGGTTGTGGATTTAGGGAAGAGCCACTCAGTCAACCGTCTTATTCATCTTAATTATACATAACTTGTATTTGCCAGGCGATCATAAAGGTACCGAGGGGGATCATACTATAGAGTATCGACACTAGTTATCAAAGCACTTTAACTGTTAGTACTCGCTCATCACGGTACGATTTGTGTTAGTGGTAATATCAAGAAGAAAACTGAAAGCACTAGAAAGTCTACATAGAGTACATTGTCGAGCACACACGGGATACAACATCGTATAACAAACGTTTCTTTCAAATCGGCCTAACTTTTGTTCAGTAAAGTGTCTGTTGTCATCATTCGTTATGGATTGGTGTTGTCCTCACCATACTAAGTTCATATGTTTCAAAAATTCCATCTCCTTGAACGCCAAATTCACAAAACCATCGTCATTCGTAACGACAACCCAACCCAGAACTCAATATTGTTTCTTGTCTTCTAAACTTCGAAGTACTCAAGCGAGGAGTACCTTTCCCTCTGAAACCTTGACGACCATATACTCAGTAGACCTTCTTGAATTACCACTCATCCAGTAGATCAAGTTCAAGCACAGAGGCTAAGGACGAATACAGCCCACCTATCACTATTAAGTGTATACGTGAGGGTGGTATATAATTATGATTATACAAATTTAGTATGTGTGTTTCCACCCTATCTCCTGTTCCTTGTTTGGTTATGGACTTGGGGCAGAGTCACACATCCGACTGTCTTGCTAATCTTAATTATATACGACCTGTATACACGAGGTGATGATAGATGGACCAGGTATGAATCCTATCATGAGCGTAAGAGCAAATTTTCCAGGTCTAGGAGTGGGTATTCTGTTATTCGAAAAAGCGTGACCCCAGGAGTACTGCTAAGAAAGCTAATTTCGGGACGAAATTCCATCTAACGGGGGGATAATGTGACAACCCAAAAACTTTTATCTTGTACAGTCAATTCAATCAACCAAAAGTCCGACTTAATTCTATTGACTTCTAGCCTTGTTAAGGGTCATTATAATGAGTTCTAAGCCTAGTACACATAAGGATTGAGTGTTAGGAAGTATTAGCTCAAGATCAGAAGGCTGCACCCGAACCAGAAAGCCAACCACATGGGGTTTACGGCCATAAACTCTATTCACGGCCGTAAACACCCTCCTAGTCGTGAACTCCCTTGATAAATATAGATTTATTTCATTTGTTCTTCATTTCTCACATATTCAAGTCAAGAACTTCCATTTTCTCTCAAGTATGATCAAGGATATCCTCCTTGATCTTCAAAAGTGTAAGTTATTCTTCCATTGTTTCTTGATATCCTTCTTAATCAAGTAAAACCCGTTGATTTCATCCGTGAATTTATAACTTTTGGTCTAGATCTTCAAGATCATCATCTTTCACCATGAACACCAAGAACATACACTTGTTCTTGGGCCGTGAACACTCTAAAGTCATCCAAAATGTAAGTATTTCTTCTATCATCTAGTTATCCATACCAAACACTTGATTCCTAGCCATGAAACAAGCACCAAATGAAAGATCTTCAAGAGTTCATGGTCGTGAACCCTTCAAAGATGCTTGATACGAACGTAAACCATCCTTCCTTTGGCCGTAAACTCAAGTGTGGCCGTGAAAACATCTTCCATTGTCCATAAACTCAAGTGTGGCCATGAACACATCTTCCTTTGGCCGTAAACTCCCTTTCATACAATCACATGTGATTGTAACACTTCATTTCAAGTGTTTCCTAGCCCCTAAGGTTGTTTGCTTGCATGTTAGTTGTTTTAAAAACTAATTACATGCCTATATATGCCATTATATGTCATTTAGGACTCGCTTGTGTCTCGGGAATTCATTCGTGGAACTTCTCATCCTTACGCGAATCTTCATTTGAATCACCCACATAAGGTGAGTTCATACCCCTATAGTCAATCTTTTAAATGTTTTAAATGCTTTTAAGTGATCAAATCATTTCAAAAACTCTTTTAAGTTATGTTACTTAGTTATTTATAAAACTCTTTTTTAAACTATAATCATAATTCAGAGACAGTTCAAAATAAGCATACTAGTAAACTATAATAGGTATAGTTTAGGGGTTCAGTACATACTATAACTAGTATAGGGAGGAACATACTATAACAAGAATAGGAAGGAACATACAATACTCTACAATAGAAGAACAAATCATGATTTATGAACTTATACTTTACATTCCCGGTAACCTACGAAGGGAACGAATCATTAACTCATTGTTTATAACAAAAGATGATAATATACAAGGTATAAGGATATATATGGGGTACATCCACAAAGTACTAGGTTTTATATGGGGTACATCTACAAAGTATTAGAGGTATATATGGGGTACATCTACAAAGTACTGTATGTTATTTATAAAGGGTACATCTACAAAGTACCGGACAATAATAAATAAAACATATTAATATATAAAAAACTCATAATAGTATCGACAAAGACGTTTACAGTATAGGATTTCATCACTTCTAGTAGTCATCCTAACAAGTTGAACAATGCCACATAACTTCCTAGTAACATGAACATTCAGTAAAAAGGGGACCTATAATGCTAACTTTATGATTCCTCGGTAGATACATCAGGGATATATATTAATCGAGTCTGGAAGACAGTAGGATGTGTGGTTTATGCTTCATTTCATGTTCCTTGTTTGGTTGTGGGCTTAGAGCAGATTCATCCAGTCTACTATCTATTCGATCTTATATATATATATATATATATATATATATATATATATATATATATATATATATATATATATATATATATATATATATATATATATATTCCATATACACCATGTAATCATAAAGAGTACCAGGTATAGGTCAGGTCATATCATAGAAATTCAATACACCGTTTTCTAGTACAAAAACATACTTTTCAGATAGAACATTTAGTAGGCTAAACTAGAAACTTGTATGCAAGAGGGTTTAATCCATTTTATTAATCCGGTATAACTTAAAGGACCTTTAGTGGTTAGTTCTATATACCTTAGTTTATACATCAGGGTTATATATAATTAATATTCGATAGGCAGTTGGATGTGTGCTTTCTGCCTTACTTCCTGTTCCTTGTTTGGTTGTGGGCTTAGGGCAGATTCACCCATTTAACTGTCTGTTCGATATTAGATTATATATAGCTTGTATAAAATAAGTGATTATAGAAGGAACTATTGTGGTTACCAGTTTTACTAAAGGAAATATATGATTTTCTTAAACAATGTTTTCATAAAATATAAAGAACTATTATAGTTAACTCCATAAGTACCAAATAAATATGCCATGGTTATATACAGTGAAGATCTAACGAACAATGGGATGTGTGACTTCCGCCTCATTCCCTGTTCCTTGTTTAGTTGTTGGCTTAGGGCAGATTCACACAATCGATTGTCTGTTTACTCTAAATTGTATATAAGTTTTATCCATTTAGTACTCATAGAAGGAATTGTAGAGTCATTTTTACTTTCATTCATTATATCAGGAAATATAGGATTTTCTGGGGGAACAAGCGAACTTATCTAAAAAGAAATTACAACTAACTTTTCATCACTTAAATACTTATAAACTCACTAGCTTAAATGATGATCTACTCTTTCAAAATAACTTGTATTCTCAGGAAACTAGTAGACAGGTACGCGCACTGGGATTCAGAAGATGAAGTATAGTAGCTTCATGTCTTGTTTTGTTACTTACTTTTGTAGTCAATCTTATGTGAACCACATACTTTGTAAACACTTTCATATTAATGTAATGGTTGTTTGTTACTTTGATTAGTATGATGCATGTGTTATGATACTAAACATGACGTCCTCCACCCCCGAACGTTTCCGTCGTTCCGGTTTGGGGGTGTGGCTGTTATTGTATATTTGTGGCTTCCTAGTTCTAATGAAATCATGAGACAAAGACTTGAACTTGTGTATTTTGAGGGACATAATATGTTTTTGAGGATTATGGGATATTAGCAGACATTTTTGATCTTGTGCTTTGAATAATTTATACACTTGGGTTTTTGAGAAATGTTATATTGAGTTCTATATGGTTTTAAAAATGAAAATTTTAGAGCGTTACAAGTTGGTATCAGAGCCTTAGTTTGAGGGATTCGGATGTACTCTCGGGTATGTCTGGACTCAAACTAAGGATTTGAGATAACTTTCTAAAAATTAATGAATTTTTTTCTATAGACGAGTAAGAGCTTTAAGAGAAAACGAGATGAAGCAGTGTGTATAATCAGCCAGAGCCCGAACGGTGATATCCTAAAATACCATTACTTGTTTATATTATGAGATATATATGAGATACTAGAACTGCATGCTAGAGGATAGGCTAGGTATTACATGAATTTAGAGCTAGAGATGTCTGATTCGTGATGCCTTAGCCTAGGGGATGCTATTGATTGATATTATCTACTATTTTCTCTATGTATGTGCTGAGTAGGAGTACCTAGCAGGAATCTTTTAGAGAGAGCTTTGAGTAGTGGAGTAATATAGAAGAGATGCCTAGATGTGCATTTGAGGAATATACTAAGAGAGTAATTAGATATCCACGAGAGGTAGGATTTCTTGAGTTCAGTGATGCCTTTTGAGTTGAGGATAGAGCAAGTGGAGTTGTATCCTAGAGTGGTTTTATGTGCTGGTGGAGGTTATTCGATGCCCGAATGCTGCTTTCTTTGTGATTTGTGGAGCTCTTGAATGATAGGAGTCAGCTACTAAGTGAATATGACGATATTTCAGAGATAGATGGTTGGCATCATGAGGAGTTCTTCAGCAGCTGATGGCAAAGAAGTGTGAGAACCTAGGAGAGCCTAGGGAGTAATTTTAGTCCGATGAGTACGTTGTTTAGAGGTGAGTATTTGTTGGAGAGCAAAAATGTGTAATGGGATTGGAGATAGAGAAGGTGAGCAGCTATTTAGGAAACCTGGGATGATCCGTGTGAAAAGTATGGGTAGATGTGGCAGGTAGTATGGGCCCGTACTATTGACAACAGAGGAACCATACTCGAAACAGGGAGAATTCCAGAGGTTCTAAATAGTAGATTGAGGGAAGATAACATGGTTCGGGTATCATGATTCGTAGCAGGAGGTGTTTCCGTCTTTACCAGTTATTCGGTGATGGGTGTTCAAACTGAGAATGAATATGGTAAACTGTGGGGCCGGAGGGTCACATTGGTGGAGCTTCAACAGAGTGTACCTTGCGAGGGAAAAAAGATTTGGGATTCTGAGGAGTTTGACTGGTGATGTACCAGTTGGAGTCACAGGACTCGAGGAAATTAGAGATGATGCTTTGTGGAGGATTGCAGTCTGGGTTGAGTGATTGGCTGATGACTGAGATGTCCCTTTCTGTGACAAGAGTTACATTATTTTCGCTTCCCATATGCAGCGAAAGAGATAACGAGTTTCTGATTCCTGAGTTTAGAGGTAAACCCCGTGGGGGTAGTATATAGTCGTGATATTGTCCCCAAATTATTTTTTAGTATTGTTTGTTGCGAGGTATTTCTCATTCCATAAGAGAGTCATTAGTAGGGACTGAGATGAATGAGGACAAGGATTTGCCTTAGTCAAGTATGGTAAGGCACATTTTAGTAGCAGTTTCAAGTAATCAAGAGAAGTAAATCGGGGCGGTGGCCCTCGTTGGTTAGGTTGGTTAAGGAATCTGAGATGAGGTGTGCGATAGTTCATTAATTCACCTGAGGGTCATGACTAATTCGGGATAGTTGAGATGTCTGGTGGTGTGTCGATATGAGATTAGAGGTACATTGGGAGGATTTCGAGGTCTTTATATGAGATTCGGGGTACTTGGAGTTATTTGGTCATTTTTTGGAAGGTCATCGAGTGTTGCGTGGTACGTCCCCTGAGTCGGGAATGGTACATCTGGAGAGCCAGTCCGTAGTGTGGTTGTTTGGGTATGAAAATGGGCGACGATTCAAACCCTAAGTGGGGAGAACTGGGTATTTTGTAGGGAGGATCATCAATCTATTCAAGTTGGGGTTAGAGGATTGGGTGACAGAAATCTGCAGTACGGACATGGGAGACTTGGGTCTATGGGTGGATAAAGTAAGGTTCAGAGTGAGATGATACATGTTGCATGTACTCAAGAAAGGATGAGTGCATCCATGGCAGGTGGCTGTTGGTCTAGGAATCTTATTGTGGCTAAGGATTCTTCGAGGTTGCTAATGTTTGAGTTCGAGGCAGTTGGGACGTTGAGGTCACGTTTCAATTGTTGATATTTTCTAGTTCGATGTATAGATTGTTATCTATACTCCGGGAGGAGCAACAGTTGACTATCAATTAATTCCAGAGTCGGTATGAGTAGTTTCACATGGGGTTGATCAGTAAAGTATGAGATACAGATCGGATGTCGCTGACGCTTTCCCAGTCACCGACAATTCCTTCGTACTTCAGGTTATGAATTAGAGTGCTTCAAAACTTCTAAGTGGTGTAAGCTGAAGATTCGATGTGGTGGCAAGCTAGTGTGAGATTTTGTGTTGGTGTAATGTGGCATCTGAGTATGATGCCCTAAAATTGTTGGATTATTTTTAGACTCGGGTTTGTGAGACGACAAGTGGAGCGTCGAGCGCCTATTATTCCAGTGGGAACCCATCAGCTAATTTTCACCTGAAAGGGATAGTCCAAGATTGTGAATTGTGTCGAGGGAAAGTGTTTCGTTGGGACAATTGGCATCAAGAGTAGTGATGCTTAATCTGGGTGGGTGTGTGCACCTATACATGTTGGGCCGTGGAACACGAGTTAGGGAACTCTATGTGTGGGGATGACTTGATGGTGAGATTGTGGGGTGATGAGCAAGTCAGTAGATCCAATTGAGAGTAAGCACTTAGGACTGTTAGGGAAAACCATGGGGTGAGCCCATGGCGAGTAAAGAGAGTGTTGTAAGACTACAGGGAGTCGTAGCCTTTACGAGTTAGTGAGAGAGTGTCGTAAGTCTGCAGGGAGCCGTAGCATTCATGAGTCAGTGAGAGAGTATGATAAAACTGTAGGGATCCGTAGCACTTATTAGCCAATAAGAGAGAGAGAAAGTGATGTAAATTATGGAGAGCTGTAGTATCCACTAGTCAGAGCGTGACACAAGGGGGTTCTTAGGCTTGGGTAGCCTTGACGATTGAGTCTTTGGGAGCCTGGTGGTCGAACCACGGACGAGACTGGGGTCTTCATAATGGTCAGGAACCATTATATCTTGAGTTAGGGAGATGCTGTCACAAATCAGAATGGATTGGAGGAGTAATGTACGCGTAGATTCGCGGATCACGGGTCATGAGTTGAGTGTCAGATTGGAGATGAGGGGTTCTAGTTTTGCTGTTGAATCAAACTCTCGAGGTTCAGTTTGACTTTATTTGAGTATTAAGTAGGCAGGATGAGATTCCAGATTTTTAGATGTATTTCATTTTTAGAGGTAATGGTTTCCATCTGATTTTTTTGAACTGAGTGGGTCGGTTTGTTGGTTTGGGAAGGACCACGGGACGCATGGAACTAGTGAGTGGTAGACGACAAAGGTCGGGGGTGAGGAAACTTCAGATGGGTTGTAGTAATTGCTTGAGGTAAGGCTAACTTTGTGGCTTTGTGTGTCATATGATGGGCTGAGATAGCTATTCTGAGAAGGAAGACTGTAAAGTCATTTTATTGGGGGTGCAAAGGGTAGCCTTTGGAGGCTCAACTATCGGGTCGGGATTTGACCTGGTGTTTAGTGTGGGAAAAGACATTTGAGAGGAATATGGGCTTATGATTATAGATATCAGAGGATAGTTCTGAGCGGGTATGATCATTTTTCTTGTGTCTGGGGACAGAGTAATGAGTTTCATTTTTAAGATGGGTTCTCATAGTGGTACAAGTGGTTAATCCTTGGTGAGATGTAACCCTTTCGTTCCTTTTGGGTTACGATCCGGATCGATTAGTATGTTTGACATGAGTGATCAACAACCAGTTATTGGTCAACAACTTGTTCCCACCTATCGCAACGAGATAACCGGAGTTGGAAGTGTTTTATTGGATTTGTTATTCTTTGAGCGGTTAACATGGTGATATTCTGCATGAGCGGTCTGTTGGGAGATAGACCACTATAGTTCCTAGTTCTAGAGAGTCACAGCTGGTGCTGCAATGAAAAATGGGGTCCTTTATTTTTGGGTTGGGAGTTCCTGTTTGCTTTTGTATGTCCTGGGAGGGAGATTGTTTTATGATATGAGATTTTCTGGTGGTGCTCCTCGGGTTGTTGGTTTCGATCGAGATGTAGATAAAGAGAGATTTCGAGGGCGAAATCTAATTTAAGTGGAGGAGAATTGTAACATCCCGACTCCCAGATATTTTATTTAATTAATTTCTTGCTTGTTTCCTGAGCAACTCGACGAGTTGGAGGCTTAACTCGTTGAGTAGAGATGGATTTTGGCCGCGTGGGTTTAGTGATCAACTCGATGAGTTGGAGCTGTTTGAGGAAACCCTAATTTTCCGGGTTTGTGTCCTATTTAAAGGACCTTAAGCCCTCATTTCCGCCACCATTGTCACCCTATTGCATTGTGAGAAACCCTAATTGATCTGTAACCTTGTGAGAGGGAAAGAGAGGCTAATATGGTGGGTTTTAGTGCATTCTTGGAGGAGAGTTGAAGAGCAAGAGACCTTGGATGTGAAGTAGATTCTGGATCCAGTGTTCACTCATCCTTAGCTTCTTTTTGGAGGTAAAAAGTTGCTATCTTGACAATTTCTTTTGTTAGATCTCACCCTAGGGAGTTTTAAGGTTTTCTCCCATCCATCTTTTGGTTATTGAGTCTTTTGAGCATGTCATGAGATTGAAACTTCAGATCTGGACCATATGAGGTCCCTTGAGCCCAAATATCCAAGCTTTATCAAGCTAGAGGAAACCTTTTATGCATTTAAACCCGATATAGAACTTGTTTTGGCATTTCGAGCCCTTGGTGCCATGCATGGACGTAAAGCTTGCAGCTTTACGTGGTATTTCTGTTGGATTAGGTGTCTAAGCCCATAACTATTTTGGTATGTACTTGAACCGATTATAAGCAAGGTCCTTTTGGGTTGCCTTCACCATAACAACTAGTAAGATGAATTATGGAGAAAGAGGTTAATTATGGTTTATTAATATATTATGAGAATAATATATTAATTGAGAAATCATATTATTTAATCAGTATTGATCAGAAATTAATTTAGTGATCAAAAGAGACTGATTAAATTAATGGGGACTGATTATGTAAATCAGTAATATTTATAGTTTGGGCTTGTGGACCAAATTCGTATAGGGTGGACGAAATCTCTATGAGAGTCCATAAAGATTTCTTTCAAGGCTTGCCAAATAAGAGTCCATATGTTGCTTAGGGCCTAAGCAAGGGAATTAGGGTTTCTAAGTTGATAACCCTAAAAGCCTCAACTATAAAAGGAACCTTAAAGACTCCCAAAATCATCTCAATGAGTTCTAAGAGAGCCCTTGACGTTTTGAAGCCTTCTCCTCTTTCCCTTGTTCTTCCTTGTTGCTAGTGGTATTTGTGACTCCATTAGAGGTGCAACACTTCGAGAACTAGACTTTTAGAAGTAAAGATCAAGAAGGATTGTGGTTGTTATTGCTACATAACAATCAAGGTAATGTATCTAACCCTAATCATATTTGATTTCTAAATTATATGCTAGTTAATAGGGTTATTGCTTTGGTATTCAATGTTGTATGTTCAAATTAGAAAAACCTTGATCAAAGAAATTAGGTTTGCATGAACACCATAGGATTGATGTTATGCTCATAACCCAACAGTGGTAACAGAGCCTAGGTCGTTTTTTTATTGAATAGATGCAAAAGTGAATTGCCAAAGATAAGAAAATCGAAAATTTTAGCTATCTGACAGATGAACTCGCCGAGTTTCTCAGAGAACGCGACGAGTTGGAGGGTTTGGTGCCGGGATTTTTGATTTTCTAGCTAGTTTTTGATGAGGATAATTATCAAAACTTGTTTTTCTTGCCTAAAATCGTTTTTATGTTTGGTGTGGTTATCCTTATCAAAATTGATGAATTTGGTTAAATATGGATAATAAAGGATTATTATGATTCAAATATTTAACCTAGTAATTTTGAAAAAGTTTTAAATTACACCCTTTAGGTTTTATAGTTTAAAGTTTAACTTAAAAGGTTTAGTTTTGAAATTTAAATAATTAAACCCTAATGTTTTGAAAGGTTTCAAAACTTGTCCTCAAATTTTGGAATTTAAAATTTAATCAAAAGTTTTAATTTTGAAATATTAAATTCTAAAACCCTAGTAATTTGAATAGTTCAAATTAGATCCTTATGGTTTTATTAAATTAATTAAGTGTGTAATTAAAGGAGAATTAATAAATCCATAATGTAATGGTTTATATTTAATAATATTAAAAGTATAATTTATTAGATTAGACCATCTAGTATTTTAAAAGTGTAAAATACACCCCTATACTATATAAAATTAAAAGTCTAATATATTATATTTATAAGTAAAGAGTCGGTCTTACCGTTAGTAGGCCTCATTCACGAAGCTGGTCTATAAGGGGTGTTTAAGGAAGCGACCAGTAAAATGACCATTATTGGGTATCCACTCTTACCCACCGTACTCTTGACCAGTGGAGGGTCGTTAGCTGAACGGGTAGGATAGGACACCACCTTCCATTATAAGTATAATACAGTTCAAGTAACTAAACGTTTTATATAAATTCCCACATCTTAGTTACTTTAGGAAAAATGTGAATCTGGTGCTAACCCATGAAATTACACTTTGCACCTTGCCGAGATGTTAGTGGAGCGTGTGTGGTTAACCGGCACACTAATTTGGGACTGCCAAGGGAGGCAAAGGGTAACTCGATGTTTGTCATAGATCAATGGAGCGTGTGTGGCTAACCGGCACATTGATTAGGCGATAGTAACATTGAGATTACGAAGTACATTTGCATGGTTATTCACACCTTGTTTGTGATTCACGGTATCCCATTCACAAACTTGAAGGGCATAATCGAGATTAAACATGCCATTGAAATGTTCAATGAATCTCAAAAGATCTAGGAGTTTCAATTCATTTAAAACCTAATGTTCATTTTTTGTTTTTCATGGTGGAAATTGGTAAATTGTCATTTACCTACCTTTAAATATTCTGCAACTGGATTACGGCATCCCTCTTCCGAGTTATAGAATATTGTGTTCGGTCCTAGCCTTAATGTTTCATTTGGGTGTAATATTAAGGACTCGATAGACTAACTTGGATTTCTCCCTTTTGTAGATGTCAAACTCTAGCAACTATGGTCTTCCTGAATCCTTTGGAAAGAGCTTTCCATATGAAGATGATGTTCCATGATTGGATCATGGAAATGAAAATCATGCTTTACTTCCTCCACCTCCTCCAATAGTTCTCCTTGGCCCAAAAGTTCGAAGAATTAAAAAGTTCAAGATCACTCAAGCCCTATTGGGAAAAATACATGAAGATGGAAAGTATGTTTGTGCACATGTATTGGAGATGAAGTCACACATTGACAAGTTGAGGATATTGGGTGTCGATGCCACAAGGAAGTTGGCTGTTGACATGGTTCTTCAATCACTTCCTAAGTCATATAGTGAGTTCATTAGTGATTACTATATGATGGACCACGACATTACCCTCATTGATTTGAATTATTTGCTTATTGCTGCTGAATCAGCAATGTTTTGGTGCACTGGTCGAGCAAATTTTTCTGGTAGATCTACTTCCAAAACTTCCATGGATATCGGCAATGGAAGCGATAGTCCAGAAATGATTTCTTCTCCTTAGGGAAAGAAACCTGCCATGGTCAAAAAGTTTGGCCATAAGAGAAAGACAAAGTTTGAGATTGTTCCTTGTGTCATTCCCAAAAAGTCCATATGTTTCTATTTCCAAGAGAAGGGGCATTGGTTGCGAAGCTACCCTGACTACCTGAGAGATCTAAGAGATGGGCGAGTCAAGATGTATGACTCTCCTTCAAGTAAAATCAAGTATCTAACTATATTAGGTTTCTGTTTGTAGATTCTTAATACATAATGTGATAAGATTGCATTTTGATGTTTTGTAGGATCAAAGAAAAGAAAGGAAGCTTAAAGGAAGAAGTGAGTTGAGTCTGATCGTGAAGAAATGGATTTCGATCGCATGGTTTGATGATCGGATTTTTGAGCTGCTACTTAGGAGTTATGATAGATTGCTTAGGAATATTTACATAGTTATCATTTGTAATTGCATTGTAAGGACAAGTTTTTCTGCGTTTTTATAAATAAAATAATTTTTGATTTTGTCTTATTTATATATATATATATATATATATATATATATATATATATATATATATATATATATATCCTTGCGATGACTTTTGTGAAATTGGTGTTTGTATATTTCTATTGTAAGCAATATTGTGAATGGATTTGATTCTTTCGTTTGTGGTAGTGTCAAATATTTACCAAATAAAGAAAGATTCTCATCACCGAAGTCCCAATTGGACAGGAACTTGGAATCATGCGAATTATATTGTATGATGAATGAAAACCTTCATCTTTGGGAAATTAAGACTAATTCCTTGTTCACATGTATAGGTGAGTCAAGTGAAGGACTAGGGGATCGGCTACACTTGGTTGTGTGCTGGTCAGGTCCACCACAAAGAACGCTAAGACTATTTGTTATGATTTACTAAAGTTTAGTAAATATGGTTATACTTACAAGATTAAGTGTAATTGGAAAAGTTTCAATGAATAACAAAACGAATTAGAAGAATCAATTAGGCAGAAAGATAAAAGTTTCTTCAATCTAAAAAGAATGGAAAGTACTTGAGTATCATGTTTTATGATCGTCTTAATGATTATGAAACCATATCACGATTGATCATCTAAGGACACCTTAGTGCACTAGTATGGCTCAGTTGAGGAATCGGGAATTGTTGAAATGGTTAAATCAAAAGGTGAATCATACTTCGTTCCAAAATCGAGTCTTAGAGTTAAACTCCAAGATTGTGACATGAGTGACACATCTTAAGAATGTTTATAATACACTTATCAAATGTGGAGTAGAAAATGCCTTCTCATTCCCGCACATTTGAAATTGGTAAGTTGTGATGTATTGGATAAGACAAAGATCAACTAGGACCAATTGTGTGAAGTGTTTGTCTTGATAAGAATCCACACCAACTCTTGAATATTTGTTTGTCAAGGAATGTTTCTTTACAAAATAATCTTATATGTCAAGAGGTCAGTGGGAGTCTTAATAATCTTGAAAAGTTTCAAGAACAAATCAAGAATAAACCTAGTTGATCATCACTAGCACACGACTTGAGGTTTATAACCTATCATGTTAACATATTATTGTTTTTGTGCCATTCCAGTTGATTTGACTAAGCATGTGAGTTCTATGAGTTCTCATTTGAATGCTTAAAGGAAAAGCACCTTGATCAATGGAAAGTACATTGATATGTGTAACTGAGCTGCTGAACAACTTAGAAGACATGGTGGGCACTTGTGTTGCCAGGTGACAAGAAATTGAACAAGTTCAGTCCATATGAGGTTGATTTTGTCATAGACCTTGTCTTATGATAATGGTTAGAATTGAAAATTTCACATGGATAGGAACGCATACACCATAAAATCTAAGTGTCATAAGGTTTCTCTCCAATTCATGAAAATGATTGTGGGGAAACGCTTTCGCTAAGAAGATTTTAAGGAGATAGCAATTGTGATACTTGTATTCGATTATGATTACGACATCCCTCTTCATAGTTCGAATTGTGAGAAGTGGCAAATAGTTTGAACATTTAAGACTTATTGCTATAAGTTTTGAAATAGTTTAGAAACACATAAGAAGTTTCTAAGGAAAGGTGCATGAGTTTGAGAAGCATATATAAAGGCTTATCGAAACATCTCATATTAGAAGTCTAAACTTTTGTATAGAAGTTAATAAGTATTGATTTCAAGAAAGTACAACTGATTTCTGGATACATGTCAAAGCTATTGGGAGCATAAGTGTTATGCTGGTAAGAAGATAATTATCATGTTAGTGGAAGAATTATTATTATAATTTGTGAGTTAGCAATATTAATTATAGAAAACAAAAGTTTCAATTTGCAAAGTTGCAGAGGTTGAAAAGTTGTTTTGCTATAATTAAGGGAGAGAATATTATACTTCATTTCAAATCTAAAAGCTTAGATTGAGAAATTTTAATCAAATTTAGTCAAAGGACATATATGAATGTTATGTTAGAAAGGTTCAACATAAGGAAATTCTATATATGGCAATACTATAGCAAGAGACTGGTAAAGTATCATGTCTTTTTGTAGGACATTTTGTATCATATCCCATACGCTTCAGTTATAGGATTGATTATATCTGCTATAATATTTGACCATTATGATTTTCCAAATGTCTAGGGCATTAAGAGGGAAAAAGGACCAGAACCGGATATGATTGAAATAATTAAACCACTGTCAAGAACGATCTAAAGTTCGCTATGGATTGGTCGCTTGTGGGCAGTTGGAAGTAAAATATTGAATGGAACATATCAACATTATTGTGAATAGATAGGATTCTATTAAGAATGAGTTTTCATGTGGCAAATATGGAAATGTTTTCATAATGGGACTTGGATATTAAGAATCTATGTAGATTAGAAACTTTTATGCAAGAAGGATGTTCAAAGAAATGTACTTTGAATTTGAGATTTCACTTTCGTGGAATTGTCTTGTAACAATCTCCAATAGAGCATTTTGTAATTTCATTGGCAAATTCTTGGTGACTTTGGTACGGTGACATTACAAAAGGATCATTGCAAAAAATGTTGGAATCTAACATATTCTAATAGGGGCAAAAATTTGGTATTCTTACACTTATAATAATGGATTAGGAATTGTGAAATGAGAGTCATTGGAAGTGTGTTCAATTGATCTATTTCACAAAGTAAGGACCATAGGTAAACATAGTATGCATGCTTAAAGCATGAGATAATTATTGTTATAATTCAAGTTTTAGGTTGATTACCCGAAACATTATACAACGAATAATGTGTAATAAATATGGTGATTAAATAATAAGTGTTTTATTTATACTCAAAAGTTTGAGACCATATTGGATTCGATTATTCTTGTGTTTCACTTCGCATGTTTTGACTTCCAGAATAACAAGGTTATTCAAACATCCACAGTCGATCACAGGTTAGAAGTAGGTATTGAGGCAAGACTGTCATGAATCTGTCTGTAGATTGTCTAAAGTGTTTAGACATAACACAAGTCTGCTGTAGAGATCATGAGTACTTTTGTAATAAGATTAGTATATTGGATTAAAACCACGCTCATGAGAATCACTTCATGGATTTTATCATGATTGATTGTGAGACGATAATACCTTATATTCTTGAAACGGAGAGATATGAGTTGTTTTCTATGAGTCGGTTGCACATTGATAATACGTAAACGCATCAGTAACTTGATGTTATAAAATGTATTGTTGTGTGTGATTTGATGAGTAAATAGTGCAAGAATATGAGTCGACATTTATCCATTCCTTTTACCCAAAGTGGGATAAAAGCGATATCTGTAGGCCCCTCGATGACTTCGTGATGACACCCCAAAGCACTTGGCCAAGCCTTGACTAAGTTAATATGTTCAATTGTAGTTATCAGTCGTCATAAATCAGAAATCGGGAAACAAAAAATGAACAGAGAGAATGATTATAATCTATGTCTCAGTTCATACGATATCTTGTAGAATGGAGGAATATATGATCCCTTATGTAAAGGACACGTTGCTGATAAGATCAGAGTTCGACAGCGGCTTTTGAAATCTACGATTGCTAATCAGGTTCTAAAGTCGTACTTGCAATAATAGTTATTAGACTTATCCAAGTGGGAGACTGTTGGATTAGGTGTCTAAGCCCATAACTAGTTTGGTATGTACTTGACCCGATTATGAGCATGGTCCTTTTGGGTTGCCTTCGCCATAGCAAGTAGTAGGATGAATTATGGAGAAAGAGGTTAATTATGGTTTATTAATATATTATGATAATAATATATTAATTGAAAAATCATATTATTTAATTAGTATTGATTAGAAATTAATTTAGTGATAAAAAGAGACTGATTAAATTAACGGGGACTGATTATGTAAATCAGTAATATTTATAGTTTAGGCTTATGGACCTTATTAGTATAGGGTGGGCGAAATCTCTATGAGAGTCCATACAGATTTTATCCAAGGCTTGCCAAATAAGAGTCCATATGTTGCTTAGGGCCTAAGCAAGGGAATTAGGGTTTCCAAGTTGATAACTCTAGAAGCCTCAACTATGAAAGGAACCCTAAAGACTCCCAAAATCGTCTCTATGAGTTCTAAGAGAGCCCTAGATGTTTTGAAGCCTTCTCCTCTTTCCCTTGTTCTTCCTTATTGCTAGTGGTGTTTGTGACTCCATTAGAGGTGCAACACTTGGAGCACTAGGCTTTCAGAAGTCAAGATCAAGAAGGATTGTGATTGTTATTGCTACATAAAAATCAAGGCAATGTATCTAACCCTAATCATATGTGATTTTTTGAATTATATGCTAGTTCATAAGGTTATTGCTTTGGTATTCAATGTTGTATGTTCAAATTAGAAAAACCTAGATCAAAGCAATTAGGGTTGCATGAACACCATAGGATTGATGTTATGCTCATAACCCAACAATTTCAGCTAGTTGTGTTCGTTTGGATGGATCAGTTCCATCCGTTCCAATTAAGTAAATCCAAATTGATTTCGGTTTTCAAAATATCCATCGAAATAGTCCAAACTAAATTCAAATCCGATCCGATCTGATCCAATTAAAATTTGGTTGGATTGGTTTTTATAATTCAGTTTTCAGAAACCATAACATTTTAAACGGACATAGAATTATAATATGATTTAAGTTTATAGAAGAAGCAAAAACAAATTATTTACTTGTGATTTAAAATTTATAAACAACCATCAAGAAGGCATATTATAGTTTATTATTTAATAGATAAAAAACTTTTGAGAGAAAGTACATATTAATGTCTTTTATTAGGTAAAACTTTTTGAGCTTATTTAAAAAAAATTATAAAACTAATAAATAATTATAAATATATTGAAATTAAATACATAACAAATTGTTATTCTGTTTTTTTGGACTATTCGGTTCTTATTTTATAAACCAAAACCAATCCGAAATCCAAAATAATAATTCGGTTTTGTTGAAAACTAATCCAAAAATCTGAATATCCGAACCAAATAGTCCAATCCAAATTGTCCAATTGGACAATTCGGTTTTATCCAAATAGTGAACAGCCCCAATTTCAGCCTTGGGAGGCTAGATCTAGAGGTTGGGGTGTTAGTTCTGCCTTAAATCGTCTGAATGAGAAAGTGGACTTAAGGGACTCGACGAGTTGATGAGCCAACTCGATGTGTCGGTTACGACTTACCCCGATGGTCTGGACGCATTATAGACTCAACGAGTTGAGAGGGTTTTACCCATATTTGGATTTGGAGTGAACTCAGCGAGTTGATGAGACAACTCGATGAGTTGTTAGGGTTTTTCCTTGTCTTGTGGATGTTGCATGGACTTGACGAATTGGCTAGCAACTCGTAGATTCGACTCGGGTTTTCACGATTTACTGAGGAACTCAACGAGTTCATGAACTGTACTCGGCGAGTTAAGTCAACATGGACTATTCACTTGAGTGTTGAGTTCCATTGACTATTAGAGTTGATTCGGTCTTGAGTGTTGATTTTCGCTGACTTTTAGAGTTGAGTCAGTCTTGAGTGTTGACTTTCGTTGATTTTAGGTTTTTGGCCAATTATGGATTTTGGAGGCCATGGAGGGGCAGATATTAGACCAGCAGCTCGAGTGTGGAATACATTGCTTTACTATGCGAGGTGAGTCTTCTCAGTATACTTACCTGTGTGGTAATTTATGTTTTCAGGATTCTGGGATATTGTCAGACATTTGTGATCTTGTGTTTTGAATAATTTATACACTTGGGTTTTTAAGAAATGCGATATTGAGTTCTATGTGGTTTTAAAAATGAAATTTTTATTTGAAAATTTTAGAGCGTTACAAAAACTCGGGGGGATTCATATTCTAGTTGAAGTACTTCTTATTTATTGTTTCCATTTAGTTCATTAGTTTCGTTGATTAATTGAACATTAATTTAATTTAGTTCACACAAAAACCCCATCTTATACTTTTCATATTAATTAAATTAGAATTTGAATCATTTGATCTTAACCATCACGTTCCCTGTGTTCGACACCCTTTCTTAGCACAACTATATTACTTCATGACTAGGTACACTGACTATTTGTGTTTAAGACTAGTTGAGATTAGATAGGACATTATAAATAAAAATCTAGTGTACTAATAAACACATCAAAGTTTTTGGCGCTCTTATCGGGGAACGGTTGCGTTTAGCTCGGATTTTTTATTTGATGATTAAATTTTGTTTATAGTTTAGTATTTAGTTTTTAGTTTTTATTTTTGTTTTTAAATGGATACTCCTGATGCTATTATTGAGCGTGAGTTGCAAGCACTTGATGATCTGTTCGATCCAAAAAAAGATTTGGAGGAGCTTGAGAGGTTGCTAGCAGAAGACTAGGACGAAGAGCAAGAACAAACAGAAATGCAAGAACCACATCGTGGTGTGATCATTATCACGACATGGACCCCTTTTTTTGGGTTCTATTTCGAAGCATGGGTGACAATTCTAACTTTGGAGAAAGTTAGAATGTACGATCCATTTCTCATAAGTGTCCAACCAGTTCCAACCCCTGTCAACATTCTTGAATTTTATGGATTCATGCTTGGAAGGATGATTTTCGAAACTAAACATCAAATACTACGAATCGATCGTCCCAAAAGGAGTATTAAATGCAACAGATGTATTGGCATTGATTTTTTTAAAAGTTTATTAAGTTGAGAGTCCAGCTCAAGATTCACACAAAAAGAAGCGCTTATCGGGTGGCCGTCTGTGACATCCCTAAAATCACGGCCAAAAAAGACCTATTTTGTTTATGCTTTATAAAAATCAGAGTACTTCATTTTATAAAAAAGGTTGCGGAATTTGTTCCCAGAAAAACATGGTAAATACGTTATTAAAACATTTTCGAAGAAACGTATTTATTTCATTTTAAAATGCTTGGGATGTCATCGTTAATACCGAAACATAAGCATAAACAGACTTACAATGATTTACACTAGTGATCTACATCTCTTTTAAATCTCTCAGTGTAATGTCACTTCACTTCGTCACCTGTGATATACATAAACTGAGTGGGTCAGGTTGGGAAACCTGGTGAGTACATAGGGTTTTCAACCCACAATAATATAATTATTATGTCCAATCAAACAATCAACCCAATTACCCATCCCCATTATCTTCTTTACTCTTTAAGGATTTAACCTAAGATTCATCTATCCTGCATTCGTTTATTCCAAAGTCCCTTACTTCCAGGGTCATGGGACTGGCACTAAATCCATAGCTGCCAATGTTCGTTCATAAAGCACTAATTCCATAGCTACTATAGTCTATTCATCGGGTACTGAATCCATAGCTACCAGTCTTTATCTAATAGGTACTAAGTCCATAGCTACCAATGTTCAACAGGTACTAAGTCCATAGCTACCAATTCCTACAGGTACTAAATCCATAGCTACCAACGTCTAAAAGGTACTAAGTCCATAGCTACCGGTGTTTGTCCCATAGGCACTAAGTCTGTAGCTGCCAATGTATACTCACGTCATCTTCTATCTCTCATCATTCATCTACCCATCTCATACCCAACATTTTCGTATATATAAAATACGTATACAGTTTAAGTCCTTTAAAATATGTATAAAACGTTCAACCAGCATAGACAGCAAGTATTCAGATTATGTGCACACATAGCACGTAGTTTATATAAAATACTTCATATCTATGTGTAAGATGAAAGTAACTATGCACTCACTTGAGAAGGTGGTGACTCGGTACTCGGACAGCGCTTCGTTTACTTTAAAATAATTTCCTTCGACAAAACCTAGTATTATTACCACTAGATTTTAGTCTAATATTTACCGTGACTAATTATTAGTCTTATTATTATTATTATATAAGCGTTTAAACAATACTTTCCAACCACTATGTACAGACAGGGGCCAGACATAAAACACCGGAGGGCAGGACCATTTTGGCATATAGCACTTCTGAAATCCAACAACCCTATGCGGCCCTTTAAACCAGATTCCCCGTACCGCGAGTAGTTAAAAAGATATTATAACGACACTTATATAAGTCATAATAATAGCTCAAATATTTATTATAAATTTATAATAACAATACTAATTTTAAATATAAACTATATTTAAAATAGGGTAAGCATAACTTACTTACAAGGGGATTTTAGCTAGGAGTCGGGCTCTGTAGGGGCAGAACTTCGTCGCTGAATCTTTCTAAGAAAGATTCGTGCAGCGCTTCAGCGCTCACCTTACTATACTAAAACTACAGAAAGAGAAGTCGAATCACGAGGGACCGAAATGCTCGGGGATAAGGAGAGAAAGACTCTTGAATCAAGAGAATGGTGCAAAAAATATGAGAGCCCAAGCCTCTTATTTATAGTAATTGAATTTACAAAAACTACCCCCCATAATTACTTAATGACATTATAGTTATATAAACAACTAAACACCCCTTTATAATACTATTTTAAATAGATTTAAAGATATTTGTACTAAACTAATGTCGAAAGAACTCAACATTAGTCTTATAATGACCGCATCGTCGATACCTTTCTAATGATATATACATATGTATATATATGTGTACGTATATATGATTTATACTTTATTTTAATACGTAAATATGCTATTATAATTTGTAACTCGTTCATACGAACTCCGTTTTTGACGGTCTTTATATCCATGCGTAGGTGGAGACGCACTCTACAACTTTCGTTTAGACTCCTTCGGCTAATTTTGAATTTATTTTTAAAGTTATATTTTTAACGGGCCGGGACAGGATTGGTCCGTTATAATCTCATAACTTCTTCATCCGATGTCCATTTTCGTCTGTCTTTTTATTGTTAAGCTACTAATAATGAGATCTTCAATTCTCGTTTAGGTTGTATCAGCTAAAAATCGCTCGATCTAATATTCGAATTTCGGACTGTACACTGCTAATCCGAAACTTCGAAAAATTGTAACTTCTTCATACGAAGTCAGATTTGGGCGTTCTTTTTATCGAAGTTCTTAGTTTAACATATTCTACAACTTTCGTTTAGAGCGATAAATCTAAATCTCGCTCTATCATAAATTTACTATTTACGCTTCCCGGCGCCGTGCCGGTTCCGACGCGAAACTTCGACGAGTCATAACTTCTTCGTTATAACTCAGATTTCGGCGTTCTGTATATGTACGGAAACCCTGTGACATCTTCTACAACTTGGTTAAGATTATTTATTCTAAATAATATTTTTGTCGAAAAGTCGTTTTCGACCCCTATTGCCTCTAAATTGACTAGCCCGGATCTGCGGGCGTTACACCGTCCAACATTTAAATAACTTTGCATTTTCATTTCATTTCGTTGTAGTTTTTATTTTTAATGATTATTATTTTTGTTGCAAGAGAATTTTTAGCTAAGAAATTGATGATGGGAAAAAGTACAAACGTGGGGTGGAGTATTATGAGAAGAAGGCAAGAAGTGTGACATACAAATAAGTGTGGCATATATAATCGATACGGAGCAAACCAAGGAGTCTATTGAGCTTTCAATGCTACATATGGGAAGAAATTGATATGAGGGACCATTCGAGAAACTAGTTACTTCGAGACTAGTCGATTTATTCAGCGATGAACATTTAAGAGTTTTCATGAAGATGTGATGCCAACCTAGCTACCTCGAGATGTGACTTTTTATTACATCATGACTACTTTCCAGACATTTGAAGATTGCGATGTGCTAATTCTCAATGTGCGTTGTAACATTGATTTTTTCACAAGTTCTAGATTTCACAGGGTCCACGTCGTGACCATCAAGCCACAACATGACAATACTCCAATCAATTTTTGAGCTATGAAGATTCGTTTTCCGCCAACCACTATGCCACGAGTCCACAAATCTCAACAAGGATGTTCAGTTCTAGGAGTGTTCTAGCGGACAAAGTCAAGTTTAGTATCGATAAGCAACCGACGACAGTCATCCTATCTCGTGACTACATTCCCAAGGCAAGTTTGTTCCTTTTCTCCCTCTTATTGTATAAGCTTTTAATTTTTTTACACAATGATGGTACATTATAATTTAGGTGTGGGGTATGGGATCAAATTAAAGGAAAGGAGCTTGCTAGAAAAAATATATATGTTAGATTTTAAAAAAAAATCTAACAAAACATAGACTTGAAAAAATGGTGTAAAGTAGAAAAATCTAGAAATGAGTTTGCTAGTATTGTGTGGGATATTTTGATGTGAATTCAAAGGTTTAGTTGAGCCAATATGTTATAGTATATTTGTGGCTTTCCAGTTTCTAATGAAATCATGAGACAAAGATGTGAACTTGTGTAGTTTAAGGGACATAATATGTTTTGCATTGTATATTTGAAATGTATCTAGGAAAGCTTATGTAGTCATTGCACTTTAGACTAATACCTTTAACCAATAAGGGTTGAGGTTAAGTTTCGTTGTGTAAGAATATGTTTTTAGTTTGAGAGAAAAAGTGAGTTATGAAAAAAAAAATGTGAAAAAAAGAAAAAAGAAAAAAAAAAGTTTTCAAAAGTTGTTGAGTGAATAAAATTTTGCAAAGTATGAAGATCTTGAAGAAGTGAAGAATAAGGAAAACTGCCAAGGGATTATTCGATTTGTAATTTTTTTCTAGGTTATTTTACCATATGTATGCTTAGGAACTTAACAAAAATTACCTTGAGGTCAAGAAAGTTTTTCAAGGATGTATTCAGAGGGATGTAGAAATGAGTGTAGTTCAAAATAAGTGGGGAACGTTTATAAGGATTGTGAGTATTTAGGACATGAGAAGTAATTAGGGTCTAGACACAAATATATACATTGAGGCGCGATATAATATGCAAATTCAAATTTGGTTATTCTATGTGATGTTGGTGGGAAAAAATCTGATATAGCATTATAACAATCTAGTTTGCTTGAGGACTAGCAAAAGATAAGTGTGTGGTATTTTGATATGACCTTATTTAACTATATATTTTAGTCCATTACCTTAATATATTTGATTAAAATGTTATATTTTTAGATATATGATACTTAATATGACTAAAATATTCAGTTACATTTAAAATGGGAGTTGGGATGCAAAAGGAGGAGAACAAAGCTGAAAGAGACACAAAAGGATGTTGTTGGCAACTTGACCCCTCGTCAGTGTTTTGACCATCTCTAATGACTCATAACTCTAATTGCCAAGATTTAAAAGGATCTGAAAACTAGACAAAAGTTTGGACGACTTTCGTGTTTGTTCCAAAATGTAAAATCCAACTCCCACAACATGGTGATCACCACCACAATGTGGAAAATGGAAACTTTTCAATCATTAACCTAATGTGGAGAATACGGGATATCTATGAAGACCACGACGTGGTGGTCAGAATTTGGAAAGTATATACATTTAGGACATTAGATCGTTTCCAAAAGGTAAAGGCCTTAGGTCTACGCATATTCTGGAGGAAACTCCCTCCAAGGGTCGATTTCAAAGTTAGAGACTCAACTTGAGCAAGGATTTGAAGATTCAAGCGCTAATACATTGAGATTTCACTTCGGGTTTGCTTGATGATCGTGTCTTGCATTCTTTTGATGATGTTTTTATGCTTTCGTTTACTGAATATGGTGTAAAAACCTTTACTTTCACTAGATGTTGATGAACGCTTATTGATATGATTTGATTTCATTAGTATGATTAGTTGAATTTGGTTTTTACTTGTGTTAGATTGATTGCTTTTCATGTCAAAGTTATGATTTTTATTGTTATTTGTTGAATATTATTAGGATTAGATGATTACTCTATCTCTATGTACTTGGATCATTTGAATTTATGATCATTAGGTTAGTATGACTGGGAATTTGGTCATAAGCCTTGGGTTAGATAATATTAGTTGCCATTCGGTGACTTTGATTGTGTTAGAGGACATTAGATATCCACGCTATGCTTAGATTGATTGTCATGATCATTGACGAGAAATCACTAGATCATATCGTTCATAGTTCAAGTATATTTAATCAATTATGTGTACACTAATTGGATGATCATTGTGTTTAGTTGTTCATTAAGTATTAGTACTAGGAAATCCGATCAAGATAGCTACTCATATTCCAATCCAGTAATCAATTCATTAATCCATTGCATTGCTAATAAATCAAACATAAAAAATTGGGAGATTCGTATTCTAGTGGAAGTACTTCTTATTTAGTGTTTCCATTTAGTTCATTATTTTTGTTGATTAATTGAGCATTAGTTCAATTTGTTTACATAAAAATCTCGTCTTTACTTTTCATAGTTGTTAATTTAGTTAGCATTTGAATAATTTGATCTTAACCATCACATTCCTTGTTTTCGACATTCTTTCTTACCACAACTAAATTACTTCACAACTAGGTATACTGGCTATTCGTGTTTAAGACTCGATGAGATTAGATAAGACTTTATAAATAAAAAACTAGTGTATTTATAAACATATCAAAGTTTTTGGCACCGTTGTCAGGGAACGTTTGTGTTTAGTTCAAATTTTTTATTTGATGCTTAAATTTTGTTTATAGTTTAGTTTTTAGTTTTGTTTTTAAATGGATAATCTTGATGCTTTTCTTGAGCATAAGTTGCAGGCACTTGATATATATTCAATCCAGAAAAAGATTTGTCGGAGCTGGAGAGGTTGGTAGCAGAAGACTTGGACGAAGAATAATAACAAGTTCAAACGCAGGAACCACGTCGTGGAGTGATGATTACCACGACGTGGACCCCTGTTTTTTCGGGTTGTGTTTCAAAGCATAGGGTGACGATTACAACTTTAGAGAATGTTCTGATGTGTGATCCATTTTTGATGAGTGTCCAACCAGTTCCAACCCTTGTTGGAGAAAATCCAAGAGGAGTCAAGAAGTGTCAAATGCTTTCACTACCATGTTGGAGAAAATATTTTTATGATTGTGTGAGGCACAAACAACACAAAAATCATTTGTTGCTTGATATTTTGAGGATCCTTTACTTAATCAATATATTAACCAACTAATCACCACAAACACATTTAAACTCATGAATAAAAACATACAAGTAATGATAACATGTTAAACATAAAACATTCTCATAAAGATTCAAGAACTAGTTCATGGAGTCTTCAACATTCAACAAAAAAGTCAAAGGATTTCACCAAAGTCAAACAAGTTTTGTCTAGCCAACCATGACTAAACTTAAGAAAATAAAGTTAGAAAGATAGTACCCAACATTTTACAAGATTCAAGAGCAAAATGATGAAGTTCTTGATGGTTTTTGGTCTTCAAAATGCTCTAAATTCTCCAGAGAATGCTCCCAAGTTCGGATGTGTAAAAGTTGAGAAAAGTGGCACACGAACCTTCCCCATATAGAGCTCCAATTAAAATCCCAAAAATGCCCCTACAGGAATCCACGCGGGCCGCATGGAAACCTTATGCGGGCCGCATAAGAGTGATGGAATTTTGGGTTTTTCAACTGTTGGGCCTGCACAACTTAGTCTATTGGCTCAATTCGAGTCCAAGAATCTTTAAACCCATTTTTCAAGTTCTCTTCAATTTGAGCCCAATTTATCTTTTCCAAATCCTCCAAAGCTCTTGAAATCGCCCGGTCATCAATTCTCGCACGCTTGAAAAGTTCTTCCATCTTTATTTAATTAAGAGGCCATCTTTCTCCATGCTCCATCCACCTAAAGCCATTTTTTGCATCATCTCCACTAGATATTAAGCCCAAGATCCTTGTTGTCCTCCAAGTCCAACCGCTTTCCATAAGTCCTGAACATTCCCGCTCTGCTAGTCTCGTTAAAATCTGCAATTATGCTCATGAAACTAGAAAGTACCCGAAATAGTCATAAAATAACAAAAATGAAATATGCATGAAATTTAACTAAAATATAAATGAAATATACTAAAATAACTATAAAAAGAGTAAATAAAATAAACTATCAGTAATCCCAAAGTATGTCAAGAACGTCAAACCCACCATAAAAAACCCATTTCAAAATTAAGAAACCAAATCACTTCTTATCTTAAAGAACTCCTCCTCCAAGTCTCAATGATCTTCAAATATGCTAATTATATAAGCCACCAAAAAATATCATGTAACAAATCAAATTTATGATTCATAACGTCACTTAATCAAGAAATCTCTAAAAGTCAGAGTCAATCAAAGCACCACGGTCATTGGTAGAACCTTTGGGATTCTCATCCTAAATTTCATCAATACCTAAAAATAATATACCAACTTTCATATCACTACCACAAGCTTCATAAAAAATCTCCAATTTGAAAAGTCACAATCCAATTTCGAATGGCTATGTCAAATTCTTCCCCTTTTTATAATAAAAAAATGATTATAAACCTTCAAATTGTCATAAAAAATGATCTTAAATCCAATAAATTATCGCTATGATCCCCCTCGACAAAATGGAATAAGCATTGAAATTTAAAATCCTAAAAGGTCGAAAAAATGTGACATTTTGCGAAACACGACCTTCTGAACCGTCAAGACTTGTTGGAATCCAATAATTACTGTTCACAAAAAAAATATGTTCACAAAAAATTCAATTTTGTTCATCGGCCCTTGAATTTGTAATTATTTCGGAATTTGGACTAACACTGCCATGTTGCTGAAGTTACAGGGACCAAATGTGTAACATGAAGTTGTCTTCCCCAATTGATTGGATAAAAGCAAACATCAACAGCGATTTGCGACATCAGTTCCGATTCCGAAATCAAAATAAGTTGATTTTTCCAAATACAATTTCTTTTCCGATTTGTGTTTTTTAGATACGATTCCGAGACCTTCATTTCAATTGTGATATTAGCTTCTATGTACGAGACCATTTCAATTTCGATTTAATCTCCAAATCGCAAATAAAATCTGATTCCTTCAATCTCGAAAAACATTGATCATCGGAACCCAATACTTGACAAACACCAAAATCATCTTCTTCAAACTGATTTCCAGATCAAACTTGATTCAATCAATAACCATCACCGTATCTATCTGTTCTTGATTGTTGTTCAGCAGAAACTAGAAACGAACCATTTTTGGTAAAACTCAAATCAAATTTCTTTAAGATGAATCAATGGACAATAAAAAAAGGAGATTTAATAGATTTGAACAGGATGCAAGAAAAATCAGGATCGACTGAAAAAATAGGAACACAATTTGAGATGCATGACAGATTAATACGAGATTTTGAATTCATACAGTGAAAATGATAATCGATCGACTATTTTGACCAGTAAACTCGATAATGAACATCGATTCACGGTTTTAGATTTCATTGATGTCCTTTTGGAAAAGTGTGGATTTTATGAATTTTCCAAAAAGTTCCTTCTATATAAAAACTCTAAAAATAACTTTTAAAATTAATTTTATTAAACATTTTTTTTTTTTCAATGAAGACTCCATCAAAAGTCAAGAATAGACAAAGTGTTCGAACAATAAGAAAAGATCTGATAAATTAATTTGGGCTCAAATAAACAATGAACCATCTCAGATTGTATTTTGGACCAAATAAAAAAAAATGAATTTGGGCTCAAGATGAAAATTTTGAACAGCAAAAAGAAAAAAAAATGAATCTATGAATATAACTGGGCTGAACTTTCGCCTTGAAATGAATTTCAGATCTGATTGAAAATAATGAATATAACGAGAATTGGATTGAAATAGTACCACAATGATATCTCCAAGAATCGTAGCTTGAACATGAAACTTGATTCCAAAACACCAAAAAACAAGAATCTCCAATAACTTGTTTAGAAATTCATCAAATCCACAACATTTCAAAAATCACATTAATTTTTAAAGACCCGCTAGATACCATTTGTTGGGGAAAAATCACAACAATTTGATGATGTAGAATATAAGAACGAACATAATCATGAAGATGTATTTGCTGAACAAGACGTTTTATTCAACAAGACGAGAGAATTACACTAAAAGAAAAGATTGAAATCTATCTATTCTACCTAAGAAACCTCATCACATTTAGCGACTACATCTTTCTTTCTTAACTCTGAAATGAATATTACATTACTATTTATAGGGTACAAACAAGTCTAAGCACATAGCCCATATGTTATAAAAAGAGGACCATTCTCATTATCTATGGAATACTTTGAACCTTATACATGTATATAAAAAGAAACCAAATTTAGTATCAATTTGTGTAACAAATTTTTTGAACTCTGGATCAAAAGTGTAAATTTTAGACAAGATTTGTAATAACATTTAAAATTTTGGTTAAAAATGTAAATTTTGAAAGTAGGAAACCTGATAACCGGGAAAAAGGATAAAACTGAATATAATTCTTGGTATTTGGGACTTAATCAGAAAAAAATTAATATAAGGATTTAATTGAATATGAGATCAAAATATAGGAACTTTATTGGAGATGTCCCTTATGATAATGATATTATTTTTTTATATAAGTTTCAATGATGACTTTTATAAGTTGTTAGATAGAAATTATTAATATAAATATTTTGTTATGAAAGGTTTTATATAGAAAAAAGGTGTGTTATGTGAAAAATATGTTTTTTTGGTTTAAATATGATTTTATAAAGCAAAAATAACATATTTGAAACAAAATTTTAAAAAACTATATGTAAAAAAACTAAATTTAGGATGAATTTGTAACAAAATTTTGAACTCTAGACAAAAAGTATAAATTTTGGATAAATTTTTAATAAAATTTAAAATCTAGGTAAAAAATATAAATTTGAAAATGGAAAACCCGATAACTGGGAAAATGATGAAATTGAATATAAATCCTGCTACTCGGGACTTAATCAGAAAAAATAAAATAAGATAGAGATTTAATTCAATATGAGGTCAGTATATAAAGATTTTTTAGAAGATTTCTCGTATTCATAATGACACTAATTTTTATATAAGGTGACTTTATAAGTTGTTAGATAAAAATTATTAATATAAAAAATAACATTATGTTACTTTAAATTCAATTATAATTTAAAAAATAATTTATTTTCTAATTATTTTAAAAGCCCGCATCTCAATTTTAGTATCCTCCAGAAAAAAAAAATTCATCATCCCACAATAAAACAAAAACCTAAAGAGGCCCAACAAATGTATTTTATGTCTTTTTAAGCCCAAATATACTGAAGTAATAATAAAATTTGAAAAAAAAAACCGCCCTAGGTTTCTCGCTTCATCATTATGTTACGCCGATTCTTGAAGGTTGAATAGCGAAAGTGCGTTTTCAATTTTAAATACCATAGAACGACAGACGAAAGTGTGAATTTTTAATGGGATAATGACTTGATAGGGTAAGATATTTTTTGAAATGTACATATTTAGTCTTTATTTTTTTTTTCTTGTAAAATAAACCCTTATACTTTATTAATATGTACACATTAGGTCCTTTTCACCAGATTCTACAGGTTTTGCTGACGTGGAAGAGTTTATTTTACAAAAAAAAAAAAAGAATAAGGACTAAATGTGTACATTTTAAAAAGTATCTTACCCTATCAAGTCATTTTCCCTTTTTTTTTATTTTGTTGAAATGAAATACCCAGGTGGCATCCACATATCCACAACGAGATTTTTCCAACTTTTATTCATCATGAAAAAGAGGGAGAGCCCCGATCTCCGGCGACTCCTTTGTGTGTTCCTACACATCACTGGTAGCAAGGAAGAATGATGGCAAAAACAACAAGGTCGAAGGGGGAGGCAGGAGGAAGTAGAGACGGTAGTTGGCTGCGAGGAGCTGCTCTGGTAGCCCCCTCGTCGATTCTTTCTTCTTTTCTGGTAACATATCTCAAAGATGGAGGCAAAGAGAGACAGATCGGAGAAACACAACAGGTAAAGGGTGTTTGGCTGTTGTTGTTCGACCGGAAGGAAGAGAGACGAGAAAGAGAAGGGTCGCCGCCCTTTTCTTGTTGCTAGAGGATCACCCACCTCCGGTGACTAAGCTAATTAATTGCTATTTAGTGCCACTTGTGCTTCCACATCAGCAAAAACTGTAGAATCCGGTGAAAATGACATAATGTGTACATATTAATAAAGTATAAGGGTTTATTTTACAAAAAAAAAGAATAAGGACTAAATGTGTACATTTCAAAAAGTATCTTACCATATCAAGTCATTTTCCCTAAAAGAAAATTCGTATATGACCGGTATACCGGGTATAGCCGGTCACAAAGACTGCATTGTTACAAAAAATAAAGTATAAGGGTTTATTTTACAAGAAAAATAAAATAAGGACTAAATTTGTACATTTCAAAAAGTATCTTACCCTATCAAGTCATTATCCCATCTTTAATTTATACTGGTTTATTTATAATTTTATTTTTTAAGATAACTATTGTGTCTTTATATAATTAACAATCAATGGCTATTAAAAGTTGGTTGACCGATCTCAATATTATCTTCTATGATTGATGGTTGCAAGTGTGGGAAGAGAAAGGCTGACCTAAGGTTAGTAACTTGAGAAATAGGTAGCCATTCAAGAAAAATATAAATTTTTATCGAGTACCTTATTCAAGAACAATAGATATTTGACTCGGGTTGAGATGAAATCGATTTTAAATCATAAAAGTTTCATATTTTTTTGAAACTTTTTATCTTGATGCATACATGACAATGACTCATTTGGAAGCTGTAGTTGAAGAAGTTGACGATGACCAAATAAGAAGACTGTATGGATTTGGCTCATTTGCAAAGATGGTTATGATGATCAAAGGTACCACGGAACTATGTTACATTTCGTAAAAAAATAATGAATGAGAAAAATTGAGGGTACTTGTTACTAAAGAAAAAGAGCAAAACGAAGAGCTTAAGGAAACAAGACCAAAGATGACGAACACAAAGCAAGAATCCAACAACTTAATAAACAATTCCAATCGGCAATGACTATTATTAACAATTTTAAAGAACTACAAAAATAGTATATCTTAAAATGTTAATTGTTTTAGGGAAATCTCCAATAATGACCTAAAAATTTGGCTCAGTTTACATTTTAGGCCTCAATTATATATTTTTTTAATGAAAAAGTCCTAAAAACCGTAAAAATTTGCATTTTGACCCCTTTTTGACCGGTTCCAACCGACAACAAATTAATTTAAGACTATTTCGTAAACTAATAAAAAATATTGATATTTTCTGTAAACAAAAATATTATGAGTTTTCTGCAAACAAAAACCTTATTATTATTATTATTATTATTATTATTATTATTATTAAAAATATAAATAGGTATATTATTTTTTAAATTCCTTATTATTAATATTGTTAATAATACATATAAATACGTTTAAATGAAAAAAATTAAAGACATTTTTTAAAGGTGAAGGTGAAAGGGATGATGATGCTTTCACTACAAGAAAAAAAGTTTTTTACGACACGCAATGCGTGTTGTAAAACGCTCAAACGTCATGTAAATTCGTGTCAAAGAAGGCCTATCATAAAAAAAGACGACACTATTATTAACAATATTAATAATATTAAACGCTCATAAACGTATTTATATGTATTATTAACAATATTAATAATAAGGAATTTAAAAAATAGTATACCTATTTATATATTTAATAATAATAATAATAATAATAATAATAATAATAATAATAATAATAATAATAATAAGAGAAATTTACAAAAATGGTCCTTACGGTTTTTCATTTTATGTGGTTAAAGTCCAAACGTTTGAAAAGTTGTAGATTTACTCTTTTTCAATAGGTTTTGTTGTTGTTTTGGTCCATCTTCCGTTGAGTTCAATTGGTTGGCTGTTAATTTCTTTAAAATGATAATTTTACCCTTATGGACCATTTTCGTAGTTTTGTCTTTTACTATACTATAATGACTATTTTTGCATACATTCTTTTTTATTTTATTGAAATATTATATATTAATAAATATTATTTTTAATATATAAATATTAATAAATATTGTTTTATTGGATTATTAATTTACTTTTGTTAATTTTTTTAAAATTTTTTTAGTTGGAGTAATTCTTTTTTATTGAATTATTATATATCAATATATATAGTTTTTAATATATAATATTTATATCATAATAAATATTATATGATGGGATTATTATATATTACAAAATATTATTTTATTGGATTATTAATTTCTTTTAGTTGATTCTTTTTTATAATTTGTTTTTGTTGGAGTAATTCTTTTTTTATTTGAATTATTATATACCAATAAATATTATTTTTAATATATAATATTTACATCATAATACATATTATATTATTGGATTATTAATTTCTTTCTATTAATTTTTGTAATTTTTTTGAATTATTATTTATTGAATTATTACTTTTAATTTATTATTTTTTCATATAATAAATATTATTTTGTTGGATTACTTTTTTAATTTTACTGTATAGTATTATTATTATTTTTTAAATTTTATTAGTTTCACCATACAGTTGCCGAAATACGCAAAAGCGTCGTTTCTCATTGTCAAAAATCGACGGTATCACTGTCAAACACCTTCATCGGAGGTTCAACAGAAATCCCACAAACATGTTCCACGAAACGTCGCTAATAGCCACCTACGACAATCTCTTCATAATCCATTGAAATCCTTCATATCTCAGAGAATACGCAACAAATCCCTGTAACAATTATAAGTGAAGGTGGTGGTGTTTTCCATATAGTTTCTGGTTATAAGCTACATGCAATATAGATGTTTGGTAGTGATCCTGACGATTTCAATTATGAGAGACGATGATTTTGTGTATCCCACGACTTTGTGGTGAAACTAAAAAAATTAACAAGAAATAATATTATACATTAAAAATAAACTAATGATCCAATGGTGTAATATTTAGTATATGAAGAAAAAATAAATTACTCCAACAAAAAATTATAAAAAAGAATTAACTAAAATAAAATAACAATTCAATAAAATAATATTTATTAATATATAATACTTCAATACAATAAAAAAGAATGTATGCAAAAATGGTCCTTGTAGCATGGTAAAAGATAAAATTGCGAAAATGATCCCCGAAGATAAAATTGTCATTTTAAAGAGTTTAACAACCAACCAGTTAAACTTAACGGAAGAGGAACCAAAACCACAACAAAACTTGTTGAAAATGACCAAATTTGGAACTTTTCAAACGTTTGGACCATAACAACATAAAATGAAAAACCATAGGGACCATTTTTGCAATAATAATAATAATAATAATAATAATAATAATAATAATAAAGTTTTTGTATGTAGAAAAATACTATTTTTTTTTTTAATTTTTTAATTTTTTTGTAGAAAAGTTCCAATATTGTGTCAATTTACGAAATAGTCTCAAATTAATATGTTATCGGTTCCAATCAGTCAAAAAAAGGGTCACAATGCAAACTTTTGGTGGTTTTTAGGTCTTTTTCGTTAAAAGAAAAATTAATTTATGACTAAAACGTAATCTAGGCCAAAACTTTGGGACTTTATTAGAGTTTTCTTATTTTTTTTTATTGCAAAGTATTTATTTTAGATTAGACATTTTTCATTTTCGATGTAATATATATTTTTTTAATGATATAAATGCTATTTGATTTTTTGTTATTTTGTTTTTATATATTAGTACAAATTAATTGGATTTAATTTGAAATTTAATATCATCCGTAGATATCTAGCTTGCATTGAAAATATTCTTACGCAATTTGCAATGCAATCTGCTATAGAATATAGACCATGAGTTTCACTAGTGATTCATAACTACAGATTTAGCATGAGATTCATCACAACAAATTTTGATAGGGATTCATCATAACGGATTTTGCTAGGGATTCATAACCACGGATTTTGCTAGGGATTAATCACAACGAATGTAGCTATGGATTAGTCACCACATATTTAGCTAGAGATTAATTACCACAGATTTTACTAGGGATTAATCACTATAAATTTTGCTAGATATTCATCACCACATATTTTGTAAGGGATTCATCACTACAAATTTTTTTAGGGATCCACTACAACGGAATTTATGATGGAAGAACTACTATGAAATTCGCAATAGAATACTACTACGAATTACACGATGGGATACAATCTACAACGAATTTCATTCCGTTGTCATGTTTGCAACGAAATTATTGTTTCCGTCGCAAACCTTCGCCACGAGGTTTTTCGGGATGGAAATGGTTTGTTGCAAATTCCATCATTATTTGTTTTTTGGCAAAGAAATTTCCACTTTTTGCATCGGATTTCTTCCCAAGCAAAATCAACTTTTTCTTATAGTGCAAGGAGCACAGTGTTGTGAAACAACAAAAAATGTGTTGAGACATGAGCACATAGAAATTCTTCGAAGATAAGAAAGGACTTATCCGGAATGACGAGAGGCCGAGAACAACAAGAAGCAATCCATCGACAACAAGAACTTCTCAATGACCTTGACAATTCGTAGGACGAGCACCGAAGGTTTGACGCCCGAAGATCGTAAAATGTTGCAACAAGAACTCCTCAATGACTTGACAATTCGTTGTATATTTTTTTTGTAGCGTTTTTTTGTGCTCGTGTAATGTCTTTATATATTTTCAGTTTAAATGTTATGTTTCTGTTTAAATGGTATATATTTGAAAATTATATAATTTATTTTTATAATTACCAAAAAAATGGAAAATAAAGATGAAAGTGGAAATTAAAATGGTGTTGTGGTAGGTATTTGGTAGTAAACTAGTTGTGAGACCCGTATGTTATACGGGTTTGGTAAAACAAAAAAACTATATATATATATATATATATATATATATATATATATATATATATATATATATATATATATATATATATATATATATATATATATATATATGAAGATTTAACAAAGATTTATTTAAATTTGAAATTCAAAATTTAAAATTTGAATTTAAAAGGAAACATATTAAATACAATATATAAGTAGTAATATATAGTTTGTTGACTATTTTTAACTAAGACAATTATTAATTGATGTATAAATTTGATTGTTAATTAAGAAAGGATATAAAATGAGAAAATGACAAGTGGAAAAAAACATTTATTCAAAAATACTAAAAAATGACATGTGTCTAAATTAATGCAAGAGTAACAAGTGGCAAAAAAAAAAAAAAACCTTCATTTATTATAGTAGATGTGATGTGGTATGGAGAGTGCCTTGTGAAGTGAATTTTTTTTTGATATTGATGGGATGACCCATACGTAAGGGGCTTAAGCAGCTTAAATGATCAAACACCCGTTAATAGTTAATCACAGTTCTTTAATATTGATCAATAACAGTTCTATAATATTGTCCTAAACCAAACGAAAGTGGTACAATAATTTATCAATTGAATAGTTGGAAGAATGTGAATAATATAAAGGAATGTCATCTCAAGAGAAACATATAAAACATCCTTTTGGTTGGTGTTGGCTGTATAAAGTTGAAACAAAGAAAAGGATAAAGGGTTAAAGTTGGTTGTAGATAAAGATGAACGCATAAAACTCATTCAAATCCTATTGAAGACTTCAATCATGGCATAAAAAAGTTGGCAGAAGAGAAAAACCACAGACGTTTGTAAATGTGAACGCATCATATTGGGTGGGTGGTTAAAACATTCCTTTTGCACCAGCCTCACACTGGTCTGGTTACATCATATTGGTCCATAAGTGTGATGAAGATGATGTTTGAGGTAGACTTTTTACTAGTATGGCTCATAATTGAACTTTATTATATTGGAAAATCTTAACACCCTTTGGTCATCATACCTAACATATATCCATCAAAATGAAGCTGCTAAGCACGAACATTTAAAAATGTCCTAATCATCAAGAAAAAGGCTCCTTTAGAGATGAAAAAAAAACATCGAAAATAGTCAAGAATATCGCCCCTAAAGATATTAGGGACGATATGTCGTTTTAATTGGGTTGCCGCAAATACCTCGTAGCTAACACTCAATAGTCGTCCCTAAAGACGTCGTCCCTAATAATATTCCGGCCACCGGCCAATGTTACTCCGACCAAATATTCTGGCGGGAATTGTCGTCGCTAATACTCAAGATTGTCCCTAAAGGTGTCACCACTAATGTCTGTTTATTTATTTATTTATTATTATTTTTAGTTTATTACATTATTTTATATATAAAAATGCAGAATTTATATAAAAATTATAATTTAAAAATCTGCATTACATAAAATATCAAATAACATACACAAAGTATATCACATTATATAAACAATCTAACAAACATGAAATAATAGTCGAAACATGAAATAGTAGTCGATCTAGTCCATACTCTAACAAATCCATAATATCATCATCTATAACATAAAACAATATATATATATATATATATATATATATATATATATATATATATATATATATATATATATATTAATCGTCTTCCCCATCATCGTTTTCCTCGTTGTTGTTAGTCGTATTGTCGACTTGCTTGCTAAATGAGCAGATAATATCTCCAATTGTCGTCACAAACGTCGGGATTTGGTGAATAGCGTTAACATCCACATCCTACAAAGTAAGAATATAAGTTAAAATATATCTAACTATATAAACAAAGTATTATTACTTAACAATTAAGTGACAAACACATTAAGCCCTTAATAATTTAACAAACTACTGAATTCATAACAATTTAACAAACAAAGAAACTAACAAACTATACCAAACTACCAAACAACAAAATTCACAACAAATTAATAAGTACCTGTGTCGGTTGCAGTGTTTGTGACTATTAATGCCACTGGGAGGGAGCAATTATACCCGATACGGAAGGCTTAGGCCCGATGCCTCTCACATGTCCCCTTCAACCACCTAACACCTTCTCAAATAAGGCTATCCAATCAATGGAGTTTGGATCACCATCGGAGTCGGCTATATGCTGAGTTTGTAAAGCAACCTCAACAACTAAAGCATTTTGTATTTCACGAAGATTGTGAATATACTTCAAAACAAACACAAAAAAACAACATTCTAATTCATTTTTAACTAATAATAACTTTCATATTGTTCTACAACTAACGGGTCAACGAATTCCCCTTACATGTGCACGGTGAAATATTTCAAGTTTATTCAAATCCTATTTAACTTTAAAAAATATGTTATACTTGAATAAACATTATAAAACATGTTATAACTGAATAAGTATTAATATAACTTACATTTTTGAAAGAAGCACCACCATAACTGTTTACACTAGATCGTTTACAATGTGTATCAGTTAAGAAGTGGTCAATAGTAGCACTACAACACGCTAAATCCATACCATGGGGGGGGGGGGGTTGAGTCCTTGCTACCTCTGCACCCTCTAGCATATCCATAAATTTATAAATTTATCTTTTGCCCTACTTTTGCGGCCTCTATACCGCTGTCATATCTGATGGTTTAGTGATGCCTATAAAATTCTAGCATCGGGATCATTTGAAATGGTTTGAAAATCAAAATATGTCTACAAAAAATAGAGAAGCAAAAAATAAATCAAAATTAAACATGTTAAATATAACTTTATAAATAATTTATAGAAAGATTCGTAAACATGCCATTTTGATTGGTTTCAGGAACTTCTTTCCAGTTGTTCTTATCCAAAGCTATGTTGCGCCAGATCTAACTTCCAACCTCCAGAATGAAGCATTCATATACATCCCCAATCGGCACAAATGTATTTCTGTCAAATACTATTTTTAGAGGCCATCTACCACTTGTTTCGTATAGCCGATGCATTTTCTTGTTTACTGCCATGCCTCTTCGTTTGGGAGGTACAACTGCAAAAAAATATTAGTCAAGATGGTTTTTTATATACATACAATATGAAATATAAGGAATTAGAATAAATCTTAATTACCATCAATCTGGTGAACACCAAAATCTCCACTGAATGGATGTGGTGGCTCGTCACCACCATCACCTCCATGATCCATCACAACAGCCATGAGATGAACCAATGCAACTCAAAAAAATAACACCTTGAAAAAGTTACAACACAATATATATATATATATATATATATATATATATATATATATATATATATATATATATATAGGTAATTATTGTGTTATTATATGCATAAATGTGAGCCAATCAAATTTACTTATTTTAAGAAAGTGATTGATATATATTATTGAATTAAATATAATTGAAAAATATCATCTTAATTAATTACAAAGGGTAATTTAGTCAATTAATATAGATTTAATAAAAGAAAATTGTATTTTTAAAGGGATCATAGATTCTATTAATTTTAAAAATCCGATTTTACGAATTATAATTCTTTTAATTCGGACATTCTGACTGAATATTTTATGAGTATATTTAAAAATAAAAATATTGTTGAACCATAAATAATAAAAATATTCTTGAACAATCAATTGACGAATAAAAACAAAAAATATATTATTTCTTATAGAATACGGGTAACAATTGTTAAGAATTACATTTATTGTTATAGAATAAAACTAAAAAAATTTCAAAACAGGAAAGAAAACATCAAAATCTAACAATGACACTAATACATTCTAAAAGAATAATATTGCTTAGAATCACTTTCAATTTTGTGGTCCGTTCTTCAAACATCAACTTCTGTGATTCCAACAGAATTGGAATTCGTGATTCCATTCCAACAGAATTGGAATTCGTTATTCCATTCCAATAGAATTGGAATCTCACCAATATCATCCATTGAATCATCTATATAAGCAAATTGATTTTTATCATATAAGAAGAAGTCAAATAGATATGAAAATAGTGACAAACTACCTTCACTTTCAACATCACTATCTACCTTAGTCCCTTCCTGTGTCGATGACCAAGCCCCAATCCAAACACCCAATTGATATCAATCAAAACCAAGGGGAGAATCAGAACTCGTGTTGTTCTTCTCCTTCAATTTCCGTTAAAAATTAAACACAAGAAAGGGAAACCTTTACCTGTTGCTTCCCGTTCATTTTTCTAATGAAGAAGAACCAGCCAAACACCCCTTTAATTCGTCATTGTTGTCACTAGCATCTCCCTACCCTCATTGCGTTTGGCTGCTAGACAGAAGAGGGGAAAGCAAAGAACCGATCAAAGCAGAAACCCCCATCTGTTACCCGCATTCATCGGAGGACCGAAATCCTTTTCCCTTTTCTCGTATGTTACTAACTTCGATCAAACACCACCGAACAAATCTCTTACCGTATTGTGTTGATCTATTCTTCTCCCCTTTGATTCGTGATCACTGGTGACAAAGCAGATGGACCAAGGAGGAGTCCTACGGAGATCGATTGCCCATCCCTCTCTACTTGCGATTTCATAGCTAAGATTGATGCTTCTCCCCCCACTCCTTGCGACAGATCGACAAACGGACCAAAACAAAATCCCTGCCTTCATGCCTCCTTCTTGTCTGTCGACCGCCACTACTGCTGTTGCTTTTGGGGCTACCGACGATGGGAGAAGGATCGCAAAGTGTTACCGAGCTAAACACCCCTTTAATTTGTCATTGTGGTTTTAAAAAGCAGATGGATGGAGAAAACCTAGGTAGCTGAAGTCAATGGTTACAATAATTATAGGATATTATTTGTGGAAACTAATTATCAAATTACCTATTTACCCTTATTTATTTATTTATTTATTTTTATTTTAAATTTTGATTGGCCAACATTTATGCATACAATAACACAATAATTACTTTAAACACCTGAACCTAGCTCTCTCTCGGCTTAAGTTATTCTATTTAAAGTAATTATTGTGTTATTGTATGCATAAATGTGAGCCAATCAAATTTACTTATTTTAAGAAAATGATTAATATATATTTTTGAATTAAATATAATTGAAAAATATCATCTTAATTAGTTACAAGGGTAATTTAGTCAATTAATATAGATTTAATAAAGGAAAATTGCATTTTTAAGGGATCATAGATTCTATTAATTTTAAAATTATGATTTTACGAATTATAATTCTTTTAATTCGAACATTCTGACATAATATTTTATGAGTATATTCAAAAATAAAAATATTCTTGAACCATAAATAATAAAAATATTCTTGAACCTATTTCTTTATCATGACTTTAAAAACTTCTTGTAGAATAACAAATTATTGAACAATCAATTGACGAATAAAAACAAATAATACATTATTTCTTATATAATACGGGTAACAATTGTTAATAATTACATTTATTTTTATAGAATAAAACTAAAAAAACTTTCAAAACGGGAAAGAAAACATCAAAATCTAACAACGACACTAATACATTCTAAAAGAATAATATTGCTTAGAATCACTTTCAATTTTGTGGGCCGTTCTTCAAACATCAACTTCTATGATTCCAACAGAATTGGAATTCGTGATTCTATTCCAACAGAACTGGAATTCGTTATTCGATTCCAATAGAATTGTAATCTCACTTTCAACATCAATATCCACCTTAGCCCTTCTTGTGTCGATGACCAAGCCCCAATCCAAACACCCAATTGATATCAATAAAAACCAAGAGGAGAATAAGAACTTGTGTTGTTCTTCTCCTTCAATTTCCGTTAAAAATCAAACAAAAGAAAGAGAAACCTTTACTTGTTGCTTCCCGTTCATTTTTCTATTGAAGAAGAACCAGCCAAACACCCCTTTAATTCGTCATTGTTGTCACTAGCATCTCCCGTCACTCTTTGCGTTTGGCTGCCGGATAGAAGAGAGGAAAGCAAAGAAAAGATTAGCACAGAAACCCCCATCTGTTACCCGCAATCGTCGGAGGGACGAAATTCTTTTCCCTTTTCTCGTATGTTACCGACTTCGATCAAACACCACCGAACAAATCTCTTACCGTCTTGTGTCGATCGATTCTTCTCCCCCTTGATTCGTGATCACTGGTGACGAAGCAGATGGACCAAGGAGGAGTCCTACGGAGATCGATTGCCCATCCCTCTCTACTTGCGATTTCATAGCTAAGATCGATGCTTCTCCCCCCACTCCTTGCGACAGATCGACAAACGGACCAAAACAAAATCCCTGCCTTCATGCCTCCTTCTTGTCTGTCGACCGCCACTACCGCTGTTGCTTTTGGGTCTACTGACGATGGGAGAAGGATCGTAAAGAGTTACCGAGCTAAACACCCCTTTAATTTGTCATTGTGGTTTTAAAAAGCAGATGGATGGAGAAAACCTAGGTAGCTGAAGTCAATGGTTACAATAATTATAGGGTATTATTTGTGGAAACTAATTATCAAATTACATATTTACCCTTATTTATTTATTTAATTATTTATTCTTATTTTAAATTTTGATTGGCCAACATTTATGCATACAATAACACAATAATTACTTTAAACACCTGAACCTAGCTCTCTCTCGGCTTAAGTTATTCTATTCAAAGTAATTATTGTGTTATTGTATGCATAAATGTGAGCCAATCAAATTTACTTATTTTAAGAAAGTGATTAATATATATAATTGAATTAAATATAATTGAAAAATAGCATCTTAATTAATTACAAGGGTAATTTAGTCAATTAATATAGATTTAATAAAGGAAAATTGCATTTTTTAAGGGATCATAGATTCTATTAATTTTAAAAATATGATTTTACGAATTATAATTCTTTTAATTCGAACATTCTGACAGAATATTTTATGAGTATATCAAAAAATAAAAATATTATTGAACCATAAATAATAAAAATATTCTTGAACCTATTTCTTGATCATGACTTTAAAAATTTCTTGTAGAATAACAAATTATTGAACAATCAATTGACGAATAAAAACAAATAATACATTATTTCTTATAGAATACGGGTAACAATTGTTAAGAATTACATTTATTGTTATAGAATAAAACTAAAAAAACTTTCAAAACGGGAAAGAAAATATCAAAATCTAACAATGACACTAATACATTCTAAAAGAATAATATTGCTTAGAATCACTTTCAATTTTGTGGTCCATTCTTCAAACATCTACCTCTATGATTCCAACAGAAATGGAATTCGTGATTCCATTCCAACAGAAGTGGAATTCGTTATTCCATTCCAATAGAATTGGAATCTCACCAATATCATCCATTGAATCATCTACATAACCAAATTGATTTTTATCATATAAGAAGAAGTTAAATTGATATGAAAATAGTGACAAACTACCTTCACTTTCAACATCAATATGCACCTTAGCCCTTCCTTTGTCGATGACCAAGCCCCAATCCGAACACACAATTGATATCAATAAAAACCAAGAGGAGAATAAGAACTTGTGTTGTTCTTCTCGTTCAATTTCCGTTAAAAATCAAACAAAAGAAAGAGAAACCTTTACCTATTGCTTCCCGTTCAATTTTCTATTGAAGAAGAACCAGCCAAACACCCCTTTAATTCGTCATTGTTGTCACTAGCATCTCCCTTCCCTCTTTATGTTTGGCTGCCGGACAGAAGATGGGAAAGCAAAGAACCGATCAGAGCAGAAACCCCCATCTGTTACCCGTAATTGTCGGAGGGCCAAAATCCTTTTCCCTTTTCTCATATGTTACTGACTTTGATCAAACACCACCGAACAAATCTCTTACCGTCTTGTGTTGATCGATTCTTCTCCCCCTTGATTCGTGATCACTAGTGACGAAGCAGATGGACCAAGGAGGAGTCCTACGGAGATTGATTGCCCATCCCTCTCTACTTGTCATTTCATAGCTAAGATCGATGCTTCTCCCCCCACTCCTTGCGACAGATCGACAAACGGACCAAAATAAAATCCCTGCCTTCATGCCTCCTTCTTGTATTTCGACCGCCGCTGCCACTGTTGCTTTTGGGCACTACTAGAAAAACAGCCTTTTACGACGCTCAATGCGCGTCGTAAAAGGCTCAGATGACGCGCAAATGCGCGTCAAGGATGGCCCTGTTATAAAGAGAGATGATGCGCATTTACGACGCTCATTTACGACGCGTAATTACGACGCGCGTTTACGACACGCAATGCGTATCAAGGAAGGCCCTGTCATAAAGAAAGACGACACGCATTCGCGTGTCGTAACCTTACGACGTGCGTGTTAATGACACGCAATGCGTATCAAGAAAGCCCCTGTCAAGAAAGGCAATGTCATAAATGAAGATGACACACATTTGTGCGTATCATAATTTTAAATGTTTAAAAAAAATATTATTTATAGATTTACTTATTTTCAAATTAAATTTGTATTTAATGTTTCATAATAGAAAATAAAATATCATATCCAAAAAATAGAATCAATTGCATAAATTTAATGTCATACAAATAATCGTTCCATGGAAAGATAAAACAAATCAATAGAAGTTGTAACAAAAATTTACAAACAAATTAGATACAAAAAATACAATCCATTGCCCCTTTGCTTTTTCAAGATCAACCTGCAAGTAGGTAACTAATGTGTACAAATTCACCCTTGTTTCTAATCATTATCTGAAATACTTTACAAACGTAATTCATCCATAGTACCTGAACTATAGTTGCAGCCTTGTTTCTTCTTCTTCTGAACTCATCTCTTGCAACCATTGCTCTAAGCCTACTCTGAATAGATACAACAACTCCGTGTCAAAACATGTACAACCGGTTTCAGTCAAGACACTTAATCAATCAAAAACTTTTAATTTCTTTCCTTATTAAAGTTAGTTCTTTTACAACTATATGTTTGAAGATATAAAGAAAAAAATGTTAAAGGAGAATAAGGAAATACTGAATGGTAGAACCTCATTACTGTTATGCACACAATTATTCAAACCAGACTGCCAAATTCTAACAACTTCTCCAACTGTTCTGTTTTCAATCCTGTCAAGCACAATTTTTTCACAAGGCAGAAGCATGGAAATAAATAAAAGTGGGCTTCTTGAATTATCCTTCATTTTGATAAATATACAAAGTTATCTGATGTGTGTGTAACTAATGTGGCCATATCTTGGTCCACGACGGAGTACAACAATGAAACATGATCCCTCTTCATAACCTCAAATTCCAGTCCTTCAAATTTCCGGAGTGCCATCTTCCTCCTTCAAAACAAGAAATATGGTGTCTTCCTTCTCAATTTGAACAGGAAATGACCATTTTGTGCCTTCATCACGGATCTATTAGATAAACAATATGTAAGGAAAATATCACTATAATAAATAGATAAAAATTATATAATGAAAGAAATACATACACACACACACAAAGGACCCCTAATCACCTGTAGCTTGCTAGGTTGGTCAGTCTCACGGTAAACAAAGAAGACTCATACATCAGATGCTCGCAACAATTTCGGTTTATCTTTGCTGTGTAGCTTCAAATATATATCTTGACCAAGTCTATTGGTGAATGTCATAAATGGACGCACACTGATTACCTAAAGTTGACAATGAAAAAGTTTAAGTTCTAGACCAGCAAAGAGGTGAGGATGACTACCTGCTTTACGTAGTTGTATTACCTACATTAACACAAGCAATCAAATACTACTTCTCAAGTAATTTATATTTTTGGTCCCTGTACTATATTGTGTTCTTTGAATACGGTCCAAAAGGAATCTTTTTTTTTTCATTTTAGGTCCCTAATGCAATGATTTATAACACTTTTTGTCCAGTCATCAAATTTATGAAAAATGACTAATTTACCCTTGTCTAATTTTGGTAAAAAAAACTAACAAGCCATGACAAAATGTTTACCTGCTAAATGTTCATGATAGTAAGCATAGATGGAGAGATGTTGTCTTACAGTATTCTCCAAGGATTGATGACTACAAGTTCTAGAAGACAATGCTAGAAGCTTAGGAAGCTCTCTTCTTAGTATTGACATATACACCTTCTTCTGCAAGGTTACCAATGGAGCCATCCTGATAAAACAAAATGGAATTTGTTAACAAATTTTTTATCTAAAGTAATAATAAGGGTATTTCGGTCTTTCAATAAAAAGGAAGAATGGAATTGACAATGAAACAAACACGCACCATAACCGAATTAAAAGGTATATGAGAAAAGGTCGAACAATCCCCTGCTGATGGTGGGCTGAACCTTTTTGCAGGTGCACCAAGTTTCCGATCAAATTCAGGCATGCTAGGGACAACAGTGTCTGGAAAATTTAGATCAGGGGTGTTATGGTCATTTACTGGTTTTCCATGTTCAACAACTAAGTCAGCTTCTTCATGGAGATTGCTATCCACCCCTGCAGCAGGCTTCTTTTCATGCCGCTGAACATGATCAACAGACTTTTATCCAATTAGCAATTATCCGTACAATCTTGACAAACCTACCTTAAATTTTATTCCCAGATATACCCTTTTGGTTTTTAACTCGGTTCATTACAAAGCAATGTTTTTTGTTCAATCAATAGAGAATTATATGTCCATTAATTTAATCATGTAGAATGGATAAACTAATTACCCAAAGATGGTATTCCTTATCTATAGATGGCAAACAAATCATCCAAAGATGGTATTTTTCCAGATTAATTATTCAATTTTCCGATAAATTCATAATCCGAGTATGGAACATAGCAAATTCCATCATAGTTGTTGCATAATTGAAGGAAAATTAGGATGAATACCAATTTGAACAAACAACCATATGAAATCTAACCTATTTACTCATCAAAATTGAATCAATTATGAAACCGACCACATACCTTGGGCCACTACTTGCTTTAACAATCACTGTGATAAAAGAAACATAAAACCTGAGAAAGTAACAACATAATAGATGTAATTTAGCATAATACAAAAATTTCATACCCTGGATAAGATAAACATACAAAAAATTCATCAGACCATAACATATTCTCGAATTTATGCTCAAAATATTAAATGTGAGTATGTATGTGAGGTGCTATGTGCGACTGCTAACATTGTATCAGAATGGGATCGAGAATCAGAAAAGTAGGGCGAAGGATATCACACCTAAGAAATCAAACAAGAAAAATTAAAATAAGGGAGAAGGAACAAAGCATACCTGAGATGCTTAGAGAGTAGAAGTGAGGATCGTGGAATGAGGAGGAAATCGCCATTGAAACCTGCATAGTTTTTCAGTTAGGGTTTAACACAGGAGAAGATGAGAAGATCCAAAATCGAAATCAAAGCTATGAATAGAGGAGAAATTAAAGAAATAGAAGAACGAAAACATTAGGAAGAGAAAATAACCAAACCATATCTTAGTCGGCCTAGGGTGTGGAAATTTGAGCAGTCTCCGACGAGGTCACATGAGCCCGAGGTCGCCAGAGGAAAATAGCCCTAAGGTCGTTGGAGGAGAAGTGAGCAAAGCTGTTGCCGGCAAGGTGAGGCAAGATGTCGATCGATTGTTGTAGAGGCCAGAGAGCACCAAGTGTTTCCGATCTTGAAAAAAAGCCCTAGTCCCTGCGATTTTGTGGAATTTAGTAGTACTATCCTTGCTTGTCTTCTTCTTTGCTTCTTAAATCGTAATAACAATCTCTATGAAATCACAGGTTGGATTTTAGGTTAGAGGGAGAGAGAGAGGAAGACGAAGACCCTAGGCTTCTTTCTTGCTAATTGGAAGAGGAGCAGGTTTTAATTATTCACATGGAATAGGTGGGGTTTTAATTTTTGGGGATTTCATTTCCTGCTTTCAAGAACACGCATTTTTAGTAAAACATAAAGCAACATTCACAGAGGACGCACAATTTTAGATAAAGTGCCCTCCGTGTTTTTTTTACATGATAAACTAATCTAAGGGCACGCAACAATGCGTGACATAAATCCTTAATTTTTTTGAAGAGACGACACTTTTTTAATTTCACTCTCTTTTGCGTAACATAAATCAATGAGTGTTGTGGTTTGCGCGTCGTAAAAGGGTCTTTTTCTTGTAGTGGGGGCTACTGACGATGGGAGAAGGATCGCAAAGAGTCACCGAGCTAAACACCCATTTAATTTGTCATTGTGGTTTTAAAAAGAAGATGGATGGAGAAAACCTAAGTAGCTGAAGTCAATGGTTACCATAATTATAGGATATTATTTGTGGAAACTAATTATCAAATTATCTATTTACCCTTATTTATTTATTTATTTAATTATTTATTTTTATTTTAAATTTTGATTGGCCAACGTTTATGCATACAATAACACAATAATTACTTTAAACACCTGAACCTAGCTCTCTCTCGGCTTAAGTTATTCTATTCAAAGTAATTATTGTGTTATTGTATGCATAAATGTGAGCCAATCAAATTTACTTATTTTAAGAAAGTGATTAATATATATTATTGAATTAAATATAATTGAAAAATATCATCTTAATTAATTACAAGGGTAATTTAGTCAATTAATATAAATTTAATGAAGGAAAATTGCATTTTTTAAGGAATCATAGATTCTATTAATTTTAAAATTCTGATTTTACGAATTACATTCTGACAGAATATTTTATGAGTATATTCAAAAATAAAAATACTCTTGAAGCATAAATAATAAAAATATTCTTGAACCTATTTCTTGATCATGACTTTAAAAACTTCTTGTAGAATAACAAATTATTGAACAATCAATTGACGAATAAAAACAAATAATACATTATTTCTTATAGAATACGGGTAACAATTGTTAATAATTACATTTAGTGTTATAGAATAAAACAAAAAAAACTTTCAAAACGGGAAAGAAAACATCAAAATCTAACAATGACACTAATACATTCTAAAAGAATAATATTGCTTAGAATCACTTTCAATTTTGTGGTCTGTTCTTCAAACATCAACTTCTATGATTCCAATAGAATTGGAATTCGTGATTCCATTCCAACAGAACTGGAATTTGTTATTCCATTCCGATAGAATAGGAATCTCACCAATATTATACATTGAATCATCTACATAAACAAATTGATTTTTATCATATAAGAAGAAGTTAAATTGATATGAAAATAGTGACAAACTACCTTCACTTTCAACATCAATATCCACCTTAGTCCTTCCTGTGTCGATGACCAAGCCCCAATCCAAACACCCAATTTATATCAATAAAAACCAAGAGGAGAATAAGAACTTGTGTTGTTCTTCTCCTTCAATTTCCGTTAAAAATCAAACAAAAGAAAGAGAAACCTTTACTTGTTGCTTCCCGTTCATTTTTCTATTGAAGAAGAACCAGCCAAACACCCCTTTAATTCGTCATTGTTGTCACTAGCATCTCTCTTCACTTTTTGCGTTTGGTTGCCAGACAGAAGAGGGGAAAGAAAAGAACAGATCAACACATAAACCCCCATCTGTTACCCGCAATCGTCGGAGGGCCGAAATCCTTTTCCCTTTTCTCGTATGTTACTGACTTCGATCAAACACAACCGAACAAATCTCTTACCGTCTTGTGTCGATCGATTCTTTTCCCCCTTGATTCGTGATCACTGGTGACGAAGCAGATGGACCAAGGAGGGGTCCTACGGAGATCGATTGCCCATCCCTCTCTACTTGCGATTTCATAACTAAGATCGATGCTTCTCCCCCCACTCCTTGCGACAGATCGATAAATGGACCAAAAGAAATCCCTGCCTTCATGCCTCCTTCTTGTCTGTTGACCGCCACTGCTGCTGTTGCTTTTAGGGCTACCGACGATGGGAGAAGGATCGCAAAGATTCACCGAGCTAAACACCCCTTTAATTTGTCATTGTGGTTTTAAAAAGCAGATGGATGGAGAAAACCTAAGTAGCTGAAGTCAACGGTTACCATAATTATAGGATATTATTTGTGGAAACTAATTATCAAATTACCGATTTACCCTTATTTATTTATTTATTTTTATTTTAAATCTTGATTGTCCCACATTTATGCATACAATAACACAATAATTACTTTAAACACCTGAACCTAGCTCTCTCTTTCTCTCTCTCTCTCTCTCTCTATATATATATATATATATATATATATATATATATGTATGTATGTATGTATGTATAACAAAATATGAAAAATTAAAACACAAGTGGGAGTTCTTTTTCTACTATATCATTGTACTTTAAATGAGAAATATAACATATTTTTATTATTTATAACATCTTCGTTATGTAGTTTTTCTATTATAACATTGTACTTTAAACGATAACGTGAATTATAGCATACATTTTTTTTAGTTTTTTGAATTAACATTGTCAATCATAACACAAGTAAATGCATCTATGTGAAATAAAGGTTATTGTATTGATAAAAGAGATGAAAAATATAAACAAATAACACGACTATTACCCAATACCAAATACCAAATACACATATACACACTGTAACAACGTAAATTTTCAAAACAATATTTTTCATTTTTAAATTATATTTTCAATCATCAAACGATATCAAAAAAATGTATCCAATGTTATCATAACAAACAAATCCCATAATCTCAAAATATTTCAAATACATAAATCCTCTCAGTGTGTACGGACCATGCCGTCGCCTTCCCATGGTCCTCGTTAGTACCTGAAACACATAACACAACAACTATATGCATTAATGCTTAGTGAGTTCCCCAAAAACCACATACAACACAAATGTCTTTCCAGGCCATAACTCTGTTGGACCTTCCGGTCCAAGTGTCCCAGGGGACTTCTGTCCCAAATCCCGGAGGACCTTCTGGTCCTACCCGTATCGACCTTCCGGTCTGTAACCTCCTGACCTTCCGGTCCATGTCCTTTTGACCTTCCGGTCCTTATCATACATAGCATACATAACACATACATATCACATATCAACATATAACACATACATCTTATAGCATATAAGACCTTCCGGTCACACATAGGTATGCTTCCAGGTACAATATAGTGAGAAGACTCACCTCGGCTATCTCGGATAATCTCGCACATGTATACACTGATCTAGCCTCCGCCTAAACACATAAACAATTATCTCAAATCAATAACGGCTCTCCAGGCTAGACTAGTCTGTTCCATTTCCTCGAAGAAGGCTAAAAGACCATTTTACCCTTCAATTGGTCCACAAGTCCAATTGTTGACCAAACCCTAAAAGTCAACAAAAGTCAACGGTCAAACTTTGACCAGACTCATCGAGTGTACTCGTGTGACTCGGCGAGTCCATGCATGTTCTCTTCGTCCCTGGTCCTTACTCGACTCGTTGAGTAAACCCTACACTTGAAGGGTTACCACAGGTCGCGAATCGTAGGGCAACCCGACTCGACTCGTCGAGCCCCTTATGGACTCGGCAAGTTCCTCCCATGAAAACACTCAAACGATCTCTTGAGGCCAGATCTGCTTCACCAACCAGTAGATCTAACCTTCTAACACTCAAAAGTCACGTAAAGGTTCAAACTTTACGTTCATGCAAGGCTTATAGGACCAAAAACGGAGAAATAACCTTTAAAATGGGGTTCTACTCTCAAGGCTTACATGAAACCTCATAAAGCTGGAAGCTTGGGACCTTTTAGACCTCTCAAGGTCCAGATCTATCATCTATACCCAAAGGGACCTCATATGCTTCACAATCTAACTCAAAATTGTGCAAAGGAAACCCTAGATTCAAGGAATCTATCAAATACACGAGATGGGAAAGAACTTGTACCTCAAAACGTGAATCTCAGCATGAACAACATAGATCCAAGCTCCACAATCGATCTAGCTTGGATTTTCCCACTCCTTCTTTCAAGATCACACCAAAGGATGAAGAGTTAGCCTCCAAATTGCTCTCTAAGCTCTATTTGCTCTCTAGGGTTTTCACAGGGAAGTAGTGGCAGCAAAGGACAGCCATAAGGGCCTTTAAATAGGGCTCAGGCCCTGAGATTTAGGGTTTCACTTTACAGTGCGGACTCGCCGAGTCCACTTATCGACTCGTTGTGTCCGATCATTAATCCAGACAAGAATTCGCGATCCTACTCGGCGAGTCTGAACGTCTACTCGCCGAGTCCATCCATAAAACTCAAGATAGTTAATTAAAATAAGATACCCAGGAATCCGGATGTTACAATTCTCCACCACTAGAATCAAACTTCGCCCACGAAGTCTCATTCTACAAACAGCTCTGGGTGTAGCTTCCGCATCTCCGCCTTCGACTCCCAAGTCAACTCGGACCCTTTTCGATGCTGCCATTGGACCAGAACCAGTGGCACTTCCTTGTTTCTCAAAACCTTGATCTTTCGATCCACCATCGCGACTGGCCTTTCAACATAATTCAGGCTCGCATCCACCTGAATATCCTCTAATGTACCACCGCCGACTCGTTGGCTATACACTTTCTCAATCGGGACACGTGGAAGGTATCATGTATCTGACTCAACTCCGCAGGTACCTCAAACCGATACGCTACCCTTCCCACCCTCGCGGTCACCCTGAACGGACCAATATATTGGGGCCCCAGCTTGCCCCTCTTCCTGAATCGGATCACTCCTTTCCAAGTAGATACCTTCAGGAGTACGAAGTCTCCGACCTGAAACTCGAGCTCGGATCGTCGCCTATCCGCGTAACTCTTCTGGCGACTCTGAGCTGACAACAACCTCTACGTGACCTGCTGTACCTGCTCTGTCGTCTGAAGCACTATCTCGGTGCTGCCCATCACTCTTGCCCTACCTCTCCCCAACAGATGGGAGTCCGACACCTCCTCCTATACAACAACTCGAAGGGAGGCATACCAATGCTCGAATAGTGACTGTTGTTATAGGAAAACTCAGCCAATGGAAAATACGTGTCCCAACTTCGTCCGAAGTCCATCACACATGCCCGAAGCATGTCCTCGAGCGTCTGAATCGTCCGCTCACTCTATCCGTCCGTCTGTGGGTGGTAAGCGGTACTGAAATGCACCCTTGTGCCCAACTCCTCGTGGAACTTCTTCCAGAACTTGGAAGTGAAACGTACATCCCGATCTGACACAATCGAGATTGGCACTCCATGCCGCAATACCACCTCCCTCACCTACAACTCTGCCAGCCTCTCAGCAGAATAGCTCTCACTGATAGCAAGAAAATGCGTGCTCTTCGTCAGTCGGTCGACGATCACCCAAATTGCATCGACACCCCTCACGGTCCTCGGCAATTTAGTGATGAAATCCATAGAAATCTGTTTCTACTTCCCTTGGGGAACCTCAAGTGGCTGCAACTTGCCGTGCGGACGCTGGTGCTCGGCCTTAACCCTGAGACAGGTCAAGCACCTCTCAACAAACCATGCTACATCCCTCTTCATACAGGGCCACCAATAATATTTCTTCAGATCCAAATACATCTTAGTGGCCCCGGGATGGATCGAGAATCTCGATCTATGCGCCGCCTCCATCAAGGTGGTGCGCGCTCTGCTTGCATACGACACCCAAATCCGACCCTGAAAGGTAATAAGCCCGCGACTATCGGTAACGAGCTCAAGTACCTGCCCAATCACCCGATCTCTCTTACGGTTCTCCGGTCTCATAGCCTCTGTCTGGGCCTCCCGAATAGTGTCCAACATCGGACTCATCACTGTCAACCGCATACATATGCCTCGAATCGGGCACTCACCGCCCTACGGCTCAGGGCATCAGCTACAACATTAGCTTTTCCCTGGTCGTACAGGATCTCACAATCGTAATCCTTTACCACGTCCAACCATCTCGTCTGGCGCATATTCAGATTGGGTAGATCCATCAAATAATTCAACCTCTTGTGGTCCGTGTATATGGTACACTGAACCCCATACGAAAAGTGATGCCAGATCTTGAGGGCGAACACCACTGCCCCCAACTCCAGATCATGGGCAGGATACCTCGTCTCATGAGGCTTCAGCTGCCTCGATGCATAAGCATGCCCCTCTGCATAAGTACTGCACTCAACCCTGATATCGATGCGTCACAATACACCACAAAATCCCCCATCCCTTCCGGGAGGGCTAACACCGGGGCTTCGCCTAATCTCTGGCGAAGTGTCTCAAACGAGGTCTGCTGCTCCGGACCCCATGAAAAAGCAACACCCTTCCGGGTCAACCTAGTGAGAGGCACGACGATCTTGGAGAAATCCCTGATAAATCTCCGATAATAACCGGCCAATCCTAGAAAACTCCTGTTCTCGGTGGGTGATCTCGGCACCTCCCACCTCATAACTGCCTCAATCTTGGCCGGATCGACCAAAATCCCATTCTGGTTGACGAGATGCTCCAAGAACTAGACCTCCCGTAACCAGAACTCACACTTGGACAATTTGGTATAAAGCCTCTCCGACCTCAATACCATGAGAATCTCTCTCAGATGCTCCTCGTGCTGCTCTCTAGATCTTGAATACACCAAAATATCATCAATGAACACGATCACCGACCGATCCAGCATCGGCCTGCACACCCTGTTCATGAGATCCATGAACGCTGCCGGTGCATTGGTGAGCCCAAAAGGCATCACCACGAACTCGTAATGCCCATAACAAGTTCTGAACGTCGTCTTCTGGATATCCTCATCCCGAACTCTCATTTGATGATATCCCGACCTCAGATCAGTCTTGGAGAACCAAGACGCTCCTTACAACTGATCGAACAAATCGTTGATCCTCGGTAATGGGTAACGGTTCTAGACCGTCAACTTGTTCAACTCCCGGTAATCAATGCACATCCGGTGTGAACCATCCTATTTCTTGACAAAAAGGATCGGCGCTCCCTAAGGGGAACTACTCGGTCTAATAAACCCCTTCCCCAGCAGCTCTTGAAGCTGCGAGGATAACTCCTGCATCTCTAGCGGCGCAAGGCGATAAGGCGCCTTGGCAATAGGCGCTGCCCCCGGAACCAAGTCGATACGGAACTCTACCTGTCTCTCAGGAGGCACACCCGACAACTCCTCGCGAAAAACATCCGGGAACTCGCGCATTATTGGAACCTCATCAATCGAACTTGGCCTCCTAGCGGCCACTCGTGTGTCCATCACGTAGGCTACAAACCTGCTGCAGCCCTGCTGTAAACTCTGTCTCGCTCTGGCAGCCGAACAAAACGCTGACCCACATCGGGTACCCTCTCCGTACACCGTAAGTACTCCTCCGCTAGGGTCTCGTATCGTCACCAACTGACGCTCACAATCAATAATAGCCCTAAACCGAATCAACCAATCCATGCCCACTATGACACACATGTCCCCCATTGCAATCGGGACCAGATCTATCGGGAACTCCACACTGAAGATCTCGAGCACACATCCCCGAATCACATCGGTAGCATAAACCGCTCGCTTGTTAGCTATAGAAACTCGCAGAGGTTGACTCAGCGCCTCTTGTCGGATACTGATGTGCTGACTAAACGCTAAGGAAACAAATGACCGAATCACACCTGAGTCAAATAACACCAAAGCAGGTACATAATCCACAAGAAAAGTACCTACGCATATCATAATATAAGCACAATACTTCAAACTCAATATAAAAAAATGAAAGAATACACACCAGCCACGACATCGGGCACTGCGCGGACCTCCTCCGCTGTCAACTGGAAGGCTCTCCCGCGAGCCTTCGGTGCCCCGGCCTTCACCGGCCGAACCTTAGTAGCTCGCACGACAGCAGAGGCAGATCCTTGCTGTGCCCCCTGTGATGTCCCCCGCAACTGCAGACACTCAGCCTTTCTATGGCCCTTATGGTTGTAATGAAAGCAAACCATCAATCCCTTAGGGCAATCCTTGGCGATATGCCCTTCCTTGCCACATTTGTAGCAAGCACCCGATCGACAAACCCCCTCATGACCCTTGCCGCACTTTCCGCAAGTGCGGCCCTTCTGGCCTCCAGATCTCAAATCGGTGGGCTTTGCCTGGTTGGCTGCCGGATGAGACTGTGCCGGCCGCCGATCAATCCCCCGAGACTCGGCCTCTTCCCTAGCCCGAGTCTCCAACTCAATCTCCCTCTTCCAGGCATTTTCCTGGAGCTCGGCAAATGTCTGGTAAGTCGAGTATGATATGAACTCCCAAATATCCCTCCTCAAAATTCCTAAATACCGGCTCATGCATGCCTTCTCAGTAGATACCTGCTCAGGGCGGAACATCGCCATCTCATGAAACTTCTTGGTAACCACTGTAACAAAATCAGTACCTTGCTTGAGGGTCAAGAACTTCTGAACCAACCATTCCCTCTCCACTGGAGGAACATACTCGTCTCTGAACATGGTGGTGAACCTCTCCCAGGTTACGTCTGAAATCTCTGTAAGACTGAAGCTCGCCGTCATGAACTTCCACCAGTCCTCCACTCCTAAGCGAAGCTGGTTCAGCGCGAAACATACCCTCAGATGCTTCGAATATCAACACGTGTAGAAGCATCCCTCGATATCAGAAATCCATCTCATTGCAACGATCGGATCCTGCGTCCCATCAAACTCTGGTGGCTTCATGTTTCTGAACTCCTGAAACAACAACGAGTCACCTCCCTGAGGCCTGGCAGCAGCCACAGCTGCAGTAGCTGCAGCAGCCGCAGCCTCAGTCACTGCTGCGTACCGCTCATCAAAAGTCTCAATCAATGTGGTCTTGATAGACCCAAACATCTCCGGAATCTCGACTCGGATGGTAGCAGCCACCTCCCAATGAATCAATCTGCGGATCTCCTCATCACTAACACCACTACTGTCAGGTGTGTGGCGTGTCCCAACCATGATGTCTCTCTGAAATACAACATAAAATATCAAAGACCCGCTCGAGCACACTCGCACTCGATAACACAACCCTACTTGCTCCCTAGTACCCTAAGGATTCTTACTTGGACTGCGCACTGATACAGTGTCTTCGGTAGTACGGGCCCTTATACTACCATCCACACCGCATCAGTTTTCACCCAAGGTCCTCCTACTTGGATCCCAGATCATACGTACTCTACATGTCGCTAGCATAGACTACCCTTCGGTAGACCTCTCATAAGCTCCTCATTGCTACCTACACACTCTCAAGCATCTAATAGCAGCAGAAATCTTCCTAGGCTAAGGCATCACATATCAGGCCACTCTAGTCCTAACATGAATACCAAACCTACTCTAGCATGCACATCATATCATAACATATCTTATAACACATAATGTAAGGGCATTTTGGGAAATCAACGTTCGGGCGCTGGCTGATCGTACACACTGCTCCGTTCTGCCTTTCTCAAAATCTTTTACTCTCTTGGAAAAATTGTTTATTTGTGAAAACTTTCTCAAATCCTCAGTTTGAGTTCAGATACATCCGAGGTTTCACCCGAATCTCTCAAACCAAGGCTCTGATACCAACTTGTAACAACGTAAATTTTCAAAACATTTTTTTTTCATTTTTAAATCATATTTTCAATCATCAAACGATATCAAACAACTGTATCCAATGTTATCATAACAAACAAATCCCAGAATCTCAAAATATTTCAAATACATAAATCCTCTTAGTGTGTACGGATCATGTCGGCGCCTTCCCACGGTCCTCGCTAGTACCTGAAACACATAACACAACAACTGTAAGCATAAATGCTTAGTGCGTTCCCCAAAATACCACATACAACACATACGCCTTTCCAGGACATAACTCTATGGGACCTTCTGGTCCAAGTGTCTCAGGGGACTTCTGTCCCAAATCCCGGAGGACCTTCCGGTCCATGTCCTCTTGACCTTCCGGTCCTTATCATACATAACATACATAACACATACATATCACATATCAGCATATATCATATACATCTTATAGCATATAAGACCTTCCGGTCACACATAGGTATGCTTCCAGGTACAGTATAGTGAGAGGACTCACCTCGGCTATCTCGGATAATCTCGCACACGTATACACTGATCTAGCCTCTGCCTAAATACATAAACATTTATCTCAAATCAATAACGGCTCTCCAGGCTAGACTAGTCTCTTCCATGTCCTTTAAGAAGGCTAAAAGACCATTTTACCCTTCAATTGGTCCACAAGTCCAATTGTTGACCAAACCCTAAAAGTCAACAAAAGTCAACGGTCAAACTTTGACCAGACTCATCGAGTGTACTCGTGTGACTCGGCGAGTCCATGCATGTTCTCTTCGTCCCTGGTCCTTACTCGACTCGTTGAGTAAACCCTACACTTGAAGGGTTACCACAGGTCGCGAATCGTAGGGCAACCCGACTCGACTCGTCGAGCCCCTTATGGACTCGGCAAGTTCCTCCCATGAACACACTCAAACGATCTCTTGAGGCCAGATCTGCTTCACCAACCAGTAGATCTAACCTTCTAACACTCAAAAGTCACGTAAAGGTTCAAACTTTACGTTCATGCAAGGCTTATAGGACCAAAAACGGAGAAATAACCTTTAAAATGGGGTTCTACTCTCAAGACTTACATGAAACCTCATAAAGATGGAAGCTTGGGACCTTTTGGACCTCTTAAGGTCCAGATCTATCATCTATACCCAAAGGGACCTCATATGCTTCACAATCTAACTCAAAATTGTGCAAAGGAAACCCTAGATTCAAGGAATCTATCAAATACACGAGATGGGAAGGGACTTGTACCTCAAAACGTGAATCTCAGCATGAACAACACAGATCCAAGCTCCACAATCGATCTGGCTTGGATTTTCCCACTCCTTCTTTCAAGATCACACCAAAGGATGAAGAGTTAGCCTCCAAATTTCTCTCTAAGCTCTCTTTGCTCTCTAGGGTTTTCACAGGGAAGTAGTGGCCGCAAAGGACAGCCATAAGGGCCTTTAAATAGGGCTCAGGCCCTGAGATTTAGGGTTTCACTTTACAGTGAGGACTCGCCGAGTCCACTTATCGACTCGTTGTGTCCGGTCATTAATCCAGACAAGAATTCGCGATCCTACTCGGCGAGTTTGAACGTATACTCGCCGAGTCCATCCATAATACTCAAGATAATTAATTAAAATACGATACCCGGGAATCCGGATGTTACACACACACACACACACACACACACATATATATATATATATATATATATATATATATATATATATATTATACATATAGACATACCAAATACCAAATACCAAATACCAAATACACATATACACACATATATTTTATACGTATACACAGACCAAATACCAAATACACATATACACACATATATTAAACAACAACCATCACGGTGGCACAACATGGTGTAATCCTTAAGCAATACCAACTTTCGAGCATCCTTGAACGATCTTGAGAATCATAGAGGACTTCATAGCATACTTGGATCATCAAGGACCAAGATGGTCCAACATGCACCATCATGGCGCAAAAGTAGCTCCAATCGCGCAATAACATATCTAGATGGCGCAACAAGGAATGTAGATGGCGCAATAGGCTTCAAATGTAGCGCAAGAACATCAAGATTTGAGTAACAACATCACCATGGCACAATAGGAACATACATGGCACAACAAGACCATGTATGGACCAACAGGAGTACCTTATGGCGCAAGAGAGGTACCCGATGGCGGAAGAGGGAAAGCCATGGCGGAAGAGCATCACTCTTGGCCCATCCTTTTATCATATGGCGCAACAAGATTCCCTTGTTGCTCCATATCACTCCCAAGTTCTCCAAACCTCTTCCAGTTGCTCCAAAACCCCTTTTTTATGATCCGTTCCTTTCGCACTTGATCCGTTCCTTTGTCAGGCGATCCATTCCTTTCTCAGATGATTCGTTCCTTTGTAACATGCTCCATGAACTCCAAGTGCTCCATTGAGTTGCAAGTGCTCAAAATGCTCCATGAACATGATCCAAATGCTCAAGTCACATTTAACAATCTCCACCTTGACTTGATCATCCTTGAACTCCACCTAGAACAAAAACTTCCTATCCCTTCCTGCCATTCGTCCCCGAAAGGACCCACCTCCTGCGAACATCAACTAAGTCCAAGAAAAGCTTGAACTTCTCCACAGGTAATGATGTTTCAACATATTTGATGGGTTGACCTTGGTATTAATCGTCAGTATTGAAAACTTTTATCCTTAAAGAATATACCAAATGAAATTCAGCCTGACATAAATGTGTTTCTTCTTCTTATGATACATAGGGTTCTTTGCAAGACTTAAAGAGCTTTGACTGTCACAATACAAGACATGCTTCTCCACCTCCAGACCAAGACTATGAATAAGCCATTGCAACCATATCTCCTCCTTTATTCCTTCCTTCATGGACATGTACTCAGATTCAGTTGTGGACAAAGCAACGGTATCTTGTAATGTTGACTTCGAGGTGATAGTACATCCGAATAAAATGAATGTGTAGCACGTCCGTGATCTGTTCTTCAACAAGTCACCACCATAATCAGAGTTAGCATATCCCATCAAGTCACTCTTCATATTTGCTCCATACACCAAGCAAACATCCATCGTTCCCTTCAAGTATCGTAAGATCCACTTTACAGCTTCCCATTGAGTCTTCCCTGGATTACTCATAAACCTACTAATGTAACAACGCGTCATTTCAGGTCATTAAAAAATCGAGTCTTGTAACCTCTTTGAAAAAGTAATTAGAATATCATCGAAAAATGAAGTATTCAAAAGCTCTGTTTGGTGTACGTTATGTAGTAGATATCGTCGTAAGGTTTCCAAGCATATAAAGAACACTAAAATCCGAGTTATAACGAAGAAGTTATGACCATTCTAAGTTTTCCGACAAAAACCGGCAATACGAAGTTATGTAAAAACGCAAAGTTTCAATAAAATACTTTTTGACCTTAGTTGTCTAAATGAAAGTCATAGATGTCGTTAAATTGCAAACGTACCTAAAAAGAACGCCCAAATCCGACTTCGTATATCGAAGTTATGATTTTTCCAAGTTCGGCTTAGCAGCAGGCAGCTAAAAACTCGAATCGGAGATCGAGCGACTTTTGGCCGGAATGACCTAAACGAGAATCGAAGGTCTCGACAATGGTAATTCAGCGGTAAAAAGTCTGGCAAAAACCGACGTCAGATAAAGAAGTTATGAATTTCTAAAGAAATTCCTTAAACACGACCTTTTAAAAATAAATAATAAAAATAATTTCGAAATTTGCCGATGGAATCTAAACGAAAGTTGTAGATCTTAGTCTCACCTACGTGTGGATATAAAGAACGTCGAAAACAGAGTTCGTATGAAGGAGATATGAATTTTTGAAGTTTAATGAATAATATATATATATATATATATATATATATATATATATATATATATATATATATATATATATATATATTAATTATAAACTCTTGGTAATATCCGAAGAGGAGTCAGCAGATAGGACCGAGGTACGCCCTGCGTACCCTCGTACGCCCCGCGTACTCAAATCAAGGGCCTCGGTTCGTCCACGTCACCCCCTATGCGAGCTACGCCCCGTCCCATCCAAACTCCGGGGCAGTCGAGGACTCGGTCATGCATGACGCACGGGTACGCCCCGCGTACCGAGGCCTCTCAGCCCCTATAAAAGGGATCCGAGGGTTCCGGAAAAACTTGCTCATTTCCTCTCGTTTCTCTTGCGTTTTGCCTCGTTTTCCGTGCCCGTGCTAACCCGAAGCCCTGGTCATTTTGCCCAAGTCCCGAAGATCGTTTTTACTCCCGAGATTCCCGAGAATCCCGAGAAAAACCCGTTTCCCGAGACGAAATTCTGCCCGGTTTCCATCTCGCTTTCTTCAAACCTTCAGGTGAGTTCATACCCCTACAAACACACTTTAAATACGTTTTAAATGCTTTTTATACTCTTTTAAGGGGGGGGGGGGGGGGGAATACAAGTAAACATACAGTTATTATTGTGTATTTCATAAAAATTCACTTACTCGTTTTTATCAAATGAATCACTCGTGATTTATTACTACTATGTGAAAACTCTTGTCATACTTTGCATGCACCAGGTTTATACAAAGTATTTAGTAATTCCAAAGTATCCTTCGTTGCTAAACCGTTTTAATACATTTTAAAAACTTATGATTTACGCTTTGTCAAACATTGTGAAAAAGGATAATCTTTGCATACGAAACTATTACTTTAATACAGACTTAGTTGAGAATCCGTGAGACATGTACATCTTCAAATACTGCCTTTTGCTAGAAGGTATCGCTACAAGTCCTGTCTATAACCAGAGTCTCCCATTTGGAGAACGTGTCAAATGTGTATAGATCTATACGGGAAGTCATGATTCCGCGCCCTGACTGTTAGCTACAGTCCGTCCTTTGGGGTGACAGTTTGTCATAACGCTACGACGCCTGAAGAACGTCGCTACAGGCATATTATGTTTAGTATGGTTATAAAACTCATCGGATATACAATTATTATAGTGCTTATGATTGATGAATGAGTAGTTATTGAAACTATTCTTCATCTAACAAACTGAAATCTTCTAATAGGTTTTATTATATAAATCTATGCTTCAACCATCTAAAGCATGTCTTTTGCTTTCGGTTTTAGTCTGGGACATTAGGCTAACTATTACTTTAGGAAAATATGGGATTTTCCCTATATACAAAACAAACAACTAATAGGAAAATAAGGGATTTTCTTGATTTAACTATCTACATTATTCGATACATATATTCTCATGCATTTCACACTTTTATAAGAAAATAAAGGATTTTCTTGGAAAACATACACTCAATTTGGAATGGCATACAAACTTTCTAAACCACTTATGAACTCACCAACTTAATTGTTGACACTTTCTCTTTGAAATAACTTGTATTCTCAGGGAACCGCTAAGCAGGTTTGGAAATCAACTTTTGGGGATTAACGCGCTGGCATTAATTACTTCTTTTGAAGGATGTTTATGCATTTATCTTTTGAGTATGTAATGAATACAATGATGTAAACATTTAAAAAAAAACCTTTATATATGTATGGTGGTGTGTACTTTCCTTTCTATGAACTGTTATGATACTGAATATGACATCCTCCGCCCCCGAACGTTTCCGCCGTTCTGGTTTGGGGGTGTGACAGATTGGTATCAGAGCTTTGTTTATAGGGAATTAAGTATATCAAAACCATTTCTTTTTGGTATACAACTATAAACTCAACTGGGCAAAAACACTCTGAGAAAAGTCATACTTTTGAAATTAAATTTATTTAGTTTTTGTAAAGTAAGCATGCACTCATTTCATACTAATAACAGTTTCACATCGGACCATTTTAGAAGTATTATAAATAAGTTGTGCAGTGCAGGTACGCTTTGGGACATGTAATCGGAACTAGGAAGAATATTGCCTGATCAACTATATTTGTCCGAGAGCCGACTAACGTGTGCCGAGGAGTGTCTACAGTGGACAACAAATTTAAAACTTACCAAAAACATATCGTTAAATAATACTAAGGGAGTATTTGAGTATCAACAACCATTAAACTTAAGGGTAAATTTCATGTACTCTAGCTTATAGTAAATTCTTAACCCTATTCTCGTACAGACTTAATGGCTGGATTCCACCACCCCAATGACCCCTACTACCCCAACCAAGGTAATGGAGGATGGATCGAAGATGATCCCGAAGAAGACGAAGAACCTATAGAGTTGGATGAAGGAGATGACTCTGGTACAGATTCGGAGCCAGAGGTTATCAATCCACCGGCCCCACAACCTCCCGTCCATGTGAGGAACTTCCAAGGACCCACTCCTGTGTGGGGGAGTCACCTCCACCATTGGAGCCAACAACAAAGCTTACGCCCTCCCTACGACATGTGCCGAGACTTTTATGATGTCAGAGGCGGGGGATCGGCCGACCGAGCACTTCTGGTCATGGTTGGCAAACTAGCCAACCAGTGCTATCAATCCGGAGTTCAACCCAACCGGATCCGCGAGATCAACGTGGAAGTACAGGTTCACACTTCGGACATCCGTAGGCTGGATGGGATTCAGGACCATGCCCAACTCCAAACTGAGGCATTCCAAGCACAAGTGATTGCAGCATTAGCCGAATTAAGGGAACAACAAGCTGCTTTTGATAGGCGTCTAATGGAATCGAAGCAATCCGATGCGGAGTCAAGCTCCAAGCGCAACCTACGTTGCAAGTAGTGCTTGCCAAAGTTTCAAATTTTGTTATAAACTAGGACTTCGGATAAGAATATAATTTTCTTTAAAACTTTCTGTAATCGGAGACCTTTAGAAAGGTCAAAAGTTTTTGTCTAAACTCGGATGTAACACAACTATATGTTTAATATATATAGGGCATACCTCTTTCCTGTTTTAATTATGGGTAGTTCGCCCAATTCATAAGTACATCTATTCAAACTTCATTTATAAATCAGGCTCAGAACCCTGTGTTGGCCAAACCAAATTCTTAAACTATTAAAGAAAGTTAACTCAATATCATTCAACTCACAACCACCAAAACTTATAATCTCTCATTTTTCTTTTGGCAGCGCAATGCCTCCTCGTAGATCAGCACGTACAAACGCAACCCCACCACCACCTCCACCACTAACTTATGATCTGGCAATGGTCCAGGCTGCTATCACAGCAGCAGTAACAACAACTCTCTCTCAAATAAACTCCAATGCAAATGGAGGTACAGGAAGCAGCACGAATCATTCAAATCGTGGCACCGGCCATGGTCAAGTAAGGGAGTGTACCTACAAGGAGTTCTCCAACTCAAAGCCAAAGACTTTTAATGGCGTTGGAGGAGTCATTGCACTAATGCAATGGTTCGAAAAGACCGAAACAGTCTTCGAGATCTGCTCGTGCCAAGAAACAAGCAAGGTTAAGTTCGCTGCTTGCACCTTCATAGATCGAGCCCTCAGTTGGTGGAAAAGCCATGTGAATTCTGTGACGCTCACTGTCGCCAACGCCATGAGTTGGGAAGATCTGAAGGTTCTACTACTGGAAGAATATTGCCCAAGAGGCGAAGTGCAAAAGCTTGAGCAGGAGCTCTAGAATCTGAAAATGACTGGGTCTGATCTAGTCGCCTACACAGCTAGGTTCAACGACCTCGCTGCATTGTGCCCTACCATGGTCAACCCAGAATCAAAGAAGGTGGAAAGGTACATTTGGGGGTCGTCACCCCAGATTCAAGGGCATGTCTTAGCTTCCAACCCTATTACCTACAACAGTGCTAAACGCCTGGCTCAACGAATCATCGACCATGGGGTAAAACAGAGTACCATTGCAGTTACCGCCAATCCATCTAAGGAGGCACAGGGCCAGAATAGGCCTTGGAGCAAGAGAAGGGGACAAACCCTACAGGAGAACCCGAAGAAACAACAAGTAGTGGCGATCCATGCTATTACTATACCTACCAACACTGCCCCCACAAGCTCATACAATGGGAAACTTTCGAAATGCAACCAATGCTACTTCCACCACCACGGCCTCTGCTGTGACCTTCAATGCACCAAGTGCAATAAGAAGGGACATACAGCCCGCTATTGCAAAGAGCCAACCCAACAATCTGCCCCCACTGCTAATACCAGAGTAAGCCGCGCCTGCTTTGAGTGCGGAGACACGGGGCACTACCGCAGGGACTTCCCGAAGGCAAACAATAGGAATACCGGCGGAAGGGGCCGAGTATTCGCAATGGGACAAGATGAAGCCGTTGCGGACCCCACTGTTGTTACGGGTACATTTCTTCTCGATAACTCGTATGCATGCATTTTGTTTGATAGTGGAGCGGAGAGAAGTTTTGTGAGTCACGATTTTAAAGGCCTACTAAAGCCATTACCACAATCATTAAGTGAACCGTTTATAGTAGAAATGGCCAACGATAAAACCGAAGGCACTAAGGAGATATACTTAAACTGTACTCTAACTCTAAACGATAATCCCTTTCCAATCAACCTCATGACAGTCTCGATTAAGAGTTTCGATGTCATCATTGGCATGGATTGGCTGAGTTCTCATCATGCGGACATTTTATGTTACGATAAGGCCGTTCGCCTTAATCTGCCAACCGGCGAAAATTTCATTGTCTTGGGCGACAAACCCAGTACCACTCTTCGTATCATCTCAAGTATCCAAGCTCAGAAGTGCCTACGCAAGGAGTGTCACGCGTTTTTGGCACATGTTGTAGATGTGAAACGCGAAGTCCAGGACGTCAAGAATGTGCTCGATGTATGTGATTTTCCCGACGTTTTTCCCGAGGACCTTCCGGGAATACCACCCGCGAGACTAGTCGAGTTCAGAATCGATCTGGTTCCCGGAGCTACCCCGGTAGCCAAAGCGCCCTATCGATTAGCCCTGTCGGAGATGCAGGAGCTATCCAGTCAACTGAATGAGCTACTTGGAAAAGGATTCATCAGGCCGAGCTTCTCGCCTTGGGGAGCACCTGTGTTGTTCGTGAAAAAGAAAGATGGATCATTCAGGATGTGCATCGACTACCGAGAACTCAACAAACTTACCATCAAGAACCGATATCCCCTACCCCGAATCGACGACTTATTCGATCAACTCCAAGGAGCCAACTAATTCTCCAAGATCGATCTGAGGTCGGGATATCACCAGCTGCGAGTCCTGGAGAGTGATGTTCCCAAGACGACCTTTCGAACGAGATACGGACACTACGAGTTCGTAGTGATGCCGTTCGGACTAACCAATGCCCCGACCGTATTCATGGACCTAATGAATCGGGTATGTCGTCCATTCTTGGATAAATTCGTGATAGTAATCATAGACGACATACTCATTTATTCAAAGAATAAAGAAGAGCATAGTCAACATCTGAGACAAGTCTTAGAGACGTTACAGACTGAGAGACTATATGCAAAATTCTCAAAATGTGAGTTTTGGATAAGAAAGGTGGACTTCCTCGGGCACGTAGTCAGCAAGGAAGGAATCCACGTGGACCCATCAAAAATCAAGGCTATCAAAAACTGGTCTGCACCAACTACTCCAACAGAGATTCGCCAATTTCTAGGTCTTGCTGGTTATTATCGAAGGTTCATTCAGAATTTCTCCAGCATCGCAAAGCCTTTTACCGCTTTAACCCAGAAATGTGTGACCTACAACTGGGGAGAAAAGCAAGATGCTGCATTTCAGACTTTGAAACAGGCCCTTTGCAGTGCACCCATCCTTTCTCTTCCAGAGGGGACCGAAGATTTTGTGGTGTATTGCGACGCTTCGAAGCAAGGGCTGGGCTATGTGCTAATGTAGAGGGGAAAGGTTATTGCATATGCCTCACGACAACTGAAAACGCATGAGGTCAATTACACCACTCATGACTTAGAACTTGGAGCAGTGGTCTTCGCTCTTAAAATCTGGAGGCACTACCTATACGGTACCAAGTGCACTATCTTTACAGATCACAAGAGCCTCCAACACATCTTCGACCAGAAGGAGTTAAACATGAGACAGCGACGTTGGGTCAAATTGCTCAACGACTACGAATGTGAGATTCACTATCATCCGGGAAAGGCAAACGTCGTGGCCGATGCCCTTAGTCGTAAGGAGTACTCTGGCCGAAGAGTGAAGTCATTAGCCATGTCGATCCATTCGCACCTGTCAGCATAAGTCAAGGAAGCTCAAATAGAGGCCTTGAAACCCGAGAATGTGATAGGTGAGACCCTTAGAGGAATGGACAAGAACTTAGAAATCAAGAGTGACGGAGGACGCTACCTCATGAATCGAATCTGGACACCCAAGTTTGGTGGATTCAGAGAGGTAGTTATGAGCGAGGCACATAAGAATCCATACTCCGTACACCCAGGGTCAGACAAGATGTATCTAGATCTCAAGCAACTCTACTGGTGGCCAAACATGAAAGCGGAGATTGCTACCTATGTGAGCAAGTGTTTAACTTGCGCCAAGATAAAAATAGAACACCAGAAACCCTCAGGTCTACTCCAACAACCTGAAATACCTGAGTGGAAATGGGAGCAGATTTCCATGGACTTTATAATGAAACTGCCCAAAACTCAGGGTGGCCAAGATACTATTTGGGTAATCGTCGACAGATTAACCAAGTCCGCTCATTTCTTACCGATCAAGGAAACTGATAAAATGGAAAAGCTATCGAGAACGTACATTTGAGAGATCATACGACTTCATGGAGTGCCAATGTCTATCATCTTAGACAGAGACAGCAGATTCACTTCCAGATTCTGGCAATCATTGCAAAAATCCATGGGACAAGATTGGACATGAGTACAGCCTATCACCCCCAAACTGACGGACAGAGTAAGAGGACGATCCAAACCTTGGAAGACATGTTGCGAGCATGTGTAATCGACTTTGGTAAAGTGTGGGATGTTCACTTACCTTTGGTCGAGTTCTCTTATAACAATAGTTATGATACTAGTATCAAGACTGCTCCATTTGAAGCCCTTTACGGCCGTAAGTGCAGATCACCTCTGTGCTGGACGGAAGTGGGCGACACACAATTGGCAAAAGGTCTAGTCCCTGATAGCACCCTCACTGGTCCGGAGATCATCAGAGAAACGACTGAAAAGATCGTGCAAATACGAGAACGACTGAAATCCTGAAGGGATAGGCAAAAGAGCTATGCCGACAAAAGACGTAAACCCTTGGAATTTCAGATTGGCGACCGTGTACTACTGAAGGTCTCACCCTGGAAGGGCATGATACGCTTTGGAAAACGTGGGAAGATAAATCCTAGGTACATTGGACCCTTCGAAATCATTTCAAGAGTTGGTCCAGTGGCCTACAAACTCCGACTTCCAATCGAGCTTAACAAAGTACATCCAGTATTCCACGTATCGAACCTGAAAAAGTGTTTGTCCGACGAAACACTTGTAATTCCACTCGATGAAATCGAACTAAATGAAAATCTTAACTTTGTGGAAGAACCTGTCGAGATCATGGATAGGGAAGTTAAGCGAACTAAGCAGAGTCGCATTCCAATAGTAAAGGTCCGATGGAATGCTAAGAGGGGACCTGAGTTCACGTGGGAACGAGAAGATCAAATGCAACAGAAGTATCCACACCTCTTCCTCAGCCCCTAAAACTTTTCTTTTGTATTAAAATTTTGGGACGAAATTCCCTCTAACGGGGGATGATGTAACAACCCGTCATTTCAGGTCATTAAAAAATCGAGTCTTGTAACCTCTTTGAAAAAGTAATTAGAATATCATCGAAAAATGAAGTATTCAAAAGCTCTGTTTGGTGTACGCTATGTAGTAGATATCTTCGTAAGGTTTCCAAGCATATAAAGAACACTAAAATCCGAGTTATGACGAAGAAGTTATGACCATTCTAAGTTTTCCGACAAAAACCGACAATACGAAGTTACGTAAAAACGCAAAGTTTCAATAAAATACTTTTTGACCTTAGTTGTCTAAATGAAAGTCATAGATTCCGTTAAACTGCAAACGTACCTAAAAAGAACGTCCAAATCTGACTTCGTATATTGAAGTTATGATTTTTCCAAGTTCGGCTTAGCAGCAGGAAGCTAAAAACTCGAATCGGAGATCGAGCGACTTTTGGCCGGAATGACCTAAACGAGAATCGAAGGTCTCGACAATGGTAATTCAGCGGTAAAAAGTCTGGCAAAAACCGACGTCAGATAAAGAAGTTATGAATTTCTAAAGAAATTCCTTAAACACGACCTTTTAAAAATAAATAATAAAAATAATTTCGAAATTTGCCGACGGAATCTAAACGAAAGTTGTAGATCTTAGTCTCACCTACGCGTGGATATGAAGAACGTCGAAAACGGAGTTCGTATGAAGGAGATATGAATTTTTGAAGTTTAATAAATAATTAATATATATATTTAATTATAAACTCTTGGTAATATCCGAAGAGGAGTCAGCAGATAGGACCGAGGTACGCCCTGCGTACCCTCGTACGCCCCGCGTACTCAAATCAAGGGCCTCGGTTCGTCCACGTCGCCCCTTATGCGAGCTACGCCCCGTCCCATCTGAACTCCGGGGCAGTCGAGGACTCGGTCATGCATGACGCACGGGTACGCCCCACGTACGCCCGTACACCCCGCGTACCGAGGCTTCTCAGCCCCTATAAAAGGGATGCAAGGGTTCCGGGAAAACTTGCTCATTTCCTCTCGTTTCTCTTGCGTTTTGCCTCGTTTTCCGTGCCCGTGCTAACCCGAAGCCCTGGTCATTTTGCCCAAGTCTCGAAGATCGTTTTTACTCCCGAGATTCCCGAGAATCCCGAGAAAAACCCGTTTCCCGAGACGAAATTCTGCCCGGTTTCCATCTCGCTTTCTTCAAACCTTCAGGTGAGTTCATTCCCCTACAAACACACTTTAAATACGTTTTAAATGCTTTTTATACTCTTTTAAGGGGGGGGGGGGGAATACAAGTAAACATACAGTTATTATCGTGTATTTCATAAAAATTCACTTACTCGTTTTTATCAAATGAATCACTCATGATTTATTACTACTATGTGAAAACTCTTGTCATACTTTGCATGCACCAGGTTTATATAAAGTATTTAGTAATTCCAAAGTATCCTTCGTTGCTAAACCGTTTTAATACATTTTAAAAACTTATGATTTACGCTTTGTCAAACATTGTGAAAAAGGATAATCTTTGCATACGAAACTATTACTTTAATACAGACTTAGTTGAGAATCCGTGAGACATGTACATCTTCAAATACTGCCTTTTGCTAGAAGGTATCGCTACAAGTCCTGTCTATAACCAGAGTCTCCCATTTGGAGAACGTGTCAAATGTGTATAGATCTATACGGGAAGTCATGATTCCGCGCCCTGACTGTTAGCTACAGTCCGTCCTTTGGGGTGACAGTTTGTCATAACGCTACGACGCCTGAAGAACGTCGCTACAGGCATATTATGTTTAGTATGGTTATAAAACTCATCGGATATACAATTATTATAGTGCTTATGATTGATGAATGAGTAGTTATTGAAACTATTCTTCATCTAACAAACTGAAATCTTCTAATAGGTTTTATTATATAAATCTATGCTTCAACCATCTAAAGCATGTCTTTTGCTTTCGGTTTTAGTCTGGGACATTAGGCTAACTATTACTTTAGGAAAATATGGGATTTTCCCTATATACAAAACAAACAACTAATAGGAAAATAAGGGATTTTCTTGATTTAACTATCTACATTATTCGATACATATATTCTCATGCATTTCACACGTTTATAAGAAAATAAGGGATTTCTTGGAAAACATACACTCAATTTGGAATGGCATACAAACTTTCTAAACCACTTATGAACTCACCAACTTAATTGTTGACACTTTCTCTTTGAAATAACTTGTATTCTCAGGGAACCGCTAAGCAGGTTTTGAAATCAACTTTTGGGGATTAACGCGCTGGCGTTAATTACTTCTTTTGAAGGATGTTTATGCATTCATCTTTTGAGTATGTAATGAATACAATGATGTGAACATTAAAAAAAAAAACCTTTATATATGTATGGTGGTGTGTACTTTCGTTTCTATGAATTGTTATGATACTGAATATGACGTCCTCCGCCCCCGAACGTTTCCGCCGTTCTGGTTTGGGGGTGGGACAACTAACCACACTAACTTCATGAGCCAAATCAGGTCTGGTAAAGACCATAACATACATGAGACTTCCAACAACACTTGAGTATGGAACCCTGCTCTTCATTATTAATAGGTATAGTGCTTAGACCATGTTTAAAGTTAGCCGCCAAAGGAGTTCCAACTGGCCTTGAGTGATAACAATTGAAGGACTGCATGAATTTCTCAATGTACTTTTTTTTTTGAGAAATATATAACTGCCCTGATCTTCTGTCCCATCGAATCTACATCCCCAGTATCTTCTTTGTTTCCCCGAAATCCTTCATCTCAAACTCTTTCTTTAGGGTCTCCTTTAAGTCATTTATTCCATCCATGTCTTTAGCTGTGATGAGCATATCATCAACATTCTACAACCGATATATCTAGGAATCTGGTGACAATTCCTTTGAGTAAACACAATTGTCAAACTAGTTCTAAGTATAGCCATTCTAGATCATGAATGAGTCAAATCTCTTGTACTATTGTCTTAAAGACTGATTCAAACCATATAGGGATTTCTTCAGCAAACAAACATGATCCTTCTTAGCATCAAGGAACCTTTCTGGCTGGGACATGTAAATCTTCTCTTCTAAGTTCAATTGAAGAAATGTAGGTTTCAGATGAAGTTGTTCAAGATGCAAATCAAACACACTTACCATGGCCAAAAGAACCTAAATTGTCTTGTGCTTCACGATCGGTGAGAAAACATTGTGATAATCAATTCCTTCTTTCTAAGAGAACCCTTTTGCCACCAACCTTGCCTTGAACCTAGTTGGTTCAACTCCTAGTATGCCTTCCTTCTTCTTAAAGATCCACTTGCATCCCACTGGTTTTTCTCCCTTTGGTAATGGAACAAGATCCTATTTTCATTCTTCTCTAAAGATTGCGTTTCTTCAATCATGGCCATCAACCAATCATTTTCTTCTTTACTTGCCACAACCTATTTATATCATTGAGGGTCCTTAGTTTCAATATATTCTCCAGCTGCTAAATCAAAAGCAATTGAGCCAAGTTCTCCTGAATTCATACATACCACATATCTATTAGGTTGTCGAATAACCCTCTTCGATCTTCCCTTTATTATAGATTCAGACACATAATCCTTCCTGGCATCAGTACCAATGGATGAAGATCCCATAGGCTGCTCTTGGGTTTCATCTTGTCCATGTTGTTCACTGCCGCCGTGCTCTTTGTCACTTATAAGAACTTTGTCTGGAGTTTGAGTTGCAAACTCCACCTTATGGCTAGCACATTGATCTTCATTCTCTTATTGAATTGCATCACCTCCTCTGTGGTACGCATGGCGGATTCAACAAAGGTCACATCTATGCTCATGATAAATTTAGGAGTTCTTCCTTCTTCTGTACACCACAGTTGATAACCTTTTACTACTATTGCATATCTTAGAAATATGCACTTCATTGTCCTTGGATCAAGTTCACCATCATTAACATGAGCATATTGTTGGGTTTTGTATACTACAACATCATATGGTGCACATACAACCCTAAAAGCTTTGGATCTATGTTTTCTCTCATTATACATGCAATATTGTTTCCAAAGCTTAAAGCCTACAACTAACATACAATTGACATAACAATTATACATATGAGTAATAGAATTACCTATTTGTTGTAACTTGTAGTTTTGGCCTTTAAGAACTTAGCACCAATAGTGTGAATGCATCAAATGCAATCACAACACATCTTGGACAAAGGATGACTTTTGAGAGAGTATCTTCCACTAGAAATCCCTCCATGAACTCTTAGAACACTAGGTTGGCAATTTTGGATGCTAAGGGGTTTCTTATATAGTGTGGCAAGATTAGGAAACCCTAATACCCATGACCTTTCATATTACTTAGGATCCATGGGTTAAACCTCCATGGACTATCCATGGACTACCATATTGGTTTATCCCATCCTAAATAACCATTGGCCCACAATATAAGAATCATTGATTTACTTAATCAATCCCCGTATATTTATTTAGTCTCTTTTGATCACTGAATTAATTCCAAATTAATTATTGATCAATACTAATTAAATCATATGATTTCATAGTAATATATCAGAAATTATAATATATTAATAAATCATAAATAACCTCTTCTCAAAATCGCATCTTATCAAATCATCCAGGTGATACGCAACCCAAATGGACCATGCTACTCTCGGGTCAAGTACATACTAATTATAGTTTTGGATTTAGACACTTTATCCAACTGTCTCCCAATTGGATAAGTCTAATAACTATAGCTGCAAGTATGACTTCAGGAACTAACTAGCAATCGTAGCTTTTAAAAACCGATGTCGAACTCTAACCTAGTCAATGACACGTCCATTAGATAAGGGATCATATATTCCTCCATTCTACAAGATATCATATTAACTGAGAAATGGATTATAACCATTCTCTCTGTCCATCTATTGTTTCCCGATTTTCGATTTATGATGGCCGACTAATTAAACAAATCAAATCAGTCTAGGCTTGGCCAAACACTTAGGGGTGAAATCACTAAATCATCGAGGGGCCCAAAGATATTGCTTTTATCCCTCTAAGGGTAAAAGGAATGGATAAATTTTGACCCATATGCTTGCTCTATTCACTCATCAAATCACACACAATGATGCATTTTATAACACTAAGTTACTGGTGTGTTTTCACATCATCAATGTGCAACCGACTTGTAAAGTGCAACTCATATCTCTATGTTTCAAGAATATAAGATATTATCGTCTCATGATCACTCATGATAAAATACATGATGTTATTCAAATGAGTGTGGGTTTAATCCAATAATCAAATCTTATTCCAAGAGTACTCATGAACACTGCAAGCAAACTTGTGCTGTGTCTAAACGCCTTTAGATAACCAACAGACTCATTCATGACAGTCTTGCCTCAATACCTACTTCCAAAGTATGATTGATTATGGATGGTTTGAATAACCTAGTTATTTGGGAAGTCAAAACATGAAAATTGAAACACCAGAATAATCGAATCCAATAAGGCCTCAGAACTTATGAATGTAAATAAAACACCTTTTATTTAATCACCATATTGATTACATATTATTCATTGTATACTGTTTCGATTAATCAACTTAATACTTGAATTAAAACAATGGTTATCCCATGCTCCAAGCATGTACACTATGTTTACCTATGGTCCTTTCTTTGTGAAATATATCAATTGACAACATTTCAATGATTCTCATTTCACAATTCCAAATACTTAATGTCAATGTAAGAAAACCAAACTCTTTCCATTTACTGTAATCTGTTAGATTGTAAACTTACATGCAATGATCCTCTTGTAATGACTATGTACAAAATCACAGAGACTTGGCAACTGACATTACAAAGTATTCCAATGGAGAGCAATTCCATGGAAACAAAGTCTCACATTCAAAGTACATTCCTTTGAATATCCTTCTTGCATTAAGTTTTTTAATCTTACACAGATTTAAAGAATAACTTCCACTTATCGAAACATTTCCATATTCCTATTTTGACTATTTCTTCTGAATAAGAGTTTCCTCTTTTAAGAATTTGTCAATATGGTCCTTCCAAAATTTACACAATACTTCCAGCTGTCCATGAGCAACCAATCTTTGGTAAACCTTAGATTGTCCTTGACAATTGCTTAATCATTTTAGTCATTGCCAGTTCTGATCCTTTTTCCCTCTTAATGCCTTAGGCATTTGGAAAAATTCAGAACAAATTAATATTGTAGCAAATGTAATCAATCATATACCCGAAGCATATGGCATATGATACATAATGTTTTACATAAAGACATGATACTTTAACAGTCTCTTGCTACAACATTTCCATATATAGAAGTTTGAACCTTTCAGAACTTAAATTAATAAGTCCCGAATGTTTAAATTTTTTCCATTTCTCATAATTCGAACTATGAAGAGGGATGTTGTAATCATAAAAGGATTTGAGAATGCAATGTCCTTGACTAAATTTGATTAAAAGCTCAATCTAATCTTTTAGAATTGAAATGAAGTATGAATTCCTCTCCTTTAATTATAGCAAAACAACTTTTCAAACCCTGCAACTTTGCAATTTGAAACTTTTGTTTTCGTTAATTAATATTACTAACTTGCAACACTTACCATAATAATTATGCTCCCTCGAGCATAACAATTATTATCTTATCAGCATAGCACATATGCTCCCGCTAGCTTTGACATGTACCCAGAAATCAGCTGGACTTCTAGAAATCAATAATTATTGACTTTCTTACCAAAGTTCGGATTTCTGAAACAAGATGCTTCGATAAGACTTTATATAAGCTTCCCAAAATCATGAACCTTTCCTTAGATAGCTCACATGTGTGTCTAAACAATTTTAGAACTTACAACAATAAGTCTCAAATGTTTAGACCTTTGCCATTTCTCACAATTTGAACTATGAAGAGGGATGCCATAATCATAATCGAATTTGAGAAATGCAAATATCACAATTGCTAACTATTTAAAATCTACTTAGTGAAAGAGTTTCCTCACAATCATTTTCATGAATTGGAGAGAAACCTTATTACACTTCGATTTTTATGGTGTATGTGTAACAACGTAAATTTTCAAAACAATTTTTTCATTTTTAAATCATCAAAACAATATCAAACAAACTGTATCCAATGTCATCATAACAAACAAATCCCAAAATATCATAACATAATTTCTATGAGTGTGTACAGATCATGTCGGCACATTCCCACGACCCTCGCTAGTACCTGAAACTCATAACACAACAACTATAAGCATAAATGCTTAGTGAGTTCCCTAAAATACCATGTACAACACATACGCCTTTCCATGCCATATCTCTGTGGGATCTTCCGATCTAAGTGTCTCAGGGGACTTCCGTCCCGAATCCCGATAGACCTTCCGATCCTACCTGTATCGACCTTCTGGTTTGTAACCTCTTAACCTTCCGATCCATATCATCTTGACCTTCTGGTCCTTATCATACATAACATACATAACACATACATATCACATAACAACATACACCTCATAGATCTCATAGCATATAAGACCTTCCGGTCACACATAGGTACCCTTCCAGGTATAGTATAGTGAGAAGACTCACCTCAATGAAGTCGAATAAACTCTCGTGCTCAACGTCCCAACCTAGCCTCCTCCTATCATTCAAATAAACATCCCCGATCAATATTCTCTCATAGTATCATCTCTAAATATTGGGTAGAAGGCCATTCTTCCCTTCTCTGAACTCTCTTGAATCAGTCTTGACCAGAACCCTAAGGTCAACGAAAGTCAACGGTGAAACTATGACCCGACTCGTCGAGTGTACAAGGGCGACTCGGCGAGTCCATGCGGGTCCTCTGAATCCTTCTAGCTTCTCTTGGCTCGTCGAGTCATCCTTTCACTAGACGGGTTCCTCTTGTCAGGAATCGCGGGGCAACCCCGACTCGACTCGTCGAGTCCACTTATGAATTCGGCAAGTTGCTTCCATGTTCATACTCAAATGACCTTCTAAGGCTAGATCTGCTTCTCTAATGTATAGAGCTGACCTTACCAAGCATGATAATCACGTAAAGGTCGAATCTTGGTACACATGAAACACACCCAAAGCTTCTTTTGGTGAAAGAACCTCTAAAATGGCCTCCTAGGCTCATAACTCAAAAGGTATGGCATAAAGCAGACTGGTAAGGACTCTCTAGACCTCTTAAGGTCCAGATCTATGAACCAACTCACATTGGGACCACACATACTCCAGATTCAACCAAAAGAGGCATATAGAAAACCCTAGATTTCACTAGAATCATAATAAACACGAGAATGGCACATATTGTTACCTCCAACAGCTTCCTCTGATCAAATAGAAGTGGATCCAAGCTCCTCAACCCGCCTAGCTTGTTCTACCTCCTTCCTTCTTGCTGGAAATCCGGATGTTAAAATTCTCCCCCACTAGAATCAGACTTCACCCTTGAAGTCTTGCTCCATAAACAACTCTGGATGCTGTTCCCGCATCTCAAATTCCGACTCCTAAGTCAGGTCGAACCTTCTCCGATGTTGCCATTGGACTTGAACCAGGGACACCTCCTTGTTCCTCAGAACCTTGATCTTCCGATCCCGGATCGCGATTGGCCTCTCAACATAATTCAGGTTCGCATCCCCCTAAATATCATCCAGCGGCACCACCGCCGACGCGTCGGCTATACACTTACTCAACTGAGACACGTGGAAGGTATCATGAATCTGGCTCAACTCCGCAGGTAGCTCCAACCGATATGCTACCCTGCCCACCCTCGCAGTCACCCTAAACGGCCCAATATACCGGGGTCCCAGCTTGCCCCTCTTCCTGAATCAAATCACTCTTTTCCAAGGAGACGTTTTCAGGAGTACAAAGTCTCCCACCTGGAACTCAAGCTCGGATCGTCGCCTATCCGCATAACTGTTCTGGCGACTCTGAGCCGTCAAGAACCTCTGTCTAGCCTGATGTACCTGCTCGGTTGTCTGAAGCGCTATCTCAGTGCTGCCCATCACACGCTGCTCTACCTCTCCCCAGTAAATGGGAGTCCGACATCTCCTCCCGTACAACAACTCGAAGGGAGGCATACCAATACTCGAATAGTGGCTGTTGTTATAAAAAAACTCAGCCAACATCAAATACGTGTCCCAACTTCCCACGAAGTCCACCACACATGCTCGGAGCATGTCCTCGAGCGTCTGATTCGTCTGCTCACTCTGTCCGTCCGTCTGTGGGTGGTAAGCGGTACTGAAATACAACCTCGTTCCCAACTCCTCATGGAATTTATTCCAGAATCTGGAAGTCAAACGCACATATCGATCCAACACAATCGAGGCCGGTACTCCAAGCTGGGATACCACCTCCCTCATGTACAACTCTACCAATCTCTCGGCAGAAGAGCTCTCACTGATAGCAAGGAAGTGAGCGCTCTTCGTCAACCGGTCGAAAATCAACCAAATCGCATCGACACCCCTCGTGGTCCTTGGTAATTTGGTGAAGAAATCTATGGAAATCTGTTCCCACTTCCACTGGGGAACCTTAAGTGGCTGCAACTTGCCGTGCGGACGCTGGTGCTCAACCTTAACCCTGCGACAGGTCAAGCACCTCTCAACAAACCATGCTACATCCCTCTTCATACAGGGCCACCAATAATCTTTCTTCAGATCCAAATACATCTTAGTGGCCACGGGATGGATCGAGAACCTCGATCGGTGCGCCTCCTCTCCATTAAAGTGGTGCGCGCCCCGCCTACCTACGGCACCCAAATCTGACCCTGAAAGGTCATAAGCCTGCGACTATCAGTAACGAACTCAAGTACCTGCCCAATCACCCATTCTCTCTTGTGGTTCTCTGGTCTCACGACCTTTTCCTGGGCCTCCCGAATGGTGTCAAACATCGGAGTCATCACTTTCAGTCGCATACAAATGTCTCGAATCGGGGCACTCTCCGCCCTACTGGTCAGTGCATCGGCTACAACATTAGCTTTTCCCAGGTGATACAGGATCTAACAATCGTAATCCTTTACCATGTCCAACCATCTCCTCTGGCGCATATTCAGATTGGGCTGATCCATCAAATACTTCAAGCTCTTGTGGTCCGTGTATATGGTACACCGAACCCCATATAAATAGTGACACTAGATATTAAGGGCGAACACCACTACCCCAACTCCATATCATGGGTGGGATACCTCGTCTCATGAGGCTTCAGCTGCCTCGATGCATACGCTATCACATGCGCCCTCTGCATAAGTACTGAACCAAACCCTGATATCGATGCGTCACAATACACCACAAAATCCTCCATCCCTTCCGGGAGGGCTAACACCGGGGCTTCGCATAATCTCTGGCGAAGTGTCTCAAACGAGGTCTGCTGCTCCGGATCCCACGAAAAAGCAACACCCTTCCGGGTCAACCTGGTGAGAGGCACGACGATCTTGGAGAAATCCCTGATAAATCTCTGATAATAGCTGGCCAATATTAGAAAACTCCTGATCTCGGTAGGTGATCTCGGCACCTCTCACCTCATAACCGCCTCAATCTTGGCCGGATCGACCAAAATCCCAGTCTGTTGAAGAGATGCCCCAAGAACTAGACCTCCCATAATCAGAACTCGCAGTTGGAGAATTTGGCGTAAAGCCTCTCCGACCTCAATACCCGAGAACCTCTCCCATATGCTCCTCGTGTTGCTCTCTAGATCTCGAATACACCAAAATATCATCAATGAATACGATCACCGAACGATCCAACATCGGCCTACACACCCAGTTCATGAGATCCATGAACGCTGCCGGTGCATTGGTGAGCCCGAAAGGCATCACCACGAACTCGTAATGCCCATAACGAGACCTAAACGCTGTCTTCTGGATATCCTCATCACAAACTCTCATCCGATGATATCCAGACCTTAGATCAATCTTGGATAACCAAGATGCTCCCTACAACTGATCGAAGAAAGCGTCGATCCTCGGTAATGGGTAACGGTTCTTGACCGTCAACTTGTTCAACTCCCGGTAATCAATGCACATCCAGTGTGAACCACCGTTTTTCTTGACAAAAAGGATCGGCGCTCCCTAAGGGGAATTATTCGGTCTAATAAACCCCTTCCCCAGCAGCTCCTGGAACTGCGAGGATAACTCCTTCTTCTCTGCTGGTGCAAGGCGATAAGGCATGTTGGCGATAGGCCCTGCCCCCGGAACCAAATCGATGTGGAACTCTATCTGCCTCTCGGGAGGCACACCCGACAACTCCTCGGGAAAAACATCCGGGAACTCACGCACTATCGGAGCGTCATCAATCAAACTTGGCCTCCCAACGGCCACTCGTGTATCCATCACATAGGCTACAAACCCGCTGCAGCCCTGCTGTACACTCTGCCTCGCTCTGGCAGCCGAACAAAACAGTGACCCACATCGGGTACCCTCTCTGTACACCGTAAGTACTCCCCCACTAGGGTCTCGTATCGTCAACAACTGTCGCTCGTAGTTTATAACAGCCCGAAATCGGCTCAACCAATCCAGGCCCACTATGACACATACGTCCCCCATTGAAATCGGGACTAGATCTATCAGGAACTTAACACCGAAGATCTCGAGTGCACATCCTCGAACCACATCCGTAGCATACACTGCTCACTGATCAGCTATAGAAACTCGCAGAGGTCGACTCAATGCCTCTCGTCGGATACTGATGTGCTGACTAAACGCTAAGGTAACAAATGACCGACTCGCACCCGAGTCAAATAACACCAAAGCAGGTACATAATTCACAAGAAAAGTACCTACGCATATCACAATAAGCACAACACCTCAAACTCAGCATAAATAAATGAAAGAATACATACCAGCCATGACACCGGGAGCTGCGCGGACCTCCTCCGTTGTCAACTACAAGGCTCTCTCGCGAGCCTTCGGTGCCTTGGCCTTCACCGGCCGAACCTCAGTAGCTCGCACTGCGGCAGTAGCAGATCCCTGCGGTGCTCCCTGTGCTGTCCCCCGTAGATGCGGACACTTGGCCTTCCGATGGTCCATGTGGTTGCAATGAAAGCAAACCATGAACCCCTTGGGGCAATCCTTGGCTATATGCCCCTCCTCGCCACACTTGTAGCAAGCACCCGATCGACAACCCCGTCATGTACCTTTCCACACTTTCCGCAAGTGCAGCCCTTCGGGCCTCTAGATCTCGAATCGGCGGGCTTTGCCCGCTTGGCTGCCGGCTGAGACTGTGCCGGCCACCAATCCATCCCCTGAGACTCGGCCTCCTCCCTGGCGTCAGTCTCTAACTCAATCTCCCTCTTTCGGGAATTTGACTGGAGCTCAACAAATGTCCGGTATGTCGAGTTCGACACGAACTCCCGAATATCCCTCCTCAAAATGCCCAAATACCGGCTCATGCGTGCCTACTTGGTAGACACCTGCTCTGGGCTGAACATCGCCCTCTCATGAAACTTCCTGGTAACCACAGTAACAAAATCAGTACCCTGCTTGAGGGTCAAGAACTCCTGAGCCAGCCGTTCCCTCTCCACTGGGGGAACATACTCGTCTTTGAATATGGTGGTGAACCTCTCCCAGGTCACCTCTGAAATCTCTGCAAGAGTGAAGCTCACCGTCACGAACTACCACCAGTCCTTCGCTCCAAAGCGAAGCTGGTTCAGCGCGAACCGTACCCTCAGATGCTCAGGACAAGAACATGTATAGAAGCATCCCTCAATATCAGAAATCTATCTCATTGCAGCAACCGGATCCTGCGTCCCGTGAAACTCTGGTGGCTTCATGTTGCTGAACTCTCGAAACGACAACGAGTCACCTCCCTGAGGCCTGGTAGCAGCCACAACTGTAGTAGCTGCAGCAGCCGCAGCCTGAGTCACCGCTGCGTACCGTTCATCAAAAGTCTCAATCAATGTGGTCTTGATAGACCCAAACATCTTTGGAATTTCGGCTCCAATCGACGCTGCCACCTCATCGTGGATCATCTCACGAAGCTCCTCGTCACTCATGTCGATCGTCTCAGGTCTGTGGCGTTTGCCAACCATGATGTCTCTGAAATACAACATAATAATATCAGAGACTTGCTCGAGCATACTCACACTCGATAACTCAATCCTACTTGTTCCCTAGTACCCTAAGGATTCTTAGTTGGAGTGCGTGCTGCTCCAGTGTCTTTAGTAGTACGGGCCCTATACTACCGTCAACACCGCATAAGCATTCACCCAAAGTCCTCCTCCTTGGATCCCAGATCACAAGTACTCTACATCTCGCTAGCGTAGGCTACCCCTCGGTAACCCTCTCATGGCTCCTCACTGCTACGTACTCGCTCTCAAGCATCTCATAGGAGTAGAAATCTTCCTAGGCTAAGGCATCACAAATCAGGGCACTCTAGTCCTAATATGAGTACCTAGCCTACTATAGCATGCATAACATATTACATAATATCTCACAACACATAATGTAAGGGTATTTTGGGAAATCACCGTTCGGGCGCTTGCTGATCGTACACACTGCTCCATTCTGCATTTCTCAAAATCTTTTACACTCTTAGAAAAATATGTTATTTTATGAAAAACTTTCTCAAATCCTCAGTTTGAGTTCAGATACATCTGAAGATGCACCCAAATCCCTCACACCAAGGATCTGATACCAACTTGTAACAACGTAAATTTTCAAAACAATTTTTCATTTTTAAATCATGAAAACAATATCAAACAAACTGTATCCAATGTCATCATAACAAACAAATCCCAAAATATCAAAACATAATTTCTATGAGTGTGTATAGATCATGTCAGCACATTCCCACGACCCTCGCTAGTACCTGAAACACATAACACAACAACTATAAGCATAAATGCTTAGTGAGTTCCTCAAAATACCACGTACAACACATACGCCTTTCCAGGCCATATCTCTGTGGGATCTTCCGATCCAAGTGTCTCAGGGTACTTCCGTCCCAAATCCCGGTAGACCTTCCGGTCCTACCCGTATCGACCTTCCGGTTCGTAACCTCTTGACCTTCCGGTGCATATCATCTTGACCTTCTGGTGCTTATCATACATAACATACATAACACATACATATCACATAACAACATACACCTCATACATCTCATAGCATATAAGACCTTCTGGTCACACATAGGTACCCTTCCAGGTACAGTATAGTGAGAAGACTCACCTCAATGAAGTCGGATAAACTCTCGTGCTCAACCTCCCGACCTAGCCTCCTCCTATCATTCAAATAACATCCCTGATTAATATTCTCACATAGTTTCATATCTAAAGATTGGGTAGAAGGCCATTCTTACCTTCTCTGAACTCTCTTGAATCAATCTTGGCCATAACCCTAAGGTCAACAAAAGTCAACGGTGAAACTTTGACCCGACTCGTTGAGTGCACATGGGCGACTCGACGAGTCCACGCGGCTCCTCTGAATCCTTCTAGCCTCTCTTGGCTCGTTGAGTCATCCTTCCCCTCGACGGGTTCCTCCTGTCATGAATCGTGGGGCAACCCCGGCCCGACTCATCAAGTCCACTTATGAACTCGACAAGTTTCTTCCATGTTCATACTCAAATGACCTTCTATGGTCAGATCTGGTTCTCTAATGTATATATCTGACCTTCCCAAGCATGATAATCACGTAAAGGTCGAATCTTGGTACACATGCAACACACCCAAAGCTTCTTTTGGTGAAATAACCTCTCAAATGGCCTCCTAGGCTCATAACTCAAAAGGTATGGCATAAAACAGAGTGGTAAGGACTGTCTGGACCTCTTAAGGTTGAGATCTATGAACCAACTCGCCTTGGGACCTCACATACTCCAGATTCAACCAAAAGAGGCATAAAGAAAACCCTAGATTTCACTAGAATCATAATAAACACGAGAATGGCACAGATTGTTACCTCCAACAGCTTCCTCTGATCAAATAGAAGTGGATCCAAGCTCCTCAACCCGCCTAGCTTGTTCTACCTCCTTCCTTCTTGCTGGAAATCCGGATGTTACAATTCTTCCCCATTAGAATCAGACATCACCCTCGAAGTCTTGCTCTGCAAACAACTCTGGATGCTGCTCCCGCATTTCCACTTCCGACTCGCAAGTCAGCTCGGACCCTCTCCGATGTTGCCATTGGACCTGAACCAGGGACACCTCCTTGTTCCTCAGAACCTTGATCTTCCGATCCCGGATCGCGATTGGCCTCTCAACATAATTCTGGCTCGCATCCACCTGAATATCCTCTAGCGGCACCACCGCCGAATCGTCGGCTATACACTTCCTCAACTGAGACACGTGGAAGGTATCATGAATCTGGCTCAACTCAGTATGTATCTCCAACCCATATGCTACCCTGCCCACCCTCGTGGTCACCCTGAACGACCCAAAATACCGGGGCCCCAACTTGCCCCTCTTCCTGAATCAAATCACTTTTTTCCAAGGAGACACTTTCAGGAGTACGAAGTCTCCCACCTGGAACTCAAGCTCGGATCGTCGCCTATCGGTATAACTCTTCTGGCGACTCTGAGATGTCAACAACCTCTGTCCAACCTGATGTACCTGCTCGGTTGTACGAAGCACTATCTCAGTGTTGCCCATCACGCGTTGCCCTACCTCTCCCTAGCAAATAGGAGTCCGACATCTCCTCCCGTATACCAACTCGAAGGGAGGCATACCAATACTCGAATAGTGGTTGTTGTTATAAGAAAATTCAGCCAACGGTAGATATGTGTGCCAACTTCCCCCGAAATCCACCACATATGCTTGGAGCATGTCCTCTAGCGTTTGAATCGTCTGCTCACTCTGTCCGTCCGTCTGTGGGTGGTAAGCGGTACTGAAATACATCCTCATTCCCAACTCTTCATGGAATTTATTCTAGAATCTGGAATTCAAACGCACATATCGATCCGACACAATCGAGATCGGTACTCCAAGTCGCGATACCACCTCCCTCACATACAACTCTGCTAATCTCTCGGCATAAGAGCTCTCACTGATAGCAAGGAAGTGAGCGCTCTTCGTCAGCTGGTCGACAATCACCCAAATTGCATCGACACCCCTCGTGGTCTTTGGTAATTTGGTGAAAAAATCTATGGAAATCTGTTCCCACTTCCACTGGGGAACCTTAAGTGGCTGCAACTTGCCGTGCGGACGCTAGTGCGCAGCTTTAACCCTGCGATAGGTCAAGCACCTCTCAAAAAACCATGCTACGTCCCTCTTCATACAGGGCCACCAATAATCTTTCTTCAGATCCAAATACATCTTAGTGGCCACGGGATGGATCAAGAACCTCGATCGGTGCGCCTCCTCTCCATCAAAGTGGTGCACGCCCTGCCTACATACGACATCCAAATCTGACCCTCAAAGGTCATAAGCCTGAGGCTATCAGTAACGAAGTCAAGTACCTACCCAATCACTCACTCTCTCTTGCGGTTCTCCGGTCTCACGACCTTTTCCTGGGCCTCCCGAATGGTGTCCAACATCGGAGTCATCACTGTCAGTTGCATACAAATGTATCGAATCGGGGCACTCTCCGCCCTACGACTCAGTGCATCAGCTACAAGATTAGCTTTTCCCGGGTGGTACAGGATCTAACAATCGTAATCCTTTACCACGCCCAACCATCTCCTCTGGCGCATATTCAGATTGGGCTGATCCATCAAATACTTCATGCTCTTGTGGTCCGTGTATATGATACACCGAACCCCATTCAAATAGCGATGCCAGATCTTGAGGGCGGACACCACTACCCCCAACTCCAGATCGTGGGTGGGATACCTCATCTCTTGAGGCTTTAGCTGCCTCGATGCATACGCTATCACATGCCCCCTCTGCATAAGTACTGCACCCAACCCCGATATCGATGCGTCTCAATACGCCACAAAATCCTCCATCCCTTCTGGGAGCGCTAACACTGGGGCTTCGCATAATCTCTGGCGAAGTGTCTCAAACGAGGTCTGCTGCTCTGAACCCCACGAAAAAGCAACACCGTTCCGGGTCAACCTGGTGAGAGGCACGACGATCTTGGATAAATCCCTGATAAATATCCGATAATAGCCGACCAATCCTAGAAAGCTCCCGATCTCGGTGGGTGATCTCGGCACCTCCCACCTCATAACCACCTCAATCTTGGCCGGATCGACCAAAATCCCAGTCTGTTTGAAGAGATTCCCCAAGAACTGGACCTCCCATAACCAGAACTCGCACTTGGAGAATTTGGCTTAAAGCCTCTCCGACCTCAATACCCCGAGAATCTCTCTCAGATGCTCCTCGTGTTGCTCTCTAGATTTCGAATACACCAAAATATCATCAATGAATACGATCATCGAGCGATCCAACACCGGCCTACACACCCTGTTCATGAGATCCATGAATGTTGCCGGTGCATTGGTGAGCCCGAAAGGCATCACCACGAAATCTTAATGCCCATAACGAGTCCTGAACGCCGTCTTCTAGATATCCTCATCGCAAACTGTCATATGATGATATCCAGACCTCAGATCAATCTTGGAGAACCAAGACGCCCCTTACAACTGATCGAACAAATCGTTGATCCTCGGTAATGGGTAACGGTTCTTGACCGTCAACTTGTTCAACTCCTGGTAATCAATGCACATCCGGTGTGAACCATCCTTTTTCTTGACAAAAAGGATCGGTGCTCCCCAAGGGGAAATATTCGGTCTAATACACCCCTTCCCCAACAGCTCCTGAAGCTGCGAGTATAACTCCTACATCTCTGGCGGCGCAATGCGATAAGGCGCATTGACGATAGGCACTGCCCCCAGAACCAAATCGATGCGGAACTCTACCTACCTCTCGAGAGGCACACCAGGCAACTCCTTGGGAAAAACATCCGGGAAATCACGCACTATCGGAACATCATCAATCGAACTTGGCCTCCCAGCGGCCACTCGTGTGTCCATCACATAGGCTACAAACCCGCTGCAGCCCTGCTGTAAACTCTGTCTCGCTCTGGCAGCCGAACAAAACGCTGACCCACATCGGGTACCCTCGCCGTACACCGTAAGTACTCCCCGACTAGGGTCTCATATCGTCACCAACTGTTACTCGCAGTCTATAACAGCCCTAAATCGGCTCAACCAATCCACGCCCACTATGACACATACGTCCCCCATTGCAATCGGGACTAGATCTATCGAGAACTCAACACCGAAGATCTCAAGTACACATCCTTGAACCACATCCATAGCATACACCGCTCGCTCGTCAGCTATAGAATGTCACAGAGGTCGACTCAATGGCTCTCGTCGCATACTGATGTGCTGACTAAACGCTAAGGAAACAAACGACCGACTCGCACCTAAGTCAAATAACACCAAAACAGTTACGTAATTCACAAGAAAAGTACCTACGCATATCACAATATAAGCACAACACCTCAAACTCAGAATAAAAAAATGAAAGAATACATACCAACCACGACATCGGGCACTGCGCGGACCTCCTCTGTTGTCAACTTGAAGGCTCTTTCACGAGCCTTTGGTGCCTCGTACTTCACCGGCCGTACCTCAGTAGCTCGCACGGCGGCAGGAGTAGATCCCTGCGCTGCTCCCTGTGCGGTCCCCCGTAGCTGCGGACACTCGGCCTTCCGATGGCCCGTCTAGTTGCAATGAAAGCAAAACATGAACCCCTTGGGTCAATCCTTGGCTATATGCCCCTCCTTGCCACATTTGTAGCAAGCACCCGATCGACAAACCCCGTCAAGTCCCTTGCCGCACTTTCCGCAAGTGCGGCCCTTCTGGCCTCCACATCTCGAATCAACGGGCTTTGCCTGCTTGGCTGCCGGCTGAGACTATGCCGGCCGCCGATCCATCCCCTGAGACTCGGCCTCCTCCCTAGCCTGAGTCTCCAACTCAATGTCCCTCTTCCGGGCATTTGACTGGAGCTCAACAAATGTCCGGTATGTCGAGTTCGACACGAACTCCTGAATATCCCTCCTCAAAATTCCCAAATACCGGCTCATGCATGCCTACTCGGTAGACACTTGCTCAGAGCAGAACATCGCCCTCTCATGAAACTTCCTGGTAACCACAGTAACAAAATCAGTACCCTACTTGAGGGTCAAGAACTCCTAAGCCAGCCGTTCCCTCTCCACTGGGGGAACATACTCGTCTATGAACATGGTGGTGAACCTCTCCTAGGTCACCTCTGAAATCTCTGCAAGAGTGAAGCTCGCCGTCACGAATTTCCACCAGTCCTTCGCTCCCAAGCAAAGCTGGTTCAGCACGAACCGTACCCTCAGATGCTCCGGACATGAACACGTGTAGAAGCATCCCTCAATATCAGAAATCCATCTCATCGCAGCGATCGGATCTTGTGTCCCGTGAAACTCTGGTGGCTTTGTGTTGCTGAACTCTCGAAACAACAACGAGTCACCTCCCCGAGGCCTAACAGCAGCCACAACTATAGTAGCTGCAGCAGCCGCAGCCTGAGTCACCGATGCGTACCGCTCATCAAAAGTCTCAATCAATGTGGTCTTGATAGACCCAAACATCTTTGGAATCTCGGCTCCAATCGCCGCTGCCACCTCATCGTGGATCATCTCATGAAGCTCCTCATCACTCACGTTGATCGTCTCAGGTCAGTGGCGTTTCCCAACCATGATGTCTCTGAAATACAACATAACAATATCAGAGACTTGCTCGAGCATACTCACACTCGATAACTCAATCCTACTTGTTCCCTAGTACCCTAAGGATTCTTAGTTGGAGTGCGTGCTGCTCCAGTGTCTTTAATAGTACGTGCCATATACTACCGTCAACACCGCATAAGCATTCACCCAAAGTCCTCCTCCTTGGATCCCAGATCACAAGTACTCTACATCTCGCTAGCATAGGCTACCCCTCGGTAACCCTATCATGGCTCCTCACTGCTACCTACTCGCTCTCAAGCATCAGAAATCAGGGCACTCTAGTCCTAATATTAGTACCTAGCCTACTATAGCATGCATAACATATTACATAATATCTCACAACACATAATGTAAGGGTATTTTGGGAAGTCACCGTTCGGGTGCTTACTGATCGTACACACTGCTCCATTCTGCATTTCTCAAAATCTTTTACAATCTTAGAAAAAAATTTTATTTCATGAAAAACTTTCTCAAATCCTTAGTTTGAGTTCAGATACATCTGAAGATGCACCCAAATCCCTCACACCAAGGCTCTGATACCAACTTGTAACAACATAAATTTTCATAACAAATTTTCATTTTTAAATCATCAAAACAATATCAAACAAACTGTATCCAATGTCATTATAACAAACAAATCCCAGAATCTCAAAACATAATTTCTATGAGTGTGTACGGATCATGCCGGCGCCTTCCCACGATCCTCACTAGTACCTGAAACACATAACATAGCAACTGTAAGCATAAATGCCTAGTAAGTTCCTCAAAATACCACGTCCATCACATACGCCTTTCCAGGCCATATCTCTGTGGGATCTTCCGATCCAAGTGTCTCAGGGGACTTTCGTCCCGAATCCCGGTAGACCTTCCAGTCCTACCCGTATCGACCTTTCGGTCTGTAACCTCTTGACCTTCCGGTCCATATCATCTTGACCTTCTGGTGCTTATCATACATAACATACATAACACATACATATCACATAACAACATACACCTCATACATCTCACAGCATATAAGACCTTCCGGTCACACATAGGTACCCTTCCAGGTATAGTATAGTGAGAAGACTCACCTCAATGAAGTCGGATAAACTCTCGTGCTCAACGTCCCGACCTAGCCTCCTCCTATCATTCAAATAACATCCCTGATAATTATTCTCTCATAGTCTCATCTCTAAAGATTGGGTAGAAGTCTATTCTTCCCTTCGTTGAACAGAACCCTAAGGTCAACGAAAGTCAATGGTCAAACTTTGACCTGACTCGTCGAGTGCACATGGGCAACTCGGCAAGTCCATGTGGGTCCTATGAATCCTTCTAGCCTCTCTTGGCTCATCGAGTCATCCTTCCACTCGACGGGTTCCTCCTGTCATGAATCGCGGGGCAACCCCGACTCGACTCGTCGAGTCCACTTATGAACTCGGCGAGTTGCTTCCATGTTCATACTCAAATGACCTTCTAAGGTCAGATATGCTTCTTTACTCTACGGATCTGACCTTCCCAAGCATGATAATCACGTAAAGGTCGAATCTTGGTACACATGCAACACACCCAAAGCTTCTTTTGGTGAAATAACCTCTAAAATGACCTCCTAGGCTCATAACTCAAAAGGTATGGCATAAAATAGAGTCGTAAGGACTCTCTGGACCTCTTAAGGTACAGATCTATGAACCAACTCACCTTGGGACCTCACATACTCCAGATTCAACCAAAAGAGGCATAAAGAAAACCCTAGATTTCACTAGAATCAGAATAAACACGAGAAAGGCACAAATTGTTAACTCCAACAACTTCCTCTAATCAAATAGAAGTGGATCCAAGCTCCTCAACCCGCCAGCTTGTTCTACCTCCTTCCTTCTTGCTGGAAATTCGGATGTTACAGTATGTGTTCCTATCCATGTGAATTTTTCATAACCAAAATCACAAGACAAGGCTAGTGACAGATCCAAACTCATATGGACTGAACTTGTTCAATTATAATTTCTTGCCATTTGGAAGTACAAGGGCCTACCATTGCTTCCAGGATGTTATGCAAACAATTTGGAACTCATAGAACTCACATGCAATAGATATACTCTTTATTAGTTCTTGAAACTTTTCAAGATCTTTAAGACTCCCACTGACCTCTTGACATATAAGATTCTCTATGTCATGAACCATTGCTTGACAAAAAAATATTCAAGAGTTAGTGCAGATTCTTATAGAGACAAACCATTTACACAATCAGTCTTAGTTGGTCATTGTTTTATCCAAAACATCACAACTTACCAATTTTGAATGTACAAGAGTATGAAACATGTTACTCTACATTTGATAAGTGTTATAAGCCTTTCTTAAGATTATGTCACTGAAGGTTCGATCTTGGAGTGTTACTCTAAGACTCGGTTTTTGGAACGAAGTATGATTCACCGTTTGATTTAACCATTTCAATAATTCATGATTCCCCTTCTTAGCCATACAAATGCACTAAGATTTATTTAGAGGATCAATTGTGATATGGTTTCATAATTACTAAGGTAATCATAAAACATGATACTTTAAGTACTCTCCCATCTTTTCAGATTGGAGAAACTTTTATCTTTCTACATAATTTGATTCTTCTTATTCGTTATGCTACACAATGAAACTTTTTCAGCTACTCAGAATTATACTTAATCTTGTAAGTATAACCATATTTACTGAACATTAGTAAATCATAACGAATAGCCTTATCGTTCTTTGTGGTGGACCTGACCAGCGCACAACCAAGTGTACCCGATCCCCTATTCCTTCACTTGACTCACATATACATGTGAAAAAGGAATTATTCTTAATTTCCTAAAGATGAGGTTCTCATTCGTCACACAATACAAGTTGCATGATTCCAAGTTTCTATCCAACTGAAACTTGGGTGATGAAAATCTTTCCTTATTTGGTAAATTATGACACTACTACAAACGAATGAATCAAATCCATTTTACAACATTGCTATCAATGCAAACATATAAATAACAATCTTCACAAATGCCATTGTATGGAAACTTAAGATAAAATCAAATAAAAAATTTTCATTTTTATTTATAAAATTGTGGAAAAAATTTGTCCTTACAATGCAAATACATATGAAAACTATGTTTTTATCTATTCCTAAGCATTCTATCTCAACTCTTAAGCAACATCTCAAAATTCTAATCATCAAACCATGCGATCGAAATCCATCTCTTCACGATCAGAATTAGCTTACTCTTCCTTTAAGTTTCCTCTCTTTTCTTTGATTCTACAAAACATGAAAATGTAATTACATTACATCATGTAATAGGAATCTCCAAATAGGAACTTAATAGAGTTAGATAATAGAGTTACTTAAAGCAGAGTCAAACATTTTGACTTTACCATCTCTTAGATCTCTCAGCTAATCAGGACAGTTTTGCTTCTAATGTCCCTTTTCTTGGCAATAGAAACATATGGACTCTTTGGGAATGGTACACGGGACTATCTCAGACTGAACCTTTTAATGGGTTTTGAGCATTCTAACACTTCCTAAGTGTACATGCAACCCTAATAAACCTTGGATCTATGTTTGACTAAGATACATGCACATAATTATTTTCCAAGGTTCTTATCCTATCTAGCATGGCATAGGGAACTTGAATAAAGTAAAGCTAGTAGAATTACTTACCTTGTAGTTGTAGTTGATTGCTTGGAGTTCTAGAGCCTAGCACCAATAGTGTGGATGCCTCAAATGGAAATCACAAATCACCACAAACTTTGGAACCTTGAGAGAATAGTCACAACTATCTTGAAATCAGTCCTCTACTTTACTCACCACAACTAGTGTGATTTCAAGAACCAAAGCCTCCTTTATATAGTGTGGTGGATTAGGGTTACATCCATGTAAACCCTAATACCCATGTCTCTTCATTTCCATGAGATCCATGGGTTAAAGCTCCATGGAGTACCCATGGACTTTCCAAGTAAGCCTAGCCCATTTCAAATAAGCATTAGCCCACACTATATAAATATAAGAGCCCATATTTAATTAATAATACTTTTGATCTCTAAATTAATCATAGATTAGTTATAGATCAATACTAATTAAATAATATGATCTTATATTAATATATTAGAACTTATAATATATTAATAAATCATAACTTATACTATTCTCAAAAGGTTATCCATAAATTGTTCGGGTGAAGTGCAACCCAAATGGACCATGCCGGGTCGGGTCAAGTACATACCAAATATAGTTATGGACTTAGACACTATATCAAATAGTCTCCCACTTGGATAAGTCTAATAACTATAGCTGCAAGTATGACTTCAGGAACCGATCAATAATCGTAGGTCTTTAAAATCTGCTGAAATAGAACGCGCCATTTTAGATAAGTGATCATATAATCCTCTGTTCTAGATATTAGCCGGACAAATACATGGAACATGGTCTTGCTTATTATCCAGCATATGTTTCACGATTTCCGATTTGTTTGACAAAGAACTTAACTGAACACATCAATTTAGTTCTCACCGGGCCCGGTACATAGGTCAAAACAAAATCATCGAGGGGCCCAGATATCGCTTCTAATCCTAGAAGGAACAGATAAACTTCGACTCATATGTTTGTTCTACCACTCATTGAATTATACACAAAAGCACGTTTTATAACATCGAGTTACCAATGCGTTTTCATACAATCAATGCATAACCAACTCGTAAGTAACAAATCATATGTCTAGGTTTGAAGACTTATATGATATTACCGTCTCACGATCACTCGAGATAAATTCCATGAAGTGATTCCAATGAGCGTGGGTTGAGTCCAATGCTCAGAACTTATGAGCAATCATGATTGTTGTAGCCATGTCCAACACCTTAGACCTCTGCAACCAATCATGACAGTCTTGATTCATACCTACTTCCGACATATAACGGACTGTGGTGGTTCGAATAATATGATATACCAAACATAATTATTTTGGAAGTCAAAACATGCAAAAGAAATATAGTAAACGATCGACAAGAGATAACAACACTTTACTCATAAATAAAACACCTTTTATTCATCATCTGATGTTAATTACACTTTACAAATTTCGAGGTTATCTAACTACTAAATCTAATATCATCCTTCAGCCCTATGCTCCGAGCATGCTGGTGATGCTTAACCCGAGTCAGTCCCTTCGTGAGGGGATCTGCTGGATTCTCATCCGATGATACCCTCCTTGCCACGAGGATTCCTTCTTCTATTCGATGTCTAATGAAGTGATATTTTCTGTCAATGTGTCTGGATCTCCCATGATCTCTTGGTTCCTTTGCTAAGGCAATCACACTATTGCTGTCACATAAAATCGCCAATGGCTCCTTTATAGCTGGTACAACTCCAAGGTTTTCGATGAAGTTCTTTAGCCATATAGCCTCCTTTGCTGCCTCGCTTGCTGCTATATACTCTGATTCACAAGTGGAATCAGCCACTGTCTCTTGCTTGGAACTTTTCCAAGTAATTGCCCCTCCGTTTAGGGTAAAGACCCAGCCCGACTGAGAGCGGAAATTATCCCTGTCAATCTGAAAGCTAGCATCACTGTACCCTAAAACTCTCAAGTCATCACCCCCACCAAGGGTAAGGACCCAATCCTTAGTCCTTTGTAGGTACTTGAGGATATTCTTTACCGCAATCTAGTGTGCCTGGCCAGGGTTCCCCTGATACCTGCTAACCATGCTCAAAGCAAAGGCTACATCAGTTCGAGTACACGTCATAGCATACATGATCGATCCTATAGCTGAAGCATAAGGTATTCGACTTATTTATGCTATCTCAGCCTCAGTACTAGGGCTATGTGTCTTACTCAATCTGGCGTTACTCTGGATGGGTAACTCATCCTTCTTGGAGTTATGCATGTTTAATCTTTTCAACACTTTGTCCACATAGGTGCTTTGACTAAGTCCAATTAGTCTTTTACTCCTGTTTGTTCAAAATCGTTATCCCTAGAATATAGGCAGCTTCATCAAGGTCCTTCATAACGAAACACTTCCCAAGCCAGGACTTTACTTCCTGCAGGGTTGGGATGTCATTTCCTATGAGTAGTATGTCATCCACATACAGTACCAAAAAGCTGACTATGCTCCCACTAGCCTTGATATAGACACAAGATTCATCTTCACTCCTTGAAAAGCCAAATTCTTTGACTTTCTCATCAAAGCAAAGATTCCATCTGCGAGGTGCCTGTTTCAATCCGTAAATGGATTTCTCGAGTTTACACACTCTATTAGGGTACTCTGTACTGACAAAACCCTCTGGCTGAACCATGTAAACATCTTCAGCCAACTTTCCATTAAGGAAAGCGGTTTTGACATCCATTTTCCATATTTCATTTTCATGAAATGCAGCAATGGCTAACAGAACCCTAATAGACTTAATCTTGGCCACTGGTGAAAAGGTCTCATCATAATCAACTCCCAGAGTTTGAGAATAACCCTTTGCAACCAGTCGTGCCTTACAAGTGTGTACATTACCGTCCATGTCAGTCTTCTTCTTGAAGATCCATTTGCACCCAACTATCTTACGATCAGGTACATTGTCAACCAAGTTCCAAACTTGATTGTCATACATGGATTGTATCTCGCTATCCATAGCCTCTTTCCATTTAGCAGCCTCAGGGCCTTCCATGGCTTCCGTGTAGTTGTTAGGCTCATTCAAGTTTACCAGTATGTTATCACTGATAAGTGTCTCACCTTCTGCAGTAATAAGGAAACAATAATAATGCTCAGGTGCATTCCTGACTCTGGTGGAACGCCTCAGAGGTATACATTCTTCAGTCGACTCAACAGGAGTTTCCTCCTCAGGTTGAGTGCTAGGGTGTGAGGTTCCTTCACCACTTGACTCTTGAATTTCCTCAAGGTCAATTTGCCTCCCACTGTCTCCTTGGCTCATGAATTCTCTCTCTCGAAAGAATCCTCTTCTTGCTACAAAGACCACATTATCACTGGGTCTGTAGAAGATGTAGCCAAAGGATTTCTGTGGGTAGCCAATGAAAGTACACCTTTTGCTTCGGGGTTCAAGCTTATCGTGAGTCTCGCGTCTCACAAAAGCCTTGCAACCCCAAATCCTGATGTGCTCTAGATTAGGAACTTTTCCAGTCCACATCTCGTGAGGTGTTTTGGCAACCTTCTTTGTAGGGACTAGATTAAGGATATGGGCGGCAGTCTCTAGATTATCTACAATAGATACAGTTTCATACACGCCATCACAATGTAATGCTTTAAAATAATGAACATTATTAAAGATAGCATTTATACTACCATTATTATTATCAAAATAAAAGGTAAAACCTTGTTTATACAATGCATCAAAGGAAGTAACATTTCTTGCCATTTCTGGCGAATAATAACATTTATTCAAATCTAGTTAGACACAATATCCAACACCTTTCTCTTTAGCATTTGGTCAAATGACTTGAATATGATCGATCCCCTTCCATTGGGAAGAGAAAGCTTTTCTGGACTTTCAATGTTACCATTGTTAATGTCCATGGAAATTTGGGAAGTAGATCTTTCAATCAAATTTGCTTTACCAGTGCTCCAAGTCATTGCTGATTTTAGCAACAACAAGCGAATATGTTAGATCAATAAGGGTCATATCATGGTCTGTTATATAGTAGTCCTTAATGAACCCGCTATATGAGTCAGGAAGTGATTAAAGAACCTAGTCAACAGCCAACTTCCTCGAGACTTCGACACCTGACTCTCCAAGCCTGTTAATATGTAACTTCATCTCCAAGATGTGAGAAGATACAGACTTTCCATCTTTATGTTTGCTTGTCGATAGGGCTTTGAGTGACCTTGAACTTTTCAAGTCTTTGAACTTGTGGGTTATGGAGAATAATTGGAGGTGGTGGAGGAAGTGAAGTAAATTTTCAATCCCATTAATGCACGACAAAAGGGTTTAATCTTTCACCTTGATCGCCATGTGGGATATCATCTTCATTAGGAAAGCTTTTTCCAAAATGATCAGGAACACCATATTTGTCTGAACTAGACATCTATGAGGGAGAAATTCAAGTTTAGTTGATTTAAGTCCTTAATATAACACCTAAAATGAATATATTAAGGCTAGGACCCAACACAATATTTTACCTCTCGAAAGAGGGATGCCGTAATCCAATTGCAAAATATTTGAAGGTAGGTAAATGATGATTTACTAATTTCCACCATGGAAAACGAAAAGGAGCTTTAGGTTTTAAATGAATTGAAATTCTTAGATCTTTTGTGATTCATTGAACTTTTCAATGACATATTTAAATCTTGATTATGCCCTTCAAGTTTGTGACTAGGATATCGAGGATCATAACGACTTAACAAGGTGTAATGTGCACTTTCATGTGTTAGCACCAAATTCACATTTTTCCTAAAGTAACTAAGATTAGGAATTTAATAAAGTTTAGTTACCTTAAATTTCATTATACTTTTAATAAGAATGTCCTATCCTACCCGTTCGACTAATGATCCTCCACCAATCAAGGAAGCGGTGGGTGAGAATGGACACCCATTAAACTGCCATTTTATAGGTAGTAACCTTATACCCCCTTATAGTCTGGCTTCGTGAATGAGGCCTACTAACGGTAAGACTGACTTATATATATATATATATATGTATATATATATATATATATATATATATGTATGTGTATATATATATATATATATATATATATATATATATATGTAAGTATTAATTTTAATATTTTAATAGTATACTGGTTGAATTTTAATTTTTAAAATTCTAGGGTTTGGAATTGAAGTATTCATAAGTGTGACTTTACAAATTCCAAAACTTGAAGGCAAGTTTTGAAACTTTTCAAAACTTTTCATTTCCATAACTTATGAGTTTTAAGTGGTTTTTATGAAAAAAAATATCATGTTCCATAACTTGAGGACAAGTTATGGAAGACTTTACAACCATTTAAAAATAAGACTGTTCACTTTTCATAACTTATGAAAATTATATGAGTTTTAGTGATCTTTTAAAGGAAAAACTTTTCATTTTCCATAACTTGATGACAAGTTATGGAGTCCATTTAAAATATTTATATAATTATTTTAATTAACACAATAATCAAAAAAATTCATACATGATCTATCTAAGCTCATAAGAACAAGATAATTCATATCATCAATCTTCAAGAAATTAGCATAATAATATAAACTAATACAATTCGTGAAATTATGAAAATTATCTTTTAATTGGACAAGCATGATCATTACCTTATGAAAAAAACAAATTTCACGGTTCAAAAAACAGTTTGGGGGTAATGATCCAATCCCATTTCTGGCCAAAACTCAAAATTCTGCACACAGGGACACCTACTCGACGAGTTCATGAGGTGGACTCTCCGAGTTCATATTGTACTGAGTGGACTCACCAAGTATGATAATGGACTCGGCGAGTTCTTCTGTCAGGCTCCAGAAAAATCAATTATCCAACTTTGAAAATTAGCCATGCATCAAATGTAATAGAAAACAACCCATGGCTTTGATACCACTGTTGGGTTTTGTATATTACAACATCCTATGGTGCACATACAACCCTAAAACCTTTGGATCTATTTTCTCTCTAATTATACATGCAATATTGTTTCCAAAGCTTTAAGCCTACAACTAACAAATAATTGACATAACCAATATAAATATAAGTAATAGAATTACCTCTTTGTTGTAGCTTGTAGTTTTGGACTTTAAGAACTTAGAACCAATAGTGTGAATGCCTCAAATGCAATCACAACACACCTTGGACAAAGGATGAATTTTGAGAGAGTATCTTCCACTAGAAATCGCCTCCATGAACTCTTAGAACACTAGGGTGGAAATTTTGGATGCTAAGGGGTTTCTTATATAGTGTGGCAAGATTAGGAAACCCTAATACCCATGACCTTTCATATTACTTAGGATCCATGGGTTCCATGGACTATCCATGGACTACCATATTGGTTTATCCCATCCTAAATAACCATTGGCCCACAGTATAAGAATAATTGATTTACTTAATCAGTCCCCGTATATTTAATTAATCTTTTTTGATCACTAAATTAATTCCAAATTAATTCTTGATTAATAGTAATTAAATCATATGATTTTATATTAATATATTAGAACTTATAATATATTAATAAATCATAAATAACCTATTCTCAAAAGCCCATCCTAACAGATCGTTCAGGTGATATGCAACCCAAATGGACCATGCTACTCTCGGGTCAAGTACATACCAATTATAGTTATGGAATTAGACACCTTATCTAATAGTCTCCCACTTGGATAAGTCTAATAACTGTAGTTGCAAGTATGACTTCAGGAACCGACTAGCAATCGTAGCTCTTAAAAAACGCTGTTGAACTCTAAGCTAGTCAATGACGCGTCCATTAGATAAGGGATCATATATTCCTCCATTCTACAAGATATCATATGGACTTTATAATCATTATCTCTATCCATCTATTGTTTCCCGATTTTTGATTTATGACGACCGACTAATTGAACAAATCAAATCAGTCCAGGCTTGGCTAAGAACTTAGGGGTGTCATCACTAAATCATTGAGGGGCCCACAAATATCGCTTTTATCTCTCTAAGGGTAAAAGGAATGGATAAACTTTGGCTCATATGCTTGCTCTATTCACTCATCAAATCACATACAATGTTGCGTATTATAACACCAAGTTACTGGTGCATTTTCACATCATGAATGTGAAACCGACTTGTAAAGTGCAACTCATATCTCCCCGTTTCAAGAATATAAGATATTATCGTCTCATGATCACTCTTGACAAAATCCATGAAGTGATTCAAATGAGCGTGGGTTTAATCCAATACGCGAATCTTATTCCAAGAGTACTCATGAACACTGCAAGCAAACTTGTGCTATGTCTAAATACCTTTAGACAACCTATAGACACATTCATGACAGTCTTGACTCATTACCTACTTCCATAGTATGATCGATTGTGGATGGTTTGAATAACCTAGTTATTTGGGAAGTCAAAATATGCAAATTGAAACACAAGAATAATCGAATCCAATATTGCCTCAGAACTTATGAATGTAAATAAAATACCTTTTATTTAATCATCATATTGATTACACATTATTCATTGTATAATGTGTCGATTAATCAACTTAATACTTGAATTAAAAAATGGTTATCCCATGCTCCAAGCATGCACACTATGTTTACCAATGGTCCTTTCTTTGTGAAATAGATCAATTGAAAACATTTCAATGATTCTCATTTCACAATTCCAAATCCTTATCATAAATGTAAGAATACTAAACTCTCACCATTTACTATAATCTGTTAGATTCTAAACTTACATACAATGATCCTCTTGTAATGACTATGCACAAAGTCATAGAGACTTGGCAACATACATTACAAAGTATTCCAATGGAGAGCAATTCTATGGAAACAAAGTCTGTCACACCCGCAAACCAGAATGGCGGAAACATTCGGGGGTGGATGACTTCACGTAGTATCACAACAATTGAATATTGTAAAGAAAGTAACACAACCATCATATATATAATAAAAACGTATATTGTTGCGTTATACATATTTGCAAAAGAATATTACAATATGATGATATAATTGTTTAATAATAAACGTCCTTAGGGTTCCTTCTTCAAAAGTTGGTGGTTACCTGTATTACTGATTCCCTGAGAAATACAAGTGGTTTCGAAAAAGTGTCAACAATTAAGTTGGTGAGTTCATAAGTGTTTTGTATAGAAAAGTGTGTCCTTTTGGTAGAAAATCGATGAACGAGGTTTTCCCAAAATCCAATATTTTCTATAAATAGTTTGAAAACTTCCCAAAGTTGGAGTGCGTTAGTATTTTTTGTACTTGAATGATAAAGATAAACTTTGTGGTCAAAATAATGTAGAAACTGAATACATATATGAATCTCGTAAATCAAACTTGTTTTTATACTTTCGTGTGAGTCTTATAACCATACTATTGACACAGACTGCCTGTAACAACATTCTTTAGGTGTTGTAGTGTTATGACATTTGTCACCCCGGACCTGCCGGTCTAACTGTAGCTAACAGTTTAGGTGCGAGGTTGTCAATCCCGTATAGATCTATACACAAGTATCACACTCTCCCTCCAAGAGATTATGGTATATAATACAGGACTTGAAATGCATACATAAGAGTACGTTGAAGTTTGGATATCTCACATCGCTTAGTATAAATAGATTTACGATAAGAAAGACTTTACTTCATTTTTGTTGAAAGTATTTCGTTTTTCAAGATGTATACGTAAGAATGTATGCATAACTTGCTAACTATACCCATTATAGTTTTTCAAAAAGTATGTTCCATTTGGTGAAAATAACTTGATGATATACTAGCCCTTTATACGTAAAGTAAGATGTTTGTATCGATAATCAATAATATAGATGTTACATTTATGTTTATAAAATGATACTTTTACTTGTATTGTACTTTTATTTCCCCCCTAAAACATGAAAAGACTTGAAAGGTAGGGGTATGAACTCACTTGTTTGGTTTGAAGAGAGTGGGGCTAGAGTCGAGCAGAACTTCAACCACGGAAAGCCGCGTCTTCGAGCTCTTCGGGAATATCGGTAGCGTAGAATCTTCGTCGGGGGATCGGGTGTGGAAACCAAGGGCGTCAGGACAGCTTCTGGTGCTTGAAAGTATGTGGGAGTAAGTGGCAGTTTGAGAAGGTGTGCCAAAACCCGTAGCTCATGCCTTCTATTTATAGTGCTGGAAAGGCGAGTACGCTGGGCGTACTTCGGTTACGCTGGGTGTAACTTTGTGTCATGGCTTACGAGTCGAGTCTAGCTAGGTGTAGAGCTGCAGCCTATGGGACTCGACCCTGCACCTGAGTACGCTGGGCGTACTCCTACATTACGCTGGGCGTAATCCTGGCTTCCGTCTTCTAAACTCCGTTACATTCGCGTACGGGGTCCGTTTTTCGCGTTCTTTATAACCACGCGTAGGTGAGATTATGCTCTACAACTTTCATTTAGACTCTGTCGGCTAGTTTTGAATTTATTTTTAATGATATGTTTTTAATAGGCTGGGACTTCTAAAGTCCGTTAAAAATTCATAGCTTCTTTATTCGACGTTGGTTTTCGTTTGTCTTTTTATCATTTTACTCCTATTGTGGATACCTTCAACTTTCGTTTAGGTTGCGATAGCTAAATAACGCCCGATCTTCAATTCGAGTTTTTAGCCTCCTACTACTGTTACGAAACTTAGAAAATTCGTAACTTCTTCATACGAAGTACAATTTGGGTGATCTTTTTATATATCTTTACAGTTTAACGAACTCTACAACTTTTGTTTAGATACTTAAGGCTAAAATTCATTTTATTTTAATTTCACTTTTTACGTTAAATAATGTTTTAACGGTGTGCCGTAAATATTCGAGTGGTTATAATTTCTTCAATATAACTCGGTTTCGAATGTTCTTTATGTTTTTGGAAACCTTGGCATGATATCTAACATTTGATGCATCCCAATTTAGATATTGGAACACTTTTTATTTTTGAGGTTAATTTCATTGATTCCAAATAGTTTTCGTTGTATTTGACTTTTGAGTGTTACATCGCTTTTGGAAAATATAGGGTTGTCACATCATCCCCCCGTTAAGGGAATTTCGTCCCGAAATTTAGTCTAAGATAAAGTTTACAGGTTAGGAAAAAGATGCGGGTACTTTTGTTTCATCTGATCCTCGCGTTCCCAGGTGTATTCAGGTCCTCGCTTGGCGTTCCAGCGGACCTTTACAATAGGTATGCGGCTTTGTTTAGTCCTTTTTATTTCCCGATCCATGATCTATACTAGTTCTTCTACGAATTGGAGATTCTCATTTATTGCAATTTTGTCTAGAGGGATGACAAGGGTCTCATCGGACAAGCACTTCTTTAGGTTTGATACGTGAAAGGTAGGGTGTACGTTGTGGAGCTCTTGAGGTAATTGAAGCTTGTAAGCCACTGGAACGATCCTGGCAAGGATCTCGAATGGTCCGATGTATCTTGGGTTCAGTTTCCCATGCTTTCCGAAGCGTATTAACCCCTTCCAGGGCGAGACTTTTAGTTGGACTCGATCTCCAACCTGGAATTCCAAGGGTTTCTGTATTTTATCCGCGTAACTCTTTTGTCTGTCCCATGATGCTTTCAGACGTTCCCGCATCTGAAAAATTTTCTCCGTAGTTTCCATTATGATTTCTGGTCCAGTGAGCGTGTTGTCTGTTGCTTGTCCTTTTGCTAGTTGAGTGTCCCCCACTTCGGCCCAACACAGAGGAGATCTGCATTTTCGGTCGTAGAGGGCTTCGAACGGGGTAGCCTTGATACTAGTGTGGTAGCTATTGTTGTACGAGAACTCGACCAAGGGTAGATGGGTATCCCATGCTTTGCCAAAATCGATTACGCAAGACCTCAACATATCCTCTAGGGTTTGTATGGTTCTCTCACTCTGGCCGTCAGATTCTGGGTGATATACGGTACTCATGTCTAGTCTTGTTCCTAGAGCTTTTTGTAGCGACTTCCAGAACCTTGAGGTGAATCTACAATCTCGGTCCGAGATAATGGATATGGGCACACCATGCAGTCGTACAATCTCTTTGAGGTATGTCCTAGTTAGTTTCTCCAATTTATCCATCTCTTTGATTGGTAGGAAGTACACTGATTTAGTTAACCTGTCGACGATCACCCAGATGGTGTCGAGTCCGCTTGCCGTTCTGGGTAGTTTGGTTATGATATCTATGGTTATATGTTCCCACTTCCATTCGGGTATTTCTGGTTGTTGCAACAATTCTGAGGGCTTTTGGTATTCTACCTTGACTTTGGCGCACGTCAGACATTTACTCACATAGGTAGCAATTTCGGCTTTCATGTTCGGCCACCAGTACAGTTTCTTGATGTCGAGATACATCTTATCGGAGCCGGGGTGTATGGAGTATCGTGTCTTATGGGCTTCGTTCATGACGACTCCTCTGAATCCGCCAAACTTCGGCGTCCAGATCCGATCCATGAAGTAATGAACTCCATCATTCTTGACTTCAAGCTTCTTATCCATTCCCCTTAAGGCTTTCCCTGCCACATTTTCAGATGTTAAGGCTTCTATTTGGGCTTCCTTGATTTGCGTGGACATGTGTGAATGGATTGTCATGGTTAAAGACTTCACTCTATGGCCCGAGTACTCCTTCCGGCTGAGTGCACCGGCCACCACATTAGCCTTTCCGGGATGATATCGAATTTCGCATTCATAATCATTTAGTATTTCTACGCACCGTCTTTGTCTCATGTTGAGTTCTTTCTGGTTGAGGATATGCTGGAGGCTTTTATGATCGGTGAAGATCATACATTTCGTGCCGTAGAGATAGTGCCTCCATATCTTTAGAGCGAAGAAGACTGCTCCTAGTTCAAGATCGTGCGTCGTGTAGTTCACTTCATGCGTCTTTAGTTGCCTTGAAGCGTAGGCGATGACCTTCCCTCGTTTCATCAGGACACACCCGAGTCCTTGGTTTGATGCATCGTAATAGACCACGAAGTCCTCTGTTCCTTCTGGCAAGGTTAGGATGGGCGCACTACATAAGGCTCGCTTTAGCATCTGAAACGCGGTGTCTTGTTTTTCTCCCCAGTCGAAGGTCACACTCTTCTGAGTTAGGGTGGTGAGTGGCTTGGAAATCTTTGAAAAATTATGTATGAACCTTCGGTAATACCCGGCGAGTCCCAAAAATTGTCGGATTTCTGTAGGGGTTCTTGGAGTCGTCCAACTCTCTATTGCCTTGATCTTAGAAGGATCCACGTGTATCCCTTCCTTGCTTATTACATGTCCTAGGAAATCCACTTCCCGAATCCAGAATTCGCACTTTGAAAATTTTGCGTATAGCTTCTCGGCCCTCAATGTTTCTAAAACTTGGCGGAGGTGTTGGCTGTGTTCTTCCTGGCTTCTTGAATAGATGAGTATATCATCTATGAACACGATCACGAATTTATCTAGGAAGGGACGATATACTCGGTTCATCAAGTCCATGAACACCGCTGGAGCATTTGTCAACCTGAAGGGCATTACTATAAACTCGTAGTGACCATAGCATGTTCGGAAGGCCGTTTTGGGGATGTCTCCTTCCAGTACTCGCAGTAGGTGATAGCCAGATCTTAGATCGATCTTTGAGAAGTAGCTTGCTCCCTGTAGTTGGTCGAACAGATCGTCTATGCGCGGTAGGGGATATCGGTTCTTGATCGTGAGTTTGTTCAGCTCCCGGTAATCGATGCACATGCAAAAAGATCCGTCCTTCTTCTTCACGAATAGGACTGGTGCTCCCCATGGTGAGAAACTTGGTCTGATGAAGCCCTTGCTCAGCAGCTCGTTTAATTGATTGGATAGCTCTTGCATCTCGGATGGGACTAGTCGGTAAGGTGACTTTGCTACTGGAGTAGCTCCGGGGATTAAGTCAATTCTGAACTCGACTTGGCGTTTTGGTGGAATTCCTGGAAGATCTTCTGGGAAAATGTCTGGGAAGTTGCAGACTTCTGGAATGTCTTTAATGTTCTTTGGTTCATGTTTCTGGTCTACTACATGGGCTAGAAAGGCATGGTATTCCTTGCGAAGATATTTTTGTGCTTTAACACATGAGATGATTTGTAAATTTGAACTAGGTTTGTCTCCATATAAGACAAGAGTTTCGCCGTTGGGCAGATTGAGACGAACGGCCTTTTCGTGACAAAGAATATTGGCATGGTGAAGACTTAACTAGTCCATACTGATGATTACATCAAAACTTCTTATCGAAATGGGCATAAGGTCGATTTGAAATAATTGTTCGTTTAAGTTTAATGTGCACCCTACATACATATCACTTGTGCTTTCCGTTTTACCGTTATCCATTTCTACAGTGAATATTTTATTGAGTGGTTGGGGTCTTTGATTAAGTAGTGTTTGAATTTATGACTCACAAAACTTCTCTCCGCAACGCAGTCAAAGAGTATGCATGCATAAATTTTGTCGAGGAGAAACGTACCCGTAACGACTGTTGGGTCAGCTATTGCTTCATTTTGACCTATCGCCAGCACTCTCCCAACGCCACCAACGTTCATTCCCTTGGGGCGGTCCCTCTTGAAGTGCCCAGTTGCTCCACACCCATAACATGCCTGGCTTATCCCAGTACCAGGAACTTGAGTGACTGGTCGCGTGGGTGCCTTACAAAAACGGGCAATGTGCCCTTTCCTGTCGCAGTTTTTACAGTGCATCTCGCGGCAATTACCGTGGTGATGGTAGTTGCATTTGCTGCACTTGGGCAGGTTCCCCGCATATTGTTTTGTTGGCACAGGGGTAGCAGGAGTTGTAATGGGAGCAGTAGCAGCATAAATCGCCACCATTTGTTTCTTTGAAGGTTCTTGCGAAGTTTGTCCCTTTCTTTTGTTCCAGAATTTCTTCTTGCTGTTGTTGTTGGCATTGTTATCGTTGTTGTTGTTGTTCCCTTTGGTTGGTTCAGTCGCGATAGCCGTGACTCCTTGACAGACACCATGATCAATGAGAGATTGTGCCAGTTCCTTGGCGCTGTCGAAGGTCATGGGTTTGGAGGCTAACACACTTCCTCAAAGTTGGGGTGATAGTCCCCAGATGTACCTCTCCACCTTTTGGCTTTCCAGGATCAACATTCCTGGGCAAAGTATTATCAAGTCACTGAATCTGTTGGTATAGCCTGCGATGTCCGAGCCTACCATCGTAAGGCCCCACAGTTCCTGTTCGAGCTTCTGAATCTCGCCCCTTGGGCAGTACTCTCGTAGGAGCATTCATTTCAGGTTTTCCCAACCCATGGAGTTCGCCACCACTAGAGTTAGTGCCTTGAAGTGGCCGTTCCACCATGTCAGGGCTCGTTCAGAGAAAGTAAAAGCATCAAATTTTACTTTGCTTTCTTCAGGGCAAGCGCAAATTTCGAATACAGCTTCCATTTTCTCTATCCATTGGGATAGAGCCATTACTCCCCCAGTCCCATAAAATGGAATAGGTTTTCCGTTAGTGAAGTCCTTGTAAGTACATACCCCTGAACAGCCTTGACTTTGGCCATTTGTAAAGCTGTTTGTTCCTCCTCCCGACCTGTTGTTGCTCATTTGAGCCATTGCTGCGGTTACAATAGTTTGGAACATAGCGGCATCCATAATTGGAGGAGGTGGTGGAGGTGGTGTTGGGTTGAGTTTCTGCATGCTGATCTACGAGGAGGCATGTTCTGGTAGAGAAAATAAGAATGAATACTATAAGTTTCTAATGTTTTGACAATCGTGTACTAGAGGGTTAGTTGTATCTTGTAATTTGTTTTGACTTTAGTTTATGGTTTCAAAGTAGGTATAGCAATTTAGTTAATCCCATAAGTTTCAAGAGGTATATAAAGAATACTTCATATTTATATATATATATATATATATATATATATATATATATATATATATATATATATATATATATATATGTCAAACCTAAGGTGTGTTACATTATGCTTCATGTTTAGGAAAATTTGACCTATCTAGAGGTCTCTGATTACAGATACAAAGGAAATAAGAGAAAAACTTTATCCGAGGTCCTATGCTATATCAAAATTGTTGGACTTGAGCAAGTTCTACTTTCGGCGTGTTGTGCGTTTGGAGCTAGACCCAGCATCCGACTGCTTGACTCCCATTAGACGCCTTTCAAGATCTGTTTGTTGTTCCTTCCTCTCTTTTATTTCTATCAGTGCTGTCACTATTTGGTTCTAGAGCGTCCCTGTGTGGAGTTGGGTACTTTCGTGTAGTCCTTCCAGACGACGGATGTCTGCGGCGTTACCCTGTGTAGCAGCATTGATCTCGCGAACTCTGGCCGCTTGCTTGTCCGCATGTTAGTCCTGGGTAGCTATAGTGCCCACAATAACTGGAAGTGCTCGATCAGCTGAGCCTCCCCCACTGACATTGTAAAAGTCTTGACACATGCCGGAAGGAGGGCGTACACCTAGTTGGCGGCTCCAGTAGTAGAGGTGGCTTCCTCACATGGGAATGGGTCCTGGTTGATATGGTTTGATTTCGGGAGGATGAGGGATGGGAGGGTCGATTACTTCCGGCTCGGAGTCTGTTCCACTAATAATTTCCTCGACCTCCTCGTCGACTTCGAATTCCTCTCCGATTTCGACTTTGAATTCTTCTTCGACTTCCTCTTCGATTTCCTTTGGGTCTTCCTCCGGGTCTTCTTCTATCCATCCGCCGTTGCCTTGGTTTGGGTAGTAGGGATCTCACGGTAAATGGAATCTGGCCATTTGTCTGTACTAGGATAGAGGTATGAGAATTTTATAAGAAAAGAAATTTCTATTTAACGACATCCTACGTTTAACTATATCTTACGGTGTACAAGTTTTTCATTGTACTATTATTTTATAACAATACTCCTATAGTATTTCTAATTGGCGAATCTTAAAAGAATTTTTATTTGGTAAGTTTGTTTGCTTGTTGTCCACTACGACCATTCATCGTTGTACATTGATCAAATCCAGGATAAATATAGTTGATTAGGCTATATTTATTCTTGATTTGATTACATACCTCGAGGCCCAATCGTAGTGTCGCAACTTGCCTTAATACTTTTTAGAAAACTTGTCATGATACGAGACTAATACATGCGAGTAAAAATGTATAGTTTTTAAAAAAAATATATTGTTTATGAAAATGTTTTGTCAGAGGGTTTTTGGTCCCCTTTGCATTTATATTTTGTATATCTTATGTGGTTCGATATACTTAGTTCACTATAAACAATGCTCTGATACCAATCTGTCTCACCCCCAAACCAGAATGGCGGAAACATTCAGGGGTGGATGACTTCACGTAGTATCACAACAATTGAATATTGTAAAGAAAGTAACACAACCATCATATATATAATAAAAACGTATATTGTTGCATTATACATATTTGCAAAAGAATACTACAATATGATGATATAAATGTTTAATAATAAACGTCCTTAGCGTTCCTTCTTCAAAAGCTGGTGGTTACCTGTATTACTGATTCCCTGAGAAATACAAGTGGTTTTCAAAAAGTGTCAACAATTAAGTTGGTGAGTTCATAAGTGTTTTGTATTGAAAAGTGTGTCCTTTTGGTAGAAAATCGATAAACGAGGTTTTCAGAAAATCCAATATTTTCTATAAATAGTTTGAAAAGTTCCCAAAGTTGGAGAGCATTAGTATTTTTCGTACTTGAATGATAAAGATAAATTTGTGCTCAAAATAATGTAGAAACTGAATACATATATGAATCTCGTAAATCAAACTTGTTTTTATACTTTCGTGTGAGTCTTATAACCATACTATTGACACAGACTGCCTGTAACAACATTCTTCAGGTGTTGTAGTGTTATGACATTTGTCACCCCAGACCTGCCGGTCTAACTGTAGCTAACAGTTTAGGTGCGGGGTTGTCAATCCCGTATAGATCTATACACAAGTATCACGCTCTCCCTCCAAGAGATTATGGTATATAATACAGGACTTGAAATGCATACATAAGAGTACGTTGAAGTTTGAATATCTCACATCGCTTAGTATAAATAGATTTACGATAAGAAAGACTTTACTTCATTTTTGTTGAAAGTATTTCGTTTTTCAAGATGTATACGTAAGAATGTATGAATAACTTGCTAACTATACCCATTATAGTTTTTCAGAAAGTATGTTCCATTTGGTGAAAATAACTTGATGATATACTAGCCCTTTATACGTAAAGTAAGATGTTTGTATCGATAATCAATAAGATAGATGTTACATTTATGTTTATAAAATGATACTTTTACTTGTATTGTACTTGTATTTCCCCCCCTAAAACATGAAAAGACTTGAAAGGTAGGGGTATGAACTCACTTGTTTGGTTTGAAGAGAGTTGGGCTAGAGTCGAGCAGAACTTCAACCGCGGAAAGCCGCGTCTTTGAGCTCTTCAGGAATCTCGGTAGCGTAGAATCTTCGTCAGGGGCTCGGGTGCGGAAACCAAGGGCGTTAGGACAGCTTCTGGTGCTTGAAAGAATGTGGGAGTAAGTGGGAGTTTGAGAAGGTGTGCCAAAAACCGTAGCTCATGCCTTCTATTTATAGTGCTGGAAAGGCGAGTACGCTGGGCGTACCACTGGAGTACGCTGGGCGTAACTTTGCGTCATGGCTTACGACTCGAGTCTAGCTAGGCGTAGAGTTGCAGCCGATGGGACTCGACCCTACACCTGAGTACGCTGGGCGTACTCCTACATTACGTTGGGCGTAATCCTGGCTTCCGTCTTCTAAATTCCATAACTTTCGCGTACGGGATCCGTTTTTCGCGTTTTTTATATCCACGCGTAGGTGAGATTATGCTCTACAACTTTCATTTAGACTCCGTCGGCTAGTTTTGACTTTATTTTTAATGATATGTTTTTAATAGGTCGGGACTGCTAAAGTCCGTTAAAAATTCATAGCTTCTTTATTCGACGTCGGTTTTCGTTTGTCTTTTTATCATTTTACTCATATTGTGGAGACCTTCAACTTTCGTTTAGGTTGCGATAGCTAAATAACGCCCGATCTTCAATTCGAGTTTTTAGCCCTCTAGTACTGTTACGAAACTTAGAAAATTCGTAACTTCTTCATACGAGGTCCAATTTGGGCGATCTTTTTATGTACGTTTACAGTTTAACGAACTCTACAGCTTTTGTTTAGATACTTAAGGCTAAAATGCATTTTATTGTAATTTCACTTTTTACGTTAAATAATGTTTTAACGGTGTGCCGTAAATATTCGAGTGGTTATAATTTCTTCAATATAACTCGGTTTCGAATGTTCTTTATGTTTTTGGAAACCTTGGCACGATATCTAACATTTGATGCATCCCAATTTAGATATTTGAACACTTTTTATTTTTGAGGTTAATTTCGTTGATTCCAAATAGTTTTCGTTGTATTTGACTTTTGAGTGTTACATCGCTTTTGGAAAATATAGGGTTGTCACAAAGTCTCACATTCAAAGTACATTCATTTGAACATCCTTCTTGCATTAAGTTTTCTAATTTTACAGAAATTTAAGGAATAACTTCCACTTATGGAAACATTTCCATATTCCCATTTTGACAATCACTTCTGAACAAGAGTTACCTCTTTTCTAATTCACATGACCCTTCATATTACTTAGGCTCCATGGGTTAAACCTCCATGGACTGTCCGTGGACTATCATATTGGTTTAGCCCATCCTAAATGACCATGGATCATTGGCCCACACCATAAGAATCATTGATTTACTTAATCTGTCCCTGTATATTTAATTAGTATTTTTTGATCACTAAATTAATTCCAAATTAATTCTTGATCCATACTAATTAAATAACATGATTTCATATTAATATATTATACTTGTAATATATTAATAAATCATAAATAACCTCTTCTTAAAATCCATCCTATCAAATTGCACTGGTGAAGGCAACCCAAATGGACCATACTACTCTCGGGTCAAGTACATACCAATTATAGTTATGGGCTTAGACACCTAATCCAACAGACTCCCACTTGGATAAGTCTAATAACTATAATTACAAGTACGTCTCCAAAATCCCTACTAGCAATCGTAGCTCTCAAAATCCGTTGTCGAACTCTGACCAAGTCAATGACACATCCATTAGATAAGGGATCATATATTTCTCCATTCTAGATATCGTAAGAATTGAGACATGGATTATAACTATTCTCTCTTTTCATGTGGTGTTTCCCGATTTCCGATTTATGACGACCGACTAATTGAACAAATCAAAATCAGTCCAGGCTTGGCGAAGCACTTAGGGTTGTCGTCACTAAGTCATCGAGGGGCCCATAGATATCACTTTTATCCCTCTAAGGGTAAAAGGAATAGATAAACTTCGACTCAAATGCTTGCTTGTACTTACTTATAAAATCACACACAATAATATGTTTAATTACACCAAGTTACTGGTGCGTTTACATATGTCAATGTGCAACCGACTTGTAAATTACAACTCACATGTCTTGATTTCAAGAATATAAGATATTATAATCTTACAATCACTCGTGATAAAATCCATGAAGTGATTCAGATGAGCGTAAGTTTAATTCAATACTCAAATCTTATTACATGAGTACTAATGAACACTACAACAAACTTGTGCTATGTCTAAACGCCTTCAGACAATCTACAAACACATTCATGACAGTCTGACTTCAATACCTACTTCCAATGTATGATCGACTGTGGATGGTTTGAATAACCATGTTATTCGGTTAGTCAAAACATGAAAAGTGAAACACAAGAATAATTGAATCCATTATGGTCTCAGAACTTATGAATATAAATAAAACACCTTTTATTTAATCACCATATTGATTATACATTATTCATTGTATAATGTTTTGATTAATCAACTTAATACTTGAATTAAAACAATAGTTATCCATGCTCCAAGCATACACACTATGTTTGCCTATGGTCCTTTATTTGTGAAATAGATGAATTGAACACATCTTCAATGAAACTCATTTCTCAATTCCAAATCCTTACTGTAAATGTAAGAATATCAAATTCTTGCCATTTACTGTAATCTGTTGGATTCTAAACTTATATGTAATGATCCTCTAGTAATTACTATGCACAAAGGTCACAGAGACTTGGCAACAAAAATTACAAACTATTCCAATGGAGAGAAAATCCATGGAAACAAAGTCTCACATTCAAATTACATTCCTTTGAACATCCTTATTACATTAAATTTTCCAATCTTACTTAGATTTTGTTTATTAACTTCCACTTATGGAAACATTTCCATATACCATTTTGACAATCACTTCTGAAAAAGAGTTACCTATTTTCAGAATATGTCAGTATGGTCCTTCCAAAATTTACAAGATACTTCCAACTGTCCGTGAGCAACCAATCTTTGGTAAACCACAAATTGTCCTCGACAATTGCTTAACCGTTTTAGTCATATCCAGTTCTAGTCCTTTTTCCCTCTTAATTCCCTAGGCATTTATAAAATTCAAAACACATAAATATTATAGAATATGCAATTGATCCTCATCCCGAAGCATATGGGATATGGTTCATATTGTCTTACATAAAGACATGATACTTTACTGTCACACCCCCAAACCGGAACGGCGGAAACATTCGGGGGCGGATGACTTCATGTGGTAGCATAACAAATGAATACATAGTAAAGAAAGCAATACAACCATCATATATATAATTTAAAGTTTACATTTTTTTAAAAAGTACATGTTCAAAACCAATTACAGTATGATGCCAAAATATGAAGTTAAACTAACGACGCAACGTCCCTTCTTCAAAAGCTGTTTGATACCTGTAATTACTGAATCCCTGGGACATACAAGTAGTTTTGAAAGAGTAGATCGGCATTTAAGCTGGTGAGTTTCATAAGTATTAAATGACAATGTTTGTATGAAATGAAATGTTTTTTTTTTTTTTTTTTTTGTTTATTCCTAGAAAATCCCATATTTTCTACTAGCATAAATGTAGCCTTCTATCAAGACTAATGTTTGTTTCTAGAAAATGTATGTACGTGTAAAATATCCAATATGTTTGAAAAACCTCGTAAATCAATGTATTTTTAATACCCCATGTGAGTTTTATAACCATACTATTCACTCGGATTGCCTACACACAACGTTCTTCAGGCGTTGGAATGTTATGATGTTTGTCACCCCAAATGGTGGACTGTAGCTAACAGTCAGGGTGCGGGTTGTCAAGCCCGTATAGATCTATACACAAACACCATGCACCCCCTCCAAGGGATTCTGGTATATAATACAGAACTTGAAATGTGTACTCGAACGTACGTGAAGTTAATGTCTCACAAAACTTAGTATAAAAATAGATTTACGTGTTAAAATGTTGGTTTGTTCTTGTATATGAAAGTGAGTTCTTGAAAATTGTGTTTCTAGTATGTAAAAGTTAGTAATATTCTCGTAAAACTATACCTATTATAGCTTTCTAAAAGTGTGCCTCGTTTGTTTAGAAATCCCTAGAAAATGAACCACTTATTATGAAAGTATAGATTTTTATAGTATCTAAGTTGGACACGTATACATGTAATCTAAGCAAAATGTTTAATTTATACATATATGACAACATTTTACATTTCAAAAGATATAATGTTATCGTGATATATTTTATATACGAAAGTTCCCTATAAAGTTTATAAATCACATATGATTCTGTTGAATAAAAGTGTATAATAAAACTTTATATAACACATGATAATAATCGTGTGTTTTACTTGTATTCCCCCCTTGAAAGCATATAAAAGCACTTATAGAATATTTAAAAGGGTTAATTAAGGGGTATGAACTCACTTGAAAGATCGAAGAAAGGCGAGGTGAAAAACTTGGCAGAATTTCTTCTCGGGAAAACGGATTTTCTCGGGATTCTCGGGAATCTCGGGAGTACAAACGACCTTCGGGACTTGAGCAAAGTGACCGAGGCTTCAGGTTAGCATGGGCATGGAAAACGAGGCAACAACGCAAGAGAAATGAGAGAGAATGGCCCTTTTCTTCGGAACCCTCGCATCCCTTTTATAGGGGGTGGGAACCGCCTCGGTACGCTGGGCGTACGCGTGCGTGACGCGTGACCGGATCCTCGACTGCCTCGGAGTTCGGATGGGACGGGCGCTAGCTTCGCATAGGCCGAGACGTGGACGATCCAAGGCCTAGGCCTTGAGTACGCTGGGCGTACGAGCTTAAGCTGGGCGTAACTCGGCCCTATCTGATGACCTGCCTTCGGATAATACCAAGGTTAAATAATAAAATTTAGATTTTATTTATTTAATACACTTCTAAAATTCATATCTTCTTCATACGAACTCCTTTTTCGACGTTCTTTATATTCACGCGTAGGTGAGACTATGATCTACAACTTTCGTTTAGATTCCGTCGGCAAATTTTGAAATTACTTTTATTATTCAATTTTAAAAGGTCCCGTTAAGGAAATTCCGTTAGAAATTCATAACTTCTTTATCTGACGTCTGTTTTTGCCAGACTTTTTACCGCTGAAATACCATTGTTGAGACCTTCAATTCTCGTTTAGGTCATTCCGGTCAAAATTCGTTCGATCTCCGATTCGAGTTTTTAGCTGTCTGTCGCTAAGCCGAAATTGGAAAAATCGTAACTTCAATATACGAAGTCGGATTTGGGCGTTCTTTTTACGTACGATCATGGTTTAATGACATCAAACATAGTAGGTAATTAAATAGGAACTTTTTGGACATTTTATTTTCGAAGTAAATTTCATTATCACAAATGTGGTTACAATACTTGACTTTTTAGGTCATTACATAGAGTTGAAATATCGGGTTGTCAGATCATTCCCCCGTTTGAGGGAATTTCGTCCCGAAATTTAAAGTAGTAAAGATACTAGTGAATATGAAAAAGATGAGGGTACTTTTGTTTCATCGGATCTTCGCGTTCCCATGTGAATTCAGGTCCCCGCTTGGCGTTCTAGCGAACCTTCACGATGGGTATGCGACTTTGTTTCGTTTGTTTGACCTCTCGGTCCATGATTTCTACCGGTTCTTCCACAAAGTTGAGGCTCTCGTTGATCTCAATCTCGTCGAGAGGAATAACAAGAGGCTCATCGGACAGACACTTCTTCAAGTTCGATACATGGAAGGTTGGATGTATGTTACTAAGTTCACGTGGTAGATTAAGCTTGTAAGCCACAGGGCCGATTCTAGCAAGAATCTCAAAAGGCCCTACGTATCTTGGATTTAGTTTCCCACGCTTTCCAAAGCGTATTAAGCCCTTCCACGGTGAGACCTTCAATAAAATGTGGTCTCCTACCTGGAATTCCAAAGGTTTCCTCCTTTGGTCAGCGTAGCTTTTCTGTCGGTCTCTAGAGGCTTTCAATCGTTCACGAATTTGAACGATCTGCTCTGTCGTTTCTCGTATGATTTCCGGACCGGTGTGAGTGCTTTCAGGAACTCGTCCTCTAGCTAACTGGGTGTCGCCAACTTCAGTCCAACACAGAGGGGATCTGCACTTTCGACCATAGAGGGCTTCAAACGGAGAAGCCTTTATGCTTGTATGATAACTATTGTTGTATGAAAACTCGAAAAGGGGTAAATGGATGTCCCATGCCTTTCCAAAGTCAATTACACAGGCTCTCAGCATATCTTCCAAAGTTTGTATTGTTCTCTCACTTTGCCCGTCTGTTTGTGGGTGGTAGGTTGTACTCACGTCTAGCCTAGTCCCCAGGGAACTTTGTAGTGACTGCCAGAATCTTGAAGTGAATCTACTTTCTCTATCGGAGATAATGGATATCGGAACACCATGCAGTCACACTATTTCCCTTAAATAAGTTCTTGTAAGCTTTTCCATGTTGTCAGTCTCCTTTATTGGTAGGAAATGCGCGGATTTGGTCAATTTGTCGATGATGACCCATATGGTATCGAGTCCACCCATCGTGTTGGGCAACTTGGTTACGAAGTCCATAGTAATCCGTTCCCATTTTCATTCTGGTATCTCCGGCTATTGCAGTAATCCTGACGGTTTCTGATACTCGACCTTAACCTTAGCGCAAGTAAGGCATTTACTTACGAGGGTAGCAATTTCTGCTTTCATGTTAGGCCACCAGTACAGTTTTTTAAGATCCAGATACTTTTATATGAACCTGGGTGAACGGGATATCTCGTGTTGTGTGCTTCGGTCATGACTACGTCTCTAAAACCACCATGTTTCGGTGTCCAAATTTGATCCATGAGATAATACGCTCTGCCACCCTTGATTTCTAGATTCTTTTCCATTCCTCTCAGGGATTCACCCGCCACATTTTCAGGTTGTAACGCTTCAGTTGAGCCTCCTTAATTTGTGTGGATAAGTGGGAATGGATAGCTATAGTCAGAGATTTGACTCTTTGCCCAGTGTATTATTTTCGACTGAGGGCGTCAGCTACCACGTTGGCCTTGCCAGGATGATAACGAATTTCACATTCGTAGTCATTGAGTAACTCGACCCATCGTCGTTGTCGCATGTTGAGCTCCTTCTGATCAAAAATGTGTTGAAGGCTCTTGTGATCGGTGAAAATAGTACTCTTTGTTCCGTACAAGTAGTGTCTCCAGATCTTCAGAGCAAATACCACTGCTCCTAACTCAAGATCGTGTGTCGTATAGTTCACTTCGTGTGTCTTAAGCTGTCAGGAGGCATAAGCAATAACCTTCCCTCTCTGTATAAGAACACAACCAAGTCCTTGGTTTGATGCATCACAATACACTACAAAATCTTCTATTCCTTCAGGAAGGGATAGTATCGATGCGGTGCACAAGGCCTGTTTCATCGTTTGGAACGCCTTCTCTTGTTTCGCTTCCCAGTGAAAGGCCACGCCTTTCTGGGTTAAGGTAGTAAGAGGTTTCGCAATGCTAGAGAAGTTCTTTATGAATCTGCGATAGTAGCCAGCGAGACCTAGAAATTGACGAATCTCTATAGGTGTCTTTGGTGCCGACCAGTTCTCAATGGCCTTAATTTTGGAGGGGTCCACGTTTATCCCCTTCTCGCTAACAACGTGGCCCAAAAATTCGACTCTTCGAATCCAAAATTAGCATTTAGAGAATTTCGCATAGAGCTTCTCCGATCGCAATGTTTCTAAGACTTTTCGTAGGTGCTGACTATGCTCTTCCTTACTTCGGGAGTAGATAAGTATATCATCGATGAAGACGATGACGAACTGATCTAAGTAAGGACAGCACACCCTATTCCTTAGGTTCATAAATCCTGCTGGTGCGTTGGTTAATCCGAACGGGATCACTACAAATTCGTAGTTTCCATAACGAGTTCGGAAGGCTGTCTTGGGAATATCCCCCTCTAGTACTCGTAATTGGTGATATCCGGATCGTAGATCTATCTTCGAGAAGTAGTTTTCTCTTTGAAGTTGATCAAATAGGTCGTCAATGTGGGGTAGAGGATAACGATTTTTGACAGTAAGTTTGTTCAGTTCTCTGTAGTCGATGCACATGCGGAACGATCCATCTTTCTTCTTTACAAACAGGACCGGTGCTCCCCAAGGTGAGAAACTTGGTCTAATGAATCCTTTTTGAAGGAGTTCGTTAAGCTGACTGGAAAGTTCTTGCATCTCTGCTGGTGCTAGGCGATAAGGCGATTTCGCTACTGGGGTAGCCCCTAGAATTAAGTCGATTCTGAACTCGACTTGGCGTTGTGGTTGTAATCCCGGTAGTTCTTCTGGGAAGATATCGGGAAAGTCGCGTACTACAGGAATGTTCTTGATGTCTCTTAATTCCTGACTCGTATCGATGATGTGCGCAAGAAATGCATGATAATTCTTTCGCAAACACTTTTGAGCTTGGATGCACGAAATGATGCGAAGATTTGTACTTGATTTGTCGTCGTAAATCACTAATGTTTCGTCGTTAGGAAGACTAAGACAAACTGCTTTCTCAAAGCACAGGATGTTGGCACGAAGAAGACTTAACCAATCCATGCCGACTATGACGTCGAAACTTTTAATTTGGATCGGCATGAGGTCGATTGGGAAAGAATGACCGTCTAAAGCTAATGTACAGTCCATGTATATGCAATTAGTGTTTTCCATTTTTCCATTTGCCATTTCTACAGTGAATGATATTTCTAACTTGCTAGGTTTATGTTTAAGTAAGTGAATAAAGTTTTGACTCACGAAGCTTCTCTCCGCTCCACTATCGAATAATATGCATGCATATGAATTATCGAGAAGGAACGTACCAGCAACTATAGTCGGATCAGCTACGCTTCATCGTGGCCTATAGCCAAAACTCGTCCCACCCCGTCGGTATTTGCTGCCTTTGGGCAGTTTCTCTTGTAGTGGCCTACCTTGCCACAACCGTAGCAAGTTTGGCCTACACCCGCGCTGGGAACTTGAGTGATCGGCTTTGCGGGATCCTTGCAGAAATGGACAGGGTGTCCCTTTCTGTTGCAGTTGGAACACTGCATTTCCCGAAAAGGTCCATGATGGTGATAAGTGCATTTGGTGCACTTTGGAAGGTTACCCCCATAAGGCTTTGTTGGGTAGGGATTTGTAGGAACGGTAGTAGGTACAGTAGCAGCATTCACTGAAACCAGTTGTTGTTTCTTCGCGGATTCTTGGGAAGACCCACCCTTCCCTTTATTCAATATTCTCTTCCTGTTATTGTTGTTGTTGTTTCACTTTTGTGGTTCTGGTGTAGCAACCGTTGAGTTCTGATGACCTCCGTAATCAACAAGAGATTGTGCCAGTTCCTTGGCACTTTCAAAAGTGTCATGTTTTGAAGCTAACACGCTTGATCGAATTTGGGGTGACAGTCCCCAAATGTATCTCTCTATTTTCTTGCTCTCAGGAGCAATCATATCTGGGCAAAGGATTGCCAGATCGCAGAATCTGTTGGTATAAGTTTCTATGTCGGTACCAATCATTCCAAGACTCCAGAGTTTGTGCTCGAGTTTTTGAATCTCCCCTCGTGGACAGTATTCTCTCATCAACATGATTTTTAAGCTCTCCCAGCTTATGGAGTTTGCCACTATCAGGGTAAGTACCTTAACGTGGCCATTCCACCAAGTTAAAGCTCTATCAATAAGGGTGAAAGTTGCAAACTTGACTTTGCTGTGCTCGGGACAGGAGCAGATTTCAAAGACTGATTCTGTCCTTTCGATCCACTGCCTCAGAGCCATCACACCATCAGTTCCATTAAACATATGGGGTTTGACATTAGTAAAGTCCTTATAGGTGCATTCTCGGGATTGCCCATGACTCTCGCCATGGTTGGATGGGTGTGTGCCAGTTCCCGAGCCAATAGTACTCGAGTTATTGATCTGTGAAATGGCAGCTGCTACATCTGCGATGACTGCTGCTTTGAACATGACATCATCAAATTGAGGAGGTGGATGTGGTGGTAGTATAGGTGCTTCCCCACCGTTGTTTCATCTTGGGTTCCTACGCGGAGACATCCTTTAACTATAGGTTGAAAAGGTAAAGATAAGAATTCCATAATATAGAAACTGTATGTGTCTTATTAACTAAATTGCTATAGCCCAACAACAGCTGATAGTACGAGTCTTAAAATAGAAGAATGAAAGTTATTTGTATGAATGAAAATATGGAACAAGCATTTGGTTTCTCCATAACTTTTTAAGGATTGAATGAAATACTCCACGTAGTAATAATAGTGTCACTTATATTAATATATTAGTTGATACAATGATCACGAAAATTTGACCCCTATAAGGGTCTCCGGTTACAGAGTTTAAGAAAATTAAAAACTTTTAGTCGAGGTCCTAACTTATAACAAAATTTGAGATTTTGGCAAGCACTACTTGCGACGTAGGTTGCGCTTGGAGCTTGATACCGCATCCGATTGCTTCGATTCCATTAGACGCCTATCAAAAGCGGCTTGTTGTTCCCTCAATTCGGCTAGGGCTGCAATCATTTGTGCTTGGAATGCCTCGGTTTTGAGTTGGGCATTGTCCTAAATTCTGTCCAGTCTACGGATGTCAGAAGTGTGAACCTGTACTTCTACGTTGACATCCCGAATCCGGCTAGCTTGAACTCCGGATTGGTAGGACTGATTGGCTAGCTTGCCCACCATTACTGGTAGTGCCCGATCAGCTGAACCTCCGCTGCGGACATCGTAGAAGTCTTGTGTCACACCCCAAAACCGAGAATGGCAGAAACATTCTGGGGCGGAGGACGTCATGTAATGTATCACAACACAGTAGTAGTAAACAAGCAAACAACATCATCCATTGCATTGAATATATAATTTTAATACAAACGTGTTCTGTATAGTTTTAGACACCAAAAATATAATGTAAATCAAAACAATAAGATGAGTCTTGGATGCGCTCCATCTTCTCAAAAGCTGGTCTCGGTACCTGTCTACTGATGACCTGAGAATACAAGTTATTTTGAAAGCGAGTATCAGCATTAAGCTGGTAAGTTCATAAGTATTTTAGTGTCAGTGTTTGTTATCATAACGTTTGAACATGTCTCAAGTGTAAGTTTGTAAAATGTATGTAAATGTTTGAATCTCTTAGAAAAAACCTATATTTTCTATTAAAGTAGCCTTCTACCAAGGCTTAACTGTTTTGTATGTTCGATTGTTGTAAAAGTGTGTAATTTCCCAAGTATAACTATCATTAACAAAATATAGTTTGTACATTAATGTTTAAGTGAAATAATCACTAAATGTATGTAATGGGTAATTTAATGTAGTACTGTAGTGTTGTATTATAAGAACTACTGCTGTACTAACTACCTTAAACCGGATTTATATTAAGGCATTATGTGATTTAATTGCACCATACTATCGACTGGTAACAACGACATAATGAATGGTCGTAACACGGAATGATGTTTGGCACCCGCAGACCTGCAGGTCCGGCTGTAGCTAGCAGCAAGGTGTAGGATAGTCAATCCAGTATAGATCTATACATAAACTCACCCTCTCCCTCCAAGAGAATTCTGGTAACAACTCGGGCCATGACATTTAAGGCATGCTCCGCTACAGTGATTCACAATTGTAAACGTATTCATGTATATGTAATGTAATGTTACTTGTTCTGGTATCGTTGTATATGTTCTCTTCTTAGTATAGTTGTATATGTTCTTCTCTAGTATAGTTGTATATGTTCTCATAGTAATGTAATGTATATGACTCATAGTAATGTAATGAACTGACTCATTGATCTAGTAATAGTATAAATGAAATCCTATGTTACCCCGATGGTAACTTACTAATGATGTAACTGAAACGCATGAATAATGAAAGTAATTTTATGTCTATATATGCACATATGATATATAATTAATATTGAAACGACCCTCGGATGGCTACCCGACATCCCACCAGACCACATCCAAATCGAGGAAAAGGAAATAGGGCGGATGGCCTTACTAAGCCTTTTAAACATTTCTTATATATCTATGCATATATGGACATGCAATTTATAAGAAGTATAATAAAGTTTAAATAAAAGTATTTGATAAGTAAAAGAGTTTGTAAAACATTTTGAAGTAAAACATATTGATAAACATTTTGAAAAAGTGATGAAATCATTGGTTTTGTAGTTATTAATCACATGTGATTGATGTAATAACTATAAGTATTCAACTTGTATTCCCCCCCCCCCCATAAAAGCATTTAAAACATTTAAAAGTATCTCAAAGGTTAATTAAAGGGGTATGAACTCACCTGTAGTGAGTGGTTCTGATGAAAATGTTGGATTAGACGCTAGGTGCGAAGTGGTGACTTGAGTACACGCGCGAATCCTATTTAGCATATATTGGCACATATATGGATTTAATTAGTGTTATGAACAACTAATTGTTGATTTTGGGACCACCTTAGGGACTAGTAAACACTTATAATGAAGTGTTATAATCATATATGATTGTATGAGGGTTTATAAGGCTATACAAGAGGGTGTATGGTCAAAATACACACTATATGTGTGTGCGGCCTAGTGTGCTACCAGCACATGTGTGCGGCCCTGTGTGCGGCCATGTGTGCTGCCAGGTGGTGTGTGCTGCCATGTGTGCGGCCAGATGAAGATCTTTGTGTTCTTGGTGCTCTTGGTACCTTTTATGAAGATCTTCAAGGAGAATGGATGATACTTGAGAGGATTTTCGTGTTCTATGCTTGAAGAAGTGAAGGAAGTGTTCAAGAATGATCTAAGGGTGCCATATATAGGTAGAGTGTGCGGTTGGGAAGGTGTGAGGCCGCAAACAAGAGTGTGTGGCCGCACACTCAAGTGTATGGCCGCACACTCCATGTGTTGGAGTGTTTGGCCCGATTTTGATTCCTACACTTCGAGTTAACCCTTTTTAACACTCCTACCTTGATTATATCACATTTAGAACGTTTCATTAGACTCTAAAGGGTACTACTATATAGTAAAATAAGTCTAATATTGGAAAGAATGGAAGAGTGCACGCGAGAAGTTTTTCGGGTTGTCACATCTCGGCACATGCCGTAGGGAGGGCGTAGGTTTTGTTGCTGGCTCCAATGGTGGAGGTGACTTCCCCAGACGGGAGTCGGTCCTTGAAAGTTCCTTACGAAGACGGGAGGTTGTGCGGGTGGTGGATTGATCACTTCCGGCTCTGAGTTGGTACCGGAGTCATCATCCAATTCTATGGGTTCTTCGTCCTCTTCGGGATCCTCTTCGATCCATCCCCCGTTGCCTTGGTTGGGATAGTAGGGGTCGCCGGGGTGGTGAAATCCAGCCATTTGACTATACGAGAATAGGGTTATAAGAATCAAATAATGTTTGGAACATGTAAGACTAAATAGGTATGTTAAGCTATCCTAAGTAATAAATACTCCTACAGTATTTAAATTCGTGTGTCTGATTCCCGTGATGTTTTGGTAAGTTTTGACTTGTTGCCTACTACGAGCAATCCTCAATATATAGTGGTCCGATCTCGGAAAAATATAGTTGATCATGCTATATTTGTCCCAAATCCGATTACATATATTGAGTCTTAATCGTAGTGTCCAACTTGTCTAAATACTTCTTGTATAGTTATAATCATGAAAACATGTTTGTTGGATGCAGGTATTTGTACTTGAATGAACTAACATTATAAGTTAAACGAAACGCGACTTAGGCGTAAAACAAAAAATGTTTTATCAGAGAGTATTAGTCCCTTAAGCATTTATAGTTTGTATATCTTATGTGGTTCGATATACTTAGTTCACTATAAACATTGCTCTGATACCAATCTGTCGCACCCCCAAACCGGAACGGCGGAAACGTTCGGGGGCGGATGACTTCATGTGGTAGCATAACAAATGAATACATAGTAAAGAAAGCAATACAACCATCATATATATAATTGAAAGTTTACATTGTTTAAAAAGTACATGTTCAAAACCAATTACAATATGATGCCAAAATATGAAGTTAAACTGACGACGCAACGTCCCTTCTTCAAAAGCTGTTTGATACCTGTAATTACTGAATCCCTGGGACATACAAGTAGTTTTGAAAGAGTAGATCATCATTTAAGCTGGTGAGTTTCATAAGTATTAAATGACAATGTTTGTATGAAATGAAATGTTTTGTTTTTGTTTGTTTGTTCCTAGAAAATCCCATATTTTCTACTAGCATAAATGTAGCCTTCTATCAAGACTAATGTTTGATTCTAGAAAATGTATGTACGTGTAAAATATCCAATATGTTTGAAAAACCTCGTAAATCAATGTATTTTTAATACCCCATGTGAGTTTTATAACCATACTATTGACTCGGATTGCCTATACACAACGTTCTTCAGGCGTTGGAATGTTATGACGTTTGTCACCCCAAATGGTGGACTTTAGCTAACAGTCAGGGCGCGGGTTGTCAAGCCCTTATAGATCTATACACAAACACCATGCTCCCCCTCCAAGGGATTCTTGTATATAATACAGGACTTGAAATGCGTACTCGAACGTACGTGTAGTTAATGTCTCACAAAACTTAGTATAAAAACAGATTTACGTGTTAAAATGTTCGTTTGTTCTTGTATATGAAAGTGACTTCTTGAAAATTGTGTTTCTAGTATGTAAAAGTTAGTAATATTCTCGTAAAACTATACCTATTATAGCTTTCTAAAAGTGTGCCTTGTTTGTTTAGAAATCCCTAGAAAATGAACCACTTATTATGAAAGTATAGATTTTCATAGTTTCTAAGTTGGACACGTATACATGTAATCTAAGCCAAATGTTTAATTTCTACATATATGACAACATTTTACATTTCAAAAGATATAATGTTATCATGATATATTTATATACGAAAGTTCCCTATAAAGTTTATAAATCACATATGATTCTATTGAATAAAAGTGTATAATAAAACTTTATATAACACACGATAATAATCGTGTGTTTTACTTGTATTCCCCCCCCTTGAACTCACTTGAAAGATCGAAGAAAGGCGAGTTGAAAAATCGGGCATAATTTCTTCTCGGGAAAACGGATTTTCTCGGGATTCTCGAGAATCTCGGGAGTACAAACAACCTTCGGGACTTGAGCAAAGTGACCAGGGCTTCGGGTTAGCACGGGCACGGAAAACGAGGCAACAACGCAAGAGAAATGAGAGAGAATGGCCCTTTTCTTCGGAACCCTCGCATCCCTTTTATAGGGGGTGGGAACCGCCTTGGTACGCGGGTACGCTGGGCGTACGTGTGCGTCACGCATGACCGGATCCTCGACTGCCTCGGAGTTCGAATGGGACGGGTGCTTGCTTCGCATAGGGCGAGACGTGGACGATCCAAGGCCTAGGCCTTGAGTACGCTGGGCGTAACTCGGCCCTATCTGATGACCTGCCTTCGGATAATACCAAGGTTAAATAATAAAATTTATATTTTATTTATTTAATAAAATTCTAAAATTCATATCTTTTTCATACGAACTCCTTTTTCGACGTTCTTTATATTCACGCGTAGGTGAGACTATGCTCTACAACTTTCATTTAGATTCCGTCGGCAAATTTTGAAATTATTTTTATTATTCAATTTTCAAAGGTCCCGTTAAGGAAATTCCGTTAGAAATTCATAACTTCTTTATCTGACGTCTGTTTTTGCCAGACTTTTTACCGCTGAAATACCATTGTCGAGACCTTAGATTCTCATTTAGGTCATTCCGGTCAAAAGTCGTTCGATCTCCGATTCGAGTTTTTAGCTGGCTGTCGCTAAGCCGAACTTGGAAAAATCATAACTTCAATATACGAAGTCGGATTTGGGCGTTCTTTTTACGTACGATCATGGTTTAATGACATCAAACATATTAGGTAATTAAATAGGAACGTTTTGGACATTTTATTTTCGAAGTAAATTTCATTATCACAAAAGTGGTTACAATATTTGACTTTTTAGGTCATTACATAGAGTTGAAATATCAGGTTGTCACATTTACCAGTCTATTGCTATAACATTTCCTCATATAGAATTTCCTTATGTTGAATCATTTTAACATAACATTCATATATGTTCTTGACTAAATTTGATTAAAATCTCAATCTACACTTTTTGATTTGAAATGAACTATGAATTCCTCTCCCTTAATTATAGCAAAACAACTTTTCAAACCCTGCAACTTTACGAATTGAAACTTTTGTTTTCTGTAATTAACATTGCTAACTTGCAACACTTACCATAATAATTGTGCTCACATTAGCATAATAATTACATTCTTATTAGCATAAAACTTATGCTCCCACTAGCTCTGACATGTACCCAGAAATCAGCTGGACTTCTAGAAATAAATACTTATTGACTTCCTTACCAAAGTTCAGATTTCTGATACGAGATGCTTCGATAATACTTTATCTAGACTTCTCAAAATCATACACCTTTCCTTAGACAGCTCACATATGTGTCTAAACGATTTTAGAACTTACAACAATAAGTCTCAAATGTTTAGACCTTTTGCCATTTCTCGCAACTTAAACTATGAAGAGGGATATCGTAATTATAATCAAATTTAAGAATGCAAATATCACAAATGTTACCTCCTTAAAATCTATTTAGTGAAAGCGTTTCATCATAATCATTTTCATGAATTGGAGAGAAACCTTATGACACTTAGATTTTTATGGTGTATGTGTTCTTATCCATGTGAATTTGTCAAAACCGTAATCACAAGTCAAGGTTAGTGGCAAATCCAAACTCATATAGACTGAACTTGTTCAATCTTAATTTCTTGCCAACTGGCAGCAAAAGGGCCTGCCATTGCTTCCAAGTTGTTATGCATACAATTGAGAACTCATAGAACTCACATGCATAGTCATCTTTAACTGGAATGGCCACCGAAACAAGAATACGTCAACACGATAGGTTACAAATCTCAAGTCGTGAGCTAGTTATTAACAATAGGTTTACTCTTGATTAATTCTTGAAACTTTTCAAGACCTTTAAGACTCCCACTGACCTCTTGACATATATGACTCTCTTTGTTAAGAAACATTACATGACAAACAAATATTCAAGAGTTAGTGCGATTTCATATCAAGACAAACACTTCTGAAAATTGGTCTTAGTTGGTCTTTGTTTTATTCAAAACATCACAACTTACCAATTTCAAATGTACAAGAGTAGAAAACATTTTACTCTACATTTGACAAGTGTTGTAAACATTTCTTAAGATTATCTCACTCAAGGCTCGATCTTGAAGTGTTACTCTAAGACTCGATTTTGGAACGAAGTATGATTCACCTTTTGATTTAACAATTTCAACAATTCATGATTCCTCTTCTTAGCCATACACATGCACTAAGATGTCCTCAGGAGATCAATTGGGATATGGTTTCATAATCACTAAGATAATCATAAAACACGATAGTTAAGTACTCTCCCTTCTTTTAAGATTCGAGAAACTTTTATCTTTCTGCTATACATTGAAACTTTTCCAATGGTTAAAAATTACACTTAATCTTGTAAGTATAACCATATTTACTAAACATTAGTAAATCATAACGAATAGTCTTATCGTTCTTTTTGGTGGACCTGACCAGCGCACAACCAAGTGTACCCAATCCCCTAGTCCTTCACTTAACTCACATATACATTTGAATAAGAAATTAGTCTTAATTTCCCAAAGATGAAGGTTCTTATTCATCACACAATACAAGTTGTTTGATTCCAAGTGTCTATCCAACTGAAACTTGGGTGATGAAAATATTTCCTTATTTGGTAAATTTTGACTCTACCACAAACGAAAGAATCAAATCCATTTTCCAATATTGCTATCAATGGAAACATATAAGCAACAATTTTCACAAATGCCATTGTAAGAAAACTTAAAATTAGTAGAAAATCAAAATTTTTTCTTTCTTTATAAAAGTGCGTAAAACTTGTCCTTACAATGCAAATACAAATGAAAACTATGTTCTTATCTATTCCTATGCAATCTATCATAACTCTTATGCAATAGCTCAAAATTCAGATCATCGGACCATGCGATCGAAATTCATCTCTTCACGATCAGAATCAACTTACTCTTCCTTTAGGCTTCATTTCATTCCTTTGATGCTACAAAACATCAAAATGTAATTACATTAAATCATGTATTAAGAATCTCCAAATAGGAACTTAATCCAGTTAGATAGTGGACTTACCTAAAGTAGAGTCAAACTTTTTGACTTTACCATCCTTATGATCTTTCAGGTAAACATGGCAGCTTCGCAACCAATTTCTCTGGGTAATAGAAACATATCGACACTTTGGGAATGGTACATGAGACTATCTCAGACTTAGCCTTTCTCTTTACCATTTGGTCAAATGTCTTGACCATGGCTGATCCTTTTCCATTGGGAAGAGAAATATTTTCTGGACTTCCAATGTTGCCATTGTCAATGTCCATGGAAGTTTGGGGAGTAGATCTTCCAGTCAAATTTGCTTTACCAGTGCGCCAAATCATTGTTGATTCAGCCACAATTAGCAAATAGGTAAGATCGAGAAGGTTCAAGTCGTGATATGTCATATAGTAGTCCTTAATGAACTCACTATACGACTCAGGAAGTGATTGAAGAACCCAATCAATAGCCAACTTCCTCGAGACAACGACACCTAATACTCTCAACCTGTCAATATGTGACTTCATCTCCAAGACGTCAGTAGACACAGACCTTCCATCTTGATGTTTCATTGCTAGTAGGGCTTGAGTGACCTTGAACTTTTCAAGTCTTTGAACTTGTGGTTTAGGGAGAATTATAGGAGGAGGTGGAGGAAATGAAGCATGATTTCCATTTCCATGATCCAATTGTGGAACATCATCTTCAAGAGGAAAACGTATTCCAAAAGATTTGGGAAGACCATAGTTTTCTGAACTAGACATCTACAAGGGAGGAATTTAAGTTAGTTGATTTAAGTCCTTAATATAACACCCAAATGAAATATTAAGGCTACGACCCAACACAATATTTTACAATTATGAAGAGGGATGCCAACACAATATTTTCCATACACCATTCCTTAGATAACTCACATGTGTGTCTAAACAATTATGAAGAGGGATGGCCGTAATCATAATGTTTAGACCTTTTTCCATTCTCACTAGTCCATTTTAGTGTGCCGATTAACCATACACGCTCCACTAACGACTTTGAGAATGCAAATATCACAATTGTTATCTACTTTAAATCTACTTAGTTAAAGCGTTTCCTCACCATCATTTTCATGAATCGAAGAGAAACCTTATGACAATTAGATTTTTATGGTGTAAGTTTTCCTATCCATGTGAATTTGTCAAAACCATAATCATAAGATAAGGTTAGTGACAAATCCAAACTCATATGGACTGAACTTGTTCAATCTTAATTTCTTTCCACCTGATAACACAAGGGCCTACCATTGTTTCCAAGTTGTTATGCAAACAATTGAGAACTCTTAGAACTCACATGCATAGTTAACTTAACTTGGAATGAGCACATAAACAAGAATATGTCAACACAATAGGTTACAAACCTCAAGTTGTGTGCTAGTGATTAACAATAGTTTTAATTCTTGCTTAGTTCTTGAAACTTTTCCAAGATCTATAAGACTCCTACTTTCCTCTGGACATGTAAGATTCTCTTGTCAAGAACAATTGGTCTGAGTTGGTCTTTGTTTTATCCAAAACATCACAACTTACCAATTGCAAATGTACAAGAGTAAGAAACATATTACTGTACATTTGATAAGTGTTACAAACCTTCTTTAAGATAATGTCACTCAAGCTTCAATCTTGGAGTATTACTCTAAGATTTGATTTTGGAACGAAGTATGAATTATCTTTTGATTTGACCATTTCAACAATTCACGATTCTTCTCCATAGACAAACAAATGCACTAAGGTGTCCTTAGAGGATCAATTGTCATATGGTTTTATAATCACTAAGATAATCATAAAACAAGATACTTAATTACTATCCCATCTCTTCAGATTGGAGAAACGTTTATCTTTCTGCCTAATTTGATTATTCTTATTCGTTCTGCCAATCATTGAAACTTTTCAATGTTCAGAATTATATTTAAAATTTTAAGAATACTCATACTTACTAAACTTTTAGTAAATCATGATGAATAGTCTTATCGTTCTTTGTGGTGGACCTGACCAAGTGTACCCAATCCTTTAGTCCTTCACTTGACTCACATGCACATGTGAACAAGGAATTAGTCTTAATTTCCCAAGGATGAATATTCTCATTCATCATACAATACATGTTGCATGATTCCATGTTTCTATCCAACTGAAACTTGAGTGATGAGAATCTTTCCTTATTTGGAAAATTCTCGACATTACCACAAACAAAAGAATCAAATTCATAATGCTAACAATAGAAACATACAAACATCAATTTTCATAAATGTCATTGCAAGGAGATATAAAATAAAAATAAAGCCAAAATTTTATTTATTATAAAATGTAGAAAAAACTTTTCCTTACAAGGCAAATACAAATGAAACTATGTTTATTATATATTTGCTAGGAATCTATCATAACTCCTAAGCAGCAGCTCAAAAAATCCGATCTTTGAACCATGCGATTGAAATCCATCTTTGCGATCAGATTCATCATACTCTTCTTTTAAGCTTCCTTCCTTTTGCTTGATCCTACAAAAACATCAAAATGTAACCTTGTCACATCGTATTAAGATTCAACAATTAGGAAATTAATAGAGTTAGATAGTAGACTTACCAGATGTAGAGTCAAACTTTTTGATTCTTCATTCTCTCAGATCTTTCAGGTAGTCATGGCAGCTTTGCAACCAATTCCCCTTCTCTTTACAATAGAAACATATAGACTCTTTGGGAATGGTACACTGGACTATCACAAACTTAGCCTTTCCCTTTACCTTTTGGTCAACCCGGTTGACCAAGGCCAATCCTTTTCCATTGGGAAGAGAAAGCTTTTATGGACTTCCAATGTTACCGTTGTCAATGTCCATGGAAGTTTGAGAAGTAGATCTTTCAATTAAGTTTTCTTTTCTAGTGTGCCAAATCATTGCTGATTTAGCAGCAACAAGCAAATAGGTAAGATTCGTTAAGGGTCATGTCATGGTCTGTCACATAGTAGTACTTAATGAACTCACTATATGACTTGGCAAATGACCGAAGAACCCAGTCAATAGCCAACTTCCTTTGGACAACAACACCCAACATTCTCAACCTGTCAATGTGTGACTTCATCTCTAAGACATGAGTACACACCGGTCTTCCATCTTTATGTTTCATTGCAAGTAGGGTTTGAGTGATCTTGAACTTTTCAAGTCTTGATGCTTGTTGGTTAGGGAGAATAATTGGAGGAGGTGGTGGACGTGAAGTATGATTTCCAGTCCCATAAAAGCACAACAAAGGGTTTGATCTTTCACCTTGATTGCCATTTGGGATATCATCGTCATTAGGAAAGCTTGTTCCAAGAGATTTGGGCAGACCATAGTTTTCTGAACTAAACATCTACAAGGGAGAAATTCAAGTTAGTTGATTTAAGTCCTTAATATAACACCCAATATGAAATATTAATCCTAGAACCCAGCACAATATTTTATAACTTGGAAGAGGGATGTCGTAATCTAAGCTACACAATATTTGAAGGTAGGTAAATGACGATTTACCAATTTCCACCATGAAAAACGAAATTGTTCATCAAGTTTTAATTGGATTAAACTCGTAGATCCTTTGAGATTCATTGAACTATTCAATGGCATGTTTAGATCTCGATTGTGCCCTTCAAGTTTGTGATTGGGATGCCTAGTGTCACAAACAAGGAGTGGATAATCATGCAAATTAGCTTGATACACCCAATGTTACAAACACCTAATCAATGTGCCGGTTAACCACACACACTCCATTGATCTATGATGAACATCTAGTTACCCTTTGCCACACATTGTTAGTCCCTTATTAGTGTGCCGGTTAACGACACGTGCTCCACTAACGAATTAACAAGGTGCAAAGTGCAATTTCATGGGTTAGCACCAAATTCACATTTTCCTAAAGTAACTAAGATTGGGAATTTAATAAAATTTTAATTACTTTATATTTATCCTTATACTTTTAATGAAGGGTGATTAGAGTCCTGTCCTACCCATTCGGCTAACGACCCTCCACCAGTCAAGGATGCAGTGGATGAGCGTGAACACTCATTAAACTGCCATTTTATAGGAAGTAACCTTATACCCCCTTAGAGACTGGCTTCGTGAATGAGTCCTACTAATGGTAAGATTGACTTTAATCTTATACATACATACATACATATATATATATATATATATATATATATATATATATATATATATATATATATATATATAAACCTATAATATTATAATAGTATAAAGGTTTAATTTTAAACTATTAGAATTCTAGGGTTTGGAATTAAAGTATTCAAAAAGTGTAACTTTACAAATTCCAAAACTTGAGGGCAAGTTTTGAAACTTTCCAAAACTCTTGGATTTTCATAACTTATGAGTCTAATTAAGGTTTAATGAAAACTTTTCAAGTTCCATAACTTGAGGACAAGTTATGGAATAATTTTAAACCATTAAAAGAAAGACTTTTCATTCTTTTATAACCTATGACTTTAGTAACTTTTTTAAAGGAAAAACTTTTGGTTTTCCATAACTTGAGGACAAGTTATGGAATCCATTAAATCATCAAATAAACTAACAAACATGTCTAGCAATATTCATGAACAAGATTAAACTCATATGAACAAGACAATTCAAATCAAACAATTTTCATGTAATTATCCTAACCATTAAACTAATACAAAACATCAAACTTTTGATTATTTTCTGTTAAATTGTATTAGTATGATCATTACCACATCAAAAACAGGTTTATAAGTTCAAAAACAACTTAGGGTAATGATTCTAGTCCAATTCCAGCCTTAAAACTCAAAGATATGCTGTCAGGGGGTCCAACTTGTTGAGTGCATGAACAAACTCAATGAGTTTGATGATTTTAGGCATGGAATCGTCAAGTCACTCCTTGGACTACTCAAGTCAGCTGTCCAAACAGCAAAAAAGTTCGATTTTCAAGGAACAACATCAAGTATAATTGAAACCAACCAGTCTCTAATACCACTGTTGGGTTTTGAGCATTCTAACGCTCCTTTGGTGTACATGCAACCCTATATACCTTGGATCAATGTTTTCTCTATTATACATGAAAATGTCAATTTTTCCAAGGTATCATCCTAACTAGCATGATATGAAGTATATACAATACAAGATGTAGTAGAATGACATACCTTTTGATGTAGCTTGATTCCTTATGGCTTTAAGAACATAGTGCCCCAAGTGTGACACCTCAAATGGTTACACAACATCACCAACAAATGGAATAACTTGAAAGAATGATCCTTATGCTCCAAAATGGCTAGCCCTCTTTTATGTGTCACACTAGTGCAAATTTCTTGAGCTAGAGGGGTCCTTATATAGTGTGGCTATTAGGGTTACACCATGTAACTCATGACTTTCCATATTACTCATGATCCATGGGTTTTAACGTCCATGGAGTATCTATGGGTCACCACATGGGTTTAGCCCAACATGAAGAACTATGGATCATAAGCCCACTATACAAGAATTAATGATTTACACAATCAATCCCCATATATTTAATTAGTCTCTTTTGATCACAAAATTAATTCCAAATTAATTCTTGATCAATACTAATTAAATAATATAATTTCATATTAATATATTAGAATTTATAATATATTAATAAATCATAAGCATCCTTTGCTCACAAAAGTCTATCCATATTGTTTTGATGCCATGCAACCCAGATGGACCATGCCAAATCGGGTCAAGTACATATCAATTAAAGTTATGGACTTAGACACTAATCCAACAATACACCACATTAGCATCTTCAACACAGATGTTGGAGAACTTTGTGCCATAGTCGAGCAAAATGATGTATAAGTGGCGCATCATGAACAGTAATGGCCCAACAACCATCACGGTGGAACAACATGGTGTAACTCTTGAGCAATGCCAACTTCAGAGCATCATCAAATGATCTTGAGCATCATCGAGGACTGTATAGCATACTTGGCTCATCAAAGACCAAGATTTTCCAACATGTACCATCATGGCGCAACAGTAGCTCCAATGACGCAACAACATCTCCAAATGACGCAATTGGCTTCAGGTGTGGTGCAAGAACATGAAGATTTGAGTATCAAAATCAATGTAGCACATAAGGCACATGCATGGCGCAACAAGGCCATCTATAGCACAATAGGAGTACGTCATGTCACAAGAGAGGTGCCCCATAGAACAAGAGGGAGTGATATGGTGCAAGAGCATCACTCTTGGCCTATCCCTTTATAATATGACGCAACAAGGTTCCCTTGTAGCTCCATATCAGTCCCAAGTGCTCCAAACCTCTTATAGTTCCTCCAAACCCCCTTCTGTACGATCCCTTCTTTTGGCACTTGATCCGTTCCATTTTCAGGCGATCCATTCCTTTCTTAGATGATCCGTTTCTTTGTGACATGCTCCACGAACCCCAAGTTATCCGATGAGTTCCAAGTAATCCAAATGCTCCATGAACATGATCCAAATTCTTCAGATAGGAACCACTCTGGAGGGAATGATCGGGTACCTCGAGCAACAGTTAGCTCAGATAGTGATTTGATTGGTAGTTTACTTTAGGATGTGGTAGATAGTTCTTGCCTTGGGTAGCTAGGAACTATGATCTTTTTGGGTTTGAAGGAGGGAATAGGAACGTAGCCGATATAGATATCCACTACTACTTGTGTGTAGAATAGATCCTATTCCTACTAAAACCACACTTGTATACACTCCTTTTGTTATGATAAACTGATGTAAAAAGTTTTGAAAATCTATGAATGCTTGTACGATCTAAATATTGTATGTTATTTTATCATTTTGATTAATTGATTTAAATAAGTGAACCCTCATAACTTAAGCAAGATAAATAACTACTAACTAGTACCTTAAATTTAGAATCATACCTCGCACTAGAAGTAACCCAATAACACTTAAATGAAATCCTGAGCCAATGAGCTCAATCGCGATTCAGGCGTGTTGAACGGCCAACGTGTAGTTGATGCCATAAACAAATCTAAAAACCCCTACGAATGTAGGATCGGGAGGCAATAGAGGCAAGAGTTTGCAAGGAGATAATCATGTTCCCACTAGATTGTATTCACATAAGGACTTTACGAACTATAAACCAAAAACCTTATATGGAATTAAGGGTGTTGTTTGGCTGACTAGGTGGATAGAGAAGATGGAATTAGTATTTGAGAGTAGTTTCTGCCCAGAGTAATGTAAAGTTAAGTTTACCACCTACACCCTGGTTAATGCAACCTTTGAGCAGGTGGAACAGTTACACCAAGACCATGGGCATAAACTTAGCTAACGTCGTGTCTTGGGATGATTTGAAGCAACTCAAGATTAGAGAATCCTGTCCACGCGAGGGGATGCAGAAAATGGAGAAGGAGTTGTGGAATCTAATGATGCAGAAAGCCGATATTGCCACCTATACAAGTCGTTTCAATGACCTAGCCACCTTGTGTCCAGGGATGGTTACCCCGGAGGAGAAGAAAATAGAGAGCTATATTTGGGGTTTGCCTCAGCCTAGCCAAGGCTTAGGCACGACCTAAAAACCTACTACCTTTAATAGCTCCAAGAGATTAGGCACTTGTTTGACCCATCAAGAGGTTCGTCGAGGAACAATGATTTAGAAGGTTGTGATAAACCAAAAATTTATTACCTTCTAGCCTTGTTAAGGGTCATTCTATTGGGTTTTAAGCCTATTACATTCAAGGAATGAGTGTTAGGAAGTACCAGCTACAGTCACTATGCAACATTCAAGCCCTAAACACTATCATGTGGAGTTTATGGTCGTAAACTCAACCATGGCCAAAAACTCTCAACTATATATATAAGGGCACTTCATTTTCCTCATTTTTTCCTTCCTTGGCCGAAATCTCTTGAAACACTCTCAAGTATCAACAAGTTCTTCATCCAAATCCTTCAAAAACGTAAGTGGTCTTCACTTTAGTTGTTGTTATCCTTCTTAATCATGCATTATCCTCATGATTTAACCATGAAAACATCCCTTTCGTCTAGATCTTCATAATCTTCAACTTTCACTAAGAACAACAAGAACACATAATAGTGTTTTGGTCCAAAATCAACCCTTTTAAGCTTCAATATCATGAGTACACTTTCCGTAACTTGTTCTAGGATAGAAACACTTAGTTTACACTTTGAAATCATTAATTTCCAAAGAACAATAGGAGTTTACGGCCAAAGAGCATCTCCCTTGGCCGTAAACCCTTATAATAGTGCCATTTTGGCCATAAACCCTTCTAGAAGCTAAGCTTGTGACTTAGAACACTTCCTTGATGCAAAGAGGACCTTGTCACACACTTGGGTACAAGATACCATGATTTTACGACCGTAATCTCATAGGGCCGTAAACCCTATGGTCGTAAACTCCATGAGACATACTGTAACGCCCGTAGATCCGGGCTAGTCAATTTAGAGATAATAGGGGTCGATAATGACTTTTTGACAAAAGATTATTTAGAATAAATAATATTAACCAAGTCGTAGAATATGTCTCAAGGGTTCCGTACATATAAACAGCGCTGAAATCCGAGTTATAACGAAGAAGTTATGACCCGTCGAAGTTTCGCGATGGAACTGGCACGACACCGGGAAGACGTAAATAGTGAATTTATGATAGAGAGACTTTTAGCCTTCGTAATCTAAATGAAATTAGTAGAATATGTTAACCTTAGAGCGTCCATAAAAAGAACACCCAAATCTGACTTCGTATGAGAAAGTTATTATTTTTCAAAGTTTCGGCTTAGCGTTGTACAACCTGAAATTCAAGTATTAGATCGAGCGGTTTTTAGCCAACATAACCTACATGAGAATCGAAGATATGGTTATTAGTAGTGTAACGATAAAAAGACAGACGGAAATGGACATCGGATGAAGAAGTTATGAGATTTTAATGGACCAATCCTATCCCGGCCTGTTAAAAATATAACTTTAAAAATAAAGTCAAAATTAGCTGACGGAGTCTAAACGAAAGTGGTAGAGTACGTCTCCATCTACACGCAGATATAAATAACGTCAAAAACGGAGTTCGTATGAACGAGTTAAAAATTATAATAGCATATTTACGTATTAAAATAAAGTATAAATCATATATACGTACACACACACACACACACACACACACACACATATATATATATATATATATATATATATATATATCATTAGAAAGGTATCAACGATGCGGTCATTATAAGACTAATGTTTAGTTCTTTCGACATTAGTTTAGTACAAATATCGTTAAATATATTTAAAATAGTATTATAAAGGGGTGTATAGTTGTTTATATAACTATAAGGTCATTAAGTAATTATGGAGGGTAGTTTTTGTAGCACTTGGTTCCTGGTATGTGAAATTTATCTAAGTGTTTTGCCTTTTTAGCCTTGGACTCGACGAGTTGTAGGCCCGACTCGCCGAGTAGAGTCGGGATATGGAACACATTTAAGTTGGCGACTCGGCGAGTCCATATTCTGGACTCGACGAGTCCCCGCTGTCTGATGAAACCCTAATTTCAGGGGTTTGTGCCCTATTTAAATCATCTTATGCACCCCGAAGCTCGCCCCCTTCACCCTTAGAGCTCCCTATATCGTCCAAACCTTGTTCCTTGTGAGATTGAAGTGCTTTGGTGTGTTTTCTTGAAGATTTTGAGGGAAAAAGGAGAGTAGATCAAGAAGAGAAGAAGGAGGCTATCACACCCCAAAACCAAGAACGGCGGAAATGTTCCGGGGTGAAGGACGTCATGTACAGTATCACAACAGTGTAAAGTAGTAAACAAGCAACAACATCATCCATTGCATTAAAATTAAAGTTTTAATACATGTGTGTTCTTTCATTGTATTAAGATACCAAAATATGTAATCAAAATAAAAGACGAGTCTTGTCTGTGATCCGTCTTCTTAAAACCTGGCCATTGTACCTGTCTACTGGTGACATGAGAATACAAGTTATTTTGAAAGCGAGTATCAGCGTAAAGCTGATGAATTCATAAGTATTTAAGTGTCATTGTCTTGTTTTGGAAAACGGTTATGAATGCCATGTAAATCTTTGAATGACACAGTTGATATAAGTATGAAAATCCTAGAAAATCCCATATTTCCTACTAGTATGAAATGTAGTCTTCTACCAAGACCCGAATGTTTTGCTATAACAATGATAGTTTTTCCTTCTTTTTGACTATTACTAACAATATTTAGTCTAACTCATCGTTTATGTGAAGGTATCACAAAATAAAGTAATAGGAAAAATATAATCATATAGGTGTTGTCCTTTTGCATTAGGATCAACTCGATATCGCGACTGCCGAAAAGTATAACCTTGAACATCCGTAGATTGTTCATTTTTCCTCTGTAGCCGGTAGCAGGTTTAAGGAATGGTTAGTCCCGTTAAGGTACTCCTAGTATAAGTATTAACCATAGGCATCCGTAGATGTTCATTACCTCTGTTACTAACAGGTGGGTTCCGGAATGGTTAGTCCCGTCCAGTTATCCTTTTGAACTAGGATAGGCAAAACAATTTACTCATAATGTACTAGTAAATCATCCTATTGAATCTAGGTACAAGTATCCATGTAAGAGTATACAAACAAATGTAGATATGTAAATGTATTCATGTAACATGAAATGTATAGTATAGACTCATGAATGAACTGACTCTGGTGTAATTCCTTGTAATAGGAATAATGTTTTGTATCTCCTAACTATCCCTATAATAGTTAACTGGAAGGTAATTGATTGCCCAAGCAGGTATATACACCCTTGCTACACAAGAGTGTGGGAAACTAAATGAAGGCTGAAAACTATAACATCAATACATATATAAGAACATAAGTGTATAGATATAGTTTTGTTCAAGAAGGTAAAAATGGTTTTGTAAGACATCTAATAGTTTTGACAATAACTAACAATGACTTAATATCATTTTAATAAACATTTCAAACGTAATACTTTTGCTACCAAGGTATTTTTCAGACAGAAAACCATTTCATGCATCACATTTTGAAGTATGTGAAATCTACTGGATGAAAACACAGTTATAAATAGATATGAGCGATTTAATAACATGTTGTTTTCTACTTGTATCCCCCCTATTAAAGCATTTAAAATCATTTAAAACATTGATTAAAGGGTATGAACTCACCTGAAGATGGTGGTTTGGATTAACTAAATGGTATAGGATTGTTAGGTGTCAAGTGAGGACTTGTACACACACTATGATCCTAAAGAACATATAATCACACATATACGCACCCAATTAGTCTTAAAATACAAATTGAAAATGTTAAGACATCCTAGAACATGATAAACACTTTATATAAGTGTTATAAGCCCTATGGATTGCATCTAAGTTGTTATAGGACAAGGCTAGTGGGTTTAGGGTTCCAAAGGACCCCATAGATAAGTTTACTCTCCAATAAACCTCACACAAGGAGTTTACGATCATAATCTCTTGAGTTTATGGCCGTAAGCTCCTAGGCCTCATGTCATTTGGTGTTTTGGAGTTCTAAATGATCCCTAGAAGCATTCCTACTTGATGGATTAATCCTTGGAAGGGTTTAGGGCTTAAATACACTCCTTTGAGGAGTTCACGGCCCTGGGACCATTTCCCTTAGATATTAAGGTCGTAATCTCTCATAGGGGTGGGTTTTTGGTGATTCCAAGTCCCTAAATTAACTAGGAACTTATCTAAGCTAGTGTCCAAGGCTTTAGGAGTGATTAAGGCACTCTTTGGCCCTTGAGTTTGGAGTTCACGGTCCAAGAACTTCTTGGGCCGTGAACACCTTAATCTTGGTGTTCATGGGTGATTTCTAGTCCTATATACACTAACATACAAGTCTAAGGTAGTTACATATCAAGGGGAAAGGACTAGGCATCATTTTACCCTTATAAAAGAGTTTACTCCCCGAGGTGTTCTTGGGCGGTAAACTCTCTAATCTTGCTGTTTTGGTATGATTTCTAGGTTAAGAAGCACATTATAAGCCATATAATACAACTAGAGAGAGGTACTCACGATTTGGGATGAAAACCCGAAGATCCGTAAGAGAGAAAATGGCTTTTCACTAGTTGGAAATGTAACTAATGAAAAATATGGCTCTGAATCCTATATATAGTCCTGGGATTTTTGGCAGAAAATATTTTATTCCTGCAATGAACTCTAATATCATAGAGTTTTGGAATAACAGAGTTGCATAAAACCCTAGTGCCTCCACTCTCCTAATATCTCCTTAAGTGTAAATCCTGAAATACTCAAACTTATACGGAAAAGTCTGAAAATTTACTGCGACTGTTCTAACTTCTATTGACTTGATAATGTTTGTACAGAATGGAAATTTCGGGTTGTCACATCATCCCCCCGTTAGAAGGAATTTCGTCCCGAAATTAGAATTTAAGCAAATAAGAAGTTACAAATAACTAAGCGAAAAGATGAGGATATTTTAGTTTCATCTGATCCTCTCGTTCTCAAGTGAATTCAGGTCCTCGTTTGGCGTTCCAGCGAACCTTCACTATCGGGATACGACTCTGCTTTGTTTGCTTGGCCTCTCGGTCCATGATCTCTACTGGTTCCTCACTGAAGTTGAGGCTCTCCTTGATCTCGATCTCGTCGAGTGGAATAACAAGAGTCTCGTCGGACAGACACTTTTTCAAGTTCGAGATGAGGAAGGTAGGATGTACGTTACTGAGTTCGCCCAACAGATTGAGTTTGTAAGCTACATGGCTGATTCGGGCAAGGATCTCGAAAGGCCCTATGTATCTTGGATTGAGCTTCCCACGCTTTCCAAAGCGTATGAAGCCCTTCCAAGGTGAGACCTTCAGTAGAACACGGTCGCCCACCTAGAACTCCAACGGTTTCCTTCGCTTGTCAGCGTAGCTTTTCTGTCGGTCTCTAGAGGCTTTCAATCGTTCACGAATTTGAACGATCTTTTTTTTCGTTTCCCGAATGATCTCTGGACCCATGAGAGTGATTTCGGGAACTCGTCCCTTAGCTAACTGGGTATCATCCACCTCAGCCCAGCACAGAGGGGATTTGCATTTTCGGCCATAGAGGGCCTAAAATGGAGCTGTGTTTATGCTAGTGTGATAACTGTTGTTGTAGGAAAATTCGACAAGGGGTAAATGGGTATCCCAAGCTTTCCCAAAGTCAATCACACAGGATCGCAACATATCTTCTAATGTTTGGATAGTTCTCTCACTTTGTCTGTCGGTCTGTGGATGGTAGGCTGTACTCATGTCCAACCTAGTTCCCATGGAATTTTTTAACGACTGCCATAACCTCAAAGTGAATCTATTATCTCCGTTCGAGATAATAGATAAGGGAACACCGTGCAGTCTTACATTCTCCCTAATGTAAGTTCTTGTAAGTTTCTCCATCTTGTCTGTTTCTTTGATTGCAAGAAGTGTGCAGACTTGGTCAGTCTATCGACGATGACCCATATGGAATCAAGTCCACCCATCGTCTTGGGCAACTTGGTTATGAAGTCCATAGTGATCCGCTCCCACTTGCATTATGGTATCTCCGGTTACTGTAGAAGACCGGAGGGTTTCTGGTATTCGACCTTTACCTTCACGCAAGTAAGGCACTTACTTACGAAGGTAGCAATATCTGCTTTCATGTTAGGCCACCAATATATGTTTTTGAGATCTAGATACATCTTATCTGATCCCAGGTGCACGGAATAACGAGTGTTGTGAGCCTCGGTCATGACCAAGTCTCTGAAGCCACCGTGTTTCGGTGTCCTGATCCGATCCATGAGGTATAAGGCTCCGCCACCCTTGGCTTCCAAGTTCTTATCCATCCTTTTAAGGGATTCACCTGCCACGTTTTCAGGTTTCAAAGCGTCGAGCTGAGCCTCCTTAATTTGCGTGGATAGGTGTGAATGGATAGTTAGAGTCAAAGATTTGACTCTACGACCAACATATTCTTTCCGACTTAGGGCGTCAGCTACTACATTGGCTTTACCCGGATGATAACGAATTTCGCACTCGTAATCACTGAGTAGCTCGACCCACCGGCGTTGTCTCATGTTGAGCTCCTTCTAGTCGAAAATGTTTTGTAGACTCTTGTGGTCTGTAAAGATCGTGCTTTTTATACAATACAAGTGGTGTCTCCAGATCTTTAGAGCAAACACAACTGCTCCTAGCTCAAGATCATGGGTGGTGTAGTTAACCTCATGTGTCTTCATTTGTCTTGAGGCATAGGCTATGACTTTACCTCGTTGCATCAGAACACATCCGAGTCCTTGATTTGATGCATCGCAATAGACAACAAAGTCTTCTTTTTCTTTGGGGAGGGATAGTATTGGTGCGGTGCACAAGGCTTGCTTTAGCGTTTGGAACGTTCTTTCTTGTTTCTCTTCCCAGTCAAAGGCAACGCCTTTCTGGGTCAGGGTTGTAAGAGGTTTCGCTATGCGGGAGAAGTTCTGAATGAACCTGCGATAGTAGCAGCGAGACCTAGAAATTGGCGAATTTCTATAGGTGTCTTCGGTGCTGACCAGTTCTCGATGGCCTTTATTTTAGAAGGGTCCACGTGTATTCCTTCTTCGCTAACAACATGGCCCAAAAATTCGACTCGTCGGATCCAAAATTCGCACTTGGAGAACTTTGCATAGAGCTTCTCCGCTCGCAAGGTTTCTAAGAATCTACGAAGATGTTGACTATGTTCCTCCTTACTTCGAGAGTAGATAAGTATGTCATGAATGAAAACAATGACGAACTGATCCAAGTAAGGATGACACACCCTATTCATCAGATCCATGAATACTGCGGGCGTGTCAGTGAATCCGAACGGCATCACCACAAACTCGTAGTGTCCATAACGAGTTCGGAAGGCTGTCTTGGGAACATCCTCCTCTAAAACTCGTAGTTGGTGATATCCCGATCGTAGATCTCTCTTGGAGAAGTAGTTGGCTCCTTGAAGTTGATCAAATAAATCGTCAATGCGGGGCAAAGGATAACGATTTTTAATGGTAAACTTTTTGAGTTCTCTATAGTCGATGCACATACGCAATGATCCATCTTTCTTCTTGACGAACAAGACTGGTGCTCCCCATGGTGAGAAGCTTGGCCTAATGAATCCCTTCTTGAGAAGTTCGTTAAGCTGACTGGAAAGTTCCTGCATCTCGCCGGTGCCAGACGATAAGGAGACTCGGCTACGGGAGTAGCTCCTGGCACTAAGTCGATTCTGAACTCGACTTGGTGTTGTGGTGGTAATCCGGGAAGTTCTTCTGGGAAGATGTTGGGAAAGTCGCGTACTTCGGGGATTTTCTGAATGTCTTTCACCTCTTGACTCGTATCGACGATGTGTGCGAGGAATGCATGATATTCCTTTCGCAAGAACTTCTGGGCTTGGATGCACGAAATGATGCGAAGGCTCGTACTAGGTTTGTCGCCATAGATAACTAAGGTTTTGTTGTTAGGAAGGTTAAGACGAACTGCTTTTTCAAAGCACATGATGTCGGCGCGAAGAAGACTCAACCAATCCATGCCGATGATAACGTCGAAACATTTAATTGGGACCGGCATGAGGTCTATCTTGAAAGCATGGCCATCTAAAGTTAAAGTACAACCTACATATATGCAGTTAGTACTCTCCGTTTTCCCATTAGCCATTTCTACCGTGAATGAATTATCTAATGCACGTGGTTTTTGTTTAAGCAGGTGTGCAAATTTATGACTTACAAAACTTTTCTCTACTCTACTGTTGAAAAGTATGCAAGCATATGAGTTATCGAGGAGAAATGTACTAGTAACTATCGTAGGATCAGCTACCGCTTCCTCGTGGCCTATGGCCATAAATCTTCCTACTCCTCCAGCCATCCCCGCTTTAGGGCAGTTCCTCTTGTAGCGTCCCACTTCGCCACAACCATAACAAGCTTGGCCCATACCGGCGTTAGGAACTTGGGCGGTCTGCACTGTTGGAACCTTGCAGAAACGGGCTGTATGCCCTTTCCTATTGCAGTTAGAGCACTGCATGTCCTTGCAAGGTCCGTGGTGGTGGAAGTTGCATTTGTTGCACTTCGGGAGAGTTCCAGCATAAGCCCTTACTGGTAAGGGGTTCGCAGGGACAACGGGAGTTACCGTGGAAACATTGATTGCCACAAGTTGTTGTCTCTTGGAGGATTCTTGCGAGGCCCCTCTTTTCCTCTTGTTCCACCCCTTCTTGTTTTTGTTGTACTTTTGTGGTCCAGGTGCAGGGATTGTTGGGTTCTGATGTTTCCCGTGATCTATGAGAGATTGTGCCAGCTCCTTGGCACTATCAAAAGTTACAGGCTTGGAAGCTAACACACTTGACTGGATCTGGGGCGACAATCCCCATATATATCTCTCTATATTCTTGCTCTCGAGAGCAACCATATCAGGGCATAGGATTGCCAGATCACAGAACCTATTTGTGTAGGTTGATATGTCGGATCCAACCATTTGTAGACCCTAGAGTTCCTACTCGAGTTTTTGTATTTCATCTCGAGGACAGTACTCTCTCATTAGCATGTCCTTCAAGAGTTCCCAGCTGATGGAATATGCCACCACAATAGTCAGATACTTAACATGGCCGTTCCACCATGTTAGTGCTTTGTCAGAGAAGGTACAAGTTGCGAACTTGACCTTGTTGCCCTCCTCGCAAGCACAGATTTCAAAGACTGATTCCATCTTTTCAATCCATTGTCTTAACACGATAACCCCACCATTTCCATTGAAGCTGCGGGATTTGGCGTTCGTGAAGTCCTTGTAGGCGCATTCCCGGGGATGTCCATGGCTTTTGTTGTGGTTTGAGGGATGTGCATCTGTTCCCGATCCACTAAGGACAGGAGTGTTGATGGCTGACACAACAGCTGCTACCACTACTAGAAAAACAGCCTTTTACTACGCTCATTGCACGTCGTAAAAGGCTCAGACGACGCACAAATGCGCGTCAAGGAAGGCCCTGTCATAAAGAGAGACGACACGCATTTACGATGCTCATTTACGACGTGCAATTACAACGCGCATTTACGACGTGCAATTACAACGCGCATTTACGACACGCAATGCGTATCAAGGAAGGCCCTAAAGGAAGACGACATGCATTCGCGTGTCGTAACCTTACGACGCGCGTGTTAATGACATGCAATGCGTATCAAGAAAGCCCCTGTCAAGAAAGGCCATGTCATAAATGAAGATGACACACATTTTTGCGTACGTAAATTTAAATGCTTAAAAGAATTATATATTTATTAATTTTTAAATTAAATTTGCATTTAATTTCTCATAATATAAATAAAATACCATATACAAAAAATACAATCCATTGCATAATATAAAATAAAATTTCATACTCAAAAAATAAAATTAATTGCACAAATGATAACAAGATCTTCTAGAGCTTTTACTTTGTCTAGTGATAAGGTGTTGTATAACATATCAACATCCTTAAACTCATCAAAATACTCCTGCAGATGAAATGGTTTGTGGTGGTTTTACTTTTAGATGCTTTGTGAAAAGTGAAAACCAGAAGATTCTTTTATTCTGAATTTGACAAGGTGGTATAGTGGAGAGAACCTCAAAGAAACTATTCAGCAAATGTGAAAAGGAAAAAAGTATATGATGACTTGATTTCGTTCCACATAGTCATCAATGAAGTCCTTAACATCATTGACTTGTTTAGGGCTCAATTCATCATTATCCAACCTCGATTTGAGATTCCAGCTCAGACACCTAACCAATAATAAGCATTGTCATATATAATGTCTAAATGGGTAAGCAACGACTAAGACATGCTTGCGAGGGAAGAGTAAGAAGAAAGGAATACAAATGGAAACATAAATGACCTTCTTACCCTTCGAAAAAGATTTGTTTAATAAAATATTAACTCTTAACATATTAAATAAATAAAATTAAAAATAAAATAAAATAGAGCTCACCTTTTTGTTCAACAACTTCAATAAATTGATGAGCTTCTTCAAAGATCTGACTGATGTCTGCTTCTTCTTCATCACCTATATGTTCATGTTCATCATCACAACCCGTTTTTTATTAAATAAAAAAGGAAAGATTGATTAATCACTTACAGAAAAGTTTTGATACTCAAACAAATCTGCCCTTGAGATTCAGCCTGCCCGATTTCATTAGAACACAAACACAATATATATGTGTAATCCCTAAATGTTGCAGTGTTTAAACAGATCTTGCAGCTAGTGCCCCTCCAATGAATAGGGTATTTGTGATGAGTGAAGGTTTTTCTGTGTTTCCAGCATCAGATATTAATGATATCCTCTCAAGAATATGCTCAAGCCTGAGCTGTAAGTTGCACAAACAAAGTTAATAATAATAATTCAGATGCTTCTTGTTAATATGGAAATGCTGATATTTTTACCTTCAATTCATAAGCATCAACAACATAATTACTCTCACTGACCTCAAAAACCCTGAAGTGAATTTATTCTCTTGGCACCACCACGATAACCACCACCACCACCACGTCCACAGTAACCGCCATGACCTCTTCCTCGTCCCCGCCCTCTTCCACCAAAACCACGCCCGTCATCCCATCCACCACCATATCCTTACCCATCTTCCGACGCACCATCTCCATTGTACTTAATCCCTCCATTGTTATAATTTCCTACAAAAAAGTACAATTCTATAAAATATGTGGGAACAGAAAATGTGTAAATTTTTAAGAAAAATAAAATAAAAATTATAGATATGATTATTCATAAAGCTAATATGTTTTGTCTCGATTTGGTCAACAAATTGACATATATGGTCCAAGTCACAGAAACTTTATGTATGACTGTTTGCATCTATATATAAAGAGAATAATTATTAAGTAACATTACAGTCAACACGAAGTATGTGATGTCCTTCACGGATCTATAATCCCCTTCTGAAACCGAACTAGCAATCAACACCTAAAACAAAACAAAAAAAATGGTTAAGTCAACTATCTGACAAATAGTCAAACATTTTCCTTAAACTATTTGTTAAGTCAACATTTGGTCAAATTTATACCTTACCAGATGCTACCAATACATCCGTAATAAGAGAAACAACCAACCAAACTTGCAAACATATCTGATGAGCAGCCATGGCTATAGGACCTTGCCTATAAACCATTGATTTTGCTAAGGTTGTTGTTGTAAGTACTGCAAAATGAATAAATAAATGCAAATTCAAAAGTGAAAAATAATAAAACAAATAAGTTACTCACCAGATTTCTTATAGCAACATTAGAATCAGTAGTGTAATTTGGATATTGATGAGCGTAACTTGGATAGCTACCTTGACTACATGAATTTGTCTGAGTATTGTAATTTTCAGTTGGGTAACCACCAGATGTCTGATAATCACCAGGATTGGAATAAGTTTTTGAATAAATTGCAGGCCTAGGATAGGACCCTGTATTCTGAAATGAGGAAATAGGTTGATGAGGAGCACCTGGACTTTGATAGGCTCCTGTTGGCTGAACATATGTTTGACTAGGCTGAACATACATTTGACTTGACAAATTTGGTTGTTGTTGAGGGTATGTCGGATTTGGCTGCTGCTGCTGATAGCTACTACTATAGTAACCTACATATCCTGCTGCTGAAACAGTGCCAGTAGTTGCCACACTCAATCCATCTTGACGGTTTCTTGATTGAGGTTCTGAATGTTGATCATGGCTAAAGTTGGCATTAGGATAAGTTGTGTTCCTTGACAATTCCCCTGTGTAAGTTAGTAAATAAATATCTATCAGCTCAATCCACCAACCATAGTTTTGAAAAATTACACAAACTAGTCAGGAAGATCTGGTTAGGTGTATAACCTGTATGAGTATTATACAAACATTCTCCTCAAATTGACCAAACCCAAGCAATAAATAAACACCATTAGCAATATCATAAACCATAAGCCCAATCCTTCTGCCAATCCAACTTCAATATTCACTTCCAACCAAATACCCAAAACGCCCATACCTTTCTTCCCCTAAATACCGAACAAAATAAGTCCCAAACAATGTTCCTGTACCCTTAAGAAACCCTTCAGTCACAGTTCCTCCACAATAAATGGCTTCAAAGAAATCCCACCCGGAAGAAATAATCAGGCCAATGATCTGTTTAGCTTTCCGGGTTGCCATTTTTGCAGCTTTGGCTCCATCTTTTTGGGCTTGTTTTGCAGCAGCTTTGGCTTCCATGCCTTGTGAAATTGCATCTGCTAGTGATGCTTTGATTGCTTTGTTTCTTGCTGGTAAAACAAGAGTTTTTAATCAAAAATAAGTTGAACAACTAATTAGAATGATATGTCATGCAGGAAAACTAATAATAAGACAGATGTAGAATTACTTAACTATCCTAATTTTAATCATCTAGTTATCCTATTCCAATTTTTTTTTTTTTTTTTGTTTTGTGACAACCAACCTAGAAACACAAGTCAAAATTTCCTAAAACGAGTTACTTCTTTAGTTATATTTCACCTAGGAATAAAGGAAAACACAATTAGCAAAAATAGAGCTTAGCTTACCAAATAATATCCCTGTATTTAAAGGTATATATATCATTCTATGAAGCTTCAATTTGAAGCAACTTTCACTCAATCAGGAAGAAGAAGGAATAGAAAAACCAAAAAAAAGTAAAAAAGTAGAAAATTAGAAGAAGATGCTCGATTTCTTTAAATAGGAGAAGTAATCAAGTAAATCCATGTTAGTGATTTTCATTCAAATAAAAGTATAAACGAACCAGAATTTTGGAGGAATCGAGCCAGGTTAAGAAGATGAAGGTTCACTCTTTAGATGTAATCATATTTACATCACCAACAATATTACTTGACTCTGTGCAATACTCAGAGCTGTCTGGTGATGCTTTATATAAATCAGGCGGCCTACATATATTAAAATTTTTAAAAGTTCAAAAATTAGAGATTTTGTTTTTAAGAAGTGAATTAAAGAAATGAAGTTTAGTTTATATTTATTAATTATTACCTCCAGTAATCGTTACTACTTGCATTGTTACAACTTCTTATGACATCAACCAAATCTTTAAAATTTTCAAGCCGAAAATCAATATTAGCAATGTCGAATCCAAGATTCTCACTTTCTTTAGTGTTCTTAAGAAAATTCTAAACAACCTGATTGTTGTATATGATTTAATGTTAGCAATCTAGTTTTATCATCATACAAATTACCTTTCTCAGTCTAGCCATTCCTTATAATTCAAAGCCTAGAGGCTCACGTTTTTACCCTTCTCCAATAACACTGAAATATCATCAATCTCTGTGGAATTTAGTCGAGCAGTTAGCAGGCATACATCCTCATCCTATAAATATATTTTAATGTTACTATTAGACTGCCTTGTCTTGGAAAAAAAGTAAAGTAGAACCAAAACCCATATTAAGAAAATCAAGAAAAATCAAAATTAGAACCTAAAATCCTGAAAAGTATCTCTTATCAGGATAGTTCTTTCCAAGATTTCTCAGCAGATTCAAGTTTCTCTAGTAAAATCACCACCGAAAACACAGATATCAATAGCATAATGCAAATAATCAATAAACCCTTATCTTGTACGTCTAAAAGAATGTCAATGTTCAAACAAAACTAAAATGATAAAAATGTCTCTGTTTATCCTCTTAATTCTCTATCGGCTTGAATAAACATCTAATCAGACCTAAAATCATCTTCTATACTCTAAAACGTAATTAATTTAGAAGAAGATTTTAAGAATTGGAGAGATTATAAATGGAGGTTAAGTTAATTAATAACAAGAGATAAATCAAGTTTAATCAGAAGGGAAAGTTAATTAATGACAACATACCTGGGATTCGATCCCTATAACAATTGGCTCCAAAAACGATTTTTGGAGAGACGGGTATGAAATGGAATGCAAAAAAGTGAATCTCCGTGTGAATCCGAACCCCTCCTTTTGCCTCTCAATTTGATCTCCAGCGCTTGCTCATTTTCCTTCTATCTTTATCACTTAATCTTTTTATCTTCCGCCTCTATCTCCTCTTCTCTCTCTCTCTCTCTCTCTCTCTCTCTCTCTCTCTCTCTTTCTCTCTTTTAGAATTCCTCCTTTCGCTTTTCCAGCATTTTTTTTATTTTTTTATTAACTTCAACAGAAAAAGAACCATCCATAAATTACAGAAATAGCTTAAACAAACATAGAGGGCCATATTGTTGTCGGTCCTGGTGTAACTTCCCTTTCCATTGCACTGTCGTCTCCCCTTATTTAAAGCAGGTAAGATTCAGAGTATAGATGAACATGCTATCGCCAGAAATCGACTGTGACTGGGTGGAATTTGCAAGGTGCTCATTATACATTGCAATTTGTACAAGGCAATGAAGCACGGCTAAAACAATAGGAAACATGTGAGGCATTCCGGGGATTTTAAGGCTGACTTGTTCACAAGGGTAAATGTTGATTCAAACCCTAGAAATCGCTCCAAAAGGGTTAGCGATAGGAGGGGGAAAAGATGTACAATGTCAGATAGAGGAGGTTGCTTCGAGTCCTAGAAATCACACAACGTCGAGAATAATGAAGAAGCTAAGGGGCGTGTTTCAGGGTGATGTATGTTCTTGTTCTAGATGTGTAGCTGAGAGGCATCGTGCTTGAAGGTGGTTGAAATCAAGATTTTTTTGGTAGACAATAGGTGAAGCGAGGAGTTCAATCGATGTTTTTAGAGTGAAATCGGAGATTGGAGAGCCGAAGAGGAGAGAATCACAGAAGCATGAAGTGTGGATTATTGCTTAAGGTTCAATGGTGGTGAAGTGGATCAGAGAGGAGGGAGAGGGGATATTCGATTGCCAAGATGAAAGATAGAAAGAAGGTAGAAAAGAACAAGGCGGGTTTTCAAAATTTTGGGGATTTCATTTTCGCCCTTATCTACTAAACGCGCGCGTTCATTAAAATTATAAAGCGACATTTATAGAGGACGCGCATTTAAGATACAACGCCCTCCGTGTTTTTAATTTTTTTTTTCTGATGACATTAATTTTAGGGCGCGCAATAACGCGTGACCTAAATCCTTAAATTCTTTGAAGAGATGACACCTTTTTAGTGTCACTCTCTTTTGCGTAACATAAATCAATGAGTGTCGTGGTTTGCGCGTCGTAAAAGGTTCTTTTTCTTGTAGTGTACTGCTGTTGTGAAGGCTGCCTGGAACATATTGGCATCGAAAGGAAAAGGCGGTTGAGGAGGTTGAGGTGGTGGTGGAGGTGGTGGTATCGGCGTTTCGTTATTTGGGTTACGCCTGGGATTCCTGCGTGGCGACATCTTTAACTATGCGTTTAAAAGATGACGACATGGATAAGAATAAATGAATAATGAATAATGAATGTGTCTCATGGACTAACTCTCCATAGTCCAACAACACAATGAATAGTATAACAAAATGAAGATGATAGCATTTGGATAATAATTTCCATATGATTAGATATCTGTCAATAATATTGGAATTACAGATGTAACAAGTTCGGGAAAAATGGCCTAGAAGTAGGCCTTACATCAGCCAATATAGGAAAATTTTGACAGAACTATGACTAGATTAAGACCTAACAGTCTAAGATTTAACAAGATAGGAAATTAGACCAAAGTTTTTATAGAAACTAGGTTATATCCAAAAGACGAGTCGATGAGATTCTATCGGCGACGAGAACTGCTAGCATGAGTTCTTGATCCCAACAGTAGACGTTCCATGTCCCTCATACGCATGTCAGCTCTCACTTGCTGAGCTCGAAGTTCCCTAACTTCAGCTTGAGTTTCAGCAAGTTCACTCTGCAGAGCTGCATTGCGGACCAGAGTCCTTTCATGAGCAGACTCTAGTTGGCGAATGCGGACGGTGTTAACGCCAGAGTTGGCGTCAATCTCCAAGACTCGATTCATAGTTGATTGACCTAGTATCATGTTCCTAGAAATCCTACGAACCATGATGGGTAGGACCCTGTCAGCAGAACCTCCCTCAGTGAGGTTGTAGAAACTTCTGTCTCCGTTGTAGGGAATGGGTTGACCCTGTTCCTGACTCCATCTATTCAAGTTAGTGCCCCACAGAGGTGTGGGTCCTTGAAATGCGGGACGGGGGTTCAGGTTTAGGTCTTGAGCAGCTGGGGGTAGGTTGTTGACTTCAGGCTTCGAGTCAGAACTATCGGAAAAACCCTCAGCATGGTGATCATCCAAAGGGATTGGGTGATCATCTTTTGGTTCTTACTCTAGCCATCTAGCGTTTCCTTGGTTTGGGATGTTCGGGTCGCCATGATGAAATCCAGCCATTACTCTACGCGAGAAAAGGGATATAAGAAATAGCTTAATAGATGAACTGACTAAGATAATTACAGTAAGACCAAATACCCCTATGGTATTTCTTTATGGTTGTGTTGGTAAATTTTTAGACTTGTTGCCACATCACAACCATTCTTGGGCATATGCTAATCACTCCTTGGACCAACATAGTTGATCAGGCTATGCCATTCCCAAGACTGAGCATATATCCCAAGGCTTACTTGTGATATTCAACAATCGTAATACTTTCGTTCTTGTCATTGTGACACTGATTTTAGTATGAATGCAGACACGTATACTTACTTAAATATTTTAATATTTAAAAGTATAAACTCTTAGACAGAGTGTTTTACTCCCAATGTATTTATAGTTACTATATCTTTTATGGGTTGATATACTATATTCACTATAAACAATGCTCTGATACCAATCTGTCACACCCCAAAACCAAGAACGGCGGAAACGTTCCGGGGTGGAGGACGTCATGTACAGTATCACAACAGTGTAAAGTAGTAAACAAGCAACAACATCATCCATTGCATTAAAAGTAAATTATTAATACATGTGTGTTCTTTCATTGTAATAAGACACCAAAATATGTAATCAAAATAAAAGACGAGTCTTGTCTGTGCTTCGTCTTCTCAAAACCTGAGCATCGTACCTGTCTACTGGTGACCTGAGAATACAAGTTATTTTGAAAGCGAGTATCAGCGTAAAGCTGGTGAATTCATAAGTATTTAAGTGTCATTGTCTTGTTTTGGAAAACGGTTATGAATGCCATGTAAATCTTTGAATGAAACAGTTGATATAAGTATGAAAACCCTAAAAAATCCCATATTTCCAACTACTATGAAATGTAGTCTCCTACCAAGACCCGAATGTTTTGCTATAACAATGATAGTTTTTCCTTCTTTTTGACTATTACTAATAGTATTTAGTCTAAATCATCGTTTATGTAAAGGTATCACAAAATAAAGTAATAGGAAAAGTATAATCATATCGGTGTTGTCCTTTTGCATTAGGATCCACTCGACATCGCGACTGCCGAAAAGTATAACCTTGAACATCCGTAGATTGTTCAATTACCTCCGTAGCTGGCAGCAGGTTTAAGGAATGGTTAGTCCCATAAAGGTACTCCTAATATAAGTATTAACCATAGACATCCGTAGATGTTCATTACCTCTGTTGCTAACAGGTGGGTTCCGGAATTGTTAGTCCCATCCAGTTAACCTTTTGAACTAGGATAGGCAGAACAATTTACACATAATGTACTAGTAAACCATCCTATTGAATCTAGGTACAAGTATCCATGTAAGTGTATACAAACAAATGTAGATATGTAAATGTATTCATGTAACATGAAATGTATAGTATAGACTCATGAATGAACTAACTCTGGTGTAATTCCTTGTAATAGGAATAATGTTTTGTATCTCCTAACTATCCCTATAATAGTTAAATGGAAGGTAATTGATTGCCCAAGTAGGTATATACACCCTTGCTACACAAGAGTGTGGGAAACTAAATGAAGGCTGAAAACTATAACATCATTACATATATAACAACATAAGTGTATAGATATAGTTTTGTTCAAGAAGGTAAAAATGGTTTTGTAAGACATCTAATAGTTTTGTACAATAACTAACAATGACTTAATGTCATTTTAATAAACATTTCAAACGTAATACTTTTGCTACCAAGGTATTTTTAAGACAGAAAACCATTTCATGCATCACATTTTGAAGTATGTGAAATCTACTGGATGAAAACACAGTTATAAATACATATGAGTGATTTAATAACATGTTGTTTTCTACTTGTATTCCCCCCATTAAAGCATTTAAAATCATTTAAAACATTGATTAAGGGGTATGAAGTCACCTGAAGATGGTGGTTTAGATGAACTGAACGGTGTAGGATTGTTAGGTGTCAAGTGAGGACTTGTACACACACTATGATCCTAAAGAACATATAATCACACATATATGCACCCAATTAGTCTTAAAATACTAATTGAAAATGTTAAGACATCCTAGAACATGATAAACACTTTATATAAGTGTTATAAGCCCTAAGGATTGCATCTAAGTTGTTGTAGGACAAGGCTTTAGGAGTGATTAAGGCACTCTTTGGCCCTTGAGTTTGGAGTTCACGGTCCAAGAACTTCTTGGGCCGTGAACACCATAATCTTGGTGTTCATGGGTGATTTCTAGTCCTATATACACTAACATACAAGTCTAAGGTAGTTACATATCAAGGGGAAAGGACTAGGCATCATTTCACCCTTATAAAAGAGTTTACTCCCCGAGGTGTTCTTGGGCGGTAAACTCTCAAATCTTGCTGTTTTGATATGATTTCTAGGTTAATAAGCACATTATAAGCCATATAATACAACTAGAGAGAGGTACTCACGATTTGGGATGAAAATCCGAAGATCCGTGAGAGAGAAAATGGCTTTTCTCTAGTTGGAAATGTAACTGATGAAAAATATGGCTCAAAATCCTTTATACAGTCCTGGGATTTTTGGCAGAAAATATTTTATTCCCGCAATGAACTCTAATATCATAGCGTTTTGGAATAACAGAGTTGCACAAAACCCTAGTGCGTCCACTCTCCTGATATCTCCTTAAGTGTAAATCCTGAAATACTCAAACTTATACGGAAATGTCTGAAAATTTACTGCGACTGTTCTAACTTCTATTAACTTGATAATGTTTGTACATAATGGAAATTTCGTGTTAGCACAGAGGCCACACATATTGGTGTTATATCAGTGATTCCTTGAGGTATAACTCAGTTTCCCACTGTTTTCATGCTTATAGTCCCTTAAAGCTCCATTAAAGTCCTTCTTGAGCCTTTTCCCAAGCTTGGATATGGATTAGGGTATGTGATAAGCTGATTAAGCTTTAGATCTAGGCATGATTGAGGTCCAGGAGCTCGGATCCACTGCCTTTATCAAGCCATATTGCAATAAAGCCCTAGATCTACTCTTTTAGTGCATTTTGAGCCCTAAAACCTTCATTGGTGTTTATTTACACGTAAAGTTGGAAACTTTACGTGTTAATCAAGCCCTAAGAACCCAGATCTACGTATGGAATGAGCTGGATCCAAGAAAAATCGAGTATATAGTAGTTGCATGTGGTAGACTCGGCGAGTCATTCATCGGACTCGGCGAGTCGAGTCGCGAGTCCCCGAGTTTTCCCCCTTTTCGTGTTTGCTGAGTGGAGTAGTGAGTCATGGGGTGTGACTCAGTGGGTCGGAAGCCAGACTCACTCATGGGGAAACTCGGCGAGTCAATGCCCTGACTCGGCAAGTTCAAGGCAATCTTCTTGTCTCAAGAACAGACTCGGCGAGTTGTTCATACAACTCGGCGAGTCTCAGCATGGAATGCTCTTCGGATGAAGATGAACTCGACGAGTTGTTCGTACAACTCAGCGAGTAGGATGACGGACTATTGGACTTTGGTTTAGAAGGAAAACTCGTCGAGTCAATGCCTAACTCGACGAGTAGAGACAGGATTATGGTCAATCGAATGGATAGGGACTCGGGGAGTTGGCAAGCCGACTCGGCGAGTCGAGTCACTGAAAGTTGACTTTGACTTTGACTCTTGGCTTGGTTAGGGGTAAATGGTCATTTTACCCTGAGGTCGGTTAGCAGCATTTGACTGAGTGTTTTGTGGGAGTTATAGTCGGAGGATTTCCGGGGCAGCAGCAGCAGAAGACAGTCAGTTCCCACGCAGATCAACAGCTACTTTGAGGTGAGTTACCTTCCAGTAGCGGTGGGTCTACGGCCACAATGCCGGCCCACCAGTAGGAGTTGTATGATAGATGATTGTCTCTGTGATATTCACCTAGGGTTGCTAATACCTGTGTTATGTTTATGTGCTAGTATGATATGATGCTATGTGATATGTGTTATGTGGTAGCAGTAGGGGGTGAAATAGTCCCCAGTATCCGGTCGTAAGGACCGTAAGGGAGGCCAGCACCCACATATGCTAGGCAGTATCCGGTCGTAAGGACCGAAGGGGAGACCAGCACCCATATATGCTAGTTAGTATCCAGTCGTGAGGACCGAAGTGGAGGCCAGCACCCAGATATGCTAGGCAGTATCCGGTCGAGAGGACCGAAGGGGTAGGTTGGGCACCTAGATACGCCAAGCAATATATGTATATTATGTGATTATATGTTATGTGGTACAGTGGGGGAACTCACTAAGCTTCGTGCTTACAGTTTTCAGTTTTGGTTTCATGTACCTCTTCTTCGAAGGGGAAGGAGCCGGCGCAGTAGCAGCACATCACATACATGCCTTGTATTCCGCACTATGAGAACTTCCTGGGGATTTGTTCTCTAACATTGTTATGTTTTATAAAATGTTTTTCCAGACACGTGTTATCTTTTATGAAAGGAAATGTTCAGTGAATGTTTTATTTCTAATGTTTTGCTAAGTATATGTTTTAAAAATGAATTTTTTGGCTCGTATTTTTGGGACGTTACAAGTTGGTATCAGAGACCTGGAGTTCCAGGTCGGGGATATGGTTCTCCAGAAGGTGTCGCCTTGGATGGGCGTCATTCGATTCAGGAAGCGGGGCATGTTGGGCCCGTGATATATTGATTCGTTCAGGGTTGTAGCCCGGGTGGGAAAGGTGGCATATAGGCTGGATCTGCCAGCCGAGCTCAGTCAGATCCACAGCACCTTCCATGTCTCCCAGATGCGGAAGTGCCTAGTGGATGATTCAAAAGTGGTGCCATTAGAGAATATCCAGGTTGATGACAGCCTGAATTAGATTTAGCGCCCAGTCGCAATCCTAGACCGAAAGTCGAAGGATCTAAGGAACAAGAAGGTGGAATGAGTGAAGGTGAAATGGCAGCACTGAAGGGGTTCAGAGTGGACTTGGGAGTCGGTGGAAGAAATGATGGAGCATTACCCCGAGCTATTTCAGGATAGAGCAGCAGACTTCGAGGACGAAGTCTAAAATAAGTGGGGGAGATTTTGTGACATCCCAAGAGTTTCCATTCTGTAAAACCATCCACAGCAAGTGAAGTCAAATCCGTTCTACTAACTTTCAAACTTTTGAGATAAGTTTGAGCATTTCAGGATTTACACTTAAGGAGATATCAGGAGAGAGGTTGCACTAGGGTATTGTGCAACTCTTTTTTCCCAAAGCTCATTGATATTAGAATTCAATCCTTGAATAAAATATTTTCTGCCGAAAACCCTAGGGGTATATATATGGTTCTTGACCATATTTATTCACTAGTTGCATTTCCAGCTAGAGAAAAGTCGATTTCTCTCTCAAGGATCTTCGCCCGATCACCCCGGATTGTAAGTATTTCAATCTAGAGTGTATATAAGTGTGTTATATGCATAGATAACATGGAAAATCAGCCAACACACCAAGGAAATGGTGTTCACGGCCCAAGATCTTCTTGGACCGTGAACACTAATTTTGAGGGCCAAAGTGTGCCTAATGCCCCTCCAAACCTTGTAAATGAACCTAGAGACTACCCATAACTTGTTTAGACGTCAAAAACATTAAGAATCAAGGCTAGAAGTGAGTTCACGGCCAAGGATGTTCTTGGGCCGTGAACTCCATTTTAGGGTGCCAAAATGCCCTAAATGCCTTCCATAAGCCAAGAGACTAGCCTAGCACTTTACCATGATGTGTTTAGGACTCAAAGCAACCAAAATACCAACACCCATAGGTGTTTACGGCCGCAAACAATTGACCAAATGGTCCATGGGCCGTAAACTCAAGTGAGGGGTGTTTTGATGCCACAAACACTTCCTAAGGCTTAGGCTTGAATTTAGGATGCGTCCTTATGACCTTTAGGACCCTCATAAGCATAAATGGCCATGAGTTTACGGTAGTAAACTCATTTGGGCCATGAACTCCTCAATTAATCCAAAGAAGGTGGTCTTTCTCATCCTAGGTTAGAGCTAATGTCCCTAAATCATTCCCTAGCCTTCAAACTAGCATTAACACATGAGTAGCCATGTGTTTACGACCGTAAACTACCTTGGGCCGTGAGCTCATGGTAGTAAACTCATTTGGGTGCCTTTATACCTTCCTATGTTGAATCACATGTGATTCCAACACTTGGTCAAGGTGTTTCCTAGTCCTAGAAGGTGTTTCCTTTCATATAGTTGTTGTAAACAGTATATTCATGTCAATATGTGTCCTTATATGTCATTTATGACTTATTGTGTCTCGGAACTTCATTCATGGAACTTCTCATCCTTACACGCATACCCGTTTGAATCATCCACATCAGGTGAGTTCATACCCCGTAATAAATCATGTAACTATTTTAAACTGTTTTAAGGGGGGAATACAGGTTGAACACAATGATAATTGTGTACATATTTGTTGTTATAGATTCTTCAAAATGTTACTTATGTTAATTATAAGTTGTCAACACATTTCAAAACTCTGTTATTAAAGCTAAAGCATAACTTAGTAGAGAAAGGAGTCATTTCAGTAACAGTCCAAGTAGAGCATTAGTAAACTATTATAGGTATAGTTTAGGAGAATGCTATTCATTACTTCTAGTACAATGAGGCACACAAAGAGTTAATATCAGAATAGAACAAACAGTGAAAAGAATCAAACAATACCATAACAGAACATAACAAACGAGTTAGGTTGCTATAGCATGATAACACACAGACGGGATCTAATTATACCAATGAATCACTAACAAATTAGCGATAATTATATTGGGTATACATGATCACATAAGTTTAATGTGAATTACACGACTTGCATGGATTTGCTGGGGTCACGTTTGGTTCCCTCAATCTCTTTACATTGAGAGCGTTTAGTAAGGGATTCTAGCTTTCATATTATGACCGTAATAAAACAAATATGTTTTTAGGTTAATAGTGCATCCGCATGTCATTATAAACGACATATGTGTACTTACTTCTCCCATTACTTTTATAAAGTGTCGGTAACACTTGAAAGTTAATCTATTTTCTAGTTGAGATAGTTATAAACCATGGAGAATATACTTTAAATTTGACAAAGGAACAGTTGGGTTTAACTGAGATCAGAAGATGCCTTGGTAGAAGGCTATAATTAAAGGTTAGGATCATAGCTCTAGCTTTATGATTCCTTAATGTATATGCTATAGAATAAATATATGCCAATAGATTCTGACAGCTAATAGGATGTGTGCCTTCGCTTCATTTTCTACTTTCGTTTGATGTGGTCTTGAACCGAGTTCCCCCGATCTATTATCTAACCGAATATATATATATATATATATATATATATATATATATATATATATATATATATTTATTTATGCTTAGTATACATTAAGTCATCATAAGGGTACCAAGTATGGATCAGGTTATAGGACACAGAGTCGAAGCACAGTTTTTGTAGTACAAAACTTACTTATCAAAGTCAGTATTTTTGATAGACAAAACTAGAGATTTCCCAGAAAAGGGCTTAATCCATTTTATTAAGCCAATACAGTTTTAGAGACTTTAAGTGAGTTAACTCTATAATACCTTAGTTTATACACCATGTTCATATATAGAACTAATATCCGATAGATAGTTAAATGTGTGTTTTCCCCCAATTAACTATCTACCCAATATCATATTATATATAGCAGTACAAACAAAGCTATTATAAAAGTAATCACCGTAGTCATTATTTTACTATAAGAAATATAGGTTTTCTTAAAAGAACTCTCCAGTAGATATAAAGGAACCATTACAAATAAATCCATGAGTAACAAGTGAATACACCAAGGTTATATATGACAGTGATCTAACAACCAATGGAATCTGTGCTATCCGCCTTACTTGTTGTTCCTCGTTGGGTTGTGAGTTTAGGGCAGATGAGCACAATGGATTCTTGATTTACTCTAAGTATATATAACTTGTACCCACTTAGTATGCATAGTAAGGCTTGTAGTGTCATTTTACTTAACTTCCATTAAAGTAGGAAATATAGGATTGTCTAGAGGAACAGGCGATCATTTCAAAACAGAACTTACATCTTACATCACTTGTGCTTATACATTTTCAACCACATTTTTACAGCTTACTCACATCAGTAAAATCTTATGAACTCACCAGCTTAATTGCTGATCAACTCTTTCAAATAACTTGTATTCTCAGGAGACTATTAGACAGGTGCTCGTGCTGGGACTACAGAAGATGGAGCATTATAGCTTCAACTCATGTTTTGTTATTTGTTTATGACTTCTATGTTTTGTGAACACATACATTGTAAACACTTTCTTTCTAAATGAAATGGTTGTTCATTACTTTCTTACCATATACATATCTCGTGATACTTGACATAACGTCCTCCACCCCAGAACGTTTCTGCCGTTCCGGTTTTGGGGTGTGACAAATTTTTAGCAGTTGGTTCCTGGTATGTGAAATTTATCTAAGTGTTTTGCATTTTTAGCCTTGGACTCGACGAGTTGTAGGCCCGACTCGCCGACTAGAGTCGGGATATGGAACACGTTTAAGTTGGCGACTCGGCGAGTCCCCGCAGTTTGATGAAACCCTAATTTCAGGGGTTTGTGCCCTATTTAAATCATCTTATGCGCCCCCAAGCTCGCCCCCTTCACCCTCAGAGCTCCCTATATCGTCCAAACCTTGTTCCTTGTGAGATTGAAGTGCTTTGGTGCGTTTTCTTGAAGATTTTGAGGGAAAAAGGAGAGTAGATCAAGAAGAGAAGAAGGAGGCCAGACATCTTGGTGTTATTTCAGTGATTCCTTGAGGTATAACTCAGTTTCCCTCTGTTTTCATGCTTATACTCCCTTAAAGCTCCATTAAAGTCCTTCTTGAGCCTTTTCCCAAGCTTGGATATGGATTAGGGTCTGTGATAAGCTGATTAAGGTTTAGATCTAGGCATGATTGAGCTCCAGGAGCTCGGATCCACTGCCTTTATCAAGCCATATTGCATTAAAGCCCTAGATCTACTCTTTTAGTGCATTTTGAGCCCTAAAACCTTCATTGGTGTTTATTTACACGTAAAGTTGGAAACTTTACGTGTTAATCAAGCCCTAAGAACCCATATCTACGTATGGAATGAGCTGGAACCAAGCAAAATCAAGTATATAGTAGTTGCATGTGGTAGACTCGGCGAGTCGTTCATCGGACTCGGCGAGTCGAGTCGCGAGTCCCCGAGTTTTCGCTCTTTTCGTGTTTGCTGAGTGGAGTAGTGAGTCATGGGGTGTGATTCAGTGGGTCGGAAGCCAGACTCACTCATGGGGAAACTCGGCGAGTCAATGCCCTGACTCGGCAAGTTCAAGGCAATCTTCTTGTCTCAAGAACAGACTCGGCGAGTTGTTCATACAACTCGGCGAGTCTCAGCATGGAATGTTCTTCGGATGAAGATGAACTCGACGAGTTGTTCATACAACTCGGCAAGTAGGATGAAGGACTATTGGACTTTGGTTTAGAAGGAAAACTCGTCGAGTCAATGCCTAACTCGACGAGTAGAGACAGGATTATGGTCAATCGAATGGATAGGGACTCGGGGAGTTGGCAAGCTGACTCGGCGAGTCGAGTCAACTGAAAGTTGACTTTGACTTTGACTCTTGGCTTGGTTAGGGGTAAATGGTCATTTTACCCTGAGGTCGGTTAGTAGTATTTGACATAGTGTTTTGTGGTAGTTATAGCCGGAGGATTTCCGGGGCAGCAGCAACAGAAGACAGTCAGTTCCTACGCAGATCAGCAGCTACTTTGAGGTGAGTTAACTTCCAGTAGCGGTGGGTCTACGACCACAATGTCGGCCCACCAGTAGGAGTTGTATGATAGATGATTGTCTCTGTGATATTCACCTAGGGTTGCTAATACCTGTGTTATGTTTATGTGCTAGTATGATATGATGCTATGTGATATGTGTTATGTGGTAGCAGTAGGGGGTGAAATAGTCCCCAATATCCGGTCGTAAGGACCGTAGGGGAGGCCAGCACCCACATATGCTAGGCAGTATCCGGTCGTAAGGACCGAAGGGGAGACCAGCACCCATATATGCTAGTTAGTATCCGGTCGTGAGGACCGAAGTGGAGGCCAGCACCCAGATATGCTAGGCAGTATCCGGTCGAGAGGACCGAAGGGGTAGGTTGGGCACCTAGATACGCCAAGCAATATATGTATGTTATGTGATTATATGTTATGTGGTACAGTGGGGGAACTCACTAAGCTTCGTGCTTACAGTTTTCAGTTTTGGTTTCATGTACCTCTTCTTCGAAGGGGAAGGAGCTGGCGCGGTAGCAGCACATCACATACATGCCTTGTATTCCGCACTATGAGAACTTCCTGGGGATTTGTTCTCTAACATTGTTATGTTTTATAAAATGTTTTTCCAGACACGTGTTATCTTTTATGAAAGGAAATGTTCAGTGAATGTTTTATTTCTAATGTTTTGCTAAGTATATGTTTTAAAAATGAATTTTTTGGCTCGTATTTTTGGGACGTTACAAGTTGGTATCAGAGACCTGGAGTTCCAGGTCGGGGATATGGTTATCCAGAAGGTGTCGCCTTGGATGGGCGTCATTCGATTCAGGAAGCGGGGCATGTTGGGCCCGTGATATATTGATTCGTTCAGGGTTGTAGCCCGGGTGGGAAAGGTGGCATATAGGCTGGATCTGCCAGCCGAGCTCAGTCAGATCCACAGCACCTTCCATGTCTCCCAGATGCGGAAGTGCCTAGTGGATGATTCAAAAGTGGTGCCATTAGAGAATATCCAGGTTGATGACAGCCTGAATTAGATTTAGCGCCCAGTCGCAATCCTAGACCGGAAGTCGAAGGATCTAAGGAACAAGAAGGTGGAATTAGTGAAGGTGAAATGGCAGCACCGAAGGGGTTCAGAGTGGACTTGGGAGCCGGTGGAAGAAATGATGGAGCATTACCCCGAGCTATTTCAGGATCGAGCAGCAGACTTCAAGGACGAAGTCTAAAATAAGTGGGGGAGATTTTGTGACATCCCAAGAGTTTCCATTCTGTAAAACCATCCACAACAAGTGAAGTCAAATCCGTTCTGCTAACTTTCAAACATTTGAGATAAGTTTGAGCATTTCAGGATTTACACTTTAGGAGATATCAGGAGAGAGGTTGCACTAGGGTATTGTGCAACTCTGTTTTCCTAAAGCTCATTGATATTAGAATTCAATCCTTGAATAAAATATTTTCTGCCGAAAACCCTAGGGGTATATATATGGTTCTTGACCATATTTATTCACTAGTTGCATTTCCAGCTAGAGAAAAGCCGATTTCTCTCTCAAGGATCTTCGCCCGATCACCTCGGATTGTAAGTATTTCAATCTAGAGTGTATATAAGTGTGTTATATGCATATATAACATGGAAAATCAGCCAACACACCAAAGAAATGGTGTTCACGGCCCAAGATCTTCTTGGACCGTGAACACTAATTTTGAGGGCCAAAGTGTGCCTAATGCCCCTCCAAACCTTGTAAATGAACCTAGAGACTACCCATAACTTGTTTAGACCTCAAAAACATTAAGAATCAAGGCTAGAAGTGAGTTCACGGCCAAGGATGTTCTTGGGCCGTGAACTCCATTTTAGGGTGCCAAAATGCCCTAAATGCCTTCCATAAGCCAAGAGACTAGCCTAGCACTTTACCATGATGTGTTTAGGACTCAAAGCAACCAAAATACCAACACCCATAGGTGTTTACGGCCGCAAACACATGACCAAATGGTCCATGGGCCATAAACTCAAGTGAGGGGTGTTTCGATGCCACAAACACTTCCTAAGGCCTAGGCTTGAATTTAGGATGCGTCCTTATGACCTTTAGGACCCTCATAAGCATAAATGGCCATGAGTTTACGGTAGTAAACTCATTTGGGCCATGAACTCCTCAAAAACTCCAAAGAAGGTTGTCTTTCTCATCCTAGGTTAGAGCTAATGTCCCTAAATCATTCCCTAGCCTTCAAACTAGCATTAACACATGAGTAGCCATGTGTTTACGACCGTAAACTACCTTGGGCCGTGAGCTCATGGTAGTAAACTCATTTGGGTGCCTTTATACCTTCCTATGTTGAATCACATGTGATTCCAACACTTGGTCAAGGTGTTTCCTAGTCCCAGAAGGTGTTTCCTTTCATATAGTTGTTGTAAACAGTATATTCATGTCAATATGTGTCCTTATATGTCATTTAGGACTTATTGTGTCTCGGGACTTCATTCATGGAACTTCTCATCCTTACACGCATACCCGTTTGAATCATCCACATCAGGTGAGTTCATACCCCGTAATAAATCATGTAACTATTTTAAACTGTTTTAAGGGGGGAATACAGGTTGAACACAATGATAATTGTGTACATATTTGTTGTTATAGATTCTTCAAAATGTTACTTATGTTAATTATAAGTTGTCAACACATTTCAAAACTCTGTTATTAAAGCTAAAGCATAACTTTGTAGAGAAAGGAGTCATTTCAGTAACAGTCCAAGTAGAGCATTAGTAAACTATTATAGGTATAGTTTAGGAGAATGCTATTCATTACTTCTAGTACAATGAGGCACACAAAGAGTTAATATCAGAACAGAACAAACAGTGAAAAGAATCAAACAATACCATAACAGAACATAACAAACGAGTTAGGTTGCTATAGCATGATAACACACAGACGGGATCTAATTATACCAATGAATCACTAACACATTAGCGATAGTTATATTGGGTATACATGATCATATAACTTTAATGTGAATTACACGGCTTGCATGGATTTGCTGGGGTCGCGTTTGGTTCCCTCAATCTCTTTACATTGAGAGCGTTTAGTAAGGGATTCTAGCTTTCACATTATGACCGTAATAAAACAAATATGTTTTTAGGTTAATAGTGCATCCGCATGTCATTATAAACGACATCTGTGTACTTACTTCTCCCATTACTTTCATAAAGTGTCGGTAACACTTGAAAGTTAATCTATTTTCTAGTCGAGATAGTTATAAACCATGGAGAATATACTTTACATTTGACAAAGGAACAGTTGGGTTTAACTGAGATCAGAAGATGCCTTGGTAGAAGGCTATAATTAAAGGTTAGGATCATAGCTCTAGCTTTATGATTCCTTAATGTATATGCTATAGAATAAATATATGCCAATAGATTCTGACAGCTAATAGGATGTGTGCCTTCGCTTCATTTTCTACTTTCGTTTGATGTGGTCTTGAACCGAGTTCCCCCGATCTATTATCTAACCGAATATATATATATATATATATATATATATATATATATATATATATATATTTATGCTTAGTATACATTAAGTCATCATAAGGGTACCAAGTATGGATCAGGTTATAGGACACAGAGTCGAAGCACAGTTTTTGTAGTACAAAACTTACTTATCAAAGTCAGTATTTTTGATAGACAAAACTAGAGATTTCCCAGAAAAGGGCTTAATCCATTTTATTAAGCCAATACAGTTTTAGAGACTTTAAGTGAGTTAACTCTATAATACCTTAGTTTATACACCATGTTCATATATAGAACTAATATCCGATAGATAGTTAAATGTGTGTTTTCCCCCAATTAACTATCTACCCAATATCATATTATATATAGCAGTACAAACAAAGCTATTATAAAAGTAATCACCGTAGTCATTATTTTACTATAAGAAATATAGGTTTTCTTAAAAGAACTCTCCAGTAGATATAAAGGAACCATTACAAATAAATCCATGAGTAACAAGTGAATACACCAAGGTTATATATGACAGTGATCTAACAACCAATGGAATCTGTGCTATCCGCCTTACTTGTTGTTCCTCGTTGGGTTGTGAGTTTAGGGCAGATGCGCACAATCGATTCTTGATTTACTCTAAGTATATATAACTTGTACCCACTTAGTATGCATAGTAAGGCTTGTAGTGTCATTTTACTTAACTTCCATTAAAGTAGGAAATATAGGATTGTCTAGAGGAACAGGCGATCATTTCAAAACAGAACTTACATCTTACATCACTTGTGCTTATACATTTTCAACCACATTTTTACAGCTTACTCACATCAGTAAAATCTTATGAACTCACCAGCTTAATTGCTGATCAACTCTTTCAAATAACTTGTATTCTCAGGAGACTATTAGACAGGTGCTCGTGCTGGGACTACAGAAGATGGAGCATTATAGCTTCAACTCATGTTTTGTTATTTGTTTATGACTTCTATGTTTTGTGAACACATACATTGTAAACACTTTCTTTCTAAATGAAATGGTTGTTCATTACTTTCTTACCATATACATATCTCGTGATACTTGACATAACGTCCTCCACCCCAGAACGTTTCTGCCGTTCCGGTTTTGGGGTGTGACAAATTTTTAGCAGTTGGTTCCTGGTATGTGAAATTTATCTAAGTGTTTTGCATTTTTAGCCTTGGACTCGACGAGTTGTAGGCCCGACTCGCCGACTAGAGTCGGGATATGGAACACGTTTAAGTTGGCGACTCGGCGAGTCCCCGCAGTTTGATGAAACCCTAATTTCAGGGGTTTGTGCCCTATTTAAATCATCTTATGCGCCCCCAAGCTCGCCCCCTTCACCCTCAGAGCTCCCTATATCGTCCAAACCTTGTTCCTTGTGAGATTGAAGTGCTTTGGTGCGTTTTCTTGAAGATTTTGAGGGAAAAAGGAGAGTAGATCAAGAAGAGAAGAAGGAGGCCAGACATCTTGGTGTTATTTCAGTGATTCCTTGAGGTATAACTCAGTTTCCCTCTGTTTTCATGCTTATACTCCCTTAAAGCTCCATTAAAGTCCTTCTTGAGCCTTTTCCCAAGCTTGGATATGGATTAGGGTCTGTGATAAGCTGATTAAGGTTTAGATCTAGGCATGATTGAGCTCCAGGAGCTCGGATCCACTGCCTTTATCAAGCCATATTGCATTAAAGCCCTAGATCTACTCTTTTAGTGCATTTTGAGCCCTAAAACCTTCATTGGTGTTTATTTACACGTAAAGTTGGAAACTTTACGTGTTAATCAAGCCCTAAGAACCCATATCTACGTATGGAATGAGCTGGAACCAAGCAAAATCAAGTATATAGTAGTTGCATGTGGTAGACTCGGCGAGTCGTTCATCGGACTCGGCGAGTCGAGTCGCGAGTCCCCGAGTTTTCGCTCTTTTCGTGTTTGCTGAGTGGAGTAGTGAGTCATGGGGTGTGATTCAGTGGGTCGGAAGCCAGACTCACTCATGGGGAAACTCGGCGAGTCAATGCCCTGACTCGGCAAGTTCAAGGCAATCTTCTTGTCTCAAGAACAGACTCGGCGAGTTGTTCATACAACTCGGCGAGTCTCAGCATGGAATGTTCTTCGGATGAAGATGAACTCGACGAGTTGTTCATACAACTCGGCAAGTAGGATGAAGGACTATTGGACTTTGGTTTAGAAGGAAAACTCGTCGAGTCAATGCCTAACTCGACGAGTAGAGACAGGATTATGGTCAATCGAATGGATAGGGACTCGGGGAGTTGGCAAGCTGACTCGGCGAGTCGAGTCAACTGAAAGTTGACTTTGACTTTGACTCTTGGCTTGGTTAGGGGTAAATGGTCATTTTACCCTGAGGTCGGTTAGTAGTATTTGACATAGTGTTTTGTGGTAGTTATAGCCGGAGGATTTCCGGGGCAGCAGCAACAGAAGACAGTCAGTTCCTACGCAGATCAGCAGCTACTTTGAGGTGAGTTAACTTCCAGTAGCGGTGGGTCTACGACCACAATGTCGGCCCACCAGTAGGAGTTGTATGATAGATGATTGTCTCTGTGATATTCACCTAGGGTTGCTAATACCTGTGTTATGTTTATGTGCTAGTATGATATGATGCTATGTGATATGTGTTATGTGGTAGCAGTAGGGGGTGAAATAGTCCCCAATATCCGGTCGTAAGGACCGTAGGGGAGGCCAGCACCCACATATGCTAGGCAGTATCCGGTCGTAAGGACCGAAGGGGAGACCATCACCCAGATATGCTAGTCAGTATCCGGTCGTGAGGACCGAAGGGGAGGCCAACACCCAGATATGCTAGGCAGTATCCGGTCGAGAGGACCGAAGGGGCAGGTCGGGCACCCAGATATGCCTGGCAATATATGTATGTTATGTGATTATATGTTATGTGGTACAGTGAGGGAACTCACCAAGCTTCGTGCTTAAAATTTTCAGTTTTGGTTTCAGGTACCTCTTCTTCGAAGGGGAAGGAGCTGGCGCGGTAGCGGCACATCACATACATGCCTTGTATTCCGCACTATGAGATCTTCCTAGGGATTTGTTCTCTGACATTATTATGTTTTATAATATTTTTTTCCAGACACACGATATCTTTTATGAAAGGACATGTTCGGTGAATGATTTATTTCTAATGTTTTGCTAAGTATATGTTTTAAAAATGAAATTTTTGGCTCGTATTTTTGGGAAGTTACAATTTTTGAAAATTCAATTAGTATAAATAAGGGCCTCTAGCTCTCATAATTCTTGCACCATTCTCTTGATTCAAGAGTATTTCCCTTCTTATCCCCCGAGCATTTCGGTTACTCGTGATTCGACTTCTCTCTCTGTAATTTTCGTATAGTTAGGTGAGCGCCGAAGCACTGCACAAATCTTTCTTAGAAAGATTCAGCGACGAAGTTCTCCCCTGCAGAGCCCGACTCCTATCTAAAACCCCCTTGTAAGTCACTTATGCTTACCCTATTTTAATATAGCTTATATTTAAAATTAATATTATTATTATGAACTTATAATAAATATTTGAGCTATTATTATATATGTGTCGTTATAATATCTTTTTAACTACTCGCGGTATGGGGAATCTGGTTTAAAGAGCCACATAGGGTTATTGGATTTCAGAAGTGCTATATGACAAAATGGTCTTGCCCTCCGGTGTTTTATGTCTGGCCCCTGTCTGTACATAGTGGTTGGAAAGTATTGTTTAAACGCTTATATAATAATAATAATAAGACTAATAATCAGTCACAGTAAATATTAGACTAAAATCTAGTGGTAATAATACTAGGTTTCGTCGAAGGAAAATATTTTAAAGTAAACGAAGTGTTGTCTGAGTACCGAGTCACCACCTTCACAGGTGAGTGCATAGTTAGTTTCATCTTACACATAGATATGATGTATTTTATATAAATTACGTGCTATGTGTGAATATTATCTGAGTACTTGCTGTCTATGCTAGATGAACGATTTTATACATGTTTTAAATGATTTAAATTGTATATGTATTTTATATCTACGATAATGTTGGGGTAAAATATGGGTAGATGTAATAGATGGAATATGAGTTGGATGAGGAGTTGAGAGGTGTTATAGACCATGAGGTGAGGGTGAGAGGTGGACGATGTGAGAAGCCTTTTCCAAATGATGACCCCGTTATTCAGCAGAGTATGGATGACAACCACAGACTATTCTAGACAGTCCAGTGGAACACTAGCAGGCTCGCAACTTGTAGGTGTTGTGAACGATGTGTTCACCTGGTATACTCTAAACCCTGACGTCCATGCAGACTTGGTGCCTAAACCTTGGTGATCATGTAGACTTGATGCCTAAACCTTGGTGATCATGCAGACTTGATACCTAAACCTTGGTGATCATGCATACTTGATGCCTAAACCCTGGCAACTATGCGGACTTAGTATCGAAACCATGGTGACTATGCAGACTTAGTGCCTAAGTCATGGCGACTATCCAGACTTAGTTCCCGTTGTGCAAACCGTGGCAACGATGGACTTCGTGCTGATTCCTTAGGATGATCCTTAGGAATGAATGAACGAGGAAATAGCTGATTCTTAGGGTAGATCCCTAAGACTAAAGAAGATAATGGGGATGGGTAATTGGGTTGATTGTTTGATTGTTTAAACATAATAATTATATTATTTTGGGTTGAAAACCCTATGTACTCACCAGGTTTCACAACCTGACCCACTCAATTTATTTATATCACAGGTGCCGATATGAAGTGACCCACTCTGTTTATGCTTATGTTTCTGTATTGACTATGACATCCCAAATGTTTTAAAATGAATAAAGTACATTTCTTCGGAAATGCTTTGCTAACGTATTTATCGTGTTTTTCTGGGAATAAATTCTGCAACATTTTTATTAAAAGAGGTACTCTGATTTTCATAAAGCATAAACAAAATCAGTCTTTTCTGGCCGTGAAAATGGGGATGTCACACATACAACTTGGGCCGTATACTCCTCTTTATATCCGTACACTCCCAGGCCATACACCCATGGTCGTACACTCTTCATATTGGCCGTACACTCCCTTTTAGTGAATCACATGTGATTCCAACACTTGGTCAAAGTGTTTCCTAGTCCCGTGAGGTGTTTTCCTTGCATTTGGTTGCCTTTAAAAACTATATTTATGTCAATATATTCCATTATATGTCATTTACTACTCGTTAAGTCTCGGGACTTCATTCGTTGAACTTCTCATCCTTACGTGCATATTCGTTTGAATCACCAACCTTAGGTGAGTTCATAGCCCTATAATGAATCTTTTAACTATTTTAAATGCTTTTAAGGGGGCGGGGGATACAAGTTGAACACAATGATAATTGTGTAAATGTTTGTTATAAAAATATTTGAAAAGATTGCTTATGTTTGTATAAGTTATCAAAACATTTCAAAAACTCTTTTAAAGTTATGTTACTTTATAGTTTAAAGTACAAGCATAACTTAGTAGTAAAATGAGTCTTTTTAGTAATAGTTCATGTAAAGACACTAGTAAACTATAAGGGGTATAGTTTAGAGGTTCAGTTCATACTAGATGCTAGAACATACTATAAAGAGAAAGATGGAGGTAGATACAATACATCAGAGAGACATACTATACAATATACATGATAATAGAAGGAACATACTAAGATACTATAACATAACGAACATACTAAGATGCTATAGCATGAGAACAACTACAGATCTAACTATACCAATAATCACTAAATCGTTGTTGTAAGCAAAAGGTGATAGTAAATTGGGTATACATGATCATATAACTTTAATGTGAATTTACGCGGCCTAGCAATTTGTTTGCGGAAGTCGTGTTTGGTCCCTAGAATCTCTTGCAGGGAGAGCGTACAGTATGGGTACTATCCATCACATTATGACCTAAATAAAACATACATGTTTTAAGGTAATCAGTACATCAAGATTTCAATTTAAAAGACAACTGTGCACTTACATTTTCCCATTACTTTCATACTGTGACAATTCCACTTGAAAGTTAATGCAAACTATTTTCAAGTCGAGATAGTTATAAACTAGGGAAAACTTACATTTTACAAACAACAAACAAAACAGTCGGGTCTAGTACATTCAGTAGAAAGGGACCATAATGCTAACCTTATGATTCCTTAATGTATACATCAAGGGATATATATTAATAGGATCCGATTGGTAATAGGATGTGTGCTTTCGGCTTCATTTCATGTTCCTTGTTTGATTGTGCGCTTAGAGCGGATTCACCCGGCCTATTCTCCATTCGATCTTAGTTATATATATATATGTTCCGTATACATTAAGTCATCATAAGGAGTGCCAGGTATGGGTCAAGTCATAGGACACTAATACGATGCACAATTTTCTAGTACAAAACATACCTTTCAAATCAGAACTTTTGGTATACAAAACTAGAAACTTACCAGTAAAAGTTTTAATTCGTTTTATTAAACCAGTATAACTTAAAGGACTGTAGGTGGTTAATCCTATAATACCTTAGTTTATACATCAGGGTTATATATAATTAATACCCAATAGATAGTTAGATGTGTGTCTTCCGCCTCATTCCTTGTTCCTTGTTTGGTTGTTGGCTTAGGGAAGATCCATACAATTAACTATCTATTCGATATTAGATTATATATAGCTAGTATAAACTAAGTGATTATAGAAGGAACCACTGTGGTTACTATTTTTATTATAAGAAATAAGGGTTTTTGTCACACCCCCGAACCAGACGGCGGAATCGTCCGGGGGCTGTCGTGACTCAATTGAATACCATAACATTGAATATATATGAAACAAAACAACATTCGTCACCATTCATCAACATAGTACAACCAGTAGTGTTTACATGTCATACATTGTTTGAGATATTACATTTCCAAAAATTTATATTGTTTGGTTCACACATAAATAAACTGCAACCGTCACTGAGCATGATTTCCCTTGACTCACTGGTTTCCTGAGAATACAAGTATTTTGAAAAACGTCAACATATGAAATGTTGGTGAGTTCATAAGTAGTGTTTGAAATCGAATGTTTATATTGTTTGAAAAACCACCAGAAAATCCGATATTTTCTGAAAAGAAAAGCTTTCGAAAACGTTTGTGAAGATCCATAAGTATGCTTGTTTGTTTCTATACTTGCAAAAATTGTTCATTTAAGTTGTATGCGTTTAAAATCTGTATGTGATAAAAACCCTAGGGAAACCCGATGTTCCCCTAGTTCTTTTGAAATCCGTTGAGTTGCGTTGAAACCATTACAAAAATAGTAGTATCGGTCCCAAGCGACGTTGGAAGGTTCTCGAGCATTGATTATTTACTACAAACCCGCATTACACAAATGCCCGGTTTATAGATATACCAACGATTCCCGAAGGCGTCGTCAGTACTAATCACGTTATCCAATCGCCCGGACTATGAGTGGTCCCGCATCCGAAGAGAAAGAGGTCACGAAGACCCCGATAACTCTATTAACCGGCTGGGGAAAAATGTGTGCGAGGGGTCCCCGACCCGCCTCGTAAAATGTGTAGACTTTTCTAGCAATACCATGGCCCTTGGGGTCCAATGGTACAAGCCATTGAAAGTCACCCTACGTTGTGCCAAGTCGGTAAGACTCAACACTTCGTAGAAAAAAAATGTCTTCGGGCCTTAAGATCAGGTCATTGGGCTAGCTAGGCCCAACAAACAAGATTTTACACTTTTGGGGCCCGAAGATGGTGCGTAGACGTCTGTGCACACTCGTATGTATGTGTATTACCAATCGTTATTTGTATGTATCAAAGAGTTAGTAGTTGTAGGTTTCCATTGGCTCGAGACCGAGCCAATTCGTTTAACAACGACTTTTGGTATTGTAATGAGTTGTATTTCGTTGATAGTTGAGGTGTCATTATTTGATCACATTGTACATAATGAATCAGCCTTGAAATATTTCTGTTTTCAGCCCCTCATTATTTGTAAAAATTACATTTTCAACCCTTTTATTTAAATATTTCCCGGTTTGGTCCTTAAACTATTTTTCTTGACATTTTAACACCAAAAATTATTGAAATTAATATTTTCCAGCATATTTTTCAAAGAAAACAGTTTAAGTCCCTGAAAATGCAGTTTTTCTCGGTTTTAGCCCATCTTTTCGCAATTTTGACAATTTTGGCCCAAAATGGAAAATTTTTGCAACTTTGGTCCTTTTTAAATTTAAAAAGCATTTTAAACCTTTGAAAAGGGTTTGGAACACTTATAGTCCACTGTTTTACAGAATTTCACAGTTTTGGCCCTTCAAAACAGAAAAATTCGCATAATGGGCCTTATTGGGCCGAAATTTACATTTTTAGCCCAATAGGCTTGAAATTTATGTTTTTAATCCTCAAAATGAATAAAATTCCAGAAATAGCTTTATTGAAACTGTTTTGACACATTTCAACTATCAGAATCTGTAAAATGTCATTTTGGGCCCTAAATTTTGTATTTTTCACATTTTTGGCCCAAGATGTGTGTTTTTAGCTTAAAGAAAATTGTTGCTAACCACTTGGCTATTTCTCTAGTATCACTTATTATGTAGTAACATATTTGAAGCTAATATCATAAAACATGAGTTATATCTCGGTTTTGAGGGGTTTAATGGCTAGATCCAACATTAAAACACATATAAGCATACATATAAGCATGGAAATCATACAAGGCATACAAATACATATAGATCTACACTTTCACTTGTATTCCCCCCCACAAAAACTCTTAAAAACAGAAAATAGGGGTATGAATCTCACCTTGGGGTGTTGTTTCGGTTTTTGGAAGAAAAGATGGAAGAAAAATGAAGTGTTTTTGGCCTTGGCTCCCTTTGATGAAGATCTTGAGTTTTGAGATGATTCTAGGGTGTAAGATCACGATTTTTATATAGATTAGGAAAGGATTTTGATAATAAAAGAATTTAAACCATAGATCTATGCATAATCTTACCTTAGATGATGATTTACTTGCAAAATCCTCTTGGAAAGTCCCTAAATTTCGAGATTTTTGGAGAGGGAAGAGGAAGAAGTCTTGAGTGAATTTTAGAGAGAGTTTGTGAGTGTTTTGTGTGTGTGTGGTGATGCTCTCGGCCAAAACAAGAATGGGGAGGGAGAGGGAAGAATGGAAGTGATCTTTGAAGTGAGATGCATGGAGAAATGAGAAAAATGCATGGATATCCTATGGGTAAAGATGAGGTGTCACTTGAAAGTCAACTCCTTCTTGGGTTTGGGCCTTGGGCCGAGAATGGGAAGGAAAAAAAAGGATTTTTGGGCTTTTTGCTCCTAAGCCCAATATTAGTGTTAATTAGGGTGTGTTTTAAGCTTAAGAGAATGTAGTAGGATTTTTATGTTTTTCTTGAACTAGTTTTAGGTTTCTCATGTATCAAGGCTTTTAATTTATTTAATTCTAGGCCCAACATGACCTAAAATGTTAAAATAAATAAGTGTGGGTCCAATTAGAGTCCAATTAGGGCTCTAAGCCCATGATAGTCTAATTGGAAGCTTATTGGTCCATTTGGATCCAATAAGGAAGTTCTAGTCCAAAATAGACTTAATAAGAACTTCTAGGGTCTCCAATTGTTTGATGACTATTTGTAATTCTAGCATGTTGTATTTACTTGAAGTTTTTGATTCACATTAACTTGAATGTATAGATTACATAGCTTAAAATTTACAGTTGTGACATCATCCCCCCGTTAGAGGGAATTTCGTCCCGAAATTCTGTTTGAAAGCTAGGTTTGAAAAAAAAAAAAAAAACTAGAATAGGTGAGGGTACTTCTGCTTCATTTGGTCTTCGCGTTCCCACGTGAATTCTGGCCCACGCTTTGCGTTCCACCGTACCTTCACGATCGGGATGCGACTTTGTTTAGTACGCTTCACCTCCCTGTCCATGATTTCGATTGGCTCTTCGACGAACAGGAGATTCTCATTGATTTCGATTTCGTCGAGAGGAATGACAAGGGTTTCATCTGATAGGCACTTTTTCAGATTAGAAACATGAAACACGGGGTGTACACCGTTTAGCTCTGCGGGTAGTTGTAGTCTGTAGGCTACCGGACCTATTCGGGCGACGATTTCGAAAGGTCCAATGTACCGTGGGTTTAGCTTTCCTCGTTTTCCGAAACGTATAACCCCTTTCCAGGGTGAGACCTTCAACAATACTCGATCACCGACCTGGAACTCTAGGGGCTTTCGCCGTTTATCAGCGTAGCTCTTTTGCCGGTCACGCGATGCCTGTAATCGAGCTTTGATCTGGACAATCTTTTCTGTAGTCTCGCGAATGATTTCCGGTCCCGTTAATGCTCCGTTCGACTTATGTGTTCCTGCTAGCTGGGTGTCACCTACTTCAGCCCAACATAACGGTGATCTACATTTACGCCCGTACAGTGCTTCGAAAGGGGCCACCTTAATGCTCGAATGATAACTATTGTTATATGAAAACTCGATCAACGGTAGGTGGGTATCCCAAGACTTTCCGAAGTCTATCACACATGCACGAAGCATGTCTTCAAGCGTCTGAATGGTTCGTTCGCTTTGACCGTCCGTTTGTGGGTGATACGCGGTGCTCATATCAAGATGAGTTCCCATTGCCTTGTGGAGCGACTGCCAAAAGCGTGACGTGAACCTACTGTCCCTATCCGAAATGATGGATTTTGGCACTCCATGAAGTCTTACAATCTCTCGTAGGTACAAACGCGTCAGCCTCTCCATCTTGTAGGACTCTTTGATGGGCAGGAAATGGGCAGATTTCGTCAGTCGGTCGATTATTACCCATATGGTGTCCAATCCGTCCGACGTCGTGGGCAGCTTGGTCACGAAGTCCATAGAAATCCCCTCCCATTTCCACTCAGGGATTGCCGGTTGTTGTAACAATCCGGAAGGTTTCTGGTATTCCACTTTTACTTTGGCACACGTAAGGCACTTACTAACATAAGTTGCGATTTCCGCCTTCATGTTAGGCCACCAATAGTGCTGCTTAATGTCCAGATACATCTTGTCCGAACCAGGATGAATGGAGTATCGTGTCTTGTGGGCTTCCTTCATAACGATCTCCCTGAATCCTCCGATTTTTGGAACCCAAATACGGTTCATGAAGTAGTATACCCCATTCTCTTTGACTTCCAGGTTCTTCTCCATTCCGCGTAATGCCTCGCTAGTTCTGTTTTCCGTTTTCACAGCCTCTGCCTGGGCTGATGCAATTTGAGTGGTCAGATGAGACTGAATGGTTATCGAGTGCGTTTTCGTACGGCGATTTGTGTATTCCTTCCGACTTAATGCGTCAGCTACCACGTTGGCCTTGCCTGGATGGTACTTGATCTCGCATTCGTAGTCGTTTAACAATTCCACCCATCTTCGTTGTCTCATGTTCAGCTCCTTCTGATTCAAGATGTGCTGGAGGCTCTTGTGGTCCGTAAAGATGGTGCACTTTGTACCGTACAGGTAGTGCCTCCAAATTTTTAGAGCGAAGACCACAGCTCCCAGTTCTAGGTCATGGGTTGTGTAATTTACTTCGTGCGTCTTTAGTTGACGGGACGCATATGCTATTACTCTTCCACGTTGCATGAGAACGCAACCTAAGCCCTGATTTGACGCGTCACAGTATACTACAAAATCTTCCGTTCCTTCGGGTAGAGATAGTACAGGAGCGCTGCAAAGAGCTTGCTTCAAGGTTCGAAACGCAATCTCTTGCCTGTCTGTCCACTTGAATGGCACACTCTTTTGCGTAAGTAAGGTAAGTGGCTTGGCGATTTTTGAGAAGTTTTGGATGAATCTTCTATAGTAGCCTGCTAGGCCTAAGAACTGACGAATTTCCGTGGGAGTAGTCGGAGTTGCCCATCCTTCCACAGCTTTGACCTTAGAAGGGTCCACATGAATTCCGTCTTGGCTAACTACGTGGCCTAAGAAATTCACACTCCGAAGCCAGAACTCGCACTTGGAGAGTTTGGCGTAAAGCTTTTCCGATCGCAGCGTTTCTAGGACTTGTCGGAGATGTTGGCCATGCTCCTCTTTGCTTCGAGAATAGACGAGGATGTCATCGATAAACACAATGACGAAGTTGTCCAAGAACGGTCGACAGATTCGATTCATTAGGTCCATAAACGCGGCAGGTGCATTTGTTAGACCGAAGGGCATCACGACGAATTCGTAATGTCCATAGCGGGTTCGGAAAGCGGTTTTAGGAATATCTTCTTCTCGGACCTTGAGTTGATGGTATCCGGACCGTAGATCTATTTTAGAAAAATAGCTAGCTCCTTGGAGCTGGTCAAATAAATCATCGATTCGCGGGAGTGGGTAGCGGTTTTTGACAGTGAGTTTATTCAACTCTCTGTAATCGATGCACATTCTGAAGGATCCGTCCTTCTTTTTGACAAAGAGCACCGGAGCTCCCCATGGCGAGTAGCTAGGTCGGATAAATCCCTTGTCCAGAAGCTCACTGAGTTGGCTGGACAATTCCTGCATTTCAGCAGGAGCCAGTCGATATGGTGATTTAGCGAGGGGAGTTGCTCCTGGAACGAGGTCGATTCGGAATTCAACCTGTCTCTCTGGGGGTACTCCTGGAAGATCTTCGGGAAACACGTCCGGAAATTCACACGCTACCGGGATGTCTTGGATGTTAGTTTCTTCTTTTGTCTTGTCCACTATGTGGGCCAAGAACGCTAAATTGTTCTTTCGCAGATGCTTTTGTGCTTTGATGCACGAGATGAGGCGGAGATTCGTACTGGGTTTGTCTCCGTAAATTACTAGGGTTTCGTGATTCGGGAGACGAAGGCGAACGGCCTTCTCGTGGCACATAATCTCAGCATGGTGGGGGCTTAACCAATCCATGCCGATAATCACATCAAAACTCCTAATTGATACTGGCATTAGATCTATTCGAAAGACGTGCTGGTTAAGGGTTAGGGTACATCCAGTGTAGATTTCCCTAGTGGATTCGGTTTTCCCATTGGCCATTTCTACCGTATAGGTTTCATTTAGCTTCTGGGGTTGTTGTTTTAGTAAATGTTTAAACTTCTCGCTTACGAAACTTCGCTCCGCTCCGGTATCAAATAAGATGCATGCATAAGTGTGGTTTAGGAGGAACGTACCGGTCACAACTGCGGGATCTTGAACTGCATCACTCTGACCCATAGTCAGCATTCTTCCTGTTCCTCTGTTTCCGGAGTTGTTGTTGTTGTTAGGGCAATCTCGACGGAAATGTCCCGTCCTTCCACACCCGAAACAGGTGTGGCTAGGCCCTGCGTTGTTGCCGCCGGCATTGGTGTTGTTGGTGTTGCGGTGATTGTTGTTGTTGTTCTGGTTGTTTCCCTGACTCTGGTTCTGAGAAGGATAAGTCCTGCAGAACTTTGCAGTGTGTCCCCTTCGGTTGCAACTGGTGCAATGGAACTCCCTACATTCTCCTTGGTGATGGAAACCGCACTTGTTGCATTTGGGATGAGTGCCGGAATAGGGTCTTGAAGTATTTGAAGTAGCTGAGGCTGGAGCATGTGATGTGACTGGTACCGGTGCAGTGACAGCGTGAACTGCCACCGTTTGCTGCTTTTTAGAGGTCTCGGGACCTTGACGCCCCTTCCTCTTGTTGTTCCATCCCTTCTTACCATCGCTCTCCTTCTTCTTCTCAGTCTCTACCGGTTTCTCGCCCTTTTTGTGGTTATGATCATAGAGCCTCTTTGCCAATCTCTTCGCGCTGTCAAACGTTTCAGGGTTAGCAGCTATCACGTTCCCTTGAATGGGGGATGTCAATCCCCAAATGAATCGTTCAATCTTCTTCCCCTCTGATGTGATCATACCCGGGCACAACAGAGATAGTTCGCTGAATCTCGATATGTAAGCATCGATGTTCCCATTCTGCACCGTGAGATTCCATAGTTCCTGCTCCATCTTCTGTATTTCGCCTCGGGGGCAGTACTCAGCCGTCAACATCTCTTTCATCTCTGTCCAGGGAATAGAGTTGGCGACAGGGAGTGTCATAGCTTCCACATGACCATTCCACCAAGTGAGCGCTTGGTCCACAAAAGTGCAGGCCGCGAACTTCACTTTCATCTGCTCGGGGCACTCGCATATCTCGAATACCGACTCTACTTTCTCGATCCATCGCTTTAGGGCGATCACTCCTCCGGTACCGTTGAAAGTTCGGGGTTTAGCGTTCGCAAAATCCTTGTAGGTGCACGTTTTAATGAGTCCTTGGTTCGTCCCGTTGTTCGAACTTCCGGATCCTTGCCCGTTACCTCCTCCGTTGTTCCCTCGGTGAAGTTGTGCCATAGCCGCTGTGACTGCAGCAGACACGGCTGCCTGGAAAGCAGTGGAGTCAACTTCCGGCGGGGTTGGTTCGGGATTTCCGCGAGTAGCTGGGCGAGGCATCTTTCTGTCATGAAACGGAAAGATGTTGAGTGTACGTGGTTTCGGTGAGGTTGTGATCCTACTAACTAGGTGTAGGGTACGAACCTAAGCATTACTATCATCAAGCATGCAATCATAATGTCTCAACTCATAGCAACTGAGAATAATTTAGCAAAACACACAAAAGTTTATTAATATTATCCGCATTTCGTACAAGAAGATTTGCTCGTAGGAGCATACATAAGTAATGCTAATCCGACAGCATAACGGCTCCATGAGTAGTGTAGTCACTTAAACATAGAGCCGGAGTACATGACATAGTTACTAATATCCTACTACGATAGGTCTATCCCTAACCGCGATGAGCTGCGTCAGGAGGTGGTGCCGAAGTCATATGCCGAAATGTTGTGCCAGTAGCTGCGCCATCTCTGCCATGTCTCCTATAACCTCATCCCTCTCATGCTCTGCTTGCACTGCCCGAGCCTCCATAGCATACAGCTGTTGTCGCAGTGCAGCGATCTCAGCTTCGAGGGAACGGTTCTCTCGTGGGGGGTTCACTGGTGGGGCAGGGTGATCTGGTTGTGCCTCGTCCTCGCATGGCGGGATGGGGTCCTGGTCCCCGACCCGGCCGTCTTCGTCGTCATCGTCGAGCTCTCCAATTTCGTAGTCAGTGTCTACATATTCGTCGGGTTCGACGTCGTGTGCTTCTCCTGGATTCTCTCCCGGCTCATCCACAAGCATCCCGTGAGCTACTAAGGCCTGATGAAACTGGATACCCTGCTGCTCCTCCTCGGGCTCCTCCTCCTCCTCTAGCCACCCGTTGTTTCCCTGATTAGGGAAGTAGGGGTCTCCAGGGTGATGAAAACCAGCCATGCTGTCTGCGCGAGTACGTAATTATGCTACATTATTCCTAGGGTACTATGACTATTACACAGACTAAGCAAATATTCTCTTTTTGGGTGATAGAGGGTATAATTTTTAGGTTCCCTGGCTATTCCGATCTCATCAAGACATGTGTTAGCTTTACCTTGGAGAGAATGTAGTTGATCAGGCTACATTCACTCCTTGGTATCACTAAGAACAGTCCCGAATTAACCGAGATACCAGCATTATGGTGTTTGATTCAGTGTTAGGTCCTTACTCCTAATGCAAGCAAGTGTATTTTATTCATTTGTTTTGTTCAGAGTTATGTTAGTCCTTCTTTTTGGTTTATAGTTGCATATCAATGTATGGCTCGACATGCTAGTTCACTATAAACAAAGCTCTGATACCAACCTGTCACACCCCCGAACCAGACGGCGGAATCGTCCGGGGGCTGTCGTGACTCAATTGAATACCATAACATTGAATATATATGAAACAAAACAACATTCGTCACCATTCATCAACATAGTACAACCAGTAGTGTTTACATGTCATACATTGTTTGAGATATTACATTTCCAAAAATTTATATTGTTTGGTTCACACATAAATAAACTGCAACCGTCACTGAGCATGATTTCCCTTGACTCACTGGTTTCCTGAGAATACAAGTATTTTGAAAAACGTCAACATATGAAATGTTGGTGAGTTCATAAGTAGTGTTTGAAATCGAATGTTTATATTGTTTGAAAAACCACCAGAAAATCCGATATTTTCTGAAAAGAAAAGCTTTCGAAAACGTTTGTGAAGATCCATAAGTATGCTTGTTTGTTTCTATACTTGCAAAAATTGTTCATTTAAGTTGTATGCGTTTAAAATCTGTATGTGATAAAAACCCTAGGGAAACCCGATGTTCCCCTAGTTCTTTTGAAATCCGTTGAGTTGCGTTGAAACCATTACAAAAATAGTAGTATCGGTCCCAAGCGACGTTGGAAGGTTCTCGAGCATTGATTATTTACTACAAACCCGCATTACACAAATGCCCGGTTTATAGATATACCAACGATATCCGAAGGCGTCGTCAGTACTAATCACGTTATCCAATCGCCCGGACTATGAGTGGTCCCGCATCCGAAGAGAAAGAGGTCACGAAGACCCCGATAACTCTATTAACCGGCTGGGGAAAAATGTGTGCGAGGGGTCCCCGACCCGCCTCGTAAAATGTGTAGACTTTTCTAGCAATACCATGGCCCTTGGGGTCCAATGGTACAAGCCATTGAAAGTCACCCTACGTTGTGCCAAGTCGGTAAGACTCAACACTTCGTAGAAAAAAAATGTCTTCGGGCCTTAAGATCAGGTCATTGGGCTAGCTAGGCCCAACAAACAAGATTTTACACTTTTGGGGCCCGAAGATGGTGCGTAGACGTCTGTGCACACTCGTATGTATGTGTATTACCAATCGTTATTTGTATGTATCAAAGAGTTAGTAGTTGTAGGTTTCCATTGGCTCGAGACCGAGCCAATTCGTTTAACAACGACTTTTGGTATTGTAATGAGTTGTATTTCGTTGATAGTTGAGGTGTCATTATTTGATCACATTGTACATAATGAATCAGCCTTGAAATATTTCTGTTTTCAGCCCCTCATTATTTGTAAAAATTACATTTTCAACCCTTTTATTTAAATATTTCCCGGTTTGGTCCTTAAACTATTTTTCTTGACATTTTAACACCAAAAATTATTGAAATTAATATTTTCCAGCATATTTTTCAAAGAAAACAGTTTAAGTCCCTGAAAATGCAGTTTTTCTCGGTTTTAGCCCATCTTTTCGCAATTTTGACAATTTTGGCCCAAAATGGAAAATTTTTGCAACTTTGGTCCTTTTTAAATTTAAAAAGCATTTTAAACCTTTGAAAAGGGTTTGGAACACTTATAGTCCACTGTTTTACAGAATTTCACAGTTTTGGCCCTTCAAAACAGAAAAATTCGCATAATGGGCCTTATTGGGCCGAAATTTACATTTTTAGCCCAATAGGCTTGAAATTTATGTTTTTAATCCTCAAAATGAATAAAATTCCAGAAATAGCTTTATTGAAACTGTTTTGACACATTTCAACTATCAGAATCTGTAAAATGTCATTTTGGGCCCTAAATTTTGTATTTTTCACATTTTTGGCCCAAGATGTGTGTTTTTAGCTTAAAGAAAATTGTTGCTAACCACTTGGCTATTTCTCTAGTATCACTTATTATGTAGTAACATATTTGAAGCTAATATCATAAAACATGAGTTATATCTCGGTTTTGAGGGGTTTAATGGCTAGATCCAACATTAAAACACATATAAGCATACATATAAGCATGGAAATCATACAAGGCATACAAATACATATAGATCTACACTTTCACTTGTATTCCCCCCCACAAAAACTCTTAAAAACAGAAAATAGGGGTATGAATCTCACCTTGGGGTGTTGTTTCGGTTTTTGGAAGAAAAGATGGAAGAAAAATGAAGTGTTTTTGGCCTTGGCTCCCTTTGATGAAGATCTTGAGTTTTGAGATGATTCTAGGGTGTAAGATCACGATTTTTATATAGATTAGGAAAGGATTTTGATAATAAAAGAATTTAAACCATAGATCTATGCATAATCTTACCTTAGATGATGATTTACTTGCAAAATCCTCTTGGAAAGTCCCTAAATTTCGAGATTTTTGGAGAGGGAAGAGGAAGAAGTCTTGAGTGAATTTTAGAGAGAGTTTGTGAGTGTTTTGTGTGTGTGTGGTGATGCTCTCGGCCAAAACAAGAATGGGGAGGGAGAGGGAAGAATGGAAGTGATCTTTGAAGTGAGATGCATGGAGAAATGAGAAAAATGCATGGATATCCTATGGGTAAAGATGAGGTGTCACTTGAAAGTCAACTCCTTCTTGGGTTTGGGCCTTGGGCCGAGAATGGGAAGGAAAAAAAAGGATTTTTGGGCTTTTTGCTCCTAAGCCCAATATTAGTGTTAATTAGGGTGTGTTTTAAGCTTAAGAGAATGTAGTAGGATTTTTATGTTTTTCTTGAACTAGTTTTAGGTTTCTCATGTATCAAGGCTTTTAATTTATTTAATTCTAGGCCCAACATGACCTAAAATGTTAAAATAAATAAGTGTGGGTCCAATTAGAGTCCAATTAGGGCTCTAAGCCCATGATAGTCTAATTGGAAGCTTATTGGTCCATTTGGATCCAATAAGGAAGTTCTAGTCCAAAATAGACTTAATAAGAACTTCTAGGGTCTCCAATTGTTTGATGACTATTTGTAATTCTAGCATGTTGTATTTACTTGAAGTTTTTGATTCACATTAACTTGAATGTATAGATTACATAGCTTAAAATTTACAGTTGTGACAGTTTTCTTAAAGAATCATTTCACCAAATATAAAGGAACTATTACAGTTAACTCCGTGAGTACCAAGTGAATATGCCAGGGTTATATACAACGTTCATCTAACAAACAATTGGATGTGTGCCATCCACCTCATTCCCTATTCCTTGTTTGGTTGTGGGCTTAGGGAAGATACACACAATCAATTGTTTGTTTACTCTGAGTTTTATATAACTTGTATCTATTTAGTACTCATAGAAAGGATTGTAGAGTCATTTTTACTTATCTTTCATAAAAGCAGGAAATATAGGATTTTATGGAGGAACAAGCGAACTTTTCTACACAGAATTCACAACTTACTAAACTTTATTAAAACTAACTCACATCACTAAAATCTTAAGAACTTACCAGATTAATTGCTGATCTACGCTTTCAAAATAACTTGTATTCTTAGGAAACTAGTAGGCAGGTACTCTCACTGGGAATTCAGAAGATGGAGCAATATAGCTTCATGTCTTATTTTGTTATTTGCATATGTATTCTATGTTTTGTCAACACATACTTTGTAAACACTTTCTTTATAATGAAATGGTTGTTTATTAATTTGATTACTATGATGCATGTCTTGTGATACTAAACATGACGTCCTCCACCCCAGAACGTTTCCGCCGTTCTGGTTTTAGGGTGTGACAGATTGGTATCAGAGCATTGTTTATAATGAACTAACTATATCAACCAATAAAAGATATACAACTATAAATACAATGGGGCTTAAGTGCTCTGGATACTAATATTTTTTAAGAATATAACAATAATTTATAAAAATATACCTACTTGCTTATACATGTATACACACTAGAACAAGTATCACAAGAAGAATAGAACATAAGTATTTAAACGTTGAATACTGCGGTCAAACCTAGACAGTTATGTAATCACAACTAGGATCTATATAGCCTGATCAACTATATTCATCCTAGATCTGACTGACATGTGTTTAGGAGTGATGTAGTGTTGCAATAGTCTTAAAACTTACCTAACTCTATTCAAGGGAATTCTAGATTAGAACATAAGGATAAGATACTATGGGATTATTTTATGATACTATAACACGATAGCAAGTTTAAAACATACCAAGTACATTACATTAAAATACTATAGTAATATTGTAGGCACCAAATAAATTACTTATGTGATAACTTAAAAGACCCTTACGGATAGGTCTATAATCTTGCAATGTATACTCTCAAGGTTAGATATAATTGAGATTTTATAGACTTAGAATTTCTGATCTATGCTTCACTACCTGTTCCTAAGTTGGTTGTGGTTTTGGAGTAGGATCACTTATTCGAAGGTCTATTTCATCTTGAAATATATACAACATGTATACATTGTACCATTATAGGAGGACTCTGTAACAATCACCCCATAACTTTTCACTTAAATCTCATAGATTCTCTAGTCACATCCATTCTCGCACGACAAAACCAGACAGATGTAACCACTTCCACATAGTAGTCAGCAGAAGAGTCAAGGAGGAACAAGAGCAAGTTCAATAGAAGTTTTCAAACAAAGATCAGCCGAAGTAACCAAAACATCATATGCGTCACACTAATAAATAATAATCCTGGTTAACTTAATGACTTAGTGGAAACATTGCTCACATTATGTGTCAGGATTATTTTCTTACATGCAGCTGGTAACAGTTATTCAGGTCATAGATATTCATTCGAGGATAGCCATTCCAAATTCATAAAGTTCATTAGGTATATACTCTTTTATGAATTGTCTCCAGAACCTTTTGGAAGTCAGGACCCGATACCCTCACAACTTGGATAACCTTGTCTTTCAACTTTCAGCTTATATCCACTGCTATAGACTTATTCCCATCTCATCTTTGTATTCTTTTAGCAAATATATCTCCTCACAGATCAAGCAGACACACTACTCCAATAACTCCAACTCAACCACCACTACCTCCTCCACAATTCGATACTGCTACCCTCCAAGCAGCGATATCCTCCACAGTAGCAACTGCTCTAGCTCATTTTGGCAAAAGTGGTACCTTCAGATCTGGTAGCGGTACCCACTTAGCGAACCCTAAAGATTCTCATGGACACCCAAGGGAGTGTTCGTAAAAGGACTTCATGAACTGCAGACCCAATTCCTTTAATGGAAATGGTGGAGTCATCACTCTGATGTGATGGTTTGAGAAAACATATTCGGTCTTCGCAATCTGTTTGTGCCCTGAAGGGAGCAAAGTGATATTTGCCGCGTGCACCTTCTCAGACAGAGCCCTGACATGGTAGAACAACCATGTTAAGTCACTGACCGTATCAGTGGCTAACTCAATAGGTTGGGAGAACCTAAAAGAGTTAATGCTGGAAGAATATTGCCCGTTGGGCGAAGTTCAAAAGCTGGAACAAGAACTATGGGAGCTCACGATGGTCGACTCAGACATAGTGGCCTACACTGACACGTTCAGCGACCTAGTAGTGCTATGCCCCAGGATGGTTACCCCGGAGAGCAAGAAGATAGAAAGATACGTCTGAGGTCTAACTGCCCCGATCGAAGGAGATGTGTTGTCTTCTAATCCAACCACATTCGATTGTGCCAAACGCCTGGCTTAGCGACTCATTGACCATGGAGTCCGCCATGGTGTAAAAGTCCCCGTTCCCAAGCCATCAAAGGGAGAGGACTATAAACGGAAGTCGAGGAATAAGAGGAAGAAGAAGCGAACAAAAATGGAAACCCCAGAAGAGCAACAAACGAGTACTATGTACACCGCCACAACACCTGCTACTCCAGCACCTGCCAGTCGATATGATGGAACACTCCTGAAGTGTGGAAAGTGCAACTATCACCACCATGGAGGTTGCTGGGAAATGCAGTGTCTGAACTGCCACAGAAAGGGACACACCATTCGTTTCTGCAGGGCACCAAGTCAAACGATCTCCCAAGTCCCCGATGTCGAAGAAAATTAAACCTGCTATGGCTATGGTGAGACTGGTCACTACCAGAGGGACTGCCCGATAACAAAGAAATCAGGAGCGGATGGACGAATTCTGATAAGCACCGCAGGAGAATCAACCCTGAAGTCGTCAACAAGAAGCGGTACGTCTTCGATCTATGAATTACTTTAAAAATTTATTTATATTTATATATAAGATTAAAACTTGGGGAAAACACTCAAAAGTAATTATAATAACTCACTAATTGAAGCAAGTCATAGTATTCAAGAGAACTAAAAGATCCATTCAGAGAAGCTATGATGGCTTAGTATGTACATTAGGGTTGTGCATAACTAAGATTTTGCAAACTTAGAGTGAGTGATTTCGCCTTAAATCCTGTTCCTTGTTTGGTTGTGGATTTGAGGCAGAGTTACTCAGTCGACTGTCTTATTCATCTTGATTATTCATAACTTGTATATCGTAGGCGATTACAGTCGTACCAAGGAGGATCGTAGTATAAAGTATCGACACTAGTTATCAAAGCACTTTCATAGTATGTACTCGCTCATTGCGGTACGATACGTAGAAGTGTTAACATCAAGGGGAAAACAGAAAGCACTAGAACGTTTACAAAGAGTAGATTGTCGAGCACACAAGGGATACATCATCGTATAACAGACGTTTCTTTCAAATCGGCCAAACTTTGTTCAGTAAAGAGTCCGTTACTATCATTCGTCATGAGTTAACGTGGTCCTCACCATACTAAGTTCATATGTTTCTATCGCTTCGACCGTCAAATTCATGAAACCTTCTTCATTCGTAACGACAGTCCGACCTAAACCTCAGTTTTGTCTTTCATATTTTAAACCCCGAAGTACTCGTGCGAAGAGTACTTTGTCCTCCGCAGCTTTTTCTCCGTATGTTCAACAGACCTTTCCAAAATACCACTCGTCCAGCAGACCAAGTTCAAGCACAGAGGCTAAGGACGAATACAACCCACCTATCACTATCTAGTGTATACGTGAGGGTGGTATATGATTATGATTTTGCAGATCTAGTATGTGTGTTTTCGCCCTATCTCATGTTCCTTGTTTGGTTGTGGACTTGGGGCAAAGTCGCACATCCGACCGTCTTACTAATCCTAACTATATACGACTTGTATACACGAGGTAATGATAGATGGACCAGGTATGAATCCAATCATGGACATTAGGGCAAAATCGCCAGGTCTACGAGTGGGTATTCTGCCAATCAGAGGAGCGCAACCCCAATAGTATTGCTAAGAAAGCTAATTTTGGGACGAAATTCCATCTAACGGGGGGATGATGTGACAAACAAAATAATTATTGCCTTCTAGCCTTGTTAAGGGTCATTCTATTGGGTTTTAAGCCTAGTACATTCAAGGAATGAGTGTTAGGAAGTACCAGCTACAGTCACTGTGCAATATTCAAGCCCTAAACTCCATCATGTGGAGTTTACGGCCGTAAACATGGAGTTTACGGCCATAAACTCAACCATGTCCGAAAACTATCAAGTATATATAAGGCCACTTCATTTTCCTCATTCTTTCCTTCCTTGGCCAACAAGTTCTTCATCCAAAGCCTTCAAAAACGTAACTGTTCATCACTCTAGTTGTTATCCTTCTTAATCATGCATTATCCACATGATTCATCCATGAAAACATCCCTTTTGCCTAGATCTTCATAATCTTGAACTTTCACCAAGAACACATAATAGTGTTTTGGTCCAAAATAAACCCTTTTAAGCTTCAATATCGTGAGTACTCTTTCCTTAACTTGTTATAGGATAGAAACACTTGGGTTACACTTTGAAATCATTCATTTCCCTAGAACAATAGGAGTTTACGGCCAAAGAGCATCTCCGTTGGCCGTAAACCCTTATAATGGTGCCATTTTGGCCATAAACCCTTCTAGAAGCTAAGCTTGTGACCTAGAACACTTCCTTGATGCAAAGAGGACCTTGTCACACACTTGGGTACAAGATACCTTGAGTTTACGGCCATAAGCTCATAGGTTCGTTACCCTATGGCCGTAAACTCCATGAGACATACCACTTGGTCCGTAAACTCCTCTTTATGGCCGTACACTCCCTGGCCGTACACACATGGCTGTACACTTTTCATATTGGCCGTACACTCCTCTTTAGTGAATCACATGTGATTCCAACACTTGGCCAAAGTCTTTCCTAGTCTCGTGAGGTGTTTTCCATGCATCTGGTTGCTTTGAAACACTATATTTATGTTAATATATGCCATTATATGTCATTTAGGACTCGTTAAGTCTCGTGACTTCATTCGTGGAACTTCTCATCCTTACGTGCATATTCGTTTGAATCACCCACATCCGGTGAGTTCATACCCCTATAATGACTCTTTTAACTGTTTTAAATGTTTTAAGGGGGGGGGGGGGGGGGGAATACATGTTGAACACAATGATAATTGTGTAAATGTTTTTTATAAACATCTTTCAAAAGATTGCTTATATCTTTATAAGTTATCAAAACATTTCAAAAACTTTTTGAAAGTTATGTTACTTTATAGTTTAACAAAACTCCGTTTTTAAAGTACAAGCATAACTTAGTAGTAAAATGAGTATTTTCAGTAATAGTTCATGTAAAGAAACTAGTAAACTATATGGGGTATAGTTTAGAGGTTCAGTTCATATGGGGTAAACACACTAGTAAATACACTAGTAAACTTGTATTCTCAGGAAACTAGAAGACAGGTACTCGCGCTGGAAATTCAGAAAATTGAGCAGTATAGCTTCATGTCTTAATTCGTTATTTGCATATGTATTCTATGTTTTGTGAACACATACTTTGTAAATACTTTATTTCTAATAAGATGGTTGTTTATTACTTTGATTACTATGATGTATGTCTTGTGATACTAAACATGACGTCCTCCACCCCAAAACGTTTCCGCCGTTCCAGTTTTAGGGTGTGACAAAGGCTGACCTTCGCAATGCAGAGGGTAGAAAAAGAAACATTAGAAAGGAGGCTAAAGGGAAGGCTAGGAAGTTATCAGAGAAGAAGCAGGAAGTACTTCAAGTGTTTACAGTTGTAGCACCCTTGGTGGAGACTACTTCATGAGGTAGTCCTATGTGCAAGGAATGTAAGTATCATCACCATGGAGCATGTTCAGTCTGTACAAACTATATTAATATAGGACATCTTGCAAACACGTGTAAAACACCATCTAATTGAGATAGCCAGGCCTGCTATGAGTGCAAGGAAAATTAACACATTAAGACGGATCTTCCGAAATTAAGAGGTCAGGGAGGAGCTGATAAAGGCATGATATTTGTTATTGGAGCGAGGGGGCCATTAAAGATCCTGTTGATAAGGTGTCTAAGTCTATAATTATAATTGGTATGCACTTGACCATTTTAGCATGGTCCATTTAGGTTGCATTTTACCAGAACAATTTGATAGGATGAACGTTTGAGAAAGAGGTTAGTTATGATTTATTAATATATTATTAGTATAATATATTAATATGAAAACATATTATTTAATTAGTATTGATCAAAAATTAATTTGGTGATCAAAAGAGACTAATTAAATCATGGATTCTTATAGTATGGGCCAATGGTTATTTAGGATGGGCTAAACTTATATGGTAGTCCATGGAGGTTTTTACCCATGGATCCTAAGTAATGTGAAAGGTCATGGGCATTAGGGTTGCATGGATGTAACCCTAATCATGCCCCACTATACAAAAAACCTCCCAACTCATGAAATCAGCCACTAGTGATCTTTGGAAGAGCATAGCCGATTTTTGTGTGCAAGTTACTTTCTCTCAAGTCCTCCATTGTTGGTGGCGCTTTGTGAAGCATTTGAGGCATCACATTTGGGGTGCTAGGCTCTTAAAGGTTCAAGTTAACAAGCTACAAGAAAAGGTTTTTCATCTAACTAGTGTTTGTTACACAAGTACCCATGTTTTGTATGCTTGTTAGGATAATGCTTTGGAAGAACAAAATGCATGTATAATTAGAGAAAACATAGATTCAAAGTATTTAGGGTTGTATTGCACCTTAAGGTTGTTAGAGTGCTAAAAACCCATCAGTGGTATTAGAGTCTAGGATTGTTTTCTATTATATTGTTGGTGGAATGTAATTTTTCAAAGCAGGAAAAGCTGTCTGCCAGCACCTACTCACCGAGTTCATACATGGACTCGATGAATCCAGTAGTGGGCTCGGCGAGTTGCAAGAACAAACAACAGTTTTTGGGTTTTTTTGGCCAAAATTGGATTAGGATCATTACCACCAATTGTTTTGAATCATTGAATCTATTTTTTTATGATATGGTAATGAGCATCCTAATCTAATTTCAAGGTAATTGTCAAAATTTTAAGATTATTGTTAGTTTATAAGATAAGCAAATTTGTATAGAAATTATTGATATGAATTATCTTGATTATGAGTTTAACAAGTTCATAGATAAATTATTTGATGATTTTATTAATCAAAATAAAAATGAAAAGTCTCTTGTTAAAGAGTCATTAAACTCATAGGTTATAGAAAATGAAGAGTCTCATTTTAAAAGGCCATTAAACTCATATGTTGGAAATGAAAAGTTTTGAAGAGTTTCAAAATTTGCCCTCAAGTTTTGGAATTTGTAAAGTCACGCTTATGATACTTTAATTCCAAACGCTGGAATTTTAAAAGTTTAAAATTCAACCCTTATACTATTATAAAATTAAAAGTCTAATAATTATATATGTATAAGATAAGTCAGTCTTACCGTTAGTATGCCTCATTCACGAAGCCAATCTTTAACGGGGTATAAGGTTACTACCTATAAAATGGTTGTTTAATGGGTGTCCATTCTCACCCACCACTTCCTTGATTGGTGAAGGGTCGTTAGCCAAATGGGTAGGGTAGGACATTAATTCTCGTTAAAAGTATAAAGATTAATATTATGTAACTAAATGTTTCATTAATTCCCAATGTTAGTTACTTTAGGAAAAATGTGAAAATGATGCTATTCCATGGAATTGCACTTTGCACCTTGAGAAGTTGTTAGTGGAGCATGTGTGGTTAACCGGCACACTAACTTGGACTAAGAAGGGTGGCAAATGGTAGCTTAATGTTTGTCATAGATTGATGGAGCATGTGTGGTTAACCGACACATCGATTAGGTGATAAATGAAATTAAGTGTACCAAACACATTTGCATGGTTATTCACACCTTGTTTGCGATCCTCGGTATCCCAGTCACAAACTTGAAGGGCATAATCGAGATTTAAACATGTCACTGAAAAGTTCAATGAATCTCAAAAGAATCTAGGAAGTTCAATTCATTTAAAACTTAATAATCAATTTTGTTTTTCGTGGTGGAAACTGGTAAATCGTCATTTACATACCTTCAAATATTTTGCACTTAGATTACGACATCCCTCTTCTAAACTGTAAAATATTGTGTTGGGTCCTAGCTTCATTTTGCGTGCTATATTAAGGACACTTATCTAGTCTAAACTTTGTCTTTCTTTTTCAGATGTTTTCCAACAATGCTTCTAGCTCAAACCCTACTGGCTCCTTCTCTCTCATGAACCTTTGTGGGAGAGTCATCTTTCATGGTACTAAATTCAATGACTGGATTAAGAACATCAGGATGGTCACTCGCTATGAGGACAAAGAATATGTCCTAGACAAGGAGCTTAAGGTCATTGATGAGTGTGCTGCTACTTCGGAGGAGATTGTTGAGTATAGTACTCATGAGAAGGATGCCACTAAGGTGTCTTGTATTATGTTAGCTACTGTGAAAGCAGAACTCCAAAAGTCCTATGAGGACTTCCACCCTTTTGAGATGCACCAATACCTGATGGAAAGATACCATCAGAGTGCTCGTCAAGAGAGGTATGAAATCATCACCTCCATGAGAACATCAAAAATGAAGGATGGAGAGTCCATCACGGGCCACTTACAGAAAATGCAAAGGTTTGTGGACCGTTTACTGAAGTTGAATGTCAACTTCGATGAGGAGTGTGACAACCCAAGTTTATTCCGTTACATTACCCCGTTACCATTGACGGAATATTCCACTGTATAAAAGTTCCGTTAATAAGAGGTCGTCAAATAAATAAATGTTTTATTTATTTATATTCTATGTCGTTATTCGTCGTAATAAAATAAAGTAAAAGCATGTAGATTTCATTTCCATATTAATTTTGGAAATAGGTTAAATTATATTACGACCACTAAATCGGGTGCGACCAAAAGCCCCGTTTAACGGCAGTATTGGGTAGATTTCCACTGAGCCCCAACTCCAAACCCTATATAAGGTTGAGTGGAGTCCATTAGAGACTTTTTACACTCTCCCCACTCTCTCTCTCTACAACTTAAATTCGAGCCAAAAATCGTCTGTTTCGAGCCCTAAACAAGTAGGTAAACTATCCTAAATCGTTGTATAATTTATCTAGCCTGCAAATTCGAGTTTAAAACATAAAATAGGGACAAAATCATGTGTTTACGGTCCAAGAACACTCTTGGGCCGTGAACACCATTTAATGGGGTTTTTAAGCCCCCAAACCCCTCCAAATTGTCCCTAAGGCTTATATATGTCTTTTAGGCTTACATATCCGGACTTAGAACACCTTGAAACGAGTTTTTGAAGAGTAAACATGAGTTTACTGCCCAAGAACATGCTTGGGCCGTAAACTCCTCTTCATGGGGAGTAAACTCATAATTGTGTGTTAAAAATGCCCTTAAACACACCATTGGCCTTGGATTAAATTCTAGAATCAACCACCAACAAGTTAGGGGCCTTAAACTCAATTAAAACAACTCCATAAGGAGTTCACGGCCGTAAACCCCTCATGAAAGGGTACCTGGGCCGTAAACTCCTATAAAGGGGTTAAATGGTGCCCTAAACTCCCCATTTGACGTGGAAAAATACATAGGATTTATTCTTAATCACTTAAGCCCTTAAAACAACCAAGAAAGATGTCCTTGGGAGCTTACGGCCGTAAACTCCCTTGGTTGGGGCCATAAACTCCCATTTGGTCCATTTAAATGCCTTAAATCCATTCATATATTATATATTTGGACCTAGCAAAATTCCACAATTGATATAAGGCCTTTAAACATCCTAGAACCCCTCACGATGAGTTTACGGCCGTAAACTCATGGGGAGTTGTCCCAGGGCCGTAAACACCATATGGAGAGTTTACTCTTGGAGAGTAAACTCCATTCCTAAGCCATTCACACCTTTAAATGTTACCCGGGACACCCCAAACACTTAACCAAAGTGTTTTCCGCTCCTTAGAGTGCGTATACTTGTTTAATTAGTATTAAATGTACCAATTGTATGTGAACATATGTTATCATATGTTAAATAGGTCACTAAGTGTGTCCAAGTATTTACTTGACACCGAGCACCCAACCGGCACCGTCGTCGGATCTACTTACACCAGGTGAGTTCATACCCTGAATGAACCTTTTAAATGTTTTTACATGTTTTATAGGGGAGGAATACAAGTTAAACATGCCATTTATCATATCAATCACATGTGATTGATAACCCGCATGCAAAAGGATTTACCACACTGTTAACTGTTTTACCGAGTATGATACTATAAATAGTTTTCTAAAATGTTTTCACTTATTCAAATCTTTTACTTATATTGTTTTATCAATGTTTCATTTGAAACTGATTTATGAGAGTTTTCCAAAGGATTTCCAAAGGTTTTCAAACTTATTTTAGAAAAGAATACCCTGTCGTGATTTTCTCAAGAATAAAAGTTTTCTTCCATGTTTTGATACTCCCTCTTAGTTTAAACTCCTACTTCATAACGCTTTCACTTCGTGATGCATTTATACTTGTTATTATCTCTATTTCGCTTATACTTGTAGCTGCTTATGCCTATTAGACGCTCTTACTTCACTTGTTGTCGCTTCTCCTTCGTGATACACTTATATTTGGTAACGCTTATACTTCACGATATGATTATTCCACCATGTACGCTTATACTTCACGATTCGGTTATCCTATACTGTACGCTTATACTTCATGATTCGGTTATTCCACAATGTATGCTTATACTTCACGATTTGGTTATTCCACATGACTCGCTTATACATCACGATTTGGTTATACTTCACGATATGTCTCCACTTGTTACACACTCAAGCGTAGTTGGATGTATGCCTATGCTTGTATAGATGCATATAAATAATGATTGAAGGACTTAGGAAGGTTTGTTCGCCCTATTTCCTTTTCTTCGTTGAGATGTGGTCTGGTGGGATCGGATGTCCGTCCAAAGGTCGTTTGAGTCATTAGTTATATATTATGTATACGAGCATAGACATATAGGTTCACTCTAGTCAGTTCAGTTATGAGTCTCTACCTCTAGTTGTAACATCCCGAAATATCAAGAGTAGAGTGGAAGGGCTAAAAGAGTAATTGGGAATGAGTGACTCAGCGAGTCCATGGGTGGACTCGGCGAGTAGAGTCGCGACTAGGTCGCGTGTTAAGTAGCCGACTCGGCGAGTCAGTAAGATGGACTTGGCGAGTAGGTGCTGAGTGGAGAAAACCCTAATTCTCGGGGTTGAGCCCTATATAAAGATCATTATGTTTTCCTCCCAGCCTCTTTGTTCCCCCTTAAGTTCCAGAAACCCTAAAATCGTGGAGAAGCACCATTGTTGAGCAATTTGGAGCTTGAAGAGGTGGTTGTTGAAGAGATTCCAAAGAAGAAGAGGCTTGGATCAAAGGGCTTTGCAAGGATTCGGGATAATCTACTCCTGGAGCTTCCTTTTGAGGTATCTTTCCATTGTTTGAGCTGCTATTGTCTAGATTCTTCATTTTGGGGGTGTTGAGATCATATCCTTTGGATGTATTGGAGTTTAGAGACTAGATCTGAGGTTGCTACCTCAGATCTGGGATGGAGAAGAGTTAGAATGCATGAAAGTCCCTGTGTTGAGTGTTGGATGAAGCTATCTTGTCCCAAACCTTAGCCCTAATGTGCAAAATGCATAGATCTCTTTGGATTCACGTAAAGTTTGCCACTTTATGTGATGGATGACTTGTAAGAGGCTAGATCTATGTTTTGGAGCAATTGCATGGCCTGGAGTGCTTCTGTATGGATTCAGACTGGTGGTACTCGGCGAGTCACATGGGTGGACTCGACGAGTTGCTTGAAGATGGCCTGGAACTCGGCGAGTTGTATGAACAACTCGGCGAGTAGGATGAAGATTGCCTGGAACTCGGCGAGTTGTATGAACAACTCGGGGAGTAGGTTGAAGATAGCCTTAGACTCAGCGAGTCTGTTCTTGGCTCAGCGAGTCTTGTCGAAGAGTCCCAATATTTTCTGGTCGAGTCGAGAATCAGTGAGTCAAGGGATGACTCGGTGAGTTGTGTGCGAGTGGACTCAGAGTTGTTGTACTCGACGAGTCTCGGGGTGACTCGGCGAGTTAGGTCGCGGTTTGAATGAAGTTCTGAGTATGGGGACTCGGCGAGTCATCGGGTTGAATCGGCGAGTAGAGTCAGTCAGGGGTTGACTTTGACCTTGTTTTTGACCAAGGGTTGACCAGTGGTTTTTAGGGGCATTTTGGTAATTGTTGATTGTTGTTTTGAGTTCATTGCATTGGCGGTTGTCCAGTGGTGGAGATCGTATCATTGATCGGAGCAGTTCGGGTTATCTGTTCAGTCGGCAGTTTCGAGGTGAGTTATCCTCACTATATCAACAGGGTCTAAGGCACCAAGGCCGGCCCTTATCGGATTGAGATCCGGGTAGTTGTTATTATGTGATTGCTATGTTATGTTTGCATCCCGAGAGCTAGGATGGTATATAGAGACCTGTTTGAAAACGGTACCCTGTGAGATAGGGAGATGCTATGCTAGTGACCTGTTAGGTCGGTATCCTGGTTAGGATGATGATATTCTATGTGATCTGTTTGATCTGCTTGTTGACTGTGAGTTGCTATATGATTGTATGTATATGTGCACATGGTTGTTTGGACTGGAGTTGGGTTGAGGCGGGTCCTGCTGTGTGCTGTAGGCCAAGATACCCAGGGCGGACCGGTTGTCCCGAAGGCCCAGCGAGCGGTCCGGATAGGCTGTAGGCCCGAAAGGGCGGACCAGACGTGCCGAAGGCTCGGAGAGTGGACCAGATAGACTGAAGGCCCGGTGCGGGCGGACCAGTCATACTGTAGACTCAGAGAGTGGACCATGTGGATTGAAGGCCCGGGACCGGGCGGACAATCACACTGTAGACTCGATGTATGTGGATACACTCAAAGGGTGGACCAGGTGGACTGTAGGCTGGTGCGGCGGACCAGTCACACAGTAGACCCGGAGTGCATGGCTGTTCTGTGATCGGATATGTTATGGCATGTTATGCGTGTATGGTATTTGTGGTTGGTATTTTGGGGATATCTCACTAAGCTTTCGGGCTTACAGTTGTGGTTTCATGTTTTCAGGTTATTCAGGAGACTGTGGCAAGGCGAAGGCGTGATTGTACCGCTCCTCATGATTTCTTAGTATTGTGATTCTGGGAATACGTTAAATGTTTTGTATTGAAAACCTTTTTGTAAAGATTTAATGGAATCAAGATGTTTTTGAAAAATTTAAAATTGGTTGTACTTTTCGGTCGTTACAAGTTGGTATCAGAGCCTTGGTTTGAGTGAATTGGAGAAACATTCGTGTGACTCCAGTCTCAAATCGAGGAGAGTTTTCAAAAGAGTATTTAAAATGGTTTTCAAAATGAGTAAAGGAGGACGCGGAGGTACGATCAGCCGGAGTCAGTAAGTAACCCCAAAATACCATGCATGTTATTTTTTTGAGCTTTGATAGAACAGCATGCTAGTGATAGGCTAGGGATCTTCAGGATTTCATGATATGTTGCCTGATTTGTGATGCCTGTAGCCTAGGGTTCCTTATGGGATATTTTCAGTGTTCCTCTAGTAGTGAGGGTTGAGCGTTGTTATGCATGTTTCTCTAGGGCGTTGTGGTAGTACTTCATACAAATATGGGTAGGTGTGGAAGGTAGTATGGGCCCGTACTACTGAAAGCACAGGACCCATACGCGTATCAGGGAAACCATGATCTCTAGGGTTTGGTTGAGAGAGAGTTGGATTCCAGGTTGTGGGAAGAGTCTGAGATTTTGTGTGGTGTTTTCAGTATGGAGATTCCGAGGCATGATGAGAGTGGATCCGGATCTGGATCAGGAGCTGGAGAGAGTTCCGAGCGGATCGGTGCCGCCCGAGGTTATCGGTCAGATGAGTATGAGCGAGTTGGATGCGAGGATTCATGAGATCCTGCGTGATGAGATTGCTGAGTTATTCCGGGCTGAGTTGCCGGAGCTGTTTGGGTCGATTAAGACCGCCATGGTTGAGTATTTTGATGAGCGCTATGCAGCTCTCACTGAGACGGCTGCCGCGGCGGCTACAACGGCTGTAGCAGCGGCAGGGGGAGGAGCTAGTCGGGGTTTTCAGTATCGGGACTTCGATAATACGAAGCCTCCCACTTTCGATGGAGTTCAGGACCCGATCGTCGCTATGAGATGGTTATCAGACGTGGAGGGGTGTTTCTTCACGTGTTCATGCCCTGCTGATCAGAGGGTGAGTTGTGCTCTGAACCTGTTGATGCTCGGGGCGAAGGATTGGTGGAGATTGACCACGGGGTCATATTCGGAGGCGCAGAGGGCTGCGGTATCATGGTATCAGTTTCGAGAGATGTTTATCACTCGTTATGTTCCGCAGGTTGAGAGGGAGAGATTGGCTCAGGAGTTCCTTGAGTTGAATCAGGGTTCGAAGACGGTGACTGAGATCACCAGGATGTTCACTGAGAGTGCGATGTTTTGCCCAGAGTTCGCTTCGGAGCAGGCTTAGATGTCTCGATATCTGAGCATGCTCAAGAGGGACATCAGACAGTTTGTGTCTGCGCAGAGGTGTGAGACCTTGTTGGAGTTGCAGGAGGCCACTAGGCGGCGTGAGTTAGAGATTGAGTTGCAGTTGCGTGAGCTGAGGCAGGCTCCGGTGCAGTCGCAGCCGGCGCCGAAACGGTCCAAGACCGTTGATGTTAGAGTGGGGGATCTGAGCAGCCACACTTGTGGGAAGTGTGGGAGGGGTCACACCAGAGTTTGTAGGTCTGGTGGTGCATGCCGCAAGTGCGGAAAGGAGGGGCGCTATGCGAGGGACTGTCGGCAGTCAGCGCCAGTTCGGGATTTGAGGATTTGCTATCAGTGTCATCAGGTTGGGCATTTGAGGGTCAACTGTCCACAGCTTGTTGCAGGACCGGTGCAGGCTCCAGCACCGGCCACTTTGAGGATCACAGGTGGAGGTCAGGGTGGAGCGGAGCCCCCAAGGGCTCAGGGTCGTGCTTATCAGCTTGCAGCAGAGGAGGTCAGAGCGGTGCCGGATGCAGCCGCGGGTATGTTTCTTTCTTGATGTCATGTTATCTTGTGATTATTGTGGTGTAATGTTTATGAGCTGGTATTTTGTTGGTTTTCGATGTGGTATTCGTCATTTTGCGGGTTGTGGTTTTGGTTATGGGTTACTGTTTTGGGAATTCCGTTGGTTATCATTCTTGAGGATTATTAGTGGAAACCCGGCATTAGGTTGCAGGCCGGGTAGCAGCTGCTTTCTGAGGAGTGGTTAGATGCAGATTGAGTTTCTTTCGAGCAAGTTGATCAGTGTTGATGTGAGATATCGTTGAGGTTGTTTATGCTTGTGGGAAGCAGTCCGCGTGTAAGTGTTTTCTTTGTGGAAGAATTGTTCTGGGAGGTCGGTGATGGTGACTGGTGAGTGATAGTTAGTGCCCAAGTGGGGGAGAATTGGAGAATTCTCCGGGAGATCAATGAGTAATCGAAAGTGCTTAGCTGTTGGGATTCAGCAAGTGTTCTGTCAGCCCAGGTTATAGGTTGATAGGAGTGAGTATCGAGCATGCGGGGCGGGATACAGACCTAGGGCATTTGATTGGGGAGGGCCTGGGAGCAGGCCGGGATCAAGTATGTATGATGGAGTTAGAGTTCGGAACCCCTCGAGGGCTAGAACGGTATGCATGGGAGAATTTCCGGGGGGATAGCCCGGAATGTTGAATGCTAGTTGAGCGGTCCAGATAGACTGAAGGCCGGTAGGCGTACCAGTCAGGCCGAAGGCTCGGAGAACGGTCCAGTCAAACTGAAGGCACTGAGAGCGGTCCAGATTGGCTGAAGGTTCTGAGAGAGTGGTCCAGATGGGTTGAAGGTCTGGTGAGGCGGTCCAGTCATGTTGAAGACTCTGCAGGTATTGTTGGATCAATGTGAGGTTTTGGGTTGTGTATGCTGCAGTGTGATTGCATTAGAAGGTCTGGCCCCGGGTAGTGATCATGATTAGTGGAGATAGTGCATGGGCTTGAGAATCCCTGCGATGAGAGTCAGAGTATGTGTGTTGGATGGATAGCGGATACGCTAAAGGGTGGTGTAGCGTTGGGCGAGCACCGTGGCACTTGTTGGAGTGGCAATATGGCCAAGTGGATTCCTTAGTAAAGGAAGTGAGATAGGTGTGTAACTCCGAGAGGGAGTGCAAGTTCATGGAAGTGAAAGTGGCAAAGCAGAGTTATGATTAGAGAAATCCGAGTATGGTTTTTGAGCAGCGTGTTTGCGGCAGTGGAATTGAAGCACATCCGGTTTGGGATGTCTGCTGAGGTCGCGGAGGGAATTCTGCAGGTGTAGAGCCAAGAGACTTGGAAGGGATGCGGAGGGAGAGTCTTGGGCTCTCAGTGTGATTCTGATCAGGGTATTGGATATGTATTAGTGGTTCATCTTGGGGGATGTTGGAGGATATCATCAGTGTATCAGGTTTTTCCCAACCTGAGGGTGCTGGAGAAGTTCAACATGTGTATGTGAATGCAAGAGGAGAACTCGTGGGAGTTGCTCTGAGATTGAGAATGGGTCTTTCCGTCGTCGCAGAATGGATAGAGTGGGATTCGGATCAGGGATCCGATGGTTCATAGCTTTCTAAGCCCTTATGCGTCGAGTGAATGTTGAGATTTGGGTCAGTGATGCGTCTTGGGTAATTCTCGGTTGTTGAGTGTGCTTATCAGAGGGTTCAGCCGATACCCGGCTCGAGACGGTGGTCAGGACACCTTAAGGAAAGAGAAGGTGTGTTTGAGTTTCGATGGGTATGCCTTGAGGGACTTGGCCCGGTTAAGGCCAGGTGGCGCGTTGTGGGAGTATCGTTGGGATTGAATTGCAGTAGGCTTCGAGGACGAAGCCTAATTTAAGTGGGGGAGAATTGTAACATCCCGAAAGATCAAGATTAGAGTGGAAGGGCTAAAAGAGTAATTGGGAATGAGTGACTCGGCGAGTCCATGGGTGGACTCGGCGAGTAGAGTCGCGACTGGGTCGCGTGTTAAGTAGCCGACTCGGCGAGTCAGTAAGATGGACTCGGCGAGTAGGCGCTGAGTGGAGAAAACCCTAATTCTCGGGGTTGAGCCCTATATAAAGATCATTATGTTTTCCTCCCAGCCTCTTTGTTCCCCCTTAAGTTCCAGAAACCCTAAAATCGTGGAGAAGCACCATTGTTGAGCAATTTGGAGCTTGAATAGGTGGTTGTTGAAGAGATTCCAAAGAAGAAAAGGCTTGGATCAAAGGGCTTTGCAAGGATTCGGGATAATCTTCTCCTGGAGCTTCCTTTTGAGGTATCTTTCCATTGTTTGAGCTGCTATTGTCTAGATTCTTCATTTTGGGGGTGTTGAGATCATATCCTTTGGATGTATTGGAGTTTAGAGGCTAGATCTAGGTTGCTACCTCAGATCTGGGATGGAGAAGAGTTAGAATGCATGAAAGTCCCTGTGTTGAGTGTTGGATGAAGCTATCTTGTCTCAAACCTTAACCCTGATGTGCAAAATGCATAGATCTCTTTGGATTCACGTAAAGTTTGCCACTTTACGTGATGGATTAGTTGCAGGAGGCTAGATCTATGTTTTGGAGCAATTGCATGGCCTGGAGTGCTTCTGTATGGATTCAGACTGGTGGTACTTGGCGAGTCACATAGGTGGACTCGACGAGTTGCTTGAAGATGGCTTGGAACTCGGCGAGTTGTATGAACAACTCGGCGAGTAGGATGAAGATTGCTTGGAACTCGGCGAGTTGTATGAACAACTCGGCGAGTAGGTTGAAGATAGCCTTAGACTCGGCGAGTCTGTTCTTGGCTCGGCGAGTCTTGTCGAAGAGTCCCAATATTTTCTGGTCGAGTCATGAATCGATGAGTCAAGGGATGACTTGGTGAGTTGTGTGCGAGTGGACTCAGAGTTGTTGAACTCGACGAGTCTCGGGGTGACTCGGCGAGTTAGGTCGCGGTTTGAAGGAAGTTCTGAGTATGGGGACTCGGCGAGTCATCGGGTTGACTCGGCAAGTAGAGTCAGTCAGGGGTTGACTTTGACCTTGTTTTTGACCAAGGGTTGACCAGTGGTTTCCAGGGGCATTTTGGTAATTGTTGATTGTTGTTTTTAGTTCAGTGCATTGGCGGTTGTCCAGTGGTGGAGATCGTATCAGTGATCGGAGCAGTTCGGGTTATCTGTTCAGTGGGCAGTTTCGAGGTGAGTTATCCTCACTATATCAACAGGGTCTAAGGCACCAAGGCCGGCCCTTATTGGATTGAGATCCGGGTAGTTGTTATTATGTTGATTGCTATGTTATGTTTGCATCCCGAGAGCTAGGATGGTATATAGAGACCTGTTTGAAAATGGTACCCTGTGAGATAGGGAGATGCTATGCTAGTGACCTGTTAGTTCGGTATCCTGGTTAGGATGATGATATGATATGTGATCTGTTTGATCTGCTTGTTGACTGTGAGTTGCTATATGATTGTATGTATATGTGCACATGGTTGTTTGGACTGGAGTTGGGTTGAGGCGGGTCCTGCTGTGTGCTGTAGGCCAAGATACCCAGGGCGGACCGGTTGTCTTGAAGGCCCAGCGAGCGGTCCGGATAGGCTGTAGGCCCGAAAGGGCGGACCAGACGTGTCGAAGGCTCGGAGAGTGGACCAAATAGACTGAAGGCCCGGTGTGGGCGGACCAGTCATACTGTAGACTCAGAGAGTGGACCAGGTGGATTGAAGGCCCGGGACCGGGCGGACCAATCACACTGTAGACTCGATGTATGTGGATAGACTCAGAGGGTGGACCAGGTGGACTGTAGGCCGGTGCGGCGGACCAGTCACACAGTAGACCCGAAGTGCATGGCTGTTCTGTGATCGGATATGTTATGGCATGTTATGCGTGTATGGTATTTGTGGTTGGTATTTTGGGGATATCTTACTAAGCTTTCGGGCTGACAGTTGTGGTTTCATGTTTTCAAGTTATTCAGGAGACTGTGGCAAGGCGAAGGCGTGATCGTACCGCTCCTCATGATTTCGTAGTATTGTGATTCTGGGAATACGTTAAATGTTTTGTATTGAAAACCTTTTTGTAAAAATTTAATGGAATCGAGATGTTTTTGAAAAATTTAAAATTGGTTGTACTTTTCGGTCGTTACACTAGTTTAGCACGTATATTGGAAACACACTACCCACTATTTGGGATGCATCTACGGGACACGGCCTTCTCCGTCGTCTAGTTGGTAACCAGAGTCTCCTGTAGGGAGAGCGGACATTGTGTGTATAGATCTATACGGGATTGACACCCCCACACCCTGACTGCTAGCTACAGTCCACGGCCTACCAAGCCAAGGGGTGACAAATGTCATATTTTATAGACGCTTGTAGGGCGTCTGGTACTCTAGTGTCGGTTAGTATGGTTACGAGTATCCCAGGTTACCTTATAATTCATGGCCTTAAGGTAACGGTATTTCACCAGCAATTTACACTGTATGCTGGAAACCCACTCTCAGAGTCACACTGTTTTTAGACCTTGCTAGCTGTATCTTTCATTTGATACTGTCTGCGGTCTGTACTCTCTGTTTTAGACCTTACTAGTTGTATCTTTCATTTGATACCATCTGGGGTCTGCATCCTCTGTTTTTAGACCTTGCTAGCTGTACCTTTCATTTGGTACCGTCTGGGGTCTGTGTCTCTCTTTGTTAGACTGAGCCAGGCGTGTCGTTTGTTCGATACTCTCCTGGAGTCTATGATTCCTTTGCCTTAGTTAGCAGTCCTCACTGCTGAGGCATATGTTATTTTCCCTGATTCCTCTTGCTTTCTTAAGAATCAAATTTTGTATTTTGATAATGATAGCGATTAAGGGAAAACTACTTTTTACCACATAACTCCGTCTAGTCTTGGTAGAAGACTGCTTTTACTAAAGAAAATATAGGATTTTCTGGAAAAGACACTAATGTAATGGATACTCTAAAACTACCACTTTTATTAAGTTATTTGAATAAAATGACACTAAATACTTATGAACTCACCAGCATTTGTAAAAATGCTGATACTCGCTTTTCAAATAACTTGTATTCTCAGGTCAGCTTTAGACATGTACATTTCCGGAGCTGTTGATGAAGATAGCTTAGTACCAAGTTGTACTTATATTACTACTTGTATTACTTTGATGTATCGTATGTAAACCATGTAAAACTATTACTATTAATGCAATGTTTTGTTGTACTTTGATTACTATAATGCATGTGTTGTGATACTTGACATGACATCATCCACCCCAGAACGTTTCCGCCGTTCCGGTTTTGGCGTGTGACAAGGAGCTAGCCATATATATTATTCTACACTCTCTACCTCCCTGCTATGATCAGTTTCGTATGACTTATCATATGAACAAGGAGGAGGTCAATCTTAGCAAGCCTCAAGGACTTTGGAGAACTGCTGGAAGTAGTCTCAAAGGAAAAAAATGTTGTTTCTACTCCTACTGCTACTGCCCCTATTCTGGAAAGAAGGCATGGAAAAGGGAAGAAGAGGAAGGCCCCTACAAAGGGTCATAAGGGAAAGTCCCAAGATGGATCCACTTCAAGTGGAACCAAAGGTGGTTTCATTACTCCCTCCACCAACCAAAAAGAAGCAGAGTGCTTCTATTGTCATGAAAAGGAGTACTAGAAGCGAAGCTAACCCAAGTACTTGCAGGATTTAAGGATGGGAAAGTAAAACCCACCCATGCAGGTATTTACACTATATTGTCTAATAACTCACAACAACTACACTACCAAAGTGTGTGGTATACACAGATCACAAGAGTCTGCAACACATCTTCAATCAGAACAAACTCAATATGAGGTAGAGAAGATGGTTGGAATTACTAAACGACTATGATATTGAAATTCGCTACTACCTAGGAATGGCTAATGATGTAGCTGACACTTTGAGCCGTAGGGAACGAGAGAAACCTCGTAGACTAAAAGCACTTACAATGACTATTCAGTCAAATATAATCTCCCAAATTAAAAGTGCTTAGCTTGAGGCTTTAATAGAAGGAAACGCTAAAGAAGAAAGACTCATAGGTATGAAAAAATAGCTCGAAGTAAAGAATGATGGAATGAGATATTCCATGAACTGGGTAAGGGTTTCAAAATACGGATGCGTCAAGGAACTAGTATTAAATGATGCTCGTAAGACTAGGTATTCCATTCATGTAGGATCAGACAAGATGTATATGGACCTAAAGGCCAATTATTTATGACCGAACATGAAGGATGCAATTGCACCTATGTAAGTAAGTGCCTAACATGCTTGAATAGCAAAGTAGAACATCAATGGCCCTCGGGATTATGACAACAACCATATATTCCTGAGTGGAAGTGGAATCAGATTGCAATGGACTTTGTCACCAAGTTGCCAAAGACTCCTGCAGGTTGTGACACTATATTGGTAGTTATGGATAGATTAGCCAAATCTTCTGACTTCATACCTATAAAAGAAATTGAGAAGATTGAGATGCTGACCAGAACGTACCTTAAAGAGATTGTCAGATTATATAGGGTGCCCTTATCCATTATCTCTGACAGAGATAGCAGGTTTACCTATCGTTTCTGGCGGAGCTTGTAGAAATCCCTTGGTACGTGCCTGAGTATGACTACAACTTATCATCTACAAACCGGCAATCAAAGTGAAAGGACCATTCAAACACTGGAAGACATGCTTAGAGCATGTGTGGTAAATTTTAGGAATACATGTGATGCTTACCTAACCATGGTTGAGTTTTCATACAACAATAGCTATCACCCGAGCATCAAGGCAATGCCTTTCGAAGCACTATATGGTCGGAAATGTCGTTCTACCATTTGTTGGACGGAATTGGGCGACACCTAACTAGCTAAGAAGTTCGCATTGAATAGGCTGAAAAATCATCCATGAAAAGATAGAAAAGATAATGTAAATAAGGGAAAACATGAAGGCAACACGTGATCGACAAAAGAGCTACAATGACATGAGGTGTAAACCCTTAGAATTCAAAGCGGGAGACAAGGTAATGCTCAAAGTATCTCCTTGGTAAGGAGTTATAAGATTCGGATGGCGAGGTAAACTAAACCCAAGATACGTATGACCAATCGAGATCCTTGAAAGGATATGTCCAATTTCATATCGACTTAGATTACCTCTAGATCTTAATGACATGCATGACCTCTTTCATGTGTCAAATCTTAAGAAATGCCTGTCTAACAATACGCTCGTCATTCCACTTGATGAAATTTAGGTTAACCTTGAGCTAAACTTCATCAAAGAGCCTGTCAAAATAATAGATAGAGAAGTCAAACGACTCAAGCATATTTGGATTCACATAGTTAAAGTACGATTGAACTCCAAGCGAGGACTAGAATACACATGGGAACGGGAATACCAAATGAAGAATAAGTAGCCTCACTTTTTCCAAAAGAAATCCATCGACAAAGTCAAATTTTGGGATGAAATTTCGTTACTAGGGGGAGACTATGACAACACTAAGAAATTCCATCACTAGTCACCGTTAGGAAATAATAGGAAAATAGATGTAATAGAAAGCATTGTAATATTCGATTTTCAAGATAATAAGAATCAGATATGTTGTTACATTTAATTGCTAAAAATCTTCCATTAAACTCCAAACATTAGCGATCAAAAAGTTGTGACGTTTTTCGATTCGGTTAACATACATGGATAGAACTTGTTAACGTGATCTCAAGGATATAACATTCGAAAAATTATGACTCCCAAGGAGAGAGTTATGGATTTTATAAAAAATAAAAATCAACCACACAGTTAAAATTAATTACGCCAAAATGGTACTTAAAGATTGTTGAGTTTTGGCAAAGTGTAAAAAGGAGTTTCGTAGTACTCCTCGAGATATAAACATTAGGAAAAAGTTTGTCGAAAATGGGATCCATATGAGTAAATTATGATTTTTATAAAATCATTAATTTACCCCCGTTGGGCTTGAAAATAAAAGTCAAAACCGGAAAAAACAACTGAAAGTAAAGTTGTAGTACTCGTTGAGATCGTCATATAGAAATAGAGAGGGTTTAGATTGGAGCACACACGAGGAAGTTATGATTTATGAAAAAATCATTACTTGTGCGTTAAGTGCACACCTCTGCCGCCACGCGCCGTGCACCTGAAAACGGATTCAGAAAGATTGCGAGTGACGTAGGTGAGTAGGAAGGTGATATGTGGTAACTTCCTGTGGATCCACGGTGTCCGTGTGCAGGCCACACATAGTAAATGCATGACATGTACCCAAAAAACTCGACTATTAATAGATGGGTGTACCATTCATTTTCAGCATACCTTCATTAACTTCTCTCTTTCTCTCTTGTCCGTGTGCTACCTCGTGGAGCAATCCCTGGAGTTTAAATCTTGTCTCTACCCTACAGCAACGATTTCAATATCTAGAATGAGTTCATGGCCCCTATTTTAAGGTTTTAAATGCTTTCAGCAGGGAGTACATTCTTATCAAATTATTTGATAAAAATATTTATTTTGTTAATGTCAAATCATTTTACAATAAGCTAGATGCCTTAGGATAGTATGACTGTAAATACTATATTCCTAGTTTTAAGTGATGATCTTATATCCAGAGGTTATAACGCCTAATAATCTAAGAGTAGGTGTTACCTATATGTTATCATGGTCAAATCTTAGGAAACCTTACTACCTAGGAGTTATGCTAGACAAGATTTAGGAAATGCACAATACTTGGTTTTTACTCAGCTTAAAAATAATGTTAAAATAACCAGAATTATGATATATATATATATATATATATATATATATATATATATATATATATATATATATATATATATATATATATATATATATATATTTATATGGGATGAGATTGGGTCCAAACCCGGACACGAAAAACCAGAGAATCGGTTAATGGATTTTGTAGGACTGGAAACCAAATCGGTATATAGGAACTGATTTTGGTTTGGTTTCGGGTAAGGTACCGGTTAAAGTGGGTTTAGAACAAAAAAACCCAGAAGCATTAAATTGGGTCGGGTGGAACCGATTTAAGTGGGTCTAGGACCGGAAACCCCGAGAAATCTCAATTTTTTGGTAACTACATAGTGGTTGAACTTCGAAAATTTTCAACTTTGATATCCCAAATTTGGGGGTGTGTAAGTCATTCAATAATAAACCAAAAATGTCAAAATTGTAGTCTAATATCTTGTACAAACTCTAAACTACACATTGCAAAAGACATCATGGTAATCTGAGTTCAAACGAATTAGATATGCATTTTTAAAATTTCAAAAAATATATGTAACGACGTGAAAATCTAAGACAATTTTTCATTTTTAAAATGCATACTCTTCATAACATATCTTACAAAAATCTCTTTTATTTAATTACAAACCAGAATTCCATTATTATTTCAAGATCCTCTTAACTCTTTCTCTGGTGTGTACAATCAAACTGGTGCCGTCCCGCTAATCTGAAAACCTGAAAACACATAACACCTAACACTGTAAGCACGAAGCTTAGTGAGTTCCCCAAAATACCACATACAACACATATTAGCCACTCTAGGCTATAACTCTGTTTGACCCTCTAGTCAATGTGTCTTAGTGGGACCCTCCAGTCCCATAACTCTGTGGACCCTCTGGTCCTAACTCTGTGGACCTTTCGGTCCCAACTTTGTAAACTCTGAAATATACACAACATAAATCACATAGAAATAATGCAGTGCATCACATAATATAAATAGCATACAAAATACTCTGCCACATAACTCTAATTACCTCTCTAGGTAACGTATAGTAAGAAGACTCACCTCAAGTAACTCGGTAATCTCAAACTCTGTAATAATCTGGTCTAGCCTCCGCCTAATCAAACGAAATAAATACTCTTAATCAATACATCTCTCAAGGCTAGACTATTCTCTCTGTCTTAGTACTCCTAGAAGGGTAAAAGACCATTTTACCCCTCCCATGGCTCAAAGACCCTAAAGTTGACCAAACCCTAAAAGTCAACAAAAGTCAACTCCCCGGGCTATGCTACGCGTACCAAACATGTACGTTGGGCGTACCCGGTGTCCTCACATAGATGGGGTACGCGACCCCTTACGCCGCGCATACCGGGATTACGCCCAGTTTCAGACTCTAAGCACTTGAGGTCTTTAACAGTTAAGACCCATGTCCAACTTCTAGATCTGACAATTTCTAAGCCTCTTAATCCATAAAGGTGGTGACTTTAAGCCTTTGCATGGCTGGGCAAGTCACCAACACCCATATCATTCCATTTCCAACCCTAGAAAGCTCATAACTCAAGCATGACCCCATAACAATGACCAAGATGGAATTTTTATGGTTTTATAACACAAATATCAATGAAATGAGACAGATCTAGGTCCATGGAGTCCATTACACTCATAAAGTCTCCACCTTTGGGACTTTTAACCCTAGAAATGGTCCATGCAACATCAACAAAAATAAAGAGGAAAGTTTTGAACTTTATACCTCTAAATGAAGCTCCTTCCTCTATAGATCTCATATCCAAACTTGCACTTCAAGCCCTAGCCTCCACAAGCTCCTCTCCTTCTTCTTTACTAACACACCAAGGCCCTTTTAGCTCCAATACACACACACACACACACACACTCAAACTAAGGACGATGGAAAGCTCTCTTAGGGTTTCACTCTCTCATATAGAGGCTGAGAAATGAGCCTTAAAATCCTTTAAATAGTTCACAAGCTAAATATTTAGGTTTTGCATCTGGGCCCTTTACGCCCAGAGTACCCAGGCGAGTCCGTGTCGAATTTAAGCGCATGAGTACGCGCAGCGTACACCTCGGTATGCCCAGCGTACTCATGTGTTACAAGGACTCACTCAAGGGACTAATCTTGACCATTTGACAAAAGGGAAGGGCTAAATAGCCTTACTTGAATTCCGGGATGTTATAATTCTCCCCCACTAGAACCAGAATTTGCCCTCGAAGTCTCATGCCGAAAACAACTCCGGATGCTGCTCCCGTATCTCTGACTTCGTCTCCCAAGTCAGCTCGGACTCCTTCTGATGCTGCCACTAGACCTGAAGCAGTGGCACCTCCTTGTTTCTCGGAACCTTAACCTTCCGGTCCAAGATCGTGATCGGTCTCTCAACATAATTCAGACCCGTATCCACCTGGATATCCTCCAACGGCACCACTGCCGACTCGTCGGCTATACACTTCCTCAGCTAAGACACGTGCAAGGTATCATGAAAATGGCTCAACTCCGTAGGTAACTCCAAATGATATGCTACCCTGCCTACCCGCACGATCACCCAGAATGGACCAATATACCGAGGCCCCAACTTACCTCTCTTCCTGAACCGGATCACACCTTTCCAAGGTGACACCTTTAGGAGGACGAAATCATCAACCTGGAACTCGAGCTCTGAGCGACTCCTATCCGCGTAGCTCTTCTGACGACTCTGAGCCGTCAGCAATCTCTGCCTGACCTGCTGTATCTTCTCAGATGTTCGCAGCACTATCTCAATGCTGCCCATCACTCGCTGCCCTACTTCTCCCCAACAGATGGGAGTCTGACACCTCCTCCCATACAAAAACTCAAAGGGAGGCATACCAATGCTCTAATGGTGGCTATTCTTATAGGAAAACTCAGCTAAAGGAAAATACGTGTCCCAACTCCCTCCAAAATCCAATACACATGACCGAAGCATGTCCTCGAGCGTCTGAATCGTCCGTTCACTTTGTCCGTCCGTCGGTGGGTGGTAAGCGGTACTGAAAACAACCTAGTACCCAAATTCTCATGGAACTTCTTGTAAAACCTTGAAGTGAAACGCAGATCTCGATCTGACACAATCGAGATCGGTACACCATGCCGCGATAGCACCTCCCTCACATACACCTCTGCCAGCCTCTCTGTGGAAGAGCTCTCACTAATAGCAAGAAAGTGGGCGCTCTTTGACAGCCAGTCAACAATCACCCAAATTGCATCGACTCCTCTCGCAGTCCTCGGCAATCTGGTGATACAATCTATAGAAATTTGTTCTCACTTCCACTCGGGAACCTTAAATGGCTGCAACATGCCATGCGGACGCTGGTGCTCAGCCTTCACCCTGCGACAAGTCAAGCACCTCTCTACGAGCCATGCAACATTCCTATTCATACAGGGCCACCAATAGTTTATTTTCAGGTCCAAATACATCTTAGTGGCCTCGGGATGGATCGAAAACCTCGACCTGTGCGCCTCCTCCATCAAAATGGCACGTGTCGCGCCCTCATATGGAACCCAAATGCGGCCCTGGAAAGTCATAAGACCACGGGTATCGGCAACGAACTCAGATATCTGACCAATCACCCGCTCCCTTTTGTGATTCTCCTGTCTCATGGCCACTACCTGGGCCTCCCGAATGGTGTCCAAAACCGGAGTCATCACTGTCATCCTCAAACAAACATCTCGCAATGGGGCACTCTCTGCCCTACGAGTCAAGGCATCGGCTACCACGTTAGCCTTGCCCAGGTGGTACAGGATCTCACACTCGTAATCCTTTACCACGTCCAACCATCTCCTCTGGCGCATATTCAGGTTGGGCTGATCCATCAGATACTTCAAGCTCTTGTATTCCATGTATATGGTACACCAAACGCCATATAAATAGTAGCGCTAGATCATGAGGGCGAACACCACAGCCCCTAACTCCAAATCATAGCATCACGACACCCTCCTCTCTAACTAGTGAGTACTATGGCTCCTCGTAGCATCACAACACCCTTCCTCTGACTAGTGAGTACTACGGCTTACCGTAGCATCACAACAGCCTCTCTCTGACTTGTGAGTACTATGGCTCCCCGTAGCATTAAAACACCCTCTCTCTGACTAGTGAGTACTACGGCTCCCCGTAGCATCACAACACCCTCTCTTTGACTAGTAAGTACTACGACTCCCCGTAGCAACACAACACCCTCTCTCTGACTAGTGAGTACTATGGCTCCCCGTAGCATCACAACACCCCTTTCCGTTTGGCGAATAACATATCTTCCAGCAGTATTGCCACACCTTCTCGCTATTTGGTGGATACTATAGCTCCTCGTAGTATCACCACACCCCTTTGCACTAACTCATTGATCTGCAGCTCTCCGTAGTCGCACCCCACTAACTCTTACCACTTCATAATCTCATCCTCATATCGACGTCACACTGCTATCATTGCTCATGCTTTGCGGACCATCCACAGATAGGTGCACGCACCTACCCGAATTATGCACAACTATAACTAACGACCATCGTCATAACAAAACACCTTTCCTTGCTTCCATCCATTGCCTTAGATAATCCACTTGTTGTCTCAACTCACGACCCCAAAATTATCCGAAATTCAAGACATTTCAAATTCTTACTTTGAAATATGGAAGGATCGTCAACGACCCAGAACATGTTGATGGCAATCCGAAACTCCTTCCCAACTACAACAGCCCAAACATTGCACAAACATTCCTCAACAAACGAACTACCCTATGAGCTAACCACCTTGATTTCATCATTATAACCTTAAAGAATTCCTACCCACCACAAGGCCTCCGATCGATGGCCACTTGACGTGGATACATTCATCCTCTGCCGAACACATTCCACATGCATTATCTCGCTTTGTACCTTGCTTCAAATACAATTAACCTTGATCACATGAAACCACACCGCAGGTCTCTATATCCTGATCTCTAACCGATCTCGAATAGCTCTCCGATCCTCTTAACCAAGTATCTGGTCTTCCCACGCTTAGGGTTCGAACCATCACCAATTGGTGCACCAACACTCAATCCCACAGACTGCCTCCACCAGTAACATTGCACCTAATTCCTGCAAGGTGCTACGCAACGCTCGATGATCTCCCTAAAAAATATCAAACAACTCCAAATTCCCAAATCTCATATGCAACCTTCAGAACTTACCATCGTGACTGCCTATAGTCATTCAAGATCTCACACTATACCATCACCAGACCTCCTAACTGTCCAGTATAAACACTGACTCTTGATCCGGAAATAATGAACCATCATACTCCTCACCCTCGACTGCTTGCCCAACACTCCAACATGTCCCTTATCATAAGAGCAGAAACCACATTTCCACTCTCTATATCCCTCTAGAACAATAAGAGTCATTTCCCTGATATAATCCTCTTGATCGCCAACGATGCAGCTAACACATTCCCTATTATACTCAAATAGGGTGTATCCTGGTCGTTGACCAAATTAGTCCCCACTGTCAACCTGCTCAAGCTATATCATTCCCTTGTGACAGACCTACTATCAAATACTCTGATTGGAAAATCACCGTTAGTGCGATCCCACAGGGCTCATCCCCAAATCCGAAACCGAAATCTCAACACCCCTTACGTCTCCCACATGAAACGGAAATAGCACCACTCGGGTCACAAAAGGTGACATATCTACTATCGGCCGGTCCCCCAGCTCAGACCGTACCCCTCCATAATGCATCGTCCCTACTCACCTCTGAGTCTTGCGACTCTACCGACATATCACCAACAATCCCTCGGAGCTAAATCAGTTTCCCTATCAAGGGATGCTCCCGTAAAACTCGTTAAACGTGGACTTCTGGGCCCATACTCCTTCACATCCGACCTTGGTCTAGATATTCACTGTGGAATAACCGGCAAAACCAGAAGCACTAACCGCCACATTTCATGGTACTCGAACCATGTCCTCTCTTCTCAACTGGCCTCAAATCATGGTACATGAACCGTGACATCACATTCTCGATCTGCTACCAATCATGATACTCGAACCATGACATCACCTCTCGATATGCTACCAATCATGGTACTCGAACCATGACATCACCTCTGGATCTACTACCAATCATGGTACTCGAACCATGATATCACCTCTCGATCTGCTACCAATCATGATACTCGAACCATGGCATCACCTCTCGACCTGCTACCAATCATGGTACTCGAACCATGATATCACCTCTCGATCTGCTACCAATCATGGTATGCAAACCATGACATCACCTCTCGTTCTGCTACCAATCATGGTACTCGAACCATGACATCACCTCTTGATCTAATACTTAGCACCGCTGGGATACTCCCTACATCGAGTGTGGATCCTCTGCTTTCAGTAGTATGGGCCCATATTACCTGCCACATCTACCCATACTGTCTACACGAACCATCCTAGATTCCCTAAGAAGCTGCTAAACCTTGTCATCACCAATGCTCCACTCTGTCACTTCCTAGACTCTTTCCAGTTTCTCACACTTCTCCGCCATCAGTTGTTAAGAAACTCCTTATGATTCCAGTCATCTACCTCCTGAATATCATCACATTCACTTGGTAGCTGACTCCCATCATCGGTAGTTCCACAAAGCACAAATCAAGCAACATTCGGGCGTCGAATAAACACCTATAACCCGCTCTAGGTGATAACTCCACTAGCTCTACTCGTACCCAAAAGATATCCCCGAACTCTACAACTCTACCCCCGCGGGTATCTGGCTACTCTCTTGTTAGGCTCCACCAATGATCATCTAGGTATCACTCCTAGATTACTCCTCTACTCAAATCCCTCTCTACAAGGATTCCCGCTGGATACTCTTACTTAACACATACTCGGAAGTTCATCACAGATAACAGGAACATCTAGGCTAAGGCATCACAAATCAAGCCTCTCTAGTCCTAAAATATGAAATACCTAGCCTATCTCTAGCATGCATAATATCTCATAACATATTTCATAACACAAAAGTAAGGGTATTCTGGGAAATCACCGTTCGACTCTCGCTAATTGTACACACTGCTCTTTCCCGTGTTCTCTTAGAAACTCTTGCTCATTTAGAATAATCATTTATTTTTGAAAATTTCCTCATTTTCCTCAGTTTGAGTCCAGATATACCCGAAGGTACATCCGAATCCCTCAAACCAAGGCTCTGATACCAACTTGTAACGATGTGAAAATCTACAACAATTTTTCATTTTTAAAATGCATGCTCTTCATAACATATCTTACAAAAATCTCTTTTATTTAATTACAAACCAGAATTCAATTATTATTTCAGGATCCTCTTAACTCTTTCTCTGGTGTGTACAATCAAGCTGGTGCCCTCCCGCTAATCTGAAAACCTGAAAGCACATAACACCTAACACTGTAAGCACGAAGCTTAGTGAGTTCTCCAAAATACCACATACAACACATAGTAGCCACTCGAGGCTATAACTTTGTTTGACCCTCTGGTTAATGTGACTCAGTGGGACCCTCCAGTCCCATAACTCTGTGGACCCTCTGTCCTAACTCTATGGACCTTCCGGTCCCAACTCTGTAAACTCTGAAACATACATAGCATAAATCACATAGAAATAATGCAGTGTATCACATCATATAAATATCATACAAAATTCTCTGCCACATAACTCTAATTACCAATCTAGTTAACCTATAGTGAGAAAACTCACCTCGAGTAACTCGGTAATCTCGAACTCTGTAATAATCTGGTCTAGCCTCCTCCTAATCATACGAAATAAATACTCTTAATCAATACATCTCTCAAGGCTAGACTATTCTCTCTGTCTTAGTACTCTCAGAAGGGTAAAAGACCATTTTACCCCTCCCATGGCTCAAAGACCCTAAAGTTGACCAAACCCTAAAAGTCAACAAAAGTCAACTCCGCGGTCAACGTTGCGTCTACCAAACATGTACGCTGGGCGTACTCAGTGTCCTCACAGAAAAAGGGTACGCAACCCCTTACGCCGCAGGTACTGGGATTACGCCCAGTGTAACGCCTAGTTTCAGACTCTAAGCACTTGAGGTCTTAAACAATTAAGACCCACGTCCAACTTCTAGATCTGACCATTTCTAAGCCTCTTAATCCATAAAGTTGGTGACTTTAAGCCTTTGCAAGGATGGACAAGTCACCAACACCCATATCATTCCATTTCCAACCCTAGAAAGCTCATAAGTCAAGGATGACCCCATAACAACGACCAAGATTGGATTTTTATGGATCTATAACACAAATATCATTGAAATGGGATAGATCTAGGTCCATGGAGTCCATTACACTCATAAAGTCTCCACCTTTGGGACTTTTAACCCTAGAAATGGTCCATGCAACATCAACCAAAATAAAGAGGAAAGTTTTGAGCTTTATACCTCTAAATGAAGCTCCTTCCTCTGTAGATCTCAGATCCAAACTTGCACTTCAAGCCCTAGCCTCCACAAGCTCCTCTCCTTCCTCTTTACTAACACACCAAGGCCCTTTTAGCTCTAATACACACACACTCAAACTAAGGAAGATAGAAGGCTCTCTTAGGGTTTCACTCTCTGATATGGAGGCTGAGAAATGAGCCTTAGCATCCTTTAAATAGTGCACAAGCCAAAAATTTAGGGTTATCATCTGGACCCTTTATGCCCAGCGTACCCAGGCGAGTCCGCATCCAATTTCAGCGCATGAGTACGCGCAGCGTACACCCTGGTACGCCCAGCGTACTCATGTGCTACAAGGACTCACTCAAGGGACTACTCTTGACCATTTGACAAAAGGGAAGAGCTAAATAGCCTTACCTGAATTTCGGGATGTTAAAATTCTCCCCCACTAGAACCAGACTTCGCCTTCAAAGTTTCATGCCGAAAACAACTCTGGATGCTGCTCCCATATCTCTGACTCCATCTCCCAAGTCAGCTCGGACCCCTTCCGATGCTGCCACTGGACCTGAACCAGTAGCACCTTCCTGTTTCTCATAACCTTGACCTTCCGGTCCAAGATCGTGATTGGTCTCTCAACATAATTCAGACTCGTGTCCACCTAGATATCCTCCAACGGCACCACTGCCGACTCGCCGACTATACACTTCCTCAGCTGAGACACGTGGAAGGTGTCATGAATCTGGCTCAACTCTGCAGGTAAATCCAAATGATATGCTACCCTACTCTTCCTGAACAGAATCACACCTATCTAAGGTGACACCTTCAGGAGTACAAAATCATTAACCTGGGACTCAAGCTTTGAGCGACGCCAATCCGTGTAGCTCTACTAACGACTCTAAGCCGTCAACAACCTCTGCCTGACCGTCTGTATCTGCTCAGACGTTAGTAGCACTATCTTTGTGCTGCTCATCACTCACTGCCCTACTTCTCGCCAACAGATGGGAGTCCGAAACCTCCTCCCATACAACAACTCAAAGGGAGGCATACCAATGCTCGAATGGTGGCTATTGTTATAGGAAAACTCAGTCAAAGGCAAATACGCGTCCCAACTGATGGGTTTTGAGCAGCCTAACACTTCCCAAGTGTACATGAAACCCTAATAACCTTGGATCTATGTTTGTCTAATAATCATGCAAAGTTGTTTTCCAAGGTTATGAACCTATCTAGCATACATGGGGTACAATTTTCTTTGTATAAAAGATAGAACTACATACCTTGTTCTTGAAAGTGTTCCTTGAAACTTTGTGAGCCTAGCACCTCAAGTGTGATGCATCAAATGCTTCACACAACACCAAATGCAAAGAATAAACTTGAGAGAATACTCTAACACATGCAAAATCGGCCAAGCCCTCTTGTTTCTTAGTGTAGCCGATTTTGGGGAGAGTTACATTGCTTATATAGTGTGTTGCCTTAGGTAAACCCTAATGTAACATGACTCTTCATTTCTTGATCCATGGGTTCACTCCATTGAGCATCCTATGGGTGGAACCCAACTTGATAATCCATGGAGCCTCTTAGCCCACTATATAAGATATGGAAGATTTACATAATCTACCCATATATCTAATTAGTTATCTTTTGATCACTTAATTAATTCTAATTCTTGTTCAAAACTAATTAAATAATATTATTAATATATTAGAACTTATAATATATTAATAAATCATATGTGTTATTTCTCTGATTTAGTTTATCCAATTGCATGGAGCCATGCAACCCAAATGGACCATGCCGGGTCGGGTCAAGTACTTACCAGAAATAGTTATGGACTTAGACAGCTTATCCAAGAGTCTCCCACTTAGATAAGTCAAATAACTATAACTGCAATACTTCAGAAACTGATCAGCAATCATAGCTCTTTCAAGGTCTCTCGGAAACGAGAAGATGTTCGTACGCCATTTAAGATAAGTGATCATATAATCCTCTGTTCTTGATATCGGCCGGACAAATACATGGTACAATGTCTTACTTATTGTCTAGCAATTTGTTTCCCTATTCCTGATTCGTTTGACAAAGAACTTAATTGAACACATCAACTTAGTTCTGACCGGGCCCGGTACATGGGTCAAAACAAAATCATCGAGGGGCCCAGATATCAGCTTCTAATCCAAGAAGGAACAAATAAACTTCGACTCATATGTTTGTTCTACTACTAGTTGAATTATACACAAAAGCACGTTTTATAACATCGAGTTACCAATGCGTTTTCGTACAATCAATGCATAATCAATTCATAGGCAACAAATCATATCTCTATGTTTGAGGACTTATATTATATTACCGTCTCACGATCACTCGAGATAAAATTCCATGAAGTGATTTCATTGAGCGTGGGTTGATTCCAATACTCAGAACTTATGAGCACTCATGATTGTTTTAGCCATGTCCAACACCTTAGACCTCTGCAACCAATCATGACAGTCTTGATTCATACCTACTTCCGACATATGACCGACTGTGGAGGTTCGAATAATATGATATACCAAACATAATTATTCTGGAAGTCAAAACATGCAAAATAAATATATTAAACGATTGACAAAAGATAGTAATACTGTACTCATAAATAAACACAACTTTTATTCATCATCAAATGTCAATTACACTTTACAAATTTCATAATTTATCTAACTACTAAAACTTATATCATCCTTTAGCCCTATGCTCCGGGCATGCTGGAGATGCTTAACCCTACTCAGTCCCTTCGTGAGGGGATCTGCTGGGTTCTCATCCGGTGACACCCTCTTTGCCATGAGGATTCCTTCTTCTATGCGATGTTTGATAAAATGAGATTTTCTGTCAATGTGTCTGGATCTCCCGTGATCCCTTGGTTCCTTGGGTTAGGCAACAACACTTTCACTATCACGAAATATTTCCATGGGCTCCTTTATAGCTGGTACTACTCCAAGGTCTCCTATGAAGTTCTTCTGCCATATAGCCTCCTTTGCTGCCTCGCTCGCTGCTATATACTCTAATTCACAAGTGGAATCAGCCACTGTCTCCTGCTTGGAACTCTTCCAAGTGATTGCTCCTCCGTTTAGGGTGAAGACCCAGCCCGAATGAGAGCGGAAGTTATCCCTATCATTCTGGAAGCCAGCATCACAATACCCTACAACTCTCCAGTCATCACTCCCAACGAGGGTAAGGACCTAGTCCTTAGTCCTCCGTAGGTACTTGAGGATATTCTTTACCGTAGTCCAGTGAGCCTCGCCAGGGTTCCCCTGATACCTGCTAACCATGCTCAAGGCAAAGGCTACATCAGGTCGAGTACAAGTCATAGCATACATGATCGAGCCTACTACCAAAGCATAAGGCACTCGACTCATTTCTACTATCTCAGCCTCAATACTAGGGCTTTGCGTCTTACTCAATCTGGCATTACTCTAGATGGGTAACTCTCCTTTCTTGGAGTTCTGCATGCTGAGTCTCTTCAACACCATGTCCAAGTAGGTACTTTGACTAAGTCCAATTAGTCTTTTACTCCGGTCTCTCAAAATCCTTATCCGTGGAATATAGGCAACTTCTCCTAGGTCCTTCATAGAGAAACACTTCCCAAGCTAGGACTTAACTTCCTGCAGAGATGGGATGTCATTTCCTATGTGTAGTATGTCATCCACATACAATACCAAAAAGCTAACTATACTCCCATTAGGCTTGACATACACATAATAATCATCTTCACTCCTAGAAAAGCCAAATTCCTTGACTTTCTCATCAAAGCAAAGATTCCATCTGCGAGGTCCTTTCTTTATTCTAGAAATGGATTTCTCAAGCTTACACACTCTATTAGGATACTTGTTACTGACAAAACCTTATGGTTGACTCATGTAAACATCTTCAGTCAACTTTCCAATAAGGAAAGCGGTTTTGACATCCATTTGCCATATTTCATAGTCATGAAATGCAGCTATGGCTAACATAACCCTAATAGATTTAATCTTGGCTATTGGAGAAAAAGTCTCATCATAATCCACTCCAGGAGTTTGAGAGACGCCCTTTGTAACCAGTCACGCCTTATAAGTGTGTACATTACCATCCATGTCGGTCTTCTTCTTGAAGATCCATTTGCACCCTACAGTCTTACGACCTGGTACATTCTCAACCAAGTTCCAAACTTGATTGTCATACATGGATTGTATCTCGCTATCCATAACCTCTTTCCATTTAGCAGACTCAGGGCGTGCCATGGCTTCCGCGTAGCTGTTAGGTTCATCCAGACCTACTAGTGTCTCATCACTAATAAGTATCTCACCTTCCGCAGTAATATGGAAACCATAGTAATGCTCAGGTGCATTCCTAACTCTCATGAAATGCCTCAGAGGTACAGACTCGTCAATTGGCTCAATAGGAGTTTCCTCCTTAAGTTGAGGGCTAGGGTTTGAAGTGCCTTCACCACTTGACTCTTGAAGTTCTTCAAGGTCAATTTTTCTCCCACTGTCTCCTTGGCTTATAAACTCTCTCTCTCTCTCTCTCTCTCTCTCTCTCTCTCTCTCTTTCGAAAGACTTCTCTTCTTGCTACAAAGACCACATTATCACTAGGTTTGTAGAAGTGGTAACCAAAGGATCTTTGTGGGTAGCCAATGAAAATACACCTCTCGCTTCGGGGTTCTCTCTTATCATGAGACTCACGCCTCATAAAAGCCTCGCAACCCCAAATGTTGATGTGGTCTAGTTTGGGTACTTTACCAGTCCACATCTCGTGAGGAGTTTTGGCAACTTTCTTTGTAGGGACTAGATTATGAATATGGGCGGCAACCTCTAAGGCATACCCCCAGAATGAGATTGGTAGCGAAGCTCGACTCATCATGGAACGAACCATATCCAACAAGGTTCGATTTCACCTCTCAGCCACACCATTCAACTGTAGTGTCCTGGGAGGTGTCAATTGTGAGACAATCCCACATTCCCTAAGATAGTCAAGGAACTCTGAACTAAGATACTCACCACCTTGATCGGATCAAAGCATCTTAATGTTTCTGCCCAATTGATTCTTGACTTCCTGTTTAAGTTCCTTAAACCTTTCAAAAGTGTCTGACTTATGCTTGATTAAGTAGACATATTCATATCTACTGTAATCATCAGTAAAAGTCAAATAATAACGATTAGCATACCTTGTGGCATGTTTGAATGGTCCACACACATCCGTGTGTACAAGATCCAACAAACCTTCACCCCTCTCACAAGAACCTGTGAAGGGTGACTTTGTCATTTTTCCAAGTAAGCATGATTCACAACTATCATCTGACTTTAGGTCAAATGACTCCAAGGCTCCATCCTTTTGGAGTTAGCCTATGCGTTTCTTGCTTATGTGTCCAAGACGACGATGCCATAATGATGCTTTATCCAAGTTATTATTATTAAGAGAATCAATACACAAAACATTGTTTCCTAAGTTATCAACCACAGATATAGTTTCATACACATCATCACAAGGTAATGCTTTAAAATAAAGAACATTATTAAAGAAAGCATTAATCAAACCAACCTTGTTTATACAATGCATGAAAGGAAATAATATTTCTTGCCATCTCTGGTGAATAGCAGCATTTATTCAAATCTAAACTAAACCCACTACTTAGCGATAAAGTATAAACTCCAATCTTGGTGACAGGTGAAGCTTTCCTGTTTCCCATGATCAAGTTTATTCTTCCTTGCTCCATATTCTCACTTTTTCTTAGTCCCTGCAAATTAGAACAGATATGCATACCACAACCGGTATCAAGGACCCATGAGTTTGAATGGGGTGAGTTATTAGATAAGATAATGTAAATACCTGCATAGTTGGGTTTGACTTTCCCATCCTTCACATCTTGCTGGTACTTTGGGCAGTTCCGCTTCCAATGTGCCTTTTCATGGCAATAGAAGCATTCAGCCTCTTTTGGGTCAGAAGAAGGAGTGATGAAACCTTTCTTGGTTCCACTTGAAGAAGAGCCATCAAGGGTCCTAGCCTTGGTACCCTTCGAAGAACTCTTTCTCTTCTTCCCTCGTCCTTTCCCGATTTCCAAGACATGGGCGGAGTTGGTAGGAGTAGGAGTAGTAACAACCGCCTTACCCTTAAGACCACTTTCTGCGGCCTTTAAGATTCCTTGAGGTTTGCTGAGAGTGACCTCTTCCTTGTTCATGTGGTCTGTCATGCGGAATTGATCATAACATGAAGGTAAGGAGTGCAAAATGATATCTATTGCAAGCTCCTCGGGGAAGTTCACATTAAGCTTCAGCAAGCGGTCCACAAACCTTTGCATTTTCTGCATGTGGCCCGTGATGGGTTCACCATCCTTCATCCAGGTTGTTATCATGGAGGAAATGATTTCATACCTCTCTTGTCTTGCACTTTGATGGTATCTTTCCATCAAATCTTGGTGCATTTCAAAAGGGTAGAAGTCCTCGTAGGACTTTTGGAGGTCGGCAGTCATAGTGGCCATCATGATGCATGCCACCTTGGTGGCATCCCTTTCATGTGCCCTAAAGTCAGCAATCTCTTGAGGGGTAGCAACTGTCTCATCAATCTCCTTAAGCTCCTTATCGAGGACATATTCTTTGTCCTCGTAGCGGGTAATCATTCAGATGTTTCTGATCCTTTCATTAAAGTTGGATCCATCAAAAGTTACTTTCCCACACAAGTTCATTAGAGAAAAAGAGGCCATTAGGATTAGAGCCAGAAGCAGCAGTGTTTGCAGACATCTGAAAGGAAGAAAAGTTTAGTTTAGAAATAGAGATAGTCCTTAATAAAACACCCACATGTAGTATTAAGGCTAGGACCCAATCACAATATATTATACTGAGAAGAGGTATTCTGTAATCTAAGTAATAACATATTTGAAAGGTAGGTGAATGACGATTCACCAATTTCCACCAAAGACGAAATATTAAAAATATTTAATTTGGTTCTTAGAAACTCCTAGGTTCTTTGAGATTCAATGAACTTTTCAAAGGCATGTTTCAATCTCGAGTGTGCCCTCTAAGTTTTGTGATTGGGATGCCAAGGATCATAAAAGGAGGTGTTAAGTAACCATGCAAATCAATTGGTACCCTTAATGTATTACCCCTCAATCAATGTGCCGGTTAACCACACATGATCCATCGATACTATGATAAACATTAAGTCACCCTTTACCTACCTTGTTAAGTTCAAGTTAGTGTGCCGGTTAACCACACACGCTCCACTAACGACTTAAACAAAGTGTAAAGTGTAATTTCATGGATTAGCACCTTATTCACATTATTCCTAAAGTAACTAAGATTGGGAATTTAATAAAACATTTAGTTACTTTATAATTATCATTATACGTTTAATGAGAATTTATAAGTCCTTGTCTTACCCATTCGGCTAACGACCCTCCACCAGTCAAGCAAGCGGTGGGTGAGAGTGGACACCCATTAAGTTGCCATTTTATAGGAAACAACCTTATACCCACCTTATAGATTGGCTTCGTGAATGAGGCGTACTAGCGGTAATATGACTTTGATCTTATACATATATATTATTATTAACTTATAATACTATAAGTAAAAGGGTTGAGTTTTAACTTTTAAAATTCTAAGGGTTGGAACTAAAGTTTTAATCAAGACTTTATTTTTTATAACCCATGTGTTCTTTTCATTTCTTGTAACTTATGAGTTAATAGAGTATTAAACATGAAGACTCTTCATTTTTTATAACCCATGTGTTCTTTTAATGGTTTTAAAACAAAGTGAATTTTAGTTTTCCATAAGTTGAGGAAAAGTTATGGACTCCATTAAAACACATAATGATCATGAATTAATCTACCACATAGGTTAAAAATAATTCTTATGATCACCTAAACATCATAAGATTAAGAACATGAATATGAACAATTTCATGAATCAAAAAATACACTTAAAAACTTGTAATTTTGATAATTTTTCATTATAAATGGATTAACATGAACATTACACCACCTAAAACAAGTTTTAAAACACCAAAACAGTTTAGGGTAATGTTCCTAGTCCATTTCCAGTAACAAAAATCGAAATTCTGAAAATTGCAGCCTCTACTCGTCGTGTGCATGAACAGACTCGACGAGTAGCTTCCATTTGGTCATGGACTCGTCGAGTCCCCCCACGGAATCGGCGAGTTCATATGGGCAGAAAGCAGAAAACTTGTAACACCGTAAAAATTAAAACAATTTTTCGCATTTCCAAACTCATTTATTCATAAAATGTCATAGTATCATGTGTTTGTTTCACAAAATATCTCCCAAGATCAAAATACATAAAATTCCATGTGTGTGTACGAATCAAGTCGGTGCCTTCCCGTGGTCATCACTGGTACCTGATACACATAACACATAACACTGTAAGCATAAGCTTAGTGAGTTCCCCAAAATACCACTCAAACACATAATAGCCACTCGAGGTTGTAACTCTGTCGACCCTCTGGTCAATGTGTCTCAATGGGGCCCTCCAGCCCCAACTCTCTGTGGGCCCTCTGGCCCTAACTCTAGGGACCCGAAAGTCCCAACTCTGTAAGTCTGAATCATGCATAACACATATCACAATAAATCACAACACATAAATAACATGCAAATACACTGGCATATAACTCTATAGTACTCTGTCACATAACTATGTTACCACACTAGGTAAAGTACAGTGAGAAGACTCACCTCAGGCGTCTCAATAAATCTCTGACTCGATGGAAAATATTGCCTAGCCTCTGCCTATTCACATAAATAAATACACTTATAAATATAACTCTCGAGACTAGACTCAACCTGCCATTTGCACCCTCAGAAAGGTAAAAGACTATTTTACCATCCCCTCTTGTCATAAGGACTCCATTGATGACCAAACCCTAAAAGTCAACAAAAGTCAACGGTCCCACTTTGACCCTACTCGCCGAGTGCACCCTGGTGACTCAGCAAGTTCTCATATGCCCTTTAACTCTTTGTCCCGCTTGACACGACGAGTCCCTCCCTATACTCGACGAGTCATACCAGCCATGAATCGCGGGGCCACCCCGACTCAACTTGCCGAGTCTCAAGAACAACTCGGCGAGTACTGCCTTGAACTCCAGTCCTCTAAGTCCCTCCTGACTCACTGAGTCATCCCCCAACTCGGCAACTCTACTCACCGAACAATTTACGTGAAACCCTAACCCTACTCGCCGAGTCTCAAGAACAACTCGACGAGTTCATGCCATGCACAAACTCTACTGACCTCCTAAGGTCAGATCTGTTTCCCCAAACCATAGATATGGCCTCCCCTAGCATGAATGTCACGTAAAGTTCGAAGCTTGATTCTTGTACAACCATAACAAGGCATCAAAAGGAGATTTAGTCCCAAAAATGGCAACCTAAGTCCAATAACCCCGAACTGATCCATAAAGCTCCAAGGGTTAAGGTCTCTGGACCTCTTTGAGTCCAGATCCAAGGCACAAACTCAAAGAGGGACCATTTGCTCCACATAATCACTCTCTAATGGGGGTTAGAAAACCCTAACTCTAAAGATCAACACCAAAACTGAAGGAGGTTCGAACTATTACCTCAAAATGAAGTCTCTGAACTCTGGAACTGCTTGAATCGCACCTCCTCTTTGCTCTTGTCACCTTCTTCTTGCTAAACCAAAGGTACAAGGATCAAAAAGTGACTTCTTCTCCCTCACAACGATTTAGCTCACTTAGGGGTCTCTCAAGGGACTGGTAGCCCCAATGGGAGGCTATAAGTGCCCTTAAATAGGCTCAAAACCCGGAGAATTAGGGTTTCATTAAACAGCGTGGACTCGCCGAGTCCACTAATGGACTCGCCGAGTCCACTAATGGACTCGCCGAGTCCGGACGTGAACCCGGATGAACATCCACGACCCTACTCGGTGAGTCTTGGCTCCAACTTGCCGAGTTCCTCCACAAATTCCAAAATAATTAAATAAATTAATATACCTGGAAATTCAGGATGTTACAAAACTCGATTTTTTTCAAGTAGTTTGCACAAAAATCAAATAAGCAAGCCTAGGCTCTGATACCACTGATGGGTTTTGAGCATTCTAACACTTCCTAAGTGTACATGCAACCCTAATAACCTTGGATCTATGTTTGTCTAATAATCATGCAAAGTTGTTTTCCAAGGTTATAAACCTATCTAGCATACATGGGGTACAATTTTCTTCGTATAAAAGATAGAACTACATACCTTGTTGTTGAAAGTGTTCCTTGAAACCTTGTGAGCCTAGCACCTCAAGTGTGATGCCTCAAATGCTTCACACAACACCAAATGCAAAGAATAAACTTGAGAGAATACTCTAACACATACAAAATCGGCCAAGCCCTCTTGTTTCTTAGTGTAGCCGATTTTGGGGAGAGTTACATTGCTTATATAGTGTGTTGCATTAGGTAAACCCTAATGTAACATGACTCTTCATTTCTTGATCCATGGGTTAACTCCATGGAGCATCCATGGAGCATCCTATGGGTGGAACCCAACTTGATAATGCATGGAGCCTCTTAGCCCACTATATAAGATATGGAAGATTTACATAATCTACCCATATATCTAATTAGTAATCTTTGGATCACTTAATTAATTCTAAATTAATTCTTGATCAAAAATAATTAAATAATATTATTAATATATTAGAACTTATAATATATTAATAAATCATATGTGTTATTTCTCTCATTTAGTTTATCCAATTGCATGGTGCCATTGGAATAACCGGCAAAACCAGAAGCACTAACCGGCAAAACCAGAAGCACTAACCGCCACATTTCATGGTACTCGAACCATGTCCTCTCTTCTCAACATGCCTCAAATCATGGTACTCGAACCGTGACATCACCTTCTTGATTTTCTACAAATCGTGATACTCGAACCATGACATCACCTCTCGATCTACTGCCAATCATGGTACTCGAACCATGACATCACCTCTGGATCTGCTACCAATCATGGTACTCGAACCATGATATCACCTCTCGATCTTCTACCAATCATGCTACTCGAACCATGACATCACCTCTCGATCTGCTACCAATCATGGTACTCGAACCAAGATATCACCTCTCGATCTGCTACCAATCATGGTACTCAAACCATGACATCACCTCTCGATCTGCTACCAATCATGGTACTCGAACCATGACATCACATCTCGATCTACTACTTAGATCCCCTGAGATACTCCCTGCATCGAGTGTGGGTCCTGTTCTTTCAGTAGTACGGGCCCATACAACCTGCCACATCTACCCATACTCTCTACACGGAACATCCCAGATTCCCTAAGTAGCTGCTCAACCTTCTCATCACCAATGCTCTACTCTGTCAGCGTACTCATCTGACTAAGGTGACTTCCTAGACTCTTTCCAATTTCTCACACTTCTCTGTCATCAGCTGCTGAGAAACTCCTTATGATGCCAGTCATCTACCTCCTGAATATCGTCACATTCACTTGGTACTTGAGTCCCATCGTCGGGAGTTCCACAAAGCACAAAGCAAGCAGTATTCGAGCATCGAATAAACACCTATAACCCGCTCTAGGTGATAAATCCACTAGCTCTACTCATACCCAAAAGATATCCCCGAACTCTGCAACTCTACCCTCGTAGGTATCTGGCTACTCTCTCGATAGGCTCCACCAATGCTCATCTAGGTATCACTCCTAGATTACTCCTCTACTCAAATCCCTCTCTACAAGGATTCCCGTTGGATACTCTTACTCAGCACATACTCGGAAGTTCATTACAGATAACAAGAACACCTAGGCTAAGGCATCACAAATCAGGCCTCTCTAGTCCAAAAATATTAAATACCTAGCCTATCTCTAGCATGCATAATATCTCATAACATATTTCATAACACAAAAGTAAGGGTATTTTGGGAAATCACCGTTCGGCTCTGGCTGATTGTACACACTGCTCTTTCCCGCTTTCTCTTAGAAACTCTTGCTCGTTTTAGAATAATCATTTATTTTTAAAAATTTCCTCATTTTCCTTAGTTTGAGTCCAGATATACCCGAAGGTACATCCTAATCCCTCAAACCAATGCTCTGATACCAACTTGTAACGAAGTGAAAATCTACAACAATTTTACATTTTTAAAATGCATGCTCTTCATAACATATCTTACAAAAATCTCTTTTATTTAATTATAAACCACAATTCCATTATTAGTTCAGAATCCTCTTAACTCTTTCTCTGGTGTGTACAATCAAGCCGGTGCCATCCCGCTAATCTGAAAACCTGAAAACACATAACACCTAACACTGTAAGCATGAAGCTTAGTGAGTTCCCCAAAATACCACATACAACACATATTAGCCACTCGAGGCTATAACTTTGTTTGACCCTCTGGTCAATGTGACTCTGTGGGACCCTCCAATCCCATAACTCTATGGACCCTCTATCCTAACTCTATCGACCTTCCGGTCCCAACTCTGTAAACTCTGAAACATATATAGCATAAATCACATAGAAATAATGCAATGTATCACATCATATAAATAGCATACAAAATACTCTGCCACATAACTCTGATTACCTCTCTAGGTAACCTATAGTGAGAAAACTCACCTCGAGTAACTCGGTAATCTCGAACTCTGTAACAATCTGGTCTAGCCTCCTCCTAATCATACAAAATAAATACTCTTAATCAATACATATCACCAGGCTAGACTATTCTCTCTATCTTAGTACTCTTAGAAGGTTAAAAGACCATTTTACCCCTCCCATGGCTCAAAGACCCTAAAGTTGACCAAACCCTAAAAGTCAACAAAAGTCAACTCCGCGGTCAACGCTGCGTGTACCAAACATGTACGCTGGGCGTACTCGGTGTCCTCACAGAAAAAGGGTACGCGACCCCTTACGCCGCAAGTACTGGGATTACGCTAGTGTAATGCCTAGTTTCAGACTCTAAGCACTTGAGGTCTTAAACAATTAAGACCCACGTCCAACTTCTAGATTTGACCATTTCTAAGCCTCTTAATCCATAAAGTTGGTGACTTTAAGCCTTTGCATGGATGGACAAGTCACCAACACCCATATCATTCCATTTCCAACCCTAGAAAGCTCATAAGTCAAGGATGACCCCATAACAACGACCAATATGGGATTTTTATGGATCTATAACACAAATATCACTGAAATGGGATAGATCTAGGTCCATGGAGTCCATTACACTCATAAAGTCTCCACCTTTGGCACTTTTAACCCTAGAAATGGTCCATGCAACATCAACCAAAATAAAGAGGAAAGTTTTGAACTTTATACCTCTAAATGAAGCTCCTTCCTCTGTAGATCTCAGATCCAAACTTGCACTTCAACCCCTAGCCTCCACAAGCTCCTCTCCTTCTTCTTTACTAACACACCAATGCACTTTTAGCTCCAATACACACACTCAAGCTAAGGACGATGGAAGGATCTCTTAGGGTTCACTCTCTGATATGGAGGCTGAGAAATGAGCCTTAGCATCCTCTAAATAGTGTACAAGCCAAAAATTTAGGGTTTGCATCTGGACCCTTTACGCCCAGCGTAACCCTGGGTATGCCTAGCGTTCCCAAGCGAGTCCGCATCCAATTTAAGCGCATGAGTACGCACAGCGTACACGCCAGTACGCACAGCACACTCATGTGCTACAAGGACTCACTCAAGGGACTACTCTTGTCTATTTGACAAATGGGAAGGGCTAAATAGCCTTACCAGAATTCCGGGATGTTACCATATATAAATAAAGTTGAAAAACAGAAAATTCACAGCATTGATATCCCGACTTTGGGGGAATGTAAGTCAACGAATATGAAACCAAAAATGACAAAATTATAGTCTAAAATCATGAACAAACTCTAAGCTACATGTTAAAAAACCCCGTGATAATTCGACTTTAAAAGAATTAGATATGTATTTTTAAAATTTCACAAAACATAAAAATACAGCTGAGAAATATGGCTATGACTCCTCCAAGAGCCTAATGGACAAAATTTCTATTCTATTACTCTATCTCTCTCTCTCTCTCTCTCTCTCTCTATATATATATATATATATATATATATATATATATATATATATATAGTTTTCCTTGGGTTCTTGAGTTTCTTTGTGAAGAATTAAAGGCACGAGACTTGTGGCACTTGCTACCATAGGTCTTTTAAAAAAGGATTCAAGCCTGTTTACAATAACAATCTTAATGTTATGTTTCATAACTCTTTATTATCTGAATTTTGATTATACACTAGGGATATAGGGTTTGTTCATGGTTGTTTATATTGTACGTTCAATTAGAGAAAACATAGATCTTCGATTAGGGTTGCATGCGCACATGGGATTGTATGTTATGCTTAAAACCCATCATATTCATGCTTAGGAAATGAAGTTGGCAATTCAGCAGCTCCTCAACAATCTCAAGAAGCTAAACCTTGTTCCATCAGTCCAATATATGTTTATTCCAAAACCGGAGCATGAGATATTTTATCTTGACTGTCAGAATCAAATGTGCTTTCAACACAATGATGATCTTCCTTCTGCTCCCACTGAACATTTGTTTCATCTTTTTTTGGAAGGACTTGTCCATTTTGAACTAGAAATAGGATATCATGTGATGATATCTCTTGAGCTTAGTAGAAGACTGGATGAACTTAAAATTGATCAATTCAGTTGGGTTAAGCCTAAGATTTTGAAAGAAGCTGGCATCTTTTACAATGCATCTTATGTTGACTCTGAAGAAGATTAGTTTTTACATCATCAGATAAGGGAGATTGTAAGGTCACACCTTATGATATGATGTGTCAAATACTCTAAACTATTTGTCATTGTGAGCGTCTTGTCAACTACCAGTGCCAATGTATCAAGATTATCAATGTCAACGTATAATATAGTTACTCTATGTAACATTTTGTAAATTAGGCAATGATATAGATAAGTATAGAATAGATAGTAGTTCTGGTATCTTTGTTATGAAGATCGGTTCTTAGTATATATAAGATATAATCCCATAAATTATTGGATTGACTTGTATAGATTAGTATTTATACAACATTAGGGTAAACACTAATGTGGTGAACACGGCTTGGTGTCGTAATCAACTTTGTGACAACCCGTCTTCTTAGTGAAGACAAAACTCTTTCTTGGTGAAAGAACAATTTGGAGAAATCCTTGTATTATTTACATTCTGTTCTTTATTTTTCTTAGATTAGTTTATGTTTGTTCCTAATACTTAAAGTGTATCCGATAAATACAAACCTTCAGTAGTGAGTTGACCAAAGTCTGAGGCTATGTACAAATGGAAAAAGATTAGGAAGGAAATCTCTAATAACAATTTTTTTGATTCGATTGGAAGTTCGTGCTTTGATAGTTGAAAATTTTTAAAATTCAAGTATGTCTCCAAAATGGGTTACTTTTCTCGATGAAAAAGTTGTGGACAAAGGATTGAGAATGAAAGTTATAAAGTTTTCAGTTGAAAGTTGGAAATTTTCTTCTTTCCTTAAACAGTCGAAAGTTTCTCCTTTTTCTAAACAGTGAAAAGTGTTGGGTTGAAGTTCTGTTTTATGTTGCGTCTTTTGGGCTCGTAGATTAGCCTTTTATTCTCCGGTTTGGGCCTGTCCAACTGAGAGCCTTTTATGTATAGTATATAAGTTATCGCTTGCATGCATATTAGGTTAAGATTCAAGATTTCAGTTTGTACATTTAAGAGTTCTACGATATTGCTTTCTTGTAATCTCCCAATCCTTTACTGTTGATGTTCTTAATCGAGCTCTTCTAAGGATTTTATTTAATCATTCAACACAATTGATTCAAGCTGCTGTGTTCTTAATATTGTTCTCTGGTTTGCTATTATTATTACGTTCTTGTTGTTTCTTATACTTATACTTGTTCAAGATCTAATCGATCTTCATAGATTAAAAGTTGTTTTAATCCCATCAATTGGTATCAGAGCAGGAGACTGTGTAATCGATACACATCTTTTCTGTGAAAAAGATTTCCATTAGGGTTTTTCCGCAATCATCGATATTTATTGAGCCGTCATCTTAATTGACGTATCTTAGTATTTATTGTTTTGCCCTAATCTGCTTTATTACAAGTCTGATCTTTGAACAGGTTATTACGATCATAATGGACGCGACGCAATCAAACCCTATTAATATTTCCAACAGCATTGGTTCGACGACAAAGATTCCAATCTTATACACCCATGACTATGAAGTATGGGCACATCATTTTGAAGATTACGTGATTGGATCGGAGGACAATGGTTTTCTCATATGGGAAGCCATTATCAATGGACCGTTTTCTCATTCCGCGACATCCAGAGTTATTAAGACGCAAAAAGAATACAACGATCTGCTTAAGGACGTGACGAATATTGCGCAAGATGAAAAAGACAAATTCCAGTGCAATATTAAGGCACTAAGGTTGATCAGATTTGCCCTTCAGTCCGACACATTTAGACTGGTCAGCTCATGCACTACGGCGAAGGAAGTGTGGGATAGACTTCGCGAACTGTATTCCACAGACGAAGATCTTGAACATTCTATCCAAACTTTGCTTCTATCTGAGTTTGGAGAATTCAGGCAAGGGGCTGAAGAAACTGTGACCCAGACGTTTGATCGCTTCAATCATCTTCTCAGCAAGATGATCAAACACGACATTGAAAGGAAGCTCATCGAACAAAAGGTTACTTTCTTGAACGGACTGCGATCTGAATGGAGAGCAGTTGTTTCCACCGTCAAAGCCCATGAACAGTTTAAATCATACTCTTTGGCAAAACTGGTGGGTATTCTAAAGTCCCAAGAGAAGATTGTGGTTCAAGAGAAAAATGTTGTCTCCAGTCTTGGTTCGTTGGCCCTCCTATCTAAAAGTAAAGCTGTGATGGAGGATGAAGAGCTCAATTTAGAAGAATATGATCTCTCAACTGAGGATTATGCCATGATGGTATCCAATCCTAAGAGGTTCATAAAGAAGAGATTCCCCAACAACAAAAACCGAAACTGGCAGGGGAGTTACAGCTCTGAAAAGGCGAACAATGAACCGAAGGCTGAGGAATCCAAGAAGGAACCGAAGGCAGATGGCGATTCTGGAGTAAGCTGTTTTTACTGTGGTGGCAAGAACCACTATGCTAAGGACTGTGTTCTTAAAAAGATGGATGAAAAGGATGACGGAAAGGATGAGGAAGCCGTGCTGCAGAAGAGATTGGATGAGTTGAGAAAGAAAAAGTCTACCGCTAACCCTTCTATTAATGCTCTTATTGTGCAGGGTTCGGTTAATGACGATGAGTTCGGTAGCACCGAAGTTTGGTCTACTGACTCAGAAGACGAAGAAGTGAGGAAGCCTACTCATGGAAAGGCTTATATGGCTAAGGAGGAAAGAAGTGGTGGAAAATGCTTCATGGTGTCAAGTGCATCTCACATGAGGGGATACAATACCGATGGAGGAAGCAATGGACCGAAGGTGCAGGAAGATATGTGCTTCACGGCCAAACCACTCAGCCAACAGTTCAATGAGCTTGAAGAACTGATAAAGAAGGTACAATCTGTTTTTATTTCATCTAAAGTACCATCATCCTCATATGAGAAAGAACTAAAAAACGTTAACACAAGAATTTCTCATTTAGATAGTAGCTTAACTCAAACTCGAGTCACCAATTCTAACCTGACTGATCAATTAAGCAGGGTGGCGTCGAAGAGTGAGGAGCGGCGTATGTGGATTGAGTTAAAAGAGTCGGAATTAATTAAAGTCAAAGACGAAAACATTTATTTGCAGAGAGACAATTTGAAATTGTTAAAACAACGAAATGTTTTTTGTTTAATAGCTAAACGTTTATATTCCAATATTACTCAGCTTCACTTGGACTGTGAGATAGGCAAAAAGATCCACCGTATGATTTTACCATTTCTAGAATTTAAGAAAGATGAAATCGATGCCGAAGCTTACAATTGTGAGAGTGTGATTTCATCTGATGATGTCAACCTAACTTATCAAATTGGACTGGACAAAATTGAGTCCTTCATTAAATCCAAAGACCATAAGGACATGCTCAAAAATCTTTTGGACGAAAATGACAGACTTAAACTGAGAACCGAAACCATACAAAAGTTTGACTCTCTAAATGCCAAAGTAAGCTCAGAAAATAAAATCGATGTTGAAAATGCATCTGAGCTTAACGAGGACGAAAACATGAGTGAAATTTCTGTAGAGGATACGGTTGACTGCTCAGAATTTGTTAAAAGCGAAACTAAAAACCACAAAAATCTTATTTCTGAAAATTCAGTGGAATTCGCTAGATTGTCCCAACAAAAGTCCCCAAAATTAGTAGAAAAAGTTGTTGTGTATCAAAAAGTCAGAACCACTCCGAATCAAGTATACAAAGTGACTGGAGTAACCGAACATCAAACAGCTGAACTCACGACTATTGTTAACGAAGACAATGCTGATGGCTGTGATGAGTTCTTCTGGGAAGCTCCTATTGACAATGGAAACGAAACCGTTGGCCTATCTGAAAGAACCTCTTGGATGAAGAAAGGGAGATACATACCTGAACCCTTGAACAAGTCTGATAATTTCAGTGAACCAAGCACAAGTGGTACAAAAGATACTCCTCAAGAGGTTGATCGTTCAGCAAAAGAAGACATTCCTTCAACGCCAACAGCTCGAAGTGAAACTTCATCAGATACTCCTTCCACTTCCTCAGGGAAAACTGAATCTTCTTCGAACATTCCCTCTGCACCCTCAGCTCAAAGAAAAACTCCTAAAGTTCAAAAGGAACCAGCAAAGGTGAAATCAAAAGCGAAAGCGAACGTTCATCATCAACCTAAACAGATGAGGGATAAAAAGATAGAAAGGAACCTAAGATACAGGAAAAACCTTTCTGAAAGAAAACAATTCTGGCCCTCCCAGAATGCATACTATTCACACAAAGACAAGAATCTGAAGTATGAAAACAATCCCGTAAGAAAGCCTGATAATTCCAACAACCGAAACCAAAGGTTCGGTTCGCAAGAAGATACCAATCGAAAGCCAAGGTTCGGTTCGCATGAAAATACCAACCGAAAGCAAAGGTTCGGTTCTGAAAAGGATTTCAACCGAAACCAAAGGTTCGGTTCCAAGAACAACTCCAACCGAACTCAGAGGTTCGGCTCTGAAGTCAGACGAGAACAAGACTCAAAGGTTAACCCCACCAACGATTAAAAGCAAAAGGGTCACCTAGAGTCATCAGCAAGGAAGACATCACCATCCAAATCCAAATCCTCTCTTCCTAATTCTTCTCGTTTATCTCCATCTTGCTCTAACGCTAATTCCGTTGATTCTCAAAAACCTCGTCCATCTGCTGAACAGAAGGGAAAGCAGAAGGTCGATGAATCCAAAGCGAACAAACCCAATCCTAACAAAATAAAAGTATTCACCCTTAAAAAGAAAGATGAAACAACTTTAATTAAAAGAACATATCTGGTTGACATCTCTCTAACTATTCCTATTCCCATGAAAACCTCACATGGACCCAAGAAACTTTGGGTTCCTAAATCTGCTTAATTTTTGCAGGTTATAAGTGACGAGCAGTTTGACGAAGAATGGTACATCGACAGTGGTTGCTCGCGTCACATGACAGGAAGGAAAGAGGAACTCAGGGAATACAGATCTCTTGCAAATGGTGGCAACGTTAAGTTTGGAAATAACTCTTTCGGCACCATAAAGGGATATGGGATGATAACGAATGGTGATTTTACCATAAGGAAGGTGGCCTATGTGGAAGGACTTCAACACAACCTCATCAGTGTATCTCAGCTTGTTGGAGGTACAGGTCTCAAAGTTTCATTCGATGATGAAGGTTCTGAAATCATAGAGAAAAAGACAAAGAAAGTGATTCTGAAGTCAGAGCGAAAGGGTGAAATGTTTCCGCTGAACATGAAACCCATCAAAGGAAACCCAGCAATATGTCTGCTATCAAAAGCTCAATCCGACGAAAGCTGGTTGTGGCACAGAAGACTCTCTCATCTCAATTTCAAAGATATCAACCGACTTGTCACTGGAGGTCATGTTAGGGGTCTTCCATTGCTCAAGTTTGACAGAGAGCATTTATGTGCTGCATGTGAAATGGGAAAGCAGAGTCGTCAAAGTCACCCATCCATAATTAACACAAAAGTTGTTGAACCACTCGAATTGCTTCATATCGATTTGTGTGGTCCTTCATCTATTGAAAGCATCGGTGGTAGCAAGTACATTCTTGTTGTCGTTGATGACTTCTCTAGATTTACATGGGTGTTCTTTCTAAAGCTCAAATCTGAAGCGACTCAAAAGCTGAAAGTGTTTATCAAGCAAATTGAAGTCCAGCTCAAGAAGGTCGTTCGCAACATCAGGAGCGACAATGGTCTCGAATTCAAGAACAGGGAGTTTGAAGTGTTTCTTGCAGAAAAGGGAATTAGCCATAATTTCTCAGCTCCCTACACACCACAACAGAATGGAATAGTCGAAAGACGAAACCGATCTCTGTGTGAAGCTGCCCGAACTATGTTAAGTTTCGCTTCCTTACCTCTTTATTTTTGGGCTGACGCTATTTCTGCTGCTTGTTATACACAAACAGGTCCTATCTCAACAAGCGATTCACGCTCACACCATATGAGATATTAAACAACAGGAAGCCCAATGTGAAATTTTTCCACGTTTTTGGCTCAAGGTGTTTCATCTTTAACTCTAAAGAACACCGCAACAAGTTTGATGTCAAAGCCAACGAGGGAATCTTTCTGGGTTACTCACTCACTTCAAAGGCGTACAGGGTCCTAAACAAACGATCAAGAAGGATTGAAGAGACATACTATGTGACCTTCGACGATAGCTATGTCAAGAAGCTACAGGCCATAGATGACACTGCCAGGGAAATCTTTCCTCAAACTGGTCAAGTCACAGTCTCAATCGCCAATATGTACGAGAATTTTCTGGATCTCTTTGACGAACCGGAAAAAGCTTCTCTCTCAGAAGCAGGTGCAGCCGACAACAAAATAGATCATATGAAGCAGATTGTCGAAGATGCTGCAAGAAGAATGCATGAAGGAGAATCGCCTACTGATGAATCTCCAACCAATAATGCTTCAGTCGAGGGGGAGCCAAGTTCTCTTGTCGAGGGGGAGCCTAGCTCACAAGTCCAGGGGGAGCCAAGCTCTACTACTTCAACCGAAGATCCTTCATCAAGCGAAGGTAAGTCTCCAACCGAAGATGCCCCTCCAAACGAAGGTGCTTCAATGCCTGAAAATCCAGCACCACAAGAAACCCCTGAACCTCATGTTTGTCAAGACTCATCAATTGAGGGGGAGCATGATGATATGACGCTTGATTTTGATAGCCAATCTGAGCCTGAAGAGATGATCAACGCTGAACTAGATCCAACCTTCGATCCGAATTACCCTCCTCTTACAAAATGGACCAGAGATCATCCTATCTCTCAAGTAGTTGGTGATGTATCTGAAAATGTTCTGACCCGATCTCAACTGAAGGCAAAACAGACATCCTTATTCTCAAAGGTTGAGTTTTGTATGTTTAACTCATTTGTATCAAAAGTTGAACCGAAGACAGTGAACACTGCTCTCGATCACTCTGATTGGGTTCAAGCAATGCAAGACGAACTAAACGAGTTTGAAAGGAACAAAGTCTGGCGCCTCATTCCAACTCCTCCGGATGCTTCAGTTGTTGGTCTCAAATGGGTTTTTAGAAACAAAATGGACAAGGAAGGTAATGTCATAAGGAACAAGGCTCGTCTGGTTGTCAAAGGATACTGTCAGGAGGAAGGGATAGATTACGAAGAGACGTTCGTTCCAGTAGCTAGGCTAGAATCGGTCAGAATATTTCTGGCCTATGCTGCTCACAAAAACTTTGAGGTCTTCCAAATGGACGTCAAGTGCGCATTTCTCAATGGAGAACTTGAAGAAACTGTGTATGTGGAGCAACCTCCTGGGTTCGTAAACGAAAAGTATCCAAATCATTGCTACATTCTGGATAAAGCTGTGTACGGCCTCAAACAAGCTCCGAGAGCCTGGTATGAAACGCTTACAAAATTTTTAAAGATGTCCAAATTCAAACAAGGTTCGGTTGACCCAACCTTCTTTCGCAAAAAGGAAGGTAACCACCTTATGATAGTTCAAATTTATGTCGATGACATCATCTTTGGCTCTACGAATCCCAGCTTAACAGCTGAATTCAGAAAGTTGATGGAGACTAAGTTTGAAATGAGCTCAATGGGTCCTATTAATTTTTTCCTTGGTTTAAATATAAGACAGGGACCCGAAGGCATCTTTATCAATCAGGAAGCTTACACAAAGACTCTCCTAGCAAAGTTCGGCATGATGGGAGACTCAAAAGTCAAAGTCCCAATGGCATTCGGCACCAAACTTACCCCTTCACTGGATAAACCGGCTGTCGACATCATGCTCTATCGTCAAATGATAGGCTCACTGATGTATCTAACTGCTAGCAGGCCTGATATCATGTTTTCTGTATGTTATTGTGCTCGATTTCAGGCTAATCCACGCGAACCTCACATGCTGGCAGTGAAGAACATCCTACGCTATCTCAAGCGAACCGCCTCCTTAGGTCTATGGTATCCATCCAACTCTGGCTTCTTCGTTCAAGCCTATTCTGATGCTGACCTTGGAGGATGTGGACTCGACCGCAAAAGCACAACTGGTGGCTGTCAATTTCTTGATGGGAAGTTGGTCAGTTGGCAATCCAAGAAACAAACATGTGTGTCGCTGTCTACTGCTGAAGCTGAATACATTGCCGCTGCATCCTGCACATCACAAGTGATTTGGATCCAGAGTCAACTTCGAGACTATGGACTCAATATGAAGAAGATCCCTCTATATTGTGACTCTGAAAGTGCAATTAGGATCTATCATAACCCGGTGCAACACTCTAAAACCAAACACATAGCACTGAGGTATCACTTCATCAAAGATCATGTGGAAGATGGAAATGTCGAAGTTCACTTCGTAAGAACCACTGATCAACTGGCTGACGTCTTCACCAAAGCTCTTCCAGAAGCATCATTCAATAAAATTTTGCAAGGGCTAGGTATGATGGAATCAGAGTCAGTTCCTCACACTACCTCTCGATCTCAAACGTAAGAAGCGAATCCAACCGAACGTTCGGGTTCGGTTCAACCATTTCACTTGCTCATTACTTCAAAAGTAGTTTCTCCTTGTTGTATATTTCTGGTGCAAAATTTGTTTTTCTTTATGTAAAAAGTTTTTTTTTATTGCATATCTAAGCTCCTTGGTTTCTTAAAAATTTTTCCAAAATTTTAGTGAACCGAAACCAACCGAAAGTTCGGGTTTGGTTTTTCAAAATTTTTTTCTGAACCGAAACCAACCGAAGGTTCGGGTTCGGTTTCTCAAAATTTTTCTGAACCGAAACCAACCGAAGGTTCGGGTTCGGTTTTTCAAAATTTTCCTCAACCGAAACCAACCGAACGCTCGGGTTCGGTTTTTCCAATTTTTTTTTTTGGCAAAGTTTTTTTTTAATCGTATTTTTTTTCTTTTCATTTAACTCTTTTATAATTTTTTTTTATGTCTTATTTTTTTTTACTTTTAATTTTTTTTTTCTCTCAATTTCAAAAACTCCAAAAATATTTTAATTTCTTTTGTGTGCTCCTTCGTTTATGGGGATATATTTCATGGCTTACTTAAGTGTCCCTAGAAGCATGCTGCTGTATGTGTCCCAAGCCTCATAAGATTTTGAATAATAGCCTTCATGACCTGGTATACACAAACCTTGTCTTCCCAATAATGCTAACTCATTTATTCTAATCATGAGCTACCTCACTCTTTTCTCACATGAGTTCAGAGTCTCCTGCTTGGTCCTTATGTTCGCAGCAGAGGTACTATGTCTTCTTTCACCATCCCCATTATACTTCTCCATAACATTCGCATCATCACTGTAACCCTTGAGACTCTCAGCAACTACCACTGAGGTTTATGGTTACACAACATCTGTGTTTCTGATCTTAGCTTCGTGCCACTACGAGCTGAGTGAAACCCAAAACTCAACACCAACGAATTGACGGTGACCAATTAACTTGATCAAGTTTTCACCAATGAATTAACGAATGTACCTTCATGAAATCTCATTTTTTTTGCGTGGTTCCAATGAAATTGTTACACACCATGACATTTCTTCCCAAGGGATCCAGTTTTAAATTTTTATCTGAGATTTCATATTAATCCAAGCCACTACAAAATTAACTCAAACCTACTTGTTCAACAGACTACACTGGTCTCACAAGTACTTTGTTCACGTTCGTTCTTATATCAGGAATTGAATTGCTGAATCAAAGTGAAACCACCCTTAATTTGCCTTATTTAAAAAAAAAAACCTTTCAACATTTATTGATAAATGTTTGATCGTAATTCAACGGGATTCCACACTAACACTTTGAGGTCTCTCTTGACCTTGAAGGAAGAGATTCGTGCCCGGGATCATCAGTTTCGTGTCATCAATGACATCACAAATTATCCTACACAGAGTTGCTTTATTTCTTTAATTTTTTTTTTTACACTCTTTGCACGAAAATCCTAGATTTTCAAAAAAATTCCGTTACTAATTATTTTACAGGCTGGATAATTAATGGATGGTTCATAATGAAGTTGTGATTACCAATAATTCACATGGGCATTTTATTCAAAAGATGGCGTTTCAAAAGGGATAAGTTCAAAAGGTTGCTGACGGGGCGGGAGTTCAAAGGATAGAAATTCAAACGACGGTACAAAAGGAGGGCGCGTGAATTTGAAGCGGCCGCGCTTTTTCTGACACTATTGGACGCGTGTGCAGTATTGAAGCGTCATCCATCTGGCATTAATGGCGCGTGTGGAAATGGAAACGGTTCCTCTCTCTGAACCGGCGCTTATTGGGCGGCGTGATCCTAGGAATCTGACACTCTCTCTCCTACGTGATCATCGCACGTCCCAACTGTCACCAATCAGTCAATCAAAAACCCTTCCGTATTTCAATAAGAGATTTGAAACGATCTTTCTCTCTCCTATCACCTATAAAAAGCCATCAACACCACCTTTTACCTCTTTACTGCCCCCATAATTCCCAAAGCAAAATTACTCCCAAAACTCTCTCCCGGTCATCTTCTTCTCCACACCTGCAACAATGGCTGAATCTTCATCCGTTCATGCCACTTCTCAAATTCTTCCCATCAGACCTCAACAATGCCTTGTCATTGATCTGAACCCACTAGCCTATGATCCCTACATGTCGCCGGTGATCGAATGCCTCAAGTACTCCCAGCTTGCTCCGGCATTGTCCAGAATTGAAACGGTGCCAATGGTGGCTCTATCTCAGGTCTATGCGACGGCCTACTACGACAAGGGTGTCGACAGGATATTTTTCGAAGTGGCGGAACACAAAACGTCGATTTCTCGTCCCCGCTTCTGCACCATGCTTGGGTTTGCTGCAGACCCATCGCGTATTAACCCGGAGACGATTCCGGTTGGAATGTTATACAACATGTTCTACAACATGGGCTACACGGAAGCTCTTACCTCCGTCGCCAGGTTCAAGAAGTCATGCCTACCGCCCCTGTGGAATGGGTTATTTACAGTTCTCTTCAAGGGACTGTCTGAGAGGAGCTCAGGATCGGACGGGGCCAGTCGTCTTTTCCTGTCAATCATGTATGGGGTGTACAACAGGATCAACCTCGATTATGGGTTTGTCCTTTGGCAACAACTGATTCAGAGCCTTTCTTCCACTTCTCGACACTCTGAAGTGTCGCTGGCCCGGTTCTGGATCTTGATCACAAGATGGGCCATGGACAGGTTTGAGGTCCCAACTGCTGACGGTGCACCGATGTCTTCTATTGGTACGTTCCATACCAAGAAGATCATCGTATCCGATGCATCGAAATTCTCCTTCATTGGCTCTATCCCAGAGTCGATGTATGGTAGTGTGCCATCAGACAGCAGTATGATCAAGGCGATCAAGGAGTTAGGGCCATCTGGTCCGAGGGAACTGACACCGGACATGCTGCGATCAATTCATGATGCCGACAAACCGGTGGCCAGGGGTAAGAAGGCAGACAAGGGGAAGAAACCATCCAAAGCCCCAAAACCTTCTCCCAAGAAGCGCAAACAACCGAAGACTGCTTCGTCACCACAACCGAAACGGAGGAAGACCCAACATAAGCGAAAGCTAGTCCTTCCCTCCTCATCAAGTGAATCCGAAGGTGCGAGTTCGGACTCTGCGGGATCACAAGGAGACGAATCTCCACACAGAGGCAACACACCCCCTCGGTCCCCAACCCCGGAGATGGAACTTCACCAATCCCCAGTTCCTTCCCCTCCACCCACAATTCCTATTTCCATTCCCACCATAAACCCTACTAAACCACCAACCTCATTCCCTATACCACCACCCATATTCACCACATCAACCGAAACACCACCTGTTACCGAAACCCCACCTGTAACCGAACCTCCACAAACCGAAACCCATACACCACCACCACCCGAAACTCATCCCCCACCCACTCAACCTGAACCAACTAAACCAATAACACCCCCAGCTTCACCACTACCTCAATCTCCAGAAGACACCTCCGACGGCGATGATCAATACCTTGGTGGTGATCACATGAACTATGATTCGGTCTATTATAGTCCGTTTCAAGTTCAAAGTGATGAGGAGGATGATGCTCCAGTGACAAAGAAGCATCTTCGCGAGCTTAACGAGAAGGTTGCTCAACTTCTCGCCTCCTCTTCCAACCAGCAGTCCTCTTTATCTGAAGCCGCACTTCAGAAGATAGTTGATGCCTTCTCCAAGGCTCAACATGATTCAATGGCCTCAACAACTGTTGCGATAGACGCCTCCACCCGAGCTTGTGAGGCTGCGACCGAAAAAGTCGATAAACTATTCCATGACGCTACAATCCTGCTGCAGTCTATGCAGGAAAGCGCCGAAGCCACCAAAACAACTCTGGAACCACTTGTTACTCAATTGGCCCAGTTTGTAAAGACCGAGTTATCCTCGTTCGCTACCCTCAGACAAAACCTTAGCGACGACAACTCGGCACTCCGTGCCTCCATCGATGCCCGCTTGGCAAAGCTACAAGAGGATCTTGCGGCTGAAAATTCACTGATGGACGTCCTGGCGAGTAAGACTACTGCCCTCAAGGTCAAGAGCACCCAACTTTCCAACTCCGAACAACAATTGGAGGCTCTTCGATCCGAGAGGGAAATCATCAAGACGTGTGTTTCGGATGTCCACGCCGCTCTATCCAACATCCTGGAAGCACACGACCCCATCCTCAATCACTCAGTGAGACGCACTCTCACTGAGAAACTCTCTCCGGCCATGGCCCTCTTGAGTAAAATTGAAGGCCTACCCAGTTTCGTGTCCATTCCGAAACAAGGGGGAGATGAGAAGAAAGGATCGAAACCCCCTCCTTCCTCCAAAGCTACTCACACAACCGAACCACCCCCAACTGGTCATGCCTCGGGTTCGGGTGTGAAGAACAAAGGAAAAAACATAGCAGAGGGAGGAGATGACGATGAAGATGAAGATGAAGACAAGGAGACTATTGCGGACATGTTAAAGAGAAAGAACAGTCGCAATACTGATGAAGATGTCAGTCGTGTGGCACGTGAAGCTGAAGAAGCCGAACGTAAACAAAAAGAAGCCAACGATCTCCTTGAGAGCCGAAAGCTGCTCTTCCCTGCCTGGACCAGGGATCGTCTAATAAAAGAAGCCATAGAGACTCCAAGCATACTATGGCTCGAGCCAGTGATATCGTTCGACTGCAACAACTCGGTCGATTCGCAATTTGATATGCCGCTGACTCGAAAGGCGTTCATCTTCCACGCCTTCTCCAACATTTTCGAAGTCCCGCATCCGAACGATGAGCTTGACAGGGAGCTCATTGACTTCTACCTGGAGGCCTCTCGCCCTCAATACCTTACATGGAGCGCCCAGAAGATTGTCAATGTTCGGGTGATGAAGCCGTTTGCCGTGGGGAGATTCACAAACGTCAAGTTCAATCTTATCCGAGGATCTGCAAGAACTGCTCACATGATTTCTCTGGCGGATCTGCCCAATCTGAACCCTCATGATTGGATAGTCTTGTACAATATCTTGCTGACAAACGAAGCCGAATATTGTCCCATCTTAGACCATGTCAAAAGGATGCTGGCATGCTATATCATGGAGGTGGCCCTAATGGATCAGGAGGTTGCCACACTGTTTAAGAAGAAACCGAAAGTCAAGCCTGTGGGATCGGCCAGTGATCTAAACACGATGAAAATGGGCAAGATAGATTCGAGGCGAAACTCTATGATGTTCACCAGAGCCGAAGGACAGAAATGTCTGTTCGCGTTAGCTGACAAGCACCTCTACACCACTACCTGCTTGGAACACGTCCTATCAATCGTCAAGCAGTGTAAGGATAATTCGGCTGATGACATCAAGTACTTTGAAGATATGATCAATTGGTACATCCGGTTTAGACAGACCATCCTTTCCATAACCAAGTGTCTATTTAGTACCGTGAAGAAGAAGGTACCAGCTTCAGCCGCCGGCCCAAGTAAGAAGTGAAGGTCTCGCTCCAAATTGACGCAAAGGGGGAGATTGTTGGGCTGAAGTTCTGTTTTATGTTGCGTCTTTTGGGCTCGTAGATTAGCCTTTTATTCTCCGGTTTGGGCCTGTCCAACTGAGAGCCTTTTATGTATAGTATATAAGTTATCGCTTGCATGCATATTAGGTTAAGATTCAAGATTTCAGTTTGTACATTTAAGAGTTCTACGATATTGCTTTCTTGTAATCTCCCAATCCTTTACAGTTGATGTTCTTAATCGAGCTCTTCTAAGGATTTTATTTAATCATTCAACACGATTGATTCAAGCTGCTGTGTTCTTAATATTGTTCTCTGGTTTGCTATTATTATTACGTTCTTGCTGTTTCTTATACTTATACTTGTTCAAGATCTAATCGATCTTCATAGATTAAAAGTTGTTTTAATCCCATCAAAAAGTTTTTCCTTTGCCTCTCATAAAGAACCCTTTGCTTTTATCGCAAAACATTCTAAAAGAACATTCTCTCATCTTATTTTTGATTCTTCTTTTTTCTTTTGGTCTGATTCTCAAGAAAATTGAAAAACACAAAAAGATTTTCTTCTTTATTCTTTATTCTTTGTTCTTTGAAGCATCAGAAAACCCCTGTAAAAACCAAAAAGATTGTGTTTTAGTTTGTTATTGGAGGTTTTGGTAGTCGAGAATTTGAAGACCTGACTCGTGAAAATATGAAGTCATGGGGGTCAAAACTTTGAAGACGTGATGTTGAAAGTCTTATTTCTGATGTTGGTCATGAAACTAAAGACTTGATGGAGAAAGTACATTTTTTTATGAAGAGTCGAAAATTTGTAACCCTGATAGGGAAATTTCATTTTTGACACTTGATAGAGAATTTTTAGATTTTCGACACCTGATAACAAAATTTTGCATTTGAAACATTCAAGAGTTACTATTCACATTTAGCGTTCACATGCCTTCATTTTAGATTTGTCTCTGATTCGTTCAGTCCAAGTGGTTGAGAACGAAAGTTGACTTTCATATGGGAAGCGAGTGCTTGAGCAAGAAAGTACTATTTTGAATCGAAAGTAAATTTTTGTATGGGGAACATCTTTTGTCACTAATAACAACAATCTTAATCTGAGAAGAGTTTCAATATTTTTCTTCAAGTAGGAGTGTTGTATGTTCCATGGGGAGTGTTGTTTGTTCAAGGGGAGTCTTGTTCGTTTAAGGGGGAGTTTCATTTTTGATCTATGTGCTTTGGATTTCGATTTTTAAGATTTATTTCTCTCTCTTTCACATTCCTGAGTATCGATGATTCTCACCCTTTTAGGGGGAGAATGCCATGGAAGAAAAGCGTGTTTCTCATTAGATCCAACATTTAGTCACATTGTACATTTTAGAGTCCGTGAGAACACTACTATAAATAGTGTTGTAGTTTTATGTGTAAGGGAGAGAGAGTGTGTTCTTAACCTTCCTATTTTGTACACTTTGATTACCTTCCAGATAATAATGGAGCTTAAACATAATTATTTACATTTGGTGTTCTTACATTTCCATTGATTCATGATTGATCGTTCTCATTCAACAATGTCATTTGCAATGAGATCCTATAGTAGTCGATATGATAAATAAGCTCCTAAATGTATTGAGATAAGTTCTGAGAAACTTGTAATTGTCCATATAGTTTGGACTAGTGTTTGAGCTAAGAGATAGCATGAGGCAATAAGTTAAATCGGAAGTTAGTCTTTATTAACTGGCCAGGTGAGTACATGTGGATTTTTCCTCTGGGGTACATGGTATATGATAAATCTTTTCGGTACAATGTTTGAAATTAATTTGTAAATGTTTCTTGCTTGAAAAGTAATCAATCTAAGATAGCAAGAGAGTTAAAAGTTTTGAAAGGAAAATGTTAGTGAACAAAGAAGCGCTTTTATGAACAATGGTTAGCTATCTACAATTTGATACATGAATTATTTAAAATGATTGAATAACTGTGTTTTAAAGTTATAATATATTTGAATTTGTTACTATTCAATGTTATTATTGAATGTGTAGAAGCATGGCATCAACTATTTAGGTATGATTTAATAATTAAGGACTATAGACGACCTGAGACAATAGTTGCCATAGATTTATTGGTTGCCATAGATATATTTTGGGGCCATTTATTTGTTGCCATACTTATATTCCGGGGCCATTTATTGGTTGTGATAGCTATATTTCAGTCCAAACTATTTCTTCACATAGTTATATTTCATGGCAAGTTATTGGTTACCATAGTTATATTCGGGCGCCATTTATTGGTTGTTATAGTTATATTTCGGGATCATTTATTGGTTTTCGTAGTTATTCATGGGTCTATATTGATGTTGCCCTAGTTGTCACTTTATATGATTAGATCAATCCGGGGGGTCACTACAGACACTAGATTCTGTAGAAAACTGAAGCATGGGAAGACTTAAGAAAGTTTGCATCTTGTGAGGACATGCATATCATGCTTTGCATTCTGTTTATAAATACTTATCGAATTATAATTTTATCAAATGATTTTATGTCTTACACGGTATATCTCACGAGATGTTGATTGTCGGATGTATTTTGTTTAACGGTCATGTATTCCATGTTTTGAGATACATGACTAATAGAAACTTGGCATGACTCATGAGTTGTAAGCAACTTTGTAGTTGTAAAAACTTGGCATAACTATTGAGTTGTAAGCAACTTTGCAGATGTGTTGTGGTTTATTTTTAAAATTGTATTAGTAATGAAATTGGAAAATTCCGAAACCATATTTTATAAATAGGATCCATTGACAAAAATTATTTTATAAACCATAATATTTTAATATGTAAATGATCGGATGTTACTATATATATATATATATATATATATATATATATATATATATATATATATATATATATAGGGCTAGGTTAAAGTGTTTTTTACATTTATTGTATGCTGGAATGCACCAATAGGAATTTAGTAAAATTATACTATTATTTAATTAAATAATGATAGATATTAAATGGTTTCCATAATTGTATGTATATTAAATGATATCCATAATTATAATTTTCTCTTTATGGAAATTAATTAAATTCGTCATTAATGTCAGCAATCACATTCTTTCAGAATGAATTCGTATCTAGGTTTTTATGTCACCAATAACATTATTTCAGGACTCACTCACTTAAAATATAATAAAGTTGTATTGAATATGAAGAATGAGGGTGTATTCTAGTAGAATATACTCTTGTTCTCCTAGAATACACTCTTATTATTTTATATATGAATTCATTCTGAAAGAATATATTATTATTGACATTAATGACAAATTAAATTAGTCTTTGTAAAAAGGAATTATAAATATGGATATCATTTAATATACATTTAATGTTTACTCAATTCTTATTGGTGCATTCTAGCACACAATAGATGTGAGAAACATTTGAACCTACCTACCTACCTATATATATATATATATATATATATATATATAGAGAGAGAGAGAGAGAGAGAGAGAGAGAGTTAGGTTTATATATAAACCTTAGTTATTGTGTGAATGTATGAACCAATGAAAATTTAGGAAAATAAATAAATGGTTAATTTCCAATTTTCATATACAACTCTTTGGTAACCGAAAATAAAATTTGATATTTATGTTACTTCCTGTTAGTAAATAAGGACGTAATAAAGAACACAAGAATAGTGTTGAATATGTCGAATGATTAATGCTTTAACACCACAGAAGAGATCGATAAAGAACTTCGACTATAGAGGTGTTTAGGGTTATAATATTAAACGTAAAATCAACTCCATATCATGCATACGTGCATGCATATTTATAGTAAAACCCTATTAGCTAATCTAGATAATAACAGACCTAATCTAGATAATCACGGATGGATAGGCCCAATCTGGATACAAAACTTAAGGCCCAAGACGCAACATGAACGGACTCAACAATCTCCCCCTTTGTGTCTTTGTAGCCAAAACCTCAACTTTGTTTAACAACCGAAGACTTCTTCATAGTCTTGAATATCCTCGGGATGATAGCCAAAAGATGGTACCGAAAAGTAATGTACCAACGAAGCGTATCAGTGAAATTTTTCTTGTCAGCTTCCGAGTTCTGCTTGCACCGATGTATCAAGTTGATAATGTGCTCCAAGCAGTCAGTAGAAAACAGATGTTTATCTACCAGAGCAAACAAAAACTTGTGAGCTTCGCCTTTCGTGAACATAAAAGTAAGATTCATTGAATCTATATGTCCAATTTTCATCTGGTTCACATCCCATGGTTTCGGTGTAGTCTTCACAATTGGCTTCTTGTTCATCACCTTTGCTACCTCCTGATCCATACTAGTAACTTCATGGATGTAGGAGGCCAACATTCTCTTCAGATGTTCTAAAATAGGCTCATATTCCACATGATTAGTAAGCAGAATATTGTATAGCAGAATCCAATCATAGGGGTTGAGATTGGGAAGGTCTGCAAGAGAGATAGTAGACACCGTGTTTATTGAACCATGAGTGATCTTGAAATTGATGTTGATAAATCTCCCTGCAGGTGAAGGTTTGAGTACCTTGACAGTAATGATCTTCTATGCACTCCAAGTCAAGTACTGCGGTTGCCCATACATTAAGTAAAAGTCTATCAGCTCACGATCAACCTTCGGGTGAGGGAAAGGAACCTCAGCAGTTGAATCAAAACAATGGAAAGTGAAAGCCTTCCTTGTAATTGGCATGTTGAACTGCGAGTCCTTGGAGTTATCACAATCAAACGAAGCAACTGTTTCCAACCAATAGATAGAAGGAAACTCAATCGCCTGATTGATAAGTGTCTCTTTCGTCCACAAGGGAAACAAAGCCTTCTTGCAGTTTAGGGCATCTTCTTCTTCTTTGTTTCTCCTTTCCTTCTCCCCTGCTTCCTCTGCTACTTTCAAATTTTCACCCAGCTCTCTGTCTCTTTTCTTTTGTTTGAGAGCTTCAACAATGGTTTCTTCTACATCACTTTCACTTTCATCAATGGTTTCCTTTGGCTTTACTTGTGAACCAGAACCTGAAGCCACATTATCCTTCAGTTCGGTTGTGACTCTTGGTTGAGCATCTTCTATTTTCACAATTATTCTCGGTTGAACAACACGAGCACTACTTTCTCCACCTTGTTTTGGAGGTACAAACCCCTCCGAAACACCCTTCATTTCATGCAGCATTGCAGGGGCAGGAAGGATTTTGGATGTGAGATGATTACGAATTGTAAGTCTTAAAATAGGATCATGAGTACCAAGAAAATTGGTCAACAAGTCCTTCACCTCACCCGCACAGCTCTTATACACGACCTGTTGGGTCTTCAACAAATAAATTTCTTTCTCAGCTTGGGCTAGCTGCACCTTCTAAACGTTAATAGTGGCTTTGTGTTTGGCCAGATCCTCCTTCAAGGCGCTTTCGGTTGCCAGGTTAGCATGAAGAGAGTCAAAACGAGAATCCACTGATCTTAAAAAAGAAGTGGTCTTAGTTTGTAGCGATGAGCGTACAACATCGAACTTAGTGCTTTCTTCTTGAAGGGACTTAGAAAAGGAGTCCACAGAGGATTGTACTTTCGCTGCAATGGTGTCATCATGAGCTTTCAAAGAGGCAAGGAAGATCTGATTTGTGTGAACAACCTCAGTAACCTCTGTTGTTGCCTTTTTACAATAAAATGATGAAGACACATCAACTACCTGAGTAGATTTTTCAATGGCCTTTGTGTATTGATCGGTGGCAGTCTCAAGGAAGGATTTAAGCACAACACCACTGTAAGCTTTACTGTCGGAGTAAGCGATCGAGGTTCTCATGAATTTGCTGTAAATGTTCAGTTGTGACTGCAGCATCAATATCATCATCAGTCGGAAGCCGGTATGAACTGAAATAAGTAGAGTCATATTCATCATTTTCTCCACCAAGGGTAGCACCAGAATCAGTGGAGTTGAGAGGGGAAAGAGGTTTAGTGATGACAGGAGTTTCTGTTACAGTAGTTAGCCCCGTATCAGATACGTTGACATTCACTGCGGAGTTAGGAATTGTAGTGGTTGTGGATTCGGTAAGGATTGGAGATGATAAAGGAGTTGTGGAAATAGGAATGGAAGTAATGGGAGTTGGTGTTGGTAAAGATGTTTGTTGAGATGTGACTGGTGAAGTAATAATAGGAACAGAGAGAGGTATGGTCTGTTTCGGTGATTGAGATGGTGTTGGAACTCTGTTGTGATTGGGAGATTCAGTTGGAGTAGGTGAACGGGGAGGAGTGTTCCTTCTTGGCGAGTCATGATGACTTTTCTCTTCTTCATTGTCACCGTCATGCTCTGAGCGTGGAGGAGTGGGACTCTTAGACCTTCTTGTCATCATCTTGAGCTTCTTTTTCTTTTGTTGTGAAGAATCCCCTTCACCAGTCTCGCGTTTCGTGGACTTGGAGGACTTAGACTTTCCTTCCTCAGTGGGTTCTTTCTTGGAGATCTTCTTCCCTCGGTTGTTAGGCTTGTCCAAGGCATCTAGAGCAGCCTACTGTTCTGGAGAAAGAATTCTCGGTCCAATGGGAGGAAGTTTCTAATATTCAGCCAAAACATTGCTTCGGTCTGAAACACTCCTATACATAGACTCAGGAATTGATCCATTGTGAGGAAACTTAAGTGGATCTCAAAGAATGATCTTCTTCGTGTGGAAGGTAGCGCTAAAAGCAAGCAGAGCATCCTTCATAACTGGAATCTCTAAAGAATTGATCGCTTTCCTCATAATGAGAGTCCAAAATCTTCCACAAGAAACTTCAGAATGCCTCGTAGATGTGTTGAGGCTCTGCACCACCTGAGACCAAATTACTGAACCCTAATCAAGATTGATCCCGTTGTAAAGTCCATAAAGAAGGGTAAGGAAACCCTTGCTGGTACCGTCTGAACCACCACTTCATTCTGCTAGACCCTTAATGAGTAGAGTGAGCAATCCACTCCATTGAGACGGTAAACATGATTCTTGACTTTGGTAATGGTGGTTAGCACGTCGATATACCCCATCTCATAAAGCATCGAGAACAGTTGAGTCGTTGTTATAAAATCCGACGAGATAACTGAGGAATCGACAGCAAGATTCAAAATCGAACAAAACTTCACCTTCGAAATAGATGCCTTCTTATCGTGGATGAAAAAGTAGATGCGTTCTTTGTTTTTGTCATATCTCACAGTGGAATAAACTCAAGATAAGAGCGACATTGGGACATCTTCAACCTCTGTTAGGGCTAACACTAGCGGTGAGTAGTTCAAACATTCTACTACTTGCAACATATATGCATCATACAAAAACGGATTAAGTTCGATGATCATATTTTGATTGGGTTTGATTGAAAGCAATGTTGACGAAGCAGTCTAATCATGAACGGATGAAGAAGTCGCCATTGTTGATCGAAGAAGGAAGATGAACAGTGTATACTTGTCTTGTAAGTTTGAGAAAATTTGTTACTGGTAAAAGACAAATAAAACGAGAAACCTGTTATATACCATTGTCAGGAGAGAGAAAAATCATGATGATAATGACGTGATCTCTGAAAAGTCGCCTGAAAAAGAGCGATGTGACAGTGTGGTTACTCCCAGGTATACGTCAGCACGCATGGGTATAGAGACCGTTCAAATTCATGCGCCGAAAGTTTATCTTCAATCGTCGATTGAAATTCCATGATAACCCTCGTTTGGCTCCAATAGAGAAAACAAAATTCAATCCAATTAGTAACCAGAATGTGAGAAAATTGAAATTTTCATGCACTAGTGTGACAAAGATAAAGAAATAAAGAAAATGTGTATGGGATGTGAGTGATGTCTCAACATAAGACAGAAAGCAAGGGATTCCGGGCAAGAATCACTTCCTTCAAAGTCAAGAGAGACTTGAAGTGCTTGTGTGGTTTCCCGAAAAATACGATCAACTGTTTGTTAAAAAACATTGAAATGCTTCTTTTAATTATAAGGCTTAAGGTAGCTTATCTTCAGCCGAACTTCGAGTCTTAACATAAGACCGAACATTGGAAGAAGTACTTGTGAGACCGATGTGGTCTGTTGAACAAGTAGGTGGGATACAAGTTTGAGTGACAAATAAAGTAATAGAAATATTAAAAACAAAATAAATTGGGTCTTTTGGGGAAGAAAAGCCTTGGTGTTAGACAATTTCATAAAAGACCACGCAAAAATAAACAGAGATTTCATTAGGTAGCCAGTAAGTTCTTGAATAATTAATTCACCGTCAATTCATTATTGGTGTTGGATATTGGGTTTCACTCAGCACATGGTATATGTATCTAAGATCACAAACATAGATGTTGTGTAACCATAAACCTCAGTGGTAAGGACCGAGAGTCTCAAGCGTTACAATGGTGAACTGAAAGTAGATGGAGAATATAAGGGAGGTGGCTATAGAACCGAAAGTACCTTCTGCTATATAGACGTGACAAAGTAGAAAAACTCGTATCTCATATGAGAAGAGTAAGGTAGCTATAGACCGAATAGATGTGATCAGCCTGATTGGGAAGAAACGATAGGTATAGATCGAATCATTAAGGCTTACTCAAAGTCGTAGAGACTTAGGTCAACATGTAGCAGCATGCTTCTAGGGACCCTTAACTAGTTCGTATTGAAATGTAATATACCTGCCTTAGATCCACATTCTGTTGTACTAGTACTTTTATCACCTAAGAAGAACAAAGAAACACACCACACAAACCAAACAAACAAACAAACAAAAAATATTTTTGCATTTTTGGAATATTCTGAAAAAGAAGAAAAACAGAAAGATAAAATATTTTTGGATTTTTGAAATTTTCTGAAAAAGAATAAACTAGAAAGATAAAATATTTTTGGATTTTTGAAATTTTCTGAAAAAGAATAAAAACAGAAAGATAAAATATTTTTGTATTTTTGAAATTTTCTGAAAAAGAATAAAAACAGAAAGATAAAATATTTTTGGATTTTTGAAATTTTTTGAAAAAAAATAGAAAGATAAAATAATTAAATTTAAATCGAAGTAAAGACGAAAGAAAAGAATGTACAGAATATACAACCGAAACCTGATCTTAGATGAGTGAAGTGAAATAGACCGAGCGATCGGTTCGTTTCGGTTCCTTAAAATTCTAGAGCCGAAATAGACCGAGCGTTCGGTTCATTTTGGTTCCCAAAAATTACGGAATCGAGATAGACCGAGCAGTCAGTTCATTTCGGTTCCCTAAAATTCCAGAGCCGAAATAGACCGAGAGTTCGGTTCATTTCGGTTCCCGAAAATTATGGAGCCGAAATAGACCGAGCATTCACTCCTTTTCGCTTGTCTAATTTTTAGTGAGAGATTTGAGGATTCGGTACCGAATCTCCTTCCATCATGCCTAAGCCTTGTAAAATTTTGTTAAAGGTAGCTTCAGGTAAGGCTTTAGTAAAGATGTCAGCCAGTTGATCATTAGATCGAACAAAGTGTACTTCCACATTCCCATCTTCTACATGATCCTTGATGAAGTGATATCTAACTGCAATGTGCTTGGTTTTTTAATGTTGCACTGGATTGTGACAAATCCTAATCGCACTTTTGGAGTCGTAGTAGAGAGGGATCTTCTTCATATTAAGCCCATAGTCTCTTAGTTGACTTTGAATCCAATCCATACCACTTGAGAAGTGCAAGATGTTGCAGCTATATACTCAGCTTCGGCTGTGGATAGCGAAACACATGTTTGTTTCTTGGATTGCAAGCTAACAAGTTTCCCGTCAAGAAATTGGCATCCACCAGTAGTGCTCTTTCTGTCCAGTCCACATCCTCCTAGATCAGCATTAGAAAAGGATTGAATGAAGAATCCAGATCTTGCAGGATACCAGAGACCAAGAGAAGAGGTTAGTTTCAGATACTAATGGATCTTCTCTTGGATTAGCTTGAAACCTGGCACAATAATAAACAGAAAACATAATGTCTTGTCTGCTAATGGATCTTGTCCTAAGGCCTCGCCTATCCTGGATTAGCTAATCCAAGAGGTTAGTTTGAAACCTGGCATATACTAATGGATCTTGTCCTAAGGCCTCGCCTATCCTGGGCCTCGCCCTTGTCCTGCTACTGATGAGTCATGGAACCCCGTCCATTCTCCTACTGGTAGTGAGATTCGGGCCCAGCCCACACTCACTCTTTCCCCTAGCTTGGGCCTTGCCCCTGATCTGCTGGTAATGAGATGTTGAACACCATCCACACCCTGCTATTGGTGAGATATGGGACCTTGCCCACACTCACGTCCCTACCAGGCACATACAAGTATCACACAGACAACAAGTATAAACTATCACATAAACCCTTCCTTGGGCACCCACCCGCTATTGTTGGACCTCATCCTGAAGATCATACTAGGATACTGTGCCTAGGGCTAACCCTCGGGTCTTCTACTCATAACTACATGGGCCGGCATTGTGGCCTTAGACCCATTCACACAAAGGGAAACTCACCTGCACGTGCTGAACTTGCTGATAACCCCTCTAGCTGCTGCTCTGCAACTCTCTAAACTCCTTCTCCACTAGCTCCCCGAGCTACCAATATCAATGCAACACTTAGTCTAATTGTCCCCCGAAAGTCAACTAAGCCAACTCTGGTCAAAGTCAAATTCCTGGTCAAAGTCAACCTTCCAGGTCAACCCTACTCGCCGAGTCTGCCTACTGACTCGCCGAGTTCATATGCTCAGAGTCCTTCCATTCGCGACTCAACTCGCCGAGTCAACCCATGACTCGCCGAGTCCACCGATTTCCGAGTCTTGTCCTGTCCAACTTATTGAGTCTCCACTCGACTCACTGATTCGCGCCTTAACTCGAAGGGTTCGAGGTTTCGCAACCTGACTCTCCGAGTCCAAGAACAGACTCGCCGAGTCCAAGACAAACTTCAAAAGACTCGCCGATTTGTTCATCCAACTCGTCGAGTTCCTCGTAATCTTCATACTACTCGCCGAGTCCACTCGAAGGACTCGCCGAGTCTATTCAGTCCTTCATGCATTCAGAGGCTTTTTGAGTCATGCAGGGACTCCCAACTGTAGATCCACTCTGCCAAGGCCTATTCCTCACATAAAGTTGCAAACCTTACGTATAACTAAGGAGATCTAGGCCCAAAACACTCCATACAAGGGTTTAAGACAACCATGCTTCACCTACACCCCCAAGACCGATACTTTATGACTCTCTAGGCCATAATACACTTAGATCTGAAGTAGCAACTTAAGATCTGTACTTCTAACTCCAAATGGATCTAGAACATGGCATAAAATCCCCAAATCTCATGACAAAAAGGAAACTATGAGCAAAGGAGTGAAGGCAATGACTTCTTACCTTCAAATGCTCTGAAAAGTCACACCAACTCTGGATCCAAGGCTTCCTCTTGCACCACTATGAACTTCCTTCTCTTCCAAGCTTCAAATCACAACACCAAGGTTAGATCTTTGCTCAAAAACGGATATGGTGGCTAGGGTTCGATATTCTGGATGAGGGGAGCTGCAAAGGAACCCTAAGGAAGAGAATGAGGTGCTTAAATAGTGCAAAAAGTCCCGGATTTAGGGTTTCCATCTTCAGATCGGACTCGCCGGGTTAATTCTCCGACTCGCCGAGTCGGTCACTTACTCCTCAACCCGGATCCCGCTCGGACTCGCTGAGTTCCTCCTTGGACTCGACGAGTTGGCCCTTTAACTTAGGGTTTTCTTTCCTGTCTTGGCCTTTCTAATTTTGGGTGTTACAACTCTCCCCCACTTAAACTAAACTTCGTCGTCGAAGTTTCTCGATGGCCAAACGCACTGCAATTTTCTTTCAACACTCTGCTTGCTAGTCCTAATATTTGCCGACTACCTTCGCTGGCCTTCCACCTGGTCATTCTGACTAACATTAATCCTTGCGGATAATAACCTCAGGTCAACCCTGACCCTGAACATTCTGGAAACACAACTTACTCAACTGACAATCCTTCTGGTACTCTCCGAGTACTGCACTGGACCTATAGGGGTTCCCCCTATCCTTGTGTGTTTTCTTGCCTTCCCAAGGCAATATTCCATAACCAACTATTTCCTTTGTCACTGTGAAGGTCCAATCCTTCACCAAATCCATCACTCCCGCTACCTCCAGTACGGGTCATTACCGCCAGTATCCACTGGGCATTTTTCTCTACTATAATTTGGTGTCGAGCACCCCATGATCAACTAACTGAATTCCACTATAGACTGCTTACCAGCACTGCTACTGACTGAAAATTTCTGCTATTCCTTATCTGCCTTCCGGATGAACCGAGACCACCTTGGTCCCTACCAATCTATCAATATCTGGATTACCGGCTCCCACTGGTCGCTAGCGCCAACACAACTCCCAGTCGCTCCCAGCAACTTTCAAAGACACTACGACTACCTATAACTGCTCAATCTATTCTGCCATTCAGGGACTACAATCCTAGGATCCTCGATCCCCTATCCGACACTACGGTCCCTACCAGGTCTCACCTGTGCTACTAAAACTCACGGGCCTCGCCCACGGGTCTCACCCAATCATACTACTGAGCAACCCTGCTCTCAGGTCTCACCTATACTACTACTCTCATATGGGCCTCGCCCACGGGTCTCACCCATCTACATCCTGGAGCAGCCTCTCCCCAAGGTCTCACCTCTCTAGGGCGATACAGGTAACTCCCTACTATTCTCATCCACTACCCATTCCTGATCCCTATCTGATCATTAGGAGATAAGGGCCTCGCCCCAACTCCGCTAACGAAGCTACTATGGAATGCTACGGCTTACCTGCAGTCTTACATCACCTTCCTTCTCTGACTGCTAGTGAATGATTTGGCTGCCCTGTAGTCTTACAACACCTTCCACCTCTAACTGTTGCTGGAGGAAGTTGTGGCTCTCCCGCCGCTCAACCATGCTCTACATGCTGCCTCTGCCACTGACTACTAACACGAAAGCATCCCATGCTATATGTCCTCAAGATCTTCATTCCGACTCACTCGAGTCCTTCATGCGATCCTCCAACTTGAATTCCCAACCACGTACTCACCATCACCATTAAACGCACTAACTGATGGGGAGTTTCTCAAACTCCCAACCCTGAACTCCTCAATCCATCAAACAATATACTACTTCTTTTCCATCTCAGAGATCGCATACTTATTCTGGATCTGCGTGCTCTTACCCTTGAACACTCGGAGGATTCTCCCCCACCTCGATCATGCTTACACCTCGCTGCTCAATGCTCGAAAAAGAAAACACAATCCTTGCTACCATTCCACAATCAATATGCTGAGGAACCCCAAGCTTACCATAGCTAGGGATCTAACCAGTCCATTTCTAAAACTATACAGCTCCGAACTAGCGAGACATACCAATTCCCTCCCAGGCATGCTACAGTTACTATATCCTAAGCATGCTTCTCCAATAGAGCCCATCCCTTAACTACTATTCAAATATCCAAGGTATGCAGATGGCATAACTCGATCACAAGCAAGCCGCACAAAATAAAATACACATACCGACAATGATGCAAAACCATAACGATATAATCATGCACAAATAAAAGAATTGAAAACGGGAGTCGCATACCTGCAACGTCCGGCGCTGCTCGCGTCTCCAGGGTAGTCATCTGAAAAGCCCTGCCTCCTACCACAGGCGCCTCTGTGCGGCCCTGACGGCCGTCTATGATCCTCAAAGTTGCAGGGGCAGGTGCCATCACCCGTTCTGCCGAAAACAAACTGGGGCACTGGGCCTTCTTGTAGCCCCGCTGGTTGTAGTGAAAACATATCAAGTCTGATCCCTGGGTGGTGGTAGTAGTACAATCCCTGCTAAAATGACCAGTCCGGCCGCACTTGAAGCAACCAAACTCACCACCGCTACCACTCCTGCACGCACCCCAGTTCGGCCTACCACACTTCCCGCACCGGCTGCGGTCCTGATAATCCCTTGGTCTCGAATCTGACCCCTTCGGCCTTTTGGCCGAGCCTGTGACTGCCTGAACTTCATCCGGCTTCCTCTTTTGGATCTGCTCCAAATCAATCTCCCTCTCTCTAGCTCGTGCGATCATATCCTCCAACGTTTTGCAGCTGGACCTGCTCACAAACTTCCTGATATCATCCCTCAACATCTCATGGTATCGGGCCTTCTTCATCTCCTCATCCATGACATATTGCGGTACAAGAAGAGCCCTCTCCTTGAACTTGGTGGTGATCTCCGCCACAGTCTCAGTGGTCTGCGTCAAATCCTGAAACTCCCCTGCCAACTGCTGCACCTCAATAATCGGTGAAAACTCAGCCCTGAACCTGCTGAAAAATCACTCCATGTCATCACGTCCAACGCAGAATCATCACCCAAAGCATGACCAATCTATTCCCACCAATCCCTCGCTCTGTCCTTCAGAAGGCAGGAAGCGAGTCTGACCTTGTCCCCCTCGGGACACCGGCTCGTACGGAATGCGTTGGCAACATCAGCCAACCATCTGCTGCTAGTGATGGGGTCAATAGCCCCATGATAATCTGGTGCCCCACAAGCCCTCAACTCTCGAAATGTCAAAGTACGCGCTCCCATCAATGTCATCATCTCGATACGGAAGGCTCCCAGCGTCTCATTCAAGATCTCCAGTATACCCTCCTTGGCCATGCCAAAGATCACAGGAGTCTGGTCTAGTATGCTGCGTGTAACCTTAGTTGATATCAACTCCCAAGTTCGCTCCTCGAGCTGCTCGGCTCCTGAACCCGAGCCTGATCCCTCTCTGGCGCCTGATCCGCCCACTGGTCTCTATCGCAACGTCACCATGCTGAAAATATAATACCTCCACTTATCAGAATACTTATCACCGCTGCGAGACCAAACACACGCACTCCCAGGTTCCCGGTCTTGCCTCGGCCTTTCCCGAATCGATTACGGATCCTCTGCTTTCAGTAGTACGAGCCCATACTACCTTCCACATCTATCCGTACTTTCCTCAAGAGCTGCTTCGACTCCACCAGGTCCCTTTTCTACTACTACTGCTCCAAGCACTACCTCATCCTAGGCTTGCCCTAGGGAAACCTCTGACTCAAACCAAACCATTCCTCAACTGCTGAAGGACTCCTTATGATGCCAATTAGCCATTACCTGGATACCATTACATGTGACGAGGATCATATAATCCTTCGACTAAAAGACTCGTCCCTACAACGGTTGGACTCAAACAAGAGCTGCGCAATAGGGCCAAATCCAGCACTCTGAGATTATTCAACCGTGATCACATGTGACGTGACATATCCACCTAATGGCTAACTCCCATCATTTGGAATCCCACATTGCACAAAGCAAGCAACATTCAGACAAGGGAAAATCTAACCATAAAATACTCAGGCAATCATAATATCATACCAAGACTCTGCACTAGCATGCAACACAAACTCATAAACTCAGGCATAACCTAAACAGACTATCCTACTACTGTCTAATCAACACTATCATGCAGCTCAAAGCACATATAACAGGTACATAAGGCATCCTCCCTAGATCCTTAGTCCTAATCTAGCATGGTGTTCTATTAACTGATAATCATATCATAAACTTGTATGGGTATTTTCAGGTACTTACTTGAGCTCGGCTGATTGCATGCACCACACCCTTTTCTCTTATCAAAATTCTTTTCTTTCTGAATTCTTTTTGCTTTTCTAAAACTGTTTTCTTTCTCAAAACTCTCTTTTTACAATCTGTCTTTTCATTTTAAAAAATTATATACCAATTCCTCAGTTTGAGTACAGACACACCCAAGAGCATGTCCAAATCCCTCAAACCAAGGCTCTGATACCAACTTGTAACGTCCCAAAATTCAAGACTAAAAATTTCTTTTAATAAAACATTACTTAAAGCAAAATCATCAACCCAAAACATAATCAGAGTATTAATTTCCAAACCTATGTTCATTATCAGAGTAAAGCATTCCCAAGCTGTCTAAGCAATGGTGTGTGCCATGTGATCTCCCCGAGCTCTTCCCTCCGCTATCGGAAGTACCTGAAACCAAAACTGAAAACCGTAAGCACGAAGCTTAGTGACTTCCCCAAACTACCACATATCATGCATAACCACATACTGCATATACTGGGCCATGCCCGCTATTCTGGGCCTCGCCCGCTACAACGGTCCCGCCGCTCCAGGCCTCGCTTGGCTTCGAGCCCCCCTCGGATACAGATCTATTTCACTTAGGCCTCGCCTGTCGCAGGGCCTCGCCCGCTAACATATAATAGCACGTAAACATATCCCAACACATATGATAAACATATACTAATGGATCCTTTCCTAAGGCCTCGCCCTTGTACTGCTACTGATGAGTCATGGAACCCCATCCATGCTCCTACTGGTAGTGAGATTCGGTCCCAGCCTACACTCACTCTTTCCACTAGCTTGGGCCTCGCCCCTGATCTGCTACTAATGAGATGTGGAACACCATCCACACCCTGCTATTGGTGAGATACGGGACCTCGCCCACACTCACCTCCCTACCAGGCACATACAAGTATCACATAGACAACAAGTATAAACTATCACATAAACCCTTCCTTGGGCACCCGCCCGCTATTATTGGACCTCGTCCTGAAGATCATACTAGGATACTGTGCCTAGGGCTAACCCCCTGGTCTTCTACTCATACTTACATGGGCCGACATTGTGGCCTTAGACCCATTCACACAAAGGGAAACTCACCTGCACTTGCTGAACTTGCTGATAACCCCTCTAGCTGCTCCTCGGTAACTCTCTAAAATCCTGATCCACTAGCTCCCCGAGCTACCAATATCAATGCAACACTTAGTCTAACTGTCCCACGAAAGTCAACTAAGTCAACTCTGGTCAAAGTCAAAGTCCTGTTCTAAGTCAACCTTCCAGGTCAACCCTACTCACCGAGTTCATATGCTCAGAGTCCTTCCATTCGCGAATCGACTCGCCGAGTCAACCCATGACTCGGCGAGTCCACCGATTTCCGAGTCTTGTCCTGTCCAACTCACTGAGTCTCCACTCGACTCACTGATTCGAGTCTTAACTCGAAGGGTTCGGGGTTTCGCAACCTGACTCGCCGAGTCCAAGGCAAACTTCAAAAGCCTCGCCGAGTTGTTCATCCAACTCGTCGAGTTCCTCCTAATCTTCATACTACTCGCCGAGTCTACTCGAAGGACTCGCCGAGTCTATTTAGTCCTTCATGCATTCAGAGGCTTTTTGAGTCATGCAGGGACTCCCAACTGTAGATCCACTCTTCCAAGGCCTATTCCTCATGTAAAGCTGCAAACCTTACATATAGCTAAGGAGATCTAGGCCCAAAACACTCCATACTAGGGTTTAAGACAACCATACTTCACCTACACCCCCAAGACCGATACTTTCTGACTCTCTAGGCCATAATACACTTAGATCTGAAGTAGCAACTTCAGATCTGGACTTCTAACTCCAAATGGCTCTAGAACATGGCATAAAATCCCCAAATCTCATGCCAAAAAGGAAACTATGAGCAAAGGAGTGAAGGCAATTACTTCTTACCTTAAATGCTCTGAAAAGTCATACCAACTCTGGATCCAAGGCTTCCTCTTGCACCACTATGAACTTCCTTCTCTTCCAAGCTTCAAATCACAACACCAAGGCTAGATCTTTGCTCAAAAACGGATATGGTGGCTAGGGTTCGATATTCTGGATGAGGGGAGCTGCAAAGGAACCCTAAGGAAGAGAATGAGGTGCTTAAGTAGTTCACAAAGTCCCGGATTTAGGGTTTCCCTCTTCAGACCGGATTTGCCAGGTCAATTCTCCGACTCGCCGGGTCGGTCACTTACTTTTCGACCCGGATCCCGCTCGGACTCGCCGAGTTCCTCCTTGGACTCGACGAGTTGGCCCTTTAACTTAGGGTTTTCTTTCCTTTCTTTGCCTTTCTAATTTTGGGTGTTACGTGGCAGTATCCTTTCACCACCAACCAAGCCTTGTTGTGAATGACGTTTCCTTCTTTGTCCAGTTTATTTCTAAATACCCATTTCAAGCCAACTATAGAAGCATCTTTCAGTGTAGGCATCAACGTCCAAACTCGGTTGCATTCGAACTCATGGAGCACATCCTGCATTGCTTGAACCCAATCAAAATGATCAAGTGCAACATTTACAGTTTTCGGCTCAATTTTGGAAATAAACGAATTAAACATACAAAATTCAACTTTAGAGAATAATGCAGTTTGTTTCGCTTTTAGTTGAGAACGAGTAAGAACTTTTTCCGAGGATTCACCAATGATCTGTGCCTTGGGATGGTCCTTTTTCCATTTTACTAACGGAGGATAATTTGGATCATATTCTGGATTGAATTCAGCTTCCACCTCTTCTTCAAATTCCGATTGATCATCCTCGCCTTCGTCAGTTGCATTCTCTTTCTCTTTATCCCCCTCGACTGGCGACGTGTAATCTCTGTCAGCATTAGAGTCTGCAGTTCCTGTGGAAGTTGGTTTCTCCCCCTCGATTGAACTACTACTTGTTGGTTTTGGATCAGTACTTTCCCCTTCATCTAGACCTTTATATGTTGGGGAGGGAATAGGATTCTCCCCCTCAACAGAGACTTCGGTTGTCTTTGGTGCTGTGGAGCTTTCCCCCTTGAACTTTGAATCTTTGTTTGGAGACCCAGTGGATGACATAGCACCATTAGGTTCACCTTCCATCTCTTTAGTAGCTTCATCTATGACCTTTTTGAGATTATCCATTTTTTTATCTGCTGCTTTCGCCTCTGAATGAATCGCTTTCTCTGGTTCATCAAACAGTCGAATGTATTCCTCGAACAAGTTGGATATTTGAATCGAGACTTGTCCAGATTCTGGAAATATGTCACCAAGGTCACCTTTAGTCCTTCGAACCTTCTTCATATAATTGTCATCAAAGGTGACATAATAAGTCTCTTCAATTCTTTTGGAGCGTTTATTCAACACTCTTTATACTTTTGATGACAGAGACTAACCCATAAATATTCCCTCGTCAGCTTTGACGTCAAACTTATTTAAGTTCTCTTTAGAGTTGAAAATAAAGCACCTTGAACCGAATATGTGGAAAAATTTGACATTAGGTCTCCTATTATTTAAGATCTCATACGGAGTAATTGAGAATCTTTTGTTAAGCAAGGACCGATTCTGAGTGTAGCAAGCAGTGGCAATTGCATCAGCCCAGAAGTATAATGGGAGTGAGGCGAAACTAAGCATTGTTCTGGCTGCTTCTGTGACAACCCGATATTTCGACTCTATTTAATGACCTAAAAAGTCAATTATTGTAACCACTTTTGATATAATGAAGTTAACTTCGAAAAATAAAATGTGCAAAAGTCTCTATAGGGATATCTATTATGGTAGATATTGTGTCAAGGTTTACAGAAATACTAAGAACACTAAAATCCGAGTTATAAAGAAGTAGTTATGACCATTCTAAGATTTCTGACAAAACCAGCAACACCGATTAACGAAAAACGTGAAGTTTTAATACAATAGTGTTTAGCCTTAAGTATCTAAATGAAAGTTGTATATATCATTAAACCGTAAACGTGTGTCAAAAGAATGTCCAAATCTGACTTCGTATGAGGAAGTTATGATTTTTCCAAGATCCGGATATAGCAGTAGACAGCTAAAAACTTGAAATAGAGATCGAGAGACTTTAGGCCAAAACAACCTAAATGAGAATCGAAAACGGACATCGGATAAAGAAGCTATGGATTTTTAACAAACTTTTCGTGTCCTGGCCCGTTAAAAACAAATAATTAAAAATAAAGTCAAAATTTTCCGGTGAAGTCTAAACGAGAGTTGTAGAGCATATTTTGAGCTACGCGTGCATCTAAAGAACGTCAAAAACGGAGCTCGTATGCGAAAGTTACGGATTTTACAAGTTTGGGGTCCAAAATCTGAGGCTGTCAGGTCTGCCACGACGTGGCACAGTGTTCCGCGACCCGACAAGTGACTAAGGGCGTCCAATCACCGGAAGGAGATAAGATTTGCTCCCCACGACGTGGCCATCCTTTTCCACAACGTGGCACCCAAAAATCCACCCCTATAAATAGAACTCTTGGGGTGCCGGGTTTAGGTGCTCCATTCTTCCATCTCTCGTGCCGAAACTCTGCGGTTAAGCTCCCGAAGCCCCGATTTTCACACTCAAGTTCCGAAGGAAGATTCTATACTCCCGAGATTCCCGAGATTTCCGAGAATCCCGAGAAAATCAACTCTTCCAAGTCGATGATCTGCTCGATTATCATCTCGTTTTCTTCAATCTATCAAGTGAGTTCATACCCCTATAAACTACACTTTAAAATGTTTATCATCGCTATTTATACACTTTTAAGGGGGGAAATACAAGTAAACACACGGTTATGATCGTGTGTAACATAAAGTTTCACTATATACTCTTTATTCAAGTGAATCATCTGTGATTCATAACTACTACGTAGGAACTTTCGTATGCTATATATATTCAGGATAGCATCTTGTCTTTTGGAAATAAGACATGTTTATATACATATATACGAATGAAACACTTTATTTATACTCTAAGTATATGTGATCATTTATGTCACTTTAAATGTTATACTTTACATAACAAGTGAGCATTACACTAGGATTTACTATACGGATAAAACACACACTTTGAAAAACTATAATAGGTATAGTTTACGAGAAAATCATGAAGATTTACATACTAGAAACACTATATCAAAGAGATACTTTCATATACAAGAACAAATGGACATTTTGATACGTAAATATGTTTTATACTAAGTTTTGTGTGACATTTCACGTACTTTCGAGTATGCATTTTAAGTCCTGTATTATATACCATAATCCCTTGTAGGGGGAGCGTGATACTTGTGTATAGATCTATAGGAGATTGACAATCCCACACCTAAGTTGTTAGCTACAGTTAGGCCGGCAGGCCTAGGGTGACAAACGTCATAACTTTCCAACGCCTGAAGAACGTTGTTATAGGCATCCTGGTCAAATAGTATTGTTATAAGACTCACATGGAATATTAAAAACACATTTATTTATGGGGTTTTTCAAATGCCTTAACGATTTATACATAAACTTGCTATTTTAGGCATGACAAGCACTATTGCATTACAGTTTTGGAACAATTAAACTACCATCTACTATAGTAGAAAATATGGGATTTTCTAGGAACATTTAAACATGTACAAACCATTTTCATTCTATTTCATACAAACATTGTCACTAAATACTTATGAACTCACCAGCTTAAATGTTGACCTACTCTTTCAAAACAGTTTGTATTTCTCAGGGATTCAGTAATACAGGTAAACTACTGCTTTTGAAGAAGGGACATTGCGACGTTAGTTTAATTTCATTTTGACATCATATTGTAATTTCTTTTGAAAGAAGTACTTTCTACAATGTAAAATTTCATATTATATATATGATGGTTGTGTTACTTTCTTTACTATGTATTCAACTGTTTCGATACTAAATGAAGTCATCCGCCCTCAAACGATTCCGCCGTTCTGGTTTGGGGGTGTGACAGATTGGTACCAAAAGCATTGTTTATAGTGAACTAAGTATATCGAACCACATAAGATATACAAACTATAAATGCATAAGGGACTAAAACTCTCTGACAAAATGTTTTTACACCTAAAACCTCATTTCAATTAATTTAGATTACATTGGGTCGTAAAAGTACAAATACATGCATACGATAATATATTTTCATGGTTAGAACTAGGCAAGAAGTGTTATGACAAGTTGGACACTACGATTAGGCCTCGGAATATGTAATCGGATTTGGGATGAATATAGCCTGATCAACTATATTTATCCGAGATTGGACTGACGTATGTCGAGAAATGGTGGTCGTGAGCAACAAGTCAAAACTTACCAAAATAAACACTAGTATCAAACATACAAATTTAAATACTATAGGATTATTTGGGACATACAATAGTTTAATCGACATGCTTAGTTTTAATGTTTCAAGTTTTGTTCAATTCCTATAACCCTATTCTCGTATAGTCAAATGGCTGGATTCATTCAACACGGAGACCCATACTATCTCAACCAAGGTAACGCGGGTTGGGTCGAAGAAGATCCCGAAGAGGATGAAGAACCTATCGAGTTGGATGAAGGGGATGACTCTGGGACAGACTCAGAACCAGAGGTAATCAACCCACCAGCCGCTCAACCTCCTGCTGTTAGGAGAAACTTCCAGGGACCAACTCCCATTTGGGGAAGTCACCTCCACCATTATAGTCAATAGCAAGGAGTGCGTCCTCCCAACGGCATGTGTTGAGACTTCTACGATGTCCGCGGCGGAGGTTCAGCCGATCGAGCACTCCCAGGCATGGTGGGAAAAATAACCAAACAGTCCTATCAATCCGGGGTTCAAGCTAATCCGATTCGTGAAGTCAACGTGGAAGTACAGGTTCACACTTCCGACATCCGCCGACTGGATAGGTTGTAGGATGACACCCAACTCCGCGTCGACGCGTTCCAAGCTCAAATGATTGTTGCCCTCTCTGAGATGAGGGAACAACAAGCCGCCTTCGATAGGCGTCTTATGGAAGCAAAGCAATCGGATGCGGAGTCATGCTCCAAGCACAACCTACATCGCAAGTAGTGCTTGCTGAATCCCAGGTTTTGTTATAGAATAGGAAATCGGCTAAAAGTCTTACTTTGCTTTAACTTCTGTATCAGAGATCCTTAGAAGGCTCGAAAATTTCCTAACTCAAAATGTAACTCGGCATGTGTTTAATATATATGAAGAAATTCTGTTGTGTGTAAATTCTTTGACTACCACTCAGATTCATAAGTTTATCTAACACTATGCAAACTTTTATTATGAGTCAAACTCTAAACCATGGGTAGGTCAGTCGAATTTATAAATTGATAAAAATGACAAATTTATTAACACACTAAAAAGTTATGTTCTTCATTCTATTTCCTTATCAGCACAATGCCGCCCCGTAGATCTACACGCCGTGTCAACAACACACCACCTCCACCACCACCCCCTCCCACGACGGAAAATGCCGCATTGATAGCTGTTGTAACGGATCCAATAACAGCGGCAATGGCCCAAATGAGTAACAATGGTTCTGGTGGGGGAGTAAATAGTTCTACGAATGGCCAACGTCAAGGTCGTGCAGGGGATTGTACATACAAGGATTTCATGAATAGCAAACCCATTACATTTAATGGGGCCGGAGGAATAATGGCTCTATCACAGTGGATAGAGAAAAGTAAAGTAGTTTTTGAGATTTGTTCTTGTCCGGAAGGGAAAAAAGTGAAGTTTGCTGCCTGTACTTTCTCTGAGAGATCTCTGACATGGTGGAATGGCCATGTCAAGTCACTAACGCTAGTAGTGGCTAACTCTATGGACTGGGAGAATCTAAAACAAATACTACTGCAAGAGTATTGTCCACAGGGCGAATTACAAAAGCTCGAATAGGAACTTTGGGGCCTTACCATGGTAGGCTCATACATCACGACCTATACCAACAGGTTCAATGATTTGGAAATCCTTTGACCAGGGATAGTTGCTCTAGAGAGCAATAAAATCGAAAGATACATCTGGGGACTGTCACCCCAGATTCGAGGAAGTGTTCTAGCTTCCAAACCAATCACTTTCGATAGTGCCAAACAGTTGGCACAAGCTCTCATAGACCATGGGGTCTGCCAAGACTTCACAACTACCGCACCAGAGCAACCCAAAGGAAGCAACAACAACAACGACAATACCAACAACAACAAGAAGAAGAGGTTCTGGAACAAAAGGAAGAGTCAACCTTCACATGAACCTTCCAAGAAACAACAGATTGTGGCAATCCATGCCGCTATTGCCCCCACTGCTGCTCCGATTACCACTACACCAGCAAAGCCATATGCTGGGAACCTACCAAAGTGCAGCAAATGCAATTTCCATCACAACGGAAACTGTCGGGAGATGCACTGCAACAACTGCAAAAAGAAGGGGCACACTGCCCGTTTCTGTAAGGCACCGACACGACCAATCACCCAAGTCCCTGGGATCGTTGTGGGTCAGACGTGTTATGGTTAAGGTGAGGCTGGACACTACAAGAGAGACTGCCCTAAGGCAAGGAATGCTGGCGGCACGGGACGAGTGCTGGCAATATGGAAGAATGAAGCGATAGCTGATCCCACGGTGGTTACGGGTATGTTTTTCCTCAATAACGTTTATGCATGCCTACTCTTTGATTGTGGTGGGGAGAGGAGTTTCGTGAGTCATAAATTCACGCACGTACTAAAACAGAACCCTAAAACACTCAATAAGATATTTACAGTAGAAATGGCAAATGGTAGAACAGAAAGCACGAACGATATATACATAGGCTGCACACTAACTCTAAACGAACATTCATTTCAAATTGATCTAATGTCGATCACTATAAAGAGCTTTGATATCATCATCGGTATGGATTGGTTAAACCTACACCATGCTGATATACTTTGTAACGAAAGGGCCATTCGCCTAAATCTGCCAAACGGCGAAACTCTTGTCATTTATGGTGACAAACCCGGTACCAATTTACAAATCATATATTGCGTCAAAGCCCAGAAATACCTACGTAAAGAGTATCATGCCTTCTTAGCCCACGTGGTAGATAAGGAAAAAGAAACGAAAGGCATCAGAGACATTCTAGAAATCTACGATTTTCCCGATGTCTTCCCTGAAGATCTCCCAGGAGTCCTACTGGAACGTCAAGTCGAGTTCAGAATCGACTTAATTCTCGGAGCTACACCAGTAGCTAAGTCACCATACCGTCTAGCACCGGTAGAGATGTAGGAGTTATCCAGCCAACTAAACGAACTACTCAACAAAGGATTCATCAGGCCGTGCTTCTCACCTTGGGGAGCACCAGTCTTGTTCGTAAAGAAGAAGGATGGATCTTTCTGCATGTGCATCGATTACCGGGAACTCAACAAGCTCACTATCAAGAACCGATATCCCTTACCACGCATTGATGACTTGTTCAACCAAATCCAAGGAGCGAGTTATTTCTCAAAGATCGACTTAAGATCCGGGTACCACCAACTACGAGTCTTGAAAGGAGATGTTCCCAAAACAGCTTTTCAAACTCGTTATGGTCACTACGAGTTTGTAGTGATGCCATTTGGATTAACAAATGCACCAGCGGTGTTCATGGACTTAATGAACCAGGTGTGTCATTCGTTTCTAGACAAGTTTGTGATCGTATTCATAGATGACATACTCATCTATTCAAAGACTAAAGAGGATCACAGTCAACAACTCCGAGAAGTCTTGGAAACGCTAAGAAAAGAGAAGCTATACGCAAAATTCTCCAAGTGCGAATTTTGGATTCGGAAGGTAGATTTCCTAGGTCACGTGGTTAGCAAAGACGGAATACATGTGGACCTTTCCAAAATCAAAGCAATCGAGAACTGGTCAGCTCCAAGAACCCCAACGGAAATTTGACAACTCTTGGGCCTTGCTGGCTACTACCGAAGGTTTATACAGAACTTCTCGAAGATTGCGAAACCACTTACCACCCTGACCCAAAAGGGTGTTACTTTCGATTGGAAAGAAAGACAAAACGCTACATTCCAAACACTGAAGCAAGCTCTATGCAGCGCACCTATATTGTCCTTGCCAGAAGGAAAAGAAGACTTCATGGTCTACTGTGATGCATCTAATCAAGGTCTTGGATTCGTACTAATGCAATGAGGTAAGGTCATCGCCTACGTCTCAACACAACTCAAAACGCACGAAGTCAACTACACTACCCACGATCTTGAACTAGGAGCAGTCGTTTTCGCGCTGAAGATCTGGAGACACTATCTTTATGGCATGAAATGCACGATCTTCACCGATCATAAGAGCCTTTAGCACATTCTCAACCAAAAAGAACTCAAAATGAGGCAGAGACGATGGGTTAAACTACTTAATGACTACGAATGCAAGATTCGCTATCACCCAGGAAAAGAAAATGTAGTAGCCAATGCTCTTAGTTGAAAAGAATACTCAGATCGTCGAGTGAAATCCTTAACCATGACGATCCATTCACAACTGTCCACACAAATCAAGGAAGCTCAGAGGGAAGCCTTGAAAACAGAGAACGTGGTAGGTGAAGCCGTAGGAGGAATGGACAAGAATCTTGAAGTCAAGGGTGACGGGGTTCATTGCTTCATGAATTGGATCTGGACACCGAATTTTGGTGGATTTAGAGAAGTAGTCATGAACGAGGCTCATAAGACTCGATACTCCATGCATCCAGGTTCGGACAAGATGTATCTGGACCTCAAGAAACTGTATTGGTGGCCGAACATGAAGGCAAAGATCGCTACCTATGTGGGCAAGTGTCTGACTTGCGCCAAAGTCAAGGTAGAATACCAAAAGCCATTATGATTACTACAACAACCCGAAATACCCGAGTGGAAGTGGGAACGGATAACCATGGATTTCATAACCAAATTACCCAAGACAATAGGTGGGCTAGACACCATCTGGGTAATTATCGATAGGTTAACAAAATCTGCACACTTCCTACCCATAAAGGAAACCGATAAGATAGAGAAGCTAACTCGAACTTACATCCATGAGATTGTACGACTGCACGGTGTACCAATATCCATTATCTCCGACAGAGATAGTAGGTTCACCTCGCGATTCTGGCAATCGTTACAAAAATCCCTAGGAACGAGGCTCGACATGAGTACTGCTTACCATCCACAAACCGACGGTCAAAGTGAGAGGACCATACAAACCTTGGATGATATGCTAAGAGCTTGTGTAATCGATTTTGGTAAAGCATGGGATACCCATTTACCACTAGTCGAATTTTCATACAACAATAGCTATCACTCCAGCATTAAAGTTGCTCCATTTGAAGCCCTCTACGGATGGAAGTGCAGATCACCACTATGCTGGACTGAAGTAGGTGACACGCAACTAGCCAAGGGACAAGTACCCGACAACACTCTCACTGGCCCGAAAATCATAAGAGAAACAACTGAGAAGATTCTACAAATTCGGGAACGACTAAAGGCTTCAAGAGACAGACAAAAGAGTTATGCAGACAAAAGATGGAAGCCCTTGGAATTCCAGGTTGGGGACCGAGTGCTATTGAAGGTCTCGCCCTGGAAGGGGCTAATACATTTTGGAAAACGTGGGAAACTAAACCCAAGGTATATCAGAAAATTCGAGATCCTCGCAAGGATCGGCCCGGTAGCCTACAAACTTCGTCTACCGCAGGAACTCAATAACATACACCCTACCTTTCATGTGTCAAACTTGAAGAAATGTTTGACAGATGAGACCCTCATCGTCCCTCTAGATGAAATCGAAATCAACAAGAGTCTCCAATTTATAGAAGAACCAATTGAAATCATGGATAAGGAAACTATAAGAACAAAACAAAGTCGCATACCCATTGTGAAGGTTCGTTGGATTGCAAAGAGGAGACCTGAATATACTTGGGAACGTGAAGATCATATGAAACACAAGTACCCACATCTTTTTCCCTAATCCGCAAGTGTTTTTCTTACATTAAATTTCGGGACGAAATTCCCTCCAATTGGGGGATGATGTGACAACCCGATATTTCGACTCTATGTAATGACCTAAAAAGTCAAGTATTGTAACCACTTTTGATATAATGAAATTAACTTCGAAAAATAAAATGTGGAAAAGTCTCTATAGGGATATCTATTATGGTAGATATTGTGTCAAGGTTTACAGAAATACTAAGAACACTAAAATTCGAGTTATAACGAAGAAGTTATGACCATTCTAAGATTTCCGACAAAACAACAACACCGATTAACGAAAAACGTGAAGTTTTAATACAATAGTCTTTAGCCTTAAGTATCTAAATGAAAGTTTTAGATATCATTAAACCGTAAATGTACGTAAAAAGAATGTCCAAATCTGACTTCGTATGAGGAAGTTATGATTTTTCCAAGATCCGTATATAGTAGTAGACAACTAAAAACACGAAATAGAGATCGAGAGACTTTGGGCCGAAACAACCTAAATGAGAATCGAAGGTCTCAAAAATAGTAGCACAACGGTGAAAAGTCTAACGAAAACGGACATCGGATGCAGAAGTTATAGATTTGTAATGGACTTTTCGTGTCCCGGCCCGTTAAAAATTAATAATTAAAAATAAAGTCAAAATTTTCCGGTGAAGTCTAAATGAGAGTTGTAGAGCATATTTTCAGATACGCATGCATATAAAGAACGTCAAAACGGAGCTCGTACGTGAAAGTTACGTAATTTACAAGTTCGGGGTCCAAAATCTAAGGCAGGAAGGTCAGCCACGACGTGGCACAGTTTGCCGTGAACCGGCAAGTGACTGAGGGCGTCCAATCAACAGAAGGAGATAAGATTTGCTCCCCACGACATGGCCAGCCTTTGCCACGACGTGGCACCCAAAAATCCATCCCTAAAAATAGAACTCTTCGGGTGCCGGGTTTAGGTGCTCCATTCTTCCAACTCTCGTGCCGAAACTCTGCGGTTAAGCTCCCGATGCCCCAGTTTTCACACTCAAGTTCCGAAGGAAGATTCTACACTCCCGAGATTCCCGAGATTTCCGAGAATCCCGATAAAATCAACTCTTCCAAATCGAAGTTCTGCTCGATTATCATCTCGTTTTCTTCGATCTATCAAGTGAGTTCATACCCCTATAAACTACACTTTAAAATGTTTATCATTGCTATTTATACACTTTTAAGGGGGGAAATACAAGTAAACACACGGTTATTATCGTGTGTAACATAAAGTTTCACTATATACTCTTTTATCAAGTGAATCATATGTGATTCATAACTACCAAAAACTTTCGTATGCTATATATATTCAGGATAACATCTTGTCTTTTTGAAAAAAGACATGTTTATATACATATATACGAATCAAACACTTTATGTATACTCTAAGTATATGTGATCATTTATGTCACCTTAAATGTTATACTTTACATAACAAATGAGCATTACACTAGGATTTACTATACGAATGAAACACACACTTTGAAAAACTATAATAGGTATAGTTTACGAGAAAATCATGAACATTTACATACTAGAAACACTATATCAAAGAGATACTTTCATATACAAGAACAAATGGACATTTTCATACGTAAATCTGTTTTATGCTAAGTTTTGTGTGACATTTCACGTACTTTCGAGTATGCATTTTAAGACATGTATTATATACCATAATCCCTTGTAGGGGGAGCGTGATACTTGTGTATAGATCCATACGGGATTGACAATCTCACACCTAGGTTGTTAGCTATAGTTAGGCCGGCAGGCCTGGGGTGACAAACGTCATAACATTCCAACGCCTGAAGAACGTTGTTATAGGCATCCTGGTCAAATAGTATGGTTATAAGACTCACATGGAGTATTAAAAAGACATTGGTTTATGGGGTTTTTCAAATGCCTTAACGATTTATAAATAAACCTACTATTTTAGGCATGAAAAGCACTATTGCATTACAGTTTTGGAACAATTAAACTACCATCTACTATAGTAGAAAATATGGGATTTTCTAGGAACATTTAAACATGTACAAACCATTTTCATTCTATTTCATACAAACATTGTCACAAAATACTTATGAACTCACCAGCTTAAATGTTGTCCTACTCTTTCAAAACTACTTGTATTTCTCAGGGATTTAGTAATACAGGTAAACTACTACTTTTGAAGAAGGGACGCTGCGGCGTTAGTTTAATTTCATTTTGACATCATATTGTAATTTCTTTTGAAACAAGTAGTTTCTACAATGTAAACTTTCAAATTATATATCTGATGGTTGTGTTGCTTTCTTTACTATGTATTTAACTGTTTCGATACTACATGAAGTCACCTGCCCTCGAACGTGTAACACCTAAAGTTTTGAAGACCAAGAAAGGGAAGAAACCCCTAAGTTTAGGGGTCGACTCGGCGAGTCCAATGATGGACTCGGCGAGTCGGAGCGGGATCCGGGTCGAGGAGTAAGTGACCAACTCGGCGAGTCGGCCAAGTGGACTCGGCGAGTCTGGTCTGTGCGTGGAAAACCCTAAATTCGGGACTTGGAGCCTATATAAACGTCTTAATCTTCTTCCTAGCATTCCTTACTGCCTCTTAAGCCCTGGGTATCAACCCTAGTCGCCATATCCTCTATTTGAGCCATTTATTGTCTTCAAGAGTGCTTTGAGCTTGGAGAAAGAAGAAGAATCTTGAGAGTGCAGGAAGGGGGCTGTAGATCCGGGATTGGGTAGTCATTTCTGAGCTTTTGGAGGTATAAACTAGTTCCTGGACCCTTTTTGCATCTAGATTTATGTGTGGTTGTTGGGGCTCTTGTAACACCGAAAATTTCAAAATAATTTTTCGCAAAATATAATAACATTTTTCATTTGATTTTCATAGAACATCAAGTTTAAATCTTCAATTCACATCATACAAAATCCGAAGATCATATCACATAAAAATCCCTTGCGTGTGTACAGATCAAGCCGGCGCCTTCCCACGGTCATCGCTAGTACCTAAAACAAACAACACTAACATTGTAAGCACAAAGCTTACTGAGTTCCCCAAAATACCACATAAACACATATTAGCCACTCGAGGCTATAACTCTATGGGTCCGTGCACCCAAACTCTGTGAACCCTTAGGTTCTAACTCTGGGAACCTTCTAGTTCCAGCTCTATAGACATGCACAGCATAAATCACATAGACATCATGCAGTACAACACATAGCATACACATAACATACACATACTCTGATACATAACTCTGATTACCTACTCAAGGTACAGTATAGTGAGAAGACTCACCTTGTATATCTCGATCACCCGCGAATCCTGGAAATCACTCGTGCTCGATCCTTCGAGCTATAATCCTCCTATAACGACATACATCTCTAATTAACACTTTTACCACTAAGGTTGACTACCCCTATCAAGTCAACTCTGGTCAACGGTCAACGGTCAACTTTGACCGGACTCGGCGAGTCTATACGTATTCACCAACTCTTCTAGGATTCTCTTTTGACACGTCGAGTACTCCCCTGACTCGACGAGTTCCACCTGGCATGAATCGCGGGGCCACCACGACTCAACTCGCCGAGTCTCAAGAACGACTCGGCGAGTCCCAACTCGACTCAGTCCAACTGTCAACCCTTTCTAACTCTCCCTGACTCACTGAGTCGACCCTTAACTCGGCAAGACCACTCGCTGAGTGGTTAAGGACAATCTTCATGCTACTCGCCGAGTCTGTTCTTCAGACTCGGTGAGTCCATGCCATGCATCAACTCAAACTAGCTTCTGAGGTCAGATCCGCACCATCCACTCATAGATTTGGCCCTCCTAAGCTTATTCATCACGTAAAGTTCATATCTTGGTTACCATACAACACTTACAAGGCTCTTTTTAGAGAAATGACCTCTAAAATGGCAACCCTAGCCTCCAACCCAAAAGGAAGGACATAAAGCATGACATTAGGGACTCTCTGGACCTACTAAGGTCCAGATCTAAGCACCATATCCCCATGGGACCTCTCACACTTCCATTACAAAGCAAATAAGGCATGAAGAAACCCTAGATTTGACCATATCAACAAAAATACGGAAATAAGCTCTGAATGATACCTCAAGAAGCCTCCTCTGATGAAATGAAAGAAGATCCAAGCTCCCCAACTCTTCTAGCTTGACTTTCCACTTCCTTTCTTGCAAAAACACACAAATTTGGTGAACAATGGCCTCTTATCTCACTCACACGAATCCCTCAGCTGCCAAGGTCCTTTAAATAGGGCTTCGGACCGGGAAATTAGGGTTTCATTAAACAGCGAGGACTCGCCGAGTCCATTCCTTGGACTCGTCGAGTCCGGGCACGAACCCGCGTCCTGAACCGCGATCCTACTCGGCGAGTTTGAGCTCCAACTCGCTGAGTCCCCTCACAAAACTCAAAAAATATAAGCATAAAAGATACCTGGAAATCCGGGCTATTACAATTCTCCCCCACTAAAACTAGACTTCGCCCTCGAAGTCTCGCTCTCAAATAACTTCGGATGCTGCTCACGCATCTCACGCTCTGGCTCCCTGGTCATCTCTGATCCCTTTCGATGTTGCCACTGAACCAACACCAGGGGTACCTCCTTGTTCCTTAAAACCTTGATCTTCCAATCTCTGATGGCCACTGGTCTCTCGGCATAATTCAGGCTCGCATCCACCTGAATATCCTCTAATGGAACCACTGCCGACTCGTCGGCAATACACTTTCTCAGTTGCGACACATGGAAAGTGTCGTGAATCTGCCCCAACTCTGCTGGCAAATCCAAACGGTAGGCTACCCGGCCTACCCTCGCGATCACTCGGAAAGGACCAATATATCGGGGCCCCAACTTGCCGCTCTTCCTGAATCGAATCACTCCTTTCCAAGGAGAGACCTTCAGGAGTACAAGGTCGCCAACCTGAAACTCAAGCTCGGACCGGAGCCTGTCTGCATAACTCTTCTGTCGGCTCTGAGCGGTCAACAACCTCTGTCTGACCTGCTGAATCTGCTCTGTCGTCTGAAGCATTATCTCAGTACTGCCCATCACCTGCTGACCAACCTCTCCCCAACAAATGGGGGTCCGACACCTCCTCCCATACAACAGCTCAAAGGGTGGCATACCAATGCTCGAATGATGGCTGTTGCTGTAGGAAAACTCTGCCAAGGGCAAATATGCATCCCAGCTACCCCCAAAATCCAACACACATGCTCGGAGCATGTCGTCGAGCGTCTGAATCGTCCGCTTACTCTGACCGTCTGTATGGGGATGATATGCGGTACTGAAATGCAGTCTAGTACCCAACTCCTCATGAAACTTCTTCCAGAATCTGGAAGTGAAACGAACATCTCGGTCTGAAACAATCGAGATCGGCACCCCATGCCGAGATACCACTTCCCTCACATACACCTCCACCAATTTCTCTGCTGAAAAACTCTCGCTGATAGCAAGGAAGTGAGCGCTCTTCATCAATCTGTCCACAATCACCCAAATTGCGTCAAGTCCTCTGGCAGTCCTTGGCAATTTGGTGATGAAATCGATAGTGATATGTTCCCATTTCCATTCGGGAACCTCCAATGGCTGCAACTTACCATGCGGCCTCTGGTGCTCAGCCTTAACCCTACGGCAGGTCAAGCACCTCTCAACGAACCACGCGACATCCCTCTTCATACAGGGCCACCAATACTCCTTTCTCAAATCCAAATACATCTTAGTGGCCCCGGATGGATCAAAAATTTTGACCGATGCGCCTCCTCCATCAAAATGGTACGCGTTCCTCCCACAAACGGTACCCAAATACACCCCTGAAATGTCATAAGCCCCCGACCATCGGTAACGAACTCTGAAACCAAACCAACCACCTGTTCCCTCTTCTGCATCTCAGGTCGCACAACCTCGGCCTGTGCCCCACGAATGGCGTCCAATACTGGAGCTATCACGGTCAATCTCATACATACCTCCCGCAGCGGGGTGCTCTCCGCCCTACGGCTCAATGCATCGGCTACCACATTAGCCTTGCCTGGGTGGTACAGGATCTCACAATCATAATCCTTGACCACATCCAACCACCTTCTCTGACACATATTTAGGTTGGGCTGATCCATCAAATATTTCAAAATCTTATGGTCCGTGTATATCGTACACCGAACCCCATACAAGTAGTGACGCCAAATCTTGAGGGCGAACACCGCTGCCCCTAACTCTAGATCATGAGTGGGATATGTCGTCTCATGAGGTTTCAGCTGCCTCGATGCATACGCTATCACATGCCCCTCTGCATCAGCATCGCTCCCAATCCCAAAATCGATGCATCACAGTATACCACAAAGTCCTCCATCCCTTCTGGGAGAGCTAACACCGGGGCTTCGCACAACCTCTGGCAAAGTGTCTCAAAGGAGGCCTGCTGCTCGGGGCCCCATGAAAAAGCAACACCCTTCCAGGTCAATCTGGTGAGTGGCACTGCGATCTTGGAGAAATCCTTAATAAACCTCCGATAATACCCTGCCAACCCTAGGAAACTCCTGATCTCGGAGGGTGACTTCGGCACCTCCCAACTCATCACCGCCTCATCCTTGGCCGGATCGACCAATATCCCTTCATGGTTAACGAGATGTCCTAAGAACTGGACCTCTCGCAACCAGAAATCACACTTGGAGAATTTGGCATAAAGCCTCTCCGATCTCAGAACTCCGAGAACCTCTCTCAAATGCTCCTCATGCTGCTCTCTAGATCTCGAATATACCAGAATGTCATCGATAAATACAATCACCGACCGATCCAGCATCGGCCTACACACTCGGTTCATGAGATCCATGAACACTGTCAGGGCATTGGTGAGCCAGAAAGGCATCACCACAAACTCGTAATGCCTATAACGCGTCCTAAATGCTATCTTCTGGACGTCCTCATCCCGCACCCTCACCAGATGATATCTAGACCTCAAATCGATCTTGGAAAACCAAGATGCTCCCTGCAACTGATCGAACAAATCGTCGATCCTCGGCAACAGGTAACGGTTCTTGACCGTCAGCTTGTTCAACTCCCGGTAATCAATACACATTCGGTGTGAACCATCCTTCTTTTTGACGAACAGGATAGGCGCTCCCTACGACGAGCTGCTCGGCCGAATAAACCCCTTCCCAAGCAGCTCCTGAAGCTGCGAGGATAACTCTTGCATCTCTGGAGGTGCAAGGCGATAAGGCACCTTGGTGATAGGCGCGGCACCCGGAACCAAATCGATATTGAACTCCACTTGCCTCACAGGAGGCACACCTGACAACTCCTCGGGAAACACATCCGGGAACTCACGCACCACCGGAACCTCCTCAACTGAACTCGGTCTCTCGGAATCCACCCGCGTATCCATCACATACGCCACAAAACCCTTACAGCCCTGCTGTAGACACTACCTCGCTCTAGCGGCCGAACAAAACGCTGATCCTGAACGTGTACCCTCACCGTACACCGAAAGAACTCCCCCACTAGGGTCCCGTATGGTCACCAGCTGCCGCTCACAGTCGATAACCGCATTGAATCTACTCAACCAATCCATGCCCACAATGACACAGACATCACCCATCGCAATAGGAACCAGATCAATCGGGAACTCAACACCGAAAATCTCGACTACGCAACCTCGGAGAACCTCCGTGGCATATATCACCCTCTCATCAGCTATGGAAACTCTCAGAGGCCGACTCAACGCCTCACGACTAACACTGATATGCTGACTAAAAGCCAAAGATACAAAAGACCGACTCGCACCCGAGTCAAATAACACCAAGGCATGTACAGAATTCACAAGAAAAGTACCTACGCATAACATAACATAAGCATAATATCATAACATCAAAATAAATACATGAAAGAATACATACCAGCCACGACATCAGGCGCTGCACGGACCTCCTCCGCGGTCAGCTGAAAGGCTCTCCCTCGTGCCCTCGGCGCCTCGGCCTTCACTGGCCGACTTTCCGTAGCTCTGATGGCGGCATGGGCAGATCCCTGAGGTGCTCCCTGAGATGACCCTCGCAACTGCGGACACTCTGCCTTCTGGTGTCCGGTCTGATTGCAGTGGAAGCACACTGCAAATCCCCTGGGGCAATCCTTGGCCATATGCCCCTCCTTGCCACATTTGTAGCAAGATCCTGCTCGACAGACTCCATCGTGACCCTTGCCACACTTCCCACAAGTGCGGCCCTTCTGACTCCCTGGTTTGGGATCAGCGGGCTTGGCCCGCTTGGCTGCCGGCTGAGACTGTGCCGGTCGCCGATCCCTCCCCTAAGACTCCGCCTCCTCCCTGGCCTGAGTCTCCAGCTCAATCTCCCTCTTCCGGGCATTTGCCTGAAGCTCAGCAAATGTCCGGTACGAGGAGTTAGCCACGAACTCCCGAATGTCTCGCCTCAAAATACTCAAATACCGGCTCATACGTGCCTGCTCAGTGGACACGTGCTCAGGGCAGAACATCGCCCTCTCATGGAACATCCTGGTGATAGCTGTAACTAACTCAGTACCCTGCTTGAGGGTCAGAAACTCCTGTGCCAAACGCTCTCTCTCCACCTGGGGAACGTACTCATCTTGGAACATGGCAGTGAACCTCTCCCAGGTCACTGCCGCAAAGCTCAGCAGGCGTAAAATGCGCCGTCACAAACTTCCACCAGTCCTTCGCTCCCAAGCGAAGCTGGATCAGCGCGAACCGAACTTTCAAATGCTCAGGAGAGGAGCAAGTGAAGAAACACCCCTCTATATCAGAAATCCACCTCATAGCTGCCACCGGGTCCTGGGTCCCATCAAACTCTGGTGGTTTTGTGTTGCTGAACTCCCGAAACAGCAACGCATCACCACCTTGCGGCCTCGCGACAGCAATAGGTGCGGTGGCCGCTGCAACAGCAGCCTCAGAAAGAGCGGCATAACGCTCATCAAAGGTCTCAATCAGCGTGGTCTTAATAGACCCGAACATCTCTGGTATATCTTCCCTGATGGCCGCAGCCACCTCCTCGTGGATGATCCGGCGGATCTCCTCATCACTGGTATCACTGCTCTCAGGCATCAAACGTGTCCTCACCATGATCTACCTTTGAAATACAACATACGAAAAACTAGAACCCCTTCGAGCATACTCACACTCGACAACTCATTCCTCCTTGATCCTTGGTATTCCAAAGATTCTTACTTGGGCTGTACACCACTCCGGTGCTTTCAGTAGTACGGGCCCAATACTACTGTCCGGACTATCCCAGAATACACCCCAAGTCCTCCTCTTCGGATCCCAACTTCCAAGTACTCTATCATGCACATGCTATTCTCTAATAGATCCCTCGTAAGCCTCTCGCTGCTACCTACTCACTCTCAAGCATCTCATAGCAGCTCACCACTTCCTAGGCTAAGGCATCACAAATCAGGTCACTCTAGTCCTAATAGGAATACTTAGCCTACTCTAGCATGAGAATACATCATATCAATATCAATAGCACATAACATGAGGGTATTTTGGGAAATCACCGTTCGGGCGCGGACTGATCGTACACACAACTCTGCTCTACGTTTCTTTTCAAAATCTTTTACTCTTTTTGAAAATACTTCTCAAATCCTCAGTTTGAGTTCAAATACGCCCGAAGGTGTACTCGAATCCCTCAAACCAAGGCTCTGATACCAACTTGTAACACCGAAAATTTTAAAATAATTTTTCGCAAAATATAAAAACATTTTTCATTTGATTTTTATAGAACATCATGTTTAAATCTTCAATTCACATCATACAAAATCCGAAGATCATATCACATAAAAATCCCTTGCGTGTGTACAGATCAAGCCGGCGCCTTCCCACGGTCATCACTAGTACCTGAAACAAACAACACTAACATTATAAGCACAAAGCTTAGTGAGTTCCCCAAAATACCACATAAACACATATTAGCCACTCGAGGCTATAACTCTATGGGTCCGTGCACCCAAACTCTGTGAACCCTCAGGTTCTAACTCTGGGAACCTTCCGGTTCCAGCTCTATAGACATGCACAACATAAATCACATAGACATCATGCAGTACAACACATAGCATACACATAACATACACATACTCTCACACATAACTCTGATTACCTACTCAAGGTACATTATAGTGAGAAGACTCACCTCGTATATCTGAATCACCCGCGAATCCTGGAAATCACTCGTGCTCGATCCTCCGAGCTATAATCCTCCTATAACAACATACATCTCTAATTAACACTTTTACCACTAAGCTTGACTACCCCTATCAAGTCAACTCTGGTCAACGGTCAACGGTCAACTTTGACCGGATTCGGCGAGTGCACTAGGGCAACTCGGCGAGTCTATACGTATTCACCAACTCTTCTAGGATTCTCTTTTGACACGTCGAGTACTCCCCTGACTCGACGAGTTCCACCTGGCATGAATCGCGGGGCCACCACGACTCAACTCGCCGAGTCTCAAGAACGACTCGGCGAGTCCCAACTCGACTCAGTCCAACTGTCAACCCTTTCTAACTTTCCCTGACTCACTGAGTCGACCCTTAACTCGGCAAGACCACTCGTTGAGTGGTTAAGGACAATATTCATGCTACACGCCGAGTCTGTTCTTCAGACACGGCGATTCCATGCCATGCATCAACTCAAACTAGCTTCTGAGGTCAGATCCACACCATCCACTCATAGATCTGGCCCTCCTAAGCTTATTCACCACGTAAGGTTCATATCTTGGTTACCATACAACACTTACAAGGCTCTTTTTGGAGAAATGACCTCTAAAATGGCAACCCTAGCCTCCAACCCAAAAGGAAGGGCATAAAGCATGACATTAGGGACTCTCAGGACCTACTAAGGTCCAGATCTAAGCACCATATACCCATGGGACCTCTCACACTTCCAATACAAAGAAAATAAGGCATGAAGAAACCCTAGATTAGACCATATCAACAAAAATACGGAAATAAGCTCTGAATGATACCTCAAGAAGCCTCCTCTGATGAAATGAAAGAAGATCCAAGCTCCCCAACTCTTCTAGCTTGACTTTCCTCTTCCTTTCTTGCAAAAACACACAAATTTGGTGAACAATGGCCTCTTATCTCACTCACACGAATCCCTCAGCTGCTTTGGTACTCTCAAGATCCAGGTAGCCGCAATGAAGGGCCACAAGGTCCTTTAAATAGGGCTTAGGACCAGGAAATTAGGGTTTCATTAAACAGCGAGGACTCGCCGAGTCCATTCCTTGGACTCGTCGAGTCCGGGCGCGAACCCGCGTCCTGAACCGCGATCCTACTCGGCGAGTTTGAGCTCCAACTCGCCGAGTCCCCTCACAAAACTCCAAAAATATAAGCATAAAAGATACCTGGAAATCCGGGTTGTTATAGCTCTTTATCCATAATGATATTATTTTGAGTTAGGAGCCGGATCTGGAGTTGCTACTTCAGATCCAAGTGTGTTATGAGTTGGAGAAGCATAAAGTATCAGCCCTTGAGTCGATTTTGGAACCCCTTGGCCTTAAACCCTATTTTATGGTGCTTTTTGCTTAGATCTCCCTCTTTACACGTAAAGTTTGCAACTTTACGTGGGGGATAGGCTTGGGAAGGGTAGATCTATAGTTTGGAGCCATGCATAACTCGAAAGTCCTCTACATGTATGTAGATCTGAATAGACTTAGTGAGTCCTTCGAGTGGACTCGGCGAGTAGCTTGAAGATGAGGAGGAACTCGACGAGTGGGATGAACAGCTCGTCAAGTCGGATGAAGATGGGCATGAACTCGGCGAGTTGGATGAACAACTCGGCAAGTTGGATGAAGATTGCCTTGTGCTCGGCGAGTCTGTTCTTAGACTCAGCGAGTCAGGTCGCATAGTCCCAAACCCTTCGAGTTAAGACTCGAGTCAGCGAGTCGAGCAAGGACTCAGTGAGTTGGTCAGGACAGGATTCGGGAATCTGTAGACTCGGCGAGTCAGGGGCTAACTCGGCGAGTCATGTCGCGATTGGAAGGACTTTGAGCATAGGGACTCGGCGAGTCAGTAAGTGGACTCGGCGAGTAGGGTTGAGCCGGAAGGTTGACTTTGACCAGGACTTTGACTTTGGCAAGAGTTGACTTGGTCGACCTTTGAGGGTCAGTTAGACTAAGTGTTATGTTGATATTGGTAGCTCGGGGAGCTAGTGGAGCAGCAGTTCGGAATCAGTGGTGAGGTAGCGGTCAAAGGGATTAGCAGCAGCAGTTCAGCAGTATGAGGTGAGTTTCCCTTTGTATGAATGGGTCTACGGCCACAATGTCGGCCCATATAGTTGTGAGTAGAAGACCCGGGGGTTAGCCCTAGGCACAGTATGCTAGTCTGATATTCGGATGAGGTCCAATGATAGAGGGCGGGTGCCCAAGGAATGGTTTATGTGGTAGTTTATAGTTGTTGTCTATGTGATACTTGTATGTGTCTAGTAGGGAGGTGAGTGTGGGTGAGGTCCCGTATCTCAGTAGCATCAGAGCAGGGGCGAGGCCCAAGTTAGGGAAGGAGTGAGGGTGGGCTGGGCCCATACCTCACTATCAGCAGGAGTATGGACGGGGTTCCATGACTCATCAGTAGCATAACAAGGGCGGGGCCCAGAGATAGGCGAGGCCTTAGGACAAGATCCGTTAGTATGTGGTTAGATTATGTGATGTGATGTGATATGTTTATGTGCTATTATATGTTAGTGTGTGAGGCCCTGTGACAGGCGAGGACTAAGTAAAACAGATCTGTATCCGAGCGGGGCTCGAAGCCAGGCGGGGCCTGGAGCGGCAGGGCCGTTGTAGCGGGCGAGGCCCGAGGTAGGGGGTGAGGCCCAGGATAGCGGGCGTGGCCCAGTATGTGCAGTATGTGGTTATGCATGGTATGTGGTAGGGTGGGGAACTCACTAAGCTTCATGCTTGCGGTTTTCAGTTTTGTTTTTAGGTACTTCCGGTAGTGGAGGGAAGAGTTCGGGGTGATCGCATGGCACACACCATAGTTTAGACAGCCTGGGAATGTTTACTCTGATAACGAATATGTATTTTGGAAATTAATATTTTGTTCATGTTTTGAAATGATGAATTTGCTTGACGTAATGTTTTATTAAAAGAAATTTTTAGTCTTCAATTTTGGGACGTTACAAGTTGGTATGAGAGCCTTGGTTTGAGGGATTCGGGCATACTCTCGGGTGTGCTTGAACTCAAACTGAGGGGTCGGATAAAAAGTTTCCAAAATGAAAAGGCAGTTTTGGTAAAAAGATTTTTGAGAACAAAAAACAGTTTTAAAAAAGCAAAAAGAATTCAGAAAGAGAAAATTTTGAAAAGAGAAAAAGGGGTGTGGTGCATGCAATCAGCCGAGCTCAAGTAAGTACCCCAAAATACCCATACAAGTTTATGTTATGATTATCAGTTGATAGAACAGCATGATAGAATAGGACTAAGGATCTAGGGATGATGCCTTATGTGCCTGTTATTTGTGCTTTTGAGCTGCATGATTGTGTTGATTAGACAGTAGTATGATAGCCTGTTTAGGTTATGTCTGAGTTTATGAGTTTGTAATGCATGCTAGTTCATATTCTTGCTATGTGGATATGATTTCTTGAGTATGTTGTGGTTAGATTTTCCCTTGTCTGAATGCTGCTTGCTTTGTGCATTGTGGGACTTTGAGTGATGGGAGTTAGCCATTAGGTGGATACGTCACGTCACATGTATTCAGGGTTGAATAATCTCAGAGTGCTGGGTTTGGCCCTATTGCACAGCTCTTGTCTGAGTCCAACCGTTGTAGGGACGAGCCTTTTACTTGAAGGATTATCTGAGCCTGGTCACATGTGATGGTATCCAGGTGATGGCTAATTGGCATCACAAGGAGACCTTCAGCCGCTGAGGACTGGTTGAGATTGAGTCAGAGGTTTCCCTAGGGTAAGCCTAGGATGAGATAGTGCTGGGAGCGGTAGTAGTGGATACGGGACCTGGTGGAGTCAAAGCAATTCCTGAGGAAAGTACGGATAGATGTGGAAGGTAGTATGGGCCCATACTACTAAAAGCAGGGGATCCGTACTTGATTCGGGAAGGGCCAAGACAAGACCGGGGACCTAGTAGGGGGTGTGTTTGGTCTCGCAGCGGTGATGAGTTTTCTGATAGTGGTTGTGTTATATGTTTCAGCATGGTGACGTTGCGAGAGAGACCAGCGGGCGGATCAGGAGCCGGAGAGGGATCAGGCGTCGGAGAGGGATCAGGCTCGGGTTCAGGGGCCGAGCAGGTCAAGGAGCGAATGAGGGAGTTGATATCCGCCGAGGTTACGCGCAGTATTTTGAGTCAGACTCCTGTGATCTTTGGCACGGTCAAGGAGGGTATATTGGAGATTTTGGATGAGAGGCTGGGAACCTTCCGTATTGAGATGATGGCTTTGATGGGAGCGCGTACCTTGACATTTCGGGAGTTCAGGGCTTGCGGGGCACAAGATTATCATGGGGCTAGGGACCCCATTGCTAGCAGCAGATGGTTGGCTGATGTTGCCAACACTTTTCATACGAGCAAGTGTCCCGAGGGGGACAAGGTTAGACTCCCCTCCTGTCTTCTGAAGGACAGAGCGAGGGATTTGTGGGAGGAGATTGGTCATGCTTTGGGGGATGATGTCGCGTTGGGCGCAATGACTTGGAGCGATTTCTCGGCCAGGTTCAGGGCGGAGTTTTCGCCGATTATTGAGGTACAGTAGTTGGCACGAGAGTTTCAGGATTTGACGTAGACTACTGAGACTGTGGCGGAGATCATCGCCAAGTTCAGGGAGAGGGCTCTTCTTGTACCGCAGTATGTCGCGGATGAGGAGATGAAGAAGGCTCGGTACCATGAGATGTTGAGGGATGACATCAGGGAGTTCGTGAGCAGATCCAGCTGTAAGACGCTGGAAGATATGATTTCTCGGGCTAGAGAAAGGGAAATTGATTTGGAGCAAATCCGAAAGAGGAAGCCGGATAAGGTTCAGGTAGCTGCGGGTTCGGGCAAAAGACCCAAGGGATCGGATTCGAGACCGAGGGATCATCAGGACCGCAGTCGGTGCGGAAAGTGTGGCAGGGCACACGGGGGCGCGTGCAAGAGTGGTAGCAGTGGTGAGTCTTGCTGTTTCAAGTGCGGTCGGATTGGTTATTTCAGCAGGGATTGTACTGTTACCGCCGCGCAGGGATCAGACTTGATATGTTTTCACTGCAACCAGCGGGGCCACAAGAAGGCCCAGTGTCCCAGTTTGTTTTCAGTAGGACGGGTGATGGCACCCGCCCCTGCAACTTTGAGGATCACGGATGGCCGTCAGGGCCGGGTAGAGGCACCTGCGGCAGGGAGCAGGGCTTTTCAGATGACGACTTTGGAGACGCGAGCAACGCCGGACGTTGCAGGTATGCAATTTCCCATTTTCAGTTCTTTTATTCATGCATGATTTTATTGTGATGGTTCTGCATCATTATCGGTAAAAGTATTTTATTTTGAGTGGTTGATTGTGATCGAGTTATATGCCATCTGCATACCTTGGATATTTGTATGGTAGTTAGGGGGATGTGCTCTATTGAAAAAGGTTTTGAAGGATGCAGTAACTGTAGCATGCTTGGGAGAGATTTGGTACGTCTCGCTAAGTTCGGAGTGGTACAGCAATTGTGATGGATCGGCTAAATCCCTAGCTATGGCGGGCTTAGGTTCCTCAGTAGATGGGTTATGGGATGGTAGCATCGATCGGGATCTCTTTTGAGTATTGAGCAGCAAGGGGTAAGCAGGATCGAAGTGGGGGAGAATCCTCCGGGTGTGCCCAGAGAGGAGCACGCAGACCCAGAATGAGTACGGAACCTCCGAGAAGGAAGAGAAGTAGTTTAGTGTTTGATGGATTGAGGATTTCAGGGTTGGGAGTTTGAGAAACTCCCAATCAGCTAGTGCGTGTGTCGGTAATGGTTAGTTATGGTTGAGAATTCAGGTTGTGGATCGCCCATAGGACTCGGGGGAGTCGGAATGAGGATCTTGAGAGCTAATGGCACATGGTTGCCTTCGTTCTAGCAGTCAGCAATGGATGGTGATGTAAGACTACGGGTAAGCCGTAGCATTCCTTAGTAGTTTTGTTAGAAGAGTTGGGGCAAGGCCCTTATCTCCTAGTGATCAGATAGGGATCAGGAATAGGTAGTGGATGAGAATGATAGGGAGTTTGCATGTATAGCCCTTGAGAGGTGAGACCTTGGGAAGGGCAGCTCCAGGATATGGTTGGGTGAGACCCGTGGGCGAGGCTCATGAGTTTTAGCAGCACAGGTGGGACCTGGTAGGGACCTTAGTGTCAAGCTAGGGGATCGGGGATCCCAGGTTAGTAGTGCCTGAATGGCAGAATAGATTGAGCAGTTATAGGTGGTCGAATTTTCTTCGGAAGCCGCTGGGAGCAACTAGTGGTGGTGTTGGGACTAGCTACCGGTGGGAGCCGGTAATCCAGACATTGATAGGTTGGTAGGGACCAGGGTGGTCTCAGTTCATCCGGAAGGCAGACAATGAATAGCAGAATTTTTCAGTCAGCAGTACTGCGGGTAAGCAGTGTATGGTGGAATTCAGTTAGTTGAATCGAGGAGTGCTCGACATCAAGTTTTGGCAGAAAGGAGTGTCAGTGATTACTGACGGTGATGACCCGTTCTGGGAATAGCGGGGGCGATGGAGTTGGTGTAGGATAGGACCTTCACAGTGTCAGAGGAAAAAGTTGGATATGAGGCTCTGCCTTGGGAAGGCAAGGAAATTGCGCAAGGAAAGAAGTGGAGAACCTCTACGGGTTCAGTGCAGTACTCGGTGAGTACCAGAAGGAATGTCGGTTGAGTAAGTCGTGTTTCCAGAATGTTCAGGGTCAGGGTTGACCCGAGATGATTATCCGCAAGGTTTGATGCTAGTCAGAATGATCGGGCGGTAGGCCAGCGAAGGAAGGCAGCTAGTGTTGTGTTAATTGGTTGGGTATTGTAGGCAGATCGCGAGCGGTGGGCCATAGCAAACTTCGAGGACGAAGTTTTGTTTAAGTGGGGGAGAGTTGTAACACCCAAAGTTTTGAAGACCAAGAAAGGGAAGAAAACCCTAAGTTTAGGGGTCGACTCAACGAGTCCAAGGAGGGACTCGGCAAGTCGGAGTGGGATCCAGGTCGAGGAGTAAGTGACCAACTCGGCGAGTCGACCAAGTGGACTCGGCGAGTCTGTTCTGTGCGTGGAAAACACTAAAGTCGTAACTTGGAGTCCATGCATGACTCGAAAGTCCTCTGCATGTATGTAGATCTGAATGGACTCGGCAAGTCCTTCGAGTGGACTCGGCGAGTAGCTTGAAGATGAGGAGGAACTCGACGAGTGGGATGAACAGCTCGTCGAGTCGGATGAAGATGGGCATGAACTCGGCGAGTTGGATGAACAACTCGGCAAGTTGGATGAAGATTGCCTTGTGCTCGGCGAGTCTGTTCTTAGACTCGGCGAGTCAGGTCGCGTAGTCCCAAACCCTTCGAGTTAAGACTCGAGTCAGCGAGTCGAGCAAGGACTCAGTGAGTTGGTCAGGACAGGATTCGGGAATCTGTAGACTCGGCGAGTCAGGGGCTAACTCGGCGAGTCATGTCGCGATTGGAAGGACTTTGAGCATAGGGACTCGGCGAGTCAGTAAGTGGACTCGGCGAGTAGGGTTGAGCCGGAAGGTTGACTTTGACCAGGACTTTGACTTTGGCAAGAGTTGACTTGGTCGACCTTTGAGGGTCAGTTAGACTAAGTGTTATGTTGATATTGGTAGCTCGGGGAGCTAGTGGAACAGCAGTTCGGAGTCAGTGGTCAGGTAGCGGTCAAAGGGATTAGCAGCAGCAGTTCAGCAGTATCAGGTGAGTTTCCCTTTGTATGAATGGGTTTACGGCCACAATGTCGGCCCATATAGTTATGAGTAGAAGACCCGGGTTTAGCCCTAGGCACAGTATGCTAGTATGATATTCGGACGAGGTCCAATGATAGAGGGCGGGTGCCCAAGGAATGGTTTATGTGGTAGTTTATACTTGTTGTCTGTTTTATACTTGTATGTGCCTGGTAGGGAGGTGAGTGTGGGTGAGGTCCCGTATCTCACCAATAGCAGAGTGTGGATGGTGTTCCACATCTCAGTAGCAGCAGAGCAGGGGCGAGGCCCAAGTTAGGGAAGGAGTGAGGGTGGGCTGGGCCCATACCTCACTATCAGCAGGAGTATGGACAGGGTTCCATGATTCATCAGTAGCAGGACAAGGGCGGGGCCCAGAGATAGGCGAGGCCTTAGGACAAGATCCGTTAGTATGTGGTTAGATTATGTGATGTGATGTAATATGTTTATGTGCTATTATATGTTAGTGGGCAAGGCCCTGTGACAGGCGAGGCCTAAGTAAAACAGATATGTATCCGAGCGGGGCTCGAAGCCAGGCGGGGCCTAGAGCAGCGGGGCCGTTGTAGCGGGCGAGGCCCGAGGTAGTGGGCGAGGCCCAGGATAACGGGCGTGGCCCAGTATGTGCAGTATGTGGTTATGCATGGTATGTGGTAGGGTGGGGAACTCACTAAGCTTCGTGCTTACGTTTTCAGTTTTGTTTTCAGGTACTTCTGGTAGCGGAGGGAAGAGCTCGGGGTGATCGCATGGCACACACCATAGTTTATACAGCCTGGGAATGTTTACTCTGATAACGAATATGTATTTTGGAAACTAATACTTTGTTCATGTTTTGAAATGATGAATTTGCTTGACGTAATGTTTTATTAAAAGAAATTTTTAGTTTTCAATTTTGGGACGTTACAGAATGATTCCGCCGTTCTGGTTTGGGGGTGTGACAGCTTCACATAAAGAACGGTTTCGTCTTTCAACAATCCCATTCTATTGAGGTGTATAAGGGTCTAAGAAGTTGTGAGTTATCCCCTTATCAGTCAGAAAGTCCTCAAAGTCCTTGTTCTTGAATTCGAGACCATTGTCACTTCTAATGTTTCTCACCATCTTCCTCAGCTGTACTTCCACTTGTTTGATAAATGTCTTCAACTTAGGGGTTGCATCTGATTTCTGCATAAGAAAGAAAACCCAGGTGAAGCGTGAAAAATCATCTACAATGACAAGAATGTACTTACTACCACCGATACTCTCGGTAGCCGAAGGTCTACACAAGTCAATGTGCAATAGTTCAAGTGCTTCAACTATCTTCGTATTTATGCGTGTAGGGTGGCTCTTTCTGCTCTGTTTGCCCATCTCACATGCAGCACATAGATGCTCCTTATCGAACTTGAGAAGAGGGAGGCCTCGAACGTGGTTACCAGGCACCAATTTTTTGATGTCTTCGAAGATCAGATGCGATAGGCGTCAATGCCATAACCAGCTTTCAACGGTATTCGCCTTTGACAGCAGACAAATAGTTGGTGTACCTCGACTTAGGTTTAGATTCAGAGGGTACATTTCTCCTTTACGTTCAGATTTCAGCAGAACCTTCTTGGATTGTTTTTCAATTATCTCAGACCCCTCATCATCAAATGATACCTTCCAACCTGTGCCCACAACTAATGGTGACACGCTGATGAGGTTGTGTTGCAATCCTTCTACATACGCCACTTTCCTAATCGAGAAGTCTCCATTGGTTATCATGCCATATCCCTTGATTGTTCCATAGGAATTGTTTCCATACTTTATACACCCACCATCTTTCAGGGACTGAAACTCCCTCAGCTCTTCCTTCCTTCCTGTCATGTGATGCGAGCAGCCACTATTTATGTACCATTCATCATCGAACTGCTCGTCACTGATTACCTGCAAATTTAAGCAGATTTAGGAACTCAAAGTTTCTTGAGTCCTGGTGAGTCTTTCACAGAAAAAGGAATTACAGCAGAAATATCAACGAAATAAGTTCGTTTAATAAGAGTGGTTTGATCTTTTCTTTTAATTGTATATACCTTAATTTTAGTTTTATCTTGTTTAAATTTGAATTTGTTGGTTAGTTTGTTTGATGGCATGTGGCACCTAGGGTTAGCTGATGATTGCTTATTATGGATCCTAGTATCAGAAGTTAGCTTTCCTTTTCCATTGATATTTGTCTTGAAATTTTCTTGTGAGGTTTGTTGTAAAAGAAATTTGACTGAGGACCGAAACTAGGTTTAGAACTAGTAGGAGGACGGAAACTAGGTTTAGAACTAGTAGGAGTACCGAAACTAGGTTTAGAACTAGTAGGAGGACCGAAGCTAGTCTGCGAACCGAAACATGACTTTCGGTTCTTACACTTGGAATACTAAGAACTTAGGCTGAAATTTTCTGTTACTATTTCCTTTCCCTTGTCCTTTGAGATTTTCTTGGGAGGAACATAGTTGAATTTTTTTGAATTCCAGTAACTCTTTCGCTCATTTAGATTCTTTGCATATCTTTGATTTCTTAAGCGTTTTTGCTCATCCAGTTCCTTCTGTGATTTGTGCATGTTGAAGCTTGCCTTTTTCTTGTCTCTTTGAGTTTCGGTTGTTTTGACTCGAGCTTTCGGTTCTTCTTTCGTTTCTATAGGAATATCTTTGGTTCCACTCGTGCTTGGTTTGTCAGAACTTGAGGGTTTATTTAAGGGTTCAGCTACGTATCTTCCTTTAACTCTCTAAGAGGTCTGCTCAGATAAGCCTATGGTTTCGTCTGCATTATCTATGGGAGCAGACCAGAAGAAATCTTCGCACCCTTCTGCATTATCTTTTTCCACCAAGACTCTTAGTTCTGCTGTTTGTCTAGGAGTAACTCCTTTAGTTGCATATACCTGATTCGGCACAGTTTGAACCTTTTGAAAAACCACAGCTTTTTCTTTGAGTTTCTTTTCCTTATCCTTTGCTAGACGAGCAAATTCCACCAAATTCTATGAGATTAATGGTTTCTCATTCTCAGTTTCGCTCTTCATAAACTCAGAGCAATCAACTACATCATCAACATATATCTTACTCATCTCACTTTCTTCATCAAATTCAGACGTATTTTCTATGTTTATTTTATTTTCAGAATCTAGTTTGGCATTAGATTGGTCAAATGAGTGAATTGTGTCCGACTTAATTTTCAACTTATCATTTTCATCTAAAATTTCTTTTAACATACATTTGTGTTCCTTCGAATCAATGAAGGCTTCTATTTTGTCCAGACCAATTTCGTATGACATGGACGTCTCTTCGGATGATACTTCTGATTCACATTATGCTATTACGTCGTCTTCCTTAAATTCAAGAAATGGCAAAATCATCTTATGAATTTTCTGTTGGGTTTTGAGCAATCTAACACTTCCTAAGTGTGCATGTAACCCTAATAAACCTTGGATCTATGTTTGTCTAAATACATGCAAAATAATAATTTTCCAAGGTTCATAACCTATCTAACATGGCATGGGGTACTTTTAAACATAAAAGAATTAGATGAGATTACATACCTTTTGATGATGAGTTCAATTCCTAAGGAGTTTGAGGGCCAAGCACCAATAGTGTGAATGCCTCAAATGGAATCACAAAACACCACAAACTCTTGGAAAACTTTGAGAGAGTATACACACTTGTATTTTTCGGCCACACACAAGCACACACACACTAGTTCCACTAGTTCCCCTTTTGGGTGCCATTTCATGCTCCATAAGCATGCTTATATAGTGTGCATGGTTAGGGTGAAACCCTAATAACCCATGTCTTTTCCTTTCCAAGGATCCATGGGTTAAAAGCTCCATGGATCATCCATGGACTTCCATATAAGCCTAGCCCATTAACAAATGAGTGTTAGCCCACACCATATAAAATCAATAGCCCATAATCTAATTAGTCTTCCTTTTAATCTCTAAATTAATTCATAATTAATTTAAGACTAAGACTAATTAAATAACATAACCTCATATTAATATATTATAACTTATAATATATTAATAAACATATGTGTATAACTCTCATAAAATTATCCATAAATAGTTTGGATGAAATGCAACCCAAATGGACCATGCCGGGTCGGGTCAAGTATATACCAAATAAGTTATGGACTTAGACACCTTGTCCAACATTTTCTTTCCTATCTCACAACTTAAATGTAATTGAGATATATTAGTGTATAAACGCTTAGCAATTAAACAGAAAACATTTCTTTGTTTTAAAAACTTTAAATTGTCTCTTTGCAAATAAGTACCTTCGTCCCTAGCTCTAACTAACTCCGCTTTCTTCAGCTCAATCCACATTCTTTTTTCCTCACTTGTTGAAGACACCCTATTGAGTTGGTCAGTTAGGTTAGAATTCGCTAAGCGAGATTGCATGATGCTACTACTTAGGTTAGAAAATTTAAAGTTTAATTCAGTTAATTCTTCTTCATAATCTGTTTTTGGAATTTTAAGAGATTGAAGAATAGATTGTACTTTTTTGATCAGCCGATCGCAGTCGTTGATCTTCTCACTCATTGGCTTAGCTGCAAAACACTTGTTCTCGTTCAGGTTCGGTTCCTTATTTGCACTTTCGGTTGATGGGCCAGTAGTGACAATTAATCACTTTCCATCCGAACCTTCTTTCTTTTCCACATACGCCTTTCCATGAGTGGGCCTTCAAACCTCTTCATCTTCAGAGTCGGTTGACCATACTTCTACGCCACTGAACTCATCTTTCCCAACATTCTCCTGTACAATTAAGGCATTCATTGAGCTGTTAGTCGCCTTCCTCTTCTTGATTTCTTCTAACTTGCGCATATAGTACGCCTCATCATCTTCACCCTCTCTCTTCTCAGCCATTTTCCTTAACATGCAATCTTTGGCAAAATGGTTCTTGCCGTGACAGTAATTGTAGTCGTATCTAGAATCTCCTGCAAGCTTGCTCTCCTTCTTTTCATCATCCTTTTGAGAGGAGTGCTTCGCTTCATCTTTTAACTTCTTAGAGCTGTAACTTCCCTGCCAGTTTCGGTTCTTGTTGACAGGAAATTTTCTTCTTGCAAACTTCTTCGGATTGGATATCATTAAAGCATATTCTTCGCTAGTCAGATCACACTCAGACATATCAGTCTCTTCTTCATCTTCTGGGATACTTTTTCCTTTTGAGACAAGAGCCAAAGATCCCATACCAGAAACTACTTTTGCTTCTTTGGTTACCACGCTTTCATGGGACTTGAGTATTCCCACCAGTTTCGCTAGAGAGTAGGATTTGAATTGTTCATGTGCTTTCACAGTTGATACAACGACCTTCCATTTTGGTCTCAGCCCGTTCATAAAAGTTACTTTTTGCTCGATGAATTTCCTCTATATGCCATGCTTGATCATGTTACTCAGGAGATTATTGAACCGATCGAATGTCTGTATGAGTTTTTCTTCTGGTTTCTGTTCGAAAGCTCCAAATTCAGACAGTAGCAAGGTTTGTATGGAGTGTTCCAAATCTTCATCGGTAGAATAGAGCTCTTTCAATCTAACCCAGATTTCTTTGGCTATTGTGCATGAACCAACCAAGCGAAAGGTATCAGATTGCAAGGCGAATCTGATCATCCTCATAGCCTTTACATTACAAAGCAATTTGTCTTTCTCGTCCTGCGGCATCTTGTCTACGTCCGCCACCAGCTTGTTGTACTCCTTTTGGGACTTGACAGTAGTGTTCGTTCCTAAGTGAACAAATGGCCCAAGAGTGATAGCTTCCCATATGAGATAGCCATTGTGTTCAGAACCAACTTCGTAGTCTTCGAAGTGATGTGCCCATACTTCATAGTCTTGAGTGTAAAGTATGGGTATTCTGGTTGTTGATCCAATGTTGTTTGAGATGTTGATGAGGTTTGTTTGCAAATCTTCGTGAGACATGGTGAGCTACTAGAATCAAACCTGTAAACTTGAGATTAGGGTTTTATCAGAAACAGAGTTACCGTCGATATGAAGAAGATGGCTGCTATTTATATGATAAAAGCGGAAACCCTAAAGTATTCTGAATACAGAAGGAATGTGTATTGATCACACAATCTCCTGCTCTGATACCAATTGTTAGAACAATGTTCTATTAGGATCGTATGATTCTATGCAAGTTAATAAATAAGGAAGTAATAAAGAACACAAGAATAGTGTTGAATATGCGGAATGATTAATGCTTTAACACCTCAGAAGAGCTCGATAAAGAACTTCGACTGTAGAGGTGTTTAGGGTTACAATATTAAACGTAAAAATCAACTCCATATCATGCATACATGCATGCATATTTATAGTAAAACCCTATTAGCTAATCTAGATAATAACAGACCTAATCTAGATAATCACAGATGGACAGGCCCAATCCGGATACAAAACATAAGGCCCAAGACGCAACACGAACGGACTCAACACTTCCTTAAATCATGGATCAGTTATATCAAGATCACAATCTTGATCTTTTTCATATACAACCTCAAATCCAGGCTTCCTTCATCTCCATAACCCTACACCATCGACCTTCATCACGATCACCATATACAACCTGTTCGCTGCCCATCACCAAAACCGAGATCATCTTCTACGCACCAACTCCCCGAAGACCATCATCTACCCTTTTACGCTAGTAGTGATGAAAAAAAAAAAGAACCATTAGAAGCAATAAGATTAAATAATAAAAGATTATTGTCTCTTCAATTCCAACAACCACTCGATGAATATAGCATCAAGATTAAATATTCAAGGATTAATATGATAACCTCCATCAACCCGTTCTCCAATCTAACAAACAATCTTCTCTAGTCCAAGTGTACAATGACCATCAAGTTGCACTCAGTTTCTACACATTGATTTAATTCATTTTCATGAATCTGGTATAAATCTCATGAATTTATTGTGAATGGTTTGTATATGTGGTTTAATCTTATAATGCTCACTTGAATGTATGCTTAAATTGAATTGCACGTTTTTGAATGCCTTCTTTAATTTAAATTTCATATTTTTACACTATGGTTCTAGTAATATGACTATTTCAATTAACAACCATTTATGTTTATTTTTTGATTCCACTGATAAACGAGATTAATGGAAAATAGGAATTCAATATTCTCTCTACAAATGAAATTAAGTTAAAATTGGGGAAATATAATAAATTTTGATTTCCTTCTATTTTTGAATGGTGATGAACTTCCACCGGAGAATTAAGAACTTTTGTTCTTTTCTTTATTTTCTACGTTTAATAAACTCAATTGGAATATGAATACGTTCTTATGTTTCTTTAGGAACTAAATGATAAGGTACAATGGCTAAAAATTATTGTTGGATACGAGTTATGCTTATTTGTAGGCAAGTAAATGTGTAGATTTTCCATTGGAGCTGTGAGACACTAGCTGTAAAATTATTTGTTTCTAGAATTGGAGATAAGATGTAATCAAACATATGATATTTTGTTCTTTTTATCTTTATATGTGTTATGTAGATAACAATGTTTAATTAGTATATTGAGAAAATAGCAGAGATAATGACGAATTCCTACTAAACGGTTATCAATCGGTTTCCCGTACTGATTCTTGAAGAATGGAATACAGGAGAATGAAATGCATAATGAAAATTGATAGAATGGAGACCCAAATCAAGCTTCTGCACACAAAATTGTTTCATGTTTTTGTAATTTTTTTGTTCTTTAGTTTTTCATGTATTGTTCTTAAAGTACATTTTTTTATATTTTTCCAAGAATGTAATATTATTCTTTAAAAATCTAAATTATGCATGTGGATCATGCTTATTCTTCAAGAATGTCATTTATGAACTTGTAATTCATATCTTATGCAACATATTCTTAAGGAGTTAATTACAATTCTTAGAGAATGAATTATGATTCTTTAAGAATGTCTTATGAGAACGTCAATATTAACTATTCTCACTTATTCTCGTATTTTTACAAAATGATATATGTATTTTATAAAATATGTATTCAAAGAGAATATTTTCCCCCTTTTGTAAAGAATACATATACTTTCAAGACTCATTAATACGAAATTTTAAAAAATGTCATTATCATATACACATAAATCTAATATTTTATAAGAATGCTCATAATAATCATTTTGTTAAAGTTTTGATGAACAAATACGTTAAATTGATTAAATCTATAATTGGTTTAACTTTTAAAAATATTAATTTGGGTATTTAATTGTTTGATTGTTTAATATTTAATTTGAATTAGTTAACTAAAATAAAGTAATTTTCATTTACTTTCTTATTAAAAGCCCATATTTTTCCGTATAATTAATTAAGGATAATTATATTGTACATGTTATTCCATGTTAATATCATGTACCCTATGATTACAAACCTTTCATTTTTTTTAATCCAAGGACAAAAATTGGTGATACTTTCACACAATAATTGTAATTCACATTTGATCCTAACCTATATATATATATATATATATATATATATATATATATATATATATATATATATATATATATATATATATATATAGGTTCAAATGTTTTTCACATCTATTGTCTGCTAGAATGCACCAATACGAATTTAGTATTAATTATATGTATATTAAATGTTATCCATACTTATAACTCATTTTTATGGAAAATAATTAAATTCGTCATTAATGTCAACAATATTTTTTTTCAGAATAAATTCATATCTAGAAGAATGAGAGTGTATTGCAGCAGAATGAGAGTGTATTCTATTAGAATACAATATCGTTCTTCATATTCCATACAACTTTATTGTATTTTAAATGATTGAGTCTTGAAACAAAGTACGAACTCATATATAAAACCTAGATGCAAATTCATTATGAAAGAATGTTATTGCTGGCATTAACAACGGATTTCATTAGTTTCCATAAAAAGAGAATTATAATTATGGACATCATTTAATATACATATAATTATGGAAATCAATTAATATCTATAATTATTTAATTAAATAATTATTTAATTTACTAAATTTCTATTGGTGCATTCTAGCGCACAATAAATGTAAAAAACAAAATAACCTATATATATATATATATATATATATATATATATATATATATATATATATATATGTATATAGAGAGAGAGAGAGAGAGAGAGTCAAGATCAAATAAAAAGGAAAATTTTGGTAGGAAGGTATGAAATTTTTTATATACATATTTTCTTAGGAAAAAAATAAAATGAATCATTAGATGATTCATACCAAAAAAAATCCGGAAAAAACACTTTCATGATTCATTTTTTGGTAAATCTAGAAACAAATTCACTTTTATGACAATTTTAGTGAATATCAACAAAATCATCGTAAAATGAATCATCGAAATGTTTTTTCGGGATTTTTTTTGTGAATCATGTTATTATTGATTCATCTAATAATTCATTTGTTTTGTTCGCCAAAAAAATAAGCCGAAAAAAAATTTCTTACCTTCCTACCAAAAAAAATTTCTTACCGGATCTCTCTCTATCTCTCTCTCTCTCTCTCTCTCTCTATATATATATATATATATATATATATATATATATATATATATATATATATATAGGAGGGTTCAATTGAGAAAAAAGAAGGTTAAGAATGGGGGAATCATTCTCAGCCACTCATTTATTTTCGCCGCAAAAGCCTCCGTCGTACCAGCAGAAATGGTAAAGGAATAGAAATGTGTTTTCCAACAAAACATGTTTACTTAAACTATCCTAATCATTACCTTAATATATACAAAAACATAGTATTTTCGTTTTTTTTTTTTAATTTTTAAGAAGTTATTTTTATTGAAAAATGATTTTAAATATACCAAAATTCATGATTTTTTATTCTCTACAAATAGACATCCATATTGATATAATTTTAAGATAAAATAAAAAATTTATTTTTTTTATATATTCAGCTATCGTTATTCATAAGTGAATAAAAATGAATCAGGTTTTTACTACAGTACATTCGTTATTCAGTTATGAATAAAAAGTATGATTAATTTTATTTTTTTATTTTTTTTTTTACAATTGAAGAATTATTCATATATAAATATAGCATATAATAAACATAATATATTCATATTTAAGTATTAGACGATGCATTCACTTATGAATATTACATAGTATATTCACTTGTGAATATTAGATGGTATATTCAGTTATGAATATTAGATAATATTTTCATATCTGAATATTACATAGTATTACATAGTATATCACATGTGAATATTACATAGTATATTCATTTGTGAATATTAGATGATATATTCACTTATGAATATTACACAGTATATTCATATATGAATATTACATAATATATTCACATATGAATATTACAATGTCTTTTCACGAATATATATAATTTTTATATGTTATTCATATATGAATAACATACAGACTTGCATATTTGTTTTTTTGTTTTAGTAATCATATACTGAGAAAACATATTCATATATGAATATAGCGTGGTAATTTAGTTCATGCATTTCATCAAACAGTTGGAGTGCATACAATTTAACTTTTTTTTTAAAATGTTAAAAACATGATATTTTGACTATTTAAATCTTACAAAAGAGTAGATTGATATAAAATTATATGAAATTTTTCAAAAAAAAACGATTTAATATTTTTCTAACCTCAATTTTCAAGTTTTATTTGATAATCGATGTTGAATGAATGATATGAAGTGAATTTTTGTTGATTATCGATGATGTTGATCTAATAACGCTGGGAGTATAATTAATCATAGATGTTGAGGATCTAATCGTATTCAAGCACAATTGAAGGTTGAATTGAAAGAACCAAAAACGAATTTTTGTTGTTAACTGTTGAATCGTGTTGATTATTGACGAACATCGATGATTGATTAGCACTGGATGATGTTGATGATAGTTTAATTGAAGAAATCTGGATGATTGTTGAAAGTTGGAGAAGAAATTTGGATGATGAACGATGAATGGGTTTGAACTACAGATACATATTTGAGATTGCAGGTTGTTCTCATATTTATAAGTTTGTCACCGTGTCTTTTTATGCTTGAATAAAATGAGTGGCTAAGAATAATTCCCCCATTCTCAACCTTTTTTTATTTTTTCAATTGAACTCACCTCTCTCTCTCTCTCTCTCTCTCTCTCTCTCTCTATATATATATATATATATATATATATATATATATATATATATATATATATATATATATATATATATATATATATATATATATATATATATATATAACCTTTGAAGGTAAGAGTTCAATCATAAATGTAACTAATAGTAACCGTTACTTCTACACATCCAAGGCAATGAGAGGGTAAAGTGGACATCTCCACACGGGCTATTTTTTTTTATTATATATTATATATATAATTTTTTAATTAAAAATAAAAAACATAAAATAACCGTAAATGTTTTTATTTTCTGCTTGGTTCTGATCTTTTGAGGTTATTTAATTTCAAGGACCGCCTTTCTACATAGCTAGTTTATATCAACAACAATAATACAAGAATTGACCCGAAATTTACTATAATTTGCCCAACATTCTCTATGCTTCCCAACATTCTAATGGATCTGTATATATTTTTAAAATGACCTGGAGTGCAGCATGTCAACTTCATGCATTCCATGACGCAATTTCCACGATTCCCCACAAGGAACACTACGGAGATTAAAGAATTGTTTCTGACCCTAAACATCATTACCCTTGAATAGATTCACACTTCATTTTTCAAATACTTCCACTACATTGTACTAGTGGCTTAAATTTTAATGTAGATGAACTATTAATATTTAAAAACTGGTAACCGTGGTACAATGTAATTGGAAATAGAAATCGCTAAAATTTTTAAAAATCTTAGTCCCTTTAATCATTAGTATGAGACATGAAATATCTTATTTTTATTTTTTTGCAAAAACAAAAAATGTAAGGACTAGACTCTGTGTAATGACTTCTCGAGAATTCACCCTCACAAACCTTCATCCTTCTAGATTATTTCTAAATACAAATAAGACAAGAAAGAAAATGAGAAAATGATTTCCCTCTCATTATTCAACCAAGTAAGATGCAGTCCAAGTCATAACTCAATCAACAGAATTTGTTTTTCATCTCTTCTGATGACCTAAAAAATAGAGTAAACGACTGATAACCTAATTATTATGGTTATTAAGGTTGCTTCGCCAAATTATTACGGCTATATAAATTACTTTAGTTTCTTTATATTAAGCTACCACCTGATTTAAAACTAAGCAGTGTATCCTTTTGAGATATACCCTTAGCAGAGATAACTTCTTATTTTTTTTTTAAAAGTTGCTCTATACATATTTGGCTGGTTCATTGGAACGACCTCGCTGAGTATTGAAACAAAGGGTTCTCATGAACCAATGCTGACTGAAGTCAACGTTATGAACATTCCATCTCATAGATGGTGTAATAACACAATATAGTACAATTGCAAATACATATTTTCCCTGTTAATTCCTAAGAAGAATTATCCATTATATTAATCTAGCGCTTAAGTGGCCGTTCTATTTATTTATTCATGCATTAGCTCACGTGCTCGAATATAACGTGTTTCATATTTACCCCACCACCATCTTATCCCTGTAGACTATCCCTGAAGACTGTGTAACAGAGATGACGATTTATGAGTTTATTTTTTATTTTTATTATTATTGTTTTTTTAATTGTCTTGTTTTTAAATGTTATTGTAGAATTAACTTTTTTAATTGTTTTTGAATGGGGCCTACCATTTTTTTATGTCTTTTATTCGAATATATATATATATATATATATATATATATATATATATATATATATATATATATATATATATATATATATATATATATAGTCAAGATCAAATAAGAAGGAAATTTTTGGTATGAAGGTAAGAAGTTTTTTTTTATACATATTTTTTCGCGAACAAACAAAATGAATCATTAGATGATTCACTTTTAAGATTATTCACAAGAAAAAATTCTCAAAAAAATCTCGATAATTCATTTATACAATGATTTTGTTGTTATTCACTAAAATTGTAACAAAAGTGAATTTTTTCTTAATTTACTTAAAAATGAATCATAAAGATGTTTTTTTGGAATTTTTTCTTGTGAATCATCTTACAAATGAATCATCTAGTGATTCATTTCTTTTGTTCGTCAAAAAAATATATAGAAAAAAAAACTTCTTACCTTCCTACCAAAAAAAATTTCTTACCGGATATATATATATATATATATATATATATATATATATATATATATATATATATATATATATATATATATATATATATATATATATATATATATATATATATATAGTTAGGTTCATGTAAGACGACCTAATTTTGTGAAACTATGAGACGTAATCCATAAAACAAAAACATTTTTAAAATTCCTAATAGTTAAAAATTTTCGAAATTTTTTTCTCCAATATTATTTTCGGAATATATATTTTCCAAAAAAAATACCAAAAAAAATACAAAATAAATACATTTTTTAAATATTTTAGTAGATCATTTATAATATTGTACATATCTGACAAATCTAGTAGAATATTCTAAACATTCTAAAATTCATATTAGAATATATGTACAGTGTAATATTCTATTAGAATATTTCATGTATTTAAAAAAAATGGTAATTTTTTTTAATTTTTATATTTTTTTAGTTAAATAGAGTTCCAAAAGTAATAATTAAAAAAAAAATTGGATTTTTCCTTTTAGTTTGCTTTTTAAAATTATTTTTAGATTTGGTCTCATGTTCTCATAAAATTAACATGGTCCCAAATGAATATAAATATATATATATATATATATATATATATATATATATATATATATATATATATATATATATATATATATATATATATATATATAGCCCTTACACAAGTTTAACCTTAAATTTTTATCTTATTTTTACTAATATCATTCGTTATTGAATAATTTAACTTTTATTCTTATTATATATTACACAGATTAATGATAAAACTGTAAAAATTGTCCACGTGGTATGGATATCTTGGGACAAAAAGGCCGAAACCACTAAACTTTTAGATTTGTTGTCATTTTAAAAAAAAATATTTGCGTTTTTGGTCACCTCCTCTCTCCCCCCCCCCCCCCCCCCCAACCCACCCTACCCCACCCTACAAATTTAAAAGAATATTGAACCCTTCTTAATTTTTTTAATATTAAATAAATATTAAAAATAAATGGGCCAACATTTCTCTTTCTAAAAAAAATTCTTTTCCAGTTAAACCTATATGTGGTTACTCCCATGGAGATCACACATTTACAGAATCACATGGGATAGGAAAAGAGTAAATTACTGAAATCGTCCCTAATGTTTGGTCAAAATTTCACATTTGGTCCTTAACTTTTCTTTTGCACTCGGATCGTCCCCGTGGTTTGATTTTGTTGCATTTTTCGTCCCTTACATACATAAAATAAGGGACCAAACGTGCAATTTTGACCAAACCATAGGGACGAAGAACGCAACGAAATCAAAACATGGGGACGACCCAAGTGCAAAAAAAAGTTAGGGACCAAACATGAAATTTTGACCAAACCATAGGGACGATTTCAGTAATTTGCTCAAAGGAAAATCAGTCATGGGAAACATGGTCGGCAAGTGGACCAACTGTTTCCCCGGTCAATCTTCGGCTTCTCTATCTTCACCAGCACTTCCACACCCATGTCTACCTCTTTCCTCGATGTATACTTTGACAACACTTCTGAAAAGGCTTTCGACTTCTAGAGCTTCACATCCTTTGCATCAATTCATCTGCAATCATTTCCTAGAAATTCAATAAATTTGGTTCCTTTGTTGTTTTGCTCGGGTGTATATTCGAGTCCTATGATCCGAGGGTTTGTTTCTGGTCTAATTCAGTAGGGATTTCAATCGGGTCCACTTTTTATGTTGCTCTCGAGAAAGATAATCTCGATCGGTTCCAACGATGCTATTGCTATAGGGGGTTTTGGTTTTAAATGATGCGTGTATGGGGGCAATTTTCGGATGGAAGAGAGAGAGAGAGAGAGAGAGAGAGAGAGAGGGAGAGAGAGAGATAGAGAGAGAAAGAGAGAGGTAGAACTCGAGATTATGAGGGTAGAGAAAAGGATATGGTTAGTTCTTACCTCAAGACTTATTGAAGCAAGAACTAGGTTGAATGCGAAGACCTATTGACACACAACACAACACACGATAAGAGACATATCTTATGTGAGAAATAGAGAAAATTGCAACAAGTTCAAGTGATTATCTATTCATAGAAATCGGCCCTATATATAGTTGATAGGGTCCATGAGTTACAAAAGTGAAAAGGCTCATCATTAAGAGTTTTTATTTAACTAGTTCATTAACTACTAGAAACTCCCAAAAACTCTTCAATTTTCTTCCATGCTAGACACAAGACAAGGAAATGGTTCAAATTTCTTCCATGATCACCATAAGGTCCAAAAAAATGTGGTCACAACTTCCATGTAGCCAAAACAAATCAGCCCACCCCATTTCAAGCCCAAATCCACGAAATCAAGCACTCTCCAATGCCCAAATTAGTAAAGCCCATCTCCTTGGCAAGTAATCCATTTTTAATTGGGCTATCTAGGTCGAAACATATATCATCTCCTCCCCCTTTGGAAGGAATTGACCTTAATTCCGCAAGGCCATCATCATCAAGATAAGGGGAGAGATCTTCGATGTTGAAAGTTGTGTGCACTCCGTATTCTCCTGAGAGTTCCACCTTGTAGACATTGTCATTCACGTGTGCGACTATCTTGTAAGGACCGTCTGCTCGGGGCATTAACTTGTTCTTGCGCTTGTCAGGGAACTGTTCTTTCCTTAGATGAACCCAAACCAAATCGCCTTCCGAAAATATCTGAGCCTTTTTGGTCTTTTTGGACTTCTGCTTGTATGATGCATTAATGTCACACCCCAAAACCGGAACAACATAAAATGTTCTGGGGTGGAGGACGTCATGTACAGTATCACAACACAGAATAATAGTAAACAAGTAAACAACATCATCCATTGCATTAATAATGTATTTTAATACAAGTGTGTTCTGTATAGTTTATATGACACCAAAAATGTAATTCAAAATATAAGATGAATCTTGAATGCGCTCCATCTTCTCAAAAGCTGGCATCGGTACCTGTCTACTGATGACCTGAGAATACAAGTTATTTTGAAAGAGTTCATCAGCGTTAAAGCTGATGAGTTCATAAGTATTTTAGTGTCATTGTTTGTATCAAAATGTTTGTAACAGTGTTTGAAATATGAGTTTGTAAACGTTGTGGTAAAAGTAAGTGAATGTTTGTAAATGTTTGTAAATGCTTTTAACTCCTAGAAAATCCTATATTTTCTACTACAAGTAGCCTTCTACCAAAGCCCGACTGTTTTGTATGTTTGTTTCTTGTAAAAGTGTATAATTTTCCCAAGTGTAACTATCATTAACAAAATATAGTTTATACATTATCGTTTATGTGAAATGATCACATAGTGAATGCAAAGGGGAAATTAATATATTACTGTAGTGGTGTATTATAGTAACTACTATTGTAGTAACTACCTTAAACCGGATTTTTATTAAGGTATAATGTGATTTGATTGTACCATACTATCGACTATAAACATGACGATGAAAGACGTCGGAAGTAATGACATTTGGCACCCGTAGACCTGCAGGTCCCACTGTAGCTAGCAGCAAAGGTGTAGGATAGTCAATCCAATATAGATCTATACGCAAATTCATGCTCTCCCTCCAGAATACTCTGGCTACAAATCGGGCCATGATAGTGATGACATGCCCCGAAACAGTGGTTCACATTTATGTTATAGTATACTTGTATATGTATTGTATGTACTAGATGTATTGAATGTATTGTTTCTCGTTATAGTATTCTCTATCTGCTTCTCTTCATAGTATATTTGTATAGTTTCTCATAATAGTATCGTTGTATAATTTCTCATAATAGTATCGTTGTATAGTTTCTCATTATAGTAAGTCTCTTAGTTTCCCAACATAGTATAGTTGTTTAGTTTCTCATAATAGTAATTATTGACTCATGAATGAACTGAATCTTTGTTTGCTTCATTGAACTAGAAGTAATGAGTAGTATATCTCTAAACGCCGGTAAAAGGACACCAAGCCATGGAACTATCGAACGTCGCTAATGGTTTTGGTGGCCGACCACGTCTTGATGGCTTCGATCTTGGCTTGATCCATTGATACGCCCACTTTGGACACCAAATACCCCAAGAAATTCACCTCGTCCACGAAGAATGAGCACTTCTCCATTTCGCCAAAGAGTTTTTGGGCTCTTAGGGTCTCGAACACTTGTTTCAAATGGGCTCTTAGGGTCTCGAACACTTGAACGCCGTCTTCCATTCGTCCCCTTCATGTACTCGGATTTGATGGTACCCACTTCGTAAGTCGATTTTTGAAAATATAACTGACCTATGAAGTTCATGTAATATGTCGTGAAGTAGGGGAATCAGGAAACGATACTTGATGGTGATGTTGTTGACCGCCTTGCTGTCAATACACATCATCCACATTCCATCTTTCTTGGGTATGAGCAATACCGGTACGACACATGGACTAAGGCTTTCTCAAACATATCCCCAGGCCACGAGCTCATAAACTTGCCTTTTCAACTCCTTCTTCTCCTCAGGATTGCACAAATAGGCCGCCTTGTTTGGTAATGGGGCTCCTGGGATTAGATCGATCTGGTGTTCGATGCCACGAATCGGTGGCAAGCCTGGTGGTAAATCTTCAGGGAACACATCTTTAAAACCTTGTAAGAATTTTGCCACATCATCATAGAGAGGAGTTCCCACCTCACCATCTTTGGCTACCATTAGGTACACCATGCTACCATCGTCAATCTTCTTTTCAACCTCTCGTTCAGTGGAGAAAATCGCAAGATTCAGTTTCTTTTCTTTAGTCTTTACCAAGCGTATGTCTTGCGATGACATGGGTTTTAGTATGATTTTTTTGTTGTTATGTTTCAATTAATATTCATTGCTCCGCCCTCTATGAGTCACGTCTCGATCATATTTCCAAGGACCACCCAAAAGTACGTGACAAGCATCCATGGGAACCACCTCACAAAGGATATCATCATTGTACGAGCCCATCGTCAAACCTACCATTACATGCCTTGTTACTTTTATATTTTTATTGTCATCTAGCCAATGGAGCGCATATGGTTTAGAATGATTCATGGTGACCAATCCTAGTTTTGCCACCATTTCGCTTGATGCTACATTAGTACAACTACCACCATCCACTATTACACTGTACCATTTATCATTTACAAGACATTTAGTATGAAACAATTGAGTTCTTTGATCGGCCTCTTCATGTGTCACCTTTGCTTGTAATGCCCGAAGGACCAACAACGTGTCATAGACGGGAGCTTCGTAGCTTTCATTCTCCTCTTCTTCTTCATGTTCGGCCTCTTCCTCAAATATTCAACTTTGTCTTTTTTCTTCTTCTACCAACTCGTCCCGGAATTCCATAGCTTCCCGTAATGTCACGACTCGTTTATTTAGGCATGAACTTTGGAAATGCTCGAAACCTTGGAACTTGTAGCATCACACCTTGGACAAACTAGTTTCCTTGGAGTCTTTAGAAGGAGTCGTGGTTTTGGGAACTCCGAAAGAACTACCTGCGGAAAAAAGGATTGACGGTTGCATTCTCGGGTTTACCCCAAGACTTAGATTTCCCATACTCGGATTGAGGGACGTCGATTTTTTTTGTATTTTTCTTGATTTTTCAACTTTAAACACAAGCCACAAAGAGTGTCAAAATCAGAATATGGTTACAAATCAACAATGTTAGCAATATTCAAGTTCAACCCGCGTAAAAACCGAGACATTCTCTGCTCCTCGACTTCATTAATATCACCCATAAGTGACAATTTTTCAAATTCGTCTATATATTCAGCCACGTTCATTTTTCCTTGTTTCAACTCGACTATTTTTCTATAGGTTGCCATGCGGTGATTAATTGGTACGTATCTTTTTCTTAACTCTCTTTTTAATGATTCCCACGATGCAATTTTGTCTTTACCCTCTCGTGTTCCCTTGGCCTTAAGCCCTTCGAACCACAAAGACGCACCACCACAAAGTTTCAGGATGGCAAACTTACATGCCTTTTTGTCATCTACATCTTTGAACTTGAACAAGAGTTCAATTTTTCTTTCCCACTCCAAGTATTTTCCGTGTCCGTACCACCCGCAAATTCCGGCAACTCGTTGACTTTGAATTCTTCACTTGACCTAAGTTCACACCTTTCTTGTCTTAGAGGTTGGCCATCTTGGACGTTCCTTAGTGCTTCTTGAAGATTGTACAGAAAATTGGGATCATTAAAATCCATAGTGATTGCAGGATTCTTTCGGTTTCAATACCACTATGATGCATGTATGGGGTGAAGAGAATTGTAATCGATATTTAGAATGCAATCATGATTGTATGAATGAAAAGTAAGAACACAGAAAGTAAATATTAATCAGATCTTATATTGATGAGGAACTGATTACAAAATAAGCAGAGAGAAATTGTGAATGATTAATGAATCACTCGTGCATTCGGTATCTCTACCTCTAACCTCAGTCCCTATTTATAGGAAACCTGAGTGTACAAAAAATATACTAAGTCTTGAACTATACGCTTCGCACAAATGAAGACTTAGTAAAATAATTAACATGTGAAACCAAAGAAACAAACATTTCCACTTTTACAACATTTAGTCTCTACAATCTCCCCCTTTGTAAACAGTCGAAACTATTCAGTTTGTGAGATGCTGAATAGCTGAGTGCATTATTCTTCTAATTTCTAAATACCAAGTGATTATCTTTTTAAGCTCTTGCTTGTCTCCATCATTATTCTTCGTGCGATTATTCATACGAACAATGAAATTCGTATATTGCGAAGTGGTGTATCTTTCAATCTCTGAGACTTTAAACAAAAACTTCTTAGGCTTCCCTTTCATATCTTTTTTTGCGAAAACCATGCCAAAAGGTTTAAGGCATATTTATCCTTCCGCATACTTCTTTAACTCCGTTTGAGGCAAGGTTGATTCCCAAGAAAATGTAACTTTTCTTCCAAGACCTGATGCAAGTTCTTCATCAGTCAATGCCAAGCAATCATAGTAGTTATCTATGAATATCTTGATATGTGTGAAACCGAATCTGAACAAATCAGTATCATATCCTTTCAGCTTGTTTTCTTCCATGTCTTTAAGAATAGATGCCACTTGAACGAGATCATTTAGATTCATCAAGGGAAAATCAACTATGGTAAAATCAAATGCCTTGTTGTCTGCACGAACCACGAAATATCGAAAGTTTTGAAGCATGTTCTCGAACATAACATCCTTCTTAATTGTCAGAACTTTATTGATTTTCACTAAAGACCAAACTTCCTCTTGATCCTTCGCAAGTACAACATGAAATCTGATCTTTAAGTAAGTGTATTCATCAGCATTTTCAAAATTTTCACTTATCTTGTACTGCGCTGTAATAAACATCATTTCGTTTATTGGAAAATTAAGTTGGCTTCTGTCTGAGTTTGCAACATCATAACTCTTTCTAGGCTTTTTCTCAAACTCATACAAATGACTCCCCAAAACTTTAGATTCAATGGTTTCATATGAGTACAACTTCGCAGGATCACCCTTGTTCATTGTTGGTGGGTCATTTGCTCTTTGCCTCATAATACTCTGTACTTGTCTTAATCTTTCCATTTCAGCTTCTGCCTATGCTTTCTTTTCTTCTTTCGATTTTTCATAGGCTACCCCTTTTCCTTTTCCAATATCCTCAGTTTGAGGTTTTGCACTTGAACTTCCTCCTTCTTTTGAACGAATTGTAATTACTTTGGTAATTGGTTTTGTTGTACTTACTGTTGAAGAAGTTGGTTTTGTGAGCACTGGCAAAGATGTTTTAAGTTGGGTAGAAATAAGCTTTCCTACTGTTTTCGCATCTTCTTCTTTACTTCCTTTTCTTTCTCCCCTTGCACCCCTGTGAAAGAAGGTGGGGCATTCTTCGGTAATATGGAAGTAAAGCTCGTGATGGGAGCCAATGCCTTCTGAATATCTTGCTCCAAAGTGTTGACTTTAAGAGTTAAGAATTCAAGAGTAAGGATGGATTGGTGAGAAGATTGTGAAACAAAAGTTTTTAATTCAGTCACCAACTGAATTAGTTTATCAAACTGCTCCTTATTTTCCTTATGTTTGGCTTCGATAATTTGAGCAGATGGTTGATATTCAGTGACAATTTTGTTAAGAGCTTCAGAAACCACATCAACCCTCTTTTGCACCTCCAAATTTTGAGAATTAAGATCTTTAAGCTCTTTTGCAATCTCCTGCTTTAAATCTTCAACTTTAAAATTAACATCTTCTCGAGCCTTTTTGACATCCTGTACAAAAAGAACATGACGTTCTTTTGTAACATTTTTCAATTCATTAACAACACCATCAAATGATTTTCCTTGAGCTTGAATGCGGAGCTCATTATTCATGTCAGAATGATCAACTTTTTCAATTATTCGTTTCTCAGCAGCTTTAATCATTGACTCAACCTCTAAACTCGAAATGCAAGACTTAGTGCCCGAATCGGCTTGTGATTGAATAATAGCATTTAACTTTCGATTCAGGATTTTGAATTGCTTTCCTGAATCGAAATGTAAAGCCTCAAATATCCCTCCAAAACTGCCTCCTTCGGTTTCGTCATCAGACATAGCTTGCGAAGGTTGTGGAGTTTCGGGTGATTGTGATGGAAATAATGTGGTAAATGGATGTTTTAAAGGATGATCAAATATGGATGATATGGTTGTGCTTGTATTTGAAAGAGAAAATGGTGGTAATGAAACAGATAAAGTTTCCGATGAGATGGGTAATGATGCAGATAAGATGATTGGCATTGTAGTGTCGACACTCGTGATAGGTGCCCCCGTATCAGATACGTTGACAACCATATCCAAAGTAGGTACCTCCTCAGAAATTGATTTGGTAGTGACTACTTCGAGTGGAATGGTGGTTGAAGTGGAAATTTGCGAAGTGATATGAAGAGAAACATTTACCGCTGTGGAGATAGAAACAGGTGGAGTCTCTGGAACAACTTCATCTTCTGATGATTCATTGTGAATAATCATCTTTCGTTTCTTGTAGAGCTTTTGAGTAATATGCTTCGTAACTTCTTGAGCTCTTCTTCTTTTTGAACTAGGGGAAACATGAGTAGGAACTTCTCTAAACACAGCCCCCTTACTACTCACCTCTGTTTTGCGAATAGTAGGAGAAGTAGTCGCCAAATGTGATGACTTGCAAAACTTCTTTAATACCCCTGATTTTGTTGGTATAGTCTCCTTCTTTGTTTTGGGAGAAAGCTCATCTTTCTCAATCCCTTCAACCTTCGACACTTTGGAAGATTCATGTTTGTCTTTCTTTTGAGTTTTCTTCTTCTTCTTTGAAGACTCAGCACTGACTTCAAGCAACACTCCAGTTCGCAGATTAGGATCAAACGTTTTCATGTAGCGAACTAACACCTTTTGAGTAGAGGATACTTTGCGAAGCATTCCATCAGGAATTCTTGCAACACTTGTGAAGATATTTTCATCATCTTTAACAACTTTTGGAAACTGGTACAAAGAAAATTCTGCAACTTCTCCTTCTTCTGGAACGTGAATGCCTTCTTTTGCGTACACCTTTTCCAAAATCAAACTCCAGTACCTTGCACAAGAAATCCCTTTATCAACACTGGTGTTTTCTAAGCTTTTGTTAAACTCCTTCCAAAGCTGAGTTCCATAATCGACACTTAAGTCATAGTAAAGACCAATAACCATTGCATAAACCTCCATTCGTCCCCTGTCTAGACCGACACTCATTCCGGTCAAACATCTTAGAAATATACCAAATAAGAAATTCCAAATACATGGTAAACTTGATTTCCTGAAATCACGTATCTTTTCAAGAGTGGGTTAATGTCCTATCTCATTGAACATGAAGATAATCTGTGAATTGGTGGGTTTAAAGAACGATGGGTTATGAGGAATGTTCAGGAAGTTAATGAACATGTTCTTGGTAAGACAAACCCTCTTGTTATTCACCAGATTGAAAGTGATAACATCAGTTGCATAGTTGTATGACGCAGTTGATGCCACCATTGACAACCAATTCACAGGAACAGGAAAAGAACTGAACATTGCAGTTGATAATGGTGACCTTTTCAGTGCAACAATCAGCATCTTCAATTCTGATGGGTAGGATGAAACATTAGGATCAACTTGGTAGTTGGTGCTTTGAATCTTCATAAGAGACTGTGCAACAACTTCGTTGGTGTTGGATTGAGTAGCAGCCATTGTTAGGGTTTGAAGAAGATGAAGAATCAGAGAATTTGGGAATTTTTGATTTTGATCGCGTAACCATATAACACACTCTTGAACCCCCTTTTATATGTAACCTTGATTGATTTGAATTTTAAGTAGGATGCATTAAATGATATCCGACGTGGCACCTTGAAAATCGGACCATTACTGCGAAAAGTTAGCCATGTTTCAAAAAGCAGCTGTCACGTCGCCTAGAAAACCGGGCAGAATACCATACGTCACATATACACAGCCTGTCAATATTCCCTTTATTGAATTGTAACCGTTAGAACCCTTCGCATGGAGGCATGGCTCTTTCACTTTTGGGATGAAAAGCGAAGTCATATGCCAGACTTGCGAAATCTTCAGTCTAAGTTGGTATTACTTAGAACCTCAAGGATTTCGTGAGTGTAGTGTTCCAAAGAAATAAGATAAGAAGCAAGTAAATTTTTTGTTGGAATTCTGTGATGTCAAAAATGCAATTTGACACGAAGATAGTTAAACCCCGGGCAAAGGTTGCTTCGTTAATCATCAAGAGAGATGATCAACAGCTTGTGTATGTTCCCGTGAATTACAATCGAATACTTTTTGATAAGTATCAAAGGGCTTCTTTTATAGGCTTATTATGGTGGTTTACGAATTTCGTTACATATCATCATAAACATAAGGTGAGTAATTGTAACTTAAATTACTTGTATGACCAGTGTAGTCAGTGACAAGTCAGTTTTGAAAATGTTTATCATGACTAGCACATTCAAATGAAACTCACATGGAAATCATATTCATAAAAAAATTTATCTATTGGATCTTGTTGGGTAACAAACATCGTGGGTTGTGAATGTTTGATCAAGACCACGCATGTGAATTGAATATGATTTGGAGTTTCGAATTTTGGTACCGAAACAAAAGTTTCGTCAATATCTGGAACAATGTTCCTTGTCAATTCCTTAAGTTGTAAGATGTTTAGGTTTCACCTTCATCACAGACTCATGATGTCAGATCATTAACACATAATTTGTGTATATCTAGGTCTCGATGGGTTTGATCAGAGACCTCTCGGACATACGTCTTTGTGTGTAATTTGTGTTAAGAATTTTGTGATGAAAAAGATTGGGTATAAGATCGAATGTACCTCTGTTATGATTTGGATGAAACAGTAAAATCTTTACTCATATGAGAAGAGTAAGTCAGCTCTTTTGACTAATGCGAATATAAGCCTAATTGGGAAGAAATTTTCATGAGATAATTTCATTAAGGCTTTCTTTTCTCACACATAGAGTCATATGAGGCTTGGGTCAACATGCTGCAGCATGCTTCTAGGGACATCCTAACTAGTACAAAGTTGAAAGAAATGATACCTTCCCATAGAAACATATAAGTATGACCTCTTCACATTTTGCTCTTGAGTAAAACTAAAAAACACACAAAACTTAAAGAACAAAGTTAAAAAAAATATTTTTGTGGTTTTTGAAGTTTTTCAAAAATAAAAACATAAGAAAATAAAATCTTTTTGGATTTTTTGATTTTCGAAAATAAGAACAAAACAAAAGAAAATATTTTTGATTTTTCAAGTTTTTCGCAAAGAAAAAAAATTAAATTTAACCTTATTTACCAGATGTGTGAATGCGAAGCAATGTGAAGCCTCTTAACACATAGTAACTTCTGAATGATTTTGACTCAGAGCTGCTGAATCGACCTTTCATTCCTGAGTTATTGATTTTGAAACTGAATTCACATCTATCATCCCTAAACCTGCTAAAATTCTTACAAATGATTTCTCATCAAGAGGTTTAGTAAAAATATCAGCAAGTTGTTTAGTGATTTTAAGAAAATGTATTTCAATATTCCCATCTTCCACATGATCTTTGATAAAATGATATCGAAGAGCTATGTGTTTTGTCTTTGAGTGTTGTACTGGATTATGACAAATGCGAATTGCACTTTGAGAATCACAATACAAGGGAATCTTTTACATATTTATCGCATAATCACGAAGTTGACTCTAAATCCAAATGATAGCAACACAAGTTTGCTTCTTTGACTGCCAACTCACCAATTTCCCATCCAATAGTTGACACCCACAACTTGTACTTTTTTTATCCAAAGTACATCCTCCTAGATCAGAATCTGAAAAAGCTTGAATGAAGAATCCCGATTTTGAAGGATACCAAAGTCCTAACGAAATTGTCCCCTTAAGATAGAAAAAAATATTTTTCATTGCAGTTAAATGAGGTTCTCTGGGATTAGCTTGATACTTAGCACAATTACATACCGAAAACATAATATCAGGTCTGCTTGCAGTTAAGTACAACAAAGACCCTATCATGTTTCGATAAAGAGTTAAATTAACAGCAGGAGTATCTAATCAAGGAGTTAGTGTTGTTCCCACTGCCATAGGTACTCTCAGCTTCGTGCTATTGGTCATTCCAAACTTTTCAAGCAAGTTCTTTGTGTATTTTTCTTGATTGATTAATATTCCATCCCTGTTCTGTCTTATATTTAAACCAAGAAAATTATTAATTTTTCCCATCATACTCATTTCAAATTGACTCTTCATTAGATTTTCAAATTCAATTGAAAATGTTGGGTCAGCTGAGCCAAAAATAATATCATCAACATAAATTTGAACAAGCATGAGATGATTCCCAACTTTCTTGCGAAACAATGTGGGGTCAACTTATCCTTGTTTAAGTTTAGATTGTTTTAAAAAATTTGTAAGTGTTGCGTACCAGGCTCTTGGTGCTTGTTTTAACCCATAAACCGCTTTGTCTAGGATGTAGACATGATCAGGATGTTCCTCATTTATAAATCCTGGTGGTTGTTCAACATAAACTGTTTCTTCTAGTTCTCCATTTAAGAATGCACACTTAACATCCATTTGAAAAACGTCAAAATCTTTGTGAGCTGCATAAGCTATAAATATGCGAACTGCTTCGAGTCTTGCAACAGGAGCAAATGTTTCTTCATAGTCTATTCCTTCTTGTTGCGAATAGCCTTTAACAACTAGTCTAGCTTTATTACGAATAATATTGCCATCTTTGTCGGTTTTATTTTTAAAAATCCATTTTAATCCGACAATTGAAAAATCAGAAGGTTTAGGAATTAATCTCCAAACCTTATTTCATTCAAATTCAGCCAGTTCAGATTGCATAGCAACAACCCAATCTGAGTGTTCCATAGCATCCTTTACTGTCTTTGGCTGTATTTTCAAAATAAAAACATTAAACATACACAATTCTTGGTTCGCATTCAGTACCTCATTTGTCGCACGAATTTGAGCTCTTGTCAACACACCTTCTTGTGGATTCCCAATCACTTGTTCTTTGGGATGATTCCTTGTCCATTTCTCAAGTGGTGGAAAATCATGATTAAATTCCAATGGTGCATCTTCGTACATTTCTTCATTTTCAGATCCTGCAACAGAAAAATTATCATTTAATTCATGAAATTCATCATTTTCATCAAGATTAATTGTCTCTGTTGCATCATGCTCCCCCTCAAGATGATGTTCATCTTGATGCTCCCCCTCAAAATGATGTTCCTGTTGAAATTGCGAATGCTCCCCCTCAACTTGATGATTCATATTTTCATTCTCCCCCTCGAAAGTTTGCTCTCTCTGTACATTGGTGATCGTATGCTACCCCTCCATACGAACTTCAGGCACACTTTCGGAAGATATTGACGTTGTAGTTATTGTTGAATCATCAGTATGTTTTGAGGATTCTGATGTTTGATTATCAGGAGCATGAACTTCCGCATCAATTGCCCTGTCAGGAGTTCTGAAAATTAAGTCATAATCAAAATCATTTATTTCTGAATTTTCAATTTGAGTATCTGAATCAACAATAATTGATTTATGTTCAAATTTACTATCCGTTTGTCTAAGATAGTAATCATCAAAGGTTAAGTTGAAAGTTTCTTCAAATTTTCTTGTTCTCTTGTTTAACACCCTGTATGCAATTGAATTTTGCGAATATCCTAATAATATGCCTTCATCAGCTTTAGCTTGGAACTTGGTCAAATTATCTTTTAGATTCATTATAAAACACCTGCAACCAAAAACATGGAAAAATTTTACATTAGGTTTTCAATTGTTGATTATTTCATATGGAGTGACATTGATCTTCGATGAATGCATGACCGATTCCGAGTAAAACATGCAGTCGATACAGCTTCAGCCCAAAGATATTGAGGTAAGTTCGCATATGTTAACATGGTTCTGGTTGCTTCGCATAGAGACGTATTTCTTCTTTCAACAACACCATTTTGTTGTGGAGTATATGGTGATGAGAAATTATGCGAAATGCCTTTGCCTGTGAGAAAGAAATCCAGTGTTTGATTTTTAAACTCAGAACCATTATCACTTTTAATTCTGTGAACACTCTTTTTAAGACTCATATCAATCTTTTTGATAAAATCAATCATCGTCTGAGCAACTTCAGATTTTAACATGAGAAAAAATACCCATGTGAATCGAGAAAAATCATCAACAATAACTAAAATGTACCGCTTTTTATTGATTGTAGCAACAATCGACGGTCCACATAAGTCAATGTGAAGAAGTTCCAATGGTTCCACGATCTTTGAATCTATCACAATTGGATGACCTTTTCTATGTTGTTTCCTTGTTCGCAAGTTGCACATAAAGTATCGTTGTCAAATTTTAGTATAGGTAAAACTCGAATCAAATCTTCAGTGACAAGTTTATTAATATTGCGAAAATTCAAATGCGACAATCTTCTATGCCAAAGCCAACTAACATCATTAGAGGCCCTTGATAGTAAACACACGGTAGGTTTGCCCACAATTGGTTTGATGTCTAGTGTAAACATGTCGCCATATCTTTTGGATTTGAGAAGTACTTCATTTGTCTTTGTGTTTAAAATGATACTTCCTTCTTCATTAAACACAACCTGATTTCCAGTACCCACAACAAGTTGCGAAACACTAATCAAGTTATGTTGAAGACCTTCAACATAAGCGACCCTGTTAACTGTGAATTGTCCATTTGTGAATTTTCCATATCCTTTCACTTAACACTTGTGATTATTCCCAAATTTGACTACTCCAGCATTCTCCAAGCTTCTATAATCTCGCAAGTTTTCCTTTCTTCCATTCATGTGACGAGAGCAACCACTATCAATATACCATTTCACATCATATTGCTCATCACATATCACCTGAATTTATTGAAAAAATTTAGGAACCCAAAACTTATTGGGCCCTTCATTAGTAGTTTTGAACAAATTCTTTGAATTTAAAAACCATGTTTTCACTGTGTCTGAGACACTATCCATTAAATCAACATCATCAGATCTAGATATTGAAATATAGTTGTTCAATAGTTTTGGATTTCCATTGACTTTCATCTCATCCTTCACAAAATTCGCAACTTTCATAATTGGTTTCCATTTTTGTACGGGGACTTGCGAATCATGAGATGATGAACTACCAGTAGTAGACTTATTGACGAACTTTTCAAATGCAGTCTTTATCTGTTGCTCTGAAAACATACCATTTTGATATTGTTTTCCTTTCCCTTCAAGCCAATTGTTGATCGTATATACATCAGATTTTCCTTTTGTATACGAAACTTTGGTCAGTTTTGAGATCGAAGGGTTTGGAAAATTTGGTTGTTTAGGTGAAAATTTTGGTTTTGCTTGAGTTTTGACATTCAAAGTTGATGAATTATTCGTTAATTTGCCAACATTGTGAAACTTATGATCATTCACAAATTTTTGCGAAGTCTCAAATTTTCTAATGTTGTCATATTTCCGAACAAATTTATCATTATTTTTCATTGGAATTTTGTCAACAGAATATATTGGTTTTTGAAAACTTGTATCCTTTTGAAATTTTGATGATTTTGTCTTTGAAATTTGTGGTATTTCAACTTTTCGTTTATCATTAGACACAACTTGCCAAAAGATTGCTTTTCTTGCTTTTCTTTTTGAAACATTATTTTCTGTTGAATACTTTCCAACCATCAATTTGAATTAATGAGAATTTAGTTTCACTTCCATCTTTGGTTTTTCATCTCTTTCAAAAACTTTGTTTGCTTTTTCACGTTTAACCACCCATTTTTGTGATGATTTCTGACCTTGAAAAACATAAGAATTTTGAGTCAAATTGTTTTCTACTGTATTTTGATTTGCACAGAAACCTTCAGTACTTGACCTTTGATTATCATTTTCAACCATTTTGTTGAATTTAGGTTTAAATTTCTCAACATTTCCAGTTGTGACAAAGACTTGATTAGGAAAGAATGTGTTATCTGTACATGTAAAATTTGGATAAACCACAGTGTTAGTTTCCAAATAATGTGCACCTTTGTCATTAAGAATTTTGTTGAATTCTTTTGTATCACCAAATACTTGATTAACAACAACTCGTTGAGGTGTTTCATGTGAATCCCTCACTTTTTCTTTGTTTTCATCAGTGTCATCAGTCATCCAATTTTCAACTTCCACATTATCAAAGTCACAATCTTGCGAAGTAGAGGGTTTTTCATTTTCATCTTTTACTATCGAATCAACTATAATTTCTTTACCTTTGACCTTAGATGTGATATTAATGATTGACAATTTAGAACAATCAACCTCTTCTTCCTCTTCGATCTCACTGATTTCACTCACATTATCTGAATTGTCATCAACATCAGCATAATTGAGTTGAGAATCAAGAGTTGAAGTTTCAGTTTTCTTTAAGATTTTCACTTGTTCATTCTTTTTCAAATTTTCATTGACAATACTAACCAACTCACCAGCATTCAAAAATTCATCAATTTTGACAATACCATATGTGAATCTATCATCAGGTATTTTGTCAAATTGAGCAATTGTGTTTTCGTAGTCATAAGAAACAACATCAACTTTTTCACGTTCATATTCAAGAAAAGGTAAAAGTTTCCTATGTTGTTCTTTGCTTATTTCAGATGAATGATGTAAAGCTGTTAACTTCCCATACAAACGTTTAGCAGAGTTACAATAAAAGTTTCTTTGTGCTAGCAAAAACCTAACTTCTTTATCTAGATTGTTCCTATCACAATTTAGATTTTCAATTTGTAGTTCAAGTTTTTCTACTCTGCTTCGTTTTATTTCTAATTCTCTTCTTGTCTCAACTAGTTGCAATTTTAGATTTTGTGCTTCCGTACTAGCAGACACAATAACAGAATCAAAATAAGCAGCAGTATCATCAAATGAAGTTATTTCAGCATCATAAGCAGATAAAGGAATATTAAATGATTCAAGAATAGCACGTACCTTGGTGGTCATTGGAGATTTATCAGTGGATTTGGACACAAAGCATCGTCCAGAAACATTCTCTTCGTAATTATCTTCATAGCTTGCGAACATTGCACCATGAGTTGGGTGCCTCATTTCTTCATCATCAGATCCTGAAGACCAGATCTGATAAGTTCCATTTTCTTCTTCATCAGACTCTCCTTTCGCAACTAATGTCAAGCCTTTTGCCTTCGCACGCACCTCCTCAAGCTTTTCTGAGTAGTAGGCTTCATCTTTGATTTTGCTTTTCTTCTCCTCTTTCTTTTTCATCATACAATCAGCTGCGAAGTGATTTGCTCCATTACAGTAATGACAATAAATTCCAGAATCACCTTTTAGTTTCTTCTCTTCCTTCGCATCTTTCTTCTTTTCTTCAACCTTTTCCAGTTTCTTCTTTTCCTCACCTCCAGCTTTTATGAAACCACTCTTTGCATCATTTGGATTTCCTTTTGGATTGAAAGGCTTTTTGAAAAATTTCTTAACTCTGTTGTTTGAATAGAATGCAACTGCTTCATCATCAGAGTTCATTAAGAAACCTTCATTGTCTGATTCTTCTGTTTCACCAGTATCAATTTCTGAAATATCTGAAACCAAAGCCAAAGGCCCTCCTAGATTCCGTTTTGATTCTTCAAACATTTCTATAACTTCACTTTCGTGTGTTTTCAGCTGGTTGTAGAGATCATTCAAGCTGGTTGTATCAAAACTCTATTGGTTCTTTATCATCATACTCACACTACACCATTCTTTGCGAAGACCCATGATCAATGTTAGATTGAATTCCATGAGAGACCTTGTGATTCCATACCTACTGCAACGATAAACAAGCTCATTCAGACGATCATAGTAGTTTTCAAGAGTTTCAGCATCCTTTTGTCTGAATTACTTAAGTTCAACAAGACATTGCTTAATAGAATTGATCTTCGTCTTTTCACTACCTTCATACTTCTCTTTTAGTGTGATCCAAATGTCCTTGGCTGTTTTACAACTACGAATGTAATTTTAAACCACGTGAGGCAAAGCACCTCTTAGTTCTCTCATACACCTTTTCTCTTTTTGTTTCATGCGATTCTCTTCATTATCAACTTCATCTGAAGAAGAAGATTGTCCAGTTGGTTGAACATTATCAGGAAGTTGACCTTTTCCACTGATACAATTCCAGAGCTCTTCATCGATTCCATTTAAGTAATCCTCCATCCTATCAGCCCCCTGATCATAGTATTCAGGGATTAACAATGAAATTTTGGTTGAAGAACCAAGTAAGTGAGAGAAAGAAGTCATGGTGTTCATGTTGAAGTTCGCCATTGATGAACACGACAAATTTTTAGAAAGCTTGAAGAACTTGATGAATTTGTGAATTGATCGAACGAATTGATCACCGATTGCTAATCGATCACTCGACTAAACAATTCAAATGCAGAATCAATTCAAATCTGAAGATCAAGAGAGATTTTCAGAACAAAAATGCACAGAAAATTTTGAGTAAAGTTACTACTCAAAAAGCAAATGATTCTAAAACGAAAATCAGATCAATGCAGTTTGAAATCTTGCTTTGATACCAATTGAAGAGAATTGTAATCGAGATTTAGAATGCAATCATGATTGTATGAATGAAAAGTAAGAACACAGAAAGTAAATATTAATCAGATCTTATATTGATGAAGAACTGATTACAAAATAAGCAGAGAGAAATTACGAATGATTAATGAATCACTCGTGCATTCGGTATCTCTACCTCTAACCTCAGTCCCTATTTATAGGAAACCTAAGTGTACAAAAAATATACTAAGTCCTGAACTATACGCTTCGCACAAATGAAGACTTAGTAAAATAATTAACATGCGAAACTAAAGAAACAAACATTTCGACTTTTACAACACCTAGTCTCTACATGGGGGCTATTTTCGGATGGAAGAGAGAGTGAGAGAGAGAGAGAGGTAGAACATGAGATTATTGAAGGGTTTTGAGCATTCTAACACTCATAAGGTGTACATGCAACCCTAGAAACCTTGGATCTATGTTTTACTAAGATACATGCAAATTTGATTTCCAAGGTTCTTAACCTATCTAGCTTGGCATGGGGAACTTGAATCATAAAAGCTAGTAAGAAACCACACCCTTCTTGTTGCTTGGATTCCTTGAGAACCTTGTGAGCCTAGCACCTTAAGTGTGATGCCTCAAATGTCTCACACAACACCACAACTCTTGGAATAACCTTGAGAGAAGACACTTATCACTCAAAATCGGCTAGCCCTCTTCTTCTTCACTTGGTAGTCTGATTTTGCTAGTCACGGGATCCTTTTATAGTTGTGTCACAAGTAGGGTTATAACTTGTAAACCTAATTGACATAGCTTTCCATATTCCATGATCCATAGGTTTGTAACCTCCATGGACAATCCATGGAGCACCTTATGAGTTTTAGCCCAATTCATATAAACCATGGATCATTAGCTCACTATACAAGAATATATTATTTACACATTCAACTCCATATATTTAATTAGTCTCCTTTTTTATCACTTAATTAATTCCAAATTAATTCTTGATCAATACTAATTAAATAATATTATTAATATATTAGAACTTATAATATATTAATAATGCTTAAGTGTCCTTTCTTTGATTTAGTCTATCCAAGTCTTGCAACACATGCAACTGAAATGGACCATGCCAACCGGGTCAAGTACATATTAGAAATAGTTATGAACTTAGACACCTAACCCAACAATCTCCCACTTGGATAAGTCTAATAACTATATCTACAAGAATAACTTCAGGAACCGATCAGTAATCGTAGCTCTTTCAAGGTCTCGCAGAACTGAGATGATGATGATATGCCATTTAGGATGTGACAACCCGATATTTCAACTCTATGTAATGACCTAAAAAAGTTAAAAATTGTAACCACTTTTGATATGATGAAATTAACATCGAAAATAAAATATTCAAAAGTCTCTATTTAGTTACCTACTATGTTAGATATCATTAAACCGTGATCGTACATAAAAAGAACGTCCAAATCTGACTTCGTATAAGGAAGTTATGATTTTTCCATGTTCGGCATAGCGACAGCCAGCTAAAAACTCGAAACAGAGATCGAGCGACTTTTGGCCGGAAAGACCTAAATGAGAATTGAAGGTCTCGACATTGGTTTTTCAACGGTAAAAAGTCAGGCAAAAACAGACGTCGGATAATGAAGTTATGGATTTCTAAAAAATTTTCTTACCGTGGCCTTTTAAAAATAAATAATAAAAGTAATTTCTAAATTTGACGACGGAGTCTAAACGAAAGTTGTAGAGCGTAGTCTCACCTATGCGTGGATATAAAGAACGTCGAAAACGGAGTTCGTATAAAGAAGATATGAATTTTTGAAGTTTATTAAATAATAAATATATAAATTTTAAATCAAAATTCGGTATTATCCGAAGGAGGAGTCACTGAGCCAATGCGAGTTATGCCTAGTGTACACCCGTCCCATCCGAAGTGTCACACCCCAAAACCGAGAACGGCGGAAACGTTCTGGGGCGGAGGACGTCATGTAAAGTATCACAACATAGAATAATAGCAAACAAGCAAACAACATCATCCATTGCATTAAGTATATAATTTTAATACAAGCGTGTTCTGTACAGTTATAGACACCAAAAAATGTAAATAAAAGTAATAAGATGAGTCCTGAATGCGCTCCATCTTCTCAAAAGCTGGTCTCGGTACCTGTCTACTGATGACCTGAGAATACAAGTTATTTTGAAAGACTTTATCAGCATTAAGCTGGTGAATTCATAAGTATTTTAGTGTCGGTGTTTGTATCAAAACGTTTGAACATAGTTTTAAACAATAGTTTGTAAACATTGTTGATAATAGTATGTAAATGTTTGTACATGTTTGTAAAAGTTTGAATCTCTCAGAAAAACCTATATTTTCTATTAAAAGTAGCCTTCTACCAAGGCGTAACTGTTTTGTACGTTCGTTTATCGTAAAAGTGTGTAATTTTCCCATGTATAACTATCATTATCAAAATATAGTTTGTACATTATTGTTTAAGTGAAAAGATCACTAAATAATTGTAAAGGGTAAATTAATGTAGTACTGTAGTGTTGTATTATAGGAACTACTATCGTACTAACTACCTTAAACCGGATCTGTATCAAGGTATCATGTGATTAATTGTACCATACGATCGACTGGGTAACAACGTCAAATGTAGCTCGTAAAAATGGTATGACATTTGGCACCCGCAGACCTGCAGGTCCGGCTGTAGCTACCAGCAAGGTGTAGGATAGTCAATCCAGTATAGATCTATACGCAAACTCACGATCTCCCTCCAAGAGACTCTGGTTACAACTCGGGCCATAACATTTAAGGCATGGTCCGATACAGTGGATCACATTTATGTAAATGCATGTATGTATATGTAGTGTATTGTTCCTGTTCTAGTATCGTTGTATATGTTCTCTTTCTAGTATAGTTGTATATGTTCTCCTTCTAGTATAGTTGTATATGTTATCCTTCTAGTATAGTTGTATATGGTCTCCTTCTAGTATAGTTGTATATGTTCTCATAGTAATATCATGTATATGTTCTAGTAGTAATAAGTATTGACTTATGAATGAACTGACTCATTGATCTAGCAATAGTAATAGTATGACTCTGTGCTACCCCAATGGTAGCTTACTAATGATGTAACTAGTATGCATGAATATGGAAGTATTTTTATGTCTATATATGTACACGTGATATATCTAATTAATATTGAAACGACCTTCGGACGGCTACCCGATATCCCACCAAACCACATCCAAATCGAGGAAAAAGAAATAGGGCGGAAGGCCTTCCTAAGCCTTTTAAACATTGCTTATATAAATATACATATACAGGCATGCAATTTATAATACGTGTAACAAAGTTTAAATAAAAGTATTTGATGAGTAAAAGGATTTGTAAAGCAGTTTGAAGTAAAACAATTTGAACGATAATAAAATCATTGGTTTCTAGTTATTAATCATATGTGATTGATCTAATATCTAATCATGATTCAACTTGTATTCACCCCCATAAAAGCACTTAAAACATTTCAAAGGTTGATTAATAGGGGTATGAACTCACCGGTAGTGAGTGGTTCTGATGACAATGTTGGATTTGTTGCTAGGTGTCAAGTGGTGACTTGAGTACACACGCGAATCCTATTTAGCATATATCGGCACATATATGAATATAATTGGTGTTATCAACAACTAATTAATGAATTTGGGACCACCTTAGGGACTAGCAAACACGTAAAATGAAGTGTTTCAATCATATATGATTGTATGTAGGGTTATAAGGCTATACAAGAAAGTATATGGCCAAAATACACACTATATGTGTGTGTGCGGCCAGGTGTGCGGCCTTGTGTGCTGCCAGCACATGTGTGCGGCCATGTGTGCGGCCAGATGGTGTGTGCTGCCAGAAACTTGGTGTTCTTGGTGTTCTTGTTACCTTTTGGATGATACTTGAGAGGATTTTGAGTCTTTGCTTTGAAGAAATGTAAGAAATGATCAAGAGACCAAGGATTTCATATATATAGGAGGTGAGTGCGGCTGGAGGTGTGTGAGGTTGGGTGTGTGCGGCTGGCTGGCCGCACACTCTAGTGTGCGGCCGCACGCACCTAACTTGGTGTGTTTGGCTCGTTTTTCCAATGCTATACTCTAACTATCCCATCCTCCGACAAGTATCCCAATTATACTAGGCTTTAAGCACTCATTTAGACTCAAAAACCTCATTATAGAATAGCAAAACGAAGCTAATCTTTGATAACAATGAAGAATGAAAGTTAGAAATTTCGGGTTGTCACATCATCCCCCTGTTAAAGGGAATTTCGTCCCGAAATTAGAGTCTAAGTAAATAAGTTATTTATAGAAAACTAAGCGAATAGATGAGGATATATCAATTTCATTTGATCCTCGCGCTCCCATGTGAATTCCGGCCCCCGCTTGGCGTTCCAACGAACCTTCACAATCGGGATGCGACTTTGTTTCGTCTGTTTGACTTCACGGTCCATGACCTCTACAGGTTCTTCCACGAAGTTGAGGCTGTCGTTGATCTCGATCTCGTCGAGTGGGATTACAAGAGTCTCGTCGGACAGACACTTTTTCAAGTTTGAAACGTGGAAGGTAGGATGTACGTTGCTAAGTTTGCTCGGTAGGTTGAGTTTGTAAGCTACTGGGCCAATTCTTGCGAGAATCTCGAAAGGCCCAATGTACCTTGGATTTAGCTTTCCATGCTTTCCGAAGCGTATTAAGCCCTTCCAGGGTGAGACCTTCAATAAAACACGGTCGCCCACCTGGAATTCCAACGGTTTTCTACGTTTATCGGCGTAGCTTTTCTGTCGGTCTCTGGAGGCTTTCAATCATTCACGGATCTGAACGATCTTCTCCGTCATTTCTCGAATGATTTTCGGGCCTGTGAGTGTACTGTCAGAAACTTGCCCCTTTGCTAACTGGGTGTCACCCACTTTAGCCCAGCACAGAGGGGATCTGCACTTCCGGCCATAGAGGGCTTCAAATGGGGCAGCCTTGATGCTCGTGTGATAAATGTTATTGTAGGAAAATTCGACAATAGGTAAATGAGTATCCCATGCCTTTCCAAAGTCAATCACACAGGCTCTCAGCATATCTTCTAGTGTTTGAATGGTCCTCTCACTTTGCCCGTCGGCCTGAGGATGGTAAGCTGTGCTCATGTCTAGCCTTGTTCCTAGGGAATGTTGCAATGAGTGCCAGAATCTGGAGGTGAACCTACTATCTCTATCGGAGATAAAGGATATAGGAACACCATGCAGTCGTACAATTTCGCTAATGTATGTTCTCGTAAGCTTCTCCATCTTATTAGTTTCTTTGATAGGCAAGAAGTGTGCAGACTTGGTCAATCTATCGACGATGACCCATATGGTATCAAGTCCACCCGTTGTCTTGGGCAACTTGGTTATGAAGTCCATAGTGATCCGCTCCCACTTCCATTCTAGAATCTCTGGTTGTTGCAGTAAACCAGAGGGTTTCTGGTATTTGACCTTAACCTTTGCGCAAGTAAGGCATTTACTTACGAAGGTAGCAATCTCTGCTTTCATGTTAGGCCACCAATATAACTTCTTAAGATCCAGATACATCTTATCTGAACCTGGGTGGATGGAATATCGAGTGTTGTGCGCCTCGGTCATGACCAAGTCTCGGAAACCACCGTGTTTCGGGGTCCAGATCCGGTCCATGAAATATAGGGCTCCGCCACCCTTGGCTTCTAAGTTCTTATCCATTCCTCTGAGGGATTCACTCGCCACATGCTCAGGTTTCATAGCTTCAAGCTGGGCCGCCTGAATTTGCTTAGACAAGTGCGAATGGATAGTCATTGTCAATGACTTGACTCTTCGACCAGAATATTCCTTCCGACTTAGGGCGTCCGCTACTACGTTGGCTTTGCCCGGATGATAACGAATGTCGCATTCGTAGTCATTGAGTAGCTCGACCCATCGTCGCTGGCGCATATTGAGCTCCTTCTATTCGAATATGTGTTGTAAACTCTTGCGGTCAGTGAAAATGGTGCTTTTGGTGCCATACAGGTAGTGTCTCCAGATCTTCAGGGCAAACACAACTGCTCCTAGTTCAAGGTCGTGTGTGGTGTAGTTGACTTCGTGTGTCTTCAGCTGTCTCGAGGCGTAGGCGATGACCTTACCCCGTTGCATCAGAACACAACCGAGCCCTTGATTTGACGCATCACAGAAGACAACGAAATCTTCTATCCCCTCGGGGAGGGATAGTATTGGTGCGGTGCACAAGGCTCGCTTGAGAGTTTTGAACGCTTTCTCCTGTTTCTCTTCCCAGTCAAAGGCCACGCCTTTCTGGGTCAGTGTTGTAAGGGGTTTCGCAATGTAGGAGAAGTTCTGTATGAATCTACGGTAGTAGCCAGCGAGACCTAAAAATTAACGAATTTCTGTAGGCGTCTTCGGTGCTGACTAGTTCTCAATGGCCTTAATTTTGGATGGGTCCACATGGATTCCCTCTTCTCTTACCACATGTCCTAAGAATTCGACTCTTCGGATCCAAAATTCACATTTCGAGAACTTCGCATAGAGCTTCTCCGTTCGTAAAGTTCCTAGAACTTGTCGCAGGTGATCACCACGCTCTTCCGTACTTTGGGAGTTGATCAGGATGTCGTCAATAAAGACAATAACGAACTGATCCAATAAGGTCAGCATACTCTATTCATCAAATCCATGAAGACTGCGGGCGCATTGGTCAATCCGAATGGCATCACCACGAACTCGTAGTGTTCGTAACGAGTTCGGAAGGCTGTCTTCGGAGCATCCTCCTCTAGTACTCATAACTGGTGATATCCGGATCTCAGATCAATTTTGGAAAAATAATTCGCCCCTTGAAGTTGGTCAAATAAATCGTCGATCCGAGGCAGAGGGTAACGATTTTTGACCGTCAGTTTGTTGAGTTCCCTGTAGTCGATACACATACGGAATGATCCGTCTTTCTTCTTAACGAACAAGACCGGTGCTTCCCAAGGTGAGAAACTCGGTCTTATAAAGCCTTTGTTGAGAAGTTCGTTAAGTTGACCAGATAATTCCTACATCTCAGCTGGTGCTAATCGGTATGGCAACTTGGCTACTGGGGTAGCTCCTGGAATTAAGTTGATTATGAACTCGACCTGTCGTTACGGAGGTAAACCTGGTAGCTCTTCTGGAAAGATGTCTGGAAAGTCGCTCACTACTGGAATGTCTTTTATTTCTTTCGTTTCTAGGCTTGTATCGACAACGTGAGCAAGGAATGCACGATATTCCTTACGAAGATATTTCTGTGCTTGAATATTGGAGATAATACGAAGACTTGTACCGGGTTTGTCGCCGTAGACGACTAGAATTTCGTTAGACGGGAGGTTTAGACGGACTGCTTTCTCATAGCACATAATGTCGGCGCGATGAAGACTCAACCAATCCATGTCGATGATAACGTCGAAGCTTTTAATTGAAACCAACATGAGGTCGATTGGAAATGAATGGTTATCTAGAGTTAGGTTGCATCCTAAGTATATGCTCCTGGTGCTTTCAGTTTTCCCATTAGCCATTTCTACCGTGAATTGTTCTTTAAGTGCGTGCGGTTGATGTTTAAGTATGTGAGCAAATTTATGGTTCACAAAGCTTCGCTCTGCTCCACTATCGAATAGAATGCATGCAGAGGAGTTATCGAGAAGGAGCGTACCAGTCACCACCGTCGGGTCAGCAACTGCTTCCCCATGGCCTATTGCTAGTACTCTCCCTGCTCCACCTGCATTCTTTGCTTTGGGGCAGTCCCTCTTATAGTGGCCCACATCGCCACAACCATAGCAAGCCTGGCTTACGCCCGTGCCGGGGACTTGGTAAATCGGCCTTGCCAGAGATTTACAGAAACAGACTGTGTGTCCTTTCTTGTTGCAGTTAGAGCACTGCATTTCACAGTAGGGGCTGTTGTGGTGGAAGTTGCATTTGTTGCACTGAGGCAAACTTCCAGCATACTGCTTCATCGGAGCAGTAGCAGCAGTAGGGGTTATCGCAGCATGTACACTCACAATTTACTGCTTTTTGGCAGCTCGCTGCTTCTGCTTGTCATCCCAGAACTTCTGCTTAGTGTCAGCGAGTTTGGAGGGTTCTGAGACGGCTTGGGTTGTTGTCGCTGTTGGGGATTGAATTCCATGGTCGATGAGTCGCTGTGACAGTCGCTTGGCACTGTCGAAAGTAGCGGGGTTTGATGATAGAACATTTCTTTGATACGGAGGCACCAGCCCCCAGATGTACCTCTCGATCTTCTTCCCTTCAGTGGGAACCATATTGGGGCAGAGAGTGTCACACCCCGAAAACCAAAGGCGGAAACGTTCCTGGGGTTGACTCCACGTTGAGTATCAAATCCAATGTACATAGTAATCACAGTAAACAACCATTACATTACATATATATAAAAGTTTACAATTGGTTCAAAAGTAATTTGTACAAAAGTTATACATATATCATATGAACAAAAGAGACGAGTCTTCCATGCACTCCTTCTTCACCAAAAGATATCGCCGGGTACCTGTCTAACTTGGACCTGAGAATACAAGCAGTTTGAAAATCAGCCTAAAGCTGGTGAGTTCATAAGCGGTTTTGTTTTGTGAAAATGTATCGATTTCCTTTAGTTTTCTGAAAAGATTTGATATCCAAGAAAATCCCATATTTTCTTATGTAAAGTAGTTAAGTTATCTTTCGTTACAGTTCTGTTACAAGATATAAGTTAACCCCAGGAAAATCCCATATTTTCCTAATTGCAAGACTGATTAAATAACACATAGTATAGTTTAATATACAAAACTATAATTTAGGCGAACTGTAGATAGAAGGTATTTTGAAAACCTTGGGACTAACATCCCGAACCAGTTAGTATTTGAAAACCTTGGGACTAACATCCCGAACCAGTTAGTATTTGAAAACCTTGGGACTAACATCCCGAACCAGTTATAAGATAATTCGATAAAAACCATGGGATCACTATCCCGAAAGTAGATATAAATAGTTTGATAAACCATGGGATCACTATCCCGAAAGTAGATATAAATAGCTTGATAAAATCATGGGATTATCATCCCGTATAAGATTTAGTTTCAAAACCATGGGATTGCCATCCCGAACAAAATATAGACACAAGATCATGGGATTATCATCGCGAATGAGGTATAGACATAAAACCATGGGATTACCATCCCGAACGAGATATAGACACAAGCTCATGGGATTATCATCCCGAATAAGATATAAATTCTAAACAGATCCTGGCTGTGAATAAGTTTATATTAATACGTATTGTGAGTCGGGTAACCATGCTGATATGACAACGAGACCTCCTTGACGTTAGTCAGACGTCGAATGATATCCAGAATTTGTCACCCCAGGCGTGCCCGCCTAACTGTAGCTAGCAGTTAAGGTGTGGGATTGTCAGTCCCGAATAGATCTATTCACAAATTCCTCGCTCTCCCTCCAGGAGACTCTGGTTACACTTCCGGAGAGGATTTACTTGATCATCCATAAAGGGTAGTGACTATCTCACAAGCTAGTATTAAACTATTCACAGGATTCTCATACGATAACAAACATACAAAGACTTTAAGACATGATACAGTGAAAAATAGATACATACAATGAAACTATCTGGCAAAACATTCGAATGATATAGAGATAAACTGAATCAGACATAGTTTATCTAATAACTTAATACAGATATCAGTACATGATATAAAGAGAAACATAGAACCCCAAATTATTCCCATAATAATTTGATTCGTTTGATTATTTTCTTAACTAAAATCCATTTAGTTGTAATTGATAAATCATTCCTTATGCTCAACATAATACATAAGGAGTAAAAGAGTTTATAAGATTGCCAGTTATTATTTGAAACACATAAATGTTATGATTTGAAAACAGTTTTGGTTTGCTTGTATTCCCCCCCCCCTGAAAACAGTTAAAAACAGTGAAAAAAGGCATAGGGGTATGAACTCACCGGACGAGAAGTATGACGATTTGGACGCTAAGAGTGGATCCGGGGCTTGCAAATACACGAGGTTCCTAATTATAATGTATAGATACGCATTTTTATCTAATTAGGACTTAGTTTATTTATATGATAGGGACACTTGCTTCAAGTCGTGAAAACACTCCGATATAAGTGTTTGGAGGGACCCGGGTGGCGTTTAAGGATGTGAAATGACACTAGGGACTTGGGACTTGAGTTTACTCCCCATGAATAAACTTATACAAGAGTTTTTGGTCCAAAACACCCATTCCCCATGAGTTTATGGCCGTAAACTCATGGTAGGGTGGTTTATGGTGCAAATTTGGGTTATAAATGGATATGGACACTTGGAAATGCTTGGATTAATTTTTCTTAAGGCTTGGATTGAATTAAAAACATCATTTACACTACACAAGGGAGTTTACGGCCTAGGCAAGGGGTCTTTGGCCGTAAACTCTCAATTCTCCATGATTTAGTGTTTTTAGGGTGTTAAAATCAATCACATGTGATTCTAAAAAATTCCACAAGCCTAGAAATGAGTTTATATGGGACATATGAGGGATTTATGGAGTTTACGGCCCATGAAACCCCCTTCATGGCCGTAAACTCTAATATATGAAGCTACAAGGTGTTTCAAGGTCTAAAACTTGCATAGAACGGCTTCTAAAATTCATCTAAGGGCCTTAGGGGTGTTTAGTTTGCATTCTAACACCAAGAATTTTGGAGTTTACGGCCCAAGAACAGGTCTTGGCCGTAAACTCTTAGAAATCCCATGAATGATGTGTTTAAGGCCCTTAAAGTATTTTTGGTTGGTCCCTTGATTTATTCCAAGGCTTTTGGTGGTGTTGGATGGCTTTCTAACACCTTAGAATTGGATTTATGCCAAATTTTGGGGAGTTTACGGCCCAAGCACTATCCTTGGCCGTAAACTCATCTAAGTCCCCCAAAAATTATGTTTCAAGTGTCCAAATGCTATTACCAAGGTCCTATAATTCATATCTAAGCCATAGAGGTGATTTGGAAGGGTTTAAAGGCATGAAAAACCCCATTAACATGAGTTTACGGCCCAAGATTATGCCTTGGCCGTAAACTCCTTCAAAGTCCTCAAAATCAAAGTTTTAAGTGTTTTAAGTCCATATCTTGAAGTCCCTTAGCCATATCTAAAGTCCAATTGAGTCTAGGAAGGAGTTTAAGGGCTAAAAACTCTTCTAAATGGTGTTTACGGCCTAGGCAGCCTCCTGGGCCGTAAACTCACATATATTGTCCAATTTCATGATTAAGTGTCTAATTTGGAAGCTAAACATGCTATAGATTAAGGCTAGGAAGGTACCTTAAGGATTTGAAGCCTTAAATTTGAGTTTTGGACACTTAATCCTTGGATTTAGGAGAGAGGTTAGAGAGAGAGTAGAGAGAGAAGGAAAAAAGCTTCAAATGAGTGCTTAAACATGTTTATATAGTTCCTAAAACTTGGACACGGAGGAATTCTACCCGATACCGGCCTTAAACGATGCTTTGGGTCGCACCCGATTGAGTTTCCGTCACCCGACGAGGATATTCCTAAAACTTATGAAATAAATGTTTTGGGCTAAATTCATGAGTTCCTAAATGATTTGGACCCTCATTGAATGAAATTAAATATATAATTTTAGTTAACTAAGCCCAAATACGATAACGGGACATTTCGATTTCCGACGAGTTATTCGGGTAGAACGGGTTTTCGGCGATGAACAACTTCGAGTTGTTACAGAGAGCCACCGGTTCGCTAAATTTGGCGGTATATGCGACTATGTTGAAGCCCTTCATGGTTAGGCCTCATAGCTCCTACTCCAACTTCTGGATTTCGCCCCTCGGGCAGTATTCCTCAATCATGAGGTCTTTCATTGTTTCCCAGCCCATGTCGTTGGCTCCGACGAGAGTTAGAGCTTTAACGTGGCCGTTCCACCACGTTAGAGCTTTTCCATCAAAGGTGCATGCGGCATATTTTACCTTGCTCACCGTAGGGCATGAAAAAATTCCAAAGACTGATTCCATCTTCTCGAACCATTGCGAGAGGGCAATGACTCCGCCGGTCCCATGAAAGGACTTCAGCTTGCATTTGGTGAAATCCTTGTAGGAGCACTCTCTCATGTGCACAGGGATATCAGCATGAGTAGATTCAACAGGGGTTCCACCTCGGCTGTTGTCAGTTGAGTGATATTGAGCCATGGCAGTTGCCACTGCTGTAGCTACTACAACATTTAGAGCCGCGATATCAATGACAGGAGGAGGAGGTGGTGGGGTTGGAGGATTACATCTTGTTAACTTGCGAGGAGGAATCTGTCAGCTGTAAGTTTATAAAGACAAATACAATGGTAAGAATCAATTGTATGTCGGGTGAGAGTGAAACATGGACTAAACAGCCATCGTCCAACAGTTGAATGAGCGTACAAGTTGAGTTTACAATAGGGAATAATAGTAGGAAAACACAAGTGCAAGGATTTTCCCACATAATAGATAGCTGTCAATGTTACTGTCATTATTGATGTAATAAGTTCGAGGAAAAATCGACCTAGTAGTAGGTCTTACATCATACCATACGGAAAAGTTGACAGTTTCTAGATTCCTAATTAGAGTACTGAAAGTTAGGAATATTTTACAGACACGTGCTACCTATGGCCCAGATACTAAAGGCTATTCCTTAAACAAAAGACGAAGATGTGCTAGACATCTTCTACCGGCGACGAGAATTCCTTGGGCGAATCCTCATATCTTCCAATTGACGAATTACTTCTCGGAGGTGTCATTCGTGAGCTCTTTGTCGAACTTGAAGTTCTACGACTTCGGTGGTCAATTGCTGTCGCAGTGCGTCATTGGTTCTCCTCATCCCTTCGAGTACTTCTTCCAGATGTCGAATACGGATGATGTTAATGCCTGAGTTGGCATCAATTTCCATGACCCGGTCGAGGGCTGCTCGACCTTGTTCAACGTTACGTAAAATTCTACGGACCATGATGGACAGAGCTCTATCCGCAGAACCACCTTCGCTAACGTTGTAAAAGCTTCGGTCCCCAAAGTAAGGTAAGGGTTGACCCTGTTCATCGCTCCAGCGATTCAAGTTGTTTACCCACAAGGGTGTGGGACCTGGAAAAGCTGGTCGGAGATTGTTGTTTGGGGCTTGACCTACGGGAGGTAGATTGTTGACTTCGGGCTCAGAGTCAGATCCATCCGAGAAACCTTCTGCTTAATGATCATCCAATGGGATTTAGGGCTCATCATCAGACTCTGCTTCGAGCCATCCTACGTTGCCTTCGTTTGGAAAGTATAGGTCGCCATGATGAAATCCAGCCATGATATCTACGCGAGAAAGGGGATATAAGAATCTTATGAAATTAGACGTACTACTAAGATAATTATAAGATGATCCATATCAATTATGTCAATACTTGTGTAGTGCATACCAATTATATGAAAGTAGAGTAGGATAGGCCTTCGAATAAGTAGCCCTAACTCCAAAACCACAACCAAACAAGGAACAGGAGGTGAAGCAAAGGTTACAGATTCTCAGACTATAACACCTAATTTCATACAACCTTGAAGTATCCACTTAACGACTATTGACCTATTTGATAATAACCCTTTTTGTTCTCAGATAATTGATTAAAGTAACACAAAATACTCCTATAGTATTTTAAACCTATGCTCTGTTCTAGTGTTCCTATTGTAGTAGTGTTGGTAAGTTTTTAGACTTGTTACTATATCACAACCATTATAGGGCATATGCTAATCACTCCTCGGACCAGCATAGTTGATCAGACTATGCCATTCCCAAGACCAACCATCATCCCCGAGCTCACTTGTGATATCTAACAATTGCAATACTTTTGTTCTTGTCATTGTGACACTGATTTTAGTATGAATGCAGACTTGTTATACTTAGTTAAATATTTTAGTATTCAAAGTATAGACTCTTGGTCAGAGTGTTTTAATCCCAAATGGGTTTATAGTTATTATATCTTTTATGGGTTGATATACTAAATTCACTATAAACAATGCTCTGATACCAATCTGTCACACCCCAAAACCGAGAACGGCGGAAATGTTCTGGGGCGGAGAACGTCATGTAAAGTATCACAACACAGAATAATACCAAACAAGCAAACAACATCATCCATTGCATTAAATGTATAATTTTAATACAAGCGTTCTCTGTACAGTTGTAGACACCAAAAAATGTAAATCAAAATAATAAGATGAGTCCTGAATGCGCTCCATCTTCTCAAAAGATGGTCTCGGTACCTGTCTACTGATGACCTGAGAATACAAGTTATTTTGAAAGAGTTTATCAGCATTAAGCTGGTGAATTCATAAGTATTTTAGTGTCGGTGTTTGTATCAAAACGTTTGAACATAGTTTTAAACAATAGTTTGTAAACATTGTTGATAACAATATGTAAATGTTTGTAAAAGTTTGAATCTCTCAGAAAAACCTATATTTTCTATTAAAAGTAGCCTTCTACCAAGGCGTAACTGTTTTGTACGTTCGTTTATCGTAAAAGTGTGAAATTTTCCCAAGTATAACTATCATTATGAAAATATAGTTTGTACATTATTGTTTAAGTGAAAAGATCACTAAATAATTGTAAAGGGTAAATTAATGTAGTACTGTAGTGTTGTATTATAGGAACTACTATCGTACTAACTACCTTAAATTGGATCTGTATCAAGGTATCATGTGATTAATTGTACCATAGTATCGACTGGGTAACAACGAAAAATGTAGGTCGTAAAAATGGTATGATGTTTGGCACCCGCAGACCTGCAGGTCCGGCTGTAGCTACCAGCAAGGTGTAGGATAGTCAATCCAGTATAGATCTATATGCAAACTCACGATCTCCCTCCAAGAGACTCTGGTTACAACTCGGGCCATGACATTTAAGGCATGCTCCGATACAGTGGATCACATTTATGTAAATGTATGTATGTATATGTAGTGTATTGTTCCTGTTCTAGTATCGTTGTATATGTTCTCTTTCTAGTATAGTTGTATATTTTCTCCTTCTAGTATAGTTGTATATGTTCTCCTTCTAGTATAGTTGTATATGTTCTCATAGTAATATCATGTATATGTTCTAGTAGTAATAAGTATTGACTTATGAATGAATTGACTCATTGATCTAGCAATAGTAATAGTATGACTCTGTGCTACCCCAATGGTAGCTTACTAATGATGTAACTAGTATGCATGAATATGGAAGTATTTTTATGTCTATATATGTACACATGATATATCTAATTAATATTGAAATGACCTTTGGACGGCTACCCGATATCCCACCAGACCACATCCAAATCGAGGAAAAAGAAATAGGGCGGATGGCCTTCCTAAGCCTTTTAAACATTGCTTATATAAATATACATTTATAGGCATGCAATTTATAATATGTGTAACAAAGTTTAAATAAAAGTATTTGATGAGTAAAAGGATTTGTAAAGCAGTTTGAAGTAAAACAGTTTGAACGATAATTAAATCATTGGTTTGTAGTTATTAATCACATGTGATTGATCTAATAACTTATCATGATTCAACTTGTATTCTCCCCCATAAAAGCACTTAAAACATTTCAAAGGTTGATTAATAGGGGTATGAACTCATTGGTAGTGAGTGGTTCTGATGACAATGTTGGATTTGTTGCTAGGTGTCAAGTGGTGACTTGAGTACACACGCGAATCCTATTTAGCATATATCGGCACATATATGAATATAATTAGTGTTATAAACAACTAATTAATGAATTTGGGACCACCTTAGGGACTAGCAAACACTTAAAATGAAGTGTTTCAATCATATATGATTGTAGGTAGGGTTATAAGGCTATACAAGAAAGTATATGGCCAAAATACACACTATATGTGTGTGTGCGGCCAGGTGTGCGGCCTGGTGTGCTGCCAGCACATGTGTGCGGCCATGTGTGCGGCCAGATGGTGTGTGCTGCCAGAAACTTGGTGTTCTTGGTGTTCTTGGTGTTGTTGTTACCTTTTGGATGATACTTGAGAGGATTTTGAGTCCTTGCTTTGAAGAAATGTAAGAAATGTTCAAGAGACCAAGGATTTCATATATATAGGAGGTGAGTGCGGCTGGAGGTGTGTGAGGTTGGGTGTGTGCGGCTGGCTGGCCGCACACTCTAGTGTGCGGCCGCACACACCTAACTTGGTGTGTTTGGCTCGTTTTTCCAATGCTAAACTCTAACTTTTCCATCCTTCGGCAAGTATCCCAATTATACTAGGCTTTAAGCACTCATTTAGACTCAAAAACCTCATTATAGAATAGCAAAACGAAGCTAATATTTGATAACAATTTAGAATAAAAGGTAGAAATTCCGGGTTGTCACACGAAGCTCCGAGGCAGACGAGGATGTGGTCACGCATGACGCACGCGTACGCCCAGCGTAACTGCGTACGCCCAGCGTACCGAGGCGGTTCCCAGCCCCTATAAAAAAGGCTCATTTCCTCTCATCTTTCTTGCGTTTTTCCCCCGTTTTCCATGCATGTGATATCCTAAAGCCCCGGTTTCCTTGCTCAAGTCCCGAAGGTCGTTTGTGCTCCCGAGATTCCCGAGAATCCCGAGAAAATCCGCTTTCTCGAGTCGATGTTCTGCTCGGTTTTCATCTCGCCTTCTTCGATCTTTCAAATGAGTTCATACCCCTATAATCCACACTTTTAAATGTTTTATAAATGCTTTTACATGCTTTTAAGGGGGGGATACAAGTAAAACACCCGGTTATTATCGTGTGTTATATAAAGTTTCATTATACACTCTTTATCAATGGAATCATATGTGATTTATAACTATTATAGGGAAACATTCGTATGCAAAATACATCACGATAACATCTTATCTTTTGAAATGAAAAATGTTGTTATATATATAAATCAAACACTCTGCTTATATTGTATGTATATGTGTCCATCTTTGGCACTACAATAGATATACTTATCATAACAAGTGAGCATTTAACTAGGGTTACTATACAAACGAAACACACATTTAGAAAACTATAATACGTATAGTTTTACGAGAACATCACGAACTTTTACATACTAGAAATACTATATCAAGGAGATACATTCATATACAAGAACAAATGAACATTTTCATATGTAAATCTGTTTTATACTATGTTTTGTGAGACATTAAACTTCACGTACGTTCGAGTACACATTTCAAGTCCTGTATTATATACCAGAATCCCTTGGAGGGGGAGCATGGTGTTTGTGCATAGATCTATATGGTATTGACAACCCCGCGCCCTGACTGTTAGCTACACTACACCATTTAGGGTGACAAACATCAGAACATTCCAACGCCTGAAGAACGTTGTGTATTGGCATTTCCAGTCAATAGCATGGTTATAAAACTCACATGGAGTTTTAGAAATACATTGATTTACGAGGTTTTTCAGACGTCTTGGCGACTTTACACGTACATAGATTAACTACTTTAGGCATGAAAAACATTATTGTGTTACAGTTTTGGAACTTCTAAACTGCCAGCCACATACGAAAAAACATCAACTTTATAGAAACAAACTTTGGTCTTGATAGAAGGCTACGTTTCTACCAGTAGAAAATATGGGATTTTCTAGGAACAAACAAACAAAAACAAGCCATTTCATTTTAAATTTGTGACAACCCGAAAAACTTCTCCTGTGCACTCTTCAATTCTTTCCAATATTAGACTTATTTTACTATATGGTAATACCCTTTAGAGTCTAATGAAGCGTTCTAAATCTGATATAATCAAGGTAGGAGTGTTAAAAAGGGTTAACTCGAAGTGTAGGAATCAAAACCGGGCCAAACACTCCAAGACATGGAGTGTGCGGCCATACACTTGAGTGTGTGTCCACACACTCTTGTTTGCGGCCTCACACCTACCAAACCGCACACTCTACCTATACATTCCACCCTTAGATCATTCTTGAACACTTCCTTCACTTCTTCAAGCATAGAACACGAAAATCCTCTCAAGTATCATCCATTCTCCTTGAAGATCTTCATAAAAGTTACCAAGAACACGAAGATCTTCATCTGGCCGCACACATGGCAGCACACACCACCTGGCAGCACACATGGCCGCACACATGTGCTGGCAGCACACTAGGCCGCACACCGGGCCGCACACACACATATAGTGTGTATTTTGGCCATACACCCTCTTGTATAGCCTTATAAACCCTCATACAATCATATATGATTATAACACTTCATAATAAGTGTTTACTAGTCCCTAAGGTGGTCCCAAAATCATCAATTAGTTGTTCGTAACACTAATTAAATCCATATATGTGCTAATATATGCTAAATAGGATTCGCGTGTGTACTCAAGTCACCACTTGACACTTAGCAACTAATCCAACATTGTCATCAGAACCACTCACTACAGGTGAGTTCATACCCCTTAAATTAACCTTTGAATTACTTTTAAATGTTTGAAATACTTTTATAGGGGGGGAATACAAGCTAAATACTTATAGTTATTAGATCAATCACATGTGATTAATAACTAGAAAACCAATGATTTTATCACTGTTCAAACGATTTATCAAACTGCTTACTTCAAAATGTTTTACAAATTCTTTTACTTATACTTCTTATAAATTGCATGCCGATATATGCATAGATATATAAGAAATGTTTAAAAGGGTTAGGAAGGCCATCCGCCCTATTTCCTTTTCCTCGATTTGGATGTGGTATGGTGGGATGTCGGGTATCCGTCCGAAGGTCGTTTCAATATTAATTATATATCATATGTGCATATATAGACATAAAAGTACTTCTATATCCATGCTTATCAGTTACATCATTAGTAAGTTACCGTCGGGGTAACACAAGATTACACTTATACTATTTCTAGATCAATGAGTCAGTTCATTCATGAGTCAATACTTATTACTATGAGAACATATATATTACAATACTATGAGAACATTTACATCTATACTAGAAAGAGAACATATACAACTATACTAAGATGAGAACATATACAACGATACTAGAACAAGTAACATTACATTACATATACATAAATACATTAACAATTGTGATCCACTGTATGGGAGCATGCCTTAATTGTCATGACCCGAGTTGTAGCCAGAGTCTCTTGAAGGGAGAGCGTGAGTTTGCATATAGATCTATACTGGATTGACTATCCTACACCTTGCTGCTAGCTACAGCCGGACCGGCAGGTCTGCGGGTGCCAAACGTCATACCTTATTTTTTGACTATACGTTGTCGTTATTACCAGTCTATAGTATGGTGCAATTTATCACAAGATACCTTAATATAAATCCGGTTTAAGGTAGATAGTACAACAGTAGTTATTATAATACAATACTACAAGTACTACAGTAATTTATCCTTTATATACATTTAGTGACTATTTCACTTAAATAATAAAGTATAAACTATATTTTGATAACGATAGTTACACTTGGAAAATTACCCACTGTTACGATAAACAAACATACAAAACAGTTATGCCTTGGGAGAAGGCCACTTTTAATAGAAAATATAGGTTTTTTTGAGAGATTTAAACTTTTACAAACACTTGCAAACATTTACATACGTTTTACAAACTTACAACGGAGACATGTTCAAACGTTTTGATAACAAACACTGACACTAAAATACTTATGAACTCACCAGCTTAATGCTGATACTCGCTTTCAAAAATGACTTGTATTCTCAGGTCATCAGTAGACATGTACCGAGACCAGCTTTTGAGAAGATGGAGCGCATTCAGGACTCATCTCTTTATTTTGACTTACATTATTTTGGTGTGTATAAATGCACAGAACACACTTGTATTAAAATTTTATATTTAATGCAATGGATGATGTTGTTTGCTTGTTTACTTTTACTGTGTTGTGATACTTTACATGACGTCCTCTGCCCCAGAACGTTTCCTCCGTTCTCGGTTTTGGGGTGTGACAGATTGGTATCAGAGCATTGTTTATAGTGAATTAAGTATATCAACCCATAAAAGATACACTAAATTATAAACCCATTTGGGATTAAAGCACTCCGACCAAGAGTCTATACATTAAATACTAAAATATTTAATTAAGTATACTAGGCTGCATTCATACTAAAATCAGTGTTACAACGACAAGAACAAAAGTATTACGATTGTTAAATATCACAGGTAAGCTCGGGGATGGATGGTCAGTCTTAGGAATGACATAGCCTGATCAACTATGCTGGTCCGAGGAGTGATTAGCATATGCCCTTGAATGGTTGTGATGTGTTAACAAGTCTAAAAACTTACCAACAATACCACAAGAAGATCAGTAGAGCCTAAAATTAAAATACTATAGGTGTATTTTGTACTACTAGCTACACATATACTATATTCTCATACCTCTCTTCTCGCATAGATATGATGGCTGGATTCCATCACGGCGACCCGTACTTTCCAGATGAAGGCAATGCAGGCTGGATCGAAGAAGAAGAGCCTGAAGATGAGCATCCAATCCCTTTGGATGATCACCTCGCAGAAGGCTTTTCTGATGGATCCGACTCCGAGCCTGAAGTCAACAACCTACCGCTAGTAGGTCAAGCCCCAAACAACGTTCCCCAACAAGCTTTTCTAGGTCCCACTCTCTTGTGGGTTAACAACTTGAATCGCTGGAGCGATGAACAGGGTCAACCCTTACCTTACTTTGGGGACCGAAGCTTTTACAACGTTAGCGAAGCTGGTTCAGCGGATAGAGCTCTGCCCGTCATAGTCCGCAGAATTGCTCGAAACGTTCAACAAGGTCGAGCAGCCATCGACCGAGTCATGGAAATTGATGCCAACTCAGGCGTTAATATCGTCTGCATTCGACATCTGGAAGAAGCACTCGAAAGGACGAGGAGATCCAATGACGCACTGTGACATCAATTGACCACCGAAATCGCAGAACTTCGAGTTCGCCAAAGAGCTCACGAACGACACCTCCGAGAAGTGGTTCGACAACTGGCAGATATGAGGATTTGCCCTAGGAGTTCCCTTCGTCGTTAGAAGATGTCTAGTACATCTTTGTCTTTTGATTAAGGAATAGCCTTTAGTATCCGGGCTTTTAGTAACGCTTGTCTGTAAAATATTCCTAACTTTCAGTACGCTAACTAGGAATTTAGTAACTGTAAACTTTTATGTATGGTATGATGTAAGACCTACTGTTAGGTTAATTTTTCCCTGAACACATTACATCAATAATACCAGTAATATTGACAGCTAACTAACCTGTGAGAAAATCTTTACACTTGCATTTTCCCACTATTCTTCCCTATTATGACTTCAATTCATACACTCATTCAACCGTTGGACTATGGCTACTTAGTCCACGTGTCACTCACAACTTGCTTATAATTGATTCTTACCATTGTATTTCTCTTTATAAACTTATGGCTGAAAGATGCCTCCTCGTAAGTCAACAAGACGTAACCCTACACCTCCTCTACCTCCACCTCCTCCGGTCATCGATACTGCGGCTCTGAATGCTGCAGTGGCTGCGGCAGTAGCAACTGCAATGGCTCAATATCACTCAACTAACAATAGCCGAAGTCCTTCTATGGAACCGGCGGGGTCATTGCCCTCTCGCAATGGTTCGAGAAGACTGAATCGGTCTTCGAAATTTGTTCATGCCCTGCGGCGAGCAAGGTTAAATATGCCGCGTGCACCTTTGAAGGAAAAGCCCTAACGTGGTGGAACGGCCACGTTAAAGCTCTAACTCTCGTGGGAGCCAACGACATGGGCTGGGAAACAATGAAAGACCTCATGATTGAGGAGTACTTCCCGAGGGGCGAAATCCAGAAATTGGAGCAAGAGCTATGGGGCCTAACCATGAAGGGCTCCAACATAGTCGCTTATACCGCTAGGTTCAGTGAACTGGTGGCTCTCTGCTCCAATATGGTTCCCACTGAAGGGAAAAAGATCGAAAGGTACATCTGGGGGCTGGTGCCTCCGTACCAAGGAAACGTTCTATCATAAAACCCCACTACTTTCTACAGTGCCAAGCGGTTGGCACAACGACTCATCGACCATGGAATTCAATCCCCAACAGCGACAACAACTCAAGCGGTCTCGGAACCCTCCAAACCCACTGACTCTAAGCGGAAGTTCTGGGATGACAAGAAGAAGCAGCGAACTGCCAAAAAGCAGCAAATTGTGGCTGTACATGATGCCATTCGGACTGACCAATGCGCCCCCAGTTTTCATGGATCTGATGAATCGAGTATGCCGACCTTACTTGGATCAGTTCGTAATTGTCTTCATCGATGACATTCTGATCTACTCCCGGAGTAAGGAAGAGCATGGCAATCACCTACGACAGGTCTTAAGAACTTTACGAATGGAGAAGCTCTATGCGAAGTTCTCGAAGTGCGAATTTTGGATCCGAAGAGTCGAATTCTTAGGACACGTGGTAAGCGAAGAGGGAATCCACGTGGATCCATCCAAAATTAAGGCTATTGAGAACTGGTCATCACCAAAGACGCCTACAGAAATTCGTCAATTTCTAGGTCTTGCTGGCTACTACCGCAGATTCATACAGAACTTCTCCAGTATTGCGAAACCTCTTACAACACTAACCCAGAAGGGCGTGCCCTTTGACTGGGAAGAGAAAAAAGAAAGAGCATTTCAAACTCTCAAACGAGCCTTGTGCACCGCACCAATACTATCCCTACCCGAGGGAATAGAAGACTTCATAGTCTATTACGATGCATCGAATCAAGGGCTCGGTTGTGTCCTGATGCAACGGGGTAAGGTCATCGCCTACACCTAGAGAAAGCTGAAGACACACGAAGTCAACTACACCACACATGATCTTGAACTCGGGGCAGTTGTGTTTGCCCTGAAGATCTGGAGACATTAATTGTATGGTACAAAAAGTACTATTTTTACAGACCACAATAGTTTACAACACATATTTGATCAGAAGGAGCTCAACATGAGGCAACGACGGTGGGTCGAGCTACTCAATGACTACGAATGCCACATTCGTTATCATCCGGGTAAAGCCAACGTAGTAGCAGACGCCCTAAGTCGGAAGGAATATTCTAGTCGAAGAGTTAAGTCCATTTGCACTTGTCTAAACATATTCAGGCGGCTCAACGTGAAGCTATGAAACCTGAACATGTGGCGAGTGAATCCCTCATAGGAATGGATAAGAACTTAGAAGTCAAGGGTGGCGGAGCCCTATATTTGATGAACCGGATCTGGACCCCGAAGCACGGTGGTTTCCGAGACTTGGTCATGACCGAGGCGCACAACACTCGATATTCTGTCCACCCAGGTTCGGATAAGATGTATCTGGATCTTAAAAAGCTATACTGGTTGCCTAATATGAAAGCAGAGATTGCTACCTTCGTAAGTAAATGCCTTACTTGCGCAAAGGTCAAGGTCGAGTACCAGAAACCCTCTAGATTACTGCAACAACCAGAGATCCCAGAATGGAAGTGGGAGCGGATCACTATGGATTTCATAACCAAGTTGCCCAAGACAACAGGTGGACTTGATACCATATGGGTCATCATCGATAGATTGACCAAGTCTGCACACTTCCTACCTATCAAGGAAACCGATAAGATGGAGAAACTTACGCGAACATACATTAGGGAAATCGTGCGACTACATGGTGTTCCTATATCCATTATCTCCGATAGAGATAGTAGGTTCACCTCAAGATTCTGGCAATCACTACAACATTCCCTGGGAACAAGGTTGGACATAAGCACACCCTACCATCCACAGACCGATGGACAAAGTGAGAGGACCACCCAAACACTGGAAGATATATTGAGAGCCTGTGTGATTGACATTGGAAAGGCATGGGATACTCATTTACCCCTTGTCGAGTTTACTATAATAACAGTTATCACACGAGCATCAAGGCTGCTCCATTTGAAGCCCTCTACGGCCGAAAGTGCAAATCTCCTCTTTGTTGGTCTGAGGTGGGTGATACCCAATTAGCTAGGGGGCAAACTTCTGACAGTACTCTCATAGGTCCGGAAATCATTTGGGAAACGACAGAGAAAATCGTACAGATCTGTGAACGATTGAAAGCCTTTTGAGACCGACAGAAGAGCTACGCTGATAAAGGAAGAAAACCTTTGGAATTTCAGGTGGGAGACCGAGTCCTTCTCAAAGTCTCACCTTGGAAGGGCTTGATACGCTTCGGAAAGCGTGGAAAGTTAAATCTAAGGTACATTGGGCCTTTCGAGATTCTCGCAAGAATCGGCCCAGTGGCTTACAAACTCAATCTACCGAACGAACTTCGTAACATACATTCTACCTTCCACGTTTCCAATTTGAAAAAGTGTCTATCCGACGAGACTCTTGTAATCCCACTCGACGAGATCGAGATCAACGAGAGCCTCAACTTTGTGGAAGAACCCGTAGAAGTCATGGACCGTGAGGTCAAGCAGACGAAGCAAAGCCGTATCCCGATTGTGAAAGTTCGCTGGAACGCCAAGCGCGGGCCGAAATTCACTTGGGAACGCGAGGATCAGTTGAAAATGAAATATCCTAATCTTTTAACTTAGTTATTTGTAATAATCTATTAACTTAAAATCAAATTTCAGGACGAAATTCCCTTAACAGGGGGATGATGTGACAACCCGAAAAACTTCTCGCGTGCACTCTTCAATTCTTTCCAATATTATACTAGTTTTACTATATGGTAATACCCTTTAGAGTCTAATGAAGTGTTCTAAATGTGATATAATCAAGGTAGGAGTGTTAAAAAGGGTTAACTCGAAGTGTAGGAATCAAAACCGGGCCAAACACTCCAACACATGGAGTGTGCGGCCATACACTTGAGTGTGCGTCCACACACACTTGTTTGCGGCCTCACACCTTCCCAACCGCACACTCTACCTATACATGCCACCCTTAGATCATTCTTGAACACTTACTTCACTTCTTCAAGCATAGAACACGAAAATCCTCTCAAGTATCATCCATTCTCCTTAAAGATCTTCATAAAAGGTACCAAGAACACCAAGAACACGAAGATCTTCATCTGGCCGCACACATGGCAGCACACACCACCTGGCAGCACACATGGCCGCACACAGGGCTACACACATGTGCTGGCAGCACACTAGGTCACACACCTGGCCGCACACATACACATATAGTGTGTATTTTGGCCATACACCCTCTTGTATAGCCTTATAAACCCTCATACAATCATATATGATTATAACACTTCATAATAAGTGTTTACTAGTCCCTAAGGTGGTCCCAAAATCATCAATTAGTTGTTCATAACACTAATTAAATCCCTATATGTGCCAATATATGCTAAATAGGATTCGCGCGTGTACTCAAGTCACCACTTGACACCTAGCTACTAATCCAACATTGTCATAAGAACCACTCACTACAGGTGAGTTCATACCCCTTAAATTAACCTTTGAATTACTTTTAAATGTTTTAAATACTTTTATAGGGGAGGGGGGAATACAAGCTAAATACTTATAGTTATTACATCAATCACATGTGATTAATAACTAGAAAACCAATGATTTTATCACTGTTCAAACTGTTTATCAAACTGCTTACTTCAAAATGTTTTACAAACTCTTTTACTTATCAAATAATTTTATTTAAACCTTGTTATACTTCTTATAAATTGCATGCCCATATATGCATAGATATATAAGAAATTTTTAAAAGGCTTAGGAAGGCCATCCGCCCTATTTCCTTTTCCTCGATTTGGATGTGGTCTAGTGGGATGTCGGGTATCCGTCCGAAGGTCGTTTCAATATTAATTATATATCATATGTGCATATATAGACATAAAAGTACTTCTATATCCATGCTTATCAGTTACATCATTAGTAAGTTACCATCGGGGTAACACAAGATTACACTTATACTATTTCTAGATCAATGAGTCAGTTCATTCATGAGTCAATACTTATTACTATGAGAACATATATATTACAATACTATGAGAAACTTTACAACTATACTAGAAAGAGAAAATATACAACTATACTAAGATGAGAACATATACAACGATACTAGAACAAGTAACATTACATTACATATACATGAATACGTTAACAATTGTGATCCACTGTATGGGAGCATGCCTTAATTGTCATGACCCGAGTTGTAGCCAGAGTCTCTTGAAGGGAGAGCGTGAATTTGCGTATAGATCTATACTGGATTGAGTATCCTACACCTTGCTGCTAGCTACAGCCGGACCGGCAGGTCTGCGGGTGCCAAACGTCATACCTTATTTTTCGACTATACGTTGTCGTTATTAGCAGTCTATAGTATGGTGCAATTTATCACAAGATACCTTAATATAAATCCGGTTTAAGGTAGATAGTACAACAGTAGTTATTATAATACAATACTACAAGTACTACAGTAATTTATCCTTTATATACATTTAGTGACTATTTCACTTAAATAATAAAGTATAAACTATATTTCGATAACGATAGTTACACTTGGAAAATTACCCACTGTTACGATAAACAAATATACAAAACAGTTACGCCTTGGGAGAAGGCCACTTTTAATAGAAAATATAGGTTTTTCTGAGAGATTCAAAGTTTTACAAACACTTGCAAACATTTACATACGTTTTACAAACTTACAACGGAGACATGTTCAAACGTTTTGATAACAAATACCGACACTAAAATACTTATGAACTCACCAGCTTAATGTTGATACTCGCTTTCAAAATAACTTGTATTCTCAGGTTATCAGTAGACATGTACCGAGACCAGCTTTTGAGAAGATGGAGCGCATTCAGGACTCATCTCTTTATTTTGACTTACATTATTTTGGTGTCTATAACTGTACAGAACACACTTGTATTAAAATTTTATATTTAATGCAATGGATGATGTTGTTTGCGTGTTTACTTTTACTGTGTTGTGATACTTTACATGACGTCCTCCGCCCCAGAACGTTTCCGCCGTTCTCGGTTTTGGGGTGTGACAAAATTCATACCAACATTGTCATTTAATACTTATGAAACTCACCAGCTTAAATGCTGATCTACTCTTTCAAAACTACTTGTATGTCCCAGGGATTCAGTAATTACAGGTAACAAACAACTTTTGAAGAAGGGATGCTGCGGCGCCAGTTTAAATTTATATTTTGGCATCATATTGTAATTGGTTTTGAACATGTACCGTTTAACAATGTAAACTTTCAATTATATATATGATGGTTATATTGCTTTGTTTACTATCTATTCAATTGTTACGGTACTACATGAAGTCATCCGCCCCCGAACGTTTCCGCCGTTCCGGTTTGGGGGTGTCATAATTGGTATCAGAGCATTGTTTATAGTGAACTAATTATTTCGAACCACATAAGATATATAAACTATAAATGCGTAAGGGACTAATACTCTCTGACAAAACATTTTTCTTGTTTCACGCCTAAGCCGCGTTTTGTTTAACTTAAATTGTTAGTTCATTTAAGTACAAATACATGCATACAACAACTTATTTTCATGATTATAACTATACAAGAAGTATTTAGACAAGTTGGACACTACGATTAAGACTCGATATATGTAATCAGATTTGGGCCAAATATAGCATGATCAACTATATTTATCCGAGATCGGACTAATGTATATCGAGGAATGCTTGTAGTGAGGAACAAGTCGAAACTTAACAAAACATCACAAGGATCAAACACACTAATTTAAATACTATAGGTGTATTTGGTACATAAAATAGGTTAACCTACATGTTTAGTCTTACATGTTTGAAATTTTGTTCAATTCTTATAACCCTATTCTCGTATAGTCAAATGGCTGGATTTCATCACCCCGACGACCCCTACTATCCCAACCAAGGCAACGGGGGATGGATCGAAGAGGATCCCGAGGAGGACGAAGAACCCATAGAATTGGATGAAGGGGAGGACTCCGGTACCGACTCAGAGCCAGAAATAATCAACCCACCACCCGCACAACCTCCTGTCTTCGTGAGAAACTTTTAAGGACCGAATCTCGTTTGGGGAAGTCACCTCCACCATTGGAGCCAACAAAAAAGTCTACGCCATCCCTACGACATGTGTCGAGACTTCTACGATGTCCGCGATGGAGGTTCAGCCAATCGAGCACTCCCAGTCATGGTAGGCAAACTAGCCAATCAGTCCTACCAATTCGGAGTTCAAGCTAGCCGGATTCGGGAAGTCAACGTGGAAGTACAGGTTCACACTTCCGACATCCGTAGGCTGGACAGAGCTCAGGAGAATGCCCAACTCCAAACCAAAGCATTCCAAGCTCAAATGATTGCAGCCCTCTCCGAGATGAGGGAGGAACAAGCCGCCTTCAATAGGCGTCGTATGGAATCAAAGCAATCGGATGCGGAGTGAAGGTCCAAGCGCAACCTACGCCGCAAGTAGTGCTTGCCAAATCCCAAATTTTGTTATAAATTAGGACCTCGGCTAAAAGTTTTATTTTTCATAAACTTTGTAACCGGAGACCCTTGGAGGGGTCAAATTTCCGTGATCGTTGTATCAACTATTATATTAATATAATTGGCATGCTATTATTACTACATTGGGTATTTCGTTCGATCCTTAAAATATTATGAAGAAACCATACGCTTGTTTCATATATTCGGATTTGTGAATAACTTCCATTCTTCTATCTTTAAGACTCATACTATCATCTGTTGTTGAACTATAGCGATTTTCTTCATGAGACACATTCATTTTCTATACTATGGAATTCTTATCTTTATCTTCTCAACCTATAGTTAAAGGATTCCTCCGCGTAGAAACCCAAGACGAAACAACGGTGGGGAAGCACCGATAACACCACCGCCTCCATCTCCTCAATTTGATGTTGTTATGTTCCAAGCAGCAGTCACAGCAGCTGTGGCGGCTGCCATGTCACAGATCAATACCCCTGTTACTACTGGTTCGGGAATTGGCACACTTCCTTCCATCCATGGCGAGAGTCATGGGCAACCCCGGGATTGCACCTATAAAGACTTTATGAATTCCAAACCCCGGATGTTTAATGGAACTGGTGGTGTGATGATTTTGAGGCAGTGGATTGAAAGGACAGTGTCAGTCTTTGAAATCTGCTCCTGTCCTGAGCACAACAAAGTCAAGTTTGCAACTTATGTGCTTACTGATAGAGCTTTAACTTGGTGGAATGGCCACGTTAAGGTACTTACTCTGATAGTGGTGAATTCAATAAGCTGGGAGAGCTTAAAAATCATGCTGATGAGAGAGTACTATGTACAAGGAGAGATTCAAAAACTCGAGCATGAACTCTGGACTCTTGGAATGATTGGTACCGACATATCATCTTATACCAACAGATTCTGCGATCTCGCAATCCTTTGCCGAGATATGATTGCTCCTAAGAGCAAGAAAATAGAGAGATACATTTGGGGACCGTCGCCCCAAATTCAGTCAAGCGTGTTAGCTTCAAAACCTGATACTTTTGAAAGTGCCAAGGAGCTGGCACAATCTCTTATTGATCACAAAAGTCATCTAAACTCAACGATTTCTGCACCAGAACCACAAAAGGGAAACATCAACAACAATAATAGGAAGAGAGGATGGAATAAGGGGAAGGGTGGGTCTTCCCAAGAATCCTCGAAGAAACAACAAGTAGTTACAGTGAATGCTGCTACTGTACCTACTACCATTCCTACAAATCTCTACCCAACAAAGCCTTATGTGGGTAACCTTCCAAAGTGAACCAAATGCACTTACCACCACAATGGACCTTGTCGGGAAATGCAGTGCTCCAACTGCAACAGAAAGGGACACACTGTCCGTTTCTGCAAAGCCCCCGTAAAGTCGATCACTCAAGTTCCCAATGCTGGTGTAGGCCAAGCTTGCTACGGTTGTGGCGAGGTGGACCGCTACAAAAGAAACTGCCCGAAGGCAGCGAATACCGGCGGAGTGGGACAAGTTTTGGCTATAGGTCACGAAGAAGCCGTAGCTGATCCTACAGTAGTTACTGGTATGTTTCCTATTGATAATTCATATGCATGCATACTATTCGATAGTGGAGCAGAGAGAAGCTCCGTGAGTCAAAATTTTATTCACTTACTTAAACATAAACCTAGCATGTTAGAAAAATCATTCACTATAGAAATGTCAAACGGGAAAACGGAAAACACTAACTGCATATACATGGGTTGTACATTAACTTTAGACGGTCATTCTTTCCCAATCAACCTCATGCTGGTCCAAATCAAAAGTTTCGACGTCATAGTCGGCATGGATTGGTTAAGTCTTCTTCACACCGACATCATGTGCTTTGAGAAAGCAGTTCATCTTAATCTCCCTAACAATGAAACATTAGTGATTTACGGCGACAAATCAAGTACAAACCTTCACATCATTTCGTGCATCCAAGTTCGAAAGTGTTTTTGAAAGGATTATCATGCATTTGTTGCACACATCGTCGATACGAGTCAGGAAGTAAAGGACATTAAGAGCATTCTAAAAGTACGTGACTTTCCCGATATCTTTCCATAAGAACTTCCGGGATTACCACCGCAACGTCAAGTCGAGCTTAAAATCGACTTAGTTCCAAGGGCTACCGCAGTAGCAAAATCGCCTTATTGTCTGGCACCAGCAGAGATGCAAGAACTTTCCAGTCATCTTAACGAACTCCACCAAAAAGGATTCATTAGACCAAGCTTCTCACCTTGGGGAGCACCGGTCTTGTTTGTAAAGAAGAAAGACGGATCGTTCCGTATGTGCATTGACTACAGAGAACTGAACAAGCTTACTGTCAAAAATCGTTATCCTCTACCCCACATTGACGACCTATTTGATCAGCTTCAAGGAGCAAACTACATCTCGAAGATAGATCTACGATCCAGATATCACCAAATTACGGGTACTAGAGGAGGATATTCCCAAGACAGCCTTCCGAACTCGTTATGGACACTATGAATTTGTAGTGATGCCGTTCGGATTAACCAATGCACCAGCGGTATTCATGGACCTAATGAATAGAGTGTGCCGTCCTTACTTGGATCAGTTCCTTCATCGTCTTCATCGATGATATACTTATCTACACCCGAAGTGAGGAAGAGCATAGTCAGCACCTACGAAGAGTCTTAGAAACAGTACAACTGGAGAACCTCTATGCGAAGTTCTCTAAATGCGAAGTTCTCTAAATGCGAATTTTGGATTCGAAGAGTCGAATTTTCGGGCCACGTTGTTAGAAAAAAGGGGAAACACGTGGACCCCTCCAAAATTAAGGCCATTGAGAACTGGTCGACACCGAAGACGCCTACAGAGATTCGTCAATTTCTAGGTCTCGCTGGCTACTATGACTGATTCATAAAAAACTTTTCTAGCATTGCGAAACCTCTTACAACATTAACCCAGAAAGGCGTGGCCTTTGACTGGGAAGCAAAACAAGAGAAGGCGTTCCAAACAATGATACAGGCCTTGTGCACCGCATCGATACTATCCCTCCCCGAAGGGATAGAAGATTTCATAGTGTATTGCGATGCATCAAATCAAGGACTTGGTTGTGTTCTTATGCAAAGAGGGAAGGTTATTGCCTATGCCTTCCGTCAGCTTAAGATACACGAAGTAAACTATACAACACACGATATTGAGTTAGGAGCAGTGGTATTTCCTCTGAAGATCTGGAGAAACTACCTGTATGGAACAAAGAGTACTATTTTCACCGACCACAAGAGCCTTCAACACATTTTCGATCAGAAGGAGCTCAACATGCGACAACGACGATGGGTCGAGCTACTAAATGACTACGAATGCAAAATTCATTTTCATCCTAGCAAGGCCAATATAGTAGCTGACGCCCTCAGTCGAAAAGAATACACTGGTCGGAGAGTCAAATCTCTGACTATGACTATCCATTCCCACTTATCCACACAAATTAAGGAGGCTCAACTGGAAGCTTTGCAACCTGAAAATGTGACGGGTGAATCCCTGGGACGAATGGAAAAGAATCTAGAAATCAAGGGTGGCAGAGCATATTATCTCATGGACAGTATCTGGACACCGAGACATGGTGGCTTCAGAGACGTGGTCATGACCGAAGCACACAACACGAGATATTCTGTTCACCCAGGTCCAGATAAAATGTATCTGGATCTTAAGAAACTGTACTAGTGGCCTAACATGAAAGCAGAAATTGCTACCTTCGTAAGTAAATGCCTTACTTGCGCTAAGGTTATGGTCGAGTATCAGAAACCATTAGGATTACTACAACAACCGGAGATACCGGAATGGAAATGGGAACGGATTACTATGGACTTCATAACAAAGTTTCCCAAGACAGCGGGTGGACTCGATACCATATGGGTCATCATCGACAGATTGACCAAATCCGTGCATTTTCTACCAATCACAGAGATTGACAAGATGGAAAGGCTTACAAGAACTTACATAAGGGAAATAGTGCGACTGCATGGTGGTCGAATATCCATTATCTCCGATAGAGATAGTAGATTCACTTCAAGGTTCTGGAAGTCACTAGAAAGTTCCTTGGGGACTAGGCTAGACATGAGTACAACCTACCATCCATAAACAAACGGGAAAGTGAAGTACGATACAAACTTTGGAAGATATGCTGAGAGCCTGTGTGATTGACTTTAGAAAGGCATGGGATATCCATTTACCCCTTGTCGAATTTTCATACAACAATAGTTATCATACGAGCATAAAGGCTGCTCCATTTGAAGCCCTCTATGGCCGTTAGTGCAGGTCCCCTCTGTGCTGGGCTGAGGTTGGCGACACATAGTCAGCTAAAGGACGAGTTCCTGAAAGCACTCTCACCGGTCCGGAAATCATACGAGAAATGAAAGAGAAGATCGTTCAGATTCGTGAACGATTGAAAGCCTCTAGAGACCGACAAAAAAGCTACGCTGACCAAAGTAGGAAACCTATGGAATTCCAGGTAGGAGACTACATTCTATTGAAGGTCTCACCTTGGAAAGGCTTGATACGCATAGGAAAGCGTGGAAAGCTAAATCCAAGATACGTAGGGCCTTTCGAGATTCTCGCCAGAATCAGCCCTGTAGCATACAAACTCAATCTACCAAGTGAACTTAGTAACATACATCCAACCTTCCACGTCTCGAACTTGAAAAAGTGTATGTCCGATGAGACTCTTGTTATTCCACTCGAAGAGATCGAGATCAATGAGAGCCTCAACTTCGTGGAAGAACCGGTAGAAATCATGGACCGAGAGGTCAAACAAACGAAACAAAGTTGCATACCCATCGTGAAGGTTCGCTGGAACGCCAAGCGAGGACTGGAATTCACATGGGAACGCGAAGATCAGATGAAGCAAAACTTGCCACATCTTTTTCTTTGATTCACAAGTATCTTTTTTCACTTTAAATTTCGGGACGAAATTCCCTCTAACGGGGGGATGATGTCACAACCCGATATTTCAACTCTATGTAATGACCTAAAAAGGTTAAGTATTATAACCACTTTTGATATAATGAAATTAACTTCGAAAATAAAATGTTCAAAAGTCTCTATTTAGTTACCTACTATGTTAGATATCATTAAATCGTGATCGTACATAAAAAGAATGTCCAAATCTGACTTCGTATAGGCAAGTTATGATTTTTCCAAGTTCAGCATAGCGACAGACAGCTAAAAACTCGAAACAGAGATCGAGCGACTTTTGGCCGGAATGACCTCAATGAGAATCGAAGGTCTTGACATTGGTTTTTCAACGGTAAAAAGTCTGGCAAAAACAGACGTCGGATAATGAAGTTATGGATTTCAAACAAAATTTTCTTACCGCGACCTTTTAAAAGTAAATAATAAAAATAATTTCAAGATTTGCCGACGGAGTCTAAACGAAAGTTGTAGAGCGTAGTCTCACCTACGCGTGGATATAAAGAACGTCGAAAACGGAGTTCTTATAAAGAAGATATAAATTTTTGAATTTTATTAAATAATAAAAATATAAATTTTAAATCAAAATTCGGTATTGTCCGAAGGAGGAGTCACCGGGGTAATCCGAGTTACGCCCAGCGTACTCCAAGACTAGGCCTCAGATCGTCCACGTCACCCCCTATGCGAGGCTATGCCCCGTCCTATCCGAAGCTCCGAGGCAGTCGAGAATGTGGTCACGCATGACGCATGCGTACGCCCAGCGTACCGAGGCGGTTCCCAGCCCCTATAAATGGGATGCGAGGGTTCCGAAGAAAAGGCTCATTTCCTCTCATCTTTCTTGCGTTTTTGCCCCATTTTCCGTGAACGTGATATCCCAAAGCCCCAGTTTCCTTGCTCAAGTCCTGAAGGTCGTTTGTGCTCCCGAGATTCCCGAGAATCCTGAGAAAATCCGCTTTCTCGATGTCACACCCCAAAACCACGAACGGCGGAAACGTTCCGGGGTGGAGGACGTCATGTACAATATCACAACAATGTAAAATAGTAAACAAGTACCAACATCATCCATTTCATTATAAGTAAAGTTTTAATACATGTGTGTTCTTTCACTGTAATAAGACACCAAAAATATACAATCAAAATAAATGATGAGACTTGTCTGCTCTGTCTTCTCAAAACCTGGCCACCGTACCTGTCTACTGATGACCTGAGAATACAAGTTATTTTGAAAGAGAGTATCATCTTTAAAGCTGGTGATTTCATAAGTATTTAAGTGTCATTGTCTTGCTTACTAAAAGCTGTTTTAAAAGTCATGTAAACCTTGAAATGAAAATGATGATGTAAGTATGAAAAGCCCTACAAAATCCCTTATTTTCTATCAGTTTGAGATGTAGTCTTCTACCAAGACCTGAATGTTTTGTTATGACAATGTAGTCTTCTACCAAGACCCAAATGTTTTGTTTATGACAATGTAGTCTTCTACCAAGACCCGGATGTTTTGTTTATGCCAATGTAGTCTTCTACCAGGACCCGAATGTTTTGTTTATGACAATGTAGTCTTCTACCAAGACCCGAATGTTTTGTTTATGACAATGTAGTCTTCTACCAAGACCCGAATGTTTTGTTTATGACAATGTAGTCTTCTACCAAGACCCGAATGTTTTGTAAGTAAAATGCTAGTTTTTCCTTTGTTTTGACTACTACCAATAGTAATTAGTCTAACTCATCGTTTATGTGAATGTATCACAAAATAAAGTAAATAGGAAAAATATAACCATGTAAGTGTTATCCATGGATACCAGGACTAACACGCCATCACAATAAGTGATATGGATAACCCAATGAACCTCTGAAGATGGTCCAATTGTCCTCTTTAGCAGCAGCAGCTTGGAGGAAGGGTTAGTCCCGTAGCCGACTCCTAGTACAAGCGTTAACCTAATGATCATCCGAAGATTTTCATCTCATCCACTGTTACAACAGCAGGATGGAGGAATGGTTAGTTCTGATATCAACATATCTATGATAAGTGATAACCTTAGACACCCATAGATGTTCATCACCTAGTGTTGCTAACAGTTGGGTTCCGGAATGGTTAGTACCGTCTAGACATCCCATCAAACAGGGATAGGCAGGAAAATTTACACAGAAGGTACGAATAAATCTTCCTAATATAAGTGATAACCTTAGACCTCCGTAGATGGTCATCTACCACTAGTGTTAATCAGATGGGATTTCGAATGGTTAGTCCCGCCGAGATATCCCATTGAACCGGGATAAGAAAGATAATTTATACAGAAAATACTAATAAATCATCCTCACAAGTTGAGATACAAGTATCCAGGTATGTGAATACAGGATAATGTACCTACGTAACAGTGTTCATGTATGGTATTCATGTAAGTATGTTCATGTATCAGGTAAGTATATGTAAACATATTCATGTATCAGGTAAGCATATGTATATGTACTCCTGTATCAGGTAATGTACTGGTGTAGACTCATGAATGAACTGACTCTTGTGTGATTCCTTGTAATAGGATTAATGTTTGATATCTCCAAATTATCCCTATGATAATTTACTGAAAGGTAATTAGTTGTTCAAGTAGGTTTATACACTCTTACTACTCAAGGGTGTGAGAAACTAAATGAAAGTTGTAAACTATAACATCAATACATATATAAGAATATAAGTGTATATGCATAGTTTAGTTCAAGAATGAAAAATGGTTTTGTAAGACATCTAAGGGTTTTGAACAAATATAAAAGTGACTTGATGTCATTTTGATAAACATTTCAAAAGTAATACATTTGATAACAAAGTATTTTAAAGCTCGAAAACCATTTCATGCATCACATTTTGTAGTATGTGAAATCTATTGAATGAAAACACAGTTATAAAATACATATAGATGATTTAATAACATGCTGTTTTCTACTTGTATTCCCCCTCCCCCCCATTAAAGCATTTAAAATCATTTAAACATTGATTAGGGGTATGAACTCACCTGCAGATGGTGGTTCGGATGAATTGGACGGTGTAGGATTGTTAGGTGTCAAGTGAGGACTTGTACACACACTACGATCCTAATGAACATATAATCACACATATACGCACTCAATTAGTCTCAAATTACTAATTGGTAATGTTAAGACATCCTAGACATAACAAACACTTTATATAAGTCTTTTAAGCCCTAAGGATTGCATCTAAGCTATTGTGGGACAAGGCACTTGTGTTTAGGGTTCCAAAGGACCCCATATATGAGTTTACTCCCCATATACCATCACACATGGAGTTTACGGTTGTAAACTCTTAAGTATGGGTGTTTTTGATGCTTTCAAGTCTCTTGCACATGTGGTATAGGTTCTAGACTTTTATTCCAAGCATATGAAAGCCTTAGGCCCACTTTGGTGCCTTTGTTTGATGTTCATGGCCCAAGAACCTTATTAGGGCCGTAAACTCATTTGAAGGGGTGCTTTTGATGTGTTTTAATCCTTCATTTAAGTGGGGAACAATTTCTAGTAATTGTCTAAGGCTTTAGGGGCCTTAAAAGCACCCTTTGATCCATTTTATTGGTGTTCACGGTCCAAGATCCTCTTGGGCTGTGAAATCCCATGTGTTTGTGTTTCTTGGTTGTTTTCTTGTCCCTAATACACATACAAATGAGTCTAAGGTAGTAGCATAACACAAGGGTCGGTCTAGGCTTTGTTTCATGTTATAAACACATATTAAGCTTTCTAACACTACTAGAAAGAGGTACTCACGATTTGGGATAAAAACCCGAAGATCCGTGAGAGAGAAAATGGCTTTTCTCTAGTTGGAAATGCGAATAATGAAAGAATTTGGTTTAGAATTCTATTTATAGTCCTGAGATATTTTTGGCAGAAAATATTTTTATTCCTGAAATAATCTCTAATATAATAGAGTGTTGGAATAACAGCGTTGCACAAAACCCTAGTGCACCCACTCTCCTGATATTTCCGGAAGTGTAAAACCTGAATTACTCAAACTTACACGAAAAAGTCTGAAAATTAACTGTGACTGCTATAACTTCTATTGAAGTGCTATAGTTTGTACATAATGGAAATTTCGGGTTGTCACACTCGAGTCAAAGTTCTGCTCGGTTTTCATCTCGCCTTCTTCGATCTTTCAAATGAGTTCATACCCCTATAATCCACACTTTTAAATGTTTTATAAATGCTTTTACATTCTTTTAAGGGGAGGAATACAAGTAAAACACCCGGTTATTACCGTGTGTTATATAAAGTTTCATTATACACTTTTTATCAATGGAATCATAAGTGATTTATAACTATTATAGGGAAACATTCGTATGCAAAATACAGCACGATAACATCTTAACTTTTGAAATGAAAAATGTTGTTATATATATATATATATATATATATATATATATATATATATATATATATATATATATATATATATATATATATATATATATAAATCAAACACTCTCCTTATATTGTATGTACATGTGTCCATCTTTGGCACTACAATAGATAAGCTTATCATAACAAGTGAGCATTTCACTAGGGTTACTATACAAACGAAACACACTTTTAGAAAACTATAATAAGTATAGTTTTACGAGAACATCATGAAATTTTACATATTTGAAATACTATTTCAAGGAGATACATTCATATACAAGAACAAACGAACATTTTCATACGTAAATCTATTTTATACTAAGTTTTGTGAGACATTAACCTTCACGTACGTTCGAGTACACATTTCAAGTCCTATATTATATACCAGAATCCCTTGGAGGGGGAGCATGGTGTTTGTGTATAGATCTATACGGGATTGAAAACCCCGCGCCCTGACTGTTAGCTACAGTACACGATTTGGGGTGACAAATGTCAAAACATTCCAACGCCTGAAAAACGTTTTGTATAGGCATTTCCAGTCAATAGCATGGTTATAAAACTCACATGGAGTATTAAAAACACATTGATTTACGGGGTTTTTCAAAGGTCTTGGGGACTTTACACGTACATAAATTAACTACTTTAGGCATGAAAAACATTATTGTGTTATAGTTTTGGAACTTCGAAACTGCCACCCACATACGGAAAAACATCAATTTTCTAGAAACAAACTTTGGTATTGATAGAAGGCTACATTTATACCTATAGAAAATATAGGATTTTTTAGGAACAAACAAAGAAAAACAAACCATTTCATTTTAAATTCATACCAACATTGTCATTTAATACTTATGAAACTCACTAGCTTAAATGATGATCTGCTCTTTCAAAACTACTAGTATGTCCCAGGGATTCAGTAATTACAGGTAACAAACAACTTTTGAAGAAGGGATACTGCGGCGCCAGTTTAAATTCATATTTTGGCATCATATTGTAATTGGTTTTCAACATGTACCTTTTAACAATGTAAACTTTCAATTATATATATGATCGTTATATTGCTTTCTTTACTATGTATTTAATTGTTACAGTACTACATGAAGTCATCCACCCTCGAATGTTTCCGTTGTTCCGGTTTGGGGTGTGACATAAGATAAGTGATTATATAATCCTCTATTTTAGATATCAGCCAGACAAATACATGGAACAATGTCTTACTTATTGTACAATGGTTTATTTCCCGATTTCCAATTTATTTAACATAGAATTTAATCGAGCGCATCAATTTAGTTCTGACTAGGCCCGATACATAAGTCACAACAAAATCATCGAGGGGCCTAGATATAACTTCTAATCCAAGAAGGAACAGATAAACTTTGACTCATATGCTTGTTCTACTACTTTTTGAATCATACACAAAGGCACGTTTTATAACATCGAGTTAACAATTCGTTTTTGTACAATCAATGTATAACCAACTCATAGTCAACTACTCATATCTCTAGGTTTAAAGACTTATATGATATTACCGTCTCATGATCACTTGAGATAAATTCTATGAAGCGAGACAAGTGAGCGTGGTTTGAATCCAATACTTAGAACTTATGAGCATTCATGAGTCTTGTAGCAACTCTTGCTATGTACAACATATTAGACATCTACAAGCCAACTCATGACAGTCTTGATTCATATCTACTTCCAACATATGACCGACTGTGGAGAATATGAATAATATGATATACCATAACATAATTATTTTGGAAGTCAAAACATGCAAAATGAAATGATAGTAAAGGATTGAGAGAAGGTAGCAACACTTATACTTATAAATAAACAACAACTTTTATTTATCATCAAATGTCAATTACACTTTACACATTTCAAAGCTATCTAATTACTAAAACTAATATCATCCATCAGCCCTATGCGCCTCGCATGCTAGAGATCCTTAACCCTACCCAGTCCCTTCGTGAGGGGATCTGCTGGGTTCTCATCCGATGATACCTTGTTTGCCATGAGGAGTCCTTATTCTATTCAATGTATGATGAAATGATATTTTTTTTGATGTGTTTGGATCTTCCGTGATCCCTTAGTTCCATGGCTAAGGCAACTACACTTTCACTAACACAGAAAATATCCATATGCTCCTTTATAGCTGGTACAACTCCAAGGTCTCCAATGAAGTTGTTTAGCAATATAGCCTCCTTTGCTACCTCGCTTGCCGCTATATTCTCTGATTCTCAAGTTGAATCAGCAACTGTCTCATTCTTGGAACTTTTCCATGTAATTGCTCCTCCGTTTAAGGTAAAGACCTAGCCTGAATGAGAGTGGAAATTATCCCTATTAGTCTGGAAGCTAGCATCACTATACCCTACTACTTTCAAGTCATCACTCCCACCGAGGGTAAGGACCTAGTCCTTAGTCCTCCGCAGGTACTTAAGAATGTTCTTTACCGTAGTCCAGTGATCCTTGCCAGGGTTCCCCTGATATCTGCTAACCATGCTCAATGCAAAGGCCACATCAGGACGAGTACAAGTCATAGCATACATGATTGAGCATACAACAGAAGCATACGGTACTCGACTCATCTCAGCTATCTCAGCCTTTGTACTCAGGGTCTGAGTCTTACAAAGTCTGGCATTACTCTGGATAGGTAACTCTCCGTTCTTGGAATTCTACTTGCTGAACCTATTCAGTACCTTATACCCAGGATATCGACAGCTTCTCCAAGGTACTTCATAGCCAAACACTTCCCAAGCCAGGACTTAACTTCCTGCAGAGTTGGGATGCCATTTCCTATTAGTAGTATGTCATCCACATACAGTACCAAAAAGCTAACTATACTCCCACTATCCTTGACATATACACAAGATTCATCTTCGCTCCTTGAAAACCCAAAACTCTTTGACATTCTCATAGAAACAAAGATTCCATCTACGAGGTTCTTGTTTCAATCCATAGATGGAATTCTAAAGCTTACACACTATATTAGGGTACTCTATGCTGAAAAAACCCTCTGACTGACTCATGTAAACATCCTTATCCAACTTTCCATTAAGGAAAGCGATTTTGACATCCATTTGCCATATTTCATAGTCATGAAATGCATAAATGGCTATGGAAACCATAATAGACTTAATCTTCGCTGCTGGTGAAAAGGTCTCATCATAATCAACTCCCAGATTTTGAGAAAAGCCCTTTGCAACCATTCGTGCCTTATACGTGTGCACATTACCATCCATGTCAGTCTTCTTCTTGAAGATCCATTTGCACCCGACTATCTTATGACCTGGTATATTGTCAACCAAATGTAATATTAAGGCTAGGTACCAACAAAATATTTTATAACTTAGAAGTGGGATGCCATAATCCAAGCTATAAAATATTTGAATGTAGGCGAATGACGATTCACCAATTTCCACCATGAAAAAAAATGTATTATTAGGTTTTAATTGGTTTTGAAACTCCTAGATTCTTTTGAGATTTATTGAACCTTTCAATGGCATGTTTCAATCTCAAGTGTGCCCTTCAAGTTTTTTGACTGGGATGTCAAGGATCATAGAACAAGGTGTGAATTAACCATGCAAATTACTTGGTGCTCTTAATGTTTATCACTCAACCGATGTGTCAGTTAAACCACATTATCTCCACAGATCTATGATAAACCTTAAGCCACCCTTTGCCTACCTTGTTAAGACCAAGTTAGTGTGTCGGTTAACCACACAAGCTCCACTAATGACTTAAGCAAAATGCAAAGTGTAATTTCATAGGTTAGCACCATATTCACATTTTCCTAAAGTAACTAAGATTTGGAATTTATAAAAACTTTTATTTACTTTACAATCATCATACTTTTAATGAGGATTAAAGTCATTGTCCTACCTATTCGGTTAACGACCCTCTACCAGTCAAGGAAGCGGTGGGTGAGAGTGGACACCCATTAAGCTGCTATTTCATAGGCAACAATCTTATACCCCCTTATAGACCGTCTTCGTGAATGATGCCTACTAACGGTAAAAAGACTTGTTCTTATATATATATATATATATATATATATATATATATATATATATATATATATATATATATATATATATATATATATTATTAACTTATCATATTATAAAGTATAAGGGTTGAATTTTAACTTTTAAATTTCTACGGGTTGGAACTAAAGTTTTTACAATGACTTTACATGTTCCAAAACTTGAGGGCAAGTTTTGTAAATTTCAAAATTTTTCATCTTTCATAACTTATGAGTTAATGGTTTATTAAAATGAGATACTTTTCATTTTATGTAACCTATGTGTTTATTAATGGACTTTAAAAAGAATGACTTTTGGTAATCCATAACTTCAGGACAAATTATGGGTTCCATTAAAACACATCAAGATCAAGAAGTAAACTAACAAAATAGTTGCAAATAATTCCTATGATCTTCTAAATTCATAAGTGTATGAACATTCATATCAACAGTTTCAAGTATCATAAAAAACTTGAAATTTTTATAATAGCCATTGTAAATGGATTAGCATAACCATTACACCATCTAAAAGAAGTTTTATAAGACCAAAACAGTTTAGGGTAATGTTTCTAGTCCATTTCTAGTAGCAAAACTCGAAAATCTACATTCAGGGCCTCCTACTCGTCGAGTGCAAGAGCCTACTCGACGAGTAGTATGAATTAACAAATGAACTCGGCAAGTCCCCCCATGGACTCGGCGAGTTCACTCACCAGATTGCAGTTTTTTGAGTTTTTCCAACAAGTTTGCATCAAGTATCAAGAAAACAAGCTTAGGCTCTAACACCACTGAAATGTTTAGAGCATTCTAACACTCCTAAGGTGTACATGCAACCCTAGAAACATTGGATCTATGTTTTACTAACATATATGCAAATTTGATTTCCACGATTCTTAACCTATCTAGCATGGCATAGGTAACTTGAATAATAAAAGCTAGTAAGAAAACATACCTTTCTTGTTGCTTGGATTCCTTGAGAACCTTGTGAGCCTAGCACCTCAAGTGTGATGCCTCAAATGTCTCAAAATCGGCGAGCCCTCTTTTTCATCACTTAGTAGTCCGATTTTGCTAGTCATGGGGTCCTTTTATAGTTGTGTCACAAGTAGGGTTACAACATGTAAACCCTAATTGACATGGCTTTCCATATTCCATAATCCATGGGTTTGTAACCTCCATGGACTATCCATGGATCACCTTATGAGTTTTAGTCCAATTCATATAAACCATGGATCATTAGCTCACTATACAAGAATAGATGATTTACACAATCAACCCCATATATTTAATTAGTCTCCTTTTTGATCACTTAATTAATTGTTGATCAATAATAATTAAATAATATTATTAATATATTAGAACTTATAATATACTAATAATCCTTAAATGTCCTTTCTCTCATTTAGTCTATCCAAGTGTTGGAATGCCATGCAACCCAAATGGACCATGCCAATCGGGTCAAGTACATCCCAGAAATAGTTATGAACACAGACACCTAATCCAACAGTCTCCCACCTGGATAAGTCTAATAACTATATCTGCAAGAATAACTTTAGGAACAGATCAGCAATCGTAGCTCTTTCAAGGTCTCTCGGCACTAAGATGATGATGATACGCCATTTAAGATAAATGATCATATAATCCTTTGTTTTAGATATCAGCCGGACAAATACATGAAACAATGTCTTACTTATTGTCCAGTAGTTTGTTGCCTGATTTCCGATTTGTTTGACATCGAAATTAATCGAACACATCAATTTAGTTATGACTAGGCCCGATACATAGGTCACAACAAGATCATCGAGGGGACCAGATATCACTTCTAATCTAAGAAGGAACAGATAAACTCTGACTCATATGCTTGTTCTACTACTTGTTGAATCATACATAAAGGCACGTTTTATAACTTCGAGTTACCAATGCGTTTTCGTACAAGCAATTTATAACCAACTCCTAGTCAACAACTCATATCTCTAGATTTGAAGACTTATATGATATTATCGTCTCACGATCACTCGATATAAATTCCATGAAGTGATACAAGTGAGTGTGGGTTGAATCCAATACTCAGAACTGATGAGCATTCATGTGTGTTGTAGCAACTCTCGCTATGTCCAACATCTTAAAAATCTACAAGCCAACTCATGACAGTCTTGATTCATATCTAGTTCCAACATATGACCGACTGTGGAGAATTTGAATAATATGATAGTGATGGGTTTTGAGCATTCTAACACTTCCTAAGTGTACATGCAACCCTAATAACCTTGGATCTATGTTTGTCTAATTATCATGCAAAGTTGAATTCCAAGGTTATATTCCTATCTAGCATACATGGGGAACAATTTTAACTTGAATCATAGATAGAATAACTTACCTTGTTGTTGCTTGTGTTCCTTGAAACCTTGCGAGCCTAGCACCCCAAGTGTGATGCCTCAAATGCTTCACACAACACCAAATGCTCTTGGAAAGACTCTTGAGATAACACGCACTTCTCAAAATCGGCCAAGCCCCCTAGTTTCTTAGTGTTCAAGTTGTGTAGCCCTTGTGTAGCCAATTTTGTGGAGAATGGGACTCTTATATAGTGTTGGCACATCTAGGGTTACACCATGTAAACCCTAATGTGTCATGACTCTTCATTTCCATGACCCATGGGTTTGTAACTCCCATGGAGCATCCTATGGGTAGAACCCAACTTGATAATCCATGGAGCCTCTTAGCCCACTATACAAGATATGGATGATTTACATAATCAACCCATATATTTAACTAGTTATCCTTTGATCACTTAATTAATTCCAAATTAATTCTTTGATCAACTAATTAAATAATATTATTAATATATTAGAACTTATAATATATTAATAATCTCCAAGTGTTATTTCTCTCATTTAGTCTATCCAATTGCATGGTGCCATGCAACCCAAATGGACCATGCCGGGTCGGGTCAAGTACAAGCCCGAAATAGTTATGGACTTAGACACCTTATCCAACAGTCTCCCACTTGGATAAGTCTAATAACTATATCTCTAGTACTTCAGGAACCAACCGGCAATCGTAGCTCTTTCAAGGTCTCTCGGAACTGAGAAGATGATGATACGCCATTTAAGATAAGTGATCATATAATCCTCTGTTCTAGATATCAGTCGGACAAATACATGGAACATTGTCTTGCTTATTGTCCAGCATTTGTTTCCCGATTTCCGATTTGTTTGACATAGAACTTAATTGAACACATCAACTTAGTTCTGACCGGGCCCGGTACATGGGTCAAAACAAAATCATCGAGGGGCCCAGATACCAGCTTCTAATCCAAGAAGGAACAGATAAACTTCGACTCATATGTTTGTTCTACCACTTATTGAATTACACACAAAAGTACGTTTTATAACATCGAGTTACCAATGCGGTTTCGTACAGTCAATGCATAACCAACTTGTAAGTAACAAATCATATCTCTAGGTTTGAAGACTTATATGATATTACCGTCTCACGATCACTCGAGATAAAATTCCATGAAGTGATTCCAGTGAGCGTGGGTTGTGTCCAATGCTCAGAACTTATGAGCACTCATGATTGTTGTAGCCTTGTCCAAGACCTCTACAACCAAACATGACAGTCTTGATTCATATCTACTTCCAACATATGACCGACTGTGGAGATTTGAATAATATGTTATACCAAACAAAATTATTCTGGAAGTCAAAACATGCAAAAGAAATATAGTAAACGATTGACAAGAGGTAGCAACACTTTACTCATAAATAAAACACCTTTTATTCATCATCAAATGTCAATTACACTTTACAAATTTCCGGGTTATATAACTACTAAAACTTATATCATCCTTCAGCCCTATGCTCCGAGCATGCTGAAGATACTTAACCCTACTCAGTCCCTTCGTGAGGGGATCTGCTGGGTTCTCATCCGATGATACCCTCTTTGCCACGAGGAGTCCTTCTTCGATCCGATGTCTGATGAAATGGTATTTTCTGTCGATGTGTCTGGATCTACCGTGATCCCTTGGTTCCTTGGCTAAGGCAACAGCACTTTCACTATCACAGAAAATTTCCGTTGGCTCTTTAATAGCTGGTACAACTCCAAGGTCTCCAATGAAGTTCTTCAGCCATATCGCCTCCTTTGCTGCTTCACTAGTTGCAATATACTCTGATTCACAAGTAGAATCTGCCACTGTCTCTTGCTTGGAACTCTTCCAAGAAATTGCTCCTCCGTTTAGGGTAAAGACCCAGCCCGACTGAGAGCGGAAATTATCCCTATCAGTCTGGAAGCTAGCATCACTATACCCTAAAACTCTCAAGTCATCACTCCCACCGAGGGTAAGAACCCAGTCCTTAGTCCTCCGTAGGTACTTGAGGATATTCTTTACCGCAGTCCAGTGTGCCTTGCCAGGGTTCGCCTGATATCTGCTAACCATGCTCAAGGCAAAAGCTACATCGGGTCGAGTACACGTCATAGCATACATGATCGATCCTACAGCCGAAGCGTAAGGAGTTCGACTCATTTCTGCTATCTCAGCCTCAGTGTTAGGGCTTTGTGTCTTACTCAATCTGGTGTTACTCTGGATGGGTAACTCTCCTTTCTTGGAATCCTGCATGCTGAATCTCTTCAGCACCTTATCCAAGTAGGTACTCTGACTAAGTCCAATTAGTCTTTTACTCCGATCTCTCAAGATTCTTATCCCTAAAATATAGGCAGCTTCACCAAGGTCCTTCATAGCGAAACACTTCCCAAGCCAGGACTTTACTTCCTGCAGGGTTGGAATGTCGTTTCCTATGAGTAGTATGTCATCCACATACAATACCAAAAAGCTAACTATACTCCTACTAGCCTTGACATATACACTAGATTCGTCTTTGTTCCTTGAAAAACCAAACTCTTTGACTTTCTCATCAAAACAAAGATTCCATCTGCGAGGTGCTTGCTTCAAACCATAAATGGATTTCTCAAGCTTACACACTCTATTAGGGTACTCGTTGCTGACAAAACCTTTTGGCTGACTCATGTAAACATCTTCAGCCAACTTTCCATTAAGGAAAGCGGTTTTGACATCCATCTGCCATATTTCATAGTCATGAAATGCAGCTATGGCTAACAGAACCCGAATAGACTTAATCTTGGCTACCGGAGAAAAGGTCTCATCATAATCCACTCCAGGAATTTGAGAGAAGCCCTTTGCAACCAGTCTAGCCTTATAAGTGTGTACTTTACCATCCATGTCGGTCTTCTTCTTGAAGATCCATTTGCACCCTACTGTCTTACGACCTGGTACATTTTCAACCAAGTTCCAAACTTGATTGTCATACATGGATTGTATCTCGCTATCCATAGCCTCCTTCCATTTAGCAGACTCGGGGCCTGCCATGGCTTCCTCGTAGCTGTTAGGGTCATCTTGACTTACTAGTGTTTCATCACTAATAAGTGTCTCACCTTCTGCAGTAATATGGAATCCATAGTAATGCTCAGGTGCACTCCTAACTCTCGTGGAACGTCTCAGAGGTACAGATTTGTCAATTGGCTCAACAGGAGTTTCCTCCTCAAGTTGAGGGCTAGAGTTTGAAGTTCCTTCACCGCTTGATTCTTGAATTTCTTCAAGATCAATTTGCCTCCCACTGTCTCCTTGGCTTATAAATTCTCTCTCTCGAAAGACTCCTCTTCTTGCTACAAAGACCACATTGTCACTAGGTCTGTAGAAGAGGTAACCAAAGGATCGCTGTGGGTAACCGATGAAAATACACCTCTCGCTTCGAGGTTCGAGCTTATCATGAGTCTCGCGTCTCACGAAAGCCTCGCAACCCCAAATCTTGATGTGGTCTAGTTTAGGTACTTTACCAGTCCACATCTCGTGAGGAGTTTTGGCAACTTTCTTTGTAGGGACTAGATTAAGAATATGGGCGGCAGTCTCTAAGGCATACCCCCAGAATGAGATTGGTAGCGTAGCTCGACTCATCATGGAACGAACCATATCTAACAAGGTTCGATTGCGCCTCTCAGCCACACCATTCAACTGTGGTGTCCTGGGAGGTGTCAATTGTGAGACTATCCCACATTCCCTTAGATAGTCGAGGAACTCTGAACTAAGATACTCACCACCACGATCGGATTGAAGCATCTTAATGTTCCTGCCCAATTGATTCTCGACTTCCTGTTTAAATTCCTTAAACCTCTCGAAAGTCTCTGACTTATGCTTGATCAAGTAGACATATCCATATCTACTATAATCATCAATAAAAGTCAAATAATAATGATTAGCATCCCTTGTGGCATGTTTGAATGGTCCACACACATCCGTGTGTATAAGGTCCAACAAACCTTCACCCCTCTCACACGAACCTGTGAAGGGTGACTTTGTCATTTTTCCAAGTAAGCATGATTCGCAACTATCATCTGACTTTAGGTCAAATGACTCCAAGACTCCATCCTTTTGGAGTTGTCCTATGCGTTTCTTGCTTATATGTCCAAGACGACAATGCCATATAGATGCTTTATCCAAGTTATTATTAGTAGAATCAATACACAAAACATTATTTCCTAAGTTATCAACAACAGATACAGCTTCATACACACCATCACAAGGTAATGCTTTAAAATAAAGAACATTATTAAAGAAAGCATCAATAGAACCAACTTCATTATTAAATGAAAAGGTAAACCCTTGTTTGTACAAAGCATGGAAGGAAATAATATTTCTTGCCATTCCTGGCGAATAACAACACTTATTCAGATCTAAACTAAACCCACTACTTAGCGATAAAGTATAAACTCCAATCTTGGTAACAAGTATAGCTTTCCTATTCCCCATGATCAAGTTTATCCTTCCTTGCTCCGCATCCTCACTTCTTCTTAGTCCCTGCAAGTCACAACAAATGTGAATACCACACCCGGTATCAAGGACCCAAGAATTAGAATGGGGTGAGTTATTAGAAATGATAGTGTAAATACCTGCATGGTTGGGTTTAACTTTCCCATCCTTCACATCTTGCTGGTATTTTGGGCAGTTCCGCTTCCAATGAGCTTTTTCATGGCAATAGAAGCATTCAGCCTCTTTTGGGTCAGAAGAAGGAGTAATGAAACCTTTCTTGGTTCCACTTGAAGAAGAGCCATCAAGGGTCCGAGCCTTGGTACCCTTCGAAGATCTCTTTCTCTTCCTCCATCGATTCTTCCCAATTGCCAAAACCGGAGTAGAGTTTTGAGTAGGAGTGATAGCAACCAACTTCCCTTAAGACCTGATTCTGCGGTCTTGAGAAGTCCCTGAAGTTTGCTGAGGGTGACTTCTTCCTTGTTCATGTGATATGTCATGCGGAATTGATCATAGCACGATGGTAAAGGAATGCAAAATAATATCTATTGCAAGATCCTCCGGGAAGTTCACATTAAGCTTCAGCAAACGATCCACATACCTTTGCATTTTCTGCATGTGGCTCGTGACGGATTCCCCGTCCTTCATCATGGTTGTTATCATGGAGCAGATGATTTCATACCTCTCTTGTCTTGCACTTTGATGGTATCTTTCCATCAAATCTTGGTGCATGTCATAAGGGTAGAAATTCTCATAAGACTTTTGGAGTTCCGCTGTCATCGTGGCCGTCATGATGCAAGCCACTTTCGTAGCATCCCTTTCATGTGCCCGAAATTCAGCGATCTCCTGAGGAGTTGCAGTGGACTCATCAATCTCCTTAAGCTCCTTGTCAAGGACATATTCTTTGTCCTCGTAGTGGGTAATCATCCTGATGTTTCTGATCCACTCATTGAAGTTGGATCCATCAAAGGTGACTTTCCCACACAAGTTCATAAGGGTAAAGGAGCCATTAGGATTAGAGCCAGAAGCATTGTTGAAAGACATCTGAAGGAAAGAGGACAAGATTAGTTTAGATATAAGAGAGTCCTTAATAAAACACCCAAATGTAATATTAAGGCTAGGATCCAATCACAATATAATATAACTTAGAAGAGGTATGCCGTAATCTAAGCTATATCATATTTGAAAGGTAGGTGAATGACGATTCACCAATTTCCACCACGAAAACCGCAATATTTTAGTATTAGGTTTTTGAATGGTTCTTAGAAATTCCTAGATTCTTTGAGATTCAATGAACTTTTCAAAGGCATGTTTCAATCTCGAGTGTGCCCTCCAAGTTTTGTGACTGGGATACCGAGGATCACAAAACGAGGTGTGAAGTAACCATGCAAATCACTTGGTACCCTTAAAGTTTATCACTCAATCGATGTGCCGGTTAACCACACATGCTCCATCGATACTATAATAAACCCTAAGTCACCCTTTACCTACCTTGTTAAGTCCAAGTTAGTGTGCCGGTTTACCACACACGCTCCACCAACGACTTAATCAAAGTGTAAAGTGTAATTTCATGGAATAGCACCTTATTCACATTTTTCCTAAAGTAACTAAGATTGGGAATTTAATAAAACATTTAGTTACTTTATAATATTCATCATACTTTGAATGAGAATTAATAAGTCCTTGTCTTACCTGTTCGGCTAACGACCCTCCACCGGTCAAGGAAGCGGTGGGTGAGAGTGGACACCCATTAAGTCACCATTTTATAGGCAACAACCTTATACCCACCTTATAGACCGGCTTCGTGAATGAGGCGTACTAGCGGTAAGACGACTTTGTTCTTATACATATATATATATATAATTATTAAATCATAATAATATAAGTATAAGGGTTGAATTTTAACTTTTAAAATTCTAGGGGTTGGTACTAAAGTTTTAACTTAACTTTACTTGTTCCAAAACTTGAAGGCAAGTTTTGTAAACTTTCAAAACTTTTCATTTCTTGTAACTTATGAGTTTAATAGAGTAATAAAATGAGGATTTTTCATTTTTCCTAATTCTTGTGTTCTTTTAATGGTTTTTAATCCAATAGACTTTTGGTTTTCCATAACTTGAGGACAAGTTATGGACTCCATTAAAACACATTATGATCATGAATTAATCTACCACATAGGTTACAAATAATTCCTATGATCATCTAAACATCATAAGAACAAGAATATGAATATGAACACTTTCAAGAATCAAAATCACATTTAATCTTTGTAATTTTGATAACTAGTTGTTGGAAATGAGTTAGAAAAGACATTACACCTTCTAAAACAAGTTTTCAAGTACCAAAACATTTTAGGGTAATGATTCTAATCCATTTCCAGCAACTCAAGTCGAAATTCTGCACTGTGTCGACCCTACTCGCCGAGTGCATAATCCTACTCGCCGAGTAGGTTGAAGATACACATGAACTCGACGAGTCCTCCCCATGGACTCGCCGAGTCCATCAGTCAGACAGCAAGATTTTCGACTTTCTTCAACTTTTAAGCAGAAATAACAAACAAACAAGCCTAGGCTCTGATACCACTGATGGGTTTTGAGCATTCTAACACTTCCTAAGTGTACATGCAACCCTAATAACCTTGGATCTATGTTTGTCTAATTATCATGCAAAGTTGAATTCCAAGGTTATATTCCTATCTAGCATACATGGGGAACAATTTTAACTTGAATCATAGATAGAATAACTTACCTTGTTGTTGCTTGTGTTCCTTGAAACCTTGCGAGCCTAGCACCCCAAGTGTGATGCCTCAAATGCTTCACACAACACCAAATGCTCTTGGAAAGACTCTTGAGATAACACACACTTCTCAAAATCGGCCAAGCCCCCTAGTTTCTTAGTGTTCAAGTTGTGTAGCCCTTGTGTAGCCAATTTTGTGGAGAATGGGACTCTTATATAGTGTTGGCACATCTAGGGTTACACCATGTAAACCCTAATGTGTCATGACTCTTCATTTCCATGACCCATGGGTTTGTAACTCCCATGGAGCATCCATGGAGCATCCTATGGGTAGAAGCCAACTTGATAATCCATGGAGCCTCTTAGCCCACTATACAAGATATGGATGATTTACATAATCAACCCATATATTTAATTAGTTATCCTTTGATCACTTAATTAATTCCAAATTAATTCTTTGATCAACTAATTAAATAATATTATTAATATATTAGAACTTATAATATATTAATAATCTCCAAGTGTTATTTCTCTCATTTAGTCTATCCAATTGCATGGTGCCATGCAACCCAAATGGACCATGCCGGGTCGGGTCAAGTACAAGCCCGAAATAGTTATGGACTTAGACACCTTATCCAACAGATAGAACATTAACATAATTATTCTGGAAGTCAAAAGATGAAAAATGAAATGATAGCAAACGATTGACAAAAGATAGCAACACTTATACTTATAAATAAACAACAAATTTTATCTATCATCAAATGTCAATTACACTTTACACATTTCAAACCTATCTAATTACTAAAACTAATATCATCCTTTAGCCCTATGCGCCTCGCATGCTGGAGATGCTTAACCATACCTAGTCCCTTCATGAGGGGATCTGCTGGGTTATCATCCAATGATACCCTCTTTGCCACAAGGAGTCCGTCTTCTATTCCATGTCTGAGGAAATGGTATTTTCTGTCAATGTGTCTGGATCTTTCGTGATCCCTTGGTTCCTAGGCCAAGGCAACTGCACTTTCACTATCACAGAAAATCTCCATAGGCTCCTTTGTAGCTGGTACAACTCCAAGGCCTTCAATGAAGACCTTTAGCCATATAGCCTCCTTTGCTGCCTCACTTGCCGCTATATACTCTGATTCTCAAGTTGAATAAGCCACTATATCCTACTTGGAACTTTTCCAAGTAAGTGCTCCTCTGTTTTAAGGTAAAGAACCAGCCTGACTGAGAGCGGAAATTATCCCTATCAATCTGGCAGCTAGCATAACTATACCCTACTACTTTCAAGTCATCACTCCTACCGAGGGTTAGGACGCAGTCCTTAGTCCTCTGTAGGTACTTTAGAATTTTCTTTACCGCAATCCAGTGAGCCTTGCCAGGGTTCCCCTGATATCTGCTGACCATGCTCAATGCAAAGGCCACATCAGGACGAGTGCAAGTCATAGCATACATGATCGAGCCTACAATAGAAGCATACGGTACTCGACTCATCTTAGCTATCTCAGCCTCTGTACTTGGGCTCTGTGTCCTACTCAGTCTGGCATTACTCTGGATAAGTAACTCTCCTTTCTTGGAATTCTACATGCTGACCCTATTCAGCACCTTATCCAAGTAGGTACTCTCACTAAGTCCAATTAGTCTTTTACTCCTGTCTCTCAAAATCCTTATCCCTAGGATATAAGCACCTTCTCTAAGGTCCTTCATATCAAAACACTTCCCAAGCCAAGACTTAACTTCCTGCAGAATTGGGATGTCATTTCCTTTAAGTAGTATGCCATCCACATACAATACCAAAAAGCTAACTATACTCCCAATAACCTTGACATATACACTAGATTCATCTTTGTTCCTTGAAAAACCAAACTCTTTGACTTTCTCATCAAAACAAAGATTCCATCTGCGAGGTGCTTGTTTCAATCCATAGATGGATTTCTCATCCTTACACACTCTATTAGGGTACTTTGTGCTGACAAAACCCTCTAGCTGACTCATGTAAACATCCTCAGCCAACTTTCCATTAAGGAAAGCGGTTTTGACATCCATTTTCCATATTTCGTAGTTATGAAATGCAGAAATGGATAACATAACCCTAATAGACTTAATCTTCACTACTGGCGAAAAGGTCTCATCATAATCAACTCCCGGAGTTTTAGAAAAGCCCTTTGCAACCAGTCGTGCCTTATAAGTGTGTACATTACCATCCATGTCAGTCTTCTTCTTGAAGAGCCATTTGCACCCGACTGTCTTATGACCTGGTACATTGTTAACCAAGTTCCAAACTTGATTGTCATACATGGACTGTATCTCGCTATCCATAGCCTCTTTCCATTTGGCCGCCTCAGGGCCTCCCATGGCTTCCGTATAGCTGTTAGGTTCCTCCAGACTTACTAGTGTATTGACACTGATAAGTGTATCACCGTCCGTAGTAATATGGAAACCATACTAATGCTCAGATGCATTCCTAACTCTCATGGAACACCTCATAGGTACAGACTCGTCGATCGGATCACTGGGAGTTTCCTCCTCAGGTTGATTGCTAGGGTTTGAGGTTCCTTCACCACTTGAATCTTGAATTTGTTCAAGGTCAATTTGCCTCTCACTGTTTCCTTGGTTTATGAACTCTCTCTCACAAAAGACTCCCCTCCTTGCTACAAAGACCACATTATCACTAGGTTTATAGAAAAGGTAACCGAAGGATTTTTGTAGGTAGCCGATGAAAATACACCTCTCAATTCGAGGTTCGAGCTTATCGTGAGTCTCACGCCTCACGAAAGCCTCACAACCCCAAATCTTGATGTGGTGTAGATTAGGAACTTTTCTACTCCACATCCCGTGAGGTGTTTTGGCAACCTTTTTCGTAGGGACTAGATTAAGAATATGGGCGGCAATCTCTAAGGCATACCCCCAGAATGAGATTGGCAGCGAAGCTTCACTTATCATGGAATGAACCATATCCAAAAAGTTTCGATTATGCCTCTCAGCCACACCATTAAGCTATGTTGTTCTGGGAGGTGTCAATTGTGAGACAATCACACATTCCTTAAGATTGTCAAGGAACTTTGTGCTAAGATACTCACCACCTCGATTAGATCGAAGCATCTTAATGTTGCTGCCCAATTGATTCTCCACTCCCTTCTAAAACTCTTTGAACTTTTCAAAGGTTTCAGAGTTATGCTTGATTAAGTAGACATATCCATGTCTATTATAATCATTAGTAAAAGTGATATACAAGCGGCTAGCATCCTAGATGGTTCTGAAGGGTCAACACACATCAGTATGTATAAGATCCAACAAACACTCACCTCTAGCACAAGTACTAGTAAAGGGTGACTTTATCTACCTCTTTCCTCGATGTATACTCTGACAACACTTGTCTACCTCTTTCCTCGATGTATACTCTGAAAACAAATGTGACAAGGCTTTCGACTTCCAGAGCTTCAGATCATTTGCATCAATTCCTCTACAATCACTTCCTAGAAATTCAATAAATTTGGTCCTTTGTTATTTTTCTCGGGTGTATATTCGAGTCCTATGATCCGATGGTTTGTTTCTGGTCTAATTGAGTATGGATTTGAATCGGGTCCACTTTTATATTCCTCTTGAGAAAGATAATCTCAATCGGTTCCAACAATGCTATTCATATGGGGGATTTTGGTTTTAAATGATGCATGTATGAGGGCAATTTTTGGATGGAAGAGAGAGAGAGAGAGAGAGAGAGAGAGAGAGAGAGAGAGAACATGAGATTATGAGGGTAAAGAAAAGGATAAGGTTAGTTCTTACATTAAGACCTATTAAAGAAAGAAATTGGTTGAATTCCAAGACCTATTGACCCATAACATAACACACGATAAAAGACCTATATTATGTGAGAAATAGAGCAAACTGCAACAAGTTAAACTGATGACTTATTCATAGAAATTAGCCCTATATATAGTTGATAGGAGCTATGAGTTACAAAAGTGAAAATGCTCATCATTAAGAGCTTTTATTTAACTAGTTCATTAACTACTAGCCAATAACCACTAGAAACTGCCAAAAACTCTTCAATTTTCGTCCATGCTAGACACAAGACAAGGATATGGTTCAAATTTCTTACATGATCACCAAAAGGGAAAAAAAACATGGTCACAACTTCCATGTAGCCAAAACAAATCGGCCCGCCCCATCTCAAGCCCCAATCCACGAAATCAAGCACACTCCAATGCCCAAATTAGTAAAGCTCATCTCCTTGGCAAGTAATCCATTTTTAATTAGGCTATCTAGGTCGAAACATATATCATTAAACGCATATCAAGAAAAGGGAATTTAACTTGGGAAATTTAGTAGGCGATATCAATGACATTTACAACCCTTTGGCAAAACTCAACTGTCTCCCCGATCACTAAAAACCTGGGTCATTTGAAGGATCATAATTGGAATGTTGGATTTGTTGAAAAAAAATAATGAATTGACTATCTTTGGTATTAACTTAAGCAGTGCAGGCAGTGTTTTGGATGACGATGATTATTTAAATGAGAGCCAAATCTCAAGTGGGGACAATGCAATATGGGTGATGATTGAGTGCACATCGTAATATCAAGGAACAAGGGTGGCTTTTGTTGGGATTTCCAATGGATTTAATGGTCTTGATTCCCCTAATTTTCTATTATCGAATATGTATGCATCAGTTCAAAATGAACTCAATGGAATTCTATGGGATAATCTGTTATGAGAAAAGATGTATGCCTGCTTCATAATCATGAATGTGATTAGAAGGCAACAATTATCATTGTGATGGTGATCTTGTGAAGGCAAAAAGAATATGATAATGTTAAGAGGGTGGTTATATGTTTGTGCGTATATATGTATGTGTGTGTGTGTGTGAGAGAGAGAGAGAGAGAGAGAAAGAGAGAAAGAGTGTTATCTAGGACTATTTGTTTTTAATGTTTATTAAATCTTAAAAAATTATTAATAAAAGGGAGAAGGGTATAATAGTCTTTTTAGTTTAGTGACAGACCACAAATGTTGACAAACTTGCTGGAATGGATCACCAACCTAAAAGTTTAATGGTTTATGTAACGTCCTGACTATGTTAACCTGGTAAACCGATACTAATGAAATCCATTTGTCTCGAAATACTATCCCAAAATTATAGCATGATAGATAACACAAAATCACAAAATACAAAAGTTGTTGATGCGTGTGTACAGTCACACCTTCATCCTCTCATGATCATCTGAAGTACCTGAAACACTTAATCCATAACAGTAAGGAAACCCTGGTATGGGGCCATCACCTAGAGTTTTGAACCCCAACCACCATGTCTATAACATCCCAAAATTTATGACCAAATATTTCATTTTTAATATAATAATTATAAAACCATTATCTGAAAACAACCATCGTATCAACTCATATCAAAACCAATGTTGCAATAGTCAAAACATGTCATGAATAACAACATTAGAGTAAAATCCCAAAGATCTTATGTGCGGAAAACATGGTGTGATGCGCTGCAGTCATGTCGGCTCCTATCCTCTTTCGAAGAAGTACCTAAAAGCAAAACTATAAACCGTAAGCACGAAGCTTAGTGAGTTCCCCCAACATACCACATACTATATACTGCCATGCTTACCTGGGTGCCCGACCTACCCTGTCAGGAATATCTGGGTGCCCTACCTACCCTGTCAAGCATATATGGGTGCTCGACATACCTTGTCAGGGATATCTGGGTGTCTGAGCTACCTTGTCAGACATATCTAGGTGCCCGACCCACCGTCCGGTGTATTTCAACTGGTTACGGGGTCTATTTCACCCCTACTACTACCACATAATCATATCATAAACATATTGTCAGGCACATCAAGTTTCCCGACCTACCTTCTAGTATATACTAACCGGCTACACGGTCAGTTTCACTCGTACCATTATCACATAATATCATAACAAACTAGCACATAATCTTAACAGACAGGTGGCACACCAGAAAATTATCACATATAAAATCATCTACTACAACTCCTACTAGTGGGCTGGCCTTGGTGCCTTAGACCCACTGCTACAGAGAAGGTAGCTCACCTCAAATGTTGTAAGTAGCTGAACTGTCCTTGCCTCTGAAATCAACGCCACTCAAACTCCTACAGATAAAAGATTTCCTTTAATTACCCTTTCATACTCATAACCCATTAAGGTTCAACTTTGGTCAAAGTCAAAGTAAAAGTCAACACTTTGGTCAACGTCAACACTCTAGTCAATGTTAACATTCTAGTCAAAGCCAACATTCTGGGTTGACTCAACTTGCCAAGTTCTATAAATCATAAAATCCTGAAATCGCGATCCAACTCATCGAGTTCTTTCACGAACTCGTTGAGTTCCTCCTATCAACAAAATCAGTACTTTCCCACTCAACTCGTTGAGTTATCCTTGAACTCGTCGAGTCCTTCCTTTTACAGAATCGGGGTACTTTGACCCAACCTGTCGAGTTCCTCTATGAACTCGTCGATTTCTTCAGTATGTTAAGCTCGCATAATGTATTAAGCAATTATTCTTCGAATCTAAGTCTCATATTCCAGATCTAGGTCGAATACACCTCTAGGAGGGTAAAGTTTCTGACTTTACACATTAAGACCCATCCTAGAAGAACTGAGCCCTAACCCTAGCACAAAATGGCTGATTACCAACTTCAAAAATGATGAAAACTTCAAGATAATCCATAGAATCATAGATTTGGACTCTACGGATACTTTGGTCACATAAAGTTCCTATCTTTACTTGCATGCATTGACTACTTGGCTCAAAAGGCAAAAAAGATGGTCCACAAGTAGCATGGGACTTACATGGCCATAAATTTGGCACCTTTATGCCATGACATCCCCTAAAGACACTAGATCTGAAAGGTTTCCTGCTTGGGACATCCAATTGTTGGATTAGGTGTCTAAGACGATAACTATAACTGGTATGTACTTGACCCGAGAGTAGCATGGTCAATTTTAGGTTGCCTTCACCAGGACAATTTGATAGGATTGATATTTGAGAAAGAGGTTATATATTATTTATTAATATATTATAAGTATAATATATTAATTACGAAATCATATTATTTAATTAATATTGGTCAAAAATTAATTTGGAATTAATTTAGTGATTGAAATAGACTAATTAAATCTACAGGGACTGATTATGTAAATCAGTGATATTTATAGTTTGGGCTTATAATCCATGTTGATTAAGAATGGACTAAATCTTTATGAGAGTACATGAAGAGTTAGTCCATAAGGCTAATGAGTTAGCGGAATAAAAGCCCAAGTGAATTATGGCTTATACGTTTAAACCCTAAAGACTCCAAACTACTCTAGCTTGCAAAATCGGTCACCAGTGCTCCAAGGTGTAAACCTAGCCGATTTATGATCCAAACCTCTCTCTCAATATTCTCTAATTGTTCATGGTGTTTGTGACTTGTTTGAGGCACAACACTTGGGTGCTAAGCTCTTGAAAGGCCAAGTTCTACAAGGTACAACAACGAGATAATCTTATAACTAGTTTTATGTTGTTTATGTAAATTGCATGCTAGTTAGGCTTCATGCTTTGGAAACCAATATTGTAGGTATAATTAGAGAAAACTTAGATCCAAAGCATTAGGTTTGTATGTGCATCATGGGTAGTTTTCTATTATATTGATGCAAATGTTTGATTTTCAAAGTTGAAAAAAATAAGAAAAATGATGTCTGACTGCTGGACTGGACGAGTCCATGAATGAACTCCACGATTTGACTAATAAGTTCATGAAATAGATGAGTCCATTATCAGACTCGACGAGTTGTGTGACAACCCAAAATTTCCATTTGTACGAACATCATCTATTCAGTAGAAGCTAGTTCAGTTTCAGTGATTTTCAAGCTTTTCCGAACAAGTTTGTGTACATTAGGGTTTATGTTTTAGATGATATCAGGAGAGTGGATACTCCTGGTTTTGTGAAACTTGGGCATTTCCAGTTTCATAATGTTACAGTCCAACATCAGGAATAAAAATATTTTTCGCCAAAATATTCCAGGACTATAAATAGTTTTCTGAATTAAATTAATTCATTATTCACAATTCCAAATAGAGAAAAGCCATATTCTCTCTGACGGATCTTCGGGTTTTCATCCCATATTGTGAGTTTACTTTTCTAAATGTGTTTCAATACTTGTTAGATGCTTTATAACATCAATTACATGTTTAGATTTCAAGATCCGGGAGTTTACCGCCCAAGAACGTTCTTGGGGAGTAAACTCCAAAATGGAACATAAAGGCTTCCTAGTCCCGATTCCTTGTTAGACAACTTGTTTATGGGTTAGGGTATGATCTTTATAGGCCAAAAAGCATCCAAGAAACACAAGTCTTTGGAGTTTAAGGCCAAGGAACTTCCTTGGGCCGTAAACCCCTTTTAAAGGGGCATAAGTGCCCTAAACTTCCCCCTTATGCTTAAGGACTTTACCCACTAATACTTGTGCTTATTTAGAACATCAAAAACCCATCAAAATCACAAGTTTGTAGGAGTTTACGGCCAAGAACCCCTCTTGGGCCGTAAACCCCTTTTTGTAGGGTAAAAATCATTCCAAACACACCTTAGGCCTTAAGACAATTTACCTTGAATACTTGGGACTAGAATGGAGAGTAGAACACATAAAAATCACTCCTTGAAAGGAGTTTATGGCCAAGGAACATATCTTGGGCCGTAAACTCCAAGTGAAGGCACAAAAGTGTGCCTCTTGTCCCCATTAGCCTTAGATAAATTCATGGAAGCCATCCTTGATGTTTAAGAGCCTCAAAACAATTAAAAGCCATCACCCCTTAGGAGTTTATGGCCGTAAACTCTAGGGTGAATGGAATTTAGGCCGTAAACTCCACTATGGAGTATTCTAGAGCCTTAAACTACTTCATGTGTTATTCCAACAAAGCTAGGAGTGTTCTTGAAGCAAGATAGCACCACAAAACACCCAAAACCACCATTTGAGGAGTTCATGGCCATAAACCCATGAGTTTACGGCCGTAAACTCCAAGGTGTGGGGTTTGTTGGGTGGTGAACTCCTATACAAGGCCATTTGATGTTTCAAACCCTTTTGCCTTGTCCCGTAGCAACTTAGATGCAACCATTTGAACCTTAAACACTCTTAAAAGTGTTTACATGTTTTCTAAGTGTCTTAACTTATTTATTTAAGTTATTATTTGTCTAATTAGTTATATATATGCTTATTATATGATAACTAGGCTCGTGCGTGTAGACAAGTCTCCTTTTGCCACCTAGTGCGGTATCCGACACCGCAATTCAAACGACTCACCACAAGTGAGTTCATACCCCTTGAATCAACCTTTGTGATGATTTTAAATGTTTTATAACACTTTATGGGGGGGAATACAAGTCAAATACTTATAGTTATTGTTTCAATCACATGTAATTGCATTTAATCACATGTGATTAATAACTAGGAAAACAACGATTTTCACCACTGTTCAAACTGTTTTTCAAACTGCTTTACTATTGAAATGTTTTACAAACTGTTTTACTATCCAAACTTACTTATAGACTGTGATTGAAACAAATGCTTCTTATACTTAAACTGTTTTATCAACTTATGCCTTCAAAATGTTTTATAGATCGACATCAAGTCGATCTTCTCTTGAAATTATATTTATGCTTCAAATGTTTTATGAAAACTTATTTATGCTTTTATATATCCAATTGCATGCCCATATATGTATAGATATATAAATAATGTTCAAAGGGCTTAGGAAGGCCATCCGCCCTATTTCCTTTTCCTCGATTTGGATGTGGTCTGTTGGGATTTCGGGTGACCATCCGAAGGTCGTTTCCATATTACTTATATATCATATATACATGTATAGACATAAAAGTACTTCCATATTCATACTCATCAGTACATCATTTAGCTGGTTACCATCGGGGTAACGCAGGATCAATACATATACAGATATACTAGAAACAAGTACATATACAAATATACTAGAAACAATACATATACAGATATACTAGAAACAATACATATACAGATATACTAAAAACAATACATATACAGATATACTAGAAACAATACATATACAGATATACTAGAAACAATACATATACAGATATACTAGAAACAAGTACATATACAGATATACTAGAAACAAGTACATATACAGTCATACTAGAACGAGAAACAATACATATACATAAATACGTTGATAATCGTGATCCACTGTGTCGGAGCATGCCTTAAATGTCATGGCCCGAGTTGTAGCCAGAATTCTCTTGGAGGGAGAGCGTGAGTTTACGTATAGATCTATACTGGATTGACTATCCTACACCTTGCTGCTAGCTACAGCCGGACCTGCAGGTCTGCGGGTGCCAAACGTCATTTCTTTTATTACGACCATTCATTATGTCGTTGTTACCAGTCGATAGCATGGTGCAATTTATCACATTATACCTTAATATAAATCCGGTTTAAGGTAGTAGTATTTAGTACAGCAGTAGTCTTATTATACAAAGCTACAGTACTACAATGATTTACCCATTACATATTTTAGTGATAATCTCACTTAAGCATTAATGTACAAACTATATTTTTAACAAATGATAGTTATACTTGGGTAATTACACACTTTTACAACAGACAAGTTTACAAAACAGTTTAGCCTTGGTAGAAGGTTACTTTTATAGAAAATATAGGATTTTCTGAGAGTTTCAAACTTTTACAAACACTTTCAAACATTTGCTTACATTTTTACAAACTTATACATTGAGACAGGTTCAAACGTTTTTACAAGAAACATTGACACTAAAATACTTATGAACTCACCAGCTTAATGTTGATAAACTCTTTCAAAATAACTTGTATTCTTAGGTCATCAGTAGATAGGTACCGAGGCCAGCTTTTGAGAAGATGGAGTGCATTCAAGACTCATCTCATATTATTTTGTGTTACATTATTTTGGTGTCTATAGGTCATCAGTATTATTTTGTGTTGTGATACTATACATGACGTCCTCCGCCCCAAAACGTTTCCGCCGTTCTTGGTTTTGGGGTGTGACAGATTGGTATCAGAGCATTGTTTATAGTGAATCAAGTATATCAACCCATAAAAGATATGCTAAACTATAAACCCAAAAGGGACTAAAACACTCTGACCAAGAGTCTATACTTTAAATAATAAAATATTTAATTAAGTATACTAGTCTGCATTCATACTAAAATCAGTGTCACAATGACAAGAACAAAAGTATTACGATTGTTGAATATCACAAGTGAGCTCGGGGATGTATGGTCAGTCCTGGGAATGGCATAGCCTGATCAACTATGCTGGTCCTAAGAGTGATTAGCATATGCCCTAGAATGCTTGTGATATGTTAACAAGTCTAAAAACTTACCAACAATACCACAAGAAGATCAGTAGAACTTAAAACTTAAAATACTATATGAGTATTTTGTGCTACTAGTTACACGTATACTATATTCTTATACCTCTCTTCTCGCGTAGATTTAAATGGCTGGATTCCATCATGGCGACCCGTACTTTCCCAATGAAGGCAATGCCGGGTGGATCGATGAAGAGCCCGAAGATGATCATCCAATCCCTTTGGATGATCACCTCGCAGAAGGCTTTTCAGATGGATCTGACTCCGAGCCTGAAGTCAACAACCTACCGCTTGTAGGTCAAGCCCCGAACAACAACCCTCGACCAGCGTTTCCAGGTCCTACTCCCATGTGGGCAAACGACATAAATCGCTGGAGTGACGAACAGGGTCAACCCTTACCATACTTTGGGGACCGAACCTTTTACAATATCAACGATGGTGGCTCTGCTGACAGAGCTCTGCCGGTAATCATCCGCAGAATAGCTCGGAATGTCGAGCAAGGTCGATCAGCCATCGACCGGGTCATGGAGATTGATGCCAATTCAGGTGTCAATACAGTCCGCATCCGCCGTCTTGAAGAAGACATGGAACGGACCCGGAGAACCAACGAAACTCTGCAGCAACAGCTGGCTGCCTCTCGTGCTGAAGTCTTAGAACTTCGAGCTCGTCAGAGAACTCAGGACCGACACCTTCAAGAGGTGTTTCGCCAAGTGTCCGACCTCAGGGCTCGCCCGAGGAATTCCCATCGCCATTAGATGATGTCTAGTACATCTCTGTCTTTTGATTTAGGGATAGCCTTGAACTTATGTGCTCTAAGTAGCACTTGTCTGTAAAATATTCCTAACTTTCGATACTCTAATTAGGAATCTAGGACTGTCAGTCTTGTCCTTATGGTATGATGTAAGATCTACTGTTAGGTCGATTTTCCTTGAACTTATTACATCAGTAATACCCGTACTATTGAAATCTATCTAATCTGTGGGAAAAATTTGTACACTTGCGTATTTCCTACTAATATTTCTTATTGTGATTTCAAACACTCATTCAACTGTTGGGCTATGGATAGTTAGTCCATGGGTCACTCTCACGTTGCTTACAAATTGATTCTTACCATCCTTTTTGTCTTTATAAACTTATAGCTGAAGGATGCCTCCTCGCAAATCTCCCAGGAATAGGAATAATCCTGTACCTCCACCGCCTCCACCACCTGCGGTCATCGATACTACAGCCCTGAATGCTGCCGTAGCTGCAGCAGTGGCAACTGCCATGGCTCAGTATCACTCATCAGATGCTAGTAGAGGTGGAACCCCTGTGGAATCTATCCCAGTTGAAATCCCTGTGCGCTCAAGGGAGTGCTCTTACAAGGATTTCACGAACTCCAAGCCGAAGCCTTTCTATGGCATCGGCGGAGTCATTGCTCTCTCGCAATGGTTCGAGAAGACTGAATCAGTCTTCGAAATCTGTTCGTGCCCTGCTGCGTGCAAAGTGAAATATGCCGCATGCACCTTTGAGGGTAAAGCCCTAACGTGGTGGAACGGCCACGTCAAAGCCCTAACTCTCGTCGTGGCTAACGACATGGGCTGGGAAACGATGAAGGACCTCATGACTGAGGAGTACTGCCCTAGGGGCGAAGTCCAGAAGTTAGAACATGAACTCTGGAATCTGACCATGAAGGGCACCAACGTGATCGCTTACACTGCCCGCTTTAGCGAACTGGTGGCCCTATGCCCCAATATGGTTCCCACTGAAGGGAAGAAGATTGAACGGTATGTATGGGGGTTAATGCCTCCGTACCAGAGGAATGTCTTAGCATCCAACCCTGCTACCTTCGACAGTGCCAAGCGATTGGCATAAAGACTTATTGACCATGGAGTCAAGACCCCTGCATCCACAACCACCCAAGCCATCCCAGAACCCTCCAAACCCGCTGGCAACAAGCGGAAGTTCTGGGATGAGAAGAAGAAGCAGCGAGCTTCAAAGAAACAGCAAATCGTAGCAGTACATGCTGCGGTATCCCCTACTGCTGTTACTGCTCCGGGGAAGCAGTATTCTGGAAGTTTGCCGAAGTGCAACTAATGCAACTTCCACCACAACGGCGCCTGCCGTGAAATGCAGTGTACTAACTGCCACAGAAAAGGACACACCGTCCGATTCTGTAAGTTCCCGGTGCAACCGATCTCCCAAGTTCCTGGCTCTGGCGTGAGCCCAACTTGCTATGGATGTGGCGAAGCAAGCCACTTTAAAAGGGACTGCCCTAAGACGAGGAATACTGGAGGAGCAGGGAGGGTACTAGCGATAGGCCACGGGGAAGCAGTTGCTGACCCGACAGTGGTGACTGGTACGTTCCTCCTTGATAACTCCTATGCATGCATTCTGTTCGATAGTGGAGCGGAGCGAAGCTTCGTAAACCACAAATTTGCACGCATGCTTAAGCAACAACCACACGCACTTAATGAACAATTCACAGTAGAAATGGCCAATGAGAAAACTGAAAGTACTAATAGCATATACTTAGGTTGTCTTCTAGCCTTAGATAACCATTCATTCCCAATCGACCTTATGCCGGTCTCAATAAAAAGTTTCGACGTTATTATCGAAATGGATTGGTTAAGTCTTCATCGTGCCGACATCATGTGCTACGAGAAAGCAGTCCGACTAAACCTTCCGTCTAACGAAACCCATATAGTCTACGGCGACAAACCTGGTGCGAGCCTTCACATTATATCTAGTATTCAAGCACAGAAATATCTGCGCAAAGAATACCACACATTCCTTGCCCACGTCGTCGACACGAACCTAGAAGCGAAAGAACTAAAGAACCTCCTAGTAGTGAGCGACTTCCCCAACATTTTCCCAGAAGAACTACCCGGGTTACCTACGCAACGACAAGTCGAGTTCAGAATCGACTTAGTCCCAGGAGCTACCCCAGTAGCCAAGTCGCCCTACCGTTTAGCACCAGCCGAGATGCAAGAACTCTCTGGTCAACATAACGAACTGCTCAGCAAGGGCTTTATAAGACCAAGTTTCTCTCCTTGGGGAGCACCTGTCTTGTTCGTTAAAAAGAAAGACGGATCATTCCGTATGTGTATTGACTACAGAGAACTCAACAAATTGACGATCAAAAATCGTTACCCTCTGCCACGCATAGATGATCTATTCGACCAACTGCAAGGGGCGAACTATTTTTCCAAGATTGATTTGAGATCCGGATATCACCAGTTACGAGTGCTCGAGGAGGATGTGCCAAAGACAGCCTTCTGAACTCGTTACGGACACTACGAGTTCGTGGTGATGCCATTCGGATTGACCAATGCGCCCGCAGTCTTCATGGATCTGATGAATAGAGTATGCCGACCTTACTTGGATCAGTTCGTCATCGTTTTCATCGACGACATCCTGATCTACTCCCGAAGTAAGAAAGAGCATGGTGATCATCTGCGACAAGTTCTAGAGACATTACGGAAAGAGAAACTTTATGCGAAGTTCTCGAAATGTGAATTTTGGATCCGAAGAGTCGAATTCTTAGGACACGTGGTAAGCGAAGAGGGAATCCACATGGACCCATCCAAAATAAAAGCCATTGAGAACTGGTCAGCACCAAAGACGCCTACATAAATTCGTCAATTTCTAGGTCTAGCTGGCTACTACCGCAGGTTCATTCAGAACTTCTCACGAATAGCGAAGCCTCTTACGACCCTGACCCAGAAAGGCGTGGCCTTTGACTGGGAAGAGAAGCAAGAAAGAGCGTTCCAAACGCTCAAACGAGCCTTGTGCACTGCACCAATACTATCCCTTCCAGAAGGAATAGAAGACTTCGTAGTCTATTGCGATGCATCCAATCAAGGACTCGGATGTGTTCTGATGCAGCGAGGTAAGGTCATCGCCTACGCCTCGAGACAATTGAAGACACATGAGATTAACTACACGACCCACGATCTTGAACTAGGAGCAGTAGTGTTTGCTCTGAAGACCTGGAGACATTACTTGTATGGAACAAAGAGCCCTATCTTTACCGACCACAAGAGTTTACAACACATTTTCGATCAGAAGGAGCTCAACATGAGACAACGACGGTGGGTCGAGCTACTCAGTGACTACGAATGCGATATTCGTTATCATCCGGGTAAAGCCAACGTAGTAGCAGAAACCCTAAGTCGGAAAGAATATTCTGGTCGCAAGGTCAAGTCATTATCAATAACCATCCATTCACACCTGACTAAGCAAATTCAGGCGGCTCAGCTTGAGGCCATGAAACCTGAAAATGTGTCGAGTGAATCCCTTAGGGGAATGGACAAGAACTTTGAAGCTAAGGGTGACGGAGCTTTATATTTCATGAACCGAATCTGGACACCGAAAAACGGTGGGTTCCGAGACTTGGTCATGACTGAGGCGCACAACACTCGGTATTCCGTCCACCCAGGTCAGATAAGAGGTATCTGGATCTTAAAAAGCTATATTGGTGGCCTAATATGAAAGCAGAGATTGCTACCTTCGTAAGTAAATGCCTTACTTGCGCAAAGGTTAAGGTCGAGTACCAGAAGCCCTCTGGTTTACTGCAACAACCAGAGATTCCAGAATGGAAGTGGGAGCGGATCACTATGGATTTCATAACCAAGTTGCCCAAGACGACGGGTGGACTTGACACCATATGGGTCATCGTTGATAGATTGACCAAGTCTGCACACTTCCTACCTATCAAAGAAACCGACAAGATGGAAAAACTTACGAGAACATACATTAGGGAAATTGTACGGTTGCATGGTGTACCAATTTCCATTATCTCCGATAGAGATAGTAGGTTCACCTCAAGATTTTGGCAATCACTACAACATTCCCTGGGAACAAGGTTGGACATGAGCACAGCCTACCATCCACAGACCGACGGACAGAGTGAGAGAACCATCCAAACACTGGAAGATATGTTGCGAGCCTGTGTGATTGATTTTCGAAAGGCATGGGATACGCATTTACCCCTTGTCGAATTTTCCTATAATAATAGTTATCACACGAGCATCAAGGCTGCTCCATTCGAAGCTCCCTACCGCCGCAAGTGCAGATCCCCTCTGTGCTGGGCTGAGGTTGGTGATACCCAATTAGCTAGGGAGCAAGCTTCCGACAGTATTCTCACTGGTCCGGAAATCATTCGGGAAACAACAGAGAAAATCGTTCAAATCCGTGAACGATTGAAAGCCTCTAGAGACCGACAGAAGAGCTACGCCGATAAACGAAGAAAACCTTTGGAATTTCAGTTGGGAGACCGAGTCCTTCTCAAAGTCTCACCCTGGAAAGGGTTGATACGCTTCGGCAAGCGTGGGAAGCTTAATCCGAGGTACATAGCGCCTTTTGAGATTTTTGCCAAAGTCGGCCCCATAGCTTACAAACTTGATCTACCCGACACACTGCGTAACGTACATTCTACATTCCACGTATCTAACTTGAAAAAGTGTCTGTCCGACGAGACTCTCATAATCCCACTCGACGAGATCGAGATCAACGAGAGCCTCAACTTCGTGGAAGAACCTGTAGAAATCATGGACCGTGAGGTCAAGCAGACGAAACAAAGCCGTATCCCTATCGTGAAGGTTCGTTGGAACGCCAAGCGAGGACCGGAATTCACTTGGGAACGCGAGGATCAGATGAAGTTGAAATACCCTCATCTTTTCGCTTAATTGTTTGTAACTTTTATTTTCTTAAATTCTAATTTCGGGACGAAATTCCCTCTAACAGGGGGATGATGTGACAACCCGAAATTTCCATTTGTGCGAACATCATCTATTCAGTAGAAGCTAGTTCAGTTTCAGTGATTTTCAAGCTTTTCCGAACAAGTTTGTGTACATTAGGGTTTATGTTTTAGATGATATTAGGAGAGTGGATACTCCTGGTTTTGTGAAACTTGGGCATTTCCAGTTTCGTAATGTTACAGTCCAACATCAGGAATAAAAATATTTTCTGCCAAAATATTCCAGGACTATAAATAGTTTTCTGAATTAAATTAATTCATTATTCACAATTCCAAATAGAGAAAAGCCATATTCTCTCTGACGGATCTTCGGGTTTTCATCCCATATTGTGAGTTTACTTTTCTAAATGTGTTTCAATACTTGTTAGATGCTTTATAACATCAATTACATGTTTAGATTTCAAGATCCGGGAGTTTACCGCCCAAGAACGTTCTTGGGGAGTAAACTCCAAAATGGAACATAAAGGCTTCCTAGTCCCGATTCCTTGTTAGACAACTTGTTTAGGGGTTAGGGTATGATCTTTATAGGCCAAAAAGCATCCAAGAAACACAAGTCTTTGGAGTTTAAGGCCAAGGAACTTCCTTGGGCCGTAAACCCCTTTTAAAGGGGCATAAGTGCCCTAAACTTCCCCCTTATGCTTAAGGACTTTACCCACTAATACTTGTGCTTATTTAGAACATCAAAAACCCATCAAAATCACAAGTTTGTAGGAGTTTACGGCCAAGAACCCCTCTTGGGCCGTAAACCCCTTTTTGTAGGGTAAAAATCATTCCAAGCACACCTTAGGCCTTAAGACAATTTACCTTGAATACTTGGGACTAGAATGGAGAGTAGAACACATAAAAATCACTCCTTGAAAGGAGTTTACGGCCAAGGAACATATCTTGGGCCGTAAACTCCAAGTGAAGGCACAAAAGTGTGCCTCTTGTCCCCATTAGCCTTAGATAAATTCATGGAAGCCATCCTTGATGTTTAAGAGCCTCAAAACAACTAAAAGCCATCACCCCTTAGGAGTTTACGGCCGTAAACTCTAGGGTGAATGGACTTTAGGCCGTAAACTCCACTATGGAGTATTCTAGAGCCTTAAACTACTTCATGTGTTATTCCAACAAAGCTAGGAGTGTTCTTGAAGCAAGATAGCACCACAAAACACCCAAAACCACCCTTTCAGGAGTTCATGGCCATAAACCCATGAGTTTACGGCCGTAAACTCCAAGGTGTGGGGTTTGTTGGGTGGTGAACTCCTATACAAGGCCATTTGATGTTTCAAACCCTTTTGCCTTGTCCCGTAGCAACTTAGATGCAACCATTTGAACCTTAAACACTCTTAAAAGTGTTTACATGTTTTCTAAGTGTCTTAACTTATTTATTTAAGTTATTATTTGTCTAATTAGTTATATATATGCTTATTATATGATAACTAGGCTCGTGCGTGTAGACAAGTCTCCTTTTGCCACCTAGCGCGGTATCCAACACCGCAATTCAAACGACTCACCACAAGTGAGTTCATACCCCTTGAATCAACCTTTGTGATGATTTTAAATGTTTTATAACACTTTATGGGGGGGAATACAATTCAAATACTTATAGTTATTGTTTCAATCACATGTGATTGCATTTAATCACATGTGATTAATAACTAGGAAAACAACGATTTTCACCACTGTTCAAATTGTTTTTCAAACTGCTTTACTATTGAAATGTTTTACAAACTGTTTTACTATCCAAACTTACTTATAGACTGTGATTCAAACAAATGCTTCTTATACTTAAACTGTTTTATCAACTTATGCCTTCAAAATGTTTTATAGATCGACATCAAGTCGATCTTCTCTTGAAATTATATTTATGCTTCAAATGTTTTATGAAAACTTATTTATGCTTTTATATATCCAATTGCATGCCCATATATGTATAGATATATAAATAATGTTCAAAGGGCTTAGGAAGGCCATCCGCCCTATTTCCTTTTCCTCGATTTGGATGTGGTCTGGTGGGATTTCGGGTGACCATCCGAAGGTCGTTTCCATATTACTTATATATCATATATACATGTATAGACATAAAAGTACTTCCATATTCATACTCATCAGTACATCATTTAGCTGGTTACCATCGGGGTAATGCAGGATCAATACATATACAGATATACTAGAAACAAGTACATATACAGATATACTAGAAACAATACATATACAGATATACTAGAAACAATACATATACAGATATACTAGAAACAATACATATACAGATATACTAGAAACAATACATATACAGATATACTAGAAACAATACATATACAGATATACTAGAAACAAGTACATATACAGATATACTAGAAACAAGTACATATACAGTCATACTAGAACGAGAAACAATACATATACATAAATACGTTGATAATCGTGATCCACTGTGTCGGAGCATGCCTTAAATGTCATGGCCCGAGTTGTAGCCAGAATTCTCTTGGAGGGAGAGCGTGAGTTTGCGTATAGATCTATACTGGATTGACTATCCTACACCTTGCTGCTAGCTACAGCCGGACCTGCAGGTCTGCGGGTGCCAAACGTCATTTCTTTTATTACAACCATTCATTATGTCGTTGTTACCAGTCGATAGCATGGTGCAATTTATCACATTATACCTTAATATAAATCCGGTTTAAGGTAGTAGTATTTAGTACAGCAGTAGTCTTATTATACAAAGCTACAGTACTACAATGATTTACCCATTACATATTTTAGTGATAATCTCACTTCAGCATTAATGTACAAACTATATTTTTAACAAATGATAGTTATACTTGGGTAGTTACACACTTTTACAACAGACAAGTTTACAAAACAGTTTAGCCTTGGTAGAAGGTTACTTTTATAGAAAATATAGGATTTTCTGAGAGTTTGAAACTTTTACAAACACTTTCAAACATTTGCTTACATTTTTACAAACTTATACATTGAGACAGGTTCAAACCTTTTTACAAGAAACATTGACACTAAAATACTTATGAACTCACCAGCTTAATGCTGATAAACTCTTTCAAAATAACTTGTATTCTCAGTTCATCAGTAGACAGGTACCGAGGCCAGCTTTTGAGAAGATGGAGTGCATTCAAGACTCATCTCATATTATTTTGTGTTACATTATTTTGGTGTCTATAACTGTATAGAACACACTTGTATTAAAATTATATATTTAATGCAATGGATGATGTTGTTTGCTTATTTACAATTACTGTGTTGTGATACTATACATGACGTCCTCCGCCCCAGAACGTTTCTGCCGTTCTTGGTTTTGGGGTGTGACAAGTTGGGCATCCTGTTGGTAGATTTTTTGAGTTTTTATTTGAACTCGATTTAGTTCATTTTGTGAAAAACTGAGATATGATTCCGAAAAGAATCATTAAAAATCAAAAAAGATAGAAGAATATGATTCTATCCAATATTAGACCTTGAAACAGAACCATGTTGAACAAAAAAGATGTATTCGGATACAATGGATATGCTCTGGGACGGAAGGATTCAAACCTCCGAATAGCGGGACCAAAACCCGTTGCCTTACCACTTTGCTACGCCCCATTTATATTGTTATTGGACACTAATACTAATAAAGAATAATATTGGTATTAAGTGTTCGTCAATTCCAACCCAACTATCTATAGAAAATCTTTCTTCTTTATTCTTCTTTATAGAATATATTATAGATTCATGCTAGGATTTTGACATGTGTATATCTAGAATTCTGTCTATTTTGGATTAGGATCATTACCACAAATTGTTTTGGGTCATACAATTTGATTTTACTGATATGGTAATGTTTATCCCCATCCAATAACATGACGATTGTCAATTTTAAGATGATTACTTGATTTTGTGAGAAACTAATTATTGGTAAAATTTGGATCATTTTGATATATGAGTTGAATTAGGTCAAATTAGTTAAAGATAAAATTATTTGATTATTTTATTAGTTCAAAAGTTTGATCTAAAGATTTCATGAAACATCCATAAATTGTGGATATGAAAAGTTTCACTCATTAAAAATTAAATCATTAAGTTATGAATTCCAAGAGTCTTAGAAGGTTATAAAGTTGGTATAAATGTTGTTAAAGAACTCCATAACTTGTCCTTAAGTTATGGAAAATGAAAATTTTCATTCATAAAAAATGCATTAAACTCATAAGTTATGGAAATCAAAAGTTTTAAAGAGTTACAAAACTTGCCCTCAAGTTTTGGAATTTAAAATTTAATTAAAAAGTTTTAATTGTTAAATATTAAATACTATACCTTTTGACTTCACTACTTAAGTTTAGAATTAAAAGATTTAATTATAGCTTTGTTGATAATTAATTAAAAGAGTATTAATAAATCCATAATTATATGGTTTGAGTTTAATTAAATTAAACATCTAGTTTAATTAATAGATTAAACCACCTAGTATTTTAAATGTTTAAAATACACCCATATAATATATAAAATTAAAATTTTAATATATTATATATGTATAATTAATAGTCAGTCTTAGCATTACTAGGTCTCATTCATTAAGTTGGTCTATAAGGGGTGTTTAAAGAAGCAGCCTATAAAATGACCGCCATTGGGTATACATTCTTACCTATGGCACCCTTGACCAGTGGAGGGTCGTTAGCCAAACGAGTTTGTCAGGACATTTAAATCCTCAGTAAAAGTATAATGAAAATACTAAGTAACTAAATACTTATAAATTCCCAATCTTAGTTACTTTGGAAAAATGTGAATTTTATGCTAACCAATGAAATTGCACTTTGCACCTTGTTAAGTCAATAGTGGAGCGTGTGTGGTTAATCGACGCACTAATTTGGGGCTAACAAGAGTGCTAAAGGGTATCTTGATGTTAATTATGGATCAATGGAGATTCTATCTCTGTTCCTTCCGTTTGAAAAAAGGAATGATCCCAAAGAATCGATCTTTCTTTTAGTTGTTGTATCTCTCTTTGATTGAACAATGTGTGATATTCCAAATCCTCATTACTAATGGAATAAAAATGATCTCTTGATTGATTAGAAGATACTTTCAATTGGATAGAATCCCTTACTTGAACGAAACTAGATCTTGTGGAATCATATTGAATATTTGACGATACATTCCGTACCTTGAGAAAAAACCGATCCTTGTTTACCAACCACACATTGTCTAACCAAATCAAATTCTCTCTCGATAAGTTCCTCAAAAGATCCGATTCGGGCGGATTCTTCCCCCAACTAACGAAGAGATCTTGGCGGAATTGCCACATATGAAATTGAGCACAATTTTGCAAAGAAATAGCCGACTTGTTTCTCAAGAAGAGATGGGAAACATGCTCAATATCATTTGATTTAATAGTTGACCCAGCCGTGTGATTAACTGACACATTAATTAGGTGATTTGTAACATTGAAAGTACGAAGCTAATTTGCATGGTTATTCACACCTTGTTTGTGATCCTCGGCATCATAGTCACAACCTGAAGGGAATAATCGAGATTAAACATGCCATTGAAAAGTTCAATAAATCTCAAAGGATCTAGGAATTTCAATCCATTTAAAACCTAAAATTGATTTTCGTTTTCATGGTGGAAATTGATAAATCATCATTTCCCTACCAACAAATATTTTGCAATTGGATTCGGCATCCCTCTCCGAATTGTAAAATATTGTGTTGGGTCCTAGCATTAATATTTCATGTTGGTGCTATATTAAGGACATAAATTAACTGACATGAATTTCTCCCTTGTAGATGTCTATTTCTGACAACTATGGTCTTCTAGAATCTTTTCCTCATAAAGATGATAATCCACAAGACGATCAAGGTGAAAAGTTAATCCCTTCCTCGTGCCTTTGTGGAACTTCACTTCCTCTAGCTTCTCCAATAATTCTCCCTGACGCACAAGCTCAACAAGTCGAATAGTTCAAGGTCACTCAAGCCATATTGGCTAGCAAACACCAAGATGGAAGGTCAGTGTGTACACATATCCTGAAGATGAAGTCACACATTGACCAGCTGGGAATGTTAGGAGTCAATGTCGCAAGGAAGTTGGCAGTTGACTTGGTTCTTTAATCACTTCCTAAGTCATATAGTCATTTCATTAAAGATTACTGGTAATTTATGCTGAATCAACAATGATGAATCAACAATGATTTGGTGCACTGGTAATGCAAATTTGTCTAGAAGATCAATCTCCCAAACTTCCATGGACATTGACATTGGAAACATTGGAAGTCTAGAGAAGCTTTCTCTTCCCAATAGAAAGGGATCGGCCATGGTCAAGTCATTTGACCAAAAGGTAAAGAGAAAGGCTAAGTTTGAGATAGTGCCGTGTACCATTCCCAAAGAGTCCATATGTTTCTGTTGCCAAGAGAAGGGGCATTGGTTGCAAAGCTGCCTTATTTACCTGAAAGATCATAAGGATGGTAAAGTCAAAATGTTTGACTCGGCTTCAATTAAGTATACTATCTAACTCTATTAAGTTCCTATTTGTAGATTCTTAACACATGATGTGATAAGATGGCATGTTGATGTTTTGTAGGATCGAAGAAAAGAAAGGAAGCTTAAAAGAAAAGAAAGCTGTGTTTGATCATGAAGAGATGGATTTCAATCGCATGGTTCGATGATCAGATTTGTGAGTTGTTGCTAGGAGTTATGACAGGTTGTTTAGGAAATGTTTTGAAACACATTTTTCATTTGTGATTGCGTTGTAACGAAAAGTTTTTTCCGCAATTTATAAATAAAGAAATTTTTTTAATTTTGTCTTGTTTTATATTTCCTTGCAACGGCTTTTGTGAAAATTTATGCTTGTATGTTTCTATTCTTAAGCAATGGATTTGATTCTTTCGTTTGTGGTAGTGTCAAAATTTACCAAATAAGGAAAGATTCTCATCACCCACGTTTCAGTTGGATAGAAACTTGGAATCATGCAACTTGTATTGTGTGATTAATGAGAACTTTCATTTTTCGGAAATTAAGACTAATTCCTTGTTCACATGTATATATGTGAGTAAAGTAAAGGACTAGGGGATCATGTACACTTGGTTGTGCGCTATTCAGGTCCACCACAAAGATCGATAAGGCTATTTCGTCATGATTTGCTAAAAGTTTAGCAAATATGATTATACTTACACTATTAAGTATAATTCTGAATCATTGGAAGAGTTTCAATGTATAACAGAACGAATAAGAAGAATCAAATTAGACAGAAAGATAAAAGTTTCTCCAATCTGAAAGAAAAGGAAAGTACTTGAGTATCATGCTTTATGATTATCTTAGTGACTATGAAACCATGTCAGAATTGATCCTCTAAGGACATATTTATGCATTTGTATGGCTAACAAGAGGAATAGTGAATGGTTGAAATGGTTAAATCAAAAGGTGAATCATACTTCATTCCAAAATCGAGTCTCAGAATCATACTCCAAGATTTTAACTTTGAGTAACATATCTTAAGTAGGTTTATAATGCCTCATGAAATGTGGAGTAGAAATGTTTCTTACACATTTGAAATTAGTAGTTGTGATGTTTTGGATAAAACAAAGATCAACTAAGACCAATTACATGAAGTGTTGTCTTGATAAGGTCTCACACTAACTCTTGAATAAATGGTTGTCAAGAAATTGTTCTTGACAGGAGAATCTTATATGTCAAGAGGTCAGTGGGAGTCTTAATGATCTTCAATAATTTCAAGAACTAATCAAGAATAAACCAATTGTTAATCAATAGCACACGACTTGAGGTTTCTAACCTATCATGTTGACATATTCTTGTTTCTCTGCCATTCCAGTTGGTTGACTATGAATGTGAGTTCTATGAATACTCAATTGTTTGCATAACAACTTGAAAGCAATGACAGGCCTTTGTGCTGCCAAGTGGCAAGAAATTAAGATTGAACAAGTTCAGTCCGTATGAGTTTGGATTTGTCATTAACCTTGTGTTATGATTATGGTTATGAAAAATTCACATGGATAGGAACACATACACTGTTAATCTAATTTCCAAAGGTATCTCTCCAATTCATGACAATGATCATGAAGAAATGATTTCACTAAGTAGATTTAAAGAGTTAGCAATTGTGATATTTGCATTCTCAAATTCGATTATGATTACGGCATCCCTCTTCATAGTTCGAATTGTGAGAAATGAAAAAAGGTCTAAACATTTGAGACTTATAGCTGTAAGTTCTAAAATTGTTTAGACACACATGCGAGCTATATAAGGAAAGGTGTATGAGTTTCAGAAGCCTAGATAAAGTCTTATCGATGCATCTCGTATCAGAAATCTAAACTTTGGTAAAAAGGTCAAGAAGTATTGATTTCTAGAAGTCCAACTTATTTTTGGGTACATGTCAAAGCTAGTGGGAGCATAAGTGTTATGCTAGTAAGAATGTAATTATTATGGTAGTGGGAGCACAATTATTACATGTTGCGAGTTAGCAATGTTAATTATAGAAAACAAAAGTTTCAATTCACAAAGTTGCAAGGTTTGAAAAGTCGTTTTGCTATAATTAAAGGAGAGGAATTCATACTTCATTTCAATTCTAAAAGCTTAGATTGTGAGATTTTAATCAAATTTAGTCAAAGATATATATATATATATATATATATATATATATATATATATATATATATATATATATATATATATATATATATATGAATACCATTTCAACATTGGAAATTCTATATATGGAATTATTATAGCAAGAGACTGGTCAAGCATCATGTCATTATGTAAGACATTATGAATCGTATACCATATGCTTTGGGTATAGGGCCGATTGCATATGCTATAATATTCGCTTGTTCGAATTTTCCAAATGCCTAGGGCATTAAGATGGAAAAAGGACTAGAACCGAATATGACTAATGTAGTTAAACAACTATCAAGGATGATCTAAAGTTTGGTTAGGATTGGTTGCTTAAGGATAGCTGGAAGTATAGCAATGGATGGACCATATCGACATTACTATGAATAGACATGATTTTATTAATAATGAGTTGTCATATGGGAAATATGGAAATGTTTCCATAATGGGAGTTGGATATTAAGAATTTATGTGTAGGTTAGAAACTTTTATGCAAGATGGATGTTCAAAGGAATGTGTTGAATTTGAGACTTCGCTTCCTTGGAATTGTTTTGGTATCCATACCTAGTGGAAAGTTTTGTAATTTCATTGCCCAAGTCTCTGTGAATTTGGTGCATTGACATTACAAAAAGGATCATTGCATAAATGTTAGAACCTAACACATTCTAATAGTGACAAGAATTTGGTATTCTTACATTGAGGATAAAGATTTGGAGTTGTGAAATGAGTTTCATTGAAGATGTGTTCAATTGATCTATTTCACAAAGAAAGGACCATAAGTACACATAGTGTGCATGCGGGAGCATGGGATAACTATTGTTTTATTTCAAGTATAAAGTTGATAAATCGAAACATTATACAATGGATAATATGTAATCAATATTGTGATTAAATAAAAGGAGTTTTGATTATATTCAAAATTTTTGAGACCATATTGGATTTAATTATTCTTTTGTTTCACTTTGCATGTTTTGACTTCCAGAATAATAAGATTATTCAAACCATCCACAGTTGATTATACTTTGGAAGTAGGTATTGAAGCTAGACTATCATGAATGGGTCTATAGATTGCCTAAAGGTGTTTAGACATAGCACAAGTTTGCTTCAGTATTCATGAGTACTCTTGTAATAAGATTTGAGTATTAGATTAAACCCACGCTCACTTAATCACTTAATGGATGTTATCATGAGTGGTTGTGAGTTGTAGTTTACAAGTCGGTTGCACATTGACATATGTAAATGTACCAGTAACTTTGTGTTATAAAACATATTGTTGTGTGTGAATTGATGAGTAAATAGAACAAGCATATGAGTCGAAGTTTATCAAATCCTTTTACCCTTAGAGGGATAACAATGACATCTATGGGCCCCTCGATGATTTAGTGATGACAACCCTAAGCGCTTGGCCAAGCCTGGACGGATTTGATTTGTTCAATTAGTCGGTCATCATAAATCAGAAATCAGAAAACAACACATGACCAGAGAGAATTCTTGTAATGCATGTTTCAATTCTTATGATATCTTGTAGAATGGAGGTATATACGATCCCTTATCTTATGGATGCATTACTAATAAGATCAGAATTTGACAATGATCTTTTGAGAGCTATGCTTGCTAGTCAGGTCTTGAAGTCATACTTGTAGTTATAATTATTAAACTTATCTAAGTGGGAGACTGTTAGATTAGGTGTCTAAGTTGATAACTACAACTGGTATGTACTTGACCCGAGAGTAGCATGGTCCATTTCAGGTTGCCTTCACCAGGACAATTTGATAGGATGAATATTTGAGAAAGAGGTTATTTGTTATTTATTAATATATTATAAGTATAATATATTAATTGAGGATTTTTATTATTTAATTAGTATTGATCAAGAATTAATTTGGAATTAATTTAGTGATCAAAAGAGACTAATTAAATTTGTTGGGACAAATACTATAAATCAGTGATATTTATAGTTTGGGCTTATAATCCATGTTGATTAAGAATGAACTAAATCTTTATAAGAGTCCATGAAGAGTTAGTCCGTAAGGCTAATGATTTAGTGGATTAAAATCACAAGTGAATTCTGGTTTACAAGTTTATACCCTAAAGACTGCAAACTATAAATTAAACCCTCTAACTTGGAAAATCGACCACTACTACTCCCAGGTATAAACCTAGCCGATTTATGCTCCAAACCTCTCTCTCAATATTCTTTAGTTGTTCATGGTGTTTTTGACTTGTTTGAGGCAAAACACTTGGGGTACTACGCTCTTGAAAGGCCAAGTTCTACAAGCTACAACAAAGAGGTAATCTTCTAACTAGTTTTATGTTGTTTATGTGAAATTGCATGCTAGTTAGGCTTCATACTTTGGAAACAAAATATTATACGTATAATTAGAGAAAACTTAGCTCCAAAGCATTAGGGTTGTATGTGCACCGTAAGAATGTTAAAGTACATAAAACCCTGTTGGATTAGTGTCTAAGTCCATAACTATTTTGGTATGTACTTGACCCGATGGTGCATGGTCCTTTTGGGTTGCCTTCACCAAAGCAACTTGATAGGATGAATTATGGAGAGAAAGGATTAAATATGATTTATTAACATATTATGGGAATAATATATTAAAGGAGAAATCATATTGTTTAATTAATATTAGTCAAGAATTAATAAGAATTAAGTTTGTGACTAAAAGAGATTAATTAAACTTAAGGGACCAGAATTGTAATTATAAGATAATTGCAATTGGGCTATGGATTGCCTTATATTATAAGGTTGGATGAATTCTATGGGGAAACCCATTAGAAATCGTCCAAGGCCTTTAAGGAAAGGAGTCCATGGGTTGCTTAGGGCTTAAGCATCCAAATTAGGGTTTCCTTGTTAGATAACCCTAATAGCCTCACTATATATAGAACCCTTATGCTCCAAAAACGTAGAGAACAAATTATCTAGGGTTTCCACACGTTTTTGAGAGCCTCCTTCTCTTATCTTCTTCATACTCTTGCTCTTGGTGTTTGTGAACCATTAGAGGAGTGACATTTGTGACTCTAAGCTTTCTAAAGTCATTACAAAGAGGATTTGAGATTGTTATTGCTACATAACAATCAAGGTATGATCTAAACCCTAATTATATGTTATATTGACTATCATATGCTTGATCTAGGGTTTATAGTCTTGGATAAATTGCATGTACAATAGAGAAACCTAGATCCAAGCATTAGGGATTGTAGCACATAGGATGTTCTTATAGCCAAAACCCATCAGTGGTATCAAAGCCTTGATTGGTTTCTATTGTATTGATGCCTTGTATGTTTGTTCCAGTTGAAAAATTCGATTTTTATGAACCTGCTTGATGAACTCGGCGAGTCCATATGGGTACTCGGCGAGTTCGAGCGTTAGAAAGAGGGGATTTTGGGATATCTTGTTGTTTTTCTCATGGATAATTTCCTTATCTGTTTTAGGTCATTAAAATCTGATTATAACCATATTTATGAGTATATCCTTGATTAAACAAAAGATAATTACCAATTGATGAGATAATAACTTCCTTATATGATAAAGATTGGATTATTTGTATTAATTGGGTAACTTATTTTGCAAGAAATTGAAATTAGGTCAAATATAGATAATGATTAAATTAATTGTTTAATTTATATTATTTGTTATTTGATCCTTGTATTATGAAAAGTTTCATTTTTCCCTTTTAGGTTTTATAGTTTAAATTTAAACTCAAAAGTTTTGTTTTGAAATTTAAATAGTTGAAACCCTAATGTTTTGAAAAGGTTTCAAAACTTGCCCTCAAGTTTTGGAATTTAAAGTTTTGATTAAAAGTTTAATTTTGATATATGTATTTAAATTCTAAACCTAAATGTTTTGAAATGTTTCAAAACTTGCCAAGTTTTGGAATTTAGAAGTTGATTAAAAGGTTTAATTTAGGAATGTTAAATTCTAAAACCCTAGTATGGTTTTGAAAAGTTCAAATCACACCCTTATGGTTTTATTAATTAATTAATGTGTATAATTAAAAGAGGTTTAATAAATCCAAAAAAGTTTAGGTTTACAATTTAATTGAATTAAAAGTATAATTGTTAAATTTGACCTCCTAGTATTTTAAAAGTGTAAAATACACCCTATACTATATATAACATTAAAGGTCTAACATTATATATATGTATGAGTAAAAGTCAGTCTTACCGTTAGTAGGCCTCATTCATGAAGCTGGTGTATAAGGGATGTTTAAGGAAATTGGCTATAAAATGGCGATTGAATGGGTATCCACTCTTACCCACCGCACTCTTGACTAGTGGAGGGTCGTTAGCCGAACGGGTAGGATAGAAAAAAAAAACCTTCCATTATAAGTATAATGAAGTACAAAAGTAACTAAATATTTTACAAATTCCCAATCTTAGTTACTTAGGCAAAAGTGAATTGATGCAATTCCATGAAATTACACTTTCTTCCCTTGCGAAGACGTTAGTGGAGCGTGTGTGGTTAACCGGCACACTAAATGGTTCTGAGCAAAGGTAGCAAAGGGTGACTCAATGTTTGTCATAGTTAGCTGAGCGTGTGTGGTTTACCGGCACATCGAATAGGTGATTGTAACATGTGAGAGCACCATGTAAGTTTGCATGGTTATTCGCACCCGCTTTGTGATCCTCGACATCCCAGTCACAAACTAGAGGGGCATATCGAGATTTAAATATGCCATTGAAAAGTTCAATGAATCTCAAAGGATTTAGGAGTTCTCATAGATTTAAAACTTAAATTTCTTTTTCGTTTTTCATGGTGGAAATTAGTGAATCGTCATTCACTTACCTTCAAATATTCTGCAACTAGATTACGGAATCCCTTTTCTAGGTTGTAGCGTGTTGTGTTGGGTCCTAGCCTTAGTATCTCATTTGGGTGATTTACTAAGGACTCAATCAATCAACTAACTTGAATTTGTTTTCTGCCGTTTTGTAGATGTCAAAGTACGACAACTATGGTCTTCCCAAATCCCGTGGAACAATCATTCCACATGAAGATGATATTCCACGATTCGATCGAGGAACAAGAAATCATACTTCACTTCCTCCACCTCCTCCAATTATTGTCCCTAACCCACAAGTTCGAAGACTTGAAAAGTTCAAACTCACTCAAGTCCTTTTGACAAGTAAACATAAAGAAGGAAAGTCGGTGTGTGCACATGTCCTAGGGATGAAGTCACACATTGATAGGTTAAGAATGTTGGGATCCGTTGTCTGTAAGGAGATGGATGTTGACTGGGTTCTTCGGTCCCTTATAAATCTCACCTATATGCTTATTGCTACTGAATAAGCAATGGTTTGGCGAAAAAGAAACGCAAAGTTGATTGGTGAATCTGCCTTCAAGACCTCTATGGATATAGACAATGGCAACGAAAGACATGCTATGATCGAAAAGTTTGATCATAAGAGAAAGGCAATGTCTAAACTAGTTCCATGTCCTGTTCCAAAAGAGTCAATTTGCTTTTATTGCCAAGAGAAGGGGCATTGGAGACGAAGCTGCCCTATTTACCTAAGTGATCTAAGAGATGGGAGAGTCAAAACGTATGGCTCTACTTTAGGTAAAATCCATTGACTAACTCTTTTAAGCTCCTATTCTAGATTCTTAATACATAATGGGATAAGATTACAATTGATGTTTTGTAGGATCAAAGAAAAGAGAGGAAGCTTAAGGGAAGAAGTGAGCAGAATCTAACCGTGAAGGAATGGATTTCGATCGGATTACTTGAAGATTAGATTCTTGAGCTGCTACTTAGAGTTAGAATTAGATTGCTAAGAAAGATGAATTAGCATAGTTTTTCAATGAATTGCATTGTAAGGACAAATTTTTCCGCAATAAAATAAATTTTGATTTTTATATTATTTATTTATCCTTGCAATGGCGTATATGAAAAATTGATGTTTGAATGTTTCTATTATTAGCAATAATGGATTTGATTCTTAATTATATTATTTGTGGAAATGTGAAAATTTTACCAAATAAAGAGAGTTTCTCATCGCCCAAGTTTCAGTTGGACAGAAATTTGGAATCATGCAACTTGGTTGCATGATGAATGAGAAATTTCATATTTGGAAATTAGACTAACTCGTTGACAAAGTGTCAAGTGAAGGACTAGGAGATCGAGTACACAAAGTTGTGAGTTGATCAAAGTTCACCATAAGAGTAACAAAGATATTCATCATGATTTACTAAAGGTTTAGTAAATATGATTATAGTTATAAGATTAAGTGTAATTCTGAATTGATTGAAAAGGTTTAAATCAATAGCAGAACGAATAAGAAGAATCAAATAGGTAGAAAGATAAAAGTTTCTCCATTCTAAGAAGAAGGGAGAGTACCTTTTATGCTTTATGATAGGTCTTAATGATTAAGAACCATATCTCAATTGATCATCTAAGTGAGTCTTAGTACAATTGTATGTCTAAGAAGAGGAATCAAGAATTGAAGAAATGGTTAAATCAAGAAGTCAATCATACTTCGTTTCAAACAAGTCTTAGAGTTAAGATTGTGACAATGAGTGATAAGTATTAAGAAGGTTTATAACATTCATCAAATGAGGAAAGTTGTGATCTCTTGGATAAGACAAAGACCAACTAGGACCTATTTATGAAGTGTTTTGATAAAAACTACACTAACTCTTGAATATTTGTTTGTCAAGAAATGTTTATTGACAAGAGAATCTTATATGTCGAGGAGTTAGTGGGAGTCTTAATGGTCTTGAAAGGTTTCAAGAACAAATCAAAATAAACATTATCGCTCATCACTAGCACATGAGTTGAGGTTTACAACCTATCGTGTTGACACTATTTTGTTTCTATGCCATTCCAATTGAGTTAATTATGCATGTGAGTTCTATGAGTTCTCATTTGAATGCATAAAAGGCAGGCATCTTGATCAATGGAAAGTACATTGATAGGAAAGGGTGAGCTGCTTAACTACTTGGAAGACATGGTGGGCAGCTGTGTTACCATAAGGCAAGAAGTCATAAGATTCCCTCCTTCGTGAAAATGACTATGAGGAAATGCTTTCACTAAGAAAGATTTTAAAAAGATAGTGATTGTGAAAAATTGTATTCTCGAATTCGATTATGGTTACGGTATCCCTTTCCATGATTTGAATTGTGAGGGTTGGCAATCAGTCTGAATTGTTTAGACACACATATGAGCTATCTAAAGGAAAGGTGTATAAGCTTAGATAAAGGATTCTCAAAGCATTAGGTATTAGAAACATGAAGTTAAGAAATTCAATAGGTATTGTTTTTCTGAAAGTTAAGTTGTTTCTGAATACATGTTAAAGCTAGTGGGAGCATAAATGTTATGATTGTATCATTATTATGGAAAGTATTGCAAGTTAGCAATATTAATTATAGAAAACAATATTTATACTTTGAAAAGTTGCAAGAATTGAAAAGTTGTTTTGCTATAATTAAGGGAGAGGATATTATGCTTCATTTCAAATCTAAAGGATTAGGTTGTGGAATGTTAATAAATTTAGTCAAGGATACATAGTGTGTTCTCAAATTTCGATTATGATTACGACATTCCTCTTCATAGTTTGAATTTTGAGAGCGTATCACATAAAATATTATGGCAGAAGATTGATAAAGTATCAAATCTTTGTGTTAGACATTATGCATCATGTCTCATACGCTTCGGGTATAGGATCGATTGCAAATGCTATAATATTTGACCATTCTAAAATTTTCCAAATGTCTAGTGCATTTAGAGGGAAAAGGACAAGAATCGGTTTTGATTAAGATAATTAAACAACTATCAAAGGACAATCCAAAGTTCGCCGAGATTTGGTCGCTTGTGAGTAGTTGAAAGTATAGTATTGGATGGACCATATTGACATTATTATGAATAGATAAGATTCTATTGAGGATGAGTTGTCATATGGAAAATATGGAAAGGTTTCCATATTGGGAGTTAGATATTAAGAGTCTATGTCTAGAGTAGAAACTTTATGCAAAAGGATGTTCAAAGGAATGTACTTTGAGTGAGAGACATCACATCTAAAAAATTGTCTTGTAACAATCTCCGATAGAAGACTTTGTAATATCATTGGCAATAGTCATTCTGACTTTTATGCTATGACATTACGAAAGGCTCATTGCATAAAATGTTAGAATCTAGCATATTCTATAAGTGGCAAGAATTTGATATTCTTTCACTTATGAAAAAGGATTTGGAGTTTTGAAATGAGTATGATTGGAAATGTGTTCATTTGATCTGTTTCACAAAATAAGAACCATAGGTAAAAATTGTGTGCATGATAAGAGCATGGGACAAGTGTAATAATTCAAGTAAGAAGTTGATTACCCGAAACAACAAATAATGAGTAATCGATATGGTGATAAATAAAAGGTGTTTTATTTATTCTCAAAGGTTTGAGGCCATATGGGATTAGTATTATTCTTGTGTTTCACTTCGCATGTTTTGACTTCCTGAATAATTTAATTGGTTTAGAACAATCAAATTATTCAAACGGGCCACAGTCGTTCATATGTTGTAAGTAGGTATGAATAAAGACTGTCATGAATTGGTGTGTGGATCGTCTAAAGAGTATTAGACATAAGCAAATGTTTTATGCAATGTTCACGAGTGCTTATGAATATGATTTGTGCATTGGATTAAACCCACGCTCACTTGGATAACTCCATGAATTGTATCACGGGTGATTGGTGAGACGATAACATCTTATATTCTTGAAACCGAGATGTGTGAGTTGTATCTTGCAAATTGGTTGCACATTGATAATGTGTAAACGCACCAGTAACTTGGTGTTATAAAACATATTATTGTGTGTGATTCAGTGAGTAAGTGCAAGCGAGCATTGAATCAAAGTTTATCCGTTCCTTTTACTCAAAGTAGGATAAAAGCGATATCTTTGGGACCCTCGATGATTTAGTGATGACAAACGTAAATGCTCAGTCGGGCTAGGGCTAATTTGATTTGTTCAATTAGTTAGTCGTCATAAATCGGAAGTCGAGAAATAGTACAGAGAGAATGATTAGAAATCATGTCTTACGATATCTAGAATGGAGGAATATATGATCCCTTATCTAAAGGACACGCGTATCTGATAGGATCAGAGTTGACAGCGGCTTTGGAAAGCTACGAATGCAGATCAGGATCTGAAGTCATACGCATAATAGTTAATAGACTTATCCAAGTGGGAGACTGTTGGATTAGTGTCTAAGTCCATAACTATTTTGGTATGTACTTGACCCGACGGTGCATGGTCCTTTTGGGTTACTTTAACAAAGCAACTTGATAGGATGAATCATGGAGAGAAAGGATTAAATATGATTTATTAATACATTATGGGAATAATATATTAAAGGAGAAATCATATTGTTTAATTAATATTAGTCAAGAATTAATAAGAATTAAGTTTGTCACTAAAAGAGATTAATTAAACTTAAGGGACTAGAATTGTAATTATAAGATAATTGCAATTGGGCTTTGGATTGCCTTATATTATAAGTTTGGACGAATTCTATGGGGAAACCCATTAAAAATCGTCCAAGGCCTTTAGGGCTTAAGCATCCAAATTAGGGTTTCCTTGTTAGATAACCCTAATAGCCTCACTATATATAGAACCCTTATGCTCCAAAAACGTAGAGAACAAATTATCTAGGGTTTCCACACGTTTTTGAGAGCCTCCTTATCTTCTCTTCTTCATCATCTTGCTATTGGTGTTTGTGAACCATTAGAGGAGTGACATTTGTGACTCTAAGCTTTCTAAAGTCATTACAAGAAGGATTTGAGATTGTTATTGCTACATAACAATCAAGGTATGATCTAAACCCTAATTAGATGTTATATTGATTATCATATGCTAGATCTAGGGTTTATAGTCTTGGATAAATTGCATGTACAATAGAGAAACCTAGATCCAAGCATAAGGGTTTGTATGAGCACATAGGATGTTCTTATAGCCTAAACCCATCAAACCCAACAGTGGTATCTGAGCCATGGGTTGTTTTCTATTATATTGATGCAAATGTTTGATTTTCAAAGTAGAAAAAATAAGAAAAATGTTGTCTTACTTCTGGACTCGAAGAGGCCTTGAATGAACTCGTCGAGTTGATTCATAAGTTCATGAACTCGACGAGTCCATTATCAGACTTGACGAGTTGGGCAACCTGTTGGCAAATTTTTCGAGTTTTTGGCATGCTTTAGATTAGGATCAGTAGCACAAATTGTTTTGGATCATTTTCATATATGAGTTGAATTAGGTCAAATTAGTTAAAGGGGGTTAAGGTGTTTAAATAGGATGCAAAACCCTAAAAATTAGGGTTTCAATCTACCAGTCGTACTCGTCGAGTAGACTTCTTAACCCCGCGTCACAATCCATCCCTACTTGACGAGTTTGGGGCCTCCAAATCGTCGAGTTTCTATACAAATTCCCTCAACTCATCCACTCGCTCCCATGTCCATTTCGAGCCCTTGCAGTGCTGCCATTGCACCTTCACCAACTCTACCCTCTTGTTCCTCAGATCCTTCATCTTCCTATCGAGAATGGCTACTTTTAACTTCTGGTTCCTGGTATGCATTTAACTTATTATTTTATTCATTTTGGAAGGGTAACTCAACGAGTTGGTGGCCCTAAATCATTCTGTAGAGGGCAGAATATGCACAAGTTTTAAGCAGTCTACTCGGAGAGTTGAGAGCCCAACTCGATAAGTAGGGCTGCCATAATGAAACCCTAATTTCAGGGTTTTGCATCATATTTAAGGTCATTAATCCCCACCCTTGGGCCTCATTTCCATCCTCCAAGTTCCAAACCCTAATCCAAAAAATCCTAGAGCATTGTGAGAGTGTGTGAGCCATTTTTGAGCATTCTTGTGCGTTTTGAAGCTTATAGAAGAAGAAGAAGCTTGAGGACCTCCAGGAGAAAATTGTAGATCTAGAAGCAATGTTACTTTCCCTTCATTTTCTGGTAATCAAGTCTGTACCTTGGCCATTAGTTCTTTAAGATCCCTTTATTCCCATTCTATGAAAATTTTGGTTCAAGAACTTAGATCTTTGGAACATGGACATCCCCAAGCTAAGATCCTTTCAGATATGGGATCATTTCGGGTTGTCAAGGTATAAAGGTGAAAAGTTTATGCAGTTATAGAACCCATGCAAGCTTTAGGACGTTTTTATGGCTTTTTGGAGCCAATAGAGCCATGCATGGAAGTAAAGTCCGAGACTTTATGTATCTTTGGAGTGTTTAGGACCTAGATCTTGATTTTCATGCTCTGGGTTGGAGTAATAAGGAGTGAGGACAAAGATCTTGTTGGGTTTTGAGCAATCTAACACTTCCTAAGTGTGCATGCAACCCTAATAAACCTTGGATCTATGTTTGTCTAAATACATGCAAAATAATAATTTTCCAAGGTTCATAACCTATCTAACATGGCATGGGGAACATCTCAACATAAAAGAGTTAGAAGAGATTACATACCTTTTTGATGAGTTTGATTCTTGAGGAGTTTGAGGGCCAAGCACCAATAGTGTGAATGCCTCAAATGGAATCACAAATCACCACAAACTCTTGGAAAACTTTGAGAGAGTATACACACTTGCAATTTTTCGGCCACACACAAGCACACACACACTAGTTCACTAGTTGCCGTTTCATGCACCATAAGCATGCTTATATAGTGTACATGGTTAGGGTGAAACCCTAATAACCCATGACCTATCCTTTTCCAAGGATCCATGGTTTAAAAGCTCCATGGATCATCCATGGACTTCCATCCAAGCCTAGCCCATTAACAAATGAGTGTTAGCCCACACCATATAAAACCAATAGCCCATAATGTAATTAGTCTTCCTTTTAATCTCTAAATTAATTCATAATTAATTTAATACTAAGACTAATTAAATAGCATAACCTCACATTAATATATTATAACTTATAATATATTAATAAACATATGTGTATAACTCTCATAAAATTATCCATAAATTGTTCGGGTGAAATGCAACCCAAATGGACCATGCCGGGTCGGGTCAAGTATATACCAAATAAGTTATGGACTTAGACACCTTATCCAACAGACTCCCTCTTGGATAAGTCTAATAACTCTATTTGCCTATATAACTTCAGGAACCAACCAGCAATCGTAGCTCTCGAAAACTCTGTTGAACTATGAAGCGCCATTTTAAGACAAGTGATCATTTAATCCTCTGTTCTCATGATATCAGCCGGACAAACACATGGAACTATGTCTTGCTTATTGTCTGGCAGTTGTTTCTCGATTTCCGATTTGTTTGACAAAGAACTTTACTGAACACATCAGTTTAGTTCTGACCGGGCCCGGTACATGGGTTAACACAAAATCATCGAGGGGCCCAGATATCGCTTCTATTTCTAGAAGGAACAGATAAACTTCGACTCATATGCTTGTTCTACTACTTGTTAAATTGTACACAAAGGCACGTTTTATAACATCAAGTTATTGATGCGTTTACGTGCAATCAATGCACAACCAACTCATAGGTAACAACTCATATCTGTAGGTTTGAAGACTTATATGATATTATCGTCTCACGATCACTCGAGATAAATTCCATGAAGTGATACAAGTGAGCGTGGGTTTATACCAATACTCATAACTTATGAGTACTCATGAATGTTGCAGCAACCATTACCATGTCTAAACACCTTTAGCCATCTACAAACCCAATTCATGACAATCTTGATTCTTACCTACTTCCGACGTAAGACCGATTGTGGAGGTTTGAATAAATTAATTATTCTGGAAGTCAAAACATGCAAAACTGAAACAATAGTAAATAATTGACAATGATAGTAACACTTTACTCATAAATAAATCACAAATTTTATTCATCATCAAACATCGATTACATTTTACAAGTTTCAGGAAAACTATCTAATCTGTAAAACTAATATCGTCCCTCAGCCCAATGTGCCTCGCATGCTGAAAATGCTTAACCCTCGTCAGTCCCTTCGTAAGGGGATCTGCAGGATTCTCATCCGACGATATCCTCCTTGTCACGAGGAGTCCTTCTTCAATCATGTGTCTTATGAAGTGATATTTTCTGTCAATGTGTCGGGATCTGCCATGATCTCTTGGTTCCTTGGCTAAGGCAACCGCACTATTGTTGTCACAGAAAATCTCCATAGGTTACTTAATAGCTGGTACAACTCCAAGATCTCCGATGAAGTTCTTCAGCCATATCGCCTCCTTCGCTGCTTCACTCGCTGCTATATACTCTGATTCGCAAGTCGAATCAGCAACCGTCTCCTGCTTGGAACTCTTCCAAGAAATTGCCCCTCCATTTAAGGTAAAGACCCATCCCGACTGAGAGCGGAAGTTATCCCTATCAGTCTGAAAACCAGCATCACTATACCCTAATACTCTCAAGTCATCACTCCCACCAAGGGTAAGGATCCAATCCTTAGTCCTCCGCAGATACTTGAGAATGTTCTTTACCGCGGTCCAATGAGCTTTGCCAGGGTTCCCCTGATACCTGTTGACCATGCTCAAAGCAAATGCCACATCAAGGCGGGTACAAGTCATAGCATACATGATCGAGCCAACAGCGGAAGCATACGGTAATTGGCTCATCTCAGCTATCTCTGCCTCTATACTCGGATTCTGAGTCTTACTCAGTTTGGCATTGCTTTGGATCGGTAAATCTCCTTTCTTGGAATTCTGCATGTGGAACCTTTTCAACACCTTATCTAAGTAGGTACTCTGACTAAGTCCAATTAGTCTCTTACTCCATTCTCTTAATATCCTTATCCCTAGGATATAGGCAGCCTACCCTAGGTCCTTCATAGCAAAGCACTTCCCAAGCCAGGACTTAACCTCCTGCAAGGTTGGGATGTCATTTCCTATAAGTAGTATGTCTTCCACATACAGTACCAAGAAGCTAACTATACTCCCACTAGCTCTGACATACACGCAAGACTCATCTTCACTTCTCGAGAATCCAAAACTGTCACACCCCAAAACCACGAACGGCGGAAACGTTCAGGGGCGGAGGACGTCATGTATAATATCAATAAGAATGTAAATTAGTAAACAAGCAACAACATCATCCATTGCATTAATAAAATAATTATTATACAATTGTATTCTGTCAAATTTTGATAAACACTAGAGCAGAAATCAAAACGAAAGATAAGTCTTGAACAAGCTCCACCTTCCTTTCTCCTTGCATCGGTACCTGTCTATGATGACCTGAGGATACAAGTAATTTTGAAAGCGAGTATCAGCTTTAAAGCTGGTGAATTCATAAGTATTTAGGTGATATTGTCCTGTTTTGGAATGTTGTTAAGAATGTTGTATAAATCCTCAAATAGAACAATTGATATAAGTATGAAATGCGATCTTCTACCAACACCCGATATTTGGTTATAACCAAGTAAAATGACAGGTTTTCCTTTCTATTGACTAGTACTAAGAGTACTTAGTCTAACTCATCGTTTAGGTGAATATATCACAAAATAAAGTAAACTAGGAAGAGGATATGATAGTCTTCTATCAAGACCCTAATATTCTGTTATGGCTAAGTAATCTTCTACCAAGACTCGCATGTTCTGTTATGGCTAAGTAATCTTCTACCAAGACTCGTATGTTCTGAAAGTAGTATGATAACTTTTCCTTTCTATTGACTAGTACTAGAGCACTTAGTCTAACTCATCGTTTATGTGAAAGATATCACAAAATAAAGTAAACAGGAAACATATAATCATGTAAGTGTTAGCCGGAGGTACTGGTGCTAACAAGACGAATGTAAATGTTGACCCAAGGTACTGGGGCTAACAAGACGAATGTAAATGTTGACCCGAGGTACTGGGGCTAACATGACGGATGTAAATGTTGACCCGAGGTACTGGGGCTAACATATTACATATAACCTAATGGACATCCGAAGATTGTCGAATTCTTCCTCTGTAGCAGCAGCAGGTGGAAGGAATGGTTAGTCCCTGTAGAGGTACTCCTAGTATAAGTAATAACCGTAGGCATCCGTAGATGTTCATTACCCACTGTTGCTAACAGATGGGTTCCGGAATGGTTAGTCCCGTACATATATCCCGAGGTACTGTGGGATAGAGGCCCATCTAGGTATCCCGAGGTACTATGGGATAGGGTCCTGTCTTAAATATTCCGAGGTACTGTGGAATAAGTAGGAAGATTTACACAGAAGGTACTGATAAATCATCCTCACAATTCGAGATACAAGTAATTATGTTAATGTACACAGATAAGTGTATCTATGGAAAGGTACTCATGTAATGCGTTCATGTAATCGTGTTCATGTATCATTTAAGTATATGTAAACATATTCATGTATCATAGAATCCTAAGTACGTGTAATCATGTATCATGTAAGGCATTAGTATAGACTCATGAATGAACTGACTCTTGGTTTATATTCTCTGACTATCCCTATGATAGTTAACTGGAAAGTATGTTGTTGTTCAAGTAGGTTTATGCAAGGTATCTAGGAGCTTTGAACAATAATATAAAGTGACTTGAAGTCATTATACAATTCAAAACTAATACTTCTGTTGTCCAAGTATTTTAAGATAGAAAACCAATTCACGTGATTTCTTTTGATATATGTGAAATCTACTGAGTGAAAACATAGTTATAAAATATATGAAACTGATTTAATAACATGTTTGTTTCTACTTGTATCCCCCCCCCCATTAAAGCATTTAAAATCCTTTAAAACATTGATTACGGGGTATGAACTCACCTGCAGTAAGTGACCGGAATTGAACGGACTGCTATCGTACGGAAGGATCGGGCAAGAGCTTGGTGTCAAGTGAGGACTTAGACACCCCCAAAGATCCTAATTACATATGAAAACATATGTATATAAATAATTAGGGATTAAATCACTAATTATACAAGTACAAACATTTAATTGCGAAGACAACACTTTTGGTCTAGTGTTAGGAGGCTAATGGGTTGCAACAAAGGAGTCCAAAGCCCCTAATGGAAGTTTAAGGTCTAATGACCCTATTCATTGGAGTTTACGGCCCAGGGGAGTAAGCTCCTGGCCGTAAACTCTCAACCAAGGCTTGAAATGGAGTTTAGAAGTACTACAACCTTAGAGGGGAATTGTTTCTCGGCTTAACAAGAGTTTAAGGTACCATATTGACTCCTAAGGGGAGTTTACGGCCCAAGAAATACTCTTGGCCGTAAACTCTTCAACACTTATGCTTTTCATGAGTTTTCTAGGTCCTAAACACATTAAGGTACTTGCCAAAAATGAAGACTAAGTCTTAGGAAGAGTTTGAAGGGGTTTTTGGCACTTAATCTTGGAGTTTACGGCCTAAGGAGCATCTTGGCCGTAAAATCCCTTCCAAAGTTGGTTTCTAATTGTTTTGTGGGTCTAAATCATGAGTTTAAGGCTTCTAGGTTCTTGTTCTAAGGCTAAAGGAACATTAGGCACTCATTTGTGCCCTTTACATGGAGTTTACGGCCCAAGAGGTGGTTCCTTGGCGGTAAACTCCTCAAACTACTTGGTTTTGATTTGCTTCTAGCCTTTAATGGTCACTCATAAAGTCCTTAGATAGATGCCTAACACGGAAATGGGACTAGGTGGCCTTTAGGCTTGATTTTGGAGTTTACTCCCCAAGAACGTTCTTGGGCGGTAAACTCCCGGATCTTGTGTTTTGGACATGTAAACAATGTAATAAAGCATATAAAAAGTATTAAAACACATTTAGGGAAGTAGACTCACAATCTGGGATAAAAACCCGAAGATTCGTGAGAGAGTATTTGGCTTTTCTCTAATTGGAAATCAAATAATGAACCAATTTGGTTCAGAATTCTATTTATAGTCCTGAGATTTTTGGCAGAATATTTTTCTATTCTCGGAATGGATTCTAATGACCTAGAGTAATGGAATTACAGTGTTGCACAAAATCCTAGTGCATCCACTCTCCTAATAACTCCTTAGGTGTAAAACCCTAAAACTGCCAAACTTATTCCATAAGTCTGAATTTTCACTGAACTGATCTACATCTATTGGATTGATATGGTTTGATTTGAATGGAAATTTCGGGTTGTCACATCATCCCCCCGTTAGAAGGAATTTCGTCCCAAAATTTGAATTTAGTCAAGGAAGTATGCACGAATGATGGAGTTGTGAGGAGGAAACTTCCTAATTGATTTGTTCTAGCGCACTTAAGTGAAATCGGGTTCTCGGTTGGAGTCCCAACGAACCTTCACTATCGGGCGACGGTGTTGCTTCGTCCGCTTGACCACTCGGTCGAGGGTCACTACGGTACTAATACAAAGGCAAGGATCTCGTAAACCTCGATCTCGTCGAGAGGGATTACGGAAGTCTAGATTAAAGGATACTGTTTCAAGTTCGAGACGCGAAGGGGAACATGTACGTTACTGAGTTCGCGGAGTAGGTCTAGTTTGTGACCGATTCTGGTAAGAATCTCAGAGGTCCTAACTATATTGGATCTTTGCTTTCCACGCTTTATGAAGCGTATTAAGCCATTCCCAGAGTGAGGTTTCCTAAAGAATTTGGTCTCTCACTTGGAATTCCAAATATTCTTCCTCTCGCTTACTTCCCAGTCAAGGGCCATCCCTTGCTGGATCAAAGTCGAAAGGGATTCTGAAGTTTACGGGGAGTTACGAATGGACTATGATAGTAGGTCTGTAAGACCTAGAATTTGGAAAATTTTCTGTCAGTGACCATAGTGCTGACAAATTTCCAATGGTTTTGGATAATTTGACAGAGTACTCAAGACTTCCCACAACACTAAAAGTATGTCTCAGGAAATTTTGACTCTATATTCCAAAGTTCTCGTTCAGAGAACTTTGCAGAAAGTATCTCCGAGGGTAATGTTTCTATGGGTTCTTTCTTACTACGAGGGTGGATAAGTAGTCATTATATGGAGAAATGACGAACTGATCCCAGTAAGAAAGGCGTACTCTAATTATTCAACTCTTGAATACTATAGGCGTATTGGTCCTATCCGAGGGGTATCACTACGGACTCGAAGTGTCCGCATAAAGTTCGGAGGGTAGTCCTTAGGACATCCTTCCCTAACACTCGAACTGGTGGTATTCGGATCTCAGGTCCATTTCTGAAGTAATTCTTTCTCTGAGGTTGCTCAATCGGTTCTCCTAAGCGAGGCAGAGATAGCGATTTCTAAAGGAAATCTAACGAAGTCTCTGGTCGTCGAGGTACATATGACGCACTCCGTCGACTTGTGGTAAGAATAAGACCGGAGCTCTCAAGGGTGAGAAGCCTGGTCTTCTAATTCTATGGTTGAGTAGTTCGTTGTGTTGTCTGGGTTGTTCTTGTATCTTTCGTAGGTGTTTAGACTGAAGGCGGTCTGGTTCTAAGAGTCATAATGATTCTAAGTTCGTTCCAATGCCAATGCAATTACTCGTACTCCTGCACAGTATCCGTCCTGAAGTTCATATTAGAATTCATGCGTGATTCAATGATCACAAGTTCGTGTATACGAGTCATATATAATTAAGACTGAAAAGGTAGTCGAATAACTGATTCTTCCTTAATCTCACATCCCATCGAGGGAAAAGAAGTTAAAGTGGAATCATCAATTCTAAACCTGTAGAACATTGATTATATATCACTCTCATGTATACATTTTTCAGTGATGGATCATCCGTATGAATCCTGGAGTTGAACTTGACGTACTGCATGGGCAATAATGTGGGGATTCCTTCGGAAAGGAAAAGAACTATAAGGTACCCCTTGTATGGGTACTTCGGTGTTCTGATATGACGGCTTTTCTAAAAGGCGATTTTTGAGAAAGAGATGTACTTATGGAGCTGGTATTTCGAAGATTAAGTTAATCGAGTCGTATGATAAAGTCGGAAACATATGGAACTAAAGACATTAGATTTTGAACATAAGGCGATACAGACAAAACATAACAGTGCAACCATTAACAGAGTTACTGTACTTAGGATTTATTACAAGACTATTGCTGCTAAACAAGGTATACTACAAAAGACAAGTATACACAGCACGAGAGTCCCTTAACGGACGGAATCTCGCTAAAGATTAGACTCTGGTTGCACTAGTTTTAAACATGTTTTTGTACATACAAGATACTGACGATTTGGAGGGAACCTATACTATATTAGGTTCCTTAACTGCCTTTTCGTATTTTGAAGTCAAACTCATCCGGATTTGCCGTTGTCCTTCTCCGATGGGCAGTTCCTCTTGAAGTGTCCCATGACGCCACATAGATAGCATATCTGAGAGGTCTGGACATTGGTGGTTGAAGAAATGTGTCGGATCTGGATCGTGCAGTGACTAGCAGTATGTCTGTTCTTGTTGCAGTGTGAGCACTACATCTCCCTACAAGGTCCGTGGTGGTGATAATTGCATTTGATGCATTTTGGGAGTTTTCCAGCATAAAGTTTGACTGATTTGGGGACCATTGGGACGCCTGAAGGGATGGTAGTTGGAGGTACTGATGTCGTAGCTGTGAAGGTTGTTACTGGTGGTTGTTTCTTGTTCGCCTTTGGAAGCGACTTGTCCTTAGAGTTAGTCCAAGACTTTTGCTTGATACTTGGATTGGAATGATTGTTACCAATCCCGCTAACACCTGCAGCGTTAGCGTTTAGGTGGGTCAGAATAGCTGACACAGCAGTCGAGACTGCAGCTTGAAAGGTAGCTGCATCAATCTGAAGAGTTGGTGTTTGGTTAATGGGCTGATCGTTCTTCTTGGGATTCATGATTCTGTTACACCGAAAGAAAAAATGAATTTGTGAGCGAAAATGGTTGAATCTAAACATAGTTCGATTGCTCATGAAAAGAATAAAAGTATGTTCTCTAAAGTTCGACCTACATCCCCATGATGCAGTCCTAGAATGGAATGGAAGTATGTTCAGGAAAGTTCGACCTACATCCCTATGATGCAGTCCTGGTAAAGATCGGGAGTAAGTTTCTTAAAATGGTTTTCGAGATGTTTGTCGTTCTTGCTGAGGTATCGGTGGTTGGTGAATAACGTGATCCAACCATTGAAAGAGACTTGGAGATGTCTACGGAGTTACATTGCTATAGTCCAATGACTTGACTAGAGCATGTTTCAAATAGACTCTATAGAAGGTATGATAAGAGTATTCGAATAAAGAACGACACAGAAGTTAGCCGACTGTCAATATCTTTGATATTCATGACGTACAGGTTCGGGAAAATGACCTTGTAAAAAGGTCTTACATCATAACCAGAGAAGATAGTTCCTGACAGTAAAAGACCTAACTAAACTACTTATAGTACAAGATAGTTTCATAGAAAATGCCACATCGGGCATAGATAGGAACACGATTCCTTTCTAACAACGAATAAAACGTAACACGTCCACTACTGGCGACGGTCTTCCCTCTGGTGAACTCTCAGTTCAGCCAGTTGGCGTTCCACCTCAAGTAAGTGTCTTTCGTACACCCTCTGGCGTACCCGAAGTTCCATGACTTCAGCTCATGATTCAGCCAGTGCTTGCAGCAGGGTTTCATGGTCTCTCTCCGACCTCTCACGAGCATGTTCGAGGCGACTGGTGCGAAGCATATGCTTTCCTCCATTTGTATCGACTTCTGCGATGCGTTGTAAAGCTGTCCTGCCCTGAATTTCGTTTCGGGCAACTCTTCGGATCAGGATTGGCATGCTTCTGTCTGCTGAGCCCCCATTGCTTAGGTCATAGAAGCTTCGGTCACCATTAAATGGCATGGGCTGGTCTTGTCCTTGGCTCCAAGTTTCCAAACATTCTACCCACTCAGGCGTCGGGCCATGAAAAGCCGGACGAGGGTTAGGAATCGGAAAGGGAGCTGCCTGGGGTAGGTTCTCAACATCGGGTTCGGAGATGGCATCGTCTGAAAGGTCGTCATCATGGTGATCATTCATAGGGATTGGACGATCATCATCTGGTTCTTCTCCAAACCATCCAGCAATCACTTCGTTCGGAAGGAACAGGTCGTCGTGGGGATGGAATCTAGCCATGTTATCTACTCGAGAAAAGGGATATAAGAAATAGCTAAAATAGATGAACTAACTAAGCTAATTATAGCAAGATTAAATACCCATATGGTATTTCTTTATGGTTGTGTTAGTAAGTTTTTAGACTTGTTGCCATATCACAACCATTCTTGAGCATATTCCGGTCACTCCTCGGACCAGCATAGTTGATCAGGCTATGCCATTCCCAAGACTGACCATATGTGGCAACCCGATATTTCAACTCCTTGTAAGGACCAGAATGGGTCAAGTATTGTAACCGCTTCTAAGTAATAAAATTTACTTTCATAATAAAACGTACAAATAGTTCTATTTAATTTCCTTCAATGATTAAATGTCTTTGAACCATGATCGTATGTGAAAAGAACGCCCAAATCCGACTTCATATAGTGAAGATGTGATTTTTCCAAGTTCGGCTTAGCAACAGACCGCTAAAAACTCGAATCGGAGATCGAGCGACTTTTGGCCGGAATGACCTAAACGAGAATCGAAGGTCTCGACAATGGTATTCCAGCGGTAAAAAGTCTGGCAAAAACCGACATCAGATAAAGAAGTTATGAATTTTCTAAGAAATTCCTTAAACACGATGGATTTTTAATAAATAATAAAAATATAATTTTGGAATTTGCCGACGGTGTCTAAACGAAAGTTGTAGAGCGTAGTCTCACCTACGCAAGGATATAAAGACCATCGAAAACGGAGTTCGTATGAAGAAGATATGGATTTTTGAAGTTTATTAAATATATTATTTATTTATTTAATTCAAAATTCGGATATTATCCGAAGGGGAGTCAGCATCCTCCTCCGAAGTACGCGCTGCGTACTCCTGTACGCCCCGCGTAACCGAGAGGATTGGCCTCGGATCGTCCACGTCGCCATATCCGAGGAATCCGATCCATCCGACCCGTCCGACCCGTCCGACCCGACGTCCCATCCGACCCGGCGTCCCATCCGACCCACCTCCCCAGCAACCCGTCCCATCCGACCCAAGAACCCAACAACCCGTCCCATCCGAACCGAGGCAGTCGAGGCTTCGGTCATGCATGACGTACGCGTACGCAGCGCGTACGAGCGTACGCCCCGCGTACCGAGGCAGACCAGCCTTCCTATAAATAGAATGCGAGGCTTTCCAAAGAAGGGGTTCATTTCTCTTCTCTCTCTCTCAACTTTGCCTCGTTTTCCGTGTCCGTTCAAACCCGAAGCTCTGGTCTTTTTGGCTCAAGTCCCGAAGGTCGATTTTACTCCCGAGATTCCCGAGAATCCCGAGGAAAATCCGTTTCCCGAGACGAAACTCTGCCCGGTTTTCCATCTCGCTATCTTCAAACTTTCAAGTGAGTTTCATACCCCTTAATCAACCGTTTTAATTATTCTAAATACTTTAATATGCTTTCAAGGGGGGGATTACAAGTAAAACACACGAGTATTATCGTGTGTTCCATAAGGAAACTCTTTTATATACTGTTATATATTCAAATATCATGCGATTTATAAACATTTAAAGGAACTTTTATATATATATAACATATGTCACAATAGCATCTTACCTTTTAAAATATAATGTTGTTGTAATACATGTATAAACTAAACTGTTCTTAGATTTTTCTTGTCTATCCTAGACTCTACACCAAAAATCTATACTTTCATAAACAAGTGATTTCTTTTCTCAATATTTCTAAACAAACAAGACACGCTTTTTTGGAAACTATAATAGGTATGGTTTTACGAAACAAATTTCTAACTCTTATGTAGTAGAATCACATATTTCAAGAAGTTCACTTTCGTGTACAAGAACAAACATAACATTTTAACAAGTAGATATGTTTTTATACCACGGATTTGTGAGACACTAACTTCATGTACGTTCGAGTACACATTTCAAGTCCTGTATTATATACCAGAATCCCTTGGAGGGGGAGCATGGTGTTTGTGTATAGATCTATACGGGCTTGACAAACCCGCGCCCTGACTGTTAGCTGCAGTCCACCGTTTGGGGTGACAAACGTCATAACATTTCAACGCCTGAAGAACGTTGTGTATAGGCATTCAGAGTCAATAGTATGGTTATAACACTCACAAGGGGTATTAAAATGCATTGATTTACAAGGTTTTCAAATTCATTGGTTCTTTTACATTTACATACATTTTAGAAACAAACATTGGTCTTGAGTGAAGGCTACTTTTATACTAGTAGAAAATATTGGATTTTCTAACCACAAACAAACGAAGATAAAACATTTCAGTTCATTCAAACATTGTCACTTAAATACTTATGAAATTCACCAGCTTAAATGCTGATCTACTCTTTCAAAATTACTTGCATGTCCCAGGGAATCAGTAATTTCAGGTATTCATTTCGCTTTTGATGAAGGGATGCTGCGGCGCCAGTTTAATCTCGTATTTTGACATCATATTGTAATTGAGTTTTGAACATGTAACTTTTGGACAAATGTAAACTTTCAATTATATATATGATGGTTGTATTGCTTTCTTTACTATGTATTCATTTGTTACGTTACCACATGAAGTCATCCGCCCCCGAACGTTTCCGCCGTTCAGGTTTGGGGGTGTGACAGATTGGTATCAGAGCAATGTTTATAGTGAACTAAGTATATCGAACCACATAAGATATACAAACTATAAATGCTTAAGGGACTAATACTCTCTGACAAAACAAATTTTCTTTTTACACTTAAGCAGCATTTCGTTCAACTTAAATTGGTAGTTCATTTAAGTACAAATACATGCCTACCACGAACTATTTTCATGTTATACAACTATACAAGTATTTAGACAAGTTGACACTACGATTGGGACTCGATATATATAATCAGATTTTGGACAAATATAGCGTGATCAACTATATTTGCCCAAGATTGGACCAACGTATATCAAGGAATGATCGTAGTAAGCAACAAGTCAAAACTTACCAAACCATTACAAGAATCAAACACAAGCACTTAAATACTATAGGAGTATTTGCTATCTAAACTAGTTTAACTTACATGTTTTACATGTTCCGGCTTTACTCAATTCTTATAACCCTATTTCTCGTACAGCCAAATGGCTGGATTTCACCACCCTGGCGACCCCTACTTTCCCAACCAAGGCAACGGAGGATGGATCGAAGATGATCCCGAAGAGGACGAGGAACCCATAGAAGTGGGTGATGACTCCGGTACCGACTCAGAGCCGGAAGTTATCGATCCACCACCCATTCAACCTCCCGTCTTCGTAAGGAACTTTCAAGGACCGACTCCCGTCTGGGGAAGTCACCTCCACCATTGGAGCCAACAGCAGAACCTACGCCCTCCCTACGGCATGTGCCGGGACTTCTATGATGTCCGCGGTGGAGGTTCGGCTGATCGAGCACTCCCGGTAATGGTGGGTAAGTTAGCCAATCAGTCCTATCAGTCTGGAGTACAAGCTAGCCGACTCCGGGATATCAACGTGGAAGTGCAGGTTCACACTTCTGACATCCGTAGGCTGGACAAGATGCAAGACAACGCTCAATTCCAAACCGAAGCGTTTCAAGCGCAAATGATTGTAGCCCTCGCCAAACTAAGGGAACAACAAGCCGCTTTCGATAGGCGTCTAATGGAGTCAAAGCAATCAGATACAGAGTCAAGCTCCAAGCGCAACCTTCGACGCAAGTAGTGCTTGTCAAGGACTCAAATTTTGTTATAGCTTAGGACCTCGGCTAAAAGTCTTTAAATTTCTCGAACTTTGTAATCGGAGACCCTTATAGGGGTCAAATTTTCATGATCGTTGTAACAACTTTTATATTAATATAAGTGGCACTATTACTACTATGTTGAGTATTTCGTTCGAACCTTGAATGGTCTTTGAGAACCCCAAATACTTGTTTCATACCTTCAGTCTTACAAATAACTTTCATTCTTCTATTGTAAGACTCATACTATCATCTGTTGTTGAACTATAGCGATTTAGTTCATGAGACACATACATTTTCCATTCTATGAAATTCTTATCCTTGTCTTTTCAATCTATAGTTGAAGGATGCCTCCGCGTAGGAATCCGAGGCGAAACAACGGTGAGGAAGCACCTATACCACCTCCACCACCCCAATTTGATGCTGTTATGTTTCAAGCAGCAGTCACCGCAGCAGTGGCAGCTGCCATGTCACAGATCAATAACTCAAGTACTAATGGCTCGGGATCTGGCACACACCCATCCACCCATGGCGAGAGTCATGGACCACCTCGGGAATGCACCTATAAGGACTTCACTAATGCCAAGCCCCGAATGTTTTATGGTACTGGTGGTGTGATGGCCCTGAGGCAGTGGATCGAAAGGACGGAGGCAGTCTTTGAAATATGCTCCTGCCCCGAGCACAGCAAGGTCAAATTTGCAACTTTCACCCTTCTCGATAAAGCTTTAACTTGGTGGAATGGCCACGTTAAAGTACTTACCCTAATCGTGGCGAACTCCATAAGCTGGGAGAACTTGAAGGCCATGATGATGAGAGAATACTGCCCACGAGGAGAAATTCAAAAGCTTGAACACGAGCTATGGACTCTCGGAATGGTGGGTACCGACATCGCTACTTATACCAACAGATTCTGCGAGCTGGCAATCCTTTGTCCAGATATGATTGCTCCCGAGAGCAAGAAGATAGAAAGGTACATCTGGGGACTGACGCCCCAAATGCGATCAAGCGTGTTAGCTTCTAAACCTGACACCTTTGAAAGTGCTAAGGAACTGGCACAATCTCTGATCGACTACGGAGGTCATCAGAACTCAACCACTTCTGCACCAGCCCCACAGAAAGCAAACAACAACTACAACAACTACAACAACAACAATGGCAGGAAGAGGGCATGGATTAAAGGGAAGGGTGGATCTTCCCAAGAATCCGCAAAGAAACAGCTGGTGTCAGTAAATGCGGCCACTGTACCTGCTACAGCCCCTACAAATACCTACCCAACAAAGCCTTATATAGGCAACCTCCCAAAATGCACCAAATGCAATTACCACCACCATGGACTTTGTCGAGCTATGCAGTGCGCCAACTGCAGCCAGAAAGGGCACACAGCCCGTTTCTGCAAGGAACCCGCAAAGCCGATCACTCAAATTCCCGGTGCGGGTGTAGGGCAGGCTTGCTACGGTTGTGGCGAGGTGGGCCACTACCAGAGAAACTGTCCTAAGGCAGCAGGCACCGGAGGTGTGAGACGAGTTTTGGCAATAGGCCACAACGAAGCTGTAGCTGACCCAACTATTGTTGCTGGTACGTTCCTTCTCGATAATTCATACGCATGCATATTATTCGATAGTGGAGCGGAGAGAAGTTTCGTGAGTCAAAACTTTATTCATTTACTTAAACCTAAACCTAGCAAGTTAGAAAAATCATTCACTATAGAGATGGCCAATGGAAAAAACCGAAAACACAAATTGCATATACATGGGCTGTACGTTAACATTAGACGGCCATTCTTTCCCAATCAATCTCATGCCGGTTCATATTAAAAGTTTCGACGTCATAGTCGGCATGGATTGGTTGAGCCTTCTTCGCGCCGACATCATGTGCTTTGAGAAAGCAGTCCGTCTTAACCTCCCAAACAACGAAACATTAGTTATCTACGGCGACAAATCTAGTGCAAACCTTCGCATCATTTCGTGCATACAAGCTCGAAAGTGCTTGCGGAAGGATTGTCGAGCATTCCTAGCGCACATCGTCGATACAAGTCAAGAACTGAAGGACATCAAGAGCATCTCGGTAGTACGCGACTTTCCCGATATCTTTCCAGAAGAACTGCCAGGATTACCACCGCAACGCCAAGTCGAGTTTAGAATCGACTTAATTCCAGGAGCTACCCCAGTAGCGAAGTCGCCTTATCGTCTTGCACCAGCAGAGATGCAGGAACTTTCCAGTCAACTTAATGAACTCCTTCACAAAGGATTCATAAGACCAAGTTTCTCACCTTGGGGAGCACCGGTCTTGTTTGTAAAGAAGAAAGACGGATCGTTCCGTATGTGCATCGACTACAGGGAGCTGAACAAACTTACTGTCAAGAACCGCTATCCTCTACCCCGTATCGACGACCTATTCGATCAACTTCAAGGGGCGAACTACTTCTCCAAAATAGACCTGCGATCCGGATATCACCAATTACGAGTTCTAGAGAGGGACATTCCAAAGACAGCCTTCCGAACTCGTTATGGACACTACGAATTCGTGGTGATGCCGTTCGGATTAACCAATGCACCAGCAGTATTTATGGACCTAATGAATAGGGTATGCCGCCCTTACTTGGATCAGTTCGTCATCGTCTTTATCGATGATATACTTATCTACTCTCGAAGTGAGGAAGAGCATAGTCAACACCTACGAAAAGTCCTAGAAACACTGCGAACGGAGAAACTCTATGCGAAGTTCTCTAAATGCGAATTTTGGATTCGAAGAGTCGAATTTTTAGGTCACGTTGTTAGCGAGAAAGGTATACACGTGGACCCTTCCAAAATTAAGGCTATTGAGAACTGGTCGGCACCAAAGACACCTACAGAAATTCGTCAATTTCTAGGTCTAGCTGGCTACTATCGCAGATTCATAAAGAACTTTTCGAGCATTGCGAAACCTCTTACTTCATTAACCCAGAAAGGAGTGGCCTTTGACTGGGAAGCGAAACAAGAGAAGGCATTCCAGACACTAAAACAGGCCTTGTGCACCGCACCGATACTATCCCTCCCCGAAGGGATAGAAGACTTCGTAGTGTATTGCGATGCTTCAAATCAAGGACTTGGTTGTGTTCTTATGCAAAGAGGGAAGGTTATCGCTTATGCCTCCCGACAGCTTAAGACACACGAAGTGAACTATACGACACACGACCTCGAGTTAGGAGCAGTGGTATTTGCTCTGAAGATCTGGAGGCACTACTTATACGGAACAAAGAGTACTATATTCACCGATCACAAGAGCCTTCAACACATTTTCGATCAGAAGGAACTCAACATGCGACAACGACGATGGGTTGAGTTACTGAATGACTACGAATGCGAAATTCGTTATCATCCTGGCAAGGCCAACGTAGTAGCCGACGCCCTCAGTCGAAAGGAATACACTGGTCGGAGGGTCAAATCTCTGACCATGACTATCCATTCCCACCTATCCACACAAATTAAAGAAGCACAAATGGAAGCTTTGCAACCTGAAAATGTGGCGGGTGAATCCCTGCGAGGAATGGAGAAGAATTTAGAAGTCAAGGGTGGCGGAGCCTACTATCTCATGGACCGAATCTGGACCCCAAATCATGGTGGTTTCAGAAACGTAGTCATGACCGAGGCTCACAATTCAAGATATTCCGTTCACCCGGGTTCAGATAAAATGTATCTGGATCTTAAGAAACTGTACTGGTGGCCTAACATGAAAGCAGAAATTGCTACCTTCGTAAGTAAATGTCTTACTTGCGCTAAGGTTAAGGTCGAGTATCAGAAACCGTCAGGACTACTACAACAACCAGAGATACCGGAATGGAAATGGGAGCGGATTACTATGGACTTCATAACCAAGTTACCCAAGACGACAAGTGGACTCGATACCATATGGGTCATTGTCGACAGATTGACCAAATCCGCACATTTCCTACCCATCAAGGAGACTGACAAAATGGAGAAGCTGACAAGAACTTACTTAAGGGAAGTAGTGCGACTGCATGGTGTTCCGATATCCATTATCTCCGATCGAGATAGTAGATTCACTTCAAGGTTCTGGCAATCACTACAAAGTTCCCTGGGAACTAGGCTAGACATGAGTACAGCCTACCACCCACAGACAGACGGACAAAGTGAGAGAACAATACAAACTTTAGAAGACATGCTGAGAGCCTGCGTGATTGACTTTGGAAAGGCATGGGATATTCATTTACCCCTTGTCGAATTTTCATACAACAATAGTTATCATACAAGCATAAAGGCTGCTCCGTTTGAAGCCCTCTATGGTCGAAAGTGCAGATCCCCTCTGTGCTGGACTGAAGTTGGCGATACCCAGTTAGCTAGAGGAAGAGTTCCTGAAAGCACTCTCACAGGTCCGGAGATCATACGTGAAACAACAGAGAAGATCGTTCAGATTCGTGAACGATTGAAGGCCTCAAGAGACCGACAGAAAAGCTACGCTGACCAAAGGAGGAAACCTTTAGAATTCCAGGTAGGAGACCACGTCTTATTAAAGGTCTCACCATGGAAGGGTTTAATACGATTTGGAAAGCGTGGGAAACTAAATCCAAGATACATAGGGCCTTTCGAGATTCTTGCCAGAATCGGCCCTGTGGCTTACAAGCTTAACCTACCGCGCGAACTTAGTAACATCCATCCAACCTTCCACGTCTCAAACTTGAAAAAGTGTCTGTCCGACGAGACTCTTGTTATTCCACTCGACGAGATCGAGATCAACGAGAGCCTCAACTTTGTGGAAGAGCCAGTAGAAATCATGGATCGAGAGGTCAAACAAACAAAACAAAGTCGCATACCCATCGTGAAGGTTCGCTGGAACGCCAAGCGGGGACCCGAATTCACATGGGAACGCGAAGATCAGATGAAACAAAAGTACCCTCATCTCTTTCATGTTCACTAGTATCTTTGCTACTTTAAATTTCGGGACGAAATTCTCTCTAACGGGGGGATGATGTGGCAACCCGATATTTCAACTCCTTGTAAGGACCAGAATGGGTCAAGTATTGTAACCGCTTCTAAGTAATAAAATTTACTTTCATAATAAAACGTACAAATAGTTCTATTTAATTTCCTTCAATGATTAAATGTCTTTGAACCATGATCGTATGTGAAAAGAACGCCCAAATCCGACTTCATATAGTGAAGATGTGATTTTTCCAAGTTCGGCTTAGCAACAGACCGCTAAAAACTCGAATCGGAGATCGAGCGACTTTTGGCCGGAATGACCTAAACGAGAATCGAAGGTCTCGACAATGGTATTCCAGCGGTAAAAAGTCTGGCAAAAACCGACATCAGATAAAGAAGTTATGAATTTTCTAAGAAATTCCTTAAACACGATGGATTTTTAATAAATAATAAAAATATAATTTTGGAATTTGCCGACGGTGTCTAAACGAAAGTTGTAGAGCGTAGTCTCACCTACGCAAGGATATAAAGACCATCGAAAACGGAGTTCGTATGAAGAAGATATGGATTTTTGAAGTTTATTAAATATATTATTTATTTATTTAATTCAAAATTCGGATATTATCCGAAGGGGAGTCAGCATCCTCCTCCGAAGTACGCGCTGCGTACTCCTGTACGCCCCGCGTAACCGAGAGGATTGGCCTCGGATCGTCCACGTCGCCATATCCGAGGAATCCGATCCATCCGACCCGTCCGACCCGTCCGACCCGACGTCCCATCCGACCCGGCGTCCCATCCGACCCACCTCCCCAGCAACCCGTCCCATCCGACCCAAGAACCCAACAACCCGTCCCATCCGAACCGAGGCAGTCGAGGCTTCGGTCATGCATGACGTACGCGTACGCAGCGCGTACGAGCGTACGCCCCGCGTACCGAGGCAGACCAGCCTTCCTATAAATAGAATGCGAGGGTTTCCAAAGAAGGGGTTCATTTCTCTTCTCTCTCTCTCAACTTTGCCTCGTTTTCCGTGTCCGTTCAAACCCGAAGCTCTGGTCTTTTTGGCTCAAGTCCCGAAGGTCGATTTTACTCCCGAGATTCCCGAGAATCCCGAGGAAAATCCGTTTCCCGAGACGAAACTCTGCCCGGTTTTCCATCTCGCTATCTTCAAACTTTCAAGTGAGTTTCATACCCCTTAATCAACCGTTTTAATTATTCTAAATACTTTAATATGCTTTCAAGGGGGGGATTACAAGTAAAACACACGAGTATTATCGTGTGTTCCATAAGGAAACTCTTTTATATACTGTTATATATTCAAATATCATGCGATTTATAAACATTTAAAGGAACTTTTATATATATATAACATATGTCACAATAGCATCTTACCTTTTAAAATATAATGTTGTTGTAATACATGTATAAACTAAACTGTTCTTAGATTTTTCTTGTCTATCCTAGACTCTACACCAAAAATCTATACTTTCATAAACAAGTGATTTCTTTTCTCAATATTTCTAAACAAACAAGACACGCTTTTTTGGAAACTATAATAGGTATGGTTTTACGAAACAAATTTCTAACTCTTATGTAGTAGAATCACATATTTCAAGAAGTTCACTTTCGTGTACAAGAACAAACATAACATTTTAACAAGTAGATATGTTTTTATACCACGGATTTGTGAGACACTAACTTCATGTACGTTCGAGTACACATTTCAAGTCCTGTATTATATACCAGAATCCCTTGGAGGGGGAGCATGGTGTTTGTGTATAGATCTATACGGGCTTGACAAACCCGCGCCCTGACTGTTAGCTGCAGTCCACCGTTTGGGGTGACAAACGTCATAACATTTCAACGCCTGAAGAACGTTGTGTATAGGCATTCAGAGTCAATAGTATGGTTATAACACTCACAAGGGGTATTAAAATGCATTGATTTACAAGGTTTTCAAATTCATTGGTTCTTTTACATTTACATACATTTTAGAAACAAACATTGGTCTTGAGTGAAGGCTACTTTTATACTAGTAGAAAATATTGGATTTTCTAACCACAAACAAACGAAGATAAAACATTTCAGTTCATTCAAACATTGTCACTTAAATACTTATGAAATTCACCAGCTTAAATGCTGATCTACTCTTTCAAAATTACTTGCATGTCCCAGGGAATCAGTAATTTCAGGTATTCATTTCGCTTTTGATGAAGGGATGCTGCGGCGCCAGTTTAATCTCGTATTTTGACATCATATTGTAATTGAGTTTTGAACATGTAACTTTTGGACAAATGTAAACTTTCAATTATATATATGATGGTTGTATTGCTTTCTTTACTATGTATTCATTTGTTACGTTACCACATGAAGTCATCCGCCCCCGAACGTTTCCGCCGTTCAGGTTTGGGGGTGTGACACCATATATCCCCAGGATCACTTGTGATATTCAACAATCGTAATACTTTTGTTTTTGTCGTTGTGACACAGATTTTAGTATGAATGCAGGCACGTATACTTACTTAAATATTTTATTATTTAAAAGTATAACTTTGAGACAGAGTGTTTCAATCCCATGTATTTATAGTTAGTATATCTTTTATGGGTTGATATACTTAATTCACTATAAACAAGGCTCTGATACCAATCTGTCACACCCCAAAACCACGAACGGCGGAAACGTTCAGGGGCGGAGGACGTCATGTATAATATCAATAACAATGTAAAGTAGTAAACAAGCAACAACATCATCCATTGCATTAATAAAATAATTATTATACAATTGTATTCTGTCAAATTTTGATAAACACTAGAGCAGAAATCAAAACGAAAGATAAGTCTTGAACAAGCTCCACCTTCCTTTCTCCTTGCATCGGTACCTGTCTATGATGACCTGAGGATACAAGTAATTTTGAAAGCGAGTATCAGCTTTAAAGCTGGTGAATTCATAAGTATTTAGGTGATATTGTCCTGTTTTGGAATGTTGTTAAGAATGTTGTATAAATCGTCAAATAGAAATTGATATAAGTATGAAATGCGATCTTCTACCAACACCCGATATTTGGTTATAACCAAGTAAAATGACAGGTTTTCCTTTCTATTGACTAGTACTAAGAGTACTTAGTCTAACTCATCGTTTAGGTGAATATATCACAAAATAAAGTAAACTAGGAAGAGACTATGATAGTCTTCTATCAAGACCCTAATATTCTGTTATGGCTAAGTAATCTTCTACCAAGACTCGCATGTTCTGTTATGACTAAGTAATCTTCTACCAAGACTCGTATGTTCTGAAAGTAGTATGATAACTTTTCCTTTCTATTGACTAGTACTAGAGCACTTAGTCTAACTCATAGTTTATGTGAAAGATATCACAAAATAAAGTAAACAGGAAACATATAATCATGTAAGTGTTAGCCGGAGGTGCTGGTGCTAACAAGACGAATGTAAATGTTGATCCGAGGTACTGGGGCTAACAAGACGAATGTAAATGTTGACCCGAGGTACTGGGGCTAACATGACGGATGTAAATGTTGACCCGAGGTACTGGGGCTAACATATTACATATAACCTAATGCACATCCGAAGATTGTCCAATTCTTCCTCTGTAGCAGCAGCAGGTGGAAGGAATGGTTAGTCCCTGTAGAGGTACTCCTAGTATAAGTAATAAACGTAGGCATCCGTAGATGTTCATTACCCACTGTTGCTAACAGATGGGTTCCGAAATGGTTAGTCCCGTACATATATCCCGAGGTACTGTGGGATAGAGGCCCATCTAGGTATCCCGAGGTACTATGGGATAGGGTCCTATCTTAAATATTCCGAGGTACTGTGGAATAAGTAGGAAGATTTACACAGAAGGTACTGATAAATCATCCTCGCAATTCGAGATACAAGTAATTCTGTTAATGTACACAGATAAGTGTATCTATGGAAAGGTACTCATGTAATGCGTTCATGTAATCGTGTTCATGTATCATGTAAGTATATGTAAACATATTCATGTATCATAGAATCCTAAGTACGTGTAATCATGTATCATGTAAGGCATTAGTATAGACTCATGAATGAACTGACTCTTGGTTTATATTCTCTGACTATCCCTATGATAGTTAACTGGAAAGTATGTTGTTGTTCAAGTAGGTTTATGCAAGGTATCTAGGAGCTTTGAACAATAATATAAAGTGACTTGAAGTCATTATACAATTCAAAACTAATACTTCTGTTGTCCAAGTATTTTAAGATAGAAAACCAATTCACGTGATTTCATTTGATATATGTGAAATCTACTGAGTGAAAACATAGTTATAAAATACATGAAACTGATTTAATAACATGTTTGTTTCTACTTGTATTCCCCACCCCCCATTAAAGCATTTAAAATCCTTTAAAACATTGATTACGGGGTATGAACTCACCTGCAGTAAGTGACCGGAATTGAACGGACTGCTATCGTACGGAAGGATCGGGCAAGAGCTTGGTGTCAAGTGAGGACTTAGACACCCCCAAAGATCCTAATTACATATGAAAACATATGTATATAAATAATTAGGGATTAAATCACTAATTATGCAAGTACAAACATTTAATTGCGAAGACAACACTTTTGGTCTAGTGTTAGGAGGCTAATGGGTTGCAACAAAGGAGTGCAAAGCCCCTAATGGAAGTTTAAGGTCTAATGACCCTATTCATTGGAGTTTACGGCCCAGGGGAATAAGCTCCTGGCCATAAACTCTCAACCAAGGCTTGAAATGGAGTTTAGAAGTACTACAACCTTAGAGGGGAATTGTTTGTAGGCTTAACAAGAGTTTAATGTACCATATTGACTCCTAAGGGGAGTTTACGGCCCAATAAATACTCTTGGCCGTAAACTCTTCAACAGTTATGCTTTTCATGAGTTTTCTAGGTCCTAAACACATTAAGGTACTTGCCAAAAATGAAGACTAAGTCTTAGGAAGAGTTTGAAGGGGTTTTTGGCACTTAATCTTGGAGTTTACGGCCTAAGGAGCATCTTGGCCGTAAAATCCCTTCCAAAGTTGGTTTCTAATTGTTTTGTGGGTCTAAATCATGAGTTTAAGGCTTCTAGGTTCTTGTTCTAAGGCTAAAGGAACATTAGGCACTCATTTGTGCCCTTTACATGGAGTTTACGGCCCAAGAGGTGGTTCCTTGGCGGTAAACTCCTCAAACTACTTGGTTTTGATTTGCTTCTAGCCTTTAATGGTCACTCATAAAGTCCTTAGATAGATGCCTAACACGGAAATGGGACTAGGTGGCCTTTAGGCTTGATTTTGGAGTTTACTCCGCAAGAACGTTCTTGGGCGGTAAACTCCCGGATCTTGTGTTTTGGACATGTAAACAATGTTATAAAGCATATAACAAGTATTAAAACACATTTAGGGAAGTAGACTCACAATCTGGGATAAAAACCCGAAGATCCGTGAGAGAGTATTTGGCTTTTCTCTAATTGGAAATCAAATAATGAACCAATTTGGTTCAGAATTCTATTTATAGTCCTGAGATTTTTGGCAGAAAATATTTCTATTCTCGGAATGGATTCTAATGACCTAGAGTAATGGAATTACAGTGTTGCACAAAATCCTAGTGCATCCACTCTCCTAATAACTCCTTAGGTGTAAAACCCTAAAACTGCCAAACTTATTCCATAATTCTGAATTTTCACTGAACTGATCTACATCTATTGGATTGATATGGTTTTATTTGAATGGAAATTTCGGGTTGTCACACAAACTCTTTTAACTTCTCATCGAAACAAAGATTCCAGCTACGAGATGCTTGTTTTAATCCATAAGTGGATTTCTCAAGCTTGCATACTCTATTAGGGTACTCTGCACTGACAAAACCCTCTGGCTGATTCATGTACACATCCTTAGCCAACTTTCCATTAAGAAAAGCGGTTTTGACATCCATTTGCCATATTTCATAATCATGAAATGCTGCAATGGCTAGCATAACCCTAATAGACTTAATCTTTGCTACCGGCGAGAAGGTTTCATCATAATCAATACCCTGAGTCTGAGTAAAACCCTTCGCAACCAGTCGAGCCTTATAAGTATGCACTTTTCCTTCCATGTCGGTCTTCTTCTTGAAGATCCATTTGCACCCGACTGTTTTACGGCCTGGTACATTGTCAACCAAGTTCCAAACTTGATTGTCATACATGGACTGTATCTCGCTGTCCATAGCCTCCTTCCATTTAGCAGACTTCGAGCCTGCCATGGCTTCCTTAACACTGCTAGGTTCATCCAAATTTACCAGTGTACTATCGCTGATAAACGTGTCACCTTCCGTAGTAATATGAAAGCCATAATAAAACGAAGGTGTGTTCCTAACCCACGTGGAACGCCTCGGAGGTACAGACATGTCAACTTGCTCAACAGGAGTTTCCTCCTCAAGTTGATTGCTAGTGTATGAGGTTCCTTCACCAATTGCTTCTTGAATTTCTTCAAGATCAATCTGCCTTCCACTGTCTCCTTGGCTTATAAATTCTCTCTCACGAAAGACCCCTCTTCTTGCTACAAAGACCACATTCTCACTGGGTCTGTAGAAGAGGTAACCGAAGGATTTCTGTGGGTAGCCGATGAAAATACAACTTTCACTTCGGGGTTCGAGCTTATCATGATTTTCACGCCTCACGAAAGCCTCGCAACCCCAAATCTTGATGTGGTCCAAATTGGGAACCTTCCCAGTCCACATCTCATGAGGTGTTTTGGTAACCTTCTTTGTAGGGACTAGATTAAGGATATGGGCGGCAGTCACTTAGGCATACCCACAAAAAGAGATTGGTAGCGAAACTCGACTCATCATAGAGCGAACCATGTCCAACAAGGTTCGATTACGCCTCTCAGCTACACCATTCAGCTGTGGTGTCCTGGGAGGAGTCAATTGTGAGACAATCCCACACTCCTTAAGATAGTCAAGGAACTCGGTACTAAGATACTCACCACCTCGATCGGATCGAGGCATCTTAATGTTCCTGCCCAATTGATTTTCTACTTCTTGTTTGAATTCCTTAAACCTTTCAAAGGTTTCTGACTTATGTTTGATTAAGTAGACATACCCATATCTACTAAAATCATCAATAAAAGTCACATAATACCGATTAGCATCCCTTGTGGCAGTTTTGAATGGCCCACATACATCAGTATGTATTAGGTCCAACAAACCCTCACCCCTTTCACAAGTTCCAGTGAAGGTTGATTTTGTCATCTTTCCAAGTAGACAAGATTCACAACTATCATCCGATTTAAGGTCGAATGACTCCAAGACTCCACTCTTTTGGAGTTGGCCTATGCGTTTCTTATTTACATGTCCAAGACGACAATGCCACAATGATGCTTTATCTAGGCTAGTAGAAGAATCAATATACAACACATTATTTCCTAAGTTGTCTACAATCGACACAGTTTCATACACACCATCACAAGGTAACGCTTTAAAATAAAACACATTTTTAAAGAAAGCATTAATACCACCACATTCATTATCAAACGAAAAGGTAAAACCTTGTTTGTACAAAGCATGAAAAGAAATAATATTTCTCGCCATTTCAGACGAGTACACACATTTATTCAAATCTAATTTTAACCCATTATTAAGCAACAAAGTATAAACTCCAATCTTGGAAACAAGTGAAGCCTTCCTATTCCCCATGATCAAGTTTATCTTCCCGTGCTCCACATCCTCACTTCTTCTTAGGCCCCGCAAATCAGAACATATGTGAATACCACATCCTGTATCAAGCACCCAAGAGTTAGAATATGTTGAGTAATTAGACAATATTGTGTAAATACCTGCATGGGTGGGTTTCACTTTCCCATCCTTTAGATCCTGCAATTACTTAGGGAAGTTTCGCTTCCAGTGTGCCTTTTCATGGCAATAGAAACATTCAGCATCCTTGGGAATGGCAGAAGGAGTGATAGAACCACTCTTGGTCTTCGATGAGGAGCCTTTCCCTTGGTACCCTTCGAAGGGTGCTTCCTCTTTTTCCCTTTGCCTTGCCCGATAGCCAAAACAGGGGTAGATGTTGGAGTAGGAGTAGTAGAGGTAACAACCGACTTGCCCTTAAGACCGGTTTCAGCGGTCTTCAAGAGTCCTTGAAGCTTGCTGAGGATAACTTCCTCCTTGTTCATATGATATGTCATAAGAAAATGGTCATAACAAGAAAGTAAGGAGTGCAAAATGATATCAATTGCCAACTCCTCAGAGATGTTCACATTCAGCTTCAGCAAACGGTCCACATACCTTTGCATCTTTTGCATGTGAGCCGTGACGGAATCACCGTCCTTCATGCGGGTAGTTATTATGGAGGAGATTATTTCATACCGCTCCTGACGAGCACTCTAATGGTACCTTTCCATCAGGTCTTGGTGCATCTCAAAAGGGTAGAAATCTTCATATGACTTTTGGAGCTCGACTGTCATCGTGGCCATCATCGAGGACATATTCCTTGTCCTCATAACGAGTAACCATCCTGATGTTCCTAATCCAATCCATGAAGTTGGAACCATCAAAGATGACCCTCCCACAAAGATTCATGAGAGAGAAAGAACCAGTTGGGTTAGAGCCCGAAGCATTAGTGTTGGAAGACATCTTAAAGAAGAAGGCAAGTTTAGATTAGATATATAGAATCCTTAATAAGACACCCAAATGTAATATTAAGGCTAGGACCCAATCACAATATATTATACTTAGAAGAGGGATGCCGTAATCTAAGTACTAATATATTTGAAAGGTAGGTGAATGACGATTCACCAATTTCCACCATGAAAAACAAAATGAATTATTAGGTTTTAATTGGATTTGAAATTCCTAGATTCTTTTGAGATTCATGGAACTTTTCAATGGCATGTTTCAATCTCGATTGTGCCCTTCAAGTTTTGTGACTGGGATGCCGAGGATCACAAAACAAGGTGTGAATAACCATGCTAATTCACTTGGTACCCTTAATATTATCACCTAATCAATGTGCCGGTTAACCACACACGCTCCATTGATCTATGACAAAAATTAAGTCACCCTTCGTGATCCTTACTAGTCCAAGTTAGTGTGCCGGTTAACCACACACGCTCCACCAACGACTTGGTAACGTACGAAGTGTGAATTCCATGGACTAGCACCATGTTCACATTTTTCCTAAAATAACTAAGATTGGGAATTAAAAAGGCTTAGTTACTTTATAATAATCATTATACTTTTAATGAGGATTTAAAGTCATTGTCCTACCTGTTCGGCTAACGACCCTCCACCAGTCAAGCAAGCGGTGGGTGAGAGTGGACACCCATTAAGCTGCCATTTTATAGGCAACAACCTTATACCCACCTTATTGACCGGCTTCGTGAATGAGGCCTACTAACGGTAGAACGACTTATTCCTATACATATATATAATAATTAACCATTATGTTATAAATAGTATAAGGGTTGAATTTTTAACTATTAAAATTCTAAGGGTTGGAATTAAAGTTTATTAAAGTGTGTGAAACTTTACAAATTCCAAAACTTGAGGGCAAGTTTTGTAACTATCCAAAACTTTTCATTTCATAACTTATGAATTAAAGATTCATAAAAATGAAGACTCTTCATTTTCATGTAACTTATGTGTTTAAATGTGTGTGTTAAAGAAAAGTGACCTTTGGATATCCATAACTTGAGGACAAATTATGGACTCCATTAAAACACATAAATGATCAAGAATTAATTCTAAACAATTCAACTCCTATCATCTTATAAATTCATAAGAACATGAACATGATCATCAAAATTTCAAGAATTATATGAACACATAAAAATCATGGAAGCCTAGGCTTTTTCAACTATTTTGCATCAAGTATCAAACAAGCAAGTCTAGGCTCTGATACCACTGTTGGGTTTTGAGCAATCTAACACTTCCTAAGTGTGCATGCAACCCTAATAAACCTTGGATCTATGTTTGTCTAAATACATGCAAAATAATAATTTTCCAAGGTTCATAACCTATCTAACATGGCATGGGGAACATTTCAACATAAAAGAGTTAGAAGATTTTACATACCTTTTTGATGAGTTTGATGGCCAAGCACCAATAGTGTGAATGCCTCAAATGGAATCACAAATCACCACAAACTCTTGGAAAACTTTGAGAGAGTATACACACTTGCAATTTTTCGGCCACACTAGTTGCCATTTCATGCACCATAAGCATGCTTATATGGTGTACATGGTTAGGGTGAAACCCTAATAACCCATGACCTTTCCTTTTCCAAGGATCCATGGGTTAAAAGCTCCATGGATCATCCATGGACTTCCATCCAAGCCAAGCCCATTAACAAATAAGTGTTAGCCCACACCATATAAAACCAATAGCCCATAATCTAATTAGTCTTCCTTTTAATCTCTAAATTAATTCATAATTAATTTAATACTAAGACTAATTAAATAACATAACCTCACATTAATATATTCTAACTTATAATATATTAATAAACATATGTGTATAACTCTCATAAAATTATCCATAAATTGTTCGGGTGAAATTCAACCCAAATGGACCATGCCGGGTCGGGTCAAGTATATACCAAATAAGTTATGGACTTAGACACCTTATCCAACAGATCTATGCCTAAATGACCTAGGGTTTGAGACAAACGCATTAAGAAGGGCTATAAGCGGGTAAATTCAGAGACTTTACCCTTAAGAAGACTTTTCCAGCATGTAGGAGGGGAGTAGAACTTAGAATTGAGGTTTAGGGGCTTAATCTTTTAGGTTGGCCCAAGCAGACAGGGTAACTCGTCGAGTCCAGAGATGAACTCGACGAGTTGAGACAAGTTGTACCATTTCTGATTACGGTGGAACTCGATGAGTCTGAGGGTGGCTGGACGAGTTGACTCACTTCATTGCGATGATGAGTAGACAGGGAACTCGGCGAGTTTGGGGTGACTCGTCGAGTTGGATCGCGATTTTAGGGTTTCTGAGTTTTAGAACTTGGCGAGTCAATAGGCTAACTCGACAAGTTGAGTCAACTAGAACGTTGACCTTGACTAGTGTGTTGACTTTGACCAGGGGTAAAATGGTCATTTTACCCTACAAAGAATTTTCAGATTCCTGACTAGTATTTATTGTGATAATGATATCTTGGGGTGTTGTTGGAGCAGTTATTAGAGATTCCTCACCCGAGAGATCAACAGCCAGCTTGAGAGGTGATTTTCCTTCAGTAGGAACTGGTCTAAGGCACTATGGTCGGCCCGTATATGTGATATGCTAGTAGCTGAGTGTGGGCGGGGCCCGAATCTCATAGTAGTATCTGAGTGTAGGCGGGGCCCGATTCTCGTAGTATTATATTATGTATATGTCATTTTTTGATAGAATTAGATGTACTTGTTGTCTATGTGATACTTGTATGCATGTTAGACTGCAGAGTGTGGGGGTGGCCCGAATCTCCTAGACAGCAGAGTGTGGGCGGGGCCCGAATCTCCGTGATAGTGGGCGGGGCACGTATCTCCTAGTTGTACGATATGCGTATGGTATGTGGTAGTTTGGGGGGATTCACTAAGCTTCGTGCTTATAATTTTCAGTTTTGGCTTCAGGTACTTCTACTAGCAAGGGGAAGAGCTCGGAATGACTGCATAGCACACACCACATCCTTTTAGCCTAGGATGATTTACTCTAATATTTGATATGTGTATTCGATACATTGGCAGTTGTTTATGACATTTTCATAATTCATGACTTATGATTTTATGTAATAAATGACAATTATGGTTTTTATGAATTATTAAAAAACGAAATTCTTAGACCGGATTTGTGGGATGTTTCAAGTTGGTATCAGAGCCTTGGTTTGAAGGATTTGGGCACACTCCCGAGTGTGTCTGAACTCAAACTAAGGACTTGGTATGAAAATTTTCAAAACAAATCATTTTTGTAAAAGGAACTTTGAAAAGAGAAAAGAATTAAAAAAAATAGAAAAGGGTGTGGTGCATGCAATCAGCTGAGCTCAAATAAGTACTCCCAAACTACCCACACAAGTTTATGTTATGATATGCTATGAGAACTGAATGCTAGAGTAGGACTAAGGATCTAGGAAGGATGTTTTATGCGCTTGTTATATGTGTATCATCTTTATGATAACTGCATGCTAGATTAGGGCTAAGGATCTAGGAGGATGCCTTATATGCATGTTATGTGTATCTCAGCTTCATGAATTGCATGCTAGTACAGATTAGTCAGGAATGGCCTAAATCTGACATGCTGGATTATGTGTACTCAATTCCCGAATGCTGCTTGCTTTGTGATTTTGGGAGTTCTAGTTATCTTTTACTAACTAGTAAATGAATATGTTATGTTACATATTGCAAGGACTAGTTAGGTCTAGCACTATTGCGCAGCTCTTGTTTGATTCCAATCGTAGTAGGGTAGGATCTCTCATTCGAAGTTTGCAAGCTAGTTAGGGGAGATAGCAATGACTTCTTATGCAATTGATAGCAGAGAGCCAGTCGGTGATTACCCTAGGGCAAGCTTAGGATGAGAGTAGCGTGTGAAGCAGTAGTAGAAGGGACTTGGTCGAGTCAAGGCATTTCTTGAGGAAAGTACGGATAGATGTGGAAGGTAGTATCGGCCTGTACTTCTAAAAGCAGAGGATCCGTACTCGACTCAAGGAAGGCTAAGATGAATCCAAGGAACTTTTAATATATGTGATCCCTCGAGATATGATTACTACTCTGATGTTATTTTTCTGAATGGTAGTATTACGCACTACACCAGGCGGTAGTTCAGATGTCGGTGAGGGATCAAGCTCGAGCTCAGGAGCTAGACAGCTAGACGTCCTGACCTAGGTGTTCATATCCTTTGAGATCACACGCAATAATCTGGATCAGACTCCTGTGATTTTCGGCACAGTCAAAAAGGGTATTCTGGAGCTTCTAAAGGAGAGACTGAGTACTTTCCGCACCGAGGTGGTAGCCACGGTGGAGGTCGTGCACTCTAACATTCATGGAATTTAGAGATTGTAGAGTTCCCATCTACCATGGGGCTCAAGACCCCATTTCATGCACGAGATGGTTGGTTGATGTCACCAACGCATTCCGCACCAATAGGTGTCCCGAGGGGGACAAGGTCTGACTTGCATCCTGTCTTCTGAAAGACAGAGCATGCAAATGGTGGGAAGAGGTTGGGCACGTAATGGGTAACGCTGCCATTGACACTATGACCTAGACCGACTTCTTGGCTAGGTTCAGATCCGAGTTTGCCCCCATGATAAAGGTGCAATAACTTGCTAGGGAGTTTTAGGATCTCCAGCAGACGACTAAGACGGTGACGGAGGTTACCGCTATGTTCAGGGAGAGGTCCCTCCTTGTTCCGTAGTACATGGCAGACGAGGAGATGATGAAGGTCTGATATCATGAGATGTTACGGAGTGATATCCGCCAGTTTGTGAGCGGATCCAGCTACAAGACATTATATGACATGATTGTTAGGGCCTAAGAGAGAGATATATAGAGACAGAGAGAGAGAGAGAGAATTGGATTTAGAGATGGAGAGGAAGAGTAAACCCGAGGGGGTTCAGTCAGGGAGTGCGAGCAAAAAGCACAAGGTAGATTCTTGAGGAAAGGGCCAGCAAGGCCTAAGTCGTTGCAGGTAGTTCACGCTGCTTTGATTGTGGCCGAATTAGTCATGTCAACAGGGATTGTACCGCTACTACCACCACTACCACTCCATCTGATCTGATTTGCTTTCAGTGCAAGCAAAGGGGCCATAGGAGTGCCTAGTGCCCAAGCTTAGCAGTAGCCAGCAAGTTGGCGGCACCCGCTCCTGCTACGTTGAGGATTACGGACGGCCGACAGGGCCAGACAAAGGCGTTTGTAACGAAGAGTAGAGCCTAACAGTCAATAGCAGAGGAGGCACATGCAGCTCCTTACGTCATTACAGGTATGTATCTTCCCCTTATCGCTTTTCTATATTTGATTACTGCTTATGCTATGTGTTTTGTTATAGGATCGTTCTTAGTGAACGGTATATCATCTTTGGTACTGTTTGATTCGGGTGCCACCTGATCTTTTTTGTCACTCGCACTCAGTAGGCGATTCATAGGGGCTCCAGGGGAGCTAGATTGCCTACTTGATGTGGAGATAGCTGATGACAAGACGTTATGGTTGCGAGAGTTCACCGTCGATGTACGCTACATTTGTTCGATGAGCAATTTTCAGTATATTTTGTTCCCATTCCCCTGCGAGGGAATAAAGTTATAGTTGGTATGCACTGGTTAAGCCTCAATGGGGCAGTGATTGACTACGAGCAGCAGCTAGTGAGGGTTCAGAATCCTAATAGGGGAGGGTTAGTGATTCTGGGTGAGAGGTCGCAGAGTGGATCGACTCTGTGTTTAGTAGGGAGAGCGAGGTGCTATGTTCATCAGGGTTGTGCGAGGTACGTTGCGTATGTTATGAATACCCGAGACAAGGGTAAGACGATACTTGATGATGTCCCAGTAGTGTGAGAGTACCCAGATGTATTTCCAGAGGATTTAGCTGGGAAACCTCCAAAGAGACAGGTTAAGTTTAGGATTGACATATTCCCTGGTGCGGCTCCGATAGCCTAGGCACTATATCGGTTGGCTCCTCCCAAGATACATGATTTGTCTACACATTTACAAAAGCTGCTAGACAAGGTCGGCCCGTATATGTGATATGCTAGTAGATGAGTGTTGGTGGGCCCAAATCTCATAGCAGTAGACGAGTGTGGTTGAGGGCCGAATATCGTAGTATTATATTGTGGATATTTCATTGTTTGATAGAATTAGATATACTTGTTGTCTGTGCGATACTTGTTTGCATGTTAGACTGCGGAGTGTGGCCGAGGCCCGAATCTCCTAGACAGTGGAGTGTGGGCGGGACCTGAATCTGCTACACAACGGAGTGTGGGCGGGGCCCGAATCGTATAGACCGCAAAGTGTGGGCAGGGCCCGAATCTCCATGAGAGTAGGCGGGGACCGAATCTCCTAGTTGCATGATATGTGTATGGTATATGGTAATTTGGGGAGACTCACTAAGCTTCGTGCTTATAGTTTTCAGTTTTGGTTTCAGGTACTTCCACTAGTAAGGGGACGAGCATGGGATAACTGCATGGCACACACCACATCTTTTTAGCCTGAGATGATTTACTCTAATATTTGATATGTTTTATTGATACTCTGGCAGTTGTTTATGACATTTTCATGATCCATGACATATGATTTTATGTGATAAATTACAATTATGGTTTTTATGAATAATTAAAAAATGAAATTTTTGGACTGGATTTTTGCGGCATTTCACTACTGGTCTCTCGATGTAGTTCAGGCTATCGTCCGCCTAAATATCCTCTAAAGGCACCATTCTCGAGTCATGTACTAAGCACTTCCGTAGTTTGGAGAAATGAAAGGTGTTGTGGATCTGACTAAGCTCGGTTGGCAGATCTAGTCGGTATATAACGCAGCCCACCCAAGCCAGTACCCTGAACGGACCAATGTATCCGAGGCCCAACTTGCCCTGCTTCTTGAATCGGATGACACCTTTCTATCATACAGAGTACCACTTCGATACTCCCTATGACCCCCTGCCCAAGCTTACCCCAACATATCGGGGTTCTATACTTCCTCCCATAAAGTATCTCGAAGGGAGGACGATCAATGCTAGCGTGATAGTTGTTATTGTAGGTAAACTCTGCCAAGGAAAGGTAGGTATCCCAGCTACCACCAAATCCTAAAACACACGCTCGCAACATATCCTCCAGTGTCTATATGGTCTTCTCGCTTTAACCATCCATCTGTAGGTGAAAAACAGTGCTGAAGTGCAGACGAGTACCCAACTAGTCATCAAATTTTCTTCTAGAATCTACAAGTGAACCGTACATCACGGTCAGAAATCATTGAAACTGGCACCCCATGGCGAGCTACTACCTCCCTAATGTAGATGTTAGCCAGCTACTTGGATGAAATGCTCTCCTTAATTGTAATGAAATGAGCACTCTTGGTCAACCGACCCACGATGACCGAAATTGAATCCACTCCCCGTGAGGTCCTGAGAAGCGTCGAAGCTTGTTGGATACAATACCTATCCTTGCAAGGATTTCAAAAGGTCCTATATACCCTGGATTGAGTTTACCTTGTTTTCCAAAATGTATTATCCCTTTCCCTGGCGATACTTTTGATAGTACTCGGTTGCTAACCTGAAACTCCAAAGTATTTCAACATCTATCTGCGTAGCTCTATTGTCGATCTTGGGATGCTTTCAGTCGCTCTCATATCTGAACGACCTTCTCTGTTGTTTCCCATATGATCTTGAGGCTGGTGAGTGCATTATTGGTCCCTTGATCCTTAGTCAGTTGGGTGTTTCCAATTTCAGCCCAACATAATGGTGATTTGCACTTACATCCATATAGTGCCTCAGACAGAGTGGCTTTGAGGCTGGCGTGGTAGCTACTGTTATAATAGAAATAAATCAATTTTAGGTGAATGTCCCATACTTTTCCAAAGTCCATCACATTGGCACGAAGCATATCTTCAAATTGTTGAATGGTTCGCTCACTCTAACCATATGTTTGTGGAACGGTAGGTTGTACTCATATCGAATCCGGTCCCCAAGGATTTTACAATTATTTCAAAAAACAGGAAGTGAACCGGTTGTCCCTATCAGAGATTATGGACAATGGCACACCATGCAGTCTTACGATGCCCTTAAGATACTTTTTTGTTAGCTTTTCCATATTATTTCTCTCTTTGATTGGTAGGAAGTTCGTGGATTTGGTTAATCTATTTATGATCACCAAAATGGTATCATGTCCACCCGTAGTCTTGGGCAACTTTTTTATGAAATCAATGGTAATCTGGTCCCACTTCCATTCACGTATTTATAGTTGTTGTAACAGCCCAAAGGGCTTCTAGTATTTTACTTTGACCTTAGCACAGGTTAGGCATTTTCCTACGTAAGTGGCAATCTCTACTATCATGTTTGGCCACCAATACAACCTTTTTCAGGTCCCCCTACATCTTCCCTGCCCTAGGGCTAATGGACTATTTTGTCTTGTGTGTCTCGTTCATGATCAAATGCCAAAGATCGTTGAACTTTGGTGTCCAGATTCGATTCATGAAGCACTATACCCCGTCTTCTATGGGTTTAAAGTTCTCATCCATTCCCTGCAGCGCTTTGTTCACGATTTTTCTAGATTTAGAGCCTCGAGTTGATCATCCTTAATTTGTGTGGAAATATGTGAGTGAATGATCATTGTTAAAGATTTTACTCGACATCCAGAGTATTCCTTCTAGCTCAAGGCATTAGCTACACCGTTTTCCTTGACAAGGTGGTAATGAATATCACATTCGTAATCGTTTAGCAATTCGACCCATCTCCGCTGCCTCATGTTAAGTACTTTCTAGTTGACGATGTGTTGAAGGCTCTTTTGATCAATAAATACAATACAGTTAGTGTCGTAGAGGTAGTGCCTCAAAATTTTCAGGGCGAAGACTACGACTCAAAGATCAAGATCGTAGGTAGTGTAGTTGACATCGTGTTTTTTGAGTTTCATAGAAGCATAAGTAATGACCATTCCTCTTTGCATGAGTATGTATCCCAAACCTTGATTCAAGGCATCGCAATACATGATAAAATTCTCTACGCCTTCTGGAAGGGACAGGATTTGTTTGGTGCGCAACACAACGCTTGCTTCGATGTCTGAAAGGCATCCTCTTGTTTGTCTCCCTAGTCAAAACTTACTCCTTTTTGGATTAACACAGTTAGGGTTTTAATTATCGTGGAGAAGTTCTTGATGAATTTCTGATAGTAACTTGCAAGACCTAATAACTGGCGTATTTATTTTGGCGTCCTTGGTGCCTTCCAGTTCCCTACCGGCTTTATCATGGATGGGTCCACACTTATTCCTTCTTTGCTGACTACATCTCCAAGGAAGTATACCTTCCATAGCTAGAACTTGCACTTTGAGAACTTTGCGTAAAGTTTCTATTTTCATAGTAATTCTGGCATTGATCGCAAGTGTTTCCTATGATACTCCTCACTTCGTGAGTATATCTATATATCTCGATGAATATGATCACAAAATTGTCTACGTACGGTCCGCATAAGCGATTCTAGAGGTCCATGGATTACAGGTGGTAATCCCGGGAGGTGTTTTGGAAACACATTAGGAAAATCACTGACTTATAGTATATCCATGATTTCCTTCACCTCTTTCTTTTGGTCCACTATGTATGCTAGAAATGCATAATATTTCTTGTGTAAGTACTTCCACGGCTTGATGCATGAGATGATTTTGGAGGCCCTTGCTTTGTTTCTCACTATAAACCACGAGGGTTATCTTGTTTGGAAGTTGAGTCGAACGGATTTCTCGTGACACATGATGTCGGCGCGCTAAGTGGTTAACCAATCCATGTCGATTATTACGTCGAAGCTCCTAATAGTCATAGGTATGAGATTGATTTGGAAGGCGTGGTCATTTAGTGTTAAGGTGCAATTTAAGTAAATTTATTTGGTGTTTTCGGTTCGCCTGTTAGCCATTTATATCATATAGATTTCATTAATGTTTTTGGGTTCTGATTTAGTAGTTGTTTGAACTTATGACTAACAAAGCTTTTCTCAACACCACTATCGAAAGGTACGTAGGTATGGGAGTTAATGACAGGGAACATACTAGCTACAACATTGGGCTCCTGCGTTCCTTCTCTTGTTCCCATGGTAAACGCCCTGCCCTGTCCTCCTCCATGTGGATTCTTTGTTTTTGGATAGTCCTTCTTGAAGTGTCCTGCCTCTCTACATCCGTAGGAAGAGCTAATTGTTCCTGAGTTAGAAGTTTGGTTGGCCACTTTGGTTGGGGCCCTACAGAACTTGGTAGTGTACCCCTTTTGTATGAAATTGGCACAATACATCTCCATACAGGTGCCGGTATGGTGATAAGGACACTAGTCGCATTTTGGGAGGTTCCAAGAGTATTGCTACGTTTGGTTGGTGGATGTCGGTTTGATAGCGGCGACAACTGCCACTGTCCCTTATTTCTTCTGGGGACCCTCTTGGGGTCTTTCGTTCTTTTTATCCAAGAATTTCCTCTTTATATCTCTCCCTTTGGGAGGGTCGGCTTTCTAAACCATGGTTCCCTAGCGGATGCTTGGTCAGTCAACTAATGAGATATGTGCTTTGCACTATCAAAGGTGGTCGGTTGAGAAGAAATGACTGTCCCTTGGATTTGTGGGGTAAGACCCTAGATATATCTCTCTATCTTTTTTTGTAGTCAAGAGTAACTATTCCTGGGCACAAGACAGCCAAATCATTGAAGCGTTGGTATAAGCCACTATCTTGGAATACTCCATGGTGAGATTCTAGAGTTCTTGTTCTAAGCCTTGCATTTCACTCCTCGAACTGTATTCCTCTATCATCATGACCTTCAACTCATCCCAAGTCATGAAGTTCGCAGTAGTGAGACACATAGTCTTTACATGGCCATTCCACCATTACAAGTCGGAGTCCATGAATGTGCAAGCAGTGAGTTTCACCTTGCACTCGTTCATACAGGAGCTGATCTTCAATACCGATTCAATCTTCTCAACTCATTGTGTTAGTTCAATCATTCCCCCTGTTGGCATATAAGTTTTTTTTGGGTTTACAGTTGGAGAAGTCCTTTTCTGAGTAGATCTAGGAGTTTCCTCGGTTGTCACTGTGAGTGTTGTGGGTATTCTATCATGATCCTTCATGTCATTCGATATTAAAGTTTTCTATCCGAGTCTCCACCCTTTGTGTGATCATTTTTTTCGATTGTAGCCGCCTCCATTGATGTTGGTATTTAAGTTCATGTTGGTGGAATATGGACTCTTGAGCTTCATCTAAGTGGCATGACATCAATAGGCTAACCTATCTATCAGAGGCCAAAATAGCGTACAAGGTGTCCATCCATCTCTCTCATCTCATGAGTAGCTTCTTCTACCCTTTGCTCTGTGGCTGCTGCTCTAGTCTTAGCTTTTAGCGCTTGTTGCTCCAAGGCGACCGTCCTTTCCTCTAAGGAGTGTACGTAGGTCGTAATGTCCACCTGCTTACTCTATAGAGCTAGTATGGTCTCCCTATGGCAATCTTTCTCTTCGTAGAAGCGTCAAACTCATACTTCCGTGATTCGAGCCTCGCCTTCGATGTCTATCACCTCATTGATGAGGGTCTGTATTTGGGTGCTCAGGCGAGACACTCGTGGTATTATAATGGGTAGTTCTCAGTCTACGGGGGTGCTAGGGCCGGAGGCATGGTGTGATAGATGCATGCCAAATATGGATTGTAGACCATCCTCTCTTGCCTATGAGTGTAGCTGTATCGCCCATCATGGAGGCGCATCCTGAAAAGAGGGATGTGGAAGGGGATCATCAGTTCCCCTGATGGGGTAAGGCTCGTCAATGATCTCCCTGATGTCTACCTCCTCATCTTACTCCTCTTTAGAATCCTCTTTTGGATCCTCCAAAGGGTCTTCCTCGTGAATTTCCCATGGTTCTTCCTTAATCCAGCCATTAGTTGCCATAGCAAGATAATATAGGTGTCTCCATGGTGGAATCTCGCCATGACTGAGAAGAAAGGGTGTGTAAGGGCGCAATCTATGTGACTTTTAGTAACTAATCGGTGCAACTAAGTTGTTAGTGTAGATATTTGAAAAGGTTGTGAAGTATTTATATGTATATTACTTATGTTTACCCGGTTAGCCCCTATGCCTAGGCCCAATTACATGTTGGTCAAACCTTGATCAAGTGTAGTTGATCATGCTACACTCCCCCATGATTTCACAACATGTTATACTAGGTCTAGTCATAGTGTTCAACCTAAACTCTGATGTTCTTGATTTTTTTTCATTGTGACAATGGCTTTGTTTTGTATGTGTATACTTTCATCTAATAATTATTATTATATTTTAAAGTATAATTGTAAGTTAGAGTTTTTTGTCAGAGGGATTAGTCCCTTTTTATCTATAGTTGTATTTCTTATATGGAAGAATATACTTACTTCGCAATAAACAATTGCTCTGATACCAATCTATCACACCCCCAAACTGGATGGCGGAAACGTCCGGGGGTGGAAGGAGAATCAGAGTATCACAATAATTGTATACATTGAAACACAAGTGCATAAACAACCATCATATCATATGATTATATCAGTTACATGACCTAAATGTTACTTAGTATCAAAATACATTACAAGATTTGCATGTTATCAAATAAAATTGTTATCGTAATGATATTTAGTGTCTTGTCTTCAAAAGTAGCTCCACTGATCTCAGTTTAATTGTTTCTTGAGATTACATGCCGTTTTAAAAGTCAACATAAAGTTGGTGAGTTCGTAAGTGTCACACCCTGGTCAGTGGCGGAAACACCGGGCGATGCAACGCCATTTCTCATATCACAGTTATAAAACATACATCAAACTGTACAAAAGAATTTCATGGAATATATAACTTTATTAATGGTTGAAAGTTACATTATTATAGCTTTCCTAGTATCTATTACATAATATCCGACTATGGCATACGTCTTAACGAAAAGAAAGTTAATAGTAAAACTTCTTTTATTCGAGTAACATACCGACTGGTCAAGTTCCTAAAAACACATGCATTTTAAAATACGTCAACATAGAGTTGGTGAGCTCATAGGTTTTGATTCCATATAAGGTAACACTCTTTCTCGAGTTCAAAAGTATTGTTTTGAAAGTATCATTTTGACTCTCCAATATTAGGTATGATAGTTTACTTATCAAATAAGTGATATACCTAAACATTATTTGAACCTAAGGTATAAGTATGGGGAAACTTATACTTAACATTAATACTTGTATAACGACAAAGTATAATGTTTCTAACAAATTGCTACCATGCGTCTGTAACCGCTGCTAGACAACAAAACCTCTAACATGCACTCATGCTATTCATGAGACTTTCCAAACACATACATCCAATACTGTGTGCTTCATCGACGGCGGAGCAATAAGAAATAAAAGGACAAATCATCACTCGCTTATGTTTTATTGTAATTAGCAACCACGAGTGGGGTTGTCAACTCGTATCTTATTCATACATGACTTCCTCGCTCACATGGGATTAACGGTTACAGGTTAGAGGACTTCCACTAAGATCCCTAATCTTAGATGACGAATACAGTAGCTCATGTATACTTTGACGACTTTCTATAGTTCTAACCGCAAAAGCATTTTCATGTCTAAAACCCTAAGTTACTAGACTATGCTTTTAAACACTACTCCTAATTTCATAACATTTAGGCAGTATAACAACTATAACTTGAAGTAAAACCAAGTTTTATGTTGACATAAAACGAACAATTATTTATGAAATACCAGGTTTTATGTTGACATAAGACAAACAATAACAATATATAACATACTTTAACAAATGATATATATATATATATATATATATATATATATATATAACTTTCGAGTATAACTCTAGGTCCATCATACAACATAGTATATATAGAACCCTGGAGTATAACTCATCAGCTACATCACAGACACACACACACACACACAGACATATATATATATATATATATATATATATATATATATATATATGTGTGTGTGTGTGTGTGTGTGTGTGTGTATATATATATAATTACCGAGTATAATTCTAGGTATATATTAGTATACTTCCATAATAATAACATGCTAACAAGTTGTGTGATTTCAAAATATCATATATATTTTAGATATACATGAGACAAAACAACTATATCCCGATTAATATAACTATTTATGTTGATACGAACATACTATCATATAAACATAATATTAATTTTTTATTCAATATTTAGCGTGCATTTTCCCCCAAAAACATTACAAAGTGGGGCTGTGAAACTCACTTTAATATCATGCTTTGACGGAATCTAATCTGAAAATGTTCAGCGGTTCGCGATCATCGGGATCAGGATGCAAGACAGCTTCAACAAAGGAGAGATGAGAAAGAAGTTCAAATGTTAGAATGGTTGAGGTCGGACTTTCTATTTATAGCAAGTTTTTGGACTCACACGTCATGAGTATTTCCAAACTCACATCGTGAGCCAAGCCTGCTCACCTCGTAGACTTGCCATTTGTGTCCCTAGCTTCGGAAGGTGTCTGTATGATTCCTCACGTCTTGAGAAATTCCTTACTCACGTCGTGAGTTTAGAACTTATCATTTCCTATGCTTGACATCCGTCTTCTAGCTTCCGAAGGTTACCAGATGACTCTTCACGTCGTGAGTTAATCTATATTCACGTCGTAAACTTGGAACTTATCATTACGTAGACTCGCCATGCGTACTGTAGCTTTGAAAGGTTGAATTTGACTACTCACGTTGTGAGTCAACCTTACTCACATCGTGAACTATGGCAGACTAGGGTTTCTGCCACGTGTCATGCTCTAAGACAGCTGTAACTTTGGAAGATCGTAACTCTTGCATACAAACTCTGTTTTTGACGTTCTTTATATCCACACGTAGGTAATTCTGATTACTACCACTCTATATTAGACTCCAATAACAAATTCTAATCCTAATTTAAATTACTCTTGTTATAAGGATCTATAGCGTTAGAACTTATCATAACTTCTTTACGCGAAGTCAGATTTAGACGTTCTCTATATTTTTGGAATCGTATTTATACTATATGTTGGGTTGAAGATTCGTCTAAGTGTTGCGTCATTGGGCTCGGCTGTTAGACCATTTGTTTTGTGCTCCGGTTTTGGGCCTATCCAACCGTGAGCTTATTAGGTTTACTATATAAGTATATGCTTGCATGCATATTAGGTCAATGATAATAGAGAATACAACGATCATTACGATAGCTTTACAGATTTCTTTATCGTTCTTGTAAACCTCCAACCCTCTACAATTGATGTTCTTGATCGAGCTCTTCTGAGGGTTATCTTATAATCATTCGACACGTTTGATTCATTCTTGACTTGTTTTTATTTTCGTGTTCTTGCTGTTTAATCATTATTTACCTGTTTAAGATCTAATCGATCTTCAAGATTAAATTTTAATCTCATCAATTGGTATCAGAGCAGGAGGCTGTGTAATCGATACACTTCTTTTCTGTGAAAAAGGTCTCAATTAGGGTTTTTCCGCAATTACTGATATTTATTGAGCCGTCATCTCATTATTGACGTATCTTGATATTTATTGTTTTGCCCTAATCTGATTTATTACAAGTCTGATCTTTAAACAGGTTATTCAATCATTATGGACGAGTCGCAATCGAATCCCATCAATATTTCCAACAGCATTGGATCAACCACGAAGATTCCCATCCTATATACCCATGATTATGAAGTCTGGGCACATCACTTCGAAGACTATGTTATAGGATCTGAGGATAATGGATACCTCATATGGGAAGCAATCATTAATGGACCTTTTTCTCACTCTGCAATGTCAAGGATTATTAAAACTCAAAAGGAGTATAATGATCTGCTGAAGGATGTCAAAGATATTGCACAAGATGAAAAGGATAAATTCCAGTGCAATATCAAGGCGTTAAGATTGATCAGATTCGCCCTTCAGTCTGACACTTTCAGGTTGGTAAGCTCATGCACGATGGCAAAGGAAGTTTGGGATAGACTTCGTGAACTGTACTCTACAGACGAGGATCTTGAACATTCTATACAAACCTTGCTCTTATCTGAGTTTGGAGAATTCAGGCAAGGAGCCGAAGAAACTGTGACCCAAACATTCGATCGCTTCAATCATCTTCTTAGCAAGATGATCAAACATGACATCGAAAGGAAGCTTATCGAGCAGAAGGTTACGTTTTTAAATGGTCTAAGGTCTGAGTGGAGAGCAGTGGTCTCAACAGTTAAAGCCCATGAACAGTTTAAATCATATTCTTTGGCGAAACTGGTGGGTATTCTCAAGTCTCAGGAGAAGATTATGCTGCAGGAAAGGAATGTTCTCTCAAGCCTAGGTTCGCTGGCCCTCCTGTCAAAAAGTAAAGCTGTGATAGGGGATGAAGACCTCAACTTGGAGGAGTATGACCTCACGTCTGAGGATTATGCTATGATGGTGTCCAACCCCAAGAAGTTCATTAAGAAGAGATTCTCCAGCAACAAAAACCGAAACTGGCAGGGGAGTTATAGTTCAGAAAAGGTTAACAATGAACCGAAGGTTGAAGAGTCCAAGAAGGAACCGAAGGTAGATGGTGATTCTGGAGTAAGCTGTTACTATTGTGGAGGGAAAAACCACTATGCTAAGGATTGCGTCCTCAAAAAGATGGCTGAAAAAGATGAGGAAAAGGATGAGGAAGCTTTGCTGCAGAAAAAGCTTGATGAGATGAGGAAGAAGAAATCTACCCCTAACCCTTCCATGAATGCTCTAATTGTGCAGGGTTCGGTTGCTGATGACGAGTTCGGTGGCGTGGAAGAATGGTCAACCGACTCTGAAGATGATGAAGTGAGGAAGCCTTCTCATGGAAAGGCTTGTGTGGAAAAGGAGGAGAGTAGTGGAGGAAGGTGCTTTATGGTGTCCGAAGTATCTCAGATGAGGGGATACAACACTGATGGTGGAAGCAATGAACCAAAGGAGCAGCAGGATATGTGCTTTACGGCAAAACCGCTCAGCGTGCAGTTCAACGAACTCGATGAACTGATCAAGAAGGTACAATCGGTTTTTGTTTCATTTAAAGTACCACAAAGCTCATATGAAAAAGAACTAAAAAATGTTAATTCACAAATTTCTCATCTGGATAGTAGTTTAACTCAAACTCGAGTCACCAATTCTAACCTAACTGATCAATTAAGCAGGGTGTCTTCGAAGAGTGAGGAGCGGCGCATGTGGATCGAGTTGAAGGAGTCAGAATTAGTTAAAATAAAAGATGAAAACATTTATTTACAAAGAGACAATTTGAAGTTGTTAAAACAGCGAAATGTTTTTTGTTTAATTGCAAAACGTCTTTACACTAATATTACTCAGCTTCACTTGGACTGTGAGATAGGACAAAAGATTCATCGCATGATTTTGCCCTTCCTTGAGTTTAAGGAGGATGAAATTGATGCTGAAGCTTATAATTGTGAGAGTGTGATATCATCTGATGACGTCAATCCGACCTATATGTATGGACTGGACAAAATAGAATCTTTTATTAACTCCAAGGACCATAAGGACATGCTTAAAAACCTTTTGGATGAAAATGATAGACTTTAACTGAGAACCGAAACCATACAAAAATTTGACTCTTTAAACGCCAACTTGAGCTTAGAAAACAAAATTGATATAGAAAATGCATCTGAGCTTAATGAGGATGACAACATGAGTGAAATTTCAGTAAAGGACACGGTTGACTGCTCAGAATTTGTGAAAAGCGAACCTAAAAACAACAAGAATCTAATTTCAGAAAATTCAGTGGAGTTCGCTCGATTGTCCCAACAAAAGTCCCCGATCTTAGCAGAAAAAGCGGTTGTATATCAAAAGGTTAGGACCACTCCAAATCAAGTGTACAAGGTCACCGGAGTAACCAAACATCAGACCGCTGAACTCACAGCAATTGTAAACGAAGACAATGCTGATGGCTGTGATGAGTTCTTCTGGTCAGCTCCAATCGATAATGCAGATGAAACGGTAGGCTTATCAGAAAGGACCTCTTGGATAAGTAAAGGTAGATACATACCAGAACCCTTGAACAAGCCAGATAATTTCGATGTGCCAAGTACCAGTGGTATGAAAGACATTCCTCAAGAAAATGGAAGTTCGGAAAAAGAAGACGTTCCTTCTAGTTCCTCAGTTCAAAGTGAAACTCCCACAGTTCAAAGTGAACCAGCCAAAGAGAAACCGAAAATGAAAGCCAATATCCATCATCAACCGAAGTAGATGAGGAATCAAAAACGTCAAAGGAACCAGAGATACAGGAAGAATCTTTCTGAAAGGAAACAATTCTGGCAATCCCAGAATGCATATTTCTCACATCAAGACAAGAATCTGAAGTTTGAGAATAATCCTGTTATAAGGCACGAGAGCCATAACAACCGAAAGCCAAGGTTCGGTTCGGAAAAGAATACCAACCGAAAGCAAAGGTTCGGTTCAGAGAACGATTCCAACCAAAAGAAAAGGTTCAGTTCTGAAATCAAAAGAGATCAAAACTCTAAGGTCAGTCCCACCAATGATCAAAAGCAAAAGGATCACCTAGAGTCTCCAGCCAAGAAGTCATCTCAATCTAATCCCACTCCTTCTCACTCATCTAATTCTTCTAATTCTTCCAATCCATCTCCATCTCACTCAAAAGTTCATTCTGTTCGTTCTCAAAAATCTCATTCGTCAACTGAACAAAAAGGCAAACAGAAGGTTTCTGCATCCAAACCTGAGTCTAAACCGAACGCACCTAATCCTAATAAAATCAAAGTTTTTACCATCAAAAAGAACGATGAAGCAACACTAATAAAACGAACATATCTTGTTGACATCTCTCTTACTATTCCTGTTCCTATGAAAGGCTCACGTGGACCCAAGAAACTTTGGGTTCCTAAATTTGCTTGATTTTTGCAGGTTATAAGTGACGAGCAGTTTGACGAAGAATGGTACATCGATAGTGGCTGCTCGCGTCACATGACAGGGAGGAAAGAAGAACTCAGGGAATACAGGTCTCTTACAAATGGTGGCAACGTCAAGTTTGGAAATAACTCCTTCGGCATCATAAAGGGATACGGAATGATTACCAATGGTGATTTCACTATAAGGAAGGTGGCATACGTGGAAGGACTACAACACAACCTCATCAGTGTATCTCAGCTTGTTGGAGGTACAGGTCTCAAAGTCTCATTCGATGATGAAGGTTCTGAAATTATTGAGAAGAAGACGAAGAAAGTAATTCTCAAATCAGAGCGTAAGGGTGAAATGTTTCCTCTAAACCTCAAACCCATCAAAGGAAACCCAGCTATATGCCTGTTATGAAAAGCACAATCTGATGAAAGCTGGTTGTGGCACCGAAGACTCTCACATCTCAACTTTAAAGATATCAACAAACTTGTCACTGGAGGTCATGTACGAGGTCTTCTATTGCTCAAGTTCGACAGAGATCATTTATGTGCTGCATGTGAAATGGGGAAGCAGAGTCGTCAAAGTCATCCATCTATAATTAACACTAAAGTTGTTGAACCACTCGAATTACTTCATATTGATTTATGTGGTCCATCATCTATCGAAAGCATCGGTGGTAGCAAGTATATTCTTGTTATTGTTGATGACTTTTCGCGGTTTACATGGGTGTTCTTTCTAAAGATCAAATCTGAAGCGACTCATAAGCTGAAAGTGTTCATCAAGCAGATTGAAGTTCAGCTCAAGAAAGTCGTTCGCAACATCAGGAGCGACAATGGTCTGGAGTTCAAAAATAGAGAATTTGAAGAATTTCTGGCAGAAAAGGGAATAAGTCACAACTTCTCAGCTCCCTAAACACCTCAACAGAACGAAATTGTCGAAAGACGAAACCGATCTTTGTGTGAAGCTACCCGAACAATGCTAAGTTTCGCTTCCTTACCTCTTTATTTTTGGGCTGATGCTATTCCTGCTGCTTGTTTTACATAGGTCAGGTCATATCTCAACAAGCGATTCAAGCTCACACCTTATGAGATTCTCAACAAGAGGAAACCCAATGTGAAATTTTTCCACGTGTTCGGCTCACGGTGTTTCATCTTTAACTCTAAAGAACACCGCAACAAGTTTGATGTCAAAGCCGACGAGGGAATCTTTCTGGGCTACTCTCTCACTTCTAAAGCGTACAGAGTTCTAAACAAGCGTTCGAGAAAAATCGAAGAGACTTATTACGTGACTTTTGACGATGGCTATGTCAAACAGCTCCAGGCCAAAAAAGACACAGCTGGGGAAATCTTTCCTCAAACTGGCCAAGTCACAGTCTCGATCGCTAATCTATTCGAGAAATTCATGGAGCTATTTGACGAACCAGAGAAAGCTACTCTCTCAGAAGCAGGCGCAGCAGACAACAAGGTAGACCATATGAAGCAAATTGTCGAAGAAGCTGCCAGGAGAATGAACGAAGGAGGATCGAATTCTGACGAAACTCCATCAAACAATGCTTTAGTCGAGGGGGAGCCAAGTTCACATGTTGAGGGGGAGCCAAACTCTCCAACTGCAACCGAAAGTACTTCTCCAACCGAAAGTGCTTCACCAACCGAAGGTGCATCAACGCCTGGATACCAAGCACCACAAGAAACCTCTGAACCTCAAGTTTCTCAAAGCATTCCAGAAAGCTCATCTATTGAGGGGGAGCAAGCTGATATGTCACTCGACTACGAAAGCACATCCAAGCCAGAAGAAATGATCAACGCTGAACTGGACCCAACCTTTGATCCAAACTACCCTCCTCTTACCAAATGGACCAAAGATCATCCCATCTCTCAAGTTGTTGGTGATGTTTCTGAAAATGTTCTAACCCGATCACAACTGAAGGCAAAACAGACATCCTTATTTTCCACAGTTGAGTTTTGTATGTTTAACTCATTCGTTTCAAAAGTTGAACCGAAGACAGTTAACACTGCCCTCGATCACTCCGATTGGGTTCAAGCGATGCAAGACGAACTGAACGAATTTGAAAGGAACAAAGTCTGGCGTCTCATTCCAACTCCTCCAGATGCCTCAGTTGTTGGTCTCAAATGGGCTTTTAGGAATAAAATGGACAAGGAAGGGAACGTTATTAGGAACAAAGCTCGTCTGGTCGTAAAAGGATATTGCCAGGAGGAAGGGATTGATTATGAAGAGACTTCCGCTCTTATAGCTAGGTTGGAATCTGTAAGAATATTTCTTGCTTATGCTGCCCACAAAAACGTTGAAGTTTTCCAAATGGACGTCAAGTGTGCATTTCTTAATGGAGAACTCGAAGAAACAGTGTATGTGGAGCAACCTCCTGGGTTCGTGAACGAAAAATATCCAAATCATTGCTATATTCTGGATAAAGTTGTGTATGGACTCCAACAAGCTCCGAGAGCCTGGTATGAAACGCCAACTAAATTCTTAAAGATGTCCAAATTCAAACAAGGTTCGGTTGACCCAACCTTCTTTCGCAAAAAAGAAGGTAACCACCTTATGATCGTTCAAATTTATGTCGATGACATCATCTTTGGCTCAACGAATCCCAGCCTAACAGCTGAATTCAGAAAGCTGATGGAGACTAAATTTGAAATGAGCTCAATGGGTCCTATTAACTTTTTCCTTGGTTTAAATATTAGACAGGGACCCGAAGGCATCTTTATCAATCAGGAAGCTTACACGAAGACACTCCTAGCAAAGTTTGGTATGATGGGAGATTCCAAAGTCAAAGTCCCAATGGCATTCAGCACCAAGCTAACTCCATCCCTAGACAAACCGGCTGTTGATATCACGCACTATCGTCAAATGATAGGCTCACTGATGTATCTTACTGCTAGCAGGCCTGACATCATGTTCTCTGTGTGTTACTGTGCTAGATTTCAGGCAAATCCACACGAACCTCACATGCTTGCAGTGAAGAACATTCTACGCTATCTCAAGCGAACCACCTCTCTAGGTCTATGGTATCCTTCCAACTCTGGCTTCTTCGTTCAAGCCTACTCAGATGCAGACCTTGGAGGATGTGGACTCGACAGAAAAAGCACCGCTGGTGGCTGTCAATTCCTTGACGGGAAGTTGGTAAGCTGGCAATCAAAGAAACAAACGTGCGTGTCGTTGTCTACTGCCGAAGCTGAATACATAGCCGCTGCATCCTGCACCTCTCAAGTGATTTGGATCCAGAGTCAACTTCGAGACTATGGACTCAATATGAAGAAGATCCCACTATATTGTGACTCTGAAAGTGCAATTAGGATCTGTCATAACCCAGTGCAACACTCTAAAACCAAACACATAGCACTGCGGTATCACTTCATCAAAGATCATGTGGAAGATGGAAACGTCGAAGTACACTTTGTTAGAACCACTGATCAACTGGCTGACGTCTTTACCAAAGCTCTTCCTGAAGCATCATTCAACAGAATTTTACAAGGGCTAGGTATGATGGAATCAGAGTCAGTACCTCAACCTACCTCTCAACCTCAAACGTAAGAAGCGAAATTGACCGAACGTTCAGGTTCGGTTAAATAATCTGACTCGCTCGTCACCACAAAAGTAGTTTTCTTGGTTGTATATTTCTAGTACAAAGTTGTTTTTCTTATTGTCTAAACTATTTTCTTATTGCATGCCTCAATTCCTTGGTTTTCTAAAATTTTCCAAAACCGAAACCTTCCGACGGTTTGGGTTAGGTTTTCAAAATTTTCTTAAACCGAAACCAACCGAACGCTCGGGTTCGGTTTTTCAAAATTTTCTGAAACCGAAACCAACCGAACGCTCGGGTTCGTTTTTTCAAAATTTTCTGAAACCGAAACCAACCGAACGCTCGGGTTCGGTTTTTCCAAAATTTTCTCAAACCGAAACCAACCGAACGCTCGGGTTCAGTTTTCCAAAATTTTCTCAAACTGAAACCAACTGAATGCTCGGGTTCGGTTTTTCAAAATTTTCTTAAACCGAAACCAACCGAACGCTCGGGTTCGGTTTTCCAAAATTTTCTCAAACCGAAACCAACCGAACGCTCTGGTTCGGTTACCAAATTTTCCAAAGTTTTTTTTTCTTTCTAAGTCTTATTTCTTTTTCTTTCTTTATTTTCTTTTAATTTTTTTTATATATATCAACACCTCCAACACTATTTTCTTATTTTTTTACGTGTTCGTTCGTTTATGGGGATTTAATTGTTGGATTACTTAAGTGTCCCTAGAAGCATGCTGCTGTATGTGTCCCAAGCCTCATAAGATTCTAAATAATAGCCTTAATGACTTGGTATAAACAAACCTTGTCTTCCAATTAGGCTATCACATTTATTCTAATCGTGAGCTACCTCACTCTCTTCTCACATGAGATAAGAGTTTTCTGCTTGCTCCTTATTTTCACAGCAGAGGTACTTTAATTCCTTACACCATCCCTATTACATTTCTCCATTACATTCGTTTCATCAACGTAACCCTTGAGACTCTCAGAAATTACCACTGAGGTTTATGGTTACACAACAACTGTGTTTATGATCTGAGTTTCGTGCCACTACGAGCTGAGTGAAACCCAAAATTCAACACCAAATCTGAATTGACGGTGAACAATAAATTTGCTCAAGTTTTCACCAAAGAATTGACGGATGTATCTTGCTGAACTCTCAAATTTTTATTTTTGTGTGATTCCTATGAAATTGTTAAACACCATAACATTTCTTCCCTTGGGATCCAGTTTTTATTTTTCTTGAGATTTTATATTTTCCAAGCTATTTCAAATTAATTCCTACCTACTTGTTCAACAGACTACACCGGTCTCACAATTACTTTGTTCACTTTCTTCCTTATTTCAAGATTAGAATTGCTGAATCAAAGCGAAAGCCACCCTTACTTAGCCTAATTAAAAGAAGCCTTTCAACATTTATTAATAAGTGTTTGATCGTCATTTAACGGGAAACCACATTAACACTTTAAGGTCTCTCTTGATCTTGAAGGAAGAGATTCGTGCCCGGGATCATTTGTTTCGTGTCATTATTGACATCACATTTATTCCTAAATAGAGTTGCTTTATTTCTTTTCTTTCTTACACTTTTAGCATGAAAATCTTGGATTTTCCAAAATACCGGTACTAATAATTACAGGCTGTATCATTGCTTTGGTGGTTAATTATCAAGCTGTGGTCAAGAATCATCCACGTGGGCAATTAATTCAACATATGCTATTTCGAAGATAAGATAATGGGTTGCTGACTCAGGCGGGAGATCAAAGGATTAAATTTCAAACGACGGTTAAAACGGGGACGCGTGTGAATTTGAAACGCCCATTCTTTTACTGACATCATGGACGTGTGTGCGAATTTCAAGCGGCTCCTCTCTGGCACTTCAAGGCGCGTGTGGATATGAAACGGTTTGTTCTGAAACAACGCTTGTTAAGTGGCGTGTTCCTAGGAATCTGACATTCTCTCTCCTACGTGATCATCGCATGCCTTAACTGTCACGCATCTGTCATTCCGGAAACCTTTTCGTATTTCCATAGAAGATTTGAAACGATTTTTCTCTCTCCTTTCACCCACTATAAAAGGCAGTCTCCACTCCCATTTACCTCTTTACTGCATCCGAATTTTTAAGAGAGCAAAAACTCCCAAAAGCTTTACTGTTCATCTTCTTCTTTCTACCTTCAACAATGGCAGAATCATCCTCAGTCCATGGCACATCACACATCCTTCCCATTCGCCCTCAACAGTGCTTACTGATTGACCTAAACCCTCTGGCGTATGATTCTTATATGTCGCCGATCATTGAGTGCCTGAAGTACTCACAAATCGCTCCAGCTCTTTCTAGGGTTGAGTCTGTGCCCATGGAGATTCTATCACAGGTGTATGCGACTGCACATTACGACAAAGCAGTCGAGAGGGTGTTCTTCGAGGTTGCTGATCACAAGACCTCCATTTGTAGACAACGATTTTGCACACTGCTTGGGTTGGTTGATGATCCTACAAGAATCAATCCAGAGACGATTCCGATTGGGCATCTTTACAACATATTTTATAACATGGGGTACACGGAGGCACTCACCTCCGTCGCGAAGTTTAAGAAATCCTGCTTGCCGCCACAGTGGAACGGCATGTTTACAGTCCTCTTCAAGGGCTTATCTGAACGGAGCTCAGGATCCGATGGTTCTAGTCGACTGTTCTTGTCGATCATGTATGGCATCTACAATGGAGTCAATCTTGACTATGGGTCTGTTCTCTGGCAACAACTCATTCAGAGCCTCTCTTCATCATCACGACATTCTGAGGTGTCGTATGCCTGGTTCTGGATTCTCATTACCAAATGGGCGATGGATAAATTTGATGTCCAAACTACTGCTGGTGCATCGATGTCTTCGATCGGTACTTTTCATACCACGAAGATCATCGTCTCTGATGCATCTAATTTTTCTTTCATTGGCTCCATTCCGGAGACAATGTATGGCGATGTTCCCTCTGACAGCAGGCTCATCCGGACGATTAAGGAGTTCAAAGCGACTGGACCTAGGCAACTCACACCGGAAATGCTAAAGTCCATTCACGAAGCTGACAAACCGGTTAACAGGGGCAAAAAGGCGGATAATGGGAAGCAAGTGACCAAAGTTGCTAAAGGTCCTTCTCCCAGGAAGAGGAAACCAACCAAAACTACACCATCCCCGCAGCCGAAGAGAAGGAAGACTCAACCGAAGCGAAAGCTTCTTATCGCTTCCTCTTTGAGTGATTCAGAAGGCGAGCGTTCGGGTTCGGACGGCTCTCAAAGAGACGAAACCCCTCCCAGAGGCAACACCCCACCCCGATCACCTACCCCAGACATGGAAATTCATGTCTCACCAATTTGCTCACCTACTCAAACCATCCCTACTTCCATTCCCACCATAACCCCCACTACCGTCATTCCTAAAACCTCTCTTCCTATACAACCACCCATTTTCACAGATACCACTACAACAACTGCAAAGGTTACAACCAACATATCTGATACGGGGGTTCATATCGATGCAACCAAAACACCACCTGTAACCGAACCACCTCAAACCGAAACCCAACATACGACCGAACCTACCCACACTAAACCACAACCCGAAACTACCCCAACCAACACTCAACCTGACCCCACACAAACCACCACACTCCCAGCTTCACCACCCCCAACATCTCCAGATCATGCCTCTGATGGAGATAACGCGTTCCTTGGCGGTGAAAACATGACCTTCGATTCGGTCTACTTTAGTCCTTTTCAGGTTCAAAGTGACGATGAGGACGATGCTCCAGTAACAAAGAAACATCTAAAGGAGCTAAACGAGAAGGTTGATTTGCTTCTTGCGTCATCCACCACCACTCAGTCCTCTATCTCTGAAGCCGCTCTTCAGAAGATTGTTGATGCCTTCTCCAGGGCTCAGCATGATTCTGTTGCTTCAGCCACTGCAGCAATTGACGCCTCCACAAAAGCATGTGAGGCTGCGACCGCAAAAGTCGATAAACTATTCTCGGAAGCCTCTTCCCTGTTGAAGTCCTTCCAGGAGAGCGCTGATTCTACAAAGACAACTTTGGGACCAATCGTTCAACAATTGGCCAAGTTTGTCTCAACGGAGTTACAGTCGTTCGCTTCCCTTCGCCAATCCATCAGTGAAGACAACTCGGCCCTTCGTGCCTCCATTGACGAGCGCCTCGCTAAACTGCAAGAGGATCTCGCTGCTGAAAACTCGTTAATGGACGTTCTGGCAAGCAAAACCACCACCCTGAAGGTCAAGAGCACTCAGCTTTCAAACTCTCAGCAACAGATTGAGGCTCTTCGATCCGAACGGGAGGTTATAAAAACTTGTGTTTCGGATGTACACGCTGCCCTCTCCAACATCCTGGAAGCACACGATCTGATTCTCAATCATTCGGTGAGGCGAACCCTTGCTGAAAAACTTGCTCCAGCCCTGGACCTTCTCAGCAAAATAGAAGGGCTACCTAGTTTCGTGTCCGATCCGAAACAAGGGGGAAAAGTGAAGTCCGGATCGAAACCACCTCCTTCCTCCAAAGCTACTCACACAACCGAACCACCTCCGACTGGTCACACTTCGGGTTCGGGTGTGAAGGATAAAGGAAAGAACATAGCTGAGGAAGAAGACGAAGACGATAAGGAAACCATTGCCGACTTGCTTAAACGTAAAAACAGTCGCAATGTGGAAAATGACAACATTCGTGTGGCGCGAGAGGCTGAAGAAGCCGAACGCAAGAAGAAAGAAGCCCACGATCTCCTTGAGAGCAGGAAGACTCTTTTCCCTGCCTGGACTCGAGAGAGAATGATAAAGGAGGCTATAGATACTCCTAGCATCCTATGGCTCGAACCGGTGATCTCCTTCGACTGCAATAATTCTGTCGATTCGCAGTTCGATATGCCGTTGACTCGAAAGGCGTTTATCTTTCACGCCTTCTCCAACATTTTTGAAGTCCCTCATCCAAATCCAGAGGTCGACAGGGAGCTTATCGAATTCTATCTGAAGGCCGCTCAACCACAATATCAAACATGGAGCGCTCAGAAGATAGTGAATGTTCGGGTCTTGAAGCCTTATACCGAAGGGAGATTCATCAATGTTCGGTTCAGGGTGATTCGAGGGTCTGCTAGAACCGAACATCTTATATCCCTAGCAGATCTACCGAACCTAAACCCTCATGATTGGATCGTTTTGCATAACATCCTTTTGACGAATGAAGCCAAATATGGTCCAATTATTGACCATCTCAAAAGGATGATTGTTTGTTACATCATGGAGGTCGCCTTAATGGATCAGGAGATAGCCACAGTCTTCAAGAAGAAACCGAAGATAGCTCCTGTGGGATCGGCCAGTGATCTCAATCAAATGAAGATGGGCAAGATCGACCCGAGACGTAATTCGGTCATGTTCACTAGAGTAGAAGGACAGAAATGTCTCTTTGCTTTGGCGGATAAACATCTTTACACCAATGCTTGTCTTGAGCATGTTCTATCGATCATCCATCGGTGTAAAGAGAATGTAGCAGACGATGTCAAATACTTCAACGACATGATCCAATGGTACATCAGATTTAGACGGACGATACTTGCTCTTATCTCTCGTCTGTTTCAGACTGTGAAGAAGAAAGTACATGCCGATGCTGCTGGCCCAAGTAACAAGTGAAGATCTCGCTCCAATTGTTGGGTTGAAGATTCGTCTAAGTGTTGCGTCATTGGGCTCGGCTGTTAGTCCATTTGTTTTGTGCTCCAGTTTTGGGCATGTCCAACCGTGAGCTTATTAGGTTTACTATATAAGTATATGCTTGCATGCATACTAGGTCAACGATAATAGAGAATACAACGATCATTACGATAGCTTTACAGATTTCTTTATCATTCTTGTAAACCTCCAACCCTCTACAGTTGATGTTCTTGATGGTTATCTTATAATCATTCGACACGTTTGATTCATTCTTGACTTGTTTTAATTTTCGTATTCTTGCTGTTTAATCATTATTTACCTGTTTAAGATCTAATCGATCTTCAAGATTAAATTTTAATCTCATCACTATAAATTATGTATGAAAGACCGCACTTGTATTAGAATGACCATGAAATACATAGTGATTTTACTACATTATTTGTTTAACTAAATCACATTACTTGATTGACCCAATCACATGTTATTGTTGTTGATCTATTTTGACGGGTGTTACATTCTCCCTCCGTTGAAATAATTTCGTCTAGAAAATATATTGTGGATAGGGTATTGTTAGATAGTTGGGGGTATTTTTGCTTCATGTTATCTTCATGTTCCCGAGTAAATTCACGTCCTCGTAAAGAGTTCCATCGAACTTTCCCTATAGGGATACGAATTTGTTTAAATCGTTTGACTTCTCGATTCATGATTTCGATAGGTTCTTCTACAAAGTTAATTTTGGTATTAACTTGTATCTCATCGAGAGGTACAACAAGAGTGTCAGTGGATAGACGTCTTTTGATATTTGATACGTGGAAAACGTCGTGTATATTACTTAACTCTTGAGGTAACTTAAGTTGGTATGCGACCAAACCAATTCTTGCTAGAATTTCAAAAGGTCCTACATATCGTGGGTTAAGTTTGCCTCGTTTCCCGAATCGAATCATGTTTTTCCAAGTAGAGACCTTCAATATTACTTTATCTCCAAATTAGAATTCCAAAGGTTTACGTCTTAAGTCAGCATAACTCTTCTGATGATCACGTGCAACCTTTAATCGATTCTTAATTTGCACGATCTTTACAGTTGTATCACGGATTATTTCTGGTCCTGTACATAAGGGATCACCCGTACCTTCTCTGGCCAATTGTGTATCTCCAATTTCTGCCCAACATATTGGGGAACGACATTTCCATCCATAATGAGCCTCAAACGGTGCGACTTTGATGCTAGTGTGATGACTATTGTTGTAGGAAAACTCAATTAACGGTAATTGAGTATCCTATGCATTTCCAAAGTCTAATACACATGCTTGGAGCATATCTTCTAATGTTTGAATGGTCGTCTTACTCTGACTATCAGTTTGTGGATGGTAAGATGTGCTCATATCTAGACGTGTTCCTAAGGATTTTTGTAGTGATTGCCAAAATCATGAAGTGAATCTACAATCTCGGTTAGAAATAATAGAAATCGGAACTCCATGCACTCTTACAGTCTCCTTGAGATAAATTCTAGTCAGCTTCTCCATCTTGTCGTTCTCCTTAATTGGTATGAAATGGGCAGACTTAGTAAATTTGTCGACTACTACCCAAATAGTATCGATCCTATTAGGAGTCTTAGGTAATTTGGTGATGAAGTCCATTGATATCTGCTCCCATTTCCATTCTGGTATTTCAGGTTGTTGAAGTAAACCTGAAGGCTTTTGATGTTCTTCCTTTACTTTAGAAGAAGTAACGCATTTGCTCATATAAGTGGCAATCTCGGCCTTCATTTTTGGCCACCAATAATGTTCCTTTAAGTCTAAATACATTTTGTCAGAGCCTGGATGTACGAAATATCTAGACTTATGAGCTTCTTCTAAGACCAAGTCCTTGACTCCACCGAACATAGGCATTCCAAATTCGGTTCATAAATTGTCGTGTTCCGTCATCCTTTTGTATAAATTTCTTTTCCATTAACCCACAAAGCTTCGTTCTTAATGTTTTCTTCTTTTAGTGCTTCGAGTTGAGCTTCTTAAATGTATGCGGTAAGGTTAGAATGGATAGTTATAGTCAATGCTCTTACCCGGCATGGTTTAATATATTCTTTTCGGCTCAAGGCATCTGCTACCACGTTTGCCTTTCCAAGATGATAACGAATCTCACATTCTTAACCATTCAAAAATTTGACCCATCTTCATTTTCTCATGTTAAGATTATTTTGGTCGAAGATGTGTTGGAGACTCTTGTGATCGGTAAAGATAGTACACTTTGTACCATATAAGTAATGTCTCCGAATTTTCAGTACAAAAACTATAACACCCAACTCAAGATCATGGGTAGTGTAATTATTCTCATGCACCTTAAGTTGTTGCGATGCGTAGGCAATAACTTTTCCTCTTTGCATCAACACACATCCTAATCCTTGATTTAATGCATCGCAGTATACGATGAAATCTCCAGTCCTATCTGGAAGGGATAGGATTGGTGCACTGCACACCACATTTGCTTTAATTTATGAAAAGCGGCTTCTTGTTTATCTTCCCAATTCAACTTCATATCTTTCTGGGTTAGTGTTGTAAGTGGTTTGGCTATTTTGGAGAAATTTTCTTTGAATCTACGGTAATAGCCAACAAGTGCTAAGAATTGGCGCACTTATGTTGGCGTCTTTGGTGATTCCCAATTCTTGATTACTTCAACCTTGGATGGGTCAACATAAATTCCTTTGCTACTAACTACATGACCTAAAAATTGTACTTCTCTAATCCAACATTCACATTTAGAGAATTTGGCGTACAAATTTTCTTTTCTTAGTAGTTCCAAAATCATTTGCAAATGTTGACCATGTTGTTACTTGGTTTGCGAATATATCAATATATCATTGATAAATACTATCAAAAATTTATTGAAGTACGGTTTGCAAACACGATTCATGAGATCCATAAACATTGTTGGGGAGTTGGTCAATCAAAAAGACATAACTAAGAACTCGTAATGACCATAACGAGTTTTGAATGTTGTTTTCATAATATTGTCTTCTTGTACCCTAAGTTGATGGTATCCTGATCTAAGATCTATATTTGAGTAGTAGTTGGATCCTTGAAGTTGATTGAATAGATCGTCAGTTCTTGGAAGCGAATAACGATTCTTGATCGTTAATTTGTTTAGCTCTCTATAATTGATACATATTCGAAAGGATCCATCCTTCTTCTTAAGAAACAAAATTGGTGCTCCCCAAGGTGAAAAACTTGGTCTGATGATGTGACAATAGTCAATTTCGGGTCAAGTCATAGTCAAACAAAGTCAACAAGTCAAACTGGACGACTCATTTAGCCTTTGTATATTAGGGTTTACATTGTGTAATTCCTAAACAACCCACTATTCTAATGAGAAAACATCAATTGGAAAATTTGTATGTTTGAATTTCCATAGCAGTGATAATGCTAACCATTGAACCCAAGCGATAAAACACTATTACACACTCATCGGGAGTGTGTAGGACACTAAAACATGGCTTAATAGGGTTTATGGACCTTGCATTGCGAAGACGGACACTCAAAAATGTCACAAACGAAACCTCTCTCAATCGTGTTCACTCTATCTCTCTGAAATCTCTCCCAAATCTCTCTGAAATCTCTCCCAAATCTCTCTCAAGAGTTCCCGTAACTTTTCATAGTCTTTCGGGCCATCCCGACACTTAACCGGGTCTAAAATGGCTTGAACGGGGGTAAAAACGATTAAAACAGGCTTAAGAAGCCGAAACTCCCCTTAGAGGCCGAAACCACTTAGTAACCGAATCCATAGGGCCAAACCCTCTTGGCAGCCGAAACCCTAGGACCGAAACCAAGAAGCAGCCGAGACCCCAAAAGCCGAAACCGAGACCCTCTCAACCGAAATGGACCGAGCCCTCTGTCTATTTCGGTCCCCTGATCATTCTGAACCGAGACCTGATTTTCGGCTCTACCCATCTTACTTTCGGTCTGATAACTTGAGCTTCTGTCCGAGGAGCAAGCCTGCGCAGCCGAGACCGAGCCTTGGCTTCTATTCTTCTCCTCGCGCTCTCGGTTCCTCTTCCCCTCCTCTCGGCTCCCACTTACCTTCGGTTCTAAGCATCAGGAACCGAACCTTCGGCCCAGGACTTCGAATTTTGACAATTTTCACCCGGTTTTCAATATCTTTAGCGTTTTGAGCCATTTTTTCGTGATTTTAATGCGGGATTTTCTCCAAAAATCATATTTTAACATATAAGACCCTAAATATTCATAGTTTAAACATATTTTTATGGAAATCATTATTTAAGAATAAAATCTAGTGGGTGAATATTTGAGGTGGAGTGTTGACTTTGCCTTAGAGTATGACACAAGCAACCTCCCCATACCTTCATAATACAACCTCCAGTCACTATTACACCATACCTAGTCACCTCCTTGTACTTTGTCACCATTTTCCAGCGATTCCCACATTGAAGAGCTAGAACACTCACCCTCATTTTTTGACAATTCACTCATTTTCACTCATTCCACCAAAAGATCAAACCCCTTTTTCTCTCAACTCTCCTCTCTCAAGTCCGATAATTTCAAGCACTTTCCAAGGTTTTTCTTCTTTATTTGGTAAGTATCATCATCTTCCTTGTGATTGTTACGCTTCCTCCTACTCCAATGATAGATTGCTTACACAAATTCCATCACAATGGTGCTAGATTCTCAAATCTTCAAGCAATCCACCAAGTGTTCTTGAGTTGAACACTTCTCTTCTACAACAATCATCCACTGAAACCATTCAAGGTGAGTTCAGACCCCAATATTTTCATATTTTCTTAAGTTTTAAAGGGGGGGGGGGGGGGGAATACAAGTTAAATCAACAAGAACACAACTAAATGTTTCTAACAACTTTCATCAGAAAAGTTGGACTCCATTCACGGACCGTTTTGGTTGATTAAAACATTTTAGTTTTCAAAATTGTACAAGGTGCAAGTAGTTCAGGTCCTTAGCTTTAAAATGGCTACTTGCACATTTCGATACGATTTATCTACAATTTATGGTGATTTTTACAAAACTACCTATCATTTCAAGAACCAATCTGGACCACTCTGTGTTTATGGACGTTTTCACCTAAGTTGGAGGTCACTAAATATCATGGAAAATTTATGAACAAACTAGACTCATTTTCAAAACTCCCAGAATTTACCGATTCTGATTTGGATCTATTATGAATTTTCTACAAATTTTCTAAAAACAGTAATGGAATCTGTTGATAACAGAAAAATACTAACAATTTCATTTCACCTTGTAACATGTCGAGCAAGGTGTACATCTTTATGTGAATATATGAAATTGCAAATAAATGACATTTTGTCTTGATTTATAGACATGCATCAGTTAATAAATGGATTTTGATATATGTATGGAATATAAAATATAACAAATTGTTATAATCAAAGTACATCCATTACATACAAACATTGGAATAAACTATGTTCAATATAGTTTACGTACATTACCACTACTACCCTTGTTTTGATAAACTATAATAGGTATAGTTTATGATACATTACATAACACACTCATACAAAAAGGGTACATTTATACAAAAAGAGATTTTCATTACATTACACGTAAATTCGTTAATGACTTTGTGAGACATTCGCTTCACATTTACCAATAAATCCTATATTGTAACCAGAGTCTCCTGGAGGGAGAGCGTGATAGTTGTATATAGATCTATATTGGGTTTGACAAACCCACACCATAACTGCATGCAACAGTTAGACCGGCAGGTCTTGGGTGACAAATGTCATAACATTTCCGACGCCTGAAGAACGTCGTTTCAGGCCAACTAGGTTGCAGCATGGTTATAATAATCTCACAGAAAGTATTAACAAACATAAGAATTTACGGGAATTTCATTGAATACAAACGTGTTTATGTCGATTTAAGCTTACATTATTCTCTATAAGTAAGAAAGGTTACTTATACATTTCGGTCTTTGGATATAAGACTACATTACACACTTTAAGGAAAATATCGGATTTTTCTGGAACAAACATGGAATTTACAAGAGAAAGGATTTTATCAAGTTTAAAACAAAAGCTTATGAAGTCACCAACCTTTGTGTTGACACTTTTTCAAATAACTTGTATTCTCAGGAAATCACTAAACAGGTGACCAAGTGCGTTTTGAGGATGGGACGTTAAGGCGTCAAATTTTCATATTTTGTCAACATATTGTAATTGATTTGGAAACATGTAGTTCACACAATAATGTAACTTTTTCAATTATATATATGTTGGTTGTGTTTGATTAAATTACTATTGCCATTGTGGTTATGATACTATACATGAAGTCCTCCACCCCCGGACGTTTCCGCCATCCTTGGTTTGGGGGTGTGACAGAATGGTATCAGAACACGGTTTATAGTGAATTAAGTATATCAAACCACATAAGATATACAAACTATAAACACATTTGGGACTGAAAGTCTCTGATTCTAAAACATTTTAATGGGTTATACTTTTAGAAAATAAATAGTTTTCTTGTTTAAAAGTGTACCTACATGCAATACATTCTCGCTTTGTTTCATAACCAAGAGAATATAAAGTAAAAGAAGAGGAGTTGTACACCATGAGTATGCCTTGGTATATGTGAATCAATTCTAGGAGGGATATAGCATGATCAACTATATTTATCCAAGGAGTGACATACATATACCAAGGGATAGTCATAGTGGGCAGCAAATCTAAGAACCTAACATCACCCTACAAAGAATGCTCTAAGAACAAAATCTAAACATTTAAAATACTATAGGAGTATTTGTATGATTTCTATAGCATGATATTATTATTATCAACCGTTGCATGCTACTTACACCCCTATTCTCGCACAGACGACATGGTAGGATTTCACCTACCAGGAGACCCATATTTTCCCAATCAGGGAAATGCCGGATGGATTGAAGAAGAGCCCGAAGAGGATCTCGAAGAAGATCCTGAAGAGGATCCCGAAGAGGAACCTGAAGAAGAAGAAGAGGAGGAGGAAGAAGAAGAAGAAGAAGAAGAAGAAGACGTCGAGGTAGACATGGATGAGGACGAAAGTGAAGAAGAACCACAAGTCTTCAACCCACCTTATATCTCCAGGGTGCCTGCAAACCGTTTTGGCTACAACGGGCCTGAGCCCCATCGGGCAACAACGATCAAGAGGTGGAGCCGACAACAACACCAGCGGTCACCATATGGCAACCAACATGGTTACTACGACCTCAGCCATGGGGGACCGGCTGACAGAGCCCTCCCAGTCATGACTAGACAGATAGCGATTATGGATGATCGTGGTAGGACGACGACCGATCAGGTCCGGGAGCTAAGGGCCATCATACAGTCTACCACTGCTCGCACCAGAGACCTGAAACGAGACTCCCACAATAGATACCAACTCATTTAGGACCTTCTCGTTTCTCGAGCAAAAGCAAGGGAGTATAGGAAAAGATACATGGCGCTTGAGGAGAGAATGGTGGAAACCGAATGAAGATTGGCAGAACTACAAGGCGCATCGACATCATCCCAGGCTCCATCATGGAAGGATCGCCATGAGTAGAACTCGTTACTACTCACACATCTTCGTAGTATAAGTTTATGAGCGTGTGTTGGTGCTACTCATTTGTATGTAGGTCGACCCTGCAACTAAGTGATTGCACTATTCAAAGGGCTTTTGTGTTGTCAAAACTATCTTTTGCATTGATGTAATGTAGACCCTTATGAGGTCAAATTTTCTCAAAAAAATATGTACTAAAAGTTATCAATGAATTTGGCATGCATTTTACTTCATTGGATGTTGACATGAGATTTTACTATGTTGTATTACAAACAATTTACAATTGATAACTCTAAGATTTTTAAGTGTACCTCGTTGTTATGTGTAATTAAAGAAGGAATCGACATAGAAATGGTGAGTCCGCCTTAGGACATGTTCCTTGTTTGGTTGTGGACTTAGGGCAGACTCATTAGTATCAACAGTTTATTAAAAATTTTAATTACACATAACTAAGGCACATTGAGCGAATTTTGGGAGTGGGTCAGAAACGGGACCAAACACATGACTCTATTTGGGTCAACACTATTTAATTCATAAGTTTAATTGCATAAACTTTTCTATGAATTACTTGTTAATGTAATAAAGTCGGGATATAAAACAAATGAGATAAAACAAGTAACACTCGAATCGTTATTACTATTGAAGTCTTACCGACTTGTCATTTTAAAACTTATGACAGAACTATGCCACCAAAGAAAAGACCAAGACCTTCTAGCAGCGCAGCACCACCACCTCCGCCGCCGCCACTACAATTTGACCCAGCAATTTTCTAGGCTGCAGTAACAGAAGTTGTGGCCACAGCTAGGCTGCAGTAACAAAGTACATCCATTACATACAAACATTGGAATAAACTATGTTCAATATAGTTTACATACATTACCACTACTACCATTGTTTTAAGAAACTATAATAGGTATAGTTTATGATACATTACATAACACACTCATACAAAAAGGGTACATTTATACAAAAAGAGATTTTCATTACATTACACGTAAATTCGTTAATGACATTGTGAGACATTCGCTTCACATTTACCAATAAGTCCTTTATTATAACCAGAGTCTCCTAGAGGGAGAGCATGATAGTTGTATATAGATCTATATTGGGTTTGAAAACCCACACCTTAACTGCATGCAACAGTTAGACCGGCAGGTCTTGGGTGACAAATGTCATAACATTTCCGACGCCTGAAGAACGTCATTTCAGGCCAACTAGGTCATAGCATGCTTATAATAATCTCACAGAAAGTCTTAACAAACATAAGAATTTATGGGAATTTCATTGAATTCAAATGCGTTTATGTCGATTTAAACTTACATTATTCTCTATAAGTAAGAAAGGTTACTTATACATTTTGGTCTATGGATATAAGACTACATTACACACTTTAAGGAAAATATCAGATTTTTCTGGAACAAACATGACATTTACAAGAGAAAGGCTTTTATCAAGTTTAAAACAAAAGCTTATGAACTCACCAACCATTGTGTTGACACTTTTTCAAACAACTTGTATTCTTAGGAAATCACTAAATAGGTGACAAAGTGCATTTTGAGGATGGGACGTTAAGGTGTCAACTTTTCACATTTTGTCAACATATTGTAATTGATTTAGAAACATGTAATTCACACAATGATGTAACTTTTTCAATTATATACATGTTGGTTGTGTTTGCTTGAATTACTATTGCCATTGTGGTTATGATACTATACATGAAGTCCTCCACCCCCGGATGTTTCTGCCATCCTTGGTTTCGGGGTGTGACAGATGAAGCTGTTGTCAAGAAGTTCTTGTAGTTGGCTAGAGAACTCTTGCATTTCAGATAGAGCCAACCTATAAGGAGATTTTGCTACTGGTGCTGCTCCTAGAATTAAGTCAATTCAAAATTCGACTTATCGAACTGATGGTAATCCTGGTAGATCTTCAGGAACACATCCGGGTAGTCACATACTCGAGGTATGTCATTGATTCCTTTTGTTTTACTTTTCATATCTACAATGTGAGCCAAGAATGCACTACACTTCTTATGTAGATATTTTTAAGTCTTGATGCAAGAAATGACTTTCAGGTTCTTCCCAGATTTATCACCATAGATAATCAAGGCTTCGTCATTGGGTAAGGGTAGTCATATAGCTTTCTCATAACATAGAATTTCAGTGTGATGTAAAGATAACCAATCCATACCGATTATGAAATCAAAACTACCGATAGACATTGGCATGGGGTTGACGTGAAAAAAGTAATTATTTAGAGTTAATAGACAATTTTCTAGAATTTCATGTGTTCTTTCGATTTGACCGTTAGCGATTTCTACTTCATAGATTTCTTTTAATTTACTAGACTTATGACTTAACAATTTTCTAAACGCCGGAGTTATAAAACTTCTATCAGCTCCAGAGTCAAAGAGTATAGTAGCATATATATTATCTATGAGAAACATACCAGATACTGCTGAAGGGTCTTGGATAGCTTCCTTGCTTCCAATTACAAACACCCTACCACGCCCTGCACCACCTTGATTCCTTACCTTTGGACATTCTCTCCTGATGCGTCCAATCTCTCCACACTCAAAACACTTTCTTCCTTCACCATTGCTCGTTCTAGTATTTGTTCTCTGACTTACTGCTGCAGGTGTTGTGCTCTTGTAGTAACCAGCAGTATGCCCCTTCTTTTTGCACTTCATGCAAACAAAACAATCACTTGGATGTTGACAGTTATAGTGATTGCACCATGGAAACTTTCAGGCATTCCTCTTTGGTTGTATGGGTTATGTTTTTGTGGCTACGAAATTACTTGCCACATTTTGTCTCTTCTCAGATGATTGCTTGGGATTCTTCCAATCATATCTAGGCTTGCACATTCCAGACTTAGGAGGTTCAGCTTTAGAGATCATAAATTTCCCTTGGATCTCTGTGTTAGGTTTTGATGCGATCACCATCCCTTTTATCTGTGGTGCTAAACCCCATATATATCACTCAATCTTTTTATATTTAGGGATTACTAGTGTTGGACACATTACCGCAAGATCATTAAATCTAGCAGTATAAGTATTTATCTCGGAACCCTTCATTGTTAGGTTCCACAACTCTTGTGCCAGCTTCTATATTTCCTCTCGAGCACAATACTCCTCTACTAGTACCCTCCTTAACTCGTCCCATTTCATGGAGTTTGTAGTATCAATCCCCATTGTATTAAAATGGATGTTTCACCATGTTAAAGTCGCATCAACGAAGGTACACGTAGCAAAGCGTACCTTACAGTCGTCCAGACAGAAGCTTATCTGAAATACAGATTCTGCCTTTTCAATCCACAGGGTTAAGTTAACAACCCCTTCCGTTCCGTGGAGGCTCTTAGGTGTGCAATTTATAAAGTACTTATAAGTACATATTCTGGCATTGGCATCACTTCTTATTCCTCCTGTTGTTCGGTCAGATAAAGCTGCAACAATTTGTTGGCCTATAATTTCTTCTAGTTTTACTGCATTTATTGGAGGATTTGTTTCTAGTGGTGGTGGTTGTTGTTGTTGTGGTTCTAGTTGATGGTTAAGGTCTAATCGTTTGCTACTTCTTCTATGCATTTTGTTTTGGTGCCTATTAAAAATTTTAAGAATATTATGAGTTTTATAAGGTATTAATTTTAAACACTTCAATCATTCTTCAAAGTGTAAAACATATGGGATAACACAACGATTATAATAACATATGCTTCATATTATCACCAGCGGCTACATCAGTTTATTTAGGCTTATGAGAGAGAAGTTTCTGAAAACATTGTAAAACTTGCAAGGTTTTCTATATCCTTGCTAAAACTTTACTCTTTTTGCCTTACCTAGTTTGATTTCCTATTTTTACACAACCACCAGTTCCTTTTTCATCTACCAGCACCCTAAATGGTGACCCAGCACATTAGTGACATGAATCACATGCTCCTCAAGTTCTTGATTTCTCTGCTCAAGCTCCCCAGTGCGTTCCACATTCCTTGAGGTTTGATTATATAGCTCTAGCTCTGCAATCCTTGCATCGTGAGTGATCATGTCATTGTAAGTGAAGTTGATGCGGTGATGAACATCCATCACTGACTCTTGATCTCGCGTTCTTTAGCCTTCTTGCCTTCGCACCCTTCCTAATATGTAGGTAGTCTTTTATTCAAAGATTTCCATTTTATCTTCTATTCTCACACTTTTTTCAAATAATTGAGACAAGGTTTTATCTTTAGAAGAATGTGGGGGATGTGGTCGGGATGATTGACCAGTCTCATACATTTTAGCAACTCTTTCTTCTGCCACCACTGATCAACCATTTGTGCTATCCTTTCAGGTTCATCTTGAACTCTATGGGTATCCGAAGATGTCTCTCTTTGACTTTTCTTAATCTTCTACCATATTGTTATGGATTTACGAGCTATTCATTTGATCTTCACTCTGCCTGTCACATGATGGTAAATAGTATTCATTAGCGGTAAGGAAGATGCCATGCATTCTGTCTCTTCTGTGATAACCCGAAATTTCCATTCTGTACAAACAATATCACTTCATTAGAAGTTATAACAGTCACAGTAAATTTTTAGACTTTTTTGTATAAGTTTGAGTAATCCAGGGCTTACACTTCAGGAGATATCAGGAGAGTGGATGCACTAGGGCTTTGTGCAACTCTGTTATTCCAACATGCTATTATATTAGAGATCATTTCGGGGATAAAAATATTTTCTGCCAAAAATATCTCAGGACTATAAATAGAATTCTGAACCAATTTCACTCATTATTCACTTTTACAACTAGAGAAAAGCCATTTTTCTCTCTCACGGATCTTCGGGTTTTCATCCCAAATTGTGAGTACCTCTCTCTAGTAGTGTTATATAGCTTATAGTGTCTTAATAACATAGATTACATTGCTAAACAACTAGATTTAGGAGTTTACTCCCCAAGGTGTTCTTGGGCGGTAAACTCCCGAAATGATGCCTAGCCTTTCCCCCGTGATGTGTTACTACCATAGGCTTGTATATAGGTGTATTTAGGACAAGAAAACAACAAAGAAACACCAAAGTTTGGGTGTCCACGGCCCAAGAAGATCTTGGACCGTTAACTCTAAAACCATGGACCAAAGTGTGTTTTTAATGCACCTAAAGCCTTGGACATTTACATAGAATTACTTCCACTCAAATCAAGGACTTAAACACTTCAAAATCCCCTCTCAAAGAGAGATTACGACCCTAATAGGGTGCTTGGGCTGTGAACATCAAACTAAGGCACCAAAGTGTGCCCAAGGCCTTCATTTGCTTTAGGTAAAAGTCTAGAACCTATCCTACATGTGCATGAGACTTGAAAGCATCAAAAACACACTTCCATAAGAGTTTACGGGAGTAAACTCAAAGGGGATTGGCCTTGGGGCCGTTAACTCCTCAAAGGAGTGTATCTATGCCCTTAACCCTTCCAAGAATTAGTCCACCAAGTTGGAATACTTCTAGGGATCATTTAGAACTTGAAAACACAAAATGTCACCAAGCTTGAGAGTTCACGGCCGTAAACTCAAGGGTTTACGACTGTAAACTCAAGGGTTTACGACCGTAAACTCAAGTAGGAGGCCCTTAGCACCCTAAACTCACTATCCTTGTCCCACAACAACTTAGATGAAATCCTTAGGGCTTACAACACTTATATAAAGTGTTTATTATGTTCTAGGATGTCTTAACATTTTCAATTAGTAATTTAAGAATAATTGGGTGCATATATGTGTGATTATATGTTCATTAGGATCATAGTGTGTGTACAAGTCCTCACTTGACACCTAACAATCCTACAACGTTCAGTTCATCTAAACCACCATCTACAGCTGAGTTCATACCCCTAAATCAATGTTTTAAATGATTTTAAATGCTTTAATGGGGGGGGGGAATACAAGTAGAAAATAGCATGCTATTAAATCATTCATATGTATTTTATAACTTTGTTTTCATTTAGCAGACTTCACATACTACAAAATGTGATGCATGAAATGGCTTTCTATCTTAAAAATACTTTGTTATCAAATGTATTACTTTTGAAATGTTTATTAAAATGACATCAAGTCATTGTTAATTATTGTTCAAAACTCTTAGATGTCTTACAAAACCATTTTTACCTTCTTGAACAAAACTATACTTATACACTTATGTTCTTATATATTTATTAATGTTATAGTTTTCATCCTTCATTCAGTTTCCCACACTCTTGTGTAGCAAGGGTGTATAAACCTACTTGAATAACCAATTACCTTTCAGTTAACTATCATAGGGATACTTAGAAGATACAAAAAAGTGTTCCTATGACAAGGAGTCACACAAGAGTCAGTTCATTCATGAGTCTATACCAACACATTACCTGATACATGAGTACATTTACATATACTTACCTGATACATGAGTAGGTTTACATGAACACATTACATGAGTACCATTTCATAGATACATTTTCCTGTATACACTTACATGGATACATGTACCTAGAGTTACGAGGATGATTTATTAGTACTTTCTGTGTGAATGGTCCTGTCTATCCCAGTTCAACGGGATGTCTAGGCGGGACTAACCATTCCGAATCCCAGCTGATTAGCACTAGTGGTTGATGACCATCTACGGAGGTCTACGGTTAATACTTATACTAGGAACATCGATTACGGGACTAACCCTTCCTGCCCTCTGCTGCTGCTACAGAGGATAAGTGGACAATCTTCGGATGTTCATTAGGTTATACATTTCACTTATTCCGATGTTATGTTAGTCCTAGTACCCAAGGATAACACTTACATTACTTCTTTTTCCTATTTACTTTCTTTTTTGATACATTCACATAAACGAGGAGTTAGACTAAGTACTTTTAGCACTAGTCAATCAAAAGGAAAAACTATCATTTTACTTACAAAACATTCGGGTCTTGGTAGAAGACTACATCTTATACTAATAGGAAATAAGGGATTTCCTAAGGTTTTTCATACTTATATCAACATTTTCATTTAAAGATTTACATGGCATTCATAACAGCTTTTCAAAACAAGGCAATGACACTTAAATACTTACGAATTCACCAGCTTTAAGCTGATACTCGCTTTCAAAATAACTTGTATTCTCAGGTCATCAGTAGACAGGTACGGTGGCCAGGTTTTGAGAAGACGAAGCACAGACAAGTCTCGTCTTTTATTTTGATTGTATATTTTTTTGGTGTCTTATTACGATGAAATAACACACATGTATTAAAACTTTACTTATAATGCAATGGACGATGTTGTCGCTTGTTTACTATTTTACACTGTTGTGATACTGTACATGACGTCCTCCACCCCGGAACGTTTCCGCCATTCTTGGTTTTGGGGTGTCACATCTTCCATAGGCTCTCTCACCTCCATCGGCTCGCTCTCTTGCCATTCATTGGAAGGCATAGGAGCTCCATCATCCGAGGGTATCAGGTTGAAATTGGTTGGATTTGTGTGGGTAGTAAGGATCGCCTACCAACATGGGGACTGAGACTTCTTCTTCATCCGTATCTTCTATGATTATCCACTCTCTTTGATAAGACATGACGAATTCCCATACAATTTTGATTACCAAGTGTTTAGTCTATCGAATATCACTTCCAAATTAAATAGTCCATATGATCTTATCATAATAAAATGTAGTTGCACACCCACGCCTAGTTGTGATAAGATGTACGCACATATAAACTTTAGTTGGAATATTTGATCTAAATACTTGAGATTAAAATCATTCTGAGTGTTAAGGTGTATTCTCATTACGGGTCTGACTCTTCATATATGACCTTCTATTTATTATTTGTTGTATTCATGCTCTATTAATTATTGTTTGTTACATCAGGTCTAGCTGATAAGGCATCGGCCAGTCAGGACAGTCGGAGGGCAGGATCATTTTAGCAAATAGCCATTCTAAAACCAGCAACCCAAAGCGACATGTCAATCCTGTCCCCGCTCCCGTAAGTAGCCGTTTAGTAAATAATTAATAATACTTTTTATTGTAGGCTAAGGGATATTCCTAAACCTAATAGAGTAAGCCCTAAACTATAGCCATTCTTTCCCAAGAAAGTACTAGTTCGCTATAGTTAATAGCTCTTATACCAATCTGTCACACCCCGGTCGGCGACGGAAACATCGGGCGATACAACGTCATTTCTCATATCAGAGTTATCAAACATACATTGAACTGTACAAAAGAATTTCATGGAATACATACCTTTATTGATGGTTGAAAGTTACATTATTATATTTTTCCTAGTATCTATTACATAATATCCGACTATGGCGTACGTCTTAACGAACATATATATTAATAGTAAAACTTCTTCTATTCGATTAACATACCAGCTGGTCAAGTTCCTGAAAACACATGCATTTTAAAATACGTCAACATAAAGTTGGTGAGCTCACAGGTTTTGACTCCATATAATGTAACACTCTTTCTCAATTTCAAAAGTATTGTTTTGAAAGTATCATTTTGACTCTCCTATATTAAGTATAATAGATTACTTATCAAATAAGTGATATACCTAAACATCATTTGAACCTAAGGTATAAGTATGGGGAAACTTATACTTAACATTAATACTTGTATAGCGACAAAGTATAATGTTTCTAACAAATTGCTACCATGAGTCTGTAACCGTTGCTAGACAATAAAACCTTTGAAAGCCACTCATGCTATTCATGAGACTTTCCACACACATACATAGAATACCAAACGCTTTATTGACATCAGAACAATAATAAATAAAAGGACAGATCGTCACTCCCTTGTGTTTCGTTGTAATCAGCAACCATGAGTAGGGTTGTCCACCCGTATCTTATTCATACATGCCTTCCTCGCTCACATGGGATTAACGGTTACAAGTCAGAGTGTGACAACCCGGAACCTCTATTTTGTTCATCTATTCAGTGTGAACAATGTTAGACTCGTTTCTGTTGACTTTTAGCACTGCTTAAGGGTTCGTTCAAGTGTACTAAGCTTGAGTACAACCAAGGTTGAGATTAGGAATGAGCTATCAAGTTGTATAGTAGCAAAATCGAGCTATTACACACTCTTAGGAGGAGTGTAAGACCATACACACAAGTGTGCGACCGCACACCCAACCCCATGACTGCACACCCACCTCTATATATATGAGGAGACCCGTTCCTTCATTCTTTTCTTCTTTTGAATGCACACTACTTTCTCTCTCTAGAATCTTCATCTGAGGACCCTCCAAAGGCTTCAAAAATGTGAGTATTCCATCATCTAGCTTGCTATACTTGTAAGACCTCTTGATCTAAGCCTTAATTCATCAAGTTTCATCATGTTCTTCATCCCTTCAAGGTGTACGGCCGCACACCTTCATAAGGGTGGCCGTAGACACCTTAAATGCCATCCAAAGTGAGAATTTGGCCCCTAAATTCTAGTTGAACATGACCCTAGCCTTGATTCACTTGAAAATCGACATTTGGCATAAAAATGAAGATTGTACAGACACACACCCCTTGTATGGCCAAAGACACCTCCCAGAACCATAAACCCTCTTTGATGATCATTTTAGGCCTCAAACTCGCGTTGCAACTATGCATGGGACCTAGAACACTTCTTGGATTCTAGTTAAAGCCTTGGAAACACCTCAAAAGCACCCCTCTTCATGAATGTATGGTCGTATACTCATGGGCCGCACACCTATGGCCGTACACACCCTCAAGGTGATCGTACACCTCCCTAACTCAATTACACGTGATTTTTACACTTAGTTCAAGTGTTTTCAAGTCCCTAGATTGGCTTCGTGTTATGTCTAGTCATGAAATACCCAAATTTTTACTCCTATATGTGTTATTACAAGTTAAATAGGATCTAACTGTGTTCAAGGCTTCACTAGGCACTCAGCATCTGATACCGATCTTTGTTTAAACCATCCACTCAAGGTGAGTTCATACCCCATACATTTTTCCGAGTTTTTAAATGTCTTCAAGGGGGAGGGGGAATACAAGTAAAAGCACAAGAAATCTTGTGTTCAAATATATTATTTCACTTAATATATTACTGTTATCAATATACGGAAAATCTAGAAATCAGTTATACATTACACGTTAAAATGTGAACCATGCAAAAGTCATTTTCAAAACTAAGCAAATGAACCTACGGATCATAAAAACCAAGGATACTATTTTATAAAGTTTTATGCATTATCAAAAAGGGTTTTCCTATATTATTATTCATAAAGTCAACAATTTAATTGGGAGACACGTCCTCATACACTTTAATAACAAAGGGAAGGAATTTGTCCATGGGATACTATCAATCATTAGCTAAGTGGAGGAACACTCTTATGAACTAGAATTTCTTGGAGGGAAAGTGTGACTTTTGTGTATAGATCTATACGGGACTGACTATCCTGCACCTCGCTGCTAGCTACAGTCGGACCGGCAGGTCTACGGGTGACAAATGTCATAAAGGATATTGGTATCTGATTCATGTCATATCAAGTTTAAGTATGGTCATAAAACTTGCCAGTCATACGACTCTTCTACATAATAATAATATACCTCTTTTAGATAACTGCTTTAGTAGCATAAGTTTATTACTTATATCTTACGATTTCGGAACCATTAAAGCTAAAACCTCACGTATTCTAGGGAAAATAAGGGATTCTCCCAGCCTTAACCTATAACTGGTAGTAGCCAGGGTTTTCAAAAAGAAACTACGCTTAACCTATATAAGTATGGTAGATACTTATACTTTTTGATTTAAAACGAGTAATTCAATAGTTTTCACTTAGGGGAAATGTAGGATTTCCCAAGTTAATCATCAGTATTTTAAAAACAGATGGTCTATCATTCAACTAACGAACTTTCATTATTGATTCCATGATTCCTTAGTGTATGCATCTGAGTTATGTATGAAAAATACCTGATAGACTGTGGAATGCATGGTTTCTACCTCATTTCTTGTTCCTTGTTTGGTTGTGGGTTTAGGGCTGATCCACTCAGTTAGCTGTCTCTCCGGTATTGGTTTATACATAACTAGTATGACCCAAGAAATCATAGAAGAAATGGGTATAATCATGCTTTTCATAAGAAAATATGGGATTTTCTTGAGGAACACTTTCAACTGATATATCAAGGAGTCATTTTTCTTAAGGATTAGACATATATTTCACTGGACAGTATGAGATTTTTCGGGAAAGATATTTCATTTTTCAAAACAATCGAGAACTGTTTTCCTAAAACAAAATGCTTATGAACTCACCAGCTTTATGCTGATACTCTTTCAAAACTTACTAGTATTCTCAGGACTCTAGTAGATAGTAGTCCTCCGAAGTTTTGAGAAGACTACTTAACACCGGACTACCACTCCTGTTGACTTTTGAATTTTCCTTGATTCTAGATTATGTAATGTTTAAAATACTTATGTAAAAATTATACTTGTTAATGCAGTGGTTACCTGTACTTTGATTACTATGATGCGTATGTTGTGGTACTTACATGACATCATCCACCCCCGAACGATTCTGCCGATCTGGTTTGGGGGTGTGACAGATTGGTATCAGAGCCTTGTTTATAGTGAACTCAGTATATCAATCATAAAAGATATACAACTATAAACACAATGGGATAAAAATATTCTCGCCAAGAATTATACTTTAAAAATATATATCATTATGTTATAAAAGTACAAATATATATTCAGAATATGTATATACTTGAACAAGAATCACAAGAAGAATAGAATAAAAGTATTTAGAGGTTCGACACTGCGGTTAAACATGGGTAGTTATGGAATCATGTCCAGGATCAATATAGCCTGATCAACTATATTTATTCAAGACATGACCAACATGTGTTTGGGAGTGATTGTAGTGTTGCAACAAGTCTAAATCTTACCTAGATACCCGAAAAGTTCTTGAACCAAACATAAAAGGTTTAAAATACTATAGGAGTATTTTAGCTACTATAAGATAACAACAAATTACCGAGCATACAATTACAATACTATAGAAGTAGTACTAGACTAAACGTTTGTTAACTATCTCTTTACCTCCTATTCGCGTGTAGATATCATGGCAGGATTCCATCTCCCTGGCGACCCGTACTTTCACAACCTATGAAATGGAGGATGGCTTGATGATGAGCCATAAGAAGAACCTGCAATCCCCTTAGATGATCACTCTGCCGATAACTATTAGGAGGGTTCCGACTCTGAGGCCAAAGTCAATAATCTACCCTCGTTGGCTCCTGCCCTAAATCCTAACACTCTTCCAGTTTTTCAAGCCCTGACGCCTCCATGGGTGGAAAGCTTGGAAACATGGAGTCAAGAGCAGAATCAACCTATGCCATTCAATGGAGACAGAAGCTTCTACGATATGAGTGTAGGAGACTGAACATACAGAGTCCTACCAATCCTGGTCCGCAGGGTTGCTCGGAATGAAATACAAGGTAGGACAGCCCTCAATAGAATCATGGAAGTGGATGTCAAAGCGAGAACGCATACAGTCAACACCATCTGGCGTAAACATGCTCGTGAGAGGTCCTTAAGAGACAGCAAGGCCCTGCATCCAGAGCTTGCTACAACTCCAGCTAAAGTCATAGAACTTCGAGTACGCAAAGGAGTATTCGAACGACACCTTCTTGACATGTAGCGCCAGCTGGCTAACTTAAGGATCCACATAAGGAGTACCCATTGCTAGTAGGAAATACTCTACTCATCCTTCTTTTAGTTAAGAATAGCCTTTCTACCTATGATCTAAGTTGCACTTTTCCCCGTAAACATCTCTGTATTGCAAGTACTGTTTTACTAGTTCTTCATGCTGTCAAATTTTTCCTCTGTTGGTATGTTGCAGACCTACTTGTAGGTCAAAATTTTCCTAACTTTGTGCAATCTTAATACCAATGATAGAGACAACAGTCTTAATTCAGTTAAAGATCACCGTTAGTAAAAATATATCTAAGATCGGTAACATGCAAACTAAGTGGCTTTATCAAATTCGTACCATTATTTCATATTCGAAACATATTCATAGAGTGTACTCTTACCCTAGACGATCACTCGTTTCCCATCAATCACATGGTTTTATTCATAACAAGCTTCGAAGTTATTATCTACATGGATGGGTTGAATCTCAATCACGCTAATAACCTCTGTTTCAAGTAAGCGATTCATCTCAATCTCCCCTCTGGCGAAGCCCTCGCTATTTTCTGTGATAAACTCAGTTAGAATCTTCGTATCGTTTCATGCATCAAAGCCCATAAGTACCTATAGAAGGAATGCATTTAATTTCTAGCTCATAGTGTTCATGAAATGCAAAAAGTTAAGGTCAATGAGAGTTTTCCCGAAGTCTGCAATTTCCTGGCATCTTTCCCCCGAACTACCCATGTAACTAAACCTTCATATCGTCTAACACCGGCGGGAGTGTAAATTTTTTCCAGCTAGCCCAATGAACTAATCAACAAAGGATTCATAAGTCCATGGGCCTTATATGGATAGTTTTCAAATCTTTTCAAAAATTGGAAATCAATGTTCACCAATCGAAGGTAACTTAGTTTGAATGACACTCAATCTCTAACCATTCTAAGAAACTTACTTCTATTACTGCGAGGACCACATCATAGGGATGTGGGTCGAATCAATAAGAAGCAAATAACAAAACGGGAAATTTCCATGTATATATAAACATTTTGAATACACCCAGAGGCAACCATTGTCGCTGATATCTTAATTTTATTTACTTCTTTTTATAGTTTATTTTAGCACATTTCATTCGCATTTTAGTTAATTTCCATGCATATTTTCCCTTTTGTTATTTTTATGACCATTTCGGGGTACTTTCTAGTTTCTTGAGCATTATTGCAGATTTTCTTGGAGACTAGCTGAGCGGGACTTTTGGGAGGCGATTGGACTTGAAGAGCAATGGGGATTTCATGCTTGATGGTTGTGGAGGTGATTCATGGAGTGGGCTTGTCAATTGCTTGAAGGTGTGGAAGTGTTAATCTTTAAATTTGAAAGGGCGCGAGAGAATTCTTGGGTGTGCAAGATCGATATTTAGGAGTTTGCGGAAGTTTTGAGTGATGTGGAAAGATAAATTGGGCTCAAATTGAAGAAATATTGAAGAAAAATGGGCTAGAAGCTGATTGGACTCGAACTGGGCCAATGGATTCGTTGTGGGGGCCCAAGACTTGAAGAAGCCCAAAAAGTCGTCAAAGCCCGTGGCCCGCGTAAGATTCCCAGCGGCCCGCGTGGATTCCTGACAAGGGTAATTTTGGGATTTTGCTAAGAGCTCTATATTGGGATGGTGGGTGTGCCTCTTTAGCCTGATCTTGAAGGTCCGAGTTTGACTTGTTCTCTCTGGAGTTTGGAGTGCTTTTGAAGGCCAAGAACACCTCAAGAACATCTTGATTGCACCTCTTCATTATTGTAAAATGTTTGGTACAATTTCCTCTAACTTTGTTTCTTTGATTTTAGTCATGCTTGGCTAAACTAATCTTGGTTGACTTTTTGTTGAATCCTTTGAACTTTTGTTGAATGTTGAGGAATCCATGAACTTGTTCTTAAATCTTTATGGAAATGTTTTGTGTTTTATCATATTATCACTACCAGTATGTTTTTATTCATGAGTTTAAATGTGTTTGTGTTGTTTTTGCTTCACACAATCATAAAAACATTTCCTCCAACATGGTGGTGAAAGCATTTGACTCCTCTTGGATTTGGTGACTTTCTGGTTCTTAATGCTAGTTGACTTTCACTAATTACATGCTATTTGGAATTAGTGACTTTGACTAAGGAAATTATTATGAGCTTCTATAGCCATTTCCGTAATTAAGAAAAGTTTAGGTAATATCAAGCTCCTTGGATTACTATAGCCAAATTAAGGATTTTAATCAAAGTATTGCACCATTGGATTCTAATGATATGTTCATCAAAAGTCAAAGTGAGGTAGCTTTAAGTCAACCATCTCTCCCTTATTGATTTTACATCAAACTCTTATTTTTGTTGCATTTGTCTATTTAAATCATAGTTAATTCTAGTTTATTTCAAGTATTTCAAAACACCAAAACCCTCCATTTTATTTTTATTGTCATTTTACAAGTATTTTTACAAAGTGATTTTCCATAGAGTTATAAATTGAACCAATCTTCGTGGATTCGATCCCTTTATCAATATACATTATTTTAGTGTGTAATATTTAGGGTTATTATTTGTGTTGGCCTCGACAACCACCAAAATTTTGGCGCCGTTGCTGGGGATTGGTTTTGATTTAATCAGTTAGTTTCTCTATGTCTAGATCTCATTGTGTAGGTACTCTAGTTTAAAATCAAAAAAAATTGAAAAAAAAAAATATTATCGTTCGGAAATGAACACTCCTTGCATTGAAGATAAACTTTCTGAGCTAGCTCAGTTAGTTATGATGATTGAAAGTGACCAAAGTGTGCAACCCTCGCCTCTTCTTTGCGATAATTGCGCCCAAAATAGACATCATTCTGATATGTGTCCATATTTACAAGGAGAATGGGAAGAAGTGCTAGAAAGGGGAAGCTACTACTAGTCAAACCAATGGAGTTATGATCAACATGAAAATGATCAATGGTGGGACAACAACCAAGCTTGGGGATACAATCAATACCAAAGCCCATACCAAGCTTGGAGAAATGACCAATACCAACCAACTCCACAATTCCAACATCCATATCCTCCACCTCCTCAACAACTTGAAATGCCAACCATGTCCTTAGAGGAGATTGTGAAAAGCATTGCCATATCTACCCAAACTTTCCAAGAAACAACCCAAGCTAGCCTCAAAAGCTTAGAGAAACAAATAACACAACTTTCTCAAACAATAAGTATAATGGAAGCTCAAGACAAAGTACCATCTGAAGAGAGCCCATGTCATAGCACATGTGCCATTCCTTTGAAAGATGAGAAAAATTTTGATGGCTCAAGTGTGTTATGTGAAGAAGAGGAAGAAGGAGCAGATGTGGAAGAGGCTATCGAGGAGGAAGAAGAAATCGAGAAAGATGTCAATGAAACTATAGAGGACATGTTGGGGGTTAACAAAAGAGAGGTTGAGCCACCCACTACCATTGAGAAACTAACTCCAGTGGTAGATGAACCACAAGAGCCGGGGATGATAAATATGTCGGACCCTTTAAAGGATACATATGTCAAGAATGAAGACGCCCAACTGGTCACCAACTTAACCACCATGTCAAAGATGGAAGAGTTGGTCACCTTACTAAACAAGTACAATAAAGAATATGGTTAGATGCTTTCTATTATCAAAGGCCTAAGTCCGGTATGGTTCTCCCGTAAAAAGAAAGTCAAATACAAGAAAAGAGTCCCAATGGAGGTGTGGAAACTAAAAAATGTCGACACGGGGCAAATTTTCAATGTTAATAGACGTCGATTGAAACCTTTCTATGAAGGTTTTGATTCAAATATCCAAGATGTCGTCCATTTGGATGTCCCGAAGTGTTAAAGTGAAGTTTGGAGGCGTCTCGCCAAAGACGTTAAAGAAGGGCATTTTTGGGAACCATTGTGCTTCCGTCTTTTATAAACCGAATAAAATGATTTTGAAAATTTTTTTGTTTTGAAAATGTTCATTTTTGAAAAATTTTAAGCTTTATTCTCACCTTTGGTCCAAACCTTTTATTTGTTTTTGAAACCGGGACTTCGTGGGAATCATTTAGGCCAAAAATCAAGTTTTTTGAAAAATTTCAAATTTTAAGGTGCAGGAAGTCACGCGGCCTGCGTAAGGTCATGTACGGCTTATGTGCGGCCCATTACTTGCCTACGTAAAACAATCACCTCTAGCCCTGTTCAGCTCACGCGGCCAGCATGCGGGTTCTATGCGGCCCGCGGGGCTGGTTTCAACACTTAGTATTTTTTGAGCTTCAGTTCACACGACCTTTACGCGGCCCGCGTGTTTTGACCCAAAATTCTTCTGAACCTTCTGTGAACTCAAGAGGAAACCAAGAATGTTACATGCAGCCTCTACGCGGCCCGCACCCCGCCCGCGCTCCACACAAAAACTCGATTTCCCGGAGATCTACCGTTCGGAATCCCGCGAGACCACCACCATTATTCACCATTTTTCCTCCTCTACAAACCCTTATGCTCTACCCAACCCTCCGATTTAGGTCATTTCCGCCCTTTCCTTAAACATTGAGGACAATGCTTGTTCTTAAGCTTGGGGTAGGGCATTTCCCTTTCTTTTTAAATTTTCATGCATTTTTCTTTAGTTAGGTTGCATAACATATTAGTTTAAGTTAATATGCATTCATTTTTTATTTTATAAAATTTCAAAAAGATTTTATTTTCTTCTTTTCCACTTTTTATTTTTGCATAACATTGAGCTTAAGGCATTAACATTCTTGCATTTTTGTTTTCTGTTTGTTCTCACCTCTCCTGGATGCCATGGAACAGGTTCACAGTTATTGTATCATTATTGGTCCAGGATCTTGTTGCTACCTCACCCATCGAACCGGGACCACTAGCTGCAGTTTGGGATTTCATACTTGGGATCAGATGCTGGTAGCTTAAAGGGGTAAGTGATCATGGCCAGGTAGTTTCATGAAAAATTATGCATACAATACTAACAAATATAGGATATACTATAGCAATGGATGTTCTTAGCCTTGCGGTCACTACCGCTGAGAGGATCACACTTGATCATGTTTGAACTGTTAGGATGAAGCATTGATGCTTGTCCCCGAGTAGAATCCATATCCGGTCTCTTTACATCACCATATCTTTTTGCGATTTTCTTAGAATTTTAGAGAGTCTTTTAGTCCACATTTGGACATTTTCATTATCTTTGAAAAACCACAAGTTTGAAAAGGAGCTTACATACATCTTTATGCTCCACACATGGTCATTTTCACACTTAGGCCATTCGGATTATATCATTACCCTTTCGGTTCCACTTACACACCTTTGGGAACCAAATTTTGAGTCAAAGGGTTTTCTTGTTAAAAATTTCGATAGTTAATACATTACCTTCATGTGTTTTAAAAAAACAAATGCATTCATTTTTTATTTTATAAAATGTCAAAAAGATTTTATTTTCTTCTTTCCCAATTTTTATTTTTGCATAACATTGAGCTTAAGGCATTAACATTCTTGCATTTTTGTTGTCTGTTTATTCTCACCTCTCTTGCATGCCATGGAACAGGTTCACAGTTATTGTATCATTATTGGTCCAGGATCTTGTTGCTACCTCACCCATCGAACCGGGACCACTAGCTGCAGTTTGGGATTTCATACTTGGGATCAGATGCTGGTAGCTTAAAGGGGTAAGTGATCATGGCCAGGTAGTTTCATGAAAAATTATGCATACAATACTAACAAATATAGGATATACTATAGCAATGGATGTTCTTAGCCTTGCGGTCACTACCGCTGAGAGGATCACACTTGATCATGTTTGAACTGTTAGGATGAAGCATTGATGCTTGTCCCCGAGTAGAATCCATATCCGGTCTCTTTACATCACCATATCTTTTTGCGATTTTCTTAGAATTTTAGAGAGTCTTTTAGTCCACATTTGGACATTTTCATTATCTTTGAAAAACCACAAGTTTGAAAAGGAGCTTACATACATCTTTATGCTCCACACATGGTCATTTTCACACTTAGGCCATTCGGATTATATCATTACCCTTTCGGTTCCACTTACACACCTTTGGGAACCAAATTTTGAGTCAAAGGGTTTTCTTGTTAAAAATTTCGATAGTTAATACATTACCTTCAGGTGTTTAAAAAAAAATCAAAAAATCAAAAAATCAAAAAATTCAAAAAAATTCTAAAATTTCAAAAAAAAAAAAAAACAAAGCAAAAAGAAGCATTCAAATTTTCAGTTGCAACTATCTTAGATAGGTGGCCGGTTCAATTATTGAACAAATTTCCCAACATCTTGGTCACTCGGTGTTTGGTATTCATTTGTATAGGTCTGTTTTATTGTATATAGATCGAGTTGTTTTTTTTCTCTCGCAAATTGGTGATGTTAGGGAGACTGTCAAGTCGGATACTACGGAAGGTTTGGGCCAACACTAAGTGAAATGATTCCTACAACGGTGCCCGAGCGATTAAACCTGGTTACACATGAGAGAAATCGGCAGACGTGAGATCAAAGTGTGCACTCAAAGAAGAGATCCACCCGAGCCCATCCAGTTGCTTTCTCCCTACTACAGATGTTCTTAATTGTATGCATGTTCCATTGAGGCTGCGACTGCTCATCCCTCCTTACTCACCTAAAGGAGTTGTCCTGGCTGTGGTTTATGGTTACATTGTCATCGGATGAAAAAGTTATGAGATAGCAGCAAGATCAATTCTGACCATGTTGACTAACGTCGAACAGGTTCCATGGTTCTATCCATTCTTTTTATTTCTAGGGTAGTTCGTCCCAAGTTCATTCTAGTCTTGTCTTACTTGAGGACAAGTATGGTTTAAGCTTGGGGTAATTTGATAGCTTCATTTTATTTAATTCTTTTTATAGTTTATTTTAGCACATTTCATTCGCATTTTAGTTAATTTCCATGCATATTTTCCGTTTTGTTATTTTTATGACCATTTCGGGGTACTTTCTAGTTTCTTGAGCATTATTGCAGATTTTCTTGGAGACTAGCTGAGTGGGACTTTTGGGAGGCGATTGGACTTGAAGAGCAATGGGGATTTCGTGATTGATGGTTGTGGAGGTGATTCATGGAGTGGGCTTGTCAATTTCTTGAAGGTGTGGAAGTGTTGAGCTTTAAATTTGAAAGGGCACGAGAGAATTCTTGGGTGTGAAAGATCGATATTTAGGAGTTTGCGGAAGTTTTGAGTGATGTGGAAAGACAAATTGGGCTCAAATTGAAGAAATATTGAAGAAAAATGGGCTAGAAGCTGATTGGACTCAAACCGGGCCAATAGATTAACTATGGGGGCCCAAGACTTGAAGAAGCCCAAAAATCCGTCAGAGCCCACGGCTCGCATAAGATTCCCCGCGGCCCGCGTGGATTCCTGACAAGGCCAATTTCGGGATTTTGCTAAGAGCTTTATATTGGGAAGGTGGGTGTGCTTCTTTAGCCTGATCTTGAAGGTCCGAGTTTGACTTATTCTCTTTGGAGTTTGGAGTGCTTTTGAAGGCCAAGAACACCTCAAGAACATCTTGATTTCACCTCTTGATTATTTTAAAATGTTTGGTACAATTTCCTCTAACTTTGTTTCTTTACGTTTAGTGATGCTTGGCTAAACTAATCTTGGTTGACTTTTTGTTGAATCCTTTGAACTTTTGTTGAATGTTGAAGAATCCATGAACTTGTTCTTAAATCTTTATGGATATGTTTTGTGTTTTATCATATTATCACTACTAGTATGTTTTTATTCATGAGTTTCAATGTGTTTGTGGTGATTAGTTGGCTAATTTCTTGATTAAGTAAATGATCCTCAAATTAGCAAGCAACAAATGATTTTTTTGTTGCTTTTGCTTCACACAATCATAAAAACATTTCCTCCCACATGGTGGTGAAAGCATTTGACTCCTCTTGGATTTGGTGACTTTTTGGTTCTTAATGCTAGTTGACTTTCACTAATTACATGCTATTTGGAATTAGTGACTTTGACTAAGGAAATTGTTATGAGCTTCTCTAGCCATTTCAACAATTAAGAAAAGTCTAGGTAATCTCAAGCTCCTTGGATTACTATAGCCAAATTAAGGATTTAAATCAAAGTATTGCACCATTGGATTCTAATGATATGGTCATCAAAAGTCAAAGTGAGGAAACTTTAAGTCAACCATCTCTCCCTTATTGATTTTACATCAAACTCTTATTTTTGTTGCATTTTTCTATTTAAATCATAGTTAATTCTAGTTTGTTTCAAGTATTTCAAAACACCACCCCCCCCCCCCCCATTTTATTTTTATTGTCATTTTACAAGTATTTTTACAAAGAGATTTTTCATAGAGTTATAAATTGAACCAATCTCCGTGGATTCGATCCCTTACCACTATACACTATTTTAGTGTGTAATATTTAGGGTTATTATTTGTGTTGGCCTCGACAACCACCAGTCGATGTGTAGCAAATCATTCCTCCGAAGAAACATAGCCAGCTCGCCCATAAAACGCCAAACCTTCAGATGGATTAAGCTACGTTCCAAGCTGCCCTCATAGAAGCCGTAGTAGCCGGCATAGCTATCCTTAAAACTAACCACACGAATACTAGTGGGAGTGTTAACGGCAATCCTGATCATGGTGATAAATAATTTTAGCAACAAGTGCCTACTAGAAAAGACATACCTGACCTTAAACCTAATACACTGAAACGAAAGTTCGAGAACTAGATAGGGAGTTGTTCAACTCAAGGACCTACTGAAAGGCAACGAACTGGGGCAGTCAATACCCCCATCAGATCTGCTATTCGTACACTAACCACACCCTACTTGGGAAATCTCATGTACTACAGCGAATGCAACTACCATCACTAGGGAGTCTGTCGAGTGCTGGATTGCACTAGGTGCAACAAGAAGGGACACACCGACCACATCTGTAGGACTCCACTCAAGATCACCACTCCGACTACCAATGACAGGGCTATTCCAACATGTCACCTATGTGGTAGAGTAGGACATTTCAAGAGAGACTGCCCAACAGAGAAGAACGACGGGGAAGTAGGAGGAGTTTGACCCCAGAGAAATAGGGAAACATCAAAGGACCATGGTATATTTTTATATGCTTTCAAAACCCCAATAATTGCCTATAATTCTGTATTCTCTTTCGTTCAAATTAAATCTCAACATTCATATAAACTTTGAAGCCCTAATGAGTAAACTATGATGGATTAATGTATACGTCAGGGTTTGTTATACATGACTTGTATACACTAAACAATTATAAAGAGACCTATTAAGGATCATTTCGTAAAAAGTTCATGATTTTGAAGTATTAGAACCCTTGTACTAGTAGTACCCGCCAACATCCAACCAAAAGTAGGAAACACCATAAACATACACCCCGAGACACCAATGTTCTAACAAAATGCTCCATCCGAACTAACTTAATGCGCGAATATATGATGCCATCCTGCTTAGTCCGACTAAGTTTACGTCATACCAAACCCGCATGTTCCTAAGGAGACCCTTCACCTTAAACCACTCGAATGCCAAAATCCATGTCACTCATAATGGAAAATTAGATGTGAACAACAAAAAAGTTTATCTCACTTCCAGAACCTGAATGTATGCGTGCGAAGAGTATGACATCCACCTGCAACTTTCCTTAAACATCCTTGATAGACCAATCTAGGATTTTCATTCGGGCTGTAAGGCCAGTTACAACGTAGAGACTAGGGACAAATACGGTTAGCCAATCCATGAATAATGTACATACGAGGGTGATATATAATTCAGATTATACCGACTTAAGATGTGTACATCCGCCTTATCTCTTGTTCCTTGTCTGGTTGTGGACCTAAGGAAAAGTCACTCATCCGACCGTCTTGTGAATCTTAGTTGTAAACGACTTGTGTACACAAGGAAATAAGAGATGAACCAGGCATGAATCCTACCGCGAACTTTAACACAAAGGCGGTACAAGACCTCTAAAGGGGCATTCCACCAGTTGGATAAACATGATAGAGCTAGCTAAGCCAACCCACCCTTCACCAATCAGAATAGCAGATACAGTAATAAAAGTCCACTGAAACATCCAACGAGAATCCAAATTTACTGGAGGACGCAAGGGTTTTTATGAAACTCGGGTACCCTACCGATCTTAGGGAAGTGTATATCCGATGAGATGCATGTGATACCCTTCATCTTTTCCAAGTCCAGGAATTATATTCCATGTTTGAATTGCGGAACGAAATTGCCTCTAATGGGGGGATGATGTGACAACCCGAAACCTCTATTTCCTTCATCTATTCAGTATGAGCAATATTAGACTCGTTTTTGTTGCCTTTTAGCACCGCTTAAGGGTTCATTCAAGTGTGCTAAGCTTGAGTACAACCAAGGTTGAGATTAGGTATGAGATATCAAGTTGTATAGTAGCAAAATCGGGCCATACACACTCTTAGGAGGAGTGTACTATCGTACACCTAGGTGTGGGGCCGCACACCCACCTCTATATATATGAGGAGACCCCTTCCTTCTTTCTTTTCTTCTTTTGACTGCACACTACTTTCTCTCTCTAGAATCTTCATCTGAGGACCCTCCAAAGGATTAAAAAACATGAGTATTCCATCATCTAGCTTGCTATAATTCTTAATTCATCAAGTTTCATCATGTTCTTCATCCCTTGAAGGTGTACTATGACAACCCAAAGTTATTCCGTTACATTACCCCGTTTCCGTTAACGGAATATTCCGCGTTATAAAAGTTCTGTTAATTTGAGGTCGTATAATGAATAAATATCTAATTATTTATTTATATTTCATGTGAATATTTGTTTTGGTAAATTAAATATAGCCCATTAATATTATTCTCATTTAATGGAATAAGGTTATATTATTCAACCAATTAACCCGGGTAAAGAGCTTAACCCCGTTAAGCTTTAGCATCGGGTAGTCGTATATCGGGTGTAACACCCGAGACCTATATAAAGGGAGTGTAACACCCCTTAGAAACCTTTTACCACTCCACCTCCTCTCTCTCACTACTTTCTCTCTCTAGACTCGTTTTCGACTCCAAAACCGCGATTTTTGGCTCCTAAACGTAAGACCTTCAACCCTAACTTGTTCTTAACATGCATTATTGTTATTATAGCTTAAAAATATCATGTAAAGGACAAGGAAAATGAGTTTATAGCCTAAGATCCTCTTTAGGCCGTAAACACCCCAAAAGTGGCCAAAAGTCCCGATTCCTCCTTATTTGAGCTTGGATACTAGTTAGGGAATTTATCTACGAGTGTTTAAACATCAGAACACAAAGTTTTAGGGCATAAAAGAGAGTTTATGGCCCAAGCACATGCTTAGGCCGTAAACACCTCTTACCCTTGCAAAAATGCCCCAAAAACCTTCCCATGCATATTTGGACTTGAGATATGACTTAGGGAAATTCCATATCAAGTTTGGGACAAGTAAAACATCATATTTGAGGGGTAAAAAGGATTTTACGGTCCAACCTCATGCCTAGGCCGTAAACACCCCCAAACCATGTCAAAAGATAGTTTTTGTTCCCCAAATGGCCTTAGACTTTTATTATAAATCACTAGGATTGAAACAAGGGCCTTAAACTTCCATAAAACCAAGAGAATAGGAGTTCACAGCCGTTAACTCCCATAGGGGTGGTTCATGGGCCGTAAACCCCCATTTGGTCCCTTTAAATGTCTTAAATCCATTCATACCTTTTAGTTTTGGACCTAGCAAAATTCAACAAATGAGATAAGGCCTTTAAACATCCTAGAACACCCTCACCATGAGTTTACGGCTGTAAACTCATGGGGAGTTGTCTCAGAGCCGTAAACACTATATATAGAGTTTACTCTTGGAGAGTAAACTCCATTCCTAAGCCATTCACACCCTTAAATGTTACCCGGGACACCCCAAACACTTAACCAAAGTGTTTTCCGCACCTTAGGAAGCGTATACTTGTTTAATTAGTATTAAATGTACTTATTGTATGTGAACATAAGTTATCATATGGTAAATAGGTCACTAAGTGTGTTCAAGCCTTTACTTGACACCGAGCACTCAACCGGCACCCCCGTCGGATCCACTTACACCAAGTGAGTTCATACCCCTGAATGAACCTTTTAAATGTCTTTACATGTTTTATCGGATTCTTGAGCTACTTCTTAGGAGTTATGATATTTTGCTTAGGAATAGATAACAAGTTTTCATATGGATTGTAAGGATAAGTTTTTCCGCAAAGTTTTAAAATAAAAGGTAAATCTTTTGATTTTATTTATTTTTAAAATATCCTTACAATGGCATTTGTGAAAATCTGTGTTGCTTATAAAGTTCCATTAATAGCAAGAGTGGAAATATGAAATTGATTCTTTCATTTGTGGTAATGTCTCAATTTACCAAATAAGGAAAGATTCTCATCACCCAAGTTTCAATTGGACCAGAACTTGGAATCATGCAAGTTGTATAGCATGATGAATGAGAACTTTCAAGTAGGAAAATTAAGACTAATTACTTGTTCACATGGATGTGTGAGTCAAGTGAAGGACTAAGGGATCGAGTACACATTGTTGTGCACTGGTCAAGTCCACCACAAAAGATCGATAAGACTATTCGTCATAGTTTACAAAAGCTCAGTAAATATGATTATACTTACAAGCTTAAGTGTAACTCTGAGACATTGGAAAAGGTTCCAATGTATGGTAGAGTGAATAAGAAGAATCAAACTAGGCAGAAGGATAAAAGTTTCTCAAATCTAAAAAGATGGGAGAGTACTTTAGTATCAGTTTGTATGATCATCTTACTGATTTAGAGACCTTATCACAATTCATCCTATAAGTGCCTTCTTATAGCTAAGAAGAGGAGCTATGAATTGTTGAAGTGGTTAAATCAAGAAGATGAGTCATACTTCGTTCCAATACAAGTCTTAGAGGCATACTCCAAGATTGTAATTTGAGTGACATGTCTTAGAGAAGGTTTAAAACACATGGAAAATGTAAGAGTAAAGTTTTCTACTCTTGTACATTTGAAATTGGTAAGTTGTGATGTTTTGGATAAAACAAAGACCAACTAAGGCCAATTTTGTGAAGTGTTTGTCTTGATTAGAATCCACACTATCTCTTGAATAACTGACAAGAAAGTCTAATATGTCAAGAGGATAGTGGGAGTCTTAAAAGTCTTGAAAGTCTCAAGAACTAATCAAGAATAAAACCTAAGGTTCTTCACTAGCACACAACTTGAGGTTTATAACCTATCATGTTGACATATTCTGTGTCCACTCCAGTTAAGGTTGGCTTTGCATATGAGTTCTTAGAGTTCTCAATTGGGTGCATAACAACTTGGAAGCAATGGCAGGCCCTTGAGCTGCCAGAAATTAGATTGAGTTTAGTCCATATGAGTTTGGATTTGTCATTATCCTTGTCCTGTGACTATGGTTTTGACAATTCACATGGATAAGAACACATACACCATTAAATCTAAGTGTCATAAGGTTTCTCTCCGATTCATGAAAATGATGGTGACGAAACACTTTCACTCAGTAGATTTTAGCTAGATAGCCATTGTGATATTTGCATTCTTAAAGTCGTTAATGGAGTGTGTGTGGTTTACCGGCACACTAACATGGACTTGTGAGAAGTGCCAAAGGTCTAAACAATTGAGACTATGATTACGGCATCCCTTTTCATAATTCTTAAAAATTGTTTGGACACACATGTGAGCTATCTAATGAAAGGTGTATGATTTTGAAAAACTCTTATCAAAGCAATCTAGTATCAGAAATCTGAACTTTGGTAAGAAAGTCAATAAAGTATTGATTTCTAGAAGTCGAGCTGATTTCTGAGTACATGTCAAAGCTAGTGGGAGCATAAGTGTTATGCTAATAATCATCATGTTAGTGGGAGCATGATAATTATCATAAAGGTTTCAAGTTAGCAATGTTAATTATAGAAAACAAAAGTTTCAATTGGGAAAGAGTTGTTTTGCTATAATTAAGGGAGAGGAAATTATACTTCATCTCAAATCTAAAAAGCTTAGATTGGGGTTTTAATTGTATTTAGTCAAGGATATATATATATATATATATATATATATATATATATATATATATATATATATATATATATATATATATATATATATATATATATGAATTTCATGTTGGAATGGCTCAACATAAGGAAATTCTGTCTATGGGTCCATTATTTGCGTTCTAAAATTCGATTATGATTACGGCATCCCTTTTCATAATTTGAATTATAAGAACTTGGCAAATAGAAATAGAAATATTATAGCAAAAGATTGGTTTAGTCTTTATGTGAAACATCATGAATCGTGTCCCATATGCTTCGGATATAGGATCGATTACATGTGCTATATTCATCCTTTCTAAAATTTTCCAAATGCCTGGGGCATTAAGAAGGGAAAAGGTCTAGAATTGGATGTGACTAAAAGGATTAAACAATTGTCAAGGACAATCTAAGGTTTACCAATGATTGGTTGCTCAAGGACAGTTGGAAGTATAGTGATAATTCTGGAAGGACCATATTGACATAATCTATAAAGAGGCAACTCTTGTTCGGAAGTGATAGTCAAAATGGAATACGGAAATGTTTCAAAGTTAGAAATTATTCAATCTGTGTAAGATTAGGAAACTTAATGCAAGAAGGATGTTTCCAAGGAGCTGATCTCCTTTGGAATACTCTGTAATGATTGTTGTCAAGTCTTTCTAACTTTGTGCATAATCATTAAAAGAGGATCAATGCATATAAGTTTAGAATTTAACAAATTTCAGTAAATGGCATGAATTTGGAATTCTTGCATTTGCAGTAAGGATTTGGGACTATGAAAGAGGATCATTGGAGTTATGTTCAATTGATCTAATTCCCAAAGTAAAGATCATAGACAAACATAGTATGCATACTTGGTGTGTGGCATGACTAGTGTTTAGAAAACATAGAGTACATGCTTGGAGCATGGGACAACTATTATTTTAATTCAAGAATAAAGTTGATAGTTGAAACAGTACACAATGAATAATGTGTAATCATATGGTGATAAATAAAAGGTGTTTTATTTATGTTCATAGGTTTTGATACCATATTGGATTCAATTATTCTTGTGTTTCATTTTGCATGTTTTGACTTCCCGAATAAACTAGGTTATTCTTCCGGAATGACTAAGTTATTCAAACCATCCATAGTCGGTCATACGTTGGAAGTAGATATGAACTAAGATTGTCATGGGTTGGCTTGTAGAGGTCTAAGATATTGGACAAAGGGCTACAACACTCTTGAGTGCTCATAAGTTCTGAGTATTGGATTCAACCCGCGCTCATTAGAATCACTTCATGGATTTTATCAGGAGTGATCATGAGATGATAATATCTTATATTCTTCAAACCTAGAGATATGAGTTGTTACTATGAGTTGGTTATACATTGATTGCATGAAAATGCACTCGGTAACTCGGTGTTATAAAACGTGCCTTTGTGTATGATTCAACAAGTAGTAGAACAAGCCATATGCGTCGAAGTTTATTCATTCCTTTTACCTTTGGGATAAAAGCGATATATGTGGGCCCCTCGATGATTTGATGATGAGAAATGGAAGTGCTCGGCCGGGTTAGGACCGATTTGATTTGTTCAATTAGTCAGTCGTCATAAATCGGAAATCGGGAAACAACAAATGGACAGAGAGAATGATTATAATCCATGTCTCAATCCATATGATATCTAGAATGGAGGAATATATGATCCCTTATCTAATGGACAAGTCATTGACAAAGGTCAGAGTTCATCTACAAGGTCAGAGTTCGACAAGCTTTTGAGAGCTACGATTGCTGATCGGTTCCTGAAGTCATACGCAATAATAGTTTTAGACTTATCCAAGTGGGAGATTGTTGGATTACTGTCTAATTCCATAACTATAATTGGTAAGACTTGACCCGACCCAACATGGTCCATTTGGGTTGCATGGCATCATGCACTTGGATAGACTAAATGAGAGAAATAAGACACTTATGGTTATTAATATATTACAAGTTCTAGTATATTAATAATAAGAATAGTAAAATTATTTAATTAGTATTGATCAAGAATTAATCTAGGATTAATTAACTGATCAAAACAAGACTAATTAAATATATGGGTTGATTGTGCAAATCATCCATACTTATATAGTGGGCTAATGCTCCATGGATTATCTAGTTGGGCTAAAACCCATATGATGCTCCATGGTGTATTTGTACCCATGGATCATGGAAATGAAAGGCAATGTCAATTAGGGTTTACATGGTGTAACCCTAACTATATATGCATCTTATTCTTGACCAAAATCGGTACTAGTATTATTCTAGAGAAGGGCTATCCGATTTCAAGTGTTCTACTTTCTCTCGTGGTTATTCCAAGTGCACTTGATGTTGTGTGAACCATTTGAGGTGTCACACTTGGGGAACTAGGCACTCAAGCTTCATGAAGGCATTCTACAACAAAGAGGTATGTATTCTATGTTCTTATATTCATTGTTTTGTATGCTAGATTAGGATAATACCTTGGATGTTCATATTTGCATGTATAATAGAGAAAACATAGATCTAAGGTATTTAGGGTTGCATGTACCCTTAGGAGTGTTAGAATGCTCAAAACCCAACACTAACTGTGTTCAAGGCTTCACTAGGAACTCAACATCTCATACCGATCTTCATTCAAACCATCACTCAAGGTGAGTTCATACCCCTACATTTTACTGAATTTTTAAATATCTTCATGGGGAATACAAGTAAAAGCACAAGAAATCTTGTGTTCAAATATATTATTTCATTTAATATATTACTGTTATCAATATACGGCAAATCTAGAAATCAGTTTTACACAACGCGTTAAGATGTGAACCATGCAAAAGTCGTTTTCAAAACTATGGAAATGAACCTACGAATCATAAAAACCAATAAAATTTTATAAAGGTTTATGCATTATCAAAAAGGTACTTCCTGTATTATTATTCGTAAAGTCGTCAATTTAATTGGGGGACGCGTCCTCATTCACTTTAATAACAAAGGGAAGGACTTCGTCCTTGCGATACTATCAATCATTAGCTAAATGGAGGACCACTCTTATGAACCAGAATTTCCTAGAGGGAAAGCGTGGCTTTTGTGTATAGATCTATACGGGACTGACTATCCCACACCTAGTTGCTGGCTACAGTCAGACCGACAGGTCTACGGGTGACAAATGTCATAAAGGATATTGGCGTCTGATTCACATCATATCAAGTTTAAGTATGGTCATAAAACTCACCAATCATATGACTCTTCTACGTAATAATAATATACCACTCTTAAATAACTGCTTTAGTAATATAAGTGCAGTACTTATATCTTACTATTTCAGAACCATTAAAGCTAAAACCTCATGTATTCTAGGGAAAATAAGGGATTTTCTCAGCTTCAACATCTTACTGGTGGCAGCCAGAGTTTTCAAAAAGAAACTATACCTAACCTATATAAGTATGGTAGATACTGTTGGATTAGGTGTCTAAGCCCAAAACTATTATTGGTATGTATTTGACCCAAGAGTAGCATTGTCCATTTGGGTTGCATATCATCAGGACAATTTGTTAGGATCGACTTTTGAAAGAAGGTTCTTTATGGTTTATTAATATATTATAAGTTATAATATATTAATATGAAATCATATGTTTTAATTAGTGTTGATCAAGAATTAATTTGGAATTAATTTAGTGATCAAAAGATACTAATTAAATCTATGGGGACTAATTATGGTAATTAGTTATATTTATATATGTTGGGCTTATGATCCATGTTGGACCAAGTTTATGTATGGATACATAAAGATGTGGGCCATATGAACCATGGATCATAAAACCAATGGGTATGGGTTTGGGTTATACCCATGACTCTTATAATTCAACACATATAAATACATATATGATAACCTAAAACTGTCACCCCTAGTGTGTGTCTATATGTTCTTGGAGTTCATGATGGTTTTAGAGTGCATGAAGATTCTCTCTCAACTCCCACCTTTGTCCTTGATGTGTTGTGACTTCATTTGAGGCTTCCACACTATTGGGGCTAAGCTCTTAAGGCCAAATGAATCAAGACTTCCAACCATATTAAAAGGTATGCTACACTAACTAGTATCTTTTGTAGTTTACATCTTTGTGTGCTAGTTATAGGATTAATACCTTGGAATCACCTTTGCATATATAATTAGTGAAAACATAGATCCAAGGAATTTAGATTTGTATGTGCACCATAGGATGTTGTAGTATACTAAAACCCAACGAATACTTATACTTTTTGATTTGAAATGAGTAATGCAATAGTTTTCACTTAGGGGAAATATAGGATTTCCCAAGGTAATCATCAGTATTTTAAAAAGAAATGGTCTATCATTCAACTAACGAACTTTCATTATTGATTCAATGATTCCTTAGTTTTTGAATCCGAGTTATGTATGAAAAATACCTAAGAGACTGTGGAATGCGTGGTTTCTACCTCATTTCCTGTTCCTTGTTTGGTTGTGGGTTTATGGCAGATCCACACAGTTAACTGTGTATCCGGTATTGGTTTATACATAACTATTATGAGCCAAGAAATCACTGAAGAAATGGGTATAATCATGCTTTTCATAAGAATATATGGGAGTTTCTTGAGGAACACTTCCAACTGATATCAAGGAATCATTTTTCTTAAGGATTATATATTTATTTCACCGGACAGTATGAAATTTTCCGGGAAAGATATTTCATTTTTTAAAAGAATCGAGAACTATTTTCCTAAAACAAAATGCTTATGAACTCACTAGCTTTATGTTGATACTCTTTCAAAACTACTTGTATTCTTAGGACTCTAGTAGACAGGTACACCTCCGAAGTTTTGAGAAGGCTGCTTAGCACCGGACTACGACTCCTGTTGACTTTTGTATTTTCCTTGATGCTAGAATATGTAATGTTTAAAATACCTATGTAAAACTTATACTTGTTAATGCAATGGTTGACTATACTTTGATTACTATGATGCATGTGTTGTGATACTTACATGATGCCTTCCGCCCCCTAACGTTTCCGCCGTTCTGGTTTGGGGGTGTGACACAGAGGACTTCCACTATGATCCCCAATCTAAGATGATGAATACAGTAGCTCATGTAGACATTGATGGCGTTCTATAGTTCTAACCACAAAAGCATTTTCATATTTAAAATCCTAAATTAATACACTATGCTTTTAAACATTACTTCTAATTTCATAACATTTAGGCAGTATAACAGCTATAACTTGAAGTAAAACCATGTTTTATCTTGACATGAAACCAACAATTATATATGACATACCACGTTTTATCTTTACATAAAACCAATAATAACAACATATAACATACTTTAACAAATGATATATATAACTTCCGAGTATAACTCTGGGTCTATCATACAACATAGTTTATATAGAACCCCGGAGTATAACTCATAAGCTACATCACACACACACACACACATATATATATATATATATATATATATATATATATAATTCCCAAGTATAATTTGGTTATATATTAGTATACTTCCATAATAATAACATGATAACAAGCTGTATGATTTCAAAATATCATATATATTTTAGATATACACGAGACAAAACAACTATATCCCTGTTAATATAAATATATATGTTGATACAAACATAATATTATATAAACATAATATTAACTTTTATTCAATATTTAGCATGCGTTTTCCCCCAAAAATATTAGAAAGTGGGGCCGTGAAACTCACTTTAATATCGTGCTTTGACGGAATCTAATCTTAAAACATTCAGCAGTTCGCGATCACCGGGCTTGGAATGCAAGATGGCTTCAGCAAAGGAGAGAGGAGAAGGAAGTTTAGGTGTATGAATTGATGAGGTCGGACTTGCTATTTATAGCCACTTTTGGACTCTTACGTCGTGAGTATTTCCAAACTCACGTCGTAAGCCAAGCCTACTCACCTCGTAGACTTTCCATTTGTGTCCCTAGCTTCGGAAGGTGTCTGTATAACTCCTCACGTCATGATAAATTCCTTTCTCACGTCGTGAGTTTAAAACTTATCACATCGTAGTCTTGCCATCTGTCTTCCAGCTTCCGAAGGTGGCCAGATGACTCTTCACGTCGTGAGTTAATCTATATACACGTCGCGAACTTGGAATTTATCCTTTCGTAGACTCGCCATGCGTACTCTAGCTTCGAAAGGTGGCATTTGACTCCTCACACCATGAGTCAACCTTACTCACGTTGTGAACTATGGCAGATTAGGGTTTCTGCCACGTTTCACGCTCTATGACAACTCTAACTTCGGAAGGTCGGAAATCTTGTATATGAAATCCGTTTTTGACGTTCTTTATATCCACGCGTAGGTAATTTCGAGTAATATAACTGTGACAACCTGAAATTTTCCATTCAAATCAAACCATTGCAATCCAATAGTAGTAGAGTAGTTACAGTGAAAAATTCAAACTTTTGGAATAAGTTTGGCAGTTTTAGGGTTTTACACCTAAGGAGTTATTAGGAGAGTGGTTGCACTAGGATTTTGTGCAACACTGTAAATCCATTACTCTAGGTCATTAGAATCCATTCCGAGAATAGAAATATTTTCTGCCAAAAATCTCTGAACTATAAATAGAATTCTGAACCAATTTGGTTCATTATTTGATTTCTAATTAGAGAAAAGCCAAATACTCTCTCACGGATCTTCGGGTTTTCATCCCAGATTGTGAGTCTACTTCCCTTAATGTGTTTTAATGCTTGTTATATGCTTTATAACATTGATTACATGTCCAAAACACTAGATCCGGGAGTTTACCGCCCAAGAACGTTCTTGGGGAGTAAACTCCAAAATCAAGCCTAAAGGCCACATAGTCCCATTTCCGTGTTAGGCATCTAACTAAGGACTTAGTGTATGATCATATGAGGCTAGAAGCAAATCAAAAGCAAGTAGCTTGAGGAGTTTGCGGCCAAGGAACCACCTCTTGGGCCGTAAACTCCAAGTAAAGGGCACAAATGAGTGCCTAGTGATCCTTTAGCCTTAGAACAAGAACCTAGAAGCCTTAAGCAAGTGTTTTAGACCAACAAAACAATTAGAAACCCACTTTGGAAGGGAGTTTACGGCCAAGATGCTCCTTAGGCCGTAAACTCCAAGATTTAGGGCCAAAACCCCTTCAAACTCTTCCTAGGGCTTAGTCTTCATTTTTAGCAAGCACCTTAATGGGTTTAGAACCAAGGAAAATCATGAAAAGCATAAGTGTTGGAGAGTTTACGGCAAAGAGTATTTCTTGGGCCGTAAACTCCTTTAATGGGGTCAAAGGACACCCTAGACACTTCCTTAGGCCAAGAAACTTTTAGGGCAAGTACTTAGATGAGGTATGGACTAGTTAAAATTCTTAGGACCTCATGTGTGAGGGAGTTTACGGCCCAAAGAGTTCTATGGCCGTAAACTCCATCAAATGGTCCCATTTAGTGCCTTAAACCTCCCTTAATCCAAGTATTGAAGCCTAGACTTGTTCCTAGAATTATTAGACACTTGAAAAGACAATAAGAACCCTCCCAAGGGAGTTTACGGCCGTAAACTCCAAGGGAAAAGGGTCTTTGGGCCGTAAACTCCCCTTAGGAGTCAATATGGTACCTTAAACTCTTGTCTAGCCTTGAAGCAGTTCCCCTCTAAAGTTGTAGTACTTCTAAACTCCATTTCATGGCTTGTTTGAGAGTTTACGGCCAGGAGCTTACTACCCTGGGCCGTAAACTCTAATGAATATGGTCTTTTGACCTTAAACACCCATTAGGGGCATTGCACTCCTTTGTTGCAACCCATTAGCCTCCTAGCACTTGACCAAAAGTGTTGACCTCGCGCGTAAATGTTTATACTTGCATAGTTAGTGATTAAATCTCTAATTATTTATATACATATGTCTTCATATGTAATTAGGATCATTGTGTGTGTCTAAGTCATCACTTGACACCAATCACTTGTCCGATCCTTCCGTATGATAACAGCCCGTTCATTTCCAGTCACATACTGCAGGTGAGTTCATACCCCTTAACTAATGTTTTAAACTATTTCAAATGTTTTATGGGGGGGGGGATACAAGTAGAATCATGCTACTTATTATGTCAATCACATGTGATTAGTAAGTTGGATTATATTACTTATTACATCAATCACATGTGATTAATATACAGCATTCAAAAGATTTGGCTACTCATTAGCCGTTTTACCAAATAGTTTCCTTCAAATGATTTTTGAAAACATTTTATATGTTTTCAACTACTTATTACACTGTACTTCTTACTCTGTCATCATAGTTCAAACTCATTTACAACTGTGTTTTCAAAAAAATGTTCCTTGTACTTATACTGTTTTATCAAACAAGTGTTCCTTGTACTTATATTGTTTTATCAAACAAATGTTCCTTATACTTATATCGTTTTATTAGACTTATGCCTTCAAATTGTTTTATAGATTGACATCAAGTCGATCTTTCCTTAGACTAATATTTATATTTCAAATGTAACTAAATTTATTTATGCTTTGATATTATAAATTGCATGCCTCTATATGTATAGTTATATAAGAAATGTTTAAAAGACTTAGGAAGGCTATCCACCCTATTTCCTTTTCGCGCTTGAGATGTGGTCTGGTGGGATATCGGATACTCGTCCGAAGGTCGTTTAAATATTTGTTATATATCATGTGTACATATAAAGTCATAAAAGGTCCTTCCAATTCATCCTATGCCCTTGGGTAGCAAGGGTATACATCCACGTCCATACGTACCACTTAGATCACTAGTAAGCTACCATATGGGTAGTTCAGGAAGATACTAGAACCATTACTAGAACGCGATATCATACAATGAGTCAGTTCATTCATGAGTCAATACTTTCTAGAACATTACTGTGCAATACATATACAGATATACTAGAAACAATACATATACAGTTATACTAGAAACGAGAACATATACAATTATACTAGAACGCTTACATGACGATACTTGCTAGATAGAGAGAACACACATTACAGCTAGCACACGTAGAGCATTTCAGTACACCATTATACAATTACATGATCACACTTACATGAGTACGCTTACATATACATATACATATACATATACATATACATAGAACAGACGTCACTAGGGGCTATAGCTCAGAACCAGTTCAGGATCTAACTATATTGATAAATCACACTACAATTGTGATTGGTATATCGAGTATACATGATCATAGTAATGTGGATGCTCACGGCTTGCATTCATGTAGGGGTCGTGGGTAGGTCCTAAAATCCCTTTGATAGGGGAGCGAAACAGTCTGGGATCTAGACATCACATTATACCTTATCCCTCAAATAAGGCAAGTTGAGTATCGATGTATTGTATATATATATATATATATATATATATATATATACACATATATATATATATATATACATATATATATATATATATATATATATATATATATATATATATATATATATATGTCCAAATACTATGGTACATGGAAGTATTACCCTAGACTTAAGGTAATAGGTACGGTTGTAGTTCGACACTACACCATAGTACCATTTCTTTCCTATTACATTCACTTAGTGAATTCTTCATAGGAAGCACGGTAATGTAGTTACTATCTGTTGATAAATAGTAGCCCTTTTAGAGCTATGATTTAGTACTACGTCAATTTTTCCAGTGCATACTTCAGTGATAACCTCACTTAAACATAAATGTACAAACTATATTTTTGGATAATGATAGTTATATTTTGGAAAAACACATACTCTTACAAGAGACACACACACAAAACAGTTAGGTCTTGGTAGAAGACACCTTCACATACTAAAAGGAATCATAGGGATTTTAGGGTTTTGCAAACACTTACAATTCATATACATTTACAAATTCTTATAATACATAGACTTACAAATACTTATATACAAATTAAGACACTAAATGCTTATGATCTCACCGGCTTTAAAGCTGATACTCGTTTTCAAAATTACTTATATCCTCCGGTCATCATAGACAGGTACCGATGCAAGGAGAAAGGAAGATGAAGCTTATTCAAGACTTATCTTTCATTTTGATTTATGCTTTAGTGTTTATCAAAATTTGACAGAATACAATTGTATAATAATTATTTTATTAATGCAATGGATGATTTTGTTGCTTGTTTACTACTTTACATTGTTGTTGATATTAAACATGACGTCCTCCGCCCCGGAACGTTTCCGCCGTTCTTGGTTTTGGGGTGTGACAGATTGGTATCAGAGCATTGTTTATAGTGAATTAAGTATATCAACCCATAAAAGATATACTAACTATAAATACATAAGGGATTAAAAATACTCTGACCAAGAGTTTATACTTTAAATAGTAAAATATTTAAGTAAGTATACGTGCTGCATTCATACTAAAATCAATGTCATTAGGACAGTACAAAAGAATTACGATTGTTGGGCAACACAAGTGGGCTTAGAGACATATGGTCAGAACTGGGAAGATATTGCCTGATCACCTATATTATCCGAGGGTTGACTAGCATGTGCCTAAGTTTAAGTGTGTGGTTGCAACAATGCTAAAATCTTACCAACCCTACCACAATGAGAACAATAGAACATAACAATAAATTTAAAATACTATAGGTGTATTTTGGTGCTACAGTAAGTACTATATACTTGAGAATTAAAATGGGATCTTCATTACTAAGTTAATAGTTGCTAAGTGGATACACTGAGGCTACATGTAATTAGGATGTTATAGACTCAGAATCTGTGATAATTTTGCCTTACCCCTATTCTGTGTGAATAAGGAGTTAAGGTCACTTATTCGAAGGTCTATCCTGTTTAGATTACACATAGCTGGTATGCACTTCACAAATAGCGATGTAACTAATGAAGGTTTTCTAAAATAATTATATAGATAGTTCGTCTAATAATTATCTTCTTACCCTAAATTCTCGCATAGAAATCATAACTGGACTCCATCCCCTTGACAACCAGTATCTTCCGAATGAAGTCATAACTGGTTGGTTTGGAGAAGAACCAGAGAATGATCATCATATCCCCTTGAATGATCACCGTGATGAAGACCTTTCGTATGATACTAACCTCGAGCCAGAGGTTGAGAACCTACCCCGAGCAGCTCCCGTTTCGATTCCTAACCCTCTTCCGGCTTTTCATGGCCCGACCCTGAGTGAGTGGAATTCTTGGAAACAGGTAGCCAAGGACAAGATCAGTTTATGTTGTTTAATGGCAACAGAAGCTTTTACGACTTCAGCAATGAGGGCTTAGCAGATATAGTCTTGCCAATCTTGGTCCGCAGAGTGGCCTGAATTGAGATTCAAGACAGGACAGCCCTACGTCAGATTTCAGAAATAGTCGCCTATGCTAGAATGCATACCCTCCACACCATTCATCTAGAGGATGCTCACGAGAGATCAGAGAGAAACCATGAAATCCTGTTGCAAACACTGGCTGAATCACGAGCCGAAGGCTAAGAGCTCCAAGTACGCCAGATGGTGTGCGAAAGACACCTACTTGACATGGAACGTCAGTTGGTTGAACTAAGAGTTCACCAGAGGGATGACTGTCGCCGTAATAGACGCTTTACTTTATTTTCCCTTATAAAAGGAAATCATGTTTTTCTGTCTATGCCCGATGTGGCATTTTCTATGAAATTATCTTGTTCCGTAAGTACTTTAGTTAGGACTTCATGCTGTCAGGAACTATCTTCTGTGGATATGATGTAAGACCTTTATAAGGTCATTTTCTTGAATCTTTACATCGTGAATATCCAAGGTATTGACAGCCGGCTAACTTTTGAGTCATTCTTCATTCAAGTACTTTTATCTTACTTTCATTGGAGCCTATCTGAATCATACTTTAGTCAAGTCATTGGACTATGGTGATTCATTCCAAGAGACACTTCCAAGTCTCTTTCAGTGGTTGGATCTTGTTATTCACCAACCCACGATACCTCAGCTCGAACAACAAACGTCTTGAGATCATTCTACGAACATACTACCCTACAGTACCAAGACTGCATCATAGGGATGTAGGTCAAACCTTAGCGAACATACATTCATTCTTTACCGAGACTGCATCATAGGGATGTAGGTCAAACTTTCGAGATCATACACTTACTCTTTTCATGAACAATCTAAGTACATCAGGGTCAACCAGAATCGCTCACAAATCTTTACTCTTTCGTGTTACAGAATCATGTCGTCATCCGGAAACAACCAGCCAAGCAACGAGACCTCTACTTTTCCTATGGACGCCGCTACTTTTCAAACGGTATTTACAGCTGCCGTAGTAGCTGCAGTAACCGCGGTCATTGCGCACCGTAGCGCTATCAACACGGTCGATACTGCTGATGGGAATGAAGTTCCAAATCGTGATATCCATCCAGGAAGTCACCCAGCAGTGACAGTCCCGGGCTCGCAAAGCCAGAAAGCAGAGAACAAGAAATGAAAGCGTCAAGCCCGGAAAGAACGCAAGAGAGCCCAAAAGCTGGCTATACCACAGCAGCAAGTGGAAACCCCTGCCGTTCCCATACCGTGCAGGTCATATGAGGGAAAACTCCCGAAGTGTGAGAAGTGTAGTTTCCACCATCATGGGGCTTGCCATGAGATGCAATGTTGCAATTGCCTGAACATAGGGCATCATGCTCGTGACTGTGGAGCACCGAAACGACCTGTCACTCGAGTCCCTTTCATCGAGACTAACCTTGCGCACAAGACGAGTTATAGCGCCGAACGATTCAAGAAGCAATTTTCGAGGTGGAGTAACGAGGAAGGCACTCGTGTCCACATAACACTGGCTAAACACCGAAATCCCGTCACCAAGGCTAGTACTAGCCAGTCATGCCACCAATGCGGTGAGATAGGGCACTTCAAGAAGGATTGCCCGATAACACAGAACTCTGGCGCAGACGGGAAGATTCTCAGGGTCACAGCTGCAGGAGAGCCTGCTCAGGAACCACGTTAATGTATTTAGGGCGTTTCGTTGTAACAGACTTATAAACTATTTAGAACTAGTGCAACTAGAGTCTTACCTTTTGCGAGATCCTGTCTGTATAGGAATTCTCGTGCTACGTATACTTGTCTTTTGTAGTATATCTTATTTCGCAGCAATGGTCTTGTGGTAAATCTAAAGTATTGTACTCTTGTTCATGGTTGCACGGTTGTGTTTGTCTGTAAACGTCTTATGTTTAATTCTAATGTCTTTAAAGTTTCTGTATGATCCCGACATTATCATACAATCATATTCCATTTGATCGACGCGAAAACAACTTCATACGTACGTCCCTATCTTCTAGATCACTTTTCCAGCGAAGCCGTCATATCAGAACGCCGAAGTACTCATTCCCGGAGTACCTCTTAGTTAATTTCTTTCCGAAGAAATCCCCGAGGTACCACTCGTGCAGTACGTCAAGTTCAATCCATGGATTCATGTGGATGATCTATCACTAGGGAAGGTATACATAAGAGTGTTATATAATCAAGGTTCTACAGGTTTAGAATTGATGATTCCGCCTTAACTCATTTCCTCCTTGGGATATGAGGGTAAGGAAGAATCAGTTATCCGACTACCTTTTCAATCTTAATTATATACGACCCGTATACACGAAATTGTGACCGTGAAGCCCTGTATGAATTCTAAAATGGACTTCAGGACGGAGAAACTGCCTAAGTATACGAGTAATCACATCGTCATGTGAATAAACTTAGAACCCAGTATGACTCCCGAAAACAGATCACCCTATAATCTAAACACCCACGGAGATGCCAGAACAGTGCAGACAACTAAGCGAACCACACAGAAATAGAATTAGAAGACTAGGTTCTCGCCCTAGAGAACCTCTGTCATATTCTCACAGAGATCGACGGATTGCAGCGTATGTGCCTCGGATATTGAGGAATCCGTCAAGATTTTTATAGAAATCGTTATCTCTGCCTCACATAGACAAAATGGTTGCGCACACGTAAGGAAAGAACTACTTCCAGGAATGGACCTAAGATCCGAATATCACCAGTTCGATGTGTTAGGGAAGGATGTTTGGGGGACTATCTTCCGAATTCGATGCGGACGCCTCGAGTCCGTAGTGATACCTTTCGGATGGGACCAGTACGCCCATGGTTTTCGTGAACTAAATGAATAGGGTTACGTCTTTCTTACTTAGGATCGATTCGTCATCTCTCCATGAAATGACTTACTTATCTACCCTCGTAGTAAGAAGAAAACCGATGAAAACATTTCCTACAGAGGAACTTTTAGCGAAGTTCTATAGGCTTGAGTTTTGAAATTGAAGAGTCAAATTTCTAGGACACACTGTTAGTAATGTGAGAAATTTTGGGTACTCTTTCAGTTTGCCAAAACATTTGAGTATTCATCGACACCAGAGAAGCCGACAGCTTTCGCCAAATGTTAGGTCTTACCGACCTACCGCCTTAGTTCATTCAGAACTCCTCGCAAGCTTCAGATACTAGTACGACTTTGACCCAGCGAGGGGTGGCCTTTGACTGGGAAGTTACGCAGGAAAAGGAACCTTCGAGATTCCGAGTGAGTGACCAAGTTCTTTAGGATAACTCACTCTGAGAATGGCTTAATACGCTTCGTAAAGCGTGAAAAGCTAAATCCATATTTGACAAGACCTCTGAGATTCTTATCAGAATCTGTCCTGTGCCTCGCACAAACTAGACCTACTCCGCGAACTCAGTAACATACTTTCTACTTTTCGCATCTCGATCGTGAAACCATACCTTTCCGTTAGGACTCTTACAAGTCCATTCGTCGAGATCTTTGCCTTCATATTAGAACCGTAGTGACCCTCGACTGAGAGGTCAAGTGGACGAAGCAACGTCGTCGTCATCTAGTGAAGGTTCGTTGGAATACCAACCGAGAGCCCGATTTTCACTTAGGTGCGCTAGAACCAATCGGTTAGGAAGTTTCCTCCTCACGTCTCGATCATTCGTGTATACTTCCATGCCTAAATGCTAATTTCGGGACGAAATTCCCTTTAACAGGGGGATGATGTGACAACCCGAAATTTTCCATTCAAATCAAACCATTGCAATCCAATAGTAGTAGAGCAGTTACAGTGAAAAATTCAAACTTTTGGAATAAGTTTGGCAGTTTTAGGGTTTTACACCTAAGGAGTTATTAGGAGAGTGGTTGCACTAGGACTTTGTGCAACACTGTAAATCCATTACTCTAGGTCATTAGAATCCATTCCGAGAATAGAAATATTTTCTGCCAAAAATCTCTGAACTATAAATAGAATTCTGAACCAATTTGGTTCATTATTTGATTTCTAATTAGAGAAAAGCCAAATACTCTCTCACGGATCTTCGGGTTTTCATCCCATATTGTGAGTCTACTTCCCTTAATGTGTTTTAATGCTTGTTATATGCTTTATAACATTGATTACATGTCCAAAACACTAGATCCGGGAGTTTACCGCCCAAGAACGTTCTTGGGGAGTAAACTCTTCCTAGGGCTTAGTCTTCATTTTTAGCAAGCACCTTAATGGGTTTAGGACCAAGGAAAATCATGAAAAGCATAAGTGTTGGAGAGTTTACGGACAAGAGTATTTCTTGGGCCGTAAACTCCTTTAATGGGGTCAAAGGACACCCTAGACACTTCCTTAGGCCAAGAAACTTTTAGGGCAAGTACTTAGATGAGGTATGGACTAGTTAAAATTCTTAGGACCTCATGTGTGAGGGAGTTTACGGCCCAAAGAGTTCTATGGTCGTAAACTCCATCAAATGGTCCCATTTAGTGCCTTAAACCTCCCTTAATCCAAGTATTGAAGCCTAGACTTTTTCCTAGAATTATTAGACACTTGAAAAGACAATAAGAACCCTCCCAAGGGAGTTTACGGCCGTAAATCCAAGGGAAAAGGGTCTTTGGGCCGTAAACTCCCCTTAGGAGTCAATATGGTACCTTAAACTCTTGTCTAGCCTTGAAGCAGTTCCCCTCTAAAGTTGTAGTACTTCTAAACTCCATTTCATGGCTTGTTTGAGAGTTTACGGCCAGGAGCTTACTACCCTGGGCCGTAAACTCTAATGAATATGGTCTTTTGACCTTAAACATCCATTAGGGGCATTGCACTCCTTTGTTGCAACCCATTAGCCTCCTAGCACTTGACCAAAAGTGTTGACCTCGCGCGTAAATGTTTATACTTGCATAGTTAGTGATTAAATCTCTAATTATTTATATACATATGTCTTCATATGTAATTAGGATCATTGTGTGTGTCTAAGTCATCACTTGACACCATGCACTTGTCCGATCCTTCCGTACGATAACAGCCCGTTCATTTCCAATCACATACTGCAGGTGAGTTCATACCCCTTAACTAATGTTTTAAACTATTTCAAATGTTTTATGGGGGGGGATACAAGTAGAATCATGCTACTTATTATGTCAATCACATGTGATTAGTAAGTTGGATTATATTACTTATTACATCAATCACATGTGATTAATATACAACATTCAAAAGATTTGGCTACTCATTAGCCGTTTTACCAAATAGTTTCCTTCAAATGATTTTTGAAAACATTTTATATGTTTTCAACTACTTATTACACTGTACTTCTTACTCTGTCATCATATTTCAAACTCATTTACAACTGTGTTTTCAAAAAAATGTTCCTTGTACTTATACTATTTTATCAAACAAGTGTTCCTTGTACTTATATTGTTTTATCAAACAAATGTTCCTTATACTTATATCGTTTTATTAGACTTATGCCTTCAAATTGTCTTATAGATTGACATCAAGTCGATCTTTCCTTAGACTAATATTTATATTTCAAATGTTACTAAATTTATTTATGCTTTGATATTATAAATTGCATGCCTCTATATGTATAGTTATATAAGAAATGTTTAAAAGACTTAGGAAGGCTATCCACCCTATTTCCTTTTCGCGCTTGAGATGTGGTCTGGTGGGATATCGGATACTCGTCCGAAGGTCGTTTAAATATTTGTTATATATCATGTGTACATATAAAGTTATAAAAGGTCCTTCCAATTCATCCTATGCCCTTGGGTAGCAAGGGTATACATCCACGTCCATACGTACCACTTAGATAACTAGTAAGCTACCATATGGGTAGTTCAGGAAGATACTAGAACCATTACTAGAACGCGATATCATACAATGAGTCAGTTCATTCATGAGTCAATACTTTCTAGAACATTATTGTGCAATACATATACAGATATACTAGAAACAGTACATATACAGTTATACTAGAAACGAGAACATATACAATTATACTAGAACGCTTACATGACAATACTTGCTAGATAGAGAGAACACACATTACAGCTAGCACACGTAGAACACTTCAGTACACCATTATACAATTACATGATCACACTTACATGAGTACGCTTACATATACATATACATATACATATACATAGAACAGACGTCACTAGGGGCTATAGCTCAGAACCAGTTCAGGATCTAACTATACTGATAAATCACACTACAATTGTGATTGGTATATCGAGTATACATGATCATAGTAATGTGGATGCTCACGGCTTGCATTCATGCAGGGGTCGTGGGTAGGTCCTAAAATCCCTTTGATAGGGGAGCGAAATAGTCTGGGATCTAGACATCACATTATACCTTATCCCTCAAATAAGGCAAGTTGAGTATCGATGTATTGATATATATATATATATATATATATATATATATATATATATATATATATATATATATATCCAAATACTATGGTACTTGGAAGTATTACCCTAGACTTAAGGTAATAGGTACGGTTGTAGTTCGACACTACACCATAGTACCATTTCTTTCCTATTACATTCACTTAGTGAATTCTTCATAGGAAGCACGGTAATGTAGTTACTATCTGTTGATAAATAGTAGCCCTTTTAGAGCTACGATTGAGTACTACGTTAATTTTTCCAGTACATACTTCAGTGATAACCTCACTTAAACATAAATGTACAAACTATATTTTTGGATAATGATAGTTATATTTTGGAAAAACACATACTCTTACAAGAGACACACACACAGAACAGTTAGGTCTTGGTAGAAGACACCTTCACATACTAGAAGGAATCATAGGGATTCTAGGGTTTTTCAAACACTTACAATTCATATACATTTACAAATTCTTACAATACATAGACTTACAAATACTTATATACAAATTAAGACACTAAATGCTTATGATCTCACCAGCTTTAAAGCTGATACTCGTTTTCAAAATTACTTGTATCCTCAGGTCATCATAGACAGGTACCGATGCAAGGAGAAAGGAAGATGAAGCTTATTCAAGACTTATCTTTCATTTTGATTTATTCTTTAGTGTTTATCAAAATTTGACAGAATACAATTGTATAATAATTATTTTATTAATGCAATGGATGATGTTGTTGCTTGTTTACTACTTTACATTGTTGTTGATATTAAACATGACGTCCTCCGCCCCAGAACGTTTCCGCCGTTCTTGGTTTTGGGGTGTGACAATAACTCTCTATTAGATTCCAATAGCTAACTCTAAACATAATTTAAATTCCTCTTGTTATAAGGATCTAGAGTGTTAGAACTTATCATAACTTCTTTACACGAAAATAGATTTAGACGTTCTCTTTGTTTTCGGAGTCGTATTTATACTATAAAGTATGTATGAAAGACCATACTTGTATTAGAATTACCATGAAATACATAGTGATTTTACTACATTATTTGCTTAACAAAATCACATTACTTGATTGACCTAATCACATGTGATTGTTGTTGACCTATTTTGACGGGTGTTACAATAAGAGTTCAAATTGTAGAAAAGTCCGATATTTTTCCATAGATCAAGATCGTATCTCTATATTTTAAAAAACTTTGTATTTGTATGCCTTTAGTATAAAAGAAGAATGTATGTGTGTAATACATATCCAAAAGCATTTATAAAATAAAAGTTCCCATAACTTCAAAACTTATAAAAATGTGACATATCATTTGATTTTGATTATCCAAAAATCGAGTGTATAAGTAAATAACCATACTTATAAATGTAGGATATAAGTAAATAACCAAACTTATAAATGTTGTGTAAAAATAAATAACCATACTTATAAATGTTGTGTATAAGTAAGTAACCATACTTATAAATGTTGTGTATAAGTAAATAACCATACTTATATTATACCTTGATCTAGAATTTACTATTCGATGTTATAATGAGCCCCTATAATCAATCTATCGACTGTAATGCCGCCTGCCACGACACTTCTTCGGATAGCGTGAAATGTTAAGCCAATTGTGACCCCAGACCTGTCGGTCTAGCTATAGCTAGTTGCTTAGGTGCGGGTTGTCAATACCATATAGATCAATACACAATTATCCATCTCACTTAATATTTAACGATTATAAGGTTCGAGATTTAGCATAATGGTTGAAGAAATGCCTCACATAACCCGTCGAAAGTATGTAATTCTAGTTGTAAATGAAATAAGAGCTTTTCCATGTTCAATGTATAGTTCCAAATGTATGCTGGTTACCCAGTGTGTGATAGAATTACCCAATGGATAATGTTACTGTCGAAGGGGTAATAGTTTTATCCAATGTGTAAACCTAATGTTATAATCATTCAAAACTAGACTTTTCGTAAAAATGCTGGTTTGCAGTTATTGAATGTGTAATAATATTATCCAATGGATAAAGGTATTGTCAATCATACTGTAACATCCCAAAAATCCGTACCAAAATTTTTTCTTTAAATCATTACCAAATCCATATTCGTAAAACATATCATAAGTCATAACATGAATTCAGAGTATGAATTTCAAAACATATTTTCATCATCAGAGTAAAACATCCCAGGCTGACTAATCAATGTTGTGTGCCATGCGATCACCCGAGCTATTCCCTCCGCTACCAGAAGTACCTGAATCCAAAACTAAAAACCGTAAGCATGAAGCTTATTGAGTTCCCCAACCTACCACATACCTTGCATAAACACATACAACACATATTGGGCCACGCACGCTACAACGGCCCCTCTACTCCAAGCACCACCTGGGTTGGAGCCCCGCTCGGACACATATCTATTTCACTTAGGCCTCACCTGTCACTGGGCCTCGCCCGCTAACATATAATAGCACATAAACATATCACAACACATAAGCTAAACGTATACTAATGGATCCTGTCCTAAGGCCTCGCCTATCTTGGGCCTCGCCCCTGTCCTGCTATTGAGGAGTCATGGAACCCTGTCCACACTCCTACTAATAGCGAGATACAGACCCAGCCCACACTCACTCTTTCCGAAACTTGGGCCTCGCCCCTGTTCTACTGCTAATGAGATGTGGAACACCGTCCACACTTTGCTATTGGTGAGATACATGACCTCGCCCACATTCACCTCCCTACCAGGCACATACAAGTATCACACAAACAACAAGTATACTTTATCATGCAAACCATTCCTTGGGCACCTGCCCGCTATCAATGCACCTTGGTCCTAAATATCATACTAGCATACAGTGCCTAGGGCTAACCCCTGGGTCTTCCTACTCATATCTACATGGGCCGACATTGTGGCCTTAGACCCGTTCACGCAAAGGGAAACTCACCTGTACTACGGAACTCTTGCTGATAACCCTCTAACTCCTGTTGTACAATGCTCTGAAGCGTTGCTCCACTAGCTCCACAGGCTACCAATATCAATATACATAACACTTAGTTCCAAACAGAACACTAGAAGCCGACTAAGTCCACTCTTAACAAAGTCAAAGTCCTAGTCAAAGTCAGCCTTCCTGACTGACTCTACTTGCCGAGTTACCCAAAGACTCGTCGAGTCCATGAATTCAGAAACTCCCATAATACGACTCAACTCGCCGAATCACCCCAAGACTCTTCGAGTTCAACAATCATTCAGTCCCGTCCTGCCCAATTCATCGAGTCACCACCCAACTCACAGATCTAAGTCTTAACCCGGAAAGGGTTAGTGTTCCGCGACATGACTCGCTGAGTCCAAGAACAAACTCGCCGAGTCTATGACAATATTCATCAGACTCGCCGAGTTGTTCTTCCAACTCGTCGAGTCCATACCGATCTTCATCCAACTCTCCGAGTTCATTAATGTGACTCGCTGAGTCGCTTCAGTTCTTAACCCATACAGTGGCTTTTTCGAGTCATGCAAGGGCTGTAACTCATAGATCCACTCTTCCCAAGTCTATTCCTCACGTAAATTTGCAAACATTACGCGAAACCAAAGAGATATGGGCTTAAATCACTATAGAGCTAGGGTTTGAGACCAAGGGACTTCACCAACAACTTATTGGCATAAACTTCATGGCTTTCTGGATCCTTAATAGCCTAGATCTGAGGTAGCAACCTCAGATCTACTCCAAACTCGAAATAGATATCCTCCATACTCAAAATGCCCAAACCTCAACCATAAGATAGATCTAAATGGAATAGGGTCAGCTTATTACCTCAAAGGATCTGTAAAGCCACACCAACTGTGTATCCAAGGCTTGCTCTTGCACCACTATGAACCTCCTTCTCTTCTAAGCTTCCAATCACTTCACCATGGCTAGATCCTGCTCAAAAATGGATATGGTGCCTAGGCTTCGGTATTCTGGGTGAGAGAGACTGTAAAGGAACCCTAGGGAAGAGAATGAGACATTTAAATAGGGCACCAAGTCCCGAATTTAGGGTTTCCCAATCCAGACCGGACTCGCCGAGTCCACTCTCCGACTCTTCGAGTCAGTCACTTACTCTCCGACCTGGATCCCGCTTCGACTCGTCGAGTTCACCTATGGACTCAACGAGTTGACCCCTTGACTTAGGGTTTTCTTTTCCTTTCTTGTTCTTTCTGATTCTAGGTGTTACAAATCTCCCCCACTTAAACTAAACTTTGTCCTCGAAGTTTCTCTATGACCAATCGCCCTGCAATCTGCCTTCAACACTCTGCTTGGTAGACCTATCACCTGCTGACTACTTCCGCTGGACTTCCGCCCGGTCATTCTGACGATCATTAGTCCTTGCAGATAATATTCTCGGGTCAACCCTAACCTAACCTTCCTGGGAACACAACTTACTCAACTGACTAACCTTCTGGTACTCCCCGAGTACTTATGCTGGACACCCTAGGGGCTCACCCCCTCTTCCTTGTGCGTTTTCTGGCCTCCCTAAGGCAACGTTCCATAACTAACTACTTCCTCTGTCACTGTGAAGGTCCTATCCTTCACCGACTCCATTACTCCCGCTACTTCCAGTACGGGTCCTTACCGCCATTATCCACTGGACACTTCTCACTACTATAACTTAGTGCTGAGCACCCCTCCCATTTGGGTTGCATATCATCATGAAAATTTGTTATGTTGGACTTTTGAGAGTAGGTTATTTATGGTTTATTAATATATTATTAGTCATAATATATTAATATGAAATCATATGTTTTAATTAGTGTTGATCAAGAGTTAATTTGGAATTAATTTAGTGATGAAAAGATACTAATTAAATCAATAGGGACTAATTATGGTAATTAGTTATATTTATATGTGTTGGGCTTATGATCCATGTTGGACCAAGTTTATGTATGGATACATAAAGATTTCAGCCATATGAACCAAGCATCATAAAACCCATGGGCATGGGTTTGGGTGATACCCATGACTCTTAGAATTCAACACATATAAATACATATATGATAACCTAAAACCGTCACCCCTAGTGTGTGTGCATGTTCGTGGAGGTCATGAAGTTTTTAGAGTGCATGAAGATTCTCTCTCAAGTCCCACCTTTTTCCTTGATGTGTTGTGACTTCATTTGAGGCTTCCACACTATTGGGGCTAATCTCTTAAGGCCAAATGCATCAAGACTTCCAGCCATACGAAAAGGTATGTTACATTGTCTAGTATCTTGTGTAGTTTACATCTTTGTATGCTAGTTATAGGCTTAATACCTTGGAATCACCTTTGCATGTATAATAAGTGAAAACATATATCCAATGTATTTAGGGCTGTATGTGCACCATAGGATGTTGTAGTGTACTAAAACCCATCAGATACTTATACTTTCTGATTTAAAACGAGTAATCCAATAGGTTTACTTAGGGGAAATGTAGGATTTCCCGAGGTAATCATCAATATTTTAAGAATTCATGGTCTATCATTCAACTAACGAACTTCCATTATTGATTCCACGATTCCTTAGTTAATGCATCCGACTTATGTATGAAAAATACCTGATAGACTGTGGAATGTGTGGTTTCTACCTCATTTCCTGTTCCTTGTTTGGTTGTGGGTTTAGGACAGATCCATACAGTTAACTGTTTATCTGGTATTGGTTTATACATAACTAGTATGAGCCAAGAAATCATAGAATAAATCGGTATAATCATGCTTTTCATAAGAAAATATGAGATCTTCTTGAGGTTCACTTTCAACAGATATCAAGGAGTCATTTTTCTTAAGGATTATATATTTATTTCACCGGACAGTATGAAATTTTTTGGGAAAGATATTTCATTTTTCAAAAGAATCGAGAACTATTTTCCTGAAACAAAATGCTTATGAACTCACCAGCTTTATGCTGATACTCTTTCAAAACTTAGTTGCATTCCTGGGACTCTAGTAGATAGGTACACCTCCAATGTTTTGAGAAGGCTGCTTAGCACCAGACTACGTCTCTTGTTGACTTTTGTATTTTCCTTTATGCTAGAATATGTAATGTTTAAAATACTTATATAAACCTTATACTTGTTAATGCAATGGTTAACTGTACTTTGATTACTATTATGCATGTGTTGTGATACTTACATGACGCCATCCGCCCCCGAACGTTTCCGCCGTTTTGGTTTGGGGGTGTGACACAGAGGACTTCCACTAAGATCCCCAATCTAAGGTGATGAATACAGTAGCTCATGTAGACTTTGACGGCATTCTATAGTTCTAACCACAAAAGCATGTTCATGTCCAAAACCCTAAGTTACTAGACTATGCTTTCAAACATTACTCCTAATTTTATTACATTTAGGTAGCATAAAAGCTATAACTTGAAGTAAAACCAAGTTTTATCTTGACATAAAACCGACAATTATATATGACATACTAGGTTTTATCGTGAATTAAAATCAACAATAATATATGACATACCAAGTTTTATCCTGACATAAAACCAACAATAACAACATATAACATACTTAACATACATTAAAAAATGATATATATATATATAACTTCCGAGTATAACTCTGGGTCTATCATACAACATAGTATATATAGAACCCCAGAGTATAACTCATAAGCTACATCACACACACACACACATATATATATATATATATATATATATATATATATATATATATATATAATTCCCAAGTATAATTTCGGGTATATATTAGTATACTTCCATAATAATAACATGCTAACAAGTTGTGTGATTTCAAAATATCATATATATTATAGATATACATGAGACAAAACAACTATATCCCGGTTAATATAACTATACATGTTGATACGAACATACTACCATATAAACATAGTATTAACTTTTATTCAATATTTAGCACGCGTTTTCCCCCGAAAATATTAGAAAGCGGGGCTGTGAAACTCACTTTAATATCATGTTTTGACGGAATCTAATCTTAAAACGTTCAGCGGTTTGCCATCATCGGGCCCGGAATGCAAGATGGCTTCAGCAAAGGAGATAGGAGAAAGAAGTTCAGGTGTAAGAATGGTTGAGGTCGGACTTGCTATTTATAGCAACTTTTGGACTCTTGCGTCGTGAGTATTTCCAAACTCACGTCGTATGCCAAGCCTGCTCACCTCGTAGACTTTCCATTTGTGTCCCTAGCTTCGGAAGGTGTTCGTATGATTCCTCACGTCATGAGAAATTCCTTGGTCACGTCGTGAGTTTAGAACTTATCACTTCGTAGGCTTGCCATTCGTCATCTAGCATCCGAAGGTGGCCAGATGACTCTTCACGTCGTGAGTCAATCTATATACACGTCGTGAACTTGGAATTTATCCTTCCGTAGACTCGCCATGCGTACTCTAGCTTCATAAGGTGGCATTTGACTCCTCACATTGTGATTCAACCTTACTCACGTCGTGAACTATGGCAGATTTGGGTTTCTGCCACGTGTCATGCTCTATGACAACTGTAAGTTCGGAAGGTCGTAACTCTTGCATATGAACTCTGTTTTTGACGTTCTTTATATCCACGCGTAGGTAATTTTGAGTACTACAACTCTCTATTAGACTCCAATAGCTAATTTTTAACCTGTTTTAAATTCCACTTGTTATAAGTATCTATAGTGTTAGAACTTATCATAACTTCTTTACGCAAAGTTAGATTTAGACGTTCACGCACTCGATGAGTTGGTTCATTTACTTGATGAGTTGGACCCCCTGACAGCATATATTTGTGTTGTTTCTCCTGTTTTGGATTTGAATCATTACCATAAAGTGTTTTTGTTCATAAAATTTGTTTTTGGTACTATGGTAATGTTTATTCTCATCCAAATAAAGTTATAATCAAAGTCTCAAGTATTATACATGTTTATATGATGCTTGAAAATTGTTGATTATGAATGTTCATGTTTATGAGTTTGTTTAGATTAATAGAAAAAATTATGTGATAGTTGTTTTGTATCGAAATTAATCTAGAAGTTGGTAATAATATGTGTTTTTTGTAACTTGTCCTCAAGTTACTTGAAAAGTCACATTTATGAATTTTGAAAACTCATAAAATTGCTATAGCTTACAAAATGAAGAGTCTTTTTGTCATAAATAGTTTTATGAATTCTATAACTTGTCCTCAAGTTATGGATGTTCAAGAGTCTCTTCATTAAAGTTTTTTTAAGACCTTAATTAAACTCATAAGTTATGAAAATCCAAGGGTTTTGAAAAGTTTTAAAAATTGCCCTCAAATTTTGGAATTTGTAAAGTCACCCCCCATGTACACTTTAATTCCAAACCCTAGAATTTTAAAAGTGAAAATTCAAACATTATGGAGTTCATTAAATTAATTGAAGTGTTTAATTAAAATAGTTAATAGTTCCATAATGGCATGGTTTAAGTTTAATTAAATTAAGCGTATAGTTTAATTATTAGATTAAACCACCCAGTATTTTAAAGGTGTAAAATACACCCTTATACTATTAAAATATTAAAAGATAATATTTATATATATGTATAAGATTAAAAGCCAGTCTTATTGCTAGTAGGCCCCATTCACGAAGCCGTTCTATAAGGGGGTATAAGGTTACTGTCTATAAAATGGCAGTTTAATGGGTGTCCACTCTCACCCACCGCTTCCTTGACTAGTGGAGGGTCGTTAGCCGAACGGGTAGGAAAGGACTATAATTATCCCTTCATTAAAAGTATAATGATAAATACTAAGTAACAAAACACTTATTAAATTATCAATCTTAGTTACTTAGGAAAATGTGAATTTGGTGCTAACCCATGAAATTACACTATGTACCTTACCAAGTTGTTGGTGGAGCATGTGTGGGTAACCGGCACACTAACATGGACTAGTAAGAGTGGAAAAGGGTGACTTAATGTTTATCATTGATCGGTGGAGCGCGTGTGGGTAACCAGCACATCGATTAGGTGATAAATATTAAGGGTACCAAGTCAATTTGCATGGTTATTCACACCTTATTTTGTGATCCTCAGCATCCCAATCACAAAATTTGAGAGGGCACAATCGAGATTGAAACACGTCATTGAAAAGTTCAATGAATCTCAATAGATCTAGGAATTTCAAATCCAATTAAAACCTAATATATTATTTCGTTTATCGTGGTGGAAATTGGTGAATCGTCATTCGGCTACCTTCAAATATCTTATAACTTAGATTACGACATCCCTCTTCCAAGTTATAAAATATTGTGTTGGGTCCTAGCCTTAATATTTCATATTGGGTGTTATATTATGGACTTAAAAAACCAACTAACTTGAATATCTCTCATTGTAGATGTCTAGTTTAGACATCTATGATCTTCCCAAATCTCTTGGAATTTCACTTCCTCCACCCTCTCCGATTATTCTCCCTAACCCACAAGTTCAAGGTCACTCAAGCCCTATTGGCAAGCAAGATCTATGTGTAATCACATCTTGGAGGTGAAGTCACATATTGACAAGTCGTGAGAGTCGGGTGTCAAAGTATTGAGAAAGTTGGATGTTCAATCACTTTTTAAGTCACATAGTGAGTTCTTTTAGGATTACTATGTGACAAACCATGACTTGACCCTTAATGATATTACCTATTTGCTTGGTGCTACTGAGTCAGCAATGTTTTTGAGCATTGGTGAAGCAAATTTAAATGGAAGATCGACTTCCCAAACTTTCATGGACATTGACAATGGTAACATTGGAAATCTGGAAAAGCTTTCTCTTCCCAATGGAAAGGGATCAGCCATAGTCAACTCGGTTGACGAAATGGTAAAGAGAAAGGCTATGTATGAGATAGACTCGTGTACCGTTCCCAAAGAGTCCATATGTTTCTGTTGCCAAAGGAAGGGGCATTGGTTACAAAGTTACCTAATTACCTAAAAAATCATAAGGATTGTAAAGTCAAAAAGGTTTGACTCTATTTCGGGTAAAATCCACTATCTAACTCTATTAAGTTCCTATTCCGAGATTCTTATTATATGATGTGACTAAATCGCAAGTCGATGTTTTAAGAATCAAAGAAAGAGAGGAAGCTTAAAGGAAATATATGTTGATTCTGATCGTGAAGATCGATTTTTATCGCATGGTTCGGTAATCAGAATTTTAAGTTGTTGCTTAAGAGTTATGACAAATTGCTTAGGAATGCATAATAACATAATTTTCATATGTATTTGCATTGTAAGGATAAGTTTTACCGCAAGTTCTAAATTAAAAGAAAATTTTAATTTTATTTATTTTAAATATCCTTACAATGGCATTTGTGAAAAATTATTGTTTATATGGTTCCATTGATAGTAATATTAGAAAAATGCATTCGATTCTTTCATTTGTAGAAGTGTCATAATTTACCAAATAAGGAAAGATACTCATCACCCAAGTTTCAGTTGGATAGAAACTTGGAATCATGCGACATGTATTGTATAATGAATGAGAATTTTCATCTTTGGGAAATTAAGACTAGTTCATTGTTCACATGTATAAGTGAGTCAAGTGAAGGATTAAGGATCGGGTACACTTAATTGTACACTGGTCAGGTCCACCACAAAGAATAATGAGACTATTCGTCATGATTTACTAAAGCATAGTAAATATGATTATACTTACAAGTTTAAGTAAAATTTTGAATCATTGGAAAAGTATCAATGTTGGGAAGAACGAATAAGAAGAATCAAATAAGGCAGAAATATAAAAGTTTCTCCAAACTGAAAAGATAGGAGAGTACTTGAGTATCTTGTTTTATGATTATCTTAGTGATTATGAAACCATATGACAGATGATTTTCTAAAGGACATCTTAGTGAATTTGTTTGGCTAAGAAGAGAAAATGTGGATTGTTGAAATGGTTAAAATCAAAAAGATGAATCATACTTCGTTCCATAACAAGTCTTAGAGTCATACTCCAAGATTGTAATTTGAGTGACAAAATCTTAAGAAGGTTTAAAACACTTGTCAAATATAGAATGAGACGTTTCTTATTATTGTACATTTGAAATTGGCAAGTTGCGATGTCTTGGATAAGACAACGACCAACTAAGACCAATTGTGTGAAGTGTTTTTCTTGATAAGAATCCGCACTAACTCTTGAATATTTGTTTGTCAAGGAATGGTTCTTGATAAGAGAATCTTATATGTTAAGAGGATAGTGGGAGTCTGAAAGGTCTTGAAAGTTTCAAAAAAGTAATCAAGGGTGAAACCTATTGTTTATCACTAACACACGACTTGAGGTTTGTAACCTATCGTGTTGACATGTTCTTATTTTTGTGCTCATTCCAGTTAAAGTTGACTATGCATGTGACTTCTATGTGTTCTCAATTGTTTGGATAACAACCTGGAAGCAATGCTAGGCCTTTGTGCTGCCAAGTGGAAAGAAATTAAGGTTGCACAAGTTTAGTCCATATGAATTTGTGATTATGGTTTTGACGAATCCATATGGATAGGAACTCATACACCATATAATCTAAGTGTCTTAAGGTTTCTCTCCGGTTCATGAAAATGATGGCGAGGAAATGTTTTCACTAAGTAGATTTTAAGTAGATAGCAATTGTGATATTTTCATTCTCAAAATCGTTAGTGGAGCGTGCGTGGTTAACCGAAACACTAACATAGACTTGTGAGAAATGGAAAAGGTCTAAACAATTGAGACTATGATTACGGCATCCCTTTTCAGAGTTCTATAAAATTTTTTAGACACACAGATGAGCTATCTAAGGAAAGGTGTATAATTATGATAAAGTTTTATCAAAGCATCAAGTATCAGAAATCTGAACTTTGGTAAGAGAGTCAATAAAGTATTGATTTCTAGAAGTCCAACTGATTTCTGGATACATGTCAAAGCTAGTGGGAGCATAAGTGTTATGCTAATAATTATCATGTTAGTGGGAGCATGATTATTATATTAAGTGTTAATTATAGAAAACAAAAGGGTTTCAATTGGAAAAGTTGTTTTGCTATAATTAAGGGAGAGGAAATTATACTTCCTTTCAATTCTAAAAGCTTAGATTGAGATTTTGGCCATCTTTAGTTGAGGATATATATATATATATATATATATATATATATATATATATATATATATATATATGATAAGTTATTAATTAACTTGATGATCGATTAGATCTATGTAACAGGTAAGCGATGAGTATATAAATAGTAAATAACCCAAGTATGAATCAAGATGTGTCGAATGATTAGATTACTCAATCCTCAGCAGAGCTCGACTAAGAACTTCCATTGTAGAGGATTCTTGGGTTACAAGAACGATAACAATAAACTTGCTGAATAATAACTCTCTGATCGTTCTATTCTATCGTTACTTTCTAGGAGCATGCAAGCACCTATATATAAACTAAACCCTACTAAACTCACGGATGGACAGGCCCATACCGGAGATACATAATGGACTAACTAATGAGCCCAATAGACGCAATACATAACACAAAACACGACCCAACAATCTCCCCCTTTGCGTCAAATTGGAGCGAGACTACTTCTTCTTCTTGCTTGGGCCAGCAGCGGGAGCCTTTTTTACAGTATCAAACAGATGTGTGATAAGAGCAAGGATAGTCTGTCTGAACCGAATGTACCATTGAATCATATCATCAAAGTACTTGATATCATCTGCTGTGTTCTTCTTGCATATGTGGATGATCCCTAAAACATGTTCCAAACATGCAATGGTATAGAGATGTTTGTCTGCCAAGGCGAAAAGACATTTCTATCCTTCATTCCTGGTAAACATGACAGAGTTTCTCTTTGGGTCAATCTTCCCCAGCTGCATCATGTTGAGATCACTGGTAGAGCCAACATGAGATATTGTAGGTTTCTTCTTAAATGCGCTCGCAATCTCCTGATCCATCAATGCAACTTCCATGATGTAGCACACGAGCATCCTCTTGAAATGGTCGATGATTGGACCGTATTCAGCTTCTTTGGTGAGGAGGATGTTGTGCAAGATAATCCAATCATGAGGATTAAGGTTTGGAAGATCTGCAAGTGAGATGGCATGTTCGGTCTTGGTAGATCCCCGAAGTACCTTGAAGCGAACATTGATGAAGTTACCTTCACTGTACGGCTTCAAGACCCGAACGTTGACAATTTTCTGAGCGCTCCAAGTCTGATATTGGGGTTGAGCAGCCTTCAGATAGAAATTGATTAAGTCCCGATCAACCTGTGGATGAGGATGAGGGAACTCTGCAACGTTGTCAAAGGCGTGAAAAACAAACGCCTTTCGGGTCAATGGCATGTCGAACTGTGAGTCGACAGTATTGGAACGATCTAAAGAGATCACAGGTGCCAACCACAAGATACTTGGTGTGTCAATGGCTTCCTTAATCAGCCTCTCAAGAGTCCAGGAAGGAAACAAAGTTTTCCTGCTCTCAAGAAGGTCGTGGGCTTCCTTCTGTTTACGTTCGGCTTCTTTAGCCTCTCTTGCCACACGAGCACTAATGTCAGCCTCATTGTTTCGACTTTTCCGCTTCAGAATGTCGGCAATTGTTTCTTTATCATCATCTTCACTCTCCTCATCAATCTTTTTGCCTTTGTCTTTCACACCAGAACCGGAGACTTGGCCTACTAGATTAGGTTCGGTTGTGTGAGTTGCTGAAGTAGGAGGTGGTTGAGACACTTGTTCTTTATCTCCCCCTTGTTTCGGAATGGACACAAAATCAAGGAGCCCTTCGATTTTTCTGAGTAGGGCGAGGGCGGGAGCGAGCTTCTCTGCAAGGGTACGGCGTACTGAATAATTGATGATTGGGTCATGTGCTTCAAGGATGTTGGAGATAGCAGAGTGGACATCCGAAACACACGATTTAACCACCTCTATTTCAGATCGAAGAGAGTCAATCTCCTATTGACAGTTGGAGAGTTGAGTACTTTTGACCATCAGAGCGGTAGTCTTCCTTGTGAGAGCATCCATGAGAGAGTTCTCGGCAGCTAAGTCTTCTTGAAGCTTGGAGAGACGCTCCTTAATGGTGGTTCTGAAAGCTGAGTTATCGTCCGAAATAGATTGTCTGAGAGAGGCGAAGGACTTCAGCTCAGAAGCGACTGATGTAGCCAACTGATTGATGATGGGTTCCAGCGTAGCCTTGGTGGCTTCAGCACTTTCCTGTAAAGATTTCAACAGGGAAGAAGCATCAGTAAATAGTTTATCGACTTTTTCGGTCGCTGCCTGACAGGCTTTGGTTGAGGAATCTATGGCGGTGGTGGCTGAATCAAGTGAAGCTTTCTGAGATTTGGAGAAAGCGTCAACAATTTTCTGAACTACAGCTTCAGATAGGGATGACTGAGAAGTGGAAGAGGAGGCAATGAGTGAGTCAATTTTATCATGCAGCTCCTGGAGATGCCTTTTGGTGACAGGAGCGTCATCATCGTCATCACTTTGCACTTGAAACGGGCTATAGTAGACCGAGTCAAAAGTCATATTCTCCCCGCCAAGGAGTGGTTCTTCTTCCTCTGATGCGTGACCAGGAGAAGATGGTGGTGGTAAAGCTGGTGGTTCAGTAGTATGGGTAGGTTCGGGCTGGGTTGTTTGTTCAGGTGTAGGTGTGGGTTCGGGTGCTGAGGTGGCTTCGGGGGATGGGGTGGATTTTGGTGCGTCAGTATGAACCCCCATATCAGATACGTTGGTTCTAACATCTGCAGTGGTGGTTGTGGTTGCTTCGGTGAATATTGGTGGATGTACTGGGATGGAAGTGGGTGGTATTTGAGTAGTGGAAGTTATGGGGGGAATAGAAATAGGAATGGTTTTAGGTGGAGATGAAATAGGAGAAGTAGAGACATGAGCTTCAGGGGTTGGAGATTGTGGTGGAGTGTTACCACGTTGAGAGCCTTCAGAATCAGAACTCTCACCCTCAGACTCACTGGAGGAGGAAGCGATAATCAGCTTTCGCCTTGGTTGGGTTTTTCTCATCTTCTGCTGTGGAGACTGAGCAGCCCTGGTGGGTTTCCTCTTCTTTGGAGACAGGCCTTTTGCCCCCTTGGCCACCTGTTTTCCCTTATCAGCATTCTTGCCTCTTGGAGCAGGGTTGTCGGCGTCATGAATTGATTTCAGCATCTCCGGAGCAAGAACCCTCGGACCAGAACGTCTGAACTCCTTATACGTTTGAATGATCCGGCTATCAGCAGGAACATCCCCATACATGGTTTCCAGGATAGACCCGTTGAAGGGAAACTTGGAAGCATCCGACACAATGATCTTCGTGGTATGGAAGGTACCAATCGAAGACATTGGAGCACCAGCGACAATGGGGACGTGGTACTTGTCCATCACCCATTTTGTGACAATAGTCCAGAACTGGGCATATGAGATCTTTGAGTGCCGGGAGATCGAAGAGAGACTCTGGATAAGTTGTTGCCACAGGACTGACCCTTACTCCATGTTGATGCCATTGTAGATCCCGTATATGATGGAGAGAAATAAACGATTTGCCCCATCGGGTCCAGCACTTCGTTCAGATAAGCCCTTGAACAAAACAGTGAGCATCCCATTCCACTGTGGAGGTAGGCACGACTTCTTGAATTTCGTCACCGTAGTAAGCACCTCCGTGTATCCCATGTTGTAGAACATGTTGAACAGATGACCCATGGGGATTGATTCCGGATTGACCCTGGAAGAATCCGCGTCAAACCCTAACAACGAGCAAAACCGCTGCTTTGAAATCGACGCCTTGTGCTGAAAGACATCGAAGAAGATTCTGTCGACGACCTTGTTGTAGTGAGCAGTGGCAAATCTTTGTGACAGGAATTCCATTGGAACTATTTCAGCCCTAGTAAGTGCAGGAGCGATTTGAGAAAACTTCAGGCATTCGATGATGGGGACCATGAATGCGTCATACGAATGAGGGGTTAAATCGATGATCAAGTTTTGCTATGGGCGAATGGGCAAGATGTGGGATGTTGCATGGACTGAAGAAGAATCTGCCATTGTTTTGAAGAAAGTGGAAGAGATGATGAACAGTGAAGGTTGAAGGATTTCTGGCTCTCTGGAAATATAGGCACGGTAAAGAGGTAAATGGTGGTTTACACTGCCTTTTATAGTGAGGGTAAAGGAGAGAGAAAAATCTTTCCAAATCTTCGATCGAAAAACGAAGAGTTTTCGGAAGTGACTGACGCATGACAGTTGGCGTGGCCGATGATCACGCATGAGAGAGAGAATGTCAGTCCCTAATTACACACCTTCCCATCAGGCGCCGTTTGGAGATGAAACAGTTCCTATTCACACGCTTTCCCTCTAGCGTCGTTTGAAGTCAAATCGATTGGACTTCCGCCTGAGTCATCATGTTGTCATCTTATCCCTTTAAATTGAAACGGCATCTTTAAAAACTCTCCCACGTGGGTTAAAATTCACCACAATCTTTTATAACAACCAAGCCAATTAAAACTCCTTGAAATGAATGAAACCAGAATTTTGGAAAATCAAAAAGATTTTCGTGCTGAGTGTGTAAAAAATAAAAAGAAATAAAACAACACTTTTTGAGGGATTTTGTGATGTCAAAAATGACACGGAACAAAAGATCCCGGGCACGAATATCTTCCTTCAAAGTCAAGAGAGACTTTAAAGTGTTTGTGTGGCTTCCCGTTGAATAACGATCAGACACTTATTAAGAAGTGTTGAAAGGCTTCTTTTAATTTAGGCTTATGAGGGTGGCTTTCGCTTCGATTCAAAATTCCTAAGCTTGATATAAAACAGAAATCGAACGAAGTACTTGTGAGACCGGGGTAGTCTGTTGAACAAGTAGGTTGAAGATAATTTAATTTGGCTAGGGAATGTATAAAATCTCAACAAAAATTAAAATAGTATCCCAAGGGAAGAAATGTTATGGGTGTTAACAATTTCATAGGAATCACTCCAAAGAAAAATAGAGATTTCATGTTGTACGTTCGTGAATTCATTAGTGAAAGCTTGAGCAAATTAATTGTTCACCATCAATTCGTATTGGGTATTGAATTTTGGGTTTCACTTAGCGCGTAGTGGCACGACACTAAGATCATAAACGCAGAAATTGTGTAACCATAAACTTCAGTGGTAATTTCTGATAGTCTCAAGGGTTACATTTGTGAATCGAATGTGATGGAGAAATGCAATGTAGATGGTGTAAAGAAACGAAAGTACCTCTTCTGTAAAAATAGGACCAAGCAGAAAACTCTTATCTCATGTGAGAAGAGAGTTAGGTAGCTCAAGAGTAGAATAAATATGATAGCCTAATTGGGAAAACAAGGTTTGTTTATATCAGGTCAGTAAGGCTATTATTCAGAATCAGGTGAGAGTTTTGACACATACAACAGCATGCTTCTAGGGACATTTAGCTAGTGAAATGATTTACCCACAAGTAGACAAAAAAATAAAAGCCAAAATAAGAAATAAAAAAATAAATAATAAAAAATTAAAATATTTTTGGAGTTTTTGAATTTACGATAAAAAGTATTTTTGGAATGTTTGATAATAAAAAAAAAATAAGACATAAAAAAAATACAAAAAAATGTTGAAACCGAACCTGAACGTTCGGTCTATTTCGGTTGACAAAAATTTTGGAACCGAACCCGAACGTTCGGTTTATTTCGGTTGCCAAAGAAAATAGGTTTGAAAAAGAGAATAACTTTGACAATAAAAAAATGAATTTGGAAAAATTATAGATAAGATCTACAACCAAAAAAAAATTACCTTTGAGTGATAAGCGAAGATCAGATGATACAACCGAACCCGAGCGTTCGGTTCATTTCGGTACATGAGCACAAGACCCGAACCCGAACGTTCGGTCTATTTCGCTTCTTACTTTTGATCGTGACAGGTAATTTTTGGTACTGACTCCGATTCCATCATACCTAGCCCTTGTAGTATTTTGTTAAAAGATGCTTCAGGAAGAGCTTTGGTGAAGATGTCAGCCAATTGATCAGTGGTTCAAACAAAGTGAATTTCGACATTCCCATCTTCCACATGATCCTTAATGAAGTGATACCTCAGTGCTATGTGCTTAGTCTTCGAGTGTTGCACAGGGTTATGACAGATCCTAATTGCACTTTCAGAGTCGCAATATAATGGGATCTTTTTCATATTGAGTCCATAGTCCCGGAGTTGGCTTTGGATCCAAATCACTTGAGATGTAGACGAGGCAGCTGCGATGTATTCTGCTTCAGCGGTAGACAGAGATACATAGGTCTGTTTCTTTGATTGCCAACTAACCAACTTCCCGTCAATGAATTGGCAGCCTCCAATGGTGCTTTTCCTGTCTAGTCCACAACCTCCAAGGTTTGCATCTGAATAGGCTTGAACGAAGAAACCTGAGTTGGATGGATACCATAAGCCGAGAGAGGTAGTTCGCTTGAGATACCGTAGTATGTTCTTCACTGCAAGCATGTGAGGTTCACGAGGATTTGCCTGAAATCTAGCACAGTAACAAACAGAAAACATTATATCAGGCCTGCTAGCAGTAAGGTACATTAAAGAACCGATCATTTGACGATATAGCGTAATATCGACTGCTGGCTTATCCAAGGATGGAGTGAGCTTGGTGCCGAACGCCATTGGAACTTTAAACTTTGAGTCTCCCTTCATACCGAATTTTGCAAGGAGAGTCTTGGTGTAAGCTTCCTGGTTAATAAAGATGCCTTCGGTTCCCTGTCTAATATTTAAACCAAGAAAAAAGTTAATCTGACCCATTGAGCTCATTTCAAATTTAGTCTCCATCAGCTTTTTGAATTCGGCCGTTAAGCTAGGATTCGTTGAGCCAAAGATGATATCATCGACATAGATTTGAACAATCATAAGGTGGTTACCTTCCTTCTTACGAAACAAGGTTGGGTCAACTGAACCTTGTTTGAATTTGGACATCTTTAAAAACTTGGTTAGCGTTTCATACCAGGCCCTCGGTGCTTGTTTCAGTCCATATACCGCTTTGTCCAGAATCTAACAGTGATTGGGATATTTTTCATTGACGAATCTAGGAGGTTACTCCACGTACACCGTTTCTTCGAGTTCTCCATTTAGAAATGCACACTTTACGTCCATTTGGTAGACCTCAAAGTTCTTGTGTGCAGCTATAACGACCCGTGTCCGGTATGGTAATTCCTTGGTATTTATTTTGTAGTTTTGCAAGAGGGACTTGGCGAGTTCATAGCCTGACTCGCCGAGTAGGGTCGCGACTTCGAGCACGTGTGAGCCGGGGACTCGGCGAGTCCATATCCCTGACTCGGCGAGTCCATCCGACTGGGTGAAACCCTAAATCCCCGGGTTGCCCACTATTTAAGTCACCTTATAGCCCCATTCTCGCCTCCCTCACCCTGAGAACACTGTGAGAAAGAACCCCAATCCACCCTTGTGTGAGCTAAGTGTTTTGTGCCATTTTGTGAAGGTTTGAAGAAGGAGAAGAAGCAAGGAGCAAGGAGAAGAGGTGTAGTGCAAAGATCCAAGGGCAAATCTAAGTTAATTAAGGTATTTTCGGATTTCCCCTCTTGTTTTATGCTTTAAACCTCCATTAGAGCCCTCCTAGGATCTAGTTGATGCTTGTTCCAAGCCTTATGTGTGCATGGATGCTTTAATAAGTCGAGATATCTATAGATCTGAATGATTGGGTGTTGTAGAGCCCAGATCTACTGCCTTTTTGTTGTTACTTTGCATATTAACCATAGATCTACCCATTTTGTGCATCTTTTAGCCTTATTTCCCTTATTCATGAGGTTGTACACGTAAAGTTGGAAACTTTACGTGGTAAATCAGCTTATTGGACTCAGATCTATCAATTGTATGTGTTGGATTCAAACAAAATCGAGTAAAAATCAGTTGCATGGCGGCAACTCGGCGAGTCGGGAAGAACGACTCGGCGAGTTGGGTCGCGAGTCCCCGATTCCTTCGTTTTTATCAGTATCGAGTGGATCCAGTGAGTTAGAGAGTGGACTCAGCGAGTTGAGAGTAGACTCAGTGATGGAGTGACTCGGCGAGTTGTTCATACAACTCGGCGAGTCCAAGGCAATCTTCTTAAGCTCAAGAACAACTCGTCGAGTTGTTCATAGGACTCGGCGAGTCGGATGAAGATTGTCTAAGTTCTTGGATCGGGAGAGTACTCGTCGAGTCGATGCCATACTCGACGAGTAGCAGCGAGTTGAGTCGAGGAGTGAGAATAGGGACTCGGCGAGTTGGCGGCCCAACTCGGCGAGTCAGGTCAACTATGGGTTGACTTTGACCGAGAGTTGACTTTGACCTGGGGTAAAAGAGTCATTTTACCCAGTGCAGTGTTTAGTATTTGATTGAGTATGTTTATGGACTTGTAGCTGGGGAGATACCGGAGCAGCAGCAGTTAGCCCTCAGAGCTATTCACTCAGCAGCCAATTCACGAGGTGAGTTCCTTTTCAGTAGGAGCGGGTCTAAGGCCACAATGTCGGCCCGTTTAGCTAGCAGTAGTATCCAGATCTTTATCCGACGCAGTAGTTAGCATGTTTGAAGCCTTCGTGGCTCAGACAGGATTATGTGTGTTCATGTTAAGTGATATGTTATGTTATGATCAGTTAGCTTCGGACTCCGGTTCGATGTCAGCTTCGGACTCTGGTTCGATGTCAGCTTCGGACTCAGGTTCGATGTAGGGGACAAGGTCCCGGTCAGCTTCGGACTCCGGTTCGATGTCAGCTTCGGACTCAGGTTCGATGTAGGGGACAAGGTCCCAGTCAGCTTCGGACTCGGTCTGATGTGAGCTTCGGATTGCGGTCCGATGTAGGGGACAAGGTCCCGGTCAGTCAGCTTCGGACTTCGGTCCGATGGAGGGGGGGGGGCAAGGCCCCAGTATGTGCTTGATATATATATTATTGTTGGTATGTGGTAATTTGGGGGAGCACACTAAGCTTCGTGCTTACAGTTTCAGTTTTTGGTTTCAGGTACTTCCGCTTGTAGAGAGAGGAGCTCGGGATGATGGCATCGCACACACCACCGCTTCAGCTTTTATCCTGGGAGTTGATTGGTTCTTGATTTTTATATAACATGGATATGATACAGTTTTCCGCATAGTGTTTTCATTACGATTTTGAGATACATCGTGTATGGTTTATGATATGACACTCAGATTATGGTTTTTGGTTATGTTGAAAAACGAAATTTTTGGGTCGTATTTTTGGGTCGTTTCAGCAGCATAGGCAAGAAATATTCGAACAGATTCCAGCCTAGCCACAGAAGCAAAAGTTTCCTCATAGTCGATTCCTTCCTCCTAGCAATATCTTTTCACCACTAGACGAGCTTTGTTTCTTATCACATTGCCTTCCTTGTCCATCTTATTTCTAAAGACCCATTTGAGACCAACAACCGAGGCATCTTGAGGAGTTGGAGTGAGGCGCCAAAATTTATTTCTTTCGAATTCATTAAGTTCGTCTTGCATGGCTTCAACCCAATCGGAGTGATCAAGAGTAGTGTTAATTGTCTTTGGTTCAACTTTTGAGACGATGGAGTTAAACATACAGAACTCTACTTTTGAAAATAAGGAAGTTTGCTTTGCCTTTAGTTGAGATCGGGTCAGGACCTTTTCAGAGACATTACCGACAACCTGTGAAACAGGATGATCTCTGGTCCATTTGACAAGAGGAGGGTAATTTGGATCATAGGATGGATCCAATTCAGCATTTACCATCTCTTCTAGTTCAAATTGACTATCATCATCATAAGACATATCGGCATTCTCCCCCTCGACAGATGAGCTTTCAGGTGTATCTTGACTTTCCGGAGCTACAGGAGTTTCGGGTGTTGCAGTGCCTTTGGGTGTTTTTGAGCTTTCGGGTACCACAGGACTTTCGGGTGCAGATTGGCATTCGGGAGCAGCTGAAGAATAGTTCTCCCTCTCAACATGTGAGCCCGACTGTGTAGAAAAAGGTGGATCCTCCCCCTCAACTGAAGCACCGTGTTGTGGCAGGTCGTTTGGACTTGATTCTCCTTCATTCATTTGCTTGGCAGCATCTTCGATGAGTTGCTTCAGATGATCTACTTTGTTGTCTGCTGCACTAGCTTCCGAGAGAGTAGCCTTCTTTGGTTCATCGAATAACTCAACAAACTTCTCAAACAGATTTGCAATCGAGGGTGTGACTTGGCCTGTTTGAGAAAAAATTTCTCCAACTGTGTCTTCACAGGCCTTCAACTTTTTGACATAGCTATCATCAAAAGTCACATAATAAGTTTCTTCTATCTTCCTCGAACGCTTGTTTAATACTTGATAGGCTTTCGAAGTGAGAGAATATCCCACGAAAATCCCTTCATCAGCTTTGACGTCGAACTTGTTACGATAAAGCATCGTGAGCCGAATACATGGAAGAATTTGACGTTTGGCTTTCTGTTGTTGATGATCTCATAAGGAGTAAGAGTGAAACGCTTATTGAGATAGGACTCGTTCTGCGTAAAACATGCTGCAGCAATAGCATCAGCCCAAAAGTATAAAGGTAAAGAAGCAAAACTTAGCATGGTTCGGGCCGCCTCACACAAAGATCGGTTTTGTCTTTCGACAATCCCAGTTTGTTGAGGGGTGTAGGGAGGTGAGAAGTTGTGACTAGTTCCTTTTTCTACCAAGAAGTCTTCGAATTCTTTATTTTTGAACTCCAGCCCATTATCGATCCTGATGTTGCGAACGACTTTCCTCAGCTGCACTTCAACCTGCTTGATAAACATCTTTAGCTTGAGAGTTGCTTCAGATTTGTGCTTCAGAAAGAACACCCATGTAAAACATGAAAAGTCATCAACAATGACAAGAATATACTTGCTGCCGCCGATGCTTTCGATAGATGATGGACCACACAAGTCAATGTGAATTAATTCTAGTGGTTCAACAACTTTAGTGTTTACAATCGATGGGTGACTTTGACGACTCTGCTTCCCCATTTCACACGCAGCACATAAATGTTCGCCATCGAACTTGAGCAACGAAAGACCTCTAACATGACCTCCTGTGACAAGTTTGTTGATATCCTTGAAGTTGAGATGAGAGAGCCTTCTGTGCCACAACCAGCTTTCGTCAGATTATGCTTTGGACAAAAGGCAGATAGCTGGATTTCCTTTGATAGGTTTGAGATTAAGAGGAAACATTTCGCCTTTGCGCTCCGATTTGAGAATCACTCTTTTTGTTTTATTCTCTATTATTTCCGAACCCTCATCGTCGAATGAGACCTTGAGACCGGTACCTCCAACGAGCTGAGATACACTGATGAGGTTGTGCTGTAGTCCTTCAATGTATGCAACCTTTCTAATCGTGAAATCTCCATTTGTTATCATTCCATTACCTTTTATCGTGCCGAATGAGTTGTTCCCGAACTTGACATTTCCCCCGTTTGAAAGAGACCGAAATTCCCTCAGCTCTTCCTTCCTTCCTGTCATGTGACGTGAGCAGCCACTGTCAATATATCATTCTTCGTCAAACTGCTCGTCACTAATAACCTGCAAAAATTAAGCAGATTTAGGAACCCAAAGTTTCTTGGGTCCACGTGAGCTTTTCACAGGAACAAGAATAGTAAGAGAGATGTCAACAAGATATATTCTTTTTATTAAACTTGTTTCATCTTTCTTTTTAATGGTGAAAACCTTAATTTTGTTGAGATTTGTTACAGTCGGTTTGGATTCAGGTTTAGGCATTTGGACTTTGGAATGATTTTGATCAGTCTTGACTGACGAAACCTTCGATTTTCCTTTCAAATCTGTTGAAGATTTTGGATTTTGAGTATGAACAGAATTGGATTTAGAATGAGGTTGAGAGGAATTAGAAGAATTAGAACGAGAGAAGTTAGACTGAGAAGTTTTATTGATTTGAGGTCCTGAGTGACACTTTTGTTTTTGGTCATTTGTGGGACCGAATCTCGAACTTTGATTGCTTTTGCTCTCGGAACCGAACCTATGCTTTCGGTAGCTGGTGTTCTCTAAACCGAACCTTTCCCTTCGGTTGTTATGATCCTCAGAACCGAACCTTTCCTTTCGGTTATTATTACTTTCTTGCTGCCTAACAGCACTTTTCTCTGACTTTGAATTTCTGTCATGATAAGAGAAATGGGCGTTTTGAGATCGCCAAAAATGTTTTCATTCAGAGAGATTTTTCTTGTATCTCTGACTCCTTTGCTGTTTTTGATCCTTCACTTGCTTCGGCTGTCGATGGATATTGGCTTTTTGCTTTTGCTTCTTGTCAGCCGGTTCACTTTGAACTGATGATGTTTCGCTTAAAGGAGTGACTTCTTCTGTAGGAACTCCTTTTTCTTCAGGAACTTCTTTTGTACCACTAGTACTTGGCACGTCGAAGTTGTCAGGCTTGTTTAGTGGCTCTAGCACATATCTGCCTTTGGTTTTCCAGGGCGTCCGCTCCGAAAGACCAATGGTTTCGTCATCATTATCGATAAGGGCGCACCAGAAGAACTCATCACAACCATCAACATTATCTTCATTTACAATGGCTGTGAGTTTGTATGTCTGATGTTCGGTTACTCCTGTGACCTTATACACCTGATTTGGAGTCGTCCTTGCCTTTTGGTATACAACAACTTTTTCTTCAAGGATCGGGGATTTTTGTTGGGACAGACGAGCAAACTCCACAAAATTTTCTGAAATAAGATTTTTGTGGTTTTCGGGTTCGCTCTTGACAAACTCAGAACAGTCAACTTCATCATCTACAGAAATTTCACTCATATCATCATCCTCATTAAGCTCAGATGCATTTTCAACATCCATTTTATTTTCTGAGCTCAAGCTGGCATTCAATGAGTCAAACTTTTGTATGGTTTCGGTCCTTAGTTTCAGTTTATCATTTTCATCCAAAAGATTTTTCAGCATGTCCTTATGGTCTTTGGACTTTATGAAAGATTCGATTTTGTCTAGACCATACATATAAGTCGGATTTACATCCTGAGACGAAACTACACTTTCGCAATTATATGCTTCAGCGTCAATTTCATCTTCCTTAAACTCAAGGAAGGGCAAAATCATGCGATGAATTTTCTGTCCTATTTCACAGTTAAGATGAAGTTGAGTGATGTTAGAATAAAGACGCTTAGCAATCAAACAAAACACATTTCTTTGTTTCAAAAGTGTTAAATTGTCTCTTTGTAAATAAATGTTTTCGTCTTTGGATTTGATCAACTCCGACTCCTTCAGCTCTATCCACATCCTCCGTTCCTCACTCTTTAAAGACACCCTGCTTATTTGGTCAGTTAGGTTAGAACTGGTGACCCGTGTTTGAGTTAAACTACTGTCTAGATGAGAGATTCTTGAATTTACATTTTTTAATTCTTTTTCATATGAATTTTGTGGGACTTTGAATGAAAAAAAATGGATTGTACCTTCTTGATTAATTCATCAAGCTCATTAAACTGCACGCTGAGAGGTTTTGCTGTGAAGCACAAGTCCTCTCGCTCCTTCGTGTCTTCATTCCCACCGTCTGTGTTGTATCCCCTCATTTTAGATACATCCGACACCATCAAACACTTTCCACCGCTTCCTTCACCTTTGGCAATGTAAGCCTTTCCATGAGATGGCTTTCTGACTTCATCATCCTCAGAGTCGGTTGACCAGACCTCCACGCCACCGAACTCATCATCCGCTACCGAACCCTGCACAATTAAAGCATTCATAGAAGGGTTAGCAGTAGTTTTCTTTCTCTTGATCTCTTCCATCTTTTTCATCAACACAGCTTCTTCATCTTTTTCTTCATCCTTTTCTGCCATTTTCTTTAGGACACAGTCTTTGGCATAGTGGTTCTTTCCTCCACAGTAGTAGCAGTTCACACCTGAATCTCTTTCAGCTTTCGGCTCATTCTTTGGTTCTTCTGCCTTCGGTTCCTCGCTCACTTTTTCAGAACTATAGCTTCCGTGCCAATTTCTGTTCTTATTGGTAGGAAACCTTTTCTTAATAAACCTCTTTGGATTTGACACCATCATTGCATAATCTTCAGAGGTAAGGTCATAGTCTTCTAAGTTAAGATCTTCATCTTCTACCACACTTTTGCTTTTAGATAGAAGGGCCAAGGAACCCAAGCTTGAAACCACATTTTTCTCCTGCAAGACAATCTTTTCTTGGGATTTCAAAATCCCTACCAGTTTAGCCAATGAATATGATTTGAATTGCTCATGAGCTTTAACAGTGGACACAACCGCTCTCCACTCAGATCTAAGACCATTCAAAAACGTAACTTTTTGTTCAATCAACTTTCTTTCAATATCATGTTTAATCATCTTACTGAGAAGATGATTGAAGCGATCGAATGTATGAGTAACAGTTTCCTCGGGATTCTGCTTAAATTCGCCAAACTCAGATAAAAGTAAGGTCTGAATGGAATGCTCCAGATCTTCGTCTGTGGAATATAACTCTCGTAGCCTATCCCATATTTCTTTGGAAATGCTGCATGAACTTACTAGCCTGAAAGTATCCGATTGAAGAGCGAATCTGATTAGTCTCAATGCTTTAATATTGCACTGAAACTTATCCTTTTCGTCTTGAGCAATATCTTTTACGTCCTTCAACAGATCATTATACTCTTTCTGAGTTTTAATGATTTTAGACGTTGCTGAATGAGCGAATGGTCCAGACACGATTGCTTCCCAAATAAGATATACATTGTCTTCAGATCCAATGACATAATCTTCAAAGTGATGTGCCCAGACTTCGTAATCCTGGGTGTAAAGGATGGGAATCTTCGTCGTTGATCCAATGCTGTTTGAGATGTTTATGGGATTTGATTGTGACTCGTCCATGCTTGATCGTATAACCTGTTTGAAAGATCAGACTTGTAATATATAAGATTAGGGCAAAACAAATAAATGTTGAGTTACGTCAATTACGGGATGACGGCTCAATAAATATTAGTTAATGCGGAATAACCCTAATCGCAACCTTTTTCACAGAAAAGATGTGTATGAATTACACAGCCTCCTGCTCTGATACCAATTGATAAGTTATTAATTAACTTGATGATCGATTAGATCTATGTAACAGGTAAGCAATGAGTATATAAATAGTAAATAACCCAAGTATGAATGAAGATGTGTCGAATGATTAGATTACTCAATCCTCAGCAGAGCTCGACTAAGAACTTCCACTGTAGAGGATTCTAGGGTTACAAGAACGATAACAATAAACTTGCTAAATATAACTCTCTGATCGTTCTATTATATCGTTACTTTCTAGGAGCATGCAAGCACCTATATATAAACTAAACCCTACTAAACTAACGGATGGACAGGCCCATACCGGAGATACATAATGGACTAACTAACGAGCCCAATAGACGCAATACATAACACAAAACACGACCCAACAATATATATATATATATATATATATATATATATATATATATATATATATATTCTACTATATAAAACATATTGCTCATGTCTTGAAATTTAAGAGGTACACTAATGTAAGCATCATGTACAATTTGTAATGCATTAAGAAAAACACGTATTTTTAATGGTCCAAAACTAAGTGAAAAAATCATACCATAAATATGATCAATTAATATAGTTCAAATTTCAAATCTAATCCCTAAAACCTAATAAATAATAATACGTTTATTATGGAACAATTTAACAAAATCAATTAAGGAGCCTTTTAAGGATTGATTATCGTTATTTCCTCATATACATGTGGTATCTTCCATATATACATAATGTATTATACATTCAACTTCGTTCAAAAACCTCTGCCTGCAACTCTCAACTATCAAGCTTAACAAATATTTTTATCTATATGTTTCTCTTATCCATCTCTCCAAACTAATCCGCACGGGGAACAACGTCAAGATTTTCTATGGATGCATGATTTGTTGCTATATATAAAAAAATCTTTATTTGATTCACCCAATAACAGCCTCTGTTGGTTAACCTTTTACTCATTCTCACCAGGTAAACATTAATAAAAGTTCAATAACAATTTTTTCAATTCAAGTTATTTTGTTCGGTTTATGTTGTATGATACATGCATGGAAACCGTTGGTTGGGATCATCAAAGGTCGTGCTTCAAGGATACCTAACAAATTAAGAACTTGATAGCTAGCGTGAGAAAAATGAGAAAACCGCAGTGACTAACTCTCTCTTTTTAAATGTTAATTCATGTTTGATCTTTCTACCAAAATATACAGTTTGACAATGAAGGGAATGTTGTGTGCAATAAAGATTTTATCATGAATTATCATATTTGTTTCGGAATAGCAAAGGTATGATTATCTTTTATTTCTTCTATGCTCTTTTTTATGATGAACATGAGATAAATATTTTATATGACTTATCCGTTATTTCTTATTTTCTATGTGTTCTTTCATGAATGATATGATTTTTTTTCAATTTTTTGGGGATGAAGCATCTGATGAATAAATGCTTCATGGGGCTGCAATAGTTATGTATGTTTTAAGGAAAGGCAAATGCGATTTACAGACTTGTGATGTTAGGAGTATTTTGCACAGAAGTCACTTGAAAGCTCCATTTCATGTCATTAAAACATCATCGTCTTCTTCATATACATGATTGTCTTCATCACCTATTCACCCTTTATATCAAGTATGATTCTTTCATATCAAGATTTTGCAACTTTATGTTCAAGTTGGTAAATGTTTTGATGTGGGTATGGTAGGATAGGAAACCAAGGTTGGTCATCTTGGGACAAGTTGCTGGAATTGGGTTTCGAAATTAAGAGAATAATGAATGATTTATAGAAATATAGAGTAGTTTGGACATTAGTGGGGGCAATTCCGCGATTGTGCTGTAAGTTCTGTTTATTTACAACTACATTGTTTACTTTTGATTTTTTTTGTTACAAATCATCAATTAAAATCCATTGATATATTTCTTTATGATAAAGATATTTAGTTCTCCTTTAGTTTATGTTTCTATCTCTAACTCATTCCCTATGTATCATCTATCTCATGAAATTTTCTCTGGAATTTCTTACCATCACCGTACCACCACCATCACCGTTGTATCCTCTCTATTATAAATTATACTTTGGTGTGTGTTTTGGGCTTCTGATCACTTTCTTGTGTTTCTTTCATGTGATCATTATGAAAGAGGGTAGTATACCCAATCAATTGACCCTAAGATGGAAAATGTTAAGGTTTTCGGTGTCATTTTGCCTAATTTCATTCTATACGACATATCTTGTGGTGTTTGTACTTTCAATTTTGAATATGGTAGTGAGCTCGAAATGATTGTAGTCATGGTTTCTTCTGGTGAATTTTACAATGACGGATAAATTGTAGCAAAAACCATGTTAACATGTTTTGTATTGGTTTAACAGGTAGAAAGGTGGAATCTTTAAGGTCTTGAAGTCAACATTACAAGCTAACTTATCACTGATTTCTAAATTTTAGGATCCAGTTTTGGAATTGCATATTAATTTATGCATGTTTTTTTCATTTGTTTCTAGATTACTTGAGGCTGTGATGAAAATTGGAAGCCAAGGCTAAATGCTTGGATAGACAGGTGCTAACACTAAAAGTTAAGTATAATGCTATACCAAGGAAAATATGGAAAGTACATTGCTAATTTTCTGGTATCAAAGTGGTTGAACATGAAATGCTAGCTTGTGGTAGATACACCATTAATCTTTTTTTGGTCATTTGTGTCATTACTTTTTTTGGATTCAGTTAGTATTTCAAATTGTTTAAAATTCTTTTTAATTATTATTTCAGTTTGTAGTTCTCTGAATAAATACTCATTTCGTGTAGTTAATGAATTTATTTTGTAAATATCAACTATTAATAACTCATTTTGCGTTTGTTTTGCCATTTATTATGTTTATACATTTATTTTATATTTAATATTATAGATTTTTTTTGAACATAAGGAAAACCAATTAAGTAAAACTTCTAAATATTAATGTGATTTTGTTGTACCATATAAAAGCTAACGACTTAAAAATATTAAGAAAAATAGATCGCATTGGATATTTGGGTTTATAAAAATTGGTGAATTGATTTTGATATTAAAAGACGCAATAATTCCTTAATAACCACGATATTATTATTATTATTATTATTATTATTAATATTATTATTATTCATTCATTCATTCATAAAGAACATTAAACAAGTATAATAAAAACTTTAATTCCAAATGTGGATTCCAATTTTAGTGTCTGATCCGATTTTAATACGGTTTACTCATTCATAAAGAACAATAAACAAGTATAATAAAAACTTTAATTCCAAATGTGGATTCCAATTTTAGTGTCTGATCCGATTTTAATAAGGTTTACGAGATTACAAGTTGGTATCAATTTTGACATGATAATGCTCCAAAAGTGTTGATAAGTAAAATACATACTACTTTTTATTTTTATTTCTAAGGATAATATGTTTTGCCTGACAAAACATTGTTTTTATAAATTTAGTATTTTGTAATGATTAAGCCTCTTACTAATCACCTATATACCTTATAAAGTATTTAACAATTCATACTTAATTTTTATCTGTGTAAATCATGATGTTTTGAACACAATTATTCATTGCATAAATCAGACTAATTTGGGACATTATTTCATATATTACGGAAAAATATAAGATCACAAGATGAGATTGAATTTTAAATTTTAAAGAGTTAATGTACAATCTTAATCATATCCCTTAAATATCTCATCTGAAACCTATCGGAAAATGAAGTTGTCAAAAGTTGAATGGGTATTCCCTCAATTAAGGAAAAGATAAGAATTAGCACTTTTAGGACAAGCCATATTAAATTTCAAGTCATACAAGTTATAAAAGCGCTAAGTACAAGTCATCACTATGTAAATATACCTAATTCTATCATTTAAATATAAAGAAGTAATAGAATTGTTGGTTTGTATTTTACTAAAAACGATAAGATTATTAATATGTAAGATTAATAGATAACTCTGGATGTGTCAACGTATTATCAAACACAAAGTACAATTTCTAATATGCATATATACCCATAAATTAAGGAATAAATGAGATTTAAAAAACAATATTAAGCCAATTCATATATAATGACAAATTCATAATATAAGTTAAGGAATATTGTTACATTAGACTTTGAATTCGAAAAATCTCTTATATACAATTGCCAATCTACTTCTATAATGAGCAATTGATTCTACAATTCTGCCTCACATTTGCTACTCTCCCTTTCGCTCATCACATTGCAGCCGACAAAGGTAAACTTTAGCCTTAACCAACGTCTCCCACTCTCATTTGCGTAAGGAAACTAATCGCATCTACAAAACTATTTTATAAAAGAAATTATCCGTACCCGTCGCTTAGCGCGGGTAAACGGCTAGTATATATATATATATATATATATATATATATATATATATATATATATATATATATATATATATATATATTGTGTTGGAATGGTTCAACATAGGGAAATTCTATATATATTGCATTCTCAAAATTTGATTATGATTACAACGTCCCTCTTCATAGTAAACTTTTGAAAACATGGCAAATTAAATATATTGTAGCAAAAGACTGGTCTATGATCGCGTCTTTATGTGAGACATCATGAATCGTGTCCCATATGCTTCAGATATAGGATCGATTGCATGTGTTGTAATATTTATACTTTCTAAATTTTCCGAATGCCTAAGGCATTAAGAGGAGAAAAGATCTAGAATTTGTTATGACTAAATGATTAAGCAATTGTCGAGGATAATCTGAGGTTTACCAAAGATTGGTTGCTCATGGATAGTTGGAAGTATAAGTGTTAATTTTGGAATGGCCATATTAACATATTCTGAGAATAGGTAACTCTTGCTCAGAAGTGATAGTCAAAATGGGAATGTGGAAAGGTTTCCATAGGTGGAAGTTGTTTTTTCAAATCTATGCAAGATTAGAAAGCTTAATGCAAGAAGCACGTTCAAAGTAATGTACTTTGAATTTGAGACTTCGTTTCCATGGAATTAGTCTCCATTGGAATGCTCTGTAATGTCTGTTGACAAGTCTTTGTGACTTTGTGCATAGTCATTATGAGAGGATCAATGCACATAAATTTAGAATCTAATAGATTTCATTAAATGGTAGGAATTTGGAATTCTTACATTTACGATAAAGATTTGGGATTGTGAAATGAGCATCATTGGAATCATGTTCAATTGATCTATTTCACAAAGTAAAGATCATAGATAAACATAGTGTACATACTTGGTGTATGGCATGACTAGTGTTTAGAAAACATAGTTTACATGCTTGGAGCATGGGACAACTATTGTTCTAATTCAAGTATAAAGTTGATTATTTGAAACATTATACAACGAATAATGAGTAATCAATATGGTGGTTAAATAAAAGGTGTTCTATTTACTCTCAAAGGTGCTTCGGACCATAGAGGATTAGTATTATTCTTGTGTTTCACTTTGCATGTTTTGACTTCCAGAATAGCTAGGTTATTCTTTCTGAATGAATAAGTTATTCAAACCATACACAGTCGATAATATGTTGGAAGTAGGTATTAAGGCAAGACTGTCATGAATCGGGTTTTTAGATGTCCAAGGTAGTGGACATAGTAAGAGTTACTACAACATTCATGAGTACTCTTGGAATAGGGATTCGAGTATTGGATTCAACCCACAATCATTTGAATCACTTCATGGATTTTGTCCCGACTGATCATGAGATGATAATATCTTATATTCTTCAAACCTTGACATATGACTTGTTGCCTATGACTTGGTTATACATTGATTGCACGAAAACGCATTTGGTAACTTGATGTTATAAAACATGCCTTTGTGTATGATTCAACAGGTAGTAGAACAAGCATATCAGTCGAAGTTTATCCATTCCTTTTACCCTTGGAGGGATAAAAGCGATATATGTAGGCCATTCGATGATTTGGTAATGACAAACGTAAGTGCTCGGCCGGGCTTGGACTGATTTGATTTGTTCAATTAGTCAGTCGTCATAAATCGGAAATCAGGAAACAACAAATGGACAGAGAGAATGATTATAATCCATGTCTCAGTCCATATGATATCTAGAATGGAGGAATATATGATCCCTTATCTAATGGACGTGTCATTGATTTGTTCAGGGTTCGATAGCGGCTTTTAAGAGTTACGATTGCTAGTCAGGATCTTGGAGTCATACTTGAATAATAGTTTTACACTTATCCAAGTGGGAGACTGGTTGATTAAGTGTCTTAAGGCCAAATGCATCAAGACTTCCAACCATACGAAAAGGTATGTTACATTGTCTAGTATCTTGTGTAGTTTACATCTTTGTATGCTAGTTATAGGCTTAATACCTTGGAATCACCTTTGCATGTATAATAAGTGAAAACATATATCCAATGTATTTAGGGCTGTATGTGCACCATAGGATGTTGTAGTGTACTAAAACCCATCAGATACTTATACTTTCTGATTTAAAACGAGTAATCCAATAGTTTTACTTAGGGGAAATGTAGGATTTCCCGAGGTAATCATCAATATTTTAAGAATTCATGGTCTATCATTCAACTAACGAACTTCCATTATTGATTCCACGATTCCTTAGTTAATGCATCCGACTTATGTATGAAAAATATCTGATAGACTGTGGAATGTGTGGTTTCTACCTCATTTCCTGTTCCTTGTTTGGTTGTGGGTTTAGGACAGATCCATACAGTTAACTGTTTATCTGGTATTGGTTTATACATAACTAGTATGAGCCAAGAAATCATAGAATAAATCAGTATAATCATGCTTTTCATAAGAAAATATGAGATTTTCTTGAGGAACACTTTCAACTAATATCAAGGAGTGATTTTTCTTAAGGATTATATATTTATTTCACCGGACAGTATGAAATTTTCCGGGAAAGATATTTCATTTTTCAAAAGAATTGAGAAGTATTTTCCAAAAACAAAATGCTTATGAACTCACCAGCTTTATGCTGATACTCTTTCAAAACATACTTGTATTCTCAGGACTTTAGTAGACAGGTACACCTCCGAAGTTTTGAGAAGGCTGCTTAGCACCGGACTACGACTCCTGTTGACTTTTGTATTTTCCTTGATGCTAGAATATGTAATGTTTAAAATACTTATGTAAAACTTATACTTGTTAATGCAATGATTAACTGTACTTTGATTACTATTATGCATGTGTTGTGATACTTACATGATGCCATCCGCCCCCTAACGTTTCCGCCCTTCTGGTTTGGGGGTGTGACACAGAGGACTTCCACTAAGATCCCCAATATAAGATGATGAATACAGTAGCTCATGTAGATATTGATGGTGTTCTATAGTTCTAACCACAAAAGCATTTTCATGTTTAAAATCCTAAGTTAATACGCTATGCTTTTAAACATTACTTCTAATTTCATAACATTTAGGCAGTATAACAGCTATAACTTGAAGTAAAACCAAGTTTTATCTTGACATAAAACCAACAATTATATATGACATACCAGGTTTTATCTTGACATAAAACCAATAATAACAACATATAACATACTTTAACAAATGATATATATAACTTTCGAGTATAACTCTGGGTCTATCATAAAACATAGTGTATATAGAACCTCGGAGTATAACCCATAAGCTACATCACACACATATATATAATTCCCGAGTATAATTTCGGGTATATATTAGTATACTTCCATAATAATAACATGCTAACAAGTTGTGTGATTTCAAAATATCATATATATTTTAGATATACATGAGACAAAACAACTATATCCCAGTTAATATAACTATATATGTTGATACGAACATAATATCATATAAACATAATATTAACTTTTATTCAATATTTAGCATGCGTTTTCCCCCGAAAATATTAGAAATTAGGGCCGTGAAACTCACTTTAATATCGTGCTTTGATGGAATCTAATCTTAAAACGTTTAGTGGTTCGCGATCACTGGGCTCGGAATGCAAGATGGATTCAAAAAACGATAGAGGAGAAAGCAGTTCATGTGTAAGAATGGCTGAGGTCGGACTTGCTATTTATAGCCACTTTTGGACTCTTACGTCGTGAGTATTTCCAAACTCACGTCGTAAGCCAAGCCTGCTCACCTCGTAGACTTGCCATTTGTGTCCTTAGCTTCGGAAGGTGTCCGTATGACTCCTCACGTCATGATAAATTCCTTACTCACGTCGTGAGTTTAGAACTTATCACTTCGTAGTCTTGCCATCCATCTTCTACATTCCGAAGGTGGCCAGATGACTCTTCACGTCGTGAGTTAATCTATATACACGTCGTGAACTTGGAATTTATCCTTCCGTAGACTCGCCATGCGTACTCTAGCTTCAAAAGGTGGCATTTGAATCCTCACATCATGAGTCAACCTTACTGAGGTTGTGAACTATGGGAGATTAGGGTTTCTGCCACGTGTCATGCTCTATGACAACTGTAACTTCGGAAGGTCGTAACTCTTGCATATGAACTCCGTTATTGACGTTCTTTACATCCACGCATAGGTAATTCCGAGTACTACAACTCTTTATTAGATTCCAATAGCTAATTCTAATCGTATTTTAAATTCCTCTTGTTATAAGGATCTATAACGTTAGAACTTATCATAACTTCTTTACGCGAAGTTAGATTTAGACGTTCTCTTTGTTTTTGGAGTCGTATTTATACTATAAAGTATGTACGAAAGACCATACTTGTATTAGAATTACCATGAAATACACAGTCATTTTACTACATTATTTGTTTAACAAAATCACATTACTTGATTGATCTAATCACATACGATTGTTGTTGACCTATTTTGACGGGTGTTACAATAGGAGTTCAAATTGTAGAAAAATCCAATATTTTTCCATAGATGAAGATCATATCTCTGTCTTGTAAAATGAGATGTGGAACATTGTCCACACTCTGCTATTGGTGAGATAAGGGGCCTCGCCCACACTCACCTCCCTACCAGGCACATACAAGTATCACACAGACAAAAAGTATACTCCATCATGAAAACCATTCCTTGGGCACCCGCCCGCTATCAATGGACCTTGGTCCTAAATATCATACTGGCATATAGTGCCTAGGGCTAAACCCAGGGTCTTCCTACTCATATCTACATGGTCCGACATTGTGGCCTTAGACCCATTCACACAAAGGGAAACTCACCTGCACTGTGGAATTCTTGCTGATAACCCTCTGATTGTTGTTCGATAATGCTCTGAACCGCTGCTCCACTAGCTCCCCGAGCTACCAATATCAATATACATAACACTTAGATCCAAACAGAACACTAGAAGTCGACGAAGTCCGCTCTTGAAAAAGTCAAAGTCCTGGTCAAATTCAACCTTCCTAACTGACTCTACTCGCCGAATCATCCCAAGACTCGTCGAGTCCATGAATTCAGAAACTCCCATAATACGACTCAACTCGCCGAGTCACCCCAAGACTCGTCGATTTCAACGATCTCTGAGTCATATCCTGCCCAACTCACTAAGTCACCACCCAACTCACCGATCTAAGTCTTAACCCGGAAAGGGTTAGTGTTCCGCGAGCTGACTCGCTGAGTCTAAGAATAGACTCGCCGAGTTTATGACAATCTTCATCAGACTCGCCGAGTTGTTCTTCCAACTCGTCGAGTCCATGCCGATCTTCATCAAACTCTCCGAGTTCACCCATGTGACTCGTCGAGTCACATCAGTTCTTAATCCATGTAGTGGCTTTTCGAGTCATGCAGGGGCTCCAACTCATACATCCATTCTTCCTAAGTGTATTCCTCACGTAAAGTTGCAAACATTATGTGAAACCAAAGATATATGGGCTGAAATCACTCTAGAGCTAGGGTTTGAGACCAAGGGGCTTCACCAAGAACTTATTGGCATAAACTTTATGGCTTTCTGGATCCTTAATAGCCTAGATCTGAGGTAGCAACCTCAGATCTACTCCAAACTCAAAATAGATCTCCTCCATACTCAAAATGCCCAAATATCAACCATAAGATAGATCTAAATGCAATAGGGTCAGCTTATTACCTCAAAGGATCTGAAAAGCCACACCAACTGTGTATCCAAGGCTTCCTCTTCCACCACTATGAACCTCCTTCTCTTCCAAGTTTCCAATCACTTCACCAAGGCTAGATCTTGCTCAAAAATGGATATTGTGGCTAGGGTTCGGTATTCTGGGTGAGAGAGACTATAAAGGTACCCTAGGGAAGAGAATGAGATGTTTAAAGAGGGAACCAAGTCCTGAATTTAGGGTTTCCCAATCCAGACCGGACTCGCCGAGTCAACTCTCCGACTCGTCGAGTCGGTCGCTTACTCTCTAACCCGGATCCTGCTTCGACTCGTCGAGTTCACCTATGGACTCGACGAGTTGACCCCTTGACTTAGGGTTTTCCTTTCCTTTCTTGGTCTTTCTGATTCTGGGTGTTACAACTCTCCCCCACTTAAACTAAAATTCGTCCTTGAAGTTTCTCTACGGCCAATCGCCCTACAATCTGCCTTCAACACTATGCTTGGTAGACCTATCACCTGCTGACTACTTTCGTTGGACTTCCGCCCAGTCATTCTGACTATCATTAGTCCTTGTGGATAATATCCTCGGGTCAACCCTAACCTGACCATCGTGGGAACACAACTTACTCAACTGACCAACCTTCTGGTACTCCGCGAGTACTTATGCTGGACACCCTAGGGGCTCACCCCCTCTTCCTTCTATGTTTTTTGGCCTCCCTAAGGCAACGTTCCATAACCAACTACTTCCTCTGTCACTGTGAAGGTCCTATCCTTCACCAACTCCATTATCCCAGAACTTCCAGTACGGGTCCTTACTGCCAGTATCCACTGGACACTTCTCACTACTATAACTTAGTGCTGAGCACCCCTTCCAGTGAATGGTTTGGATAATCCTTCAATTAAAAGATTCATCCCCGCAATGGTTAGACTCAAACGAGAGTTGCACAATAGGGTGAAACCCTTCCCTCTGAGATTATGCAACCTGTTGTGATGTGCATAGCACTCCTCGATCAACAAATTGCATTCCACGATAAACTGCTTACCATCACTGCCACTGATTGAAAATTTCGGCTATCCCTTATCTGCCGTCCAGATGAACCGAGACCACTTGTAGTCTTACAATACCTTCCACCTCTGGCTTGCTGACGCAAAATGTTGCGGCTCTCCCGCCGCTCTACCATGCTCTACATGTTGTCTCTGCCACTGACTACTAACATGAAAGCATCCCATGCTACTATTCTCAAAATCCTCATTCCAACTCTTTCGAGTCCTGCAGGTGATCCTCCATCCTGAGATTCCAACCAGATACAAACCATCTTGATTACATGATCTAACTATTGGGAAGTTTCTCAAACTCCCAACCCTGAACTCATCAACCCATCCATCGTTGTGCTACTTCTTTTCCTTCTCAGAGGTCGTGTACTCATCCTGGATCTGCACGCTCTTACCATTGTACACTCGGAGGGTTCTCCCCCACTTTGATCCTGCTCAATGCTCGAGAAGAATTCCCAATCTTCTATGCTATACCGCAATCAATCTAATGATGAACCGAGATTGCCATAGCTAGGGACCTAACCGATCCATCACTCAATAACACCTTTCTGAATCCAGCAGGTCACTACTGAGTTTCACACAAGCAGGCTATAGTTACTGCATCCTAAGTAACCTACTTCCATAAGGCACCACCCCCTGACTACCACTTTATTATCCAAGGTATGCAGATGGCATATAACTAAATCGCAAGCAAGCCGCTCAATTCTAAATTACTTATACCACATACGATGCAGAACCATAACAATATAATCATCAACAGAGAAAGTAGAAAATGGAAGACACATACCTGCAACATCCAGAGCTGCACACGACTCCATGGTAGTCATCTGAAAAGCCCTGCCTCCTACCGCAGGCGCCTCTGCTCGGCCCTGACGGCCATCTTTAATCCTCAGAGTTGCAGGGGCATGTGCTATCACCCGTCCAGCCGAAAACAAACTGGGGCACTGGGCCTTCTTGTGGCCCCGCTGACTGCAGTGGAAACATATCAAGTCTGATCCCCGCGTGGTGGTAGCAGTACAATCCCAGCTAAGATGACCAGTTCGGCCGTACTTGAAGTAGAACAAATCTCTACCACTACCACTCCTACACGCACCCTCCTGCGTCCTGCCGCACCTCCCGCATCGGCCGCGACTCTGGTAATCCCTCGATCTCGAATCTGACCCCTTTTGCCCGAACCTGTGGCTACCTGAACCTCATCCGGCTTGCTCTTCCGGATCTGCTCCAAATCAATCTCCCTCTATCTAGCCCGAGAGATCATATCTTCCAGCGTCTTATAGCCGGACTTGCTCACGAACTCCCTGATGTCAGCCCTCAACATCTCATGATATCGGGTCTTCTTCATCTCCTCATCCGCGACATACTGCGGAACAAGAAGGGACCTGTCCCTGAACTTGGCGGTGATTTCCGCTACAGTCTCAGTAGTCTGCGTCAAATCTTGAAACTCCCGTGCCAACTGCTGCACCTCAATAATCGGTGAAAACTCAGTCCTGAACTTGGCCGAGAAATCGCTCCATGTCATCGCGTCCAACGCGGCATCATCACTAATAGCATGCCCAACCTCCTCCCACCAATCCCTCGCTTTGTCCTTCAGAAGACAGGAGGCGAGTCTGACCTTGTCCCCCTCGGGACATCGACTCGTACGGAATGCATTGGGAACATCGGCCAACCACGTGCTGCTAGCAATGGGGTCCCTAGCCCCATGAGAATCTGGTGCTCCGCAACCTCTAAACTCTCGGAATTTCATAGTACGCACTTCCATCAAAGCCATTATCTCAGTACGAAAGGCTCCCAGCCGTTCATCCAAGATCTCCAGTATACCCTCCTTGACCGTTCCAAATATCACAAGAGTCCGATCTAGGAAACTGCGCGTAACCTCAGCTAATATCCACTCCCTCATCCGCTCCTCGAGCTGCTCGGCCCCTAAACCCGAGCTTGATCCCTCTCTGGCGCCTGATCCGCCCACTGGTCTCTCTTGCAATGTCACCATGTTGAAAACATATCACAATACCATATCAAAATACTCATCACTGCTGAGGGATCAAACGCACAAACTACAAGTTTCCCGGTCTCATCTCGGCCTTTCTCGAATCGGGTACGGATCCTCTACTTTCAGTAGTATGGGCCCATACTACCTTCCACATCTATCCGTACTTTCCTCAAGAACTGCTTTGACTCTGTCGGGTCCCTTTTTCTACTACTACTACTCCTAGCACTATCTCATCCTAGGCTTACCCTAGGGAAACCTCTGACTCCACCCAAACCAGTCCTCAGTTGTCGAAGGCCTCTTTGCGATGCCTATTACCCATCACCTGAATACCATCACATGTGACGAGGCTCAGATAATCCTTCGAGTAAAAGACTCATCCCTACAACGGTTAGAATCAAACGAGAGCTGCGCAATAGGGAGAAATCCAGCACTCTGAGATTATTCAACTCTGATCACCTATGGCGTGACGTATTCACCTAATGGCTAACTCCCATCACTCAGAATCCCACAATGCACAAAGCAAGCAGCATTCAGAGAAGGGAAAATCTAACCTTAACATACTCAACAATCATAATCTCATATCAAGAATTTGTACTAACATACAACATAATCTGATATACTCAGGCATAACCTAAACAGACTATCCTACTACTGTCTAATCATCACTATCATGCAGCTCAAGCACAAATAACAGGCACATAAGGCATCCTCCCTAGATCCTTAGGCCTAATCTAGCATGCTGTTCTATTAACTGATAATCATAACATAACTTGTATGGGTATTTTGGGATATTTACTTGAGCTCGGCTGATTGCATGCACCACACCCTTTTCTCTTTTCAAAATTCTTTTCCTTCTGAATTCTTTTCGCTTTTCAAAAACTGTTTAATTTCTAAAAACTCTTTTTACAAAACTGTCTTTTCATTTTGAAAACTTTTAAACCAAACCCTTTGTTTGAGTTCAGACACACCCGAGAGTATGTCCAAATCCCTCAAACCAAGGCTCTAATACCAACTTGTAACATCCCAAAAATCCGTACCAAAAATTTTTCTTTAAATCATTACCAAAGCCATATTCGCAAAACATATCATAAGTCATAACATCAATTCAGAGTATGAATTTCAAAACATATTTTCATCATTAGAGTAAAACATCCCAGGCTGACTAATCAATGGTGTGTGCCATGCGATCACCCTGAGCTCTTCCCTCCGCTACCAGAAGTACCTGAAACCAAAACTGAAAACCGTAAGCACAAAGCTTAGTGAGTTCCCCAACCTACCACATACCCTGCATAAACACATAGAGCACATATTGGGCCACGCCCGCTACAACGGCCCCTCCGCTCCAAGCGCTGCCTGGGTTCCAGCCCTGCTCGGATACAGATATGTTTCACTTAGGCCTCGCCTGTCACTAGGCCTCGCCCGCTAACATATAATAGCACATAAACATATCATAACACATAAGCTAAACATATACTAATGGATCCTGTCCTAAGGCCTCGCCTATCTTAGGCCTCTCCCATGTCCTGCTACTGAGGAGTCATGGAACCCCGTCCATGCTCCTATTGATAGTGAGATACGGGCACCACCCACACTTTCTCTTTCCCTAACTTGGACCTTGCCCCTGTTCTACTGCTAACGAGATGTTGAACACCATCGACACTCTGCTATTGGTGAGATACGGGACCTCGCCCACACTCAACTCCCTACTAGGCACATACAAGTATCACACAGACAATAAGTATACTCTATCATGCAAACTATTCCTTGGGCACCCGCCCGCTATCAATGGACCTTGGTCCTAAATATCATACTAGCATACAGTGCCTAGGGCTAACCCCTGGGCCTTCCTACTCATATCTACATGGGCCGACATTGTGGCCTTAGACCCATTCACACAAAGGGAAACTCACCTGCACTACGGAACTCTTGCTGATAACCCTCTGACTGCTGTTCGACAATGCTCTAAACTGCTGCTCCACTAGCTCCCCGAGCTACCAATATCAATATACATAACACTTATATCCAAACAGAACACTAGAAGCCGACTAAGTCCACTCTTGAAAAAGTCAAAGTCCTGGTCAAAGTCAACCTTCTTGACTGACACTAATCACCAAGAACAGACTCGCCGAGTCTATGACAATCTTCATCAGACTCGCCGAGTTGTTCTTCCAACTCGTCAAGTCCATGCCGATCTTCATCCAACTCTCCGAGTTCATTCATGTGACTCGCTGAGTCACTTCAGTTCTTAATCCATACAATGGTTTTTCGAGTCATTCAGGGGCTCCAACTCATAGATCCACTCTTCCCAAGTCTATTCCTCACGTAAAGTTGCAAACATTACGCGAAACCAAAGAGATATGGGCTTAAATCACTCTAGAGCTAGGGTTTGAGACCAAGGGGCTTCACCAACAACTTACTAGCATAAACTTTATGGCTTTTGGGTCCTTAATAGCCTAGATCTGAGGTAGCAACCTCATATCTACTCCAAACTCGAAATAGATCTCCTCCATACTCAAAATGCCCAAATCTCAACCATTAGATAGATCTAAATGCAATAGGGTCAGCTTATTACCTGAAAGGATCTGAAAAGCCACACCAACTGTGTATCCAAGGCTTCCTCTTGCACCACTATGAACCTCCTTCTCTTCCAAACTTCCCATCATTCACCAAGGCTAGATCTTGCTCAAAAATGGATATGGTGGCTAGGGTTCGGTATTCTGGGTGAGAGAGACTGTAAAGGAACCCTAGGGAAGAGAATGAGACGTTTAAATAGGGCACCAAGTCCCGAATTTAGGGTTTCCCAATCCAGACCGGACTCGCCGAGTCCACTCTCCGACTCGTCGAGTCGGTCACTTACTCTCCGACCTGGATCTCGCTTCGACTCATCAAGTTCACCTATGGACTCGACGAGTTGACCCCTTGACTTAGGGTTTTCCTTTCCTTTGTTAGTCATTTTGATTCTGGGTGTTACACATATAATAGATTTAATACTAGAAACTTTTGCATATAAGCGAACGATACTTTTGTGCTTTCTTTGAAAACATGAATTTATGTATATATCTTCATAAAACGAACATAAACATGCATGTAATAGTATTTCCCACGGGTTAAAAGTTTTATCCAGCATATATTAGATCTAAGACCTTTTTGTAAAGTTATTTTCCAAAATGCATTTTGTTTTCATGGCATGTAACCTCCCCCAAAAGTGTAAAATGAGTGAAAACTAGTAGAAATGAGGGTATTAACTCACATTTTGTGCTTTCCCATGAATATGGCAAGAAATGGTGAGAAAGATGAGGTAGAATTCGAGCTTTTTGAAGACAACACCTCATTGAACTTCAAGATTCTTGCCTACGATTTTTGATTAAACATTATGAGTAAACTAACCAAAAGATGATGATGGATGGGTGATAGAACTCAAAAATTTGGAAGAAACACTTACCAAAAGACTTGCAAAAACACTTGGAAACAACTTGGGACTCATGGAATCACTAGAGAGAGTGTAAGAAGTTTGAAGATGTAGAAAGGGTGGGGAGAAGGCCTTTTGGCTGAGTTTTAAAGATAGGAGAGGAGAGCAGGAGTGGGGTGGGTTTCATGGGGAAGGGAAGAGGTAAGTCTTCTCTATTTTTATATTCAAGTAAAGCCCTTTGATTAAAATAATCAAGTAAGGCTTATGGATTATTATTTTCATTGTGTGGTTTCTTGATTTCTTTAATATAAAGAGGTCATGATTATGTTGGAGGTTGGGATATGGTGGGGAAAAAAGGAACACCATTAGTCTTATTGTAGTTTTTATTAAAAAAAAAACTATCCTTTTATATAAAAGTTGTGCATTTTTATAAAATGTGGTGGGATTTGAGAAATTTGTATGGTTAAATAATTAATAAAATATTGTTATTTAATATTATTAACAATAATATTATAACCTTATAATCAAATTGTTTTTTCTGAAATTCGTTGTATAAAATGTGAGCGTTAAAAGTGATAACACCTGTCTTCTTGATGTGTGATCTTTTTCTGATAATTAACTATAGTATCAAGCTAAATAATAGATCATATGATGTTTGAAACATGTTTATGGCTTTGTGAACAAGTTGACCTCGTGTCATGAATATTACCTAATAACCGACAATATTTGTGTGTTTTATCGAATTGCTATTTTACCGTTGTTTATTGATCGCAATAAAAACATTTATTCAATAATGGATTCAATATAGCGTACGTAGCATTGTAATATGCAATAATACATTAGGGATGTTACGGAAATCACATTTCACCTATTTGACGTAATATACACACAATTGACTTTTGTTGACCCTTGTTGACTTTTGTTGACAAAAATTTGACGGGTGTGACAATATTGAATTCAGAATAGAAAAATAAAAGAAAAAAAACCTATCATGGAAGAAATTAAGGCTCATTGAAGATGGTGCTGACGGTGATGGTGTTGTGGTGGTTGTGTTCACTGGAGGCAACATGGGTATAGCAAGTCCCTTTAAAACACCGAAAAAAGTTATAAAGGTGAAATATTGGTTATAAGATAAGAGAAAGCGAGAAGGAAACACCGAACACACATCGACGAAGGCGGCAGGTGGTGATCGGCGCTAGCAAAATCGCTGAAAATAACAGGAAAATCACTGGCCATGAAGTAGTCATTGATTGGTGGTGGTTTATGTAAGTGTATTACGCTGGCAAATTGAATCACCGAGCTGTCAAGAATCAGTTTTCGTCAAAATTTTTGCGAGAGGGAAATAATATGCACAAAAAAAATGTCTCGTCAGGGACAAAGGAGAATAAAAAGGGCTTACCCTTTAGCAGCTCCCCCAAGGAAATAGCGGTGAAAATTTTGAGGGAGACTTACACGCCTTCTTCCGTGATTATTAGTCGTTCGATCCAAAAAAAATGTAGGGCCATGATTTTGTTCACGTTTATCGCCACCATTAATGATGATTTATCGTTTCAACTTACGGTGCCCTATTCCGTGGGAAGACAATAAACTCGAACTGATGCATCATGTTGAAGACGGACGATCATGATCTAGCTTCATGTGGGACAAACACATTGCCGGTTGGAGCCCATTAGCGATGCCACCTTTAACAACAAAGCCTTCTTTTAGCGGCGACAAAAGGCACATTTTTCTATTGTCGTCACAAAAAGATGGCGTCGTCACTAAAGATGACGTCGCTAATGTGCTTATTTCTCGTTGTGTAACTTCATCCTATCATATACGATACAAACTAGTATAGTGAACTATACATACCACCTAGTAAAATAGAGGCTCATCCTCAATCTATAACTCAAACTCTACAAGTTCGACTTATAATTAAACTGGTCAAAAAGTCAACGGTCAAAGGTCAATGGTCAACTGTTAAAAGTTAACAGTTAACGCTTACCGCGTCACATTCACTCTATATTGCTCCACAATCACTAAATGCCAAAAGAGAAGCAATTGGCCCTTGTGACCCATGTCGTAGTCCATAATAACTCGCTCTACAGTTGACGTATTAACAACTAATTCCATTAAGATGTTAATCCTTAACATCCAGAGCTCAGATCTTTATATTTGAATCTACTACGTGGCTTAACGGATAAAGTTCTTGACTTTATCCATTTCCCAATTAACCAAAGCCTTAAACTTAAAACCTTAACTCATGAATATTATAAAAATGACATGAATCCTTTTTGTGGCCATTAAGAAGCTCGAAATGTGCATTTATCAGACTCTCTATAAATCTAAAAGTCACTCAAGGACAAGCATTTGGTCTTGGAGTAATGGGTTTAGGACATAAGAACTTTACCTATGTGCACATACAACCCTATAGCTTGGATCTAGGTTTCACTAATTGAACATGCAACATATCCAACACTTTCATGGCTATATCTAATGTAAACTAACAATTAAAACATATGAAAACAGATCTAGAATGATACCTTAAGTTACTTGCTTGAAAACCTTCTTCTTCTTGGAGCTTAGAGTCACAAATGTCACTCCTCTAATGGCTTACAAACACCAACTAGCAAGAAGATGATCTGAGACAGATGAGGAAGAGGGAAATCGGCTCTAGGGTTACTCCAATCACAAGGGTGTCGATTTCCTCAACCCTATGGGTCTATTTATACTGTGAGCTCCTAGGGTTTCACCCTAAAACCCTAATTGGATAACTTAGCCTCAAAGCAATCCAAATCCTTTCCTAGATAAGGCCTTGGACGATTTCTAGGTGATCCATATCCCTAAAATCGTCCAACCCTATATCCATAAGGGTTATCAGCTCAAAATACAACTTTCACACATTTGACAATTTATACCCCTTTATTCAATTAATCTCTTTAAGTCACCAAATTAATTCCTAATTAATTTATGAATTATATTAATCAAATAATATTATTATTCTTTTAACATAATATTCCTATAATACATTAATAATAATATCTCTTCTCTCTAAATCAGCCTATCAAGTTGCTATGGTGAAGGCAACCCAAAAGGACCATGCACAACTGGATATCACTTTTACCCTCTTAGGACAAAAGTAACAGATAAACTTCGACTTATATGCATTTACTTATTGACTAACCAACTATACACAACAATGCGTTTTATGACATCAATTTACTGACACGGTTTCGCATTATCAATGTACAACCAATTAGTAAATAATAAACCATATATCTAGGTTTTAAGACCATATGATATTATCGTCTTACAATCACTCCAAAGTGATTCCAGCAAGCGCGGGTTTATTCCAATGCTCAAAACTAGTTCATAAGAACTCATGAACGTTGCAGCAAACTTTTGCTATGTCTAATACCATTTAGACAATCTACACACCAATTCATGAAAATCTTCATTCATACCTACTTCCAACATATGAACGATTGTGCATTGTTTGAATAATTCGATTATTCTTAATAAACTCAATTATTCTAGAAGTCAAAACATGCAAAGTGAAACAATAGCTAAACAATTAACATAAGACAGTAACATTACTCATAAATAATACTCCTTTATTTAATCATCAAATGTTAATTACATTTATCTATTACACGTTTCTAATACTGTCTAATCTAAACTAATATCATCCTTCAGCCCAATACTCCTAGCATGCTGCAAGTGCTTAACCCTGCTCAGTCCCTTCGTAAGCGGATCAGCTGGGTTATCTTCTGATGATATCCTCTTAACCACGAGTTGTCCTTCTTCTACTCGATGTCTAATAAAGTGATATTTTCTGTCGATATGACGATATCTACAATGATCCCTCATTTCCTTGGTCAAGGCAACCGCTCCTTCATTATCACAGAAAATTTCCATAGGCCCCTTTATGGCAGGTACAACTCCAAGATCATCGATGAAGTTCTTCAACCATATTGCCTCCTTCGACGCTTCGCTCGCTGCAATGTACTCTGATTCACACGTTGAATCAGCTACGGTTTCCTTCTTGGAACTTTTCCAAGTTACTACTCCTCCATTCAGGGTAAAGACCCAGCCCGACTGCGAACGGTAGTTGTCCCTATCGGTTTGGAAACTGGCGTCACTATACCCTCACACCTTTAATTCATCACTCCCTCCGAGGACTACAAATCATTCCTTGGTCCTCCGAAGGTACTTAAGGATATTCTTGACCGCAATCCAATGCGCTCTACCAGGATTCCCTTGATATCTACTGACCATGCTCAAAACAAAGGCCACATCGGGACGAGTACAAGTCATAGCATACATGATTGAGCCAACTGCGGAAGCGTAAGGTACTTGGCTCATCTCAGCTATCTCGAATTCGGTACTCGGACTTTGAGTCTTACTTGGCTCATACTAAAACGTTTTAGTACCTTATCTAAGTAAGTATTCTGACTAAGTCCTATTAGTCTCTTACTTCTTTCTCTCACTATCCTTATTCCCAAAATATAGGAAGCCTCTCCGAGGTCCTTCATAGTAAAAGAATTCCCGAGCCAGGACTTTACCTCCTGCAGAGTCGGGACGTCGTCTCCTATGAGTAGTATGTCATCGACATACAAAACGAGAAAGCTAACTATGCTCCGACTGGCTTTCACATATACACATGATTCATCTTCACTTCATACAAATCCAAACTCTTTGACTTCCTCATCAAAGCAAAGATTCCATCTGCGAGACGCTTGCTTAAGTCCATAAATGGACTTCGCAAGCTTGCACACTCTATTTGGATGCTTCGGATCGACAAAACGCTCTGGCTGAGCCATGTAAACATCCTCAGCCAACTTCCCATTGAGGAAAGCGGTCTTGACATCCATTTTCCATATCTCATAATCATGAAATGCAGCAATGGCCAGCATCACCCTAATAGATTTTATCTTCGCAACTGGTGAGAAGGTCTCATCATAGTCAACTCCGGGAGTTTGAGTAAAGCCCTTCGCAACTAATCGCGCCTTGTATGTGTGCACATTCCCATCCATGTCGGTCTTCTTCTTGAAGGTCCACTTGCACCCAACCGTCTTACGTCCGGGCACATTGTCAACCAAATTCCAAACTTGGTTGTTATACATGGATTGAATCTCGCTGTCCATTGCCTCTTTCCATTTTGCAGACTCCGGGCCTGCCATGGCTTCCTTATATCAATTAGGTTCATCTAGATTTATTAGTGTACTATCACTAATATACGTGTCCCCTTCGGTAGTAATATGAAAACCATACAACTGGGATTGAACTCTTAACTCTTTCGGAACGTCTAAGAGGTAATGACTCATCAATTGGTTCAACCGGAGTTTCCTCCTCGGGTTGAGTGCCAGCGGTAGAGTTTCCTTCATCATTCGACTCCTGAATCTCTTCAAGATCACTACAAGGTTCGAGCTTGTCATGAGTTTCTCGTCTAACGAAAACTTCACAACCCCAGACCTTGATATGTGTCAACGAGGGAGCTTTCCCTTTCCACATCTCGTGAGGTGTTTTGGAAACCTTCTTTGTAAGGACTCAGTTAAGGATATGGGCGGCAATCGCTAAGGCATACCCCCAAAATGAGATAGGTAGTGAAGCACGACTCATCATAGAACGAACCATGTCCAACAGGGTTCGATTGCGCCTTTCTGCCACACCATTTAACTGCGGTGTCCTAGGTGGCGTCAATTGTGAAACTATTCCACATTCCTTGAGATAGTCGTGGAATTCAAGACTTAGGTACTCTCCTCCTCGATCGAATCGAAGCATCTTGATTTTCCTGCCCAATTGATGATGGGTTTGAGCCATAAGATCATTCCTATGTGCACATACAAACCCTAATGCTTGGATCTAGGTTTCTCCAACTGAACATGCAATGTATCCAAGACTTTGATTGATAGATCTAGTGTAAACATTCAAATCATGACATATGAAAACAGATCTAAAAGATTACCTTAAGTATCTTGCTTGAATCTTCTTGTCCTCGGAGCTTAGAGTCACAATTGTCACTCCTCTAATGGCTTATAAACACCAACATAGCAAGAGGATGATTAGAGAGAGAGGGGAGAGGGGAGGAAGTCGGCCAGGGTTTCTTCAAAAGCAAGAGTACCGATTTCCTTGACCCCATGGGTCTATTTATACTAGTGAGGCTCCTAGGGTTTCACCCTTAAACCCTAATTGGATAACTTAAGCCCTAAGCAATCCAATCTCCCTAATGATAAGCCTTGGATGATTTCTAGGTCCTTCTAAACCCTAAAACCGTCCACCCCTTATCCATAAGGGATTATAGCCCAAAGTACAACTATCATACAATTGACAGTTTATGCCCTTTTATTTAATTAATCTCTTTAAGTCACCAAATTAATTCCTAATTAATTTATGACTTATATTAATTAAATAACAATAGTATTATTCCTTATATTATTCTCATAATATATTAATAATATTTCTTCTCTCATTATAAATCATCCTGTTAAGTTGCTATTGTCAAGGCAACCCAAAAGGACCATGCACAATCGGGTCAAATACTTGCCTAATATAGTTGCAGCCTTAGACACTATTCCAACAGTCTCCCACTTGGATAATTCTAGTAACTATATTCACAGGCATAATCCGATTAGAAATCGTAGCTCTCAAAGACGTTGTCAAACTCTGATCTTATCGATCTTGTCCTTTAGATAAGGGATTGTACAGTCCTCTGTTTAAATATCATGCGGACAATTCTTATGGAACCAATTGTCTAGCAGTTGGTTTCTCGATCTCAGATTTATTCCACATAGAACTTAATCGAACACATCAATTTAGTTCTGACTGGGCCTGGCACATAAGTCAAATCAAATCATCGAGCGGCCGAGATATCGCTTTTACCCTCTTAGGATAAAAGTAACAGATAAACTTCGACTTATATGCATTTACTTATTCATTAATCAATTATACACAACAATGCATTTTATAACATCAAGTTACTGATGCGGTTTCGCATTATCAATGTACAACCAATTAACAAATAACAAACCATATATCTAGGTTTTAAGACCATATGATATTATCGTCTTGCGATCACCCTTTTTATCACATTCCATAAGGTGATTCCAGCAAGCGCGGGTTTATTCCAATGCTCAAAACTAGTTCATAAGAACTCATGAACATTGCAGCAAACTTTTGCTATGTCTAATACCATTTACACAATCTACACACAAATTCATGAAAATCTTCATTCATACCTACTTCCAACATATGAACGATTGTGCATTGTTTGAATAATTCGATTATTCTTAATAAACTCAATTATTCTGGAAGTCAAAACATGCAAAGTGAAACAATAGCTAAACAATTAACATAAGACGGTAACATTACTCATAAATAATACTCCTTTATTTAATCATCAAATGTTAATTACATTTATCTATTACACGTTTCTAATACTATCTAATCTAAACCAATATCATCCTTCAGCCCAATACTCCTAGCATGCTGCAAGTGCTTAACCCTGCTCAGTCCCTTCGTAAGCGGATCAGCTGGGTTATCTTCTGATGATATCCTCTTAACCACGAGTTGTCCTTCTTCTACTCGATGTCTAATAAAGTGATATTTTCTGTCGATATCACGATATCTACAATGATCCCTCAGTTCCTTGGTCAAGGCAACCGCTCCTTCATTATCACAGAAAATTTCCATAGGCCCCTTTATGGCAGGTACAACTCCAAGATCACCGATGAAGTTCTTCAACCATATTGCCTCCTTCGACGCTTCGCTCGCTGCAATGTACTCTGATTCACACGTTGAATCACCTACGGTTTCCTTCTTGGAACTTTTCCAAGTTACTACTCCTCCATTCAGGGTAAAGACCCAGCCCGACTGCGAACGGTAGTTGTCCCTATCGGTTTGGAAACTGGCGTCACTATACCCTCACACCTTTAATTCATCACTCCCTCCGAGGACTAGAAACCATTCCTTGGTCCTCCGAAGGTACTTAAGGATATTCTTGACCGCAATCCAATGCGCTCTACCAGGATTCCCTTGATATCTACTGACCATGCTCAAAGCAAAGGCCACATCGGGATGAGTACAAGTCATAGCATACATGATTGAGCCAACTGCGGAAGCGTAAGGTACTTGGCTCATCTCAGCTATCTCGAATTCGGTACTCGGACTTTGAGTCTTACTTGGCTCATACTAAAACGTTTTAGTACCTTATCTAAGTAAGTATTCTGACTAAGTCCTATTAGTCTCTTACTTCTTTCTCTCACTATCCTTATTCCCAAAATATAGGAAGCCTCTCCGAGGTCCTTCATAGTAAAAGACTTCCCGAGCCAGGACTTTACCTCCTGCAGAGTCGGGACGTCGTCTCCTATGAGTAGTATATCATCGACATACAAAACGAGAAAGCTAACTATGCTCCGACTGGCTTTGACATATACACATGATTCATCTTCGCTTCGTACAAATCCAAACTCTTTGACTTCCTCATCAAAGCAAAGATTCCATCTGCGAGACGCTTGCTTAAGTCCATAAATGGACTTCGCAAGCTTGCACACTCTATTTGGATGCTTCGGATCGACAAAACCCTATGGCTGAGCCATGTAAACATCCTCAGCCAACTTCCCATTGAGGAAAGCGGTCTTGACATCCATTTTCCATATCTCATAATCATGAAATGCAGCAATGGCCAGCATCACCCTAATAGATTTTATCTTCGCAACTGGTGAGAAGGTCTCATCATAGTCAACTCCGGGAGTTTGAGTAAAGCCCTTCACAACTAATCACGCCTTGTATGTGTGCACATTCCCATCCATGTCGGTCTTCTTCTTGAATATCCACTTGCACCTAACCGTCTTACGTCCGGGCACATTGTCAACCAAATTCCAAACTTGGTTGTTATACATGGATTGAATCTCGTTGTCCATTGCCTCTTTCCATTTTGCAGACTCCGGGCCTGCCATGGCTTGCTTATATCAATTAGGTTCATCTAGATTTATTAGTGTACTATCACTAATATATGAGTCCCCTTCGGTAGTAATATGAAAACCATACAACTAGGATTGAACTCTAACTCTTTCGGAACGTCTAAGAGGTAATGACTCATCAATTGGTTCAACCGGAGTTTCCTCCTCGGGTTGAGTGCCAGCGGTAGAGGTTCCTTCATCATTCGACTCCTGAATCTCTTCAAGATCGATCTGCCTCTGTCTCCTTGGCTTATGAGTTCTCTCTCTCGGAAAACCCCTCTCCTCGCAACAAAGACTACATTGTCACTCGGTCTATAGAAGAGATATCCAAAGGATTTTTGCGGGTAACCAATGAAAATACATCGCTCACTACAAGGTTCGAGCTTGTCATGAGTTTCTCGTCTTACGAAAACTTCACAACCCCAGACCTTGATATGTGACAACGAGGGAGCTTTCCCTTTCCACATCTCGTGAGGTGTTTTGGAAACCTTCTTTGTAAGGACTCAGTTAAGGATATGGGCGGCAATCGCTAAGGCATACCCCCAAAATGAGATAGGTAGTGAAGCACGACTCATCATAGAACGAACCATGTCCAACAGGGTTCGATTGCGCCTTTCTGCCACACCATTTAACTACGGTGTCCTAGGTGGCGTCAATTGTGAAACTATTCCACATTCCTTGAGATAGTCGTGGAATTCAAGACTTAGGTACTCTCCTCCTCGATCGAATCGAAGCATCTTGATTTTCCTGCCCAATTGATGATGGGTTTGAGCCATAAGATCATTCCTATGTGCACATACAAACCCTAATGCTTGGATCTAGGTTTCTCTAACTGAACATGCAATGTATCCAAGACTTTGATTGATAGATCTAGTGTAAACATTCAAATCATGACATATGAAAACAGATCTAAAAGATTACCTTAAGTATCTTGCTTGAATCTTCTTGTCCTCGGAGCTTAGAGTCACAATTGTCACTCCTCTAATGGCTTATAAACACCAACATAGCAAGAGGATGATTAGAGAGAGAGGGGAGAGGGGAGGAAGTTGGCCAGGGTTTCTTCAAAAGCAAGAGTACCGATTTCCTTGACCCCATGGGTCTATTTATACTAGTGAGGCTCCTAGGGTTTCACCCTTAAACCCTAATTGGATAACTTAAGCCCTAAGCAATCCAATCTCCCTAATGATAAGCCTTGGATGATTTCTAGGTCCTTCTAAACCCTAAAACCGTCCACCCCTTATCCATAAGGGATTATAGCCCAAAGTACAACTATCATACAATTGACAGTTTATGCCCTTTTATTTAATTAATCTCTTTAAGTCACCAAATTAATTCCTAATTAATTTATGACTTATATTAATTAAATAACAATAGTATTATTCCTTATATTATTCTCATAATATATTAATAATATTTCTTCTCTCATTATAAATCATCCTGTTAAGTTGCTATTGTCAAGGCAACCCAAAAGGACCATGCACAATCGGGTCAAATACTTGCCTAATATAGTTGCAGCCTTAGACACTATTCCAACAGTCTCCCACTTGGATAATTCTAGTAACTATATTCACAGGCATAATCCGATTAGAAATCGTAGCTCTCAAAGACGTTGTCAAACTCTGATCTTATCAATCTTGTCCTTTAGATAAGGGATTGTACAGTCCTCTGTTTAAATATCATGCGGACAATTCTTATGGAACCAATTGTCCAGCAGTTGGTTTCTCGATCTCAGATTTATTCCACATAGAACTTAATCGAACACATCAATTTAGTTCTGACTGGGCCTGGCACATAAGTCAAATCAAATCATCGAGCGGCCGAGATATCGCTTTTACCCTCTTAGGATAAATGTAACAGATAAACTTCGACTTATATGCATTTACTTATTCATTAATCAATTATACACAACAATGCATTTTATAACATCAAGTTACTGATGCGGTTTCGCATTATCAATGTACAACCAATTAACAAATAACAAACCATATATCTAGGTTTTAAGACCATATGATATTATCGTCTTGCGATCACCCTTTTTATCACATTCCATAAGGTGATTCCAGCAAGCGCGGGTTTATTCCAATGCTCAAAACTAGTTCATAAGAACTCATGAACGTTGCAGCAAACTTTTGCTATGTCTAATACCATTTAGACAATCTACACACCAATTCATGAAAATCTTCATTCATACCTACTTCCAACATATTAACGATTGTGCATTGTTTGAATAATTCGATTATTCTTAATAAACTCAATTGTTTTGGAAGTCAAAACATGCAAAGTGAAACAATAGCTAAACAATTAACATAAGACGGTAACATTACTCATAAATAATACTCCTTTATTTAATCATCAAATGTTAATTACATTTATCTATTACACGTTTCTAATACTATCTAATCTAAACTAATATCATCCTTCAGCCCAATACTCCTAGCATGCTGCAAGTGCTTAACCCTGCTCAGTCCCTTCGTAAGCGGATCAGCTGGGTTATCTTCTGATGATATCATCTTAACCACGAGTTGTCCTTCTTCTACTCGATGTCTAATAAAGTGATATTTTCTGTCGATATGACGATATCTACAATGAACCCTCGGTTCCTTGGTCAAGGAAACCGCTCCTTCATTATCACAGAAAATTTCCATAGGCCCCTTTATGGCAGGTACAACTCCAAGATCACCGATGAAGTTCTTCAACCATATTGCCTCCTTCGACGCTTCGCTCGCTACAATGTACTCTGATTCACACGTTGAATCAGCTACGGTTTCCTGCTTGGAACTTTTCCAAGTTACTACTCCTCCATTCAGGGTAAAGACCCAGCCCGACTGCGAACGGTAGTTGTCCCTATCGGTTTGGAAACTGGGGTCACTATACCCTCGCACCTTTAATTCATCACTCCCTCCGAGGACTAGAAACCATTCCTTGGTCCTCCGAAGGTACTTAAGGATATTCTTGACCGCAATCCAATGCGCTCTACCAGGATTCCCTTGATATCTACTGACTATGCTCAAAGCAAAGGCCACATCGGGACGAGTACAAGTCATAGCATACATGATTGAGCCAACTGCGGAAGCGTATGGTACTCGTCTCATTTCTGCTATTTCAGCTTCGGTACTCCGACTTTGAGTCTTACTCAACTTAGCATTACTTTGTATCGGTAATTCTCCCTTCTTCGAATTTTCCATACTAAAACGTTTTAGTACTTTATCTAAGTAAGTGTTCTGACTAAGTCCTATTAGTCTCTTACTTCGTTCTCTCACTATCCTTATTCCCACAATATAGGAAGCCTCTCCGAGGTCCTTCATAGTAAAACACTTCCCGAGCCAGGACTTAACCTCCTGCAGTGTCGCGACGTCGTTTCCTATGAGTAGTATGTCATCGACATATAGAACGAGAAAGCTTACTATACTCCCACTGGCTTTGACATATACACATGATTCATCTTCGCTTCGTACAAATCCAAACTCTTTGACTTTCTCATCGAAGCAAAGATTCCATCTGCAAGATGCTTGCTTAAGTCCATAAATGGACTTCTCAAGCTTACACACTCTATTTGGATGCTTCGGATCAACAAAACCCTTTGGTTGAGCCATGTAAACATCCTCAGCTAACTTCCCATTAAGGAAATCAGTCTTGACATCCATTTGTCAAATCTCATAATCATGAAATGCGGCAATTGCTAACATCACTCTAATAGATTTTATCTTCGCAACTGGTGAGAAGGTCTCATCATAGTCAACTCCGAGAGTTTGAGTAAAGCCCTTCGCAACCAATCGCGCCTTATATATGTGTATGTTTCCATCCACGTCGGTCTTCTTCTTGAAGATCCATTTTCACCCAACGGTTTTACGTCCGGGCACATTATTAACCAAATTCCAAACTCGGTTGTCATACATGGATTGGATCTCGCTGTCCATTGCCTCCTTCCATTTTGCAGACTCTGAGCCTGCCATGGCTACCTTATAGCTATTAGGTTCATCTAGATTTATTAGTGTACCATCACTAATATACGTGTCCCCTTCGGTAGTAATATGAAAACCATAAAACTAGGGTTGAACTCTAACTCTTTCGGAACGTCTAAGACGTAAGGACTCGTCAATCGGTTCAACCGGAGTTTCCTCCTCGGGTTAAGTGCCAGCGGTAGAGGTTCCTTCATCAATCGATTCTTGAATTTCCTCAAGGTCGATTTGCCTCCCACTGTCTCCTTGGCTTATGATTTCTCGTTCTCGGAAAACCCCTCTCCTTGCAACGAAGACAACATTGTCCTTCGGTCTATAGAAGAGATATCCAAAGGATTTCTGTGGGTAGCCGATGAAAATACATCGCTCACTATGAGGTTCGAGCTTGCCATGAGTATCTCATCTTACGAAAGCCTTGCAACCCCACACCTTGATATGTGCTAACGAGGGAGCTTTCCCTATCAACATCTCGTGAGGTGTTTTGGCAACCTTCTTAGTAGGGACTCGGTTAAGGATATGGGCGGGAGTCTCTAAGGCATACCCCCCAGAACGAGATAGGTAGTGAAGCACGACTCATCATAGAGCGGACCATGTCTAACAAGGTTTGATTACGCCTTTCTGCCACACCATTCAACTGCGGTGTCCTAGGTGGCGTCAATTGTGAAACTATTCCACACTCTTTGAGATAGTCATGGAATTCAAGACTTAGGTACTCTCCTCCTCGATCGGATCAAAGCATCTTGATTTTCCTACCCAGCTGATTCTCCATTTCATTCTTGAACTCTTTGAACTTTTCAAATGTTTCTGACTTTTGCTTGATTAAGTAGATATATATCTACTATAGTCATCGGTAAAAGTCACATAGAAGCGGTTCCCATCCTTTGTGGTTGATCTAAAGGGTCCACATACATCGGTATGTATGAGGTCCAATAAACCCTCACCCCTTTCACATGTGCTAGTGAAGGTGACTTGGTCATCTTTCCAAGTAAACAAGATTCGCATGTGTCATCTTCCCTAAGTTCGAATGACTCCAACACTCCATCCTTTTGGAGTTGGGCTATGCGCTTCTTGTTGACATGTCCAAGACGACAATGCCACAAGGATGCTTTATCCATACTATTGGAAGAATCCATATACAAAACATCATTTCCTAGGTTATCTATAATCATAACAGTTTCATAAGTTCCATTACATGGCATTGCTTCAAAATATAAGACACCATTTAGATAAGCATTAATTGAACCATTCTCATTATTAAAAGAAAATCTAAATCCTTGTCTAAACAAACCATGAAACAAAATGATGTTTCTTGCCATTTCTGGCGAGTAGCAACAATTATTCAAATCCAAACATAATCCATTACTAAGCACTAGAGAATACACTCCAATCTTGGTCACAAGCGACAATCTTCTGTTCCCCATGATTAGATTTATTCTTCCACGCTCCACATCCCTATTTCTTCTTAGTCCCTGCAATTCAGAACAAATGTGGTAACCACACCCGGTATCTAGGACCCAAGAAATAGCATAAGATGAATCATTAGATTTAATTGTGTATATACCTATGAAAGACGACTTGATCTTTCCTTCCCTGATGGCTTGTAGGTATTCTGGGCAGCTTCTCTTCCAATGCCCTATTTTGTGGCAATGGTGGCACTCTGCATCCTTTGGGTTAGGGTTAGGCTTAGTAGGATCAACTTTGGTCCCACTAGAAGAGGAACCATCTCGGGACTTTCCCTTGCGATAGCTCTTAGATGGAGCCTTCCTCTTCTTACCCCTTCCTTGCCCAATTGCCAAAACAGGAGCAGCTGGTGGATTAGGAGTTGGTGCAACAGACTTGTCCTTGAGGTTGCTCTCAGCAACCCTTAGGAGACCTTGGAGCTTACTTAGGGTGACCTCCTCTTTGTTCATGTGGTAGGTCATTTAAAATTGATTGTAACAGGGAGGCAAGGAATGAAGCACCATGTCGATAGCCAAGTCTTCCCCAAAGTCGACATTCAACTTGTGAAGACGATCGACATACATTTGCATCTTTTGCAGGTGCACGGTTAGAGTTTCTCCATGCCCCATTTTAGCGGAGATCGTGTTAGTGAAGATCTCATAACGTTCCCGCCTCGCGTTTTGATGGTATCTCTCCAACAAGTCTTGGTGCATTTCGTACGGATACATGTCCTCATAGGATTTTTGGAATTCGGCGTTCATTGTGGCTATCATGATGCAATGAACCTTCGTCGCATCAGGTTCATGAGTCTCAAAAGCAGTCATTTCAGCCGGAGTAGCGATTTCTGGATTTATCTTCTCGAGCTTCTCATCAAGGACATACTCCTTGTCCTCGTAGCGAGCAATCGTGCGAATGTATCTTATCCATTCGCTAAAGTTCGTTCCATCGAAAGTCACCTTCTGGCAAAGGCTCATCAATGGGAATGAACTAGCAGCAGCGTTGTTCGCGTTCGACATCTACAAATAAAAAGGACAAAGATAGATTAGAATTTGAATCCCTAATTATCACCCAATAAAAAAAATTAGGGCTAGGATCCAACAACAATATTTACATATTAGAAAAGGGATGTCCTAATCCAACATGCAAACAATTTGAAGGTAAGTGAATGACGATTCACTAATTCTCCACCATGAAAACATAACCTTAAGTTCTAAATGTATTGAGAATTCCTAGGTTTCGAAGAGATTCATTGAACTTTTCAATGGCATGTTTAAATCTCGATATGCCCCTCTCATTTGTGACTGGGATACCGAGGATCACAAAGTGGGTGTGAATTACCATGCAAATCTACACGGTGCCTTCATTGTAACAATCACCTATTCGATGTGCCGGTAAACCATACACGCTCCACCGAACTATGATAAACAATGAATCACCCTTTGCCACCTATGCTTAGAACAAATTAGTGAGCCGGTAAACCACACACGCTCCACTAACTTCTTAGCAAGGGTGCAAAGGGTAATTTCATGGGATTGCATCAATTCACTTTTCCTAAAGTAACTAGGATTAGGAATTTTGAAAAAAAAACATGTAGTTACTTTGTATTTCAATATTATACTTTTAATGACGAGATGAGGTTGCCCTATCCTACCCGTTCGGCTAACGACCCTCCACCGATCAAGCAAGCGGTGGGTGTGAGTGTACACCCATTAAGCGCCATTTTATAGGCTGCAACCTTATACGCACCTTATAGACCGACTTCGTGAATGAGGCCTACTAACGGTAAGACTAGCATTTTAATTATGCATACATATATATATATATATATATATATATATATATATATATATATATATATTAATCTTGTAATATTATATTAGTATAGGGTTGAATTTTAAACTTGTAAAATTCTAGGGTTTGAAATTTAAATTGTCTAAATTAAACTTTTAATCACAAAACATAAATTTCAAAACTTGAGGACAAGTTTTAAACTTTTCAAAACATCAGGGATCAAATAACAAATAATTCAAATTAACCATTTAATCTCATAATTATCTTTATTTGATTTATTTAAATGTTTCTTGCAAAACAATTTACCAATTTAATTAAAATAATCAATCAATTATCACATAAGGAAATTATTATTCAATTAATTGATAAATATCTTTAATTAAGTCAAGAATATACTCAAATATATGTTAAAATCGGATTTATATTGACCCATTAAGATAAAGGATAACTAGCAAGAAATCCTGAAACTAGCTCCTTCTGACGCTCGAACTCGCCGAGTACCACAATGGACTCGCCGAGTTGAGGCCTACTCGCCGAGTCCACTATGGAACTCGCCGAGTTCATCAGGCAGAAGGACAAAAAATGAATTTTGCAATCAACAATCAAGCAACCAATGCATCAATTCAATAGAATCCAATCAAGGCTCTGATACCACTAATGGGTTTGAGCCATAAGATCATTCCTATATGCACATACAAACCCTAATGCTTGGATCTAGGTTTCTCTAATTGAACATGCAATGTATCCAAGACTTTGATTGATAGATCTAGTGTAAACATTCAAATCATGACATATGAAAACAGATCTAAAAGATTACCTTAAGTATCTTGCTTGAATCTTCTTGTCCTTGGAGCTTAGAGTCACAATTGTCACTCCTCTAATGGCTTACAAGCACCAACTTAGCAAGAGGATGATTAGAGAGAGAGGGGAGAGGGGAGGAAGTCAGATAGGGTTTCTTCAAAAGCAAGAGTACCGATTTTCTTGACCCCATGGGTCTATTTATACTAGTGAGGCTCCTAGGGTTTCACCCTTAAACCCTAATTGGATAACTTAAGCCCTAAGCAATCCAATCTACCTAATGATAAGCCTTGGAAGATTTCTAGGTCCTTCTAAACCCTAAAACCCTCCACCCCTTATCCATAAGGGATTATAGCCCAAAGTACAATTATCATACAATTGACAGTTTATGCCCTTTTATTTAATTAATCTCTTTAAGTCACCAAATTAATTCCTAATTAATTTATGACTTATATTAATTAAATAACAATATTATTATTCCTTATATTATTCTCATAATATATTAATAATATTTCTTCTCTCATTATAAATCATCTTGTCAAGTTGCTATGGTGAAGGCAACCCAAAAGGACCATGCACAATCGGGTCAAATACTTGCCTAATATAGTTGCAGCCTTAGACACTATTCAATAATTGATTCTCCACTTCATTCTTGAACTCTTTGAACTTTTCAAACGTTTCAGACTTGTGCTTGATTAAGTAAATATACCCATATCTACTATAATCATCGGTGAAAGTTACGTAGAAACGGTTTCCATCCTATGTGGTGGATCTAAAGGCCCCACATACATCATTATGTATGAGATCCAATAAACCCTCACCCCTCTCACAAGTGCCAGTGAAGGGTGACTTGGTCATCTTTCCAAGTAAACAAGATTCGCACGTGTCATCTTCCTTAAGGTCGAATGACTCCAACACTCCATCCTTTTGGAGTTGGGCTATGCGTTTTTTGTTGACATGTCCAAGACCACAATGCCATAAAGATTCTTTATCCATACTATTGGAAGAATCTATACACAACACATCATTTCCTAGGTTATCTACAACCATAACAGTTTCATAAATTCCATTACAAGGCATTGCTTCAAAGTATAAAACACCATTTAGATAAGCATAAATAGAACCATTCATACTATTAAACGAATATCTAAATCCTTGTCTAAACAAACCATGAAATGAAATGATGTTTCTTGCCATATCTGGCGAGTAGCAACAATTGTTTAAATCTAGACCTAATCCATTACTAAGCACTAAAGAATATACTCCAATCTTGGTTACAGGCGACGATCTTCTGTTTCCCATGATTAGATTTATTCTTCCTTGCTCCACATCTCTATCTCTTCTTAGTCGCTGCAAATCAGAACAAATGTGGTAACCACATCCTATATCAAGAACCCAAGAAATAGTGTGAGATGAATTACTAGATTTAATTGTGTATATACCTGCAAAAGATGGCTTGATCTTTCTATCCTTGATGGCTTGTAGATATTCCAGGCAGCTTCTCTTCCAATGCCCTATCTTGTGGCAATGATGGCACTCTGCCTCCTTTGGGTTAGGGTTGGGCTTAGCGGGATCAACTTTGGTCCCACTAGAAGAGGAACCATCTTGGGACTTTCCCTTGCGTTGGCTCTTTGAAGGAGCCTTCCTCTTCTTTCCACTTCCCTGCCCTATAGCCAAAACAGGAGCAGCGGTTGGTGCGGGAGTTAGTGCAACAGACTTGTCGTTTAGGTTGCTTTCAGCAGTCCTTGGAGTTTGCTTAGGGTGACCTCTTCCTTGTTTATGTGGTAGTTCATCCTAAATTGGTTGTAGCATGAAGGCAAGGAATGAAGAACAATGTCGATGGCCAAATCCTCCCCAGAGTTAACATTTAACTTGCGAAGACGATCAACATATCGTTGTATCTTTTGCAAGTGCACAGTCAACGATTCTCCATTTCCCATCTTAGCGGTGATCATGTTGGTGATGATCTTGTAGCGCTCTTGCCTCGCCTTTTGGTGGTACCTCTCCATCAAGTCTTGTTTGCGTTCCACATCTACAAATAGAAAGCACAAAGTTTGATTAGAATTTGGATCCCTAATTAAACACCCAAAATGAAAAGTTAGGGCTAGGACCCAACAACATTATTTACATATTAGAAAAAGGATGCCGGAATCCAATCATGCAAATAATTTGGAGGTAAATGAATGACGATTCACTAATTCTTCACCACGAAAACATAACCTTAAGTTTTATTGAGAATTCCTAGATTTTAGAGATTCATTAAACTCTTCAATGGCATGTTTAAATCTCGATATGCCCCTTTTGTGACTGGGATACCGAGGATCATAAAGCGGGTGTGAATTACCATGCAAATCTACATGGTGCCTTCATTGTTACAATCATCTATTCGATGTGCCGGTAAACCACATACGCTCCATCGAACTATGATAAACAATGAATCACCCTTTTCCACCTTTGCTTAGAACCAATTAGTGTGCCGGTAAACCACACACGCTCCACTAACTTCTTAGCAAGGGTGCAAAGTGCAATTTCATGGGATTGCATCAATTCACTTTTCCTAAAGTAACTAAGATTGGGAATTTTATAAAATAGTTTAGTTACTTTATATATATTCATTATACTTATTAATGAGGAGATAGAGTTGCCCTATCCTACCCGTTCGGCTAACGACCCTCCACCGGTCAAGCAAGCGGTGGGTGTGAATGTACACCCATTAAGCGCCATTTTATAGGCAGCAACCTTATACCCACCTTATAGATCGGCTTCATGAATGAGGCCTACTAACGTAAGACTAGCATTTTAATTTTACTTATATATTTATTAAGCTTTTAATAATATATTAGTATAGGGTTGACTTTTAAACTTGTAAAACTCTAGGGGTTGAAATTTAAATTCTTCTAAATTAAACTATTAATCACAAAATTCAAATTTCAAAAACTTCGGGATAGAAATTGAACTTTTCAAACAATAGGGATCAAATAACAAATAATTCAAATTAGAAAATTAATTTCATAATTATCTATATTTGACCTAATCCAATTTTAGTCATTAGATAATTACCAAATAATCTTAAATAGTCCAATATTTATCATATAAATAATCAATATTTAAAAGATTTGAAATTATCTATATTTAAGTCAAGGATAATCATTAAATTAAGTTAAAATTCGGATTTTTACATAAAAAAACGATTTAGGTATCAATCCAAGACAAAACAGTAACAAAATCTTGAATTATCCTCTGTCTAACGCTCGGACTCGCCGAGTCAAGCTTTGGACTCGTCGAGTAGGGCCAACTCGCCGAGTTGGGTCGACAGAGGGCAAGAAAAACGATTTTCAGCAAGCAAAAAAGTTAAGCATCATATTCAATTGAAACCAATCATGGCTCTGATACCACTGATGGGTTTAGGACATAAGAACTTTACCTATGTGCACATACAACCCTATAGCTTGGATCTAGGTTTCACTAATTGAACATGCAACATATCCAAGACTTTCATGGCTAGATCTAATGTAAACTAACAATTAAAACTATGAAAACAGATCTAGAATGATACCTTGAGTTACTTGCTTGAAAACCTTCTTCTTCTTGGAGCTTAGAGTCACAAATGTCACTCCTCTAATGGCTTACAAACACCAACTAGCAAGAAGATGATTTGAGACAGATGAGGAAGAAGGAAATCGGCTCTAGGGTTACTCCATCACAAGGGTGTCGATTTCCTCAACCCTATGGGTCTATTTATACTGTGAGCTCCTAGGTTCACCCTAAAACCCTAATTAGATAACTTAGCCTCAAAGCAATCCAAATCCTTTCCTAGATAAGGCCTTGGACGATTTCTAGGTGATCCATAACCCTAAAATCGTCCAACCCTATATCCATAAGGGTTATCAACTCAAAATACAACTTTCACATATTTGACAGTTTATACCCCTTTATTCAATTAATCTCTTTAAGTCACCAAATTAATTCCTAATTACTTTATCACTTATATTAATCAAATAATATTATTATTCTTTTAACATTTGTGATTAAATAAAAGAGTATTGTTTATAAGTAAAGTTATTGTCTTATGTTAATTGTTTAGCTATTGTTCACTTTGCATGTTTTGACTTCCAGAATAATTGAGTTTATTAAGAATAATCAAGTTCTCCAAACTCAAAGAACTTCTAGGACAATAACCAAAAGGGACCAAAATTTCTTCTCAAACCCATATCTATAAATTAATATGAATAAAGGATGGCATTTTATGACTTACAAAGTGAATACAAGGTATAGAATGTCTAAAAGGTTGCAACTTCAGCTAGGGGTTTGAACCCCAACCGCTACTGCGTCACAGTACATATGTGACTGTGCCATTATTGTTGGACATTTTTATAGAAAAAAATATACCACATTGACCATTTTTGAAATTTTGTTTAGATTAATTTATTTAAAATTATATATATGATTATAATTTATATATTATTTTTAACAAATTATACGATTAAATTGATATTAAAAATAAGTTAAAATAGATACTAATATTGAATAGATTACCATGTTACAGAATTACAAGATTATTTAAAAACCATAGTAAAACATTAATTAAAAATTACAATACAAATAAAACACTAATTTACAACATTAATTAAATATGTTATAAAGGTCGTATCTTATTGAATCCTCATTGAAAATTTGGACAATTTCTTTTATTATGACCAGGTTGTTGGCATAGTCCACATTTGTGTGGTTCATCAAGATGATAAATATCCGTATTGTTATGAATTTGATTTGCACACCTCGAGGCTCAATGAAAATAAATGTTTGGAGTTATCTTCTTGAATCTTTCAATATGGCTCTAGCCAATAATCAACAGGATATAGCGGAGCAAAAACATATGTATACTATCACTTATACGTCACCTTAGTGTACAAAATACTTACAATACAAAGAGAATTTGTACAATACAAAGAGAATTTTTACAATACAAAGAGGGACATCCCCTCTATAACGGCAAACTACAATACAATGAGAACATGAGAATCTTTCCATTTTCCAAAGACCACATGTGCATGCTCGTTGAAAATTATAAACAGTTTGCGTATTTTCTCGACTGACATTTATCCGTAACTTCGAGACAATTATGTAGACATCTTCACTGTAGTCGAACTCGATTATATTGTGGTTATGTGCATAAGTTTCTCATTTAACAAAGAAACGCAACATACACGATGATAGAATTTTAAATTTCCGTAAAATTACTTATGATATGTCGGACAGATGACCTATAAAATTAGACATTTGGGACACAATCATACCAAAAAAATTTGCACTTACAAATATAATTTGCACTTACAAATATATTTACCTGACAAACATCATCCATTTGAGACAATACCTTAATTTCAGACATTTCAGACTACACATTTTAGACATTTGCGACTAAAAATTTACGATAGTTACGACTAAACGATAACTAAAAAGAGGCCCTTATCAATGTTATGATATATTGTTTAATCCATTTTGTAGTTATGTGCTTAAGTCGTATGATAATATTGTTTTTAATTAATTTTGTAATTTCGTGACATTATAATATATTCTGTATTGATACCAATTTGAAAGTATTTGTAAGATGTATTGAATGATATAACTTAAAAATATTTCATAAATTGGAATTATAAATTTTGGAATAAACTAGTTTATATATAAGATATAAAAGAAACAAAAACTTAACTATTCAATAACGTAAGATGTAAACATCAAATAGATAAAAATTGAAGGATTATTATTGTAACATATAAAATGATTTTAGTAGTAAATGATTAAAAAATAAAATTAAAGTTGGAGGATGATAGTTTAAATATGTATGAATTAGAAATTAGAAATGAAAATATATGATCTTGTTTCCCATAAACTCCTAAAAAATTGTAAAAGTGGTGGCCCAATTAAAACCAAGATATTTCTACAACATATGAACCTATTTCTACCCACCTTTTAAAAACAAACCTACATTTAAAAAAAAATATATTAAAATTAGAAAATTAAAAAAAAAATAAAATAAAATAAAACTCGATTTATGAAAACACAAAAAGTTGACGACATTTATAATAGCCAATAGGTTGGGTAGATGTCCGTAAGTACATTAAAATGTTAATGGTCTCACACTACAAGAAATCAACTTAAAAATTAAATTAATTTAAAAAAAACATTAAAAAAATAATAAATTAATTGTAAAATCAACTTAAAGTAGTTTTAAAATCAAGTTAATGTTAATATTAAAATAAAATAAAATTAATTTAATAAATAAATTAAACTAATAACAAAAAAGAAAATATTAAAATAGTTATAAAATCTAATTAATTTACTTTTAGAACCAAATTAAGTTACCTTTATAAAATCAAATTATATTAATTATAAAATTAACTTAATAGGAACATACTTTTAGTGACTTAAAATAAAGTTAATGTTAAAATTAAAATAAAATAAAGTTAGTTTAATAAATTAAAATGAAAATAAAGTTAGTTTAATAAATTAAACTAATTACAAAAAAAATATTAAATTAATTATAAAATCTAATTAATTTACCTTTAGAATCAAATTAAGTTACCTTTATAAAATCAAATTATATTAATTATAAAACTAACTTAATAGGAACATAGTTTTAGTGACTTAAAATAAAGTTAATGTTAAAATTAAAATAAAATAAAGTTAGTTTAATCAATTAAAATGAAAATAAAGTTAGTTTAATAAATTAAACTAATAACAAAAAAGAAAATATTAAATTAATTATAAAATCTAATTAATTTACGTTTATAATCAAATTAAGTTACCTTTATAAAATCAAATTATATTAATTATAAAACTAACTTAATAGCAACGTACTTCTTGTAATTTTAATTTAATTATAGAATAAAATTAAATAAATTTAAAAAAAAACATTAAAAAAAATAATAAATTACTAATAAAATCAACTTAAAGTAGTTTTAAAATCAAGTTAATGTTAATATTAAAATAAAATAAAATTAGTTTAATAGATATATTAAACTAATAACAAAAAAGAAAATATTAAATTAATTATAAAATCTAATTAATTTACTTTTAGAATCAAATTAAGTTACCTTTATAAAATCAAATTAAATCACTTATAAAACCAACTTAATAGCAACATACTTTTAGTGACTTAATGTTGGTCATTAAAACTTTAAATTTAGCTTTAATTAGGTTATCCCATGTTAGAATACTTTTTGAATCGTCAACTTTATGAATACTCTACTTGATTTTTGTTTCCCGTAAAGTAAACCTTAAACACTAAATTATGTTTCAGTTGCATCATGTCTATTGATAAAAGCTGGACTACTAATCCACATCGTCAATCTCCCGAGTTCCAGCTAGGGCTCGACACTTTTGTCGAGAGATCCATGTTACACCTAGATTGTAAAGGTGAAATCAGATGTCCGTGTGAGAAATGTGATAATCGTTACTTCATGAATCCGAAAGCAATGAGACGTCATGTTCGTATATATGGTTTCAGTCAATCATACAAAACATGGATATATCACGGTGAACCTTTAATCCCTCCAGTTGTAGATGTCATATCGCCAAGCAACGAGATGGCTGATGTTATTGACGATGTTATGTGGGAGTCGAGAGAAAATGATATAAACCTCGATGAAGGAACCTCGAATACAGGGGGTAGTGGTGTCGATGATGATTTTGAAGAGTTGTTAGAGGCAGTCGAAACCAAGTTATATCCTGGTTGTTCGTTTTCATTCCTTGATTTTTTAGCAAAGCTGATGCATATGAAGGTCAACAACAAATGGACTGATAGTTCATTTGATCAACTCCTTGAGTTGTTGCACTCGGCATTTCCACCGGGCAACAAGGTTCACTGTTCATATTATTTAGCAAAAAAGAAACTGAAGAAGTTAGGTTTGGGGTACGAGTCAATTCATGTGTGCAAAAACGATTGTTTTCTCTTCTGGAAGGAACACAAGTCATTGCAAGTTTGTCCCATTTGTAAAGAGAGTCGGTGGATTGATAAAAACACCAAGGGTAAGAAAGTGGCTCATAAGGTGTTACGGTACTTTCCAGTGGCCCCTAGACTACGCCGTTTGTATTGTTCACGGTACACTTCCAAAAATATGATATGGCATAGTACTGGGAGATCAGAAGATGGTGTGATGCGTCATCCCGTTGATGGAGAGTCTTGGCAAAAATTTGATGTAGATTTCCCTGACTTCTCGAGTGAACCTCGCAACGTACGACTAGGGCTGGCAGCTGATGGCTTTAATCCATTTGGTAACATGTGTAATCCGCATAGTGCATAGCCGGTTGTACTCACCACTTACAATCTGCCACCATGGCTTTGTATGAAAGAGTCATCATTCATGTTGGCCTTGTTGATTCCCGGCCCTAAAGCGCCTGGAAAGGACATAGATGTTTTCCTTAGGCCGTTAGTGGAAGAGCTTAAGTTTTTATGGCAATCAGGCATACGCATTAAAGACGCAGCGACAATCACATTCTTCACGATGAAAGCTATGTTAGTTATGGAAAATAAACGACTTTCTAGCTCGTAGTAGTTTATCGGGCTGGAGCGGACAAGGGTATAGAGCATGCCCGACTTGCAATGAAGACACTCCTTCGTACCGTGCAGTAAAAAAGTTGTTTATATCGGTCATCGTCGGTTCTTAGATGTTGATGATCCATTAAGGATGAATTTGAAATTTAATGGGCAACCAGAGACAAGACCCGCTCCGAGACACTTTACTAATGAAGACATACAAGAGGAACTAGGTCGTCTAATACTTCGTAAACCGGGTAAACATCCTAACACTCTCAAAGAAAACATGGATCGGCAAGGATTCGAGTTGAACTGGTCGAAACGTAGCATATTTTTCGAGCTCGAATATTGGTCTTCTCTACAGCTGAAACACAACATAGATTTGATGCATGTCGAGAAAAATGTGGGTGAGAGTCTTTTGGGTACTTCTATGATGAATGATAAGAGTAAAGACACATCAAATGCACGTGAGGACTTGAAAAATCTGAATATCCGGCGTAATCAATGGTTGCAAAAAAAGGGTAACAAGTTCACTAGACCACATGCAAGCTACTCATTCAAGAAAGCTGACCGCAAAATCTTTTGTCAATTTATAAGAGATGTTAAATTTCCTGATGGGTTTGGATCTAACATTAGTAAGAAAGTGGTAGATAATGATACTAACATTATTGGGTTGAAATCTCATGACTATCACATTCTTATGCAACGTTTGATACCGATTGGAGTTAGAGCGTTATTGGATAAAGAAACTTCTACACCAATTGTAGATCTTTGTATGTTTTTCAAGCAAATTTGCTCCAGAACACTAAAGGTGGAGGATATGAGGAAAGCAAAAGAAGACATTATTAGAATCTTGTGCAAGTTAGAGTTCATTTATCCGCCAGCGTTTTTCGACATTATGATTCATTTAGTTTTGCATTTACCAGATGAAGCGATTGCTGGAGGCCCGGTATGTATGAGATGGATGTATCCGTTTGAAAGGTATATGAAAAAACTAAAAAACTATGTCAGAAATAAGGCGAGGCCGGAAGGTTGTATAGCTGAAGGTTATATTGCTGAAGAAGCTTTGACATTTTGTTCGATGTACCTTCGAGATGTCAATCGCCTTGAAAGAAACGAAGACGTTGTCATTGAAAAAACAAAGTTTTGGATGTTTGAGTCCAAGTGTCGACCGACGAGTGCAACGCAAATCAAACATCTTGATATAACAGAGAAACGTAATATTGAATGGTTTATATTGAATAGTTGTCAAGAAGTCAGACAATACATCGAGTAAGTGTTCTTACTTTTAATTATCTTTCATTATTTATTGTTACTTTTTTCCATTCATTAATTTAATATATATATATATATATATATATATATATATATATTTCATCAATATAGAAAATTCAAATATGAACATCCTGAAAGTGACGAACAGACCGAATTTCCCAACTGGTTTCTTGAAAAGGTAATCATAATTAACAAACAAATATCTTTCATAAATTTAATGAATCAAGAATGCATAACACATCAACATATGTTTAATAGGTTTATCAGATGGAAAAAGAAAACTCTCCTGAATTCCACAAAGAGTTGTCAGCCCTTTCAATGGGTTCACAAATGGATGTTTATACTTACACTGCGTGCATAGTCAATGGTGTTAGGTTTATGGTACTTAGTCGTGATGCACAACGCAAAACGCAAAACTCTGGGGTTCTAGCGGTTGGTGAGAATGGAGAGAAATATTATGGCCAGTTAGAAGAGATTATGGAGGTGCAATATCCATATGATTATTCGACTGTAATATTTCGGTGCAAGTGGTTTGATACGGGAGATATTCCTGATGATAATTTCATAAGTATCGACACAGAAAAAGAAGCGTGCCAAGATGATCAACTCATATATGCTTCGCAAGCCAAACAAGTGTTCTACATCCGCCAGCATGTTAATCATCGAAGAAACCAAAACAACAACCCTCGTTGTATCGTCGAGCATGTTAATCATCGAAATATTTGGGATCTACCATCCGACAATCCTCGTGTCCAAAATGCTTACAGTGACTCTGTCCAAGATGTCGACAATGTGGAGGCCGAAAATGTTGACATAGTTCAAAACAACTCTTCATCTAGAGCTAGACTTTTTATTGACTTCTCACAATACTTTCAAAACAATGTTGACGTAGCTCAAAACAATGCTGATTATGATGATGAAGACGACACTGAAGTACCTCCGCCAACGGGTAGAATCGATAATGTTTCCGATGAAGAGACTGATTATGATGATGACGATTCTGATTATGATATGGATGAAGAAGACATTGAAGTATATGATCAAGATTCTGATTAAAAAATCAATTTTTTTTGGTAATAGAAACTTTTATTGTTTGTTTAACTTTTATTTATGTTGTTTGTCTATATTATTTGTTTAACTTTTATTTATGTTGTTTGTCTATATTGTATATCTTACAATTTCGCAGGGTAACTAACTTTTATTCATATTGCAGATGAGGTTTAATTGGGAAATACTCTTGGCCATGATGGCCGATGTTATGGGGCTTGGACACGGAGGTGATGGAGCCGGGGATCCACCACCTCCAGGAGGCTTTGGTCGTGGTCAGCACGAACAAGATGGTGAGTTTTATTATGATATATTTATTAACTATTTTTATTATTTTATAATAAGTTATCGTGACTAATAGGTTTAATTGTATTTTTGCAGCTGAGCTTCCTAAAAAAAGGAGAGACATGTCAAAAAATATTGAGTTGGGAAAGTTGATAAGGGCAAATAAGGGAAAGCCCATAGATTTGGATTTCGACGGGGAGATCACATATTCCCCTGTCGGGAAGCGTGGTAATTGGTTCACCCATGAAATTGGGAGGTATTTGTAGAACAATGTCCCTTTCAACGTATCTGGTTGGGACAATGTTTCCCCCGCTTTAAGGAACGCAACAGTTGTTCATCTAAAGGTAACTTGGATACAATTTTAATTTTAGTTGTGATTGTTATTTAATTAACTAAACCTTTTGTGTTTTTCAGAATAAAATTGATTTGGATAAGGTTAACATGGATCCGGAGCGTGCTCAATTGTTGCGGAGCATTGATTCGAGTCTTGCAAAAGTTTACAGAGGTCGAAAAAGTAAAGCTCATGCTTATTTTAAGGAAATCGGGGGGCCTGCAGATATCCAAGCCGCATTAAACAACCCCCCTAACGGAATGTCACATGAAAATTGGGCGAAGGCAATCGAACATTTTCAAACGCCAGAATTTTTAAGGCGTTCGGCGTCAAACAAGGAATGTCGTGCAAAACAAGTAGTTGTAAACAGAGGGGGGTCGAGCTCATACAGCAATGCATGTTTTAAAGAGGTAAGTTATGATATATTTAAATATTTATTTAAAGTATAACTAATCTAAATTTTAATGTTAAATAGGATATCAGTCGAATCGAAGCTTTTCGTAAAGCTAATTCCAATCGCCAAGGGGTATTTTATAGTCCTGCAGTCGAGCAACAATACGTAAGTGGTTAATTTGTATTTTTCATATAAGTGTTTATATCGTCAAAGGTATTTAGTAATCTAATTTTTATGATTTTTATTATTTTTAAAAAATATAGAATGCTTTACTCGAAGAGATAAACCAACGAACTCAAGCTACTTCTGAGGCAAGCGGTCTAGCACCAACTGATATAAAAGATTGTTTTGAAAGAATATTGGGTGTTCGACGCGGACATATCAGAGACATTGGGCGTAAACCCCCTACCGTTGGGTCTATGTATGATCAGCAACAACCAATGACACAAGAACAACCACAATCACAGGTAATTGTTAGTAAATGCTATAATGGAAAGTAGAATGCTATAATGATATGTTGGTTATGATTTGGTATGTTGATATTTTGTAGAATGGTATAATTAATTATAATGTTATTCTGATATGTTGTTAATATATTTCGTTTTCTTTATAGTTGCAAATGCTCCAAACAATACTACAGAACCCGGCCTGTTCTGCAGCATTGGAATAGTGGTTTCGCTCATTGCCGCCACCAAATAATGAAGGAGATAATGATGAGGACGAGTAGTTATTTTAGGATTTTATGAAACGTTTTGTAATTTGGAAGAATACTTAATGTAGTATGATAGTTTGGATTGATTGTATAATATGTATTAATATTTCTATAAAAACATATCAGATTTCTCAAATGCTATATGGATTAATAGTTGGATTGATTATAAATTTAATGTTAAATAAATTAAAAAAAATTAAAAGAATATTAGCGGCGACAGCTTTTGTGGCGACGTAACGTCATTAGCGGCGACACACTATTAGCAGCGACGATCAGTATTAGCGGCGACGCCTGGTATTAGCGGCGACGCTGGGTATTAGCGGCGACATTGAACGTATTAGCGACGAAACAATACCGGCGACGCATTTGCAGCGACATGTCGCCGCTAAAGGTATTAGCGGCGACAAGCCCACCCTTTAGCGGTGACGCATGTCGCCGCTGTTGCCCAATCTTCTTGTAGTGCCAAAATATAGTCATTAATTCCCATGAGGAACTTTACAAGACCTTCCTCGGATGTATACTTCTAGCAAGTTTCTGTTTGTACGTGCCCCTAAATATAAAGATACATATTTATGTAACAATTTATGTAATTTCCCAAGAGATTACTAATGGTGCCTGGATAAATAGGCCTTATAAAAGCAAATCACCACGTCGGATTACATGTAATTTCTGGTTGATAAGGACGATTTTTCCACGTAGCACTTTTCATTAATTAATATCTGTTTATAAGCATCATCATCCCATATTTCAGTAGTGGGAGTTGTTAACATCTCAACAAGTATAAATAGGCATGTTGGTATGTCTCATTTAGCAAAGTAATTAAGCTGTATTTGAGCTTGTTCGCTAGCTACTAGCTATTTCATATTAATTATGGCTTTCACATGGAAAGTTATGTCTGTTTTGAATATAGTTATAATTGTTGTATTGGTATCTAAGAAAATCGCTGTAGTTGCAAGGCATCCACAATGGTCGAATGAAAAAATATATAATGTCCAGACAAGTGAAGATCTTGTAACAGACTTGCCTGGTCAGCCTAATGTAGAATTCCAACACTATGCTGGATATGTGACTGTAAATGAGAAAAATGGCAGGGCTCTATTTTACTGGTTTTATGAAGCTTGGACTCTACCAGATGAGAAGCCTTTAGTGTTATGGCTTAATGGAGGTATGAAAATTATCATCTTTGTTGTATATATAATGGAATTCCATAAACTTCTCGTTTATTTTATTTTATTATTTTTTTTATCTCTAAAAACATCATTATTAACAATGGAGTGACCGATAAACGTGTTGGGATAGTTTCTGTTGTTCGGTATTTCGTATATACTTCTTCCGTCCCAATATTATTGTCCACAGACAAAAGACAAACAGATTAAAAAAAATTAATTATCACTAACTTTATATAATAAAATGATAGTTTTGTTATTGCTTTTGCATTTCATGTTTCATTAAATGCTTAGTTGTTTAAGTACTAATGAAGGATATTTTGATAAAAATATTATTTATTTTTATAAATGGACTATTATTTTAGGACAAAAAAAAAATGCACTATAATTTTGGGACGAAGAGAATATATGCTAGATGCTGTTTCGTTTTAATTTTAATTCAAGGAATCAAACAAACTATACGTTTTTATTAAGTAAAATAAATGTAAAGTTAATTAGGTGCTTAAACCTCACGTGTTGCTTATATATATAATTAGTGGGGTTGCGTGGACATCAACGTTTTTATCTTATACTATAATTCACCCACCTAGCTAGCACACGATTAATTGGTTTTGAGCATAATCCATGTCTCATTGACTACTATCCATTATGGTGACAAGTAATTACTATGTGTTTCAGGTCCTGGGTGTTCTTCCGTGGGTTATGGGGCTACACAAGAGATTGGACCATTCATAGTGAGCACAGATGGAAAAGGTCTTCGGTTAAATCCATACTCATGGAATAGAGGTATATATAGCTAGTCGACGACTTACCTCCTCAATACTAGCTACATGCACATATACGTAGATTAATTTGATTTCTTATTTTGAGGACATTGACAAAACATCAACTCTATTAAAATTTTGGATTCGCGTATAAAATTAATATACATTTCATATATATATAACCAACTTGATATATTCATTGAATGCAAATTAGGTATTCCATCTCTTTCAATTCATACATACTTATAAAGCTAGCATTTTTTTTTTTAATCTCATGCATTTGAAACCCCCATTTTTTTCCCTTTCACCACATTAATTTGAAACTCCCATGACTTTTCAATTTCTTTATAATAATAATTATAATTTGGTAATTAGGTTAAATAAATATCAAATCTAAAGTGTATTCATATATAAACTAAATTTCAATATTAAAATAATATCTTTAATTCTAATTTAATAGTTTTAATATATTGTTGAATGTAAACCATTATCATTTTAAACGTATAATTTTTGAACAATTTGTATAAAATACTTAAATTATTAATTAAAATATAAAATTATAGACTCAACTTAAATATAAATTTTATTTAACTTAAACAACCCAAAGATTATTTTATAAATAACTAAAAGTTATAAATTGTAGTGTCTTTCTAATAATGATTGTAAGTTGGTTAATAAGACTAAATAAATATCAAACTTAAAGTATAATCATAAATAGACTAAATTTCAATTTAAAATAATATCTTTACTTCTATTTATAAAGTTATGTCTTTAAATTTTAACATATTACACTTAATTTATTAGATTTAAAATGTTGTTGCATGTAAACCATTATCAGTTTAAAGCTATAATTTTTGAACAGTTTTGACAAAATACTTAAATTGTTAATTTAAATATAACATTACAGTGTCAACTTAAATATAAATTTCAGTTCCACTAAAAAAAACCAAATAATATTTTTTAAATAGTTAAAAGTGATAAATTATAGTGATAAATGCAAAAACTAAATTGTAATATCAGTTTAACTAAAATATTTCCTAAATATATTTATATAATCGTTAAAAATTTTCAAATAAGTAGCTTAAAATAACTTATAATAACAATAGTTTAAAAAATAATGTTTGATGTTTTAAATAATTATAATGATAGAAATTAAAACATTAAGCAAACATATTTTAAAAAATTAGTTAAAAATAAAAACTATAAATAATATTAAACCATATATAATATTTAATTTTATTGATGTGTAACTCGCGAGTAGAATTTATTCAAACGATTGAAATTATGATGTTATAATAGATTTATATATTATCATATAATTCAAAATAGTCAATATATTATATCAAATTAATATACGAATTATTATATCAGATTTAACAACAACGTTAATGTTATATTTTAAAAAATATATATTTGTAAAGATATCAACCATATAGGTGTTTCTGTATATTACAATGTCAACTCAAATATAAATTTCAGTTCCATTTAAAAAACTAAAGAATATTTTATAAATAGTTAAAAGTGATAAATTGTAGTGATAAAAGCAAAAACTAAATTGTAATTTCAATTTAACTAAAATATTTCTTAAATATATTTTTATAATCGTTAAAAGTTTCCAAATAACTAGCTTAAAATAACTTACAATAACAATAGTTAAAAACAACTTTATATAAATGATTATATTGTTAGCTTTAAAATAAAAAAAAAAACAATGTTTGATGTTTTAAATAATTATAATGATAGAAATTAAAACATTAAGTAAATAAATTTTAAAAAATTAATTAACAATATAAACAACTATAAATAACATCAAATCGTATATTATATTTAATTTTATTCATGTGTAACTCGCGGTCAGAAGTTATTCAAACGATTGAGATTAAGAAGTTATTATAAATGTATATATTATCATATAATTCAAAATAATCAATATATTATATCAATTTAGTATATACAAATTATTATATAGGTGTTTCTGCGCAACGCGCGAACATTCGTCTAGTATTTAATTAAACAACTACGTACACTGATATACTCTTGGCTAGTTGTATCCTTCTATATTTATAAAATATATTTGATTTGAGACATCAATCGATTTATTAAATGGTAATGCAGAAGCAAATATGTTATTTCTCGAATCTCCTGTTGGTGTTGGATTTTCGTACTCCAACACAACTAGCGATTATGATAACCTTGGAGATGACCTCACTGGTAAGTCATATGATAAATAATTACAACACACATATATACATGTAGAAATAGAACATTAATGCTCCATAAAAAATATCGTGGAATGTTATATGATCAGCAAACGATGCGTATGCGTTCCTACATAATTGGTTCCTCAAGTTTCCTTCATACAGAAATAGAACATTCTATATTGCTGGAGAGAGCTATGCAGGTAAACATTAGAGATGTTTCATGTAAAACCTTATGTGCGTTTGGTTGTAGAAAATTTTCCAGTTTTCTAGAAAAATTTTTTCAAGAAAACATAAATTTTGAAAACGCGTTTAGATAGTTCAGTTTTTCAAAATTTTCCAAGAAAATGAAAATTTTCAGTTTTTCAAATTGTATGTAACTTAGAAAAGTGATTTTTACAGTTTTCCAAAGTTTTCCAAATTTCTAAGATGGAAAATAAAAACTCTCCCGGTTTCAACCAAACGCGTTTTCTAAAATTTCATTGAAAATTGAAAATTGAAAATGAAAGCTCAACTCTATTTTCTCAAAACATTTTCTTAGAAAACGAAAACAATTTTCCACAACCAAACGCACCCTTAGTTTTTATTTATTTGGAAGCTCTCACATATGTCGTTAATCTAGTTTATTTTATATGTTTAGGAAAATATGTTCCAGAATTGGCAGGTCTTATTCAAGATAAAAACAACGACCCATCAATGTTTATAAATCTGAAAGGCATATTGGTATTCTCATTGTAGATACTTGAATACATAGTGCATCGATCATTCTTCTCTTGTTATAACAATGAGCTAATCAATTATCTATATTGATTCACATACAGCTAGGTAACCCTGAAACAAACGATGCTGAAGACTGGAAAGGGATGATAGACTATGCTTGGAGCCATGCTGTGGTATCAGATGAAACTCACAAAACCATAAGAGAATCTTGTGACTTCAACAATAACAATACCTGGAGCAATGATGATTGTAGCCAAGGTGTGGATGAAGTTTTCAGACAATATAAAGAGATAGACATGTATAGCCTCTATACATCGGTCTGTATTCCCAATTCCGCATACAAAGAAAATAAAGGCATGCAATATGTGTTCAAGAAAAGTTCATCTATGATGGTAGGTGATTAGTAAGTAATTATCAGTCTCATTTGTCTAAGTAGTTGAAAAACATGCGCCTTTATGAAGATCCAAAGAACTAATTTTTTTATGTTACTGACTAGGATATATATTAAGTGGATATATACATCAATAGCATCAACATATTAGTTCAAAATATGTGACGTAATATTAGACATCGCACTAAGTCATTTGTTTTTGGAAAGAACAACATGTACAAAATAAAACATTAATATTTATCATATATATTCTTTTAGATGCCACGCATAATGGGAGGCTATGATCCTTGCCTTGATGACTACGCCAAAAGTTATTACAATAGACTTGAAGTTCAAAAAGCTCTGCATGTTGGGGATGGTCATCAACTCAAGAACTGGAGCATTTGCAAGTAATGAAATTATTTTTTTCTTTCGAGATTAATTAGTTACGTACATAGAATTATAATAATGTGATAATAATAATACTAACTTTACAACAATTATGGTTGCAGTATGGATATATTTGATGGCTGGGCACAAACCAAAGCATCTGTTATTCCGATATACAAAAAATTAATTGCTGCAAAACTTAGAATATGGGTCTACAGGTATTTATAGTACCAACATATACAAAAAAATGTGGAAACTTTTTTTTTTTTTATTATCGTTGTTTATTTTATTATTGCGTTTTGGTGCAATAGTGGAGATACCGATGGAAGAGTACCTGTGTTGTCGACAAGATATAGTTTAAGCTCTCTAGGACTGCCTATTATTCGAGCATGGAGGCCTTGGTATCATCAGAAGCAGGTAATTAACTTTGTTATTTTGTTTCCTTAAATCTAAATAAATCAATAAAAAAAATGACCGAAATTAGGTATACTAGTGGTGCTTGTTGTTTTCTCTGAATCCAAATAATTTAATCTGTAACATTAAACATTAATATTTGTTAGGGCATCCATAATGCATTGAACTCTATACAGTTCAATGGATCATGTTTCTACGATACATACAACTTTATCATTATTTTTCTACAATGAATTGAACTCTACAAAGTTCAATAGAATGTTACAAAATATAACTTATAGTAAATATTCAAGGATTAAAACTTTCCTTTTCCTTATTGAAGAGTTTAATGGTCATTGAACTTCAAATCTATTGAATGTCTTTCACAATTGTAGAATCTTATCCATTGAATGACGCATAAACTTGCCATCTCATTCATTTTTCATATTGAACTTACCATTATGATGCTTTTAATACCCAAACAAGATAAAGTAACTTCACTTTTGATTGTTTAATACAAGTAATGACCATTTATCAACTTCCTACAACTTTCCAATCAAACAGGGTGTAATTTCTTAAATTTAATATATATATATATATATATATATATATATATATATATATATATATATATATATATATATATAGATATATATATATATAGGCCTGACGTACCAAATATGTTAGTAACACCCTTTGAACTTGATCCTTTATAGAAAAAAGCACAATATTTTCTGTAGACCATATGAAGTGCTATATTTAATGGAACCACAAGCATAGTAAGTGGGTGGAGGATCATCTCTTTTTCTAATTATATATATATATATATATATATATATATATATATATATATATATATATATATATATATATATATATATATATATATATATATAATTAGAAAAAGAGATGATCCTCCACCCACTTACTATGCTTGTGGTTCCATTAAATATAGCACTTCATATGGTCTACAGAAAATATTGTGCTTTTTTCTATATATATATATATATATATATATATATATATATATATATATATATATATATATATATATATATATATATATATATATATATATATATATATATATATATATAATTAAGATATCATGTCAACCACATGTTACGGTTTTGTGTTCATCGTTACATAAATGCATATCTATGGTATGTTTATCCATAGATTCATTTCTTTTAGCAATTTTCTATCATTTCTTATCTGCATTTAAATTTATCCTAAAAAACCACAAGTGCACCCGACCAAATGAGAATGACAAATTAATGAACATAAATCTTAATTTGTGCCACTAAGTAGGTTTCTTTCTTTTCGGCATACAGGTTGCTGGTTGGCTTCAAGAATATAGAGGGCTTAGTTTCGCTACATTTAGAGGAGCTGGTCATGCAGTGCCCATTTTTAAACCAAGTGAATCGCTAGCATTCTTGGCTTCCTTTCTCCTCGGCGAGTCTCCATCATCCCAACGATAACTTTGTCCTCCATGCCTGAAGTATTCTCACCGATCATATCACTATGAATTTTATCTAGAGAACAACTAGTACTACTAACCTCGTTAAGCATCCCCTACTTTCTTCTAGTCTTCTTTTGGAACAAGAGATCTTTTGTTGTGTGACTTCTCCCTAAAAATGTTCAATAAAATAAATGAAAATTCTGGCTGCCTATGATTACAAGATACAGTTTCTTCTTAGTTGATGACAATAACACTCACAAATATTAAAAGAAAATGCTCATACGACTCCGATGTAATGTAAAAAGTGTGCAACTAGTGTACAATGTGGCTCCAAGAACGACCTTATGTACATTTTACATTATTTGAACCCACATATCCATCTACATGACCAAAGCATATCATTTTCTCTTAAATTAAGTCTATTTAAGTTCAGTCTGCAGATTTATATAAGTTAGGCTCAAGAAAAGAATACACTACAAGAAAAAATGGAATTAGCGGCCACAAAAGTCGCTGGTAAGGCTCTGTCGCTATTGCTAAAAATGTCATTGGAAAAGATATTTGTCGCCGCTAATACTTGTGTCACCGATAATATCCTTTGTCGCCCTTAAAAACCTTGTCACCGGTAATTCCCTCTCTCGCCCAGTAATAGTGTTGCAGGTAATATTATTTTTCAATTTGTTTTTAAATCAACACTTTCAGTTGCAAAAAAACTGATACGTAACGACATTAAATGAAGAAAAAATTACATAATGACATTCAATTAGGTACCAAATAGTGTTATAATTTCATACAAATACTAAAATAAACAACAATAGCGTTATAACTCCAACAAGTACCAAAGTGTCACAACAAGTCTACCATGCAAAACACAAACTAACTATATGACAAACCATTATCTCTGTTCTCCTCATTTTCTCCTTGATCTTTCCTCGATTGAAAAAAAATACATAAAGTTCCTCACTACACGTCAGGTTGTTGAGCAATCCCCAATGATTTTCCAACTACATAATAAATAACAACATATATGCGCTTATAAGTTAAACTATGAAACATAAACAAAAACTACGAAAGTACAACGTTATTTCTTGCACTTAAATATAAAAAATATCAAAAGTACATTGATATTTCTTGCACTTTGGACATAAACACAACTACCAAATCAACATGCATTTAATGATGCCAAAGTACATCGCTATTTTTAAACTATGGACAAAAAAACAAAGTATATTGTTATTTCATACACATGAAACATAAACACAATTAACAAATCAAATGCATTTATTGATGCCAAACTACAATTCTAGTTTTAAACTATGGAATAATAAACAAAGTATATTGATATTTCTTGCACTTGGAACATAAAGACAATTACAAACATAATACCAAATCAAAATGCATTTATTGATGCCAAAGTACATTGCTATTTTTAAACTAGGGACAAAAAACAAAAGTACATTTTTATTTCTTCACTTTGAACATAAACATAATTACAGACATAAGTCAATGTGACCTAGTAGTGTGTTGGATCTGGTCTTTAATCAAGTTTTGATGCCATGCATAGAGATTAGGTCATAAATCCTCATTTTGACCTAATACAGGTTCAACATATGCATTGGACATGTAGTGTAACACCCATAAAATTAAAGCCAATTTAAAACTTTTTAAACATTTCCAAAACCATTAACCATTACAAAACTTGTTTTCAAAATGTATCATATCAAAGTATCCCAGAAACAAAGTCATAAAATGTGAGGAGCTGTACGATCATGCTTTTGGCTTGCCACGATCTCCTGATGTACCTGAAATAATAAACTGAAACTGTAAACCTAATAGTTTAGTGAGTTACCCCCAAAATACCCATAAACACAACCATACACATAAAGCAATGAACAACATACCATGGGTCCAGTCAACAATCGGGTTGGAATACCCCTAGCCCTCAACCATCGGGTTGGAATGCCAACATACTACGAGTCCATTTCTCCCTTGTGTTCATCAATTTCATCCCTTAAACTCCATTCCATTTCAGAAAATAACCTTCCAACACACACATCGTCAGAAAAATGAACATTCTCGGAGTTCTACCAGTCGAAATCCCGCGAAACCACCGCCACAGACATTTCTTGCCGCCCTACCCTCAGATTTAGGTTATTTCCGCCCTTAACTTAAGTATTGAGGACAATGCTTGTTCTTAATCTTGGGGTGGGGCATTTCCTTTTCCTTTTTTCATGCATTTTTTTAGTAGGTTGCATAACATTTTAGTTTTAAGGTATTTTTCTTTCAATTTTTTTTTTATAAAATTCCAAAAAGATTTTACTTTCTTCTTTTCTACTTTTTATTTTTGCATAGCATTTAGCTTAGGGTATTAGCATTCATGCATTTTTGTTGTCTGTTTATTATCACCCCATTGGATGCCATGGAACATGTTCACAGTTATTGTATCATTATTGGTCCAGGATCTTGTTGTTATCTCACCCATCGAACTGGGACCACTAGCTGCAGTTTGGGACTTCATACTCGGGATCAGATGCTGGAAGCTTAAAGGGGTAAGTGATCAAGGCCATGTAGCTTTCATGAAGTATTATGCATGTGATACTAACAACTTTAGGATATACTATAACAATGGATGTTTTTAGCCTTGCGGTCACTACCGCTGAGAGGATCACACTTGATCATGTTTGAACCATTAGGATAAAGCACTGATGCTTGTTCTCGATTAGAATCCATATCCGATCTCCTTGCATCACCATATTTTTTGCGACTTTTTTGGATTTCAGAGAGTCTTTTAGTCCACATTTGGACATTTTCATTTTCATTATGATTGGAAAATCACAAGTTTGAATAGGAGCTTACATCTCTATGCTCCACACATGGTCATTTTCACGCTTAGACCATTCGGATTATATTTTTACCCTCTCGTTTCCACGTAAATAATTTTGGGAACCAACTTTTGAGTCAAAAAGTTTTCTCGATAAAAGCAAAAAAATCAATATATTAGTGCATTATGTTCAAGTAGCATGTTTCAAAAAGAAATTCCTAAATAGATTCCAAGCCACGATTATCTTGGATGGGTGACCGGTTAAATTATTGAATAAATTTTCCTACATTTTGGTCATTCGGCGTTTGATACTTATTTATTTGTTTAGGAATGTTTTGTTGTATATAGATCAAGTTGTTACTTTTTGCAAATTGGTGATCTTAGGGAGACTATCGAGTCGGATACTACGGGTGGTTTGGGCCAACACTAAGTGAACTGATTCCTACAATGATGCCCAAGCGATGAAACCCAATCACATTTGAGAGTGGCCGACAAACGTGAGATCACGCAACTTTTGTGATAAGAGTGTACACTTAAAGAAGAGCTCCACGCGCGCCGATCCAGCTACTTTCTCCCTACTACAGATGTTCTTCATTGTATGCATTTTCCATTGAGGATGCGACTGATCATCCCTCCTTACTCACTTACATGAGTTGTCCTAGCTATGGTTTATGGTCCCATTGTCATCGGATAAAAAAGTAATGAGATAATAGCAAGATCAATTCTGACCATGTTGACTAATGGTGATCAGGTTCCTTGGTTCAATCCATTCTTTTTATTTTTCTTAGGATAGTTCATCCCAAGTTCATTTTAGTCTTGTCTTACTTGAGGACAAATAAGGTTTAAGTTAGGGGTGATTTGATAGTTTCATTTTATTAACTTCTTTTTATAGTTTGTTTTAGCATATTTCGTCCATAATCTAGTTAATTCCCTTGCATATTTTTCCTTTTGTTATTTTATCACTATTTCGGATACTTTCTAGTTTTGTGAGCTTTATTGCAGATTTCATGAAGACTAGTGGAGCAGGAATGTTTGGGACGTATGCAAAGCGATGGAAATTGGTGGACAACAAGGATCTTAGGCTTGATGGGTAGTGGAGATGATGTATTGAGTGAGCTTGATGATTATTTGAAGGCTTGGAGAGAAATAAACTTTAAATTTGCAAGATGTGGAAGTATATTCAAGCATACATAGATTATTAATCGGACGAGTTTACGAGCTATGGATCATTTGCAGAAGCTAAATTGGGCTTAAAGTGAAGAAATCTTGAAGAAAAGTGTGCTAGGAGCTGATTGAACTCGATCTGGGCTAGTGGGATATGCTTGGGAGGCCCAAAGTCTCAAAGAAGCCTATTTCAGGCACCATCCGCGCAACCCACCTGCGTAATAGCATGCAGGTCGTGCAAGGCCCTGCAGGGGTAATTTCATAAATCCATTTGGAAGGCTATAAGTAAGCTTACTGCCCATCTTTTGGGGACTCTTATACATCCGATTTTTGAGTATTCTCTCTGGACTTTTCAAGATTTTTGAAGGCCAAGAACACCTCAAGAACATCATCTTTTCACCTCTTGATTCTTGTTTAATGTTAGGTACAATCTTCTCTAAGTTTGTTTCTTTGAGTTTAGCCATGCTTGGCTAAACTAATGTTGGTTGACTTTGGTGAAATCCTTTGACTATTTGTTCAATGTTGAAGATTCCATGAGCTTGTGTTTGAATCTTTATGAAAATGTTTTGTGTTTTAACATCTTATCACTACTTTTATGTTTTTATTCATGAGTCTAAATGTGTTTGTGGTGATTAGTTGGCTAATTTATTGATTAAGTAAAGGATCCTCAAATTAGCAAGGAACAAATGATTTTTGTGTTGTTTTTCCTTCACACAATCATAAAAACATTTTCTCCAACATGGTAGTGAAAGAATTTGACTCCTCTTGGATTTGGTGACTTTTTGGTCTTTAATGCTAGTTGACTTTCACTAATCACATGCTTAATGGAGATTGTGACTTTGACTAAGGAAATTGTTATGAGCTTCTCTAACCATTTTAATGCTAGTAAAAGTCTAGGTAATCTCAAGCTTCTTGGATTACTATAGCCAAATTGAGGATTTAAAACAAGTATTGCACCATTGGATTCTAATGATATGTTCATTAAAAGTCAAAGTGAGGAAACCTTAAGTCAACCATCATTCTCTTAGTGAATTTACATCAAACTCTTATTTTTGTTGAAATTGTTAAATCTTATTTTAATTCTAGTTTATTTCAAGTATTTCAAAAGGCCAAAGCCCCCATTTTTTTATTTATTGTCATTTTGCAAGCATTTTTACAAATAGATTTTTCATAGAGTTATAAATTTGAACCAATCTCCGTGGATTCGATCCATTTACCACTATACACTATTTTCATGTGTAATATTTAGGGTTATTAATTTTTTTGGCCTCGACAACCATCATTACTATCGGAGGTTCCTTTAGGATTTCTCCAAGATAGCGGTTCTTCTGACTCGATTAACGAAGAAGACAATCACTTTTTTCTGGGGGCTTGAGCACGAGGAAGCTTTTGAGATTCTGAGACAGAGATTGTGTGATATGTTGATTTTGACCCTTCCAAAGGGTGTTAAGGATTTTATGTTTTCTTGTGATGAGTTGATCATGGGTTTGAGTGCAGAGACGTCGCGTGATTGCTTACAATTCAATGGAGCTGAAGCCGCATGAGGAGAATTATCTGACACACGATTTAGAGCTGGGGGATGTAGTTTTCTCCCATAAGATTTGGTGACATTACCTCTATGGGGTCTGTTATATTATCTATATGGATCACAAGAGCATGAGCTATCTGATGGATCAGTTAATCTGAACATGAGGCAACTCCAATGGTTGGATGTGGTGAAGAATTTTCATTATGAGATCCCTTACCATCCGAGGAAGGCCAACGTGGTGGCTAATGATCTTAGCCTCAAGGTAGTTGCGGCTCTGATCAGGGATATTTGTATGTGGATGACCATGATTACTCCACTTTTCTAGCACATTCGAGATGCTTAGGTTGAGGCTATAAAGGAAGAGCACCGAAAGAGTAAGTGTATAGTAGGTCAAGTTACTTCCTTTGATTATGATAGTTGAGGGTTCTTGGCTCTCCATTGGAGAGTGTGGGTTCCATATTGGGGTGGCGTGCATCAAATTTTTAATGGAGGAGGCATATAAATCGAGATTCTCCATTCATATCGGGGTGACGAAGATGTATATAGATCTTCGTCCTGATTCTTGGTGACCCTGTATGAAGCAGGATGTAGTGTGGTACGTGGAGAGGTGTTCGACTTGCAGGAAATTCAAGGCCGAGCATTAGCAGCCTCACGGTAAGATGTAGTAATTAGATATTCCCATTTGGAAATGGGAGGAGATTACCATGGATTTCATTACGAAGTTACCTCATACGACGTGCAGAGTTGATTCTATCTGGGTCATCTTGGATCGATTGACCAAGAGCATGCATTTTATTCTGATTCAAGAGAGTATCTATGTGGAGAAGTTGGCTAAGGTATACATCATGGAGGTCGTTGCACGATATGGGGTTCTAGTTTCTATGGTTTCAGACAGGGACGTCCGGTTTACTTCCAAATTTTGGAAGAGGTTCCACCAAAAGGTGGGTACTCATCTTTGTTTTAGTAAGGCCTTCCACCCGCAGACTGGCAGTTAGACCGAGCAGACCATTCAGACCTTAGAGGATATGCTTCGGGCGTGTGTTTTCGATTTCGGTGGGAGTTGGGATATATATCTCCCTTTATCGGAGTTTTCTTATAACAACAGTTATGATGCCAGCATTGATCGAACTCCTTTTGAGATATTCTATGGGAGGAAATGCAGCACCCTGATATATCGGGGTGAGGTCGATCAGCGGGCCGTGAGGAGTACCAAAGTTGTGTTCAATACTACCGAGTTGATTCAGCAGGTTTTGAGTAGACTCCAGACAGCATAGAGTCGGCAGAAGAGCTATGATAACAAGCTCCGATAAGATGTAGAGTTCCAGGTTGGGATATGGTTCTCTTGAAGGTGTCACCTTGGAAAGGTGTCATCTGATTCAGTAAGAAGGGAAAATTAGGACCTAGGTACATCAGTCCTTTCAGGGTTTTGGTCCAGGTAGGTTGGTTTGCTTATCTCTTGGAACTTCCCGAGGAGCTTAGTCAGATCCATAGCACATTCCACATCTCTTAGTTGCGGAAATATCTAGTGTATTATTCCGCGGTGGTTCCATCGGAGGATGTTTAGGTGGACGATCATCTAAATTATATCAAGATCGGTGGTGATTCTTAACTAGAATATGAAAACCTTGAGGAACAAGGTTATTGAGCTAGTGAAAGTTCAGTGGAAACATCGTTCAGAATGGATGTGGGAACCGAAGGATGAGATGATGAAGAACACTACCCGGAGTTGTTTGGGGCAGCGGACTTCGAGGACGAAATCTGATTCAAGTGGGGGAGAATTGTAACATTCGTAATTTGGTAAGTTTCCTTTTAACACCTTATTAAAAAATGTCTATCTTTTTGGTCCCTAGCTAGTACGTGGGCCATGCTCTACGAGTACGCTTAGCGTACTAGCTCATGTCTGGACGTGGGATTCACGCACGTACATTGGGCGTACGTGGGAGTACATTGGGTGTACTCTAAGCAAGGGAAAACCCTAATTTTTAGGGTTTGTGCCCTATTTAAGCAACTTATGTGCCTTGGTTGTATCTTTTAGTTAGCCTCCACCCCCTAACACCCTAAGATCGAAACCCTAGCCTCCTTTAGTGTGTTTTTGATCTTTAGAAGTGATTTTTGTGTTGTTTTGGTGTGCATTTAGGACATGCATTGCGTATCATTAAAGCCCATGTCATAAATGAAGATGACACACATTTGCGTGTCATAAACTTCAGCAACCATTTATGATATGCATTTATGACGTGCCTTTACGATACTCATTTATGCATAATACAAAATTTTGAAAACAAATATACACCAAAACAATCAATTTCATCCAACAACATCATGTCAAAAAATTGTAATAAATTGATATTAAGGGGATCTGATTGTACATTGTTATTAAGAGGTTTTCCATAACTACATAACCTAATACTACATTTCTATTAAGGGACACCTTCTTGTTTTAAATATCATGTCAAAAAAAATCCTCGATGTCATTTGTTTGCCACTTGGTGTATGTATGTTATCTCCAGAAAACATAAAGTAACTTATTGTATTTCTTGTCACGCTTTGAAGCCTGCAACCAAATTCAAATAATAAAAACTTTTATAATAATATTTATTCATTGGTGGCATAATTAATACAACTAGATCAAAAGTTCGTTTACAAAGGATAAAAAAGAAAATAAAATGCAATACCATGAAATCTCGTAATAAACTTATAATAAAGAATGCTTCTACCACAAAATAATGAAAAATAATTTAACCAAACCTCAAAATTTTCATAAGATTAAATTATTATAAGCAAATTTATAAATGTGAATAACATTTGGTTCTTCCCATTTAGACAAACGGGTTCTATCAAATGAAGATGTCGCCTACAAATTTTCAAAATTATACCAATAGAAATTTGTCAAAAAAAATATCTAAAGTTGATAAACAATTAATTTAAAAAACAATAAGTTACTTACAATTCTATGAAGAGCGTAGTGGATTGAGATATAATTTTTCTTATCTTTCTTAGTTATCTTTTGAATGATATCCAAAGGTCCAAGAATACAAGATGGGCGTACTAGAAAGAAGTAGCATGAAAATGATCAAAACTTACTTCCTCGGTCTGTAAACCTACCTGTAATATATAAAGCTTCAGCACATGGCCTAATAGATGGATGTAGAAAAATAATCGAAAATAGAAGAAAAAAAGAATAAGATTCAAAAAACCACTAAATATTAATTAAATTTAAACCTACTTGGCTATGATTGTGAAACAAAAGGATATATAAAGCTTCAACACATGGCTTTAGTTTGTCATACCAAAGAATTGATGTCTTCAATTTACTTACTAGTCATAGAAATTAGAAATCTGGAAACAAACTGTTGGACAGTGAGAATGATTATGTTCCATTTATGTGTCCACATGATATCTTGCAGAACGGATGATTATATGATCCCTTATCTAAGGTGTCACAACCCAAGTTGTTCAGTTATATTTTTCCGTTACCGTTAATGGAATATTCCAGTTTATAAAAGTTCCGTTAATTAGAGGTCGTAAATTTAATAAACATTTCATTTGTTTATATTTATTATGCCGTTAAGTCGTGATAAAAGGGAATAAAAACACATAACACACATTTCCATTTATTTGGAAAGTGTTAAGTTTTATTAGTACGACCCCTAAATCGGGTGCGACCAAAAGCCCCGTTTGACGGCAGTATCGGGTAGAATTCCACTGAGCCCCGACTCGAACCCCTATATAAAGGTGAGTGGAGTCCATTGGAGACTTTTTACACTCCCTAAACACTCTCTCTCTATACTCTCTCTGTCTAGACTCGTTTTCGCCCCGAATCCGCAACTAAACGCTTCCAAATTGTAAGTCCGCTTACCCTAGCCTACTCTAAACATTATGATTCGTGTTTATAGCATATAATTGGACTTGGAACATGTGTTTACGGCCAAGGAGCATGCTTGGGTCGTAAACACTTAATAAGTGGGTTTTTAAGCAATTTAACCCCTCCAAACCAACATTGGGACTTAGATACGACCTTATGGCTTGCAAATCCGGACTTAGAACACCCTAGTCATGGATTTTGAGGAGCAAATAGGAGTTTACAGCCAAGGAATGTGCTTGGGCCGTAAACCCCTCAAACATAGGGAGTAAACTCACTTTTACATGTCTAAAAGCCATATAACTCCACCAATAGCCTTGGAATAAATCCTAGGATCATCTAAAAATAATTTGGGGACCTTAAACATGTCAGATACCCTCCATTTAGGAGTTTACGGCCAAAGCTTCCCAAGAAATAGTTCCAGGGCCGTAAACTCATAAAAACATGTTAAAGGGTGCCCTAAATTCATACCAAGGCTTAAGACATAAATTAGGGGCTTATCCTTTGGGTTTGGATTAATTAAACACATCAAAAGGAAGCGGAAAAAGGAGTTTACGGCCCAGGTATGTACCAAGGCTGTAAACACCTCTAAATGTGCCAATATGATAGTTTTAATCCGCCATAATGGCATAACACTTCATTATAAATTACTAGCAAGGCATTAGGGAATTTAAACTTCACAAAACTCAAAGAATGAGAGTTTACGGCCGTAAACTCCCTTAGGAGTGTCCCTAGGCCGTAAACTCCATAATGAAGCCCTTAGAAGCCTTAAACTCACTCATGCCTTTTTGGAAAAGTACTTAGAAAAATCCCATGAACAAGCTAGAAGCCTTAAACACCCTAGAACCCTTGACCATGAGTTTACGGCCGTAAACTCATGGTGAGTAGTCCCTGGGCCGTAAACATCATATTAAGGGCTTACTCTTGGAGAGTAAACTCCATTCCTAAGCCACACACACCTTTAGACGCTACCCGGGACACCCAAACACTTATCCAAAGTGTTTTTCGCTCCTTTGAGCGCGTATATTTGTTTAATTAGTATTAAATATACTAATTGTATGTGAACATATGTTATCATATGTTAAATAGGTCATTGTGTGTGTTCGAGTCCTTGCGTGACACCGAACGCCCAAACGGCACCTTCGTCGGACCCACTTACACCAGGTGAGTTCATACCCCTGAATGAACCTTTTAAATGTTTTTACATGTTTTATAGGGGGGGAATACAAGTTAAACATGCCAGTTATCATATCAATCACATGTGATTGATAACCCGCATTCACAAGATCTTACGACACTGTATATTGTTTTACCGAGTAGGACACTATAATGGTTTTTAAAAGGGATTTCAATTGTTTCAAAACTCTTACTTATGCTGTTTTATCTAAATTCATTCTAAACTGGTTTATGAAAGATTTCCAAAGGTTTTCAAACATGTTTTTACGAAAGAATACAAATTGTGATTTTCCCCGAGTATAAAGGTTTTTCATCAAAGTTCACTTTCACGACGTATGCTTTTACTTGTTAGTTACTGCTGCTTCATTTTCCTTTATTTTAAACTCCTACTCGATAACGCTTTCACTTCATGATGCGTTTATACTTCTTATTGTCTCTATTTCGCTTATACTTGTAGTCGCTTATACATGATAGACACTCTTACTTCACTTATCGTCGTTTCCACTTCGTGATACACTTACACTTGGTACACTTATACTTCACGATTCGATTATCCCGCTCTGTACGCTTATACTTCACGACTCGGATGTTCCACTGTACGCTTATACTTCACGACTCGGATATTTCACTGTACGCTTATACTTCACAAGTCGGTTATTCCACACTGTACACTTATACTTCACGATATGATTCCACTTGATACACACTCAAGTGTAGTTAGATGTATGTCTGTGCTTGTATAGATGCATATAAATAATGATTGAAGGACTTAGGAAGGCTTGTCCGCCCTATTTCCTTTTCTTCGTTGAGATGTGGTCTGGTGGGATCGGATGTCCATCCGAAGGTCGTTTGATTCATTAGTTACATATTATGTACACAAGCATAAACATACGGTGTTACTTCAGTCAATTCAGTTAAGAGTCTCTACCTCTAGTTCAACACTTACATTAGAAACCCACTAGTTGGAAGTCTCTACCCACTATTTGGGATGCATCTTCAGGACACGGCCTTCTCCGTCGTCTAGTTGGTAACCAGAGTCTCCTGTAGGGAGAGCGGACATTGTGTGTATAGATCTATACGGGATTGACAACCCCACACCCAGACTGCTAGCTACAGTCCCGACCTACCAAGCCAACGGGTGACAAATGTCACATTTTAGACGCTTGTAGGGCATCTGGTACTCTAGTCAGTATGGCTACGAGTATCCCGGGTTACCTTATAATTCTTTGGCCTTAAGGTAACGGTATTTCGCCAGCAATTTACACTGTATACTGGTAATTTATTTTCAGAGTCACACTGTTTTGACCTTACAAGACGTATCTTTCATTTGATACTGTATGGGGTCTGTATCCACTGTATTAACTGTATCCACTGTATTCATTGTTTTAGACCTTACCAGCTATACCTTCCATTTTGGTACCTTCTAGGGTCTGAGTCTCTATTTGTTAGACTAAACCAGGCATGTCGTTTGTTCGATACTCTCCTGGAGTCTATGATTCCTTGCCTTAGTTAACAGTCCTCACTGCTGAGGCATATGTTATTCCCTGATGTCGTTTGCTTTCCTCAATAATCAAATTTGGTATTTTGATAATGATAGCAATTTAGGGAAAATGACTTTTTACCACATAACACTGACTAGTCTTGGTAGAAGGCTGCTTTATTAAGGAAAATATAGGATTTTCTGGAAAGAACTCTAATACACAGTAAACACTTAAACTACTACTTTATAAAGTTATTTGAATAAATGTCACTAAATGCTTATGAACTCACCAACATTTGTAAAAATGCTGATACTCGCTTTTCAAATAACTTGTATTCTCAGGTTAGCATTAGACAGGTACATCCCCAGAGCTGTTGATGAAGATGGCTTAGTACCTTGCTGTAATTATTATATTTACTTGTATTACTTTGATACCTTGTAATGTAACCATGTAAAATTATTACTATTAATGCAATGTTTTGTTGTACTTTGATTACTATAATGCATGTGTTCTGATACTTGACATGACGTCATCCACCCCAGAACGTTTCCGCCGTTCCGGTTTTGGGGTGTGACAGATTGGTATCAGAGCATTGTTTATAGTGAGCTAAGTATATCAATTCATAAAAGATATACAGCCTATAAATACAAGGGGATAAAACACTCTGACCAAGAATTATACTTTAAAATATAACCATATTTTACCAAAGTATAATAACATCCAGAATCTAAAGACTCGAACAAAAGTATCACAAGAAGAACAATAATAAAAGTCTTCGGATGTTGAGCACTACAGTCAAACCTGGGCAGTTATGTAATCGTAAGCTGGGATAAATGTAACCTGATCAACTACATTTATCGGAGATGCGATGAACGTGTGCTTGGGAGTGATAGTGGTGTACAACAGGTCTGAAACTTACCAACTAGGATTGCTAGAGCCAAACATAAATTTAAAATACTATAGGAGTATTTTAGAACGCTAAAAGATCCACACTAATCCCATAATAATATTCAGAAGATAAGAACCAAACAAGAATTAAAATACCATAGGGGTATTTTAGAATACATAAACAACCTTGCGTGATTAACCAAAAAGATCCTTATTGATATACCTACGACTATAGAGGGTGTACTCCCAAGGTTATATATAATAAGGATCCCATAGGCTAAGAATGTGTGGTTTCGCTCTACTTCCTTTTCCTCGTTGGGATGTGGATATAGAGTAGTATCACATATTCGAAGGCCTATCGGATCTAAGTTATATATGATTTGTATACCCTGTGTAATCGTAGCAGGACTCGATATGGATCATATAGTGAAATGTTAATAATCTCTTAGGATTCTTTAGACATTTCCATTCTCGCGCAAACCCTGTAGACAACCCTATCCACTTCAGTGCATAACAGAAGAGTTGAATTCGACCCCGAAGAGGTTCATTGAGAAGATTTCCTATTCGGAAATAATGAACTAGGTCGATGTCACAACTGGAAATTTTGTGTCATGTAATCCATACACTCAAGTTAATGTAAATCAAAAACTTAAGAACATGTGTGACACCTATGATTATGACACCAAAAACTTCAATCAAATACATCATACAAGTACTACAAATAGTCATCAAACAATTGGAAACTCTAGAAGTTCTTATTTAGGTCCACCTTGGACTAGGACTTCCTTACTGGATCCAAATGGACCAATAAGCTTTCAATTTGACTATCATGGGCTTAGAACCCTTAAATGGGCTCTAATTGGACCCACATTAATTTATTTCAACATTTTGGGCCATGTTGAGCCTAGAATGAAATAAATTAAAAGTTTTGAACCATGATTAACCTAAACTAGCCCAACAAAGTGTAAAACTCATATTATATATATATATTTTTTTTGGGCCAAAAAAAAAAAATCATCCAACTTAACTCCTATGTGGGCTTAGGGGCAATAGAGCCCAAAAACCTTCTTCCTTCCATATTTTCGGTCCAAAACAAGCCCAAGAGGAAGGGGTTGACCTTGTGAGTGACACCTCACTATTAACCAAAGGACTTCCATGAAAGAGACTCATACTTCCATGCACCATCCTTTCATGCATCTCTCTTCTTCTTCCTCTCTCTTGCTCTCGGCCAAACACAACACACACACTCACAAAAATCTATTCTACTCTCTCTAAATCTTGAAGAACATCTCCTTCCCCCTTCTTCAAAAATTTCGTGAATCAAGAAGCTTCACAAGGAGAATCCATCACCAAAATCATCATCTAAGGTAAGTTGATGACTAATCCATGATCTAGCTACTTCATTCCATCAAAAATCTCTTCTAAATCTATTCCAACTTGTGATCATGCACCTTAGAAGTCACCAAACTCGAGATCTACCAAGGAAAGGTGCTAGGGCCGAAAATCACTTCATTTTTCTTCCATCTCCTCTCCAAAACCGAAACCACACCCAAGGTGAGCTTCATACCCCCTATTTTCTGTTTTTATGAGTTTTGTGGGGGGGGGGGGGGGGGAATACAAGTGAAAGTGTAGATCTATATGTGTTTTGTATGCCTTGTATGATTTCCATGCTTATATGTGTGTTTTTGTGTGTTATAATGTTGGATCTAGCCATAAAACCCCTCAAAACCGAGATATACCTTATGTTAAATGATACTAGCATCAAGTATATTCCTACATATAAAGTGTTCAAAGAAAGATAGCTAAATGGCTTAGTAACATTTTCTTTGGGCTAAAAACTCAATTTTTGGACATAAAATGCTAAAAATATATAGTTAAAGGGCCCAAATTGAAATATTTCGAAATCTGATGGGGGAGATGAGTCAAAACAGTTTCCATAATGTATTTTCTGAAAATATGCTTGTTGGAGGATTAAAAACATAAATTTCAAGCTTAATGGGCTAAAAATGACATTTTTAGCCCAATAAGGCCCATTATGCGAAATTTTCTGATTTGGAGGGCCAAAACTGTGTTTTTCTGTAAAACAGTGGACTATTAGTGTTCCAAGTCCTTTTCAATGGTTTAAAATGCTTTTTAAATTTAAAAAGGACCAAAGTTGCAAAATTTTTCCAATTTGGGCCAAAATTGTCAAAATTGCGAAAAGGAGGGGTTATAACCGAGAAAACTGCATTTTCAGGGACTTACACTGTTTTCAATGAAAAATATGCTGAAAAATATTATTTGCAATAATTTTTGGTGTTAAAATGTCAAGAAAAATGATTTAAGGACCAAACCGGAAAGTTATTTAATTAAAGGGTTGAAAAGGTAAATTTTACAAACAATGAGGGGCTGAAAACAGAAAACTACCAAGGCTAATTCAATACACGCAATTTGATCAAATAATGGCACCACGACTATCGACGAAATACAATACACAACAATACCAAAAGTCGTTGTTAAACGAATTGGTTCGGTCTCGAACCAATAAAAATCCGAAACTACTAACGTGACGATACCTCGATTCATACAAGTAACGTTTGGGAATTCAATATACATGCGAGTGTGCACAGACGTCTACGCACCATCTTTGGGCCCCAAAAGTGTAAAATCTTGTTTGTTGGGCCTAGCTAGCCTAATGACCTGATCTTAAGGCCCGAAGACTTCTATCTTACGAGGTATTGAGTCTTACCCGATCTAACACAGCGTAAAAGGACTTTCAATGGCTTGTATACTATTGGTCCCCAAGGGTCCTTTGGTATTGCTAGTAAAGTCGGTATTTCATGCGAGGCGGGTCAGGGACCCCTCGTACCTTTTTTTTATCCCCAACCGGTTAATGGAGTCATCGGGGTCTTCGTGTCCTCTTTCTCTTCGGATGTGGGACTACACGTAGTCAGGGCGGTCGGATAACGTGATTAGTACGGACGACGCCTACGGGATCGTTAGTATAGTTATAAACTGGTCGTTTGTGTAACGCATGTTTATAGCAATTAATCATGCTCAAAAATAATCCGACGTCGCCTGGAATTGATAACTTCACGCGTTGCAATGGTTTCATTTTTACTTCATAGAATTCAAAGAATTAGGAAAACATCGGGTTTTCCTAGGGTTTTTCAATACATACGGATTTGAAATGTATACAAGTTTAATGAACAATTTTTACAAGTATAGAAACAAACAAGCATACCTATGGATCTTCACAAACGTTTTCAAAAGCTTTTCTTTTCAGAAAATATCGGATTTTCTGGTGGTTTTCAAACGACACGAAACATTGTTTTTCAATTACCGCTTATGAACTCACCAACATTTCACATGTTGACGTTTTTCAAAATACTTGTATTCTCAGGTAACCAGTGAATCAAAGGAAAATGTACTCAGTGATGGCTTGCAGTTTACTTATTAACGAATCGAACAATTTATTTTTGGGAATGTAATGTTTAAACAATGTACTTCATGTAAACTTTATTGGTTGTATTATATTAATGCATGGTGACGAATGTTGTTACGTTTCATATATATTCAATGTTATGGTATTCAATTGAGTCACTACAGCTCCCGAACGTTTCCGCCGCTTGGTTCGGGGGTGTGACAGTCGAGACTATTGAATGCACCAAGTGCCCATATTCTTTTTGGGACAGTGGTGAGAGATTCGCCTAAACTTCCGAGATTCCAGTTATCTACCATGAAGCGGTGACACCCAGAGTCGGAATCAGAAGGAAGGCGGAGTAGAAATTCAATATGTCTATACGAGAAGAGAACCCTAGGAAACTACCCGAAGGAAACCAACGCCGATTCCAGTCAAAGGTACGAGGCAGACCGAGGGAGCCAGTACAAGGAACCCAGGAATTGTCTTTTCCTCGTGTTCGTCACGCTAATGCACCCATAAAATAATATAATTTAGTGAGTTAGTGGTTACACTACTCACGCTATGTGTTAGGTAAAATCATCGTTTCCCATTGCCAGATACACGATTAGGGCGGATCCCCGCATCTCTATTGGGAGGATTTTAGCCATCTGCCCTTGTGAGCCTCTCTCTCCGCAGTTTCGTTCCGAACCGTTCTTAAATCTCTCCAGGCCGGAGAGTGAAACCTTCCCCAGTATAAAGGTAACTTAGTAGGAACGACTCGCATCTTATGGCCTTTTTCCGATACTCATACACCCACTTCGATCACCAGGACTACATCATAGGGATGTAGGTCGACACTCAGACGACCAGTACCCAGGGCACGAGAAAAATTTATGCCTAATACGTTCAGGACAGAAATGTCCAGGGTTAACCACCGTCTCTTATTACCTTGTATTCCTTTCCGTGTAGGAAAACCATGCCACCGAAGAAGCATAACCAATCCACAAGCAAGAAACCTGCTCTCTTATTCGATGAAGCTACATTCCAAGCTGCAGTCTCAGCAGCCGTAGCAACTATCATGGCTCACCTGAATGCTAACACCGCTAATGTTAGCAGGGGACCTGTCGGGATTTCCGATCCTAGCAATGGATAGCAGCAACCAACACTTTCATACCCAGTCACCCAAGAACCTTCACCGAACCCACTAAAGAGAAAACTCAAGATTGAGGAGGGAAGTACCTCGGCTCAAGGACCTTCTGAAAGGAGACGAGATAAGGCAGTCTATACCTCTGTGAATCCTTCCCTCCCGACCTCAAGAAGACCATACCTAGGAGACCTTCCCCACTGCAGCAAGTGCAACTACCATCATCATGATGCCTACCGGGAACTCTTATGTGCTAGGTGCAACATGAAGGGACATACTACTCGTGTATGCAGAACTCCGGTGGAGCGTATTTCATCAATCGCCAATGCAGCGACCAAGCAGGTTTGCCGCTTATCTGGCGAGTTTGGATACTTCAAAAGGGATTGCCCAACTGAAGGAAACAACAAAGACACGGGAGGAGCCTGACTCTACTGCTTAGAGGGAAGCATCAAGGAACTCGTTAGATTTTGGTACGTCTCTCGATCTCGGATAACTAAACTAAAAACAATAAAAGATTAATTCAAAATGTAAATTCTTCCCAGTAAGGCGAAAGTCGCAGCACTGCTATAAAATTTAAAAATTCATCAGGTAAAATTACAATGGCTAAACATATATGCTACGACCATGTATATTTAAGATGGACAGACCTAGAGTGAGTGAATGCCGCCTCATTTCCTGTTCCTCGTTTAGTTGTGGATTTAGGGCGGGGTCGCTTAATCAACCGTCCTCCCCACCTTAAATATATATGACTAGTATATGTGAGGCGATTATAGAAATGCCTTGTGAGAATCCATTCATGAAAAGATACTCTATTCGGAAACACTTAGAACTCTCTATAGTTCCGCGTCGACTCTATCGGTCCAAGTATCCGCGGTAGTGATATATAGGATGAAACCCGAGACGCCTAGAACTTGTGTGCCTATTCGGCACATGACTCTATCGATCTTCATTATACATCATGTCGGAGTGTGCCAACTTCGACGACTCTATTGATCATGGTTCGACTTCGTGCAGCCATGTGTACATTCTTAGTGCTGTGTAAAAAGAACTTTCCTCGTAGCCATGTCGGCAAATAAAGGTTTTCCCGAACCTAAACCTAACACAAATAATCAAACCTAATGCGATCCTTCAATCGTCTCTCTTATCTCAAACCTTCCGAAGTATCCAAGAGAGGGTACCGTAAGCTGTTGACCGACCCCTCGTAGTCAGATGGACACCGAAGTGAACGGCACTGTATAAACTCCAGTAGACGACAACCAACTGAAGCATACTCCGTAGATTTCCCCCGGAAGACCCTTCGCACATCGCACATTCAATTCGTGAACCCAGAGAACAGAACTCATGAGACTGACCACTATAACTAGGTATATGCATAAAGGTGGCATATAATTGAGATAAAAAAGATTTAAGGTGTGTGTTTCCTCCCTATTCCCTGTTCCTCGTTGGGTTGTGGGTTTGGGGTGGAGTCGCACAGATGAACATCCTGCCGACCTCAATTGTATACTGCTTGCATACACCAAGTATTGGTGGTTAAGCCAAGCATGAGCTCTACCACGAACCTCTTCGCAAGACACTTTCACCATATTCCATAACATAGGAGCCGGAGTCAAGAGAATCACTGCGGGTTGAGCTAGTAAAGTTCCGAGTGATGAGACCCTATACTCACTAGATTTGACCTAGACCGAGAAAACTCAGAACCTTCGGAGGAGTAGTTGCAATAAATGCCCTTACTACTCAGGCACTTCGTCCACCCTGTTATAGACAAGTAGTGCCTATCATCCTCCACCCCCTCGCATGGAGGAAATCGTCGTCGCCCTGTAGACGATGAAATACACTCTCCGAAGTGAACACTAGGATACCGAGAACCACAGGGTAACCTCCGCAGCCAAGAATCCTTGATCAAAGTGCGATAGTAGTTGCGCTGAGCCTCATGACCCAGATCCCGAAGAGATTATAGACTTGACACCAACTTTAGTGTTAGTCGAAGGGTTATGCCGGAACATGCACTTTCCACGTTAGAATAAACCAAAGTCTTAGAGATCCATTGGACTATTAGGTGTTCCACGGATACTACCTCATGCAGAGATAGTAGAACCACCTCCCGAGATAGTCCAACACTCGTCTGGTGAAACCCTATCTCCCCGACCCTCAGGGTTTCCGTATCTCAAGAATCGTTAGTGCATGTTCATTTTGCACGATCTTGAGATGGACACTCTACAGCAAACAGATAACCATAGTCACGCAACCCACTCGACGATCTAGAAAGTCTCTATCAACCAGTTGACAGGAAACACAAAACCAAAGACCACTCGAGATTCTTAAGAACCAACCTGAAGGACTACACTACCAGCACGGGAGGGAATGATAGGAACTTCGGAGTGGCGATCGCGCCAGTGATGATCTTGCCATAGAAGTACACTATGTTCTAAGTACTGAAAGGCTCTACCCTTCCGAGAGCCTAGGACCATCTGAGAATCCTTAGAGATTTGGTCCAACCCTTTTCAGGCCGCCACTACCTTCGGATATACCACAAGATTCACACCCGGTCAATCCACTTCTTAGACTTGATATGTGAATTCCCGACAAAACTCTTCATGCCTCACTCATCTTGATAGAATCCATTGAGAACCTAACCTTGTAGATACACCAGTTGGAACCCACTAGCTACACGAGACGGAGTCCGCATCCTGTACGTGAGGGTCTGTTGGAATGACAAACACAGACCAGAGATCACTTGGGAATGCGAGGACAACCGTGTAGGAAGTACTCTCTTACCTCTACTTGGTCATTCATACCTACTTCCTTGCCTATACCTGAATTTCGGGAAGAAATTCCCTCTAACGGGGGGATGATGTGACAACCCAAGTTGTTCCGTTATATTTCCCTGTTACCGTTAACGTAATATTCCAGTTTATAAAAGTTCCGTTAATTAGAGGTCGTCAATTTAATAAAAATTTCATTTGTTTATATTTATTATGCCGTTAAGTCGTGATAAAAGGGAATAAAAACACATAACACACATTTCCATTTATTTGGAAAGTGTTAAGTTTTATTAGTACGACCCCTAAATCGGGTGCGACCAAAAGCCACGTTTGACGGCAGTATCGGGTAGAATTCCACTGAGCCCCGACTCGAACCCCTATATAAATGTGAGTGGAGTCCATTGGAGACTTTTTACACTCCCTAAACACTCTCTCTCTATACTCTCTCTCTAGACTTGTTTTCGCCCCGAATCTGCAACCAAACGCTTCCAAATTGTAAGTCCGCTTACCCTAGCCTACTCTAAACATTATGATTCGTGTTTATAGCATAGAATTGGACTTGGAACATGTATTTACGGCCAAGGAGCAAGCTTGGGCCGTAAACACTTAATAAGTGGTTTTTTAAGCAATTTAACCCCTCCAAACCAACATTGGGACTTAGATACGACCTTATGGCTTGCAAATCCGAACATAGAACACCCTAGTCATGGATTTTGAGGAGCAAATAGGAGTTTCTGGACAAGGAATGTGCTTGGGCCGTAAACCCCTCAAACATGGGGAGTAAACTCACTTTTACATGTCTAAAAGCCATATAACTCCACCAATAGCCTTGAAATAAATCCTAGGATCATCTAAAAATAGTTTGGGGACCTTAAACATGTCAAATACCCTCCATTTAGGAGTTTACGGCCAAAGCATCCCAAGAAATAGTTCCAGGGCCGTAAACTCATAAAAACATGTTAAAGGGTGCCCTAAATTCATACCAAGGCTTAAGACATAAATTAGGGGCTTGTCCTTTGGGTTTGGATCAATTAAACACATCAAAAGGAAGGGAAAAAAGGAGTTTATGGCCCAGGTATGTACCAAGGCCGTAAATACCTCTAAATGTGCCAATATGATAGTTTTAATCCCCCAAAATGGCATAACACTTCATTATAAATTACTAGCAAGGCATTAGGGGCTTTAAACTTCACAAAACTCAAAGAATGAGAGTTTACGGCCGTAAACTCCCTTAGGAGTGTCCCTAGGCTGTAAACTCCATAATGAAGCCCTTAGAAGCCTTAAATTCACTCATACCATTTTGGAAAAGTACTTAGAAAAATCCCATGAACAAGCTAGAAGCCTTAAACACCCTAGAACCCTTCACCATGAGTTTACGGCCGTAAACTCATGGTGAGTAGTCCCTGGGCCGTAAACATCATATTAAGTGCTTACTCTTGGAGAGTAAACTCCATTCCTAAGCCACACACACCTTTAGACGCTACCCGGGACACCCAAACACTTATCCAAAGTGTTTTCCGCTCCTTTGAGCGCGTATATTTGTTTAATTAGTATTAAATATACTAATTGTATGTGAAAATATGTTATCATATGTTAAATAGGTCATTGTGTGTGTTCGAGTCCTTGCGTGACACCGAACGCCCAAACGGCACCTTCGTCGGACCTACTTACACCAGGTGAGTTCATACCCCTGAATGAACCTTTTAAATGTTTTTACATGTTTTATAGGGGGGGGGGGAATACAAGTTAAACATGCAAGTTATCATATCAATCACATGTGATTGAAAACCCGCATGCACAAGATTTTACGACACTGTATACTGTTTTACCGAGTAGGACACTATAATGGTTTTCAAAAGGGATTTCAATTGTTTCAAAACTCTTACTTATGCTGTTTTATCTAAATTCATTCTAAACTGGTTTATGAAAGATTTCCAAAGGTTTTCAAACATGTTTTTACAAAAGAATACAATTTGTGATTTTCCCCGAGTATAAAGGTTTTTCATCAAAGTTCACTTTCACGATGTATGCTTTTACTTGTTAGTTACTGCTGCTTCATTTTCCTTTATTTTAAACTCCTACTCGATAACGCTTTCACTTCGTGATGCATTTATACTTTTTATTGTCTCTATTTCGCTTATACTTGTAGTCGCTTATACATGATAGACACTCTTACTTCACTTATCGTCGTTTCCACTTCGTGATACACTTACACTTGGTACACTTATACTTCACGATTCGATTACCCCGCTCTGTACGCTTATACTTCACGACTCAGATGTTCCACTGTACGCTTATACTTCACGACTCGGATATTTCACTATACGCTTATACTTCACAAGTCGGTTATTCCACACTGTACACTTATACTTCACGATATGATTCCATTTGATACACACTCAAGCGTAGTTAGATGTATGTCTGTGCTTGTATAGATGCATATAAATAATGATTGAAGGACTTAGGATGGCTTGTCCGCCCTACTTCCTTTAAATAATGATGCATATAAATAATGATTGAAGGACTTAGAAACCCACTAGTTGGAAGTCTCTACCCACTATTTGGGATGCATCTTCAGGACACGGCCTTCTCCGTCATCTAGTTGGTAACCAGAGTCTCTTATAAGGAGAGCGGACATTGTGTGTATAGATCTATACGGGATTGACAACCCCGCACCCAGACTGCTAGCTACAGTCCCGGCCTACCAAGCCAACGGGTGACAAATGTCACATTTTAGATGCTTGTAGGGCGTCTGGTACTCTAGTCAGTATGGTTACGAGTATCTCGGGTTACCTTATAATTCTTTGGCCTTAAGGTAACGGTATTTCGCCAGTAATTTACACTGTATATTGGTAATTTATTTTTAGTGTCACACTGTTTTGACCTTACAAGACGTATCTTTCATTTGATACTGTCTGGGGTCTGTTTTCTCTGTTTTTGACCTTACAAGACGTATCTTTCATTTGATACTATCTGGGGTCTGTTTTCTCTGTTTTTGACCTTACAAGACGTATCTTTCATTTGATACTGTATGGGGTCTGTATCCACTGTATTCATTGTTTTAGACCTTACCAGCTGTACCTTCCATTTTGGTACCTTCTAGGGTCTGAGTCTCTATTTGTTAGACTAAACCAGGCATGTCGTTTGTTCGATACTCTCCTGGAGTCTATGATTCCTTGCCTTAGTTAACAGTCCTCACTGCTGAGGCATATGTTATTCCTTGATGTCGTTTGCTTTCCTCAATAATCAAATTTGGTATTTTGATAATGATAGCAATTTAGGGAAAATGAATTTTTACCACATAACACTGACCAGTCTTGGTAGAAGGCTGCTTTATTAAGGAAAATATAGGATTTTCTGGAAAGAACTCTAATACACAGTAAACACTTAAACTACTACTTTATAAAGTTATTTGAATAAATGTCACTAAATGCTTATGAACTCACCAACATTTGTAAAAATGCTGATACTCGCTTTTCAAATAACTTGTATTCTCAGGGTAGCATTAGACAGGTACATCCCCGGAGCTGTTGATGAAGATGGCTTAGTACCTTGCTGTAATTATTATATTTACTTGTATTAATTTGATACCTTGTAATGTAACCATGTAAAATGATTACTATTAATGCAAGGTTTTGTTGTACTTTGATTACTATAATGCATGTGTTGTGATACTTGACATGATGTCATCCACCCCGGAACGTTTCCGCTGTTCCGGTTTTGGGGTGTGACATAAGGAAACACAACTGTCAGAGTTCAATAGCGGCTTTTAAAAGCTACGATTGCTAGTTAAATTTTGAAGTTATACTTGCAACTATGGTTATTAGACTGTTATACTTGCAACTATGGTTATTAGACTTATCCAAGTAAGTGACTATTGGATTAGGTGTCTAAGCACATAACTATAATTGGTATGTACTTGATTTAATATTAGCATGGTCCTTTTAGGTTGTCTTCACCCTAGCTACTTGACAGCATGACTTTTGGAGAGAGAGGTTGAATTTATTATTTGGAATAATAAGTTGATTTATTAATGTATTATGAAATTAATATATTAATTAGAAATCATGTTCTTTAATTAGTATTTAATCAGAAATTAATTTGGAATTAATTATAGGATTAAAGGAATTGTTTAAAGGAACATGGTCTATGGATTAGAGTTTCCTCCAGTAAACCCTAGCAACCCACATCTATAAGGAGGCCATATTGATTGCGTCTGAGGCTCTCTAATGAGGGTCCATGGGCTGCTTAAGCCTTAAGCAAGAGATTAGACTTTCCTCCAGCAAACCCTAGCAACCCACATCTATATAACAACCCCACCTATTAGTATTTCCGGCCACTGCTTGGTTTCTACATACCCTAGCTGAAATTCTGAAGAATTCTCTCATCTCTCCTCTCATCCTTTTGATAGTTATGTTTGTGAACCATTAGAGGCGCAACATTTGAGACACTAAGCTTTCAAGCTTCAAGGACCTACAAAGTGTTCTTGTTATTGCTACATAACAAGTAAGGTAAACATCAAAACACTTTTATTATGAAATTTTCGATTTATATATATGCTAGATCTAGGGTTTTGCTTTGGTATTCAACTTTCATGTTCAATTAGTAAAAAACATAGATCCAAAAAAATTAGGGTTACATGAACACATAGGATGTAGTTATGCTCAAAACCCATCAGTGATATCAGAGACTAGGATGTTTTTCAATTGAATCTGATGCACTTGTGAATTATCCGAAGGAGGAGGGAACTGATTCGTCAATATTTTCATCAGACTCGACGAGTTCATTATGGAACTCGATGAGTTGGCTCAAATCGAAAAGTTCATTGCCTGAATCGACGAGTTGACTCGTCAGATCCCCGATTTTTCGATTTTGATATCTTGATTTGATTAGGATGATTACCTTAATTAGTTTTAACTGCTTCAAATTCACGAAGATGGTCTATAGGGGTGTTTAAGGAAACTGCATGACTGCCATTGGGTATCCATTCTTACCCACTGCATTCTTGACCAGTGGAGGGTCGTTAGCCAAATAGGTAGGATAGGACATTATGTTGGATTAGGTGTCTAAGCTCATAAGTATAATTGGTATGTACTTGACCTGAGAGTAGCATGGTCCATTTCAGTTGCCTTCACCAGAACAATCTGATAGGATGGATATCTGAGAAAGTGGTTATTTATGAATTATAAATATATTATAAGTATAATATATTAATTATGAAATCATATTATTTAATTAGTATTGATCAAGAATTAATTTAGTGATCAAAAGAGACTAATTAAATTAACGGGGACTGATTATGTAAATCAGTTATATATATATATATATATATATATATATATATATATATATATCTCCTATTATAATAAATAAGTACAACTTAGACACGTGTCAATCATATAGCCTTCCCCCCTTTGAATTTTCCCACTTTTTTCACTAAGTGAATTTCCGGTTCTACCCTTCATTCACCACGTCAATTTTGCTGCATTTCAAACCAAAAAAGGAAGGTAATTAATAAAAAATTGCTAAAATACGATAATTGAATCTGTCAAAAGGTAAATTCTTATCAATTCCTTAAATACCGCAACATACCTAATCTTTGTTTTTAAAATACAAATATCACGGTTTCTTCATTCACAGCGATTACAATTTCCACAGGAAGACATATATCAATTACAGTAGACCATCTAAAATCGTGTTCTGTTTTTCTTTAAGGTAACACTTTCATTCATCTTATCATTCCTTCTACTGTTTTTTTTATCACTTTCTTTGTGTATATATCTTTTTTTTTTTAATCAGTTTGAAGGCTTCATAATCGTAATATGAACCAAAGTATGAAACTGTTACGGTATATAAGTATTCAGTTAAGTAAACATCAATCGTTTTTTTAAATGTATATGTTTCATTCGTAACTCTTTCATTCAACCGTGGTTTTTCTTTAAGGTAACTCTTTCATTCATCTGATCATTCCTTCTACTGTTGTTTTTATCACTTTCTTTGTGTATATATCTGTTTTTTTTAATAAGTTTGAAGGCTTCATAATCGTAATATGAACCAAAGTATGTAACTGTTACGGTATATAACTATTCAACTCACTAAACATCAATCGTTTTTTCAAATGTATATGTTTCATTCGTAATATTTTCACTGCTCTTTTTAATCAATTTAATTTAATATCAAACTTTGTATGCATCTGTTACCGTATGTATATAAAATCATATATGAATAAATAGTTGATTTTTCAGGTGCAATAAATGGTTTGCTGCATATTCAAATGTTTCTTAGAAACCAGACTTATCATGTTTAAAAGGGAAAGGGTTCGACATGTTTCATACAAAATTAAAAACAAAAACCCAATGTAGCATTAGTCAATGCATTAAGTCATTGAAAACATGACATATAAATGATCAAAATATCAGCTTGTCGATTGGTATTGAATATACAATGAACAATGTACTACAAGCAGTGTTTTATTTTTTTAATATGCTATTTTCTTATTTTTTTTTCTTATGCTATCAATTCTTTGTAGGAAATGAATATTGGTAACAAAGTATACCTAAAAGACATTGAAAGCTTGGCTGATGATTCACATCTCAAACTACGGGTTTTAAAGATATGGAATTTTATAAGGAATAATATCGTTTTATCCATTGAAATGATCGTCATGGACGAAGAGGTTTGTTTAATTTTTATAAAACTACTAATTCTTACATGTTTCAATCAATATGAAATTTTATTTATTATTTTGGTGAACAGGGAACAAAATACCAGTCTCGTGTATTTAACCAAAATTTTTCCAGATTTGGTCATCTGTTAAAGGAAGATCAAAGTTACATCATTTTAAAACCCAGTATGGCTGCTGTGAAGAATGGGTTCAGTGTTACCGGTCAAAGACAAACCATTACTTTGGATTGGAGAACTATTATAAAAAGATGTGACGATTTTTCAGGTCCAATTAATTGTTTTCTGTTTGTTGAATTTAATTCTATCGTGGAACAAACTTGCCCAAGACAATCATTTTTTGGTAAGTTGTTTAATTTTATTCCATTCAGTTTTATAATTTATGTATTTTCTTATCAATGTTATTATCAATTTTATTCCATTCAGTTTTAACTAAATAATTTCTACTTCTATTTTATTAAATTGTGTAGATGTTATTGGACAAATTGTGTCATTTCGTCCCCTTGAAGCATCCGATCCTAACACACAAAGGCATTACATGAAGATTACACTAACTAATTTAGAGTGAGATTATGCAAACAAAAAATTATTATTTTTATTTTATTCTTATTTTTACTAATATAAGTATCAATTAAAAATACTAATTAAATTAAAAAAAAATTAGGAGTGTACACTTGCAGGTCACTATATTTGGAAGTCAAGCACACCAATTGTCACAGTACTTGAAAAGTAACCCCACGGTTACTTGTGTTGTTATAGTGATGCAGTTTGTTAAACTGAACATTTGGGATGGTTTGTATTTAAACTATATATATTTACATATTTTTCATCAATCTACTTTTATTTAATAATTTTTTTTACAGGAATAGGTCAGGCAAAAAGTCATTATGATGTAACAAAAATGTTCATTAATTCTGAAATTGATGAGATTAATGACTTCAAAAAAGAGTTAGTCTATTTTAATATATATTTAAACTGTTTAAAAAATTATATGTTGTGTTTAAAATTATAACTATTCAGTCTATTGTAATTAATAATATAACTTAAAACAATCCAGATTGAAAGTTAATGTTAATGGAGGTACGCCGGAAAAAAGCATAACTACGCTGCCAAGTTACGCTTCTTCATACATAGATGATTTTAAAGGGGATTTCCCTTTAAAAACCATTTCGGAGATCACAGAACCACTCAAAGTATGTTTCTTTATTTTAGGTCCTTTGATTTTATATACATTTTTTGTGTTTTTTTTGTTAATTTTACATTTTATTTTATACAGCCAATGAAATTTGTATTAGTTGGTAAGATTGTCAATATAAGACAGAATCTACGTTGGTGTTATGAAGCGTGCTACAAATGTGGGAAAAAAATAAACAAAGTGCCCAAACCAAATCTGTCTTATACTGCCCCCGACAATATCTCAGAAACTGTTGAAATTCAGTGTTTAGATCCAGTTTGCAATGACGAGAATTTTCATGTTGTTTTAAAGTAAACACATATCCACTTATATTAATATATTTAATATTTTCACTATGTCAACAAAATTAATATTAATATAATACAATTTTTATTAGGTATATAATTCCAATCAACGTGCAAGATCATACCGACACTATTGGATTTACTCTTTTTGATAGGGAGGCAAAAAGATTGTTGGAAATAAGTGCATCTCAGTTGAAAAAATTACATGAACAGGTATACTTGAAACCGTATATATATTTTTTTATCAAATAACATTTTTTGGTTTTAATATATTAAACTACTTCTTACAGGCTGGAGACAGTATGCAACTTTTTCCAAACCAGATGAACGTATTGAAAAACCGCAAATTTGCGTTTCTTGTAGAAATTACATCCTACAACGTCAGCAACTATAATAATATCTACAGCGTTGTCAAACTTACAGAGAATGTGGATATTGTTTCCAATTTGGAAAGTAAATTAGAAATTTTGGTACATAACTTTTTAATGATCACCCTTTATATATGTTTTTTTATTTATATACATAATGTTTTGTATATGTCCATTTTATTTTCTAGACTACTCAATCAGTGTCCTTAAATGAAGTACCCCTCGAATCTGATGATGTTGTTGAGAATGTTCAAAAGGTATTTTATATTCCCATATTAACTTTCATTAATATTTATATATTCCATATGAAATTTTATGTTTTTTTAAATTTAGGATGTCATATCACAGACAGATGAGAGTTTTACTCCATCAACAGTTGATAAATCATCTGCAATCAGTCCGTTGAAAATATCAACTGATTTGAAGCGAAACCTCCATGACATTTATGACGTTGATTGTGGAGGTGATATGAGTTCCACAAAAACTAAAAGAAAATCAATTGGAGAGGGAAATACACTTTTAGTTCCTAAATTGGAAAAGTGAGTTCTTTTATGTTTTCAGGAAGAAATTAGAATTTTTGAGATGGTTTTCTTTGCTGTTAAAAGTTGTTTTACTTATTTGGTACAATGATTGGTTAAAATAAGTTTTTTATGGGACAAATTTCTTGACAATGGTTCAATTACATTTATTTCATTTTGGTTTCCTTTTTTTGATTACTACTATCATCATTTGAATGTATTTTTTGGATGATTTCAAAGACATATTATTATACCTATGTTGCTTAAATGTCATGCTCAATGTCTTTTTATGTAACCGGTTTATTGTAACAAATTGTACATGTTCGCCTATGTTGTACATGTTTTTCTATGTTACATATTCTTTAAATCCATTCTATACAAACACTTTTTTATGGGACAAATTTTAAGATAATTGTTCTTTAAAATTAATAAATTTATGTTTTTCTTTTTTTGGATGATTTCAATGACATATTATTATAACTATGTTGATTAAATGTCAGACTCAATGTCTTTCTATATAAACAGTTTAACGAATTATTGCTTGTCCTTTTTTTGCTAATCGTTTCACTGCCTTATTTTTTAAAGTTATAATCTCCTATTATAATTTATACTTACTATTTTACTTTTAATGTGAAAGTCAAGTTATCAGATTATCTAACAAAAGATAATAATGTTATTACGATATTATTAGCATTTCAAAATTAACATATTGTTTCTACATTTCTAGATTATCTAACAATTGATAATTTTTATTAATGTTAATAGATTAATATTTCGAGAAAAAATGACCATCCCAAGTATTATTAAATTTATAATAATTCTAAAATCTAATATATATATATATATATATATATATATATATATGCAAACCAGATGGCATTACCTCCATATTATTATCACAGCTGAAGAAAATAAGTACCAGACTTCCACGTGTCAATCTGCCAGACCTCCAAATTTGTTTTTTCCCGCTTCTTTTCTTCATCTCCAACTTCAAGTCCTTTCATGTAATTGATACATACAATCCCGACAAGTATGTAACATAAAGAATAAAGATAAAGATTCATTAATAAAATTAGAATGAATATTATGATTTTCAGAAAATATGCAAAAATCTTTTAATAAGATAAACTATACACCGCATGTTCAAGTCAAATATATCAATACCATAAATAATTTTTTAATTTCGTCCATATAACATATTTCATTGTCATTTTATGTAATCCCTTCTTAACTGCAAATCGTATATTTATTAAGAATTGATCTAAAGTCTATTAAATCCCATAAGATCAGGTACAAAAAAATATCCAATCCAATTTTAATAACAATATATGCATAAAATCCGGAGTTATAATCTCATAATATTAAAATAATAACATTTATATGTATAACTATATATAAATATACCTCTATACGTAATATACATCTTCTTTAATTTACAGATCCTGTCTTCTTTGTCTTTCAAAAGCATCTGCAGTTAATAAATCGCTTTTCTTACTTCAATCTACTTCGTAAACTTTTTATTCATCTATTTCGTTCACACATCAACTACCATTGAATTCTTCCTCCTGTTAATCCTGCAAAACATCCAGAATCACATATCAGGTAAGTTTTTTCAGAGTATTTGGTACTATTCTTTTCATTGGTTGATGTATATTCTTTTAGTATATCAGTTTTTGTATTATATTGTTCATTCAACATTCAATAACAATATACAAGTTGCCATTATATAGTTCATCACTTTCATGTTTAATTTATAATATATTAATGCCACTTTCATGATTTATTGTATTCTTTTCATTATACTCTAATGTATATTGCATCATACAAGGTCATGATTACAAATAATTGAATTTAGAAAACATAAATTATTTTCTCATAACGATTTATATATTTATTTAAACCAAAATTACAAATTTACTAATATAACTTATATTAGTTTAAATTAAAACTTTTTTTCCAAATTTTTGATTAGTTATTACGATTTCAAATTATTAATAATGTTTTTCTTAAGCATGAGGATCTTTAATTTTGAAAATATTTGTAGATTAAAACTTGGACAATAACATTTTCATTAATTTTATTTATTAAACATAAAATTTAATTAACTACTAAAGCCGACATTAGGCAAAAAGGATGTCATTACCTCCATTAAATGCTCAACCGAGCAAAATCATGAACGTGATGTTTTCCAATTTAAACTCATTCTCTGCATTTAAAAACCAAAAAATCAGGAAGTTCAAAATCTTAATTTGTAAGTCAAAGATATCAATATAATAGCTACTCAATTAATTTCATCAATTTAACTAATTTTTTCCTAATTTTCTGCAATCCCTTATTAAATGCAAATCATATCTTTAATTTAAATTGATATATAATCTACTAAATCCCATAAAATCATGAACACAAAAATATCATATACAATTTCAATAACAATAAATTCATAAAATCAGTGATTATATTGCGAAGATATTCAAAGATTAATTTTATATCTATAAATATACCTTACTACGTGAAATCCAACGTTTTGAAATTACTCATTCGTCTTCTTCCTGTTTCAATTGCATCTGTGAAAGCCTCTTTCAACTTTCTTACCTCAATCTGCTTCATACAAGTTCTATTCATCTATTCATTTGAAATGTCAACTGCTTTTCAATCCTATGCCCTCTTAAGTCCTGCAACAATTACATATTCACATATCAGGTCAATGTTTTGAAACTAATTTTCAGTTTTTTTATTCGACCAATAATAAAGTTTTTTTAATATACCCATAATATCCTCCTACTTAAGAAAATGTACTTTTCATATCAATAAACTTTAGAAATAAATTACACTTCCGTTTATAATAAAGTTTTTTTTTACTAAACTACAAAATTTATTAACAACAAGGACCACTCATGTCATTTTTTTTCTACCACAGGGACTGGTATTGTAACTTTTAAAGCCACAAGGACCATTTTTCTAATAAAATATGATAACAATGTCCATTTATGTAACATTTTATTAAAGGATCATTTTTTTCATGATTTTCCTGACAAATACCATAATTTTTTTGTATTGCTTATGTTTCAAACTATTGTACTTTCAATATCTATCCATATTATCATCCTACTTTTGAAAATTTTCCTTCAATGGCTCTCACTTAAGATTTTTAACCGTTCATCCTATTTCCACTTGATTCATCAAACAGAAAAAAGAACCCTTTTACCCATTATCCAAAATTATGACGAAAATACCCTTGTGATATCATGTATTTTACTTAGAATGCAAGCAGAAATTTTACAACACTTTTATAAATTTAAAAAAAAATCTATATATAAGCCATCTACTCTATATTTTAATGAGATAGCGATGAACAAAAATATCATCAAAAGTATAGCATTATGTTTTTTCCATTTCCTATGAAATAAATAGTGAAAAAATTAAGTTATACCGCTACTTTGAGTGGTTTCTGTGACATCCATGCTCAACACCAGGTATCTTAAAGAGCTCACTATCAACTATTTTAGTTTTGCCACGTGTTGGAACTACCCTCAACAAACACACCAGAAGTGAATTGAAGTTGATTAAGCTCCTAATTTCTTCATAAATATCAAATGATTTACCTGTTAAAACAATCACTTTTACATTATCTCTCTCATAGCATTTCAATCAAGATTTGGTTAATAAAAGTTAAAGCAATGGTACGATCATAATGAAATTGATGATGTAGGTTATAGAAATAATTAAAAAAAAAAAACAAACAAACAAATTATGGCAGCAAATACCAAATATACAAAATAATGCAAAATAAATTACATTTTACTGCTAGGTACTGGCTATTGAATGCCTTCGTATCCAAGTTCAAATTGGGTTTCCAATTAATCACCAATAAGCTCAACATCCTATTCTTTTTCTACCTGAAAACAACACAACAGACATCTGTCAAACATAATACATAAAATCAGAATCATATCATTAGAAAAAATAAAAATAAAAATCAACATGATGGGAGAAAGAGGAAGAGAGGCGTATGAGTACGGATATCAGTTTGGTGTAGTTTAGGGTTTACGTTAGTGTTTAGAATCGAGCAAAAATGAGAAAAGTAGTAATGCTATAACCGCTTAATCGTAAAATTATTATGTACCTAATAAAGAAATTGGATGTCGAGAATTGTAATATGATTCAATAAACACCAGGTAATGGAAACATGGAGAGAGATAAATGGAAACAGTAAGCGACAAAGGGAGTCCGACCTAGGGTTACAAGGAGAGTTGGGTAGAGATTGGGAACTGAGAAAAACAGATGGTAACACACTGTGACTGAAGAGAGATACATAACACTACCCCTTTTTTTATCTCTGGTTGATCGATACATAACTCCAATTCAACTTCAAACATGTAAGGATTCCTATCTTTGAAACACCCATGAAATATCTTCTGATTAATCACTGAAATGTGATTCCTTCCTCTTCGATTTCTGTGTTTGTGCTGAAATCATGTTTAGGGTTAGGGTTCATTCTCCTCTTCTTATCTCTTCGATTTCTCCCGAGGTTGTAAGGCCAAAATACGATTCACATTTCATAAAGTGTATTTATCATTAAAAGTAATAAATTATTAAGTTTAATATTTTTAATTATACTCACAATTACACAGTATAAACAAATATCAAATATTGATTTTATATTATTTTTAAATGTAAAAAATTTGAAAAAAAATACTGACACATACTTGGAATTCACAACATTTTAGACAGTGTCCTTAATTCTTATACATACTTATATACTAATTTTATTTATTTGATAAATGTTATGTCAATAGTTAATTCTTATCTCTTAAGCATATTAAGGACTATACTAATTTTATTTATTTTTTAATTGTTGCAGCCATCTGATGCATTCGTTTCCTTCTAAAAAGACTAGAAAACTAAATAGTTTTTATTTAGATAATACAAAAAATATCAATTTGGGTACTAACTCAGCACATGTATTTTCAACAACTACAAATGTTAATACTTCGATTTATAAAGGTAAGTTTTTCATATATATTTTTTATTATAATTCTTAATTTTTAAATGACATAATTTTTTTAATAATATAAATATTTATTAACCTAAAAAAATAGATACATTCTCTAATTCTTCAGCCGATGCAACTCAATTTTCTTCGAAATTTGTAACCGATGCTTACAAAGGTACGTTTATTACTTTAATATTATTATACAATATTATTATTTACCTAATTATACATTTGATTTCCTATCCTATTATTTATTATGCAGAAAACAACAATAACATGGACCAGTTGCAAGCCAGAGAGAAAAGAAGACAAAGAAAAATATATTTGGAAAATAAAAGATCTAACAAAATGAATACAAGAACCAAAATTACAAGTACATCAATAGCGCATCTTTTAACTAATATAATTACTTTTTACGCTAATAATATTTTTAATTCTATGTTTTAAGTTTATTTTACATTTATATACAATAAATGATCTCTAATAATTTTTTTTTTCAAAACCTGTAATATTAGATGATTTCATGTCATTACTTTGTTTTATACATATGTCTTAATTTTTTAAAAGTTTTTTTTATTTGCAGATCAATCAAGCTACATTGTTGGTCAAATTGAAAATGTCAGTTCATTTGCTTCACCTGCAATCCAAAATAGAAACATACAATACTCTCCTTCCTTTACAGATGTTAGAACTCCGTTATCTAACATTACAAATGCTAGAACTACATTATCTAACACTACAAATGGTAATAATTTTTCTTTTATAATGTACTATTATCCATATTCTATATAATCTGCATATATATACTTTTTTTTTTGGTCAGATAACATCAGTTTCGATAAATATTCCACTTCGAATGTAGCAAACAAAAGACAGTACAATGTACTTTCAAATGATATGACATCCAAAAATGCATCTACATTAACTGGTTCTTCATCATCAATCAAGTTAAATCCAGGATGTCATAAATCAAAAAGGAAGACGACAAATTTATCCCCTATCCCATTGATTGATTTGAGAGACGATGTAGAAAATATACATCAACTCATAAATGAAAACCTTATGGTTGGTATCTCAAATGGTAATAAAAAAATTAATATCCATTTTCATTTTTTTTACATTTTAAATAGTGTGTTGTATATACTTATAAAATTTCGAAATATTTTTTTTTTTTGCCTTTTCTTTTACAGAATATTTGGATCATGGTGATCAAAATGTTGTATGTCAAACATGTCATGCAAAGTTATGGAGAAATGAATCCATTAGAGGTAAAGAAAAAGGGAACACGGATTATTCATTATGTTGTGGTTACGGCAAAGTTCAACTTCCAGAATTAAAGAGAGCACCCTTGAGTTATGAAACAATGTTTCGAAATATGGATTCTAAAAGCAAACACTTTATGAAAAACATTCGACGTTACAACTCAATGTTTTCTTTTACGTCGATGGGTGGTAAAATTGATACTTCAATCAATAGAGGAAACGCTCCATACATTTTTAGATTGGGTGGTCAAAATTATCATAGTATTGGAAGCCTTTTACCATCCAAAGAGTCTAACCCTAAATTCTCTCAGTTATACATTTATGATACTGAGAACGAAATTTCAAATAGACAGAAATGCTTTGGGTATTTTTTCTAACTCCTTATTCATAATTAATTATTATTATTATTTTATAGTTATATATATATATATATATATATATATATATATATATATATATATATATATATATAGTAAGTACTAATATTATATAAAAATTTATTTTTTTTAGTGGGGAAAAAGATCAATCAACATCAATTGACACCGATATTATTGAAGATATTAAGGTGATGTTGGATTCAAATAATGTGTTGGTTAAATCTTATAGAATGGTAAGAGATAATTTTCAGAAAAATCCTCAAGTCGATATGAAATTACGACTTATCGGGAGAAGACAGCGAGATGGAAGAACATATAACCTACCGACTGCTTCTGAGGTTGCCGCCTTAATTATCGGTGACAGTTGTGAATCAATTGAAAATAGGGATATTGTTGTTCAAACAAAATCTGGATTTTTACAGCGTATCAGTGAATTGCATCCTTCATACCTTCCTCTACAATATCCACTGCTATTTCCATATGGGGATGATGGTTACAGTGTTGACATTCTTCATAGAGGTGTGGCATTTACAACCAACAGCAAGCGGGCGAAATGTACAATGAGAGAATATTTTGCTTTTAGAATTCAAGATAGAGATCATTCGTTCTCGCTCATTCTTAATTCAAAAAGGTTGTTTCAACAGTTTCTGGTAGATGCCTATACTATGATGGAAACAGAGAGATTGCATTACATACGTAAGCAACAACATGTTCTTAGATGCGAGTCTTACGAGAATTTACATAACCAGAAAGCTAGAGGAACCACTAATATCTCCAATGTCGGTCAGCGTGTGATTTTACCTTCGTCATTTACTGGTGGTGCACGATATATGTTGCAAAACTATTTGGATGCCATGTCACTTTGTAAATGGTTTGGATATCCAGATTTTTTCATAACCTTCACGTGTAATCCGAAATGGCCAGAGATTAAAAGGTTTCTTAAGGATACTTCACTTCAACCAGAAGACAGGCCTGATATATTATGTAGGTTGTTCAAGATAAAGCTCGATGCATTTATTAAAGAGTTAAGAGAGAAGAGAATTTTCGGCACAGTTCAAGCATGTAATTAAGATTATATTTTTTCATTATTGTATTTAATATTACTCTTATTATAGTATATGTTATTTAAGTTTTTATTGTCTAATCATATTTTGTTTTTATTTGCAAATATTTTGCAGATGTTTATACGATTGAATTTCAAAAGAGAGGTTTGCCGCATAGTCATATTTGTTTGTTTATGCATTCTGACAACAAGTTACCCACTGTTGAATTTATCGATCCGATAATTTCCGCCGAGATACCAGACAAAGTTCAAGAGCCTGAATTATATTCACTTGTCAATGAGTTCATGATTCATGGTCCATGTGGAGCTCAAAATATGAATTGTCCATGCACATTTCATCCATCGTAATAAGTAAATACTTTATAATTACGTATTGTTTTTTTTATGTTAATTTCATGACCGACATCGTTATTTTGTTTTGAATGAAATCAATTGTGATGTTTTTTTTGTCATTACTTAAACGTATCTTGCATTATATAAAGTATTTAATTTTATAAAAGAGGTGGATTTACATTTATAATTAAATACTTAAACTTTACAAATTTATTCTAAATAGAAAACATATCGTAAGAAAAAACATACGAAAACAGCAAAAATTCTATTAACCTAACGTACAATCCACATGAAAGATAAGGAAAAAAAGTAAAAAATAAAGGTTTTAAAATTCTCCATTTGTAGTTAAATACTTAACAATTCTTGTGTAACTAAATACCTACAAATAAAATCCATATAAAAAAATACAATATTAGTCTTCTAATTTAATGATATTTTATTTATTACATAATTAAATTTACAATTTTATTTAACATTAACACCCGTGGGTTCCACGGGTTTTCACCTAGTATATATATATATATATATATATATATATATATATATATATATATATATATATATATATATATATATTGTTTGGGCTATTGATCCATGTTGGGCTAAGTTTATGTAAGTATCCATGAAGAGTTATCCCACATGAGATATGGATCATAACCTAAGTGTATGGATTAGGGTGTACCCATGACTCTTGGAATCCTACAGTATATATGTGTTATTCCTTTGCTAAAATCAGCTCTAAGTGTTCTGGGAAGAGAGATAACCAATTTTAGAGTGTCTAACCTCTCTTTCAAAGTCACCCTTTGTTCATGGTGTTTGTGAACCATTTGAGGCATCACACTTGAGGTGATAAGCTCTTGAAAGGCCAAAACTACAAGCTACAATAAAGACGTATTCTTTTAATCTGATTTTATGATTCATGTATCAAAACTGTAAGATAGTTGTAGGCTTCATGCTTTGGAATTTTATTCCATGTATAACTAGATAAAACTTAGATCATAAGCTATTAGGGTTGTATGTGCACCATAGGAGTGTTATAGTACAGAAAACCTAACAGTGGTATCAGAGCCATGGATATTTTTCTGTTATATTTGATGATTGGCTATTTTTCAAAGCTGAAAAAATCGATTTTCTTGCCTCTAACTGATAAACTCGCTGAGTCCACTGACTGACTCGCCGAGTTCAATCATTAAAAGGGCAACTCGACGAGTCAAGTTCATGTACTCGTCGAGTAGATGCCTCTTGTTGCAGAATTTCGAGTTTTTGGCAAGAATTGGATTAGGATCATTACCACAAACTGTTTTAATCATAAAAATCGTATTTTTCTGATATGGTAGCGATTATACTCATCCAATCAAAAGATATTTGTCAAAGTTTTAAGATAATTGTTGCTTTATATGATAAACAAAGTTACATGTAAATTGTTGATTTGATATTATCTTGTTATATGAGTTTAGTTAGATCAATCATGAACTATATGATAATTTTTTTGTTGGAATTGATCTAAATGTTTTTTTAATGATTTCATAACTTGTCCTCAAGTTATTGAACATGAAAAGTATCATCGATTAAAACAACATCAAACTCATAAGTTATGGAATTCAAGAGTCTTGGATGGTTACAAAACTTGTCATCAAGTTGGAATCCAAAAGGGTTTTGAAGACTTTCAAAACATGTCCTCAAGTTTTGGAATTTGAAAAGTTTAATTAAAAAGTTTTAATTTGTTATATTGAATTCTAAAACATCTAGTAGTTGAATGGTTACAAAAGATGCATATCTTTGGTTCATAACTTAATAATTAATCCTCTTTCAAAAAAAACTTAATAATTAATTAAATAGTTTTAAATTAGATTTTTTAATGACCTAGATGCTTTGAATAGCTCAATTACACCTTATAGACTTTATTAAACTAATTTAAGTGTTTAATTAAAAGAGAAGTTTAATAAGTCCATAATAACATGGTTTAAGATTAATTAAATTAAGAGTATAATTTATTAATAGATTAAACCATCAAGTATTTTAAATGTTTAAAATACACCCTTATACTATATAAAATTAAAAGTTTAATATATTATATATGTATAAGTAAAAGGTTAGTCTTACCATTAGTAGGTCTCATTCACAAAGCCGATCTATAAGGAGGTATAAGGTTACTGCCTATAAAATGGTGGTTTAATGGGTGTTCACTCTTACCCACCGCTTCCTTGACTGGTGGAGGGTCGTAAGTTTAAGGGGTAGGATAGGCAACTAATTCTCATTAAAAGTATAATGAAATACCAAGTAACTAAATTTTTATAAATTCCCAGTCTTAGTTACTTAGTAAAAATGTGAATTTGATGCTAACCCATGAAATTCCACATTGCACCTCATTAGTCGTTAGTAGAGCGTGTGTGGTTAACCGACACACTAATCTGAGACTAATAAAAGATGGAAATGGGTAGCTCGATGTTAATCATGGATCAATTGAGCGTGTGTGGTTATTCGACACATTGATTAGGTGATTTGTAACATTAAGTGTAACAAGCTAATTTGCATGGTTGTTCACACCTTGTTTGTGATACTCGACATCCCAATCACAAACTTGAAGGGCATAATCGAGATTTAGACGTGCCATTGAAAAGTTCAACGAATCTCAAAGAATCTAGGAATTTCAATTCAATTAAAACCTAAAATTCATTTTCGTTTTTCATGGTGGAAATTGGTAAATCGTCATTTACCTAGCTTCAAATATTTTACAATTAGACTACGACATGCATCTTTCGAATTGTAGAATATTGTGTTGGTTCCTAGCGTTAATATGTCATTTTGGGTGTTATAGTAAGGACTTAAATCAACTAACTTGAATTTCGCCCATTATTGATGTCCATGTCAGACAACTATGGTCTTTCGAAATCATTTGGAAAAAGCTTTCTTTATGAAGATGATGTCCCATGATTGGATCGTGGAAATGGAATTCAAACTTCACTTCCTCCACCTCCTCCAATATTTCTCCGTAACCCACAAGTTCAAATACTTGAAAAGTTCAAGGTTACTCAAGCCCTATTGGCAAGAAAACACCAAGATGGAAGGTTTGTGTGTGCACATGTTTTGGAGATGAAGTCACACATTGACAGACTGGGAATGTTAGCACTCGTTGTGTCGAGGAAGTTGGCTGTTGACTAGATTCTTCAATCACTTCCTGAGTTATATGTTGAGTTCATTAAATATTACTATTTGACAAACCGTTTCATGTCCCTTATCGATCATACATATTTGCTATTTGTTGTTGAATCAGCAACGATTTGCCGCACTGGTAATGCAAATTTGATTGGAAGATCTACTTCCCAAACTTCTATGGAAATTGACAATAGAAACATCGGAAGTATAGAATAGGTTTCTCTTTCCAGGGGAAATGGAAAGGCTAAGTCTTAGATTGTCCCTTGTACCATTCCAAAAGAATCTATATAATTCTACTGCCAATAGAAGGGGCATTGGTTGCGAAGCTGCCGTATCTACCTGAAGGACCGCAAGGATGGTAGAATCAAATTTTATGGTTCTACGTCAGGTGAGCTCATTATGTAACTCTATTAAGTTCCCAATTATTGATTCTTAATACATGATGTAATTTAATTACATTTTGATGTTTTACGGATCAACGGAAGCTTAAAGGAAAGGCATGCTGAATCTGATCGCGAAGAGATGGATTTTGATCGCATGGTTTGATGATCAGATTTTTGAGTTGATGCTATGAGTTATGATAAATTTCTTAGATGTATGTAGTAACACAATTTTCATTTGTAATTGCATTGTAAGGAAAAAAATTTCCGCATATTATCAATAAAGAAAAATTTTGAAATTTATATTTTTTAATATATCCTTGCAATGGCATTTGTGAAAATCGATGTTTGTATATTTCTATTGTTAGCAATGTTGAGACTATATTTGATTCTTTCATTTGTGGTGATGTAAAAATTTACCAAATAAGGAAAGATTCTCATCACCCAAGTTTTAGTTGGATAGAAACATGGAATCATGAAACTTATATTGTGTGATGTATGAGAACCTTCATCTTTGGGAGTTAAGACTATTTCCTTATTCACATGTATATGTGAGTCAAGTGAAGGACTAGGGGATCTAGTACACACTGTTGTGCACTGATCAGGTCCACTACAAAGAATGATAAGACTATTTGTTATGATTTACTAATGTTTAGTAAATATGGTTATGCTTACAAGATTAAGTATAATTCTAAATCATTTGAAAAGTTTCAATGTATAACATAATGAATAAGAAAAATCAAATTAGGCCAAAAAATATAAAATTTTCTCCAATCTGAAAAAAAGAGAGTACTTGAGTATTGTGTTTTATGATCATCTTAATGATTATGGAACCATATCACAATTGATCCTCTACAGTGCACTTGTATGGCTACAAAGAGGAATTGGGGATTGTTGAAATGGTTAAATCAAAAGGTGAATCATACTTCGTTCCAAAATCAAGTCTTATAGACATACTCGAAGATTGTAACTTGAGTGACACAATCTTAAGAAAGTTTTATAACACTTACCAAATGTAGAGTAAAATGTTTTCTACTCTTGAAATTGGTAAGTTTTGATGTTTTGGATAAAACAAAGATCAACTAAGACCCATTGTTAGAAGTGTTTGTCTTGATAAAAAACCGCACTAACTCTTGAATATTTGTTTATCAAGTAATGTTTCTTGATAAAGATAATCTTATATGTCAAGAGGCCAGTGGGAGTTTTAAAGATCTTGAAAAGTTTCAAGAACTAATCAACAATAAACTTGTTATTAATCACTAGCACACGACTTAAGGTTTGTCACCTATCGTGTTCACATAATCTTATTTTTGTGCCCATTCAAGTTGGTTGACTATGCGTGTGAGTTCTATGAGTACTCAATTGTTTGCATCAGGCAAAACACCTTGATTAGTGAAAGTTCATTAATCAGCAAGGGTGAGCTGCTCAACAAATTGGAAGACCTGGTAGGCCCTTGTGCTAGCAAGTGGAAAGAAATTAAGATTGAACAAGTTCAGTCCATATGTGTTTGGATTTGTCACTAACCTTGTCTTGTGATTATGGTTGTGAAAAATTCACATGGATAGGAATGCATACATCATAAAAATCTAAGTGTCATAAGGTTTCTCTCCAATTCATGAAAATGATTGTGAGGAAACGCTTTCACTAAGTAGATTTTAAAGAGTTAGCAATTGTGATATTTGCATTCTCAAATTTGATTATGATTACGGCATCCCTCTTCATAGTTCAAATTGTGAGAAATGGTAAAAGGTCTAAACATTTGAGACTTATTGTTGTAATTTCTAAAATTGTTTGGACACGCATGTGAGCTATCTAAGAAAGGTGTATGAGTTTGAGAAGCCTAGATAAAGTCATATCGAAGCGTCTTGTATCAGAAATTTGAACTTTGGTAAGAAAGTCAACAAGTATTGATTTCTAGACGTTCAACTTATTTTTGGGTACATGTCAAAGCTAGTGGGAGCATAAGTGTTATGCTAGTAAGATAATAATTATTATGCTAGTGGGAGCATAATTATTATGGTAAGTGTTGCAAGTTAGTCTTGTTAATTATAGAAAACAAAGGTTTCAATTCGCAAAGTTGCAGGGTTGGAAAATTTGTTTTGTTATAATTAAGGGAGACGAACTTTTACTTCATTGCAATTCTAAAAGTTTAGATTGAGATTTAGTCAAGGACATATATGAATGTTATGTTGAAAAGATTCGACATAAGGAAATTCTATATATGGAAATGTTATAGCAAGAGACTGATAAAGTATCAGATCTTTATGAAAGACATTATAAATCATGTCGCATATGCTTCGAATATAGGATCAATTGCATGTGCTATAATATTCTCCTGTTGTAATTTTCCAAATGCCTAGGGCATTAAGAGGGAAAAGGACTAGAACCGGATACGACTAAAGTTATTAAATAACTGTCAAGGTCGATTTGAGATTTGCTAAGGATTGGTTGCTTAAGGATAATTGCAAGTATAGTAATGAATGCACCATATTGATATGATTCTGAATAGATAGGATTCTATTAGGAATAGATAGTTATATGGCAATCATGGAAAAGTTTCCATAATAGGAGTTGGATATCTAGAATCTATGGGCAAGTTAGAAAATTTTATGAAAGGAAGATGTTCAAAGGAATGTGCTTTGAACAAGAGACTTCGTATCTATGGAATTCTATTGTAACAATATCCAATGGAAAGTTTTGTAATTGGAAAAGTCTTTGTGACTTGTGTACATAGTCATTACGAAAGGATCACTGCATATAAGCTTAGAATCTAACAAATTATAGTAAGTGGCAAGGACTTGGTATTCTCACACTTACCATAATGATTTGGAATTATGAAATGAGTGTCTTTAGAAATGTTTACAATTGATCTATTTCACAAACTAAGGACCATAGGAAAACATAGTGTGGATGCTTGGAGAATGGGATAACTATTATTTTAATTCAAGTATTAGTTAATAAATCGAAACATTATACAATGAATAATGTGTAATCATTATGGTGATTAAATAAAAGGTGTTTTATTTATATTCAAAAGTTTTGAGACCTTATTGGATTCGATTATTCTTGTGTTTCACTTTGCATGTTTTGACTTCCTGAATAATAAGATTATTCAAACCATCCACATTCGATCATACTTTGGAGTGGGTATTGAGGCAAGACTATCATGAATCCGTCTGTAGATTGTCTAAGCGTTACACATAACACAAGTTTGTTGTAGTAGTCATGAGTTCTCCTATAATGAGATTTGAGTATTGGATTAAACCCACGCTCATCTGAATCACTTCATGGATTTTATCAAAAGTGATTCTGAGATGATAATATATTATATTCTTGAAACCAAGACATGTGAGTTGTAGTTTACAAGTCGGTTGCACATTGAAATATGTAAACGCACCAGTAACATGGTGTTATAAAACATATTGTTGTGTGTGATTTGATGAGTAAGTACAAGCAATCATATGAGTCGATGTTTATCTGTTCCTTTTACCATATGAGGGATAAAAGTGATTTATGTGGGCCCCTCGACGATTTAGTGATGACAACCTTAAGTGTTTGACCAAGCCTGGACTGATTTGATTTGTTCAATTAGTTGTCCGTCATAAATCGGAAATCGGGAAACAACACATGAACAGAGAGAATGATTATAATCCATGTCTTGGTTCATATGATATCTAGAATGGAGGGATATATGATCCATTATCTAACAGACGCGTCATTAACTATGTCAGAATTCGACAACAACTATGATTGTTAGTCGGGATTTTACAGTCGTACTTGGAACAATAATTATTAGACTTATCTAAGTGGGAGACTGTTAGATTAAGTGTCTACGCCCATAACTATAATTGGTATCTACTTGACCCAAGAGTAGCATGGTCCATTTGTGTTTCCTTAACTAGAACAATCTGATAGGATATATATTTGAGAAAGTGGTTATTTATGAATTATTAATATATTATAAGTATAATATATTAATTGTGAAATCATATAATTTAATTAGTGTCGATCAAAAATTAATTTGGAATTAATTTAGTGATCAAAAGAGACTAATTAAATTAACAAGGATTGATTATGTAAATTAGTGAGATATATATATATATATATATATATATATATATATATATATATATATATATATATATATTGTTTGGGCTATTGATCCATGTTGGGCTAAGTTTATGTAAGTATCCATGAAGAGTTAGCTGATATAAGATATGGATCAGAACCTAAGTGTGTGGATTAGGGTTTACCCAATACTCTTGGAATCCAACAATATATATGTGTTACCCCTTTGCTAAAATCGGACCTAAGTGTTCTATGAAGATAGATAACTAATTTTAGGGTGTCTAATCTCTCTCTCAAAGTCCTCCTTTGTTCATGGTGTTTGTGAACCATTTGAAGCATCACACTTGAGGTGCTAAGCTCTTGAAAGGCCAAAACTACAAGCTACAATAAAGAGGTATTCTTCTAATTTGATTTTATAATTCATGTACCAAAATTGTATACTAGGTGTAGGCTTCATGCTTTGGAATATTGTTGCATGTAAAACTAGAAAAAAAATTAGATCCAAAGCTATTATGGTTGTATATGCACCATAAGAGTGTTATACTACACAAAACCCAACACATTAATCTCTCATTAAAAAGTATAATGAAAATATAAATTAACTAAATCTTTTATTAATTCTCAATCGTAGTTACTTTAGGAAAATGTGAATTTGATGCTAATACATGAAATTTCACATTGCACTTTGTAAAAGTCGTTAGTGGAGCGTGTGTGGTTAATTGACACACTAGGATGGACTAACAAAGGGTAGCGATGGGTAGCTCATAAATTATCATTGATCAATGGAGCGTGTGTGGTTAGCCGACACATTGATTAGGTGGTAAATGACATCGAGAGTACCAAGCTAATTTGTGTGGTTATTCATACATTGTTTATGATCCTCGGTATCCCAGTCACAAATGGAAAATGCATAATCGAGATTAAACATAGCATTAAGAAGTTCAAAGAATCTTAAAAGATCTAGGGATTTCATTTAAAATCTAATTCATTTAAAATTTCCTTTTCATGGTGGAATTGGTAAATCGTCATTTACCTACCTTCAAATAATTTATGATTTGATAACTACATCCTTTTTCTGAATTGAGTTATTATGTTGGGTCCTAGCCTATATTTAATTTTAGGTGTTATATTAAGGATTCTTTATCTAATCAAAACTTGTCCTTCTTCATTTACAAATGTCTACCTCAAACAACGCTTCCGGTTCCTCCACCAACTCCTCAAACACTTTCTCGCTCTTGAACATTTGTGTCACGGTGACTGTTGGGTCTAAAATTATGGTTTATACTTTGCTTTTCAAGGATCTAATAGAAATTGTCCAAGTCGTGCATACGTTCCCTACTACACACCAGGATGGTAGAGTGCGTCAAGAGGGAGACCTTCCAAAAGGAACCCCTCAATGTCACAATCGTGCAATGTGACTGGAATGCGAAGAAGGCCAAGAAGTCTAATCTAAAATATGCTCCAGTGAAACTAAGATCAGTTAGACCAGAGTCATCTCGGCGACCGCTTTCAGGTTCCAATCCAAGTGCCGAGCCACCCATCCGATCGATCAACAAATGGGTTAAACCCAATTACAGATGGGTACTAAATGTTCAATCTCCCAAATCGTCTAATGATTCTGTCATTTCTTCATCTCCTGTTTGTGATAAGCAGGATATGTCATGGGAGTGAGTACCTTGCAAGGATGATAAACGTCAACCCAGTTTCAAAATGGAATGGGTTCCAAATATCAAATGATCCCACTCTGTGCTGGAGCAGCTATGGAGGCATATCATCATACTTCGGTTTGTTGGTAGTGGTTGTTCCAGCACATGATAGGGGACATCTCTGAACTGAATAACATTAAGAACTTTGTTTGAGAGTAAGTGTCCTTTGCGGGAAGGGAAGAAAGAAAAGGATCACAAATGGGGTTTGTGCTTAACGATGTGAAGAATTTTCGGATCTGTTCTGAGATTATGTGCGCTGTTCTTAGACATTTTGGATGCAAATTCAATTAGTGAATTACGGTTTGAGTTCTCTTCTCGATAGTCCTGAGTTTTTCTTAAAATGATTCCTTTCAAAGACAAATTTTTAATTTTATTTTTATTTTGCATATTTATTTTGTTTTATTTTTCCTCCATGCACAAGTTTTAAGGGGAGAAATCAAAAATCTATATATATATATATATATATATATATATATATATATATATATATATATATATATATATATATATATATATATATAATCAAAATTACAAAAAGATGTTTTCCTTTTGTAAGTACTTTTAGGAAGTGATATGAAGTTCAGTGCTAAAAGGCAATCTAAAATTTGTGTAAAGCACTGAGCTAAATTGTTGAGAACTCTTTGTTCAATGTACTGGTAGGCACAAAGGATTTCAATGGACCAGACTAGATTAAGATTGACATTTTAAAAGGAATTGACATGTGTTGACTTAGATATGTAGAGACTAGATGTTGTAAAAGTCGAAATGTTTGTTTCTTTAGTTTCGCATTTTAGTTATTTTACTAAGTCTTCATTTGTGTGAAGCGTATAGTTCAGGACTTAGGATATTTTTTGTACAGTCAGGTTTCCTATAAATAGGGACTGAGGTTAGAAGTAGAGAAATCGAATGCATGAGTGATTCATTAATCATTCGCAATTACTCTCTACTTATTTTGTAATCTATTCTTCATCAATATAAGATCTGATTAATATTTACTTTCTGTGTTCTTACTTTTCATTCATACAATCATGATTGCTTTCTAAATATCGATAACAATTATCTTCAATTGGTATCAGATTAGGATTTCAAACTACATTGATCTGATTTTCGTTCTAGAATCATTTGCTTTTTGAGTAGTAACTTTACTCAAAATTTTCCGTGCATTTTGGTTCTGAAAATCTGTCTTGATCTTCAGATTTGAATCGATTCTACATTTGATTGTTTAGTGGAGTGATTGATTAGCAATCGGTGATCAATTCGTTTGATCAATTCACAAATACATCAAGTTTTTCAAGCTTTCTAAAAATTTCTCGTGTTCATCAATGGCGAACTTCAACATGAACACCATGACTTCTTTCTCTCACTTACTTGGTTCTTCAACCAAAATTCCAATGTTAATCCCTAAATACTATGATCAGTGGGCTGAGAGGATGGAGGATTACTTAAATGGAATTGATGAAGAGCTCTGGAATTGTATCAGTGGAAAAGGTCAACTTCCTGATAATGTTCAACCAATTGGACAATCTGCTTCTTCAGATGAAGTTGCTAATCAAGAGAATTGCATGAAGCAAAAAGAGAAAAGGTGTATGAGAGAACTAAGAGGTGCTTTGCCTCCTGTGATTTACAATTACATTTGTAGTTGTAAAACAGCCAAGGACATTTGGATCACACTAAAAGAGAAGTATCAAGGTAGCGAAAAGACGAAGATCAATTCTGTTAAGCAATGTCTTGTTGAACTTAAGGAATTCAGACAAAAGGATGCTGAAACTCTTGAAAACTACTATGATCGTCTGAATGAGCTTGTTTATCATTGCAGTAAGTATGAAATCACAAGGTCTCACATGTAATTCAATCTAAAATCCATCATGGGTCTTCCCAAAGAATGGCGTAGTGTGAGTATGATGATAAAGAACCAACAATGTTTTGATACTACAACCAGCTTGAATGATCTCTACAACCAGCCGAAAACACGCGAAAGTGAAGTTACAGAAATGTTTGAAGAATCAAAACAGAGTCTAGGAGGTCCTTTGGCTTTGGTTTCAAAGATTTCAGAAATTGATACTGGTGAAATAGAAGGATCAGACAATGAAGGTTTTTTAATGAACTCTGATGATGAAGCTATTGCATTCTATTCAAACAACAGAGTTAAGAAATTTTTCAAAAAGCCTTTCAATCCAAAAGGAAAGGAAAATGATGCAAAGAGTGGTTTCATAAAAGCTGGAGGTGAGGAAAAGAAGAAATTGGAAAAGGTTGAAGAAAAGCAGAAAGATGCGAATGAAGAGAAGAAACTAAAAGTTGATTCTGGAATTTATTGTCATTACTGTAATGGAGCAAATGACTTCGCAACTGATTGTAAGCTGAAAAAGAAAGAGGAGAAGAAAAGCAAAATCAAAGATGAAGCCTACTACTCAGAAAAGCTTGAGGAGGTGCGTGCGAAGGAAAAAGGCTTGTCATTAGTTGCGAAAGGCGAGTCTGATGAAGTAGAAAGTGGAACTTATCAGATCTAGTCTTCAGGATCTGATGATGAAGAAATGAGGCACCCAACTCATGGTGCAATGTTCGCAAGCTATGAAGATAATTGCGAAGAGAATGTTTCTGGACGATGCTTTGTATCCAAATCCACTGATAAATCTCCAATGACCACCAAGGTACGTGCTATTCTTGAATCATTTAATATTCCTTTATCTGCTTATGATGCTGAAATAACTTCATTTGATGATACTATTGCTTATTTTGATTCTGTTATTGTGTCTGCTAGTACAGAAGCACAAAATTTAAATTGCAACTAGTTGAGACAATAAGAGAATTAGAAATAAAATGAAGCAGAGTAGATAAACTTGAACTACAAATGGAAAATGTAATTTGTGATAGGAACAATCTAGATAAAGAAGTTAGGTTGTTACTAGCACAAAGAAACATTTATTGTAACTTTGCTAAACGTTTGTATGCAAAGTTAACAACTTTACATCATTCATCTGAAATAAGCAAAGAACAACATAGGAAACTTTTACCTTTTCTTGAATATGAACGCGAAAAAGTTGATGTTGTTTCTTATGACTGCGAAAACACAATTGCTCATTTTGACAAAATACCTGATGATAGATTCGCATATGGTATTGTCAAAATTGATGAATTCTTGAATGCTGATGAGTTGGTTAGTATTGTCAATGAAAGTTTGACAAAGAATGAACAAGTGAAAATCTTGAAGAAAACTGAAACTTCAACTCTTGATTCTCAACTCAATTATGCTGATGTCAGTGACAATTCAAATAATGTGAGTGAAATCAGTGAGATCGAAGAGGAAGAAGAGGTTGATTGTTCTAAATTGTCAATCATTAATATCACATCTCAGGTCAAAGGTAAAGAAATTATAGTTGATTCGATAGTAAAGGATGAAAATGATAAACCCTCTACTTCGCAACATTGTGACTTTGATAATGTGGAAGTTGAAAGCTGGAAGAATGATGACACTGATGAAAACAAAGAAGAAGTGAAGGATTCACATGAAACACCTCAACGAGTTATTGTTAATCAATTGTTTGGTGATACAAAAGAATTCGACAAAATTCTTAATGACAAAGGTGCACATTATTTGGAAACTAACGCTGTGGTTTATCCAAATTTTACATGTACAGATAACACAATCTTTCAAAATCAAGTTTTTGTCACAACTGGAAATGTTGAGAAAATTAAACCTGAATTCAACAAAATGGTTGAAAACGATAATCAAAGGTCAACTACTAAAGGTTTCTTTGCAAATCAAAATACAGTAGAAAACAATTTGACTCAAAATTATTATGTTTTTCAAGGTCAAAATTCATCACAAAAATGGGTGGTTAAACGTGAAAAAGCAAACAAAGTTTTTGAAAGAGATGAAAAACCAAAGACGGAAGTGAAACTAAATTCTCATGAATTCAAATTGATGGTTGGAAAGTATTCAACAGACAATAATGTTTCAAAAAGAAAAGCAAGAAAAGAAATCTTTTGGCAAGTTGTGTCTAATGATAAACCAAAAGTTGAAAAAGCACAAATTTCAAAGACAAAATCATCAAAATTTCAAAAGGATACAAGTTTTCACAAACCAATATATTCTGTTGAAAAAATTCCAATGAAAAATAATGATAAATTTGTTCGGCAATATGACAACATTAGAAAATTTGAGACTTCGCAAAAATTTGTGAATGATCATAAGTTTCATAATGTTGGCAAATTAACGACTAATTCATCAACTTTGAATGTCAAAACTCAAGCAAAACCAAAATTTTCACATAAACAACCAAATTTTCCAAATCCTTTGATCTCAAAACCGACCAAAGTTTCATATACAAGAGGAAAATCTGATGTATATACGATCAACAATTGGCTTGAAGGGAAAGGAAAACAATATCAAAATGGGAAGTTTTCAGAGCAACAAATAAAGACTGCATTTGACAAGTTCGTGAATAACTCTACTACTGGTAGTTCATCATCTCATGATTCGCAAGTCCCGGTACAAAAATGGAAACCAGTTATGAAAGTTGCGAATGTTGTGAAGGATGAGATGAAAGTCAATGGAAATCCAAAACTATTGAACAACTATATTTCAATATCTAGATCTGATGATGTTGATTTAATGGATAGTGTCTCAGACAAAGTGAAAACATGGTTTTTAAATTCAAAGAATTTGTTCAAAACTACTAATGAAGGACCCAATAAGTCTTGGGTTCCTAAACTTTTTCAATAAATGCAGGTGATATGTGATGAGCAATATGATGCGAAATGGTATATTGATAGTGGTTACTCTCGTCACATGACTGGGAGAAAGGAAAACTTGCGAGATTATAGAAGATTGGAGAATGCTGGAGTAGTCAAATTTGGAAATAATCTCAAGTGTCAAGTGAAAGGATATGGAAAAGTCACAAATGGACAATTCACAGTTAACAGGGTTGCTTATGTTGAAGTTCTTCAACATAAGTTGATTAGTGTTTTGCAACTTATTGTGGGTACTGGAAATCAGGTTGTGTTTAACGAAGAAGGAAGTATCATTTCAAACACAAAGACAAATGAAGTACTTCTCAAATCTAAAAGATGTGGTGACATGTTTACACTAGACATCAAACCAATTCTCGGCAAACCTGCAGTGTGTTTACTCTCAAAGGCTTCTAATGATGTTAGATGGCTCTGGCATAGAAGATTGTCGCATGTGAACTTTCGCAATATTAACAAACTTATCACTGATGATTTGGTTCGAGGTTTACCTATACTAAAATTTGATAATGATACTTTGTGTGCAGCTTGCGAACAAGGAAAACAACATAGAAAAGGTCATCCAATTGTGAATGATTCAAAGATCGTGGAACCATTGGAACTTCTTGACATTGACTTATGTGGACCCTCGACTGTTGCTACAATCAATAAAAAGCGGTACATTTTAGTCATTGTTGATGATTTTTCTCGATTCACATGGGTATTTTTTCTCAGGATAAAATCTGAAGTTGCTCAGACGATGATTGATTTTATCAAAAAGATTGAGATTAGTCTTAAAAAGAGTGTTTGCAGAATTAAAAGTGACAATGGTTCTGAGTTTAAAAATCAAACACTGGATTTCTTTCTTACAGGAAAAGGCATTTCGCATTATGTCTCATCACCATATACCCCACAACAAAATGGTCTTGTTGAAAGAAGAAATAGGTCTTTATGCGAAGCAGCCATAACCATGTTAATGTTGGATTAATATCTAAGTCCATAACTATAATTGGTAAGACTTGACCCGACCCGGCATGGTCCATTTGGGTTGCATACCATCATGCACTTGGATAGACTATAATGAGAGAAATAAGACACTTATGGTTATTGATATATTATAAGTTCTAGTATATTAATAATAAGAATAATAAGATTATTTAATTAGTATTGATCAAGAATTAATCTAGGATTAATTAAGTGATCAAAAGAAGACTAATTAAATATATGGGTTGATTGTGTAAATCATCCATACTTGTATAGTGGGCTAATGCTCCATGGATAATCAAGTTGGGCCAAAACCCATATGATGCTCCATGGATGCTCCATGGTGTATTTGTACCCATGGATCATGGAAATGAAAGGCCATGTCAATTAGGGTTTACATGGTGTAACCCTAACTATATAAGCATCTTATTCTTGACCAAATCGGCCACTAGTAGTATTCTAGAGAGGGCTAGCCGATTTCATGAGTTGTAGAATTCTCTCAAGCTATTCTAAGTGTTTTGATGATTGTGATTCCATTTGAGGTGTCACACTTGGGGCACTAGGCACTCAAGCTTCATGAAGACTTTTCTATATAAGAGGTATGTATTCTATCTTGTTATATTCATTGTTTTATATGCTAGATTAGGATAATACCTTGGAAGTTCTTATTTGCATGTATAATAGAGAAAACATAGATCCAAGGTATTTAGGGTTGCATGTACACTTAGGAGTGTTAGAATGCTCATAACCCAACAGTGGTATCAGAGCCTAGGCTTGCTTTCTCTTATACTTGATGCAAATTGCTGAAAAATGCTGAAAAACTCGATTTTCTGGCTTTCTGGGCACTGTACTCTTCGAGTCCACTGATGAACTCGCCGAGTACATGAGTAAAATCATCCTACTCGCCGAGTAGCTTGATGCCACTTGCCGAGTAGGAGCCCCAGACAGCATATATTCGAGGTTTTTGGCTAGAAATGGACTAGGAACATTACCCTAAGTTGTTTTTGAACTTATAAACTTGTTTTTGGTATGGTAATGTTCATGCTAATCCATTTTCAAAGATAATTGTCAATAGATTCATGTTTTGTATTAGTTTAAGGTTTAGACTAATTACATGAAAAAGTTTGATTTGAATTATCTTGTTCTTATGAGTTGCTTAGATTAATAGAAAAGTTAATTGAAATAGTTGTTTTCAATCCATTTTAATCTAAGAGTTGAGTATAAAATGTGTTTGTGTAACTTCTCCTCAAGTTACATGAAGAGTCACATTAAAGACTCATAAAATGCATAAAAGTTGGCAATGGTTACAAAATGAAGAGTCTTGTGTCATTGAATACTTTTTATGACTCCTTAACTTGTCCTCAAGTTATGGAAGTTCAAGAGTCACTTCATTAAAGAAAAATATGTAACCATAATTAAATCCATAACTTATAAAATAAAGAAAAAGTTAGTTCTTTTATTAGTTTAAAGTCTTCCATAACTTGTCCTCATGTTATGGAACTTGAAGAGTTTTTGGATTAAAACTACTTTAAACACATAAGTTATGGAATTAATTAGTTTTGAATAGTTTCAAAACTTGCCCTCAAGTTTTGGAATTTGAAAAAGTGTTCCTTGTGAATACTTTAATTCCAAGTTAGCCCTTAGAATTTTAAAAGTTAAAATTCAACCCTTATACTTTATAATATTATAAGTTAATAATATATATATATATATATATATATATATATATATATATATATATATATATATATATAAGAGTAAAGTCAGTCTTACCGCTAGTACGCCTCATTCACGAAGCCGGTCTATAAGGTGGGTATAAGGTTGTTGCCTATAAAATGGCAACTTAATGGGTGTCCACTCTCACCCACCGCTTGCTTGACCGGTGGAGGGTCGTTAGCCGAACGGGTTTGACAGGACTAGAATCCTCCCTTCATTAAAAGTATTAATGATAATACTTAGTAACTAAACTCTTAATAATACCCAATCTTAGTTACTTAGGAAAAATGTGAATAAGGTGCTAACCCATGAAATTACACTTTACACTTTGTCTAAGTCGTTAGTGGAGCGTGTGTGGTTAACCGGCACACTAACTTGGACTTAACAAGGTAGGTAAAGGGTGACTTAATATTTATCATAGTATCGATGGAGCGTGTGTGGTTAACCGGCACATCGATTGAGGGGTAATTTATTAAGGGTACCAAGTGATTTGCATGGTTACTTCACACCTTGTTTTGTGATCCTCGGCATCCCAGTCACAAAACCTGAAGGGCACACTCGAGATTGAAACATGCCTTTGAAAAGTTCAATGAATCTCAAAGATCTAGGAGTTTCAAAACCAATTAAAACCTAATAATACATTTCGTTTATCTTGGTGGAAATTGGTGAATCGTCATTCACCTACCTTCAAATATTTTATAGCTTGGATTACGGCATACCTCTTCTAAGTTATAAAATAGTTTGTTGGGTCCTAGCCTTAATATTTCATATTGGGTGTCATATTAAGGACTTTAAAATCAACTATCTTGAATATCTCCCAAAAGATGTCTGGTTTAGACATTTACGATCTTCCCGAATCTCTTGAAACAAGGTTTCCTAATGAAGATGATGTCCCAGGGATATCATACTTCTTTCTCCTCCTCCAATTATTCTCCCCAACCCACAAGTTCTTGAAAAGTTAAAGGTCACTCAGGCCCTGTTGGCAAGGCAAGGTCTAGGTGTGGTCACGTCTTGGAGATGTAGTCACATATTGACAAGCCGGGAGAGTTGGATGTCAAAGTCTTGAGAAAGTTGGTGGTTCAATCACTTTCTAAGTCACATAGTGAGTTCCTTTGGGACACCTATGAAACAGACTATGACAAGACCCTTAATGATCTTATCTATTTGCTAAGATCAACTTCCTAAAACTTTATGGACATTGACAATGATGACATTGGACATCTAGTAAAGCTCTCTCTTCCTAATGGAAAGGGATCGGCCATAGTCAATTCGGTTGACCAAATGGTAAAGAGAAAAGCTAAGTCTGTGATAGTCCCGTGTACCATTATCAAAGGCTCCATATGTTTATATTGCCAAAGGAAGGGGCATTGGTTGCGAAGCTGCCAAATTTACCTAAGGATGTTAAAGTCAATAAGTTTGACTCTACTTCAGGTAAATTCCACTATCTAACTCTGCTAAGTTTCTATTCTGAGATTCTTGATACATGATGTGACTGGGTCACATGGTGATGTTTAAGAATCAAAGAAAAGGTGAAGAAACTTAAAGAAAGAATATGCTGAATCTGATGGCGTAGATGGATTTCTATCGCATAGCTTGAAGATCGGATTCTTGAGCTACTTCTTAGGAGTTATGAGATATTGCTTAGGAATAGATAACAACAAGTTTTCATATGGATTGTAAGGATAAGTTTTCCGCAAAGTTTTAAAATAAAAGGAAAATTTTTGATTTTATTTTAAAATATCCTTACAATGGCATTTGAGGAAAAAAAATTGTTGCTTATATAATTCCATTAAGAGCAAGAGTGGAAATATAAAATTGATTCTTTCATTTGTGGTAATGTCTAAATTTACCAAATAAGGAAAGATTCTCATCACCCAAGTTTCAAGTGGACCGGAACTTGGAATCATGCAAGTTGTATAGCATGATGAATGAGAACTTTCAAGTTTTGAAAAATTAAGACTAATTACTTGTTCACATGGATGTGTGAGTCAAGTAAAGGACTAAGGGATCGAGTACACATTCTTGTGCACTGATTAAGTCCACCACAAAAGTTTGATAAGACTATTCGTCATAGTTTACTAAAGCTCAGTAAATATGATTATAGTAAGAAGAGGAACTTGAATTGTTGAAGTGGTTAAATCAAGAAGATGACTCATACTTCGTTCCAATACAAGTCTTAGAGTCATACTCCAAGATTGTAACTTGAGTGACGTGTCTTAAAGAAGGTTTAAAACACTTGTCAAATGTAAGAGTAAAAGTTCCTACTCTTGTACATTTGAAATTGGTAAGTTGTGATGTTTTGGATAAAACAAAGACCAACTTAGGCCAATTGTGTGAAGTGTTTGTCTTGATTAGAATCCACACTATCTCTTGGATATTTGACAAGGGTATCTTATAGGTCAAGAGGACAGTGGGAGTCTTAAAAGTCTTGAAAGTAATCAAGAATAGAACCTGAAGTTCTTCACTAGCACACGACTTGCGGTTTATAACCTATCGTGTTGACATATTCTGTGCCCATTCCAGTTAAAGTTGGCTTTGCATATGAGTTCTTAGAGTTCTCAGTTTGTTGCACAACAACTTGGAAGCAATGGCAGGCCCTTGAGCTGCCAGGTGGCAAGAAATTAAGATTGAGTTCAATCCATATGGTTTTGGATTTGTCATTATCTTTGTCTTGTGATTATGGTTTTGACAAATTCATATGGGTAGGAACTCACACACCATATAAATCTAAGTGTCATAAGGTTTCTCTCCGATTCATGAAAATGATGGTGAGGAAACAGTTTCACTAAGTAGATTTTAGCTAGATAGCAATTGTGATATTTGCATTCTCAAAGTCGTTAGTGGAGCGTGTGTGGTTTACCGGCACACTAACCCGGACTTGTGAGAAGTGGCAAAAAGGTCTAACCATTATGATTACGGCATACCTCTTCATAATTGTTTAGACACACAAGTGTGCTATCTACGGGAAGGTGTATGTTTTTGATAAGGTCTTATCAAAACAATCTAGTATCAGAAATCTGAACTTTGGAAGAAAGTCAGCTGATTTCTGAATACATGTCAGAGCTAGTGGGAGCATAAGTTTTATGCTAATAATCATCATGTTAGTGGGAGCATGATAATTATGATAAGTATTGCAAGATTAGCAATGTTAATTATAGAAAACAAAAGGTTTCAATTGGGAAAAGTTGTCTTGCTATAATTAAGGGAGAGGAAATTATACTTCATCTATATATGAATTTCATGTTGGAATGGCTCAACATAAGGAAATTCTGTATATGGGTCCATTATTTGCGTTCTAAAATTCGATTATGATTACGGCATCCCTTTTCATAATCTGAATTATGAGAACTTGGCAAATAAAAATGGAAATGTTATAGCAAAAGACTGGTTTAGTCTTTATGTGAGACATCATGAATCGTGTCCCATATGCTTCGGATATAGGATCGATTACATATGCTATAATCATCCATTCTAAAATTTTCCAAATGCCTGGGGCATTAAGAAGGGAAAAGGTTTAGAACTGGATATGACTAAAAGGATTAAACAATTGTCGAGGACAATCTAAGGTTTACCAAAGATTGGTTGCTCAAGGACAGTTGGAAGTATAGTGATAATTCTGGAAGGACCATATTGACATAGTCTGTAAGGAGGCAACTCTTGTTCAGAAGTGATAGTCAAAATGGAATCTGGAAATGTTTCAAAGTTAGAATTTTCAATCTGTGTAAGATTAAGGAAACTTAATGCAAGAAGGATGTTTCCAAGGAACTGATCTCCTTTGGAATGCTCTGTAATGTTTGTTGTCAAGTCTTTATGACTTTGTGCATAATCATTACAAGAGGACCAATGCATATAAGTTTAGAATCTAACAGATTTCATTAAATGGCATGAATTTGGATTTGGGAGTGTGAAAAGAGAATCATTGAAGTTATGTTCAATTGATCTAGTTCACAAAGTAAAGATCGTAGACAAACATAGTATGCATACTTGGTGTATGGCATGACTAGTGTTTAGAAAACATAGTGTGCATGCTTGGAGCATGGGACTACTATTGTTTTAAATTCAAGAATAAAGTTGATAGCTGAAACAATATACAATGAATAATGTGTAATCATATGGTGATAAATAAAAGGTGTTTTATTTATATTCATAAGTTCTGAGACCATATTGGATTCAATTATTATTATGTTTCATTTTGCATGTTTTGACTTCCCGAATAAACTAGGTTATTCTTTCGGAATGACTAAGTTATTCAAACCATCCACAGTCGGTCATATGTTGGAAGTAGATATGAATTAAGACTGTGATGGGTTTGCTTGTAGAGGTCTAAAGTGTTGGACAAAGAGCTACAACACTCATGAGTGCTCAAAAGTTCTGAGTATTGGATTCAACCCGCGCTCATTGGAATCACTTCATGGATTTTATCACGAGTGATCATGAGACGATAATATCTTATATTCTTCAAACCTAGAGATATGAGTTGTTACTATGAGTTGATAGTACATTGATTGCACGAAACCGCATTTGGTAACTCGGTGCTATAAAACGTGTTTTTGTGTATGATTCAACAAGTAGTAGAACAAGACATATGAGTCGAAGTTTATCCGTTCCTTTTACCTTCGGGATAAAAGCGATATTTGTGGGCCCCTCGATGATTTGATGATGACAAATGGAAGTGCTCGGCCGGGCCAGGACTGATTTGATTTGTTCAATTAGTCAGTCGTCATAAATCGCAAATCGAGAAACAACAAATGGACAGAGAGAATGATTATAATCCATGTCTCGGTCCATATGATATCTAGAATGGAGGAATATATGATCCCTTATCTAATGGACAAGTCATTGATAAAGGTCAGAGTTCATCTACAAGGTCAGAGTTCGACAGAAGCTTTTGAGAGCTACGATTGCCAGTTGGTTCCTGAAGTCATACGCAATAAGAGTTTTAGACTTATCCAAGTGGGAGACTGTTGGATTAATGTCTAAATCCATAACTATAATTGGTAAGACTTGACCCGATCCGGCATGGTCCATTTGGGTTGCATACCATCATGCACTTGGGTAGACTATAATGAGAGAAATAAGACACTTATGGTTATTGATATATTATAAGTTCTAGTATATTAATAATAAGAATAATAAGATTATTTAATTAGTATTGATCAAGAATTAATCTAGGATTAATTAAGTGATCAAAAGAAGACTAATTAAATATATGGGTTGATTGTGTAAATCATCCATACTTGTATAGTGGGCTAATGCTCCATGGATAATCAAGTTGGGCCAAAACCCATATGATGCTCCATGGATGCTCCATGGTGTATTTGTACCCATGGATCATGGAAATGAAAGGCCATGTCAATTAGGGTTTACATGGTGTAACCCTAACTATATAAGCATCTTATTCTTGACCAAATCGGCCACTAGTAGTATTCTAGAAAGGGCTAGCCGATTTCATGAGTTGTAGAATTCTCTCAAGCTATTCTAAGTGTTTTGATGATTGTGATTCCATTTAAGGTGTCACACTTGGGGCACTAGGCACTCAAGCTTCATGAAGACTTTTCTATATAAGAGGTATGTATTCTATCTTGTTATATTCATTGTTTTATATGCTAGATTAGGATAATACCTTGGAAGTTCTTATTTGCATGTATAATAGAGAAAACATAGATCCAAGGTATTTAGGGTTGCATGTACACTTAGGAGTGTTAGAATGCTCATAACCCAACAGTTAACATATGCGAACTTACCTCAATATCTTTGGGCTGAGGCTGTATCGACTGCATGTTTTACTCAGAATCGGTCATTCATTCATCGAAGATTCAATGTCACTCCATATGAAATACTCAACAATCGAAAACCTAATGTAAATTTTTTTCATGTTTTTGTTTGCAGGTGTTTTATAATGAATCTAAAAGATAATTTGACCAAGTTCCAAGCCAAAGCTGATGAAGGCATATTCTTAGGATATTCGCAAAATTCAGTTGCATACAGGGTGTTAAACAAGCGAACAAGAAAAGTTGAAGAAACTTTCAACTTAACCTTTGATGATTACTATCTTAAACAAACGGATAGTAAATTTGAACATAAATCAATTCTTGTTGATTCAGATACTCAAATTGAAAATTCCGAAACAAATGATTTAGATTATGACTTAATTTTTGGAACTCCTGACAGGGCAATTGATGTGGAAGTTCATGCTCCTGATAATCAAACATCAGAATCCTCAAAACATACTGATGATTCAACAATAACTACAACGTCAATATCTTGCGAAAGTGTGCCTGAAGTTCGTATGGAGGAGGAGCATACGATCACCAATGTACAGAGAGAGAAAACTTTCAAGGGGGAGAATGAAAATATGAATCATCAAGTTGAGGGGGAGCATTCACAATTTCAACAGGAACATCATTTTGAGGGGGGGCATCAAGATGAACATCATGTTGAGGGGAGCATGATGCAACAGAGACAATTAATCTTGATGAAAATGATGAAATTCATGAATTAAATGATAATTTTTCTGTTGCGGGATCTGAAAATGAAGAAATGTACGAAGATGCACCATTGGAATTTAATCCTGATTTTCCACCACTTGAGAAATGGATAAGAAATCATCCCAAAGAACAGGTGATTGGGAATCCACAAGATGGTGTGTTGACAAGAGCTCAAATTCGTGCGAAAAATGAGGTACTGAATGCAAACCAAGAATTGTGTATGTTTAATGTTTTTATTTCGAAAATAGAGCCAAAGACAGTAAAGAATGCTATGGAACACTCAGATTGGGTTGTTGCTATGCAATCTGAACTGGCTGAATTTGAACGAAATAAGGTTTGGAGATTAATTCCTAAACCTTCTGATGTTTCAATTGTCGGATTAAAATGGATTTTTAAAAAGAAAACCGACAAAGATGGCAATATTATTCGTAATAAAGCTAGACTAGTTGTTAAAGGCTTTCGCAACAAGAAGTAATAGACTATGAAGAAACATTTGCTCCTATTGCAAGCTCGAAGCAGTTTGCATATTTTTAGCTTATGTAGCTCAGAAGGACTTTGACGTTTTTCAAATGGATGTTAAGTGTGCATTCTTAAATGGAGAACTAGAAGAAACAGTTTATGTTGAACAACCACCAAGATTTATAAATGAGGAACATCCTAATCACGTCTACATCCTAGACAAAGCAGTTTATGGGTTAAAACAAGCACCAAGAGCCTGATACGCAACGCTTACAAATTTTTTGAAACAATCTAAATTTAAACAAGGATCAGTTGACCCCACATTGTTTCGCAAGAAAGTTAGGAATCATCTCATGCTTGTTCAAATTTATGTTGATGATATTATTTTTGGCTCAACTGACCCATCATTGTCAATTGAATTTGAAAATCTAACGAAGAGTCAATTTAAAATGAGTATGATGGAAAAAATTAATAATTTTCTTGGTTTAAATATAAGACAGAACAGTGATGGAATTTTAATCAATCAAGAAAAATACACAAAGAACCTGCTTGAAAAGTTTGGAATGACCAATAGCACGAAGCTGAGAGTACCTATGGCAGTGGGAACAAGACTAACTCCTTCATTAGATACTCCTGCTGTTGATTTAACTCTTTATCGAAGCATGATAGGGTCTTTGTTGTACTTAACTGCAAGCAGACCTGATATTATGTTTTCGGTATGTAATTGTGCTAGGTATCAAGCTAATCCCAGAGAACCTCATTTAACTGCAGTGAAAAATATTTTTCGCTATCTTAAGGGGACAATTTTGTTAGGACTTTGGTATCCTTCAAAATCAGGATTCTTCATTCAAGCTTTTTCAGATTCTGATCTAGGAGGATGTACTTTGGATAGAAAAAGTACAAGTGGTGGGTGTCAACTATTGGATGGGAAATTGGTGAGTTGGCAGTCGAAGAAGCAAACTTGTGTTGCTATATCAACTGCCGAGGCTGAATACATTTCTCAAAGTGCAATTCGCATTTGTCATATTCCAGTACAACACTCAAAGACAAAACACATAGCTCTTCGATATCATTTGCTCAAAGATCATGTGGAAGATGGGAATATTGAAATACATTTTGTTAAAACCACTGAGCAACTTGCTGATATTTTAACTAAACCTCTTGATGGAAAATCATTTGTAAGAATTTTAGCAGGTTTGGGGATGATCGATGTGAATTCAATTTCAAAATCAATAACTCAAGAATGAAAGGTCCATTCAGCAGCTCTGAATCAAAATCATTCAGAAGTTACTGTGCGTTAAGAGGCTTCGCATTGCTTCGCATTCACACTTCTTGTAAATAAGGTTCAATTTATTTTTTTTTTCTTTGCGAAAAACATGAAAAATCAAAAATATTTTCTTTTCTTTTTTTCTTATTTTCAAAAATCCAAAAGTCTAAAAAGATTTTATTTTGTTATGTTTTTATTTTCGAAAAACTTCAAAAACCACAAAAATATTTTTTTTTTAACTTTGTTCTTGAAGTTTTGTGTGTTTTTTAGTTTTAGTCAAGAGCAGAATGCGAAGAGGTCATACTTATATGTTTCTATGGGAAGGTATCATTTCTTTCAACTTTGTACTAGTTAGGATGTCCCTAGAAGCATGCTACAACATGTTGACCCAAGCCTCATATGACTTTATGTGTGAGAAACGAAAGCCTTAATGAAATTATCTCATGAAAATTTCTTCCCAATTAGGCTTATATTCACATTAGTCAAAAGAGCTACCTTACTCTTCTCATATGAGTAAAGAGTTTACTGTTTGGTCCAAATCATAACAGAGGTACATTCGATCTTATAACCAATCTTTTTCATCACAAAATTCATAACACAAATCACACACAAAGACGTATGTCCGAGAGGTCTCTGATCAAACCCATCGAGACCTAGATATAAAAAAATTCTGTGTTAATGAGCTGACATCATGAGTCTGTGATGAAGGTGAAACCCAAACATCTTACAACTTAAGGAATTGACGGGGAACATTGTTTCAGATATTGACGAAACTTTTGTTTCAGTACCAAAATTTGAAACTCCAAATCATATTCAATTCACATGAGTGGTCTTGATCAAACATTCGCAACCCACGATGTTTGTTACCCAACAAGATCCAGTACATAAATTTTTTCATGAATATGATTTCTGTGTGAGTTTCATTTGAATGTCCTAGTCATGATAAATATTTTCAAAGCTGACTTGTCACTGACTACACTGGTCATACAAGTAATTTCTGTTACAATTTATCATCTTATGTTTAGGATGACATGTAATGAAATTTTAAACCAACCAAAGAATCACTTTTAAAAGAAGCCCTTTGATACTTATCAAAAAGTATTCGATTGTAATTCACGGGAACATACACAAGCTGTTGATCATCTCTCTTGATGATTAACGAAACAACCTTTTCCCGGGGTTTAACTGCCTTCGTGTCAAATTGCATTTTTGATATCACAGAATGCCGAAAAAAATTCTTGCTTCTTATCTTATTTCTTTGGAACACTGCACTCACGAAATCCTTGAGGTTCTAAGTAATACCAACTTAGGCTGAAGATTTCGCAAGTCTGGCATATGACTTCGCTTTTCATCCCAAAAGTGAAAGAGCCATGCCTCCATGCGAAGGGTTCTAACGGTTACAATTCAATAAAGGGAATATTGACAGGCTGTGTATACGTGACGTATGGTATTCTGCCCGGTTTTCTAGGAGACATGACAACTGCTTTTTGAAACATGGCTAACTTTTCGCAGTAATGGTCCGATTTTCAAGGTGCCACGTCGGATATCATTAATTGCATCCCGCTTCAAATTCAAATCAATTAGGGTTACATATAAAAGGGGGTTCAAGAGTGTGTTATACGGTTACGCGATCAAACTCAAAAATTCCCAAATTCTCTATTCTTCATCTTCTTCAAACCCTAACAATGGCTGCTACTCAATCCAACACCGACGAAGTAGTTTCACAGTCTCTTATGAAGATTCAAAGCACAAACTACCAAGTTGATCCTAATGTCTCATCCTACCCAGAAGAATTGAAGATGCTGATTGTAGCACTGAAAAGGTCACCATTATCAACTGCTATGTTCAGTTCTTTTCCTGTTCTAATGACTTGGTTGTCAATGACGGCATCAACTGCGTCATACAACTATGCAACTGATGTCATCACTTTCAATCTGGTGAATAACAAGAGGGTTCGTCTTACCAAGAAAATGTTCATTGACTTCCTGAACATTCCTAATAACCCACCGTTCTTTAAACCCATCAATTAACAGATTATTTTCATGTTCAATAAGATGGGACATCAACCTTCTCTTGAAAAGATAAGTGATTTCAGGAAATCAGGTTTACCTTGCATGTGGAACTTCCTGTTTGGAATCTTTCTACATTGTTTAATAGGAAGGACTGTTGGTCTAGATAGGAGACGGATGGAGGTTTATGCAATGGTTATGGGTCTTTACTATGATCTTAGTGTTGATTATGGAACTCAACTTTGGATGGAGTTCATCAAAAGCTTAGAAAACACTAATGCTAATAAGGGGATTTCTTGTGAAAGGTACTTGAGTTTGATTTTAGAAAAAGTATATGCAAAAGAAGGCATTCAACTTCCAGAAGAAGGAGAAGTTGCAGAATTCTCTATGTATCAGTTTCCAAAAGTTGTTGAAGATGATGAAAATATTTTTACAAGTATTGCAAGAATTCCTGATGTAATGCTTCGCAAGGTGTTTACTACCTACAAAGTGTTAGTTCGCTACATGAAGACTTTTGATCCTAATGTGAGAACTGGAATACTTTTTGAAGTTAGTGGAGAGTCCTCAAAGAAGAAGAAGAAAACTAAAAAGGAAGAAAAACCTGAATCTTCCAAAGTGTCAAACGCTGAAGGGGTTGAGAAAGAAGAGCTTTCTCCCAAAACTAAGAAGGAGATTATACCCACAAAGTCAGGGGTATTAAAGAAGTTTCGCAAATCATCACAGACGACGACTACTTCTCCTACTATTCGCAAAACTGAGGTGAGTAGTAAGGGGGTTGTGTTTAGAAACGTTCCGGCTCCTGTATCTCCTAGCTCAAAGCGAAGAAGAGCTCAAGAGGTTGCGAAGCATATTACTCACAAGCTCTACAAGAAACGAAAGATGGTTATTCGCAATGAATCATCAGATGATGAAGTTGTTCCAGAGACTCCACCTGTTTCTATCTCCATAGTGGTAAATGTTTCTCTTCCTATCACTTTGCAAATTTCCACTTCAACCACCATTCCACTTGAAGTAGTCACTACCAAATCATTTTCTGAGGAGGTACCTATTTTGGATATGGTTGTCAACGTATCTGATACGGGGGCACCTATTGTAACGCCCATAAATCCGGGCTAGTCAATTTAGAGATAATAGGGGTCGAAAACGACTTTTTGGCAAAAGATTATTTATAAAAAATAATCTTAACCAAGTTGTATAATATGTATCAAGGTTTCCATACATATAAAAAACGCCAAAATCCGAGTTATAACGAAGAAGTTATGACCCGCCGAAGTTTTACGACAAAACTGGCACGACACCGGGAGATGCAAATAGTGAATTTACGATGGAGGAATATTTAGCCTTAGTGATCTAAAAGAAAGTCATAGAATATGTTAAACCAATAAAATCCATAAAAAGAACGCCCAAATCTGACTTCGTATGAAGAAGTTATGATTTTTCTAAGATTCGGCTTAGCAGTGCACGGCCCGAAACTCGAATTTTAGTTCGAGCGGTTTTTGTGTAGCACCTGGTTCCTGTTATGTAAATCCTATTTGAGTATTTCTCTTCTTTTAGCCTTGGACTCGGCGAGTCACAGGTCTGACTCGCCGAGTAGATGCGGGACCCGTGACACGTTTAAGTTGTCGACTCGGCGAGTCCATATCCTGGACTCGGCGAGTCACAGCTGTGGGATGAAACCCTAAGTTTTAGGGGTTTGCACCCTATTTAAACAACATATCCGCCCCAAGCCAGCCCCCATTCACCGGCCAGAGCTTCCAACCCTCGTTCTAAGTTGTTCATTTAGAGTTTGAAGCAATTGTTGTGTGATCTTGAAGGTTTTGAGGCAAAAGGGAAGTAGATCAAGAGGAAGGGAAGGAATCCAAGCATCCTTGTGCTCTCTCAGCAGTTCCTTTGAGGTATAACCCATTCTCCCCATGTTTCTATGCTTATTACTTCATTTAAGTCATTCTTGAGCCAATCCCCAAGCTTGTATGTGCAATATAAGTCGTAATAAGTTGATTGGCCTCTAGATCTAGGCAAGATTGAGCTCCAGGAGCTCAGATCTGTTACCTTTATGGACCCATGTTGCTTGTTCACCCTATATTTACCCCTTTTGAGGCATTTTGAGCCCTAAAATCCGTATTGGTGAATATCTACACGTAAAGTTGGAAACTTTACGTGTGATTCGTGTTCTAGGAGTCCAGATCTGTGAATGGCATGGACTGGAATCGAGCAAATCTGTGTATTTAGTGGGTGCATGGAAATGACTCGGCGAGTCGTTCATGTGACTCGGTGAGTTTGTTCGCGAGTCTCTGAGTTTGTCCCCTTTTCGTAGGGTCGAGTGAACAGTGAGTCACGGGGTGTGACTCAGTGAGTCGGAAGCTGAACTCATCTATGGAGGAACTCGGCGAGTCAATGCCCTGACTCGGCGAGTTTAAGGCAATCTCCTTAGATCAAGAACAGACTCGGCGAGTCGCAGCAGCAAGTGTTCTTCGGATGAAGGTGAACTCGACGAGTTGTTCATACAACTCGGCGAGTAGGATGAAGGACTTGAATATCAGTTTAGAAGGAGAACTCCTCGAGTCGTCGCCTAACTCGACGAGTAGAAACGGGATTCAGGACAATCGTTTGGGTAGGGACTCGATGAGTTGGAAAGCCAACTCGACGAGTCGGGTCAACTGAAAGTTGACTCTGACTTTGACTTAGGGCATGATCAGGGGTAAAATGGTCATTTTACCCAAAGGACAGTTAGTAGTGTTTGATTGAGTATGTTGTGGGAATTGCAGCCAGAGGATTTCCGGAGCAGCAGCAGCAGCATTAGACAGTCAGTTCCCGATCAGATCAGCAGCTACTTCGAGGTGAGTTACCTTCCAGTAGCGGTGGGTCTACGACTTCAATGCCGGCCCACCAGTAGGAGTCGTATGATAGATGATTGTCTTTGTGATATCATCTAGGTTTGCTACTACCTGATATGTTATGTGCTAGCATGATATGTTATATGAGATAGAAGTGGAGATCGGTTGATAGGACCGAAGGGTAGTTCAGACACCCCAGAAATGTCTGACAGTACGTGATGATATGTTTGCATGTTGGCTTGTTATGTTATATGAGATAGAGATAGTAGGACGGGACTAGTCCCCGAGGATCGGTTGTTAGGACCGATGGGTAGTCAGCACCCCAGAATGGCTTGACATCGGTAGTCAGCACCCCAGAATGGCTTGACACGGGTAGTCAGCACCCCAGAATGGCTTGACACGGGTAGGACGGCATCCCAGAATGGCCGCATGGGTAGTCGGCACCCCAGAATGGTCGTACCGGGTAGTCAGGCACCCCAGAATAGCCTGGCAGTATGTATGTTATATGTTTGTATGGTATGTGGTACGATGGGGGAACTCACTAAGCTTCATGCTTACGGTTTTCAGTTTTGGTTTCAGGTACCTCCTCAGCTAGGGGAAAGGAGTCGGCGCGGTAGCAGCATGTCACACACACACTCTCTGGTTTCCGCATTTACGAGATTCTCTGGGATTTATACTATGATATTTTGATTGGTTGTATGATTTGGCTTTTAGACATGGTTTACATTGTGTTATGGTTTGATCAAACAATGTTTTTAATTATTAATGTTTTCTAAAGTAATGTTTTAAAACAAAATTTTTGGACATGAAAATTGGGTCGTTACAAGTTGGTATCAGAGCCCTGGTTTGAGGGATTCGTACACACCTTCGGGGGTGTCTGAACTCAAATTGAGGGATTAAAGGATTTTCTAAGAGAAAATGTTTTCTAAAAACTGAGAAAAGAGTTTCGAGAAAGAACGAAGTGTGTGATGTGCGCGACCGGCCGAGCTCAAGTAAGTATTCCCCAAAGTACCCATACAAGTTTATGTTATGTTTATCAGCTTTTGTAGAACAGCATGCTAGAATAGGACTAAGGATCTAGGAGTGATGCCTTATGTGCCTGCTTTATGTGTTCAGTTGTATGAGAATTGCATGCTAGTATCGAGTAGACAGCAGTAGGGTAGCCTGTTTAGGTTATGCCTGATAGTGCGAGTTTAGCGCTGTGTGCTAGTTCAGTTTCTCTCTATGAGAGCGGAGTTGCTTGAGGTTGTTTCTCTTGTCTGAATGCTGCTTGCTTCGTGCTATGTAGGACTCTGAATAATGGGAATTAGCCACTAGGCGAATACGTCACGTCACATGTGATCAGGGTTGAATAATCTTAGAGTACCGGATTTGATCCTGCTGCGCAACTCTTGTTTGAGTCCAACCGTTGTAGGGATGAGTCGGGTACTCGAAGGATTATCTGAGCCTCATCATGTGTGATGGTATTCGGGTAATGGCTAATTGGCATTACAAGGAGGTCTACAACAGTTGAGGACTGGATCGAGTAGAGTCGGAGATTTCCCTAGGGCGAGCCTAGGATGAGTATAGTAGTGATCAGCCATAGTGAAAGGGATCTGGTGGAGTCGAGGCAGTCCTTAAAGAAGGTACGGATAGATGTGGAAGGTAGTATGGGCCCGTACTACTGAAAGCAGAGGATCCGTACCCGAACCAAGGAAGGCCAAGATAAGACCAGGGAACTTGTGAGTAGCAGTGATCCCTCAGGAAGTATCAATATCACTAATGATTGTATTATGTGTTGCAGAATGGTGGTACTTCGATCGAGGCCGGTAGATGGCGGTTCAGGAGAGGGGTCAGTTTCGGGATCAGGTTTTGAGCCAGTAGATGAGGGACTATGCGAGTTCATCGCATCAGAGATCACCAGAGGCATCCTTGAGTTGACCCCCATCATCTTTGGGTCGATCAAGGAAGGGATCATGGAGTTGATGGAGGATCGCCTTCGGGCATTCAGGAGTGATATGGCATCCAGCCAGTCGGGATCTCGCACACTGTCCTTCAAGGACTTCAGGGGCAGTGGTGCGCCAGATTTCCACGGGGCGAAAGACCCCATTGCTGCCAGGCGATGGATTGCATACATCGAGTCTGCACAGTTGACTAGCTTCTACCCTGAGGGGTCGAAGGTGAGGTATGCAGCAGGGTGTTTACAGGACCGAGCCTGGGATTGGTGGGAGTCAGTGGGTGACTTGTTGGGAGCTGCAGCTATCGAGGCTATGACCTGGTCGGACTTTGTGACCAGGTTCAAGGCAGAGTTTGCGCTGGCTGTCGAGCTTCAGCAGCTGGCCATGGAGTTTCTAGACATGACACAGACGACAGAGACTGTGGCGGAGATCATCACCAAGTTCCGGGAGAGGGCTTTGTTGGTGCCCCAGTATGCTGGTGACGAGGATATGAGGAGGACCCGTTATCATGATATGCTACGAGCTGACATCCGGGAGCATGCTAGCTTTTCTGCTTGCCCTACCTTGGACTCTATGATTGCCAGGGCGAGGGAGAGGGAGATAGATTTGGAGCACATCCGGAAACGGAAATCAGAGGAGGTACAGACAGGAGGGGCTTCGGGGAAGAAGCCCAAGGGATCAGATGGTAGGCCGAAAGGCCAGTCAGGACCGAGCCGCTGCAGGAAATGCGGGTGGCCGCATGAGGGGGCGTGCAGGATGGGATCATCAGGCTGCTACAAGTGCGGCAAGTCTGGGCACATCAGCAGGGATTGCACTGCCCCGGCAGCAGTTATTCAGACATCAGAGTTGCTGTGTTTCCACTGCAACCAGAGGGGCCACAAGAAGGCCAATTGCCCCCAGTTGACAGTTTCAGCGCCGGTGAAGGCGCCAACTCTAGCGACCATGCGGATCACGGATGGCCGGCAGGGCAAGGCAGAGGCTCCAGTGGTGAGGAGCCGAGCATTTCAGCTGACTACCAAGGAGGCACGCGCCGCACCTGATGTGGTGACGGGTATGATTCTTTCCCTCCATCTTATTCTTATGATGTTATATTATTGATATATGCTCTGTATGTATATGTATGCATTAGGATCGTTCCATGTGAACGGCCTTCCAGTTCAGGTGTTGTTCGACTCCGGTGCGTCCCGATCATTTGTTTCTTTTGCACTTAGCAAGAAATTTCATTAGTCATTGGGCGAGTTAGATTGCCCTTTGGAGGTGGAGATTGCTAATGATCGATCGTTGCGAGCATCGATGGTATTTCGAGATGGCGTGCTGCGTTTGTTTGAGGAGCGCTACTTGGTAGACTTGGTTCCCATTCCGTTGCGTGGGAACAAGGTGATTATAGGCATGGATTGGTTGAGCCCTAATGGGGCGGTGATAGATTTCGCGCAACAGCTAGTGCGGGTCAGGACCCCAAGCGGGGGAGAGTTAGTGATTCATGGCGAGAGGCCGCAGTGTGGACCCACTGTATGTTCAGCAGCGAGGGCTAGGCATTATCTTCAGCAGGGATGCGCAGGATATGTCGCGTATGTGATGGATACCCGGGAGGCGGGTAAGGCGACAGTGAGCGAGGTTCCAGTGGTTCGAGATTTTGCAAATGTTTTCCCAGAGGAGCTACCTGGGATACCTATGGAGCGACAGGTGGAGTTTAGGATTGACCTTGTTCCTGGTGCGGCTCCGATAGCCAAGGCACCGTATCGGTTGGCTCCTCCCGAGATGCAGGAGTTGTCCACGCAGCTGCAGGAGCATCTTGGTTCTCCAAGATTGATTTGCATTCGGGCTATCATCAGATGAGAGTCAGGGAGGAGGATATGCAGAAGACCGCGTTTCGGACGCGCTATGGCCACTATGAGTTTGTGGTGATGCCGTTTGCGCTCACCAATGCTCCTGCCGCATTCATGGACCTCATGAACCGCGTATGCAGACCGATGCTGGATCGGTCTGTGATAGTCTTTATCGATGACATCTTGGTTTATTCCAAGACTCAGGAGGAGCATGAGGAGCATCTGAGAGAGGTGTTGGAGACCCTAAGGAGGGAGAGCTTGTATGCCAAGTTCTCTAAGTGTGAGTTTTGGTTGCGCGAGGTGCAATTTCTCGGACACCTTGTCAACCAGAACGGGATTCTGGTCGATCCGGCCAAGGTCGAGGCCGTGATGAGATGGGAGGTTCCGAAATCTCCATCTGAGATTCGGAGTTTCCTGGGATTAGCAGGCTACTATCGGAGATTTATTCAGGATTTCTCCAAGATAGTCGTACCCCTGACGCGGCTGATGAAGAAAGTCGTGGTCTTTCGGTGGGGACCCGAGCAGCAGGCTGCGTTTGAGACGTTGAGACAGAGACTGTGCGAGGCGCCGATCTTAGCCCTACCAAAGGGCGTAGAGGATTTTGTGGTATACTGCGATGCGTCCATTTCAGGGTTGGGCGCGGTACTGATGCAGAGGGGGCATGTCATTGCCTACGCTTCGAGGCAGCTCAAGCCTCACGAGGCGAACTACCCGACGCATGATTTGGAGTTGGGGGCAGTGGTTTTTGCCCTCAAGATTTGGCAGCATTACCTCTACAGGGTTCGATGTACCATCTACACGGACCACAACAGTTTGAGGTACCTCATGGATCAGCCGAATCTGAACATGAGACAGCGTCGGTGGTTGGACGTGGTGAAGGATTATGATTGTGAGATCCTTTACCACTCGGGGAAGGCCAACGTGGTGGCCGATGCGCTTAGCCGCAAGGCGGCGGCGATCAGCGATATGTGCATGAGGATGACCGTAGTGACTCCCTTGTTGGAGCAGATTCGGGAGGCCCAACAGGAGGCTATCAAGGAGGAACATCAGAAGAGCGAGCGTGTGGTGGGCAGGTTTCCTCCTTTGATTATGATAGCCGAGGACTTTTGACACTACACCGTAGGGTGTGGGTGCCGTATCACGGAGGCGTGCGCCAGATTTTGATGGAGGAGGCGCACAAGTCCCGATTCTCCATTCATCCTGGGGCGACGAAGATGTATAGGGATCTTCGTCTGGACTATTGGTGGCCCTGCATGAAGCGGGATGTGGCATGGTACGTTGAGCGGTGCTTGACCTGCAGGAAGGTCAAGGCCGAACATCAGAGACCGCATGGCAAGATGCAGCCGTTGGACATTCCACTATGGAAATGGGAAGATATCATGATGGATTTTATCACGAAGCTTCCCAGGACCGCGCGTGGAGTGGATTCGATTTGGGTCATCGTGGATCGATTGACCAAGAGTGCTCACTTTATTCCGATTCAGGAGAGCATATTGGCCGAGAAATTGGCCGACATCTATATCAGGGAGATCGTGGCGCGGCACGGGGTGCCAGTATCGGTGATCTCGGACAGGGATGTGTGTTTTACTTCCAGATTTTGGAAGAGATTTCATGACGAGTTGGGCACTCGTTTACATTTTAGCACCGCCTTTCACCCGCAGACGGATGGTCAAAGCGAGCGGACCATCCAGACTTTGGAGGATATGTTGCGGGCATGCTTGTTGGATTTCGGTGGTAGCTGGGATACCTATTTTCCCTGGCCGAGTTCTCATACAACAACAGCTACCACGCGAGTATTGACCGTCCTCCATTTGAGATGTTGTACGGTCGGAGGTGCAGGACCCCGATATGCTGGGGTGAGGTTGCCCAGAGAGTCATGGGGAGCACCGAAGTGGTGCTCAAGACGACCGAGAGGATCCAGCAGGTCCGGAGCAGGCTTCAGACTGCTCAGAGTCGGCAGAAAAGTTATGCCGACAAGCGTCGATCCGACTTGGAATTCCAAGTCGGGGATATGGTTCTCCTGAAGGTGTCGCCTTGGAAGGGCGTCATTCGATTCAGGAAGCGAGGCAAGTTAGGTCCGAGGTTCATCGGACCATTCCGAGTCATGGCCCGGGTGGGCAAGGTGGCGTATAGACTGGATCTGCCAGACGAGCTCAGCCAAATCCATAGCACTTTCCATGTTTCCCAGCTGCGGAAGTGCCTAGTGGACGATACAGCAGTAGTGCCTTTGGAGGATATTCAGGTTGATGACAGCCTGAATTACATTGAGCGCCCAGTCGCAATCCTTGAGAGGAAGTCGAAGGATTTGAGGAACAAGAGGGTGGAGCTAGTGAAGGTGCAATGGCAGCACCGCAAGGGTTCGGAATGGACATGGGAGCCGGTGGACGAGATGATGGAGCATTATCCCGAGTTGTTTCAGGATCGAGCAACAGACTTCGAGGACGAAGTCTAAAATAAGTGGGGGAGATTTGTAGCACCTGGTTCCTAGTACGTAAATCCTATTTGAGTATTTCTCTTCTTTTAGCCTTGTACTCGGCGAGTCACAGGTCTGACTCTCCGAGTAGATGCGGGACCCGGGACACGTTTAAGTTGTTGACTCAGCGAGTCCATATCCTGGACTCGGCGAGTCACAGCTGTGGGATGAAACCCTAAGTTTCAGGGATTTGCACCCTATTTAAACAACATATCCGCGCCAAGCCAGCCCCCATTCACACCCCCAGAGCTTCCAACCCTCGTTCTAAGTTGTTCATTTAGAGTTTGAAGCAATTGTTGTGTGATCTTGAAGGTTTTGAGGGAAAAGGGAAGTAGATCAAGAGGAAGGGAAGGAATCCAAGCATCCTTGTGCTCTCTCAACAGTTCCTTTGAGGTATAACCCATTCTCCCCATGTTTCTATGCTTATTACTTCATTTAAGTCATTCTTGAGCCAATCCCCAAGCTTGTATGTGCAATATAAGTCGTAATAAGTTGATTGGCCTCTAGATCTAGGCAAGATAGAGCTCCAGGAGCTCAGATCTGTTACCTTTATGGACCCATGTTGCTTGTTCACCCTATATCTACCCCTTTTGAGGCATTTTGAGCCCTAAAATCCGTATTGGTGAATATCTACACGTAAAGTTGGAAACTTTACGTGTGATTCGTGTTCTAGGAGTCCAGATCTGTGAATGGCATGGACTGGAATCGAGCAAATCTGTGTATTTAGTGGGTGCATGGAAACAACTCGGCGAGTAGTTCATGTGACTCGGTGAGTTTGTTCGCGAGTCTCTGAGTTTGTCCCCTTTTCGTAGGGTCGAGTGAAAAGTGAGTCACGGGGTGTGACTCAGTGAGTCGGAAGCTGAACTCATCTATGGAGGAACTCGGCGAGTCAATGCCCTGACTCGGCGAGTTTAAGGCAATCTCCTTAGATCAAGAACAGACTCGGCGAGTTGTTCATACAACTCGGCGAGTCGAAGCAGCAAGTGTTCTTCGGATGAAGATGAACTCGACGAGTTGTTCATACAACTCGGCGAGTAGGATGAAGGACTTAAATAGCAGTTTAGAAGGAGAACTTGTCGAGTCGTTGCCTAACTCGACGAGTAGAAACAGGATTCAGGACAATCGTTTGGGTAGGGACTCGATGAGTTGGAGAGCCAACTCGACGAGTCGGGTCAACTGAAAGTTGACTCTGACTTTGACTTAGGGCATGATCATGGGTAAAATGGTCATTTTACCCAAAGGACAGTTAGCAGTATTTGATTGAGTATGTTTTGGGAATTGCAGCCGGAGGATTTCCGGAGCAGCAGCAGCAGCATTAGACAGTCAGTTCCCGATCAGATCAGCAGCTATTTCGAGGTGAGTTACCATCCAGTAGCGGTGGGTCTACAACTTCAATGCCGGCCCACCAGTAGGAGTCGTATGATAGATGATTGTCTTTATGATATCATCTAGGTTTGCTACTACCTGATATGTTATGTGCTAGCATGATATGTTATATGAGATAGAAGTGGAGATCGGTTGATAGGACCGAAGGGTAGTTCAGACACCCAGAAATGTCTGACAGTACGTGATGATATGTTTGCATGTTGGCTTGTTATGTTATATGCGATAGTGATAGTAGGACGGGACTAGTCCCCGATGATCGGTTGTTAGGACCGATGGGTAGTCAGCACCCCAGAATGGCTTGACATGGGTAGTCAGCACCCCAGAATGGCTTGACACGGGTAGGACGGCACCCCAGAATGGCCGCACGGGTAGTCGGCACCCCAGAATGGTCGTACCGGGTAGTCAGGCACCCCAGAATAGCCTGGCAGTATGTATGTTAGATGTTTGTATGGTATGTGGTACGATGGGGGAACTCACTAAGCTTCGTGCTTACGGTTTTCAGTTTTGGTTTCAGGTACCTCCTCAGCTAGGGGAAAGGAGCCGGCGCGGTAGCAGCATGTCACACACACACACTCTCTGGTTTCCGCATTTACGAGATTCTCTGGGATTTATACTCTGATATTTTTATTGGTTGTATGATTTGGCTTTTAGACATGGTTTACGTTGTGTTATGGTTTGTTTAAACAATGTTTTTAATTATTAATGTTTTCTAAAGTAATGTTTTAAAACGAAATTTTTGGACGTGAAAATTGGGTCGTTACATTTTGGTTTACGCGACCTAAATGAGAGTTGAAGATCTCATTAATAGGAACTCAACGGTTAAAAGATAGACGAAGATGGAGTCCGTATGAAAGAGTTACGAATTCTTCGTGGTCATTTAACAGTCTAAATGCCTCCTACTATTGAATTTGAGATCGGTCGAGAATTTGCTGACAGAGTCTAAATGAAAGTTGTAGATCTTGATTTTACCTACGCCTGGAAAAAAAGAACATCGAAAACGGAGCTCGTATGCGAGAGTTATGATTTTTCTAAGTTTGAAGGCTGATACGCGATAGGGGGTGACGTGGCACCACCAGAATTGGACACTTGGCACCACTAGAAGGCTGCCACATGCGCCAACTCGGCGAGTAGGTCCTCCTGCTAGGCGAATCCATCTGGAATTCAGCCTATAAATAGAGGTGTCGGGCATTCCAACTTCCTCACCCCTCAACCCTCGTCTTTCTCTCTCTAAACTCTCTCTCTAAGCCTCCCTAACCCCCCAAAGCCTAGGGTAACTCCCTGGCACGAGGTGGAAGCCCCGGAGCGCCCGACAACTCTGAGAAAAGAGCCTTTCGGCTCAGGAACGCTGCTCCAGCGAAGCCCGGTTTTCAAGAAAACCCGCTGTAAGTGAGCTATGCCTACCCTATCTTTAGTATAGCTTATGTTTTAATATAGTAACGTTATTAGGAACTTATAATAAGTATTTGGGCTATTACTATGAGTTATATTGAGTGTTATTTAACGCTTATATAATAGTAATAATAGCTAGACTATTAATTTGTCGCGATTAGTTAGACTAAACCCTAGTGGTATTGGTATTAAGTTTTATCGAAAGAAAATTGTTTTCAGAGTATCGAAGCGCTGTACGAGTGCTGAGTCACCACCTTTCAGGTGAGTGCATAGTTACTTTCATCTTACACATAGATATGAAGTATTTTACATAAATTACGTGCAATGTGTGCATATTATTTTAATACTTGTTGTCTATGATGGATGAATGATTTTATACATGTTTTAAATGATTTAAACTGTATATTTATTTTATATCTACGAATATGTTGGGTATGACATGGGTAGATGAATGATGAGAGATAAAAGATGATGTGAGTAAACATAGGTAGCTATAGACTTGGTGCCTAATAAATAACCTCGACAGCTATGGACTTAGTGCCTATTGGACAAACACTGGTAGCTATGGATTTAGTACCTGTTAGGAATTGGTAGCTATCGACTTAGTACCTATTAGTTAAACACTAGTAGCTATGGACTTAGTACCTGTTAGGAATTGGTAGCTATGGACTTAGTACCTATTAGATAAACACTAGTAGCTATGGATTTAGTACCCGATGAATAAACTATAGCAGCTATGGAATTAGTGCTTTACGAACGAGCATTGACAGTTATGGATTTGGTGCCAGTCCTATAACCCTGGAAGTAAGGGACTTCGGAATAAACAAATGCAGGATAGATGACTCTTAGGATAAATCCTTAAGAGTAAAGAAGATAACGGGGATGGGTAAAGAGATGTAGATCACTAGTGTAAATAAATGTAAGTTTCGTTTATGGTTATGTTCCTGTATTGACAATGACATCCCAAACGTTTTAAAATGAATAAAATACGTTTCTTCAAAAATGTTTTGATAACGTATTTATCGTATTTTTCTAGGAACAAATTCCACAACATTTTTACGAAAAGAAGTACTCTGATTTTTATAAAGCATAAACAAAAATCGGTCTTTTCTGGCCATGAAAATGGGGATGTCACAGTTGGTATCAGAGCATTAGTTTAAGCGAACTAGGAATTTGTAGGAAATTTCTAGACATAAACATAGAATGCTAAGCGATGATTGTGAGGTGTGAGAACTAGCTTATTTTAGGAATTATGCCTAAAATGATTTTATGTGCTAAATGATTTATGATATGCGTTATAAGATTGGATCTATGGTCTATTGCCGAGCGGATCTGGAAACCTTATGTGTTTAGGATTCTAAACGTACGACTAAGATATTAGAACTAGCATGTAAACGTTTCGGAGTGATAAGGATGATTTAAACGTCAATCCTAAATAAAGGTCTAGATTCACCTTATTCGGTGTATAGATCAAGATGGCAAGGAACCGTAGTGGAAACGTAAATGCAAATGAGAATAGGAATCAACCCCCAGTGATTAAGCAAATACCTGTCGTAGTAGAAGATGTACCCGAGCTAGTCACCATAGCTGGAGTTCAATCCATGATTCGGGCTATGCTAGCTGAACAAAGGGAAGAAATTGTTGGATAAGGTGTCTAAGTCCATAACAATTTCGGGTCAGTACTTGACCCGACCCGGCATGGTCCATTTGGGTTGCATGGCACCATGTAATTGGATAGACTAAATGAGAGGAATAACACTTGGAGATTACTAATATATTATAAGTTCTAATATATTAATAATATTATTTGATTAGTTTGATCAAGAATTAATTTTGAATTAATTAAGTGATCAAAAGATAACTAATTAAATATATGGGTTGATTATGTAAATCATTCATATCTTGTATAGTGGGCTAAGAGGCTCCATGGATTATGAAGTTGGGTTCCACCCATAGGATGCTCCATGGATGCTCCATAGGAGTTACAAACCCATGGGTCATGGAAATGAAGATTCATGACACATTAGGGTTTACATGGTGTAACCCTAGATGTGTCAACACTATATAAGAATCCCATTCCCCACGAAAATCGGCTACACATAAGAAACTAGAGGGCTAGGCCGATTTCAAGAAGTGTGTATTCTCTCAAAAGTCTTTCCAAGAGCATTTGGTGTTGTGTGAAGCATTTGAGGCATCAAACTTGGGGTGCTAGGATCACAAGGTTTCAAGGAACATAAGCAACAACAAGGTAAGTTATTCTATCTTTCATTCAAGTTAAAAATTGTTCCCCATGTATGCTAGATAGGAATATAACCTTGGAATTCAACTTTTCATGATAATTAGACAAACATAGATCCAAGGTTATTAGGGTTTCATGTACACTTAGGAAGTGTTAGAATGCTCAAAACCCATCAGTGGTATCAGAGCCTAGGCTTGTTTGTTTGTTATTTGTGCTTAAAAGTTGAAAAAAGTCGAAAAGCTTGTTGTCTGCCTGATGAACTCGCCGAGTACATGGGGAGACTCGCCGAGTTCACTTGTATCTTCAACCTACTCGCCGAGTAGGTTCATGCACTCGGCGAGTAGGAGCCACAAAGTGCAGATTTTCGACTTTAGTTGTTGGAAATGGACTAGAAACATTACCCTAAACTATTTGGGTACTTGAAAACTTGTTTTAGATGGTGTAATGTCTTTGCTAATCCATTTACAACAACTAGTTATCAAAATTACAAAGTTTTAAGTGTAATTTTGATTCATGAAAGTGTTCATATTCATGTTCTTGATCTTATGATGTTTAGATGATCATAGGAATTATTTGTAACCTATGTGGTAGTTTAATTCTTGATCATAATGTGTTTTAATGGAGTCCATAACTTGTCCTCAAGTTATGGAAAACCAAAAGTCACTTGAGTTAAAACCATTAAAAGAACACAAGAGTTAGAAAAATGAAGAGTCTTCATTTTTTATTACTCTAATAAACTCATAAGTTACAAGAAATGAAAACTTTTGAAAGTTTACAAAACTTGCCCTCAAGTTTTGGAACAAGTAAAGTCATGTTAAAAACTTTAGTTCCAACCCTTAGAGTTTTAAAAGTTAAAATTCAACCCTTATATTTATATTATTATGTGTCACAACTAGAAATTTGGTGTTTTGTAATCACAACATTCAAGTAAAATGTTGAATCAAAGACTTAAGAGCATGTATGATGCTTACTTTATGGCAACAAATTTTCAATCAAACACTTCATAAAAGCACTACAAATAGTCAACAAGCAATTGGAAACCCTAGAATTCTTGTTTAGGTCCATTTTGGACTAGGACTTCCTTATTGGACTCAATGGACCAATAAGCTTCCAATTTGACTATCATGGGCTTAGAACCTTTAAATGGGCTCTAATTGGACCCACTTTCATTTATTTCAACATTTTGGGCCATATTGGGCCTAGAATGAAGTAAATTATGTAAATGAACTATATTGGGCCATAATTAACCTAATTTAGCCTTAATAGGTCATAAAAATCACATTTATAAATAATTGGGGCCAAACATCACTTAACATAACCATGGAATGGGCTTAAGCATACAAGGCCCAATCCTCATCTTTTTCTCTCCATTGTCGGCCCAAGGCAAGCCCAAGAAGAAGAGTTGACTTTCCTATGCAACCTCATAATTATCCATAGGATTCCCATGCACCATCTCAAGTTTTCATGCAAATCAATTCAAGAGCCTCACTTCTCTCCTCTCTCTTCTTGCTCTCGACCGAACACAACACACACACACTCACAAAAATCTATTCCACTCTCTCTAAATCTTGAAGAACATCTCCTCCCTCCTTCTTCAAAAATTTCGAGAATCAAGAGCTTCTCAAGGAGGTTTTTCCCACAAACACATCATCTAAGGTAAGTTGATGACTAATCCATGATCTAGCTACTTCATTTCATAGAAACTCTCTTCTAAATCTATTCCAACTTGTGATCATGCACCTTAGAAGTCACTAAACTCGAGATCTACCAAGGAGACTTGCTAGGATCGAAAATTTCCTCCTTTCTCTCTTCAAAACCGAAACTACAACTCAAGGTGAGTTTCATACCCCCTATTTTTCGGTTTTTATAAGTTTTTTTTTTTTTGGGGGGGGGGGGGAATACAAGCAAATGTGTAGATCTATGAGTATATGTATGCTTTGTGTGATTTCTATGTTTATTTACATGTTCTTATGTGATTATGGTGTTGAATCTAGTCCAAAAGAACTCAAAACCGAGATCTACCTTATGTTGAATGAAATAAGTATAAATCATATTATTTCATACAAATCAACTCTAGAAAAATAACCAAGTTGGTTAATATGAACTCTTTGGGCTAAAAATCCCATTTTTGGACTCAAAATGTTAAAAATATAAAGTTAAAGGGCCCAAAATGACAAAATACAAATTCTGATCATTGAAATGAGTCAAAACAGTTTCAACAATGTATTTTCTGGAAATATTCTCTTTTGAAGGATTAAAATGTGAAATTTTAAGCATAATGGGCCAAAAATGAACTTTTCGGCCCAATAAAGCCCAAATTGCGAGATTTTTAAATTACAGGGGCTGAAACTGTATTTTTCTGTAAAACAGGGGACTACTAGTGCTCCAAGTCCATTTCAAGAGTTAAAAATACTTTTCATATTTAAAAGGGACCAAAGATGCAAAAATTTTCTATTTTGGGCCAAAAGTGTAAAAATTGCGAAAATAGAGGTTTCAGCCGAGAAAACTTCATTTTGAGGGACTAAAACTGCTTTTCAAATAAATTTGAGCTGAAAAATACCTTTTCAACAAGTTTTTATACTAAAGTGTCAAGGAAAATGGTTTTAGGACTAAAATGGAAATTCTTTTATACAAAGGGTCAGAATTGTAATTTGTCCAAAAGAAAGGGGCTGCAAAAAGAAAAATTCTAGTGTTTTTAAACAATAAATCTGTATGATGAAATACTAGTACCTCGACTATCGGCGAAATATAATACACCTTCAACACCAAAATCATTATCAAACGAACTGATTCGGTCTCAAATCAATAACGAATCCGAAATTAATAACACGACGATACTTCAATACACACGCGTTATCAAACGAACTGATTCAGTCTCGAATCAATAACGAGTCCGAAATTAATAACACGACGATACTTCAATACACACGCAGAAATTTCGGGAATTGAATTCACACGCGGAAATTTCGGGATTTCAATACACACGCAGAAATTTCGAGAAGTCCATACACACGTGGGAATACACCAGACGTCGATACACCATCTTTGGGCCCGAAAGTTTCAAATCGTGCTTGTTGGGCCTTGCTAGCCCAATGACATGATCTTTAGGCCCGAAGGAAACTCGCTTACATGTAGTTGGGTCTTATATGACCTAATTCTGTGTAAAAGGACTTTCAATGGCTTTTGTGCTGTTGGGCCCCAAGGGTCCTTTGGTACTGCTAGCGAAGTCGAGAATTCACCAATGCGAGTTGGGCTAAGGGCCTTTCGCATTTGCGATAGCCTTGAACGACTTACGGAAATATTGGGGGCTTCGCACCCTCTTTTCCTCCTCGGTTGTGGGGCTATAAGAAGTCAGGGTGATTGGATTAAGTAAATAGTGCGAACGACGCCTAAGGGATCGTTTGTATAGTTGTAAACTAGTCATTTTCATTAATGTGTGTTTATAACAATTCATAATCCATAATTAATCCAATGTCACCGGGACTCAACGAATACACACGTCGCAACGAAATAACAAAATATAAAACGCTTGATTCAAAGTATTAGGAAAACATCGGGTTTTCCTAGGGTTTTCAATTAATACATCTACGAAATGCATACCGAGTTTAACAAATTGTACTTTTACCTTTATAGAAACAAACAAGCATACTTACGGATCTTCACACATTTTATACTATGCTCTTTTCAGAAAATATCGGATTTTCTGGTGATTTTCAAAACAATACAAACCATTATATTTCAAACAATACTTATGAACTAACCAACATTTCATATGTTGACGTTTTTCAAAATATTTGTATTCTCAGGTAACAGGTAAATCGAAAAGGAAAAATGTACTCAGTAACGTCTTGCTGTTGGTTTAATTAGTATCGAACAATTTACTTTTGGGCATGTAATATTATGGATCAATGTACTGAATGTAAACGCTACCAGTTGTAATGTTTCAATGCTTGGTGATGTATAATGTTATGTTTTATATATATTCATTGTGATGGTATTCAATTGAGTCACAATAGCCCTCGGATGTTTCCGCCGTCTGGTTCGGGGGTGTGACTGGTTGGTATCAGAGCTCTATTTTATAGTGAACTAGCATATCTAACCATACATTGATATGCAACTATAAACCAAAAGAGGGACTAACCCAACTCTGAACAAAACAAGTAAAACATAACAATAAAACACCCCTGCTTGTATTAGGAATAAGAACATAACGCCGAACCAAACAAGATAACGCTAGTATCCGGGTTAATTCAGGACTGTTCTTAGTGGTACCAAGGAGTGGATGTAGCCCGATCAACTAGATTCTCTCAAAAGTATAACTAACACACGTTTTGATGAGATCGTGATAGCTAGGGAACCTGAAACTATACCCCTTTATCACTAAAAAGAGAATGCTTGCTTAGTCTGTACAATAGTTGTAGCATCCTAGGAATAATGTTAGCATATTTACATACTCACGTAGATAGCATGGCTGGTTTTCATCACCCCGGAGATCCTTATTTCCCTAATCAGGGGAATAACGGATGGTTAGACAAGGAGCTTGAGGAAGACCCCGAAGAGGAATCTGACGGGGAACCGGAGGTAGGAGTCGAGGGCGACACTGAAGGGGGTGATTCGGACGCGGAGTCCGAAGTCATCAACCCCCCTTACCCGATTAGGGTGCCTGCTTACCGTGTGGGCCCCACTGGTCCTACACCTCCCTGGAGTATTGATCTTTGGAGATGGAGCAGATAGCAGGGACAGCGACCCTCGTTCGGCATGTCATGTGAGTTCTTTGACCTGAGGGACGGAGGACCGGCCGACCAAGCCCTACTGGTCATGGTGAGACGATTACGGAACACTGGCGATCTTGCTCATGGCAATGCTGATCAGGTACGCCAGTTGTGGACTAGGGTCGAGCGTGCGGAATAGGAGACACGTGACGTCCTTCGAGAGTTCCACATGAGGCAGGTGAGATGGGAGTCTCGACTCCAGGACGCAGAACGACTGGTGGCTCGTCTTCAGGGAGCATCCACATCCTCGGCACCACCTCCAGACATAGCTCATCGCGGTTAGGGATAGACTTATTTTATTAGGTCATTAGGAACTATGCTATGTACCCCGACTCTATGTTTAAGTGACTACACTACTCATAGAGCCGTTATGCTATCGAACTAGTGTCACTCATGTATGCTCCTACGAGCAAAAATTTTCATGTATTAAATGCGGATAATATTAGTGAACTTTTGCGTGTTTTATTATGACATTACAAATTGCTATGTGTTGAGAATCTATGACTGTATGTTAAATGGTAGGAGTGTTTAAGTCCGTACCATGCACCTAGTCAGTAGGGTCACAACCTCACAGAAACCCCAAACACTCAACATCTTTCCGTTTCATGACAGAAAGATGCCTCGCCGACCTACTCGCCGAAACCCTGGACCAACCCCACCCGAAGTTGACTCCACTGCATTCCAGGCGGCCGTGTTTGCTGCGGTCATCGCAGCTATGGCACAAATTCACCAAGGGAACAACGGAGGAGGCAACGGGCAAGGGGCCGAGAGTTCGAACAACGGGATGAATCAAGGACCCACCAAAACATGTACCTACAAGGACTTCACAAACGCCAAACCACGAACTATTAACGGCACTGGAGGGGTGATCACTCTGAAGTGACGGATCGAGAAGGTGGAATCGGTATTCGAGATATGCGATTGTCCTGAGGAGATGAAGGTGAAGTTTGCAGCCTACACTTTTGTCGATCAAGCGCTCACTTGGTGGAACGGACACGTGGAAGCCATGACACTCCCTGTATCCAACTCCATGCCATGGTCGGAAATGAAAGAAATGTTGATGGCTGAATACTGCCCACGAGGTGAGATTCAGAAAATGGAGCAAGAGCTATGGAACCTCACTGTGCAAAATGCGAATATCGATGCCTACATATCGAGATTTAGTGAACTATCTCTGTTATGACTGGGTATGATCACCTCGGAAGGAAAGAAGATTGAGCGATTCATCTGGGGACTAACATCACCAATCCAAAGAAATGTGATAGCTGCAAACCCCGAAACATTTGAGAGTGCAAAAAGATTGGCGAAGAAGCTGTATGACCATAACAACAAAAAGGGTGAGAAGCCAGCGAAGACTGAAGTCAAGAAGGAAGGTGATGGCAAGAAAGGGAAGAACAACAAGAAGAAGGGGCGTCAGGGCCCCGAGACCTCTAAGAAGCAGCAGACAGTGGCAGTTAATGCTGCCACCGCACCGGTTCCATCCACACCACATGCTCCAGCCTCAGCTGCTTCAAATGCTCCCAGACCTTATTCCGGTAATCTTCCCAAGTGCAACAAGTGCGGTCTCCATCACAATGGAGAATGCAAGGAGTTGCAGTGCACCAGTTGCCATCGAAGGGGACACACGGCGAGGTACTGCAGGACTTACCCTCCCCAGAACCAACAACAAGGAAACAGCAACAACAACAACAATCGCAACAACAACAACGTCACCACCGGCGGCAACATTGCAGGGCCTAGCCCCACCTGCTATGGGTGTGGGAGGACTGGGCATTTCCGCCGAGATTGCCCTAACAACAACAATCTCGGAAATGGAGGAACAGGAAGGATGCTGACCATGGGTCAGGGAGAGGCGATTCAGGACCCCGCTGTTGTTACCGGTACGTTTCTCCTAAACCACACTTATGCATGCCTCCTATTTGACACCGGAGCAGAGCGAAGTTTCGTGAGAAATAGATTTAAGCATTTATTAAAACAAAAACCCCAGAAGCTCAATGAAACCTTTACGGTGGAAATGGCCAATGGGAAAATCGAATCCACGGGGGAAATCTACATCGGATGTACCCTAACCCTGAACCAACTAGTCTTTCGAATAGACTTAATGTCTGTGTCCATAAGGAGTTTTGACGTGATTATTGGCATGGACTGGTTAAGCCCCCACCATGCTGAAATTATGTGTCACGAGAAGGCCATTCGCCTTCACCTTCCCAATCACGAAACCCTAGTAATTTACGGATACAAACCTAGCATGAACCTTCGCCTCATCTCATTCATCCAGGCACGGAAACATCTACGAAAGAACAATTTGGCGTTCCTGGCTCACGTAGTAGATAAAACCAAGGACGCGGTTAACGTTCAAGACATTCCCATAGCATGTGAGTTCCCAGACGTGTTTCCCGAAGATCTTCCTGGAGTACCCCCAGAGAGACAAGTGGAGTTCCGAATTGACCTCGTTCCAGGAACAACTCCTCTCGCTAAATCACCCTATCGGCTAGCTCCTGCTGAAATGCAGGAATTGTCCAGCCAACTCAGTGAACTCTTGGACAAGGGATTCATCCGACCTAGTTACTCGCCATGGGGAGCTCCATTCCTCTTTGTCAAAAAGAAGGACGGATCTTTTAGAATGTGCATCGATTACAGAGAGTTAAATAAACTCACTGTTAAAAATCGCTACCCATTCTCACGAATCGACGATCTATTTGACCAGCTCCAAGGAGCTAGTTATTTTTCTAAGATAGATCTACGGTCCGGATACCATCAACTCAAAGTCCGGGAAGAGGATATTCCAAAAACCGCTTTCCAAACTCGTTACGAACATTATGAATTTGTCGTAATGCCTTTCGGTCTAACAAATGCCCCTGCCGCATTTATGGATCTGATGAACCGGATCTGTCGACCATTCCTCGACAACTTTGTCATTGTATTCATCGACGATATTCTCGTCTATTCCCGAAGCAAAGAAGAGCATGGCCAACGTCTCCGACAAATCCTAGAAACTCTGCGATCGGAAAAGCTATACGCAAAACTCTCCAAGTGTGAGTTCTGGCTCCGTAGTGTGAACTTCCTAGGTCATGTTGTTAGCCAAGATGGAATTCATGTGGATCCCTCTAAAGTCAAGGCTGTTGAAGGATGGGCAGTCCCGACAACACCCACGGAAATCCGTCAATTCTTGGGTCTAGCAGGCTACTATAGGAGATTCATTCAAAACTTCTCTAAGATCGCCAAGCCACTTACCTCGCTTACACAAAAGGGCATACCATTCAAATGGACGGACAAACAAGAAGTCTCATTCCGAACCCTGAAACAAGCTCTCTGTAGTGCCCCGGTACTATCACTACCGGAGGGAACGGAAGATTTCATGGTCTACTGTGACGCATCAAATCAGGGCTTAGGTTGCGTTCTCATACAGCGTGGAAGGGTGATAGCTTACGCATCCCGCCAACTAAAGACACACAGAGTGAATTATACGACCCATGACCTAGAATTGGGAGCCGTGGTCTTTGCCCTGAAAATTTGGAGGCATTACCTTTACGGTACGCAGTGCACCATCTTCACGGACCACAAGAGTCTCCAGCACATCTTGAACCAGAAAGAGTTGAACATGAGGCAACGAAGATGGGTTGAATTATTAAACGATTACGAGTGTGAAATCAAGTACCACCCAGGCAAGGCCAACGTGGTAGCAGACGCATTGAGCCGGAAGGAGTACTCTAATTGTCGTACGAAAACTCTCTCAATAACCATTCAATCTCACCTAACCACTTAAATTGTAGTAGCCCAGTCAGAGGCCATGATGACGGAAAATAGAGCAAGCGAAGCATTGCACGGAATGGAGAAGAACCTAGAGGCAAAGGAGAATGGAGTATACTATTTCATGAACCGTATTTGGGTCCCTAAACTCGGAGGATTGAGAGAGGTAGTCATGAAGGAAGCTCACAAGACGCGATAGTCCATCCATCCGGACTCAGACAAGATGTATTCGGATATCAAACAACACTATTGGTGGCCTAACATGAAGGCAGAAATCACCACCTATGTTAGTAAGTGCCTTACGTGTGCCAAGGTAAAGGTGGAGTACCAGAAGCCCTCAGGGTTATTGCAGCAACCGGTAATCCCTGAGTGGAAATGGGAAGGAATTTCTATGGATTTCGTGACCAAACTACCTAAAAAGTCGGATGGACTAGACACCATATGGGTAATAGTCGACCGACTGACGAAATCTGCCCATTTCCTGCCAATAAAAGAATCCTACAAGATGGAGAGATTGACACGCTTATACATTCGAGAAATCATGAGACTCCACGGAGTACCAGTATCTATTATCTCGAATAGAGACAGTAGGTTCACTTCACGTTTTTGGAAATCACTCCAAAAAGCACTAGGAACTCATCTCGACATGATCACCGCTTATCATCCACAAACGGATGGTCAAAGTGAACGAACCATTCAAACGCTCGAAGACATGCTTCGCGCATGTGTGATAGACTTTGGGAAGTCTTGGGATACCCATTTACCTTTAGTCGAATTCTCGTATAACAACAGTTACCATTCGAGCATTAAGGTCGCTCCTTTCGAAGCACTATACGGGCGTAAGTGTAGATCACCGTTATGTTGGGCTGAGGTGGGCGATACCCAGCTAGCAAAAACACTCGCAACGGACAAGGCTTTAACAGGGCCGGAGATCATTTGTGAAGCCACAGAAAAGATCGTTCAAATCAGAGCTTGATTACAAGCATGGCGCGACCGACAAAAGAGCGACGCCGATAAACGGTGAAAGCCCTTAGAATTTCAGGTCGGGGATCGAGTACTGTTGAAAGTCTCACCCTAGAAAGAAGTTATTCGTTTTGGGAAACGAGGAAAACTGAACCCACGGTACATAGGACCTTTCGAAGTCGTCGCCCGAATAGGTCCAGTGGCATACAAATTGCAGCTACCCGCAGAGCTAAACAGTGTACACCTCGTGTTCCATGTCTCCAATTTAAAGAAGTGCCTGTCGGATGAAACACTCGTCATTCCCCTTGACGAGATCGAAATCAACGAGAATCTCCTGTTCGTTGAAGAACCGGTTGAAATCATGGACAGGGAGGTGAAGCGTACTAAGCAAAGTCGCATCCCGATCGTGAAAGTACGGTGGAACGCAAAGCGTGGGCCAGAATTCACGTAGGAACGCGAAGACCAAATGAAGCAAAAGTACCCTCACCTATTCTAGCATTCTCAAATCTAGCTTTCAAACAGAATTTCGGGACGAAATTCCCTTTAACGGGGGGATGATGTCACAACTAGAAATTTGGTGTCTTGTAATCACAACATTCAAGTAAAATGTTGAATCAAAGACTTAAGAGCATGTATGATGCTTACTTTATGGAAACAAATTTTCAATCAAACACTTCATAAAAGCACTACAAATAGTCAACAAGCAATTGGAAACCCTAGAAGTTCTTGTTTAGGTCCATTTTGGACTAGGACTTCCTTATTGGACTCAATGGACCAATAAGCATCCAATTTGACTATCATGGGCTTAGAACCTTTAAAGGGGCTCTAATTGGACCCACTTTCATTTATTTCAACATTTTGGGCCATATTGGTCCTAGAATGAAATAAATTATGTAAATGAACTATATTGGGCCATAATTAACCTAATTTAGCCTTAATAGGTCATAAAAATCACATTTATAATTAATAGGGGCCAAACATCACTTAACATAACCATGGAATGGGCTTAAGCATACAAGGCCCAATCCTCATCTTTTTCTCTCCATTGTCGGCCCAAGGCAAGCCCAAGAAGAAGAGTTGGCTTTCCTATGCCACCTCATAATTGTCCATAGGATTCCCATGCACCATCTCATGTTTTCATGCAAATCAATTCAAGAGCCTCACTTCTCTCCTCTCTCTTATTGCTCTTGGCCAAACACAACACACAGACACTCACAAAAATCTATTCCACTCTCTCTAAATCTTGAAGAACATCTCCTCCCTCCTTCAAAAATTTCGAGAATCAAGAGCTTCTCAAGGAGGTTTTTCCCACAAACACATCATCTAAGGTATGTTGATGACTAATCCATGATCTAGCTACTTCATTTCATCAAAAATCTCTTCTAAATCTATTCCAACTTCTGATCATGCACCTTAGAAGTCACTAAACTCGAGATCTACCAAGGAGACTTGCTAGGATCGAAAATTTCCTCCTTTCTCTCTTCAAAACAGAAACTACAACTCAAGGTGAGCTTCATACCCCCTATTTTTTGATTTTTATAAGTTTTGTGGGGGGGGGGGGAATACAATCAAATGTGTAGATCTATGAGTATATGTATGCTTTGTGTGATTTCTATGTTTATTTACATGTTCTTATGTGATTATGGTGTTGAATCTAGTCCAAAAGAACTCAAAACCGAGATCTACCTTATGTTGAATGAAATAAGTATAAATCATATTATTTCATACAAATCAACTCTAGAAAAATAACCGAGTTGGTTAATATGAACTCTTTGGGCTAAAAATTCCATTTTTGGACTCAAAATGTTAAAAATATAAAGTTAAAGGGCCCAAAATGACAAAATACAAATTATGATGGTTGAAATGAGTCAAAACAGTTTCAACAATATATTTTCTGGAAATATTCTCTTTTGAAGGATTAAAATGTGAAATTTTAAGCATAATGGGCCAAAAATGAACTTTTCGGCCCAATAAAGCCCAAATTGCGAGATTTTTAAATTACAGGGGCTGAAACTGTATTTTTCTGTAAAACAGGGGACTACTAGTGCTCCAAGTCCATTTCAAGGGTTAAAAATACTTTTCATATTTAAAAGGGACCAAAGATGCAAAATTTTTCTATTTTGGGCCAAAAGTGTAAAAATTGCGAAAATAGAGGTTTCAGCCGAGAAAACTTCATTTTGAGGGACTAAAACTGTTTTTCAAATAAATTTGAGCTGAAAAATACCTTTTCAACAAGTTTTTATACTAAAGTGTCAAGGAAAATGGTTTAAGGACTAAAATGGAAATTCTTTTATACAAAGGGTCAGAATTGTAATTTATCCAAAAGAAAGGGGCTGCAGAAAGAAAAATTCTAGTATTTTTAAACAATAAATCTGTATGATGAAATACTAGTACCCCGACTATCGGCGAAATATAATACAGCTTCAACACCAAAATTGTTATCAAACGAACTGATTCGGTCTCGAATCAATAACGAATCCGAAATTAAGAACACGACGATACTTCAATACACACGCGGAAATTTAGGGAATTCAATACACACGCGGAAATTTCGGGAATTCAATACACACGTGGAAATTTCGGGAAGTCAATACACACGTGAGAATACACCAGACGTCGATACACCATCTTTGAGCCCGAAAGTTTCAAATCGTGCTTGTTCGACCTAGCTAGCCCAATGCCATGATCTTTTAGCCCGAAGGAAACTCGCTTACATGTAGTTGGATCTTATATGACCTAATTCTGTGTAAAAGGACTTTCAATGGCTTTTGTGCTGTTGGGCCCCAAGGGTCCTTTGGTACTGCTAGCGAAGCCGAGAATTCACCAATGCGAGTCGGGCTAAGGGCCCTTCGCATTTGCGATAGCCTTGAACGACTTACGGAAATATCGGGGGCTTCGCACCCTCTTTTCCTCCTCGGTTGTGGGGCTATAAGAAGTCAGGGTGATTGGATTAAGTAAATAGTGTAAACAACGCCTAAGGGATCGTTTTCATAGTTGTAAACTAGTCATTTTCATTAATGTGTGTTTATAACAATTCACAATCCATAATTAATCCAATGTCACCGGGACTCAACGAATACACACGTCGCAACGAAATAACAAAATATAAAACGCTTGATTCAAAGTATTAGGAAAACATCGGGTTTTCCTAGGGTTTTCAATTAATACATCTACGAAATGCATACCGAGTTTAACAAATTGTACTTTTACCTTTATAGAAACAAACAAGCATACTTACGGATCTTCACACATTTTATACTATGCTCTTTTCAGAAAATATCGGATTTTCTGGTGATTTTCAAAACAATACAAACCATTATATTTCAAACAATACTTATGAACTAACCAACATTTCATATGTTGACGTTTTTCAAAATATTTGTATTCTTAGGTAACAGGTAAATCGAAAAGGAAAAATGTTGTAACGACCCGTTTCCGGTATGTTAATTAATTTGATTTGGGCTAAGTTTTCAAGAGGGACTCGGCGAGTTCTAGCCTGACTCGCCGAGTCGGGTCACGCATCTTGTGCACGCGGGAGCCGGCGACTCGGCGAGTCCATATCCTGGACTCGGCGAGTCCGTCCGTCTGGGTGAAACCCTAACTCCCCGGGTTTGCTCACTATTTAAACCCCATTATAGCCTCCATCTCGTCACTTTCCCCCCTGAGAGCACTGTGAGAAACCCTAAACCTTCCTCTTGTGAGCTTATAAGTGATCTTGTTCCATTTTGTGAAGGGGTGAAGAAGGAGAAGAAGAAGGAAGCAAGGAAACGAGTTCTAGTGCCAAGATCCAAGATCAAGTGTGAACTTATTGAGGTATTTTCGGAGTTCTCTTCTGGTTTCATGCTTAAACTTCCATTAGAGCTCTTTTAAGGGCTATTTGATGCTTGTTCCAAGCTTTATGCTTGCTTGATTGTGTTATTGAGCCGAAATACCTTTGGATCTGAGTGTTGGGGTGTTGAAGAGTCCAGATCCACTGTCTTTTTGGAGTTACATTGCTTATTAGCCATGGATCTACCCTTATTGTGCATATTTTAGTCTTATTTCCCTCATTCATGTGGTTGTGCACGTAAAGTTGGAAACTTTACGTGGTAAAACAGCTTAATGGACCTAGATCTATCATTTGCATGTGTTGGATTCAAGAGAAATCGAGTAAAAATATGTTGCATGGCGGCGACTCGGCGAGTCGGAGGAACGACTCGACGAGTCAGGTCGCGAGTCCCGAGTTCTTCAGTTTCTTCAGTGTCGAGTGTACGAGGTGAGTTAGGGAGTGGACTCAGCGAGTTAAGAGTAGACTCAGTAATGGAGGGACTCGGCGAGTGTGTTCATACAACTCGGCGAGTCCAAGGCAATCTCCTTGAGGATTAAGAACAACTCGTCGAGTCTGTTCATCCGACTCGGCGAGTCGGATGAAGATCATCTGAGTTTTGGATCCAGAGGGTACTCGTCGAGTCGATGCCACACTCGACGAGTAACAGCAGGTAAGAGTGAACGGAGAGTCTAGGACTCGGCGAGTCGGGTATCCCGACTCGGCGAGTCAGCCCTGAGTAAGTCAACTTTGACCAAGGGTAAAAGAGTCATTTTACCCTGAGTGTAGTGCTAGTGATTGATTGAGTGTGTTTATGGATTTGTAGCCGAGGAGATTCAGGAGCAACAGCCGTTAGCTTTCCGAGCCGCACTCTCATCCGCTAGCTTACGAGGTGAGTTTCCTTCCCGTAGGGGCGGGTCTAAGGCCACAATGCCGGCCCATCCAGTTAATAGTAGTTTCCGGACTTCGGTCCGATGTAGTAGTTAGTATGTTTGATGCCTTCGTGGTTCAGACATGTTTTATGTGCTATGTGTATGTGTTTATGTTCCGGGCCACGGCCCGATGCAGTATGCAGTATAAATTGTTATGATATGCTATGCTATGTGCAGTCAGTCCCGGACCTCGGTCCGATGCAGGGAACACGGTCCCAGTTAGTTCCGGACTTCGGTCCGATGCAGTCAGTTCCGGACTTCGGTCCGATGCAGTTAGTTCCGGACTTCGGTCCGATGCAGTCAGTTCCGGACTTCGGTCCGATGCAGTTAGTTCCGGACTTCGGTCCGATGCAGGGGACAAGGTCCCAGTCAGTTCCGGACTTCGGTCCGATGCAGTTTTCCGGGTCCCGACCCGATGCAGTGGGCAAGGCCCAATATGTGTTTATATGTTGTTGTATGGTATGTGGTAAGTTGGGGGAGCTCACTAAGCTTCGTGCTTACAGTTTCAGTTTTGGTTTCAGGTACTTCCGCAAGCAAAGGGAAGAGCTCTGGATGACGGCATCGCACACACCATCGCTTCAGCTTTAGTTTGGATTTGATTTAGTTGTTGTTTTGGATATAGCATGTTACATTTTCCGCACAGTACTTTATTATCTTTTGGGACATATCACGCATGGTTTATCTATATGATACTCTGATTATAGTTTTGATGGTATTAAAAACGAAATTTTTGGGTCGTATTTTTTTGGGTCGTTTCAAGTTGGTATCAGAGCCCTGGTTTGAGGGATTCGGATACACTCTCGGGTGTATCTGAACTCAAACTAAAGGGAAATAAAAGATTTTTAATAAAATGTTTTTACAAAAGAATTTTGAAAACACTTAGAAGGAAAAGAATTGTTTTAAGAAAAAGGTGTGTGCATGCGGTCAACCGAGCTCAAGTAAGTACTCCCAAATTACCCATACAAGTTATTTGTTCAATTTCAGTTTAGTAGAACAGCATGCTAGAATAGGACTAAGGGTGTAGGAGAACGCCTTATGTGCCTGCTTATGTGTTACAGCTCTATGAATATTGCATGCTAGAATTAGACAGCAGTAGGATAGCCTGTTTAGGTTACGCCTGATCGTATGAGCTTAGCATCCTATGCTAGTGCAGTTTCTTGTTATAAGAATAGCTTGCGTGAGTCTGTTTCCCTTGTCCGAATGCTGCTTGCTTTGTGCTTAGTGGGATTCCGAGTAATGGGAGTTAGCCATTAGGTGGACACGTCACACCACATGTAATCAGGTTTGAATAATCCCAGAGTGCTGGAACTGGCCCTACTGCGCAGCTCTTGTTTGAGTCCAACCGTTGTAGGGACGGATCTTTTACTTGAAGGATTATCCGATCCTCATCACATGTGATGGTGTTCAGGTGATGGCTAACTGGCAGTGCAAGGAGACCTACAGCAGCTGAGGACCAGTCGTATTGAGCTCGAGTTTTCTCTAGGGCAAGCCTAGGGTGAGAGTAGCAGGGAATAGCAGCAGTAGAAGTGACTTGGGGAAGTCGAGGCAGTTCTTGAGGAACGTATGGATAGATGTGGAAGGTAGTAGGGGCCCATACTACTGGAAGCAGAGGATCCGTATTCGAATCAAGGAAGGCCAAGATTAGACCAGGAAGCTAGTAGTCGTATCATGATCCCTTGAAATATTTCAATGTTCTGATGTTGTTATGATATGTTTTAGAATGGTAGTTTTGCGTCCGAGGCCAGCAGCCGGCAGTTCAGATGCCGGAGGAGGATCAGGATCGGGATCCGACCCGGAGGTCGGACAGATCGATGAGCAGACCAGAGAGTTCCTTTCTTCTGAGATTACTCGCATCATACTTGAGCAGACTCCTGCGATCTTCGGTTCGATCAAGGAGGGCATTTTGGAGATGATGGATGAGAGACTGAGTACCTTCCGTACTGAGATGGCGGCCGTGATGGGGTCGCGCACACTCACTTTCAGGGAGTTCAGGGCATGCGGGGCTCCTGACTATCACGGGGCACGGGACCCCATAGCGAGTACCAGGTGGTTGGCGGATGTGGCCAACGCATTCCGCACTAGCAGATGTCCCGAGGGGGACAAGGTCAGATTGGCGTCCTGTCTCCTGAAGGACAGGGCACGTGACTGGTGGGAGGAGGTAGGACATACCATCGGGGATGATGCGGCATTGGATGCCATGACCTGGGCTGATTTCTCTACCAGGTTCAGAGCGGAGTTCGCACCGGTCATTGAGGTGCAACAGTTAGCCAGGGAGTTCCAGGATGTTACCCAGACTACCGAGACAGTGGCGGAGATCACCGCCAAGTTCAGGGAGCGGGCCCTTCTTGTTCCTCAGTATGCAGCAGACGAGGAGATGAAGAAGGCCCGTTATCACGAGATGTTGCGGAGCGACATTCGTATGTTTGTGAGCCGGTCCAGTTGCAAAACACTGGACGACATGATTGCTAGAGCCAGAGAGAGGGAGATTGATCTCGAGATGGAGAGGAAGAGGAAACCGGAGGCGGTTTCGGGTGCAGGCAGTGTGGGCAAAAAGCCCAAGGTTTCAGATCACAGGTCCAGGGGTCAGCAGAGCCACGGTCGATGTGGCAAGTGTGGGAGGTTGCACGAGGGGGCGTGCAAGGCAGGGAGTTCCGGCTGCTACAAGTGCGGTCGGACCGGGCATATGAGTAGGGATTGTACGGCCCCTGCCACTACGGTTACAGGATCGGATCTGATTTGCTTTCAGTGCAATCAGAGGGGACACAAAAGGTCCCAGTGTCCCAGTTTAGCTGCAGCAGGGAAGGTGCATGCACCCGCCCCTGCTACTTTGAGGATCACAGATGGCCGTCAGGGCCGAGCTGATGCGCCGGTGGCGAAGAGCAGGGCATTTCAGATGACAGCAGAGGAGGCGCGAGCGACTCCTGATGTGGTGACGGGGTCGTTCTCGGTGAACGGCATCCCTGCTTTGGTATTGTTTGACTCGGGGGCCACCCGATCATTTGTATCGCTTGCGCTTAGCAAGAGATTTAGCAGAGCTCCGGGGGAACTGGATTGTCCGTTAGAGGTTGAGATAGCAGATGATAGGACCGTGAGGGTCGACAAAGTATATAGAGGGTGTTCCCTTCAGATATTTGAGGAGCAGTTTTCAGTGGATTTGGTTCCGATTCCCCTGCGCGGGAATAAAGTTATTGTGGGAATGGATTGGCTAAGCCCCAATGGGGCGGTGATTGATTGTGAGCTTCAGCTAGTGAGGGTTCGCACTCCCAGTGGGGGAGAGATAGTGGTTCAGGGCGAGAGGCCCCAGCGAGGATTGACCTTCTGCTCTGCCGCTAGGGCGAGGCGCTACGTTCAGCAGGGTTGCGCCGGTTATGTAGCCTACGTCTTGGATGCCCGGGATAAGGGCAAGACGACGATCGATGATGTTCCTATTGTTCGAGATTACCCGGATGTGTTTCCCGAGGATTTGCCGGGGATACCTCCTGAGAGGCAGGTTGAGTTCAGGATCGATCTGGTTCCTGGTGCGGCTCCGATAGCCAAAGCACCATATCGACTTGCTCCCCCTGAGATGCAGGAGTTGTCTACACAGCTTCAGGAGCTGTTAGACAAGGGTTTCATTCGACCGAGCAGTTCGCCTTGGGGAGCGCCGATCTTATTTGTGAGGAAGAAAGACGGGTCGCATCGGATGTGTATTGATTACCGGGAGTTGAACAAGGTAACGGTGAAGAACCGTTACCCACTTCCGAGGATAGATGACTTGTTTGATCAGCTCCAGGGAGCGTCTTGGTTCTCCAAGATCGACCTACGCTCCGGTTACCACCAGATGAGGGTCAGGGATGAGGATGTACAGAAGACTGCTTTCAGGACCCGGTATGGTCATTATGAGTTTGTGGTGATGCCATTTGGGCTCACCAATGCCCCAGCCGCGTTCATGGATCTCATGAACCGCGTGTGTAGACCGATGCTGGATCGGTCAGTGATAGTGTTCATCGATGACATCTTGGTGTATTCCAAGACGCAGGGACAGCACGAGGAGCACCTGCGGGAGGTGTTGGAGACTTTGAGGAGGGAGTGACTGTTCGCTAAGTTCTCCAAGTGCGAGTTCTGGTTACGCGAGGTGCAGTTTCTTGGGCATCTCGTTAATCAGAAGGGTATTTTGGTTGACCCGGCCAAGATTGAGGCCGTGATGCAATGGGAGGTCCCGAGGTCTCCATCTGAGATTCGGAGCTTCCTAGGATTGGCAGGGTATTATCGGAGGTTTATTCAGGATTTCTCCAAGATAGCAGTGCCGCTCACCCGACTAACCAAGAAGTCGGTAGTTTTTCGTTGGGGGCCTGAGCAGCAGGCGGCGTTCGAGACTCTCAGGCAGAGATTGTGTGAGGCTCCGATCCTTACCTTACCAGAGGGTGTTGAGGATTTCGTGGTCTATTGTGATGCTTCGATCACAGGTATGGGAGCAGTGTTGATGCAGCGAGGCCATGTGGTGGCTTATGCTTCGAGACAGTTGAAGCCTCACGAGGCTAATTATCCTACCCACGACTTGGAGCTGGGGGCAGTTGTATTTGCCCTCAAGATTTGGAGGCATTACCTGTATGGGGTCCGCTGTACTATCTACACGGACCACAAGAGTTTACGATACCTTATGGATCAGCCGAGTTTGAATATGAGACAAAGGAGATGGTTGGACGTGCTGAAGGACTATGACTGTGAGATCCTGTATCATCCAGGGAAGGCCAACGTGGTGGCCGATGCCCTGAGCCGCAAGGTGTCGGCGGCCCCTATCAGGGATTTGTGTATGAGGATGACGGTAATCACTCCTTTGTTGGAGCGGATCAAGGAGGCTCAGATGGAGGGTCTCAAGGAGGAGAGGCAGAAGTGCGAGAGGATAGTGGGTCGAGTAGCTTCGTTCGACTACGACAGTCGGGGTTTGATGACGCTTCATGGTAGGGTGTGGGTACCGTACCGGGGTGGGGTACGGCAGGTATTGATGGACGAGGCTCATAAGTCTCGATTTTCTATCCATCCAGGGGCGACGAAGATGTATCGAGATCTTCGACCTGATTATTGGTGGCCCTGCATGAAGCGGGACGTCGCTTGGTACGTTGAGAGGTGCCTGACCTGCCGAAAGGTCAAGGCGGAGCACCAGAGACCTCACGGCAAGATGCAGCCGTTGGATATTCCCATGTGGAAATGGGAGGACATCACCATGGATTTTATCACCAAACTTCCCAGGACCGCACGTGGAGTAGATTCGATATGGGTAGTGGTGGATCGGTTGACGAAGAGTGCCCATTTTATTCCGATCCAGGAGAGTATATCGGCGGAAAGGTTAGCCGATATCTATGTGCGAGAGATTGTGGCACGTCATGGAGTGCCGGTATCGGTAGTGTCGGACCGAGATGTTCGCTTCACGTCCAGATTCTGGAAGCGGTTTCACGACGAGATGGGTACTCGTCTCCATTTCAGCACCGCTTTTCATCCTCAGACTGACGGGCAGAGCGAGAGGACGATTCAGACTCTCGAGGACATGCTTAGGGCATGCGTTCTGGATTTTGGGGGCTGTTGGGATACGTATCTTCCCTTAGCGGAATTCTCGTATAACAACAGCTATCATGCGAGCATTGATCGACCTCCTTTTGAGATGTTATATGGCAGGAAGTGCAGGACCCCGATTTGTTGGGGCGAGGTCGGTCAGCGGGTTATGGGGAGCACTGAAGTGGTGCTCAAGACGACGGAACTGATCCAGCAGGTCCGTAGTAGACTGCAGACTGCGCAGAGTCGGCAGAAGAGCTACGCCGACAAGAGGCGTTCAGACTTGGAGTTCCAGGTAGGAGACATGGTTCTTCTGAAAGTCTCACCTTGGAAAGGTGTCATCAGGTTCCGGAAGAGGGGCAAATTGGGCCCCAGATTTATTGGTCCTTTCAGGGTTTTGGCCCGGGTGGGTCGGGTTGCTTACCGGTTAGATCTTCCTGAGGAGCTCAGTTTGATACACAACACCTTCCACGTGTCGCAGTTGAGGAAGTGTCTAGTGGACGAGACAGCGGTCGTTCCCTTGGAGGATATCCAGGTCGATAGCGGCTTGAATTATATCGAGAAGCCGATAGCAATTTTGGAACGGAAGACCAAGACCTTGAGGAACAAGGTAATTCAGCTGGTAAAGGTGCAGTGGCAGCATCGGAAGGGGTCTGAGTGGACATGGGAGGCTGAAGAAGAAATGAGAACGCACTACCCGGAGTTATTCGCAGATCCAGCCGTAGCAGACTTCGAGGACGAAGTCTGAAACAAGTGGGGGAGAATTGTAACGACCCGTTTCCGGTATGTTAATTAATTTGATTTGGGCTAAGTTTTCAAGAGGGACTCGGCGAGTTCTAGCCTGACTCGCCGAGTCGGGTCACGCATCTTGTGCACGCGGGAGCCGGCGACTCGGCGAGTCCATATCCTGGACTCGGCGAGTCCGTCCGTCTGGGTGAAACCCTAACTCCCCGGGTTTGCTCACTATTTAAACCCCATTATAGCCTCCATCTCGTCACTTTCCCCCCTGAGAGCACTGTGAGAAACCCTAAACCTTCCTCTTGTGAGCTTATAAGTGATCTTGTTCCATTTTGTGAAGGGGTGAAGAAGGAGAAGAAGAAGGAAGCAAGGAAACGAGTTCTAGTGCCAAGATCCAAGATCAAGTGTGAACTTATTGAGGTATTTTCGGAGTTCTCTTCTGGTTTCATGCTTAAACTTCCATTAGAGCTCTTTTAAGGGCTATTTGATGCTTGTTCCAAGCTTTATGCTTGCTTGATTGTGTTATTGAGCCGAAATACCTTTGGATCTGAGTGTTGGGGTGTTGAAGAGTCCAGATCCACTGTCTTTTTGGAGTTACATTGCTTATTAGCCATGGATCTACCCTTATTGTGCATATTTTAGTCTTATTTCCCTCATTCATGTGGTTGTGCACGTAAAGTTGGAAACTTTACGTGGTAAAACAGCTTAATGGACCTAGATCTATCATTTGCATGTGTTGGATTCAAGAGAAATCGAGTAAAAATATGTTGCATGGCGGCGACTCGGCGAGTCGGAGGAACGACTCGACGAGTCAGGTCGCGAGTCCCGAGTTCTTCAGTTTCTTCAGTGTCGAGTGTACGAGGTGAGTTAGGGAGTGGACTCAGCGAGTTAAGAGTAGACTCAGTAATGGAGGGACTCGGCGAGTGTGTTCATACAACTCGGCGAGTCCAAGGCAATCTCCTTGAGGATTAAGAACAACTCGTCGAGTCTGTTCATCTGACTCGGCGAGTCGGATGAAGATCATCTGAGTTTTGGATCCAGAGGGTACTCGTCGAGTCGATGCCACACTCGACGAGTAACAGCAGGTAAGAGTGAACGGAGAGTCTAGGACTCGGCGAGTCGGGTATCCCGACTCGGCGAGTCAGCCCTGAGTAAGTCAACTTTGACCAAGGGTAAAAGAGTCATTTTACCCTGAGTGTAGTGCTAGTGATTGATTGAGTGTGTTTATGGATTTGTAGCCGAGGAGATTCAGGAGCAGCAGCCGTTAGCTTTCCGAGCCGCACTCTCATCCGCTAGCTTACGAGGTGAGTTTCCTTCCCGTAGGGGCGGGTCTAAGGCCACAATGCCGGCCCATCCAGTTAATAGTAGTTTCCGGACTTCGGTCCGATGTAGTAGTTAGTATGTTTGATGCCTTCGTGGTTCAGACATGTTTTATGTGCTATGTGTATGTGTTTATGTTCCGGGCCACGGCCCGATGCAGTATGCAGTATAAATTGTTATGATATGCTATGCTATGTGCAGTCAGTCCCGGACCTCGGTCCGATGCAGGGGACACGGTCCCAGTTAGTTCCGGACTTCGGTCCGATGCAGTCAGTTCCGGACTTCGGTCCGATGCAGTTAGTTCCGGACTTCGGTCCGATGCAGTCAGTTCCGGACTTCGGTCCGATGCAGTTAGTTCCGGACTTCGGTCCGATGCAGGGGACAAGGTCCCAGTCAGTTCCGGACTTCGGTCCGATGCAGTTTTCCGGGTCCCGACCCGATGCAGTGGGCAAGGCCCAATATGTGTTTATATGTTGTTGTATGGTATGTGGTAAGTTGGGGGAGCTCACTAAGCTTCGTGCTTACAGTTTCAGTTTTGGTTTCAGGTACTTCCGCAAGCAAAGGGAAGAGCTCTGGATGACGGCATCGCACACACCATCGCTTCAGCTTTAGTTTGGATTTGATTTAGTTGTTGTTTTGGATATAGCATGTTACATTTTCCGCACAGTACTTTATTATCTTTTGGGACATATCACGCATGGTTTATCTATATGATACTCTGATTATAGTTTTGATGGTATTAAAAACGAAATTTTTAGGTCGTATTTTTTTGGGTCGTTTCAAATGTACTCAGTAACGTCTTGCTGTTGGTTTAATTAGTATCGAACAATTTACTTTTGGGCATGTAATATTATGGATCAATGTACTGAATGTAAACGCTACCAGTTGTAATGTTTCAATGCCTGGTGTTGTATAATGTTATGTTTCATATATATTCATTATGATGGTATTCAATTGAGTCACAATAGCCCTCAGACGTTTCCGCCGTCTGGTTCGGGGGTGTGACATTATGATTTAATAATTATATATATATATATATATATATATATATATATATATATATATATGTATGTATAAGAACAAAGTCGTCTTACCGCTAGTACGCCTCATTCACGAAGCCGGTCTATAAGGTGGGTATAAGGTTGTTGCGTATAAAATGGCAACTTAATGGGTGTCCACTCTCACCCACCGCTTGCTTGACCGGTGGAGGGTCGTTAGCCGAACGGGTAAGACAAGGACTTATAAATTCTCATTAAAAGTATGATGAATATTATAAAGTAACTAAATGTTTTATTAAATTCCCAATCTTAGTAACTTTAGGAAAAATGTGAATAAGGTGCTAATCCATGAAATTACACTTTACACTTTGTTTAAGTCGTTGGTGGAGCGTGTGTGGTTAACCGACACACTAACTTGGACTTAACAAGGTAGGTAAAGGGTGACTTAAGGTTTATCATAGTATCGGTGGAGTGTGTGTGGTTTACCGGCACATCGATTGAGTGATAAACTTTAAGGGTACCAAGTGATTTACATGGTTACTTCACACCTCGTTTTGTGATCCTCGGTATCCCAGTCACAAAACTTGGAGGGCACACTCGAGATTGAAACATGCCTTTCAAAAGTTCATTGAATCTCAAAGAATCTAGGAATTTCTAAGAACCAATCAAAAACCTAATATTTAATATTTCGGTTTTCGTGGTGGAAATTGGTGAATCGTCATTCACCTACCTTTCAAATATGTTATAGCTTGGATTACGGCATACCTCTTCTAAGTTATAATATATTGTGATTGGATCCTAGCCTTAATATTACATTTGGGTGTTTTATTAAGGACTCTCTTAATATCTAAACTAATCTTGTCCTCTTCCTTCATATGTCTTCAAACAATGCTGCTTCTGGCTCTAATCCTAATGGCTCATTTACCCTTATGAACTTGTGTGGGAAAGTCACTTTTGATGGATCCAACTTCAAGGAGTGGATCAGAAACATTAGGATGATTACCCGCTACGAGGACAAAGAATATGTCCTTGACAAGGAGCTTAAGGAGATTGATGAGACCACTGCAACTCCCCAGGAGATCGCTGACTTTCAGGCACATGAAAGGGATGCTACGAAAGTGGCATGCATCATGACGGCCACGATGACAGCGGAACTCCAAAAGTCTTATGAGGATTTCTACCCTTATGAAATGCACCAAGATCTGATGGAAAGATACCATCAAAGTACACGACAAGAGAGGTATGAAATCATCTGCTCCATGATAACAACCATGATGAAGGACGGGGAATCCGTCACGAGCCACATACAGAAAATGCAAAGGTATGTGGATCGATTGCTGAAGCTTAATCTGAACTTCCCTGAGGAGCTTGCAATAGATATCATTTTGCACTCCTTACCATCGTGCTATGATCAATTCCGCATGACATATCACATGAATAAGGAAGAGGTCACACTCAGCAAACTTCAGGGACTTCTCAAGACCGCAGAAACACGTCTTAAGGGGAAGTCGGTTGTTAACACTCCTACTCCAAACTCTACTCCGGTTTTGGCAATCGGGAAAAGTCGAGGGAAGAAGAGAAAGAGCTCTTCAAAGGGTACCAAGGCTCGGACCCTTGACGGCTCTTCTTCAAGTGGAACCAAGAAAGGTTTCGTCACTCCTTCTTCTGACCCAAAAGAGGCTGAATGCTTCTATTGCCATGAAAAATCACATTGGAAGCGGAACTGCCCAAAATACCAGCAAGATGTGAAGGATGGGAAGGTTAAACCCAACCATGCAGGTATTTACACTATCACTTCTAATAACTCACCCCATTCTAAATCTTGGGTCCTTGATACCGGTTGTGGTATTCATATTTGTTGTGATTTGCAGGGACTAAGAAGAAGTGAGAATTTGGAGCAAGGAAGAATAAACCTAATCATGGGGAATAGGAAAGCTTTACCTGTCACCAAGATTGGAGTTTATACTTTATCGCTAAGTAGTGGGTTTAGTTTAGATTTGAATAAGTGTTGTTATTCGCCAGAAATGGCAAGAAATATTATTTCCTTTCATGCATTGTATAAACAAGGTTTCACCTTTTCATTTGATAATGAAGTTGGTTCGATTAATGCTTTCTTTAATAATGTTCTTTATTTTAAAGCATTACCTTGTGATGGCGTGTATAAAACAGTATCTGTGGTTGATAACTTAGGAAATAATGTATTGTGTATTGATTCTGTGAATAATAATAACTTGGATAAAGCATCATTATGGCATTGTCGTCTTGGACATATAAGCAAGAAACGCATAGGCCAACTCCAAAAGGATGGAGTCTTGGAGTCATTTGACCTAAATTTAGATGATAGTTGCGAATCATGCTTACTTGGAAAAATGACAAAGTCACCCTTCACAGGCTCGTGTGAGAGGGGTAAAGGTTTGTTGGACCTTGTACACACGGATGTGTGTGGACCATTCAAACATGCCACAAGGGATGCTAATCGCTATTATTTGACTTTTACTGATGATTACAGTAGATATGGATATGTCTACTTGATCAAGCATAAGTCAGAGACTTTCGAAAGGTTTAAGGAATTTAAACAGGAAGTCGAGAATCAATTGGGCAGGAACATTAAGATGCTTCGATCCGATCGTGGTGGTGAGTGTCTTAGTTCAGAGTTCCTTGACTATCTAAGGGAATGTGGGATAGTCTCACAATTGACACCTCCCAGACACCACAGTTGAATGGTGTGGCTGAGAGGCGTAATCGAACCTTGTTGGATATGGTTCGTTCCATGATTAGTCGAGCTTCGCTACCAATCTCATTCCGGGGGTATGCCTTCGAGACTGCCGCCCATATCCTTAATCTAGTCCCTAAAAAGAAAGTTGCCAAAACTCCTCACGAGATGTGGACTGGTAAAGTACCCAAACTAGACCACATCAAGATTTGGGGTTGTGAGGCTTTCGTGAGACGCGAGACTCATGATAAGCTCGAACCCCGAAGCGAGAGGTGTATTTTCATCGGCTACCCACAGCAATCCTTTGGTTACCTCTTCTACAGACCTAGTGAAAATGTGGTCTTTGTAGCAAGGAGAGATTTCTTTAGAGAGAGAGAGAGAGAGAGAGAGTTCATAAGCCAAGGAAACAGTGGGAGGCAAGTTGATCTTGAAGAAATTCAAGATTCAAGCGGTGAAGGAACTTCAAACCCTAGCACTCAACTTGAGGAGGATACTCTTGTTGAGCCAATTGACAAGTTTGTACCTATGAGGCGTTGCACAAGGGTTAGGAATGCTCCTGAGCATTACTATGGATTCCATATTACTGCAGAAGGAGATACACTTAACAGTGATGAGACACTGATAGGTCTGGATGAACCTAATAGTTATGCGGAAGCCATGGCAGGCCCTGAGTCAGCCAAGTGGAAAGAGGCAATGGACAGCGAAATACAGTCCATGTATGACAATCAAGATTGGAACTTGGTTGAGAGTGTACCAGGTCGTAAGACAGTAGGGTGCAAATGGATCTTCAAGAAGAAGACCGACATGGATGGTAAAGTACACACTTATAAGGCTAGACTGGTTGCAAAGGGCTTCTCTCAAATTCCGGGAGTGGACTATGATGAGAACTTTTCTCCAGTAGCCAAGATTAAGTCTATTCGGGTTCTGTTAGCCATAGCTGCATCTCATGACTATGAAATATGGCAATTGGATGTCAAAACCGCTTTCCTTAATGGAAAGTTGGCTGAAGATGTTTACATGAGTCAGCCAGAGGGTTTTGTCAGCAACGAGTACCCTAATAGAGTGTGTAAGCTTGAGAAATCCATTTATGGATTGAAGCAAGCACCTCGCAGATGGAATCTTTGCTTTGCTGAAAAGGTCAAGGAATTTGGCTTTTCTAGGAGTGAAGATGAGTCTTGCGTGTATGTCAAGGCTAGTGGGAGTATAGTTAGCTTTTTGGTTTTGTATGTGGATGACATACTACTCATAGGAAATGACATCCCAACTCTGAAGGAAGTTAAGTCCTGGCTTGGGAAGTGTTTCTCTATGAAGGACCTACGAGAAGCGGCCTATATTCTAGGGATAAGGATCTTGAGAGATCGGAGTAAAATACTAATTGGAGTTAGTCAGAGTACCTACTTGGATAAGGTGCTGAAGAGATTCAACATGCAGAACTCCAAGAAAGGAGAGTTACCCATCCAGAGTAACGCCAGATTAAGTAAGACACAAAGCCCTAGCACTGAGGCTGAGATAGCAGAAATGAGTCGAATACCTTATGCTTCGGCTATAGGATCGATCATGTATGCTATGACGTATACTCGACCTGATGTAGCCTTTACCCTGAGCATGGTTAGCAGGTTTCAGGGGAACCCTGGCAAGGCACACTGGACTGCGGTAAAGAATATCCTCAAGTACCTACGGAGGACTAAGGATTGGGTCCTTACCCTCAGTGGGAGTGATGACTTGAGAGTTGTAGGGTATAGTGATGCTAGCTCCCAAACTGATAGGGATAATTTCCGCTCTCAGTCGGGCTGGGTCTTTACCCTAAACGGAGGAGCAATTTCTTGGAAGAGTTCCAAGCAAGAGACAGTGGCTGATTCAATTTGTGAATCAGAGTATATTGCAGCTAGTGAGGCGGAAAAGGAGGCGATATGGCTGAAGAACTTCATTGGAGACCTTGGAGTTGTACCAGCTATAAAAGAGCCAATGGAAATTTTCTGTGATAGTGAAAGTGCTGTTGCCTTAGCCAAGGAACCAAGGGATCACGGGAGATCCAGACACATCGACAGAAAATACCATTTTATCAGACATCGACTAGAAGAAGGACTCCTCGTGGCAAAGAGGGTATCATCGGATGAGAACCCAGCAGATCCCCTCACGATGGGACTGACTCGGGTTAAGCATCTCCAGCATGCTCGGAGCATAGGGCTGAAGGATGATATTAGATTAAGTAGTTAGATAACCTCGAAATTTGTAAAGTGTAATTGACCTTAGATGATGAATAAAACGTGTTTTATTTATGAGTAAAGTGTTGCTATCTCTTGTCGATCGTTTACTATATTTCGTTTGCATGTTTTGACTTCCAGAATAATTTTGTTTGCTATAACATATTATTCAAACCTCCACAGTCGGTCATATGTTGAAAGTAGGTATGAATCAAGACTGTCATGATTGGTTGCAGAGGTCTAAGGTGTTGGACAAGGCTACAACAATCATGAGTGCTCATAAGTTCTGAGCATTGGACTCAACCCACGCTCACTGGAATCACTTCATGGAATTCTATCTCGAGTGATCGTGAGACGGTAATATCATATAAGTCTTCAAACCTAGATATATGATTTGTTACTTACAAGTTGGTTATGCATTGATTGTACGAAAACGCATTGGTAACTCGATGTTATAAAACGTGCTTTTATGTATAATTCAATGAGTGGTAGACCAAACATATGAGTCGAAGTTTATCTGTTCCTTCTTGGATTAGAAGCTGATATCTGGGCCCCTCAATGATTTTTTTTTGACCTATGTACCGGGCCCGGTCAGACCTAAGTTGATGTGTTCAATTAAAGTTCTTTGTCAAAAAAATCGGAAATCAAGAAACAAACTGCTGGACAATAAGTAAGACATTGTTCCATGTATTTGTCCGGCTGATATCTAGAACAGAGGATTATATGATCACTTATCTTAAATGGCGTATCAACATCTTCTCAGTTTCGAGAGACCTTGAAAGAGCTACGATTGCCGGTCGGTTCCTGAAGTACTGGAGTTATAGTTATTAGACATATCCAAGTGGGAGACTGTTGGATAAGGTGTCTAAGTCCATAACTATTTTGGGTCAGTACTTGACCCGACCCGGCATGGTCCATTTGGGTTGCATGGCACCATGTAGTTGGATAGACTAAATGAGAGGAATAACACTTGGAGATTATTAATATATTATAAGTTCTAATATATTAATAATATTATTTGATTAGTTTGATCAAGAATTAATTTAGAATTAATTAAGTGATCAAAAGATAACTAATTAAATATATGGGTTGATTATGTAAATCATTCATATCTTTTATAGTGGGCTAAGAGGCTCCATGGATTATGAATTTGGGTTCCACCCTAGGATTCTCCATGGATGCTCCATGGGAGTCACAAACCCATGGGTCATGGAAATGAAGAGTCATGACACATTAGGGTTTACATGGTGTAACCCTAGATGTGTCAACACTATATAAGAATCCCATTCTCCACCAAAATCGGCTACACATAAGAAACTAGAGGGCTAGGCCGATTTCAAGAAGTGTGTATTCTCTCAAAAGTCTTTCCAAGAGCATTTGGTGTTGTGTGAAGCATTTGAGGCATCACACTTGGGATGCTAGGCTCACAAGGTTTCAAGGAACATAAGCAACAACAAGGTAAGCTATTCTATCTTTCATTCAAGTTAAAAATTGTTTCCCATGTATGCTAGATAGGAATATAACCTTGGAATTCAACTTTGCATGATAATTAGACAAACATAGATCCAAGGTTATTAGGGTTGCATGTACACTTAGGAAGTGTTAGAATGTTCAAAACCCATCAGAAATGAGACAGATGTTCCACGAAAATAGGGACGAACCTACCATACATGTTGAGCCGACCGAGCCAATTCTTGAACAATCTGAGGAAGGGAACTACAGCCGCCAAGTGAGTCAAGTGGGGACTCAAGGTGAACGAAGGGATGGCCTGGAGAAGGGAAACGACAAGGATGGGCGAATGTACAAGAATTTCTTGGGTGCGAAATCACCAAGTCTCTCAGGAAGCCCAAAGCCTGTTGAGATTATGGATTGGATCTCCGAGATGGAGATGGTGTTTGAGAGTTGTGACTGTAGCGAGAAACAAAAGACCGTCTTCGCTGTAAGACAACTGAAAACTGGAGTCTTGAGCTGGTGGAAGCTATTGGCAGATACGATGCCACGAGGAGAAGCCTTAAGGATGTCATGGGAAGAGTTCTTGGAACAGTTGAAAATGAAGTACTGCTTAGAGATAGATCTGATAGACCTAAACAATGAGTTTCAGAACCTGAAGAAAGGGAAGATGAGTGTTGATGAATATGCCACCGCATTCACCGAGAGGATGAAGCTATTTCCTTACTTGGTTCCTACTAAACTCTCCAAGATTGATAGCTTTGCTAACGGATTACCCACTGACTTTGGCCCAATGGTCAAAATGGCAACTACCTTGAAAATAGCTGTTAGGGCAGCTAAGAACGTAGAGGCCCAGATAAGAGAAAAGGGTCTAGAAAAAGATAAGGCAGGAGAGAAGCGGAAGTTTGAAGGATCTTCAAGGTCCAACAAGTAAAGCAAATTCTCAAAGCTTGGAGGAGGAGATGGAGGTGAAGCAAGATGGTGTGATAAATGCAAGAAGAAGCATTGTGGGAAGTGCAACGAAGAAGTGACTTGTTACAAGTGTGGAAGGACTAGTCACTATTCCATGGATTGCACACATAATGATAAAGTATGCTACGGATGTGGAGGCAAGGGGCACATGTCCAGAGACTGCCCAAGGAAAAATAAAGCAGCAAGACCAGAAACGCCACCAAGGCCAAGGGCATTTCACATGATCCTCGACGAAGCAGAAAACCATGCGAGGAATCAAGGATGAGGACTTCATATCCGAAGATCAAGTTATGCAGTAGCCATAGTATCGTATAACGTAGCATATTAGAGGTGTAGTCTAGGGTGAGCTTGAACACCTATGTAATAGTTTCAAGAAATAATAAAATCTTCGTTTTGTTATCTGGTATGTTAAATTGTTATGTGATTTTCTTGAATGGTGACTTGGAAAACTGCGAGACAATACTTGGGACGAGTATGAGTAGGTGTGAAAGGTAGAAGATGCATATACTACAGGAAGCGCAGGACTCATGCTTAGATCAGGGAAAGTCACAAGGTTACCAAGAAGCTAGTAATTGATTTCGTTTTATTCAAGTATGTCGTCACCATTGTTTCGGTAATGACTAAGAAAAATTGTTGTTATCCTGACCCTAGTGGTCATATCAAATTGTGTGCGAATACGATGAGTATGATACATGGTTCAGAGAACCTAGTTTGATGACTTAAGCCGGAAGATTGAAATAAAAGATAATCAAAGCGATCATTAGAGGTATCGTGATAGTTGGTTGTAGCTAGAAATGCTACCTTTTAAGATGTGATTGTATCACGTTAGAACATGAAGGAAGGTATAATATGTTCTGGAAGACTCTAAGAGACCTGGGTCTAAGCGTTGCAACATACGATAATAGGTCATTAGAATATGACACATCGTTCCATTGTAGTAATAAAAGAACTTATCTTAATTTCGTATCCAGTAAGGATCGAGATTGTGACTTGAAGGTCATAATCTGGAGTCTAACGTGAGATAGGGAGCAAGTGCAAGATCGAGCACCGCCTACAGTCAAGGAGTCCAAGAGTTAGATACTCATTCGAAGAAACAAGGAAGTTACGATTATTACCTAGGATGAAGAGATAACGTTTGGAGTCATTATACTGCCCTGTTTCGTTAATGATTTCGGGACATAATCATCCTAAGGGGGAGATACTTGTAACGCCCGTAAATCCGGGCTAGTCAATTTAGAGATAATAGGGGTCGAAAACGACTTTTTGGCAAAAGATTATTTATAAAAAATAATCTTAACCAAGTTGTAGAATATGTCTCAAGGTTTGCATACATATAAAAAAAACGCCAAAATCTGAGTTATCACGAAGAAGTTATGACCTGTCGAAGTTTTACGGCAAAACTGGCACGGCACCAGGAAACGTAAATAGTGAATTTACGATGGATGAATTTTTAGCCTTGGTGATCTAAACGAAAGTCTTAGAATATGTTAAACCAAGAAAATCTATAAAAAGAACGCCCAAATCTGACTTCGTATGAAGAAGTTATGATTTTTCTAAGATTCGGCTTAACAGTGCACGGCCCGAAACTCGAATTTTAGTTCGAGTGGTTTTTGGCTTATGCGACCTAAATGAGAGTTGAAGATCTGATTAATAAGAACTCAACGGTAAAAAGAGAGAGGAAAACAGAGTCCGTATGAAGGAGTTACGAATTCTTCGCGGTCATTTAACGGTCTAAACGCCTCCTACTGTTAAATTTGAGATCGGTCGAAAATTTGCTGACGGAGTCTAAATGAAAGTTGTAGATCTTGATTTTACCTACGCGTGGAAAAAAAGAACGTCGAAAACGGAGCTCATATGCGAGAGTTATGATTTTTCTAAGTTTGAAGGCTGATACGCGATAGGGGGTGACATGGCACCACCAGAATTGGACACGTGGCACCACCAGAAGGCTGCCACATGCACCAACTCGGCGAGTAGGTCCTCCTACTCGGCGAGTCCATCAGGAATTCAGCCTATAAATAGAGGTGTCGGGCATTCCAACTTCCTCACCCCTCAACCCTCTTCTTTCTCTCTCTAAACTATCTCTCTAAGCCTCCCTAACCCCCCCAAAGCCTAGGGTAACTCCCTAGCATGAGGCGGAAGCCCCGGAGCGCCCGACGGCTCCGAGAAAAGAGCCTTTCAGCTCAGGAACGCTGCTCCAGCGAAGCCCAGTTTTCAAGAAAACCCGCTGTAAGTGAGCTATGCCAACCCTATCTTTAGTATAGCTTATGTTTTAATATAGTAACGTTATTAGGAACTTATAATAAGTATTTGGGCTATTATTATGAGTTATATTGAGTGTTATTTAACGCTTATATAATAATAATAGCTAGACTATTAATTTGTCGCGATTATCGTTAGACTAAACCGTAGTGGTATTGGTATTAGGTTTTATCGAAGGAAAATTGTTTTGAGAGTATCGAAGCGCTGTCCGAGTGCTGAGTCACCACCTTTCAGGTGAGTGGATAGTTAGGTTTATCTTACACATAGATATGAAGTATTTTACATAAATTACATGCTATGTGTGCATATTATTTGAATACTTGTTGTCTATGCTAGATGAATGATTTTATACATGTTTTAAATGATTTAAACTATAGATTTATTTTATATCTACGAATATGTTGGGTATGACATGGGTAGATGAATGATGAGAGATAAAAGATGATGTGAGTAAACATAGGTAGCTATAGACTTGGTGCATAATAAATAACCTCGGCAGCTATGGACTTAATGCCTATTGGAAAAACACTGGTAGCTATGGATTTAGTACCTGTTAGGAATTGGTAGCTATGGACTTAGTACCTATTAGTTAAACACTGGTAGCTATGGACTTAGTACCTGTTAGGAATTGGTAGCTATGGACTTAGTACCTATTAGATAAACACTGGTAGCTATGGATTTAGTGCCCGATGAATAAACTATAGCAGCTATGGAATTAGTGCTTTACGAACGAGCATTGACAACTGTGGATTTAGTGCCAGTCCTATAACCCTGGAAGTAAGGGACTTCGGAATAAACGAATGCAGGATAGATGACTCTTAGGATAAATCCTTAAGAGTAAAGAAGGTAATGGGGATGGGTAATTGAGTTGATTGTTTGATTGTTTAAACATAATAATTATATTATTGTGGGTTGAAAACCCTATGTACTCACCAGGTTTCCCAACCTGACCCACTCAATTTATATATATCACAGGCGTCGATATGAAGTGACATTACACTGAGAGATTAAAGAGATGTAGATCACTAGTGTAAATAAATGTAAGTTCCGTTTATGCTTATGTTCCTGTATTGACAATGACATCCCAAACGTTTTAAAATGAATAAAATACGTTTCTTCAAAAATGTTTTAATAACGTATTTATCGTATTTTTCTGGGAACAAATTCCGCAACATTTTTATGAAAAGAAGTACTCTGATTTTTAGAAAGCATAAACAAAAATCGGTCTTTTCTGGCCGTGAAAATGGGGATGTCACAGTTGGTATCAGAGCATTAGTTTAAGCGAACTAGGAATTTGTAGGAAATTTCTAGACTTAAACTTAGAATGCTAAGCGATGATTGTGAGGTGTGAGCACTAGCTTATTTTAGGAATTATGCCTAAAATGCTTTTATGTGCTAACTGATTTATGATATGCGTTATAAGATCGGATCTATGGTCTGTTGCCGACTGGATTTGGAAACCTTATGTGTTTAGGATTCTAAACTTACGACTACGATATTAGAACTAGCATGTAGACATTCCGGAGTGATAAGGATGATTTAAACGTCAATCCTAAATAAAGGTCTAGATTCACCTTATTCGGTGTATAGATCAAGATGGCAAGGAACCGTAGCAGAATCGTGAATGCAAATGAGAATAGGATCAACCCCCGGTGATGCAGCAAATACTTGTCGTAGTAGAAGATGTACCCGAGCCAGTCACCATGGCTGGAGTTCAAGCCATGATTCGGGCTATGCTAGCTGAACAAAGGGAAGAAACGAGACAGATGTTCCACGAAAATAAGGACGAACCTACCATACATGTTGAGCTGACCGAGCCAATTCCCGAACAATCTGAGGAAGGGAACTACAGCCGCCAAGTGAGTCAAGTGGGGACTCAAGGTGAACGAAGGGATGGCCCGGAGAATGGAAACGACAAGGATGGGTGAATGTACAAGAATTTCTTGGGTGCGAAACCACCAAGTCTCTCAGGAAGCCCAAAGCCTGTTGAGATTATGGATTGGATCTCCGAGATGGAGATGGTGTTTGAGAGTTGCAACTGTAGCAAGAAACAGAAGACCGTCTTCATTGTAAGACAACTGAAAACTAGAGTCTTGAGCTGGTGGAAGCTATTGGCAGATACGATGCCACGAGGAGAAGCCCTAAGGATGTCATGGGAAGAGTTCTTGGAACAGTTGAAAATGAAGTACTGCTTAGAGATAAATCTGATAGACCTAAACAACGAGTTTCAGAACCTGAAGAAAGGGAAGATGAGTGTTGATGAATATGCCACCGCATTCACTGAGAGGATGAAGCTATTTCCTTACGTGGTTCCTACTAAACTCTCCAAGATTGATAGCTTTGCTAACGGATTACCCACTGACTTTGGCCCAATGGTCAAAATGGCAATTACCTAGAAAATAGCTGTTAGGGCAGCTAAGAACGTAGACGCCCAGATAAGAGAAAAGGGTCTAGAAAAAGATAAGGCAGGAGAGAAGCGGAAGTTTGAAGGATCTTCAAGGTCCAACAAGGAAAGAAAATTTTCAAAGCTTGGAGGAGGAGATGGAGGTGAAGCAAGATGGTGTGATAAATGCAAGAAGAAGCACTGTGGGAAGTGCAACAAAGAAGTGACTTGTTACAAGTGTGGAAGGACTGGTCACTATTCCGAGGATGGCACACATAATGATAAAGTATGCTTCGGATGTGGAGGCAAGGAGCACATGTCCAGAGACTGCCCAAGGAAAAATAAAGCAGCAAGACCAGAAACGCCACCAAGGCCAAGGGCATTTCACATGATCCTCGACGAAGCAGAAAACCATGCGCGGAATCAAGGATGAGGACTTCATATCCGAAGATCAAGTTATGCAGTAGCCATAGTATCTTATAATGTAGCTTGTTAGAGGCATAGTCTAGGCTGAGCTTGAACACCTATGTAGTAGTTTCAAGACATAATAAAATCTTCGTTTTGTTATCTGGTATGTTAAATTGTTATGTGATTTTCTTGAATGGTGACTTGGATGCATATTGACAATGACATCCCAAACGTTTTAAAATGAATAAAATATGTTTCTTCAAAAATGTTTTGATAACGTATTTATCGTATTTTTCTGGGAACAAATTCCGCAACATTTTTATGAAAAGAAGTACTCTGATTTTTATAAAGCATAAACAAAAATCGGTTTATTATGGCCGTGAAAATGGGGATGTCACACCTATCACGAGTGTCGACACTACAATGCCAATCATCTTATCTGCATCATTACCCATTTCATCGCAAACTTTATATGTTTCATTACCACTATTTTCTCTTCCAAATAAAGGCACAACCACATCATCCATATTTTATCATCCTTTAAAACATCCATTTACCACATTATTTCCATCCCAATCACCGGAAAATCCACAACCTTCGCAAGCTATGTCTGATGACGAAACCGAAGGAGGCGGTCTTGGAGGGACATTTGAGGCTTTACATTTCGAATCAGAGGAAGAGGATATACCTGATCATATGCTTATGTCAGGAAAGCAATTCAAAATCCTGAATCGAAAGTTAAATGCTATTATTCAATCACAAGCCGATTTGGGAGCTAAGTCTTCCATTTCGAGTTTAGAAGCTGAGTCAATGATTAAAGCTGCTGAGAAACGAATAACTGACAAAGTTGATCATTCTGACAAGAACAATGAGCTTCGCATTCAAGCTCAAGGAAAATCGTTTGATGGTGTTTTTAATGAATTGAAAAATGTTACAAAAGAACGTCATGTTCTTTTTGTACAGGATGTCAAAAAGGTTCGAGAAGATGTTAATTTTAAAGTTGAAGAGTTAAAGCAGGAGATGGCAAAAGAGCTTAAAGATCTTAATTCTAAAAATTTGGAGGTGCAAAAGAGGGTTGATGTAGTTGCTGAAGCTCTTAACAAAATTGTCACTGATTATCAAGCATCTGCTCAAATTATCGAAGTCAAACATAAGGAAAATAAGGAGTAGTTTCATAAATTAATTCAGTTGGTGACTGAATTAAAAACTTTTATGTCGCAATCTTCTCACCAATCCATCCTTTCTCGTGAATTCTTAACTCTTAAAGTCAACACTTTGGAGCAAGCTATTCAGACGGCATTGGCTCCCATCACGAGCTTTACTTCCATATTACCGAAGAATGCCCCCACCTACTTTCACAGGGGTGCAAGGGGGAGAAAGAAAGGGAAGTAAAGAAGAAGATGCGAAAACAGTAGGAAAGCTTATTTCTACCCAACTTGAAACATCTTTGCCAGTGCTCACAAAGCCAATTTCTTCAATAGTAACTACAACAAAACTAATTACCAAAGGAATTACAATTGGTTCAAAAGAAGGAGAAAGTTCAAGTGCGAAACCTCAAACTGAGGATATTGGAAAAGGAAAAGAGGTAGTCTATGAAAAATCAAAAGGAGAAAAGAAAGCAGAGGCAGAAGCTGAAATGGAAAGATTAAGACAAGTACAAAGTATTATGAGGCAAAGAGCAAATGACCCACCAACAATGAACAAGGGTGATCCTGCGAAGTTGTACCCATATGAAACCATTGAATCTAAAGTTTTGGGGAGTCATTTGTACGAGTTTGAGAAAAAGCCCAGAAGGAGTTATGATGTTGCAAACTCAGACAAAAGCCAACTTGATTTTCCAATAAACAAAATGATGTTTATTACGGCGCAGTACAAGATAAGTGAACATTTTGAAAATGCTGATTAATACACTTACTTGAAGATCAGATTTCATGCTGTATTTGCGAAGGATCAAGAGGAAGTTTGGTCTTTAATGAAAATCAAGAAAGATCTGACAATCAAGAAGGATGTTATGTTCGAGAACATGCTTCAAAACTTTCGATATTTCATGGTTCGTGCAGACAACAAGGCATTTGATTTTACCATAGCTGATTTTCCCTTGTTGAATCTAAATGATCTCATTCAAGTGGCATCTATTCTTAAAGACATGGAAGAAAACAAGCTGAAAGAATTTGATACTGATGTGTTCAGATTCGGTTTTGCACATATCAAGATATTCATAGATAACTATTATGATTGCTTGGCATTGACTGATGAAGAACTTGCATCAGGTCTTGGAAGAAAAGTTACAGTTTCTTGGGAATCAACCTTGCCTCAAACAGAGTTAAAGAAGTATGAGGATGGAGAAATATGCCTTAAACCTTTTGGCATGGTTGTCGCAGGAAAAGATACGAAGGGGAAGCCTAAGAAGTCTTTTTTTAAAGTCTCAGAGATTGAAAGATACACCACTTCGCAATATACGAATTTCATTGTTCATATGAATAAATGTGCGAAGAACAATGAAGGAGACAAGAAAGAGCTTAAAAAGATAATCACTTGGTATTCAGAAATTCGAAGAACAATGCACTCAGCTATTCAGCATCTCACAAACTGAATAGTTTCTACTGTTTACAAAGGGGGAGATTGTAGAGACTAGATGTTGTAAAAGTCGAAATGTTTGTTTCTTTAGTTTTGCATTTTAGTTATTTTACTAAGTCTTCATTTGTGCGAAGCGTATAGTTCAGGACTTAGTATATTTATTGTACACTCAGGTTTCCTATAAATAGGGACTGAGGTTAGAAGTAGAGAAATCGAATGCACGAGTGATTCATTAATCATTCACAATTTCTCTCTGCTTATTTTGTAATCGGTTCTTCATCAATGTAAGATCTGATTAATATTTACTTTCTGTGTTCTTACTTTTCATTCATACAATCATGATTGCTTTCTAAATCTCGATAACAATTCTCTTCAAGATAGTTCCGTTTGGTCTATCAATACGACGCTCGGGTAGATTAAGCATTAAGATATACATAGGAATATGCAGGATACACTAAATGAACTGTATCTAGAATTGTGGTTTAACTATTCCTTGATATATGGTCTCATGACCATAATTATGATACTCATAGGTTAACCGGGGGGTTTTGATAAAGTATGTTAGTAGAAAGTTGTTTTCTTGCTTTCTATCTGTCAGTCATATGTTGCTTCCTCTGCGTGATTGGAAGAGATCCGACCTAGAATGCAACATATGCAACTCTATCTCTCAACCCCTCTATCTATGTTAGTCACATGTTGTCCCCTCTGTGTGATTGGAAGATATCCGACCAAGGGCACAACATATGCACTTCTGAATCTATCTCCTTTCTTAATGATTATCTACTCATCAAAATTAAAGAATTCTTTAGAAGCACTTGATTTCTAGGGTATACCAGGAAATGGGAAACACACTCTAGTGCATCTAAAATTGAACCATTTAATAGGTTTTATGTAGATCTCGCTGCTTAATTTTAGTGGACAACAACATCCAGGGACGTCGTCAACTAAATGGTCTATTTAGGAATATAGATGCACTGTCCTGTCACTTATAAACTATCCAATTTGTCAAATATCCTTTGTGTTTAAGTGGACCACAATATCGGTGATGGACCAGATCTAAACAAGTAGCTGTGTGCTGATAAAAGATATTGAACCGCCTGACAACTTTGATCCCAAAAGTTTCAAATTTAGTCACTGTTTTTGTTTTTGATAAATTTGTACATAGTTTTCCCTATGCACAAATTTAAGGCGGGAGAATTAAGAAATTTTAAAAAACCAAACAAAAAGTCAGAAAACCAAAAATCCAAAAATATTTTGTGTGTTTTATCCCAAAAGTTTTAAATTTAGTCACTGATTTTATTTTTGTTAAATTTGTACAAAGTTTTCCCTATGCATAAATTTAAGGGGGGAATTTAATTTTTTTTTTTTTAAAATCAAACAAAAAATCAGAAAACCAAAAATCCAAAAATATTGTTATTTCTTTTTATTTTTTTTAGCAAAATCAAAATAAGCAAAAATCCTTTTGTTTCTGTTTTATTATTTCAGAAAATATGAAAAATCCAAAAATATTGTGTACAAAGTTTCTTTTAATTTTGTATTTATCTCAAAATTTCTTTGTCTTCAAAAGTGAATTCAGATGTAGACGAGACTCATGGAGGTTGTATTGAGATTTTCTGAGCCAAGACTTAATCCATGATTGTCGAAGAATTCTCATTCGAAGGAACAAGAAATGAAGATTATTCTTTCAACATATAATTTTTCAACCCCATAAGCAAGGTGAAGCTGACGTGAAGATTATGTGACAGATTGCATTGAAGCCTCCTCAATTAATTTGCTGCTATCTATGTACCTGCTGAAGTGATCCAGAAGATACCTTTTCTCTTATATTCTCTCTGAATATTTTCAAGCTGAAAGCACCATTTTTCAAGAATCTCTACATGAAGCCTCCTCACCCAACATTCGTTCAAAGCCAAATTCTGAAGAAATGCCCATCAGTTCAAGATGAAGTCATTCAGCTAGATGATTCCATTGTTCATCTTGAAGTTGTGAAGAAATAGAAGACAAAAAGCTCCAAATTAAGATTGACAAGAAAAGCCGTCTACATTCTTAGGGAGAGTTTGTTGGGTCAAAAGAAAAGAAAGCCATAAACCAAGGGGGATATTATTGTTTCTAATAATATGGTTTATACTTTTTCTTTTCTATGCTTTAATCGGTTTTTTGTCTAGAACCGAAAACAACCTTGGGTTTACGGTTAATGTGGTGTTTGCGGTTGTGTGGGTGTTCACGGCCATGAACCTATTCTCGGTCAAGGTTCCTATATATAGTGTCAATAGAGAGAAAAAGGGAGGGCTAAGTGTGTATATAAATCAAGGTGTTCTAGAGAGAGAAAGTGAGAGAGAAGAAGAGAGAGAGTGTGTGTGTGCGTGTGTGTGAGAATCTCATATGTATGGAGCAGCATTCATATTATTGAATACATCATAAATTCATCTTCTTCTTCTTGTCCTTCTTCCATATTTGATCTTGAATCATCCAATTGATTGGGATTCCGCACCGTCACTTGGATCTGATTGATACATCAAGCAAAATTTGGGACTTACAGTGACATTCAATGGTTCCAATTTTAATGATTGGATCTGTGACCTAAGAATGGCCTTATGATGTGAGGACAATGAATACGTCCTCGACAAAGAACTGAATAAGATAGATGAATTCAAAGATACTCCTAAAGGAATAGCTGAGTATAGGGCCCACTATAAGGATACTACCAAAGTATATTGCATTATGGTGCCCGTAACATCCATGGAATTTCGAAAAATTTAAAATATTTACATAAAATCAAAAACTATAATGCGTGTTTCCTGGTATGTATTTTAAATCAACTTATTCATTTTCGTATAGGAACTCGACGAGTTGGAGGCCCCAAAGTGGTCGAGTAGGAATGAAATTTGGACGCGGGATTTAAAGTCTACTAGACTAGTTGATCCTCTCAACTAGAGGAGTAGGGCTGCCCAAATGAAACCCTAATTTTCAGGGTTTAGCACCCTATTTAAACACCTTAACCTCCAAAGGCTGGCCTCATTTGCAACATCCATCGTCCCAAACCATAGCAACAAAACCCTATTACACTTTTCAGAATTTTAACCCATTTTTGGTACATTCTTGAGGTTTTGAAGAAGAAGAGACTTGAAGAAGGAGCAAGGAAGTGTTGGAGAAGCGTCGATACATAAGTCCAGCTTCATTTCTGGTTCATCAGAGGCATAAAGCTCCTATCTTGTGTATAGTATTCTTAGATCTCTTCACCTTCACTTTTATTGAGTTTTTGGTCCAAGTAGCATGGTTCTTGGGAAATTGATGTCTCAAGTGAGTATACTTCCAGATGTAGGACTTTGGAGGGCCTTCATGCCAGAAAGGTGCAAACTTTATGGTGATTGAAGCCCCATGAAAGCTTTAAGGTGTCATGTTGGCCTTTTAATCCCTAAAGGGCCATGCATGGAGGAAAAGTCAAAGACTTTACGTGTTCATATGATGTATAGGATCTAGATCTCAATTTTTATGATTTAGTTTGAAGTATTATGGCTTTTGGATCAAGATCTAGGTTTTAAAGGATTAGGGTTTGAGCTAAACCCATTAAATAGGGCTATTAACGGGTAAAGTTGGAAGCTTTACCATTAAAAGGAAACTTTCAATATGTAGATTAAGTATCGGGTTAGATCTGAAGTATAAGAGCTTAATCTATTAAGATTGATCAACAGTCTGAAGAACTCGTCGAGTCCATGAGGAACTCAATGAGTTGGGTCGAAGTGTCTTGAGTCTGTAAAGGGAAAATCTCGGCGAGCTCAAGGAGGACTTGACGAGTTGATTGGAGAAGTCATAATTCTATGGATAGGAGGAACTCAACGAGTTGTGAAAGAACTCGTCGAGTTGGATCGCAATTTCAGGGTTTATGATTGATGGAACTCGACGAGTTGATGGACCAACTCGAAGAGTTGAGTCAACCCAGGATGTTTACTTTGACCAGCATGTTGACTTTGACTTTGTCTTTGACCAAAGTTGACCTTTAAGGGAGTTATTAGTATGAAAGGGGTAATAAAAGGAAATCCTGTATGTGTAGGAGTTTGAGTAGAGCTGATTCAGAGCCGAAGATAGTTCAGCTACTTCACGACATTGATGTGAGTTACCTTCCAGTACAAGTGGGTTGAAGGCACCAATGCCGGCCCACTAGTAGTTGTTTAGAGTTGAGATGATTGTATTTGTGATCATTTTTTGGTATGCCACTATCTGTTATGCTTTATGTGCTAGTATGCTGTGATATTATGTGCTAGTGGTAGGAGGGGTAGGTTAGACCCCATAGCTGGTTGAGTTATACCGAAGGGTAGGTCGGGCACCCAGATATGTCTAACTGTATGTTATGTTATGTTATTATGTGGTGGTGGTACGAGGTTAATTAGTCCCCATAACTGGTTGAAATAAACCGGAGGGTAGATCGAGCACCTATATATGCCTGTCAGGGTAGGTCGGGCACCCAAATATACTTGACAGGGGTAGGTCGGGCACCCCAGTATGCCTGACAAGGGTAGGTTGAGCACCCAGATATGCTCCATAGGGTAGGTCGGGCACCCAGATATGTCTGGCAGTATGATTATTGTATGGTATGTTGTATGATGGGGGAACTCACTAGATGTGTGCTTACGGTTTTCGGTTTTTATTTCAGGTACTTCCTCTTCGAATGGAAAGGAGTCGGCATGACTGCAACGCATCACACCAGGATTTCCGCACAAGAGATCTATGGGATTTATACTATGATATTATTTTTTCATGACATGTTTTGATTATGGATACATTGGTTTTGATATGAGTTGGTACTATGATGTTTTCTGACAAATGGTTCTATAATTATTAAATTAAAAATAAAAATTTTGGATCATATGTTTTCGGATGTTACAAAAACCATCATTTATTACATATTGTTTTCAAAATTGGTTTCACTTCCGAGTTTTTCCCAGAAATCATGACATAGATACGAGGAGGGGCACGATCAAACCTTCGCCTTTCCAGGATAATCTGAAGTACCTGGAACATAACTAAAAATTGTAAGCCCAGAGCTTAATGAGTCATCCTCAAAATACCATCACGTAACATAACAGACCACATCAAGCATGAATGAGCCTTCAGAATGACTGGACCGTTTCCCGAGCCTTCGGCATGACTGGACCGCCTTGCACGGCCTACAACGTATCCGGAACGCTCATCAGGCCTTCATCCTGACTGGACTGCCTTGCAGGACTTCAGTCTATCCAGACCGCCCTGGGTCAATTCGCCTACAAAACAAAGTAGGACCACCTCAACCCACCCACACACACACATGTCCACATAAACATAACTTATAACTACATAATCAATTAATAGGCAAGCACATATCATAGAGATCAACAAGCATAGCATCATCCTATCTATCAAGATACAAATCTAACATATCATAATAACATAGCAACATCCTATCTACCAGGAGAACCATCAAAAAAGGGTCTACATTAGAGACTTCAACCCAAAAGTATAGTGAGCGAAACTCACCTCACAAGTAGTGCTAAACCTATAAAAATCCAACTTCAAAACTCATCTCCGGACTCAAAAGCATACAACCACCATATGACCATTCTATCAAAACCCCTAAATACCCGAAATGCCCTCTAAGTCAAACTTGGTCAACCATGTCTAAAGTCAAAGTCAACAGTCAAGGTGGTACCCAAGAGCTGAAAACCGCGAAAACTTCGTCAAGTGCACATATTAACTCGTCGAGTTAATACAGTACCCAGAGAAATGGGGAAAACCCATACAAACTACCCGAGTTGTCAGTAAAACTCGCCAAGTTCCTACAAAATCCAGAAAAGAGGGAAAACTCGACCCAACTCACCTAGTTGTCGGGACAACTCATCGATTTTTCCCACCTTAACTCATTTAGTCCTTTTTCACCCATGCTAATGGTTAAGAATGTAGATATGGTACCCAAGAGCTGAAAACCCACGTAAAGTTGGTAACTTTACGTCCATGCATGACACCAAGAGACTTCGAAACTGAAAAAGGCTTAATAAGAACCTAAAGCATAAAAGGGGCCTATAACTTAATAAAGTTTGAAGCCTTAAGCATAAAGAGGCTACAAAACATCCAAATCTGAAGTGGCAACTTCAAGAAATGCCCAACTGTGACATCCCCTAATTTCTCAGCCAGAAAAGACCGATTTAATTTATGATTTTTAAAATAAAATCAGAGAAATCTTTTTAAAAGATGTTGCGGAATTGGTCCCCAAACAACATATGATAAAAGTTTATCAAAATCCATCATTAAGAAGGTATATATTTTCCATATATATCAAAACCTCGGGATGTCATGTTCCGATACATATCAAAAGCATAAACAAGACATTATAAGCCTTTCGACAGTTATTTACAACTACTGGCCTATAATCCAAAAATCTCTCATTGTCCTCTGACTATCCTCGGGGTCCACTACCTATAATCATAAAAACTGAGTGGGTCAGGCTTGGGAGCCTAGTCAGCATATAGGGTTTTCAACCCACAATAATATACTTATTAAGTTCACCAACCAACAATAACCCTGATTACCCTTTCCCGTTGTCCTCACTTTACGTCCCTAAACACCTATCACAAGGGACCTTGCCTAAGGATTATCATCGGGATGGACACTACTGCTAAGGGGTTTCCTCAGCCATACATGTGCTTAAGGCAACCATGAGGGGGATGGAGTACGACAATGAACATTTAATTCATCAACACTTACAAGTTGCGAACCTGCTAGTGTTCTACAGGACTATCTAGAAAGTCTGTGGTCATCATCTATACTCCGCTAGATGACTACAACAACAACAACAACAACATCGAGGCCTCTCACCTTTTTAACACACATCAACTATTTCATCTACCCATGTTCTACCCAACATATTTTGTAGATAAAAAACATATATAGTTTAAAACTTGTATAAAACATCAATTCACACTACAAGAAAAATAGCCTTTTACGACGCTCATTGCGCGTCATAAAAGGCTCAGACGACGCGCAAATGCGTGTCAAGGAAGGCCCTGTCATAAAGAGAGATGACGCGCTTTCGCGCGTCGTCTATAGACGACGCGCATTTACGACGCTCATTTACGACGCGCAATTACGACGCGCGTTTACGACACGCAATGCGTATCAAGGAAGGCCCTGTCATAAAGGAAGACGACACACATTCGCGTGTCGTAACCTTACGACGTGCATGTTAATGACACGCAATGCGTATCAAGAAAGCCCATGTCAAGAAAGGCCATGTCATAAATGAAGACGACACACATTTTTGCGTATCGTAAATTTAAATGTTTAAAAAAAAATTCATATATTTATTAATTTTTAAATTAAATTTGCATTTAATTTCTCATAATAGAAATAAAATACCATATACAAAAAATACAATCCATTGCATAATATAAAATAAAATTTCATACTCAAAAAATAAAATAAATTGCACAAATTATAATGTCATACAAAGAATCATTCAAATGTTAAACAAAAATAATACATTGCTTACATGGGTTATACATTCTTATAAAACTAACAAATAATCATACAACTCTGTTTGTTACTGGAAAGGAATGTCAAACATGATTACAAGTCTCCCTTAATCTTGATTACTCACCTGCTTAAGTAGAATGTTGTTGTTGAGAAGGTTACCTAGCAACAGAGAAAAACACAACAACTCTCCCACAATCACAACATCATTTACAAAGGAAGGGTTGTCAATTACTTTCATTAAGACTTTCATTCAATCACAAAAATATTAAATAAAAGGGTGAAAAAGTAACTTACTTTTGATAAGTTGATCTCCCTTAGAGCAAACACAGCTAAAGCATTGAACAAGACCCTATTTCAAAATTTTATAAATACACAAATCATGATACCTGATATTGGAATACACACTTTGAGACATGAATTAATACGATTAGATTAACCTGGATACATAGGAAGTAAAGATGGAAGGTGCCAGAACTCCAGGGGCATTGGGTTGGTTCCTTCCCACTCGCACACACCAAGCAAGAACTCCACTTAATCCAGCACCAAAATAAGCCTGCATTCAGAAAGCTGCAGGGGTGAGTCACAATTCAAGAATCTGTTAAAATTGAAGGAATAACATGTTCAACCAAAACAATATTAGAAAACAGGGTTAAATGTGAAACATAGCAATGTAATAATTATCAAGGTGCTGGAATACTTGAAATCTAGATTATTTGCTTGTTTGTACATCCAGACGATTTTATCACGAACATAAGTCATGTTATCAACTTTCTGAAGAAGTATACGAAGACATTTGTAGGAGAAGAATACTCTCAATAAGATAATTTAATTAAAAAAATGTAATGATAATGATAATGAGTTCATACATGTGAAGTAGTGCAGAATGCACATCCAAAGTTTTTGCAAGAAACTGCAAACAAAAAAAGAAATAAATAACAATTAATGACATGAAAAGTAAAATCGCTATCCATATGAATTATAACACATACATTGATTGTCATCTCATCCTACGTTTCTTGATAATTAAGGTCTTTAGTGTCACTGACAGCTTTCATTTTTGGAATCTAGAGCTTAATAAAACAATATATAAGTTAGAGTTAGGTCAAAGCATCATAACTAATCCAATTCCAAACATATTAAAAAATAAAAATAAATAAAGATTATTGCAATAGATGCAGGAATCTTGATTCTTGGCCTGCAAACTACATAAAATCAGAAATAAAGACAAAGTGGAGCTTTAATCTTACCTTGAAAACAAACCAAAAATCAAGAATATACCATTCAAACCCAAGCCCAACAAGAATAAGTGACATGAACTCCCAAAATTTTATTGGTTCCATATTCGTTATAAAGTAAGCCTGGAAATTTAAAAAATAATAAAAACTCCATATATTATATTGTCTCAAGTAAAATTGAAAACATTTATTTAAATTACCTCTCCTGCAGCTCTCTTTTAGGCAGATCCATCTGAAGCTATAGCTCTTTCAGCACATACATGAGCATGTGCAACATTCTCAACATATGTGAAATCATACATGTTTGTTCCATCCCCTATAATAAACTGGTAATCCAAAAATCAACCAAAGAATGTAAAAATTAAAATCAGTTTCAATTAAAAAGAGACTCAATAAAAACTTATATAATGGTTGTGGACGTGGACGTCTTGGCTTCCTTCACTTACTAGGTGTTCTAGAAATTGAGTTAGTAAACGAAGTCGGTTCGTGTAGGATTTAAAACAAATTGATATGTTAATAACAGTATGAGGATAAATACAAGTAAGAGAAGAAAAAACAAACCTTTTTTCACACTCATCCACAAGAGGCTCGACTGGAAGAAGAGATCGAACGGATAGGATTAAACCTTTGATGAAATCCTCGGGGCATTCATCGTCTAGGAGTTGTCCGACAACTAGGGGAGCATTCCCTGGGTTGACCTATAAAGATAACAGATAAGTCTTTAGATATACCTGAAATTTTGTTGGATGGAATTGAATGAGTGGTGATATTTTAATATTTTATACCTTCTGAACATAACCTTCAATATACCGAAGCATGTTGTTGGTATAAAGGTAGTGAGTGAGATCTGGAACAAAGCCAAAGCGATCACACACGTTGATTAATGGCCTTGCATCAGGAAGCTTGGCTTCCATTAGAAAATCCAAGTTATCTGAAGAGAAAGAGATTACCTTGAGCTCAAATACGACCCCAAGAAGAAGTAAAGGCCTTCATATGATTTAAATTGTTCGAAAATTTTAATGCATGATTCAACACCCAGCTGCTCACAATACTCCTTGGCAACCTACATTCCAAACAATAGTATCAGTACCAAATAGGTTCAACTCTGATGTTCAAATAATAACCATTAACATAGAAAAATCAGATCAATTGTTACCTGGACGATGATCTGAAGGTTTCCTCTTAAATTGACCAATAAAATGACACGTTTGATATCTGGCAACTCGCTGTAATGCTGCAAATAAATAAATAAATAAATCAAACAAGTGATAGAGGTTTTAAGGTAAAAAAAGATAAAAAAAAACAAGTAAATTCTGGACATTAACCAACCTGAAGGGCCCGGACATAAAGACCTGCTTTCTCACAAAGTTGAGCAATTCGAGGGCGATCATAGTGACTGAACATCCCATTAGCTAATATGGCATCAGCAACATTAGGGAATGTTACAAGGTTGATTTCAAGGACCTGTGGAAAATAAGAAGAATGAATTTAAAGTTGGTTTAATGAAAAGGTGATTATAAATTGTGTGTGAGGATATATCATATATGTAACCTTGGTTTGGAGGTGAGCATGTTCGGGTAACTTGGGTTTAAGAACATCCAAGAGGAAAGTTGTTGCCTCTCATATCAAGTTCCTCTGAGGATATGGAAGAAAAAGTTTAAAATTAGTTTAACTAAGAAGTAATTTATTTAAATATTTAAAACTGTTTATGAAATGTTATAAGGATTGTTAACATGCCTGAAGGAAAAGATCTGTAATGGTGTTGTAATCAACAGGACAACCTCCTTCCATTTGGGACATCATTAAAGCAAAATTTACAGCACCCTGCAAAAAACAATTATGTTAATGATCTAACTTCCATGCACCTATATTTATGTCATCCAAATTGAGAATAGAGGATTTATAATAGTAAAACTTTTTCACTATTTTTTGTGCCACATCAGCGCCAACTCAACAGCCCAAAAACCTCAACATATTTCTATTATAGTAAATCACTGAGCTTATTTATGGGTCCTACCAATTTCTGTTTATTAATTAAAAAAAAAACACTCTTATGGATGTTTAATACTTGAGGATCTGATCGAAGAATTGTTGGCAGAAGGAAGAGATAATCAGGTGAATACCCAACCTGCGTGAATTAAAGACAATTTTATAAGGATCTAAAGCAACATGAAGACTAAATGTAGAGAAATTAGTAAATTACTGCAGTTAAAGATATGCAGCATACCTGCTTGGAGTAAATCAGAATTTTATCAAACTCCCTTCTTTCAGCAAAAGCTGCAACAACTTTGGGGGTGGCTCTAGCTTTTATGTAATTTTTTAATGCAAGATCATTGTCCACTGTCTACAATTCAAAGAAGATAACACAAATGTCAAAATTAGTAAAAACACAAAACCTTGTAAACTTCGAGCTGATGAAAGGCTTCTACCAATGGCTTTAATTAGAAGGAAGTTCAAGTAAACAATTGGATTTTCAAAGAAATTTGAGAGAATGTTGATTTATGTGTGTGTTGGAATCACCAAAAAAGATTCATGGAAAGCATTAAATCTAAGAAAGAATACGACCTGTGAGGTTCAAGAAAACCCCATCCGTTTACCTTCAATCACCAAAGACCACCACTTCTTCATTCTTCTTCCTTCGATCTGTCCAAACCCCAAAGGTCCTCCGATTTCTACCGATGACGGAGTCTAAGAAGCCAAGGAAGGCTCACCGGGAACCAATAATTTCCTCCTCCTCCTCATGAATAGATCGATCATCCTGATCTACCAGTCGTTACTTGCCCTACTCCATCGGACTAGTTGAGTCCCCTCCCTACATGTAATCTGCTGGCGACAAGGAAGAACAGCCAAGGAGACCGCCGGAGCACCTCCCCCCCCCAAGCTGTGGCAGACAAGAGAAGCGTCGCTGCTTCTCCCTTCTCCTTTTGTCAAATCGATCCCGCACCAGAGGTACTTCCCCTTTCTCGATTGATTTCCATCATCGAGCCACCATGGCTGCTTGCGTTCCCATCTTCCTTTCTCGATAGATGAACCACGACCACCGGACCAAAACTCCCGCTACCTTCGTCATTCTAATTCCCCTTTTTCGATTTATCTGTGGGGAATAAGAAACAAACGAGAATCAATATTTGGATTCTAATATTGAGACTTGAGAGTATAATACTTAATTAGGGCTTTTTATGAAAATTTCAACATCGAGTGGGGAATAAGAAAACTATTGGCGATTATTCTCAATAACAGCAGAGAGATGAAGAAGGTGAAATTACAACAACGATGAAGTAGATGAATGGAAATCAGAAGCCCTTTTTCTTGATTGAGATGATGAAGTCGAGAGATGGAAATGAAATCGTAACCTTCGATCTTTGATTGAGAAGTTGCACAACAGTGTGAGGAGAATGAAAGATGCGTGAAAATGCTTAGGGCAGGGAGGGTAGCGGGCTTTTCTAATTTTTTGGCTTTTCTTTTCCCGCTTGTAACTAAGGAACTCGCGTTCATTAAAATTATAAAGCGACACATATAGAGGGCGCGCATTTAAGGTACAGCGCCCTCCGTGTTTTTAATTTTTTTTCTTTTGACACTATTTTAAAGGCACGCAATAATGCGTGACCTAAATCCTTAAATTTTTTGAAGAGATGACACTTTTTTAATGTCACTCTCGTATGTGTAACATATATTAATGAGTGTTGTAATTTGCGCGTCGTAAAAGGCTATTTTTCTTGTAGTGTCAACAGTCACCTCAATTGAACAATTAATATATTTACACATAACACATATTTCAAGGTAAATACTTTATATCTATGTGTAAATTGAAAGTAACTACACACTCACATGTCTTGATGAAAATCGGGCAGCGATTCGTTTCCTAAAACGACCGTTTCTAATAAAACCGGGAGTTTTATTGAGAAATCGGGCTCTGCAAAAGTCGGGCTTCGAAACCGAAAAGATAAATTTTTCGGGCTTCTCGGGCACTTCGTGGAGTATTCCGGGCTTTACAATCGATACCGGGGCTTTGCGGAATGTTAAGATGAAGAAAATATGAAGAAAGGGGCTAAATATCGCAATTTCTTAAAAATATCCGAGAAGGCTCGCAACCTTCTATTTATAGGGTGAAGCTTCTGATCAGACGGCTGAGAAGTCTCCAGGTGGCGAAGATCCGAAGGCTCGCTGGGGAGGGCTCGCATGTGGGCTGCACATGGCTCGCACATGGTCTGCGCATGCGAGGGGCTCACTAGCAGTCTGTGATTGGACCGAGGTCTAGGGTCCGAAGTAGGGGGGTTCGTGGAATGCTGCGAGGGTTCGGACATGTGCTAAGAGGGTACGTGTCGCACTGCTATTGGACCACTTCGGATTAGGCCATGTGCTCGGATGACTCAGCAGGACACGTGGCACTTTTTTCAGCAAGGGGGACGTGGCAACTCGTGACTATGCGAATTTTCTCGATTTTCGTGCCAAAACTTCTAAAATCCATAACTTTCGCATACGAGCTCCGTTTTTGACGTTCTTTATATGCACACGTAGCTAAAATTACGCTCTACAACTTCCGTTTAGACTTCGTAGGCTAATTTTGAACTTAAATTTTATATTATTACTTTTAACAGACCGGGACAGGAAATCCGTTAAAAATTAATAACTTCTTCATCCGACATCCGTTTTCGTCAGATTTTTTACTGTTGTGCTCCTAATGACGAGACCTTCTATTCTCGTTTAGGTTGTGTCGGCTAAAAATCGCTCGATCTAAAATTCAAGTTTTTAGTTGTCTACTGCCAAGCTGAAACTTCGAAAAATCATAACTTCCTCATACGAAGTCATATTTGGGCGTTCTTTTTATCGAACTTCTCGGTTTAACGAATACTACGAATTTCGTTTAGATTACTAAGGCTAAAAAGTAGTTTATCGAAAACTCACTTTTTACGACGTTCAGTACCGTGTCGGTTTTGTCGCGAAACTTCGACAGGTCATAACTTCTTCGATATAACTTGGATTTTGGTATTCTTTATATCCCGAAATCCTTTTTTCGACCACTACAACTTTATGTAAAGATATCGGGCTTATCTCACACTTTAATTTTGACGCTTATTTTTATTCTTAATTAATTAAGCCGTAACAATTAAGCATAAAACACATAATTCACATAATATTCACATAATTCCTTTTCATTTCTTCAAAATGAGTTACAAAGGTTAACCTAGACTATCAACTCAATATAAATGCCTAGGCTAGAAACACGAGTGTTACAATTCTATTCCCCTTAGGATGATTCCGTCCCCGGAATCACATATTACCAAACAACTGTGGGTAGCGAGTCATCATGTCACTCTCCGTTTCCCAAGTAAGATTTGGTCCATTCGTATGTTTCCAGCGCACAAGCACTAAATCGACCATCTTGCGTCGTAACTTCATAGTCTTACGGTCAATGATTGCCTCAGGTTCTTCGATCAACCTCTTGTTTTCATCCAACCTTAACTCAGAAATCGGAATTATGTCGGGCACATCTCCCGTGGACTCTCTCAAATAACACACATGAAAGGTGTTATGAATACCCTCTAGTTCTTCCGGTAACTCTAGCTTGTAAGCTTGATTCCCGATCCTCTGAAGAACTTTAACTGGTCCAATAAACCTTGGACTCAACTTCCCTCTCTTACCAAATCTTATAAGTCCCTTCCATGGTGAGACTTTAAGTAAAACCGAATCTCCAACATCGAAGGATATCGGTTGTCTTTTCTTGTCAGCATAAATCTTTTGTCGATCTTGAGCAGCTAACGTCCTTTCCCTTATCACTTTCAACTTTTCAACAGTCTGATGGACTATTTCAAGTCCCATAAACTGCTTTTCTCCAGCTTCCAGCCAGCATGATGTCGTTCAACACTTCTCCCCATACAAAGCGTGATAAGGTGGCATCTTGATGCTCGAGTGGAAACTATTATTATAGGAGAATTCTACTAGAGGTAAGTGTTCATCCCAGTTACCTTGGAATTCTAGGGTACATGCTCTCAGCATATCCTCCAATGTTTGAATCGTTCATTCGCTCTGACCATCGGTTTGTGGATGGTAAGTTGTACTCAAACACAACTTGGTACCCAATTCCTCTTGTAGACTCCTCCAAAACCTTGAAGTAAAACAGATGTCACGATCGGACACAATCGTTAACGGAACACCGTGAAGCCTCACAATTTCCTTCACGTAAGAATTCTCAAGTTTATCCATAGACCATTTCTCTTTGGCTGCTATCAAATGTGCACTCTTAGCGAAGGTATCAACGACCACCCAAATCATGTCGTTACCGTTCCTTGTTCTGGGTAGTTTAGTCACAAAATCCATGGTGATGTCTTCCCATTTACCCATGGGTATGGGTAAAGGTTCTAAACTCCCATACGGTTTCTGATGTTGTGCCTTAACCCTAGCACAAGTTACACACTCGGCCACATACTTAGCAACATCGAGCTTCATCGTCGGCCACCAATAATAAGGTTTTAGATCCCTATACATTTTTGTACTGCCGGGATGAATCGAGTACATGGTCTTGTGAGCTTCTTCCATCAGAAGATCTCTTACTCCACCCGTCTTAGGTACCCAAATCCTATCTTGGAATACCTTCAACCCTTGGTTGTTTGTACCGAATACTAACGTTTTGCCCAAACGTTCTTTCTTTCGATCACTTTTCTCTAAAGCTTCCTATTGAGCTTTCTTTATACTTTCCACAATTGTCGAGACAATTTCAATTCTCAACGCTCTTGGACTTTTCTTTTCAAGGTTTACCTTCTGACTGAGAGCATCAGCAACAACATTTGCTTTACCATGGTGGTAAAGTATCTCACAGTCGTAGTCCTTGAGTAACTCTTGCCAGCGTCGTTGCCTCATGTTCAATTCCTTCTGATTAAAGAGATATTGAAGACTCTTGTGATCAGTGAGAAGTTTACATTTTGTGCCATAAAGATAATGCCTCCATATCTTTAAGGCAAATACTACCGCTACCAACTCCAGATCTTGAGTGGGGTAGTTCTTTTCATGCTCCTTCAATTGCCTCGATGCATACGCGATCACTTTATATATTTGGGTCAGAACACAACCTAACCCAACTCCAGATGCATCGCTATAAACTGCGAAGTCATCAACTCCTTCAGGCAATGAAAGTATCGGTGCTTGACACAATCTCTTCTTCAACTTCTCAAAGGCTTCCTTATGCTTCTCATTCAAAGCATAAGTAGCTCCTTTGTGGGTCACAGCTGTTAATGGAGTAGCAATCGAAGAAAAGCCTTGGATAAACCTTCGGTGATATCCAGCTAATCCTAAAAATCTTCGAAACTCCGTAGGACTTTTTGGTTGTTCCCACTTCATTACAGCTTCAATCTTTGCTGGGTCGACCATTATTCTTTCTTGGTTAACCACATGACCTAAAAATTGGACTTCTTGAATCTAAAATTCACATTTGGAGAACTTTGCATACAACTTCTCCTTTTTCAGGACTTCTAGCACTTCACGTAGATGCTTTTCATGTTCCTGCTTGCATTTCGAATAAATCAAGATATCGTCTATGAATACTATCACGGATTTATCTAAGAATGGTTTACAAACCCTATTCATCAAATCCATGAAAGCTGCTAGGGCATTGGTTAGTCCGAACGACATAACCAAAAATTCATAGTGTCCATATCTCGTTCTAAACGAAGTCTTTTCGATATCCTGCTCTCTCACCTTTAGTTGATGGTATCCCGACCTAAGATCGATCTTCGAGAAATAGCTCGATCCCTGCAACTGGTCGAACAGGTCATCGATCATTGGCAACGGGTACTTGTTCTTTATCGTCGCTTTGTTCAGCTCTCTGTAATCGATGCACATTCTCATGCTCCAGTCTTTCTTCTTTAAAAATAACACAGGGGCTCCCTAGGGCGATGAACTAGGTCGAATGAAACCTTTGTCCATTAACTCCTGAAGTTGTGTCATAAGTTCTTTCATTTCGGTTGGCGCTAATCGATAAGGTGCTTTTGCTATCAGCGTCGTTCTTGGTAACAAGTCGATATGAAATTCTACTTGTCGATCAGGTGGCAATTCGGGAAGATCTTCGGGAAAGACTTCCGGATAATCACACACCAACGGAATATTCTGCACCTCCTTCTTTTCCATCTTGGCATCGATCACGAACGCTAGATATGATGTACATCCCTTGGCCAAACACTTTCTGGCTTTCATTTGGAAAATGATTCCAGAATTTACTCTGCGTTTGTCTCCATACACCATAAAGACTCTTTCCCTAGCGGGTTTACTTTTACTATCTTCTTTCTACATAGTATTTCTGCATCGTTGGCGCTAATCCAATCCATTCCTAAAACTATGTCGAATCCATTTAACTCGATAGGCAATAATTCCTCTTGGAACTTATTCCCATCTAAGTCAACGAGGATGTTTTTCATATGATGGCTAACAGGTACAAACTTGCCACTAGCAATCTCGACTTATAGCATTAACTAGCATATCTACAGGCAAAGCTAGCTTTCTACCAAATTCATGTGTTATAAAGGAGTAATTGGCTCCAGAATCAAACAAAAATTGGGCAGGCAATTCGTTTATGAGAAAGGTACCTGAAGCGACATCGACTTCTTCTTTCACAGCTTCGAGTGTCATCTAAAAGGCTCTCGCCTTCGGCTTTGGTGGTGGGTTTTGCTGCGTCCTTCTTATTCGGGCAATCCCTCAAAATATGCCCTTCTTCATTGCACGTAAAACATATGTTCTTATTGAAGGTGCATTCATTGGCATAATGCCCTGGCTTTCCACATTTGTAACAAGTGACTTCCACGTTGCACTTCCCAGCATGTTTCTTCCTACACTTGTCACACCACTTGGCTTCGCTTCCTCCTCCAAACTTTCTCGAACCAGTCTTCGAGAATTTGTTCTTTTTATTGGAACCTGAAATTCCTTCAAACTTTCTCTTTTCGCCAACTTCAACCTTGCTGGTGGCTCTCCCTTATATCATATCTTCAACACACTTGGCAGCCCAGATAGCTGCCTCCAAAGTAAGTGCATGATGTACTGGCACCGCGTACTCCCTTGGAAGTCCCTTTGCGTACCTATCTATTTTTGCCAACTCATATGGGACAATACGCAAAGCAAACTCTATTTTGTCTGTGAAGTTATTCGTATATTCGTCAACGGTCATACTCCCCTTCTGTAACGTTAGAAATTGGTTTTCTAACTAAAGTACGTTTTGGGCCGAGCAGTACTTGCGCTTGAAGTGCACCAAGAACTCTGCCCAAGTTAATTGCAGTGGCTCATTAGGGCTTAGGGTTTTCCCCAAAGTACTCCAGTAACGAGCAGCACTACCCCTGAACTGATGTACTGCAAAGGTAGTTTGTAACTTGCCTTGGCAATCACAAGTCATGAAAGCCAACTTCATTTCCGAGATCCAGTCCATTACTCCGACAGGATCTTCTTTTCCATTGAAGGTCGATGGCTTGCAAGTCATAATGTCCTTATACTTGCATCCATTTCTCTCCATCCTACCCTCGTGGTTATTCCTCCCAACCACAATCGGTTCACTATGACCAACCGATCTACTGTTGTTCCCTTCTTCAGATCGATCGTCATTTAGTTCACGTTGTTCAACAGGAACTGAAGGTTCATCCCTGTCGTTCAGCAACATTTGCCTCAATTCCTCCCTCTGATCAGCCAACATGGTCTGAATCATAGTTCGTACTCCAACCATGGTGATGGGTTCGGGTGCAGCTCCTACTATAGGTACCTGTTCCACCACTTGGGGTTGAGGTTGTTGGTTTCTATTTGCATTTCCAGCTCCACTCCGAGTTCAAGACATTACAATCTATATACCGAATAAGGCGAATTTAGGTCTTTATCCTTGTTAGACATTTTAATTCCCTTATCACTCCGAAACGTTTACATGTTAGTTCTAATCTCGTAATCATACGCTTAGAATCCTACACACATAAGGTTTCCAGATCCGGTCGGCAACAGACCATAGATCCGGACAAATAATGGCACACATGGAAAACATATAGCATTTAGCACATAAGGGCATTTTAGGCATCTTCCCTAAAATAAACTAGTGCTCGTGTCTAAAATATGGTAGACACTCATCTCACAATCATCACTTAAACTAATGCTCTGATACCAACTGTGACATCCCCTAATTTCTCGGCCAGAAAAGAGCGATTTAATATATACTTTTTAAAATAAAAATCAGAGACATCTTTTTAAAAGGTGTTGCGGAATTGGTCCCCAAACAACATATGATAAAAGTTTATCAAAATCCTTCATTAAGAAGGTATATATTTTCCATATATATCAAAACCTCGGGATGTCATGTTCCGATACAGATCAAAAGCATAAACAAGACATTATCAGCCTTTCGACAGTTATTTACAACTACTGGCCTATAATCCAAAAATCTCTCTTCGTCCTCCGACTATGCTCGGGTTCCACTACCTGTAATCATAAAAACTGAGTGGGTCAAGCTTGGGAGCCTGGTGAGCATATAGGGTTTTCAACCCACAATAATATACTTATTAAGTTTACCAATCAACAATAACCCTGATTACCCATTCCCGTTGTCCTCACTTTACGTCCCTAAGCACCTATCATAAGGGACCTAGCTTAAGGATTATCATCGGGATGGACACTACTGCTAAGGGGTTTCCTCATCCATACATGTCCTTAAGGCAACCATGAGGGGGATGGAGTACGACAATGAACATTTAATTCATCAACACCTACAAGTTGCGAACCAGCTAGTGTTCCACCGGACTATTTAGAAAGTTTGTGGTTGACATCTATACTCCGCTAGATGACTACAACAACAACAACAACAACAACATCGAGGCCTCTCACATTTTTAACACACATCAACTATTTCATCTACCCATGTTCTACCCAACATATTTTGTAGATAAAAAGCATATAAAGTTTAAAACTTGTATAAAACATCAATTCAACAGTCACCTCAATTATACAATTAATATATTTACACATAACACGTATTTCAAGGTAAATACTTAATATCTATGTGTAAATTGATAGTAACTACCCACTCACATGTTTTGATGAAAATCAGGCAGCAATTCGTTTCCTAAAACGATCGTTTGTAATAAAACCGCGAGATTTATTGAGAAATCGGGCTCTGCAAAAGTCGGGCTTCGAAACCATAAAGATAAATTTTCCGGGCTTCTCGGGCACTTCGTGGAGTATACCGGGCATTACAATTGATATCGGGGCTTTGCGGAATGTAAAGATGAAGAAAATATGAAGAAAGGGGCTAAATATGGCAATTTCTTAAAAATATCCGAGAAGGCTCGCAGCCTTCTATTTATAGGGTGAAGATTCTGATCGGACGGCTGAGAAGTCTCAAGGTGGCGAAGATCCGAAGGCTCATAGGGGAGGGCTCGCACGTGGGCTGCGCATGGCTCGCACATGGTCTGCGCATGCGAGGGGCTCGCTGGCAGTCTGTGATTGGACCGAGGTCTAGGGTCCGAAGTAGGGGGGTTCGTGGCATGCTGCGAGGGTTCGGACATGTGCTAAGAGGGTACGTGTCGCACCGCTATTGGACCACTTCGGATTAGGCCATGTGCTCGGATGACTCAGCAGGACACGTGGCACTTTTTTTAGCGAGGGTGACGTGGCAACTCGTGACTATGCGAATTTTCTCGATTTTCGTGCCAAAACTTCTAAAATCCATAACTTTCGCATACGAGCTCCGTTTTTGACGTTCGTTATATGCACGCGTAGCTAAAATTACACTCTACAACTTCCGTTTAGACTTCGTCGGCTAATTTTGAATTTAAATTTTATATTATTATTTTTAACAGACCGGGACAGGAAATCCGTTAAAAATTCATAACTTCTTCATCCGACGTCCGTTTTCGTCAGACTTTTTACCGTTTTGCTCCTAATGATGAGACCTTCAATTCTCGTTTAGGTTGTGTCGGCTAAAAATCGCTTGATCTAAAATTCGAGTTTTTAGCTATCTACTACTAAGCTGAAACTTCGAAAAATCATAACTTCCTCATACGAAGTCAGATTTGGGCGTTCTTTTTATCGAACTTCTCGATTTAACGAATACTACGACTTTCGTTTAGATTACTAAGGCTAAAAAGTAGTATATCGAAAACTCTCTTTTTACGACATTCAACACCGTGTCGGTTTTGTCGCGAAACTTCGACAGGTCATAACTTCTTCGTTATAACTCGGATTTTGGTATTCTTTATATCCCCGAAATCCTTGTTTCGACCACTACAACTTTATGTAAAGATATCGGGCTTATCTCACACTTTAATTTTGACGCTTATTTTTATTCTTAATTAATTAAGCCCTAATAATTAATCATAAAACACATAATTCACATAATATTCACATAATTCCTTTTCGTTTCTTCAAAATGAGTTACAAAGGTTAACCTAGACTATCAACTCAATATAAATGCCTAGGCTAGAAACACGAGTGTTAACCAACCCCAAGAATTACTCCAAAATCAGCCAAAAAATGACACTAAACTTCCATAGAGAAGATCTATGCAACAAATGATCAAGGTATCGACTTTATACCTCAAAATGGCTGCAAAAACAAAGACGATTTTGGATTTATTGCCTTCCTTTCAATCAAACCTCTTCAAACTCCAAGTACCATGAAAATAACACCAAGAATCACTCTACAAGCTCACACACACACATAAATAGGAGAGGATGCACGAATTAGGGTTTTTTCGGACAGAGGGGATGGTTAAGGAGGTCATCCAAAAGCCATAAGGCCTTTAAATAAGGTGCAACACCCTAAAAGTTAGGGTTTCATATTCAGCCACCAACTCGTCGAGTTTTCCACTCTAACTCGTCGAGTTGGTCTAAAAGATCCGCTGCCCAAAGATTTTCAACACGTCGAGTTGAGGCCATCAACTCGACGAGTTCCAAGGTAAAATTGCCATTTTTAATAAATTTCACATACCTGGGAATTTGGATGTTACAACTCTCCCCCACTTGAAGTAGGCTTCGTCCTCGAAGGCTGTTGCGGTGAACAAATCCAGATAATGCTCCCACATCTTAGCCTCCGATTCCCAGGTCCACTCGGATCCCCTACGATGTTTCTAGTGTACTTTTACCAAAGTTAGATCCATGTTACATAGAAACTTTACCATCCTTTGCAGAACGGTCACCTACCTCTCAACAAAGTTCAAGTGCTCATCAATGTGAATATCATCCAATGATACCAGCACATCCTTATCCAAAATGCACTTCCTCAACTGCGAAACGTGGAAAGTGCTATGAATTTGACTAAGCTCCTTTGGAAGATCCAATCTGTAAGAAACCTTGCCAACCCTGACAATAATTTGGAATGGTCGGATATATCAAGGGCCCAACTTCCCCTTCTTCCTGAAGCGAATCACACCCTTCCAGGGTGAGACCTTCAAAATCACCATGTCACCGACCTGAAACTCCAAATTAGAACGGCACTGGTCAGAATAACTCTTCTGCCGACTCTGAGCAATCCGCAATCGCTGCCTGATCTGTTGAATCATCTATGTAGTCTGCAGAACCACCTCAGTCCGACCGATGACCCTGTGTTCAAACTCAACCCAACAGACTAACCTACGACACCTCCGCCCATACAACAACTTAAAAGGTGAAGCACCAATACTGGAGTGGAAACTGTTGTTGTAGGAGAACTGAACAAGAGGTAGGTAGGAGTCCCAACTCCCACTAAAATCAATGATGTAGGCTTGCAACATATCCTCGAGAGTCTGAATGGTCCGCTCGCTCTGGCCATCAGTCTACGGATGATAAGTTGTGCTGAAATGAAGCCTCGTGCCCGGTTCCTCACGGAACTTCTGCCAGAAACGGGAAGTGAACCGAACATCACGGTCTGAAACAATAGAGACCGGAACCCCATGGCGAGCAACGATCTCACGAATATACAAATCGGCCAACTTCTCGACCAACAAGCTCTCATGAAAATGCCAGAAAATGGGCGCTCTTAGTCAATCGATCCACGATGACCCAAATAGCATCAACACCCCTTGTCGTCTTTCGCAACTTGGTGATAAAATCCATCGAAATATGCTCCCATTTCTACATGAGAACCTCCAGAGGCTGAAGCTTGCCATGTAGCCTCTGATTCTCAGCCTTGACCATCCTACAGGTCAACCACCTATCAAAATACCAAGCGATCTCTATCTTCATGCACGGCCACCAATAACTCAATCTTAGATCCCGATACATCTTGTTGGTCCCTGGATGGATAGAAAAGCGAGACTTATGAGCCTCCTCCAACACAATATGTATGACCCCACCGAACATAGGAACCCACACCCAACCGCAACGGGTTAAAAAACCATTACTGTTTGGCACAAATCTGGTAATCTCACCCTTGATCCTCTCAATCTTGCAATTCTCCTTTCGAATACCCTCAATCTAAGCCTCCCTAATCAAACCCACAAGTGGAGAATCCACATATATCCTCATACATGTCACCGGAACAAAAGATCCAGCCGACTTGCAGCTCAAGGAATCTACCACCACATTCGCTTTACCTAGATGGTAAAGGATATCGCAGTCATAATCCTTGACTATGTCCAGCCACCAGCGCTGTCTCATGTTCAAGTTCGGCTGATCTATAATATGCCTCAAACTGTTGTGGTCTGTGTAAATGGTACGGCGGACCCCATAAAGGTAATGCCTCCAAATCTTTAGAGCGAAAACCACCGCTCCCAACTTAAGCCCTGAAGTCCATTTTCCAAATCCAGGTACATAATAATGTATTTGACCATAAACTTTCCAACTTTATGATATTGCATGGGTATAAAGTGCCCAATACGAAGGATCCTAACCTCTTAATTCATTAAGACCAAGCATGAGAAGAAACTAGTGTGCAAGATCACATTTTTATGACTCAATAGGCTCCAAAACCTCTGAAAGGAAAACATATTGAGTTAAGAACATGCCATGCTCAAGAATCACCAATTTTGGGAAAAAAGTGTGTTAAAGGAGGAAATGACTAGATCTACAAGATGGAGTGGTCAAGATGCAAACTTTATACCTCCTAGAGGTTGCTAAAAAGCAGGAAATCCTAGATCCAAAAAGCTTCCAAACCCTAAGCTTTTCTCACACTCTCTTCTTTTTCAGTAACACTTTTGAACACATAAAAGGGCTCCAAAAAGCACTCTTTCAGTTAGGGTTAGCTTGGGTTAGTTTGTCACAGAGGGTGGATGAAGAAGGAATGAGGTATGAGGGTATAATGAGGTTTAAATATGAACCAAACCCTCATACTTAGTGTTTGCATGATTCTTATGTACGCCCCGTGTACAAAGTGTACGACCTGCGCACTAGGACGTGCCCTATTACGCCTTATGAAAGACCCTCACTTTTGAATTTCTGAAAGACCCAAACTTTCATAATTGACAAAATAGTTACTCCAAAACATGATACTTGCATATTCATAAAAACAATATCTTACATTGATAAAGTGATTTCAAACGTCTGGATACAAACCGACTATTACAAAGTGTTATATATTACACAACTACCCAGGATACTATACTTGTATACATATTTGAACATTAAATACAAAGAAATAGAATTAACTATTCTAATTCTTGCAAACACAGTATAAGACTATACTGGATCATTATCACCTGCAATTTGTTAAAACATTAAGAGGAATAAGCGATAACGCTTAGTGAATTCAATAAATACATACAATATAATCTTATGCCATATACATACCATTATGATAGAAGCAAAGAGGAACAAGAGCAACAATAGCATATGCGTATCATATGTCATGCTTTCAATATCAACTCAATATTTGATTTAAAGACTTACGATCAATGAGACATAACGATTTCAATACTTGATATGCATCAATAATGCTTTGGCACAAATGGCACAGAACATACAATTTATGATTAACATTTTGGTAGATTTCAGGCTTATAGCCCTATCTAACCATTTGACAATACCATATAATAGAGGTCATTCTCTTATGAAGACATGCTCTACATGGTTAAAGGCTACATATCAATCCTATCTAACCTTTTGCCAATGCCATAGGATATAATTCATTCTCTTACGAGACATGTTCTACATGGCCAGAGGCTACATATCAGTACCACCGTGAATCTATGTCGTTTCACTGATCACATGGTCAAATACTTTGATTAGAGAAAAATCCTTCTTTAGAAATTTCTTGTTATCTTCTTCAACAATTTTGTTGATTTCAGGTTTAACTTTATCAACATTTTTGGAGGTAACAAACACCTGATTCGGGAAGACAACTTAATCTGACCATTTGAAGTTAGGATACACGACCGTATTTGGTTCAAGAAAATGAGAACCCTTTTCCTTCAAAATTTTGTAGAATTTCTCGATATCCTCGTACACTTAATCAACAATAACTCGTGGTATTGTTGATTCTTTCGAAATATTATCATCATCATCACTGTTTATTTGACTATCATTGACTCTTACATGCTCAGGATCATGAACAATCAAAGTCAAGGGTTGGCCAGTGTTAATTTTAACCAAATAATCATTACATTTTCTTTACCCTTTGCTAAAGAAGTGGCATTAATGACAGATAACTGAGAAGAATCAACAATTTATTCTGTCTTAATTTCACTCAAATCATCAGAATCATCTTCGATATCAGCAAAATTGTTTGGAGAGTTAAGTGTCGAATTCTCAGTTCTTTTCAAAATCTTGATTTGTTCAATTTTGGTCAAGGTCTTATTTACAATTTCAACTAATTCATTTGCATCCAAACATTCATCAATTTTCACTATTCCATATGCATAAAAATCATTTGGGACTTTGTTATATTATGATATTTTCTTTTCACAGTAATAGGAAGTTGAATCTATTTTCTCCCTTTCGAAAGCTAAAAAGGGTAAAAGTTTCCTATGCATTCTTTGCTAATATCTAACAAATGATGTAAATCAGTTAATTTTGCATACAACTTCTTTTCTATGTTACAATAGATGTTTCGTTGTATATGCAAATCTTTATTATCAAATCTTAGACTATCTCTATCACACATTACATGCATCAACTATAAGTGTAACTGATCTATATAAGATTTCTTAGTCTCCAAAATCCTTTGTGTCTCTAGCAGTTGAATACTGGTCTTTTTAGCATCATTACTAGCAGAATTAATCAAATTATTAACATAAGTAATTGCATCATCAAACTCAAATAACATCGAAGTGTAAGCATTAGAATGAATGTTAAAGGATTGTAAAAGAGAATGTACCCGTGAAGTCATGGGTGACTTGTGAGTTGATATCAAAACAAAGCACCTTCTAGTAACTTTCTCTTCCTCCTCTTTCTCATAATTTGTGAATATGGTCCCATGTGATGGGTTTCGCATTTCCTCATCATCAGAACCTGATGACCATATTTTGTAGGTTACTTCTACTTCATCCATACCCCTGGCCACAAGTGACATCCCTTTCGCCTTTGCTCTTAATTCCTCTAATCTTTACATAATTTGTGAATATGCTTCAACTTTGACTCTGTTTTTCTTTTCATCCCCCTTTCTTAACACACAATCATTGGCCATATGATTCGATCCATTATAGTAATGGCAGTCGAATCCAAAGTCACCTTTTACCTTTTTCTCGATTTTCGCATCTTCATACTTGATCTCCTTCATCTCTACTTTCTTTTCTTCACTTACACACATTCCAACAAAACTTACTTTAGCATCACTGGCTCGAGACTTCGCATTAATATGCTTTTTGAAAAAATTCTTTAGTCAGATGTTTGAGTAAAAAGCTACAGCTTCGTCATATGACTTGACGATCAGACTTCATCTTCCGAATTCTCCTTTTCAGCTATTTCTTTTTCAACATCTCTTCCGATTTTGGACAAGGTGTCTATGTCCATAACTATAATTGGTATGTACTTTACCCAAGAGTAGCATGGTCTATTTTGGGTTGGATTCACCAAAACAATCTGATAGGATGAACTTTTGGCCTAGAGGTTATCTATGATTCATTAATATATTTTAAGTATAGTATATTAATAGAGGAATCATATTATTTAATTAGTATTGGTCAAGAATTAATATGGAATTAATTTAGTGATCAAAAGAGACTGATTAAATATACAAGGGTTGATTATGTAAATCAGGAATATATATATATATATATATATATATATATATGTTGGGCTAATAATCCATGGTGGATTAGTGATGAGCTAAGCTTATATAAGAATCCATAATGTGTTAGTCCGTTATAAGCCCAAGTGTATGCATAAAGGTTTACCCGTGACCCTTGGATTCCTACAGCATATATATAACCCCTATGGCCTAAAATCGGTGACCCTTGTGTGCTTAGAGTTCACAGACCCGATTTTGAGTGCCTAGTAATCTCATGAGTTCTCCAAATTGTTGGTGGTTTTTGTGAACCATTGGAAGCATCACACTTGGCTGCTAAGTTCTTAAAGGCCAAACACATCAAGCTACAACAAGAGGTAATCATTTAACTAGTTTTATGATTCATATGTTATGTTGTATGCTGGATTAGGCTTCATGATCTGGAAAACAAATTGCATGTATAACTAGAGAAAACTTAGATCCAAAGCATCTAGGGTTGCATGTGCACCATAGGAGTGTTATAGTGCTCAAAACCCTTCAGTGCTATCAGAGCCTAGGGTAGTTTTCTGTTATATTGTTGCTTTTTTGATTTTTCAAAGTTGAGGCAAACTGAAAAATGCCTTCTGCTAGGATGAACTCGCTGAGTGTAAAATAGTAAACAAGCAACAACATCATCCATTGCATTATAAGTAAATTTTTAATACATGTGTGTTCTTTCATTGTAATAAGACACCAAAAATATACAATCAAAATAAAAGATGAGACTTGTCTGCTCCGTCTTCTCAAAACCTAGCCACCGTACCTGTCTACTAATGACTTGAGAATACAAGTTATTTTGAAAGAGAGTATCAACTTTAAAGCTGGTGAATTCATAAGTATTTAAGTGTCATTGTCTCGCTTTGAAAAGTTTTTTTAAAAGTCATGTAAACCTTTAAATGAAAATGTTGATGTAAGTATGAAAAGCCCTAGAAAATCCCTTATTTTCTATTAGTTTGAGATGTAGTCTTCTACCAAGACCCGAATGTTTGGTTATGACAATGTAGTCTTCTACCAAGACCAGAATGTTTTGTAAGTAAAATGATACTTTTTCCTTCTTTTTGACTACTACAAACAGTAATTAGTCTAACTCATCGTTTATGTGAATGTATCACAAAATAAAGTAAACAGGAAAAATGTTCTTGTGTAAGTGTTGTCACTGGGTACTAGGACTAACGCAACATCGCAATAAGTGAAAAATATAACCTAATGAACATTCCGAAGATTGTCCACTTGTCCTCTGTAGCAGCAGCAGGTGGGTGGAGGGGTTAGCCCCTGATATCGATCTACCTAATATAAATAGTAACCATAGACCTCCGTAGATGGTCATTGACCACTGGTGTTAATCAGATGGGATTCGGAGTGGTTGGTCCCGCATAGATATCGATCTACCTAATATAAATAGTAACCATAGACCTCTGTAGATGGTCATTGACCACTGGTGTTAATCAGATGGGATTCAGAATGGTTGGTCCCACATAGATATCGATCTACCTAATATAAATAGTAACCATAGACCTCCGTAGATGGTCAACGACCACTGGTGCTAATCAGCGGGGTTCGGAATGGTTGGTCCCGCCGAGATATCCCATTGAACCGGGATAGGAAAGATAATTTACACAGAAAGTACTAATAAATCATCCTCGTAGTTCTAAGTACAAGTATCCATGTAAGTGAATACAGGATAATGCACCTATGTAACAGTGTTCATGTATGGTATTCATGTAAGTGTGTTCATGTAACAGATAAGTATATGTAAATGTACTCATGTATCAGGTAATGTACTGGTGTAGACTCTTGAATGAACTGACTCTTCTGTGATTCCTTGTAATAGGAATAATGTTTGATATCTTCAAACTATCCCTATGATAATTTACTAAAATGTAATTGGTTGATCAAGTAGGTTTATACACTCTTACTACATATAACATAACATCAATACATATATAAGAATATAAGTGTATATGCATAGTTTAGTTCAAGAATGTAAAATGGTTTTGTATGATATCTAAGGGTTTTGAACAAATATAAAAGTGACTTGATGTCATTTTGATAAACATTTCAAAAGTAATACATTTGCTAACAAAGTATTTTAAAGATAGAAAACCATTTCATGCATCACATTTTGTAGTATGTGAAATCTGTTGAATGAAAACACAGTTATAAAATACATATAGATGATTTAATAACATGCTGTTTTCTACTTGTATCCCCCCCCCCCATTAAAGCATTTAGAATCATTTAAAACATTGATTAGGGGTATGAACTCACCTGTAGATGGTGATTTGGATGAACTGGACGGTGTAGGATTGTTTGGTGTCAATTGAGGACTTGTACACACACTACGATCCTAATGAACATATAATCACACATATATGCACTCAATTAGTCTTAAATTACTAATTGATAATGTTAATATATCCTAGAACATAATAAACACTTTATATAAGTGTTTTAAGCCTTAAGGATTGCATCTAAGCTATTGTGGGACAAGGTACTTGGGTTTAGGGTTCCAAAGGATCCCATAACCTCACACATGGAGTTTACGGTTGTAAACTCTTGAGTTTACGGCCGTAAACTCCCAAGCTTGGTGGTATTTTGTGTTTTGATGTTCTAAATGATCCCTAGAATTATTCCAACTTGGTGGTTCAATTCTTGGAAGGGTTTAAGGCATAGAAACACTCCTTTGAGGAATTTACGGCCTTAAGGCCATTTCCTTTAGAGTTTGCGGCCGTAAAATCTTAAGGATGGGTGTTTTTTATGCTTTCAAGTCTCTTGCACAAGTGGTATAGGTTCTACACTTTTATTCCAAGCATATGAAGGCCTTAGGCACACTTTGGTGCCTTTGTTTGATGTTCACGACCCAAGAACCTTATTAGGGCCGTGAACTCACTTTGAAGGGTGATTTTGATGTGTTTTGGTCCTTGATTTAAGTGGGAACAATTCCTAGTAAATGTCCAAGGCTTTAGGTGCCTTAAAAGCACCCTTTGATCCAAGTTATTGGAGTTCACGGTTCAAGATCATCTTGGGCCGTGAACTCCCGTGTGTTTGTGTTTCTTGGTTGTTTTCTTGTCCCTAATACACTTCTATATGTGTCCAAGGTAGTAGCATATCACAAGGGAAGGTCTAGGCTTTGTTTCGGGAGTTTACCGCCCAAGAACACCTTGGGGAGTAAACTCCTAAATCTAGTGATTTAGCTATGAAATCTATGTTATGAACACTTTTTAGGCTATATAACACTACTAGATAGAGGTACTCACGATTCGCGATAAAAACTCGAAGATCCATGAGCGAGAAAATGGCTTTTCTCTAGATGGAAATGCGAATAATGAATGAATTTGGTTCAGAATTCTATTTATAGTCCTGAGATATTTTTGGCAGAAAATATTTTTATTCCCGAAATGATCTCTAATATAATAGAGTATTGGAATAACAGTGTTGCACAAAACCCTAGTGCACCCACTCTCCTGATATTTCCTGAAGTGTAAACCCTGAATTACTCAAACTTACACGAAAAAGTCTGAAAATTAACTGTGACTGCTATAACTTCTATTGAAGTAATATAGTTTGTACATAATGGAAATTTGGGTTGTCACATATGGGGTCTGGTAGCCGCAAATGACGGCCATAAGGCCGCTTAAATAGGCCCCAAACCCGAGGAATTAGGGTTTCATTAAACAGTGTGGACTCGCCGAGTCCACGGGGCGACTCGCCGAGTCCAGCCATTCACCCGGATAATGATTCGCGTCTCTACTCGGTGAGTCTACGCACCAACTCGCCGAGTTCTTCCACAAAACTTAAAATAAAATGAATAAATATAATACCTGGATTTCCGGCTGTTAAAATTCTCCTCCACTTGAATCAGACTTCGCCCTCGAAGTCTCATCCCTGAAATAGCTCCGGATGCTGCTCACGCATCTCCCGCTCCGGCTCCCAAGTGTTGGGTCGTGTTTTGTATAATGTGTTGCGTCTATTGGGCTCGTTAGCTAGTCCATTTTGTATCTCCGGTATGGTCCTGTCCATCTGTGAGTTTTAGTACGGTTTAGTATAAATTTAGGTGCTTGCATGCATCTTAGAATGATGATAGAATAGAACGATCAGAGCATAATTCAGAAGTTTATTATTATCGTTCTTGTAACCCTAGATCCTCTACAGCGGAAGTTCTTAGTCGAGCTCTGCTGAGGATTGTTTGATCTAATCATTCGACATATTTTGATCCACACTTGTGTTATTTATTGTTTTTTTTATGTTCATCGTAATACCTGTTACAAAGATCTAATCGATCTTCAAGTTTGTTTTATAACTTATCAATTGGTATCAGAGCAGGAGGCTGTGTAATTCATACACATATTTTCTGTGAAAAAGGTTGCGATTAGGGTTATTCTGCATTAACTAATATTTATTGAGCCGTCATCCCATAATTGACGTAACTCAACATTTATTTTACCCTAATTTAATATATTACAAGTCTGATCTTTCAAACAGGTTATTCGATCTAGCATGGACGAGTCACAATCAAATCCCATTAACATCTCAATCAGCATTGGATCGACGACGAAAATTCCCATCCTTTACACCCAGGATTACGAAGTCTGGGCACATCACTTTGAAGATTATGTCATTGGATTTGAAGACAATGGATATCTCATTTGGGAAGCAATCGTGTCTGGACCATTCGCTCATTCAGCAACGTCAAGAATCATTAAAACTCAGAGAGAGTATAATGATCTGTTGAAAGACGTAAAAGATATTGCCCAAGACGAAAAGGATAAATTTCAGTGCAATATTAAAGCACTAAGACTAATCAGATTCGCTCTTCAATCTGATACTTTCAGGCTAGTGAGTTCGTGCAGCACTGCTAAAGAAATATGGGATCGGCTGCGAGAGCTTTATTCCACAGACGAAGATCTCGAGCATTCCATTCAAACCTTACTTTTGTCTGAGTTTGGTGAATTTAAGCAGAATCCTGAAGAAACGGTTACTCAGACGCTCGATCGCTTCAATCATCTTCTTAGTAAGATGATTAAACACGACATTGAAAGGAAGTTGATTGAACAAAAGGCTACGTTTTTAAACGGTCTTAGATCTGAGTGGAGAGCAGTTGTGTCCACTGTTAAAGCACATGAGCAATTCAAATCTTACTCATTGGCAAAGCTGGTAGGGATTTTGAAATCCCAAGAAAAGATTGTCTTGCAGGAGAAAAATGTGGTTTCTAGCTTGGGATCATTGGCCCTTCTATCCAAAAGCAAAAGTGTGATGGAAGATGAAGACCTTAACCTTGAAGACTATGATCTTACCTCAGAAGACTATGCAATGATGGTGTCAAACCCGAAGAGGTTCATCAAGAAAAGGTTTCCTACCAATAAGAACAGAAATTGGCAGGGAAGTTATAGTTCTGAAAAGGTCAGGGAAGAACCGAAGGGTGAAGAACCAAAGAAAGAACCGAAAGCTGAAGGAGATTCGGGTGTGAACTGCTACTATTGTGGAGGAAAGAACCACTATGCCAAGGACTGTGTCCTAAAGAAAATGGTAGAAAAGGATGAGGAGAAAGACGAAGAAGCTATGTTGATGAAAAAGCTTGAAGAGATCAACAGAAAGAAAACTACCGCTAACCCTTCAATGAATGCTTTAATTGTGCAGGGTTCGGTAGCGGATGATGAGTTCGGTGGCGTAGAAGTCTGGTCAACCGACTCTGAGGATGATGAAGTCAGGAAGCCATCTCACGGAAAGGCTTATGTTGCGAAAGGTGAAGGAAGCGGTGGAAAGTGTTTGATGGTGTCGAATGTATCTCAATTGAGGGGATACAACACAGACGGTGGGAATGAAGACACGAACGAGCGAGAGGACTTGTGCTTCACAGCGAAACCCCTTAGCGTGCAGTTCAATGAGCTTGATGAATTAATCAAGAAGGTACAATCCATTTTTGTTTCATTCAAAGTTCCACAAAGTTCATATGAAAAAGAATTAAAAAATGTAAATTCAAGAATCTCTCATCTAGACAGCAGTTTAACTCAAACACGGGTCACCAATTCCAACCTAACTGACCAAATAAGCAGGGTGTCTTCAAAGAGTGAGGAACGGAGAATGTGGATAGAGCTGAAGGAGTCGGAATGGATCAAATCAAAAGATGAAAACATTTATTTACAAAGAGACAATTTGAAACTTTTGAAACAGAGAAATGTCTTTTGTTTAATTGCTAAGCGTCTTTACACTAATATCACTCAACTTCATTTGAACTATGAAATAGGGCAGAAAATTCATCGCATGATTTTGCCCTTCCTTGAGTTTAAGGAGGATGAAATTGACGCTGAAGCATACAATTGCGAAAGTGTAGTTTTGTCTGAGGATGTAAATCCAACTTATATGTATGGACTAGACAAAATCGAATCTTTCATAAAGTCCAAGGACCATAAGGACATGCTGAAAAACCTTTTGGATGAAAATGATAAATTGAAACTAAGGACCGAAACCATACAAAAGTTTGACTCATTGAATGCCAACTTGAGCTCAAAAAATAAAATTGATGTTGAAAATGCATCTGAGCTTAATGAGGATGATGATATGAGTGAAATTTCTGTAGAGGATGTAGTTGACTGTTCTGAGTTTGTCAAGAGCGAACCCGAAAACCATAAAAACCTTATTTCAGAAAATTCTGTGGAGTTTGCTCGTTTGTCCCAACAACAGTCCCCGATCCTTGAATAAAAGGTTGTTGTATGTCAAAAGTTAAGGACGACTCCAAATCAGGTGTATAAGGTCACAGGAGTAACTGAACATCAGACACCCGAACTCACCGCCATTGTAAACGAAAATAATGCTGATGGTTGTGATGAGTTCTTCTGGTCCGCCTCTATCGACAATGCTGATGAAACCATTGGTCTGTCTGAACGGACGTCCTGGAAAACCAAAGCTAGATATGTGCCAGAGCCTTTGAACAAGCCTGATAACTTCGACATACCAAGTACCAGTGGTACAAAAGATGTTCCTGAAGAAAAAGGAGTTCCTGCAAAAGATGTCACTCCTTCAAGAGAAACATCATCAGTTCAGAGTGAACCGGCTGACAAAAAGCAGAAGCAAAAAGCAAACATCCATCGACAGCCGAAGCAAGTGAAGGATCAGAAGCAGCAAAGGAATCTGAGATACAAGAAGAATCTCTCAGAACGAAAACAGTTTTGGCGATCTCAAAATGCTCACTTCTCTTATCATGATAGAAATTTGAAGTCAGAGAAAAATGATGTTAGACCGCAAGAAAGTAATAACAACCGAAAGGAGAGGTTCGGTTCTGAAAAATATGACAACCGAAGGCAAAGGTTCGGTTCAGAGAACACTATCTACCGAAAGCAGAGGTTCGGTTCCGAGAGCAAAAGCGACCAAAGTTCTAGGTTCGGTCCCACTAATGATCAAAAACAAAATGGTCACTTAGAACCTCAAGTCAAGAAAACATCTTAGTCTAAATTCTCTCGTTCTACTTCTTCTAATTCTTCTAATTCCTCTTAACCCCTTTCTAAATCCAATTCTTTTCGATCTCAAAATCCAAAATATTCAAAGGATTTGAAAGGAAAATCGAAGGTTTCCTCAGTCAAAACAGGTCAAAATCATTCCAATGTCCAAATACCTAAACCTGAATCCAAACCGAAAGTAACAAATCCCAATAAAATTAAGGTTTTCACCATTAAAAAGAAAGATGAAACAACTTTAATAAAAAGAACATATTTTGTTGACATCTCTCTTACTATTCTTGTTCCTGTGAAAGGCTCACGTGGACCCAAGAAACTTTGGGTTCCTAAATCTGCTTATTTTTTGCAGGTTATCAGTGACGAGTAGTTTGACGAAGAATGGTACATTGACAGTGGATGCTCACGTCACATGACAGGAAGGAAGGAACAGCTGAGGGAATTTCGGTCTCTTTAAAACGGTGGAAATGTCAAGTTCGGGAACAACTCATTCGGCACAATAAAAGGGTATGGAATGATCACAAATGGAGACTTCACAATCAGAAAGGTTGCATACGTTGAAGGACTACAGCACAACCTCATCAGTGTATCTCAGCTTGTTGGAGGTACCGGTCTCAAGATCTCTTTCGATGATGAGGGTTCAGATATAATTGAAAAGAAAACGAAAAGAGTAATTCTCAAATCGGAGCGCAAAGGCGAAATGTTTCCCCTAAATCTCAAACCCATCAAAGGAAATCCAACTCTCTGCTTGTTATCCAAAGCACAATCTGACGAAAGCTGGCTGTGGCACCGAAGGCTCTCTCATCTCAACATCAAGGATATCAACAAACTGGTCACAGGTGCTCATGTTCGAGGTCTTCCATTGCTCAAATTCGATCGAGAACATTTATGTGCTGCTTGTGAAATGGGGAAGCAGAGTCGTCAAAGTCACCCATCCATTGTAAACACTGAAGTTGTTGAACCATTAGATTTAATTCACATTGACTTGTGTGGTCCATCATCTATCGAAAGCATCGGCGATAGCAAGTATATTCTTGTCATTGTGGATGACTTTTCACGTTTTACATGGGTGTTCTTTCTGAAGCAACACTCAAGCTAAAGATGTTTATCAAGCAGGTTGAGGTGCAGCTGAAGAAAGTTGTTCGCAACATCAGAAGTGATAATGGGCTGGAGTTTAAAAATAAAGAATTCGAAGACTTCTTGGCAGAAAAAGGAACCAGTAACAACTTCTCAGCTCCCTACACCCCTCAACAAAACGGAATTGTCGAAAGACTAAACTGATCTTTGTGTGAGGCGGCCCGAACCATGCTAAGTTTTGCCTCTTTACCATTATATTTTTGGGCTGATGCTATTGCTGCAGCATGTTTTACACAGAACAGGTCATATCTCAATAAACGCTTTAATCTCACTCCTTATGAGATCATCAACAACAGGAAGCCAAATGTTAAATTCTTCCATATATTCGGCTCACAGTGTTTCATCTTCAATTCTAAAGAACATCGTAACAAGTTCGACGTGAAAGCCGATGAAGGAATATTTCTGGGATACTCTCTCACTTCGAAAGCATATAGGGTTTTGAATAAGCGATCGAGGAAGATTGAAGAAACTTACTATGTGACTTTCGATGACAGCTATGTCAAAAAGCTGAAGCCCAATGAAGACACAGTTGGAGAAATTTGTTCTCAAACAGGCCTAGTCACAGCCTCGATTGCAAACCTATTTGAGAAGTTTGTTGAGTTATTCGATGAACCAGAGAAGGCCACTCTCTCGGAAGCTAGTGCAGCAGACAACATAGTAGATCATCTGAAGCAACTCATCGAAGATGCTGCCAAGCAAATGAATGAAGGAGGATCAAGTACCAACGACCCTCCACATCACAATGCTTCAGTTGAGGGGGAGGATCCAACTTCTTCTTCACAGCCGGGCTCACATGTTGAGGGGGAGAATTGTTCTCCAGCTGCTCCCGAACGCCCAGCTGTACCCGAAAGCCAATCTGCACCCGAAAGTCCAGTGGTATCCGAAAGCTCAACACCGCCCGAAACTCCTGTAGCTCCGGAAAGACAAGATTCACCTGAAAGCTTATCTGTCGAGGGGGGAGAATGCAGACATGACTTATGACTATGATAGTCAATCTGAACTAGAAGAGCTGGTAAATGCTGAATTGGATCCATCCTATGATCCAAATTACCCTCCTCTTGTTAAATGGAACAGAGATCATCCTGTTTCAGAGGTTGTTGGTAATGTCTCTGAAAAGGTCCTAACTCGATCACAACTGAAGGCAAAGCAAACTTCCCTATTGTCAAAAGTAGAGTTCTGTATGTTTAACTCCTTCGTCTCAAAAGTTGAACCAAAGACAGTTAACACTGCACTTGATCACTTCGATTGGGTTTAAGCCATGCAAGATGAACTTAATGAATTCGAAAGAAATAAAGTTTGGCGCCTCATGTGATAAAAAACAAGATGGATAAGATGGATAAGGAAGGCAATGTGATAAGAAACAAGATGGATAAGGTGGATAAGGAAGGCAATGTGATAAAGTTTGGCGCCTCAAATGGGTCTTTAGAAATAAGATGGATAAGGAAGGCAATGTGATAAGAAACAAAGCACGTCTAGTGGTGAAAGGATACAGCCAGGAGGAAGGAATCGATTATGAGGAACCTTTTGCTCCTATTGCTAGGATGGAATCCGTTCGCATATTTCTTGCCTATGCTGCACACAAGAACTTTGAGGCCTTTCAAATGGACGTAAAGTGCACATTTCTAAATGGAGAAATCGAAGAAACGGTGTACGTAGAGCAACCACCTGGATTTGTCAATGAAAAATACCCCAATCACTGTTATATTCTGGACAAAGCGGTATATGGATTGAAACAAGCACCGAGGGCCTGGTATGAAACGCTAACCAAGTTTTTAAAGATGTCCAAATTCAAACAAGGTTCGGTTGACCCAACCTTCTTTCGTAAGAAGGAAGGTAACCACCTTATGATTGTTCAAATCTATGTCGATGATATCATCTTTGGCTCAACGAATCCTAGCTTAACGGCTGAATTCAGAAAGCTGATGGAGACTAAATTTGAAATGAGCTCAATGGGTCCAATTAACTTTTTCCTTGGTTTAAATATTAGACAGGGACCCGAAGGCATCTTTATTAACCAGGAAGCTTACACGAAGACTCTCCTTGCTAAATTTGGCATGATGGGAGACTCAAAGGTCAAAGTTCCAATGACATTCGACACCAAGCTTACTCCATCCTTGGATAAGCCAGCCGTCGATATTACGCTATATCGCCAAATGATAGGTTCTTTAATGTACCTCACTGCTAGCAGGCCTGATATAATGTTTTCTGTTTGTTACTGTGCTAGATTTCAGGCAAATCCTCGTAAACCTCACATGCTTGCAGTGAAGAACATACTCCGGTATCTCAAGCGAACTACCTCTTTAGGCCTATGGTACCCATCCAACTCAGGCTTCTTCGTTCAAGCCTACTTAGATGCAGACCTTGGAGGTTGTGGACTAGACAGGAAAAGCACCACTAGAGGCTGCCAATTCCTTGACGGGAAGTTGGTTAGTTGGCAATCAAAGAAACAAATTTGTGTGTCCTTGTCTACAGCTGAAGCAGAATACATCGCAGCTGCCTCATGTACTTCACAAGTGATTTGGATCCAAAGCCAACTTCGGGACTATGGACTCAATATGAAAAAGATCCCACTATATTGCGACTCTGAAAGTGCAATTAGGATCTTTCATAACCCGGTGCAACACTCCAAGACTAAGCACATAGCACTGAGGTATCACTTCATTAAGGATCATGTGGAAGATGGGAACGTCGAAATACATTTTGTTCGAACCACTGATCAACTGGCTGACATCTTTACCAAAGCTCTTCCTGAAGCATCTTTTATCAAAATACTACAAGGGCTAGGTATGATGGAATCGGTGTCACTACCAAAAATTACCTCTCTAGCTCAAAAGCAAGAAGCGAAATAGACCGAACGTTCGGGTTCGGGTCTTGCGTTAAAATACCGAAATGAACCGAACGCTCGGGTTCGGTTGCATTATCTGCTTTTCGCTCATCACTCAAAGGTAGTTTCCTTGGTTGTAGATCTTATGTAGAAACTTTTCCAAATTCATTTCTCTTATTATCAACGTAATTCTCTCTTTCAAATCTACTTTCTTTGGCGACCGAAATCAACCGAACGTTCGGGTTCGGTTCCAAAATTTTTCTAACCCGAAATAGACCGAACGCTCGGGTTCGGTTTCAAAGTTTTTTCTCAACCGAAATAGACCGAACGCTCGGGTTCGGTTCCAATATTTTTTTTGTGTGTTTAATTTTTTTTGTCGTATTTTTTTTTTATTATCAAAAATTCCAAAAATATTTTTTTTATATATAAATTCAAAAACTCCAAAAAATATTTTTCTTAATTATCTTATTTAGTCTGACTTTTATTTTTTTTATTATTTATTTTATTTTTATTTTATTTTTATTTGTGGGTATATAATTTCATTAGCTTAGTGTCCCTAGAAGCATGCTGCTGTATGTGTCTAAAGCTTCACCTGATTCTGAATAATAAGCCTTAATGACTTGGTATAAACAAACCTCGTCTTCCCAATTAGGCCTTTTTATTTATTCTAATCATGAGCTACCTAACTCTCTTCTCACATGAGATATGAGTTTTCTGCTTGGTCCTATTTTGTTTATAGCAGAGGTACTTTGATTTCTTTACACCATCTACATTGTATTTCTCCATCATATTCGCTTCACAATCGTAACCCTTGAGACTCTCAGAGATTACCACTGAGGTTTATGGTTACACAATTTATGTCTTTATGATCTTCGCTTCGTGCCACTAAGAGCTAAGTGAAACCCAAAATTCAATACCCAATACGAATTGACGGTGAGCAATTAATTTGCTCTAGTTTTCACTAATGAATTGACGGACGTACCTCCATGAAATCTCAAAATTTTCTTTTGTGTGATTCCTATGAAATTGTTAAAACTAATAACATTTCTTCCCTTGGGATCCAGTTTTAATTTTTGTTGAGATTTTATAAATTTCCTAGTCAAATTAAATTATCTCCAACCTACTTGTTCAATAGACTACATCGGTCTCACAAGTACTTCGTTCGATTTCTGTCTTATATCAAGATTAGGAATTTTGAATCGAAGCAATAGCTACCCTGATAAGCCTAATTAAAAGAAGCCTTTCAACACTTCTTAAATAAGTGTCTGATCGTTATTCAACGGGAAACCACACAAACACTTTAAGGTCTCTCTTGACTTTGAAGGAAGAGATTTGTGCCCGGGATCATTTGTTTCGTGTCTTTATTGACATCACATATTTTCCCGATAGTGTTGCTTTATTTCTTTTCTTTTACACCCTAAGCACGAAAATCTTTGATTTTCCAAAATTCAGGTTCTCTTAATTACAAGGCATTTCAAATGAATTGGCGGTTGATTAAAGGCTGTGGTTGATTTTAATCCACGTGGGAGAAATTTTAAAAATATGTCGTTACAATTTAAAGGGAAAAGATGACGACATGATGACTCAGGCGGGAGTCTAATCGATTTGCTTTCAAACGGCGCAAGAGGGAAGCGTGCGAATCTAAACCGTTTCGTATCCAAACGGCGCCTGATGGGAAGGCGTGTTATTAGGGGCCTGACATTCTCTCTCATGCGTGATCATCGGCAACCCCAACTGTCACCCATCAGTCAACTCTGAAAAACCCTTCGTTTCTCAATCGAATATTTGGGAAGATCTTTCTCTCTCCTTAACCCATAGTATAAAAGGCACCATAATCCACCATTTACCTCTTTACCGTGCCCATATTTCCAGAGATCCAGAAACTCTTAACCTTTCACTGTTCATCATCTTCTCCATTTTCTTCAAGCAATGGCAGATTCTTCCTCAGTTCACGCAACATCCCACATTTTGCCGATTCGCCCACAACAAAGCTTGATCATCGATTTTACCCCTCAAGCTTACGAGGCCTTCATGTTCCCCATTATCGAGTGTCTGAATTTTTCTCCAATCGCTCCTGCACTAACCAGGGCTGAGATTGTTCCGATGGAGTTCCTGTCGCAGATCTTTGCGACTGCTCACTACGACAAGGTCGTTGACAGAATCTTCTTTGATGTCTTTGAGCACAAGGCGTCGATTTCAAAGCAGCAGTTCTATTCGCTGTTAGGGTTTGAAGCGGATTCTTCCAGGGTCAATCCAGAATCCATCCCCATGGGTCATCTGTTCAACATGTTCTACAACATGGGCTACACGGGGGGTGCTTACTACGGTGACGAAGTTCAAGAAGTCGTGCCTACCTCCACAGTGGAATGGAATGTTCACTGTATTGTTCAAGGGATTATCTGAACACAGTGCCGGGTCTGATGGAGCCAGCCGTTTATTTCTCTCCATAATGTATGGGATTTACAATCGAATCAACATGGACTACGGGTCTGTTTTGTGGTGACAACTCATCCAAAGTCTCTCCTCTACTTCCAGACATTCAGAGATTTCGTATGCTAGGTTCTGGACGATCATCACAAAATGGGAGATGGACAAGTACCACGTCCCCATTGTCGCTGGTGCTCCAATGTCTTCGATTGGTACTTTTCATACCACGAAGATTATTGTGTCGGACGCTTCAAAGTTTCCGTTCAATGGTTCAATTCCGGAAACCATGTGTGGGGATGTTCCTGCTGATAGCCGGATTATCCGAACGTACAAGGAGTTCAAACATTCCGGTCCAAGGGATCTCACTCCGGAGATGCTGAAATCCATACATGACGCCGACAAGCCTGCTCCAAGAGGCAAGAAAGCGGATAAGGGAAAACAGGTGTCCAAGGGGGCAAAAGGCCCGTCTCCAAGAAAGAGGAAACCCACAAGGGCTGCTCAGTCTCCACAGCAGAAGAGGAGAAAAACTCATCCGAGGTGAAAGCTGGTTATCGCTTCCTCCTCAAGCGAATCTGAGGGTGAGAGTTCAGATTCTGATGACTCTCCACGAGGCAACACTCCACCCAGATCTCCAACCCGTGAAGTTCATGTCTCTACTTCTCCAATCTCCTCTCCACCCAAAACAATTCCTATTTCTATTCCCCCCATAACTTCCACTACTCAAATACCACCCACTTCCATCCCAATACCTACACCAATATTCACCGAAGCAACCACAACAACCACGGCAGATGTTAGAACAAACGTATCTGATACGGGGGTTCATACTGAAGCACACAAATCCACCCAACACCCGAAACCACCCCAGCACCCGAACCTACACCTACACCCGAAACAACCCAACACGAACCTACCCATACTTCCGAACCACCAGCTTCACCACCACCACCTTCTCCTGGTCATGGTTCAGAGGGAGAAGAACCACTCCTTGGCAGGGAGAATATGACGTTTGACTCGGTCTACTATAGTCTGTTTCAAGTACAAAGCGATGATGACGACGATGCTCCTGTCACTAAAAGGCATCTCAAGGAGCTCCATGATAAAATTCACTCACTCATCGCCTCTTCTTCCACATCTCAGTCATCACTTTCTGAAGCTGTAGTTCAGAAAATTGTTGATGCCTTCTCCAAAGCTCAACAAGATTCTCTTGCTTCTGCAACCACCATCGTGGATGCCTCTACAAAAGCCTGTTAGGCTGCGACCGAAAAAGTCGATAAACTATTTACTGATGCCTCTACCCTATTGAAGTCTTTACGGGAGAGTGCCAATGCTGCCAAGACTACGCTGGAACCTATTGTTCACCAGCTGGCAACATCAGTCTCAACTGAGTTGAAGTCCTCCGCTTCTCTTCGTCAATCAATTTCTGATGACAACTCAGCCTTTCGCACAACCATTGAAGACCGTCTCTCAAAGCTTCAAGAAGATTTGGTTGCCGAGAACTCTCTTATGGATGTTCTAGCGAGGAAGACCACTGCTCTGAAGGTCAAGAGCATTCAACTCTCCAATTCTCAATAGGAGATTGACTCTCTTCGGTCTGAAAGGGAGGTGATAAAATCATGTGTTTCGGATGTCCACTCTGCCATCTCCAACATCCTCGAAGAACATGATCCCATTCTTAACTACACTGTGCGGCGTGACCTTGTAGAGAAGCTCGCTCCCGCCCTTACCCTACTCAGCAAAATCGGAGGGCTACTTGATTTCGTGTCCATTCCGAAACAGGGGGGAGAAAAGGAAACAATGTCCCAACCACCTTCTACCTCAACGGCAACTCACACTACCGAACCTCCTCCAGTAGGCCAAGCCTCCGGTTCTGGTGTGAAAGACAAAGGAAAAAAGATTGTTGAGGAAGAGGAAGAAGATGAAGATAAAGAGACTATCGCTTACTTGTTGAAGCGAAAAAGTCGAAACAATGAGGCTGACATCAGTGCTCGTGTGGCAAGAGAGGCTGAAGAAGCCGAAGGAAAACAGAAGGAAGCCCACGACCTTCTTGAGAGTAGGAAAACTCTTTTTCGTGCTTGGACTCTCGAGAGGATGATTAAAGAAGCCATTGACACACCAAGTATCTTGTGGCTGGAACCGATGATCTCTATAGATCGGTCCAACACTGTCGACTCACAGTTCGACATGCCACTGACCCGAAAGGCTTTTATCTTTCATGCCTTTTCCAACGTTGTAGAAATCCCTCATCCTCATCCACAGGTTGATCGGGATTTAATCAATTTCTATCTGAAGGCTACTCAACCCCAATATCAGACTTGGAGCGCTCAGAAAATTGTCAACGTTCGGGTCTTGAAGCCGTATAGTGAAGGGAACTTCATCAACATTCGGTTCAAGGTACTTTGGGGATTTGCCAAAACCGAACATGCTATTTCCCTTGCAGATCTTCCAAACCATAATCCCCATGATTGGATTATCTTGCACAACATCCTCCTCACCAACGAAGTTGAATATGGTCCGATCACAGATCATTTCAAGAGGATGCTTGTGTGCTACATCATGGAAGTTGCACTGATGGATCAGGAGATTGCGAGCGTGTTTAAGAAGAAACCTACAATTTCTCCTGTTGGCTCTGCCAGTGATCTCAACCAAATGCAGATGGGCAAGATTGACTCAAGAAGGAATTCAGTTATGTTTAACAGGAATGAAGGACATAAATGTCTTTTCGCCTTGGCTGACAAACACCTCTACACTACTGCATGTTTGGAGCACGTTTTGGGGATCATCCACAGATGCAAGCAGAACACAACGGATGATGTCAAGTACTTTGATGACATGATACAATGGTACATTCGGTTCAGACAGACTATTCTTGCTCTAATCTCACGTCTGTTTGATACTACGAAGAAAGTTCCCGCTGCTGGCCCAAGTAAGAAGAATAGGTAGTCTTGCTCCAATTTGACGCAAAGGGGGAGATTGTTGGGTCGTGTTTTGTATAATGTGTTGCGTCTATTGGGCTCATTAGCTAGTCCATTTTGTATCTCCGGTATGGGCCTATCCATCCATGAGTTTTAGTAGGGTTTAGTATAAATTTAGGTGCTTGCATGCATCTTAGAATAACGATAGAATAGAACGATCAGAGCATAATTCTGAAGTTTATTATTATCGTTCTTGTAACCCTAGATCCTCTACAGCGGAAGTTCTTAGTCGAGCTCTGCTGAGGATTGTCTGATCTAATCATTCGACATATTTTGATCCACACTTGTGTTATTTATTGTTTTTTTTATGTTCATCATAATACCTGTTACAAAGATCTAATCAATCTTCAAGTTTGTTTTATAACTTATCACCAAGTCAACTCGGATCCTCTCCGATGTTGCCACTGAACCTGCACCAGAGGCACCTCATTGTTCCTCAGAACCTTGATCTTCCGATCTACAATCGCAACTGGTCTCTCTGCGTAGTTCTGGCTCGCATCCACCTGAATATCCTCTAACGGCACTACCGCCGACTCATCGGCTATACACTTCCTCAATTGAGACAAGTGGAAGGTATTATGAATCCACTCCAACTCCGTTGGTAGCTCCAAGAGATACGATACCATGCCCACCCTCACGATCACTCTTAACGGCCTAATATGCCGGGGCCCTAGCTTGCCCCTCTTCCTGAATCGAAACACTCCTTTCCAAGGAGATACCTTTAGGAGAATATAATCATCGACCTGAAACTCAAGCTCGGATTGTCGCATATCTGCAAAACTCTTCTGGCGACTCTGAGCGGTCAACAATCTCTGCCTGACTCGCTGTATCTGCTCTGTCGTCTGAAGCACGATCTACGTGCTACCCATCACTTGGTGCCCTACCTCTCCCCAACAAATGGGAGTCCGACACCTCCTCCCATACAACAGCTCAAAGGGCAGCATACCAATGCTCGAATGATGGCTGTTGTTGTAGGAGAACTCCGCTAAGGGAAAATACGTGTCCCAACTTCCGCCAAAATCCAACACACATGCTCGGAGCATGTCCTCGAGCGTCTGGATCGTCTGCTCACTCTGACCGTCAGTCTATGGGTGGTATGTTGTACTAAAATGTAGCGTTGTACCCAACTCTTCATGAAATTTCTTCCAGAATCTGGAAGTGAAACGCACATCCTGATCTGACACGATCGAGATCGGCACCCCATGCCGCGATACCACCTCCCTCACATAGACCTCTGCTAAGTTTTCTGTAGAAGAACTCTCACTAATGGCGAGAAAGTGAGCACTCTTTGTCAAACGGTCTACTATCACCCAAATCGCATCGACACCCCTCGTCGTTCTTGGCAATTTGGTGATAAAATCCATGGATATCTGCTCCCATTTCCATTCCGGGACTTCCAGTGGCTACAACTTACCATGCGGCCTCTGATGTTCGGCCTTAACCCTACGACAGGTTAGGCACCTCTCAACAAAGCACGCTACATCTCTCTTCATACAGGTCCACCAATACTCCTTTTTAAGATCCAAAAACATCTTAGTGGCCCCAGGATGGATCGAGAATCTCGATCTATGCGCCTCCTCCATCAAGATGGTACGCGTTCCTCCAACAAACGGTACCCAAATCGAACCCTAGAAGGTCATAAGCCCTCTGCTATCGGTCACGAACTCTGACACCTGTCCAATAACTCGCTCTCTCTTATGGTTCTCCGGTTTTACTGCCTCAGCCTGAGCCCCTCTGATGGTGTCCAATACCGGGGTCATCACCGTCGATCTCATACAAATATCCCGAATCGGGGCGCTCTCTGCCCTACGACTCAGGGCGTCGGCTACCACATTAGCCTTGCCCAGGTGGTACAGGATGTCGCAGTCATAATCCTTTATTACATCCAACCATCTCCTCTGACACATGTTCAGGTTCAGCTGATCCATCAAATACTTCAAACTCTTGTGGTCTATGTATATCGTACATCGAACCCCATATAGATAATGGCGCAAAATCTTGAGGGCGAACACCACAGCCCCCAACTCTAGATCGTGGGAGGGATACCTTGCCTCATGGGGCTTCAGCTTCCTTGATGCGTATGCGATCACATGTCCCCTCTGCATCAACACCGCGCCCAACCCAGATATCGATGCGTCAAAATAAACCACAAAGTCCTCCATTCCCTCTGGAAGAGCCAACACTGGGGCTTCGCATAATCTCTGGCAAAGAGTCTCAAATGAGGCCTGTTGCTCAGGGCCCCAGCTAAACACCACTCCCTTCTGGGTCAATCTGGTGAGAGGAACAACAATCTTGGAGAAATCCCTGATGAATCTCCAATAATAGCTGGCCAACCCTAGAAAACTCCTGATCTCGGAAGCAGATTTCGGCACTTCCCAACTCAACACTTCCTCGATCTTGGCCGGATCGACCAAAATCCCCTTTTGGTTAACGAGGTGGCCAAGGAATTGCACCTCTCGTAACCAAAAATCGCACTTGGAGAATTTGGCATAAAGCCTCTCCGATCTCAGCACACTGAGGATTTCTCGCAAATTCTCCTCATGCTGCTCCCTGGATCTCGAATATACCAAAATGTCGTCAATGAACACAATCACTGATCGATCCAACATCGGTCTGCATACCCTGTTCATGAGATCGATGAACGCTGTAGGCGCATTGGTGAGCCCGAATGGCATCACCACGAACTCGTAATGCCCATAACGAGTCCTAAACGCGGTCTTCTGGATATCCTCCTCGCGCACCCTCATCTGATGGTATCCAGATCTCAGATCAATCTTGGAAAACCAAGATGCTCGCTGCAGCTGGTCGAACAAATCATGGATCCTCGACAAAGGATAACGGTTCTTGACCGTTAACTTGTTCAACTCTCGATAATCTATGCACATTCGGTGCGAACCATGCTTTTTCTTCACAAAAAGGATCGGTGCTCCCCACGGCGAGCTGCTCGGCCGAATAAACCCCTTCCCCAGCAGCTCCTGAAGCTGCGAGGATAACTCCTGTATCTCTGGAGGTGCAAGGCAATAGGGCGCCTTAGCAATAGGTGTTGCTCCCGAAATCAAATCAATGCGGAACTCAACCTGCCTCTCAGGAGGCACACCCGGTAACTCCTCGGGAAAGACATCTGGGAGCTCCCACACTATCGAAACCTCCTCAACCATACTCGGTTTCTCTACACCAACTCTCGTATCCATCACATATGCTACAAAACCACTACAACCCTGTTGTAGGCTCTGTCTCGCTCTAGCAGCCGAACAAAACGCTGAATCCGGACGGGTACCCTCGCCGTACACCGTAAGAACTCCCCTACTTGGGTCTCGTATAGTCACCAGCTGCCCCTCGCAATCGATAACGGCTCCAAATCTGCTCAACCAATCCATGCCTACGATGACACAGACTTCCCCCATCGCAATCGGGACCAAATCATTAGGAAACTCTACACCAAAGATCTCGAGTACACCCGAGTCAAATAACACCAAAGAAGGTACAGAACTCACAAGAAAAGTACCTATGCATATCATAAAATAAGCACAAAATCTCAAACATTAAAATAAATACATGAAAGTATACATACCAGCCACGACATCGGGCGCTGCACGGACCTCCTCCGCAGTCAACTGGAAGGCTCTCCCCCGAGCCTTCGGCGTCTCGGTATTCACCGGCCGACTGTCAGAAGCTCTAATAGCAGCAGAGGCAGACCCCTGAGAAGCTCCCTGTGCTGACCCTCGCAGCAGCAGACACTCAGCCTTCTGGTGTCCGGTCTGGTTGCAGTGGAAACACACTGCAAACCCCTTGGCCATATGCCCCTCCTTGCCACACTTGTAGCAAGATCCAGCTCTACAAACTCCATCATGACCCTTGCCGCACTTTCCACAAGTGCAGCCCTTCTGGCTCCCTGCTCTAGGATCAGCGGGCTTAGCCCGCTTGGCTGCTAGCTGGGACTGTGCCGGTCGCCGATCCCTCCCCTGAGACTCCGCCTCCTCCCTAGCCTAAGTCTCTAGCTCGATCACCCTCTTCCGGGCATTTGCCTGATGCTTGGCAAATGTCCGGTACGAGGAGTTCGCCACGAACTCCCGAATATCTCTCCTCAAAATACTCAAATAACGGCTCATACGTGCCTGCTCAGAAGACACGTGCTCAGGGCAGAACATCACCCTCTCATGAAACATCATGGTGATAACCATAACAAACTTCGTACCCTGCTTGAGGGTCAAAAACTCATGTGCCAACCGGTCATGTTCCACCGGGGGAACGTACTCATCACGAAACATGGCGGTGAACCTCTCCCAGGTTACTGCATCAAGCTCTGCTGGAGAATAGTGTGCTGTCGTGAACTTCTACCAGTCCTTCGCCCCCAGGCGAAGCTGGTTCAGCGCAAACCGAACCATCAAGTGCTCCGGACACGAGCATGTATAGAAACATCCCTAAATGTCAGATACCCATCTCATCGCTGCAATCGGATCCTGCATCCCATCAAACTCTGGTGGCTTCGTGTTGCTGAACTCCCTAAACAACAACGAGTCACCCCCCTGCGGCCTAGCAGCAGCAACGGCTGCGGTGGCCGCTGTAACAGCAGCCTCAGAAAGAGCGCCATAACGCTCGTCAAAAGTCTCAATCAGCGTGGTCTTGATAGACCCGAACATCTCTGGTATCTCTTCTCTGATGGCCGCAGCCACCTCCTCATGGATGATCCGGCGGATCTCCTCATTGCTAGTCTCGCTGCTCTCTGGCGCATGACGTGTCCTCAGCATGATCTACCTGTGAAATACAACATACGATATATTAGAAACTCACTCGAGCATACTCACACTCGATAACTCATCCCTTATTGATCCCTGGCATCCTAAAGATTCTTACTTGAACTGTACACCGTCCCGGTGTTTTCAGTAGTACGGGCCCAATAATACTGTTCACACCGCGTCGGTATACACCCGAAGTCCTCCTGCTAGGATCCCAAGTCCCAAGTACTCTATTATGCACAATCCATTCTCTAACAGATCTCTAATAAGCTCCTCACTACTACCTACTCACTCTCAAGCATCTCATCGCAGCTCACCTCCCTCTAGGCTAAGGCATCACAAATTAGGCCACTCTAGTCCTAATAGGAATACCTAGCTCACTCTAGCACGAGAATACATCATATCAATCTCATAAGCATATAACATAAGGGTATTTTTTGAAATCACTGCTCGGGCGCTGACTGATCGTACACACAACTCTGCTCTGCGTTATTCAAAAATCATTCATTTTTTTTAGAAAACTTGGTTCTCTTTTGAAAATATTTCTCAAATCCTCAGTTTGAGTTCAAATACGCCCGAAGGTGTACTTGAATCCCTCAAACCAAGGCTCTGATACCAACTTGTAACACCGTAAATTTCAAAACAATTTTTTTGCATTTTATAAAAACATAATTCATTCATTACTCATAAAAACATCATTGTTTAAAACTCAAATCATAACATATATCAATCCCAAGATCTCATAACATAAAATCCCATGTGTGTATTGATCAGGTCGGTGCCTTCCCGCGATCCTCGCTAGTACCTGAAACACAAAACACATAACACTGTAAGCACGAAGCTTAGTGAGTTCCCCAAAATATCATATATAACACATATTAGCCACTCGAGGCTATAACTCTGTGGGTTTGTGCACCCAACTCTGCGAACCCTCAGGTTCTATCTCTGTGAACCTTCCGGTTCTAACTCTGTAACATGCACAACATAAATCACATAGAGTAATGCAGTGCAACACATAACACATATATAGAATACAACACTGCATCACATAACTCTGATAACCTACTCAGGGTAAAGTATAGTGAGAAGACTCACCTCAGACTCTCGTAAATCCCTGACTCTGTTGAAGTATTGCCTAGCCTCCGCCTATTCACACAAGGTAAATATCCTCATAAATATAACCCTCAAGGCTAGACTCGACCCTCTATTGTCACCCTCAGAAGGGTAAAAGACTATTTTACCCCCTTCTCGACTCAAGGACTCCATTGTTGACCAAACCCTAAAGGTCAACAAAAGTCAATGGTCAAACTTTGACCCAACTCGCCGAGTGCACTCCGGTGACTCGGCGAGTACCCACACATGACTCCTAATTCTTTGTCCCACTTGACACGTCGAGTCCCTCCCTAAACATGACGAGTCTCATCAGACATGAATCGTGGGGCCACCCCGACTCAACTCGCCGAGTTTCAAGAACAACTCGGTGAATACAGCCTTGAACCTCAGTCCTCTAGTCCCCTATTGACTCACTGAGTCATCCCCCAACTCGGCAGTCCACTCACTTAATGATTAATGGGCAACCTTCATACTACTTGTCGAGTCTGTTCTTGGGACTCGGCGAGTTCATGCCATGCACACTCTCAAATCAACTTATGAGGTCAGATCCGTCCCATACAATCATAGATCTAGCCTCCCCAAGCATGATAATCACGTAAAGCTAACATCTTGGTGCTCATGCAAAGGCTTAAAGGCCTTATTTGAAGATATGACCACTAAAATGACATCTAATGCTCATAACCCCCATTAACACTCATAATGCTCAAGGGAAAAGGGTCTCTGGACCTCTTTGGGTCCAAATCTAAAGCACCAACACGAGAAGGGACCAATTACTCAATAACCTTCCTCTAAAAGGGGCTAAAAAGCCCTAACTCTAGAAATTACACCATAAACTGAAGAAGGGTTGAATGAATACCTCAAAATGAAGTCTCTGAGCCCTGGAATCACTGGATTAGCACCCTCTTTAGCCTCCTCTTGCCTTGGTCCTCTTCTATTTGCAAAAATAGCAACAAGTGCTCAAGAAGTGGCTCCTTTCCTCTCACAATCGCTCTAGCTCACTTAGGGTTTCTCTCTTGGGTCTGGTAACCGCTGGAGAACTAACCTTAAAACACTCAAACTTATCCCAAAAGTTTGATAGTTAGTTGATACAGATTTGACTTCAATTGTAGTGGATGGTTTTACTGGGGTTGAGCTCTTCTGCTTTGTAGAATGCTCACTCGTAGACCTGGCAACTTTGCCCTGGTGTGTTCTTCATAGGATTCATACTTGGTCCATCAATCATTACCTAGCGTATACAAGTCGTAAACGATTAAGATTAGTAGGACTTTCGGATGTGCGACTCTACCCCAGGTCCACAACCCATAGGGAAACAGGATATAGGGTGGAAACACACATACTAGGTCTGCGTAATCACACTCATATACCACCCTTGCGCTTACATTCAAGAATAATAGGCGGGCTATATTCGTCCATAGCCTCTATGCTCGGACATTGGTCTGTTGGATGAGTGGTATTTCATGACGATCTGCGGACGTCTGACGATAAGGCTTTGGAGGACAAAGTACTCTTCGCATGAGTACTTCGGGGGTTTAGAATGCGAAAGATAAAGTTTAGGTTTTGGTCGGACCTTCGATACGAATGATGAAAGTTTCGAGGAGTTGTCGATCGAGGCAGTAGAAACCAATGAACTTAGTATGGTGAGGACCACGCCAACTCATGACGAAAGAAAAACAACGGACTCTATACTGAACAAAATTTTTTTCAAATGAAAGAAATGGCTGATAAATGATGATGTATCCCTGGTATGATTGGTACTGTACTTCTAGTATGTTCAACAATGCACTCCTTGTAACTGATCTCGAGTTTCCTGTTTTCTATTTTGAAATTAACACTCCTATGTATCGTACTGCTATGTGCGCATACATACAAATAAAAGTGCTTTACTTACTAAAGGGATACTTTTATACCATGATCCCCCATGGTACCACTAGTATCACCAGTCATACACAAGTTGTGAATACTTAAGATGATCCAGGCAGTCGACTGAGGATCTCTGCCTCAAATCCTCAATCAATTAAGGAAAGGGGGCCTAAGCAGAGTCACTCACTCTAAGTCTGCAACATCTAAGTTGTGCACAACCCTGATGTATATGGTGAGTCGTAATACCTTCTCTAAGGGATCTTTTAGTTCTCTTGAATATTACGACCTATTTCAACATGTGAGTTGTTATAGTTACATTTAAGTGTCATCCCCCCAATTTTAATCTTATATGAATATAAATAAATTTTAAATGAAATTACTATTCTGAAAACGTACCACTACTCGACGACGACTCCGAGGTAGATTCTCCTACGGTGATCATCAGAATACGTCCATCCGCTCCTGAGTTATTCATTCTCAGGCAGTCCCTCTGACGGTGTCCAGTCTCACCACAGCCATAGCAGGCTTGGCTTTCTTCAGTTTTAGGACTTGAGAGATCAGTTGAGCCGGTGCCCTGCAGAAACGGACTGTGTGTCCCTTTCTGTGGCAGTTCAGACACTGCATTTCCTGGCATACTCCGTGATGGGTTTTGGCCATAAGAACATCCTATGTGCTCATACAAACCCTAATGCTTGGATCTAGGTTTCTCTATTGTACACGCAATTCATCCAAGACTATAAACCCTAGATCTAGTATATGATAATCAATATAAACATAAGAATGGGTTTAAGATATTACCTTGATTTTTATGTAGCAATAACAATCACAAATACTTCTTGTATTGACTTTAGAAAGCTTAGAGTCACAAATGTCACTCCTCTAATGGTTCACAACCACCAAGAGCAAGAGGATGAAGAGGAGAAGAGAAGGAGGCTGCCCAAAACATGTGGAAACCCTAATCAACAAGTTCACCACGTTTTTGAGCCTTAAGGGTCCTTTAAATAGAGAGGCTATTAGGGTTATCAATCAAGGAAACCCTAATTTGGATGCTTAAGCCCTAAGCAACCCATGGGCTCCTTCCTTAAAGGCCTAGGACGATTTTTAATGGGTTTCCCCATAGAATTCGTCCACCCCTTTAATATGGAGTCCATTAGCTCAATATTCAACTATCATACAATTGACAGTTCTAGTCCCTTAAGTTTAATTAATGTCTCGTAGTCACAAACTTAATTCGTATTTATTCTTGACTAATATTAATTAAACAATATGATTTCTCCTTTAATATATTATTCTCATAATATATTAATAAATCATAATTAATCCTTTCTCTCTATAATTCATCCTATCAAGTTGCTTTGGTGAAGGCAACCCAAAAGGACCATGCACCATCGGGTCAAGTACATACAAAAATAGTTATGGACTTAGACACTAATCCAACAGTCTCCCACTTGGTTAAGTCTAATAACTATTATGCGTATGACTTCAGATCTCGATTTGCAATTGTAGCTTTCCAAAGCCATTGTCAACTCTGATCTTATTAGATACGTGTGTCCTTTAGATAAGGGATCATATATTCCTCCATTCTTGATATCGTATAGATATGAGACATGAACTTAATAATTCTCTCTATACTATTTCCCGACTTCTGATTAATGATGACTGACAACAGACTACAATTGAAACATCAATTTAGTTCCGACATGGCCAAGCACTTAGGTGCCACCACTAAATCATCGAGGGGCCCACAGATATCGCTTTCATCCCACTTTGGATACAAGGAACAGATAAACTTTGACTCAATGCTCGCTTGCACTCACTCACTGAATCACACACAACAATATGTTTTATAACACCAAGTTACTGGTGCGTTTGCATATTATCAATGTGTAACCGACTCACAAGATACAACTTACACATCTTGGTTTCAAGAATATAAGATGTTATCATGTCACTAATCACTAGTGATAAAATCCATGAAGTGATCCAAGTGAGCGTGGGTTTAATCCAATGCTCAAATCATATTCATAAGCACTCATGACTGTGGCCCGTTCGAGTAATTTAAGTGTTCTCAACCAATAAAATTATTCAAGAAGTCAAAACATGCAAAGTGAAACACAAGAATAATACTAATCCCATATGGCCTCAAACCTTGAGTATATATAAAACATCTTTTATTTATCACCATATCGATTACTCATTATTTGTTGTTTTGGGTAATCAGCTTCTTACTTGAATCATTACAACGCTTTTCCTATGCTCTTAGCATGCATAAAATATTTACCTACGGTTCTTACTTTGTGAAATAGATCAAATGAACACATTTCCAATCATAAAAGTTTCTAATCTAGACATTGATTCTCAATATCTAACTCCCAATATGGAAACATTTCCATATTTTCCATATGACAACTCATTCTTAATAGAATCTTATCTATTCATAATAATGTCAATATGGTCCATCCAATACTATACTTCCAACTACTCACAAGCGACCAATCCTCGGCGAACTTTGGATTGTCCTTTGATAGTTGTTTAATTAATTTAGTCAAAACTGATTCTTGTCCTTTTTCCCTCTAAATGCGCTAGACATTTGGATATTTTAGAATGGTCAAATATTATAGCATTTGCAATCGATCCTATACCCGAAGCGTATGGGACACGATGCATACAATTCCCTATGAAGCTCCCTGACAACCCCTTCAATCAATCTTCATCTTGGCTGGCAGCCTAGATTGAGCCCTGGGACTGTCTTAAGACTGAAAGAAAGGATTTTTTTGGAAGACAAGGCATATTTCATTCCGAATTAAGACATAATAAACTTCCAAATTATGGAATGAATCCATGGAAAAACTGGTTAAGAGGTCATTATCAATACGATTTATCTCAGATTACATCGTCTAGATTAATCCCCCAAAAATGGCGAAATAGAATCAACCAATGCCAGACGTCTCAAAATAAAGATTTAAACAAATGGTATTCCTCTGAAAAAGACCAATTACTTGATTAAAAAAAAAAACAAAATTTGAAAGTCTATTTATTACCAAATAAAGAGGATAATTTAAAAAAAAAAACTATAGATATGATCTTTTATCATATAAATATATTCATTCTGAAACTAAAAATAACTACTATATTTATAGATCATCATTAGAAACAAATAATAACCAAGAAAATTCCACCAGAAATAAAGAAATTTTTTTTAGCATACTCAAGAATATTCCTAGCAAAAATTATTTAGGAAAAAGCGATATTATATATATGGAAAATCCCCATCCCGCCTAAAATTTGAAGAATTTGTTGATAGTTAGAATAGATTCGTAGACCAGGTCGACTGATCCGTTTTCAATTTTGAAAAGTTCTGTTAGGTTCTTAGTAGCAATCGGCGACCTTTTTTTCTTTTACTTCACAGAGCTTTTCGTCTCCTTGATAGCTGGAAGTTCTCCAAAAGTATGAAAAGCTGGAGGACTTTGTACCATCCATTCCGGTGTGGTTGGATTCTGTTCAACAGCCCAAGGACTTGGAGCGCATCTTTTGTTGTTTCCACTGCTTGAAGTGATTGTTACGACCACGAAGAAACGACAAATCCCAACTACAGATATAGAAGAGCCAGAACTGCTAAGGGCATTCCATCCAGCGTAAGCATCTGGATAATCTGGAATGCAACGTGGCATACCCGAAAGCCCTAAGAAATGCATGGGAAAGAAGGTCGGATTAACCCTGAAAAAAGTGATCCAAAAACGGATTTGACCTAAAGTTTCAGGATATGTTCGACCAAAGATTTTACCTACCCAATAGTGAAATCCTGCAAATAAAGCAAAAACGGCTGCCATAGAAAGTACATAATGGAAATGTGCAACCACATAATAAGTATCATGTAGAGCAATGTCTAGCCCAGAATTTGCCGGAACGATTCCAGTGAGTCCCCTCTTACATGAAGATTTAATACTTTATCAATCTTCTGCCATAAATTTTTATGTGCTACGTTCTTATAATTCGAATTATGAAGGGGAGTGTCGTAATCATAATCGAAGTTTAAGAATACATTATGCATCCTTGACTAAAAATATTAATATTCCAAAGCCTAAGCCTTTAGATTTGAAATGAAGCATAATATTATCTACCTTAATTATAGCAAAACAACTATTCAACCCTTACAACTTTGCAAAGTATGACTCTTGTTTTCTGTAATTAATATTGCTAACTTGCAATACTTGCCTTAATAATCATACAAGCATAACATTTATGCTCCCACTATCACGATGATTATTATAAACATAACACTTATGCTCCCACTAGCTTTGACATGCATTCAGAAACAGCTTAACTTTCAGAAAAACAATGCCTATTGAATTTCTTTAAGTTCATATTTCTAATACCTAATGCTTTGATAATGTTTTATCAAGGCTTCCTGAACTTATACACCTTTGTCTTAGATAACTCATATGTATGTCTAAACAATTCAGACTAATTGCCAAATCTCATAATTCGAGTCATGGAAAGGGATACCGTAACCATAATCGAATTCGAGAATCTAATTTTCACATTCACTATCTTCTTAAAAAAAATCTCTCTTAGTGAAAACATTTCCTCGCAGTCATTTTCATGAAGGAGGTAATCTTATGACACTTAGATTTTAATGGTGTATGTTTTCCTATCCATTTGAATTTGTTAAAAACAAAGTTTATGACAAATTCAAACTCATATGGACCGAACCTTTTCATTCTTGATTTCTTGCCTTATGGTAACACGGCTGCCCACCATGTCTTACAAGTAGTTAAGCAGCTCACTCTTTCCTATCAATGTACTTTCCATTGATCAAGGTCCTTGACTTTTATGCATTCAAATGACAACTCATAGAACTCATATGCATAATTAACTCGATTGGAATGGCATAGAAACAAGATAGTGTCAACACGATAGGTTGTAAACCTCAAGTCGTGTGCTAGTGATGATTGATAAGGTTTATTCTTGATTAGCTCTTAAACTTTTCAAGACCATTAAGACTCCCACTGTCTCCTTGACATATAAGATTCTCTTTTCAATAAACATTTCTTGACAAAAAAATATTCAAGAGTTAGTGTACCTTTTATCAAGACAAAACACTTCACAAAATTGGTCCTAGTTGGTCTTTGTCTTATCCAAGAAATCACAACTTTCCAATTTCAAATGTGTGAGAATAAGAAAACCTTTTTCTAAATTCTACATTTGATGAATGTTATAAACCTTCTTAAGACTTGTCACTCAATGTCACAATCTTAACTTTAAGACTTGTTTTTGGAACGAAGTATGATTGACTTCTTGATTTAACCATTTCTTCAACTGTTGATTCCTCTTCTCAGACATACAATTGCACTAGGACTTAGTCGGAGGATCAATTGAGATATACGGTTCTTAATCATTAAGACCTATCATAAAACATGATAAAAGGTACTCTCCTTTCTTCTTAGAATAGAGAAACTTTTATCTTTCTGCCTACTTGATTCTTCTTATTCGTTTTGCTATTGTTTCAAACCTTTTTCAATCAATTCAGAATTACACTTAATCTTATAAGTATAATCATATTTACTAAACCTTTAGTAATTCATGACGAATATCTTTGTTACTCTTGTGGTGGATTTGATCAAAACACAACTTTGTGTACTCGATCTCCTAGTCTTTTACTTGACACTTTGTCAATGAATTAGTCTAATTTCCAAATATGAAATTTCTCATTCATCGTGCAACCAAGTTGCATGATTCCAAGTTTCTGTCCACTTGAAACCTGGGCGATGAGAAACTCTCCCTATTTGGTAACTTCTTGACATTTCCATAAATAACATAATTGAGAATCACATCCATTTGTTGTAGAAATATTTGAACATCAATTTTTCATAACGATTTCATTGCAAGGAAATAAATAAATAAATGAGTCAAAACAAAATTTATTTTATTCATAAAAGCAGCAGAAAACATTTGTCCTTACAATTCAAAATTAACTGAAAAACTATGTAATCAAATATTCCTAACAAATCTATCATAACTTTCTAAGCTCAAAATCTAATCTTCAAGTCCATGCAATCGAGATCCATTTATTTGTGATTAGATTCATCTTGTTCTTCCATCAAGCTTCCTCTGTTTTCACTGATCCTGCAAAACATTCAAATGCAATCTTATCACATTATGTATTAAGAATCAACGAATAGGAACTTAATGGAGTTAGATAGTGGATTTTACCTGAAGCACAACCATACTCTTTGACTCTCCCATCTTCTGGACTCTTCAGGCTCTTAGGGCAGACTTGTATCCAACGCCATTTCTTTTAGCAACAAACGCAGGTTGGTTCTCCTAGAACGCCCTCGAAAGCATGGTTGGTTGACTTTCCCAACAAATATGCTCCATTGCTTTGCCAAATCATTTCTGATTCAGCAACAATGAGCATGTAAGTTAGGTCAATGAGGTTTTCGTCATGATCCATCATATAATACTTTCTTTTTAACTCATTATATGATTCAGGGAGTGACTGCAGAACCCAGTTCAAAGCCAACTTATCAGGGAATGACGCACCCAACATTATCAACCTATCGATTTGTGATTTCATTCCTAGAACGTGGGCACACACGGGTTTACCATCTTCATGTTTCATTTCCAATAGGGATTTAGTGACATTGAACCTTTCAATTCTTCGATCTTGTAGGTTAGGGAGAATAATTGGAGGAGGTGGAGGAAGTGAAGCATGATTTCTTGTTCCTCGATTGAATCGTGGACTATCATCTTCATGTGGAATGTTTGTTCCTCGGGATTTGGGAAGACCATAGTTCTCGTACACTGACATCTACAAAACGGGAGAAAAAAATAAATTCAAGTTAGTTGATAGATTGAGTCCTTAATAAATCACCCAAATGAGATATTAAGGCTAGGACCCAACACAATATTCCACAACTTGGGAGAGGGATGTCGTAACCCAAATTGTAGAACATTTGAAGGTAAGTGAATGACGATTCACTAATTTTCCACCATGAAAAACGAAAAACTAATTAAGTTTTAAATGCTTTGAAAATTCCTAGATCCTTTGAGATTCATTGAACTTTTCAATGGCATGTTTAAATCTCGATATGCCCCTTTAGTTTTTGACTGGGATGCCGAGGATCACAAAGCGGGTGTGAATAACCATGCAAACTTACATGGTGCCCTCACACGTTACAGTCACCTATTTGATGTGCCGGTAAACCACACACGCTCCACCGAACTATGACAAACATTGAGTCACCCTTTGCTACCTTTTCTCAGAACCATTTAGTGTGTCGGTTAACCACACACGCTCCACTAACGTCCTCGCAAGGGTACAAAGTGTAATTTCATGGAATTGCATCAATTCACTTTTTGTCCGATCCTACCCGTTCGGTTAACGACCCTCCACTAGTCAAGAGTGCGGTGGGTAAGAGTGGATACCCATTCAATCGCCATTTTATAGGCAATTTCCTTAAACACCCCTTATAGACCAGCTTTGTGAATGAGGCTTACTAACGGTAAGACTGACTTTTACTCATACATATATATAATGTTAGACTTTTAATGTTATATAGTATAGGGTGTATTTTACACTTTTAAAATACTAGGTGGTCAATTTTAACAATTATACTTTTAATTCATTTAAATTGTAAACCAAAACTTTTGATGGATTTATTAAACCTCTTTTAATTATACACCTTAATTAATTAATAAAACCATAAGGGTGTGATATGAACTTTTCAAAATAATATTAGAGTTTTAGAATTTAACATTCCAAAATTAAACTTGTAATCAACTTTTAAATTCCAAAACATGAGGGCAAGTTTTGAAACATTTCAAAACACTAGGGTTTCAACTATTTAAATTTCAAAACAAAAACTTTTGAGTTCAAATTTAAACTATAAAACCTAAAGGGGAAAATTGAAACTTTTCATAACACAAGGATCAAATAACAAATAATATAAATTAAACAATTAATTTTGTCATTATCTATATTTGACCTAATTTCAATTTCTTGCAAAATAAGTTACCCAATTAATGCAAATAATCAACTTTAATCATATAAGGAAGTTATTATCTAATCAATTGGTAATTATCTTCTGTTTAATCAAGGATATACTCATAAATATGCATAAAATCAAATTTTAATGACCTAAAACAGATTAGGCAAGTATCCATGAGTAAAACAACAAGAAATCCCGAAATCCCCTCTTTCTGACGCTCGAACTCGCCGAGTACCCCTATGGACTCGCCGAGTAGGGGCCTACTCGCCGAGTCCACAATGGGACTCGCCGAGTTCATCAGGCAGACTCACCAAAATCGAATTTTTCATGCATGAACAACTTAACAAGGCATCAATACAATAGAAACCAACCTGTCTCTGATACCACTAATGGTTTTTGGCCAAAAGAACATCCTATGTGCTCATACAAACCCTAATGCTTGGATCTAGGTTTCTCTATTGTACATGTAATTCATCCAAGACTATAAACCCTAGATCTAGTATATGATAATCAATATAAACATAAGAATGGGTTTAAGATATTACCTTGATTGTTATGTAGCAATAAAAATCACAAATCCTTCTTGTATTGACTTTAGAAAGCTTAGAGTCACAAATATCACTCCTCTAATGGTTCACAAACACCAAGTGCAAGAGGATGAAGAGGAGAAGAGAAGGAGGCTGCCCAAAACGTGTGGAAAACCTAATCAACAAGTTCACCACATTTTCGAGCCTTAAGGGTCCTTTAAATAGAGAGGCTATTAAGGTTATCAAACAAGGAAACCCTAATTTGGATGCTTAAGCCCTAAGCAACCCATGGGCTCCTTCCTTAAAGGCCTAGGATGATTTTTAATGGGTTTCCCCATAGAATTCATCCACCCCTTTAATATGGAGTCCATTAGCTCAATATTCAACTATCATACAATTGACAGTTCTAGTCCCTTAAGTTTAATTAATGTCTTTTAGTCACAAACTTAATTCTTATTAATTCTTGACTAATATTAATTAAACAATATGATTTCTCTTTTAATATATTATTCTCATAATATATTAATAAATCATAATTAATCCTTTCTCTCCATAATTCATCCTATCAAGTTGCTTTGGTGTAGACAACCCAAAAGGACTATGCACCGTCGGGTTAAGTACATACCAAAATAGTTATGGTCTTAGACACTAATCCAACACTCCGGTGTGGTGAAAGTTGCACTTTCCACACTTCGGGAGGTTTCAAGCATATCGACTGGCAGATGCTGAAGTAGTAGGCGTCGTTGCGGCGTACATGGTACTCGCTTGTTGCTCTTGAGGGGTGTCTTGTGTTGTTCGCTTCTTTTTCCTCTTGTTCCCTGACTTCTGATTATAGTCCTCTTCCCTCGATGACTCAGGAATAGGGACTTTTACGCTGTGGCGGACTCCATGATCGATGAGTTGATGAGTCAAGCGTTTAGCACTGTCGAACGTGGCTGGGTTAGAGGATAACACATTTCCTTGGGTCAGAGCAGTCAGACCCCAAATGTATCTCTCTATCTTCTTCTTCTCCGAGTTAATCATCCCAGGGCATAGAGTTGCTAGTTCACTGAACCGGTACGTGTAGGTCACTATGTCTGAGCCGACCATAGTAGGATCCCACAGCTCTTGTTCCAGTTTCTGAATCTCGCCTAATGGGCAATATTCTTCCCGCATTAACTCTTTTAGGTTGTCCCATCCTATTGAGTTTGCCACTGATAGGGTCAGTGACTGAACATGGCTATTCCACCATGTTAGGGCCTTGCCAGAGAAGGTACAGGTAGCAAACTTCAATTTGCTTTCTTCTGGGCATAAATAGATTTCGAAAATCGACTCGTTTTCTCAAACCATTGCATGAGAGCAATGACTCCTTCAGTCCCATTAAAGGACAATGGTTGGGATCTGGTGAAGTCCTTGTAAGAGAATTCTCTCGGGCACACAGGGACCTCACCTTGCATAGAATCGGTAGGCGCTTCACCTCCACCTATACTGGTGGGGTGATATTGGGCCATGGCTGTTGCCACAGCTGCAGCCACTACAGCATTCAGAGTTTTTGCATCGATTTGTGGAGGAGGTGGTATTGGAGTTATCGGAGTAGTGTGTCTCGGAGATTTGAGAGGAGGCATCTTTGCTAAAAGAAAACAAATATGAGGAATAAGTCTATAGGAAATGGACACAAGCCGAAAGCTGAAAAGACAAGGTTGTCCTAGTTCTGGATGTATCGGGTCCTGACTTACACAGGGTTCTAGAAACAATTCATAAATGAGTCTATACGAAATAAACTCTATGAATTTGAAATAACTATCCTCAAATGAATATTTGTTTCCTGAATAACTGTTACCAGCTGCATGTAAGAAAATAATTCTAACACATGTAGTGTGAGCAGTGTTTCCACTCGCTCGATAATTTAACCTAGTTAATATTTATTAGTGTGACGTGTAAGACGTTTTGGTTACTTCAGCTGATCTTTCCTTGAAAAACTTCTCATGAACTTGTCTTGGTTCCTCCTGAACTCTAATTGAGGAAGTGGTTACGATTGTCTGGGCTTATCGTGTGAGAATGAAAGTGACTAAAGAACCTATGAGCTTTAACGTAACTTTATGGGGTGATGCTTACGGAATCCTCCTATAATTGTACAAGGTACACCAGTTTGTATTGTATATAATTGAAAATTAAATGGACCTTCGAATAATTGATCCCACCTCAACACTACTTCCTTACAAGGAATGGATAGCGAAGCGTCAATCACAAATTCTATGTTTATAAGATCTTGATTATATATAAAACTTTATGAATATACCCTGTAAGATTATAGACCTATCCGCAAGGGTCTTTTAAGTTATCACATAAGTTATTTATATGGACTAAAATACTCATATAGTATTCTAACTTAATGTAGTTGGTATGTTCTAAACTCGTTATCGCGTGATCGTATGATAGAATACTCCCATAGTACTCTAACTCTAACCGTACTTGTTCTGGCGTTCTATTGACTGGTGTTCTGGTAAGTTTTAACCCTGTTGCAACACCACATCATTCCCAAACACATGTCGGTCACATCTCGAATGAATATAGTTGATCAGGCTATATTGATCCTAGCTATGATTACATAACTGTTCAGGTTGACGACAGTGCCCAACCTTTAAATACTTTTTGTTTTGTTCTCCTCGTTACCCTAGTTCAATTATGTACATGTATGAGCAAGTAGGTATATTTTTATAACTTGAAGTTATACTCTAAAATATATCATTTTCCAGAGCACTTAAGCCCCATTGTATTTATATACGTATATCTTTTATCGGTTGATATACTTAGTTCACTATAAACAATGCTCTGATACCAATCTGTCACACCCCAAAACCGGAACGGCGAAAACGTTCGGCGGTGGAGGACGTCATGTCAAGTATCACGAGATATGTATATGGTAAGAAAGTAATGAACAACCATTTCATTAAGAAAGAAAGTGTTTATAGTGTATTTGTTCACAAAACATAGAAGTCATAAACCAATAACAAAGCAAGACTTGAAGCTGAATGCTCCATCTTCTAAATTCCTAACATGAGCACCTGTCAAATAGTCTCCTGAGAATACAAGTTATTTGAAAGAGTTGATAAGCAATTAACCTGGTGAGTTCATAAGATTTTAGTGGTGTGAGTAAGTTGTAAAGTGTTGTTGAAAATGCATACGTAAAAGTGGTGTAAGCTGTAAAATGTGGTTGAAATGTATATGTAAAGTGATGTAGGCTATAAGTTCTGTTTTTGAAAAGTTTGCCTGTTCCTCTAGAAAATCGTATATTTCCTACATTAATGGAAGTTAAGTAAAATGATACTACAACCCTTTCTATGTGTACTAAGTGGGTACACGTTATATATACTTGGAGTAAATAAACAATCGATTGTGCGCATCTGCCCTCAACTCACAACCCAACGGGTACAATAAGTAAGGCAGATAACACACATTCCATTGGTTGTTAGATCGTTGTCATATATAACCTTGGTGTATTCACTTGTTACTCATGGAGTTATTTGTAATGGTTCCTTTATATCTAATGGAGAGTTCTTTTAAGAAACCTATATTTCTTATAGTAAAATATTGACTATGGTGATTACTTTTATAATAGCTTTGTTTATACTGCTATATACAATCTGATATCGGGTAGATAGTTAATTGGGGGAATCTGATCTAAGCCCACATCCAACGGGAACAGGACGTCGGAGGAAAACACACATTTAACTATCTGTCGGATATTAGTCTTGTATATAAACATAGTATATAAACTATGGTGTTATAGAGTTAACTCACTTAAAGTCTTTTAAAAACTATACTGGCTTAAAAAAATGGATTAAGCCCTTAACTGGGAAATCACTAGTTTTGTATACCAATAGTACTGACTTTGAAAAGTAAGTTTTGTACTAGAATAATTGTACGTTGACTTTGTGTCCTATGACCTGATCCATACCTGGTACCCTTATGATGACTTAATGTATACTAAGCATAGATATATATAGATTCGGGTAGATAATAGATTGGGGGACCTCAGTGTAAGCCCACATCCAACGGGAATAGGACGTACAGTGAAGAGCACACATCCTATTAGCTGTCGGAATCTACTTAGCATATATGTATCCTATACTGTATACATTAAGGAATCATAAAGGTAGCATCATGGTCCTAACTTTTATAAGTAGCCTTCTACCAAGACTCGACTGTTTTGAAAGTAGTCTTCTAACAAGACTCGACTGTAAGACTATTATTAATTAAATCTAATTTACCTTATCGGTTATGTGAATAAGACACATGGTAAAGGTATTAATAATATTGTAACTGGAATTTTATATCCTTTTGTAATTGTCATGATGAGAGTGTAAATACTGTAGTATTTGTAATAAGTGAGTACATTTAGTACTATTGTGCCTTAATTGAGGGTTAAGGCATAATGTGATGGCTAGATCCTATGCTAGACGCTCCCTTCTCAAGAGATTTTAGGAACTTTACGCGACACCTGCATGAGTGCACGCCGCGAACATCCACATTACTATGATCATGTATACCCAATATAACTATCACTAATGCGGAAGTGATTCATTGGTATAGTTAGATCCTAAACTTGTTCCAGGCTATAGCACCTTATTATGTTCTGTTCTGTTATCGTGTATTGTTATTGTACTTATGTAAATGTATTCCATGTAAGTGTATCTATGTGAATGTATTTATGTAAACATATACTATTAGTATAGACTCGTGAACTGAACGGACTCTTTGTGTGCTTCATTGTACTAGAAGTAATGAATAGCATTCTCATAAACTATACCTATAATAGTTTACTAATGTTCTAACTATACTGTTACTGAAAAGACTCATTTATCTACCAAGTTATGCTTATACTTTAAAAATGGAGTTTTGTATAACTATGAAGTAACATAACCTTTAAAAGAGTTTTGGAATGTATTGACAACTTATAAATAACATAAGTAACATTTTTAAAGATGTTTGTAACATACATTTACACAATTATCATTGTGTTCGACTTGTATTCCCCCCCCCCCCCCCCCTTAAAACAGTTAAAATAGATAAAAGATTCATTACAGGGTATGAACTCACCTGATGTGGGTGATTCAAACGGGTATGCGCGTACGGATGAGAAATCCACGAATGAAGTTCCGAGACACAATAAGTCCTAAATGACATATAAGGACACATATTGACATGAATATAGTGTTTATAACATCTATATGAAATGAAACACCTTCCGGTACTAGGAAACACCTTGACCAAGTGTTGGAATCACATGTGATTCAACATAGGAAGGTATAAGGCACACACATGAGTTTACTACCATGAGTTCACCGCCCAAGGGAGTTTACGTTCATAAACTCATGGCTACACATGTGTGAAGGAAAGTTTGAAGGCTAGGGAATGATTTAGGGACATTAGCTCTAACCTAGGATGAGAAAGACCACCATCTTTGGAGTTTTTAAGGAGATCACAGCCCTAATGAGTTTACTGCCGTAAACTCATGGCCATTTATGTTTATGAGGGTCCTAAAGGTCATAAGGAAGCATCCTAAATTCAAGCCTAAGCATTAGGAAATGTTTTTGGCATCAAAACACTCTTATCTTGAGTTTACGGCCCATAGACCATTTGGTCATTAGCTTGCGGCTGTAAACACCTATGGGTGTTGGTATTTTGATTGTTTTGGGTCCTGGACACATCAAGGTAAAGTGCTATGTTAATCTCTTGGCTTTAGGAAGGCATTTAGGGCATTTTGGCACTCAAAAATGGAGTTCACGACCCAAGAACTTCCTTGGTTGTGAACTCACTTTTAGCCTTTGCTTCTTAATGATTTTGTTGTCTAAACATGTCATGGTAGTTTCTAGTTTTAGTTCCAAGGCTTGGAGGGACATTGGGCACATTTTGGCCCTCAAAATTAGTGTTCATGGTCCAAGAAGATCTTGGGCCGTGAACACCATTTCCTTGGTGTTTTGGCTTGATTTTCATGTTATTAAGGCATATAACACACTTATATACACTCTAGGTTGAAGTACTTACAGTTGGGGGTGATCATGTGAAGATCCTTGAGAGAAAAAATCGAATTTTCTCTAGCTAGAAATGTAACAAATGAATCCAAAATGGCTAAATTTTCTTTATATAGCCTTGATGGTTTTTGGTCCGAATACCATTTTTGGACTGTAATATTCCAAACTCTTGAAGGTTTCGGCGCTTATTGCAACATATTAAACCCTAGTGTATCCTCTCTCCTGATATTCACTGGAGCACTAACCTTAAAACACTCAAACTTATCCCAAAAGTTTGATAGTTAGTTGATATAGATTTGACTTCAATTGTAGTGGATGGTTTTACTAAATAGAAATTTTTGGGTTGTCACATCATCCCCCCGTTAGAATGAATTTCGTCCCGAAATTCGCTCTCTTAACATTACTACTGGGGTTGAGCTCTTCTGCTTTGTAGAATGCTCACTCGTAGACCTGGCAACTTTGCCCTGGTGTTCTTCATAGGATTCATACTTGGTCCATCAATCATTACCTCGCGTATACAAGTCGTATACAATTAAGATTAGTAGGACTGTCGGATGTGCGACTCTACCCCAGGTCCACAACCCACAGGGAAAACAGGATATAGGGTGGAAACACACATACTAGGTCTGCGTAAACACACTCATATACCACCCTTGCATATACATTCAAGAATAATAGGCGGGCTGTATTCGTCCATAGCCTCTATGCTCGGACATTGGTCTGCTGGATGAGTGGTATTTCATGACGATCTGTGGACGTCTGACGATAAGGCTTCGGAGGACAAAGTACTCTTCGCATGAGTACTTCGGGGGTTTAGAATACTATAATACACATATAAACACATAAAACAACTCAATCACATAAAGATACCACTCTTGGTAAGTATTGTGAGGAGACTCACCACGTAAGTAAGGTAAGTGAATGAATACTCTCATACATGAATCCCCAACTCTAGCCTCCTCTAATCACATACCATAATTATATAATTAACTTTTTAAATTACACATTTACTTAGTTATCTCTCTCACTGTCTTGAAGTGCGAAAAAGACCAATTTACCTCTCCATGGTTTCCCAAAGACAAGGTTGACCAAACCCAAAGTCAACAGAAGTCAAACTCCAGTCAGTAGTCCTTATTGACCCTACACGTTGAGTGTACTTATTGGACTCGACGAGTCTGCTCTCCATCCACATAATCATTTAAAATTCTGGCTCAACTTGCTGAGTTGACCCGTCAACTCGCCGAGTTGCTGCGCGATAAAAACCATCAGGACAACCCCATCCGACTCGTCGAGTCGGCTCCTTGACTCGACGAGTCCATTCAGACCCATATCTCATTCAGCCATTTTTAAGGCCGAGAACCTCCCCAAACTATAGATCTATACTCCTAAGGCTCATCAACCACGTAAACTCACAAGCTTTACGTCCATGTATGGCATTTTGAGCTTAAAACGCCAAACCACACCCCAAAAAGGGTTTTTCACTTATGATCTCTATTAAGGTTGAATAAAGCAGGGACTTTTGGACTCTAGGAACCTCACAAGGTCCAGATCTGAAGTTCAACCCTCTCTCGAAACAGAAAACTCTCAAGGTCCTCATATTTCGGTGGAAAAACCCTAGATTCACAAAACCATTAGATCTATACGAAATAATGAGAAAGGTGCAAGCTTTATACCTTTCCCAGAAGCTTTGAAGTGAAACAACCATAGATACCACAACACTATCTTGTCCCTTGGCTTGGAAATCTTATCTTCTCTTCACAAGATGCACTAAACACTCATAATTAGCAAAGCACTCTCTCTCTCTCTCTCTCTCTCTCTCTCTCTCTCTCTTTCTCTCTAAGCTCAAAGGTCAATTAGGGTTTTCTGTTAAGGATATGTAGTCGTAAATGAGGCTATAAGTGCCTTTAAATAGGCCCCAAACCCAGGGATTTAGGGTTTCTAATCCCCCGCTAGAATCAGACTTCGCCCCTGAAGTCATGACCTGAAAATAACTCTGGATACTGCTCTCGTATCTCGGACTCTAACTCCCACGTCAATTCGGACCTTCTCCGATGTTACCATTGGACCTGAACCAGTGGTACCTCTTTGTTCCTCAAAACCTTCACCTTTCGATCCAGTATTGCAATCAGACGCTCAATGTAATCCAGGCTCAGATACACCAGAATGTCCTCACTTCCTGATCCAATATTGCCACTCCACGCCGAGCTACCACTTCCCTAACATATATCTTGGTCAATATCTCTATGGAAGAGCTCTCGCTAATGGCAAGGAAATGAGGGCTCTTCGTTAGCCGGTCTACAATCAACCAAATTGCGTCAACTCCATGTGCAATCCTCAGCAACTTGGTGATAAAGTCCATGGAAATATGTTCCCACTTCCATTGGGGAATCTCCAGAGGATGCATGGGACCATGAGGACGCTGGTGGTCAGCTTTAAACTGATGATAGGTGAAACACCTCTCAACTACCCAAGCCACGTCCCTCTTCATATAAGGCCACCAATAATCTCTCTTCATGTCCAATTACATCTTAGTGGCTCCTGGATGGATCGATAATCTCAATCTATGTGCCTCCTCCATCAAAATTCGGTGAATTCTACTAGTGTAGGGCACCCAATTCGCCCTTAGAAAGTCATAAGCCCTTGACTATCAGGAAAAAACTAAGACACTTGCCCAATCACCCACTCCCTCTTGCGATTTTCCGGTCTCATGGCCTCCACCTGGGCCTCTCGAATGGTATCTAAAACATGAGTCATCACTCACATCCTCATGCATATATATCGGATCGGATCACTCTCTCCCCTATGGCTTAGGGTGTCTGCTACCGCATTAGCCTTGCCCGGATGGTACAAGTGATGGGTTTTAGCCATAAGAACATCCTATATGCTCATACAAACCCTAATCCTTGGATCTAGGTTTCTCTATTGTACATGCAATTCATCCAATACTATAAACCCTAGATCTAGTATATGATAATCAATATAACATATAAATTAGGGTTTAGATCATACCTTGATTGTTATGTAGCAATAACAATCACAATTCCTCCTTGTAATGACTTTAGAAAGCTTAGAGTCACAAATGTCACTCCTCTAATGGTTCAGAAACACCAAGAGCACGAGGATAAAGAGGAGAAGAGAAGGAGGCTGCCCAAAACGTGTGGAAACCCTAGAAGGAAGCTTAGCCACGTTATTGGGCATAAGGGTTCTTTAAATAGTGAGGCTATTAGGGTTATCTAACAAGGAAACCCTAACTTGGATGCTTAACCCCTAAGCAACCCATGCGCTCCTTCCTTAAAGGCCTTGGATGATTTCTAATGGGTTTCCCCATAGAATTCGTCCACTCCTTTAATATGGAGTCCATTAGCTCTATATTCAACTATCATACAATTGACAGTTCTAGTCCCTTAAGTTTAATTAATGTCTTTTAATCACAAACTTAATTCTTATTAATTATTGACTAATATTAAATAAACAATTTGATTTCTCCTTTAATATATTATTCTCATAATATATTAACAAATCATATTTAATCCTTTCTCTCCATAATTCATCCTATCAAGTAGCTTTGGTGAAGGCAACCCAAAAGGACCATGCACCATTGGGTCAAGTACATACCAAAATAGTTATGGACTTAGACACTAATCCAATAGTCTCCCACTTGGATAAGTCTAATAACTATTCTGCGTATAACTTCAGATCCTGATCTGCAATCGTAACTTTCCAAAGCCGCTGTCAACTCTGATCTTATCAGATACGCGTGTCCTTTTGATAAGGGATCATATATTCCTCCATTCTAGATATCGTATAGATATGAGACATGAACTTAATCATTCGCTCTATACTATTTCTCGATTTCCGATTTATGACGACTGACAACAGACTATAATTGAACACATCAATTTAGTCCCGGCTTGGCCAAGCACTTAGGTGCCATCACTAAATCATCAAGGGGCGCACATATATCACTTTTATCCTACTTTGGATAAAAGGAATGGATAAACTTTGACTCAATGCTCGCTTGCACTTACTCACCAAATCACACACAACAATATGTTTTATAACACCAAGTTACTGGTGCATTTACATATTATCAATATGCAACCGACTTGCAAGATACAACTCACACATCTCGGTTTCAAGAATATAAGATGTTATCGTCTCACCAATCACTCGTGATACAATCCATGAAGTGATCCAAGTGAGCGTGGGTTTAATCCAATTCTCAAATCATATTCATAAGCACTCATGAACGTTACAGCAAACATTTGCTTATGTCTAATTCTCTTTAGACAACCCACACACCAATTCACGACAGTCTTCATTCATATCTACTTCCAACATATGAACGACTGTGGTCCGTTCGAATAATTCGATTATTCTAAAATAATTAATTATTCAGGAATTCAAAACATTCAAAGTGAAACACAAGAATAATACTAATCCCATATGACCTCAAACCTTTGAGTATAAATAAAACACCATTTATTTATCACCATATCAATTACTCATTATTTGTTGTTTCGGGTAATCAACTTCTTACTTGAATTATTACAACACTTGTCCCATGCTCTTAGCATGCACACAATGTTTACCTATCGTTCTTACTTTGTGAAATAGATTAAATGAACACATTTCCAATCATACTCGTTTCACAACTTCTAAGCCTTTTCACAAGTGGAAGAATATCAAATTCTTTCCACTTATGGAATATGTTAGATTCTAACATTTAATGCAATGATCCCATTTGTAATGTCATAGCACAAAAGTCACAATGACTATATCCAATGAATTACAAAGTCCTCTATTGGAGATTGTTACAAGACAATTCCATAGATATGATGTTTCTCACTCAAAGTACATTCCTTTGAACATCCATTTGCATAAAATTTCTAATCTAGACACAAATTCTCAATATCCAACACCCAATATGAAACGTTTCTATATTTTCCATATGACAACTCATTCTTCATAGAATCTTTTCTATTCATAATAATGTCAATATGGTCCATCCAATACTATACTTCCAACTACTCACAAGCGACCAATCCTCAGCGAGCTTTGGATCGTCCTTTGATAGTTGTTTAATTATCTTAGTCAAAACCGATTCTTTTCCTTTTCCCCTCTAAATGCACTAGACATTTGGAAAATTTTAGAATGGTCAAATATTATAGCATTTGCAATCGATCCTATACCCGAAGCGTATGGGACACGATGCATAATGTCTTACATAAAGATTTGATACTTTATCAATCTTCTGCCATAATATTTTATGTGCTACGTTCTCACAATTCGAATTATGAATAGGAATGTCGTAATCATAATCGAAATTTAAGAAAACACTATGTATCCTTGACTAAGTTTATTAACATTCCACAACCTAAGCCTTTAGATTTGAAATGAAACATAATACTCTCTCCCTTAATTATAGCAAAACAGCTATTCAACTCTTACAACTTTGCAAAGTATGACTCTTGTTTTTCTATAATTAACATTGCTAACTTGCAATACTTGCCTTAATAATCATGCAATCATAACATTTATGCTCCCACTATCACGATGATTATTACAAACATAACACTTATGCTCCCACTAGCTTTGACATGTATTCAAAAACAACTTAACTTTCAGAAAAACAATGCCTATTGAATTTCTTTAAGTTCATATTTCTAATACCCAATGCTTTGATAATCTTTTATCAAGACTTCTTAAACTTATACACCTTTGCCTTAGATAGTTTATATGTGTGTCTTAAACAATTTAGAATAATTGCCAAATCTCATAATTCGAATCATGGAAAGGGATACCGTAACCATAATCGAATTCGAGAATACAATTTTCACAATCACTATCTTCTTAAAATCTTCCTTAGTGAAAGCATGTCCTCACAGTCATTTTCATGAAGGAGGGAATCTTATGACACTTAGATTTTAATGGTGTATGTTTTCTTAACCATGTAAATTTGTCAAAACCAAAGTTTGCGACAAATCCAAACTCATATGGACCGAACCTTCTCAATCTTGATTTCTTGCCTTATGGTAACACAGCTGCCCACCATGTCTTCCAAGTAGTTAAGCAGCTCACCCTTTCCTATCAATGTACTTTCAATTGATCAAGGTCCTTGCCTTTTATGCATTCAAATGAGAACTCACAGGACTCACATGCATAATTAACTCGATTGGAACGGCATAGAAACAATATAGTGTCAACACGATAGGTTGTAAACCTCAACTCGTGTGCTAGTGATCATTGATATGGTTTATTCTTGATTAGTTCTTAAACTCTTCAAGACCATTATGACTCCCACTAACTCCTTGACATATAAGATTCTCTTGTCAATAAACATTTCTTGACAAACAAATATTCAAAAGTTAGTGTAGTTTTTATCAAGTTGAAACACTTTACAAATTGGTCCTAGCTGGTCTTTGTCTTATCCAAGACATCACAACTTACCAATTTCAAATGTGAAAGAATAAGAAAAACTTTTTCCAAATTCTACATTTGATGAATGTTATAAACCTTCTTAAGACTTGTCACTCAATATTACAATCTTAACTCTAAGACTTGTTTTGGAATGAAGTATGATTGACTTCTTGATTTAACCATTTCTTCAATTCATGATTCCTCTTCTTATACATACACTTGTACTAAGACTTATTTAGAGGATCAATTGAAATATGGTTCTTAATCATTAAGACATATCATAAAGTATAAAAGGTACTCTCCCTTCTTCTTAGAATAGGGGAACTTTTATCTTTCTACCTACTTGATTCTTTTATTCGTTCTGCTATTGATTTAAACCTTTTTCAATCAATTCAGAATTACACTTAATCTTATAAGTATAATTATATTTAGTAAACTTTTAGTAAATCATGACGAATATCTTTGTTACTCTTGTGGTGGACTTGATCAACATGCAACTTTGTGTACACGATCTCCTAGCCCTTCACTTGACACTTTGTCAACGAATTAGTCTAATTTCCAAATATGAAATTTCACATTCATCGTGCAACCAAATTGCATGATTCCAAGTTTCTGTCCAATTGAAACTTGGGTGATGAGAAGGTTTCCTTTCTTGACATTTCCACTATTAACATAATTAAGAATCACATCCATTCATTGTAGAAATATGCAAACATCAATTTTTCATAACAATTTCATGGCAAGGAATTAAATAAGTAAATAAATGAGTAAACTCAAAATTTATTTTATTCATAAAAGCAGCGGAAAACATTTGTCCTTACAATGCAAAATCAATTGAAAAACTATGAAAAAAAATTCCTAACAACTCTATCATAACTTTCTAAGCTCAAAATCTAATCTTCCAATCCGTGCTATCGAGATCCATTTCTTCGTGATTAGATTCATCTTGCTTTTCCATCAAGCTTCCTCTCTTTTCACTGATCCTGCAAAACATTCAAATGCAATCTTATCACATCATGTATTAAGAATCAACGAATAGGAACTTAATGGAGTTAGATAGTGGATTTTACCTGAAGCACAGCCATACACTTTCACTCTCCCATCTTCTGGACTCTTCAGGCTCTTAGGGCAGACTTGTATCCAACGCCCTTTCTCTTGGCAGCAAACGCAGATCGGTTCTCCTAGAACGTCCTCGGAAGCATGGTTGGTTGACTTTCCCAACAAATATGCTCCATTTCTTTGCCAAATCATTTCTGATTCAGCAGCAATGAGCATGTAAGTTAGGTCAATGAGGTTTTCGTCATGATCCATCATATAATACTTTCTTTTGAACTCATTATATAATTCGGGAAGTGACTGCAGAACCCTGTTCACAGCCAACTTTTTAGGGAATGACGCACCCAACATTATCAACCTGTCGATGTGTGATTTCATTCCTAGAACGTGGGCACACACGGGTTTACCGTCTTCATGTTTCATTTCCAATAGGGCTTCAGTGACATTGAACCTTTCAATTCTTCGATCTTGTGGGTTAGGGATAATAATTGGAGAAGGAGGAGGAAGTGAAGCATGATCTCTTGTTCCTTGATCGAATCGCGGAATATCATCTTCGTGTAGAAAGCTTGTTCCACAGGATTTGGGAAGACCATAGTTGTCGAAATTTGACATCTACAAAACGGGAGAAAACGAATTCAAGTTAGTTGATTAATTGAGTCCTTAATAAATCACCCAAATGAGATACTAAGGCTAGGACCCAACACAATACGCTACAACCTAGAAAAGGGATGCCGTAATCTAGTTGTAGAATATTTGAAGGTAAGTGAATGATGATTCACTAATTTCCACCATGAAAAACGAAAAAGTAATTTAAGTTTTAAATCTATGAAAACTCCTAGATCCTATGAGATTCATTGAACATTTCAATGGCACATTTAAATCTCGATATGCCCATCTAGTTTGTGACTGGGATGTCGAGGATCACAAAGCAGGTGTGAATAACCATGCAAACTTACATGGTGCCCCCACATGTTATAGTCACCTATTCAATGTGCCGGGAAACCACACACGCTCCACTGAACTATGACAAACATTGAGTCACCCTTTTCTACCTTTTCTTAGAGCCATTTAGTGTGCCGGTAAACCACACACGCTCCACTAATGTCTTCGCAAGGGCACAAAGTGTAATTTCATAGAATTACATCAATTCACTTTTGCCTAAAGTAACTAAGATTGGGAATTTGTAAAACATTTAGTTACTTTTGTACTTCATTATACTTATAATGGAAGGTTTCTGTCCTATCCTACCCGTTCGGCTAACGACCCTCCACTAGTCAAGAGTGCGGTGGGTAAGAGTGGAGACCTATTCAATCGCCATTTTATAGGCAATTTCCTTAAACACCCTTATAGACCAGCTTCGTGAATCAGGCCTACTAACGGTAACACTTACTTTTACTCATACATATATATAATGTTAGACTTTTAATGTTATATATAGTATAGGGTGTATTTTACACTTTTAAAATACTAGTTGGTCAAATTTAACAATTATACTTTTAATTCAATTAAATTGTAAACCAAAACTTTTATGGATTTATTAAACCTCTTTTAATTATACACCTTAATTAATTAAAAAAACCATAAGGGTGTGATATGAACTTTTCAAAACATCACTAGGGTTTTAGAATTTAACATTCCTAAATTAAACTTTTAATCAACTTTTAAATTCCAAAACTTGAGGGCAAGTTTTGAAACATTTCAAAACATTAGGGTTTAGAATTTAAATATACATCAAAATTAAACTTTTAATCAAAATTTAAATTCCAAAACTTGAGGACAAGTTTTGAAACCTTTTTAAAAACATTAGGGTTTGAACTATTTAAATTTCAAAACAAAACTTTTGAGTTCAAATTTAAACTATAAAACCTAAAGCGGAAAATTGAAACTTTTCATAACACAAGGATCAAATAACAAATAATATAAATTAAACAATTAATTTCATCATTATCTATATTTGACCTAATTTCAATTTCTTGCAAAATAAGTTACCCAATTAATACAAATAATCAAACTTTATCATATAAGGAAGTTATTATCTAATCAATTGGTAATTATCTTTTGTTTAATCAAGGATATACTCATAAATATGTATAAAATCGGATTTTAATGATCTAAAACAGATAAGGCAAGTATCCATGAGAAAAAACAGCAAGAAATCCCGAAATCCCCTCTTCTGACGCTCGAACTCGCAGAGTACCCCTATGGACTCTCCGAGTAGGGGCCTACTCGCCGAGTCCACAATGGGACTCGCCGAGTTCATCAGGTAGACTCACCAAAATCGAATTTTCCAACTTGAACAAACATACAAGACATCAATACAATAGAAACCAATCAAGGCTCTGATACCACTGATGGGTTTTAGCCATAAGAACATCATATATGCTCATACAAACCCTAATGCTTAGATCTAGGTTTCTCTATTGTACATGCAATTCATCCAAGACTATAAACCCTAGATCTAGTACATCATAATCAATATAACATATAAATTAGGGTTTAGATCATACCTTGATTGTTATGTAGCAATAACAATCACAATTCCTCCTTGTAATGACTTTAGAAAGCTTAGAGTCACAAATGTCACTCCTCTAATGGTTCACAAACACCAAGAGCAAGAGGATAAAGAGGAGAAGAGAAGGAGGCTGCCCAAAACGTGTGGAAACCCTAGAAGGAAGCTTAGCCACGTTTTTGGGCAGAAGGGTTCTTTAAATAGTGAGGCTATTAGGGTTATCTAACAAGGAAACCCTAATTTGGATGCTTAAGCCCTAAGCAACCCATGGGCTCCTTCCTTAAAGGCCTTGGACGATTTCTAATGGGTTTCCCCATAGAATTCGTCCACTCCTTTAATATGGAGTCCATTAGCTCAATATTCAACTATGATAAAATTAACAGTTCTAGTCCCCTAAGTTTAATTAATGTCTTTTAGTCACAAACTTAATTCTTATTAATTATTGACTAATATTAATTAAACAATATGATTTCTCCTTTAATATATTATTCTCATAATATATTAATAAATCATATTTAATCCTTTTGTTGGGTAGCGTAGCATAGCGTAGCATTTTTGATGTATTGCGTCTATTGGGCTCGGTTAATAGTCCATGTTTTGTACTTCGGTTTGGGCCTGTCCAACCATGAGCTGATAGGGTTTAGTATATAATAATGTGCTTGCATGCATATTAAAAAAACGATTGATAGCAATTACGATAGCTTTACAGATTTTCTTCATCGTTCTTGTAAACCCTAAATCCTGTACAGTAGAAGTTCTTTATCGAGCTCTTCTGAGGATTGTTTATTAATCATTCGACATCTTTGATCCATTATTGTGTTCTTGCTGTTTACTCGTTTATTTCTTTACCTGTTTTATAGATCTAATCGATCTTCAAGTTTGTTTTAACTTATCAATTGGTATCAGAGCAGGAGGCTGTGTAATCAATACACTTCTTTTCTGTTAAAAAGGTTTCGATTAGGGTTATTCCGCATTTATTGATATTTATTGAGCCGTCATCTCATAATTGACATATCTCGATATTTATTGTTTTGCCCTAATTTGATATATTACAAGTCTGATCTTTGAACAAGTTATTCGATCAATTATGGACGAGTCGCAATCCAATCCCATTAATATTTCGAACAACATTGGATCAACAACGAAGATTCCCATCTTGTACACCCATGATTATGAAGTCTGGGCGCATCACTTTGAAGATTACGTTATAGGATCTGAGGATAATGGATACCTCATCTTGGAAGCAATCGTTTTTGGACCTTTTTCTCATTCAGCAACTTCAAGGATTATTAAAACTCAAAAGGAGTATAATGATCTTCTGAAAGATGTTAAAGATATTGTGCAAGACGAAAAAGATAAATTTCAGTGCAATATCAAAGCGTTAAGGTTGATCAGATTCGCTCTTCAATCCGATACTTTCAGTCTGGTGAGTTCATGCACGACTGCAAAAGAGATATGGGACAGGCTACGTGAATTGTACTCTACAGACGAAGATCTTGAACACTCCATTCAAACCTTACTCTTGTCCGAGTTTGGTGAATTCAAGCAAGGAGCAGAAGAAACAGTGACTCAAACGTTCGATCGCTTCAATCATCTTCTTAGCAAGATGATCAAACACGACATCGAAAGGAAGCTTATTGAGCAGAAGGTTACGTTTTTGAACGGACTCAGATCTGAGTGGAGTGGAGAGCAGTTGTGTCCACAGTTAAAGCACACGAGCAATTCAAATCCTATTCTTTGGCGAAACTGGTGGCATCCTAAAATCTCAAGATAAGATCGTGTTACAGGAGAAAAATGTGGTTTCAAGCCTAGGTTCGTTGGCCCTCCTATCCAAAAGCAAAGCGGTGATGGAGGACGAAGACCTCAACTTGGATGATTATGACCTCACTTCTGAGGACTATGCTATGATGGTGTCAAACCCCAAGAGGTTCATCAAGAAGAGACTCCCCACTAACAAGAACCGAAATTTGCAGGGGAGTTACAGTTCTGAAAAGATCAAAGATGAACCGAAGGCTGAAGAGTCAAAGAAGGAACCGAAAGCTGAAGGAGATTCGGCAGTGAGCTGCTATTATTATGAAGGAAAGAACCACTATGCAAAAGATTGCGTCCTCAAAAAGATGGCAGAAAAGGATGAGGAAAATGATGAAGAAGCTTTGTTGTAGAAAAAGCTAGATGAAATCAGGAGGAAGAAATCTACTGCTAACCCTCCTATGAATGCGTTAATTGTGCAGGGTTCGGTAGCTGATGATGAGTTCGGTGGCGTGGAGGTCTGGTCAACCAACTCTAAAGATGATGAAGTGAGGAAGCCTTCTCATGGAAAGGCTTATGTGGCGAAAGAAGAGAGCAGTGGAGGAAGATGCTTGATGGTGTCCGACGTATCTCAGATGAGGGGATACAACATTGATGGTGGGAATGATGACACGAAGGAGCAACAGAACTTGTGCTTTACAGCCAAACCGCTCAGCGTGCAGTTCAACGAGCTTGATGAACTGATCAAGAAGGTACAATCAGTTTTTGTCTCATTTAAAGTCCCACAATGCTCATATGAAAAAGAATTAAAAGGTGTTAATTCAAGAATCTCTCATCTAGATAGTAGTTTAACTCAAACTCGAGTCACCAATTCTAACCTAACTGACCAATTAAGCAGGGTGTCTTCGAAGAGTGAGGAACGGCGGATGTGGATCGAACTGAAGGAGTCGGAATTAATCAAAATAAAAGATGAAAACATTTATTTGCAAAGAGACAATTTAAAGCTTTTGAAATAGTGAAATGTTTTTTGTTTGATTGCCAAACGTCTTTACACTAATATTACTCATCTTCATTTGGATTGTGAAATAGGACAAAAGATTCATCGTATGATTTTACCCTTCCTTGAGTTTAAGGAGGATGAAATTGATGCTGAAGCGTATAATTGTGAGAGTGTTATTTCATCTGAGGATGTTAATCCAACGTATATGTATGGGCTGGACAAAATCGAATCTTTTATCAAGTCCAAGGACCATAAGGACATGCTTAAAAACCTTTTGGATGAAAATGATAAACTGAAACTAAGAACCGAAACCATACAAAAATTTGACTCTTTAAACGCCAACTTGAGCTCAAAAAATAAAATTGATGTTGAAAATGCATCTGAGCTTAATGAGGACGACAATATGAGTGAAATTTCTGTAGAGGATACCGTTGACTGTTCAGAATTTGTCAAGAGCGAACTCGAAAACCACAAGAATCTTATTTCAGAAAATTCAGTGGAGTTTGCTTGTATGTCCCAACAAAAGTCCCCGATTCTTGCAGAGAAGGCGGTAGTATATCAAAAAGTAAGAACCACTCCAAATCAAGTGTACAAGGTCACAGGCGTAACCGAACATCAGACTGCTGAACTCACAGCTATTGTAAACGAAGACAATGTTGATGGCTGTGACGAGTTCTTCTGGTCAGCTCCCATTGACAATGCTGATGAAACGGTAGGTTTGTCTGAAAGGACTTCATGGAAAAGCAAAGGCAGATATGTGCCAGAACCTTTGAATGAACCTGATAGCTTCAATGTGCCAAGTACTAGTGGTACAAAAGATGTTCCTCAGGAAAAAGAAATTCCTGCAAAAGAAGTCACATCCCCAAGTGAAACTTCATCAGTCCAGAGTGAACCAGCTAAAGAAAAACAAAAACCGAAAGCTAACATCCATCATCAACCGAAGCAGATGAGAAATCAAAAACGAAAAAGGAATCAGAGATACAGGAAGAATCTCTCTGAAAGAAAACAGTTTTGGCAATCTCAGAATGCCTATTTCTCACATCAAGACAGGAACTTAAAGTCAGAGAAAAGTCTTGTTGGATCGAAAGAGAGCAACAACAACCGAAAGCAGAGGTTCGGTTCGGAGAAAAACATCAACCGAAAGCAAAGGTTCGGTTCAGAAAATGATTCCAACCGAAAGCAAAGGTTTGGTTCAGAAAATGATTACAACCGAAAGCAGAAGTTCGGTTCTGAGAACTACATCAACCGAAAGCAAAGGTTTGGTTTGGAAATCAAAAGAGATCAAAACTCTAGGGTCGGTCCCACTAATGATCAAAAGCAAAAGGGTCACCTAGAAACTCCAGCCAAAAAGTCATCTCAATCTAAGCTCTCTCATTCTAACTCTTCTAATTCTTCAAACTCTTCTAACTCTTCTCCACCTCGTTCTAAATTCCATTCTGTTCCTTCTCAAAAATCTCAATCATCAGTTGAACAAAAAGGAAAACAGAAGGTTTCAGTGGTTAAACCAGAGTCAAAACCGAAAGCATCGAATCCCAATAAAATTAAAGTTTTTACCATCAAAAAGAAAGATGAAACAACACTAATAAAACGAACATATTTAGTTGACATCTCTCTTACTATTCCTGTTCCTGTGAAAGGCTCACGTGGACCCAAGAAGCTTTGGGTTCCTAAATCTGCTTAATTTTTGCAGGTTATCAGTGACGAGCAGTTTGACGAAGAATGGTACATTGATAGTGGCTGCTCGCGTCACATGACAGGAAGGAAGGAAGAGCTAAGGGAATACAGGTCTCTTTCAAATGGTGGAAACGTCAAGTTCCGGAACAACTCCTTCGGCACCATAAAAGGCTATGGAATGATTACAAACGGTGATTTCACGATAAGGAAGGTTGCATATGTGGAAGGACTACAACACAACCTCATCAGTGTATCTCAGCTTGTTGGAGGTACTAGTCTCAAAGTCTCATTCGACGATGAGGGTTCTGAAATAGTTGAGAAGAAGACGAAAAGAGTTATTCTCAAATCGGAGCGTAAAGACGAAATGTTTCTTCTAAACCTCAAACCCATCAAAGGAAACCCAACTATCTGCCTATTATCCAAAGCACAATCTGACGAAAGCTGGCTGTGGCACCGAAGACTCTCTCATCTCAACTTTAAAGATATCAACAAACTTGTCACTGGAGGTCGTGTTCGAGGTCTTCCATTGCTCAAGTATGATAGAGATCATTTGTGTGCTGCATGTGAAATGGGGAAGCAGAGTCGTCAAAGTCATCCATCTATAATAAACAATAAAGTTGTTGAACCACTAGAATTACTTCATATTGATTTGTGTGGTCCATCATCTATCGAAAGCATCGGTGGTAGCAAGTATATTCTTGTTATTGTTGATGACTTTTCGCGTTTTACATGGGTGTTCTTTCTGAAGCTTAAATCTGAAGCGACTCACAAGCTAAAAGTGTTCATCAAGCAGATTGAAGTACAGCTGAAGAAGGTCGTTCGCAACATCAGGAGCGACAATGGATTGGAGTTCAAAAATAGAGAATTCGAAGAATTCCTGGCAGAAAAGGGAATCAGTCACAACTTCTCAGCTCCTACACACCTTAACAGAACGGAATTGTCGAAAGACGAAACCGATCTTTATGTGAAGCAGCCCGAACCATGCTAAGTTTCGCTTCCTTACCTTTATATTTTTGGGCTGATGCTATTTCTGCTGCTTGTTATACACAAAATAGGTCATATCTCAACAAGCGCTTCACTCTCACTCCTTATGAGATCATCAACAACAGGAAGCCAAATGTGAAGTTTTTCCATGTGTTCAGTTCACGGTGTTTTATCTTCAATTCTAAAGAACACCGCAACAAGTTCGATGTCAAAACCGGCGAAGGGATATTTCTGGGCTATTCTCTCACTTCTAAAGTGTATAGGGTATTAAACAAGCGTTCGAGGAAAATAGAAGAAACTTACTACGTGACTTTTGATGATAGCTATGTCAAAAAGCTAAAGGCCAACGAAGACACAGCTGGAGAAATCTTTCCTCAAACTGGCCAAGTCACAGCCTCGATCGCTAATCTATTCGAGAAGTTCATGGAGCTTTTTGATGAACTAGAGAAGGCCACTCTCTCTGAAGCCAGTGCAGCAAACAACAAGGTAGATCATATGAAGCAAAGTGTTGAAGACGCTGCAAGGAGAATGAATAAAGGAGGATTAAGTTCTGATGAGCCTCCATCACCCAATGCTTCAGTCGAGGGGGAGGATCCACCATCATCATCCCAGCCGAGCTCACAAGTTGAGGGGGAGCTAAGGTCTCAAACTACAACCGAAAGCACTTTGCCAACCGAAAGTGCCTCACCATCCGAAGGTGCATCAACGCCCGAAAGCTCAACACCACAAGAAACCACTGTAGCTCAAGGTTCTCAAGACATTCCTGTAAGATCATCTATCGAGGGGGAGCATGCTGATATGTCTTACGACTATGAAAGCCAGTCCGAACCAGAAGAAATGATAAACGCTGAATTAGATCCAACCTTTGATCCAAACTACCCTCCTCTCACCAAATGGACCAGAGATCATCCTGTCTCTCAAGTTGGTGGTGATGTAACTGAAAAAGTTCTGACTCGATCACAACTCAAGGCAAAACAGACTTCCTTGTTTTCAAAAGTCGAATTCTGCATGTTTAACTCATTCGTATCAAAAGTTGAGCCAAAGACAGTTAACACTGCTCTTGATCACTCCGATTGGGTTCAAGCTATGCAAGACGAACTGAATGAATTTGAAAGGAACAAAGTTTGGCGACTTATTCCAACTCCTCCAGATGCCTTGGTTGTTGGTCTCAAATGGGTCTTCAGGAACAAAATGGACAAGGAAGGGAACGTTATAAGGAACAAAGCACGTCTGGTAGTGAAAGGATACTGTCAGGAGGAAGGCATTGACTATGAAGAGACTTTCGCTCCTGTAGCTAGGCTGGAATCAGTAAGAATATTTCTAGCCTATGCTGCCCACAAAAACTTTGAGGTCTACCAAATGGACGTCAAGTGTGCATTTCTCAATGGAGAACTCCAAGAAACTGTGTACATGGAGCAACCTCCTGGATTCGTGAATGAAAAGTATCCTAATCATTGTTACATTTTGGATAAAGCCTTGTATGGACTGAAACAAGCTCCGAGAGCCTGGTATGAAACGCTGACTAAATTTTTAAAGATGTCCAAATTCAAACAAGGTTCGGTTGACCCAACCTTCTTTCGTAAAAAGGAAGGTAACCATCTTCAGATAGTTCAAATTTATGTCGATGATATCATCTTTGGCTCAACGAATCCTAGCCTAACAGCTGAATTCAGAAAGTTGATGGAGACTAAATTTGAAATGAGCTCAATGGGTCCTATAAACTTTTTCCTTGGTTTAAATATTAGACAGGGACCCGAAGGCATCTTTATTAATCAGGAAGCTTACATGAAGACTCTCTTAGCAAAATTTGGCATGATGGGAGATTCAAAAGTCAAAGTTCCAATGGCGTTCGGCACCAAGCTCACTCCATCCCTGGATAAACCGGCTGTTGATATTACGCTTTATCGTCAAATGATAGGCTCTCTAATGTATCTCACTGCTAGCAGGCCTGACATAATGTTTTCTGTTTGTTATTGTGCTAGATTTCAGGCAAACCCACGCGAACCTCACATGTTTGCAGTGAAGAACATTCTATGATATCTCAAGCGAACTACCTCTTTAGGTCTATGGTATCCTTCCAACTCAGGCTTCTTCGTTCAAGCCTACTCAGATGCAGACCTTGGAGGTTGTGGACTTGACAGGAAAAGCACCACTGGCGGCTGCCAATTCTTTGACGGGAAGTTGGTTAGCTGGCAGTCAAAGAAACAAACGTGCATGTCTTTGTCTACAGCTGAAGCAGAATACATTGCAGTTGCATCCTGTACCTCTCAAGTGATTTGGATCCAGAGTCTACTCCGAGACTATGGACTAAATATGAAAAAGATCCCACTATATTGTGACTTTGAAAGTGCAATTAGGATCTGTCATAACCCAGTGCATCACTCCAAGACCAAGCACATAGCACTGAGGTATCACTTCATCAAAGATCATGTGGAAGATGGAAACGTTGAAGTACACTTTGTTAGAACCACTGATCAATTGGCTGATGTCTTTACCAAAGCTCTTCCTGAAGCGTCATTCAACAAAATTCTACAAGGGCTAGGTATGATGGAATCAGAGTCGGTACCACAAACTACCTCTCAAACTCAAACGTCAGAAGCGAAATAGACCGAACGTTCGGGTTCGGTTGAATCATCTGCACTCGCTCATCATTTCAAAGGTAGTTTTCTTGGTTGTAAATTTCATGTACAAAGTTGTTTATCTTATTGTCAAAAGTATTTCCTTTTTGAAAGTCTAAATGCCATGGTTTTCCAAAAATTTTCAAAACCGAAATCAACCGAACGCTCGGGTTCGGTTTTTCAAAATTTTTCAAAACCGAAACCAACCGAATGCTCGGGTTCGGTTTTTCAAAATTTTTCAAAACCGAATTCAACCGAACGCTCGGGTTCGGTATTTCAAAATTTTTCAAAACCGAAACCAACCGAACGCTCGGGTTCGGTTTTTCAAAATTTTCAAAACCGAAACCAACCGAACGCTCGGGTTCGGTTTTTCAAAATTTTTCAAAACCGAAACCAACCGAACGCTCGGGTTCGGTTTTCCAAAATTTTCAAAACCGAAACCAACCGAACACTCGGGTTCGGTTTTCCAAAATTTTCAAAACCGAAACCAACCGAACGCTCGGGTTCTGTTCCAAAGTTTTTTTTTATGTTTTTCTTTTCTTTTCCAAAATTTTTTTCTTTCTTAGTTTTATTTTTCTTATTATTTATCATTTTTTTATATATATCAAAACTCCAAAAATATTTTGTTCTTCATTTGCTTTTTGTCTTTAATTTTTATATGTGTGTTTGTTCGTTTATGGGGAATATTTGATGGATTAGTTAAGTGTCCCTAGAAGCATGCTGCTGTATGTGCCCAAAGCCGCATCAGATTCTGAATAATAGCCTTAATGACTTGGTATACACAAACCTTGTCTTCCCAATTAGGCTACTACTCTCTTATTCTAATCGTGAGCTACCTAACTCTCTTCTCACATGAGATAAGAGTTTTCTGCTTGGTCCTACTTTTCACAGCGGAGGTACTTTTCTTTCTTACACCATCTCCATTACATTTCTCCATTAAATTCGTTTCATCAACGTAACCCTTGAGACTCTCAGAAATTACCACTGAGGTTTATGGTTACTCAAAAACTGTGTTTATGATTTTAGTTTCGTGCCACTACGAGCTGAGTGAAACCCAAAATTCAATACCAAATCTGAATTGACGGTGAACAATTAATTTGCTCAAGTTTTCACTAATGAATTGACGGACGTATCCTCATGAAATCTCAAGTTTTTCTTTTGTGTGATTCCTATGAAATTGTTAAACACCATAACATTTCTTCTCTTGGGATCCAGTTTTATTTTTTTTGAGATTTTATATTTGCCAAGCCACTTTAAACTCATTTCCTACCTACTTGTTCAACAGACTACACCGGTCTCACAAGTACTTTGTTCACTTTCTATCTTATTTCAAGATTAGGACTGTTGAATCAAAGCTAAAGCCACCCTAAGGAGCCTAATTAAAAGAAGCCTTTCAACACTTCTTAATAAGTGTTTGATCGTTATTCAACGGGAAACCACACTAACACTTTAAGGTCTCTCTTGACTTTGAAGGAAGAGATTCGTGCCCGGGATCAATTGTTGCGTGTCTTTATTGACATCACAATTATTCCTAAAAAGATTTGCTTTATTTCTTTTTTTTTTTTACACCCTTAGCACGAAAATCTTTGATTTTCCAACATTCTGGTACTAATAATTACAGGCTTTTTCTTTCGATTGGTGATTAATTATAAGATGTGGTCAATTTTAATCCACGTGGGCGTATTATTTGAAAGATGTCGTTACACTTTAAAGGGATAAGATGAAGAGTTGCTGACACAGGCGGGAGTTTAATTGATTTGATTTCAAACGGCGGGACAGGGAAAGAGTGCGAATTTGAAGCGTCTAATCTCTAACTGGCGTCGCAGACGCGTGTGAATTTGAAACGGTTTATCAAAAACGGCGCTTGATGGGAGGCGTGTTCTTCGGAATCTGACACTCTCTCTCATGCGTGATCATCGGTTCGACAACTATCACGCATCAGTCACTCCGAAAAACTCTTGGTATTTCGATAGATGATTTGGGAAGATTTTTCTCTCTCCTTAAACCCACTATAAAAAGCGACATCCTCTCCCATTTACCTCTTTACTGCATCAAAATTCCCAAGAGAGCAAAAATTCCCTGAAACCTAACTATTCATCATCTTCTTCCCATCTTCAACAATGGCAGATTCATCCTCCGTTCACGCTACTTCTCACATCCTTCCCATTCTCCCTCAACAGTGTCTCGTGATCGATTTAACCCCTCACGCATATGACTCCTACATGTTCCCAATCATCGAGTGCTTGAAGTATTCGCCAATAGCACCTGCACTTTCGAGGGTGGAATCAGTGCCCATGGAGCTCTTATCGCATATTTATGCGACTGCACACTATGATAAAGTGGTCGATAGGATCTTCTTCGAGGTTTCTGATCACAAAGCCTCTATTTCCAAGCAACGATTTGGCTCACTGCTAGGGTTTGAAGCTGACCCTTCAAGGGTTAATCCGGAGACAATTCCGGTGGGGCACCTCTTCAATATGTTCTACAATATGGGGTACACGGAGGCGCTCACCTCCGTCGCAAAGTTCAAAAAGTCTTGTTTACCGCCATAGTGGAACGGGATGTTCATTGTGCTATTCAAAGGTCTCTCAGAAAGAAGCTCAGGTTCAGATGGCTCCAGTCGATTATTCTTGTCCATTCTGTACGGAGTTTACAACGGCGTCAATGTCGACTATGGGTTGGTTCTCTGGCAACAACTCATCCAAAGTATATCTTCTTCTTCACGGCATTCTGAGGTGTCGTATGCAAGGTTTTGGACCCTAATAACGAAGTGGGTTATGGACAAGTATAGCATTCCCACTGTTGCCGGCACACCGATGTCTTCGATTGGTACATTTCATACCACGAAGATCATCATTTCAGATGCTTCGAAATTCCCTTTCAATGGTTCCATTCCGGAGACCATGTACGCTAATGTTCCAGCTGACAGTAGGATCATCCGGACCTACAAGGAGTTCAAGAAGTCTGGTCCGAGGGATCTCACGCAGGAGATGCTAAAGTCCATTCACGATGCCGATAAGCCTGCTCCAAGAAGCAAAAAGGCAGATAAAGGCAAACAGGTGGCGAAAGGGGCTAAAGGCCCTTCTCCTATAAAGAGCAAAGCTACTAAAGCTGCTCAGTCCCCACAGCAGAAAAGGCGAAAAGCTCAACCAAAGCGAAAGCTCATTATTGCTTCCTCTTCAAGCGAGTCGGAGGGTGAGAGTTCGGATTCGGACGACTCTCCAAGAGGCAACACACCTCCAAGGGGCAACACACCACTCAGATCACCTACCCCTGATATGCAAATCCATACCTCTCCACTTCCCTCTCCTACTCAAACAATTCCTACTTCCATTCCCACCATAAACCCCTTTACCAACATTCCAAAAACCTCATTCCCTATGCCACCACCCATTTTCACCGATGCAACAACAACATTTAATGCAAAGGTTACAACCAACGTATCTGATACGAGGGTTCATACTGATGCAACCGAACCACCACCAGCAACCGAACCCATACACACAACCGAAACCCAACAACCACCCGAACCTACCCCCACTCAAACACAACCCGAACCTACCCCTGCTCAAACTCAACCTGAATCTACTCATACCACAACACCACCAGCTTCACCACCACCACCATCTCTCCCGGTCATGCCTCTGATGGAGATAACCCTTTCCTTGGCGGGGAAAACATGACATTTGATTCGGTCTATTACAGTCCGTTTCAAGTGTAGAGTGACGATGATGAGGACGCTCCGGTCACAAAGAAGCATCTTAAGGAGCTTCATGAGAAAGTCGACTTACTCATTGCCTCATCCTCTAACTCTCAATCATCCATCTCTAAAGCCGCTCTTCAGAAGATTGTTGACGCCTTCTCCAGGGCTCAGCAAGATTCAGTCGCTTCTGCCACCGCCGCCATAGATGCCTCGATGAAAGCTTGTGAGGCAGCGACCGAAAAAGTCGATAAACTATTCTCTGACGCCTCAACCCTGTTACAATCTTTGCAGGAGAGTGCCACTGCTACCAAGACAACGTTGGAACCAATTGTTCAACAGTTGGCCACATTTGTCTCTACAGTGTTGAAGTCATTTGCCACACTTCGTCAATCTATGACAGAGGACAACTCTGCCCTTCGTGCCTCTATCGACGAGCGCCTCTATAAACTCCAAGAGGATCTGGCCACTGAAAACTCGTTGATGGACGTTCTAGTAAAGAAGACCACTGCCCTAGAGGTCAAGAGTGCTCAACTCTCCAATTCTCAACAACAACTTGACACTCTTCGATCCGAACGGGAGGTAATTAGGACGTGTGTTTCAGATGTACACTCAGCTATATCCAACATCCTTGAAGCGCACGATTCGTTCCTGAACCATTCTGTGAGGCGTACCCTTGCAGAGAAACTCGCTCCTGCCCTGGATCTGTTAAGTAAAATTGAAGGGCTACCCAGTTTCGTGTCCACTCCGAAACAAGGGGGAGAAAAGGAGTCCGGATCGCAACCACCTGATTCCTCAAAGGCAACTTACACAACCGAACCTCCTCCTACAGGCCAAGCCTCTGGTTCGGGTGTGAAGGACAAAGGCAAGAAACTTGCTGAGGATGAAGAGGAAGATGATCAAGAAACCATTGCCGACTTGCAGAAACGCAAAAGTCGACGCAATGCTGAAGACGATAATGTTCGTGTGGCGAGAGAAGCTGAAGAAGCTGAGCGCAAACAGAAAGAAGCCCACGACCTTCTCGAGAGTAGGAAGACTCTTTTTCCTGCTTGGACTCGAGAGAGGATGATAAAGGAGGAAATCGATACTCCGAGCATCTTATGGCTTGAACCAGTAATCTCCTTTGACTGCTACAACTCCGTCGACTCTCAGTTCGACATGCCCTTAACCCGAAAGGCGTTCATCTTTCACGCCTTCGCCAACGTTGCTGAGTTCCCTCATCCTCATCCGGAAGTTGATCGGGAATTGATTGAGTTCTATCTGAAGGCCGCTCAACCCCAGTACCAAACCTGGAGTGCTCAGAAGATCATCAACGTTCGGGTTCTGAAGCCATATACTGAAGGGAGATTTATCAACGTTCGGTTCAAAGTGCTCAGAGTGTCTGCAAAAACCGAACATGCCATCTCTTTAATAGATCTACCGAACCTCAACCCCCATGACTGGATCGTTCTGCACAACATCCTTCTGACTAATGAAGTTGAATATGGTCCGATCATTGACCATCTCAAGAGGATGTTGGTGTGCTACATCATGGAGGTCGCCCTGATGGATCAGGAGATTGCAACTGTCTTCAAGAAGAAACCGAAGATCTCTCCTGTTGGCTCGGCCAGTGATCTAAACCAGATGAAGATGGGAAAAATTGACCCGAGGCGAAACTCTGTCATGTTCACTAGGAGTGAAGGACAGAAATGTCTCTTTGCCTTAGCTGATAAACATCTTTATAGCACTGCTTGTCTTGAGCATGTGCTGGGGATCATCCACAGGTGCAAAGAAAATACAGCGGATGATATCAAATACTTTGACGACATGATTCAGTGGTACATCCGATTTAGACAGACAATCCTCACGCTTATCTCTCGTCTGTTTGAGACTGTAAAGAAGAAGGTTCCTGCTGCTGCTGTTTTAAGTAAGAAGACAAAGTGATCTCGCTCCAATTTGACGCAAAGGGGGAGATTGTTGGGTAGCGTAGCATAGCGTATCATTTTTGATGTATTGCGTCTATTGGGCTCGGTTAATAGTCCATGTTTTGTACTTTGGTTTGGGCCTGTCCAACCATGAGCTGATAGGGTTTAGTATATAATAATGTGCTTGCATGCATATTAAAAAAACGATTGATAGCAATTACGATAGCTTTACAGATTTTCTTAATCGTTCTTGTAAACCCTAAATCCTCTACAGTAGAAGTTCTTTATCGAGCTCTTCTGAGGATTGTTTATTAATCATTCGACATCTTTGATCCATTATTGTGTTCTTGCTGTTTACTCGTTTATTTCTTTACTTGTTTTATAGATCTAATAGATCTTCAAGTTTGTTTTAACTTATCACCTTTCTCTCCATAATTCATCCTATCAAGTTGCTTTGGTGAAGGCAACCCAAAAGGACCATGCACCATCGGGTCAAGTACATACCAAAATAGTTATGGACTTAGACACTAATCCAACAACAAGATCTCACAGTCATAATCTTTCACCACATCCAACCACCTCCTCTATCTCATTTTAGGTTGGGCTGATCCATGAGATACTCCAGGCTCTTGTGGTCTATGTAGATGGTACACCTAACACCGTAAAGATAGTGGCGCCAAATCTTGAGGGAAAACACCACTACCCCTAACTCCAAATCATGCGTGGGATACCTCGTCTCGTGAGGCATCAGCTGCCTCGATGCATATGCAATCACGTGACCCCTCTGCATCAATACTGCACCCATCCCTGAGATAGACGCATCACAATAGACCACAAAGTCCTCTACTCCCTCCGAAAGGGCTAACACCGAAGCTTCACACAATTTATGGCGAAGGGTGTCAAAAGAAGCCTGCTGCTCAGGCCCCCATACAAAAGTAATGCCCATCTGGGTCAACTTGGTGAGAGGAACCACAATCTTGGAGAAATACCGGAAAATTTTCTGATAGTAGCCGGCGATTCCGAGAAAACTCTGGATATCGGATAGGGATCTCGGCACCTCCCATCACATAACTGCCTTAATCTTGGCCGGATCGATCAATATCCTGCTCTGATTAACGAGATGTCCCAGAAACTGGATCTCTGATAGCCAGAAATCACACTTGGAGAATTTGGCATACATCCTCTTCGACCTCAAAACCCCAAGAACCTCTCGTAGATGCTCCTCATGCTCCTCCCTGGATCTCGAATACACTAAGATATCACAATCAACACAATCACCAACCGATCCAACATACGCCTACACACTCGGTTCATGAGATCCATGTACGCCGCCGGTGCGTTGGTGAGTCCAAAAGGCATCACCACAAACTCGTAATGCCCATAACGACTTCTAAAGGTCGTCTTCTGAATATGCCCCTCGCACACTCTCATCTGATGATAGCTGGATCTTAAATCAATCTTGGAGAACCAGGACGCCCCCTGCTGCTGATCGAATAGATCATCAATTCTCGGAAGTAGGTAACGGTTCTAGACCATCAACTTGTTTAACTCTCGGTAATCAATGCACATCCGATGTGAACCATCTTTTTTCTTGACAAAAGGATTGGCGCTCCCCATGGTGAGCTACTCGGTCGAATAAATCCCTTCCCCAGTAGCTCCTGAAGCTGTGAGGATAACTCCTGCATCTCAGGCGGCGCAAGGCGATAAGGTGGCTTGGTGATAAGCCCCGTCCCCAGAACCAAATCAATCCGAAACTACACCTACCTCTCGGGAGGCACACTCGGTAACTGCTTGGGGAAAACATCATGGAACTCGCATACTATCAGAACCTTAGATACAGGACTCGTTCTCTCTGATACAGGCCGCGAATCCATCACATACGCCAGGAATCCCATACAACCCTGCTGTAAACTCTGCCTTGCCCTGGCGGCAGATTAGAAAGCTGACCCAGACCTGGTACCCTTGCCATACACTGTAAGCACTCCCCCACTAGGGCCTTGTATAGTCACCAACCGGCGCTCGTAGTTGATCATTTCTCAAAAATAGCTCAACCAATCCATGCCCACGATGACACAGACATCACCCATCGCGATCAGTACCTAGTCAATCGGAAACTTGACGCCAAAAATATCCATCACGCATCATCGGAATACCTCGGTAGCAAAAACTGCATGGTCATCTGTTATAGAAATCCTCAAAGGTCTACTTAACGCCTCATGTCCGTTGCCAATGTGACGACTAAAGGCTATGGATATGAAGGATCGACTCGCACCGAGTCAAATAACACTAAAACAGGTACAGAACTCACAAGAAATGTACCTAAATATAGCGCAGGATAATCATAAAGAGAAGTGCAAAGTAAATGAATGAATAAGTAGAGAAATATTGTAACACTCTTTTAATTTATTAAATTAATTAATTAATTAATGACGTATAGTAGCCCCAAAATAAATAATTATATATCAAAGGATGGTTTCGAAGGGCTAATTTTCATAATGTTAGAAGTTGGGGGTTAAAAGTGTAAGTTCTGGACCCCATTTGTGAATAATTATGAAGGCAGGGGCTATTGGGTAATTGTTGGGACTTCTTTTGAAAGAGATTTTGGGGCTAAGGGGTTGTTTGGTAAATATTGGACCTGAGTTGTAATGGATTTATAATGCTGGGTAGAAAGGGTAAATATTGTATTATTTTTGAAACAAAAAGGGAAGCGAGGGGTTGTTTTTGCCATTATGGGAAACTCGTGTGAGAGCCGGTATATAAGGGTAAGAGAACCCTAACCCTAAAAGCATCACCCCATGTTGCAGCCACTGTCTCACCCCGCCTTATACCTCCCTTCAGCCGCCACCACAAGAAACTACCGTTAGCCGCCATCGTCGGTGTCGGGTCCGACCGCTGCCTCCTTGACGTTGAAGATGGAGTCCACCGCACCCAAGATCACCGGCGAAGCTGCTGCCAGCGACGAAGAGCAGCAAAAGGATGCCAGCAGCGGGCTGTCGCTGCCTTCCCCCGGTGAAACGAGCTATATTCGCCATTGTGCAGGCCGCACGTGTGGATACGAAGTTCTCGGTAATGATTGTAACCACCTATCTACTCCTTTCTCTTCATTATTTCTGTGATTTGGAGTGGTTTATGTCGACAGGGGCTGCCGGTGGTTTTAGATCACCGTTTTTGGTGTTTACGATCGGCACCTTCCACCGTAGTGGCTGGATAGGGAGTAATTCGGGGTCCAGCTCGTGTTTACGAGTGCGTGTGAATGTTTGCTCGGCTGGGGACAAAGAAAAACCACTGCCACCACCATGAGGTGGTGGCTATCGTCGTAACTGTTGTTGTTGCTGTCGTTTTTGTGTTGCTGCCGCCGCCTTGAGCCGTCAGGTGGGTGGCTGGAGTGTTGTATGCAGTCTAAAGTTTATGTGTGCGTGTTCTTCAAGCCAGAAAATTGGGCTATACAAGATATGAATGATTTACATAATCAACCCATATATTTAATTAGTTATCTTTTGATCACTTAATTAATTCCAAATTAATTCTTTGATCAAACTAATCATATAATATTATTAATATATTAGAACTTATAATATATTAATAAGCTCCAAGTTTTATTCCTCTCAATTAGTCTATCCAATTGCATGGTGCCATGCAACCCAAATGGACCATGCCGGGTCAGGTCAAGTACTAACTAGAAATAGTTATGGACTTAGACACCTTATCCAACAGTCTCCCACTTGGATAAGTCTAATAACTATAACTCCAGTACTTCAGGAACTGACCGGCAATCGTAGCTCTTTCAAGGTCTCTCGGAACTGAGAAGATGTTGATACGCCATTTAAGATAAGTGATCATATAATCCTCTGTTCTAGATATCAACCGGACAAATACATGGAACAATGTCTTACTTATTTTCCAGCAGTTTGTTTCCCGATTTCCGATTTGTTTGACAAAGAACTTAATTGAACACGTCAACTTAGTTCTGACCGGGCCCGGTACATAGGTTAAAACAAAATCATTGAGGGGCCCAGATATCAGCTTCTAATCCAAGAAGGAACATATAAACTTCGACTCATATGTTTGTTTACCACTCATTGAATTATACACAAAGGCACGTTTTATAACATCGAGTTACCAATGCGTTTTCGTACAATTAATGCATAACCAACTTGTAAGTAACAAATCATATCTCTAGGTTTGAAGACTTATATGATATTACCATCTCACGATCACTCGAGATAGAATTCCATGAAGTGATTCCAGTGAGCGTGGGTTGAGTCCAATGCTCAGAACTCATGAGCACTCATGATTGTTGTAGCCTTGTCCAACACCTTAGACCTCTGCAACCAATCATGACAGTCTTGATTCATACATACTTTCGACATATGACCAACTGTGGAGGTTTGATTAATATGTTATACCAAACAAAATTATTCTGGAAGTCAAAACATGCAAAAGAAATATAGTAAACGATTGACAAGAGATAGCAACACTTTACTCATAAATAAAACACCTTTTATTCATCATCTAATGTCAATTACACTTTACAAATTTCTGGGTTATCTAACTACTAAATCTAATATCATCCTTCAGCCCTATGCTCCGAGCATGCTGGAGATGCTTAACCCGAGTCAGTCCCTTCGTGAGGGGATCTGCTGGGTTCTCATCCGATGATACCCTCTTTGCCACGAGGAGTCCTTCTTCTATCCGATGTCTGATAAAATGGTATTTTCTGTCAATGTGTCTGGATCTCCCGTGATCCCTTGGTTCCTTGGCTAAGGCAACAACACTTTCACTATCACAGAAAATTTCCATTGGCTCTTTAATAGCTGGTACAACTCCAAGGTCTCCAATGAAGTTGTTCAGCCATATCGCCTCCTTTGCCGCCTCGCTAGCTGCAATATACTCTGATTCACAAGTTGAATCAGCCACTGTCTCTTGCTTGGAACTCTTCCAAGAGATTGCTCCTCCATTTAGGGTAAAGACCCAGCCCAACTGAGAGCGAAAATTATCCCTATCAGTCTGAAAGCTAGCATCACTATACCCTACAACTCTCAAGTCATCACTCCCACCGAGGGTAAGGACCCAGTCCTTAGTCTCCGTAGGTACTTGAGGATATTCTTTACTACAGTCCAGTGTGCCTTGCCAGGGTTCGCCTGATACCTGCTAACCATGCTCAGGGCAAAGGCTACATCAGGTTGAGTACACGTCATAGCATACATGATCGATCCTACAGCCGAAGCATAAGGTATTCGACTCATTTCTGCTATCTCAACCTCAGTGCTAGGGCTTTGTGTCTTACTCAATCTGGTGTTACTCTGGATGGGTAACTCTCCTTTGTTGGAGTCCTGCATGCTGAATCTCTTCAGCACCTTATCCAAGTAGGTACTCTGACTAAGTCCAATTAGTCTTTTACTCCGATCTCTCAAGATCCTTATCCCTAGAATATAGGCAGCTTCTCCTAGGTCCTTCATAGAGAAACACTTCCCAAGCCAGGACTTAACTTCCTGTAGAGTTGGGATGTCATTTCCTATGAGTAGTATGTCATCCACATACAATACCAAAAAGCTAACTATACTCCCACTAGCCTTGACATACACGCAAGACTCATCTTCACTCCTAGAAAAGCCAAATTCCTTGACCTTTTCATCAAAGCAAAGATTCCATCTGCGAGGTGCTTGCTTCAATCCATAAATGGATTTCTCAAGCTTACACACTCTATTAGGGTACTCGTTGCTGACAAAACCCTCTTGCTGACTCATGTAAACATCTTCAGCCAACTTTCCATTAAGGAAAGCGGTTTTGACATCCATTTGCCATATTTCATAGTCATGAAATGCAACTATGGCCAACAGATGCCGAGTAGACTTAATCTTGGCTACTGGAGAAAAGGTCTCATCATAGTCCACTCAAGGAATTTGAGAGAAGCCCTTTGTAACCAGTCTAACCTTATAAGTGTGTACTTTACCATCCATGTCGGTCTTCTTCTTGAAGACCCATTTGCACCCTACTGTCTTACGACCTGGTACATTCTCAACCAAGTTCCAAACTTGATTGTCATACATGTGTTGGGTTTTGAGCATTCTAACACTCCTAAGTGTACATGCAACCCTAAATACCTTGGATCTATGTTTTCTCTATTATACATGCAAATAAGAATATCCAAGGTATCATCCTAATCTATCATACAAAACATGAATATAACAAGATAGAATACATACCTCTTTGATGTAGAAAGTCTTCATGAAGCTTGAGTGCCTAGCCCCAATAGTGTGGAAGCCTCAAATGGAATCACAGTTATCAAAACACTTAGAATAACTTGAGAGAGTTCTACACTTCATGAAATCGGCTAGCCCTCTCTAGAATAATCCTAGTGGCCGATTTTTGTCAAGAATAAGATCATTATATAGTGTTACAATTAGGGTAAATCCTTAATTGTCATGACTTTCCATTTCCTTGGATCCATGGGTTCAAATACACCATGGAGCACCCATGGACCATCCTATGGGTTTTAGCCCAACTTGATTATCCATGGAGCATTAGCCCACTATATAAGTATGGATGATTTACACAATCAACCCATATATTTAATTAGTCTTCTTTTGATCACTTAATTAATCCTAGATTAATTCTTGATCAATACTAATTAAACAATCTTATTATTCTTATTATTAATATACTAGAACTTATAATATATTAATAACCATAAGTGTCTTATTTCTCTCATTATAGTCTATCTAAGTGCATGAAGGTTTGCAACCCAAATGGACCATGCCGGGTCGGGTCAAGTCTTACCAATTATAGTTATGGACTTAGACATTAATCCAACAGTCTCCCACTTGGATAAGTCTAAAACTATTATTGCGTATGACTTCAGGAACCAACCGACAATCGTAGCTCTCAAAAGCTTCTGTCGAACTCTGACCTTGTAGATGAACTCTGATCTTGTCAATGACTTGTCCATTAGATAAGGGATCATATAATCCTCTGTTCTCATGATATCAGCCGGACAAATACATGGAACAACGTCGTACTTATTGTCCAGCAGTTTGTTTCCCGATTTTCGATTTGTTTGACAAAGAACTTAATCGAACACATCAATTCAGTTCTGACCGGCCGGTACATAGGTCACAACAAAATCATCGAGGGGCCCAGATATCGCTTCTATTTCTAGAAGGAACAGATAAACTTCGACTCATATGCTTATTCTACTACTTGTTGAATTGTACACAAAGGCACGTTTTATAACATCAAGTTACTGATGCGTTTACGTGCAATCAATGCACAACCAACTCATAGGTAACAACTCATATCTCTAGGTTTGAAGATTTATATGATATTATCGTCTCACGATCACTCGAGATAAATTCCATGAAGTGATACAAGTGAGCGTGGGTTTATTCCAATACTCATAACTTATGAGTACTCATGAATGTTGTAGCAACCATTGCCATGACTAAACTCATTTAGCCATCTACAAACCCGATTCATGACAGTCTTGATTCATACCTACTTCCAACATATGAACGACTGTGGAGTGTTTAAATAACTTAGTCATCCGGAAAGAATAACCTAGCTATTTTGGAAGTCAAAACATGCAAAGTGAAATACAATAATAATCGAATCTAATATGGTCTCAGAACCCTTTTGAATATAAATAAAACCACTTTTTATTTATCACCATATTGATTACACATTATTCAATGTTTCAAATAATCAACTTAAGACTTGAATAAAAACAACAGTCGTCCCATGCTCCTAGCATGTACACTTTGTTTTTCTAAACAATAGTTATGCCATACCCCAAGTATGCACACTATGTTTGTCTATGATCCTTACATTGTGATGTAGATCAATTGAACATGATTCCAATGATACTCATTTCACAATCCCAAATCCTTATTGTAAATGCAAGAATTCCAAATTTATGTCATTTACTGAAATCTGTTAGATTCTAAACTTATATGCATTGATCCTCTTGTAATGATTATGCACAAAGTCAGAAAGACTTGACAACAACCATTACAGAGCATTCCAAAGGAGATCAGCTCCTTGGGAACTTCCTTTTTGCATTAAGTTTCCTAATCTTACATAGATTGAATCACTTCCACCTATGGAGACATTTCCATAGTCCTATTTGACTATCACTTCCGAACAAGAGTTACCTCTTTTCAGAAAATGTCGATATGGTCCTACCAAAATTAACACTAGACTTCCAAATGTCCCTGAGCAACCAATCTTTGGCGAACCTCAGATTGTCCTCGACAATTGCTTAATCACTTTAGTCATATCCAGTTCTAGACTTTTCCCTTCTAAATGCCTTAAGCATTTGGAAAATTTAGAAAGGATGAATATTATAGCACATGAAATCGATCCTATATCCGAAGCATATGGGATACTATTCATGATGTTTGACATAAAGACATGACACTAGACCAGTCTTTTGCTACAATATTTTTTATTTGCCATGTTTTCAAAATTTAACTATGAAGAGGGATGCCGTAATCATAATCGAATTTTGAAAATGCAATATATATAGAATTTCTTCAAGTTGAACCATTCCAACACAAAATTCACATATATTCTTGACTAAAGATGATTAAAATCTCAATCTAAGCTTTAGAATTGACATGAAGTATAATTTCCTCTCCCTTAATTATAGCAAAACAACTTTTCAACCCCTGCAACTTCACGGATTGAAACTTTGTTTTCTATAATTAACATTGCTAGCTTGCAATACTAATCATAATAGTCATGCTCCCACTAACATGATGATTATCAGCATAACACTTATGCTCCCACTAGCTCTGACACATTTCCAGAAATCTGTTGGACTTCTGAAATTTAGATTCATACACCCTTTCTTAGATAGCTCACATGTGTGTCTAAACAATTTTCAGAACTATGAAAAGGGATGCCGTAATCATAGTCTCAATTGCTTAGGCATTTGCCATTTCTCACAAGTCCATGTTAGTGTGCCGGTTAACCACACGCGCTCCACTAATGACTTTTGAAAATGCAAATGACACAATTGATATCTACTTAAAATCTATTTAGTGAAAGCATTTCCTCACCATCATTTTCATGAATCGGAGAGAAACCTTATGACACTTAGATTTAATAGTGTATGAGTTCCTATCCATGCGAATTTGTCAAAACCATAATCACAAGATAAGGTTAGTGACAAATTCAGCCCTACATGGATTAAACTTATTCAATCTTAGTTTCTTGTCACCTTGGTAACACAAGGCCCACCAATGCTTCCAAGTTGAACTCTGATAACTCACATGTAAATTCAACTTATTTGAAGTAGGTACAGAAATAAGAATTATGTCAACACGATAGGTTGAAAACCTTAAGTCGTGTGCTAGTGATAAATTACAGGTTTTACTCTTGATTAAATCTTGAAACTCTTTCAGGATCTTTAAGGCTCCCACTGTCTCCTTGACATATAAGTTTTCCTAGTCAAGAACCATTCCTTGATAAAACAAATATTCAAGGGATAGTGCGGATTCTTATCAAGACTAACACTTCACACAATTGGTCTTAGTTGGTCTTTGTCTCATCCAAGACATCACAACTTACCAATCTCAAATGTACAAGAGTAGAAAACATTTTACTCTTACATTTGATAAGTGTTTTAAACCTTCTTTAAGACATGTCACTCAAATTACAATCTTGGAGTATGACTCCAAGACTTGTATTGGAACGAAGTATGATTCATCTTCTTGATTTAACCATTTCAACAATTTCAAGATCCCTTCTTCTTAGTCATAAGAATGCACTAAGACTTTCTTAGAGAACAAATTTTGATATGGTTTCTTAATCATTAAGATGATCACAAAGCTGATACTAAAGTACTCTCCCGTCCTTTCAGATTTGAGAAACTTTTATCTTTCTGCCTAATTTGATTCTTCTTATTCGTTTTCCAATGTTACAAAATTATACTTAACCTTATAAGTATAATCATATTTACTAATCTTTAGTAAATCATGACAAATCAATCTTTGTGGTGGACCTTGACCAGCGCACACCCAGTGTACCTAATTCCTTAGTCCTTCAATTGACTCACATATACATGTGATCAAAGAATTAGTCTTAATTTTTCAAAGATGAAAATTCTCATTCATCATACAATACAACTTGTATGATTCCAAGTTTCTGTCCAATTGAAACTTGGGTGATGAAAAACTTTCTTCATTTGGTAAATTCAGACACTACCACAAATGAAAGAATCAAATCCACTTTCCAATATTGCTATTACTGGAAACATATAAGCAACAATTTTCCACCGATGCCATTGTAAGGATATTTTTAAAATAAATAAAATTAAAACCTTTTTTTCTTTTATTTTAAAACTTTGCGGAAAAACTTATCCTTACAATCCACATGAAAACCTTGTTGTTATCTATTCACAAGCAATATATTATAACTCTTAAGCAACAGCTCAAAATTCTGATTACCGAACCATGCGATCGAAACCCATCTTCGCAATCAGAATCAGCATATACTTACTTTAAGCTTCCTATCTTTTCTTTGATTCTTAAAAGACATCAGCATGTGACCCATTCACATTATGTAATAAGAATCTCCAAATAGGAACTTAACAGAGTTATACAGTGTATTTTACCCGAAGTAGAGTCAAACCTCTTGACTTGATCAACCTTATGACCTTTCAGGTAAATAGGGCAGCTTCGCAACCAATGCCCCTTTCTTTGGCAATATAAACATATGGAGACCCTTTGATAATGGCACATGAGACTATTTCAGACTTAGCCTTTCTCTTTACCATTTGGTCAACCGAGTTGACTATGGCCGATCCCTTTCCATTGGGAAGAGAAATGCTTTTCTAGATATCCAATGCTACCATTGCCAATGTCCATTTAAGGTTTGGGAAGTTGATCTTCTAACAAAATTTGCTTTACTAGTGTTCCAAATCATTGCTGATTCCACAGCACAAAACAAATAGATAAGATCATTAAGGCTCGTGTCATAGTCTGTCTCATAGTAGTCCCAAAGTGACCCGCTATGTTACTAAGAAAGTGATTGAACATCCAACTTTCACGAGACTTTGACACCCAACTCTCCCGTCTTGTCAATATGTGACTACATCTCCAAGATGTGACCACACCAAGACCTTAACTTGCCAATAGGGCTTGAGTGACTTTAAACTTTTCAAGAACTTGTGGGTGAGGGAGAATAATTGGAGGAGATAAAGGAAGTGAAGCATGATGTTGAGGAACATCATCTTCAAGAGATTTGGGAAGATCATAAATGTCTAAACCAGACATGTTTTGGGAGATATTCAAGATAGTTGATTTAAAGTCCTTAATATGACACCCAATATGAAATATTAAGGCTAGGACCCAACAAACTATTTTATAACTTAGAAGAGGGATGCCGTAATCCAAGCTATAAAATATTTGAAGGTAGGCGAATGACGATTCACCAATTTCCACCATGAAAAACGAAATAATTTATTAGGTTTTAATTGGATTTGAAATTCCTAGATCTTTTGAGATTCATTGAACTTTTCAATGGCATGTTTCAATCTCGAGTGTGCCCTCTCAAATTTTGTGACTGGGATGCCGAGGATCACAAAACAAGGTGTGAATAACCATACCAATTCACTTGGTATCCTTAATATTATCACCTAATCAATGTGCCGGTTAACCACACACGCTCCATTGATCTATGACAAACATTAAGTCACCCTTCGTGGTCCTTACTAGTCCAAGTTAGTGTGCCGGTTAACCACACACGCTCCACCAACGACTTGGTAAGGTACAAAGTGTGAATTCCATGGGTTAGCACCAAACTCACATTTTTCCTAAAGTAACTAAGATTGGGAATTATTAAGATTTTAGTTACTTTAGTATTTATCATTAATACTTTTAATGAAGGGAGAATTTAAAGTCATTGTCCTACCCGTTCGGCTAACGACCCTCCACCAGTCAAGCAAGCGGTGGGTGAGAGTAGACACCCATTAAGTCGCCATTTTATAGGCAACAACCTTATACCCACCTTATAGACCGGCTTCGTGAATGAGGCCTACTAACGGTAAAACGACTTGTTCTTATACATATATATAATAATTAACCATTAATGTTATAAATAGTATAAGTGTTGAATTTTAACTTTTTTTTAAAATTCTAAGGGCTAACTTGGAATTAAAGTATTCATAAGTGAAAACTTTTCAAATTCCAAAACTTGAGGGCAAGTTTTGAAACTATTCAAAACTAATTAATTCCATAACTTATGTGTTTAAAGTAGTTTTAATCCAAAAAACTCTTCAAGTTCCATAACTTATGGAAGACTTTAAACTAATAAAAAAATTAATCTTTTCTTTATTTTTATAACTTATGGAATTAATTAAGGTTACACTTTATTTATTTATTTATTTATTAATGAAGTGACTCTTGAATTTCCATAACTTGAGGACAAGTTATGGAGTCATAAAAAAAAATTCAATGACACAAGACTCTTCATTTTGTAACCATTACCAACTTTTATGAGTTTTATGAGTCTTTAATGTGACTCTTCATGTAACTTGAGGACAAGTTACACAAACACATTTTGTACTCAACTCTTAGATTAAAATGGATTGAAAACAACTATTTCAATTAACTTTTCTATTAATCTAAGCAACTCATAAGAACAAGATAATTCATATCAAACTTCTTCATGTAATTAGTCTAAACCTTAAACTAATACAAAACATGAATCTATTGACAATTATCTTTGAAAATGGATTAGCATGAACATTACCACATTAAAAAACAAGTTTATAAGTTCAAAAACAACGTAGGGTAATGTTCCTAGTCCATTTCTAGCCAAAAACCTCGAAAATATGCTGTCTGGGGTCCAACTCGTCGAGTGCATGAACATAACTCGGCGAGTTGGATGAATTTTGCCTTGGACTCGTCGAGTCCCTTCATGGACTCGGCGAGTCTGCTGGGCTGACAGCATCACAACTCGATTTTTCAGCTCCATTTGCAAGTATAACAAGAAAACATGCCTAGGCTCTGATACCACTGTTGGGTTTTGAGCATTCTAACACTCCTAAGTGTACATGCAACCCTAAATACCTTGGATCTATGTTTTCTCTATTATACATGCAAATAAGAATATCCAAGGTATCATCCTAATCTATCATACAAAACATGAATATAACAAGATAGAATACATACCTCTTTGATGTAGAAAGTCTTCATGAAGCTTGAGTGCCTAGCCCCAATAGTGTGGAAGCCTCAAATGGAATCACAGTTATCAAAACACTTAGAATAACTTGAGAGAGTTCTACACTTCATGAAATCGGCTAGCCCTCTCTAGAATAATCCTAGTGGCCGATTTTTGTCAAGAATAAGATCATTATATAGTGTTACAATTAGGGTAAATCCTTAATTGTCATGACTTTCCATTTCCTTGGATCCATGGGTTCAAATACACCATGGAGCACCCATGGACCATCCTATGGGTTTTAGCCCAACTTGATTATCCATGGAGCATTAGCCCACTATATAAGTATGGATGATTTACACAATCAACCCATATATTTAATTAGTCTTCTTTTGATCACTTAATTAATCCTAGATTAATTCTTGATCAATACTAATTAAACAATCTTATTATTCTTATTATTAATATACTAGAACTTATAATATATTAATAACCATAAGTGTCTTATTTCTCTCATTATAGTCTATCTAAGTGCATGAAGGTTTGCAACCCAAATGGACCATGCCGGGTCGGGTCAAGTCTTACCAATTATAGTTATGGACTTAGACATTAATCCAACAACATGGACTGTATTTCACTGTCCATTGCCTCTTTCCACTTGGCTGACTCAGGGCCTGCCATGGCTTCCGCGTAACTGCTAGGTTCATCCAAACCTATCAGTGTCTCATCACTGATAAGTGTATCCCCTTCTACAGTAATATGGAATCCATAATAATACTCAGGAGCATTCCTAACCCTTGTGGACCACCTCAGAGGTACAGACTTGTCAATTGGCTCAACAGGAGTTTCCTCCTCAAGTTGAGTGCTAGGTTTTGAAGTTCCTTCACCGCTTGACACTTGAATTTCTTCAAGATCAACTTGCCTCCCACCGTTTCCTTGGCTTATGAACTCTCTCTCTCTCTAAAGAAAGCCCTCCTAGCTACAAAGACCACATTTTCACTAGGTCTGTAGAAGAGGTAACCGAAGGATTGATGTGGGTAGCCGATGAAAATACACCTCTCGCTTCGGGGTTCGAGCTTATCATGAGACTCGTGTCTCACGAAAGCCTCGCAACCCCAAATCTTGATCTGGTCTAGTTTAGGCACTTTACCAGTCCACATCTCGTGAGGAGTTTTGGCAACTTTCTTTGTACGTACTAGATTAAGGATAAGGGCGGTCGTATCTAAGGCATACCCCCAGAATGAGATTGGTAGCGAAGCTCGACTCATCATGGAACGAACTGTGACATCCCCAAAATCACGACCAGAAAAGACCGTTTTTCATTTATGCTTTTAAAATATTTTCAGAGTAAATCCTTTTGATTTGAAAGAGTTGCGGAATTTGTTCCCAAAACAAAACATGATAAAATAATATTTATCAAAACATTTCATTAAGAGATGCATTTTCATTATATAGTCAACACTCGGGATGTCATGTTCCGATACAGACCATAAAGCATAAACGATAACAATACAAGTCATTCAACAAATATATACATATACAGACTTGTAAACAAAACAACTTGATGATTCAACCATCTTATGCCCTCGCGCCACTACCTGTAATACAAATAAAACTGAGTGGGTCAGGCTTGGGAGCCTGGTGAGCATATAGGGTTTTCAACCCACAATAAATAAGTTATATTTAATTTCACCAACCAATCACTATCCTGATTACCCATTCCCGTTATCCTCAATTTACATCTCTAAAATAACATCTATCTCAAGGGACCTAATCTAGGATTTTCATCGGGACGGACATCACTGTTAAGGGGTTTCCTCAACAATAGATATCATAAAGGAAACCATGAGGGGGATAGAGTACACCGGTGAACACATCGTTCACAACACCTACAGGTTATGAACCTTCTAGCATTCCACTAGACTGTCTAGAAAGAGTCCGAGGTCGTTATCCATACTCCGCTGAATAAATAGATCAACAACAACAACAACATCGAGGCCTCTCATCTGTTTATTACACACCAACTATCTACCCATGTTCTACCCAACATATTAGTAGATAAAATATATACTTTCATACATAGTTTGAAACCTGTATATCATTTTCATTCAATATATATTCCACATAACAGATGAGGCATACCCACGTAACACGTATTTCATAGAAAGCAATTCAGATCTATGAGATGGAAGAGGGTGAACATACATTCACACACATAACAACAAATTCTACACATAACATGTATTTCGTATAAAATACTTCGTAGTTACGCGTTAGAAGAAAGTAACTACACACTCACACGTATAAACCACAATTTACTTAATACACTCAAACCATACTTGTATTATTATCATGTTTATGAAAGGTAGTATACACTCACTTGATCAGAAGATGATCGGACAGCACTACGACTTGCAGAAGTAGTAATCCTCAGCAGATCTGGAAGATCTCTACAAAAATCAAACTTCTCGCGGGCAGAGCTTTGGCTCGGGAACCGCACTTCTCGGGATCTTCGGGATCTCGGGACTTGCCTCGGGGCTCGAGAATGATACCGGGGCTTCGGGGTATTTCAGGCACGCAAATCGATGCAAAACGAGAGAGAGAGAAGAGAGAAAATTAGCAAAAGAGACGGCTGCCCTCGCATCCTATTTATAGGAGGCTGGAGCCTCGGAGTACGCGGGGCGTACGCGTCCGAAATCGTCACTGCGTTCGTCATCCGAAGCCACTTGCTGCGAGTGTCGACATCCTCGGAGTACGCGGGGCGTACCTCGGATCGGATCGCTGACTCCCCTTCGGATAATGCCGGATTTAAAGATTAAAAATAATACAAATTAATTAATAAACTTTGGAAATTCATATCTTCTTCATACGAACTCCGTTTTCGACGTTCTTTATATCCACGCGAAGGTGAGACTACGCTCTACAACTTTCGTTTAGACTCCGTCGGCTAATTTTGACTTTATTTTTATTATTTATTTTTAATAGGCTGCGACAGAAAAACTTCGTTATAAATTCATAACTTCTTCGTTTGACGTCCGTTCTCGCCTAACTTTTTATCGCTTCGATACCAACAACGAGACCTTCGATCCTCGTTTAGAATGCTTCGGCTAAAAACCGCTCGATCTCAAATCGAGTATTTCAGGCTGCATACCGCTAAGTCGAAACTTCGATAAATCATAACTTCCTCATACGAAGTCAGATTTGGGCGTTCTATATATATTCGGAAACCTCGTTTCAACTACTACAACATTATCCAAAGATATTAAGTTTATTTCACACTTAAATTTTGACGCTTATTTTTATTCTTAATTAATCAAACCACATAATTAAGCAATTAAGCACAAAACACATAATACTCAAATAATACACTCTTATTATTTCAAAACGGGTTACAAAGGTTAACCTAGACTATTACATTGCTAAAAATGGCAAGCCCGGAAACACAGGCGTTACAATTCTCTCCACCTTAGAATGATTCCGTCCCCGGAATCACACATCAACAAACAAATGCGGATAGCGACCCATCATGTCACTCTCCGTCTCCCAGGTGAGATTCAGCCCATTCGTGTATTTCCATCGGACAAGCACTAACCCAACCATCTTGCGTCGCAATTTCTTAGTCTTTCGGTCAACAATTACCTCTGGTTCCTCAATCAACCTTTTGTTCTCATCAATTCTCAATTCAGAAATTGGAATTATCTCGGGAACTTCTCCCGTGAACTTCCTCAAATAACACACATTAAAAGTGTTATGAATTCCATTCAGTTCTTCTGGTAGTTCGAGCTTGTAATCTTGGTTCCCAATCCTCTGAAGAACTTTAAACGGTCCAATAAACCTTGGACTCAACTTTCCCCTTTTACCAAACCTTATAAGTCCCTTCCACAGCGAGACTTTAAGCAAAACCGAATCCCCAACCTCAAAAGTCATCGGTCTTCGCTTCTCGTCAGCATAGCTCTTTTGACGATCCTGAGCTGCTAACATTCATTCCCTAATTAGTTTCAACTTTTCAGTAGTTTGATGAACCAACTCCGGTCCCATAAACTGCTTTTCCCCAGCCTCAAGCCAACAAGACGGCGTACGACACTTCTGTCCATACAATGCTTGATAAGGTGCCATCTTAATGCTCGAGTGGAAACTATTATTGTAGGAAAATTCTACCAAAGGTAAATGTTCGTCCGAATTACCTAGGAATTCCAAGGTACATGCTCTCAGCATATCTTCAAGTGTTTGTATCGTCCTTTCACTCTGACCATCAGTCTGCGGATGGTAAGCTGTACTTAAACATAACTTGGTACCTAATTCCTCTTGTAGACTTTTCCAAAATCGTGAGGTGAAACGGCTATCACGATCCGACACAGTCGTTAACGGAACACCGTGAAGCCTCACAATTTCCTTCACGTAAGAATTCGCAAGCTTCTCCATAGACCATTTCTCCTTGGCCGCTATGTAATGCGCACTCTTAGTGAATCGATCAACGACCACCCAAATCATGTCGTGACCATTCTTCGTTCTGGGCAGTTTAGTGACAAAATCCATAGCAATGTATTCCCACTTACCCATTGGCACAGGCAAAGGTTCTAAACTCCCGTACGGTTTCTGATGTTGTGTCTTTACTCTAGCGCAAGTCACACACTCAGCCACATACTTTGCAACATCAAGCTTCATCGTCGGCCACCAGTAGTAGGGTTTCAGGTCCCTATACATTTTAGTGCTACCCGGATGAATCGAGTACATGGTTTTGTGAGCTTCTTCCATCAGAAGACGTCTAATTCCTTCGGACATAGGTACCTAAATCCGATCTTGGAACACCTTCAGTCCGTGACTCTTTACACCGAACACCAACGTTTTGCCCAAACGTTCCTCCTTTCGGTCATTCTTTTTAGAAGCTTCCTCTTGAGCTTTCTTTATACTTTCCACAATAGTCGAGAAAACTTCAATTCTCAACGCTCTTGGCCTTTTCCTTTCAAGATTGACTTTCCGACTGAGAGCATCAGCAACAACATTAGCTTTACCGGGGTGGTAAAGTATCTCACAGTCGTAGTCTTTAAGAAATTCTAGCCAGCGTCGTTGCCTCATATTCAATTCCTTCTGATTAAAGAGATATTAGAGACTCTTATGATCAGTGAAAAGTTTGCACTTCGTGCCATAGAGGTAATGCCTCCATATTTTCAGAGCGAAAACTACCGCTGCCAACTCCAAATCATGAGTCGGGTAATTCTTTTCATGCTCTTTCAGCTGTCGAGACGCATATGCTATCATCTTTTCTCTTTGGGTCAAAACACAACCCAATCTAACCCCAGACGCATCACTATAAACGGCGAAGTCTTCAACTCCATCGAGTAGAGAAAGTATCGGTGCCTCGCATAGCTTCTTCTTTAGCTTCTCGAATGCTTCTTTATGCTTATCACTCCAAGCATAAGTAGCTCCTTTGTGGGTCAAAGCTGTCAACGGAGTAGCAATCGAAGAAAAGCCTTGGATAAACCTTCAGTAATATCCAACTAATCCTAAAAAGCTTCGAATCTCCGTGGGACTTTTTGGTTGCTCCCACTTCATCACAGCTTCGATCTTTGCTGGATCAACCATTATCCCTTCTGGGTTGACCACGTGACCCAAGAATTGGACTTCACGAATCCAAAAATCACATTTGGAGAACTTAGCATACAGCTTCTCCTTCTTTAAGACTTCTAACACTTCTCGCAAGTGTCTGCCATTCTCCTCTTGGCTTTTCAAGTAAATCAGAATGTCGTCTATGAACACTATCACAGATTTATCTAGGAACGGATTACAAACCCTAGTCATTAAATCCATGAATGCTGCCGGAGCATTGGTTAGTCCAAACGACATAACCAAAAACTCGTAGTGTCCATATCTAGTTCTGAATGCAGTCTTCTCTATATCCTGCTCTCTTACTTTCAGCTGATGATATCCTGACCTTAGGTCGATCTTTGAGAAATAGCTCGAACCTTGCAATTGATCAAACAGGTCATCAATCCTTGGCAACGGATATCTATTCTTTATTGTTGCCTTGTTCAGCTCTCTATAATCAATGCACATTCTCATACTTCCATCCTTCTTCTTTACAAATAACACCGGAGCTCCCCAGGGTGATGAACTAGGACTAATGAAACCTTTGTCCAATAACTCCTGAAGTTGCATCGTTAGCTCCTTCATCTCCATCAGTGCTAATCGATAAGGTGCTTTTGCAATTGGCATTGTTCCTGGCAACAAGTCAATACGGAATTCCACTTGTCGATCAGGCGGTAATCCAGGAAAATCTTCGGGAAATACTTCCGGATAATCACACACAACTGGAATATTCTGCATCACCTTCTTTTCTTTCTTAGCAGCAATCACGAATGCTAGATATGATGTATACCCCTTGGTCAAACATTTTCTGGCTTTCATCAGTGAAATGATTCCAGAATTCACTCTGCGCTTGTCCCCATACACCATAAACGAATCTTTCCCAGGTGGGTTTACTTTGACTATTTTCTTCTTGCATAAAATTTTGGCATCGTTGGCGCTAAGCCAATCCATTCCAAGCACGATGTCGAAACCATTAAGTTCTATAGGCAATAATTCCTCGTGGAACTTATTCCCATTCAGATCAATTAAGATGTTTTTCATACGATGGCTAATAGGTACAAACTTGCCACTAGCAACTTCGACTAATAAGGCATCATCTAGTCTAACAACAGGCAAAGCTAGCTTTCTACCAAATTCATGCGATATAAAGGAGTAGTTGGCTCTAGAATCAAATAAAATTTGTGCAGGCAATTCGTTAACGAGAAAGGTACCTGAAGCGACATCAGCTTCATCTTTAGCAGCTTCCAGTGTCATCTGGAATACTCTCGCCTTTGGCTTTGGTGGAATGTTGGGTCTAGCTGCCTCCTTCTTCTTCGGGCAGTCCCTCGACATGTGTCCCTCCTCACCACAACCATAGCAAACTTTCTTAGTGAGGGTACATTCATTGGCATAGTGCCCTGGCTTTCCACACTTGTAGCATGTGTTTGCCACATCACATCTTCCATGATGCTTCTTCTTACATTTGTCGCACCTTTTCGCTTCACCTCCACTTCCCCTCGAACCAGACTTCGAGAACTTGTTTTTCTTGTTGGACCCTGAAGTTCCATCTAACTTCCTCTTTTCACCAACATCTGTCCTTTCCAGACCCTTTTCCTTCTGCTAGGCCTCCACATTGTTAGCTGCACGAACATCCGTCTTCAGAGTAGTTGCCATCTTGACTGTCGGACCAAAGTCGGCAGGCAGTCCATTAGCAAACCTCTCTATCTTGGAGAGTTCCGTTGGCACTAGGTACGGAAACAACTTCATTTTCTCAGTAAATGCAGTAGCATAGTCGTCTATGCTCATCTTCCCCTTCTTCAAGTTTTGGAACTCATTGTTCAGATCAATCAGATCTATTTCTGAACAATATTGCACCCTTAGTTGCTCCAAGAACTCCTCCCATGACATTTTCAGGGCTTCTCCTCGTGGCATAGTATCTGCCAACAACTTCCACCAACTCAAGACTCCAGTCTTCAGTTGTCTGACTGTAAAGACAGTCTTCTGTTTGTTGCTACAGTCGCAACTTTCAAATACCATCTCCATTTCGGAGATCCAATCCATTATCTCAACAGGCTTTGGGCTTCGAGAAAGACTTGGCGGCTTGGCGCCCAAGAAGTTCTTGTACATTCGCCCATCCTTGTTGTTTCTCCTTTCCGGATCGTTCCTTCGTTCTCCTTGAGTCCCAACTTGACTCATCATGCGACTATTGTTCCCTTCCTCCGATTGCTTGGGAATTAATTCAGGTTCCTCAATAGGTATGATAGGTTCATCCCTATTATCATGCAACATTTGTCGCACCTCCTCCCTTTGTTCGGTTAGCATAGCCTGAATCATGGCTTGCACCGCAGCCATTGTTATTGGTTCTGGTGCTGCTGCTACAACAGGTATTTGCTCAATCACTGGCGGTTGATTCCTGTTTTCATCCGCATTTCCAACGCCACTCCTCGTTCTCACCATTTTTGATCTACACACCGAATAAGGTGAAATTTAGATCTTCATTCACGATAGATATTCAAATCATCCTTATTACTCCGAAACGTTTACATGCTAGTTCTAATACCGTAAACATACGCTTAGAATCCTACACACATAAGGTTTCCAGATCCGGTCGGCAACAGACCGTAGATCCCAACAATTAATATCATTTATGGCAACATATAACATTTAGCACATAAAAGCATTTTAGGAAACTTTCCTAAAATAAACTAGTGCTCGTGTCTAAAATTCAACAGACACACAACTCACAATTCCACTTAGCATTCTAAGTTTAAGTCTAGAAATCCTACAAATTCCTAGTTCACTTAAACTAATGCTCTGATACCAACTGTGACATCCCCAAAATCACGGCCAGAAAAGACCGTTTTTCATTTATGCTTTTAAAATATTTTCAGAGTAAATCCTTTTGATTTGAAAGAGTTGTGGAATTTTTTCCCAAAACAAAACATGATAAAATAATATTTATCAAAGCATTTCATCAAGAGATACATTTTCATTATATAGTCAAGACTCGGGATGTCATGTTCCGATACAGACCATAAAGCATAAACGATAACATTACAAGTCATTCAACAAATATATACATATACAGACTTGTAAACAAAACAACTTGATGATTCAACCATCTTATGCCCTCGCGCCACTACCTGTAATACAAATAAAACTGAGTGGGTCAGGCTTGGGAGCCTGGTGAGCATATAGGGTTTTCAACCCACAATAAATAAGTTATATTTAATTTCACCAACCAATCACTATCCCAATTACCCATTCCCGTTATCCTCACTTTACGTCCCTAAAATAACATCTATCTCAAGGGACCTAATCTAGAATTTTCATCGGGACGGACATCACTGTTAAGGGGTTTCCTCAACAATAGATATCCTAAAGGTAACCATGAGGGGGATAGAGTACACCGGTGAACACATCGTTCACAACACCTACAGGTTATGAACCTGCTAGCATTCCACTGGACTGTCTAGAAAGAGTCTGTGGTCGTTATCCATACTCCGCTGAATAACTAGATCAACAACAACAATATCGAGGCCTCTCATCTATTTATTACACACCAACTATCTACCCATGTTCTACCCAACATATTAGTAGATAAAATATATACTTTCATACATAGTTTGAAACCTGTATATCATTTTCATTCAATATATATTCCACATAACAGATGAGGCATACCCACGTAACACGTATTTCATAGAAAGCAATTCAGATCTATGAGATGGAAGAGGGTGAACATACATTCACACACATAACAACAAATTCTACACATAACATGTATTTCGTATAAAATACTTCGTAGTTACGTGTTAGAAGAAAGTAACTACAAACTCACACGTATAAACCACAATTTACTTAATACACTCAAACCATACTTGTATTATTATCGTGTTTATGAAAGGTAGTATACACTCACTTGATCAGAAGATGATCAGACAACACTACGACTTGCAGAAGTAGTAATCCTCAGCAGATCTGGAAGATCTCTACAAAAATCAAACTTCTCGCGGGCAGAGCTTCGGCTCGGGAACCGCACTTCTCGGGATCTTCGGGATCTCGGGACATGCCTCGGGGCTCGAGAATGATACCGGCGCTTCGGGGTATTTCTGGCACGCAAATCAATGCAAAACGGGAGAGAGAAGAGAGAAAATTAGCAAAAGAGCCGGCTGCCCTCACATCCTATTTATAAGAGGCTGGAGCCTCAGAGTACGCGGGGCGTACGCGTCCGAAATCGTCACTGCGTTCGTCATCCGAAGCCACTTGCTGCGAGTGTCGACATCCTCGGAGTACGCGGGGCGTACCTCGGATCGGATCGCTGACTCCCCTTCGGATAATGCCGGATTTAAAGATTAAAAATAAATACAAATTAATTAATAAACTTCGGAAATTCATATCTTCTTCATACGAACTCCGTTTTCGACGTTCTTTATATCCACGCGAAGGTGAGACTACGCTCTACAACTTTCGTTTAGACTCGGTCGGCTAATTTTGACTTTATTTTTATTATTTATTTTTAATAGGCCGCGACAGAAAAACTTCATTATAAATTCATAACTTCTTCGTTTGACGTCCGTTCTCGCCTAACTTTTTATCGCTTCGATACCAACAACGAGACCTTCGATCCTCGTTTAGAATGCTTCGGCTAAAAACCGCTCGATCTCAAATCGAGTATTTCAGGCTGCATACCGCTAAGTCGAAACTTCGATAAATCATAACTTCCTCATACGAATTCAGATTTGGTCGTTCTATATGTATTCGGAAACCTCGTTTGAACTACTACAACATTATCCAAAGATATTAAGTTTATTTTACACTTAAATTTTGACGCTTATTTTTATTCTTAATTAATCAAACCACATAATTAAGCAATTAAGCACAAAACACATAATACTCAAATAATACACTCTTATTATTTCAAAACGAGTTACAACGGTTAACCTAGACTATTACATTGCTAAAAATGGCAAGCCCGGAAACACAGACGTTACGCGAACCATATCCAACAAGGTTTGATTACGCCTCTCAGCCACACCATTCAACTGTGGTGTCTTGGGAGGTTTCAATTGTGAGACTATCCCACATTCCCTTAGATAGTCAAGGAACTCTGAACTAAGTTACTAACCACCACGATCGGATCGAAGCATCTTAATGTTCCTGCCCAGTTGATTCTCGACTTCCTGTTTAAATTCCTTAAACCTTTCGAAATTCTCTGACTTATGCTTGATAAAGTAGACATATCCATATCTACTGTAATCATCAGTAAAAGTCAAATAATAACGATTAGCATCCCTTGTGGCATGTTTGCATGGTCCACACACATCCGTGTGTACAAGGTCCAACAAACCTTCACCCCTCTCACACGATGTCACACCCCGCTAAAGCGGAAACGCAAGGTATGACAGCGATAACGGTTTCATTGCAAAAGATAAAGATACATCACCATAGCAGTATTTAAAAGTTTACAACCCATAGCTTAAAAGAAACAAAGTACAAGTTTTTCCAAAACAACATTGATCAAAATATAACTTCATAATAGCTTCAACACGATGCAGCATGCTCTATGATGATGAATCTTTAAAACGAGCGTCAACTATGAAAATAGTTGGTGAGTTCACAAGTTTATAAAATCGAGCGTAAAATAAGGCTTTTCGTAAATGCAAGTACATTGCTTTAATGATAAACAAGTTGATTGCTATTAATGAATACTAGTGTATTTCTATAACGAGAAACGAGTTTGTATGTGTATGATCAAACAATGAGTCTCAACCAAACCTATGACTGAAGCCCTATCGAGATCTATGCTTATTGTTCCATAGATGAATATGGTATCATGCACTCCAGCAATAGGGCGAGTGAGGAGTTGTCAATTCCTAATAGCGCTATCCATAATGACCATTGGCTCAAAGAGTTAATGGTTAAAGATAAGGGAAGGGCCTTAGTACGATAAGTTCTAATGTTCCGTGTTGCATAAACATACATAAAGAAACATAGCAATACAATAGCAATCATGTTTGATAATAAACAATTTAAATACATCATGCAAACGATAGTTTTCTGAACATGCTTTTCCACCCCAAAACATAAAACTGAAAATAGGGGAGTGCGTGAATACTCACGATGTTTCGTGTAGGCACAAGCGGTACTTCGGGGTGCACCAACGTCTTACTACCGGGATCCTACGACATCAAACACACACTAGTGACTTTCCATGTCGAAATCTAATGTTAATATACTAAACTCTACATATAGTGAAATGCCAATTTATGTTTTAGTATTGGATTTTATATTAATTTGTTACACTTTTTCTGAAATAATGAAATTCTACAAGTCGTGTGATTAATTACAACTTTGGAATATTAATTTTCCAAATTTTTAAGTCTCTTTAACAACATAAATTCACGAAAAATAGCATTCAAGGGATAAAAATTCTCAAAATTTTATTTAACTGTTATTACTCAATACTAAGCTGGGAAAAATATAAAAATGGATTTACAAGCTGTTTAATTATATTTTATGATTTATGAGCATTTATTCCAATAAAAATTGAAATAAACAGAAAAAAGTTTCCAAAATTACCCAAAATTTTTATTTAACTGTTATTATACAATCCTAAGCTGGAAAAAATGTAAAAAATATTTTTCAGTGGGTATTTATATTTTTCCTTGTTTTATTCCTTTAAATAGTCATTAATTGAAGAAATAATATTAAACAGTTAAAATAAATCACCATAAATTTTTGTAACATCATTTACAGTATAAATAACCTGGGAAAAATATAAAAAGTGGTTTTCATAATGTATAAACTGGTTTTGGGTATTTATGTGTATTTAAGTGTATTTTAGTGCAATTAACTTTAGAAAATAAGAGAAAAATAGTTTACAGTTGAGAAAAATCCTCAAAGTTTTTATGTAACCTCCTACTGTACATTATGATACTCTGGTAAATGTTCATAAATTTTGGATAATCAGAACTATTTTTCCCATTTTTAGACCATTATAATTACCAAAAATTGGTAAAAATAGTAAGACATGATGTAAAAGCTTAAAATTATTGTATGGAGTCACCCATCACAGGTAAGGTATGCGAAAATTGTTAGATACAAATTTCACATTTTCTAAAGTGGTTTTGTGATTTATTATGCCCTAACAAAAAGAAAATCGGAAATCATATCAAACAATAACAAAAATGGATGAAAGTTGGTGAGGGGTCATCATTCACCATAAGGATCATCTATGAATTTATTCAGGATTTATTGACCTCTGAAAGTATTTTATGTGATTTATGCCCTTGGTTTTAGCAATAATTTTAATAAATCAAAGAAATAATAAAAGCTCTTGAAATTTTCCAGGTTATCTCATGCATGTGAGGGCTTTCAAAAGGAAAAAATGTTAAAAATGTATTCAGAAGGGAAATGAGGGTAATGAATCTAAACAAATTAAGAAAGGTTGCATGCAATGGTGCATGAAATGTAGATGTGGCTGAAGTTCATGAATTTGTGTAGCCCATTCAGTGAGGTTTGAAGCCAGGAAATTTCAGAAATCATTCACTAGATATGTTAAGTTTCTAAAGTATTTTTCCTCAGATTTATGGTTGGGTTTAAGGCTATTGATCATGCAAGGCAAAAATAGTGATCACAGAAAAAGAGCTGTATGCGCAACCATTTTGTAAAAATTGCCAAAAATTGGATATTTAATATTTTACAGTGAGAGCAGTTGGGTTTGAAATGTAAATCGTGGAACTATCCAATACAAAAAAAATATCATGATTTGGTTAGGAAATGACCGAGTTGTGGCCGTTCAAAGTCGAACAAAGTAATCTGGCAGATTGCATGTTTGTTTGTGTGCATTATTAGGGTATTTTGACAAGAACATCATGCATGCCTTTGTTAAGGTCCGATTTCTAACACATGCATGGAGTGAATGAGCATCCAAGATGTACTAAAAATGGTTTAAATGCTTTTGGTCATGCAAGAACACAAAAGAAATGGAGAAGAAGATGAAATATTCGGTTTTGATGTCACATGAATATATATGCATCTTTTTCACTCCTTGCATGGGTTTGATCCCGGATTTTCACCATCTCAAACACATGCCTTGTGTTATGGTGAGAATCTACAAACCACAAGGGACAAATAATGATTTCTAGCCATGGAAAGGCATAGAATCCGAAAAGAAGAGAAAACTAAGAAGGAAAAGGAAGTAGAATCATGAAACTATGGAAGAAGACGATGTTGTTTACCTTGGTTATGGTCTTGAGCGAAGTAAGAACACTTCAAAGTCTTCAAAATCTAGAAATTTGGCAGAGGGATGAGAGAAATTTCGTGAGTTAGAGAGAGAGAGGAAGAGAGTTTGTGTGTGAAGAGAGTGGAGTGTGAGAGAGTGAAGAGAGAAGAGGTAGAGTGTAGGAAATGAGTTAATGATTGAAGTTTTTGGGAAGAGGGAGCATGGGGAGAGGGGAGATGGCCGGTTTTTTAGTGGGTTAGGCCTCCTCTCTCCTAATTTCAAATTTTATAAAATTCCCTCCATTATTTTTATAAAAACCCTAATTTTTATAAAAGTGATTCTTTAAGCAATTTGATTTATTTAAAAATCTTATTTTTAACTAATAAATTATGATTAATGCATGATAATTTATATTTCTATTTCATTGGTTATAATTCATAATTTGATTAATAAAAATTTGATATTATGAAGTTTATAGACAAACTTTATAAAGTTTTTAAGCTTTATAATTTATAAGTTTGGATTTTTGGCTCTTTAGGGTTTTTGGAACATTGTTTGATGTTCATCATCATATGAAGTATAATTAGAATATTTTAATTTATTTTTAGGGTTTTATACCCTTTTTCAATTATAACAAAGCTTGAAATCTTCATTCTAATTATAGCATTGGCATTTCCTATTGTAGTTAAGCAACTTACTAGAATTGTAAGTGTCAAGTATAATAGTCCTAGATCTTAGTTGGATCCTAGTTTATGCAAGAATTTTGACCTAATTTTTACTACTAGGTCATGGCATGTTGTGCATGAATGGTTTTTATAAAGATGCATGAGTCCGAAAATGACCTGAATTGACAGTTGTCACACACGAGCCTGTGAAGGGTGACTTTGTCATTTTTCCAAGTAAGCATGATTCGCAACTATCATCTGACTTTAGGTCAAATGACTCCAAGAATCCATCCTTTTGGAGTTGGCCTATGCATTTCTTGCTTATATGTCCAAGACGACAATGCCATAATGATGCTTTATCCAAGTTATTATTAACAGAATCAATACACAATACATTATTTCCTAAGTTATCAACCACAGATACTGTTTCGTACACGCCATCACAAGGTAATGCTTTAAAATAAAGAACATTATTAAAGAAAGCATTAATCGAACCAACTTCATTATCAAATGAAAAGGTGAAAACCTTGTTTATACAATGCATGAAAGGAAATAATATTTCTTGCCATTTCTGGCGAATAACAACACTTATTCAAATCTAAACTAAACCCACTACTTAGCGATAAAGTATAAACTCCAATCTTGGTGACAGGTAAAGGTTTCCTATTCCCCATGATTAAGTTTATTCTTCCTTGCTCCACAATCTCACTTCTTCTTAGTCCCTGAAAATCAGAACAGATATGAATACCACAACCGGTATCAAGGACCCAAGAGTAAGAATGGGGTGAGTTATTAGATAAGATAGTGTAAATACCTGCATGGTTGGGTTTAACTTTCCCATCCTTCACATCTTGCTGGTATTTTGGGCAGTTCCGCTTCCAATGTGATTTTTCGTGGCAATAGAAGCATTCAGCCTCTTTTTGGTCAGAAGAAGGAGTGACAAAACCTTTCTTGGTTCCACTTGAAGAAGAGCCATCAAGGGTCCGAGCCTTGGTACCCTTAGAAGAGCTCTTTCTCTTCTTCCCTCGACTTTTCCCGATTGCCAAAACCGGAGTAGAGTTTGGAGTAGGAGTGTTAACAACCGACTTCCCCTTAAGACCTGTTTCTGTGGTCTTGAGAAGTCCCTGAAGTTTGCTGAGTGTGACCTCTTCCTTATTCATGTGATATGTCATGCGGAATTGATCATAGCACGATGGTAAGGAGTGCAAAATAATATCTATTGCAAGCTCCTCAGGAAAGTTCACATTAAGCTTCAGCAATCGATCCACATACCTTTGCATTTTCTGCATGTGGCTCGTGACGGATTCCCCGTCCTTCATCATGGTTGTTATCATGGAGCAGATGATTTCATACCTCTCTTGTCGTGCACTTTGATGGTATCTTTCCATCAGATCTTGGTGCATTTCATAAGGGTAGAAATCCTCATAAGACTTTTGGAGTTCCGCTGTCATCGTGGCCATCATGATGCATGCCACTTTCGTAGCATCCCTTTCATGTGCCTGAAAGTCAGCGAACTCCTGAGGAGTTGCAGTGGTCTCATCAATCTCCTTAAGCTCCTTGTCAAGGACATATTCTTTGTCCTCGTAGCGGGTAATCATCCTAATGTTTCTGATCCACTCATTGAAGTTGGATCCATCAAAAGTGACTTTCCCACACAATTTCATAAGGGTAAATGAGCCATTAGGGTTAGAGCCATAAGCAACATTGTTTGAAGACATCTGAAAGAAAAGGACAAGATTAGTTTAGATATTAAGAGAATCCTTAATAAAACACCCAAATGTAATATTAAGGCTAGGACCCAATCACAATATATTATAACTTAGAAGAGGTATGTCGTAATCCAAGCTATAACATATTTGAAAGGTAGGTGAATGACGATTCACCAATTTCCACCACGAAAACCGAAATATTAAATATTAGGTTTTTGATTGGTTCTTAGAAATTCCTAGATTCTTTGAGATTCAATGAACTTTTCAAAGGCATGTTTCAATCTCGAGTGTGCCCTCCAAGTTTTGTGACTGGGATACCGAGGATCATAAAACGAGGTGTGAAGTAACCATGCAAATCACGTGGTACCCTTAAAGTTTATCACTCAATCGATGTGTCGGTAAACCACACACGCTCCACCGATACTATAATAAACCTTAATTCACCCTGTACCTACCTTGTTAAGTCCAAGTTAGTGTGTCGGTTAACCACACATGCTCCACCAACGACTTAAACAAAGTGTAAAGTGTAATTTCATGGATTAGCACCTTATTCACAGTTTTCCTAAAGTAACTAAGATTGGAAATTTAATAAAACATTTAGTTACTTTATAATATTTATCATGCTTTTAATGAGAATTTATAAGTCCGTGTCTTACCCGTTCGGCTAACGACCCTTCACCGGTCAAGCAAGCGGTGGGTGAGAGTGGATACCCATTAAGTTGCCATTTTATAGAGGACAACCTTATAGACCGGCTTCGTGAATGAGGCGTACTAGCGGTAAGACGACTTTGTTCTTATACATATATATATATATATATATATATATATATATATATATATATATAATTATTAAATCATAATAATATAAGTATAAGGGTTGAATTTTAACTTTTAAAATTCTAAGGGTTGGAACTAAAGTTTTTAACATGACTTTACTTGTTCCAAAACTTGAGGGCAAGTTTTATAAACTTTCAAAACTTTTCATTTCTTGTAACTTATGAGTTTATTAGAGTAATAAAAATGAAGACTCTTCATTTTTCTAACTCTTGTGTTCTTTTAATGGTTTTAACTCAAGTGACTTTTGGTTTTCCATAACTTGAGGACAAGTTATGGACTCCATTAAAACACATTATGATCAAGAATTAAACTACCCCATAGGTTACAAATAATTCCTATGATCGTCTAAACATCATAAGATCAAGAACATGAATATGAACACTTTCATGAATCAAAATTACACTTAAAACTTTTGTAATTTTCATAACTAGTTGTTGTAAATGGATTAGCAAAGACATTACACCATCTAAAACAAGTTTTCAAGTACCAAAACAGTTTAGGGTAATGTTTCTAGTCCATTTCCAGAAACTAAAGTCGAAAATATGCACTCTGTGGCTCCTACTCGTCGAGTGCATGAACCTACTCGTCGAGTAGGTTGAAGATACAAGTGAACTCGGCGAGTCTCACTCGGCGAGTTCATCAGGCAGACAGCAAGTTTTTCGTCTTTTTTCCAACTTTTAAGCACAAATAACAAACAAACAAGCCTAGGCTCTGATACCACTGATGGGTTTTGAGCATTCTAACACTTCCTAAGTGTACATCCAACCCTAATAACCTTGGATCTATGTTTGTCTAATTATCATGCAAAGTTGAATTCCAAGGTTATATTCCTATCTAGCATACATGGGGAACAATTTTTAACTTGAATGAAAGATAGAATAACTTACCTTGTTGTTGCTTATGTTCCTTGAAACCTTGTGATCCTAGCACTCCAAGTGTGATGCCTCAAATGCTTCACACAACACCAAATGCTCTTGGAAAGACTTTTGAGAGAATACACACTTCTTGAAATCGGCCTAGCCCTCTAGTTTCTTATGTGTAGCCGATTTTGGTGGGGAATGGGATTCTTATATAGTGTTGATACATCTAGGGTTACACCATGTAAACCCTAATGTGTCATGACTCTTCATTTCCATGACCCATGGGTTTGTAACTCCCATGGAGCATCCATGGAGCATCCTATGGGTGGAACCCAACTTCATAATCCATGGAGCCTCTTAGCCCACTATACAAGATATGAATGATTTACATAATCAACCCATATATTTAATTAGTTATCTTTTGATCACTTAATTAATTCCAAATTAATTCTTTGATCAAACTAATCAAATAATATTATTAATATATTAGAACTTATAATATATTAATAATCTCCAAGTGTTATTCCTCTCATTTAGTCTATCCAATTGCATGGTTCCATGCAACCCAAATGGACCATGCCAGGTCGGGTCAAGTACTAACCAGAAATAGTTATGGGCTTAGACACCTTATCCAACAATGATATGATATGATTATGAGAACTGCATGCTAGACTAGGGCTAAGGATGTAGGAAGATGCCTTATTTTCCTGCTGTATGTGATTGCTGAATTACATGATAGTACGGATCAGTTAGTGATAGGATAGCCTGTTTAGGTTATGCCTGATTGTGTGAGCCTTAGAATCGCATGCTAGTATAGATCCCTAACAAGAGGATAAACTGATCTGATTGGAATATGTTTGTTAGATTTTCCATTGTCTGAATGCTGCTTACTTGGTGCTTTGAGGGACCCTTAGTAATGTGAGCTATCTACTAAGTGAATATGCTATGTCGCGAATGGCTATATTCATGAGGTAGCTAGTTGACATTAGTGAGAAGTTCTTTAGCAGGTAAGGACTGGGTGAGTACCGGAACCTAGGAAAGCCTACGATATGTTTCAGTGGGTTAGTAGTGAGGCTCAGTGAGACTTGGGTGTACTAGTTTAGGAAGTGACTTGGAGGATTCAGGAGGATGGCTGAGGAAAGTATGGATAGGTGTGGAAGGTAGTATTCGGCCCGTACTACTGAAAGGACATGAACCATACTCGAATCAGTGAGAGTCTCAGAGAATCTAAGAAGCTTCAGGGAAGAGTTTGTGACCCAGTGTGGGGACAAAGGATGTTCCAGTTGTTGCACTTAGCCATTGGCAAATTGGCAAGTGAGCTAGTGAGCGTGACAGGGTGTTAGACCCTGAAGGATATGATTTCCAAGAGTTGCAGATGCAGGATCCATTTGGGAGCACTCTGGAAAGAGAGGTGCGTTCCAGGTGCGTATAGTAGAGGGTCCCGAAAAGAGACCCATCACTTCTGATCATCGGGTGAACGGCTATCAGGGCCTGAGTCAGTGCAGCGCGTACGAGAAGGTACACGAGGGAGTTTGTTACTCCAAGGGTTTAGGCTGCTACAGGGTAGCAGGGTTGGTCATTTCAGCAGAAGGGGATCAGATTTCAAGAGTACTCATCGAGATTTCCGAGGATGGGAGATCTCAAGGTTTAATCGGTGATTAAACGCTAGCATGGGCAGGCACACGTTGTCATCAGTGGGATATTAGAAATAGAGGAGGATTGGGAGTCCTTCAATTCTCATGTAATGTGAAGACTTAGTCGAATCTAAGTGGGGGAGAGACTTTTTATAAAGTTCTCCAACTGTGACTTCTGGTTGCGCTAGGTGCAATCTCTTGAGCACCTTGTCAATCAGAAGGGTATTCTCGTTGATCCAACCAAGATAGAGGCGGTGATGCAGTGGGAGATTCCGAGGTCTCCAACCGAGATTCGGAGTTTCCTGGGTCTAACGGGTTATTACCAGAGATTTATACGGGACTTCTCTGAGATTTCGGTTCCTTGACCCGATTGACCAAGAAGTCGATGGCCCTCCACTGGGGGCCCGAGCAGCAGGCAGCCTTCGAGCCTCTCAGATAGCGGTTGTGCGAGGCACCGATTCTCACCCTGCCAGAGGGTGTAGATGATTCCGTGGTTTACGGTGACGCTTTGATCACAGGCATCGGTATGGTATAGATTCAGTGGGGTCACGTGATTGCAGATTTCGGGAACCAGGGTAGAGTTTTGGTTAGGACTCAGGTTCAGTGGTGTGTTAGTTCGAGTGTGTGTTCGAACCATTTTGGAAAGTGTTGTAAGACTACGGGGGTAGCCGTAGCATTCGCTAGCAGTCAGACTGTTTGGAAAGTGTTGTAAGACTACGGGGGTAGCCATAACATTCCTAGCAGTAAAATAGTTTGGAAAGTTTTGTAAGACTACGGGGGTAGCCGTAGCATTCACTAGCAATCAGGTGGTATGGAAGGTATTGTAAGACTACGGGGGTAGCCGTAGCATTCACTAGCGATCAGTTAGTATGGGAGGTGTTGTAAGACTGCGGGCGTAGCTATAGCATTCACCAATGGTTAGTTAGCATGGGAAGTGTTGTAAGACTACGGGGGTAGCCGTAGCATTCACTAGCGGTCAGATAGTGATAGAGTGTCGTGAGACTGCGGGTGTAGCCGCAACATTAACTAAGTTGGTAGTTGGCATGAGAGTGTTGTTAGAACGCGAGAGGAACAGTAGTACCCACCAGTTCGGGTGTAACAGTGAGGACATGGAAATCCACTGATTGGATTTCGGATTTACCCAGATGGATTAGCTCTGGTTGAGCCAGTGATAAGACTATAGGAACATCACTACATTTATGAGATCTGGGAAGTAATGGACTGCTTAAGGGTGTTGTGACGCAAGGATACCATTGGTTAGCTAGCAATCACTTTTAGTCTCGGATTGGATGATGACAGGATGCGACGCATGGACCCGATCGGTTAGATCAGGAGGTTGTTAGAGCCACAGTGGCATGATAACTAGTGGCAACTAGTTTCAGAGAAGGATTTCGTTCAGAAGTCGTGTAGAGCGACTGTATAAGAGTCTTTAGGCTCCGTAGTCAGGTTGAAACCTGATGTCTCAGACGACTAACAGATGAATTGAGACAAGAGAGGTCTCGGTGGATGTTGGGAAGCATCTATGTAGTAGCATACTGCTTCAGGCAGTTCAGTGTTCGGATAGTTTTAGCGTCTGGGAAGTATTCGTATTTGTATTTGGGGATTGCAAGTTCGGACGGAATAATAGATTTTTTTTTGGGTTATGCCAAGTCACTCGCAGCGAGATTAGCTGAGCCTTGGATAAGTATAAGTGATTTGCAGGGATAATTGGGTACGTGATCATGTTTTATAGTAGGAACCACCATTTATTAGAAGTTGAGTGGTCCGTGGAGGGATAACTAGACTGGGTCCAACGAAAATGATTCAATATGAGTGGTCTGTCAAGGATTCAGACTATCCCGAGACAACAGATTTCGGATGGGGTAAATGAGATCTTGTTGCGAGGAATTCGTTCACCTTCAGATTTTAGGGCTCTGCGAGGATTGGTCATGGCTACACTGGGAAGGTTAGGGTGTGCCCAGGATGGTGATCATGTCTCTAGAGTGGTTGGGCAAGTAAGGAATGGTAAGGATTGATTTCAAGGACAAAATCTAATTTAAGTGAGGGAGAGTTGTAATATTCTGTTTATTTATTAAATAAATAAACTAATTAATGAACGTATAGTAGCCTTAAAATAAATAATTATATATCAAAGGAGGGTTTCGAAGGGCTAATTGTCATAATGTTAGAAGTTAGGGGTTAAAAGTGTAAGTTATGGACCCCATTTGTAAATAATTACAAAGGCAGGGGCTATTGGGTAATTGTTGGGACTTCTTTTGAAAGAGATTTTGGGGCTAAGGGGCAGTTTGGTAAATATTGGACCTGAGTTGTAATGGATTTATAATGCTGGGGTAGAAAGGGTAAATATTGGATTGTTTTTTAAACAAAAAGGGAAGTGAGGGGTTGTTTTCGCCATTATGGGAAACTCGTGTGAGAGCCGGTATATAAGGGTAAGAGAACCTTAACCCTAAAAGCATCACCCCATGTTGCAGCCGCTGTCTCACCCCTCTTATACCTCCCTTCAGCTGCCACAACAAGAAACTACCCTTAGCCGCCATCGTCGGTGTCAGGTCCGACCACTACCTCCTTGACGTTGAAGATGCAGTCCACCGCACCCAAGATCGCCGGCAAAGCTGCTGCCAGCGACGAAGAGCAGCAAAAGGATGCCAGCAGCGGGCTGTCACTGCCCTCCCCCGGTGAAACGAGCTATGTTTGCCACTGTGCATGTCGCGTGTGTGGATACAAAGTTCTCGGTAATGATTGTAACCACTCATCTACTCCTTTCTCTTCATTCTTTCTATGATTTGGAGTGGTTTATGTCGACAGGGGCGGCCGATGGTTTTAGATCACCGTTTTTGGTGTTTCCGATCGGAAATAATTTGGGGTCCAGCTCGTGTTTACGAGTGCGTGTGTATGTTTGCTCGGCTAGGGACAAAGAAAAATCACCGCCACCACCATGAGGTGGTGGCTATCGTCGTAACTGTTGTTGCTGCTGTCGTTTTTGTGTTGCTACCGCCGCCTTGAGCCGTCAGGTGGGTGGCTGGAGTGTTGTATGCAGTCTAAAGTTTATGTGTGCGTGTTCTTCAAGCCATAAAGTCGAGGACCGCCACTACCACCACCGTGAGGTGGTGGCTGCCGCCATGTGCCGCCTATGTGCGTTTATGTTAATTAGTGTGTGCGTTTATGTTAATTAGTGTGTTCTTTATTTCTGGATTTGTGCAATGTAAACTGTAATCATGTCGGAATAATAATAAAAATCACAAAACCACCACCATAGGGTGTTGGCTTCCGCCTCGTGCCGCCACCAGCCACCGTGTCGGGTGGCGGTGTGCCTTGTTGGATCGTGACTCATTAGCAATGTTTGGAAAAAAGGACTAAGAAACCCTAATGCACCCAAGGAGGCCTAATGGGCCTTGTAAGCCCTAATGGTCCCAATAAATCCCTAATTGACATTAAAGCCCAAACATGTGTATAAGGGGCTTAGTGAACCCTAATGGGCCTATTGAGCTAAGATGGGTTGGAAACCCTAATTAGGGTTTAGAAAACCCTAATATTGGATTTATAAGCTTGGACTTATTGAGACCCACTTGTGGGCCATTGGAATGATTGAATTGTGTGATTAAGCCCAATCACACCGTATAACTTATTTAGAAGAATGATGGACTTAATGGATTAAGTCCTTAATAGGTTAAGTAAGAAATCCTTAACCCTAATCGTCATTTTATGTGAAACCCTAATTTCACATGGGTGTGTTGTTGGGCCTTCTGTTAGGCCTTGATGATTGTGTTATTAATGGGACATCCAAAGCCAAGCAAATGGACTAGATTATTTAATGGGCCTAGGGTCAGGCCCATGTAAGGGGTTTGGGCCCAATTTGGAAAAATTAGGCAATAGATAGGCCATAGTTTGGGCCTTAATGATTATGAGATATTGGGCCATTAGAATACCAAATGTTGGACTGGACTTTTGGTTAGGCCTTTGAATAGACATGTAAAGGCTTGGGCCCAATTTGGAAAATTGGGCCATATGTTGGGCTTTGAGCCATAGTTGGACTTTTGGGCGTTGGATTGGGCCTTGGGCTTGCATAAATCCAAGTTTGGGGTAATGTAGTAATTATCCAAAGTATGTACTCATGGTTATGTAGTGGAACCCAATTTTTAATTGGGTGTTATTTTCATGGTGACAATTTGGGAATCTGTCAACCAACAGCTGGGGTTGAGTCTGCGGGACTTCAGGAGTGTGGATTGTGTCTTCAGGACTTCAGCAGCATGAGGTGAGTTACCATCCAATAGGAGTGGGTCTACGGCCACAATGCCAACCCACTAGTAGGAGTTATTTGATAGACAATTGTCTTTGTGATAATTATCTGGTGTGTTGTTGTCTGATATGCTTTATGTGCTAAGACGCTATGACATATGTGTTAGTAGTGGTACGGCTGATATAGCCCATAGTTACCGGTTGAAAGATACCAAAGGGGTAGATAGTACCAATGCATGCCTAGCAGTATGATCACGATATGTTATTATGTGATAGTGGTAGGGGTGAAATAGTCCCCGATTGTCGGTTGAACGATACCGAAGGCAGTTACCGGTTGAAAGATACCGAAGAGGTAGACAGAACCCATGTACGATATGTTATTAAGTGACTAGTATGGTTATGATATGCCATTATATGATTCAGTATGTTTATGTTATTTTATCATGGAACCAATATGCTTATGATTTGTTGATAGGGGGTGAAAGAGTTCCCGATTACCGGTTGAAAGATACCGATGGTGGATACCGGTTGAAAGATACCGATGACAGTTACCGGTTGAAAGATACTGATGTTGGTTACCGGTTGAAAGATACCGATGGCAGTTACTGGTTGAAATATACTGAAGGGGTATACAGAACCCAGGCAATGCTTATATGTTTGTTAATGATATGTTGGTATGTGATCATTATGTTATGATGTTAGTATGCGATTGATATGTTATGTTGTTAGTATGTGATCAGTATGTTTATGATATATTATTATGTGATGGTGGTAAGGGTGAAATAGTATCCGGTTACCAGTTGAAAGATACCGATGCAGATACCGGTTGAAAGATACCGATGGTATTATGTGGTATGTGGTATGATGGGGGAACTCACTAAGCTTCGTGCTTACGGTTTACAGTTTTGGTTTCAGGTGCTTTGTTTTCAAAGGAAAGGAGCCGGCTCGATCGCAGTGCATCACACTATGTTATCTTCACATGAGATCTTTGGGATTACACTCTGATATGCTTTTATGATAAAATTCTTGATTATTGTCACTTGGGTTTTATGTAATAACCTAATTAAAAAAGAAATTTTTGGCCTTGAATTTTGGGATGCTACAAATACATACCAGCCACAACATCAGGTGTTCCGCGGAACTCCTCCGTTGTCAGCTGGAAACCTCTCCCACGAGCCTTCGGAACTTCGGCCTTCACCGGCCAAACATCAGTAACACGCAATGCAGCCGGAGTGGAACCCTGGGCTGATCCCTGAACAAGCTGAGGGCACTCGAACTCCCAATGGCCGATCTGATTGCAGTGGAAACAAACTGTGAAACCCTTGGGGAAATTCTTCGCCATATTCCCACCTTGCCACATTTGTAGCAAATCCCTACCCGGCAAGATGTGACAACCAAAATTTCTATCTTATACAAACCTTACATTTCAATCTAGTCGAACTTACTTCTACTAACTTTTAGCACCTTTGGTGTCCGTTTGAGCATTCTGAGCTTTAATACCTCAAAGAATTAAGTGAGGGAATGTGTCAGTTGAACTTGTAACCTGTCAAACAAACCTTGGACCATCAAAAGAGGAGTTCACGGCCAAACACTTGGGTTTACGGCCGTAAACTCCAAGTGGCCGTGAACCCCTTGTATAAAGGTGACACTTAGCCATTTTTCCTTTCATTCTTCACTTCTAAGATAGAGAACTCGACATTCTCTCCCAAGGATCTTCAAGACTTCCTTTCGATCTTCACAAATGTATGCAAAATCTTCCATCAATGTGTTGATTACATCATTCCTACTAGATTCATCTTTGAATCCACCCACAATTCCATTTTTTATGCATAGATCTTCAAGCTCCTCAAGAACAGCAAGAACACTTGTGTGTTTTGGGCCGAAAACTCCCTTTCTTAGCCTTCAAATTGTAAGTCCTTAACCCTTTTACATGTTTATAAGTTAGTATTATGGATTAGGGGATTGAAAACATCAAAAATCAACCAACCAAGGGAGTTTACGGCCAAGGCAATCTCCCTTGGCAGTAAACTCTATTAAAGGGTGCATATTTACCCTACATTCCTTCATAAGGCTTGGAACTTGCCCTAGAACACCTTCCCTATGAGCTAAGGACATTAAACATTGATTTAGTACAAGACAACATGGGTTTACAACCGTAAACCCATAAGGGCCGCAAACCCTTGGCCATAAACTCATGGAGAGATTACTCCTTGACCGTAAACTCCAATACACACCTCTACAACCCTTAGATGCAACCCTATGATCTTATAACACTTGAATCAATGTGTTTTCCATGTTCTAGGGTGACTTTACTTGCTTAATTAGTGTTATAATCACTAATTAGATACATACATACATATATTTTATATATATATACATATATATATATATATATATATATATATATATATATATATGTCTTTATATGCTAAATAGGATCATTGTGTGTGTGTTCACGTGTTCACTTGACACCTAGCACCTTATCCAACACTTTCATCCAAACCACTCACTACAGGTGAGTTCATACACCTTAATCAAACTTTTAAATGATTTTAAATGCTTTTATGGGGGGAATACAAGTTGAGTATCATGGTTATTATATCAATCACATGTGATTAATAACTATCAAACATATGGATTTACTATACTTTCAAACTGTTTTACCAAACTAATGACTTCAAACTGCTTATCAAACTATTTTACATGTTAAACTTGTTAACAAATTCACTTTTTTGTATCAAACTTTTCGATACATTCAGTCATACAAACGATTCTTCTAGTAAACTATAATAGGTATAGTTTAGGGTTATACTACTCATTGGATCCTTGGTTATATATTATGTATATATGTGTAGATATAAAGACTTTTATCTCAGTTCAATACATTCAGTCATACAAACGATTCTTCTAGTAAACTATAATAGGTATAGTTTAGGGTTATACTACTCATTACTAATAGTTTAATGAAGCATACATAGAGTCGGTTCATTCATGAGTCAATACTTACTATTATGAGAAACTATACAACTTCTAGGGCTCATTCATGAGTCAATACTACATTGATTCCAATGTTTGGGGTTATGGAGAATTAGTCCATGAATCACCCTCATCATACTTTACAATTGAGTCTTACTACTATCATCATCTCTATAAACTTTCAGTAAAAGATGGCACCTCGCAAACGTCCTACAAAAGGCAGGCTGACAAATCAAACACCACCACCACCTCCTCCACTAATCGATACAACAACTCTTAATGTTGCAGTGGCTTCGGCTGTAGCAACAACCATGGCTCAATATCACTCTACTGGTGCCAGTGGAGGTGGAACACCTGTTAATTCTACTCAAGGTGAAATCCTCGTGCGCTCGAGAGAGTGCTCTTACATGGAATTCACCAACTGCAAGCCAAAGTCCTTTAGAGGGACTGGCATAGTCATTGCCTTCTCGCAATGATTCAAAAAGACGAAGTCGATCTTCGAGATCTGCTCCTGTCCAGTAGGGAGCAAGATCAAGCTTTCTGCTTGCACCTTCGAGGAAAAAGCCCTGACATGGTAGAATAGCCATGTCAAGTCACTAACTCTCATAGTGGAAAATGATATGGGCTGGGAAACCCTAAAATACCTCATGATTGAGGAATACTGCCCAAGGGGTGAAATCCAGAAGCTAGAATAGGAGCTATGGAGCCTAACCATGAAATGCTCTGACATAGTTTCCTATACCGTTAGATTTAGCGAACTGGTGGCTCTATGTCCAAACATGATTCGCACGGAGGGAAATAAGATAGAAAGGTACATGTAGGGGTTGTTACTTCCAGTTTAAGGGAATGTATTATCTTCAAACCCGATTGTGCCAACCGATTGGCACAGTGGCTCATTGACCATGGAGTTTGTACCCCGTCAACAACAACAACCCTAGCCATCTTAGAACCCTCCAAAGCCGCTGACATCAAGAAGAAATTATGGGATGACTAGAAGAACCAGAAAGCTGCTAAAAAGCAGAAGGTAATGGTGGTTCATGTTGCGATAGTACCTGTCGCTGCTGCTCCAATAAGGCAATACGATAAATGTTTGCCAAAGTTCAAAAAATGTAACTTCCACCACAACGGTCCCTTCCGGTAGATGTAGTGCTCTAACTGCAACAAGAAAGGACACATTGTCCTTTTCTGCAAGTCTCCGGCAAGGCCGATCACCCAAGTCCCAGGCCCTGGTGTGGGCCAGGCTTTCTACGGTTGTGGTGAGGTGGTCCATTACAAAAGGAACTGCCCGAAGGCAGGGAATGCCGGTGGAGTGGGAAGAGTTTTGCCTATAGGCCACGAGGAAGTGGTTGCCGACTCTATAGTGGTCACTGGTACGTTTCTCCTCAATGGCTCTTATCCATGCATACTGTTTGATAGTGGAGTGGAGAGAAGCTTCGTGAATGATAAATTTTCCCGCCTACTTAAACAACAACCACACACACTTAAGGAACCATTTACGGTAGAAATGGCTAACGGGAAAACTAAGAGCACTAGCAGTATATACATAGGATGTACCCTAACTCTAGATAGCCATACATTTTCAATCGACCTCATGCCAGTCTCAATTAAAAGTTTTGACGTCATAATCGACATGGATTGGTTGAGACTTCATCGCACCGACATCATGTTCTACGAGAAAGCTGTTCGTCCTAATCTTCCAACTAACAAAACTCATATTATATATGGCGAAAAACCCAGCACGAGTCTTCATATCATCTCAAGTATTCAAGAACAAAAGTACCTACGTAAGGAATATCGTGCATTCCTTGCTCACGTTGTCGATACGAGCCTAGAAACGAAAGAACTAAAGAACATCCCGGTAGTGAGCGACTTTCCCAACGTCTTTCCAAAAGAACTACCCGGATTACCTCCGTAACGACAATTCGAGTTCAGAATCGACTTAGTCCCAGTAGCTACCCCAGTAGCCGAATCGCCCTACCGATTAGCACCTGCTGAGATGCAAGAACTATCTACTCAACTTAACGAATTGCTCAGTAAGGGACTCATCAGACCTAGCTTCTCGCCATGGGGAGAATCGGTCTTGTTCATTAAGAAGAAAGACGGGTCGTTCCGTATGTGTATCGACTACATGGAACTCAACAAACTCACAGTAAAAAATCGTTCCCCTCTGCCTCGCATAGACGATTTTTTTGACCAACTGCAAGGGGAAAATTTCTTTTCCAACATTGATCTATGATTTGGATATCACCAGTTACGAGTGCTTGAGGAGGATATTCTGAAGACAGCCTTCTAAACTCGTTACGGACACTACGAGTTCATGGTAATGCCATTCAGATTAACCAATGCGCCTTTAGTATTCATGGACTTAATGAATAGGGCATTCCGTCCTTACTTGGATTAGTTTGTCGTCGTCTTTATTGACGACATACTGATCTACTTTCGAAGAAAGGAGGAACATAGTGATCATCTATGACAAGTCCTATGAACATTACGATCGGAGAAGCTCTATGTGAAGTTCTCGAAATGTGAATTTTGGATCCGAAGAGTCAAATTCTCGGGACACGTGGTTAGCGAAGAAGGAATCCACATGGACCCTTCCAAAATTAAAGCCATTAAGAACTGATCAGAACCAAAGACGCCTACAGAAATTCGTCAATTTCTAGGTCTCGCAGTCTACTACTGCAGATTCATACAGATCTTCTCACGGATCGTGAAACCTCTTACAACATTGACCCAGAAAGGCATGGCCTTTGACAGGGAAGAGAAGCAAGAAAAAGCATTCCAAACGCTGAAGCGAGCCTTATGCATCACACCAATAATATCCCTCCCCGAACGGATAGAAGACTTGATAGTTTATTGTGATGCATCCAACTAGGGGTTTGGCTGTGTTATGATGCAACGAGGTAAGGTCATCGCCTATGCCTCGAGACAGCTAAAGACACACGAGGTCAAATACACCACACATGATCTTGAGCTAGGAGCAGTTGTGTTTTCTCTGAAGATCTGGAGACACTATCTGTATGGTATGAAAAGGACTATCTTTACTTACCACAAGAGTCTACAACACATATTCGACCAGAAGGAGCTCAACATGAGACAATGATGGTGGGTCGAGCTACTCAATTATTACGTTTGCGAAATTTTTTATCATCCGGGTAGTAGCAGACGCACTAAGTCAGAAAGAATATTATGGTTGAAGGGTCAAATCATTTACCATGACTATCCATTCGCATCTATCCACACAAATTAAGGAGGCTCAACTCGAAGCCTTGAAAACAGATAATGTGGCAGGTGAATCCCTTAGAGGAATGGATAAGAACTTGGAAGCCAAGGGTGGCGGAGCCTTATATCTCATGGACCGGATCTGAACACCGAAACACGGTGGCTTCAGAGTCTTGGTCAAGACTGAGGCGCACAACACTAGATATTCTGTCCACCCAGGTTCAGATAAGATGTATCTGGATCTTAAAAAGTTATATTGGTGGCCTAAAATGAAAGCAAAAAGTGCTACCTTCGTGAGTAAATCCCTTACTTGCGCTAAGGTCAAGGTCGAAAACCAGAAACAATCTGGTTTACTACAACATCCAGAGATACCAGAATGGAAGTGGGAGCGGATCACTATGGACTTCATAACCAAGTTACACAAGACAACGGGTGACTTGATACCATTTGGGTTATCGTCGATATATTGACCAAGTCTGCACACTTCCTGCCTATCAAAGAAACTGACAAAATGAAGAAGCTTACAAAAACATACATTCGGGAGATTGTATGACTGCATGGTGTTCCTATATCCATTATCTCCGATAGGGATAGTAGATTAACTTCGAGGTTCTGGCAGTCGGTACAAAGTTCCCTAGGAACCAGGCTAAACATGAGTACAGCCTACCATCCATAGACCGACAGACAAAGTGAGAGAACCATCCAAACACTGGAAGATATGTTCTGAGTCTGTGTGATGGAATTTAGGAACGCATGGGATACTCATTTACCCCTTGTCGATTTTCCTACAACAATAGTTATCACACGAGCATCAAGGCTGCTCCATTTGAAGCCCTCTATGGTCGGAAGTGCAGATCCCCTCTATGTTGGGCTGAGGTGGGTGACACCCAGTTAGCTAAAGGACGAGTTCCTGAAAGCACTCTCATAGGTCCCCAGATCATTCGGGAAATGACAGAGAAGATCGTTCATATTCGAAAATGATTGAAAGCCTCTAGAGACCGACAGAAAAGCTATGCAGACAAACGAATGAAACCTTTTGAATTCCAGGTGGGAGACCACGTTCTTTTGAAAGTCTCACCATGGAAGGGCTTGATATGCTTCAGAAAGCGTAGGAAGCTCAATCCAAGATACATAGGGCCTTTCGAGATTCTAGCTAGAATCGGCCCTATCGCTTACAAACTCAACCTACCCTGCGAACTTAGTAACGTATATTCTAGTTTCCATGTCTCGAACTTGAAAAAGTGTCTATCTGACGAGACTCTTGTAATCCCACTCGACGAGATCCAGATCAATGAGAGCCTCAACTTCATGGAAGAACCAATAGAGTTGATGGATCGAGAGGTCAAGAAAATGAAGCAAAGCCATATCCCGATAGTGAAGGTTCACTGGAACGCCAAGCGAGGACCTGAATTCACTTAGGAGCGTAACGATCAAATGAAACCGAAATATCATCATCTTTTCGCTTAGTTATTTGTAACTAGTTATTGCTTAAACTCTAATTTCGGGACGAAATTCTCTCTATCGGGGGGATGATGTGACAACCCAAAATTTCTATCTTATACAAACCTTACATTTCAATCTAGTCGAACTTACTTCTACTAACTTTTAGCACCTTTGGTGTCCGTTTGAGCATTCTGAGCTTTAATACCTCAAAGAATTAAGTGAGGGAATGTGTCAGTTGAACTTGTAACCTGTCAAACAAACCTTGGACCATCAAAAGAGGAGTTCACGGCCAAACACTTGGGTTTACGGCCGTAAACTCCAAGTGGCCGTGAACCCCTTGTATAAAGGTGACACTTAGCCATTTTTCCTTTCATTCTTCACTTCTAAGATAGAGAACTCGAGATTCTCTCCCAAGGATCTTCAAGACTTCCTTTCAATCTTCACAAGTGTATGCAAACTCTTCCATCCTTGTGTTGATTACATCATTCCTACTTGATTCATCTTTGATTCCACCCACAATTCCATCTTTTACGCATAGATCTTCAAGATCCTCAAGAACACCAAGAACACTTGTGTGTTTTGGGCCGAAAACTCCCTTTCTTAGCCTTCAAATTGTAAGTCATTAACCCCTTTACAGGTTTATAAGTTAGTATTATGGATTAGGGGTTTGAAAATATCAAAAATCAACCAACCAAGGGAGTTTACGGCAAAGGCAATCTCCCTTGGCCGTAAACACTATTAAAGGGTGAATAGTTGCCCTACATTCCTTCCTAAGGCTTGTAACTTGGCCTAGAACACCTTTCATATGAGCAAGGATATTAAACATCGATTTAGTACAAGACAACATGGGTTTACAACTGTAAACCCATAAGGGCCGCAAACTCTTGGCCATAAACTCATGGATAGATTAAACCTTGATCGTAAACTCCAATAAACACCTCTACAACCGTTAGATGCAACCCTATAATCTTATAACACTTGAATCAAAGTGTTTTCCATGTTCTAGGGTGTCTTTACTTCTTAATTAGTGTTATAATCACTAATTAGATATATATATATATATATATATATATATATATATATATATATATATATATATATATATATATATGTCTTTATATGTTAAATAGGATCAGTGTGTGTGTTCAAGTTTTCACTTAACACCTAACACCTGATTCAACACTTTCATCCACACCACTCACTTTAAGGGAGTTCATACCCCTTAATCAACCTTTTAAATGATTTTAAATGCTTTTATGGGGGGGATACAATTTGAATATCATATTTATTATATCAATCACATGTGATTAATAACTATCAAACATATCGATTTACTATACTTTCAAACTGTTTTACCAAACAAATGACTTCAAACTACTTATCAAACTATTTTACATGTTAAACTTGTTATAAAATTCACTTTTACGTATCAAACTTTTTGATTACATCTTTCAAACTTATATATTGTTAAAACCATGTCTAATACATATATAATTATATAAATAAGGATTGAAGGACTTAGGATTGCCAACTCACTTTATTTTCTGTTTCTTGTTTGGTTGTGGACTTAGAGTGCCCTGTTGTTTTTCCGAGTGTCATGGGATCCTTAGTTATATATTATGTATATATGTGTAGATATAAAAACTTTTATCTCAGTTCAATACATTCAATCATACAAACGATTCTTCTAGAAAACTATAATAGGTATTGTCTAGGGTTATGCTACTCATTACTTCTAGTTCAATGATGCATACAAAGAGTTAGTTCATTCATGAGTTAATACTTACTATTATGAGAAACTATACAACTATACTATGATGATCAACTATACTACTATACTATGATGAGAAACTATACAATTACACTATGATGAGAAACTATACAACTATACTATGATGAGAAACTGTACAATGATACTCTTATGAGAAACTATACAATGATACTATGATGAGAAACAATACATTCACTACACTAGTACAAACATTACATACATAAGTATACTATAACATAAATGTGAACCACTGTTTCGGCACATGTCCTCAATGCCATGGTCCGATTTGTAGCCAGGATCTCCTAGAGGGATAGCGTGAGTTTGTGTATAGATTTATACTGGATTGACTATCCTACACCTTGTTGATAACTACAGTGGGACCAGCAGGTCTACGGGTGCCAAATGTCATTACTTCTGACGACTTTCATCGTCGTGTTTATAGTCGATTGTATGGTACAATTAATCACATAATACCTTGATATAAATCCGGTTTAAGGTAGTTAGTACAATAGTAGTTATATAATACAACACTACAGTACTACGTTAATTTCCCTTTTTCATTGACTTTGTGACCATTTCACATAAACGATAATGTATAAACTATATTTTGATAATGATAGTTACACTTGGGAAAAGTATACACTTTTACAAGAAACAGACATACAAAACAGTCGTGCCTTGGTAGAAGGCTACTTTTAGTAGAAAATATAGGATTTTCTAGGAGTTACAAACATTCACATACGTTTACTACAAACCTTTACAAACTCATACTTCAAACACTATTACAAACATTTTGATACAAACAATGACATAAAAATACTTATGAACTCACCAGCTTTAAAGCTGATAAAATCTTTCAAAATAACTTGTATTCTCAGGTCATCAGTAGACAGTTACTGATGCCAGCTTTTGAGAAGATGGAGCAGATTCAAGACTCATCTTATATTTTGATTTACATTTTTAGTTTCATATAAACCATATAGAACGCACTTGTGTTAAATTATATTATTAATGCAATGGATGATGTTGTTTGATTGTTTACTATTATTCGGTGTTGTGATATTGTTCATGACGTCCTCCACCCACAAATGTTTCCGCCGTTCTGGTTTTAGGGTGTGACAGATTGGTATCAGAGCATTGTTTATATTGAATTGAGTATATCAACCCATAAAAGATATAAAAACTATAAACACGATCGGATTAAAATACTCTGACCAAGAGTTTATACTTTTAAATAGTAAAATATTTAACTATGTATATATACCTGCATTCATACTAAAATTAGTGTCACTAGGATAGAACAAAACTATTACGATTGTTGAGCAACACAATTAGGCTTAGAGACATATAATCAAATCTGGGAGGATATAGCCAGATGAACTATATTTTCCGAGGAGTGACTGCCTAATAATGGTTGTGGTGTTGCCACAAGTCTAAAAACTTACCAACACTACTAGAATGATAACATTTGAACAAAACATACACTTAAAATACTATAGGAGTATTTGGTGTTACTATAATTACTTATCTAAGAACTAAAAAGGTCTTTACTAGTAGGTCAATAGTTGCTAAGTGGATACACTAAGGTTATATGATATTAAGGTGTCATAGACTTAGAATTTGTAGTCTTTTCTTTACTTCTTGTTCCTTGTTTGGTTGTGAATTTGGAGTTAGGGTTACTTATTCGAAGGTCTATCCTGCTTTGATTTCATGTAACTGGTACGCACTATGCAAGTATTGATGTAACTGGTAAACATCATCTTATAGTTGTCTTAAGTAGTAGGCCTATTTATATTAGATTCTTATATCCCTTTTCTCGCGTAGATATCATGGTTGGATTCCATCTTCATGGCGACCCGTACTTCCCAAACGAAAAAAAAGTTGGATGGCTTGAAGACGAGCCAGAAAATGAGCATCCAATCCCTTCGGATGATCACCATGCAGAACGCTTTTCTGATGGTTCTGAATTCGAGCCAGAAGTCAACAACCTACCCCGTGTGGCTCCAGTCCCGAATCCTAACCCTCTTCAGACTATTTTGTCACACCCTAAAACCAAGAACGGTGGAAACGTTCTGGGGCGGAGGATGTCATGCACAGTATCACAATAATGAAAAGTAGTAAACAAGCAACAACATCATCCATTGCATTAATAATATAATTATTATACAAGTGTGTTCTGTCAAATTTTGATAAACACTAAAGCATAAATCAAAATGAAAGATGAGTCTTGAACGAGCTCCATCTTCCCTAAACCTTGCATCGGTACCTGTCTATGATGACCTGAGGATACAAGTAATTTTGAAAGCGAGTATCAGCTTTGAAGCTGGTGAGATCATAAGTATTTTAGTGTCTTAATTTGTATGTAAGAATTTGTATGTAAGAATTTGTATGTATATGAATTGTAAGTATTGAAAATGTATATGAATTGTAAGTATAACAATGTTTTGTAAATGAACTGTAAATGTTTGAAAAACCCAAGAAATCCCTATGATTCCTACTATTTTATAAGGGTGTCTTCTACCAAGACCTAACTGCTCTGAATGTAGTCTTCTACCAAGACCTAACTGCTCTGAATGTTCGTTTCTTGTAAAAGTGTGTAATTTTCCAAGTGTAACTATCATTAACAAAATATAGTTTTTACATTTAAATCTTAAGTGAAAAGATCACTAAATATATATAAAAGGAAAATTAATGTAGTACTGTAGTGTTGTATTATAGGAACTACTGCTGTACTAACTACCTTAAACCGGATTTATATTAAGGCATCATGTGATTAATTGCACCATACTATTGACTAGTAACAACGACAAAGGTATGGTCGTAAAAAGAAATAACGTTTGGCACCCGCAGACCTGCAGGTCGGGCTGTAGCTAGCAGCAAGGTGTAGGATAGCCAATCCTGTATAGATCTATACGCAAACTCACGCTCTCCCTCCAAGAGAATTCTGGCTACAACTCGGGCCATGACATTTAAGGCATGCTCCGATAAAGTGGATCACAATTTTTTTCAATGTACATAGGTATATGTAATGTATTGTTACTCGTTCTAGTATCGTAGTATATGTTCTCTTTCTAATATAGCTGTATATGTTCTTCCTCTAGTATAGCTGTATATGTTCTTCCTCTAGTATAGTTGTATATGTTCTTCTCCTAGTATAGTTGTATATGCTCTCATAGTAATGTAATGTATATGTTCTCATAGTAATAAGTATTGACTCATGAATGAACTGACTCATTATATGATATCGCGTTCTAGTAATAGTTCTAGTGTCTTCCTAAACTACCCATATGGTAGTTTACTAGTAATCTAACTGGTACGTATGGACATGGATGTATACCCTTGTTACCCAAGGACATTGGATGAACTGGAAGGACCTTTATCATTATATATGTACACATGATATATAACAAATATTTAAACGACCTTCGGACGAGAACCCGATATCCCACCAGACCACATCCAAATCGAGGAAAAGGAAACGGGGTGGATAGCCTTCCTAAGTCTTTTAAAAATTTCTTATATAAATATACATATAGAGGCATGCAATTTATAATATAAAAGCAATAAAATAAGTTTTGTAAAACCTTTGAACATAATTATTATCTAAGAAAAGATCGACTTGATGTCAATCTATAAAACGGTTTGAAGGCATGGGTTTTATAAAACAGTTTAGTATAAAGAAACATTTGTTTGAAACATAATTGTAAATAAGTTTGAAATAAAACATACAGAGTAAAATGTACAGTGCAATAAGGAGTTTTAAACACAAAAAGTGTTTATGAAAAACATTTGAATGAAACTGTTTGATAAAATGGCTAATGAGTAGCCAATCATTTGAATGCTACTTATTAATCACATGTGATTGATATAATAATTAGCATAATTCTACTTGTATCCCCCCCATAAAACAGTTAAAACATTGATTAAGGGGTACGAACTCACCTGTTGTGGGTGATACGGATGAACTGAAGAGGTAGGACTGCTAAGTGTCAAGTGAAGACTTTAGACACACACAATGGTCCTAATTACATATGAAGACATATGTATATAAACAATAAGTGTTTATAACACTAATTAAACATGTAAAAATATCCTAACACGAGGAAAACACTTTTGGTCAAGTGCTAGGAGGCTAATGGGTTGCAACAAACGAGTGCAAGACCTCTTATGGGAGTTCATGGTCAAAAGACCATATGTGTTGGAGTTTATGGCCCAGGGGAGTAAACTCCTAGCCGTAAACTCTCTATAGGGTCACTAAATGAAGCCTAACATTATTACAACTTAAGTGGTGAAGTGCTTCAAGGCTTAAACAAGTGTTTGGGCTTCCTTTTAACTCTGTTGATGAGTTCACGGCCCATGGACCATATCCCATGGAGATTACGGCTGTAATCTCCCTTGGGAGGGTGTTTGTGGTGTTTTCAAGTCCCTAATTTATCTAAGAATGAAGCAAGGAAATAGTCCAAGGCTTTAGAAGAGTTTATAGCACCATTTGGCACCATTGTTTGGAGTTCACGGCCCTATAACTTCTTGGGCTGTGAACACCTTACTCTTGGTGTTCTAAGGGTGTTTGCTAGTCCTAAACTCATCTAGGTACATGTCTAAATTAGTCTCTTGGCTTAAGGAAGGTTTTTAAGGCATTTTGACACTTAAAAATGGAGTTCACGGCCCAAGAACTTCCTTGGCCGTGAACTCACTTCTAGCCTTGATTCTTAATTGTTTTGTGGTCTAAAACATGTAATGGTGGCTTCTACTTTGAGTTCCAAGGCTTTGAGGGACATTGGGCACTCTTTTGGCCCTTAAAAAGGAGCTTACTCTCCAAGTGTTCTTGGGCAGTAAACTCCCGAATCTTGGGGTTTTGATCTGATTTTGATGTAATAAAACACAATCTATGCTATATATTACAACTAGATAGAAGTATCACGATTTGGGATAAAAACCCGAAGATCCGTGAGAGAGAATTCGACATTTCTCTAGTTGGAAATGTAACTAACGAATGAATATGGTTCAGATTTCTATATATAGTCCTTGGATTTTTGGCAGAAAATATTTTTATTCCCAGAATGAACTCTAATATCCTATGGTATTGGAATAACAGTGTTGCACAAAACCCTAGTGCATCCACTCTCCTGATATCTCCTTAAGTGCTAATCCTGAAATACTCAAACTTATAACCAAAGTCTGGAATTTCAGTGTAACTGTTCTAACTTCTATTGGCTTGATATGGTTTGTTCAGAAGGGAAATTTCGGGTTGTCACATCATCCCCCTGTTGAAGGGAATTTCGTCTCAAAATTAGTATTTAGGCAAGGAATTAGGTACGAAGGATCGAGTCATGAGGAGGAAACTTCCTAATCGATTGGTTCTAGCGCTCCTAAGTGAAATCGGGTTCCCGGTTGGTATCCTAACGAACCTTCACTAATGGGCGATGGCGTTGCTGCGTCCACTTGACCTCTCGGTCGAGGGTCACTACGGTTCTAATACGAAGGCGAGGATCTCGACGAGTGGACTTACAAGAGTCCTAACGGAAAGGTATGGTTTCACGACCGAGACGCGAAGAGTAGAATGTACGTTACTAGGTTTGCGGAGTAGGTCTACTTTGCGAGGTACAGGACCGACTCTGGTAAGAATCTCGGAGGTCCTAACTATATTGGATTTAGCTTTCCACGCGATACAAGCGTATTAAGCCATTCCCAGAGTGAGTTTTCCCTAAATAATTTGGTCACTCACTTGGAATTCCAAAGGTTCTTTCTCTTGCTAAATTTCCTAGTCAAGGGTCACTCCTTGCTGGGTCAAGGTCGTACAGTTTTGTATGATTTGCGAAGAGTACTAGATGAATTAAGACAATAGGTCTGTAAAACCTAGAATTTGGTGAATTTCTGTTGGCGTCTCTGTTGTTGATAAATTTTCAACAGTTTCGACAAATTGAAAGTGTACTCAAAATTTCCTACATCACTAACAGTGTGTCATAGGAACCTGACTCTTCAATTTCAAAACTTGTGCTTAGAAAACTTCGCGAAAGTTCCTATAAAGGTAATGTTTCCAGGGGTTCCTTCTTACCACGAGGGTAGATAAGTAATTCATTACATGGAGAAATGATGAACTGATCCAAGTAAGAAAGACGTACCCTACTCATTTAGCTCGTGAATACTATGGGCGTATTGGTCCTATTCGAAGGGTATCACTACGGACTCGAAGTGTCTGCATCGAGTTCGGAAGATAGTCTTCCGGACATCCTTCCCTAACACCCGAACTGGTGATATTCAGATCTCAGATCCATTTCTGAAAGTAATTCTTTCCTTGTGTTTGCTCAACCAACTCATCTATGCGAGGTAGAGATAATGATTTCTACTGGAAAATCTTGACGGAGTCCTCTATAGTCGAGGCACATATGATGCAATCCGTTGATCTCTGTAAGAATATGACCGGAGCTCTCCAGGGTGAGAAGCCTAGTCTTCTAATTCTATTTTTGGGTAGTTCACTAAGTTGTCCGGACTGTTCTTGTATCTCCGCAGGTGTTTAGACTGAAAGGGAAATCTGTTTACAGAAGTCTTGCTGGATTCTAAGTTGGTTCGCATGACGATGCAATTACTCGTAGGCTTGGGCAGTTCTCCGTCCTGAAGTTCATATTAGAATTCATACATGGTTTCACAATCACAATCTCGTGTATACGAGTCGTATATAATTAAGATTGAAAATGTAGTCGAATAACTGATTCTTCTTTAAGCTCACATCCCATCGAGGAAAAAGAAGTTAAAGTGGAATCATCAATTCTAAACCTGTAGAACCTTCATTATATATCACTCTTATGTATACATTCCTCAGTGATAGGTCCACCGCATGAATCCTTGGATTAAACATGACGTACTGCACGAGTGGTACTTCGAGGATTTCTTCAGAAAAGTGAAGAACTAAGAGGCACTCCACGCATGAGTACTTCGGTGTTCTTAAATGACGGCTACGCTAAAAAGACGTTTACTGAGAAAGGGATGTACTTAAGAAGCTGGTATGGTGTGGATCAAATTGAATCTAGTTGTATGATAATGTCGGAATCATATGGAAACTTAAAGACATTAGATTTGAACATAAGATGTTTACAGACAAAACACAACCGTGCAATCATGAACAGAGTTACAATACTTTAGACTTACTACAAGAATATTGCTGCGAATAAGGTATACTACAAAAGACAAGTATACGCAGCACGAGCATCCCTATACAGACAGGATCTCACAAAAGGTAAGACTCTAGTTGCACTAGTTTTGGATGGGTTATAAGTCTGTTACAACGAAACGCCTAAATTAACTTAACGAGGGTCCGACATAGTTTCTCTTGCAGCTATGATCCTGAGAACCTTCCCATCAGCACCCGAGTTCTTCGCTATCGGGCAATCCTTCTTGAGGTGTCCAATTTCACCGCATTAGTGACATATCTGGACCACACCAACATTGGTGGTGGAAGTGAGGTGTTTAGCCAGTGTTATGTGGACACGAGTGCCTACCTTATTACTCCACCTTGGAAATTGCTTCCTAAAGCGTTCGGCTTTATCACTACTTTTGTGTGTAGGGTTGGTCCCGATGATAGGGACTTGAGTGATGGGTCGTGACGGTGCTCCACAGCCACGAGCATGGTGCCCTATTTTTAGGCAATTACAACATTGCATCTCATGGCAAGCCCCATGATGATGGAAACTACACTTATCACACTTCGGGAGTTTTCCCTCACATGGCTTGCTCGGTACGAGGATGGCAGGGGTTTCCACTTGTTGTTGTTGCATGGCAAGTTTTTGGGATTTCTTGCATTCTTTCTGGGATCGGCGCTTTCATTTCTTGTTCTCTGTTTTTCGGCTTTGCGAGCCTATGGCTGTTACTGTTTGATGACTTCTTGGATTCATACTACGATCGGATTCTTCAATCTCGTCATCAGTATTGATTGTGCTGATAGCGCTACGGTGCGCAAGGATAGCGGTTACGACAGCCATCACGGTAGTTGTAACTGTGGTGTGGAAGGTAACGACGTCCATAGGAAAAGCGGAGGTTTCGTTGTTTGACTGATTGCTTCCGGATGACGACATGATTCTGTAACACGAAAGATAAGGATTTTGTGAGCGATTCTGGCTGACCCTAGGTGTACTTCGATTTGATCAAGAAAAGAGTAAGAGTATGTTCTCGAAAGGTTGACCTACATCCCTATGATGCAGTCCTAGTACGGATTGGAGGTATGATCGCGAAGGTTTGACCTACATCCCTAAGATGGAGTCCTAGTAATGGGTAGAAGTAAGTTTGTAGAATGTTCTCAAGACGTTTGTCGTTCAAGCCGAGGTATCGTTGGTTGGTGAATAACATGATCCAACCACTGAAAGAGACTTGGAAACGTCTCCGGAGCTAAATTACTATAATCCAATGACTTGACTAAAGCAGGTTTCAAATAGACTCCAATGAAGGTATGATGAGAGTACTTGAATAAAGAAGGACACAGAAGTTAGCCGACTATCAAAATCTTGGATATTCATGACGTAAAAGTTTGGGAAAATGACCTTGCAAAAGGTCTTACATCATATCTAGAGAAGATAGTCCTTGACAGTATAAAGACCTAACCAAAAGTACTTACAGTACACGATAGTTTCATAGAAAATACCACATCGGGCAAAGACAAAAAAACGATTCCTTCTAACAAGGACAATAAGGTAAAACATCTACTACTGGCGACGGGCATCCCTCTGGTGAACTCTCAGTTCAGCCAGTTGACGTTCCATGTCAAGTAGGTGTCTTTCATACACCCTCTGGCGTACTCGGAGTTCTATGACTTCGGCTCGTGATTCAACCAGTGCTTGCAGCAGGGTTTCCTGGTTTCTCTCAGATCTCTCGTGAGCATCTTCTAGACGAATGGTGCGGAGGGTATGCATTCTCGCATCGGCGACAACTTCGGTAATTTGATGTAGGGCTGTCCTGCCCTGAATCTCATTCCGAGCCACTCTGCAAACCAAGATTGGCAAGATTCTGTCTGCTGATCCCCCATTACTCAGGTCATAGAAGCTTCGATCACCATTAAATGGCATAGGCTGATCTTGTCCTTGGCTCCATGTTTCCAAGAATTCCACCCACTCAGGCGTCGGGCCTTGAAAATCCGGACGAGGGTTAGGAATTGGAACGGGAGCTGCCTGGGGTAGGTTTTCAACCTCGGGTTTGGAGTTAGCATTGTCCGAAAGGTCTTCATCATGGTGATCATTCAAAGGGATAGGATGATCATTCTCTGGTTCTTCTCCAAACCAACCAGCTATGACCTCATTCGGGAGATACGGGTTGCCGTGGTGATGGAGTCCAGCCATGTTATCTACGTGAGAATTGGGGTAAGAAAATAATTATTAGACGAGCTATCTAGATAATTATTTAGAAAATCTTCATTAGTTACATCGCTATTTGTGAAGTGCATACCAGTTATATGTAATCTAAACAGGATAGGCTTTCGAATAAGTAACCTTAACTCCAAATTCACACAGAATAGGGGTAGACCAAAATTTTCATAGATTCTAAGTCTATAACATCCTAATTACATATAGCCTTAGTGTATCCACTTAGAAACTATCAACTTGGTAATGAAGATCCTGTTTTACTTCTCTTGTATAACGTACTTATAGTAACACCAAATAATCCTATAGTATTTTAATTTAATATTATGTTCTACTGTTCTCATTGTGGTAGGGTTGGTAAGATTTTAGACTTGTTGCAACCACACAATTAAACTTAGGCACATGCTAGTCAACCCTCGGATAATATAGGTGATCAGGCTATATCTTCCCAGTTTTGACCATATGTCTCTAAGCCCACCTGTGTTGCCCAATAATCGTAATTCTATTGTACTGTCCTAGTGACACTGATTTTAGTATGAATGCAGCACGTATACTTAATTAAATATTTTATTATTTAAAGTATAAACTCTTGGTCAGAGTATTTTTAATCCCTTATGTATTTATAGTTAGTATATATTTTATGGGTTGATATACTTAATTCACTATAAACAATGCTCTGATACCAATCTGTCACACCCCAAAACCAAGAATGGCAGAAACGTTCTGGGGCGGAGGGCGTCATGTACAGTATCACAACAATGAAAAGTAGTAAATAAGAAACAACATCATCCATTGCATTAATAATATAATTATTATACAAGTGTGTTCTGTCAAATTTTGATAAACACTAAAGCATAAATCAAAATGAAAGATGAGTCTTCAACGAGCTCCATCTTCCCTAAACCTTGCATCGGTACCTGTCTATGATGACCTGAGGATACAAGTAATTTTGAAAGCATGTATCAGCTTTGAAGCTGGTGAGATCATAAGTATTTTACTGTCTTAATTTGTATGTAAGAATTTGTATGTATATGAATTGTAAGTATGGAAAATGTATATGAACTGTAAGTATAACGATGTTTTGTAAATCAACTGTAAATGTTTGAAAAACCCTAGAAATCCCTATGATTCCTACTATTTTATAAGGGTGTCTTCCACCAAGACCTAACTGCTCTGAATGTAGTCTTCTACCAAGACCTAACTGCTCTGAATGTTCGTTTCTTGTAAAAGTGTGTAATTTTCCAAGTGTAACTATCATTAACAAAATATAGCTTTTACATTTAATGTTTAAGTGAAAAGATCACTAAATATATGTAAAAGGAAAATTAATGTAGTACTGTAGTGTTGTATTATAGGAACTACTGTTGTACTAACTACCTTAAATTGGATTTATATTAAGGCAGCATGTGATTAGTTGCACCATACTATTGAGTGGTAACAACGACAAAGGTATGGTCATAAAAAGAAATAACGTTTGGCACCCGCAAACCTGCAGGTCCGGCTGTAGCTAGCAGCAAGGTGTAGGATAGCCAATCCTGTATAGATCTATACGCAAACTCACGCTCTCCCTCCAAGAGAATTCTGGCTACAACTCGGGCCATGACATTTAAGGCATGCTCCGATAAAGTCGATCACAATTTTTGTCAATGTACATAGGTATATGTAATGTATTGTTACTCGTTCTAGTATCGTAGTATATGTTCTCTTTCTAGTATAGTTGTATATGTTCTTCCTCTTGTATAGTTGTATATGTTCTTCTCCTAGTATAGTTGTATATGTTCTAATAGTAATAAGTATTGACTCATGAATGAAGTGACTCATTGTATGATATCGCGTTCTAGTAATAGTTCTAGTGTCTTCCTAAACTACCCATATGGTAGTTTACTAGTAATCTAACTGGTACGTATGGATATGGATGTATACCCTTGCTACCCAAGGGCATTGGATGAACTGGAAGGACCTTTATGACTATAGATGCACACATGATATATAACAAATATTTAAACGACCTTCGGACGAGTACCCGATATCCCACCAGACCACATCCAAATCGAGGAAAAGAAAACATGGTGGATAGCCTTCCTAAGTCTTTTAAGCATTTCTTATATAATTATACATATAGAGGCATGCAATTTATAATATAAAAGCAATAAAGTAAGTTTTCTAAAACCTTTGAACATAATTATTATCTAAGAAAAGATCGACTTGATGTCAATCTATAAAACGGTTTGAAGGCATGGGTTTTATAAAACAGTTTAGTATAAAGAAACATTAGTTTGAAACACAATTGTAAATAAGTTTGAAATAAAACATACAGAGTAAAATGTACAGTGTAATAAGGAGTTTTAAACACAAAAACTGTTTATGAAAAACATTTGAATGAAACTGTTTGATAAAACGGCTAATGAGTAGGCAATCATTTGAATGCTGCTTATTAATCACATGCGATTGATATAATAATTAGCATAATTCTACTTGTATCCCCCCCCCCATAAAATAGTTAAAACATTGATTAAGGGGAATGAACTCACCTGTTGTGGGTGATACGGATGAACTGAAGAGGTAGGACCGCTAGGTGTCAAGTGAAGACTTTAGACACACACAATGGTCCTAATTACATATGAAGACATATGTATATAAACAATTAGTGCTTATAACACTAATTAAACATGTAAAAATATTCTAATGCGAGGAAAACACTTTTGGTCAAGTGCTAGGAGGCGAATGGGTTGCAACAAAGGAGTGCAAGACCTCTTATGGGAGTTTATGGTCAAAAGACCATATGTGTTGGAGTTTACGGCCCAGGGGAGTAAACTCCTGGCCGTAAACTCTCTATAGGGTCACTAAATGAAGCCTAACATTATTACAGCTTAAGTGGTGAAGTGCTTCAAGGCTTAAACAAGTGTTTGGGCTTCCTTTTAACTCCTTTGAGGAGTTCACGGCCCATGGACCATATCCCATGGAGATTACGGCCGTAATCTCCCTTGGGAGGGTGTTTGTGGTGTTTTCAAGTCCCTAATTTATCTATGAATGAAGCAAGGAAATTCTCCAAGGCTTTAGGAGAGTTTATAGCACTATTTGGCACCATTTTTTGGAGTTCACGGCCCTAGAACTTCTTGGGCCGTGAACACCCTACTCTTGGTGTTCTAAGGGTGTTTGCTAGTCCTAAACTCATCTAGGTACATGTCTAAATTAGTCTCTTGGCTTAAGGAAGGTTTTTAAGGCATTTTGACACTTAAAAATGGAGTTCACGGCCCAAGAACTTCCTTGACCGTGAACTCACTTCTAGCCTTGATTCTTAATTGTTTTGTGGTCTAAAACATGTAATGGCGGCTTCTACTTTGAGTTCCAAGGCTTTGAGGGACATTGGGCACTCTTTTGGCCTTTAAAAATGAGTTTACTCTCCAAGTGTTCTTGGGCGGTAAACTCCCGAATCTTGGGGTTTTGATCCGATTTTGATGTTATAAAAGACAATCTAAGCTATATAATACAACTAGATAGAAGTACTCACGATTTGGGATAAAAACCCGAAGATCCGTGAGAGAGAATTCGGCTTTTCTCTAGTTGGAAATATAACTAATGAATGAATATGATTCGGATTTCTATATATAGTCATGGGATTTTTGGCAGAAAATATTTTTATTCCTGGAATGAACTCTAATATCCTAGGGTATTGGAATAACAGTGTTGCATAAAACCCTAGTGCATCCGCTCTCCTGATATCTCCTTAAGTGCTAATCTTTAAATACTCAAACTTATACCCAAAGTCTAGAATTTCACTGTAACTGTTCTAACTTCTATTGGCTTGATATGGTTTGTTCAGAAAGGAAATTTCGGGTTGTCACATATTCAAAGCCCGATGCCTACATGGGTGGAATGCTTGGAAACATGGAGCGAAGAGAAAAATCAACCCATGTCGTTCAATGGGGACCGAAGCTTTTATGACCTGAGTAAAGGAGGATCAACAGATAGAGTCTTGCCAATCCTGGTATGAAGGGTTGCCCGAAATGAAATCCAGGGCAAGACAACTCTCCATCGCATCACGGAGGTTGATGTAAATGCATGAATGCATTCCATTCACACCAACCATCTAGAAAATGCTCGGGAGAGGTTTGCGACGGACCACGAGGCCCTGCTACAGACACCAGCTGAGACTAGGGCCTAAGTCATAGAACTCCGGATTCGCCAGAGAGTTTACGAACGACACCTTCTTGATGTGGAGCATCAACTGGCAGAACATAGGGTTCGCCCAAGGAATGTTCGTCGCCGTTAGAAGATGTCTAGCACATCTTTTCTTTTGATAAAGGAATAGCCTTTTCTTATATGTGCCCTATGAAGCACTTGTCTGTAAAATATTCCTGTGTTTCAAAACACTATCTAGTCTACTAAACTGTCAAACATTTTCCCTCATATGGTTTGATGTAAGACCTACTATTAGGTCATTTTTCCCGAACTCATTTACATTAGTAATACCAGTCATATTGACAGTTTCTAACCTATTGGAAAGTCTATACCCTTGTGTTTTTCAAACTCTATTGATGTGTTTCTATTCAAATCGTACACTAATTCCATTGTTTGGGGCTATGTAGAATTAGTCAATGAATCACCCTCATCATACTTTACAATTGATTCTTACTGCTATCATCATCTCTATAAACGTTCAGTAAAAGATGGCACCTCGCAAACGTCCTACCAAAGGCAGGCCGGAAAATTAAACACCACCACCACCACCTCCTCCAATAATTGATACGGCAACTCTTAATGTTGTAGTAGTTGCGGCTGTGGCAATAGCCATGGCTCAATATCACTCCACTGGTGCCAACGGAGGTGGAACACCTGTTAATTCTACTCACCGTGAAATCCTCATGCGCTCGAGAGAGTGCTCCTACAAGGACTTCACCAAATGCAAGCCAAAGTCCTTTAGAGGGACTGGTAAAGTCATTGCCCTCTCGCAATGGTTCCAATAGACGGAGTTGACCTTCGAGATCTGCTCCTGTCCAGCAGGGAGCAAGGTCAAGTTTGCTGCTTGCACCTTCGAGGAAAAAGCCCAGACATGGTGGAATAGCCATGTCAAGTCACTAACTCTCATAGTGGCAAATGATATGGACTGGGAAACCCTAAAAGACCTCATGATTGAGGAATACTAGCCGAGGGGAGAAATCCAGAAGCTAGAATAGGAGCTCTGGAGCCTAACCATGAAGGGCTCCGACATAGTTTTCTATACCGCCAAATTCAGCGAACTGGTGGCTCTATGCCCAAACATGATTCCCACGGAGGGAAAGAAGATAGAGAGGTACATCTGGGGGCTGTTACCTCTAGTTTAGGGGAATGTATTAGCTTCAAACCCCAGTACATTCGATAGTGCCAAACGATGGGCACAATGGCTCATCGACCATGAAGTTTGTACCCCGTCAACAACAACAACCCTAGGCATCTCAGAACCCTCCAAAGCCGCTGACATCAAGCATAAATTCTGTGATGACAAGAAAAAGCAGAAAGCTGCTAAAAATAGAAGGTCGTGGCGGTTCATGCTGCGATAGTACATGCCGCAGCTGCTCCGATAAGGCAGTACGTTGGAAGTTTGCCAAAATGCAACAAATGTAACTTCCACCAACAAGAAAGGACACACTGTCCATTTCTGTAAGTCTCCGGAAAGGCTAATCACCCAAGTCCCCGACGCTGGTGAGGGCCAAGCTTTCTACGGTTGTGGCGAGGTGGTCCACTACAAAAGGAACTGCCCGAAGGCAGGGAATACCGGTGGAGTGGGAAACTTTTTGGCTATAGGCCACGAGGAAGCAGTTTCCGACACTACAGTGGTCACTGGTACGTTTCTCCTCGATAACTCTTATGCATGCATACTGTTTGATAGTGGTGCGGAGAGAAGCTTCGTGAATCATAAATTTGCCCGCCTACTTAAACAACAACCACGCATCCATAAGGAACCATTCACAGTAGAAATGGCTAACGGGGAATTTGAGAGCACTAGCAGTATATACATAGGATTTACACTAACTCTAGATATCTATACCTTTTCAATCGACCTCATGACAGTCTCAATTAAAAATTTCGACGTCATAATCGGCATGGATTGGTTGAGACTTCATCGCACCGACATCATGTGCTACGAGAAAGTTGTATGTCTTAATCTTCCGTCTAACGAAACTCTTATTATATATGGCGACAATCCTGGCATGAGTCTTCGTATCATCTCAAGTACTTAAGCACAAAAGTACCTACGTAAGGAATATCGTGCATTCCTTGCTCACGTTGTCGATACGAGCCTAGAAACGAAAAAACTAAAGAACATCCGGTAGTGAGCGACTTTCTCGACATCTTTCCAGAAGAACTACCTGGATTACCTCCGTAACGACAATTCGAGTTCAGAATCGACTTAGTCCCAGTAGCTACCCCAGTAGCCGAATCGCCCTACCGATTAGCACCTGCTGAGATGCAAGAACTATCTACTCAACTTAACGAATTGCTCAGTAAGGGACTCATCAGACCTAGCTTCTCGCCATGGGGAGAATCGGTCTTGTTCATTAAGAAGAAAGACGGGTCGTTCCGTATGTGTATCGACTACATGGAACTCAACAAACTCACAGTAAAAAATCGTTCCCCTCTGCCTCGCATAGACGATTTTTTTGACCAACTGCAAGGGGAAAATTTCTTTTCCAACATTGATCTATGATCTGGATATCACCAGTTACGAGTGCTTGAGGAGGATATTCCGAAGACAGCCTTTTGAACTCTTTACGGACACTACGAGTTCGTGGTGATGCCATTCGGATTGACCAATGCGCTCGCAGTATTCATGGACTTAATGAATAGGCTATGTCCTCCTTACTTGGACCAGCTCATCATCGTCTTCATTGACGATATACTGATCTACTCTCAAAGTAAGGAGGAACATAACGATCATCTGCGACAAGTCCTAGGAACATTATGATCGGAAAAGCTCTATGTGAAGTCCTCAAAATGTGAATTTTGGATCCGAAGAGTCGAATTCTTGGGACACATGGTTAGCGAAGAAGGAATCCACGTGGACCCTTCCAAAATTAAAGCCATTAAGAACCGGTCAGCACCAAAGACGCCTACAAAAATTCGTCAATTTCTAGGTCTCGCTGGCTACTACCACAGATTCATATAGAACTCGCGGATCGCGAAACCTCTTACAACATTGACCCAGAAAGGCATAGCCTTTGACTGGGAAGAGAAGCAAGAAAAAGTGTTCCAAACGCTGAAGCGAGCCTTATGCACTGCACCGATACTATCCCTCACCGATGGGATAGAAGACTTTGTAGTATATTGCGATGCATCCAACCAGGGGCTCGGCTATGTTCTGATGCAACAAGGTAAGGTCATCGCCTATGCCTCGAGATAGTTGAAGACACACGAAGTCAACTACACCACACATGATCTTGAGCTAGGAGCAGTCATGTTTGCTCTGAAGCTCTGGAGATATATCTGTATGGTACGAAAAGCACTATCTTTACTGACCACAAGAGTTTACCACACATATTCGACTAGAAGGAGCTCAACATGAGACAACAACGGTGGATCCAGCTACTCAATGACCACGAATGTGAAATTCGTTATCATCCGGGTAAAGCCAACGTAGTAGCAGACACACTAAGTCAGAAAGAATATTCTGGCTGAAGGGTCAAATCATTGACCATGACTATCCATTCGCATCTGTCCACACAAATTAAGGAGGCGCAACTCGAAGCCTTGAAAACTAATAACGTGGCGTGTGAATCCCTTAGAGGAATGGATAAGAACTTGGAAGCCAAGGGTGGCGGAGCCTTACCGGATATGGACACCGAAACACGGTGGCTTCAGAGACTTATTCACGACTGAGGTGCACAACACTAGATATTCCGTCCATCCAGGTTCAGATATGTCACACCCCAAAACCGGAACGATGGAAACCTTCTGGGGTGGATGACGTCATGTCAAGTATCACAACATATGCAATATAGTAATCAAAGTAAAACAACCATTGCATTAATAGTAATAGTTTTACATAAGTTACATTTTATAGAGACATCAAAGTAATACAGAAACTAGTATAGATGCAGCTCGGTTCTAGGCTGGCTTCACAAAAGCCCCCAGGTGTACCTGTCTATTGCTGACCTGAGAATACAAGTTATTTTGAAAGCGAGTATCAACATTTTTATAAATGCTGGTGAGTTCATAAGCATTTAGTGTAATTTGTGTAAGTAAGCATTTTATTCAAAATAACTTTATAAAAAGTAGTAGTTTAGAATCTACGGTGTATTAGCGTCCTTTCTAGAAAATCCTATATTTTCTAATTAAAACCAGTCTTCTACCAAGACTCGACAGTGTTATGTTTTAAAGAGAAATTTTCCCTAAAATGCTATCATTACCGAAATACGGTATTTGACTTTAAAGAAAGTAGGAGAATATCACTAGTAAAAATACTAGGGGAAAATAACATATGCCTCAGCAGAAAATACTACTGATAAAGGCAAAAGAAATCTTAGACTCCAGTAGAGTATCGAATGAATGATACGCCTGGCTCAGTCTAACAAAAGGAAACACAGACCCCAGACGGCATCAAATGTACGATACGGCTAGCAAGGTCTAAAACAAAGGAACACAGACCTCAGACAGTATCAAATGAACGATACAGCTAGCAAGGTCTAAAACAAAGAAACACAGACCCCGGATAGTATCAAATGAACGAAACAGCTAGCACAGTCTAAAACAAAGAAACATAGACCCCAGACAGTATCAAATGAACGATACAACTTGCAAGGTCTAAAACAAAGAAACACAGACCCCAGACAATATCAAATGAACGATAATGCTAGCAAGGTCTAAAACAAAGAAATCCTAAGAGTGTTGTTTCAAGAATACAATGTTAATTATCGTTACCTTAAGGCCATGAACTATAAGGTAAACATGGAGATACTCGTAACCATACTGATTGACACTAGATTACTTGACACCCTGCAAGCGTCGGAATAAATGTGACATTTGTCACCCCTTGGCTTGGTAGGCCGTGGACTATAGCTAGCACTCAGGGTGCGGGAGTGTCAGTCCCGTATAGATCTATACAAACAATGCCCGCTCTCCCTCGAGGAGACTCTAGTTACCAACTTAACAACGTGGAAATCTGTGTCCTAAAGATGCATCTCGTATTCTAAATTCTACTAGAGGTGCTGGAGAAATGATATAGAATCGCGAATGAACCGAGTCCTTTGAAGTTCTCGTACTAGAAATAGTAAACAGCACCTCCTAACTATTCCTATAATAGTTACTAGTGTCTCTGATCTATGAATGATGAATGGAAGGATGCCCTTGCTACCCAAGGGAAATGAACTGGTCGATGTAAACCTTTATGTCTATACGTGTATACATGATATATAACTAATGTTTAAACGACCTTCGGACGAATATCCGATACCCACCAAACCACATCCCAACGAGGAAAAGGAAATAGGGCGAACTAGCCTTCCTAAGTCTTTTAAACATTATTTATATAACTATACAAGTAGAAGTAGAAGGCTAGAAGTATAGAAGAAAACTTTGGTAAAACCTTTGGAAAACCTTTAAAAATAAGAATTTACGACTTGATATTGTTATGTAAAACAAGCTTTGAAAACCATTCATAAACACGTTTTGAATATAATTTGATAACACAATATAAGTAAAGAAAACCTTTGTTTAAAACACTGTTGGAACTGCTTTAGAAGTAAAACATACAACACGAGAGATAATTTGAGAAAAGATTTAAACAAGTAAAGACGTTTTGGAAAACCATCTATAGTATTATACTTGGTAAAACAGCTGAAAGTGTAATAAATCCTTGTGCATGCGGGTTATTAATCACATATGATTGATATGATAACTAGCATGTTTCAACTTGTATTCCACCCCATAAAAGCATGTAAAAACATTTAAATGGTTATTTCAGGGGTATGAACTCACCTGTTGTAAGTGGATCGGGCGGAGGTGTCTCTTGGGTGCTCGGTGTCAAGTAAAGACTTGAACACACTTAGTGACCTATTAACATATGATGACATACGTTTACATACAATTCGTAATTATAATACAAATTAAACACGTATACGCATCCTAATGTGCAGAAAAACACTTTGGTCAAGTGCTAGGAGGCTATTGGGTTGCAAATAAGGGAGTGTATGGCCTAGGTAGGGAGTTTACTCTTCAAAACTAAACTCTTTATAGAGTTTACGGCCCTAAGACCATATCCCCATGAGTTTACAGCTGTAAAATCATGGGTGGTGTGCTCTTGGATGATTTAAGATCTTATCTCACTAGTGGAATTAAGCTAGGCTCAAATCTAGGGCTTATGAAGGGTTTAAGGCCTCAAATAGACCATTCATGGGAATTTACGGCAGTAAACATAGAGTTTACGGCCATAAACTCTTACTAGCCCCTTCCTTTTGTGTTTTTATGGTTCATACTTGTTTCTACTCAATCATACAAGTCATAAGGGGTGTTAGGGGCATCATATGACCATTTTATGCAGTTTACGACCCATGGACCAATCCTAGGGGGGTTTACGGCCGTAAACTCCTAATTCCTTGGTTTAATTGATGTTTGAAGCCCCTACTTCAACGGTGGTTGCTTCTGGACATTTACCCAAGTTATAGGAGGTGTTTGAGGGCAATTCTAACACATTAAAAGGTGTTCACGGCCCTTGAAGAGGGGTTTACGGTCCAAGAGTGTTCTTGGGCCGTAAACTCTTGTTTACTCAATGCAAGGTTTTGGTGTTATAAGCTCTTATGTGCAAGTCTACAAGTCATATATAAGCCCTAGGAGTGATTTGGAAGGGTTTTGGGGCTTCAAAACCCAACTTATGGGTGTTTACGGTCCAAGAGTGTTCTTCGGCCATAAACACATGATTTGGCCCCTATTGGATGTCTTAAACACGAATTTGCATGTTAAATGAGGTAAACAACAAGTTAGGGTAGATCACTTACCAGTTTGGGGCTCAAAATGGGCGCTTTTTGGATTGAAAGCAACTTGTAGGGAGAGAGAATGTAGAGAGAGGGTGAAAAGTCTCAAAAGGAGTCCACTCAGCCTTATAAAGGGGTTTGAGTTTGTGGCTCGGTGGAAATCTACCCGATACCGACGTTGAACGGGGCTTTTGGTCGCACCCGCTTAAATGGTCGTATTTTGACTTGGTTGTAAGTAAAACTTTTCAAGGAATTATTGAGGGTGTTTCTAACTTGCTTCAATCCTTACGAAGTCATAAAAAGTCCCAATTTAATTAACCTAGTCGAAAAGGTTAACAGACAATTAATAAAGCGGTTTTATTAACGGAAGATGTTGTTAAAATGACGGGATAAATTTCGGATTGTCAAAAGATAAGATGTATCTGGATCTTAAGAAGTTATATTGGTGGCTTAACATGAAAGCAGAAATTGCTACCTTCGTGAGTAAATACCTTACTTGCGCTAAGGTCAAGGTTGAATACCAGAAACCCTCCGGTTTACTACAACAACCAAAGATACCAGAATGGAAGTGGGAGCGAATCACTATGGACTTCATAACCAAGTTTCCCAAGACAACGGTTGGACTTGATACCATTTGGGACATCGTTGATAGATTGACCAAGTCCGTACACTTCCTGCCTATCAAAGAAACTAACAAGATGGAGAAGCTTACAAGAACATACATTCGGGAGATTGTACAACTGCATGGTGTTCCTATATCCATTATCTCCGATAGACATAGTAGATTTAGTTTAAGGTTCTGGAAGTCGCTACAAAGTTCCCTAGGAACCAGGCTAGACATGAGTACAGCCTACCATCCATAGACCGACGGACAAAGTGAGAGAACCATCCAATCACTGGAAAATATGTTGTGAGCCTGTGCGATCGACTTTGGGAACGCATGGGATACTCATTTACCCCTTCTCGAGTTTTCCTACAACAATATTTATCACACGAGCAACAAGGCTGCTCCATTTGATGCCCTCTATGGCCGGAAGTGCAGATCCCCTCTGTGTTGGGCTGAGGTGGGTGACACCCAGTTAGCTAAAGGACGAGTTCCTGACAGCACTCTCACAGGTCCCTAGATCATTCGGGAAATGACAGAGAAGATCGTTCATATTCGATAACGATTGAAAGCCTCTAGAGACCGTCAGAAAAGCCATGCAGACAAACGAACGAAACCTTTTGAATTCCAGGTGGGAGACCACGTTCTTTTGAAAGTCTCACCATGGAAGGGCTTGATATGCTTCAGAAAGCGTGGGAAGCTCAATCCAAGATACATAGGGACTTTCGAGATTCTAGCTAGAATCGGCCCTATAGCTTACAAACTCAACCTACCCCGCGAACTTAGTAACGTACATTCTAGTTTCCACGTCTCGAACTTGAAAAAGTGTCTATCTGACGAGACTCTTGTAATCCCACTCGACGAGATCGAGATCAATGAGAGTCTCAAGTTCATGTAAAAACCAGTAGAGATCATGGACCGAGAGGTCAAAAAAATGAAGCAAAGCGGTATCCTGATAGTCAAGGTTCGCTAGAACACCAAGCGAGGACCTGAATTCACTTGGGAGCACGAGGATCAAATGAAACTGAAATATCATCATCTTTTCGCTTAGTTATTTGTAACTAGTTATTGCTTAAACTCTAATTTCGGTACGAAATTCTCTTTATCAGGGGGATGATGTGACAACCCAAAATTTCTATCTTATACAAATCTTAAATTTCAATCTAGTCAAACTTACTTCTGTTAACTTTTAGCACCTTTGGTGTCCGTTTGAGCATTCTGAGCTTTAATACATCAAAGCATTAAGTGAAGGAATGTGTCAGTTGAACTTGTAACCTGTCAAACAAACCTTGGACCATCAAAAGAGGAGTTCTTGGCCAAACACTTGGGTTTACGGTCGTAAACTCCAAGTGGCTGTGAACCCCTTGTATAAAGGTGATACTTAGCCATTTTTTCTTTCATTCTTCACTTCTAAGCTAGAAAACTCAAAACTCGCTCCCAAGGATCTTCAATACTCCCTTCCGATCATCACAAATGTAAGCAAACTCTTCCATCCTTGTGTTGATTACATCATTCAACTTGATTCATCTTTGAATCCACCCAAAATTCCATCTTTTATGCTTAGATCTTCAAGATCCTCAAGAACACCAAGAACACTTGTGTGTTTTGGGCCGAAAACTCCCTTTCTTAGCCTTCAAACTATAAGTCCTTAACTCCTTTACATGTTTATAAGTTTGTATTATGGACTAGGGGCTGGAAAACATAGAAAATCAACCAAGCAAGGGAGTTTACGGCCATGGCAATCTCCCTTGACCGTAAACTCTATTAAAGGGTGCATAGTGGCCCTACATTCCTTCCTAAGGCTTGGAACTTGGCCTAGAACACCTTCCCTATGAGCTAAGGACCTTAAACATCGATTTAATACAAGACAACACGGATTTACGGCCATAAACCCATAAGGGCCGCAAACCCTTGGCCGTAAACTCATGGAGAGATTACTCCTAGACCGTAAACTCCAATACACACCTCTACAACCCTTAGATGCAACCCTATGATCTTATAACACTTGAATCAAAGTATTTTCCATGTTCTAGGGTGTCTTTATTTTCTTAATTAGTGTTATAATCACTAATTAGATACATATATATTTCTTTATATGTTAAATAGGATCAGTGCGTGTGTGTGTGTGTTCAAGTCTTCACTTGACACCTAGCACCTTATCCAGCACTTTCATCCAAATCAATCACTACATATGAGTTCATACCCCTTAATTAACCTTTTAAATGATTTTAAATTCTTTTATGGGGGTAATACAAGTTGAATATCATAGTTATTATATCATTCACATGTGATTAATAACTATTAAACATATGGATTTACTATACTTTCAAACTGTTTTACCAAACAAATGACTTGAAACTGCTTATCAAACTATTTTACATGTTAAACTTGTTATCAAATTCACTTTAATGTATCAAACTTTTCAATTACAACTTTCAAACTTATATATTGCTAAAATCATCTTTAATACATATATAATTATATAAATAAGGATTGAAGGACTTAGGACTGCCAACTCACTTTATTTCCTGTTCCTTGTTTGGTTGTGGACTTAGAGTACCCTGTTGTTTGTCCGAGTGTCATTGGATCCTTAGTTATATATTATTTATATATGTGTAGATATAAATACTTTTATCTCAGTTCAATACATTCAGTCATACAAACGATTCTTCTAGTAAACTATAACAGGTATAGTTTAGGGTTACGCTACACATTACTTCTAGTTCAATGAAGCATACAAAGAGTCAGTTCATTCATGAGTCAATACTTACTATTATGAGAAACTATACAACTATACTATGATGAGAAACTATACATCTATACTATGATGAGAAACAATACCTTCACTACACTAGTATATACATGCCATATACAAGTATACTATAACATAAATGTGATCAACTGTTTAGGGCCATGTCTTCACTGCCATGGCCCGATTTGTAACTAGAATCTCCTAGAGGGAGAGCATGAGTTTGCATATAGATCTATACTAGATTGACTATCCTACACCTTGCTGCTAGCTACAGTGGGACCTGGAGGTCTTCGGGTGCAAAATTTCATTGCTTTTCGACGTCTTACATCGTTGTGTTCATAGTCGATAGCATGGTACAATTAATCACATAATACCTTGATATAAATCTGGTTTAATGTAGTTAGTAAAGCAGTAGTTATTATAATACAACACTACAGTACTACATTAATTTACCCTTTACATGTATTTGGTGATCACTTCACATAAACATTAATGTACAAACTATATTTTGTTAATGATAGTTACGATTGGGAAAATTATACACTTTTACAAGAAACTAACATACTTAATAGTCGTGCCTTGGTAGATGGCTACTTTTAGTAGAAAATATAGGATTTTCTAGGAGTTACAAACTTTTACAAACACATACAAACATTCACATGCTTTTACCACAAACGTTTACAAACTCATACTTCAAACACTGTTTCAAACATTTTGATACAATCATAGACACTAAATACTTATGAACTCACCAGCTTTAAAACCGATAAACTCTTTCAAAATAACTTGTATTCTCAGGTCATCAGTACACAAGTACCGACGCCAGCTTTTGAGAAGATGGAGCACATACAAGACTCATCTTTTATTTTGATTCATATTTTGGTTTCTCATAAACTACAGAACACACTTGTATTAAATTATATATTTAATGTAATGGATGATTTTGTTTACTTGTTTACTATTATACTTTGTTGTGATACTATACATGACGTCCTCCACCCCAGAACGTTTCCACTGTTCTTGGTTTTGGGGTGTGACAGATTGGTATCACAGCATCATTTATAGTGAATCTAGTATATCAACTCATAAAAGATATACTAACTATAAAATCAATGGGATTAAAACTCTGAACAAGAGTCTATACTTTTAAATAATAAAATATTCAACTAAGTATACAAGCCTGCATTCATACAAAAATCAGTGTCACAATGACAAATACAAAAGTATTACGATTGTTGAATATCACAAGTAAGCTCGGGGTTGTATGGTCAGTCCTGGGGGTGGCATAGCCTGATCAACTATGCTGGTCCGAGGAGTGATTAGCATATATCCAAGAATGGCTGTGATATGGCAACAACTCTAAAAACTTACCAACACTACTACAGGGAAAACACTAGAACAGACCATAAGTCTAAAAATACTATGGGAGTATTTGTGTTACTATAATTACTTATCTGAGAACTAAAAAGGTCTCTATCAAGTAGGTCAATAGTCGTTAAGTAGACACGCTAAGGTTATATTGAACTTAGGCGTTATAGACTTAGAATCTGTGACCTTTTCTTTACTTCATGTTCCTTGTTTGGTTGTGGATTTGGAGTTAGGGTCACTTATTCGAAGGTGTATCCTGTTTTAATTTCATATAACTGGTATACACTATACAAGTATTGACATAATTGGTAAAGATCATCTTATAATTATCTTAAGTGGTATGCCTATTTATATAAGATTCTTATACCCCCTTTCTCACGTAGATATCATGGTTTGATTCCATCATCATGACGACCCGTACTTTCCACCCCATGGCAATGCTGGATGGCTTGAAGAAGAGCCCTCAAATGAGCATCAAATCCCTCTAGATGATCATCACGCAAAAGGCTTCTCGGATGGATCTGACTCCGAGTCCGAAGTCAACAACCTGATGGGTTTTGAGCATTCTAACACTTCCTAAGTGTACATGCAACCCTAATAACCTTGAATCTATGTTTTCTCTATATACATGCAAACTTCTTTTTCAAGGTTATTTCCTAACTAGCATGGCATGGGGAATAAATAAAATATAAACTAGTATAAATACATACCTTGATGTTGCTTGGATTTCTTCAAGACTTTGTGAGCCTAGCACCCCAAATGTTGTGCCTCAAATGCTTCACACAACACCACAAAACTTAGAATAACTTGAGAGAATACTTCTAGCACTCAAAATCAGTTATGCCCTCTCTAGTAACACTAGGTCCAATTTTGCTAGCCAAAGGGTTCCTTTTATAATGGTGTCACAATTAGGGTTTCATTAAGAAGACCCATAATTGTCATGACTCTTCATTTCTCATGACCCATGGGTTTGTAACTCCCATGGACTATCCATGGAGCTCCAAATGGTTACATCCATAACCCACAAACCATGGATCATTAATCCACCATAAAAGAGTTGATGATTGTTATAATCAACCCTATATATTTAATTAGTCTCACTTTGATCACCAAATTAATACTAGATTAATACGTGATTAATACTAATTAAATAACACTATTATTAATATATTAGAACTTATAATATATTAATAATCATAAGTTTCATATTCTCTCATTTAGTCTATCCAAGTATTGCAATGCCATGCAACCCAAATGGACCATGCCGGGTCCGATCAAGTACATACCAAATAAAGTTATGGACTTAGACACTATATCCAACAGTCTCCCACTTGGATAAGTCTAATAACTATATTTGCAACTATGACTTCAAAATCCGACTAGCAATCGTAGCTCTTTCAAAGTCTCTCGGAACTAAGATGATGATGATACACCATTTAAGATAAGTGATCATATAATTCTTTGCTCTCATGATATCAGCCGGACAAACACATGGAACATGGTCTTACTTATTGTCCAACATTTGTTTCTCGATCTCCGATTTGTTTCGACATAGAACTAAATTGAACACATCAATTAGGTTCTGACCGGGCGCAGTACATAGGTCAAAACCATATCATCGAGGGGCCCAAATATCGCTTCTATTTCTAGAAGGAACAGATAAACTTCGACTGATATGCTTGTACTAACTACTTGTTGAATTACTCACAAAGGCATGTTTTATAACATCGAGTTACCAATGCGTTTTTGTACAATCAATGAATAACCAACTCATAGTCAACAACTCATATCTCTAGGTTTGAAGATTTATATGATATTACCGTCTCACGATCACTCGAGATAAATTCCATGAAGTGATGCAAGTGAGCGTGGGTTGAATCCAATACTCAGTCCTTATGAGTACTCATGAATGTTCTAGGAACCATTGCATTGTCTAAAGCACTTTAGACAAATCATACAAGCCAAATTCATGACAGTCTTAAATCAATACTTACTTCCAAAGTTTGACTGACTGTGGATGGTTTGAATAATAACATGATTATTCTGGAAGTAAAAACATGCAAAATTGAAACATAGTAAACAATCAACACAAGATAGTAACACCTTACTCATAAATAAATAACAACTTTTATTTATCATCAAATGTCAATTACATTTTACAAGTTTCAGGAATCTAATTGTTGAAACTAATATCATCCTTCAGCCCAATGCGCCTCGCATGCTGCAAATGCTTAACCCTGCTCAGTCCCTTCGTGAGGGGACCTGACGGGTTCTCATCTGATGATACCCTCTTTTCCACGAGGAGTCCTTCTTCTATTCTATGTCTGATGAAATGGTATTTTCTGTCAATGTGCCTAGATCTCCCGTGATCTCTTGGTTCTTTTGCCAAAGCAACCGCACTTTCACTGTTACAGAAAATTTCCATTGGCTCCTTTATAGCTGGTACAGCTCCAAGGTCTCCGATGAAGTTCTTTAGCCATATCGCCTCTTTTGCTGCATCGCTTGCTGCTATGTACTCTGATTCCCAAGTCGAATTAGCTACTGTCTCCTGCTTGGAACTTTTCCAAGTAATGGCTCCTCCATTTAGGATAAAGACCCAGCCTGACTGAGAGCGAAAATTATCCCTATCAGTTTGAAAGCTAGCATCACTATATCCATCCACTCTCAAGTAATCACTGCCTCCGAGGGTAAGGACCCAGTCCTTAGTCCTCCGCAAATACTTGAGAATGTTCTTTACCATTGTCCAATGTGCCTTGCCAGGGTTCCCTTGATATCTACTTACCATGCTCAAAGCAAAGGCCACATCAGGGCGAGTACAAGTCATAGCATACATGATCGAGCCCATAGCGGAAGCATATGGTATCTGACTCATCTCAGCTATCTCAGCCTCTGTACGCGGACTCTGAGTCTTACTTAGCTTGGCATTACTCTGGATTGGTAACTCTCCTTTCTTGGAATCTTGCATACTGAACCTCTTCAGTATCTTATCCACATAAGTACTTTGACTAAGTCCAATTAGTCTCTTACTCCTATCTCTCAATATCCTTATCCCTAGGATATAGGCAGCTTCCCCAAGGTCCATCATAGCAAAACACTTCCCAAGCCAGGCCTTAACCTCCTGCAAAGTTGGGATGTCGTTTCCTATAAGAAGTATGTCATCCACATACAACACCAAGAAGCTAACTATGCTCCCACTAGCCCTGACATACACACAATACTCATCCTCACTCCTAGAAAAGCCAAACTCTTTGACTTTCTCATCAAAGCAAACATTCCACCTGTGAGATGCTTGTTTCAATCCATAAATGGATTTTTCATGCTTACACACTCTATTAGGGTATTTTGGATTGACAAAACCCTGTGGCTGAGCCATGTAAACATCCTCAGCCAACTTCCCATTAAGGAAAGCAGTTTTGACATCCATTTGCCATATTTCATAGTCATGAAATGCAGCTATGGCTAACAACACTCTAATAGACTTAATCTTAGCTACTGGCGAGAAGGTCTCATCATAGTCCACTCCCGAAGTTTGAGTAAAGCCCTTCGCAACCAGTCGCGCTTTATAAGTATGTACTTTCCCATCCATGTCGGTCTTCTTCTTGAAGATCCATTTGCACCCAACTGTCTTACGACCTGGTACATTGTCAACCAAGTTCCAAACTTGATTGTCATACATGGACTGAATCTTGCTGTCTATAGCCTACTTCCATTTCGCAGACCCAGGGCATGCCATGGCTTCTTTATAATTATTAGGTTCATCCAAATCTATCAGTGTACTATCACTGATAAATGTATCACCTTTAGTGGTGATGTGATAACCATAATAAAATTCAGGTGTGTTCCTCACCCTAGTGGAACGTCTTGGAGGTACAGACTCATCTATCGGCTCAACAGGAGTTTCCTCCTTAGGTTGGATGATAGCATTTGAGGTTCCTTCACCACTTGATTCTTGAAGCTCTTCAAGGTCAATTTGCCATCCACTGTCCCCTTGGCTTATGAATTCTCTCTCACGAAAGACTCCTCTTCTTGCTACAAAGACCACATTGTCATTGGGTCTGTAGAAGAGGTAACCAAAGGATCTCTGTGGGTAGCCGATGAAAATACACCTCTCGCTTCAGGCCTCAAGGTTGTCATGAGTCTCACGCCTCACAAAAGCTTCACAACCCCAAATCTTGATGTGGTCCAAATTGGGAACTTTCCCAGTCCACATCTCGTGAGGTGTTTTGGAAACCTTTTCAATAGGGACTAGATTAAGGATATGGGTGGCAGTCTCTAAGGCATACCCCTAGAAAGAGATTGGTAACGAAGCTCGACTCATCATGGAAGGAACCATATCCAACAGGGTTCGATTGCGCCTCTCAGCTACACCATTCAACTGTGATGTCCTGGGAGGTGTCAATTTGGAGACAATCCCACATTCCTTAAGATAATCAAGGAACTCAATGCTAAGACACTCTCCTCCCCTGTCGGATCGGAGCATCTTGATGTTCCTGCCCAATTAATTCTCAACTTCCTGCTTAAACTCTTTGAACATTTCAAAGGTTTCTGACTTATGCTTGATTAAGTAAATATATCCATATCTACTGTAATCATCAGTAAAATTCACATAATAACAATTAGCATCCCTTGTAGCAACTCTGAAGGGCCCACACTCATCCGTGTGTACAAGGTCCAACAAACCTTCACCCCTATCACAAGTACCTATGAAGGGTGACTTTGTCATTTTTCCAAGTAAACAAGACTCGCAACTATCATCTGACTTGAGGTCAAATGATTCCAAGACTCCAACCTTTTGGAGTTGGCCTATGCGCTTCTTGTTAACATGTCCAAGACGACAATGCCACAAGGATGCTTTGTCCAAGCTATCAGATGAATCAATATACTACACATTATTTCCTAAATTGTCTACAACATTCACAGCTTCATATACACCATCACAAGGTATTGCTTTAAAGTAAAATATAGCATTGTAATAAACATTAATAGCACCATTTTTATTATCAAATGAAAATGTAAAACCTTGTTTGTACAAGCCATGAAAAGAAATAATATTTCTCGCCATTTGGGGCGAGTAACAACACTTATTCAAATCTAACATTAACCCATTATTAAGCAATAAAGAATAAACTCATATCTTGGTAATAGGTGATGCTTTCCTTTTGCCCATGACTAAGTTTATCTTCCCGTGCTCCACTTGCTCAGTTCTTCTTAGTGCCTGCAAATCAGTACAAATGTGAATACCACACCCTGTATCAAGCACCCAAGAATTAGCATTAGATGAGTTGTTAGACAATATTGTGTAAATACCTGCATGGGTGGGTTTAACCTTCCCATCCTTTACATCTTGCAGATATTTGGCGCAACTTCGCTTGAAGTGTCCCTTATCCTGGCAATAAAAGCATTGTGCTTCCTTTGGGTTTGAGGAAGGAATGATGGGACCATTCTTTGTCCCACTCGAAGAGGAACCATCAAGAGTCTTACCCTTGGTACCCTTCGAAGGGCTTTTCCTCTTCTTACCCTTCCCTTGCCAAATTGCAAGAACAGGGGATGTTAATGGAGTAGAAGTAGCAACCGCTTTACCCTTAAGGCCATTTTCAGCTATCCTTAAGAGTCCTTGAAGTTTGCTAAGTGAGACTTCCTCCTTGTTCATATGATAAGTCATACGAAACTGATCATAACTTTGAGGTAAGGAATGGAGAATGATGTCAATCGCCAATTCCTCAGGGAAGTCAACATTGAGCTTTAGCAACCGGTCAACGAACCTCTACATCTTCTGCAAGTGACTAGTGATGGGTTCACCATCCTTCATCCTTGCGGTTATCATGGAGGAAATGATTTCATAACTCTCTTGACGCGCGCTCTGATGGTACCTTTCCATCAGATCTAGGTGCATCTCATAGGTGTAGAAATCTTCATAAGATTTTTGGAGCTCCGAAGTCATGTGGCCATCATGATGCAGGATACCTTGGTGGCATCCTTTTAATGTGCAATGAACTCCGCAAGCTCTTCTGGAGTAGCAGTGGCTTCATTGACAACCTTAAGCTCCCTGTCAAGGACATATTCTTTGTCCTCATAGCGGGAAATCATCCTGATGTTTCTGATCCACTCATTAAAGTTAGATCCATCAAAGATGACCTTACCACACAAATTCATTAGGGACAAGGAGCCTGTCGGGTTTGAGCCAGCAACGTTATTGGAAGACATCTGGAATAAAAGGAAGATAAGTTTCATTAGATTAAGAGTCCTTAATAAGTTACCCAAATGAAATATTAAGGCTAGGATCCAACAAACTATTTATAGGTGGAAGAGGGATGCCGTAATCCACACTATAAAATATTTGAAGGTAAGTAAATGACGATTTACCAATTTCCACCAAAAGAACGAATATTTTATTATTAGGTTTTATTGGTTTTGAAACTCAGATCTTTTGAGATACATTGAACTTTTCAATGGCATGTTTGAATCTCGAATGTGCCCTCTCAAGTTTGTGACTGGGATGCCGAGGATCACAAACAAGGTGTGAATAACCATACAAATTGACTTGGTACCCTTAACAATATTACCTAATCTGATGTGCCGGTTAACCACACACGCTCCACCGATCTATAATAAAGTCAAGTTACCGTTAGCCACTCTTACTAGTCCATGTTAGTGTGCCGGTTAACCACACACGCTCCACTAACGACTTGGTAAGGTACAAAGTGTAATTTTATGAGCTAGCACCAAATTCACATTTTCCTAAAGTAACTAAGATTGGGAATTCATAATATATAGTTACTTTATAATTCATCATACTTTTTATGAGAATTTAAAGTCGTATCCTACCCGTTCGGCTAACAACCCTCCACCGATCAAGGAAGCGGTGGGTGAGAGTGGACACCCATTAAGTCACCATTTTATAGGCAACAACCTTATACCCCCCTTATAGACTGGCTTCGTGAATGAGGCCTACTAACGGTAAGAATGACATATTTTTATACATATCTATATAATAAAATTATGATAGTAGTATAAGTGTTGATTTTTAAACTTTTTAAAAAATCTAAGGTTTAATTTGGAATTAAAGTATTAAAGTGTAAGACTTTTCAAATTCCAAAACATGAGGGCAAGAATTGAAACTATTCCAAGTCTCTTCAATCTGTAACTTATGAGTTTTAATGGTTCATAAAAATGAAGACTCTTCATTTTATGAAACCTCTTTAGTTCTTTAATCACAATTTAAAGAAATGATTTTTTTGGTTATCCATAACTTGAGGACAAGTTATGAACACCATCATTGTCATTAAGATCATGAATTAAACACATATGGAGGTTACACATAATTCCTATGATCTTCTAAAAACTCATAAGAACACAAATTCATGTCAAGCAATTTCAAGAATCATATTAACATATACAATACTTGAAAATTGATAAAAGTCATGCAAAATGGATTAACATAATCATTATCATTTTGAAAAACAAATTTTACAAGTCCAAAACAGATTGGGATAATGATTTTAATCCATTTCCAGCAACAAAACACGAAAAGACTGCCCAGCACGCACCTACTCATCGAGTGCATGATCCTACTCGACGAGTAGGATGAATTTGTTCATGGACTCGATGAGTCCTCCCCATGAACTTGGCGACTCCAATCGACAGTGAGCAGAATTTTCGATTTTCAAGCAGTTTTGCATCAAGTATACAGAAAACAATCCTAGGCAATGATACCACTGATGGGTTTTGAGCATTCTAACACTTCCTAAGTGTACATGCAACCCTAATAACCTTGAATCTATGTTTTCTCTATATACATGCAAATTTCTTTTTCAAGGTTATTTCCTAACTAGCATGGCATGGGGAATAAATAAAATATAAACTAGTAGAAATACATACCTTGATGTTGCTTGGATTTCTTCAAGACTTTGTGATCCTAGCACCCCAAATGTTGTGCCTCAAATGCTTCACACAACACCACAAAACTTAGAATAACTTGAGAGAATACTTCTAGCACTCAAAATCGGTTATGCCCTCTCTAGTAACACTAGGTCCAATTTTGCTAGCCAAAGGGTTCCTTTTATAATGGTGTCACAATTAGGGTTTCATTAAGAAGACCTATAATTGTCATGACTCTTCATTTCTCATGACCCATGGGTTTGTAACTCCCATGGACTATCCATGGAGCTCCAAATGGTTACATTCATAACCCACAAACCATGGATCATTAATCCACCATAAAAGAATTGATGATTGTCATAATCAACCCTATATATTTCATTAGTCTCACTTTGATCACCAAATTAATACTAGATTAATACTTGATCAATACTAATTAAATAACACTATTATTAATATATTAGAACTTATAATATATTAATAATCATAAGTGCCATATTCTCTCATTTAGTCTATCCAAGTATTGCAATGCCATGCAACCCAAATGGACCATGCCGGGTCGGATGAAGTACATACCAAATAAAGTTATGGACTTAGACACTATATCCAAAACAACCTACCCCAATTAACAACCCCCGACCAGCGTTTCAGGGTCCCATACCCTTGTCGGCAACAAACTTGAATTGCTGGAGCGATGAACATGGTCAACCCTTACCATATAATGGGGACCGAAGCTTCTACATCATAAGAAAGGGTGGCTCAGATAACCGAGCCCTACCCATCATGGTCCGTAGGATTGCTTCAAATGCCAAACAAGGTCGGGCAGCCATCGACCGAGTCGTGGAGATTGATGCCAACTCTGGTGTCAACATGGCCCGGATTCGCCATTTCGAAGAGGCGATGGAAAGAATCCGGAGGACCAATGAGACTCTACTGCAATAGCTAGCTGCCTCCCGAGCTGTAGTCATAGAACTTCGAGTTCGCCAAAGGGATCACGAACAACACCTTCAAGAAGTGGTTCATCAGATGGAAGACCTTAGGGTTCGCCCGAGGAATTCCCATCGGCGTTAGAAGATGTCTAGCACATGTTTTCTTTTGATTAAGGAATAGCCTTTTCTTATATGTGCTCTATGAATCACTTATCTGTAAATTATTCCTATCTTTCAGAACACTATCTAGTCTACTAAACTATCAACATTTTCCCTCGTATTGTTTGATGTAAGACCTACTGTTAGTTCATTTTTTCCGAACTCATTTACATAAGTATTACCAGTAATATTGGCAGTTTCTAACCTATTGGAAAGTTTATACTCTTGTGTTTTCAAACTATGTTGATGTATCTCTATTCAATTCATACATTGATTCTAATGTTTGAGCTATGGAGTGTTAGTCCATGGATCACTCTCATCGTACTTTATAATTGATTCTTACTATCATCATCATCTCTATAAACTTTCAGGTAAAATATGGCACCTTGCCTGCGTCCTACCAAAGGCAGGCCGGCAAATCAAACACCACCACCACCTCCTCCACTAATCGATACGGCAGCTCTTAATGCTGCAGTAGTCGCGACTGTGGCAATAGCCATGGCTCAATATAAGTCTATAGGTGCCAGAGGAGGTGGAACACCTGTAAACTATACTCAAGATGAAATCCTCGTGCGCTCGAGAGAGTGCTCCTACAAGGACATCACCAGTTGCAAGCCTAAGTCCTTTAGAGGTACTGGCGGAGACATTTCCCTCTCGCAATGGTTCGAATAGACGGAGTCAATCTTGGAGATTTTCTCCTGCCCTGCCGTGAGCAAAGTTAAATTTGTTGCGTGCACCTACGAAGAGAAATCCCTGACATTGTGGAATGGCCAAGTCAAGTCACTAACTCTCATAGTGGCAAACGACATGGGCTGGGAAACTTTAAAAGACCTCATGATTGAGGAGTACTGCCTGAGGGGCGAGATCCAGAAGTTGGAACAGGAGCTATGGAGCCTGACCATGAAAGGCTCCAACATAGTCGCTTATACCGCCAGATTCAGCGAACTGGTGGCCCTTTGTCCCAACATGGTTCCCACTAAGGGGAAAAAGGTCGAAAGGTACATCTGGGGACTGGTGCCTCCGTATTAGGGAAACTTCTTATCTTCACAACCTGCTACCTTTGACAGTGGCAAACGATTGGCACGGCGGCTCATTAATCATGGAGTCCAATCCCCATCATTAACAACAACCCTGGCCATCTCAGAACCCTCCAAACCCGCTGACAACAAGCGGAAGTTCTGGGATGACAAGAAGAAACAACAAGCTGCTAAAAAGTCGAGAGTCGTGGCGGTTCATGCTGCGATAGTACCTACCGCTGCTACTCCAAGAAGGCAATACGCTGGAAGTTTTCCAAAGTGCAACAAATGTAACTTCCACCACAACGGACCCTGCCGTGAAATGCAGTGATCTAATTGCAACAAGAAAGGACACACTGTCCGTTTCTGCAAATCCTCGGCAAGGCTGATCACCCAAGTCCCCGACGTTGGTGTGGGCCAGGCTTGCTATGGTTGTGGCAAAGTGGACCACTACAAAAGGGACTACCCTAAAGCAAGAAATGTTATTGGAGCAGGAAGAGTTCTGGTTATAGACCACGGGGAAGCAGTTGATGACCCTATGGTGGTGACTGGTACAGTTCTCCTTGATAACTCTTACGCAAGCATACTGTTTGATAGTGGAGCAGAGACAAGCTTCGTGAATCATAAATTTGCGTGCCTACTTAAACAAAAACCACACACACTTAAGGAACCATTCACTGTAGAAATGGCTAACGGGAAAACTAAGAGCACTAGCAGTATATTCATAGGATGTGCTCTAACTCTAGATTGACATTCATTTCCAATCGACTTCATGTTGGTCTTGATTAAAAGCTTCAACTTCATCATCGGCATGGATTGGTTGAGTCTTCATCGCGCCGACATCATGTGCTACGAGAAAGCAGTCCCTCTAAACTTCCCGGCTAACGAAACTCTCATCATTTATGACGACAAACCCAACACGAGTCTTCGTATCATCTCAAGTATTCAAGCACAGAAGTATCTACGTAAGGAATATCGTGCAATCCTTGCTCACGTTGTCGATACGAGCCTAGAAATGAAAGAACTAAAGAACATTCTGGTAGTGAGAGACTTTCCAGACATCTTTACAGAAGAACTACCAGGATTACCTCCGTAACGACAAGTCGAGTTCAGAATCGACATTGTCCCAGGAACTACCCCAGTAGCCAAATTGCCCTACCTATTAGCACCAGCTGAGATGTAGGAACTATCTGGTCAACTAAATGAACTACTCATCAAGGGCTTTATTAGACTAAGCTTCTCACCCTGGGGAGCACCGGCCTTGTTCGTTAAGAAGAACGATGATTCATTCCGTATGTGTATCGACTATAGAGAACTCAACAAACTGATGGTCAAAAATCGTTACCCTTTACCTCGCATAGACGATTTATTTGACCAACTGCAAGGGGCGAGTTACTTTTCCAAAATTGATCTATGATACGGATATCACCAGTTATGAGTGTTATAGGAGGATGTTCCGAAGACAGCTTTCGTGGTGATTCCATTTGGATTGACCAATGTGCCTGCAATATTCATGGACTTAATGAATAGAGTATGTCATCCTTACTTGGATCAGTTCTTCATCGTATTCATTGACGACATACTGATCTACTCTCGAAGTAAGGAGGAACATAGCGATCACGTGCGACAAGTTCTAAGAACTTTCATACCGAAGAAGCTCAATGCGAAGTTCTCTAAATGTGAATTTTCGATCCGAAGAGTTGAATTCGTAGGACATGTGGTTAGCGAAGAAGGAATCCACGTGGACCCTTCCAAAATTAAAGCCATTGAAAATTGGTCAGCACCAAAGACGCCTACAGAAATTCGTCAATTTCTAGGTCTCACTAGCAACTACCCAAGATTCATACAAAACTTCTCTCGGATTGCGAAACCTCTTACTACACTGACCCAGAAGGGCGTGGCCTTTGACTGGGAAGAGAAACAAGAGAAAGCATTTCAAACGCTGAAACGAGCCTTATGCACCGCACCGATACTATCCCTCCCAGAAAGGATAGAAGACTTCGTTGTATACTGCGATCCATCCAACCAAGGGCTCGGTTGTGTTCTGATCCAACGGGGTAAGGCCATCGCCTATGCCTCGAGACAACTTAAGACACACGGATTCAACTACACCACACACGATCTTGAGCTGGGAGCAGTTGTGTTTGCCCTGAAGATCTGGAGACACTACCTGTATGGTACGAAAAGCACTATCTTTATAGACTATAAGAGTTTACAACACATATTCAATCAGAAGGAGCTCAAAATTAGATAACGAAGGTGGGTCGAGCTACTCAATGACTACAAATGTGAAATTCGTTATCATCTGGGTAAAGCCGACGTAGTAGTAGACGCCTTAAGTCGGAAAGAATATTATGGTCGAAGGGTCAAATCGCTGACTATCACTATCCATTCACACTTTTCCACACAAATAAAGGAGGCTCAACTTGAAGCCTTGAATCCTAAAAACGTGGCGAGTGAATCCCTTAGAGGAATGGATAAGAGCTTAGAAGACAAGGGTGGCAGAGCCTTATATCTCATGGAGGATCTGGACACCGAAACACGGTGGCTTCAGAGACTTGGTCATGACCGAGGCACACAACACTCGATATTCCGTCCACCCAGGTTCAGATAAGATGTATCTGGATCTTAAAAAGTTATACTTGTGGCCTAACATGGAAGCAGAGATTGCTACCTTCGTGAGTAAATGCCTTACTTGCGCAAAGGTTAAGGTGGAATAGCAGAAACCCTCCGGTTTACTACATCAACCAGATATATCAGAATGGAAGTGGGAGCGGATTACTTTGGATTTCATAACCAAGTTGCTCAAGACAATGGGTGGACATGATGCCATATGGGTCATCGCCGATAGATTGACCAAATATGCACACTTCCTGCCTATCAAAGAAACTGACAAGATGGAGAAGGTTACGAGGACAAACATTAGAGAAATATTTGATAGAGATAGTAGGTTCACTTTGAGGTTCTGGCAGTCGCTACAAAGTTCCCGAGGAACAAGGTTGGAAATGAGTACGGCATACCATCCTTAGACCGACAGACAAAGTGAGAGAATCATCCAAACACTGGAAGATATGCTGCAAGCCTGAGTGATCGACTTTAGGAAGGCATGCGATACTCACGTACCCCTTTTCGAATTTTCCTACAATAACAGTTATCACATGAGCATCAAGGCTGCTCCATTTGAAGCCCTTTATGGTTGGAAATGCAGATCCCCTCTGTGGTGGGCTGAGGTGGGTGACACCAAGTTAGTGAAAGAATGAATTCCTGACAGCACTCTCATAGGTCCTGAAATTATTCGGGAAACGACAGAGAAGATCGTTCAGATTCGTGAACGATTGAAAGCCTCTAGAGACCGACAGAAAAGCTACACAGAAAAATGAAGTAAACCTTTAGAATTCCAGGTGGGAGACCGCGTACTTTTGAAAGTCTCACCCTGGAAGGGCTTGATGCGCTGGAACGCCAAGCGAGGACCTAAATTCACTTGGAAGCGAGAGGATCAGATGAAACTAAAATATCCTCATCTTTTTACATAGTTAATTATAACTACTTATTTGCTTAAACTCTAATTTCAGGACGAAATTCCTTCTAACGGAGGGATGATGTGACTACCCAAAATTTTCATTTGTATGAACTCTATAGTCAAAGAATTCAATAAAAGTTCAAATTCATTTCTGCTAATTTTTTGCTCGGTTTAAAGTCCATTTGGGTATTCTTAAATATCTATCCTTCGAAAGAATAAACGAAAGGAAGTATACTTTAGGACTAATGGTACAACACTTAAGTCACAAAACTCCAAGTGTTAGGAGTTTTCGGCCCAATTAGTGTTTGGACCGAAAACCCTAAAGGGTATATAAATGACACTTAGTCATTTTTACCATTCTTTTTCCATTTCCAAGTCAAGAGAAATTCTCTCTCAAGTATCATCCAAATTTTTGTCAACATCTTCAAGATTGTAAGTGTTTCCTTCCTTGTTTAGTTCATCTCTTCCATTATATAGTGATCTTACATGATTTCATCCGTGAAATCATTCCATTTTCTTAGATCTTCAAGTGTTCTTCAAGAACACCAAGAACACACACTAGTGTTTTAGGCTGAAAACACCTTCTTTGCTTCCATATTGTAAGTATCTATCTCCTATATTTGTTATCTAGCAAGGATACTTAATTTAGAGCCTTGAAATCGTCTTTTTTCCAAGAACAAAAGGGGTTTTCGGTTAGTGCATCTCCTTAAACCGAAAACCCTAAAGAAAGGTACCTTTAAGACCTTAAGCCTTTCCTAATGCTTAGTATTGAGTCTAGAACACTTCTTTACTTGTTGAAAGCCCTTGGAAATCACCTTATGCATGAAATATCAAGAGTTTTCAGCCAACTATTTGGACCGAAAACCTCTTTAACCTAAAACCATATGGACCAAAAACCACAAGAAACATACCACTTGGACCGAAAACTGCCTTAAGTGGCTATACAACTTAGATGCAGCCCTTGTTACTTCTAGCACTTGAATCAAAGTGTTTCTCCATGTCCTAGGGTGTCTTAACTTGGTTAATTAATTGTTAAATGACTAATTGGATACATATATGTGTTATTATATGATAAATAGGATCCGTGTGTGTGCTCAAGTCTTCACTTGACACTTAGCATCGTATACCATCCGTTCATCCAAACCAATCACTACAGGTGAGTTCATACCCCTTAATCAACCTTTTAAATGATTTTAAATGCTTTTATTGGGGGGATACAAGTTGAATATCATATTTATTATATCAATCACATGTGATTAATAGCTATCAAGAATATGGATTTACTATACTTTCAAACTACTTTTCTAAACAAATGACTTCAACTGCTTATCAAAATCTTTTACATGTCAAACTTCTTATCAAACTCACTTTTATGTATCAAACCTTTTCTATTACAGCTTTCAAACTTATATATTGTTAAAACCATGTCTATTACATATATAGTTATATAAGTAAGGATCGAAGGACTTAGGATTGCCAACTCACTTTTATGTATCAACCCTTAATCAACCTGTTGTTTTTCCGAGTGTCATTGGATCCTTAGTTATATATTATGTATATATGTATAGATATAAAGACTTTTATCTTAGTTCAATACATTCAGTCATACAAATGATTCTGCTAGTAACTCTAACAGGTATAGTTAGGGATATACTACTCATTACTACTATTTCCATGAAGCATACAAAGAGTCAGTTCATTCATGAGTCAATACTTACTATTATGAGAAACTATACAATGATACTATTATGAAAAACTATACAAGGATACTATTATGAGAAACTATACAACGATAATATTATGAGAAACTATACAACAATACTATGATGAAAAACAATACCTTCAATACACTAGTACATACATTACATATACAAGTATACTATAACATAAATGTGATCCACTGTTTTGGGGCATGTCTTCGCTGCCATGGCCCGATTTGTAACCAGAATCTCCTGGCGGGAGAGCATGAGTTTGCATATAGATCTATACTGGATTGAATATCGTACACCTTGCTGCTAGCTACAGTGGGACCATGTTGAATCAAAAAAGTGACCCTCTTGAACTTTTGCTACTGCAGCGCCCAAGCCACCGCAGTCTATATCTTTACTTAGTTTATTTTGTCTTTTCTGTAATACAATCTATTGTCCAGTATGCCTTGCATGGCTACTCTTAGAGTTGTAAACTTCTCTATAAATAGAGATCATTTCTAATGTATTCAATACCGATGTGTGAATCTCTTATCAATTTCTAATACACATCTTCTTGTTCTCATTCTATGTAACTTATCAAAGCTTCTTCTATTATCATCTCTCCTCGTAGAGCAAGTCACTTGTGACTTAATCACCAAGCTAGATCTCACTTACTAACTTCGTTTGAATGCAATCCATGTTATGAATCTGCTTTTCTGTATACTTGATATAACAATCGTTGTCATTTACATTTCCGCATCTAACTCACTAACTTCTAACTCTTAATATTATTGTTGAGCTAACGGATCCTTAGAGATTAACTATTCTGCTATTTACTTGTTCTAATGTTTTGTTCAAGTGTGTCTCAAAGTTTCTCTTAACAATTGGTATCAGAGCCATAGTGCTTGCTTTTTGAAAATCGGGACTCTGATTTTCAAAAAGCCTTCTATACCAATGAATCTCATTTCTAAACAAACAAAAAGACAACAAAAACTTCAAAATGGCACAATCGTTATCATTGAATGTCTCCAACAGTGTTGGTGGTTCTAATCGAGCTCCAATACTGGTTGCGAATGAGTATCATCACTGGTCTCAAAGGATGGAAAGATATCTCAGACGACTCGGTAGAGATGTCTGGAGATCCATAGAAGAAGGACCACACGTCCCAGTCCTCACACCAGTCCAAACAGATGGAGCCACAACAAGGCTAAGTGGAGGTCAACCAGCTTTGAACCGTCCCACCAAAGATGATCTGGAGAAGATGGAAAATGATGCTATTTCCTTTTATGAGATCTCTTGTGGAGTTGCTCCTGACAACTTTTACATCATCATAAATTGGAAATTACCAAAGGACATTTGGGATGTTCTCAAAAACTTGTACGAAGGTTCATAGCAAGCTCAAGACAAGAAGCTCACTACCGCACTCAATGAATTCAACAACTTCAAAGCCCACTCCGGTGAAAGTTTGGAAGACTCTTTTAAAAGGTTCAACTTGATTGTCACAAAACTGTCCAATGCGGGCACCATCCGTATCAATCATGAAAAAAACCTACAATTCCTTAATGGCTTGGTAAGACACTGGACAACAGCCAAAATGATTGTACAAGGTGATAGGAAGATTCACTCGTTATCCCTCTATAAGCTCTATGGAGAGTTGCATGCTCAAGAGTCCACGGTACTCAAGGAATGCTCAAACTTCGGAGGACCACTCGCACTAGTAGCACAATCACCTCACACTCAAACCTATCCCACCTCGTATGACTCACCACCATATTCATATGAAGCTGACTCTGAATATGACGATGAAGAAGAGTTTCAGAATGCCAAAGCTCTTATCAGTCAAAAATTCAATCGCTTACCACCCTCATTTCGCAAAAACCAACAATACAATCGACCACCTTTCAACCACAACTTTCAAAACAATCACTTTCGTTCACCATAGCCTCAGCAAACACAGTCTAAAGACATACTACCGCAGTCCCAATCAACTGACTTCGGTACCTCTTTAGAAGACAAGAGTGACATTGTTATATGTCACAAGTACAACAAAGAAAACCATTTTGTCAAGGATTGCAAGGCAAGCATAGTGAAAGATAGAGCCTTCTATCTTAGAATGTTTAGAGAACTGGAAGACAAAGAAAAGGGAAAAGCCTATGTTGCTCAAGTGAAAAGGGATCATCAAGTGTGGTCATCAGGAAATGAAGATGAAGATAATTTTAGTAAGGGAAAAGGCAAGATTTGTATGGTAGCAGCTGCTGATGAAGATGGCTCAACCAATCTAAAGAAGAATCATTGCTATATGATGAATGATGGAACTCTCAGCATTGTGGAACAGGCAAAACTTATGATTCAAACTTTAAATTACAACATGCATGATTCTCAACCTTTCATAGATACACTCAATGACACATGTTTTGCCGTCCTTACAGACTACAATAAAGCCTTAGATGAGAAGAAAATCGCTTCGCAGGAGATGTTCCACGTTAGAGGAAGTTTGGACAATAAGAGACTCAAAATGGCAATGTTAGAGAAGGACTTGATGTTAGAAAAAGATGCTAGGATGTTAAGTGAAACACAACTAGAAATAGCCTTGAATCAAAGAGATTTAGCACAGAGTGAAATTGTATGCTTAAATCTTCTAATTGAAAAGCTTTTTAATGAAACTAATGCCATTGAGAATCTTGTTAATAATGGGAATGTTGATAACACTTTCAATTGGGGATGGTACAATGGTTATCCAAACGTAACGGACTCCTCACCTCGGTTTACACCGGAACGTCCCTATGTCCTTTCGGACCGCAACTTTTTGTTTCCAGTCAATGACGAAACATTTCATGAGGATATCCAAGCTCATTTTCATAAACTCCATGATCTGAGTAATAACTGTGTTATCGAGGAAATTCTCCCTGAATTTTCTAATCATGTTTATAACATAATCCATTCTGATTCTCAGTCATCATTTGTATCTGATCAGGAAATTGTTGCAGAAGGTCCTAAAGTCACAAGAGATTTTCCATCTCTGTAGTCTGACCATAGTGTTCTTAACCGCAGTCATGAACTACAATCTGTCCCATTACCTAGTATCAAATGTCCCACTAAAGTGTCCACCAAGATTTACTTTGTGGTTGTTCAAAGCACTACACCGCAGACCATAGTCAAAAGTTTTGTGACTATTGAACCAATTAATCATGAATTACCAATCGAAAAATTTTGAATTTGGTCAATGTTCTTAAAGTCCTGACTTCTCCAGTTTGGATGAATCAAGTACCTGTCTCTAAAAATCTTCAAAAGATTTAAGGAAACCGCAACTAAACATTGTTGACTGCGGTTCTCCTATAACCAAAGCAAAAAGAGCTTTTAAAGAAGAATTTTGTTCCCGTGGGAAGCAATGGGAAATTTTTTCAAAACAAAAGAAATATGTGAAATACCAAAGTCAAAAAGTCGATAAAAACTTGTTTTCTCAAATTATCGTTTCAAGAAAATTGTTTCCAAGAAAACAAAAAGGAAGGAATTCACTATTTCTGACACTACTCAAAAAACATCCAAATCTAAGGATAAGTCTTTTCGATCAAATGGTTTTCAGGTCTATTCATTAGATAATCCAAAATGGAAAGGTATTTTACCTACTCCAACTCTTCCAATGTCACTTTCAAAAACTCAAAAATGGAAAGGAATTTTGCCAACTCCGGCACTCAAAAGGTCATTTCAAGAGTTTAAGAAATCACATCACAAAAGGAATGCACATGTCTACACACCTGCAAAACCTGCAAAAAACACCTTTTCAAAACACACGAACAAAAAGGTCAAATCTTACAATCCTCAGACTGGACAAAAGCATACTTCTTCCTCAAAACCACAGACCAAGCCAAATGACAGGAAAAATGACAAAAAGTTCACGTGTCAATGTCAGTGTCAAAAGATTTTCTCTCATGACAAATCTCATCGTTCTCAAAAGAATTGCAACTTTTCACAATCTCACAAAACTTCAAAAAATGACAAACACCCTGGACTAGACTTGAAAGTTGACCTAAAACCTGTCCTTACAACCTCACCTCATGCATCGATTAAAACATCGTATGTGACTCCGGGCTCCAAACTTGCTTGGGTGCCTAAATTAAGCACTTAACTTCTGTAGGCTTTGTGCAAGGAGGATCAAGAAGAAGAATGGTTGATCGACAGTGCCTGCTCCTTGCACATGACCGGAAGGTTAGAATACCTTCAGGATTTCAAGCCTAAATGCAATGGTGGAAATGTTACATTTGGCAACAATGCAAATGGCATTATCCGAGGTTACAACGTGCTCACGATGGGGAACTTCTCAATACAAAAGGTTGCATATGTAGAAAGCCTTAAACACAATCTCATTAGTGTTGGCCAACTATGTAAGGCAGGCCATCGAGTAGAGTTTGATGATCAATTATGTTACATCATGACGAGTGATAGAGGCACTTGCTTAATGAAATATCGATCCGAAGGCACCATGTATCCTTTGGATGTTTCTCTCATCATTGGTAAACCGCCACTATGCTTTCTCTCAAAAGTTGTATCTGATGTTAGATGGTTATGGCACCGCAAACTCGCTCATCTCAACTTCAAATACATCAACTCCTTAGTCACTGAAGAATTGGTCAGAGGTCTAACCATTCTCAAGTTCAGCAATGACACTCTATGTCCTACTTGTGAATGTGGTAAGCAGTCAAAAGCAAGTCACCCCATGGTCATTGACTCCTCTATATCCGAACCACTTGAACCTCTCCACATTGATCTCTGCGGTCCATCTACCGTAGCCAGCCTCCATCATAATATATATATATATATATATATATATATATATATATATTGATTATCGTTGATGATTTCGCTCGCTTCACTTGGGTATTCTTCCTCAGACTCAAATCTGAAACACGACAGACTCTAATAAACTTCATCAAAGAAATAGAACTCCATATCAAGCTTCCTGTAAGATGCATCCATAGTGACAATGGCACTGAATTCACTAATCATCCTCTCAACAACTTCTTGGTGTCAAAAGGTATTTCTCATAACTTTTCAACTCCGTATACACCTCAACAAAATAGTGTAGTAGAGCGAAGGAACCGCACCCTTGTTGAAGCAGCCAGATCTATGCTCAACTTCGCACATCTTCCTCTTTACTTCTGGGCTAAAGCTGTAGCAACCGCATGCTTCGTTTAGAACCGAAGCATTGTGTGCAAACGCCTCAACAAGACACTAAATGAGGGTCTCAACAACCGCAAGCCTAAATTTCGCTTCTTTCACATCTTTGGGTGTAGATGCTTTGTGATCAACAACAAAGATCAACTTAACAAGTTTGCACCAAGGTCTGATGAAGGCATCTTTCTAGGTTACTTCACAAATAAGGTTGCATATCAATTTCTCATCATACGTACAAGGTTAATCATTGAAACTTTTGATGTGAAGTTCGATGAATCTTACATCCACAACTCCCCTCTATCTACTGAAACCACTGCCATCATGGAAAGCGACATTCCTACTTCCTCAGGTCCTCTAAACCTGGTTGAAGTAAATTATGATGATCTTTTTGACCCTATTGAAACAGCAAAACAATCTGAAGTTCTTGTATCACCAACTGCTCAACAACAACACGTTGATGTTTGTGGTCCATCTCTATCCGAAGTAGCGTCTCTCAATACTTTCACCTCACCGGTTGAGGGGGAAAGCTCTACTCCGGTTCATACCGCAACCATCGAGCTTCCAGTACTTGATGATGCTGAAGCTCCCATTCTCAGAAAATCACTTCCATCAGCAGTCCAGGGGGAACCTTCTCAGGTTCCAAAAGAACTCCCTTCAGCAATCTAGGGGAACCTCTCCAAACTACTCTAGAAAATGTCATTCCCGCTCCAACAAGTCAATATGATTCACAGGCTGTTCACAAATCCAGGGGGAACTTCTTTCTCCATCTGAAGCAACATCTGATATTGAAAACATTCCTTCATCCGCAGCTGCTGATCATTTGTTGCCTCGCCTACATGTATGGACGAAGGATCACCCACCAGGTCAAAGTATTGGCAACCCATCCGCAGGTATCCAAACTCAATCTGCCAAAGATTTATCTGATCATTGTCACTATGCAGCATTTATGTTCGCAGTCGAGCCTCGATCCATCAATGAAGCATTATTAGATCCAGATTGGATCTCTGCGATACAACAAGAACTTGAAGTATTTGAAAGAAACAAAGTGTGGAAAATTGTTCCCATTCCACAAGGCCATACTATTGTTGGTACAAGATGGGTGTTCAAGAACAAACTAGATGAATCTGGTGTTGTCATCAAAAATAAGGCAAGACTAGTTGCTAAAGGCTTTAGTTAACTGGAAGGCGTTGACTACGATGAAACATATGCTCTGTTTGCTAGAATGGAAGCAATCTGAATATTCTTAGCATATGGTTACCACAAAATCATCAAAGTACACCAATTGGATGTTAAGAGCGCTTTTATCAATGGGGAATTGAAAGAAGAGGTTTACCTTCAACGACCTCCCGACTTTGAAAATATTGATTTCCCTGATCACTGCTACAAACTTCAAAAGGCGGTCTACGGTCTGATGCAAGCCCCTAGAGCTTGCTATGAGACTCTTTCTGAATTCCTAGTCTCTTCAGGTTACAAAAGAGGAGTGATTGATCCCACACTATTTAGAAAAACAAATGGTTCTCACCTTATCATTGTACAAATAGATGTGGATGATATCATCTTCGGATCATCGGATCAAGAAATGGTGGATGAATTTACTAAGCTCATGACAAACCAATTTTAAATGAGCATGAATAGAGAGATTAACTTCTTTCTAGGTCTTCAAGTCAAACAAATTCAGCAAGGGATATTCATTCATCAAGACAAATACACCACTGAACTTCTGAAGAAATTCTCTATGGACAATTGTTCCTCGGCTAAGGTTCCTATGGCCTTCGGAAATAAGATCTCTGCTGATCCATCTGGCAAATCAGTGGATCATAAGACTTATAGAGGTATCATTGGCTCTTTAATGTATCTCACCGCAAGCCTACCAGACATTGTCTTCGCCACTGGTGTATGTGTAAGGTATCAGGCTGACCCAAAAGTGTCACACATGACCACAACCAAACAAATTATTCAATACCTAAAAGGAAGCAAATCTCTTGGTCTATGGTACCCCACAGGCAATGACTTCAGTCTTCAAGCATTTACTGATGCGGATCATGCCAGATGCAAACTAGATCGAAAAAGTACTTCTGTTGGATGCCAATTTTTAGGGGGTAGACTTGTCAGCTGGTCCTCAAGAAAATAAAGTTGTGTTTCATTATCTAACGTAGAAGCAGAATACGTGGCCGCAGCCAGCTGCTGTTCCCAAGTCCTTTGGATGAAGACACAGCTGTTAGACTACGGATACAGAATGTTGCGGGTACCAATCTATTGTGACTCTGAAAGTGCCATAATGAGCTCTCATAATCCTTTTCAGCACTCCAAGACTAAACATATTGAACTACGGTATCACTTCATCAAAGACCACATTCTGAAAGGTAATATTGAACTCATCTTTGTCCCTACTCATGAAGAGATTGCTGATGTTTTTACAAAAGCACTTGACTCTACAAAACTCAATGTGTTCCTACAAATGTTGGGAATGATGAATCCGGACCCTGAATTCTTCTTGAATTAAGAGGCACCGCAGACCCTCCTGGTCTCCATTGCGGTTCTAACTGAAAGTCATTGATAATAGATGGTTTTGGAACATTCTGTGTACCGCAGTCAATGTACCGCAACCATATATTATATCTATCTTTCATGGGTCTTTCTTGTTTGTTATTACTAACTTTTGTACAAGTCCTCTTCTCAGTTTTTCTCACTACTGTCATCCGCAATATCAAAGAAGCCATCTGCAATGATGTGTTCATCCGCAGTCACATTAATTACTTTACAGATAGTTCATTTTTTTTTAAAATTTAAATTTAAAAAAAAAACAAATAGTGTGCTATTTAATGATCATTCATTAAATAAAAACATTCCTTGGAGAAACTGTCACATTCTTCTCCCCAAGACTTGGTGTCAGACCTATTTTAGGTATGATGACAAAATAAAAGATTTTCCAAATCAAATCTTCTAAAATGTCTCTTCCTATTACCTAAACCATCCCATCCGTTACAACTTCCACTTTATCCAACGGATTTTTCGCACCCACACCGCACGTACTCAAGACGTGATCTGACATTTCATTAAATGCAGTGTTCCTTTTGGTTAATCCCAATTCCTAATCTTTATCCCTTTTTGTTAATATGTGGTTAAGATTAAAGATTCCTTTTTCACAGATAAACCATTTTTGTACCCAATTTTACCTAGGTCAAAAACCTTAACGTTTCCCGCTTCTACAAATCACTATAAAACCCCTTCTTCTCCACAAAGAAACCTTTACACTCTCAAAACCCTCAATCTTTCTCTGCAATTTAACAAATTCCTCTTTGCATTCTTCAAGCTCTTTCAAACTCAACAATGGTGAAATCTGGCACTTCAAAGAAACAATCAAAAGCTTCTGGATCAGTGAACCCTCCTGGTTCAGACTCTCCCACGATTACTTCGAGCAATTTCAGAGCTGTGTTCGATGATCAACCCACTTACAATGCACCAACCAAACTGATGATCAAGTTCTTGAAGAATCATCCACTTTTTGGACCTTTTGATGCATTTAATGACGTTGTTCCACTATCCACTCTGTACAAGTGTGCTTTTTCTGCATATCGCCCAGTCGATAATCCTCAAGAAGTTCATCTCAAGCTTGTTAATGATGCTTTGGTCATCTTGACCAAAGAGAAGTTCCTCTAAGCAATTAATCTTCTGATTCATCCATCTATGAAGTTCTTTACTCCATCAATGGTGGATGTTACCACTGCACTGTACCAAATGGGCTATCAGAAGAAGATCAAAGGTATTGGTGTGTTCAAGAAGAAACAGTTGCCTGCGGTATGGCAGTTTGTCTGTCACTTTATCATCCGCAATCTGTCCGGCGGAACCGGAGGCACAGACAACATGGGATTAAATCTTCTTGAACTGGTTTGGAGCATATTCACTGGCCGCGATGTGAACTATGGTCAAATTCTATGGGATGATTGTCTCCAGTACATTCCCAAGGAGAACCCGAGGCAGAACCCATCCGAGCTTACTTTTGCTCGATTATGGTCTTTGTGTATATCAGACTTGCATACGGATGCCAAGATTAACATGGGTTACGACATCAATTTCTTCGTCACCAAAGACTTAAAAAGGTACAAACCTTCCTCAAATCAAACTATTTTTGGTCCCATTCGCAGACTCCCTACCCACATCCTTACTTCACTTGGTCTCGAGACTGCTGATGTCTTAGATTACATAGAGGCTACGGAAGGTATTGACCCATACATTCCTACCCCGCCTCTTCCATCCGCAGCCTTAAACCCGGAACGTACCGCAGTTCCTTCATAAACCACTATTTATAACGTCTCTCAGAGACGTAAACATAAGTTTTCTTCTCTTCATGGTCCCCGTACCGCAAAGAAATCTAGCACTCCCAAAAAGGATGCCTCCAAATCATCCAAACCATCGAAGAAGAGAAAATCACCACCAGTTATCATAACTGCTGATCCAAGTTGCCATGACTTTGGTAGTGATTCTGTCGAAGATGGCCAACCCATCTCTATTCTTAAGAAAAGGAAAGCTGGTCCCACTAGCCAAATGAATGACCGGACCAATACCTTAGCCTCTCAACAGGCTCCGGTAGTCCATGGGATGCATGCACATCCACTTGACGACACCATATTTTTCCTCTCGGACTCAGAAAGTGAGTCTGAATCACAACAGAGAGGAGACTTCCCTCCAGTACATTCCTAAAGGGATAATACTGGCACTCGCCCTAAAGTCTCCAGGGCTTCCCGACTAAATATTTTTTCATCCGGGGAGTTGAACTCCATCCTCTTGAACTTCACCCATACACTCCAAACACAGTCCCATCCCCAAGGCACTTCTTCCGCCTTTTCCAGAACTGACCCGAGGCCAAACTTGACCATGGGTCAAGGAGACTAAGGAAACTCAAGAAATCCTACTCTGCTTACATCACATTGACGGAGAAGACTCTAATGATTCTTGGAGCCGATATCAACCCTCTAACGAGGTTGAAGCCAAGAAATATGCCACTTTTCGTAGGGCATTTCAAGCTCGCAACGATCAGCAGATCAAGCAACAACAGCTCAAAGATCATGAAATTCAAGTTGTGCCAAATTATTGGGCAGATGCCATCAACAATGCCAATACCGTAGCCAGGATCCTGAAGGTTCAAGAATGGATGTCCGCACTGGCAGCCAAAGTTCAACAACCTCAACAAACTGCTGTTGATCAGCATGTTCATCAAGCTCCCCCTTTTCAAACTGCTGCAGGTTCTCAGGATGAAGAACCTGAAATCGAAGTGAGCTCTGCTCCAATTTTTGGCTTCGATGATGATGAACCACAATAGGTAAACAAACCCTCTCCCTCATATGATGACCTGATGATGTTTGATGAAGACGAAGAATCCAGTGGGTCTCATCACTCCACAACTAAGCCAAAAGAAAAGAAGAAGAAGAAGAAGAAGCCCGCAGTCACAAGAAAAGAATTCCCAAGTTTTCAAGCTAAAGTAGATCAAATCATAGTTGCAGTCAAGCCGAATCAACCGCAACCAGAAGACAGCCCAGTACCGCAGTCCTTGAATTGAAAGATTGGAAACAAGAGAGAGATTGGTTGCGGAGCGCATCTCTCTAAAAGTTGAAATGGGGATCAGATCACTTGACAACAATCGTCAAGCTGATCATAAGGAATTCATGGCTACTGCGGAACGCCTCATCTCTGAGGTTACTTCAATCAAAACAGATCTCCAAGCAGCGGTTGCGAATCAGGCTTCACAATCTGAGAAGTTAATTGTTGAAACTCATACTGCTTATGAGTCAGCAATCTCCGTTCTCTAAACTACTATCAACCGACTGCAATGCTCTCTCTCCACCAACTTCCATGGTCCGACGATTCTTCAGCTCATGAAGGAGATTCACAAACTACTTTTCAATCCCTCTGTCCCCAATAACCTACAACTGGCAGAAGAGCTCAAAGCTCAATTTAAAACCATATTTGACAAGGTTGATGGCATTCGTCAATGGCTTGAGGAGGCACCGGGTCTGGACCCCTCAAGAGGGGGAAGTGAAGAAGTCCACGAAGTCTATCACTCCAACCAATCTTAGCAACATCATCAAACTCCCCCAATCTCCATTGAAAAATTTCCCTCATCGCAACATAAAACACAACTCTCACCGCAACCATATCTTCACAACTCCCCTCTCCATATTACTCCTAAAAAACTAGAAACTCCCCCGCACTTCAAAAATCTGGAGGAGTATATGTCGTCTCCTGGAGGAGTATACTGGAGGGCAGCCAAGCTGGCCGAAGAAGTATGGAGACTCTACGGATTCAACACAGTTATGGATGAATCTTTGATAAATTCTTTGATCAATCCTCACCGAAGACATCTTGATGATGCCTATGTCCCTCATCTTACATATACGGAACCCCCTCCATATGGATACTGGGATGTCCCAATCTCACCAAATGCCAGCTACTTCACTGTATTTGAGCAGTTCGACCGCAGCCTTCCAGATGAAAAAAGACTTCCTATGGAGTTCATCCAGTACACCCTGACCAGAAGGGAGCATGACTACATCCACACCCAGGCTGATTTTCTGTGTATGAACCCGGAAGAAGTGTTTCTCATCGCCAGAGTCTTTTAGTACAACTCTGAGAAATATCCAAGGATGAACATCGCTCTTGAAAGGGCCAGTGCCTATCTTAAGGAAACAGTCTGTGACTTCGCAAAAATAGATGCAAACATTCATCCCATCATCTCCAAGATTGCTGACTTGCCACCGCTTGACCCTGCACCCATGCATACCGAAGGCTTTGAATAAAGATACTTAGGCGCAACCAACTTTCCTGAGCTGGGAGACATGTTCAAGAGGAAGACTGACAACGTCAAATATTTCATTCCTATGACTGCCATGCATCGTCTCACCAGAAAACAACATGAGATCTGTCGCAACGCAATTGAAAAATCCAAGCATACAACCATAGAGGTCAAGTTTGAAATACTGAGAAGAATCAACTGGTTAGAGAACATCAGGAAGTTTTGGTGGATACTAATCAAGTTCCTTAAACTTGATAGCTGATCCAAGTTAAAGAGGTCACTTAGGGGAAATTGTTGAATTAAAAAAGTGACCCTCTTGAACTTATGCTACCGCAGCGCCCAAGCCACCGCTGTCAAGCAACCTCTTCAACCAATGATATCTGAAGTCTTCAAGCACTGCAGTATATATCTTTACTTAGTTTATTTTGTATTTTCTGTAAAACACTCTATTTTCCAATATGCCTTGCATGGCTACTCTTAGAGTTGTAAACTTCTCTATAAATAGAGATCATTTCTAATGTATTCAGTACCGATGTGTGAATCTCTTATCAATTTCTAATACACATCTTCATGTTCTCATTCTATCTTACTTATCAAAGCTTCTTCTATTATCATCTCTCCTCGTAGAGCAAGTCACTTGTGACTTAATCACTAAGATAGATCTCACTTGCTAACTTGGTTTGAATGCATTCCATGCTATGAATCTGCTTTTGTGTATACTTGATATAACAATTGTTGTCATTTACATTTCTTTACATTTTCGCATCTAACTCACTAACTTCTAATTCTTAATATTATTGTTGAGCTAACGGATACTTAGAGATTAACTATTCCACTATTTACTTGTTCTAATATTTTGTTCAAGTGTGTCTCAAAGTTTCTCATAACACACCTGCAGGTCTTCGGGTGCCAAATGTCATTACTTTTTGACGTCTTAGATCGTCGTGATCATAGTCGAAAGCATGGTGCAATTAATCACCTAATACCTTGATATAAATCCGGTCTAAGGTAGTTAGTACAGCAGTAGTTATTATAATACAACACTATAGTACTACATTAATTTACCCTTTAGATTTTTTTGGTGATCACTTCACTTAAACATTAATGTATAAACTATATTTTGATAATGATAGTTACGATTGGGAAAATGATACACTTTTACAAGAAACAAACATACATAATAGTTGTGCCTTGGTAGAAGGCTTCTTTTAGTAGAAAATATAGGATTTTCTAGGAGTTACAAACACTTACAAACATTCACATACTTTTACCACAAACGTTTACAAACTCGTACTTCAAACACTATTTCAAACATTTTGATACAATCATAGACACTAAATACTTGTGAACTCACCAACTTTAAAGCTGATAAACTCTTTCAAAATAACTTGTATTCTCAGGTCATCAGTAGACAGGTACCGATGCCAGCTTTTGAGAAGATGGAGCGCATACACGACTAATCTTTTATTTTGATTCATATTTTGGTTTCTCATAAACTACGGAACACACTTGTATTACGTTATATATTTAATGCAATAGATGATGTTGTTCACTTGTTTACTATTAAATTGCGTTGTGATACTATACATGACGTCCTCCGCCCCATAACGTTTCTGCCGTTCTTGGTTTTGGGGTGTGACACATACCCTATGAGTGGTTTAGGGAGACTGTAGGCCCACGAGGCGATCTAGTCATGACGAAGGCTTGGGATAGGATCAGATAGATTGAAGGCCCTACAGGGCAATCCAGTCAGGTAGATGGCCCAGTATGCATGTTGTTGATTGTCAGTTACTGATATGGTATTATCAGCGTGGTATTGGTATTTTGGGGGTTGCTCACTAAGCTCTCAGGGTTACAGTTTTCAGTTGATTGTTTCAGGTACTTTAGGTGATCTTAGCAAGGCGAAGGCATGACCGTACCGCTCCTCATCCGTTCATCTAATTATTGGGACTCTCTGTTGAATAATGATTTGAAAACATTTTGTAAACAAATACTATTTGGTTTTATTTATGATTGAAAAAGTTTAAATTTGGTGTAAATTTTTTGCATGTGACAAGTTGGTATCAGAGCCTTGGTTTTAGTGAATTGGAGGAACACTTGTGTGAATCTAGTCTCAAATCAAGGGAATTTTCAGAATAAATACTAAAATGCTTTTCAAAATAAAGGATGGAGGATGTAGAGAGTACGATCAGTTGAAGCGTGTAAGTAAACCCCGAAATACCATACAGTTATTTGATATTATGATATGATAGAAAAACATGCTAGTGCTAGGCTAGGAGTCTTCAGGAATCGCATGATAAGATTTGCCTGGTTATATTATGCCTACTAGCTTATGGTTTCTATTATATGGAATTGACATCATAATTGTAGATGTTTAGTGTATGCATCACAGCTGTGTATAATCAAGATCTTATAGCCTGAGAATGTTTGATTCGACCTTAGTGTGGGATTGGATATTCGAAAGTCTATCGGGTCCAGCGTTATGTGTGGCTAGCATACATGAGTGTTGCAGGGTTGGTGAAAGTGTAATGAATGTGTGAGCTGTGAGAAGCTATGAGACCAGTTGCGAGATAGTCGATATTCCCCTAGGAGGGAGGATTGAGAACATAATATGTTGATGATAGTGTTAGGGAGTCATGGTGATACTTGAGACAAATATGGGTAGGTCTGGAAGTTAGTATGGGCCCATACTACTGAAAGCACAGGACCCATACGCATAGCAAGGAAGTCACAATGTTCAGAGAAAAACTTGAGACACACTTGAAAAAATGCTAGAACAAGTATAGCTACTGAATTAGTTAATCATAAAGGATCTAAAGCTCAACAATAATAAGTTAAATATGTTAGATGATTAGATAGTTAGCTATGGAAAAGTAAAGAAACATAAATGACATCAGGTGATATATCAATGTTAGTGATAAAGTCACGAATGACTTGCTCCGAAGAGAAATATTACTCAGTTGTGTTCGAGAGGATTTTTAGAGAGTAAGAAAGATATGAGATGCGTAAGATAACTCAGATTTAGAGATGAGTAAAACAAAAGAGATCTATTTGATTGATAAGAAGTGAGCTATATTTATAGAGACTCGAGAAGTACAAGTGATTCACTCTCTAAGAGTAGCCATACAAGGCATACTTGACAATAGAGAGTATTACACAAAAGTAGATACAAAGTAGACTAAGTACAGAAAAATGATTGCGGTAGCTTTAGATGACTTCGGATGTGATCATTGAAGAAGCTTGACTGCGGATTGCATGTAGACTGCGTTAGGCAAAATTAAGAGGGTCACTTCATGTATCAACTAGATTTAATGGACCCGATAAGCAACCTTGTTAGTGGAGTAGCCAAGGAAGATGCCTTCATCAGACTTTGGTGCAAATTTATTAAGATGATCTTTGTTGTTGATTACGAAGCATCTATACCCAAAAATATGAAAGAATCAAAAATTTGGCTTGCGGTTGTTAAGACCTTCATAGGGTGTTTTGTTGAGACATTTGCACACAATGCTTCGATTTTGAACAAAACAGGTTGTGGCCACCGCTTTGGCACAGAAGTAGAGAGGAAGATTTGCAAAATTTAGCATGGATCTGGCAGCTTCTACTAGAGTGCGGTTCCTTCGATCTACTACGCCATTTTGTTGTGGTGGGTAAAGAGCTAAGAAGTTGTGTGTAATCCCTTTGGAAACCAAGAAACTATTTAGAAGATGATTAGTAAACTCGGTTCTATTGTCACTTCGGATATGTCTGACAGGTAATTTCATCTGAAGTTCGATTTCCTTGATGAAGTTGATTAACACATGCGGTGTTTTGGACTTGAGTAGAAGAAAAAGACCCATGTTAAACGTGTGAAGTCATCCACAAACCAGTATATATTTTTTGTGATGAAGACTGGCTAAGGTAGATGGACTGCAGAGATCAATATGTAAAAGTTCCAATGGTTCGGAGATTGAGGAATCAATCATCATGGGATGAATTTGCCTTGAACTGCTTTCCACATTCACATGTAGGACAGAGAGTATCATTGCTGAACTTGAGGATTGGAAGACCTCTGACTAGTTCTCTGGTGACCAAGTTGTTGATGTACCTGAAGTTAAGATGTCCTAGCTTACGGTGCCATAGCCAACTGACTTCGGATACGGCTTTGGTTAGAAAGCATAACTGTTGTTTGTCTATGATCAGAGACACATCAAGAGGGTACATAGTACCTTCAGATCTGGACTTGACCAGACAAGTGCTTCTATTGCTTGTCATTACATAGCAAAATTGGTCATCAAATTCAACATGATGACCTGCTTTACATAGTTGACCAATAGTTATGAGATTGTGTTTAAGGCCTTCTACGCAAGCAACCTTTTAAATATAGAAGTTTCCCATAGTGAGAACACCGTAACCTCGGATTATTCCATAAGCATTGTTCCTAAAAGTGACATTTCCACCGTTGCAAATTGGCCTGAAATCTCGAAGGTATTCTAACCTTCCTGTCATGTGCAAGGAGCAGGCACTATCAATTAACCATTCTTCTCCTTGTTCCTCCTTGCACAAGGCCTGAAAATTACATAGTTAGTTTAGGCATCCAAACTAGTTTGGAGCCAGGGACAACAGGTAAGCTTCTAATTGATGCATGAAAAGAGGTTGCAGGGACTGATTTCATGTCAACTTTTAATCCTAGTCTTGGGTGTTTGTGAGTTTTTGGAGTGTAGTGCCTTTTTGAAATGTTACAAGGTTTTGGTGTGTAGTGATTTTTTGAAAAGTTACGAGGTTTATGAAAAGTATCAGTTTTGACACTAGAAAACTTTTTCTGACAATTACATTGACATTGACATGCTAAAATTTTGTCTTTTGCTTTGGCACTTTGTTTGGTCAACGGTCGGAAGGGTGTGGTTGATTTGTGACTGGTCCGAGGTTGGTAAGATCTGACACGTGAACTGGTGGGTTTAGGAAAAGTTTGTCTCGAAGAAGATGTTGTACGTGTAGATACCTTTGACCTTTTCTTTGGATTTGGTAAAATTCATTTCCATTTGTTGAAACTTTGATGTAAGTTTAAACATGTTGTAGTGGGTAAGATACCCTTCCCTTTTGGATCATCTGAGGAATAGATTTGAAAACCATTGTTTTGAAAAGACCTTTCTTTCTTTTGGGTTTTTTTAGATGAGTTAGGAATGGATGTTGAAACTGCACATTCCTTTTTGCGTGGTTTCTTGACGGAAGAGTTTTTTGAAAAATAGTGAGCACAAACAAATTTTTCTGGACTCTTAGATTTTGGAAATCTGGTATGTATTTTGTTTTTAGAAAAAAATTGTCTATTTGTGCCTCGAGAACAAATATCTTCTTTGAAATCCTTTTTTGCTAAAGTTTTTGGAGTCCACAGTCATTAGTGTTTAACTACGGTTTTCTAGAGGCCTTTGAAAATTTTTGACACTGAGGGCTTGACTCATCAGAACTAGAAAATTCAGGATTTTGTGAACATTGACCTACTTCAAAATTTTCTATGGGTAGTTCATGGTGAATTGGTTGAAGATTCGCAGAACCTTCGATTTTGGATTCTAGTAAGGAAGACTTAGCTACCGTAGCGTAAGTCTGTGTCATGACTGGAATGGGGATTTTCTAGAGAGTCATGACAAAGGTGAAAAGCTCTGCGGTCTGAGGACAACGGTGGAAAGTCCTGTGAGACTTCAGGACTTTCTATGACAATTTCTACATAAACAACAAATGAGGTCTGAGAATTTGGACTGATTGTGCCACAGATAAGAGGTTGATCACATGTGTGATCCGAAGCCTCAGGCACAACTTCCTCAATGATACAATTATTATTTAGATTATGAAGTCTACCAAAGTGTGTTCTGATATCTTCAGGAAAAGTCTTGTCATTGACTGGAAAATGAAATTCTCGGTCCGGAGGGACATAAGGTCGATCTTTTTTAAATCGGGGTGAGGAATCCTCTGCGGTAGGATATCCATTGGACCAACCTCAATTGTATGTATTGACGATAGTTCCATTGAACAAATTTTCTATTAAAAGATTTAAGCGTACAATCTCAATCTGAGCTAAATCTCTTTGGTTTAAAGCTATTTCTAGTTGGGTTTCACTCACCATTCTTGCATCTTTTTTTAACTCTAAATCTCTTTCTAACATTGCCATTTTGAGTCTTTTGTTGTCCAGTCGTCCTCTCACATGAAACATCTCTTGGCACGCTATGTTCTTCTAATCTAAGGCTTTGTTGTAGTCTGAAAGGAAGGCAACACATGTGTCATTAAGATTGTCTATGAATGGTTGACAGTCATGCATGTTATAATTTCGAGTTCGGATCATGAGTTTTACCTGATCAACGATGCTTAGAGTTCCATCTTTTGCCATGCAGCAGTAGTTCCTTTCTAGCTTCGTAGAGCCATCATCATCAACAGTTGCTAGCATGCAGATCTTGCCTTTGCCTTAGATGTTGATGTTTTCTTCTTCATCTCCGGATGACCAAAGTTGATGGTCTCTTTTAACATGAGCCACATATGCCCTAGCCTTTTTCTTTTCCTCCAGTTCTTGAGACATTCTAAGGTAGAATGCTCTATCTTTCACTACATTGGCTTTGCAATCCTTTGCAAAATGATTCTCTTTGTTGCACTTGTGACATATAACATCACTGTTGTCTTCTGAAGGGGTACCAGAGTCAGGGGTTTGAATAGACTGCGGTGCCTCCTTTGGTTGAGTGTTTTGAGATTGTGGTTGTGGGTGTAACTTTTTAGGATAATGAGGGTGGTTGTTTGGTGGATTGAAGCTACGATTGAAAGGTGCTTTGTTGAATTGTTGATTTTTGCAAAAATAGTGAGGTCATAGTAGTCGGTTGAACTGTTTACTAACTAGAACAATAGCCTTCTGAAATTCTTCTTCATCATCATACTCTGAGTCAGCTTCATATGACTGCGGTGTGGTGTCATACAAGGGAGATTAAGAGTGGTTGTGAGGAGCTTGTTCTACAAGAGCAAGTGGTCCTCCGAGGTCAGCAAAATCTTTGAGTACGGTGGATTCTTGTGCTTGCAATTCTCCATACAAGTTATAGAGAGATTGTCACACCCCCCAACTAGACGGAGGAAACGTCCGAGGGCTCGCGTGACTTTAATTGAATACCATCACAATGAATATACATAAATCAAAACATAAACGTCACCATGCATCAATATATTACGACTAGAATTGTTCACATGAAGTACATTGTTTTAACATTACACATTCATAACATAAATAGTTTGACTGTTTTTAAGAACATAACATCTAACATTAATTCATAATACTCTTCCTCTTACATGTTACCTGAGAATACAAGTTATTTTGGAAAAACGTCAACATATGAAATGTTGGCGAGTTCATAAGAAATGTTGTGATAAAATGGTTAGTGCAGTTTTGTAAAAAGCTAGAAAATCCTATATTTTCTGAAAAGACTTTTGTTTATCAAAGCGTGAGATCCATAAGTTGATGCATGAATGATTTCAAAAACATATATATATATATATATATATATATATATATATATATATATATATATATATGAAGGGTATTTTGTAATGTAGTTATAAAGTTTCGAACAAGTAGTATTGAATTCCCTGGAAAACCGATGTTCCGATGTTAAAATGTATTTGTAATTACTGATTTTTGTATTGTCTTAACGAATGAGTATTGATTATTCCATATTGTATATCGTCCTAATTATTGTCTACTTTAATTTCTCGTAAGCCTTAACAAATGAAGAGAATGGGAGTAATATGTCCCACTACTATCATAAGAACCTTAGGCTTTCGTGGATACGAAAGACACGATGGTCCAACTCGCACTTGATTACTATGACTTTACTATCTTTTCTAATGGGACACTTTGGCCCACTAGCACATAAAGCTATTGAAAGTCCTTTTGTTAAATATTGGGTCATTGAAGGCCCAATAACATATAAACGTTATCCCTTTGGGACCAAAGATCATGTTGGTGGGCTTGCAAGGCCCAACAAGCATAATTTGAAACTCATAAGCCCAAAGTTTGTAGATTTACTCATTGTAGTCATCACGTATATATTGAAGTGTTTTGATTTAACGTTTGTTGTTTTGTATTGATTCGAGACTGAATCAATTCGTTTATAACGATATTTGGTATTGAAGATGTATTTGTTTTTCGTTTTGTCGCTAGCCGGATATCTTGTATTTTGTCGTAATGATTTAATTTGTTTAGAAGTATGACTTTTACCCTTTTCACTACCTTTCTTTTATAAAAATAACACTTTTAGCCCTTTATATAAAAGAATTTCATTTCTAGTCCTTAAAAACATTTTCTTGACACTTTTGTATCATAAACTTGTTGAGAAGACATTTTTAACCCAAATTATATTTAGTAAACAGTTTTAGCCCTTCCAGAATGGTATTTCTCGGTTAGAACCCCAAATTTTGCAATTTTTACAGTTTTGGCCCAAAATACAAAAAGTTTACATTTTTGATCCTTTTTGGTGTTTAAAAGCATTCTTGACCTTAGAAATAGTTTTATTTCACTTTATGTCCCCTGTTTTACAGAATATTACATTTCAGCCCCTTAAAACCTTCAATTTTCGCAATTTTGGGCTTGTTGGGCCGAAAAGCCCATATTTACCCCAATAACTCATATATTTGCATTTTAAGTCCTTTGAAAATTTTAATATTCAGAAAAATGATTATAAAAACTGTTTTGACTCTTTTGACCCTCAAAAAACCTTGACTTGGCAATTTTTACCCCAAGTTTTGTATTTTTAACATTTTAAGTTCTAAAATGGGTTTTATGTTAAAGTATGTTCCTCTTAACCTTATAAGCTATTTTTCTTAACTAGCTTAGTGTAAAAGAACTTAGTTTTTGTTTGTTTCTTTTCTCATATCATCCCTTTTTGTTACATATTTCTCACAAAAACACATAACATCACATACATACATGCATAAAATCACACATAGCATACACATACACATAGATCTACACATTTTCTTGTATTCTCCCCCATAAAACATATGAAAACCGAAAATAGAGAGGTATGAAGCTTACCTTGAGTTGTACTTTTGGTTTTGAAGAAGACTATTAGAAGTTTGATGCTATGTCTCGACTTTAGCAACCTTCCTTGGAAGAACTCGAACTTAGATGATTTCTAAGAGAGTTATCATGGTTTTGTATGGATTAGGAAGAGGTTTTTGATAAAACAAAAAGTCTAGGTCATAGATCCAAGCATGAACTTACCTTGGATGATGATTTTTATGGAAGAATCTCTTTGAAAGCCTCTTAGATCTCGAAAATTTGGAGAGGAATGGAGAGAGTTTCTTTGAGAGAATTTTGAGTGAAATGTGTGTGTGTGTGTGTGTTTGGGTTCGGCCGAGAAGAAGAAGGAGAGGAGAGGAGAGAGATGATTGAAGGGATGGTTGCTTGGATATGTGATTTTATTGCATGGAGAACAAAGAAACAATGGTGCGGTGGCAAGCAAAAGTCAACTTCACCTTCCTTGTGTAGTTGGGCCGAGAAGAGGAGAAGAAAGAAGGAAAGAATTTGGCTTTTGAGTGTTTAGCCCATATTCTGGTTATGTTGGATGATTTTTGGTCCAATAAAAATCAAGGAATGAATTTTATGACCTATTAGGGAAAATATAAATTTGTTTTGGTCCAATAAGGTCCATTAAAGTTAATCTAAATTATTTTGGGTTCATAAGGCCGAAACATGTTAAGTTTCATGTATATGTGTCTAATTAGGTCCCATTTGAGAGTTCTAGGTTCAAGATAGATAATTTGGAAGCTTATTAGTCCATTAGGCCCAATAAGGAAATCCTAGTCCAAAGTGAACTCAAATTGGAATTTCAAAGGTTTCGAATTCTTTGTTGCATTTGTAGGGCTAGAATGAAGTATTTGATGAAGTTTTGTTGTTATAGAATAAGCATCATGCATGTTTTCATGTTATTGATTCATAGTTGTTTTAAGTGTGGTAGTTACAAGGCACCAAAATTCCTAGTTGTGACAGAGATAGAGAATGTATCTTTCTGTCTCCTTGAACTATCATTTTGGCAGTAGTCCAATGTCTTCCTAACCCGTTGACAAATTGAAGGTTTGTTTCATGGTTACGGCAGATGGTGCCAGCATTTGATAACTTAGTAACTATCAGATTGAACCTTTTGAAGGAGTCCTCTAAACTTTAACCAGCATGAGCCTTGAAGTTGTTTAATTCATTGAGTGTTGTTGTGAGCTTCTTATCTTGAGCTTGTTCTTAGCCTTCATACAAGTTCTTGAGAACGTCCCAGATCTCTTTTGCTGATTTACAGTTTATGATAATGTTGAAGTTGTCTGGAGCAACTCCACAAGAGATTTCATAAAAAGCAATAGCATCATTTTCCATTTTATCGAGATCGTCCTTGGTGGGACGGTTCAGGACTGGTTGTCCTCCTCCTAGTATTGTAGTAGCTCCTTCAGTTTGAACAAGTGTAAGAATAGGGACATGTGGTCCTTCTTCAACAGATCCCCATACATCTCTACCAAGTCTCCTTAAGTATCTTTCAATTCTTTGGGACTAGTGATGATCTTCATTTGCAACCAATATTGGAGCTCGGTTTGAGCCACCAACACTGTTGGAAACATTTGGAGAAAGTGTTTGTGCCATTTTTGTTTTTCTTTTAAGAAAATAGAGCTTTAGTGGTATAGAAGGCTTTTTGAAAAATCAGAGTTCCGTTTTTCAAAGAGCAACCACTATGACTTTGATACCAATTGTTGAGAGAAAAAACTGAGACACACTTGAAAAAATGTTAGAACAAGTATAGTTGCAGAATTAGTTAATCTCAAAGGATCTAAAAGCTCAACAATAATAAGTTAAATATGTTAGATGATTAGATAGTTAGCTGCGGAAAAGTAAAGAAACAAAAATGACATCAGGTGATATATCAAGTAAACACTTAAGTTGATTCATAACATGGAATGCATTCAAACCAAGTTAGTGAGTGAGATCAATCCTAGTGATAATGTCACAAATGACTTGCTCCGAAGAGAAATATTACTCAGTTGTGTTCGACAAGATTTTTAGAGAGTAAGAAAGATATGAGATTAATAAGATAATTCAGATGTAGAGATGAGTAAAAAAAGAGATTTGTTTGATTGATAAGAAGTGAGCTCTATTTAAAAATACTCAAGAAGTACAACTGATTCACTCTCTAAGAGTAGCCATGCAAGGCATACTGGACAATAGAGAGTATTACATAAAAGTAGATAAAAAGTAGACTAAGTACAGAAAAATGACTTTGGTAGCTTTAGATGACTTCGGATGTGATCACTAAAGAAGCTTGACTGCGGATTGCATGTAGACTGCGGTAGGCAAAATTAAGAGGGCACTTCATGTATCAACATACAACCCCAAGGGTTGTGGGAATTGGTCTCCCAATATTATGTCATTTATCTGACATATTGGTTATATTTTTTCAGTATGGTGGTGACGAGATGTTTTACTATTGGATCTGGATCAGGATCAGGATCAGGATCGGGGGACGGAGGGTCAGAAGTGTCGGTAGCACCTGAGCCCGTGGTACAGATAGGGACAAAGGAGTTGGATGTCAGGATCCGTGAGATTCTGCACGACGAGATTGTTGCGGCATTCCGAGCGTAGCTGCCAAAGATGTTTAGGTCGATTAAGACTGCGATGGTTGAGTACTTTGATGAGTGGTATGCAGCTCTAGCAGAGACAGCTGCCGCTACAGCCACATCGGCCGTAACCGCGACAGGGGTTGGAGGAGGAGCCGACAAGGCTTTCCAGTATTGGGACTTTGATAACACGAAGCCCCCGACGTTTGATGGTACGCAGGATGCGATCAAGGATATGAGGTGGTTATCTGACTTGGAGGGCTGTTTCTTCACGTGTTCATGTCTTGCTGACCAGAAGGTCAAGTGTGCCCTAAACCTGTTGAGGCTTAGGGAAAAGGACTGGTGGAGATTGACAACAGGGTTGTACACTGATGATTAGTAAGTTGCTGTTACTTAGGAGCAATTTTGGGACATGTTCTGCACCCGCTACATCCATGCGTTGAGCAGGAGCGGCTTGCTCAGGAGTTTTTGACATTAAGTCAAGATGGGGATTCAGTGATGGAGATCACCCGTATGTTCACGGAGAGGGCTATGTTTTTCCCGGAGTTTGCTTCAGAGCAGTCTCAGATGACTTGTTATCTGAGTATGCTCAAGACGGATATTCGACAGTTTGTTGCTACATAACGTTGTGAGAGTCTTTTGGATCATCAGGAAGCCGCGAGGCACCGTGAGTTAGAGATAGAGCTGCAGTTGAAGGAGCAGCGTCAGGTTCCGGCACAGTCTCAGTCGGCACCTAAGCGGTCCAAGACCACTGATACTCGGAGCGGGGGTCAGCAGAGCCACACTTGTGGAAAGTGTGGCAGGGGTCATTCTCGGGTTTGTCGAGCAGGAGGTGGATGCTAGAAATGTGGCAAGGAGGGGCACTATGCCAGGTACTGTCGCCGGTCTGCCCCTCCAGCATATATGAGAATTTGTTATCATTATCATCAGGTTGGTCACGTGAAGACCAACTATCCGCAGCTCGTCGCTAAGTCGGCGTTGGGATCTACATCAGCTACTTTAAGGATTAGGGATGGGAGGCCATTCAAGGTGGAGCCTCCGAAGGCTCAGGGGCGCACGTTCCAGCTCACAGTCGAGGAGGCCAAGGCAGCACCAGATGTGGTTGTTGGTATGTTTCTATTTTATGTTTCAGTTATTATATTTGTGGTACGCTTATTAGTTGTACCTATGATTAGGTACGTTTTTAGTAAACTCTTTGCCTGCTTTGGTTTTATTCGACTCGGGGGCGAGCCGGTCATTTGTATCTCAGACCTTAAGTAGAGAACTTAGTGTGTTGGTAGATGAGCTTGAGTGTCCACTGCGAGTTTCGGTCGCCAACGAGCATCAGGTTTCTACTTCTTCTGTCTACCGGGGATGCGAGTTGGAGATTTTCAGTGTATCCTTCTCGGTAGATTTGATTCCTATCCCTGTGGGAGAAGTATGTGTGATCGTAGGAATGGATTGGCTTAGTTGGTTTGGCACCATGATCGACTGTGAGGGGCAGCGAGTGGTAGTTTGAACCCCAAGTGGGGGAGAACTGGTGGTGTATGGTGAGGGCACTAGAGTGGGAGCAGGGTTTTGTTCAGCCGCCACTACTCAGCAGTTCATTCAGCACGGGTGTTTCGGTTATCTAACATATATGATGGATATAGGGATTGGAAATCATGCTTCAGTTTAAGAGGTTCCAGTGGTTAGAGAGTTTGCTGATGTGTTTCCAGAGGAGCTACCTAGAGTTCCTCCAGAGAGGCAGGTAGAGTTTAGGATTGATCTAGTGTCATATGAGATCCCTATCGCTAAGGCATCATACCGTCTGGCACCGCCAGAGATGCATGAGTTGGCATCTCAGTTGCAGGAGCTGCTGGGTAAGCAGTTTATTCGCCTGAGTAGTTCACCTTGGGGAGCACCGATCCTCTTCGTCAGGAAGAAGGACGGTTCGCATAGGATGTGCATTGACTATAGGGAGTTGAAAAAGTTAATAGTGAAGAACCGTTATCCACTCCCGAGGATAGATGATCTTTTCGATCAGCTGCAGGGTGCATCTTGGTTTTACAAGATTTATTTGAGATCCGGATATCACCAGGTCATAGTAAGAGAGGAACACGTGGAGAAGACCGCGTTTTGGACTCGTTATGCTCCTTATGAGTTCGTGGTGATGCTGTTTGGGCTCACCAACGCCCAGGTAGTGTTCATGGATTTGATGAACCGAGTTTGCAGACTGATGCTCGATCGCCCAGTTATTGTGTTCATAGATGATATCTTGGTGTATTCCAAGACCCAGGAGCAGCATGAGGAGCACCTCAGGGAGCTGCTGGAGGTTCTGCGGCGAGAACGGCTGTATGCCAAGTTCTCAAAGTGTGAGTTTTGATTACGAGAGCTCCAGTTCCTTGAACATCTCGTTAACCAGGAGGGGATTTTGGTTGACCCGGCCAAAGTTGAGGTGGTTATGCAATGGGAGATTCTGAAATCTCTATCAGACATCAGGAGTTTCTTGGGATTAAAAGGGTACTACTGGAGATTCATTCGAGATTTCTCCAAGATTTCATTACCCCTCACTTATCTAATGTGGAAAGGGGTGGATTTTCGGTGGGGCCCTGAGTAACAAAGGGCGTTTGATACAATCCGACGGTGTTTATGCGTGGCCCCAGTGTTGATGCTCCCCGAGGGAGTTAAGGATTTTGTGGTATTTTGTGATGCATCCATCATAGGCTTGGGGGCAGTCCTCATGCATAGAGGACGAGTGATAGCCTATGCATCGCGGTAACTGAAGCCACATGAGACGAGATATCCTATTCACGATCTTGAGTTGGGAGCGGTGGTTTTCGCTCTGAAGATTTGGAGGCATTATCTGTACGGGGTCCGTCGCACTATATACACGGATCACAAGAGCTTGAGACACATCATGGATCAGGCAAAACCTAAACATGAGGCAGCGCAGGTAGCTGGATGTAGTCAGGACTATGATTGTGAAATACTTTACAATCCTGGTAAAGCGAATGTGGTTGCAGACGCCTTGAGCCGCAAGTCAGCTGGGTCTTTTACCCCGGCAAGGTGTATGAGGATAGTGGTCGATTCCCCGCTTATGAACTTGATTAATGATGCTTAAGTTGATGGTATGAGACCAGAGAGATGGAAGTTAGAGACGATTAAGGGCGAGAGCGCCTGGTTTGTTCAGGATAGCCACAGATTATTTACCCGACACATTCGGGTTTGGATTCTGATGGACAAAGGGGTCCGGAAGACAGTGATGGAGGAGGCTCATAAGTCTCACTTTTCTATACATCCGATGGACAGAGTGAGCGAACCATTCAGACCCTCGAAGATATGTTGAGGGCGTGTGTCATTGACTTCAGTGGGAGTTGGGATTCCCACATACCGCTTGTAGAGTTTGCCTACAACAACAGTTACCATTCCAGTATTGGCGCCCCGCCGTTTGAGTTACTGTATGGGCACATATGTCGCACCCCGATTTGTTGGGGTGAGGTTGGACACCGAGTGATGGGGAAGACGGAGCTAGTCCTATAGACTAGCAAGAAGATCCAGCAGATTAGGCAGTGACTGCAGACCGCTCAGAGTCGGAAAAAGAGCTATGCCAATAGATGCATATCCGAGTTAGAGTTTCAGGTGGATTATATGGTACTCCTGACGGTCTCGCCCTGGAAGGGTGTGATTCGCTTCAAGAAGCGGGGGAAATTGGGTCCCCGATACATTGGGCCATTTAGGATCATTACCAGGGTTGGCAAGGTGGCATACAGGTTGGAGCTTCCGGAGGAGCTTAGTCGGATCCACAACACTTTCCACGTTTCACAGCTGCGTAAGTGCATTGTGGATCAGGAGGCAGTAGTGCCATTGGATGATATTCAGATAGATAAGCGCCTGAATTACGTGAAGAGGCCTGTGGCCATACTTGAGAGGAAGACGAAAATTATGAGGAATAAGGAGATACCTTTAGTGAAGGTACAGTGGGAGCATCGAAAGGGATCTGAGTGGACGTGGGAGCTGGAAGCAGAAATGTAATAGCATTACCCGGCCCGACATTATTCATCGCACCGGACTTCGAGGGCGAAGTCTAATTCAAGTGGGGGAGAGTTGTAACACCCCGAATATCAGGTATTGATTTAAATAAGAATTATTTTGTTTCCAAGGTCTACTCGACGAGTTGGTTGCCCTACTCGTCGAGTAGAGGCGGGTTGGTTCGCGAATTTAGTGGCCTACTCGCCGAGTCCAAGGAGGGACTCGACGAGTAGGAGCTGGCAGATGAAACCCTAAATCTCAGGGTTTTGCCACCCTATTTAAAGATCACTTATTCTCCATAGCCTCTATTACTACCTTTCTTGAATCCATAAACCCGAACTCGTGTTTACCCTCTTTTGTGTGTGCTTTCTACCTTGGAAGAAGATCCTTTGGGAGTTAAGAGCTTAGAGTTCAAGAAGTTGGAGCTAGTGACTATTGTAGATCCAGATTCCTCTTTGGTTTAGCATCATTTTGAAGGTAACAAGTTATTACCTTGACTCTGCTTTGATTAGAACCCCTCATGGTTAGATTTAGAGCCCTTTATAGGGTTTTGGTGGTGATTCTCCGTGTTGGGTCAAGATCTAAGGTTACAACCACATATCTAGGCTCCTTCAGCCTCTCTTTATCATAAAGTTCAGTATTTGTCAATCTATGATCTATCACATTGCCTTAAGCCACTCTGTTAGCTTGTTTTAGGTCATATCATCTTGCATGCACGCAAAGTTTGCAACTTTACGTGATAATCATGCCCTAGAAGCTTAGATCTGCAATTTGGAGCCTTTGCATGACTTAAAAAGCTTCTGTATGGACGAAGGATTTAAGGTACTCGGTGAGTAGCAAGGTCGACTCGGCGAGTTGGATGAAGATAAGCATTGAACTCGATGTGTTGGATGAACAACTCGGCGAGTCTGATGAAGATCGTCGTAGACTCGACGAGTGGGATGAACAACTCAGCAAATTAGATAAGTTTTCCCCAAATTTATGTATGTGTGTGTAACCGTCGAGTCGCAAGAAGGAAACTCGATGAGTAGCCTTAGAGTTCAATCGTAAACCAAAGGAACTCGACGAGCCACTCTATGACTCGGTGAGGGGGCAAGTACTTCAAGGAGCTCGGCGAGTTAGGGTCAACATGGACTGTTGACCTTGACTGATGAATTTGATTTTGACCAGGGTATAATTATATTATGGTAATAGGTGGTGGAGTTTTTGACAGTGATCCGAGAGTTGGAGTTCATCTACCGAGTCGACATCTGCAATGTGAGTTATCCTCACTATATCAATAGGGTCTACGGCATCAAGGTCGTCCCTCAAGTTGTTACTATTATAATGTGCTACAAGCGGTTATGATCTGTTAGATCGGAATCAGGATAGACAGTATATTATGCTCTTATGATCCATAGGGATTGGTATGTTAGTGACATGCTAGGTTGGTACTCTAGTTACGAGAGATTTCTATGATTGATGATCAGTGAGATAGACATGATAGATGTTTGTATATGCCAGTATATGATAGTTATGCATACATGGTTATTTGCTTGTTGGTTGGGTTGAGGCGGTCCTGCTTTGTGCTGAAGGCCAACATACCCTATGAGCGGTCTGGGGAGACTATAGGCCCACGAGGCGTTCCAGTCATGCCGAAGGCTCGGGATAGGATCAGATAGACTAAAGGCCCTGCAGGGCAGTCCGGTCAAATCGATGGCCCAGTATGCATGTTGTTGATTGTTTGTTACTTATACAGTATTATCAGCGTGGTACTGGTATTTTGGGGGTAGCTTACTATGATCTCTGGCTTATAGTTTTCAGTTTATTGTTTCAAGTACTTCGATAAATCATGGCAAGGGAAGGGCGTTAAATGTAGGAGTCATGTCAAGGACACCACGAAGGTGTCTTGTATCATATTGGATACTATGTCTAATGAACTCCAAAAGTCCAATGAGGACTACTACCCTTTTCGAGATGCACCAAGACTTGATGGAAAGATACCATCAAGGTGCTCTTCAAGAAGGGTATGGAATTATTACCTCTATGATAACAACAAAGATGAAGGATGGAGAGTCTATCACGGCCCACTTGCAGAAAATGAAAAGGTTTGTGGACCGCTTTCTGAAGTTAAATGTCAATTTCGATGAAGAGTTGGCCATAGATATCATTCTACACTCTTTACCTCCCTGTTATGATCAGTTCCGTATGACCTATCATATGAACAAGGAGGAGGTCACTTTTAGCAAGCTTCAAGTTCTTTTGAGGACTGATGAAAGTTGTCTCAAAGGTAAATCTATTGTTAATACTCCTACTGCTACCGCCCCTGTCTTGGTAATTAGACAAGGGAAAGAGAAGAAGAGGAAGGCTCCCTCTAAGAGCTACAAGGGAAAGTCTCTTCATGAATCGTCTTCTAGTGGGACCAATATTGGTACTTATAATCCCTCTACTAATCCGAAGGAAGCAAAGTGCTTCTATTGTCATCATAATGGGCATTGGAAGTGAAGCTGCCCGAAATACTTGCAGGATGTTAAGGATGCGAAGGTTAAGCCCACCCATATAAGTATTTATACTATTCTATCAAATAACTCATCAAATTCTTGTTCTTGGGTCCTTGATACAGGTTGTGGTTTCCACATTTGTTCTGATTTGTAGGGACTAAAAAGAAGTAAGGATATGGAGCATGGGAAGATGAACTTGATCATGGGGAATAGGAAAAGGTTGCATGTCTCCAAGATTGGAGTTTATTCTTTATTTCTTAGTAGTGGGTTAGAATTATATTTTAATAATTGTTGATACTCGTCCGATATGATGAGAAATATTATTTTCGTTCATGGTTTGTACAAACAATGTTTTAGATTTTCATTTGATAATGAAACTGGTACTATTGCTTTTTATAATGGTGTATCTTATTTTAAAGTGTTGGCTTGTAATGGTGTATATGAAACTATGCTAGTTGTAGACAACTTAGGAAATAATGTGTTGCACATTGATTCTTCCAATAGTTTGGATAAGGCGTGCATATGGCAATGTCATCTTGGACACATCAACAAGAAGAGTATAGGCCAACTCCAAAAGGATGGAGTGTAGGAGTCATTCGACTTGAAGTCGGATGAAACTTTCGAATCTTGTTTGCTTGAAAATATGATCACGTCACCGTTCGCTGATACTTATGAAAGGGTGAAGTTTTGTTGGATTTCATACACACCGATGTGTGTGGACCCTTATGAACCACCACAAGAGATGCTAACCGCTTCTATGTGACTTTTACTGATGATTACAGCAGATATGGGTATATCTACTTAACCAAACACAAGTTAGAAACCTTTGAAAAGTTCAAAGAGTTCAAATCAGAAGTGGAGAATTGGTTCGGCAGGAAGATAAAGATGCTCCGATCCGATCGGGGTGGTGAGTATCTTAGTATCGAGTTCCTAGACTATCTTAAGGAATGTGGAAATGGTTCACAATTGATGCCACCTAGGAAACCACAGCTAAATGGTGTGGTTGAGAGCCACAATCGAACCTTGTTGGACATGGTTCGTTCCATGATAAGTCGAGCTTCGTTACGCATCTCATTCCAGGGGTATGCCATAGAGACTTCCGCCCATATCCTTAATATAGTCCCAACTAAGAAGGTTACCAAAACACCTTACGGTATGTGGATAGGGAAGGTTCCCTCATTAGCACACATCAAGGTTTGGGGTTGCGAGGCTTTCATGAGATGCGAGACTCACGACAAGCTCGAACCTCGTAGTGTGCATTGTATTTTCATCGGCTACCCGCAGAAGTCCATTGGATATCTCTTCTATAGACCGGGTGACAAAGTTGTCTTCGTTGCCAGGAGAGGGATTTTCTGAGAGAGAGAACTCATATGCCAAGAGCAAAATGGGAGGAAAATTTACCTTGAACACCTTCAAGAGTTCAGTGATGAATGAACCTCAAACACTAGCGATCAACCTGAGGAGGAAACTCACTGTTGAACCAATTGACGATTTCATACCTCTGAGGCGTTCCAGTAGAGTTTGTGTTCCACCTGTGTTATATGGTTTCTGTATAATATCTGAGGGTGATACATTTATCAGTGATAGCACACTGGTAAATTACGATGAACCTAACAACAACAAGGAAGCCATGGTAGGCCCCGATTCTACAAAGTGGAAAGATGCTATGGACGGCGAGATTGAGTCTATGTATGAAAATCAAGTTTGGAACTTCATAGACAATGTACATGGTTGTAAGACAGTCGGGTGCAAAAGGATCTTCAAGAAGAAGATCCACATGGATGGGAAAGTACACACATATAAAGCGCGACTGGTTGAGAAGGGCAGTACTCAAACTCATGGAGTTGACTATCATGAGACCTTCTCACCAGTAGTGAAGATTAAATCTATAAGGGTTATGCTAGCCATAGCTGCATTCATGAGTATTAAATATGGAAAATGGATGTTAAAAATGATTTCCTTAAAGTTGGTTGAAGATGTTTACATGAGTCAGCTAGAGGGTTTTGTCAATGCAAAGTAGTCCAATAGAGTGTGTAAGTTTGAGAAATCCATTTATGGATTGAAACAAGAATCTTGTAGATGGAATCATTGTTCGACAAGAAAGTCAAAGAGTTTGTATTTTCAAGAAGCGAGGATGAGTCCTGTGTATATGTCAAAGCTAGTGGGAGTATAGGTAGCTTTATTATATTTTATGTGGATGACATACTTCTCGTAGGAAATGACATCCCAACCTTGCAGGAGGTTAAGTCCTGGCTCTGGAAATATTTCACTATGAAGGAACTTGGAGAAGCCGCTTACATCCTAGGGATAAGGATATTGAGAAACAGGAGTAAAACACTAATTGGACTTAGTCTAAGTACCTACTTGGATAAGGTGTTGAAACGGTTCAACATGTAGAATTCCAAGAAAGGTGACTTACCTATCCTGAGCAATACCAAACTGAGTAAGACTCATAGTACGAGTATAGAGGCTGAGATAGCAAAGATGAGTTGTGTACCATATACTTCCGTAGTTGGCTCGATCATGTACGCTATGACTTGTACTCACCCTAATGTGTCCTTTGCTTTGAGCATGGTCAACAGATATCAAGGGAATCCTGGAAAGGCTCACTGGACTACGGTAAATAACATTCTTCAGTACCTTTAGAGGACTACGTATTGGGTCCTTACCCTCTGTGGGAGTGATGACTTAAGAGTGACAGGGTATTGTGACGCCACCTTTCATACCGAAGTAGATAATTTCTGCTCTCAATCGGGCTGGATATTTACCCTGAATGGAGGAGTAATAACTTGGAAAAGTTCCAAACAGGAAACTGTAGCTAATTCAACGTGTGAATCATAGTACATAACAGCAAGCGAAGCGGCGAAGGTGGCGATATGGCTGAAGAACTTCATCGAAAGCATTGGCGTTGTACCATCTATAAAGAAGCCTATGGAGATTTTCTATGATAGCAAGAATGTGGTTGCCTTAGCCAAGGAACCAAGGGATCATGGCATATCTAGGCACATCGACAGAAAATATCACTTCATAAGACACCAGATAGAAGAAGGACTCCTCATGGAAAAGAGGGTATCGTCAGAGGAGAACCTAGTAGATCCCATTACGAAGGTACTGAGTAGGGTTAAGCACTTGCAGCATCCAAGGAGCATTAGGTTGAAGGACGATATTAGTTTCAGTGATTAGATATCTGGTTAGAAATTTTTAATAGATAAAATGTAATTGACATTTGATGATTAAATAAAGGGTGTTTTATTTATAAGTAAAGTTACTATCTTGTGTCAATTGTTTACTATTGTTTCATTTTGCATGTTTTGACTTCCAGAATAATTAAATTATTCAAACTATCCACAGTCGATCGTACTTTATAAGTAGGTATAGAGGCAAGACTTTCATGAATTTGGCTTGTAGATGTCCTGAAGTGTTTAGACATAGCAAAAGATTGCTATAACATTCATGAGTGCTCATAAGGTCTGAGTATTGGATTAAACCTATGCTCATTGTATCACTTCATGGAATTTATCACTGAAGGGTTTACCCATGACCCTTAGATTCCTACACCATATATACATGACCCCTATGGACTAAAATCGGTTAGCCTTGTGTGCTTAGAGTTCATAGAGCCGATTTCGAGTGCCTAGTAATCTCTCTTGAGTTCTCCAAATTGTTGGTGTTCTTTTGTGAATCATTTGAGGCATCACACTTGGGGTGCTAATTTCTTAAATGCCAAACACATGAAGCTACAACAAGAGGTAATCATATAACTAGTTTTATGATTCATATGTTATGTTGTATGCTAGATTAGGCTTTATGCTTTCGAAAAAAATCATTTATAACTAGAGAAAACTTAGATCCAAAGCATCTACGGTTGCATGTGCACCATAGGAGTGTTATAGTGCTCAAAACCCTTCAGTGCTATCAGAGCCTAGGGTAGTTTTCTATTATATTGTTGCTTGTTTGATTATTAAAAGTTGAAGAAAAATGAAAAATGCCTTCTGCCAGGCTAAACTCACCGAGTCCATTAATGAACTCCACGGGTTCATGATGAAGTCGACAAGTCCAAAGCCTGGCTCGACGGGTTGCACTGGCAAATGGCAGATTTTTGGGTATTTTGGCCTATATTGGGTTGAGATCACTACTAGAAACTGTTTTGTATCATAAAATATGTTTGTTTTTGACTTGGTAGTGATTGTACTCACCCAATAAAAGGATAATTGTCAAAATTTTAAGATAAATGTTCGTTTATATCATAAACAAAAAATTACTTGAAATTTGTTGATTTGCTATTATCTTGCCTTATGAGTTCAGTTAGACCAATCATGAATTATATGATAATTGTATTTGTTAAAATTGATCTAAATGATTTTAATGAGTTCCATAACTTGTCCTCAAGTTATGGAAAATGAAAAGTCTCATCCATTAAAATAACATTAAACTCATAAGTTTTTGAAATGAAGACTTTCAAAGAGTTTCAAAACTTGTCCTCAAGTTTTGGAATTTGTAAAGTCTCACTAATGAAACATTTAATTCCAAAACCTAGAATTATAAAAGTTAAAATTCAACCCTTATACTTTTATAATATTAAAAGTTTAATATTTATATATATGTATAAGACAAGTCAGTCTTATCGTTAGTAGGCCTCATTCGCGAAGCCGGCCTATAAAGGGGGTATAAGGGCTTCTCCAATGGACCCCTATTTTTCTATTCTTACACAAAATTTTACTCCAATGGAGCGGAAAAGTGGTCGGCATTTTTATGTGAAGAAATTTTGGTCGGCATATATACCGGGGCACTATGCATCACACTGTCATTTATACTTTAAATATCATTTAATTCAATTGTCATTTGTTACTATATCAATATTATATTATAGTTTATTATATTTGTATTTTATAACTATTACAATTTATAATAAAATATATTTATGGTGTAAATTTATTGTGTGTGGTTGGAATGAAAATTCTATTTTAGTGTTAAAAAATCATTATTTTTGTGGTTTTAGTGTTTCATGGTTCGAGTTGGTCTAAGGTTACTGTGTATAAAATGGTTGCTTAATGGGTGTCCACTCTCACCCATCGCTTCCTTGACTGGTGGAGGATCGTTAGCCGAACGGGTACGATATGACATTAATTCTCGTTAAAGTATAATGATGATATAAAGTAACTAAATGTTTTATTAAATTCCAATCTTAGTTACTTTAGGAAAAATGTGAAAATGATGTTATCACATGAAATTGCACTTTGCACCTTGCCAAGTCGTTAATGGAGCGTGTGTGGTTAACCAGCACATTAACTTGGAGTAGTAAGCGTGGCACAGGGTAGCTTGATGTTTGTCATAGATCAATGGATCATGTGTGGTTAACCGTCACTTTGATTAGGTGATAAATGACATCGAGCGTACCAAGCACATTTTCATGGTTATTCACACCTTGTTTGTGATCCTCGGTATCCCAGTCACAAACTTGAAGGGTATAATTGAGATTTAACGATGCCATTGAAAAGTTCAATGAATGTCATAGTAATCTAGGAATTTCAATTCATTTAAAACCTAATAAATAATTTCATTTTTCATGATAAAAATTGGTAAATCGTCATTTACATACCTTCAAATAATTGTCAATTGGATTACGGCATCCCTCTTCCGAATTCTAAAATATTGTGTTGGGTCCTACCTTAATATTTCATTTATGTGTTATATTATGGATTATTTTCTAATCTAAACTTTGTCTTTCTTTCTTTTTAGATGTCTTCCAACACCGCTTCTAGCTCAAACCCTTCTGGCTCTTTCTCTCTCATGAACTTGTGTGGAAGAGTCATCTTTGAATGTTTGAACTTCAATGACTGGATTCTGAACATCAGAATGCTCACTCGCTAGGAGAACAAGGAATATGTTGTCACACCCCCAAACCAGAACGGTGGAGACGTTCGGGGGCGAAGGAGGTCATGACAAGTATCACAACACATGCATTATAGTAATCAAAGTACAAATAGCATTGCATTAATAATGTATAAGTTTTTACATAAGTGTCCAAACATTAGATATTCAATATCAAAAGTAGATGTAGCAAAAGACAAAAGACGCAGCACGGTACTAAGTTGTCTTCTCAAAAGCTCCAGGAGTGTACCTGTCCACTGGATTCCCTGAGAATACAAGTTATTTTGAAAGAGAGGATCAGCATTTAAGTTGGTGAGTTCATAAGTATTAGATTCTTTTATGATTACTTTAGTTTTAAGAAAGTGATTGATTTCGTTCCAGAAAATCCTATATTTTCTGCTTTACAACTTAAAAGTAGTTTTAATCCCATAAAACCGTTTCATTTAAGTATTATTGTACTTATAACCTAGTATGATATAAATTTAACTCATCATAAAATTATAAGAAGAATGTTTTATATATTGATATGTTTTATTAAATAAAACCCAGTACTTTGTAGATGTACCCCAAATATAACTCGGTACTTTGTATATGTACCCCATATATAACCTAGTACTTTGTAGATGTACCCCATAATTAATCTGGTTAATTAAAGTTAAATGCAATAAGGTTGTAACCATGCTAATTGACTAGGATAAACACGATGACCTTCTAGCGTCGAACAGTGTGACACTTGTCACCCCTTGGCCTGCCTGCCAAACTGTAGCTAACAGTGGGGATGTGGGATAGTGGATCCTGTATAGATCTATAAACACAATGCTTGTTCTCCCTCCAGGAGACTCTCGTTACAAAATTTGACATATCAAGTATGTTGCTATGCCGCGAAGTAGTGTCTCACATTTTGGTTTAGCAAGTTTAAGTAAAGATTGAATTTTATCCTTTTCTTAACTAAGTAGTTTAAACCTCGTATACTTATCTAGAAAATAGATTCCTTGTTTGTTTCATAAATTATACCTATTATAATTTATATGTTTATCCATTTAGCATGATCTCTCATGAATGTACCCCTTTGCTCATCATGATACAAAGGTATGCCGACTGAAGTAACCTTATATATATATATATATATATATATATATATATATATATATATATATATATATATATACAATGCATAATTAAGAAGTAAACGACCTTCGGACAAATGATCCCCCTTAAGTCTACATCCAAACAAGGAAAACTAAATAAGGCAAATAATCAGTCCTAAGTCCTTTAAATCTTATTTATGTACATATACACATATAAATATGCTTTTGACAAAATATAAGTTTAAAGAGTTTATAAAACATTTAAAAGAGTTTAACAGTATTCTAAAAGAGTTTACATGACTTTAAATCATTTTGGGAAGTATTTGGGAATCCTATTATTGTAAAAACAATAATTAAAAGCATAAGAAAACCTTATGATTTGGTATGATATGTAACTATTAACACACTTTAATTGTATTCAAGTTGTATCCCCTCCCCCCTAAAAAGCATTTAAAACCATTTAAAAAGGTAGATTATAAGGGTATGAACTCATCTTATGTGAGTGATTCTATTGAAGACCAAAATAAGGATTTTTATACTCACGAATGAAGTCTCGGGGCACAAACAAGTCCTAAATATCATATTATGATACATATAGGCATGAATTTGGTGAATATACCTACAAAGTTGTCTAGGAAACAACCAAGGAATTAAGAATAACTCACCAAAGAAGTGTTAGAAGCAAGTTATGAGGCTGAAAGGGAGTTCACGCTCAAGCTAGAAGGGTTCACGGCCTCATGAAGGGTTCACGACCCTTATGAGTGATTCACGGCCCAACCTCAGGGAAGCACACTTGAAGATCTGGTTGTTTGGAAAGTTTTTGAAGATCCTAAGTGGTATTCTAAGGAGATACATAGAAAAAGGGTTGAAAAGATATGAAAATGGTGTTCTTGGTTTATGATAGTTGAGAGTGAAAGGGATGTTTGTGGCCAAGAGAAGCAGAAATGAGCATAAAAATCAACCATTTCATATATAGGGTCTAGTTCACGACCAAGCAAGGGTTCACGGCTATGAACATGGTTTGCGGTCGTGAACCTCACTTGATGAGGTTTATGGCTCGAATGCAATACTCCTAACCCATTTCATTAGTGTTTCAATTCCTAACACACAACCCTGACTTATACTAGGCTTAGAAACCTATAAATTTGACCTTTGGTTGATGTGTTTAGCTTTATAGGACAGTTTGTGACACCATCCCCCTGTTAGATGGAATTTCGTCCCGAAATTAATCCTAAGAGATACACATGCACGAAGGGAAAATAGGTGGATACTTATGTTTCTAATGATCCTTACGCTCTAGAGTGAATTTGGATTCTTGCTAGGCACTTAAGCGGACCCTCACTATCAGGATACAGATTTGATTAGTCCTATTGACTTCACTGTCTAGGATTTCTTCAGATTCTTCCACAATGTTTAGGCTCACGTTTACTTCGATATAATCGAGTGGGATAACAAAAATTCCATCGAAACAAACACTTTTCAAGTTAAAGACGAGAAAGGTAGGATGTATTTTATTGAATACTCGAGGTAGTCGGGGTCGATAAGCTACTGGATCAAATCTAGTAAGAATCTTGAATGATCCTATGTACCTTGAATTAAGTATTCCATGCTTTCTGAAGCATATCATGCCCTTCTAGGGTGAGACTTTCAAATGACGTGGTCACCAACCTGGAATACCAAGGGTTTTCTCCTATTGAAGTCGTAACTTTTCTGTCTGACTCTGAAATCTTTACTTCGCTCCCAGATTCGTACTCTATTCTTGGTAGTTTCTCGGATGATTTTCGGGCTAGCGAAGGTGATGTCTATAAACTGGGCCTCTAGCTAGTTGCGTGTCACCTACTATAGTCCAGTGCAGAGAGGTTCTACACTTGCGACCATAAAAGTCCTCAAATGGAGCAACTTTAAATGCTAGTATGGTAAAGGACTCGATTAGTTGGTAAATGGATATCTCATGCTTTACCAAAGTCGATCGCATATGCTCTCAGCATTACTTCTAATGCTTGAATCGTTCTCTTATTATGTTTGTCGGTTTAAGGATGGTAGGCGATGCTTATGACTAGCCTAGTTCCGAGAGGTTTCTAAAGTGACTGACTGAACTGAGAGGTGATTTTACAATCTCGAACGAAGATAACAGGTATTGGAAACACCGTACAGTCTAACTAATCTCTCGGATACATGCTCTAGTTAGCTTCTCTATTTTGACTATTTCTTTAAAATTACAGGAAGTATGCAGACTTGGTTAATCTATCGAAGATCACCCAAAATGGTATCAAGTCCACCCGTTGTCTTGGGTAACTTGATTATGAAGTCCATTGCAATCCGCTATCACTTCCACTCAGGTATCTCCGGTTGTTCGTAGTAAGCCTGTGGGCTTTTGATATTATATTATAACCTTGGCGCAAATAAGACACTTGCCTACGAACGTGGCAATATTTGGTAGGATATATGATGAAGGCCTTTTCTCTAAAGTTCAAGATAAGACTCACACCTAGCTCATCCATTATAAACTTGTGTATACAAGTTGTATATAATCAAGATTGACAAAGCATTCGGATAAGTGGCTCTATCCCAAGTCCACAACCAGACAAGGAACAGGATATAAGGCAGAATCACACATCCTAAATCTTGTTAAATCTAAATTACATACCACTCTCGTGTATACACTTAGCAGCGATAGGTTAACCTAATGAATTCTTAGTCTCTATTCTCGAACTGGTCCTGCGCTACAAGTGGTCTTCTTATGAGATCTATTGGGGATACTGATGGGTTTTAGCCATATGAACATTCCTATGTGCACATACAAACCCTAATGCTTGGATCTAGGTTTCTCTAATTGAACATGCATTGTATCCAAGACTTTTGAACAATAGATCTAAGTAATAACATAAGAAAACAGATCTAGAAGAATACCTTAAGTTGCTTGCTTGAATCTTCTTGTCCTTGGAGCTTAGAATCACAATTGTCACTCCTCTAATGGCTTACAAACACCAACTTAGCAAGAGGATGATTAGAGAGAGAGGGGAGAGGGCAAGAAGTCGGCCAAGGTTCTTCCAAAGGCAAGAGTGTCGATTTCCTTGACCCCTTGGGTCTATTTATATTTGTAGGGCTCCTAGGGTTTCACCCTTAAACCCTAATTGGATAACTTAGGCCCTAAGCAATCCAATCCCCCTTATGATAAGCCTTGGACAATTTCTAGGTCTATCCAAAGCCCTAAAACCATCCACCCCTTATCCTTAAGGGATTATAGCCCAAAGTACAACTATCATACAATTGACAGTTTATGCCCTTTTATTTAATTAATGTCTTTATGTCACCAAATTAATTCCTAATTAATTTATGACTTATATTAATCAAATAACAATATTATTATTCCTTATATTATTCCCATAATATATTAATAATATTTCTTCTCTCATTATAAATCATCCTGTCAAGTTGCTATGGTGAAGGCAACCCAAAAGGACCATGCACAATCAGGTCAAATACTTGCCTAATATAGTTGCTGCCTTAGACACTATTCCAACAGTCTCCCACTTGGATAAGTCTAGTAACTATATATACAAGTCTAATCCGATTAGCAATCGTAGCTCTTAAAGACGCTGTCAAACTCTGATCTTTTCAATCATGTCATTTAGATAAGGGATCGTACGGTCCTCTGTTTAGATATCATGCTGACAATTCTATGGAACCAATTTGTCCAGCATTTGGTTTCTCGATCTCAGATTTATTCGACACAGAACTTAATCGAACACATCAATTTAGTTCTGACCGGGCCCGACACATAAGTCAAATCAAATCATCGAGCGGCCGAGATATCGCTTTTACCCTCTTACGATAAAAGTAACAGATAAACTTCGACTTATATGCATTTACTTATTCATTAAACAACTATACACAACAATGCGTTTTATAACATCAAGTTACTGATGCGGTTTCGCATTATCAATGTACAACCAATTAACAAATAACAAACCAGATATCTAGGTTTTAAGACCATATGATATTATCGTCTTGCGATCACCCTTTTTATCACATTCCATAAGGTGATTCCAGAAAGCGCGGGTTTGCTCCAATGCTCAAAACTAGTTCCTAAGCACTCATGAATGTTGCAGCAAACTTTTGCTATGTCTAATACCATTTAGAAAATCTACACACCAATTCATGACAATCTTCATTCATACCTACTTCCAACACATGAACGATTGTGGACAATTTGAATAATTCGATTATTCTTAATAAACTCAATTATTCTGGAAGTCAAAACATGCAAAGTGAAACAATAGTTAAACAATTAACATAAGACAGTAACATTACTCATAAATAATACTCCTTTATTTAATCATCAAATGTTAATTACATTTATCAATTACACGTTTCTAATACTATCTAATCTATACTAATATCATCCTTCAGCCCAATACTCCAAGCATGCTGCAAGTGCTTAACCCTGCTAAGTCCCTTCGTAAGCGGATCTGTTGGGTTATCTTCTGATGATATCCTCTTAACCATGAGTTGTCCTTCTTCTACTCGATGTCTAATCAAGTGATATTTTTTGTCGATATGTCTAGATATACCATGATCCCTTGGTTCCTTGGTCAAGGCAACCGCTCCTTCATTGTCACAGAAAATTTCCATGGGCTCCTTTACGGAAGGTACAACTCCAAGATCACCGATGAAGTTCTTCAACCATATTGCCTCCTTCGATGCTTCGCTCGCTGAAATGTACTCTAATTCGCACGTTGAATCAGCTACGTTTTCCTGCTTGGAACTTTTCCAAGTTACTGCTCCTCCATTCAGGGTGAAGACCCAGCCCGACTGCGAACAGTAGTTGTCCCTATCGGTCTGAAAACTGGCGTCACTATACCCTCGCACCTTCAAGTCATCACTCCCTCCGAGGACTAAAAACCATTCCTTCATCCTCCGAAGGTACTGAAGGATATTCTTGACCGCAATCCAATGGGCTCTGCCTGGGTTCCCTTGATATCTACTAACCATGCTCAAAGCAAAGGCTACATCAGGGCGAGTACAAGTCATAGCATACATGATTGAGCCAACTACGGAAGCGTATGGGACTCGGCTCATTTCTGCTATTTCAGCTTCGGTACTCGGACTTTGAGTCTTACTCAACTTGGCATTACTTTGTATTGGTAATTCTCCCTTCTTTGAGTTTTCCATACTAAAATGTTTCAGTACTTTATCTAAGTAAGTGTTCTCACTAAGTCCTATTAGTCTCTTACTTCATTCTCTCACTATCCTTATTCCCTGAATATAGGAAGCCTCTCTGAGGTCCTTCATATTGAAGCACTTCCCGAGCCAGGACTTGACCTCCTGCAGTGTCAGGACGTCATTTCCTATGAGTAGTATGTCATCGACATACAAAACGAGGAAGCTTACTATACTCCCACTGGCTTTGACATATACACATGATTCATCTTCGCTTCGTACAAATCCAAACTCTTTGACTTTCTCATTGAAGCAAAGATTCCGTCTGTGAGATGCTTGCTTAAGTCCATAAATGGACTTCTCAAGCTTACATACTCTATTCAGATGCTTCGGATCAACAAAACCCTCTGGCTGAGCCATGTAAACATCCTCAGCCAACTTCCCATTAAGGAAAGCGATCTTGACATCCATTTGCCAAATCTCATAATCATGAAATGCGGCAATTTCTAGCATCACTCTAATAGATTTTATCTTCGCAACTGGTGAGAAGGTCTCATCATAGTCAACTCCGGGAGTTTGAGTAAACCCCTTCGCAACCAATCACGCCTTATATGTGTGTATGTTTCCATCCACGTCGGTCTTCTTCTTGAAAATCCATTTGCACCCAACGGTCTTACGTCCGGGCACATTATCAACCAAATTCCAAACTTGGTTGTCATACATGGATTGGATATCGCTATCCATTGCCTCTTTCCATTTTGCAGACTCTAGGCCTGCCATGGCTTCCTTATAACTATTAGGTTCATCTAGATTTATTAGTGTACCATCACTAATATACGTGTCCCCTTCGGTAGTAATATGAAAACCATAAAACTGGGGTTGAACTCTAACTCTTTCAGAACGTCTAAGAGGTAAGGACTCGTCAATCGGTTCAACCGGAGTTTCCTCCTCGGGTTGAGTGCCAGCGGTAGAGGTTCCTTCATCAATCGACTCTTAAATCTCTTCAAGCTCGATTTGCCTCCCACTGTCTCCTTGGCTTATGAGTTCTCGCTCTCGGAAAACTCCTTTCCTCGCAACGAAGACAACATTGTCCTTCGGTCTATAGAAGAGATATCCAATGGATTTCTGCGGGTAGCCGATGAAAATACATCGCTCACTATGAGGTTCGAGCTTATCATGAGTATCTTGTCTTACGAAGGCCTCGAAACCCCAAACCTTGATATGTGCTAACGAGGGAGCTTTCCCTGTCCACATCTCGTGAGGTGTTTTGGCAACCTTCTTAGTAGGGACACGGTTAAGGATATGGGCGGCAGTCTCTAAGGCATACCCCCAGAATGAGATAGGTAGTGAAGCACGACTCATCATAGAGCGGACCATGTCTAACAAGGTTTGATTACGCCTTTCTGCTACACCATTCAACTGTGGTGTCCTAGGTGGCGTCAATTGTTAAACTATTCCACACTCTTTAAGATAGTTGTGGAATTCAAGACTTAGGTACTCTCCTCCTCGATCGGATCAAAGCATCTTGATTTTCCTGCCCAATTGATTCTCCACTTCATTCTTGAACTCTTTGAACTTTTCAAACGTTTCTGACTTTTGCTTGATTAAGTAGATATACCCATATCTACTATAGTCATCGGTAAAACTCACATAGAAGCGATTTCCATCCTTCGTGGTTGATCTAAAGGGTCCACATACATCGCTATGTATGAGGTCCAATAAACCCTCACCCCTTTCACATGTGCTAGTGAAGGGTGACTTGGTCATCTTTCCAAGTCAACAAGACTTGCATGTGTCATCTTCACTAAGGTCGAATGACTCCAACACTCCATCCTTTTGGAGTTGGGCTATGCGCTTCTTGTTGACATGTCCAAGACGACAATGCCACAAGGATACTTTATACATATTATCGGAAGAATCCATGCACAAAACATCATTTCCTAGTTTATCTACTATCATAAAAGTTTCATAAATTCCATTACATGGCATTGCTTCACAATATAAGACACCATTTAGATAAGCATAACTTGAACCATTCTCATTATTAAAAGAAAATCTAAATCCTTGTCTAAACAAACCATGAAACGAAATGATGTTTCTTTCCATTTCTGGCGAGTAGCAACAATTATTCAAATCTAAACATAAACCATTACTAAGCACTAAAGAATACACTCCAATCTTGGTCACAAGTGACGATCTTCTGTTCCCCATGATTAGATTTATTCTTCCATGCTCCACATCCCTATTTCTTCTTAGTCCATGCAATTCAGAACAAATGTGGTAACCACACACGGTATCTAGGACCCAAGAAATAGCATGAGATGAATCATTAGATTTAATTGTGTGTATATACCTACCAAATATGGCTTGATCTTTCCTTCCCTGATGGCTTGCAGGTATTCTGGGCAGCTTCTCTTCCAATGCCCTATTTTGTGGCAATGGTGGCACTCTGCCTCCTTTGGGTTAGGGTTGGGCTTAGTAGGATCAACTTTGGTCCCACTAGAAGAGGAACCATCTCGGGACTTTCCCTTGCGGTAGCTCTTAGACGGAGCCTTCCTCTTCTTACCCCTACCTTGGCCAATTGCCAAAACAAGAGCAGCTGGTGGATTGGGAGTTGGTGCAACAGACTTGTCCTTGAGGTTGCTCTCAGCAACCCTAAGGAGACCTTGGAGCTTACTTAGGGTGACCTCCTCCTTGTTCATGCGGTAGGTCATCCTAAATTGATTGTAACACGGAGGAAAGGAGTGAAGCACCATGTCGATAGCCAAGTCTTCCCCAAAGTCAACATTTAACTTGCGAAGACGATCGACATACCTTTGCATCTTTTGTAGGTGCACGATTAGAGATTCTCCATGACCCATTTTAGCGGAGATCATGTTAGTGAAGATCTCGTAACGTTCATGCATCGCATTTTGATGGTATCTCTCCAATAAGTCTTGGTGCATTTCATACGGATACATGTCCTCGTAGGACTTTTGGAATTCGGCATTCATTGTGGCTATCATGATGCAATGAACCTTCGTCGCATCACGTTCATGAGTCTCAAAAGCAGTCATTTCAGCCAGAGTAGCGATTTCTGGGTTGATCTTCTCGAGCTTCTCATCGAGGACATACTCCTTGTCCTCGTAGCGAGCAATCGTGCGAATGTATCTTATCCATTCGCTAAAGTTTGTTCCATCGAAAGTCACGTTTTGGCAAAGGCTCATCAATGTGAATGAACTAGCAGCAGCGTTGTTTGTGTTCGACATCTACAAATAGAAAGGACAAAGATAGATTAGAATTTGAATCCCTAATTATCACCCAATAAGAAAAATTAGCGCTAGGATCTAACAACAATATTTACATATTAGAAAAGGGATGTCGTAATCTAACATAAAAACAATTTGAAGGTAAGTGAATGACGATTCACTAATTCACCACCATGAAAACATAACTTTATGTTCTAAATGTATTGAGAATTCCTAGGTTTGGATGAGATTCATTGAACCTTTCAATGGCATGTTTAAATCTCGATATGCCCCTCTCATTTGTGACTGGGATACCGAGGATCACAAAGTGGGTGTGAATTACCATGCAAACTTACACGGTGCCTTCATTGTAACAATCACCTATTCGATGTGTCGGTAAACCACACACGCACCATCGAACTATGATAAACAATGAATCACCCTTTGCCACCTTTGCTTAGAACCAATTAGTGTGCCAGTAAACCACACACGCTCCACTAACTTCTTAGCAAGGGTGCAAAGTGTAATTTCATGGGATTGCATCAATTCACTTTTCCTAAAGTAACTAGGATTGGGAATTTTGAAAAACATGTAGTTACTTTGTATTTCATATTATACTTTTAATGAAGAGATGAGGTTGCCCTATCCTACTCGTTCGGCTAACGACCCTCCATCGATCAAGCAAGCGGTGGGTGTGAGTGTACACCCATTAAGCGCCATTTTATAGGCCGCAACCTTATACCCACCTTATAGACCGGCTTCGTTAATGAGGTCTACTAACGGTAAGACTAGCATTTTAATTATACATACATACATATATATATATATATATATATATATATTAATCTTGTAATATTATATTAGTATAGGGTTGAATTTTAAACTTGTAAAATTCTAGGGTTTGAAATTTAAATTGTCTAAATTAAACTTTTAATCACAAAACATAAATTTCAAAACTTGAGGACAAGTTTTAAACTTTTTAAAACATAAGGGATCAAATAACAAATAATTCAAATTAACATTTAATCACATAATTATCCATATTTGATTTATTTAATTATTTCTTGCAAAACAATTTACCAATTTAATTAAAATAATTAATCAATTATCACATAAGGAAATTATTATTCAATTAATTGATAAATATCTTCAATTAGGTCAAGAATACACTCAAATATATATTAAAATCGGATTTATATTGACCCATTAAGATTAAGGTAAGTATCCAAAAGATAAATAGCAAGAAATCCCGAAATTAGCTCTTTCTGACGCTCGAACTCGCTGAGTACCACAATGGACTCGCCAAGTTGAGGCCTACTCGCCGAGTCCACTATGGAACTCGCCGAGTTCATCAAGCAGAATGACAAAATTCAAATTTTGCAAGCAACAATCAAGCAACCAATGCATCAACTCAATAGAAACCAATCATGGCTCTGACACCACTGATGGGTTTTAGCCATATGAACATTCCTATGTGCACATACAAACCCCAATGCTTGGATCTAGGTTTCTCTAATTGAACATGCATTGTATCCAAGACTTTTGAACAATAGATCTAGGTAATAACATAAGAAAATATATCTAGAAGAATACCTTAAGTTGCTTGCTTGAATCTTCTTGTCCTTGGAGCTTAGAGTCACAATTGTCACTCCTCTAATGGCTTACAAACACCAACTTAGCAAGAGAATGATTGGAGAGAGAGGGGAGAGGGAAAGAAGTCGGCCAGGATTCTTCGAAAGGCAAGAGTGTCGATTTCCTTGACCCTTTGGGTCTATTTATACTTGTAAGGCTCCTAGGGTTTCACGCTTAAACCCTAATTGGATAACTTAGGCCCTAAGCAATCCAATCCCCCTTATGATAAGCCTTGGACGATTTCTAGGTCTATCCAAAGCCCTAAAACCGTCCACCCCTTATCCTTAAGGGATTATAGCCCAAAGTACAACTATCATACAATTGACAGTTTATGCCTTTTTATTTAATTAATCTCTTTAAGTCACCAATTTAATTCCTAATTAAATTATGACTTATATTAATCAAATAATAATATTATTATTCCTTATATTATTCCCATAATATATTAATAATATTTCTTCTCTCATTATAAATCATCCTGTCAAGTTGCTATGGTGAAGGCAACCCAAAAGGACCATGCACAATCAGGTCAAATATTTGCCTAATATAGTTGCTGCCTTAGACACTATTCCAACAGATACTCCGGGTGGCTACTGATTTGTTAAACTTCTTTGGTGCTTTATGCTTCAAGGATATTGACTACTAAGTAGGCAAGAAAGGTGTGGTACCCCTCTCCTGGTTACTTCTGAGGTTTTAAAAAATAGAAGATATAATATGGTTTAAGTTAGGTTTGCCGTTAAACATTGAAAGAATTCCATTTGACGGTTGACTAAGGGAAAAGTTCTTTTACGCAATATAGGAATTTGGTATGGAAGAAGCGATTACTAGGACGATGAACTATCCTATGTACATATGTTTTTAACGCTTTCGGTTTTTATCCTGTTATTATTGCTGCGAAACCTCTTTTTGATCCAAAATTAGTGATCACTAACAATACGAGGATTCTGATAATTTGAAGTAACTAACTTTCATGAAATGATCCTTACTAGGTTTCTCTATAACTGCTTGGTGTATACAAGTCATGTATAACTAAGATTTGAAAGACAATTGACTGAGTGACCCTACCCTAAATCCAAAACCAAACAAGGAAAGGGAAATGAGGCGGGGTCACTCACTCTAAGTCTACAAATCTTAATTATAAATTACTCTAATGTATACTCTAATCCATCATAGGTTACCTGCTAGGGTTTTTAGTTTTATATGAGTGTTTTGATTTGGTTCGAATGAGAGAGTAACTATAATTAATTATTAGGGTCTAGAAGCATACCAAAATTATAGCAGGGTTCCTTGATGCATCCCCATGATTTGGGATCAAACTCCTTCCGCTCCCCCGTCATTCTTATCTATTGGACAGTCCCTCTTAAAATGACCTATTTCACCACAAAGATGGCATATTGGACTGAATCCAACATTGGTGGTTGCAGTGAGGAACTCGACCAGATTCCTACAGATGTGGACGGTGTGCCCTTTCATGTTGCATCTATTGCCGCACAGACCTCTACATACTTCATAATGATGATATTTACACTTGTTGCAGTGTGGGAGGTTTCCTAGGTACAATGTCGTCGGAGTTGAGACGCGAGGGCTATTAGGAGTATTGGCTGCCCTAGTTTCCTGTCCTTCGAAAGGTCCTTGAGTTTAAGTACACCCTTTCTTGTTCTCGAACTTTTGTTTCAGGATATTAGGTTTGAGGTTTGGAGTGTCTTTACAAACAGGCACTCATTGTTGTACTTTTTGTCACCGTGATAGGGATTGCCGATAACATTCCCATTAACAATTTCATTGTTAGCATTAAGGTGTGCCATGACAACTGTTACGACAACTATGACTGCAGCTTGAAATGTAGCTGAATCTATCTGAAGGATTGGTTTTTTGTCGGTGGGTTAGTTACGTTTCTTTGGAGGCATGATTCTGCTATACGAAGAGAAAACGAGCTCGTGAGCAACAATGGTTGTTTCTAGATGTATTCAATACATGTAAATCAAAATGAAATATGTGTCTTGAACGAGCACCATCTTCCCTGAACCTGGCATCGGTACCTGTCTATGGTTGACCTGAGGATACAAGTTATTTTGAAAGAGAGTATCAGCTTTAAAGCTGGTGAGATCATAAGTATTTTAGTGTCTTAATTTGTAACTAAGTATTTGTATGTATATGAATTGTAAGTATTGAGAATGTATATGAATTGTAAGTATATAGATGTATATGAATTGTAAGTATAAAAATGTATATGAATTGTAAGTATAAAAATGTATACGAATTGTAAGTATAAAAATGTTTTATATGATCCTAGGAAGCCCTATGTTTCCTACTAATTGTATCCTTCTACCAAGGCATCTAGTGTCTGTGTGTATGGCTCTTGTAAGAGAGTGTATTTTCCCAAATATGACTATCATTAACCAAAAATATAGTTTCTATATTACCGTGCGTCGTGTGAAAATTCACGAAGTAAATGTAATAGGAAAATGAAATAGTACTATGGTGTAGTGTCGAACTACAACCGTACTAATTACCTAAAGTCTAGCGTAATTCTTCTAAGTACTGTTGTATTTGTAATAAATAACTACTTCTGTACTCAACTGCTTTATTTGAGGGATAAGGTATAATGTGATGGCCAGATCCCAGGCTATACGCTCCCCTGTCAAAGGGATTTTGAGACCTTTATACGCCCATGCATATCTGCCCTACGTGACACATCCACATTACTATGATCATGTATACCCGATATAACTATCACAATTGCGTTGCGATTCATCGGTATAGTTAGATCCTGAACTTGTTCCATGCTATAGCACCTAGTGACGTTTGTCCTATGTATATGTAAGCGTACTCATGTAAGTGTGATCATGTAATTGTACTCATGTAAGTGTGATCATGTAATTGTACTCATCTAAGTGTAATAATGTAAACATATCTATGTAATAGTATAGTAATGTACTGTATGTTCTACATGTGCTAGCTGTAATGTGTGTTCTCTCTCTATCTAGCATGTATAGTAATGTAATGTGTGTACTAGTTGTAATGTGTGTTCTCTCTCTATCTAGCATGTATAGTAATGTAATGTGTGTACTAGCTGTAATGTGTGTTCTCTCTCTATCTAGCAAGTGTTGACTCATTAATTAACTGACTCATTGTATGATATTGTGTTCTATTAATAGTTCTAGTATCTTCCTAAACTACCCATATGGTAGCTTACTAGTAATATAACTGGTACTTATGATCATGGATGAACACCCTTGCTACCCAAGTGCATTGGATGAACTAGGAGGACCTTTATGATTATATATGTACATATGATATATAACTAATATTTAAACAACCTTCGGACGGATACCCTATGTCCCATCAGACCACATCTCAAGCGCGAAAAGGAAATAGGGGGGATAGCCTTCCTAAGTCTTTTAAACATTTCTTATATAACTATACATATAGAGGCATGCAATTTATAATATAAAAGCATAAAATACCTACTTCCTTATCTAAATTCTAATTACGGGTCCTCGGTTGGTATCCCAACGAACCTTCACTAACGGTCGACTGCGTTGCTTTGTCCGCTTGACCTCTCGGTCGAGGGTCACTACGGTTCTAATACGAAGGTGAGGATCTCGACGAGTGGACTTACAAGAGTCCTAACGAAAAGGTACGGTTTCAAGGTGGAGACGCGAAGAGTAAAATGTATGTTGCTGAGTTCGCGGAGTAGGTTTAGTCTGTGAGATACAGGACCGATTCTGGTAAGAATCTCGGGGTCCTGACTAACTTGGATTTACCTTTCCACGCGAAGCGCAGCGTATTAAGTCATTCCCAGAGTGAGACTTCCTAAAGGACTTGGTCTCTTACTTGGATTCTCCAAGGTTTCTTTTTCTTATTTATCTTCCCAGTCAAGGGCCACCCCCTGCTGGGTCAACGTCGTACAGGTTTCTGTGATTTGCGAGGAGTTATGGATGAACTATGACAGTAGGTCTGTAAGACCTAGAATTTGGCGAATGTCTGTCGGCGTCTCTAGTGTCGACAAATTCTCAACGGTTTTGACAAATTGAAAGAGTACTCAAAAATTCTCACATCACTAACAGTGGGTCATAGGAACCTGACTCTTCAATTTCAAAACTTGTGCTTAGAGAACTTCGCGGAAGTTCCTCTGAAGGTAATGTTTCCATGGGTTCCTTCTTACCACGAGGGTAGATAAGTATGTCATTACATGGAGAAATGACGAACTGATCCAAGTAAGAAAGACGTACCCTACTCATTTAGCTCACGAATACTATGGGTGTATTGGTCCTATCCGAAGGGTATCACTACGGACTCGAAGTGTCCGCATCGAGTTTAGAAGGTAGTCTACCGGACATCCTTCTCTAACACTCGAACTGGTGATATTTGGATCTCAAATCTATTTTTGAATGTAATTCTTTCCTTGCGTTTGCTCAACCAATTCATCTAAGCGAGGCAGAGACAACGATTTCTAATGGAAAATCTTGACGGGGTCCTCGATAGCCGAGGTACATACGATGTACTCCGTCGACCTCTGGAAGAATAAGACCGGGGCTCTTCAGGGTGAGAAGCCTAGTCTTAAAATTATATTTATGTGTAGTTTGCTAAGTTGTTCAGGTTGTTCTTGTATCTCCATAGGTGTTTAGACTGAAGGGAAATCTGTTTACAGAAGTCTTACTGGGTTCTAAGTTTGTTCACATGAGGATGCGATTACTCGTAGTCTTGGGCAATTCTCCGTCCTGAAGTTCATTTTAGAATTCATACCGGGTTTCACAATCACAATCTTGTGTATACGAGTCGTATATAATTAAGATTGAAAAGGTAGTCGAATAACTGATTCTTCTTTAAGCTCACATCCCATCGAGGAAAAGAAGTTAAAGTGGAATCATCAATTCTAAACCTGTGAACCTTGATTATATATTACCCTTATGTATACATTCCTCGGTGATAGATCAAACGTGTGGATCCTTGGGTTGAACTTGACATACTGCACAAGTGGTACTCCGGGGATTTCTTCGGAAAAGAGAAGAACTATGAGGTACTTCACGCATGAGTGCTTCGGTGTTCTGAAATGACGGCTTTGCTGGAAGGGCGATTTCGAAGAAAGAGAGGTACGTATGAAGCTAGTATGGTGTGGATCAAATTGAATCTAGTTGTATGATAATGTCGGAATCATACGGAAATTTAAAGACATTAGAATTTGAACATAAGACGTTTACAGACAAAACACAACCGTGCAACCATGAACAGAGTTACAGTACTTTAGATTTTCTACAAGACTATTACTGCGAATAAGGTATACTACAAAAGACAAGGATACGCAACACGAGCATCCCTATACAGACAGGATCTCGCAAAAGGTAAGACTCTAGTTGCACTAGATTTGGATGGGTTATAAGTCTGTTACAACAAAACGCCTAAATTACATTAATGAGGGTTCCGGAGCAGGCTCTCCTGCAGCTGTGATCCTGAGGATCTTCCCATCAGCACCCGAGTTCTTCGCTATCGGGCAATCCTTCTTGAGGTGTCCACTTTCACCGCATTGGTGACATATCTGGACAGCACCAAGATTGGTGGTGGAAGTGAAGTGTCGAGTAGGAGTCATGGGGACACGGTTGCTTTCGTTGATATTCTCTTTTGGACAATTTCTGTAATTGTGCCCTGCCTCACCACAACTATAGCAAACTAGGCTTGCTCCAGTGGTGGAGGTAGTTCTACAGAAACGAGCAATGTGCCCCATCTTGTTGCAATTATTGCATTGCCAGGCTCGGCAAATTCCCATGTGGTGGTAGTTGCACCGGTCGCACTTCAGGAGTGTTCCTTAATATGGTATGCTCGGTACTGGGATGGCAGAGGTTTCCACTTGTGGTTGTTGCATGGCAATTCTCTGAAATCGCTTGCGTTTTACTTGGGCTTGACGTCTTCGTTTCTTGAACCCAGAGTTGTTGTTTTGAGCGGTGGCAACTGTTACTATTTGTTGATTTCTCGGATCGTTATCACGATTGGGATTGTCAACTCCTTTTTTAGTCTTGGTTGCATTGATAGTGCTGCGATTTGCTAGGACAGCTGTCACGGAAGCCATCACGGCAGTTGTAACGGCGACTTGAAAAGTAGCGGCGTCCATAGGAAAAGTAGAGGTTTCGTTGCTCGGCTGATTGTTTCCGGATGACGACATGATTCTGTAACATGAAAGATAAGGATTTTGTGAGCGATCCTGGTTGACCCTTGATGTACTTAGATTGTTCAAGTAAAGAGTAAGACTATGTTCTCGAAAGGTTGACCTCCATCCCTATGATGTAGTCCTAGTATTGAGTGGAAGTGAGTTTGTAGAATGGTCTCAAGACGTTTGTCTTTCAAGCCGAGGTATCGTTGGTTGGTGAATAACAGGTTCCAACCATTAAAAGAGACTTGGAAATGTCTCCGGAGTTAAATTGCTATAGCCCAATGACTTGACTAAAGCATGTTTCAGGTATACTCGAACGAAAGTATGATAGGAGTACTTGAATAAAGAATGACATAGAAGTTAGTCGACTGTCAATATCTTTGATATTCATGACGTAAAAGTTCGGGAGAATGAACTTGTAAAAGGTCTTACATCATAACCAGAGAAGATAGTCCTTGACAGCATAAAGATCGAACCAAAAGTACTTACGTTACAAGATAATTTCATAGAAAATGCCACTTCGAGTATAGACAGAAAAACGATTACTTTCTAACAAGGAAAATGAAGTAAAGCATCTACTACTGGCGACGGTCATCCCTCTGGTGAACACTCAGTTCAGCCAGTTGACGTTCCACATCAAGTGGGTGTCTTTCGTACACCCTCTGGCGTACTCAGAGCTCTATGACTTCGGCTCTTGATTCAGCCAGTGCGTGCAGCAGGGTTTCATGGTTTCTCTCAGATCTCTTACGAGCATCTTCTAGACGAATGGTGCGGAGGGCATGCATTCTCGCATCGGCGACAACTTCGGTGATCTGATGTAGGGTTGTCATGCCTTGAATCTCATTTTGGGCCACTCTGCGGACCAAGATTGGCAAGACTCTATCTGCTGAGCCCCCATTGCTCGAGTTGTAAAAGCTTCGATCACCACACCATTAAATGGCATGGGCTGATCTTGTCCTTGGCTCCATGTTTCCAAGCATTCCACCCATTTGGGCGTCGGGCCCTGAAAAGTCGGACGAGGGTTAGGAATTGGAAAGGGAGCTGTCTGGGGTAGGTTCTCAACCTTAGGTTCGGAGTTAGCACCGTCCGAAACGTCTTCATCATGGTGATCATTCAAAGGGATAGGATGATCATTCTCTGGTTCTTCTCCAAACCAACCAGCAATGACTTCGTTCGGAAGATGCTGGTTGTCGTGGGGATGGAGTCCAGCCATGTTATCTACGCGAGAATTGGGGTAAGAAAATAATTACTAGACGAACTATCTAGATAATTATTTAGAAAATCTTCATCAGTTACATCGCTATTTGTGAAGTGCATACCAGTTATATGTAATCGAAATAGGATAGGCCTTAGAATAAGTCACCTTAACTCCATATTCACACAGAATAGGGGTAAAGTAAAATTTTCACAGATTCTAAGTCTATAACATCCTAATTACATATAGCCTTAGTGTATCCACTTAGCAACTATCAACTTAGTTATGAAGATCCCGTTTTAGTTCTCAAGTATAAAGTACTTATAGTAACACCAAATACTCCTATAGTATTTTAAGATTAATGTTATGTTCTACTGTTCTCATTATGGTAGGGTTGGTAAGATTTTAGACTTGTTGCAACCACACAACTACACTTAGGCGCATGCTAGTCAACCCTCGGATAATATAGTTGATCAGGCTATATCTTCCTAGTTTTGACTATATGTCTCTAAGTCCACCTGTGTTGCCCAACAATCGTAATTCTTTAGTACTGTCCTAGTGACACTGATTTTAGTATGAATGTAGCACGTATACTTAATTAAATATTTTATTATTTAAAGTATAAACTCTTTGTCAGAGTATTTTTAATCCCTATATATTTATAGTTAGTATATCTTTTATGGGTTGATATACTTAATTCACTATAAACAATGCTCTAATACCAATCTGTCACACCCCAAAACCAAGAACGGCGGAAACGTTTTGGGGCGGAAGACGTCATGTACAGTATCACAACAATGAAAAGTAGTAAACAAGCAACAACATCATCCATTGCATTAATAATATAATTTTAATACAAGTGTTCTGTCAAATTATAATAGACACTAAAGAATAATGAAAGACGCGTCTTGAACGAGCACCATCTTCCCTGAACCTGGCATCAGTACCTGTCTATGGTTGACCTGAGGATACAAGTTATTTTGAAAGAGAGTATTAGCTTTAAAGCTGGTGAGATCATAAGTATTTTAGTGTCTTAATTTGTATGTATATGAATTATAAGTATTGAGAATGTATATGAACTGTAAGTATAAAAATGTATATGAATTGTAAGTATAAAAATGTATATGAACTGTAAGTATAAAAATGTATATGAATTATAAGTATAAAAATGTTTTGTATGATCCTAGGAATCCCTATGTTTCCTACTAATCGTATCCTTCTACCAAGGCATCTAGTGTCTGTGTGTATGGCTCTTGTAAGAGAGTGTATTTTCCCAAATATGACTATCATTAACCAAAAATATAGTTTCTACATTACCATGCATCGTGTGAAAATTCACGAAGTGATTGTAATGGGAAAATGAAATAGTACTATGGTGTAGTGTCGAACTACAACCGTACTAATTACCTAAAGTCTAGGGTAATTATTCAAAGTACTGTACTATTTGTAATAAATAACTACTTCTGTACTCAACTGCCTTATTTGAGGGATAAGGTATAATGTGATGGCTAGATCCCAGGCTATACGCTCCCCTGTCAAAGGGATTTTGAGACCTTTACACGCCCATGCATATCTGCACTACATGACACATCCACATTACTATGATCATGTATACCTGATATAACTATCACAATTGCGTTGCGATTCATCGGTATAGTTAGATCCTGAACTTGTTCCATGCTATAGCACCTAGTGACGTCTGTCCTATGTATATGTAAGCGTACTCATCTAAGTGTGATCATGTAATTGTACTCATGTAAGTGTAATCATGGAAACATATCTATGTAATAGTATAGTAATGTACTGTATGTTCTACGTGTGCTAGCTGTAATGTGTGTTCTCTCTCTATCTAGCATGTATAGTAATGTAATGTGTGTACTAGTTGTAATGTGCGTTCTCTCTCTATCTAGCATGTATAGTAATGTAATGTGTGTACTAGCTGTAATGTGTGTTCTATCTCTATCTAGCAAGTATTGACTCATTAATTAACTGACTCATTGTATGATAGTGTGTTCCGGTAATAGTTCTAGTATCTTCCTAAACTACCCATATGGTAGCTTACTAGTAATAGAACTGGTACATACGAACATGGATGAATACCCTTGCTACCCAAGGGCATTGGATGAACTAGGAGGACCTTTATGATTATATATGTACATATGATATATATAACTAATATTTAAATAACCTTCGGACGGATACCCGATGTCCCATCAGACCACATCTCAAGCGCGAAAAGGAAATAGGGTAGATAACCTTCCTAAGTCTTTTAAACATTTCTTATATAACTATACATATAGAGGCATGCAATTTATAACATAAAATCATAAAATACATTTTGTAAAACCTTTGATCATAATTATGGGACATTTACACAACATTTGAGGTGTTTACGGTTTTGCGAGATCCCCAAACCGTAAACACATAAAAATATATGATTTTGGTGCTTTTTGTGTGATACACTCATCAAGGATGGATCTAGACAAGTCCCTAAGGCATTGTGAAGCATCTAGACACCCTAAAGCACCCTAAGGCACTATATTTGGTGTTTACGGTTTTGGGAGCCTCCCAAAACCATGAACACCTTGTTCTTGGTGTTCTTGGGACTTTTCCTGTGTATAAACATGTATAGCTAGCTTTGAATGACTCTACGATAGAAGTACTTACATTGTGGAAGCTTGAAATGAACTTTAAGTCCAAGAACACTAATGTGTGTTCTTGGTGTTCTTGGTGTTTTGTAAAAACTAGTCAAAACACATAAATGGAAGGATTAAAGGATGTAAAATCACTATATTAAGTGATATACTAACTTGAAAGGGCTAGAAACACTTACTAGATTGAAGATTTTGAATAAAAACTTGGATGATACTTGAGAGGATATTTTGGAGTTTACTCTTTTGGTGTTTGGGGAGTAAACTCAATAATGACTAGTCTTGGGGAGTAAACTCATACATAGGTATGATTTCACGGTTTTTGGGTGATTTTTCAACCCAAACCTAAATGGTCGGGAATTTCTAAGACGCGAGGTGTTTGCGGTTTTTAAAATTCAAAACCCGTGACGGCACTTTCTTTCACCCGTTCATTTAAAAATAATATTAAAATTGATGAGATTAAAAATTTAATCTTGAAGATCGATTAGATCTTAAACAGGTAAATAATGATTAAACAGCAAGAACACGAAAATAAAAACAAGTCAAGAATGAATCAAACGTGTCGAATGATTATAAGATAACCCTCAGAAGAGCTCGATCAAGAACATCAACTGTAGAGGGTTGGAGGTTTACAAGGACGATAAAGAAATTTGTAAAGCTATCGTAATGATCGTTGTATTCTCTATTATCCTTCACCTAATATGCATGCAAGCATATACTTATATAGTAAACCTAATAAGCTCACGGTTGGACAGGCCCAAAACCGGAGCACAAAACAAATGGACTAACATCCGAGCCCAATGACGCAACACTTAGACGAATCTTCAACCCAAAAATCTCCCCCTTTGTGTCAATTTTGAGCGAGATCTTCACTTGTTACTTGGGCCAGCAGCAGCGGCAGGTACTTTCTTCTTCACAGTCTGAAATAGACGAGAGATAAGAGCAAGTATCGTCTGTCTAAATCTGATGTACCATTGGATCATGTCGTTGAAGTATTTGACATCGTCTGCTACATTCTCTTTACACCGACGGATGATCGATAGAACATGCTTAAGACAAGCATTGGTGTAAAGATGTTTATCCGCCAAAGCAAAGAGACATTTATGTCCTTCTTCTCTCGTGAACATGACTGAATTACGTCTCGGGTCGATCTTGCCCATCTTCATTTGATTGAGATCACTGGCCGATCCCACAGGAGCTATCTTCGGTTTTTTCTTGAAGACTGTGGCTATCTCCTGATCCATTAAGGCGACCTCCATGATGTAACAAACAATCATCCTTTTGAGATGGTCAATAATTGGACCATATTCGGCTTCATTCGTCAAAAGGATGTTATGCAAAACGATCCAATCACGAGGGTTTAGGTTCGGTAGATCTGCTAGGGATATAAGATGTTCGGTTCTAGCAGACCCTCGAATCACCCTGAACCGAACATTGATGAATCTCCCTTCGGTATAAGGCTTCAAGACCCGAACATTCACTATCTTCTGAGCGCTCCATGTTTGATACTGTGGTTGAGCGGCCTTCAGATAGAATTCGATAAGCTCCCTGTCGACCTCTGGATTTGGATGAGGGACTTCAAAAATGTTGGAGAAGGCGTGGAAGATAAACGCCTTTCGAGTCAATGGCATATCGAACTGCGAATCGACAGAATTATTGCAGTCGAAGGAGATCACCGGTTCGAGCCATAGGATGCTAGGAGTATCTATAGCCTCCTTTATCATTCTCTCCCGAGTCTAGGTAGGGAAAAGAGTCTTCCTGCTCTCAAGGAGATAGTGGGCTTCTTTCTTCTTGCGTTCGGCTTCTTCAGCCTCTCGCGCCACACGAATGTTGTCATTTTCCACATTGCGACTGTTTTTGCGTTTAAGCAAGTCGGCAATGGTTTCCTTATCATCTTCATCTTCTTCCTCAGCTATGTTCTTTCCTTTATCCTTCACACCCGAACCCGAAGTGTGACCAGTCGGAGGTGGTTCGGTTGTGTGAGTAGCTTTGGAGGAAGGAGGTGGTTTCGATCCGGACTTCACTTCTCCCCCTTGTTTCGGATCGGACACGAAACTAGGTAGCCCTTCTATTTTGCTGAGAAGGTCCAGGGCCGGAGCAAGTTTTTCAACAAGGGTTCGCCTCACCGAATGATTGAGAATCGGATCGTGTGCTTCCAGGATGTTGGATAGGGCAGCGTGTACATCCGAAACACAAGTTTTTATAACCTCCCGTTCGGATCGAAGAGCCTCAATCTGTTGCTGAGAGTTTGGAAGCTGAGTGCTCTTGACCTTCAGGGCGGTGGTTTTGCTTGCCAGAACGTCCATTAACGAGTTTTCAGCAGCGAGATCCTCTTGCAGTTTAGCGAGGCACTCGTCAATGGAGGCACGAAGGGCCGAGTTGTCTTCGCTGATGGATTGGCGAAGGGAAGCGAACGACTGTAACTCCGTTGAGACGAACTTGGCCAATTGTTGAACGATTGGTTCCAAAGTTGTCTTTGTACAATCAGCGCTCTCCTGGAAGGACTTCAACAGGGAAGAGGCTTCCGAGAATAGTTTATCGACTTTTGCGGTCGCAGCCTCACATGCTTTTGTGGAGGCGTCAATTGCTGCAGTGGCTGAAGCAACAGAATCATGCTGAGCCCTGGAGAAGGCATCAACAATCTTCTGAAGAGCGGCTTCAGAGATAGAGGACTGAGTGGTGGTGGATGACACAAGAAGCAAATCAACCTTCTCGTTTAGCTCCTTTAGATGTTTCTTTGTTACTGGAGCATCGTCCTCATCGTCACTTTGAACCTGAAACGGACTAAAGTAGACCGAATCGAAGGTCATGTTTTCACCGCCAAGGAACGGGTTATCTCCATCAGAGGCATGATCTGGAGATGTTGGGGGTAGTGAAGCTGGGGGTGTGGTGGTTTGTGTGGGGTCAGGTTGATTGTTGGTTGGGGTAGTTTCGGGTTGTGGTTGAGTGTGGGTAGGTTCGGTTGTATGTTGGGTTTCGGTTTGAGGTGGTTCGGTTACAGGTGGTGTTTCGGTTGCATCGGTATGAACCCCCGTATCAGATACGTTGGTTGTAACCTTTGCAGTTGTTGTAGTGGTATCTGTGAAAATGGGTGGCGGTATAGGAAGAGAGGTCTTAGGAATGACGGTAGTGGGGGTTATGGTGGGAATGGAAGTAGGGATGGTTTGAGTAGGTGAGGGAATTGGTGAGACATGAATTTCCATGTTTGGGGTAGGTGATCGGGGAGGCGTGTTGCCTCTGGGAGGGGTTTCGCCTCTTTGAGAGCCGTCCGAACCCGAACGCTCGCCTTCTGAGTCACTCGAAGAGGAAGCGATAAGAAGCTTTCGCTTCGGTTGAGTCTTCCTTCTCTTCGGCTGCGGGGATGGTGCAGTTTTGGTTGGTTTCCTGTTCCTGGGAGAAGGACCTTTAGCAGCTTTGGTCACTTGCTTCCCTTTATCCGCCTTTTTGCGCCTGTTAACCGGTTTGTCAGCTTCGTGAATGGACTTTAGCATTTCCGGTGTGAGTTGCCTAGGTCCAGTCGCTTTGAACTCCTTAATCGTCCGGATGAGCCTGCTGTCAGAGGGAACATCGCCATACATTGTCTCCGGAATGGAGCCAATGAAAGAAAACTTAGATGCATCAGAGACGATGATCTTCGTGGTATGAAAAGTACCGATCGAAGACATCGATGCACCAGCAGTAGTTTGGACATCAAATTTATCCATCGCCCATTTGGTAATGAGAATCCAGAACTGGGCATACGACACCTCAGAATGTCGTGATGATGAAGAGAGGCTCTGAATGAGTTGTTGCCAGAGAACAGACCCATAGTCAAGATTCACTCCGTTGTAGATGCCATACATGATCGACAAGAACAGTCGACTAGAACCATCGGATCCTGAGCTCCGTTCAGATAAGCCCTTGAAGAGGACTGTAAACATGCCGTTCCACTGTGGCGGCAAGCAGGATTTCTTAAACTTCGCGACGGAGGTGAGCGCCTCCGTGTACCCCATGTTTTAAAACATGTTGTAAAGATGCCCAATCGGAATCGTCTCCGGATTGATTCTTGTAGGATCAGCAGCCAACCCAAGCAGTGTGCAAAATCGTTGTCTAGAAATGGAGGTCTTGTGATCAGCAACCTCGAAGAGCACCCTCTCGACTGCTTTGTCGTAATGTGCAGTCGCATACACCTGTGATAGAATCTCCATGGGCACAGACTCAACCCTAGAAAGAGCTGGAGCGATTTGTGAGTACTTCAGGCACTCGATGATCGGCGACATATAAGAATCATACGCCAGAGGGTTTAGGTCAATCACTAAGCACTGTTGAGGGCGAATGGGAAGGATGTGTGATGTGGCATGGACTGAGGATGATTCTGCCATTGTTGAAGGTAGAAAGAAGAAGATGAACAGTAAAGCTTTTGGGAGTTTTTGCTCTCTTAAAAATTCAGATGCAGGAAAGAGGTAAATGGGAGTGGAGACTGCCTTTTATAGTGGGTGAAAGGAGAGAGAAAAATCGTTTCAAATCTTCTATGGAAATACGAAAAGGTTTCCGGAATGACAGATGCGTGACAGTTAAGGCATGCGATGATCACGTAGGAGAGAGAATGTCAGATTCCTAGGAACACGCCGCCCAACAAGCGTCGTTTCAGAACAAACCGTTTCATATCCACATGCGCCTTGAAGTGCCAGAGAGAAGCCACTTGAAATTCGCACACGCGTCCATGATGTCAGTAAAAGAATGGGCGTTTCAAATTCACACGCGTTCCCGTTTTAACCGTCGTTTGAAATTTAATCCTTTGATCTCCCGCCTGAGTCAGCAACCCATTATCTTATCTTCGAAATAGCATCTTTTGAATTAATTGCCCACGTGGATGATTCTTGACCACAGCTTGATAATTAACCACCAAAGCAATGATACAGCCTGTAATTATTAGTACCGGTATTTTGGAAAATCAAAGATTTTCGTGCTAAGAGTGTAAGAAAGAAAAGAAATAAAGCAACGCTGTTTAGGAATAAATGTGATGTCAATAATGACACGAAACAAATGATCCCGGGCACGAATCTCTTCCTTCAAGATCAAGAGAGACCTTAAAGTGTTAATGTGGTTTCCCGTTAAATGACGATCAAACACTTATTAATAAATGTTGAAAGGCTTCTTTTAATTAGGCTAAGTAAGGGTGGCTTTCACTTTGATTCAGCAATTCTAATCTTGAAATAAGAAAGAAAGTGAACAAAGTACTTGTGAGACTGATGTAGTCTGTTGAACAAGTAGGTAGGAATTAATTTGAAATAGCTTGGAAAATATAAAATCTCAAGAAAAATAAAAACTGGATCCCAAGGGAAGAAATGTTATGGTGTTTAACAATTTCATAGGAATCACACAAAAATAAAAATATGAGAGTTCAGCAAGATACATCCGTCAATTCTTTGGTGAAAACTTGAGCAAATTTATTGTTCACCATCAATTCAGATTTGGTGTTGAATTTTGGGTTTCACTCAGCTCGTAGTGGCACGAAACTGAGATCATAAACACAGTTGTTGTGTAACCATAAACCTCAGTGGTAATTTCTGAGAGTCTCAAGGGTTACGTTGATGAAACGAATGTAATGGAGAAATGTAATAGGGATGGTGTAAGAAATTAAAGTACCTCTGCTATGAAAATAAGGACCAAGCAGAAAACTCTTATCTCATGTGAGAAGAGAGTGAGGTAGCTCACGATTAGAATAAATGTGATAGCCTAATTGGAAGACAAAGTTTGTTTATACCAAGTCATTAAGGCTATTATTCAGAATCTTATGAGGCTTGGGACACATACATCAGCATGCTTCTAGGGACACTTAAGTAATCCAACAATTAAATCCCCATAAACGAACGAACACGTAAAAAATAAGAAAATAGTGTTGGAGGTGTTGATATATATAAAAAAAATTAAAAGAAAATAAAGCAAGAAAAAGAAATAAGACTTAGAAAGAAAAAAAAAACTTTGGAAAATTTGGTAACCGAACCCAAGCGTTCGGTTGGTTTCGGTTTGAGAAAATTTTGGAAAACCGAACCCGAGCGTTCGGTTGGTTTCAGTTTCAGAAAATTTTGAAAAACCGAACCCGAGCGTTCGGTTGGTTTCGGTTTAAGAAAATTTTGGAAAACCGAACCCGAGCGTTCGGTTGGTTTCGGTTTCAGAAAATTGGTTGGTTTCGGTTTAAGAAAATTTTGGAAAACCGAACCCGAGCGTTCGGTTGGTTTCGGTTTAAGAAAATTTTGAAAAACTGAACCCGAGCGTTCGGTTGGTTTCGGTTTAAGAAAATTTTGAAAAACCGAACCCGAACCGTCGGAAGGTTTCGGTTTTGGAAAATTTTAGAAAACCAAGGAATTGAGGCATGCAATAAGAAAATAGTTTAGACAATAAGAAAAACAACTTTGTACTAGAAATATACAACCAAGAAAACTACTTTTGTGGTGATGAGCGAGTCAGATTATTTAACCGAACTTGAACGTTCGGTCAATTTCGCTTCTTACGTTTGAGGTTGAGAGGTAGGTTGAGGTACTGACTCTGATTCCATCATACCTAGCCCTTGTAAAATGCTGTTGAATGATGCTTCAGGAAGAGCTTTGGTAAAGACGTCAGCCAGTTGATCAGTGGTTCTAACAAAGTGTACTTCGACGTTTCCATCTTCCACATGATCTTTGATGAAGTGATACCGCAGTGCTATGTGTTTGGTTTTAGAGTGTTGCACTGGGTTATGACAGATCCTAATTGCACTTTCGGAGTCACAATATAGTGGGATCTTCTTCATATTGAGTCCATAGTCTCGAAGTTGACTCTGGATCCAAATCACTTGAGAGGTGCAGGATGCAGCGGCTATGTATTCAGCTTCAGCAGTAGACAACGACACGCACATTTGTTTCTTTGATTGCCAGCTTACCAACTTCCCGTCAAGGAATTGACAACCACCAGTGGTGCTTTTTCTGTCGAGTCCACATCCTCCAAGGTCTGCATCTGAGTAGGCTTGAACGAAGAAGCCAGAGTTGGAAGGATACCATAGACCTAGAGAGGTTGTTCGCTTGAGATAGCGTAGAATGTTCTTCACTGCAAGCATGTGAGGTTCGCGTGGATTTGCCTGAAATCTAGCACAGTAACACACAGAGAACATGATGTTAGGCCTGCTAGCAGTAAGATACATCAGTGAGCCTATCATTTGACGATAGTGCGTGATATCAACAGCCGGTTTGTCTAGGGATGGAGTTAGCTTGGTGCCGAATGCCATTGGGACTTTGACTTTGGAATCTCCCATCATACCAAACTTTGCTAGGAGAGTCTTCGTGTAAGCTTCCTGATTGATAAAGATGCCTTCGGGTCCCTGTCTAATATTTAAACCAAGGAAAAAGTTAATAGGACCCATTGAGCTCATTTCAAATTTAGTCTCCATCAGCTTTCTGAATTCAGCTATTAGGCTAGGATTCGTTGAGCCAAAGATGATGTCATCGACATAAATTTGAACGATCATAAGGCGGTTACCTTATTTTTTGCGAAAGAAGGTTGGGTCAACCGAACCTTGTTTGAATTTGGACATCTTTAAGAATTTGGTTAGCGTTTCATACCAGGCTCTCGGAGCTTGTTTGAGTCCATACACAGCTTTATCCAGAATATAGCAATGATTTGGATATTTTCGTTCACGAACCCAGGAGGTTGCTCCTCATACACTGTTTCTTCGAGTTCTCCATTAAGAAATGCACACTTGACGTCCATTTGGAAAACTTTAAAGTTTTTGTGGGCAGCATAAGCAAGAAATATTCTTACAGATTCCAGCCTAGCTACAGGAGCGAAAGTCTCTTCATAATCAATCCCTTCCTCCTGGCAATATCCTTTTATGACCAGACGAGCTTTGTTCCTAATAACGTTCCCTTCCTTGTCCATTTTATTCCTAAAAACCCATTTGAGACCAACAACTGAGGCATCTGGAGGAGTTGGAATGAGACGCCAGACTTTGTTCCTTTCGAATTCGTTCAGTTCGTCTTGCATCGCTTGAACCCAATCGGAGTGATCGAGGGCAGTGTTAACTGTCTTCGGTTCAACTTTTGAAACGAATGAGTTAAACATACAAAACTCAACTGTGGAAAATAAGTATGTATGTTTTGCCTTCAGTTGTGATCGGGTTAGAACCTTTTCAGAAACATCACCAACAACTTGAGAGATGGGATGATCTTTGGTCCATTTGGTAAGAGGAGGGTAGTTGGATCAAAGGTTGGGTCCAGTTCAGCGTTGATCATTTCTTCTGGCTCGGATTGGCTTTCGTAGTCGAGTGACATATCAGCTTGCTCCCCCTCGATAGATGAGCTTTCTGGAATGCTTTGAGAAACTTGAGGTTCAGAGGTTTCTTGTGGTGCTTGGTATTCAGGCATTGATGCACCTTCGGTTGGTGAAGCACTTTCGGTTGGAGAAGTACTTTCGGTTGCAGTTGGAGAGTTTGGCTCCCCCTCAACATGTGAACTTGGCTCCCCCTCGACTGAAGCATTGTTTGATGGAGTTTCGTCAGAATTCGATCCTCTTTCGTTCATTCTCCTGGCAGCTTCTTCGACAATTTGCTTCATATGGTCTACCTTGTTGTCTACTGCGCCTGCTTCTGAGAGAGTAGCTTTCTCTGGTTCGTCAAATAGCTCCATGAATTTCTCGAATAGATTAGCGATCGAGACTGTGACTTGGCCAGTTTGAGGAAAGATTTCCCCAACTGTGTCTTTTTTGGCCTGGAGCTGTTTGACATAGCTATCGTCAAAAGTCACGTAATAAGTCTCTTTAATTTTTCTCGAACGCTTGTTTAGAACTCTGTATGCTTTGGAAGTGAGAGAGTAGCCCAGAAAGATTCCCTCGTCGGCTTTGACATCAAACTTGTTGCGGTGTTCTTTAGAGTTAAAGATGAAACACTGTGAGCCAAACACGTGGAAAAATTTCACATTGGGTTTCCTGTTGTTGAGAATCTCATAAGGTGTGAGCTTGAATCGCTTGTTGAGATATGACCTGTTCTGTGTAAAACAAGCAGCAGAAATAGCATCAGCCCAAAAATAAAGAGGTAAGGAAGCGAAACTTAGCATTGTTCGGGCAGCTTCACACAAAGATTGGTTTCGTCTTTCGACAATTCCGTTCTGTTGAGGAGTGTAGGGAGCTGAGAAGTTGTGACTTATTCCCTTTTCTGCCAGAAATTCTTCAAATTCTCTATTTTTGAATTCCAGACCATTGTCGCTCCTGATGTTGCGAACGACTTTCTTGAGCTGAACTTCAATCTGCTTGATGAACACTTTCAGCTTATGAGTCGCTTCAGATTTGAGCTTTAGAAAGAACACCCATGTAAACCGCGAAAATTCATCAACAATAACAAGAATATACTTGCTACCACCGATGCTTTCGATAGATGATGGACCACATAAATCAATATGAAGTAATTCGAGTGGTTCAACAACTTTAGTGTTAATTATAGATGGATGACTTTGACGACTCTGCTTCCCCATTTCACATGCAGCACACAAATGATCTCTGTCGAAATTGAGCAATGGAAGAGCTCGTACATGACCTCCAGTGACAAGTTTGTTGATATCTTTAAAGTTGAGATGTGAGAGTCTTCGGTGCCACAACCAGCTTTCGTCAGATTGTACTTTTGATAACAGGCATATAGCTGGGTTTCCTTTGATGGGTTTGAGGTTTAGAGGAAACATTTCACCCTTACGCTCTGATTTTAGAATTACTTTCTTCGTCTTCTTCTCAATAATTTCAGAACCTTCATCGTCGAATGAGACTTTGAGACCTGTACCTCCAACAAGCTGAGATACACTGATGAGGTTGTGTTGTAGTCCTTCCACGTATGCCACCTTCCTTATAGTGAAATCACCATTGGTAATCATTCCGTATCCCTTTATAATGCCGAAGGAGTTATTTCCAAACTTAACGTTGCCACCATTTGTAAGAGACCTGTATTCCCTGAGTTCTTCTTTCCTCCCTGTCATGTGACGCGAGCAGCCACTATCGATGTACCATTTTTCGTCAAACTGCTCGTCACTTATAACCTGCAAAAATCAAACAGATTTAGGAACCCAAAGTTTCTTGGGTCCACGTGAGCCTTTCATAGGAACAGGAATAGTAAGAGAGATGTCAACAAGATATGTTCGTTTTATTAGTGTTGCTTCATCGTTCTTTTTGATGGTAAAAACTTTGATTTTATTAGGATTAGGTGCGTTCGGTTTAGACTCTGGTTTGGATGCAGAAACCTTCTTTTTGCCTTTTTGTTCAGTTGACGAATGAGATTTTTGAGAACGAACAGAATGAACTTTTTAGTGAGATGGAGATGGATTGGAAGAATTAGAAGAATTAGATGAGTGAGAAGGAGTGGGATTAGATTGAGATGACTTCTTGGCTGGAGACTCTAGGTGATCCTTTTGCTTTTGATCATTGGTGGGACTGACCTTAGAGTTTTGATCTCTTTTGATTTCAGAACCGAACCTTTGCTTTTGGTTGGAATCGTTCTCTGAACCGAACATTTGCTTTCGGTTGGTATTCTTTTCTGAACCGAACCTTGGCTTTCGGTTGTTATGGCTCTCGTGCCTTATAACAGGATTATTCTCAAACTTCAGATTCTTGTCTTGATGTGAGAAATATGCATTCTGGGATTGCCAGAATTGTTTCCTTTCAGAAAGATTCTTCCTGTATCTCTGGTTCCTTTGACGTTTTTGATTCCTCATCTGCTTCGGTTGATGATGGATATTGGCTTTCATTTTCGATTTCTCTTTGGCTGGTTCACTTTGAACTGTGGGAGTTTCACTTTGAACTGAGGAACTAGAAGGAACGTCTTCTTTTGCCGAACTTCCATTTTCTTGAGGAATGTCTTTCGTACCACTGGTACTTGGCACATCGAAATTATCTGGCTTGTTCAAGGGTTCTGGTATGTATCTACCTTTACTTATCCAAGAGGTCCTTTCTGATAAGCCTACCGTTTCATCTGCATTATCGATTGGAGCTGACCAGAAGAACTCATCACAGCCATCAGCATTGTCTTCGTTTACAATTGCTGTAAGTTCAGCGGTCTGATGTTCGGTTACTCTGGTGACCTTGTACACTTGATTTGGAGTGGTCCTAACCTTTTGATATACAACCGCTTTTTCTGCTAAGATCGGGGACTTTTGTTGGGACAATCGAGCGAACTCCACTGAATTTTCTGAAATTAGATTCTTGTGGTTTTCAGGTTCGCTTTTCACAAATTCTGAGCAATCAACCGTGTCCTCTACTGAAATTTCACTCATGTTGTCATCCTCATTAAGCTCAGATGCATTTTCAATATCAATTTTGTTTTCTGAGCTCAAGTTGGCGTTTAAAGAGTCAAATTTTTGTATGGTTTCGGTTCTCAGTTTAAGTCTATCATTTTCATCCAAAAGGTTTTTAAGCATGTCCTTATGGTCCTTGGAGTTAATGAAAGATTCTATTTTGTCCAGTCCATACATATAGGTCGGATTGATGTCATCAGATGATATCACACTCTCACAATTATAAGCTTCAACATCAATTTCATCCTCCTTAAACTCAAGGAAGGGCAAAATCATGCGAGGAATCTTTTCTCCTATCTCACAGTCCAAGTGAAGCTGAGTAATATTAGTGTAAAGATGTTTTGCAATTAAACAAAAAACATTTCGCTGTTTTAACAACTTCAAATTGTCTCTTTGTAAATAAATGTTTTCATCTTTTATTTTAACTAATTCTGACTCCTTCAACTCGATCCACATGCGCCGCTCCTCACTCTTTGAAGACACCCTGCTTAATTGATCAGTTAGGTTAGAATTGGTGACTCGAGTTTCAGTTAAACTACTATCTAGATGAGAAATTCGTGAATTAACATTTTTTAGTTCTTTTTCATATGAGCTTTGTGGTACTTTAAATGAAACAAAAACCGATTGTACCTTCTTGATCAGTTCATCGAGTTCGTTGAACTGCACGCTGAGCGGTTTGGCCGTAAAGCACATATCCTGCTGCTCCTTTGGTTCATTGCTTCCACCATCAATGTTGTATCCCCTCATTTGAGATACTTCGGACACCATAAAGCACCTTCCTCCACTGCTCTCCTCCTTTGCCACACAAGCCTTTCCATGAGAAGGCTTCCTCACTTCATCATCTTCAGAGTCGGTTGACCATACTTCCACGCCACCGAACTCGTCATCAGCAACCGAACCCTGCACAATTAGAGCATTCATGGAAGGGTTAGCAGTAGATTTCTTCTTCCTCATCTCATCAAGCTTTTTCTGCAGCAAAGCTTCCTCATCTTTTTCAGCCATCTTTTTGAGGACGCAATCCTTAGCATAGTGGTTTTTCCCTCCACAGTAGTAACAGCTTACTCCAGAATCACCATCTACCTTCGGTTCCTTCTTGGACTCTTCAACCTTCGGTTCATTGTTAACCTTTTCTGAACTATAACTCCCCTGCCAGTTTCGGTTTTTGTTGGTGGGGAATCTCTTCTTAATGAACCTCTTAGGGTTGGACACCATCATAGCATAATCCTCAGACGTGAGGTCATACTCCTCCAAGTTGAGGTCTTCATCCTCCATGACAGCTTTACTTTTTGACAGGAGGGCCAGCGAACCTAGGCTTGAGACAACATTCCTTTCCTGCAGCACAATCTTCTCCTGAGACTTAAGAATACCCACCAGTTTCGCCAAAGAATATGATTTAAACTGTTCATGGGCTTTAACTGTTGACACCACTGCTCTCCACTCAGACCTTAGACCATTTAAAAACGTAACCTTCTGCTCGATAAGCTTCCTTTCGATGTCATGTTTGATCATCTTGCTAAGAAGATGATTGAAGCGATTGAACGTTTGGGTCACAGTTTCTTCGGCTCCTTGCCTGAATTCTCCAAACTCAGATAAGAGCAAGGTTTGTATAGAATGTTCAAGATCCTCATCTGTAGAGTACAGTTCACGAAGTCTATCCCAAACTTCCTTTGCCGTCGTGCATGAGCTTACCAACCTGAAAGTGTCGGACTGAAGGGCGAATCTGATCAATCTTAACGCCTTGATATTGCACTGGAATTTATCCTTTTCATCTTGTGCAATATCTTTGACATCCTTCAGCAGATCATTATACTCCTTTTGAGTTTTAATAATCGTTGACGTTCCAGAGTGAGAAAAAGGTCCATTAATGATTGCTTCCCATATGAGGTATCCATTATCCTCAGATCCTATAACGTAGTCTTCGAAGTGATGCGCCCAGACTTCATAATCATGGGTATATAGGATGGGAATCTTCGTGGTTGATCCAATGCTGTTGGAAATATTGATGGGATTCGATTGCGACTCGTCCATAATGATTGAATAACCTGTTTAAAGATCAGACTTGTAATAAATCAGATTAGGGCAAAACAATAAATATCAAGATACGTCAATAATGAGATGACGGCTCAATAAATATCAGTAATTGCAGAAAAACCCTAATTGAGACCTTTTTCACAGAAAAGAAGTGTGTCGATTACACAGCCTCCTGCTCTGATACCAATTGATGAGATTAAAAATTTAATCTTGAAGATCGATTAGATCTTAAACAGGTAAATAATGATTAAACAGCAAGAACACAAAAATAAAAACAAGTCAAGAATGAATCAAACGTGTCGAATGATTATAAGATAACCCTCAGAAGAGCTCGATCAAGAACATCAACTGTAGAGGGTTGGAGGTTTACAAGAACGATAAAGAAATCTATAAAGCTATCGTAATGATCGTTGTATTCTCTATTATCCTTAACCTAATATGCATGCAAGCATATACTTATATAGTAAACCTAATAAGCTCACGGTTGGACAGGCCCAAAACCGGAGCACAAAACAAATGGACTAACAGCCGAGCCCAATGACGCAACACTTAGACGAATCTTCAACCCAACAAAAATAATCAAACAAACATTATATTTCTTAAAAATAAGAAATAATGACATTGACTTTGTTGGATTAGTGTCTAAGTCCATAACTATTTGGGTATGTACTTGACCCGATGCTGCATGGTCCTTTTGGGTTACCTTCACCAAAGCAACTTGATAGGATGAATTATGGAGAGAAAGGATTAAATATGATTTATTAATATATTATGGGAATAATATATTAAAGGAGAAATCATATTGTTTAATTAATATTAGTCAAGAATTAATAAGAATTAAGTTTGTGACTAAAAGAGATTAATTAAACTTAAGGGACTGGAATTGTAATTATAAGATAATTGCAATTTGGGCTATGGATTGCCTTATATTAAGGAGTGGACGAATTTTATGGGAAAACCCATTAGAAATCGTCCAAGGCCTTTAAGGAAATGAGTCCATAGGTTGTTTAGGGCTTAAGCATCCAAATTTGGGTTTCCTTGTTAGATAAACCTAATAGCCTCACTATATATAGAGCCCTTATGCCCCAAAACATGGACAAGCTTTCTTCTAGGGTTTCCACATGTTTTTGAGAGCCTCCTTCTCTTCTCTTCTTCATCCTCTTGATCTTGGTGTTTGTGAACCATTAGAGGAGTGACATTTGTGACTCTAAGCTTTCTAAAGTCATTACAAGGAGGATTTGAGATTGTTATTGCTACATAACAATCAAGGTATGATCTAAACCCTAATTATATGTTATATTGATTATCATATTCTAGATCTAGGGTTTATAGTCTTGGATAACTTGCATGTACAATAGAGAAACCTAGATCCAAGCATTAGGGTTTGTATGAGCACATAGGATGTTCTTATGACCAAAACCCATCAGACTTATGATACGAAGTGGTTGGCTTTTAGGGTTTGACCGAATGGAAATTTCGGGTTGTCACACCTGGTGTCAGGTGCCGCCCCGATAGCAAAGGCACCATATCGGTTGACACCACCGAAGATGCAGGAGTTATCTGCGCAGCTTCAGGAGTAGCTGGATCAGTGGTTCATTCGTCCGAGCAGTTCCCTGTGGGGTGCACCGATTATTTTTGTGAAAAAGAAGGATGGATTGCACAGAATGTGCATCGATTATAGGGAGCTAACACAAGTTAATGGTGAAGAACCATTATCCGCTGTCGAGGATCGATGATTTGTTCGATCAGCTTCAGGGTGCATCTTGTTTTTCCAAGACTGATCTTTGGTCTGGGTATCATCAGATGAGGATTTGGGATGAGGATATACCGAAGACGGCTTTTAGAAATCGGTATGGGCACTATGAGTTTGTGGTGATGTCGTCCAGGCTCACCAACGCCCCAGCAACATTCATGGACCTCATGAACAGAGTGTGTAGGCCGGTGATGGATCGGTCAGTGATTGTTTTTATCGATGATATCTTGGTCTACTCTAAAACCAGGCAGCAGCATGAGCAGCATTTGAGGGAGGTATTAGAGACTCTCAAGGTGTAGAAACTTTATGCGAAGTTCTCCAAGTGTGATTTTTGGCTTCGGGAAGTACAGTTTTTGGGGCATGTCATCAATTAGGAGGGTATTTCGGTTGACCCAGCGAAGGTTGAGGTTGTATTACGATGGGAAGTACCAAAGAATCCATTAGAGATTCGTAGCTTCTTAGGCTTAGGGGGCTACTATTAGAGATTTATTCAGCATTTCTCCAAGATTACTATGTCATTGACCCACTTGACCAAGAAAAATGTGACTTTTCAGTGGGGTGCAGATCAACAGATGGCTTTTAAGACCCTGGGGAGGAGGTTATGTGAGGCTCCGATTCTAGTGCTACCTGAGGGGTTGGATGATTTGGTGGTGTACCGTGATACGTCGATCTCAGGGTTAGGTGCAATAGTGATGCAGAGGGGGCATGTGATAGCTTATGTCTCGAGACAGTTAAAGCCCCATGAGGCAAACTACCCCACTCATGACTTGGAACTAGGGGCAGTGGTGTTTTCCCTCAAGATTTGGAGGCACTATTTATATGGAGTCTGGTTCACTGTATATACCGATCATAAGAGTCTGAAGTATCTGATGGATCAGCAGAACCTCAACATGCGACAGAGATGGTGGTTGGATGTGCTGAAGGAGTATGATTGCAAGATTCTATACCACCCAGGGAAGGCCAACGTGGTGGCCAATGCATTGAGCCGCAAGACGGTGGGGTTCCCGACTAGGGACATTTGTATGAGGATGACAGTGATTTCGCCTTTGTTGGATATGATCAGCAAGGCCCAGGACGAGGAGGCGATGAAGGAGAACTGGAAGATAGAGAAAATTTGGGGTCAGTATCCTTTGTTCGTCAAAGATAGTCACAGCCTTTTGACACAGTGTGTCCGAGTATGGGTACAAGTGACAGGGGAAGTAAGGCAGAGGCTATTAGAGGAAGCGAATAAGTCCAAGTTCTCTATAAACCCAGGAGCTACAAAAATTCATAGGGACTTGAGGCTGAGTTTTTGGTGGCCCTGCATGAAGTCAGAAATCGCTTGGTTCGTGGAGTGGTGCTTGATCTGCAGGAAGGTCAAGGCTGAGTATCAGCAGCCTCATGGCAAGGTTCATCCACTACCTGTTCCCATGTGAAAGTGGGAAGATGCTAATTTTCACTACCTGTATGAGTTCCTATCCATGGTGTATGAGTCATTTTCATTAGAAGGGAATGATGCTAATTTCGGCCCTAGGGTTTCCTTGGAATCAAGTGGCCTTAAATTGAAGCATAGGGCATGTATTTATACTATAGGGTGCTAGGGTTTCAGTCAAAACCCTAATGGACAGCTTAGCCACCAAGCAGCCCAAGGAGCCTTATGGAATGAGGCCTTGGACGAAAATATGATGATCCTTCATCATAATTTCGTTCCCCCTTAGTCCATTAGGTTTCCTAGCCCAAAACTCAACTATCACACATTTGACAGTTTATACCCTTTTATTTAATTAATCTCTTTTAGTCACCAAATTAATTCCTAATTAATTTATGACTAATACTAATTAAATAAATATGATTTCTCCTTTAATATATTATTCTTATAATATATTAATAAATCATAATATCTCCTCTCTCATATCAAATTACCTTGTCAAGTTGCTTTGGTGAAGGCAACCCAAAAGGACCATGCACACTCGGGTCAAGTATATACCAAATATGCTTCTATAATTTTCGAAAATTACATAGAAGTGTAATAAACATACCTTTGTTGTTATATAGCAATAACAACTAGTTTCCTTGATCTCTTGAACTCTTGAAAGCAAGCACCACAATTGTAGTGCCTCTAATGGCTCACAAACACCTTGAAGCAAGAAGGCAACAAAGAGAGAGAAGGGAATGATGCTAATTTCGGCCCTAGGGTTTCCTTGGAATCAAGTGGCCTTAAATTGAAGCATAGGGCATGTATTTATACTATAGGGTGCTAGGGTTTCAGTCAAAACCCTAATGGACAGCTTAGCCACCAAGCAGCCCAAGGAGCCTTATGGAATGAGGCCTTGGACGAAAATATGATGATCCTTCATCATAATTTCGTTCCCCCTTAGTCCATTAGGTTTCCTAGCCCAAAACTCAACTATCACACATTTGACAGTTTATACCCTTTTATTTAATTAATCTCTTTTAGTCACCAAATTAATTCCTAATTAATTTATGACTAATACTAATTAAATAAATATGATTTCTCCTTTAATATATTATTCTTATAATATATTAATAAATCATAATATCTCCTCTCTCATATCAAATTACCTTGTCAAGTTGCTTTGGTGAAGGCAACCCAAAAGGACCATGCACACTCGGGTCAAGTATATACCAAATATGGTTACTGACTTAGACACTAATCCAACAGTCTCCCACTTGGATAAGTCTAGTAACTATATCTCACGTATAACTTCCGTACCCGATAGCAATCGTAGCTTTCAATAGCCGCTGTCAACTCTGACCAATAATCTGTCCTTTAGATAAGGGATCGTATAATCCTCTGTTCTAGATATCATGCTAACAATACTTATTGTCTAGCATTCTATTTCTTGATTTCTGATTTGTTCGACATAGAACTCAGTTGAACACATCAACTTTATCCTGACCGGGCCCGGCACATAAGTCAAACCAAATCATCAAGTGGCCGAGATATCGCTTTTATCCTCATAGAATAAAAGGAACAGAAAACGTTGACTAATATGCCTTTATTATTTACTAGTTAAACCACACACAATAATACGTTTTATAACATCAAGTTACTGATGCGTTTTCGCATTATCAATGTATAATCAACTAGCAAACAATAACCATATCTCTAGGTTTAAAGATTATATGATATTATCATCTTGCGATCACTTGTGATAACATTCATGAAGTAATACCAGCAAGTGTGGGTCTATTTCAATGCTCAATACAAATTTCATAAGCACTCATAAACTTTGCAGCAAACCTTTGCTATGTCTAAAACTTTTCAGACAATCTACAAACAAATTTATGACAATCTTCCTTCATATCTACTTCCAACATATGAGCGATTGTGAACTGTTCGAATAATCTTATTATTCAGGAAGTCAAAACATGCAAAATCGACACAATAGATAAATAATCAACACAAGATAGAAACTTTCTTATAAATAACACACCTTTATTTAATCATCATTTGTTGAATATGACATTATCTATTACAAGTTTTTCTACCTATCTAATCTAAACTAATATCGTCCTTCAGCCCTACGCTCCTAGCGTGCTGCAAATGCTTGACCCTACTCAGTCCCTTTGTAAGGGGATCTGCTGGGTTATCTTCTGACGATACCCTCTTCACAACGAGGAGTCCCTCTTCTACCCGATGTCTAATAAAGTGGTATTTCCTGTCGATATGTCGAGATCTGCCATGATCCCTTGGTTCCTTGGTTAAGGCAACCGCTCCTTCATTATCACAGAAAATTTCCACGGGCTCTTTTATGGATGGCACAACTCCAAGGTCTCCAATGAAGTTCTTCAACCATATAGCCTCCTTTGACGCTTCGCTCGCCGCAATATACTCTGATTCGCACGTTGAATCAGCTACGGTCTCTTGCTTGGAACTTTTCCAAGTCACTGCTCCTCCATTTAGGGTAAAGACCCAGCCTGACTGCGATCGGAAGTTATCCCGATCCGTCTGAAAACTAGCATCACTGTACCCTCGTACCCTTAAGTCATCACTCCCACCGAGGACTAGAAACCATCCCTTGGTCCTCCGAAGGTACTTAAGAATATTCTTAACCGCAATCCAATGTGCCCTACCAGGATTCCCTTGATATCTGCTGACCATGCTTAAAGCGAAGGCCACATCAGGGCGAGTACAAGTCATAGCGTACATGATAGAGCCTACTGCGGAAGCGTAAGGTACTCGGCTCATATCAGCTATCTCTGTCTCTGTACTCGGGCTCTGAGTCTTACTCAGCTTGGTATTGCTTTGGATTGGCAACTCCCCTTTCTTGGAATTTTCCATACTAAAACGCTTTAGTACCTTTTCCAAGTATGTATCCTGACTGAGTCCTATCAGTCTCTTTTCCCTGTTTCTTACTATTCTTATTCCCAGAATATAAGCGGCTTCTCCGAGGTCCTTCATAGCGAAGCATTTCCCAAGCCAGGACTTGACTTCCTGCAAGGTTGGGACATCGTTTCCTATGAGTAGTATGTCGTCGACATACAATACGAGGAAGCTTACTATACTCCCACTGGCTTTGACATACACACAAGATTCATCTTCGCTTCGCAGAAAGCCAAACTCTTTAACCTTCTCGTCAAAACAAAGATTCCATCTGCGAGATGCTTGTTTCAATCCATAAATAGATTTCTCAAGCTTGCATACTCTATTCGGATGCTTCACATCGACAAAACCTTCTGGCTGATTCATATAGACATCCTCAGCCAACTTTCCATTAAGGAAAGCGGTTTTCACGTCCATCTGCCATATTTCATAATCATGAAACGCAGCTATGGCAAGCATCACCCTAATAGACTTTATCTTCGCAACTGGTGAGAAGGTCTCATCATAGTCAACTCCGGGAGTTTGAGTAAAGCCCTTCGCAACCAATCGCGCTTTATAAGTATGCACTTTCCCATCCATGTCCGTCTTCTTCTTGAAGATCCACTTGCACCCGACTGTCTTACGACCCGGTACATTATCAACCAAATTCCAAACTTGGTTGTCGTACATGGTCTGAATCTCGCTGTCCATAGCCTCTTTCCATTTTGCAGACTCCGGGCCTGCCATGGCTTCCTTATAGCTGCTAGGTTCATCCAAATTTACTAGTGTACTATCACTAATAAATGTATCCCCTTCAGTAGTAATATGAAAACCATAAAACTGGGGTGGAACGCTAGCCCTAGTGGAACGTCGAAGAGGTAGGGACTCGTCAATAGGTTCAACAGGAGTTTCCTCCTCAAGTTGAGTGCCAGTGTCCGAGGTTCCTTCATCGCTTTGATCTTGAATTTCTTCAAGTTCAATTTGCCTCCCACTGTCTTCTTGGCTTATTAATTCCCTTTCTCGGAAAACCCCTCTTCTAGCAACGAAGACAACATTGTCACTCGGTCTATAGAAAAGGTAGCCAAAAGACTTCTGCGGATAGCCGATGAAATAACACTTCTCACTGCGAGGTTCTAGTTTGTCGTGAGTCTCTCGTCTTACGAAAGCCTCACAACCCCAAACCTTGATATGTGCCAACGAGGGAGCCTTCCCTGTCCACATCTCGTGAGGAGTCTTGGAAACCTTCTTAGTGGGAACTAAGTTAAGTATATGGGCGGCAGTCTCTAAGGCATACCCCCAGAAAGCTATTGGTAGCGAAGTCCGACTCATCATAGAACGAACCATGTCCAACAAGGTCCGATTACGTCTCTCAGCCACACCATTCAATTGTGGCGTTCTCGGAGGCGTCAATTGCGAAACGATTCCACATTCTTTTAGATAGTCGTGAAACTCAAGACTTAGGTACTCTCCTCCTCGGTCTGACCGAAGCATCTTGATTTTCCTGCCCAGCTGATTCTCCACTTCATTCTTAAACTCTTTGAACTTTTCAAAGGTTTCCGACTTTTGCTTGATCAAGTAGATATATCCATATCTGCTATAATCATCTGTAAAAGTCACGTAGAAGCGGCAAGCATCCCTTGTGGTGGATCTAAAGGGCCCACACACATCGGTGTGTATGAGATCCAATAAACCCTCACCCCTTTCACAAGTGCCAGTAAAGGGTGACTTGGTCATCTTCCCAAGTAAACAAGACTCACACGTGTCATCGTCCCTAAGGTCGAATGACTCCAACACTCCATCCTTTTGGAGTTGGGCTATGCGTTTCTTGTTGACATGGCCAAGACGACAATGCCACAAGCATGCTTTGTCTAGACTAGTAGACGAATCAATATTCAAAACATTATTTCCAAAATTATCAACAATCATCACTGATTCATAAATCCCATTACAAGGTAATGCATTGAAATAAAAGACACCATTCAAATAAACATTAATAGAACCATTACTATTATCAAAAGAATATCTGAAACCTTGTCTAAACAACCCATGAAAAGAAATAATGTTTCTTGCCATATCTGGCGAATAACAGCAATTCTCTAAATCTATTCCTAACCCATTACTTAACACTAAAGAATAAACACCGACTTTGGTCACAGGCGACGATCTTCTGTTTCCCATAATCAGGTTCATCTTCCCATGCTCCATTTCCCTACTTCTTTTTAGGCCCTGCAAATCAGAACAAATGTGGTAACCACATCCTGTATCAAGAACCCATGAAGTAGCAAATGATGAGTTATTAGATTTAATAGAATACATACCTGCAAATGTGGGCTTGATCTTCCCATCTCTTATGTCCTGCAGATATTGTGGGCAGCTTCGCTTCCAGTGGCCCTTTTGGTGGCAATAGAAGCACTCTGCTTCTTTAGGATCGGAAGAGGGTTTAATGGGGCCTGCTTTGGTCCCACTTGATGACGAACCATCACGGGGTTTCCCCTTATGGTGGCTCTTACATGGAGCCTTCCTCTTTTTACCCTTTCCTTGACCTATCGCCATCACGGGAGCGGCCACAGCAGGCGACGGTGCAACGGATTTGTCTTTGAGGTTGCTCTCAGCAGTCCTCAAGAGTCCTTGGAGCTTGCTCAAGGAGACCTCCTCTTTGTTCATATGGTAGGTCATCCTAAACTGATTGTAGCAGGAGGGCAAGGAGTGGAGGATTATGTCAATAGCCAAATCCTCATCAAACTTAACATTAAGTTTGAGAAGACGATCAACATACCTCTGCATTTTCTGCAAATGAGAGGTTAGGGATTCTCCACTCCCCATCTTAGCGGTGATCATGCTAGTAATGATCTCATAGCGCTCTTGCCTCGCGCTCTGGTGATACCTGTCCAGCAAATCCTGATGCATTTCATATGGATACATGTCCTCATAGGACTTTTGGAGTTCGAGGTTCATGGTTGCCAGCATGATGCAGTGAACTTTCGTGGCATCACGCTCGTGGGCCTCAAAGGCGGCCAGTTCCTCAGGAGTAGCAACATCTGGGATGATCTTCTCAAGCTTTTCATCGAGGACATATTCTTTGTCCTCGTAGCGTGTGATCATGCGAATGTATCTCATCCACTCGTTGAAGTTTGAACCATCAAATGTCACTTTCTGACACAAGTTCATCAACGAGAATGACCCAGAAGCGTTGTTGTTGTTGTTGTTAGCAGACATCTGAAAAAGAAAGGGACAAAGCTTGATTAGAAATGAATCCCTAATTAAACACCCAAATGAGAAATTAGGCCTAGGATCCAACAACATTATTTACAACTTAGAAAGGGATGCCGTACTCTAAAAGTAAATAACTTGAAGGTAAGTGAATGACGATTCACTAATTCTCACCATGAAAAACGAAAAAGCAATTTAGGGTTTAAATGTATTGAAAACTCCTAGATCTTTGAGATTCATTGAACTTTTCAATGGCATGTTTAAATCTCGATATGCATTTCACATTTGCGACTGGGATGCCGAGGATCGCAAACAAATTTGTGAATAACCATGCGAATTAACGTGGTGCACTCAACGTCACTTTCACCTAATCAATGTGCCGGTAAACCACACACGCTCCATTGATCTATGACAAACATCGAGTCACCCTTCGCTACCTATGTCATCCCCAAATTGATGTGCCGGTTAACCACACGCGCTCCATCAACGTTTGACAAGGGTACGAAGTGTAATTCCATGGATTAGCATCATTTTCACATTTTACCCTAAAGTAACTAAGAGTGGGAATTTGTAAAACTATGTAGTTACTTTAATATTTCCATTATACTTTTAATGAGGAATTAAGTGCCCTATCCTATCCATTCGGCTAACGACCCTCCACCAGTCAAGCAAGCGGTAGATGTGAGTGTACATCCATTAAGCGCCATTTTATAGGCAGCAACCTTATACCCACCTTATAGACCGGCTTCGTGAATGAGGCCTACTAGCGATAAGACTAGCTTATTCTTATACATATATAATAATTAATCTTATAATATCATAATTGTATAAGGGTGTATTTTAAAGCATTTCAAAATACTAGTATCTTAATGTGTATTTAAAATTTTCGAATATTAAGGCTATTTAATTTAAAAATTTTAAACACCAAGAAAACTTTGATTTAATAATTATCAAAATTAAACAATTAATTTGAACTATTAAATCTTTAAGGTTTATCATAAAATTAAATTATTAATTTAATTAATCCTATTATCCCCTAGATTTTTAAATATATGGAAAGGATAATACAAGATCTTCAATTATCTAGTTTAAACAATTAAATGGATAATCATAAAGATAGCAATATCCAAATCCCTAAAATCTTGGGATCTTATCATGGGGGGCAAGGGAATTTCGAAATCCCTAGGGTTTCTTAACCCTAATTTCGAAATTTGGAGGCTAGGCAAAAAGAGTTTAAGAACCCTATCAAAAAAAATCGCCAACTAGGGTTTTGCAACCCTAATTTGCGAAAATCACCAAGCCTTAGGGTTTACTTGCCATAAACCCTAATTTGTCAAATTCATAATATGCATCAAATCCAATTGAAAACAAAAAACCAATGGCTCTGATACCACTGTTAGGTTTTATACAAACAATCCTATGTGTGCATGCAACCCTAGTTGGATCTATGTTTTCACTATAAGACATACAACTTTATGAACACAAAATAAAACCCTGGCATGCTTCTATAATTTTCGAAAATTACATAGAAGTGTAATAAACATACCTTTGTTGTTATATAGCAATAACAACTAGTTTCCTTGATCTCTTGAACTCTCTTGAACTCTTGAAAGCAAGCACCACAATTGTAGTGCCTCTAATGGCTCACAAACACCTTGAAGCAAGAAGGCAACAAAGAGAGAGAAGGGAATGATGCTAATTTCGGCCCTAGGGTTTCCTTGGAATCAAGTGGCCTTAAATTGAAGCATAGGGCATGTATTTATACTATAGGGTGCTAGGGTTTCAGTCAAAACCCTAATGGACAGCTTAGCCACCAAGCAGCCCAAGGAGCCTTATGGAATGAGGCCTTGGACGAAAATATGATGATCCTTCATCATAATTTCGTTCCCCCTTAGTCCATTAGGTTTCCTAGCCCAAAACTCAACTATCACACATTTGACAGTTTATACCCTTTTATTTAATTAATCTCTTTTAGTCACCAAATTAATTCCTAATTAATTTATGACTAATACTAATTAAATAAATATGATTTCTCCTTTAATATATTATTCTTATAATATATTAATAAATCATAATATCTCCTCTCTCATATCAAATTACCTTGTCAAGTTGCTTTGGTGAAGGCAACCCAAAAGGACCATGCACACTCGGGTCAAGTATATACCAAATATGGTTACTGACTTAGACACTAATCCAACAGTTTTCCCCTTATGCTTCTATCCTTTGACTGAAGATATTAAACTCTTGAATTTCCTTAGCTCTTGAAAGCAAGTACCACAAGTGTAGTACCTCTAATGGAGTCACAAACACCATATGCAACTTGGATGAAGAGTAGAAGAACAAGAGGCACCAAAAACGGCTGGAAACCCTAATGGAAGTGTTGTCCACGTTTTTGGGGCTTAAGGGTCCCTTTTATACATGTAGGCTATTAGGGTTTACAACTAGGAAACCCTAATCTGACTGCTTAGGCCCTAAGCAGCCCATGGACTCCTTAAACATATCCCTTGGACGATTTCTAATGGGCTTCCCATAGAATTCGTTCAACCTATATATTATTAGGTGATCCATAGCCCAATTATAATTATCTTATAATTGCAACTTCAGTCCCCTAAGTTTAATTAATCTCTTTTAGCCACAAAATTAATTCTTAATTAATTCTTGACCAATATTAATTAAACAATATGATTTCTCCTTTAATATATTATTCTCATAATATATTAATAAATCATATTTAAATCTTTCTCTTCTTAAATCATCCTACATATTGCTATAGTGAAGGCAACCCAAAAGGACCATGCTCATAATCGGGTCAAGTACATACCAAAACAGTTATGGACTTAGACACTAATCCAACAGTCTCCCACTTGGATAAGTCTAATAACTATTTTCCGTATGACTTCAGAACCTGATCAGCAATCGTAGCTTTCAAAAGCCGCTGTCAACTCTGATCTTATCAGATAGCGTGTCCTCTAGATAAGGGATTATATATTCCTCCATTCTCAAGATATCGTATAGACAAAAGACATGAATTTCAATCATTCTCTCTATACTATTTCCCGACTTCCGATTCATGACGACTGATAACAGACTACAATTGAACACATCAACTTAGTCTTGGCTTGGCCAAGCGCTTAGGTGTCATCACTAAATCATCGAGAGGCCCACATATATCGCTTTTATCCCACTTTGGGTAAAAGGAATGGATAAACTTCGACTCAAATGCTCGCTTGCATTTACTGATCGAATCACACACAACAATAAGTTTTATAACACCAAGTTACTGGTGCGTTTACTTATTATCAATGTGTAACTGACCAACAAATAACAACTCACACGTCTCGGTTTCAAGAATATACAATATTATCGTCTCACTAATCACTCATGATAAAACCGTGAAGTGATCCAAGTGAGCGTGGGTTTAATCCAATACTTTAATCTTATCAAAGCACTCACGAACTCTGCAGCAAACTTGTGCCATGTCTAAACACTTCAGACAATCTACAGACAGATTCATGACAGTCTTTATTCATACCTACTCCCAACGTATGACCAACTGTGGATGTTTGAATAACCTAGTTATTCTGGAAGTCAAAACATGCAAATTGAAACATGACAACAATACTTAATCCTATATGGCCTCAAACTTGTGAGAGTAAATAAAACCCTTCTATTTATCCACCATATTGATTACTCATTATTTATCATTTAATGTTTCGGATAATCAACTCATTACTTGAATTATACCAACAATTGTCCCATGCTCTAAACATGCACACTTTGTTTCCTATGGTCCATGCTTTGCGAAATAGATCACCTGAAAACTTTTCCAATGATGCTCATTTCACAATTCCTTAATCCTAATTATTAGTGTAAGAACACAAGGTTCTTGCCACTACTAGAATATGCTAGATTCTAACATTTTATGCAACGATCCCTTTGCAAAATCATAGCACAAAAGTCACCAAGACGTAGCTAATGAAATTACAAAGTACTTTCTTAGAAATTGTTACAAGACAATTCCATAGATGTGAAGTCTCACATTCAAAGTACATTCCTTTGAACATCCTTCTTGCATAAAAGTTTCTAATCTAGGCATAGACTCTCAATATCCAACTCCCAATATGGAAACATTTCCACATTTGCCATATGACAACTCATTCTTAATAGAATCTTATCTATTCATAATAATGTCGATATGGTCCATCCAATACCATACTTCCAACTACTTACAAGCGATCAATCCTCAGCGAACTTTGGATCGTCCTTTGATAGTTGTTAAATTCTTTCAGTCAAAACCAATTCTATTCCTTTTTCCCTCTTAATGCGTTAGACATTTGGAAAATTTTAGAATGGTAAAATACTATAGCATTTACAATCGATCCTATACCCGAAGCGTATGGGACACGATGCATAATGTCTTACATAAAGATATGATACTTTACCAATCTTTTGCCATAATATTTTATGTGTCATGTTCTTACAATTCGAACTATGAAGAGGGATGCCGTAATCATAATCGAATTTTAAGAACACACAATGTATCCTTTGACTGAAAATATTAAAATTTCTTAATCTAAGCTTTAGATTTTGAAATGGAGTATAATATTCTCTCCCTTAATTATAGCAAAACAACTTTTCAACCCATGCAACTTTGCAAATGGAATCTTTGTTTTTCTATAATTAATATTGCTAACTTGCAATACTCGCCATAACAATCATACAAGCATAACACTTATGCTCCCACTATCATGATGATTATCATATAAGCATAACATTTATGCTCCCACTAGCTTTGACATGTATTCAAAAAACAAATGAACTTCCAGAAAACAATGCCTATTGAATCTCTGAAATTCATATTTCTAATACCAGATGCTTCGATAAGCCTTTATCTAAGCTTCTTAACCTTATACACCTTTGCCTTAGATAGCTCATATGTGTGTTTAAACAATTCATAACTTATGTTACTAAGTTCCAAATGTTGAAACTAATTGCGAAATCTCACAATTCGAACTATGGAAAGGGATGCCGTAACCATAATCGAATTTGAGAATACAATTTTCACAATTGCTATCTTCTTAAAATCTCTCTTAGTGAAAGCATTTCCTCACAGTCATTTTCATGAAGGAGGGAATCTTATGACACTTAGATTTTATGGTGTATGAGTTCCTATCCATGTGAATTTGCCAAAAACAAGGTTTGCGACAAATCCAAACTCATATGGACTGAACTTTCTTAATCTTGATTTCTTGCCCTATGGTAACACGAGTGCCCACCATGCCTTCCAAGTAGTTTAGTAACTTGTCCTTACATATCAATTTACTTTCCATCGACTAAGGCTTTAGTGTATATTCAAATGAGAACTCATAGAACTCATATACACAATTAACTCAATTGGAATGGCACAGAAACAAAACAATGTCAGCACGATAGGTTGTAAACCTCAAGTCGTGTGCTAGTGATGATCGATAAGGTTTATTCTTGATTTGTTCTTGAAACTTTTCAAGACCATTAAGACTCCCACTGACTTCTTGACATATAAGATTCTCTTGTCAAGAAACATTTCTTGACAAACAAATATTCAAGAGTTAGTGAAGCATTTATCAAGACAAAACACTTCACACAATTGGTCCTAGTTGGTCTTTGTCTTATCCAAGACAACACAACTTACCAATTTCAAATGTGCAAGAATAAGAAAACTTTTCCAAATTCCACATTTGATGAGTGTTATAAACCTACTTAAGACTTTTCACTCAATGTCACAATCTTGACTCTAAGACTTGATATTGGAACGAAGTATGATTGACTTCTTGATTTAACCATTTCTACAATACTTGATTCCTCTTCTTAGACATGCAATCGCACTAAGACTCACTTAGAGGATCAATTGAGACATGGTTCTTAATCATAAAGACTTATCATAAAACACAATAAAAGGTACTCTCCTTTCTTCTTAGAATAGAGAAACTTTTATCTTTCTGCCTACTTGATTCTTCTTTATTCGTTCTACTATTCATTGAAACTCTTTCAATCAACTTAGAATTATACTTAATCTTATAAGTATAACCATATTTACTAAACTTTAGTAAATCATGACGAATATCTTTGTCACTCTTGTGGTAGACTTGATCAACGTACGACCTAGTGTACTCGATCTCCTAGTCCTTCAATTGACACTTTGCCAAAGAATTAGTCTAAGGTTCCCAAATGTGAAAGTTTTTCATTCATCATACAATGCACATTGCATGATTCCAAGTTTCTGTCCAATTGAAACTTGGGTGATGAGAAACTCTCCCTATTTGGTAAAATTTTGACATTTCCACAAATAACACAATTAAGAATCAAATCCATTATTGCTAATAATAGAAACATTCAAACATCAATTCTTTCATACATGCCATTGCAAGGATAAATAAATAAGATAAAGTCAAAATTCATTTTATTGCGGAAAAAATTTTGTCCTTACAATTCAACTCAATTGAAAAACTATGTTATTACATATTTCTTAACAATCTATTCTAACTCCAAGTAGTAGCTCAAGAATCCAATCTTCAAGTAATGCGATCGAAATCCATTTCTTCACGATCAGATTCAGCTCACTTCTTCCCTTAAGCTTCCTCTCTTTTCTTCGATCCTACAAAACATCAAAATGCAGTCTTATCACATCATGCATTAAGAATCTAGAATAGGAACTTAAAAGAGTTAGATAATGGATTTTACCTGAAGTGGAGCCAAACGACTTGACTCTCCCATCTCTTAGATCTCTCAGGTAATTTGGGCAGCTTCGTCTCCAATGCCCCTTCTCTTGGCAATAAAAGCAAATGGACTCCTTTGGCACAGCACATCGGACAATCACAGACTTAGTTCTTTCTGCACTTCCAATGTTGCCAGTGTCCATTGAAGTTTGGGAGTTTGATTCACTAGACAAATTTGCTTGACCAGCACGCCAAATCATTGTTGATTCAGCAGCTATAAGCAAATAGGTGAGATCAATTAGGGTCACGTCGTGGTCCATCATATAGTACTTTCTAACGAACTCACTATATGATTCAGGAAGTGACTGAAGAACCCAGTCAATATCCAACCCACTTGAAATCTTGACACCCAACATGTTTAACCTATCAATGTATGACTTCATCTCTAAGACGTGCGCACACACAGGTTTCCCATCTTCGTGTTTACTTGCCAAAAGGGCTTGAGTGAGCTTGAACTTTTCAAGCCTTTGAACTTGTGGGTCAGGGAGAATAATTGGAGGAGGTGGAGGAAGTGAAGCATGACTCTCATTTCCTTGATCGTATCTCGGAACGTCATCTTCATTTGGAAAGCTTGTTCCAAAGGATTTGGGAAGACTATTGTAAGATTCAGACATCTACAAAACGGGAGAAAATTCAAGTTAAGTTGATTAGAATTCTTGATGCAACACCCAAATGAAACATCAAGCTAGGATCCAACACAATACTCTACAACCTAGAAGAGGGATGCCGTAATCTAGTTGCAGAATATTTGAAGGTAGGTAAATGACGATTTACCAATTTCCACCATGAAAAACGAAAAAGAAGTTTAAGTTTTAAATGAATTGAAACTCCTAGATCTTTTGAGACTCATTGAACTCTTCAATGGCATGTTTAATCTCGATTATGCCCTACTATTCGTGACTGGGATGCCGAGGATCACAAACAAGGTGTGAATAACCATGCGAATCACGTGGTGCACCCAATGTTACTATCACCTAATCAATGTGCCGGTTAGCCACACACGCTCCATTGATCTATGACAAACATCGAGTCACCCTTCGCTACCAATGTCATCCCCAAATTAGTGTGCCGGTTAACCACACACGCTCCACTAACGTTTGACAAGGGTACGAAGTGTAATTCCATGGGTTAGCATACAATTTCACATTTTTCCTAAAGTAACTATGATTTGGGAATTTGAAAAAAAAAACATTTAGTTACTTTGTACTTCATTATACTTATAATGGAAGGTTTCTGTCCTATCCTACCCGTTCGGCTAACGACCCTCCACTAGTCAAGAGTGCGGTGGGTAAGAGTGGATACCCATTCAATCGCCATTTTATAGGCAATTTCCTTAAACACCCCTTATAGACTAGCTTCGTGAATGAGGCCTACTAACGGTAAGACTGAATTTTTAGTTATACATATATAATATTAAACTTTTAATGTTATATATAGTATAAGGGTGTATTTTACACTTTTAAAATACTAGGTGGTTTAAATTATACTTTTAATTAACCAAAATCATTATGGATTTATTAAATCTCTTTTAATTATACACTTAATTAATTTAATAAAACCATAAGGGTTTAATTTGAACTTTTCAAAATCAGGGTTTTGGATTTTAGACTTTCAAAATTAACTTTTAATCAACAATTTAAATTCCAAAACTTGAGGGCAAGTTTTTAAACTCTTCAAAACAATTAGGTTTTAATCTCACTTAAAATTTTGAATTTGAGACATTTAAATTAAAATTTTAAATATTAAAACTGTTGATTTAATAATTACCATAAATTAAACAATTAATTTAAATTATTAAATCACAAGGGATTATCTAGATCATGAGGATAATTACCAATTATACATCTAAGATATCCAAATCCCTTGAATCCCTCTCTAAATCTCGAAAATAAGGGATGGGATAATTCAAGATCTTTAATTACCATATTTAACAATTAAAAGATAATTACAAGATATGGGATTATCCAAATCCCTAAAATTTAGGATCTAACCTTGGGGAAGGAGGTAATTTCGAAATCCAAGGGTTGGAAAACCCTAGATTTCAAAATCTTGGAGGCTAAGGAAAGGATTTGGGAAACCCTAGCAAAAATCGCCATCTAGGGTTTAGCAACCCTAATTGCGAAAAATACCTAGCCTTTAGGGTTCATTAGCCATAAACCCTAATATGTCAAGTTCATAAATTTGAATAAAAGCTAATTGAAAACAAAAACCAATGTCTCTGATACCACTTCTGATGGGTTTAATACAAACAATCCTATGTGTGCATGCAACCCTAGTATTGGATCTATGTTTTCACTATTAGTTATACAGCTTTATGAACACAAAAAGAAACCTGGCATGCTACTATAATTTTCGAAATTCATATATAAAGCTAGAATACATACCTTTTGTTGTTGTATAGCAATAACAACTAGTTCCTTGAATTTCCTTAGCTCTTGAAAGCAAGTACCACAAGTGTAGTACCTCTAATGGAGTCACAAACACCATATGCAACTTGGATGAAGAGGAGAAGAAAGGGAGGCACCAAAAACGGCTGGAAACCCTAATGGAAGTGTTGTCTACGTTTTTGGGGCATAGGGGCCCTTTATATACATGTAGGCTATTAGGGTTTACAACTAGGAAACCCTAATATGACTGCTTAGGCCCTAAGCAGCCCATGGACTCCTTAAACATATCCCTTGGACGATTTCTAATGGGCTTCCCATAGAATTCGTCCAACCTATATATTATTTGGTGATCCATAGCCCAATTGTAATTATCTTATAATTACAACTTCAGTCCCCTAAGTTTAATTAATCTCTTTTAGCCACAAAATTAATTAACAATTAATTCTTGACTAATATCAATTAAACAATATGATTTCTCCTTTAATATATTATTCTTATAATATATTAATAAATCATATTTAAACCTTTCTCTCCTTAAATCATCCTACATATTGCTATGGTGAAGGCAACCCAAAAGGACTATGCTCATAATCGGGTCAAGTACATACCAAAATAGTTATGGACTTAGACACTAATCCAACAGTCTCCCACTTGGATAAGTCTAATAACTATTTTCCGTACGACTTCAAAACCTGATCAGCAATCGTAGCTTTCAAAAGTCGCTGTCAACTCTGATCTTATCAGATAGCGTGTCCTCTAGATAAGGGATTATACATTCCTCCATTCTCAAGATATCGTATAGACAAAAGACATGAATTTCAATCATTCTCTCTATACTGTTTCCCGACTTCCGATTTATGACGACTGATAACAGACTACAATTGAACACATCAACTTAGTCCCGGCTTGGCCAAGCGCTTAAGTGTCATCACTAAATCATCGAGAGGCCCACATATATCGCTTTTATCCCACTTTGGGTAAAAGGAATGGATAAACTTCGACTCAAATGCTCGCTTGCATTTACTGATCGAATCACACACAACAATAAGTTTTATAACACCAAGTTACTGGTGCGTTTACTTATTATCAATGTGTAACTGACCAACAAATAACAACTCACACGTCTCGGTTTCAAGAATATACAATATTATCGTCTCACTAATCACTCATGATAAATCCATGAAGTGATCCAAGTGAGCGTGGGTTTAATCCAATACTCTAATCTTATAAAAGCACTCATGAATTCTGCAGCAAACTTGTGCCATGTCTCAACGCTTCAGACAATCTACAGACAGATTCATGACAGTCTTTATTCATACCTACTCCCAACGTATGACCGACTGTGGATGTTTGAATAACCTAGTTATTCTGGAAGTCAAAACATGCAAACTGAAACATGACAATAATACTTAATCCTATATGGCCCCAAACTTGTGAGAGTAAATAAAACACTTCTATTTATCCACCATATTGATCACTCATTATTTATCATTTAATGTTTCGAATAATCAACTCATTACTTGAATTACAACAACAATTGTCCCATGCTCTAAGCATGTACACTTTGTTTCCTATGGTCCATGCTTTGTGAAATAGAACAATTGAAAACTTTTCCAATGATTCTCATTTCACAATTCCTCAATCCCTATTATTAGTGTAAGAACACAAGGTTCTTCCACTACTAGAATATGCTAGATTCTAACATTTTACGCAACGATCCTTTCGTAAAGTCATAGCACAAAAGTCACCAAGACTTGGCTAATGAAATTACAAAGTATTTACTTAGAAATTGTTACAAGACAATTCTATAGACGCGAAGTCTCACATTCGAAGTACATTCCTTTGAACATGCTTCTTGCATAAAAGTTTCTAATCTAGACATAGATTCTTAATATCCAACTCCCAATATGGAAACTTTTCCACATTTGCTATATGACAACTCATTCTTAATAGAATCTTATCTATTCGTAATAATGTTGATATGGTCCATCCAATACCATACTTTCAACTACTTACAAACGATCAATCCTCAGCGAACTTTGGATCATCCTTTGATAGTTGTTAAATTCTTTCAGTCAAAACCAATTCTATTCCTTTTTTCCTCTTAATGCGCTAGACATTTGGAAAATTTTAGAATGGTAAAATACTATAGCATTTACAATCGATCCTATACCCGAAGCGTATGGGACACGATGCATAATGTCTTACATAAAGATATGATACTTTACCAATCTTTTGCCATAATATTTTATGTGTCATGTTCTCACAATTCGAACTATGAAGAGGGATGCCGTAATCATAATCGAATTTTAAGAACACACAATGTATCCTTGGACTGAAAATATTAAAATTTCTTAATCTAAGCTTTAGATTTTGAAACGAAGTATAATATTCTCTCCCTTAATTATAACAAAACAACTTTTCAACCCATGCAACTTTGCAAATGGAATCTTTGTTTTTCTATAATTAATATTGCTATCTTGCAATACTCGCCATAACAATCATACAAGCATAACACTTATGCTCCCACTATCATGATGATTATCATATAAGCATAACATTTATGCTCCCACTAGCTTTGACATGTATTCAGAAAACAAATGAACTTTCAGAAAACAATGCCTATTGAATCTCTGAAATTCATATTTCTAATACCAGATGCTTCGATAAGCCTTTATCTAAGCTTCTTAACCTTATACACCTTTGCTTTAGATAGCTCATATGTGTGTTTAAACAATTCATAACTTATGTTACTAAGTTCCAAATGTTGAAACTAATTGCCAAATCTCACAATTCGAACTATGGAAAGGGATGCCGTAACCATAATCGAATTTGAGAATACAATTTTCACAATTGCTATCTTCTTAAAATCTCTCTTAGTGAAAGCATTTCCTCACAGTCATTTTCATGAAGGAAGGAATCTTCATCACAAAGTTTCCTAGGACGACGAGTGGAGTGGATGCTATAAGGGTGATCGTGGGCAGGCTGATGAAGAGTGCCCACTTTATTCCAATTTCTGAGAGTATATATGTAGAGAAGTTGACAGACATTTATGTGAGTGAGGTGGTGGCTAGACACCGAGTGCTCGTGTCTGTAGTCTCCGACAGGGATGTCCAGTTCACTTCCAGATTCTGGAAGAAGTTTCACTAGGAAATGAACACTCAGCTGCATTTCAGTACGGCGTACTACCCTCAGGATGACAGTCAGAGTGAGAGGACGATCCAGACGCTGGAGGACATGCTTCGAGCATGGGTGTTGGACTTTGGAGGGAGCGGGGAAACGTACCTCCTACTAGCAGAGTTTTCGTACAATAACAGTTAGCATGCCAATATCGACCGGGCTCCATTCGAGATGTTATATGGACGGAGGTGCAGGACCCCGATGTGTTGGGACGAAGTTGGTCATCGGGTCACGGGAAGCACTGAGGTCGTGCTCAAGACCACCAGATTGATTCAGCAGGTGTGTGACGGGTTGCAAGTCGTGCAGAGCCATCAGAAAAGTTATGCTAACCGGCGGAGTTCATATCTCGAGTTTCAGGTAGAGGATTTCATACTGCTAAAGGTGTCGCCCTAGAAAGGGATTATTAGGTTTCGGGAGAGGGGTAAGTTGGGGCCCTGTTTCATAGGCCCGTTTAGGATCACGACCCGAGTGGGCAAAGTGGCATATTGTTTAGAGCTTCTAGAGGAGCTTAGTCAGATTCACAACACCTTCCATGTGTCTCGGCTTCGGAAGTGTGTTGCTGACGAGTCCGCAGTTGTTTCCTTGGATGACATTCAGGTGGATGGGAGCCTGAATTATGTCGAGAAGCAGGTCGCCATATTAGATAGGAAGACAAAGGGTCTTCTCACCAAAGACGTGAAGTTGGTAAAGGTATAATGGCAGCACCGGGCTCCGAATGGACTTGGGAGCCAGAGGAGGAGATAAGTGAGCATTATCCCGATATGTTTATAGCTATGGACTTCGAGGACGAAGTCTAGCTTAATTAGGAGAGAGTTGTAACACCCTAAACCTGGTACATCTTGAAACCCTAAAGAGTTTACGTTTTAGCATAATTGGTCCCTTGAGTACGTTGGGCGTACCTATGAGTACGCCTAGCGTACTCTGCATGAATGATCGCAGAGGAGCCTCACGTATGATGTGCGTACGTGAGGGTATGTCGGGCGTACACATCAGAGCGTCAAAACCCTAAATCTCAGACTTGTCCCCTATTTAAACGTTTCTTAGCCTCTTGGACCAAACCCTATCAGTCTCTTTAGCCCAATTTCGTCTTCCTACAGCTGAGTTAGTGTGAGAGTGAGAGTTAGAGCCTAAGAAGAAGGTTTTGGTGGCCGTTTTGGAGTTCTTTCAAGAAGTAGAGTTGTTAAACAAGCTTGGATCATTTTGGTGCTTCAATAATCTACATTGGCGTCATCTGGCAAGGCTTCTGGAGGTAAAAAGCTTGCACCTTTCCATTTAAATCATTAGACATAGCTAGGGTTTTCTAGTTTTGTCCCTTTGTTGGATTTTGGACCTCTTTTGGCAAGTTATGCAACTCCATGAGAGGAGAATGGCAGATCTGAGGTCCCTTGGTCGTTTAGATGCATAAAAATGGAGCCTTGGTGAATGTATTTTCTCATGCATGGGTTAAAGACCTTGGAAAGGTCTTAATGAAGGTTTTGGGTGTATGTGAGGAATGCGAAGGCATAAAGTTGGCAACTTTATGCCTTAGGACGTATTAAACAACTCAGATCTGGCTATTGGACATAAAGGAATCCGGTGTTACGCACTTAATGCAGATAATGCTTGATCTGGAATGGTACATCGAGCGTACACGCTACAGATTGGGTTGGAACTGTTTTGGGCCTTTGAGCTTTTGGGCTTCATTTTGGTTATTAGATTGATTGAATTTTTTGAATTATGAGTTATTTCATCTGTTATGAGCCAAGGGTACTTTGGTTGGGCCTTATTGCGCCAAGAGACCCATTAATAATCTTAAAACTTGGATTTTGGGCCCATCAACAAGGGAAGGATAATTGGGCCTCATGGATGGGTTTGGAGTTTGGGTTTCTCCTTTGACTAATATAAGTTCCTATCATTGATTAATATTATTATTCAGCATGGGAGATTCGGACTGTTAGGAGAGCACTTTGGTATTTAGCAGACAAAGGTGAGTCTCCTCACCATACCAATGGGTCGAAGGCACCAAGGTCGGCCCATTAATTGTTACGTATATGCTACTTGGATTATTTGATATGTAATGTGCTAGTTGTATATGTGTATTATGTATGGAAGACCTCGGGGGGGGGGGGGGGGGTTCCGAGGTACTTAGGTGTAAGACATTGGAGGGTTTCCTTGGCATCCTAGGTCAAAGACCTCGGGGGTTCTCGAGGCACTTAGGTGTAAGATCTTGGAGGGTTTCCTGGGCATCCTAAGTCAAAGACCTCGGGGGTTCTCGAGGCATTGTGCTAAGACCATGTGGTGGTTCCCATAGCACCCGGAGTAAGACCCTGGAGAGTTTCCAGGGCTTCCTTATGTGTTGGTTGCATGGCTTATGTGTTTGTATAGTTGATAGCTAGTATGATATGGTGTACGTGTTTTTGTGTGGGTATGATCTGTGGAACTCACTAAGCTTTCAAGCTTACCGTTTATGTATTTGTTTCAGGTACATCTGAGCCTAAGGGCAAGGGAAAGGCGTGATGGCGCGGCGTGCACTCTATCTCTATTCTTCACTAATATGTTTTGGGACACTCAAGTCATTTAAACAAACTTGTAATGAATATGAACTTGAAAACAAATATGTTGGAATTTCATGGTTTATGAAAGTGTGTTTATCAATTAAAAATGAAAATTTGGGTCGTTACAATTGGTTGTTGTGTTTAACATTACAAGACAGAAATTTCAGATTGTGACATATGTCCTCGAAAAAGACCTTAAGGAAATTGTTGAGTCCACTGCTACTCCTGAGGAGATCGCTTAATATAGGACTCATGAGAAGGACGCCACGAAGGTGTCTTGTATCATGTTGGCTACTGTGTCAGCAGAACTCCAAAAGTCATATGAGGACTGCTACCCTTTCGAGATGCACCAAGACTTGATGGAAAGATACCATCAAAGTGCTCGACAAGAAAGGTATGGAATTATTGACTCTATGATAACAGCAAACACAATGGATGGAGAGTCTATCACGGCCCACTTGTAGAAAATTCAAAGGTTTGTGGACCGCTTGCTAAAGTTGAATGTCAATTTCGATGAAGAGTTGACCATAGATATCATTCTACACTCTTTACCTCCCTGTTGTGATCAGTTCCGTATGCCCTATCATATGAACAAGGAGGAGGTCACTCTTAGCAAGCTTCAAGGACTTTTGAGGACTGCTGAAAGTAGTCTTAAAGATAAATCTGTTGTTACTACTCCTACTGATATTGCCCCTGTGTTGGCAATTGGACAAAGGAAAGGGAAGAAGAGGAAGGCTCCCTCTAAAAGCCACAAGGGAATGTCTCTTGATGGATCGTCTTCTAGTGGGACCAAAGCTGGTTCTTCTAATCCCTCTACCAATCCACAGAAGCAGAGTGTTTCTATTGTCATGATAAAGGGCACTGGAAGTGAAACTGCCCCAAATACTTGCAGGATGTTAAGGATGGGAAGGTTAGCCCACCCATGCAGGTATTTATACTATTCTATCTAATAACTCATCACATTCTTGTTCTTCGGTCCTTGATACAGGTTGTAGTTTCCACATTGTTCTGATTTGCAGGGACTAACAAGAAGTAAGGATGTGGAGCACGGGAAGATGAACATGATCATGGGGAATAGGAAAATGTTGTATGTCACCAAGATTGGAGTTTATTCTTTATTTCTTAGTAGTGGGTTAGAATTAGATTTGAATAATCGTTGCTACTCGTACGATTTGGCGAGAAATATTATTTCCTTTCAAGGGTTGTACAAACAAGGTTTTAGATTTTAATTTGATAATGAAACTGGTTCTATTAATTCTTTTTATAATATTGTTTTTTATTTTAAAGCATTTCTTTGTAATGGTGTATATGAAACTATGATGGTTGTAGACAACTTAGGAAATAATGTGTGGCACATTGATTCCTCCAATAGTTTGGATAGGGCATGCTTATGGAATTGTCATCTTGGACATGTCAACAAGAAGCACAAAGGCCAACTCCAAAATGGTGGAGTCTAGGAGTCATTCGACTTGAAGTCGGATGACACTTGTGAATTTTGTTTGCTTGGAAAGATGACCAGGTCATCCTTCACTGGTACTTGTGAAAGGATGAAGGTTTTTTGGATCTCATACAAACCGATGTGTGTGGACCCTTCTAAACATCCACAAGGGATGCTAACCGCTTCTATGTGACTTTTACTGATGATTACAGCAGATATGGCTATATCTAATTAATCAAGCATAAGTTAGAAAAATTTGAAAAGTTCAAAGAGCCCAAACAAGAAGTGGAGAATTAGTTGGACAGGTAGATAAAGATGCTCCGATCCGATCGGGATGGTGAGTATCTTAGTACCGAGTTCCTAGACTCTCTTCAGGAATGTTGAAATGATTCACAATTGATGCCACCTATGACACCACAACTTAATGGTGTGGCTGAGAGTCACAATCGAACCTTGTTGGACATGGTTCGTTCCATGATGAGTCGATCTTCTTTATGCATCTCATTCTGGGGGTATACCTTAGAGACTGCTGCTCGTGTCCTTAATCTAGTCCCAACTAAGAAAGTTGTCAAAACACCTTACGAGATGTGCACCGGGAAGGTTCCCTCGTTAGCACACATCAAGGTTTGGGGTTGCAACACTTTCGTGAGACATGAGAATAATGACAAGCTCGAACCTCGAAGTGAGCGTTGTATTTTCATCGGCTACCCGTAGAAGTCCATTGGATATCTCTTCTACAGACTGGGTGGCAATGTTGTCTTCGTTGCAAGGACAGGGGTTTTCCGAGAGAGAGAACTCATATTCCAAGAGGAAAATGGGAGGCAAATTGACCTGAAGAGCTTCAAGAGTTTTTCGGGTCGTAAGACAGTCGAGTGCAAATGAATCTTCAAGAAGAAGACCCACATGGATAGGAAAGTACACACATATAAGGCGCGACTGGTTGCGAAGGGCATTACTCAAACTCATGGAGTTGACTATGATGAGACCTTCTTACAAGTAGCGAAGATTAAATCTATATGGGTTATGCTAGCCATAGCTGCATTTCATGAGTATGAAATATGGAAAATGGATCTCAAAACCGTTTTCCTTAATGGAATGTTGGCTGAAGATGTTTACATGAGTCAGCCAGAGGGTTTTGTCAATGCAAAGTAGCCTAATAGAGTGTGTAAGCTTGAGAAATCCATTTATGGATTGAAACAAGAATCTCGCAGATGGAATCTTTTTTTCGATGAGAAAGTCAAAGAGTTTGGATTTTCGAGAAGTGAGGATGAGTCTTGTGTATATGTCAAAGCTTGTGGGAGTATTGTTAGCTTTCTGGTGTTGTATGTGGATGACATACTTCTTATAGGAAATGACATCCCAACCTTGTAGGAGGTTAAGTCCTGGCTTGGGAAATGTTTCGCTATGAAGGACCGTAGAGAAGCTGATTACATCCTAGGGATAAGGATATTGAGAAACAGCAGTAAAAGACTAATTGGACTTAGTCTAAGTACCTACTTGGATAAGGTGTTGAAACGGTGCAACATGCAGGATTCTAAGAAAAGTGACTTACCTATCTTGAGCAATACCAAACTGAGTAAGACTCAAAGTCCGAGTACAGAGGCTAAGATAGCAGAGATGAGTCGAGTACCATATGCTTCTACAGTTTGCTCGATCATGTATAATATGACGTGTACTCGCCCTGATGTGGCCTTGCTTTGAGCATGGTCAACAGATATCAAGGGAATCCTGGTAAGGCTCACTAGATTGCGGTAAAGAACATTCTTAAGTACCTTTGGCGGACTAAGGACTGGGTCCTTAGCCTCGGTGGGAGTGATGACTTAAGAGTGACAGGGTATAGTGACGCCAGCTTTCAGACTGATAGAGATCATTTCCGCTCTCATTCGAGCTGGGTATTTACCCTGAATGGAGGAACAATAACTTGGAAAAGTTCCCAACATGAGACGATAGCTGATTCAACATGTGAATCATAGTACATAGTAGCAAGCGAAGGGGCGAAGGAGGCGATATGGCTGAAGAACTTCATCGGAGACCTTGGAGTTGTACAAGCTATAAAAGAGCCTATGGAGATTTTCTGTGATAGAGAGAGTGTGGTTGCCTTAGCCAAGGAACCAACGGATCATGGCAGATCCAGGCACATCGACAGAAAATATCACTTTATAAGACACTGGATAGAAGAAGGACTCCTCGTGGAAAAGAGAGTATCGTCAGAGAAGAACCCAGTTGACCCCCTTACGAAGGGATTGAGTAGGGTTAAGCACTTGCAGCATGCAAGGAGCATTGGGTTGAAGGACGATATTAGTTTTAGTGATTAGATAGCTGGTTAGAAGCTTGTAATAGATAAAATATAATTGACATTTGATGATAAATAAAAGGTGTTTTATTTATAAGTAAAGCTACTATCTTGTGTCAATTGTTTACTATTGTTTCATTTTGCATGTTGTGACTTCCAGAATAATTAAATTATTCAAACCATACACATTCAATCGTACTTGGGAAGTAGGTATTGAGGCTAGACTGTCATGAATTTGGTTTGTGGATTGTCTGAAGTGTTTAGGCCTAACAAAAGATTACTACAACATTCATGAGTGCTCATAAGGTCTGAGTATTGGATTAAACCCACGCTCACTTGAATCACTTCAAGGAATTTATCACGAGTGATTGTGAGACGATACTATCATATAGTCATCAAACCAAGAGATATGAGTTGTTGACTATGAGTTGGTTATACATTGATAGTGCGAAACTGCATCAGTAACTTGATGCTAAAAAAACGTGCTATGTTGTATGATTTAACAAGTAGTTAGTACGAGCATATGAGCCGGAATTTATTTGTTCCTTTTATCCTTGGAGGATTAAAAGCGATATCTTTGGCCCCTCGATAATTTTGTTTTGACTTATGTGTTGGGCTCGGTCAGTACTGAATTGATGTGTTCAATTAAGTTCTATGTCAAACAAATCAGAAACTGGGAAACAATTTGTTGGACAATAAGTATGATATTGTTCCATGTATTATTCAGGCGGATATCTTGAAGAACAGATGATTATATGATCCCTTATCTAAAATGGCGAGTTAGAGTTCGACAACGGTTTTTAAGAGCTATGATTGCTAGTCAGCTCCTAAATTCGCACTTCCATCTATAGTTATTAAACTTATCCAAGTGGGAGACTATTGGATAAGATGTCTAAATTGTAATGCCCGTAGATCAGGGCTAGCCAATTAGAGACGATAAACATCAAAAATGACTTTTTGATGGAAGATTATTTAGAAGGATTATTATTAACTAAGTTGTAGTATATGTCACAAGGTTTCCGTGCATATAAAGAATGCCGAAACTCGAGTTATAACGAAGAAGTTATGACCTGTCGAAGTTTCGCGACAGAACCAGCACGACATAGCGCGACGTAAATAGTGAATTTATGTTAGAGAAATATTTGGCCTTAGCGATCTAAATGAAAGTCGTAGAATACGTTAAACCGAAAGCATGCATAAAAAGAACGCCCAAATCTGACTTCGTATGAGTAAGTTAAGATTTTTCTAAGTTTCGACTTAGCGGTATGCAGCCCGAATACTCGATTTGAGATCTAGAGGTTTTTAGCCGAAACAATCTAAACGAGAATTTAAGATATCGATAATGGTAGTTCAACGATAAAAAGACAGACGAAAACGGAGTTCAGATGAAGGAGTTATGAATTTTCAACGGAGTTTTCCTGTCCCGGCCTACTAAAAATAATATATTAATAATATATTAAAATGAAAGTCACAATTAGCCGACTAAGTCTAAATGAAAGTTTTAGATATTGTTTTTACCTACGCGTGGATATAAAGAACGTCGAAAACGGAGCTTGTATGCGAAAGATATGAATTTCTGAAGTTCAGGGCACGAACTTCCACCGCTGTCAGAGCTCACGAGGTGAGCATTAAGTGGCTCATGAGGTGAGCAGATGATGGACGTCTTCCAGGGAAAGTGGACATGACGAACGCAATGACGTATCGAGCTCATGAGGTGAATATTAGAAACTCACGAGGTGAGAATTAAAAACTCACGAGGTGAGTTTAGCATTTTTTTTCCCTATAAATAGAAATCGAGGGTCAGCCGACTTTGGTTGCTCATCTCTTACTCTCCCACTCCTAATACTCTCTCTAAGCACGATTTTAACCCCCCCGAAGCCCCGGTATCATTCCCGAGACCCAAAGCAAGTCCCGAAGCCCGAAGATCCCGAGAAGTGAAATTCCAGAGCCGAAGCTCTGCCTGCGAGAAGCCGGTTTTAGTGAAGATCTTCCAGCTCTACCGAAGAATACTACTTTTACAAGTCGTAGTGTTGTCTGATCATCTTCTGATCAAGTGAGGGTATAGTCCCTTTCATAAACACGATATTAATACAAGTATTGTTTGAATGTATTAAGTATATGTTTTGGGTAAGTGTGTGGTTACTTTCTTCTAACACATAAATATGAAGTATTTGTTATAAAATATGTGCTATGTGTTTATATATTGTTGTTTATTTGAGATGAGTGTGGAATGGATGTTTTATATAGTTTTTAAATGAGTTAAACTGTATATGTATTTTATATCTACAAATATGTTGGGTAGAACATGGGTAGATGAGATAGTTGGCGTGTGATAAAAGGATGAATTGGATAATGAGATCAAGAGGTTAGTTTTAGATCCGTGAGTAGGGATCAGATCAAGAGGCTAGTTTTAGATCCGCGAGTATCGATTAGACCAAGAGGTTAGTCTTAGATTCGGGAGTATGGATCAGGTAAAGAGATAAAACTTATTATTAGTCCGAGAGTATGGATTAAGACTAAGTTAATTGTCCTTAATCCGGGAGTATGGATTGGGTACAATTATTGATCCGGGAATATGGATCAGATCAGGATTAAGGTATAGTTAATTGTCCCTTTTCCGGGAGTATGGATTGGGTACAATTATTGATCCGGGAGTGTGGATCAGATCAGGAGGTTAGTTTTAGATCCGTTAGTATGGAATAGGTAGTTTCAGATCCGTGAGTATTGATCAGGTGAAAAGGCTAGTTTTAGATCCGTGAGTACGGATCAGGTGAAGAGCATAGTTTTAGATCCGTGAGTAGGGATCAGGTAAAGAGGAAAATTTTAGATACGAGAGTTTAGATTGTGTCGTTGTGAGGATCGATGGGGTGGGATAATAGTTGCCTTTATATGGTGAAATTATACAAGTTTGAATGTTTTGCATATATAAATATATGATATAACATTGTGGGATGAAAACCCTATATGCTCACCAGGCTCCCATGCCTGACCGACTCAGTTTTCTTTGCATTACAGGTAATGGCACAAGAGTATAAGTTGGTGGACTTGACGAGAGATTTTAGATTATAGATCAGTAGTTATAAATAACTGTTGTAAGGTCTATTGTATTTTGTTTATGCTTTTGGTCTGTATCGGAACATGACATCCCGAGATTTTGTTATTTAATGAAAATACATTTCTTTAAATAAATGCTTTGATAAATTCTTATCATATTTTGTTTTGGGAACAAATTCTGCAATTGTTTTCTTTAAAAGATTACTCTGATTTTAAAACAAATCATAAACAAATGGGTATTTTCTGGCCTTGAAATTGGGGATGTAACAGTTGGTATCAGAGCATTAGTTTAAGCGAACTAGGAATTTGTAGGATTTCTAGACTTAAACTTACAATGCTAAGTGATGATTGTGAGATGAGTGTCTACCATATTTTAAGACACGAGCACTAGTATATTTTAGGAAAGTTGCCTAAAATGCTTTTATGTGCTAAATGTTATATGTTTTCCATATATGATATTATATGTTCGGATCTATGGTCTGTTGCCGACCGGGTCTGTAAACCTTATGTGTTTAGGATTCTAAGCGTACGACTACGGTATTAGAACTAGCATGTAAACGTTTCGGAGTGATATGTAGATTTATACGTCTATCGTAAGTAAAGCTTTCTTAACTTAAATTCTCGCCCGGTACACCGAATGTCTGCATGGATGTACCAAGCGTTATGGTGAAGACTCGTAGAGAATTGGGTAAATGGAGGAAATGAAAGGCTTATGATATTGAATGTAACCTATCGGAAGATATCGTAAGAGTGGTATCTTGCCTTTATAATATGTCTGATAAAATAATGAAACGTTTAGAGGAGTACGGTACGTCTGAAGTACACCTTCGGTTGGCAGGATGATGGAACGATTGGTGTAATTCTTGAAGTTGTCCCATCGTCAGGAATTTCCATCACCAACCGAATTGAAGTAGAATTTATGATTGAAGATACGCATGAAAGAAGTCCTAGTAGAGTCTAGGAGAATTTTTATGATTAATTTGACACATTCATATGTGTTAAATTGTTTTGTGATTTTAGGACTTGGGGACTGCAAGACAATACTTGGGACGTGTGAAATCCCCAATTTCACGGCCAGAAAAGACCGATTTTGTTTATGATTTACAAAAATCAGAGTATCTCTTTTAATAAAAATGTTGCGGAATTTGTTCCCAGAAAAACATGATAATCACGTTATCAAAGCATTTCTAAAGAAATATATTTTTATTCACTTTTAAAACATTTGGGATGTCATCGTCAATACAGAAACATAAGCATAAACAAAACTTACATTCATTTACACTAGTGATCTACATCTCTTTTAAATCTCTCGGTGTAATGTGACTTCATATCAACACATGTGATATAAATAAACTGAGTGGGTCAGGTTGGGAAACATGGTGTGTACATAGGGTTTTCAACCCACAATAATATAATTATTATGTTTAATCATCAAACAGTTAACCCAATTACCCATCCCTGTTATCTTCTTTAATCTTAAGGATCTACCCTAAGAATCAGCTATTTCTCGCTCATTCATTCCTAAGGATTTTCCTAAGGAATAGGTACGAAGTCCATCGTTGTCAATGACACAGCTGTCAAGCACAGCTGCTAGTTCTATCACTTAGGTGCACCTGCCATAGTTGTGACATTCTATATGAGGCGCTTCTGCCGGTATTGTTCTTTAGACGCTAATGTCAAGGTTATAATGTTCTCTATTAGGCACAGCTGCTGATATTATTCTTAGAGCGCAGGTGCTAGGATGTTTGTCGTAGATCAACAACATCTACAGGTTGTGGTGCAGCTGCCAGTGCTCATCTATAGGGTACTAGGTCCATTGCTGCCAATGTTCACCTATAGGGCACTAGGTCCATACCACTAATATTCCTCTATTTTATATTTCACCCCTCGTCCTTCATCTACCCATGTTTTACCCAACATATTTTGTAGATATAAAAATACATATACGGTTTAAAACATTTTAAACATGTATAAAAATCTCTCACCCAGCATAGACAGCAAGTATTCAGACAATATGCACACATAGCACATAATTTATATTAAATACTTCATATCTATGTGTAAGATGAAAGTAACTATGCACTCACTTGGTAAGGTGGTGACTCAGTACTCGGACAGAACTTCGTTACTCTTAAAACAATTTTCCTCGGATAAAACCTAGTATCATTACCACTAGACTTTAGTATAATATTCACCGACACTAATTAATGGTCTAGCTATTATTACTATTATATAAGCGTTAAACGATACTTATATAACCCATAATAATAGCCCAAGTGCTTATTATAAGGTCCTAATAACATTACTATAGTTAATTAGAAGCTATATTAAAAATAGCGTAGGTATAACTCACCTACAGCGGGTTTTTCTTAAAACCAGGCTTCGCTGGAGCAGCGTTCCTGAGCCGAAAGGCTCTTTTCTTGGAGCCGTCGGGCGCTCCGGGGCTTCCGCCTCATGCTACGGAGTTACCCTAGGCTTTGGGGGGTTAGGGAGGCTTAGAGAGAGAGTTTAGAGAGAGAAAGAAGTGGGGAAAGGTGTGGGAAATGGAGGAACCCGACACCTATATTTATAGGCTGAATTCCTGATGGACTCACCGAGTAGGAGGACCTACTCGCCGAGTTGGGGCATGTGGCAGTCTTTTGGTGGTGCCACGTGTCCAATTCTGGTGGTGCCACGCCACCCCTTATCGCGTATCAGCCTTCAAACTTATAAAAATCATAACTCTTGCATACGAGCTTCGTTTTCGACGTTCTTCTTTTCAACGCGTAGGTAAAATCAAGATCTACAACTTTCATTTAGACTCCGTCGGCTAATTCTCGACCGATCTCAAATTTAACAGTAGGAGCCGTTTAGACTGTTAAATGACCGCGAAGAATTTGTAACTTCTTCATACGGAATCCGTTTTCGTCTATCTTTTTACTGTTGAGTTCCTATTAATGAGATCTTCAACTCTCATTTAGGTCGTGTAAGCCAAAAACTGCTCGAACTAAAATTCGAGTTTCGGGTCGTGCACTGCTAAGCCAAATCTTAGAAAAATCATAACTTTCTCATACGAAGTCAGATTTGGGCGTTCTTTTTATGGATGTTCTCAGTTTAATGTATACTACAACTTTGGTTTAGATCACTAAGGCTAAAAATCGCCCCATCGTAAATTTACTATTTACGCTTCCCGGTGTCGTGGCGGTTTTGCCGTAAAACTTCGACGGGCCATAACTTCTTCGTTATAACTCGGATTTTGGTGTTCTTTATATGTACGGAAACCTTGAGACATATTCTAAAACTTGGTTAAGACTATTTATTATAAATAATCTTTTTCCAAAAAGTCATTCTCGACACTTATTGCCTCTAAATTGACTAGCTCGGATCTGCGGGCGTTACAGGACGAGTATGAGTAGGTGTGAATAGTAGTAGAGATCTATACTACTGGAACCACAGGGCTCATGCTTGGATCATGGAAAGTAACAAGGTTACCAAGAAGTTTGTGACTGATTTCATTTTTACTCAAGTATGTCATTACCATTGTTTTAGTAATGACTAGTAAGATGGTTGTTATTCCAACCCTAGTGGTCATAACAAATTGAGTCCAACTACGATGACTTTGTTACGTGGTTCATAGAACCAAGTTCGAGGTAGCATCTGACTCAAGTCAGAAGATTGAAATCAATGTGATCGATAGCATCGCGCTCGTTGTTAAGGAAGCTTGTAGCTAGAAATGCTACATGTAAAATGTGATTATATCATATTAGAATATGAAGGAAGGTATATTCCATTCTGGAATTTGATTCTAAGAGACTTGAGTCTAAGCATTGCATCATACGATGAGAGGTCATTAGAACATGACCCATCGATTTATTACATTAGATAAAGGAAAGTACTTATCCTAAGAAAAAGAAGAAGTCCTCAATAATGATTTATTTTGTAACTCGAAGGTTACAATTGAAAGTACAACATAGTACGAAGAGTAGATTCAGGATTGAGCACTACCTGCTATCGAGAAGTCCAAGAGTTAGATACTCTTTCGAGGAAACATAGAACTTACAGTTATTACCTAGGATGAAGAGATTGTAAGTCCCTAATTATGCCTGTGTATCAATCAGATCCGTTTGATGGTGCGGAATCCCAATCAAACGGATGATGTCAGATCAAATAGAAGAGAAGGAGAAGAAGAAGAATATGAATCTTGAATGTATTGATAATATGAATTAAATTCCTTACACAAGATTCACACGCACAAACGCTCCTTTCTCTCTAAACCATAAACTTTCTTCATGTTCATCAATCTCTACTCCTCACCCTAACACCTATATATATACATGTTGGATATGGGCCGGAGAACATGGGCCGTAAACATTGGCCGTAAACTCCAGAAATATTACAGAAAAATATAATTTCCCAGAAAAGCAAAGTATAAACCACATTTTGAGCAAACAATCTCCCCTTGGTTTATAGCTTTCTTTTCTTAATTGACCCAAGAAGCTCCCCCTAAAAAGTAGCTGGCTTTTCTTGTTAATTTTCAATGGGAGCTTTGGCTTCAGCTTTAATCTTCGATGACTTCACAGCTTCAAGATGAACTTGATGAATCTTCAATAAATGACTTCATCTTGAGCAGTTGGGAATTTCTTCAGAATTTGACATTGAACGCACGTTGGGTGAGGAGGCTTGACGTACTGATTCTTGAAAAATAGCGCTTTCAGCTTGAGAATATTCAGAGAGAACATCAGAGAGAACAAATCTTCTAGATCACTTCAGCAGGTTTAAAATAGCAGCAGACTGATTGAGGAGGCTTCAATGCAATCTGTCACATAATCTTCAATTTCAGCTTCACCTTGCTTCTGGGGTTAAAGGATTGAATGTCGAAAGAACAATCTTCATTTCTTTCTCCTTCGAATGAGAATTCTTCGATGCTCACGGACGAAGCCTTGGCTCATAAATCTTCAACACAAACTCCATGAGTCTTATGTATACCTTAAATCACTTTTCAAGACAAAACAAAACTAAAAGAAAACTTAGCACACAAAACAAAAACAAAAATATTTTTTGGATTTTTCATATTTTCTAAAAAAGAAATAAAACATAAATAACACTATTTTTTTAATTCTCCCCTAATATTTAAATTAGAAGAACACTATGAATAAACTTAACAAAAACAATAATAATAGCTAACTTTAAGAGTGATTTGGGATCAAAGTTGTTGGACAATCTTATTCCACTTGTCGGTACCCTTATCTTCACATCTTCGTCTGATTGATCGCCAGTATTGTGGTCCACTTAAACACGGAAAATTTGTGACAATTTTGGACAATTTACCAATGACATGATACATGCATATATCTAACTATAACTTTATTATCATGATTGGCCCTAATTCTTAAATAAATTTTTCTTATGACCATTTAACTGACTACAACCAGGGATATTGTTGTCCACCTAAATCGAGCAATGAGATCTACAGACAATCTGTATGTGTTTAATTTTTAAGTGTATTAGAACGTGTTTCCCGCTTCCTGATATGCCCCAGCCATCAAGAACTTCCAGAGTACTCCTTACACCGGGTGAGCAGACAACCATTCAGAGAGAGGATAGATTCAGAATTCCATAACTTATTATTTCAGAGGGATTGAGAAGAAGAAGGTGGCATATGATGTGTACCAGGTCGGATTAGAAGTCACGCAAAGGAGACAGCATATGGCTAACAGATAAGAACTTTTTCACATATATATAGCCTGCAAAGAAATAGAGTTGCATATGTTGTGTACCAGGTTGGATTGGAAGTCAAGCAAAGGAGACAACATATGACTAACAGACGGAAAGAAAGAAAATGATATTCTACAGACCTAATTTATCGGAATTTACTAGTCGCCCCATCCAACCGGAATTAAGGACAGAATCCGCACATCGAGGAAAAGCTAAACCACGGTTCTAGATACGGGTTATTTAATGTGATCGGTAGATTCCCATGTATATCTCCCTGCTCAACCTATCCGAGCGTCGTGACATCAGGTTAAACGGATCTAACTAGGTCAAAGTTTGTCAAGTCCTTAAATTCATTAGGTTCAACTTTCCCTAGTCAAGTCCATTTAAAATCTTTCGTGCCTACCAGCGCATCGAACACAGAGCGTAGACAATTCCACTTAGGTACGTTACGCCGATTCAGATTGCCCATTATCACTTGTTGATTGCATTTCCCAAAACATCTCCTGCAAGCACTTTTCATAACCAACATATTTTTTTTCTGATTTTCTAATGTTTTTGATTTTTTTTTTTAATTTTCTAATTTTTTGTTTTGTTTTTATTTCTCCCCCCTAAATTTGTGCATATGAGAGAAATGAAAATAAATGCGCAAATTTAAACTATCCTAAAACAAAAATTAGTCTTCAAAGCGAATCAGCTTAAGAAAAACTCAGGAGTATAGAGAAGAAAACGCAAACCGTAATTTACCGGTTGAATCTGCATTCTGAAGGTCTGAGTACAGCAAGCATAATCTCAGAACAAATATGAAAATTCTTCATATCATTAAGCACTAACCCCATTTGTGATCTCTTCCTTTCTTCCTTTCCCACAAAAGGACACATTCTCCCAAACAATGTTCTGAGTGCTGTACAATTGAGAGATGCCTCCTATCATGTGCCTGGAACAACTACTACCAACAAACCGAAGTCTGATGATATGCCTCCATAGCTGCTCCGACACAGAGCGAGATCAGTTGGTCTTTGGAACCCAGTCCATTTTGAAACTAGGTTGACCTTTGTCATCAATGCAGGGTACTCTCTCCCATGACATATCCTGCTTATCAGAAACAGAAGATGTAGAAACGTTAGAATCCTTAGAAGATTTGGGAGATTGAGCCTTCGGAACCCATTTGTAGCTGGGTTTAACCCATTTCTTTTTCGATCTGATGGGTGGCTCAGTGCTTGCTTTTGATCTTGATGTTGGCCGTTGAGATAACTTTGATGACCGGTCTTTGTTTTACTGGATCATCTCTTGGATTGGGCTTGTTGACTGACATTTCCTTCTTGCCCTTGGGATTCAGATTCTTGGCCTTGTGGGTTTGATTCTTGGCCTTCTGCGCGTTCCAGTCACCATTGTCTGAACGTGACCTGAAGGGTTAGTTTTGAAGTATCTCCCACTTGGCGCGTTTTGCCATCCTTGTGCATAGTAGGGAACGTATGCACAATTAGGACAATTTCTGGCAATGTGTCCAGGTGTTCCACAGTGAAAACAAGTCTTTTTCTTCACCGTGAAGTTATTTCTTCCTGCCGCTGGTGGCGTATCCTTGCCTTTTCTCTTATTTTTCCCACACGCACAGTTGCAACATGCACTCTGTTTAGCTTGAAATGGTGGTCTGTATTTACCAACGGCAGGTTGATTAGAAGCAACAGATTTAGAGCTCAAGGGGTCGTTTGTTTGTTCAGAAGAACTCTCCTTGTTCTCATCCTCTGCTACTTTACATGCACATGTAACAGAAGCATCAGTATTTTCAACATTAATAACTCCTCCTGACACAAATCCAGCTCGTTTGCCATATCGAAGATGTGGCTCCCTGTCAGTTTCGTCCTGTGTCATAGGTATGGATGTGTAGTTATGATTATAAGGAGGAGGTACACTATCATACCCTAGACCCTTGTTTTGATTTTCTTTGAATTTTAATTGGGTTTCATATAAGGACTCGACTGTCTGACTTGACGCAATATAATTTTTGAAACTGACATCAGTTTTTCCACACTTAATTTTTAAAGCGTCAAGTTCTTCGGTTACAGCAGCAAGTTGTCTCTTAACATAATCATAATTTTCACACTTGTTGCTATACGCTTCCTGAAGTTTCCTAAAGTCCTTGGTTTTTGCTTCTAACTCAGCCTTCAGGGGTTTCTTTCGTTTCCTGAGTTGATATCCTTCATATCTCAGGTCGTCAACTTCTCTTTTAAATAAATCAATTTGTTCTCGAAGAAATTTAATCGTAGCTTCACAAGCTGGAGTACATGTAACTTCAGTGACCGGAATGTTTTCAAAACTCATTGTTTCTCTACAGTTCAAAGCATCAAGTTCTTGAATTACATAAGCAAGACTAAGATGATTGAGATCTTTTGTCTTCTTGATGATAGCCACGTTCATATCCCACGATTTCGGAAGTGAATTTAGCAGCTTTTTGTTTATCTCGAACTTAGTCAAGAAGATCCGGGCTATATTCATCTCAGTAGTGAGTGTAGTAAATCGCTGCAACTGAGTTTCAAGGGTTTCTCCAGGGATATAATCGAAAATGTTGAAATTTTGTCTTAACATATCCTGACGACTCTCTTTCATGTTTCAACTCCCTCGTAGACCTTAAAATCAATTAAAAAGCACAACTAGAAACCAAAATCAAACTTAAAAGTCAAACCCTTTGATTATAAACCTCAAAAGTCAACCTTAAAAGTCAAATTTGAAAAAGTCAAACTTAAAAAAGTCAAACCGAAAAGCTAAACTTGAAAATTTAAAAGTCAAACGAAAAAGTCAAAATTTAAAGTTAAAGGTCAAATTTGGAAGTCAAAGTCAAAATAAAAAATCAAAAATAAAAGTCAAAAATAAAAAAAAAATTATATTATTATTATTATTATTATTATTATTATTATTATTATTATTATTATTATTATTATTATTAATTTTAATTTTTTTTTAAAATTAAAATTAAAAGGAATTGAATTTTGGGCTGAAAGTGTAAAAAATACGAAACTCGAAGCGAAAAAGACGGCTTATATTTTAAACTTCGGAGGAAAGGAACAAGCAATCGTCTAGTTGAGTTGGTTAAGGCGCAGGCTCGAAGACTTTGAGGCAGTGGGTTCGAAACCCAACACCCTCAAAATGGCGCCCCTTTTTTTTATTAAAGCGATGCTGCTGCTGCTTGCTGCTGCTTAGCCGGCTTCCTTAGCCGCGATCCGAGCCGTGATCGGAGTCGAGCCGAGGCCGCAAACCTCCGGCGATCGTGAATAGTTTCCGGTCGTGAACCTCCGGCGACCGTGAACAGTTTCCGACCGTGAACTGTTTCCGACATTAAGCTTCGGCCGTGAACTCCGAAACCCTAGCCGCCGGCCGTAAACTCCGATCAAAAACACCGATTTTTCGACTTTGAAGCTCCAAAACTTGATCAAAAACCTTTGTTTATGAAAAACACGAAGAACAAACCCTCCTTTTTTGTGAGATCTATCCAAAACCGCAAAAATATTTTGAAAATAAGATCAAATAATGTCCCAAATCTGACAAAATTGACTGATACAACTTGGCTCTGATACCAATTGCAAGTCCCTAATTATGCCTGTGTATCAATCAGATCCGTTTGATGGTGCGGAATCCCAATCAAACGGATGATGTCAGATCAAATAGAAGAGAAGGAGAAGAAGAAGAATATGAATCTTGAATGTATTGATAATATGAATTAAATTCCTTACACAAGATTCACACGCACAAACGCTCCTTTCTCTTTAGACCGTAAACTTTCTTCGTGTTCATCAATGTCTACTCCTCACCCTAACACCTATATATATACATGTTGGATATGGGCCGGAGAACATGGGCCGTAAATGGGTTTACGGCCGTAAGGTGTTTACGGCCGTAAACTCAACCGTAAACATGGGCCGTAAACTCCAGAAATATTACAGAAAAATATAATTTCCCAGAAAAGCAAAGTATAAACCATATTTTGACCCAAAAGAGATAACGTATGGAATCATTATACAAGTCCTATTTCGATGATGATTCTGGGACGTAATCATCCTAAGGGGGAGATAATTGTAACGCCCGTAGATCAGGGCTTGCCAATTAGAGACGATAAACATCAAAAATGACTTTTTGAAGGAAGATTATTTAGACGGATTAATCTTAACTAATTTGTAGTATATGCCATAAGGTTTCCGTGCATATAAAGAACACCGAAATTCGAGTTATAACGAAGAAATTATGACCTGTCGCGACAAAACCGGCACGACACAGCGCGACGTAAATAGTGAATTTACGTTAGAGAGATATTTGGCCTTAACGATCTAAATGAAAGTCTTAGAATATGTTAAACCAAAAGCATGCATAAAAAGAACGCCCAAATCTAACTTCGTATGAGGAAGTTATGATTTTTCTAAGTTTCGACTTAGCGGTATGCAGCCCGAATACTCGATTTGAGATCGAGCGGTTTTTAGCCGAAACAATCTAAACAAGAATCAAAGATCTTGTCAATTGTAGTGCAACGATAAAAAGACAGACGAAAACGGAGTTCAGGTGAAGGAGTTATGAATTTTGAACGTAGTTTTCTTGTCCCGACCTACTAAAAATAATATATTAATACTATATTAAAATGAAAGTCAAAATTAGCCAACGAAGTCTAAATGAAAGTTGTAAATCTAGTTTTTACCTACGTGTGGATATAAAGAACGTCGAAAACGGAGCACGTATGTGAAAGATATGAATTTCTGAAGTTCGGGGCACGAACTTCCACCCCTGTCGAAGCTCACGAGGTGAGCATTAAGTGGCTCACGAGGTGAGCAGATGATGGACGTCTTCCAGGGCAAGTGGCCATGATGAACTCAATGACGTATCGATCTCACGAGGTGAATATTAGAAACTTGCAAGGTGAGAATTAAAAACTCACGAGGTGAGTTTAGCATTTTTTTTCCCTATAAATAGAAATCGAGGGTCAGCTGACTTTGGTTGCTCATCTCTTACTCTCCCACTCCTAATACTCTCTCTAAGCCCTATTTTAACCCCCCGAAGCCCCGGTATCATTCCCGAGACCTAAAGCAAGTCCCGAAGCCCGAAGATCCCGAGAAGTGAAATTCCCGAGCCGAAGCTCTGCCTGCGAGAAGCCGGTTTTAGTGAAGATGTTCCAGCTCTACCGAACAATACTACTTTTACAAGCCGTAGTGCTGTCCGATCATCTTCTGATCAAGTGAGTGTATAGTCCCTTTCATAAACACGATATTAATACAAGTATTGTTTGAATGTATTAAGTATATGTTTTGGGTGAGTGTATGGTTATTTTCTTCTAACACATAAATATGAAGTATTTGTTATAAAATATGTGCTATGTGTTTACATATTGTTGTTTATTTGAGATGAGTGTGGAATGGATGTTTTATATAGTTTTTAAATGAGTTAAACTGTATATGTATTTTATATCTACAAATATATTGGGTATAACATGGGTAGATGAGATAGTTAGCGTGTGATAAAAGGATGAGTTGGATAATGAGATCAAGAGGTTAGTTTTAAATCATTGAGTAGGGATCAGATCAAAAGGCTAGTTTTATATCCGTGAGTATGGATTAGACCAAGAGGTTAGTTTTAGATCCGGGAGTATGGATCAGGTAAAGAGATAAAACTTGTTATTAGTCCGGGAGTATGGATTAAGACTAAGTTAATTGTCCCTATTTCGGGAGTATGGATTGGGTACAATTATTGATCTAGGAGTATGGATCAGATCAGGATTAAGGTATAGTTAATTGTCCCTTTTCCGGGAGTATGGATTGGCTACAATTATTGATCCGAGAGTATGGATCAGATCAGGAGGTTAGTTTTAGATCTGTGAGTATGGATCAGGTAGTTTTAGATCCGTGAGTATTGATCAGGTGAAAAGGCTAGTTTTAGATCCGTGAGTATGGATTGGGTGAAGAGGATAGTTTTAAATCCGTGAGTAGGGATCAGGTAAAGAGGAAAATTTTAGATACGAGAGTTTAGATCGTGTCGTTGTGAGGAGCGATGAGGTGGGATAATAGTTGCCTTTATATGGTGAAATTGTACAAGTTTGAATGTTTTGTATACATAAATATATGATATAACATTGTGGGATGAAAACCCTATATGCTAACTAGGCTCCCAAGCCTGACCGACTCAGTTTTCTTTGCATTACAGGTAATGGCACAAGAGTATAAATCGGTGGACTTGACAAGAGATTTTGGATTATAGATCAGTAGTTATAAATAACTGTTGTAAGGTCTATTTTATACTGTTTATGCTTTTGGTCTGTATCGGAACATGACATCCCGAGATTTTGTTATTGAATGAAAATACATTTCTTTAAAGAAATGTTTTGATAAATTCTTATCGTATTTTGTTTTGGGAACAAATTCCGCAACTGTTTTCTTTAAAAGATTACTCTGATTTTAAAACAAAGCATAAACAAATCGGTCTTTTCTGGCCGTGAAATTGAGCTGAGAGTAACATGGTCCATTTTGGCTTGCATTCACCAAAACAATCTGATAGGATGAACTTTTGAGATAGAGGTTATCTATGATTCATTAATATATTATAAGTATAATATATTAATAGAGGAATCATATTATTTAATTAGTATCGGTCAAGAATTAATTAGGAATTAATTTAATGATCAAAAGAAACTAATTAAATATGCAGGGGCTGATTATGTAAATCAAGGATATATATATATATATATATATATATATATATATATATATATATATATATTATATATATATATATATATATATATATATATATATATATATATATATATATTGGGCTAATAATCCAAGGTGGATTAGTTATTGGCTAAGCTTATGTAAGAATCCATAATGTGTTAGTCCATTACAAGCCCAAGTGTATGGATTAAGGTTTACCCATGACCCTTGGATTCCTACACCATATATATATATATATATATATATATATATATATATATATATATATATATATATATATATATATATATATATATATATATATGACCCCTTATAGCCTAAAATCAGTTACCCTTGTGTGCTTAGACTTCATAGAACCGATTTTGAGTGCCTAGTAATCTCTCTCAAGTTCTCCAAATTGTTGGTGGAGTTTTGTGAATCATTTTAGGCATCACACATAGGGTGCTAAGGTCTTAAAGGCCAAACATATCAAGCTACAACAAGAGGTAATTCTATAACTAGTTTTATGATTCATATGTTATGTTGTATGCTAGATTAGGCTTCATGGTTTGGAAAAATTGTTTGCATGTATAACTAGAGAAAAATTAGATCCAAAGCATCTAGGCTTGCATGTGCACCATAGGAGTGTTATAGTGCTCAAAACCCTTCACCAGCAACTTTCGAAATCAAAGCAAGTGGACCACCAAGACTGATCTTCAATTCCTCAGCAATTTCGTTCACTTCAAATTCTTGTGCTTTCAACACATTGTAAAGATCATTCAAAGAGGAATAATCGAAACTTTTTTGAGTCTTTATCATAAGGCTGACATTTCTCCATTCTTTTCGAAGACCCATGATAAAAGTGAGATTGAACTCCATTGTTGACCTTATTACACCATATATGTTACACTTGGAGATGAGCTCATTCAGACGATCATAATAAGACTCAATTGATTCACTTTCCTTCGGCTTAAACTCTCATAACTCCAACATACATTACTTGACTAAACCGATCTTAGTTTTCTTGCTTCCTTGATATTTCTCCTTTAGTGTATCCCAAATGTCCTTTTAAGTTTTACAGCTACCCATATAATTGTATATGATGGGTGGAAAAGCACCATGAAGTTCTTGCATACATTTCTTTTCATTTTTCAATAATCTCTCAACCTGTTCTTGGACATTTTGATTATTAGAAGATGTTCCAATATTTTGAACAGAAGGAGGTGATGAACATCACCGATTATGCATTTCCAAAGCTCCGCATCAATCCCATTCAGATAGTCCTCCATACAATCAGCCCACTGATCGTAGAACTCAGGAATTAGCATTGGAATCTTAGTTGAAGAACCGAGAAGATGTGAATAAGACGTCATAATGTTCAGGTTAAAGTTCGCCATTGTTGTACGGACGGTTTTTGAAGAAGGCTTTAAAAGTCGAGATCTAACAATGAAAACTATCAGAAAGTGACGACGATTACTTGAATTAAACAACAAAATGCAGAATCGAATCAAAACAGAAGATCTACAAAGATTTTCAAGTTCAAAAGAGCAGAAAATTTTGAATCTGGAATGAGACTCAAAGTACATTTGAAACCAAAACAAAATTAGATCGTAAACTGTTTGATTCCTGTTCTGATACCAAATGTAGTTGTTATTTTTTTCAAGTAAGAATTACGATATCAGAGTTACGAAAGTAAGATGAACATAAGATCTAAATAACGTATGTTTGGCTCGATTAAGCTTTCTGAAGTAAAGAGAATGTTCCAGAGAATACAATGTGAATTATGAAGTTACTCTCTAACTCTAATACTCATCCCATATATATAGGGATCAAGAAAGCATACAAAAAATATAAAGGACTAAAAACACTTAAGTTTCAAAACATAATGCCCTTATAATAAACAACTTTACAAACACGCTTTGACACAAAAATTGATTAAGACACATTTCGACACCTCACAACCTTTTCGAACTCTACGGTGATAATTGGCAAACTTCTAGTAAATCCGATTATATTAGGTAGTATGTATAATCTGTACAAAACTTTTGAAAATTTACAAATTAGGTGATCTGTAAACTTGTATAAGACTTTTTAAATGTTTTGAGATTAAATTTACTATTTATATTTTGTAAATTTATAATTTTAACTATTTTGTGATTGAGAAAACTATGAAAATAAACAGAAAAAAAAGAGTAAGTTGTATAAATGTAGGCATACCTATAGAGACGATGTGTCATTTCTATAGGTGCATCTATAGGAACGACATATCGTCTCTTTAGGTGTATCTACAACAACAATATGTTGTTGCAACAGGCCGCAATATGTTAACGACATGTCGAGGCTATAGATATATCTATGGAGACATGTCTCTAAAATTTTATCTATGGAGAGACATGTCGTCTCTTCATACTTCGATTTTATTATTCAATCGGGACATATAGCGACGAACAAATAGAAATGATATTTCAGTCTCTAAAGGTAACCAATTGCGACGATATTTATACGACGACAAAAAAATATTTATTGTGACGAGGGTATAAAGACGAACGTTGTATGGATGAATTTTCATTGCCGCCGTCAATAGGTACGACTATAGAGACGACAAATGTCATCACTATAAGTCCCCCTTTCTTGTAGTGTCTCTACAATTACTTTGATTTGTGTTTAAAACTTATGTGTTCGTTTATTAGTTATTTGGGTTAATATACCTGACGGATAAATCTACATTAATCATCATCTTTAATCTTCATCTTTATCAAGACATGGATATTTGAAGCTTTGAACTTCATTCTTTTTTGGTTTATTTAGTATTTTTTTTTTTCTGTTTCGATTTTATCGGTTTTTGTCGGATATTCAGCTTGTGGTTTTGGATTTGCTCATCCTTATTAAGAAATTTTAAGAGAAAATGACAAAAATAGTCATTTACACTAATTGCATTACAAAAATAGCCAAAAAAAACCGAAATTACAAAAATGGCCACCCATTTCGCAGATGAGAAGGTCCCATCTGCGAAATGGGCTTCTCATCTGCGAAAGTACAAGTACCTAAAGCACAGTTGTGCTTTAGGTACTTGTACTTTCGCAGATGAGAAGCCCATTTCGCAGATGGGGCTTCTCATCTGCGAAAGTACAAGTACCTAAAGCACAACTGTGCTTTAGGTACTTGTACTTTCGCAGATGAGAAGCCCCATCTGCGAAATGGGCTTCTCATCTGCGAAATGCCCTCTATTTTGACTATAAAAACGTTTTTTTTTCTTTATTTTTCACCCTTCTCTACACAAAAACTCTCTCTAACTTTGGGCTTCTCTCGGAATTTTTGCTAGTTTTTGAAGAAAATGGAGGATTATGTCAACAATCCCGCAAATATGGTTAGATTTTAACTCTTTTAATGTCAACAATCTCTTTATTTTATCATTTGTTGTGTTATTTTTGTTGTTTTTTTAGTTGTTATATAACCTGAAATCTTGTATATTCTTATCGTATAATTGTTTATATAAAGTGCAAAATAGTCGTTTGTATATATATTTGTCGTATAAGTATAACATTTGTATTAGTTGAAAATTTGTCGTATATATATTGTTAGAAATTGTTTGTGTTTGTCGTATAAGTTGAAAATTTGTCGTATATATATTGTTAGAAATTGTTTGTATTTGTCGTGTAAGTTGAAAATTTGTTGTACTATTGTCGTATAACTTGCAAAATTGTTAGTTTGGTTGTCGTTTTATTTTTAAATTTTTTTGTTTATATGGTTATAAAATGTTAGTTTTAATTAGAAAGATAAAAATTGTTTATATATTTGTCGTTTAAGTTGAAAATTTGTTTAAGTTGAAAATATGTTTAATAAAATATTTATATAATTATGTATGATATTATTTTCTATCGTAAATATATTTGTTGTATAACTTGGAAAATTGTTTATATATTTGTCGTTTAAGTTGAAAATTTGTCGGTTATATATTTGTCGTTTAAGTTGAAAATATGTTTAATAAATTATTTATATAATTATGTATGATATTTTTTTCTATCGTAAATATATTTGTTGTATAACTTGGAAAATTGTTTATATATGTGTATGTTATTGTTTTTTATCGGAAATATATATATTAGTAATTAAGAAATTGTATTTGCAGTTCGTATTCATATATTTAAAAAAAAATATATTTTTTAGTTATCTAATTTGTTTTTGTGTTTTTTTTTGCAGCATCATTTTAGTTTAATGAACACGAAAGCCTTTGCGAACCTAAAAGGCTATGGCGGTAACATATGGGAAGTATTTGAAGTTTTAGATGATGTCCGACGTGCTATTTTCAGAGATACCATCTTTGGCTATTTTATTGATGTCCCTCGTTTACAAGGGGACGTTTTATTGTTTCATAAAATATTCCTTCATCAGATCCGGCCGGACCCTGTTTTATCTCCAGATGGAATAAAACGTTTATATTTTCGAGTAGGCAATACCAAAATGGTTTATGGGCCAGAAGAGTTTTGTTTGATTACCGGCTTCAATTTTGGGGAGTATCCAAAAAACATTGGGAGAAAAGGGTCGGAAAAATTAATAAGCAGTAAAAAAAGATGTTTACTGCGTGAACGGCTATTTCCGGACCATACTAATAGTTCGGTGAAAATCGGCGACCTGAAAAGTTTAATTTTAAATCAAACATTCCTAGCACTTGACGACTTTGATGCAGTTAGAGTATGTTTGATATACATTTTGTGTGAAGGTTTTTTGGGCAAAGAAGTTAACGATCGGGTGCCACAAGATTGGTTTTATTTGGCTGAGAATTTGGATCTCTGGAATAGGTATATTTTCTTTACGTTAAAAGTTCTATTTTATTAAAGTTATAATTTATATAATAATCTATTTTGTTTTTTTGTTTTGTTTGCTTCGCTTGGGGTAGCTATATCTGGGATTTTACTTATGTTGACCTTGAGGATACATGGAATAAGATACATAATTATTTATCACTTCCTGAGCGTGGTCAAACTTTAAAGTATTCCGTCTCAGGATTTACGGCTCCAATAAGGGTATAAAAATTTTCTTATATTTAAATTGTTTTATTTTTATGTTTTTTATTTTAATTTTAACTTTTATTATTGTAATTGTAAAAAATTGTAGATATGGATATATGAAATGATTCCGGCTGTTCGTGCATGTGGATTTGCATCGAGAAAAAATAAAGAATTGCCTCGGATGAAAAGATGGAGTGGAACAAAAAAAATGAAATGGGTTGACATGAACAAGATTTGGTCAAAGATGCAGGTTTAAAAATATTTCGTTTATTATTAATAAAGTTGATTATTATACTTTTATATGCATTTTTAATATGTTTATTTTTTTAGGAGGGGCTACCACCAAGACAAAACATGTTACCGGGTGATGGTGAGATGACATCTTTTTATTATATGTCATTTCAAGAGTATGTATATGGTGAAGGGAAAGCAGTTCCATCCCCAGTACGGGACCATTTTAGGAGACAAGACGAATCTTCGTCTAGTATGTCGTCCAGTGGTCGCTCTCATGGTAGAGGTCGGGGCAGTGGGAAACACAAGCTAGACGAGGTATTGAAACGGCTACATGTACTGGAGCAGCATGTGTTTATGAACCGACAACCTAAAGAGGTTTTTGTTGAAGAAGTGAATAATGACCAATTTTGGAACGACATTTTTTTTGATGATACGACAGTGTCACAAAGAAATTATGATGGACAGGTTAGTTACACGCTACATTATTTATTAAATTTTATTAACATATATGAATACCTGTGTTCATATTTTATATTTGAAAATATAGGTTGTGCAAGATGAAGTGATGAATAAAAACAATACAACTCAAAATGTTTTTGGTGATACTCAAGATGACAAGGTTGTTATAGATGTTACCTTTACGATTTTAATAATTACTTTTTAATAAAGTGTCTTTCGTTATTAAGTAAAAAGTTATATTTTTAATGTAGGTGTTGGAGGAGAGTAATCAGTATGCGGGGAACAAATTTGATGATGATGTGTTTGATGTAAACGATTATAGTGAAGTTAAAGAGGTTATTATAGTTACATTAATATAAATATTTTGTTTATTTAGATATTATTGCTTATTAAATTATGTGTATTTCGTTATTAAGTATAAAGTGTTATTTTTAATGTAGGAGTGGGAGGAGAGGAATGACAATGCAGGGAACAAATTTGATGATGATGTGCCGGACGAAGACGAACTAATAATAACGGGAAATGTAGATTTTTTTCATGATGATGATGATGACAAAGAAGTTACATCCGATAAACCGAGGAGTCGAAAACCATCACAATATGTGTGCCCTCCTTACACCGAAGTATTCGTTTTATTTATAAACTGATGATTTTATGTTTATGTGAATTATCTAGAAAGATATAGATTTAAACATTTGAATATTGTTTTTAGTTGCACACAACACCGAAGCAAAAAAGAAGAACAAAAAAGAAGGTTGATATGAACAAGCCCCGTTCCTCCTCCAGTTTTTGGTGTTGCTCATGACTTCTCCATGTTGCGCCTGCAACCTTATGTAGCAGGCGGTGAGGATGTCATCCAAAATTATGTATTGCATTCATATGATGTGCAGCATCGTTTGTTTAATTTCGTGTTAGATAGAGATTTTTGGAGCTCATTGTTTGGGCATACACACGACGGATGGTTGGAGTCAGCGGTAAATAAATTGTTAATTAATTCTTTTAAAAGTTAATTGTTTTTTAGTCAATAACAAAAGTATCATGTGTGCAGCATATGTCACACCCCAAAACCGGAACGGCGGAAACGTTCTGGGGTGGATGACGTTATGTCAAGTATCACAACACATGCATATAGTAATCAAAGTACAACAAAACATTGCATTAATAGTATAATTTTTACATGGTTACATTACATAGTATCAAGGTAATACAAGCAACATATATAAAGTGCTGCAAGGTACTTAAGCTATCTTCTTCAGCAGTTCCAGGGGATGTACCTGTCTAATTGCTGACCTGAGATTACAAGTTATTTGAAAAGCGAGTATCAGCATTTTTACAAATGCTGGTGAGTTCATAAGTATTTAATGTCATTTCATTCAGATAACTTGTTAAAGAAATAGTTTAAGAGGTTTCAGTGTATTAGAGTCTTTTCCAGAAAATCCTATATTTTCCTTAAATAAGCAGCCTTCTACCAAGACTGTTTCAGTGTATTGTGGTAAGAGATGGTTTTCCCTTAGTTGCTATTTTTATCAAAATATTGAATTGGATTATTTAAGAAAGCAAGAGACATCAGGGAATAATATATGCCTCAGCAGTGAGGACTGCTGACTAAGGCAAAGAATCATAGACTCCAGGAGGGTATCGAATTAACGAAACGCCTGGTTCAGTCTAACAAAGGGAAGACACAGACCCCGGAAGGTACCAAATGAAAGGTACAGCTGGTAAGATCTAAAACAGTGAATATAGAACGAAGACGATACTAAATGAAAAGTACATCTTGCAGGGTCAAAACAAAGACTACAGACCCCAGACAGTACCCAATGAAAGATACAGCTAGCAAGGTCGAAACAGAGACTATAGACCCCAGACAGTATCAAATGAAAGATACAGCTAGCAAGGTCGAAACAGAGACTATAGACCCCAGACAGTATCAAATGAAAGATACAGCTAGCAAGGTCGAAACAGAGACTATAGACCCCAGACAGTATCAAATGAAAGATACAGCTAGCAAGGTCGAAACAGAGACTATAGACCCCAGACAATATCAAATGAAAGATACAGCTAGCAAGGTCGAAACAGAGACTATAGACCCCAGATAGTATCAAATGAAAGATACAGCTAGCAAGGTCGAAACAGAGACTATAGACCCCAGACAGTATCAAATGAAAGATACAGCTAGCAAGGTCGAAACAGAGACTATAGACCCCAGACAGTATCAAATGAAAGATACAGCTAGCAAGGTCAAAACAGTGTGACTCTGAAAAGTGACCTCAGCATACAGTGTAAATTGTTGACGAAATACCGTTACCTTAAAGCCATGAATTATAAGGCAACCCAGGATACTCGTAACCATACTGACTAGAGTTCCAGACGCCCTACAAGCATCTATATAATGTGACATTTGTCACCCCTTGGCTTGGTGGGCCGTGGACTGTAGCTAGCAGTCAGGGTGCGGGGTTGTCAATCCCGTATAGGCCTATACACACAATGTCCGCTCTCCCTACAGGAGACTCTGGTTACCAACTAGACGACGGAGAAGGCCGCGTCCCGAAGATGCATCCCAAATAGAGGGTAGTGTGTTTCTTGAGAGGAGTGGGTTTCTAATGTAAGTGATATACTAGAGGTAAAGACTTTCGAACAGTGGGTAGTGTGCTTCTAAAGTAAGTGTAGAATAGAGGTAGAGATTCTTAACTGACTTGACTAGAGAATTTCCTGTATGTCCATACTCATATACATAGTATTTAACTAATGAGCCAAACGACCTTCGAACGGCTACCCGATCCCACCAGACCACATCTCAACGAAGAAAAGGAAATAGGGCCGACGAGCCTTTCTAAGTCTTTCAATCATTACTTATATATACCTATATAAGCACGGACATACATCTAACTATGACTAAGTGCGTTTTAAGTAGAAGTGATCCTTGTGAAGTAGTAGCGCCTCATAAGTGAAGTAAAAGCGTTCGCAAGTGAATTAGAAGTGTCGCACAAGTATAAGCGTATCATGAAGTAGAGGCGGCAATGAGTGAAGCGAAAGCGTATCAAGTATAAGTGAAGTAGAGTTGATATCAAGTATAAGCGAGGAAGAATCGTATCACTAAGTAAGAGGGTGAATAAGTATAAGCGTTATCAGGTATAAGTGACTTCAGGTATAAGCGAAAGCATTACAGAGTAGGAGTATAAAATAAGTATAAGCGAAGCAGCGGTATCTAACAATCAAAAGTGTTCATGAAAACCTTTGAAGACTTTATCACTCAGGAAAATCGCATTTGTATTTTTTGATAAAATGGGTGTGAAAATCTTTAGAAATCTTTGGGAATCCTTTATAAATCAGTTTGAAAATGAATGTTTGATAAGCTATGAAAGTAAGAACTTGAACAATTTAAAAACCCTTTTTGAAAGCCATTTACAGTGTCCTACTCAGTAAAGCAGTGTACAGTAGTAAAATCTTGTGCATGCGGGTTATCAATCACATGTGATTGATATGATAACTGGCATGTTTAACTTGTAATCCCCCCTATAAAACATTTAAAAGCATTTAAAAGGTTCATTCAGGGGTATGAACTCACCTGGTGTAAGTAGGTCCGACGAAGGTGTCGTTTAGGCGTTCGGGGTCACGCAAGGACTTGAACACACACAAGGACCTATTTTAACATATGATAACATATGTTCACATAAAATTAGCATATAATATACTAATTAAACAATTATACACACTCAAAGGAGTGGAAAACACTTTTGGTTGAGTGTTTGGGGTCCCGGGTAGCGTTTAAGGGTGCTAAGGGTCTCTTATCAATTGTGGAACTTTGCTAAACTCAAATATCAAGAGTGTAAAGGGGTTTAAAGCATCAATATGGACCAAACAAGGAGTTTACGGCCCAACCTAAGGGAGTTTACGGCCGTAAACTCCCAAGGTCATAATCCTTGGGTGTTTGATGCTTCTAGCTTGTTCATAGAATTATTCTAAGCACTTTTCCTAAAAGGCATGAGTGGAATTGAGGCCTTTAAGGGTATGCTATAGGAGTTTACGGCCTAGGAACTCTCCCAAGGGAGTTTACGGCCGTAAACTCTCAATCTTTGAGTTTAGTGAAGTTTCAAGCCTCTAATGCCTTTCTAGGATTTCTCTATGAAGTTTGATGCTATTATGGGTGATTAAAACCAACATTTGAGGGGGTTTTGGGGAGTTTACGGCCTAGAAAATGCTTGGGCCGTAAACTCCAAGAAATCCCTCATTTTTCTTGTGTTTAAGCCCTTAATTCCTTTCTAGCATTTTATGGTAATTGTCTAAGGCCATTAGGGGGGCAAAAATCACACTTTTGGGCATGATTTAGGGAGTTTACGGCCTTGACCAAGTCTGGTCCGTAAACTCCTTTCTTTAATTCATTTTGGAGTGTTTCAAGGGTCTAAACTCAAGAGGTTATGTCCCTAAATTATGTAATAAGCCCTAGGATGAGTTTGGGAGTGTTTTGGGGCACTTTTGACATGATTTTTGAGGAGTTTACGGCCTAAGCTTGTGCTTGGGCCGTAAACTCTTGTTTGAGTCCTAAAATCATGCATTTTAATGTTTAAACACCCCTAGGCTATATCCCCTAATTATTTCCAGGCTTATGGACAAGTTTAGAGGCATGTTTGGCACCATTTTAGGGGTTTACGGCCCTAGAATGTTCCTGGGCCGTAAACTCCTTATACCATGCCTTCTTGGATGATTTTTGGGCTAAAAACATAAATCAATACGTTTAGAATACGCTAGGGTAAGCGGACTTACAATATGGAAGCGTTTGGTTGCGAATTCGGGGCGAAAACGGGTCTAGAGAGAGAGTATAGAGAGAGAGTGTAAAAAGTCTCCCATTTGACTCCACTCACCCATATATAGGTTTCACAGTCGGGGCTTAGTGGAATTTTACCCGATACTGCCGTTAAACGGGGCTTTTGGTCGCACCCAATTTAGTGGTCGTAATAATAAAACTTGACATTTTCTAATGAATGAAAATGTGTGCCCTGTGTTGTTATTCCCTTTTATCACGACTTAACGGCATGTTAAAGGTAATCACTGGAAAGGTTTATTAAATTGATGCCCTCTAATTAACGGAACTTTTATACAGTGGAATATTCCGTTAACGGTAACGGGGAACTGTAACGGGACAACTTGGGTTGTCACATCATCCCCCCGTTAGAGGGAATTTCGTCCCGAAATTTAGGTCTAGGCAAGGAAGTAGGTATGAATGGCCAAGTAGAGGGAAGGGAGTACTTCCTATACGGTTGCCCTCGCATTCCCAAGTGATTTCTAGTCTGTGTTTGTCCTTCTCACAGACCTTCACATAAGGGATGTGGATTCCGTCTAGTGTAGCCAGCGGGTTTCGACTGGTGTATCTATGAAGTCAGGGTTCTCGATGGATTCTATCAAGATGAGCGAGGACGAAAAGTGTTGTCGGATAATCGCATCTCAAGTCTAAGAAGTGGATCGGTCGAATGTAAATCTTGTGGTATACCCGAAAGTAGTAGTGGTCTGAAAAGGATTAGACCAAATCTCCATGAGTATTCTCGGATGGTCCTACGCTCTCGGAAGGGTAGAGCCTTTCAGTACTTAGAACATAGTGTACTTCTATGGCAAGATCATCACTGGCGTGATCGCCATTTCGAAGTTCCTAACGTTCTCTCTTGTACTGGTAGTGTAGTCCTTCGGGTTGGTTCTTAGGAATCTCAAGTGGTCTCCAGTTTCATGCTTTCTTTCCACTGGATGATAGAGGCTTCCTAGATCGTCAAGTGGGTTGAGCGATTATGGTTATCAGTTTGCTATAGAGTGTCTATCCCAAGCTTCTGCAAAATGGACCTGCACTAACGACGCTTGAGATACGGAAACCCTGAGAATCGGGGAGACAGGGCTTCACCAGACGAGTGTTGGATTATCTCGGGAGGTGGTTCTACTATCTCTGCTTGAGATAGGATTCGGGGAACACCTATTAGTCCAAGGAATCTCTAAGACTGGGGTTTATTCTAGTGTGGAAAGTGCGTGCTCCGACGTAATCCCTCGACTAACACCAAGGTTGGTGTCGAGTCTATAATCTTTTCGGGATTCCGGGTCATGAGATTTAACACAACTACCTTCGCACCTGATCAAGTATTCTTGGCTGCGAAGGTTACCCTGTGGTTCTCGGTATTCTAGTGTTTACTTCGGAGAATGAAATCTATCGTCTTCAAGGCGACGGCGATTTCCTCCTTGCGAAAGGGTGGAGGATGATAAGCACTACCTGCCTAAAACTGGGTAGGCAAGGTGCCTGAGTAATCAGAGCATAAATTGCAACTACTCTTCCGAAGGTTCTAAGTTTTCTCGGTCTAAGTCAAATCTAGTGGGTATAGGGTCTCTTCACTCGGAACTTTACTAGTTCATTCCGCAGTAGTTCTCTTGATTTCTGCTCCTATGTTATCGAATGGGGTGAAAGTGTTTTGCGAAGAGGTTTGTGGTAGAGCTCATGCTTAGCCTAACCGCCAATACTTGATGGATGCCAGCCGTATACCTGGTTATAGTGGTCAGCCTCATGAGTTCTATTCTCTGGGTTCACGAACCTGATGTGCGAGGTGAGAAGGGTCTCCCAGGGGACTCAACGGAGTATGCCTCGGATGGTTGCCGTTTTCTGAGGTATCTGCAATGCCTTTCACTTCGGTGTTCATTTGACTACGAGGGGTCGGTCGACGGCGTGGGGTACCCTCACTTGAGTACTTCGGAAGGTTTGAGATAAGAGGAACAATTGACGAATTGCATTAGATGTGATTATTTGTGTTAGGTTCAGGTTCGGAGGAACCTTTATTTGCCGACATGGCCATGGAGAAAGCTCACAGCACGAAGAATGTACACATGGTTGCACGAAGTTAAACCATGCTCAATAGAGTCGTCGAAGTTGGCACACTTCGACATGATATAAAGTGAAGATCGATAGAGTCATGTGCCGAACAGGCACACAAGTTCTAGGCGTCTCGGGTTCCGTCCTATGTATCGCTACCGCGGATACTTGGACCGATAGAGTCGACGCGGAACTATAGGGAGTTCTAAGTGTTTCCGAATAGGGTATCTTTTCATGAACGAATTCTCACAAGGCATTTCTATAATCGCCTCACATATACTAGTCATGTATATTTAAGGTGGGGAGGACTGTTGACTGAGCGACCCCGCCCTAAATCCACAACCAAACGAGGAACAGGAAATGAGGCGGCATTCGCTCACTCTAGGTCTGTCCATCTCAAATATACATGGTCGTAACGTATATGTTTAGCCATCATAGTTTTACTTAATGAATTTTAAATTTTATAACAGTGTTGCGACTTTCGCCTTACTGGAAAGAATTTATACTTGAATTAGTCTTTTATTGTTCTTAGCTTAGTTATCCGGGATCGAGAGACGTACCAAAAATCTAACGAGTTTCCTTGCTGCTTCTTCCTAAGCAGTAGTGTCAGGCTCCTTTTGTGTCTTTGTCTTCCTCTTCAGTTGGGCAATCCCTCTTAAAGTGTCCCATTTTACCACATAGGTGGCAAACTATACGGGTCGCCACATTGGTGGTTGGTGTAATGAACTCAACCGGGGTTCTGCAGACAAGAGCAGTATGCCCCAGCATGTGGCACCTAGCACAATAGAGTTCCCGGCAGGTACCATGATGATGGTAGCTGCACTTGCTGCAGTGGGGAAGGTCTCCTAGGTATGGTCTTCTTGAGGTCGGGAGGGAAGGATTTACAAGGTTATCGACTGCCTCAGCTCGTTGCCCTTCGGAAGGTCCTGGAGCCGAGGTACTTCCCTCCTCTATCTTGAGTTTTCTCTTTAGTGGGTTCAGTGGAGGTTCTTGGGTGGCTGAGTGTGGAAGAGTGGGTTGCTGTCGTCCATTGCCAGGATTGGAAATCCCAACAGGGCCCTTGCTAACATTGGCGTTGTTAGCATTCAGGTGAGCCATGACAGCTACTACGGCTGTTGAGACTGCAGCTTGGAACGTAGCTTCATCGAATAAGAGGGCAGGTTTCTTGCTTGCGGATTGGTTACGCTTCTTTGGTGGCATGGTTTTTCCTACACGGGGAGGAATACAAGGTAATGAGAGACGATGGTTAACCCTGGACATTTATGTCCTGAACGTATTAGGCATAAACTTTTCCCGTGCCTCGGGTACTGTCTGTCTGAGTGTCGACCTACATCCCTATGATGTAGTCCCGGTAATCAAGGTAAGAATATGAGTATCGGAAAAAGGTCGTAAGATGCGAGTCGTTCCTACTAAGTTACCTTTATACTGGGATAAGTTTCACTCTCCGGCCTGGAGAGATATGAGAACGGTTCGGAACGAGACTTGCGGAAAGAGAGACCCTCAAGGGCAGATGGCTAAAATTCTCTCATTAGAGATGCGGGAATCTGCCCTATTCGTGTATCTGGCAACCGGAAACGACGATTTACCTAACACATAGCGTGAGTAGTGTAACCACTAACTCACTAAATTGCATCATTTTAAGGGTGAATTATCGTGACGAATACGAGGAAAAGACAATTCCCGAGTTCCATGTACTGGCTCCCTCGGTCTGTGTTGTGTTTTTGACTGGAATCGGCGTTGGTTTCCTCCGGGTAGTTTCCTAGGGTTCTCTTCTCGTATGGACTTATTGAATTTCTACTCCGCCTTCCTTCTGATTCCAACTGTGGGTGTCATCATTTCATGATGGATGACTGGGAATCTCCGAAGTTTAAGCGAATCTCTCACCATTGTCCCTAAGAGAATATGGTCACTTGGTGCATTCAATAGTCTCGACCCAGTTCATTTATTTCCGAACAGGAAATTTTCTCAATGAATCTCCTCAGGGTCGAAATCAACTCTTCTGTCAAGCACTGAAGTGGGTAGGGTTTTTCTATAGGGTTCGCGCGAGAATGGAAATGTCTAAAGAACCCTAAGGGATTATTAACATTCCTCTGTATGATCCATATCGAGTCCTGCTACGATTACACAGGGTATACAAATCATATATAGCTTAGATCCGATATGCTTTCGAATATGTGATACTACTCCAGAACCACATCCCAACGAGGAAAAGGAAATAGAGCAAAACCACACATTCTCAGCCTATGGGGTCCTTATTATATATAACCTTGGGAGTACACCCTCTGTAGTTGTAGGTATATCAACAAGGATCTTTTTAGTTATTCACGCAAGGTTGTTTATAGGTTCTAAAATACCCCCATGGTATTTTAATTCTTGATTGAGTCTTATCTTCTGATTATGATTCTGGGATTGGTGTGGATCTTTTAGCGTTCCAAAATACTCCTATAGTATTTTAACTTTATGTTTGGCTCTAGAATTCCTATTTGGTAAGTTTCAGATCAGCTGCACACCACTATCACTCCCGACCACACGTTCATCGCATCTCGGATAAATGTAGTTGATCAGGATACATTTATCCCAGCTCACGATTGTTGGATAAGGTGTCTAAGTCCATAACTATTTCGGGCTTGTACTTGACCCGACCCGGCATGGTCCATTTGGGTTGCATGGCACCATGCAATTGGATAGACTAAATGAGAGAAATAACACTTGGAGATTATTAATATATTATAAGTTCTAATATATTAATAATATTATTTGATTAGTTGATCAAAGAATTAATTTGGAATTAATTAAGTGATCAAAGGATAACTAATTAAATATATGGGTTGATTGTGTAAATCATCCATATCTTGTATAGTGGGCTAAGAGGCTCCATGGATTATCAAGTTGGGTTCTACCCATAGGATGCTCCATGGATGCTCCATGGGAGTTACAAACCCATGGGTCATGGAAATGAAGAGTCATGACACATTAGGGTTTACATGGTGTAACCCTAGATGTGTCAACACTATATAAGAAGCATATTCTCCACCAAAAATTGGGACTACTAAGGAAACAAGAGGGCTTGGCCGATTTTTGAGAAGTGTGTGTTATCTCAAGAGTCTTTCCAAGAGCATTTGGTGTTGTGTGAAGCATTTGAGGCATCATACTTGGGGTGCTAGGCTCACAAGGTTTCAAGGAACACAAGCAACAACAAGGTAAGTTATTCTATCTATGATTCAAGTTAAAATTGTTCCCCATGTATGCTAGATAGGAATATAACCTTGGAATTCAACTTTGCATGATAATTAGACAAACATAGATCCAAGGTTATTAGGGTTGCATGTACACTTAGGAAGTGTTAGAATGCTCAAAACCCATCAGTGGTATCAGAGCCTAGGCTTGTTTGTTTGTTATTTGTGCTTAAAAGTTGAAGAAAGTCGAAAATCTTGCTGTCTGACTGATGGACTCGGCGAGTCCATGGGGAGGACTCGACGAGTTCACGTGTATCTTCAACCTACTCGGCGAGTAGGTTTATGCACTCGGCGAGTAGGGTCGACAGAGTGCAGAATTTCGACTTGTGTTGCTGGAAATGGATTAGAATCATTACCCTAAAATGTTTTGGTACTTGAAAACTTATTTTAGAAGGTGTAATGTCTTTTCTAACTCATTTACAACAACTAGTTATCAAAATTACAAAGATTAAATGTGATTTTGATTCTTGAAAGTGTTCATGTTCATGTTCTTGTTCTTATGATGTTTAGATGATCATAGGAATTATTTGTAACCTATGTGGTAGATTAATTCATGATCATAATGTGTTTTAATGGAGTCCATAACTTGTCCTCAAGTTATGGAAAACCAAAAGTCTCTTGGATTAAAAAACCATTAAAAGAACACAAGAGTTAGAAAAATGAAAAGTTCTCATTTTATTACTCTATTAAACTCATAAGTTACAAGAAATGAAAAGTTTTGAAAGTTTACAAAACTTGCCCTCAAGTTTTGGAACAAGTAAAGTTAAGTTAAAACTTTAGTTCCAACCCCTAGAATTTTAAAAGTTAAAATTCAACCCTTATACTTATATTATTATGATTTAATAATTATATATATATATGTATAAGAACAAAGTCGTCTTACCGCTAGTACGCCTCATTCACGAAGCCGGTCTATAAGGTGGGTATAAGGTTGTTGCCTATAAAATGGTGACTTAATGGGTGTCCACTCTCACCGACCGCTTGCTTGATCGGTGGAGGGTCGTTAGCCGAACGGGTAAGACAAGGACTTATTAATTCTCATTCAAAGTATGATGAATATTATAAAGTAACTAAATGTTTTATTAAATTCCCAATCTTAGTTACTTTAGGAAAAATGTGAATAAGGTGCTATTCCATGAAATTACACTTTACACTTTGATTAAGTCGTTGGTGGAGCGTGTGTGGTTAACCGGCACACTAACTTGGACTTAACAAGGTAGGTAAAGGGTGACTTAGGGTTTATTATAGTATCGATGGAGCGTGTGTGGTTAACCGGCACATCGATTGAGTGATAAACTTTAAGGGTACCAAGTGATTTGCATGGTTACTTCACACCTCGTTTTGTGATCCTCGGTATCCCAGTCACAAAACTTGGAGGGCACACTCGAGATTGAAACATGCCTTTGAAAAGTTCATTGAATCTCAAAGAATCTAGGAATTTCTAAGAACCATTCAAAAAACCTAATAGTAAAATATTGCGGTTTTCGTGGTGGAAATTGGTGAATCGTCATTCACCTACCTTTCAAATATGATATAGCTTAGATTACGGCATACCTCTTCTAAGTTATATTATATTGTGATTGGATCCTAGCCTTAATATTACATTTGGGTGTTTTATTAAGGACTCTTTTATATCTAAACTAATCTTGTCCTAATTCCTTCAGATGTCTTTCAACAATGCTTCTGGCTCTAATCCTAATGGCTCCTTTTCCCTTATGAACTTGTGTGGGAAAGTCACCTTTGATGGATCCAACTTTAATGAGTGGATCAGAAACATCAGGATGATTACCCGCTACGAGGACAAAGAATATGTCCTTGACAAGGAGCTTAAGGAGATTAATGAGTCCACTGCAACTCCTCAGGAGATCGCTGAATTTCGGGCGCATGAAAGGGATGCTACGAAAGTGGCTTGCATCATGACGGCCACGATGACAGCGGAACTCCAAAAGTCTTATGAAGATTTCTATCCTTATGACATGCACCAAGATTTGATGGAAAGATACCATCAAAGTGCAAGACAAGAGAGGTATGAAATCATCTGCTCCATGATAACAACCATGATGAAGGACGGGGAATCCGTCACGAGCCACATGCAGAAAATGCAAAGGTATGTGGATCGTTTGCTGAAGCTTAATGTGAACTTCCCGGAGGATCTTGCAATAGATATTATTTTGCATTCCTTACCATCGTGCTATGATCAATTCCGCATGACATATCACATGAACAAGGAAGAAGTCACCCTCAGCAAACTTCAGGGACTTCTCAAGACCGCAGAAACAGGTCTTAAGGGGAAGTCGGTTGCTATCACTCCTACTCAAAACTCTACTCCGGTTTTGGCAATCGGGAAGAATCGAGGGAGGAAGAGAAAGAGCTCTTCTAAGGGTACCAAGGCTCGGACCCTTGATGGCTCTTCTTCAAGTGGAACCAAGAAAGGTTTCGTTACTCCTTCTTCTGACCCAAAAGAGGCTGAATGCTTCTATTGCCATGAAAAAGCTCATTGGAAGCGGAACTGCCCAAAATACCAGCAAGATGTGAAGGATGGGAAAGTTAAACCCAACCATGCAGGTATTTACACTATCATTTCTAATAACTCATCCCATTCTAAATCTTGGGTCCTTGATACCGGGTGTGGTATTCACAGTTGTTGTGACTTGCAGGGACTAAGAAGAAGTGAGGATGTGGAGCAAGGAAGGATAAACTTGATCATGGGGAATAGGAAAGCTATACCTGTTACCAAGATTGGAGTTTATACTTTATCGCTAAGTAGTGGGTTTAGTTTAGATTTGAATAAGTGTTGTTATTCGCCAGGAATGGCAAGAAATATTATTTCCTTTCATGCTTTGTACAAACAAGGGTTTACCTTTTCATTTAATAATGAAGTTGGTTCTATAGATGTTTTCTATAATAATGTCTTTTATTTTAAAGCATTACCTTGTGATGGTGTGTATGAAGCTGTATCTGTTGTAGATAACTTGGGAAATAATGTTTTGTGTATTGATTCTACTAATAATAACTTGGATAAAGCATCTTTATGGCATTGTCGTCTTGGACATATAAGCAAGAAACGCATAGGCCAACTCCAAAAGGATGGAGTCTTGGAGTCGTTTGACCTAAAGTCAGATGATAGTTGCGAATCATGCTTACTTGGAAAAATGACAAAGTCACCCTTCACAGGTTCATGTGAGAGGGGTGAAGGTTTGTTGGACCTTATACACACGGATGTGTGTGGACCATTCAAACATGCCACAAGGGATGCTAATCGTTATTATTTGACTTTTACTGATGATTATAGTAGATATGGATATGTCTACTTGATCAAGCATAAGTCAGAGACTTTCGAGAGGTTTAAGGAATTCAAACAGGAAGTCGAGAATCAATTGGGCAGGAACATTAAGATGCTTCGATCCGATCGTGGTGGTGAGTATCTTAGTTCAGAGTTCCTCGACTATCTAAGGGAATGTGGGATAGTCTCACAATTGACACCTCCCAGGACACCACAGTTGAATGGTGTGGCTGAGAGGCGTAATCGAACCTTGTTAGATATGGTTCGTTCCATGATGAGTCGAGCTACGCTACCAATCTCATTCTGGGGGTATGCCTTAGAGACTGCCGCCCATATTCTTAATCTAGTCCCTACAAAGAAAGTTGCCAAAACTCCTCACGAGATGTGGACTGGTAAAGTACCTAAACTAGACCACATCAAGATTTGGGGTTGCGAGGCTTTCGTGAGACGCGAGACTCATGATAAGCTCGAACCTCGAAGCGAGAGGTGTATTTTCATCGGTTACCCACAGCGATCCTTTGGTTACCTCTTCTACAGACCTAGTGACAATGTGGTCTTTGTAGCAAGAAGAGGAGTCTTTCGAGAAAGAGAGTTTATAAGCCAAGGAGACAGTGGGAGGCAAATTGATCTTGAAGAAATTCAAGAATCAAGCGGTGAAGGAACTTCAAACTCTAGCCCTCAACTTGAGGAGGAAACTCCTGTTGAGCCAATTGACAAATCTGTACCTCTGAGACGTTCCACGAGAGTTAGGAGTGCACCTGAGCATTACTATGGATTCCATATTACTGCAGAAGGTGAGACACTTATTAGTGATGAAACACTAGTAAGTCAAGATGACCCTAACAGCTACGAGGAAGCCATGGCAGGCCCCGAGTCTGCTAAATGGAAAGAGGCTATGGATAGCGAGATACAATCCATGTATGACAATCAAGTTTGGAACTTGGTAGAAAATGTACCAGGTCGTAAGACAGTAGGGTGCAAATGGGTCTTCAAGAAGAAGACCGACATGGATGGTAAAGTACACACTTATAAGGCTAGACTGGTTGCAAAGGGCTTCTCTCAAATTCCTGGAGTGGACTATGATGAGACCTTTTCTCCGGTAGCCAAGATTAAGTCTATTCGGGTTCTGTTAGCCATAGCTGCATTTCATGATTATGAAATATGGCAGATGGATGTCAAAACCGCTTTCCTTAATGGGAAGTTGGCTGAAGATGTTTACATGAGTCAGCCAGAGGGTTTTGTCAGCAACGAGTACCCTAATAGAGTGTGTAAGCTTGAGAAATCCATTTATGGATTGAAGCAAGCACCTCGCAGATGGAATCTTTGCTTTGATGAAAAGGTCAAGGAATTTGGCTTTTCTAGGAGTGAAGATGAATCTTGTGTGTATGTCAAGGCTAGTGGGAGTATAGTTAGCTTTTTGGTATTGTATGTGGATGACATACTACTCATAGGAAACGACATTCCAACCCTGCAGGAAGTAAAGTCCTGGCTTGGGAAGTGTTTCGCTATGAAGGACCTTGGTGAAGCTGCCTATATTCTAGGGATAAGAATCTTGAGAGATCGGAGTAAAAGACTAATTGGACTTAGTCAGAGTACCTACTTGGATAAGGTGCTGAAGAGATTCAGCATGCAGGACTCCAAGAAAGGAGAGTTACCCATCCAGAGTAACACCAGGTTGAGTAAGACACAAAGCCCTAGCACTGAGGCTGAGATAGCAGAAATGAGTCGAACACCTTATGCTTCGGCTGTAGGATCGATCATGTATGCTATGACGTGTACTCGACCCGATGTAGCTTTTGCCTTGAGCATGGTTAGCAGGTATCAGGCGAACCCTGGCAAGGCACACTGGACTGCGGTAAAGAATATCCTCAAGTACCTACGGAGGACTAAGGACTGGGTCCTTACCCTCGGTGGGAGTGATGACTTGAGAGTTGTTGGGTATAGTGATGCTAGCTTCCAGACTGATAGGGATAATTTCCGCTCTCAGTCGGGCTGGGTCTTTACCCTAAACGGAGGAGCAATTTCTTGGAAGAGTTCCAAGCAAGAGACAGTGGCAGATTCTACTTGTGAATCAGAGTATATTGCAGCTAGCGAAGCAGCAAAGGAAGCGATATGGCTGAAGAACTTCATTGGAGACCTTGGAGTTGTACCAGCTATTAAAGAGCCAATGGAAATTTTCTGTGATAGTGAAAGTGCTGTTGCCTTAGCCAAGGAACCAAGGGATCATGGGAGATCCAGACACATCGACAGAAAATACCATTTCATTAGACATCGGATCGAAGAAGGACTCCTCGTGGCAAAGAGGGTATCATCAGATGAGAACCCAGCAGATCCCCTCACGAAGGGACTGAGTAGGGTTAAGCATCTCCAGCATGCTCGGAGCATAGGGCTGAAGGATGATATAAGTTTTAGTAGTTAGATAACCCAGAAATTTGTAAAGTGTAATTGACATTAGATGATGAATAAAAGGAATTTTATTTATGAGTAAAGTGTTGCTATCTCTTGTCGATCGTTTACTATATTTCTTTTGCATGTTTTGACTTCCAGAATAATTTTGTTTGGTATAACATATTATTCAAACCTCCACAGTCGGTCATATGTCGGAAGTAGGTATGAATCAAGACTGTCATGATGGGTTGTAGAGGTCTAAGGTGTTGGACAAGGCTACAACAATCATGAGTGCTCATAAGTTCTGAGTATTGGACTCAACCCACGCTCACTGGAATCACTTCATGGAATTCTATCTCGAGTGATCGTGAGACGGTAATATCATATAAGTCTTCAAACCTAGAGATATGATTTGTTACTTACGAGTTGGTTATGCATTGACTGTACGAAACCGCATTGGTAACTCGATGTTATAAAACGTACTTTTGTGTGTGATTCAATGAGTGGTAGAACAAACATATGAGTCGAAGTTTATCTGTTCCTTCTTGGATTAGAAGCTGATATCTGGGCCCCTCGATGATTTTGTTTTGACCCATGTACCGGGCCCGGTCAGAACTAAGTTGATGTGTTCAATTAAGTTCTATGTCAAACAAATCGGAAATCGAGAAACAAATGCTGGACAAGAAGTAAGACAATGTTCCATGTATTTGTCCGGCTGATATCTAGAACGGAGGATTATATGATCACTTATCTTAAATGGCGTACCATCATCTTCTCAAGTTTCGAGAAACCTTGTAAAGAGCTACGATTGCCGGTCGGTTCCTGAAGTACTAGAGATATAGTTATTAGACTTATCCAAGTGGGAGACTGTTGGATAAGGTGTCTAAGTCCATAACTATTTCGGGCTTGTACTTGACCCGACCCGGCATGGTCCATTTGGGTTGCATGGCACCATGCAATTGGATAGACTAAATGAGAGAAATAACACTTGGAGATTATTAATATATTATAAGTTCTAATATATTAATAATATTATTTGATTAGTTGATCAAAGAATTAATTTGGAATTAATTAAGTGATCAAAGGATAACTAATTAAATATATGGGTTGATTGTGTAAATCATCCATATCTTGTATAGTGGGCTAAGAGGCTCCATGGATTATCAAGTTGGGTTCTACCCATAGGATGCTCCATGGATGCTCCATGGGAGTTACAAACCCATGGGTCATGGAAATGAAGAGTCATGACACATTAGGGTTTACATGGTGTAACCCTAGATGTCTCAACACTATATAAGAAGCATATTCTCCACCAAAAATTGGGACTACTAAGGAAACAAGAGGGCTTGGCCGATTTTTGAGAAGTGTGTGTTATCTCAAGAGTCTTTCCAAGAGCATTTGGTGTTGTGTGAAGCATTTGAGGCATCATACTTGGGGTGCTAGGCTCACAAGGTTTCAAGGAACACAAGCAACAACAAGGTAAGTTATTCTATCTATGATTCAAGTTAAAATTGTTCCCCATGTATGCTAGATAGGAATATAACCTTGGAATTCAACTTTGCATGATAATTAGACAAACATAGATCCAAGGTTATTAGGGTTGCATGTACACTTAGGAAGTGTTAGAATGCTCAAAACCCATCAACGATTACATAACTGCCCAGGTTTGACTGTAGTGCTCAACATCCGAAGACTTTTATTATTGTTTTTCTTGTGATACTTTTGTTCGAGTGTTTAGATTCTGGACGTTATTATACTTTGGTAAAATATGGTTATATTTTAAAGTATAATTCTTGGTCAAAGTGTTTTATCCCATTGTATTTATAGGCTGTATATCTTTTATGAATTGATATACTTAGCTCACTATAAACAATGCTCTGATACCAATCTGTCACACCCCAAAACCGGAACGGCGGAAACGTTCTGGGGTGGATGACGTCATGTCAAGTATCACAACACATGCATATAGTAATCAAAGTACAACAAAACATTGCATTAATAGTATAATTTTTACATGGTTACATTACATAGTGTCAAGGTAATACAAGCAACATATATAAAGTGCTGCAAGGTACTTAAGCTATCTTCTTCAGCAGTTCCAGGGGATGTACCTGTCTAATTGCTGACCTGAGATTACAAGTTATTTGAAAAGCGAGTATCAGCATTTTTACAAATGCTGGTGAGTTCATAAGTATTTAGTGTCATTTCATTCAGATAACTTGTTAAAGAAATAGTTTAAGAGGTTTCAGTGTATTAGAGTCTTTTCCAGAAAATCCTATATTTTCCTTAAATAAGCAGCCTTCTACCAAGACTGTTTCAGTGTATTGTGGTAAGAGGTGGTTTTCCCTTAGTTGCTATTTTTATCAAAATATTGAATTGGATTATTTAAGAAAGCAAGAGACATCAGGGAATAATATATGCCTCAGCAGTGAGGACTGCTGACTAAGGCAAAGAATCATAGACTCCAGGAGGGTATCGAATTAACGACACGCCTGGTTCAGTCTAACAAAGGGAAGACACAGACCCCAGAAGGTACCAAATGAAAGGTACAGCAGGTAAGATCTAAAACAGTGAATACAGACCGAAGACGATACTAAATGAAAAGTACATCTTGTAGGGTCAAAACAAAGACTACAGAACCCAGACAGTACCCAATGAAAGATACAGCTAGCAAGGTCGAAACAGAGACTATAGACCCCAGACAGTATCAAATGAAAGATACAGCTAGCAAGGTCGAAACAGAGACTATAGACCCCAGACAGTATCAAATGAAAGATACAGCTAGCAAGGTCGAAACAGAGACTATAGACCCCAGACAATATCAAATGAAAGATACAGCTAGCAAGGTCGAAACAGAGACTATAGACCCCAGACAGTATCAAATGAAAGATACAGCTAGCAAGGTCGAAACAGAGACTATAGACCCCAGACAGTATCAAATGAAAGATACAGCTAGCAAGGTCGAAACAGAGACTATAGACCCCAGACAGTATCAAATGAAAGACACAGCTAGCAAGGTCGAAACAGAGACTATAGACCCCAGACAGTATCAAATGAAAGATACAGCTAGCAAGGTCGAAACAGTGTGACTCTGAAAAGTGACATCAGCATACAGTGCAAATTGTTGACGAAATACCGTTACCTTAAAGCTATGAATTATAAGGCAACCCAGGATACTCGTAACCATACTGACTAGAGTTCCATACACCCTACAAGCATCTATATAATGTGACATTTGTCACCCATTGGCTTGGTGGGCCGTGGACTGTAGCTAGCAGTCAGGGTGCGGGGTTGTCAATCCTGTATAGGCCTATACACACAATGTCCGCTCTCCCTACAGGAGACTCTGGTTACCAACTAGACGACGGAGAAGGCCGCGTCCCGAAGATGCATCCCAAATAGAGGGTAGTGTGTTTCTTGAGAGGAGTGGGTTTCTAATGTAAGTGATATACTAGAGGTAAAGACTTTCGAACAGTGGGTAGTGTGCTTCTAAAGTAAGTGTAGAATAGAGGTAGAGATTCTTAACTGACTTGACTAGAGAATTTCCTGTATGTCCATACTCATATACATAGTATTTAACTAATGAGCCAAACGACCTTCGAACGGCTACCCGATCCCACCAGACCACATCTCAACGAAGAAAAGGAAATAGGGCCGACGAGCCTTTCTAAGTCTTTCAATCATTACTTATATATACCTATATAAGCACGGACATACATCTAACTATGACTAACTGCGTTTTAAGTAGAAGTGATCCTTGTGAAGTAGTAGCGCCTCATAAGTGAAGTAAAAGCGTTCGCAAGTGAAGTAGAAGTGTCGCACAAGTATAAGCGTATCATGAAGTAGAGGCGACAATGAGTGAAGCGAAAGCGTATCAAGTATAAGTGAAGTAGAGTTGATATCAAGTATAAGCGAGGAAGAATCGTATCACTAAGTAAGAGGGTGAATAAGTATAAGCGTTATCAGGTATAAGTGACTTCAGGTATAAGCGAAAGCATTACAGAGTAGGAGTATAAAATAAGTATAAGCGAAGCAGCGGTATCTAACAATCAAAAGTGTTCATGAAAACCTTTGAAGACTTTATCACTCAGGAAAATCGCATTTGTATTCTTTGATAAAATGGGTGTGAAAATCTTTAGAAATCTTTGGGAATCCTTTATAAATCAGTTTGAAAATGAATCTTTGATAAGCTATGAAAGTAAGAACTTGAACAATTTAAAAACCCTTTTTGAAAGCCATTTACAGTGTCCTACTCAGTAAAGCAGTGTACAGTAGTAAAATCTTGTGCATGCGGGTTATCAATCACTTGTGATTGATATGATAACTGGCATGTTTAACTTGTAATCCCCCCTATAAAACATTTAAAAGCATTTAAAAGGTTCATTCAGGGGTATGAACTCACCTGGTGTAAGTAGGTCCGACGAAGGTGTCGTTTAGGCGTTCGGGGTCACGCAAGGACTTGAACACACACAAGGACCTATTTTAACATATGATAACATATGTTCACATAAAATTAGCATATAATATACTAATTAAACAATTATACACACTCAAAGGAGTGGAAAACACTTTTGGTTGAGTGTTTGGGGTCCCGGGTAGCGTTTAAGGGTGCTAAGGGTCTCTTATCAATTGTGGAACTTTGCTAAACTCAAATATCAAGAGTGTAAAGGGGTTTAAAGCATCAATATGGACCAAACAAGGAGTTTACGGCCCAACCTAAGGGAGTTTACGGCCGTAAACTCCCAAGGTCATAATCCTTGGGTGTTTGATGCTTCTAGCTTGTTCATAGAATTATTCTAAGCACTTTTCCTAAAAGGCATGAGTGGAATTGAGGCCTTTAAGGGTATGTTATAGGAGTTTACGGCCTAGGAACTCTCCCAAGGGAGTTTACGGCCGTAAACTCTCAATCTTTGAGTTTAGTGAAGTTTCAAGCCTCTAATGCCTTTCTAGGATTTCTCTATGAAGTTTGATGCTATTATGGGTGATTAAAACCAACATTTGAGGGGGTTTTGGGGAGTTTACGGCCTAGAAAATGCTTGGGCCGTAAACTCCAAGAAATCCCTCATTTTTCTTGTGTTTAAGCCCTTAATTCCTTTCTAGCATTTTATGGTAATTGTCTAAGGCCATTAGGGGGGCAAAAATCACACTTTTGGGCATGATTTAGGGAGTTTACGGCCTTGACCAAGTCTGGTCCGTAAACTCCTTTCTTTAATTCATTTTGGAGTGTTTCAAGGGTCTAAACTCAAGAGGTTATGTCCCTAAATTATGTAATAAGCCCTAGGATGAGTTTGGGAGTGTTTTGGGGCACTTTTGACATGATTTTTGAGGAGTTTACAGCCTAAGCTTGTGCTTGGGCCGTAAACTCTTGTTTGAGTCCTAAAATCATGCATTTTAATGTTTAAACACCCCTAGGCTATATCCCCTAATTATTTCCAGGCTTATGGACAAGTTTAGAGGCATGTTTGGCACCATTTTAGGGGTTTACGGCCCTAGAATGTTCCTGGGCCGTAAACTCCTTATACCATGCCTTCTTGGATGATTTTTGGGCTAAAAACATAAATCAATACGTTTAGAATACGCTAGGGTAAGCGGACTTACAATATGGAAGCGTTTGGTTGCGAATTCGGGGCGAAAACGGGTCTAGAGAGAGAGTATAGAGAGAGAGTGTAAAAAGTCTCCCATTTGACTCCACTCACCCATATATAGGTTTTCACAGTCGGGGCTTAGTGGAATTTTACCCGATACTGCCGTTAAACGGGGCTTTTGGTCGCACCCAATTTAGTGGTCGTAATAATAAAACTTGACATTTTCTAATGAATGAAAATGTGTGCCCTGTGTTTTTATTCCCTTTTATCACGACTTAACGGCATGTTAAAGGTAATCAATGGAAAGGTTTATTAAATTGATGCCCTCTAATTAACGGAACTTTTATACAGTGGAATATTCCGTTAACAGTAACGGGGAACTGTAACGGGACAACTTGGGTTGTCACAGCATATAACCATTTGGTACCGACTTTTGATGGAGAGACGGTTAGAGAGCGACCGACATACAATAATGCCTCCAAATTTTTTTTCTCATGCTTTGGAAGAAGGACAGGACTGGCGAGCGTTTATGGCTGGTATTGCTACGTACCCCAACTTCATGGTTGCTTGGTGGGATGTTGATACGGTAAACTTAATAGTTTATATTGAAAATAATATCGTGTTTTTGTTGTGTTTTTGTATTGTGATGTAAATAAACATAATTTTATTTTCTGATCCTTATACAGGTCTTATTGCCGATTCATTCATCCCCTAATCATTGGCTATTTGGGGAACTACGATTAGCGTCAATGGAAGTGCATATTTATGACAGTCTTGGTAGAGGTGCTTATGAAAAATTCCAATCCGAAGGAATCTTTTCCAAATTTGAACGTCGGGTGGCAAATTATTTGGACAAGATTAAGTATTGGGCCCGGAGGAACATCCCAAGAATTCCATTGAATATGCAATTCATTTATGAAGAAAACGTTCCCCAACAAAGTAGTCATTTGGGAGATTGCGGTGTTTTTCTTTGTATGTTTATGGAGCAATTGGTTTCAGGTCAACCAATACGTGTTCTTATTGACCCAAAGAATGCAGCTTTAGAGTTCCGTCTCCAGATGGCAAAAATTATTTGGGGGTCTAGTCTTGCTCCTATGTAGTTGGATTATATAAATGTATATACAAATTAATGTTGGATTTCATTATTAGTTTATTTTTAGAGTTTACTCAACGGGTGACAAAAAATATAACGTTACGACAATTACAACAATTTAATGACCTACTAATTACTTATCAATACATACAACATAAGAACGACTACAACATTTGTTTTAACATTACAAATACAACAATTTATTGACCTAACAACTTCAAAACCATAAAAACAATACTAAAAACCTTACAACTTGTAAACAAGAACTGCCAAGAACAACACCCAACTACAAACCAATGCTATCTTTAACTTCTTATTTTCTGATTGAAAGAGCTTATTAGAGTTAGCTACTTTAGCTATTACCATAGAAGATTGGTCCTTCTCTTCATCAACCCAACTGATAAACCCGCATTTTGGTCCCTGTTAAATTTAATATTCACAGTAAGAAAATAAATTTGTGTGATGTAAACACGAGGGTTTAAATTTGAATGACGGTAAGAACATGATACCAAATACGGGCAAGCGTAAAACAATCTTCCTGGGTTTTTACCTGTACCAGAAATCCTAACGATACGTTCTCCTCCGCAATTGCAGTATGCCATTAGCCTTCTTATTCTTTTAAATCGGAGTTACTTTCTCAGTTAAATTTTTTCATAATGAGTGACACCCATTTATAGAATAAATCATATTACCGACAATTCTTTTTGACTATGAAATGAACTGGTTTGACTATGAATTCAAAATGTTCAACTATGAAATGCAGACAAGTACATTCTGTAGTATTGTCATGTCGGTCAGTGAAATTTGACTATGAAATGAACTGGTTTGACTATGAATTCAAAAAGTTCAACTATGAAATGCAGACAAGTACATTCTGTAGTATTGTCATGTCGGTCAGTGAAATTTGACTATGAAATGAACTGGTTTGACTATGAATTCAAAATGTTCAACTAAGAATTTAAAAGGTTAAACTATGAATTTTGATCAGTAGAGATACAATATTTTCTATTTATAATTGCATTTGTGTGATCATTGTAGAGCACAATCATCGGTATTGAAAATGAGTAGTTACAGCGAAAGAACCTTTTCTCAACTACCAATTTTCTTGCATAACCTTCAAAGAACAAATCCTAATACCTTCACAGCCATTAAGAAAACCGATACCAACCGCTTTCAATTCTGTTTTGTGGCTTTAGGTTGCGTGGTATAACATACTTCTTATATTGAGTTATACAATATTTCATGGTAATATATCTCGATTAGTTGTTACTTATCACTAATATGTGTTCGTTTTTATGTAGATTCGTACCTTCCTTAGGTGCATGATACCGCTCATATATGTGGGTTATTTACCCCTTCTTGGGAGCTTTCTGACAACAATGTACTTCGCAGTGGCTTTAGATGGAAATCATGAACCACTACTCTTAGCAATTGGTTTGGGAACCTTACAGTGTGAAGAATCATGGAGATGGTTCATGATGAGGTTAAGAGATTGTTTAGGTGAGGACATAGAGGTTGGTTTCATAAGCAACTTGTGTGGTAACATAGACTTTGGTGTTGAGAGTGCCTACCCGGATTCCTATCATGGATATTGTCCTAAAGATATAGCTCGAAAGATACGTGAGTCTGTCAGACATAACAATACGGAAGTCGAATTGTTGTTTTGGAAGTCATGCAATGCATATAGCGTTGATGATTTTTACTTGTGTTTCGAAAGGTTGCAAAGTACATGTAGGCAACCACCTTTCTGCACCTTGCTTATGAGTCCAATTTACTGGCTTGACGATATACCGATTTCAAAATGGACAAGAGCATTTTTCCCAAAAATACGTTACAATGTTAAATCGATTGACGTCCCTGAAATTTTGCAAATTATATCCTCACGTGAGTTTCCTATAACAACGATAATTGAGTTAACCACCACGTCGATAAAATCAAAGTATGCTGAACGGGCCGAACTGGCTGGTAAGGGAGATTGTTATATTTTGTTTTTTTTATTGTGCTGCTATTTTTATTAAAATATCAAATTTTACAGGGAGGTTGTCTGGTGGGTTGACCCCTAACGTTGAGAGTAAGGTTCAAAAAAGTCTCAACAAGTCTTATAATTGTAATGCAAGACGTTTGTATGGGGATACATTTGAAGTCGATGACACTTTTGCCACCAGCAACGTACAACTTGAATGAAGGGTATGTAGTTGTGGTAAATGGCAAAAAAGCGGTATACCATGTGGCCACGCTATAGCATGTCTAAGAACCCGTACATCTGAGTCCATTCAGAGAATGGTTGATTACAAGTTCACTAATTATGTGTATTGAGTTGCATATGGATCTGAGTTGGTGAATGGTATACCAACATATGAGCATTGGGAAATACCAAATGAAACGGTGGTCCTGTTACCTCCCTCAATGCAGTAGTTATTCATGTAGCACATTTATGTTTTATGTAGTATTATGTATTAGTTTTTTATGTACCCCGTTTTTATTTTAGTGTTGTGTTACGTATTAGTTATCCATGTACCCAGTTTATTTTTTATGTCGTATTATGTGTTAGTTATTTATGTACCCCATTTATATTTTATTGCGTTCTAAATATTTGCTATTGAGGAAACAACATACATTAAAAGAAATGGACGTTTATTAAATAGTAACGACTAGACACATACAACAACAAGCAACTTAAATAACGAAAACAATTAACTTAACCAACATGCATATTAAAAATAAGGGACATTCTTTAAAACATTCCATGCATCTAAGTGGGTAAACTCGCTACCATCGTACTGAGTGCGGTTCATTAAATGGTGAAACAAATGACAGACACGAGACCAAAATGATCCAGCACGAACTTGTGGGGGACCCGGTGGAAAATCCACCTCTACAGTTGTAATCCAAGCTTGAACCAAAGCGACCTTCTCTACGTTCCTCCATATACGTGGTGAGTCCATAATTGCAAGGAGGGAAGTGATAGAATACAATTACAACGGATATTGAAATCTATTTATAACGACTCCTTACTTTCCTGGTGCAATGACTTGTCAACTCAAACAGCAATGTATTGTGTTGTCATTCAACCGGGGATGAATTGTCAACTCGAACAGTGATCTGTTGTGTTATAAGTATAGTACACTGCATTCGTCAGTTAATTTTGACTATAAATTGACCCTAAGTTACATGCAATACTTTATTAAATTAACCAATATAGTTGTTCAAATATTGTTTTTTAGATTCTACTCTCTTTGTTTCAATCCAAATGACTTCTATATCATGGAGCAATGAAGAGTTCTTGGTTCTTACACATGCTTATATTCATGTGTACGAGACAAGCAAGTTGAACGATCCAATGTTTTGGAGCCGTTTAACAAATATTTTCAATGCTGAAAACCGAATAGCTACAAGAAACGATCGTGACGAACTAGACATCTTAGCAAGATGGTATGAAATGAAAACTGAAGTTCTATTATTCAACGATCTTTATACCAAAATTGACGACACCCGTTTAAATGCTACTGAGGATGTCATCTTGGAAGCTGCTAAGGAGGAATACAAGTCATTAAGTAACGGGTTGGAATTCCAGTTTGAAGCCCCTTGGAATATTTTGAAATATATCCCGTTTGTTTAAAATCCATTTTAGTTTATTATTTGAGTACTAGGTTATTTTCATGTACTAGGTTATTTTAATGTATTTCTTATGTATTTCGTATGTATTTCGTTTGTTTAAAATCTATTTTAGTTTATTATGTGAGTACTAGGTTATTTTCATGTATTTCGTATGTAATTCGTATGTATTTCATATGTTTAAAATATATTTTAGTTTAGTATGTGAGAAACTCGTATGATTAACTTGAGTTAATATATTTTAGTTTATTATGTGAGAAACTCGTATGATTAACTTGAGTTAATAAATGGCCATTGCATTAGTTATCAAAATATATTAGAATACATTAGTAACAAGATTCCATGAACCATTAAAACATCACAACAATTACATGAAAAACAACGACATAATACGAACAAAGCATTAACGTAAAACACAAGTCCATGGCTTATTCTTCACACAAATTAGAGCGGTCTACTTGAAATACTGTTTATCTCTAACAACCTTCCAAATTTCCTCATATTCGAAGTCTCTGCCCTCATGCTCAAAGATGTAAAACTCTGTAACAACTTCCAAGAACTCTTCTTCGTCACGACAACGAACATTGTTACGTTTCGCATAACTACATGCTCGATTGAACCATGTCACTTCTTCCTTTACATCCGTCCACTTAGTAACAACATCTGATTTTCTCTTTTTTGCCCTTCTCCCATCTCATGGTTAAACAAAGATGTGATGCGACTCCATTCATCACCAATTAGGCAATGCGGGGGAGCAAGTAACGGTTCACCATCCTTAACACTTAGCCAGCACCGTGTTAGAACTAACACCTCGCTTGTCGTCCATGGCCTTTCAGAATTGGAACCAGGTACTTCATTCGAAGAACTTGCTGCATTCGACAACATTTCTAATAATGGGAATTCGTTTCGTTTAGGTGATTTGGGTGTTTGGTTTATAGATCTTAAACATCTATTTATATAAATAAATAGACTATGAAATAATACTTTGACTACAAAATGGTTATATTTGGACTACGAATTTCAGCTTTATGCAGTGTTTTGTCATGTCAAACTGTCATTTATCTCTTGTCACTTAAGGGACCCACTGGGATGTGCAGGTTACTACAGTGACTTGTCATTACTGTCTAGTCATTTCAAAGTTGGACTTCTCATTACTGTCTAGTATGTATAAATACCACTTATTGCTCCAGTTTAATACAATATCGATTTTATTATGAGTTCCTCACACAAATTCGAAATTTGCTCATGCAACGAAGTAGATTGTTACTACTGTGATTCGGTAGACCCTTTTTTTACACCCTCTTCAGCCGGGTCATATATGTCACATGAAAATTTTGAAGAATTAAAGAAGGCTGAAGCACAACAAGAAGAGGACAAAGAGTCATCCCGACTTCTCACTCAACTTGCTAATGATATAGGTTCGGAATGCAAACAAGCTGAAGAATGGATTGACCTCAATAAAAACAAAATCAAAGATCATAAAGATTGGATAAAAAAGAGTAAGAAGGCAATCAAAACGACTGAAAAACGGCTTGCTGAGAAGGATGAGTAGTTGATACACATTATGGTAAAAAAGGATCGTTTCGAAGACAAAATGAGAATTAGGGATGACTATATAACAATGGAGAAAGAGAAGTACCCGTTGCAGTTCCCTGAATTTAAAAATTAGTTATAAAGTTGTTGTAATATTATCATGAAACAGATTAGGTTGCCAAATGATCGATTGTTGTTTTTTTTAAATAACATGTTGTAACTGTTAAAATAAATCTGCAAACTATATTTTATAATATAAAGGCTTCATTCATTGTTATAATCAACAAACTTAACTAAAATATGAAAGCATAGCAATGTCTTGTAAGAGTTAATAAAAATATTACAATACATAATAAGCTAACAACTCGTCATTACTCTAAATTTCAAGGTTGTTTTATATCAAAATCAGCGTTATGGGTTTGTGAGCAACCCGCTGAACCACCAATATTATATGTCATTTCTGCAATAGAAATTATGTGACCTGCTCTACTACCAGACGCCCTTCCAGTACAATTATTTCTCGTGTGTCCTAGTTGACCACATGTAGAACACTCTTTTATAATTGGACCCTCGCCTTGGGATGGAATGCGGTCTGTGTTTCTTGGCCTGCCTGGCTGACGTTTATCCATTATAGGTGGCTTAATAATCATCAAATCATCGGGGATCTCCCATTCGGATGGCTTCGGCAGAGGGTTTATTCATTCCTCATATGTTTTCCTCAGTGTTTCGGTAAGGTAAGCATTTAATGCAAACCTCGAGCAGTCTTGGTAATTGTTCACTGTTAAACATCTTATGACATGACCACAAGGTATCCCATCAAGTTGTCAATGCCTACATGTACATGTCATATGTTGAAAATCAACAATCACATTTTGTGCCCCCTTTTTGACCTCGCATTTCGTATTTGAGATCATGCGAACATCCCATTTGGTAAAAGTTTTCTTGTTTTCTTTTACAACTTCATCCGCCCAAGGGGTAAGTGTTGTTGTTGCTTCCGCTAAAAAAACAGCCAAAATGAAGAAGTTAAAATCAATAACATCGAAACTAATAAAACATTAATATTACAAATTTACGTAATACCTGCAAAGTTACGTCTTTGAAACCACCATTGTTGCATTGTAGCACAAAAAAAATCAATCAACATAAGTATTGGCACCTTACGTGCGTGTCTAGATAATGCATTTATAGACTCCGCACTGTTGGACGACATAAGATTGTATCGGTTCCCTTTAAAATGTGCCCTTGACCAGGTTTCTGGATTTATACTTTTTAAGTACTCCCATACTGGTTCTTTTGTCTTTTTCATAACATCCATGGCAGCATCAAAAGCATCAATTGTGTACGCCCTACACGCCTCCCAAAAAATTCCTTTAACCGTCTTACTCTTGCCGAATCTAGATACTATGTTGTAATACAAACGGACACCACATATTCCATGATGAGCGTGAGGAAAAATGTTGGCAACGGATGTTGCTATAGATGGAGACCTATCAGATATAATTGTAAGCTCCTGCATATTTCCTATGCAATCACATAGTTTTTGAAAAAACCATGTCCAAGAATCAGTACACTCATTTTTGCATATACCATATGCAACCGGTAATATTTGATTTTGTCCGTCCTTAGTAACTGCAAGTAGCATGGTACCTTTGAACTCGCCTTTTAGGTGAGCTCCATCTACTACTAGGGTCGGCTTACAAAAATTGACAAAAGCTCGTACCTACAATACATTGTATATCTATTCAAATACACCAAAATAAATATTAAAAAAAAATTAGGACATGATAATACTAACCGAGCAACCGAGTGCGACGTACAAAAACTCAAACCGATCATCAGCATCTGTTTTAATATGTGTGACAGTACCCGGATTATGTTTGGCCAAGTTGTGACAATACGCCGGAAGTTTGGTAAAAGAATCCTCTTTCGTACCCCTTAACGACAACAATGCATATTGCTTCGCACGCCATGCCTGATGGTATGAGATATTGATATTCAATTGAGCATTCATATCCTTAACAATTTCTTTTCCCAGATAAACTCTACTATAGTCTTCAGCCAAAACATCAGCAACATATTCACCCAAAACATATTTGTTTGCTTGTCGATGATTAGGTTGCAACAATGTTGAAGAACATGTGTGTACATCAACAAATTTATTCACTTGGAAAAGTCCATCAGTATTTTTAATTGCTTTTGCTCTTAGTAACCAAGAACAATTTTTCGAAACACACACAGCTTCATACCTTGATTTGGTGGATCTACTTGTCCTCGTCTGGAAACCTTCTCGAAGACATTTTTTACCAATACACCGCTTTAAAAGTTCTTTGTTTTTAAATATACTCTCACATTGAATCTTTTGAAGATTAACGTCTACCATCTGTGTTGGGATATCTTCATTAATATCAACTGGCCATGCTGGTACAGGGGGTATACCGTGAAAAAGGTTATCGGGATACTTAGCTTTAACTTCATCACCCAACTCATCTCTATCGGAATTACTTTGTAGCTCGGTTATATCTAAACATACATCACCAACATCAACATAATGCCCGTAAACATGATTTTTTTCATTTTTTTGAGTTGAATTTTTTTTCTTTTTAGTTTTATCTACCACACGCCTATTCATAAGTTTAACTTCTTGTTCGGCAACATCATCACAACGACCACCCACATGATTAAGATATGTACCAACATCATCATCACCAAGATACTTGTAATTCTCGGGATCCACATAGTGAATAAGTGAATAACTAACATTAATATTTTCAGCAACACTGTGAAACTGAGGTACACTAGGAGTATTGAAAGTACCTATCGGATCGTTGCTCCCTTTATAACTGCATAAATTACCAACAACTTGGTTTCCAATTTCACCGCCCCCATTAACCTCCTCAACTTAATCAACCACCACAAACACTTTCACAACCCTTCCTCCACTACATTTGATTACGTTTATCAACATTCTAACATCCACGTCTTCAACTATAGCTATATAATAATTTAATTCAGGATGGTGGAAACGAAGACTAATTCTATATTTGTCTAACAAACCAATTTTGCTTCTTACCAAAGATACAAAATCACTATAACTAATATACTCAGAAAATATCAAAGCAAGTTCAGAAATACCTCCCTGTGGACGTATGTATTCCAGATTAGTTCCATTAACTTGCCATCTCCCACCGGTTACAAGACAAACCAGATATTCAATCATTTTTTGAGCAAATTGTAGAGAGTATTTCTTTACAAGACAAACAAATAACAACCAAAATGATATTTTTTCTACAAAAGTTTTTATATAGCAAAGCCCATTTCGTAGTCAAACCAATTCATTTCATAGTCAAACTTAAAAAAAAAAAAAAAAAAAAAAAAAAAAAAAAAAAAAAAAAAAAAATTACACCATTTCGCAGATAGGCTCAGAGGATTTCGCAGATGGACCTACTCCATCTGCGAAATTAACCCTATTTATACAGAAAAAATTTTAAAAAAAAAAAAAAATTCTCATCTGCGAAAGTACAAGTACCTAAAGCACAACTGTGCTTTAGGTACTTGTACTTTCGCAGATGAGAAGCCCATTTCGCAGATGGGACCTTCTCATCTGCGAAATGGGAGGCCATTTTTGTAATTTCGGTTTTTTTTGGCTATTTTTGTAATGCAATTAGTGTAAATGGCTATTTTTGTCATTTTCTCAAATTTTAAATATAAAAAAATTTAAATATAAAAAATTGAAACAAAAAAATTATTCGAGTAAACCCATTTTAAATATAAAAAAATTTGAAAAAAAAAAAACAAAAACAAAAAAGAATAATTCAAGTAAACCCACGTTGATTTGATGTACTTGGAATACTAAATCTAATCGGATTTGTTCACCTGTGTGTGGACGTACTGCGTACATTAACAAAGCTACATATTCCACGTTACTTTTGCAATGTAGGCCATTCTAAATTAATTTTTCTTTTTTTTTATTGGCAAATTTTATTAAGGCCCCAATTAGAAATTGACTAGAAGGGAAACTAACAAACAATATGAATATTCTTTTCTGGTTGTGAACGAAATAAATTAATTTCTACATTAATTCTTTCTTTTCTTTTCTGGTTGTGAATGAAATAAATTCGTTCATGTGTGGGACCCCATAAACGAGAAACATTGTACCATGCGAACGTAGTACTCTAACAAAAGTCAATCTTGAATTATCTTAGGATATTTAGTAAAACTTCAAATTAGGTCCCTATGGTTTGATAAATAATGTAGACACTGAAATTCAAAAAGTTTTCAAGCATTTATATTCCAAAATCTAAAATGTCTTATAGTTTTATTCCTAAAAAGCTTGATTCGATCAGGAAAAACTTGAAATATCAGTTTTGTTTGTTTAATGTCTTTTTAAAATTATTTTAATACTTTAAATTAATCCTTTCATATTTTTTGCATAACCACAAAAAAAAAATTAAATAAAAAATAAAAAAATAACATTTGATACAAGTTTGAAAGCTTTGGACCATATGTACAGTTTTTAGCAAACCGTAGGTACCAATTTTGCACTTTTACTCTAAAATATTTTAAGAAACTTGGCTATATAAGTAGGTTTGATGATTCATATTCCAGATATTCAGTGGTCCAAAACGTAATCAACTTTTAAAAACTTATATCTTTTCTGTTCCTCATAAAATTACAATGGGGTCTTCTTTGGTCTCAATCAACATTTTAGTGACAAAGTTGAAGGAAGAGATATTTTCGAACACCAAAAATCACCATCTTCAGTCATTTGTTTCACCATCTGCATATGACACTGCTTGGTTAGCTATGATTCCTCACACATTGGAACACAATAGCCCTCTGTTTAAGGGTTGCCTTGAATGGTTACTCGAGAACCAAAACAAAGAAGGATATTGGGGAGAATCCATTAATGGTCTTCCCACCATTGATACTCTTCCTGCTACTCTTACTTCCATGGCTGTGCTCCGAAAATGGGGTACGGGAATTCATAACATAGAAAACGGTACATGACTAATTATATAATGTCATAATGATAGAACATTGAAATTTGCGACTTGTTTCAACATGCATCCATGCATATACATAAACAAAAAAAGTAGATATATGAGATCAATGACTTAAAATTCAGTTACTCCCCTCGTCTACGTATTTTTATAACACCATGCATTGTTTCTTATTAAGTTATTATAATATGTAGTTCATCAAACATGCAATAGATTCTGGACCCATTACGTTTCTTGTTCATATGTCTTGTAGTACAAAAAGGTTTGTAATTAAATTATTAATTTTTTATTACATAACTAAATTGTTTCCCACCTGGTATTTAATTTGTAGGTTTGAAATTTATACATGCAGACACTGAGAATATGCTTCTTCATCACCATCATGATCTTCCTAGATGGTTCTTTATTGTGTTCCCCGCAACCATAGAACTTGCTGAATCATTTGGTCTTGACCTTATGTTCTCTGATGACGCAAAATCAATCATTTCTCAGATATACCATGTCAGGAAACAAATTTTCGGCATGTAAGCATACGTTCAATTCACCTTAATTTGCTAACTGTAAGTGTAAGTGAAATACTGATGAATGGAATTTTTAGGGAAGAGATGGTTGATAAATGGCAATACCCTCCATTGATGGCATACTTAGAGACATTTCAAATGACAGAACGTAATGTTGATGAAGAAACTATAATCAAACATTTGAGTGAAGATGGGTCACTTTTTCAATCACCCTCGGCTACTGCACAGGCGTACCTTTCTACCCGAAACCAAAAGTGTCTTGACTATCTGATTTCACTTGTTCAAAAGTATCCCAACGGAGGTACGTATAACTACAGATTCACTTGTTTAAGTAAAAACTTTGGTTGGTTTACTTGTTCATTTTCATTGTATACGCAGTTCCTGAAAAGTATCCAATGGATGAAGAGCTAGTTGAGCTCAGCATGGTTGATCAAGTGCAGAAGCTTGGCTTATCTGAGTATTTTACGGAGGAGATTGACAACATCCTTAGAAAAGTTTACAGGTGATCGATATATCTCTTTTACATGGGTTACATGCATGATACGTTTTCGTTAATGTTAATTTGCTTAACTTCCTCATGTAAAATTTGTTGTTCAGAAGTTACATGGATCAAGAATCACCACAAGATAACAAGATATTTATAGCAACAAAATTATATAAGGATTCCTTAGCTTTTCGACTTTTTCGAATGCATGGGTATAATATATCTCCAAGTAAGTATCTTTAGGTTATGGTCCATACCTTCTTTCCACCATTTTCAACATAAACCACGTTCACTGTGCTAAAATCTGCCCTCATAACAAAGCTAATTAAAGAATTGTTATGCATGCTGTCGAGTAGGATATATATATATATATATATATATATATATATATATATATATATATATATATATATATATATATATATATATATATAGGGGCGGATTTAGGCCGGGTCACTAGTGGCACCGGCAACCCCTAACTTTTCTGGCGGCAGTGGAAATTTTTTCGAAATCTTTAAAATTTTTATTTTTTCAATTATCGTGCAACCCCTAAGTTTCTCGTGCAACCCCTACTTTGAAATCCTGCGTCCGCCCCTAATATATATATATATATATATATATATATATATATATATATATATATATATATATATATATATATATATATATATATATATATATATATATATATATATATATGTGTGTGTGTGTATGTGACTATGTATGTGAGCGCCCGCATGTGTATTTAATAATGTAAATATAAGGGGCTTGTCATATCGGATGTGAGATTGTTGTCGGCTATTATTAAGAGAGAGACTGATCCTATTCATGTCTTACGTTAGGACTTTAAGACCACACACCAATCCAACTGATCTACAATAATTTTGAAAGTAAATAACCAAGAGAAAAAATACAAAGTATTGTTGGGTTTGATTTAATTCAATGTCATTATCTCATTTGTTTTAAAAATCTAAAGAGAATGACATGGGAGAAACAACATATAATTTCGTCGTGCATATCTTTTTTAATTTAAAAAGCAGTACAATGTTGATTTGACATAAAGTTCAACATTTACTAATTTTGAAAATTGAAAAGAAAATTGTGAATTATTTTTTTTAAACCGCAGAAAATTCTATAAATAAAAAAAACATAGCAAAAAGTTAGAAAAAAACACATTACAATAGAATTGTAGCAGAAGGAGGTTTATGAGCCAATCAGTCCAGTTAAGTTTAGTTTTCTTATATCTGTTGGAAATCTAAAAAAAAAAAGTCATCTCAATAACCTCATCAAAAATCATGGATTTCCTATGAGTGACCAAACATTTGAGTTTCTAAAATTCCATAAACACCAAAAAATAGAAAAACTAACTGCCTCAAAAGCTTTTCTCTGTCCACCCACCCTTAAAGAGGACCGAACTAACTGCTTCAAAAGTCATTCTTTGTCCACCCACCCCTAAAGAGGACCGAATTAACCATGCCAAGAAGAAAGATTAGTAATGGTGAAATGATGAGGTTGAACATCCCATCATATAACAATACGATTCCATATATCAATCAACTCTCTGCATCCTATAGAAATTTAAATTATTTATGCATCCAAATTATTAGTATACCTGGATTTGAGTTTTTTAGTTGCTTCGACTTTTCTTCGTTATGTTTGATATTTTTATTGAATTATTATTATTGTTATTATTATTATTATTATTATTATTATTAGTCGTCGTTTTATTATAAAATTAAATAACAGTATTAAAAATATATTTTAAAGTAAATTACCAGATTTCCTTTTTCTTAGAACAACAATTGAAATGATCCATATTGTATCGATAATTTATAATCATTGATTTCTACAATATATAGAATGTAGTCGTGCGAAACAAAATCACAAACAAACACACATAATTTTTTGTAGCCTCAAAATGAAAGTCGAATGGTTGAAGAGTAAAATTCTACAACGGATGACAATGGATCAAAGTGTGACTCATAGAAAATCCCGCTATAATCCGAGACTAACCTCCCAAGTGGACCCCGGTGTGATTAACTTGGGAAAAACAATACAAACTAGGTGGGGAACCCCTGCGTTGTGGGGGTCGGATGCGACAAGTCTTTTAGTAAAATTGAAATATGAACAAAATAACTTTACATTTTAAGAATAACTTTTAAAAAAAATTAAATTCAAATTTTTTACATATTCATTTTCACTATAAGATATAAAAAGTTTTGTTTTGTTTATATATATTTGTTTTAAAAAAACAAAAATTGCACTTTAAGACGGATTTGAACACAAAATGACCGGGAAACCGGAACTATTCCCAACACGTATCCGCATAAAATATGAGTAGTGACATAAAATGACTTAAAGACGGATTTGAACATAAACACATAAACAAATGACCATTCTTGCCAAAAGTCACATAAGTTTACTATTCCTAAAAAAATGTTCTCCTTTAATATATATATATATATATATATATATATATATATATATATATATATATATATATATATATATATATATATAATAAAACCTTTCTTTAAGTGGTATAAATATATTAAAAATGTTTTTTTAAAACACAAAATAACATTTTTTTAAAAACAATGCAATATATATATATATATATATATATATATATATATATATATATATATATATATATATATATATATATATATATATATATATATATATATGGTTTGGATCTTTAAAGGAATCAAAAAATAATGAAGACTCTTAAGACAAGTCTCCACAACCCACTTCGTCAAGAACACAAACGTTAAACCTAATATTTAGATGTGATGTGTTTGCATGCTATACAAGTCTGTCTGTATGACGTAATATGACACGAGGATATAATCATGTGCGATAACGTAATACGACACAAGGATATAATCATGCCTGTCTGTATACCGTAATATTTTTTTAGGGGTGAGCAAAATCGAACCCAAAAACTAAAAAACAGATAAAACCCGACAAAACCAAAATCGAAAAATCGAAATCGAAGCATAAACCGATGGCTTGGGTTTAGAATTTTCAAAAACCAAAATTTTCAGTTTGGATTCGGTTTTTGGGTTTGATAAAACCAAAAGAAACCGAACCGAACCGAATTTCATATATTATATGTATTCTGTGAGTTATATATGTATATATACGTTGTCCTTGGGGTATAAACAAAATCTGAAGCATGGTCTAGTGGTTAACGCGTTGGGCAATCGTAGGAAATGGTGCGAGTTCCAAACTTGTTAACCTCATTTTTCTAGATTTACTTTGACAGCGAGTAAAATATATCCAACATTGCGCCATTACTGAAAGTTAACCATTATATAGTTTATGAGTTGAGGTGGACTAAGAAATAAGTTTGAGATTTAGTTTGAACTATAATACCAAAACCAAACCCATTGGTTTGGGTTTAAATTTTCAGAAACCAATCTTTATGGTTTGGGTTCGGTTTTAGGTCAAAAACGACCCAAATACAATGATGCACAACCCTAATATTATTTCCTTTTGATTTAATACATGGGTTTCACTTGATTTGTACCTTAACTTTATTTCAGGGACTTTTTGTTGGTTCTTATATGATAATGAAATATTGGGTCATTTGGAAAACAACAGTATACAGTTCACAAGCTTATTGTATAATGTTTACAAGGCCACGGATCTTATGTTCTTTGAAGAAAGTGAAGTAGATGAGGCCAGGTCATTTTCTAAAAAAGTCCTTCAAAGAATCTCGGCCACAAAAAACATAGTCATCAATGATACAGTTGTCATGCTTCCCAATATATCCAAAATGGTAACCCCTCCCTCCCTCCCTCGATATTATATATATTGATAATTTGCATAAATAATTTGTGAGAGTTTTATTATTCATTTTGGGTTGCTACATATTTTAGAGCAAAATGTAAAATAAGTCTTTCTAAAAATAACAATTTAGTTTTTGGTTATTGCCGATTCCTCTCCATAATTTTTAATCTAATAATTTTCTAACATTTACAATTTTAAAGTTAAATTATTGGTATTTTATAAGTTTACATTTCAATCCCTTACTATATTTTAAAGTTAGGTTTTTAGTCTCATACATAACTTTTTTTGTAGTTTTTGTTTTTGTTAATCTTATTTTTTATTTAAACGTTATAAATTTTTACGTTGTTTGCATTGAAACTTTATTTTGATATGTTTGTAGTCCACTTGATATGGTATAATTGTCATTGTGCTATGAACTCTTGACATTTGTAAATCACAATCTATATACGAATTGCAAAAAAGTTACCATGCGTATTAAAGTTATGTTTTTGGTCCCTCAAATAACTTTTTATAGTTTTCATTTTAAGTAATTTAAAACAAGTTATCCGCCGCAACGTGCAGGATGACTTGAATGGTAGTTTGTGTAAATTTTATAAGTTTTCATACTTTCGTAGATTGAGGAAGAGCTAAGTATACCATGGATTGCAAGACTTGATCATCTTGATCATAGGATGTGGATTGAACAAAACAATGAAGGGCCTCTATGGGTTGGAAAGGCCTCCTTTTATAGGTTATCATGCATACATAATTTCAAGCTTATGCAATTGGCTGTCGAAAATTACGCATTTCGACAATTAATCTACCAAAATGAACTTGCCGAATTAAAAAGGTAAAACCATTAATTCCTTTCGGTATGTTTTATTAATTCCAAAAGTATAGCACATTGGATAAACATCAATAATTTGTACACGAATAGTTCCCCTCATTTAGTTACTTATTTTTTATTCAAGTTTACTTCACTATACGTTTCGTTCATGGTGAATATGGTACAAACTTTGACACCCACTATTTTCTATAATTTTTGTTTTATCATAGTTTATTTATTTTTGTAGGTGGTCCAAGAAGTGGGGGCTTACTGAAATGGGATTTGGCCGGGAGAAAACGGTGTATTGCTATTTTTCTGTTGCAGCCAGTACTTGTTTACCTCATGATTCTATTATACGGATGCTTGTTGCGAAAAGTGCCATATTGATTACAGTTGCAGATGACTTTTTTGATATGATAGGCAATCTCGAAGAATTACACATCTTGATTGATGCGATTCGTAGGTAGCATATACTCTTACTTCCATATTTCTTGATCATTGTGCTTCCATTCTAGGTCTTCTTGAGGATTATTGTTGTCTTTTTCATTGGTAAAAGTTATATATTTTTATGTTTAAATGATAGATGGGATGGTAAAGGCTTAAGTGGACCAAGCAAGGTTATTTTCGATGTGTTGGATGATCTTGTGAGAGATACTACCGAAACCTTGGTCCTTCAAGGAAACATTGATGTAATTGAAGATTTTAGAGACCTAGTAAGTGTATTAAAAGTTGAAAATATAATTTTCCAAGGATTATTATCCTTATAGAAACACTCTAGTAAATTTTCCATTTATCTATTTGAAGTGGCGGGAGACATTCAATTCATGGTTGACTGAAACTACATGGGGAAAAAACGGTTACATACCTTCAGTGAATGAATACCTGGAAATCGGCATGATCTCCATTGCTACACATATCTTGGTCCTAACTTCTTCATGTTTCTTAAATTCAAGCTTACCACAGTTCAAAGTCAAGCCTCAAAAGTATGAAAACATCACACGGTCACTTATGGCTACTACTCGGTTGCTCAATGACATTCAAAGCTACAAGGTCATCACTTAAAACCACTTACCTTAGTACTCATTTTGATATAAATGAAACGAGTTAACTACTTTCTTTCATAGTACATATTCATTGACATAAATTTTGAAGCAGAAGGAACAAGAAGAAGGAAAAATGAACCTTGTGTTGCTTCATTTGAAAGAAAACCCAGATGCAAGCATGGATGATTCAATTTCTTTTGTGAAAACGTTTCTCGAGGGGAAGCGGAAAGAGTTGCTTAAACATGTTTTTACAGATGATGACAGTGATTTTCCAAAGCAATGGAAATCCCTTCACTTATCATGCTTCAAGGCATTTCAAATGTTATTTAATTCTAGCAACCTATATGATTCAGATGCAGATCTACAATTAGACATAGAGAAAGCAATTTACATTCCTCCAAAACGTGAACTTCCCAAATATTTGAAGCCCCAAACAACCATGCATCCATTTCCACAAAAACGGAACTTAATGATCACTGGTGAATATTTTCAAACCCCAGCTCGACGCTTTGTTCATGGTTTTGTGGGCATTAAGTGTCATCAGCTTCCCAAGAAGTCCATGAGAAATGTCATCTATGAAATGTTAAGTCCGCCGATGTTTATATCGTGTTTCATTTAAAGAAAATACATGATCCATAATATCCCATACGCTACACAAGATCGCAACATCAAAGAACTACAGGCAAAAATGTGATATTACTACGTACGATGGAGATGATAACCATATATGATAAATTATTTAAATTTGATTGATAATTATACATGTAAAAGCTTGTTTGTGAGTCATTTTTCTACATGTAAAAGCTTGTTTTATAGAATATGTATTTGGATTTTTTTTGTCCGTCATTGTTGTACAACGTATCTTGTCATCTTTTTTCAAAAAAATACTATTTTTTTGGATAAGTAAAATGAATGTAAAAATATATGATTCCATTTGCTAAAGGTTTGGCATTGATGTTTCTTGAGCATCAAAAACTAAACAAATTGATTCAAAACGCTAGAGAAAAGCTAATCAAGCTAGCTATAAGAAAACGGAGGGAAAGTATCATGGTAATCTAGCTAACATAAGGCTACTCTCTTCTTATTTTACAACTTTCATGTGGACTGGAATAGAGCATGCTTATAGAAATGCATACAACAGTTGATATTTACATCGCAAGTGGTGACGTACCATTCTAGAGTGAATCATGAGTAACCTGACAACCAGCTGTAGATGTACGAATGATAGCTATCCTAAGCACTGCGACGTTACATGAAGTTGACATCCTGTTGTCACTAAAGTGGGATGTATTATGTCTTAGGTTTTTTGTAACATCTCCATTTCCAGAAATTTTCATTTTCACCCTTGGTATGAGAATTATTTGCAAATTGGTCCTAAAAGGCATTTTTGTAATTTTAGAGTTGCTTGTGTGCGTTGGGCGTACCCAAGCATACGCGAGGCGTACGTGGCTTGGATCTAAAATCCTAATATTTAGAGTTTGTGCACTATTTATTCATCCTTAACTCTCAAGGCTCCTTTCATTCATCAGCTTCCAACCCAATTTCCACCCTTACGTAAACCCTAATCCATTTGAGAGCATTTTTGAACCTTGAGTGTACATTTTAGTGTTCTTGAAGGAGGAAGAAGTAAGGGGGAACCATTCTAGAAGAGTGGAGCATTTTGGATCCATAATCACATCACCATTTCACATCATTTGAAGGTAACTGATTGAGCTAATATTCAAAGAAGTGTCCTGATTAACTATCTTTTCCGACTGAGATGTGAGTTTTCCTCACAATACCCATTGGTCAAAGGCACTAATGTCAGCCCACTAGATTATGTATTCTAGTATATAGGATCTTGTTATGATGTATCGATATGTCAGGTTTGTATCTTGGTATCTAGGATGTTGCTATGTAATAGTAATCTGTAGATCTGTCTTTTTGTCTGTTGACTGGTTATATAATTATCTATTATTAGATATATGTTATTTGTAATGTATATGTCGACATGGTATGGTGGGGTTGATACTGTACTGAATCGTGTTGTCAATCAACAGACCGGGACATTCCAACTAAAAGGTTGTAGACCAGGGGTAATCCAACCAGGAGGTTATAGAACCATTATGTATTGGGCAAGCCAATTAGAAGGTTTGTCACACCTCCGAACCAGACGGCGAAAACGTCCGAGGGCTCTTGTGACTTAAACTGAATACCATCACAATGATTATACATGAATCATAACATCATTCATCACCATGCATTGAAATAATACAACTGATATTGTTTACAATCTTAACATCATTCATCACCATGCATTGAAATAATACAACTGATATTTTTACATTCATTACATTGTTTTAGTCATTACAATTTCATAACATAAACCGTTCGATAGATAATCTAAGCAAAACACCATGACATAACTTGATACTTATTCTTAGGCTTACCTGTTACCTGAGAATACAAGTTATTTTGAAATACGCCAACATATGAAATGTTGGTGAGTTCATAAGTAATGTTATAGTAAAATGATTTGGTGTAGTTTGTAAACCCAGAAAATCCGATATTTTCTGAAAAGAGTATTTGTTTTAAAAAAAAAGTGTGAAGATCCGTAAATATGCTTGTTGATTTTTAAAACATGTATAGTTGTTGAACTTTGTATACGTCACACAAGTGAAAATGTTGAACTTCCCAGAAAAACCCGATGTTTTCCCAATACGTAAAATACGTGACTTGTTTATTGTTATACCGATACGTCAAATGTTTTTGATTACCCGAGTGGCATTGGATTAATTAGGGTTTGTGAGTTGTTATAATCACGCATTAGGAAAATGACTAGTTTATAACTACAAATTACGAACGATCCTTAAAGGCGTCGGCCGTTACTACTCACTTAATCTCCCACCCTGATTACTATTGTTTATCGTCCTAAATCTGTTTACTTTGTTTTCTCATAGCCCAACAATCGAGGAGAAAGGAGGGTACGAAGCCCCCTTTATTACCAAAAGTTATTCAAGGTTATCGGGAATGCGAAAGACACTTGGCCCAACTCGCATTTGACTTCTCGACCTCACTAGCACTACTAATGGGCCATTAGGGCCCAATAACACATTATAGCTATTGAAACTCCTTTTACGTGGAATTGGGTCATAGAAGGCCCAATATCACGTAAGCATAATCCCTTTGGACCCAAAGATCATGTTGATGGGCTAGCAAGGCCCAACAAGCAAGATTTGAAACTTTCAAGCCCAAATTTTGTATGTTGACTCATCGTAGTTATCGCGTGATTAACGAATTACTTTGGTTTAACGATTTTGTGTTGTTATTGATTCGAGACCGAATCAATTCGTTTGGTAACGATATGTGTTATTGAGAGTGTATTTGTTTTCCATTTTCATCGGTAATTCGCGGATCTTGTATTTTAATTTGATTGTTTGTAAGTAGAGTTTGACCCTTTTCATTACTCTTCCTTTTATAAAAATAACACTTTTGGTCCTTTTATATAAAAGAATTTCATTTTTAGTCCTTAAAACACTTTTCTTGACACTTTTGTATTATTTGTTTGATGAAAACACGATTTTACCCCAAAGTTTATTTAATTGACAGCTTCAGCCCCTCTAGAATAGTGGTTCTCAGTTAAGGACCCATTTTTCACAACTTTTACAATTTTGGCACAAAATCTAAAAAGTTTGCATTTTTAGTCCTTTTTTATAATAAAAAGCATTTTTGAACCTTATAAACATTTTATTATGTTAATTGCTCCTTGTTTTACAGAAAATTTCATTTCCAGCCCCTCAACTTGTAAAACTTCGCATTTTGGGGCTTATTGGGCCGAAAAGCCAAAAATTAGCCCATTAGGTTAAAAATTTACATTTTAAGTCCTTAGAAATTTCTAAAAATTAGGAAAATATTTATGGAAACTGTTTTGGACCCTCTTACCCTTCAAGAACCGTGACTTGTTGATTTTTACCCCAAGTTTGTATTTTTGACAATTTAAGCCCAAAAATGGGTTTTATGTTCAAGTATGTTTATTCTAACCTTATAAACTATTTTTCTTGACTTGATTAGTGTAAAATAGCTTAAGTTATGTTTATTTCCTTCCTCATGTCTTAGATCTCGGTTATTACACACTTTTTGATAACATATTCATCACAAAACACATGATATCACACACATACATGCATCAAATCACACATAGCATACATTTACACATAGATCTACACATTTTCTTGTATTCTCCCCCATAAAATTCATAAAAACCGAAAAGAAGGGGGTATGAAACTCACCTTGAGTTGTGGATCGGTTTTGAAGAAGATTTGGAGAAGTTTGGTGCTATTTTCGGCCCTATCAAGTTCCTTGGATGGATCTCGAACTTAGATGCTTCTAAGGTGCAAGATCATGAGTTTGAATGAATTAAGAGATGATTCTTGAATGAAAGGAAATAGCTAGATTATGGATCTAACATCAACTTACCTTAGATGATGTGTTTGTGGGTTAAATCTCCTTGAAAGCTTCCTTAATCTCGAAAATATGGAGAGGAGTGGAGAGAGTTTTCTTGAGAGAATTGTGAGTGAAATGCATGTGTGTGTGTGTGCTTGGATTCGACTGAGAGCAAGAGAGAGGGGAGAGAAGAGAGGTTTTTGAGTTGATTTGCATGAAAACATAAGATGGTGCATGGGAAACCTATGGATAAATGTGATGTGGCATAGGAAAAGTCAACTCTCCTTCTTTGGTTGGGCTTGGGCCGAGAATGGAGAGAAAAAAGGAAAGGATTAAGCCCTTAAATGCCTAAGTCCAAATCATAGATAATTTAGATAACTATTGGCCCAAAATAAATCAAGAAATGATTTTTATGGCCCATTAGGGCTAATTAGGTAAGTTATGGCCCAATGAGGTCCATTAAGGTATTTTATTTCATTCTAGGCCCAATATGGACCAAAATGTTAAAATAAATGAAAGTGGGTCTAATTAGAGCTCATTCAAGAGTTCTAAGCCCAAGATTGTCCAATTGGAAGCTTATTGGCCCATTGGGCCCAATAAGGAAATCCTAGTCCAAAATGGACTTAAACAAGGATTTCTAGGGTTCCCAATTATTTGTTGACTATTTGCAGTGCATGTATGATGTGTTTGATTCAGATTTGGTTGTTAATGAATAAGCATCGTACATGCTTTCCCATTGTTGGTATACATTTGTTATCATTGTTTAATGTTTACAAGGCTTCAAATTCCAAGTTGTGACAAGGTTGTAGGTCGGGGTATTCCAACCGAAAGGTTGTTGGTCACAGTTAATCCAATTAGGAGGTTGCGGACTTGTTATATATTAGGCAAGCCAACTGGAAGGTTGTGGGCTGAGGAATTCCAACCAGAAGGTTGTTAGCCATGGGTAATCCAACAAGAAGGTTGTGGACCTGTTATGTATTAGGAAAGCCAACCGAAAGGTTTTAGGCCATGGCATTCCAACTGGAAGGTTTTGGCCAGGTGTAATCCAACCAAGAGGTTGTAGACCCATTATGTGTTTAACTATATGTTTTTGTAGTGGTTTTGGGGGATCTCACTAAGCTTCGTGCTTACGGTTTAAGTTTTATGTTTCAGGTACTTCTGATGATCGTGAGGAAGCAAATGCCTGATCGTACACATCCTTAGATGATATATATATATATATATATATATATATATATATATATATATATATATATATATAGGGGCGGATTTAGGCCGGGTCACTAGTGGCACCGGCAACCCCTAACTTTTCTGGCGGCAGTGGAAATTTTTTCGAAATCTTTAAAATTTTTATTTTTTCAATTATCGTGCAACCCCTAAGTTTCTCGTGCAACCCCTACTTTGAAATCCTGCGTCCGCCCCTAATATATATATATATATATATATATATATATATATATATATATATATATATATATATATATGTGTGTGTGTGTGTGTGTGTGTGTATGTGACTATGTATGTGAGCGCCCGCATGTGTATTTAATAATGTAAATATAAGGGGCTTGTCATATCGGATGTGAGATTGTTGTCGGCTATTATTAAGAGAGAGACTGATCCTATTCATGTCTTACGTTAGGACTTTAAGACCACACACCAATCCAACTGATCTACAATAATTTTGAAAGTAAATAACCAAGAGAAAAAATACAAAGTATTGTTGGGTTTGATTTAATTCAATGTCATTATCTCATTTGTTTTAAAAATCTAAAGAGAATGACATGGGAGAAACAACATATAATTTCGTCGTGCATATCTTTTTTAATTTAAAAAGCAGTACAATGTTGATTTGACATAAAGTTCAACATTTACTAATTTTGAAAATTGAAAAGAAAATTGTGAATTATTTTTTTTAAACCGCAGAAAATTCTATAAATAAAAAAAACATAGCAAAAAGTTAGAAAAAAACACATTACAATAGAATTGTAGCAGAAGGAGGTTTATGAGCCAATCAGTCCAGTTAAGTTTAGTTTTCTTATATCTGTTGGAAATCTAAAAAAAAAGTCATCTCAATAACCTCATCAAAAATCATGGATTTCCTATGAGTGACCAAACATTTGAGTTTCTAAAATTCCATAAACACCAAAAAATAGAAAAACTAACTGCCTCAAAAGCTTTTCTCTGTCCACCCACCCTTAAAGAGGACCGAACTAACTGCTTCAAAAGTCATTCTTTGTCCACCCACCCCTAAAGAGGACCGAATTAACCATGCCAAGAAGAAAGATTAGTAATGGTGAAATGATGAGGTTGAACATCCCATCATATAACAATACGATTCCATATATCAATCAACTCTCTGCATCCTATAGAAATTTAAATTATTTATGCATCCAAATTATTAGTATACCTGGATTTGAGTTTTTTAGTTGCTTCGACTTTTCTTCGTTATGTTTGATATTTTTATTGAATTATTATTATTGTTATTATTATTATTATTATTATTATTAGTCGTCGTTTTATTATAAAATTAAATAACTGTATTAAAAATATATTTTAAAGTAAATTACCAGATTTCCTTTTTCTTAGAACAACAATTGAAATGATCCATATTGTATCGATAATTTATAATCATTGATTTCTACAATATATAGAATGTAGTCGTGCGAAACAAAATCACAAACAAACACACATAATTTTTTGTAGCCTCAAAATGAAAGTCGAATGGTTGAAGAGTAAAATTCTACAACGGATGACAATGGATCAAAGTGTGACTCATAGAAAATCCCGCTATAATCCGAGACTAACCTCCCAAGTGGACCCCGGTGTGATTAACTTGGGAAAAACAATACAAACTAGGTGGGGAACCCCTGCGTTGTGGGGTCGGATGCGACAAGTCTTTTAGTAAAATTGAAATATGAACAAAATAACTTTACATTTTAAGAATAACTTTTAAAAAAAATTAAATTCAAATTTTTTACATATTCATTTTCACTATAAGATATAAAAAGTTTTGTTTTGTTTATATATATTTGTTTTAAAAAAACAAAAATTGCACTTTAAGACGGATTTGAACACAAAATGACCGGGAAACCGGAACTATTCCCAACACGTATCCGCATAAAATATGAGTAGTGACATAAAATGACTTAAAGACGGATTTGAACATAAACACATAAACAAATGACCATTCTTGCCAAAAGTCACATAAGTTTACTATTCCTAAAAAAATGTTCTCCTTTAATATATATATATATATATATATATATATATATATATATATATATATATATATATATATAATAAAACCTTTTTTTAAGTGGTATAAATATATTAAAAATGTTTTTTTAAAACACAAAATAACATTTTTTTAAAAACAATGCAATATATATATATATATATATATATATATATATATATATATATATATATATATATATATATATATATGGTTTGGATCTTTAAAGGAATCAAAAAATAATGAAGACTCTTAAGACAAGTCTCCACAACCCACTTCGTCAAGAACACAAACGTTAAACCTAATATTTAGATGTGATGTGTTTGCATGCTATACAAGTCTGTCTGTATGACGTAATATGACACGAGGATATAATCATGTGCGATAACGTAATACGACACAAGGATATAATCATGCCTGTCTGTATACCGTAATATTTTTTTAGGGGTGAGCAAAATCGAACCCAAAAACTAAAAAACAGATAAAACCCGACAAAACCAAAATCGAAAAATCGAAATCGAAGCATAAACCGATGGCTTGGGTTTAGAATTTTCAAAAACCGAAATTTTCAGTTTGGATTCGGTTTTTGGGTTTGATAAAACCAAAAGAAACCGAACCGAACCGAATTTCATATATTATATGTATTCTGTGAGTTATATATGTATATATACGTTGTCCTTGGGGTATAAACAAAATCTGAAGCATGGTCTAGTGGTTAACGCGTTGGGCAATCGTAGGAAATGGTGCGAGTTCCAAACTTGTTAACCTCATTTTTCTAGATTTACTTTGACAGCGAGTAAAATATATCCAACATTGCGCCATTACTGAAAGTTAACCATTATATAGTTTATGAGTTGAGGTGGACTAAGAAATAAGTTTGAGATTTAGTTTGAACTATAATACCAAAACCAAACCCATTGGTTTGGGTTTAAATTTTCAGAAACCAATCTTTATGGTTTGGGTTCGGTTTTAGGTCAAAAACGACCCAAATACAATGATGCACAACCCTAATATTATTTCCTTTTGATTTAATACATGGGTTTCACTTGATTTGTACCTTAACTTTATTTCAGGGACTTTTTGTTGGTTCTTATATGATAATGAAATATTGGGTCATTTGGAAAACAACAGTATACAGTTCACAAGCTTATTGTATAATGTTTACAAGGCCACGGATCTTATGTTCTTTGAAGAAAGTGAAGTAGATGAGGCCAGGTCATTTTCTAAAAAAGTCCTTTAAAGAATCTCGGCCACAAAAAACATAGTCATCAATGATACAGTTGTCATGCTTCCCAATATATCCAAAATGGTAACCCCTCCCTCCCTCCCTCGATATTATATATATTGATAATTTGCATAAATAATTTGTGAGAGTTTTATTATTCATTTTGGGTTGCTACATATTTTAGAGCAAAATGTAAAATAAGTCTTTCTAAAAATAACAATTTAGTTTTTGGTTATTGCCGATTCCTCTCCATAATTTTTAATCTAATAATTTTCTAACATTTACAATTTTAAAGTTAAATTATTGGTATTTTATAAGTTTACATTTCAATCCCTTACTATATTTTAAAGTTAGGTTTTTAGTCTCATACATAACTTTTTTTGTAGTTTTTGTTTTTGTTAATCTTATTTTTTATTTAAACGTTATAAATTTTTACGTTGTTTGCATTGAAACTTTATTTTGATATGTTTGTAGTCCACTTGATATGGTATAATTGTCATTGTGCTATGAACTCTTGACATTTGTAAATCACAATCTATATACAAATTGCAAAAAAGTTACCATGCGTATTAAAGTTATGTTTTTGGTCCCTCAAATAACTTTTTATAGTTTTCATTTTAAGTAATTTAAAACAAGTTATCCGCCGCAACGTGCAGGATGACTTGAATGGTAGTTTGTGTAAATTTTATAAGTTTTCATACTTTCGTAGATTGAGGAAGAGCTAAGTATACCATGGATTGCAAGACTTGATCATCTTGATCATAGGATGTGGATTGAACAAAACAATGAAGGGCCTCTATGGGTTGGAAAGGCCTCCTTTTATAGGTTATCATGCATACATAATTTCAAGCTTATGCAATTGGCTGTCGAAAATTACGCATTTCGACAATTAATCTACCAAAATGAACTTGCCGAATTAAAAAGGTAAAACCATTAATTCATTTCGGTATGTTTTATTAATTCCAAAAGTATAGCACATTGGATAAACATCAATAATTTGTACACGAATAGTTCCCCTCATTTAGTTACTTATTTTTTATTCAAGTTTACTTCACTATACGTTTCGTTCATGGTGAATATGGTACAAACTTTGACACCCACTATTTTCTATAATTTTTGTTTTATCATAGTTTATTTATTTTTGTAGGTGGTCCAAGAAGTGGGGGCTTACTGAAATGGGATTTGGCCGGGAGAAAACGGTGTATTGCTATTTTTCTGTTGCAGCCAGTACTTGTTTACCTCATGATTCTATTATACGGATGCTTGTTGCGAAAAGTGCCATATTGATTACAGTTGCAGATGACTTTTTTGATATGATAGGCAATCTCGAAGAATTACACATCTTGATTGATGCGATTCGTAGGTAGCATATACTCTTACTTCCATATTTCTTGATCATTGTGCTTCCATTCTAGGTCTTCTTGAGGATTATTGTTGTCTTTTTCATTGGTAAAAGTTATATATTTTTATGTTTAAATGATAGATGGGATGGTAAAGGCTTAAGTGGACCAAGCAAGGTTATTTTCGATGTGTTGGATGATCTTGTGAGAGATACTACCGAAACCTTGGTCCTTCAAGGAAACATTGATGTAATTGAAGATTTTAGAGACCTAGTAAGTGTATTAAAAGTTGAAAATATAATTTTCCAAGGATTATTATCCTTATAGAAACACTCTAGTAAATTTTCCATTTATCTATTTGAAGTGGCGGGAGACATTCAATTCATGGTTGACTGAAACTACATGGGGAAAAAACGGTTACATACCTTCAGTGAATGAATACCTGGAAATCGGCATGATCTCCATTGCTACACATATCTTGGTCCTAACTTCTTCATGTTTCTTAAATTCAAGCTTACCACAGTTCAAAGTCAAGCCTCAAAAGTATGAAAACATCACACGGTCACTTATGGCTACTACTCGGTTGCTCAATGACATTCAAAGCTACAAGGTCATCACTTAAAACCACTTACCTTAGTACTCATTTTGATATAAATGAAACGAGTTAACTACTTTCTTTCATAGTACATATTCATTGACATAAATTTTGAAGCAGAAGGAACAAGAAGAAGGAAAAATGAACCTTGTGTTGCTTCATTTGAAAGAAAACCCAGATGCAAGCATGGATGATTCAATTTCTTTTGTGAAAACGTTTCTCGAGGGGAAGCGGAAAGAGTTGCTTAAACATGTTTTTACAGATGATGACAGTGATTTTCCAAAGCAATGGAAATCCCTTCACTTATCATGCTTCAAGGCATTTCAAATGTTATTTAATTCTAGCAACCTATATGATTCAGATGCAGATCTACAATTAGACATAGAGAAAGCAATTTACATTCCTCCAAAACGTGAACTTCCCAAATATTTGAAGCCCCAAACAACCATGCATCCATTTCCACAAAAACGGAACTTAATGATCACTGGTGAATATTTTCAAACCCCAGCTCGACGCTTTGTTCATGGTTTTGTGGGCATTAAGTGTCATCAGCTTCCCAAGAAGTCCATGAGAAATGTCATCTATGAAATGTTAAGTCCGCCGATGTTTATATCGTGTTTCATTTAAAGAAAATACATGATCCATAATATCCCATACGCTACACAAGATCGCAACATCAAAGAACTACAGGCAAAAATGTGATATTACTACGTACGATGGAGATGATAACCATATATGATAAATTATTTAAATTTGATTGATAATTATACATGTAAAAGCTTGTTTGTGAGTCATTTTTCTACATGTAAAAGCTTGTTTTATAGAATATGTATTTGGATTTTTTTTGTCCGTCATTGTTGTACAACGTATCTTGTCATCTTTTTTCAAAAAAATACTATTTTTTTGGATAAGTAAAATGAATGTAAAAATATATGATTCCATTTGCTAAAGGTTTGGCATTGATGTTTCTTGAGCATCAAAAACTAAACAAATTGATTCAAAACGCTAGAGAAAAGCTAATCAAGCTAGCTATAAGAAAACGGAGGGAAAGTATCATGGTAATCTAGCTAACATAAGGCTACTCTCTTCTTATTTTACAACTTTCATGTGGACTGGAATAGAGCATGCTTATAGAAATGCATACAACAGTTGATATTTACATCGCAAGTGGTGACGTACCATTCTAGAGTGAATCATGAGTAACCTGACAACCAGCTGTAGATGTACGAATGATAGCTATCCTAAGCACTGCGACGTTACATGAAGTTGACATCCTGTTGTCACTAAAGTGGGATGTATTATGTCTTAGGTTTTTTGTAACATCTCCATTTCCAGAAATTTTCATTTTCACCCTTGGTATGAGAATTATTTGCAAATTGGTCCTAAAAGGCATTTTTGTAATTTTAGAGTTGCTTGTGTGCGTTGGGCGTACCCAAGCATACGCGAGGCGTACGTGGCTTGGATCTAAAATCCTAATATTTAGAGTTTGTGCACTATTTATTCATCCTTAACTCTCAAGGCTCCTTTCATTCATCAGCTTCCAACCCAATTTCCACCCTTACGTAAACCCTAATCCATTTGAGAGCATTTTTGAACCTTGAGTGTACATTTTAGTGTTCTTGAAGGAGGAAGAAGTAAGGGGGAACCATTCTAGAAGAGTGGAGCATTTTGGATCCATAATCACATCACCATTTCACATCATTTGAAGGTAACTGATTGAGCTAATATTCAAAGAAGTGTCCTGATTAACTATCTTTTCCGACTGAGATGTGAGTTTTCCTCACAATACCCATTGGTCAAAGGCACTAATGTCAGCCCACTAGATTATGTATTCTAGTATATAGGATCTTGTTATGATGTATCGATATGTCAGGTTTGTATCTTGGTATCTAGGATGTTGCTATGTAATAGTAATCTGTAGATCTGTCTTTTTGTCTGTTGACTGGTTATATAATTATCTATTATTAGATATATGTTATTTGTAATGTATATGTCGACATGGTATGGTGGGGTTGATACTGTACTGAATCGTGTTGTCAATCAACAGACCGGGACATTCCAACTAAAAGGTTGTAGACCAGGGGTAATCCAACCAGGAGGTTATAGAACCATTATGTATTGGGCAAGCCAATTAGAAGGTTTGTCACACCTCCGAACCAGACGGCGAAAACGTCCGAGGGCTCTTGTGACTTAAACTGAATACCATCACAATGATTATACATGAATCATAACATCATTCATCACCATGCATTGAAATAATACAACTGATATTGTTTACAATCTTAACATCATTCATCACCATGCATTGAAATAATACAACTGATATTTTTACATTCATTACATTGTTTTAGTCATTACAATTTCATAACATAAACCGTTCGATAGATAATCTAAGCAAAACACCATGACATAACTTGATACTTATTCTTAGGCTTACCTGTTACCTGAGAATACAAGTTATTTTGAAATACGCCAACATATGAAATGTTGGTGAGTTCATAAGTAATGTTATAGTAAAATGATTTGGTGTAGTTTGTAAACCCAGAAAATCCGATATTTTCTGAAAAGAGTATTTGTTTTAAAAAAAAGTGTGAAGATCCGTAAATATGCTTGTTGATTTTTAAAACATGTATAGTTGTTGAACTTTGTATACGTCACACAAGTGAAAATGTTGAACTTCCTAGAAAAACCCGATGTTTTCCCAATACGTAAAATACGTGACTTGTTTATTGTTATACCGATACGTCAAATGTTTTTGATTACCCGAGTGGCATTGGATTAATTAGGGTTTGTGAGTTGTTATAATCACGCATTAGGAAAATGACTAGTTTATAACTACAGATTACGAACGATCCTTAAAGGCGTCGGCCGTTACTACTCACTTAATCTCCCACCCTGATTACTATTGTTTATCGTCCTAAATCTGTTTACTTTGTTTTCTCATAGCCCAACAATCGAGGCGAAAGGAGGGTACGAAGCCCCCTTTATTACCAAAAGTTATTCAAGGTTATCGGGAATGCGAAAGACACTTGGCCCAACTCGCATTTGACTTCTCGACCTCACTAGCACTACTAATGGGCCATTAGGGCCCAATAACACATTATAGCTATTGAAACTCCTTTTACGTGGAATTGGGTCATAGAAGGCCCAATATCACGTAAGCATAATCCCTTTGGACCCAAAGATCATGTTGATGGGCTAGCAAGGCCCAACAAGCAAGATTTGAAACTTTCAAGCCCAAATTTTGTATGTTGACTCATCGTAGTTATCGCGTGATTAACGAATTACTTTGGTTTAACGATTTTGTGTTGTTATTGATTCGAGACCGAATCAATTCGTTTGGTAACGATATGTGTTATTGAGAGTGTATTTGTTTTCCATTTTCATCGGTAATTCGCGGATCTTGTATTTTAATTTGATTGTTTGTAAGTAGAGTTTGACCCTTTTCATTACTCTTCCTTTTATAAAAATAACACTTTTGGTCCTTTTATATAAAAGAATTTCATTTTTAGTCCTTAAAACACTTTTCTTGACACTTTTGTATTATTTGTTTGATGAAAACACGATTTTACCCCAAAGTTTATTTAATTGACAGCTTCAGCCCCTCTAGAATAGTGGTTCTCAGTTAAGGACCCATTTTTCACAACTTTTACAATTTTGGCACAAAATCTAAAAAGTTTGCATTTTTAGTCCTTTTTTATAATAAAAAGCATTTTTGAACCTTATAAACATTTTATTATGTTAATTGCTCCTTGTTTTACAGAAAATTTCATTTCCAGCCCCTCAACTTGTAAAACTTCGCATTTTGGGGCTTATTGGGCCGAAAAGCCGAAAATTAGCCCATTAGGTTAAAAATTTACATTTTAAGTCCTTAGAAATTTCTAAAAATTAGGAAAATATTTATGGAAACTGTTTTGGACCCTCTTACCCTTCAAGAACCGTGACTTGTTGATTTTTACCCCAAGTTTGTATTTTTGACAATTTAAGCCCAAAAATGGGTTTTATGTTCAAGTATGTTTATTCTAACCTTATAAACTATTTTTCTTGACTTGATTAGTGTAAAATAGCTTAAGTTATGTTTATTTCCTTCCTCATGTCTTAGATCTCGGTTATTACACACTTTTTGATAACATATTCATCACAAAACACATGATATCACACACATACATGCATCAAATCACACATAGCATACATTTACACATAGATCTACACATTTTCTTGTATTCTCCCCCATAAAATTCATAAAAACCGAAAAGAAGGGGGTATGAAACTCACCTTGAGTTGTGGATCGGTTTTGAAGAAGATTTGGAGAAGTTTGGTGCTATTTTCGGCCCTATCAAGTTCCTTGGATGGATCTCGAACTTAGATGCTTCTAAGGTGCAAGATCATGAGTTTGAATGAATTAAGAGATGATTCTTGAATGAAAGGAAATAGCTAGATTATGGATCTAACATCAACTTACCTTAGATGATGTGTTTGTGGGTTAAATCTCCTTGAAAGCTTCCTTAATCTCGAAAATATGGAGAGGAGTGGAGAGAGTTTTCTTGAGAGAATTGTGAGTGAAATGCATGTGTGTGTGTGTGCTTGGATTCGACTGAGAGCAAGAGAGAGGGGAGAGAAGAGAGGTTTTTGAGTTGATTTGCATGAAAACATAAGATGGTGCATGGGAAACCTATGGATAAATGTGATGTGGCATAGGAAAAGTCAACTCTCCTTCTTTGGTTGGGCTTGGGCCGAGAATGGAGAGAAAAAAGGAAAGGATTAAGCCCTTAAATGCCTAAGTCCAAATCATAGATAATTTAGATAACTATTGGCCCAAAATAAATCAAGAAATGATTTTTATGGCCCATTAGGGCTAATTAGGTAAGTTATGGCCCAATGAGGTCCATTAATGTATTTTATTTCATTCTAGGCCCAATATGGACCAAAATGTTAAAATAAATGAAAGTGGGTCTAATTAGAGCTCATTCAAGAGTTCTAAGCCCAAGATTGTCCAATTGGAAGCTTATTGGCCCATTGGGCCCAATAAGGAAATCCTAGTCCAAAATGGACTTAAACAAGGATTTCTAGGGTTCCCAATTATTTGTTGACTATTTGCAGTGCATGTATGATGTGTTTGATTCAGATTTGGTTGTTAATGAATAAGCATCGTACATGCTTTCCCATTGTTGGTATACATTTGTTATCATTGTTTAATGTTTACAAGGCTTCAAATTCCAAGTTGTGACAAGGTTGTAGGTCGGGGTATTCCAACCGAAAGGTTGTTGGTCACAGTTAATCCAACTAGGAGGTTGCGGACTTGTTATATATTAGGCAAGCCAACTGGAAGGTTGTGGGCTGAGGAATTCCAACCAGAAGGTTGTTAGCCATGGGTAATCCAACAAGAAGGTTGTGGACCTGTTATGTATTAGGAAAGCCAACCGAAAGGTTTTAGGCCATGGCATTCCAACTGGAAGGTTTTGGCCAGGTGTAATCCAACCAAGAGGTTGTAGACCCATTATGTGTTTAACTATATGTTTTTGTAGTGGTTTTGGGGGATCTCACTAAGCTTCGTGCTTACAGTTTAAGTTTTATGTTTCAGGTACTTCTGATGATCGTGAGGAAGCAAATGCCTGATCGTACACATCCTTAGATGATATATATATATATATATATATATATATATATATATATATATATATATATATTAGGTATTTATGATGGTACTTATTTATGACACTCTGATATACGATTTCTGTTTTTGAGAACAACATTTTGTGAACAACTGGTTTTTATTTGGGTTTATCAGAAAATAATGATTTCTCTTGATTTAAAAATGAAAATTTTTATCGTGGTTTTTAGGATGTTACAACTTGGTATCATAGCCATGGTTTGAGTGAATTGGATGAACATTCGTGTAAATCCAGACTCCAACTAAGGAACTACAAAAGCTTTTTTAAAATGGCTTTCAAAAATTGTTTATGAAAAGTAACCAAGGAAGGATGCGATGTGTATGATCAGTCGAAGCAAGAAAGTATACCCAAGTTACCACACTGTTATTTGTTATGATATGATAGCACTGCATGCTAGTGATAAACTGGGGATCTTCAAGAATTGCATGATAGAATTGCCAGATGTACGATGCTTGATAGCCTAGGAAGACTTCTTGTATGAAATTGACATCATTACTGTAGTTGCTTAGTTTATACACCATAGTTGTACATAACTAATATTTTATAGCCTGAGAATGTTTAGTTTTGTAACACCGTGAATTTCAAAATAATTTTTCGCAAAATATAAAAACATTTTTCATTTAATTTTCATAAAAAATCAAGTTTAAAACTCCAATTCGCATCATACAAAATCCCAAGATCACATATCATAAAAATCTCATGCGTGTGTACAGATCAAGTCGGCGCCTTCCCACGGTCATCACTAGTACCTGAAACAAACAACACTAACACTGTAAGCACAAAGCTTAGTGAGTTCCCCAAAATACCACACATAACACATATTAGCCACTCGAGGCTATAACTCTGTGGGTCCGTAGACCCTACTCTGTGAACCCACTGGTTCTAACTCTGGAAACCTTCCGGTTCCAACTCTATAAGCATGCACAGCATAAATCACATAGACATCATGCAGTACAACACATAACACACACATAACATACACATACTCTGTCACATAACTCTGATTACCTACTCAAGGTAAAGTATAGTGACAAGACTCACCTCGTATATCTCGATAACTCGCGAATCCTGGAAATCACTCGTGCTCGATCCTCCGAGCTATAATCCTCCTATAACATCATATATCTCTAATTAACACTTTTACCACTAAGTTTGACTACCCCTATCAAGTCAACACTGGTCAACTCTGGTCAACGGTCAATAGTCAACTTTGAACGGATTCGGCGAGTGCACTAGAGCGACTCGGCGAGTCTAAACGTTTTCACCAACTCTCTAGGATTCTCTTTTGACACGTCGAGTACTCCCCTGACTCGACGAGTTCCACCTGGCATGAATCGCGAGGCCACCACGACTCAACTCGCCGAGTCTCAAGAACAACTCGGCGAGTTCCAGCTCGACTCAGTCCACCTGTCAACCCTTTCTAACTCTCCCTGACTCACTGAGTCAACCCATAACTCGGCAGGACCACTCACTGAGTGGTTAAGGACAATCTTCATGCTACTCGCCGAGTCTGTTCTTCAGCCTCGGCGAGTCCAAGCCATGCATCAACTCAATCTCGCTTCTGAGGTCAGATCCGCTCCATCCACTCATAGATTTGGCCCTCCTAAGCTCGTTCATCACGTAAAGTCACATTCTTGGCTACCATGCAACACCTACAAGGCTCTTTTTGAAGAAATGACTTCTAAGATGGCAACCTTAGTCTCCAACCCAAAAGGAAGGACATAAAGCATGGCATTTGGGACTCTCTGGACCTGCTAAGGTCCAGATCTAGGTACCATATCCCCATGGGACCTCTCACACTTCAATTACAAAGCAAACAAGGCATGAAGAAACCCTAGATTTGACCATATCAACAAAAATACGGAAATAAGCTCTGAATGATACCTCAAGAAGCTTCCCCTGACGAAATGGAAGTAGATCCAAGCTCCCCAACTCTTCTAGCTTGACTTTCCCCTTCTTTTCTTGCAAATACACACAAATTTGGTGAATAATGGCCTCTTATCTCACTCACAAGAACCCTCAGCTGCTTTGGCGCTCTCAAGGTCAAGGTAGCCGCAATGAAGGGCCATAAGGTCCTTTAAATAGGGCTTAGGACCGGGAAATTAGGGTTTCATTAAACAGCGCGGACTCGCCGAGTCCATTCCTTGGACTCGCCGAGTCTAGGCGCGAACCCGCATCCAGAACCGCGATCCTACTCGGCGAGTTTGAGCTCCAACTTTCCGAGTCCCCTCACAAAACACCAAAAATATATGAATAAAAGATACCTGGAAATCCGGGCTGTTACAATGCTCCCCCACTAGAACTAGACTTCGCCCTCGAAGTCTCGCTCTGCAAATAGCTCCGGATGCTGCTCACGCATCTCACTCTCCGGCTCCCAGGTCATCTCTGATCCCTTCCGATGCTACCACTGAACCAACACCAGGGGTACCTTCTTGTTCCTTAAAACCTTGATTTTCCAATCTCTGATGGCCATTGGTCTCTCGGCATAATTCAGGCTCGCATCCACCTGAATATCCTCTAATGGAACCACTACCGACTCGTCAGCTATACACTTCCTCAGCTGCGACACATGAAAAGTGACGTGAATCTGCCCCAACTCTGCTGGCAAATCCAAACGATAGGCTACCCGGCCTACCCTCGCGATCACACGGAAAGGTCCAATATATCGGGGCTCCAACTTGCCCCTCTTCCTTAATCGAATCACTCCTTTCCAAGGAGAGACCTTCAGGAGTACAAGGTCGCCGACCTGAAACTCAAGCTCGGACAGGCGTCTGTCTGCATAACTCTTCTGTCGGCTCTGAGCGGTCAACAACCTCTGTCTGACCTGCTGGATCTGCTCTGTCGTCTGAAGCATGATCTCTGTACTGTCCATTACCCTCTGTCCAACCTCTCCCCAACAAATGGGGGTCCGACACCTCCTCCTATACAACAGCTCAAAGGGTGGCATACCAATGCTCGAATGATGGCTGTTGTTATAGGAAAACTCTGCCAAGGGTAAATATGCATCCCAACTACCCCCGAAATCCAACACACATGCCCGGAGCATGTCCTCGAGCGTCTGAATCGTCCGCTCACTCTGACCGTCTGTCTGGGGATGATATGCGGTACTAAAATGCAGTCTAGTACCCAACTCCTCATGAAACTTCTTCCAGAATCTGGAAGTGAAATGCACATCACGGTCTGAAACAATCGAGATCGACACCCCATGCCGAGATATCACTTCCCTCACATACACCTCTGCCAATTTCTCTGCTGAAGAACTCTCGCTGATAGCAAGGAAATGAGCACTCTTCGTCAACCTGTCCACAATCACCCAAATTGCATCAACTCCCCTGGCAGTCCTTGGCAATTTGGTGATGAAATCCATAGTGATCTGTTCCCACTTCCACTCGGGAACCTCCAATGGCTGCAACTTACCATGCGGCCTCTGGTGCTCGGCCTTAACCCTAGGCAGGTCAAGCACCTCTCAACAAACCACGCGACATCCCTCTTCATACAGGGCCACCAATACTCCTTTCTCAGATCCAAATACATCTTAGTAGGCCCCGAATGGATCGAAAATTTCGACCGAAATGCCTCTTCCATCAAAATGGTACGCGTTCCTCCCACAAATGGAACCCAGATACGCCCCTAAAATGTCATAAGCCCCCGACCATCGGTAACAAACTCTGAAACCAAACCAACAACCCGCTCCCTCTTCTGCATCTCAGGTTACACAGCCTCGGCCTGTGCCCCATGAATGGCGTCCAACACTGGAGCTATCACGGTCAATCTCAAACATACCTCCCGCAGCGGGATGCTCTCCGCCCTGCGGCTCAATGCATCGGCTACCACATTAGCCTTGCCTGGGTGGTACAGGATCTCACAATCATAATCCTTGACCACATCCAACCACCTTCTCTGACGCATATTTAGGTTGGGCTGATCCATCAAATACTTCAAGCTCTTATGGTCCGTGTAAATCATACACCGAACCCCATACAGGTAGTGACGCCAAATCTTGAGGGCGAACACCACTGCCCCCAACTCTAGATCATGGGTGGGATATCTCGTCTCATGAGGCTTCAGCTGCCTCAATGCATATGCTATCACATGCCCTCTCTGCATCAGCACCGCTCCCAACCCCAAAATCGATGCATCACAGTATACCACAATGTCCTCCATCCCTTCCGGGAGAGCTAACACCGGGGCTTCGCACAACCTTTGGCGAAGTGTCTCAAAGGAGGCCTGCTGCTCGGGGCCCCATGAAAAAGCAACACCCTTCCGGGTCAATCTGGTGAGTGGCATTGCGATCTTGGAGAAATCCTTAATAAACCTCCGATAATACCCTGCCAACCCTAGGAAACTCCTGATCTCGGAGGGTGATCTCGGCACTTCCCAACTCATCACCGCCTCAACCTTGGCCAGATCGACCAATATCCCTTCCTGGTTAACGAGATGTCCTAAGAACTGGACCTCCCGCAACCAGAAATCACACATGGAGAATTTGGCATAAAGCCTCTCCGACCTCAAAACTCCGAGAACCTCTCTCAAATGCTCTTCATGTTGCTCTCTAGATCTCGAATATACCAGAATATCGTCGATAAATACAATCACCGACCAATCCAGCATCGGCCTACACACTCGGTTCATGAGATCCATGAACACCGTCGGGGCATTGGTGAGCCCAAAAGGCATCACCACAAACTCATAATGCCCATAACGCGTCCTGATCGCTGTCTTCTGGACGTCCTCATCCCGCACCCTCACCTGATGATATCCAGACCTCAAATCGATCTTGGAGATCCAAGATGCTCCCTGCAACTGATCGAACAAATCGTTGATCCTCGGCAACGGGTAACGGTTCTTAACCGTCAGCTTGTTCAACTCCCGATAATCAATGCACATCCAGTCTGAACCATCCTTCTTCTTGACGAACAGGATAGGCGCTCCCCACGGAGAGCTGCTTGGCCGAATAAATCCCTTCCCCAACAGCTCCTAAAGCTATGAGGATAACTCTTGCATCTCTGGAGGTGCAAGGCGATAGGGCACCTTAGCGATAGGCGCGGCCCTCGGAACCAAATCGATACTGAACTCCACTTGCCTCACAGGAGGCACACCCGGCAACTCCTCGGAAAATACATCCGGGAACTCACGCACCACCGGAACCTCCTCTACTGAACTCGGCCTCTCGGAAACCACCTGCGTATCCATCACATACGCCACAAAACCCTTACAGCCCTGCTGTAGACACTGCCTTGCCCTAGCGGCCGAACAAAACGCTGATCCTGAATGTGTACCCTCGCCGTACACCAAAAGAACTCCCCCACTAGGGTCTCGTATGGTCACCAGCTGACGCTCGCAGTCGATAATCGCACCGAATCAGCTCAACCAGTCCATGCCCACAATGACACAGACATCACCCATCGCAATAGGAACCAGATCAATCGGGAACTCAACACCGAAAATCTCGACTACGCAACCTCGAAGAACCTCCGTGGCATATATCACCCTCTCATCAGCTATGGAAACTCTCAGAGGCCGACTCAACGCCTCACGACTAACACTGATATGCTGACTAAAAGCCAAAGATACACAAGACCGACTCGCACCCGAGTCAAATAACACCAAGGCAGGTACAGAATTCACAAGAAAAGTACCTACGCATAACATAACATAATCATAATATCTCAACATCAAAATAAATACATGAAAGAATACATACCAGCCACGACATCGGGCGCTGCGCGGACATCCTCCGCGGTCAGCTGAAAGGCTCTCCCTCGTGCCCTCGGCGCCTCGGCCTTCACTGGCCGACTCTCTGTAGCTCTGATGGCGGCAGGGGCAGATACCTGAGGTGCTCCCTGAGCTAATCCCCACAACTACGGACACTCCGCCTTTCGGTGTCCGGTCTGGCTGCAGTGAAAACACACCGCAAACCCCTTGGGGCAGTCCCGCTCTGCAGACTCCATCATGACCCTTGCCACACTTCCCACAAGTGCGGCCCTTCTGGCTCCCTGGTTTGGGATCAGCAGGTTTGGCCCGCTTGGCTGCCGGCTGAGACTGTGTCGGTCGCCGATCCCTCCTCTGAGACTCCGCCTCCTCCCTGGCCTGAGTCTCTAGCTCAATCTCCCTCTTCCGGGCATTTACCTAAAGCTCAGCAAATGTCCGGTATGAGGAGTTTGCCGCGAACTCCTGAATGTCTCGCCTCAAAATGCTCAAATATCGGCTCATACGTGCCTGCTCAGTGGACACATGCTCAGGGAAAAATATCGCCCTCTCATGGAACATCCTGGTAATCGATGTAATTAACTCAGTACCCTGCTTGAGGGTCAGAAACTCCTAAGCCAAACGCTCCCTCTCCACCTGGGGAACGTACTCATCTCGGAACATGGCAGTGAACCTCTCCCAGGTCACTGCCGCAAGCTCAGCAGGCGTAAAATGCGCCATCACAAACTTCCACCAGTCCTTCGCTCCCAAGCGAAGCTGGTTCAGCGCGAACCGAACCTTCAAATGCTCAGGAGATGAGCAAGTGAAGAACACCCCTCTATATCAGAAATCCACCTCATAGCTGCCACCAGATCCTGGGTCCCATCAAACTCTGGTGGTTTTGTGTTGCTGAACTCCCAGAACAGCAATGCATCACCACCTTGCGGCCTCGCGGCAGCAATAGCTACGGTGGCCGCTGCAACAGCAGCCTCAGAAAGATCGGCATAACGCTCGTCAAAGGTCTCAATTAGCGTGGTCTTAATAGACCCGAACATCTCTGGTATCTCTGCCCTGATGGTTGCAGCCACCTCCTCGTGGATGATCCGACGGATCTCCTCATCACTGGTATCACTGCTCTTAGGGATCAAACGCGTCCTCACCATGATCCACCTCTGAAATACAACATACGATGAATTAGAACCCATTCAAGCATACTCACACTCGACAACTCATTCCTCCTTGATCCTTGGTACTCCAAAGATTCTTACTTGGGCTGTACACCGCTTCGGTGCTTTCAGTAGTACGGGCCCAATACTACTGTCCGCACCGTATCAGAATACACCCCAAGTCCTCCTCTTCGGATCCCAAATTCCAAGTACTCTATCATGCATAGACCACTCTCTAATAGATCTCTCATAAGCCCCTCGCTGCTACCTACTCACTCTCAAGCATCTCATAGCAGCTCACATCTTCCTAGGCTAAGGCATCACAAATCAGGCCACTCTAGTCCTAATAGGAATACCTAGCCTACTCTAGCATGCGAATACATCATATCAGTATCGATATCACATAACATGAGGGTATTTTTGGAAATCATCGTTCGGGCGCGGACTGATCGTACACACAATTCTTTTCTGCGTTTTTTCAAAAATCTTTTACTCTTTTTGAAAATACTTCTCAAATCCTCAGTTTAAGTTCAAATACGCCTGAAGATGTACTCGAATCCCCCAAACCAAGGCTCTGATACCAACTTGTAACACCGTGAATTTCAAAATAATTTTTCGCAAAATATAAAAACATTTTTCATTTAATTTTCATAAAACATCAAGTTTAAAACTCCAATTCGCATCATACAAAATCCCAAGACCACATATCATAAAAATCCCATGCGTGTGTACAGATCAAGCCGGCGCCTTCCCACGGTCATCACTAGTACTTGAAACAAACAACACTAACACTGTAAGCACAAAGCTTAGTGAGTTCCCCAAAATACCACACATAACACGTATTAGCCACTCGAGGCTATAACTCTGTGGGTCCGTAGACCCTACTCTGTGAACCCACTGGTTCTAACTCTAGGAACCTTCCGGTTCCAACTCTATAAGCATGCACAACATAAATCACATAGACATCATGCAGTACAACACATAACACACACATAACATACACATACTCTGTCACATAACTCTGATTACCTACTCAAGGTAAAGTATAGTGACAAGACTCACCTCGTATATCTCGATAACTCGCGAATCCTGGAAATCACTCGTGCTCGATCCTCCGAGCTATAATCCTCCTATAACATCATATATCTCTAATTAACACTTTTACCACTAAGGTTGACTACCCCTATCAAGTCAACCCTAGTCAACTCTGGTCAACAGTCAACGGTCAACTTTGACCGGACTCGGCGAGTGCACTAGAGCGACTCAGCGAGTCTAAACGTTTTCACCAACTCTCTAGGATTCTCTTTTGACACGTCGAGTACTACCCTGACTCGACGAGTTCCACCTGGCATGAATTGCGGGGCCACCACGACTCAACTCTCCGAGTCTCAAGAATAACTCGGCGAGTTCCAGCTCGACTCAGTCCACCTGTCAACCCTTTCTAACTCTCCCTGACTCACTGAGTCAACCCATAACTCGGCAGGACCACTCACTGAGTGGTTAAGGACAATCTTCATACTACTCGCCGATTCTGTTCTTCAGACTCGGCGAGTCCATGCCATGCATCAACTCAATCTCGCTTCTGAGGTCAGATCCGCTCCATCCACTCATAGATTTGGCCCTCCTAAGCTCATTCATCACGTAAAGTCACAGTCTTGGCTACCATGCAACACCTACAAGGCTCTTTTTGAAGAAATGACTTCTAAGATGGAAACCCTAGTCTCCAACCCAAAAGGAAGGACATAAAGCATGGCATTTGGGACTCTCTGGACCTGCTAAGGTCCAGATCTAGGTACCATATCCCCATGGGACCTCTCACACTTCAATTACAAAGCAAATAAGGCATGAAGAAACCCTAGATTTGACCATATCAACAAAAATACGGAAATAAGCTCTGAATGATACCTCAAGAAGCTTCCCCTGACGAAATGGAAGTAGATCCAAGCTCCCCAACTCTTCTAGCTTGACTTTCCCCTTCTTTTCTTGCAAATACACACAAATTTGGTGAATAATGGCCTCTTATCTCACTCACAAGAACCCTCAGCTGCTTTGGTGCTCTCAAGGTCAAGGTAGCCGCAATGAAGGGCCATAAGGTCCTTTAAATAGGGCTTAGGACCAGGAAATTAGTGTTTCATTAAACAGAACGGACTCGCCGAGTCTATTCCTTGGACTCGCCGAGTCCAGGCGCGAACCCGCGTCCAGAACCGCGATCCTACTTGGCGAGTTTGAGCTCCAACTCGCCGAGTCCCCTCAGAAAACACCAAAAATATATGAATAAAAGATACCTGGAAATTTGGGCTGTTACAACTTTAGCCCTATTTCCTGTTCCTTGTTTGGTTATGGGTTTAGAGGAGAATCAAGTGTTCAAATGTATATAGGATCCAACGTTATGTATGATTAGCATGCACGAGTGGTGTAGGGTTGGTGGAGGTTTCATGGGTGAGTATGTTGATGAGTAGTCGATGAGATGGGGTGTGATTATTCACACACACACTCTCTTTCTTGAGAGAGAGAGAGAGAGAGTGTGTGTGTGTGTGTGTATGTGTGTGTGTGTGTGCGTGTGTATGTGAGTGAGTGAGTGAGTGAGTGTGAGAGAGAGAGAGAGAGAGAGGATAGGATGTATGTGTATCCTAGATGCTGATGGATTTTGAGGATAACAACATTCCTATGGTGCACATGTAACCCTAATTGCTTTGGATCTAGGTTTTCTCTATTGAACATACAACTATAAACACCAAAGCAATAATCCTATAGTCTAGCACATAATTTCGAAATTGACATATGAAATAGGATTAGATGATTACCTCACTTGTTATATTGTAATAAAAAGAACAATCCTTGCTTGATCTTGACTCTTGAAAGCTTAGTGCCCTTAGCGTTGCACTCTAATGCAGTCACAAACACTCAATGCAAAGGATGATGAAGGAGAGAGATGAAAATAGGCTATTCTAGGGTTTTATAAGTATGGGGCTGAATTCATCATGTATAGAGGTCCTTAAATAGATGTGGCTTCTAGGGTTTTCAGGTGGAAACCCTAATCCTTGCTTAGGCTCCAAGCAGCCTATGGACCTCCCTTTTGGAAGGCCTTTGACGATTTCTATAGGGCCTCCCTAAGAAATTTTCCCATCCCATTCCAAGGGAGTCCACTAGCCCAATTTTCAACTATCAGTGATTTGCAAAACAACCCCTCCATTGTTAGTCAGTTCCTTTAATTCCAAAATTAATATCAAATAAATTTTTGATCAATTCCTAATTAATAATATGATTTCCAAATAATATATTAATCATATAACATATATTAATAATATCATTATGAGTACCAATTTATTATTCATATAACAAATCCTACTCTTTCTCTCTCTCCTCTAGTCATCCTATTAAGTTGCATGAGTGAAGGCAACCCAAAAGGACCATGCTCATAATCAAATCAAGTACATACCAAATATAGTTATAGGCTTAGACAACTAATCCAATAGTCTCCCACTTGGATAAGTCTAATAACTATTATTGCAAGTATGACTTCAGAATCAGATTAGCAATCGTAGCTTTCAAAAGCTGTTGTCGAACTCTGATCTTATCAGTAACGCGTCCTTTAGATAAGGGATCAAAATATTCCTCCGTTCTACAAGATATTGTATGGACATGAGACATGGATTATAATCATTCTCTTTGTCCAAGGTTTGTTTCCTGAATTTTGATTTACAATGACTGACACAGACTACAATTGAACACATCAACTTAGTCCAGGTTTGGCCAAGCGCTTAGGGTGTCATCACTAAATCATCGAGTGGCCCACATATATCGCTTTTATCCCATTTAGGGTAAAAGGAACAGATAAACTTTGACTCATATGATTGTACTATTTACTTATCAAATCACACACAACAATACATTTTATAACATCAAGTTACTGATGCGTTTACGTATTATCAATACACAACCGACTCGTAAACAACAACTATATGTCTCCGTTTCAAGAATGTAAGATATTATCATCTCACAATCACTCGCGATAAAATCCATGAAGTGATTCAGATAAGCGTGGGTTTAATCCAATACTCAAATTCCTATTTCAGGAGTACTCATGAACACTGCAGCAAACATTTTCTATGTCTAAGCTCATAGACAATCTACAGTCGGATTCATGACAGTTTTACCTCATTACTTACTTCCAAAGTATGATCGACTGTGGATGTTTGAATAACCTAGTTATTCGGGAAGTAAAACATGCAAAGTAAAACATAGGAATAATCTAATTCAATTAGTCTCAAAACTTTTGAATATAAATAAAACACTTATTATTTAATCATCATATTCATTAGACCTTACTCATTGTTTACTGCTTCGATCAGTCAACTCAATACTAGAATTAAAACAATAGTCATCCCATGCTCCAATCATGCATACTATGTTTATTCTATGGTCCTTCCTTTGTGAAATAGATCAATTGAACACATTTCCAATGATGCTCATTTCACAATTCTCAAATCCTTATTATAAGTGTAGGAATACCAAATTCTTGCCACTACTAGAATCTTGCTAAATTTAAACTTACATGCAATATTCCTTTTGTAATGTCAAGACACCAAAGTTATAGAGACTTCGCTAATGATATTACAAAACATTCAACTGGAGATTTGTTACAGAACAATTCCATGGAGATGAAGTCTCATTTTCACTATACATTCATTGAACATCCATCTTGCATAAAAGTTACTAACTTACACATAGATTCTTAATATCCAACTACTATTATGGAAACATTTCCATAATTTCCATATGACAATCCATTTCTAATAGAATCCTATCTATTTAGAAGTATATCAATATGGTCCATCCATTACTATACTTCCAACTGTCCTAAGGAACCAATCTTTGGTAAACCTCAGATTGTCCTTAACAGCTGTTTAATAACTTTATTCATATCCAGTTCTGGTCCCCCTTTCCCTTTTAATGCGCTAGGCACTTGGAAAATTAGAACATGTGAATATTATAGCATATTCAATCGATCCTATACCCAAAGCATATGGGATATGATTCATAATGTCTTACATAAAGACATGATATTGGACCAGTCTCTCGCTACAATATTTCCATATATAGAATTTCATATGTTGAAACATTTCAACATGACATTTCAAATGGTATGGGGGCCGAAAACCCTAAGTACTATATAAGTGACACTTAGACATTTCAACTTTGTAAGTGTTTTCCTCCTTGATTAGTTGATTTACTTCATCATCTAGTGATCTTACAAGGTTTCATCCATGAAAGCATTCCATTTGTTTAGATCTTCAAGCATTCTTCAAAACACCAAGAACACACACCAATGTTCTTGGACCTTAATCACCCAATCAAGATTCTATCTTGTAAGTACACTTTCCCTAGCTTGTTGTGTGCTTGAATGATCTTGTTTACACTTAGAAAACACCAAGAAATCATAACATCAAAGGTGTTTACGGCCAAGGGATGTTCTTGGGCCGTAAACCCTTATAAGTGGGGTTAAATGAACCCTAGTCCCTTCTTTGTCCTTGGACACTAGTCTAGATCACTTCCTTGAAGTGTTTGGGACCTTAAACATCAAAGAAACCAGGTCCACATGGAGTTTACGGCCGTAAACTCATAAGGAAATGGTCCTTAAGGCGTAAACTCTATAAAGGGGTGATATTGTGCCCCTAATGCTTCCTAAGGCTTGGACTTGATCATACAATGTTTACTCATGACTTATAAGACCTTAAATCACCAAATGGCACTTAGTACCATGAGTTTACGGCCGTAAACTCATGGGGGAAATGACCTTAGGCCGTAAACTCCATAAGGAGTGGTCCTTGGGCCATAAACTCCAATGACATGCCATGCAACCTTTATATGCAACCCTTTGGTACCTATAGCACTTGAATCAAAGTGCTTCCATGTCCTAAGGTGTCTTAACTTAGTTAATTAGTTGTTAAATAACTAATTGGATACATATATGTGTTATTATATGTTATTTAGGATCATTGTGTGTGTTCAAATCTTCACTTGACACCTAGCACCTTGTCCAACACTTCCATCCAATCTACTCACTACAGGTGAGTTCATACCCCTGAATTAACCTTTTAAATGTTTTTAAATGCTTTTATGGGGGGATACAAGTTGAATCAAATTAGTTATTATATCAATCACATGTGATTAATAACTAGTACACAAATGGATTTACTACACTTTTAGCTGTTTTACCAAGCATACTGCTCCAAATGATTTCCTCAAACATTTTTACAGGTTAAACTCTTTATCAAACTATCTTACATACTATATCTTTCCTTTCAAACTCTGTTATAACTACGTTTCAAACAAAGGATTCTTATACTTTAAATTGTTCTTATCAAACAAAATACTTTTATATCATTTTATAAACTGACATCAAGTCATAGATATTTATTATTAAACTCTTCAAATATTTTACAAAACTTCTTCTTAAATATATATATATATATATATATATATATATATATATATATATATATATATATTGTCAATTGCATGTCTATATATGTATAGTTAGGTAAGTAATGTTTAAAGGACTTAGGACTGCTAACTCGCTTTATTTCATTTTCCTTGTTTGGATGTGGCCTTAGGGTATCAGTTATTTGTTCGAATGTCGTCTAAATATTAGTTACGTATTATGTATACATATGTAGACATAAAAGTTCTATCAGTCATTTCAGTACCTTTGGGTAGCAAAGGAATACTTTCATTCATTCTTATACATATATTACAAGTAAACTATAATAGGTATAGTTTAGGAGATTCTATTTACTATTCCTAGTACAATTGTTAAAAGCATTTCTAAATATGTATAGTTATATAAATAATGTTTAAAGGACTTAGGACTGCTAATTCGCTTTATTTCTTTTTCCTTGTTTGGATGTGTACTTAAGGTATTGGTTAGTTGTGTGAAGGTCATCTAAATCTTAGATATATATTATGTATACATATGTAGATATAACGGTTCTAATCTATCAGTTCAGTACCTTTGGGTAGCAAAGGTATACATTCATCTATTCATATATATATATATATATGTCACACCCCCAAACCGGAACGGCGGAAACGTTCGGGGGCGGATGACTTCATGTGGTAACGTAACAAATGAATACATAGTAAAGAAAGTAATACAACCATCATATATATAATTTGAAAGTTTACATTTGTCAAAAGTTACATGTTCAAAACTCAATTACAATATGATGTCAAAATACGAGATTAAACTGGCGCCGCAGCATCCCTTCATCAAAAGCGAAATGAATACCTGAAATTACTGATTTCCTGGGACATACAAGTAATTTTGAAAGAGTAGATCAGCATTTAAGCTGGTGAATTTCATAAGTATTTAAGTGACAATGTTTGAATGAAATGAAATGTTTTATCCTTGTTTGTTTGTGTTTAGAAAATCCTATATTTTCTACTAGTATAAAAGTAGCCTTCACTCAAGACCAATGTTTGTTTCCAAAATGTATGTAAGTGTAAAATAACCAATATGTTTGAAAACCTCGTAAATCAATGTGTTTTTAATACCCCTTGTGAGTTTTATAACCATACTATTGACTCGGAATGCCTATACACAACGTTCTTCAGGCGTTGGAATGTTATGACGTTTGTCACCCCAAACGGTGGACTGCAGCTAACAGTCAGGGCGCGGGTTGTCAAGCCCGTATAGATCTATACACAAACACCATGCTCCCCCTCCAAGGGATTCTGGTATATAATACAGGACTTGAAATGTGTACTCGAACGTACATGAAGTTAGTGTCTCACAAATCCGTGGTATAAAAACAGATCTACTTGTTAAAATGTTACGTTTGTTCTTGTATACGAAAGTAAACTTCTTGAAATGTATGTTTCTAGTATATAAGAGTTAGAAATATGTTCGTAAAACTATACCTATTATAGTTTTCAAAAAGTGTGTCTTGTTTGTTTAGAAATACTTAGAAAAAGAATCACTTGTTTATGAAAGCATAGATTTTTGGTGTAGAGTCTAAGATAGACAAGAATAATCTAAGAACAGTTTAGTTTATACATGAATTACAACAACTTTATATTTTACAAGATAGAATGCTATTGTAACATATGTTATATATATATATATATATATATATATATATATATATATATATATATATATATATATATATATATATATATATATATATATATATATAAAAGTTCCTTAAAGGTTTATAAATCGCATGTGATTAGAAATTATAACAGCATATAAAAGAGTTTCATTATGTAACACACGATAATACTCGTGTGTTTTACTTGTAATCCCCCCTTGAAAGCATATAAAAGTATTTAGAGTAATTAAAACGGTTGATTAAGGGGTATGAAACTCACTTGAAAGTTTTGGAGATAGCGACGAGATGGAAAACCGGGCAGAGTTTCGTCTCGGGAAACGGATTTTCCTTGGGATTCTCGGGAATCTCGGGAGTATAATCGACCTTCGGGACTTGAGCCAAAAAGACCAGAGCTTCGGGTTTGAACGGACACGGAAAACGAGGCAAAGTTGAGAGAGAGAGAGAAGAGAAATGAGCCCTTTCTTTGGAAACCCTCGCATCCTTTATAGTAAGGCTGGTCTGCCTCGGTACGCGGGGGGTACGCTCGTACGCAGCGCGTACGCGTACGTCATGCATGACCGAAGCCTCGACTGCCTCGGCTCGGATGGGACGGGTTGCTGGGTACGCGGGTCGGATGGGACGTCGGGTCGGATGGGACGTCGGGTCGGACGGGTCGGGGCTTCGGACGGGTCGGTTCCTTCGGATAGCGCGACGTGGACCATCAGAGGCCAATCCTCTCGGTTACGCGGGGCGTACAGGGGTACGCAGCGCGTACCTCGGATGAGGACGCTGACTCCCCTTCGGATAATATCCGAATTTTGATTAAAATAAATAATTAATTTATTTAATAAACTTCAAAAATTCATATCTTCTTAATACGAACTCCGTTTTCGATGGTCTTTATATCCTCGCGTAGGTGAGACTACGCTCTACAACTTTCGTTTAGACTCCGTCGGCAAATTCCGAAATTATTTTTTTTTTTATTATTTAATAAAAACCCATCGTGTTTAAGGAATTTCTTTGAAAATTCATAACTTCTTTATCTGATGTCGGTTTTTGCCAGACTTTTTACCGCTGGAATACCATTGTCGAGACCTTCGATTCTCGTTTAGGTCATTCCGGCCAAAAGTCGCTCGATTTCCGATTCGAGTTTTTAGCTGTCTGTTGCTAAGCCGAACTTGAAAAAATCATAACTTCGCTATATGAAGTCGGATTTGGGCGTTCTTTTCACGTACGATCATGGTTCAAAGACATTTAATCATAGAAAGAAATTAAGTAGAACTTATTTATACGTTTTATTATGAAAGTAACTTTTATTACTCAAAAGTGGTTACAATACTTGACCCATTTTGGTCATTACAAAGAGTTGAAATATCGGGTTGTCACATCATCCCCCCGTTAGAGAGAATTTCGTCCCGAAATTTAAAGTAGTAAAGATACTAGTGAACATGAAAGAGATGAGGGTACTTCTGTTTCATCTGATCTTCGCGTTCCCATGTGAATTCAGGTCCCCGCTTGGCGTTCCAGCGAACCTTCACGATGGGTATGCGACTTTGTTTTGTTTGTTTGACCTCTCGGTCCATGATTTCTACTGGTTCTTCCACAAAGTTGAGGCTCTCGTTGATCTCGATCTCGTCGAGTGGAATAACAAGAGTCTCATCGGACAGATACTTTTTCAAGTTTGAGACGTGGAAGGTTGGATGGATGTTACTAAGTTCGCACGGTAGGTTAAGCTTGTAAGCCACAGGGCCGATTCTGGCAAGAATCTCGAAAGGCCCAATGTATCTTGGATTTAGTTTCCCACGCTTTCCAAATCGTATTAAACCCTTCCACGGTGAGACCTTTAATAAGACGTGGTCTCCTACCTGGAATTCCAAAGGTTTCCTCCTTTGGTCAGCGTAGCTTTTCTGTCGGTCTCTTGAGGCTTTCAATCGTTCACGAATCTGAACGATCTTCTCTGTTGTTTCACGTATGATTTCCGGACCTGTGAGAGTGCTTTCAGGAACTCTTCCTCTAGCTAACTGGGTATCGCCCACTTCAGTCCAGCACAGAGGGGATCTGCACTTTCGACCATAGAGGGCTTCAAATGGAGCAGCCTTTATGCTTGTATGATAACTATTGTTGTATGAAAATTCGACAAGGGGTAAATGAATATCCCATGCCTTTCCAAAGTCAATCACGCAGGCTCTCAGCATATCTTCTAAAGTTTGTATTGTTCTCTCACTTTGTCCGTCTGTCTGTGGGTGGTAGGCTGTACTCATGTCTAGCCTAGTTCCCAGGGAACTTTGTAGTGACTGCCAGAATCTTGAAGTGAATCTACTATCTCGATCGGAGATAATGGATATCGGAACACCATGCAGTCGCACTACTTCCCTTAAGTAAGTTCTTGTAAGCTTCTCCATTTTGTCAGTCTCCTTGATGGGTAAGAAATGTGCGGACTTGGTCAATCTATCAACGATGTCCCAAATGGTATCAAGTCCAACCGTTGTCTTGGGAAACTTGGTTATGAAGTCCATAGTAATCCGCTCCCATTTCCATTCTGGTATCTCTGGTTGTTGTAGTAATCCTGATGGTTTCTGATACTCGACCTTAACCTTAGCGCAAGTAAGACATTTACTCACGAACGTAGCAATTTCTGCTTTCATGTTAGGCCACCAGTACTGCTTCTTAAGATCCAGATACATTTTATCTGAACCCGGGTGAACGGAATATCTTGAGTTGTGAGCCTCAGTCATGACTATGTTCCTGAAACCACCATGTTTCGGGGTCCAGATTCGGTCCATGAGATAGTAGGCTCCGCCACCCTTGACTTCTAAATTCTTCTCCATTCCTCGCAGGGATTCACCTGCCACGTTTTCAGGTTGCAAAGCTTCCATTTGTGCCTCCTTAATTTGCGCGGATAAGTGGGAATGGATAGTCATGGTCAGAGATTTGACCCTCCGACCAGTGTATTCCTTTCGACTGAGGGCGTCGGCTACTACATTGACCTTGCCAGGATGATAACGAATTTCGCATTCGTAGTCATTCAGTAACTCGACCCATCGTCGTTGTCGCATGTTGAGTTCCTTTTGATCAAAAATGTGTTGAAGGCTCTTGTGATCGGTGAAAATAGTACTCTTTGTTCCGTATAAGTAGTGCCTCCAGATCTTTAGAGCAAATACCACTGCTCCTAACTCAAGATCGTGTGTCGTATAGTTCACTTCGTGTGTCTTAAGCTGTCGGGAGGCATAAGCGATAACCTTCCCTCTCTGCATAAGAACACAACCAAGTCCTTGATTTGACGCATCGCAATACACTACGAAGTCTTCTATCCCTTCGGGGAGGGATAGTATCGGTGCGGTGCACAAGGCCTGCTTTAGTGTCTGGAATGCCTTCTCTTGTTTCGCTTCCCAGTCAAAGGCCACACCTTTCTGGGTTAATGAAGTAAGAGGTTTCGCAATGCTCGAAAAGTTCTTTATGAATCTGCGATAGTAGCCAGCTAGACCTAGAAATTGACGAATTTTTGTAGGTGTCTTTGGTGCCGACCAGTTCTCGATGGCCTTAATTTTGGAGGGGTCCACGTGTATACCTTTCTCGCTAACAACGTGACCTAAAAATTCGACTCTTCGAATCCAAAATTCGCATTTAGAGAACTTCGCATAGAGTTTCTCCGTTCGCAGTGTTTCTAGGACTTTTCGTAGGTGCTGACTATGCTCTTCCTCACTTCGAGAGTAGATAAGTATATCATCGATAAAGACGATGACGAACTAATCCAAGTAAGGGCGGCATACCCTATTCATTAGGTCCATAAATACTGCTGGTGCATTGGTTAATCCGAACGGCATCACTACAAATTCGTAGTGTCCATAACGAGTTCGGAAAGCTGTCTTTGGAATGTCCCCCTCTAGAACTCATAGTTGGTGATATCCGGATCGTAGGTCTATCTTTGAGAAGTAGTTCGCTCCTTGAAGTTGATCGAATAGGTCGTCAATGCGGGGTAGAGGATAGCGGTTCTTGACAGTAAGTTTGTTCAGCTCTCTGTAGTCGATGCACATACGGAACGATCCGTCTTTCTTCTTTACAAACAAGACCGGTGTTCCCAAAGGTGAGAAACTTGGTCTTATGAATCCTTTTTGAAGGAGTTCATTAAGTTGACTGGAAAGTTCCTGCATCTCTGCTGGTGCGAGACGGTAAGGCGACTTCGCTACTGGGGTAGCTCCTGGAACTAAGTCGATTCTGAACTCGACTTGGCGTTGCGGTGGTAATCCTGGTAGTTCTTCTGGAAAGATATCGGGAAAGTCGCGTACTACCGAGATGCTCTTGATGTCCTTCAGTTCCTGGCTTGTATCAACGATGTGCGCTAGGAATGCTCGACAATCCTTCTGCAAGCACTTTCGACCTTGGATGCACGAAATGATGCGAAGGTTTGTACTAGATTTGTCGCCGTAGATAACTAATGTTTCGTTGTTAGGGAGGTTAAGACGGACTGCTTTCTCAAAGCACATGATGTCGGCGCGAAGAAGACTCAACCAATCCATGCCGACTATGACGTCGAAACTTTTAATTTGAACCGGCATGAGATTGATTGGGAAAGAATGGCCGTCTAATGTTAACGTATAGCCCATGTATATGCAATTTGTGTTTTCGGTTTTTCCATTGGCCATCTCTACAGTGAATGAATTTTCTAACTTGCTAGGTTTAGGTTTAAGTAAATGAATAAAGTTTTGACTCACGAAGCTTCTCTCCGCTCCACTATCGAATAATATGCATGCGTATGAATTATCGAGAAGGAACGTACCAGCAACTATAGTTGGGTCAGCTACAGCTTCGTCGTGGCCTATTGCCAAAACTCGTCCCACACCTCCGGTGCCTGCTGCCTTAGGACGGTTTCTCTTGTAGTGGCCCACCTCACCACAACCGTAGCAAGCCTGCCCTACACCCGCACCGGGAACTTGAGTCATCGGCTTTGCGGGTTCCTTGCAGAAACGGGCTGTGTGTCCTTTCCTGCTGCAGTTGGCGCACTGCATATCTCGACAAGGTCCATGGTGGTGGTAATTGCATTTGGTGCATTTTGGGAGGTTACCTATATAAGGCTTTGTTGGGTAGGTATTTGTAGGGGCTGTAGCAGGTACGATGGCAGCATTTACTGAAACCAACTGTTTCTTTGCGGATTCTTGGGAAGACCCACCCTTCCCTTTAATCCACGCTCTCTTCCTGCCATTGTTGTTGTTGTTGCTGTTGTTGTTGTAGTTGTTGTTGTTGTTGTTTCCTTTCTGTGGTGCTGGTGCAGAAGTGGTTGAGTTCTGATGACCTCCGTAGTCGATCAGAGATTGTGCCAGTTCCTTAGCACTTTCAAAGGTGTCAGGTTTAGAAGCTAACACGCTTGATCGCATTTGGGGCGTCAGTCCCCAGATGTACCTTTCTATCTTCTTGCTCTCGGGAGCAATCATATCTGGACAAAGGATTGCCAGCTCGCAGAATCTGTTGGTATAAGTAGCGATGTCGGTACCAACCATTCCGAGAGTCCATAGCTCGTGTTCAAGCTTTTGAATCTCTCCCTGTGGGCAGTATTCTCTCATCATCATGGCTTTCAGGCTCTCCCAGCTTATGGAGTTTGCCACGATCAGGGTAAGTACTTTAACGTGGCCATTCCACCAAGTTAAAGCTTTATCGAGAAGGGTGAAAGTTGCAAATTTGACCTTGCTGTGCTCGGGACAGGAGCAGATTTCAAAGACTGCCTCCGTCCTTTCAATCCACTGCCTCAGGGCCATCACACCACCAGTACCATAAAACATTCGGGGCTTGGCATTAGTGAAGTCCTTATAGGTGCATTCTCGAGGTGGTCCATGACTCTCGCCATGGTTGGATGGGTGTGTGCCAGATCCCGAGCCATTAGCACTTGAGTTATTGATCTGTGACATGGCAGCTGCCACCGCTGCGGTGACTGCTGCTTGAAACATTACAGCATCAAATTGGGGTGGTGGAGGTGGTGGTGGTATAGGTGCTTCCTCACCGTTGTTTCGCCTTGGGTTCCTACGCGGAGGCATCCTTCAACTATAGATTGAAAAGACAAGGATAAGAATTTCATAGAATGGAAAATGTATGTGTCTCATGAACTAAATCGCTATAGTTCAACAACAGATGATAGTATGAGTCTTAAAAATAGAAGAATGAAAGTTATTTGTAAGACTGAAGGTATGAAACAAGTATTTGGGTTCACAAAGACCATTCAAGGTTCGAACGAAATACTTAACATAGTAGTAATAGTGCCACTTATATTAATATAAAAGTTGTTACAACGATCATGAAAATTTGACCCCTAAAAGGGTCTCCGATTACAAACTTCGAGAAATTTAAAGACTTTTAGCCGAGGTCCTAAGCTATAACAAAATTTGAGTCCTTGACAAGCACTACTTGCGTTGAAGGTTGCGCTTGGAGCTTGACTCCGTATCTGATTGCTTTGACTCCATTAGACGCCTATCGAAAGCGGCTTGTTGTTCCCTTAGTTCGGCGAGGGCCGCAATCATTTGCGCTTGAAACGCTTCGGTTTGGAATTGAGCGTTGTCTTGCATCTTGTCCAGCCTACGGATGTCAGAAGTGTGAACCTGCACTTCCACGTTGATATCCAGGAGTCGACTAGCTTGTACTCCAGACTGATAGGACTGATTGGCTAACTTACCCACCATTACCGGGAGTGCTCGATCAGCCGAACCTCCGCCGCGGACATCATAGAAGTCCCGGCACATGCCGTAGGGAGGGCGTAGGTTTTGCTGTTGGCTCCAATGGTGGAGGTGACTTCCCCAGACGGGAGTCGGTCCTTGAAAGTTCCTTACGAAGACGGGAGGTTGAATGGGTGGTGGATCGATAACTTCCGACTCTGAGTCGGTACCGGAGTCATCACCCACTTCTATGGGTTCCTCGTCCTCTTCGGGATCATCTTCGATCCATCCTCCGTTGCCTTGGTTGGGAAAGTAGGGGTCGCCAGGGTGGTGAAATCCAGCCATTTGACTGTACGAGAAGTAAGGTTATAAGAATTGAATAAAGTCGGAACATGTAAAACATGTAAGTTAAACTAGTTTAGATAGCAAATACTCCTATAGTATTTAAATTCTTGTGTTTGATTCTTGTAATGGTTTGGTAAGGTTTGACTTGTTGCTTACTACGATCATTCCTCGATATACGTTGGTCCAATCTTGGGCAAATATAGTTGCTCACGCTATATTTGTCCAAAATCTGATTACATATATCGAGTCTCAATCGTAGTGTCAACTTGTCTAAATACTTGTATAGTTGTATAACATGAAAATAGTTTGTGGTATGCATGTAATTGTACTTAAATGAACTATCAATTTAAGTTGAACGAAATGCTGCTTAAGTGTAAAAAGAAAATTTGTTTTGTCAGAGAGTATTAGTCCCTTAAGCATTTATAGTTTGTATATCTTATGTGGTTCGATATACTTAGTTCACTATAAACATTGCTCTGATACCAATCTGTCACACCCCCAAACCGGAACGGCGGAAACGTTCGGGGGCGGATGACTTCATGTGGTAACGTAACAAATGAATACATAGTAAAGAAAGTAATACAACCATCATATATATAATTTGAAAGTTTACATTTGTCAAAAGTTACATGTTCAAAACTCAATTACAATATGATGTCAAAATACGAGATTAAACTGGCGCCGCAGCATCCCTTCATCAAAAGCGAAATGAATACCTGAAATTACTGATTTCCTGGGACATACAAGTAATTTTGAAAGAGTAGATCAGCATTTAAGCTGGTGAATTTCATAAGTATTTAAGTGACAATGTTTGAATGAAATGAAATGTTTTATCCTTGTTTGTTTGTGTTTAGAAAATCCTATATTTTCTACTAGTATAAAAGTAGCCTTCACTCAAGACCAATGTTTGTTTCCAAAATGTATGTAAGTGTAAAATAACCAATATGTTTGAAAACCTCGTAAATCAATGTGTTTTTAATACCCCTTGTGAGTTTTATAACCATACTATTGACTCGGAATGCCTATACACAACGTTCTTCAGGCGTTGGAATGTTATGACGTTTGTCACCCCAAACGGTGGACTGCAGCTAACAGTCAGGGCGCGGGTTGTCAAGCCCGTATAGATCTATACACAAACACCATGCTCCCCCTCCAAGGGATTCTGGTATATAATACAGGACTTGAAATGTGTACTCGAACGTACATGAAGTTAGTGTCTCACAAATCCGTGGTATAAAAACAGATCTACTTGTTAAAATGTTACGTTTGTTCTTGTATACGAAAGTAAACTTCTTGAAATGTATGTTTCTAGTATATAAGAGTTAGAAATATGTTCGTAAAACTATACCTATTATAGTTTTCAAAAAGTGTGTCTTGTTTGTTTAGAAATACTTAGAAAAAGAATCACTTGTTTATGAAAGCATAGATTTTTGGTGTAGAGTCTAAGATAGACAAGAATAATCTAAGAACAGTTTAGTTTATACATGCATTACAACAACTTTATATTTTAAAAGATAGAATGCTATTGTAACATATGTTATATATATATATATATATATATATATATATATATATATATATATATATATATATATATATATATATATATATATATATATAAAAGTTCCTTAAAGGTTTATAAATCGCATGTGATTTGAAATTATAACAGCATATAAAAGAGTTTCATTATGTAACACACGATAATACTCGTGTGTTTTACTTGTAATCCCCCCCTTGAAAGCATATAAAAGTATTTAGAGTAATTAAAACGGTTGATTAAGGGGTATGAAACTCACTTGAAAGTTTTGGAGATAGCGAGATGGAAAACCGGGCAGAGTTTCGTCTCGGGAAACGGATTTTCCTCGGGATTCTCGGGAATCTCGGGAGTATAATCGACCTTCGGGACTTGAGCCAAAAAGACCAGAGCTTCGGGTTTGAACGGACACGGAAAACGAGGCAAAGTTGAGAGAGAGAGAGAAGAGAAATGAGCCCTTTCTTTGGAAACCCTCGCATCCTATTTATAGTAAGGCTGGTCTGCCTCGGTACGCGGGGCGTACGCTCGTACGCAGCGCGTACGCGTACGTCATGCATGACCGAAGCCTCGACTGCCTCGGCTCGGATGGGACGGGTTGCTGGGTACGCGGGTCGGATGGGACGTCGGGTCGGACGGGTCGGGGCTTCGGACGGGTCGGTTCCTTCGGATAGCGCGACGTGGACCATCAGAGGCCAATCCTCTCGGTTACGCGGGGCGTACAGGGGTACGCAGCGCGTACCTCGGATGAGGACGCTGACTCCCCTTCGGATAATATCCGAATTTTGATTGAAATAAATAATTAATTAATTTAATAAACTTCAAAAATTCATATCTTCTTCATACGAACTCCGTTTTCGATGGTCTTTATATCCTCGCGTAGGTGAGACTACGCTCTACAACTTTCGTTTAGACTCCATTGGCAAATTCCGAAATTATTTTTTTTTATTATTTAATAAAAACCCATCGTGTTTAAGGAATTTCTTTGAAAATTCATAACTTCTTTATCTGATGTCGGTTTTTGCCAGACTTTTTACCGCTGGAATACCATTGTCGAGACCTTCGATTCTCGTTTAGGTCATTTCGGCCAAAAGTCGCTCGATTTCCGATTCGAGTTTTTAGCTGTCTGTTGCTAAGCCGAACTTGAAAAAATCATAACTTCGCTATATGAAGTCGGATTTGGGCGTTCTTTTCACGTATGATCATGGTTCAAAGACATTTAATCATAGAAAGAAATTAAGTAGAACTTATTTATACATTTTATTATGAAAGTAACTTTTATTACTCAAAAGTGGTTACAATACTTGACCCATTTTGGTCATTACAAAGAGTTGAAATATCGGGTTGTCACAATATATATATTCCTAGTAAGCTATTATTGGTATAGTTGTGGGTATATATATGATTTCATAACATTAATGTGGATTATTCGACCTAGCAATTTGTTGCGGAAGTCTCCTTTAGTTCCCAGAATCTCTTATATGGAGAACATTTAGTATGGGGACTATCAATCACATTATTACTTACTTTCAGCGGGTCTCGTGAGAAGACTACTTACTTACTTTCAGCAGGTCTCGTTAGAAGACTACTTACTTGCTTTCATTCGGGTACCGGTAGAAGACTTCTTTTATACTAGTAGAAAATATGGGATTTTGTGGGAAGTTCAAACATTTACAAATACGTACAAACATTTTCATTGAGACATATACAAACAATGACATTAAATACTTATGAACTCACCAGCTTAAATGTTGATCTACGCTTTCAAAATAACTTGTATTCTCAGGTCCCAGTAGACAGGTACGATGACCAGGTTTTAAGAAGACGGAGCAGTCAAGACTCATCTTTTGTTTTGATTACTTATTTTCATGTCTTTTTCTATGAAAGAACTCACATGTATTAAAATATTACTATTAATGCAATGGATGATGTTGTTGCTTGTTTACTACTTTACATTGCTATGATACTATACATGACTTCCTCCACTCCAGAACGTTTCCGCCGTTCCGGTTTTGGGGTGTGACATTCTGCAACTTTGCAAATTTGTAACCTTTGTTTCCTATAAACAAGATTGCTAACTTGCAACACCTTTCATAATAATCATGCTCCCACTAGCATAACAATTATGTTCTAATCAGCATAATAAATATGCTCCCATTAGTTTTGACATGTACTCAGTAATCAACTGGACTTCTAGAAATCAATACTTATTGACTTTCTTACCAAGGTTCAGATTTCTGATACGTGGTGCTTTGATAAGTCTTTATGGTGAAATTTTCATTATATAGCTTATTTGTGTGTCTAAACTTTTCCAGAACTCATAACAATAAGTCCCAAACATTCAAACTATTTGCCATTTCTCACAATTCTATCTATGAAAAGGGATGTCGTAATCATACTCGAATTTGAGAATGTAATTATCACAACTGGTAACTCTAATGATATTAATCAATCATTTAAAATCTACTAGTGAAAGCGTTTCCTCACAATCATTTTCATGAAGTAAAGAGAAACCTCTTACCACTTAGATTTTATGGTGTATGTGTTCCTATCCATATGAACTTATCATTTCCAACCACTATCATAAGACAAGGTTTATGACAAATTCAAAATCTTATGGACTAAACCTGCTTAATCTTAATTTCTTGTCATCCGACAGCACAAGGGCCTACCATTGCTTCCAAGTTATTTGAGTAGCTCACCCACACTGATCAATGTACTTTCACTGATCAAGATGCTTTGCCTTATGCAATCAAATGAGAACTCATAGAAGTCAGATGCATAGTTAACATAACTGGAATGGGCACAAAAAACAAGAATATGTCAACACGATAAATTATCATCCTCAAGTCGTGTGCTAGTGATTGCCAAAAGGTTTATTCTTGTTTAGTTCTTGAAACTATTCAACACCATTAAGACTCCCACTGACCTCTTGACATATAAGATTCTCTGTCAAGGAACATTCCTTGAAAAAACAAATATTCAAGAGTTATTGAGGGTTCTTATCAAGAAACACTTCATATAATTGGTCTTCGTTGATCTTTGTTTTAGCCAAAACACCACAACTACCAATTTCAAATGTGCAAGAGTAAGAAACATTTCTACTCCACATTTCATGAGGTGTTATAAACCTACTTAGGATATGTCACTCTAAGTACAACTTGGAGTAACTAGAGTATGACTCTAAAACTCGATTTTGGAACGAAGTATGACTCATCCTTTTGATTTAACTATTCCAACAATTCTCGATTCCTCTCCTTAGACATATAAATGCACTTAGGTGTCCTTAGAGGATTAATTGTTACATGGTTCCATAATCATTAGGATGATCATAAAACACGATACTAAAGTACTCTCCTTTCCTTTCAGATTGGAGAAACTTTTATCTTTCTTCCTAATTTATTCTTCCTATTCGTTCTGGTATACATTGAAACTTCTCAAGGTATTATATTTATGCTTAAACTTGTAAGCATAACCATACTTACTGAACCTATAGTAAATCACAACGAATAGATTTATCATCCTTTGTGGTGGATCTAACTTGTACACATCAATGTGTACTAGATCCTTTAGTAGTCTTTCACTTGAGTCACATACATATGTGAACAAGGAATTCAGTCTTAATTTACCAAAGATCAAGATTCTCATACATCACAAAATTCAATATTGCATGATTCCAAGTTTCGGTCCAATTTAAAATTGGGTGATGAGAATATTTCCTCAGTTGGTAAATTATGACACTACCACAAACTATATAACCAAGAATCAAATCCTTTTGCAGCATTGCTAACAATAGAAATATAAACACCAATTTTCACAAATGTCATTGCAAGGATACGTAAAAAAAAGATAAAATCAAATTTTATTTTATTTATAAAATGCGGAAAAACTTGTCCTTACAACGCAAATGAAAATGAAAATTATGTTACTAAATATTCCTAAGCAATCTATCATAACTCCTAAGTAGCAGCTCAAAAATCCGATCATCAAACCATGTGATTAAAATCCATCTCTTCACGATCAGACTCAGCTTACTTATTCTTTTAATTTTCCTTCCGTTTCATAGATCCTATAAAACATTAAAATGAAATCTTATCACATCATGTATTAAGAATCTATAAATAGGAACTTAAATAGACTTAGATAGTGGATTTACCTGAAGCAGAGTCATAGAGTTTGACCTTACTATCCTTGCGATCTTTCAGGTAGATATGACAGCTTCGCATCCAATGCTCCTACTCTTGGAAATAGAATCATATGGACTTTTTGGGAATGAAACATGGGACTATCTCAGAATTTGCCTTTCTCTTATGATCAAACTTTTCGACCATGACCGATTTCTCTCCCTTAGGAAGAGAAACAATTTCTCGACTATCACCTTTGCCATCACCAATGTCCATGGAAATTTTGGATGTAGATCTTCCAATCAACTTTGCTTGACTAGTGCGCCAAAGCATTGTTTTTTCTGCAGCAATTAGCAAATATGTAAGATCAATAAGGGTCACATCATTATCTGTCATATAGTAGTCCTTAACGAACTGATTATACGACTCAGGAAGTGACTGAAGAACCAATTCAACAACCAACTTCCTTGGGAAAACGACACCCAACATCCTTAGTCTATCAATGTGTGACTTCATCTTCAAGATATGTGCACACACAAACTTTCCGTCTTTGGTGTTTGGTTGCCAATAGGGCTTGAGTGACCTCGAACTTTTTAAGTCGACGAAAACATGGGTCGGGGAGAATCACTAGAGGAGGTGGAGAAAGAGAAGTATGATTTCTGGTTCCATCAATGCAAGAAGAAAGGATTGATTTTTCAACTTGATCGACACGTGGAAGATCATCTTCAGAAGGAAATCCTTTTCCAAAAGATTGAGGAAGACCATGGTTGTCAAAACTAAAAGGGAGAAATTCAAGTTAGTTGATTTAATCCTTAATATAACACCCAAATGAAACATTAAGGCTAGGACCCAAGACAATAATTTACAATTCGGAAGAGGGATGCCGTAATCCAATTGTAAATTATTTGAAGGTACGTAAATGACGATTTACCAATTCCACCACGAAAACAAAATTATAACTAAATTAGGTTTTAAATGAAATTCCCAGATCTTTTGAGATTCATTGAACTTTTCAATGACATGTTTAATATTGATTATGTCCTTCAAGTTTGTGACTGGGATACCGAGGATCACAAAAAAATGTGTGAATAACAATGCAAATTAGCTTGTCAATCTCGAGTCAATTAGACTCTCCCCATCAGCAACCCAATCCAACCCAAATTTTCTATTAAAAATTTAATTTTTCTTTCTTCTACCTATGCAACCCAATCTGTGACAACCCAAGTTGTTCCGTTACATTTCCCCGTTACCGTTAACGGAATATTCCAGTTTATAAAGGTTCCGTTAATTAGAGGTCGTCAATTTAATAAACATTTCATTTGTTTATATTTAATATGTCGTTAAGTCGTGATAAAAGGAAATAAAAACACATAACACATATTTCTATTTAGTTGGAAAAGTTAGTTTTTATTATTACGCCCACTAAATCGAGTGCGACCAAAAGCCCCGTATAACGGCAGTATTGGGTAGAATTCCACTAAGCTCCAGCTCCCACCCATATATAAAGGGGAGGAAACTCTATTTGGAGCTTTTCCACCCTCTCTCTCTATACACTCTCTCTAGACTCGTTTTCGCCCCGAATCTGCAACCAAACGCTTCCAAATCGTAAGTCCGCTTACCCTAGCTTATTCTAAACATATTGATTCATGTTTATAGCTTAGAAATCGAACATAGAAGCTGTGAAAGAAGAGTTTACGGCCTAAGCTCCTCCTTAGGCCATAAACCCCTAAATAAAGGCCAAAATGACCCCCAAAAGTCCCTAAAAGCTTGGAAATAAATAGAGGAATTAGCCTAGGAGTGTTTGCACATTTAAAACAATCAAATTTGGGCATAAAAGAGAGTTTACGGCCCAAGCACATGCTTAGGCCGTAAACACCTCTAAATCTTGCTAAAATGCTCCAAAAACACTCCCAAACCACCCTTGGACTTGATTCATAAATTAGGGGCTTATCCTTTTGGGTTTAGATCATTTAAACATAAGGATTTAGGGTGTAAAATGGAGTTTACGGCCCAGGCATATGCCAAGGCCGTAAACACCTCACAAACTTGCAAAAGTGCCCCTAACACACTCCTAAAACACCCTTACGCTTCATACATAATTTAGGGACTTAGTATTTGGGGCTTGGATCAATTAAACACAACAAATTGAAGGGCCAAAAGGAGTTTACGGCCCAGGCATGTACCAGGGTTGTAAACACCCTTAAACATGCCAAAACATTAAGTTTTGTTCCCCAAATGGCCTTAGACTATTTCTATAAAATGCTAGGAAGGTATTAGGGGCTTCAAACTTCACAAAACTCAAGGAATGAGAGTTTATGGCCATAAACTCCCTTAGGAGTTGTCCCTAGGTCGTAAACTCCCCTAAAATGCCCTTAGAAGCCTTAAACCCACTCATGCCTTTTTGGAATTGTGCGTAGAAAAATCCCATGAACAAGCTAGAAGCCTTAAACACACTAGATCCCCTCACCATGAGTTTACGGCTGTAAACTCATGGTGAGATGTCCCTGGGCCGTAAACTAAGCTTTGGGAGTTTACGCTTGAAGAGTAAACTCCATTCCCTAGCCATACACACCTTTAGACGCTACCCAGGACACCCAAACACTTAACCAAAGTGCTTTCCGCTCCTTTGAGCGCGTATACTTGTTTAATTAGTATTAAATATACTAATTGTATGTGAACATATGTTATCATATGTTAAATAGGTCATTGAGTGTGTTCGAGTCTTTACGTGACACCGAACGCCAAAACGGCACCTTCGTCGGACCTACTTACACCAGGTGAGTTCATACCCCTGAATGAACCTTTTAAATGTTTTTGCATGTTTTATAGGGGGGAATACAAGTTAAACATGCCAATTATCATATCAATCACATGTGATTGATAACCCGCATGCACAAGATTTTACCACACTATATACTATTTTACCGAGTAGGACACTATAATGGTTTTCAAAAAGGTTTTTCGTTTGTTTCAAGACTCTTATTTATACTGCTTTACTTAAAATTCACTTTAAACTGGTTTATAAAGGTTTTACAAGATTTTAATCAAAGTTCTCTTTCACAACGTATACTTTTACTTGTTAGTTACTGCTGTTTCGCTTATACTTATTTTATACTCCTGCTTGGTAACGCTTTCACTTCTTGAAGCGCTTATACCTGTTATTGTCTCTATTTCACTTATACTGGTAGTCACTTATACCTGATAGACGCTCTTACTTCACCATTTTTCGCTTCTACTTCGTGGTACACTTATACTTGATAACGTTTCCACTTCGTGATACACTTATACCTGCTGGACGCTTATACTTGCTCACACTCTTACTTAGTGATACGCTTCTACTTCACTTAAACTCGATACGCTCCTACTTCACTTGTTGTCGTTTCTACTTTGTGATACACTTACTTTTGGCACGCTTATACTTCACGATTCGGTTATTCCACACTGTATGCTTATACTTCACGATTCGGTTATTCCACACTGTATGCTTATACTTCACGATATGAATTCACTTATTACACACTCAAGCGTAGTTAGATGTATGTATGTGCTTGTCTAGATGCATATAAGTAATGATTGAAGGGCTTAGGAAGGCTTATCCGCCCTATTTCCTTTTCTTCGTTGAGATGTGGTCTGGTGGGATCGGATGTCCATCCGAAGGTTGTTTGATTCATTAGTTATATATTATGTACACAAGCATAGACATATGGGTTTACTTCAGTCAATTCGGTTATGAGTCTCTACCTCTAGTTCAACACTTACATTAGAAACCCACTATTTGGAAGTCTCTACCCACTATTTGGGATGCATCTTCAGGACACGGCCTTCTCCGTCGTCTAGTTGGTAACCAGAATCTCCTGTAGGGAGAGCGGACATTGTGTGTATAGATCTATACGGGATTGACACCCCCGCACCCAGACTGCTAGCTACTGTCCCGGCCTACCAAGCCAACGGGTGACAAATGTCACATTTTATAGACGCTTGTAGGGCGTCTGGAACTCTAGTTAGTATGGTTACGACTATCCCGGGTTACCTTATAATTCATTGGCCTTAAGGTAACGGTATTTCGCCAGCAATTTACACTGTATGCTGGTAATTCATTTTCAGAGTCACACTGTTTTGACCTTACAAGACGTATCTTTCATTTGATACTGTCTGGGGTCTGTCTTCTCTGTTTTGACCTTACAAGACGTATCTTTCATTTGATATTGTCTGGGGTCTGTATTCACTGTTTTGACCTTACGAGACGTATCTTTCATTTGATACTGTCTGGGGTCTGTATTCATTGTTTTAGACCTTACCAGTTGTACCTTTCATTTGGTACCTTCTAGGGTCTGAGTCTCTACTTGTTAGACTGAACCAGGCGTGTCGTTAGTTCGATACTTTCCTGGAGTCTATGATTCCTTGCCTTAGTCAGCAGTCCTCACTGCTGAGGCATATGATATTCCCTAATGTCGTTTGCTTCCCTCAATAAACAAATTTAGTATTTTGATAATGATAGCAATTTAGGGAAAATGACTTTTTACCACATAACACTGACCAGTCTTGGTAGAAGGCTGCTTTATTAAAGAAAATATAGGATTTTCTGGAAAGAACTCTAATACACAGTAAACACTTAAACTATTACTTTATAAAGCTATTTGAATGAAATGTCACTAAATACTTATGAACTCACCAGCATTTGTAAAAATGCTGATACTCGCTTTTCAAATAACTTGTATTCTCAGGTTAGCATTAGACAAGTACACCCCCGGAGCTGTTGATGAAGACGGCTTAGTACCTTACTGTACTTATTATAATTGTTTGTATACTTTGTTTCATTCTAATGTAAATCATGTAAAACTATTACTATTAATGCAATGTTTTGTTGTACTTTGATTACTATAATGCATGTGTTGTGATACTTGACATGACGTCATTCAACCCAGAACGTTTCCGTTGTTCCGGTTTTGGGGTGTGACACAATCCAACAAAAATTTCACCCTATTAGCAACCCAACCCAAACCAACTATTTATTATAAAAAAAATAAAATTAAATAAAAAATATATTGATATTATACTTTATTTATTGAGAACTTTTTTTTTATAAAATTTAGTATTTTATGCTAATTTTATTGAGATAATATTTAATGTATAAATTACAAATCAATAAAAAATAGAATATGACATATAAAAGAAAAAAGAAAATAAATGGAGTGAGCAAGTGTGAGTTGGGTTGTGATGGTGGCCTAGTTCACCATTAATCATTTAAATTTTTTTTTTATTTAAAAAATTGGTGAGCGGATTGCCTAAAACCCCCCAATGGGGGTAGCCTTACCACCTAACCAATGTGTCGGTTAACCACACAAGCTCCATTGATCTATGATAATTCTCGAGCTATCCTTTGTAGACCTGGCAATGGGGCGGGTTTGGAGCGAATCGACCTTGATCCAAACCCTTTTAACAAATTCCGAAACCCGCTCCATAACCCGCAGGGTTTTGAATAATCAAACTCATACCCTTATCCACCGAATCAGTGGATATCCAAACCCGCCCCGTAACCCGTAGGTTTTTTGAATAATCAAACACATTTTACTTAAATCATAAAATCACATTTCATGGTGCAAAGTGCAAAGTGCAATTTCATGGATTAGCGTGTGTCGGTTAACCATATACGCTCTACTAACGACTTGGCAAGGTGCAAAGTGCAATTTCATGGATTAGCATCATTTTCATATTTTTGTAAAGTAACTAAGATTAGGAATTTATAAAAATGTTTAGTTACTTTATATATTCATTATACTTAATAATGAGAGTTTAATGTCCAATCCTACCCATTTAGTAACGACCCTCCATTGGTCAAGTGTGTGGTGGGTAAGAGCGGATACCCAATGACGGTCATTTTACAAGTCGCTTCCTTAAACACCCCTTATAGACCAACCTCATGAATGAGGCCTACTAACGGTAAGACTAATCTTTTCTTTATATATATATATATATATATATATATATATATATATATATATATATATATATATATATATATATATATATAATTAAACTTTTAATCTTATATAGTATAATACTGTATTTTATACATTTAAAATACTAAGGTTTAATCTTTTAATAAATTAAACTTTTAATTCAATTAAACTTAAACCTATTTATGGACTTATTAATTATCCTTTAATTAAAACACTTAATTAATTAATTAATTAAATCCATGAGGGTTGATTTTAAATTATTCAAAATACCAAGGTTCTAAATCTAAGACTTCAAAATTAAAACTATTTAATCAAATTTTAAATTATAAAACCAAAAGGTGCATTTTGAAACTATTAAAAATATTAGGGTTTAACCATTTAAATATCCAAAAATTAAAACCTTTTAATTTCAAATTTATTAATTTCAAATTTAAACTATAAAACCATAGGGATGCAATTTGAAACTATTCAAAATCTAGGTTAAATCTAAAATCAAAATAATCTTATTATTATCTATATTTAACCAAATCCTTTAATTTTGATAAGGATATGATGATATCAATCAGAAAATTCGAATTTAGGCATTAAAAACAAATTTTGGTAATTATCCAAATCAAAATCTAGCCAAAAAATCGAAAAATTAGGAAACTGACAAGTCAACTCGTCAAGTTGGATTCTGAACTCGTCGAGTTCATGATGAACTCGTTGAGTTCATGTTGAACTCGTCGAGTTCCGGTGTCAGACAGCAAAAACTTCCGACTTCTTGTTCTTTTGGAAATTCACTCTTACACCAATTCAACTGAAAAAACATCCTAGTCTCTAATATCACTGATGGATTTTGATCATAACAACATTCCTATGGTGTACATTCAACCCTAATTGCTTTGGATCTAAGTTTTATCTATTGAACAAACAACTATGAACACCAAAGCAATAATCATATAGTCTAGCATAACAACATTCCTATGGTGTACAGTCAACCCTAATTGCTTTGGTCATGACTGACGCGCACAACACTCGATATTCTGTCCACCCATGTTCAGATAAAATGTATTTGGATCTTAAAAAGTTATACTGGTGGCCTAACCTGAAAGCAGAGATTGCTACCTTCGTGAGTAAGTTTCTTACTTGCGCCAAGGTTAAGCTCGAATACCAGAAACCCTCAGGATTACTACAACAACCGGAGATACTATAATGGAAGTGGGAGTGGATCACGATGGACTTAATAACCAAGTTGCCCAAGACAACGGGTGGTCTCGATACCATTTGGGTGATCGTAGACAGGTTAACAAAGTCTGCATACTTCCTGCCTATCAAAGAAACTGACAATATGGAGAAACTAACAAGAACCTACATTAGGGAGATTGTACGACAGCATGGTGTTCCTATATCCATTATCTCTGATAGAGATAGTAGATTCACTTCAAGGTTCTGGTAGTCACTACAAATTTCCTTAGGAACTAGGATGGACATGAGTACAGTCTACCATCCGCAAACCGACGGACAAAGTGAGAGGACTATTTAAACCTTGGAAGATATGTTGCGGTCCTCTGTGATAAACTTTGGGAAGACATGGGATACTCACATACCCCTTGTCGAGTTCTCCTATAACAACAGTTATCACACGAGCATAAAGGCTGATCCATTTGAAGCCCACTATGGTCGGAAGTGCAGATCCTCTCTATGCTGGGCTGAGGTGGGTGACACATAGTTAGCTAAAGGGCGAGTTCCTGATAGCACTCTCACAGGTCCGGAGATCATATAGGAAACGAAAGAGAAAATCGTTCAAATTCATTAACGATTGAAAGCCTCTAGAGACCGACAGAAAAGTTACGCAGACAAGAGAAGGAAACCTTTGGAATTCTAGGTTGGTAACCATGTTCATTTGAAGGTCTCACCCTGGGAGGGCTTAATACGCTTCGGGAAGCGTGAAAAGCTAAATCCAAGATACGTAGGGCCTTTCGAGATTATCGCTAGAATCGGCCTTGTAGCTTACAAACTCAAACTACCTCACGAACTTAGTAACGTACACCCTACTTTCCACGTTTCGAACTTGAAAAAGTGTCTATCCGACGACACTCTTGTAATCCCACTCGAGGAGATCGAGATCAACGAGAGCCTCAACTTCGTGGAAGAACCAGTAGAGATCATTGACCGATAGGTCAAACAAACGAAGCAAATTCGTATCCCGATAGTGAAGGTTCGCTGGAATGCCAAGCGGGGACCTGAATTCACTTGGGAGCGTGAGGATCAAATGAAACTTCAATATCCTCATCTTTTCGCTTAGATATTGTAATTTCTTAAACTCTAATTTCGATACGAAATTCTCTCTAACGGGGGGATGATGTGACAACCCGAAATTTCTATCATGTACAGCCATTCAATTCAATCAAAGTCAGACTCATTTCGGCTATCTTTTAGCATTGTTTAGGGTCTGTTTGAGTGTTCTAAGCATAGTGCATTCAAGGAATGGGTGTTAGGAAGTATCTACTAGAGTTCATCGTGCAACATTCAAGCTGGAAAACTCCATCAAATGGAGTTTGCGGCCGTAAACCCTTAGTTGGCCGTGAACTCATGCCTTATGAGTGATATTCCTTCATTTTCCACCATTTCTCACCCTACCAACTCAAGAAACTCGATTTTCTCTCAACTATCATCAAGAGTTTTCATCTTGATCTTCAATTATGTAAGTTTTCCTCCATTTTCGACTTAATATCCTTCTTAATCTAGTAAAAGTCTATGATTTCATCCATGAAATTACCTCTTTTGGTTAGATCTTCAAAATCATCAACTTTCACAAAGAACACACACTTTTTCTTGGGTCGTGAACTCCATAGGAACCCTCAAAAGTGTAAGTATCTCTTCTATCTTCTAGTTAGGCTTGATAAACACATGATTCCTAGCCTTGAAACATCATAAGGTGCATGACCATCAAGAGTTTATGGCCGTAAACCCTTTCATTTCCGCAAACCCTTGTTTTGGTGCATATCTTAGCCGCAAACTCGTTTTAAGTCCAAACCTAGGGCCGTGAATGCTTGTTAGGGCGGTAAACACCTCTTAAAGTCATGCCATATGGCCGTAAACTCCCCTTGTCCATAAACACCAAAGGTGTGGCCATAAACTCCAAGGTGTGGCCGTAAACTCCCCTTAATACAATTATATGTGATTATTACACTTCAATCCAAGTGCTTCCTAGTCCATAAGGTCATTCTCTATCATAATTAAATGTTATATACACTAATTATATACATATATGTGTCATTATATGCTTAATGGGATCCGTTTGTGCCCGAGACTTCACTTGTCACTCAGCATCCTTTATCGATCTTACGTTCGAATCACTCACTACAGGTGAGTTCATACCCCTAACTTAACTTTTAAATGATTTTAAATTCTTTTATGGGAGGAATACAAGTTGAAACATTATAGTTATTATATCAATCACATGTGATTAATAACTATCAAACAAATGGATTTCTTATACTTCAAACTGTGTTATCAAACAACTATTTCAAAACATTTTATCAAACTCTTTTATATGCTAAAATCTTTATCAAACTCTTTTAAACTTATATATTCTCAAAATCATGTCTATACGGATATAGTTATATAAATAAGGTTGAAAGGACTTAGGACTAATAACTCGCTTTATTTCATGTTCCTTGTTTGGTTATGGACTTAGGGTATCGGTTGTTTGTCTGAATGTCATTTGAATCTTAGTTATATAATATGTATATATGTATAGATGTAAAAGTTCTTACATTAGTTCAATGCCTTTGGGGTAACAAAGGTGTACAAACATACTCAGTCATTCAAACAACATTACTAGTAAACTATAATAGGTATAGTTTAGGAGACTACTACTGACTATTTCTAGTACAATGAAACATACAATAGTCGGTTCAAACATACTATAACAAGAAACGGAAAGAACATACTATAATGAGAAACAAAGAGAACATACAATACACTAGGATAAAGAGAACATATTATACATATATAATAATACTATAACAGTAATGTGAGCCACTACTTCATGGCATGGCAATCTACGATTGTGTCACGTTTTGTAACCTGAGTCTCCTGGAAGGAGAGCATGAATTTGTGTATAGATCTATACTAGATTGACCATCCTACACCTTGCTGCTAGCTACAGTGGGACCTGCAGGTCTACGGGTGATGAATGTCATACCATTTCGACATCTTCAAACATCGTGTTTAACTAAGTCGATCAATCATGGTTACTATCATATCACATTATACCTTAACTAACAATTGGTTTAAGGTAGTTAGGCTCATCTAAATTTACCAGTGTACTATCACTGATAAATGCATCACCTTCCGCAGTAATATGAAAACCATAGTAATGCTCAGGTGGATTCCTAATTCTTGTGGAACGCCTCAGAGGTACGGACTCATCAATAGGAGTTCCCTCCTCAAGTTGATTGCTAGGGATTGAGGTTCCATCACCGCTTGACTCTTGAAGTTCTTCAAAGACCACTTTCTTACTGGGTCTGTAGAAGAGGTAACCAAAAGAATTTTTTGGGTAGCCGATGAAAATACACCGCTCACTACGAGGTTCGAGCTTGTCCTGAGTCTCACATATCACAAAACCCTCACAACCCTAAATCTTGATGTTAACTAAATTGGGAACTTTCCCAGTCCACATCTCGTGAGGTGTTTTGGCAACCTTCTTGGTAGGGACTAGATTAAAGATATGGACGGCAGTCTCTAAGGCATACCCCCAGAATGAGATTGGTAACAAAACTCGACTCGTCATGGAACAAACCATGTCCAACAAGGTTCGATTGCACCTCTTAGTCAAACCATTAAGCTGTGGTGTCTAGGAGGTGTCAATTGTGAAACAATTCCACATTTCTTAAGATAGTCAAGGAACTCTGTACTAAGATACTCTCCTCCTCGATCGGATCGAAGCATCTTAATGTTCCTGCCCAGCTGATTCTCCACTTCCTGTTTAAACTCTTTGAACTTTTCAAAGGTTTCTAACTTATGCTTGATTAAGTAGACATAACCATATCTATTGTAACCATCAGTAAAAGTCACATAGAAGCAGTTAGCATCCCTAGTGTCGGTTCTGAAGGGTCCACCCACATATGTGTGTATGAGGTCCAACAAACCTTCACCCCTAGCACAAGTACCAGTGAAGGGTGACTTTCTCATTTTTCCAAGGAAACAAGACTCACAACTATCATCTAACTTTAAGTCAAATGACTCCAAGACTCCAGCCTTTTGGAGTTGTCCTATGCACTTCTTGTTGACATGTCCAAAACAACAATGCCACAAGGATGTCTTATCCAAACTAGTGGATGAATCGATATGAAACACATTATTTCCTAAGTTGTCTACAATCGACACAGTTTCATATACACCATCACAAGGTAATGCTTTAAAATAAAGAACATCATTATAAAAAGAATTAATACCACCACAGTCATTGTCAAATGAAAAAGTAAACCCTTGTTTGTACAAACCGTGAAAAGAAATAACATTTCTTTCCATTTCAGACGAGTAACAACACTTATTCAAATCTAACATTAACCCACAACTTAGCAACAAAGAATAAACTCCAATCTTGGTGGCAGGTGAAGTTTTCCTATTCCCCATGATCAAGTTTATCTTTCCATGGTCCACATCCTCACTTCTTCTTAGGCCCTGCAAATCAGAACATATATGAATATCTGAACCTATATCAAGAACCCAAGAAGTAGTATGTGGTGAGTTATTAGACAATATAGTGTAAATACCTGCATGGGTAGGTTTGACCTTCCCATCCTTAATATATTGCAAGTATTTGGGGCAGTTTCGTTTCCAGTGCCCCTTATCATGACAATGGAAGCATTCAGCTTCCTTTGGGTCGGAAGAAAGAGTGACAGAACCACATTTGGTTCCACTCGAAGAGGGGCCATCAAGAGACTTTCCTTTGGTACCCTTCGAAAGGGTCTTCCTCTTCTTCCCTTTACTTTGCCCGATAGCCAGGACAGGGGCGGTGTTATGAGTAGGAGTAGTAACAATCGATTTACCTTTGAGACCACTTTTGGTGGTCTTCAAATGTCCTTAAAGCTTGCTGATTCTGACCTCCTCCTTTTTCATGCGATATATCATTAGGAATTGAACATAACAAGTACGTAAGGAGTGCAATATGATGTCAATAGCCAACTCCTCAGGGACGTTCACATCAACTTCAGCAAACATTCCACATACCTTTGCATTTTCTACAAGTGGACCGTGATGGATTCACCATCCTTCATTCAGGTTGTTATCATGGAAGAGATGATTTCATACCTGTCTTGACGAGCACTCTAATGGTAGCGATCCATCAGCTCCATGTGCATCTCAAAAGAGTAAAAGTCCTCATAGGACTTCCGGAGTTGAGTTGTCATTGTGGCCAACATGATACATGCCACTTTGGTAGCATCTCTCTCATGAGCCCTAAAGTCAGCGATCTCCTCTGGAGTAGCAGTAGATTCATCAATTTCTTTCAATTCCTTGTCTAGGATATATTCCTTGTCCTCGTAACGCGTGACCATCCTGATGTTCCTGATCCAATCATTAAAGTTTGTACCATCAAATATTACTCTCCCACAAAGGTTCATGAGAGAGAAGGATTCGGTAGTGTTTGAGCCAGAAGTAGCATTGTTGGAAGACATCTGAAAAGAAGAAGGACAAGTTTAGATTAGATATGGAATCCTTAATAAGACACCCAAATGTAATATTAAGGCTAGGACCCAACACAATACTTTATAACTTAGAAGAGGGATGCCGTAATCCAAGCTATAAAATATTTGAAGGTAGGCGAATGACGATTTACCAATTTCCACCATGAAAAACGAAATAAATTATTAGGTTTTAATTGGATTGAAACTCCTAGATCTTTTGAGATTCATTGAACTTTTCAATGGCATGTTTAAATCTCGATTGTGCCCTCTCAAGTTTGTGACTGGGATGCCGAGGATCACAAACAAGGTGTGAATAACCATGCAAATTAACTAGGTAACCTTAATCTTTATCACCTAATCAATGTGTTGGTTACCCACACGCACTCCACCGATCTATGATAAACATTATGTCACACCCCCAAACCAGAACGGCGGAAACGTTCGGGGGCGGAGGACGTCATATTCAGTATCATAACAGTTCATAGAAAGGAAAGTACACACCACCATATATATTAAAGTTTCCAAAATGTTTACATAATTGTATTCGTTACATGTTCAAAAGTTAAATACATAAACATCTATCAAAAGAAGTAATTAACGTCTGCACGTTAATCCCCAAAAGTTGATTTCCAAATCTGCTTAGTGGCTCCCTGAGAATACAAGTTATTTCAAAGAGAAAGTGTCAACAATTAAGTTGGTGAGTTCATGAGTAGTGTTTTTGAGAAAATGTACGCCATTCGAAAGTTCGTGTATGTTTTCCAGAAAACGCAGTATTTCAAATGTAAAGAGTTATGATTCGTTGTGTTGAAAATGAATGTATTAGATCCAGAAAATCCCATATTTTCCCTAATAGTTGAGATATGAATTGTTGTGTTTTCCAAGAAAAACCCTTATTTTCTTATAAAAGTATGAAATGCATATGGATGTTCGTGTTATAAGTTGTAAATAATTGCACCAGGAAAATCCCTTATTTTCCTATTAGTTGTTTGGTTTGTGGACAGGAAAAACCCTTATTTTCCTAACATAACTGGCAGTCTCCAAGACCGAAAATCGCAAGCAACCGACGTGCTTGTAAGTTGTGTCATAGTTTTACATAGTAAAGCTATACGAAGATCGCACTTGTTAGATGAAGAATAGTTTTAATAGCTACTCATTCATAAAAGCATAATACCATAATAATTGTATATCCGGTGAGTTTTATAACCATACTAAACATAATATGCCTGTAGCGACGTTCTTCAGGCGTCGTAGCGTTATGACAACTGTCACCCCAAAGAACGGACTGTAGCTAACAGTTAGGGCGCGGGATCATGACTTCCCATATAGATCTATACACATTTGACACGTTCTCCGAACGGGAGACTCTGGTTATAGACAGGACTTGAAGCGGTACCTTTTAGCAAAAAGGTATGATTTGAAGATGTACACGTCTCACGGATTCTCAACTAAGTCTGTATTAAAGTAATAGTTTTGCATGCAAAGTTTATCCTTTTTCACAATGTTCGACAAAGTATAAATCATAAGTTCTTTGAATGCATAAAATGATTTAGAAATGATGGTTACCCTTGATATGATGTATTTGTATGTAAATGTATAAATAAAACATATTTCTATTTATAAAACATATTGTATCCCAAGAGGGGAAAGCTGTGTTGTGAGGTGTTTTGCATGATAATAACTTCATAAGACAGTTAAAACAACAGTATGAAAAGTATATCAAAAGATCGATGTTTCACACGATTTTAGTCGTGTGTTTACTTGTACCCCCCCCCCTAAAAGAGTATAAAAAGCATTTAAAAACGTATTTATAGTGTGTTTGCAGGGGTATGAACTCACTTGAAAGTTTGAAGAAAGCGAGCAGAAAACCGGGCAGAGTTTCGTCTCGGGAAACGGATTTTCTCGGGATTCTCGGGAATCTCGGGATTAAAATCGATCTTCAGGACTTGAGCAAAATGACCAGGGCTTTGGGTTTGAACGGGCACGGAAAACGAGGCAAAACGCAAGAGAAATGAGAAGAAATGAGCAAGTTTTTCGGAAACCCTCGCATCCCTTTTATAGGGGCTGAGAGGCCTCGCGTACGCGGGGCGTACGAGACGTCATGGCTTACCGCATCCTCGGAAGAAACATCGGAGCGACGTCGACAATCCGGAGCCCTTGATTTGAGTACGCGAGGCGTACGAGGGTACGCAGGGCGTACCTCGGTCCTATCTGCTGACTCCTCTTCGGATATTACCAAGAATTTATATTTAAATTTATATTTATTTTAAATAAACTTCTAAAATTCATATCTCCTTCATACGAACTCCGTTTTCGACGTTCTTTATATCCACGTGAAGGTGGGACTACGATCTACAACTTTCGTTTAGATTCCATCGGCAAATTATGAAATTATTTTTATTATTTATTTATTAAAATGACGTGATTAAGGAATTTCTTTAAAAATTCATAACTTCTTTATCTGACGTCGGTTTTTGCCAGACTTTTTACCGCTGAAATACCATTGTCGAGACCTTTAATTCTCGTTTAGGTCATTCCGGCCAAAAGTCGCTCGATCTCCGATTCGAGTTTTTACATAACTTCGTATTGCCGGTTTTTGTCGGAAAACTTAGAATGGTCATAACTTCTTCGTTATAACTCGGATTTTAGTGTTCTTTATATGCTTGGAAACCTTAAGACGATATCTATTACATAGCGTACTCCAACAGAGCCTTTGAATACTTCATTTTTCGATGATATTCTAATCACTTTTTCAAAGAGGTTACAAGACTCGAATTTCAAGGACCTGAAATGACGGGTTGTTACACATTAAGTCACCCTTTTCCACTCTTACTAGTCCTCGCCACAGTTTCCTTAGTGTTTCTTCTCGCACTTATCACACCATTTTGCTTCGCCTCTTCCTCCTCCTCCAAACTTTGATTTACTCTCCTTATTGGGCCTTGAAGATCCTTCAAACTTCCTCTTTTCTCCTGTCGTGTCTTTTTCTTGACCCCTTTCTCTTATTTGGGTGTCTATATTCTTAGCTGCTCTAACGGTTGTTTTCAAAGTAGCTGCCATTTTGACCGTTGGGCCAAAGTCTGCAGGTTGTCCGTTAGCAAACCTATCTATCTTGGAGAGTTCAGTAGGCACCAAGTAGGGAAATATCTTCATCTTCTCAGTGAATGTAGTGGCATACTCATCAACACTCATCTTCCCTTTCTTCAGGTTCTGAAACTCGTTGTTTAGGTCTATCAGATCTATCTCTAAGCAGTAATGTATTTTTAACTACTCCGTGAATGCTTCATAAGACATTCGTATGGCTTATCCTCGTGGCATTGTATCTGCCAGCAACTTCCACCAACTTAACACTACGGTCTTTAGTTGTCTGACTATAAAGACTGTCTTTTGCTTATCGCTGCAATCCAAGCTCTCAAATACCATCTCCATCTCGGAGACCCAGTCCATAATATCAATTGGCTTCGGGCTTCCGGAAAGGCTTGGTGGCTTGGCACCCAAGAAGTTCTTATACATTCGTCCGTCCTTGTCGTTTCCCCTCTCTGGGCCATTCCTCCATTCTCCTTGAGTCCCAACTTGACTTACAGGGTGGTTATAGTTCCCTTCCTCCGATTGCTCGGGAATCAGCACAGGTTGCTCAATGTGCATGGTAGGTTCATCCTTATTTTCATGCAACATCCTCCTCATTTCTTCCCTTTGTTCGGCTAACATAGCCAAAATCATGGCTTGTACTCCAGCCATGGTGATTGGTTCAGGTGCAGCTTCTACTACAATAGGTATTTGTTCAATCACTAGGGGCTGTTGATTCCTACTTCCAGTTGCGTTCCGGACTCCACTTCGGGTTCTTTCCATTTCGATCAATACACCATTTCAGACGTTCGGCGTGTAATGACGAGAATTAAGATAGGAAAGATTTTATTTATGATCGACTTGTAAATCTCCCTATTACTCCGAAAAGTTACATGCCAGTTCTAATACCATAATTAAGCGTTTAGAAGTCTGAACACGTAAAGTTTCCAGATCCAGTCGGCAACAGACCATAGATCCGATCATAAATTTAGCATCATAAATCATTTAGCACATAAAATCATGTTAGGCGTTTTTCCTAAATAAGCTAGTGCTTGTGTCTATTCAGGTGTATTACCTAAGACACACTCCTCACGATCATTCCTTAGCATTCTAAGTTTAAGTCTAGAAATAAATCCATATTCCTAGTTCGCTTCAACTAATGCTCTGATACCAACTGTGACATCCCCATTTTCACGGCCAGAAAAGACCGTTTTTGTTTATGCTTTATAAAAATCAGAGTAACTCTTTTTAATAAAAATGTGCGGAATTTATTCCCAGTGAAACATGATAAATACGTTATCAGGGCATTTCCGAAGAAAAGTATTTTTATTCTCTTTAAAACATTCGGGATGTCATCGTCAATACATAAACATAAGCATAAACAGAACTTACATTCATTATCACTAGTTATTTATATCTCCTTAATCTCTCAGTGTAATGTGACTTCATATCAATATCTGTGATATAAATAAACTGAGTGGGTCAGGTTGGGAAACCTGGTGAGTACATAGGGTTTTCAACCCACGATAATATAATTATTATGTTTAATCATCAAACAGTTAACCCAATTACACATCCCCATTATCTTCTTTACTCTTAAGGATATACCCTAAGAATCAGCTATTTCTCATTCATTCATTCATAAGGATTATCCTAAGGAATAGTGTGACAACCCAAAAATTTCCGTTAGTTTTAACGTCGAAATTAAGTACGTCAAAAATTAGCCAAATTTATCCCAAAAATATTTTTGACCGGAATTAAACCCGTTGGAATATTTTAAATAATATTCGTCAAGCAAACCAAAAATAAGGTGGTCCAATTTTAAAATTTATGTGTTTAACGGTAGTCGTGAAAAACCCCCGTTCGCGGTTGGTGTCAGGTGGACCCCCCAACCAAGCCATAAACTCCACCCTATATAAGGGTTGAGTGGGTTTCATTCCAACCCTTTTCACACCTTAGGAGTCTCTCTCTCTCTCTCTCTCTCTCTCTCTCTCTCTCTCTCTCTCTCTCTACTTTCTCTCTCTACAAATCGGGTTTGGTCAAAAATCGCCTCTTTCAAGCCCCAAACTAGTAAGTGATCTATCCTAACTTGTTGTCTACCTCATTTAACTTACAAATTCGTGTTTAAACTACCAAAAACCCTCAAGATCATGAGTTTATGGTCCAAGAACACTCTTGGACCGTAAACACTCATAGATGGGGTTTTGATGCCCAAAAACCCTTCCAAACCACTTATGGAGCTTAGTTATGACTTAGAGGCTTACATGAAAGGACTTAGAACACCAAAATCTCAACATATGGGGAGTAAACATGAGTTTACGGTCTAAGAACATTCGTGGACCGTAAACCCATCTTCAAGGACCATAAACACCTTTTTGGGTGTTAAATTACCCCTCAAACACCTCCAAAAGCTTCCATGAGTGTCTAGAGCCTTGTAATCCTTCATGTGATGCACCAAAACATGCCCCAATGAGCAACACATGATTTTACGGTTTGGGAAGGTCTCCCAAAACCGTAAACACCCCTTATTAGACCATAAACACCCCCCAAAGGGTGTTGAAGTGCCCTTAACACTTTGTATGGCTTAGAATTGGACCTAGAACTTTGTATGCTTAACCTACAACCACCAAAACACATGATTCATGTACAAACATGAGTTTACGGCCGTAAACTCATGTGTTTAAGGTAGTAAACTCACCAAGAACACCTTCATAGACCGTAAACACCTTTCTAAGGTGTTTAAGTGCCTTTAACACCTTCCTATGCTCATATAAGTGACTAGAACCTTGCCTACGTAGCCTAGAACCACCAAAGCTCAAAAGAAATGGACTAACATGAGTTTACGACCGTAAACTCATGTGTTTACGGCCGTAAACGCCTCAAGGAGTGGTCCAAGGACCGTAAACTCCCTATTATGTCCATTTTGAGCCCCCAGTCACTTCCTTAGCCCTTGATTCGACTCTAGCATGATTCTATGAGTGAGATAAGACCTTTAAACATCCCATGACACCACTAACATGAGTTTACGACCATAAACTCATGGTGGAAGTGGTCTTGAAACCGTAAACACCCATAAGGGCCATCATTTGAGGAGTAAACTCCAATGTGAGTCCATACACACCTTCTATGCAACCCTTGGTACTTCTAGCACTTGTAGAAAAGTGTTTTTTTATGTATTAAGACATCCTTACTTGCTTAATTAGTTATTAAATGACTAATTAGATACTTAAATGTATCATTACATGTTAAATAGGATTCGTGTGTGTGGTCAAGTCCTCACTTGACACTTAGCATCCTATACCGTCCATTCATCTGAAACGCCAACGTCAGGTGAGTTCATACCCCTGAATTAACCTTTTAAACATTTTTACATGCTTTATGGGGGGGGGAATACAAGTTAAAACATGCTACTTATCACATCAATCATATGTGATTAATAACCCGCATGCAAAAGGATTTATCACACTTTCAGCTGTTTTACCAAGTATAATACTATAGATGGTCTTCCAAAACGTCTTTACTTGTTTAAATCTTTTCTCAAATTGTCTCTCGTGCCGTATGTTTTACTTCAAAACAAGTTACATCAAGGTCTTAAACAAAGGTTTTCTTTACTTATATTATTTTATCAAATTATATTCAAAACGTGTTTATGAACGGTTTTCAAAACTTGTTTTACATAACGATATCAAGTCGTAAATTCTTATTTTTAAAGATTTTCCAAAGGTTTTACCAAAGTTTTCTTCTATACTTCTATGCTTCAACTTCGTTAAATGCATGACTGTACTTGTGTAGTTATATAAATAATGTTTACAAGACTTAGGAAGGCTAGTTCGCCCTATTTCCTTTTCCTCGTTGGGATGTGGTCTGGTGGGTATCGGATATCCGTCCAAAGTTCGTTTAAACATTAGTTATATATCATGTATACATGTATGGACATAAAGGTTTACATCGACCAGTTCATTTCCCTTGGGTAGCAAGGGCATCCTTCCATTCATCATTCATAGATCAGAGACACTAGTAACTATTATAGGAATAGTTAGGAGGTTCTATTTACTCTTTCTAGTACGAGAATTCCAAAGGAGTCAGTTCATTTGTGAGTCTGTATCATTATTCCAGCGCCTCTAACAGAATTCAGAATACGAGATACATCTTCAGGACACGGATTTCCCTGCTGTCAAGTTGGTAACCAGAGTCTCCTAGAGGGAGAGCGGGCATTGTTTGTATAGATCTATACGGGACTGACACTCCCGCACCCTGACTGCTAGCTACAGTCCTTGGCCTACCAAGCCAAGGGGTGACAAATGTCACATTTATTCCAACGCTTGTAGGGCGTCAAGTACTCTAGTTTCAATTAGTATGGTTACGAGTATCTCCACGTTTACCTTATATTTCATGGCCTTAAGGTAACAAGAATCAACACTGTACTTCGAGACAACCCACTTAGGATTAACGGATGTTTTAGACCTTGCTAGCTGTATTGTTCATTTGATATTGTCTGGGGTCTGTGTTTCTTTGTTTTAGACCTTGCTAACTGTATCATTCATTTGATACTGTCTGGGGTCTGTGTTTCTTTGTTTTAGACCTTGCTAGCCATATCGTTCATTTGATACCGTCTGGGTCTGTGTTTCCTTTTGTTAGACTGAGCCAGGCGTATCATTCAATCGATACTTCCCTGGAGTCTATGTTTTCTTTTGCCGAAGTCAGCAGTATTTCTGCTGAGGCATATGTTATTTTCCCTTAGTATTTTTACTAGTGATATTCTCCTGCTTTCTTTAAAGTCAAATACCGTGTTTTGGTAATGATAGTATGTAAGGGAAAATTACTCTTTAAAACCTAACTGTGTTGAGTCTTGGTAGAAGACTGCTTGTATTTAGAAAATATAGGATTTTCTAGAAAGGACGCTAATACACCGTAGATTCTAAACTACTACTCTTCATAAAGTTATTTTGAATAAAAATGCTTACTTACACAAATGACACTAAATACTTATGAACTCACCAGCATTTATAAAATGCTGATAGGAAGTATACAGATAATATGCACACATAACACGTAGTTTATACAAAATACTTCATATCTATGTGTAAGATGAAAGGGACCATGCACTCACTTGAAAAGGTGGTGATTCCAAACTCAGACAACGCTTCGCTTCTTAATTAAAAATAACTTCCTTCGACGAAACCTAGTATTATTACCACTAGAGTTTAGTCTATTATTCGTCGAGAATAATTAATAGTCTAGCTATTATTACTATTATATAAGTGTTAAACAATACTTATATAACCCATAATAATAGCTCAAGTACTTATTATAAGTTCCTAATAACGTTACTATAATTAAATAAAAGCTATATTAAAAATAGCATACGCGTAGCTCACCTACAGCGGGTTTTATAGAAAACTAGCCTTTGCTTGGAACAGCGTTCCTGAGCCGAAAAGCTCTTCTTCTCGGAGCCGTCAAGCACTCTGCGGCTTCCGCCTCGTGCTAGGGAGGTTCCGTAGATTTTTCACGGGGTTTCGGGGCTAGAGAGAGGTTCTAAAGAGAGAGTAAAGAGAAGAAAGAATGGGAAAGATGTGAAGAAAATGAGGGTGAGAGAGGTTCTATTTATAGGGTGAAATGTGGCTGAACTTGGTGCCACATGTCACCATCTGGTGGCAAGACTTGGGGAGAAAGCAATGGCCAAGAATGTGCCACATCACCCATTTTCGCACAGCACACTTCCGACTTCTAAAATCCGTAACTTTCACATACGAGCTCCGTTTTTTACATTTTTTATATCCACGCATAGGTAAAAATAAGATCTACAGCTTTCATTTTGACTCCCGCGGCTTATTCTCGACTGATCTTAAATTTAACAGTATGAAAAGATTATATTGTTAAATGTCCACGTAAAATTCATAACTTCTACATACGGACTCTGTTTTCGTCTGTCTTTTTACCGTTGAGTTCCTATTAATGAGATCTTAAATTCTCATTTAGGTCACGTAGGCCAAAACCCACTCGATCTAAAACTCGAATTTCGGTTTGTGCACTGCTAAGCCAAATATTAAAAAAATCATAACTTCCTCATACGAAATCAGATTTGGGCATTCTTTTTTTGTATGTTCTTGGTTTACCATATACTAAAACTTTTTTTATATTTCTAAGGCTAAAAACTCCTCCATCGTAAATTTAAGACTCCAGGTGTCGTGTCGGTTTTCCCGTAAAACTTCGAAGGACCATAAGTTCTTCGTTATAACTCGGATTTTGGTGTTCTTTATATCTACGGAACCCTTGAGACGTATTCTACAACATGGTTAAGATTATGTATTCTAAACAATCTTTTGTCGAAAAGTCATTTCCAACCACTATTATCTCTAAATTGACTAGCCCGGATCTACAGACGTTACAATATATATATATATATATATATATATATATATATATATATATATATATATATATATATATATATATTATTAACTTATAATACTATAAAGTATAAGGGTTGAATTTTAACTTTTAAAACTCTAGGGTTTGGAATTAAAGTTTTCTAAAGTAACTTTCCAAATTCCAAAACTTGAGGGCAAGTTTTGAAACTATTCAAAACCTTTCATATTCAATAACTTATGAGTTTTAATAACTTTAAAGAAAAGACTTTTGGAATTCCATAACTTGAGGACAAGTTATTGTAACAACCCGAAATTTGTCCATCGCCGAAACCCATTCTACCCGTAAAAATTCGCCGTTTATCAATTCGTTCTGATTCCGTTTCGGGCTAAATTATTTAAACTTATATGTTTATTACAATCTAATGAGTGTCCAAACCCCTTAGGAACTCATAAAATTAGCCCAAAATGTTTATTTCAAAAATTTTAGAAACGTCCCGCCGAGTTACGGAAACTTAATCGGCTGCGACCAAAAGCCCCGTTTAATGCCGGTATCGGGTAGAATTTGTGACAACCCGAAATTTCTATTCTGAACAAACCATATCAAGCCAATAAATGTAGAACAGTTACAGCCTAAATTCTAATTTCGAGTATAAGTTTGGCAGTTTTCAGGATTTTACACTTATGGAGATAATAGGAGAGTGGATGCACTAGGGTTTTGTGCAACACTGTTATTCCAATACTCTAGGACATTAGAGTTCGTTCCAGGAATAAAAATATTTTCTGCCAAAAATATCTCAGGACTATAAATAGAATTCTGAACTAAATTGGTTCATTTGTTGAATTCCATTTAGAGAAAAGTCAAAATTCTCTCTCACGGATCTTCGGTTTTTTATCCCAAATTGTGAGTACTTCGATCTAGTTATGTTATATAGCTTAGATTGTGTTTGGAAACATCAATTTCATAACAAAACAACTAGACTCGGGAGTTTACCGCCCAAGAACGTTCTTGGGGAGTAAACTCCAATATGTGGCTTAAATGCTACTTAGTCCTTTCCCCGTGATTTGTAACTACCTTAGACTTGTATGCTAGTGTGTATATGACTAGAAAACATCAAAATCGGATTAAGACCCCAAGAACACTTGGGGAGTAAACTCCATTTTAAGGTCCTAAAGGGTTCCAATGACCCTTAAAGCTTTAGAAATCAAACTAGAAGCCTCCATTTCATGCTTTAGACCACAAAACAATTAGGAATCATGGCTAGAAGTGAGTTCACAGCCAAGGAGCTTCTTAGGCCGTGAACTCCACGTTTAGGTGCCAAAATTCTTTGAAACACTTCCTAAGGCTTAGGCTTAAATTAGGACAAGTACCCTAAAGTGTTTAAAGCCTAGAAAACATAAGGAATCACATGTGTTAAGGAGTTTACGGCCAAGACAAGTTCATGGGCCGTAAACACCTATAAAGGGGTCAAATGACACCCTAACTCCTTCCTTATGCCTAGAACCCAACATAGATCATTACCTTGAAATGTATGAGACTTGAAAACACCATAACCACCCTCCCAAGGGAGTTTACGGCTGTAAACTCCAAGGGAATATGGTCCCAGGACCGTAAACTCCTTAAAGGAGTTAATAGGAAGTCCAAACACTTGATTTAGCCTTGAAACAATTCACCACTAGAGTTGTAAACTCCAAAACATATGGCCATTAGACCATAAACTCCCATTTGGGGCATTACACTCCTTTGTTGCAACCCATTAGCCTCCTAGCACTTGACCAAAAGTGTTTTACTTGTGTTAAAATGTTTATACTTGTATAATTAGTGTTTTAATCACTAATTATTTATATACATATGTCTTCACTTGACACCAAGTACTTGTCTGATCCTTCCTTACGATAACAGTCCGTTCAATTGCAGTCACTTACTGCAGGTGAGTTCATACCCCTTAACTAATGTTTTAAACTATTTTTAAATGTTTTATGGGGGGGATACAAGTAGAATCATGCTAGTTATTATATCAATCACATGTGATTAATAAGTAGAATTATGCTAGTTATTATATCAATCACATGTGATTAATATACAGCATTCAAATGATTTGGCTACTCATTAGCCGTTTTACCAAACAGTTTCCTTCAAATGATTTTTATAAACATTTTATATGTTTTAAACTCCTTATTACACTGTACATTTTACTCTGTATATTACATTTCAAACTTATTTACAATTGTGTTCAAACAAATGTTTCCTTATACTTAACTGTTTTATCAAACCTATGCCTTCAAACTGTTTTATAGATTGACATCAAGTTGATCTTTTCTGAAGATAATAATTATGTTCAAATGTTTTACAAAACTTATTTATGCTTTTATATTATAATTTGCATGCCTCTATATGTATAGTTATATAAGAAATGTTTAAAAGACTTAGGAAGGCTATCCACCCTATTTCCTTTTCGCGCTTGAGATGTGGTCTGGTGTGATATCGGGTACTCGTCCGAAAGTCGTTTAAATATTAGTTATATATCATGTGTACATATATAGTCATAAAAGTTCCTTCCAGTTCATCCCGTGACCTTGAGTAGCAAGGGTATACATCCATGTTCATACGTACCAGTTAGATTACTAGTAAACTACCATATGGGTAGTTTAGGAAGATACTAGAACTATTACTAGAATGCGATATCATACTATGAGTCAGTTCATTCATGAGTCAATACTTACTACTAGAAGAACATATACAACTATACTAGAGAAGAACATATACAACTATACTAGAAAGAGAACATATACAACTATACTAGAATGATTACATTACTATACTTGCTAGATAGAGAAAGAACACACATTACAGCTAGCACAGCTAGAACAGTTCATTACATTACACTTACATGAATATGTCAATAATTGTGATCCACTGTATCGGAGCATGCCTTAAATGTCATGGCCCGAGTTATAGCCAGAATTCTCTTGGAGGGAGAGCGTGAGTTTGCGTGTAGATCTATATTGAATTGACTATCCTACACCTTGCTACTAGCTACAGTTGGACCTGCAGGTCTGTGGGTGCCAAACGTCATTCCGTTATTACGACCATTCTTATGTCGTTGTTACCAATCGATAGTATGGTGCAATTAATCACGTGATGCCTTAATATAAATCCGGTTTAAGGTAGTTAGTACAACAGTAGTTCTGATAGCGCTACGTTTTAGTACTACATTAATTTTCCCTGTACATATATTTAGTGATCTTTTCACTTACACTATAAATGTAAAAACTATATTTTATAAATGATAGTTATACTTGGGAAAATTACACACTTTTACAAGAAATGAACATTGAGAACAGTTAGGTCTTGGTAGAAGACACACTTTATATAATAGTAGGAATCATAGGGATTTCTAGGGTTTTTCAAAGTTTACAGTTGTTTTACAAACATTTTCATACTTACAGTTCATATACATTTTCAATACTTACAATTCATTTACTTACAAATTCTTACATACAAATTAAGACACTAAATACTTATGATCTCACCAGCTTCAAAGTTGATACTCGCTTTCAAAATTACTTGTATCCTCAGGTCATCATAGACAGGTACCGATGCAAGGAGAAAGGAAGATGGAGCTTGTTCAAGACTCATCTTTCATTTTGATTTATACTTTAGTGTTTATCAAAATTTGACAGAACACATTTGTATAATAATTATATTATTAATGCAATGGATGATGTTGTTGCTTGTTTACTACTTTACATTGTTGTGATATTATACATGACGTCCTCCGCCCCAAAACGTTTCCGCCGTTCTTGGTTTTGGAGTGTGACAGAATTCCACCGTGTCCAAGTTTTGGAACCTATTTAAACGTGTTTAAGCTTTCATTTGAATCTTTTTCTTCATCTCTCTACTCTCTCTCTAACCTCTCTCCTCAAACTCAAGAATTAGGTCCAAAATCATCAAATTTAAGCTCCAAATCACCAAGGTACCTTCCCTAACTTGTTATGCAACCCCTCTAGCCTTCAAATTCGAGTTCAAATCATGGAATAGGACCATATTCATGAGTTTATGGCCCTAGAACAGTCCTAGGCGGTGAACTCACATAAAATGGGTTTTGAAGCCCAAAAACCCCTCCAATCGACCTTTGGAGCTTAGATATGGCTTAATGGACCGAACTGAGAACACCTTGAACTTAATTTTTGGAGAGCAAACATGAGTTTACTGCCCAAGAACATGCTTGGGCCGTAAACTCCATATCATGGAGAGTAAACACATATTAAAGGGGTTTTTAAGCCCAAAAACCCTTCCAAAACACCAATAAGGCTTATATACGACTTGTAGAATTATGGAATTGGCCTTGAAACACATTGAACATAAATTTAGAGGAGTCAACTTGAGTTTACTGCCCAAGAACATGCTTGGGCCGTAAACTCATACTCTTGGGGAGTAAACTCCTCTAAATGTGTTAAAATGCCACTTTAACACACCTAAAGCCTTGGGATAAATTCTAGAATTGTTTACAAACAAGTATTGGACCTTGAAACATATAAAATCACCCTTTCATAAGATTTCACGGCCATGAGGGTGTTTATGGGCCGTAAACTCCTAAAAGCATGCCAAAAGTCCCCCAAAATTTTATACAAGGCTTAGGAAAAATCATTAGAATCATGTGTGATTGAATTAGGACCAAAACTTTAAGAATTGGATGTGAGGGGGGAGTTTACGGCCGTAAACTCCATGTTTACAGCCGTAAACTCCAATATATGGTCCCTATGTGCGTTATAATCCATTCCAAAGCCAAAAACCCAAGTCTAGCAATTATTCCCGAGTGTTATGAAGCCATTTTGCACCCAAAATCAACCTCCATGAGTTCACGGCCGTGAACTCATATGGATGAGGTGTTTAGGGTAGTAAACTCCTTAAGGAGTTTACTCTTGAAGAGCAAACTCCATTCCCTAGTCATACAAGTCCTTAAATGCCACCCGGGTCCTTCCAAACACTCGAAATGGGGTGTTTCCGCAACTAGGAGTGTATGTCCCTAACAAATAAATTAATCAAATTCTAATTAGATAAAAATGTATATCATTTGATAATCCATAGGAATCTTGTGCTTTCACGAACCCAGAACTGACGTTTAGGATCCAAACCGACGCATTTCTCAACCGGTGAGTTCATACCCCTACTCTTTTTCAAATGTTTTCCAATGTTTTTCAAATGTTTTCAGGGGGGAATACAAGCAAAGGTACAAGGGAATCTTGTACTTAAATGTATTTTCAGTTCAAATGTTTTATTTCATGTATGTTTCTAATATTGAAAATCGTGATAACTAATGGTTCGAATTGCAGGTTAAACTATTAGACTAAAGCCAGATTTCTTTAAAAAGTGTTTTAATCTATATTACTTTTTGTAAAGGAAATCATACTAAACATAACTAAGATTAATACGAATACGAATACGAATGTAACCAATAGCATAGTACGAATACGAATACGAATACGAATATAACTAATAGGATAGTACGAATACGTATACGTATACGAATACAAATATAACCAATAGGATGGTACGAATACGAATACGAATGTAATCAATAGTGTAGTACGAATACGAATACGAATGTAACCCTTAGGATAATACGAATGCGAATATGAATACGAATGTAACCAATAGCGTAGTACGAATACGAATGCGAATACGAATACGAATATGACTATAACCAATAGGATAGTACGAAAACGAATACGAATACGAATACGAATACGAATAGAAATAGGACTACGAATGCGAAATAACGCCTTTGGATGACGCCAAGACTTCGAATATACAGTTAGTGTACGCCTTGAGTGTCACCATAGTTTCGAATTTAATACGAAAGTACGCCTCTGGACCTCTACTGAGTTTCGAATACATCCGCCTCAGAATGTCGACAGAGATTCGAAAATACAACTAATATACTCTTTTGGAAATCACCAGAATAATCGAAAATACTGTAATGTATGTTTCTGGTGAATCCAAATATTCAAAAATACAACTAAGTTAGTAGAAGATAGACATTCGAATGTAGGACAACTAAGAGTTTAGAATACTTAACTAATACTACAAGTATGGTAATTACTAGTACTTCGAAATCAAACCTAAGAACCAACCTCAATACATAGGAAAATATGGGATTTTCCTGAGATAACATAACAACTAGTAACGAATTTAGAAACAAATAGACAACTTAATACATAGGAAAATATGGATTTTCCTGGGATAGCATAACAATTCATATACGAATAAAGTAACAAACGAATAACTAAACTATTAGGAAAATATGGGATTTTCCTGGGTTGACATAACAAACTGTTTTCGAATTGGTAACAAAAGATCACTAAACTGTTTTCATAAGAAAATATGGGATTTTCTTGAACAACAACTTTTTCAGAAAGCAAAGGAAACTCGTTCTTTTCAAAACTAAACCGCTTATGAACTCACCAGCTTTATGCTGATTTTCAAACCGCTTGTATTCTCAGGTCAGCATTAGACAGGTACACCGCCACCTTTTGCAGAAGACGTAGCGTTCCGAAGACTCGTCTTTACTTTTGTTCATATGATATATGTATAACACTTGTATAACTTTTCTTTCAAACAGATGTAAACAATATTATGTAATGTAATGTTTTGTGTTTACTGTTTTACTATGTGCATTGGATTTGATACTCAACGTGGAGTCAACCCCGGAAATGTTTCCGCCTTTGGTTTTCGGGGTGTGACAGATTGGTATCAGAGCCCTTGTTTATAGTGAACTAGTATACCAAAGCTTACATGGTATAAGACTATAAACATTAAGGGGCCTAAGTTCTTTGAACTAAAAGTATACTCTACAAATATAAGTATTTTCTAAAGTATACAAGTATACCGAACCGTCGAAATCCATAACTACAAGTAGAACAAAATATAAGTAAATGGGTGTTGTACGTTGTGGTTAAACCTGGGCAGTTATGTAGTCGTGTCTAGGATCAATATAGTCTGGCCAACTATATTCATTCGAGACACGGCCAACATGTGCTTGGGAGTGACTGTGGTACGCAGCATACCTAAAACTTACCCAATATCCCAAACAACGAGTCGTCTTTGCAGCGAACCATGAAATACTATGGGAGTATTTCTCGAGCCGATCCGTTGTAGAAGTTCTCATTCAAGCGTTTTTCCTTGATCATTCCTTTAGCGATAAATTATTTGCTTTGATAACTCCTTCCTTTTTTATCGCTTAATAGAATTTCTGTCTTAATGAGATTTCCCCTGTTCCGTATCTCTTAATTCAATTCAGAGGACTTATGATCCTCCCTTTCCTGATCTTTTCAGATCAAGATGCCTCCGAGGAAAAGACCCAGCTCGAAGAACACCAACAACCCTCCACCGCCACCACCTCCTCTTCAAATCGATCTGGAAACACTTCAGGCAGCCATTACTGCCACAATATCAGCCATCCTGCCTCAACTAAACCCCAGTGGTTCAGGGGATGGTACCTAACACAAAACCCGGAAGGTAATCAAGGACACTGGAAGGAGTGTTCCTATAAAGACTTTATGAATGCAAAACCCACATTCTTCGATGGCACAGGGGGTGTCATTGCTCTAACTCGGTGGTTAGAGAAAATTGAATCTATCTTCGAGATTTGTGCTTGTTCAAAATCCGACAAGGTGAAATTTGCCGCCTATACGCTCACTGATAAAGCATTGACTTGGTGGAACGGCCGAGTCAAATCCCTGACTCTACCTGTAGCCAATGCTATGGTATGGGAAGTTATGAAGGAACTACTGCGCGCGGAGTATTGTCCTCGGGGTGAAATCCAGAAACTGGAGCATGAACTCTGGAACCTGAAGATGAAAGGTTCCGATATCGCCGCCTACACATCCAAATTTGATGACTTAGCACTGCTTTGTCCGGGGTTAGTTACCCCGGAGAGCAAAAAGATTGAGAGGTTCATCTGGGGATTAACCCAGCCAACAAAAGGGAACGTTATAGCGGCAAAGCCAGATACCTATGACAGCGCCAAATGTCTAGCGCAAACCCTGATCGATCACAATGATGACCAAGAAGAAGCAAATACCACTCCCGATCCAACAGAAAGGAGTGGCGAGAAAAGAAAGTTTTGAAAAAAGAAGAAGAAGAGTCAGTCTTCCCCAGAACCCTCGAAGAAACATCAGATAGTGGCAGTCCACGCTGCCACTACCCCTGTCGTTGTATCTGTTGTAGGTTCCTCAGTCCAAACACCTATCACCGGATATGCCGGTATCCTCCCGTGGTGTGACCGATGTAGCTACCACCATCGCATCCCTGGCCCTTGTCGTGCAAAGTTTTGTAAAAGCTGTGGCCAGGAAGGTCACCTCGCACGAAGCTGCAAAACCCCAACCCAACCAACTAGTCAAGCTTCTGGAGCTGGTATCGGCTAAACCTGCTACAGTTGTGGAGAGGTCGGGCATTATAAACGAAACTATCCTAAGACAGTAACATCTGGCAACACCGGGAGAGTCTTAACTATGGGACAAGAAAGGACAGCCGTCGACCCCACCGTTGCCACAGGTATATTGTTTCTCGATGAATCTTATGCCTGTGATCCTTTTGATTCTAATGCCGGAAGAATTTGCTAACCATTCATTCAAATATCTTTCTAAACTAAATCCTTCGTTAGTAATCGAAATGTGTACCGTCGAGATGACCAACCAGTGAGAAAGAGAACGTTAATGTCATACCCTTAGATCTTATCCTCAATTTGGATGATTATTCCTTTCCATTCGATCTAATGGTAAACTTTTCGTGAAAAGATTTGATGCGATCATTGGCATGTAATGCCTGAGTCTCATTCATGCTGTTATTCTTGTTTTCGAAAAGGTAGTCCATCCGGATCTTTCTTCTGACCCGACTCTCATGATTCTCGGTATCAAACCTAAATCAATCTTTGCATCTTCATGTATCAAAGCCTAGAAAGTTTCCCATGCATTCCTCGTCCGTGTGATATTCGGGAAACGAGAAGTCTGCAACTCTTTCCCCGATGCCTTTCCCAAAAATTCTCGAGAATTCCTTCCGAATGTCTAGAAAAGTCTGATATCGACCTAATCCCTGGAACTGCCTCGTAACCGAACCTCCGGGAGGATGATGTATCCAATACAGCGACCAGGACCTGGCATGATCACCACGATTTCGTAGTGGTGCCCTTCGGTCAACCATATTCCCAGGTTATGTAGATAAGCAAGGCCATTATACCCGTGGACCTTTCCAAAAAGCAAAGACGATAGGGAACTAGTCGGCACCAGAGATACCTATAGAAACCTGTAACTTAGTAACATTAGACCCTTCGCGATACTTGTAGGAACGATTCCGTAACCTTCAAACTCCAGTTACCCTCGGAACTTAGTAACATCCATATGGTACCTCACGTTTCGGTCTTTAAGAAGTATCTACCCAACGAATCCAAAACGCGTCCTGATAGTGAGGGTTCGCTGGAACGTCAAGCGGAGACCCGACGCCACTTGGGAGCGTGAAAACCCGGAGCAACTAATCCACCCGCATCTCTTTTCATTTCATGATCTGTATCGTAACCTTTGAATTTCGGGACGAAATTCCCTCTAACGGGGGGATAATGTAACAACCCGAAATTTGTCCATCGCCGAAACCCATTCTACCCGTAAAAATTCATCGTTTATCGATTCGTTCTGATTTCGTTTCGGGCTAAATTATTTAAACTTATATGTTTATTATAATCTAATGAGTGTCCAAACCCCTTAGGAACTCATGAAATTATCCCAAAATGTTTATTTCAGAAATTTTAGAAACGACCCCGCCGAGTTACGGAAACTTAATCGGGTGCGACCAAAAGCCCCGTTTAATGCCGGTATTAGGTAGAATTCCACCGTGTCCAAGTTTTGGGACCTATTTAAACATGTTCAAGCTTTCATTTGAAGCTTTAGCTTCATCTCTCTACTCTCTCTCTCTAACCTCTCTCCTTAAACTCAAGAATTAGGTCCAAAATCATCAAATTTAAGCTCCAAATCACCAAGGTACCTTCCCTAACTTGTTATGCAACCCCTCTAGCCTTCAAATTCGAGTTCAAATCATGGAATAGGACCATATTCATGAGTTTATGGCCCTAGAACAGTCCTAGGCGGTGAACTCACATAAAATGGGTTTTGAAGCCCAAAAACCCCTCCAATCGACCTTTGGAGCTTAGATATGGCTTAATGGACCGAACTGAGAACACCTTGAACTTAATTTTTGGAGAGCAAACATGAGTTTACTGCCCAAGAACATGCTTGGGCCGTAAACTCCATATCATGGAGAGTAAACACATATTAAAGGGGTTTTTAAGCCCAAAAACCCTTCCAAAACACCAATAAGGCTTATATACGACTTGTAGAATTATGGAATTGGCCTTGAAACACATTGAACATAAATTTAGAGGAGTCAACTTGATTTTACTGCCCAAGAACATGCTTGGGCCGTAAACTCATACTCTTGGGGAGTAAACTCCTCTAAATGTGTTAAAATGCCACTTTAACACACCTAAAGCCTTGGGATAAATTCTAGAATTGTTTACAAACAAGTATTGGACCTTGAAACATATAAAATCACCCTTTCATAAGATTTCACGGCCATGAGGGTGTTTATGGGCCGTAAACTCCTAAAAGCATGCCAAAAGTCCCCCAAAATTTTATACAAGGCTTAGGAAAAATCATTAGAATCATGTGTGATTGAATTAGGACCAAAACTTTAAGAATTGGATGTGAGGGGGGAGTTTACGGCCGTAAACTCCATGTTTACAGCCGTAAACTCCAATATATGGTCCCTATGTGCGTTATAATCCATTCCAAAGCCAAAAACCCAAGTCTAGCAATTATTCCCGAGTGTTATGAAGCCATTTTGCACCCAAAATCAACCTCCATGAGTTCACGGCCGTGAACTCATATGGATGAGGTGTTTAGGGTAGTAAACTCCTTAAGGAGTTTACTCTTGAAGAGAAAACTCCATTCCCTAGTCATACAAGTCCTTAAATGCCACCCGGGTCCTTCCAAACACTCGAAATGGGGTGTTTCCGCAACTAGGAGTGTATGTCCCTAACAAATAAATTAATCAAATTCTAATTAGATAAAAATGTATATCATTTGATAATCCATAGGAATCTTGTGCTTTCACGAACCCAGAACTGACGTTTAGGATCCAAACCGACGCATTTCTCAACCGGTGAGTTCATACCCCTACTCTTTTTCAAATGTTTTCCAATGTTTTTCAAATGTTTTCAGGGGGGAATACAAGCAAAGGTACAAGGGAATCTTGTACTTAAATGTATTTTCAGTTCAAATGTTTTATTTCATGTATGTTTCTAATATTGAAAATCGTGATAACTAATGGTTCGAATTGCAGGTTAAACTATTAGACTAAAGCCAGATTTCTTTAAAAAGTGTTTTGATCTATATTACTTTTTGTAAAGGAAATCATACTAAACATAACTAAGATTAATACGAATACGAATACGAATGTAACCAATAGCATAGTACGAATACGAATACGAATACGAATATAACTAATAGGATATTACGAATACGAATACGTATACGTATACGAATACAAATATAACCAATAGGATGGTACGAATACGAATACGAATGTAATCAACAGTGTAGTACGAATACGAATACGAATGTAACCCTTAGGATAATACGAATGCGAATATGAATACGAATGTAACCAATAGCGTAGTACGAATACGAATACGAATACGACTATAACCAATAGGATAGTACGAAAACGAATACGAATACGAATACGAATAGAAATAGGACTACGAATGCGAAATAACGCCTTTGGATGACGCCAAGACTTCGAATATACAGTTAGTGTACGCCTTGAGTGTCACCATAGTTTCGAATTTAATACGAAAGTACGCCTCTGGACCTCTACTGAGTTTCGAATACATCCGCCTCAGAATGTCGACAGAGATTCGAAAATACAACTAATATACTCTTTTGGAAATCACCAAAATAATCGAAAATACTGTAATGTATGTTTCTGGTGAATCCAAATATTCAAAAATACAACTAAGTTAGTAGAAGATAGACATTCGAATGTAGGACAACTAAGAGTTTAGAATACTTAACTAATACTACAAGTATGGTAATTACTAGTACTTCGAAATCAAACCTAAGAACCAACCTCAATACATAGGAAAATATGGGATTTTCCTGAGATAACATAACAACTAGTAACGAATTTAGAAACGAATAGACAACTTAATACATAGGAAAATATGGATTTTCCTGGGATAGCATAACAATTCATATACGAATAAAGTAACAAACGAATAACTAAACTATTAGGAAAATATGGGATTTTCCTGGATTGACATAACAAACTGTTTTCGAATTGGTAACAAAAGATAACTAAACTGTTTTCATAAGAAAATATGGGATTTTCTTGAACAACAACTTTTTCAGAAAGCAAAGGAAACTCGTTCTTTTCAAAACTAAACCGCTTATGAACTCACCAGCTTTATGCTGATTTTCAAACCGCTTGTATTCTCAGGTCAGCGTTAGACAGGTACGCCGCCACCTTTTGGAGAAGAAGGAGCGTTCCGAAGACTCGTTTTTACTTTTGTTCATACGATATATGTATAACACTTGTATAACTTTTCTTTCAAACAGATGTAAACAATATTATGTAATGTAATGTTTTGTGTTTACTGTTTTACTATGTGCATTGGATTTGATACTCAACGTGGAGTCAACCCCGGAAATGTTTCCGCCTTTGGTTTTTGGGGTGTGATGGTTATGGAGTCCATTAATTGGCATTAAGATCAAGAATTACACTAACAAACAATTTTCAAATAATTCTATGATCTACTAAAACTCATAAGCATGAACATTCAAATCAACAATTTCAAGAATCATATCAACCTATGTAAAACTTGAAAAGTCGATAATAATCATTGTAAATGGATTATCATAATCATTACCATATCAAAAACAGGTTTTATAAGTCCAAAACAGTTTAGGGTAATGATTCTAGTCCATTTCCAGCAGCAAAACTCAAAAATCTGCACACAGGGCCTCCTACTCGACGAGTAGGATGAAGTTTCACTTGGACTCGTCGATTCCCCCCATGGACTCGACGATTTCGCTGAACAGTTAGCAGATATTCGACTTTTTCAAGCAGTTTGCATCAAGTACATAGAAAACAAGCCTAGGCTCTGATACCACTGATAGGTTTTGAGCATTCTAACACTCCTATGGTGTACATGCAACCCTAGAAACCTTTTATCTATGTTTTCTCTAGTATACATGTAAATATGATTTTTCCAAGGTTCTCATTCTAACTAGCATACCATGTGTGACAACCCAAAATTTCTATTATGTACAACCCTTCAATACAATAGAAGCCAGAAAAGTTGCTGCTAAGTTTCAAACTTTTTGAAACAAGTTTGAGTATTTTAGGATTTACACTTCGGGTGATATCAGGAGAGAGGATGCCCTAGGGTTATTGTGCAGAACTGCTATTCCAAAACTCTAAGAAATTAGAGTTTACTGCCTGAATAAAATATTTTCTGCCAAAAACCCTAAATTTGGGAGTATATATATGAGAGTTAGTCATTGTTTACACTTTTTCCAAATCTCAAGATCCAAACTCATTTCTCTCTCAAGTATCATCCAAAAGTTTTTCAAGATCTTCAATCTAGTAAGTGTTTCTAGCCTTCTTAAGTTGTTATATGACTTAATCTAGTGTTTTAACACATTTCTAACCATGAAATCATTCCAAAAGGTTGATTCTTCCATTTTCACCAAGAACACACTAGTGTTCTTGGACTTTTAGCTCATTTCAAGCTTCCATATAGTAAGTACTTCTATCCTAGAGTCTTTTTTAAAGCTTGTTACATTCCCTTACATCAAGAAATAGTCCCAAGAACACCAAGATCAAGGTGTTTACGGTCCAAGAATGTTCTTGGACCGTAAACCCCAAATAAGGGTGCCTTAGGGTGCCTTAGTCCTTAACAAGCCTTAGAAACATGTCTAAATCCTTCCTTGATGTGTTTAGCACATAAGAAGAACCAAAATCTCTCATTTATATGTGTTTACAGTTTGTGGATCTCCCAAAACCGTAAACACCCCAAAGTGAGTATAAATGACCCATATTCCTTCCTTATGCCTTGAATCAAGCCTAGATTTTTACCTTGAAGTGTTTAGAACTTGAAAACATCATAAAACCATGTTCCATAGGAGTTTATGGCAGAAAACTCATGGAGAAATGGTCCATGGGCCGTAAACTCCATTTAGGAGTGTATTGATGCCACAAAACATTTCCTAGGGCTTAAACATGAAGTAGGAATGCTTGGAATGACTTAGAAGACTTCAAACCATCAAATGCTCATAAGGTTGTGAGATTACGGCCGTAAACTGAAGGGTTTATGACCGTAAACTCAAGGGGTTATTGTCTTTAGGGAGTAAACTCATATTAGGGGTTCCCTTGAACACTAAAACTCAATTGCCTTGTCCTACAACACTTAGATGCAATCCTTAGCACTTGTAACACTTATATAAAGTGTTTAATATGTTTTAGGATGTCTTAACCTTGTTAGTTAATTGTTTAAAGGCTAATTGGTTACATATATGTGATATTATATGCTATCTAGGATCATAGAGTGTGTGCAAGTCTTCACTTGACACCTAGCATCCTATACAGTCCGTTCATCCCAACCACTTGCTACAGGTGAGTTATACCCCTTAATCAATGGTTTAAATGTTTTTAAATGCTTTTATGGGGGGATACAAGTTAAATCATGCTAGTTATTATATCAATCACATGTGATTAATAAGAAGCATACAAAAGGATTTACTACTCTTTTAGTTGTTTTACCAAACAGGTTACTTCAAATGGTTTTCCAAAACATGTTTACTCGTTTAAAACTCTTTGTTAACATCTCTTACATACTGAATGTTTCTTTTCAAACCCTGTTACAGTCGTGTTTCAAAACAAAGGTTTTCCTTATACTTTAAATTGTTCTCATCAAACAAACTGTTTTCAAATCGTTTTACCAACTGACATCAAGTCATCTTTTCCTAGTTATAAAACTTTTCAAAGGCTTTACAAAACTTCTTTTATAATTTTATATTGTCAATTGCATGCCTAGATATGTATAGTTATATCAGTAATGTTTAAAGGACTTAGGAAGGCTAACCCGCTTTATTTCCTTTTCCCCGTTGGGATGTGGTCTGGTAGGTATGTTGCGTACATCAGAATCTTGCCAATCCTGGTCCACAGAGTGGCTCGAAATGAGATTCAAGGCAGGACAGCCCTACATCAGATCACAGAAGTTGTCGCCAATGCGAGAATGCATACCCTCCGCACCATTCGCCTGGAAGATGCTCGGGAGAGATCTGAGAGAGACCATGAAACCCTGCTGCAAGCACTGGCTGAATCACGAGCCGAAGTCATAGAACTCCAAGTACGCCAGAGGGTGTACGAAAGACACCTACTTGATATGGAACGTCAACTGGCTGAGCTAACAGTTCATCATAGAGATGATCGTCACTAGTAGGAAATGCTTTACTTTCTTTCTTGTTTTAAAGAACCATGTTCCTGTCTATGTCCTATGTGGCATTTTCTATGAAACTGCCTTGTACTGTAGGTACTTTTAGTTAGGCCTTTATACGGCCAAAACTTTTGCTACTCCGGAAATGATGTAAGACCTTCTTCAAGGTCAAATTTTTCCTAAACTTATTACATCTTAAACGTCGATGATATTGATAGTCGGCTAACTTCTGTATCACGTGTTTTGTTCAAATACTCTCATCATACTTTCATTGGAGTCTATCTGAAACATGATTTAGTCAAGACATTGGACTATAGTAATTTAACTCCGGAGACATTTCCAAGCCTCTTTTACTGGTTGGATCATGTTATTCACCAACCAAGGATACCTCGGCTTGAATGACAAACGTCTTGAGACCATTCTACGAACTTACTTCTACTCCTTACTAAGGACTGCATCATAGGGATGTAGGTCGGACCTTCGTGAACATACTTAAATTTTGTACTAGGACTGCATCATAGGGATGTAGGTCAAACTTTTGAGAACATACTCTTACTCTTTACTTAAGCAATCGAAGTACATTAAGGGTCAACCAAAATCGCTCACAAAATCCTTATCTTTCATGTTACAGAATCATGTCGTCATCCAGAAACAATCAGCCAAGCAACGAAACCCCTATCCTCCATATCGACGCCGCTACGTTACAAGCTGCAGTAGCAACTGTTGTGACAACTTTCCTTACACACATCAACTCCGGCAACACAAGCAAGACTGACAAAGGAGTCGAGATTTCCGATTATAGTACCAATCCGGGAAGTCAACAAATGACAACAGTCACGGACTTGCAAAGCCGTAAGACCGAAAAGAGGAGACGATATCGCCAAACCAGAAGTGAGTGAAAGCGATTCCAAAGACTTGCCATGCAATAGCAGCAAGTGGCAACTCCTGCCCGTTCAGCACCGGCACGACCCATTCCTCCATTCCCTGGCATCGGGACTAACCCTACACACAAAAGTAGTGATAAAGTCGGACTCTTTAAAAGGAAATTTTCGAAGTGGAGTAACGAGGAAGGCACCCGTGTCCACGTAACTCTGACTAAACACCTCACTCCCACCACCAATGCTAGTACTAGCCAGTCATGCCACCAATGCGGTGAGATAGGGCACTTCAAGAAGGATTGTCCTATAATAAAGAACTACGGCGCAGACGGCAGAATTCTAAGGGTCACTGCCGTAGGGGAGACTACTCCGAAACCACGTAAAAGTAATTAAGGTGTTTCATTGTAATAGACTTATAAACCGTTTTAAATTAGTGCGACTCGAGTCTTACCTTTTGCGGGATCCCGTCAGTTAAGGGACCCCCGTGCTGCGTATACTTGTCTTTTGTAGTATACCTTGTTCGCAGCAATAGTCTTGTAGTAAGTCTAAGGTACTGTAACTCTGTTGATGGTTGCACGGTTGTGTTTTGTCTGTAACGCCTTATGCTCAAATCTAATGTCTTTAGTTCCCATATGATTCAGACATTATCATACAACTACATTCAATTTGATCCGCACAATACCAGCTCCTTACGTACATCTCTTTCTCCGAGATCACCTTTCCAGCAAAGCCGTCATACCAAGTCACCAAAGTACTCATGCATGGAGTACCACATGTTTCTTATCCCTTCTGAAGAAATCTCCACAAACCTCCCCGAAGTACCACTCGTATAGTACGTCAAGTTCAATCCAAGGATCCATACAGTTGATCTATCACTGAAGAATGTATACATAGGGGTGATATATAATCAAGGTTCTACAGGTTTAGAATTGATTATTCCACTTTAACTTCTTTTCCTCATTGGGATGTGAACGTAAAGAAGAATCATTTATTCGACTATCTTTTCAATCTTAATTATATACGACTCGTATACACGAGATTGTGATCGTTGAACCATGTATGAATTCTAATATGAACTTCAGGACGGAGACTGCCCAAGACTACGAGTAATCGCATTGTCGTGTGAACAAACTTAGAAACCCAGTACGACTCCTGTAACCAGATCGCCCTACAGTCTAATCACCCACTGAAATACAAGAACGATCCGGAAAACTTAGCGAACTACCCAGCAGTAGAATTGGAGGACCAGACTTCTCACCCTAGAGGGCTCCGGTCTTATTCTTCAAGAGGTAGACGTATTGTATCTTATGTACCTCGACTATCGGGGACTCCGTCAAGATTTCCATTAGAAATCTTTATCTCTGCCTCGCATAGAGGAATTGGTTGAGAAAACGCAAGGAACAAATTACCTTTCAGAAATGGACCTGAGATTCGATTATCACCAGTTTCGAGTGTTAGCGAAAGATGTCCCAAAGACTACCTTCCGAACTCGATGCGGACACTTCGAGTCCGTAGTGATACCCCTCGGATAGGACCAATACGCCCGTAGTATTCATGAGCTTAATGAATAGGGTACTCTATTCTTACTAGGATCAGTTTGTCATCCTCTTTGTAAATGACTTACTTATCTACTCTCGTAGTAAGAAGGAAACCATGGAAACATTACCCTCAGAGAAACTCTTCGCGAAGTTCTCTAAAAATGAGTTTTGGAATTTAAGATTCAAATTCCTAAGACACACTATTAGTGATGTGGAAATTCTTGAGTACTCTATTAATTTATCAAAACTGTTGAGAATTTGTTGGCACTAAAGATGCCGACGGAAATTCGCCAAATTCGAGGTCTCGCAAACTTACCGTCGTAGTCCATTCAGAACTCCTCCTGAATTACAGAAACCCTTACGACTTTGACCCAGCAGGGGGTAGCCCCTGACTAGGAAGATAAGCAAGGAAAAGAAACCTTGGAATTCCAAGTGAGAGACAAAATTCTTTAGGAAGTCTCACTCTGATAATGGCTTGATACGCTTCGGAAAACATGCAGAGCTAAATCCAAGATAGTTAGGACCTCAGAGATTCTTACCAGAATCGGTCCTGTATCACACAAACTAAACCTACTCTGCGAACTCAGTGACATACATTCTACCCTTCACGTCTTGAACTTGTAAAAAAGTATCGATCCGACAAGACTCTTGAAATCCCACTCGAAGAAATCGAGTCCCACGAGAGCCTCACCAGCGTGGAAGAACTGTAGTGACCATGGACCGAGAGGTCATGCGAACGATTCATAGTCATTTCCCTTTAAGTGAAGGTTCACTGAGATGCCAACCAGGGACCCAAATTCACTTGGGAGCGCGAGAATCGATCGATTCGGAAGTATCCCCATTTCTTGGCTCGATTATTCATGCCTACTTCTTTACCTAAATTCTAATTTCGGGACGAAATTCCTTCTAACGGGGGGAGTATATATATATATATATATATATATATATATATATATATATATATATATATATATATGAGAGTTAGTCAATATTTACACTTTTTCCAAATCTCAAGGTCCAAACCCATTTCTCTCTCAAGTATCATCCAAAAGTTTTTCAAGATCTTCAATCTAGTAAGTGTTTCTATCCTTCTTAAGTTGTTATATGACTTAATCTAGTGTTTTAACATGTTTTAACACATTTCTAACCGGGAAATCATTCCAAAAGGTTGATTCTTCCATTTTCACCAAGAACACACTAGTGTTCTTGGACTTTTAGCTCATTTCAAGCTTCCATATAGTAAGTACTTCTATCCTAGAGTCTTTTAAAGCTTGTGACATTCCCTTACATCAAGAAATAGTCCCAAGAACACCAAGATCAAGGTGTTTACGGTCCAAGAATGTTCTTGGACCGTAAACCCCAAATAAGGGTGCCTTAGGGTGCCTTAGTCCTTCACAAGCCTTAGAAACATGTCTAAATCCTTCCTTGATGTGTTTAGCACATAAGAAGCACCAAAATCTCTCATTTATATGTGTTTACGGTTTAGGGATCTCCCAAAACCGTAAACACCCCAAAGTGAGTATAAATGACCCATATTCCTTCCTTATGCCTTGAATCAAGCCTAGACTTTTACCTTGAAGTGTTTAGAACTTGAAAACATCATAAAACCATGTTCCATAGGATTTTGTGGCAGAAAACTCATGGAGAAATGGTCCATGGGCCGTAAACTCCATTTAGGAGTGTATTGATGTCACAAAACATTTCCTAGGGCTTAAACATGAAGTAGGAATGCATGGAATGACTTAGAAGACTTCAAACCATCAAATGCTCATAAGGTTGTGAACTTACGGCCGTAAACTCAAGGTTTTACGACCATAAACTCAAGGGGTTATAGTTTTTAGGGAGTAAACTCATATTAGGGGTTCCCTTGAACCCTAAAACCCAATAGCCTTGTCCTACAACACTTAGATGCAATCCTTAGCACTTGTAACACTTATATAAAGTGTTTAACTTGTTTTAGGATGTCTTAACCTTGTTAGTTAATTGTTTAAAGGCTAATTGGTTACATATATGTGATATTATATGCTATCTAGGATCATAGTGTGTGCAAGTCTTCACTTGACACCTAGCATCCTATACAGTCCGTTCATCCCAACCACTTGCTACAGGTGAGTTATACCCCTTAATCAATGGTTTAAATGTTTTTAAATGCTTTTATGGGGGGATACAAGTTGAATCATGCTAGTTATTATATCAATCACATGTGATTAATAAGAAGCATACAAAAGGATTTACTACTCTTTTAGTTGTTTTACCAAACAGATTACTTCAAATGGTTTTCCAAAACATGTTTACTCGTTTAAAACTCTTTGTTAACATCTCTTACATACTGAATGTTTCTTTTCAAACCCTGTTACAGTCGTGTTTCAAAACAAAGGTTTTCCTTATACTTTAAATTGTTCTCATCAAACAAACTGTTTTCAAATCGTTTTACCAACTGACATCAAGTCATCTTTTCCTAGTTATAAAACTTTTCAAAGGCTTTACAAAACTTCTTTTATACTTTTATATTGTCAATTGCATGCCTAGATATGTATAGTTATATCATTAATGTTTAAAGGACTTAGGAAGGCTAACCCGCTTTATTTCCTTTTCCCCGTTGAGATGTGGTCTAGTAGGGTATCGGGTATCTGTCCGAAGGTCGTTTAAATATTAGTTATATATCATGTGTACATATATAGCCATAAAGGTTCTTCCAGTTAGTTCAATACCATTGGGTAGCAAGGGAATACTTCCATGTCCATACGTACCGGTTACATTACTAGTAAGCTACCATATGGGTAGTTTAGGAAGATACTAATACGATTACTAGAATGCGGAATCATACCACGAGTCAGTTCATTCACGAGTCAATACTTGCTAGATAGAGAGAGAACACACATTACAACTAGTACACACAGTACATTACTATACATGCTAGATACAGAGAGAACACACATTACAGCTAGCACACGCAGAACATTATAGTATATTACTATACTAGTACATAGATACATTTACATGATTACGCGTACATGAGTACATTTACATTGATACGCTTACATGAGTACGTTTACGTCAAGGTTCTAAATAACGTAAGGCGTGACTTCGCGGCAATGTCAAGCCTTAAGCTTTTCCGAGCTTTGGCGAGTCATAACGTTTGTAAGGCGTGACTTAAGGCGGCAATTTTCTATATAATTAATATTTTTATATGTATTTTCAACTATTATTCATTTTTATACACATATATGAGTTAAGGCGGCATTTTGGCAAAGCTTGGCGGCAAGTGCAAGCCTTGGAGTCGTGGCACGCCATGGCGGAGCCATGGCGAGCTTTTTAGAACCTTGGTTTACGTAGATACGCTTACATGAGTGCATTTACATATACGATAATAGGACAGACATAACTAGATGATATAGCATGGAACGATTTCAGGATCTAACTATACCAATGAATCACAAGGCATTGTGATAGTTATATTAGGTATACATGATCATAGTAATGTGGATGTTCGTGGCTTGCAAACATGCAGGGGTCGTGTGTGGGTCCCAAAATCTCTTTGACAGGGGAGCGTCTAGCCTGGGATCTAGCCATCATATTATGCCTTATCCCTCAAATAAGGCAAAATAGTACAAAAGTAGTCACTTACTACAAATTCTACAGTACTTACGAAATTACAATAGATTTAAGGTAGTTAGTACGGTTGTAGTTATTTGATACTACACCATAGTACTATTTCATTTTCCCATTACATTCACTTTGTGAACATTCACACGATGCACGGTAATGTAGAAACTATATTTTTGGTTAATGATAGTCAGATTTGGGAAAATACACACTCTTACAAGAGACACACACAGATACTAGATGGCTTACATTTCATATACGTACAAATACATTCTTACAAATTAAGACACTAAAATACTTATGATCTCACCAGCTTTAAAGCTGATACTCCCTTTCAAAATAACTTGTATCCTCAGGACAACAGTAGACAGGTACCGATGCAAGGTTTAGCGAAGATGGAGCTCGTTCAAGACTCATCTTTCATTTTGATTTATACTTTAGTGTCTATTATATATATCAGAACACTTGTATTAAAATTATATTATTAATGCAATGGATGATGTTGTTGCTTGTTTACTACTATTCATTGTTGTGATACTGTACATGACGTCCTCCGCCCAAAACGTTTCCGCCGTTCATGGTTTTGGGGTGTGACACCATGGGGTAATTGTAATATAAAAATTTGTAGAATGACATGCCTTTGTTGTTGCTTGGATTCCTAAAGACCTTGTAAGTCGAGCACCCCAAATGTGATGCCTCAAATGCTTCACACAACACCACAACTCTTGGAATAACTTGAGAGAAGTACACTTGAGCACAAATTTAGCTAGCCCTCACTCTTTTTGTCTTAGTGGCCGATTTTTCTCCATATGAGGTTCCTTATATAGTGTGTCACATGTAGGGTTACACCATGTAAACCTTAATGTGCATGGATTTTTATTTCCCCCATGATCCATGGGTTTTAACCTCCATGGAGCACCCAATGGGTCCTAGCCCAATCTAGTGAATCATGGACCATAAGCCCACTATATAAGAATGAAAGATTTACATATTCAATTCGCATATATTTAATTAGTCTCTTTTGATCACAAAATTAATTCCAAATTAATTCTTGATCAATACTAATGAAATAATATGATTTCATATTAATATACGAGAATATATTAACAAATCATAAGTGTCCTTATTCTCATTATGTCTATCTAATTGTTGAGATGCCATGCAACCCAAATGGACCATGCCAAGCCAGGTCAAGTACATACCAAATATAGTTATGGAGTTAGACACCTTATCCAACAATTCCAACCTTCCAAGGACTTTTCAGAAGGTTTTTTTGCAATTTATCTCAGCTCTCTCTGGCCTCAGTCTGTTGATTCTGATTAATGATCGGTTTGTATAGTTTCAAAATTTTGGCTCACACATCGTGACAATAAGAGTATCATGGTGTACAAATTGTAGTAATCCCAAATGCGCCAAGGAATATGTCCATGTCCGTAGCGGATTGTTTTGTTGACATGTGGTCACGTCGTGACCAAGAGATGGTCACGTTGTGAGCAAAGTTCATGCAAGGATTCAAGAAGATTCTTGAATACCACTCCATGGGAAATAGATGTCCACAAATTAGGAACTTCAATATGCTCGTTTTCTTCTTCCTTCTTCTCCTAATTTCAGCTCTAGTCCTCTAAGTATCCAGTTTTCTTCGATTTCAGTCCTTTTTCCTTGAGAATATCCTTGTTGGCTGCAAAATAGAATTCAAACAATATAAGTACCAAATATCTTTGCATTTTACCAAAATATAACTCAAATTTATTAAAATAATGTATAAATAAGTTTATAAATATGATACTATCAAGGAACTATATAATTACATGACTTAAAATATGATTAGTGTAAGTTCAAATTCAGGGTTTCTAGGATTTCCTAGCAGCTATAAATAGGGCCCTCTTGGTCCTGACATTCGGACACTCCTGACACTCCTGACTCCGAATGGACGCTCCAGACTCCGGACACTCATGACTCCGGACACTCCTGACACTCCTTACTCCAGACACTCTTGACACTCCTGACTCCGGACGGACGCTCCTAACTTCCGGACACTCCTGACTCGGACCCTATTCCGGATTTTGTACCATTTCAGACCTTTTAGCAAATTTTAGGAGTATTTGACGTTGGGAACACCCTCAAACTCGTATTTATCATGACTAAAACCCTCTAAACTACTATTTTATGCCAACCTTGAAGAATTAGAACACATTTTTATGAATAACGTCTAAGACTCATTATTTTATCCATAAAGTAATCACCCACTATATGTTACTATTCACACCTTACCTAGTCAAATTGTTGTCCTTTTTCAACTCATCCCAACACTCCATCAGAATTGCCTTGACCAAATCCACCCAAGAGATCTTATTCCTCACCTTCAAAGTCTTATTTGCCTCCACCAAAAACACATTGTTCTCTCTACCTCTTTCTCAGTCATTATCATCTTGAAAAAAAGTATTCAGGAGATTTCCTCCATTCTAGGTAAGTTCCTTCATTCAAATCCTAAATATTCTACATTTCTACACACAAATCATGAATCATTCACACAAATATTCGCATATTTGTTCTTAGGATCTTCAAATCTTCAAGCATCTTTCCAGTGTCTTGACTTGAAACTCCCCTTCTTCAACTTACCACCTCAAGGAATCACTCAAGGTGAGTTCATACCCCTACATTTTCATGTTTTCTTTAAGTTTTAGGGGGGGGGGGGGGGGGGAATACAAGTTACAACACCCAAAACATATTCTAAACTAAATCAATAGCTTTCAACAGAAACGTTATGGTCTATTCACGAACTGTTTTGACCATATTAAACTTAAAAATTTTCAAAACTATTCAATGTACAAATAGTTCAGGTTTATACCTTTCTAATGACTACTTGCACACGTTCATACAATTTTGCTACAATTTATGGCAATATCATTTCATAAATGATTTCAAGCTAGTATGTTATTATGGACACTTTCACACTAGTTAGAGACCACTAAAAACCATAATAAAAATTATGAACAATCTAGATGCATTTTCTGAACTCCCAGAGTTTACGGATTCAGTTTTCGACTTATAGTGATTTTTCTATGAATTTTTTAAAAACAATGACAGAAAAGTTAAAACTAGTAAAATAGTTTATAAGTTCATTAACACTTTGTAACCTATTGAGCACAAATTGTATAACAATAAATAGCTAAAATGTTGATTATATTTCATGTTAGATTACTTCTATGAAACAGAAATAGGCATTCTCATAAGGATCCTTCATCATTACAAACACATATGATAAACTGTAATAGGTATAGTTTATAGTACATTAACACTGCAAACATACTAAGGATGTTACACATATGATAAACTATAATAGGTATAGTTTATGGTACATTAACACTACGATCATACTAAGGAAAGTTTCATTTACACTACACGTAAACTCGTTGGATCAAATTTGTGAGACACTACTTCATTGTATTCTTAGAGTACTGGTTAAAGTCCTATATTATAACCATAATCTCTAGTAGGGAGAGCGTGAAACTTGTGTATAGATCTATATTGGGACTGACAATCTCACACCCTAAGTTGCTTACAATAGCTAGATCGGCAGGTCTGGGGTGACAAATGTCAAAACATTCTGACGCCTGAAGAACGTCGCAAAAGGCTTACTATGTCAATTGCATGGTTATAATAACTCACATAGGGAAACAACGACACATATAGTTTACGGGAATTCTTACATTTCAAAAAGGGTTTTCATTCACACTACACGTAAACTCGTTGGATTAAATTTGTGAGACACTACTTCATTGTACTCTTAGAGTACTAGTTAAAGTCTTGTATTATAACCATAATCTCTTGTAGGGAGAGCGTGATACTTGTGTATAGATCTATATTAGGACTGACAATCCCGCATCCTATGTTGCTTACAATAGCTAGACCGGCAGGTCTGGGGTGACAAATGTCAAAACATTTCGACGCCTGAAGAACGTCATAACATGCTTACTATATCAATTGCACGGTTATAATAACTCGCATAGGGAAACAACGACACATATAGTTCGGGAATTCCTACATTCATAAGGGTTTTATTTATTTAAAACTGCACTTACTATCATAAGTATGGAAGATACTTGTATAATTCGGTCTTTGAGCTCTAAGGCTACCACTCATTCTATAAGGAAAATATTGGATTTTTCTTGAACATACATTACATTTACAAAGAAAGAAGTTCTAATTATGTACTACTGCAGTATACTATTTCCAAGAAATAAACATTCACACATATCGGTCTTAGGGTAGTTAAGACTACGTTTCGCCTAGAATTGTTAGATTTCGTCCAAAATTGCTACGTGTATACAGCAAATTTATATGAAATTTGACACGAACGACTTGGAAATGGTTGGGTCCGCCTTAGATCATGTTCCTTGTGGTTGTGGGCTTAGGGCAGACCCATTATATTCGACGGTTTATTCGATCTTGATTTTTATATAACTTATATACATTGGGGGATTATAGAAAGAAGCCATAAGTCTCTCTAGGAGTACACTATTCTATGACACAAAAATTTACATATCTGGAGTAACTTTTACCCGGGAGCATGCATTATAAGGGTGATACCATCATAAAACTACATTGCACTGTTTTCAAGTACAAAACAACTTTCATTTCGGAAATCATACTTCCAAATGGATTTTATATAGATTAAAATCTATGTAATATTACTACTTAAGGATACAAAGACATTTATACTTTTGGTCCGAAGGGACTAAGACAACATTCCATTTTACTAAGAAAATATAGGATTTTCTGGAGGAACATACAAACATTTTTAAGAAACAAAGAACCTATTTTTCTAAAACAAAATGCTTATGAACTCAGCAACTTAAATGTTGATACACTTTCAAAATTACTTGTATTCTTAGGAAACCAATAGGCAGGTACACATACAGGTTTTCAAGAAGATGGAGCATAATAGCTTCTAGTCTTAGTTTTTACTATGTACATTTGGAGTCATTCAAGTTATGTTTCGAATACAATGTAAAAAATATATATTCAATACAATGGTTTTTGTAGCTTTGATTACTATTATTCATTTGTGATGATATTTTACATGACGTCCTCCGCCCCCGAACGTTTCCGCCATCTCGGTTTGGGGGTGTGACATAATGGGACTCATGCTCATACCAAAAGGAACAAGTTCCAGTATTAGGACAAATTGTTCAAACATTTAAAGAAAACTTTTGCAACACGGTCTACTATTGTATGATGTATATTAGGTTATAGAACTTGAGACATGGATCACAATCAGTTAATGAGTACGAAATGAATTTTCCTCTTGTTTGCACATAATGAGATTAATTATAGTGATATCCAACTCGTATCACACTTTCTTGGAAGTTTGCTTCCTTAAATTCAAGCATATTTATCTTAGTTTGATTTAACTACTGTGTTAGAGGCTCATCGATGAGCAATTGCATTTTCGAACTAGTTTAAACTAACTACAATGAGTTGGGGTTCATGGACTCATAATGCAGGATTGACAAGGGATATACAAAATCCTGGAAATAAAGAAGGGATAGACACATCATCTAGAGAAAAAAGTCACCACCATCTCATCCAAACAACACCATAAATGATCAGGGCTTAGATCGTTCCTCTCAACCAAACTCTTTGCATTATTTCACTTGTAGTGAATCAGGTCATCGCCAATCTGCATTTCCTAATCATGCTCGACACGAACTCCTTGTTGATTCTATATAATAGGAAGCTACTGTGGTATATGACGATGATGCAAAGGAAGGTAATAACGAACGCCCTACGGAATTTATCGACGATGATAGAGGTTTGTTGTTATTAGTTCAACATGTGTGTTTAGTTCCTGTATATATAAAGGAACCTTGGTTGTGAACTAACATTTTCTAGTTAACTTGTATAACTAATGGTAAAATGTGTAGCTTTGTGATTGACTTAGGGAGCTGCCACAATGTAATTTTGTAGGAAGCAACGAAGAATTAGGACTCAAACATGAAGATAATCCAACTCCTTAAAAAATAACTTGGTTAAAATAAGTGATAGAGATTCTTATTGCATACATAACCTTGGTTTCCTTTTCAATTGGCAATCATTAAAAAGAAAAAATTAAGTGGGATATTTCCCTAATGGATGTGATCCATCATTACCAAAAAAGATGGCTCGTGGAGGATGTGTGTGGATAATCGGGAAATCAAGAAGATCATCATCCGCTATCTCTTTCCGATACCGCATTCGATATTATGCTCAAATATATTGTGAAAGCGTAAATATTTTCTGAATTATACCTCAAGATTGGTAATCATCAAATCTTAACCAAATCCAAGGATGATTGGAAAACAAAATTTAAGCATGTGAGGGGCTATTTGAATGGATCATTATGCCCTTTGGGTTATCTAGTGCGTCGAGTACATTTATGCAGGTGATAAAGCAGGCATTGAGACCTTTTGTAGTTAAATTCGTAGTGGTGTATTCCGACAATAATTTGGTTTTTAATTCCTCTTTTGCAAACATCACATATCATCTCCTTTAGATCTTACAAATTCTTTGACGCGAGAATTTTTTGTAGCACAACATAAATATATGAATTTTCTAAAGATAACAATCTCTTTTTGGATTATGTGGTTTTGCATAAAGGTTTGTCAATAGATTTGAGCAAAGGTTAAGGTGTGACAACCCAAAATTTCTATTTGTCCAACACTTCCATCCAAACCACTCACTACAGGTGAGTTCATACCCCTTAATGTACCTTTTAAATGATTTTAAATGATTTTATGGGGGGAATACAAGTTGAAACATTATGGTTATTATATCAATCATATGTGATTAATAACTATCAAACTAATAGATTTACTATACTTTCAGCTGTTTTATCAAACAAACTACTTTAAATTGTTTACCAAAGTTGTTTCTATATGTCAAACTACTTTTAAATCGTTTTATAAAGTGACATCAACTCATCAATATTTGTTTTTAAACTCATCAAAAGGTTTTAAAAAAACTTCTTTTTTTTAAACTTGTTTATATATTGTCAATATCATGTCTAATACGTATATAGTTATATAAGTAAGGTTTGAAGGACTTAAGACTGATAACTCACTTTATTTCCTGTTCCTTGTTTGGTTGTGGACTTAGAGTACCCAGTTGTTTGTCCGAGTGTCGTTTGATCATTAGTTATATATTATGTATATATGTATAAGACATAAAAGCTTTTATCTCAATTCAGTACATTTGATCATACAAACAATTCTTCTAGTAAACTATATTATGCATAGTTTAGGATGAGACTATTCATTACTTCTAGTTCAACGAAGCATACAAAGAGTCAGTTCATTCATGAGTCAATACATACTATTATGAGAAACGATACAAATATACTATGATGAGAAACTAAGAGAACATACTATTATGAGAAACTATACAACTATACTATGATGAGAAACTAAGAGAACTTACTATTACGAGAAACATTACATATACATTTGCAAATAAACAGAAGGAACATATACCAGTATAATCTTTAGAATATGAGATTCACCCCCACATGACACGGATTCCACCGTTGTCATGTTAGTAACCAGAGTCTCTTGGAGGGAGAGCGGGCATTGTGTGTATAGATCTATACGGGACAGACTATCCCGCACCCCGACTGTTAGCTACAGTCACCGGTCGACCAAGCCAAGGGGTGACAAATGTCACTTTTATTTCGACGTCTTTCACCGTCGTGTTTTACAGCCGTCAATCAGTATGGTTACAAATCTCACCTTATCTTATAATTCATCGACTTTAAGATAAGTGGTTTAAGGTAGTTTTTACATACAAACTATAATACTAAATCATTTTCCCATTGCATTCACTTTGTGATCTTTTCACATAAACGATAATGTATAAACTATATTTTGTTAATAATAGTCACACTTGGGAAAATTACACACTTTTACGACAAACAAACATGCACAACTTTGATGCCTTGGTAGAAGGCTACTTTTAGTAGAAAATATACGATTTTCTAGGAGATACAATTACTTATACAAACATTTACATTGTACATTTACAAACATTTACAAACTTATACATCAAACACTTACAAACATTTTCATCCAAACAACGACACTAAAATGCTTATGAACTCACCAGCTTTTATGCTGATAAACTGTTTCAAAATAACTTGTATTCTCAGGTCATCATAGACAGGTGCAGTCGACCAGATTTTTGAGAAGACGGAACGTGTTCAAGACACGTCTTTTATTTTGATTCATATTATGGTGTCTTATAAAACTTCACAGAACACCCTTGTATACAATTATATTATTAATGCAATGGATGATGTTGTTGCTTGTTTACTACTATGCTTTGTTGTGATACTGTACATGACGTCCTCCACCTGAGAACGTTTCCGACGTTCCGGTTTTGGGGTGTGACAGATTGGTATCAGAGCATTGATTGAATTGTGTATATCAACCCATAAAAGATATACAAACTATAAACACAACGGGATTAAAATACTCTGACCAAGAGTTTATACTTTTAAATAGTAAAATTTTTAACTAAGTATACGTACTTGCATTCATACTAAAATCAGTGTCACTATGACAGAATAAAAATATTACGATTGTTGAACAACACAATTAGGCTTAGAGACATATAGTCAAATATGGGAGGATATAGTCTGATCAACTATATTTTCTAATGATTGACTAGCATGTGCCTAAGAATGATTGTGGTGTTGCAACAAGTCTAAAAACTTACCAACTTTGGACAAATGTAAGTATGGATTTTCTTTTGGGCTTGCCAATAACACAAACAGGCTTTGATTCGATATTTGTAGTGGTCGATCATTTCTCGAAAATGGCTCACTTTATTCCTTGTAAGCAGACAACAAATGTAGTTACAGTGGCTTAGTTATTCTTCAAGGAATTTTGTTGTCTTCACAGCTACTTCCATTGTGTCTAACAGATATACACACGCATTTCCTAGGCCATATTTGGCAATTGGTGTGGAAACTGTTGCACGCTAATCTCGATATGAGCATGACATATCATCCACATCAGACTCAAGGTTACTAACAAAGCTTTGGATAATATATTAAGCAGTCTCGTTAGGAATAACATCAACACATGGGAAATGAAACTAGCAGTTGAGTTTGTTCACAATCATGCTACTAACCAAAGTTTAGCAATGTGTTTGTTTCAGGTGCTATACATGCTCATCCCTCGTGGGCCATTAGAGCTTTCTACTTTGCTAGATCAGACCCGTATACATGGAACTACCATCGATTTCATCTTTACATTTCAAAATATTCATTCGAGCATCGACTCAACTTCGACAATCGTCCCTATCTTATGAAGTGCAGTTCATAAACACCGGAAAGAGACTACTCCAAATTCAAAGGCGGAGCTTCTCTTACCCAAGGAGACATGATGCAATGTATTTTCTTGTCAAAAACGTTTCCAGTTTTTTCTTATCCAATTGTTTATTAGTTTTATTGTTACTCCAAGTTTATCTTTAAGTGTTTTGAACTCGTCCTTTTTTTTCTATCCTTATCTATGAGAAGTTAGAACCTATATATTCAATCCTTCAGTTGTAAAGGTCGATAGTTTCATTATTGATAAAAAGTCTTTTCAAAGCAACTCTTAAACCCTTGGCTCTCAATCTTCTCTTGACAATCAAACCTTTGTGGAGAGTTTTCTTGCTCTGTATTCTTCGGATCATTCTTTCGTATTAATGTTATTCTTCTTATTCTTTAAGGCTTTTACATATGTTTTGTTAAAACCTTAAAACTAACTAAAACCCTTTTTCCTCGTTTGTTTGTTGATTCATCATTCAAGTTAAATTCAATCCAGTCAAACTAAATGCAACAAAAACACAGCCTGCCTAAACAAGGGTTCAGAATAAAAAAGTAAAAACAAGGATGAGATCCAACCTCGTTAAAAGTAAAATCATTATCAAACAACAATTAATCTACGAGTGTACAACATTCATCATATCTTCTCACCCACAAAACCTCGTACATTATGCCCCAAGTAAAAAGACAGAAAGACCCCTGTAGGGAGAAAATAAAACTAGAATTTGAAATCCTTTTTCTTTGATTTGCTGTCCTTTTCTTGCATCTTTCGCTTCCTCTTCTTTTCATTCTACAAATTATATATAGAACAAAAAAAATTAAATATCATCGAAACCATGAAGAACTTAAGAGTTAAAATTGCCTTTATATGATTTCTTTTTTATTTTTTTGTTATTTATAATTTCATTAATATACATGAAGGCATAAAAAAAGTAAAAACTACATAAATCGTCCAAGTGGTTATCTAAACATAATGAATTTGGTCCCCAAGTATTGTAACCCTTCACAACCCTGGCCAACCTAAAATGACAATATTACCCTTAACTTTTTTTTTTTTAAAAATTGTTTTTGATAATTTCATTAAAATGACTAATATGGTTAGGCACAAAAAGAGTATAGATTGCCCATGTAGTTATCCAAAAACTACGGATTTGGTACTCAATCCTTGAAATGACTATTTTACCCATACATGATTTTATTTTACTGTTAAATAATAAATTAAAATGAGTATATATATATATATATATATATATATATATATATATATATATATATATATATGGTTACGCACCTCTGCAACCATGTCACTGAAGTCCTCCTTTTGACTACGAAGCTTCTCTTCCTCTCGAGCTTCCTCATATCTGTCAACCACAAGAAAAGTATTTTTACATAATGATTCTTGATTTATCTATCGTTTTGTAAAAATGACGTAAATACCCTCCTCAATTGATTTAAAAAAAAAAAAAAAAAAAAAAAAAAAAAAAAAAAAGGGATGAGGTGATGAATGTTCAACAACACTTACTTGGCAGGCAAAACATTATCCATGAGCTCCAACTCTTCGGGCTGCAAAGAGACATCAACCCTATCTGTTTTCTGACCTCTAAGCAAATCAACCTGTTTTTAAAAAATAAAAAATCATAAAACCATATGATTTTTAATTAATAAAAAAATCACGAGCACCAAAAAAATATAAAAAGTAGAAAGTACAGTACACATACCCTTTTACCAGATGGCTTATCTTGAGGTGCACCTCCTATAACATACCTGCAAACCAAAATCAAAAAGATCTTATTCCAAAAATTACCTTTGAACATATAAATGCATTATATTGATTACTGAAGTAATAAAAAAAAAAAGCAGATTGCATACGTATGTGTAGTTCCAAGCAAAGTTCCTGGGGCTATCTTCTCTTCTTTTTCCTCCAGCACCTTTTTTACCAAATCAAACAACATAAATCATAAAAGTAAAACCACTGGATATATATATTATTTAAATATAAAAATATATATAAAAACATTTGTAAGCATGAAAAGAAAAAGCTATACCTGATACAGAGGTTTCTCAGGTTCTTTCCTTTGCTGTTTTCGGAGGTCAATAACATCTGGAGTTTCAACACCAGTTGGGGTGCTGAGGAGAAATAAAAAACAAAAAATGAATCGGTTTTTTAAATACATTTTATTATTATAATATAATAATGATAATAATAAAAAGGTGGTTGGAAAAGGAATAGAAAATAAGACCTTGAAAGGCTATCAACTGACTGAATGCCATCTTCCAAATCCTCTTCCTCATATTGCTCTTCCACTTCCTCTTCTTCTTCTTCCTCCTCTTCTTCCTCTAAATCACCCCAATGTTTTGTCTTATCCACTGGCTCTTCCTGTAATAATTTTATATTAACTTAATTTATTACAAAATATAAAATATATGTAGAATAGATTACACCTTTTTACTTATATTCAACTTATTATTGATATTAATTTCATAAGAAATGTTTTTTATGAAATAGATTTAATCATACACAGAAAACAAAAATGTTAACCAAATATTATTTTCAAGTTTTTCTTTTCATTTTAGGGTTTTATGCAGAAAAGTCTCATTATTTTGGGAATTTTTTTGATAAAATCCTAAATGCGTTTTTTTAACAGAAAAGTCCCGATTATTTAACTTTACGCGATATTCTGTCATTTCCTGTAAAAATGAAAATAAGGACTTTTTCGTGCAAAATATTAAATAATCAAGACTTTTATGTTCAAAAAGAACAGATTTAGGATTTTATCAAAAAAATTCCCAAAATAATGGGACGTTTCTGCATACATTTTAATTAAGATTCTAGAAAGAATAAAAAAATTATTATTTTCAGATTTGTCATTATAAACATAGGTAAATAATTGCTTCCTTTGTAGATACTTGTCTTATGTTTATGATTTAATATAAAAATATATACAGGTTAGGTGGGAGTGGGAGTGGGAGTGAGAGTGGGACCCATTCATAGTTTATGAGTAGTGTAGATAGGTTTATAAATTGCTGATGTGGCATGAGGAGCATAATAATAATGATGTGAGTAGGAGTACCTCATAGTTGGGCAATTCTTCTTGTTGTCCAAAAACATCACCATAAACAGGGCGCCCAAACTTAAATCAATAAAAAAAAAAGTTATATATACAAAAAGAAGCTAGAAAAATGAAAAAAAATAAATAAATAATAACATACCTCATCAACAGGTGGCTTACCCCAGCCTCCAGGATGATAACCAAAGCTGGCTCCAGGTGGAATAGGAGCATTCAAACCAGGAATTTTTAAATGTGGATAAGAAGGTGGAGGGCCATATCTCTGCATATTACAAATTAAATGATTCATCAAATAATAATTTAAAAAAAAAAAAAAAAAAAAAGGTTTATTTATAATTTATTTACCTGCATGTTAATAAGCCATGGAGGAGGAGCACCTTCTGGCATGCCTAAAGCTTCTTTTAGTTCATGTGATAAGGTTCCTGGTTTCATCTCTCTAAGTTTTACCTGTATAATTAATTTAACATGTGAGAAAATCATATTGATAAAAACATTTTTTATATTTATTAATTATATTACCTCAAACTCTTTTCCTTCATGATAGAGGTCACCATGTGATGTCAGCTTTGGTTTAGTTTGGTATTTGAAGAAAGCATCGTGAAGTACCTGTAACATAAATGATCATATAATGGTTAAAATAAAGGAATCATTGAGGATATTATAATTTTTAGTATATATAATAAAAATATAAATATAAAAAAACCTGATAATCAATGTCCATTTTTCCCATTTTGGGTTGCATTCGCTCACGTTGCTTCTGTTTAAGCTTCTTATTGTCTTCCTTTTCAATGTAAGCCTGTCAAAAGATGCAAGAAAGCAGTTGAGAAAATTTTAAAAATAAATGAATAAAAAACACAAAGTATAGTTTTGGCTCTAATTTAGAGATTTATTATAATAAATGAACTTTTATAAAATTCAAAATTAAACAAGACGAAGATCATTAAAATTCAAATAAGGTTAGGTTATAATAAAGAACACATATTCTACTTATGCTTAAAAAATAATACTGAAATCTAATAAAAACAACGAAATCAATAATTAGAAATTACATAGATATAGATCAGTCATATTGTAATTTTAAATTCCAAACCAAGATAGAATTTTTTTATTTTTTGCAAAGTATATATGTAACTGAATTTTGTTTTTATATATTACAACATATACATAACAAGGGTACTTCGGTAATTTACTAAAAAAGAAAAAATGGAACTGAATTCCTTCCGCCATTCCCACAAAGGGTAAAATCAATCAAACACAAAATTCAAAGGATTCTGTCAACACGCAATGGAATGGAATCCCAAATTCCGATTCCATTGAATTCCATCAAAATCCACAAACCAGAGCAAGAAAAGATGTTACTAGAGTAAAAAAAATATTAAAAATTAAATAAATAAATAAATCTTACTTGTCTAATTTTCTCAATCCCAGTGGCTGCAATGAAGTCAGGAAGTTGAAAAGGCTGTTTCTCAATACCTCTTTTCCCCTGCCACACGATTCAAAACATGATGAGATCCACTAAAAATATAAAATAATAAAACCATAAATTACAATTTACAACATTTATAAAAATATCCCCAACACTCTGAGTGTGACTAATTATTTATTCATCACTATATATATATATATATATATATATATATATATATATATATATATATATATATAGTAAGTGCTTAAAAGAGAAACCATGAAATGGTTCCCTTTGTAAAACACATACATGTCCAGCCTCCATCATTCTCACATCCGTTTTAACCCTGCAACAACCACATATATACAATATAAGACAAAACCTCATCACCCATCTCTCTTAACCCTCATTTTTAAGTATTTTTAAAGTATTCACTCTTATAAGAACCTATTTTTAATTTTTAAACTTTAAATACATCTATCAATGCAACTTATGCTGACAATAGTAAAAATTTCTTGGAGGGTATTATGGTAATTACACACCTGTAAGAACTTCCTCTTCTGACACCAATGTCTTGGAACAGGAACTGTGTTGCGATATGATTTGAGGAAAACCAGTAGTTTAGGGTCAGCTGATGTGGCATCCCACACCTGAAACTCGTAACAAGGTATCATATGGTGATGTCAGCACAAAGCAGAAGATGATATGAGTGGATAAATGTAAAAGAGTGTGTTTGGGATTTCATTTTGATCCTCAAAATGACTTATTGACTTATGTGGTAGGAAAAGGAGTTTTTAAAAAAGTGTTCGGATTAGTTTTTGTGGTAGGAAAAAGTCAATAAGTTGTTTTTTTTAAAGTGTTTGTCTTAGCTTAAGGGTATTTTAAGGTAATATTGACTTTTATAACTCAAAAAGTCAAGGAGTTTAGAAAAGTTACAAATTCTAGCTTCTTAAAATCTCCTGTTTGAAGGGTTAATGAGAAGTTGTTTTAAAAGACCTTTTCTTTTTGCCAAACACTTTCTTTGAGTTATTGACTTTTCAAAAAGCCAATAAGTCAATAAGTTGTTTTGAGATGAAATCCCAAACACCCTTTAATTATTCAAGTCATATAGCATCCTACTTTCATTTCTTTCTATTAGGACATTATTACAACTTGAAAATTATCCCATTACAGCAGTGAAAATTACTTTTTATTTCGATAGGATTGCTATAATTGGGTAGATTTTTTTATCTATAATGTTTTAATATGAAGAAATGAAAGTAGGAGGCTATAATAAGCAAATCAATGAAAGTAGGATAATGTTTCTTGCATTTAATCATACTAATGCATTAGAGAAAACTCGATCCCTACCTCAACTACATCTGGTCTTGTGCTTATCTGCTTCAGTTCAGCAATCTTCATCCTTCTTTGAAGCTGGTTAAGAATGTAATAAATTAGCACCATGTTGAGAAATAACAACAAAAATCCAGCCAAAAACAATAAAGAAAGCACAATGTTTAACCTTTTTCTTTTTATTAGAAACGCCACTTTTGTCCTTCAGTTGAACATCTTGTTCTTCTTCCTCTGAATCTGAACTAGCTTTCTTGTTTGATGCTGCATTTGCAGCAGTCTCTTCAGTCTTATCGTTTTCCTGAATGAGTTGTATAAAGAAACAAAGGGTGACATCAGAATAACATGAACAAAGCAATTAAGGCATTAAGGATTTGAAATGTAAGTGAAAGATAGAGATTGCTTCTACCTCAGAGGCAGCAGTTTCTTTGAAAGTGAATTTCTCAAAGATCTTCCTGAATTCATCATCGAAATAGCCATCTAGTTCTGCTTTTTCTGGGACATACTCAATCTCAACTTGCTCCAAAACCTTGTATGAAAGCAGACAATTCTTGTAATTATTGACAAGTTTCTTTGATCAAAAACATTATTATTGTTATTATTAGATTGACTAATCATTATCTTTGAAACAATTATAACGACTTATATAACTTTTTTGCCCCATTACTTGTCAATCCATCCAAACAAACACAAACTAACACATTGATTAGAAGTGAACAAGCCCAGAAAGATGTACTAGATTTTATAAGATTATGTCCATTGTCAAACAATTTACAATTCTCCATCAAGAGTCAACTCTCCAACAAGAACAAAATGATAGATCCGATTCTTATTGGAGAACTGCAAGTTGTTTGACAATGGGCATAATCTTATGAAATCTAGTAGCACTTTTGCCCGTGCATAGATAGCAGCATATGTAATTGTTTAAGTACATTATAGTACTATGTTACAAAATGAATAGAACCCAAACCAAATCCAAACCAAGTATAGCATTTGAGGTTGATTCTCGACTAATTTGTAGAATAAAACTTGGAAAAAAGTAATATCCAGATTCAAGATTACAACTTCTAATTCACAGGCATTTAGTGCACATTAGTAATGTGTACAGTCATCTAAAAAGTGAAACCAATCAAGCTATTGAGTAACTGAAAGGATGCATTAGTGAATCTATCGCAACAATGAACTCAAAACCCTAATTTGTGGCAGGTTCAAACATCCAATCATAAAAAAACAAAACAAATTTACAATTTACAAAACCCTAAGACGAAAATGTAATGAGGTAATACCTTCTGAGGATCGGAGTTCTCTTTTGCGTTATCATCGCCGGTAAGGGCACCATCGTCCTTAGCGGAAGCATCGTTGTTGGTTTCTTCACCTCCAACGGACTTGTTTTTTTTCTGTTTACGCCGCCTCCGACGGCGGTCAGTTTCTCGTGATTTCTTCGACGCCTGATTCGTATTCGTATTGTTGTTAACGTCGCCCTTAGGGTAAGAGGACAGGGTCGCCACAGCGCCGTTGGCCACTTCAGCTGTCATCGGGGAATCAATGAGTGTGACGATGTCGCCGGTGTGGTTACTGAAGGATGACGGGGGGATATGAAGGATCGTATATAATTTATATCCGCTTCGAGTTTGGGTTTTTGGTCGGTTTATAATCTGCTACCGGTGCAAACCCCTTAATTTTAGAAAACTTTGGTTTGCAGGGGGTGTGTGGATAATAAAAAAAGATGTATTATTCTAATTTGATTGTTTGGATAAAATCCAATTTATTAAGCTAAATAAGCTAATTTTAATAAGCATTTCTCATCATGTTTATTGTTTATTCCCACCACAAATAAGCTAAAAAGTTAATTCAAACACCCCCTTAACTTCTTTTTTTCTTAAATCTAAAGATAAACCATATAAAAGTCCTTACTTTTATTTGTCATTTTGACATGATATTTTTTTCATTTTTCATTTAAATCATTATCTTTTCAATTTCTTATAATTAGGATCAATTAACCAGTTCGTCTGATTACCTTCTAGTAGCCCTTCTCTCCTTAGCTAATGATTCAATCTCATTAAAACCCTTTGCCAAATAAGCCTCATTCAATCACCATACCTCCAATATGGAACGACGAAGAACATTACGATTTGTTTATTGCTTACGATAGACTCAAGAAATATTCAATCTTACGGTATATTAAAGATTCATTCTTTGGTGGTAATAGAGAAAGGAAGACCATCGAATGGAAGTCCCATATATGAAGCAACATTGTCAAATGAAAACTCCATGAATGGAATGTATGTTTGTGATTAACCTATTTCGGAAATTGGTTATTGGTATGTTTATGTTGACTTAGTTTATTGTGTTTACATGTATTTGATTTGGTTTATAGATGTAGCTATTATTCTAATTTGTAGAGAGAGTTAGAAGAACAAACTCTAAGTAACGAAGATGATAAAGCATTTTGGTAGATGAGGAATTAGGTGGCAATGATGCTGGTAAGTAATCGGGTTCTCGACATTTGAAGGTTCCTATTATGTTTTTCTTTATGATTTGTCATGTGCCTTTGACTAAAGAAAAACAAGATGTTGATGACGAAGCAATTAATGGTGATGGCTTTTATGATTATGAAAGGGATATTGATTATGAAACTAGAGAAGGTGGTAGTCAATTTGGTTTACATGACACTTATGTTTCATGGAAGGACATGAAACCATATCTTGGGGAAAGGTATGTGTCACACCCCCGGCCGGCGGCAGAAACGTCGGGATTCGTGGATCACAGAACATACATTGAAAGGTACAAAAATAGAATCATAAATAAAATATATAGGATCACAGTTATTGAACATGACACTTATGAAAAGGATATTGATTATGAAACTAGAGAAGGTGGTAGTCAATTTGGTTTACATGACACTTATGTTTCATGGAAGGACATGAAACCATATTTTGGGGAAAGGTATGTGTCACACCCCCGGCTGGCGGCAGAAACATCGGGCTGTGGCTTTATTCGTGGATCACAGAACATACATTGAAAGGTACAAAAATAGAATCATAAATAAAATATATAGGATCACAGTTATTGAACATACATTGAAAGGCCCTGTCGACCACATGGTAGTCTGCTCCACACTCACAATACTGACCTATCTTGGATTCTTCACAACCTCAAGGAATCCTGGTGCTCCCTCCATATATACCGATCCAAAACTCTAACATGGGCACAAATTCTAAAGTGGATCGCACTTGGAACTATCCTCGGCAGCCCCAAATGACCATCCTTCACTTGGATTCATCTGTATTCTGATAACTTCATAATCACTGGATTACCTAGCCATCCCACAATCTTCCTACCCAATTACCACCACATTGAGCTTATTGGACTAAGATCCCACGATCAAACAATATCGGGTGCTCCCACCTGTGACAACCCAAAATTTTCTATCATGTACACTTGTTTAAATCTATCTAAGATAGCCTCATTTTGCTAACTTTTAGCACTGTTTGGGGTCTATTTGAGTGTTCTAAACCTAGTACAATTAAGGTAGGAGGGCACTGTTTGGGGTCTGTTTGGGGTCTATTTGAGTGTTCTAAACCTAGTACAATTAAGTGTTCTCCGTTGAGAAATGTTAGAAAGTGTAGTGGCAGAGGGGGCTGCGGTACCCTCAGGGAGAATGGTTGTAGAAGGAAGAGGTGGGGTAGAAGGGTATGGGATAATACCCTCCGTAGCCTCTATGTGATCTGATACATCAGCAATCTCAAGACCAAGCAAGGTAAGGATGTGAATGGGGAGCCTGCGGATAGGTCTAAATAGAGTTTGATCAGATGAAGGAGTGTACCTTTTGAGATCCTTGGTGACAAAAAAGTTGATGTCACTGCCCATATTGAGACCAGCATCCGCATGTAGATCAGAAATGCATAGAGACCATAATCGAGCAAAGGTGAGCTCGGTTGGGTTCTCTCTGGGGTGCTCATTGGGAATGTACTGGAGGAAATCATCCCAAAGAATTTGGCCGTAGTTGACATCGTGGCCTGTGAAGATGCTCCATACCAATTCTAACAGCTTTAAGCCCATGTTGTCGATGCCTCCGGTCCTGCCAGACAGACATCGGATGACAAAGTGGCATACGAACTGCCAAACCGCAGGCAGTTGGTTCTTCTTGAACTCACCAATCCCTCGGATCAGTTTCTGATAACCCATTTGGTAGAGTGCGGTGGTGATGTCAGATAAGGATGGTGTGAAGAACTTGATGGATGGATGAATCAAAAGGTTTATGGCATTCAAGAACTTTTCTTTGGTCAAGATGACCAAAGAATCATTGATGAGGTTAAGATGCACTTCTTGTGGGTTTTCCAGTGGTCTGTATGCAGAAAAAACACACTTGAAGAGTGTAGAAACGGGAACAACATCAGTGAATGCGTCGAATGGGCCAAATAGGATGTGATTCTTGAGGTGCTTGATCATCAGTTTTATTGGAGCATTATACGATTGATGATCTTCAAACACTGCACGGAAGTTGCTTGAAGAGATTGATGGTGTTGTGGAACCAGTTTGAGACATGGAGCCTGAAGCCTTGGATTGCTTCTTTGATGCACATGATTTCGCCATTGAGAGATGTGAGATTGGAGTTTTTGAGAGCTTTTTGGAGTTTTGAGAGAATAGAGAATAATCGATTAACAGAGAGCGTAAACGATTTTAGTGAAGAAGATGGGTTTATAAAGGGGGTAAAAGAATTTTAACCCTAGGTAAAAGATAAAAGGGGGTAAGAAGTTGAATGGGGTTTTTAGGGGGAATCAATGATTCTGGGATTGAATCTCAGTCACACGAATATGAAACGGTTTTTGGATAGATTTTGAGAAATCTTAAAAGTGGGTTTTCATTTAATGGCGGATTAGACGCATGGTAATACGTCAGGTAAACGTGGGGTGAGGAGAGAGAAAGTTGTGGCTGATGGGATGTGGTTGGGAGAGGAAAGGACAAGTTGAGGATTGATTGATTTGGGAATCGTTCTTTTTGTCATCATCCCTAAAATAGGTCTGATCTTGGGTTTATTCAGAAAGAGAATGTGACAGTTTCTAAAGGGAATGTTTGTATTTTATTTAATGAAGGATCATTAAATAGCACACAAGGATTCGAGAGTTAATGATCTGTTGGAATTTATTTAAGGTGATTGCGGTTGAGAAACTTCATCGCGGATGAGCAAAGAAAGATTTCAGTGAGAATCTGTGAGAAAACACTTGTACAAAGAGTTAGAAATAAAAGAACATTACAACCCATGAGAGATACGTATGATATATGGTTGCGGTACCTAGATTGCGGTATCAAAACCATCTATCATATGTAATTCTCAGTTAGAACCACAATGGAGACCAATGATGGTCTGCGGTAGCTAACACTTCATAAAGAATTATGGGTCCGGATTCATCATTCCCCACATTTGTAAGAATGCATTGAGTTTTGTAGAGTCAAGAGCTTTTGTGAACACATCAGCAATCTCTTCATGAGTAGGAACAAAGATGAGTTCAATATTACCTTTCAGAATATGATCTTTGATGAAATGATACCGTAACTCAATATGTTTTGTCTTGGAGTGCTGAATAGGATTATGAAAGATTGTTATAACACTTTCAGAGTCACAGTAAATTGGTATCCGCAGCATTCTATACCCGTAGTCTAACAATTGTGTCTTCATCCAAAGAACTTGGGAACAGCAGCTGGTTGCGGCCACCTATTCTGCTTCTATAGTAGATAGAGATACACACGTTTGTTTTCTTGAGGACCAGCTTACAAGTCTTCCTCCTAGGAATTGGCATCCACCGGATGTACTTTTTCTATCGAACTTGCAACCTGCATGATCCGCATCGGTGAAGGCTTGAAGACTGAAGTCGTTGCCTGCGGGATACCATAAGCCCATAGATTTGCTTCCTTTAAAATACCGAAGAATTTGTTTGGCTGCGGTCATGTGAGACACTTTTGGATCAGCCTGGTATCTTGCACACACACCAGTTGCGAAGACAATGTCAGGTCTACTTGCGGTGAGGTACATCAGCGAACCAATGATACCTCTATAAGTCTTGTGATCCACAGATTCACCAGAGGGATCAATAGAGATCTTATAACCGAAGGCCATAGGGACCTTAGCAGAAGAGCAGTTGTCCATTGAATATTTCTTCAGAAGTTCGGTGGTGTATTTTTCTTGATGAACAAAAATTCCTTGCTGAATTTGTTTGACTTGAAGACCTAGAAAGAAATTAATCTCTCTATTCATGCTCATTTTGAATTTGTTGGTCATGAGCTTAGCAAATTCATCCACCATTCCTTGATCAGTCGATCCGAAGATAATATCATCCACATATATTTGTACCAACATAAGGTTGTCACCATTTGCTTTTCTGAATAATGTGGGATCAATCACTCCTTTTTTGTACCCGTATGAGACAAGAAATTCAGAGAGTGTCTCATACCAAGCTCTTGGGGCTTGTTTCAGACCATAGACTGCTTTTTCAAGCTTATAGCAGTGGTCTGGAAATTCAACATTTTCAAAGCCAGGAGGTTGCTGAAGATAAACCTCCTCTTTTAGTTCACCATTGAGGAAAGCACTCTTAACGTCTATTTGGTGTACCTTGACATTTTTGTGTGTTGCGTATGCTAGAAAGATCCGGATGGCTTCCATGCGTGCTACCGGAGCATAAGTTTCATCGTAGTCAATTCCTTCTAGTTGACTGTAACCCTTGGCAACAAGTCTTGCCTTGTTTCGGATGACTGAGCCTGATTCGTCTAGCTTGTTCTTGAAAACCCATCTTGTACCAACAATAGTATGACCTTGTGGAAGAGGAACAAGTTGTCATACTTTGTTTCTTTCAAATTCTTCTAATTCTTCTTGCATTGCAGCGATCCAGTCTGGTTCAAGCAAGGCTTCTTTGATCGTTCTAGGTTCAACCGAAGACATAAATGCTGCATAATGGCAGTGGTCAGATAAGTCTTTCGAAGACCGAGTCTGGATACTTGCGAATGGGTTGCCAATAATTTGACCTGGTGGGTGGTCTCTTGTCCATACATGAAGACGTGGCATCAGATGATCAACAGCTGCGGTAGAAGGAATATCTTAGATGTCAGAGGAATCTGCGGTTGGAGAAGGCAGTTCCTCCTGGATTTGAGAGCATCCTGCTGAATCATCTTGATCTATTGGAGCAGAATTTACTTGAGGAATCGACAGAGATTGAGGTTCCCCCTAGGTACTGGAACCTCAACAGTTGCAAAATGATCCGGAGTAGAGTTTTCCCCCTCAACCGAAGAGATGGAAGTATTGAGCGATACTACTTCAGATATAGATGGTCCAGATTCGTCGGCATGTTGTTGTTGAGCTGCGGGTGACACTAGAACTTCGGATAGTTTCGCCGTTTCAATGGGATCAAACAGATCATCATAATTGATTTCAACTAGATTCAGAGGTCCGGAAGTGGCTAGAATGTCACTTTCCATGATTGCAGTGGTTTCGGTGGATGGAGGTGCACTGTGGATGTGGGAGTCATCAAATTTCACATCGAAGCTTTCGATGATCAACCTTGTTCTTCTGATGAGCACTCGATATGCAACCTTGTTAGTAGAATAACCAAGGAAGATACCTTCGTCAGACTTTGGTGCAAACTTGTTGAGTTGGTCTCTGTTGTTGATCACGAAGCATCTACATCCAAAGATATGAAAGAAACGAATCATTCCAGTTTGGGCGTGGGTGATGTAATTTAGATGATCTGGGTGTTTGATTTGTGTTTTAGAGCCAAGGGGTATTTCGGTAAAGTTTCAGTTCAGGCTTTTATGGAAATTGGATTTTTATTCGGGAAGTTTTAAGGCAATCATGAGATGGTTAAAGCGTAGAGCTTCTCGTTACCTTGTTGGGTCATATTTTTGTGGTTTATGTTGGCTTATATTGTTATTTGTTCTTCGGCTTAGAATGGTATTTTATTATTGGGTTTATTATGTTTTCGGTTGTAAGGACCGAAATCACTATGGTCATTTCGGTCATGATGGGCTTGGGCCTTTTTATGGCGTTGTATTTGGCATATCTATACCATCTTATAAAGAGTTTATAAATGTGGGCCCTTAAAAATTTAAGACATTGTCTTAAAAAACAAGGAGATGAGTTCTGGACCTTTGCATCTAGAATGAACGGTTAGGATTTTGCTATTTGTAATCCGTGTGAAAAGGTTTCAACCAATGAGAATCAAGAAACACATAAAAATGTATGTATGCATACGGAAATAAGGTAATTTACAATTTTCCCTAATCTTTCTTTCTACTCTTTCCGTCGTTCAAACACATCCTTCCTTTCGGAAGCCATAGAAGATACAAAACTCTCCCCCTCCTCCTCTCGCAAGCCATTAACGACGCCACAAAAGTCTCGACCAAATCCCTCACCTTTCGTCACGACAGTCGTTACACCCATCGATTTACGTACGTTAAACCCCATCAGCGAATATGCAACAAAAATCTCCTTCCTTTTGTCCTGTTTTTACTAATTTTGGTTTGGGTTTTGATTTCAATGCTAGGGCTCAAAAAATATTGAAATCTTCCAAGATTGTACTGAATAAAGAGGAGAACGATTTGTTTTTTTTACTTGGTTTGATTTATGAGTTTTCTTCTAAAGAATGTTGAACGAACCGTCTTTTTTCATGTCCAAAGAACTCAAACTTCAGTCTTCTTTTTGTCCTTGTGTTAACCGATTTTGGTGTGGGTTTCGATTTCATGTGCTAGGGCTCAAGTAATCTTGAAGTCTTCTAAGAGTGTTCCTAACATTCTTTTAGTTGGTTTGATTTTAGGGTTTTCTTCTCAAGAATGTTAAAGAACCACATTTTTTTTTCAGGTTCAAAAATCTGGACTGTACTATCCCATGAAGGTTGAACGAACCTCTAATTTTACCTCGTGTTTTAGAATATTTACAGGTATACTTCTGCTTATTGCTTTTTTTAACGAACCATTATAGCCTATGTTGTTATTTTTATTGCAGTTTTTGTTTCTATCACAACCCTTATTAGTTCGATTTTACACATAAAACTTCTGATTTTGTGATTTATTCTTCTATTGTGTATTTAAATTGCAAGCAAATCAAGAAGGCATGATATCAGTTTTCTTTCTGCTTTTATTATTTACCGTATACTACCTGCACACACATCTATATTCTCTCATCCTCCTTATGTCTCTCAATCGTAATTCAAGTATCCACTATTCAATGAAGAAGCCTCTTTGTGTTTGAATATCGATTCAAATTATTGATTTTGATCAACTTAATGGGTTGTTATTGAGATTTCGAACTAACTTATGGGATTGGTTTGAATGTTTCAATTTTTCGATTTCTTCAGGTTTTGTTCCACACCATTCTTGGTTCTTTCCATCTCCTAACTCAGATTTATCTTTTTTTGGTGCCCCTGTGCTCTTAATCCACATGGTTGTTGATGGTAAGTACTTCATTATACTACATTTGCTGTTGTTTTGGGTTTGTATTTTGTTTTTTAAGATTAGATAACCACTATGATTTCAGATTGAACGTATAGATAAATGTCGCACCTTGGAAGAGGAAGTGAAGAAAGTGAATGGCGAGCAATGCATATCGTGAAATATAATTGTCAAGCATCCCCTAGTCGAAATTATAATGTGAAATGAACCTAGGGAAAGGAACAATTACATTATCTCCCTCTAGCAACTTTGAAATTGAAAAAAAGATCATACCCATATGTCCCTCAGGTGCTGTAATTGGTACTTTTAATGGAGTTTTACTTTTATAGTATCTAATCATATGGTAACTAATTATATTTATCTTGAATTCTGGTAGGTGCCTCTTGTACTGAAGTTTCTTCGTAAAATATTGTTCTGCTAAAAATATTATGTTTCAAATGAAAGGATGTAGTCCTGTGCTTTCATACTCTGTTTTATGTTCTGTAACATTTACTTTATTGACTATAGTATTTTTTTTAGTATGCCTGTAAGAAATAACAAGTTACTTTCATGTAATTGTAAATATACTTGTAAGAAATAACAAGTTACAAAAGCGGCATAAGCTCTCTTGGATTTGATATTGGGTTCGATCGATCAACACTCATCTACTCAAATCGATTTTTACAGTCGATCGATTTTCCATTCCTTCTCATATGACCGATTTTCCTTTCCTCCTCATCCGATTAAAGACTTCAAATTGATTTTTACAACTGATCGATTGCCCCTACAACCTCCACTGTGACATAATTGCACATGTTGACCAAATTTCCCCTGTTTACCCTTTGCTTTTTTGCTGAAATATTCCCAGATCAATCTGATTAGTTTAAGATTTTAAGATTGAAAGTACCATTTCTTGATAGAACCAATTATAACAGCCTCCTCTGTGACAAAAATTCCTTTGTTGAAGCATTGCACGTATGACATATTAAATTGGCCATGTATGTTAGCTAAAATTAGATAAAGTGATGTGTCATGTGCACATACTATGAATTAGGAATGGCTATCTTGATTCGTTCTTCAACTGCTGAGGTGGTTGCTTCTGCCACCGTTGAAATGAAACCTTCTTGCTTTATGTATAGGAAGAAACATGTCAGTAAAAAATGACAATTAATGCTGCTGTTAAACTGTTGGAATAGTGTCTAAGGCTGCAACTATATTAGGCAAGTATTTGACCCGATTGTGCATGGTCCTTTTGGGTTGCCTTCACCATAGCAACTTGACAGGATGATTTATTATGAGAGAATAAATATTATTAATATATTATGATAATAATATAAGGAATAATAATATTGTTATTTGATTAATATAATTCATAAATTAATTAGAATTAATTTGGTGACTTAAAGAGATTAATTAAATAAGAGGGTATAAACTGTCAATTGTTTGATAGTTACACTTTGGGCTGTAAATCCTTTATGGATAGGGTTGGACGATTTCTAGGGCTTGGGATAAGCCACAAATCGTCCAAGAGCTTATCATGGAAAGGATTTGGATTGCTTTAAGTAAAGATTATCCAACTAGGGTTTAAGGGTGAAACCCTAGGAGCCTTACAAGTATAAATAGACCCTTGGGGCAAGGGAAATCGACACCTCTACTAAAGCAAAGAAACCCTGGCCGATTTCTATTCCCTTTCCTCTCTCTCAAATCATCCTCTTGTTAGTTGGTGTTTGTAAGCCATTAGAGGAGTGACATTTGTGACTCTAAAGCTCCAAGAACAAGAAGATCAAACAAGTGTTTCAAGGTAAGCATCTAATTCTGATTGTGTATTGTTCTTATACTCCATTAGTCATTAGAAGTCTTGGATCCAATGCATGTTTAATTAGAGAAACCTAGATCCAAGCATTAGGGTTTCTATGTGCACATAGGAATGTTTATATGGCCAAAACTCATCAGTGGTATCAGAGCCTAGATTGGTTTCTATTAAATTGATGCATGATTGTTTGTTTCTTGCTTGCAAAATTCGAATTTTGTGTTTCTGTGTCATGAACTCGACGAGTCCCATGGTGGACTCGACGAGTTGGCCTGACTCGGCGAGTCCAGTTGGGAACTCGGCGAGTCTGAGCGTCAGGAAGGGCCAAAATCGAGATTTTTTGATATTTATCTTATGGAAACTTGCCTTTATCATATTAGATCAACCCTAATCCGATTTTTTGATATATATGACTATAATCTTGATCTAATTAAAGATATTTATCAATTAATAAAATATTTAATTTCCTTATGTGATAATTAATTAATTATTTTGATTAAATTGGTTAATTATTTTGCAAGAAATCATTAAATAAATCAAATATGGATAATTATGGAATTAATTGTTAATTAAGATTATTTGTTATTTGATCCTCCATGTTTTAAATGTTTAAAACTTGCCCTCAAGTTTTGAAATTTATGTTTTGTGATTAAAAGTTTAATTTAGACAATTTTAAATTTCAAACCCTAGAATTTTACAAGTTTAAAAAAATTCAACCCTATACTAATATAATATTACAAGATTAATATGTATATATATGTATAACTAAAATGCTAGTCTTACCGTTTCAAGGCCTCATTCACGAAGCCGATCTATAAGGTGGGTATAAGGTTGCGGCCTATAAAATGACGCTTAATGGGTGTACACTCACACCCACCGCTTGCTTGATCGGTGGAGGGTCGTTAGCTTAACGGGTAGGATAGGGCAACCTCATCTCTCATTAAAAGTATAATATGAAATACAAAGTAACTACATGTTTTTCAAAAATTTCCCAATCTTAGTTACTTTAGGAAAAGTGAATTGATGCAATCCCATGAAATTACACTTTGCACCCTTGCTAAGAAGTTAGTGGAGCGTGTGTGGTTTACCGGCACACTAATTGGTTCTAAGCAAAGGTGGAAAAGGGTGATTCATTGTTTATCATAGTTCGATGGAGCGTGTGTGGTTTACCGGCACATCGAATAGGTGATCGTTACAATGAAGGCACCATGTAAATTTGCATGGTAATTCACACCCGCTTTGTGATCCTCGGTATCCTAGTCACAAACAAGAGGGACATATCGAGATTTAAACATGCCATTGAAAAGTTTCAATGAATCTCATTAAGACCTAGGAATTCTCAATACATTTAGAACTTAAAGTTAGTTTTCGTAATGGAGAATTAGTGAATCGTCATTCACTTGCCTTCAAATTGTTTGCATGTTAGATTACGGTATCCCTTTTCTAATATGTAAATATGGTTGTTGGATCCTAGCCCTAATTTTCTTATTGGGTGATAATTAGGGATTCATATTCTAATATATCTTTGTCCTTTCTATTTGTAGATGTAGAACGCAAACAACGCTGCTGCTAGTTCATTCACATTGATGAGCCTTTGTCAAAAGGTCACTTTCGATGGGACGAACTTTAGCGAATGGATAAGATACATTCGCACTATTGCTCGCTATGAGGACAAAGAGTATGTCCTCGATGAGAAGCTCAAGAAAATCAACCCTGAAATCGCTACTCCGGCTGAAATGACCGCCTTTGAAACTCACGAGCGGGATGCAATGAAGGTACATTGCATCATGATAGCCACTATGAACTCTGAATTCCAAAAGTCCTGTAATAACCCGATATTTCAGGTCATTAAAAATCGAGCCTTGTAACCTCTTTGTAAAGTAATAAGAATATCATCGAAAAATGAAATATTCAAAAGCTCTGTTTGGAGTACACTATGTAGTAGATATCGTCTTAAGGTTTCCAAACATATAAAGAACACTAAAATCCGAGTTATAACGAAGAAGTTATGACCATTCTCAGTTTTAAGACAAAAACCGGCAATGGAGATACGTAAAAATGCGAAGTTTCAATAAAATACTTTTTGACCTTAGGTGTCTAAATGAAAGTCATAGATATCATTAAACTGCAAACATACATAAAAAGAACGCCCAAATCTGACATCGTATGAAAAAGTTATGAATTATTAACGAACTTTTCTTACCCCGACCTTTTAATAATAAATAATAAAAATAATTTCGAAATTTGCCGACGGAATCTAAACGAAAGTTGTAGATCATAGTTTCACCTACGCGTGGATATAAAGAACCTCGAAAACGGAGTTCGTATGAAGGAGTTATGAATTTTTGAAGTTTGATAAATAATTAATATATAAATTAAATCCAAAAATCGGTATTATCTGAAGGGTGAGTCACCGGGTCCATCCGAGTTACGCCCGGCGTACCCTCGTACGCCCAGCGTACTCAAGGACTAGGCTCCGGTTCGTCCACGTCGCCCCTATGCGAGACTATGCCCCGTCCCATCCGAAGCCGAGGCAGTCGAGGACTCGGTCACGCATGACGCATGAGTACGCCCCGCGTAACCTCGTACGCCCAGCGTACCGAGGCCTCTCAGCCCCTATAAAAGGGATGCGAGGGTTCCGGGGAAACTTGCTCATTTTCTCTCGTTTTTCTTGCGTTTTGCCTTGTTTTCCGTGCAATAATTATCCCGAAGCCCCGGTTTTCATACTCAAGCCCCGAAGGAAGTTTTACGCTCCCGAGATTCCCGAGAATCCCGAGAAAATCCGCTTTTTCAAGTCAAAGTTCTGCTCGGTTTTCGTCACACCTTCTTCAATCTATCAAGTGAGTTCATACCCCTACAAATACACTTTAAATACGTTTTAAGTGCTTTTTATACTCTTTTAGGGGGGGAATACAAGTAAACATACGGTTATTATCGTGTATTTCATAAAGTTTTACTTTACTCGTTTTTATCAAATGAATCACTTGTGATTCATTACTAATATGTGAAAACTCTTGTCATACTTTGCATGCACTAGATTTATTCAAAGTATTTAGTAATTCCAAAGTATCCTTCGTTGCTAAACCGTTTTATACATTTTAAGAACTTATGATTTATGCTTTGTCAAACATTGTGAAAAAAGATAATCTTTGCATACAAAACTATTACTTTAATACAGACTTAGTTGAGAATCCGTGAGACATGTACATCTTCAAATACTGCCTTTTTCTAGAAGGTGTCGCTAGAAGTCCTGTCTATAACCAGAGTCTCCCGTTCGGAGAACGTGTCAAATGTGTATAGATCTATACGAGAAGTCATGATCCCGCGCCCTGACTGTTAGCTACAGTCCGTCCTTTGGGGTGACAGTTTGTCATAACGCTACGACGCCTGAAGAACGTCGCTACAGGCATATTATGTTTAGTATGGTTATAAAACTCATCGGATATACAATTATTATAGTACTTCTTATTGATGAATGAGTAGCTATTAAAACTATTCTTCATCTAACAAACTGCAATCTTCTAATAGGTTTTGTTATATAAATCTATGCTTCAACCTTCTAAAGCATGTCATTTGCTTTCGGTTTTTAGTCTTGGACATTAGACTAACTATTACTTTAGGAAAATATGGGATTTTCCTGTATACAAAACAAACAACTAATAGGAAAATAAGGGATTTTCTTGATTCAACTATCTACATTTTTCAATACAAATATTCTCATGCATTTCATACTTTTATAAGAAAATAAGGGATTTTCTTGGAAAACATACACTCAATTTGGAATGGCATACAATTTTTCTAAACCACTTATGAACTCACCAACTTAATTGTTGACACTTTCTCTTTGAAATAAATTGTATTCTCAGGGAACCGCTAAGCAGGTTTGGAAATCAAGTTTTGGGGATTAACGCGCTGGCTCTAATTACTTCTTTTGAAAGATGTTTATGTATTTATCTTTTGAACATGTAATGAATACAATTATGTAAACATTTTTAAAACCTTTATATATGTATGGTGGTGTGTACTTTCCTTTCTATGAACTGTTATGATACTGAATATGACGTCCTCCGCCCCCGAACGTTTCCGCCGTTCTAGTTTGGGGGTGTGACAGATTGGTATCAGAGCATTGTTTATAGGGAATTAAGTATATCAAAACCATTTTTTTGGTATACAACTATAAACTCAACTGGGCCAAAACACTCTGAGAAGAGTCATACTTTTGAAATTAAATTTATTTAGTTTTTGTAAAATAGGCATGCACTCATTTCATACTAATAACAGCTTCATATAAGATCATTTTAGAAGTATTATAAATAAGTTGTGCAGTGCAGGTACGCCTTGGGACATGTAATCGGAACTGGGAAGAATATAGCCTGATCAACTATATTTGTCCGAGAGCCGACTAACGTGTGCCAAGGAGTGTCTGCAGTGGACAACAAATTTAAAACTTATCAAAAGCATATCGTTAAATAATACTAAGGGAGTATTTGAGTATCAACTACCATTAAACTTAAGGGTAAATTTCATGTGCTCTAGCTTATAGTAAATTCTTAACCCTATTCTCGTACAGACTCAATGGCTGGATTCCATCACCCCAATGACCCCTACTACCCCAACCAAGGTAATGGAGGATGGATCGAAGAAGATCCCGAAGAAGACGAAGAACCTATAGAGTTGGATGAAGGAGATGACTTTGGTATAGATTCAGAGCCAGAGGTTATCAATCCACCAGCCCCACAACCTCCCGGCTATGTGAGGAACTTCCAAGGACCCACTCCTATATGGGGGAGTCACCTCCACCATTGGAGCCAACAAAAAAACCTACGCCCTCCCTACGGCATGTGCCGAGACTTCTACGATGTCCGCGGCGGAGGTTCAGCTGATCGGGCACTACCAGTAATGGTGGGCAAGCTAGCCAATCAGTCCTACCAATCCGGAGTTCAAGCTATCCTGATTCGGGATGTCAACGTAGAAGTACAGGTTCACACTTCTGACATCCGTAGGCTGGATAGAATTCAGGACAATGCCCAACTCCAAACCGAGGCATTCCAAGCACAAATGATTGCAGCCCTAGCCGAATTAAGGGAACAACAAGTCGCTTTTGATAGGCGTCTAATGGAATCGAAGCAATCGGATGCGGAGTCAAGCTCCAAGCGCAACCTACGTCGCAAGTAGTGCTTGCCAAAATTTCACATTTTGTTATAAATTAGGACTTCGGATAAGAGTATTATTTTCTTTCAACTTTCTGTAATCGGAGACCTTTAGAAAGGTCAAAAACTTTTGTCTAAACTCGGATGTAACACAACTATATGTTTAATATATATAGGGCATAACTCTTTCGTATGTTAATTATGTGCAGTTCATTCAATTCATAAGTATATTTATTCAAACTCCATTTGTAAATCAAGCTCAAGACCCTGTGTTGGTCAAACCAAATTCTTGAACTATTAAAGAAAGTTAACTCAATATCATTCAACTCTCAACCACCAAAACTTATAATCTCTCATTTTCTTTTGGCAGCGCGATGCCTCCTCATCTAAACCTAAGGCCCAGACCGGGCACGATGCCACCACCACCTCCACCACCAACGTATGATCCGGCCATGGTCTAGGCTGCTATCACAGCAGCAGTAACAACAACTCTCTCGCAAATAAACTCCAATGGAAATGGAGGTACAGGAAGCAGCACGAATCATTCCAATCGTGGCACTGGTCATGGTCAAGTAAGAGAATGTACTTACAAGGAGTTCTCCAACTCAAAGCCAAAAACTTTTAATGGCATTGGGGGAGTCATTACACTAATGCAATGGTTCGAAAAGACCGAAACAGTCTTCGAGATCTGCTCATGCCAAGAAACAAGCAAGGTTAAGTTCGCTGCTTGCACCTTCATAGATCGAGCCCTCACTTTGTGGAAAGCCATGTGAATTCTGTGACTCTCACTGTCGCCAACGCCATGAGTTGGGAGGATCTGAAGGTTCTACTACTGGAAGAATACTGCCCAAGGGGCGAAGTGCAAAAGCTTGAGCAAGAGCTCTGGAATCTGAAGATGACTGGGTCTGATCTAGTCGCCTACACAACTAGGTTCAACGACCTCGCTGCATTGTGCCCTACCATGGTCAACCCAGAATCAAAGAAAGTTGAAAGGTACATTTGGGGGTTGTCACCCCAGATTCAAGGGCATGTCCTAGCTTCCAACCCTATTACCTACAACAACGCTAAACGCCTGGCTCAACGACTTATCGACCACGGGGTAAAACAGGGTACCATTGCAGCTACCGCCAATCCATCTAAGGAGGCACAGGGCCAGAGTAGGCCTTGGAACAAGACAAGGGGACAAACCCTACAGGAGAACCCCAATAAACAACAAGTAGTAGCGATCCACGCTATTACTGTACCTACCAACACTGCCCCCACAAGCTCATACAATGGGAAACTTCCGAAATGCAACCAATGCAACTTCCACCACCACGGTCTCTGCCGTGACCTCCAATGCACTAGGTGCAATAAGAAGGGGCATACAACACGTTACTGCAAAGATCTGACACAACAATCCGCCCCCGCTGCTAATACCGGAGTAAGCCGCGCCTGCTTTGAGTGCGGAGACACGGGGCACTACCGCAGGGACTGCCCGAAGGCAAACAACAGGAATACCGGCAGAAGGGGCCGAGTATTCGCAATGGGATAAGATGAAGCCGTTGCGGACCTCCCACTGTTGTTACGGGTACATTTCTTCTCGATAACTCGTATGCATGCATTTTGTTTGACAGTGGAGCGGAGAGAAGTTTTGTGAGTCACGATTTTAAAGGCCTGCTAAAGCCATTACCACAATCATTAAGTGAACCGTTTATAGTAGAAATGGCCAACGGTAAAACCGAAGGCACTAAGGAGATATACTTAAACTGTACCCTAACTCTAAACGATAATCCCTTTCCAATCAACCTCATGCCAGTCTCGATTAAGAGTTTCGATGTCATCATTGGCATGGATTGGCTGAGTTCTCATCATGCTGACATTTTATGTTACGATAAGGCCGTTCGCCTTAATCTGCCAACCGGCGAAACTTTCTTTGTCTTGGGCGACAAACCTAGTACCACTCTTCATATCATCTCAAGCATCCAAGCTTAGAAGTGCCTACGCAAGGAGTATCACGCGTTTTTGGCACATGTCGTGGATGTGAAACGCGAAGTCCAGGACGTCAAGAATGTGCCTGACGTATGCGATTTTCCCAACGTTTTTCCCGAGGACCTTCCAGGAATACCACCCGCGAGACAAGTCGAGTTCAGAATCGATCTGGTTCCCGGAGCTACCCCAATAGCCAAGCGCCCTATCGGTTAGCCCCGACGGAGATGCAAGAGCTATCCAGCCAACTGAATGAGCTACTCGGAAAAGGATTCATCAGGCCGAGCTTCTCGCCTTGGGGAGCACCCGTATTATTCGTGAAAAAGAAGGATGGATCATTCAGGATGTGCATCGACTACCGAGGACTCAACAAACTTACCATCAAGAACCGTTATCCCTTACCCCGAATCGACGACTTATTCGACCAACTCCAAGGAGCCAACTACTTCTCCAAGATCGATCTGAGATCAGGATATCACCAGCTGCGAGTCCTAGAGAGTGATGTTCCCAAGACGGCCTTCCGAACGAGATACGGACATTACGAGTTCGTAGTGATGCCGTTCGGACTAACCAATGCCCCGACCGTATTCATGGACCTAATGAATCGGGTATGTCGTCCATTCTTGGATAAATTTGTGATAGTATTCATAGACGACATACTCATTTATTCAAAGAATAAAGAAGAGCATAGTCAACATCTGAGACAAGTCTTAGAGACGTTACGAACTGAGAGACTTTATGCAAAGTTCTCGAAATGCGAGTTTTGGATTAGAAAGGTGGACTTCCTCGGTCACGTGGTCAGCAAGGAAGGAATCCACGTGGACCCATAAAAAATCAAGGCTATCAAAAATTGGTGTGCACCAACTACACCAACAGAGATTCGCCAATTTCTAGGTCTTGCTGGTTATTATCGAAGGTTCATTCAGAACTTCTCCAACATCGCAAAGCCTCTTACCGCCTTAACTCAGAAAGGGGTGACCTACAACTGAGGAGAAAAACAAGATGCTGCATTTCAAACTCTGAAACAAGCCCTTTGCAGTGCGCCCATTCTTTCTCTTCTAGAGGGGACCGAAGATTTTGTGGTGTATTGCGACGCTTCGAAGAAAGGGCTGGGTTGTGTACTAATGCAGAGAGGAAAGGTTATTGCATATGCCTCACGACAACTGAAAACGCATGAAGTCAACTACACCACTCATGACCTAGAACTTGGAGCGGTGGTCTTCGCTCTGAAAATCTGGAGGCACTACCTATACGGGACCAGGTGCACCATCTTTACAGACCACAAGAGCCTTCAACACATCTTCTACCAGAAGGAGTTAAACATGAGACAACGACGTTGGGTTGAATTGCTCAACGACTACGAATGTGAGATTCGCTATCATCCGGGAAAGGCAAACGTCGTGGCCAATGCCCTTAGTCGTAAGGAGTACTCTGGTCGAAGAGTGAAGTCATTAACCATGTCGATCCATTCGCACTTGTCAGCACAAGTCAAGGAGGCTCAAATAGAGGCCTAGAAACCCGAAAACGTGACAGGTGAGACCCTTAGGGGGATGGACAAGAACCTAGAAATCAAGAGTGACGGAGTACGCTACCTCATGAACCGAATCTGGACACCCAAGTTTGGTGGGTTCAGAGAGGTAGTTATGAGCGAAGCACACAAGACTCCATACTCCGTGCACCCAGGGTCAGATAAGATGTATCTAGATCTCAAGCAACTCTACTGGTGGCCAAACATGAAAGCAGAGATTGCTACCTATGTGAGCAAGTGTTTGACTTGCGCCAAGATAAAAATAGAACACCAAAAACACTCAGGTCTACTCCATCAACCTGAAATACCTGAGTGGAAATGGGAACAGATTTCCATGGACTTCATAACGAAACTGCCCTAAACTCAGGGTGGCCAAGATACTATTTGGGTGATCGTCGACAGACTAACCAAGTCCGCTCATTTCTTACCGATCAAGGAAACTGATAAGATGGAAAAACTATCGAGAACCTACATCCGAGAGATCGTACGACTTCATGGAGTGCCGATGTCTATCGTCTCAGATAGAGACAGAAGATTCACTTCCAGATTCTGGCAATCATTTCAAAAATCCATGGTAACAAGGTTGGATATGAGTACAGCATACCACCCACAAATTGATGGACAGAGTGAGAGAACGATCCAAACCTTGGAACACATGTTGCGAGCATGTGTAATCGACTTTGGTAAAGCGTGGGATGTTCACTTACCTTTAGTCGAGTTCTTTTATAACAATAGTTATCATACTAGTGTCAAGACTGCTGCTTTTGAAGCCCTTTACGGCCGTAAGTGCAGATCACCTCTGTGCTGGACGGAAGTAGGCGACACGCAGTTGGCAAAAGGTCTAGTCCCTGATAGCACCCTCACTGGTCCGGAGATCATCAGAGAAACGACTGAAAAGATCGTTCAAATATGAGAACGACTGAAATCCTCAAGGGATAGGCAAAAGAGTTATGCCGACAAAAGACGAAAACCCTTGGAATTTCAGATTGGAGACCGTGTACTGCTAAAGGTCTCACCCTGGAAGGGCATGATACGCTTTGGAAAGCATGGGAAACTAAATCCTCGGTACATTGGACCCTTTGAAATCATTTCAAGAATTGGTCCAGTGGCTTACAAATTCCAATTTCCAATCGAACTTAACAAAGTACATCCAGTATTCCATGTATCGAACCTGAAAAAGTGTTTGTCCGATGAAACACTAGTAATTCCACTCGATGAAATCGAACTTAACGAAAATCTTAACTTTGTGGAAGAACCCGTCGAGATCATGGATAGGGAAATTAAACGAACTAAGCAGAGTCGAATACCAATAGTAAAGGTTCGCTGGAACGTTAAGCGAGGACCTGAATTCACATGGGAACGAGAAGATCAGATGCAACAGAAGTATCCGCATCTTTTCCTCAGCCCCTAAAACTTTTCTTTTGTATTTAATTTCGGGACGAAATTCCCTCTAACGGGGGGATGATGTAACAACCCGATATTTCAGTTCCTTAAAAATCGAGCCTTGTAACATTTTTGTAAAGTAATAAGAATATCATCGAAAAATGAAATATTCAAAAGCTCTGTTTGGAGTACACTATGTAGTAGATATCGTCTTAAGGTTTCCAAACATATAAAGAACACTAAAATCCGAGTTATAACGAAGAAGTTATGACCATTCTCAGTTTTAAGACAAAAACCGGCAATGGAGATACGTAAAAATGCGAAGTTTCAATAAAATACTTTTTGACCTTAGGTGTCTAAATGAAAGTCATAGATATCATTAAACTGCAAACATACATAAAAAGAACGCCCAAATTTGACATCGTATGAAAAAGTTATGAATTATTAACGAACTTTTCTTACCCCGACCTTTTAATAATAAATAATAAAAATAATTTCGAAATTTGCCGACGGAATCTAAACGAAAGTTGTAGATCATAGTTTCACCTACGCGTGGATATAAAGAACCTCGAAAACGGAGTTCGTATGAAGGAGTTATGAATTTTTGAAGTTTGATAAATAATTAATATATAAATTAAATCCAAAAATCGGTATTATCTGAAGGGTGAGTCACCGGGTCCATCCGAGTTACGCCCGGCGTACCCTCGTACGCCCAACGTACTCAAGGACTAGGCTCCGGTTCGTCCACGTCGCCCCTATGCGAGACTATGCCCCGTCCCATCCGAAGCCGAGGCAGTCGAGGACTCGGTCACGCATGACGCATGAGTACGCCCCGCGTAACCTCGTACGCCCAGCGTACCGAGTCCTCTCAGCCCCTATAAAAGGGATGCGAGGGTTCCGGGGAAACTTGCTCATTTTCTCTCGTTTTTCTTGCGTTTTGCCTCGTTTTCCGTGCAATAATTATCCCGAAGCCCCGGTTCTCATACTCAAGCCCCGAAGGAAGTTTTACGCTCCCGAGATTCCCGAGAAAATCCGCTTTTTCAAGTCAAAGTTCTGCTCGGTTTTCGTCACACCTTCTTCAATCTATCAAGTGAGTTCATACCCCTACAAATACACTTCAAATACGTTTTAAGTGCTTTTTATACTCTTTTAGGGGGGGAATACAAGTAAACATACGGTTATTATCGTGTATTTCATAAAGTTTCACTTTACTCGTTTTTATCAAATGAATCACTTGTGATTCATTACTACTATGTGAAAACTCTTGTCATACTTTGCATGCACTAGATTTATTCAAAGTATTTAGTAATTCCAAAGTATCCTTCGTTGCTAAACCGTTTTATACATTTTAAGAACTTATGATTTATGCTTTGTCAAACATTGTGAAAAAAGATAATCTTTGCATACAAAACTATTACTTTAATACAGACTTAGTTGAGAATCCGTGAGACATGTACATCTTCAAATACTGCCTTTTTCTAGAAGGTATCGCTACAAGTCCTGTCTATAACCAGAGTCTCCCGTTCGGAGAACGTGTCAAATGTGTATAGATCTATACGGGAAGTCATGATCCCGCGCCCTGACTGTTAGCTACAGTCTGTCCTTTGGGGTGACAGTTTGTCATAACGCTACGACGCCTGAAGAACGTCGCTACAGGCATATTATGTTTAGTATGGTTATAAAACTCATTGGATATACAATTATTATAGTACTTCTGATTGATGAATGAGTAGCTATTAAAACTATTCTTCATCTAACAAACTGCAATCTTCTAATAGGTTTTGTTATATAAATCTATGCTTCAACCTTCTAAAGCATGTCATTTGCTTTCGGATTTTAGTCTTGGACATTAGACTAACTATTACTTTAGGAAAATATGGGATTTTCCTGTATACAAAACAAACAACTAATAGGAAAATAAGGGATTTTCTTGATTCAACTATCTACATTTTTCAATACAAATATTCTCATGCATTTCATACTTTTATAAGAAAATAAGGGATTTTCTTGGAAAACATACACTCAATTTGGAATGGCATACAATTTTTCTAAACCACTTATGAACTCACCAACTTAATTGTTGACACTTTCTCTTTGAAATAACTTGTATTCTCAGGGAACCGCTAAGCAGGTTTGGAAATCAAGTTTTGGGGATTAACGCGCTGGCGTTAATTACTTCTTTTGAAAGATGTTTATGTATTTATCTTTTGAACATGTAATGAATACAATTATGTAAACATTTTTAAAACCTTTATATATGTATGGTGGTGTGTACTTTCCTTTCTATGAACTGTTATGATACTGAATATGACGTCCTCCGCCCCCGAACGTTTCCACCGTTCTGGTTTGGGGGTGTGACAAGTCCTATGAGGACATGTACCCGTACGAGATGCACCAAGACTTGTTGGAGAGATACCACCAAAACGCGAGACAAGAGCGTTATGAGATTTTCACTGACATGATTTCTGCTAAAATGGGTCATGGAGAGTCTCTTACCGTGCACCTGCAAAAGATGCAAAGGTATGTCGACCGTCTTCGCAAGTTGAATGTTAACTTTGGGGAAGACTTGGCGATCGACATGGTGCTTCACTCTTTGCCTCCAAGTTACAATCAATTTAGGATGACCTACCACATGAACAAAGAAGAGGTCACCCTAAGAAAGCTCCAAGGTCTCTTGAGGGTCGCTGAGAGCCACTTCAAGGACAAGTCTGTTGAACCAACTCCCAATCCACTCGCTGCTCCTGTTTTGGCTATTGGACAAGGAAGGGGAAAGAAGAGGAAGGCTTCGTCTAAGAACCATCGCAAGGTTAATCCCCGAGATGGTGCCTCTTCTAGTGGGACCAAAGTTGATCCTGCTAAGCCTTGCCCTAACCCAAAGGAGGCAGAGTGCCACCACTGCCACAAGATAGGACATTGGAAGAGAAGCTGCCCAGAGTACCTGCAAGCCATCAAGGAAGGAAAGATCAAGCCGTCTTTCGCAGGTATATACACAATTAAATCTAACGATTCATCTCATGATATTTCTTGGGTTCTTGATACCGGTTGTGGTTACCACATTTGTTCTAATGTGCAGGGACTAAGAAGAAGTAGAGACGTGGAGCATGGAAGAATAAATCTAATCATGGGGAACAGAAGATCGTCGCCTGTGACCAAGATTGGAGTGTATTCTTTGGTGCTTAGGAATGGTTTATCTTTAGATTTGAACAATTGTTGCTATTCGCCAGAAATGGCTAGAAACATCATTTCATTTCATGGTTTGTTTAGACAAGGTTTTAGATTTTCTTTTAATAATGAGAATGGTTCTATTTTGGCTTATCTAAATGGTGTCTTTTATTTTGAAGCTATACCATGTAATGGAATTTATGAAACCGTTATGATTATAGATAACTTAGGAAATAATGTTTTATGCATGGATTCTTCCAATAGTATGGATAGAGCATCCATGTGGCATTGTCGTCTTGGACATGTCAACAAGAAATGCATAGCCCAACTCCAAAAGGATGGAGTGTTGGAGTCATTCGACCTTAGGGAAGATGACACATGCGAGTCTTGTTTGCTTGGAAAGATGACTAAGTCACCCTTTGCTGGTACATGCGAAAGGGGTGAGGGTCTATTGGACCTAATACATACCGATGTATGTGGACCGTTTAGATCAACCACGAAGGATGGGAACCGCTTCTACGTGACTTTTACCGATGACTATAGTAGATATGGGTATATCTACTTAATCAAGCAAAAGTCAGAAACTTTTGAAAAGTTCAAAGAGTTCAAGAATGAAGTGGAGAATCAATTGGGCAGGAAAATCAAGATGCTTCGATCCGATCGAGGAGGAGAGTACCTAAGTCTTGAGTTCCACGATTATCTCAAGGTGTGTGGAATAGTTTCACAATTGACGACACCTAGGACACCACAATTGAATGGTGTGGCAGAAAGGCATAATCGAGCCTTATTGGACATGGTTCGCTCTATGATGAGTCATGCTTCACTACCTATATCTTTTTGGGGGTATGCCTTAGAGACTGCCGCCCATATCCTTAACTGAGTCCCTACTAAGAAGGTTGCCAAAACACCTCACGAGATGTGGACAGGGAAAGCTCCGTCGTTGGCACACATCAAGGTTTAAGGTTGTGAGGCTTTCGTAAGACGAGATACTCACGACAAGATTGAACCTCGTAGTGAGCGATGTATTTTCATAGGCTACCAGCAGAAATCCTTTGGATATCTCTTCTATAGACCGAAGCACAATGTTGTCTTCGTTGCGAGGAGAGGAGTTTTCCGAGAGCGAGAACTCATAAGCGAAGGAGACAGTGGGAGGCAGATCGAGCTTGAAGAGATTCAAGAGTCGATAGATGAAGGAACCTCTACCGCTGGCACTCAACCCGAGGAGGAAACTCCGGTTCAACCGATTGACTAATCCTTACCTCTTAGACGTTCCGAAAGAGTTAGAGTTCAACCCCAGTTTTATGGTTTTCATATTACTACTGAAGGGGACACATATATTAGTGATGGTACAATAATAAAACTTGATGAACCTAATAGCTATAAGGAAGCCATGGCAGGCCCGGAGTCTGCGAAATGGAAAGAGGAAATGGATAGCGAGATCCAATCCATGTATGATAACCAAGTTTGGAATTTGGTTGATAATGTGCCCGGACGTAAGACCGTTGGGTGCAAATGGATCTTCAAGAAGAAGACCGACGTGGATGGAAACGTACACACATATAAGGCGCGATTGGTTGCGAAGGGCTTTACTCAAACTCCCGGAGTTGACTATGATGAGACCTTCTCACCAGTCGCGAAGATAAAATCTATTAGAGTGATGCTAGCAATTGCCGCATTTCATGATTATGAGATTTGACAAATGGATGTCAAGACCGCTTTCCTTAATGGGAAGTTGGCTGAGGATGTTTACATGGCTCAGCCAGAGGGGTTTGTGGATCCGAAGCATCCGAATAGAGTGTGTAAGCTTGAGAAGTCCATTTATGGACTTAAGCAAGCATCTCGCATATGGAATCTTTGCTTCGATGAGAAAGTCAAAGAGTTTGGATTTGTACGAAGCGAAGATGAATCGTGTGTATATGTCAAAGCCAGTGGGAGTATAGTAAGCTTCCTCGTTCTATATGTCGATGACATATTACTCATAAAAAACGACATCCCGACTCTGCAGGAGGTTAAGTCCTGGCTCGGGAAGTGCTTCGCTATGAAGGACCTCGGAGAGGCTTCCTATATTTTGGGAATAAGGATAGTAAGAGAGAGAAGTAAGAGACTAATAGGACTTAGTCAGAACACTTACTTAGAGAAGGTACTAAAACGTTTTAGTATGGAAAACTCGAAGAAGGGAGAATTACCGATACAAAGTAATGCCAAGTTGAGTAAGACTCAAAGTCCGAGTACCGAAGCTGAAATAGCAGAAATGAGCCGAGTACCATACACTTCCGCAGTTGGCTCAATCATGTATGCTATGACTTGTACTCGCCCTGATGTAGCCTTTTCTTTGAGCATGGTTAGCAGATATCAAGGGAACCCCGGCAGAGCCCATTGGATTGTGGTTAAGAGTATCCTTAAGTACCTTCGGAGGACGAAGGAATGGTTCTTAGTCCTCGGAGGGAGTGATGACTTGAAGGTGCGAGGGTATAGTGACGCCAGCTTTCAGACCGACAGGGACAACTACCGTTCGCAGTCGGGCTGGGTCTTTACCCTAAATGGAGGAGCGGTAACTTGGAAAAGTTCCAAGCAGGAAACCGTAGCTGATTCAACGTGCGAATCAGAGTACATTGCAGTGAGCGAAGTGTCGAAGGAGGCAATATGGTTGAAGAACTTCATCGGTGATCTTGGAGTTGTACCTGCCATAAAGGAGCCCATGGAGATTTTCTGTGATAATGAAGGAGCGGTTGCCTTGACCAAGGAACCAAGGGATCATGGTAGATCTCGACATATCGACAGAAAATATCACTTCATTAGACATCGTGTAGAAGAAGGACAACTTGTAGTGAAGAGGATATCATATGAAGATAACCCAGCAGATCCGCTTACGAAGGGACTGAGTAGGGTTAAGCACTTGCAGCATGCTAGGAGTATTGGGCTGAAGGATGATATTAACATAGATTAGATAGTAGTAGAAACATGTAATAGATAAATGTAATTAAATAAAGGAGTATTATTTATGAGTAATGTTACTGTCTTATGTTAATTTTTTAACTATTTTTTCATTTTGCATGTTTTGACTTCCAGAATAATTGAGTTTATTAAGAGTAATCGAATTATTCAAATTTTCCACAATCGTTCATATGTTGGAAGTAGATATGAATGAAGATTGTCATGAATCGGTGTGTAGATTGTCTAAATGGTTTTAGACATAACAAAGGGTTGCTGCAACGTTCATGAGTGCTTATGAGCTGGTTTTGAGCATTGGAACAAACCCGTGCTTGCTGGAATCACCTTATGGAATATGATATAAAAGGGTGATCGCAAGACGATAATATCATATAGTCTTAAAACCTAGATATATGGTTTGTTATTTGTTAATTGGTTGTACATTGATAATGCGAAAACACATCAGTAACTCGGTGTTATAAAACACATTGTTGTGTATAGTTGATTAATGAATAAGTAAATGCATATAAGTCGAAGTTTATCTGTTACTTTTATCCCAAGAGGGTAAAAGCGATATCTCGGCCGCTCGATGATTTGATTTGACTTATGTGCCGGGCCCGGTCAGAACTGAATTGATGTGTTCGATTAAGTTCTATGTCAAATGAATCGGAGATCGAGAAACCAAAATGCTAGACAAATTATTCCATAGAATTGTCAGCATGATATCTAATAGAGGACTGTACGATCCCTTATCTAAAGGACAAGATTGATTAGATCAGAGTTTGACAGCGTCTTTGAGAGCTACGATTGCAAATCGAATTGTACTTGTGCATATAGTTACTAGACTTATCCAAGTGGGAGACTGTTGGAATAGTGTCTAAGGCTGCAACTATATTAGGCAAGTATTTGACCCGATTGTGCATGGTCCTTTTGGGTTGCCTTCACTATAGCAACTTGACAGGATGATTTATTATGAGAGAATAAATATTATTAATATATTATGAGAATAATATAAGGAATGATAATATTGTTATTTGATTAATATAAGTCATAAATTAATTAGAATTAATTTGGTGACTTAAAGAGATTAATTAAATAAGAGGGTATAAACTGTCAATTGTTTGATAGTTACAGTTTGGGCTGTAAATCCTTTATGGATAGGGTTGGACGATTTCTAGGGCTTGGGATAAGCCATAAATCGTCCAAGAGCTTATCATGGAAAGGATTTGGATTGCTTTAAGTAAAGATTATCCAACTAGGGTTTAAGGGTGAAACCTTAGGAGCCTTACAAGTATAAATAGACCCTTGGGGCAAGGGAAATCGACACCTCTGCAAAAGCAAAGAAACCCTGGCCGATTTCTATTCCCTCTCCTCTCTATCAAATCATCCTCTTGCTAGTTGGTGTTTGTAAGCCATTAGAGGAGTGACATTTGTGACTCTAAAGCTCCAAGAACAAGAAGATCAAACAAGTGTTTCAAGGTAAGCTTCTAATTCTGATTTTGTATTGTTCTTATACTCCATTAGTCATTAGAAGTATTGGATCCAATGCATGTTTAATTAGAGAAACCTAGATCCAAGCATTAGGGTTTGTATGTGCACATAGGAATGTTTATATGGCCAAAACCCATCATAGACAACCTTCCCACTACATCTTACATCCATTTCTTATTATTACTTCAATGTAAGTTGAGAATTCGAGAGTGCATCCATAATTGAATATATTATGCATAGTACAATAGCTTAATATAAAAAATGACAATTATACCTTTTTGTCCCATTTTGTCCCATTTGTTTAGTATATACTCTTACTACCATATATTGTTATAAAAACAATGTAGTTTGAAAATTCAAGAGTACAATGTTATAATGGCTTATTATAAAAATGACAAAAAATAGATAAAGGGCATAACAGTAAGTAAATTACAATTATGCCTTTTTATTCCTTTTGTCCCATTTGAGGAGCACTTATGTTTGCATTAGCAACAGAAGTACATTGATATATGTTGGTAGCCATACGAAAAGCTAAATAAATGTTGACCGAATTTCCCATGTTGACCTTCATCTTAATCAACCCTTGTTGATCATGTCATATACAACCTCTTATATGATAAACTAGGTTGAAATAGATGTTGACCAAATTTCCCATTTTGACCAAATTTTCCATTTTGAAAGATGGAACTTTAGTTGCTAATTTAGGGACATTAAGTGTCCTTTTCACTGTAATGTATCCTAAAAAAATCTTATTTCAAGTGTTATCAGTCAACTGTTTTAAAGAAGCATTAATTTTTTATATAAGATACATTGCCTTTCATGTATTCTTTTAAGTCATCTTTCAAATATCTTCACCCAATAATATGGGTCCTCCTTGCATTTTAGAAAGAAATTAACCATGGCAGGTGGCAAATATTGTAAGCCCACATGTCATGGACTTCACTACTGTAGACGTAAGGGAAGCTAAGAATAGAAATGCACAATAGGGGGCAAAATTGTCCAGCACCATAACAAAACCTTGCTAGAGAAATATAAGGCACCATAAAATCCATATTCGAGAAGGGTACCTCCAACAACAAGGATTTACATGATCAATTTTGTTCTTTTGTTGGAAATAGGTGAGCCTGAGATGGAGTTTAATGATTTACAGGAGAAGCCTCGAAAGTTTGAAGAATTCGATCATTAGGAGTCATATGCAAGGAGTCATATTCATTAGTTGTGAGCTTGTGCCCTAAATCTATTTATTGACGTGGATTTTTTTAATTTGTTGATTAGATTTGCCAACTCACCACCTAAATATGCCAAATCAACAAAATATGGCAACTCATCTGCTCACCTGAAAGTGCAAGTTACTTTAAGGTGAGATTTTAACAAAATGGATAGTTTGTTGGTATTTTTTGTACAAAAACCTTACTTGGATGGTGTTTTTTGAACAAGCCAAACTTGAATTGTGTTTTTTGAACGATATTAAAACAAACTTACCCTTATAAGTCATTTTCCCAACAAGCTATTGTGAGGGAAATGTGCAAAGAACTTTTTTTTAAAGTAATGTTTCATTGATTTATATATATTATGGCGTTGTACTTTTTTTTTTCTATAATATTTCAAAACTAAAAAATTCTCAGAAGTAAATTAATGGGGCGGACTTTTGTAATATGCATCGAATCAAATGCTGTGATTTTGTTGGAGATATTTATAAGATTTGATATTGTTAATGTACAATTGATGTAAATTATTTGGTATTTTTCATTAATATAAATAAATATTGTAGTTATTTTTTTTTAAAATTCTACGAAGCTCATTAAAGCTTAAATAACAACTTATGTTTCTAACTTTTGAAGTAAATACTTGTCAATGTCCGCATTGCTACTTCCTTTACATGTGAGTCCTTACAATTTAATATTCAGGTAGTGTTTCTGGATTTGTGTTTATAAAAAAATATTTTGTAATTCTTTGTTGTGTATGTCTATATAATTTATGTTTGTTATTATTTGTGGTTATAATTTTTTTCATAATATACCTCTAAGAAAATATCAGAGACAAGAAACTAAACCTGATTGAACTACCTCTAAAATATATAATTGAAATATTCATTTTTAATAAGATTGTCATGTTCGATAACTGAGATAAATAAGATCGCATTTCAAACATGTTTTAAAAAGTTTTATAATTCAATTTCTGTTACATAAAATAATAACGAAATAAATAAGACCACATTTCCAACATGTATTAAAAAGTTTTAATAATTCAATTTTCTACTACAAATAATAACGAAAACAATATAACAAGTATGATAAGAGTTTGTTACGAGAAAATAATGTTTTATTTTGTTATTGTACATTAACTCTTTCAATAATTTAAATGATATGAGTTTTTGTTAATCACAAAACGATGACCTTTTACATACTAGTTGTGAGACCCGTGTATTACACGGGTTTATTAAAAATAAAAATTTAATATCAATATTTAACCATTAAATATTTTATAAAATAATACTTTTACATATCATAATGTAACCTTTTGAAACATTTATAAAAAAATCAAATCTTCTTTAGAGCATTTATGAGACTTTATTATCAAATTAATAGAATGATTTTATTTCCTTATATGAAATTTTATTTTAGAAAATGGAAATTCTCAAAAAATGACAAGTGGAAAATAATAATTCTAAAACTCTCACAAAATTACATGTGGCAAAACTCTTGAAAATTTGACAAGTGGCAAAAGAACCTTCATTTATTAGAATGGATGATGGTAAATTTGATCTATAAATGATAGAGATATATTTAATTTTAGATTAGTCAATAACATGAAAGGGTATTATATGATTTTAAGACGAAATCGAATACCACTAATCGGTTTCATTTCCGATTCGGCTCTATTATAAAGTGTGTTATCCAATAAGGTATTTGGTACTTGAACAAACCAAAAATCAAAACGGAACCGAAAACAAAAAAATGTGTAAATTGAGTGAATCGGACCGGATACCACTAATCGATTATAACATGTCGCGGTTCAGGTTCTGTTTTCGGTTTAAAAGTTCATCCCTAATGCTACTTATACGCCTACATCATCAGTGCATTGTCGGGTACTATCATATAGCGTACAAACTATTCACCAAATACCTACCCAAACTTTACTCGTTGAAACGAAAATTCATGAAAATAAAAATAAGAGTCATACGAAACTTATTTACCAAAAATAAACTATTTGTTGTAATGAATGTATTATTATTTTTAACCAATTACAACAACACACTTCTTTTTAACCAAAACCATTAACTTAATTTTATTTCAATCCAAAACAAAAACACATTTTTTTAACACAAAACAACAACATACTTCCATTTTGAATCTAAAACAACATCCGCCGTAATGAGACTCTTCACCGAAATAAACTAATCGTCGCCCCCGCATCGTGTGGGTATGCTACTAGTATATATATATATATATATATATATATATATATATATATATATATATATATATATATATATATATATATATATACTAGTTTATAACCCGTGGGAATCGCGGTTACAAAACTAATTAAACTTTTATAGTAAAACTCAAAATTATTAATAACTTATTTTAAATAAATTATTATCTAAGAGATTTTTAAATTATATAAAATTATAAATCATTGATTTAAATAAATATGTAAAATTATTTCACTTTATAATTTGTATTAATTTAATTTTATTTGTTATTATGATGTTATTAATTTAATGTAATTAGAGTGAGAAATTTAAAATTTAAAATTTGAAAAGACGAATCAATAGGTTGACAAGTGACATGCATTAATTAGGAGTCATAATATGATGACACATGATAAAAGATGAATAAAATATGCATTAATTAGGATGCTTAATATGATGACACATGTCAAAAGGAGAATAAAACTATTCTTTTATTAAAATAGGGATATATATATATATATATATATATATATATATATATATATATATATATATATATATATAGTTGTATGAAGCCGTATAGGTGTAGTTGTTCCATTCTTGGTATTCGGCTGCATTGAGTTCTTATGTACCATACAATTTTTCTTAATAGAATCGTGTGCATTTCAAGTGAATTTGAGTGTTCTTGAATAATTGCTTAATTAACATTCCGCATTCTTTAAGCAATTAAGATTGATATTGCATAAGATCCATAGTTTTTGGGACTTACAATTGGTATCAAAGCAGAACGGGTATTAATCGATTTAAGGACTTTGAGTTCAAAATCTTCCTGTTTTGAAGTATTGATTTAATCGAAACCTTGGTTAAATTGATAAATTTTTTTGTTCTTCGTGAAACTGCTCTTGGTGTTCTTCGTGTTCATCGGGAATTCTGGATATATTCTTCTGATTTATCGGGATTAGATTTGGACTATCATCATTTAAATCATGAGATTTACGGGATATCGATATATTCTTAAAATAACAAATCAAGGTTTTCGGTGGTAACATCCTAAAGGGTTTTCGGTGGTAACATCCGAAAATCTCCAATATACAACCCCGATAGATCGAAGAAGCAGAAATCCCGTATTCATTGGCGATGGAGACTCGCAACGAACACTCTAACTCTCCCACTGGCAACCCGAACTCCCTACTAAAAGTCTGAGAAACAAACGACCGACTCACCCCTGAGTCAAATAATACCATAGCACGTAAGGAGTTTACTAAAAACGTACCTAATCACAGGTACAACATATAAGCATAAGACATATATAATTAATACGATAAGGGATGAAATCATGCCAAATTTAAACTTTTTAAAACATTTCAAAACCCATGATCATTACAAAACTTGTTTGCAAAATAGTATACTGTCAGAGTATCCCAAAATCAAAACATGAAAACATAAAGTGTGAGAAAGTGCCTTCGCCTTCCTGCGATCATCAGAAGTACCTGAAACAATAACTGATAAATGTAAGCTCGAACGCTTAGTAAGTTACCCCCAAAATACCAACGTCATATGGATATAACTGTAGTATATAACATATAAGCAACAATACAACATGCTTAATGAGCCATCAGTCTGACTGGACCGAATCCCGATCCTCAGTCTATCTGGGTCGCTCTCCGAGCCCTTGGCACATCTGGACTGCCCTCCTCGGGGCCTTCAGCCTATCCAGACCACTCGTTGGGCCTTCGGCCTAACTAGATTTGCCCGGCCCGGGCCTGCTGTCTACCCGGTCCACCCAGGGTGTCTTGGCCTACTGCACACAGCAGAACCTGCCTCAACCCTTTCCCCAAACCAATAAACATGTGCACATAAATGTTATACACTAGCATGCAATAACATATAGTCATGCAAATCTAACAGATCACTAACACAACAACCATCCTACAACCAGGATATCAATCTAATAGATTACTAGCATAGCAACCATCCCAAAACTAGGATGAAATCTAACAGATCAATAACATAGCAACCATCCTAAACAAGGATGTAAATTATAGAGGGTCGACCTTGGTGCCATAGACCTTGATAATATAGTGAGGAGAACTCACATCTCAAGTAGCTCGAATCAATAAAGCCAACTCAACCAAATGCAGCTCAAGATCCAACACCTACATCCAACGATGACTTACTTCCATAAATTCTCAAAATACCCCCATAGGTCAAGCTGGTCAAACCTTGATCCAAGTCAAAGTCAACGGCCCATGTTGACCCAACTCGTCGAGTGCAGCTAGAAACTCTTCGAGTTCCTTAAGAGTTCAGAAGGTCATAAACCCCCCATACTGACTCGCCGAGTTCCCGACCAACTCGTCGAGTTTATGTGTGTCCAAAAGTCAGGAAAAACCCTAGCTAACTCGTCGGGTCATTCCACCGACTCGCCCCGTCCACGACAATCTTCATCGGACTCACCGAGCTGACCATGCAACTCGCCGAGTCCCTTCAGTCCATATCCATACAGATGCTTATTAAGCCATCTTAAGGTTCCATATTGCAGATCCAACCTCCCAAGGCATGTTTATCATGTAAAGTTGCAAACGTTACGTGCATGTAAGGCTCTAAAGTCTTATAATGACAAAACCAAGCTTGTAATGGAGTTTTACACTTGAGGAGAGGTTCATACTTTTTCAAAATTGAAAACTTTATGGACTTAGAGGCCAAGGAGAGTCCAAATTTGAAGTTACAACTTCAGATCGTAGCTTATACCCAAGAATGGCTTCTTATTATGCTAGAAAAGCCCTAATCTTTAACCAAAAGAGATCTAGAATGAAATGAGGTCAATGTAACGACTTGATACCTTCCACTAGATGCCAACTGAGATAGATATCGGATCCATACAAGTTCCTTACTTCTAGTCACTTGATCTCCAAGCTCTTCTCACCAAGAATCCTCTTCCAAAGCTTAAAACACACAATGGAGCACACACACACATATTGGGGTTTTGTTGAGCTCTCAAGGGACTATAAAGAGGCTGAAGGAGCATAGGGTGAAAAACCCTGAAAATTAGGGTTTCATTCGCCAGCTCCTACTCGTCGAGTCCTATCTTTGACTCGGCGAGTTGGTCACTTAAACACGTGGCCAAACCCGCTCCTACTCGACGATTCAGGGCATCCAACTCATCGAGTAGATCTTGCAATAAGAAAATTAAGCCCATAAAATTTATACCTGAGAGTCAGGGCGTTACATTGATACATTTTCAACAATTCATAATTACACTTAATCTTGTAAGCATAACCATATTTACTAAACTTTAGCAAAACATGACGAATAGCCTTCATTGTTATTTGTGGTGGACCTGACCAATACACAACAATGTATACTAGATCTCCTAGTCCTTCACTTGACTCATATACTTATGTGAACAAGGAATTAGTCTTAATTTCCCAAATACTACCAGTTGCATGATTCCAAGTTTCTGTCCAATTAAAACTTGGGTGATGAGAATCATTTCTTATTTGGTAAATTTTTGACACCACCACAAATAACATAACTAAGAATCATATCCATTTTCAATATTGCTAACAATGGAAACATACAAACATCAATTTTCATAAATGCAATTGCAAGGAAATTTAAAATAAGACAAAAAAAACAAAATTTTATTTTATTTATAAAATGCGGAAAAACTTGTCCTTACAACTTAGTGAAAACTATGTTACTAAATATTTCTAAGCAATCTATCATAACTCCTATGCAGCAACTCAAAAAACCGATCTTTGAACCATGCGATCGAAATCCATTTCTTCGTGATCAGACTCAACTCACTCTTCCTTTAAGCTTCCTTTCTTTTCTTCGATCCTACAAAACATCAAAAATGCAATCTTATCACATCATGTATTAAGAATCTACAAATAGGAACTTAATAGAGTTAGATAGTTGATTTACCTGAAGCAGAGTCATACATCTTGACTCTCCCATCCTCACGATCCTTCAGGTAGATATGGCAACTTCGTAACCAATGCCTCTTCTCTTGGAAATAGAAACAAATGGACTCTTTCGGAACAACACATAGGACAATCTCAGATTCAGCCTTTCTCTTGCGCAGAGAGAACTTTTCTGGACTTCTAATGTTCCCATTGTCAATGTCCATGGAAGTTTAAGAGGTTGATCTACCAGTCAAATTTGCTTTACCAGTGTGCCAAATCATTACTGATTTAGTAGCAATAAGCAAATATGTAAGATCAATGAGTGTCACGTGGTGGTCCATCATATAGTAATCATTAATGAACTCACTATTTGAGTCAGGAAGTGATTGAAGAACCAAGTCAACAACCAATTTCCTTGAGACTTCGACACCCAACATTTCCAACTTGTCAATATGTAACTTCATGTCCAAGACGTGAGCATATATATACTTTCCATCTTCGTGTTTGCTTGCCAATAGGGCTTAAGTGACCTTGAACTTTTCAAGTCTTCGAACACGTGGGTCATGGAGAATTATCGGATGAGGTGGAGGAAGTGAAGAATGATTTCCATTTCCACAATCCAATCGTGGAACATCATCTTCATGTGGAAAGATTTTCCAAAGGATTCGGGAAGAACATAGTTGTTACAATTTGACATCTACAAAATGGGAGAAATTCAAGTTAGTTGATTCAATCCTTAATATAACACCCAAATGAAATATTAAGGCTAAGACCCACACAATATTCTACAACTCGGAAGAAGGATGCCGTAATCTGGTTGCAGAATATTTGAAGGTAGGTAAATGACGATTTACCAATTTCCACCATGAAAAACAAAAATGAAAATTAGGTTTTAAATGAATTGAAACTCCTAGATCTTTTGAGATTCATTGAACTTTTCAATGACATGTTTAAACTCTAATATGCCCTTCATGTTTGTGACTGGGATGCCGAGGATCACAAACAAGGTGTGAATAACCATGCAAATTAGCTTGGTACTCTCGATGCTGATCACCACCCAATCAATGTGCCGGTTAACCACACACACTCTATTGATCAATGATAACCTTACAAGAAACCCATTGCCATCCTTCATTGGTCTCATATTAGTGTGCCGGTTAACCACACACGCTCCACTAACGATCAACAAGGTGCAATGTGTAATTTCATGGATTAACACCAAATTCATATTTTTCCTAAAGTAACTAAGATTTGGGAATTTATAAAAGCGTTTAGTTACTTCGTATTTCATTATACTTATAATGGAAGATTGTGTCCTATCCTACCCGTTCGGCTAATAACCCTCCACTAGTCAAGGGTGCGGTGGGTAAGAGTGGATACCCAATGGTGGTCATTTTACAGGCTGCTTCCTTAAACACCCCTTATAGATTAGCTTCGTGAATGAGGCCTACTAACGGTAAGACTGACATTTAATTATACATATATAACATATTATACTTTTAATTTTGTATATAGTATAAGGTTGTATTTTATACATTTGAAATACTAAGTGGTTTAATCTATTAATAAATTAGACTTTTAATTTGATTAAACTTAAACCATATATAATTATGGATTCAATAATTATCTCTTTTAATTAAACACTTAATTAATTTAATAAAACCATAAGGGTGTAATTTGAACTTTTCAAAGTACTAGGGTTCTAGAATTTAATATTTCAAAATCAATACTTTTTAATTAAATTTTAAATTTCAAAGCTTGAGGACAAATTTTGAAACTTTTGAAAATATTAAGGTTTAACTATTTAAATTTCAAAAACTAAAACTTTTAAGTTCAAATTTAAACTATAAAACCTAAAGGGTGTAATTTGAGACTTTTTAAAATTACTACGTCAAATATTTGAATAATAATAATCCTATATTATCCATATTTAACCAAATCCATTAATTTTGATAAGGATAACCATACCAATCATAAAAAAATTGATTTTAGGCAAGAAAAATGAGTTTTGGTAGTTATCTTCATCAAAATATGGCCAGGAAATCGAAAATCCCGGCACCAGAGGCTTGGACTCGTCGAGTCAGCTACTCAGACAGCAAAAAATTTCGATTTTCTGATCTTTGGCAGTTCACATTTGCATCTATTCAATAGAAAAATGACCTAGGCTCTGATACCACTGTTGGGTTATTGAGCATAACATCATTCCTATGATGTACATGCAACCCTAATTGCTTTGATATAGTTTTTTCTAAATTGAACATACAATATTGAATACCAACGCAATAACCCTAAGAACTAGCATACATATAACGAAAATCACATATGATTAGGGTTAAGAACCTTACCTTATTTGTTATGTAGCAATAACAAGTTAATCCTTCTTGATCTTGACTTCTGAAAGCCTAGTGCCCCAAGTGTTGCACCTCTAATTGAGTCACAAACACTCTTGCAACAAGATGACTTAGGAGAGGGGAGGAAATTGGCTAGGGCAACTCCAAGAAGCATAGGTGGCCGAAAATCCTTAGTAGAAGGTTCTTTATATAGTTGTGGCTGCTAGGGTTTTCAGGTGGAAACCCTAATACCTGACTTAGGCAACAAGCAACCCATGAACTCTTTTCCTTAGAGCCCATGGACGAATTCTATAAGGCTTCCTTATAGAAATTCATCCACTCCACTCTATGGAGTCCATTAGCTAATTTATATAACTATCAATGATTTGCATAACAGTCCCTCAGTTATTTAATCAGTCTATTTTGACTACTAAATTAATTCCTGATCAATACTAATTGAATAATATGATTTCCAAATAATATATTAATCTTGTAATATATTAATAAAACCATTTTAAGTATGAATTTATTATTTATATAATAAATTATATTCTCTCTCCTCTTGTCATCCTATCAAGTTGCATGAGTGAAGGCAACCCAAAAGGACCATGCTCATAATCGGGTCAAGTACATACCAAAATAGTTATGAGCTTAGACACCTAATCCAACATCTACAACCTTATTTTAGTTTTCACTCTAGTTTTTAAGCGAAAAATAATGTTAATAATGATTCAATTTCAACCACTTTTTTTCGATTATATTTTTTCACCCAAAATATATTCCAACTATATTCTTTTTCTCCAACTTTTTACATTTTCATTAATACCTCTTCAATTTAAAAGGTTTTTACAAGTTGTCTAAAATCTTCTATTCTTAACTTTAATAAATATAACCAAACAAATATATCACTTTAAATAGTTTTAACAAAATTTTCATTTATTTATACTATTAAATAAACAAATACCAAATAAATAAACTCAAGCCTAGAACAAATAAAATAAACTATATATATATATATATATATATATATATATATATATATATATATATATATATATATATATATATATAATCAAACCCAAGGACCAAATACGACATGTGAAAGCTCTATTTATAAAGTTTATGAATAGTATAACTTCAAATTTAAAGATTACTATTCATAATGAATGCTATATTTGGTGTAAAACTAAGTGAGTCACCCCGCGTTGCGGGGTCAGATGTGAGTTTTTTTTCAGTCTACTCTCTGTAAATATTCTTTCATGAACTATTTTTTTTATACTTTGGACGATGTCATGGGGCAATTTTTTTTAACATAATAGGCAGTTTTTATGATGATAAATAGAAGACGTATGAAACGCTACATAGTTGACATCAGCATAAAGACATATGAAGTACTGCATAGTTCAATAGTTAAGTACATTGCTATTCTCTGTAATTCGCCATCAATCGGATGAGTAGAAATGCAACAATAAATCATGATAGTAGAAGTATAAAATCAGCAATCCTAACAGTTCTTGATTTGTCCAAAAGCATTTTTTAAGTCTTCAAATCTCTATGTACAATCTTTTGAGAGTCCAGGTAATTTAACATATTACAAATGTTGTTGATAATTCTGAAATTACCCTTATCAGCAAAAAAAAACGTAGCATTAGAAGCAGAGGTTTCTGCTGAGACTGTAGATAACATCACACGTGTGGACACTTTTGAACCTGAAAGAGAAGAAAGCTATGAAAAGCAACTTGAATCCATTGAATGCAGTCAACAAAAGGAAGCAGAATTAAACCAATTATTCATAGAAACGATAGAAAACTACCCGACTAATGAAATCAGTAAAAGTAAAAAAGAACCTTAATTGAAGGAAATGCAATAGTTTCTTTGTGAGGGGAAACTTAAGAAAACCTAAAAGAATCAAATTCCATTAACAAATTGAAAACTTAAATATAAATTAAGATCGTTACACATTCCAAGGTCATTAAAGTCAAACAATACAAAAAAATATTCACAATATTAGCTTAAACTAAAGTAAGCAATATTTGTAGAAGTAATTTCGAAAACTAAAAAAATTAAAAACTATAATAAAATGCTAACCTTTATGATCTCAAATAATTTTACTGTTGTTAATTTTCTAGTTTTGATTACGTCAAGTAGAATCATGTAATCGAAAGTTCTTAACCAAAGTAATATTTAGATAACTTATTTCCGTCAAACTCTACCATGAAGTGGCACTATTTTGGTCCAAAATCTTCAAATAGTGCCATTAATTGAGGGACAAAAAGGGACTAAGGTAATGTAGTTTCTGAGTAAAAAAAATTATTTGGAATGTTTATATATTTGACATCAATTAGTGGATAAAAGGGTATAGAAGTTATAGAAAATTGTAGAAAGATAAAACCTTAATTATGAAGTGGACCGGTAATTTCCTAAATTAAAAACTACATTGACCAAAACTGTAAGTTATTGAAAATTAAAAAAGACATGGATCAAAACTATATTTATTGTATTTCCGGCAAATTACTTTTCTTACCAAGTTTGCAGCAAAAGTCACAACAACTTAATAAACATTTTACACAACATAGCACTTGATAAACATTTTAGATGACACCTGTTACACGAATAAGATAAAAATATTTAAAATTATCTCTGTTTAACAATAGAACCTTCAATTCAAACTTGATAAACAATTTTTTTAGTTCTGGTCACATGATAACCAACAGAAAGCAGAAAACCAAATAAGTTCCGTAAAAAAGAATTAAAAGTAAAAACTCTAGGTAACAAAAGTACAAAAACTATAAGGGTCAAACCTGTGATTAAGTCATTTTAAGAGAATTAAATAAAAGGTATATACAATAACCACAAATAGAGACAAATAATCACACCTTTCTAACAGAGCACTTCGTGCATATATCCCAAACGAAAAGATGTACTTTAAGCAAAGTTCTCCACTTCCTTTTGCAACCAAAGTGTGGTATATGTAATCTTCATAAAAAACAACATCAATTATTAGATAACCAATTAAATACAGGAAATCAAAGTTAATATTTAGCATGGTTGAATTTTCAAAATACAACACCTTAATTTGAAAATAATAATAATGATAGAAGTACAATAGTTTACACTTTATTAGAATGAAATGATAGTAGGATGCCATAATACCCAAATGAATGAAAGTGTGTTGCTATTTTGTTGGATTTAGCCCAAAGAATAATGAAGAATAAATTTGTACAAAGTTAGGACATAATGAGAATTTACTTGTTTGCATTTAAAAAAAGAATCACCGGTATATATTTTTAACAGATTGAAGTAAAAAAGAAAATCAATTACCTATAAATAATATGGATTCTTTATCAGTCAACACTTCTCCACTTGCATAGTCACGAAATCTTGCACTTATGTACCTGCGGACCAAACCTGGGCCCCACAAGCCTAAACCTCTACATCATAACATTCCACATATCAAACATGTTCAAGTCTATATAATATTATAATTCAATGTTATTAATAAGTAATTTAAGATTATAATCACTATATCACATGGGAACTTTCATTGGAGGAAATTTGGATTCCCATTAGTGGTTCATAACAACTCCTTTCCATGTTGCCCTGAATTTTGTAAGCCATTCAGATTTATGGTCAACTTCTGAGGTAAATCCAACACGCCCCACCAAAACCAGATGTTGTACATGCTCAGGATGCTTCATTTTGGTAAAAATTTGAAATCATTAGATTAATGTAATTTAGATTTGAGACATGAAAGCTGTTTCTCAATTGATCATAATCAAAATTTACCATCAATAAATCGAAAATAGGAGTTCTAATATTGTTGTACGGAGTTTGCCATTTTCACTATTATTTGTTTCTATAGTGTGGGTAGAATTGCACTTAATTCCTGCAATTACAGATTTTGATGTTATTAGACATATTGATAAAAAAAATATAGATAAACCGGTTTTAGATCGTTTTTTGAAAAAAATTTATGTTTAAATAGTTGTTTGAAAAGTTTTAAAATAATGCAGTCTATGATATGGTGATACAAAATGGAGTGTATCTCAACGGGGCTACTTCTTTCATCAAGTTGAATTGCTTCAATCTGAGAAAACAAAGCCCTGAGTACTTCTTTCTTCATATTTTCTCATGAAAACATAATTTTTTTCAAGAAATGTAATAAAAAGGAAGTATTTTATCGAACCAGGGTTCACATACCAGACATTTTCCACTGAATAAAGAAGTATTTCCATTTGTATTCAGACATCAAGTGAAAATGGTCTCACTGTGAAAAAAAAAATTAAATCCAATCAGTAGCCAACACTATATAAAGAAAGTAATAAGATTTAACATAAATGATGGCATTGGTACATACCTCTGCCCCAACAGGGAAATTCTGTTTCCATAAGTTCTCCTACAATAACATTAAAATAAACAGAAGATAAAATTATAAAACAGTGGAAAAAAAACTCATGTTCAGATGAGAAGCAGAAGGAAATGAAAGATGAAGATTAGTCATATGAATTTTTTTGAAATTAATATATAATTAACCTTCATCATGATAAATTGTTAATAAGATGGTTAGCATCAACAGTCACCAGATTACAACCAATAGGAACTCCAAAACATTAAATTTTGGGAAAACTATACGAACTTTTTTAGCATAACTAAGCTTTGTAGGTAGAAAATTGAAACGATTGCACACAGATTCTTGTCAGTCGGACTGTAAACGACACAATTTGTGGGTGTGATTTCTCTTTAATCTATCTCTTCCTTGTCTGGTTTAATTGATCAAATGGCAACCCAAATGGATTTTGGGTATGGTTATGTAACAAACCGTTATTTCAAACCTATGTAATAGTGTAGGTCAATTTGTACTTATTTGTAAATTAATAAAGAGAAAATTTGGCATACTATGTATATTTACATAATTGACCCTCAAAAATAAATTATTAAATAATCTCAATTGGGTTGAACCAAGTGATAGAGATTGTAACCGATGGGTTTTGGCCATATGAACATTCCTATGTGCACATACAAACCCTAATGCTTGGATCTAGGTTTCTCTAATTAAACATGCATTGGATCCAAGACTTCTAATAGCTAATAGAGTATAAGAACAATACAAAATCAGAGTTAGAAGCTTACCTTGAAACACTTGTTTGATCTTCTTGTTCTTGGAGCTTTAGAGTCATAAATGTCATTCCTCTAATGGCTTACAAACACCAACTAGCAAGAGGATGATTTGAGAGAGAGGAGAGGGAAGAAATCGGCCAGGGTTTCTTTGCTTTTGCAGAGGTGTCGATTTCCCTTGCCCCAAGGGTCTATTTATACTTGTAAGGCTCCTAGGGTTTCACCCTTAAACCCTAGTTGGATAATCTTTACTCAAAGAATTCCAAATCCTTTCCATGATAAGCCCTTGGACGATTTGTGGCTTATCCTAAGCCCTAGAAATCGTCCAACCCTATCCAAGAAGGATTTACAGCTCGAAATGTAACTATTAAACAATTGACAGTTTATACCCTCTTATTTAATTAATCTCTTCAAGTCACCAAATTAATTCTAATTAATTTATGAATTATATTAATCAAATAACAATATTATTATTCCTTATATTACTATCATAATATATTAATAATATTTATTCTCTCATAATAAATCATCTTGTCAAGTTGCTATGGTGAAGGCAACCCAAAAGGACCATGCACAATCGGGTCAAATACTTACCTAATATAGTTGCAGCCTTAGACACTATTCCAACAATCTCCCACTTGGATAAGTCTAGTAACTATATGCACAAGTACAATTCGATTTGCAATCGTAGCTCTCAAAGACGCTGTCAAACTCTGATCTAATCAATCTTGTCCTTTAGATAAATGATCGTACAGTCCTCTGTTAGATATCATGCTGACAATTCTATGGAATAATTTGTCTAGCATTTGGTTTCTCGATCTCCGATTTATTCGACATAGAACTTAATCGAACACATCAATTCAGTTCTGACCAGGCCCAACACATAAGTCAAATCAAATCATCGAGCGGCCGAGATATCGCTTTTACCCTCTTGGGATAAAAGTAACAGATAAACTTCGACTTATATGCATTTACTTATTCATTAATCAACTATACACAACAATGCGTTTTATAACACCGAGTTACTGATGCGTTTTCGCATTATCAATGTACAACCAATTAACAAATAACAAACCATATATCTAGGTTTTAAGACTATATGATATTATCGTCTTGCGATCACCCTTTTATATCGTATTCCATAAGGTGATTCCAGCAAGCACGGGTTTGTTCCAATGCTCCAAACCAGTTCATAAGAACTCATGAACGTTGCAGCAACCCTTTGCTATGTCTAAAACCATTTAGACAATCTACACACCGATTCATGACAATCTTCATTCATATCTACTTCCAACATATGAACGATTGTGGACAATTTGAATAATTCGATTATTCTTAATAAATTCAATTATTCTGGAAGTCAAAACATGCAAAATGAAAAAATAGTTAAACAATTAACATAAGACAGTAACATTACTCATAAATAATACTCCTTTTATTTAATCATCAAATGCTAATTACATTTACCTATTACATGTTTCTAATACTATCTAATCTAGGCTAATATCATCCTTCAGCCCAATACTCCTAGCATGCTGCAAGTGCTTAACCCTACTCAGTCCCTTCGTAAGCGGATCTGCTGGGTTATCTTTTGATGATATCCTCTTCAGTACGAGTTGTCCTTCTTCTACACGATGTCTGATGAAGTGATATTTTCTGTCGATATGTCGAGATCTACCATGATCTCTCGGTTCCTTGGTCAAGGCAACCACTCCTTCATTATCACAGAAAATTTCCATGGGCTCCTTTATGGAAGGTACAACTCCAAGATCACCGATGAAGTTCTTCAACCATATTTCCTCCTTCGACGCTTCGCTCGCTGCGATGTACTCTGATTCGCACGTTGAATCAGCTACGGTTTCCTGCTTGGAACTTTTCCAAGTTACTGCTCCTCCATTTAGGGTAAAGACCCAGCCCGACTGCGAACGGTAGTTGTCCCTGTCGGTCTGAAAGCTGGCGTCATTATACCCTCGCACCTTCAAGTCATCACTCCCTCCGAGGACTAAGAACCATTCCTTCGTCCTCCGAAGGTACTTAAGGATATTCTTAACCGCAATCCAATGGGCTTTGCCAGGATTCCCTTGATATCTGCTAACCATGCTCAAAGCAAAGGCTACATCAGGGCGAGTACAAGTCATAGCATACATGATTGAGCTAACTGCGGAAGTGTATGGTACTCGGCTCATTTCTGCTATTTCAGCTTCGATACTCGGACTTTGAGTCTTACTCAACTTGGCATTACTTTGTATCAGTAATTCTCCCTTCTTCTAGTTTTCCATACTAAAACGTTTTAGTACCTTCTCTAAGTAAGTGTTCTGACTAAGTCCTATTAGTCTCTTACTTCTTTCTCTCACTATCCTTATTCCCAAAATATAAGAAGTCTCTCCGAGGTCCTTCATAGCGAAGCACTTCCCGAGCCAGGACTTAACCTCCTGCAGAGTCGGGATGTCGTTTCCTATGAGTAATATGTCATCGACATATAGAACGAGGAAGCTTACTATACTCCCACAGGCTTTGACATATACACACGATTCATCTTCACTTCGTACAAATCCGAACTCTTTGACTTTCCCATCGAAGCAAAGATTCCATCTGCGAGATGCTTGCTTAAGTCCATAAATGGACTTCTCAAGCTTACACACTCTATTCGGATGATTCGGATCCATAAACCCCTCTAGCTGAGCCATGTGAACATCCTCAGCCAACTTTCCGTTAAGGAAGGCGGTCTTGACATCCATTTGTCAAATCTCATAATCATGAAATGCGGTAATAGCTAGCATCACTCTAATAGACTTTATCTTCGCAACTGGTGAGAAGGTCTCATCATAGTCAACTCCGGGAGTTTGAGTAAAGCCCTTCGCAACCAATCGCGCCTTATACGTGTGTACTTTTCCATCCACATCGGTCTTCTTCTTGAAGATCCATTTGCACCCAACGGTCTTACGTCCGGGCACATTATCAACCAAATTCCAAACTTGGTTGTCATACATGGACTGGATCTCGCTGTCCATAGCCTCTTTCCATTTTGCAGACTCTGGGCCTGCCATGGCTTCCTTATAGCTATTAGGTTCATCAAGGTTTATTAGTGTACCATCACTAATATACGTTTCCCCTTCGGTAGTAATATGAAAACCATAAAACTGGGGTTGAACTCTAACTCTTTCGGAACGTCTAAGAGGTAAGGATTCGTCAATCGGTTCAACCGGAGTTTCCTCCTCAAGTTGAGTTCCAGCGGTATAGGTTCCTTCATCTATCGACTCTTGAATCTCTTCAAGCTCGATCTGCCTCCCACTGTCTCCTTCGCTTATGAGTTCTCGCTCTTAGAAAACTCCTCTCCTCGCAACAAAGACAACATTGTGCTTCGGTCTATAGAAGAGATATCCAAAAGATTTCTGCTGGTAGCCTATGAAAATACATCGCTCACTACGAGGTTCAATCTTGTCGTGAGTATCTCGTCTTACGAAAGCCTCACAACCTTAAACCTTGATGTGTGCCAACGACGGAGCTTTCCCTGTCCACATCTCGTGAGGTGTTTTGGCAACCTTCTTAGTAGGGACTCAGTTAAGGATATGGGCGGCAGTCTCTAAGGCATACCCCCAAAAAGATATAGGTAGTGAAGCACGACTCATCATAGAGCGAACCATGTCCAATAAGGTTCGATTATGCCTTTCTGCCACACCATTCAATTGTGGTGTCCTAGGTGTCGTCAATTGTGAAACTATTCCACACACCTTGAGATAATCCTAGAACTCAAGACTTAGGTACTCTCCTCCTCGATCGGATCGAAGCATCTTGATTTTCCTGCCCAATTGATTCTCCACTTCATTCTTGAACTCTTTGAACTTTTCAAAAGTTTCTGACTTTTGCTTGATTAAGCAGATATACCCATATCTACTATAGTCATCGGTAAAAGTCACGTAGAAGCGGTTCTCATCCTTCGTGGTTGATCTAAACGGTCCACATACATCGGTATGTATTAGGTCCAATAGACCCTCACCCCTTTCGCATGTACCAACGAAGGGTGACTTAGTCATCTTTCCAAGCAAACAAGACTCGCATGTGTCATCTTCCCTAAGGTCGAATGACTCCAACACTCCATCCTTTTGGAGTTGGGCTATGCGTTTCTTGTTGACATGTCCAAGACGACAATGCCACATGGATGCTCTATCCATACTATTGGAAGAATCCATGCATAAAACATCATTTCCTAAGTTATCTATAATCATAACGGTTTCATAAATTCCATTACATGGTATAGCTTCAAAATAAAAGACACCATTTAGATAAGCCAAAATAGAACCATTCTCATTATTAAAAGAAAATATAAAACCTTGTCTAAACAAACCATGAAATGAAATGATGTTTCTAGCCATTTCTGGCGAATAGCAACAATTGTTCAAATCTAAAGATAAACCATTCCTAAGCACCAAAGAATACACTCCAATCTTGGTCACAGGCGACGATCTTCTGTTCCCCATGATTAGATTTATTCTTCCATGCTCCACGTCTCTACTTCTTCTTAGTCCCTGCACATTAGAACAAATGTGGTAACCACAACCGGTATCAAGAACCCAAGAAATATCATGAGATGAATCGTTAGATTTAATTGTGTATATACCTGCGAAAGACGGCTTGATCTTTCCTTCCTTGATGGCTTGCAGGTACTCTGAGCAGCTTCTCTTCCAATGTCCTATCTTGTGGCAGTGGTGGCACTCTGCCTCCTTTGGGTTAGGGCAGGGCTTAGCAGGATCAAATTTGGTCCCACTAAAAGAGGCACCATCTCGGGGATTAACCTTGCGATGGTTCTTAGACGAAGCCCTCCTCTTCTTTCCCCTTCCTTGTCCAATAGCCAAAACAGGAGCAGCGGGTGGATTGGGAGTTGGTGTAACAGACTTGTCCTTGAAGTTGCTTTCAGCGACCCTTAAGAGACCTTGGATCTTGCTTAGGGTGACCTCGTCTTTGTTCATGTGGTAGGTCATCCTAAATTGATTGTAACTTGGAGGCAAAGAGTGAAGCACCATGTCGATCGCCAAGTCTTCCCCAAAGTCAACATTCAACTTGCGAAGACGGTCGACATACCTTTGCATCTTTTGCAGGTGCACGGTAAGAGACTCTCCATGACCCATTTTAGCGGAAATCATGTTAGTGAAAATCTCATAACGCTCTTGTCTCGCGTTTTGGTGGTATCTTTCCAACAAGTCTTGGTGCATCTCGTACGGGTACATGTCCTCATAGGACTTTTGGAATTCAGAGTTCATAGTGGCTATCATGATGCAATGTACCTTCGTTGCATCACACTCGTGAGTTTCAAAAGCGGTCATTTTAGCCGGAATAGCGATTTCAGGGTTGATTTTCTCGAGCTTCTCATCGAGGACATACTCCTTGTCCTCATAGCGAGCAATAGTGCGAATGTATCTTATCCATTCGCTAAAGTTCGTCCCATCAAAAGTGACCTTTTGACAAAGGCTCATCAATGTGAATGAACTAGCAGCAGCGTTGTTTGCGTTCGACATCTACAAATAGAAAGGACAAAGATAGATTAGAATATGAATCCCTAATTATCACCCAATAAGAAAATTAGGGCTAGGATCTAACAACAATATTTACATATTAGAAAAGGGATGCCGTAATCTAACATGCAAACAATATGAAGGTAAGTGAATGACGATTCACTAATTCTCCACCATAAAAACATAACATTAAGTTCTAAATGTATTGAGAATTCCTAGGTTTAGATGAGATTCATTGAAACTTTTTAATGGCATGTTTAAATCTCGATATGCCCCTCTTGTTTGTGACTGGGATACCGAGGATCACAAAGCGGGTGTGAATTACCATGCAAATTTACATGGTGCCTTCATTGTAACGATCACCTATTCGATGTGCCGGTAAACCACACACGCTCCATCGAACTATGATAAACAATGAATCACCCTTTGCCACCTTTGATTAGAACCAATTAGTATGCCGGTAAACCACACACGCTCCACTAACTTCTTAGCAAGGGTTCAAAGTGTAATTTCATGGGATTGCATCAATTCACTTTTCCTAAAGTAACTAAGATTGGGAAATTTTTGAAAAACATGTAGTTACTTTGTATTTCATATTATAGTTTTAATGAGAGATGAGGTTGCCCTATCCTACCCGTTCGGCTAACGACCCTCCACCGATCAAGCAAGCGGTGGGTGTGAGTGTACACCCATTAAGCGCCATTTTATAGGCAACAACCTTATACCCACCTTATAGACCGACTTCGTGAACGAGGCCTACTAATGGTAAGACTAGCATTTTAGTTATACATATATATATATATATATATATATATATATATATATATATATATATATATATAAATCTTGTAATATTATATTAGTATAGGGTTGTATTTTAAACTTGTAAAATTCTAGGGTTTGAAATTTAAATTAAACTTTTAATCACAAAACATAAATTTCAAAACTTGAGGGCAAGTTTTAAACATTTAAAACATGGAGGATCAAATAACAAATAATCTTAATTAACAATTAATTCCATAAGTATCCATATTTGATTTATTTAATGATTTCTTCCAAAATAATTTACCAATTTAATCAAAATAATTAATTAATTATCACATAAGGAAATTAAATATTTTATTAATTGATAAATATCTTCAATTAGATCAAGATTATAGTCATATATATTAAAAAATCGGATTAGGGTTGATCTAATATGATAAAGGCAAGTTTCCATAAGATAAATATCAAAAAATCCCGATTTTGGCTCTTCCTGACGCTCGGACTCGCCGAGTTCCCAACTGGACTCGCCGAGTCAGGCCAACTCGCCGAGTCCACCATGGGACTCGTCGAGTTCATGACACAGAACCACAAAATTCGAATTTTGCAAGCAAGAAACAAACAATCATGCATCAATTTAATAGAAACCAATCTAGGCTCTGATACCACTGATGGGTTTTGGCCATATGAACATTCCTATGTGCACATACAAACCCTAATGCTTGGATCTAGGTTTCTCTAATTAAACATGCATTGGATCCAAGAATTCTAATAGCTAATAGAGTATAAGAACAATTCAAAATCAGAGTTAGAAGCTTACCTTGAAACACTTGTTTGATCTTCTTGTTCTTGAAGCTTTAGAGTCACAAATGTCACTCCTCTAATGGCTTACAAACACCAACTAGCAAGAGGATGATTTGAGAGAGAGGAGAGGGAAGAAATTGTCCAGGGTTTCTTTGCTTTTGCAGAGGTGTCGATTTCCCTTGCCCCAAGGGTCTATTTATACTTGTAAGGCTCCTAGGGTTTCACCCTTAAACCCTAGTTGGATAATCTTTACTCAAAGAATTCCAAATCCTTTCCATGATAAGCCCTTGGACGATTTGTGGCTTATCCTAAGCCCTAGAAATCGTCCAACCCTATCCAAGAAGGATTTACAGCTCGAAATGTAACTATTAAACAATTGACAGTTTATACCCTCTTATTTAATTAATCTCTTCAAGTCACCAAATTAATTCTAATTAATTTATGAATTATATTAATCAAATAACAATATTATTATTCCTTATATTACTATCATAATATATTAATAATATTTATTCTCTCATAATAAATCATCTTGTCAAGTTGCTATGGTGAAGGCAACCCAAAAGGACCATGCACAATCGGGTCAAATACTTGCCTAATATAGTTGCAGCCTTAGACACTATTCCAATAGTAACAAGGTTTCCAAAAATATGAAGAACACAAAAATCCGAGTTATAACGTAGAAGTTATGTCCAATCGAAAATCCGCGACAAAACCGACAAAACACTTTTTGAAAATATTTCTCAAATCCTCAGTTTGAGTTCAAATACGCCCGAAGGTGTACTCGAATCCCTCAAACCAAGGCTCTGATACCAACTTGTAACACCGTAAATTTCAAAACAATTTTTCGCATTTTATAAAAAACATAATTCATTTATTATCCATTAAACATCATTGTTTGAAACTCAAATTCATAGTATATAACAATCCCAAGATCTCATAACATAAAAATCCCGTGTGTGTACTGATCAGGTCGGTGTCTTCCCGCGATCCTCACTAGTACCTGAAACAAATAACACCAAACACTGTAAGCACAAAGCTTAATGAGTTCCCCAAAATACCACATATAACACATATTAGCCACTCGAGGCTACAACTCTGTGGGTCCGTGCACCCAAACTCTGTGAACCCTTAGGTTCTAAATCTGTAAACATGCACATCATAAATCACATAGAATAATGCAGTGCAACACATAACACATATATAGCATACAAACACTATATCACATAACTCTAGTTACTTACTCAAGGTAAAGTATAGTGAGAAGACTCACCTCGCGTATCTCGGTAACTCGTAAATCCCTGAAATCACTAGTGGTCGATCTCCCAAGCTATAGTCCTCATATAACACAAATACATCTCTAATTAACACTTTCCCAACTAGGGTTGACTAACCCTATCAAGTCAACACCGGTCAACTTTGGTCAATGGTCAACGGTCAACCCATCTCGCCGAGTCTGGCGTGGACTCGCCGAGTCCCTATGGCGACCTGATTCTTCTGAATCCCTTCCGACTCACCGAGTCACTCACCCAACTCGGTTACTCAACCCCTGGTTCGAAAACACGGAACAACCCACTCCAACTCGTCGAGTCTGCCAATGGACTCGACGAGTGCATTCCATGCACAACCCAAACGACCTTCTGAGGTCAGATCTGTTCCACTAACTCATAGATTCAGTCCTTCCAAGCTTATTTATCACGTAAAGTTTATGTCTTGGCGCTCATATCACACCTATTGACTCATAAATGGTGTTTTAACCTCAAACACAATGATCCCAAACCAAAACCTCCATAGTCTCATATAAAGCTTGGACAAAGAGGCACTCTGGACCTCCATGGGTCCAGATCCAGAACCTAACTCGCTTAAGGGACCATGGGAGCACTAGATCTAGTCACAAAAGGGCTCAATAAGCCCTAAATCAACATGAACATCACCTCAACAGAAAATGGTTCGAAAATAGTACCTCAAACGTGATGTTCTGGACCCCAGATCTTCAGGAAGTTAACCCTCTTGCTTCCTCTTGGCTATAGCTTCCTTTCCCTTGCTAGACAACACCTCCAAGGTCGACAATGGCTCCTTCTCTCCCTCCAAACGCTCAAGCTCGCTAGGATTTCGCTCTGGGGGCTGGTGAGCACAAATGACGGCCATAAGGCCCTTTAAATAGACCCCAAACCCGAGAAATTAGGGTTTCATTAAACAACGCGGACTCGCCGAGTCCACCAATGCGACTCGTCGAGTCCGGTCATTAATCCGGGTGAGAAATCGCGTCTCTACTTGGCGAGTCTACGCACCAAGTCGCCGAGTTCTTCCACAAAACTCAAAATAAAATGAATAAATATAATACCTGAAATTCCGGATGTTACAAATAGCTAAGCCTCTTACTACTCTAACCCAAAAGGGTGTAACTTTTAGCTGGGGAGAAAAGCAAGAAACAACGTTTCAAATGCTGAAGTGAGCCTTGTGTAGTGCACCGATCCTGTCTCTCCCTGAAGGGACAGAGGATTTCGTAGTGTACTATGATGCTTCTAATCAAGGGCTTGGATGTGTTCTTATGTAAAGAGGAAAGGTTATATCCTATGCCTCAAGACAGCTAAAGACACATGAAGTCAATTATACAACACATGACATTGAACTAGGAGCAGTGGTGTTTGCTCTGAAGATCTGGAAACATTACTTATATGGCAAGAAATGCATAATATTCACGGACCATAAAAGTCTCCAACATATCTTCGATCAGAAAAAGCTGAATATGAGACAACGACGATGGGTGGAGCTACTGAATGATTACGAGTGTGAAATTCTTTATCACCCTGGTAAAGCAAACGTAGTAGCTGACGCCCTTAGTAGAAAAGAATACTCGGGACGCCGGGTAAAGTCGTTGACCATGACAATCCATTCACATCTGTCCACGTAGATCAAGGAAGCTCAACTTGAAGCCTTGAAACCCGAAAACGTAGCAGGTGAAACCCTGAGATGAATGGATAAGAACTTCGAAGTTAGGGATGATGGAGTCTATTATTTCATGAACCGGATCTGGACACCAAAGTTCGGTGGTTACAGAGATGTGGTTATGAATGAAGCACAAAAAACCCGATACTCCATCCACCCAGGTTCAGACAAGATGTATCTGGACCTTAAGAAGCTATATTGGTGGCCTAACATGAAGGCCGAAATCTCTACCTTTGTGGGTAAGTGCCTTACTTGCGCCAAAATTAAGGTAGAGTACCAGAAACCTTCAGGCTTATTACAACAACCTGAAATCCCTGAATGGAAGTGGGAGCAGATTACAATGGATTTCATAACCAAGTTACCCAAGACATCAAGTGGTTATGATACTATTTGGGTAATCGTCGATAGATTAACCAAATCCGCACACTTCTTACCAATCAAGTAGACTGACAAGATGGAAAAGCTAACAAGAACATACCTCATGGAGATTGTTAGACTAAATGGTGTGCTGAAATCTATTATTTCAGACCAAGATAGTAGATTCACCTCTCGTTTTTGGCAGTCTTTACAAAACTCTCTGGGAACTAGGCTAGACATGAGTACAGCCTACCATCCGCAAACCGATGGACAAAGTGAGAGGACGATTCAAACGTTAGAAGATATGTTACGAGCTTGCGTGATAGACTTTGGAAAGGCATGGGATATTCATTTACCCCTTGTCGAGTTATCTTATAACAACAGTTATCACACTAGCATAAAAGCTGCTCCATTCGAAGCTCTCTATGGCCGCAAGTGCAGATCCCCTCTGTGCTGGGTTGAAGTGGGTGACACGCAGCTAGCTAGAGGTCAAACTCCTGACAGTGCTCTCACTGGTCCATGAATTATTCGAGAAACTACCGAAAAGATCGTACAAATTTGGGAACGACTTAAAGCTTCCAGAGATAGACAGAAAAGCTACACAGACAAAAGGAGAAAACCCTTGGAATTCCAGGTTGGCGATCGAGTTTTGCTAAAGGTCTCACCTTGGAAAGGCATGATACGCTTTGGAAAGCGTGAAAAACTGAACCCAAGGTATATAGGACCATTCGAGATTCTTGCCCGAATCGGCCCTGTAGCTTACAAACTTCGATTACCCCAAGAACTAAGTAACATTCATCCTACCTTCCACGTTTTGAACTTGAAAAAGTGTCTTTCCGACGAGACTCTTGTGATACCACTCGAGGAAATCGAGTTAAACGAGAAACTCAATTTTGTGGAAGAACCCGTAGAGATACTAGACAGGGAAGTTAAGAAAACCAAACAAAGCCGCATCCCGATAGTGAAGGTTCGCTGGAATGCAAGGCGGGGACCTGTATTCACTTGGGAGCGGGAGGATTAAATGCAACAAAAATACTCACGTCTGTTTCCCTAGTCTATCTGTAAAGTAAATTTCGGGACGAAATTCTCTCTAACGGGTGGATAATGTAACAAACCGTTATTTCAAACCTATGTAATAGTGTAGGTCAATTTGTACTTATTTGTAAATTAATAAAGAGAAAATTTGGCATACTATGTATATTTACATAATTGACCCTCAAAAATAAATTATTAAAAAATCTCAATTGGGTTGAACCAAGTGATAGAGATTGTAACAAGGTTTCTAAAAATATCAAGAACACTAAAATCCGAGTTATAACGAAGAGGTTATGACCAATCGAAAATCCGCGACAAAACCGGCAAAACACTGTTTAGTGTAAAAACTGAATTTTTGATAAAACGCTTTCTAGCCTTAACAATCTAAATGAAAGTTATAGTTTATGTTAAACCGAGAACTTTCATAAAAAGAACGCCAAAATCTTACTTCGTATGAGGAAGTTATGATTTTTCTAAGTTTCAGTATAACAGTGTGCAACTAAAAACTCGAAATAAACATCGAGTGGTTTTTAGCCGACACAACCTAAACAAGAATTGAAGGTCTCGTCATTAGTAGTACAACAGTAAAAAGACAAACAAAAACGGACGTCGTATGAAGAAGTTATGAATTTATAACGGATTCCCGTCCCGGTCTGTTTCAAATAATAATATTAAAAATAAATTCGAAATTAGCCGACGAAGTCTAAACGAAAGTCGTAGAGTATAATTTTACCTATGCGTGCATATAAAGAACGTCAAAAACGGAGTTCGTATGCAAAAGTTATGAATTTTACAAGTTTTGGCAAAAAAAATATAGAAAAATAGCAAAAACCGGAAATTTTCGGATGAACAATAATGCCACGTCACTCCTCGCGTGTGAGGCCTCCACGTGTCGGCTGCTGAGTGGACCGATGTCTCGCGTGTCACCTCCTGATTCGACCAAGTCCGAGGTCCAGTAAGAACCGGACAGCCTCGCATGTGACACACCGGACACCACCCTCGCACGCTCCTCGCACGCTCCTCGCATGCCCTCGCACCCGCTCCTTCGCACGTGTCTTCTTTCCATTGGACCGAGGGTTAGACCAATCCGAGCCAGCCAGCAGCGAGCCTCCGGTCCGAAGAGTCCCCCTCGCCTCGCCATCTGTCAAACGCGTGTCACCCTCGCGCAGCTTCGGGTCCGAACCTTCGGGCAATATATAGCATGCGAGGGCTTCCGAAAATTTTCACTTTTTCACCCCAAAAATCATTCTCTTTCACATTCTCCACCCCCCTAAGCTCATATACAAGCCCTAAAGCCCCGTTATCAAAACTCGAGCCCGAAGCAAGCCTTGAAGCCCCGAAATTCCCGAGAAGTAACCTCTCTCCTGTCAAAACTCTGCCCGATTTGAGCCGGTTTCTCGACAAATAAACTCCTTTTCGTGAAATGAAACTCTGTCCGAATTACCACCTATCAAGTGAGTTCATACCCCCGTATTTTCATAATTTCTACTGTTTTAAGGGGGGAAATACAAGTATAACACAACTTTGTGTTATAAATAAATGATTTCAAATCACGATAAAATGATTTTAAAGTATCAAAAATACTTCAAATATTGAACTCTTTTATAAACTTATATTTTTCCCTAATATACATATTTGTATATATAATTTAATATAAATAAGATTTAAAAGGCTTAGGACTAATAATTCATTCTAGGTCCTTTTCCTTGTTTGGATGTGGACTTATAGTACTGGTTATTTGTCCGAAGGTCGTTCAAATTTTACTTATATATAAAATTGTATATGTATATAAAAATAAAAGTTATTTCATCAGTTTAATCACCCTTTGTAACATGTTGAGCAAAGGATTACATGCAAAAATAGTTATTTACCAATTCATAAAGTACATATAAATTATAATAATTTATGATACATAGAGCAATAATTCATATGAATACACTGTTTTACATGCAACAAGGGTTTTAATTCAAAACAAATCAAGGGTTTACACTTATCAAATACATGTTCGGGATACTAAGTCAAGAACATACTGTCAATCATTTATTTCAGAATGATTGGGTTTTCATAACTAATATACATGTAACGTTTATATACTTTTTATGAGACATTCAATTCAGGTTGTTTAATTCATTTTAGACAACAGAAGTAAAGCCCTGACATTATAACCATAATATCCAGTCCGGGGATCGAAACAAGTTGTGTGTAGATCTATATCGGGATTGACAACCCCGCACTCAGGCTGCTAGCTACAGTCAGGCATACACGCCAATGAGTGGCAATTGTTATCAAAAGTTTAAGCGCTATCAGGCGTTTGTTTCAGGCGTTCATGTCTTAGTATGGTTATAATAACTCATTAAAAAGATATTAACAACACGTTAGTGTATAAACAACTAAACGTAAGTACATCTTCAAAGTACCAGTTCACAAAATGCAAAGTACAATGGTATACTATAGTTTTCAATAACAGCTGGTGAAGCCAGACACACTCTCAAATACAAGTTTTGCAAATACATTGGTTTACAAATAGGACGGTTTTATGGGAATAAAACTACTTTTCACATACCACAGAAAACATGGGATTTTCTAGAAGTGTTTTCATATTCAAAATACAAAGACACCCATTCAAAAATAAAGACTTATGTACTCACTCAACTTATTGTTGATACTCTCTTTTCAAATTACTTGTATTATCAGGGAAATAATAACAGGTACTCCCCGAGCTTTTTGAGAAGATGGAGCCATTAGGAGTCTTATCTTCTTCATTTGTATAACTATTTTGGTTTCAATATACAATGATTGAACACATGTAAATATTATACTTTTAAATACAATGGTTGTTTGTGCTTTGATTACTATGATACATGTGTTGTGATACTACAAATGAAGTCCTCCACCCCTGGACGTTTCCGCCGTCTGGTTTGGGGGTGTGACAGGTTACTCATCCATCGCCAATTGGAGTGTCAGTTGGATGTGAATAAAATAAGGGGATGATAAGGTGGCGATTTAGAATCTCGATCTGAACGGGATATATCATGTGTGTAGTTATCTCGGTGGTTGGTGATTGACCAATTAAAACAACAAAGTAGCAGAGAGAATTTTGAAAACACGACATACCTGGAGTGTCGACTATGACCCACAACCGGAGGAAGACCACTACGGATTAGAAACTGTAACGCCTGCAGATCCGGGATAGTAAATTTAGAGACAATAAGTGTCGAAAATGACTTTTTGGAAAAAGATTATTTATAATAAATAGTCTTAACCAAGTTGTAGAATATGTCTCAAGGTTTCCGTACATATAAAAAACGCCGAAATTTGAGTTATAACGAAGAAGTTATGGCCTGTCGAAGTTTTACGGCAAAACCGGCACAACACCGGGAAGCGTAAATAGTAAATTTACGATGGAGTGAATTTTAGCCTTAGCAATCTAAACAAAAGTTGTAGTATATGTTAAACCGAGAACATACAAAAAAAAGAACGCCCAAATCTGACTTCGTATGAGGAAGTTATGAATTTTCTAAGATTTGGCTTCGCGGTGCACAACCCGAAACTCGATTTTTAGTTCGAGCGGTTTTTGGCTTACGCGACCTAAATGAGAGTTGAAGATCTCATTAATAGGAACTCAACGGTAGAAAGATTGACAAAAACGGAGTCCGTATGAAGGAGTTACGAATTCTTCGCGGTCATTTAACAGTCTAAACGCCTCCTACTCTTAAATTTGAGATCGGTCGAGAATTAGTCGACGGAGTCTAAATGAAAGTTGTAGATCTTTATTTTATCTATTCTTTGAAAAAAAGAACGTCGAAAACGGAGCTTGTATGCGAGAGTTATGATTTTTCTAAGTTTGAAGGGTGATACGCGATAGGGGGTAACGTGGCACCACCAGAATTGGACAAGTGGCACCACCAGAAGGCTGCCACATGCCCCAACTCGGCGAGTAGGTCCTCCTAAACGGCGAGTCCATTAGGATTTTACACTATAAATAGAGGTGTCGGGTTCCATTCATTCTCACACCTTTCCAAACCATTCTTTCTCTCTCTAGACTCTCTCTAGCCCCTAACCCCCCCTAAAAGCCTAGGTAAACCCCCTAGCACCCGAAGGAAGCCCCGAGGCTCCTGGATTCCTGAGAAAAGAGCCTTTCGGCTCAGGAACGCTGCTCTAGAGAATCCCGGTTTTTGTGAAAAACCCGTTGTTTTCTCAAGGGAAAATTGTTTTGAGATAACGAAGTGCTGTCTGAGTATCGAGTCACCACCTAATCAGGTGAGTGCATAGTTACTTTCATCTTACACATAGATATGAAGTATTTTATATAAACTACGTGCTATGTGTGCATATTATCTGAATAGTTGCTGTCTATGCTGGATGAACGTTTTTATACATGTTTTAAATGATTTAAATTGTATACGTATTTTATATATACAAAATGTGTTGGGTAAAACATGGGTAAATGAGATAGTTGATGTGAAATAAAATGATGAGAGATAGGTGATGATAATTAGGTGAGGATAGATAGGTGATGATGAATCGGTGATGTAGGATGAAAGATACTATAAGCTTGTCCGACAATTTGGAGATGTAGTCATCTACCAGAGTATAGATAGTGACCAGCAACTATTATAGACAACCCCGTGGAAACACCAGCAGGCTCATAACCTGTAGGTGATGAATTACGAGTTCAGGCGATGTTGTAACTACGTATTCATGCGATGATAATCTAACCCCTTACTATGAATTACGAGTTCAGGCGATGTTGTAACCACGTATTCATGCAATGATACCCTAACCCTTGTTGGGCACGTATTGAGGGAATAATCTCTGAATCAATATTGTATGTGAAATGTAGGTGATAATCCTTAGGGAGAGTCCTTATGAACAAACATATAAGGAAATGTGATGTAAGGAGATGAGAGGTAAATATGATGTAGGAGACGACCCTTAGGATAAATCCTTAGGGAAGGTACTTAGGAATAAAGAAGATAATGGGGATGGGTAATCGGGTTAATTGTTTGATGATTAAACATAATAATTATATTATTGTGGGTTGAAAACCATATGTACTCACCATGTTTCCCAACCTGACCCACTTAGTTTACTTGTATCACAGGTGACGATGTGAAGCTACATTACACTGAGAGATTAAAGAGATGTAGATCACTAGTGTAAATAAATGTAAGTTCTGTTTATGCTTATGTTTTTGTATTGACGCTGACATCCCAAACGTTTTAAAATGAATAAAATATGTTTCTTCGAAAATGTTTTGATAACGTATTTAACATGTTTTTCTGAGAACAAATTCCGTAACATTTTAATGAAAAGAAGTACTCTAATTTTTACAAAGCATAAACAAAATCGGTCTTTTCTGGCCATGAAAATGGGGATGTCACAGTTGGTATCAGAGCATTAGTTTAAGCGAACTAGGAATTTGTAGGAAATTTCTAGACTTAAACTTAGAATGGTAAGCGATGATTGTGAGATGAATGTATGCTATATTTTAGACCCAAGCACTAGTTTATTTTAGGAAAGATGCCCAAAATGTTTTATGTGCTAAATGTTTTATGTTATAGCTATAAAGATGCCTTATATGCTATTATTTGTTTGGATCTATGGTCTGTTGCCGACCGGATCTGGAAATTTTATGTGTTCAGATTTCTAAACGTTTGATTACGGTATTAGAACTGACATATAACTTTTTGGTGTGACAAGGAGATCTATAAATCTATCATAAATAAAATCTTTCCTATCTTAAAATTCTCGCCTCGGTACACCGAACTTCTGCTTGGGTGTACAAAACGTCATGGTGAAGACAGATTAGGAAATATCCGAGAAAGATGACAACCCGAGCCTAAGAATGTGATGGGTCATGCATCGGTCGTTGCGCCTACACCTGAACCTATCACAATGGCAGAGGTTCAGGAAGTGATGCGAACCATGATAGACAGAGAAAATAGAGGAAATGAGATGCCTTACGATAGTGAATGATACCTATCGGAAGATATCATAAGAGGTATCTTGCCTTTAGAATACGTATAATAAAATAGCAGTACGTCTAGAGAAGTACGGTACATCTGAATGTACACATTTGATTGGCGGGATGATAGAACGATTGGCGTAATTCCCAAAGTTTTCCTGTCATCTGGAATTTCCACCACCAACCGAGTTGAAGCAGAATTGATGATTGAAGATACGCATGAAAGAAGTCCTAGTAGAGACTAGGGAAATTTTTATGATTATTTGGACACACTCATATGTGTTAAATTGTTTTGTGATTTTAGGACTTGGGGACTGCGAGACAATACTTGGGACGAGTATGAGTAGGTGTGAAAGGTAGTAGATGCATATACTATCGGAAACACAAGACTCATGCTTGGATCAGGGAAAGTCACAAGGTTACCAAGAAGCTAGTAATTGATACCGTTTTATTCAAATATGTCGTTACCATCATTTCGGTAATGACTAAGAGGATGATTGTTATTCCGAACCTAGTGGTCATATTGAATTGAATCCAACTACGATAAGTATGTTACGTGGTTCAGAGAACCAAGTTTAATGTAGCATCTGACTTAAGCCGGAAGGTTGACATAAAAGATAATCAAAGCAATCGGTGGAGGTATCGCGATAGTTGCTTGTAGCTAGAAATGCTACCTTTTTAAGATGTGATTTAGAACATGAAGGAAGGTATAGTCTGTTATGGAATTTAACTCTGAGAGACCTAAGTCTAAGCTTTGCAATATGTGATGGTAGGTCATTAGAATATGACACATCGATCCATTGTAGTATAGAAGAATCTTATCTTAAGTTTGTTAACAATAAGAAGGAGTCTCTGATAAAGAGCAAGTTTGTGACATGACGGTCATGATTGAAAGTGTAACAAGACATAGAGAATTGATGCAAGATAAAGCACCGCTTGCAGTCAAGAAGACCAGGAGTTAGATACGCATTTGAAGAAACATAGAAAGTTACGATTATTACCTAGGATTAAGAGATAACTTATGGATTCATCATGTGAGCCCTGTTTCGTTGATGATTCCGGGATGTAATCATCCTAAGGGGGAGATAATTGTAACGCCCGCAGATCCGAGCTAGTCAATTTAGAGACAATAAGTGTCGAAAATGACTTTTTGGAAAAATATTATTTAGAATAAATAGTATTAACCAAGTTGTAGAATATTTCTCAAGGTTTTCGTACATATAAAGAACGCCGAAATCCGAGTTATAACGAAGAAGTTATGACCCGTCGAAGTTTTACGGCAAAACCGGCACAACACCGGGAAGCGTAAATAGTAAATTTAAGATGGAGCGACTTTTAGCCTTAGCACTATAAACGAAAGTTGTAGTATATGTTAAACCGAGAACATAAAAAAAAAAAGAACGCCCAAATCTAACTTCGTATGAGGAAGTTATGAATTTTCTAAGATTTGGCTTAGTAGTGCACGACCCGAAACTCGATTTTTAGTTCGAGCGTTTTTTGGCTTACGCGACCTCAATGAGAGTTGAAGATCTCATTAATAAGAACTCAATGGTAAAATGATAGACGAAATCGGAGTCCGTATGAAGGAGTTATGAATTCTTCACGGTCATTTAACAGTCTAAACGCCTCCTACTGTTAAATTTGAGATCGGTCGAGAATTAGCCGACGGAGTCTAAATCAAAGTTGTAGATCTTGATTTTACCTACGCTTTGAAAAAAAGAACGTCAAAAACAGAGATTGTATGCGAGAGTTATGCTTTTTCTATGTTTGAAGGCTGATACGCGATAGGGGGTGACGTGGTACCACCAGAATTGGACACGTGGCACCACCAGAAGGCTGCCACATGCCCCAACTCGGCGAGTAGGTCCTCCTACTCGGCGAGTCCATCAGGATTTCACACAATATGTTGAGAGAAAAACTTTGAGACACACTTGAACAAGATGGTTAGAACAAGTATATAGCGGAATAGTTAATCTCGAAGGATCTGTTAGCTTAACAATAATATTAATAGTTAGAAGTTAGCGAGTTAGATGCGGAAAGTAAAGTAATGTAAATGACAACAATTGTTATATCAAGAATACACGTAAGTTGATTCATAACTTGGAATGCATTCAAACCAATGTTAGTAAGTGAGATCAAACTTAGTGAATAAGTCACAAGGACTTGCTCCGAAGAGTGATTATAATCAGATATGTTTAAGTAAGAAGTGGAGAATGAAGAGTGATAGAATGATAACTTTAGAATTTGTATTCAGATGAAATGCAGAAGTTATCAGTGAATAGGAGAGGTAAACATTACAGAAGAATATGTCTCTATTTATAGAGACATAGAACTATAGTAGATTACAACTCTATAAGCAGCCATGCAAGGCATATAGGATAATAGAGTGTATTACACAAAAGACAAATAAAGTAATCTAGCTAATGACTGCGGTAGCTGACTACGGGTGCTGATGTGGTTGCGGTAGGGAGATGGTTGCGGTAGCTAAGTTCAAGAGGTTCACTTCCATGATTCAACAATTTCCCCTTAAGTGACCTCTTTAACTTTGGTTCAGCTATCAAGTTTGAGGAACTTGATCAAAATCCACCAGAACATCCTGACGTTTTCCAGCCATGTGATTCTTCTTGTAATCTCGAACTTGACTTCTGCGGTAGTATGCTTCGATCTTTCAACTGTGGTCCGGCAGATGTCAAGTTGTTTCTTGGGTAGGCGGTTCATGGCACTTATGGGAATAAAGTATTTGACATTGTCAATTTTCCTTTTGAAAATGATGCCAAGTTCTGGGAAGTTAGTTGGACCTAGTGATCTTTCAGCAAAGCCTTCGGTGGGCATAGGTGCGGGGTCGAGAGGTGGAAGATCAAACCTATAATGGGGGTGAAAGTGGGTTAGATCTGATCCCACATCGGCTGGGAAGGAGAACTAAGCATTCCTTATAAGGGGTGTGGATACCTTCCCTATCACAACGCGTTTTAAAGCCGTGAGGGCAGCAGATCCCATAAGAACTCTGCAGTTAAGCGTGCTCGGGCGGGAGTAGTACCAGGATGGGTGACCCCCTGGGAAGTCCTCGTGCCGAGTGGCCCAAAGTAGACAATATTGTGATACGTGCCAGAGGGGAATGTTACAAATGGTATCAGAGCCAGGGCATGGGTCGATGTGTTCGACGGCAACGTCGAACCCTATAATGGGGGGTGAAGGTGGGTTAGACCTGATCCCACATCGGCTTGGAAGGAGAACTAAACACTCCTTATAAGGGGTGTGGTACATCCCCCTCTGGCACGTATCACAATATTGTCCGCTTTGGGCCACTCGGCACGAGGACTTCCCAGGGGGTCACTCATCCTGGTACTACTCCCGCCCGAGCACGCTTAACTGCAGAGTTCTTATGGGATCTGCTGCCCTCACGGCTTTAAAACGCATTGTGATAGGGAAGGTATCCACACCCAGGGCACGGGTCGATGTGTTCGACGGGGACGTCGAACCCTATAATGGGGGGTGAAAGTGGGTTAGATCTGATCCCACATCGCCTGGGAAGGAGAACTAAGCATTCCTTATAAGGGGTATGGATACCTTTCTTATCACAACGCGTTTTAAAGCCGTGAGGGAAGCAGATCCCATAAGAACTCTGCAGTTAAGCGTGCTCGGGCGGGAGTAGTGCCAGGATGGGTGACCCCCTGGGAAGTCCTCGTGTCGAGTGGCCCAAAGCGGACAATATTGTGATACGTGACAGAGGGGGATGTTACAGTGCGGGGTTGAGAGGTGGAAGATCAAATTTCTTGGAGATGATGGGATAGATGTCCGCATCAATTTTGGCAAAGTCGCACACCGTTTCTCTCAAGAAGTTGTTGACCCGATCAAGTGCAGTCTTCATTTTTGGGTGTTTGTCAGCCTTGTTTTGAAACACTTTGGCTATGAGAAACACTTCTTCCGGATTCATGTGGGGAAAGTCTGCTTGAGTGCGGACATAGTCATGTCCCCGTCGGGTGAGGGTGTACTGGAAGAATTCAGCTTTCATGAATCTTCGAGGCTTGTAGTTCACAACTGCGGATGGCCTGTCATTGGACCATATGTGCTCTATGGGAGAGGAGTGTTTAGTAAAAAATTGAGCAAGTCTTTCAAACTCCATAGGAAGTCTCTTGGCATCATGAAGGCTTTGGTCAAACTTCTCAAATACTATAAAGTATTTGGCATTGGGTGAGATGGGAACATCCCAATAGCCATCCGAAGGAGGTTCTGCATAAGTGAGATGAGGAGTATAATCTTCATTCGGTGAGGATTGACCCAAGAGTTGATAAGGGTTTCATCTATGAGAGTGTCAAAACCACTTAGCCTCCAGATTTCTTCAGCAAGTTTCGCTGACCTCCAGTCTCTTTTCTTTTGGGCTGTGGTAGGGGAATCAGTTGGGCTTGGTGAGGACATGTTTTCCTCAAGATTTTTGAAGTGAGGAGGAGTTACAGGCTTTTGGGAGATGATTGCGGTGAGGGTTGCGGTGTGGGAATTTTGTTATTGATGATGGGGGGACTCTGATGAAGGGCATTATCAGAGTGATGGACTTCTTCTTCTTCTTCACTTCCCCCTCTTGAGGAATGCAGCGCAGGTGCTTCCTCAAGCCATTGCCGAAGTCCATCCACTTTGGTGAAAACGTCTTGGAATTGAGCTTTTAGGAGCTCTGCCAATTGGGAATTGGTGGGAGTGGAGGAGCTAAAGAGCAACTTGTGGATTTTTTGGTAAGTTGGAGGATCTTAGGGCCATGGAAGTTGGAGAAAAGAGATTTCTGCAGTCTGTTGATTGTCGTTTGAAGAACAGATATAGTGGACTCATAAGCATTATGCGTCTCATCTATAACTTTCTGAGACTGAGAAGCTTGATCAGCGATGGCTGCTTGAAGATCCTTTTTGATTGTGGTCACCTCAGTGATGAGGCGTTCCGCTGCAGCCATGAAGTCCTTATGGTCAGCCTTGCGGTTGTTGTCAAGGGACCGGATCCCCACCTATACTTTTAGGGAGATGCGTTCAGTATCCATGCGCTCCCTTGTCTCCATTCGTTCAATTCTTTCAACCAATGACTGCGGTCCTGGAGTGGCTTTAGGTTGTGGTTGAGTGGGTTTAATCGCAACCAAGATCTGATCGATTTTGGCTTGAAGGCTCATGAACTCCTTCCGGGTGACAACATTCTTCTTATTTTTCTTCTTCTCTTTAGGCTTGGAAGTCGAATGTTGAGAACCGTTGGACTCCTCTTCTTCTTCAAACATCATCAGGTCATCGTCTGAAGGGTTTGGCTTGTTGACTTCTTGGATGTCTTCATCATCAAAACCGAAGGTAGGAGTTGAGCTAAGTACGATTGCAAGGCCTTCGTCTTGTGATGGGTTGTGTAACATCCCGGAATAGCAAGAGTAAAGTTGAAGGGCTAAAAGAGTAAAATGGGAAGGAGCGACTCGGCGAGTCCACGAGTGGACTCGACGAGTAGGGTCGCGACTCTAGTCGCGTGTTAAATGACCAACTCGGCGAGTAGCATGGGTGGACTCGGCGAGTTGGTGCTGAGTGGAGAAAACCCTAAATCCGGAGGTTGAGCCCTATATAAAGAACATTATGTCTTCTCCCCAGCCTCCTTATCACCCCTTGAGTTCCAGAAGCCCTGATTTCGTGAGAAAACACCATTGTTGAGTGAATTGGAGCTTGCAGAAGTGGTTGTTGAAGAAATCTTGAAGGAGAAGAGACTTGGATCAAAGGGCTTTGCAAGGATCCGGATTAATCTTCTCTTGGAGCTTCCTTTTGAGGTATTATTTCATTGTTTGAGCTGCTATTGTCTAGATTCATCATTTTGGGGGTGTTAGAGATCATATCTTTTGGTGTATTGGAGTTTAGAGATTAGATCTGAGGTTGCTACCTCACATCTGGAATGGAGAAGGGCAAGAGTGCATTAAAGTCCCTGTGGTTGAGTGCTTAGTGAAGCCATCATGTCCCAAACCCTAGCCCTAGAGTGTAAAAGGCCTAGATCTCTTTGGATTCACGTAAAGTTTGCCACTTTACGTGATGGATGGGTTGTAGGAGGCTAGATCTATGTTTTGGATCAATTGCATGGCCTGGAATGCTTCTGTATGGATTCAGACCGGTGGTACTCGGCGAGTCACATGGGTAGACTTGACGAGTTGCTTGAAGATGAGCTGGAACTCGACGAGTTGGAAGAACAACTCGGCGAGTTGGATGAACATGGCCTGGAACTCGGCGAGTAGGTTGAAGATAGCCTTAGACTCGGCGAGTCTTGTCGAAGAGTCCCAATATTTTCTGGTTGAGTCGAGAATCGGTGAGTCAAGGGATGACTCGGTGAGTTGTGTGCGAGTGGACTCAAAGTTGTTGGACTCGACGAGTCTCGGGGTGACTCGGCGAGTTAGGTCGCAGATTGAGGGAAGTTATGAGCTTGGGGACTCGGCGAGTCATCGGATTGACTCGGCGAGTAGAGTCAGTCAGGGGTTGACTTTGACCTTGTCCAAGGGTTGACCAGTTGTCTTCCAGGGGTATTTTGGTAATTAAGGGTATTTATTGAGTTGAGTGTTTTGGTGTTCAGTGGAGGAGTTCGTGTCAGAGTTTGGAGCAGCGGGATCTTATCCTTTCAGCCGACAGTTTCGAGGTGAGTTATCCTCACTATATCAACAGGGTCTACGGCACGAAGGCCGGCCCTTATCGGATTGAGAGTCGGGTAGTTGTTGTTATGTTGTTGCTTTGATACGTTTGCATCCTGGTAGCTAGGATGGTATAAGTTAGAGACCTGATTGAGATCGGTATCCTGAGAGATAGGGTGATGCTATGCTAGTGACCGATTAGGTTAGTATCCTGGTTAGGATGATGATATGTTATGTGATCTGTTTGATCTGCTTGTTGACTGTGAATTGCTATATGATTGTATGTATATGTGCACATGGTTATTTGGACTGGAGTTGGGTTGAGGCGGGTCCTGCTTTGTGCTATAGTCCAAGATACCCAGGGCGGACCGGTTGTCCCGAAGGCCCAGCGAGCGGTCCGGATAGGCTGTAGGCCCCAAGAGGGCGGACCAGACGTGCCGAGGCTCGGAGAGTGGACCAGGCCGACTGAAGGCCCGGTGCGGGCGGACCAGTCATACTGCAGACTCAGAGAGTGGACCATGTGGATTGAAGGCCCGGTGCGGGCGGACCAATCACACTGCAGACTCGATGTATGTGGTTAGATTCGGAGAGTGGAGCAGGTGGATTGAAGGCCCGATGCGGGCGGACCAATCACACTGTAGACTCGAGGTATATGGCTAGACTCGGAGGGTGGACCAGGTGGACTGTTGGCCGGTGCGGCGGACCAGTCCCACAGTAGACCCGAAGTGCATGGCTGTTCTGTGATCGGATATGTTATGGCATGTTATGCGTGTATGTTATATGTGGTTGGTATTTTGGGGATATCTCACTAAGCTTTCGGGATTACATTTGTGGTTTAATGTTTTTCAAGTTCTTCAGGAGACCGTGGCAAGGCGAAGGCGTGATCGTACCGCTCCTCGTGTTTATATTGTGATGAGATTCTGGGAATACTTAAAATAAATTGTATTGAAAACCTTTTTGTAATAACTTTAATGGAATCGGGTTGTTTTCGAAAATTTTAAATTGGTTGAAATTTTTGGTCGTTACAAGTTGGTATCAGAGCCTTGGTTTGAGTGAATTGGAGGAACACTCGTGTGACTCCAGTCTCAAATCGAGGAGAGTTTTCAAAAGAGTATTTAAAATGGTTTTCAAAATGAGTAAAGGAGGACGCGGAGGTACGATTAGCCGGAGCCAGTAAGTAACCCCAAAATACCATACATGATATTTGTTTTTGGGCTTTGTTAGAACAGCATGCTAGTGCTAGGCTAGGGATCTTCAAGATTTCATGATAATGTTGCCTGATTTGTGATGCCTGTAGCCTAGGGTTTACTTGTGAGAGATTTCCAGTGTTCCTCTAGTTGTGAGGGTTGAGCGTTGTTATGCATGTTTTCACTAGGGTGTTGTGGTAGTACTTCATACAAATATGGGTAGGTGTGGAAGGTAGTATGGGCCCGTACTACTGAAAGCACAGGACCCATACGCGTATCTGGGAAACCATGACCTCTAGGGTTGGGTTGAGAGAGTTGGTTCCCGGGATAGTGGGAACTGTCTGAGATTTGTGTGGTGTTTTTCAGTATGGAGATTCAGAGGCATGCTGGGAGTGGATCCGGATCAGGATCGGGAGCAGGAGAGGGAGTTCCGAGCGGGTCAGTACCGCCCGAGGTTATTGGTCAGATGAGCACGTGCGAGTTGGATGCGAGGATTCGTGAGATCCTACGTGATGAGATTGCTGAGTTGTTCTGGGGTGAGTTGCCGGAGCTGTTTGGGTCGATCAAGACCGCCATGGTTGAGTATTTTGATGAGCGCTATGCAGCTCTCATAGAGACGGCTGCCGCGGCGGCTACAACAGCTGTAGCAGCGGCAGGGGGAGGAGCTGGTCGAGGCTTTCAGTATCGGGACTTCGATAATACGAAGACTCCCACCTTCGATGGAGTTCAGGACCCGATTGTTGCTATGACGTGGTTATCAGACGTGGAGGGGTGTTTCTTCACGTGTTCATGCCCTGCTGAGCAGAGGGCGAGGTGTGCTCTGAACCTGTTGAGGCTCGGGGCGAAGGATTGGTGGAGATTGACCACGGGGTCATTTTCGGATGCGCAGAGGGCTACGGTTTCATGGGATCAGTTCAGGGAGACGTTCAGCACTCGCTATGTTCCGCGAGTTGAGAGGGAGAGATTGGCTTTGGATTTCCTTGAGCTGAAGCAGGATTCGAAGTCGGTAACTGAAATCACCAGGATGTTCACTGAGAGGGTGATGTTCTGCCCTGAGTTCGCTTCGGAGCAGGCTCAGATGTCTCGATATCTGAGCATGCTCAAGAGGGACATCAGACAGTTTGTGTCTACGCAGAGGTGCGAGACCTTGTTGGAGTTGCAGGAGGCCGCCATACGGTGTGAGTTAGAGATTGAGTTGCAGTTGCGTGAGCTGAGGCAGGCTCCGGTGCAGTTGCAGCCGGTGCCAAAACGATCCAAGACCATTGATTCTAGAGTGGGGGATCTGAGTAGCCACACTTGTGGGAAGTGTGGAAGGAGTCACACCGGAGTTTGTAAGTCCGGGGGTGCATGCCGCAAGTGCGAAAAGGAGGGGCACTATGCGAGGGATTGTCGGAAGTTAGCGCCGGTTCGGGATTTGAGGATTTGTTGCCATTGTCATCAGGTTGGACATTTGAGGGTCAACTGTCCACAGCTTGCTGCAGGACCGGTGCAGGCTCCAACACCGGCCACTTTGAGGATCGCAGGTGGAGGTCAGGGTGGAGCGGAGCCCCCAAGGGCTCAGGGTCGTGCTTTTCAGCTTGCAGCAGAGGAGGTCGGAGCAGTGCCGGATGCAGCTGCGGGTATGATTCTTCCTTAATGTCTTGTTATCTTATGATTATTGTGGAGTATTGTTTATGTGCTAGTACCTTTGTGTGGTTCTTGGTGTGGTATTTGTTGTTTTTGAGAGTTATGGTATGGTTATGGGTTAGTGTTGGGAATTTCATTGGTTATCATTCATGGGGTTGTTAGTGGGAATCTGGCGTTGGTCTGAATGTCGGGTAGCATCTGCCTTCTGAGGAGTGGTTAACTGCAGATTGAGTTTCTTTCGAGCGGGATGATCAATGTGGAAATGTGATTTTGTGAAGGTTGCTAGTGCTAGTGGGAAATCAGTCCGCGTGTAAGTGTGGTGTTGTGCAGGGTTGTTTTGGGAGGTCGGTGATAGCGACCGGTGGTTGATAGTCAGTGCCCTAAGTGGGGGAGAATTGGAAAATTCTCCGAATGATCTGAAGTGGTGTTGATTCTGATGGCATGTGCGGAATTAGAAAGATCTAATGATTCATCATACAAATTCAAGAACACAAGGAGTAAATAAATCTTTGTAAGCTCTTATTAGATCTAGAAAGAATATACAAATGGGTTTGTACCAAATTCTCTCTATAGTCTAACACTCCATATGGACTCATATATAATGGGAGTCACTCACTTCCTATTTATATGAAAAGACTCAACCCATTTACACATACAAAGAGGAAAGCCTAAAACAATACATCCAAGCATGACTTTGCACCCTAACATTCTCCCCCTCAAAGTTAGGATTGCATGTCCGACTTTAATCTCCAACGAGCTAGCACGATCAAGACCAAACTCCCCCTTGAAGTAACACCGGTCTTCAAATCCGCAAATGAATATTCGACAAACCCGAGAAGCTTCGAATACCCATCATTCTCCCCCTTTTTATAATCAAAAAATGATTATAAAACCCACTAAGGATGAGAAGCGCCCGAGGAATAATCTTCACAACACTCCCCCTTGATGTGTACCAAAAATGAATCACCAAAAATCTTGCACGGAAAAACAATCACGAAAAAGTCACAAAAAATTTTCAATTTATGAAAAATTTTGACTTTTTGGGTGAAAGTTGCAAGATTTTTCAAAATCCGGGTAGAAATTGTCACTTTCTGAAACTTGCAGGGACCCGTTGCTCCAAAAACAGTCAAATATGCGAAACTCTAGCCCATTTGCGAAACCGGGCATAAAACGTTAATTCGCACAAACTGCAAGGACCAAAACTGAAAATTCTGTATTTTTTCAGCTTTTATTACCATTTTGCGAAGTTGGGTATAAACTGTCAAAAATGCGAAACTGCAGGTACTCGTTTTGACAATTTCTGTATGTTCTTTAAACTTGCGAAGTTGGGCAACTTGTGTTATTTCTTGAAAAGAGCAGGGACCAAATGCGAAACTCTTAGCTTTTTTTCCCCAATTCGCATTCTACTGTAAAAGACTTTGTGTTCTTCCCCAAATCACAGACTTCGCATCTTAATGTTTCGGATGTTTAACTCACCAAAATGCGAATCATAATGAGATGAATTCGCATTTTGACTCTAATACAAAACTCCAAATGCGAATGAAACACTTCCCAGTCATCATATGCGAACCATATCACCATTTCCTAACAAAATGCGAATGAACATTTTCTTTGACTTCCAAATTGCGAATCGTATTACATCCTTATACCCATCAATTGTTCGCATATTATTCATAATCCAAGTTTCGTTTATTAAAAAAAACTTCCAATTCCAAACACAATCAATATGCGAACCCAAAATTGATGCACACAAATGCGAATCCAGTTTGACCATTAACCACACGATTGTCGTGATTCACATTTCCTTCACAATCCAAGGTTCATTCATAAACACAAACCTTCAATTCCAAACTAACAAATCCAAAACCAAAACCCATCTGTTCGATTTTTCGTCATCTGTTCATCAATTGACTTCAAATAACGATTTCCAGTGAACCACGAATTCGCTTTTTCATCAGAACAACTCGATCCTTTGATTCACAAATATAGATCCCAAATCATCGATTCCTGTCATTTGATCCTTGACACCGATAGCTTCGAAATCGTTATTACGACCATCGATCCAATGTCGATTCCACATCAACAATCGACTTCCAATACCTTTCCAGCTCGTTATCAACAGTCGGATCTTCTAATAGTTTATCAAACCTTCGATTATCACACATCATTCAACCATTCTATTTCAATTCTTCTTTCCCAGATCGATTATGAAACCAAGTCAAGAACACAGACGTTCACTTTTTCACAAATTTGACATTTCGAAATCAAACACCAAATTGAGAATTCAAACACAAAATTTTGAATCAAAAACTTGATAAACCAACTGTTCTTCACATGTTCTTCACAAAAACTCCAAAGTGTTTGATCAATTTTATCAAAATCAAGAGATCAATTTCCGACTTATTTCTTCTGGCTTGATCATGATCGATCTATGAGATAAAACTCAATACATATGATTGATTCACAATATCATCTCTACAATCAAAACTCATTAATTGCTCAGAATGATTAGAAGAAATCGGGACTCAAAAACTCGGAAACATAAAATGAGTCACGAACATGAGAGAAATTGCGTATGTTGAGCCAGAGGTGAACCAAAGAAGATATCGAGGCTAGATCAGATAAGCAAGAAACCGTGAATTAAAACATGTTATTGAAACTGATTTGGGCTACTGATGAATAGTACTCAAAAAATTTATGGGCTCAATTTTAATATTGATGAACAGTAACGAGTTCTTTTGATTAGGGCTCAATCATTCGAATAAAAATAACGATCTGTTGGGCTTGATCTAAAAAAAAAATTAATTGGATCAAACAAAGGGGTTAAAACGGATTAGATCCAATGAAACAAATCGATCAAAAATGAAAAACGCAACATACAAATCGAAATCATGGATGTTTTGCAATCCATTTGAGAATTTGTGATACCTTTTTGACGAATCGAGATCCATTTTCAACGAACGAATCAAATTTAGAAGATCTTGGTTCTTTTGTCGGAATGAGAAAATCTCCAAATCGAACATTGTACCACCCACCATGCGAGATGTACAACTCGTTCTTCGTGTTCTTCAACGATCCAAGAACATCTTCAAAAGAACCACCAACACTTTTGGGTTTTGACTTCAAATTCAATGCAACATTTGGAGATTGTTGCTTTGGAACCCAAATTTGCTTCACGGATTTCGGCTTCACAACATTTGACGATTTTTGTGAGTAAACCCGCTTGTTCTTCCGATTCATCTTCTTCTTCTTTTTCTTTCTCATCTTTTTTCATCTTGAAGACTTGACTTCATGAACAAACCCACTTTCAACAACATGAACATTTTGAGTTTGAATCAAATCTTTTGGAGTTTGATATTTGTGAATTTCTTGAACCACCGGCTTCCGATAAGGAATCATTCCTTCAAATGAATCACAAGAACACAAAATATCATCGGTTTGAACTCCAATCAAGCAAAAAACTTTTTCATCATGAGAATCAACTTGAACTCCTTTTTCTTGAACATCAAGAACATCACATTGAACTCCATTGTCAAGAACTTCAACAAACTTAAGAGCATGAAGATCATTTGGGTTTTCAATTAGAGAAATGTATTTCTTATTGAACAAATCTCTTTCTTCTCCTTCTTTTTGATTTCTACTACGAACTAATATGGACAAGGCAATTTTATTCAACCATGTAATCTTACAAATTGGTTGAAATACCAAGCTTCCATGATCATCCTTCAAACCTCCATAAGAAACCAAATTACCCCATGAAATCAATTTGCTTAACAACAACCCATAAAATTGATCTTCATTGACTTTGTATTTCACATCTTTAACGATCAAAATCCAAGAATCATATGGCAAACCCACCATGATCACAAAAACTTGAGGAATTCTAGAGAGAGAAAGTGATTTTGAATGGGTTTTCTAGAGAGATAAAGTGATACAAACAAGTATTCTAGAGAGAGAAAGTCGAATTATGGATCAAATCAAAGAAAAATTCGACTTCTAGAACACAAAAACACTCTCTAAACAAGAAGATCAATGAACAAAAAGAATCACCAAATCAAAATAGCCATCAAGGATCAATTCTTGATGAGATTCAAGAACACCCGCTCTGATACCAATTGAAGTGGTGTTGATTCTGATGGCATGTGCGGAATTAGAAAGATCTAATGATTCATCATACAAATTCAAGAACACAAGGAGTAAATAAATCTTTGTAAGCTCTTATTAGATCTAGAAAGAATATACAAATGGGTTTGTACCAAATTCTCTCTCTAGTCTAACACTCCATATGGACTCATACATAATGGGAGTCACTCACTTCCTATTTATATGAAAAGACTCAACCCATTTACACATACAAAGAGGAAAGCCTAAAACAATACATCCGAGCATGACTTTGCACCTTAACATGATCGATGAGTATGTGAGATTGTTGAGCTGTCTGGGATTCAGCAGTGTTCTGTCAGCCAAGAGCGTAGGCTGGTATGAGTAAGTGGCAGGCATGCGGGACGGGATGCAGACCTAGGGCATTCAATTGTGGAGGGCCTGGGATTAGCCCGGGATCGAGCATGTACGATTGAGAAAGAGTTCGGAACCCTTAAAGGGCTAGAACAGTATGCATGGGAGGATTTACTGAGGGAAATATCTCGGAATGATGGATGTTACTTGAGCGGTCCGGATAGACTGAAGGCCGGTGGGCGTACCAGTCAAGCCGAAGGCTCGAGGGGAGGAAAACGGTTCAGCCAGGCTGAAGGCCGGGAGGGCGGTCCAGATTGGCTGAAGGTTCTGAGAGTGGTCCAGATTGGCTGAAGGCCTGGTAAGGCGGTCCAGTCATGCTGAAGACTCTGCAGGTATTGTTAGTCCGGTTGAGAAGATGGATTGAGTATGTTGCGATGTGTTAGCATCAGAAGGTCTGGCCCCGGGTATTGATCTTGATTAGTGGAGATGGTGCATGGACTCGAGAGTCCTTGCGAGCAGATTCAGAGCATGTGTGTTGCATGGATAGCGGTTATGCTATAAAGGGGTGGTGCGGCATTGGGTGAGCACCGTGGCACTTGTCGTGGTGACAAGGCAGCCAAGTGGATTTCCTTGGTAAGGAAAGAGGGAGAGAGGAGTGTAGCTCCGAGAGGAAGAGTAAATTCACGGAAGTGAAAGCGGCAGTGTAGAGTTATGATCGGAGTGGTCTGATGGTGGTCAATGAGCAGCGTGATTGCGGTGGTGGTAGGGAATGACATCATAATGGGATGTCTGCTGAGGACGCAGAAGGGATTCCGCGGGTGTAGAGCCAAGAGTCTCAGGATGGATGCAGGGATGGAGTCTGGGACTCCCAGCTTGATTCTGATCAAGGAGTTGTGTATGTAGTGATGGTTCATCCTGGGGGATGTTTGCAGATATCATCAGTGTATCGGGTATTCCCAACCTGAGGGTGCTAGAGCTAGTTCAGCATGTGTATGTGATTGCAAGAGGAGAACTCATGGGAGTTGCTCTGAAGAATGTGTCTTTCTGTCAGCAGAATGCTTAGAGTTGGACTCGGATCGGGAATCCGGTGGTGCATGGTTATTTTCTAGCTCATATGGGTCGAGTGATGGTTGTGGTTTGGAGCAGTGTTGCATCATGAGTAGTACTCAGTTGTTAAGTGGAGTTATCAGAGGGTAAAGCCGGTGGCCGGCTCGAGACGGTGGACAGGACACCGCAAGGAAAGAGGATGTGCGTTCGAGTTTCGATGGTTATGCCTTGAGGGACCTGGTCCGGTTAAGGCCAGGTGGCGTGTTGTGGGAGTATTTTTGGAGTTGAGTTGTCGTAGGCTTCGAGGGCGAAGCCTAATTTAAGTGGGGGAGAATTGTAACATCCCGGAATAGTAAGAGTAAAGTTGAAGGGCTAAAAGAGTAAAATGGGAAGGAGCGACTCGACGAGTCCACGAGTGGACTCGGCGAGTAGGGTCGCGACTCTAGTCGCGTGTTAAATGACCAACTCGGCGAGTAGCATGGGTGGACTCGGCGAGTTGGTGCTGAGTGGAGAAAACCCTAAATCCGGAGGTTGAGCCCTATATAAAGAACATTATGTCTTCTCCCCAGCCTCCTTATCACCCCTTGAGTTCCAAAAGCCCTGATTTCGTGAGAAAACACCATTATTGAGTGAATTGGAGCTTGCAGAAGTGGTTGTTGAAGAAATCTTGAAGGAGAAGAGACTTGGATCAAAGGGCTTTGCAAGGATCCAGATTAATCTTCTCTTGGAGCTTCCTTTTAAGGTATTATTTCATTGTTTGAGCTGTTATTGTCTAGATTCATCATTTTGGGGGTGTTAGAGATCATATCTTTTGGTGTATTGGAGTTTAGAGGTTAGATATGAGGTTGCTACCTCAGATCTGGAATGGAGAAGGGCTAGAGTGCATTAAAGTCCCTGTGGTTCAGTGCTTAGTGAAGCCATCATGTCCCAAACCCTAGCCCTAGGGTGTAAAAGGCCTAGATCTCTTTGGATTCACGTAAAGTTTGCCACTTTATGTGATGGATGGGTTGTAGGAGGCTAGATCTATGTTTTGGATCAATTGCATGGCCTGGAATGCTTCTGTATGGATTCAGACCGGTGGTACTCGGCGAGTCACATGGGTAGACTCGACGAGTTGGAAGAACAACTCGGCGAGTTGAATGAACATGGCCTGGAACTCGGCGAGTTGTAAGAACAACTCGGCGAATAGGTTGAAGATAGACTTAGACTCGGCGAGTCTATTCTTGGACTCGGCGAGTCTTGTCGAAGAGTCCCAATATTTTCTGGTTGAGTCGAGAATCGGTGAGTCAACGGATGACTCGGTGAGTTGTGTGCGAGTGGACTCAGAGTTGTTGGACTCGGCGAGTCTCGGGGTGACTCGGCGAGTTAGGTTGCGGATTGAGGGAAGTTCTGAGCTTGGGGACTCGGCGAGTCATCGGGTTGACTCGACGAGTAGAGTCAGTCAGGGGTTGACTTTGACCTTGTCCAAGGGTTGACCAGTTGTCTTCCTGGGGTATTTTGGTAATTAAGGGTATTTATTGAGTTGAGTGTTTTGGTGTTCAGTGGAGGAGTTCGTGTCAGAGTTTGGAGCAGCGGGATCTTATCCTTTCAGCCGGCAGTTTCGAGGTGAGTTATCCTCACTATATCAACAGGGTCTACGGCACCAAGGCCGACCCTTATCGGATTGAGATCCGGGTAGTTGTTGTTATGTTGTTTCTTTGATATGTTTGCATCCTGGTAGCTAGGATGGTATATATTAGAGACCTGATTGAGATCGATATCCTGAGAGATATGGTGATGCTATGCTAGTGACCGGTTAGGTCAGTATCCTGGTTAGGATGATGATATGTTATGTGATCTGTTTGATCTGCTTGTTGACTGTGAATTGCGATATGATTGTATGTATATGTGCACATGGTTGTTTGGACTGGAGTTGGGTTGAGGCGGGTCCTGCTTTGTGCTATAGTCCAAGATACCCAGGGCGGACCGGTTGTCCCGAAGGCCCAGCGAGCGGTCCGGATAGGCTGTAGGCCCCAAGAGGGTGGACCAGACGTGCCGAGGCTCGGAGAGTGGACCAGGCCGAATGAAGGCCCGGTGCGGGCGGACCAGTCATACTGTAGACTCAGTGAGTGGACCATGTGGATTGAAGGCCCAGTGCGGGCGGACCAATCACACTACAGACTCGATGTATGTGGTTAGATTCGGAGAGTGGACCAGGTGGATTGAAGGCCCGGTGCGGGCGGACCAATCACACTGTAGACTCGAGGTATATGGCTAGACTCGGAGGGTGGACCAGGTGGACTGTTGGCCGGTGCGGCGGACCAGTCCCACAGTAGACCCGAAGTGCATGGCTGTTCTGTGATCAGATATGTTATGGCATGTTATGCGTGTATGTTATATGTGGTTGGTATTTTGGGGATATATCACTAAGCTTTCAGGCTTACAGTTGTGGTTTAATGTTTTTCAGGTTCTTCAGAAGACTGTAGCAAGGCGAAGGCGTGATCGTACCGCTCCTCATGTTTATATTGTGATGAGATTCTGGGAATACTTAAAATAAATTGTATTGAAAACCTTTTTGTAATAACTTTAATGGAATCGGGTTGTTTTCGAAAATTTTAAATTGGTTGAAATTTTTGGTCGTTACAGGTTGACTGTAGGAGAGGGAGATGGAATGGAAGTTGGAGTAGGAGGAAATTTTGAGGGACCTGAGGGTGCACATGAAGCTTGAGCTTTCAGAAGTGTTTCTGCGATTTCATCCATCCAGTGTTGAACCTTTTGAATGGTTGCTACAGTATGGGCATTACTGATTGCATTTGCCCAATACTTAGCAACAGACTGGATCTCATGTTCTTTTTGTTGCTGCTGCTTGATTTGTTGCTCCTTGCGGGATTGGAAAGCCCTTCGGAAGGCTTCATATTTTTTGATTTCAGCTGCGGTTGTTGGCTGATAACGACTCCAAGAATCGCTAGAATCACTTCCGTCAATTCCTTGATTTCGCACCAAGGTGTCCCTTGGGTTCACGGATCCTAGCACATTAGTGCTCACCGTGCCTAAACCACCTGTAAAAGATGAAAGCATAGTAGGATTCCTTGAGTGTCCTCGGTCTCCTTGACCCATGGTCAAGTCTGGCCACAACTCAGTTCTTGCATGGGCTGAAGAATTGCCCTGCGGATGGGAATGTATTTGCAGTGTTTGGGTGATAGAATTAAGGATTGAGTGCAACTCCTCAGGAGAAAACAAATGCAGTCGGGAAGCCCTGGAGACCTTAGGGCAAGAACCAGTATCATCCCTTTGGGGTGATACTGGAGGGGTGTCTCCATGATGATCAGAATCAGACTCACTTTCTGAGTCTGACTGAAAGATAATGGTGGTGATGAATGGGTCTGCGGCCACCCCAAGGACTACTGGAGCCTTTTGAGAGGCTTCAGCATCAGTCCGGTCACGCATATGGCTAGAGGTAGTGGTGGTTTTTCTTTTCTTGAGGACATATATCGGTTGCCTGTCCTCTTCTGAATCACTGCCTGATACAGTGGTTGGTTTGGTTTTGCGTTTCTTGGTGGGTGCGGTTGGTTTGGGAGCATCCTTCTTGGGTGTTCTTTGTTTCTTCTTGGACAATAGCTTTCTTCTTTGAGAAAGATTGGATAATGTAGTAGTAGAGGGGATTGCGGTACCCTCAGGGTTAGCGGTTGCGGATGAAAGAGGCGGGGTAGAAGGGTATGGGGCAATACCCTCCGTAGCCTCAATGTGGTCTGAGACATCAGCAGTCTCAGGACCAAGAGAAGAAAGGATATAAGTGGGAAGCCTGCGGATCGGTCCAAAAAGAGTTTGATCAGAGGAAGGCAGGTACCTTTTGAGATCCTTAGTGACGAAGAAGTTGATGTCACTACCCATATCTATCCCAGCGTCAGCATGTAGGTCTGATATGCAGAGAGACCAAAATCTTGCAAATGTGAGCTTGGTTGGGTTTTCCTTTGGGTGCTCCTTGGGAATATACTGAATGAAATCATCCCAAAGGATTTGCCCATAGTTGATGTCGTGTCCGGTGAAGATGCTCCATACCAATTCCAAGAGTTTGAGTCCCATGTTGTCAATGCCTCTGGTTCTGCCGGATAGGCAGCAGATGACAAAGTGGCACACAACTGCCAAACCACAGGCAGCTGGTTCTTTTTGAATTCACGAATTCCTCGAATTGGTTTCTGATACCCCATCTGGTAGAGTGCGGATGTGATGTCAGCCATTGATGGTGAGAAGAATTTGTTGGATGGATGAGGTAGAAGATTAATGGCTGTGAGGAACTTTTCTTTGGACAAGATGACCAAAGTGATGGGTTTTATACAAACAATCCTATGTGTGCATGCAACCCTAATTTGGATCTATGTTTTCACTATTAGATACACAACATTATGAACACATGAATAAAACCCTAATGTAGCATGCTATTTTTGAAATCATATATAAGGTTAGATCACATATCTCTTGTTGTTATATAGCAATAACAATTTAAATCTTCAAACCCTTAGTCTTGAAAGCAAGCACCACAAGTGTAGGGCCTCTAATGGCTCACAAACACCACAAGCAATTGGAGAGGCTATAGAGAGAGAAGGGAGGAGGTAGAAATCGGATTTGGGATCTCTTAGAAGCAAGTGCACCATTTATCAAGGCCTAGGGGTCTTTAGATAGGGTTGAGATTAGGGTTTCAGTCTTTATCCTTATCTAGTTGCTTGCCCACCAAGCAATCATAAGATAAGCCTTGAAAAGCCCTTATCTCTTGGACCTTGGACGATTTCAAGGATATCCTTATCCTTGAATTCGTCCAACCCTTAACAAGGATAATCATTGCCCTACTTTGCAACTATCACATAATTATAATTCAGCCCCTCTAGTTTAATTAATTACACTTGATCACAAAATTAATTCTTAATTAATTATTGACCAATATTAATTAAACAAATATGATTTCTCCTTTAGTATATTATTCTTATAATATATTAATAAATCATAATAACCTCTCTCTCTCTCTATTTATTTCTCCAGTCAAGTTGCTTTGGTGAAGGCAACCCAAAAGGATCATGCACAACCGGGTCAAGTACTTACCAAATATGGTTACGGGCTTAGACACTAATCCAACACAAAGAACCGTTAATGAGATTGAGATGAACTTCTTGAGGGTTTTCCAGTGGGCGATAAGCAGAAAAGGCGCTCTTGAAGAGAGTAGAAACTGGGACAACGTCTGTAAATGCATCAAATTGACCAAACAGAGGGTGGTTCTTGAGAAACTTGATCATGATCTTTATGGGAACATTGTATGAAGGATGATCTTCAAACACTGCCCTAAAATTGCTTGATGCGATGGAAGGACAGTCTGAGCCTGTGGGATTCACCGAACCAGAAGCCTTGGATTGCTTCTTTGAGACACCTAATTTCACCGTTGTTGAAGTTGAAAAGTGTTTGAAGAAGAAGTAGAACACAAAATTCTTGATTGTTTTGAGAGGGAGTGATCGATATTCAGAATGCGAAAAGTGAATTTGGTGAAGAAGATGAGTTTATAAGGGGATAAAAAAATATTAACCCTAGATAAATGGTATAATAGGGTAAAACATAGATTGGGGGGAATCGATGAATTTTGGATTGAATCACAGCCACATATATTAAAAAAGGTTGTAAAAGATTTTGGGAGATTTCCAAAAAGGGTTTGCAATTAATGTAAAGTCAGACGCATGTTTATACGTCAGGTAATCGTGGGGGTGATGGGAGAGGAAGAGGTAACGGATGGGACGTTTTGGGAGAGGAAAGGACAAATTAAGGATGAGTTTATTGGAAATACGTTCTTTTTGTCATCATCCCTAAAATAGGTCTGATAAAAGAATTTCTCAGAAAGAGAAGATGACAGTTTCTAATGAGAATCTTTTATTTTATTTAATGAAGGATCATTAAATAGCACACAAAGGTTTATATGTTGATAAAGCAGTTGAGAAATTATCACAAAGATTGCGGATGAAAACTTCATTGCGGTTGGAAATGTCATTGCGGATGACCAAGGTAAAGACTGCAGCGAGAAGCTGAGAGAAGCACTTATACAAAAATTAGTAAACACAAACAAGAACCCATGAAAGATAGATATAATATATGGTTGCGGTACATCAACTGTAGAATAGGTGATGTTCCTAAAACATCTATTATAAATAACTTCAGTAAGGACCACAATGGGGACCAGGAAGGTCTGCGGTACGAGTTAATTCAGGAAGAATTTTGGATCCGGATTCATCATTCCCATCATTTGTAGGAACACGTTGAGTTTTGTAGAGTCAAGTGCTTTTGTAAAAACATCAGCAATCTCTTCATGAGTAGGAACAAAGATGAGTTCAATATTACCTTTTAAAATATGGTCTTTGATGAAATGATACCGTAGCTCAATATGTTTCGTCTTGGAGTGCTGAATAGGATTATGAGAGATTTCTATGGCACTTTCTGAGTCACAGTAAATTGGTATCCACAACATCCTGTATCCGTAGTCTAACAATTGTGTCTTCATCCAATGGATTTGGGAACAACAGCTGGCTGCGGCCACGTATTCTGCTTCTGTGGTAGATAATAAAACACATCTTTGTTTTCTCGAGGACCAGCTGACAAGTCTTCCACCTAAAAATTGACATCCACCAGATGTACTTTTTCGATCAAGTTTGCGTCTGGCATGATCCGCATCAGTAAATGCTTGAAGACTGAAGTCATTGCCTGCGGGGTACCATAGACCTAGAGATTTGCTTCCTTTTAAGTACCGAAGAGTTTATTTGGCTGCGGTCATGTATGACACTTTTGGGTCAGCCTGGTATCTTGCACACACACCGGTTGCGAAGACAATGTCAGGTCTGCTTGTGGTGAGATACATTAGCGAACCAATGATACCTCTATAAGTCTTGTGATCCACAGATTCACCAGAAGGATCAGCAGAGATCTTATATCCGAAGGCCATAGGGACCTTAGCAGAAGAGCAGTTGTCCATAGAATATTTCTTCAAAAGTTCAATGGTGTATTTCTCTTGATGAATGAATATTCCTTGCTGAATTTGTTTGACTTGACGACCTAGAAAGAAGTTAATCTCTCTATTCATGCTCATTTGAAATCTGTTTGTCATGAGCTTAGCAAATTCATCCACCATTCCTTGATCAGATGACCCGAAGATGATATCATCCACATATATTTGTACAAGCATAAGGTGATTCCTGTTTTCATTTCTAAATAGTGTGGGATCAATCACTCCTCTTTTGTATCCTGAAGAGACTAAGAATTTAGAGAGAGTTTCATACCAAGCTCTAGGGGCTTGTTTCAGACCGTAGACAGCTTTCTGAAGCTTGTAGCAGTGATCAGGGAACTCGATACTTTCAAATCCAGGAGGTTGTTGAAGATAAACATCTTCTTTTAATTCCCCATTGAGAAAAGCACTTTTGACGTCCATTTGATGTACTTTGATGTTTTTGTGAGAGGCATATCCTAAGAAGATTCTGATTGCTTCCATTCTAGCTACCGGAGCGTATGTCTCATCGTAGTCAACACCTTCCAGTTGGCTATAACCTTTAGCAACTAGCCTTGCCTTATTTCTGATAACTGCACCAGATTCATCTAGCTTGTTCTTGAAAACCCATCTTGTACCAACAATAGTATGACCTTGTGGAAAGGGAACAAGTTGCCACACTTTGTTTCTTTTTGTTAGAACAATGTTCTATCAGGATCGTATGATTCTAAGCAAAATATAAATAAGAACCTAATGAAGAACACAAGTATTGCACTGAATATGTCGAATGATTAATGCAAAGATACCCCAGAAGAGCTCGATAAAGAACTTCAATCTGTAGAGGTATTATAGGGTTACAAGAATCAACGTAATCGACTATTCTCTATTATACGCATACATGCATGCATATATTTATATTAAAACCCTAACAACTTATCTAGATAAAAGGAAACTATTCTAGATAACTACGGATGGACAAGCCCAACCCGATTACAAAACCAAAAGGCCCAAGACGCAACACTAAAATACTTAACAATCTCCCCCTTTGCGTCCTTGGAGCAGAAACTTCATCCCCTTTTCACAACAGAGGGCTTTTTCACGGTTTCAAATATCCTCGGTATAATGGCCAGAATGTGATGTCTAAACGTTATGTACCACCGAAGCATATCTGTGAAGTTCTTTTTATCCGCTGCTGAGTTCTCCTTGCATCGATGAATGATATTGATTATATGTTCCAGACAGTCTGTTGAAAACAGATGCTTGTCAACCAAAGCAAACAAAAACTTGAGCCTCTCACCCTTCGTGAACATGACAGTCAAATTTGTTGAATCAATCTGCCCCAACTTCATCTTATTCACATCACCAGGCTTAGACGTTGGCTTGACTGACGGTTTCTTGTTCATCACCTTTTCTATCTCCTGATCCATAGTGGCAAGCCCATGGACATAGGAGGCCAACATTCTTTTTAGATGTTTTAGAATCGGCTCATACTCCCTTTGATTTGAGAGCAGAATGTTGTATAGCAGAATCCAATCATGTGGATTAAGGTTGGGAAGATCTGCCAGAGAAATAAAGTATTCCGTATTTGCTATACCACGGTTGATCTTGAAGTTTACATTCACAAACTTCCCAGCAGGTGACAGTTTCAGTACCTTGACTTTTGTAATTTTCTGTGCACTCCAAGTCAAGTACTGTGGTTGACCATTCTTCAAATAAAAATCTACTAACTCTCTGTCAACCTTCGGATTCGGATGAGGAACCTCAGCAGTGACATCGAAACAATGAAAGGTAAATGCTTTTCTTGTGATTAGCATGTCAAACTGTGAGTCCTTTGAATTGTCACATTCAAACGAAGCAATCGGTTCCAACCAGTACATATAAGGAAACTTAATCGCCTGATTGATGAGTGTATCTCTGTCCCATTCTGGAAACAGAGTCTTCTTGCATTGCAAGACATCCTCCTCTTCCTTATTCTTTGCCTCTTGTGCCACCTTCATCGTTTCATCAAGCTCTTTGTCCCTCTTCTTTCTTTTAAGGGCTTCAGCGATAGTCTCTTCAGTATCACTATCACTATCGGCTTGAACTTTCTTTCCAGAAACCGAAGCTAAATTATCCTTCAGTTCTGTTTTGTCTTTCAGATCTGTACTCTCTTCTCCCCCTTGTTTCGAAAGAAAGACCTTCTCCGAGACACCCTTCATCTCACTGAGAATTGTAATTGCAGGAAGGAGTTTGGACTGGAGATGCTTCCGGATTGTTAAGGTCAAGAAGGGATCATGAGCTTCAAGAAGAGTAGTCAAGATATTTTTCACATCACCAGCACAACTTTGATAAACTGCCCTTTGAGTCTTTAACAGAGAGATCTCTTTTTCTGCCTGGGCCAGTTGAACTCTTTGGAGATCAATTGTAGCTTGGTGTTTTATCAGGTCCTCCTTCAACGTACTTTCTGCAGAAAGAGAAGCAAAACGAGAATCCAGAGATTGGAGAAAAGATGTGGATTCTGTTTTGAGATCAGTACGAAGGGCTTCAAATTTTGTGGTTTCATCCTGAAGAGTTTTAGAGAAGGATTCCACCGAAGCTTGATATTTGGCCGCATTTGTATCAGTATGAGCTTTCAGAGAATCAAGGAAAATCTGAGTTGTGTGAACAACCTCAGTAACCTCCTTTGTGGCCTTTGAACAAGAAGTGACTGACTTATCAACTGCTTATGTGGATTTCTCAATAGCATCGGTGTATTGCTTAATGGCAGTCTCCAAGAAGGCTTTTAAAACAACACTTCCATAAGCTTTGCTATCAGCAAGCAGTCGATCCAACTTTTCATTGATGTCCTGTATATGTTGACTGGTGACAGGAGCATCAGGATCATTATCTGTTGGGATTCTATAAGGACTGTAATACAGCAAGTCATAGTCCTCATCATCTCCACCAAGAGTAGCACCAGAGGTAGAGGATGGGGTTGGGGATGGTGGTATGTTGATAACAGGAGTATCAATCACAATAGTAGCCCCTGTATCAGATGCATTGACTTCCACTGGGATTTTAGGAATGGTGGTAGTGATGGATTATGTTATGAGAGGAGTTGAGATAGGTATAGTTGAGACAGGAACAGAGGTAATGATGGTTGAAGGGGGTAGAGAATTTGGTTCAGTAAGAATGGGTTGTATATCGGTAGGAGCAGAAAGTGGAGCTTTCTGTTTTGGTGATGGAGGTGGAGTGAGTATTTTAGTAGTTTTGGGAAAGGCTGGTGGAGTTGGGATTTTGGTACTTTTAGTAGATGGAGGTGGGGTTGGAGATCTTCGAGGTGTGGGCTCTCTGGTTGAAACCTGAGGATTCTCCGCTTCTACGTCTTGATCTTCAACCGTCTCAGATCCAGGAGAAAAGTTCCCCTTGGGTCTGTTAGCCATCTTCTTTATCTTCTTCGGTTTTGATTGAGAAGAATCCCCTTCACCAGACTTTCGCTTTGAAGATTTTGGCTTACCCTCCTTAGTTTCTTCTTTCTCTTTCTTTATTACCCGTTTGCCTCTGTTAGTAGGTTGATCCAAGGCATCCAGTGCGGCTTGTTGTTCTACAGACAGAACCCTTGGACCAATAGGAGAGCGTTTACGGTATTCGGCCATCACATTGCTTTGTGCCGAAACACACCTGTACATGGATTCCAGAATCAATCCATAGTGATGAAACTTACTTGGATCGGATATGATGATCTTCTTTGTATGGAATGAGGCAATAGAGGCAAGAAGAGCATCCTTCATGACAGGTATCTCCAAAGAATCCATGGCCTTCTTTGTAATCAGGGTCCATAAACGACCACAAGAGATCTCTGAATGACGGGTCGTTGTGTTTAAACTCTGCACTACTTGGGACCAGATTATAGTGCCATAATCTAGGTTGATCCCGTTGTATAAACCATAAAGAATGGTAAGTGAACCTTTGCTTGTTGTATCTGAACCACCACATATTTCCGCCAAACCCTTGATTAGCAATGTCAGCAACCCATTCCATTGCGATGGTAAACACGATTTCTTGACCTTTGCAATCATTGTAATCACATCTGTGTATCCCATCTCATACATCATCGTGAATAGTTGTGTTGTAGTGATGAAATCAGGCGAGATGATCGAAGAATCAACTGCAAGCCCCAGAATGGAACAAAACTTCGCCTTAGAGATCGAGGATTTCTTGTCGTGAATGGTGAAGTAGATGCGATCTTTATTCTTGTCATAAGTCGCCGATGAGTAGACTTGAGATAGCAGCGACATTGGAACCGCTTCAACCTGGGTTAGGGCCAACAACATCGGGGAATACTTTAGACATTCCACAACATGCAGCATATATGAGTCATATAGGAATGGAGTCATTTCGATAATCATGTTTTGGTTGGGTTTGATTGCAAGCAAGGAGGATGTTGCAGTTTGATCATGTGCAGAAGATGAAGTCGCCATTGATAAACGAAGAAGAAGATGAACAGTGTGAACGAGTAGGAGTGAGATAATTCGTGATTGGTAATTGACAAATAAAACGATCTCCCCTATTTATACCGTTGCCTGGAGAGAGAAAAACGTGATGATGAGGTTGCTAAAGCGTCGCCTGAAAAAGCGCGATTTGACAGTGTGGTTAATCCCAGGAAAACGTCAGCACGCGTGGGTTTTGAAATGGAGCAAATGTATGCGCCGAAATCTTATCTTCATACCATTTGAAATTCCATATATCCCCTTGTTTGGTCGCAACCGATAACCAAAACTTATACCAAACAATAATAAGAATGTTGAAAAATATTAATTTTCGTGCATAAGAGTGTGAAAGATAAAGAAATAAAGCAAGTGTGTATTTGACGTGAGTGATGTCTTTTTAGAAGACAGAAAGCAGAGGATTCCGGGCAAGAATCACTTCCTTCAAAGTCAAGAGAGACTTGAAGTGCTTGTGTGGTTTCCTGAAAAATACGATCAACTGTTTGTTAATAAACATTGAAAGGCTTCTTTTGAACACAGGTATTGGGTGGCTGTCCTCCAACTGAACATCGAGTTTTAACATAAAACCGATTGTTGGTAGAGGTACCTGTGAGACCGATGTGATCTATTGAACAGGTAGGTGAGATTTATTATTATGGTAATGACTTATAGAAAGCAGAAATCTCAAAAAAAATAAACTGGACCTCTTTGGGAAGAAATGTCTTGGTTGTAGACAATTTCATAAAAGATCATGCAAAATAAAAAGAGATTTCCTTAGGTAACCAGTAAATGCTTGAGTATATCACTCACCGTCAATTCGTTTTTGGTGTCGGATTTTGGGTTTCACTTAGAACGTGGTAATCGTATCCAAGATCATAAACACAGATGTTGTGTAACCATAAACCTCAGTGGTAAAGACTGAGAGTCTCAAGGGTTACGTTAGTGAACTGAAGGTAGATGGAGAATATGAGGAGGTGGTTTAGGAACCGAATGTACCTTCTGCTAGATAAGCGTGACAGAGCAGAGAAACTCTTAACTCATATGAGAAGAGTAAGGTAGCTCTAGACCGAGTGAGGTAAAATAGCCTGATTTTGAAGAAACGATGGGTATCGATCGAATCATTAAGGCTTACTCAAGATCATAGAGGCTTAAGACAACATATAGCAGCATGCTTCTAGGGACCCTTAACTAGGCTGTGTGAAAGTTGAAACATACCTGCTTTAGAGATATCGACGATTATACTTGTGTTTACCTATTAATGACAGACACTAAACAAAACAAACAAGCAATTAACACAAAAAAATAAAATATTTTTGGATTTGTGAAATTTTTCTGAAAAAGAATAAAAACAGAAAAATAAAATATTTTTGGATTTTTGAAATTTTTCTGAAAAAGAATAAAAACAGAAAGATAAAATATTTTTGGATTTTTGAAATTTTTCTGAAAAAGAATAAAAATAGAAAGACTTACAAAATATACAACCGAAACCTTATCTTATTAATGAGAGAAGCAAAATAGATCGATCATGCAATTTTCCTCTGTTCCAGAGAATTACGGAGCCGAAATAGACAGAGCGGTCTGTCCATGTCGGTTCCCCAAAAATCTAGAGCAGAGATAGACCAAGCGGTCTGTCTATTTCGGTTGTCTTAATTTTAAAGAGAGATTTGAGGATTCGGTACCGACTCTCCTTCCATCATACCCAAACCTTGTAAGATTTTATTGAAGGTTGTTTCTGGTAAGGCTTTAGTAAAGATGTCTGCCAGTTGATCAGCAGAACGAACAAAATGTACTTCTACGTTCCCGTCTTCTACATGATCCTTGATGAAATGATACCTGAGTGCAATGTGCTTGGTTTTCGAATGTTGCACTGGATTATGACAAATCCGGATTGTACTTTCAGAGTCACAATAGAGAGGGATCTTTTTCATACTCAGCCCATAATCTCTTAACTGACTTTGAATCCAAACAACCTGAGAGGTACATGATGTGGTAGCAATGTATTCTGCTTCTGCTGTGGATAAAGAAACACAAGTTTGTTTCTTTGATTGCCAACTGACAAGTTTTCCGTCAAGGAATTGACATCCTCCGGTAGTGCTTTTCCTGTCCAGTCCACATCCTCCAAGATCAGCATCTGAAAAGGCTTGTATAAAGAATCCAGATCTTGCAGGATACCAGAGACCGAGAGATGAAGTCTTCTTCAGATATCGAAAAATATTCTTCACAGCAAGCATGTGGGGTTCTCTTGGATTAGCTTGAAACCTGGCACAATAACAAACAGAAAACATGATATCTAGTCTACTAGCTGTTAGATACATAAGGGATCCTATCATTTGTCGATAAAGAGTTATGTCCACAGCCGGTTTCTCCAGGGATGGAGTTAGCTTGGTGCCGAATGCCATAGGAACCTTTACTTTTGAATCACCCTTCATTCCAAATTTAGTCAGTAGATTTTTGGTGTATGCTTCCTGGTTTATAAAGATACCTTCTGGTCCCTGTCTAATATTCAAACCGGGGAAAAAGTTAATTGGACCCATTGTGCTCATTTCAAATTTAGTCTCCATCAACTTTCTGAATTCAGCGGTTAAGCTTGGATTCGTGGAACCGAAGACGATATCATCAACATAAATATGAACAATCATCAAATGTTCACCTTCCTTCTTTCGAAAGAAGGTTGGGTCAACCGAACCTTGTTTAAACTTTGACATTTTTAGAAAGCGAGTAAGCGTTTCATACCAGGCTCTTGGTGCTTGCTTTAGCCCATAGACCGCTTTATCCAGCACATAGCAATGATCCGAGTATTTTTCATTCACAAAACCAGGTGGTTGCTCAACATAGACAGTTTCATCTAATTCTCCATTCAAGAATGCACATTTGACATCCATTTGGAAAACTTCGAAGTTCTTGTGAGCGGCATATGCTAGAAAAATTCGAACAGACTCTAACCTTGCCACAGGAGCAAAAGTTTCTTCATAATCAATCCCTTCTTCTTGACAATAGCCTTTTACAACCAACCGAGCCTTGTTACGAATGACATTCCCTTCTTTGTCCAGCTTATTCCTAAACACCCATTTCAAGCCGACAATAGAGGCATCTTTTGGTGTAGGAATCAATCTCCAAACTCTGTTTCGTTCGAATTCATTGAGCTCATCCTGCATTTCTTGAACCCAATCAGAATGATCAAGTGCAGCATTTACGGTTTTCGGGTCTATTTTGGAGATAAACGAGTTAAACATACAAAATTCCACTTTAGAGAATAATGTTGTTTGTTTCGCCTTCAGCTGAGATCTAGTAAGAACACTTTCGGAGGATTCACCAATAATTTGCTCTTTGGGATGGTCTTTTGTCCATTTTGTTAGCGGAGGATAAATTGGATCATATTCTGGATTTAGTTCTGCTTCAACTTCAACTTCAACATTTGACTGATCCCTTTCACCTTCGTCAGTAGAACTGTCACTTGTTTTCTCCTTCTCCCCCTCGACTGGCGAAGTGAAGTCTTTGTTTTCAGCAGAATCGGCATTGGGTATCTCCCCCTCGATTGGACTATCACATGTTGATTTCGGTTCAGTTGTTTGAGTATCAGTTGAACTAGTAGATATTGGGGCGGAATTGGGATTCTCCCCCTCAACAGGAACTTCAGATGGTTTGAAAGTGGTAGAGTTCTCCCCCTGGAACGTTGAATTGGTGTTTGAGGTACTAGGTGATGGTTTAGGAGTAGGTGTTTCGTTTTCCATTGATTTGGCAGCTTCGTCTATGACTTTCTTCAGATTATCTACTTTGTTGTCTGGTGTTGTTGCCTCCGAATGTATTGCCTTTTCTGGTTCATCAAATAAACGAATGTATTCATCAAACAGGTTGGATATTGGAACTGAGACCTATCCAGATTCCGAAAAGATGTCTCCTGAAGCATCTTCTGTTCTTTGAACTTTCTTCATGTAATTGTCGTCAAAGGTGACATAATAAGTTTCTTCTATTCTTTTAGAACGCTTGTTCAACACCCGATATGCTTTTGATGACAGAGAGTAACCCAGAAAGATCCCCTCATCGGCTTTAACATCAAACTTATTTCGGTTTTCTTTAGAATTAAAGATAAAGCACCTGGAACCGAAAATGTGGAAAAACTTGACGTTTGGTTTCCGATTGTTTAAGATCTCATAAGGAGTTATCGAGAATCTCTTGTTGAGCAAGGACCGATTTTGAGTATAACAGGCAGCAGCAATGGCATCAGCCCAAAAGTATAGAGGTAGAGAGGCATAACTGAGCATGGTTCTTGCTGCTTCACACAATGATCGGTTTCGTCTTTCAACAATCCCGTTTTGCTGTGGTGTATAAGGGGCCGAAAAATTGTGTGTTATCCCCTTATCAACCAGAAAGTCTTCGAAATCCTTGTTTTTGAATTCCAGCCCATTGTCACTTCTGATGTTTCTCACTGTCTTCTTTAATTGAACTTCCACTTGCTTGATGAACATCTTCAGCTTGGGAGTTGCATCTGATTTCTGTTTAAGAAAGAAAACCCACGTGAAGCGTGAAAAATCATCTATAATAACCAGAATATACTTACTTCCACCGATACTCTCTATAGCAGAAGGTCCACACAAGTCGATATGTAACAGTTCAAGTGCTTCCTATCTTAGTATTAATGCGTGTAAGGTGGCTTTTTCTGCTCTGCTTACCCATCTCACATGCTGCACACAAATGCTCCTTATCAAACTTGAGAAGAGGAAGACCTCGAACGTGATCACCACTCACTAATTTGTTGATATCTTTGAAGTTCAGGTGAGATAGACATCGATGCCAAAGCCAACTTTCATCAGTGTTTGCCTTTGAAAGCAGACGGATAGCTGGTGTCCCCCGAATAAGATTAAGATTCAGAGGATACATTTCTCCTTTTCGTGCAGATTTCAGCAGAACTTTCTTGGTTTGTTTTTCTATTATCTCAGATCCTTCATCATCAAATGATACCTTCAAGCCTGTGCCCACAACTAATTGTGATACACTGATGAGGTTGTACTGCAATCCCTCTACATAAGCCACCTTTCTGATGGAGAAGTCTCCATTAGTTATCATCCCATATCCTTTGATTGTTCCATAGGAATTGTTTCCAAACTTCACCGATCCACCATCTTTTAGAGACCGAAATTCCCTTAATTCCTCCTTTCTCCCTGTCATGTGACGCGAGCAGCCACTGTCTATATACCATTCGTCGTCAAATTGCTCGTCACTGATTACCTGCAAATTTAAGCAGATTTAGGAACCAAAAGTTTCTTGGGTCCTGGTGAGTTTTTCACAGAGAAAGGAATAACAATAGAAGCATCAACTAAATAAGTTCGTTTAATAAGAGTCATTTGATCTTTTCTTTTGATGGTAAACACCTTGATTTTTGTTTTATCTTCTTTAAATCTTAATGTATCTTTTGGTGTTTCTTTAGATGATTTAGTGTTTTTCGTTGGATTCCTAGGTTTAGTGGAGGATCTCTTATTTTCATTCTCAGAGTCTGATAACAACTTTCCTTTTCCTTTGATGTCCTTTAAGGAATTTGTTTCATCTTGGGATCTAGAGGATCCATGTCTAGAATTGGGACTGAAACTGGTTTTAGGACCGAATCTGGATCGAGAGCCGAATCTGGGTTTAGGACCGAACTTGGGTCGTGGACCGAAACTGGGTTGATGACCGAAACTGGGTTGAGAACCGAACTTGGGTTGAGAACCGAGACTTGACTTTTGGTTTTGGGATTTGGAATAATAGGAATTTGGACTGAAATTTTCCTTTGACTTTTCCTTTCCTTTATCCATGGATTCTTTCCTAGAAGGCTCATAGTTAGGATTTTGAGAATTCCAATGCCTTTTCTGTTCATTCAGATTCGAGGCATATCTTTGATTTCTGAGTCTTTTCTGTTCAGCTAGCTCCTTCTGAGATTTGTGAACATTGAAGTTGGCCTGTGGTTTCTCCTTCTGAGTTGCAGTTGTCTTATCTTCCATTTTGGTTTCGGTACTTTCCTTAGTTTGAACTTCCGGTGCTTCCTGTCTCTTGAGTGGACCTTTCGGTTCTTTCCTCTCGATTGGAACATCAGGTTCAACTAACGATTCTTCAGGAACATCTTTAGTTCCGCTTGTGCTGGGAATATCGAAACTGGAAGGTTTATTGATGGGTTCTGGTATGTATCTTCCTTTGACTCTCCATGTGGTTTTCTCAGACAATCCCACGGTTTCATCTGCATTATCAATGGGAGCAGACCAGAAATAGTCTTCACATCCCTCAGCGTTATCCTCGTCAACTATTATCCTTAATTCCGCTGTTTGTCTTTGAGTGACTCCAGTCACAGCATAAACCTGATTTGGCACGGTCTATACCTTTTGATAGACCAAGGCTTTTTCTTTGAGTTTCGGTCTCTGTTCCTTTGACAGACGAGCAAACTCAACCGAATTTTTTGAAATAAAAGGTTTTTCGCTCTGGGTTTCATTTTTCACAAACTTAGAACAATCAACAATGTCCTCTACTGAGATTTCACTCATTTCACTCTCCGCATCAAATTCAGATGAATTATCTGAGTTTATTTTATTATCTTTAACAATTTTGGCATTTGACTCATCGAATGTTTGTATAGTTCCTTAGAATCGATGAAAGTTTCTATCTTATCTAAACCTAGCCTATACGACATGGATGTTTCTTCAGAGGATACTTCTGATTCACACTCTGCAATAACCTCATCTTCCTTAAATTCAAGGAAGGGCAAAATCATTTTATGTATTTTCTTTCCAATTTCACAATTTAGATGTAATTGAGCAATATTAGTATAAAGACGCTTAGCAATTAAACAGAAAACATTTCTTTGTTTTAACAAATTTAAATTGTCTCTTTGCAAATAAATACTCTCATCCTTAGCCCTAACTAACTCTGCTTCCTTCTGCTCAATCCAGATCCTCCTCTCCTCACTTTTTGAAGACACCCTGCCGAGTTGGTCAGTTAGGTTAGAGTTTGCTAAGCGGGTTTGCATGAGGCTACTACTTAGGTTGGAAAATTTAGAGTTTAGTTCATTTGTTTCTTCTAGATATTCAGTTTTGGGAATTTTAAGAGATTCAAGGATAGAATGTACCTTTTTGATCAATCGATCGCAGTCGTTGATCTTCTCACTCACTGGCTTGGCTGCAAAACACTTGTTTTCTGTCAGGTTCGGTTCTGTGTCTGCACTTTCGGTTGATGGACCATTAGTGACGATAAAGCATTTTCCACCAGAACCTTCATTCTTTGCCACAAGCGCCTTTCCATGAGTGGGTCTTCTAACCTCTTCGTCTTTAGAGTCTGTTGACCAGACTTCTACACCACTGAACTCATCTTCCCCTGCATTTTCTTGTACAATTAGTGCATTCATCGAGCTGTTGGAAGCCTTTTTCTTCTTGACTTCTTCTAGTTTACGCATGTAGTACGCTTCATCATCTTCACCCTCTCTCTTCTCAGCCATCTTTCTTAACATGCAATCTTTGGCAAAGTGGTTCTTGCCGTGACAATAGTTGCAGTCGTATCCAGAGTCTCCTGCAAGCTTGTTTTCCTTTTTCTCTTCCACCTTTTGAGAAGAGACTTTCGGTTCATCTTTTGTTTTCTCAGAATATAACTTCCCTGCCAATTTCGGTTCTTATTGGTGGGAAATTTTCTTCTTGCGAATTTCTTTGGATTTGTTATCATTAAAGCATACTCCTCACTTGTAAGATCACATTCTGACATGTCTGACTCTTCTTCTTCCTCAACAGCACTTTTTCCTTTAGAGACAAGAGTCAGCGATCCCATGCCAGAGACCACTTTCACCTCCTTAGTTACAACAGTTTCATGTGACTTTAGTATCCCAACTAGTTTCGCCAGTGAGTAGAATTTGAACTGTTCATGCGCCTTCACAGTGGAAACCACAACCAATCATTCTGGTCTGAGCCCGTTCATGAATGTAACTTTTTGCTCGATCAGCTTCCTCTCAATTCCATGCTTGATCATCTTACTTAAAAGATGATTGAACCGATCAAAGGTCTGAATGAGCTTCTCTTCAGGTTTCTGTTCAAAAACTCCAAATTCTGATAGCAACAGAGTTTGAATGGAGTGTTCCAGATCTTCATCAGTTGAGTAAAGTTCCTTCAACCTATCCCAGATCTCCTTAGCAGTTGTGCATGAGCCTACAAGCCGAAAAGTGTCATATTGTAAGGCGAATCTTATCATTCGCATGGCTTTAACATTACACAGGATCTTGTCCTTCTCATCTTGTGGCATCTTCTGAACATCTGTCACGAACTTGTTGTAATCCTTCTGTGTCTTGACGATCGTGTTTGTTTCTGAATGCACAAACGGTCCAAGAATGTAGCTTCCCAGATGAGATAGCCATTATCTTCAGATCCAACCACGTAATCTTCAAAGTGATGAGCCCATACTTCGTAGTCTTGAGTGTAGAGTATGGGAACTCTAGTTGTAGATCCGATGTTGTTTGAGATGTTAATTGGGTTTGTATGCGTATCGTTGTGAGACATGGTGAGCTGCTAGAATCTTACCTGTAAACTTGAGATTAGGGTTTTATCAAAAACTGAGTAGTCGTCATTAAGAAGACGACGACTTCGATAAAAGCGGAAACCCTAAAGATTTGTGAATACAGAAGTAAAGTGTATTGATCACACAATCTCCTGCTCTGATACCAATTGTTAGAACAATGTTCTATCAAGATCGTATGATTCTAAGCAAAATATAAATAAGAACGTAATGAAGAACACAAGTATTGCACTGAATATGTCGAATGATTAATGCAAAGATACCCCAGAAGAGCTCGATAAAAAAACTTCAATTTGTAGAGGTATTATAGGGTTACAAGAATCAACGTAATCGACTATTCTCTATTATACGCATACATGCATGCATATATTTATATTAAAACCCTAACTACTTATCTAGATAAAAGGAAACTATTCTAGATAACTACGGATGGACAAGCCCAACCCGATTACAAAACCAAAAGGCCCAAGACGCAACACTAAAATACTTAACACTTTTAAATTCTTCCAGTTCTTCTTGCATTGCAGAAATCCAATCTGGTTTCTTTGATAGATCGAGGCTTGACTGCGGACATAAATGTTGCATAGTGACAATGATCAGATAAATCTTTGGCAGATCGAGTTTGGATACTTGCGGACGGATTACCAATAATTTGGCCTGGTGGGTGATCCTTCGTCCATACATGTAGACGAGGCATCAGATGATCAGCAGCTGCGGTTGAAGGAATGTTTTCAATATCAGAGGTTGCTTCAAAGTGGGGAGGAAGTTCCCCTTGAATTTGAGAACAGCCTGCTGAGTCATCCTGATTTGTTGGAGTGAGAGAGACATTTTCTTTGATAGGTTCCCCCTGGATTGTTGAAGGGGGTCTATCTGGAACCTGAGAGAGTTCCCCCTGGACCGTGGATGAGAGAGTGACAATTCTTGGATCGGTTCTAGTGTCAATATTCTCTATGAGTTCATCATCCGAATCCGAAGATACGTTTGATGGTAATGCTTCTCTGTGGGCAGGAATTTGAACAACATCAAGTACTGGAACCTCAATGGTTGCGGCTAGATCTGGAGTAGAGCTTTCCCCCTCAACCGGAGAGGTGGAAGTATTGAGATATACTGCTTCGGATGGAGATGGTCCAGAAATGTCAGCATGTTGTTGTTGAGCTGCTGGAGACACAAGAACTTCGGATAGTTTTGCCATTTCAATAGGTTCGAAGAGATCATCATAATTGACTTCTACTAGATTTAAAGGCCCAGAAGAGGCAGGAATGTCACATTCCATGATTGTGGTGGTTTCAGTGGATGAAGGGGCATCACGGATGTGAGAATCATCGAATTTCACATCGAAGCTTTCAATGATCAGCCTTGTACGCCTAATAAGCACTTGATAAGCAACCTTGTTAGTGGAGTAACCAAGGAAGATGCCTTCATCAGACTTAGGTGCAAATTTATTATGCTGATCTCTGTTGATCACGAAGTATCTACACCCAAAAATATGAAAGAAACGAACATTCGGCTTGCGGTTGTTAAGACCTTCTTATGGTGTTTTGTTGAGACGTTTGCATACAACGCTTCGGTTTTGGACAAAGCATGCAGTTGCTACAGCTTCAGCCCAGAAGTAGAGAGGAAGGTGGGCGAAGTTAAGCATGGATCTGGCTGCTTCTACTAATGTGCGGTTTCTTCTTTCTACGACACCATTTTGTTGCGGAGTGTAGGGTGCTGAGAAGTTGTGAGAAATACCCTTGGACACCAAGAAACTGTTGAGAAGATGATTAGTGAACTCGGTTCCATTATCACTGCAGATGCGTCTGACTGGAAGCATGATCTGAAGTTCTATTTCTTTGATGAAGTTTATGAGAATCTGCGGTGTTTCAGATTTGAGTCTGAGGAAGAAGACCCATGTGAAGCGAGTGAAGTCATCAACAATAACCAGTATGTATTTCTTGTGGTGGAGACTAGCTACAGTTGAAGGACCGCAGAGATCAGTATGCAATAATTCCATTGGTTCTGAAATAGACGAATCCATTATCAGAGGGTGACTTGCTTTGACTTGTTTTCCACATTCACAAGTTGGACAAAGAGTATCGTTGCTGAATTTGAGAATAGGGAGACCGCGGACAAGTTCTCCAGTGACCAGATTGGTTATGTATCTGAAGTTGAGAAGAGCTAGCTTGCGGTGCCATAGCCAACTGACTTCGGATACAACTTTAGAAAGAAAACATAGCTGCAGTTTACCAATGATGAGAGAGACATCCAGAGGATACATTGTGCCTTCAGAGCGTGACTTGATTAAGAAAGTGCTTCTGTCTCTTGTCATTATGTAACAGAATTGATCATCAAACTCCACTCGATGGCCTGCTTTACATAGTTGGCCAACACTGATGAGATTGTGTTTTAGGCTTTCTACATAAGCAACCTTCTGAATGGAAAAGTTCCCCGTGGTGAGAACAACGTAGCCTCGTATGATGCCATTTGCATTGTTTCCAAAAGTGACATTTCCACCATTGCATATAGGCCTGAAGTCCCTAAGGTACTCTAACCTTCCGGTCATGTGCAAGGAGCAGGCACTGTTGATTAACCATTCTTCTTCTTGATCCTCTTTGCACAAAGCCTACAAAAACTAAGTGGTTACTTTGGGCACCCAAGTGAGTTTGGAGCCCGGGGTCACATACGATGTGTTAATCGATGCATGATGCGAGGTGGCAGGGACAGGTTTCAAGTCAACTTTCAAGCCTAGTCCCAGGTGTTTGAAGTTCTTTGGAGTTTTGTGAGATTGTGAGTAATTACGAGTACTTTTGGAGAGATTAGGATTAACCCTGAAATCCTGGGTGTTGGAAGTTCTTTGAATTCTTTTACTTGACCTTGACAAGAGAACTTTTTTTCATTTTCCCTGACATTTGACTTGGTCTGAGGTTTTGAAGAAAAAGTATGTTTTTGTTCATTCCGAGGATTGTCAGATTTGACCCTTTTGTTTGTGTGTTTTGAAAAGGTGTTTTGTGTCGGTCTGGCAGATGTGAAGACACATGCAGAGCTTTTGTGATGTGATTTCTTAAACATTTGAGATAACCTTTTGAGTGCCGGAGTTGGCAAAATTCCTTTCCATTTTTGAGATTTTGACATTGAAAAGGTTGGAGTAGGTAAGATACCTTTCCATTTTGGGTCATTGATAGAATAGATTTGAAATCCATTTGAACGAAAAGACATATCCTCATGTTTGGATATTTTTTGAGTATTGTCAGAAACAATGAACTCCTTTCTTTTTGTTTTCTTGGAAACAGTTTTCTTGAAATGATAATTTGAAAAAGTAAACTTCTCAGGACTTTTTGACTTAGGACATTTCACAGATTTCTTAACTTTTGAGCAAATTTCTCGTTGCTTGCCTCGAGAGAGAAATTCTTCTTTAAAAACTCTTTTTTGCTTCGGTCTTAGGAGAACCGCAGTCAATGATATTTAATTGCGGTTTCCTAGAATCTCTTGAGGATTTTGAAAAATAGTGACTCGATTCATCCGAACTTGAGAAGTTAGGACTTTGAGAACATTGACCAAATTCAAAATTTTTTATTGGTAATTCATGATTAATTGGCTCAATGGTCACAGAACTCTTGACTTCGATCAGTGGAGTAGTGCTTTGGACTACCGCAGAGTAAGTCTTGGTGAATACTTCTTTGGAACAATTGATATTAGATAATTAGACAGATTGCGGTATGTGACTGCAGTCAGAGACACTGCGATCAGACTGTAAGGATGGGAAGTCTAAAGAGACTTCAGGACTTTCAATAACAATTTCCTCATCGACTACGGATGATGTCTGAAAATCTGTGTTGTTAACATGAGTAAAAGATTCAGGGATAATTTCTTCTATAACACAATTATTACTCAGATCATGAAGTTTTCCAAGGTGGGCTTGGATATCCTTAGGAAAAGTTTTGTCATTGACTGGAAACAAGAAGTTGCGGTCTGGTGGGACATAGGGACGTTCCGGTGTGAACCGAGGTGATGACTCCGTTACGGTTGGGTAACCATTGGACCAACCCCAGTTAAAAGTGTTATTAACATTCCCATTATTAACAAGATTCTCAATGGCCTCAGTTTCATTAAACAGCTTTTCAATTAATAGATTTAAACGTACAATTTCATTTTGTGCTAGATCTCTCTGATTTAAGGCTATCTCTAATTGGGTTTCACTAAGAATTCTAGCATTAAATCCTTCTCTAACATTGCCATTTTGAGTCTCTTATTGTCCAAACATCCTCTAACATGGAACATCTCCTGCGAATCGATGCTCTTCTCATCTAGGGCTTTATTATAGTCTGTAAGGACGGCAGCACAAGTGTCATTGAGTGTGTCTATGAAAGGTTGACAATCATGCATGTTGTAATTTAAAGTTCGAATCATGAGTTTTACCTATTCCACAATGCTGAGAGTTCCATCTTTATCCATATAGCAATGGTTCTTTTTTAGATTGGTTGAGCTGTCTTCATCAGCAGTTGCTATCATACAGATTTTGCCTTTCCCTTTGCTAATAACATTTTCATCTTCGTCTCCGGATGACCACACTTGATGATTCCTCTTCACTTGAGCAACGTAGGCCTTTCCCTTTTCTTTATCTTCCTGTTCTTGAGCCATTCGAAGATAGAAGGCTTTATCTTTTACTACGTTTGCCTTGCAATCTTTGGCAAAATGATTTTCCTTATTGCACTTGTGACATATGATGACGTCACTCTTGTCTTCTATAGAGGTACCGGAGTCAGTTGATTGGGACTGCGGTGGTACTTCTTTGGACTGAGTGTGCTGAGACTGCGGTGAAGGGAGAGGGTTTTTAGTGGAACGAAAGTAATTGTTTTGAAAGTTGCGGTTAAAAGGTGGTCGGTTGAATTGTTGGTTTTTGCGAAATGAAGGTGGTAAGCGATTGAATTTCTGACTGATAAGAGCAATGGCATTTTGAAACTCTTCTTCATCGTCATATTATGAGTCAGCTTCATATGACTGCGGTGGAGAATCATACGAGGTGGGATAGGTTTGAGTGTGAGGTGATTGGGCTACTAATGCGAGTGGTCCTCCGAAGTCTGAACAGTCCTTGAGTATAGTGGACTCTTGAGCTTGCAATTCTCCATAAAGCTTATAGAGAGATAAGGAGTGAATCTTCCTGTCGCCTTGTATAATCATTTTGGCTGTTGTCCAGTGTCTTCCTAAGCCATTAAGAAACTGCAGATTTGTTTCATGATTGCTGCAGATGGTACCCGCATTGGATAGTTTTGTGACAATCAAATTGAACCTTTTAAATGAGTCTTCCAAACTTTCACCGGAGTAGGCTTTGAAGTTATTGAATTCGTTGAGTGTTGTAGTAAGCTTTTTGTCTTGAGCCTGCTCTGAACCTTCGTACAAGTTTTTGAGAACATCCCAAATCTCCTTTGCTGATTTGCAATTTATGATGATGTCGAAGTTTTCAGGAGCAACTCCACAAGATATTTCATAAAAGGCAATAGCATCACTTTCCATCTTGTCTAGATCATCTTTTGTGGGACGATTTAAGGCTGGTTGACCTCCTCCAAGCCTTGCTGTGGCTCAAGCAGTTTGGACAGGGGTAAAGACTGGAACATGGGGTCCTTCTTCTATAGATCTCCAGACATCTCTACCAAGTCGTCTGAGATACCTTTCCATCCTTTGAGACCAGTGATGATACTCATTTGCAACCAATATTGGGGCTCTATTAGAACCACCAACACTGTTGGAAACATTTAGTGATAATGATTGTGCCATTTGAAATTTTTGTATAGAGATGAGCTTCAGTGATATAGATGGCTCTTTGAAAAATCAGAGTTCCGATTTTCGAAAAGCAACCACTATGGTTCTGATACCAATTGTTGAGAGAAAAACTTTGAGACACACTTGAACAAGATGGTTAGAACTAGTATATAGCGGAATAGTTAATCTCGAAGGATCTGTTAGCTCAACAATAATATTAATAGTTAGAAGTTAGCGAGTTAGATGCGGAAAGTAAAGTAATGTAAATGACAACAATTGTTATATCAAGAATATACGTAAGTTGATTCATAACTTGGAATGCATTCAAACCAATGTTAGTAAGTGAGATCAAACTTAGTGAATAAGTCTCAAGGACTTGCTCCGAAGAGTGATTATAATCAGATATGTTTAAGTAAGAAGTGGAGAATGAAGAGTGATAGAATGATAACTTTAAAATTTGTATTCAGATGAAATGCATAAGTTATCAGTGAATAGGAGAGGTAAACATTACAGAAGAATACGTCTCTATTTATAGAGACATAGAACTACACTAGATTACTACTTTATAAGCAGCCATGCAAGGCATACAGGATAATAGAGTGTATTACACAAAAGACAAATAAAGTAATCTAGCTAATGACTGCGGTAGCTGACTCAGGGTGCTGATGTGGTTGTGGTAACTAAGTTCAAGAGGGTCACTTCGATGATTCAACACTATAAATAGAGGTGTCGGGTTCCATTCATTCTCACACCTTTCCAAACCATTCTTTCTCTCTCTAGACTCTCTCTCTCTCTAGCCCCTAACCCCCTTAAAAGCCTAGGTAAACCCCCTAGCACCCGAAGGAAGCCCCGAGGCTCCCGGAGTCCTGAGAAAAGAGCCTTTCGGCTCGGGAATGCTGCTCCAGCGAAGACCGGTTTTTGCGAAAAACCCGTTGTTTTGTCAAGGGAAAATTGTTTTGAGATAACGAAGTGCTGTTCGAGTATCGATTCACTACCTAATCAGGTGAGTGCATAGTTACTTTCATCTTACACATAGATATGAAGTGTTTTATATAAACTACGTGCTATGTGTGCATATTATCTGAATACTTGCTGTCTATGCTAGATGAACGTTTTTATACATGTTTTAAATGATTTAAACTGTATACGTATTTTATATATACAAAATGTGTTGGGTAAAACATGGGTAGATGAGATAGTTGATGTGAAATAAAATGATGAGAGATAGGTGATGATAATTAGGTGAGGATAGATAGGTGATGATGAATCGGTGATGTAGGATGAAAGATACTATAACCTTGTCTGACAATTTGGAGATGTAGTCATCTACCAGAGTATAGATGGCGACCACCGACTATTATAGACAACCCCATGGAAACACCAACAGGCTCATAACCTGTAGGTGATGAATTACGAGTTTAGGCGATGTTGTAACTACGTATTCATGCAATGATACTCTAACCCCTTACTATGAATTACAAGTTCAGGCGATGTTGTAACTACGTATTCATGCGATGATACCCTAACCCTTGTTGGGATAGAGTAATGAGGAAGGATCGAGATGAGGCGTTGGGTTATACTGGATGGGATGGGGAGGTTACCATGGTTGAGGACTGTTCTTCTCGGCATCATAATAGAACCCTGAAACACGTTTGTAGAAAACAAAAAAAAAATCATAGAATACATACCTCTTCTATACGAATCGACCACAGGTTCACCTTAACAGGCTCCTATGTATGCCACTGACTGAGAAATCGTGACTCAAATTTTGGCGGCAATCATCGGTTGATCATAACATCGGTCGACCCATTGGAGCCCTAGCATCGTAGGAGAGTTCGAACCCTAAATCAACAATATAACTCAAATCGAACCATAAACCTGAGAACATAGTAACAGAATGAAGAAACACGTTAAGGAATAGGAATAGGGTTGATAGGTCTTCATCAAAATAGGAACTACAAAATTCAAGGTATGGATGACGCGGTGGACGAATCTTGAAGAGAGACGGTTGATATGGTGGTGGACCGGTGGTGGTGGCTGACGGCGTATAGGGTGACGATGGTCTTAGCGGTACGGTTTGCCGCCGCTTTGACCAGCTCCCCTACAACACCGTTACAACATTGAGCCCAAATGTGAAGGAGGCGGTGAGAGGAAAAACGAATAGATGAGATAAGGCGGTGGAGAAAGCGGTCTTATGAAAAGGCTATAGAAGCAGCTGGGTCGGCGATTGAATATGATTGGAGAAGAAGGGCGGTGAGATAAAGGATACACAGTGGAGGGTCAAACTAACCGGGAGGGTAACCGGAGTAACAATATCTTGGTGCAAATTAGCATGAAGTCACTATTCCTAAGGATTGTCCAACTTTAATATATATATATATATATATATATATATATATATATATATATATATATATATATATATATATATATATATAATATAGAGTAGGGTTGCATAGCACAAACTTTATATTTTATATAAATTAATAGCTATATAAATGATGAATTGGACGTTCAACGAACTGTTCGTAAACCGTTCGGTAGAAAGTTTGTTTATTTAATAAATAAACGAACACAACATAAATGCTCGTTCGTTTAGTTAAATGAACGAACATGAAAATGGTCTTGTGAACGTTCGTTTATGTTTGTCGTTTACGTTCGTTTATGTTTATTCATTTTAAGTTTCTTTTATGTTCATATATGTTCAATTATGTTTGATTTGATTACAATAGTATATTTTATGTTTGTTTATGTTCATGTATGTTCAATTATGTTTGTTTATCGCCATTCATTTATATTTGTTATGTTCGTTTAGTATGTTCACGAACATAAACGAACGAACATGAACAATGTAATTTTTTAAACAAACATGAACAAGAAAACTCATTTGTTTATTCGTTTGTGTTCGTTCGTTTATTCAACTAACTTAAAAGAATTAAACGAACGAACATGAACAACCCTCGTTCATATTTGTTCGGTTCGTTTCCATCCCTACAAAATACAAAGTAACTCTATAAATTTGAGTGAGGTTGGAGACGATCTAAGCTAATAGATTATATTTGTTTAAAAGGACCTGCCCCTAACTAAAATAACAATCTATTGGCCAATGGGCAATGTATGCGCCCGCACCCACACCCACATCGTCCCGAGGCAACCCCACACTTAAGCGGTGTGGGTTTTCACCCCCTTTATAGTACGAGTAGTTCTAAAAAATTATATAAGTTTTTTCATAATTTGTACCAAAAGAAAGAAAAAAACCCACCCATTTAACTTGATTAAAAAACCATAGACAAATACACGATACAAATGTATTCGGTGTACCTACAATAACAACAAACACTTGTAAGGGGTTCTTTTGTAATTTTACTTATGCAAATGAGCTAAACTACCACAAGATGCTTGTTGTTATCAAGGAAAGTGAGGATGCATTCGTTCACGTGGTGAGGGAATTGCTCGTGAACAAAATGAGATCCACTGGGCACATATATTGTTTCTTGATTCGGTACATACTTCTTCACCTCCCCACTCTTTACGTATTCATCCAATCCAGGAATTTTAAACGCATAATCTTCCTCGCCTATAATTAACAATGTTTGAGCTTCGATTTTAGGATCTTGTACTGTGGATCCAACCATTTGCAATGATCTGCAACAACGATTAACAAGATATGGAACTAAGATATCATTTCCATGCATTTATCTGCTAAATGCAAGAAATAACAACGTACCTTTGTTTTCTTGGTATTACAATATTACAAAATTGTACTTTCAATTTTCTTTTAGTTTAGGAATTGTAGCTTGTAAAAGCTACCAAATTATAACAATCAACTTTAAACTTTTTTTTTATTATTATTATTAGGATATTATACGTTGCTATTAATTGCAGTTACCCATGGGCCGTGGGTAGATCCAGTTAATTACCTATAGGGAACTTGGAGAGCGGTTCGAAATCCAGACTTTTCATACAAATCCACATAAACCGAAAGATCCTCTTCGGTCAACCAAGATGGTAGACGAGTCAACGGTTTGACCAAATCCATTATCTCCTCGTTTTCATTCGCTATTGGCATTTCACTTTGCGAAAACAAGATGTAAATGTTTCTCACTACTGTTTTAACATCAAATCGACCAAAATCAGCTTCAGCTCTTCCGGGTTCCTAATCAAAATTGCAATAACAGTCTCAAAATCTTTTCTTTCTGAGAGTGGACAATCTTTCTCGGACTATTTTTAATGATGAGAAGAATGGAAATCATAGTTTGATAGATGTGAATGAAGAGGGCATAATGTTTACCTGCCATCTTCGGACATATAAGCCTTCTGGGAGGACAAAATGATGCGTGAAGGCACCTGGAGGCATAAAGGGCAAGCCGAGTGCTATAATTCCCGCAACTTTGTGTGGGTGGAGAAGGGCGAATGGGTAAGCAACCATTGCTCCAAAATCTTTAGCAATTACGAATACCTAACAATGTTCAAACAATTATGATCAATGTAGGTTAGTGTCATGTGAATTCTGTGAAAGTCGAGCCCTTGGTGTGTTTTTTCAATCAATTTCACAAAATTTAATGAAGATAGACATAGAAATTGTTCAGATTTTTCAAGAAATTAGTTGAGTAGCGAACGAATGATTTGTCAATTTGAACTTGTTTCACGTTTATCAAATGTAATCATATAACCCCACTCTACAATTTATGCCCACTACTGCAGTATCATCGTCATTGACCTCGCCCCTAAAATATAATCCTATCAAATTCGGATCGAAGAACATAATGCATCTGTGATTTTATTTGGAGTTTAACCTAAGATTAGAGCCGAGATTTTCTATTGATCAACTGTGTGTAGGTAGAATCATGAAGTTTACAACAGCATACCTTGGAAATGGCGAGAGAATCAAGGATAGAGGCAGTATCGTTGATCAAGTCGTCGAAGGAGGCTTTCTCGGGTTCTGCAGGAGAATCGGACAGTCCGTATCCTCTGAAATCGGGTGCAATGACTCTGAAACCGGCGTTTGCGACGGCAATCATCTGGTGGCGCCAAGTGTACCATATCTCCGGGAATCCGTGAAGGAATATCACCGCCGGCGAGGACTCGGAGCCGAGCTCAGCCACGTGAAGCTTGAGCCCGTTGACTTGTAGGAATTTGTGTGCAATCTGATCCATCTCCAGAGTGTTTGTGTATGCGTTCCATGTGATACTTCTTTTTATGCATACATCAAGGCTTTATTTTTTTATTTTATTTATTTATTTTAAGTTATAAAGTTGGTTTCAAAGTGATCCAAAAATTGTTTGTTTAAAATTTCAGGTCATATTTGGACTCCTATCAGTTGAGGTTTCGTCTCCTAGTAACGTTGAATCTAAACAAAAATTTAACAACTTAGTTGTAGTCTTTTTAAGTAGAACTATTTTGCTTTTTGACCAAATTAAGGTTGTAGAGAGTGGCTCCACAACACCTTGGTAGGAATTAAGGTGACTTCAAAGCATCATGACCTTGACCTTGACCTTCACCTTGACATGCTGAACTCGGTAATCGTACTCAGTAACGGCTAACATAGGAGAGAAAATATATTCAAATTTTCAAATCTCGGTCTGATTTTATTCCCAAGTAGGATAGTATTGACATTCTTTACAGATTGGTTTAGAATGATACTTGTTTGCAATAGCCATCTTATAAAATGTATAAATAATTATAAGAAAATCCAATTGGAATTAAGTCTATTTTTTCCAAATAATTAATCCTAACACATCCTTGGGTGTTAGACTGTTAGTGACCATTTCTATAGGATATAGGATGGTGTTGAATGTTGGGACATTTTTCTTGTTTTATTGTAAAATTCATAGAAAATTGGAGAAAGATTATTTTAGTAAGTTCTTTATATCCCAAAAACCTTCTAGAGAGTAAGGTGTTGTTTGTTTTTTTGAAAAAAAAACTCTTCAGACCTCTTATTGTTGCACGACGCAGCACACACACATCATTTTTCATCTTGCAGCTGGTTGTTTTTCAGAAGTCTTAGGATTAAAAAACATATACACGTGTTCTTCTTGACGTAGCACTTGTGAATTCAAAGAAGTGTGAATTCATCTTAGCTCTCATATGTAGTTATGCGTAATGTTATCTTATTCCCAAGAAAAGGGGGGAATAAGAGGGTTGTTCCCAGAATAAGGAGGACAAATTATAGTTCTTGTTCTTGGAAAAAAAGGAGACAGAACAGAAAAGAAGTTGATACCAACAATATGTGTTTGGAGCAAATGTGTTATATGTGATCATGTGAAAGTATGTGCTAAGTGAAGGTAAATGATTAATGTAACAGACAAGTAATATGTATACTCAATAAGCTTTATGATTATCTGTTATTTATTAATCTTTTTCAGAACCCTCTGGGTATACAAGGGGAAGATCCCGACGTCAATGTGACGAAATTCACATTCTCATGAATTTTAGCTTTATTATTCTTATGACATTTTGAATTTGTAAACTAAGATTATGACTTCCGTATTTTTGGTTTATGAAAACTTTTAGCAAACTCTGATATTATATTTTGAAAGCTTTAAATGGGATGATATAAATGTTTGTTTTACAAATGATTTTTATAGTTAAGACTTAAAAGGCGTGGTTTTAAATATATTCTTTTCAAAGGAAGTTAATTATTAAAGTTTTTTTTCCATATTAATTGTTTTAAAAAAAATTAATTAGGGTGTTACACCGATCCCAATGATGATCAACCTTAACCGAAAGTCCATCGATTCCAGAGGAATCAATTTTGGGGGAACCTCATGCATTGGTTGTTTGAAGATTTTGATTCCTTCTATTATGATCAATAAACTATGAGAAAGCAACTAACGAATCTCATTTATTAGAGAAGTCTGTTAATTTAGAGATTAGTTCATGCTCTTTAATCTACTCAGTCAAGGAGTGGGAGATGGCTTGACAGCAAGCGTAATGATGGTGATTATGTTGAAAGTTCACAAAAACTACAAAAATTTAAAAGACGTCAATTCTCTACTAAATGATCTCAAGAAGGGTCAAAGGTTAATGCCTACCTATTTTATAGACTATATATATATATATATATATATATATATATATATATATATATATATATATATATATATATATATATATATATATATATATATATTCTCAATCAACATAAACATGGATGTGTTTGGGGGATTGTTTAAAAAATTGATTTTGTGCTACTTCATACTTTGAAAACAAAGTTGATTTCTAGTTATAATTCGTAAATGGTTTATGGGTTTATGTGCACTAACTTAATAGGTTCGTTGTGATATGTCATATAATGGAGTTCAAATGAATTAGATAATAATCGTCAAAGTGATATGCATGAAATAGATGTTGAGAAAGTTTAAGACTAGTCCTATATAAAAGTACGAAAGTTTGAACAACTTTAAATGAGCAAATAGAGCAAGGTTTGAATAGAACAAACCTACTCACAATCTCTAGTATTTTACATAAATGTCACAAAATCAATGAAAAGTAATTTCCCTTATTTTTGTTTAGGACTTATGTTTTCCGAATTCCTATGACTAGAGTCTTTGTTATTATGTAGATTGATGTCCATTGTATCATTTTAGTTCGGTTTACATTGACCGGTAATACATTTTCTAACACATATGCCTGAATTTTAATACATATTTGCGTTTAGATCATTGTATCATTTGCCATATGCATCTAAAGAAGTTACATGTGATGAATATGTAAAATCAAACGTTTTTACGGTTTTAATTGATTTCACAAACGTTGAACATTTTACAATATATGAATATTTGTTTTTGCAATGCCTGAATTTTTTTTATGTATTTGGATATTAATCATTATTATGATCAACACAAGTGCTATAACATGGTACATATGGTTATATAAAGTTAAAACAAATGCGTTGTTTATTTCACAATCTATTAATATCTTGTTTATTAGTTATTACAATATTCTAACCATTATATATATCAACCATTAACTAAGCAATACACTAAACCCAAAGAGCTAAACTTTTGAGAGATGCTTGTTAGCATGGAGGAAAGTGAGGATTAATTGATTGACTTCATTGGGGAATTGCTCGTGAACAAAATGACATCCACGTGGCACGTATCTTGTTTCTATATTCGGGATATATTTTTTCACTTCCCCATTTTTTACGTATTCATGCATTCCAGGAACTTTGAGTGCGTAATCTTCTTCACCCAAGATTAACATCATTGGAGCTTCCACTTTAGGAACTTCCTCCGTGTACCCAAGACTCATGTAAGACCTATAAAAATTAAATAATTTTTTTTAAAACAAGGACAAAATAGTCATTTTACATGGTTTAAGTAACTTACGCTCTTGGCGTCAAAGTTAGAGATCGAACCAGATTCATATACAAAAAAAAAAATTCCCTCTTTTGTAGTGTAACATAAATAAAAAACACGTGGACCATTTTCCATTTAGTGATTTTACTCAAACTTTTATAGAGTTTTTCTATAATTTGCGCCAAAGAAATATATATATTCAATCCTACGTGGCATTATGTTGGCAACTTATTTTCCATGTTATGTCCACGTGTCACTGACATTGAGTCCCTAAATGAAACTAAAAAAAATATAAGTGGACGCGTAATATAGAAAATTTGATAATAGGGTTATTAGTCGAAACACATTAGATTCTTTTTAACGACACTTTTGTTGTTTATTAAGTTTCATAGTCATTAAACTATTATATTTTTTTTGACAAATTATATTTTATTTATTTGAAAAAGGGCAAAATACTAAAAAACACAACACAAAAAAAACCCCTAAATCGATTAAAAACAATAACTGAGTGGCTAAATGGATAAAATTATACAAATAAGTTTTGTTTTGTTTTTTGTTTTTTGTTTTTTTTTACTGTAATATCAAAACCCCGAAAAAGTGGTTATTGTAAACGGTAAAACATGTTTAATGGTTTAATCAATATACAAAATAGATAAGTTGCTAAATCAATAAAATGGTGAAATAACAACTGTTTTTTTTTTCTTTTTCTTTTTCTATTTTGCCAATTTGGAAGTGTCTAAATATGTAACGATTTATTAGCTAAGATTTGGTAAACTACCTATACGGAATTTGAAGTGCAGTTCTAAATCCAGACTTTTCATACAAATCCCCATAAATTGCAAGATCCTCCTCAGTCAACCAAGATGGCAAAGAAGTCAACGGTTTGACCATGTCCATTATTTCTTCATTTTCATTTGCTATTGGAATTTCACTTTGAGAAAACAAAATATAAATGTTTCTCACCACAGTTTTAACATCAAAACGACTGAAATCCGCCTCAGCTCTTCCTGGTTCCTAAAAAACACAAGAAATAACAAATTTAAAATTTTCAAATTATAATGTGTAGATTTTTAACTCTTTAAATATATATGTATAGAAAGAGAACATTCATATTCATTCTTATGTATATGTGAATATATAGAGGAAATGGTATTTAATTTACCCGCCATCTTGTAACATAGAAGCCTTCTGGAAGCGGATGACTCTTGAAGGCAGCTGGAGGCATGAATGCCATGTTAAGTGTAATAATTCCAGCGATTTTCTGTGGGTAGCGAAGGACAAATGGGTAGGCAACCATTGTTCCAAAATCTTTAGCAATCACAAATACCTAAATAATGTTCACACAATTATGATCAATTAGGTTAGTGTCAAGAAAATTCTTTGAGCGATTGATTTAGATGCTCAACATTCAATATATCTTGTTATTGTATTGCGTATCATAGATTAATCCACTTTCAATAGGAAAGAATCGAGTAAGCCTTAGGAAACCCTTTTCATCTAGTCCTAAACTATAATCATATCAATTTCGGAATAAAAGTATAAATTACATCTGTGATTTTGAGCACCAAATACATCAGTTATCGGTCAATTTTGGAGCATAAATTTCTTGTTTTCTTTGGAATCTATGTTGAACTACCATTAGAATCGAAATTTTTGAAGGATTAACTGTGCGTCTCAACAAGATGAACAATTGAACATCGCAGCTGAAATTGGGATGAACTTACCTTCGAAATAGCGAGAGAATCAACGATAGAGGCAATATCGTTGACAAAGTCATCGAAGGAGGCCTTCTCGGGTTCCGCAGGCGGATCAGATAACCCGTATCCTCTGAAATCGGGGGCAATGGCTCTGAAACCGGCGTTTGCGACGGCAATCATTTGGTGGCGCCAAGTGTACCATATCTCCGGGAATCCGTGAAGGAAAATCACCGCCGGCGAAGATTCGGAGCCGATCTCAGCTATGTGAAGCTTTAGTCCGTTGATATGTAGGAATTTGTGTGCAATTTGATCCATTTTCTTAAGTGTGTGTGTGTTTTTCTATGTTTTACAGCTTTCAAGAGATTTTGGCGTTTGGAGTCCACAATGGTGGCGACCCTTAACATTCCACGGTTGTGTAAAATTGACTGAGTAAATTACGAATTGTTATGTCCGCGTGTTTAAAGGTTTCTATATATCTATATCATTATATCATTATTATTATATATTTAGATTATGTTTGGCTAATTAGTAGAAAAACTATTTAGCGCTGAAAAGCTATCTGTTAAATAAAAAGCTAGTTGATATATGAAAAACTAGCTGATAAAAAATAACGTTTGATAAAACTAGCTGAAAAAGATAAAATGACAGAAAAGAAGATTTAAAATAACGTGTTTTTATAATTAATTAAGAGGTATATTTAGAAAATTTTAAAAAAATTCTTAAGAAGCTACTCTAAGTCGCTTTTAAAAAATTTAGCTTATAAACTACTTTTTGGCTTGCCAAACATAACAACTTAAAAAAAAAAAAAACTTGAAAAATAAGATAGCTGTGGCGCGCCAAACACAGCCTTAGGCTAACAGGAGTGATAATATCCTTAACACTTTGTCAAGTTAACTTTTTGAGTGTCACTTCATTTTTCTCCCTTTAACATCTAAACTTAACATTTGGTAGGGAGTGGTAACATTCCTAGCATTTTTTTTCTAATTTAATTTAATTACTTTATTTTAACAAATAAACATTTTTTATTTAAAATTAAATAAAAAAATATATTTTTAATTAAATTACTTTATTTAAATATACAAACATTTTTTGGTGCACAAATATTGAACAAATTTTATTTTTTAAACCACAAAAAATTAATATAATATAAATTATATTGGGGTAAAAATCAGATTTATTAATAAAAATTAGTAAAAAGTTGAATTTTTAATTGAATCGGAGTAAAAATCGGCACAAGAATGAAATTAAAGGGGATATGGTGGTTTCATGCGAAGGATGTAAATGTAAAGCACTAAGTATAGTTATTCTCATTTTTATATATTGGGATTTGTTGGTTTATGTGAATCTAATGGTTGTATTATTCAAATTTGTAGGTCTTGTTTATATGCATAGTGTCAACCAAAGTTTTTGTAGTTCAACTATTAATTGTTGATGACTTTTATCTTTTTCACATTTGATGTATTATATTTGTCTACTATTGGAATGATTATTTGTATGAAATTAACTTTTGTGCAATGGATTATATTTTTTGTATATGGTATTTTATTTTCTATTATGAGACATTAAATGCAAATTTAATTTGAAAATTAGTAAATCTATAAATATTATTTTAACATTTAAAATTACAATACGCACAAATGTGTGTCATCTTCATATGACATGACATTTCTTGACAGCGGCGTTAATGATACGCAATGTGTGTCATAAATGCGCGTCGTAAATGCGTGTCGTAAATAGACGACGTGCAAAAGCGTGTCGTCTTTCGTTATGACAGGTAGGGCTGTTAATCGGGTCAACCCGATTGGGTTTTGGGTTAAATGGGTCGGGTTAGATGGGTTTTTTATAAAAATAATTTCACTTGGAACCCGATCCTATTAAGGTACAGGCTATCCAGGTTCGAGTTATTCGAGTTTCGGGTTTATAGGGTCGAGTTAGTTGTGTTAATCAGGTTACAATGTAAGAAATAAATATTGTGCCATATTTATGATAATGTTTATTTTTAGAAGCTTAAATTAGGAAATGTTAGATCCATATGACTTTGAATTCATATGATTTATTTTTTTTCTTTGTACTATACAAGTAAAAAAAGCATTATGCGTTTGATTTGAGGCTGTGTATTTTTTATTTTAGGCCACGTAAACTACTATTGCATATTATTTTACTATGCTACATATTAATTTCCAATTGTGCAAAGCAATATTTAGTTCTACAATTTTATTAGATCTTATTTTCCTCTTGTTTAGGCCACATAATATACAAAAATAAAAGATGTGAGGTGGAATGAAATACATAAATATTGTAGTATACCTTTATTCTGGTTAATCAGGTTAACCCGAAACCCGACTTTTATAAAAAGAATCAACTGTAAACCCGACCCTAACTATAGTTCGGGTTTGTCGGGTTAACTCGAATAACACGATTAAGAATTTTGACCCTATTAAACCCGACCCGAAATGTTTTATTCGGTTTAGGGTCAGGTCAGGTTAATCGAGTTCGGGTTTTTTTGACACCCCTAATGACAGGGCCTTCATTGACACACATTTGCGTGTCGTCTGAGTGTTTTACGACACACATTGCGGGTCGTAAAAGGCTGCTTTTATAGTAGTGAATGTGAGCATACGAGTGTGTGGAGAAGCTTAATGATCGACAGTGCCAAGACACTTGCAGCGATATTAAATAACCTCAGAGTAATTTATTTAACCCTGTTGCGCAGCTCTCATCTGAGTCTAACCGTTTCAGGGATGAATCTTCTACTCGAAGGATTATTTGAGCCTTCTGTCAAGTATTAGTATTCTACAGTTGGTTATGGTTTGTGGCTTTGTTCTCGTGGTTGTAACAAGATACTCAAGGTCGGAAACGTTTTAGGCTAGTCGGTTATGTGATGACGTTTTTGTTGGATAAGGTGTCTAAGTCCATAACTTATTTGGTATATACTTGACCCGACCCGACATGGTCCATTTGAGTTGCACTTCACCCGAACTATTTATGGATAATTTTATGAGAGTTATACACATATGTTTATTAATATATTATAAGTTATAATATATTAATATGAAGTCGTGTTATTTAATTAGTTTTAGTCTTAAATTAATTATGAATTAATTTAGAGATTAAAAGGAAGACTAATTAAATTATGGGATATTGTATTTTATATGGTGTGGGCTAACACTCATTTGTTAATGGGCTAAGCTTATATGGAAGTCCGTGGATGATCCATGGAGATTTTAACCCATGGATCCTTGGAAAAGGAAAAGTCATGGGTTATTAGGGTTTACCCTAACCATGTACACTATATAAGCATGCTTATGTTGCATGAAATAGCTACTAGTGTGTGTGCTTGTGTGTGGCCGATTTCTAGAGTGTATGTGTACTCTCTCATAGATTTTCCAAGTTTGTGATGATTTGTGATTTCCATTTGAGGTATTCACACTATTGGTGCTTGGCTCTCAAACTCCAAGGAATCAACAATCAACAAAAGGTATGTAATCTCATCTAGTTCTTTTATGTTTAAAAGTTCCCCATGCCATGCTAGATAGGTTATAAACCTTGGAAAATATAATTTTTGCATGTATTAGACAAACATAGATCCAAGGTTTATTAGGGTTGCATGTACACTTAGGAAGTGTTAGAATGCTCAAAACCCAACAGTGGTATCAGAGCCTAGGCTTGTTTGTTTGATACTTGTTGCAAAATAGTGAAAAAAATCGATTTTCTTGTTGTCTGCACAGGGGACTCGCCGAGTCCATGGGGGGGGGCTCGCCGAGTCCAAGTGTATCTTCAACCAACTCGGCAAGTCAGTTAGTGCACTCGGCGAGTTGGTCGTGCAAAATGCAGAATTTTTGATTTTGCTGTTGGAAATGGACTAGAAACATTACCCTAAACTGTTTTGATGTTTTAAAATTTATTTTAGTTGGTGTAATGGTGGTTCTAATCCATTTACAATGGCTTATATCAAAATTCCATGATTTTATGTGTTCATATATTTCTTGAAATTTTGATGATCATGTTCATGTTCTTATGAATTTAGAAGATGATAGGAATTATTTGCTGAATTGTTTAGGATTAATTCTTGATCATTTATGTGTTTTGATGGAATCCATAATTTGTCCTCAAGTTATAGAAATCCAAAGGTCACTTCTTTTAAACACACATTAAAAACACACAAGTTACATAAAAATGAGGAGTCTTCATTTTTATGAACCTTTAATTCATAAGTTATGAAATGAAAAGTTTTGAAGAGTTTCAAAACTTGCCCTCAAGTTTTGGAATTTGGAAAAGTTTCACACACTTTAATAAACTTTAATTCCAACCCTTAGAGTTTTAATAGTTAAAATTCAACACTTATACTATTTATAACATTAATGGTTAATTATTATATATATGTATAAGAATAAGTCGTTTTACCGTTAGTAGACCTCATTCACGAAGCCGGTCTATAAGGGGGGGGGGATAAGGTTGTTGCCTATAAAATGGTGACTTAATGGGTATCCACTCTCACCCACCGCTTCCTTGATCGATGGAGGGTCGTTAGCCGAACGGGTAGGACAATGACTTTAAAATTCTCATTAAAAGTCTAATGATTATTATAAAGTAACTAAACCTTTTTAATTCCCAATCTTAGTTACTTTATGAAAAATGTGAAATTGGTGCTAGCCCATGGAATTCACACTTTGTACCTTACCAAGTCGTTGGTGGAGCGCATGTGATTTACCGGCACACTAACTTAGACTAGTAAGGATCACGAAGGGTGACTTAATGTTTATCATAGATCGGTGGGGCGCGTGTGGTTTACCGGCACATTGATTAGGTGATAATATTAAGGGTACCATGTGAATGGGTATGGTTATTCACACCTTGTTTTGTGATCCTCGGCATCCCAGTCATAAAACATGAAGGGCACAATCGAGATTGAAACATGCCATTGAAATGTTCAATGAATCTCAAAAGAATCTAGGAATTTCAAATCCAATTAAAACCTAATAAATCATTTCATTTTTCGTGGTGGAAATTGGTGAATCGTCATTCACCTACCTTTCAAATATGTTATTACTTAGATTACAACATACCTCTTCTAAGTATAATATATTGTGATTGGGTCCTAGCCTTAATATTACATTTGAGTGTCTTATTAAGGACTCTATATATCTAATCTAAACTTGTTTTCTTCTTTTCAGATGTCTTCCAACAACAATGCTTCGGGCTCTAACCCAACTGGTTCTTTCTCTCGCATGAATCTTTGTGGGAGAGTCATCTTTGATGGTTCAAACTTCATGGATTGGAATAGGAACATCAGGATGGTGACTCGTTATGAGGATAAGGAATATGTCCTCGATAAGGAGTTAAAAGAGCTTGATGAGTCCACTGCTACTCCTGAGGAGATCGCTGAATTTAGGACACATGAGAGAGATGCTACTAAGGTAGCATGCATCATGATGGCCACAATGACAGCCGAACTCCAAAAGTCCTATGAGGACTTCTACCCTTTTGAGATGCACCAAGACCTGATGGAAAGGTACCATCAGAGTGCTCGTCAAGAGCGGTATGAAATAATCTCCTCCATGATAACAGCCCGAATGAAGGACAGTGAATCTGTCACGGGCCACATGCAAAAGATGCAAAGGTATGTGAACCGTTTGCTCAAGTTGAATGTGAACTTTCCTGAGGAGTTGGCAATTGACATCATTTTGCACTCCTTACCTTCTTATGACCAATTTCGTATGACATATCATATGAACAAGGAGGAAGTCACTCTGAGCAAACTTCAAGGACTCTTGAAGACCACTGAAACTGGTCTTAAGGGTAAATCGGTTGTTACCTCTACTACTCCTACTCCAACAACTACCCCTGTTTTGGCTATCGGGCAGGGCAAAGGGAAAAAGAGGAAGACCCCTTCGAAGGGTACCAAGGGAAAGTCTCTTGAAGGTTCCTTATCAAGGACCAAGACTGGTTCTGTCACTCCTTCTGCCATTCCCAAGGATGCTGATTGCTACTACTGCCAGGACAAGGGGCACTGGAAGTGAAATTGCCCTAAGTACTTGCAAGATCTTAAGGATGGGAATGTGAAACCCACCCATGCAGGTATTGACACAATATTGTCTAATAACTCACCATATTCTAATTCTTGGGTGCTTGATACCGGATGTGGTATTCACATATGTTCAAATGTGTAGGGCCTTAGAAGAAGTGAGGATGTGGAGCACGGAAAGATAAACTTAATCATGGGGAATAGGAAGGCTTCACCTGTTTCCAAGATAGGAGTTTATACTTTGTTGTTGAATAATGGGTTAAAATTAGATTTGAATAAATGTGTGTACTCGTCCGAAATGGCGAGAAATATTATTTCTTTTCATGGTTTGTACAAACAAGGTTTTACATTTTCATTTGATAATGAATGTGGTGGTATTGATGCTTTCTTTAATAATGTGTTTTATTTTAAAGCATTACCTTGTGATGGGGTGTATGAAACTGTGTCGGTTGTAGATAACCTAGGAAATAATGTGTTGTATATTGATTCTTCTACTAGCTTAGATAAAGCATCATTATGGCATTGCCGTCTTGGACATGTAAACAAGAAACACATAGGCCAACTCCAAAAGGATGGAGTCTTGGAATCATTCGACCTAAAATCGGATGATAGTTGTGAATCTTGTCTACTTGGAAAGATGACAAAATCACCCTTCATTGGTACTTGTGAAAAGGGTGAGGTTTTGTTGGACCTAATACATACCGATGTATGTGGACCATTCAAAACCACCACAAGGGATGCTAATCGGTATTATATGACTTTTATTGATGATTTTAGTAGATATGGTTATGTCTACTTAATCAAACATAAGTCAGAAACCTTTGAAAGGTTTAAAGAATTTAAGCAGGAAGTAGAAAATCAATTGGGCAGGAACATTAAGATACTTCGATCCGATCGAGGTGGTGAGTATCTTAGTACCGAGTTCCTTGACTATCTTAAGGAGTGTGGGATTGTCTCATAATTGACACCTCCCAGGACACCACAACCGAATCATGTAGCTGAGAGGCGTAATCGAACCTTGTTAGACATGGTTCGCTCTATGATGAGTCAAGCTTCGCTACCAATCTCTTTTTGGGGGTATGCCTTAGAGAATGTCGCCCATATCCTTAATCTAGTCCCTACAAAGAAGGTTACAAAAACACCTCATGAGATGTGGACTGGGAAGGTTCCCAAGTTAGACCACATCAAGATTTGGGGTTGCGAGGCTTTTGTGAGGTGCGAGACCCATGATAAGCTCGAACCCCGAAGCGAAAGGTGTATTTTCATCGGCTACCCACAAAAATCCTTTGGTTACCTCTTCTACAGACCCAATGAGAATGTGGTCTTTGTTGCTAGAAGAGTGGTCTTTCGTGAGAGAGAATTTATAAGCCAAGGAGACAGTGGGAGGAAAATTGATCTTGAAGAAATTCAAGAGTCGATTGGTGAAGGAACCTCAAACACTAGCAATCAACCTGAGGAGGAAACTCCTATTGAGCAAGCTTACATACCTGTACCTCCTAGGCGTTCCACTCGGGCTAGGAACACGCCTGAGTTTTATTATGGTTTTCATATTACTACGGAAGGTGATACGTTTATCAGTGATAGTACACTGGTAAATTTGGATGAATCTAGTAGTGTTAAGGAAGCCATGGTAGGCCTGTAGTCTGCTAAATGGAAGGAGGCTATGGACATCGAGATACATTCCATGTATGACAATCAAGTGTGGAACTTGGTTGACAATGTGCCGGGCCGTAAGACAGTCGGGTGCAAATGGATCTTCAAGAAGAAGACCGACATGGAAGGTAAAGTGCACACTTATAAGGTTCGACTGGTTGCGAAGGGTTTTACTCAGACTCAGGGTATTGATTATGATGAAACCTTCTCACCGGTAGCTAAGATTAAGTCTATTAGGGTTATGCTAGCCATTGTTGCATTTCATGATTATGAAATATGGCAAATGGATGTCAAAACCGCTTTTCTTAATGGAAAGTTGGCTGAGGATGTGTACATGAATCAGCCAGAGGGTTTTGTCAGTGCAGAATACCCTAATAGAGTGTGCAAGCTTGAGAAATCCATTTATGGATTGAAACAAGCATATCGTAGCTGGAATCTTTGCTTCGATGAAAAGGTCAAAGAGTTTGGTTTCTCGAGAAGTGAAGATGAGTCCTGCGTATATGTCAGAGCTAGTGGGAGTATAGTTAGTTTCTTGGTACTTTATGTGGATGACATACTACTTATAGGAAATGACATCCCAACTTTGCAGGAGGTTAAGTCCTGGCTTGGGATGTGCTTTGCTATGAAGGACCTAGGGGAAGCTGCCTATATCCTAGGGATAAGGATATTAAGAGAAAGGAGTAAAAGACTAATTGGACTTAGTCAGAGTACCTACTTGGATAAGGTGTTGAAAAGGTTCAACATGTAGAATTCCAAGAAAGGAGATTTACCGATCCAAAGCAATGCCAAGCTGAGTAAGACTCAGAGTCCGAGTACAGAGGCAGAGATAGCTGAGATGAGCCAATTACCGTATGTTTCCACTGTTGACTCGATCATGTATGCTATGACTTGTACCCAACCTGATGTGGCCTTTGTTTTGAGCATGGTCAGCAGATATCAGGGGGACCCTGGCAAGGCTCATTGGACCGCGGTAAAGAACATTCTCAAGTACCTGCGGAGGACTAAGGATTGGATCCTTACCCTTGGTGGGAGTGATGACTTGAGAGTATTGGGGTATAGTGATGCTAGTTTTCAGACTGATAGGTATAACTTCCGCTCTCAGTCAGGCTAGATCTTTACCCTAAATGGAGGGGAAATATCTTGGAAGAGTTCCAAGCAGGAGACATTGGCTGATTTGACTTGTGAATCAGAGTACATAGCAGTGAGTGAAGCAGCAAAAGAGGCAATATGGCTGAAGAACTTCATCGGATACCTTGGAGTTGTACCAGCTATTAAGGAGCCTATGGAGATTTTCTGTGACAGCAATAGTGCGGTTGGCTTAGCCAAGGAACCGAGAGATCATGGCAGATCCCGACACATTGACATAAAATATCACTTCATAAGACACAAGATAGAAGAAGGAATCCTCATGGAAAATAGGATATCGTCAGATGAGAGCCCTGCACATCCCCTTACGAAGGGACTGATGAGGGTTAAGCATTTTCAGCATGCGAGGCGCATCGGGATGAAGGACGATATTAGTTTTATAGATTAGATAGTTTTTCTGAAACTTGTAAAATGTAATTGACGTTTGATGATGAATAAAATTGTGATTTATTTATGAGTAAGGTGTTGCTATCATTGTCAATTATTTACTATTGTTTCAGTTTTGCATGTTTTGACTTCCAGAATAATTTATTTATTCAAACCTCCACAATTGGTCATACGTCGGAAGTAGGTATGAATTAAGGTTGTCATGAATTGGGTTTGTAGATGGCTAAAAGTGTTTAGACATAGCAATGGTTGCTACAACATTCATGAGTACTCATAAGTTATGAGTATTGGATTAAACCCACGCTCACTTGTATCACTTCATGGAATTTATCTCGAGTGATCGTGAGACGGTAATATCATATAAGTCTTAAAACCTAGAGATATGAGTTGTTACCTATGAGTTGGTTGTGCATTGATTGCACGTAAACGCATCAGTAACTTGATGTTATAAAACATGCCTTTGTGTGCAATTCAGCAAGTAGTAGAACAAGCATATGAGTCGAAGTTTATCTGTTCCTTCTAGAAATAGAAGCGATATCTGGGCCCCTCGATGATTTTGTGTTGACCCATGTACCGGGCCCGGTCAGAACTAAATTGATGTGTTCGATTAAGTTCTTTGTCAAACAAATCGGAAATTGGGAAACAACTGCTAGACAATAAGCAAGACATAGTTCCATGTGTTTGTCTGGCTGATATCATGAGAACAGAGGATTATATGATCACTTATCTAAAATGGCGCTTCATAGTTCAACAGAGTTTTTGAGAGCTACGATTGCCGGTTGGTTCCTAAAGTAATATAGGCAAATACAGTTATTAGACTTATCCAAGTGGGAGTCTGTTGGATAAGGTGTCTAAGTCCATAACTTATTTGGTATATACTTGACCCGACCCGGCATGGTCCATTTGAGTTGCACTTCACCCGAACTATTTATGGATAATTTTATGAGAGTTATACACATATGTTTATTAATATATTATAAGTTATAATATATTAATATGAAGTCATGTTATTTAATTAGTTTTAGTCTTAAATTAATTATGAATTAATTTAGAGATTAAAAGGAAGACTAATTAAATTATGGGATATTGTATTTTATATGGTGTGGGCTAACACTCATTTGTTAATGGGCTAAGCTTATATGGAAGTCCGTGGATGATCCATGGAGATTTTAACCCATGGATCCTTGGAAAAGGAAAAGTCATGGGTTATTAGGGTTTACCCTAACCATGTACACTATATAAGCATGCTTATGTTGCATGAAATAGCTACTAGTGTGTGTGCTTGTGTGTGGCCGATTTCTAGAGTGTATGTGTACTCTCTCATAGATTTTCCAAGTTTGTGATGATTTGTGATTTCCATTTGAGGTATTCACACTATTGGTGCTTGGCTCTCAAACTCCAAGGAATCAACAATCAACAAAAGGTATGTAATCTCATCTAGTTCTTTTATGTTTAAAAGTTCCCCATGCCATGCTAGATAGGTTATAAACCTTGGAAAATATAATTTTTGCATGTATTAGACAAACATAGATCCAAGGTTTATTAGGGTTGCATGTACACTTAGGAAGTGTTAGAATGCTCAAAACCCAATAGTTTTGGCATGGTAACATTTCAACATGCACAATTTGTCGGGGAGACAAACCACTATAGACTTGAGACTTCGGAAATGCAAAAGGAGGTTTTACGGTCGAAACGAAGGGTTCATTTTTCCTAGGGGTTAGGAAAGAGTCTTGTTAGTTGGGTTCAGTTCCTTGGGAAGGCCATTCATTACGCATGTGTTAGTACTTTTTGGAAGCATCAGTAGGTTCAAGCAAGTGAAAGGAGTCGCGGGCGTGGTACGTGAGCTGTTATCGGGGTAGGTGGTTGCGGTGGACTTCGAGGATGAAGTCTAGTTTAAGTGGGGGAGAGTTGTAACACTTGGAATCTAGAAGGCCAAATAAGGAAAAAGAAATCAACATTTATAAGGCCAACTCGTCGAGTTCAAGAGTGAGAACTCAATGTGTTGAAATAATACCTGATCGACGAGTTGGACGGGGTTTGGGAAAACCTAATTTCCGGGATTTACACCCTATATATGTAGCACCTGGTTCTTGGTACATATTTCTTTTTATTAATTATTTTAAATCTTGTATTTTGGCCTTGGACTCGGCGAGTTGAAGGACCAACTCGCCGAGTAGAAGCGGGATGGGACACAGGATTTAAGCGATGGACTCGACGATTCGGACCCCGAAATCGACGAGTAGACGCTGTCTGGACAAAAACCCTAATCCTAGGGTTTGCACCCTATTTAAACCATGTTATGTCGGCCATATCGTCCCTTATGCTCCCAAAACACCTCTTATTGAAACCCTAGTCGTTATTCAAGCAATCTAAGCTTTGTTGGTGGATTTTGGTGCTTGTTGTTTTAAGAAGGAAGGAGAAAAGCTTGAGGAAGCAAGTAGAGGCCAAGGGAACCCGAGTTTGGGCACCTTCTACAGTTTATTGAAGGTAAAATGCTGTTAACTTGCTCACTCATTTGTTAGATCCCTCTTTGGGGAGGTTTAGGGCTTTTATAAGCCATTTTTGATGGCCAACCATGTTTGTAAACATGAATGGGGGTTAAAGCTTCTGAATCACGTCATTAAAGGAGTCGCAAGGTAGTTTGGGGTTGCTTTTGCACCCATGAAAGGTCCTATGCATCATAAGAGCTTGTTTTATGTCTTTTTGAGCTCAAAGCCCCATGCAAGCACGTAAAGTTTGTAACTTTAAGTGCTAGATCGATCGTAGAAGCTTGGATCTATCTTTTGATCAAAGGTTGTAAATCAGAAATCGAGGATTTAGAGTGTGGACGTGACCGACTCGGCGAGTCCGAGGCTTTGAGTCCCATAGCTGTTGAGGGTCAAAGGAACTAAGTTGAGTGTTAGAAGGGTTGTAACCAGACAGAAAGAGTGACCCAATGCATTGAACGTAATCTTAGACTTGGAGTTCATGGGATTCGAAGATTATTAGAACAGACTCGGCGAGTCCATGGAAATCTTCTTAAGGTTGAAGATGAACTCGACGAGTTGTTCATACAACTCGGCGAGTCGAGGATAGGACTTGTTCGTCAGATGAAGGTGGACTCGACGAGTGTTCATACAACTCGGCGAGTCGGATGAGTTTCATGCGGTGTTCATATAAGTGAGGAACTAGTTGATTCGATGCCAAACTCGACGAGTTGAGACGTGGATAAGGGCGAGTAAAGGGTGAGGGACTCGGCGAGTTGATGGCCCAACTCGGCGAGTCGGGTCAACTTGAAGTTAACTTTGACTGGACTTGGACTAACCCTGTTTAGGGTTTTACGTGTTGTGTGTTGACTTGAAGGTTGTCGTGTAGGGATCGAGGAGTTGTAGGGAGTCAACTTGTGCGCCGAGGATAACTCAAACACTGCACAACATTAAGGTGAGTTACCTTCCGGTAGGGGTGGGTCTAAGGCCACAATGTCGACCCACCAAAAACAGGTATTTAGAAGATAATGGTCTTTGTGATAATTATCTTGGTCTGGTTATGTGTTTTGGTTATGAGATTTATTTGGATGATATGTTATGTGTATAGTAGGGATTAGTTTCCCTGACAGTGGTCCTTAGGACCAAAGGGTAGGTCAGTACCCGGATATGCCTGACTGTAGGCTTATATCTGTTGATTGTATGCTAGTGGTAGGGGTGAAATAGTCCCCGGTTACTGGTTGAAAGATACCGATGATGGATACCGGTTGAAAGATACCGATGATGATTACTGGTTGAAAGATACCGAAGACGGTTACCAGTTGAAAGATACCGATGAAGGTGACCGGTTGAAAGATACCTGTAACGCTCGCATTTCCAGGCTAAGCATTATTGTTGATGTAATGTCTAGGTTAACCTTTGTAACTCATTTTGATGTAATAAAGAGGAATTATGTGAATATTATGTGAATTATGTGCTTAATTATTATGATTTAATTAATTAATGATAAAATAAGCGTCGAAAAATAGATATTAAATAAAGTCGATATCTTTTAAGAAAGTTGTAGTGGTCGAAACAAGGATTCCGGAGATATAAAGAATGCTGAAATCCGAGTTATAACGAAGATGTTATGACCCGTCAAAGTTTCGCGACGGAACCGACACGACACCGTGAAGCGTAAAAATTGAATTTACGATAAAGTGCTTTTTAGCCTTAGAAATCTAAACGAAAGTTGTAGTATTCATTAAACCGATAATTTTGATAAAAGGAACGTCCAAATCTGACTACGTATGAGGAAGTTATGATTTTTCTAAGTTTCAGCTTAGCAGCAGACAGCTAAAAACTCGAATTTTAGATCAAATGATTTTTAACCGACACAACCTAAACGAGAATCGAAGGTCTCGTCAATAGTAGTACAACGGAAAAAAGAGTGATGAAAACGGACGTCGGATGAAGAAGTTATTAATTTTTAACGGATTTTCCTGTCCCGGCCTGTTAAAAATATTAATATTAAAATTAAATTCAAAACTAGAAGATGGAGTCTTAATGAAAGGTGTAGAGCGTAATTTTACCTACGTGTGGATATAAAGAACGTCAAAAACGGAGTCCGTATGAGAAAGTTTTGGATTTTAGAAGGTTTGGGTGCATTTTTCGAGAAATTCGCATGGATAAGAAGCGGCCACGTCACCTCGCACGAAGCACGTGCGTCACCGAAGTCGTGGCAAAGTCCGGATCCGACACGTGTTCACCATCTGTCTTGGTCTCGCATGGCTAGCCTCTTGGCTTTGCCTCGCAGCGCCACCTGCCCCTTCGCGTGTCCGAGTTTCGCAGGAGCCACGTCCGAGCCTCGCAGCAACCTCGTGACCCTCGCACCTCCTGCCGTGTGTCCGAAGCTCGCATGAGCCACGCCTCCCCTCCGGATCCGAGCCTTGTAGCTGCGACGTGGAGCCTCCCTATCCCCTCATTCCTCGGTCTCGCACCCTATAAATAAGGGGGGTTGCGAGATTTGCCGACTAGAATTCAAAAGTTGCCATTTTCACCCCTCTTCCCTTATTTTGACTATTTTGACTTTTCCCAAGGCCCCGGTATTATTTTCAACACCCGAAACCTGTCCCGAAGTGCCCGAAGACCCGGAAAAATTTATCTTTTCGGTTTTGAAGCTCCAACCTCTCAGAGCCCGGTTTCTCAATAAAACTCCCGGTTTTATTAGAAACGATCGTTTTAGGAAACGAATTGTTGCCCGATTATCATCAAAACAAGTGAGTGTATAGTCACTTTCATCTTACACATAGATATGAATTATTTTATATAAAATATGTGCTATGTGTATATATATATATATATATATATATATATATATATATTATTTGTTTATTTGAGATAAATATTGAATGAATGTTTTATACATGTTTAAAATGATTTAAAATGTATATTTTTATTTTATCTACAAATATGTTGGGTATAACATGGGTAGATGAAATAAGTGGATGTGTGATAAAATGATGAGAGGCCTCGATGTTGTTTTTGTTCCAGTCATCTAGCGGAGTATGGATGACGACCACAAACTTTTCTAGATAGTCTTGTGGAACACTAGCAGGCTCGCCACCTGTAGGTGTTAATGAACTTGGGTGTTCATTCGATGTACTCTATCCCCCCATGGTTGTCTTATTTGACATTTATTGCTGGGAAACCCCCGAAGCATGTGTTGTCTCCCCGATGAAATATTCTTAGACTAGGTCCCTTGTGTTAGTTGTTTTAGGGACATAAAGTGAGAATAACGGGAATGGGTAATTGGGTTATTGTTTGTTGATGAAATTTAGATAATTATTTATTGTGGGTTGAAAACCCTATATGCTCACCAGGCTCCCAATCTTGACCCACTTAGCTTTCTATTTTACAGGTAGTGGACCCATAGCATAATTTGGATGATGATGAGGGATTTTTGGATTATAGGCCAGTAGTTGTAAATAACTGTTGTAAGGCTTATAATGTACTGTTTATGCTTTTGATTTGTATCGAACATGACATCCTGAGTCTTTTTAATGAAATACCTTTCTACGAAATGCTTTGATAAATCTTTATCATATTTTCATTTTGGGAACAAATTCCGCAACACTTTTAATCAAAGGATTACTCTGATTTTATTATAAAAGCATAAACTAAATCAGTCTTTTCTGGCCGTGAAATTGGGGATGTCACAGTTGGCATCAGAGCATTAGTTTAAGCGAACTAGGAATTTGTAGGATTTCTAGACTTAAACTCAAAATGCTAAGCAATGATTGTGAGGTGTGAGCACTAGTATATTCTAGGAAAGATGCCTAAAATGTTTTTATGTGCTAAATGTTATGTGTTTTCCATACATGCTATTATTTGTTCGGATCTATGGTTTGTTGCCGACCGGATCTGGAAACCTTATGTGTGTAAGATTTTAAGCGTATGACTACGATATTAGAACTAGCATGTAAACGTTTCAGAGTTTATAGAGAATAAAGATCTAAATTCACCTTATTTGGTGTATAGATCAAGAATGACAAGAACCCGCAGTGGAGCTGGGAATGCAAATGGAAATAGAAATCAACCACCCGTAGTTGAGCAAGTACCTGTTGAAGGGGCTGCACCGGAGCCAATAACGATGGCTGGAGTGCAAATGATGATTCAGACAATGTTGGATCGTCAGATGGAGGAGACCAGGAGGTTGCTTTAGTAGAATCATGAAGAACCTACTATGCCTGTTGATCAGCCCGAATTAAATGAAGGGAAGACGGAGGGAGGAAACTTCAGTGGGACTGTTGGTCAAGCCAACCCGCCGATAGTTAGACAAAATAACCAAGATGGAGGAAATGATGGAATTGGATGCAAGTACAAAGATTTCCTGACTTGCAAACCATCGAACTTCAATGGAAAGGAGGATCCGATCAGAGTCATGGATTGGATCTCAGAAATGGAGCTAGCCGTCATGACGTGTGGTTGCAGAGGCAAGTTGCAAACCACCTTTGCGGTACGTTAGTTCCGAGGAGGAGCAGTGCGCCGGTGGAACACCCTGGGGAAGACTTTGATCCCCAATGAGCCCCTGCAGCTGACGTGGGCGGAGTTTTTAGTGCAATTCAAGCGCAAGTACTGCTTAGCCCAAAACTTGCTTGAGCTAGAGAACCAGTTCCTGACCCTGAAGAAGGGAAGCATGTCAATTGATGAGTACACTAACAAATTCACAGAAAAGAAGGAGTTTGCCTTGCGTCTTGTGTCGGATGAATTGACGAAAATCGACAAGTACGCCAAGGGACTCCCATGGGAGTATACGGTGTCGGTACGTCAGGCACATACTCTGGAGGCAGCTATCTGGGCTGCCAAGTCTGTGGAAGAAATGATCAAGGGAAGAACCACCAGCAAGGTTGAGGTTGGCGAGAAGAGAAAATTTGAGGGATCTGCAAGGCCCAGCAATAAGAAGGGCAAGTTCAATTCGAAGAAGTTTGGAGGAGGCGGGAATGAAGCAAAGTGGTGTGAAAAGTGCAAGAAAAAGCACTTTGGGAAATGTAGTGAGGAGGTGACTTGCTACAAATGTGGAAAAACTGGGCATTATGCCAATGAGTGTCCGTCCAACAAAAGGATGTGCTTTGGATGTAACGAAGAAGGGCACATTTTGAAAGACTGTCCGAAAAAGAAGGAGGCAGCAAAACCCAACATTCCACCAAAGCCGAAGGCGAGAGCCTTCCAAATGACACTTGAAGCTGCAAAGGAGGAAGTGGATGTCGCTTCAGGTACTTTTCTCATAAACGAATTGCCTGCCCAAATTTTGTTTGATTCTGGAGCCAACTACTCCTTTATTTCGCATGAATTTGGTAGAAAACTAGATTTGCCTATCGATAGACTAGATAATGTTTTAATAGTCGAGGTTGCTTGTGGCAAGTTCGTACCTGTTAGTGATCGTATTAGGAACATTGTCATCAACTTAAATGGAAACGAATTCCATGAGGAGCTATTACCCATAGAGTTGAACGGTTTTGACATCGTTTTGGGAATGGATTGGCTTAGCGCCAACGATGCTGAGATTCTTTGCAGGAAGAAGATAGTAAGGGTGAACCCACCCGGAAGAGAGTCATTTATGGTGTATGGGGACAAACGCAGAGTGAGTTCTGGAATCATTTCCACAATGAAAGACAGAAAGTGTTTGGCCAAGGGATGTACATCATATCTAGTGTTTGTGATCGATGCTAAGAAGGAAAAGAAGAAGGTGCAGGAGATACCAGTGGTGTGTGACTTTCTGGAAGTCTTTCCTGAAGATCTTCCCGGATTACCCCCTGATAGACAAGTGGAGTTCAGAATAGACTTGTTACCAGGAACGACGCCGATAGCAAAAGCACCGTATCGATTAGCACCAACAAAGATGAAAGAAATTATGGCACAACTTCAGGAGTTATTGGACAAAGGTTTCATTCGACCTAGTTCATCGCCCTGGGGAGCCCCTGTGTTATTTGTAAAGAAGAAATACGGGAGCATGAGAATGCGCATCGATTGCAGAGAGCTGAATAAAACAACAATAAAGAACAAGTACCCGTTGCTGAGGATCGATGACCTGTTCGACCAGTTGCAAGGTTCGAGCTATTTCTCGAAGATCGATCTTAGGTCAGTATATCATCAGCTAAAATTGAGAGAGTAGTATATTGAGAAAACTATTTTCAGAACAAGATATGGACACTACGAGTTCTTAGTTATGTCATTTGGACTAACCAATGCTCCAACAGCCTTCATGGATTTGATGAATAGGGTTTGTAAACCATTCCTCGATAAACCCGTGATAGTGTTCATAGATGACATTCTGATTTACTCGAAAAGCCAGGAAGAGCATGGTAAACACTTAAGAGAAGTGTTAGAAGTATTGAAAAAGGAGAAGTTGTATGCTAAGTTCTCCAAATGTGATTTTTGGATTTAGGAAGTCCAATTCTTGGGTCATGTAGCCAACCAAGGTGGAATAATGGTTGATCCAACAAAGATTGAAGCTGTAATGAAGTGGGAACAACCAAAAAGTCCCACGGAGATCCGAAGCATTTTTGGATTAGCTGGATATTACCGAAGATTTATCCAAGGCTTTTCTTCGATAGCTGCTCCATTGACAACTTTGACCCACAAAGGAGCTACTTATACTTGGAGTGAAAAGCATAAGGAAGCCTTTGAGAAGTTAAAGAAGAAATTATGTGAAGCACCAATTATTTCTTTGCCCGAAGGAGTTGAAGACTTCGCAGTCTATAGTGATGCTTCAGGATTTGGGTTAGGTTGTGTTCTGACCCAACGGGATAAGGTGATAGCATATGCAGCAAGACAACTGAAGGATCATGAAAAGAACTACCCCACTCATGATTTGGAGTTGGCAACGGTAGTTTTCGCTCTAAAGATATGGAGGCATTACCTCTATGGCACGAAGTGCAAACTTTTCACTGATCATAAGAGTCTCCAGTATCTCTTTAATTAGAAGGAATTGAATATGAGGCAATGACGCTGGCTGGAATTGCTTAAGGACTACGACTGTGAGATACTTTACCACCCCGGTAAAGCCAATGTTGTTGCTGATGCTCTCAGTCGGAAGGTAAACCTTGAAAGGAAAAGGCCAGGAGCTTTGAGAATTGAAGTTGTCTCAACAATTGTGGAGAGTATAAAGAAAGCTCAGGAAGAAGCTTCAGAGAAGAATGACCGAAAGGAAGAACATTTGGGCAAAACGTTAGTATTCGGTATAAACAGTCAAGGATTGAAGGTATTCCAATATTGGATTTGGGTACCTAAAATAGGAGGAATAAGAGATCTTCTGATGGAAGAAGCTCACAAGACCATGTACTCGATTCATCCCGGTAGCACTAAAACGTATAGGGACCTAAAACCCTATTACTGGTGGCCAACGATGAAGCTCGATGTTGCAAAGTATGTGGCCGAGTGTGTGACATGTGTAAGAGTCAAGGCACATCATCAGAAAACTGTATGGGAGTTTAGAACCTTTACCTGTACCCATGGGTAAATGGGAATACATCACCATGGATTTTGTGACTAAACTATTGATATGGGCTTATTTAGTCATAAAAATCATTCATTATCTTATTAATTATTGTTGATATTATATCATTTAATAGACAAAAGGTACTTAATTAGCTTAATATTTCAATTTCAGCAATAAAAGACATGCTAGGGTGAAAAAGAAAGAGGATTTGAGTGATTGGAAGCTTGGAGATTGAAGACTGAAGAAAGAAGGATGTTGCTGGACAGTTTGACCCATCGTCAGTGTTTTATCCATATCTCATGAACCGTAACTTCGATTGACGAGATTCAAAATGTTCTGAAAACTAGAGACAATTTCGGACGACTTTCGTGTTTTGAGAAAATATTGATTCCAAGTAAACTCGACGAGTTTTTTCCAAAAAACTCGGCGAGTTGGTTAGAATGTTCCAGATTCGAAAATGCCTTGCCGTACACGCTGTATACGCGGATTATCGAAAAAACTCGATGAGTTTTTGGTGAAAACTCGTCGAGTTGACGCTGTTTTCAGGATTTATATATAGAAACTCTTCTCATTCGAACCCTAACTTTTGGTGGAGGCTAGCTGCGATTTTTGAAGATCAGAAAGGTTCTTGGAGCTGTTATTTTCGAGATTGCAACCTAAGAAACAATTTTAAAGAGAATCAAAGGCAAATAATCATTCTTCTTTTCTTAATCTTTGTTTTGAACCATGTTTGAATCATTCGATTTTGATTTTAGGTTATTACTTGCTTTAGATATGAGCTAAAAGCTTTTTACTTCTGTTTGGATGAGATAATCTTATGAACATGGTTTGATTGAGTGGTTGAATTGATATTAATTTGGTTATTCATCTTGTTAAGCTTATTAAAGATCCTTATGTATTGATAATAAATGTTTTTAGTTAACAAATAAGTGATTGAGTTGCATGAACATCTTCTTGATTACTTGATTCATATAGTTTTATGAATATAAGATTGTATGCCTAGGAATAGTGAATATGAAACTAGGGTTAACTATAAAATATGTAAATCAATGTGTGATGAACATCTATACATGAGTTGATTGAATTGAACAAATTTGATTAACTATTATTATAAGTCTTGCTTGATACGAATTGAACACTAGGAAACTTGTTAATTTAATCACTTGATCACTGTTTGAATTAACTTGTCTACTAAAGGATTGGTAATAATGAACATGAACCCAATCATATTAGGAATCGGTAACCATTGATGTATTAATTCATTGCACTTGCCACGAAATCAACCATAGGAATAAGTGAATCGAATCTAAACAAAAGTCTCTTTTATCATTGAATCTAGTTGCCCTTTCTTGCTCTTCTTAGTTGTTAATTGTCTTTGTTTGAAAGTTAATTGATTGATTAAGTTTCTAGTCTTGCAAAACTAGAGAAACCCCCTCTTTTATTAATTGTTTTTAATTAGGTAATACTAGTACTTAATTTGATTGTTACCGTTCCCTGTGTTCGATACCCTACTTGCTTAAACTAAACTACTATCGATAGGTACACTGCCTGCGTGTGTTTGTTTACATTTGAGTTTGTTAGGATTAAAACTAGTTCGTTTTACAAACATCAAGTTTTTGGCGCCATTGCCGGGGAACGGTTCTAATAGTTAATTTTATTTGCTAGTGTTATCGATCCTTTGTGTGAGATTTATCTCATTTAAAGTTACACGTTTTCTGTTTTAATTTTTATTATCATATTATTATGTATTTTCCAATTCTCGATGCTTTTGATGCTTTTCTTGAGGAAGTAGCATAGGAAATTGAGCAAGAAGATGAAGAATATGACTCAGATGAAGATTTGATGAAATTTGGAAGATGGTTAGATAACATCTTGTCTAACGAACAAGAGAAATCTGAGTCACAAGAGCTAGAGTTAAAAGATGAAGAATTTAATCCAGAAAGAGATTTGGAGGAGCTGGAAAGATTGCTAGCAGAAGGGTCAGATGAAGACCAAGAACAAGCTGAGTTGCAGGAACCAAGCCGTGGTTTGACCATTATCACGACATGGCCACCTATTTTCCCAGTTTGTGTTTCGAAGGATGGGGTGACGATTCCAACTTTGGAGAAAGTTCTGAAATGCGATCCATTTCTGATTAGTATCCAACCGGTCCCAACCCTTATCAAGATTTTTGGGTTTTATATATTTAAGCTCGTTTGGCCAATTATAGAAGCAAAGAGCCAAATTTTACAAATTGGTCCACCAAAGAAGATATTCAATGCAACAGATGGATTGGCATTGAGTTTATTGGAAGTTTATGAAGTTGAGTGTCCAGCTAAAGACTCGCACAAAAAGAAGCGCTTGCGGGAGGCAACCCGTCATTAGAATTTGCTTTTCTTTTTCTTTTTGAACTTCTAGTTTATTAGGGTAGTGTAGGATTTTAATTTAATGATTGTTTTCCTTTTTATTATTTGGTTTTTGATTTTGATCTTTGCAGAAGTTAGGGCGAGAATCGATCAAATTGTTAAAGCGTGAGGAATAAATGTGAAATCGAGTCTAAAACAAGAAGAATGGGAGAATTGAGTCTAATTACGAGTCCGGTGAATAAATGGCTGAAAGGATGAGATTTTACTGAAGAAAAATGAGGGGGAATATTGCTGTAATCATTCCCTTAAAATCCAGAAACGAAACTGAAGTTGGAGTATATTTTGTTCAGTCAGTGCATAAAACTCGTCGAGTTCCCTATATAAGCTCGACGAGTTCTTTTGGAAAAACCCGACTGTGCCAGTTTCAGCAAACCAACTCGACGAGTTACTCTTTCTCTTACCTTTGAGTTGGTGATTTTATTACATTCTACGAAGGCAATTGGCTGTGCTATCACTGTTTATTTTCTGAGCATTTCCAAGATCTTTTTCCTCTATATTTTGGAGAATAACCATACGATATTTGTCACCCAAGGCATGGATGAGCTGTTCCCATGTCCAAAGTCAGCTGAAGAAGGAGCTCAAAAGAAGAATATCAACCTTGCAACTTCTTTCCCAGGGGAGTTTGTTCTAATTCTCTCTTTACTTTTATACTCTTTATCATGCATAACATGCAATGAGGACATTGCATAATTTAAGTGTGGGGTAGGGGGTTGATTACATTTAGTGAAAAAAATTAGAATCCTTTGAATCCAAAAATTAGAATCCTTTGAATCCTTGGTTTGAAAAAAAAATTGCATAAAAAAATTGCTAGGCTTAATTTAGAAAATTTTGGTAAAGCAATTAGGATTCCATGCTATTATTGTGTTTGATGATTCTATGAAGACCCAAATGTTTAGTTGAGCCTACATACGTTATAGTGCATTTGTGGCCCCCTTTATTCTAGTGAAATCATGAGACAAAAACACAACCTCGCTTAGTTTTAAGATCGCAACATGTTTAGCATCATGTACCAGAAATGTATCCAGGAAAGCTTAAGTAGTCATTGCACACTAGACTAATGCCTTTAACCAATAAAGGATGAAGTTAAATTCCCTTGCTTAAGCATATGTTTTTCTAGGTTTTTAGTTTTGAATGGAAAAAGTGTGTGAAAAAAAAGAAAGAAAAAAAAGAGAAAAAAAGAAACAAAGAAAAAAAAAGTTGAAAAAAAAGTGATGAAATGTTTGAATAAAGAATCTACAAAGCTGTGAAGACAAAAAAGAATATCATGAAGAAAAGCTACAAAGTATAAAAGATTCAATCAAAAGTTGTATTTGTATTTTATTAGTAATTTTCTTTTCTAGGTTATTTTATCGTATGTATGCTTGGGGATTTAACCAAAAATGACTTGAGGTTAAGAAAGTTTTTTGGGGATGGATTCGGAGGGATGCATAAAATGAGCGTTGTTCGAAAGAAGTGGGCGAGTGTTTATGAGGATTGTGAGTATTTAGAATTGAGGGGGGTTCTTAGGAAAATTTTAGACACAAATGCATGCATTGCGGTCTTGGCATAATGGCTGGGTTCGATTGGGATTGTCTTATGTGATATTAGCGTGCTAAAATTCGGTTTTGCTTGGGGGCAAGCAAAATTCAAGTGTGGGGTATTTTGATATGGGCTTATTTAGTCATAAAAATCATTCATTATCTTATTAATTATTGTTGATATTATATCATTTAATGGACAAAAGGTACTTAATTAGCTTAATATTTCAATTTCAGCAATAAAAGACATGCTCGGGTGAAAAAGAAAGAGGATTTGAGTGATTGGAAGCTTGGAGATTGAAGACTGAAGAAAGAAGGATGTTGCTGGACAGTTTGACCCATCGTCAGTGTTTTGTCCATATGTCATGAACCGTAACTCCGATTGACGAGATTCAAAATGTTCTGAAAACTAGAGACAATTTCGGACGACTTTCGTGTTTTGAGAAAATGTTGATTCCAAGTAAACTCGACGAGTTTTTTCCAAAAAACTCGACGAGTTTTTTCCAAAAAACTCGACGAGTTGGTTAGAATGTTCCAGATTCGAAGATGCCTTGCCGTACACGCTGTATACGCGGATTATCGAAAAAACTTGACGAGTTTTTGGTGAAAACTCGTCGAGTTGACGCTGTTTTCAGGATTTATATATAGAAACTCTTCTCATTCTAACCCTAACATTTGGTGGAGGCTAGCTGCGATTTTTGAAGATCAGAAAGGTTCTTGGAGCTGTTATTTTCGAGATTGCAACCTAAGAAACAATTTTAAAGAGAATCAAAGGCAAATAATCATTCTTCTTTTCTTAATCTTTGTTTTGAACCATGTTTGAATCATTCGATTTTGATTTTAGGTTATTACTTGCTGTAGATATGAGCTAAAAGCTTTTTACTTCTGTTTGGATGAGATAATCTTATGAACATGGTTTGATTGAGTGGTTGAATTGATATTAATTTGGTTATTCATCTTGTTAATCTTATTAAAGATCTTTATGTATTGATAATAAATGTTTTTAGTTAACAAATAAGTGATTGAGTTGCATGAACATCTTCTTGATTACTTGATTCATATAGTTTTATGAATATAAGATTGTATGCCTAGGAATAGTGAATATGAAACTAGGGTTAACTATAAAATATGTAAATCAATGTGTGATGAACATCTATACATGAGTTGATTGAATTGAACAAATTTGATTAACTATTATTATAAGTCTTGCTTGATACGAATTGAACACTAGGAAACTTGTTAATTTAATCACTTGATCACTATTTGAATTAACTTGTCTACTAAAGGATTGGTAATAATGAACATGAACCCAATCATATTAGGAATCGGTAACCATTGATGTATTAATTCATTGCACTTGCCACAAAATCAACCATAGGAATAAGGGAATCGAATCTAAACAGAAGTCTCTTTTATCATTGAATCTAGTTGCCCTTTCTTGCTCTTCTTAGTTGTTAATTGTCTTTGTTTGAAAGTTAATTGATTGATTAAGTTTCTAGTCTTGCAAAACTAGAGAAACCCCCTCTTTTATTAATTGTTTTTAATTAGGTAATACTAGTACTTAATTTGATTGTTACCGTTCCCTGTGTTCGATACCCTACTTGGTTAAACTAAACTACTATCGATAGGTACACTGCCTGTGTGTGTTTGTTTACATTTGAGTTTGTTAGGATTAAAACTAGTTCGTTTTACAAACATCAAGTTTTTGGCGCCATTGCCGGGGAACGGTTCTAATAGTTAATTTTATTTGCTAGTGTTATCGATCCTGTGTGTGAGATTTATCTCATATAAAGTTACACGTTTTCTGTTTTAATTTTTATTATCATATTATTATGTATTTTCCAAGTCTCGATGCTTTTGATGCTTTTCTTGAGGAAGTAGCACAGGAAATTGAGCAAGAAGATGAAGAATATGACTCAGATGAAGATTTGATGAAATTTGGAAGATGGTTAGATAACATCTTGTCTAACGAACAAGAGAAATCTGAGTCACAAGAGCTAGAGTTAAAAGATGAAGAATTTAATCCAGAAAGAGATTTGGAGGAGCTGGAAAGATTGCTAGCAGAAGGGTCAGATGAAGACCAAGAACAAGCTGAGTTGTAGGAACCAAGCCGTGGTTTGACCATTATCACGACATGGCCACCTATTTTCCCAGTTTGTGTTTCGAAGGATGGGGTGACGATTCCAACTTTGGAGAAAGTTCTGAAACACGATCCATTTCTGATTAGTATCCAACCGGTCCCAACCCTTATCAAGATTTTTGGGTTTTATATATTGAAGCTCGTTTGGCCAATTATAGAAGCAAAGAGCCAAATTTTACAAATTGGTCCACCAAAGAAGATATTCAATGCAACAGATGGATTGGCATTGAGTTTATTGGAAGTTTATGAAGTTGAGTGTCCAGCTAAAGACTCGCACAAAAAGAAGCGCTTGCGGGAGGCAACCCGTCATTAGAATTTGCTTTTCTTTTTCTTTTTGAACTTCTAGTTTATTAGGGTAGTGTAGGATTTTAATTTGATGATTGTTTTCCTTTTTATTATTTGGTTTTTGATTTTGATCTTTGCAGAAGTTAGGGCGAGAATCGATCAAATTGTTAAAGCGTGAGGAATAAATGTGAAATCGAGTCTAAAACAAGAAGAATGGGAGAATTGAGTCTAATTACGAGTCCGGTGAATAAATGGCTGAAAGGATGAGATTTTACTGAAGAAAAATGAGGGGGAATATTGCTGTAATCATTCCCTTAAAATCCAGAAACGAAACTGAAGTTGGAGTATATTTTGTTCAGTCAGTGCATAAAACTCGACGAGTTCCCTATATAAACTCGACGAGTTCTTTTCGAAAAACCCGACTGTGCCAGTTTCAGCAACCCAACTCGACGAGTTACTCTTTCTCTTACCTTTGAGTTGGTGATTTTATTACATTCTACGAAGGCAATTGGCTGTGCTATCACTGTTTATTTTCTGAGCATTTCCAAGATCTTTTTCCTCTATATTTTGGAGAATAACCATACGATATTTGTCACCCAAGGCATGGATGAGCTGTTCCCATGTCCAAAGTCAGCTGAAGAAGGAGCTCAAAAGAAGAATATCAACCTTGCAATTTCTTTCCCAGGGGAGTTTGTTCTAATTCTCACTTTACTTTTATACTCTTTATCATGCATAACATGCAATGAGGACATTGCATAATTTAAGTGTGGGGTAGGGGGTTGATTACATTTAGTGAAAAAAATTAGAATCCTTTGAATCCAAAAATTAGAATCCTTTGAATCCTTGGTTTGAAAAAAAAATTGCATAAAAAAATTGCTAGGCTTAATTTAGAAAATTTTGGTAAAGCAATTAGGGTTCCATGCTATTATTGTGTTTGATGATTCTATGAAGACCCAAATGTTTAGTTGAGCCTACATACGTTATAGTGCATTTGTGGCCCCCTTTATTCTAGTGAAATCATGAGACAAAAACACAACCTCTCTTAGTTTTAAGATCGCAACATGTTTAGCATCGTGTACCAGAAATGTATCCAGGAAAGCTTAATTAGTCATTGCACACTAGACTAATGCCTTTAACCAATAAAGGATGAAGTTAAATTCCCTTGCTTAAGCATATGTTTTTCTAGGTTTTTAGTTTTGAATGGAAAAAGTGTGTGAAAAAAATGAAAGAAAAAAAAAGAGAAAAAAAAAGAAAAAAAGAAAAAAAAAGTTGAAAAAAAAGTGATGAAATGTTTGAATAAAGAATCTACAAAGCTGTGAAGACAAAAAAGAATATCATGAAGAAAAGCTACAAAGTATAAATGATTCAATCAAAAGTTGTATTTGTCTTTTATTAGTAATTTTCTTTTCTAGGTTATTTTATTGTATGTATGCTTAGGGATTTAACCAAAAATGACTTGAGGTTAAGAAAGCTTTTTGGGGATGGATTCGGAGGGATGCATAAAATGAGCGTTGTTCGAAAGAAGTGGGCGAGTGTTTATGAGGATTGTGAGTATTTAGAATTGAGGGGGTTCTTAGGAAAATTTTAGACACAAATGCATGCATTGTGGTCTTGGCATAATGGCTGGGTTCGATTGGGATTGTTTTATGTGATATTAGCGTGCTAAAATTCGGTTTTGCTTGGGGGCAAGCAAAAGTCAAGTGTGGGGTATTTTGATATGGGCTTATTTAGTCATAAAAATCATTCATTATCTTATTAATTATTGTTGATATTATATCATTTAATGGACAAAAGGTACTTAATTAGCTTAATATTTCAATTTCAGCAATAAAAGACATGCTCGGGTGAAAAAGGAAGAGGATTTGCGTGATTGGAAGCTTGGAGATTGAAGACTGAAGAAAGAAGGATGTTGCTGGACAGTTTGACCCATCGTCAGTGTTTTGTCCATATCTCATGAACCGTAACTCCGATTGACGAGATTCAAAATGTTCTGAAAACTAGAGACAATTTCGGACGACTTTCGTGTTTTGAGATAATGTTGATTCCAAGTAAAATCGACGCGTTTTTTCCAAAAAACTCGACGAGTTGGTTAGAATGTTCCAGATTCGAAGATGCCTTGCCGTACACGCTGTATACGCAGATTATCGAAAAAACTCGACGAGTTTTTGGTGAAAACTCGTCGAGTTGACGCTGTTTTCAGGATTTATATATAGAAACTCTTCTCATTCGAACCCTAACTTTTGGTGGAGGCTAGCTGCGATTTTTGAAGATCAGAAAGGTTCTTGGAGCTGTTATTTTCGAGATTGCAACCTAAGAAACAATTTTAAAAAGAATAAAAGGCAAATAATCATTCTTCTTTTCTTAATCTTTGTTTTGAACCATGTTTGAATCATTGGATTTTGATTTTAGGTTATTATTGGTGGGTTTTGAGCATTCTAACACTTCCTAAGTGTACATGCAACCCTAATAACCTTGGATCTATGTTTGTCTTATTATCATGCAAAGTTGAATTTCCAAGGTTATATTCCTATCTAGCATACATGGGGAACAATCTTAACTTGAATGAAAGATAGAATAACTTACCTTGTTGTTGCTTATGTTCCTTGAAACCTTGTGAGCCTAGCACCCCAAGTGTGATGCCTCAAATGCTTCACACAACACCAAATGCTCTTGGAAAGACTTTTGAGATAATACACACTTCTGAAAAATCGGCCAAGCCCTCTAGTTTCTTATGTGTAACCGATTTTGGTGGAGAATGGGACTCTTATATAGTGTTGACACATCTAGGGTTACACCATGTAAACCCTAATGTGTCATGACTCTTCATTTCCATGACGCATAGGTTTGTAACTCCCATGGAGCATCCTATGGGTAGAACCCAACTTGATACTCCATGGAGCCTCTTAGCCCACTTATACAAGATATGAATGATTTACATAATCAAACCATATATTTAATTAGTTATCCTTTGATCACTTAATTAATTCCAAATTAATTCTTTGATCAAACTAATCAAATAATATTATTAATATATTAGAACTTATAATATATTAATAATCTCCAAGTGTTATTTCTCTCATTTAGTCTATCCAATTGCATGGTGCCATGCAACCCAAATGGACCATGCCGGGTCGGGTCAAGTACACACCCGAAATAGTTATGGACTTAGACACCTTATCCAACAGTCTCCCACTTGGATAAGTCTAATAACTATAACTCTAGTACTTCAGGAACCGACCGGAAATCGTAGCTCTTTCAAGGTCTCTCGGAACTAAGAAGATGATGGTACGCCATTTAAGATAAGGGATCATATAATCCTCCGTTCTAGATATCAGCCGGACAAATACATGGAACAATGTCTTACTTATTGTCCAGCAGTTTGTTTCCCGATTTCCGATTTGTTTGACAAAGAACTTAATTGAACACATCAACTTAGTTCTGACCGGGCCCGGTACATAGGTCAAAACAAAATCATCGAGGGGCCCAGATATCAGCTTCTAATCCAAGAAGGAACAGATAAACTTCGACTCATATGTTTGTTCTACCACTCATTGAATTACACACAAAAGCACGTTTTATAACATCGAGTTACTAATGCGTTTTCGTACAATCAATGCATAACCAACTTGTAAGTAACAAATCATATCTCTAGGTTCGAAGACTTATATGATATTACCGTCTCACGATCAGTCGAGATAAAATTACATGAAGTGATTCCAGTGAGCGTGGGTTGAGTCCAATGCTCAGACCTTATGAGCACTCATGATTGTTGTAGCCTTGTCCAACACCTTAGACCTCTGCAACCAATCATGACAGTCTTGATTCATACCTACTTCCGACATATGACCGACTGTGGAGGTTTGAATAATATGTTATACCAAAAAAAATTATTCTGGAAGCCAAAACATGCAAAAGAAATATAGTAAACGATCGAAAAGAGATAGCAAAACTTTACTCATAAATAAAACACCTTTTATTCATCATCTAATGTCAATTACACTTTACAAATTTTTGGGTTATCTAACTACTAAATCTAATATCATCCTTCAGCCTTATGCTCCGAGCATGCTGGAGATGCTTAACCCGAGTCAGTCCCTTTGTGAGGGGATCTGCTGGGTTCTCATCTGATGATACCCTCTTTGCCACGAGGAGTCCTTCTTCTATTCGATGTCTGATAAAATGGTATTTTCTGTCGATGTGTCTGGATCTCCCGTGATCCCTGTTGGGTTTTGAGCATTCTAACACTCCTATGGTGTACATGCAACCCTATAAACCTTGGATCTATGTTTTCTCTATTATACATGCAAATAAGAACTTTCCAAGGCTTTAATCCTAACTAACATATTATGATGTTCTTAATCTACAAAGTACTAGTTAGAAGACATACCTTTTGATGTAGCTTGATGTCTTCAAGCTTTAAGAGCTTAGCCCCAATAGTGTGGAAGCCTCAAGTGGAATCAGCTAGCCCTCTTAGTGTATCACACTAGTGCCAATTTCACCAACCAAAGACATCTTTATATAGTATGGAGGATTAGGGTTAAACCCTAATACCCATGACCTTTCATTTCCTAGGATCCATGGGTTAAACACTCCATGGACTATCCATGAAAGCTTAGCCCAACCTAAATGAACTTGGCCCATTCCATATATATAAGAGTCCATATTTAATTAGTTCCTTTTGATCACTTAATTAATTATAAATTAATTCTTGATCAATACTAATTAAATAATATGAGTCCATATTAATATATTAGAACTTATAATATATTAATATTAATCATAAACATAGTATTCTCAAAAGATTATCCATATAAATTGTGTCGGTGACGTGCAACCCAAATGGACACGCTCCACTCACCATCATTTTCATGAATCGGAGAGAAACCTTATGACACTTAGATTTAATGGTGTATGTGTTCTTATCCATGTGAATTGTCAAAACCATAGACACAAGACAAGAATAATGACAAATACAAACTCATATGGACTGAACTCAATCTTAATTCCTTGCCACCTGGCAGCTCAAGGGCCTGCCATTGCTTCCAAGAAGTTGTGCAACAAATTGAGAACTCTAAGAACTCATATGCAAAGCCAACTTTAACTGGAATGGGCACAGAATATGTCAACACGATAGGTTATAAACCTCAAGTCGTGTGCTAGTGAAGAACTTCAGGTTTATTCTTGATTAGTTCTTGAGACTTTCAAGACCTTTAAGACTCCTACTGTCCTCTTGACATATAAGACTCCCTTTTCAAACATCCAAGAGATAGTGCGGATTCTAATCAAGACAAACACTTCACATAATTGGCCTTAGTTGGTCTTTGTTTTATCCAAAACATCACAACTTACCAATTTCAAATGTACAAGAGTTTTAAACCTTCTTTAAGACATGTCACTCAAGTTACAATCTTAGAGTATAACTCTAAGAATTGTTTTTGGAACGAAGTATGAATCATCTTCTTGATTTAACCACTTCAACAATTCAAGTTCCTCTTCTTAGCTATAAGAAGGCTCTTATAGGATGAATTGTGATAAGGTCTCTAAATCATTAAGATGATCAAAAAACTGATACGAAAGTACTCTCCCATCTTTTCAAATTTGAGAAATTTTTATCCTTCTGCCTAATTTGATTCTTCTTATTCGCTCTGTCATACATTGGAACCTTTTTCCAATGTCTCAGAGTTACACTTAAGCTTCTAAGTATATTCATATTTACTGAGCTTTTGAAAATTACGACGAATAATCTTATCGATCTTTTGTGGTGGACTTGACCAGTGCACAAGACTATGTACTCGATCCCTTAGTCCATTACTTGACTCACACATCCATGTGAATAAGTAATTAGTCTTAATTTTCCAATACTTGAAAGTTCTCATTCATCATGCTATACAACTTGCATGATTCCAAGTTCCGGTCCAATTGAAACTTGGGTGATGAGAATCTTTCCTTATTTGGTAAATTTAGACATTACCACAAATGAAAGAATCAATTTCATACTTCCACTGTTGCTATTAATGGAATCTTATAAGCAACAAAAATTTCCACAGATGAAAACTTGTAAGGATATTTTAAAATAAATAAAATCAAAAATTTTCCATTTATTTTAAAAACTTTGCGGAAGAACTTGTCCTTACAATCCATATGAAAACTTGTTGTTATCTATTCCTAAGCAATATCTCATAACTCCTAAGAAGTAGCTCAAGAATCCGATCTTCAAACTATGTGATAGAAATCCATCTACGCCATCAGATTCAACATATTCTTTCTTTAAGTTTCTTCACTTTTCTTTGATTCTTAAAACATCACCATGTGACCCAGTCACATCATGTATCAGGAATCTCAGAATAGAAACTTAGCAGAGTTAGATAGTGGAATTTACCTGAAGTAGAGTCAAACTTATTGACTTTAACATCCTTAGGTAAATTTGGCAGCTTCGCAACCAATGCCCCTTCCTTTGGCAATATAAACATATGGAGCCTTTGATAATGGTACACGGGACTATCATAGACTTAGCTTTTCTCTTTACCATTTGGTCAACCGAGTTGACTATGGCCGATCCCTTTCCATTGGGAAGAGAATGCTTTCCTGGATTTCCTGTGTCACTATTGTCAATGTCCATCAAGTTTTATGGAAGTTGATCTTAACAAATAGATAAGATCATTAAGGGTCTTGTCATAGTCTGTTTCATAGGTTTCCCAAAGGAACTCACTATGTAACTTAGAAAGTGATTGAACCACCAACTTTCTCAGGACTTTGACACCCAACTCTCCCTGCTTGTCAATATGTGACTACATCTCCAAGATGTGGTCACACCTAGACCTTGCCTTGCCAATAGGACTTGAGTGACCTTGAACTTGTGGGTTAGGGAGAATAATTGAAGGAGGTGAAAGAAGTATGATTTCCAAGGGACATCATCTTCATTTAGGAAAGCTTGTTTCAAGAGATTTGGGAAGATCATAAATGTCTAAACCAGACATCTTTTGGGAGATATTCAAGATAGTTGATCTTAAGTCCTTAATATAACACCCAATATGAAATATTAAGGCTAGGACCCAACAAACTATTTTATAACTTAGAAGAGGGATGTCGTAATCCAAGCTATAAAATATTTGAAGGTAGGTGAATGACGATTCACCAATTTCCACCAAGATAAACGAAATGTATTATTAGGTTTTAATTGGTTTTGAAACTCCTAGATCTATTGAGATTCATTGAACTGTTCAATGGCATGTTTCAATCTCGAGTGTGCCCTTCAGGTTTTGTGACTGGGATGCCGAGGATCACAAAACAAGGTGTGAAGTAACCATGCAAATTACTTGGTACCCTTAAGTGTTTACCCCTCAATCGATGTGCCGGTTAACCACACACGCTCCATCGATACTATGATAAACATTAAGTTACCCTTTACCTACCTTTTTAAATACGAGTTAGTGTGCCAGTTAACCACACACGCTCCACTAACCGACTTAAACAAAGTGCAAAGTGTAATTTCATGGATTAGCACGTTATTCACATTTTCCTAAGTAACTAAGATTGGGTATTATTAAGAGTTTAGTTACTTAGTATTTATCATTAATACTTTTAATGAAGGGAGAATTATAGTCCTGTCAAACCCGTTCGGCTAACGACCCTCCACCAGTCAAGCAAGCGGTGGGTGAGAGTGGTCACCCATTAAGTTGCCATTTTATAGGCAACAACCTTATACCCACCTTATAGACCGGCTTCGTGAATGAGGCGTACTAGCGGTAAGACTGACTTTACTCTTATACATATATATATATAAATATATATATATATATAAATATATATATATATATATAAATATATATATATATATATATATATATATTATTAACTTATAATATTATAAAGTATAAGGGTTGAATTTTAACTCTTTAAAATTCTAAGGGCTAAATTGGAATTAAAGTATTCATAAGAGAAAACTTTACAAATTCCAAAACTTGAGGACAAGTTTTGAAACTATTCAAAACTAATTAATTCCATAACTTATGTGTTTAAAGTAGTTTTAATCCAAAAACTCTTCAAGTTCCATAACTTGAGGACAAGTTATGGAAGACTTTAAACTAATAAAAGAATTAACTTTTTGTTTATTTTATAACTTATGGAATTAATTAAGGTTACACTTTTTATTTTATTTTATTTTATTTTATTAAATGAAGAGACTCTTGGTCCTCCATAACTTGAGGACAAGTTATGAAGTCATAAAACCATTTAATTAGAACTAGACTCTTCATTTTTGTAACCTTTGCCAATTTTTATGAGTTTTATGATTCTTAAATGTGACTTTTCATAATTTTATTCATTAATCTAAATTCACTCATAAAACAAGGTAACACAAAAAACTTTTGGTGATCCATAACTTATTCTTAAGTTATGGAATCCTTTAAAACATTAACACCAAATTTTGTAACTCCATAAAAACTTTGAATCAATTTTTTTTAAAACCTTTTCATATCCATAACTTATGGAGGTTTCAAAAAATAAAACTCTTTAGATCAAACTTTTAAAACTAATAAAATAATCATATTATTTTATCTTTTATTAAATTTGACCTAATTCAACTCATAAAGCAAATTATTCAAATTTTACAAATAATTAGTTTTTCACAAGAACAAGTAATTATCTTAAAATTTGACAAACTTCATGTTTTTTTTTTTTTTTTCAACTTTGAAAATAAAATATTTGCATCAATATAACAGAAAACAACCCGTGGCTCTGATACCACTGTTGGGTTTTGAGCATTCTAACACTCCTATGGTGTACATGCAACCCTATAAACCTTGGATCTATGTTTTCTCTATTATACATGCATTTAAGAACTTTCCAAGGCTTTAATCCTAACTAGCATATTATGATGTTCTTAATCTACAAAGTACTAGTTAGAAGACATACCTTTTGATGTAGCTTGATGTCTTCAAGCTTTAAGAGCTTAGCCCCAATAGTGTGGAAGCCTCAAGTGGAATCAACTAGCCCTCTTAGTGTATCACACTAGTGCCAATTTCACCAACCAAAGACATCTTTATATAGTATGGAGGATTAGGGTTAAACCCTAATACCCATGACCTTTCATTTCCTAGGATCCATGGGTTAAACACTCCATGGACTATCCATGAAAGCTTAGCCCAACCTAAATGAACTTGGCCCATTCCATATATATATAAGAGTCCATATTTAATTAGTTCCTTTTGATCACTTAATTAATTATAAATTAATTCTTGATCAATACTAATTAAATAATATGATTCCATATTAATATATTAGAACTTATAATATATTAATATTAATCATAAACATACTATTCTCAAAAGATTATCCATATAAATTGTGTCGGTGAAGTGCAACCCAAATGGACCATGTCGGGTCGGGTCAAGTCCATACCAAATATAGTTATGGACTTAGACATTAATCCAACAATCCCTTGGTTCCTTGGCTAAGGCAACAGCACTTTCACTATCATAGAAAATCTCCATTGGCTCTTTAATAGCTGGTACAACTCCAAGGTCTCCAATGAAGTTCTTCAGCCATATCGCCTCCTTTGTCGCCTCGCTAGCTGCAATATACTTTGATTCACAAGTTGAATTAGCCACTGTCTCTTGCTTGGAACTCTTCCAAGAAATTGCTCCTCCATTTAGGGTAAAGACCCAGCCCTACTGAGAGCGGAAATTATCCCTATCAGTCTGGAAGCTAGCATCACTATACCCTACAACTCTCAAGTCATCACTCCCACCGAGGGTAAGGACCCAGTCCTTAGTCCTCCATAGGTACTTGAGGATATTCTTTACCGCAGTCCAGTGTGCCTTGCCAGGGTTCGCCTGATACCTGCTAAACATGCTCAGGGCATAGGCTACATCAGGTCGAGTACACGTCATAGCATACATGATCGATCCTACAGCCGAAGCATAAGGTATTCGACTCATTTCTGCTATCTCAGCCTCGGTGCTAGGGCTTTGTGTCTTACTCAATCTGGTGTTGCTCTGGATGGGTAACTCTCCTTTCTTGGAATCCTGCATGCCGAATCTCTTCAGCACCTTATCCAAGTAGGTACTCTGACTAAGTCCAATTAGTCTTTTACTCTGATCTCTCAAGATCATTATCCCTCGAATATAGGTAGCTTCTCCTAGGTCCTTCATAGAGAAACACTTCCCAAGCCAGGACTTAACTTCCTGAAGAGTTGGGATGTCATTTCCTATGAGTAGTATGTCATCCACATACAATACCAAAAAGCTAACTATACTCCCACTAGCCTTGACATACACGCAAGACTCATCTTCACTCCTAGAAAAGCCAAATTCCTTGACCTTTTTATCAAAGCAAAGATTCCATCTGCGAGGTGCTTGCTTCAATCCATAAATGGATTTCTCTAGCTTACACACTCTATTAGGGTACTCGTTGCTGACAAAACCCTCTGGCTGACTCATGTAAACATCTTCAGCCAACTTTCCATTAAGGAAAGCGGTTTTGACATCCATTTGCCGTATTTCATAGTAATGAAATGCAGCTATGGCTAACAGAACCCGAATAGACTTAATCTTGGCTACTGGAGAAAAGGTCTCATCATAGTCCACTCCAAGAATTTTAGAGAAGCCCTTTGCAACCAATCTAGCCTTATAAGTGTGTACATTACCATCCATGTCGGTCTTCTTCTTGAAGACCCATTTGCACCCTACTGTCTTACGACCTGGTACATTCTCCACCAAGTTCCAAACTTGATTGTCATACATGGACTGTATTTCGCTGTCCATTGCCTCTTTCCACTTGGTGGAATCAGGGCCTGCCATGGCTTCCGCGTAACTGTTAGGTTCATCCAGACCTATCAGTGTCTCATCACTGATAAGTGTATCTCCTTCTGCAGTAATATGGAATCCATAGTAATGCTCAGGAGCATTCCTAACCCTTGTGGAACGCCTCAGAGGTACAGACTTGTCAATTGGCTCAACAGGAGTTTCCTCCTCAAGTTGAGTGCTAGGGTTTGAATTTCCTTCACCGCTTGACTCTTGAATTTCTTCAAGATCAACTTGCCTCCCACTATTTCCTTGGCTTATGAACTCTCTCTCTCTAAAGAAAGCCCTCCTAGCTACAAAGACCACATTTTCACTAGGTCTGTAGAAGATGTAACCAAAGGATTGTTGTGGGTAGCCGATGAAAATACACCTCTCGCTTCGGGGTTCGAGCTTATCATGAGTCTCGTGTCTCACGAAAGCCTCACAACCCCAAATCTTGATGTGGTCTAGTTTGGGTACTTTACCAGTCCACATCTCGTGAGGAGTTTTGGCAACTTTCTTTGTAGGGACTAGATTAAGAATATGGACGGCAGTCTCTAAGGCATACCCCCAGAATGAGATTGGTAGCGAAGCTCGACTCATCATGGAACGAACCATATCTAACAAGGTTCGATTACGCCTCTCAGCCACACCATTCAACTGTGGTGTCCTGGGAGGTGTCAATTGTGAGACTATCCCACATTCCCTTAGATAGTCAAGGAACTCTGAACTAAGATACTCACCACCACGATCGGATCGAAGCATCTTAATGTTCCTGCCCAATTGATTCTCGACTTCCTGTTTAAATTCCTTAAACCTTTCGAAAGTCTCTGACTTATGCTTGATCAAGTAGACATATCCATATCTACTATAAGCATCGGTAAAAGTCAAATAATAACGATTAGCATCCCTTGTGGCATGTTTGAATGGTCCACACACATCCGTGTGTACAAGGTCCAACAAACCTTCACCCCTCTCACATGAACATGTGAAGGGTGCCTTTGTCATTTTTCCAAGTAAGCATGATTCGCAACTATCATCTGACTTTAGGTCAAATGACTCCAAGACTCCATCCTTTTGGAGTTGGCCTATGCGTTTCTTTCTTATATGTCCAAGACGACAATGCCATAATGATGCTTTATCCAAGTTATTATTATTAATAGAATCAATACACAAAACATTATTTCCTAAGCTATCTATAACAGATACAGCTTCATACACACCATCACAAGGTAATGCTTTAAAATAAAGAACATTATTAAAGAAAGCATCAATCGAACCAACTTCATTATTAAACGAAAAGGTAAACCCTTATTTGTACAAAGCATGAAAGGAAATAATATTTCTTGCCATTCCTGGCGAATAACAACATTTATTCAAATCTAAATTAAACCCACTACTTAGCGATAAAGTATAAACTCCAATCCTGGTAACAGGTAAAGCCTTCCTATTCCCCATGATTAAGTTTATTCTTCCTTGCTCCACATTCTCACTTCTTCTTAGTCCCTGCAAGTCACAACAAATATGAATACCACAACCGGTATCAAGGACCCATGATTTAGAATGGGGTGAGTTATTAGAAATGATAGTGTAAATACCTGCATGGTTGGGTTTAACTTTCCCATCCTTCACATCTTGCTAGTATTTTGGGCAGTTCCGATTCCAATGTGATTTTTCATGGCAATAGAAGCATTCAACCTCTTTTGGGTTAGAAGAAGGAGTGATGAAACCTTTCTTGGTTCCACTTGAAGAAGAGCCATCAAGGGTCCGAGCCTTGGTACCCTTCGAAGAGCTCTTTCTTTTCTTCCCTCGACTTTTCCCGATTGCCAAAACCGGAGTAGAGTTTTGAGTAGGAGTGTTAACAACCGACTTCCCCTTAAGACCTGTTTCTGCGGTCTTGAGAAGTCCCTGAAGTTTGCTGAGTGTGACCTCTTCCTTATTCATGTGATATGTCATGCGGAATTGATCATAGCACGATGGTAAGGAGTGCAAAATGATATCTATTGCAAGCTCCTCAGGGAAGTTCACATTAAGCTTCAGCAAACGATCCACATACCTTTGCATTTTCTGCATGTGGCTCATTATGGATTCCCCGTCCTTCATCATGGCTGTTATCATCGAGCAGATGATTTCATACCTCTCTTGTCGTGCACTTTGATGGTATCTTTCCATCAAATCTTGGTGCATTTCATAAGGGTAGAAATCCTCATAAGACTTTTGGAGTTCCGCTGTCATCGTGGCCATCATGATGCATGCCACTTTCGTAGCATCCCTTTCATGTGCCTGAAAGTCAGCGATCTCTTGGGGAGTTGCAGTGGTCTCATCAATCTCCTTAAGCTCCTTGTCAAGGACATATTCTTTGTCCTCGTAGCGGGTAATCATCTTGATGTTTCTGATCCACTCATTGAAGTTGGACCCATCAAAAGTAACTTTCCTACACAAGTTCATAAGGGTAAAGGACCTATTAGGGTTAGAGCCAGAAGCAGCATTGTTTGAAGACATCTGAAAGAAATGGACAAGATTTGTTTAGATATTAGGAGAGTCCTTAATAAAACACCCAAATGTAATATTAAGGCTAGGATCCAATCACACTATATTATAACTTGGAAGAGGTATGCCGTAATCCAAGCTATAACATATTTGAAAGGTAGGTGAATGACGATTCACCAATTTCCACCACGAAAACCGAAATATTAAGTATTAGGTTTTTGATTGGTTCTTAGAAATTCCTAGATTCTTTGAGATTCAATGAACTTTTCAAAGGCATGTTTCAATCTCGAGTGTGCCCTCCAAGTTTTGTGACCGGGATACCGAGGATCACAAAACGAGGTGTGAAGTAACCATGCAAATCACTTTGTACCCTTAAAGTTTATCACTCAATCGATGTGCCGGTAAACCACACACGCTCCATCGATACTATAATAAACCTTAAGTCACCCTTTACCTACCTTGTTAAGTCCAAGTTAGTGTGCCGGTTAACCATACACGCTCCACCAACGACTTAAACAAAGTGTAAAGTGTAATTTCATGGATTAGCACCTTATTCACATTTTTCCTAAAGTAACTAAGATTGTGAATTGAATAAAACATTTAGTTACTTTATAATATTCATCATACTTTTAATGAGAATTTATAAGTCCTTGTCTTACCCGTTCGGCTAACGACCCTCCACCGATCAAGCAAGCGGTGGGTGAGAGTGGACACCCATTAAGTTGCCATTTTATAGGCAACAACCTTATACCCACCTTATAGACCGGTTTCGTGAATGAGGCGTACTAGCGGTAAGACGACTTTGTTCTTATACATATATATAATTATTAAATCATAATAATATAAGTATAAGGGTTGAATTTTAACTTTTAAAATTCTAAGGGTTGGAACTAAAGTTTTAACTTGACTTTACTTGTTCCAAAACTTGAGGGCAAGTTTTGTAAACTTTCAAAACTTTTCACTTCTTGTAACATATGAGTTTAAAAGAGTAATAAAATGAAGACTCTTCATTTTTCTAACTCTTGTGTTCTTTTAATGGTTTTTAACTCAAGTGACTTTTGGTTTTCCATAACTTGAGGACAAGTTATGGACTCCATTAAAACGCATTATGATCAAGAATTAAACTACCACATAGGTTACAAATAATTCCTATGATCATGTAAACATCATAAGATCAAGAACAAGAACATAAGCACTTTCATGAATCAAAACTACACTTAAAACTTTGTAATTTTGATAACTAGTTGTTGTAAATGAATTAGCAAGACATTACACCATCTAAAACAAGTTTTTCAAGTACCAAAACAGTTTAGGGTAATGTTTCTAATCCATTTCCAGCAACTAAAGTCGAAAATCTGCACTCTGTCGACCCTACTCGCCGAGTGCATTAACCTACTCGACGAGTAGGTTGAAGATACAAGTGAACTCGACGAGTCCCCCCATGGACTCGACGAGTCCAACAGTCAGACAACAAGTTTTTCGACTTTCTTCAACTTTTTAGCACAAATAACAAACAAACAAGCCTAGGCTCTGATACCACTGATGGGTTTTGAGCATTCTAACACTTCCTAAGTGTACATGCAACCCTAATAACCTTGGATCTATGTTTGTCTAATTATCATGCAAAGTTGAATTTCCAAGGTTATATTCCTATCTAGCATACATGGGGAACAATCTTAACTTGAATGAAAGATAGAATAACTTACCTTGTTGTTGCTTATGTTCCTTGAAACCTTGTGAGCCTAGCACCCCAAGTGTGATGCCTCAAATGCTTCACACAACACCAAATGCTCTTGGAAAGACTTTTGAGATAATACACACTTCTTAAAAATCGGCCAAGCCCTCTAGTTTCTTATGTGTAACCGATTTTGGTGGAGAATGGGACTCTTATATAGTGTTGACACATCTAGGGTTACACCATGTAAACCCTAATGTGTCATGACTCTTCATTTCAATGACCCATGGGTTTGTAACTCCCATGGAGCATCCTACGGGTAGAACCCAACTTGATAATCCATGGAGCCTCTTAGCCCACTTATACAAGATATGAATGATTTACATAATCAACCCATATATATATATATATATATATATATATATATATATATATATATATATATATATATATATATATATAATTAGTTATCCTTTGATCACTTAATTAATTCCAAATTAATTCTTTGATCAAACTAATCAAATAATATTATTAATATATTAGAACTTATAATATATTAATAATCTCCAACTGTTATTTCTCTCATTTAGTCTATCCAATTGCATGGTGCCATGCAACCCAAATGGACCATGCCGGGTCGGGTCAAGTACACACCCGAAATAGTTATTGACTTTAGACACCTTATCCAACAATTACTTGCTGTAGATATGAGCTAAAAGCTTTTTACTTCTGTTTGGATGAGATAATCTTATGAACATGGTTTGATTGAGTGGTTGAATTGATATTAATTTGGTTATTCATCTTGTTAAGCTTATTAAAGATCCTTATGTATTGATAATAAATGTTTTTAGTTAACAAATAAGTGATTGAGTTGCATGAACATCTTCTTGATTACTTGATTCATATAGTTTTATGAATATAAGATTGTATGCCTAGGAATAGTGAATATGAAACTAGGGTTAACTATAAAATATGTAAATCAATGTGTGATGAACATCTATACATGAGTTGATTGAATTGAACAAATTTGATTAAATATTATTATAAGTCTTGCTTGATACGAATTGAACACTAGGAAACTTGTTAATTTAATCACTTGATCACTGTTTGAATTAACTTGTCTACTAAAGGATTGGTAATAATGAACATGAACCCAATCATATTAGGAATCGGTAACCATTGATGTATTAATTCATTGCACTTGCCACGAAATCAACCATAGGAATAAGTGAATCGAATCTAAACAGAAGTCTCTTTTATCATTGAATCTAGTTGTCCTTTCTTGCTCTTCTTAGTTGTTAATTGTCTTTGTTTGAAAGTTAATTGATTGATTAAGTTTCTAGTCTTGCAAAACTAGAGAAATCCCCTCTTTTATTAATTGTTTTTAATTAGGTAATACTACTACTTAATTTGATTGTTACCGTTCCCTGTGTTCGATAACCTACTTGCTTAAACTAAACTACTATCGATAGGTACACTGCCTGCGTGTGTTTGTTTACATTTGAGTTTGTTAGGATTAAAACTAGTTCGTTTTACAAACATCAAGTTTTTGGCGCCATTGCCGGGGAACGGTTCTAATAGTTAATTTTATTTGCTAGTGTTATCGATCCTTTGTGTGAGATTTATCTCATATAAAGTTACACGTTTTCTGTTTTAATTTTTATTATCATATTATTATGTATTTTCCAAGTCTCGATGCTTTTGATGCTTTTCTTGAGGAAGTAGCATAGGAAATTGAGCAAGAAGATGAAGAATATGACTCAGATGAAGATTTGATGAAATTTGGAAGATGGTTAGATAACATCTTGTCTAACGAACAAGAGAAATCTGAGTCACAAGAGCTGGAGTTAAAAGATGAAGAATTTAATCCAGAAAGAGATTTGGAGGAGCTGGAAAGATTGCTAGCAGAAGGGTCAGATGAAGAACAAGAACAAGCTGAGTTGCAGGAACCAAGCCGTGGTTTGACCATTATCACAACATGGCCACCTATTTTCCCAGTTTGTGTTTCGAAGGATGGGGTGACGATTCCAACTTTGGAGAAAGTTCTGAAACGCGATCCATTTCTGATTAGTATCCAACCGGTCCCAACCCTTATCAAGATTCTTGGGTTTTATATATTCAAGCTCGTTTGGCCAATTATAGAAGCAAAGAGCCAAATTTTACAAATTGGTCCAACAAAGAAGATATTCAATGCAACAGATGGATTGGCATTGAGTTTATTGGAAGTTTATTAAGTTGAGAGTCCAACTAAAGACTCGCACAAAAAGAAGCGCTTGCGGGAGGCAACCCGTCATTAGAATTTGCTTTTCTTTTTCTTTTTGAACTTCTAGTTTATTAGGGTAGTGTAGGATTTTAACTTAATGATTGTTTTCCTTTTTATTATTTGGTTTTTGATTTTGATCTTTGCAGAAGTTAGGGCGAGAATCGATCAAATTGTTAAAGCGTGAGGAATAAATGTGAAATCGAGTCTAAAACGAGAAGAATGGGAGAATTGAGTCTAATTACGAGTCCGGTGAATAAATGGCTGAAAGGATGAGATTTTACTAAAGAAAAATGAGGGGGAATATTGCTGTAATCATTCCCTTAAAATCCAGAAACGAAACTGAAGTTGGAGTATATTTTGTTCACTCAGTGCATAAAACTCGTCGAGTTCCCTATATAAACTCGACGAGTTCTTTTGGAAAAACCCAACTGTGCCAGTTTCAGCAACCCAACTCGACGAGTTACTCTTTCTCTTACCTTTGAGTTGGTGATTTTATTACATTCTACAAAGGCAATTGGCTGTGCTATCACTATTTATTTTCTGAGCATTTCCAAGATCTTTTTCCTCTATATTTTGGAGAATAACCATACGATATTTGACACCCAAGGCATGGATGAGCTGTTCCCATGTCCAAAGTCTGCTGAAGAAGGAGCTCAAAAGAAGAATATCAACCTTGCAACTTCTTTCCCAGGGGAGTTTGTTCTAATTCTCTCTTTACTTTTATACTCTTTATCATGCATAACATGCAATGAGGACATTGCATAATTTAAGTGTGGGGTAGGGGGTTGATTACATTTAGTGAAAAAAATTAGAATCCTTTGAATCCTTGGTTTGAAAAAAAAATTGCATAAAAAAATTGCTAGGCTTAATTTAGAAAATTTTGGTAAAGCAATTAGGGTTCCATGCTATTATTATGTTTGATGATTCTATGAAGACCCAAATGTTTAGGTGAGCCTACATACGTTATAGTGCATTTGTGGCCCCCTTTATTCTAGTGAAATCATGAGACAAAAACACAACCTCGCTTAGTTTTAAGATCACAACATGTTTAGCATCGTGTACCAGAAATGTATCCAGGAAAGCTTAAGTAGTCATTGCACACTAGACTAATGCCTTTAACCAATAAAGGATGAAGTTAAACTCCCTTGCTTAAGCATATGTTTTTCTAGGTTTTTAGTTTTGAATGGAAAAAGTGTGTGAAAAAAAAGAAAGAAAAAAAAAGAGAAAAAAAAAGAAAAAAAGAAAAAAAAAAGTTGAAAAAAAAAGTGATGAAATTTTTGAATAAAGAATCTACAAATCTGTGAAGACAAAAAAGAATATCATGAAGAAAAGCTATAAAGTATAAAAGATTCAATCAAAAGTTGTATTTGTCTTTTATTAGTAATTTTCTTTTCTAGGTTATTTTATCGTATGTATGCTTGGGGATTTAACCAAAAATGACTTGAGGTTAAGAAAATTTTTTGGGGATGGATTTGGAGGGATGCATAAAATGAGCGTTGTTCGAAAGAAGTGGGCGAGTGTTTATGAGGATTGTGAGTATTTAGAATTGAGGGGGGTTCTTAGGAAAATTTTAGACACAAATGCATGCGTTGCGGTCTTGGCATAATGGCTGGGTTCGATTGGGATTGTCTTATGTGATATTAACGTGCTAAAATTCGGTTTTGCTTGGGGGCAAGCAAAAGTCAAGTGTGGGGTATTTTGATATGGGCTTATTTAGTCATAAAAATCATTCATTATCGTATTAATTATTGTTGATATTATATCATTTAATGGACAAAAGGTACTTAATTAGCTTAATATTTCAATTTCAGCAATAAAAGACATGCTCGGGTGAAAAAGGAAGAGGATTTGAGTGATTGGAAGCTTGGAGATTGAAGACTGAAGAAAGAAGGATGTTGCTGGACAGTTTGACCCATCGTCAGTGTTTTGTCCATATCTCATGAACCGTAACTCCGATTGACGAGATTCAAAATGTTCTGAAAACTAGAGACAATTTCGGACGACTTTCGTGTTTTGAGAAAATGTTGATTCCAAGTAAACTCGACGCGTTTTTTCCAAAAAACTCGACGAGTTGGTTAGAATGTTCCAGATTCGAAGATGCCTTGCCGTACACGCTGTATACGCGGATTATCGAAAAAACTCGACGAGTTTTTGGTGAAAACTCGTCGAGTTGACGCTGTTTTCAGGATTTATATATAGAAACTCTTCTCATTCGAACCCTAACTTTTGGTGGAGGCTAGCTGCGATTTTTGAAGATCAGAAAGGTTCTTGGAGCTGTTATTTTCGAGATTGCAACCTAAGAAATTTTTTTAAAGAGAATCAAAGGCAAATAATCATTCTTCTTTTCTTAATCTTTGTTTTGAACCATGTTTGAATCATTGGATTTTGATTTTAGGTTATTACTTGCTGTAGATATGAGCTAAAAGCTTTTTACTTCTGTTTGGATGAGATAATCTTATGAACATGGTTTGATTGAGTGGTTGAATTGATATTAATTTGGTTATTCATCTTGTTAAACTTATTAAAGATCCTTATGTATTGGTAATAAATGTTTTTAGTTAACAAATAAGTGATTGAGTTGCATGAACATCTTACTTGATTCATATAGTTTTATGAATATAAGATTGTATGCCTAGGAATAGTGAATATGAAACTAGGATTAACTATAAAATATGTAAATCAATGTGTGAGCATGTGTGATGAACATCTATACATGAGTTGATTGAATTGAACAAATTTGATTAACTATTATTATAAGTCTTGCTTGATACGAATTGAACACTAGGAAACTTGTTAATTTAATCACTTGATCACTGTTTGAATTAACTTGTCTACTAAAGGATTGGTAATAATGAACATGAACCCAATCATATTAGGAATCGGTAACCATTGATGTATTAATTCATTGCACTTGCCACGAAATCAACCATAGGAATAAGTGAATCGAATCTAAACAGAAGTCTCTTTTATCATTGAATCTAGAACAAAGAGCGGTCACGACATGATTTGGGTGGTCGTGGATCGTTTCACCAAGAGTGCACACTTCATAACAACTAATGAAAAATGGTCTATCGATAAGCTTGTGAATGCTTACGTGAAGGAAATTGTGAGACTTCACGGTGTTCCTCTAACAATTGTATCAGATCGTGATAGTCGTTTCACGTCACGATTTTGGAAAAGTCTAAAAGAGGAAATGGGTACCAAGTTGTGTTTAAGTACAGCTTACCATCCACAGACTGATGGTCAGAGTGAAAGAACAATACAAGCACTTGAAGATATGCTGAGAGCATGTACCCTAGAATTCCAAGGTAACTAGGATGAACATTTACCTTTGGTAGAATTTTCCTACAACAATAGTTTCCACTCGAGCATAAAGATGGAACCTTATCACGCTTTTTATGGACAGAAGTGTCGTACGCCGTCTTGTTGGCTTGAAGCTGGAGAAAAGCAGTTTATGGGACCTGAGATAGTCCATCAGACTCCTGAAAAGTTGAAAGTGATTAGGGAAAGGATGTTAGCAGCTCAGGATCGTCAAAAGAGCTATGCTGACAAGAAAAGAAAACCGATAACATTCGAAGTTGGTGATTCGGTTTTTCTTAAAGTCTCGCCGTGGAAGGGACTTATAAGATTTGGTAAAAGAGAAAAGTTAAGTCCAATGTTTATTGGACCATGTAAAGTTCTTCAGAGGATTGGGAATCAAGCTTACAAGCTAGAACTACCAGAAGAACTAGATGGTATTCATAACACTTTCCATGTGTGTTATTTAAAGAAGTTTACGGGAGATGTTCCCGACATAATTCCAATATCTGAGTTAAGGCTGGATGAAAGCAAAAGGTTAATCGAAGAACCAGAGGCAATCGTTGACCGTAAGACTAAAAAGTTGTGACGCAAGATGGTCGATTTAGTGCTTGTGCGATGGAAACACACGAATGGGCCAAATCTCACTTGGGAAACGAAGAGTGACATGTTGAGTCGCTATCCGCATTTGTTTGTTGATGTGTGATTCCGGGGACGGGATCATCCTAAGGGGGAGAGAATTGTAACGCCTGCGTTTCCAGGCTAAGCATTATTGTTGATGTAACATTCTAGGTTAACCTTTGTAACTCATTTTGATATAATAAAGAGGAACTATGTGAATATTATGTGAATTATGTGCTTATTTGCTTAATTATTATGATTTAATTAATTAATGATAAAATAAGCGTCAAAAAATAAATATTAAATAAAGCCGATATCTTTTAAGAAAGTTGTAGTGGTCGAAAGAAGGATTCCGGAGATATAAAGAATGTCGAAATCTGAGTTATAACGAAGATGTTATGACCCGTCGAAGTTTCGTGACGGAACCGGCACGGCACCGGGAAATGTAAAAAGTGAATTTACGATAAATTTCTTTTTAGCCTTATGAATCTAAACGAAAGTCGTACTATTTGTTAAACCGATAATTTTGATAAAAGGAACGTCCAAATCTGACTTCGTATGAGGAAGTTATGATTTTTCTAAGTTTCAGCTTAGCAGCAGACAGCTAAAAATTCGAATTTTAGATCGAGTGATTTTTAGCCAACACAACCTAAACGAGAATCGAAGGTCTCGTCAATAGTAGTACAACGGTAAAAAGACTGACGAAAACGGACGTCGGATGAAGAAGTTATGATTTTTTAACGGATTTTCGTCTCCCGGCCTGTTAAAAATATTAATATTAAAATTAAATTCAAAACTAGACGATGGAGTCTTAATGAAAGGTGTAGAGCGTAATCTTACCTACGTGTGCATATAAAGAACGTCAAAAACGGAGTCGTATGAGAAAGTTATGGATTTTAGATGGTTTGGGTGCATTTTTCAAGAAATTCGCATGGATAAGAAGCGGCCACGTCACTTCGCACGAAGCAGGTGCGTCACCGAAGTCGTGGCAGAGTCCGCATCCGACGCATGTTCACCAGCTGTCTCGGTCTCGCATGGCTAGCCTCGTGGCCTCGCCTCGCAGCGCCACCTGCCCCTTCGCGTGTCCGAGTTTCGCAGGAGCCACGTCCGAGCCTCGCAGCAGCCTCGTGGCCCTCGCACCTCCTGCCGCGTGTCCGAAGCTCGCATGAGCCACGCCTCCCCTCCAGATCTTAGCCTTGTAGCTGTGACGTGGAGCCTCCTTAGCCCCTCATTCCTCGGTCTCGCACCCTATAAATAGGAGGGTTGCGAGATTTGCCGACTAGAATTCAAAAGTTGCCATTTTTAACCCCTGTTCCCATATTTTGACTATTTTGACTTTTCCCAAGGCCCCGATATTATTTTCAACACTCGAAACCTGTCCCGAAGTGCCCGAAGACCCGGAAAAATTTATCTTTTCGGTTTTGAAGCTCCAACCTCTCAGAGCCCGGTTTCTCAATAAAACTCTCGGTTTTATTAGAAACGATCGTTTTAGGAAACGAATTGTTGCCCGATTATCATCAAATCAAGTGAGTGTTTAGTCACTTTCATCTTACACATAGATATGAATTTTTTATATAAAATATGTGCTATGTATATATATATATATATATATATATATATATATATATATATATATTATTTGTTTATTTGAGATAAACATTGAATGAATGTTTTATACATGTTTAAAATGATTTAAAATGTATATTTTTATTTTATCTACAAATATGTTGGGTATAACATGGGTAGATGAAATAAGTTGATGTGTGATAAAATGATGAGAGGCCTCGATGTTGTTTTTGTTCCAGTCATCTAGCGGAGTATGGATGACGACCACAGACTTTTGTAGATAGTCTAGTGGCACACTAGCAAGCTCGCCACCTGTCAGTGTTAATGAACTTGGATTGTGGATGGCCGGAAGGCCAAGTTGGAGGCTCCAGTGGTTCAGAGCCGAGCATTTCAGCTGACAGCCGAGGAGGCACGCGCTGCACCTGATGTGGTGATGGGTATGATTTCTTATCTTTGTGATTTTATATTATGTAGCTGTGATTTTGATATATTATGTGCCTTGTTTAGGATCGCTCCATGTGAACGGTATCCCAGTTTAGGTGTTGTTTGATTTGGGTGCCACCCAATCATTTGTCTCTCTTGCACTTAGGAAGAAGTTTCCGGAGTCTTGGGGCATGTTGGATTGCCCTCTAGAGGTCGACATTGCGGACGATCGGTCGGTACGAGCGTCGGAGGTCTATCGGGATTGTGTTTTGAGGCTGTTCAAGGAACGTTACCTGGTAGGCTTGGTTCCTATTCCGTTGAGGGGGAACAAGGTGATTATAGGCATGGATTGGTTGAGCCCCAATGGGGCAGTGATAGATTGCGCACATTAGTTGGTTCGGATCAGAACCCCAAGTGAGGGAGAGTTGGTAGTTCAGGGCGAGAGGCCACATCAAGGACCAACGATATGTTTAGCAGCGAGAGCTAGGAGTTACCATCGGCAAGGTTGTGTAGGATATTTCGCCTATGTTATGGACACCCTGGAGGCAGGTAAGGCAATGGTGGGCGATGTGCCCGTGGTGCGTGAGTTTACAGACGTATTCCCCGAGGAGTTGCCTGGGATACCTCCGGAGAGGCAGGTGAAGTTCAGGATCGACCTAGTCCCTGGTGCGGCTCCGATAGCCAAGGCACCATATCGGCTGGCTCCTCCTGAGATGCAGGAGTTGTCTACACAACTGCATGAGCTGTTAGACAAGGGATTCATTAGACCGAGCAGTTCACCCTGGGGAGCCCCGATTTTGTTTGTGAAGAAGAAGGATGGGTTGCATCGGATGTGTATAGATTATCAGGAGTTGAATAAGGTGACGGTGAAGAACCGTTACCCACTCCCGAGGATTGATGACCTCTTTGACCAGCTGCAGGGAGCATCTTGGTTCTCCAAGATCGATTTGCTTTCAGGATACCATCAGATGAGGGTCAGAGAGGAGGATGTACAGAAGACTGCGTTCCGGACGCGCTATGGCCATTATGAGTTTGTGGTGATGCCCTTCGGGCTCACCAATGCTCCTGCCGCGTTCATGGACCTCATGAACCGCATGTGTAGACCAATGTTAGACCGGTCGGTGATAGTGTTTATTGATGATATCTTGGTTTATTCTAAGACGCAGAGGGAGCACGTGGAGCATCTGCGAGAGGTTATGGAGACCTTGAGGAGGGAGAACTTGTATGCTAAGTTCTCTAAGTGTGAGTTCTGGTTGCGCGAGGTGCAGTTTCTTGGGCACCTTGTCAACCAAAACGAGATTTCGGTAGATCCGGCCAAGGTGGAGGTCGTGATAAGGTGGGAGGTTCCGAAGTCTCCATCTGAGATTCAGAGTTTCCTAGGATTAGCTGGCTACTATCGGAGATTCATCTAGGATTTCTCCAAGATACCCGTGCCTCTGACCAGGCTAACAAGGAAGGTCATGGTCTTTTGTTAGGGGCCTGAGCAGCAGACTGCGTTCAAGACACTGAGAAAGAGATTCTGCGAGGCGCCAATCTTAGCCCTGTCGGAGGGCATGGAGGATTTTGTTGTGTACTGCGATGCGTCCATCTCGGGTTTGGGCGCAGTATTGATGCAAAGAGGGCATGTAACTGCTTACGCTTCGAGGCAGCTGAAGCCTCACGAGGTGAACTACCCGACACATGATTTGGAGCTGGGGGCTGTTGTATTCGCCCTCAAGATTTGGCGTCATTACCTCTATGGGGTCCGGTGTACCATCAAAACGGACAAAAAAAGTTTGAGGTACCTCATAGATCAGCCGAATCTAAACATAGGGCAGCGTCGGTGGTTGGACGTGGTGAAGGATTATGATTGCGAGATCCTTTACCATCCGAGGAAGGCCAATGTGGTGCCCGATGCGCTTAGCCGCAAGGCAGCGCCGATTAGGGATGTCTGTCTGAGGATGATAGTGGTGACTCTGCTGTTGTAGCGGATTCTGGAGGCCCAACAGGAGGCCATGAAGGAGGAACATAGGAAGAGCGAGCGGATAGTGGGGCAAGTTTCCTCCTTCGACTATGACAGCCGAGGGCTACTGACACTATACCATAGGGTGTGGGTGCCGTACCACGGGGGAGTGTGCCAGGTTCTGATGGAGGAGTCGCACAAATCTCGATTCTCCATTCATCCAGGGGCGACGAAGATGTATAGAGATCTTCGTCTGGACTATTGGTGGCCCTGCATGAAGCGGGATGTTGCATGGTACGTGGAGCGGTTCTTGACCTGCAGGAAGGTCAAGGCTGAGCATCAGAGACCCCACGACAAGATGCAACCGTTGGATATTCCACTGTGGAAATAGGAAGACATCACAATGGATTTTATCACAAAGCTTCCCAGGACCGCATGAGGAGTGGATTCGATTTGGGTCATCGTCGATCGATTGACCAAGAGCGCTCATTTTACTCCAATTCCGGAGAGCATCTCGCCCGAGAAGTTAGCCAACATCTACATCAGGGAGGTAGTGGCGCGACACGGGGTTCCAGTTTCTGTGATTTCAAAAAGGGATGTGCGGTTCACTTCCAGGTTTTGGAAGAATTTTCATAACGAGCTAGGTACTCGTCTACATTTTAGCACTCCCTTTCACTCGCAGACGGATGGTCAGAGCGAGCGGACCATCCAGACTCTAGAAGTGATGCTACGAGCATGCGTGTTAGACTTCGGAGGTAGTTGGGATACCTACCTTCCATTGGCAGAGTTCTCCTACAACAATAGTTATCATGCGAGCATTGACCGCCCTCCCTTCGAGATGCTGTATGGGAGGAGGTGCAGGACCCCGATATGTTGGGGCTAGGTTGGCCAAAGGGTAATAGGGAGCACTGAAGTAGTGCTCAAGACGACATAAATGATTTAGCAGGTCCAGAACAGGCTTCAGACTACTCAGAGTCGGCAGAAAAGCTATACTGATAAGCGTCGATCAGACCTGGAGTTCCATGTCGGGGATATGGTTCTCCTGAAGGTGTTGGCATGGAAAGGCGTTATCCGATTCAGGAAACGGGGAAAGTTGGACCCCAGGTACATTGGACTGTTCAAGGTTATAGCCCGGGTGGGCAAGGTAGCGTATAGGCTGGATCTGCCAGCCGAACTCAGTCAGATACACAACACTTTCCATGTTTCTCAGTTGCGAAAGTGCCTTGTGGACGACTCAGTAGTGGTACCCTTGGAGGACATTCAGGTTGATGACAGCCTGAATTACATCGAGCGGTCCGTAGCGATCCTCGACAAGAAGTCGAAGGATCTAAGGAACAAGAGATTGGAACTCGTGAAGGTGCAATGGTAGCACCGGAAGGGCTCGGAATGAACTTGCGAACTGGTGGATGAGATGATGGAGCATTACCCAGAGCTGTTTCAGGAACGAGCAATAGACTTCGAGGATGAAGTCTAAAATAAGTGGGGGAGATTTGTTGCACCTGGTTCTTGGTATGTATTTCTTTTTATTAATTATTTTAAATCTTGTATTTTGGCCATGGACTCGGCGAGTTGAAGGACCAACTTTCCGAGTAGAAGCGGGATGGGACACGGGATTTAAGCGATGGACTCGACGAGTCGGACCCCGGACTCGACGAGTAGACGCTGTCTGGACAAAAACCCTAATCCTAGGGTTTTCACCCTATTTAGACCATGTTATGTCGGCCATATCGTCCCTTATGCTCCCAAAACACCTCTCATTGAAACCCTAGTCGTTATTGAAGCAATATAAGCTTTGTTGGTGGATTTTGGTGCTTGTTGTTTTAAGAAGGAAGGAGAAAAGCTTGAGGAAGCAAGTAGAGGCCAAGGGAACCCGAGTTTGTGCACCTTCTACAGTTCATTGAAGGTAAAAAGTTGTTAACTTGCTCACTCGTTTGTTAGATCCCTCTTTGGGGAGATTTAGGGCTTTTATAAGCCATTTTTGATGGCCAACCATGTTTGTAAACATGAATGGGGGTTAAAGCTTTTGAATCACGTCATTAAAGGAGTCACAAGGTAGTTTGTGGTTGCTTTTGCACCCATGAAAGGTCCTATGCATCATAAGATCTTGTTTTATGTCTTTTTGAGCTCAAAGCCCCATGCAAGCATGTAAAGTTTGTAACTTTACGTGCTAGATCGATTGTAGAAGCTTGGATCTAGCTTTTGATCAAAGGTTGTACATCAGAAATCGAGGATTTAGAGTGTGGACATGACCGAGTCGGCGAGTCCGAGGCTTTGAGTCCCATAGCTGCTGAGGGTCAAAGGAACTCAGTTGAGTGTTAGAAGGTTTGTAACCAGACAGAAAGAGAGACCCAATGCATTGAAGGTAATCTTAGACTTGGAGTTCATGGGACTCGACGAGTATTAGAACAGACTCGGCGAGTCCAAGGAAAGCTTCTTAAGGTTGAAGATGAACTCAACGAGTTGTTCATACAACTCGGCGAGTCGAGGATAGGACTTGTTCGTCAGATGAAGGTGGACTCGACGAGTGTTCATACAACTCGGCGAGTCGGATGAGTTTCATGCGGTGTTCATATAAGTGAGGAACTCTTCGAGTCGATGCCAAACTCGACGAGTCGAGACGTGGATAAGGGCGAGTAAAGGGTGAGGGACTCGACGAGTTGACGACCCAACTCGGCGAGTCGGGTCAACTTGAAGTTAACTTTGACTGGACTTGGACTAACCCTGTTTAGGGTTGTACGTGTTGTGTGTTGACTTGAAGGTTGTTGTGTAAGGATCGAGGAGTCATAGGGAGTCGACTTGTGCGCCGAGGATAACTCAAAAACTACACGACATTGAGGTGAGTTACCTTCCGGTAGGGTGGGTCTAAGGCCACAATGCCGACCCACCAAAAAGGGGTATTTAGAAGATAATGGTCTTTGTGATAATTATCTTGGTCTGGTTATGTGTTTTGGTTATGGGATTTATTTGGATGATATGTTATGTATATAGTAGGGATTAGTTTCCCTTACAGTGGTCCTTAGTACCAAAGGGTAGGTCAGTACCCGGATATGCCGGACTGTATGCTTATATCTGTTGATTGTATGCTAGTGGTAGGGGTGAAATAGTCCCCAGTTACCAGTTGAAAGATACCGATGACGGATACCGGTTGAAAGATACCGATGATGATTACCGGTTGAAAGATACCAAAGACGGTTACCGGTTGAAAGATACCGATGAAGGTTACCGGTTGAAAGATACCTGTAACGCCCGCATTTCCAGGCTAAGCATTATTGTTGATGTAATAGTCTAGGTTAACCTTTGTAACTCATTTTGATGTAATAAAGAGGAATTATGTGAATATTATGTGAATTATGTGCTTATTTGCTTAATTATTATGATTTAATTAATTAATGATAAAATAAGCATCGAAAAATAAATATTAAATAAAGCCGATATCTTTTAAGAAAGTTGTAGTGGTCGAAACAAGTATTCCGGATATATAAACAATGCCAAAATCCGAGTTATAACGAAGATGTTATGACCCGTTGAAGTTTCACGACGGAACCGGCACGGCACCGGGAAGCGTAAAAAGTGAATTTACGATAAACTGCTTTTTAGCCTTAGAAATCTAAACGAAAGTCGTAGTATTCGTTAAACCGATAATTTTGATAAAAGGAACGTCCAAATCTGACTTCGTATGAGGAAGTTATGATTTTTCTAAGTTTCAGCTTAGCAGCAGACAGCTAAAAAGTCGAATTTTAGATCGAGTGATTTTTAGCCGACACAACCTAACGAGAATCGAAGGTCTCGTCACTAGTAGTACAACGGTAGAAAGACTGACGAAAACGGATGTCGGATGAAGAAGTTATGAATTTTTAACCGATTTTCCTGTCCCGGTCTGTTAAAAATAATAATATGAAAATTAAGTTCAAAACTACCACGCATGCATATAAAGAACATAAAAAACGGAGTCCGTATGAGAAAGTTATGGATTTTAGATGGTTTGGGTGCATTTTTCAAGAAATTCGCATGGATAAGAAGCGGCCACGTCACCTCGCACGAAGCACATGTGTCACCGAAGTCGTGGCAGAGTGCGGATCCGACGCATGTTCACCAGCTATATCGGTCTGACATGGCTAGCCCCGTGGCCTCGCCTCGCAGCGCCACCTGCCCCTTCGCGTGTCCGAGTTTCGCAGGAGCCACGTCCGAGCCTCGCAGCAGCTTCGTGGCCCTCGCACCTCCTGCCGCGTGTCCGAAGCTCGCATGAGCCACGCCTCCCCTCCGGATCCGAGCCTTGTAGCTACGATGTGGAGCCTCCCTAGCCCCTCATTCCTCGGTCTCGCACCCTATAAATAGGGGGGTTACGAGATTTGCCGACTAGAATTCAAAAGTTTCCATTTTCACCCCTCTTCCCATATTTCGACTATTTTGACTTTTCCCAAGGCCCCAGTATTATTTTCAACACCCGAAACCTGTCCCGAAGTGCCCGAAGAACGGGAAAATTTATCTTTTCGGTTTTGAAGCTCCAACCTCTCAGAGCCCGGTTTCTCAATAAAACTCCCGGTTTTATTAGAAACGATCGTTTTAGGAAACGAATTGTTGCCCAATTATCATCAAATCAAGTGTCACACCCCAAAACCAAGAACGGTGGAGACGTTCTGGGGCGGAGGACGTCATGTAAAGTATCACAACACAATAAATGTAAATAAGCAAACAACATCATCCATTGCATTAAATATATAATTTTAATACAAGTGTGTTCTGTACAGTTTTAGACACCAAAATATAATGTAAATCAAAATAATATGATGAGTCTTGAATGCGCTCCATCTTCTCAAAAGCTGGCATCGGTACCTGTCTACTGACGACCTGAGAATACAAGTTATTTTGAAAGAGTTTATCAGCATTAAGCTGGTGAGTTCATAAGTATTTTAGTGTCGGTGTTTGTTATCAAAACGTTTGAACATGTCTCAAGTATAAGTTTGTAAAATGTATGTAAGTGTTTGTAAAAGTTTGAATCTCTCAGAAAAACCTATATTTTCTATTAAAGTAGCCTTCTACCAAGGTTTAACTGTTTTGTATGCTCGTTTGTTGTAAAAGTGAGTAATTTCCCAAGTGTAACTATCATTTAACAAATATAGTTTGTACGTTAATGTTTAAGTGAGGTTATCACTAAAAATATGTAATGGGTAAGTCATTGTAGTACTGTAGTTTTGTATTATAGGAAGTACTGCTGTACTAACTACCTTAAACCGGATTTATATTAAGGTATAATGTGATAATTGCACCATACTATCGACTGGTAACAACCACATACGAATGGTCGTAATAACGCAATGACGTTTGGCACCCGCAGACCTGCAGGTCCGGCTGTAGCTAGCAGCAAGGTGTAGGATAGTCAATCCAGTATAGATCTATACGCAAAATCACGCTCTCCCTCCAAGAGAATTCTGGCTACAACTCGGGCCATGACATTTAAGGCATGCTCCGATCCAGTGGATCACAATTGTTATCGTATTCTTGTATATGTAATGTTTCTCGTTCTACTATAGTTGTATACGTTCTCCTCCTAGTATAGTTGTATATGTTCTCTTTCTAGTATAGTTATATATGTTCTCATCCTAGTATAGTTGTATATGTTCTCTTTCTAGTATAGTTGTATATGTTCTCATAGTAATGTAATGTATAGATTCATGAATGAACTGACTCATTGATCTAGCAGTTGTAGTAGTATGATCCTGTGTTACCCCGATGGTAACTTACTAGTGATGTGTATAGTACGCATGAATAAGGAAGTACTTTTATGTCTATATATGTATAATTGATATATAACTAATATTGAAACGACCTTCAAATGGTCACCCGAAATCCCACCAGACCACATCCAAATCGAGAAAAAGGAAATAGGGCGGATGGCCTTCCTAAGCCCTTTAAACATTGCTTATATATCTATACATATTTGGGCATGCAATTTATAAGAAGTATAACAAAGTTTAAGTAAAAGTATTTGATAAGTAAAAGAGTTTGTAAAACATTTTGAAGTAAAGCAGTTTGATAAACAGTTTGAACAGTGATAAAATCATTGGTTTTCTAGTTATTAATCACATGTGATTAATGCAATCACATGTGATTGATTTCAATAACTATAAGCATTGAACTTGTATCCCCCCATAAAGTATTTAAAACATTTAAAAGCATTTCAAAGGTTAATTAAAGGGGTATGAACTCACTTGTGGTGAGTGGTTTGGATTGTAGTGTCGGATACCGTGCTAGGTGGCAAACGGAGACTTGTTCACACGCACGAGCCTAGTTATCATATAATAAACATATATATAACTAATTAGCCAAATAATAACTTAATGAAATAAGTTGGGACACTTAGGAACAGGTAAACACTTTGTATAAGTGTTATAGGTCCTAATGGTTGCATCTAAGTGTTATGGGACAACGCTAAAGGGGTTTGAAGCTTTCAAGAACCTTGAATAAGAGTTTACTACCCATCAAACCCCACCCTTGGAGTTTACGGTCGTAAACCCTTGAGTTTACGGCCGTGAACTCCACTCTTGGTGGTTTTGGTTATTTTGAAGTGCTTATTGATTTCTAGAATAAGCCTAGCTTGGTGGTTTAATCCTTTAGGTAGTTTAGGGCCTTAGAATGCTCCTTTCAGGAGTTTATGGCCCAAAGACCATACCCCTTAGAGTGTACGGCTGTAAACTCTCATGGGGTGGATGGTTTAATTCTTTTAAGTCTCTTGCACAAGTAGGATAATTTCTAGGCTTTTGATTTAGGCTAAGGGGGACTTTAGGCACACTTTGGTGCCTTTACCTAGAGTTTACGGCCCAAGAGCATTTCTTGGCCGTAAACTCCCTTTTAGGGATGATTTTGATGTGTTTTAGTCCCCATTTTAGCTACAAGTATTTGAGGGTAATAGTCTAAAGCCTTAGGGGGTGATTAGGGCACTTTAAGCCCTTGAAAAAGGTGTTTACGGTCCAAGAAATTCTTGGGCTGTAAACTCCTAAAACTATATGATTTTGATTGATTTCTAGCCTCAAATGACGATACATAACATCCTAAACTAGTTGCCTAACAAGGAAATGGGACTAGATGGCCTTTAAGCTCCATTTTGGAGTTTACTCCCCAAGAACGTTCTTGGGCGGTAAACTCCCAGATCTCACATTTTAGACATGTAATCTATGTTAATAAGCATAAAACAAACATTATAACACAACTAGAGAAGTGTAATCACGATTTGGGATGAAAACCCGAAGATCCGTGAGAGAGAATATGGCTTTTCTCTAGATGGAAATGTGAATAATGAATGAATTTAATTCAGAAATCTATTTATAGTCCTGAAATATTTTGGCAGAAAATATTTTTATTCTGGAATTGGACTCTAACATTATGAAGTGTTGAAATGCTCAAGTTTCACAAACCCATGAGCATCCACTCTCCTGAAATCTCCTTAAATGTAAACCCTAGTGTACACAAACTTATTCGGAAAAGTCTGAAGTTCATTGAAACTGGACTAGCTTCTATTGAATAGTTAATGTTCGTACAAAATGGAAATTTCGGGTTGTCACATCAACCCCCTGTTAGAAGGAATTTCGTCCCGAAATTAGAATTTAAGCAAAACAAGATGTTACAAATAATTAAGCGAAAAGATGAGGGTATTTCAGTTTCATCTGATCCTCGCGTTCCCAAGTGAATTCCGATCCTCGCTTGGCGTTCCAGCGAACCTTCACGATAAGGATACCACTTTGCTTCGTCTACTTGACCTCACGGTCCATGATCTCTACTGGTTCTTCCACGAAGTTGAGGTTGTCGTTGATCTCGATCTCGTCGAGTGGGATTACAAGAGTCTCGTCGGACAGACACTTTTTCAAGTTAGATATGTGGAATGTAGAATGTACGTTACGAAGTGCGTCGGGTAGGTTGAGTTTGTAAGCTACGGGGCCAACTCTTGAAAGAATCTTGAAAGGCCCTATGTACCTCGGATTAAGCTTCCCACGCTTTCTGAAGCGTATCAAGCCCTTCCAGGGTGAGACTTTGAGAAGGACTCTGTCTCCCACCTGAAATTCCAAAGGTTTTCTTCGTTTATCTGCGTAGCTCTTCTGTCGGTCTCTAGAGGCTTTTAATCGTTCCCGAATCTGAACGATTTTCTCTGTCGTTTCCTGGATGATCTCCGGACCAGTGAGAGTACTGTCGGAAGCTTGCCCCCTGGCTAATTGGGTATCACCCACCTCAGCCCAACACAGAAGAGATCTGCACTTTCGGTCGTAGAGAGCTTCAAATGGAGCAGCCTTGATGCTCGTGTGATAACTGTTATTATAGGAAAACTCGACAAGGGGTAAATGAGTATCCCATGCCTTCCCAAAGTCAATCACGCAGGCTCGCAACATATCTTCCAGTGTTTGGATGGTCCTCTCACTCTGTCCGTCGGTCTGTGGATGGTAGGCTGTGCTCATGTCTAGCCTTGTTCCTAAGGAATGTTGTAGTGATTGCCAGAATCTCGAGGTGAACCTACTATCTCTATCAAAGATAATGGACATAGGTACACCATGTAGCCGTACGATTTCCCTAATGTATGTTCTCGTAAGTTTCTCCATCTTGTTAGTTTCTTTGATAGGCAGGAAGTGTGCAGACTTGGTCAATCTATCGACGATGACCCATATGGTATCAAGTCCACCCGTTGTCTTGGGCAACTTGGTTATGAAATCCATAGTGATCCGCTCCCACTTCCATTCTGGGATCTCTGGTTGTTGCAGTAGACCAGAGGGCTTCTGGTACTCGACCTTAACCTTTGCGCAAGTAAGACATTTACTTACGAAGGTAGAAATCTCTGCTTTCATATTAGGCCACCAGTATAGCTTTTTAAGATCCAGATACATCTTATCTGAACCTGGGTGGACGGAATACCGAGTGTTGTGCACCTCGGTCATGACCAAGTCTCGGAAACCACCGTGTTTCGGTGTCCAGATTCGGTTCATGAAATATAAGGCTCCGTCACCCTTGGCTTCTAAATTCTTATCCATTCCTCTAAGGGATTCACTCGTCACATTTTCAGGTTTCATGGCTTCAAGTTGGGCCGCCTGAATTTGCTTAGACAAGTGTGAATGGATGGTTATTGACAATGACTTGACTTTGCGGCCAGAATATTCCTTCCGACTTAGGGCGTCTGCTACTACGTTGGCTTTACCCGGATGATAACGAATATCGCATTCGTAGTCACTGAATAGCTCGACCCACCGTCGTTGTCTCATGTTGAGCTCCTTCTGATCGAAAATGTGTTGTAAACTCTTGTGGTCGGTAAAGATAGTGCTTTTCGTTCCGTACAAGTAATGTCTCCAAATCTTCAGAGCAAACACCACTGCTCCTAGTTCGAGATCGTGTGTCGTGTAGTTAACCTCGCGTGTCTTCAACTGTCTCGAGGCGTAGGCGATGACCTTACCTCGCTGCATCAGAACACACCCGAGCCCTTGATTGGATGCATCGCAATAGACTACGAAGTCTTCTATCCCTTCGGGGAGGGATAGTATTGGCGCGGTGCACAAGGCTTGTTTGAGTGTTTGGAACGCTCTCTCTTGTTTCTCTCCCCAGTCAAAGGCCACGCCTTTCTGGGTTAGGGTTGTAAGGGGTTTCACTATTCGGGAGAAGTTCTGAATGAATCTGCGGTAGTAGCCAGCGAGGCCTAGAAATTGACGAATTTCAGTAGGCGTATTGGGTGCTGACCAGTTCTCAATGGCTTTAATTTTGGATGGGTCCACGTGGATTCCCTCTTCGCTTACCACGTGTCCTAAGAATTCGACTCTTCGGATCCAAAATTCACATTTCGAGAACTTCGCATAAAGTTTCTCCTTCCGTAATGTCCCTAGAACTTGTCGCAGGTGATCACCATGCTCTTCCTTACTTCAGGAGTAGATCAGGATGTCGTTAATGAAAACGATGACGAACTGATCCAAGTAGGGTCAGCATACTCTATTCATCAGATCCATGAAGACTGCGGGCGCATTGGTCAATCCGAATGGCATCACCACAAACTCGTAGTGTCCGTAACGAGTTCAGAAGGCTGTTTTCGGCACATCCTCCTCTAGTACTCGTAACTGGTGATATCCGGATCTCAGATCAATTTTGGAAAAATGGTTCGCCCCTTGCAGTTGGTCAAATAGATCGTCTATGCGAGGCAGAGGATAACGATTCTTGACCGTCAGTTTGTTGAGCTCTCTGTAGTCGATACACATACGAAATGATCCGTCTTTCTTCTTAACGAACAAGACCGGTGCTCCCCAAGGTGAGAAACTTGGTCTTATAAAGCCCTTGCTGAGCAGTTCGTTAAGTTGACCAAAGAGTTCCTGCATCTCAGCTGGTGCTAAGCGGTAGGGCGACTTGGCTACTGGGGTAGCTCCTGGGGCTAAGTCGATTCTGAACTCGACCTGTCGTTGCGGAGGTAATCCAGGTAGCTCTTCTTGGAAAATGTCGGGGAAGTCGCTCACTACTGGGATGTTCTTTAGTTCTTTCGTTTCGAGGCTCATGTCGACGAAGTGAGCAAGGAATGCATGGTATTCTTTACGCAAATACTTCTGCGCTTGAATACTTGATATAATACGAAGACTTGCACCAGGTTTGTCGCCGTAGATTATAAGAGTTTCGTTAGACGGAACGTTTAGACGGACTGCCTTCTCGTAGCACATGATGTCGGCGCGATGAAGACTCAACCAATCCATGCCAATGATAATGTCGAAGCTTTTTATTGAGACCGGCATGAGGTCGATTGGGAATGAATGGTTATCTAGAGTTAGGGTACAACCTAAGTATATGCTATTCGTACTTTCAGTTTTTCCATTAGCCATTTCTACTGCGAATAGTTCTTTGAGTGCGTGTGGTGGTTGTTTAAGCATGCGAGCAAATTTATGGTTTATGAAGCTTCACTCCGCTCCACTATCGAACAGAATGCATGCATAAGAGTTATCGAGGAGGAACGTACCAGTCACCACTGTCGGGTCAGCAACTGCTTCCCCGTGGCCTATAGCTAGTACCCTCCCTACTCCTCCAACATTCTTCGCTTTGGGGCAGTCCCTCTTATAGTGGCCTGCTTCACCACATCCATAGCAGGTCGGGCTCGCGCCAGAGCCAGGGACCTGGGTGATCGGTTGTGCCGGGAACTTACAGAAACGGACGGTGTGTCCTTTCCTGTTGCAGTTAGAGCACTGCATTTCACGGCAGGGGCCGTTGTGGTGGAAGTTGCATTTATTGCACTTAGGCAAACTTCCAGCATACTGTTTCCCCGGAGCAGTAGCAGCAGCAGGGGTTACCGCGGCATGCACTGCCACAATTTGCTGCTTTTTGGCAGGTTGCTGCTTCTTCTTTTCATCCCATAATTTCTACTTAGTGTCAGCGGGTTTGGAGGGTTCCGGGATGGTTAGGGTGGTTGTTGTTGCAGGGGTTTTGACTCGATGGTCAATGAGTCATTGTGGCAGTCGCTTGGCACTGTCGAAGGTAGCGGGGTTTGATGCTAGGACATTCCCCTGATACGGAGGCACTAGCCCCCATATGTACCTCTCGATCTTTTTCCCCTCAATGGGAACCATATTGGGGCAGAGGGCCACCAGTTCGCTAAATCGGGCAGTATAAGCGACCATGTTGGTGCCCTTCATAGTCAGGTTCCAAAGTTCCTGCTCCAATTTCTGGACTTCGCCCCTCGGGCAGTATTCCTCAATCGTGAGGTCTTTCATTGTTTCCCAGCCTATGTCGTTGGCTATGACGAGGGTTAGAGCTTTAACGTGGCCGTTCCACCACGTCAAGGCCTTTCCCTCAAAGGTGCATGCGGCATATTTGACTTTGCTCGTAGCAGGGCATGAACAGATTTCGAAGACTGATTCTGTCTTCTCGAACCATTGCGAGAGAGCAATGACTCCGCCAGTGCCATAGAAAGGCTTCGGCTTGCAATTGGTGAAATCCTTGTAGGAGCACTCTCTCGAGCGCACAGGGGTTTCAACCGGAATTGATTCCACAAGGGTTCCACCTCTGCTGGCATCAGATGAGTGATACTGAGCCATGGCAGTTGCCACTGCTGCAGCTACGACAGCATTCAGGGCTGCAGTAGCGATGACCGGAGGCGGAGGAGGCGGTGGAGGTGCAGGGTTATTCCTAGGAGATTTGCGAGGAGGCATCTTTCAGCTATAAGTTTATAAAGATAAGAAAAATGGTAAGAATCAATTTGTAAGCAACGTGAGAGTGACACATGGACTAACTAACCATAGCCCAATAGTTGAATGAGTGTTTGAGATCACAACAAAGAATATTAGTAGGAAACACAAATGTACAGATTTTTCCCACAGATTCGATAGATGTCAATAATACTGGTATTACTGATGTAATAAGTTCAGGGAAAATCGACCTATCAGTAGGTCTTACATCATACCATACAAAAAAGTTTGACAGTTCTTAGATTCCTAAATAGAGTACTGAAAGTTAGGAATATTTTACAGACAGGTGCTACTTAGAGCACAGATGTTAAAGGCTATCCCTTAACCAAAAGACAGAGATGTACTAGACATCATCTAACGGCGATGGGAATTCCTTGGGCGAGTCCTGAGGTCTGACACTTGACGAAACACCTCTTGAAGGTGTCGCTCCTGAGCCCTCTGACGGGCTCGAAGTTCCCAGACTTCAGCTCGGGAGGCAACCAGCTGTTGCTGCAGGGTTTCATTGGTTCTCCGGGTCCGTTCCATGTCTTCTTCAAGACAGCAAATGCAGACTGTGTTGACACCTGAGTTGGCATCAATCTCCATGACCCGGTCGATGGCTTCTCGACCTTGTTCAACATTACGAGTTATCCTGTGGATAATGACGGGCAGAGCTCGGTCAGCAGAGCCACCTTCACTGAAGTTGTAAAAGCTTCGGTCCCCAAAGTATGGTAAGGGTTGACCCTGTTCATCACTCCAGTGATTCAAGTTGGTTGCCTACAAGGGAGTAGGACCTGGAAAAGCTGGTTGGGGGTTGTTGTTCGGCGCTTGACCTACTAGCGGTAGGTTGTTGACTGCAGGCCCTGAGTCAGATCCATCAGAAAAGCCTTCTGCGCGGTGATCATCCAAAGGGATTGGATGCTCATCTTCGGGCTCTTCTTCGATCCACCGACATTGCCTTCATTTGGAAAGTATGGGTCATCGTGATGGAATCCAGCCATTTAAATCTACACGAGAAGAGAGGTATAAGAATATATTATACATGTAACTAGTAGTACAAAATACACCTATAGTATTTTAAGTTCTACTGATCTTCTTGTGGTATTGTTGGTAAGTTTTTAGACTTGTTAACACATCACAACCATTCTAGGGCATATGCTAATCGCTCCTCGGACCAGCATAGTTGATCAGGCTATGCCATTCCCAGGACTGACCATACATCCCCGAGCTCACTTGTGATACTTAACAATCGTAATACTTTTGTTCTTGTCATTATGACACTGATTTTAGTATGAATGCAGACTAGTATACTTAATTAAATATTTTAATATTTAAAGTATAGACTCTGGGTCAGAGTGCTTTAATCCCTAATGGGTTTAGTATATCTTTTATGGGTTGATATACTTGATTCACTATAAACAATGCTCTGATACCAATCTGTCACACCCCAAAACCAAGAACCGCGGAAATGTTCTGGGGCGGAGGACATCATGTAAAGTATTAAACACAGTAAATGTAGATAAGCAAACAACATCATCCATTGCATTAAATATATAATTTTAATACAAGTGTGTTCTGTATAGTTTTAGACACCAAAATATAATGTAAATCAAAATAATATGATGAGTCTTGAATGCGCTCCATCTTCTCAAAAGCTGGCATCGGTACCTGTCTACTGATGACCTGAGAATACAAGTTATTTTGAAAGAGTTTATCAGCATTAAGCTGGTGAGTGTTTGTAAAAGTTTGAATCTCTCAGAAAAACCTATATTTTCTATTAAAGTAGCCTTCTACCAAGGTTTAACTGTTTTGTATGCTCGTTTGTTGTAAAAGTGTGTAATTTCCCAAGTGTAACTATCATTTAACAAATATAGTTTGTACATTAATGTTTAAGTGAGGTTATCACTAAAAATATGTAATGGGTAAATCATTGTAGTACTGTAGTTTTGTATTATAGGAAGTACTGCTGTACTAACTACCTTAAACCGGATTTATATTAAGGTATAATGTGATAATTGCACCATACTATCGACTGGTAACAACGACATACGAATGGTCGTAATAACGCAATGACGTTTGGCACCCGCAGACCTGCAGGTCCGGTTGTAGCTAGCAGCAAGGTGTAGGATAGTCAATCCAGTATAGATCTATACGCAAACTCACGCTCTCCCTCCAAGAGAATTCTGGCTATAACTCGGGCCATGACATTTAAGGCATGCTCCGATCCAGTGGATCACAATTGTTATCGTATTCTTATATATGTAATGTTTCTCGTTCTAGTATAGTTGTATATGTTCTCCTCCTAGTATAGTTGTATATGTTCTCTTTCTAGTATAGTTGTATATGTTCTCATAGTAATGTAATGTATAGACTCATGAATGAATTGACTCATTGATCTAGCAGTTGTAGTAGTATGATCCTGTGTTACCCCGATGGTAACTTACTAGTGATGTGTATAGTACGCATGAATATGGAAGTAATTTTATGTCTATATATGTATAATTGATATATAACTAATATTGAAACGACCTTCGGATGGTCACCCGAAATCCCACCAGACCACATCCAAATCGAGAAAAAGGAAATAGGGCGGATGGCCTTCATAAGCCCTTTAAACATTGCTTATATATCTATACATATATGGGCATGCAATTTATAAGAAGTATAACAAAGTTTAAATAAAAGTATTTGATAAGTAAAATAGTTTGTAAAACATTTTGAAGTAAAGCAGTTTGATAAACAGTTTGAACAGTGATAAAATCACTGGTTTTCTAGTTATTAATCACATGTGATTAATGCAATCACATGTTATTGATTTCAATAACTATAAGCATTGAACTTGTATCCCCCCCCCATAAAGTATTTAAAACATTTAAAAGCATTTCAAAGGTTAATTAAAGGGGTATGACCTCACTTGTGGTGAGTGGTTTGGATTGTAGTGTCGGATACCGTGCTAGGTGGCAAACGGAGACTTGTTCACACGCACGATCCTAGTTATCATATAATAAACATATATATAACTAATTAGCCAAATAATAACTTAATGAAATAAGTTGGGACACTTAGGAACAGGTAAACACTTTGTATAAGTGTTATAGGTCCTAATGGTTGCATCTAAGTGTTATGGGATAAGGCTAAAAAGGTTTGAAGCTTCCAAGAACCTTGAATAAGAGTTTACTACCCAACAAACCCCACCCTTGGAGTTTACGGTCGTAAACCCTTGAGTTTATGGCCGTGAACTCCACTCTTGGTGGTTTTGGGTGTTTTGAAGTGCTTATTGATTTCTAGAATAAGCCTAGCTTGGTGGTTTAATCCTTTAGGTAGTTTAGGGCCTTAGAATGCTCCTTTGAGGAGTTTACGGCCTAAAGACCATACCCCTTAGAGTTTACGGCCATAAACTCTCATGGGGTGGATGGTTTAATTCTTTTAAGTCTCTTGCACAAGTAGGATAATTTCTAGGCTTTTGATTTAGGCTAAGGGGGACTTTAGGCACACTTTGGTGCCTTTACTTGGAGTTTACGGCCCAAGAGCATTTCTTGGCCGTAAAATCCCTTTTAGGGATGATTTTGATGTGTTTTAGTCCCCATTTTAGCTACAAGTATTTGAGGGTAATAGTCTAAAGCCTTAGGGGGTGATTAGGGCACTTTAAGCCCTTGAAAATGGTGTTTACGGTCCAAGAAATTCTTGGGCCGTAAACTCCTAAAACTATATGATTTTGATTGATTTCTAGCCTCAAATGATGATACATAACATCCTAAACTAGTTGCCTAACAAGGAAATGGGACTATATGGCCTTTAAGCTCCATTTTGGAGTTTACTCCCCAAGAACGTTCTTGGGCAGTAAACTCCCGGATCTCACATTTTAGACATGTAATCTATGTTAATAAACATAAAACAAACATTATAACACAACTAGAGAAGTGTACTCACGAATTGGGATGAAAACCCGAAGATCCATGAGAGAGAATATGGCTTTTCTCTAGTTGGAAATGTGAATAATGAATGAATTTAATTCAGAAATCTATTTATAGTCCTGAAATATTTTGGCAGAAAATATTTTTATTCTGGAATTGGACTCTAACATTATGAAGTGTTGAAATGCTCAAGTTTCACAAACCCATGAGCATCCACTCTCCTGAAATCTCCTTAAATGTAAACCTTAGTGTACACAAACTTATTCGGAAAAGTCTGAAGTTCATTGAAACTGGACTAGCTTCTATTGAATAGTTAATGTTTGTACAAAATGGAAATTTCGGGTTGTCACATCAAGTGAGTGTATAGTCACTTTAATCTTACACATAGATATGAAGTATTTTATATAAAATATGTGCTATGTGTATGTGTATATATATATATATATATATATATATATATATATATATATATATATATTATTTTTTTATTTGAGATAAATATTGAATGAATGTTTTATACATGTTTAAAATGATTTAAAATGTATATTTTTATTTTATCTACAAATATTTTGGGTATAACATGGGTAGATGAAATAAGTTGATGTGTGATAAAATGATGAGAGGCCTCGATGTTGTTTTTGTTCCAGTCGTCTAGCGGAGTATGGATGACGACCATAGACTTTTCTAGATAGTCTTGTGCAACACTAGCATGCTCACCACCTGTAGGTGTTAATGAACTTGGGTGTTCATTCGCTGTACTCTATCCCCCCCCCCCCCATGGTTGGCTTATTTGACATATATTGCTGGGAAACCCCGAAGCATGCGTTGTCTCCCCGATGAAATATTCTTAGACTAGGTCCCTTGTGTTAGTTGTTTTAGGGACATAACGTGAGAATAACGGGAATGGGTAATTGGGTTATTGTTGGTTGATGAAATTTAGATAATTATTTATTGTGGGTTGAAAACCCTATATGCTCACCAGGCTCCCAAGCCTGACCCACTCAGCTTTCTATTTTAAAGGTAGTGGACCCAAAGCATAATTTCGATGATGATGAGTGATTTTTGGATTATAGGCCAGTAGTTGTAAATAACTGTTGTAAGGCTTATAATATATTGTTTATGCTTTTGATCTGTACTGAACATGACATCCCGAGTCTTTTTAATGAAATACCTTTCTACGAAAATGCTTTGATAAATCTTTATCATATATTCATTTTGGGAACAAATTCCGCAACACTTTTAATCAAAGGATTACTCTGATTTTATTATAAAAGCATAAACTAAATCGGTCTTTTCTGGCCCTGAAATTGGGGATGTCACAGTTGGTATCAGAGCATTAGTTTAAGCGAACTAGGAATTTGTAGGATTTCTAGACTTAAATCAGAATGCTAAGCAATGATTGTGAGGTGTGAGCGCTAGTATATTTTAGGAAAGATGCCTAAAATGTTTTTATGTGCTAAATGTTATGTGTTTTCCATACATGCTATTATTTGTTCGGATCTATGGTCTGTTGACGACCGGATCTGGAAACCTTATGTGTCACACCCTAAAACCAAGAACGGCGGAAACGTTATGGGGCGGAGGACGTCATGTATAGTATCACAACAATGTAAAGTAGTAAACAAGCAACAACATCATCCATTGCATTAATAATAGAATTATTATACAAATGTGTTTTGTCAAATTTTGATAAACACTAAAGCATAAATCAAAATGAAAGATGAGTCTTCAACGAGCTCCATCTTCCCAAATCCTTGCATCTGTACCTGTCTATGATGACCTGAGGATACAAGTAATTTTGAAAGCGAGTATTAGCTTTGAAGCTGGTGAGATCATAAGTATTTTAGTGTCTTAATTTGTATGAAAATACTTGTATGTATTTGAAATGTAAGTATTTGTATGTATACGAATTGTAAGTATTGAAAATGTAAATGAACTGTAGGTATGAAAATGTTTGTAAAACAACTGTAAACGTTTGAAAAGCCCTAGAAATCCCTATGATTCTTATTAGTAACAAAACGAGTCTTCTACCAAGACTTAACTGTTCTCAATAAAGTCTTCTACCAAGACCTAACTGCTTTGCATGTAGTCTTCTACCAAGACCTAACTGTTCTGAATGTTTGTTTCTTGTAAAAGTGTGTAATTTTCCCAAGTATAACTATCATTTATAAAAATATGGTTTATACATTATTATTTAAGTGAAATAGTCACTAAATTTATATAAAGGATAAATTACTGTAGTACTTGTAGTAATGTATTATAATAACTATTGTTGTACTAACTACCTTAAACCGGATTTATATTAAGGTATCATGTGATAAATTGCACCATACTATAGACCGGTAACAACGACAACGTATAGTCGAAAATAAGGTATGACGTTTGGCACCCGCAGACCTGCTGGTCTGGCTGTAGCTAGCAGCAAGGTGTAGGATAGTCAATCCAGTATAGATCTATACGCAAACTCACGCTCTCCCTTCAAGAGACTCTGGCTACAACTCGGGTCATGACAATTAAGGCATGCTCCCATACAGTGAATCACAATTTTATTAGCGTATTAATGTAAGTGTAATGTAACGAACTGTTCTAGCTGTAAAGTACGTGCTCTCTACCTAGCAAGTATAGTAATGTAATCTTACTAGTATAGTTGTATATGTTCTCTTTCTAGTATAGCTGTATATGTTCTTCTAGTAGTAAGTATTGACTCATGAATAAACTGACTCATAGTATGATATCGCGTTCTAGTAATAGTTCTAGTATCTTCCTAAACTACCCATATGGTAGTTTACTAGTAATCTAACTGGTACGTATGGACATGGATGTATACCCTTGCTACCCAAGGGCATGGGATGAACTGGAAGGACCTTTATGACTATATATGTACATGTGATATATATAACTAATGTTTAAACGACTTTCGGACGAATACCCGATATCCCACCAGACCACATCTCAAGCGCGAAAAGGAAATAGGGTGGATAGCCTTCCTAAGTCTTTTAAACATTTCTTATATAACTATACATATAGAGGCATGCAATTTATAATTTAAAAGCATAAAATAAGATTTGTAAAACCTTTGAACATAAATATTTTCTAAGAAAAGACCGACTTGATGTCAATCTATAAAACGGTTTGAAGGCATGGGTTTGATAAAACGGTTTAGTATAAAGAAACATTCGTTTGAAACACAATTGTAAACAAGTTTGAAAAGTAATATACGGAGTAAAATGTACAGAGAAATAAGGAGTTTTAAACACATAAAGTGTTTATGAAAGACATTTGAAGGAAACTGTTTAGTAAAACGGCTAATGAGTAGCCAAACATTTGAATGCTGCTTATTAATCACATGTGATTGATATAATAACTAGCATTATTCTACTTGTATCCCCCCATAAAACATTTAAAAGTAGTTTAAAACATTATTTAAGGGGTATGAACTCACCTGTAGTGAGTGGTTCTGATGAAAGTGTTGAATCAGTTGCTAAGTATCAAGTGGTGACTTGAGTACACACGCGAATTCTAAATAGCATATATGGACACATATATGAATATAATTAGTGTTATGAACAACTAATTAATGAATTGGGACCACCTTAGGGACTAGTAAACACTTATATTGAAGTGTTACAACCGTATATGATTGTATGAAGGGGGTATAAGGCTTTACAAAGGAGTGTATGGCCAAAATACACACTATATGGGTGTGTGCGGCCAGGTGTGCTGCCTAGTGTGCTGCCTGCACATGTGTGCGACCCTGTGTGCGGCCATGTGTGCTGCCAGATGGTGTGTGCTGCCATGTGTGCGGCCAGATGGTGTTCTTGGTACCTTTTATGAAGATCTTCAAGGAGAATGGATGATACTTGAGAGGATTTTCGAGTTCTATGCTTGAGGAAGTGAAAGAAGTGTTCAAAAATGACTACGTGTGGTATATATAGGTGGAGTGTGCGGTTGGGAAGGGTGTGAGGCCGCAAACACATGTGTGTGGCCACACACTCCATGTGTTGGAGTGTTTGGCCCCTTTTTGATTCCTACACTTTGAGTTAACCCATTTCCACACTCCAACCTTGATTATAACACATTTAGAACGCTCCAATAGACCCTAAATGGTACTACAAGATAGCAAAACGAGTCTATTATAGATAAGAAATGAAGAATGCAAGCTAGAAATTTTCGGGTTGTCACATCATCCCCCTGTTAAAGGGAATTTCGTCCCGAAATTAGAATTTAGACAAGGAAGTAGGTACAAATGATCGAGTCATGAGGAGGAAAATTTCTAATCGATTGGTTCTAGCGCTCCTAAGTGAAATCAGGTTCTCAGTTGGTATCCCAACGAACCTGCACTAATGGGCGGTGGCGATGCTTTGTCTGCTTGACCTCTCGGTCGAGGGTCACTACGGTTCAAAAACGAAGGCGTGAATCTCGACGAGTGGACTTACAAGAGTCCTAACGGAAAGGTACGGTTTCACGATCGAGATGCGAAGAGTAGAATGTACGCTACTGAGTTCACGGAGTAGGTCTAGTTTGTGCGAGGCACAGGACTGATTCTGATAAGAATCTCGGAGGTCCTAACTATATTGGATTTAGCTTGCCACGCGATACGAAGCGTATTAAGCCTTTCCCAGAGTGAGTTCTCCTAAAGAACTTGGTCACTCACTTGGAATCTCCAAGGTTTCTTTTTCTTGTTTAACTTCCCAGTCAAGGGCCACCCTTTGATGGGTTAGAGCCGAAAGGGTTTCTGTGATTTACGAGGAGTTCTGGATGAACTATGACAGTAGGTCGGAAAGACCTAGAATTTGGCGAATGACTGTCGGCGTCTCTGATGTTGACCAAATCTCAACAGTTTTGAGAAATTGTATGAGTACTCGAAATTTCCCCACATCACTAACAGTGTGTTATAGGAACCTGACACTACAATTTCAAAACTCGAGTTCATAGAACTTTGCGAAAAGTATCTCCGAAGGTAATGTTTCCAGAGGTTCATCCTTACCACGAGGGTCGATAAGTAACTCATTACATGGAGGAATGACGAACTGATCCAAGTAAGAAAGACGTACCCTACTCATCTAGCTCATGAAAGCTATGGGTGTGTTGGTCCTATCCGAAGGGTATCACTACGGACTTGAAGTGTCCGCATCGAGTTCGGAAGATAGTCTTCCGGACATCCTTCCCTAACACTCGAACTGGTGATATTCAGATCTCGGATCCATTTCTGAAAGTAATTCTTTCCTTGCGTTTGCTCAACGATTTCATCTATGCGAGGCAGAGATAACGATTTCTAATGAAAATTTTTGACAGAGTCCTCGATATCCGAGGCACATACGATGCAATCCGTTGATCTCTGGGAGAATAAGACTGGGGTTCGCTAGGGTGAGAAACCTAGTCTTCTAATTCTATTTCTGTGTGGTTTGCTAAGTTGCCTAACTGTTCTGGTATTTCTGTAGGTGTTTAGACTATAGGGCGATATGTTTACAAGAGTCGACAATGTTTTGGTAAAATGTTTGTTAAATTTGTTAATTCAAAAATGAATTTTTTGGACTTGAAAATTGGGTTGTTACAATATAAACAACTTAAGCTCTAGGATTTTGGCCTCATTTCCAGCCTCCATTGTCCAAACCCTAGATCTCAAAACCTTAAGCTATTTTTGAGTGATTTGGAGCCATTTTGGAGTGTTATTGTGGGTGTTTGAAGTCTTGGAAGGAAGGAAAGTTTAAAGGAACAAGGAATAATTGCTAGATCCAGAAACCTCACTCCATTTTCGCTACTTTCTGGTAATCAGGTCTCAAACTTGACTAATAGTTGACTAGATCTCCTTCTTAGCATCATTTGCTTGTTTTTGGTCCAAATGATATTGTTCTTGAGAGTTGTATGTCCCATATGGAAATCACTTCAGATCTAGGGCCTTGAAGGATTTTTATGACATAAAGGTGCAAACTTTCATTGCATAAAGTTGCAAGTCCCATGCAATTTCTAAGTCACCATTTTGGTCTTTGGAGATTCTTATGGCCATGCATGAGGAAAAAGCTAGGGCTTTAGGTGATCATTTAGTCTCTAGAGTCCAGATCTATAATCTCACAGATTATCTTGTAGTTTTGGTGATGTTAGGATTAAGACTTTGGGCTTTGGGTTAGGATTTGGACCTAATCCATTTAGAAAAAAGGTATTAAGGGGTAAAGTTGGAATCTTTACCCTTCTAGAGGCCTTTTTAATTGAGATCTGAAGTTTAGGGTCTAGATCCGAAGGATAATTACTTAATGAGTTAAGAAAGGGCTATCAAACAGAGGAGCTCGGCGAGTTCAAGGATGGACTCACCGAGTTGAAATGGAGTGTCCCGATTCAGTTGTAATGGAAGAACTCGATGAGTTTAGGGAAAACTCGACGATTTGATACGAGATATCGCGACTTGTGATTTACAGAAACTTGCTGAGTTGAAGGATAACTCAATGAGTTGAGTCAACTCAAAGCGTTGACTTTGACTTTAACCTAGATATTGACTTTGACTTTGACTTGACCTTGACCAAGGTTGACCCGAGAGGATTATGAAGTATGGAATGGCTAATAAGGGTGATTCCATGAAGGGTTGGGCCCAATTTATAAAATTGGGCCATTAGTGGGCATGAGAAGTCTACCTAGTGTTGGGCCTTTCACGTATGGTTTTAGGCCTTAGGTATGGAACGAATTAGATCAGGATTATTTTACCTTAAGAAGGATTATTAGTTTTGACTAAGTGTTATTTTTGTGATGATAGCTCGGGGAGTCGAGAGATCAGCAGTTCGGGGATCTACCAGCTAGCAGTCAAAGGATTATATATGAGGTTCAACATTCAGCTTTGCGAGGTGAGTTTCCTTCAGTGGGAATGGGTCAAAGGCACCAACGTCGGCCCATATATGTATGTTAGTATGTTCCAGACCAAGGTCCAATGTCTGGCAGGGCTCGAGGAATGTTTATATGTAGGTTCCGGATTTCAGTTCAATGTCAGGCTGTGCTCGATGAATGTACTTGTTGTCTATGTGATACTTGTATGTGCCTGGTTAGGGAAGTGAGTGTGGGTGGGGGCCTATATCTCACCACTAGCTGAGTGTGGACGGGGTTCCATATCTTATCATTAGCAGAGTAGGGGTGGGGTGGGGTGGGGCCTATGATAGGCAAGGCCTTAGGACTGGTACTTATAGTACTAAGTATGTTGTCTTTATGTGCTAGCATGATTATATAATTTTGATTATATATGTATAGCGGGAGAGGCCCAGTGACATGCGGGGTCTGGGATAGACAGATCTGTATACTGAGCGGGGATCGATGCAAGGCGGGGCCTGATGCAGGATACTGTCCGATGCCGGGCGGAGCCCGATGTAGGGGCGAGGACCCAGTTTATGTGATTATGTGTATGGTATGTGGTAGTTTGGGGAGACTCACTAAGCTTTGTGCTTATGGTTTTCAGTTTTGGTTTCAGGTACTTCTAGTATCAGAGGGAAGTGCTCGGGATGACTCCATTACACACACCATGATGATTTAGTCTGGGATGTTTTACTCTGATGTTTTGATTTGGAAACTCTGATAATAATGTTTTGAAATACTTTAACTCATGTTTTAATGGCATTATTTTGATAACTATGGTTTTATTAATGATTTAAAACAAAATTTTTGGTCATGATTTTTGGGATGTTTCAGTACTGGATCTTTTTTTTAAAGAGACGGTAAGTAACCTAAAGTAGGAATAATCAAATAAAGTTAGAGGATAAGATAGGTGCATCACACTATTATGTTCTTGCAATAGTAGATCATTTACACAGAATTACGAAGTCTCATCAACGTATGGTTTTAAACGTTGAATCATTAACTTCTTATATTAGAAAAAAGGTGAGAGTGGATAAGTGCATGTAATATATCACGATACATGATATACCAATCGGCACATAGTTTTCAAGTTCTCATTAGTGTCTGGTATATGACACTGGATTATAAAACTTTTAAGAAGAATTATAAGGGCAAGAGTGGGTTGGTGCGTGTGATAGACTACGGTACATAGACTAACCATCGACACAAAATTTCGAATGTTTATCAGTGTGTGGTATCTCACAGTGAATAATTAAGTTCTTATAAAGAAGAGTTGTGAGAAAGAAGTAGGATATCTCAATCACGCTGAGCTGAAATCAGCGTGAATCATTGACATGGTATAACTAATCAGCAAGAAGTACTTTAATCCTTGCATCATAGAGTTAGTTGCAGTCTAGAATCAAAGATTCACTGTCAATTCATAATGGTACAATGTCATAGATCAAAGTAGGAAGTCAAAGTCATGAACAACCCTTTGTCATTTAAGGACCAGACAAGTATCTCTTACGTTGATGACTATGCAAGCAGGGTAAGCCATTTGGTTTTACTTAATGTTTTAGCAGAACATAAGACTTGATGCATACGACAAGCATGCTTCCAGGGACAGACTCAGGTAAAAGATGATTAATCAAGAAAAATAAACACCCAGGCCTTGCGATAATTTTTTATGAGGACCAGGAAATCTCACTTTGAAAGATTAGATAATGCTAGACAATCAACGTGAGTGGGTGAGTCAATATCATCTCAGCAAATGGTCTCGTTGATGAGATACTTAAAGAGATTTAGGCACATACAGCAGCATGTGTCTATGGACACTATCTAGTGAAAAGTTACATACTTGGGTCAAGACATGCCACCGTCAAGTCATGAAACGTACAATGATATCATCACAAAAGACCAAATCAGATGAAGCATAGGTCTTAAATTCAAAAACCGTTTCTACGTCCTTGTTAATTTGAGCTCGTTTACCTTTTTCAACCTTAACTACTCCCCTATGCTTGTGGTTCATCAACAAATTCATTTTTGGCTCTTAAAGCATGACCGTAACGACCTAATTTTCAAGTCCAAAAATTTCATTTTTTAATTAATTGACTTATAAAAAAACATTTATAAGAAAACACCATCTAATAATAACTTTTCATAAATCCACCACTCATGTCTGAAAACCATTCACAAAATAAAACAATGTTAGAGTACAATCCCAAGAAGCTCTAATGCGGAAAACCAACATGTGTGTGTATGATGTGCCGCTACCGTGCCAGCTCCTTCCCCTTCGCTGAAGAGGTACCTGAAACCAAAACTGTAAACTGTAATCATGAAGCTTAGTGAGTTCCCCCATCATACCACATACCATACAATCACATAACATACATACTGCCAGGCAATTCTCGGGTGCCCGACCTACCCGGTACGACCATTCTGGGGTGTCGCCCTACCCATACGGCCTTTCTGGGGTCCCGACCTACCCGTGTGGTCATTCTGGGGTGCCATCCTACCCGTGTCAAGCAATTCTGAGGTGCTGACCTACCCGCCGGTCCTAACAACCGACCCTCGGGGACTATTCCACCCCATACTGCTACTACCACATATATCATAACATAACGTATTATTAGACATATCTGGGGTGTCCGAACTACCCTTCGGTCCTAACAACCGAACTTGGGGACTATTCCCCTCCTACTACCGATATCACATTTAACATATCATGTCAGCATATAAACATATAATCACATACAGTCAGACATATCTGGGGTGCCTGACCTACCCTTCGGTCCTAACAACCGAACTCTACCACTATCACATATAACATGTCATGCCAACATATAACATATCAGGTAGTAGCAAACCTAGATGATATCACAAAGACAATCATCTAACATACAACTCCTACTGGTGGGCCGACATTGTGGCCGTAGACCCACCGCTACTGGAAGGTAACTCACCTCGATCAAGTAGCTACTGTCAAACTGTGTGGGAAGTCTCTGCCTGCTGCCGCTCCGGAAATCCTTTGGCTACAATCCCCACAAAACACTCAGTCAGAACTGATATCTACTCTTAGGGTAACATGAATATTTTACCCTCAACCAAGTCCAAGTCAAAGTCAACCTCAAGTTGATCGGACTCGCCGAGTTGGGCCGTCAACTCGCCGAGTCCTTAACCCTTTATCCGTCCTTATCCATGACTCGAATTGTCGAGTTTGGCAATGACTCGACAAGTTCCTTTGCTATATTAACATCGAATGATCCTTCATCCGACTCACTGAGTTGTATCAACAACTCTTCGAGTTCACCTTCATCTGATGAACAAGTCCTGACCTCGACTCGTCGAGTTGTATGAACAACTTGTCGAGTTCATCATCAATCTTAAGGATATTGCCTTGGACTCGCCGAGTCTGCTCTAGTACTTGTCGAGTTCCATGAACTCCAGGTCCACAATTACGTCCAGTGCGTTGGGTCACTATTTCTTTCCGGCTACAACCCTTCCAACACTCAACTGAGTTCTTTAGACCCTCAACAGATATGGGACCATATGCCTTGGACTCGCCGAGTCCCAAGAACGGACCCACCGAGTCGCTCACGTCGACACTCTAATTCCTCGATTTATGATGTACAAATTTTGATCAAAATATAGATCTAAGCTTATGTTGGATTAGTGTTTAAGTCCATAACTATTTTGGTATGTACTTGACCCGATGGTGCATAGTCCTTTTGGGTTGCCTTCACCAAAGCAACTTGATAGGATGAATTATGGAGAGAAAGGATTAAATATGATTTATTAATATATTATGAGAATAATATATTAAAGGAGAAATCATATTGTATAATTAATATTAGTCAAGAATTAATTGGTAATTAGTTTGTGGCTAAAAGAGATTAATTAAACTTAAGGGACTAGAACTGTCAATTGTATGATAGTTGAATATTGAGCTAATGGACTCCAAATTAAAGGGGTGGACGAATTCTATGGGGAAACCCATTAGAAATCGTCCTAGGCCTTTAAGGAAGGAGTCCATGGGTTGCTTAGGGCTTAAGCATCCAAATTAGGGTTTCCTTGTTTAATAACCCTAATAGCCTCTCTATTTAAAGGACCCTTAAGGCCCAAAAACGGGGTGAACTTTTTGATTAGGGTTTCTACACGTTTTGGGCAGCCTACTTCTCTTCTCCTCTTCATCCTCTTGCTCTTGGTGTTTGTGAACCATTAGAGGAGTGACATTTGTGACTCTAAGCTTTCTAAAGTCATTACAAGGAGGATTTGAGATTGTTATTGCTACATAACAATCAAGGTATGATCTAAACCCTAATTCATATGTTATATTGATTATCATATACTAGATCTAGGGTTTATAGTCTTGGATGAATTGCATGTACAATAGAGAAACCTAGATCCAAGCATTAGGGTTTGTATCAGCACATAGGATGTTCTTATGGCTAAAACCCTTCAGCTTCTACAATCGATCTAGCACGTAAATTTACAAACTTTACGTGCATGCATGGAAGAATGAGCTCAAATGACTCAAAAAGGAACTCCCAACATGCATGAGACTTTCCATGGGTTCTAAAACAGTTGGTTTCTGCCTTGGGGTCCCTCAAGAACTCTGGATCCGAAACCCTAGCCCTCAACCATGCTTGCAATCATGGTTGGTTGCCAAAATGGCTCTTAGAAGCCCTAACTTTATTCACAAATAGATCCATAATAATAACGCGCAAGTTATAAACTTTATACCTCAAATGTACTGCAAAAGATACTCAAACTCGGATCCCTCTAGCCTCCTCTTGTTCCTTCAAGCTTTTCCTTCCTTTCTTGGATCACAAAGGCACCAAAATCACTCAAAAGGCCTTAGATCCTCACACACACGATTAGGGTTTGCTATGGGGGTCTTCTGGGAGCAAATGGGACGAAGGGTGACTGAATGAGATGTTTAAATAGGGTGCAAACCCTCAGATTAGGGTTTTTGTCCAGGCAACGTCTACTCGTCGAGTCCGGGACCCGACTCGTCGAGTCCACAGCTTAAATTCTGCGTCCCATCCCGCTTCTACTTGGCGAGTTGGACCTTCAACTCACCGAGTTCAAGGCCAAAATGTAAGATAGCTAATAAAAGAAATACGTACCAAGAACCAGGTGCTACAATGACATCTTAGAACACATAGTTTACTGCCAAATAGTTTTAAAATGGTGCAATGAAATTGCAAATCTTGAACCAAATGTGTATTAACACATTAGGTAGACCATTACCAAGACCCATTTGAAACTAGCTAAACATATCACATGATCAAGCATTCATGTTATCTCTCGTTTAACTTCAAATCAGTGTCTGAAACCAAAGAACTTTGAACACAAAATAAATACATAATTGGTAGGATCTTTTAAGGAACTTTAATTTCTTTAGTACATCAACAGCTGTTGATTTCACTAATTGGTACATGTCAGCTCGTCTTAGGATTCACCATGAGAATTGGAGCTGCACACAAGTCTCTAAAATCAATAACAAGATAATATTGTTAGTCTTTGTTGCTCCCCATTCGCTAATGATCCATATCTGAGCATTTTTCCACTTATATTTCTATCAAGAGACAGAAAATATACACTTGAAAACTTTTGCCAACAGACCTGCATAACTCTTGTTTTTGTAGTTTATATTTGAAGTATAACTGAAAACCCAAATAAGTATAAAAGACAAAAATAAACAAAATCAACTAGAAACATAAAGGACAAAATAAAACGAAATATACTTCATTACTAAAAACATTATCTTAAATGAAAATAAAACAATTAAAATTTGATTTTTTTGTATATATAAACTTAAAAGAAACTACCTAAAAACTTTTTTAAAAATCGATTTCTTTTATTAAAAAAATAACAACAATAAAAAAATCGATATTTTTATTAAATAGAACACATAATAGTGGAAAAGTCCCTATCATGGCTTCACTATTTTCTTTTCAATGAAGACCCCGTTTCTCAAGGAGCCACCTCAAAGACTATTCAACTCTTTTAGCTTATCTTGTCTTTTTCTCATATTTAACTCTCTTGTAGTTTTACGTATGCGTTCATTTATTTAGGGATATATACGGTAAGTAAAGTTTTAATATTTTTACCGATTTGAAAAGAAAGTTTTAAATTTTATTTTTCTGACAGTAAAATCTAAATTATTGGTATTTTTTTTTGACATTTTTACCATTTTTTTCCGGTTAGCCGGTAATTAGGACTTTTTTGTCAAAAAAAAATAAAGTTTAGGACTTTCTTGTGAAATCGTAAATTAGGACTTTACTGTCAAAAAAATAAAGTTTAGGACATTATTGTCAAATCATTGAAAATATTAGGACTTTAGTGTATTTTCGTAACCCAAGAACTTTTAATTGTGAATTTTATTGCAGCACCACTGTTTTTTTTACCATCATCATCTTTACCCTTACACAATCACGATCAGGAGAAACATATGCAAAAGTGAGAGCGAGAAAGGGTGAAAAGACTTGTAAAACTTTCTTCTTGCTTCGCCACCAAATCTTGAACTAAAAAGTGGGGACAAATTATACAAACACAAACAACACATGCCTAGTAAAAAAGGTGTGAATGTGGAGAAGGGAAAGAAGGGCAATTTCGTTTTTTTCAGTTTCTTATTTCTCCATTTTTGGGACTGTAAAAAGCCAACACAACACTGGTTCTTTCTTTCTTGATTATCTCTATTTTTTTCAATGTCGGTTTATTGAGATTAAAAAAAATGATTTAACAAGAAGCAAATATTATGGATTTTAATAGGATCTAGCTGACTAGATAAAGTTTCAATAACTCTTATGTTTAAAGGGTATCATACCATTAAATTTCTAACAAAAAAAAGGGATATATACACCAAAGTCCAAATATTTTCAATGATTTGACAAGAAAGTCCTAAACTTTATTTTTTTGACAGTAAAGTCATAATTGACGATTTGACAAGAAAGTTCTAAACTTTATTTTTGACAAAAAAAAGTCCTAATTACCGGGTAACCGGAAAAAAGGGTAAAAGTGTCAAAAACTGCCGTTAATTTGGACTTTACTGTCAAAAAAATAAAGTTTAGGACTTTCTTGTCAAATCGATGAAAATATTGAGAATTTACTGTATATATCCCATTTATTTATATAATGTTATTCGTTATAACCAACGTTCTAAAAACTCATTATGACTCCAAGGCTCGCACCTACCGTCAAGCTTTACCAAAACGCCGTCTTAACTTTTATATGTGTATAAAAATGAATAATAGTTGAATATATATATAAAAATATTAATTATATAGAAAATTATCGTCTTATGTCATGCCTTACAAACATCCTGGCTCGCCAAGGCTCGGAAAAGCTTGAGGCTTAACATTGTCGCCAAGTCATGCCTTACATTATTTAGAACCTTGGTTATAACTACTACTAACCATTATAGTGGTGAGTGTCATATGATTACCACATTTCCTAGCACTAACGATGAGATACTTATCACTAAATACACCACTTCACCTTATTTTTTTAATTAAATTTAAATAAAAAATACATAAAAATCATATAAATTTTTTTAAAGTACTAGTTTTCATTAATTGAAAATACCAAATTACATTATTTAAAATAAAAAAACATTAAAAATATAAACTACATTAATTAAAATAAAAAAATAAAAATAACATTAGAAATAAAAAACCTAAAATTACCAAGCTTAACTAAAAAACTATCCCTTATTTCTACGTCGGACTTGAACAGACTCCTTCATCGTGAGAATTAGCTCCAAATCTTCGTCTTCGAGGTCGTCCGCTTTCATTTTCAAGATTTCCATATCGATTTTTGTTTTGAATCACCGATTGTGTTTCTATCATTTTTTGTTCTACCCGACTCAATATCCCCGCCTTCATTTCTTGAACGTGAACACAACAATCAAATTTCTCTCCAAATTGATCCATAACACTATATCCCGAAGCCGTTGAAGCCGATTTTTTTGCTTTATTTCTTCCAATGGGCCGACGAAGAGGTTGCTCCTCTTCAAGATCGAGCAGTTCGTCGTTGATGTCAAAATGTGTTCGCCCGTCCGATTGTTGAGACGTTGCATCATGGTTTCTTGAACGATTTGAACCAGAAGATTATGAACTTCTTTCTGTTTTGCTCTTTGCATTTAGGAGCATCTTTCAACTTTAGCCAATGTTTCACATACGGAAAAGCTTTACGGGTTGCATTATTTTTTCAAATTGGTCCAAAGCCACCTTGAAAACATCAAAATCGTTTGACCCACTTTTTCCTATGTTTAGGAGGTTGTAAATTCCTCCAAATTCGGTGCATTTGAGTTGAATATCGTGTCACTTGGAGTTAATTTGATCGGGCTTTCGACTTTCACTTCCCGTTAAATCATAAAACACCGAGTGAACTTTCTCCCAAAAACAACTGAACATTTAACAATCACCTTCAATCGGGTATTGGGAAGCCGAAATCCATGCCTCGACTAGATTTTCTCCTTCGTCTTTTGTCCATGCGACCCTTTCTTGGGTGGTGTTGGGTCGGGCCGATTTTTTTCCTTTTTTCTTTTTATGTTGAGGTAGTGGTGAAGGTTGAGTTTCCGAAATGAAATCCGGCGAATGAGAGGGTTGTGATGGTTGTGGTTGTGGTTGGAATGATTGTTGTTGGAGTTGCTGGAATTCTTGGAAAGCTTGATATTATTGAATTTGTTGTTGGAAGGTCGGGAAATGTTGATATGGATAGGGGAACCGGTTTGAAGAAAATTGACAAAACCACCTTGAGGTGATTCTATAGTTGGGAATTAGCAAGGGGTTTTGTCTAATAGAAAGACGTTATCGGGTTTGTGATTTCTAAAGTTTGGGGGGGTGTTGTTTTGGTTGAGACCCATTTTTGATTGATATGATATTTTTGTATGTGTATTGTGTATAGAGAAAGAAAGGAATGATGTAAAATTTGAATGTAAAAATATGGTATTTATAGGGAAAAATAGAAGTTGTTTAAAAAAATTATAAAAAAATGTAGCCGTTCAACAGCTACTCTTCTCCCATTCGTCGTTTTCTTTCGTTATCCGGACCACAACGCTCAACGAGCACGACCGACCATGAGATACCGGGGTGGTGTGCACGGACCACGATCGTGGCCATGTAGACCACGAACCGGCTCGTGGCCGATATACCAGAAGGCAGTGGCGGATCCAGAACCAAAACTAACATGGGGCCAAAATATATAAGGGATAAATATAACGGAGATTTTTAAAAAAAGTATGAACTTTTGTTTGTGTTTCTTGGGTTTTTTCACTGAGAATTGGTGCCAAAGAAAACTTAACTGGGTGCCAAAGAAAAATTAACATCCCTATAATGGTAACATAGTTGGGGCACGGGTCGATGTGTTCGACAGGGACATCGAACCCTATAATGGGGGGTGAAGGTGGGTTGCACCTGATCCCACATCGGCTTGGAAGGAGAACGAAACATTTCCTTATAAGGGGTGTGGATACCTTCCTTGACACAATGCGTTTTAAAGTTGTAAAGACAATAGACCCTATAAGAACTCTGCAGTTAAGCGTGCCCGGGCGAGAGCAATTCAGGGTTGGGTGACCCCCTGGGAAGTTTTCGTGCTGGGAGCCCAAAACAGACTATATTGTGATACGTGTTATAGGGGGATGTTACAAAGTGGGTTGCACCTGATCCCACATCGGCTTGGAAGGAGAATGAAACATTTCCTTATAAAGGGTATGGATACCTTCCTTGACACAATGTGTTTTAAAGCTATGAGGACAGCAGATCCCATAAGAACTCTGCACTTAAGCGTACCCGGGCGAGAGCAATTCAGGGATAGGTGACCCCCTGGGAAGTTTTCGTGCCGGGAGCCCAAAGCGGACAATATTATGATACGTGCCAGAGGGGGATGTTACAAATGGTATCAGAGCTAGGGCACGAGTCGATGTGTTCGACATGGACGTCGAACCTATAATGGGGGTGAATGTGGGTTGCACCTGATCCCACATCATCTTGGAAGGAGAACGAAACATTTCCTTATTAGGGGTGTGGATACCTTCCTTGTCACAATGCGTTTTAAATCCGTGAGAGCAGCAGATCCGATAAGAACTCTGTAGTTAAGCGTTCTCGGACGGGAGTAGTACCGAGATGGATGACCCCCTGGGAAGTTTTCGTGCCGGGAACTTAAAGCAGACAATATTGCGATACGTGCTAGAGAGGGATGTTACAAATAGTGTCAAAGAATTGGTGCCAAAGAAAACTGAACTGGGTGCCAATTGTTCAATTACATAAAAAAAAAACTTTTTCTGCTAAAATTTTCAATGGAAGCTAGTTTTAAGTGAGCCATACACCCTATTGGTTATACACTAGATCCGTTAATGCCGGAAGGTCTAATAGACAGCAAGGTGGCTAACTCCTTTTGACTTCTTGAATAGTCTTTGCATTAAAAAAATCAATTAACGCCAATTATTTACTCAAATAAGAATTTATGACCTCACATGTCTTTAAATTTTGAGAGCTTTATGAAAATTATGATACGAAAACTCTTATTCACGATTACATAACAATCTTGTCCCTTTATTCACGATTACATCCAAACATAATACACTCCAGGAGGTTCGACAAACAGGAAGGAAGCAATCTACAGCACCTGATGACCTCCTCCTTCCTCTTGTTAACGTATGCCAAGAATATGACTTGAATGGTGGTTGTGTTTCTTGTGTGGCTTTAAAGATCACACCTGAGATGCTAAAAGTACAAGCAAGGAAGCAGATTGATGCATATTGGGTGAAAATCCGATCAGAAGATTGCACATGATGGTGATTCATGACAGCAATCTCACACGCCTTCACATGTTTTTGTAGAATATGCATGATAACCATGCATCAAATAGCCTTTCTCCAAAAAAGAACGTACTTGTTCCTACCATAACCATAAATAAACACTCCAGACTCTTGCCTTTTGTGAAAAGGACTGAACTACCCTTGTTCATTTTCTTTTTCTAACAAGACCAGAGAAAACTACACTCATTCTTTCAACTGTAAGTAACAACAACCATGCATAGCCGTAATCATCTTTTTTAGTGACAAAAAAACCTTGAGAACCATTTTTTTTTCAGTGAAAAAACGAGCAGGTGATTGAGACTAGGAGGATTGAAGTCTTGAACCCGAGAAAGATTTTATGATGTTGGAGATATCAGGTGAAGCTCTCGAAGCCAGATGCTGAAAGGAGATATTGAAGAATGACTTGTGGAATACGCTGGCTGTTAAGTGAGATCGCTAGCTACGACTAGTAATTTCAAATGAGATACTAAGAGCATATGGTATGGACAACGAGAAATGCTATTTTTGCTGATGTGGCACCTCATAACCTAGTCATAACAAGATGAACATCCCCCTCTTCTTGTTAAGAGGGTGTTATGGCATATCTCGTTGTGATGAACAAAAGTTGCAACGGGAAGTTTAATTGGTTGTTGCATTTATCAACCAATCAAATCTTTTTCTTTCTTTCTCTCTCTACCTCTTAACATGTTATAACATGGGGAACACCATTTCCCCCTTGGTGTTATGGTTGAGGTGACATATGAATTTGGTGTTATAACGTGACCCATACCTAATGCTCTAAACAGAAAAAAAAACTTGAAACGAATAGTGAATGGAATCGGGACTCAAAGGCCTAGGACGAATAAGAAAAATGGACTCTTATCTTTATTATAATTTTTTATTTTTAAATAAAAATATATAATGAAAAAATTGAGTCATATGCAGCTGCTCACTTTGCTCCCCCTCAACGCCCCGTGAATGGAATCAAAGTTGTCTTTTCTCTTCATCAAACATGTGACATTGAGAAGTTTCTATAGATACTAGCTTATGCTTCAAAAGACTTCAAAGGAGGGGCCACAAAGGACGACCCACATGTACAAGCTTTTTGACTGTTGACTTAAATATACAAGACCATGCAACCTTTTCAACTTTACGGTTCCATCCCCTCCAAAAAATTAAGATACAACTCTTGACACCATTTGTACATTACATAGAAACCAGATAGACTTATGGTTGATTATTATTATTATTATTATTATTATTATTATTATTATTATTATTATTATTATTATTATTATTATGCAATAAAATTGATTTAGCAACAAGACAACTTTAATCTTTTTGAAAAAGGTACATGTAATCGCCCCTCCCCCCCCCCTTCCTTTTTTATCCTCTCCCTCTATAGATTTGACCATTTTTTTATCCCCTCTAGATTTATGATTTGACATTATATACACACACACACACACCAGGTGTAAGACCTATTAAGATATAACCTGATCAGATTCATTCTTATCTCTTCCCATTCTACTCATGTGTATTTTACTTAGTCAATATTGTTTTAGTCTTCCGTATTTATTTCCTAGTATAACTGTACATTCGTTTATATATAATTATGTATACATGTTATGTAAATCAATAATCAAATCAATACAGATAACCTTCCCAAATCAATTTCACTCTTTATATGGTATTAGAGCTACGGATTTGAATACTTCTCAAATTTCTCTCCTTCTTTCTTTCTTAGACGCATAATCATGGGCAATATTGCAGAAAACTCTAGCTCCTCTCTAATTGTTAACACCACTTCCAAGGACGATCTCACCATTGTTCACTTTCCTGCCACCCTGAAGCTAACCTATACAAATTACCTTGGATTGAAAACACAGATCGAAGCCCTCCTTCATGGCCTTGATCTGTATCGATTCATTGATGGAACCTATCTTCCTCCATCGTGAATCACATCTGCCGATGGAACAATTACACCTCATGCCGACTACCCTAAATGGTTCCGGCAAGACAGACTACTTTTTGGAGCACTCGTTGGTAGTCTATCTCCCCAAATTTTCCCTCTTGTGACAAATGCGTCATCAACTCGAGAAGCATGGCCAAACCTAGCCGGAACTTATGCTTCCCCTTCACGTGGTCACATTAAGCAACTTCAACATCTCCTAAAACAAATAACCAAAACTTCTACCCAAACTGTCACTGAATACATGCAGAGCATCAAGACTGTAGTTGATGAGCTAGAAATCCTGGGCAAGAAACTTGATCAAGAAGATGTGATTGATGCTGTTCTAAATGGGCTAGACCAATCCACATATAAACCTATTATGGATGTTGTTCACGCAAGAGACTCACCGATTTCTTTCAATGAGTTACATGAGAAACTCATTAATCATGAATTAACTCTTGCACAACAAATCTCATCACCAAATCTCCACCAACCAGTTACAGCTTTCTATGCAAATCATCAACCCCGCAAAATCATGGCCCACTCGTCAAGACAATACTGCTACCGGTCGATTGCCTACACCATCAAACCAATCCTCACAAGCTACTGGAAACCGTCCCTTTTTGGGAAAATGTCAATGGTGTCACAATAAAGGACATTCTCTTGACAATTGTTTCACTTTTAAGAAGCTTTTTCCAACTGTTTCTGTGCCTTCTTATCCCAGGAATGTGCAGGCAAAAAACGCACAGGCTCATCTCATGACACCACAACAAACAACAAATACATCCAACTGGCTGTTTGACAGTGGCGCCAGTTTTCATGCTACAAATGATCTCAAGAATTTGTCCATTCACGCCCTAATGATGGAACCGAAGAACTGGTCATCAGTGATGGTTCGTGTTTACAAATTTCTCGCATTGCCTCTGTGATTATTCAAACACCACACACTCCACTAATTCTCAAACATGTTTTATATGTTCCTGCCCTCTCACACAACATAATTTCTATTTCCAAGCTATGTCTTGATAATCACTTTCTAATTGAATTTTACTTTTTTGTTTTTGTTATAAAGGATCTGACATCCAAAACCACCCTCTTCAAGGGAACATCCACAAAGGGAATGTATGAGCTACGCCCTTCTATCTCACCTCAGATATTTTCCATGCAGCGCACCAACTCATCTACATGGCATCATCGACTGGGGCATCCCCAAAATAAATTTTTTCAGCAATTAGCAGCTTCTCTTTCTTTTAGTTCTAGCTTCATTAAAAATTGTAACTCCTATCAAATCAATAAAAGTCATCGTTTGCCTTTTCATCAAACATCTCTTACATCAAATGCTCCACTTGAACTTATTTTTTATGATGTCTGGTGCTCACTTGTTGAATCTATTGATCACTACAAATATTACATAATATTTGTTGATCACTTCACTAAGTACATCTGGCTGTATTCACTGAAAAAGAAATCAGAATCCCTCAACATATTCACTAGATTTCAACTTCTAGTTGAAAACTTCTTCAATACCAAAATAAAACAGCTGTTCTCTGATAATGTATGTGAATACCTTAAACTTCAATCTTATCTCTCATCCTTTTGTATATCTCATCTCACCTCACCACCTCACACCCCAGAACATAATGGATATGCTGAACGAAGACACAAACATATAGTAGAAACAGGTCTTGCCCTACTCTCTCATGCTCACATCCCAGTTTCCTTCTGACCTTTCGCCTTCACCACTGCTGCCTACTTAATAAATCGCCTACCCACCTCCACCTTACATAATCTATCTCCTTTTCATTGTTTATTCAACAAATCTCCAAACTAATCCAAACTCAGAAGTTTCGGATGTCTTTTCTATCTGTGGCTAAGACCATATTCCCTAAACAAACTTCACCCTAGATCCACCCAATGTATATTCGTGGGTTATTCTCCCACCCAAAGTGCTTATTACACCTATGATCCAGTCTCCTCTAAAATATACACCTCACGACATGTGGTGTTTGTTGACACTGAATTTCCTTTTCCTAAACTTACCCTCACACTACAGATCAACCTATATGTAGTGTGAGGGGAATTATAAACTAGTAGATCTGTGAATTATACACATAAAATAGTAAAAATGAGTGTCATGTTCCAAGATCTATAAACTAAACTCAAAAATCAGCCTTTCACAGAAAAGTTTTGGTCTAATCTCAAACTGTTTTGACCACCTAAATGATAATATTTTTCAAAACTATTTTACATGCTCAAAGCTCAGGTTTATGCCTTTAAAATGACTACTCTCACGTTTTCATACGATTTTTCTACAATGTTTGGCGAATTTTACAAAACTGCCTATCAGATTTGAAATAATTTCGGACTAGCCTATAAAGGAGAGCAATTTCACACTTGTTAGAAGCAATTAAAAATTATGAGAAATTTTTTTTACAAGGTAAATAAAATTTCCAAACTTCAAGAATTTACGGATCCAAATTTCGACTTACGATGAGTTTTCTACGAATTTTCAAACAACTAGGTCAGAAAAGCCCAAAACCAGAAAAATGTGTGTTTTCACAAAAATCAAGCCAAAAATGATATTTTTGACAAGAATGGGTTTAAAATGTTATTTTTACCACAAACTAGTCATCAACACAAGTTTTGAACAAAATGGAGGCTAAAGTGTTATTCTTAAAAAAATCGGGCCTTAATTGTAAATTTTTGGCTTATTGGGCCAAAAACGTCATTTTTACAAAAAAAAGTGGGCTTTTATGCTATTTTAGAGATTACTTGAACCAAAACCAACGATAAACTAGCAAACGGATTAATTTGATCATTTTCTAGGTTATTGGGCCTTAGTGACCCATTTATATGTTTGATTGGTCGTATATACTATTTATATGTTTATTGGGCCTCATTGACCCATTAACATGTGCGAAGAACCTTGGATACTATTTGTGTGCTATTTAGGCCTGTAAAAACCTTACATATAAAATACGCATTAGTTGTCCTTTCATATATATTCCGGGCCCATGTTATATAATCTCATTCCAATTGGGCCTTGAAATGATTTACATGTTTAGTGATGCCTTAGTGCTTCACTTACATGGTTCAATGGGCCTGGAATGAGTTTATACTTTTCTTCGCGTAAATTCAATTAAGGATCTAGTGAGTTTTGTAGGTTGGCACCTATTAAGTGTACGATCGTAGCCTGTAGTTATAATCAGAGTTTCTTGGAGGGAGAGCGAGGATTTGTGTATAGATCTATACGGGGATGACACCCCACACCTGAGCTATTCGCTATAGTTAGACTAACTCAGTCTAGGGTGACGAAAACCTTTTAATCAAAATCGGCATCCAACAATGCCAAGACAGGCGAAATTGTCATTATTTAGTACGGTTATGACGGCTCACTTAGAGGAATTAACGTTATGAAGTTTACGGAAGACCACTCTCTTTTCTCTTGGATTACTCGGAAACATACTCGTACTGGTACTCAACCTCGGGGGTTGGTATGGAAACTTTCTCTTTTACCGACAACATCGAGTTGTCTGGGAACATTCTCTTTACATGCTCTTTAAATTCTCTCTACATTCTCTTTACCCTTTTAGTCAAATAAACAATAACATACATGCATTAATACAAGATCTGACACAAACATACTAAACAATTTGCAGAAAATATAGGATTTTTTTGGTGGTTTCAAAGTTATACAAATCATTTTCACAAACATGCTTATGAACTCACCAACATTTATATTCTGTTTAAATTAACTTGTATTCCCAGGAAACCGTTGAAGCAGGATGAACGAAACAAACTAATGGATATTGTGTTATATTTTGTTTCATCATACTCTTACTATTTTGGCATGTAATATTCAAATACAATACTCGATGTAAACAATGAATGTTTTTATATTACACATGTGATGATGATGATGTTATGTTTCAATTATATACTCTATAATGATACTATAATGTTGAAAGTCACACCAAGCCCCCGGACGTTTCCGCTGTTTGGTTCGGGGGTGTGACAGAGAATGATTTCTAGAGCCCGAGAGTGGGAAGCTTGTTTGGAACACCTTTGTAAAAGGGGTATTATATGGGAGGCCTGCGGATAGGGTCCTATAGAATGGTTATTCAGCATTGTCAGGATTCAGTGGTTAGCAACCATTAGTGATTGACAGACTAAAGCGCCAATGGAAAGGGGTTCGTTGCCGAGGTATTAGTTGGAGCATATATCTTTTGGTCTTCAGGACATGAGTGTGGGGTCGTTCAAGCATTAGTGGCTGGTAGTTTCACTGGGATTCAGGAAGTGTTCATCTGGTTCTTAGAAGTGTGTGATCAATTGGGTCTAGCTAGCAATGGAGCACTAGTGGGGAAGAGTTGGTTGTCATTAGATCGATCGTTGGAAGTGAGAAGGATTGAGAATACTCCCATTTTCATGTATTATGAAGGCTTAGTCGAATCTAAGTGGGGGAGTGGTACCCCGAGATGCGGAGGCGGGAGAGGTTTTGAAACGGGGATAAGTTTCACAACCCGATAGGGAGAATGGAGACCCTAGAGGCTGCTTGGTTTAAGGGGTTGTGTTGATTGGGGGTTCGGCAAAACTCCCCAGCATAAGAACACGTCTTCTAGGTGCTTGATAACAGAAGTTGGGGGAAACAAGTTGGAGTTCTAGTCTCGACTCTGAGGGTTTTGTTTGGATTAATAGATTGAGGGTTGTTAGCTTCCAGGGCTCAGCAGTGCATTCAGCATAGGAGTGCGGGTTATTTAGTGTATGTGGTGGGCACGCGGGTCCGGGAACAGACCACGGATTTCCGAGAGGGTGGACGATCGACATGAGGCCTAGGGTTAGGCTGAGGATATAGTCCACAGAGTAGATTTGGAGTTTGAAGCCCCAAGTGGGTGCGAACAGGATGCATGGGAGAGAGCATTAGGAGGGGGTCCAGGGAGATGCTCAATAGTTTAGGGCGATCCGAATAGACTGAAGGCTAGTGGGGCGTACCAGTCAGGCCGAAGGCTCGGAGAATGGTCCAGACAGGCTGAAGGCCCAGAGAGGCGGTCCAGACATGCTGAAGGTTCTGAGAGGTCCAGATAGACTGAAGGCCTAATAGCGCGGTCTAGTCATGCTGAAGACTCTGTATATGTCTATAGATCTATGTTCGGGTATTGAGTAGGCTGCTATGTTATAGCAATCAATAGCTCTGTTCCAAGTATTTAACATGCTGCTGGAGTAGGCTGAGGACTCCGGTGTATTTTGGTTGATCATAAGTTGTTATTAGTGGTCAGCCGGAGTTCAAAGGATCTTGGTGATCTCATCAGTTCGGCTTGTCTCCGAGGTTTCATCTTCTTGGATCGGGTAATACTGCAGTTGGGGACTAAGAGTGGATCCGAATGAGTATTCGTCAGTTTTAGGAACGTTTGGGATTAGAATATCCTGTCTTTCAGGTTTTGGGAACCGGGTTAGATCTTTTTCATGATCGTTTATGGCATTTGGATAGGGTTGAGGCAGTCCCGCTCTATGCAGTAGACCAAGATACCCGGTGCGGACCAACTGTAAGTCGTTGGCACGGAGACTCTGTTGGAATAGTGTCTAAGGCTGCAACTATATTAGGCAAGTATTTGACCCGGTTGTGCATGGTCCTTTTGGGTTGCCTTCACCATAGCAACTTGATAGGATGATTTATTAAGAGAGAATAAATATTATTAATATATTATGAGAATAATAATATTGTTATTTGATTAATATAAGTCATAGAATTAATTAGAATTAATTTGGTGACTTAAAGAGATTAATTAAATAAGAGGGTATAAACTGTCAATTGTTTGATAGTTAAACTTTAGACTGTAAATCCATATTGGATAGACGGTGGATGGATTCTAGAAGCTATGGATAGCTTAAAATCGTCCAAGTCTATCTAAAGAATGGATTTGGATTGCTTTAAGAGAAGATTATCCAATTAGGGTTTAAGCTGTAACCCTTAAGGAGTCTACAAGTATAAATAGACCCTATGGCAAAGGGAAATCGACACTTGATCTCAAGTAGAGAACCCCTGGCCGAGTTCCTCCCCTCTCCTCTCTCTCAAATCATCCTCCTTGCTATTTGGTGTTTGTAAGCCATTAGAGGAGTGACAATTGTGACTCTAGAGCTCCAAGACAACAAGATCAAACAAGAGATTCAAAGGTATGATTCTATATCTGATTTAGTGTTGTTCTTATTCCTAATTAGTCATTAGAAGTCTTGGATTCAAAGCATGTTTAATTAGAAAGCCTAGATCTAAGCATTAGAGTTTTGCATGCGCACATAGGAAAGTTCTTATGGCTAAAACCCATCAGTGGTATCAGAGCCTAACTTGGTTTTCATTAAATTGTTGCTTATTTGTTTGAAACTTAACTGCAAAATTTGATTTTTGTGTTTCTGAGTCATGGACTTGGCGAGTTCCATAGTGGAATCGGCGAGTTGGCCTGACTCAGCGAGTCACTTGGTGCACTCGGTGAGTCCAAGCGTCAGGAATGGCCAGATTCGGGATTTCTTCATGATTATCTTATGGAAACTTACCTTAATCATATTAGATCAACCCTAATCCGAATTTTTGATATATATGACTATAATCTTGATCTAATTAAAGATATTTATCAACTAATAAAATATTTAATTTCCTTATATGATAATTAATTAATTATTTTGATTATTTTGGTAATTATCTTGCAATAAATATTGAATAAATCAAATATAGATAATTAGGAAATTAATTGTTAATTGAAATTATTTGTTATTTGATCCTCCATGTTTTAAATGTTTAAAACTTGTCATCAAGTTTTGAAATTTATATTTTGTGATTAAAAGTTTTAATTTAGACAATTTAAATTTCAAACCCTAGATTTTAAAATGTTTAAAATACAACCCTGTACTAATATAATATTACAAGATATATATATATATATATATATATATATATATATATATATATATATATATATATATATGTATAACTAAAATGCTAGTCTTACCGTTAGTAGGCCTCATTCACGAAGCCGATCTATAAGGTGGGTATAAGGTTGCGGCCTATAAAATGGCACTTAATGGGTGTACACTCACACCCACCACTTGCTTGATCGGTGGAGGGTCGTTAGCCGAACGGGTAGGATAGGGCAACCTCATCCTCTCATTAAAAGTATAATAAGTAATACAAAGTAACTACACATATTTTAAAATTTCCCAATCTTAGTTACTTTAGGAAAAGTGAATTGATGCAATCCCATGAAATTACACTTTGCACCCTTTCTAAGAAGTTAGTGGAGCGTGTGTGGTTTACCGGCACACTAATTGGTTCTAAGCAAAGGTGGCAAAGGGTGATTCATTGTTTATCATACTTCGATGGAACGTGTGTGGTTTACCGGCACATTGAATATGTGATCGTTACAATGAAGGCACCATGTGAATTTGCATGGTAATTCACACCCGCTTTGTGATCCTCGGTATCCCAGTCACAAACAAGAGGGGCATATCGAGATTTAAACATGCAATTGAATAGTTTCAATGAATCTCATCCGAACCTAGGAATTCTCAATACATTTAGGACTTAAAGTTAGGTTTTTATGGTGGAGAATTACTGAATCGTCATTCACTTACCTTCAATTTATTTGCATGATAGATTACGGCATCCCTTTTCTAATATGTAAATATTGTTGTTGGATCCTAGCCCTAATTTTTCTTATTGGGTGATAATTAGGGATTCATATTCTAATATATCTTTGTCCTTTCTTTTTGTAGATGTCGAATGCAAACAACGTTGTTGCAAGTTCTTTCACATTGATGAGCCTTTGCCAAAAGGTCACCTTCGATGGAACGAACTTTAGCGAATGGATAAGATACATTCGCACGATTGCTCACTATGAGGATAAGGAGTATGTCCTCGATGAGAAGCTCGAGAAAATCAACCCTGAAATCGCTACTCCGGCTGAAATGACCGCTTTTGAAACTCATGAGCGCGATGCAACGAAGGTACATTGGATCATGATAGACACCATGAACTCCGAATTCCAAAAGTCCTATGAGGACATGTACCCGTACGAGATGCATCAAGACTTATTGGAGAGATACCACCAAAACGCGAGACAAGAGCGTTATGAGATTTTCACTAACATGATTTCCGCTAAGATGGGTCATGGAGAATCTCTTACCGTGCACCTGCAAAAGATGCAAAGGTATGTCGACCGCCTTCGCAAGTTAAATGTTGACTTTGGGGAAGACTTGGCGATCGACATGGTGCTTCACTCTTTGTCTCCGATGTACAATCAATTTAGGATGACTTACCACATGAAAAAAGAGGAGGTCACCCTAAGCAAACTCCAAGGTCTCTTGAGGGTCGCTGAGAGCAACTTCAAAGACAAGTCTGTTGCACCAACTCCCAATCCACCCGCTGCTCATGTCTTGGCTATTGGTCAAGGAAAGGGAAAGAAGAGGAAAGCTTCGTCTAAGAACTATCGCAAGGTTAAAGCCCGAGATGGTGCCTCTTCTAGTGGGACCAAAGTTGATCCTGCGAAGCCCTGCCCTAACCCTAGGGAGGCAGAGTGCCACCATTGCCACAAGATAGGACATTGGAAGAGAAGTTGCCTAGAGTACCTGCAAGCCATCAAGGAAGGAAAGATCAAGCCATCTTTCACAGGTATATACACATTTAAATCTAACGATTCTAATCATGCTATTTCTTGGGTTCTTGATACCGGTTGTGGTTATCACATTTGTTCTAATGTGCAGGGACTACGAAGAAGTAGGGATGTTGAGCAATGAAGGATCAATCTAATCATGGGGAACAGAAGATCGTCGCCTGTGACCAAGATTGGAGTATATTCTTTAGTGCTTAGGAATAATTTATGTTTAGATTTGAACAATTGTTGCTATTCGCTAGAAATGGCTAGAAACATCATTTCATTTCATGGTTTGTTTAGACAAGGTTTTAGATTTTCTTTTAATAATGAGAATGGTTCTATTTTGGCTTATCTAAATGGTGTCTTCTACTTTGAAGCTATACCATGTAATGGAATATATGAAATTGTTATGATTATTGATAACTTAGGAAATGATGTTTTGAACATAGATTCTTCCACTAGTATGGATAAAGCATCCTTGTGGCATTGTCGTATTGGACATGTCAACAAGAAACGCATAGCCCAACTCCAAAAGGATGGAGTGTTGGAGTCATTCGACCTTAGGGAAGATGACACGTGTGAGTCTTGTTTGCTTGGAAAGATGACTAAATCACCCTTCACGAGCACGTGTGAAAGGGGTGAGGGTCTATTGGACCTAATACATACCGATGTATGTGGACCGTTTAGATCAACCACAAAGGATGGGAACCACTTCTACGTGACTTTTACCAATGATTATAGTAGATATGGGTATATCTATTTAATCAAGCAAAAGTCAGAAACCTTTGAAATGTTTAAAGAGTTCAAGAATGAAGTGGAGAATCAATTGGGCAGGAAAATCAAGATGCTTCGATCCGATCGAGGAGGAGAGTACCTAAGTCTTGAATTCCACGATTATCTCAAGGAGTGTGGAATAGTTTCAAAATTGACGCCTCCTAGGACACCGTAGTTGAATGGTGTGGCAGAAAGGCGTAATCGAACATTATTGGATATGGTTCGCTCTATGATGAGTCATGCTTCACTATCAATCTCTTTTTGGGGGTATGCCTTAGAGACTGCCGCCCATATCCTTAACCGAGTCCCTTCTAAGAAGGTTGCCAAAACACCTCACGAGATGTGGACAGGGAAAGCTCCCTCATTGGCACATATCAAGGTTTGGGGTTGCGAGGATTTCGTAAGACGAGGTACTCACGACAAGCTCGAATATCGAAGTGAGCAATGTATTTTCATCGGCTACCCGTAGAAATCCTTTGGATATCTCTTCTATAGACCGAAGGACAATGTTGTCTTTGTTGCGAGGAGAGGAGTTTTCCGAGAGCGAGAACTCATAGGCCAAGGAGACAGTGGGAGGCAAATCGAGCTTGAAGAGATTCAAGAGTCGATAGATGAAGGAACCTCTACCGCTGGCACTCAACCCGAGGAGGAAACTCCGGTTGAACCGATTGACGAGTCCTTACCTCTTAGACGTTCCGATAGAGTTAGAGTTCATCCCCAGTTTTATGGTTTTCATATTACTACCGAAGGGGACACGTATATTAGTGATGGTACACTAATAAATCTTGATGAACCTAATAGCTATAAGGAAGCCATGGCAGGCCCGGAGTCTGCGAAATGGAAAGAGGCAATGGATAGGGAGATCCAATCCATGTATGATAACCAAGTTTGGAATTTGGTTGATAATGTGCCCGGACGTAAGACCGTTGGGTGCAAATGGATCTTCAAGAAGAAGACCGACGTGGATGGAAACGTACACACGTATAAAGCGCAATTGGTTGCGAAGGGCTTTACTCAAACTCCCGGAGTTGACTATGATGAAACCTTCTCACCAGTTGCGAAGATAAAATCTATTAGAGTGATGCTAGCTATTGCCACATTTCATGATTATGAGATTTGGCAAATGGATGTCAAGACCGCTTTCCTTAACGAAAAGTTGGCTGAGGATGTTTACATGGCTCAGCCAGAGGGGTTTGTGGATCCGAAGCATCCGAATAGAGTGTGTAAGCTTGAGAAGTCCATTTATGGACTTAAGCAAGCGTCTCACAGATGGAATCTCTTCTTCGATGAGAAAGTCAAAGAGTTTGGATTTGTACGAAGCGAAGATGAATCATGTGTATATGTCAAAGCCAGTGGGAGTATAGTTAGCTTCCTCGTTCTATATGTCGATGACATATTACTCATAGGAAACGACATCCCGACTCTGCAGGAGGTTAAGTCTTGGCTGAGGAAGTTCTTCGCTATGAAGGACCTCGGAGAGGCTTCTTACATTTTGGGAATAAGGATAGTAAGAGAAAGAAGTAAGAGACTAATTGGACTTAGTCAGAACACTTACTTAGAGAAAGTACTAAAACGTTTTAGTATGGAAAACTCGAAGAAGGGAGAATTACCGATACAAAGTAATGCCAAGTTGAGTAAGACTCAAAGTCTGAATACCGAAGCTGAAATAGCAGAAATGAGCCGAGTACCATACGCTTCCTCAGTTGGCTCAATCATGTACGCTATGACTTGTACTCGCCCTGATGTAGCCTTCGCTTTGAGCATGGTTAGCAGATATCAAGGGAATCCTGGCAGAGCCCATTGGATAGCGGTGAAGAATATCCTCAAGTACCTTAGGAGGACGAAGGAATGGTTCTTAGTCCTTGCTATTTGGTGTTTATAAGCCATTAGAGGAGTGACAATTGTGACTCTAGAGCTCCAAGACAACAAGATCAAACAAGAGATTCAAAGGTATGATTCTAGATTTGATTTAGTGTTGTTCTTATTCCTAATTAGTCATTATAAGTCTTGGATTCAAAGCATGTTTAATTAGAAAGCCAAGATCCAAGCATTAGGGTTTTGCATGCGCACATAGGAAAGTTCTTATGGCTAAAACCCATCAGACTCGACGGGAGTGGTAGGGTTGAGGTGGTAGGCCAACAAACCCTGAGAATTTTGACTCGATAGTTGAATTGATTAGACATGTTGGTATTCTAACCTGAAGGGGGGGTTGATATAGGTTAGATATGAGTGCTGTATTGGTTGGCCGGTAGTGGTGGGTATGTTGATTATGGTTTGAGTTATTGCGATGTGTCTTGGGATTCATGTGTGGTATTAGCTTTTATATCTTTATGTTGTGAACGTCGATTAGGCTCTTCGAATGGCGGAGGAAAGTGAATATTTGTAGGGTCAGAGCGTTGGGCAACTGAAGTGACGACAATAGCTTTGATCGGTCATCAGGAGCATTCTAGTCATAGGCTGTGGGCATAGAGATTGTATTGATTATTTTTGTTGTAGGAGCGCATTCGGGTTGGATGTATTGTTGAAGATTCGGGGGAGTTGCACTCGGTTGTGACGAATCTGAGGATGGTGGATGAGATGCAAGGATAGATCCTTGGATCTCCGGTTATGAGTAGACTCGAGCTTTGTTCATGGTGTTTCTCCGATCTAGGGTATTCCATCCTGAGGATGACTAGAACCTATGATGGACTGGATTTGATATGTTTGGTATTCCAACCCGAGGGTTGGTTGGGCCAAACATGTGAGGGATACCAGGGTATTCCATCCTAGGGATGACTGGAGCCATCGTAGGTGTTGGGTTTTGAGCAATCTAACACTTCCTAAGTGTGCATGCAACCCTAATAAACCTTGGATCTATGTTTGTCTAAATACATGCAAAATAATAATTTTCCAAGGTTCATAACCTATCTAACATGGCATGGGGTACTTTTAAACATAAAAGAATTAGATGAGATTACATACCTTTTGATGATGAGTTTGATTCGTAAGGAGTTTGAGGGCTAAGCACCAATAGTGTGAATGCCTCAAATGGAATCACAAATCACCACAAACTCTTGGAAAACTTTGAGAGAGTGTATACACAGATAAAAATCGGCCACACACAAAGTCTCACACAACTAGTGCCACTAGTGGCTATTTCATGAAACATAAGCATGCTTATATAGCGTACATGATTAGGGTGAAACCCTAATAACCCATGACCTTTCCTTTTCCAAGGATCCATGGGTTAAAAGCTCCATGGATCATCCATGGACTTCCATTCAAGCCTAGCCCATTAACAAATGAGTGTTAGCCCACACCATATAAAACCAATAGCCCACAATCTAATTAGTCTTCCTTTTAATCTCTAAATTAATTCATAATTAATTTAAGACTAAGACTAATTAAATAACATGACTTCATATTAATATATTATAACTTATAATATATTAATAATCATATGTGTATAACTCTCATAAAATTATCCATAAATAGTTCGGGTGAGATGCAACCCAAATGGACCATGCCGGGTCGGGTCAAGTATATACCAAATCAGTTATGGACTTAGACACCTTATCCAACAAACTCCTACTTGGATAAGTCTAATAACTATATTTGCATATGTTACTTCAGGAACCAACCAGCAATCGTAGCTCTCGAAAACTCAGTTGAACTATGAAGCGCCATTTTAGATAAGTGATCGTATAATCCTCTGTTCTCATGATATCAGCCAGACAAATACATGGAACAACGTCGTACTTATTGTCCAGCAGTTTGTTTCTCGATTTTCGATTTGTTTGACAAAGAACTTAATCGAACACATCAATTTAGTTCTGACCGGCCGGTACATAGGTCACAACAAAATCATCGAGGGGCCCAAATATCGCTTCTATTTCTAGAAGGAACAGATAAACTTCGACTCATATGCTTGTTCTACTACTTGTCGAATTGTACACAAAGGCACGTTTTATAACATCAAGTTACTGATGCGTTTACGTGCAATCAATGCACAACCAACTCATTGGTAACAACTCCTATCTCTAGGTTTGAAGATTTATATGATATTACCGTCTCACGATCACTCGAGATAAATTCCATGAAGTGATACAAGTGAGCGTGCGTTTATTCCAATACTCATAACTTATGAGCACTCATGAATGTTGTAGCAACCATTGGTATGACTAAACCCATTTAGCCATCTACAAACTCGATTCATGACAGTCTTGATTCATACCTACTTCCAACATATGAACGACTGTGGAGTGTTTAAATAACTTAGTCATTCGGAAAGGATAACCTAGCTATTTAGGAAGTCAAAACATGCAAAGTGAAACACAATAATAATCGAATCCAATATGGTCTCAGAACCCTTTTTAATATAAATAGAACCACCTTTTATTTATCACTATATTGATTACACATTATTCATTGTATAATGTTTCAAACAATCAACTTAAGACTTGAATAAAAACAACAGTCGTCCCATGCTCCTAGCATGTACACTTTGTTTTTCTAAACAATAGTTATGCCATACTCCAAGTATGCACACTATGTTTGTCTATGATCCTTACATTGTGATGTAGATCAATTGAACATGATTCCAATGATACTCATTTCACAATCCCAAATCCTTATTGTAAATGTGAGAATCCCCGATTCCTATCATTTACCAAAAAATCTGTTAGATTTTAAACTTTTATGCAATGTTCCTCTTGTAATGATTATGCACAAAGTCACCAAAACCTTGTCACCAGTCATTACAGAGTATTCCAAAGAAGGTCAACTTCTATGGAACGGAAGTCTCATATTCAAAGTACATTGCTTTGAACATCCTTCTTGCATTAAGGTTTTCTAATCTTACATAGATTGAATAACTTCCACCTATGGAGACATTTCCATAGTCCCATTTTGACTATCACTTCCGAACAAGAGTTACTTCTTTTCAGAATATGTCAATATGGTCCTTTCCGACAACTTACATCATACTTCCAACTTTCCCTGAGCAACCAATCTTTGGCGAACCTCAGATTTGTCCTCGACAATTGCTTAATCACTTTAGTCATATCCAGTTCTAGACTTTTCCCTTCTCAATGCCTTAAGCATTTGGAAAATTTTGAAAGGATGAATATTATAGCACATGCAATCGATCCTATATCCGAAGCATATGGGACACGATTCATGATGTTTGACATAAAGACATGATACTAGACTAGTCTTTTGCTATAATATTTTTTTTATTTGCCATGTTTTCAAAATTTAACTATGAAGAGGGATGCCGTAATCATAATCGAATTTTGAAAACGCAATATATATAAAATTTCTTCAAGTTGAACCATTCCAACATAAAATTCATATATATATTCTTAACTAAAGATGATTAAAATCTCAATCTAAGCTTTAGAATTGAAATGAAGTATAATTTTCTCTCCCTTAATTATAGCAAAACAATTTTTCAACCCCTGCAACTTCACGAATTGAAACTTTGTTTTCTATAATTAACATTGCTAACTTGCAACACTAAACGTAATAATCATGCTCCCACTAACATGATGATTATCAGAATAACACTTATGCTTCCACTAGCTCTGACATATTTCCAGAAATTTGTTGTACTTCTGAAATTTAGATTCATACACCCTTTCTTAGATAGCTCACATGTGTGTCCAAACAATTTTCAGGACTATGAAAAGGGATGCCCTAATCATAGTCTCAATTGCTTAGGCGTTTGCCATTTCTCACAAGTCCATGTTAGTGTGCCGGTTAACCACACGCGCTCCACTAACGTCTTTTGAAAATTCAAATAACACAATTGATATCTACGTAAAATCTACTTAGTGAAAGTGTTTCCTCACCATCATTTTCATGAATCGGAGAGAAACCTTATGACACTTAGATTTTATAGTGTATGAGTTCCTATCCATGTGAATTTGCCAAAACCATAATCACAAGATCAGGTTAGTGACAAATTTAACCTTACATGGATTAAACTTGTTCAATCTTAGTTTCTTGTCACCATGGTAGCACAAGGCCCACCAATTCTTCCAAGTTGAACTCTGATAACTCACATGCAAATTCAACTTATTTGAAGTAGGTACAGAAATAAGAATTATGTCAACACGATAGGTTGCAAACCTTAAGTCGTGTGCTAGTGATAAGTTACAGGTTTTACTCTTGATTAAATCTTGAAACTCTTTCAGGATCTTTAAGGCTCCCACTGTCCCCTTGACATATAAGTTTCCCCAGTCAAGAACCATTCCTTGACAAAACAAATATTCAAGGGATAGTGCGGATTCTTATCAAGACTAACACTTCACACAATTGGTCTTAGTTGGTCTTTGTCTCATCCAAGACATCACAACTTACCAATCTCAAATGTACAAGAGTAGAAAACATTTTAATCTTACATTTGACTAGTGTTAATAAATCTTCCTTTATGTCACTCAAAGTTACAATCTTGGAGTATGACTCTAAGAATTGTTTTGGAACGAAGTATGACTCATCTTCTTGATTTTAACCAATCCAACAATTCATGACCTCTCTTCTTAGCCATAACAATGCACTAAGACATCCTTACAGTATGAATTTGTGATATGGTTTCATAATCATTAAGATGATCATGAAATACGATACTAAAGTACTCTCCCATCCTTTCAGATTTGAGAAACTTTTATCTTTCTGCCTAATTTGATTCTTCTCATTTGTTTTGTCATACATTGTAACCTTTCCAATGTTACAGAATTATACTTAACCTCATAAGTATAATCATATTTACTAATCTTTAGTAAATCATGACAAATCAATCTTTGTGGTGGACCTTGACCAGTGCACATGCAGTGTACCTAATTCCTTAGTCCTTCAATTGACTCACATATACATGTGATCAAAGAATTAGTCTTAATTTTCAAAGATGAAAATTCTCATTCATCATACTATACAACTTGTATGATTCCAAGTTTCTGTCCAATTGAAACTTGGGTGATGAAAACTTTCTTCATTCGGTAAATTCAGAAACTACCACAAATGAAGGAATCAAATCCACTTTCCAATATTGCTATTACTGGAAACATATAAGCAACAATTTCCACAGATGCCATTGTAAGGATATTTTTAAAAGAAATAAAATTAAAACCCTTTTTTTTCTTTTATTTTAAAACTTTGCGGAAAAACTTATCCTTACAATCCACATGAAAGCCTTGTTGTTATCTATTCATAAGCAATATATTATAACTCTTAAGCAACAACTCAAAATTCTGATTACCGAACCATGCGATCGAAACCCACCTTCGCAATCAGAATCAACATATACTTACTTTAAGCTTCCTATCTTTTCTTTGATTCTTAAAACATCAAAATGTGAGCCATTCACATTATGTAATAAGAATCTCCAAATAGAAACTTAATAGAGTTAGATAGTGGAATTTACCCGAAGTAGAGTCAAACCTCTTGACTTGATCAACCTTATGACCTTTCAGGTGAATAGGGCAGCTTCGCAATCAATGCCCCTTCCTTTGGCAACAAAACACATGGACCCTTTGGAAATGGCACATGAGAATATCTCAGACTTAGCCTTTCTCTCTACCATTTGGTCAACCGAGTTGACTATGGCCGATCCCTTTCCATTGGGAAGAGAAATGCTTTTTTAGATATCCAATGCTACCATTGTCAATGTCCATGTAGACTTGGGAAGTTGTTCTTTTAATCAAATTTGCTTTACTGGTGTTCCAAATCATTGCTGATTCCACAACACCAAGCAAATAGATAACATCATTAAGCGTCATGTAATAGTTTGTCTCATAGTAGTCCCAAAGAGACTCACTATGTTACTAAGAAAGTGATTGAACATCCAACTTTCACGAGACTTTGACACCCAACTCTCCCGACTTGTCAATATGTGACTTTATCTCCAAGATGCGAGCACACATAGACTATGCTTGCCAATAGGGATTGAGTGACTTTAAACTTTTCAAGAACTTGTGGGTGAGGGAGAATAATTGGAGGAGGTGGAGGAAGTGAAGCATGATGTTGAGGGACACCATCTTCAAGAGATTTGGGAAGATCATAGTTGTCTGAACCAGACATCTATAATGGGAGAAAATCAAGTTAGTTGATTCAAAGTCCTTAATATAACACCCAATATGAAATATTAAGGCTAGGACCCAACACAATATTTTATAATTTGGAAGAGGGATGCCGTAATCCAAGCTATAAAATATTTGAAGGTAGGCGAATGACGATTCACCAATTTCCAGCATGAAAAACGAAATAATTTATTAGGTTTTAATTGGATTTGAAATTCCTAGATCTTTTGAGATTCATTGAACTTTTCAATGGCATGTTTTAATCTCGAGTGTGCCCTCTCAAATTTTGTGACTGGGATGCCGAGGATCACAAAACAAGGTGTGAATAACCATACCAATTCACTTGGTACCCTTAATATTATCACCTAATCAATGTGCCGGTTAACCACACACGCTCCATTGATCTATGACAAACATTAAGTCACCCTTCGTGATCCTTACTAGTCCAAGTTAGTGTGCCGGTTAACTACACACGCTCCACCAACGACTTGGTAAGGTACAAAGTGTGAATTCCATGGGCTAGCACCAAATTCACATTTTTCCTAAAGTAACTAAGATTGGGAATTAAAAAAAAACATTTAGTTACTTTATAATAATCATTATACTTTTAATGAGAATTTAAAGTCATTGTCCTACCCATTCGGCTAACGACCCTCCACCAGTCAAGCAAGCGGTGGGTGAGAGTGGACACCCATTAAGTCGCCATTTTATAGGCAACAACCTTATACCCACCTTATAGACCGGCTTCGTGAATGAGGCCTACTAACGGTAAAACGACTTGTTCTTATACATATATATAATAATTAACCATTAATGTTATAAATAGTATAAGGGTAGAATTTTAACTTTTAAAACTTCTAGGGTATGGAATTAAAGTTTGTATGAGACTTTACAAATTCCAAAACTTGAGGGAAAGTTTTGAAACTATTCAAAACTAATTAATTCCATGATTTATGTGTTTAAAGTAGTTTTAATCCAAAAACTCTTCAAGTTCCATAACTTGAGGACAAGTTATGGAAGACTTTAAACTAATAAAAGAATTACCTTTCTTTATTTTATAACTTATGGAATTAATTAAGATTACACTTTATTTATATATTTATTAATGAAGTGACTCTTGAACCTCCATAACTTAAGGACAAGACTCTTCATCTTTTGTAACCATCCAAAACTTTTCATTTCATAACTTATGAATTAAAGGTTCATAAAAATGAAGACTCTTCATTTTCATGTAACTTATGTGTTTTAAGTGTGTGTTAAAGAAAAGTGACCTTTGGATATCCATAACTTGAGGACAAATTATGGACTCCATTAAAACACATAAATGATCAAGAATTAATTCTAAACAATTCAGCAAATAATTCCTATCATCTTCTAAATTCACAAGAATATGAACATGATCATCAAAATTTCAAGAATTATATGAACACATAAAATCATGGAATTTTGATATATGCTATTGTAAATGGATTAGAACAACCATTACACCAACTAAAATAAGTTTTAAAAACACCAAAACAGTTTAGGGTAATGTTTCAAGTCCATTTCCAGCAGCCAAAGTCGAAAATCTGCACTCTGTCGCTCCTACTCGTCGAGTGCATGAACCTACTCGGCGAGTAGGTTGAAGATACACATGGACTCGGCGAGTCCCCCCATGGACTCGGTGAGTTCATCAGCCAGACAGCAAGTTTTTCGACTTTTTCAACTATTTTGCATCAAGTATCAAACAAGCAAGCCTAGGCTCTGATACTACTGTTGGGTTTTGAGCAATCTAACACTTCCTAAGTGTGTATGCAACCCTAATAAACCTTGGATCTATGTTTGTCTAAATACATGCAAAATAATAATTTTCCAAGGTTCATAACCTATCTAACATGGCATGGGGTACTTTTAAACATAAAAGAATTAGATGAGATTACATACCTTTTGATGATGAGTTTGATTCCTAAGGAGTTTGAGGGCCAAGCACCAATAGTGTGAATGCCTCAAATGGAATCAAAAATCACCACAATCTCTTGGAAAACTTTGAGAGAGTGTATACACACATAAAAATTGGCCACACACAAAGTCTCACACAACTAGTGCCACTAGTGGCTATTTCATGCAACATAAGCATGCTTATATAGTGTACATGATTAGGGTGAAACCCTAATAACCCATGACCTTTCCTTTTCCAAGGATCCATGGGTTAAAAGCTCCATGGATCATCCATGGACTTCCATTCAAGCCTAGCCCATTAACGAATGAGTGTTAGCCCACACCATATAAAACCAATAGCCCACAATCTAATTAATCTTCCTTTTAATCTCTAAATTAATTCATAATTAATTTAAGACTAAGACTAATTAAATAACATGACTTCATATTAATATATTATAACTTATAATATATTAATAATCATATGTGTATAACTCTCATAAAATTATCCATAAATAGTTCGGGTGAGATGGAACCCAAATGGACCATGCCGGGTCGGGTCAAGTATATACCAAATAAGTTATGGACTTAGACACCTTATCCAACAGTAGGCTCGCTTGATATTCCAGCCCGAGGCTGATTGGGCCAGGCATGATGTTCTTATTCATTAGTGGATTGATTATGTATGATATTCTGAGAGTTAAAGGATGCATTATCATGTTAACAAAGAGGTTCGCTCCAGGAAAAAGGGAAAGTTAGGTTTCTGATACTTTGGATCATCATGATTTTGTCAAGTTGGCAGAGTGGCATGAAGGATAGACCTTATGAAAAGGTTCGATTGGGATTCACATCACCTTTCACAATTCGCACTTGCGAAAGTGCGTAATGGATCAGGAGGCGGTAGTATCGTTGGATGGCATTCAGGTCGGTGAGCGCTTGGATTGTGTGCAAAGGCCTGTGGCCTTTCCGGAGAGAGGGATGAAGGTACTGTGGGACAAGGAGGTACCTTTGGTAAGGGTACAGTGGGAGCACCAAAGAGGGTTTGAGTGGGCGTGGAAGCCAGAGGCAGAGTTGCGGGAGCATTATTCGATGATGTTCGCCACAACAGACTTTGATGACGAAGTCTAGTTCAAGTGGGGTAGAATTTTAATGCCCCGATTCTCGAATACCTATTTATGGTTATAAATTCTCATGACTCGTTAAGTAGCATCGGGATTGGGCCACGTGTTTAAGTTACCAACTCGCCGAGTCGGAAGAATGACTCGACAAGTTAGAGCTAGAGGGTGAAACCTTAATTTCCGGGGTTTGGCACCCTATTTAAAGGATCATTAGCCTCCCTTAGTTCCTTTGCAGCCTCTTGAGAGCCCAAAAACCCTAATTCGTGTGTGTGCTCCATATTAGTGTAAATTTCAAGCTTGGAAAGAAGACCTTGATGCAAGAAGCTTGAAGATCAACAAGTTGGAGGCAAGAACATTTGTGGGTCTGAAGTCTATCTCAAGTAGCTTCGTTTGAGGTATCAATTCATGATCTGGGCCTCAATCCCTTCTAGATCTCTTTGGATGAAGTTAGGGCTTCCTGGCTTGGTTATGAAGCTATTCTTGGGAGTGAGCTCAGATCTGAAGTTGTAACTTCAGATCTGAACTCTCTTTGATTTGGAAGTCCATAAAGCTATCGGCATTGGCAAGCATGAACCCCCCCTCCTTAAGTGTAAAACCCAAATTCAAGCTTGGTTTTGGCATTTTGAGTCACTAGAGCCTGGCATGCACGTAAAGTTTGCAACTTTACGTGTAAAGCATGACTTGGGAAGTTGGATATGCGGTATTGAGCCTTAGCATGGCTTAAAAAGCATCTGTATAGGTGAATGACTGAAGGGACTCGGCGAGTCGCATAGTAGACTCGGCGAGTCGTATGAGGATGGTCATGGACTCGACGGGTTGGATGAACAACTCGGAGAGTCTGATGAAGATTGCCTTGGGCTCGGCGTGTGGCATGGTGACTTGGCGAGTTGGCAAGTCATGAAAGGAACTCGGCGAGTAAATGAGAGTACTCAACGAGTTGAGGTCAGCATGGATTGTTGACCTTGATAGTTGTCTTTGACTTTGACCAAGGGTTGACCGTTTTGACTTTTGCGGATAATTGGTAACCAGGTATTTATAAATTGGATCATTAATGGTTATAGGTGTTGGAGTTTGGGGCAGTGTTTCGGGAGCGTGATTTTGTGGTTCAGTCCGGCATTGCAAGGTGAGTTCTCCTCACTATATCAATAGGGTCTACGACACCAAGGCCGGCCCTTTATGATTTACATCCTGGTTTAAGATGGTTTCTATGTTAGATTACATCCTGGTTTAGGATGGTTGCTATGTTACATTACATCCTGGTTTAGGATGGTTGCTATGTTAGGTTATATCCTGGTTTAGGATGGTTGCTAGGTTAGGTTACATCCTGGTTTAGGATGGTTTCTTTGCTAGTATCTGTTAGATTGATATCCTGGTTATAGGATGGTTGCCATGTTAGTGATCTAATTAGATTTGTATGACTATTTGTTATTGCATGCCAACATATGATATTTATGTGCATATGTTTGTTGGTTTGGTGGAAAGGGTTGAGGCAGGTCCTGCTGTGTGCAGTAGGCCAAGACACACTCGGCGGACCAGATAGACTGTAGGACCATGCCGGTAAAATCTAGTCAGACCGAAGGCCTAGTGAGGGGTCTGGAGAGGCTGAAGACCCCGAGGAGGGCGGTCTAGACGTGCCGAGGGCTCGGAGAGCGGTCCAGATAGACTGAGGACTGGGATCCGGTCCAGTCAGACTGATGGCTCATTATGCATGATGTTCTATATTTGTTATATGGTATGGTTATATTTGTATGGCGTTGGTATTTTGGATAAACTCACTAAGCTTCGAGCTTACAGTTGTTGATTTTATTTCAGGGATTTCTGATGATCGCGGGAAGGCGAAGGCATGATCATGCACCTCCTCATATTTTCATGTTTGATTCTGGGGATACTCTGATGCTTAAACTATTTTGAAAACAAATTGTAATAACTTAATGGTTTTATGTGTTTTAAAAAGTTTTAAATTGGTTTGAATTTTACGGGTGTTACAGTATGTTGTTGTAACCGGGAACAAATCAAAAGTAGGTTACTTTTAACATTTAAAAATTCAATCGAACCATATGAAATGAAACTACAACACAATATATTTTTATCAACAAACAGCCAAACATACCACATTAACAACAAAATATAAATGCTAAATAACAATTTTCCCCAAATAAACATGATATTTGTAATAAAAAAATAAATACTGTGAAATCATGAAAAATCAAAAAAATGAGATTTCAGAAACACCAATAAATATAACTTGTCAAGGGTTCACTTGATTATGTCCATGTATCAAACATCTTGAATCATATATCACTCCACTTTGACTATTCTCCAAATTGAACTTTTCCTTTGATTTTCTAATTATGCTCTATCCCCAAGTTAAGCACCTTAATCCCCAAGATGCTTTCCGATTATACCCTTGTTCCTAATTTAAACGTTAATTTTCTATTTATACCCCTGCCTCTAAAACATCGTCAACCATCTTCAACTTTCCAAATATGCACCTGTCAAACCTTATAAACAGTAACCATTTAACTACTGTAACTTACATCAAATCCATAATAAAAATGCACTATGAATTTGATACATTCGGATAAGGTCTAATGTTAACTAAGAAAATTATGTTTTTAGTTATCACAAGTTATAAAAACATCATTTCCCATTCCATCCTACATCAAATGGACAATTATATCGCAAGAAACCCATAAATATACTAAAAACAATAAAATTTCATGAGTTCGCTAAGGTCTACATCATCACCCTTGGCATCCCACACCAGTATATTGTTAATTCGGTCATCATTGGGAATTTGTCCATCTCTTTTGTAAATCTAATCAATATGTTCATATCGCAGCCATGGGATGTCTGTATAGACCCTATGTTGAAATAAGAACATATGTAAAGACTAAAGAGATCCATAGTTGGTGGTGTTATTACATATATCCACTCTCATACAAAATGATACACGAACATAATTGTAACATCCCAAAAATACAAGCCAAATTTTTTGTTTTAATCAAGCTATTACATAAAACTATCAGTATAAAAACGTTCATAATAATATCTTATGTCAAAAACAAAGTGTCAATAATCAAGACTTAGTATCATAGACCATATCAGAGTGTAATCTCAAAGATCTCGTGTGCGGAAAACATGGTGTGATGCGCTGCGATCAAGCCGGCTCCTTTCCTTCGAAAACGAAGTACCTGAAACCAAAACTGAAAACCGTAAGCACAAAGCTTAATGAGTTCCCCAAATACCACATACCATACATATCAACATACTTCCTGGCATATCTGGGTGTCGACCTAACCCTTCGGTCTCTTTCAACTGGATACTGTCTAGCATATAAATACATACTCGCATACTGTCATACATAAACATGAGCCATACATATATCGCAATCAGTAATGATGCTATGTGCCAAACATAGTCTTGCCATTATGCCACGGGCCACCAAGTGGTCTTTCTTGCCAAACCGGGGGCCACCCCTCGGTCTCACAGACAAGTGCCTAGAGCCACCTCCTGGTCTTCCATGCAAGCATCACAAAGACAACTAGCATACATACTACTCTATTTAGCAAATCAGCATATAGTGTGCCAGGAGCCACCTCCTGGTCTTTCATACATAATAGCATATAGTGCGGCAGGAGCCACCTCCTGGTCTTTCATACATATTGCCTAGGGCTAACCCCCGGGTCTTCCTAGCATACATAATAACATACTAAGTTCCAGGAGCCTCATCCTAGTCTTCCATGCACAATGCCTAGGGCTAACCCCTGGGTCTTCCTACCATACATAAACTAAATGGGTCGGCATTGTGGTCGTAGACCCATGCACACAGTGAGGAGACTCACCTCACACTGCTGAAGTCCCACGGATAAAGCTGTGGCTGTTGGCCGACAAATTCCCGAATCTGTCAACATCAAAATAGCACCCAATTAATAATTGGGTTCTAACACATAACCATAAGTACATACCTGGGGATAAATACTACTTTACCCCTAACTTAGCTTATCCACGCCTAGGGACCAAACCAAAGGCTTAAGTCCTCTATGAGTCAAAGCCCAACATATGGCCCAATTTTCCAAATTGGGCCCAAACTTTTACAAGGTCTTCCCATAAGGCCCAACCATTTATTCCAGTACAACCTTTGACAGTCTTATGGTCCAATATCATATAATCATCAAGGCCCAACTATGGCCTAATTTTCCAAATTGGGCCCAACTCCTCATATGGGCCTTACCTCAAAGCCCATTAATTATTCTAGTCCATTTGCTTGATCTTGGATGGCCCATTAATAATACAATCATCAAGGCCCAATAATAAACCCAAGTGAAATTAGGGTTTTCACATTAAATGACGATTAGGGTTAAGTGTTTCTCACTTAACCCTTTAAGGGCTTAATCCATTAAGGACTTAATCCATTAAGTCCATCATTCTTCTAAATAAGTCATATGGTGTGATCGGGCTTAATCACACAAATCCATTCCAATGGCCCAAAAGTGGGTCCTAAATACTCTAAGCCCATAAATCCAATATTAGGGTTTTCTAAACCCTAATTAGGGTTTCCAATCCCGTCTTAGCCCAATAGGCCTGAAACCAAGTCCTTAAGCCCAATAGGGTTTTATTGGGTCAATTAGGCTTTATTACACCCATTAGTCACATGTTTGGGCTTTTGGGTCCATTAGGGCTTCATTGGGCCCATTAGAGTTTAATAGGCCCATTAGGGTTTTAGTCCTTGTCTAAACATCCTAAAAAAGCAATCCCAACACGACTATGCACACCGCCACCCTACACGGCGGCTGATGGCTGCAGGAGGCGGCCGCCACCAGCCTACGGTGGTGGTTTTCAATTTTCTTTTCATTACTCTTATTTTTTTTGTTACATTTTACAATGCTAAAACCCCAAAATAAACACACACACTAAACAACATAAACACACACACAACCACCCTATGGTGGCCGGTGGTGGTAGAAGGTGGCAGCCACCACCTCGCGGTGGCGGTGATGCCTTTTCCGACCAATAAACACCGACACATACTTCTGATCTGCGAGATGCACCTCAGCCACCCTCCCGGTGGCTCACAACAACGACAACAATAGATTTGGGGACGCCAGCCACCACCTCACGGCAGTGGCGGTGGTCTCTTTTGGTTCTCAGCCAAGCAGTAGCAGTTTAAGCAGCCACGAAGGTGGCTATCGGTAGCAGAGCGAAAAGGAAGAAGGAAGAGAGTGGTAGCAGTGAACAACGCCCCTAGTCATGCCTATAGCCGGTGGCAGCAACTCGAACAACGATAACCCCAGCTATGCTGACGCCTCACGATGGTTTTTCGTTTGACGAAGATGGCAGAGGCTGGTTGCTGATGGTGATCGGTGAAATAGTAGTCCTTGGAAGCTACCCAACGGTGCTAGGTGATCGGAGAACGGACATATCGAATGATGCGTGGCACATTCAACTACCACAGCCCTGTCATCCAAACCCATGACTCGTTGAACTCCTCCTCGCCGGCCGCAAGCACAATGGGAGTCCGGTGGTCACAATGGTTGTTTTTCATCATTGTTGGTCGGAAACAGGGTGGAGTTGGGTGGTAACAACGCCGACGACGAAGGGGGCTTCAGGTGATGGAGATGTGGCGGCTGTAAACGTGAGGTATAATGGGTGACGGCTGGAGGGTCTTCTCTTAGGGTTAGGGTTTCATAACCCTTTATACCCAATCCCACTTATAAGTTTGCCATAATGACAAGATAGGTCCCTCCCATCCAAGTTCCTTTTTGTATTAGGCCATAATTTACAAAGCAGCCCCTATCATCCAAAATCCTTTCACAATCACTCCATAAGTTACCATTTGAACCCCACCAACTAAAACGCTTTACAAAATTAGGTCCGAATGATTAAACTTCAGCCATGTTAACATTTTTAGTCCCACTCCTCACATTATTTTCAATAAAAGTTCCAATAATTACCACGGAGTCCCTGGCTTCAAAAATTCTTTATAACTAATCCAGAAATTATATTTTTAACCCCCCTAAACGTTCAATTATTTATTTTAGGGCTACTATTCGTTCATTACTTTATTTATTTATCTAATAAATAAACAGGGTGTTACAATAATAGAATGATAAATACACCTGATAGAGAAATATTTAGTCAATATAAGGTGATAAAGTCGTTCTGTTCTTTGTTCTTGCTTAGATGTGTTCTAGAACCCAAATCCCATATCAACTTCCCGCACAGCCAAAAAACGAATATTAGAACTGACATCGACTTAAAAAAGATACATATTAAGACGTATTTTCTATAACTCCACTTACATGGCAATCTTTGGTAAACAGAGAAGAAAGAGTTAATTCTCAAAGATGGTACTTAAGCTCAAAACACTATATTGTACTCAGTTTAGAAATCAATTAAGGGTAAAATGGAGATGTTAAACGATAAAACAGTCAATTTGAACCATTCTTGATTCTACCCAGCAACACAAACACATTGCTAGTAGAAAAAAAACATAATAATTTGCAATGTCTATTTAATACATTTTATGTCAAATTAACTACATTGTTAATTCTATCCAAAGGAGCAGATTAGTACCTGATTTTGAAGTTGACACAAACACAACGAGTTGGAGCTGGAGAAAGGATCAAAAATTAAGAAAACATCGATCATATGGTACTGATAAGAAATATATGCATATGGAATATGTGACATCTCCAAAATCACGGCCAGAAAACACCGGTTTCATTTATGCTTTTAAAATAATTTTCAGAGTAAATCCATTGATTTAAAAGAGTTGCAGAATTTGTTCCCCAAAAAACAAAATATGATAAAATAATATTTACCAAAACATTTCATAAAGGAATGCATTTTCATTAGATATCAAAACTCGGGATGTCATGTTCCGATACAGACCAAAAAGCATAAACGAAAAATTACAAGCCATAAAACAATTATATACAACTACAAGCTTATAAACAAAATATCTTGATGATTCATCCATGTTATGCCCTCGCGCCACTTCCTGTAATATAAAAAAAAAAAACTGAGTGGGTCAGGCTTGGGAGCCAGGTGAGCATATAGGGTTTTCAACCCACAATAAATAATTATATTTAATTCACCAACCAATAATAACCCAATTACCCATTCCCGTTATCCTCACCATACGTCCCTAAAACAACATCTATTACAACGGACATAATCTAGGATTTTCATTGGGATGGACTTTACTGCAAGGGGTTTCCTCAGCAATAAAAGTCCTAAAGGCAACCATGAGGGGGATAGAGTACACCGGTGAACACATCGTTCACAAACACCTACAGGTTATGAGTCTGCTAGCGTTCCACAAGACTGTCTAGAAAGAGTTCGTGGTCATCATCCATACTTCGCTAGATGACTAGATCAACAACAACAACATCGAGACCTCTCATCTGTTTATCACACATCAACTATCTACCCATGTTCTACCCAACATATTAGTAGATAAAAATATATATTTTTATACATAGTTTAAAACCTGTATAGCATGTTCATTCAATACATATTCCACATAACAGATGAGGCACACACACATAACACATATTTCATAGAGAATAAATCATATCTACGAGTTAGAAGAAAGTGAATATACATTCACACATATAATCAACAAAATATACACATAACACGTATTTCGTACCAAATACTTCATAATTATGTGTTAGAAGAAAGTAACTACGCACTCACTTGATCAGAAGATGATCGGACAGCACTACAACTTGTAGAAGTAGTATTCTTTGGTAGATCTGGAAGATCTTCACAAAAATTGGCTTCTTGTGGGCAGAGCTTTGGCTCGGGAACTCTACTTCTCAAGACCTTCGGGGCTTCGGGACTTGCTTTAGGGCTCGAGAATGATACTGGGGCTTCGGGGTATAAGTTGCACGTAAAACGAGGTAAAACGGGAGAGAGAAGAGAAAATGAACAAGAAGGCCGGCTGCCCTCGCATGCTATTTATAGAGGCTGAAGCCTCGCATTACGCTGGGAATAATGCTCTACGTGAGGCGTACGCTTCGGAAATCGTCACTGCATGCGTCATTGGAGCACTCGAGTGCGAGGTGGGTCACGCTTCGGTGTACGCTAGGCGTACTCAACTATGCTGGGCGTAGTGTGGATCAGATCGGTGAGTCCTTCGGATATACATCCGAATTAAATATTAATTAATAAATATTAATCATTTAAAAACTTCGGAAATTCATATCTTCATCATACGAGCACCATTTTTGACGTTGTTTAAATCCACGCGTAGGTGAGACTACGCTCTACAACTTTCATTTAGACTCCGTCGGCTAATTTTGAATTTATTTTTGTTATTTATTTTTAGTAGGTCGGGACAGGAAAACTCCGTTATAAATTCATAACTTCTTCATCCGACGTCCGTTTTCGCCTGTCTTTTTATCTTTTCACTACTATTAATGAGATATTCGATTCTTGTTTAGATTGTTTTGGCTAAAAACCGCTCGGTCTCAAATCGAGTATTCGGGCTGCATACTGCTAAGTCGAAACTTCAGAAAATCATAACTTCCTCATACGAAGTCAGATTTGGGCATTCTTTTTATGTACGCTCTCGGTTTAACGAACTCTACAACTTTCGTTTATATCACTAAGGCTAAATATCGCTCTAATGTAAACTTCACTTTTTACATCATTCAGTGTTGCCGGTTCTGTCGCGAAACTTCGACAGATCATAACTTCTTCGTTATAACTTGGATTTCGGCATTCTTTATATCTCCAGAATCCTTGTTTTAACCACTAAATCTTCATGCAAAGATATCGGGCTTATCTCACACTTTATTTTTGACGCTTATTTTATTCTTAATTTAATTAAGACACACAATTAAGCATAAAACACATACTACTCAAATAATACACTTATATTATTTCAAAACGGGTTACAAAGGTTAGCCTAGACTATTACATCATCATTTATGCCTAGCCTGGAAACGTGGGTGTTACAATTCTCTCCATCTTAGGATGATTCCGTCCCCGGAATCACACATCAACAAACAAATGCGGATAGTGACTCAACATGTCACTCTCCGTTTCCCATGTGAGATTTGGCCCATTCGTATGTTTCCATCGGACAAGCACTAACTCGACCATCTTGCGTCGCAACTTCTTAGTTTTTCGGTCAACGATTGCCTCTTGTTCTTCAATTAACCTTTTGTTTTCATCAATTCTCAATTCAGAAATTGGAATTATATCGGGAACTTCTCCCATGCACTTCCTCAAATAACACACAAGGAAAGTGTTATGAATTCCATTCAGTTCTTCGGGTAATTCGAGCTTGTAAGCTTGGTTCCCAACCTTCTGAAGAACTTTAAACGGTCCAATAAACCTTGGACTTAACTTTCCCCTTTTACCAAACCGAATCTCCAACTTCAAAATTCATCGGTCTTCTTTTCTTGTCAGCATAGCTCTTTTGACGATCCTGAGCTGCTAACATTATTTCCCTAATTATTTTCAGCTTTTTAGCAGTCTAATGGACCATTTCGGGTCCCATAAATTGTTTCTCCCCAACCTCAAGCCAACAAGACGGCGTACGACACTTCTATCCGTACAAAGCTTGATAAGGTGCCATCTTTATGCTCGAGTGGAAACTATTATTGTAGGAAAATTCTACCAAAGGTAAATGTTTATCCCAGTTACCTAAGAATTCCAAGGTACATGCTCTCAACATATGTTCAAGTGTTTGTATCATTCTTTTGCTCTGACCATCAGTCTGCGGATGGTAAGCTGTACTTAAACACAACTAGGTACCCAATTCCTCTTGTAGACTTTTCCAAAACCTCGAGGTGAAACGACTATCACGATCCGATACAATCGTTAATCGAACACCGTGAAGCCTCACAATTTCCTTCACATAAGAATTCGCAAGCTTTTGCATAGACCATTTCTCCTTGGCTGCTATGAAGTGCGCACTCTTAGTGAATCGATCAATGACCACCCAAATCATGTCGTGACCACTTTTCGTTTTGGGCAGTTTAGTGACAAAATCCATATCAATGTCTTACCACTTACCCATAGGCATAGGCAAAGGTTCTAAACTCTCGTATGGTTTCTGATGTTGTGTCTTGACTCTAGCACACGTCACACACTCAGCTACATACTTTGTAATATCAAGCTTCATCGTCGGGGACCAGTAGTAGGGTTTCATGTCCCTATACATTTTAGTGCTACCAGGATGAATCGAGTACATGGTCTTGTGAGCTTCTTCCATCAGAAGATCTCTGACTCCTCCTGTCTTAGGTATCCAAATACGATCTTGGAACACCTTCAGTCCATGACTGTTTATACCGAACACCAATGTTTTTCCCAAACGTTCCTCCTTTCGGTCATTCTTCTCAGAAGCTTCCTCTTGAGCTTTCTTTATACTCTCCACAATTGTCGAGACAACTTCTATTCTCAATGCTCTTGGCCTTTTTCTTTCAAGATTGACTTTCCGACTGAGAGCATCATCAACAACATTAGCTTTACCGGGGTGGTATAGTATCTCACAGTCGTAGTCCTTAAGTAATTCTAGCCAGCATCGTTGCCTCATATTCAATTCTTTCTAACTAAAGAGATATTGGAGAGTTTTATGATTAGTGAAAAGTTTGCACTTCGTGCCATAGAGGTAATGCCTCCATATTTTTAGAGCGAAAACTACCGCTGCCAACTCCAAATCATGAGTCGGGTAGTTTTTTCATGCTCTTTCAGCTGTCTAGATGCATATGCGATCACCTTATCTCTTTGGGCCAAAACACAACCCAATCCAACCCTAGACGCATCGCTATAAACAGCGAAGTCTTCAACTCCATCGCGTAGAGAAAGAATCGGTGCCTCACATAGCTTCTTCTTTAGCTTCTCGAATGCTTCTTTATGCTTATCATTCCAAGCATAAGCAGCTCCTTTGTGGGTCAAAGTTGTTAATGGACTGGAGATCGAAGAAAAGCCTTGGATAAACCTTCAGTAATATCCGGCTAATCCCAAAAAGCTTCGGATCTCCATGGGACTTTTCGGTTCTTCCCACTTCATTACAACTTCAATCTTTGCTGGATCAACCATTATCCCTTCTTGGTTGACCACGTGACCCAAGAATTGGACTTCTCGAATCCAAAAATCGCATTTGGAGAACTTAGCATACAACTTCTCCTTCTTCAAGACTTCTAACACTTCTCGCAAGTGTCTGCCATGCTCCTCTTGGCTTTTTGAATAAATCGAAATGTCATCTACGAACACTATCACAGATTTATCCAGGAATAGATTATAAACCTGATTCATTAAATTCATGAATGCTGCTGTAGCATTGGTTTGTCCAAAAGACATAACCAAAAACTCGTAGTGTCCATATCGCGTTTTGAATGCAGTCTTCTCGATATCCTGCTCTCTTACTTTCAGCTGATGATATCCTGACCTTAGGTCGATCTTTGAAAAATAACTTGAACCTTGAAGCTGATCGAATAGGTCATCAATCCTCGGCAACAGATATCTATTCTTTATTGTTGCCTTGTTCAGCTCTCTGCAATTGATGCACATCCTCATACTTCCATCTTTCTTCTTTACGAATAACACCGGAGCTCCCCAGGGTGATGAACTAGGTCTAATGAAACCTTTGTCCAATAACTCCTGAAGTTTCATCATCAGCTCCTTCATCTCTGTCGGTGCTAATCGATATGGTGCTTTCGCTATTAGAGGGGTTCCTGACAAGTCTATTCTGAACTCCACTTGTCTGTTGGGCGGTAATCCAGGAAGATCTTCGGGAAATACTTCCGGATAATCACATACCACAGGAATGCTACGCATCTCCTTTTTCTCCTTCTTAGCATTGATCATGAATGCCAAATATGATGTACATCCTTTGGCCAAACACTTTCTGGCTTTCATTAGCGAAATGATTCCAGAATTTACTCTACGTTTGTCCCCATACACCACAAATGACTCTTTCCCTGGTGGGTTTACCTTTACAATCTTCTTCTTGCATAATATCTCGGCGTCATTGGCGCTAAGCCAATCCATTCCCAACACGATGTCGAAACCGTTAAGTTCGATAGGCAATAATTCCTCATGAAACTTATTCCCATTCAAGTCAATTAAGATGTTTTTCATGCGATGGCTAACAAGTATAAACTTGCCACTAGCAACTTCGACTAATAAAGCATTATCTAGTCTATCGACAGGCAAAGATAGTTTTCTACCAAATTCATGCGAAATAAATGAGTAGTTGGCTCCAGAATCAAATAAAATTTGGGCAGGCAATTCGTTTACGAGAAAGGTACCTGAGGCAACATCAGTTTCATCTTTGGCAGCTTCCAGTGTCATCTCGAATGCTCTCGCCTTCGGCTTTGGGGGATTATTTTGTTTTGCTGCCTCCTTCTTCTTCGAACAATCTCTCGAGATGTTCCCCTCCTCACCGCAACCATATCAAACTTTCTTGGTGAGGGTGCATTCGTTGGTATAGTGCCCTAGCTTTCCACATTTAAAACATGTGGCCACCACTTCACATTTTCCATGATGCTTCTTCTTACAATTTTCGCACCATTTCGCTTCACCTCCTCCTCCTGTCGAACTAGACTTCGAGAATTTACTTTTCTTGTTGAAACCTGAAGGTCCATCGAACTTCATTTTCTCACCAACATCTATCCTTTCCAGACCCCTTTCCTTCTGCTGGGCCTCCACCTTCTTAGCTGCTTGAACAATTGTTTTTAGAGTGGTTGCCATCTTGACTGTTGGGCCAAAGTCGGCAGGCAGTCCATTAGCGAACCTCTCGATCTTGGAGAGTTCTGTTGTCACTAGGTACGGAAATAACTTCATTTTCGCAGTGAATGCAGTAGCATAGTCATCTATGCTCATCCTCCCCTTCTTCAAGTTTTGGAACTCATTGTTCAGATCAGTCAGATCTATCTTTGAACAATATTGCACCCTTAGTTGCTCCAAGAACTCCTCCCATGACATTTTCAGGGCTTCTCCTTGTGGCATAGTGTGACAACCGTCAAAATTCGACTCGGTTCTAGATTTGAATAAACTTAGTTGCACGTATAGGCACGACACATACTAGACTTAGTAACTAGAAGCTAAGTTATAACATAGTAGAATCTTGGAAATAGATAGAAACAATGGATGGTGTACTTAGATTTCACATTGATATGTGAATTCTACTACCACTTAACTGTAGTGACTATCCATATTTGGGTCACTCTTTGACTTGAACACCATTTCATGAATCATATACACCCATCATGCACTTGGCCTAGTAGTAGAAATTAGGTCAAAGTCTCATAGAAACTTAAGTTAAATTTGAAGACTAGGACTAGTATACTTGATTCCACAATTTCGTTAGATCTCGGAATCACTACATAGAATGCCAATAAACCGATAAAAAAAATATTACAAACATTATTTCTAACTTGAATAAGAGTTATGAAACTCTAAAATAGTTTGAAGTCTCAAAATTTAATTAATTTTGATATCCAAAGACTTACAAACTCTCAAAAACCCCAAAGGCCCTAAAAACTCACATTTATAAACTTTAACATTAAAAATTCTATAAATATAATTATGAAGCTTATAATATTATCTTATAATAATTAAAATTATGAAAATGTATTTAAGGAAATAATATTTAACTCATTAACATTTACCCTTAATTTATGAATCAAATATCAAGGTTTATGAATAAAAACTTGATTTTAGTGCACATTTTATGAAGAGGTTGATATTTTTATAAAAGATTTGAATTTTTATAAAAGAGAAGAGAGGGAAACCCTTTCTTATCCCCCAAAACCGGCCACCCTCTTCCCAAGACACTCCCCCTCTTCCCAAAACACATAATCACTCCTTTCTCTCTCACACACCACTTTCTCTCTCATTTTCTCTCACTTCTCTCTACCTTCACCACTTCATTTTCTCTCTTCCTCTCTCTAGGAACCACGAAAATTTCTAGGAAACAAGTCCAAGAACACTCATGATGCTCAAAATATTCATCATCTAGTGGTGTTCATTAAGGTAGAACACGATTTCCTTTCATTTTCCTCCATGTTTTCAAGGTTTTTCTTGCATTTCCTTCTTCTTCTACACCTTTCTCTTAGAAAATATGTGTGCATGTTCATTCACTTCAGTTTTGATGATGATCGTGGTAGGATTTCACCCAAAAACAACATGCATGTTGTAAATGGTGAAATCCAAGGACCTAAACCTAAGTCAAGATCATGAAAATGCACTTTTCTTCAAGTTTTGGTGGAAAACACCACATGCACTCAAAGTCTTCTTTCAAAAATGATTTTTTAACATTTCAAACTCATGAATGGTCTCAAACAAACATGCATGTGATGATCTTCAAGGTTAGATGCTAGACCATCAAAGTATGTTGTTAAAAGCTTTCAAATATGTTCATGAAGGATTTATTTCCAAATAAATATCTAAAACTAGTTTTCTGAGCAAATCCGATTTTTCCCAGATTCCCATCAACAAAATAAGATTCTCTATAAATTTCCAGAAAATAGTTCATTTTTCTCGAATTATTATAATTATTGAAACAAAATAGGGCAATAAATCATATAAAATACTTTATGAGGTCTATCAATTCTAGGTAAGATCTTGGATGACCCTTATGCTGAATAAAGACTTCACATTAAATTTCATTGATTTTTATTACTATTTAACATGTTTTTGAATTTTCTTTTTGTTTGGCTTCAATAAATCATAAAACCACCTTAGAGAAGATGAAATGGCAACATAAAAATTTTCGCAGCTTATAATCTCTTTGGACGACTTATAAAAATATTTTCAGAATTTTTCATAATGCATTCCTATTTTTCTCCGATTTTTGTATTTATAATGGACTAAAAACAGGAAAAATAGTTTTACTCATCCAAAAATTATGAACATTTACCAGAACACCTTGTAGTACATTAGGATAATACATAAAAATTGTGATAATTTTTCTCTTCTGTATACTATTTTTCTTCTATTTTCCCAAGATTAAATACACTTAAACCCAATTTTTATTAGAATAAACCCACAAAAATCATAAAATCGGGATAAACAGTTTAGAAACTCAGTTTTATATTTTTCCTAGCTTAGTAATGACGAATAACAGTGTTATAAAAATTTTGGCCAATTTTGGAAACTATTTTCTATTTATTTCAATTTTTATTAAAATAAATTCTCAAAAATCATAAAATTGGGTTAAATAGTTTGGAAATCTATTTTTATATTTTTTCTAGATTAAGAATGTGTAATAACAATATTATAAAAAGTTTGGGTAATTTTGGAAACTGTTTTCTTTTTATCCCCATTTTTATTAGAATAAATGCTTAAAAATCATAAAATTGGGTTAAATATTTTGGAAATCCATTTTTATATTTTTCTCAGTTTAATTATGTGTAATGGCAGTACTATAAAAGGTTTGGTGAATTTTTGAAACTGTTACCTAGTTATTTCTATTTTTTTAGAATAAATACACAAAAATCAGAAAAATTGTATTAAACTTTCTGAAAATACATATTAATATTTCTCCCAGACTATGTACACTGTAAAATAGTTACACAAGAATTATAAGATTTTTTCATGATAATTTACTATTTTTCCATGATTTTATGCTTATTCATGGAATTAAATGGTGAAAAATAGTTACGCAAATCAAAAATTCAAGAAAATTTATCTTAAGGTCTTTGACTTCAATTAAAACTGAAATGCAAAGTTTGGGAAATTTTAGAACTAAATTAATTTAGTTTTTGAATATTTAATCATTGGAACACCTCTTAAAATGATAAATATTAGCATTTCAATAATGAGAAATTTTCACTTAAATTGTTATATAACAATTGATTCATTGAAATTAAATTTTCACAGAAAATGTTTGTAACTTATCAATATTAAATTTTGATATAATATTGGCATAATTCTATTGTAGTAGTATGTATACTAGTGTTGGATTTCGATTAGAGACTCATTAGTGTGTAACATCATTGTAGGAAAACGATAGTGGTACGAGTGGAGCGTAGTTCAAGGCACCATTTGCATCATCTCAATGCATATTGTGAGTATTCACGCACTCCCCTATTTTCGGTTTTTAAATGTTTTGGGGTGGAAAAGAATGTCCTAAACTATTTATATTCATTGTATTTATTTGACTTGCATAAACTTGGTTGCTATATTTTGCATATTGTGAGTATTCACACACTCCCCTACTTTCAGTTTTTATGTTTTGGGGTGGAAAAGCATGTCCTGAAAAACTATTATCTGAATGTTGTATTTAAATTGATTTGTATCAAACATGATTGCTATTTTATTGCTATATCTCTCTATGTATGTCTATGCAACACAGAACATGAGAACTTATCGTATTAAGGCCCTTCCCTTGTCTCTAACCATTAACTCTTTGAGCCAATGGTCATTATGGATAGCGCTATTAGGAATTGACAACTCCTCACTTGCCCTATTGCTGGAGTGCATGATACCATATTCATCTATGGAACGATAAACATAGATCTTGATAGGGCTTCAGTCATAGGTTTGTCGGAGAACTCATTGTTTTCTCATACACATACAAACTCGTTACTCATTATAGCAATAAAATTGTTATTTATTATGGCAATAAACTCGTTTATCAATTATAGCAATCAACTTTGTTTCTCATTATAGCAATAAACTTGTTTATTAATTATAGCAATGAACTTTGTTTTTCATTACAACAACGAACTTTATTACTGAAAACTCATACATGTTTTAGCAATGAAATTGTTTGCTCATTGTAGCAACGCAATTGATTGCTCATTTTAGCAATGAAACTTGTTTACTCGTTTGAGTAACGAACTTTATCTTCCATGAGAATATGAACGTTGCATCTCATTTGGGCAACACACTTTATCTCTCATGATGACAAAGAACTTTGTTTTTGTACAAACTTATTTTGTCAATTTAACAATATACTTTTATTATTGGAAACTTTATCAAAACACTGATTTCAATTCATGGAACCAACATTATTTTGTTAAACTTGTGAGTACTCACCAACTATTTTTATAGTTGACGCTCGTTTTACATGCTTTTTCAGGAATCATCGAGTAAGTGGCACTTAGGGACACTTCACTGTTAGGAGCATTCGCATGTGTTGTATTCCAAATTTTCATTATAATTTCTTTTAAAAGTTGTTCAAACCCATTGTAAATTTGTAATGATTTTTAATACTATGGTTGGTGTTGTCTTTTAACTTTTGCTATGAAACCCTTTGCACTGCCACGCCTCGTGTTTCCGCTTTAGCGGGGTGTGACACATAGTATCTACCAACAACTTCCACCAGCTCAAGACTCTAGTCTTTAGTTGTCTAACTACAAAGATAGTCTTCTGTTTGTTGCTACAGTCACAACTTTCAAATACCATCTCCATTTCGGAGATCCAATCCATAATCTCAACACGTTTTGGGCTCCCATAAAGACTTGGCGGCTTGGCGCCCAAGAAATTCTTGTACATTCGCCCATCCTTGTTGTTTCTCCTTTCAGGGTCATTCCTTTGTTCTTCTTGAGTCCCAACTTGACTCACAATGCGACTATTATTCCATTCCTTCGATTATTTGTCACCCCCCCGAACCAGACGGCGGAAACGTCCGAGGGTTCGCGTGACTTAAATTGAATATCATGACAATGAATATACATGAATCATAACATAAACATCACCATGCATTAATGTATTACAACTGATATTGTTTACATCCAGTACAATGTTTTAAATATTACACATTCATAACATAAATTGTTTGAGAGTTTTCAACAACATAACATCCTAACATTACATGGAATCGGGTCATATAAGGCCCAATAACATATAATCATTATCCCTTGGGCCCAAAGATCATGTTAATGGACTTGCAAGGTCCAACAAGCATGATTTGAAAACTTTCAAGCCCAAGTGTCGAATGTTTACTTGTCTTAGGTATCGCGTATCTACTAGAGAGTTCGATTTAACGATTGTTATTTGTATCGATTCGAGACCGATCGATTCGTTTATAACGATGATTTGGAGTTATACGTGTATTTGTCTTCCGATTTTTGGTAAGCCGTAGATTGTTAATTTTGACTCCATATTTTATAAATAAAATAATTGGTTTAAAATATGTGGTTTGACCTTTTTCAGCCCCTTTTCTTTTTATAAAATAACAATTTTAGTCCTCTATATAAGAGAAAAGTTATTTTTAAGCCCTTAAAACACTTTCTTGACACTTTTGCATCATAGATTTGTTTAAATGATTATTTTAACCCAGAACTTATTTTTTTAAAAGTTTCAGCCCTTCCAAAATAGTATTTTTCGGTTAAAGCCCAACTTTTGCAATTTTTACACTTTTAGCCCAAAATCCAAAAACTTTACATTTTCGATCCTTTTTGGAAACGAAATCCATCTTTAACCCTTGAAATAGTTTTGCTACACTTTTTATCCTTTGTTTTGAAGAGTTTACCACTTCAGCCCATTTAAATGTCATATTTTTGCAATTTTGGGCCTATCGGGCCGAAAAGCCCAAAATTTAGCCCATTAAGCTAATATTTACATTTTAAGTCCTTTGAAGATTATAATGTTCAGAAAAACAACTATTGTAACTGTTTTGACCCCTTAGACCTTTAAGAAACGTGATTTGGCAACTTTTAACCCAAATTTTGTATGTTTGACAATTTAAGCCCAAAAATGAGTTTTGTGGTGAAATATGTTTATCATAATCTTATAAGTTATTATTCTTGACTAGTTTAGAGTAAAATAACTTAGATCATGTTTTGATTTCCTTCTTATTTCATAGATCTCAAGATTTCTTCCCTTGTTGTTTACATTTTCAACACAAAAACACATAAAATCACACATATACGCATAAAATCATACATAGCATACACATACACATGGATCTACACATTTTGCTTGTATTCTCCCTCATAAAACTCATGAAAACCGAAAAGAGAGGGGTATGAATCTCACCTTGAGTTGTGGGTTCGGTTTTTGAAGAGAGAAATGAAGAATATTCGATCCTAGCAAGTCTTCTTGGAAGATCTCGAACTTAGAGACTTCTAAGATGGTGATCATGAGTTTGAATAGATTAGGAGGAGGTTTTTGACGAAATGAAGGAGTTAGATTATAGATTAAACATCAATTTACCTTAGACGATGAATTTTGTGGGATGATCTCCTTGAAAAGCCCTTAGATTTTGAAATTTTGATGAAGGATGAAGAGAGTTCTTTGAGAGTGTTTTGGGTGAAATGTGTGGGTGTGTGTGTTTTCTCTTGCTCTCGGCCGAGGATAGAAAAGAGAGAGGAAGAGAGAGTGTTGAAGTGACCATGCATGGGAACATGAGAAGGTTGCATGGAGATCCAAGAGACAATAAAGAGGTGGCAAATGAAAGTCAACTTTCTTCCATGTTGGATTGTTGGGAGGAGAAGAGGAGAAAGGAAGAAAGAAAATTGGGCCTTGTATGCTTAAGCCCATATTGTGGTTCAATTAAGTAAATGTTTGGCCCAAATAATTCAAGGAACGATTTTTATGACCCATTAAGGCTATATAATTTTTTTGTGGTCTAATACAGTCCAATAGTGTATTTTATTTCATTCTAGGCCTAATATGGCCCAAAATGTTAAAATAAATGAAAGTGGGTCCAAATTAGAGCCCATATAAGAGTTCTAAGCCCAAAGTAGTCAAATTGGAAGCTTATTGGTCCATTAGGCCCAATAAGGAAATCCTAGCCCAAAATGGACTTAAACCGGGATTTCTAGGGTTTCCAATCCTTTGTTGATTATTTGATGTTCTTGTATAAAATGTTTGAATAAAGTTTTGTTGTTATTGAATAAGCATCATACATGCTTTCACATTGTTGGTTCACATTTGTTATCATTGTTCAATGTTTACAAGGCATCTAAATTCCTAGTTTTGTGACATCATCCCCCCGTTAAAGGGAATTGCGTCCCGAGAATAGGTGATGGTACTTCTGCTTCATCTGGTTTTCGATTCCCATGTGAATTCTGGCCCACGCTTCGCGTTCCACCGTACCTTCACAACCGAAATGCGACTTTGCTTAGTACGCTTCACCTCCCTGTCCATGATTTCGACTGGTTCTTCAATGAATAGGAGATTCTCGTTGATTTTGATTTCTTCTAAAGGAATGACGAGGGTTTTGCCGGGTAAGCATTTCTTTAGATTGGAAATATGGAACACGGGGTGTACACTGCTGAGCTCAGCGGGTAGCTGCAGTCTATACGCCTCTGGACCAATTCGGGCAAGAATCTCGAAAGGTCCAATATATCGTGGATTCAATTTTCCCCATTTTCCAAAACGAATAACTCCTTTCCAGGGAGAGACTTTTAACAACACCCGATCCCCGACTTGAAACTCCAAGGGCTTTCGTCGTTTATCAGGGAAGCTCTTCTGTCGGTCGCGTGATGCTTGTTGTCGAGCTCTGATTTGAACTATCTTTTCTGTTGTTTCACATATGATCTTCGGTCCTATTAACATCTTGTCTGATGTCAGTTCTTTTGCTAGCTGGGCGTCACCTACCTCAGCCTAACACAACGGTGATCTACATTTATGTCCATACAACGCCTTGAAAGGAGCAAATTTAATGCTTGTGTGGTAACTGTTGTTGTACGAGAATTCGAATAAGGGTAAGTGGGTTTCCCACGACTTCCCAAATCTATCACACACGCGCGAAGCATGTCCTCAAGTGTCTGAATGGTTCGTTCACTTTGACCATCCCTTTGTGGATGATAAGTTGTGGTCATGTCGAGATGTGTTCCTAGTGCTTTCTGAAGTGATTGCCAAAAACATGAAGTGAATTTACTATTTCTATTTGAGATGATAGACACTGGCACTCCGTGAAGTCTCATAATTTCTTTGATGTATATCATTGTCAACCTCTCCATCTTGTAGGATTCTTTTATTGGCAGGAAATGAGCGGATTTCTTCAATCTGTCGACTATTACCCATATGGTGTCCAATCCATCTAATGACTTGGGTAGTTTGGTCACAAAGTCTATAGTAATCCTTTCCCATTTCCACTTAGGAACTACTGGTTGCTGTAGTAATCCGGAGGGCTTCTGATATTCCACTTTTACCTTAGCACATGTGAGGCACTTGCTTACGTAAGTGGCAATCTCTACCTTCATGTTCGACCACCAATAATGTTGCTTAACATCTAAGTACATTTTGTCTGAACCCAGATGGATGGAGTATCGCGTCTTGTGGGCCTCGTTCATGATTACATCTCGGAATCCTCCATGTTTAGGGACCCATATGCGGTTCATGAAGTAATAGGTTCCATCTTCCTTTACTTCAAAGTTCTTCTCCATTCCACGTAACGCTTCGCTTGTTTTGTTTTCCGTCTTCATGGCATCTGACTTGGCTGTTCTGATTTGCGAGGTCAGGTGGGATTGGATGGTTATCGAGAGGGTTTTCACATGACGATTAGAGTATTCTTTCCGACTCAAGGCATCAACTACCACGTTAGCCTTGTATGGGTGATACTTGATTTCACATCATTTAGCAGTTCAACCCATCTTCGTTGCCTCATGTTCAGCTCTTTTTGATTCAAGATGCGCTGGAGACTCTTGTGGTCGGTGAAGATGGTGCACTTGGTACCATAAAGGTAGTGCCTCCAAATGTTTAGGGCGAAGACCACAGCTCCCAATTCCAGATCGTGGGTTGTATAATTCACTTCGTGTGTCTTTAGTTGTCGGGATGCATAAGCTATCACCTTCCCACGCTGCATGAGTACGTAACCTAAACCCTGATTCGACGCGTCACAATAAACTACGAAATCTTCTGTTCCCTCTGGTAGTGATAGTACCGGTGCACTGCAGAGTGCTTGCTTCAGAGCTCAGAATGCAGCTTCTTGCTTGTCCGTCCATTTGAAGGGTACGCCCTTTTGTGTAAGCGAGGTAAGTGGCTTGGCAGTCTTAGAGAAGTTTTGAATGAACCTCCTGTAATAACCTACTAGTCCTAGAAATTGACGAACTTCTGTGGGTATTGTTGGGACTGCCCATCCTTCGATGGCTTTGACCTTAGAAGGATCCACATGTATCCCTTCTTGACTAACAACATGACCCAAAAAGTTCACACTACGGAGCCAGAACTCGCACTTGCATATAACTTCTCAGTTCGCAGGGTTTCCAGGATTTGTCGGAGATTTTGGACATGCTCTTATTCACTTCGAGAGTAAACTAGGACGTCGTCAATGAAAACAATGACAAAGTTGTCGAGGAATGGTCGGCATATTCGATTCATTAGGTCCATGAATGCGGCAGGGGCATTCGTTAGGCCGAAGGGCATTACGACAAATTCATAATGTCCATAACGAGTTCGGAAAGCGGTTTTGGGGATATCCTTTTCCCGGACCTTGAGTTGATGGTACCCAGATTGCAGATCTCTTTTAGAGAAATAGCTTGCGCCCTATAGTTGGTCGAATAGATCGTCGATTCGTGGAAGTGGATAGCGATTTTTGACAGTGAGCTTATTTAGTTCTCTGTAATCAATGCATATCCTAAAAGATCCATATTTCTTCTTAACAAATTGAACTGGAGCTCCCCATGGCGAGAAACTAGGTCGGATGAATCCTTTGTCCAAAAGTTCACCGAGTTAGCTGGAGAATTCCTGCATCTCCGCAGGAGCCAATGTGTAAGGCGACTTGGTGATGGGAGTAGCTCCTGGCAGAAGGTCAATCCGAAACTCGACTTGTTTTTCTGGGGGTATCCCCGGAAGATCTTCAGGAAAGACATCTGGGAACTCACAATCTACGGGAATGTCTTGAATGTTGACCTCTTCCTTGGATTTATCCACTATATGAGCCAGAAACTTCAAGTCCTTCTTTCGCAGATACTTCTGTGCCTTGACACACGAGATAAGACGAAGGTTCGTGCTGGGTTTGTCTCCGTAAACAATTAGGTTTTCATGATTTGGAAGGTGAAGGCGAACGGCCTTCTCGTGACACATAATTTCAGCATGGTGGGGGCTTAACCAATTCATGCCAATAATCGCATCAAAACTCCTAATGGAAACAGGCATTAAGTTTATTCGAAAGACATGTTGGTTTAGGGCTAGGGTACATCCGATATAGATTTCCCCAGTGGATTCTGTTTTCCCATTAGCCATTTCCACTGTAAAGGTTTCATTGAGCTTATGGGGTTGTTGTTTTAACAAGTGCTTAAATTTATTGCTCACAAAACTTGTGGGGTTGTGGTGTGGACGAAACTTGGGTGGTTGCTGCATTGACTGTCACTGTTTTTTGCTTCTTGGACGATTCCGAGCCTTGACGGCCTTTCCTCTTGTTGTTCTTTCCTTTCTTGTTGTCACTTTCCTTCTTTCCTTCAACCTCCACTGGCTTCTCACCCTTCTTCTTGTTGTGGTCGTACAACTTCTTGGCCAATCTCCTGGCACTATTGAAGGTTTCGGGATTTGCAGCTATCATGTTTCCTTGGATTGGGGAGTTTAGTCCCCAGATGAATCGCTCGATTTTCTTTCCCTCTGAAGTAATCATGCTGGGGCAAAACAGAGAAAGTTTGCTAAACCTTTATATGTATGCGTCGATGTCGTAATTTCGGACGGTGAGATTCCACAAGTCTTGCTCCATCTTCTGGATTTCACCTCGCGGGCAGTACTCGACCGTCAACATTTCTTTCATCTCCGTCCATGGCATAGAATTGGCTACAGGAAGAGTCATGGCTTCTACATGTCCGTTCCACTAAGTGAGAGCTTGATCGACGAAAGTGCATGCGGCAAACTTCACCTTCATATCCTCAGGGCATTCACGTATCTCAAATACCGATTCCATATTCTCAATCCATCTTTTCAGAGTTAGCATTCCCCCAGTGCCATTAAAGGTTCGTGGCTTGGAGCTGGTGAAGTCTTTGTAGGAGCATGCCATGGTAGGTCCTTGATTCATCCCGTTGTTTGAACTTTCAGCCCTTGTCCGTTGACTCCTCCATTGTTTCCTTGGTGAATTTGTACCATAGCCACGGTGACTGCAGCAGATACCGCTGCCTGGAATGCGACAGAGTTGACTTCGGGTGGGGTTGGACCAGGGTTTCCGCGGGTTGGTCATTGAGGCATCTTTCTGTCATGGAACGGAAAGATGTTGAGTGTCTGTGGTTTTTGGTGAGATTGTGGTCCTATAAACTAGATGTGTGGCACGAACTTAAGTATTTTCACAAATTAGCATACAATCATTGATATATAACACATAGCAGATTACAACATCACAGTAGAACACATAAAATTTTTCCATTAATATTATCCGCACTTCGATACATGAAAATTTTGCTCGAAAGAGCATACATAAGTGGTGAAAGTTCAGCAGCATAACGGCTCTATGAGTAGTGTAAATCACTTAAACATAAAGTCGATGGTACATAGCATAGATCATAGTAATATAATACTAAAGACGCATACAACTGGTCCTAGTCATGGTGGGATGTGTCAGGGGGTGGTGCCGAGGAAGTGGACGCTCCCTGAAGGCGAGACACATGTCGTTCCGCATCTCGGAGTCGAGCCTCCCACCTTACCTTCCTCATGTGGAACTCTCGGATAACCTCTCGTGTCTCCTGCTCTGCCCGCTCGACTCTTGTTCGCATCTGGTGCATCTGATCGGCAGTGCTTTGAGCTAGATCACCAGTGTTCCGCAATTGCCTCACCATGACCTCCAAAGGTCGATACCCCAGGGGGGTGTAGGACCAGTGGGGCCCATTCGATAACCATACACCCTAGTCGGATAAGGGGGGTTGATGACTTCGTACTCCGTTTCCGAATCACCAACTTCGTCATCACTGGGTTCCTCCTCGAGGCCTCCTTCGGCTTCCTCTTCTTCCTGGTCCACCACTGGCTCGGCAGGTCCGCCCTCGACTTCCGCCTCAGGTTCTCCTTCGGATTCATCCTTGGGGTCCTCTTCAGACTCCTCCTCAGGTTCCTCTTCAAGTTCCTCTTCGGATGCTTCCAACCATCCATTATTCCCCTGATTAGGGAAATAAGGATCTCCGGGGTGATGGAAACCAGCCATGCTGTCTGCGAGGGTGTATAAATATGCTAACATTATTGTTAAGACGTTTTATTTATTGTATACATTGAGTTAATGTTCTCTTCTTGGTAATAAAGGTGTATGTTTTTAGGTTTACCTACCATCACGATTTCCTTGTGGCATGTGATAGTTGCACCTCAGAGGAAATGTAGTTGATCAGGCTACATTCACTCCTTGATACGACTATGAACAGTCCCAGCTTAACCGAGATGCTAGCATTATCTTATTTGATTTGGTATTATGTTCTTTTTCCTGTATCACACAAATAAATATGTCTTTATCGTTGTGTTTTATTTGTTTTGTTCATAGTCGTTTTAGTCCCTATTTGGTTTATAGTTGCATATCAATGTGTGGTTAGATATGCTAGTTCACTATAAACAGAGCTCTGATACCAACCTGTCACATCCCTGAACCAGACGGCAGAAACGTCCGAGGGCTCGCGTGACTTAAATTGAATATCATCACAATGAATATACATGAATCATAACATAAACATCACCATGCATTAATGTATTACAACTGATATTGTTTAGATCCAGTACAATGTTTTAAATATTACACACTCATAACATAAATTGTTTGAGAGTTTTCAACAACATAACATCCTAACATTACTTGATATTACCCATCCGCTTACCTGCTACCTGAGAATACAAGTTATTTTGGAAAACGTCAACATATGAAATGTTGGTGAGTTCATAAGCAATGTTGTGATAAAATGATTTGTGTAGTTTGTAAAACCCATAAAATCCAATATTTTCTGAAAAGACCATTGTTTATAAAAAGATGTGATGATCCTTAAATATATGCATGATGATTTCAACACATGTATAATTGAAAAACTTTGTATTAACCGCACAAGTGCAAAATGTTGAACTTCCCCCGGAAAACCCGATGTTTTCCAAATACATAAAATACAATTATTTCTCAAATTGTGATACCGCCACAATGAATTACGCGGGTGGTGTTGGATTAATTAAGGGTTGTGAGTCGTTATAATCATGCATTGATAATGTCTAGTTATAACTACAGACTTACGAACGATCCTTAGAGGCGTCGCCCGTTATCACCCACTTAATCCAAACAACCTTGATTACTATTGATTAACGACCTGTATCTGTTTACTTTGATTACTCATAAGCCTAACAATCAAGGAGAAGAGGAGTACGAAGTCCTGCTACTTCCGTGAGTTGTTTTAGGCTATCGGGGATGCGAAAGACACATTAGCCCATCTCGCATTTGATTACTTTGACCTTATGACAATACTAGTGATCACTAGTGCCAAATAGTATTTAAAAATCCATTTAAGGTCCTTTTACATGGAATCGGGTCATATAAGGCCCAATAACATATAATCATTATCCCTTGGGCCCAAAGATCATGTTAATTGACTTGCAAGGTCCAACAAGCATGATTTGAAAACTTTCAAGGCCAGTGTCGAATGCTTAATTGTCTTAGGTATCCCGTATCTACTAGAGAGTTCGATTTAACAATTGTTATTTGTATTGATTCGAGACCGATCGATTCGTTTATAACGATGATTTGGAGTTATACGTGTATTTGTCTTCCGATTTTTGGTAAGCCGTAGATTGTTATTTTTGACTCAATATTTTATAAATAAAATAATTGGTTTAAAATATGTGGTTTGACCCTTTTCAGCCCCTTTTCTTTTTATAAAATAACAATTTTAGTCCTTTATATAAGAGAAAAGTTATTTTTAAGCCCTTAAAACACTTTTCTTGACACTTTTGCATCATAGATTTGTTGAAATGATAATTTTAACCCAAAACTATTTTTTTTAACAGTTTCAGCCCTTCCAAAATAGTATTTTTCGGTTAAAGCCCAACTTTTGCAATTTTTACACTTTTAGCCCAAAATCCAAAAACTTTACATTTTCAATCCTTTTTGGAAACGAAATCCATATTTAACCCTTGAAATAGTTTTATTACACGTTTTATCCTCTGTTTTGAAGAGTTTACCACTTCAACCCTTTTAAATGTCATATTTTCGCAATTTTGGGCCTATTGGGCCGAAAAGCCCAGAATTTAGCCCATTAAGCTAATATTTACATTTTAAGTCCTTTGAAGGTTATAATGTTCAGAAAAACAACTATTGTAACTGTTTTGACCCGTTAGACCTTTAAGAAACTTGATTTGGCAACTTTTAACCCAACTTTTGTATATTTGACAATTTAAGCCCAAAAATGAGTTTTGTGGTGAAATATGTTTATCACAATCTTATAAGTTATTATTCTTGACTAGTTTAGATCTCAAGATTTCTTCCCTTGTTGTTTACATTTTCAACACAAAACACATAAAATCACACATACATGCATAAAATCATACATAGCATACACATACACATGGATCTACATATTTTGCTTGTATTCTACCCCATAAAACTCATGAAAACCAAAAAAAGAGGGGTATGAAGCTTACCTTGAGTTGTGGGTTCGGTTTTTGAAGAGAGAAATGAAGAAGATTCGATCCTAGCAAGTCCTCTTGGAAGATCTCAAATTTAGAGGCTTCTAAGACGGCGATCATGAGTTTGAATAAATTAGCAGGAGGTTTATGATGAAATGAAGTAGTTAGATTATAGATTAAACATCAACTTACCTTAGATGATGAATTTTGTGGGATGATCTCCTTGAAAAGCCCTTAGATTTCGAAATTTTGATGAAGGATGAAGAGAGTTCTTTGAGAGTGTTTTCGGTGAAATGTGTGTGTGTGTGTGTTTTCTCTTTCTCTCGGCCGAGGATAGAAAAGAGAGAGGAAGAGAGAGTGTTGAAGTGACCATGTTGATGGGTTTTATACAAACAATCCTATGTGTGCATGCAACCCTAGAATTGGATCTATGTTTTCACTATTAGATACACAACATTATGAACACATAATAAAACCCTAATAAGTCATACTAATTTCGAAATTCACCAAGAAGAATAGAATACATAACTTTTGTTGTTATATACTAATAACAACTCAAATCCTCCTTGTGATGGCTTTAGAAAGCTTAGAGTCACAAGTGTCACTCCTCTAATGGCTCACCAACACCAAGACCAAGAGGATAAAGAATGATAAGAGAGGAGGCACCCAAAAACGTGTGGAAACCCTAAGGAAACTCTTAGCCATGTTTTTGGTGCTCTAGGGATCCTTAAATAGTGAGGCTATTAGGGTTATCTAACAAGGAAACCCTAATTTGACTACTTAAGCCCTAAGCAACCCATGGACTCCTTCCTTAGAGGCCTGGGATGATTTCTAATGGGTTTCCCCATAGAATACGTCCACCCCTCTAATATGGAGTCCATTACCCCAATATTCAACTATCATACAATTGATAGTTCTAGTCCCTTAAGTTTAATTAATGTCTTTAAGCCATAAAATTAATTCTTAATTAATTATTGACTAATATTATTTAAACATTATGATTTCTCCTTTAATATATTATTCTCATAATATATTAATAAATCATAATTATTCCTCTCTCTCCATAATTCATCCTATCAAGTTGCTTTGGTGAAGGCAACCCAAAAGGACCATGCACCATCGGGTCAAGTACATACCAAAATAGTTATGGACTTAGACACTAATCCAACATTCTCCCACTTGGATAAGTCTAATAACTATTATGCATATGACTTCAGGTCCTGATCCGCAATCGTAGCTTTCAAAAGCCGTTGTCAACTCTGATCTTATCAGATACGCGTCCTTTAGATAAGAGATCATATATTCCTCCATTCTAGATATCGTATAGACTGAGACATGGATTTAAATCATTCTCTCTATCTATGTGTTGTTTCCTGATTTCCGATTTATGACGACTGACAACATACTACAATTGAACACATCAAATTAGTCCCGGCTTGGCCAAGTGCTTAGGTATCATCACTAAATCATCGAGGGGCCCACAGATATCGCTTTCATCCCACTTTGGATAAAAGGAATGGATAAACTTTGATTCAATGCTTCCTTACACTCACTTACCGAATCACACACAACAATTTGTTTTATAACACCAAGTTACTGGTGTGTTTACATATTATCAATGTGTAACCGACTCGCAAGATACAACTCACACATCTCGGTTTCAAGAATATAAGATATTATCGTCTCACCAATCACTCGTGATAAAATCCATGAAGTGATCCAAGTGAGCGTGGGTTTAATCCAATGCTCAAATCATATTCATAAGCACTCTTGAACGTTGCAACAAACATTTGCTTATGTCTAATACACTTTAGACAATCCACACACCAATTAACGATAGTCTTCATTTATACCTACTTCCAACATATGAACGACTGTGGTCCGTTCGAATAATTCGATTATTCTGAAATAATTAATTATTCAGGAAGTCAAAACATGCAAAGGGAAACACAAGAATAATACTAATCCTATATGGTCCCAAACCCTTGAGAATAAATAAAACACATTTTATTTATCACCATATCGATTACTCATTATTTGTTGTTTCGGGTAATCAACTTCTTACTTGAATTTTTACTACACTTGTCCCATGCTCTTAGCATGCACACAATGTTTACCTATGGTCCTTACTTTGTGAAATAGATCAAATGAACACATTTCCAATCATAATCATTTCACAACTCCCAATCCCTATCACAAGTGTAAGAATATCAAATTCTTGTTACTCGTGCTAGATTCTAACATTTTATGCAATGATTCTTTCGTAAAGTCATAGCTCAAAATCATCAAGACCTGACCGATCTCTATAAGAAACAATTCTATAGATATGATGTCTCTCACTCAAAGTACATTCCTTTGAACATCCTTTCTTGCATAAAAGTTTCTAATCTAGATACAAATTCTCAATATCCAACTCCCAATATGGAAACATTTCCATATTTGCCATATGACAACTCATTCTTAATAGAATCTTATCTATTCATAATGATGTCGATATGGTCCATCCAATACCATACTTCCAACTACTCATAAGCGACCAATCCTCAGCGAGCTTTGGATCATCCTTTGATAGATGTTTAATTATCTTAGTCAAAACCGATTCTTGTCCTTTTCCCCTCTAAATGCGCTAGACATTTGGAAAATTTTAGAATGGTCAAATATTATAGCACTTGCAATCGATCTTTTTCCTGAAGCGTATGGGACATGATACATAATGTCTTACATAAAGATACGATACATTATCAATCTTCTGCCATAATATTTAATGTGTCACGTTCTCATAATTCGAACTATGAAGAGGGATGCCATAATCATAATCGAAATTTTAGAGAACGCAGTATGTATCCTTGACTAAATTTATTAATAGTCCACAACCTAAACTTTTAGATTTGAAATGAAGCATAATATTCTCTCCCTTAATTATAGCAAATCAACTTTTCAACCCTTACGACATTGCAAAGTATAACTCTTGTTTTCTATAATTAATATTGCTAACTTGCAATACTTGCCTTAATAATCATACAAGCACAACATTTATGCTCCCACTATCATGATGATTGTTATCATATAAGCATAACACTTATGCTCCCACTAGCTTTGACATGTATTCAGAAATAAGTTGAGCTTTCGGATTTCTAATACCAGATGCCTCGAAAGCTTTTATCTAAGCTTCTTAAATTTATACACCTTTTCCTAAGATAGTTCATATATGTGTCTAAACAATTCAGACTAATTGCCAAATCTCACAATTCGAATCATGGAAAGGGATACCGTAACCATAATCGAATTCGAGAATCCAATTTTTCACAATCACTATCTTCTTAAACTCTCTCTCTTAGTGAAACTATTTCCACACAGTCATCTTCATGAAGGAGGGAATCTTATGACACTTAGATTTTAATGGTGTATGTGTTCCTATCCATGTGAATTTGTCAAAACCAAGATTTGTGACAAATCCAAACTCGTATGGACCGAACTCTTAATCTTGATTTCTTGCCTTATGGTAACACGAGTGCCCACCATGTCTTCAAAGAAGTTAAGCAGCTCATCCTTTCCTATCAATGTACTTTTCATTGATTAAGGTGTTTGCCTTTTATTGCGTTCAAATGGGAACTCATAGAACTTACTTGCATAATTAACTCAATTGGAACGACACAGAAACAAGATAGTGTCAACACGATAGGTTGTGAACCTCAAGTCGTGTGCTAGTGATGATCGATAAGGTTTATTCTTGATTAGTTCTTGAACTTTTCAAGACCATTAAGACTCCCACTGACTCCTTGACATATAAGATTCTCTTGTCAATAAACATTTCTGGACAAACAAATATTCAAGAGTTAGTGTAGCTTTTATCAAGACAAAACACTTCACAAAATTGGTCCTAGTTGGTCTTTGTATTATCCAAGACATCACAACTTCCCACATTTGGTGAATGTTATAAACCTTCTTAAGACTTGTCACTCAATGTCACAATCTTAACTCTAAGACTTGTTTTTGGAACGAAGTATGATTGACTTCTTGATTTAACCATTTCTTCAATTCTTGATTCCTCTTCTCAGACATACAATTGCACTAAGACTCACTTAGAGGATCAATTGAGATATGGTTCTTAATCATTAAGACCTATCATAAAACATAATAAAAGGTACTCTCCCTTCTTCTTAGAATAGAGAAACTTTTATCTTTCTGCCTACTTAATTCTTCTTATTCATTCTGCTATTGATTTAAACTCTTTCAATCAATTCAGAATTACACTTAATCTTATAAGTATAATCATATTTACTAAACCTTTAGTAAATCATAACGAATATCTTTGTTACTCTTGTGGTGGACTTGACCAACACACAACTTTGTGTACTCGATCTCCTAGTCCTTCACTTGACACTTTGTCAACAAATTAGTCTAATTTCCAAATATGAAATTTCTCATTCATCATGCAACCAAGTTGCATGATTCCAAGTTTCTGTCCAATTGAAACTTGGGTGATGAGAAACTTTCCCTATTTGGTAAATTCTCAACATTTCCACAAAATTAAGAATCAAATCCATTATTGCTAATAATAGAAACATTCTAAACATCAATTTTTCATACACGCCATCGCAAGGATAAATAAATAATATAAAATCAAAATTTATTTTATTGCGGAAAAATTTGTCCTTACAATGCAATTCATTGAAAAACTATGCTAATAGATATTTCTTAGCAATCTTATTCTAACTCCAAGTAGTAGCTTAAGAATCTAATCTTCAAGTAATGTGATCGAAATCCATTTCTTCACGATTAGATTCCGCTCACTTCTTCCCTTAAGTTTCCTCTATTTTCTTCGATTCTACAAAACATCAAATGTAATCTTATCACATCATGTATTAAGAATTTAGAATAGGAAATTAAAAGAGTTAGTTAATGGATTTTACGTAAATTAGAGCCATACATTTTGACTCTCCCATCTCTTAGATCTCTTAGGTAAATAAGGCAGCTTCGTCTCCAATGCCCCTTCTCTTGGAAATAAAAGCAATTGGATTCCTTTGGCATGACACATGGAACTATCTCAGAATCTACCTTTTTTGGATCTCCAATGTCACCATTTTTAGTTTCCATTGAAGTTTGGGAGTTTGATTTACCAGACAAATTTGCTCGACCAGCTCGCCAAATCATTTCTGATTCAGCAGCTATAAGCAAATAGGTCAAATCAATGAGGGTCACGTCATGATCCATCATATAGTACTTTCTAACGAACTCACTATATGATTCAGGAAGCGACTGAAGAACCCAGTCAACAACCAACTTACCAGAAATCTTGACACCCAACATCCTTAACCTTTCAATGTGTGACTACATCTCTAAGACGTGTACACACACAGGTTTCCCATGTTTACTTGCCAAAAGGGATTGAGTGAGCTTGAACTTTTAAAGCCTTCGGACTTGTGGGTTAGGGAGAATAATTGGAGGAGGTGGAGGAAGTGAAGCATGATCTGTTGTTCCTTGATCGAATCGTGGAATATCATCTTCATGTGGAAAGCTTGTTCCATGGGATTTGGGAATACCATAGTTGTCGTACTTTGACATCTACAAAACGAGAGAAACTACATTCAAGTTAGTTGATTGATTAAGTCCTTAATAAATCACCCAAATGAGATATTAAGGCTAGGACCCAAAACAATACGCTACAACCTAGAAAATGGATGCCATAATCTAGTTGCAGAATATTTGAAGGTAGGTAAATGACGATTTACCAATTTCCACCATCAAAAACGAAAAAGAAATTTAAGTTTTAAATCTATGAAAACTCCTAGATCCTTTGAGATTCATTGAACTTTTCAATGGCATGTTTAAATCTCGATATGCCCCTCTAGTTTGTGACTGGGATACCGAGGATCACAAAGCGGGTGTGAATAACCATGCAAACTTACATGGTGCCCCCACGTGTTACAGTTGTTGGGTTTTGAGCATTCTAACACTCCTAAGTGTACATGCAACCCTAAATACCTTGGATCTATGTTTTCTCTATCATACATGCAAATAAGAACTTCCAAGCTATTATCCTAATCTAGCATATAAAATAATGAATATAACAAGATAGAATACATACCTCTTTCATGTAGAAAGTCTTCATGAAGCTTGAGTGCCAAGTGCCCCAAGTGTGACACCTCAAATGGTTCACACAACACCAAATACACTTGGAATAACTTGAGAGAAATCTACACTTTATGAAATCGGCTAGCCCTTTCTAGAATGATACTAGTCGCCAATTTTGTCAAGAATAATATCTTTATATAGTGTTACAATTAGGGTAAACCCTAATTGTCATGACTTTCCATTTCCTTGGATCCATGGGCTCAAATACACCATGGAGCATCCATGGACCATCCTATGGGTTTTACCCAACTTGATTATCCATGGAGCATTAGCCCACTATACAAGTATGGATGATTTACACAATCAACCCATATATTTAATTAGTCTTCTTTTGATCACTTAATTAATCCTAGATTAATTCTTCATCAATACTAATTAAATAATCTTATTATTCTTATTATTAATATACTAGAACTTATAATATATTAATAACCATAAGTGTCTTATTTCTCTCAATATAGTCTATCCAAGTGCATGATGCCATGCAACCCAAATGGACCATGTCGGGTCGGGTCAAGTCTTACCAATTATAGTTATGGACTTAGACATTAATCCAACAGTCTCCCACTTGGATAAGTCTAAAACTATTATTGCGTATGACTTCAGGAACCAACTGGCAATCGTAGCTCTCAAAAGCTTCTGTCGAACTCTGACCTTGTAGATGAACTCTGACCTTTGTCAATGACTTGTCCATTAGATAATGGATCATATATTCCTCCATTCTAGATATCATATGGACTGAGACATGGATTATAATCATTCTCTCTGTCCATTTGTTGTTTCCTGATTTCCGATTTATGAAGACTGACTAATTGAACAAATCAAATCAGTCCTGGCCCGGCCGAGCACTTCCATTTATCATCATCAAATCATCGAGGGGCCCACAGATATCGCTTTTATCCCGAAGGTAAAAGGAATGGATAAACTTTGACTCATATGGCTTGTTCTACTACTTGTTGAATCATACACAAAGGCATGTTTTATAGCACCGAGTTACCAAATGCGTTTTCGTGCAATCAATGTACAACCAACTCATAGTAACAAATCATATCTCTAGGTTTGAAGAATATAAGATATTATCGTCTCATGATCACTCGTGATAAAATCCATGAAGTGATTCCAATGAGCACGGGTTGAATCCAATACTCAGAACTTATGAGCACTCATGAGTGTTGTAGCCCTTTGTCCAACTCCTTAGACCTCTACAAGCCAACCCATGACAGTCTTAATTCATATCTACTTCCAACGTATGACCGACTGTGGCTGGTTTGAATAACTTAGTCATTCCAGAAGAATAACCTAGTTTATTCTGGAAGTCAAAACATGCAAAATGAAACACAATAATAATTGAATCCAATATGGTATCAAAACCTATGAACATAAATAAAAAAACCTTTTATTTATCACCATATGATTACACATTATTCATTGTATACTGTTTCAGCTATCAACTTTATTCTTGAATTTAAAACAATAGTTGTCCCATGCTCCAAGCATGTACACTATGTTTTCTAAACACTAGTCATGCCATACACCAAGTATGCATACTATGTTTGTCTATGATCTTTACTTTGTGAACTAGATCAATTGAACATAACTTCAATGATTCTCTTTTCACACTCCCAAATCCTTACTGCAAATGCAAGAATTCCAAACTCATGCCATTTACTGAAATCTGTTAGATTCTAAACTTATATGCATTGATCCTCTTGTAATGATTATGCACAAAGTCAGAAAGACTTGACAACAATCATTACAGAGTATTCCAAAGGAGATCAGCTCCTTGGAAACATCCTTCTTGCACTAAGTTTCCTAATCTTAAACAGATTGAAAATTCTAACTTTGAAACATTTCCAGATTCCATTTTGACTATCACTTCTGATCAAGAGTTGCCTCCATACAGATTATGTCAATATGGTCCTTCCAGAATTATCACTATACTTCCAACTGTCCTTGAGCAACCAATCTTTGGTAAACCTTAGATTGTCCACGACAATTGTTTAATCCTTTTAGTCATATCCAGTTCTAAACCTTTTCTCTTCTTAATGCCCTAGGCATTTGGAAAATATTAGAAAGGATGAATATAGCCCATGTAATCGATCCTATATCCGAAGCATATGGGACATGATTCATGATGTCTCACATAAAGACTAAACCAGTCTTTTGCAATAATATTTCCATTTCAATTTGCCAAGTTCTCATAATTCAGATTATGAAAAGGGATGCCGTAATCATAATCGAATTTTAGAACGCAAATAATGGACTCATATACAAAATTTCCTTATGTTGAGCCATTCCAACATGAAATTCATATATATCCTTGACTAAATGATTAAAACCTCACGATCTAAGCTTATAGATTTGAGATGAAGTATAATTTCCTCTCCCTTAATTATAGCAAAACAACTCTTTCCCAATTGAAACTTTTGTTTTCTATAATTAACATTGCTAACTTGCAATACTTATCATAATTATCATGCTCCCACTAACATGATGATTATTAGCGTAACACTTATGCTCCCACTAGCTTTGACATGTACTCAGAAATCAACTGACTTTCTTACCAAAGTTCAGATTTTTGATACTAGATTGTTTTTATAAGACTTTATCAAAATCATACACCTTCCCTTAGATAGCACACTTGTGTGTCTAAACAATTATGAAGAGGGATGCCGTAATCATAATGGTTAGACCTTTTTGCCACTTCTCACAAGTCCAGGTTAGTGTGCCGGTAAACCACACACGCTCAACTAACGACTTTGAGAATGCAAATATCACAATCGCTATCTAGCTAAAATCTACTTAGTGAAAGTGTTTCCTCACCATCATTTTCATGAATCGGAGAGAAACCTTATGACACTTAGATTTAATGGTGTATGTGTTCTTATCCATGTGAATTGTCAAAACCATAGACACAAGACAAGGATAATGACAAATCCACACTCATATGGATTGAACTCAATCTTAATTTCTTTCCACCTGAAAGCTCAAGGGCCTGCCATTGCTTCCAAGTTGTTGTGGAACACATTGAGAACTCTAAGAACTCATATGCAAAGCCAACTTTAACTGGAATGGGCACAAAATATGTCAACATGATAGGTTATAAACCTCAAGTCGTGTGCTAGTGAAGAACTTCAGGTTCTATTCTTGATTAGTTCTTGAGACTTTCAAGACCTTTAAGACTCCCAATGTCCTCTTGACCTATAAGACTCCCTTGTCAAACATCCAAGAGATTGTGCGGATTCTAACCAAGACAAAAACTTCACACAATTTGCCTTAGTTGGTCTTTGTTTTACCCAAAACATCACAACTTACCAATTTCAAATGTACAAGAGTAGAAAACTTTTACTCTTACATTTGACAAGTGTTTTAAACCTTCTTTGAGACATGTCACTCAAATTACAATCTTGGAGTATGACTCTAAGACTTGTACTGGAACGAAGTATGACTCATCTTGTTGATTTAACCATTTCAGCAATTCAAGTTCCTCTTCTTAGTCATAATAATGCACTAAGATTTCCTTAGAGAACTAATTTTGATATGGTTTCTTAATCATTAAGATGATCACAAAAACTAACACTAAAGTACTCTCCCATCTTTTCAGATTTGAGAAACTTTTATCCTTCTACCTAATTTGATTCTTCTTATTCGCTCTGCTATACTTTGGAACCTTTTCCAACGTCTCAGAATTACACTTCAGCTTGTAAGTATAACCATATTTACTGAGCTTTAGTAAATTATGACGAATAATCTTATCGATCTTTTGTGGTGGACTTAATCAGTGCACAAGAATGTGTACTCGATCCCTTAGTCCATTACTTGACTCACACATCCATGTGAACAAGTAGTTAGTCTTAATTTTCCAATACTTGAAAGTTCTCATTCATCATGCTATACAACTTGCATGATTCCAAGTTCCGGTCCAATTGAAACTTGGGTGATGAGAATATTTCCTTATTTGGTAAATTTAGACATTACCACAAATGAAAGAATCAATTTCATATTTCCACTCTTTCTATTAATGGAATCATATAAGCAACAATTTTTCCTTAAATGCCATTGTAAGGATATTTTAAAATAAATAAAATCTAAAATTTTCTTTTATTTTAAAACTTTGCGAAAAAACTTATCCTTACAATCCATATGAAAACTTGTTGTTATCTATTCCTAAGCAATATCTCATAACTCCTAAGAAGTAGCTCAAGAATCCGATCTTCAAACTACGCGATAGAAATCCATCTATGCGATCAGATTCAGCATATTCTTTCTTTAAGTTTCTTTACTTTTCTTTGATTCTTAAAACATCACTATGTGACCCAGTCACTTCATGTATCAGGAATCTCAGAATAGAACCTTAGTAGAGTTAGATAGTGGACTTTACCTGAAGTAGAGTCAAACTTATTGACTTTAACATCCTTAGGTAAATTTGGCAGCTTCGCAACCAATGCCCCTTTCTTTGGCAATATAAACATATGGACCCTTTGATAATGGTACACGGGACTATCACAGACTTAGCTTTTCTCTTTACCATTTCGTCAACCGAGTTGACTATGGCTGATCCCTTTCCATTGGGAAGAGAATGCTTTTCTGGATTTCCTGTGTCACTATTGTCAATGTCCATCAAGTTTTAAGGAAGTTGATGTTAACAAATAGATAAGATCATTAAGGGTCTTCTCATAGTCTGTTTCATAGGTGTCCCAAAGGAACTCACTATGTGACCTAGAAAGTGATTGAACCACCAACTTTCTCAAGACTTTGACACCCAACTCTCTCGGTTTGTCAATATGTGACTACATCTCCAAGATGTGACCACACCTAGACCGTGCCTTGCCAATTGGGCTTGAGTGACCTTAAACTTTTTCAAGGACTTGTGGGTTGGGGAGAATAATTGGAGGAGGTGAATGAAGTATGATTTCCAAGGGACATCATCTTCATTTAGGAAAGCTTGTTTCAAGAGATTTGGGAAGATCATTTGGGAAGATCATAAATATCAAAAGCAGACATGTTTTTGGGAGATATTCAAGATAGTTGATCTCATAATTCAGATTAGGAAAAGGGATTCTGTAATCCAGGCTATAAAATATTTGAAGGTAAGTGAATGACGATTCACCAATTTCCACCAAGATAAACAAAATGTATTATTAGGTTTTAATTGGTTTTGAAACTCCTAGATCTTTGAGATTCATTGAACTGTTCAATGGCATGTTTCAATCTCGAGTGTGCCCTTCAGGTTTTGTGACTGGGATGCCGAGGATCACAAAACAAGGTGTGAAGTAACCATGCAAATTACTTGGTACCCTTATGTGTTTACCCCTCAATCGATGTGCTGGTTAACCACACACGCTCCATCGATACTAAGATAAACATTAAGTTACCCTTTGCCTACCTTGTTAAATACGAGTTAGTGTGCCGGTTAACCACACACGCTCCACTAACCGACTTAAACAAAGTGAAAAGTGTGATTTCATGGATTAGCACCTTATTCACATTTTCCTAAGTAACTAAAATTGGGTATTATTAAGAGTTTAGTTACTTAGTATTTATCTTTAATACTTTTAATGAAGGGAGAATTCTAGTCCTGTCAAACCCGTTCGGCTAACGACCCTCCACCAGTCAAGCAAGCGGTGGGTGAGAGTGGACACCCATTAAGTTGCCATTTTATAGGCAACAACCTTATACCCACCTTATAGACCGGCTTCGTGAATGAGGCGTACTAGCGGTAAGACTAACTTTACTCTTATACACACATATATATATATATATATATATATATATTATTAACTTATAATATTATAAAGTATAAGGGTTGAATTTTAACTTTTAAAATTCTAAGGGCTAACTTGGAATTAAAGTATTCATAAGAGAAAACTTTACAAATTCCAAAACATGAGGGCAAGTTTTGAAACTATTCAAAACTAATTAATTCCATAACTTATGTGTTTAAAGTAGTTTTAATCCAAAAACTCTTCAAGTTCCATAACTTGAGGACAAGTTATGGAAGACATTAAACTAATAAAAGAATTAACTTTTCTTTATTTTATAACTTATGGAATTAATTAATGTTACACTTTTTTTTAATTTATTATTTAATGAAGAGACTCTTGGTCCTCCATAACTTGAGGACAAATTATGGAGTCATAACACCTTTTAATTAGAACTAGACTCTTCATTTTTGTAACCTTTGCCAATTTTTATGAGTTTTATGAAACTTAAATGTGACTTTTCATATAACTTGAGGACAAGTTACAAAAACACTTAGAATCAACTCTTAGATTAATTTGGATTGAAAACAACTATTTCACTCAACTTTTCTATTAATCTAAGCAACTCATAAGAACAAGATAATTCAAATCAAACTTTTTCATGTAATTAGTCTAAACCTTAAACTAATACAAAACATGAATCTATAGAGAATTATCTTTGAAATTGGATTAGCATGAACATTACCACATCAAAAACAAGTTTATAAGTTCAAAAACATCTTAGGGTAATGTTCGTAGTCCAATTCCAGCCAAAAAAGTCGAATTTATGCTGTCTGGGGGTCCAACTCGTCGAGTGCATGAACCAACTCGGCGAGTTGGATCGATTTGATCACTTTTTAGGCATGGAATCGCCGAGTATCCTGATGGACTCGCCGAGTCTGATGATTAGACAGCAACAATTTCGATTTTTTAAGCAGTTTTGCAAGTATAACAAGAAAACAAGCCTAGGCTCTGATACCACTGTTGGGTTTTGAGCATTCTAACACTCCTAAGTGTACATGCAACCCTAAATACCTTGGATCTATGTTTTCACTATTATACATGCAAATAAGAACTTCCAAGGTATTATCCTAATCTAGCATATAAAATAATGAATATAACAAGATAGAATACATACCTCTTTCATGTAGAAAGTCTTCATGAAGTTTGAGTGCCAAGTGCCCCAAGTGTGACACCTCAAATGGTTCACACAACACCAAATACACTTGGAATAACTTGAGAGAAATCTACACTTCATGAAATCGGCTAGCCCTTTCTAGAATGATACTAGTCGCCAATTTTGTCAACAATAAGATCTTTATATAGTGTTACAATTAGGGTAAACCCTAATTGCCTTGACATTCCATTTCCTTGGATCCATGGGTTCAAATACACCATGGAGCATCCATGGACCATCCTATGGGTTTTAGCCCAACTTGATTATCCATGGAGCATTAGCCCACTATACAAGTATGAATGATTTACACAATCAACCCATATATTTAATTAGTCTTCTTTTGATCACTTAATTAATCCTAGATTAATTCTTGATCAATACTAATTAAATAATCTTATTATTCTTATTATTAATATACTAGAACTTATAATATATTAATAACCATAAGTGTCTTATTTCTCTCATTATAGTCTAGCCAAGTGCATGATGCCATGCAACCCACATGGACCATGCCAGGTCGGGTCAAGTCTTACCAATTATAGTTATGGACTTAGACATTAATCCAACACAGTCACCTATTCGATGTGCCGGTTAACCACACACGCTCCACCGAACTATGACAAACATTGAGTCACCCTTTGCTACCTTTGCTTAGAACCATTTAGTGTGCCGGTTAACCACACACGCTCCACTAACGTCTTCGTAAGGGCACAAAGTGTAATTTCATGGAATTGCATCAATTCACTTTTGCCTAAAGTAACTAAGATTGGGAATTTTGTAAAACTTTTAGTTACTTTATACTTCATTTTACTTTTAATGGAAAGAGTTTGCCCTATCCTACGCGTTCGGCTAAAGACCCTCCACCAATCAAGGAAGCGGTGGGTGAGAGTGGACACCCATTAAATGGCCATTTTATAGGTCATAACCTTATACCCCCTTATAGATCGGCTTCGTGAATGAGGCCTACTAACGGTAAGACTAGCATTTAAGTTATACATATATAATATTAGACTTTTAATGTTATACATAGTATAAGGGTGTATTTTATACTTTTAAAATACTAGGTGGTTTAATTTTATAAATTACACTTTTAATTTATTTTAAATATAAACCATATCATTATGGATTTATTAACTCTCTTTTAATTATACACTTAATCAATTTAATAAAACCATACGGGTGTAATTTGAACTTTTCAAAATTAGGGTTTTGGAATTTAGACTTTCAAAATTAACTTTTAATCAACAGTTTAAAGTCCAAAACTTGAGGGCATGTTTTGAAACTTTTCAAAACAATTAGGTTTTAATCTCACTTAAAATTTTCGAATTTAAGACATTTAAATTAAAATTTTAAATATTAAAACTCTTGATTTAATAATTACCTTAAATTAAACAAGTAATTTAAATTATTAAATCACAAGGGATTATCTAGATCATGAGGATAATTACGATTTATACATTTAAGATATCCTAATCCCTTGAATCCCTCTCTAAATCTCGAAAATAAGGGATGAGATAATTCAAGATCTTTAATTACCATATTTAACAATTAAAAGATAATTACAAGATATGGGATTATGCAAATCCTTAAATTTTAGGATGTTATCTTGGGGAAGGAGGCTAATCTCGAAATCTAAGGGTTTGCAAACCCTAGATTTCGAAATCTTGGACTAATGGAAAGGATTCATAAAACCTTTTCATTATATTTTCGCAAATTAGGGTTAGGAAACCCTAATCTCGAAATCTATAGCCTCCTAGGGTTTATTGGCTATAAACCTCGATATGTAAAGTTCATCCATTTGAATAAAACTAATTGAAAACAAAACCAATGGCTCTGATACCACTGATGGGTTTTATACAAACAATCCTATGTGTGCATGCAACCCTAAAATTGGATCTATGTTTTCACTATTAGATACACAACATTATGAACACATAATAAAACCCTAATGAGTCATACTAATTTCGAAATTCACCAAGAAGAATAGAATACATACCTTTTGTTGTTATATACTAATAACAACTCAATTCCTTCTTGTAATGGCTTTAGAAAGCTTAGAGTCACAAGTGTCACTCCTCTAATGGCTCACAAACACCAAGAGCAAGAGGATGAAGAATGATAAGAGAGGAGGCACCCAAAAACATGTGGAAACCCTAAGGAAACTCTTAGCCATGTTTTTGGTGCTCTAGGGATCCTTAAATAGTGAGGCTATTAGGGTTATCTAAAAAGGAAACCCTAATTTGACTGCTTAAGCCCTAAGCAACCCATGGACTCCCTCCTTAGAGGCCTAGGACGATTTCTAATGGGTTTCCCCATAGAATACGTCCACCCCTCTAATATGGAGTCCATTACCCCAATATTCAACTATCATACAATTGACAGTTTTAGTCCCTTAAGTTTAATTAATGTGTTTAAGCCACAAAATTAATTCTTAATTAATTATTGACTAATATTAATTAAACAATATGATTTCTCCTTTAATATATTATTCTCATAATATATTAATAAATCATAATTATTCCTCTCTCTCCATAATTCATCATATCAAGTTGCTTTGGTGAAGGCAACCCAAAAGGACCATGTACTATCGGGTCAAGTACATACCAAAATAGTTATGGACTTAGACACTAATCCAACACATGTATGGGAAAATGAGAAGGGTGCATGGAGATCCAAGAGACATTAAAGAGGTGGCAAATGAAAGTCAACTTTCTTGCATGTTGGGTTGTTGGGCCGAGAAGAGGAGAAAGGAAGAAAGAAAATTGGGCCTTGTATGCTTAAGCCCATATTATGGTTCAATTAAGTAAATTTTCGGCCCAAGTAATTCAAGGAACGATTTTTATGACCCATTAGGGCTATATAATTTTCTTGTGGTCCAATAAGGTCCATTAGTGTATTTTATTTCATTCTAAGCCCAACATGGCCCAAAATGTTAAAATAAATGAAAGTGGGTCCAAATTAGAGCCCATATAAGAATTCTAAGCCCAAAGTAGTCAAATTGTAAGCTTATTGGTCCATTAGGCCCAATAAGGAAATCCTAGCCCAAAATGGACTTAAATTGGGATTTCTAGGGTTTCCAATCCTTTGTTGACTATTTGATGTGCTTGTATAAAATGTTTGATTGAAGTTTTGTTGTTATTGACTAAGCATCATACATGCTTTCACATTGTTGGTTCACATTTGTTATCATTGTTCAATGTTTACAAGGCATCAAAATTCCTAGTTGTGACATTATTCGGGAATGAGTTCGAGTTCCTCAATAGGTATGATTGGTTTGTCCCTATTTTCATGTAACATCTGTCGAATTTCTTCCCTTTGTTTGGCTAACATAGAGGAATCATGGCTTGCACTCCAGCCATGGAGATCTGCTCTGGTGCAGCAGCTTCAACAACTACTTGTTCAATTACAGGCGGTTGATTCCCGTTCTCGTTTGTGTTTCCAACACCGCTTCTTGTTCTTGCCATTCTTGATCTATACACCGGATAAGGTGAAATTTAGATCTATTCGTGGTAGGTATTACGATCTTCCATATCACTCCAAAACATTTACATGCTAGTTCTAATACCGTCGTCATACGCTTAGAATCCTAAACACGTAAGGTCTCCAGATAAGGTCGGCAACAGACCATAGATACGAACAAATAATATCATATAGGGAAACATATAAAATTTAGCACATTAAAGCATTTTAGGCAACTTTCCTAAAATAAACTAGTGCTCGTGTCTAAAACATAACAGACACACACCTCAAAATCTTCACTTAGCATTTTAAGTTTAAGTCTAGAAATCCTATAAATTCCTAGTTCGCTTAAACTAATGCTCCGATACCAACTTTGACATCCCCAAAATCACGGCCAGAAAAGACCGGTTTCATTTATGCTTTTAAAATAATTTTCAGAGTAAATCCATTGATTTAAAAGAGTTGTGGAATTTGTTCCCAAAAAAACAAAATATGAAAAAATAATATTTACCAAAACATTTCATAAAGGAATGCATTTTCATTAGATATCAAAACTCGGGATGTCATGTTCCGATACAGACCAAAAAGCATAAACGACAAATTACAAGCCATACAACAGTTATATACAACTACAGGCTTATAAAAAAATATCTTGATGATTCATCCGTCTTATGCCCTCGCGCCACTTCCTGTAATATAAACAAAACTTAGTGGGCAGGCTTGGGAGCCTGGTGAGTATATAGGGTTTTCAACCCACAATAAATAATTATATTTAATTCACCAACCAACAATAACCCGATTACCCATTCCCGTTATCCTCACTTTACGTCACTAAAACAACATCTATTACAAGGGACCTAATCTAAGATTTTTATCGGGATGGACTTTACTGCAAGGGGTTTCCTCAGCAATAAAAGTCGTAAAGGAAACCATGACGGGGATAGAGTACACCGGTGGACACATCGTTCACAAACACCTACAGGTTATAAGCCTGATAGCGTTCCACAAGACTGTCTAGAAAGAGTCCGTGGTCGTCATCCATACTCCGCTAGATGACTAGATCAACATCAACAACATCGAGGTCTCCCATCTGTTTTTCACACATCAACTATCTACCCATGTTCTACCCAACATATTAGTAGATAAGAAAAATATATTTTTATACATAGTTTAAAACCTGTATAGCATGTTCATTCAATACATATTCCACATAATAGATGAGACACACACACATAACACATCTTTCATAGAGAATAAATCATATCTACGAGTTAGAAGAAAGTGAATATACATTCACACATATAATCAACAAAATATACACATAACACGTATTTTGTACCAAATACTTCATAATTATGTGTTAGAAGAAAGTAACTACGCACTCACTTAATGAGAAGATGATCGGACAACACTATGACTTGTAGAAGCAGTATTCTTTGGTAGATCTGGAAGATCTTCACAAAAATTGGCTTCTTGTGGGCAGAGCTTCAGCTCGGGAACTCTACTTCTCAAGATCTTCGGGGCTTCGGGACTTGCTTTGGGGCTCAGGAATGATACCGGGGCTTCGGGGTATAAGTTGCACGTAAAATGAGGTAAAACGGGAGAGAGAGAAGAGAAAATGAACAAGAAGGCCGGCTACCCTCGCATGCTATTTATAGAGGCGGAAGCCTCGCATTACGCTGGGGGTAATGCTCTACGCGGGGCGTACGATTCGGAAATCATCACTGCATGCGTCATCGGAGCACTCGAGTGCGAGGCGGGTCATGCTTCGGTGTACACTGGGCGTACTCAACTACGTTGGGTGTAGTGTGGATCAGATCGGTGACTCCTTCGGATATACATCCGAATTGAAGATTAATTAATAAATATTAATAACTTAAAAACTTCGTAAATTCCTATCTTCATCATATGAACTCTGTTTTTGACGTTGTTTATATTCACGCGTAGATGAGACTATGCTCTATAACTTTCGTTTAGACTCCGTCGGCTAATTTTGAATTTATTTTTATTATTTATTTTTAGTAGTCCGGGAAAGGAAAACTCTGTTATAAATTCATAACTTCATCATCCGACATCCGTTTTCGCCTGTCTTTTTATCATTTCACTACTATTAACGAGATCTTCGATTCTCGTTTAGATTGTTTATGCTAAAAACCGCTCGGTCTGAAATCGAGTATTCGGGTTGCATACTCCTAAGTCAAAACTTCAGAAAATCATAATTTCCTCATACGAAGTCAGATTTGGGCATTCTTTTTCTGCACGCTCTCGGTTTAACGAACTCTACGACTTTCGTTTATATCACTAAGGCTAAATATTGCTCTAACGTAAATTTCACTTTTTACGTCATTCAGCATTGCCGGTTCTATCGCAAAACTTCGACAGGTCATAACTTCTTCGTTATAACTCGGATTTCGGCATTCTTTATATCTCCAGAATCCTTGTTTCAATCACTACATCTTCATGCAATAATATCGGGCTTATCTCACACTTTAATTTTGACGCTTATTTTATTCTTAATTTAATTAAGACACACAATTAAGCACAAAACACATAATACTCAAATAATACACTTCTATTATTTCAAAACGGGTTACAAAGGTTAACCTAGACTATTACATCATCATTTATAACTAGCCTGGAAACGCGGGCGTTACAAAATATAATGTGAAGATTGGAAATTGTTGTCAATATGAATATCATTCCATAAAAAAACAGTGTGATGTCCGCTGATGAGAATAATTTAGGAAATTATTCATCTAATAACACCTTAATTTTAGCTAATCATATAAAAAATTATAATTAAATCATATTCCTCATGCTAAATAGGGACTAAATTAATGGATATATAGAAGGTATCAACGATTATTGAGCTGACATTATCACTTGAAATTAATGAAACAAATAAGAAAATGACATGTGGAAAATATTAAATAAAAATGCTTAGAAAATGCCATGTGTCCAAATCAAGGAGAAGATGACATGTGGCAACAAGTTCTTTATTTATTAGGGAGGATATATATATATATATATATATATATATATATATATATATATATATATATATATATATATATATAGATAGATATAGATATATAGATATATATATATATATATATATATATATATATATATATATATATATATATATAGATAGATAGATATAGATATATAGATATATATTGAAAAACTCATAAAAACCCTATGTATTATATCCCAATGCTTAAAAAAACCCGCATATATTTTTTTGTACAAATTAACCTTCATTCTTTTTAACCTTCATTGTTTTCATGCTTTGTAAGCGGTTAGCCCAAAGCAATTGGTAACATAGCTAATGTGGCTTTAAAAATGCTACGTCTCATTCTTCTTCTTCTTCTTCTTCTTCTTCATCAGTGCAATCTTGTTTTTCTACTTCTTCTTCCTAAACTTCGTGCTGCAATCTTGTAACGACGTAATTTTCGAAACAAAATTTTCATTTTTCAACAACAAAAATTACTTTTAAAGACATTCTCAAAAGAGTATTTCACAATTGTTATTAATCAAAACATATTCCCAAGATCATAGACAGATATCCCCTCTGTGTGCACGGTTCACGCTGGCGCCCTCCCACGGTCCTCACTAGTACCTGAAACACATAATACAATAACTGTAAGCATAAATGCTTAGTGATTTCCCCAAAATACCGCATACAACACATACGCCACTCGAGGCTATAGCACGACCCTCCGGTCGATGTGTCTCAGCGGGACCCTCCAGTCCTGTAGCTCGTTGGACCCTCTAGTCCGGTCATAGCTCGTTGGGCCCTCTGGCCCGGTGTGAATTCTTGGACCCTCTGGCCCGGTCTGTATCGTTGGACCCTTCGGTCCGATCTGTATCATTGGATCCTCCGGCCCAGTCTATACAATCATATAACATACATATCACATAGCACACAAACTCATTCATAGCAGATAATCTCATACATAGCACATAAGACCCTCTGGTCAACGCATAATACCACTCAAGGTAACATATAGTGAGAAGAATCACCTCGGCTGTCTCGGTAAATCTCTGACTCGGTAGAAATATGGCCTAGCCTCCGCCTAGTCACATAAAGTAGATGCTCTCATTAATATAACTCCCGAGAGTAGACTAGACCCTCACTTGGCACCCTCAGAAGGGTAAAAGGCCATTTTACCCCTCTCTTGGCTCAAAGACCCCATTTTTGACCAAACCATAAAAAGTCAACGAAAGTGAACGGTCAAACTTCGACCCAACTCGTCGAGTGCACTAGCGTGACTCGGCGAGTACACGCCTGCCCTCTTTGCCCCTGATCCTCTCTTGACTCACTGAGTCAAACCCTTTGCTCTACGGGTCGTCACAGATTGCGAGTCGCGGGGCAACCCGACTCAACTCGTCGAGTCCCCTCATGGACTCGGCGAGTACATTCCATGCTCACACACAAACGAACTTCTGAGGTCAGATCTGCTTAGGAAATTCATAGATCCAACCTTTAAACACTCTAAAGTCACGTAAAGGTGCAACCTTTACGTGCATGCAACCCACAATAAGCTTCAAATGGTGAATTTTCTCTAGAAATGGCAACCTAGTCTCCAATCCGTTATTTGATTACAAAAAGCTGGAAGATAAGGGCTCTAAGGACCTCTCATGGTCTAGATCTAATGACATTCATACACAAAGGGACTATACTCGCTAGATCTCATAACAATGTGAGGCAAAAACCCTAAAACTATGAAATTCATCAAATGAACGAGAAAAGGGCAGAATATTACCTCCACCGATGATATCTCACGATGATTATCCCCAAACCAAGCCCCCCCTTCTGTTGAAGATGATTCCTCTCTTCTTCCTCTAACAAAACCACCCAAAAGTTATTAGCGTCCTCTTGCCCTCAACTCACTATATCTGCTCTCTAGGGTTTTCTCTGGAACAAGTGGCCGCACATGAAGGCTATAAGGGCCTTTAAATAGGTCCCAAACCCGAGAAATTAGGGTTTCTCTTCCCAACATCTACTCGGAAAGTCCCTCCTGTGACTCATCGAGTCCATTCATTAAATCCGTGTGAGAACCCGACTCGAATTGGCGAGTTGGATCCTTAACTCGTCGAGTCTCTCCTTTAATCATAAGATTAACCTACACAATAATAACCCTGAAACCCGGATGTTACAATTCTCCCCTACTTGAATTAAATTTCGCCCTCGAAATCACTCCTTAACCATACATATAATGAAATCATCAACCAAATAGGCACCACCGAAAGGACCTCATACTACACCGATATCTTTCTCTATGGACACTCGAAACTTCACAGAAACTTCCAAGACCAGAATTTAACTAACCCTTTCATTGCTAACATACTCCTTCCCAATATCTGGAAACTCTGGTGGCCTGACCCGCCGTCAGACTGTCCACTCTAGCGTTCACCATGATATTTGCTCCTCAAATATCAAACCCAGATTCCTCACTGGCTCTTTTTTTCCCATGAGATCAAATCCAACAACCTGCCATTGCTCGCTCAAACTGGTCATGGTAAATCAACCGAATCATAACCCAGGGACGAAAGTGTTCACGCCCCACCGAGGCATATTCACTAAACTGCTATCAGAACCCACTCGAACAAAGAATCCTCAACACTCTGCCCTTGGTCACAAAATAAATAACTATGTTCGCTCGGGAGTGTCCTCAGACATCACCATAATATGTTGTAGCTCATTTCTCATATCCTTCTTCCATACTGAGCACCAGGTCAACTTTGACTCCGTAGCTGAACCTCCAAAGGTTACCCACAACATGATCCAGAATGTCTCACTAACTTCCTTCTCGTGTCAATTATCTCGCCCCAGTGACACGCAAGTCACGAAATTCTCTTTTCCCCATGCAAAAACTACAATCCAACTGAATATCGACTCAACCCCGACCTATGATGTCTGCTGCGCATATCTCATGTGCACCTTACAGTATCTCCCGTACCCAATTACTGCCCTATACAGGTTTTAGACATCGGACGACAACAATACCCCTCATCCAAGAATTCACCTAAGAATTATAGAATCTCATCTCGCTTAGCCACACACCATCAATGCCAAACTCAACTCAAGAGTTTGGTTTGGCCAAGCGTTGGAACCTCATGTCCCAATGAAACATTCATTTCATAACTCAACCTGCGCCCCACGTGAAAACCACCTTTTCCAATTCCTTCATGTTGCGACAGTCACAAATCAAATCAAAATGTAATGATTCCCAACAAAGACAGAGACCCCAGTCATGCCCCTGGTTTCACCACCAGGCTCTAAAACTCAATACCAGGGCTACTCAAGCCTAAAACTCTTCTACATCATACACTGATCGGAGAACACTCCATCGTCACACTCTCTTGCCGTCTAGTGATTACTATGGCTCCCCGTAGCATCACAACACCCTCTCACTGACTAGTGAGTACTACGGCTCTCCGTAGCATCACACCACCCTTTCGCTGACTAGTGAGTACTACGGTTCCCCGTAGCATCACAACACCCCCTCGCTGACTAGTGGGTACTACGGCTCCCCGTAGCATCACAACACCCTCTCGTTCACTAGTGAGTACTATGGCTCCCCGTAGCATCACAACACCCTCTCGCTGACTAGTGAGTAATACGGCTCCCCGTAGCATCACAACACCCCCTCGCTAACTAGTAAGTACTACAGCTCCCCGCAGCATCACAACACCCTCTCGTTGACTAGTGAGTACTACGACTCCCCGTAGCATCACAACACTCTCTCGCTAACTAGTGAGTACTACGGCTCTCCGTAGTATCACAACACCCCCTCGCTGACTAGTGAGTACTACAGCTCCCCGTAGCATTACAACACCCTCTTGCTGACTAGTGAGTACTACGGCTCCCCGTAGCATCACAACACCCTCTCACTGACTAGTCGTAGCATCACAACACCCTCTCGCTGATTAGTGAGTACTACGGCTCCCCGTAGCATCACAACACCCTCTCGACATAATTCAGACTCGCATCCACCTGGATATCCTCCAGTGGTACCACTACCGACTCATCGGCTATACACTTCCTCAGTCGTGACACGTGGAATGTATCATGAATCTGGTCCAGATGCACAGGTAGCTCCAAGTGATACGCTACCCTGCCACTCTCGTGATCACTCTAAGCAGCCCAAAATACCGAGGCCCCAACTTGCACCTCTTCCTAAATCGGATCACTCCTTTCCAAGGAGATACCTTCAGGAGCACGAAATCACCGACCTGGAACTCGAGCACGGATCGTCGCCTGTCCACATAACTCTTCTGGCGACTCTGAGTGGTCAACAAACTCTGTCTGACCTGCTGTATCTGCTATGATGTCTGAAGCACTATCTTTGTGCTACCCATCACACGTTGCCCTACCTCACCCAGCAAATGGGGGTCCGACACCTCCTCCCATACAATAGCTCAAAGGGTGGCATACCGATGCTCGAATGATGGCTGTTGCTATAGAAAATCTCCGCCAAGGGTAAGTACATGTCCCATCTTCCTCTAAGTTCAATACACATGCTCGAAACATGTCTTCGAGCATCTGAATCGTCCGCTCGCTCTGCCCGTCAGTCCGTGGGTGGTATGCGGTACTAAAATGCAGCCTCGCACCTAATTCCTCATAAAATTTCTTCCAAAATCTGGAAGAAAAGAGCACATATCGATCGGAGACAATCAAGATTGACACTCCTTGTCGCGATACCACCTCTCTCACGTACAACTCTGCTAGCCTCTCAGCAGAAGAGCTCTCACTGAATTCCTTCTCATATCAGCTCTCCCTGCCTAGTGACACACAAATCACGAAGTCCTCTTTACCCCAACCAGATACTATACTCTCAATAGAATCTTCTCATGTACCCCATGGCATTTCCCATACCCACAAATTGACCCTACTCAAGTCTAAGATATCGGGTGATAGCAATAATTTCCCCCCTCTACACATGGAGATTCATCTCTACATCTGGAATTTGCACCGTGTTCCTGACGTATCACCACCGCCCTGATATACTCGTCTGGATCACCCGCTGATACCGCTACCACACGCCCTACTATACTCAAATAGGGTGTAACATGATCATTGACCATCTTAGTCCCAACTGACTACCTGTGCATGGTAAGTCACTTCCTTGCAGCAGACATGCTGCCTGATACGCTGGTGGAAAATCGTCATCAATGTCAACCCACAGGGTTTACTCCTAAACCCAAAACTGAAATCTCACGCCTCTCATGTTTTCCCTAAGAAACATATATAGCACCACCCAGGTCTCAGAAGGTGATGTCTCCTCTATCGGCTGATTGCTCAACTCAGGTCGCAATCCCCCATAAACTTCATTCCTACATATCCCTAAGTACTGTAACTACAGCTGACCTCTGACCCAGAACGCTCTGGAATGTTCTCGACCTCCCCCTCAAGGGATGCCTCTTCAGACTCACTCATGGCCCTCAGGCCTAACACCCCATCGTGACCAATTTCCGCCTACTCAATCGTGACCGGGTAACCGGAGAACCACAAGGGTCACTCACTACGAACCATGGTACTCAGCCCATGACATCTCTTCTCAATCTGTTAAAGTGCATGGTACCCGAACAATGAAATTACTCCTCAATCTGTTACGATGCGTGATACTCGACTCAAGACATCACTCCTCAATCTACTCCGATGTATGGTACTCGAACCATAACATCACTCCTCAATCTGCTTCGATGTATGGTACTCGAACCATGACATCACTCCTCAATTTGCTCCGATGTATGGTACTCGAACCATGACATCTCTCCTCGATCTGATCCAATGTATGGTACTCGAACCATGACATCACTCCTCAATCTGCTCCGATGTATGGTACTTGAACCATGACATCACTCCTCAATCTGCTCTGATGTATGGTACTCGAACCATGACATCACTCCTCAATCTGCTCCAATTTATGGTACTCGAACCATGACATCACTCTTCGATCTGCTCCGATGTATGGTACTCGAACCATGACATCACTCCTCAATCTGCTCCGATGTATGGTACTCGAACCATGACATCACTCTTCGATCTGCTCTGATGTGTGGTACTCGAACCATGACATCACTCCTCAATCTGCTCCGATGTATGGTACTCGAACCATGACATCACTCCTCAATCTGCTCCGATGTATGGTACTCGAACCATGACATCACTCTTCAATCTATCATCCCCACCTATTTCCCTAGTATCCTAAGGATTCTTACTTGGACTGCTCACTGATTCGGTGTCTTCGGTAGTATGGGCCCTATACTACCGACCACACCGCATCAGCATTCACCCCAAGTCCTCCTCCTTGGGTTCCAGATTGCAAGTACTCTACTCTCGCTATGCACTGTCTACCCTCTGGTAGACCTCTCATGAGCTCCTCACTGCTACTTACTCACTCTCAAGGCATCTCATAGCAGCAGTAATCTCCTAGGCTAAGGCATCACAAATCAGGCCACTCTAGTCCTAATATGAATACGTAGCCTACTCTAGCATGCATAACATAACATAGCATATTTCATAACACAAACTGTAAGGGTATTTTGGCGATCCACCGTTCGGGCGCTGGCTGTCCGTACACACTGCTCCACTCTGGTTGTCTCTAAACCCCTTACTCTTTTTAGAAAATTTAGTTTTTATTGTTGAAAATTTCTCAAATCCTCAGTTTGGGTTCAGATACGCCCGAAGGTGCACCCGAATCCCTCAAACCAAGTTTATGATACCAACTTGTAACGACGTAATTTTCAAAAAATATTTTTCATTTTTCAACAACCAAAATTACTTTTAAAAACATTCTCAAAAGAGTATTTCATAATTGTTATTACTCAACACATATTCCCAAGATCATAGACAGATATCCCCTCTGTGTGTACGGTTCACGCCAGCGCCCTCCCACGGTCCTCGCTGGTACCTGAAACACATAACACAACAACTGTAAGCATAAATGCTTAGTGAGTTCCCCAAAATACCGCAAACAACACATACGCCACTCGAGGCTATAGCACGACCCTCCGGTTGATGTGTCTCAGCAGGACCCTCCAGTCCTGTAGCTTGTTGGACCCTCTGGTCCGGTCATAGCTCGTTGGGACCTCTAGCCTGGTCTGAATCGCTGGACCCTCCAGCCCGGTGTGTATTCGTTGACCCTTCGGTCCGGTCTGTTTCGTTGGACTCTCCGACCCGGTCTATACAATCGTATAACATACATATCACATAGCACATAAACTCATTCATAGCACATAATCTCATACATAGCACATAAGACCCTCTGGTCAACGCATAGTACCACTCAAGGTAACATATAGTAAGAAGACTCACCTCGGCTGTCTCGGTAAATCTCTGACTCGGTAGAAATATGGCCTAGCCTCTGCCGAGTCACATAAAGTAGATGCTCTAATTAATATAACTCCCAAGAGTAGACTAGACCCTCACTTGGCACCCTCATAAGGGTAAAAGGCCATTTTACCCCTCTCTTGGCTCAAAGACCCCATTGTTTACCAAACCCTAAAAGTCAACGAAAGTCAACGGTCAAACTTCGAACCGACTTGCCGAGTGCACTAGCGTGACTCGGCGAGTACACGCCTGCCCTCTTCGCCCCTGATCCTCTCTTGACTCACTGAGTCAACCCCTTTGCTCAACGGGTCGTCACAGACCGAGAGTCGTGGGGCAACCCAACTCAACTCGTCGAGTCCCCTCATGGACTCGGCGAGTACATTCCATGCTCACACACAAACGACCTTCTGAGGTCAGATCTGCTTAGGAAATTCATAGATCCAACCTTTAAACACTCTAAAGTCACGTAAAGGTGCAACATTTACATGCATCCAACCCACAATAAGCCTCGAATGGAGAATTTTATCTAGAAATGGAAACCTAGTCTCCAATCCCTTATTTGATTACAAAAAGCTAGAAGATAAGGGCTCTAAGGACCTTTCATGGTCCAGATCTTATGACATTCATACACAAAGCGCCTCATACTCGCTAGTTCTCATAACAATGTGAGGCAAAAACCCTAAAACTATGAAATTCATCAAATAAACGAGAGAAGGGCAGAATCTTACCTCCACAGATGATATCTCACGATGATTAGCCCCATACCAAGCCCCCCCTTCTGTTCAAGATGATTCCTCTCTTCTTCCTCTACCAAAACAACCCAAAAGTTGAAGGATTAGCCTCCTCTTGCCCTCAACTCACTATATCTGCTCTCTAGGGTTTTCTTTGGAACAAGTGGCCGCACATGAAGGCTATAAGGGCCTTTAAATAGGTCCCAAACCTGAGAAATTAGGGTTTCTCTGCCCAGCATCTACTCGGCGAGTCCCTCCTCTGACTCGTCGAGTCCATTCTTAAATCCGTGTGAGAACCCGACTCGACTCGGCTAGTTGGATCCTCAACTCATCCAGTCTCTCCTTTAATCATAAGATTAACCTACACAATAATAACCTTGAAACCCGTATGTTAGAAATCTTAAATGGGTGATCCATCATAGGGATCTTCTTCTTCCTTAACTTCAAGCTATGAAATCAAAAAGTGTAAATATGGTGAATAATCAAAGATATGGACTTCAACGACCAAGAAGAACCCATGCCCGCATTTCATTTGGTGTCGTAATTCTCCGATATGTGAAATTCATTTAAAATTGATGCTTTTTCCATAATGTTTACACAAAAACTTCAATTTTTGTCGGATCTTTCAAAAGACCGTAAACATTTTCTAAGAATGGTTGTTGAATTACCTGTTAACTCAAACTAGTATAAGTATAAAATCAATGAGTTGCGAAAGGAAAATATGTATTTGTACAAGGATAATATGATCATGTCCAAGGAGACTATGGAATTGGAGAATGAGAACAGGCCTGTCAACAGAAAGTGATGAAGCTTGAGGTGATTGACAAAACGAAGGGGACTGATAAATTGATGTTGTTTGCTATTGTTTTGGTTGGAATCTTCATTTGGTTTATAAATATGTAATATGGAAAGTTAGGTTGTTATTGTTCTATCTACAACTTGTTAACGTAAAACTAGAAGTTAGGATGCTATTTTGTAATGTTGTCCTTGTTATGTAACTTTGGTCATGCTTATGTAAAATTATAGTTTGTGCTTTGGTGGTTGTATATTTTTCTCTTTGTTTACTAAGCATGGACTAACTGTTATGCAACTTTGGTATGCTTCTTTGTTTAACCACAAAAAAGCCACAGTTAAACAGGGATATTTACCCATTTTTTAAGGTTAAATCTGTAAAAACAAATGCAGCTGCAAATGAACATCAACACAAGAACAACATCACAGGAATAATAGCCAACAACAACCATTGACAATTTTTCCCTTGTTACTCCATTACATATTGTAGCATAACCAAAACCATAAACTTGCATTATAAAGGGGCTATTTGGAAGCTCATTTCAATGCATATAAAGGGGCTATTACTCCATGTAAATTTACCGTTTTTGAAATATATAATAGAGGGTAAAATGGTAAATGTACCCTTCAAGAAAATTATTACCAGGACGTTTTTAGGTTAAATCCATGTAAATTTACCATTTTACCCTCTATTATAAAGTTAATGGAAGGTCATTTGAATGCAAGTTAAGAAAGTAATTGGTAGTATAAATCCCCTATAGGGCTGTACATTATATATATAAACATGTTACACAGTAAGAGATAAATACAAGATCCTAAACAGATGGATCTGATAGCTACAACAATACATTTGAATAATTATATCTCTTAACTTATATGTTTACATCCCCCCTCAATTTTAACCGTGACAAGGTTTAGATTGTGTCTTAAATTGTGCAACATGTGCTTGGTCATCGGCTTTGTGAATCCATCTGCTAGTTGATCTCCAGTAGATATGAATCGAAAATCAAGAGCACCTATTCAACCTTTTCTCTAACAAAATGAAAATCCACTTCTATATGCTTAGTTCGAGCATGAAAAATAGGATTTTCTGTTAGATAAGTTGCTCCCAAATTATCACACCACAACACAGGTGGTCTTGACTGATGAACACCTAATTCCTTGAGCAGAGATTGTATCTATGTTGCTTCTGCTGTACTGTTAGCAAGAGCCTTATAATTAGATTATGTACTTGAGCAAGCCATAGTGGGTTGCTTGCGAGAGCTCCATGATTTTAATTTTGGACCAAGAAATATTGCAAATCCTGCTGTAGATCTTCTATAATCCACACATCCTGCCCAATCTGCACCAGTAATAACACTTAGGAGTTTTGATTTTGAGGGTCTAAAACAAAGTCCTGTGTTCACTGTTCCCTTAACATATCTTAAGATTCTTTTAACAGCCTCCCAAGGAATATCCGTAGGTTGAGATAAAAATTGACACACTTTATTTACTACAAATGAAATGTTGGGTCTAGTTAGTGTGAGATACTGCAATCCTCCAACCATGCTACGATACTTAGATGCATCTTCACCATTAAGAGGCTTCCCATGATTACGAGACAATTTATCCATTACCGACATTGGGGTTGAAACACTTTTGCAATTCTCCATGTTAACACGATGTAATAGATCTATGGCATACTTTTTTTGCACAAGAGTGATTCCCCCTGAATTGTGAAGTAATTCAAGCCCAAGGAAATAATTTAGTTTGCCAAGATCTTTAATAGGGAACGAACCAGAGAGAACACGTACTAGTTTATCAATGAGGTGTTGAGAAGAGCCGGTAATAAAAATATCATCAACGTAGATTAACATGTAAAGAATGGTGTTACTATGATGAAAAATGAACAAGGATGTGTCAGCTTTAGACAAACAAAAGCCTAGTTGATGAATCTTATCTCTCAAAAGAGAAAACCAATCTCTAGGAGATCGCTTGGCCTATATATCGCTTTATGTAACTTGAAAACATAATGAGGATGAGTAGAATCCTCAAACCTCGGTGGTCGTTGCATATAGACCTCTTCATTAATAAAACCATGAAGAAAGGCGTTATTAACATCAATCTGTCGTAGGGGCCCTTTACGAGACCGCTAATGAGAGAATTAATCGAACCGTGGCTGGTTTAACAATAGGACTAAAGGTGTCGTAATAGTCCACTCCATGTTGTTGAGTGAAACCACGTGCCACAAGACGAGCCTTATTGTCACACCCCCAAACCAGGCGGCGGAAACGTTCGGGGGCTGTTGTGACTCAATTGAATACCATAACATTGAATATATATGAAACGTAACAACTTTCGTCACCATGCAATAATATAGTACAACCAGTAGAGTTTACATAAAGTACATTGTTTAAACATTACATTCCCAAAATAAATTGTTCGATTCGTACATAAATAAACTGCAAGCCATCACTGTATATGATTTCCTTTGATTCACTGGTTTCCTGAGAATACAAGTATTTTGAAAAACGTCAACATATGAAATGTTGGTGAGTTCATAAGTTGTATTTGAAAAACAATGTTTCGTATCGTTTGAAAATCACCAGAAAATCCGATATTTTCTGAAAAGAGAAGCTTTTGAAAACGTTTGTGAAGATCCATAAGTATGCTTGTTTGTTTCTATACTTGTAAAAATTGTGCATTGAGGTTGTATGTATTTCGAATCTGTATGTATTGAAAAACCCTAGGAAAACCCGATGTTTTCCTAATTCTTTGAATTCCATGAATTTACATTGAAACCATTGCAACGCATGAAGTTATCATGACTAGACGACATTGGATTATGATTATCTGCTACAAACATGCGTTACACAAACGACTCGTCTATAGCAATACTAACGATCCCATAGGCGTCGTCCGTACTAATCACGTTATCCAACCGCCCTGACTACGTGTAGTCCCACATCCGAAGAGAAAGAGGACACGAAGGCCTCGATGACTCCATTAGCCGGTTGGGGATAAAAAGGTACGAGGGGTCCCAGACCCGCCTCGCATAAAAGGCAGACTCTACTAGCGACACTAAAGGAACCTTGGGGACCAGTAGTCTACAAGCCATTGAAAGTCCGGTTACGTCGTGTCGGATCGGTAAAACCCAACACTTCGTAAGATTGAAGTCTTTGGGCCTTAAGATCAGGTCGTCGGGCTAGCTAGGCTCAACGAACAAGATTTTACACTTGTGGTGCCCAAAGATAGTGCGTAGACGTCTGTGCACATTCGCATGTATAATGAATTCCAAATCGTTAGTTGTATGAATCGTAGTGTTGTAGTATCGTAGTGTCGTCGTGTTAGTAGTTTCGGATTTTTATTGGTTCGAGACCGAACCAATTCGTTTAACAACGACTTTTGGTGTTGTAATGTATTGTATTTTGTCGATAGTCATGGTACCGTTATTTGGTCAAATTGCATGTATTGAATTAGTCTTGAAAATTTTCTGTTTTCAGCCCCTCCTTGTTTGTAAAATTTACTTTTTCAACCCTTTATTCAAATACTTTCCGGTTTGGTCCTTAAATCAATTTTCTTGACATTTTAACACCAAAAATATTTGAAATAAATATTTTCCAGCATATTTTTCATAGAAAACAGCTTAAGTCCCTGAAATTTCAGTTTTCTCGGTTATAACCCTTCTTTTTCGCAAGTTTGACAATTTTGGCCCAAATTGTAAAATTTTTGCAACTTTGGTCCTTTTTAATTTAAAAAGCATTTTAAACCTTTGAAAAGGACTTGGATCACTTATTGTCCACTGTTTTACAGAAAATCACAGTTTTGGCCCTCCAAAACAGAAAAATTCGCATAATGGGCCTCATTGGGCCGAAAATGTCATTTTTAGCCCATTAAGCTTGAAATTTATGTTTTTAATCCTCTAAATGAGTAAATTTCCAGAAATTGTTTTATTGAAACTGTTTTGGCACACCTCATCCATCAGAATTCGTGATATGTCAATTTGGGCCCTTAATTTTGTATTTTTCACATTTTAGGTCCAAAAATTTGTGTTTTTAGCCCAAAGAAATTGTTACTAAGCCATTTAGCCATTTTTCTAGAAACACTTTGTATGTAGAAATATATTTGATGCTAGAATCATTGAACATGAAGTATATCTCGGTTTTGAGGGGTTTTATGGCTAGATCCAACATTATAACACACAAAAGCACACAAATAAGCATGGAAATCATACAAGCATACAAAACACATATAGATCTACACTTTCACTTGTATTCCCCCCCCCACAAAACTCATAAAAACAGAAAATAGGGGGTATGAAGCTCACCTTGGGTGTGGGGGCTCGGTTTTGCAAAGAAAATGGAAGGAAAATGAAGTGATTTTCGGCCTTAGCACCCTTCCTTGGTAGATCTCGAATTTGGTGACTTCTAAGGTGTATGATCACAAGTTGGAATAGATTTAGAGGAGGTTTTTGATGGAATGAAATAGCTAGATCATATATATAAGTAAATACTTACCTAAGATGGTGATTAGCTTGAAAGATCCTCTTGAAAGCTTCTTAAAATCTCGAAATTTTGGGGAGGAAATGAGAGAGTTTTCTTGAAGGTTCCTTGAGAGAATTTGTGAAATGTGTGTGTTTGAGATGTGGCCGAGAGTGAGAGAGAGGAGAGGATAGAAGTGATTTTGAAGTGATGCTTGCTTGGAAACATGAGTTGTGTGCATGGAAACCCAACAAATAAAAGTGAGGTGGCAACCCCAAAGTCAACTCTCCCTTGGGCTTGATTTAGGCCGAAAACATGGAGGAAAAAAAAAAGAAATTTGGGCCTTTGCCCCTAAGCCCAACATTAGTGTTAATTTGGGTGAATTTTATCATAAAAGAATATAGTATGATTTTTCCATTTTTGTTGAACTAGTTTAGGGTATTCATGGATCAAAGCTTTAATTAATTTCATTCTAGGCCCAATATGGCCCAAAATGTTGAAATAAATTAGTGTGGGTCCAATTAGATCCCAATTAGGGTTCTAAGCCCATGATAGTCTAATTGGAAGCTTATTGGTCCATTTGGATCCAATAAGGGAGTCCTAGTCCAAGATGGACATTAAACAAGGACTTCTAGGGTTTCCAATTGTTTCATGACTATTTGTAGTACTTGTATAATGTATTTGATTGAAGTTTTTGAAGTCATAATCATAGGTGTTACACATGTTCTTAAGTTTTTCATTCACATTAGCTTGAATGTATAGATTACATAACACAAAATTTCCAGTTGTGACATCATCCCCCGTTAGAGGGAATTTCGTCCCGAAATTCTGTTTGAAAGCTAGATTTGAGAATTGCTAGAATAGGTGAGGGTACTTTTGCTTCATTTGATCTTCACGTTCCCATGTGAATTCTGGCCCACGCTTTGCGTTCCACCGTACTTTCACGATCGGGATGCGACTTTGCTTAGTACGCTTCACCTCCCTGTCCATGATTTCGATTGGTTCTTCGACGAACAGGAGATTCTCATTGATTTCGATTTCGTCAAGAGGAATGACAAGGGTTTCATCTGATAGGCACTTCTTCAGATTAGAGACATGAAACACGGGGTGTACACCGTTTAGCTCCGCGGGTATTTGTAGTCTGTATGCTACTGGGCCTATTCGTGCGACGATTTCGAAAGGTCCAATGTATCGCGGGTTCAGCTTTCCCCGTTTTCCGAAACGTATAACCCCTTTCCAGGGTGAGACTTTCAACAGTACTCGATCACCGACCTGGAATTCTAAGGGTTTTCGCCGTTTATCGGCGTAGCTCTTTTGCCGGTCACGCGATGCTTGCAATCGAGCTCTGATCTGAACGATCTTTTATGTGGTTTCGCGAATGATCTCCGGTCCTGTTAGTGCCCTATCTGACGTATGCGTTCTTGCTAGTTGGGTGTCACCTACTTCAGCCCAACATAACGGTGATCTACATTTACGCCCGTACAGTGCTTCGAAAGGAGCCACCTTGATGCTCGAATGGTAACTATTGTTAGATGAGAATTCGATCAACGGTAGGTGGGTATCCCAAGACTTTCCAAAGTCTATTACACATGCACGAAGCATGTCTTCAAGCGTTTGAATGGTTCGTTCACTTTGACCGTCCGTTTGTGGGTGATATGTGGTGCTCATATCGAGATGAGTACCCATTGCCTTGTGGAATGACTGCCAAAAGCGAGACGTGAATCTACTGTCCCTATCCGAGATGATAGATTTTGGCACTCCATGGAGCCTTACGATTTCTCGTAGGTACAAACGCGTCAGTCTCTCCATCTTGTAGGACTCTTTGATTGGTCGGAAATGGGCGGATTTCGTCAGTCTGTCGATTATTACCCATATGGTGTCCAGTCCATCCGACGTCTTGGGCAGCTTGGTCACGAAGTCCATAGAAATCCCCTCCCATTTCCACTCAGGGATTGCCGGTTGCTGTAACAATCCTGAAGGTTTCTGGTATTCCACCTTTACTTTGGCGCACGTAAGGCACTTATTAACATAGGTTGCGATTTCCGCCTTCATGTAAGGCCACCAATAGTGTTGTTTAATGTCCAAATACATCTTGTCCGATCCAGGATGAATGGAGTATCGTGTCTTGTGGGCTTCCTTCATAACGGTCTCCCTAAATCCTCCGATTTTTGGGACCCAAATACGGTTCATGAAGTAGTATACCCCATTCTCTCTTGCCTCTAGGTTCTTTTCCATCCCGCGCAATGCCTCGCTAATTCTATTTTCCGCTTTCATAGCCTCCGGCTGGACTGATGCAATTCGAGTGGCCAGATGAGATTGAATGGTTATCGAGTGCGTTTTCGTACGGCGATTAGTGTACTCCTTCCGACTTAATGCATCAGCTACCACGTTGGCCTTACCTGGATGGTACTTGATCTCGCATTCGTAGTCATTTAGCAATTCCACCCATCTTCGCTGTCTCATGTTCAACTCCTTCTGATTCAAGATGTGCTAGAGGCTCTTGTGGTCTGTGAAGATGGTGCACTTTGTACCGTACAGGTAGTGCCTCCAAATTTTTAGAGCAAAGACCACGGCTCCCAGTTCTAGGTCATGGGTCGTGTAATTTACTTTGTGCGTCTTTAGTTGGCGGGACGCATATGCTATCACTCTTCCACGTTGCATGAGAACGCAACCTAAGCCCTGATTCGACGCGTCACAGAAGACTACAAAATCTTCCGTTCCTTCAGGTAGTGATAGTACAGGAGCGCTACAAAGAGCTTGCTTCAAGGTTCGAAACGCAATCTCTTGTCGGTCTGTCCACTTGAATGGCACGCCCTTTTGTGTAAGCAAGGTAAGCGGCTTGGCGATCTTAGAGAAGTTTTGGATGAATCTCCTATAGTAGCCTGCTAGGCCTAAGAACTGACGAATTTCTGTGGGCGTAGTCGGAGTTGCCCATCCTTCCACAGCTTTGACCTTAGAGGGGTCCACATGAATTCCGTCTTGGCTAACTACGTGGCCTAGGAAATTCACACTCCGAAGCCAGAACTCACACTTGGAGAGTTTGGCGTAAAGCTTTTCCGATCGCAGAGTGTCTAGAATTTGCCGTAGATGTTGGCCATGCTCCTCTTTGCTTCGAGAATAGACGAGAATGTCATCGATAAATACAATGAAGAAGTTGTCAAGGAACGGTCGACAGATTCGATTCATTAGGTCCATAAATGCGGCAGGTGCATTTGTTAGACCGAAGGGCATTACGACGAATTCATAATGTCCATAGCGGGTTCGGAAAGCGGTTTTGGGAATATCCTCTTCTCGGACCTTGAGTTGGTGGTATCCAGACTGTAGATCTATTTTGGAGAAATAACTAGCTCCTTGGAGCTGGTCGAATAGATCATCGATTCGTGGGAGTGGGTAGCGGTTTTTAACAGTGAGTTTATTCAACTCTCTGTAATCGATGCACATTCTGAAAGATCCATCCTTCTTTTTGACAAAGAGCACCGGGGCTCCCCACGGCGAGTAGCTAGGTCGGATAAATCCCTTGTCCAGAAGCTCACTGAGTTGGCTAGACAATTCCTGCATTTCAGCAGGAGCCAACCGATATGGTGATTTAGCGAGAGGAGTCGCTCCTGGAACAAGGTCGATTTGGAATTCAACCTGTCTCTCTGGGGGTACTCCTGGAAGATCTTCAGGAAACACGTCCGAAAATTCACACACTACCGGAATATCTTGGATGTTAGTTTCTTCTTTGGCCTTGTCCACTATGTGAGCCAAGAACGCCAGATTGTTCTTTCGCAGATGTTTTTGTGCTTTGATGCACGAGATAAGACGAAGATTCGTGCTAGGTTTGTCTCCGTAAATTACCAGGGTTTCGTGATTCGGGAGACGAAGGCGAACGACCTTCTCATGGCACATAATCTCAGCATGGTGGGGGCTTAACCAATCCATGCCGATAATCACATCGAAACTCCTAATTGATACTGGCATTAGGTCTATTCGAAAAACGTGTTGGTTGAGGGTTAGGGTACATCCGATGTAGATTTCCCTAGTGGATTCGGTTTTCCCATTGGCCATTTCCACCGTATAGGTTTCATTTAGCTGCTGGGGTTGTTGTTTTAATAAATGTTTAAACTTCTCGCTCACGAAACTTCGCTCCGCTCCGGTATCAAATAAGATGCATGCATAAGTGTGGTTTAGGAGGAACGTACCGGTCACAACTGCGGGATCCTGGACTGCATCACTCTGACCCATACTTCCTGCTCCTCTGTTTCCTGAGTTGTTGTTAGGGCAATCTCGGCGGAAATGCCCCGTCCTTCCACACCCGAAGCAGGTGTGGCTAGGCCTTGCATTATTGCCGCCGGCATTGGTGTTGTTGTTATTGCGGTAGTTGTTGTTGTTGTTGTTGTTGTTGTTGTTCTGGTTGTTTCCCTGACTCTGGTTCCTAGGAGGGTACGTCCTGCAGAATCTTGCAGTGTGTCCCCTTCGGTTGCAACTGGTGCAATGGAGTTCCCTGCATTCTCCGTGATGGTGGAGGTCGCACTTATTGCAACTGGGAAGATTACCGGAGTAGGGTCTTGAAGCATTTGAAGCAGTTGAGGCTGGAGCATGTGGTGTGGCTGGAACCGGTGCGGTGACAGCGTTAACTGCCACTGTCTGCTGCTTTTTAGACACCTCGGGGCCCTGACGCCCCTTTCTCTTGTTGTTCCACCCTTTCTTACCATCACCCTCCTTTTTCTTCCCAGTCTCCACTGGCTTCTCGCCCTTCTTGATGTTATGATCATATAGCCTCTTTGCCAATCTCTTCGCACCGTCAAACGTTTCAGGTTTCGCAGCTATCACATTCCCCTGAATGGGAGGTGTCAGTCCCCAGATGAATCGTTCGATCTTCTTTCCTTCTGATGTAATCATACCCGGGAACAACAGAGATAGTTCGCTAAATCTAGATATGTAGGCATCGATGTTCGCATTCTGCACAGTGAGGTTCCATAGTTCCTGCTCCATCTTTTGTATTTCGCCTCGAGGGCAGTACTCAACCATTAACATTTCTTTCATTTCTGCCCAGGGGATAGAGTTGGCGACAGGGAGCGTCATAGCTTCCACGTGTCCGTTCCACCAAGTGAGTGCTTGGTCCACGAAAGTGCAGGCCGCGAACTTCACTTTCATCTGCTCGGGGCAATCGCATATCTCGAATACCGACTCTACCTTCTCGATCCATCGCTTCAGAGTGATCACTCCTCCAGTGCCGTTGAAAGTTCGTGGTTTGGCGTTTGTGAAGTCCTTGTAGGTACATGTTTTGGTAGGTCCTTGATTCATCCCGTTGTTCGAACTTCCTGCCCCTTGCCCGTTGCCTCCTCCATTATTCCCCTGATGGAGTTGTGCCATAGCTGCGGTGACCGCAGCAGACACGGCTGCCTGGAATGCTGTGGAGTCAACTTCGAGTGGAGTTGGTCCTGGGTTTCCGCGAGTAGGTCGGAGAGGCATCTTTCTGTCACGAAACGGAAAGATGTTGAGTGTACGTGGTCTCTGTGAGGTCGTGATCCTACTAACTAGATGTATGGTACGAACCTAAACATTACTATCATCAAGCATACAATCATAACTTCTCAACACATAACAACTTGTAATATCATAGCAAAACACATAAAAGTTTATCAATATTATCCGCGTTTAGTACAAGAAAATTTGCTCGTAAGAGCATACATAAGTGACACTAATCCGACAGCATAACGGCTCCATGAGTAGTGTAGTCACTTAAACATAGAGCCGGAGTACATAATATAGTTCCTAATGTCCTACCATGATAAGTCCATCCCTAATCGTGGTGTGCTGCGTCTGGAGGTGGTGCCGAAGATGTGGATGCTCCCTGAAGACGAGCCACTAGGCGTTCTGTGTCCTGAAGTCGAGACTCCCACCTCACCTGCCTCATGTGAAACTCCCGGAGGACATCACGCGTCTCCTGCTCCGCACGCTCGACCCTAGTCCACAACTGGCGCACTTGATCAGCAGTGCCCTGAGCAAGGTCGCCGGTGTCCCGTAATCGTCTCAGCATGACCGGTAGGGCTCGGTCGGCCGGTCCTCCGTCCCTCAGATCAAAGAACTCCCGTGACATGCCAAACGGGGGTCGCTGTCCCTGATGTCTGCTCCATCTCCAAAGATCGATGCCCCAAGGAGGGGTAGGTCCAGTGGGACCCACACGATAAGCAGGCACGCTGATCGGGTAAGGGGGGTCGATGACCTTGGACTCTGCGTCCGAATCACCCCCTTCGCTATCATCGAGCTCCTCTTCGAAATGCTCTTCGTCTTCTTCGGGTTCGGCAGGCTCGCCCTCGACTTCTGCCTCCGGTTCCCCGTTAGAATCTTCGCCGGGGTCTTCCTCAGGTTCCTCTTCAGGCTCCTCCTCCTCCTCTAGCCACCCGTTGTTTCCCTGATTAGGGAAATAGGGGTCTCTAGGGTGATGAAAACCAGCCATGCTGTCTGTGCGAGTATGTAAATATGCTACCATTATTCCTAGGATGCTATGACTATTGTACAGACCAAGCAAGAGTTCTCTTTTTGGTGATAAAGGGTATAGTTTTAGGTTCCCTAGCTATCCCGATCTCATCAAGACGTGTGTTAGTTTTACTTTGGAGAGAATGTAGTTGATCAGGCTACATTCACTGCTTGGTATCACTAAGAACAGTCCCGAATTAACCAAGATACCAGCATTATTGTGCTTGATTCGGCGTTAGGTTCTTATCCCTAATGCAAGCAAGCGTGTTTTATTTACTTGTTTTGTTCAGAGTTCTGTTAGTCCCTCTTTTTGGTTTATAGTTGCATATCAATGTGTGGCTCGACATGCTAGTTCACTATAAACAAAGCTCTGATACCAACCTGTCACACCCCCAAACCAGGCGGCGGAAACGTTCGGGGGCTGTCGTGACTCAATTGAATACCATAACATTGAATATATATGAAACGTAACAACTTTCGTCACCATGCATTAATATAGTACAACCAGTAGAGTTTACATAAAGTACATTGTTTAAACATTACATTCCCAAAATAAATTGTTCGATTCGTACATAAATAAACTGCAAGCCATCACTGTATATGATTTCCTTTGATTCACTGGTTTCCTGAGAATACAAGTATTTTGAAAAACGTCAACATATGAAATGTTGGTGAGTTCATAAGTTGTATTTGAAGGGTTTTGAGCATTCTAACACTTCCTAAGTGTACATGCAACCCTAATAACCTTGGATCTATGTTTGTCTAATTATCATGCAAAGTTGAATTCCAAGGTTATATTCCTATCTAGCATACATGGGGAACAATTTTAACTTGAATCATAGATAGAATAACTTACCTTGTTGTTGCTTGTGTTCCTTGAAACCTTGTGAGCCTAGCACCCCAAGTGTGATGCCTCAAATGCTTCACACAACACCAAATGCTCTTGGAAAGACTCTTGAGATAACACACACTTCTCAAAATCGGCCAAGCCCTCTAGTTTCTTAGTAGTACCGATTTTGGTGGAGAATATGCTTCTTATATAGTGTTGACACATCTAGGGTTACACCATGTAAACCCTAATGTGTCATGACTCTTCATTTCCATGACCCATGGGTTTGTAACTCCCATGGAGCATCCATGGAGTATCCTATGGGTAGAGCCCAACTTGATAATCCATGGAGCCTCTTAGCCCACTATACAAGATATGGATGATTTACATAATCAACCCATATATTTAATTAGTTATCCTTTGATCACTTAATTAATTCCAAATTAATTCTTTGATCAACTAATCAAATAATATTATTAATATATTAGAACTTATAATATATTAATAATCTCCAAGTGTTATTTCTCTCATTTAGTCTATCCAATTGCATGGTGCCATGCAACCCAAATGGACCATGCTGGGTCGGGTCAAATACAAGCCCGAAATAGTTATGGACTTAGACACCTTATCCAACAGTCTCCCACTTGGATAAGTCTAATAACTATATCTCTAGTACTTCAGGAACCGACCGGCAATCGTAGCTCTTTCAAGGTTTCTCGGAACTGAGAAGATGATAGTACGCCATTTAAGATAAGTGATCATATAATCCTCCGTTCTAGATATCAGCCGGACAAATACATGGAACATAGTCTTGCTTATTGTCCAGCATTTGTTTCCCGATTTCCGATTTGTTTGACATAGAACTTAATTGAACACATCAACTTAGTTCTGACCAGGCCCGGTACATGGGTCAAAACAAAATCATCGAGGGGCCCAGATATCAGCTTCTAATCCAAGAAGGAACAGATAAACTTCGACTCATATGTTTGTTCTACCACTCATTGAATTACACACAAAAGTACGTTTTATAACATCGAGTTACCAATGCGTTTTCGTACGATCAATGCATAACCAACTCGTAAGTAACAAATCATATCTCTAGGTTTGAAGACTTATATGATATTACCGTCTCACGATCACTCGAGATAGAATTCCATGAAGTGATTCCAGTGAGCGTGGGTTGAGTCCAATGCTCAGAACTTATGAGCACTCATGATTGTTGTAGCCTTGTCCAAGACCTCTACAACCAAACATGACAGTCTTGATTCATATCTACTTCCAACATATGACCGACTGTGGAGGTTTGAATAATATGTTATACCAAACAAAATTATTCTGGAAGTCAAAACATGCAAAAGAAATATAGTAAACGATCGACAAGAGATAGCAACACCTTACTCATAAATAAAACTCCTTTTATTCATCATCAAATGTCAATTACACTTTACAAATTTCTGGGTTATCTAACTACTAAAACTTATATCATCCTTCAGCCCTATGCTCCGAGCATGCTGAAGATGCTTAACCCTACTCAGTCCCTTCGTGAGGGGATCTGCTGGGTTCTCATCCGATGATACCCTCTTTGCCACGAGGAGTCCTTCTTCGATCCGATGTCTGATGAAATGGTATTTCCTGTCGATGTGTCTGGATCTCCCGTGATCCCTTGGTTCCTTAGCTAAGGCAACAACACTTTCACTATCACAGAAAATTTCCATTGGCTCTTTAATAGCTGGTACAACTCCAAGGTCTCCAATGAAGTTCTTCAGCCATATCGCTTCCTTTGCTGCTTCGCTAGCTGCAATATACTCTGATTCACAAGTAGAATCTGCCACTGTCTCTTGCTTGGAACTCTTCCAAGAAATTGCTCCTCCGTTTAGGGTAAAGACCCAGCCCGACTGAGAGCGGAAATTATCCCTATCAGTCTGGAAGCTAGCATCACTATACCCTACAACTCTCAAGTTATCACTCCCACCGAGGGTAAGAACCCAGTCCTTAGTCCTCCGTAGGTACTTGAGGATATTCTTTACCGCAGTACAGTGTGCCTTGCCAGGGTTCGCCATTTCTGCTATCTCAGCCTCAGTGCTAGGGCTTTGTGTCTTACTCAATCTGGTGTTAGTCTGGATGGGTAACTCTCCTTTCTTGGAATCCTGCATGCTGAATCGCTTCAGCACTTTATCCAAGTAGGTACTCTGACTAAGTCCAATTAGTCTTTTACTCCGATCTCTCAAGATCCTTATCCCTAAAATATAGGCAGCTTCACCAAGGTCCTTCATAGCGAAACACTTCCCAAGCCAGGACTTTACTTCCTGCAGAGTTGGAATGTCGTTTCCTATGAGTAGTATGTCATCCACATACAATACCAAAAAGCTAACTATACTCCCACTAGCCTTGACATACACACAAGATTCATCTTCACTCCTAGAAAAGCCAAATTCCTTGACCTTTTCATCAAAGCAAAGATTCCATCTGCGAGGTGCTTGCTTCAATCCATAAATGGACTTCTCAAGCTTACACACTCTATTAGGGTACTCGTTGCTGACAAAACCCTCTGGCTGACTCATGTAAACATCTTCAGCCAACTTTCCATTAAGGAAAGCGGGTTTGACATCCATCTGCCATATTTCATAGTCATGAAATGCAGCTATGGCTAACAGAACCCGAATAGACTTAATCTTGGCTACCGGAGAAAAGGTCTCATCATAATCCACTCCAGGAATTTGAGAGAAGCCCTTTGCAACCAGTCTAGCCTTATAAGTGTGTACTTTACCATCCATGTCAGTCTTCTTCTTGAAGACCCATTTGCACCCTACTGTCTTACGACTTGGTACATTTTCAACCAAGTTCCAAACTTGATTGTCATACATGGATTGTATCTCGCTATCCATAGCCTCTTTCCATTTAGCAGACTCGGGGCCTGCCATGGCTTCCTCGTAGCTGTTAGGGTCATCTTGACTTACTAGTGTTTCATCACTAATAAGTGTCTCACCTTCTGCAGTAATATGGAATCCATAGTAATGCTCAGGTGCACTCCTAACTCTCGTGGAACGTCTCAGAGGTACAGATTTGTCAATTGGCTCAACAGGAGTTTCCTCCTCAAGTTGAGGGCTAGAGTTTGAAGTTCCTTCACCACTTGATTCTTGAATTTCTTCAAGATCAATTTGTCTCCCATTGTCTCCTTGGCTTATAAACTCTCTTTCTCGAAAGACTCCTCTTCTTGCTACAAAGACCACATTGTCACTAGGTCTGTAGAAGAGGTAACCAAAGGATCGCTGTGGGTAACCGATGAAAATACACCTCTCGCTTCGAGGTTCGAGCTTATCATGAGTCTCGCGTCTCACGAAAGCCTCGCAACCCCAAATCTTGATGTGGTCTAGTTTAGGTACTTTACCAGTCCACATCTCGTGAGGAGTTTTGGCAACTTTCTTTGTAGGGACTAGATTAAGAATATGGGCGGCAGTCTCTAAGGCATACCCCCAGAATGAGATTGGTAGCGAAGCTCGACTCATCATGGAACGAACCATATCCAACAAGGTTCGATTACGCCTCTCAGCCACACCATTCAACTGTGGTGTCCTGGGAGGTGTCAATTGTGAGACTATCCCACATTCCCTTAGATAGTCGAGGAACTCTGAACTAAGATACTCACCACCACGATCGGATCGAAGCATCTTAATATTCCTGCCCAATTGATTCTCGACTTCCTGTTTAAATTCCTTAAACCTCTCGAAAGTCTCTGACTTATGCTTGATCAAGTAGACATATCCATATCTACTATAATCATCAGTAAAAGTCAAATAATAACGATTAGCATCCCTTGTGGCATGTTTGAATGGTCCACACACATCCGTGTGTATAAGGTCCAACAAACCTTCACCCCTCTCACATGAACCTGTGAAGGGTGACTTTGTCATTTTTCCAAGTAAGCATGATTCGCAACAATCATCTGACTTTAGGTCAAACGACTCCAAGACTCCATCCTTTTGGAGTTGGCCTATGCGTTTCTTGCTTATATGTCCAAGACGACAATGCCATAAAGATGCTTTATCCAAGTTATTATTAGTAGAATCAATACACAAAACATTATTTCCCAAGTTATCTACAACAGATACAGCTTCATACACACCATCACAAGGTAATGCTTTAAAATAAAAGACATTATTATAGAAAACATCTATAGAACCAACTTCATTATTAAATGAAAAGGTAAACCCTTGTTTGTACAAAGCATGAAAGGAAATAATATTTCTTGCCATTCCTGGCGAATAACAACACTTATTCAAATCTAAACTAAACCCACTACTTAGCGATAAAGTATAAACTCCAATCTTGGTAACAGGTATAGCTTTCCTATTCCCCATGATCAAGTTTATTCTTCCTTGCTCCACATCCTCACTTCTTCTTAGTCCCTGCAAGTCACAACAAATGTGAATACCACACCCGGTATCAAGGACCCAAGAATTAGAATGGGGTGAGTTATTAGAAATGATAGTGTAAATACCTGCATGGTTGGGTTTAACTTTCCCATCCTTCACATCTTGCTGGTATTTTGGGCAGTTCCGCTTCCAATGAGCTTTTTCATGGCAATAGAAGCATTCAGCCTCTTTTGGGTCAGAAGAAGGAGTAATGAAACCTTTCTTGGTTCCACTTGAAGAAGAGCCATCAAGGGTCCGAACCTTGGTACCCTTAGAAGAGCTCTTTCTCTTCCTCCCTCGACTTTTCCCGATTGCCAAAACCGGAGTAGAGTTTTGAGTAGGAGTGATAGCAACCGACTTCCCCTTAAGACCTGTTTCTGCGGTCTTGAGAAGTCCCTGAAGTTTGCTGAGGGTGACTTCTTCCTTGTTCATGTGATATGTCATGCGGAATTGATCATAGCACGATGGTAAGGAATGCAAAATAATATCTATTGCAAGATCCTCCGGGAAGTTCACATTAAGCTTCAGCAAACGATCCACATACCTTTGCATTTTCTGCATGTGGCTCGTGACGGATTCCCCGTCCTTCATCATGGTTGTTATCATGGAGCAGATGATCTCATACCTCTCTTGTCGTGCACTTTGATGGTATCTTTCCATCAAATCTTGGTGCATTTCATAAGGGTAAAAATCCTCATAAGACTTTTGGAGTTCCGCTGTCATCGTGGCCATCATGATGCAAGCCATTTTCGTAGCATCCCTTTCATGTGCCCGAAATTCAGCGATCTCCTGAGGAGTTGCAGTGGACTCATCAATCTCCTTAAGCTCCTTGTCAAGGACATATTCTTTGTCCTCGTAGCGGGTAATCATCCTGATGTTTCTGATCCACTCATTGAAGTTGGATCCATCAAAGGTGACTTTCCCACACAAGTTCATAAGGGTAAAGGAGCCATTAGGATTAGAGCCAGAAGCATTGTTGGAAGACATCTGAAGAGAAGGACAAGATTAGTTTAGATATAAGAGAGTCCTTAATAAAACACCCAAATGTAATATTAAGGCTAGGATCCAATCACAATATAATATAACTTAGAAGAGGTATGCCGTAATCTAAGCTATACCATATTTGAAAGGTAGGTGAATGACGATTCACCAATTTCCACCACGAAAACCGAAATGATTAAATATTAGGTTTTTGATTGGTTCTTAGAAATTCCTAGATTCTTTGAGATTCAATGAACTTTTCAAAGGCATGTTTCAATCTCGAGTGTGCCCTCCAAGTTTTGTGACTGGGATACCGAGGATCACAAAACGAGGTGTGAAGTAACCATGCAAATCACTTGGTACCCTTAAAGTTTATCACTCAATCGATGTGCCGGTTAACCACACACGCTCCATCGATACTATAATAAACCCTAAGTCACCCTTTACCTACCTTGTTAAGTCCAAGTTAGTGTGCCGGTTAACCACACACGCTCCACCAACGACTTAGTCAAAGTGTAAAGTGTAATTTCATGGAATAGCACCTTATTCACATTTTTCCTAAAGTAACTAAGATTGGGAATTTAATAAAACATTTAGTTACTTTATAATATTCATCATACTTTGAATGAGAATTAATAAGTCCTTGTCTTACCCGTTCGGCTAACGACCCTCCACCGATCAAGCAAGCGGTGGGTGAGAGTGGACACCCATTAAGTCACCATTTTATAGGCAACAACCTTATACCCACCTTATAGACCGGCTTCGTGAATGAGGCGTACTAGCGGTAAGACGACTTTGTTCTTATACATATATATATAATTATTAAATCATAATAATATAAGTATAAGGGTTGAATTTTAACTTTTAAAATTCTAGGGGTTGGAACTAAAGTTTTAACTTAACTTTACTTGTTCCAAAACTTGAGGGCAAGTTTTGTAAACTTTCAAAACTTTTCATTTCTTGTAACTTATGAGTTTAATAGAGTAATAAAATGAGGACTTTTCATTTTTCCTAACTCTTGTGTTCTTTTAATGGTTTTTAATCCAAGAGACTTTTGGTTTTCCATAACTTGAGGACAAGTTATGGACTCCATTAAAACACATTATGATCAAGAATTAAATTACCACATAGGTTACAAATAATTCCTATGATCATCTAAACATCATAAGAACAAGAATATGAATATGAACACTTTCAAGAATCAAAATCACATAAAACTTTGTAATTTTGATAACTAGTTGTTGTAAATGAATTAGCAAAAAACATTACTCCATCTAAAACAAGTTTTCAAGTACCAAAACAGTTTAGAATAATGTTTCCAATCCATTTTCCAGCAACGAAAGTCGAAATTCCGGTTTTTTTTTTTATAATTATTTTCGACTTTCTTCAACTTTTAAGCACAAATAACAAACAAACAAGCCTAGGCTCTGATACCACTGAAGGGTTTTGAGCATTCTAACACTTCCTAAGTGTACATGCAACCCTAATAACCTTGGATCTATGTTTGTCTAATTATCATGCAAAGTTGAATTCCAAGGTTATATTCCTATCTAGCATACATGGGGAACAATTTTAACTTGAATCATAGATAGAATAACTTACCTTGTTGTTGCTTGTGTTCCTTGAAACCTTGTGAGCCTAGCACCCCAAGTGTGATGCCTCAAATGCTTCACACAACACCAAATGCTCTTGGAAAGACTCTTGAGATAACACACACTTCTCAAAATCGGCCAAGCCCTCTAGTTTCTTAGTAGTACCGATTTTGGTGGAGAATATGCTTCTTATATAGTGTTGACACATCTAGGGTTACACCATGTAAACCCTAATGTGTCATGACTCTTCATTTCCATGACCCATGGGTTTGTAACTCCCATGGAGCATCCATGGAGTATCCTATGGGTAGAGCCCAACTTGATAATCCATGGAGCCTCTTAGCCCACTATACAAGATATGGATGATTTACATAATCAACCCATATATTTAATTAGTTATCCTTTGATCACTTAATTAATTCCAAATTAATTCTTTGATCAACTAATCAAATAATATTATTAATATATTAGAACTTATAATATATTAATAATCTCCAAGTGTTATTTCTCTCATTTAGTCTATCCAATTGCATGGTGCCATGCAACCCAAATGGACCATGCTGGGTCGGGTCAAATACAAGCCCGAAATAGTTATGGACTTAGACACCTTATCCAACAGTATTTGAAAAACAATGTTTCGTATCGTTTGAAAATCACCAGAAAATCCGATATTTTCTGAAAAGAGAAGCTTTTGAAAACGTTTGTGAAGATCCATAAGTATGCTTGTTTGTTTCTATACTTGTAAAAATTGTGCATTGAGGTTGTATGTATTTCGAATCTGTATGTATTGAAAAACCCTAGGAAAACCTGATGTTTTCCTAATTCTTTGAATTCCATGAATTTACATTGAAACCATTGCAACGCATGAAGTTATCATGACCAGACGACATTGGATTATGATTATCTGCTACAAACACGCGTTACACAAACGACTCGTCTATAGCAATACTAACGATCCCGTAGGCGTCGTCCGTACTAATCACGTTATCCAACCGCCCTGACTACGTGTAGTCCCACATCCGAAGAGAAAGAGGACACGAAGGCCTCGATGACTCCATTAGCCGGTTGGGGATAAAAAGGTACGAGGGGTCCCAGACCCGCCTCGCATAAAAGGCAGACTCTACTAGCGACACTAAAGGACCCTTGGGGACCAGTAGTCTACAAGCCATTGAAAGTCCGGTTACGTCGTGTCGGATCGGTAAAACCCAACACTTCGTAAGATTGAAGTCTTTGGGCCTTAAGATCAGGTCGTCGGGCTAGCTAGGCTCAACGAACAAGATTTTACACTTGTGGGGCCCAAAGATAGTCCGTAGACGTCTGTGCACATTCGCATGTATAATGAATTCCAAATCGTTAGTTGTATGAATCGTAGTGTTGTAGTATCGTAGTGTCGTCGTGTTAGTAGTTTCGGATTTTTATTGGTTCGAGACCGAACCAATTCGTTTAACAACGACTTTTGGTGTTGTAATGTATTGTATTTTGTCGATAGTCGTGGTACCATTATTTGGTCAAATTGCATGTATTGAATTAGTCTTGAAAATTTTCTGTTTTCAGCCCCTCCTTGTTTGTAAAATTTACTTTTTCAACCCTTTATTCAAATACTTTCCGGTTTGGTCCTTAAATCAATTTTCTTGACATTTTAACACCAAAAATATTTGAAATAAATATTTTCCAGCATATTTTTCATAGAAAACAGCTTAAGTCCCTGAAATTTTAGTTTTCTCGGTTATAACCCTTCTTTTTCGCAAGTTTGACAATTTTGGCCCAAATTGTAAAATTTTTGCAACTTTGGTCCTTTTTAATTTAAAAAGCATTTTAAACCTTTGAAAAGGACTTGGATCACTTATGGTCCACTGTTTTACAGAAAATCACAGTTTTGGCCCTCCAAAACAGAAAAATTCGCATAATGGGCCTCATTGGGCCGAAAATGTCATTTTCAGCCCATTAAGCTTGAAATTTATGTTTTTAATCCTCTAAATGAGTAAATTTCCAGAAATTGTTTTATTGAAACTGTTTTGGCACACCTCATCCATCAGAATTCGTGATATGTCAATTTGGGCCCTTAATTTTGTATTTTTCACATTTTAGGTCCAAAAATTTGTGTTTTTAGCCCAAAGAAATTGTTACTAAGCCATTTAGCCATTTTTCTAGAAACACTTTGTATGTAGAAATATATTTGATGCTAGAATCATTGAACATGAAGTATATCTCGGTTTTGAGGGGTTTTATGGCTAGATCCAACATTATAACACACAAAAGCACACAAATAAGCATGGAAATCATACAAGCATACAAAACACATATAGATCTACACTTTCACTTGTATTCCCCCCCCCCCCACAAAACTCATAAAAACAGAAAATAGGGGGTATGAAGCTCACCTTGGGTGTGGGGGCTCGGTTTTGCAAAGAAAATGGAAGGAAAATGAAGTGATTTTCGGCCTTAGCACCCTTCCTTGGTAGATCTCGAGTTTGGTGACTTCTAAGGTGTATGATCACAAGTTGGAATAGATTTAGAGGAGGTTTTTGATGGAATGAAATAGCTAGATCATATATATAAGTAAATACTTACCTAAGATGGTGATTAGCTTGAAAGATCCTCTTGAAAGCTTCTTAAAATCTCGAAATTTTGGGGAGGAAAGGAGAGAGTTTTCTTGAAGGTTCCTTGAGAGAATTTGTGAAATGTGTGTGTGTGTTTGAGATGTGGCCGAGAGTGAGAGAGAGGAGAGGATAGAAGTGATTTTGAAGTGATGCTTGCTTGGAAACATGAGTTGTGTGCATGGAAACCCAACAAATAAAAGTGAGGTGGCAACCCCAAAGTCAACTCTCCCTTGGGCTTGATTTGGGCCGAAAACATGGAGGAAAAAAAAAGAAATTTGGGCCTTTGCCCCTAAGCCCAACATTAGTGTTAATTTGGGTGAATTTTATCATAAAAGAATATAGTATGATTTTTCCATTTTTGTTGAACTAGTTTAGGGTATTCATGGATCAAAGCTTTAATTCATTTCATTCTAGGCCCAATATGGCCCAAAATGTTGAAATAAATTAGTGTGGGTCCAATTAGAGCCCAATTAGGGTTCTAAGCCCATGATAGTCTAATTGGAAGCTTATTGGTCCATTTGGATCCAATAAGGGAGTCCTAGTCCAAGATGGACATTAAACAAGGACTTCTAGGGTTTCCAATTGTTTGATGACTATTTGTAGTACTTGTATAATGTATTTGATTGAAGCTTTTGAAGTCATAATCATAGGTGTTACACATGTTCTTAAGTATTTGATTCACATTAGCTTGAATGTATAGATTACATAACACAAAATTTCCAGTTGTGACACTTATGTTTATCAAGAGAACCATCAGCATGTTGCTTGAGATTGAAAATCCATTTGCATCCCACTATATTGACACCTGGTGGACGAGGCACAAGTGACCATGTGTTATTGTGTTGAAGTGTCAAGACTTCCGCTTCCATGGCTTTGCGCCATGCTGGGTGAGTAGAAGCGACGTGATGCGTTGAGGGAACAACCATTAAGCCACATTTAGTAGCATCATAAAGAACAGTCCCACCAGTAAACTTTCGAGGCCGAGTTATACCAGCACGTCCTCTAGTAACAACCCCTTGAGGAAGGAGTGAGGAGTTGGATTGATCACTCAAGGCAGGAGATGAGGTTGTTGGTGACGTTGGGATGGAGGAAACCGGAGTCTCGGTGGTGATTGCTGATGGAGACATGGTTGAGAGAACTGGTGATGACGGAGTTGGCGGTGACAGTTGCTGTGGAGAATCACCAAGATTTGGTAGCCCCTGACTTAGAGGTGAAGCTGCAGCTGCATTAGAATTATTAGATATCAAAGATAGGTCATAACTCTTCATATGATCATTAGCAATTCCTGGTTCAACTTGAGGAAATGACACGAATTCAGATGAAGAGGGTGGTGTATGACTGTCTGTGGAAGTGGCGAATGGAAATCTAGATTAATCAAAAATAACATCACGTAATATATAAACTCGACCGGTACTCTTGTCAAGGAATTTATACCCTTTATGCATGGAACTATATCCAATGAAAACACATAATTTGGATCGAAAATTAAGCTTATGTGAGTTGTATTTACGTAGGCTTGGCTAACATGCACACCCAAAATTGTGAATAAAAGAGTAATCAGGTGTTATATTAAGCAATTTTTTAATGGGGGTGGAATTATTGTTGGGTTTTGAGCAATCTAACACTTCCTAAGTGTGCATGCAACCCTAATAAACCTTGGATCTATGTTTTCTTCTAAAATACATGCAAATTATAACTTCCAAGGTTTCTTCCAAACTAGCATAGCATAAGGATTATGAATCATCAAAGTATTAGTAGAAATACATACCTTTTGATGAAGGTTGATTGTTTGGAGTTTGAGAGCCAAGCACCAATAGTGTGAATGCCTCAAATGGAATCACAAATCACCACAAACACTTGGAAAACTTTGAGAGAGTAGTATACTTTCTTGTGGAATCGGCCACCACTAAGTCTCACACTACTAGTGTACCATTTTTTGCATCATATGCTTCTTTATATAGTGTGCATGGTTAGGGTGAAACCCTAATAACCCATGTCTTTTCCTTTCCAAGGATCCATGGGTTAAAAGCTCCATGGATCATCCATGGACTTTCATATTAGCTTATCCCATTAACAAATGAGTATTAGCCCACACTGTATAAAATATAATAGCCCATAATTTAATCAGTCTTCCTTTTAATCTCTAAATTAATTCATAATTAATTTAAGACTAAAATTAATTAAATAACATGAATTCATATTAAGATATTATAACTTATAATATATTAATAAATCGTAAGTATACAATTGTCATAAAATTATCCATAAATCGTTTGGGTGAAGTGCAACCCAAATGGACCATGCCGGGTCGGGTCAAGTATGTACCAAATAAGTTATGGACTTAGACACCTTATACAACAATTATGTATAGTGGGACTACGCATGCGATTTATAAGGTAGCAAGCAGTGAGGAATGCTTCATCTCAGAAACGAAGTGGGAGTGAAGAATGAGCTAATAAGGCTAAATCTGTTTCAACTATATGTCGATGTTTACGTTCCGCAATACCATTTTGTTGAGAGGTATGTGGACAAGAGACACTATAAGAAATTCTTGTTTGTTGAAAAAATTTATGGAGATTTTGATACTCACCTCCCCAATCAGATTGGATGGTGCGAATTTTTGCATTTAAGAGGAATTCAACATGATGTTGGAAGTTATAAAAAATTTGTTCAACATCAGACTTAGGTTTAATAAGATAAATCCAAGTGTAACGACTAAAATCATCAATAAAACTAACATAATATCTATAACCACCACTAGACACTTCAGCTGGTCCCCAAACATCCATGTGAACCTGTAACTCCCCTTTCCGGGTACGTATTTAATCTATTTTATATCATTTTATAAGAGTAACTCGGCGATTTTCAGCCCTAACTCGCAGAGTAGATGCGATGACTGGACGCGGGATTTAAGTGATCTACTCGCCGAGTCCGCGCTTAACTCGACGAGTAGGCCAGTCTGGGGAAAACCCTAACATTTGGGGTTTGCACCCTATTTATGAAACATTATGGGCTTCAAGTCCAACCTCCATCACCTCCAGAGCATTAATCTCTAAACCCTAATTCCCCATAAGTGAGCTTGAGCTTTCTTGGTGATTTTGAGAGTTTTTGGTGCATCTTATAGCTAGTGAAAGAGTTGGAAGAAAGAAGGACCAAGGGAGAAGGAGTAGATCCAAGACCAATATCAGTTTCTCTCCACTTTCTGGTAATCAAGCTAACCACTTGACTTGTAGCTCTATAGATCTACTTATTGTAATTTTTATGGATTTTTGAGTCCAACAAGCTTGATCATTGAGACTTGGACGTCCCAAGTCGATTCACCTTCAGATCTAGGACTTTGAAGGGTCCTCATGGAATAAAGGTGCCATCTTTAGGGCCATAAAAACCCCATGCATGTTAAGACTCCCATTTGTGGCCTTTTAAGGACCATTAATGCATGCATGCACGTAAAGTTCATAACCTGTCACACCCCAAAACCGGAACAGCGGGAACGTTCGAGGGTGGAGGACGTCATATGTAGTATCACAACAATTGAATAATTGTAATTAAAGCAACAACATTTTTTAATATATATGTAAAAGTTTTTACATCGAGTTCAAAACATTACATGTTGTTATAGTATAATAGTATCAAAAGATAAGACGAGAAACTGCTGCTCCGTCTTCACGAACTCTGGTTGGATACCTGTCTTAATATATTCCTGAGAATACAAGTATTTTGAAAGCGAGTATCAGCTATAAAGCTGATGAGTGCATAAGATTTAGTTTAAAGTAAGAAACTTCTTTGACAATTGAACAAGCTTGAAAGATTGACAAGAAAACCAAATGTTTCCTTAAAAGTAAAGTAATATTGAAACAATTTCTTCTATAATCATTTAGTTTATACTAATTTCATATAATCAATATGAGACAGATAGTCGGTTGTGTGATTCGGTCGTACCCCCACATCCAAACAAGGAAAAGGAAAGTAAAACCGGGTTCACATAATCTCCAATCTATCTAGTCTTCATTATATATAACCTTTCGTATAAACTGAAGGATTATAGTTATAATTAAAAGTAATCTATGTTAGTCTGATTCTAACTAAGAGATGAGTTAATATCCATGAAAACTTAGCTTATACACGTTATGATATAATCAAGACATGGAGGATAATAAATTGTGGGGTTCTACCCTAGTTTCACATCCAAACAAGGAAAAGAAACTAAATTAGAAATCTCACATTCTATTGTCTACCACAAATTTGTTATATTAAACTCGGGAATGTATAAGTGAGGAATTCATAATACTAACCTTCTTATGCATCCTTTATAAAGAACTAGAATACCTAGTAAATGTTACTATAATACCTAGAAAATGTTACCATTTAAGATAGGAATACCCATATTCCCTAACTGTTATTGAACTGTGGTTTTATCTCCGAAAACCGTTATACTGAACGTTGGCGTACTGTGTTATGGAATAGTTAGCTTGTAACTCTCCAAAAGTACGAATTAACGAATGTATAAGTATACTATGGAATAGTATACTTAGTTTTATATCTCATAAAACCATTCTTATGTTGGATACTATACTATTAAAATAACAAGTTCAGTCTCAGTTCATAGTATAATAATATACTATGAAAAGACTATAGTATGATCGTTATGTTCCTCTGAATAGTACTTTGAATACACTTGGAAAAGACTGTCTCGTGATTCACATGGTACATACTTATTATACATAATCAGAAATGGACGGACAATTGATTGTGCGATCCTATCGGACCCCCACATCCAAAGAAGGAAAAGGAAAGCAAAACGGAGTTCACATATTCAACCGTCTATCAGTTTCTCATTGTACATAACTCTTGTGTACATACTAGGCAATCACAGAAACTATTTTGGGTCTTGGTACTATGCGCGCGTACCCACGTATGATTGGTGTCGTGGTATAATGCTCGCATACCCATCTTAACTGAAGGTACAATACCATGTCCGGGTACCCTATTTATACGTATGGTACATTTTGAAAGATGTACCTTTTAGAGTTCCTTAGATTTAGTTCGTATTGTTGTTCATACTTTCTGAATAGATAACTAATAAGTATTATATCTCCATGTATTTCTATGACTTTAATAAACTACCCAGTGATAAGTATTGATCTACCAAATAATGAGAATTGACTCTCTGAGTATACTCCCTATAGTTTACTAGTAAGTTCTCTGAAATTGACTAACTGAACTGAAGTGAAGTGAAAGAATACCATTGCGACCCATGGTATTAAACTGACTTCTAGAGCCTTGATATCTACATACATATACATGATATACAATTAATATCTAAACAACATTCAAACAAACAACCTTACTCTAAACCCAGATCCAAACAAGGAAAAGGATTTAAAGCTGGTAGTCAGTCCTAAGTCCTTTAAACACTACTTGTATAACTATATCCATATAGACATCAATTATACACAATATAAGTTAAAAGATTTTATAAAACATTTAAAAGTATTTTCTAATATTAAAATAGTTTAACAACCATTTAAAAGCATTTTCCAATTTTTAAAAGAGTTTATTTATACTTAAAAGCATTTTGATGACTTGATGTCATTTTTAACATTTAAAGAGTTTTATTTATTATATACACAATTTCTTGTGTTTAGACTTGTATCCCCCCCCCCTTAAAACAGTGAAAAGTGGCAAAATGTAGGGGTATGAACTCACCTTATGTTTGGGGATCCAAATGGTTCAAGTAAGGATTGAGAAGTTACACAAATGAAGTCCCGATACAAAAATGAGTCCTAATGACATATATTGATACATATATGTGTATAATTAGTGTATAATACAATTAATCATGAAGGAAAAACCCTAAGGGACTAAGGAACTTGGACATGAAGAGATCAATCACATGTGATTGATTAAAGGGAAGTGTGTGGCACTAACTTGGAAATTACGGCCATGGGTTTATGGACAAGGGAGTTTACGTTCGTAAACTCATGGTCAATCATACATATGTGTGTGTTTTAATATTCTACAACATCCAATGAGTCTCCAAGGTCAAAGGCTTGCTTGTTGGAAGAGTTTAAGGTCTAAACATGCATCAGCATGGAGTTTACGGCCAAGGAAGATCTTGGGCCGTAAACTCATGTTTTTTTATGGGAAATGAATGTTTCAAGGGTGTTATTCAAAGCTTCCTAGTAGATATGAAGTGTAGTGAAGGGTACTTATGATATAGAGTCTTGAAAGGGTTTATTTTGGCCAAGAACACTAGTGTATGTTCTTGGTGTTTCTTGAAGATCTAACAAAAACATGATTTTCATGGATGAATCATGAGGATGAAGCTATTTAAGAAGGATTAACAACAAACTAGAGAAAGAATACTTGTGATTTTTGAAGATCAAGGATGAAAATCGGGATGATACTTGAGAGAGAATGGGAGTGTTCTTGATGTGGAAATGAAAAAATGTAGAAAGTTGAAGAATAATAGCCTTTATAGGAGAGTTTACGACCCTCCTTGAGTTTACATCCGTAAACTCAAATGCTTGAGGCCGTGAACTCTTCTCAATGAGGTTAAGGTTGGAGTTGTTGTTCCGTGGCTTCAACAGGTACTTTCTAACACTCATTCCTTGAGTGTATTGGGCTCAGAACACTCAAAAAAACTATATACAATGGCAAATTATAGCAGTAGTGAGTCTGACTTGAGGTTGATTGGACTGGATTTCAATGCAACAAATTTTCGGGTTGTCACTTCATCCCCCTGTTAAAGGGAATTTCGTCTCGAAATTCAGATTCGAAAATGAATACTCATGAATTATGGGAAGGACAATTACTTTTGTTCCTTCTATATCCCTTGTTTTGATCACGGGAAGCTCTTAGTTTGGCTTCTAAGTTTATTTAGTATGGTAGCACGATCACTCGTAGTATTGAGCAGTCTCCGTCCTGAAGTTCATAATAGAACTCATACAAGATTTATCAATCGTAGTCTTGTTATACGAGCCGTTTATAATAAAGATTGAAAAAGCAATCGAATAAATGATTCTTCTCTAAGCTCACATCCAAACAAGGAAAAGAAGTTAAAGCGAAATCATCAATTCTAAGCCTGTAGAACCTTGATTATACACCACCCTTATGTATACATTCCTCTGCGATAGATCAACCGTATGAGTCCTTGGTATTAAACTTGACGTATTGTACGAGTGGTATTCCAGAGGGGTTTGCTGAGGTTACTTCGGGAAGACTAAGAAACATAAGGCACTCTACGCATGAGTACCTCTGAGTTCTAGAATGACGGCCTCGCTAGAACATCGATTATAGGGAAAAGAATTTTCGCACGGAACTGGCACTGTGAGGATCGAATCGAATCAAGTCAAATGACAATGTCGGACAACTCGGAATAACTGGCGTTAGACTAGTTCAGAAAGGCATTTATAAAAACACAACGACGCAACTTATGAAAGAGTTTTAGAACCTTAGTTTCACCTATGATACTACAGCTGCGAAAAAGGTATATTGCAACAAGCAAGTATAAGCAACACGAGAGTCCCTAGAACTGTTGGGATCTCGTAGAATGATATGACTCTAGTTGCATAAAATTTTAAAAATTTATAAGTCTAACATTATCGCTACGGAACATACCAGAATTTCAACGTTGATCCGGAGTAGTCTCTCCTATGGCGGTGATCATTAGTATCCTTCCATCTATGCCAGAGTTCTTTTTTATTGGGAAATCCTTCTTCATGTGCCTTTTTTCACCACACCCATAGCAAGCCTGGCTGAATCCGGCACCAGGGAATTAGGAGATAGGTTGTGCCGACGCTCTATAGAAACGAGCAGTGTGCCCCTTTCTGTTGAAATTTTTACTATGCATCTCACGACACGCTCCAGTGTGATGAAATGCGCACCTGTCACACTTCAGAAGTGTTCCATCATAATTATTGGCAGTTGCTGGGTTGACCGGAGTTGTAGCATCATAAATCCTCGCCTTCTTTGTTGATTTCATTTTCTTATCATCCCAAGACTTTCGCTTGCAGGCATCCCCCTTTGGTGACTCATAATTCGGGGTAATCACGCCTTGACCGACTTCGTGGTCAACAAGCCTCTATGCCAATCGTTTTGTACTATCGAAAGTGATTGGTTTGGATGATAAAACATCTCCTTGCGTCGGAGGAGATAATCCCTAGATGTATCTCTCTATCTTCTTATTCTCAGGAGTGACCATCTCTGGGCATAGTGCCGCTAGCTCACTAAATCTATTAGTGTAGGTGACTGTATCAGACCCAACCATTTTGAGATTCCAAAGTTCTTCTTCTAGCTTTTGTATCTCACCTCTGGGGCAGTATTATTCTCTCATCAGCTCTTTCATGTTCTCCCAACCCATTGAATTTGCCACTGTCACACACAGTGACTTCACATGGCCATTCCAACATGTGAGGGCTCTCTCTTTGAAAGTGAAAGCAGCGAACTTTACCCTGCTCCTTTCCGCACATTCACAAATTTTTCGAAGATTGATTCCGTCTTCTCAAACCATTGCCTCATAGTAAGGACTCCTCCAGTTCCATCGAAAGCTTTGGGTTTGCAGTTCCTAAATTCCTTATAGGAACATTCTTTCTGATGCACATGATTATGGGTGATAACACCGTCACCCATCTTGCTGGTAACTGTTGCGTGGTAGTGTTCCATGGTTGCGGATACTGTAGCTGTGACTATTGCCTATAATACTGCAACATCGAATTATGGTGGTGGCAGCGGTAGTGGAGTTCCCGTTGCTTGGGTGTTAAAGCGTCTAGGATTTCTTCTGCGAGGCATCTTTTATCTAGATAGATGAAAGACAAGATAGGGATAAGTTTTCAGAAATGAATTCAAGTAAAATGTTATTCGAACTGAGGGTTTCATGTTTTCAAAGTGGTTCTGTAAACAATTCATAACAGAGGTCAATAGACTTATGAATTTATAGTTGTGGTTATCCCTAACTGAAATCCTATGATCTGATTTACTAGAGTTAATGAGTCGTAATTATAAAGATTTTATGCCTACCACATAGTGTGAGTAGTGTATTCACTAACTCACTAGGCCATACTAGTTTACTAGCTATTAGAGCGACGCGTAAGGTTTTCTGCCACTTCACATGACTCACGAGTGGTTGCCTCTGCTCCCTGTCCTACTCTTCATGAAAGTAATCTGATGTCCTCTTATGTTCCTATGATGTCTTCTGGCATACCTCTAGCTTCGTACTCCTTGTCTGATCCTTTCTCAAAGTTCTCTCTGTGGCTTCCACTTTGTTCCTCCTTGACTCCTCTGTTGACTATCCTAGTGAGGTAGTGTCTCTAGCAATGTTGTCGGTGTGAGAATGGAAATGTCTAAAGAATCTATGAGAATGCTTAATCTATTTCTAGTACTAATTTTTAACTTGAGATCCTTATTGATTCTTTCTATAATCACATAGGGTATACAAAATATATATAACTCAGATCTGATAGACATTCGAATATGTGATACTACTCTAAATCCACATCCAAACAAGGAAAAGGAAGTGAAGCGAAACCACACATTCTAAGTCTATTAGATATTTTTTATATATAACTCTATGATGTATACACTCTACCATTATAGACCGGTCAATACAGGTCTTTTCATTCTCACATAATTATTTACTGTTATCGAAGATACTCATATAGTATCTCTGTTTTGGGTTTGATTCTTAAGTTTCTTGTTATTGTACACTTTTAGTAAAGTTATTGGATAGTATCTTAAAATACTCTGAGAGTATTTTACTTTACGTTTTGTTCTAAAAGATTCCTTGGACCTAGTATTTCGTAAGTTTTAGGTTTGTCGCAACACCACTGTCATTCCTAAACACACGTTCACCATATCTCAAATAAATATAGTTGATCAGGCTATATTCATCCCATATATGATTACATAGCTGCCCAGGTTTGACTGTTGTGCCCAACAATTAAATACTCTTGTTCTGTTTGTTCTAGTAGGTATATATGTGAGCATGTATACTTCTGGATTATATTGATATACTTATAAGTATACTTTTAGACAGAGTACTTCGGCCCCATTGTATTTATAGTTGTATATCTTTTATAGGTTGATATACTTAGTTCACTATAAACAATGCTGTGATACCAATCTGCCACACCCCAAAACCAGAATGGCGAAAACGTTCGGGGGGTGGAGGACGTCATATGTAGTATCATAACAATTGAATAATAGTAATCAAAGCAAAAACATTCTTTAATATATATGTAAAAGTGTTTACATCGAGTTCAAAACATTACATGTTGTTATAGTATAATAGTATCAAAAGATAAGACGAGAAACTACTGCTCCGTCTTCACGAACTCTGGTTGGATACCTGTCTTAAGCTGGTGAGTGCATCAGAGTTAGTTTAAAGTAAGAAACTTCTTTGACAATTGAACAAGCCAGAAAGATTGACAAGAAAACCATATGTTTCCTTAAAATTAAAGTAATATTGAAACAATTTCTTCTATAATCATTTAGTTTATACTAATTTGATATAATCAATACGAGACGGATAGTCGGTTGTGTGATTCGGTCGTACCCCCACATCCAAACAAGGAAAAGGAAAGTAAAATTGGGTTCACACAATCTCCAATCTATCTAGTCTTCATTATATATAACCTTTCGTATAAACTGAAGGATTATAGTTATAATTAAAAGTAATCTATGTTATTCTGATTCTGACTAAGAGATGAGTTAATATCCATGAAAACTTAGCTTATACACATTATGATATAATAAAGATTGGGTGGATAATAAATTGTGGGGTTATACCGTAGTTTCACATCCAAACAAGGAAAAGAAACTAAGTTAGAAATCTCACATTCTATTGCCTACCAGATCGTTGTTATATTTAACTCGGGAATGTATAAGTGAGGAATTCATAATAATAACCTTCTTATGAATCCTTTATAATGAACTAGAATACCTAGTAAATGTTACTATAACACCTAGAAAATATTACCATTTAACCAAGGAATACCCATATTCCCTAACTGTTATTGAACTGTGGTTTTATCTCCGAAAACCGTTATACTGAAGGTTGGCGTACTGTGTTATGGAATAGTTAGCTTGTAACTCTCCAAAAGTACGACTTAATGAATGTATAAGTCTACTATGGAATAGTATACTTAGTTTTATATATCATAAAACCATTCTTATGTTGGATACTATGCTATTAAAATAACAAGTTCAGTCTCAGTTCATAGTATAATAATATACTATGAAAAGACTATCGTACGATTGTTATGTTCCTCTAAATACACTTTGAAAAGACTGTCTCGTGATTCACATAGTACATACTTATTATACATAATCAGAAACGGACGGACAATTGATTGTGCGATCCTGTCGGACCCCCACATCCAAACAAGGAAAAGGAAAGCAAAACAGAGTTCACACATTCAACCGTATATCATTTTCTCGTTGTACATAACTATTAGGTACATACTAGGCAATCACATAAACTACTACCTATGTTCATTTTATGTTTGGGTCTTGGTACTATGCGCACGTACCCATCTATGATTGGTTTCGTGGTATAATGCTCCCATACCGATGTTAACTGAATGTACAGTACCGTGTCCGGGTACCCCTTTTATACGTATGGTACATTTGAAAGATGTACCTTTTAGAGTTCCTTATATTTAGTTTGTATTATTGTTCATACTTTCTGAATAGATAACTAACAAGTATTATATCTCTATGTATTGCTATAAATTTAATGAACTACCAAGTGATAAGTATTGATCTACCACATAATGAGAATTGACTCTCTGACTATACTCCTTATAGTTTACTAGTAAGTTCTTTGAAATTAACTGACTGAACTAAACTAAACTGAAAGAATACCATTGCTACCCAAGGTATTAAACTGACTTCTAGAACCTTTATATCTACATACATATACATGATATACAATTAATATCTAAACAACATTCAGACAAACAACCTTACTCTAAACCCAGATCCAAACAAGGAAAAGGATTTAAAGCTGGTAGTCAGTCCTAAGTCCTTTAAACACTACTTGTATAACTATATCCTTATAGACATCAATTATACACAATATAAGTTAAAAGATTTTATAAAACATTTAAAAGTATTTTCTAATATTAAAAGAGTTTAACAACCATTTAAAAGCATTTTCCAATATTTAAAAGAGTTTATTTATACTTAAAAGCATTTTGATGACTTGATGTCATTTATAACATTTAAAGAGTTTTATTTATTATAAACACAATTTCTTGTGTTTAGACATGTATTCCTCCCTCCCCTTTAAAACAGTGAAAAGTGACAAAATGTAGGGGTATGAACTCACCTTATGTTTGGGGATCCAAATGGTTCAAGTAAGGATTGAGAAGTTCCACAAATGAAGTCCCGATACACAAATGAGTCCTAATGACGTATATTGATACATATATGTGTATAATTAGTGTATAATACAATTAATCATGAAGGAAACAACCTAAGGGACTAAGGAACTTGGACATGAAGAGATCAATCACATGTGATTGATCAAAGGGAAGTGTGTGGCACTAACTTGGAGATTACGGCCATGGGTTTATGGACAAGGGATTTTACGTTCGTAAACTCATGGTCAATCATACATATGTGTGTGTTTTAATATTCTACAACATCAATGAGGGTCGAAGGTCAAAGGCTTGCTTGTTGGAAGAGTTTAAGGTCCAAACATGCATCAGCATGGAGTTTACGGCCAAGGAAGATCATGGGTCGTAAACTCATGTTCTTTATGGGAAATGCATGTTTCAAGGGTGTGATTCAAAAGCTTCCTTGTAGATATGAATTGTAGTGAAATGTACTTACGATATAGTGGCTTGAAAGTGTTGATTTTGGCCAAGAACATTAGTTTGTTGTAGCACCTGGTTCTTGGTACGTATTTCATTTTATTAATTATTTTAAATCTTGTATTTTGGCCTTGGACTTGGCGAGTTGAAGGACCAAATCGCCGAGTAGAAGCGGGATGGGATGTGGGATTTAAGCGATGGACTCGACGAGTTGGACCCTAGACTCGACGAGTAGACGCTGTCTGGACAAAAACCCTAATTCGAGGGTTTGCACCCTATTTAAACCATGTTATGTCGGCCATATCGTCCCTTATGCTCCCAAAACACCTCTCATTGAAACCCTGGTTGTTATTGAAGCAATCTAAGCTTTGTTGGTGGATTTTGGTGCTTGTTGCTTTTGCACCCATGAAAGGTCCCATGCATCATAAGAGCTTGTTTTATGTCTTTTTGAGCTCAAAGTCCCTTGCAAGCACGTAAAGTTTGTAACTTTACGTGCTAGATTGATTGTAGAAGCTTGTATCTATCTTTTGATCAAAGGTTGTACATCAGAAATCGAGGATTTAGAGTGTGGACGTGACCGACTCGGCGAGTCCGTTCTTGGGACTCGATGAGTCCGAGGCTTTGAGTCCCATAGCTGTTGAGGGTCAAAGGAACTCAGTTGAGTGTTAGAAGGGCTATAACCGGACAAAAATAGTGACCCAACGCATTGAACGTAATCTTAGACCTTGAGTTCATGGGACTCGACGAGTACTAGAATAAACTCGGCGAGTCCTAGAAAATCTTCTTAAGGTTGAAGATGAGCTCAACGAGTTATTCATACAACTCGGCGAGTCGAGGACAGGACTTGTTCATCAGATGAAGGTGGACTCGACGAGTGTTCATACAACTCGGTGAGTCGGATGAGTTTCATGCGGTGTTCATATAAGTTAGGAACTCGTCGAATCGATGCCAAAATCGACGAGTCGAGATGTGGATAAGGGCGAGTAAAGGGTGAGGGACTCGGCGAGCTGACGGCCCAACTCGGCGAGTCGGGTCAACTTGAAGTTGACTTTGACTAGACTTGGACTAACCCTATTTAGGGTTGTACGTGCTATGTTTTGAATTGATGGTTGTCGTGTAGGGATCGAGGAGTCGTAGGGAGTCCACTTGTGCACCAAGGATAAATCAAACACTGCACGACATTGAGGTGAGTTACCTTCTAGTAGGGGTGGGTCTAAGGCCACAATGCCGACCCACCAAAAAGGGGTATTTAGAAGATAATGGTCTTTGTAATAATTATCTTGGTCTGCTTATGTGTTTTGGTTATGAGATTTATCTGGATGATACGTTAAGTGTATAGTAGGGATTAGTTTCCCTGACAGTGGTCCTTAGGACCAAACGGTAGGTCAGTACCCGGATGTGCCTGACTGCATGCTTATATCAGTTGATTATGCTAGTGGTAGGGGGTGAAATAGTCTCTAGTTACGGGTTGAAAGATACCGATGACGGATACCGGTTGAAAGATACCGATGATGATTACCGGTTGAAAGATACCGAAGACGGTTACCAGTTGAAAGATACCGATGAAGGTTACCGGTTGAAAGATACCGATGAAGGTTATCTGTTGAAAGATACCGATGAAGGTTGCTGATTGAAAGACACACTACAAGAAAAATACCCTTTAATGACGCGCAAACAATGACACTCGCTGATTTACGATACGCATTTTTGTGTGTTCTTAAAAAAAATGTCAGCCTTCCAAATTTAGAAGGATAGAGGACACGCATTTTTGCGCGCCCTAAAATTAATGTCCAATAAAAAAAAACACGGAGGGCACCTATCATTAAAGGCGTATCGTCTACAAATGTCACTTTATAATTTTTACTAAACGCACGGGACTCCTTATAGGTAAGGGGGAAAACAAAACCCCCCAAAATTTTGAACACCCGCCTTTCTCTTCCTCTGTACTCTCTACACCCGCCATATTAACTTCATTCTCTCCCTTCTTTCTCTCTGCAAACCCGTTCCTCTACGATCGATTTTCACTTCCTTCTCTGTACAAACCCTAATCAAACATAACGCATTTGCAATGGTAATATCTTCTTTCACAAAATAGATGATTGACTGAAGAACTAGGGCTTTTGATGACTCAGACATCACCATAATAGCGCCTGCATCTGCTGCATCTTCTCCATCATCGTCTACCTCCCTATCACCTTTCTATCCTGATAATAACAACAATGCCACTTCTTCCTCACCAAATTACTTATCGTCTTCTTCTTCAAGGTCAGGGTTCTTTATGTTTTATGGCTTCAAAAATATTGATGTGCAAATTGATTCTCACTGATCATGTAAACAGTTGTTTTCTTTCTTCCATTTTATTTTCTCACCTTAAATGATATCGTTTAACTTGCCAAGAACTTGAAGTAGCAGGGCTTAAGATTTACTAAATGTAAAGGGTTTGCAGGAAATCTTCCAATTGGAATGATCTAGGGTTTAAGAGATAGACCTTAGCTTTAAGCTATTGAATTGATGTCCAATTTTGTTCCAGAAGGAAAAATCCGCTTTCTCTTCTTACACCAACTTCCCTCATCTTTCCCCTCATTTCCATATCTTCTTAACTAATTCAAAGAGGATGAATATGATCGTTTAACGGTATCTTGAATCAATTGGGTTTCTATAATATCATGAGGAAATATGATAAGGTTAAAATTTTCTGATTTTTTTGTTAGTCTAGATACAACAAGAAACGCACCACAAGATTATTCAAAGAAAAAAAAACATTTCTAATATCGCAAGGGTAAGAAATATTATATATTTGTTATTTACTTATATTGTGTTTGTCATGATTATTTATTTATTTATTAAATGTGTTTGATGTTACAAGCCACATCTCCTGACTTTCAGGAATAAAACTTATGCTAAGAAAGTTAGAGCTGATGTGGTTGATCTTGGTAACTTCTAGATGAGCAAATATTACAAGTTTTTCACTGATGTAACAAAAAGCCGTCTTGTTTTGTGGGATCTTTGTCCTCTTGGATTGACTAATAAGGGTATTTTTGTCATTTTTACACCATGATTTTTTATATTAAGTTATAGATTCAATATATATGTTTCCATTTTTATAGGAAACAAGGTGGAGATAGCAGCATACACAAAAGTTTTCTTTTAATATATATTCACCTTTCTGCCCATCTGCTGTGGTAACAGTATCAACTTGATGTTGTGACCGAAAGTAGGAAGTTAACTATACTTAAGGCTCTTCAGTCTATCATGTAAGATGTCACCACTCAAGACATAGTTAGATGGTTACCAAGAAGGTTGGACACTTTGTGTGGATGGCTATGTATGACAACCACTTCATTTGTCCTTTCATCTCCTCTTTATTTTCTCTACTCCATTTACAACATGTCTCTTTGTTTGCAGGTTAGTAGAGACACATATTTTCTTTTGTGGTTGGTAGAGCATTTGTTACAGATATCGAAAAGCTTAAATTGAGTAACAAAGCACACCTGTTAGAGATTGAAAGTTTGATGGGTTATTTTTTGGAGGTCACAAAGGTCTCCTTTCAAATCTTTCTCTTTATCTCTTATATCTGTTGCTTACTTTCACTTAAATTGAGTTATCAACCTTTTCAATATGCACTAATAAATCTGTCTCTATCTCTGTAGGATGGAATTCAGGTTCGCTCAAATCTTCTGCAGGCAGTTGAATTTCTTGTATCCGGGGTACATTCTTAACCTAAAAATTTCTTTTAGTTGCATAACAGAAAGAATTTGTTTTTTGGATTTTTGGTATAAATCTTTATTTTAAATAATGGGCCCATCCATATATGTTGTTGGCAGCCTATTGATAAACAATCTCTCCTTGATTCTGGGATCTTATGTTGCTTGATTTATATTCTTAATGCCATTTTGGGTCCTGATCGAAGAAATACAAGGAAAAAGGTAACGTCCATTGAAGAGGAACCAGAAGCCATGGATAGCCCAGGTCCAGATCGACGCCTTGAGGTATACCATATGTGTCATCACTTTTGCAGATATCTGTTAACTCACTTTTTTTGCTAATGCTCTCTTTTATCTTTGAAGGTGAAGGCAGTGTTGTGCATATTATGAAGGCATTGGCAAGTCATCCTGCAGCTGATCAGAGTTTAGTTGAAGACAAGTCACTGCAACTACTCTTTGAGATGGTTGCCAATGGATCTTTAATTTTATTTTCAAGATATAAGGAAGTTCTTGTACCCTTACACAATGTTATGTAAGAGGAAGTGTGACTGTTCTTTATCTTATTCTATAATCCAGATACTTGGTCTTCTTATGTCTAATGACAATAGAAGCACCACCAAGTACATTAGGAGGCATCAGTTGGTAATGATCTCATATCTATAGTCCGCCCTTTAAGATCCTAGTGTATGAAATTTATGATACAATTATAAACTATATGCAGATAAAAATACTGCTAATTGTTGTGAAGGACTTCAAGCCGGAAACTGGAGACCCTGCATATACACTGGGAATTGTAGACTTGTTGCTTGAATGCATAGAATTGTCATATAGACCTGGTCAGTTGCTTCCTCTGTTTCCTTCTCGTATATTGATTACTATTATTTCTAAAAAAAAGTTCATTCAGCACTGAATTTAAATGTAAAATAAGTTGCAAAATTTAGTTCCCAACAAAAAGGGATTCGGAACTATCTAGATATGGATCAAGAAGCCTGCCAAAAAAAAGTCAAAAATCAATGTTTACTTAACAAAAAAGTCAAAGTCTTTCGTTTTATGTGTCATGTATTAACCTTGAAGCTACATTGAGTAAACATCACATTGTGAAACCAGGATCACCACCCCATGAGAGCAATTGTTGTTGTCCACCAGAGACAAGAGCAGCAAGACATTTAGTTGCATTCTGATTCAATGAACAGAGACCAAAAAAAATGAGATATCAAAAAGGGTAAAATTGTCATTTGGATTATGGGCAAAAAGGCAAAATTTGTTATAATGCTATGTATATAACCTGCATCATATATGTCAATAGCGTTGCTCCTAATCGCCGATTTCTCATTCTTAATCAGTACTCTTTTTGATCTTCAACAATCTTTATTTATTTGTGTATTTTTGTTCTTTGCTATTTAATTCCAATAGGTATGTAAGTCGGCTATTCTTATAACTTTAATTACTGTTATTATAATATTTCTTATCCCAATTTTAGTCTAAGTCGGTTACACTATGGTTTTAATTTGCCAGAACCTTAAAGTATTATAATTCACTACTAGAAGCTTTTCTGGAAGTGGAAGATTACTATCCGGAGAGACATCAGCTACTCCTCAAGTCTCTGAACCTGATGTTCACACACACACCATCACTTTCTGGACCAATGGTTTCACTGTTAACGATGGTCCTTTGAGAAGACTTGATGATCCCCAAAATGCATCTTTCTTGGAGGTACCATATTAAGTTAATAACTTCCTTTCCTTTTTCCCAATTCCCATTTTACCCTTACATGATGTGTTCTCTAATTTTCTTTAACAGAGCATAAGGAAGTCAGAATGTCTAGAAGAGCATAGGCCTGCAAAAGGAAGAGCTCCTATTCATGCCAGTCTTGTGAGGAAGCTCAAAGACTACCCTGTTAGTAATCTTTCCCATTTCTTGATTTCTTATACAATCCTTCTAGGCTGTTTTTCTCCAATGCAAAACATGCAGGTCAGCTCTTTGAATGTTTTGTTCAAATTTCAAAATCTTAAGGTCACAAACATTAAAGATAATATCATATGACACATGTAATTATGATCAACAGATAGAAGTTTGACAATGTCAACAGTGTTGACATCAGACAATATTAGTGATGAAGGAGCCATGAACACTCGCACAACAGGTTAACTGATCCTTTTAAAAAAAATATACAGCCCTTATTTTTAAAAATGTTTACATCAAATTTGGATTCATTGCACTTCTGCTGCACAAGTATCTTTGCTTGAAGATGAAATGCAGAGGGTAGAAAGAGTTAATGTAAGGAACACTGTTTAAAAGATTTATATTACATCCTCATTTTTATCAATCTGAATTTCATATAAATTTGTAACTGGAAATGTATCTATGACTTATTGATATATCTTAATTCTATTTTTTTTTCTTTTTAGTTATATAATAATGATATTGCTGACTTTGCCTTTGGTTATTTTGACCAGGTTGCCCTCATGCTTGCAGGGATGGGTTCATCTGCAGATGTAGATACTGTGAGCAAGTTCATAGATTTAGAGTCCTTGAGTGGTGTTACTAAGGAAGAGTGGAGATACTGTGAGTAGGGATGGGTTCATCTACAAATGTAGATATTGTGAGCAGGGATGGGTTCATCAGCACAAATCTTGTTTATAGTGAGGCACACATTAGGTTATTAGAACTATTAGTTTGTAACTTTCTGTTACAACTTCTATTAATTTATTTTATCTTTCCATGGAATGATTATTTGTATGACATTAAATTTTATGCAATGGATTCTATTTTTTGTATATGATATTTTATTTTCTATTATGAAACATTAAATACAAATTTAATTTGAAAATAAGTAAATCTATAAATAATTTTTTTTTTAAACATTTAAAATTATGATATGCAAAAATGTGTGTCATCTTCATTTATGACATGGCCTTTCTTGACAGGGGCTTTCTTGATACGCATTGTGTGTCATTAACACGCGCATCGCAAGGTTACGACACGCGAATGCGTGTCGTCTTCCTTTATGACAGGGCCTTCCTTGATACATATTGCGTGTCGTAAACGCGCGTCGTAATTGCGCGTCGTCTATAGACGACGCGCAAAAGCGCGTCGTCTCTCTTTACGACAGGGCCTTCCTTGACGTGAATCTGTGCGTCGTCTGAGCCTTTTACGACGCACAATGAGCGTCGTAAAAGGCTATTTTTCTAGTAGTGACACCGACGATATTGTATGGTATGTAGTATGATGGGGGAACTCACTAAGCTTTGTGCTTACAGTTTTGGTTTTGGTTTCAGGTACCTCTTCGTCGAAGGGGAAGGAGCCGGCGGTGTAGCAGCGCATCACACACACACATGGTTTCCGCAAGGAGTTTTTGGGACTGTACTCTGATTTTCATTACTTTTGATGTTATGATTTGAGACACAACAATATGATTTTGCAATGGGATGTTTTATCGACAATGTTTTAGTAAAATGTTTATTAAATTTGTTAATTCAAAAATGAAAGTTTTGGCCTTGAAAATTGGCATGAATGCTGCTTGCTTTGTGCTATGGGGGTTCTGGCCAGCTCCAACTAACTAAAGAGCGGATATGTAACAGTATCCGCAAGCTAGTTAGGCGGAGGTGGTGGGGACTCCTAGTGCAGCTGATGGCGGAGAGTAGGTTGGGGAGTGCCCTAGGGAAGCCTAGGATGATGTCAGTGGAAAGGGTATCGGTAAAAGGGACTTGGTGAAGTCGAAGTAATCCTTGAGGAAAATATGGATATATGTGGAAGGTAGTATGGGCCCCTACTACTAAAAGCATAGGATCCGTACTCGAATCAAGGAGGGCCTAGATGGATCCGGGGAACATGGAAAGTGTGTGAGACCTCTAAAAGTATATGTGACCCTGAAATTCGTATGTTTATTTTTTAGAATGGTGTTCACGCGACATGGAGCGGGAGGTTCAGGATCTGGGTCAGGATCGGTCAGGATCCGAGCATGTGGATGATGGGTTGTGCGAGTTCATCACATCCGAGATCACGAGGGGTATCCTTGATACGACACCGGTTATCTTTGGGTTGATCAAGGAGGGGATGATTGAGCTGATGGAGGATCGCCTCAGGGCGTTCTGGAGTGACATGGTGACCAGCTAGTCAGGACCACGCACACAGTCCTTTAAGGACTTCAGGGGGAGTGGTGTGCCATATTTCCATGGGGTGAAGGACCCCATTGCTGCTAGGAGATGGATCGTAGACATCGAGTCTGTGCAGCTGACGAGCTTCTGCCCGAAAGGGTCAAAAGTTCGTTTTGATGTAGGGTGTTTAAGAGACAGGGCCAGAGATTGGTGGGAGTATGTTTGTGACTCTCTGGGAGCCTCGGCTATTAAGGCTATGACCTGGTTGGACTTTGTGACCAGATTCAGGGCAGAGTTTGTGTCAGCTGTGGAGCTTCAGCAGCTGGCCAGGGAATTCTTAGATATGAGACAGACTACGGAGATTGTGGCGGAGATCACCGCCAAGTTTTGGGAGAGGGAATTGCTGGTCCCCTAATATGCGGGTGATGAAGACATGAAGAGAACCCACTACCATGACATGGTACGAGCTGACATACGAGAGCATGTCAGTTTCTCGGCTAGCCCTACCCTGGATTCCATGATTGCCAGGGCTAGGGAGAGGGAGATTGATCTAGAGCACATACGGAAAAGGAATGCAATGTAGGGGCTGACAACGGGCGCTTCGGGGAAGAAGCCCAAGGGATCCAATGCCAAGCAAAAGGGCCAGTCGGGGTGGGACCACTGTGGGAAACGCGGTCGATCACACGAGGGAGCTTGTTGCACTGGGCCGTGTACAGGCTGCTATAAGTGCGGAAAGGTTGGGCATTTTGGCAAGGATTGTACTGCCCCTACTTGTATGATTCAGATGTTAGACCTGATTTGCTTTCATTGCAATCAAAAGGGCCATAAAAGGCTAATTGCACTAAATTGACAGCAGCAGCGACGCCGGTAGTGGCGCCGACTCCAATGACAGGATGGGTTGTGGATGGCCAGAAGGCCAAGTTAGAGGCTCCAGTGGTTCATAGCCGAGCATTTCAGCTGACAGCCGAGGAGGCACGCGCTGCACCCGATGTGGTGACATGTATGATTTCTTATCTTTGTGCTTTAATATTATGTCACTGTGATTTTCATATATTATGTGCCTTGTTTAGGATCGTTCCATGTGAGCAGTATCCCAGTTCAGGTATTGTTTGATTCAGGTGCCACCCGATCATTTGTCTCTCTTACGCTTAGCAAGAAGTTTCTGGAGTCTTCGGGCATGTTGGATTGCCCTCTAAAGGTGGAGGTTGCGGATGACCGGTTGGTACAAGCTTCGGAGGTCTACCGGGATTGTGTTTTGAGGCTGTTCGAGGAACGTTACCTGGTAGACCTGGTTCCTATTCCATTGAGGGGAACAAGGTGATTATAGGCATGGATTGGTTGTGCCCTAATGGGGCAGTAATAGATTGTGCACATCAGCTGGTTCGGATCAGAACCCCAAGTAGGGGAGAGTTGGTAGTTCAGGGAGAGAGGACACAGCAAGGACCAACAATATGTTCAACAGCGAGAGCTAGGCCTTACCTTCGGCAAGGTTGTGTAGGATATGTCGCCTATGTTATGGACACCGGGGAGGCGGGTAAGGCGATGGTGGGCGATGTGCCCGTGGTGCGTGAGTTTACGGACATATTCCCTGAGGAGTTGCCTGGGATACCTCTGGAGAGGCAGGTGGAGTTCAGGATCGACCTAGTCCCTGGTGCGGCTCCGATAGCCAAGGCACCGTATCGGCTGGCTCCTCCTGAGATGCAGGAGATGTCTACACAGTTGCAGGATCTGTTAGACAAGGGGTTCATTAGACTGAGCAGTTCACCTTGGGGATCCCCGATTATGTTTGTGAAGAAGAAGGACGGGTCGCATCGGATGTGTATAGATTATCAGGAGCTGAATAAGTTGACGGTGAAGAACCGTTACGCACTCCTGAGGATTGATGACCTCTTTGACCAGCTGCAGGGAGCATCTTGGTTCTCCAAGATCGATTTGTGTTCAGGATAACATCAGAAGAGGGTCATAGAGGAGGATATACAGAAGACTGTGTTCCGGACGCGCTATGGCCATTACGAGTTTGTGGTGATGCCCTTCAGGCTCACCAATGCTCCTGTCGCATTCATGCACCTCATGAACCGTGTGTGTAGACCAATGTTAGACCGGTCGGTGATAACGTTTATTGATGATATCTTGGTTTATTCCAAGACGCAAAGGCAGCACGAGGAGCATCTGCGAGAGTTTCTGGAGACCTTGAGGAGGGAGAACTTGTATGCTAAGTTCTCAAAGTGTGAGTTCTGGTTGCACGAGGTGCATTTTCTTGGGCACCTTGTCAACCATAATGGGATTTCGGTAGATCCGGCCAAGGTTGAGGCCTTGATGAGGTGGGAGGTTCCAAAGTCTCCATCTGGGATTTAGAGTTTCGTAGGATTAGCCAGCTACTATCGGAGATTCATCCAGGATTTCTCCAAGATAGATGTGCCCCTGACTAGGCTAACAAGGAAGGCCATGGTCTTTCGTTGGGGGCCTGAGCAGTAGACTACGTTTGAGACACTGAGATAGAGATTGTGCAAGGCGCCAATCTTAGCCCTGCCGGAGGGGGGGCATGGAGGATTTTGTTGTGTACTACAATGCGTCCATATCGGGTTTGGGCGCATTATTATTGCAAAGAGGGCATGTCATTGCTTACACTTCAGGGCAGCTGAAGCCTCATGAGGCGAACTACCTGAGCATCAGAGACCTCACAGCAACATGCAGTCATTGGATATTCCGCTGTGGAAATGGGAAGACATCATGCTTTATTTTATCACAAAGCTTCCCAGGACCGCGCGAGGAGTGGATTCGATTTGGGTCATCGTCGATCGATTGACCAATAGCGCTCATTTTATTCTGATTCCGGAGAGCATCTCGGCCGAGAAGTTAGCCGACATCTACATCAGGGAGGTAGTGGCGCGACACGGGGTGCTAGTTTTTGTGATTTCAGATAGGTATGTGCGGTTCACTTCCAGGTTTTGGAAGAAGTTTGATGATGAGTTGGGTACTCGTCTGCATTTTAGCACGGCCTTTCACCCGCAGACGGATGGTCAGAGCGAGCGGACCATCCAGACTCTGGAGGATATGCTATGAGTACGTGTGTTAGACTTTGGAGGTACTTGGGATACCTACCTTCCATTGGCAGAGTTCTCCTACAACAATAGTTATCATGCGAGCATTGACCACCCTTCCTTTGAGATGTTGTATGGGTGCAGGTGCAGGACCCTGATATGTTGGGGTGAGGTTGGCCAGAGGGTAATGGGGAGCACTGAAGTAGTGCTCAAGACGACAGAGAAGATTCAGTAGGTTCGGAACAGGCCTCAGACTGCTCAGAGTCGGCAGAAAAGCGATGCTGATAAGCGTCGATTAGATCGGGAGTTCCAGGTCGGGGATATGGTTCTCCTGAAGGTGTCGCCATGGAAAGGCGTTATCCGATTTAAGAAACGGGGCAAGTTGGGCCCCAGGTACATTGGACCGTTCAGGGTTATAGCCCGGGTGGGCAAGGTGGCGTATAGGTTAGATCTGCCAGCCGAACTCCGTCAAATACACGACACTTTCCATGTTTCTCAGCTGCGAAAGTGCCTGGTGGACGACTCACAGTGGTACCCTTGGAGGACATTCAGGTTGATGACAGCCTGAATTACATCGAGCGGTCTGTGGCGATCCTCGATCGGAAGTTCAAGGATATGAGGAACAAGAGAGTGGAACACATGAGGGTGCAATGGCAGCACTGGAAGGGCTCGGAATGGACTTGGGAACCAGTGGATGAGATGATGGAGCACTACCCAGAGCTGTTTCAGGAACGAGCAACAGACTTCGAGGACGAAGTCTAAAATAAGTGGGGGAGATTTGTAGCACCTGGTTCTTGGTATGTATTTCTTTTTATTAATTATTTAAATCTTGTATTTTGGCCTTAGACTTGGCGAGTTGAAGGACCAACTCGCCGAGTAGAAGCGGGATGGGACGCGGGATTTAAGCGATGGACTCGACGAGTTGGACCCCAGATTCGACGAGTAGACGTTGTCTGGACAAAAACCCTAATCCGAGGGTTTGCACCCTATTTAAACCATGTTATGTCGGCCATATCGTCCCTTATGCTCCCAAAACACGTCTCATTGAAACCCTAGCCGTTATTGAAGGAATCTAAGCTTTGTTGGTGGATTTTGGTGCTTGTTGTTTTAAGAAGGACGGAGAAAAGCTTGAGGAAACAAGTAGAGGCCAAGGGAACCCGAGTTTGCGCACCTTCTATAGTTCATTGAAGGTAATAAGTTGTTAACTTGCTCACTCATTTGTTAGATCCCTCTTTGGGGAGATTTAGGGCTTTTATAAGCCATTTTTGATGGCCAACCATGTTTGCAAACATGGTTGGGGGTTAAAGCTTCTGAATCACATCATTAAAGGAGTCACAAGGCAGTTTGGGGTTGCTTTTGCACGCATGAAAGGTCTCATGCATCATAAGAGCTTGTTTTATGTCTTTTTGAGCTCAAAGTCCCATGCAAGCACGTAAAGTTTGTAACTTTACGTGGTAGATCGATTGTAGAAGCTTGGATCTATCTTTTGATCAAAGTTTGTACATCAAAAATCGAGGATTTAGAGTGTGGACGTGACCGACTCGGCGAGTCCGTTCCTGGGACTAGACGAGTCCGAGGCTTTGAGTCCAATAGCTGTTGAGGGTCAAAGGAACTCAGTTGAGTGTTAGAAGGGCTGTAACCGGACAAAAAGAGTGACCCAACGCATTGAACGTAATCTTAAACCTGGAGTTCATGGGACTCGACGAGTACTAGAACAAACTCGGTGAGTCCTAGACAATCTACTTAAGGTTGAAAATGAACACGACGAGTTGTTCATACAACATGGAGAGTCGAGGACAGGACTTGTTCGTCAGATGAAGGTGGACTCGACGAGTGTTCATACAACTCGGTGAGTCGGATGAGTTTCATGTGGTGTTCATATAAGTTAGGAACTCGTCGAGTCGATGCCAAAATCGACGAGTCGAGACGTGGATAAGGGCGAGTAAAGGGTGAGGGACTCGGCGAGCTGACGGCCCAACTCGGCGTGTCGGGTCAACTTGAAGTTTACTTTGACTGGACTTGGACTAACCTTGTTTAGGGTTGTACGTGCTATGTTTTGACTTAAAGGTTGTCATGTAGGGATCGAGGAGTTGTAGGGAGTCAACTTGTATACCGAGGATAACTCAAACACTGCACGACATTGAGGTGGGTTACCTTCCAGTAGGGGTGGGTCTAAGGCCACAATGCCGACCCACCAAAAACAGGTATTTAGAAGATAATGGTCTTTGTAATAATTATCTTGGTCTGGTTATGTGTTATGGTTATGAGATTTATCTGGATGATATGTTATGTGTATAGTAGGCATTAGTTTCCCTGACAATGGTCCTTAGGATCAAAGGGTAGGTCAGTACCCGGATATGCCTGACTGTATGCTTATATCTGTTGATTATGCTAGTGGTAGGGGGTGAAATAGTCCCTAGTTACCGGTTGAAATATGTTGGATTAGTGTCTAAGTCCATAACTATTTTGGTATGTACTTGACCCGATGGTGCGTGGTCCTTTTGGGTTGCCTTCACCAAAGCAACTTGATAGGATGAATTATGGAGAGAGAGGATTAAATATGATTTATTAATATATTATGGGAATAATATATTAAAGGAGAAATCATATTGTTTAATTAATATTAGTCAATAATTAATTGGTAATTAGTTTTGTGACTAAAACAGATTAATTAAACTTAAGGGACTAGAATTGTAATTATAAGATAATTGCAATTTGGGCCATGGATTGCCTTTTATTATAAGGTGGACGAATTCTATGAGGGAAGCCATATGAAATCGTCCAAGGCCTTATGGAAAGGGCTCTATGGGTTGCTTAGGGCTTAAGCATCCAAATTAGGGTTTCCTTATTAGATAACCCTAATTGCCTCACTATATATAGATCCCTTAAGGACCAAAAACGGGTACAAGCTTCTTGCTAGGGTTTTCACACAGTTTTGGCAGCCTCCATCCTCTCTCCTCTTCATCCTCTTGCTTATGGTGTTTGTGAACCATTAGAGGAGTGACACTTGTGACTCTAAGCCTTCCAAAGTCAATACAAGGAGATTTGGGATTGTTATTGCTACATAACAATCAAGGTAACATTATAAACCTATTCTCATGTTAATATGATTATTTGAATGCTAGAATTAGGGTTTATAGTCCTGGATAACTTGCATGTACAATAGAGAAACCTAGATCCAAGCATTAGGGTTTGTATGAGCACACAGGATATTCTTAGGACCAAAACCCAACAGTGGTATCAAAGACTAGACTGGTTTCAATTGTATTGATGCATTACATGTTCAAAATATTCGTTTTTTGGTGTTCTGGAGGCTGGACTCGCCGAGTCCATAGTTGAACTCGCCGAGTCCATGCAGACTCGACGAGTCCAAGCCTGACTCGACGAGTCAACTCGTCAGATGGACGGTATTTCGCGATTTCTTGCTGTTTTTGCTTCTGGATTGTTACCTTATCATATTAGATCAATATAAACCTGATTTTATGATATATATGACTATATTTTTGATCTAATTGAATATATTTATCAATTAATAAGATAATTGTTTCCTTATGTGATAATTGTTTAATTATTTTGACTAAATTGATAAATTGTTTTGCAAGAAATCATTAAATAAATCAAATATGGATAATTATGTGATTAATTGTTAATTTAGATTATTTGTTATTTGATCCTTGTTGTTATGAAAAGTTTCATATTTTCCCCTTAGGTTTTATAGTTTAAATTTGAACCCAAAAGTTTTGTTGTTTTGAAATTTAAATAGTTAAAACCCTAATGTTTTGAAAAAGGTTTCAAAAACTTTCCCTCAAGTTTTGGAATTTAAATTTTGATTAAATGGTTTAATTTTGATGTATATTTAAATTCTAAACCCTAATGTGTTGAAATGTTTCAAAACTTGCCCTCAAGTTTTGGAATTTAAAAGTTGTTTAAAAGTTTAATTAGGAATGTTAAATTCTAAAACCCTAGTATTGTTTTGAAAAGTTCAAATCACACCCTTATGGTTTTATTAATTAATTAAGGTGTATAATTAAAAGAAGTTTAATAAACCCATAAAAGTTTAGGTTTACAATTTAATTGAATTAAAGGTATAATTGTTAAATTTAACCACATAGTATTTTAAAAGTATTAAAATACACCCTATACTATATATAACATTAAAAGTCTAACATTATATATATATATATATATATATATATATATATATATATATATATATGTATGAGTAAAAGTAAGTGTTACCGTTAGTAGTCCTCATTCACGAATCTGGTCTATAAGGGGTGTTTAAGGAAATTGCCTATAAAATGGCGATTGAATGGGTATCCACTATTACCCACCGCACTCTTGACTAGTGGAGGGTCGTTAGCCGAACGGGTAGGATAGGAAAAAACCTTTAATTATAAGTATAATAAAGTATAAAAGTAACTAAATGTTTTAAAAATTCCCAATCTTAGTTACTTAGGAAAAAGTGAATTGATGCAATTCCATGAAATTACACTTTGTGCTCTTGCGAAGATGTTAGTGGAGCGTGTGTGGTTAACCGACACACTAAATGGTTCTAAGAAAAGGTAGCAAAGGGTGACTCAATGTTTGTCATAGTTCGGTGGAGCGTGTGTGGTTTACCGACACATCGAATAGATGACTGTAACATGTGAGGGCATCATGTCAGTTTGCATGGTTATTCACACCCGCTTTGTGATCCTCGGCATCCCAGTCACAAACTAGAGGGGCATATCGAGATTTCAACATACCATTGAAATGTTCAATGAATCTCAAAGGATCTAGGAGTTTTCATAGATTTAAAACTTAAAATTTTTTCGTTTTTCATGGTGGAAATTAGTGAATCGTCATTCACTTACCTTCAAATATTTTGCAATTAGGGTTACGGCATCCCTCTCCCGAGTTGTAGAATATTGTGTTGGGTCCTAGCCTTAGTATTTCAATTGGGTGATTTACTAAGGACTCAATCTATCAACTAAATTGAATTCGTTTTCTCCCGTTTTGTAGATGTCAAAGTTTGACAACTATGGTTTTCCTAAATCCCGTGGAACAAGCTTTCCACATGAAGATGATATTCCACGATTCGATCGAGGAACAAGAAATCATGCTTCACTTCCTCCACATCCTCCAATTATTCTCCCTAACCCACAACTTCTAAGGCTTGAAAAGTTCAAGACTCACTCAAGCCCTTTTGGCAAGTAAACATAAAGAAGGAAAGTCGGTGTGTGCACACGTCCTAGGGATGAAGTCACACATTGATAGGTTAAGAATGTTGGGATCCGTTGTCTGTGAGGAAATAGCTGTTGATTGGGTTCTTCAGTCACTTCCTAACTCATAGAGTGAGTTTGTAAGAGAGTACTATATGATGAACCGCGACGTGACCCTTATAGATCTCACCTATATACTTATTGCTGCTGAATCAGCAATGGTTTGGCGCATTAGAAAAGCAAAGTTGATTGGTGAATCTGCCTTCAAGACCTCTATGGATATAGACAATGGCAACGAAAGACATGCTATGATCGAAAAGTTTGATCATAAGAGAAAGGCAATGTCTGAAGTAGTTCCATGTGCTGTTCCAAAAGAGTCGATTTGTTTTTATTGCCAAGAGAAGGGGCATTGGAGACGAAGCTGCCCTATTTACCTAAGAGATGGGAGAGTCGAAACGTATGGCTCTGCTTTAGGTAAAATCCATTGACTAACTCTTTTAAGCTTTTATTCTAGATTCTTAATACATAATGTGATAAGATTACAATTGATGTTTTGTAGAATCGAAGAAAAGAAAGGAAGCTTAAGGGAAGAAGTGAGCAAAATCTAACCGTGAAGGAATGGATTTCGATCGCATTTCTCGAAGATTAGATTCTTGAGCTACTACTTAGAGTTAGAATTAGATTGCTAAGAAAGATGTATTAGCATAAGTTTTTCAATGAGTTGCATTGTAGGGACAAATTTTTCCGCAGTAAAATAAATTTTGATTTTTATATTATTTATATTATCCTTACAATGGCGTGTATGAAAAATTGATGTTAAAATGTTTCTATTATTAACAATAATGGATTTGGTTCTTATTATGTTATTTATGGAATGTCGAGAATTTACCAAATAGGGAGAGTTTCTCATCGCCCAAGTTTCAATTGGACAGAAATTTGGAATCATGCAACTTGGTTGCACGATGAATGAGAAATTTCATATTTGGAAATTAGACTAATTCGTTGACAAGGTGTCAAGTGAAGGACTAGGAAATCGAGTACACAAAGTTGCGTGTTGATCAAGTTCACCATAAGATTAACAAAGATATTCATCATGATTTACTAAAGGTTTAGTAAATATGATTGTACTTACAAGATTAAGTGTAATTCTGAATTGATTGAAAAAGTTTAAATCAATAGCAGAACGAATAAGAAGAATCAAGTAGGCAGAAAGATTTCTCCATTCTAAGAAGAAGGGAGTGTAGCTATTATGCTTTATGATAGGTCTTAATGATTAAGAACCATATCTCAATTGATCCTCTAAGTGAGTCTTAGTACAATTGTATGTCTAAGAAGAGGAATCAAGAATTGAAGAAATGGTTAAATCAAAAAGTCAATCATACTTCGTTCCAAAACAGGTCTTAGAGTTAAGATTGTGACAATGAGTGACAAGTATTAAGAAGGTTTATAACATTCATCAATTATGGAAAGTTGTGATGTCTTGGATAAGACAACGACCAACTCGAACCAATTTATGAAGTGTTTTGATAAAAGCTGCACTAACTCTTGAATATTTTTTTGTCAAGAAATAGTTATTGACAAGAGAATCTTATATGTCAAGGAGTAAGTGGGAGTCTTAATGGTCTTGAAAGGTTTCAAGAACAAATCAAATAAACCTTATCGATCATCACTAGCACACGAGTATTAGAAACATGAACTTAAGAAATTCAATAAGCATTGTTTTTCTGAAAGTTAAGATGTTTATGAATACATGTCGAAGCTAGTGGGAGCATAAGTGTTATGTTTTATAATAATCATCATGATAGTGGGAGCATAAATGTTATGATTGTATGATTATTAAGGCACGTATTGCAAGTTGGCAATATTAATTATAAAAAAACAAGAGTCATACTTTGCAAAGTTGTACGAGTTGAAAGGTTGTTTTGCTATAATTAAGGGAGAGAATATTATGCTTCATTTCAAATCTAAAGGCTTAGGTTGTGTAATGTTAATAAAATTTAGTCAAAGGTACATAGTGTGTTCTTAAAATTTCAATTATGATTACGGCATTCCTCTTCACAATTCGAATTTTGAGAACATAACAAATAAAACATTATGCGTCGTGTCCCATGCGCTTCGGGTATAGGATCGATTGCAAATGCTTTAATGTTTGACCATTCTAAAATTTTCCAAATGCCTAGCGCATTTAGAGGGAAAAAGGACTAGAATCGGTTTTGACTAAAATAATTAAACAACTATCAAAGGACAATCCAAAGTTCGACGAGGATTGGTCGCTTGTGAGTAGTTGGAAGTATAGTATTGGAAAATATGGAAATGTTTCCATATTGGATGGACCATATCGACATCGTTACGAATAGATAAGATTCTATTAAGAATGAGTTTTCATATGGAAAATATAGAAATGTATCCATATTGGGAATTGAATATTGAAAAAATCTATGACTAGATTAGAAACTTTTATGCAAAAGGATGTTCAAAGGAATGTACTTTGAGTAAGAGACCTCATAGGAATTGTATTGTAACAAAATTCAATAAAAGACTTTGTAATATCATTGGCAATAGTCTTTGTGACTTTGGTGCAGTGACATTACGAAAGCATAGTTGCATAGAATGTTAAAATCTAGCATATTCTATATGTAGCAAGAATTTGATATTCTTTAACTTATGGAAAAGGATTTGGATTTGTGAAATGAGAATGATTGGAAATTTGTTCAATGTGATCTATTTCACAAAGTAAGAACCATAGGTAAACATTGTGTGCATGCTAGGAGCATGGGACAAGTGTTGTAATTCAAGTAAGAAGTTGATTAACCGAAACAACAAATAATGAGTAATTGATATGGTGATAAATAAAAGATGTTTTATTTATACTCAAAGGTTTGAGGCCATATGGGATTAGTATTATTCTTGTGTTTCACATTTGCATGTTTTGATTTCCAGAATAATTGAATTTATTAAGAATAATCGAATTATTCGAACGGGCCACAGTCGTTCATATGTTGGAAGTACATATGAAAGAAGACTATCGTGAATTGGTGTGTGGATTATCTAAAAGGGTATTAGACATAAGCAAATGTTTGTTGCAACATTCATGAGTGCTTATGCATATGATTTGAGCATTGGATTAAACCCACACTCACTTGGATCACTCCATGATTGTATCACGAGTGATTGGTGACACGATAACATCTTATATTCTTGAAACTGAGATGTGTGAGTTGTATCTTGCAAATCGGTTACACATTGATAATATGTAAACGCACTAGTAACTTGGTGTTATAAAACATATTGTTGTGTGTGATTCGGTAAGTGAGTGCAAGCAAGCATTGTATCAAAGTTTATCCGTTCCTTTTATTCAAAGTAGGATAAAAGCGATATCTTTGGGCCCCTCGATGATTTAGTGATGACAAACGTAAATGCTCGGCCGGGCTAGGGCTTATTTGATTTGTTCAATTAGTCAGTCGTCATAAATCGGGAATCGAGATATAGTACAAAGAGAATGATTTGAAATAATATCTTATATGATATCTAGAATGGAGGAATATATGATCCCTTATCTAAGGACACGCGTATCTGATAGGATCAGAGTTGACAGCGGCTTTGGAAAGCTACGATTGCATATCAGAATCTGAAGTCATATGCATAATAGTTATTAGACTTATCCAAGTGGGAGACTGTTGGATTAGTGTCTAAGTCCATAACTAGTTTGGTATGTACTTGACCCGATGGTGCATGGTCCTTTTGGGTTGCCTTCACCAAAGCAACTTGATAGGATGAATTATGGAGAGAAAGGATTAAATATGATTTATTAATATATTATGGGAATAATATATTAAAGGAGAAATCATATTGTTTAATTAATATTAGTCAATAATTAATTGGTAATTAGTTTTGTGACTAAAAGAGATTAATTAATATTAAGGAACTAGAATTGTAATTATAAGATAATTGCAATTTGGGTCATGGATTTCCTTTTATTAAAAGGTGGACGAATTCTATGAGGGAAGCCCATATGAAATCGTCCAAGGCCTTATGAAAAGGGCTCCATGGGTTGCTTAGGGCTTAAGCATCCAAATTAGGGTTTCCTTGTTAGATAACCCTAATTGCCTCACTATATATAGATCCCTTAAGGACCAAAAATGGGTACAAGCTTCTTTCTAGGGTTTTCACACGGTTTTGGCAGCCTCCATCCTCTCTCCTCTTCATCCTCTTGCTTATGGTGTTTTTGAACCATTAGAGGAGTGACACTTGTGACTCTAAGCCTTCCAAAGTCAATACAAGGAGATTTGGGATTGTTATTGCTACAAAACAATCAAGGTAACATTATAAACCTATTCTCATGTTAATATGATTATTTGAATGCTAGAATTAGGGTTTATAGTCTTGGATAACTTGCATGTACAATAGAGAAACCTAGATCCAAGCATTAGGGTTTGTATGAGCACATAGGATGTTCTTAGGACCAAAACCCAACAAATGATACCGATGACGGATACCGGTTGAAAGATACCGATGATGATTACCGGTTGAAAGATACCGATGAAGGTTACCGGTTGAAAGATACTGATGACGGTTGCCAATTGAAAGACACCGACGATATTGTATGGTATGTGGTATGATGGGGGAACTCACTAAGCTTTGTGCTTACAGTTTTGGTTTTGGTTTTCAGGTACCTCTTCGTCGAAGGGGAAGGAGTCGGCGGTGTAGCAGCGCATCACACACACACATGTTTTCCGCAAGGAGTTTTTGGGACTGTACTGTGATTTTCATTACTTTTGATGTTATGATTTGAGACACAACAATATGATTTTGTAATGGGATGTTTTATCGACAATGTTTTAGTAAAATGTTTATTAAATTTGTTAATTCAAAAATGAAATTTTTGGCATTGAAAATTGGGTCGTTACATGTGTGTTCTTGGTGTTTGTTGAAGAACTAAGAAAACATGATTTTCATGGATGAATCATGAGGATGAAGCTAGTTAAGAAGGATTAACAACAAACTAGTGAAAGAATACTTACGATTTTTGAAGATCAAGGATGAAAATCTGGATGATACTTGAGAGAGAATGGGAGTGTTCTTGAGGTGGAAATGAAAAAATGAAGAAAGTTGAAGAATATGAGCCTTTATAGGAGAGTTTACGGCCCTCCTTGAGTTTACGGATGTAAACTCAAGTGCTTGAGGTCGTGAACTCTTCTGAATGAGGTTATGTTTGGAGTTGTTATGTTGTGGCTTTAGCAGGTACTTTCTTACACTCATTCCTTGAGTGTATTGGGCTCAAAACACTCAAACAAACTCTAAACAATGCCAAATGATAGTAGGAGTGAGTCTGACCTGAGGTTTATTGGACTGGCTTTCAAAGCAAAAAAAAAATCGGTTTGTCACATAACTTTACGTGTTAGATCGACCTTAGAAGCCTAGATTTACCTTTTGGATGAGAGTTGTACATCAAAAATCGAGTTATAGACTTGGACAATAGGCGACTCGACGAGTTGTTCTTGGAACTCGGCGATTCTGGGGCTTAAGTCCCCAATCTGTTGTGGTTCAAATGAGCCCACCTGAGTGATACCAGGGATTTAGACAAGTCCAGAGGTGGGATTCGACGTATTAAGACATAGCCATAATCTGGAAACCATGGGACTCGACGAGTGTAAGAACACACTCGGCAAGTCCAAGGCAATCTCCTTACCCACAAGAACAGACTCGACGAGTTGTTCATACAACTCGGCGAGTCGTAGACTGGACGTGCTCGTATGATAAAGGAGGACTCGACGATTTGTTCATACAAATTGACGAGTCAGATGAAGGGTGACTCGATGTTAGTATAGAATTAGAACTCGTCAAGTCTTTGCTAAACTCGACGAGTAGAGTCGAGTATGGGAATAGAAGAAAGGTTAGGGACTCGGCGAGTTGGCGGCCCAACTCGGTGAGTTAGGTCAACTGGAAGTTGAATTTGACCAGGATGTTGACTTTGACCAGGATGTTGACTTTGACTAGGGGTAAAATAATCACTTTATCGTAAGATTAGTTATCAGTGTTTGACTAAGTGTCTTTATGGGAATTGTAGCTGGGGAGTTGCCGGAGCAGCAGTCAGACATTCCCTGTTCAGTATTTCAGCAGTCAGCTACACGAGGTGAGTTTTCCTTCCAGTAGGAGCGGGTCTACGACCACAATGCTGGCACATTTAGATGATAGTAGTTCTGGATTGTGGTCCGGTGTCGAGGTAGTCCCAAGAAGTAGTTTACGTGCTTGATGTATGTGTGATTCATGCATGTATATGTGATTATGTTATATGTTTACGATCATGTTTATGTTATGTTCATTTTATTCCAGACTTCGGTCCGATGCAGTGGGTGAGGCCCTAGTTAGTCCGGACTTCGGTCAGATGTAGTGGGTGATGCCCTAGTTAGTCCGGACTTCGGTCTGATGCAGTGGGTAAGGCCCTAGTTAGTCCGGACTTCAGTCCGATGCAGTGGGCAACGAGCTAGTTAGTCTGGACTTCAGTCTGATGGAGTGGGCAAGGCCCTAGTTAGTCCGGACCTCGGTCCGATGTAATGGGCAAGGCCCTAGTTATTCCAGACTTCGTTCCGATGCAGTGGGCGAGGCCCAGTATTTGCTTTATATGTTATTGTGTGGTACGTGTTAGTTTGGGGGAGCTCACTAAGCTTCATGCTTACACTTTCAGTTTTGGTTTCAGGTACTTCCGCCAGCAAAGGGAAGGGCTCGGGTTGATGGCATGGCACACACCACAACTTTCCGCCTGGGATTTATTGACTTTGATCTTTTCTTATTCAGTTTTTGCAATAGTGTTTCATATGATATTTTGAGACACACGGTTCTTGTTTCATTTTAATTATGGATGATTATGTTTTAGTAATGTCTTTCCAACAAAAAAAAAATTTAGGCTGTATTTGGGATGTTTCAAGTTGGTATCAGAGCCTTGGTTTGAGGGATTCGGGCACACTTTGGGGTGTGGTTGAACTCAAACTAAGGAAGTGGTATAAAGTTTTCAAAGGAAATGAATTTTAGAAAAGCGAAAGGTTTTTATTTTGAAAGAAAAGAACTTTGAAAAGAGAAAAGGTGTGGTACATGCAATCAACCGAGCTCAAGTAAGTAATCTCAAGTTACCTGTACAAGTTTATGTTATGATTATCAGCTTTATTAGAACTGCATGCTAGAGTAGGACTAAGGATTTAGGAAGGATGCCTTATATGCCTGTTATATGTGATTCAACTTTATGAGAACTGCATGCTAGTATCGATTAGTCAGGATGATAGTCTAAGTAGTATATGCTTGATTATGTGCACTCCATGCACGAATGCTGCTTACTTTGTGCTTTTAGGAGTTCTAGTTGTCTTCTACTAACTTGTAAACGAATATATTAAGTTACATATTGCAAGGACTAAATAATTTCAGAAGGTTGGGTCTAGCTCTATTTCGCAGCTCTTGTTTGAGTCCAACCATTGTAGGGTAGGATCTCTCATTAGAAGAATTATCTAGTCTGAGTAATATGTAATAATTCACGAGCTAGTTAGGGGAAGAAAGAAGGGACTTCTTATGCAGCTAATGGTGGAGAGTGAGTTGGTGATTACCCTAGGGCAAGCCTAGGATGAGAGTAGCATAAAGCAGTAGCAGTAGAAGGGACTTGGTGGAGTCAAGGTAGTTCTTGAGGAAAGTACGGATAGATGTTGAAGGTAGTATAGGCCCGTACTACTGATGTCACACCCCCAAACCAAGGATGGCGGAAACGTTCGGGGGTGGAGGACTTCATGTAGACTATCACAACAACGAGTATAATAGTGCTCAAAGTAAATACAACCATCATAAATATAATTGAAAAAGTTACACCAAAGTATATGTTTACATGATTCGAATCAATTACATTATGATACAAAATGAACTGTTTGACGATTTATCATCTCATCCTCAAAACGTGGTTGATTTCCTGTTTCACTGAATTCCTGAGAATACAAGTAGTTTTAAAAAAGTGTCAACACAAAGGTTGGTGAGTTCATAAGAGATTTTGTTAGAGAAGTAAACTGTTTTCCTTGTAAAAGCGATAGAGTATGTATCCAGAAAATCCAATATTTTCTTTATTATGTATATGTAGTCCTAAATCCCAAGACCAAGAGATAACAAGTATTTTCCATACTTAAAGATATAAAAGTGGTTTCAAATTGGCGTAAAACCCTTTGTGATTTGAGAAAACTCCCGTAATGAATGGTGTGTAGTCTTAAATACCAAGGCTGAAAATACACAGCAATATTTGTAATTATTTATATACAAATTGATTTTAAATCGGCATAAAACCCCTTTTTTTTATAAAAATCCCATAAACTTTATGTATTGTTAGCTCCCTATGTGAGTCGCTATAACCATACTATGACTAGAGGTAACTTGCACAACGTCTTTTAGATGCCTTGATCCTATGACTCTTGTCACCCGCAGACCTGCCGGTCCGGCTGTAGCTAGCAGCGAGGTGTGGGATGTCAACCCCAATATAGATCTATACACAATTATCACGCTCTCCCTACAAGAGATTTTGGTTATAACTTACACGAATTTGGATCCCGTACTCGAACGTACGGGGAGAGAAAGTCTCACAATCTGAGTTAACAAGTTTACGTGTAGTGTGCATAAGTGTAGAACCTTTTTGTATGAATGTACCCTTTTTGTACGAGTGTGTTATGTCAAGAATCATAAACAATACCTATTATAGTTTATCCAAAACGTTTGTAATGTATAAGAACTCTTTTATGAAAATGCATTAGTGTTATGAATCCAGAAACTATGCTTATTATAGCTTAATATACGTGTTCTAAATGAATGAATAATCTTATCATGAATGACTAAGTTTCAGTTTATGATGATAAACTAACAAGGAAACACATTTAATATTTAGAACTCATTGTTATACACTTTGCTCAACATAATACAAAGTCTTATGAAATTTATATGTTGTTAACTAAATTTAGCCTTTCTGCGCTGTTTTAGAAAAGTTATAGAAAAATCATACGAAGTCGAAAACTAAATCCGTAAAATCTGAGAGTTCCCAAAATGTGTCTAGTTTACTCATAATTTTTATCATGATTTTTAATGACCTCCAACTTGGATGAAAAAGTCCATAATCACAGACTGGTCCGGAATGGTGTTTGAAATAATAGGCAGTTTTGTAAAAATCGCCATAAATTGTAGAAAAATCTTATGGAGATGTGCCAGTATTCATTTTAAAGCTTAGAATTGGAACTACTTACAACTAATACAGTTTTGAAAACAAAAATGTTTAAGTTGTCCAAAACAGTCCGTGAATGGAGTTGAACTTTTCTGATGAAGGCTGTTAGAAAAGTTTAGTTATGTTCTTGGTGTTTTAACTTGTATTCCCCCCCCCCCCCCCTAAAAACTTGATAAAACATGAAAATATAGGGGTATGAACTCACCTTGAGTGATTTTCAGTAGATGACTGTTGATGAAGAGAAGTGTTCAACTCAAGAACTCTTGAAGAATCACTTGTAGATTTGAAGATCTAACAAGAATGTGATGATGTTTGTGTAAGGAATCATTGATTGGAGAATGAGGAAAGTCTAATAATCATGGAGAGGATGAATTATACTTACCAAGAGTGTGAGAAAGCTTGATAATCAGCCTTGAATCTCGAATTTGATAGAGAAAGTTTGAGAGAAAAATGGAGTTGGATCCTTGGTGAATTGAGAGCAAATGAGAGAAGTGAGGAGAGAGGGTGGATGTTCCAGCTCTAAGAACGTGGGAAATGGCTCGAAATGATGATAAAGTACATTAGCATGACTTAGGTATGGTGGAAGGACAAGGGGTTGTACCATGGAGGTATGGGGAGGTTGCTTGTGTCATACACTAAGGCAAAGTCAACACTCCACCCATAAATCTTACTTACTAGATTTTATTCTTAGACAAGGATTTTCCCCAAAATATAATTAAAATATGAATATTTGGGGCTTATTATGTTAAAATATGAGTTTGTGAGAAAATCCCGCGTTAAAATCTCGAAAAACGGGCTCAAAACGCTAAAGATATCGAAAATCGGGTGAAAACTGTCAAAATCCGAAGTTCTGGTCGAGGGTTCGGTCCTAGCCACTAGAACCGAGAGCATGAGAAAGAACCGAGAGCAGGAGGAGGAACCGAGAGTGGGGCTCGGATGCACAAGCTTGCTCCTCAGACAGAAGCTCAAGTCCTCGGATGTGCAGGTTCGCCTCTCGTACCGAAGTGGAGTCTCCTCTGACCGAAGGTGAGAAGGGGAGCCGAAAGTCAGGTTCGGTTTGGAATGATCAGGAGACCGAAATAAACAGAGCATTCGGTCCATTTCTGTTGAGAGGGTCTCGGCTCCTAAGAGGTTTCGGTTCCTGAGAGGGTTTCGGTTCCTAAGAGGAGTTTGGGCTCCTTAAGTCCGTTTTTTGCGTAGACTTCTGTTTTTGGGCTGTTTTCGCCAAATTCGAGGGTCGGGATGCCCCGAGTGATTATAGAAAGTTGAAAGAGATTTTGAGAGAGATTTGGCATACTTAGAGAGATTTGGGAGAGATTTGACATACTTGGAGAGATTTGGCATTCAGAGAGATATTTGGGAGAGATTTGACATTCTTGGAGAGATTTCTCTTACAAAGAGATATTTGGGAGCGATTTCACATACTTAGAGAGTTTTGGGAGAGATTTGACATTCTTGGAGAGATTTCTCATACAAAGAGATATTTGGGAGAGATTTCACATACTTAGAGAGATTTGGGAGAGATTTGACATTCTTGGAGAGATTTCTCATACAAAGAGATATTTAGGAGAGATTTCACATACTTAGAGAGATTTGGGAGAGATTTCACATAATTAGAGAGATTTGGGAGAGATTTGACATTCTTGGAGAGATTTCTCATATAAAGAGATATTTGGGAGAGATTTCACATACTTAGAGAGATTTGGGAGAGATTTCACATACTTAGAGAGATTTGGGAGAGATTTCACATACTTAAAGAGATTTGGGAGAGATTTGACATTCTTGGAGAGATTTCTCATACAAAGAGATTTTTGGGAGAAATTTCACATATTTAGAGAGATTTGGGAGAGATTTGACAACAGAGAGAAATAGAGTGAAAACGATTGAGAGAGGTTTCATATGTGACTATTGTGAGTGTTTGGCTCCGCAACGCAAGTTCCGTGAACCCCGTTAAGCCATGTTTTAGGATCTTACACACTCCCGATGAGTATGCAACATTGTTTTATTGTTTTTGTTCATTGTTTAGCACTAAGGCTAAGGAAAATTAAACACACGAATTTTCCAAGTGATGTTTTCTCATTAAAATAGTCAGTTATACAGTAATTACATAACACAAAACCTAATATACAAGGTTTAATTGAGTTGACCGGTTTGACTCGATGACTTTGTTCGACTTAGACTTGACCCGGATTTGACTATTGTCACAACTGAAAGCATAGGATTCGTACTTAAATCAAGGAAGGCTGAGACAAGACCAGTGAACTTGTAGTAAATGTAATCCCCCTAGATATGTTAGTGTTTCTGACAGTTGTCACTATGTGTTTTCAGAATGGTGGTGCTACGTCCTAGATCAGTAGTTAGCAGTTCAGGTGAGGGATCAGGCTCAGGCTCTAGGGCCGAGTAGCTAGATGATCAGACTAGGGAGTTTCTATCCTCAGAGATCACATGCACTATTCTCGAGCAGACTCCTGTAATCTTCGGTTCGATCAAGAAGGTTATTCTGGAGCTCATGGATGAGAGCTTCAGCATATTTTGCGCTAAGGTGGCGACCATGATGGGGTTTCGCACGCTCACCCTCAGGGAGTTCAGGGCCTGTGGAGCACCCGATTACAATGGAGCCCGAGACCCATTGCTAGTACCAGGTGGTTGGCAGATGTTGCCAACGCTTTCCGCACCAGCAGATGTCCCGAGGGGGACAAGGTCAGATTGACATCCTGTCTTCTAAAGGACAGGGCACGAGACTGGTTGGAGGAGGTTGGGCGAGCCGTTGGAGATGACACAGTTTTGGATGCGATGACTTGGGGTGATTTCACTGCCAGGTTCAGGGTTGAGTTTGCACCCATCATTGAGGTGCAACAGCATGCTAGGGAGTTTCAGGATCTCTAGCAGACGACAGAGATGGTGGCAGAGATTACCACCAAGTTCAGTGAGAGGGCTCTCCTTGTTCCGTTGTATGCCTATGACAATCTTCAATTTCCGGTCAAGTCAAAGTCAAATAAGGTCAACAATTCAAACCGGTCAACTCATTTAACCCTTGTATGTTAGGGTTTACATTATGTTACTATTTTACAACTCACTGTTTTAATAAGGAGTTATCACTCGGAAAGTTTGTATGCTCAAAAATTTTATACCCTAATTAGGGTAAGTGATGGAACTACTCGATAAAAACACTATTACATACCCTTCGGGCGCATATAACAATCAAAACGAGGCTTAACGGGGTGTACAAGCCTTGTGTTGCGAAGCTAAACATTCAAAAAGGTCACAAACGAAGTCTCTCTCAATCTCACTTTATCAATCACTCTCTCTATCTCTCTCCCAAACGTCTCCCAAATCTCTCTCATAACCTCCCTCAACTTTTTATAATCATTTGGGGGCATCCCGACCCTTAACTTAGCCAAAAACCAAGCAAAACGGAAAGTTTACTTGAAAAACAGCCTTATAGGGCCGAAACCCTAAGAAGCGAAATCCCTATGAAGCGTAACCAAAGGAACGAAGCCGAAACCTAGAGAACCGAAGCCGAAGACCATGGAGCCGAACCTACATAAGACCGAAACTACATATCGGACCGAACCTCGCAGGATCGAACCTCACATTCGCTTCTCACGTGTCGCCTTCGCTTTTGGTCCCATCCCTTTTCGCCTGCGAGATTTCTCGGTCGAACCCTTCTCTCGGTTCTCATCATACAACCGAAGCACCCTTCGGTTCTAAGCATGTTAGGATCGAACATCGGTCCTGAGCTCAGAATTTCACTGATTTCACATCTTTTTCCCAGTTTTCGACCACTTTCGCATTTTAAGCCCGTTTTTCATGATTTTGACAATGGATTTTCACCCAAACTCATATTTTGACATATAAGACCCTATATGTTCATAATTTAAACACATTTTAAGGGAAATCTTTGTCTAGGAATAATATCTAGTGGATAAGATATTAAGGCAGAGTGTTGACTTTACATTAAAGTTATGACAAAAGCAACCTCCCATACCCACTCCATATCACTATTAATGCTTTAAGTCACCAACCTCATCATCCCTAGTCTATTCCTTGTCCCCTTACACCCTTCCCCAAAGAATTATCTTGCACAAGGGCTGGGAAATCCTCATCTCACCTCCACGAAGTCCTTCCTTTCACATTAAGCTAAACACTTTTCTCTCTCCACTTCTCTCCAAGATTTTGAGATTCTCCACAGATATTGAGCTTCTCATCATCATTTGGTATGTAAATTTCATCCCTCACTTGATTATCTTACACCCCTTCAATCAAATCATGGGTTCCTTACACAAACATCATCATAATTGTTGCTAGATCTTCGAATCTTCAAGCATCTCCCAAGTGTTCTTGACTTGGAAACTTCTTATATTCATCATCCATCTTCTGAAATCACTCAAGGTGAGTTCATACCCCCACATTTTCATATTTTCTTCAAGTTTTAGGGGGAGAATACAAGTTAAATCACGAAGAATTTAACAAACCTCAAACATCAACCTTCCACAAAAAAGTTGAGTTCCATTCACAAACTATTTTGAATATCTTAAACTTTTTAGTTTTCAAAAATGTATTAGGTGCAAATAATTCAGGTTTATACCTTTAAAATGACTACTTGCACATGTTCATACGATTCTTCTAAAATTTATGGTGATTTTTACAAAACTATCTATCACTGTAGCTATGAATTCGGATCAGTCTGTGAATATGGACATTTTCACACAAGTTACAGATATCTAAAAATCCCAATAAAAATTATGAACAAACTAGACACTTTTTATAAACTCTCAGAGTTTACGGATTCAGTTTTCGACTTTGTACAATTTTTCTATGATTTTTCCAATATAGTGTAGAAATGATAAAAACAAGCTAACAACTTACAGCCTTCATCACACTTTGTAACATGTTGAGCAAAGTGTTACTCTTTGATGAGTTCATATTTTACATGTGTTTTCTGTTGTGGTATAACTATATAACAGAAAATACTCACTGATTTTTAAGAGTCCTTTATCATCACAAATAATACAAGATAAGGCATGATAAATATAGTTATATTTTTGCCATACATTCGACTTACATAGAATATGGTTCATTTGCATTACAAACGTTTTGGATAAACTATAATAGGTATAGTTTATGTTTCATACACATTACAAACAATCTTGATAAACTATAGTAATTATAGTTGATGTTTCATACATTACAAACAATTATGTTAAACTATAATAGGTACAGTTTATGTTTCATTTACATTTCGAACTCATTATAAAAGGTTTTCAGCTCGTATAAATGGGGTACGAATACAAAGTACCGGGTTCATAAAAAAGAGGTTTTCAGTTCACTTTATGTAAATCTGTTAATGAATAAATTTGTGAGACATTCGCTTCATTTTACTTCCAAAGTAACAAAGTCAAAAGTCCTGTAAATTGTAACCAGAGTCTCTTGCAGGGAGAGCATTATAGTTGTGTATAGATCTATATTAGGTCTGACAAACCCACACCTGAGCTGCATGCAATAGCTAGATCGGCAGGTCTAAGGTGACAAGTGTCATTTAACTTTGCAACGCCTGAAGAACATCGTATTACGAGGCCCACTAAGTCTTAGCATGGTTATAATAACTCACATGGGGTATTAACAAAACAGAAGATTTATGGGATTTTCCTTAAATTAAACGAGTTTATGTCGATTTAAACTCTCATAGATTACAACTTCTATGGAAAATACTAGTACATTATTATTCTTGGCATTTAAGACTACAAAAGCATTTTGATAAACTATAATACGTATAGTTATGTTTCGTTTACATTTTGAACTCATTACAAAGGATTTTCATTTCATATAAACGGAGTACGAATACAAAGCACCGGTTTTACGCAAAATGTTTTTTATGATATTAAAACTACAACTCATTTAGAATTTGTTAGTTTCCAGCTATAATTGCCAAGTGTATATAGTAAAGTTATATAAGAATTTAGTTGCGATGGACTTGGAATTGGTGGGCCCGCCTTACTTTCTGTTCCTTATTTGGTGGTGGACCTAGGGTAAGCCCATTATATTCGACAGTTTATTTAAATTAAATTTTATATAACTTATATACACTGGGTGATTATAGATGGAACCTATGGGTCTTTCTAGGGTACATTATTGCATCACATAGGAGCTTTCATTACACATTTCATAAAGAAAGTATTAGATTTTCTGGAATCATATTCATTCACTTTTACAAGGAAAATGACATCTTTATCAAATAAAACTCTTATGAACTCACAAACTTAATTGTTGACAATCTTTCAAAACTACTTGTATTCTCAGGAAATCAGTAAAACAAGAAAATCAATGGCTTTTGAGGACGGGACGCTAAGGCATCAAACATTCATTTTTGTCAACATAATGTAATTGATTTAGAAACATGTAAACGCATACTATGGGGTAACCTTTTCAATTATATTTATGTTGGTAGTTTATACTTTGAGCATTATTATACTCGTTGTTGTGATACTATACATGAAGTCCTCCACCCCCGGACATTACCACCATCCTTGATTTGGGGGTGTGACAGATTGGTATCAGAGCTAATGTTTATAGTGAACTAAGTATATCAAACCACATAAGATATACAAACTATAAATGAATTGGGGATAAAAGTCTTTGATTAAGCGTTTTTCAAATAACTATACTTTTAGAAATAAAATAATTTCTTGATTTAAAAGTATGAGTACATGCATGAATACTAGTATAGTGATATATCTAGGACGATACAAAATTAAAATAAGGAATTGGGCATTACGAGTAGACCGTGGGATATGTAATCAGACTTGGGATGAGTATAGCCTGATCAACTATATTTAATCCGAGGTGTGATTAATATATGCCTGGAACGGTCGTAGTGAGCAACAAGCCTAACAACTTCCCATACAAGAAAACCATTAAGAACCAAACATAACATTTAAAATACTATAAGAGTATTTTGTGGTACTATAACTTATGTGAGAATTAAACAGACCCTCACTAGTAGATTTATAATTACCAAGTGTATACCTTAGGGTTATATATAATTGAGATTCTATAGACCTAGAAATGGGTGATTTTCACTCTACCTCCTTTTCCTTCTTTGGATGTGGTCTTAGAGTAGGATCACTAATTCAGAGGCCTGTTTAACCTTAAGATATATACAACCTTTATACACTGCGTAATTATAGGAAGACTCAGTAGGGGTCACCCAAAAGATAAAAATTGTTTCAGTTAATCCCATAGATTCTTTATCCACTCCCATTCTCGCAAAAACAAAATAGATAGGCATAGCCCCTCCACCACCACAACCAGTGGAGGAGTCGATGAAGAACGAGAAGAGATTTGTGAAAAGAAATTTCGGAAGGGATTAGTCGTAGAGTAAGACACCAGAGTAAATGTTACTGAGCCTTACCATAGCATAATCATACATAAGAAACTCGCTCGGACATTCGGGTCCGACCCTCCATCAAGAAGTAATGGAGATCAGTAACAAAGCCTAAAGTAGGATATAATAGGGATTCAACACCTCTACATCGAACAAGAACACCTTGGGAATACCCGAAGACAACAAATCTCTACAGTCAATGTAGGATAAACATATCATGAGCATAAAATAGATAAACCAATTCCTTAGATACGTGAAGAGATCGAGCACTGTATACGTCACACTAATAGTTAATATACTAATACAACCTAGTGAGTTAGTAATTGCACTGATCACACTATGCGCTAGGTTTATTTTGTCCTTCATATCAAATGGTGACAACTTATTCAGTTCATAGATGTTCATGAGAAGGTAACTACTACAAATTCATAAGTCTAGACCCCCGTTATAAATCGTTTTCAGAATACTATAAAAGCCGGAACATGATACGCTCAGAACTAAGATAACTTAGATAACTCTCGACATATAAGCCTTTACTGAAGAATCATTATCATTTCATCTTGTAGACTTTATGGGTGAAAGATGCCCGCTTCGTAGACCTATGGGGTGCAATCATATCAGTGCTAATGCACTGGATCCCATCAGAACTCCGCAGTTAAGCGTGAATGGACAAAGAATAGTACTAAGATGTACAAACTTAATAGTTGTACGAAACCTACTTCTACCTACTACCATAACTCTATCTCAGAAACGTTAGCAGAAACATTGAGAATAGCATAACGAGTGGCGGATTTTATATATGTATATATAAATTATTAGAAAACCACTGGTAGTGACCATCATTACTCATAAGATCGTTTCTCGTCATACGACAAGATTATGTCATCACCAAGAGGTAACCAACCAACAAGCAAGGGACCAACCCTGCAGATAGACTCTGTTACTTTTCAAGCTGCGGTCATGGCAGTCGTGTTAGCCGTCATAGCGCAACTCAATGCTAACAACGCCAGCGAAATAGGAGGCATTGCCGACAATACTAACCGCGGAAACAATCAAGTACACCAGCGGGTATCTACCAACGAAGACGCCTCAGACCACAAGCCAAAGATCAAGAAACGAAAGTTTTGGGACAAAAAGATTCGAACTCTAACTCAAAAACTCACTAAAAGACAACAAACTGTGGCTGCCCCTACGATAACAACAACAATCACGACACATGCCTCGGTCTTTTCCACAACACCTGTCACTCAAGCACCGACCAAACCATATAATGGAACACTTCCAAAGTGTAACGAGTGTAGCTACCACCATATTGGGGCTTGCCGGGTGATGCACTGTAAAAACTACAACAAGAATGGGCATACTGCCTGCTTCTGCACGACTCAGCCCCTACATATCGCTTCAATCACCAATTCTGGTGTAAGCACAGCATGCTACTTATGCGGCGAAACGGGACACTTGAAGAGGGAATGTCCAACAGAAAGGAATGACGGAGGAGTAGAAGGAGCGTGACAACTGAACCTACAAGAGCAGCAAGAAACTTTATTAGGACATTTAGGATCGTTTCAAAAACAAGAATATTTATGTAATGTACGTTTGTATGTTTTAGTATGTTTTCCAAAAGTACTGTCTATCAATAAATAGTTAAAATGCTCTCTCGTTCAATCAAAACAAAACACTTATATATGAACTATGATGACTTGATGTATACATCAGGGTTACTTATAATTAAAATATTACAGACTTAAAGTGAATAATTCCATCCTAATTCCTGTTCCATGTCTAGTAGTGGGGTTAGGGTAGAGCCATTCACTCGTCGGTTTCATCAATATCAAATGACATGACATACGACTTACATATACCGACCGATCATAGAGTGATCTTTCAGGGATCATGATACAAAGTATCATTACTAGCTATCAGAACACACTTACTATCGATACTAGCTGTTGTGGTATGAATCGTTTGCAGTAACAATAACATCGATTACAATGGAACACACTGGCAAGAAACACAGGATGCACTATCACTCTAACGAATAACTCATACAAATACAACCTAATACATGTGTCATAAAAAAATAAAAATACGATGTCGTCATTCGGTATAGATTGGTTTGGGACATCACCTTTATCAATTGCATATGTTACGAGAAGACCCTCCACCTAACTAGCTGGATATCGAAACTCTCGTCTCTCATAACCCTAAATTTGATTCCGACCCTCGGGTTATCCTTCATTGCGAAACCCCAAAGCACTCTCTCGAGGCGTGTTATACCTTCCGAAACCTTTTTAAAGTATTCCTAGTAGACCCTTCGAGAATATCACCTTTATAGCATATCAAAATCAATCCCGAAGATGTGGGACGAGGTGCGGATAATCTATCACTACTATGTGTATATGCGAAGAGTTGTATATAATTAAGATTCCACGAACGTTGGATGAGTACTCCCGCCTTATTTCCTGTTCCTTGTCTGGTTGTGGACTCGGGGCAGGGACACCCACCCAACTGTCTTACAAATCTTAATTACATACGACCTGTATGCACGTGGAAATGACAGATGGACCAAGTATGAGTCTGTCACAACCCGTAATTTATTCTATTATTGTAAACTGTTTCTGTTAAAAAATCCCGATTGTATTTCAATTTTTCCGTTAACTTTGAGTTAAGTTAATTAAAATGAGACCTTTATTATGATCTTGTGAGTTTCCAAACCCATTTGAAACGTGTTAAAACATCTCAATTTTTAATTGGAGAATTTCTAATTTTCGACCACGTCCGGGTTACGACAACTTAATCGGGTACGACCATAAGCCTCGTTTAACGTCAGTATCGGGTAGAATTCCACCGGGCCTCAAACTCAAACCATGTATACAGGTGAAATAACTTCATTTGAAGCTTTTTCACTCTCTCGCTACTCACTTTCTCTCTTCAAATCCAAGTTTTGATTCAAAAACACCCCATTTCAAGCTCCAATTTGGTAAGTGATCCATCCTAGCTTATAGATTAGCTTGTTTATCTTACAAATCCGTGTTTAAATCATCCAAAACGACCAAAAACTTGTGTTTACAGCCCAGGAAAAGCCCCAAACAGTAAACACACTTAAATGGGGTTTTGGAGCCCCAAAACCCTTCCAAACCACTTCTAGAGCTTTGATATGACCTAAGGGCTTGTATGAATGGACTTAGAACACCAAAATCATAACATTTTAGGAGTAAACATGATTTTATGGCCCAAGAACATGCTTGGACCATAAACCCCTCTTCATGGGCCGTGAACACCATTTAAGGTGTTAAAATGCCCCTTAAACACCTCCTATGCCTTGGATCAATGTCTAGAATCAACCACCTTTGTGTTAGGGACCTTAAACTTGAAAGAAACCACCCCTTAGGAGCTTACGGCCGTAAACCCCCCATAGAATGGTTCCTGGGCCGTAAATTCCTATAAAATGGTCAAATGATGCCCTAACTTCCTTCCATGGCTTGTATATTGAACTAGAATCGCATGTGATTAACCTAGGATCACCAAAACACAAAAGGAAAGGGTATGTGAGAGTTTACGGCCATAAACTCCTTGTTTAAAGCCGTAAACTCCTTTAAATAGTCCCTTTGATGGTTTAATCACTTCCTATGCCTTAGAATTGAACCTAGCTTAATTTTCCAAGTGTTGTAAGACCATTAAGCATCCTAGAACACACCATCCATGAGTTTACGGCCGTAAACTCATGGGTACATGGTCATTGGGCCGAAAACTCCCTTAGGAGTTTACTCTTGAAGAGCAAACTCCATGTCTAGGCCTTACACCTCCTTAGATGCTACCCGGATCACTCCTAGCACTTGAAATAAAGTGTTTTCGCGACTCCGAGTGTACTATCCTTATTAATTAGTGGTTCAAAGTCTAATTAGATACAATTGTGTATCTCTTCGTATTACATAGGAACCTCACGTGTAATCAAGCACCGAACTGACACTTAGCATCCTAGCGGACACATTCCTCGACGGGTGAGTTCATACCCCTACACCTTTTTCCGTGCTTTTCAATGTTTTCAGGGGGGGATACAAGCAAAAGTACAAGGAAATCTTCTACTCAAACTTATTATTTCGTATGAAATGTTTCATATTCAGTATACTTTTAACACAAGAAATTGTTTTACCAACCATTTAACTTGTAGAGTTAACTTTTCAGATTAATGTGTGAAACTCCTTATATAATGATATATTTTATATTTCACAAATGATTTTCTTTATCATTTCTGGAAAACTGTTAATCTTAACATACTTAACACATCCTTGGTAATACTTCCCCTAGTTACGAGAGTGAAGGATGAAAAACATAAGAGTCCTTGATAACATTCCCCCTAGATACGAGGGTGAAGGACCAATAACATTAATCTTAGAACTTTTTGATACGTCCTTGATAACACTCCCCCTAGATACGAGAGTGAAGGATTAATAAATTAGAATGTTCAGTATTATTACTTTTAGTTTCATTAATCTTAAGATTGGAGTTACGTCCTTGGTAATACTCCCCCTAGTTACGAGAGTGTAGGACTACCCCTGTAACCAGAATCTCCTGGAGGGAGAACGTGACTTGAGTGTATAGATATATACGGGATTGACTACCCTGCACCTGGCTGCTAGCTACATTCGGACCGAAAGGTCCAAGGGTGAAAAAAGTCATAAAATGATATTGGCCCCGTTCCGAGCCTTATCTAGTCTATTGTATGGTTATGGAATTCGCAATCTAGATTATGAAAACTTTTTCTACTTAGTTATTAGTTTTATATACGTGTTAAAACTAATGTACTTTTCAAGGATAACCAGACTTTCAGGAAACATCATTCAAACACTTTTAGTATGGTAGATACTTGTACACTACGTTCTGAATCAATAACCAACCACAAAATTTTAAGGAAAATAAGGGTTTTTCCTGGGATAACTGAACTGTTCTTAACTAGACCGTGTAACAAATGGATAATAACTTTTTAGAGAACCAAAGGAAACTTGTTCTTTTACAGAAACAAAATGCTTATGAACTCACCAACTTTATGCTAATTTTTCAAAACTGCTTGTATTCTCAGGTGCTCATTAGATAGGTATCCCGAAATCTTTTGGCGAAGACGAAGTTTGTAGAAGACATGTCTTTACTTGTGTTCATTTTGGATGTATATATTTATAATCATGTATAACTTTACTTTCAAACAAATGTAAATTTCCTATGTAATGTAATGGGGTTGTTTACTATGCTTACTATGTACATTGGTTGTGATACTTAACATGACGTCACCTCCGCCCCGGAACGTTTCCGCCTTCGGTTTCGGGGTGTGACAGATTGGTATCAGAGCCCTTGTTTATAGTGAACTAAGAATACCAAACCTTACATGGTATAAGACTATAAATACTAAGGGGAGGAAGTGCTCTGAACTAAAAGTATACTTCAAAATATAAGTATTTTCAAAAGTATACAAGAATACCTAACCGCAGGAATCCGTAACTACGAGTAGAACAAAACATAAATAATTAAGTGCTGTACACTGCGATTAAACCTGGGCAGTTATTTAGTTGTGTCTAGGGTCAATATAGCCTGATCAACTATGTTCATTCGAGAGACGGCCAACATGTGCTTGGGAGTGACTATGGTGTGCAGCAGGCCTAAAACTTACCAAATATCCAAACAATGAGTCATCGTCGTAGCGAAACATGAAATACTATGGGAGTATATCCTGAGCCAACTTCTTTATAGAAATCCTCGTTCAAGTGTTGCTACTCATTCATTCCTTTGGTAATAATTTATTGCCTTGTTAGCTTTCCTATACTATCGCATAGTAGAACACTTTATCTGTCATAATGAGATATCTCTTGTTTCATATCTCTTGATTCAATTCAGTGGACTTACCATCCTCTCTTCTTGACCATTTTAGATCAAGATGCCTCCAAGAAAGAGACCCAGTTCAAAGAACAACAACCCTCCTCCACCACCACCTCCTCCTCAATTTGATCCTGTCTTGTTACAGGCAGTTGTTACTGCCGCAGTGGCAGCCGCCATGTCTCAAATGAACCCCGGTGGCTCCGGTGGTCCAGGAGGTGGTACCCAATCTCAAAACCAGGAAGGTGGTCAGGGATATCGGAATGATTGTTCCTACAAAGACTTTATGAACGCGAAACCCACACCTTTCAATGGCACTGGAGGTGTCATTACCCTAACTCGATGGTTCGAGAAAATCAAATCTATTTTCGAAATTTGTGCTTAATCTGAAGTTCGCCGCCTGCACCTTCACCGATAAAGCCTTGACTTGGTGGAATGGCCGAGTCAAATCCTTGACCTTACCTGTAGCCAATGCTATGGGTTGGGAGAGCATGAAGGATCTCCTACTTACGCAATACTGCCCGCGGGGTGAATTGCAGAAACTAGAGCATGAACTCTGGAACCTAAAGATGAAGGGTTCTGACATCGTCTCTTACACTTCCAGATTCGAGGACTTGGCGCTACTCTGTCTAGGAATGGTTACCCTGAAGAGTAAGAAGATTGAAAGATTCATTTGGGGGATGACCCAGCTAACCAAAGGAAATTTCTTGGCTGCAAAGCCAGACACCTTCGACAACGCAAAATGCTTAGCGCAAACCTTGATTGACCATAGTGATAACCTTGAGGAAGCAGCTACCAATCCTGAACCGACAAAGAGGAGTGGTGAGAAAAGAAAATTTTGGAAGAAGAATAAGAGTCAGCTTTCTTAGGAATCCTCGAAGAAGCAGCAAACTGTAGCAGTCCACGCTGCTACTATCCCTGCTGTTGTTTCTGCCGTCGGATCCACAGCTCAAACACCTACTAGTAGGTATGATGGTACCCTTCCAATGTGCAACAAGTGCAACTATCATCACCTCACTTCCAGCCCATGTTGGGAGGTGCTTTGCAACAACTGTGGCAAAAAGGGTCACACTGCGAAAAATTGCAAGACACCAACTCAATCAACAAATCAATCTTCTAGAGAGGGCGTCGGACAGGCCTGCTATGGTTGTGGTGAAGTCGGGCATTTCAAGAGGAACTGCCCCAAGGCGGCAACAGCTGGTAACACCAGGAGATTCCTAGCTATGGGACGAGAGGAGGCAGTCGCCGATCCCATCGTTTTTTCAGGTACGTTCCTTCTCGACAACTCTTATGCTAGTATCCTTTTCGATTCCGGTGCTGAAAGAAGCTTCATTAGCCATTCATTCAAACATCTTCTTAAACCTAATCCTCAAGCATTAACTGAAACATTTACCGTCGATATACCTAACGGTGAGAAAGAAAACGCTAGCGATATATTCATAGGTTGTACCCTTACCCTCAACGATCATTCCTTTCCTATCGACCTAATGCCAGTTTCCATAAAGAGCTTTGGTGTTATCATTGGCATGGATTGGTTGAGCCCCAATCGTACTGATATCATTTGCTACGAAAAAGCCATCCGTCTCAATCTCCCCTCTGGCCAGACTCTCATGATCTATGGCGATAAGCTTAGTTCCAATCTTCGCATCATTTCCTGCATCAAAGCTCAAAAGCTTCTGCGAAAGGAGTGTCATGCATTCCTAGCCCATGTGATAAACGAGAAACAGGAAGTTAAAGACCTCGAGAGCATCCCTGAAGTTTGCAACTTTCCTGATGTCTTTCCCGAAGAGCTCCGGGGAATTCCTCCCGAACGTCAAGTTGAGTTTCGCATCGACCTAATTCCTGGAGCTAACCCTATAGCCAAGTCTCCATATCGCTTAGCTCCAGCAGAAATGCAGGAGTTATCCAGCCAACTCAATGAGCTGCTCGATAAAGGGTTCATCATATCGAGTTCCTAACCCTGGGGAGCCCCAGTATTATTTGTGAAGAAGAAAGATGGATCCTTCCGGATGTGTATAGACTACCGTGAGCTGAATAAGTTGACTGTCAAAAATCGATATCCCCTTCCTCGAATTGATGACCTCTTCGATAGACTACATGGAGCCAGCTATTTCTTGAAGATAGACCTTAGGTCAGGGTACCATCAGCTACGAGTTCATGAGAATGATGTTTCCAAAACAACATTCAGGACTCGATATGGACACTACGAGTTCGTAGTGATGCCCTTCGGTCTAACCAACGCACCGGCAGTGTTCATGGACCTGATGAACCGGGTGTGTCGCCTTTTTTGGATAGGTTCGTCATTGTGTTCATTGATGACATACTTGTCTATTTCCAGAAGCGAAGAAGATCACAAACAACACTTGAGATTAGTGTTGGAAACCCTTAGATTCGAAAAGTTGTATGCGAAATTCTCCAAGTGTGGATTCTGGATTCGAAAGGTAACTTTCCTTGGTCACGTGATAAGCGAGGAGGATATACATGTGGACCCTTCCAAAATCAAAGTGATAGAGAATTTTTCGGCACCGAATACACCCATAGAAATTCGTCAATTCTTGGGTCTCGGCGGCTATTATCGTAGATTCATTCAGAATTTTTCCAGAATCGCCAAACCCTTAACCACTCTGACACAGAAAGGTGTACCCTTTTGTTGGAGTGAGAAACAAGACACTGCGTTCCAAACATTGAAGCGAGCCTTGTGCAGCGCACCTATTCTATCCTTGCCCGAAGGGATGGAGGATTTCGTTGTCTATTGCGATGCGTCCAATCAGGGCTTAGGCTGTGTGCTTATGCAGCGAATAAAAGTTATTGCTTATGCCTCAAGACAGATGAAAGCACACGAAGTTAACTACACGACTCAATACTTGGAGCTAGGAGCAGTAGTCTTTGCATTGAAGATTTGGAGACATTATCTCTACAGAACCAAGTGCACGATCTTCACTGACCATAAGAGCCTGCAGCACATCTTTGATCATAAAGAATTAAACATGAGACAATGGCAATGGGTAGAGTTGCTAAGTGATTACGAGTGTGAAATCCGCTACCATCCCGGCAAGGCCGATGTGGTGGCAGATGCCCTTAGCCGAAAGGAAAGTTCAAGCCGCAAGGTGAAGACACTGACAATGACCATCCATTCCCACTTATCCATGCAAATCCGAGAAGCCCAGTTAGAAGCCCTCAAACCAGAGAACATGTTGAACGAAGCCTTGAGAGGAATGGATAAGAATCTTGAGGTCAGAGGTGACGGAGTCTATTGTTTCATGAATCAAATCTGGACCCCTAAGTTCGGAGGTTTCAGGGAAGTTGTCATGGATGAAGCTCACAAGACCAGATACTCCGTTCACCCAGGTTCGGATAAGATGTACCTAGATCTCAAGAAACAATATTGGTGGCCAAACATGAAAGCCGAAATCGCTACATTTGTGGGCAAGTTTCTGACTTGCGCTAAGGTAAAGGTCGAATACCAGAAACCCTCGGGTTTGCTCCAGCAGCCCGAGATACCCATGTGGAAATGGGAGATGATTACCATGGATTTCATCACCAAGTTACCCAAATCTCTGAGTGGGTACGATACCCTTTGGGTAATTGTCGATCGTTTGACAAAATCCGCTCACTTCTTTCCGATTAAAGAATCGTTTAAAATGGAAAGACTCACGCGAATCTACATCCAAGAGGTGGTCCGACTGCACGGTGTGCCTGTGTCCATTATCTCCGATCGAGATATCAGGTTTACCTCCAGATTTTGGCAGTCCATCCAGAAGGCTCTTGGAACTAAACTAGACATGAGCATGGCTTATCATCCTCAGACAGATGGACAGAGTGAGAGAACCATCCAAACCCTGGAAGACATGCTGAGAGCATGTGTCATCGATTTCGGAAAGTCGTGGGACACACATATGCCCTTGATCGAGATCTCGTATAACTACAGCTACCACACCAGTATCAAAGTTTCCCCTTTCGAAGACCTTTACGGTCGAAAGTGCAGATCCCCTCTATGTTGGGCCGAGGTAGGGGACACACAGTTAGCTAAGAGTCGATTCCCAGACAGTGCTCTCACTGGTCCTAAAATCATCCGTGAAACCACTGAGAAGATCATCCAAATCCGAGAACGACTGAAAGCTTCACGAGATAGACAAAAGAGCTACGCCGATAAACGACGAAAACCTTTGGAATTCCAGGTTGGAAATCGTGTCCTGTTGAAGGTCTCGCCCTGGAAAGGCATGGTATGCTTTGGAAAGCGTGGAAAACTTAACCCGAGGTACATAGGACCTTTCGAGATCCTCGCTAGGATCGGTCCTGTAGCCTACAAACTCCGATTACCCCAAGAGCTTAGCAACATACATCCTGTCTTCCATGTCTCTAATCTTAAGAAGTGTTTATATGATGAAACCCTCGTGACACCTCTTGATGAGATCGAGATCAACGAAAACCTGAACTTTGGAGAAGAACCAATCGAAATGATGGATCGAGAGATCAAACGTACGAAACAAAGCCGCATCCCGATAGTGAAGGTTCGCTGGAATTCCAAGCGGGGACCCGAATTCACTTGGGTGCGTGAAGATTCGATGAAGCAAAAGTATCTGCATCTCTTTCCAAATCCAAGATTTGTATATTAATTCTAAATTTCGGGACGAAATTCCCTGTAACGAGGGGATAATGTGACAACCCGTAATTTATTCCGTTATTGTAAACCGTTTCCGTTAATAAATCCCAATTGTATTTCAATTTTTCTGTTAAATTTGAGTTATGTTAATTAAAATGAGACCTTTATTATGATCTCGTGAGTGTCCAAACCCATTTGAAATGTGTTAAAACATCTCAATTTTTAATTGGAGAATTTCTAATTTTCGACCACGTCTGGGTTACGACAACTTAATCGGGTACGACCATAAGCCTCGTTTAACGTCAGTATCGGGTAGAACCCACCGGGCCTCAAACTCAAACCATATATAAAGGTGAAAGAACTTCATTTGAATCTTTTTCACTCTCTCACTACTCTCTCTCTTCAAATCCAAGTTTTGATTCTAAAACACCCTATTTCAAGCTCCAATTTGGTAAGTGATCCATCCTAGCTTATAGATTAGCTTGTTTATCTTACAAATCCGTGTTTAAATCATCCAAAAGGACCAAAAACTTCTGTTTACGGCCCAGGAACAGCCCCAAACTGTAAACACACTTAAATGGGGTTTTGGAGCCCCAAAACCCTTCTAAACCACTTCTAGAGCTTAGATATGACCTAAGGGCTTGTATGAATGGACTTAGAACACCAAAATCATAACATTTGGGGAGTAAACATGATTTTAAGGCCCAAGAACATGCTTAGACCGTAAACCCCTCTTCATGGGTCGTGAACACCATTTAAGGTGGTAAAATGCCCCTTAAACACCTCCTATGCCTTGGATCAATGTCTAGAATCAACCACCTTTGTGTTAGGGACCCTAAACATGAAAGAAACCACCCCTTAGGAGCTTACAGCCATAAACCCCCCATAGAATGGTTCCTGGGCCGTAAATTCCTATAAAATGGTCAAATGATGCCCTAACTTCCTTCCATGGCTTGTATATTGAACTAGAATCGCATCTGATTAACCTAGGATCACCAAAACACAAAAGGAAAGGGTATGTGAGAGTTTACGGCCGTAAACTCCTTGTTTACAGCGGTAAACTCCTTTAAATGGTCACTTTGATGGTTTAATCACTTCCTATGCCTTAGAATTGAACCTAGCTTAATTTTCCAAGTGTTGTAAGACCATTAAGCATCCTAGAACACACCATCCATGAGTTTACGGCCGTAAACTCATGGGGACATGGTCATTGGGCCGAAAACTCCCTTAGGAGTTTACTCTTGAAGAGCAAACTGCATGTCTAGGCCTTACACCTCCTTAGATGCTACCCGGATCACTCCTAGCACTTGAAATAAAGTGTTTTCACGACTCCGAGTGTACTATCCTAATTAATTAGTGGTTCAAAGTCTAATTAGATACAATTGTGTATCTCTTCGTATTACATAGGAACCTCACGTGTAATCAAGCACCGAACTGACACTTAGCATCCTAGCGGACACATTCCTCGACGGGTGAGTTCATACCCCTACACCTTTTTCCGTGCTTTTCAATGTTTTCAGGGGGGATACAAGCAAAAGTACAAGGAAATCTTGTACTCAAACTTATTATTTTGTATGAAATGTTTCATATTCAATATACTTTTAACACTGGAAATCGTTTTACCAACCATTTAACTTGTAGAGTTAACTTTTCAGATTAATGTGTGAATCTCCTTATAAAATGGTATATTTTATATTTCACAAATGATTTTCTTTATCATTTCTGGTCAAACTGTTGATCTTAACATACTTAACACATCCTTAGCAATACTCCCCCTAGTTACGAGAGTGAAAGATGAACAACATAAGAGTCCTTGATAACATTCCCCCTAGATACGAGAGTGAAGGACCAATAACATTAATGTTAGAACTTTTGATACGTCCTTGATAACACTCCCCCTAGATACGAGAGTGAAGGACTAATAAATTAGAATGTTCCGTATTATTACTTTTAATTTCATTAATATTAAGATTGGAGTTACGTCCTTGGTAATACTCCCCTTAGTTACGAGAGTGTAGAACTACCCCTGTAACCAGAATCTCCTGGAGGGAGAGCGTGACTTGAGTGTATAGTTCTATACAGGATTGACTACTGATGAGTTAAGAAACTCTTTGATCGTTTAAATCTTTAAACAAGTTAATCACAAAGGCATAATCAGAAAAATCAAACACAAGAGTGAATGAAAATATATCGAATGATTCAAATAGATTCAAGCCTCAGTAGAGCTCGACAAAGAATTTCCGTTGTAGAGGCTGTTAGGGTTACAAACGATAAAATAGTAAAAACTTTATGAATGATCGACTTCCAATATTACGTACAAAGATGCATGCAAGCATCTATAAATACTAAACCCTAGAAATAACTCACGGATGGACTGGCCCAATCCGGATACAAAAATGGACTAGGAAACGAGCCCAAGATGCAACACCTATTAGACCCTACAATCTCTCCCTATGCGTCAATTGGAGCGAGACTCTACTTCGGCTTGCTGGGCCCAGCTGCAGGAACTTTCTTTGTGGTATCAAACAGACGTGGAATAAGGGCAAGGATGGTCTGTCTGAAGCGAATGTACCACTGGATCATATCGTCAAAATACTTCTTGTCATCTGTAGAGTTCTGCTTGCATCGATGAATGATCCCTAGGACATGCTCCAAGCACGCAGTGGTGTAAAGATGCTTATCTGCCAAGGCGAACATGCATTTTTGGCCTTCGTTCCTTGTGAACATGACAGAGTTCCGCTTCGGGTCGATTCTTCCCATCTGCATCATATTTAAATCACTTGCAGAACCAACAAGAGAGATGGTGGGCTTTTTCTTGAAGATACTAGCGATCTCCTAATCCATCTTGGCGACTTCCATGATGTAGCAATCAAGCATCCTTTTGAAGTGATCGATGATTGGTCCATACTCAGCTTCGTTGATGAGGAGGATGTTCTGTAGAATAATCCAGTCATGTGGATTCAGGTTGGGAAGATTAGCAAGCGAAATAGCATGTTCTGTTTTAGCAGACCCCCTCAGCACTTTGAACCGAATGTTCGTGAAGTTCCCATCCTTAAAAGGTTTGAGGACCCGAACGTTAATGATTTTTTGAGCACTCCATGTCTGATACTGAGGCTGAGCAGACCTTAGATAGAATTCAACAAGTTCCCTAGCAACTTTTGGGTGAGGATGAGGGACATCAGCAACATGGGAGAAAGCGTGAAATATGAAAGCATTTCGGGTCAGTGGCATATCGAACTGAGAGTCGACAGAATTGATCCGGTCCAAGGAAATCACCGGTTCAAGCCACAGGATGCTAGGAGAATCAATTGCTTCTTTGACAAGCCTCTCGAGAGTCCACGGAGGAAATAGAGTTTTTCTACTCTCAAGAAGATCATGAGCCTCCTTCATTTTTCTTTCGTTGGCCTCGGCTTCTTTGGCAACACAAGCACTCATGTTTGCATCCGTTTCCCGGCCTTGTTTCTTCAAGAGATCAGCGATGGTCTCTTTATCATCATCATCACTGTCTTCAATAATCTTCTTGCCTTTATCTTTAACACCCGAACCTGAAGGTTGACCTGTTGGAGGAGGTTCGGTTGTTTTAGTAGAAGTAGGAGGCGGTTGAGACACATCTTCTCCCCTTGTTTCGGATGGGCCACGAACTCAGAAAGCCCTTCAATTTTTCTTAGTAGATCAAGGGCGGGAGCAAGCTTCTCAGCTAGAGTGCACCTCACAGAGTAGTTCAGGATGGGATCATGTGCTTCGATAATGTTGGAAAGGGCAGTGTGGACATCCGAAACACACGTAGAGATAACCGCTCGCTCAAATCGGAGAGACGCAACCTCCTTTTCTGAGTGGAAGAGTTGAAGACTCTTGACCTTTAGAGCAGTGGTCTTGCGAGCAAGAGCATCCATCACTGAGTTCTCTGAAGCAAGATCGTCTTACAGCTTTGTCAAGCGCTCCCCAATAGTCGCCTGGAACGATTTATTGTCATCGTCAAGAGACTGACGAAGACTGGCAAATGACTGCAGTTTGGATGCGAAAGAATTGGCCAGCTTCTCGACAACGAAGTCGAGATTCGTCCCATTAGATGTAGCAACCCCCTGTAAAGACTACAAAAGATTGTTAGCATCAAGAATTATTTTTCGACTTTCTCGGTCGCAGCAGCAGACGCCATGGTAGATGCATCAATAGCAGCAGTGGTAGAGTTGATGAAGGCTTCATTAGCCTTGGTGAACGTATCAACTAGCCCCTGAATAGCATCCTCTGAGCTAGTGGACCAAGAGGAAGAGGAGGAAGCGATGAGACTATCAATTTTCTCATAAAGTTCCTTGAGATGCTTCTTGGTGATTGGAGCATCATCGTCATCATCACTTTGAACTTGATACGGACTATAGTAGACCGAGTCAAATGTCATGTCCTCTCCACCAAGAAAAGGTTCATCATCTTCTGCTGAGTGATTGGGAGATAAAGGAGAGGGTGGAGGTTCGGTTGTGGTAGTAGGTTCGGGTGAGGATGTATGTTCGGTAGTAGGTGTGTGTTTGGGTGCTGAAGTATGAGCCCCCGTATCAGATACGTTGGTTCGAACTCCAGTGGTGGTTGTTTTCGTAGCTTCAGTGAAAACAGGAGGTGGTATAGGAATTGAGGTGGGTGGTATTTGAGTAGTGGAGGTTATGGAGGGAATGGAAATAGAGATGGAGATTTGAGGAGAAGATACTTGTGTAGTTGAAACATGTACCTCAGGGGAAGGTGAACGTGGAGGAGTGTCACCTCGAATCGACTCCTCAGAGCCTGAGTTCTCATCCTCTGATTCACTGGAAGAAGAGGCAAGAATGAGTTTGCGTCGGGGCTGATTTTTCCTCTTCTTAGGGGGAGGCGAGTGAACTGCCTTCGAAGGTTTCCACTTCTTTGGAGAAGGACCTTTCGCTCCTTTGATAGCTTTCTTGTCTTTCCCCTTGTCTGGTTTCTTTCCCCTGGGAGCGGGCCTGTCACCGTCGTGGATTGATTGAATCATTTCTGGAGTGAGCTCTCTGGGGCCTGAACGAAGAAACTCCTTGTAAGTCTTGATGATGCGACCGTCCCTTGGAACACACGCATACATTGACTCAGGGATTGAGCCAACGAACTGGGATTTTGAGGAATCAGACACTATGATCTTTGTTGTGTGGAAAATGCTGATCAAGGAGAGTGGAGAATTAGCAACGACAGGGACATGATACTTGTCCATTGCCTACTTTGTGACCAGAGTCCAGAATCTGGCATAGGATATCTCAGAATGGCGAGAAGTAGACGCAAGGATTTGAATGAGCTGCTGCCAAAAAACCGATCCATAGTCAAGATTGACGCCGTGGTACAGCCCATAGAGAATTTCCATAAACAATCTGCTAGCCCCATCTGAACATGCACTTCATTCTGATAATCCTTTGAACAGCACAGTGAAGAAGCCATTCCACTGAGGAGGAAGACATGATTTCTTGAACTTGGTAACAGTGGTTAGAATTTCGGTATATCCCATGTTGTAAAACATGGAGAACAGCTGCCCCACAGGAATAGATTCAGGGTTAACCCTTGACTCATCAGGCTCGAACCTTAGAAGCGAACATAATTGCTGTTTGGAGATGGAGGATTTGGTATCAAGAATGTCGAAAAAGATTCAATCGACAGACTTGTCATAGTGGGCAGTCGAGAAGATCTGTGACAAGCACTCCATTGGAACGATCTCAGACCTGGTTAATGCTTGAACCAGTGGAGAGTACTTAAGACACTCCATGATTGGGAACATAAAATCGTCATAGGCATGGGGGGCGAGATTAATTATCAGGCTTTGTTGAGGTCAAATAGGCAGAATGTGAGAGGTAGCGTGAACTGAAGAAGAGTCTGCCATTGAAGAGTGGTTTTGGAGAAGATGATGAACAGTGGGAGAAAAGAGTTTGTTTCTTGCTCTCTGAATATTTGGTGCAGTAAAGAGGTAAAAGACTTTAGGGATTACCCTTTATACCGTGGGTTGAAGAGAGAGAAGAATCCACTCCCAAATCTTCTTGAAAATCGAAGCGTTTCCTGAGGTGATTGACGCGTGACAGTTTGGCAACCCCTATGATTACGCATGAGAGAGAAAAAACTCTTCTGTTTCGCACACGTTCCCATCAAATACCCTTTTGAATTCCTGAACCGATAAGCTTCCGGCTGAGTCAGCAGATTATCCTTAGCTATCGTCACTAAATAAAAGCGAACACGTGTAGCATTAACCACCACATCCCATTTAGAAGATAACATTAAATCCCGGAGCCAAAAAAATAGCTTGTAATGAAGGAAACCAGATTTTTGGAAAAAAACAAAAAGATTTCCGTGCATAGAGTGTCAAAGATAAAGAAATAAATCAACATATATGTGGGAATTTGTGATGTCAATAGAGACACAAAACAGTGGATCCCGGGCACGAATCTCTTCCTCCAAAGTCAAGAGAGACCTTAAAGTGTTTGTGTGGTTTCCCGTTGAATTACGATCAATCACTACTTAAGAAGTGTTGAAAGGCATCTTTTAATAAGGCTTATTTGGGAGGATTTCGCTTCAGTTCAGAATTCCTGATCTTGATATAAGACAGAAATCGACTGAAGAACTTGTGAGACCAATGTGGTCTATTGAACAAGAAGGTTTGGATAATATTTAAGTGACATGTTTGATAATACGTGGTGTGAAATCTAAAAAAAAAATTAAAATTGGTTTCTAAGGGAAGAAATGTTATGGTATGTAACAATTTCATAAGAATCACACAAAAGGAAAAATTAGAGATTTCATGGTACAACCACTTGGGTGAATTCGTTAATTCATGAGTGAAAACTAGAGCAAATTTAATTATTCACCGTTAATTCATAGTAGGTGTTGAATTGTGGGTTTCACTTAGCATGTAGTGACACGAAGCTAAGACCATAAACACAGAGATTGTGTAACCATAAACCTCAGTGGTAATTTATGAGAGTCTCAAGGGTTACGTGTTTGAAGCAAATATGATGGAGAAAAATATTTGAGGTGGTAAAGGGAAACCAAAGTACCTCTGCTATAAAAATAGTGACCAAGCAGAAAAACTCGTAATTCATATGAGAAAAGAGTAAGGTAGTTCATCATTAGAATAAATGTAGTAGCCTAATTGGGAAGACAAGGTTTGTATGTACGAAGTCAGTAAGGCTTTATTCAGAATCAGTTGAGGCTTTGGACAACATGCAACAACATGCTTCTAGGGACACTTAGCTAATAAAAAGTGTGAGAATGGTACCTACCCCATCAATAATCTGTAGACTATTAATATAAACAAAAGAAGAGACTAAAAGAAAAATAAAATATTTTTGGAGTTTGTAATAACTTAGTAAAGAGAAAAATAAAACAGACCAAACAAAAAATTTTGAAACCGAACCCAAAATAGACCGAACGCTTGGTTCATTTCGGTTCAAAAAAAATTTTGGAATAAAAAAATTTGGAAAACAATTGTACAAAAGTTTACAACCAAAGAAACTACCTTTTTGAGATAAGCGAAAAAAAGTGCAATGGGACCGAACCCGAGCGGTCGGTTGATTTCAGTACCCATGTGAACCGAACCCAAAATAGACCGAACGTTCGGTTCATTTCGCTTCTAACATTTAGATTTGTTAAGGAGTTTTTGGTACTGACTCCGATTCCATCATACCTAGTCCTTGTAGAATTTTATTAAAACTTGCTTCAGGAAGGGCTTTGGTGAATATGTCAGCTAGTTGATCAGTGGTTCGAACAAAGTGAATCTCTACGTTTCCGTCTTCCACATGATCCTTAATGAAGTGATACCTCAATGCAATATGTTTGGTTTTGGAATGTTGCACTGGGTTATGACAGATCCTAATTGCACTTTCTGAGTCACATTATAGTGGGATCTTTTTCATATTGAGTTCATAGTACCGGAGTTGGCTTTGGATCCAAATCACTTGAGATGTGCATGAGGCGGCTGCAATGTATTCTGCTTCGGCTGTAGACAGAGAAACACACGTTTGTTTCATAGATTGCCAGCTTACCAACTTTCCGTCGATGAATTGATAGCCTCCTGTAGTGCTTTTCCTGTCTAAACTACATCCTCCAAGGTCTACATCTGAGTAGGCATGAACAAAGAAACCTGAGTTTGAAGGATACCAGAGACCAAGAGAGGTGGTTCGCTTCAAATACCGGAGTATATTCTTCACTGCCAGCATATGTGGTTCACGAGGGTTTGCTTGAAACCTAGCACAATAGCACACAGAAAACATTATATCAGGCCTGCTAGCTGTGAGGTACATCTGGGAACAATCATTTGGCGATATAGCATTATGTCAACTGCCGGTTTTTCTAATGATGGTGTGAGCTTGGTTCCGAATGCCATAGGGAATTTGACTTTTGAATCTCCCATCATGCCGAACTTAGCAAAAAGAGTCTTGGCATATGCTTCCTAGTTGATAAAGATGCCTTCGGGTCCCTGTCTAATATTTAAACCATGGAAAAAGTTAATCAGACCCATTGAGATCATTTCAAATTTTGTCCCCATCAACTTTCTAAATTCACCACTAGCCGAGCCTTGTTCCGGATAACATTCCCTTCCTTGTCAATTTTGTTCCTGAATACCTACTTGAGACCGACGACTGAGGCATCTTTCGGTGTTGGAATGAGACGCCAGACCTTATTTCTTTCAAACTCATTGAGTTCGTCTTACATTGCCTGGACCCAATCAGAGTGATCAAGGGCAATATTGACGGTCTTCGGCTCAATTTTGGACACGAAAGAATTAAACATGCAGAACTCTACTTTGGAGAATAAACCAGTTTGTTTTGCCTTCAGTTGTGAACGAGTTAGAACTTTCTCTGATGTGTCAACCACTATTTGAGATATAGGATTATCTCTGGTCCATTTGGTGAGAGGAAGATAGTTTGGATCATAGGACGGATCCAATTCAACATTTACCATTTCTTCCAACTCTGATTGAATGTCATCATCATAGAGCATATTGGAATGCTCCCAATCGAAAGGAGATGAGCCAAGAAATCTTTCTTCAACCGGGCTTTCGGGTTGATCCAGGCTTTTGGTTGTTACTGGACTTTCGGGTGCATAGGGGCTTTCAGGTGAAACAGGACTTTCGGTTGCAGAGGGGCTTTCGGGTGCAACAGGACTTTCGGGTGCAGAAGGGCTTTCGGGTGCGTCAAAAATTGGATTCTCCCCCTGAATATGTGAGTCCTGCTCATTTGAAAAGGATAGATTCTCCCCCTCGACTGAAGTACCGCTCTGGGGAGGTTCTTTTCGAACTGGTTCTTCCGTTCCCATTCGTTTGGCTGCATCTTCAACGATCTTCTTTAGGTGATCAATCTTGTTGTCTGCTACCGTGGCTTCAGAGTGAGCTACTTTCTCAGGTTCATCAAATAGATCCATGAACTGGTCAAAGAGATTGGCGATAGAGGCTGTGACATGACCTGTTTGAGAGAAAATCTCTCCTATTGCTACTCCATTGGACTTCAACTTCTTGACGTAATTGTCATCGAACATCACATAATAGAATTCTTCAATTCTTTTTGAACGCTTATTCAAAACCTTGTAAGCCTTTGAAGTAAGAGAATATCCTAGAAAGAGTCCTTCATTAGCTTTGACGTCAAACTTGTTGCGATGTTCTTTGAAGTTGAAGATGAAGCACCTGGAACCGAACACATGGAAGAATTTGACATTCGGCTTCCTGTTGTTGATTATCTCATAAGGAGTGAGAGAGAAACGTTTGTTGAGATAAGACCTATTCTGAGTAAAACATGTTGCAGCAATAGCGTCAGCCCAGAAATATAAGGGAAGAGTGGAAAAACTTATCATGGTTCGGGCCGCCTCACACAAGGATCGGTTTCGCCTTTCGACAATTCCATTGTGTTGAGGTGTATAAGGGGCTGAGAAGTTGTGACTGGTCCCTTTTTCTACCAAGAAGTCTTCGAATTCTTTGTTCTTGAACTCTAGTCCATTGTAGCTCCTAATGTTTCTAACGACTTTCCTCAGTTGTACTTCTACCTTCTTGATAAAGATTTTCAGTTTGGGAGTCGCCTCAGATTTGTGCTTTAAAAAGAATACCCAAGTAAAACGTGAGAAATCATCATCAATAACAAGGATATACTTGTTACTGCCAATGCTCTCGATTGATGATGGACCACATAAGTCGATGTGAAGCAACTCAAGTGGTTCAACAACTTTCGTGTTTATGATCGTTGGATGACTTTCACGACTTTGTTTCCCCATTTCGCATGCAGCGCACAAGTGTTCACGATCGAATTTGAGCAATGGAAGACCCCAAACATGACCTCCGGTGACAAGCTTGTTGATGTCTTTGAAGTTGAGATGTGAAAGCCTTCGGTGCCACAACCAACTTTCGTCTGAGTGCGCTTTGGATAAAAGACATATTGTTGGATTCCCTTTGATTGGTCTGAGATTCAGAGGAAACATTTCACCTTTTCGATCTGATTTGAGAATGACTTTGTTGGATTTCTTCTCTATAATTTCTGAACCTTCGTCATCGAACGAAACATTGAGACCGGTTCCTCCCACCAGTTGAGACACACTGATGAGGTTATGCTGCAACCCCTCTACATACGCCACCTTTCTGATTGTAAAATCTCCATTTGTTATCATCCCATAACCCTTTATCGTTCCATAAGAGTTGTTACCGAACTTGACATTGCCACCATTTTGAAGAGACTGAAACTCCCTTAGTTCTTCCTTCCTTCCTGTCATGTGATGCGAGCAGCCACTGTCTAGGTACCATTCTTCGTCAAACTGCTCGTCACTTATAACCTGCAAAAATTAAGCAGATTTAGGAACCCAAAGTTTCTTGGGTCCACGTGAGCCTTTTATAGAAACAGGAATAGTAAGAGAAACATCAACGAGATATATTCGTTTAATCAAGGTTGTTTCATCTTTTCTTTTAATAGTAAACACTTTGATTTTATTAGAATTAGATGCAGGTGTATTAGCTTTAGGTTCTGGTGTTTGGACTTTAGCCTGCTTTCGGTCTTCATCAGCTGAGAAAATTTTACTTTTTCCTTTTAAGTCCTTTGATGATCTTGAATTTAGTGTAGGATCATAATTAGGCTTAGAGGAAGATTGAGAACGAGAAGAATTAGAGGAAGTGAAATTAGAATGAGAATTTTTCCTGACTTGAGATTCAGAATGACCCTTTCGGTTGTGGTCATTTGAGGGACCGAACCTAGACGTTCGGTTGCTGATTGATGATGAACTGAAATTGGGTCTTTTATTGTAAAAGCTTGACGGGATGAAATCAGGTCTTTGCCTGTTGTTGTTTCGCAGACCGAAACTAGCTTTTCGGTTGTTGTTGTTGCTTTCGGTACCGAACTTATCCTTTCGGTTCTGTTCTTCCTGTGGCCCGAAAGTCTTCCTCTGGTTCTTTTGAATTGGAGATTCGAATTTCCTTTGACTCTTGTTTTCTTCTCCTTTTGACTTAGAATTTTTGTCAAAGTGAGTGTAGTGAGGATTTTGGGAGCGCCCAAATTGCTTTCGCTTAGAGAGATTTTTCTTGTATCTCAAGTTTTTCTGCTGCTTTTGATTTGTCACCGGTTTCGGTTGTCTGTGAATATTTGCCTTTTGTTTCAGCTTCTTAGCAATAGGTTCACTCTTCATGGAAGAGGTTTCGCTTGTTGAGGTGACTTCTTCCACTGGAATCTCTTTTGTGCCACTTGAACTTGGAACGTCGAAGTTCGTAGGTTTATTCAGAGGTTCGGGCACATATCTACCTTTAGTCTTCCATGATGTTCGCTCCGACAGACCGACTGTTTCATCTGCATTGTCTATCGGTGTAGACCAGAAAAATTCATCTCAACTATCTGCATTATCTTCGTTCACTATGGCAGTGAGTTCGGCTATCTGATGCTCGGTTACTCCTGTGACCTTGTACACCTGATTAGGAGTTGTTCTAACCTTCTGAAACACGACTAAGGATCGGGGACTTAGTTTTGGACAAACGAGCAAATTCCACAGAATTTTCAGAACTCAGTTTTTTGTGGTTTTCATGTTCGCTCCTGACGAACTCAGAACAGTCAACAACATCCTCTACAGAAATTTCACTCATGTCATCGTTCTCATTAAGTTTAGATGCATTTTCAACATCAATTTTATTTACTGAACTCAATTTGGCACTCAATGAGTCAAATTTTTGTATGGTTTCGGCCCTGAGTTTCAACTTATCATTTTCATCCAAAAGATTTTTAAGCATGTCCTTATGGTCTTTGGACTTAATAAAAGATTCAATTTTGTCCAGACCATACATATAAGTAGGATTGACATCGTCAGAAGATACAACACTTTCACAGTTGTATGCTTCAGCATCGATTTCATCTTCCTTAAACTCAAGGAAAGGCAAAATCATGCGATGTACCTTCTGTCCTATTTTACAGTTTAAATGCAGTTGAGTAATGTTATCATAAAGCCTTTTGGCAATCAAACAAAAAACATTCCTTTGTTTTAATAATTTTAGATTGTCTCTTTGCAAATAAATGTTTTCATCCCTAGACTTAACCAGCTCCAACTCTTTCTGCTCTATCCAAATCCTCCGTTCTTCACTCTTGGATGACACCCTGCTTATTTGGTCAGTGAGATTAGAATTTGTGACCCGTGTTTGAGTTAAACAACTATCTAGATTCGAGATTCTTGAATTCAAGTTATTTAATTCCTTTTCATATGATTTTTGAGGGATTTTAAATGAAACAAAAATGGATTGTACCTTCTTGATCAGTTCATCGAGCTCACTGATCTGCACACTGAGAGGTTTTGTTATAAAGCACAAGTCCTCTCGCTCCTTAGCCTCTTCGTTTCCACCATTAGTGTTGTATCCCCTCATCTGAGATACATCGGTCACCATCAGACATATTCCTTCAGTTTCACCATTCTTTGCAACATCAGCCTTTCCATGAGAAGGCTTTCTTACTTCATCGTCTTCTGAGTTAGTCGACCACACCTGCACGCCACCGAACTCATCATCATCTACTGAACCCTGCACAATAAGAGCATTCATAGATGGATTAGCAGCAGCTTTCTTTCGCTTAATCTCCTCCAGTCTTTTTAGGAGACTAGCTTCTTCATCCTTCTCTTCATCTTTCTCTGCCATCTTTTTCAACACGCAATCTTTTGCGTAGTGATTTTTCCCACAACAGTAAAAGCAACTGACACCATAGTCGGCTTCACCCTTCGCTTCCTTCTTTGATTCTTCAACCTTGGGCTCCTCTTTCACCTTTTTAGAGCTGTAGCTTCCCTGCCAATTACGATTTTTGTTGATCGGGAACTTTTTCTTAATGAACCTTCTGGGATTTGACACCATCATAGCATAGTCTTCAATTGTCAAATCATGATCTCCCAGATTTATATCCTCTTTGTCTTCTGTTGTACTCTTACCTTTGGACAGAAGCACCAAGGAACGCAGATTTGAAACCACGCTTTTCTCTTGCAGCACTGTCTTTTCCTGGGATTTCAGAATCCCCACTAGTTTCGCCAGCGAGTACGATTTGAATTGCTCGTGTGCTTTAACCGTTGACACGACAACCCTCCATTCGGATTTTAGGCCATTCAGGAAAGTGACCTTCTGTTCGATGAGCTTCCTTTCAATATCATGTTTGATCATCTTTCTGAGAATATGATTAAAGCGATCAAATGTCTGTGTAACAACTTCCTCTGGGTTCTGCTTGAACTCTCCAAATTCAGAGAGAAGTAAGGTCTGAATTGAGTGCTCCAGATCTTCATCTGTGGAATACAGCTCTCGCAGCCGATCCCAGATTTCCTTTGTTGTACTGCAAGAACTCACCAATCTAAACGTGTCGGATTGAAGAGCGAATCGAATTAGTCTCAATGCCTTAATGTTGCATTGAAACTTCTCCTTTTCGTCCTGAGCAACATCTTTCACGTCTTTCAACAAATCATTGTATTCCTTTTGAGTTTTAATGATTGTAGATGTTCCTAAATGAGCAAATAGGCCAGATATAATAGCTTCCCATATCAGATACCCATTATCTTCAGATCCAATGACATAGTCTTCAAAGTGGTGCGTCCACACTTTGTAATCTTGAGTGTAGAGAATTGGAATCTTGGTTGTAGATCCTATACTGTTTGAGATGTTAATAGGATTAGAATGAGAATCGTCCATGCTTGATCGATTAACCTGTTATAAGATCAGACTTTGTAATACGTAAGATTAGGGCAAGATGAATAAATAATGAGATACGTCAATTATGGAGTGACGGCTCAATAAATATCAATGAATGCAGAATAAACCCTAATCACTTCTTTCACAGAAGAGATGTGTATGAATTACACAGTCTCCCGCTCTGATACCAATTGATGAGTTAAGAATCTCTTTGACCATTTAAATCTTTAAACAAGTTAATCACAAAGGCATAAACAGAAAAATCAAACACAAGAGTGAATCAAAATATGTCGAATGATTCAAATAGATTCAAGCCTCAGCAGAGCTCGACAAAGAACTTCTACTATAGAGGCTGTTAGGGTTACAGACGATAAAACAGTAAAAAGTTTATGAATGATCGACTTCCAATCTTACGTACAAAGATGAATGCAAGCATCTATAAATACTAAACCCTAGAAATAACTCACGGATGGACTGGCCCAATCCGGATACAAAAATGGACTAAGTAACGAGCCCAAGACGCAACACCCATCAGACCCTACAACTACCCCGCACCTGGCTGCTAGCTACAATCGGACCAAAAGGTCCAAGGGTGACAAAAGTCATAAAATGCTATTGGCCCCGTTCCGAGCCTTATCTAGTCTATTGTATGGTTATGGAATTCGCAATCTAGATTATGAAAACTTTTTCTACTTACTTATTAGTTTTATATACGTGTTAAAACTAATGTACTTTTCAAGGATAACCAGACTTTCAGGAAACATCATTCAAACACTTTTAGTATGGTAGATACTTGTACACTGCGTTCTGAATCAATAACCAACCACAAACTTTTAAGGAAAATAAGGGTTTTTCCTGGGATAACTGAACTATTCTTAACTAGACCGTGTAACAAATGGATAACTAAACTTTACTTATAAGAAAATATGGGATTTTCTTGGATAATAACTTTTCAGAGAACCAAAGGAAACTTTTTCTTTTACAGAAACAAACTGCTTATGAACTCACCAGCTTTATGCTGATTTTTCAAAACTGCTTGTATTATCAGGTCCACATTAGACAGGTATCCCGAAATCTTTGGGCGAAGACGGAGCTTGTAGAAGACACGTCTTTACTTTTGTTCATTTTGGATGTATATATCTATAATCATGTATAACTTTACTTTCAAACAAATGTAAATTTCCTATGTAATGTAATGGTTGTGTTTAATATGCTTACTATGTACATTGGTTGTGATACTTAACATGAAGTCACCTCCGCCCCGGAACGTTTCCGCCTTCGGTTTCGGGGTGTGGCAGAGTCCTACTACGAACTCTGAGACAAAGCCACCCAGGACTACAAACGAACATTCTACTATTCGAAAGAACCTAGTCATGAAAACCAAACTCACATACTCCCTATCGATCTAAGCAGTAGAAAAAATAATAGAGGAAGACCCCGACGAGACTTCCATGGTCCGACACCTTGATGAGCCGTAGATTTACAGGGACGGAGTTAGGAACAAGGTCAACACCCTCCCTATGGCATGGATGAAGCTTCTACAACCTCAAAAGGGGAGGATTAGTAGACAGGGCTCTCCTTGTCATAGTACGCCGCATCACTCACTAGAGAGTACAAACCCGAGCATCGGTCAGCCGAATCATGGAGGTTGATGCTACCACCAAGATCATCGCAATTCACCTTCGTCACTTGGATGGAGCCCTTGAACAAGAACAGGAACCACATCAAATCCTTTAGAGGAAAGTGATCGCAACTCGAGCCGAGATTATAGAGTACCGGGAACGTTATCAGCGTTAGAGAAAACACGTGATGAAAACAGAACATCAAATGATAGAAGCCAGGGCAGAGGTTTGGCAATGCAGACTTTCATATCTCCATTCTATGGCCCATGAAACACCACCTACCGCGAGTAGTGTGTACACTACTGACAAGTCGATACAGACTCAAACTATTGATGTGCGCTTGAACACTACCCCGTCATACACATAAATTCGACCCTTAAAATTTAGGGATTTCACTATTCAAATGGGTCATGTCACTTCCAATATTACGAAAAATACCCCTATCTTTTCCCCAAATTCTTGAAGTCCCAGTCAAAAGACTAATTTCGGGATGAAATTCCTTCTAAATGGGGCATGATGTGACAATCGTCAATTTCCGGTCAAGTCAAAGTCAAATAAAGTCAACAAGTCAAACCGGTCAACTCATTTAACCCTTGTATGTTAGGGTTTTCATTATGTTACTATTTTACAACTCGCTATTTTAATAAGGAGTTATCACTCGGAAAGTTTGTATGCTCAGAAATTTTATACCCTAATCAGGGTAAGTGATGGAACTACTCGATAAAAACCCTATTACATACCCTTCGGGGGCATATAACAATCATAACGAGGCTTAACGGGGTGTACAAACCTTGCTTTGCGAAGCTAAACATTCAAAAAGGTCACAAATGAAGTCTCTCTCAATCTCTCTTTCTCCCAAATCTCTCTCATAACCTCTCTCAACTTTTTATAATCATTTGGGGGCATCCCGACCCTTAACTTAGCCAAAACCGCGCAAACGGAAAGTTTACTTGAAAAATAGCCTTATAGGGCTGAAACCCTAAGAAGCGAAATCCCTATGAAGCGAAACCAAAGGACCAAAGCCGAAACCCAGAGAACCGAAGGTGAAGACCAGGGAGTCAAACCTACATAAGACCGAAACTACATATCGGACCGAACCTCGCCTTCGCTTCTCACGCGTCACCTTCGCTTTTGGTCCCTTCCCTTTCACCTATGTGATTTCTCGGCCGAACCCTTCTCTCGGTTCTCATCATACAACCGAAGCACCCTTCGGTTCTAAGCATGTTAGGACCGAACTTCGGTCCTAAGCTCAGATTTTCGCAGATTTCGCATCTTTTTCTCGGTTTTCGACCACTTTCGCGTTTTAAGCCCCTTTTTCATGATTTTGACATGGGATTGTCACCCAAACTCATATTTTGACATACAAGACCCTATATGTTCATAATTTAAACACATTATATGGGAAAACTTTGTCTTGGAATAATATCTAGTGGATAAGATATTAAGGTAGAGTGTTGACTTTACCTTAAAGTTATGACACAAGCAACCTCCCATACCCACTCCATATCACTATTCATGCTTTAAGTCACCAATCCAATTATCCCTAGTCTATTCCTTATCCCCTCACACCCTTCCACAACAAGTTATCTTGCAAAAGGGCTAGGAATTCCTCATGTCATCTCCAAGAAGTCCTTCCTTTCACATTAAGCAAAACACTTTTCTCTCTCCACTTCTCTCCAAGATTTCGAGATTCTCCAGAGATATTGAGCTTTTCATCCTCCTTTGGTAAGTAAATTTCATCCCTCAATTGATTATCTTACACCCCTTCACTCAAATCATGGGTTCCTTACACAAACATCATCATAATTGTTGCTAGATCTTCGATTCTTCAAGCATCTCCCAAGTGTTCTTGACTTGGAAACTTCTTCTATTCATCATCCATCTTCTGAAATCACTCAAGGTGAGTTCATACCCCCACATTTTCATATTTTCTTCAAGTTTTAGGGGGAGAATACAAGTTAAATCACCAAGAATTTAATAAACCTCATACATCAACCTTCCACAGAAAAGTTGAGTTCCATTCATGGTCTGTTTTGAACATCTTAAACTTTTTAGTTTTCAAAACTGTATTAGGTGCAAATAATTCAGGTTTATACCTTTAAAATGACTACTTGTACATGTTCATACGATTTTCTACACATCATGGTAATGGTTGTGTATAGATCAATATTGGGTCTGACAAACCCACACCTGAGCTACATGCAACAGCTAGACCGGCAGGACTGAGGTGACAAGTGTCATTTAACTTTGCGACGCCTGAAGAACATCGTATTACGAGGTCGACTAAGTTTTAGCATGGTTATAATAACTCACATGGGGTATTAACAAAACATAAGATTTACTAGCTTTTCCTTAAATTAAACGAGTTAATGTCGATTTAAACTTGCATAGATTACAACTTATATGGAAAATACTAGTACATTATTAGTCTTGGCATTTAAGACTACACAAGCATTTTGATAATCTATAATAGGTATAGTTATGTTTCTTTTACATTTCGAACTCATTACAAAGGATTTTCATTTCATATAAATGGAGTACGAATACAAAGCACTGGGTTTACGCAAAATGGTTTTTATGATATTAAAACTACAACTCATCTAGAATTTGTTAGTTTCTGGCTATAATTGCCAAGTCTATATGTTAGAGTTAGAATTTAGTTGTGATCGACTTAGAATTGGTGGGCCCCCCTTACTTCATGTTCCTTGTTTGGTGGTGGACCTAGGGTATACCCATTATATTCGCCGGTTTATTTAACTTAAATTTTATATAACTTATATACACTAGGTGATTATAGAGGGAACCTGTGGGTCTTTCTAGGGTACATTATTGCATAAAATAGGAGCTTTCATTACACATTTCATAAAGAAATATTGGATTTTATAGAATAATATACATTCACTTTTACAAGGAAAATGGCATCTTTATCAAATAAAACTCTTATGAACTCACTAACTTAATTGTTGACAATCTTTCAAAAGTACTTGTATTCTCAGAAAATCAGTATAACAGGAAAATTAGTGGCTTTTGAGGATGAGACAGTAAGGCATCAAACATTCATTTTTGTCGACATAATGTAATTGATTCAGAAACGTGTAAACGCATACTATGGTGTAACTTTTTCAGTTATATTTATGTTGGTTGTTTGTACTTTGAGCACTATTATACTTGTTGTTGTGATACTATACATGAAGTCCTCCACCCCCGGACGTTTCCTCCATCTTTGGTTTGGGGGTGTGACAATGCTGCGGATGACGAGATGAAAAAGGCCCGATACCATGAGATGTTGCGGAGTGATATTTGTCTGTTTGTGAGCCGATCCAGCTGTAAAGCGCTGGAGGATATGATAGCATGGGCTCGGGAGAGGGATATCGATTTGGAGATGGGAAGAAACTGTGTTCTGGATAGTATACAGACACTATGATTTCTTGGTTATGTTGTTTGGACTAACCAATGCTCCCGCATCATTCATGGATTTGATGAACAGGGTTTGTAAACCATTCCTCGATAAATCTGTGATGGTGTTCACAGATTATATTCTGATATACTTAAAGATATTGGAGGAGCATGACAAGAATTTACGAAACATATTAGAAGTCTTGAAGAAGGATAAGGTGTATGCAAAGTTCTCCAAATGCAATTTTTGGATTCGAGAAGTCCAATTCTTGGGTCATGTGGTTAACCAGGACAGAATAATGGTTGAACCAATAAAGATCGAAGCTCTGATGAAGTGGGAACGATCGAAAAGTCCCACGAAAATTCTAAGCTTTCTGGGATTAGCTGGATATTATCGAAGTTTACCCAAGGCTTTTCTTCGATAGCTTCTCCATTGATAGCTTTGACCCATAAAGGAGTTGTTTATACTTGGAGCGAGAAGCACGAAGAAGCATTTGGAAAGCTAAAGAAAAAGTTGTGTGAAGCACCAATTCTTTCCTTACCCCGATGGAGTTAAAGACTTTGCAATTTATAGCGATGCATCTGGAGTTGTGTTAGGTTGTGTTCTGACCCAAAGAGAAAAATTGATAGAATATACATCTCGACAATTGAAAGAGCATGAAAAGAACTACCCCACTCATGATTTGGAGTTGGCAGCGATAGTATTTTCCCTAAAGATATGGAGGCATTATCTCTATGGCACGAAGTGCAAATTTTTCATTGATCATAAGAGTCTCTAGTATCTCTATAATCAAAAGGAAATAAACATGAGGCAACGACGTTGGCTAAAGTTACTCAAGGATTACGACTATGAGATACTTTACCACCCTAGTGAAGCAAATGTTGTAGCTGATGCTCTAATTCGGAAGGTAAACCTTGAAAGGAAAAGGCCAAGACGTTGAGAATTGAAGTTGTCTCAACGATTGTGGAAAGCAATAAGAAAGCTCAAGAAGAAACTTTAGAGAAAAATGACCGAAAGGAAGAATGTTTGGGTAAAATGTTAGTGTTTGGTACAAACAATCAAGGATTAAAGGTATTCCAAGATAAGATTTGGGCACCTAAGATGGGAGGAGTAAGAGATCTTCTGATGGAAGAAGCTCACATGACCATGTACTCGATTCATCCCGGCAGCACTAAAATGTATAGGGATCTAACACCCTGCTACTGGTGGTCGACGATGAAGCTCGATGTTGCAACGTATGTGCCCGAGTGTGTAACATGTGCAAGAGTTAAGGAACAACATTAGAAACAATATGGGAGTTTATAAGCTTTACATGTACCCATAGGTAAATAGGAAGACATCACCATGAATTTTGTGACTAAACTACCCAGGATGAAGAACTGACACGACATGATTTGGATAGTCATGGATCGTTTTGATAAAAGTGCACACTTCATAGCGGCCAATGAGAGGTGGTCTATGGATAAGCTTGCAAATGCTTACCTGAAGGAAGTGGTAAGACTTCACGGTGTTCCTTTAACGATTGTATTAGATCGTGATAGTCATTTTACGTCAAGGTTTTGGAGGAGTCTACAAGAGAAAATGGGTACAAAATTATGTTGAAGTATACCTTACCTTTGGCAGACTGATGGTCAGAGCGAAAGAACAATTCCAACACTTGAAGATATGCTAAGAGCATGTACCCTAGAGTTCCAAGGTAACTGGGATGAACAATTACCTCTAGTAGAGTTTTCCTACAATAATAGTTTCCACTCGAGCATCAAGATAGCACCTAATCAAGCTTTGTACGGACATAAGTGCCGTACGCCGTCTTGTTGGCTTGAAGCTGTAGAAAAGAAGTTTATGGGACCTGAGATAGTCCATCAAATTGCTGAAGAGCTAAAGGTGATTAGGGAAATGACGTTAGCAGCTCAGGATTGTCAAAAGAGCTATGTTGACAAGAAAAGATGACCGATGACATTCGAAGTTAGAGATTTGGTTTTTCTTAAAGTCTCATTGTGGAAGGGACTTATAAGATTCGGAAAAAAGGAAAGTTGAGTCCAAGGTTTATTGGACCATTTAAATTTCTTCAGAGGATTAGGAACGAAGTTTACAAGCTCGAATTACCAGAAGAACTAGATGGTATTCAAAACACTTTTCATGTATGTTGATTGAGGAAGTTCACAGGAGAAGATCCCAACATAATTCCAATTTTAGAGTTAAGGATGGATGAAAATAAGAGGCTAATCGAAGAGCCTGAAGCAATTGTTAACCGTAAGACAAAGAAGTTGTGACGAAAGATGGTCGACTTGGTGCTTGTGCAATAGAAACATACGAATGGGCCAAACCTCACCTGAGAAACAGAGAGTGACATGATGAGCCGCTATCCACATCTTTTTGCTGATGCATGATTTCGAGACAGAATCATCATAAGGGGGAAAGAATTGTAACGCCTGCATTTCTGGCTAAACATTATTGTGATGATGTAATAGTTAGGGTCAACAATTATAACAAATTTGACGTAATAAAGAAGAATTATGTGAATATTATGTGTTTCATGATTATTATAATATAATAAAATAGGAAAAATTAGTCAAATCGTCTGTAAATCGTAAAAATAAGTGTGCCAAAACATATATATATATATATATATATATATATATATATATATATATATATATATATATATATATATAGAAAGTGCACGTCGTCCCAATCCCAAAAATATAAATTTCGTCAAAATCCGAATCCGTATGAATTAGGTATGATTTTTATAAGATATAAAAGTCAGTCGCGCATAAGGAATGTGTGACGTAAAAAACTACGAAGAGAATGGTTGACTCTTAGCTAATGCGACCAAAACAAAATCATTGTAATCCTTAAAATAGGAATTTTGAGAAAAAGAATGCTAGAAACGGAGTCCGTATGAGAGAGTTATGACTTTAGCAAAATCATTTAATTTTATAAAAAAATAGACAAAAATATAAATTCAAAATTAGTCGACGGAGTCTAAACGAAAGTTGTAGATCTTGTCGATAGCTACGCGTGGATATAAAAAACGTCAAAAACGGAGTTGATATGAACGCGTTATAATTTTTAATAGCATATTTACGTATTAAAATAAAGTATAAATCATATATACGTGTGTGTGTGTGTGTGTGTGTGTGTATATATATATACATATGTATATATCATTAGAAAGGTATTGATGATGTGTTCGTTATAAGACTAGTGTTTAGTACTTTCGACATTAATTTAGTACAAATATCATTAAATCTATTTAAAATATTATTATAAATGGGTGTTTAGTCATTTAAGTAAATATAGCAGGTGGCTTTTGAAAATTCAATTACTATAAATAAGAGCCTCTAGGCTCTCATATTTCTTGCACCATTCTCTTGATTCAAGAGTCTTTCTCTTCTTTACCCCCGAGCATTTCGGTCCCTTGTGATTCGACTTATTTTTCTATAGTTTTTAGTATAGTGAGGTGAGCGCTGGAGTGCTACAATAATCTTTCTTAGAAAGATTCAGCGAAGGAGTTCTGCCCATGCAGAGCCCGACTCCTAGCTAAGTAAGTTATGCTACCCTACTTTAAATATAGCTTATAATATCGTTATTAAGAACCTATAAATAAAATTTATCAGTGATTTAAAGTCGTTATACTAATTTGATCTACTTACAAGGATGATGTCTAGGTTGTGATTTAGTGAGGTGTTTAAAGTGGGATTTCCAAACAGTATACCTCATATACTAAATGGACCCTACCTCTGATATGATCCTACCTGATTTGTTCATTACTTGATAGATCATGAAGTAGACTCTAAGTTAATGATGAATCTAGACTCATAATTAGTCGCAATAAATATTAGACTAAAATTTAGTGGTAATAATATTAGGTTTTGTCGAAGGATATCATATTGTTAAGAAGCGCAGCGCGGCTCGAATTTCGAGTCGTCACTTTTACAAGTAAGTGCATAGTTACTTTCATCTTACATGTAGATTTGAAGTATTTTATATAAATTACATGCTATGTGTGCATATTATCTCTTTACTTGATATTCATTCTGGATTAAGACTTTTATACAATTTAAATGATTTAAACTGCATATGAATTTTATATCTACAAAAATGTTAGGGTAAAACATGGGTAGATGAAATAGATGATGTATGATAAAATAGTGAGAGACCTCGATGTTGACGATGATCTAGTCATCTAGCAGAGTATAGATGATGACCACAGACTATTCTAGACAGTCCAGTGGAACATTAGCTGGCTCGCAACTTGTCGGTGTTTGTGGACGATGTGTTCACCAGTGTACTCCATCCCCCTCATGTTTTCCTTACATACATTTATTGCTACGGAACCCCCTTAGCAGTAGTGTTCATCTTGATGAAAATCCTTAGGATAGGTCCCTTATGATTGATGTTTTAGGGACGTAAAGTGAGGTTAATGGGAACGGGTAATTGGGTTGATTGTTGTGATGAAACTAATAAACTATTTATTATGGGATGAAAACCCTATGTGCTCACTAGGCTCCTAATCCTGACCCACTCAGTTTCTTATATTACAGATAGTGGCACAAGAGCATAGTTGGACGACTTGACGAGGGATTATGGATTATAGGCCAGCAGATATAAATAAATGTTGTAAGGACTATGTTGTTATGTTTATGCTTTTGATCTGTATCAAACATGACATCCTGAGGCTTTAATATAATGAAATAAATTTCTTCGGAAATGCTTTGATAAATCTTTGTCATACTTATCTTTTGGGAACAAATTCGCCAACACTTTTCTTTAAAAGGTTACTCTGATTTTCAAACAAAGCATAAAAAAATCTGTATTTTCTGGCCGTGAAAATGGGGATGTCACATGCATAATGATTGTTTAGTTATATCATGATAATTCAAAAATATACATATTTATTTATAAGGTACCTGAATATTCGAACAATATTGTTTGGAGTTGTGTCAGATTAAAGTTGTATGATTCCTCTGTTTCGGATAGAACTAATGATTTCCAACCAGTATAAAAGGAATTCTAGTAGTCTTCCCTTCGTATACTGTAACACCCATAAAATCATGCCAAAATAAACTTTTAAAAACATTTAAAATGCTAATAGTTATTACAAAAGGTTTCCAAAATAGTTTCATATCAGAGTTCCCGGAATCATAATCATAAATTGAGGAAAGTGTACGGTCACGCCTTCGCCTTCCTGCGGTCATCGGCCAAACCTGAAACAATATTCGATAAATATAAGCTCGAAGGCTTAGCGAGTTACCCCCAAAATACCAACCTCATATAACTATAAATGTATCATATAACAACCATGCATCTCGAGTCTGTAGTGTGACTGGTCCGCCTGCACCGGGCCTTCAGTCCACCTGGTCCACTCCATGAGTCTACAGTATGACTGGACCACGCGCACCGGGCCTTCAGCTTGTCGGGTCCACTCTTCGAGCCTCATCATGTCTGTACCACCCTCTAAGGCCTTCACCCTATCCGGACCGCTCGCTGGGCCTTCGGCCTGACAATGTACCCTTCTGGGTCTACAGTCTATCCGGTCCGCCCTGGGTATGTTGGCCTACAACACAAAGCAGGACCTGCCTCAACCCAGCCCCAAACAACAACCATGTGCACATATAACAGATAATTAAATAACCGTCCATAGACAAAACAACAGATCTAACAAATCATATAGCATAGGATGCTCCCAGTACTTATCGACGCTGCCGCCACCACTCCTGATATCTAACTCTCCATTCTGGAGGTACTCACCTCCTTCCTTGCCTAAGAAGGCCTAATCAAGGTCCTTCACAACACCAACAAGCATCACAGTACTGAAACCACAATCCATAATATCCACTTGTAGGGCAAGCTGTTATACTATTTCATATATACATTCTCGGAATCTTATCATATAATTATCTAACCCGCACAATGATCTACCATGCATACAGAGTCTTCAGTATGATGGGACCGCCTTACCAGGCCTTCCGTCTATCTGGACCACTCTCAGAAACTTCAGCGTGTCTGGACCGTTCTCCGAGCCTTCGGCCTGGCTGGTACGCCCCACCGGATTTCAGTCTATCCGGACCGCTCTGAATTACTAAGCAGCGCCTTGGGCCATCCCCTCTTGGTGACCCTTCCCATGAAAACTGTTCTCACCCACTTGGGGGTTTCGAGCTTCAGATCCATTCCGCAGACCATAATCCCGGCCTAACCCTAGGCCTCATGACGATTGTCCACCTATTCGAGCAGTCGCGACCCAAACCTTGACCCACGCACCTACCACATGTGCTAAGTAACCCGCAATGACTGTTGCTCAGTTGAGAATTTCCAATTCTCCCCCACTTGAGACACTAGCTAATACTTGCTGATGGTGAAAACAACACCACCTATCCATCCATACTGGTCTTTACCATCCTTATCTACTGATCGCTACCCTGGAGTGAGTAGCCTCCGCAAGACAACCATTCTCTCATGGTGCAACCGAACTTCAGAAGAATCCAAATCTCATCTGAACACTTCTGTATCTCTGATTTACAATTGTTATTCCTGGAACAGAGATCCTAACCTCCAATCACCAACACCCCTGGATACTAACGGACTACAACCCCTCGCTACTAAATTCCTCAAACTCTCCTATGTTGCTATGATATATGCATAAAGGGATGGACGAGAATTCAAGATATCATCATAATTAATAAGATACAAGATAGAAACATACCAGCAGCTACATCTGGTGTTGTCCTGGTCTCCACTGCTGTAAGCTGGAAGGCATGCCCCTGAGCCCTTGGAGGCTCTGCTCCACCATGACCCCCGCCAGTAATCCTTAATGTAGCCGACACTGGAGCCTGCACCAGTATCGCAACAAGATGTGGACAGTTAGTCTTCACGTGACCAACCTAATGGCAATGATAACAAATCCTCATGTCCTGAATCGGGGCCAATTGACGACAATCCCTCGCATAGTGCCCCTCTTTCCCGCAGTTGTGGAACGCACCACCAGACTTACAAACTCCAGAATGACCCTTCCCACACTTCTCACAAGTGCGGCCGCTTTGTCCTCCAACCCTAGAATCAACGGTCTTGGACCGCTTTGGCGCCGGCTGCGACAGCATCGAGGCTTGTCTCTGCTCTCGCAACTGTAACTCAATCTCAAGCTCACGCCGTCTGGCGTCCTCCTACAACTCCAACAAGGTATCACATGTCTGCGTGGTCACAAACTGCCTGATGTCCGTCTTGAGCATACTCAGATATCGGGTCATCTGAACCTGCTCCAAAGCAAACTCGGGGCAAAACATCGCCCTTTCAGTAAATATGTGAGTGATCTCCGTGACCGACTCTGAATCCTGTTGTAGGTCCAAAAACTATTGCGCTAGCCCCTCCCGCTCAACTCGTGGGACGTAACGGGTGCTGAACATATCCCGGAATCGGTCCCATGTAACCGCAACACACTGCTCATCCGAATACGATCTCGTAATCAACCTCTACCAATCCTTTGCTCTTGACCTCAGCAGGTTCAGAGCACACCTGACCTTCTTGTCAGCAGGATAAGAACATGTGAAAAAACATCCCTCTACGTTTGACAACCACCTCATAGCCACGATCGGGTCCTGGGTACCATCAAATTTCGGGGCTTCATGTTATCAAAATCCCGATACTAAAAAACTCGGCCAGATCCCAACCCTACCGCTGATACAACTGTTGTAGCTGCCACGACAGCCGCCTCTAAAAGGGCTGCATAGCGCCCATCAAAGTACTCAACCATGGCGGTCTTGATAGACCCAAACATCTCTTGCAACTGAGCCCGAAACATAGCTGCAACCTCATCATGCAAGATCTCGCAGATCTTATCATCCATCTCATCTAGCCTATAGTCTCAGGCGCTGTCGGTGTCTCCTGTCCGCCCTCTCCTGATCCTGATCTAGATCCAGTCAAGAATCGTCGTGTAACCACCATACTGAAAACATGCCGAAAAAAAAACCCGATACTCCTCATAATAACCCGGGAACCAACTCCAACCAATACCCTAGGGGTTGTGACTTCCTTGCTACTCATATGAGTCCTGTGCTTTCAGTAGTATCGGGTCATCTGAACCTGCTACTCAAGTATCACCACAACACCCTAACAATATACAAAACAAAGTAACACTCCGTCCTCACTCCTAGAGGAATGCTATATATCACATAACTGGCCTCCCGGCCTCTCACTACCCACCTATCCATGAAACATCCACGAACACTGCAACACTAGTGTATGCTAGTCATACATAACACTGGACCCTATAGACTTTCGAATATCCAATCCTACCCTAAGTTCCCAATCATATAAGAATAGAACATATGTCCAAATCAAACATTCTCAGGCTATAAGATCTTAATTATGCATGACCGTGATGCACACACAAATAACTACAGTAATGATGTCAATTTCATATAGGAAAACCCTAAGCTAGTATGCATCATGTAATCAGGAAACTCTATCATGTAATTCCTGAAGATCCCTAGCCTAGTACTAGCATGTTGTTCTAACAATCGCAATATCAGATAACAGTATGGTATTTTGGGGTCTACTTACTGGCTCCGACTGATCGTACACTCTGCATCCTCCTTTACTTACTTTGAAAACCATTTTGAAAATCATTTCTAAAATCTTTTTCCTTGATTTGAGACTGGATTCACACGAGTGTTCCTCCAATTCACTCAAACCAAGGCTCTGATACCAACTTATAACACCCTTAATATCATGCCAAAATTAACTTTCAAAAACATTTAAAATGATAATAGTTATTAAAAAAGTTTTCCAAAACAGTTTCATATCAGAGTTCCCAGAATCATAATCATAAATTGAGGAAAGTGTACGGTCACGCCTTCGCCTTCCCGCGGTCATCAGCCAAACCTGAAACAATATTCGATAAATGTAAGCTCGAAGGCTTAGTGAGTTACCCCTAAAATACCAACCTCATATGACTATAAATGTATCATATAACAGACATGCATCTCGAGTCTGCAGTGTGAGTAGTCCGCCTGCATTGGGCCTTCAGTCCACCTGGTCCACTCCCTAAGTCTACAGTATAAGTGGACGGCCCGCACCGGGACTTCAGTCTGGCTGGTCCACTCTCTGAGCCTCGGCACGTCTAGACCACCCTCTAGGGCCTTCAGCCTATCCGGACCGCTCGCTGGGCCTTCGGCCTATCAATGTATCCTTCTGGCTCTACAGTCTATCCAATCCACCATGGGTATGTTGGCCTACAACACAAAGCAGGACCCACCTCAACGCAGCCCCAAACAACAACCATGTGCACATATAACAGATAATCAAATAACTGTCCATAGACAAAACAACTGATCTAACATATCATATAACATAGCAACATCCTAACTAGGATCCCGACCTAAACCAGGTCACTAACAATATACCTTCCTATATACCAGAATACCGACGTAACCCGGGTCATAATCATAATACCATCATAATTATCAGAACGCCGATCTAATAGATCAATAAACATATCAAACCAATACAAGTATACAATCCGAGGAAGGGCCGGCCTTGGTGCCTTAGACCCTGATGATAAAGTGAGAATAACTCACCTCGAAATGCCGATCTGAACCAAAGAAGTGGATTCCCGAACCACCGTCTCACCGATAATCCCGAACTATCCAAAATAGCAAAATAATGAGTCAACACATGGAAGTATAAATCTTGACCAAGAATTCACTCATACAACAATAGCCAATTTGCCTTCCTCTAATTTGGGCCAAGGCCCAAAACCAAACCCATGATCCAAGTCCATATAACAAGGCCCTACTTTCCAAACTAGGCCCAATTATCTAATTGGGCCTACATCCAAGATCCAACACCAAGACTAGGCCCAAAACTCCTTACCCATAATGTCCAAAAAAGGTCCATGCCCAACTAGTCCATAGATAGCCCACCCCTCGAAGCCCAAATATCATAAGCCCAACAGAGTGCGTACGCTGGGCGTACCCTTCTGGTACGCGGGGCGTACACTAACTTCTGTTGACTGGAAAACGGGACCATTGACCCGGTACGCGGGGCATACTTCTACCTATGCGGGGAGTATGCGCGTCTGCACCAAAACTCTCCTAAATGCTTAGTGGCTTAAGCATTTAAGCCTATATTTCAGATCCAGAGACCAAAAGTGCTAAAGTTTCAAACTTTATCACTTTGGAAGTTCAGAAAGCTCTTAATCTAAGGTCTTAATCCATTAAGACCTTCCTAATACATGCATGGGGCACCTTAAGTGATTGGGAACTCATTTTTAACACTCATAACCCCTTCAAGAGCCTGAAAGGATAGCTCATCTCGTCGAAATCATGACATGCACCATTTTGGGACTTTTTGGGACAAGAATGCTTCCATAAGGCTACAATGGCTAGATCTATACTTTACAAGCATAAAGATTGAAGCTTTTTACCTTATGGAGCTTCTAGAGTGCAACACAACTTCAGATCTACAAGCAAATCTCCTTCTTCAACTCTTTGTTGTGATGGCTTCACCTTCAAGAGTCCAAAATGCCCACCAATTCACTCTCACTCACAAGAACTAGGGTTAGGACGTTTCTAGAAGATGGAGGCTGAGAATGATGAGAGAAAATGAGCCATAAGGTTGTTTATATAGTCCCCAACACGAGTTATTAGGGTTTCCTCCTGATATGGGTACGCCCAACGTACTAGGGCGCGCCTAGTATGCTTAGCATACTCTTATGTACGCGCAACGTACTCCTCATAGTCCAAAATTACAACTTAGCCCTTAGGTTTTCCATGGCTTAAACCTTCCATCCCAAGAACTACAAATGCCAAAACTTTGGATGTTATATATACCTTGTCTAGCCTTTTTCCAAACACTTTGATTGATGTACCACCTACAAAGTAATTGCTTAGAATTTGGAAATATTGTGCGACATGCTTTCATCAACACCAACTCTCTATCTTTGAGGGTAACTTGAGGGCAAAGAGATCCACCCATTGTCGACTTTAAACAATTTAATGCCCACGTGTAATTGAATTCTTTTTCTTCATGCATAAATACAAATGCAATGCAAAATGTTAGCTTAGTTGAAGTTACGCCGACAACTTCGAGAAGTGGCATCTTATAGTTGTTTGTTTTGTAAGTTGCATCCATCAACATCACCTGTGGAAATGCTTGCAATATCTCCAATGTTGTCGGATGAATAAAGAATAAATCTTCCAACTCGTTAGACAAATTATTTGTGCGATAATAATAAATATAACCTCCTTTCTTCAAAGATGACAAAAGACCTTGGATTTGGGTCATACCTTCGTGCTTATTCTTCCGTATTTTCGTTTTAGCGTTGTATATTGTTTGGAGTGTAGACACATTTTCCAGATTTTGCTCTTTTAGTTGATAAAATATCATGCAGCTTCACATTCTTTGCTGATAAATCGGCCACCAAACAAAATTCATTATCAGTCGATCGCATTGCAAATGCATGACCCTCCATATCTTTTACGGGTTCATGGCTATGTATTTCACATACCACACTTAACGTCCAATAATCATGTAATTTTGAATATTTACCCTTCAATTCAAAAGGAAAATTAATTTTTTTGTGCCAGTATTTCTACTGGAGATTTTTTTACTTTTATAAATACAACCACGATCACATATATCGCGTATAAGATTAACTTTAGTTAAGAGCCCACTTCCTCTTTTTTTTTTCTTATGATAATAAGCGCACATCCCAACTTTTGCACCCATTCTATTAAATCGTCACAAGATTTGAACACCTGAAAATGACTTGTTTGGTTAAAAAATTATAATGTCATTTGACAATTTATGAAGATAAAATATATGCTAATACCTTTTTTGTAGAAAATTCTGACGAGTTGTTAACAACTTCATTTCATTCGTTTGGTTGAAAACTCGCTATTATATTGATGAAAATTGTTACAGAAGATCTATAAGAGTAGTAGTTGATAATTATAAGAGACGAGTAATTGTAAGTTTAAGTGTGTAGTACTTGACATTTATATAGAGATGAATTATTTTTTTAAATTCGTTAGAACTATACATGAAGTGATATGTTATTCTTTCAAATTACAAATTGTAAAAAAAGTGACGAATTATTTTTTGAAATTTATAAAAGTTATAAACGAAGTGATGTTTTATTCTTTGAAATTGCAAGTTGTCAAAAAAGTGATGAATTATTTTTTGAAATTTGTAAAAATTATAAGCGAAGTGATGTTTTATTCCTTCAGATTGCAAGTTGTAAAAAAATAATGAATTATTTTCTGAATTTCGTAAAACTTATAAATAAAGTGATATGTTATTCTTTTAAGTTGCAAGTTATAAAAAAGTAAAGAATTGTTTTCTCGAAATGTATAAAAGTTATATGAAAAAAGCATGTATGTTTGTAGTTTTAAAAATTTCAAGTTGTAAAAAATAATAAATTATTATACAAAAATAAATGTATAAAAACAAATTTATAAAAGCGTTCAAATAAATAGAATAAATTAATAAGACTATATAAAATATAAGATATTTTTGAAGGACTAAAAAGTAAAATACTTAAAATGGAAAATATTTAAAAAAAACCACTTATATATATATATATATATATATATATATATATATATATATATATATATATATATATATATATATATATATATATATTAAAAAAAGAAAAACAAAAAAGGAATTTAATAATAAAAAAGAATAAAAAATGATTTGGATTTGACATAAATTGAAAAAAAAAAATTCCTTGAAAAAGACTTCAAACCAGCATACACTATTATTATTTTTCTTAACCGACACAAGACTTGAAAGGAAATCAAATAAAATATTTTTATAAAAAAAATTTACACAAAAAATACACAATGTTATCTTACTTTTGCTTAGTGAGAAAGAGATACCAACATACACTATTATTATTTTTCTTAACCGACACAAGACTTGAAAGGAAATCAAATAAAATATATTTATAAAAAAAATTTACACAAAAAATACACAATGTTATCTTACTTTTGCTTAGTGAGAAAGAGATATTATCAACCAGAATTTTGAAAGCTTCCAATTCATTCTAACATCTTAGATTTTAGCAAAAAAATTTAGAAACAAACAAAAAGGTTTAGAAACACTTATCTGGTGGTATCTCTGCACAATAGAAGAACAAACTCCATGCTCCAGTTTGTGGACACTATTCTTCTTTTCTTTAGGCTCGCATAAATGTGCCTTTGAGAGCCCACACTTGTTTTATTTTCTTAGATTCTGGAGAAATCATCTTTGGAATCCAAGTCTTGTTTGGTTTTGAGTGCCTAGACTTCTTTTTATTTAAGTATTTTTCTCTGTAAAAATAATTGTTAAAATAAGAAAATACATAAGAAAACTGACCAGCAGCAAGAGATCTTTTGATGTTTGAAGATGGAGTTGGAGCATGAGTCTTGACAAGGTGAGATGGAGTCTTTATAACTTGAACTGGAGTGACGATTTGTTAGCATCTGATGTCTTTGCATTACGAGTTGAAGTGACAGTGTGAATTTTCTTAGCTTAAAGCTTGTTAGCACGAGGCTTGTCAGTGCAAGAGCTACCCTTGATGTTCATCAGGGTGAAAATAAGGATTTTTTATGATGAACTCTCTTCAGGTACATTTTCTATTTTAACACTGACAGATGAAAAGCTTTTCTTCTTCACATCTTTTTCTTTTAACTTCTCCTTCAGATTAGATATCTTCTTCTCCCTTTCAACTAGCTTATTCTTCAACACTTTTATATCATCTTACATTTGATTGATGATTTTGTATTTCAGATCGAATTCAGCCTTGAAGAAAATGGATAAGGGAGCCTTTGGATCAAACATTAGTTCATGAAAACAAGATAAAGGACTTACATCGACTGCATATTTATTTATTTTACTTTTATTCTTTTCTTCTTCATTAAAAAAGTTTATGTTATCCTCCCATTTAAAAATAGTTCTCTCATTTGAGAGACATTATAAGGAGCAAAAATACCTCATACAGTTAGATAATACCAAGATAAGAAAACATACCATACTCCCCCTCTTTGTTTCTGAAGTTTTCTTCATGTGTGGATGATAGTACAAAGATATCTTCTTCTTCCCCTCTTTCTAATTTTCGAGTTTCTGAGAAAAACGTGAACTTCTGAATCTTTAACAGATCTTAGAACGGATGTTCTAAACCGCTTTGATACCAACTGAAGGTCCCAAACCCTTTGTAGATTTGTAGATCGAATACAAACAAGAAAGAACAATCAAGAACAATGATGAACAAAAAAAGTAAAGAACACAAGATATTCTCCAAATTGTTTTTTCACCAAGAAGACGGGTTGTCACAAAGACAATTATGACAGTAAGCCGTTCTATAAGAGGCACTACATTAGGGTTAACCCTAATGTTGTATATATACTAATCTAATCTAGTGAATCCCTTTAATCAAGGGAGTGTATCTAATCTAAATATAAACTGAACATGAAAATAAGGAATAGATCAGATCAAATCATCACTTGATCCAGTTATCAACACCATCACTTTAGAAGCTGATCAGAACATCAGCTTCAGCCTCAGTCATCAGCATCAGGGTCAAGCTAAGCAGCTTCAACTTCAACAAATAGTGAATGACCATAGTGAGTATCATCAACGTATCATCTGATCAATGTGTCATCAATGTATAACCATCAACTTTTGGACACAATGACTAGTCTTTAGTAGATGGTGTTTTCATGCCTTTGGTGCTGATAGAGTCATCAGGGTCTTCCAATCATTAGGGATGTTTTTTAGTCTTCGGCATATGAACTTCCATCAACATACATTCAGATTAACTAACTAAATATAATGTATATATTTGCATCATCAAATCTATACAAATGAGTGACCCAACAGGTGGATTCATAAAGTTACTAAGACACTGGTAGTTGGGTGGAAAGTGCGGATAACACTATAAATTCGTCTTGCCTTGTTTCCATCATTTTCGACATTATAGTGATGACTAGGAGAGTGGTTTTGGTTCGGGCCCAAGTGGCCATGAGGAATCGAGTCTAGGTAATGCATATATATACGTGAATAAGTTGGTTGGTTCTAAGGTTTCGAGGTCCTTGTTTAAGGTGGTACCAACTTTGGTCGGGAGATTTAAGATAAAGGTAATCGAGATGATCGACAGTAGAATATTCAACATTGAAGTAGTTTCTTAGTTGAATCCAATTATTTTCAACCAATGGTACAAAAAAGAAAATACTGAAGCACTAAATTCTTTTGAATTATGCTTTATTACTTCAAACAAAAACATGTTACAAATGTGTATCTAAATAGGTGTGTAACCTCACAAACTAATTAAACACCATGATAAAGTACATATGATAACAAAGATAACACAACACTCAATCTCTTATAAGTTTTTTTTTTTGATGCAATGTTTTGTCTGTCTTCTAAAAACTTCCTAAATGTATTGGAAATCGTAACTCAGATGGTTAGAACTGAAAGAGAATCACAAGATGTATTTGCTTGTGTTATTTTTAGACCATCCACGCATTAATAAGACGTCCGTATAGGACTCAAAACTACTTGCCAACAATAAGTTTTGCTCTTGCTTGGCCTTCATCAATTTGGAATTGATCACCCAAACCAAAATGAGCCATCAACAACCAAACAATGGTAATGAGCTCACCACCTTTGCTGACTTGTGCTGCTTGAGTATTGGCTCGTGAATGACTTGCACCATAACACAACAACTCCACCCATACCTTGCTTATAATCACCCATTTATTCTTACCAGAGTCCTCTTCTATCTTCATCAAATCTTTAGCCAAAATGCAACTATCAAATAACAATGATTTGCTCCGGTCACCCTTTACCGTGACAGGACGAACTTCTGTCGTTACATCAAGAATCTTCGTGCAAGCGTTTATCTGATCCCAATCAACTATAGTATCCGTAGATGTTTGAGTTTGGTTTTGCTCAACTTTTACTTCACCACCTTTTCCACTTTCGAAAAGCCTTTTGGCCTCGGCACAAGTATCTCTAAAACGTATTTGTCCAATACCTGCTACTGCTGACATCATACTTGGTTGCATGATAAGAAGATACAACATGTAATCTGATAGTACTTTTGCAATATTGCGATGATCATTGTTGGCTCCCATGGGTTCCTTTTTAGGTTCTTTCAATTCTTTATTGTAGCATAACTCGGTAGCGATGTGCCATAGAATGAGACTTTGATCATAGTCAACATCTATAACATATTTAAGTAAGGCACCCCAACCTTCTTCAACACGGATCACCCAATCGCCACGTGCTGAACTTATCTCCTTGGCAGATTCCAAGTCATCTGCGAGTTCTGATTTTGCTTTTAGTTCCTCGAATATGAAATCTTTGAGTTTTAGGGTGAAGCTTTCGAATTTGACATACTTGATCTCATCCATTAACCCACTAAGCCCCAGGTTTTCGTAAGCAAAATTTTGTAAGCTTGGACGTGGGTGGAGGCAGTAATAGATAAGGTTGTAAGTTGAAATGGATTCTGACCACCTTCTTCTTAAAAACTTAATCTTCCATTTGCGAATTTGTGATTCACTTTTTGTTGATTTGGCATGATCTTTTGTGTCCCGAAGAGTGCCTTCGGTCATGAGTTTGAGAAATTTACCGATGATTCGAGTCTTGCGAGACTTTTTGTCAAGCTCAGCATCTGGTGACTTTTGCAAAGTAATGATTGTCCAGTCTGAAAACACGAGCATGAATAGAGCGGTGACATCCAAAACCAATGCACCAAATAGCAAACCATAAGTAATCATGATATCAACGTCTGTAAAATTTGCTTTGTTTTTGAATAAAAACAAAACAATCGCTGAACAAATCGTTGCCAATGAAAAAAACCGACTGATGGCTCCTGTTAAACCAAACACCACTGGGAGCTTCGTGAAGAGAACCTCATAAATGAAATTTAACTCAATCTCAACCACTTTGAACGCATCTTTAGCAGTCCGATTGAGGAAGAAATCCCGACTTTGATTCCGTTCCTTTCGACTGAAAATCATATCAACAACAAGACCTTTGAATGTTTCAAAGAACTGATAAGCATATTGCACCTTCTCCAGCTCTGTTAAGTTCCCTTTTTTAGCCTTGTTTGCTGATTTAGCTGCTCGATCGGGCTCTGGAACCATTTGGATTCTTGTTGGTAGGTTAGCCTTCTTCTTATAAAAGTAATCACCCATGAGTTTAGCATAGTTTGGCCCAGGATCTGCTTCTGTAAGCATCGAACTTTTGAATCTATCGGCACTAGCAAGATAAAGAGAACGCGTTCTTTCCGCATATTTGATGATTCCTGTCAAGAACATCAGCATTGTCGGAATCCATAGCCGATTTTGTGGTAGTGACTGAACAAACACATAAACTGCAGCTATACATTGGAAAACAAGACCAAGAAGATGTCGGAGCCATAACTCATTGTCTTCTAATGCAAAAGCTGTAATGGTGTCAGGGCCACCAAGATGCACCAAAAGAAACGGCGCCCAGAATGCAAGGAGGTCTTCGTTTTCCACAGCAATTCTTGCTCCTTTTTTGCCTTGGCTTACATCAGGGTTCCCTTGACTGTTCGAGATGAGCCCAACAGCAAAGTTTGCAGCCCAATCAGCTAGCAAGTATGCTGACCATAATGGCATTATTATCCAGTTGCTTTTTGTTCGTTTTCTCAAAGGAGCAACGAGAATTAGAAATGTCTGTAACGAGAGACTCAAGATGATGAACCCTCGGAGATCCCATGTATTCCATAATTGTTTCCATTTTGGAGGAATCGGAATCTCCACCATCATTCTCCTCATTTTTCTTATCAAAAGCTTATTAAAGTTGCCTGTAGAAGATTGACAATGGCTAATTTTGATTAGTGATTGAATATCTGAAAGTCAAACATGTTGCTGTAACTAGTCTAAATTGTTCCATATTTGGTTAATGGAAACTATCATGATGAAATTAAATGTCATGCCTCCATGACTACATCCATAATGTGTGATAATATAAGTCCACTAGAATTTTGATCAACGTGGTGAAAGTCACATAGTAAACTGCGGTGTTTCAACGATCATTGAAGTCGAACAGAAGTATCACCTACGACAATTCGTTTTTTCTAGAAGCCATTATTGGTACAACTTAATTTCTGGTGTATTTGGATCTTACGAAAGCCTATATATTTAATCATCAAAAGCCTAAGCAGGAGCCTCTCTTTGATCTCATTTTTTACATTCATTTACATGCGTCTCAAAATAGATGTAAAGGACTTGATATATGTTGGAAGGATAGAAAATACGGTTTATATGTTTTAAATATTTTTATATATCTACTTTATAATATATGAAAGAAAACAATCATTTTTATTTTTAATTAATAGATTATGAGAATAAAATAAAATGAATATTAACAAACTCTAGAGTTTGTAAATTTATAAGTTTCTTGAAAAAGAGAACTGTGTTTTAACAAAATTCTCCAATAGCTTATGTGAGGATTGATCAAACTATGTCTTTTTTACAATTACAATCCGGATCTTATATAGGATTATTTTTTGTTTTGCAATATCATGATCGTTATACTGAATCGGGTCGTACCATCTTATCAAAATCATTATAAATAATAAAAAATAAAGTTTCATCTATCAATTAACGGTTCAGTTACCAATAAATAGTTTAAAAATAAAAAAAAATACAAATCTAATACAACATTTAACAATAAACAATTCAAAATGAGTATTCTACATAGATAATCCAAGAAAAAATATTATAATTCTAAAAAGTTAATGGTGATGATCTTACGATTTATGATCGATGATCTTACGATCGATCCTATGGTCAGAATCGGTTACGATCCTACGACCATCATCACGATTTTAACAAACTTTAGCAAAATTATTAAATATTAGTAAATGAAACATAATTTTTAATCAAATCAACTTATCAATCACATTTGAAAATAAACATTAGTAAATGAAACATGTTTTTAATTAAATCAACTTATCAATCACATTTAAAAGAAAACCTCATCTTAAATTAAAATGAGTGGTGATGACATGTACTTTGTGATTACTTTATTAATTCTATATCGTGACAAGAAAAAAATGAGTAAATTACTGAAATCATCCCTATAGTTTGGTCAAAAATGCATGTTTGGTCCCTAACTTTTTTTTTTGCACTCCGATCGTCCTTGTGGTTTGATTTTGTTGCGTTTTTCGTCCCTATAGTTTGGTTAAAATTGCACGTTTGGTCCTTATCTTTATGTATGTAAAGGACGAAAAACGCAACAAAATCAAACTACATGGACAATCCAAGTGTAAAAAAAAAGTTAGGGACCAAACGTGCAATTTTGACCAAACCATAGGGAAGATTTCAGTAATTTACTCAAAAAAAAGAGAGTGAGATTTGTAGATCTTTTGTGATTAGTTTATTAATTCTATATTTTAGGTTTTAACGTTTTATTCTTTCTGTGTCTTTTTTGTTTATCTGGATTTTGTGTTTGCAGTTTGTAAATCTTTTTGCGTTTTCAGGTTTTGGTGTTTCACCCGTTAGATTGATCCTTCATCGGAATTGAACCCCAAGACTCGAACCCTAATAAGTTGCAAAACCCAAAATAATACAAATGTCATTTTTTTTGAAATCAGAGTAGCTTTCATAGTTATCTTCAGGTGTTCGATGATTCAAACTTTAAATACCCGAATCCCTTGGTTTAATCCTCCTAAGTGAACGATCAAACCCTAAAACCAAAACCTACCATGTTCGTTTTCAGTTGCCGATTTAAATGTATTGCCACATCCCGACTCCATCAACCTCTCATCCTCTTCTTTTCTCTCTAATATCAAAAGCCTTAAATCTAGATGATTGGTAATTCGATATATTAAAGCATAGGGATGTCAACGGGGGCAAACGGGACGGGTAGTGCATCCCCCACCCCCGCCCCCGAAATTTTCCCATTCCCCCGCCCCGCCCCCGCCCCCGAAATGTTCAACCTTTTTACCCCCGCCCCCGCCCCCGAATCCCCTTTATTACCCCGGTCCCCGTTCCCCCGCCACCGATTAATTTTGGGCTACCTTTTTTTGGGCTAAAATAAGTTGTTATTTAGGCTAAAAGAAGCTATTTTTTAGATAACAAATAATTATTTATAGCAGAATTTTACATTTTAAAAATAAAGAAGTTATAGCATTTTAAAAAATTATACTAAAAACTAAAAAAACATGTTTTTTGATGAATTTTGGAAGCTCAAAATCATGTTATTGTTTATTATATTTATATAATTAATATATTTAAATATATATGTAATTTATTAACGGGGTCCCCATGGGGGTTTCGGGACGGGATTGCCTACCCCCGCCCCGCCCCCGAAAATAAAACGGGGGTTAATCTTGCCCCCGCCCCCGACCCCAATTTTTTTTTAAAAAATTCCCCAAACGGGACGGGGTCCCACGAGATTTTTTGACATACCTATTAAAGCAGAAATGGTGAAATTGAGAGGTTGGATTCTTGATTAAAACTTGTTGTTTTTGTTCTTGCTTGTAAAAAATGGCTGATATAAAGATTTTCTATAAATCATTTTTATGTCATTACATAAAATGATTTAGTTTCTACAACAAATGATTTAGTTTCTTCAATAAGGAAAATTTAAGAGGAATGTATCTCAAATACATTTTAGACAACTTTTGAAGTGTTCTCTTTTAGCTATTTATTTCGATTTTACCAATTAACACACTCATGTGAAGCTTATGGTATTAATCAGTTTCATCTCTATTTTGTTTTCGAGTTTTCTTTGATTTTAGTGATTTTAGTCGATTTATATCTGGCTGAAGTTTGTAGGAAGTAAGCAGAATGTTATAAATTCGTTGCATCCCTAATTAAGCCTAATAATAAAGGGTTTGGGTTAAATTAACGAACAAGAAAACTATATTTGTTTGGTTTTTATAAGTTATACTTTCAATTTCATATGCTAAGAAATTTATAATTGATAATATTTGAATGATGATGATGGGTTTTTGTAGTTTTAGGTTTAAAGAGGTTGACATATTTAAAGAAAACAAAGGATACACGGAGATTATATGTGGTGTACCACATTCAGGTGTTGGTGTCAAGCAAAAAAGATAAACGAATTTGTTATAGGATCACCTAAAACCGAGTCAAGGTTATGGTCAAAGATGTATTCAAGAATTCCAATCAATTAGAAAGTCCTACGAAGACCGAAATGAACGTTGTTTCTGAAAGTCTAAAATCTTTATTTAAATTAATGACGATTTAAGGGAATTTCAGGTTAAATTTGTTGCTTACTATTATACTTCAAATCTATTGATAATCAATTTTTTAAATGAATTGATTTTACTGAAAAGCTAATTGTTAAAGTTCAAAGATATGTAAAATAATAAGTCTCAATTGTGATACCAAAAAGTTATGAAATAAAAAAAGAACATGGCTAGGATTAAAATATAACAAGTCAAATGCATTATATTTGTTCATTTTTAAAGGAGAATCTTTTTATATATTTAAGTTTGTAGTTGAAATATAAAAAGTAGCTAGCAAAACGGTGTTTTTTTTGTTTGGTAAAATATACCAAATAATAGTGTACTTATGTTGCTTTGGTTCTAATGACATTCTATTTTTATTTCTTACACGTATGCTGTTCTAGCATAGCAAGCTGGGGTTGTTTGAATGGGAAGTATGAGCTTTGGGTTTGCAAAGAGGAAGCAAAAAGTTTTACCTAACATTTTGTTGTAAAAATGAGTTTTTGTATTCGAAGTTTATCATGACATGTTCAACTGCATAAATAAAATAGTGTAGTTTTTATTTTGTACACGTGTGAATATATATATATATATATATATATATATATATATATATATATATATATATATATATATATATATATATATATATATATATATATATATATATATATATATATAAAAGGTACTGTAGATCGAAAATATAATAAATTATTATATAATAATTTGGTTTTCCTTTAATCCAATCAGAAATTCGAATATTTCTATATTGCTCAATTTTAATAGTCTAGAGTAAATTACACGAATGGTCCCTATTGTTTGGGGTAATTTGCGCGCTTGGTCACTAACATATTTTTTTAACTCCGAAGGTCCTTGCTGTTTGCTTTTGTTACGTGCTTGATCCGTGTCTTACCTAAAATGACTATTTTTGCCCTTGATTTTTTAATTTATTTAAATAAACAAACTTTCAACCCCACTCTCTCACCTTACCTTACACAACCCACTATTTTTTTTCTATTTAAATAATAGTATTTTTAGGTAAGACAGGGACCAAACGCGTAACAAAAGCAAACAGTAGGGACTAAGCGTTTAACAAAAGCAAACAACAAGGACCTTCCGAGTTAAAAAAATATGTTAGGGACCAAGCGCGCAAATTACCCGAAACCATAGGGACCATTCATGTAATTTACTCAATAGTCTGATCGGAGATTATATAGTTTCTAAGTTTTGACCCATTTGGTCAGTTCGACAGCTAAAGTTTTTTATTTTATTTGATTGTTAACCATATAGCCCAAATGATTAATTATTAGACAAATTAATCTAAAGTGTTACCTCTTGTTGCAACTCTTTTTAAAATTTAACTACTGTTGAGACTAATAGTTGAAAATGAAATTTTGATTTGCAATAATGAAAGATTGTAGACAAATATTGTGATACACAACATTCTTCTATTTTGTATTTATATTCTCACCATTTGTCCAATGCAACTCAATTTTACCAACCATATTTCTAATTTCACAATAATAGTAGTATTTAAGCACCAAAAGCTAACCGATTGTGCAAAACATTAATCAGTACTCAAACTGTAAACCAATGAGCCAATTCTTTGATAACTTTTGTTGAAGATTTTAACCATGGAGCTATGGATGCAATGCAAAGACATGAAGGACAAGTGGTAGATCCTCTTTCAGGCACAAATTTTATAAAGTTTAAGATTCGATTAACTCACTTCGCAACCATTTAGCTAAACTTGTAGAAGAAACATTTGAATTTGCAAACTATTGAATGCGGTGATCATAAACAGCCAAAGAGGTTGGTAAGTAAAAGGTTCTTGAACAAACGTCATATTAATATATCATCATAATGGTTATTGCGGTTGAATCTTTTCAGAAAGAAAGAAAATATATGCAAAGTATTGTGGGAAAGAAGGGTACGTACCTGAAGAAGAAGAAGAAGAAGAAGAAGAAGAAGAAGAAGAAGAAGAAGAAGAAGAAGAAGAAGAAGAAGAAGAAGGCTGCTAGGTTTTAGAACTGCCTAAAGACGATGTTTTGCCCTTTGATTATGCCTCCATTTGGTAATCTGTAAGTGGATATAAAAGACAGACACCAAAGGAGGAAACACTCAACACTCAACGTTTTTAGTAAAAAAGAACAAAGAGCTTCAAGCAATATTTAAAGGAAAAGGTGAGTGAAGAGTACTTGGCACTTGCTTCCATCAATAAAGAAATATAAAAAATGATATAAGATAAAAATGATAAAGATGACAGGATGATTTTTTACCCCTTTATTTAATAAATGACTCCAAAATTTTCCTACTCTTGAACTATTTTGGTTTACTTGTTTCTTTTAACCTTTTAAAAATTATTATTTTCCCAATAATATTTATTTAATATAAATTCTTTTTCACAAAACCTTCTTCAATCATAAATATATATGTTTTAAATTAACTATTTCTTTTACTCTTATCTATCTTAAATGTCTTATAGATCTCTCTATGATTTATTATATTTTTGACATGTGTCATATTACCAAAAAGAAAAACATTATTTGATGTTAAAATTAAAAATTAATTACAATATTACAACAAAGATATTTGAAGAAAAGTTCTAAATATATAATCTATATATCATTTTAATTTAATCACATAACATTTGATAATTCAAAGGTTATCGTTTGTTATGTTTTATGTATTAGGCAAGGTTCTAAATAACGTAAGGCGTGACTTGGCAACAATGTTAAGCCTCAAGCTTTTCCGAGCATTGACGAGCCACGTCGTTTGTAAGACGCGACTTAAGGCGGCAATTTTGTATATACTTCATATTTTTATATGTATTTTCAACTATTATTTATTTTTAGACACATATATGAATCAAGACGGCGTTTTGATAAAGCTTGGCGCCACATACAAGCCTTGGAGCCATAACGAGGTTTTTAGAACCTTGGTATTAGAAATTAAAATAATATTTTTATTTTATTTTATTTGTAGATTTGATCCAATCTTTCATCTCGTTCACGTGTTCTGTAACTTCATTTTTCTAAGACTTGCAAATATAATTAGTTTCGTTAATTAAATCTCTAAGATAGTTTGGTTCGCATTTTGAGATAGCCAATTTTTATTTTTGTTTCTTTGTTGTTCAGTCACTCGTATTATAAGGCTTTCTGGAATGGTCCAAGAAGGCCGCTTGGGCTGACTTGGACCTTCTTGGAGACGCGTGAACACCGCCCTAGGGGTGGGGACGTTGGGGGGGGGGGGGGGGGGGGGGGACCAATGAAGACAGACGTTGTCATTGGCTAATTTAATTTTAGACTGTTGCTACTCCTTTTTCGATCGTTTATGAATTTATATATATATATATATATATATATATATATATATATATATATATATATATATATATATATATATATATATATATATATATATATATATATTATTTTTACAAATTCTCTCTGTATATATTACACATAATTTTCACTAAAACACACTCATATTATTTCAAAACAAACATACACATTCAACCAAAAAATGGATAATTTTTTAGGTTTAATTTCTTCGTCATCCGAAGATGATGATTCTAATGAGGATTTGATTTTGCATACACTGTTGTCCGCGGCAAGAGAATTGGTACGTGAGAGAGGCGAAAGTTCAAACGTCGAGAAGAATCATAGAAAATGGATCAATCGGGTTCGAGATGCGACACATAAACTTTTGGAACGTGATTATTTTGACATTGATAGTTTATATGATCTATCAAAATTCGAATAACGTTTTCGTATGAGTAGAAAAGTATTTTAGTTATAGCTACAGATTTGACAAGTAATTATGAGTTTTTCCAATTACGATGAGATGCTAAAGGTAAACATGGTTTTACTACAATATTAAAATGTATGGTCGCTCTTAGACAATTGGCATATGGTATCGCCGCAGACGCATCAGATGAGTATTTGAAAATATTTGAAAGGACGGGCTGAGAGTGTACATATCTATTTTGTGAGTATGTTATAGAGTTTTGTCGTGAAATATACTTGCGACATCCAACTAAAAGCGATGACGAACAGTTTTATGTCACACATCAAACTAAACATGGTTTTATAGGGATGCTTGGTAGCATTGATTGTACACGTTAGGAGTGGGCCAATTGTCCCAGAGCGTGATGTGGTCAGTTCATGCGAGGTGATCATGGGGTGTCGATTGTTATATTAGAGGCGGTTGTTTCACATGACCTATGGTTTTGACATGCATTCTTTAGTATGGTGGGGTCAAACAATGACCTGAATGTGCTTTAAGCATCTCCGATTTGGGGTCTCTAAGTATTGTTTTTATGCATTTTTATGTTTTTTTTAAGGTTTTTTTTTTCCATAGAACCTAAACATATATATATATATATATATATATATATATATATATATATATATATATATATATATATATATATATATATATATATATATATATATATAAGGTTCAATAGAAAACCATAAGGAACCAAGAAACCAATCTTTTTTTTCAACTTTTAGAATTTATTTTTCATCTAAAAAACAACTAAAAATACAAAAATTCTTAAAATTTTATCCTTTTTCCAATGATATCAAATTTGATTTTTTTTACGTCAAATTCACAATGTGAATCTTTAAAAATTCACACGGTGAATCCGAAAAATATTTGTCACATTTACAATGTTAAGTTATAAATTTAAATATTTTTAGATTTTTTTTCGATAAAAAATAAGCTTTAGATCTAGAAAAAAAGATTTTGGTTTCTTGGAGAACCAATATATATATATATATATATATATATATATATATATATATATATATATATATATATATATATATTAGGTGAGAATGATGTTTATATTTGTTTAACTATGAAAGTTTTGACACCTCGACATGTTATATTTTTTTTATGAACTATATTTATTTTTATTTTTATATTTAGTTAAATAGATTAACAAATTAAAAATTGTAAATTTTTAATATTTATTATAAAGATTATATAAAATATAATGTTATTAAGTCTATGGATTAAAATGGATAAAACCTAAGTTCGGGTTTACTATAAAATTGGTGTGCCACTTAAAAAAATTATATACTCTAATTGTAGCAAATAAAAAGTCATGTAAATGGTTATTCAAATAATAAAAAAATCTCAATAAGCTACCATAGAGATGCTTAACACTTATAATAATCTAAAGATTAACACTTATAATAATATAAAGATGATAGCCTTGAATCTTACCGGATATAAGTCGAAGAACTAAGAAAGTTGTCTTAGTAGATAAAAAAAATCCCGTATATCATTCTGATAAAATATCTAAAATACTATCTCTAAATATTATTAAAAGAGAATCCTTAATTCACCAATGAAGCAATCAAGACCATTGATTGTATTTCAATTATATGATTTTCACAATTAGATCAAATTGATGACATGATCTTCTCAAAATAGAATTCAAAGGTTTAATTATAGAATCTTTAAATTTACCAATTACATTTCAAACACAATTACATTAAATTATAGAATCTTTAATTATAGAATCTATTCATATTTAATTATAGAATCTATTCGTACTTTCAAAATATATTTCACAATTGGGGCATAATTACATTTAATTATAGAATCTTTAAAATCACCAATTATGTTATCAATTAAAGATATCATTCTATTTATATATGAGACATCGGTTTCTCCATAAATTTGGCCAAAAACATGAATAACCGCCCTCATCTTTCTCCTCAGTTTTTTCTCTTAAACCAGAATTCCCTAATCATCTTCTTCCTCATGTCAATGGTTGTGCTTCAATTGATGCTTTGTATGTTCATAATAGAATGTAGCACCATAAGGTGGTTCCTTTTTCTCATGTATTCTTAGAATTTGCGTATTGCTTCTTCCTTGCATCTCCAATTATCACACCTCTGTTTTGGCTTCACACAAATCTCTATAAACTGAAGCAAGCATCTCCTTCAAGACATCTTTTGACGATTTATGTCATCATGAACCCTAATTAATATTGTTCATAATTTAATTCCATTATTTATAGTTTTTGGCTTCAAAATTTAAACCTGATTAGTTTTTTTTTAAACTCCTTAAATAAGCATATCAATAATTATGTTATCTTTAATATATATTAAAACAAAAATCTTATGATATCATCTGAAACAATCTGGTTCATTGATTGCATTTCAATCTTATGTTTTCCACCCTTAGATCAAATTGGTAACACCATCTTCCCCAAATGGAATGTATTTAATACCAATAAAAGCTTTCCAATTGTCAAACAAAATTAACTTAAATCCATTGAAATAGAATGTATTTAATTTTAATAAATTTCCTCCTATTTTAAATCTTGAATTCCCGGTTATAAATGTTTTAAAATAGTCAACTTTAAAAACATATTACTGAAAATCATTTCAATTAAGGCATTAAATATCTACCATTAATATAAATCCGTTTATATTAGCAAACCATTAATATAAAATCCATTTTTATTAGGAAACCATTAATACAAAAAAATGAGATTCAAATTATCACATACATATATGATTTATCCTTGAATTTACAGCTCACACTTATTTTCGATCGTTGCTTTTCTTCAAACCTTCTCCTACAACATCATTCTTATTGTTTATCACTACCATCATCATTATCTGTTTCAAACCTTCATTGTTGTGCACTAGAATGTCAATACCTTCTTTCGCTTTTTTATATTTTTTCGATTATTTTTTGTTCCCGTATCAAATATATGTATTCATATATATTTTGATATTCTTTGTCACAACTTATATGAAATCAATTAACATCATTCAGTCTAGATTAAGTCAAACAAAACAAAAATGTATAATTTTTCATATTAAATTCTTAACCTATTAACTTGGACTCATACTCAACAACCTCTACAAACTGCAATAGCTATGCGATTTTTTTTTACCATTTATAGCAACATACTTACCATGAAAAAAGAACTTTTAATTTAAACTACAACTTAATTTTTTATCGGTAACAACAATATACAACACTTAATATCAACATCATTTCCTACCGGTTTCTCTAAATATTAATACATGAACCATATCAAAAGTAGGCTAAGAAGTTAAAATCTAAACTAGGAATAATCTTATTTCCTTGAATATCATATTTACGGTATTATAGAAATTTTTTATTTGATTGTAGAATCAAATTGCATAATTACAATTAACATTGTTTTTATTAAACTTTGTATGTAGGTATGAAACAACAATAAGTATATTTTTGAAGGAACAGTGTTCAAAATAATTTGTATAATCTAAATACATGTTAATTTAGTTCATTTCTATACTTTCCTGTAACATTGGATTTTTTTTGTCATGTTACATTCAAAATATGGGTTATTAGAACAGACACCTTAGGTGTTTGATGAAATGTCTCAAAGAATCTGACACAAGTTCTCTACGCTCACCTCACAACCATGTATAAATTTTGGTTTTTTTTTCTAGATTTTTAGCATCATGTGTTTTTTTATGTTTACAACTTTGTAGTGTTACATGTTTTTTTTTGTCTCATCCTCAGGTTTTTCTATCTCTGATAGGGCTTCATTTTTTATATTTATTGTAAACTATTGATTCAACCTATGTCACTCTGTTATGACTTTTATTAGCGTGATAAGATTCTAATAAATTGTCCATTTCTTGATCTTTTAGAAAAAGATGTTCTAACTGGATTATCATCTACGACCGTGGTATTCTATTTTGTTGATGAAGCAGTCTATGATTTGGCCATGATGGTTTTTACGGATTATGTTTGGACTGATAATTGTTCTTGTCATCAAAAAAAATACATCCAACAAAAAGTGAAAGATAATTTTTTAAATTAATACCATCATTAACTTTAAAGGATTTTTTTCAACTTTGATGGCATGTAATAGAGTTTTTTCAATTTTGTCGGCATATAACAGGTTATGACTTAAATAAAAATATTAGATATTTGGGCAATCAGGTTTTCTTCGGTTCTTAAATTATTTTGCCGAAAGTGGTCCAGTTTGGTATTATTGATCTTACAAAAGGCAAGTCTCATGTTTCTTTTAGCATATCCATTGAGTTTAATAGTTTATTGTTCATATTTTTTTTTTTTTAAAAAATGTTAAATCTTGTTTTAGTGAATGCAAGTCAGTAGGACGTAAAGGTGCAAGAAGAGAAAAATATTAAATATAGGATGATCATGGTTATTTCAAGCCAAAGTAAAATTCAAAAGTAACAAATGCTAAATTTAAAAGATAAACACTTGTAATGCAGAATACATATTATACTTCCTAAATAAGTAACCAAAAACTAACCTCATCCCCAAATAAATTACATATTAACTAACATCAATAAATTATAATTGTAGTGTCTTGATTTTTAATTATACATTATCGAGAGTCGGTTAATATGTAGTCATTATTTTTGTATTTGTATCGGTTTTGAACTACAAAAACTATATTCAAATAATAAAAATGAAATGTAACATATACAATGGTAATAATACATAAATAACCTTCAAATTTGGTTTGATACAAAAAAATAGTCTAAAACTTATTTATAAAAGCAACAAGAAATAATAACGAACTTTCAAAAAGAAATGAGAAATTACAACTAACTTTTAAAAAGTATCAAGAATGTATAATATAGGATGATAATAATGCTTAAAAACACCGAGTTTGGTCTGATGCGAAAAAAAAGTAATTTTATATGAAAGTAGGATTGCACTAATACTAAAAGAACCTATATGTTTTTTATTTGATGCAAAAGTGGTCGAAACATACTTCTAAATTGGCAAGAAATAGCAATGAACTTTTAATTCATCTTGAATAACCATTTAATAGTTATTTGTGAAAGATATGAATACTCAGCAGTTAAGACCATAGACCTTACTCAAACGTCCGTAAATGTTTGAAGTAAGCATTCATTTTTCCATTATTTTATCATTGTCATAAAATAAAAATAAAAAATCATCATTTGTTTAAATTGTTTAATTCGTCTCATAATAACAAGTAAGTTGTGTGCCAATTATGCATTTTGACATTTTCAATGAATTATGGGCAATATCTAAATCGAGCAAGCATAAATGTTTTTATATTTCTTTGTTATAGTTTTTTTTATATTTAATATTGTATGTGTGTGTGCGGGGGGGGGGGGGGGGGGGGGGGGGGGGGAGGGAGGGAGGGAGGGGGTTATGTGGTTCATTTCAAATGCTATTTTTTAAAATAAACAATTCTATTTCGTAATATAACCATAAAATAACAATGTATTTTGAAAGTACATTGTCAAACGTTGGATTATACTTGCGTAGACCCGTTTTTGCGCATGGTTAATTATATGTAGCTGTTTCAGGTATCACAAGTAAAAAAGGTTTGAACGTACTTTGTGGCGATGAAGGTCGTTCAACTAATAAAACAAAAAAATGGTGTCTACAAAGAGGTCCCTCAACGACTATATACATTTACCAACCTCAGTGTATTTTATACACATTTTAATAATATCAATAACCCTGATTTTTTTAATAATTATTCTGTAATATCTATATACATTTGTATTTTATTTATGCGATCCCCGCGTTTAACGCGGGTCATAATCTAGTTAATAATATAATTAAATCAAGAAAATGTTCCTATATCAAAATAAAAATTATGAATATTATATGTATTAATAATCCTCAAAATAAATATATTTCATAATTAATATTTCTTATGTGTCCTTAGGGTACATATTAAAAAAATCCCTTAAATAAATGACTTTTAACATATAGTTAAGTACTTCTAAATAAAAAGCTTGGTTTTAGAACGTTATAATAAATATTATATTTATTTTGAATTGAGATGAAAGGTGTATATAAAGGTAATTATCCTTAGAGTTTTAGAAAAGAAAAGAATTACAGTGGCTTTAGAAGCTACATACGCAAATAGAAAACAAAAGAGGAAAGTAGTTGAATCTGAAAAAGATAATAAATACTCAAAATATGCTTTGGATAATCTGCAAGCAATATATTAACTCAGAAACTGCAGTGTTGTGGAAATCATTTAAATAGGATGAATTGATGTTGACAATCAAGATATAAAAATATATGAAAAAAAAGGTGTGAGATTGATATAAAAAACCAATATCATTGTTATGGTCAAAGTGAAAGAATAAGATCGAATAAGGCATAAAAAAGGTGATCACATGAATCTCATGGTTAAGAAAGCAGATGATACGAAAGATGCATAAGAGAGCAAAGTATCCTAACCATTGGAAAAAGCAAAAGAAAAAGAAAAAAAGGGAAAAAGAAAGATGTGATTTAATTGTTGGTTAATTTACGAGGAGAAGAGTTATCAAAATAATGTTTTTAACAAGCATTCTTTATGGTCAATCACTGAATTTCATTCAACTTGGTGTCACAAAATGGTTAAAGACAGAATTTAAAAAACAAAAAACGTAACTATCAGTAATCACATGTCGTCTCTGTGATTACTGATAGTAGGCATCGGTATCCTTGAAACAAATCATAGTCGTTTTAGCCTAATTATCTCACAATAGAAATTCTCCTCACTAGTACAAATAACTTTTGGTGACGGTTTTTTGAAAAGGGTTGTAACGGGTTTGGTTGATTGCGTCACTAAATAGTAAATATCATTAATAAAATTACAATAATGTTTTAATCACATATTAGCTAAAACCTGTCACCAATACAGATTATATTCACACACTAGGTGTGAGACCCGTATATTATTCGGGTTAATTTTAAAAAAAAAAATAAACATTAAAATATAAGCAATAAATATTTTTTAATATAAAACTTTAAAATAAGAAACAAAGAAACGTATTCATTGCAATTTAATTTCATATATATTATATTTAATACTTTACATATATAAATATATGACTTTAATTTTAAAAATTGAAACAAATCAGAAATTAACAAGTGGATAATATTTTTTTTTTCAAAAATACTACAAAATGACAAGTGTCAAAACTTTTGAGAGATTGACAAGTGCCAAAAAAAACTTTTATTTATTAGAGGATTTCCTCACTAGTATAAATAAAACTATGACAAATACTAGCTAATAGTTACGATTGATCAACCTGACAAAATGTCATCAATTGTTATATTTTTTTTAATATCTAGTTTTATATGTGTCTAAAAGAAAAAAATAATGATAAAAGAAAAAAAACATATGTTTATTAGTATTTTATGATCAAAGTTCAATTTCATATGTGTGTTTAAAATTATTCACTTTCAATATAATAGAATAACATATTGTAGTTATTTTTATTATGACTTTTAAAAAACAAACATGTAACTAAAAGTACTATATTGTCACGTTTTAATTTTTATGTGTATCTACAAGTATATTTGAAGGTTGTCAGTAAACTCTTGAAAATTTCAATTTTCCAAATTTTCAAATCCACGAATTCTTCACTTAAAATTTTGAGTCTCAAATTTCCATACATTTCAGTTCCCCTCCGGTTTATCGTAATTGTCTTTTTTGTATAAACGATACAACAAGAATTGGTGGGATAAACCTATTTCTAAGTTGCACTCAATGCTTAAAATTTTTGAGAAGACTATCCTCACGAAAACCCCCTAAGTGTTTACGATTATTGAAGGACAAATCAAGAAGAATAAAGACAAGAACTTCAAGGGTAAGCCACAAGATGGCAAGGGAAAAGGGAAGAAAACTACCAAATCCCAACCATCATATAAGAAGGAAAACATGGCTAAGGATCACGCTTGTTTTGAGAGTAGAGTTATTGGTCACTTAAAAAAGAATTTTATCTTGTCGGGTTGAAAGCCAAGAAGGTCAGGGAAGACACTTCTGGTATATCCATTTTCACGATTGAAATGCGATTATTTACCTTTACATCTAACACTTGGGTATTTAATATTGGTTATGGAATTCACATATGTAATTCGTTTCAGGGTTAAAAAATATTAAGGAGTTGAAAGAAGACGAAATGGTACTACACGTCGGTAATGACGCACGAGTTGCAGTCCAAGCAATAAGACATTTTGAATTATGTTTCCCATTTGGCACGTATTTATTGTTAGGCAATGTATGCTTATTACTACTATAACAAGAAATTTCATTTCAGTATCCCATTTAAAGAAATCCAGTTTTAACTATCAATTTGTTGAAGATAATATTCACTATTCTTGACTGAAATATTCTATTTCGAGGCTAGATCAATAAATGGAATTTGTGAATTAAACTTTGATGATGCTTCAAACAATAAATCTATTTATCATGCTAACACCAAAAGGCTCCAACAAGATTTGAACCAAACATATATATGGTGTTGTCTTCTTTGTCACATAAACTAGAAGTGCATATCCCAACTCCAAAAGAGTGGACTGTTGGGGGAAAATCACATTAAGTTATTTGATATATAGAAGGACCGTGAACACCCTTAAGGAATAAGGTTGACCATGAACACCCTTATAAGGGAGGAATCTTGGCCGTGAACTCCATAAGGGACCTCCATTTGGCCATAAACTCTTGTGAAAAACCCATTTAGGCCGTGAACCCTTTTGATTTCAAAGGTATTTACAGTTGTCTTTCACCATTTCCCCATACAAATCTCAGTAAAACATGTATTAACCTCTAATAATAAGACATTACCCATCAGTAAACCAAGTAAATATCCCATCAATTCTCTATTCCTTATGAGGAGCGTAAACCCCATTTCTCATTTCACCAAACTCACTTTTACTTTCTGAGAACTCCGTGAACTCTCCCAAGAACTCAAGTCAATCTTTAGAAACCATTTTCTTCACCATTCCTTCTAGTTTCTTGTAAGTAATTCATACCTAGCTAAATGTTTCGTACATTTAATTGTTGAAATTATTTCTGCTCAAACATAAAATTCATGTGTTAATAACCTTAGGCTAACAAAATCTCCAAGGAATACATCCAACACTTCAAATGTTCTAGGCTCCAAATATTCATATCATCTCTTCAACCACACCTTTCCTCTACCCAAAGTAAGCTTCATACCTCTATTTTTGAGTTTCCATTATTTTAGAGCATGATACAAGTCAAAGGTCTTGTGAAATATTGGTATATTAGCTTGTGATGCATGTATGTTATATGTGTTTAAGGTAGATAAGCCTATGTGTTAGTCCAAAAACTCGAGATTTGTTTAAAGTCTCAAGAGTTTAAACTCACCTCACATAACAAGTTACAAAAATCAATGTTAGCACTCTTATGAATAATTTGTTCACATATTATATGTCAAGAACCACAAAGCTTAACTCAAGAAATTGTTTAAACAATGATTTTAGACATAAAATTTTGAAGATGTAAAATTATGAAAATTATATTATTTTGGACCATTTCGGCCAAGAATATATATATATATATATATATATATATATATATATATATATATATATATATATATATATTTACGTTAATAGTTTAATTTCGTTATTTATTTAATAAATAACATTAGTTGTGCTCGTTGACTAGATATTTCGTTTTCGTTTTGTTTATTGAGAATAATCTACTTTGAATCATATTTGTCAAAAACGACCCAATATTATCGATGTGTCAAAAGTGGCCCTTCTTTTTATAAATTATCAAATAAGACCCACAATTGTCAAAAAGTGTCACGAGTGATCCAAAAATACTAGAATTGTTGAAAAATAACTCATTTCTTCTAAAATACTCATTTAGACTCGTATTTAAGAAAATATCCAAAATGGACCTTATTTATTTAAATAATTCCATTTTTGGTTCATTTTAAATCTAAATATTCAATAATAACTCAAATTTATCCAATGTTTCAAAAATGACTATATATATATATATATATATATATATATATATATATATATATATATATATATATATATATATATATATATATATTCATTTTCGAAACATTGGATAAATTTGAGTAATTATTGAATATTTAGATTTAAAATGAACCAAAAATGGAATTATTTAAATAAATAAGGTCCATTTTGGATATTTTCTTAAATACGAGTCTAAATGAGTATTTTAGAAGAAATGAGTTATTTTTCAACAATTCTAGTATTTTTGGATCACTCGTGACACTTTTTGACAATTGTGGGTCTTATTTGATAATTTATAAAAAGAAGGGCCACTTTTGACACATCGATAATATTGGGTCGTTTTTGACAAATATGATTCAAAGTAGATTATTCTCAATAAACAAAACGAAAACGAAATATCTAGTCAATGAGCACAACTAATGTTATTTATTAAATAAATAACGAAATTAAACTATTAATGTAAATATCTGTTAGGATTCTATTCAGACGCACCTTCACCGTACTTATATAATAGTGTACATCTAAAGTCCTGTAAGAGTTATAACCAGAGTCTCCTGGAGGGAGAGCGAGAATTTGTGTATAGATCTATACGGGGTTGACACCCCGCACCTTCGCTGTTCGCTACAGCTAGACAAGCCAGTCTAGGGTGACAAATGTCTTCAACAAAACCAATGCTTGAAGAACATTAAAACAGACACGCCGTCATATTAGTATGCTTATAATGACTCACTTAGAATATAACAATATTATTTAGAAATTTACGCGGATCACACCTTTTGTTTATAATCAACTATGGTTTGGATACTCAAATGAAATTTTATTGCACAGGTCTTAAGGTTCTAAGACCACCACTTTTGTATATCAGAAAATATGAGATTTTCAGGGGAAAACGATTTCATACAATTTCGAAAGATGATAAACTAAAGCACACACGCAACTATACTTAATATGGAAAAAAGACTACAACTATTTTAACAGAAAATATTAGATTTTTCCGGGTTTCTAAACTATCACAAACTTTTATATAAAAATACTTATGAACTCACCAACATATTAGATGTAGACGCTTTTCAAACGACTTGTATTCTCAGGAAATTAGTAAGCAAGTTTATGGATCGCGAATTCTGGATTATTTTGTTGTAGTTTGGAATTTACTTACTAATGTCTCTTTTGTGTAATTTGAGAACAAATACATTATGTAAAACAATGTAAGTTGGTTATCTTAATGTATGATGTTTGGATTTGCTATGGTTCATTTATATTCAAATGTTATGGTACTACACAATGAAGTCACCCACCTTCGGACATTTCCGCCGTCCTGGTCCGGGCGTGTGACAGATTGGTATCAGAGTATTGTTTATAGTGAACTAGTATATCTAGCCATACAAGATATACAATTATAAATACAATGGGACTAAACTATTCTTACTAAAAGAATACAAACATGTGTACATGTTAGAAACAACATCCAAACAATCGAACAAATACAGTCTTTAGAAGAGTTGGACATCGCATTTAAACTCGGGTAGTTATGTAATCGTATTGGGAACAAATATAGCCTGATCAACTATACTTGTTCAAAATACGGCCGACATGTGCTTGGGATTAACTGTGGTGGACAATGAATCTAAAACTTACCAGCTAATTATCCAAAAGTTTTAAGTAACCAAACCTAAACAATTAAAAATACTACATGAGTATTTTGTCTTTTCGTGAACTTCTTGCACCCTTCTCATGCTCCTATTCTCGTACAGATTACATGGCATGATTTCATTTTCCAGGAGACCCATGTTTCCCTACCCAGGGAAATGGAGGGTGGATCAAAGAAGACCAGAAGAAGAGCCTATGGAAGAACTTAAAGAAGAGGATATCAATGAGGAGGAGGATGAATAAGAAGAAGAGGATGACGTGTCGGATGCCGAGTCCGAAGTCATCGACCCTCCCTACGTCAATAGGGTACCACCACACCGTCAGGGCCCCAATGGTCCTATACCTCCATAGGCCTTGACTTCGAGAGATGGAGCATGCATTAACAACAACAACCTCCTTATGGGATGGATCGAAGATTTTACGATCTTTATCAAGGAGGATCCATTGACCGCGCTCTCCCAATCGTGGTTCGAAGAATCGGAGATATTGGAGACCAAGCTCAAGTGACCGCCAACCAGATGGTGCAAATAAGATCTGCCTCGGAACAAGCGAATGCTCGTATCCAGGACCTTAAGAGAGACTATTTTCCAATGGAGCGTCTGATTGAAGATCTTGCCGCTGCGCGAGTAGAGCTAAGAGAGTATCAGGTGCAACACGTTGCTCTTGAGGAAAGAGTACGTATCTTCGAGCGCAGATTAGCCGAATTTCAGGGCGCATCCTCATCCTCAGCAGCACCACCGGATGCTTACCTCCACAAGTAGGATCCACTCTATTTGTTGTCGTTATTGATGGAACTCCCTTTTTTCTTATGAATCTAGGGTTAACTCTAAAAAAATTAAGTAACCAAACTCCCCGTAGAGTCATTATGTTAGCAGATTTCACTTCCTCTATATACCGAATGCCTTTCGAAAGCAAATTTTCATGCGTGTACCAAGACATTATCGTTAATGAAACAGATCTGTGTTTTATTTGTGATGTTATCTGCTATTTTTTCTATTATTGGTTAATATTGTGTGGTTTCAATTATAAGCATAACCGAATCACCACAACCACGAAACAATCACCGATATCTGAAATCATTATATACTCATCGTTCCTCTGTTCCATGACAGAAGAGGCCTAGGAGACCGGTTCGCAAAAATAACAACACAACAACACCATCGCCGCCTCTGCCATAAATGAACTCTGCTGCTTTTCAAGCAGCAGTCTCAGCTGCAGTCATAGCAGCCTTGGCCCACATTCAAACCGGAAATAATGGTGGCGGAAATGGCCAAGGAACAGGAAGCTCCCACCAAGGGATGAATCAAGGGCTTGCAAAGGTCTGTGCCTCAAAGACTTTTCTAATGCAAAGCCCCATACATTCAACAGGACTGGGGGAGTCATAGCCTTGAAGCGATGGATAGAAAAGACCGAGTCAGTTTTTGAGATATGTGAATGCCCTGAGGGGAGTAAAGTGAAATTTGCAGCTTGCACGTTTGTCGACGAAGCACTGTCATGGTGGAATAGTCATATTAAGGCTATGACACTCCCAGTGGAAAATGCCATGTCATGGGAGGAACTGAAAGAGATGTTAATGGCAGAATATTGTCCCCGTGGGGAAGTACAGAACCTGGAGCAGGAACCATGGAACCTCATAGTACAAGACTCAAACATCGATGCTTACATCTCAAGATTCAGTGAATTAGCGCTCCTGTGTCCAAGTATTATCACCTCAGAAGGAAAGAAGATTGAGCAGTTCATTTGGGGATTAACATCTCCAATCCAAGGAAATGTGATTGCCGCAAACCCAGAGACTTTTGACAGTGCAAAACGACTAGCTAAGAAGCTTTATGATCATGGCAACAAGAAAGGTACCAAAACTACTGAGGGTGAGGTCAAGAAAGAAGGAAGTAACAAAAAGAAATGGGTGAACAAACGAAAAGGACGACAGACTTCAAGGCCGTCCAAGAAACCACAGACAGTAGCAGTCCACGTTGCTACCACTCCAGTCGCACTAGCTCCATCGGCCCCAGCCACAACCACACCAGCACCTGCAAGGTCATACGCAGGTTCTAATCCCAAATGTGACAAGTGCAGTTACCACCACACTGGGGCATGCAAGGACTTCTAATGCATGAATTGCAATAGAAGAGGGCATACTGCCCGATATTGCAGGATGCCCCCACAGCAAAGCCAACAACTTAACGACAACAATGACGGAGCCAGCCGTGCATATCACGGCTGCGGAGAAACTGTCCATTTTAAGCGCAATTTCCCTAAGAACAACAATCAAAACGCAATAAGAGTCCTAACGATGGGGCAAGGGGAGGCGGTGAAAGATCCAACTATAGTGACTGGTACGTTTCCCCTCAATAACTCTTATGCGTGCATTTTATTTGACAGTGGGGCTGAATGTAGTTTCGTGAGTCAAAAATTCAAACACATACTCAATCAAAATCCCCAAAAATTGAACGAAACTTTTGCGGTCGAAATGGCCAATGGTAAAACAGAATCAACCGACGATATCTACATAAGGTGCATGTTAACACTAAATAACCACTCCTTTCCAATCAATCTGATGCCTGTTAGTATTAAGAGCTTTGATGTGATTGTTGGCATGGATTGGTTGAGCCCCCACCATGCCGAAATTATGTGTCACGAACCTTCGACTCATTTCTTGCATCAAATCACTTACCCAACAATGAAACCCTAACAGTTCGCCTTCATTTACCCAACAATGAAACCCTAATAGTTTATGGTGATAAACGTGGAACAAACCTTCGAGTCATTTCTTGCATCAAATCACAAAAGTGCTTGCATAAGAAGAATCACGCCTTTCTCGCTCATGTTGTGGATAAAACAAAGGAGGAGAAAAACATCAACGATATTCCAGAAGTACACGATTTTCCAGACGTATTTCCCGATGATTTACCAGGAATACCCCCGAGCGTCAGGTTGAGTTCTAAATCGATCTCATACATGGAGCCACTCCAATCGCCAAATCACCATACAGATTAGCTCCTGCCGAAATGCAAAAGTTATCTAGCCAACTGAGCGAACTTCTATACAAAGGATTCATCATATAATGACCTAAATTTACTTCCGTTAGCGACATCAGCGTCCGTTATTCGAATAAGTGTTTTTGCAAATGATTTTTGGTTTTAAGGTTTTGTACTGAAATGAATTAATTAAAAATGGTGTTATTTAATATATAAAAGAATTACACAACAATTAAGAAGAAATAATTTAACTAATTAATTTGCGGTGGGAGTATTTAGAGTAAATATAATTTATGTAAAAATTGTAAGGGTTGAGGGGTTAGAATGTAATTTTAGAAAATATGAAACTTTAAAATAAAATAAGAATGGGTTTATTATGGATCAATAAAGGGAAGACAAGGCACTGTAAGTGTAATTTGGGAATTACAATTACGTGATATGTTTCAAGTCTGAAACCTCCGTCGATTCCTCGCTCTCTTTTTTTCCCTTCGGTTACATCCTATGCATTCTACCCTAAATAAATATGTCGTCGATCTTCGTTTTTTGGGGCTGCTACTTCACGAAGGGAGAGAGACAGTGGAGCGAGAGAGGAAGTCGGAGAGAATTGAGGGGAGGCCGACGGGTTTTTCTTTGGTGATGCATTGAAGCTGTAAGAACCGAACCCAAATCTCGTAAGCCTTGAACTATCATCTAGCAGCAAGAACGGGAGTTGACATTGGTGGTAAGTATCCATAACGAAAAAGCTTGCTGCATTTTATTATAATCTGTCCCTAGGAATCGTTGCGCTGCTGCGTTTTATTTTTCTTGGACATCCTTGATCCAACAGTAAAGCAGCGGGATAGAATAAACCCTTTTATCTCACCCAAACCGCATCAATAAACTCATGTGCATAGTCAATTTCATTTGTTTATGTACCTTTGATCGAGTATCTGATCAAATGGGATGCTTGACATATGACTGTTGCTTAACCTTGAACTGCGATAACCTAGGGTGTTCTAAACCACAATTTTACAATAAAAACTAGATACAATAAAATATGGATCGTAGATGAAATACTTAATCCTGACATTTAGTTTTTTGAACTTGTTGTGATGGTTACGTAATAAATGAAAGTACTTAATAAAAACAATAAAAAATGAAGTTTTCCATTTTATTAATTTGGGAGAAACCATGCAGGACGAAACAAGGAGATATTGCACCATGCAACTTAACTTTTGCAAAACTTATTATTAAACCACATGAGACTTATTATACTAGATCTCATAATTATCACCATTTTTAATCTTGTAGTTTCTGATTATATTAATAATATAATTACATGTTTAAAATTTCACCACATGTATTGATCTTAAAGTAAATGGTGATTTTTGGTAAATGTTCGGAGTCTCCACAGCAACATTAACCTGTCTTCCGGGGCCTGTAGACGTCATTCAGGCCTGAATTACGAAATGAACTCAACAGAAAAGTTGTAGGAAATCGAGTCTAGTTTTCATAAAATCCCGAATCAGCTCAATCAGAGTTACGAATTTTGCTTTATGAATAAAACACTGAACGGGGGTCTGGCTGGGAAATTATAAAAAAAAATAATAATATAAAAGATAGAATAATGTAGTATTTTTGAAACATATACGTTATTTGTTAATTGCTTATTATGTGTGGTGTTTAGGTGGGGCCTTGATAATTTCAAGTAAGCTTAAGACTTGGAATAGAAGGAAAATTTCTTCAAGGCTAAAGGTGAGTTTATAGTTTTAACTCACTAAAGTTGCATGATTGAAACGTGCAATCCTTATATGGTGATTTGATTCACTTTAAGATGACCATGACATTACATGTTCTTGATGATGATACGATATTTGTGATGCTGATATATGATTTGTGCTAATGTCATGTTATGACCTAATTGCTATGTTGTTTACACTTTGATAAACTTGATGTATATAGCATGCTAGTTTAAGTTGCTTGAAATATGATGTATGATTGTGTTTTGATGTGTTGGTTATGAATACATTACATGTTTAATACACATTATATGGTATGCATTATATGCTTTACTTAATGTATAAATGACATTGCAGGGTTATGCGTAGTGGGTTTGGGTAGTTTGATGACCTTTGCCTAAAACCTTATCCGGATCATTGAGGGTGCCTACTAGAATGAAAGAGTACATATAGGAAGAGCTATAGCCACATCGGTTGTTAGTTGCCGGTCTTTCTAGATGACCGTGTGACACATGGTTTGCGGGCACTTCGGTGTTCGTGGGGTGGAGTGATGTTGGTCCCTATTTCGCGGCCAGTGCAAACATCATGTGGGAATCGGGAGGTGTATAAGTAGAATTGACACCGTTTGTACCGATCCTGAACGACACCGCGAGGTCTTTGTACTCTGCAAAGTCGGAGTAACAAAAGTGGATTCACAGGGTTGGTGTTTCGGGTGGAAGTCATGAGCCACTTAGAGCATTCGGCTGGCCGTGCACACAAGTAATGAACGGGGTGTTTCTCTTGGGTCAGGTAGGACTAAAGGACACTTTTCTATCAATCGGTTGGATAGATATAATAAAAAGTTGAACATGTAACAAAAGGTTGGTTGCATATTAAAAGGTTGAATATATAACAAAAGTTGGTTATTAATAAAAGGTTGAACAATTAAAGGTTTCTTATATATGAAAGGTGATTATTTATATGCTATGCGGTTGCTTATGTGGTATTTGGTTGATCATATATGTTATGTGGTAGAATTGTGGTTAAACATATCTGTATGTACGTGGTTGAATATGTGATTGAATAATTATGGTATGCGGTTGTTTTCTATATTATATTTGTCTATCATTTCTATATTGCATCATAAAAGGAATGATTGACTCATTTGGGGTTTATATGTTTTATGTGCAACTTTATAAACTCACTCAGCAGGGACTGACACTGGTATCTTTTTTCTTTTGTGCCTTATGATTGGTGCAGACAGTTTAGAAGATTGACCTTGGTGAGAGGGGTTCTTATGGGTAGTAGATTTATATTAACGATACTATTCTTGGACACGTTTTTTATTATTTACTTTAATGTACTTTTGTTTACATTTTAAACGAATTGAAATTATATTTGAATTTTTGAAGTAACGTTGCGATTTTGAAAATGTTTTGAATTAAAACTAAGTCTCACGCTAACGTATTATGTTAAATTAATGTTTTAAAAAAGAAAAAAAATTATGGTGAAAATCACAATGTTACACATCAGACTGAGTTTTTCACCTTGGGGAGCTCCAGTCCTGTTTGTCAAAAAAAAAAGACGGATCTTTCAGAATGTGCATCGATTATTGGGAGTTAAACAATGTTATTGTCAAGAATCGATATCCACTCCCTCGGATCGATGATCTGTTCGACCAGCTTCAAGGAGCCAGCTATTTCTCCAAGATAGTTCTGAGGTCCAGATACCACCAACTACGAGTCCGGGAAGAAGATATTCCCAAAACTGCTTTCCAAACCCGATATGGACATTTCGAATTCATGGTCATGCCCTTTGGTCTAACGAATGCACCCGCAACCTTTATGGACCTGATGAACCGAGTCTGCCGCCCATTTCTCGACAACTTCGTGATTATTTTCATCGATGACATAGTTGTGTAGTCTAAGAGTAAGGAAGATCACAACCAACATTTACGACAGATTTTGGGAAATTTGAGAGTGGAGAAGTTATACGCAAAATTCTCCAAATGCGAGTTCTGGATTCGCAGAGTGGAATTCTTGGGACACGTAGTCAGTGAAGAACTGATACATATAGACCCTACCAAGATCAAATCTGTTGAGGGTTGGGCAATCCTAAGAATACCAACAGAAATCCGACAATTTTTGGGCCTTGCTGGTTATTACAAAAGGTTCATTCAAAATTTCTCCAAAATCGCCAATCCTTTCACCACTCTAACCCAGAAAGGTGTACCTTTCAACTGGAATGATAAACAAGAAGCTGCTTTGCAAACCCTAAAGTAAGCCCTCTGCAGTGCTCCAGTGTTGTCTGTGCCAGAGGGGAATGAAGATTTCGTAGTGTATTACGACGCATCAAATCAAGGGTTAGGTTGTGTGCTTATGCAGGACAGAAAGATGATAGCTTACGCACCCAGACAACTAAAGACCCATGAAGAAAACTATGCCACCCATTATTTCGAGCTGGGAGCTGTGGTCTTTGCCCTAAAGATTTGGAGGCACTACCTATATGGTACGAAGAGCACCATCTTCACAGACCACAAGAGCCTCCAGCACATCCGTAATCAGAAAGAACTGAACATGAGACAGCGGCAATGGGTCGAGCTGTTAAATGACTATGAATGTGAGATTAAGTACCACCCAGGAAAGGCTAATGTGGTGGCCGATGCCTTAAGCAGAACGGAGTACTCGGGTTGCCGAGTAAAGACAATGGCAATGACCATCCATTCCCATTTGTCTTCACAAATCAAGGAGGCCTAACGGGAAGCCTTGAAACCAGAAAACGTCGCAAATGAGGCATTGCGTGGAATGGAAAAGATTCTAATGGTAAAAAAGGACGGGGCCTATTACCTTATGGACCAAAACTGGACACCGAGGTTCGGTGGGTTCCAGAACGTGACAATGAATGAAGCTCATAAAATGAGGTACTCTGTCCATCCGGGTTCCGATAAGATGTACCTGGATATCAAACAACATTATTGGTGGCCGAACATGAAAGCAAAGATTGCCACTTACGTGAGCAAGTGTCTCACTTGTGCCAAAGTTAAAGTGGAATATCAGAAGCCCTCAGGTCTACTGCAGTAACCTGAAATACCCAAGTAGAAATGGAAAAGGATAACAATGGATTTTATAACCAAATTACCCAAGACGGCAGAAGGATTGGATGCTATCTGGGTGATTGTTAACTGATTAACCAAATCCGCCCATTTCCTGCCAATAAAGGAGACGTATAAGATGGAAAGACTAACACAGATATACCTGAAAGAGGTGGTGAGACTACATGGAGTACCCCCTATCTATTATCTCTGATCGAGATAGTAGATTCACCTCTCGATTTTGGCAGTCGCTCCAGAAAGCTTTGGGAACTCAACTGGATATGAGCACTGCCTACCACCCCCAGACTAATGGCCAAAGCGAGCGAACCATTCAGACGCTAGAAGACATGCTCCGAGCATGTGTGATAGACTTTGGAAAAGCTTGGGATACCAACTTGTCCCTAATCGAATTCTCATACAACAACAGCTACCATACAAGCATAAGAGTTGCTCGATTCGAAGCCTTGTATGGCCGAAAATGCAGATCACCTCTTTGTTGGGCTGAGGTGAGAGACACCCAGCTAGAAAAAGGGAAAACGCCCAACAACACACTCACCGGACTCGAGATTATTCGAGAAACAACAAAAAAGATAGTCCAAATCAGAGCACGTCTGCAAGCATCGCGAGACCGACAAAAGAGTTATGCTGATAAAAGGCGAAAGCTTCTAGAGTTCCAAGTAGGGGATCGGGTACTATAGAACGTCTCTCCCTGGAATGGAATTATACGGTTTGGAAAGAGGGTAAAGCTAAACCAATGATTCATCGAACAATTCGAGAACCTTGCCCGGATCGGTCCAGTAGCCTACAAGCTACAACTACCCTCAGAACTCAACAATGTACACCCGGTATTCCATGTGTCAAACCTAAAGAAGTGGGTATCAGACGAAACCCTCATAGTTACACTAGACTAGATTGAAGTGAACGAGAACCTCCTATTCATTGTGTCACACCCTCGAACCGGACGGCGGAAACATCCGAGGGTTCTTGTGACTTAAATTGAATACCATCACAATGATTATACATGAATCATAACATCATTCATCACCATGCATTGAAATATTACAACTGATATTGTTTACATTCAGCACATTGTTTTAAACTACAATTTCCATAACATAAACCGTTCGGTAAATAATCTAAGCAAAACACCATGACCTAACTTGATACTTATTCTTCGGCTTACCTGGTACCTGAGAATACAAGTTATTTTGGAAAACGTCAACATATGAAATGTTGGTGAGTTCATAAGTAATGTTATGGAAAAATGATTTTTGTTCAGTCTGAAAACCCAGAAAATCCGATATTTTCTTAAAAGAGCATTCGTTTATAAAAAGTGTGAAGATCCGTAAATATGCCTGTCGATTTTTAAAACATGTATAATTGCTGAACTTTGTATACATCACATAGGTGAAAATGTTGAACTTCCTGGGAAAACCCGATGTTTTCCCAATACGTAAATTACATGACTTGTTTATTGTTATACCGATACGACGATTGTTTTTGATTACCCAGGTGACGTTGGATTACTTAAAGTTTGTGAGTTGTTACAATCACGCATTAATGAAAATGACTAGTTTATAACTACAAATTACGAACGATCCTTGAGGCGTCGTCCATACTACTCACGTAATCCAACCACCCTGACTTCTCTTGTTTAACGTCACGAATCTGATTACTCGAGTTCTCGTAAGCCCAACAACCGAAGAGAAAGGAAGGTACGAAGCCCCCTTTTATTTCCATAAGTTACTCAAGGCTATCTGGAATGCGTAAGGCGCTTGGCCCGAATCGCATTTGACTTCTCGACCTCACTAGCAGTACTAATGGGCCATTAGGGCCCAATAGCACAATAGAGCTATTGAAAGTCCTTTTACATGAAACTAGGTCATAGAAGGCCCATTAACATGTAAGCGCGTTCCCTTCGGGCCCAAAGATCATGTTATTGGGCTAGCAAGGCCCAACAAGCACGATTTGAAACTTTCAAGCCCAAAGATTAAATGTTGACTCACCGTAGTTATCGCGTGTTTATCGAAATCCTATGAATTATTGATTTTTGTTTGGTTATTGATTCGAGACCGAATCAATTCGTTTTGTAACGATATTGGGTGTTGAGAGTGTATTTGTTCTTAAGCTTCGCCGGTAGTCGTGGATCTTGTATTTTGTCTTAATGAATTAATTCGTTTAAAAGTAAGATTTTTACTTTTTCACAACCTTTCTTTTATAAAAATAGCACTTTTAGTCCATTATATAAAAGAATTTCATTTTAGTCCTTAAAACATTATTTTGACACTTTTGTGTTATAAACTTATAGAAAAGACATTTTTAGCCCAAATTTATTTTGTAAACAGCTTTAGTCCTTCCAGAATGATGTTTTCTCGGATAAAACCCTCAATTTGGCAACTTTGACAGTTTTGGCCCAAAATAGAAATTTTTTACATTTTTGATCCTTTTTGAATTTGAAAAGTATTTATGACCATTGGAATAGTTTTGTTTCACTTCAAATCCCCTGTTTTACAGAAATTTGCATTTCCAGCCCCTCAAATTTAGAAATTTCACACTTTGAAGCTTATTGGGCCGAAAAGCCCAAATTTAGCCCATTAAATTCAAAATTTACATTTTAAGCCCCTGAAAAATGTTGATGTTTAGAAAAATTATTTTAGAAATTGTTTGGACCCTTTTGATCCTCCAGAATTTATAATTTGTCGGTTTGGACCCCAAGTTACTCAAGGCTATCTGGAATGCATAAGGCGCTTAGCCCAAATTTAGCCCATAAGTTACTCAAGGCTATCTGGAATGCGTAAGGCGCTTGGCCCGAATCGCATTTGACTTCTCGACCTCACTAGCAGTACTAATGGGCCATTAGGGCCTAATAGCACAATAGAGCTATTGAAAGTCCTTTTACATGAAACTAGGTCATAGAAGGCCCATTAACATGTAAGTGCGTTCCCTTCGGGCCCAAAGATCATGTTATTGGGCTAGCAAGGCCCAACAAGCACGATTTGAAACTTTCAAGCCCAAAGATTAAATGTTGACTCACCGTAGTTATCGCGTGTTTATCAAAATCCTATGAATTATTGATTTTTGTTTGGTTATTGATTCGAGACCAAATCAATTCGTTTTGTAACGATATTGGGTGTTGAGAGTGTATTTGTTCTTAAGCTTCGTCGGTAGTCGTGGATCTTGTATTTTGTCTTAATAAATTAATTCGTTTAAAAGTAAGATTTTTACTTTTTCACAACCTTTCTTTTATAAAAATAGCACTTTTAGTCCTTTATATAAAAGAATTTCATTTTAGTCCTTAAAACATTATTTTGACACTTTTGTGTCATAAACTTATAGAAAAGACATTTTTAGCCAAAATTTATTTTGTAAACAGCTTTAGTCCTTCCAGAATGATGTTTTCTCGGTTAAAACCCTCAATTTGGCAACTTTGACAGTTTTGGCCCAAAATAGAAATTTTTTACATTTTTGATCCTTTTTGAATTTGAAAAGTATTTATGACCATTGGAATAGTTTTGTTTCACTTCAAATCCCCTGTTTTACAAAAATTTGCATTTCCAGCCCCTCAAATTTAGAAATTTCGCACTTTGAAGCTTATTGGGCCGAAAAGCCCAAATTTAGCCCATTAAATTCAAAATTTACATTTTAAGCCCCTGAAAAATGTTGATGTTCAGAAAAATTATTTTAGAAACTGTTTGGATCCTTTTGATCCTCCAGAATTTATAGTTTGTCGGTTTGGACCCCAAGTTTTGTATTTTTGACAATTTAAGCCCTAAAATGAGTTTTATGTTCAAGTATGTACATCCTAACCATATAAACTATTTTTCTTGACTTGATTAGTGTAAAATAGTTTAGGTTATGTTTATTTCCTTCTCCATGTTTTAGATCTTGGTTTTACACACTTGTTGAATAACATATTCATCACAAACACATAATATCACCCACATACATGCATCAAATCACACATAGCATACATTTACACATAGATCTACACATTTACTTGTATTCTCCCCCATAAAAACCGAAAAGAAGGGGGTATGAAACTCACCTTGGGTGTGGTTTCGGTTTTGGAAGGAAAAGATGAGAAGAATTCGATCCTAGCAACCTTTCTTGGAAGACCTCGAATTTAAAGAGCTTCTAAGGTGCAAGATCACAAGATTGAATGGATTTAGAAGAGATTTTGATGAAATGAAGGGAGTTAGATCATAAGTTAGCCATTAACTTACCTTAGATGATGAATTACTTGATGAAGATCCTTAGACTTCAAGCCAAATTTTCGAGATTTTAGATGAAGAAGAAGAGATGATCCTTGAGTGGTTTAGAGAGAAATCTAGTTGGGATGCGTGTGTTTTTTGGTTTCGGCCGAGAATGAGAGAGAGGGAGAAGAAGAGAAGTGCTTGCATGGAAAGATGAGATTGCATGGATGTTTGAAGTGTAAAACATGGATATCCTCCATATAAAAGTGATGTGTCATGCAAGAAGTCAACTCCCTCTTTTCCTTTGGGCTTGGGCCGAGAATGGTGAAGAAAAAGGAAGGGATTGAGCCTTAATTGCTTAAGCCCAATTTTCATGGTTATGTTGAGTGATTTTTGGTCCAAATAAATATAAATGTAATTTTCATGACCTATTAGGGCTAAATTAGGTTAATTATGGCCCAATATGGTTCATTTAAATAATTTATTTCATTCTAAGCTCAATATGGCCCAAAATATTGAAATAAATGGAAGTAGGTCCAATTAGAGCCCATTCAAGAGTTCTAAGCCCAAGATAGTCCAATTGGAAGCTCATTGGTCCACTGGGCCCAATAAGGAAATCCTAATCCATAATGGACTTAAACAACGATTTCTAAGGTTTCCAATTGCTTGTTGACTATTTGCAATGCTTGTATAAAGTGTTTGATTGAAATTTTGTTGTCATAGAGTAAGCATCATACATGCTTTCATGTTTTTGATTCATAATTGGCATAAGTGTTGTAGTTACAAGGCACAAAATTTCTAGTTGTGACACGTTGAGCAGCCTATCGAGATTATGGATAGAGAACTTAAGCGCACAAAATGAAGCCGCATCCCCATTGTGAGAGTTAGGTGGAATGCCTAGCGCGGACCTGAATTCACATGGGAACATGAGGCTCAGCTGATGCAAAAATGTGACAACCCAAAATTTCCATTCTGAACAAACCACACCAAGCCAATAGAAGTAGAACAGTTACAGTGAAAATTCAGACTTCAGGTATAAGTTTGGTAGTTTTCAGTATTTTACACTTAAGAAGATATTAGGAGAGTGGATGCACTAGGGATTTCTGCAACACTGAAATTCCAATACTCTAGGATATTAGAGTTCATTCCGAGAATAGAAATATTTTCTGCCAAAAATCTCAGGACTATAAATAGAATTCTGAACCAAATTGGTTCATTAGTTGAATTCCAATTAGAGAAAAGCCAAATTCTCTCTCACGGATCTTCGGGTTTTCATCCCAAATCGTGAGTACACTTCTCTAGTTGTGTTATAATGCTTGTTTTATGCTTATTAACATAGATTGTATGTCAAATACATGAGATCTAGGAGTTTACCGCCCAAGAACGTTCTTGGGGAGTAAACTCCAAAATCAAGCTTAAAGGCCATCTAGTCCCATTTCCTTGTTAGGCAACTAGTTAAGGATAATAGGTATGTACATTTGAGACTAGAAATCAATCAAGAACACTTAGCCTTAGGAGTTTACGGCCCAAGAGTTTCATGGACCGTAAACACCAATTTCAAGGGCTTAAATGTGCCCTAAATTCCCCAAAGGCTTAGGCTTTATTATAGACAAGTACCCTAAAGTGATTAGAACCTAGAAAAAATAAGAAAACACAAGTGTTGAGGAGTTTACGGCCAAGAGTGGTTCTTGGGTCGTAAACTCCTATAAAGGGGTCAAAGGACACCCTAAATCCTTCCTTAAGCCAAGAGACAATTTGGGCATGTACCTAAATGAGTTATGGACTAGTTAAAACACTTAGAACTCCATGAGTGAGGGAGTTTACGGCCCAAAAGGTTCCAGGGCCGTAAACTCCATCAAATGGTGCCAAATGTACCATAAACTCTTCTAAAGACAAGTACCAAAGCCTAGTTTAATTCCTAGAAATGTTTGAGACTTGAAAACACCATAAAAACCCTTCCAAGGGAGTTTACGGCCGTAAACTCCAAGGGAAAGTGGTCTCTGGGCCGTAAACTCCCCAAAGGAGTCAATATGGTGCCCAAACACTTGTATAAGCCTTGAAACAATTCCCACTAGAGTTGTAGTAATTCTAAGCTCCATTTAGTGCCTTGGTTGAGAGTTTACGGCCAGGAGTTTACTCCCCTGGGCCGTAAACTCCAATGAATATGGTCATTAGACCTTAAACTCCCATTAGGGGCTTTGCACTCCTTTGTTGCAAACCATTAGCCTCCTAGCACTTGACCAAAAGTGTTTTCCTCGCGCTTAAATGTTATTACTTGTATAATTAGTGTTTTAATCACTAATTATTTATATACATATGTTTTCATAGGTAATTAGGATCATTGTGTGTGTCTAAGTCTTCACTTGACACCAAGCACTTGTCCGATCCTTCCTTACGATAACAGTCCGTTCAATTCCAGTCACTTACTGCAGGTGAGTTCATACCCCTTAACTAATGTTTTAAACTACTTTTAAATGTTTTATGGGGGGGGGATACAAGTAGAATCATGCTAGTTATTATATCAATCACATGCGATTAATAAGTAGAATTACGCTAGTTATTATATCAATCACATGTGATTAATATACAACATTCAAAAGATTTGGCTACTCATGAGCTGTTTTACCAAACGGTTTCCTTCAAATGTTTTTATAAACATTTTATATGTTTTAAACTACTTATCACACTGTACATCTTACTCTGTACATTATCTTTCAAACTTATTTTCAACTGTGTTTCAAACAAATGTTTCCTTATACTTAAACTGTTTTATCAAACTTATGCCTTCAAATTGTTTTATAGATTGACAACAAGTCGATCTTTTCTTAAAATAATATTTCTGTTTCAAATGTCTTACAAAACTTGTTTAAGCTTTTACTACTTATAAATTGCATGCCCATATATGTATAGATATATAAGCAATGTTTAAAGGGCTTAGGAAGGCCATCCGCCCTATTTCCTTTTTCTCGATTTGGATGTGGTCTGGTGGGATTTCGGGTGACCGTCCGAAGGTCGTTTCCATATTAGTTATATATCATGTGTACATATATAGTCATAAAAGGTCCTTCCAGTTCATCCCATGCCCTTGGGTAGCAAAGGTATACATCCATGACCATACGTACCAGATAGATTACTAGTAAGCTACGATATGGGTAGTTTAGGAAGATACTAGAACTATTACTAGAACACGATATCATTCAATGAGTCAGTTCATTCATGAGTCAATACTTTCTAGAACATTACAGTACATTATTATACTTGCTAGGTAGAGAGCACGTACATTACAGATAGAACAGTTCGTTACATTACACTTACATTAATACGCCAATAGAATTGTGATCCACTATATGGGAGCATGCCTTAATTGTCATGACCCGGGTTGTAGCCAGAGTCTCTTGAATGGAGAGCGTGAGTTTGCATATAGATGTATACTAGATTGACTATCCTACACCTTACTGCTAGCTACAGTAGGACCGACAGGTCTGTAGGTGCCAAACGTCTTACCTTATTTTCGACTATACGTTGTCGTTGTAACCCGTCTATAGGATGAGTTTGTGTATGTATCTATACTGGATTGACTATCCTACACCTTACTGCTAGCTACAGCAGGACCGGCCGGTCTGCAGGTGCCAAACGTCATATCTTATTTTCGACTATACGTTGTCGTTGTTACCTGTCTATAGTATGGTGCAATTTATCACATAATGCCTTAATATAAAATCCGGTTTAAGGTAGTTAGTACGACTGTATTTCTTATAGCACTACACCATAGTACTAGTTCATTTTCCCATTTCATTCACTTCGTGAACATTCACACGACGCACGGTAATGTAGAGACTATATTTTTGTTGATGATAGTTATACTTGGGAAAATACATACTCTTACATGAGACACACATCCAGACACTAGATGCCTTGGTAGAAGGATACATTCAGAACAATTAGGTCTTGGTAGAAGACACCTTCATGTACTAGTAGGAATCATAGGGATTTATAGGGTTTTTCAAACACTTACAGTTTATATACACTTTCAATACATATACTTACAAATACTTACATACAAATTAAGTCACTAAATACTTATGATCTCACCAGCTTCAAAGCTGATACTCGCTTTCAAAATTACTTGTATCCTCAGGTCATCATAGACAGGTACCGATGCAAGGAGAAAGGAAGATGGATCTTGTTCAAGACTTATCTTTCATTTTGATTTATGCTTTAGTGTTTATCAAAATTTGACAGAACACAATTGTATAATAATTATTTTATTAATGCAATGGATGATGTTCTTGCTTGTTTACTACTTTACACTGTTGTTGATATTATACATGACGTCCTCCGCCCCAGAACGTTTCCGCCGTTCTTGGTTTTGGGGTGTGACAAATTGGTATCAGAGCATTGTTTATAGTGAATTAAGTATATCAACCCATAAAAGATATACTAACTATAAATACAAAAGGGATTAAAAATACTCTGACCAAGAGTTTATACTTTAAATAGTAAAATATTTAAGTAAGTATACGTGCTGCATTCATACTAAAATCAGTGTCACTAGGACAGTACAAAAGAATTACGATTGTTGGACAACACAAGTGGGCTTAGAGACATATGGTCAAAACTGGGAAGATATAGCCTGATCGCCTATATTATCCGAGGGTTGACTAGCATGTGCCTAAGTTTAATTGTGTGGTTGCAACAATGCTAAAATCTTACCAACCCTACCACAATGAGAACAATAGAACATAACATTAAAATTTAAAATACTATAGGAGTATTTGGTGTTACTATAAGTACGTTATACTTGAGAACTAAAACGGGATCTTCATTAATAAGTTGATAGTTGCTAAGTGGATACACTAAAGCCACATGTAATTAGGATGTTATAGACTTAGAATTTGTGGAAATTTTGCCTTACCCCTATTCTGTGTGAATTTGGAACTAAGGTCACTTATTCGAAGGTCTATCCTGTTTAGATTACACATAGCTGGTATGCACTTCACAAATAGCGATGTAACTAATGAAGGTTTTCTAAATAATTATCTAGATAGTTCGTCTAATAATTATCCTCTTACCCTAAATTCTCGCATAGAAAACATAGTTGGACTCCATCCCCTCGGCAACCAGTATCTTCCGAACGAAGTCATAGCTGGTTGGTTTGGAGAAGAACCAGAGAATGATCATCCTATCTCCTTGAATGATCACCATGATGAAGACCTTTCGTATGATGCTAACTCCGAACCAGAGGTTCAGAACCTACCCCGAGCAGCTCCTTTTCCAAATACCTAACCCTCGTCCGACTTTTCATGGCCCGACCCCCTGAGTGAGTGGAATGCTTGGAAACATGGAGCCAAGGACAAGATCAGTCTCTGCCATTTGATGGCGACCGAAACTTTTACGACTTGAGCAATGGGGGGGGGTCAGCAGATTGAGTCTTGCCAAATCTTGGTCCGCAGAGTGACCCGAAATGAGATGCAAGGCAGGACAGCCCTACATCAGATTACAAAAATAGTCGTCTATGCTAGAATGCATACCCTCCACACCATTCATCTAGAAGATGCTCACGAGAGATCAGAGAGAAACCATGAAACCCTGCTGCAAGCACTGGCTGAATCACGAGCCAAAGTCATAGAACTCCGAGTAAGCCAGATGGTGTGCGAAAGACACCTACTTGACATGGAACATCAATTGGCTGAACTAAGAGTTCACCAGAGGGATGACCGTCGCCAGTAGTAGACGCTTTACTTTATTTCTTTATTAAAAAGGAATCGTGTTTTCTGTCTATGCCCGATGTGGCATTTTCTATGAAATTATCTTGTTCCGTAAGTACTTTAGTTAGGTCTTATGCTGTCAGGAACTATCTTCTGTGGATATGATGTAAGACCTTTACAAGGTCACTTTCCAGAATCCTTACATCGTGAATATCAAAGATATTGACAGCCGACTAACTTCTGTGTCATTCTTCATTCAAGTACTTTTATCTTACTCATGCATTAGTCAAGTCATTGGACTATAGCAAGTTAGATCCGGAGACATTTCCAAGTCTCTTTTAGTGGTTGGATCTTGTTATTCACCAACCCACGGTACCTCGGCTTGCACAACAAACGTTTTGAGACCATTCTACGAACTTACTTCTACCCATTACAAATACTGCACCATAGGGATGTAGGTCAAACCTTCGCGAACATACTTTCATTCTTTACTAGGACTGCATCACAGGGATGTAGGTCAAACTTTCGAGATCATACTCTTACTCTTTTCAAGAACAATCTAAGTACATCAGGGTCAACCAGAATCGCTCACAAAATCCTTATCTTTTGTATTACAGAATCATGTCGCCCAAGAAAAACGATCAACCCTTCAACCAAACACCAACTCTTCAGATTGATGCAGCTACCTTTCAAGCTGTAGTCTCGGCTACCGTGTCAGCTATCCTGACCCACCTCAATGCTAACAACGCGAATGTTAGCGGGATTATTAACAACAATTCCAATCCGAGTAACAATCAAACACCACAACGAGCAGCAAACTACCACGACACCCCGAGTTCCGACACGAAGAGTAACAAACGGAAGTTTTGGGATAGAAAGAAGGACAAATCGCGTAAAGGAACGAACAAGAAACAACCACGGGCAACAACCTTCACAACTACGACATCTGTACCTCCTACTACCATCCCTTCAGAAATACGAGTTGTCCCTAACCCAGCCCGACAATATGCTGGAGATCTCCCAAATTGCATCAAATGTAATTATCACCACCATGGACCTTGTCGGGGGATGCAGTGCTCAAATTGCAACAAAAAGGGGCACACCAAACGTTACTGCAAGAGCCTATCAAGACCGATCAACAATTCGCCCAACGCCGATGGGAACCAGACTTGCTATCATTGTGGTGAGTTTGGGCACTATAAAAGAGATTGCCCGAAAAAGGAAAGAACCCGCGTCCCCATAACTCCTACTCGACACTTCACTTCCACCACCAATATTGGTGCTGTCCAGATATGTCACCAATGCGGTGAAATTGGGCACTTCAAGAAAGATTGCCCGATAACAAAGAACTCGGGTGCTGATGGGAAGATTCTCAGGATCACAGCTGTAGGAGAGCCTACTCCGGAAACCACGTTAATGTAATTAAGGCGTTTCGTTGTAACAGACTTATAAACTATCCAAAACTAGTGCAACTAGAGTCTTACCTTTTGCGAGATCTTGCCTGTATAGGGATTCTCGTGCTGCGTATACTTGTCTTTTGTAGTATATCTTATTCGCAGCAATAGTCTTGTGGTAAATCTAAAGTACTGTAACTCTGTTCATGGTTGCACGGTTGTGTTTTGTCTGTAATCGTCTTATGTTCGAATCTAATGTCTTTAAGTTTCAGTATGATTCCGACATTATCATACGACTCGATTAAATTTGATCCTCACGAAAACAGCTTCATACGTACATCTCTTTCTTCTAGATCACTTTTCCAGCGAAACCGTCACATCAGGACGCCGAAGTACTCATGCCAGGAGTACCACTAGTTATTTTCTTTCCAAAGAAATCCCCGAAGTACCACTCGTGGAGTACGTCAAGTTTAATCCAAGGATTCATGCGATTGATCTATCACTGAGGAATGGTATACATAAGAGTGATATATAATCAAGCTTCTACAGGTTTAGAATTGATGATTCCACTTTAACTTCTTTTTCCCCGATGGGATGTGAGCTTAAAGAAGAATCAATTATTTGACCACCTTTTCAACCTTAATTATATGCGACTCGTATACCCGAAATTGTGATTGTGAAACCATGTATGAATTCTAATATGAACTTTAAGACGGAGAACTGCTTAAGCCTACGAGTAATCACATCGTCATGTGAACAAACTTAGAACCCAGTACGACTCCCGTAAACAGATCACCCTATAGTTTAAACACCTACGGAGATACAAGAACAGTCCGGAAAACTTAACAAACTACACAGAAATAGAATTAGAGGACTAGGTTTCTCACCCTAGAGAACCCCGGTCATATTCTCCCAGAGATCGACGGATTGCAACGTATGTGCCTCGGATATCGAGGACTCCGTCAAGATTTTCATAGAAATCGTTATCTCTGCCTCGCATAGATGAAATGGTTGAGCAAACGTAAGGAAAGAATTACTTTCAGAAATGGACCTGAGATCCGAATATCACCAGTTCGAGTGTTAGGGAAAGATGTCCGGAAAACTATCTCCTGAACTCGATACGGAGACTTCGAGTCCATAGTGATACCTTTCGGATAGGACCAATACGCCCATAGTTTTCATGAGCTAAATGAATAGGGTGCGTTTTTCTTACTTGGATCAATTCGTCATTTCTCCATGTAATGACTTACTTATCTACCCTCGTAGTAAGAAGAAAACCCAGGGAAACATTTCCTACAGAGGAACTTTAGCGAAGTTCTCTAGACACGAGTTTTGAAATTGAAGAGTCAAATTTCTATGACACACTGTTAGTAATGTGAGAAATTATGAGCACTCTTTCAATTTCTCAAAACCGCTAAGCATTTATCGACACCGGAGATGCCGACAGTCTTTCGCCAAATTCTAGGTCTTACCGACCTACCGCCTTAGTTCATTCAGAACTCCTCGGAAGCTACATAAACTCGTACGACTTTGACCCAGCAAGGGGTGGCCTTTGACTGGGAAGTTACGCAAGAAAAGGAACCTTTGAAATTCCAAGTGAGTGACCAAGCTCTTTAGGTTAACTCACTCTGGGAATGGCTTAATACGCTTCGTATCGCGTGGAAAGCTAAATCCAATATAGTTAGGACCTTCGAGATTCTTACCAGAATCGGTCCTGTGCCTCGCACAAACTAGACCTACTCCGCGAACTCAGTAACGTACATTCTACTCTTCGCATCTCGATCGTGAAACCATGCCTTTCCGTTAGGACTCTAGTAAGTCCACTCGTCGAGATCCTCGCCTTCGTATTAGGACCGTAGTGACCCTCGACCGAGAGGTCAAGCGGACGAAGTAGCGCCATCGCCCGATAGTGAAGGTTCGTTGGGATTCCAACAAAGAACCTGATTTCACTTAGGTGCGCTAGAACCAATCAATTAGGAAGTTTCCTCCTCACGACTCGATCATTCGTGCATACTTCCTTGCCTAAATTCTAATTTTGGGACGAAATTCCCTTCAACAGGGGGATGATGTGACAACCCAAAATTTCCATTCTGAACAAACCACACCAAGCCAATAGAAGTAGAACAGTTACAGTGAAAATTCAGACTTCGGGTATAAGTTTGGCAGTTTTCAGGATTTTACACTTAAGAAGATATTAGGAGAGTGGATGCACTAGGGATTTGTGCATAACTGAAATTCCAATACTCTAGGATATTAGAGTTCATTCCGAGAATAGAAATATTTTCTGCCAAAAATCTCAGGACTATAAATAGAATTCTGAACCAAATTGGTTCATTAGTTGAATTCCAATTAGAGAAAAGCCAAATTCTCTCTCACGGATCTTTGGGTTTTCATCCCAAATCGTGAGTACACTTCTCTAGTTGTGTTATAATGCTTGTTTTATGCTTATTAACATAGATTGTATGTCGAATACATGAGATCCGGGAGTTTACCGCCCAAGAACGTTCTTGGGGAGTAAACTCCAAAATCAAGCTTAAAGGCCATCTAGTCCCATTTCCTTGTTAGGAAACTAGTTAAGGATAATAGGTATGTACATTTGAGACTAGAAATCAATCAAGAACACTTAGCCTTAGGAGTTTACGGCCCAAGAGTTTCTTGGACCGTAAACACCAATTTCAAGGGCTTAAATGTGCCCTAAATTCCCCAAAGGCTTAGGCTTTATTATAGACAAGTACCCTAAAGTGATTAGAACCTAGAAAGCATAAGAAAGCACAAGTGTTGAGGAGTTTACGGCCAAGAGTGGTTCTTGGGCCGTAAACTCCTATAAAGGGGTCAAAGGACACCCTAAATCCTTCCTTAAGTCAAGAGACAATTTGGGCATGTACCTAAATGAGTTATGGACTAGTTAAAACACTTTGAACTCCATGAGTGAGGGAGTTTACGGCCCAAAAGGTTCCAGGGCCGTAAACTCCATCAAATGGTGCCAAATGTGCGATAAACTCTTCTAAAGACAAGTACCGAATCCTAGTTAAATTCCTAGAAATGTTTGAGACTTGAAAACACCATAAAAACCCTCCCAAGGGAGTTTACGGCCGTAAACTCCAAGGGAAAGTGGTCTCTAGGCCGTCAACTCCCCAAAGGAGTCAATATGGTGCCCAAACACTTGTATAAGCCTTGAAACAATTCCCACTAGAGTTGTAGTAATTCTAAGCTCCATTTAGTGCCTTGGTTGAGAGTTTACGGCCAGGAGTTTACTCCCCTGGGCCGTAAACTCCAATGAATATGGTCATTAGACCTTAAACTCCCATTAGGGGCTTTGCACTCCTTTGTTGCAACCCATTAGCCTCCTAGCACTTGACCAAAAGTGTTTTCCTCGCGCTTAAATGTTATTACTTGTATAATTAGTGTTTTAATCACTAATTATTTATATACATATGTTTTCATATGTAATTAGGATCATTGTGTGTGTCTAAGTCTTCACTTGACACCAAGCACTTGTCCGATCCTTCCGTACGATAACAGTCCGTTCAATTCCAGTCACTTACTGCAAGTGAGTTCATACCCCTTAACTAATGTTTTAAACTACTTTTAAATGTTTTATGGGGGGGGGGATACAAGTAGAATCATGCTAGTTATTATATCAATCACATGCGATTAATAAGTAGAATTACGCTAGTTATTATATCAATCACATGTGATTAATATACATCATTCAAAAGATTTGGCTACTCATGAGCCGTTTTACCAAACGGTTTCCTTCAAATGTTTTTATAAACATTTTATATGTTTTAAACTACTTATCACACTATACATCTTACTCTGTACATTTTACCTTTCAAACTTATTTTCAACCGTGTTTCAAACAAATGTTTCCTTATACTTAAACTGTTTTATCAAACTTATGCCTTCAAATTGTTTTATAGATTGACAGCAAGTCGATCTTTTCTTAAAATAATATTTCTATTTCAAATGTCTTACAAAACTTATTTATGCTTTTACTACTTATAAATTGCATGCCCATATATGTATAGATATATAAGCAATGTTTAAAGGGCTTAGGAAGGCCATCCGCCCTATTTCCTTTTTCTCGATTTGGATGTGGTCTGGTGGGCTTTCGGGTGACCGTCCGAAAGTCGTTTCCATATTAGTTATATATATCATGTGTACATATATAGTCATAAAAGGTCCTTCCAGTTCATCCCATGCCCTTGGGTAGCAAGGGTATACATCCATGACCATACGTACCAGATAGATTACTAGTAAGCTACCATATGGGTAGTTTAGGAAGATACTAGAACTATTACTAGAACACGATATCATTCAATGAGTCAGTTCATTCATGAGTCAATACTTTCTAGAACATTACAGTACATTATTATACTTGCTAGGTAGAGAGCACGTACATTACAGATAGAACAGTTCGTTACATTACACTTACATTAATACGCCAATAGAATTGTGATGCACTGTATGGGAGCATGCCTTAATTGTCATGACCCGGGTTGTAGCCAGAGTCTCTTGAATGGAGAGCGTGAGTTTGCATATAGATCTATACTAGATTGACTATCCTACACCTTACTGCTAGCTACAGTAGGACCGACAGGTCTGCAGGTGCCAAACATCATACCTTATTTTCGACTATACGTTGTCGTTGTAACCCGTCTATAGGATGTGTTTGTGTATGGATCTATACTGGATTGACTATCCTACACCTTACTGCTAGCTACAGTAGGACCGGCCGGTCTGCAGGTGCCAAACGTCATATCTTATTTTCGACTATACGTTGTCGTTGTTACCAGTCTATAGTATGGTGCAATTTATCACATAATGCCTTAAAAGCTAATACTCGCTTTAAAAATACTTGTATCCTCAGGTCATCATAGACAGGTACCAATGCAAGGAGAAAGGAAGATGGAGCTTGTTCAAGACTTATCTTTCATTTTGATATATGCTTTAGTGTTTATCAAAATTTGACAGAACACAATTGTATAATAATTATTTTATTAATGCAATGGATAATGTTGTTGCTTGTTTACTACTTTACACTGTTGTTGATATTATAAATGACGTCCTCCGCCCCAGAACGTTTCCGCCGTTCTTGGTTTTGGGGTGTGACAAAAAAATACCCTCACCATTTCGCTAGTTCCTAAGAGTAGCTTTTGAAAGAATTTCAGGATGAAATTCCCTCTAACGGGGGCGGGGGGGGGGGGGGGGGTGATGTCACAACTAGAAATTTTTAGGTCCAAAGACCAAGTCAAAGGAGTTATGTACATGTAAAAGTTATAACTATACTACTATTATGATATGGTAATGTAATTTGTGGGAATTGTACTACCCTAAACTCTTGTGATCAATGCAATCAAATATGATCTTGGATTTACATCAAAATATTGAGCACATAAACAATAAAGCTAATATATTAGAGTTCATATACTTTAAGGCAATGAACACTTCCCTAGGAAACTTCTAAGGCTGTAAACCTTTCTCCTTGGCCATAGTTGGCCGTAAACAACTCTTAGTGGTCCACTTGGGCCGTATACCACCCTAAGCCACCTACTCTTGACCATTAACCACCCTAAACATCAAAGGCAGGACCGTGAACACCCTTAAGGAATAAGGGTTGACCGTGAACACCTTTCAAGGGAGGAATCTTGGCCATGAACTCCATAAGGGACCACCATTTTGCCATAAGCTCTTGTGAAAAACCCATTTAGGCCGTGAACCCTTTTGATTTCAAAGGTGTTTATAGTTGTCTTTCACCATTTCCCCATACAAAATCTCAGTAAAACATGTATTAACCTCTAGTAATAAGACATTACCCATCAGTAATCCGAGTAAATATCCCATCAATTCTCTATTCCTTATGAGGAGCGTAAACCCCATTTCTCATTTCACCAAACTCACTTTCACTTTCTGAGAACTCCGTGAAATCTCCCAAGAACTCAAGTCAAGCTTCAGAAACCATTTTCTTTGCCATTCCTTCTAGTTTCTTTTAAGTAATTCATGCCTATCTAAAAGTTCCGTACATTTAATTATTGAAATTCTTTCTGGTCACACATAAAATTCATGTGTTAACAACCTTAGGCTAACAAAATCTCCAAGGAATACATCCAACACTTCAAGTGTTATAGGCTCCAAATATTCATATCATCTCTTCAACCACACCTTTCCTCTACCCAAAGTAAGCTTCATACCTCTATTTTTGAGTTTCCATTATTTTAGAGCGTGATACAAGTCAAAGGTCTTGTGAAATATTGGTATATTAGCTTGTTATGCATGTATGTTATATGTGTTTAAGGTAGATAAGCCTATGTGTTAGTCCAAAAACTCGAGACTTGTTTAAAGTTTCAGAAGTTTGAACTCACCTCACATAACAAGTTACAAAAATAGAATGTTAGCACTCTTACGAGTAATTTGTTCACATATTGTATGTCAAGAACCACAAAGTTTAACTCAAGAAATTGTTTAAACAATTATTTTAGACATAAAATTTTGAAGATGTAAAATTATGAAAATTATATTATTTCGGACCATTTTCGGACAAGAATATATATATATATATATATATATATATATATATATATATATATATATATATATATATATATATATATATATATATATATAAAAGGTCATTTTTGAAACATTGGATAAATTTGAATTATTATTGAACATTTTGATTTAAAATGAACCAAAAATGGAATTATTTAAATAAATAAGGACCATTTTGGAATTTTTTTTAAATACAAGTCTAAATGAGTATTTAAGAAGAAATGAGTCACTTTTCAACAATTCTAGTATTTTTGGATCACTCATGACACTTATTGACAATTGTGGGTCTTATTTGATAATTTATAAAAAGATGGGCCACTTTTGACACATCGATAACATTGGGTGATTTTTTACAAATATGATTCAAAGTGGATTATTCTCAAAAAACGAAACGAAAACGAAATATCTAGTCAACGAGCACAAATAATGTTATTTATTAAATAAATAACGAAATTCAACTATTAGCCTAAATATCTGTTAGGATTCTAGTGAGACGCACCTTCACCGTAGCTATATAATAATGTACATCCAAAGTCCTATAAGAGTTATAACCAGAGTCTCCTGGAGGGAGAGCGGGAATTTGTGTATAGATCTATATGGGGTTGACACCCCGCACCTTCGCTGTTCGCTACAGTTAGACAGACCAATGTAGGGTAACAAATGTCTTCAACAAAACCAATACCTAAAGAACGTTAAGATAGGAACTCCGTGATATTAGTATTGTATTAATATGTTTAATAAACATTTTACCAAAACACTGTCGATAAAACAACACCTTACAAAATCATAATGTTTTGTCTCAAACCATGACATCAAAAGTAATGAAAATTAGAGTACAATCCCAGAAACTCAATGCGGAAACCATGTGTGTATGTGATGCGCTGCTACACCGCCGGCTCCTTCCCCTTCAACAAAGAGGTACCTGAAACCAAAACCAAAACTATAAGCACAAAGCTTAGTGAGTTCCCTCATCATACGACATACCATACAATATCGTCGGTATCTTTCAACCGGTAACCTTCATCGGTATCTTTCAACCAGTAACCTTCCTCGGTATCTTTCAACCGGTAACCAACATCGGTATCTTGCATCCGGTAATCAACATCGGTATCTTTCAACCGGTAACCTTCATCGGTATCTTTCAACCGGTAATTGGGGACTATTTCACCCCTTATCACTAGAATACAATCAACAGACATAAACATACAGTCAGGCATATCCGGGTATTGACCTACCCTTGGGTCCTACGGACCTCTGTTTAGGAAACTAATCCCTACTATATACATAATGTATCATCCAGCTAAATCTCATAACCAACACATAAACAAACCAAGATAATTATCACAAAGACTATTACCTTATAAATACCCCTTTTTGGTGGGCCGGCATTGTGGCCTTAGACCCACCCCTACTAGAAGGTAACTCACCTCAATGTCGTGTAGTGTTTGAATTATCCTCGGCGCACAAGTCGACTCCCTTCGACTTCTCGATCCATACACGACAACCTTCAAGTCAACACACAGCAAGTACAACCCTAAATAGGGTCAATCTAAGTCTAGTCAAAGTCAACTTCAAGTTGAACCGACTCGCTGAGTTGAGGCGTCAACTCGTTGAGTCCCTCACCCTTTACTCGTCCTTATCCATGACCCGACTCGTCGAGTTGGTCCATCAACTCGACGAGTTCCCCCCTCACATGAACATCGCATGAAACTCAACCGACTCGCCGAGTTGATGAACAACTCGTCGAGTTCACCTTCATCTGAAGAACAAGTTCTGTCCTCAACTCGCCGAGTTGATGAACAACCCGTCGAGTTCATCTTCATCCTTAAGAAGATTGCCTTGGACTCACCGAGTCTCTTCTAGCACTCGCTGAGTCCCATGAACTCCAGGTCTAAAATCACGTCCAATGCGTTAGGTAACTCTTTTTGTCCGGTTACAACCTTTTAACACTCAACTGGGTTCCTTTGACCCTCAACAGATAAGGGACTCAAAGCTTCGGACTCGTCGAGTCCCAAGAACGGACTCGCCGAGTCAGTCATTTCCACACTCTAAATCCTTGATTTTTGATGTACAACCTGTGATCAAAAGATAGATCCAAGCTTCTATAATTGATCTAGCATGTAAAGTTACAAACTTTACATGCTTGCATGGGACTTTGAGCTCAAAAAGACATAAAACAAGCTCTTAGGGTGCATGGTGCCTTTCATGGGTGCAAAAGCCACTCAAATCTGCCTAGTGACCCCTTAAATGACGTGATTCAGAAGCTTTAACTCCCAACCATGTTTGTAAACATGGTTGGCCACCAAAAATGGATTATAAAAGCCCTAAATCTCCTTAAAGAGGGATCTAACAAATGAATGAGCAAGGTTATAACTTTTTACCTTCAATGAGCTGTAGAAGGTGCACAAATTCGGGTTCCCTTGGTCTCTAATTGCTTCCTCAAGCCTTTCTCCTTCCTTCTTAAGACCACAAGCACCAAAATCCACTACTAAGGCTTAGATTGCTTCAATAACGGCAAGGGTTTCAATGAGATGTGTTTTGGGAGCATAAGGGGCGTTTTGGGTCGTCATACATTGTTCAAATAGGGTGCAAACCCTTGGATTAGGGTTTTTGTCCAGAAAACACTTACTCGACGAGTCCGGGACTCGACTCGTCGAGTCCACGGCTTAAAACCCGCATCCCATCCCGCTTCTACTCGGCGATTTGGTCCTTCGACTCGCCGAGTCCAAGGCCAAAAATGCAAAAATACATAGATAAAAGATAAAAGAAATGCGTACCAAGAACCAGGTGCTACAAATCTCCCCGACTTATTTTAGACTTCGTCCTCGAAGTCTGCTGCTCGTTACTGAAACAGCTTTGGGTAGTGCTCCATCATCTCGTCCACCAGCTCCCAAGTCCATTCCGAGCCCTTCTGGTGCTGCCATTGCACCTTCACGAGTTCCACTCTCTTGTTTCTCAGATCCTTCGACTTTCGGTCGAGGATCGCCACAGGCCACTCAATGTAATTTAGGCTGTCATCGACCTGAATATCCTCTAATGGTACCACTGCCGAGTCGTCAGCCAAACATTTCCGCAACTAGGAGACATGAAAAGTGCTATGAATCTGTCTGTGTTCGGCTGGCAGATCCAAGCTATATGCCACTTTGCCCACCCGGGCTATAACCCTGAAGGGTCCAATATACCTGGGACCCAACTTGCCCCGTTTCTTGAATCGGATGACGCCCTTCCATGGCGACACCTTCAGGAGAACCATATCCCTGACCTGAAACTCTAGGTCCGATCGGCGCTTGTCGGCATAACTTTTCTGCCGACTCTGAGCAGTTTGAAGTCTGCTCTGAATCTGCTGAATCCTCTCTATCGTCTTGAGCACCACTTTGGTGCTCCCCATGACCCTCTGGCCAACCTCACCCGAACATATCTGGGTCTTGCACTTTCTCCCGTATAACATCTCGAAGGGAGGACGGTCAATACTCGCATGATAGCTATTATTATACGAGAACTCCGCCAACGGAAGGTAGGTATCCCAGCTACCTCCGAAGTCTAAAACACATGCCCGCAGCATATCCTCTAATGTCTGGATGGTTCGCTCTCTCTGACCATCCGTCTGCGGGTGAAAGGCGGTGCTAAAATGCAGACGCGTACCCAGCTTGTCATGAAACTTCCTCCAAAACCTGGAAGTGAACCACACATCCCTGTCCAAAATCACCGATACTGGCACCCCGTGCCGCGCCACTACCTCCCTGATATAGATATTGGCCAACCTTTCGGCCGAAATACTTTCCTGAATCGGGATAAAATGGGCGCTCTTGGTCAATCGATCGACGATGACCCAAATCGAATCCACTCCCCACGCGGTCCTAGGAAGTTTTGTGATAAAATCGATCGTAATGTCTTCCCATTTCCACAGCGGGATTTCCAATGGCTGCATCTTGTCGTGTGGCCTTTGGTGCTCGGCCTTGACCTTCCTGCAGGTCAAGCACCGCTCCACGTACCATGTTACATCCCATTTCATGCAGGGCCACCAATAGTCCAGACGAAGATCCCTATACATCTTCGTTGCCTCGGGATGAATGGAGAATTGAGATTTGTGCGCCTCCTCCATCAGAACCTGGCGCACACCCCCGTAGTACGACACCCACACCCTACGGTGTAGTGTTAGCAGCCCTCGGCTATCATCATCAAAGGAGGAAACCTGCCCCACAATCCGCTCGCTCTTCCGATGTTCCTCTTTCATGGCCTCCTACTGGGCCTCCTGAATCCACTCCAACAGTGGAGTCACCACTGTCATCCTCAGACAAATATCCCTGGTTGGCGCCGACTTGCAGCTAAGCGCGTCGGCCACCACATTGGCCTTCCCCGGGTGGTAAAGGATCTCGCAATCGTAATCCTTCACCACGTCCAACCACCGATGTTGCCTCATGTTTAGATTCGGCTGATCCATGAGGTACCTCAAACTCTTGTCGTCCGTGTAGATGGTACAACGGACCCTATAGAGTTAATGATGCCAAATCTTGAGGGTGAACACAACAGCACCCAGCTCCAAATCATGCGTCGGGTAATTCGCCTCGTGAGGCTTCAGCTGCCTCGAAGCGTATGCAATAACATGCTCTCTCTGCATAAACACCGCGCCCAAACCTGAGATGGATGCATCACAACATACCACAAAATCATCCATGCCCTCTGGCAGGGCTAATATTGGCGCCTCGCACAATCTCTGTCTCAGTGTCTCGAATGCGGCCTGCTGCTCAGGCCCCCAGCGAAAGACCACGACTTTCCTCGTCAGCCTGGTCAGTGACCCCTTAAATGATGTGATTCAGAAGCTTTAACCCCCAACCATGTTTGTTAACATGGTTGGCCACCAAAAATAGCTTATAAAAGCCCTAAATCTCCTCAAAGAGGGATCTAACAAATGAATGAGCAAGGTTACAACTTTTTACCTTCAATGAGCTGTAGAAGGTGCACAAATTCGAGTTCCCTTGGTCTCTACTTGCTTCCTCAAGCCTTTCTCCTTCCTTTTTAAGACCACAAGCACCAAAACCCACTACTAAGGCTTAGATTGCTTCAATAACGGCTAGGGTTTCAATGAGATGTGTTTTGGGAGCATAAGGGGCGTTTTGGGTCGTCATACATTGTTTAAATAAGGTGCAAACCCTTGGATTAGGGTTTTCGTCCAGACAACACTTACTCGACGAGTCTTGGACCTGACTCGTCGAGTCCACGGCTTAAAACCCGCATCCCATCCCGCTTCTACTCGGCGAGTGGGTCTGTCGACTCGCCAAGTCCAAGGCCAAAAATGCAAAAATACATAGATAAAAGATAAAAGAAATGTGTACCGAGAACCAGGTGCTACAAGTATGGTTATAACGACTCACTTAGAATATAACAATATTATTTATAAATTTACCCCAATCACACCTTTTGTTTATAATCATCTATGGTTCGGATACCTCAAATGAAATTTTATTACACAAGTCTTAGGATTCTAAGACCACCACTTTTGTATATCACAAAATATGGGATTTTCTGGGGAAAATGATTTCATACAATTTCGAAAGATGATAAAGTAAAGCACACACACAACTATACTTGATATGGAAACAAGACAACAACTATTTTAATAGAAAATATTGGATTTTTCTGGGTTTCTAAACTATTACAAACTTTTATATAAAAATGCTTATGAACTCACCAACATATTATATGTTAACGCTTTTCAAACGACTTGTATTCTCAGGAAATTATTAAGCAAGTTTATAGATCGCGGATTCTAGATTATTTTGCTGTAGTTTGGAATTTACTTACTAATGTCTCTTTTGTGTAATTTGAGAACAAATACATGATGTAAAACAATGTAAGTTGGTTATCTTAATGTATGATGTTTGGATTTGCTGTGTTTCATTAATATTCAACTGTTATGGCACTACACAATGTAGTCACCCACCTCCGGACGTTTCCGCCTCCTGGTCCGGGGGTGTGACAACAACAGGTAACAAACATAAACAGATAATTAGGCAGACAGGATCATAGCTAATCCTACAAATTTACTAGACTAACATATTTGCAACTAGCATAATCATACACATCTATGCCATACTCAACATATCAGTGAATAGTAGGATATCAATCCAATGGGCCGACCTTGTTGCCTACGACTCGTAAGTACACTAAGGAAAACTCACCTCCATCCGCTGATAATCATATAACTGTTTGGACCACAAAACTGTATAACCTCGCGCCAACTAACAATAAATACAATGTTAATCAATAATTAACCAGATAACCCAAAATACGCTTAGGTCAAACTTGGTCAACCGTGGTCAAATTCAAAGTCAACAGTCAAGGTCTAAAAGTCAATATTTCTTCCTAGCAGAGTACGCCATGCGTACTAAAAGAGTACACCCAACATACTCTGATGTTGACTAATAGCAGGGCGCTGACCGAGTACGTGCAACAGAACACCAGGTATGGCCAGCGTACTTATCCTATTCCCTAAACTCCATTAAGAGCTTATTCCATTAAGTTCTTACATCCAAAACTTAGATCCAAGTCCAAAATGATGTCCTGAGTTATAGAGTTTCCAACTTTATGACTTTTCTTGGCTATAAAGTGATTAATGTCTAAAACCCTTGGTTCTTAACCCAATAAGACATCATAACTCTTGCATGGAATGAAGAGAAGGGCCAAGATCACATTTTTATAGTTCATAATAGCTTTATAATGGACAAAGTTTCCAAATTTAGCAATTAGAATGGTCCTAACTGAACGGTTTTGAGCATAACGACAATCCTATGGTGCACATGCAAACCCTAAAACTTTTGACCTAGTTTTCTCTAATTGTACATGCAATAATCATCCAAAGCTTATAAACCCTAATTTAGCATAGAAAAAATTGAAATCTACATCTAATACATAGTTACACTGTTACCTTTCAATTGTAGCTTGATCTTCAAACTTTGAGAGCTTTTGTATCACACGTGTAATACCTCTAATCGATCACAAACACCAATAGTAATGGAGGAATGTTAGAGAGAGAGGCTAGGGATACTAATTTTTGGCTCTTAGATCCTTATAGGGATTCTGGTAGCCGAAAATAGAACTCCAAAGGGCTCTATATATAGCTGAGTAGTTAGGGTTTCAGTCAAATACCTAATCTGGTTGCTGAAGCCTTAAGCAGCCCATAGGATCCTTCCATAATCCTTCATATGGACGATTTCTATGTGGGCTTCCACATGGATTTCGTCCACCTCCTTCTTTTAGGAGTCCACAACTCATATTACAATTATCTTATAATTATAATAGCAGTCTCCTTAATTTAATTAATCTCTTTTGACCACAAAATTAATTCTAAATTAATTCTTGACCATTATTAATTAAATAATATGATTTCTGTTTTAATATATTATTCCTATAATATATTAATAAATCATAATTAACCACTTTCTCTATTATTCATCCAGTCAACTTGATATGGTATGGGCAACCAAAAGGACCATGCTACTATCGGGTCAAGTACGTACCAACTATAGTTATGTGCTTAGACACCTAATCCAACACCAACAAACAAGATCTAGTCCTTAAGTCTCAAAAGGACCCAAAAGTTCATCTTTTTCAACTTAATCCATTAAGTACATCTAAAAATAACAAGGTCACAGACTTTCAAGATCTAAACATTATTTACTAAAATGACCAAAAGATCATAACATCCAAAACTAGTTAGATCTAAAAAAATATCTTCAAGATTCAAACTTTATACCTCTAGAAGATAGATCAAGGTGAACAAAGTCTAGATCTACAAGCACCAATGCAACCAACACTTCTCCAAGTATTTCCTTCTTCTCCAAGGTACACCATGCATACTCCAAAGCACTCAAAAACACCTTATTTTAGAACACAAGGCTCGACTAGGATGACTCTGATGATACTAATGATAGAAGTTTTTGTTTGTTTGTTCCACCGAAGGAGCCAGTCAATGAAGCTGTGATTACCCCGGCTGAGAAAGAAACTGAAATCAATATTTTCAGGCAGCCAAATATTCCAACGCCCGAACATATAGATGCAGTTATCAAAGAATTATAGTCTACTGCAAGGAAGCCTCCTCAAGCAATTTATGTTACTGTTGAATCTCCTTCTGAGAGTGATAGAGATGAATCAAATGCCTCCCTGATGCCAAAGAAGCGAACATGGAGAGATCCAAGGCCGGGAGTGCTTATTGTTGAGCCAGTACAACAATCTGTTTCTATAGTTGAACCAACCCAGGTTCAAGAAGTTGGTCAAAGCCCAATCATTGAACCAACCCAGGTTCAAGAAGATGTTCAAGGTCCAATCGCTGAATCAGCCCAATTTCATCAAGACGTTCAGAGCCTCAATTTTGTCGATGACTTTAATTTCGTAGCAAATGAGGAAAATTTTTCTTTAGGAAGTTATTATGCTCCACTACCTCCAGAGCACGATGTAGTATCTCTTATGTTGGCCAAGCTTCTTGCCTTTCAAGATTCCATTCCTCAATCAAAAGGGAAGGAAATTTGTATTTGCTCAGGGCAAGGCATTGATGAAGGCTCTACATAAACTATTTTTGAGCTTAAACAAGAGATCACAAATTTGCAGCAGGAGTCCATTAAAAAGGACCTGCTGATTGGTAGTTTGGATGTGAGGGTTTTAGAGCTTGAGAAAGAAAAAGATAAACATATTTCAGATCTTCAGGACAATCTTGGCGGGTTGATAGCTCTTTACTATGATCTCAAAGATAAATTGAAAGGAAAATTTGGTAATGAGTTCAAGACTTCAAGCTTTGATCATGGAAAGGCTCCCGAGTCATCTGAAAGAGTCACAATTTCTCCTGCTCCATATGTTAACATTGATCAATATTTATCTTTTGGCCATGCCACAGCTGAAGAGAGAAGGGAGAAACATAAGAAAATAAGCGCGTTGTAGAAAAATAAAATGCTTTTGATGAAGAATTCTGATTAGAATTCAACTGGTGATCAACCTTAGATGTTCATCAAAGAAGTTGGGGAAAAGGAAATTTGCTGACAGATACAAAGATCGTTCAGGTATTCACATGTGAGGATTTGAAGCTGACAAGAACATGTGGGTTGTGAAACGGAGGAACGGAAATATTGAATACTATGAAAAAAAAGTTGATTTTTTGTCTTGGACTATGGTTGATCTTGCAGATCTAGTAATTGCTCCCTTTCACAATCCTACAAATGATCCCAAGGCATGGGCGTTAAAAACTTTCTAGACGACAAATCAAAGCATAACTTTACAGGTGAGTCGACAGCATGTGTAACGCCCGTAGATCCGGGCTAGTCAATTTAGAGATAATAGCGGTCGAAAACGACTTTTCAACAAAAGATTTTTTTAGAATAAATAATCTTAACCAAGCTGTAGAATATGTCTCAAGGTTCCATACATATAAAGAATGCCGAAATCTGAGTTATAACGAAGAAGTTATGGCCCGTCGAAGTTTTTCGGCAAAACCAGCACGACACCAGGAGACGTAAAAAGTGAATTTATGACAGAAGACTTTTTAGCCTTAGTGATCTAAACCAAAGTTCTAGAGTATGTTAAACCGAGAAAATCAATAAAAAGAACGCCCAAATCTGACTTCGTATGAGGAAGTTATGATTTTTCGAAGTTTCGGCCTAGCAGTGTATAGCCTGAAACTCGAATTTTAGTTCGAGCGGTTTTTGGCTTATGCGACCTAAATGAGATTTGAAGATCTCATTAATAGGAACTCAACGGTAAAAAGAAAGACGAAAATGGAGTCCGTATGAAGGAGTTACGAATTCTTCGCGGTCATTTAGCAGTCTAATCTCCTCCTATTGTTAAATTTAAGATCGGTCGAGAATTAGCCGACGGAGTCTAAATGAAAGTTGTAGATCTTGTTTTTACCTACGCGTGGAAAGAAAGAACGTCAAAAACGGATCTCGTATGCGAGAGTTATGATTTTTCTAAGTCGGGAGGCTGCTGTGCGAAATCGGGTGACATGGCGCAATCCTGGCCGTTGCTTCCTCCCCAAGGCTAGCCACCAGATGGTGACACCTGGCCTGGAACTCGGCGATTTTGAGGCCAAATCGACGAGTTTTTGGCTTTTCTAGCCTATAAAAAGAGAGCTGGGGCACCCTCATTTCTCACACCTTTCCCCACTTCTTTCTCTCTCTAAACTCTCTCTCTAACCCCCCAAACCCCCTAAAAGCCTAGGTAAACCCCCTAGAACCCGAAGAAGCCCCAAGGCTCCCGGAGTCCCGAGAAAAAGGGTCTTTCGGTTCGGAAACGCTGCTCCCTGTAAAGCCCGATTTTCTTTAAAATCCGTTGAGTGAGCTACGCTTATGCAATTTTTAATATAGCTTTCAAATAATTATAGGAATGTTATTAGGTCCTTAAAATAATTATTTGTGCTATTATTATGAGTTATATTGAGTGTTATTTAACGCTTATATAATAATAATAATTGTCAGACTATTAATTTGTTGCGGTTATCGTTAGACTAAACCCTAGTGGTATCGGTACTAGGTTTTATCGAAGGAAAATTGTTTTGAGAGTATTAAAGCGTTGTCCGAGTGCTGAGTCACCACCTTTCAGGTGAGTGCATAGTCCCTTTCATCTTACACATAGATATGAAGTATTTTAATATAAATTACGTGCTATGTGTGCATATTGTCTGAATACTTGTTGTCTATGCTGGGTGAAAGATTTTTATACATGTTTTAAATGATTTAAACTGTATATGTATTTTATATCTACAAAATGTGTTGGGTAAAACATGGGTAGATGAAATAGTTGTTATGTGACAACACGATGAAAGACATCAACGTTGACAGTGATCCAGTCATCTAGTGAACTATAGATGACGACCATCGATGATACTAGACAGTCCAGTGGAACGCTAGCAGACTCGTAACGTGTAGGTGTTTTTGAACTAGGTGCTCATTAGATATTTTTGAACTGAGTGTGTTCACTAGGCATTTTGAACTAAGTGTGTTCACTAGCTACTTTTGAACTAAGTGTTTACCAGATGTTTTGGACTACGTGTTCACCACTTATAATCTATAAGCCTTGGTAACGATGGACTTCGTGCCGATTCCTTAGGATGATCCTTAGGAATAAATAAACGAGGAATAGCTGATTCTTAGGGTAGATCCTTAAGACTAAAGAAGATAATAGGGATGGATAATTGGGTTGATTGTTTGATTAATTAAACATAATAATTATATTATTGTGGGTTGAAAACCCTATGTACTCACCAGGTTTCCCAACCTGACCCACTCAGTTTATTTATATCACAGGTGTCGATATGAAGTGACATTACACTGAGAGATTAAAGAGATGTAGATCACTAGTGTAAATAAATGTAAGTTCTGTTTATGCTTATGTTTCTATATTGACGATGACATCCCAAATGTTTTAAAACGAATTAAAAATACTTTTCTTCAGAAATAATTTGATAACGTATTTATCATGTTTTACTGGGAACAAATTCCGCAACATTTTTATTAAAAGAAGTAATCTAATTTTTATAAAGCATAAACAAAATCGGTCTTTTCTGGCCGTGAAAAATCGGGATGTCACAGCGTGCTCATTCGTTAGAAAGGTCAAGGGTGTCATCGATCCGCGCACCAACAAAACCATGGTAAATGTTATGTGACCTCCTACAAGGAAAACAAAAAAGATTCCTCTCTCTCATCCTATATCTGATGGTTCTCTAAATGATTTATTATATTGGGTATATGATGAGGTGACAACAACTGTGGTAATCAAGACAAAAAGGGATGAGATGCATATTTTTGATCATAGGGATTTACTAAAATTTGGCGAGCATGACATTCATATGTTGTCTAGACATCAGCTTATGGTGGAGAATGAGATGTTTGAACCTACTGCAAAGGCATTCACTGGCATGATAACAACTATCATTGATAAAAAGCTGTGGGCAGGAGCATTGGCTGAATTTGATGTTCATCTTGTAGAAAATCCGTAATGACAACCAACAATAAACCAATGGGGAGATTGTTAGGCCATAAATTATGGTTTATACTTTGCTTTTCACAAGCTATTGGATATCTCGGTCTAGGACCGAAAACACCATGTTTTGGTCTTGTTTGGACTGAAATCACATGTGATTTCGGTTAGGCTTAATGTTGGTTTGTTTGGGTTTTCGGCTTGGGATTTTCTATTAGGTCTAGGTATATATAATATTATTTAGGCCTTGTAAAGTGAGTGGGGCATTTTGGGGGATGCCATAAGCCAAGAACGTGATTGATAGAGAAACAGAGACTAAACCAAGTGTAATCGTGAATCTTATGTACCCGACTATTCATCTGTAATAGTGTACATTAAAGATTAATCATCTTGTTCTTATTCCATATTTTGTCTTTCCTAATTCACTTGATTGAGATTCCGCACCATCAAGTGAAATTGATTGATACATAGCGATTTGGGGATTTACAATTCGTATCAGAGCGAAGGATTAGTATTAATCGGGTCATTGCAAACAGTTTTTTCTTGGAGTTTCTTGGTGTTTTTATTTTGTTTTTGACAAAATTTTGGCCATTCTTCTTCTTCGCGTTGTTCATATTTTTGGAGTTTTGATCGATTTTGGCAGAAAAGATTTGAAAATATCGTGTTTTTGGCAAGTTTTTGGTGTATTAGGTCAAAATCTGTGACATTTCGGTGGCAAACCTCGGTCTTGTTCAGACTCCTCGGAAATCTCAACGGCCAGCTTCGGAATCGGTCAAGCCATAGTAGATCTCGGAGGCACAACAACATTCTCGGTTAGCGGCGAGGGTTCTCAGTCAGAAGCGATAGTTTTCGGTTCGGATTTCTCGGCTTCACCGTTTTCGGTCTCGCAGTTCTTGGTCTCCGCTTCTCGGTCTCGCATATTCGGTCTGAGAGATTTTTATCCGAGTCTTCTCGGTTGGATTACAAGGCTTCGCAATGTCGATCCAAAATCTCATTTTTCGGCCCAAAAGTCACGTTTTGATCCAAAACTCTTGTTTTTTATCTAGAAACTTTTGTTTTCGATTAAGGTTTTTTTTTGACAAAAAGTTTGATTTTCATGTTTGACTTTCAACTTTGACCTTTAACTTTCAAATTTGATTTTTGACTTTCAAGTTTGACTTTTGACTTTTAAGTCTGACTTTCGAGGTTTCAAGTAAAAGGGAAATTTTGTTGGATACTCAATCATATCTCTTTTTGGTAAACAATGAGTTCTTACAACAGTACAAAGGAGGTCAATGAAGCTTCATGTTCTGAGTCCAGTGAAGCTAAAATTAAATTTTATCGTGGTCAACTTGATTTATTAATTAGGGATGTTAAGGGCCTTAAATATGAAGGATACACTCTCAGAAAGGCCCAAAAACCCTTAATAGTACAATTAGAGGCCCAACCCAAAGACCTAAAAATAATTAAAGCAGAATATAGCGATAAATGTGAACACTATAATTATGCTCAGGAAAAAAGTGTCAAATTAACTGCCGAACTTGACGCATTGAAACCTAAATTTAATGATGCTGAATTTAACTTTAATAAATTTGATGTATGAAGTGAGGTAGTTGTGTCCATGATTGAAAAACAATTAAAATTTAAAGATAATCAGAATAAGGGTCTAGGGTATCACAACGTTCCACACCCCTTCAATGATAACTATAACCCACCCCTTGAAACCAATGACATAGAGATGCCTGCTCAGTTTGGCTTGCCCCCTGTACCAGCTTTAGTTAAGACTGAACAATCTAGCCCAACTGAGAGTATTGAGGTGAACGATACTAATGCTTCTATTTTATGTGAAGGTATAGTAGTGGAAGATGAGAACAAGGAGAAAAAAAATAATTCTAGTTCTGTTAATTCTCTTGATTGTCAAACCAATGTCTCTTTGAACTCTGAACCTTTTGCTTCTAATTTTGTTACTTCTAATAAACCTGCTGTTGGTAAATACAGGCCACCAAAACAAGCGAAACAGACTTCTTGTTGCAAGTGTGCTTGTGGGAATAATCAGAGACAATTCATGGGCACGCTACCAGGGACATGCAGAAACAACTTCTGCATGAAGAAACAGACTTGTTTCCACTGTGGAACACCTGGACACATTGTGAGAAATTATCCAAATCGTCCATATGTTCCTTACTATGCACAAGGTAGGTAGAATGTGCCAAGAGGGAGATTCTCCAAAAGAAATCCTTTGAGGTCACATTCACGTAGTGGTGACTGGAACGCGAAATGGCCAATAATTAATCTCCCAAGGTCAAGAAGAGAATGTCGGACAAGAAGCCAAATTCAAGAGATGGCTTTGTTAGAGCAAGATCGGTTAGTTCGAAGTCATCTTGACGATCGGTTTCAAGTTCTAAAGCTAGTGATAAGGCATCCATCTGATCAAACAAGAAATGGGTTAAGACTGACAACAGATGGGTACCAAAGGGTCACTCTCTCAAATCATCTGTCACAACTAGCATTTTAGGGCTAGGAAAAATTTTCCATGTGTAAATAACTCCTGGTGTATTTTGTAACCCTAATCTTGATGTTATACACGTTGTTCATTCAAAAATGACAATTCAAGTCAAAACTCCCACGTGAAAGCTCTAAATCTAGTTCAATATGCTGCATTCACTCAACTTTGGGCTTGTAACCCTAACTTCCCGGTTCAAACCTCTTATTGGATCAGGATTCTTTTATTGGTCCTAATGGGCCAGTAACCCTTCAACTTGGTTCTTTTGGGCCAAGAATCCTCTTTTGGGACCTATTTGGACCTACATTCATTAAGCAATAGTATTTTAGGCCATAAGACACTTCATGGGCCTTATTAGGCCGAAAACCACTCACTTTGTGTCTATGGTCTGAAAATCCATTTATTTAACCACATTGAGTCGTAAAACCATAAGTGGGCCCACATGGATCGAAAAATACCTAATGGGCCAATGTAATCTCAATTACACTTAAATCCAAGCCTAATATTCTTTTTCCTTCTTCCCTCTCCAAATTCTCAGTTTTATATAAAAAAAATGGGGATTAATGAAGGGTTAATGTGTGTGTGACACCTCATAATTACATGGAAGACATCCATGCATTGTCTTCCATGTATCTAGGACTTGCATGTTGCCTCCCATATAACAAGGCAAGCTTTCTTTCCCTGTTCCTTCTTCATTATCGGCTGAGACCTCCCCTCTCTCCACTCTTCACTTCAAAATTAATTCAAGCTCTCTCATATTTCCCTATCAAGCTCAAGGACAATTTCCTTATTTCTCTTGCCATTTTCGTGACTTTTGTGTGTGTTTTCAAGAGGGTTTCATAGAGTTTCATCCTCTTGGTAAGTTGTTATCATACACAAATTATTACTCTCCATTTTATGCTAAGAACACTTCCTTGTATAACATCATTTCGTGTTCTAGCTTCCTAGAACCATCTAAATTTCGAAGCTCTTCCCTAAGGAGTATTGAAGGCCAAAAATCTCCTTCATTTCCTCATCAAAAACCGATCAACCTAAGGTGAGCTTCATACCCTCTTGTTTTCGAGTTTTACTACCATTTTTAGGGAAGAATACAAGCTAGTTTTATGGTTAATCTTAGTATTATAGATGAATGTGTGTATTTTTCTTGATTATGTTGTGTTAATATGCCATGATAACATGTTAAACACTCATAAAATTCGAAATATCTTCCAAGTCATGGTGATAAACAAACTACATGACAATAAAGATAAACAAAATGGTCTTTTGGAGTCATTTTAGGTTTTAATGGGCTTAAATTGACAATTCACTGTTTTATTGGCCAAAAGTGCCATTTTTCATAAAAATGGGCCTTATTTGATAATTTACCTTTTTATGGGCCAAAAATGACATTTTTTATAAAATGGGCCTTTATTTGACAAATTCACGGTTTTATGGGCCAAAAATGTTATTTTTGATAAAAAGAGCCTTTATTTGACAATTCACGGTTTTATGGGCCAAAAGTGCCATTTTTCATGAAAGTGGGCCTTATTTGACAATTCACGGTTTTCTGGGCCAAAAGTGTCCTTTTTCATAAAAGTCGACCTTATTTGACAATTCATGGTTTTATAGGCGAAAAATGTCACTTTTGATAAAATGGGCCTTTATTTGGTAAATCACGGTCTTATGGGGCCTCAAATGTCATTTTAAATAAAACAAAAGGGCATTGGTTGTAAATTTTCGGCTTTAACGGGCCAAAAATATCAATTTTGGCAAAAAGTGGGCATTTATTGTCAAATACGGTTTTGTTGGGCCAAATGGTCATTTTTAATAAAAGTGTGGATTTTATGTCATTTTTAGCATTATTGGACTAAAACGATTATTTTGATACAAACGAACTCTTTACAACATTTTTACTGTAATTGGGCCATATAAGTCCATTTACATGCTTATTGGGCCATACAAGGTAATCCTATCCTAACTGGGCCTTATATACCCATTTACATGCTTATTGGGCCATATATGGAGATACTTTTATAGTTGGGCCTTATATGCCCATTTACTTTCTTATTGGGCCTTTACGACACATTCTATGTTAATCGGGTCGTTACCGAAAATTCTAATGCACTCGGATCATTCATAATACTTTAGGGTAACAATGAGTTATCCACAATAACAATAAATATTTTGACATTTTTGATAAAAACAAATATATATATATATATATATATATATATATATATATATATATATATATATATATATATATATATATATATTATCACCGATGCTTTGTAGTCAAAATACATACTCGAAGCATTATTTAAAGCTCTTGTGGAGGGAGAGCGAAAATTTATCATCATTACACTATTCACATAAATTTAGTTAAGGCTCTTGTGAGACACTCCTTCACTCATACCTACCAAGTGTACACCATAAGTCCTGTAGTTATAACCAGAGTCTCCTGGAGGGAGAGCGAAAATTTGTGTGTAGATCTATATGGGGTTGACACCCCACACCTGAGCTGTTTGCTACAGCTAGACTAGGCCAACTTAGGGTGACAAATATGTTACCTAAACGGACGCCTGAAGAACATCATGACAGGCATATCAGTCACATCAAGCATGACTATAACGACTCACATAGAGAATAACAACTCAATAAATTTATGGAAATACATATACTCTACTCGTGTTACGAAATCATACTTTCACTATTTTTTGGTCTTAGGGTTTTAAGACCACAACACTTTTACAAACAGAAAATATCAGAGTTTCTGTGAAACACACTATACACTATAGTTTACCTACTACAGAAAATATAGGATTTTCTGGAACTTTCTCTTTATACACTGTCAAAACAGGAACACACATGTTTTAATACAAGATTTGAAACAAAACTCTCAAAATATTTTTACAGAAAATATCGGATTTATGGTGTTGACAAAATGAAACAAAACATTTCATAAAAATATGCTTATGAACTCACCAACATTATACATGTTGGCATTTTTCAGAATAACTTGTATTATCAGGGAATCGTTAATCAGGTTGGTCATCAAGGAAATGTAGGCCTTTGTTGTATTTTTGCTTTCATCATACATTTATCATTTTGGGATGTAATTTGTGACCAACACATTGATGTAAAATATGATAGTTGTTATATTTCATGTATGATGATGATGATGTTGTCTATGATTCATTTGTATACACTGTGATGATAATACAAAATGAATTCACCTGCCCCGGACGTTTCCGCCGTCTGGTCGGGGGGGGGGGGGGGGTGACATCATCTAATGATTCTAACATTTCTTCATCTTCTGTGTCTGATAAACAGGATATGTCATGGGAGAGAGTACCTTGTGTAGATGATAGAGGTCAACCTAGTTTCAAAATGGAATGGGTTCCAAAGACCAACTAATCCCGCACTATGTACTGGAGCAACTATGGAGGAATATCATCAAATTTCGGTATGTTGATAGTGGCTGCTCCAGGCACATGATAGGAGACATCTCTCAACTGCACAACATTTAGAAGTTTAATTGAGGGTATGTGTCTTTTGCGGGAAAGGAAGAAAGAAGAGGATCACAAATGGGGATTATACTTAAAGATGTGAAGAATTTTTGAATCTGTTCCGAAATTGAAACACAACTAAGGTTGAATGTGTTGTTGTATATGCGTGTTGTTCTCAAATCATTTAGATGCAAGTTCAATTGGTGAATTACGATGTGAGTTTTCTTCTCAATACTTCTAAATTTTTCTTAAAATGATTCGTTTTGAAGACAATTTTTAAATTTGCGCATTTATTTTATTTTCTTTCTTCCCCAAGCCCAAATTACTGGGGAGAAATCAAAATACAAAAAAAAATTATAAAAATCATAAAACTTAGAAATTCCAAAAATATGTCTTCTTTAGTAAGTGTTTTTGGGAAGTGATATGAAGTGTAGTGTTAAAGGACAATATGAAATGCGTGTAATTTGTTCAATGTGCTTGTAGGCACGAAGGATTTAAAAGGACTAGACATAGCTGACTATGAAAGGACTTGACAATGTGAACTCATCTGGACTTAGATAGTTACATTTGGACTGACCATTCGACGCTTGGGTAGATTGAGCAGTGAGATAAACAAGGGAGCATGCGAGATACATTAAATTTACTTATCATCTTGAACAGTGTCTCAACACTTCTTCGACGTACAAACCTATTTCCTTAATTCTGGTGCTGATAGGGTGACTAGGGGGTTCTGATAAAGTAGGTCGATGTGAATTTTTTTTTTTACTTTCCTATCCTCTCTGTCAGTCATGTGTTGCCCAATTTGAGTGATCGGAAGATCCGACCTGGGACACAACATATGCATCTCTATTTCTATACATCTCTATCAATGCTTCTTTTTATCTATCTATGTCAGTCATATGTTGTCCCCTCTGCGTGATCGAAAGATAACATATGCATCTTTCTATCTCTATCTATGTTAGTCATATGTTTTTCCTTCTGCGTGATTGGAAGACGTCCGACCTAGGATACAACATATGCATCTTTATATCTATCTTCTCTCTAAAATAATTGAGCACTCACCTAAAGTAAAAAAGCTCTTTGGAATTCCGTGATTGCTAGGGTATGTCGGGAAGTGGGGAACACATTCCAGTGCACTAAAAATTGAATTAACTGAAGGTTGTCTGTAGAACTCGATTCTAAATTTAAGTGGACAACAGTATCCTTGGTCGTCGTCAGCAAAATGGTCTGTTTAGGAATATTAGTTAGGAGTATAATCACAATGTCTTGTCAGTTATAATATTTCCAATTTGCAAATATCCTTCCTGTTTAAGTGGACCACAATATTGGTGATCGGCCAGAGCTAAACACATAGGTGTGAGCTGATAAACGACAATGAATTGCTTGACAACTTTGATCCCAAAAGTTTCTATTTTGTAGATTTTGTATTTTAGTTTTGTTTTTGTTAAATTTGTTCATGTTTTTCCTCTATGCACAAATTTAGGGGGAGAATTAGTAAAATCAAACAAAAATCATAAATTTTTAAAAAAAAATATAAAAATATGTTTATTTCTATTTCATAAAATTAAAAAAAAAATCCAAAAATATGTTTATTCGTTGGGGTTAAACCCTGGGGTATAATCCAACCTAATATACACATATGGGCCCTGTCTTGGGGCCTCGTCCTAGGGTGTATTTCAACCCGATCAACACATATAGGCCCTACCCTGAGGTTTCTCCTTGCGGTATCTTTCAATCTAATAATACAATTATGGGCCCCGTCCTGGGGTCTATTTCATCCCGAACATATAATAGTGGGCTCCGCCCTGCGGTGTATTTCAACCCAACATACTATCACATATAATCCACATATCAGCTATCAGCCTAAATAATACAACAATGTGTCGATATTAGTGCCTTCGACCCAAGAATACGGTGAGAAGACTCAGCTCCAAAGAAGATATACGAGCCAAACTCTTGAGTTGATGCTAATACTGCTCCTCACACTAAAGAGATCCCAAAGTAAATAACCTTAATTAATAATCCGGGTTTTTATTCCATAATAAATGGTCCGACGAACCTTATAACCTAAATAGGGCAAAAAGGTCATTTTGCCCATCCCATTCGGTCCCATCCTAAAAAGCCCAAAACCTAGTGATCCAAAGCCCAAAAGAATGGCCAAAGCTTTGGAACTATACCAAATCCCTGCCTAGCACCTTGCATGCCCTGCATACAACATATGATGTGAGAGAGAATAGGGGTCAAGGTGTAGTACGCACACATACACTCTTTTACACCCAACATACGCACCCTAAGTACAAGATTCCCATTATGGTGTCAATGCCTTAAGACCTTAAGTATAATCTTCATATTTGAGCTTATTAAAACGTCTAAGGCAATAAAGTTGCAATCTTTATGCATTTTCATGGCAACAAAGATTCCAACACCAAAACCTCACTTATGCAATCATTTGCTACACCATAACTCTTTCATGGGGATAAACGAAGATCCAAGCTTGCATTTTTATGACTTAAAATACCCTAAAGTGTCTTAAAAGAAAAACTTAAAGTCTTTGGAGTATCTTATACTCACAAAGACCTACGTTTTGGGACAAAAGGGATGCAAATCTAAGCTTAATCAAGATCTAGAGAAACATGAGTCAATGTTGGAGCTTTGTACCCCCAAATGGAGCACAATGAAGAGAAATTGTTGGATCCAAGGTCTTGAGAACAAAGCCACTTCTTTAATGATCTTCCTTCACAAATAAAAATGCATACAACTCACTCAAAAGCTCAAAATGCTCAAAATTGGTTTCGGGTTAGCAAAGAGGGTCGATTTTTGCGATAGAGGCAGATAAGAAGAAGGGTTTGGGGAAATAATGGTGCTTATACAGTGCACAAACCCTAAATATTAGGGTTTGGTCAAAACTGTGTGCACCGTGTGTACCTGCGTACGCTCAACGTACATGCGTGAGACCAAGTACGCCTAGAGTACCAAAGTGTATGCCCAACATACCCATGTTAAACCCAAATTACAAAAATGCCACAGATGGCCATTTTTCACAATAATTACATACTAAGGGGATAAAGGTTAAATACTTGGAAGAACAAGATGTTACATTTATCATGTTTTGTAGAGGTGATGTATGATCCAAAGGCATCTCTATCTATTTTCTTCATTGCTGAACTTGATATAAAGGATAAAATCATTAATAAAAAACAAGAAGATATATACAAGATGAAGAAGAAACTAGTTGAAAAGGAGAAAGAGATATTAGATCCGAAGGAGAAGATTAAATAAAAGGAAGTGAAGAAGAAAAGCTTTTCATCTGTAAGTGTTCAAAAGAATATGTATTTGAAGAATTTTCATTATCAAGAAACCCTAATCTTCACCCTGATGAACATCACATCAAATCTTGCACTGACAAGCCTCACGTTGCCAAGAAAGTTCTCACTACCACTCCAGTTCGTTCTTCCAATAAGTCTCGCACAGTTAAGACAACACACACTTATAAATCAATGCACACTGTCAATCTATCTCAAGCTGTACTGATTTCATCTCAGCCTCTCAAGACTCAAGGTCCACCTCCAAACATTAGATAAGCTCAAGTAGGTAAATTCTCAAATGTTTGTTGTTGTTTTAATAATACTTCATACTGGGAAAATTAAACAAAGAAAAGAAAATAGAGGGAACAATCAAAGATGATTTGGGTTCCAAATAAGTGATCTCTAGAACCAAGCAAGATGAAGCGGATCTGGGTTATCAAGAAAACATATGTTCAACTTGAAACAACACTAGTCATAGATGTTAGACGAGAGTCTAAAAATCAAAAGTGTACAAAGAATAAGAAAGGACTATATAAAATTGGAGCTGATGGATTTATATCTAATCAGAAACATTTTGAAGAACGAAGGTATGTTTCATCATTCAAATTTATTTGGGTTCCTAAGATCTCTTGTTAATTCTAGAGATATGAGAGAGATTATAAAATTCAATAAGTATATCCTAGTATTCTCCATTCTTTTGGGAAAAGTTTTCATTTTTTTATTGTGCCATTCTACTTATGAGAAAAAGTTTTGAGTACAAGATTTGTGAAAGGATTACAAGCTCATTCATAACTCTAGTCAGGTTTTGACAAATGTCAAATGTATGCTGCCTAAGATTAATTGTGCAGGAAAAAGCAAGATCAATGTGACAAGTATAGGTTATAATTACCCATTGGTCATATTTGGTTTGTACATTTGTATGTGAAGTCTTTGTCAAAGATCAGGTTGTCAGGTGGCTTCAGTACAAGAATAAGAGTTTTTTCTTTTGAATAGAAGAAAGAAAAAGCGTTGACAGAGGTTGTTTTGTCAAACAAAGGTTCATGCCTTCAAAGTGATAGCTTTCATACTTGTCTTCTCTATAAAAAGTATTTTAGTTGAGAATAGTTTCATGAACAAGTCAATGGGTCAGTGGAAAAGAAGATTACATGCTGAAAATTATGCACAAGTCATGAAATTGTTGAGATGTAGTGTTTAGCTTTAGTGAATCAAAAGTCAAATCAAATGCATCGCTGGAAGCTAAGTTCAATAAAAGAAATGTGACGTTAAAGCTTTTGGTATTTTGTGTCATTTTAAAATAAAACTACACAGAAGGCTTTTCTTTTGGGTAATCTTGATTAAACTGGATTCTCACGTTTATAGTTTTTGAATAATATAGAACTGGGTAAAAGCTATCAACGAATTTTTGGAGGTAGTTGGGTAGAAGGAGTCAGCCATCCACCTATCCTTTAGGAAGAATTAGTATTTTATTAATTTCTCATATGTTGGCTATAAATAACCACCTACGCATGAATGCATGAAAGAACAAAAAGAGTGTCTATGTTACTTTCTTTCCAACTATATATTTACCATATTCTTTATCAAATGGTGCACAATGAAGAGAAAAAGTTGGATCCAAGCTCTTGAGAGCAAACCCACTTCTTAGATGATCTTCCTTCACAAATAAGAATGTGTACAACTCACTCAAAAGCTAAAAATGCTCAAAATTGGTTTAGGGTTAGCAAGGAGGGTCGATTTTTGGGATTGAGGTAGATAAGAAGAAGGATTTAGGGGCAATAATGGTGCTGATACAGTGTACAAACCCTAAATATTAGGGTTTGGTCAAATCTGTGTGCACCGTCTGTACCAGCGTACGCTCAATGCACATGCGTGAGACCAGGTACGCCTAGAGTACCAACGTTTACGCCCAACATACCCATGCTGAACCCAAATTACAAAAATGCCACCGATGGCCACTTTGCACGATAATCACATACTAAGGGGATAAAGGTTAAATACCTAAAAGAATAAGATATTACATTTATCATGTTTTGTAGAGGTGATGTATGATCCAAAGGTTTCTCTATCTATTTTCGTCATTGCTGAACTTGATCTGAAAGATAAAATCACCAATAAAAAAAGAGAAGATATATAAGAGATGAAGAAGAAACTAGTTGAAAGGGAGAAAGAGATATCAGATCCGACGCTGAAGATTAAAGAAAAGGAAGTCAAGAAGAAAAGCTTTTCATCTTTAAGTTTTCAAAAGAAGATGTATTTGAAGATTTTCGTTATCAAGAAACCCTAATCTTCACCCTGATGAACATCACATCAACTCTTGCAATGACAAGCCTCACGCTGCCAAGAAAGTTCTCACCACCACTCCAGTTTGTGCTTCCAAGAAGTCTGGCATAGTTAAGACATCACACACTTATAAATCAATGCACATTGTCAAGCCATCTCAAGTTGTACTGATTTCATCTTACCCTATCAAGAGTCAAGCTCCACCTCCAGACATTAGAGAAGCTCAAGTAGGTAAATTCTCTAATTTTTGTTTTTGTTTTAATAATACTTCGTACTGGGAAAAACAATCAAAGAAAAGAAAACAGAGGGAATAAAAAAAGATCACTTGGGTTCCAAATAAGTCATCTCTAGAACCAAGTAAGATGAAGCAGCTCTGGGTTATCAAGAAAACATATGTTCAACCTGAAACTCTTGGATTAGGTGTCTATGTAACAGCCCGGATTCCCAGGTATTATTCATTCTTATATTTTTTGGTGATTTGTGAGGAGACTCGGTGAGTTGGAGCCCAAACTCGCCGAGTATGATCGTGGCTATGGGCACAAACCCTAAATATTAGGGTTTGGTCAAAACTGTGTGCACTGTATGTACCAGCGTACGCTCAATGCACATGTGTGAGACCAGGTACGCCTAGAGTACCAAAGTGTAGGCCCAACATACCCATGTTGAACCCAAATTACAAAAATGCCACCGATGGCCACTTTGCACGATAATCACATACTAAGGGGATAAAGGTTAAATACCTAAAAGAACAAGATATTACATTTATCATGTTTTGTAGAGGTGATGTATGATCCAAAGGTATCTCTATCTATTTTCGTCATTGTTGAACTTGATCTGGAAGATAAAATCATCAATAAAAAAAGAGAAGATATATAAGAGATGAAGAAGAAGCAAGTTGAAAGGGAGAAAGAGATATCAGATCCGAAGGTGAAGATTAAAGAAAAGGAAGTCAAAAAGAAAAGCTTTTCATCTGTAAGTTTTCAAAAGAAGATGTATTTGAAGATTTTCGTTATCAAGAAACCCTAATCTTCACCCTGATGAACATCACATCAACTCTTGCAATGACAAGCCTCACGCTGCCAAGAAAGTTCTCACCACCACTCCAGTTCGTGCATCCAAGAAGTCTGGCACAGTTAAGACATCACACATTTATAAATCAATGCACACTGTCAAGCCATCTCAAGTTGTACTGATTTCATCTCACCCTGTCAAGACTCAAGCTCCACCTCCAGACATTAGAGAAGCTCAAGTAGGTACATTCTCTAATTTTTGTTTTTGTTTTAATAATACTTTGTACTGGGAAAAACAAACAAAGAAAAGAAAACAGAGGGAATAAAAAAAGATCACTTGGGTTCCAAATAAGTCATCTCTAGAACCAAGTAAGATGAAGCAGCTCTGGGTTATCAAGAAAACATATGTTCAACCTGAAACTGTTGGATTAGGTGTCTATGTAACAGCCCGGATTCCCAGGTATTATTCATTCTTATATTTTTTTGGTGATTTGTGAGGAGACTTGGTGAGTTGGAGCCCAAACTCGTCGAGTATGATCGCGGCTATGGGCACGGGTTCGCGTCTGGACTCGGTGAGTCCAAAAGTGGACTCGGCGAGTCCATGCTGTTTAATGAAACCCTAATTCCCCGGGTTTGGAGCCTATTTAAGGGCACTTATAGCCTCTCATTGCGGCTACCAGTCCCTTGAGAGAACCTTAAGAGAGCTAAATCGTTTTGGGAGAGAGGAAGTCACTTTTGGGCCTTTGTATTCCTTGTTTAGCAAGAAGAAGGTGGCAAGAGCAAGGAGGAGGTGAGATTCCAGCAGATCCAGAATCTAGAGGCTTCATTTTGAGGTAATATTTCGAACCTCCTTTAGTTTTAGGGTTGATCTTTAGAATTAGGGTTTTCTAACCCCCTTGGAGAATGATATATGAAGCAAATGGTCCCTCTTCGAGTTTGTGCCTTGGATCTGGACTCAAAGAGGTCCATAGACCTTAACCCTTGGAGATTTTTGGGTTATTATGGAGTTATTGGACCTAGGTTGTCATTTTTGGGACCAAATCTCTTTTTGATGCCTTGTGGGGGTTATACAAGCATCAAGTTTCGAACTTTACGTGACATTCATGCTTGGGAAGGCCAGATCTATGGTTTGGGGAAGCAGATCTGACCTCAGAAGGTCAATAGAGTTTGTGCATGGCATGAACTCGCCGAGTTGTTCTTGAGACTCGGCGAGTAGGGTTGGAGTTTCACGTAAATTGTTCAACGAGTAGACTCGCCGGGTTGGGGGATGACCCAGTGAGTCAGGGAGAGTCAATAGGGGGTTGAGTCAAGCCGGAACTCGCCGAGTTGTTCTTGAGACTTGGCAAGTTGAGTCGTGGTGGTCCCGCGATTCATGCCAGGTGGAACTCGTCGAATTAGGGAAGTACTCGACGTGTCAAGAGAGGATCCGAGGGAGTCAGTGAACACGTATAGACTCGCCGAGTCGCTCTAGTGCACTCACCGAGTCCGGTCAAAGTTGACCATTGACCATTGACCAGAGTTGACCAGTGTTGACTTGATAGGGTTAGTCAACCTTAGTTGTGAAAGTATTAATTAGAGATATATTGTGTTATAGGAGGATTATAACTCGGGGGATCGAGCGCGAGTGATTTCCGGGATTTGCGAGAGGTTCACAGAGATAGAACCAGAGGGTCACAGAGTAGGGTCCACGGACCCACAGAGTTGTAACCTCGAGTGGCTAATATGTGTTATGTGTGGTATTTTGGGGAACTCACTAAGCTTTGTGCTTACAGTGTTTGGTGTTATTTGTTTCAGGTACTAGTGATGACCGTGGGAAGGCGCCGGCTTGATCAGTACACACACACGGGATTTTTATGTTATGAGATATTGGGATTTTTATATGGCATGGATTGAGTTTCAAACATTGATGTTTTTATGAATATTAAATGAATTATGTTTTTATAAAATGCGAAAAATTGTTTTGAAATTTACGGTGTTACAAGTTGGTATCAGAGCCTTGGTTTGAGGGATTCGAGTACACCTTCAGGCGTATTTGAACTCAAACTGAGGATTTGAGAAGTATTTTCAAAAAGAGTAAAAGATTTTTGGAAAAATGCAGAGTAGAGTTGTGTGTACGATCAGTCCGCGCCCGAACGGTAATTTCTCAAAATACCCTCATGTTATGTGATATTGATATTGATATGATGTATTCTCATGCTAGAGTAGGCTAGGTACTCCTGTTAGGACTAGAGTGGCCTGATTTGTGATGCCTTAGCCTAGGGAGAGGTGAGCCGCTATGAGATGCTTGAGAGTGAGTAGGTAGCAGTGAGGGGCTTATGAGAGATCTGTTAGAGAGTGGATTATGCATAATAGAGTACTTGGAACTTGGGATCCGAAGAGGAGGACTTGGGGTGTATTCTGATACGGTGCAGACAATATGATTGGGCCGGTACTACTGAAAGCACCGGGGCGGTGTACAGCCCAAGTAAGAATCTTTGGAATGCCAAGGATCAAGGAGGAATGAGTTGTTGAGTGTGAGTATGCTCGAATGGAATCTAATTTATTGTATGTTGTATTTCAGAGGTAGATCATGGTGAGGACACGTCTTATGCCTGAGAGCAGTGGGGCCAGTGATAAGGAGATCTACCGGATCATCCATGAGGAGGTGGCTGCGGCCTTCAGGGCAGAGATACCAGATATTTTCGGGTCTATTAAGACCACGTTGATTGAGACTTTCGACGAGCGTTATGCTGCTCTTTCTGAGGCTGTTGTTGTAGTGGCCACCGCAGCTATTGCTGCCGCGAGTCCGCAGGGTGGTGATGCGTTGCTGTTCCGAGAGTTCAGCAACACAAAACCGCCGGAGTTTGATGGGACCCAGGACCTGGTGGCGGCTATGAGATGGATTTATGACATAGAGGGGTGCTTCTTCACTTGCTCATCTACTGAGCATTTGAGAGTTCGGTTCACGCTGAACCAGCTTCGCTTGGGAGCGAAGGACTGGTGGAAGTTTGTGACGGCGCACTTTATGCCTGCTGAGTTTACGGCAGTGACCTGGGAGAGGTTCACTGCCATGTTCCGAGATGAGTACGTTCCCTAGGTGGAGAGGGAGCGTTTGGCCTAGGAGTTTCTGACCCTCAAGCAGGGTACTGAGTCTGTTACGGTGATTACCAGGATGTTCCACGAGAGGGCGATGTTCTGCCCTGAGCACGTGTCCACTGAGCAGGCACGTATGAGCCGATATTTGAGTATTTTGAGGCGAGACATTCGGGAGTTCGTGGCGAACTCCTCGTATCGAACATTTGGCGAGCTTCAGGCAAATGCCCGGAAGAGGGAGATTGAGCTAGAGACTCAGGCCAGGAAGGAGGCGGAGTCTCAAGGGAGGGATCGGCGACCGGCACAGTCCCAGCCGGCAGCCAAGCGGGCCAAGCCCGCTGATCCCAAATCAGGGAGCCAGAAGGGCCGCACTTGTGGAAAGTGCGGCAAGGGTCATGATGGAGTATGTAGAGCTGGATCTTGCTACAAGTGTGGCAAGGAGGGGCATTTGGCCAAGGACTGCCCCAAGGGGTTTGTAATGTGTTTTCACTGCAACCAGACCGGACACCGGAAGGCGGAGTGTCTGCAGTTGCGGGGATCAGCTCAGGGAGCACCTCAGGGATCTACCCCTACCGCCATCAGAGCTACCGAGAGTTAGCCAGTGAAGGTCGAGGCGCCGAGGGCACGTGGGAGAGCCTTTCAGTTGACCGCGGAGGAGGTCCGCGCAGTGCCCGATGTCGTGGCTGGTATGTATTCTCTCATGTATTTATTTTGATGTTGAGATATTATGCTTATATTATGTTATGCGTAGGTACTTTTCTTGTGAACTCTGTACCTGCCTTGGTGTTATTTGACTCGGGTGCGAGTCGGTCTTTTGTATCTTTGGCTTTTAGTCAGCATATCAGTGTTAGTCGTGAGGCGTTAAGTCGGCCTCTGAGAGTTTCCATAGCTGACGAGAGGGTGATATATGCCACGGAGGTTCTCCGAGGGTGCGTGTTCGAGATTTTTGGTGTTGAGTTCCCGATTGATTTGGTTCCTATTGCGATGGGTGATGTCTGTGTCATTGCGGGCATGGACTGGTTGAGCAGATTTAGTGCGGTTATCGACTGTGAGCGACAGTTGGTGACCATACGAGACCCTAATAGGGGAGTTCTTACGGTGTACGGCGAGGGTACACGTTCTGGGTCAGCATTTTTTTCGGCCGTTAGGGTGAGGCAGTGTCTTCAGTAGGGCTGTAAGGGTTTTGTGGCGTATGTGATGGATACGCAAGTGGATTCTGAGAGACCGAGATCAATTGAGGAGGTTCCGATAGTGCGTGAGTTCTCGGATGTATTTCCAGAGGAGTTGCCGGGTGTGCCTCCTGCGAGGCAAGTGGAGTTCAGTATCGATTTGGTTCTGGGGGCCACGCCTATCGCTAAGGTACCTTATCGCCTTGCACCTCCAGAGATGCAAGAGTTATCCTCACAGTTTCAAGAGCTACTGGGAAAGGGGTTTATTCGGCCGAGCAGATCGTCGTGGGGAGCGCCTATCCTGTTTGTCAAGAAGAAGGATGGTTCACACCGGATGTGCATTGATTACCGGGAGTTGAAAAAGCTGACGGTCAAAAACCGTTACCCGTTGCCGAGGATCGACGATTTGTTCGATCAGTTGCAGGGAGCATCTTGGTTCTCCAATATCGATTTGAGGTCTGGATATCATCAGGTGAGAGTGCGAGATGAGGACACCCAGAAGACAGCGTTCAGGATGCGTTATGGGCATTACGAGTTTGTGGTGATCCCTTTCAGGCTCACCAAAGTCCCGGCAGTGTTCATGGATCTCATGAACTGAGTGTGAAGTCGATGCTGGATCGGTCGGTGATTGTATTCATCGACGACATTTTGGTATATTCGAGATCCAGAGAGCAACATGAGGAGCATTTGAGGTAGATCCTCCGAGTTCTGAGATCGGAGAGGCTTTATGCCAAATTATCCAAGTGTGATTTCTGGTTGCGAGAGGTCCAGTTCCTGGGTCATCTCGTTAACCAGAAAGGGATATTGGTCGACCCGACCAAAGTTGAGGCGGTGATGAGTTGGGAGGTGCCGAGGTCACCTTCCGAGATCAGGAGTTTCCTAGGGTTGGCAGGTTATTATCGGAGATTTATCCAGGATTTCTCTAAGATCGCAGTGCCACTCACCAGGTTGACCCGGAAGGGTGTCGCTTTTTCATGGGGCCCCGAGCAGCAGGCCTCCTTTGAGACGCTTCGCCAAAGGGTATGCGAAGCCCCGATGTTAGCCCTCCCGGAGGGGATGGAGGACTTTTTGGTATACTGTGATGCATCGATCTTGGGGTTGGGAGCGGTGCTGATGCAGAGAGGGCATGTGCTAGCATACGCATCGAGGCAGCTGAAACCTCTTGAGACGAGGTATCCCACTCATGATCTAGAGTTGGGGGCAGTGGTGTTCGCCCTCAAGATTTGGCGTCACTATCTGTATGGGGTTCGGTGTACGATATACACGGACCATAAGAGCCTGAAGTATTTGATGGATCAGCCAAACCTAAATATGCGGCAGAGGAGGTGGTTGGATGTGGTCAAGGATTATGATTGTGAGATTCTGTACCATCTGGGCAAGGCTAATGTGGTAGCCGACGCCCTAAGTCGCAGGGCGGAGAGCGCCCCATTGTGAGGTGTATGTTTGCGATTGACCGTGATGGCTCCGGTGTTGGACACCATTCGTGGAGCACATGATGAGGCCGTGAGATCGGAGAACCAGAAGAGAGAGCGAGTTGTTGGGTTGGTATCGGAGTTCGTTACCAATGGTCGGGGGCTTATTACTTTTCAGGGGCATATATGGGTACCGTTTATGGGAGGGGCGAATATCATTTTGATGGAAGAGGCTCATCGGTCGAAATTCTCGATCCATCTTGGGGCCACTAAGATGTATTTGGACCTGAGGGGGGAGTATTGGTGGCCCTGTATGAAGAGGGATGTTGCGTGGTTTGTTGATAGGTGCTTAACCTGTCGTAGGGTTAAGGCCGAGCACCAGAGACCGCATGGTAAGTTGCAGCCGTTGGAGGTTCCCGAATGGAAGTGGGAACAGATCACCATGGATTTTATCATCAAATTGCCAAGGACTGCTAGGGGAGTCGATGCAATTTGGGTGATTGTGGACAGGTTGACGAAGAGAGCCCACTTCCTTGCTATTAGTGAGAGCTCCTCCGCAGAGAAGTTAGCTGAGATGTACGTGAGGGAAGTGGTATCTCGGCATGGGGTGCCGATCTCGATTGTCTCAGACTGGGATGTACGTTTCACTTCCAGATTCTGGAAGAAGTTTCATGAGGAGTTGGGTACTAGGCTGCATTTTAGTATCGCATATCACCCCCAGACAGACGGCCAGAGTGACCGGACGATTCAGACGCTCGAGGACATGCTCCGGGCATGTGTGTTGGATTTAGGGGGAGTTGGGATACGTACTTTCCCTTGGTAGAGTTTTCCTACAACAACAGCTATCATTCGAGCATTGGTATGCCGCCCTTTGAGTTGTTGTATGGGAGGAGGTGTCGGACCCCATTTGCTGGGGAGAGGTCGGACAGCGTGTGATGGGCAGTACAGAGATCGTGCTTCAGACGACATAGCAGATCCAGCAGGTCAGATAGAGGTTGTTGACCACTCAGAGTCGTCAGAAGAGTTATGCGGAGAGACGCCGGTCCGAGCTTGAGTTTCAGGTCGGCGACTTTGTGCTCCTGAAGGTCTCTCCTTGGAAAGGAGTGATTCGATTCAGGAAGAGGGGCAATTTGGGGCCCCGATATATTGGTCCATTCTGAGGAACAAGGAGGTACCCTTGGTTTTGGTTCAGTGGCAACATTGGAAGGGGTCCGAGATGACTTGGGAGCCGGAGCGTGAGATGCGTGAGCAGCATCCGAAGTTATTTGCAGAGCGAGACTTCGAGGATGAAGTCTAGTTCTAGTAGGGGAGAATTGTAACAGCCCGGATTCTCAGGTATTATTCATTCTTATATTTTTTGGTGATTTGTGAGGAGACTCGGCGAGTTGGAGCCAAAACTCGCCGAGTATGATCGCGGCTATGGGCACGGGTTCGCGTCTGGGCTCGGCGAGTCCAAAGGTGGACTCGACGAGTCCACACTGTTTAATGAAACCCTAATTCCCCGGGTTTGGAGCCTATTGAGGGTCACTTATAGCCTCCCATTGCGGCTACCAGTCCCTTGAGAGAACCCTAAGAGAGCTAAATTGTTTTGGGAGAGAGGAAGTCACTTTTGGGCCTTTGTATTCCTTGTTTAGCAAGAAGAAGGTGGCAAGAGCAAGGAGGAGGTGAGATTCCAGTAGATCCAGAGTCTAGAGGCTTCATTTTGAGGTAATAGTTCAAACCTCCTTCAGTTTTAGGGTTGATCTTTAGAATTAGGGTTTTCTAACCCCCTTGGAGAGTGATTATGTGAAGCAAATGGTCCCTCTTCGAGTTTGTGCCTTGGATCTGGACTCAAAGAGGTCCAGAGACCTTAACCCTTGGAGCTTTTTGGGTTATTATGGAGTTATTGGATCTAGGTTGTCTTTTTTTGGACCAAATCTCCTTTTGATGCCTTGTGGGGGTTATACAAGCATCAAGTTTCAAACTTTACGTGACATTCATGCTTGGGAAGGCCAGATCTATGGTTTGGGGAAGCAGATCTGACCTCAGAAGGTCAACAGAGTTTGTGCATGGCATGAACTCACTGAGTTGTTCTTGAGACTCGACGAGTAGGGTTGGGGTTTCACGTAAATTGTTCAGCGAGTAGACTCGCCGGGTTGGGGGATGACCCAGTGAGTCAGGGAGAGTCAACAGGGGGCTGAGTCAAGCCGGAACTCCCCGAGTTGTTCTTGAGACTCGGCGAGTTGAGTCGTGGTGTCCCCGCGATTCATTCTAGGTGGAACTCGTCGAGTTTGGGAAGTACTCGACGTGTCAAGAGAGGATCTGAGGGAGTCAGTGAACACGTATAGACTCGCCGAGTCGCTCTAGTGCACTCGCTGAGTTCGGTCAAAGTTGACCGTTGACCATTGACCAGAGTTGACCAGTTTTGACTTGATAGGGTTAGTTAACCTTAGTTGTGAAAGTGTTAATTAGAGATATATTGTGTTATAGGAGGATTATAGCTCGGGGGATCGAGCGCGAGTGATTTCCGGGATTTGCGAGTTATCGAGATACGCGAGGTGAGTCTTCTCACTATACTTTACCTTGAGTAGGTAATCAGAGTTATGTGACAAAGTATTTGTATGCTATATGTATGTTATGTGTTGTACTGCATTATTTCTATATGATTTATGATGTGCATGTTTATAGAGTTGGAACCAGAAGGTTCACAGAGATAGAACCAGAGGGTTCACAGAGTAGGGTCCACGGACCCACAGAGTTATAGCCTCGAGTGGCTAATATGTGTTATGTGTGGTATTTTGGGGAACTCAGTAAGCTTTATGCTTATAGTGTTTGGTGTTATTTGTTTCAGGTACTAGTGATGACCGTGGGAAGGCGTCGGCTTGATCAGTACACACACACGGGATTTTTATGTTATGAGATCTTGGGATTTTTATATGGAAAGGATTCAGTTTCAAACATTGATGTTTTTATGAATATTAAATGAATTATGTTTTTATAAAATGCAAAAAATTGTTTTGAAATTTACGGTGTTACAGTCTAAGCCCATAACTATAATTGGTATGTACTTGAATTGAAAGCAGCACAGTCCTTTTGGGTTGCCCTCAAACCTAGCAACTGGAAAAGGAAATTATGAAAGGAGAGATATTAATTTATAAAATTAATAAATTAATATAAATGATTTATTAATATGTTAAAAGATTAATATATTAATTAGAAATCATTATGGTTAATTAACAGTTAGCCAGAAATTAATCAGAAATAATTTTGGGGTTAAAAGTATTAATTATAAAGTGCAGGGACTAGTTTGCAATTATCTAATAGTTGAGTGGAAGGATCCAGAACCTCTGTAATATCCGGGATTTCAGGTATATTAATTAATCTTTTCATTTTGAGTTTTGAGAAGGGACTCGGCGAGTTGGCGCATAGACTCGCCGCGTTAAGACGCAGGTTCTCATCCGGATTGATGCTCGGACTCGGCGAGTCACCTTAGTGGACTCGGCGAGTCTGCGACGTTTAATGAAACCCTAAAACCTCGGGTTTGCGGCCTATTTAAAGGGCCTTATGGCCGTCATTTGCACTCATTAGTCCCCAGAGTGAAACCCTAGATCAATTGAGTGATTCAAATGAGGGAAGAAGCCATTGTTGATTCTTGGAGTTATTGTTTAGCAAGGGAAGAGAAGACCTAGCCAAGAGGAAGCAAGAGAGGGGTGGATCCTTGAAGAGCTAAGGTCCAGGACATCACATCTGAGGTACCATTCGAATCCTTCTTTGTTACTATGATGTTCATATAGATTTAGGGTTTTTGAACCCGTTTGTGGCTAGATCTAACATCATTATGGTCCCTTGGCGAGTTTTGGCTCTGAATCTAGACCCATAGAGGTCCAGAGCACCTCCTTGCCCAAGCTTTATGTGCATCCATGGAGGTTTTAGATAGAGATCTATGTATTTGAGGATAAACCTCCATTAATGAGCTATATGATGCTTATTGAGCACCAAGACTCGGACTTTACGTGGTTAATAAGCTTAAGGGGACTGGATCTATGAGTTACTAGAGTGGATCTGACCTTAGAAGGTCATTTGAGGTTGTGCATGGAGTGCACTCGCCGAGTCCAATCCCAGACTCAGCGAGTTGGTGCGGGTTGTTCAGGGATTTCGGACCAGGGACTGTGTAACCGAGTCGGGAGAGTAACTCGGTGAGTTGGAAGAGATTCAGAGGGAATCGGGTTCCTGTAGGGACTCGGCGAGTCAGGTTGACCGTTGAACGTTGACCAGTGTTGACTGGTTTGACTTAGTGGTATTAGTCAGTCAGAGTCAAGTAGTATTAAGTAAAGATACACCTGTGTTGTAGGAGGACGATAGCTCGGGAGATCGAGCACTAGTGGTTGAGAGCTTTACGAGTTACCGAGACACGCGAGGTGAGTCTTCTCACTATACGTTACCTTGAGTGGTATTATGAGTTGGCCAGAGGGCCTTATGTGTTATGTATGAGATTATGTGCTATTTAGGAGATTGTATGCTATGTGTTATTGTATGTTGTATGATTATATAGACCGGACCGGAGGGTCCAACGATTCAGATCGGGGCAGAGGGCCCAATGAGCTATGACTGGACCAGAGAGTCCGACGAGCTGCGGGACTGGAAGGTCCCGCTGAGACATCTCGACCAGAGGGTCGGGTTAGCCTCGAGTGGCGTATTTGTTGTATGTGGTATTTTGGGGAACTCACTAAGCATTTATGCTTACAGTTGTTATGTTTGATGTCTCAGGTACCAGCGAGGACCTTGGGAAGGCGACGGCTTGATACGTACACACACACTGATGGAGATTTTTATATCAGAGATCTTGGGATTTGTTTTTGAAAACATAATTGATTATGGATTTTGATTTGTGATGCGATACATTATGTGATTTTGGAAATGAAAAATTATTTTGAAAATTTACGGTGTTACAAGTTGGTATCAGGGCCTTGGTTTGAGGGATTCGGATGCACCTTCGGGCGTATTTGAACTCAAACCGAGGATTTGCGGAATTTTCAAATAAAACTAAATTTTCTAAAAAGAAAAAGAGTTTTTTTTTTGGGAAAGGAACATAGTGGAAGGTGTGTATGGTCAGCCAGCGCCTGAACGGTGAATCCCCAAAATACCTTTACATTATATGTTATGAGTTATGAGATATTATGTGGTGCATGTTAGAGAGGCTAGGTATTCCTATTAGGACTAGAGTGGGCCTGATTTGTGATGCCTTAGCTTAGGAGATCACTGCTGATAGGAGACAGTTTGAGAGAGTGAGTAGGTAGCAGTGAGGAGCTCAAGGGAGGGCTATTGAGAGTAGCCAGTGCATAGCGAGAGTAGAGTGTTTGCGATTTGGGATCCTAGGAGGAGGACTTGGGTTGTATATCGATTCGGTGTGGACGATAGTATTGGGCCCGTACTATCGAAGACACCGGATTGGTACACAGTCCAAGTAAGAATCCTTGGGAGTACCAGGAGAGAGGATGTTTGAGTTATCAAGTGTGAGTATGCTCGAGAGTATTCCTGATATTTCTTATGTTGTATTTCAGAGGTTGATCATGGTTGGCACATGCCATAACCCTGAGAGCAGTGGGGTGAGCGATGAGGAGATCTGTCGGATCATCCATGAGGAGGTGGCCGCTGCCATCAGAGCCGAGATTCCAGAGAGGTTTGGGTCTATTAAGACCACACTAATCGAGAGATTTGACGAGCGATACGCTGCTTTGACTGATGCTGCTGTTGTTGCAGCCACCGCAGCTGTTGCGGCTGCGAGACCCCAAGGTGGTGATTCGTTGCTGTACCGAGAGTTCAGCAACACGAAACCACCGGAGTTCGATGGTACACAGGATCCGATCGCCGCTATGAGGTGGATCTCAGACATAGAGGGGTGTTTCTATACGTGCTCATGTCCGGAGCACTTGAGGGTGCGATTCGCACTCAACCATCTTCGCTTGGGGGCGAAGGACTGGTGGAAGTTTGTGACCGCGAGCTATTCTACAGCTGAGCTGATTGTAGTGACCTGGGAGAGGTTTACTGCGATGTTTCGTGACGAGTACGTTCCCCAGGTGGAGAGGGAACGTTTAGCTCAGGAGTTTCTGACCCTCAAGCAGGGGACCGAGTCGGTGACAGCGATTACGAGGATGTTTCATGAATGGGCGCTGTTTTGCCCGGAGTTGGTGTCCACTGAGCAGGCTCGCATGAGCCGTTATCTGAGCATCTTGAGGAGGGACATCCGTGAGTTCGTGGCGAACTCGACCTATCAGACATTTGCCGAGGTCCAGGCAAATGCCAGGAAGAGGGAGATCGAGCTTGAGACACAGGCGAGGGAGGAGACTGAGTTGCAGAAGGGTGATCGGCGACCGGCACAGTCGCAGCCGGCCGCCAAGCGGGCAAATCCCGCTGATTCGAGGACAGGCAGTTCGAGGGGCCGTACTTGTGGGAAGTGCGGCAAGAGCCATGACGGGCCGTGCAAGACTGGGGTATGCTACAAATGCGGGAAGGAAGGACATTTTGCAAGGGACTGTCCGAAGGGGTTCTCGGTTTGCTTCCATTGCAACCAGACCGGCCATCGGAAGGCCGAGTGCCCCCAGCTTCAGAGATCAGCGCAGGGATCTGCACCTGTGGTTCGAGCTACCAAGACTCGGCCAGTGAAGGCCGAAGCACCGAAGGCAAGGGGGAGAGCCTTCCAGCTGACTGCGGAGGAGGTCCGCACAGCACCTGACGTCGTGGTAGGTATGTAATCTTTATCTATTTTATGTTGAGTTTATGCTATTGTAATTGCTATATGTTGGGCGTAGGTACTTTTCTTGTGAGTTCTGTACCTGCATTGGTTTTATTCGACTCGGGTGCGAGTCAGTCTTTCATATCCTTAGCTTTTAGTCGGCGCATTAGTATTCCGAGAGAGGTGTTGAGTCGACCTCTGCGGGTAGCAGATGAGCGTGAGGTATGTGCTACCGAGGTGATACGTGGATGTGTGCTAGAGATCTTCGGGGTGGAGTTCCCGATTGAGTTGATTCCGATTGCTATGGGGGATGTATGTGTCATAGTAGGCATGGATTGGTTGAGCCATTTCGGGGCTATCATAGATTGCGAGCGTCAGTTGGTGACGATCCGAGATCCTAGTAGGGGAGTGCTGACAGTTTATGGCGAGGGGACTCGTGGTGTTTCGGTATTCTGTTCGGCTGCCAGAGCGAGGCGGAGTTTGCAGCAGGGCTGCAAGGGATTCGTGGCCTATGTGACGGATGTACGAGAGGCCGTTGGGAGGCCAAGTTCAGTGGATGATGTGCCAATAGTGCGTGAGTTCCGGGACGTGTTCCCCGAGGAGTTGTTGGGCATACCTCCCGAGTGGCAAGTGGAGTTTCGTATCGATTTGATTCCCGGGGCTGCGCCTATCGCTAAGGCGCCATATCGGCTGGCACCACCAGAGATGCAGGAGTTATCCTCACAGCTACAAGAGCTGTTGGGGAAAGGGTTCATCCGTCCCAGTAGCTCTCCCTGGGGAGCGCCAATCCTTTTTGTCAAGAAAAAGGATGGTTCACACCGGATGTGCATTGATTACCGGGAGTTGAACAAGTTGACGGTCAAGAACTGTTATCCGTTGCCGAGGATCGATGATCTATTCGATCAATTGCATGGGGCGTGTTGGTTCTCCAAGATTGACTTGAGATCGGGATATCACCAGATGAGAGTTCGGGATGAGGATATCCAGAAGACGGCGTTTATGACTCGTTACGGGCATTACGAGTTCGTGGTGATGCCATTCGGGCTCACCAATGCACCAGCGACATTCATGGATCTCATGAACAGGGTGTGTAGGCCGATGTTGGATCGTTCAGTCATTGTATTCATTGATGATATCCTGGTGTATTCGAGGACCAGAGAGCAGCATGAGGAGCATTTGAGGGAGCTCCTCAGGGTTCTGAGGTTGGAGAGGCTGTTCGCCAAATTCTCTAAGTGCGATTTTTGGTTACGGGAGGTCCAGTTCTTAGGGCATCTCGTTAACCAGAATCGGATATTGGTTGACCCGGCCAAGATCGAGGCCGTGATGAGTTGGGAAGTGCCGAGGTCGCCTGCGGAGATCCGAAGTTTCTTGGGGCTGGCAGGCTACTATCAGAGATTTATCAGGGACTTCTCCAAAATTGATGTGCCACTTACCAAGTTAACCCGGAAGGGTGTTACTTTCTCATGGGGTCCGGAGCAGCAGACCTCATTTGAGACTCTTCGCCAGAGATTGTGCGAAGCTCCCGTGTTTGCATTGCCGGAAGGGATGGAGGATTTTGTGGTGTACTGTGATGCATCGATATCGGGGTTGGGAGCGGTGTTGATGCAGAGAGGGCATGTGATCGCGTATGCATCGAGGCAGTTAAAGCCTCATGAGACGATATATCCCACCCACGATCTAGAGTTGGGGGTTGTGGTGTTCGCCCTCAAGAAGGGATATTGGTGGCCCTGTATGAAGAGGGATGTTGCTTGGTTCGTCGAGAGGTGCCTAACTTGTCGCCAAGTTAAGGCCGAGCACCAGCGTCCGCATGGTAAGCTGCAACCCTTGGAGATTCCCGAGTGGAAGTGGGAACATATTACCATGGATTTTATCACCAAATTGCCAAGGACTGCGAGAGGAGTTGATGCGATTTGGGTGATCGTGGATAGATTGACGAAGAGCGCTCATTTTCTAGCCATCAGCGAGAGTTCTTCTGCGGAGAAATTGGCAGAATTATATGTGAGAGAGGTGGTATCGCAGCATGGAGTTCCGATGTCGATTGTCTCAGACCGGGATGTACGTTTTACTTCCAGGTTTTGGAAGAAGTTTCATGAGGAGTTGGGTACGAGATTGCATTTCCGTACCGCATACCACCCGCAGACGGACGGACAGAGCGAGCGAACGATTCAAACGCTTGAGGATATGCTCCGAGCATGTGTTCTGGATTTTGGAGGGAGCTGGGACACCCACCTACCTTTAGCAGAGTTTTCGTATAACAACAACCATCATTCGAGCATTGGTATGCCACCCTTTGAGCTGTTGTATGGGCGGAGGTGTCGCACTCCCATCTGCTGGGGAGAGGTAGGGCAGCGGGTGATGGGTAGCACGGAGATTGTACTCCAGACGACTGAGCAGATTCAGCAGGTCAGGCAGAGGTTGTTGACCGCGCAGAGTCGTTAGAAGAGTTATGCGGACAGGCGTCGGTCCGAGCTCGAGTTTCAGGTCGGTGATTTTGTGCTCCTAAAGGTCTCTCCTTGGAAAGGGGTGATACGATTCAGGAAGAGGGGCAAGACCCCGGTACATTGGACCCTTCAGGGTAATTGCTAAGGTGGGCAAGGTAGCCTACCGGTTGGACCTACCTGTTGAGTTGGGGCAGATCCATGATACCTTTCAAGTCTCGCAGTTGAGGAAATGTATTGCCGACGAGTCGGCAGTGGTGCCGTTGGAGGATATTCAGGTGGATGCGAGTCTGAACTACGCAGAGAGACCAGTTGCGATTGTGGATCGAAAGATCAAGGTTCTGAGGAACAAGGAAGTGCCTCTGGTACAGGTTCAGTGGCAACATCGGAAGGGATCCGAGTTGACCTGGGAACCGGAGCGGGAGATGCGGGAGCAGCATCCGGAGTTATTTCAGGAATGAGAATTCGAGGGCGAAGTCAGATTCTAGTGGGGGAGAATTGTAACATCCAGGATTTCAGGTATATTAATTAATCTTTTCATTTTGAGTTTTGAGAAGGGACTCGGCGAGTTGGCGCATAGACTCGCCGAGTTAAGACGCGGGTTCTCATCCGGATTGATGCTCGGACTCGGCGAGTCACCTTCGTGGACTCGGCGAGTCTGCGACGTTTAATGAAACCCTAAAACCTCGGGTTTGCGGCCTATTTAAAGGGCCTTATGGCCGTCATTTGCACTCATTAGTCCGTAGAGTGAAACCCTAGATCAATTGAGTGATTCAAGTGAGGGAAGAAGCCATTGTTGATTCTTGGAGTTATTTTTTAGCAAGGGAAGAGAAGACCTAGCCAAGAGGAAGCAAGAGAGGGGTGGATCCTTGAAGAGCTAAGGTCCAAGACATCACATCTGAGGTACCATTCGAATCCTTCTTTGTTACTGTGATGTTCATATAGATTTAGGGTTTTTGAACCCATGTGTGGCTAGATCTAGCATCATTATGGTCCCTTGGCGAGTTTTGGCTCTGAATCTAGACCCATAGAGGTCCAGAGCACCTCCTTGCCCAAGCTTTATGTGCATCCATGGAGGTTTTAAATAGAGATCTATGTATTTGAGGCTAAACCTCCATTAATGAGCTATATGATGCTTATTGAGCACCAAGACTCGGACTTTACGTGGTTAATAAGCTTAAGGGGACTGGATCTATGAGTTACTAGAGTGGATCTGACCTTAGAAGGTCATTTGAGGTTGTGCATGGAGTGCACTCGCCGAGTCCAATCCCAGACTCGGCGAGTTGGTGCGGGTTGTTCAGGGATTTCGGACCAGGGACTGTGTAACCGAGTCGGGTGAGTAACTCGGTGAGTTGGAAGAGATTCAGAGGGAATCGGGTTCCTGTAGGGACTCGGCGAGTCCATGCTAGACTCGGCGAGTCAGGTTGACCGTTGAACGTTGACCAGTGTTGATTGTTTTGACTTAGTGGTATTAGTCAGTCAGAGTCAAGTAGTATTAAGTAAAGATACACCTGTGTTGTAGGAGGACGATAGCTTGGGAGATCGAGCACTAGTGGTTGAGAGCTTTATGAGTTACCGAGACACGCGAGGTGAGTCTTCTCACTATACGTTACCTTGAGTGGTATTATGAGTTGGCCAGAGGGCCTTATGTGTTATGTATGAGATTATGTGCTATTTATGAGATTGTATGCTATGTGTTATTGTATGATGTATGATTATATAGGCCGGACCGGAGGGTCCAACGATTCAGATCGGGCCAGAGGGCCCAATGAGCTATGACTGGACCAGAGGGTCCGACGAGCTGCGGGACTAGAAGGTCCTGCTGAGACATCTCGACCAGAGGGTCGGGTTAGCCTCGAGTGGCGTATTTGTTGTATGTGGTATTTTGGGGTACTCACTAAGCATTTATGCTTACAGTTGTTATGTTTGATGTCTCAGGTACCAGCGAGGACCGTGGGAAGGCGACGGCTTGATACGTACACACACACTGATGGAGATTTTTATATCAGAGATCTTGGGATTTGTTTTTGAAAACATAATTGATTATGGATTTTGATTTGTGATGCGATACATTATGTGAGTTTGGAAATGAAAAATTATTTTGAAAATTTACGGTGTTACAACCTCCTTGGAAGGAGGTGGACGAAATCTTTAGGGGAAACCCTAAGGATTTCGTCAAAAGGTTTTAGATAAGGCCCTTGGATTTTACTTAGGCCCTAAGCAAAGGAGCATTAGGGTTCTCCCTAAACACTAGATCCCTCAGCTATATAAGGAGCCTCTTGGCTCACATTTTCGGCCACTCCTACCTTGGATGAAACCCTAGGCCGAAAATTGCATACTCCCTCCCTCTCTCTCCTTCTAGTTTCCTTCTTGCTAGTTCTTGGGTGTGATTCCATTAGAGGCATTACATTTGTGGTGCTAAGCTTCCAAGAAGATCAAGATCAAGATCAAGAGGATTATCAATTTTGTGCTATAACAATTGAAAGGTATGTAGCTCTTAAATCCTAGTTTGTTAATTTCAAAATTAGCCTCTCTCCTCTAGGGTTCTTGTTTTGCAATTCAAAGTTGTATGTTCAATAGTTAAAACATAGATCCAAAGTAGGTTGCATGTGAACTTAGGAATCATTTTCTAGTTTATTTGTTGTACCTAAAACCCATCAGTGGTATCAGAGCCAGGTTTGTTTTAAATTGAATTGCTATAATAGTTGAATTGAAAATTAGGGTTTATAGCTATTAAACCCTAAAAGGCCAAATTTTCGATTTTAGGGTTTTGGTTCAAAGGGTTTTCTAAAACCCTAGCCTCCATGAACCCTAATCAAAATTAGGGTTAAGGTTTTGAAAAACCCTAGCCTCCTCCCCTTGAAATTTCGAAATATGCTACCCCTTTTAGGGTTTCCTTGTTTTGGATAATTGTTGCCATATTGGATAATTGAGTAAAATAAGGAAATTATCCTATCCCCATATTTTCGAAATCTAGAAGGGATATGGATTAGGATTAAATTAATAGTTTTATTTAATTAGATAATCCCTACAAGATTTAATAAATTAATGAAGTTGATTCGCAAATGGGGTTAGTGCTTAATGATATGAAGAATTTTCGGATCTGTTTTGAGATTATGCTTGCTGTTCTCAGACCTTCTGAATGAAGATTCAATCGGTGAATTGCGGTTTGCGTATTCTTCTCTATACTCCTGAGTTTTTCTTAAGTTGATTCGCTTTAAAGACTAATTTTTGTTTTAGGATAGTTTAAATTTGCGCATTTACTTTCGTTTCTCTCCTATGCACAAATTTAGGGGGAGAAATAAAAAAAACAAACAAACAAAAATTAGAAAATTTTAATAAATCCAAAAACATTAGAAAATCAGAAAATCCAAATATGGTGTTAATGGAATGTCCTTGCAGGAGATGTTTTGGGAAATGAAATTAACAAGTGATAACGGGCAATTTGAATTGGCGTAACGTACCTAAGTTGAATCGTCTACGCTCTATGTTCGATGCGCTGGTAGTCACGAAAGATTTTAAATGGACTTGACTAGGGAGAGTTGAACCTATTGAATTTAAGGCCTTGACAAACTTTGACCTAGTTAGATCCGTTTAACCTGATTTCACGACGCTCGGATAGGTTGAGCAGGGAGATATACATGGGAATCTACCGGTCACACTAAATAACCTGTATCTAGAACTGTGGATTCACTTTTCCTCGATGTGCGGATTCTGTCCTTAATTCCGGTTCGATGGGGTGACTGGGGAATTCCGACAAATTAGGTCTATAGAAAGTTATTTTCTTTCTCTCTGTCTGTTCGCCATATGTTGCCTCCTCTGCGTGATCGAGAGATCCAACCTAGACTGTAACATATGCAATTCTATCTCTCTTCATCTTCTCTCTATGCAATTCTTTATATCTGTTAGCCATATACTGCCTCCTTTGCGTGACTCATAATCCGACCTGGTACACAGTATATGCACCATTCTCTTCTCAATCCCTCTAAAAACTTCAGTTAGTCATATGTTTCATCCTTTGTGTGATTGGAAGAGATCCGATCTAGATGTACAACATATGCATTCTAAATCTATCTTCTCTCTTAATAGTTGTCTGCTCACCCAGTGTAAGGAGTATTAGGAGTATTTTGGAAGTCCTTGATGGCTGGGGCATGCCAGGAAGCGGGAAACACGTTCTATTACAATTAAAATTAAACACATACAGGTTGTCTGTAGATCTCGCTCCTTAATTTAGGTTGACAACAATATCCCTGGTCGTCGTCAGCTGAATGGTCCTTAAGAAATAGTTTCTAGGAAATTAGGATCACTTTGTCTTATAACTAATAGTATGTCCTAATTTTGTCAAAAATTTTCATGTTTAAGTGCACAACAATACCGACGATCGACCAGACAAAGACGTGAAGATAGAAGGTACCGACAAGCGGATAAAGGTTGTCTAAAAACTTTGATCCCAAATCACTCTTAAAGTTAGCTATTATTTTTGTTTTTTTTAAGTTTGTTCATAGTGTTCTTCTAATTTAAATATAAGGGGGAGAATTTAAAAAAATAAAAAATAAATAAATAAATTCAAAAATCAAACAAAAATCAGAAAATTCAAAATAAAAAATAGTGTTATTTCTGTTTTATTTCTTTTTCAAAAAATATAAAAAATCCAAAAATATTTTTGTTTTTGTTTTAATTTGTTTGCTAAGCTTTCTTTAAGTTTTGTTTTGTCTTGAAAAGTGATTTCAGGTATAGATAAGACTCATGGAGTTTGTGTTGAAGATTTCTGAGCCAAGGCTTCATCCATGAGCATCAAAGAATTCTCATTCGAAGGAGCAAGAAATGAAGCTTATTCTTCCAACATTCAATCCTTCAACCCCAGAAGCAAGGAGAAGCTGAAATTGAAGATTATGTGACGGATTGCATTGAAGCCTCCTCAATCAGTCTGATGCTATCTTAAAACTGCTGAAGAGATCTAGAAGATTTGTTATCTCTGATGTTCTCTTTGAAGATTCTCAAGCTGAAAGCGCTATCTTTCAAGAATCAGTACGTCAAGCCTCCTCACCCAATGTGCGCATAATGCAAAATTCTGAAGAAAAGCTCAAGGGCTCATGATGAAGTTATTCATGGAAGATTCATATGTTCATCCTAATGCTGTGAAGAAATCGAAGGTTAAAGTTGAAGCCAAGATCCCATTGAAGATTGACAAGAAGAGCCGGCTACTTTTTAGGGGGAGCTTGTTGGGTCAATTAAGAAAAGAAAGTTATAAACCAAGGGGGAGATTGTTGGGTCAAAATATGTTTTACACTTTGCTTTTCTAGGAAATTGTATTTTTCTGTAATGTTTATGAGTTTACGGCCCAATGGGTGTTTACGGCCGTAAACAGGTTTACGGCCATAAACCCATTTACGGCTCATGTTATCTGGCCCATATTCTCCAAGTATAAATATAGGTGTTAAGGTGAGGAGTAGGATTGATGAAAATAAGAGAGTTTACGGTCTAGAGAGAAAGGAGTGTATGTTTGTAACTGTGTGAATCTTGTGTAAAGGAACTTCATTCTAATCAATTCAAACAAGATTCATCTTATTCTTCTTCTCATTCTCTTCTATTTGATCTGACATCATCCGTTTGATTGGGATTCCACACCATCAAACGGTTCTGATTGATACACAGGCAAATTAGGGACTTACAAGTTAATTAATAGATAATTATTAAATCTAGTTATTTGGTTTACTTTAAATTTAAAATTAATAGTTTAATTTTTCGAAATTTACATATCAACCTTAAAGTTTTAAAAAAGTTTAAAACACACCTTATATATATATATATATATATATATATATATATTATAATTAAAAGTTAAATATTATATATGTATAAGAATATGGTCAGTCAAATCGCTAGTATGCCTCATTCACGAAGCTAGTCTATAAGGGGGGGGGGGGGTATAAGGAAACTGCCTATAAAATGGTAGTTGAATGGGTGTCCACTCTCACCGACCGTTTCCTTGATTAGTGGAGGGTCGTTAGCAGAACGGGTTTGATAGGACAACTACATCTCATTAAAAGTATAATGTTATTAAAGAAAGTACTATAACATTCTTTTTCAAAAATCCCAACTCTAGTTACTTTAGGAAAAACGTGAATAGTATGCTAATCCATGAAATTACACATTATGCTTTATTGGTCGTTAGTGGAGCGTGTGTGGTTAACCAGCACACTAAAAGGCACTAATAAAGAGTAGTAATGGGTATCTTATGATTTTCATTTTGATGGAGCGTGTGTGGTTTACCAGCACATCAATAGTTAGTGATAAAGACAATGAGGTTACCAAGCACATTTGCATGGTTATTCACATCTTGTTTGTGATCCTCGGCATCCTAGTCACAAATAGAAGAGCATAATCTGAGATTAAAACATGCCATTGAATAGTTTCAATGTAACTCTAAAGAATTAGGAATTTCACTTCGTTTATTTCGTCTAAAGGTGGAATTGGTGAATCGTCATTCACCTACCTTTATGAAATTTACACTTGGATCTCGGCATCCCATTTCTAAGTTGTGAATCTTCATAATTGTATCCTAACCTTGATATTATATCTTTGGGTTATTATATTAAGGTATCTTGAAATCTAACTAAAACTTTCTTTCTTTTCAGATGTCTACTCCTGGAAACACTACTGCTTCATCCTCCTCAAACCACAACTTCTTTTTGCTCAACATTTGCTCCAAAGTCATTATGGATGGCTTTAACTATAACGATTGGATGCACAACATCAAGATGGCGCTTCAATTCGAGGACAAAGAATATGTCCTTGAAAAGGAGCTCAAAGAGCTTGATAAGTCTAAAGCTACTCCTGAAGAATATGCTGCCTACAAGAAACATTACGATGATGCTACCAAAGTGGCATGCATCATGGTGGAAACCATGTCCCCAGAACTATAAAGGTACTATGAGGACTACTAGCCTTTTGAGATGAACAAGGACCGTATGGAAAAGTACCATAAGCGAGCTCGTCAAGAAAAGTTTGAAGTAGTCAAGTCACTCATGGCTTGCAAGATTAAAGAAGGGGAGTCGGTTGTGTCTCATGTGCAAAGAATGCAACGCTACATAGAGTGTTTAGTCAAGCTCAACATTCAGTTTGATGAGGAATTGGCCATTGAAATGGTCTTGAACTCACTACCTGATTGTTATGGTCAGTTTATTCTAACTTACCATTTGAACAACACTGAGCAGACTTTGGCCCAATTGTATAACTTGTTGCAAACAGTTGAAGCAGGGATGAAGGGTAAAAGTATAGCCTCCACTGCTGCAAGTGCCCCTGTCTTGGCTATTGGACATGGAAAGGGGAAAAAGAGGAGAGGTCCTCCTAATCAAAAATGGAAGAACAAGGCTCAAGCTGGGTCATCTAGTAATGGCTCAAAGGCTAATCCCAATGCTACCACTCCCCCATGTTTCTAATCCAAAGGAGGTCATTTGCTTTTATTGCAATCAAAAGGGGCATTGGAAGAGATCCAGCCCACAATATCTGCAAGACATCAAAGATGGAAAAGTAAAGCCATCTTCGGCAGGTATTTACACTATTTCTTCTAATAACTCATTATCTTCTCGTTCATGGGTCCTTGATATAGGATGTGGTTTTCATATCTGTTCTGATTTGCAGGGGCTAAAGGAAAGTGAGGAGATAGAGCGAGGAAGGATAAACTTGATCATGGGAAATAGAAAGTCTTCACCAGTGACCAAGATCAGATTTATCAACTTTTGCTTAGTAATGATGTTAGATTAGATTTGATAATTTATTGCTATTCGTCTCAGATGACGAGAAACATTATTTTATTTCATGCATTGTTCAGACAAGGTTTTAAATATTCTTTTAATGATTTGAATGGTTCAATTTCTGTTTATAAGAATGGTGTTTTTGTTGGATTAGTGTCTAAGTCCATAACTATTTTGGTATGTACTTGACCCGATGGTGCATAGTCCTTTTGGGTTGCCTTCACCAAAGCAACTTGATTGGAGAAATAAATAGAGAAAGAGGTTATTATGATCTATTAATATGTTATAAGAATAATATATTAAAGGAGAAATCATATTTGTTTAATTAATATTGGTCAATAATTAATTAAGAATTAATTTTGTGATCAAATGTGATTAATTAAACTAGAGAGGCTGAATTGTAATTATGTTATAGTTGCAAAATAGGGCAATGGTTATCCTTGTTAAAGGATGGACGAATTTAAGAATAAGGATATCCTTAAAATCTTTCAAGGTCCAAGAGATAGGTATTTTCAAGGCTTATCTTATGGTTGCTTGATGGGCAAGTAACTAGATAAGGATAAGGACTGAAACCCTAATCCCAACCCTATATAAAGACCCCTAAGGTCTCAGGAGTTCGTGCACTTGATCCCTAGAGCATCTAAGGACGAATTTATACCTCTCTCCTCTCTCTTTATACCTTCTCCACTTGCTTATGGTGTTTGTAAGCCATTAGAGGAGTGACACTTATGACTCTAAGCCTTCCAAAGTCAATTCAAGGAGGAATTGGGATTGTTATTGCTACATAACAATCAAGGTAATATCCTAAACCTAATTATATGTTAATATCGATTTCCATATGCTAGAATTAGGGTTTATAGTCTTGGATTCATATCATGTATAATAGAGAAACCTAGATCCAAGCATTAGGGTTTGTATGAGCACATAGGATGTCTTATGACCAAAACCCATCAGTGGTGTCAGAGCCTTGATTGGTTTCTATTGTATTGATGCTTGATGTAACTATAAAACGTGTTTTGGCCTCATTGTTCGACCTGACTCGACGAGTCACTCTTGGAGTCGGCGAGTAAGCCCTACTCGGCGAGTTCCAGAGGGTGACTCGGCGATTCGGTGCGTCAGACAGAGGTATATCCGGGATTTCTTGCTGTTTTTGCTTATGGATAGTTACCTTATCATATTAGATCAATATTAATCCGATTTTATGATATATTTGACTATATTCTTGATCTAATTGAAGATATTTATCAATTAATAAGATAATTGTTTCCTTATGTGATAATTAATTAATTATTTTGACTTAATTGGTAAATTGTTTTGCAAGAAATCATTAAATAAATCAAATATGGATAATTATGTAATTAAATGTTAATTTAGATTATTTGTTATTTGATCCTTGTGCTTTGAAAAGTTTCATATTTTCCCCTTTAGGTTTTATAGTTTTAAATTTGAACCCAAAGGTTTTGTTGTTTTGAAATTTAAATAGTTGAAACCCTAATGTTTTGAAAAAGGTTTCAAAACTTGCCCTCAAGTTTTGGAATTTAAATTTTGATTAATAGTTTAATTTTGATGTATATTTAAATTCTAAACCCTAATGTGTTGAAATGTTTCAAAACTTGCCCTCAAGTTTTGGAATTTAAAAGTTGATTAAAAGTTTAATTAGGAATGTTAAATTCTAAAACTCTAGTATTGTTCTGAAAAAGTTCAAATCACACTCTTATGGTTTTATTAATTAATTAAGGTGTATAATTAAAAGAAGTTTAGTAAATCCATAAAAGTTTAGGTTTACAATTTAATTGAATTAAAAGTATAATTGTTAAATTAGACCAACTAGTATTTTGAAAGTATAAAATACACCCTATACTATATATAACATTAAAAGTCTAACATTATATATGTATGAGTAAAAGTCAGTTTTACCCTTAGTAGGCCTCATTCACGAAGCTGGTTTATAAGGGGTGTTTAAGGAAATTGCCTATAAAATGGCGATTGAATGCGTATCCACTCTTACACACCGCACTCTTGACTAGTTGAGGGTCGTTTGCCGAACGGGTAGGATGGGACACAACCTTCCATTATAAGTATAATGAAATATAAAAGTAACTAAATGTTTTCATAAAATTCCCAATCTTAGTTACTTAGGCAAAAGTGAATTGATGCAATTCCATGAAATTACAATTTGTGCCCTTGCGAAGACGTTAGTGGAGCGTGTGTGGTTAACCAGCACACTAAATGGTTCTAAGCAAAGGTAGCAAAGGGTGACTCAATGTTTGTCATAGTTCGGTGGAGCGTGTGTGGTTTACCGGCACATCGAATAGGTGAATGTAACATGTGAGGGCACCATGTAAGTTTGCATGGTTATTCACACCCGCTTTGTGATCCTCGGCATCCCAGTCACAAACAAGAGGGGCATATCGAGATTTAAACATGCCATTGAAAGTTCGATGAATCTCAAAGGATCTAGGAGTTTTCATAGATTTAAAACTTAAATTTCTTTTTCGTTTTTCGTGGTGGAAATTAGTGAATCGTCATTCACTTACCGTCAAATATTCTTCAATTAGGGTTACGGCATCCCTCTCCCGAGTTGTAGAATATTGTGTTGGGTCCTAGCGTTAGTATCTCATTTGGGTAATTTACTAAGGACTCAATCAATCAACTAACTTGAATTTGTTTTTCTCTCGTTTTGTAGATGTTAAAGTTCGACAACTATGGTCTTCCCAAATCCCGTGGAACAAGCATTCCACATGAAGATGGTATTCCATGATTCAATCGAGGAACGAGAAATCATGCTTCACTTCCTCCTCCTCCTCCTCCTATTTTTCTCCCCAACCCACAAGATCGAAGAATTGAAAGGTTCAATATCACTAAGGCCCTATTGGAAATGAAACATGAAGATGGTAAACCCGTGTGTGCCCACGTTCTAGGAATGAAATCACACATTGATAGGTTGATAATGTTGGGTGTGTCATTCCCAGATGAGTTGGCTATGAATTGGATTTTGCAGTCACTTCCTAAATCATATAATGAGTTCAAAAGAAAGTATTATATGATGGATCATGACGACAACCTCATTGACCTAACTTACATGCTCATTGCTGCTGAATCAGAAATGATTTGGCGAAGCAATGGAGCGTATTTGTTGGAAAAGTCAACCGACCATGCTTTCGAGAACGTTCTAGGAGAACCGACCTGCGTTTGCTGCCAAAAGAAAGGGCGTTGGATACAAGTCTGCCCAAAGAGCCTGAAGAGTCCAGAAGATGGGAGAGTCAAAGAGTATGGCTGCGCTTCAGGTAAAATCCACTATCTAACTCCATTAAGTTCCTATTCATTAATTCTTAATACATAATGTGATAAGATTGCATTTGAATGTTTTACAGGATCGATGAAAAGAAAGGAAGCTTGGTGAAAGAGCAAGATGAATCTAATCACAAGGAATGGATCTTGATCGCATGGACTTGAAGATTAGATTTTGAGCTTAGATAGTTATGATAGAGTTGTTATAAATTTTTTCTTTTGAAATACATAGTTTTCAATGGATTTTGCATTGTAAGGACAAATGTTTTCCGTTGCTTTTATAAATAAAATAAATTTTCGTTTGACTTATTTATTTATTTGTTTATTTCCTTGCAATGAAATCGTTATGAAAATTGGTGTTTGCATATTTCTACAACAAATGGATATGATTCTTATTTATGGTGTTAATGGAAAAGTCGAGAATTTACCAAATAGGGAGAGTTTCTCATCGCCCAAGTTTCAATTGGACAGAAATTTGGAATCATGCAACTTGGTTGCACGATGAATAAGAAATTTCATATTTGGAAATTAGACTAATTCATTGACAAAGTGTCAAGTGAAGGACTTGGAGATCGAATACACAAAGTTGCGTGTTGATCAAGTCTACCATAAGAGTAACAAAGATATTCGTCATGATTTACTAAAGGTTTAGTAAATATGATTATACTTACAAGATTAAGTGTAATTTTGAATTGATTGAAAAAGGTTTTAAATCAATAGCAGAACGAATAAGAAGAATCAAGTAGGCAGAAAGATAAAAGTTTCTCCATTCTAAGAAGAAGGGAGAGTACCTTATATGCTTTATGATAGGTCATAATGATTAAGAACCATATCTCAATTGATCCTCTAAGTGAGTCTTAGTACAATTGTATGTCTCAAAAGAGGGATCAAGAATTGAAGAAATGGTTAAATCAAGAAGTCAATCATACTGCGTTCCAAAACAAGTCTTAGAGTTAAGATTGTGACATTGAGTGATAAGTATTAAGATGGTTTATAACATTCATTAAATGTGGTAAGTTGTGATGTCTTGGATAAGACAAAGACCAACTAGGACCAATTTATGAAGTGTTTTGATAAAAGCTACACTAACTCTTGAATATTTGTTTGTCAAGAAATGGTTATTGACAAGAGAATCTTATATGTCAAGGAGTCAGTGGGAGTCTTAATGGTCTTGAAAGGTTTCAAGAACAAATCAAATAAACCTTATCGATCATCACTAGCACACGAGTTGAGGTTTACAACCTATCGTGATGACATTATTTTGGTTCTGTGCCAATCAAATCGAGTTAATTATGCATGAGAGTTCTATGAGTTCTCATTTTGAACGCATAAAAGGAAAAGCACCTTAATCAATGAAAGGTACATTGATAGGAAAGGGTGAGCTTCTTAACTACTTGGAAGACATGGTGGGTAGCTGTGCTACCATAAGGAAAGAAATCAAGATTAAGAAAGTTCGGTCCATATGAGTTTGAATTTGTCGTAAACTTTGGTTTTAACAAATTCACATGGATAGGAACACATACACCATTTAAATCTATGTGTCATAAGATTTCCTCCTTCATGAAAATGATTGTGAGGAAATGCTTTCACTAAGAAAGATTTTAAGAAGATAGTGATCGTAAAATTGCATTCTCGAATTCGATTATGGTTACGATATCCCTTTCCATAATTTGAATTGTGAGGTTTGGCAATTGTTTACACACACATATGAACTATCTAAGGCAAAGGTGTATAAGTTCAAGAAGCTATATAAAAGATTATCAAAGCACTAAGTATTAGAAACATGAACTTAAGAATTTCAATAAGCATTATTTATATGGAAGTTAAGATGTTTATGAATACATGTCGAAGCTAGTGGGAGCATAAGTGTTATGCTTATAATAATCATCATGATAGTGGGAGCATAAATGTTATGATTGTATGATTATTAAGGAAAGTATTGCAAGTTGGAAATATTAATTATAGAAAACAAGAGTCATTCTTTGCAAAGTTGTAAGGATGGAATAGTTGTTTTGCTATAATTAAGGGAGAGAATATTATGCTTCATTTCAAATCTAAAGGTTTAGGTTGAGAAATGTTAATAAATTTAGTCAAGGGTACATAGTGTGTTCTTAAAATTTCGATTATGATTACGGCATTCCTCTTAAGAATTCGAATTTTGGGAACATAGCAAATAAAACATTATACGTCGTGTCCCATACGCTTCGGGTATAGGACCGATTGCAAATGCTTTAATGTTTGACCATTCTAAAATTTTCCAAATGTCTAGCGCATTTAGAGGGAAAAAGGACAAGAATTGGTTTTGGCTAAAATAATTAAATAGCTATCAATGGACAATCCAAAGTTCGACGAGGATTGGTCGTTTGTGAGTAGTTGGAAGTATAGTATTGGAAAATATGGAAATGTTTCCATATTGGATGGACCATATCGACATTATTATGAATAGATAAGATTCTATTAAGAATAAGTTGTCATATGGAAAATATGGAAGCGTGTCCATATTGGGAATTGAATATTGAAAATCTATGACTAGATTAGAAACTTTTATGCAAAAGGATGTTCGAAGAAATGTACTTTGAGTGAGAAACATCATATCTATGGAATTGTCTTGTAGCAATCTTCGATAGAGGAATTTGTAATATCATTGGCAATAGTCTTTGTGACTTTGGTGCAGTGACATTACGAAAGGATAGTTGTATAAAAAGTTAGAATCAAGCATATTCTATAAGTGGCAAGAATTTGACATTCTTAAACTTATGAAAAATGGATTTGGAGTTGTGAAATGAGAATGATTGGAAATGTGTCCAATGTGATCTATTTCACAAAGTAAGAACCATGAGTAAACATTGTGTTCATGCTAGGAGCATGGGACAAGTGTAATAATTCAAGTAAGAAGTTGATTAATCGAAACGACAAATAATGAGTAATCGATATGGTGATGAATAAAAGGTGTTTTATTTATACTCAAAGGTTTGAGGCCATATGGGATTAGTATTATTCTTGTGTTTCACATTTGCATGTTTTGACTTCCAGAATAATTGAGTTTATTAAGAATAATCGAATTATTCAAACGGGCCACAATCGTTCATATGTTGGAAGTAGATATGAATGAAGACTGTCGTGAATTGGTGTGTGGATTGTCTAAAGAGCATTAGACATAAGCAAATGTTTGCCGCAACGTTCATGAGTGCTTATGAATATGATTTGAGCATTGGATTAAACCCACGCTCACTTGGATCACTCCTTGAATTGTATCACGAGTGATTAGTGAGACGATAACATCTTATACTCTTGAAACCTAGATGTGTGAGTTGTATCTTGCGAATCGGTTGCACATTGATAATATGTAAACGCACTAGTAACTTAGTGTTATAAAACATATTGGTGTGTGTGATTTGGTTAGTGAGTGCAAGAAAACATTGTATCAAAGTTTATCCGTTCCTTTTATCCAAGGAAGGATAAAAGCGATATCTTTTGGGCCCCTTGATGATTTAGTGATGACAAACGTAAATGCCCGGCCAGGCTAGGGCTAATTTGATTTGTTCAATTAGTCAGTCGTCATAAATCAGGACTCGAGATATAGTACAAAAGAGAATGATTAGAAATCATGTCTCATATGATATCTAGAATGGAGGAATATATGATCCCTTATCTAAGGACACGCGTATCTGATATGATCAGAGTTGACAGCGGCTTTGGAAAGCTACGATTGCAGATCAGGATCTGAAGTCATACGCATAATAGTTATTAGACTTATCCAAGTGGGAGACTGTTGGATTAGTGTCTAAGTCCATAACTATTTTGGAATGTACTTGACCCGATGGTGCATGGTCCTTTTGGGTTGCCTTCACCAAAGCAATTTGATTGGAGAAATAAATAGAGAGAGAGGTTATTATGATCTATTAATATGTTATAAGAATAATATATTAAAGGAGAAATCATATTTGTTTAATTAATATTGGTCAATAATTAATTAAAAAATAATTTTGTGATCAAATGTGATTAATTAAACTAGAGGGGTTGAATTGTAATTATGTGATAGTTGCAAAATAGGGCAATGGTTATCCTTGTTAAAGGATGGACGAATTTAAGGATAAGGATATCCTTAAAATCATTCAAGGTCCAAGAGATAGGGATTTTCAAGGCTTATCTTATGGTTGCTTGATGGGCAAGTAACTAGATAAGGATAAGGACTGAAACCCTAATCCCAACCCTATATAAAGACCCCTAAGGCCTCAGGAGTTCGTGCACTTGATCCCTAGAGCATCTAAGAACGAATTTATACCTCTCTCCTCTCTCTTTATACCTTCTCCACTTGCTTATGGTGTTTGTAAGCCATTAGAGGAGTGACACTTGTGACTCTAAGCCTTCCAAAGTCAATTCAAGGAGGAATTGGGATTGTTATTGCTACATAACAATCAAGGTAATATCCTAAACCTAATTATATGTTAATATCGATTTCCATATGCTAGAATTAGGGTTTATAGTCTTGGATTCATAGCATGTATAATAGAGAAACCTAGATCCAAGCATTAGGGTTTGTATAAGCACATAGGATGTCTTATGACCAAAACCCATCAGTTTTTGTGTTTGAAGCTTTGCCTTGTGATGGTGTGTATGAAACAGTGACTTGTGTTGATAGCTTAGGAAATAGTGTATTTAATATTGACTTGTCTAATAGTGTAGACAAGGCATGCTTGTGGCATTGTCTTCATGGACACATTAACAAGAAACACATAGCCCAACTCCAAAAGGATGGAATGTTGGAATCATTCGACCTAAAATCAGATGATATGTGTGAATCTTGTATTTTTGGAAAGATGACAAAATCACCATTCACAGGGTCTTGTGAAAGAGGTGAGGGACTGTTGGATCTCATACACACAGATGTGTGTGGGCCCTTCAGATCAACTACAAGGGATGCTAATTGATTCTATGTGACTTTCACTGATGATTATAGCAGATATGGCTATATCTACTTGATCAAACATAAGTCAAAAACCTTTGAAAAGTTCAAAGAGTTTAAGCATGAGGTCGAAAATCAATTGGGCAGGAAGATAAAGATACTTAGATCCGATAGAGGCGGGTAGTATCTTAGTACAGAGGTCAACGACTATCTAAAAGAATGTGGGATAGTCTCACAATTAACTCCTCCTAGGACACCACAGTTAAATGGTGTAGCTGAGAGGGGTGATCGAACCTTCATAGACATGGTTCGTTCTATGATGAGTCGTTCTACACTTCCTATTCACTTCTGGGGGTATGCCTTAGAGACAGCCGCCGACATCCTCAATCTTGTCCCTACAAAGAAGGTTGCCAAAACACCTCACGAAATGTGGACGTGGAAAGTTCCCTTGTTAGCACATATTAAAGTCTGGGGTTGTGAAGCCTTCGTTAGACAAGAGACTCACGACAAGCTAGCAACTAGGAGTGACAAATAAGTTTTCATTGGTTACCCAAAGTAGTCTTTTGGATATTTGTTCTACAGACCTAGTGAAAACGTGGTCTTTGTAGCACGAAGAGGAGTCTTTATAGAAAGAGAGATCATATTCAAAGAGGACAGTGGGAGTACCATTGACCTTGAAGAAATGCAAGAGTCAGCCAACAAAGGAACCTTAGATGACACTAGCACTCAACAAGAGGAAACAGTTCCTGTTGAACCAGTTGATAACTCATTACCTCTTCGAAGATCCACTAGGGTGAGTGTGCCACCTGAGTTGTATGGTTTTCATATTCCTTCAGATGGTGGCACATTCATCAGTGATAGGACGCTGGTAAATTTAGATGAACTAGTTACTTACAAGGAAGCAATGGCAGGCCCAAAGGCTTCCAAGTAGAAAGAGGAAATGGACAGCGAGATCAAGTCCATGTATGACAACCAAGTTTGGAATTTGGTTGATAATGCACCAGGTCGTAAGACAGTTGGGTGCAAATGGATCTTCAAGAAGAAGACAGACATGGATGGGAATGTACACACATTCAAGGCTAGACTGGTTGCGAAAGGTTTCACTCAAACTCCAGGGGTTGACTATGATGAGACCTTTCCGCCAGTAGCTAAGATTAAATCTATTAGGATATTGCTCGCCATAGATGCCTTTCATGACTATGAAATATGGCAGATGGATGTCAAGACTGCTTTCCTTAACGGAAAGTTGGCTGAGGATGTTTACATGAATCAGCCAGAGGGTTTCGTTGATGCAAAGTTTCTCAATAGAGTGTGCAAGCTTGAGAAATCCATTTATGGATTGAAACAAGCATCTCGTAGCTGGAATCTTTGCTTCCATGAGAAAGTCAAAGAGTTTGGTTTCTCTAGAAGTGAAGATGAGTTTTGTGTGTATATCAAGGCTAGTGGGAGTATAGTAACCTTTCTGGTGTTATATGTTGACAACATATTACTCATTGGTAATGATGCTCCAACCTTGAAAGATGTTAAGTCTTGGCTTTGAAAGTGTTTTGCCATGAAAGACCTTGGAGAAGCTGCCTATATTCTTGGGATTAGAATATTGAGAGATAGAAAGAAGAGACTAATTGGACTTAGTTAGAGCACATACTTGGATAAGGTACTAAAGAGGTTTAGTATGGAAAATTCCAAGAAGGGAGAACTACCTATCCAGAGCAATACCAAATTGAGTAAGACTCAACGCCCGAGTACAGATGGGGAAATAGATGACATGAGTCGTGTACCTTATGCTTCCGCTGTCGGATCGATCATGTACGCTATGACATATACTCGCCCTGATGTGGCATTTGCTTTGAACATGGTCAGTCGCTATCAAGGAAACCCGGGTAGAGCTCATTGGATAGTAGTAAAGAATATACTCAAGTATTTGCGAAGGAAATAGGACTGGGTCCTTGTACTTGGTGGCAATGATACATTGAGAGTAGATGGTTACAGTGATGCCAACTTTCAAACAGATAGAGATAACTTCTGTTCTCAATCAGTTTGGGTATTTTTACTGAATGGAGGAGTGGTTACTTGGAAAAGTTCTAAGCAAGATACGATGGATGATTCCACTTGTGAATCAGAGTACATAGCAGCGAGTGAAGCGTCGAAAGAAGCAACTTGGTTAAGGAACTTCATCGTAGATCTCGGAGTTGTTCCACCCATCCAGGAGCCTATGGAACTGTTCTACGATAATGAGGGAGCAGTTGCCTTAACAAAGGAACCGAGAGATCATGGTAAAACCAGACATCTCGACAGAAAGTACCATTTTATCAGACATAGAGTAGAAGAATGCCATCTTGTAGTAAACAGGGTGTCATCTGAAGATAACCCTGCAGATCCTCTCACAAAGGTTCTGAGTAGGGCTAAGCATATTCAGCATGCTCAGAGCATAGGACTGAAGGATGATATTAGTTTTAGTAGTTAGATTAGTTTTGTTCTGAAACTTGTAAAAAAGTAAATGTAATTGACTTTGGTGATTAAATAATAAAGTATTATTTATAGGTTTGATTACTGCCTTCTGTCGATTATTTGTTATTGTGTTTCATATTTTGTATGTTTTACTTCCTGAATAATTTAATTATTCAAACTCCACAGTCGCTCGTACTTTTGGAAGTAAGTAGTGAATTAAGACTGTCATGAACTGGATTGTAGATTGTCTAAGGATAGACATGGCAATAGAATTGCTGCAACATTCATGAGTACTCAGAAATTGAGATTTGAGTATTGGATAAACCCTCGCTCAGAGTATCACTTCATGGAATTCGTCAAGAGTAATACTGAGACGATAATATCTTATAATCTTGAAACGAAGATATATGAGTTGTAATTTACAAATTTGGTTATGCATTGGTGATACGAAAACGCATCAGTAACTTGGAGTTATAAAACGTATCGTCGTGTATAATTTGACGAGTAAAAGACACAAGCATATGAGTCAACGTTTATTCGTTCCTTTTGCTCTAACCGGAAAAGCGATATATGTGGGCCCCTCGATGATTTGGTATTGACTTATGTGCTGGGCCCAACCAGGATTAAATTGATGTGTTCAATTAGAAGTCCTACATCATCACAAATCAGAAATCAGGAAACATAGATTCTGGACAAAGAGATTGATTACATTCCATGTCTTTTTTCTGGGGATATCTTACAAAACAAAGGATTATATGATCACTTATCTTAGGATATGTAACTGACTGGGTCAGAGTTCGGCAACAACTTTTGTAAGCTACAATTTGCTGGTAAAATTTAGAAGGCATACTAGCAATTATAGTTATAGACTTATCCAAGTGGGAGACTGTTGGATTAGGTGTATAAGCCCATAACTATAATTGATATGTACTTGAATTGAAAGCATCACAGTCCTTTTGGGTTACCCTCAAACCTAGCAACTAGATAAGGAAATTATGAAAGGAGAGATATTAATTTATAAGATTAATAAATTAATATAAATGATTTATTAATATGTTAAAGGATTAATATATTAATTAGAAATCATTATGTTTAATTAATAGTTAGCCAGAAATTAATCAGAATTAACTTTAGAGTTAAAAGTATTAATTATAAAGTGTAGGGACTAGTTTGCAATTATCTAATAGTTGAGTGGAAGGATCCAGAACCTCCTTGGAAGGAGGTGGACGAAATCTATCGGGGAAACCCTAAGGATTTCGTCCAAGGGGTTTTAGATAAGGCCCTTGGGTTTTGCTTAGGCCCTAATCAAAGGAGCATTAGGGTTTTCCCTAAACCCTAGATCCCTCAGATATATAAGGAGCCTCCTGGCTCACATTTTCGGCCACTCCTAACTTGGAAGAAACCCTAGGCCGAAAATTACATACTCCCTCTTTCTCTCTCCTTCTAGTTTCCTTCTTGCTAGTTCTTGGGTGTGATTCCATTAGAGGCATTACATTTGTGGTGCTAAGCTTCCAAGAAGATCAAAATCAAGATCAAGAGGATTATCAATTATTTGCTATAACAATTGAAAGGTATGTAACTCTTAAACCCTAGTTTGTTAATTTCAAAATTAGCCTCTCTCCTCTAGGGTTCTTGTTTTGCAATTCAAAGTTGTATGTTCAATAGTTAAAACATAGATCCAAAGTAGGTTGCATGTGAACTTAGGAATCGTTTTCTAGTTTATTTGTTTTACCTAAAACCCATCAGAAACAACACTAGTCATAGATGTTAGACGACAGTCTAAAAATCAAAAGTGTACAGAGAAGAAGAAAGGACTATATAAACTTGGAGCTGATGCCTTCATTTATAATCAGAAAGATTTTGAAAAACTAAGGTATGTTTCATCATTCAAATTTATTTGGGTTCCTAAGATCTCTTGTTAATTCTAGAGATATGAGAGAGATGATAAAATTAAATATGTATATTCTAGTAATCTCTATTCTTTGGGTAAGATTTTTCATTTTTTTGTTGTGTCATTCTACTTATGAGCAAAAGTTTTCAGTACAAGATTTGTGAAAGGATTACAAGCTCATTCATAATTATGGTCAGGTTTTGACAAATGTCAAATGTATGCTCCCTAAGATTAATTGTGCAGGAAAGAGCAAGATCAATGTGTCAAGTATAGGTTATTCTTACCCATTGGTCATATTTGGTTTGTACATTTGTATGTGAAGTCTTTGTTAAAGATCAGTGTGTCAGGTGGCTTCAGTACAAGAAAATGAGTATTTCTTTTGAATAGAAGAAAGAGAAAGAGTTGACAGAGGTTTTTTGTCAAACAAAGGTTCATGCCTACAAAGTGATAGGTTTCATACTTGTCTTGTCTATGAAAAGTATTTTATTTGATAATATTTGCATGTACAAGTTAGTGGGTCAGTGGAAAAGAAGATTACATGCTGAAAATCATGCACAAGTCATGAAATTGTTTAGATTCACTGTTTAGCTTTAGTTAACCAAAATCCAAATCAAATGCATCACTAGCAGCTAAGTTCAATAAAAGAAAAGTGACGTTAAAGCTTTTGGTATCTTGTGTCATCTTAAAATATAGCTACAAAAAAGGCTTTTCTTTCGAGTAATCTTGATTAAATTGGATTTTTACGTTTATAGTTTTTGAATAATATAGAACTGGGTAAAACCTATTAGCAAATTTTAGGAGGTAGTTGGGTAGAAGGGGTGAGCCATCCACCTAGTCTTTAGGAAGAATTAGTATTTTATTAATTTCTCACATGTTGGCTATAAATAACCACCTACGCATGAATGCATGAGTGAACAAAAAGAGTCTCTGTGTTACTTGAGGGCCTGATTTCCAACATTTGGTATCAGAGCCTAGGGCTTGTTTAGAAGAATCATCATTGAGAGTCGATGGGAAGAGAGGAGGAGCAGCCCTTGGCTGCAGGGATGAGAATGAAAGAAGAGGACGGTGGGGTGATATCATGTTAATCACATGAAGAATTGAAGATTGGATGTTATAGCAGCGAAGACTACTAGAAAGAAAGAAAGAGAGGATTAAGAAGAAAGAATAAAGAATAAAGGAGAAAGGAGAAAGACAGAAAGACAGAAAGAAGAGGCAGGTTGCCTGCTTAGCTGAGAAAGATAAGGAAAAAAACTAGCAGCAAGGTGAAGTGATCACATTTTTGGTGATTAGAAGAAAGAAGCAGCAAGAAGGAGCAGAAGTATGTTCTATTTTAGAAAGCAAGAATTAAGAAAAGAAAGTAGTATGTAGCAAGTAGCACTGTAGCAGACAAGAAAGAAATCAAGAATGAAAGATAAGCAGCAAGCTAGATCATGTTTTATTAATTAGAAGAAAGATGCAGCAGCAAAAATTTGTTGTTTGTTAGCAGGTAAGAAAAAAGAACCAAACATCAAGTGATTAACAAGCAGGAGAGGGTCGGTTGCAAGCAAGAAAAGCAAGATAGCAAGCAAGAGGTTTGTAGCAAGTAGCAAACTAGAAATCTGTAGCAAGTAGTAGAAAAATCACAACAAGTGGGAGTAAAATAAAACATAAGAAAGAAAGCAATAAATGAAGTAGCAAGATGAAGCAAGCTGAAGGTGAAGCAATCAATAAGGTTGATAACGTTTTGTCGATGAAAGGGGCATGAGACACAAAGAAGTCTGAGCAAGATTATAGCAAGAGAAGCAAGATCAAGATCATCAAGATTAGGAGGTGAATGTTGGGTAATCTTGATTAAATTGGGTTGTCATGGTTTTTGTTTTTGAATAATATAGAACTGGGTAAAGGCTATCTCCAAATTTTAAGAGGTAGTTGGGTAGAAGGGTTTAGCCATTCACCTAGTCTTTAGGAAGAATTAGTATTTTACTGTGTGAATGAACATAAAGAGTGTTTGTGTTACTTTCTTTCCCACTGTATTTTCCATATTCTTTATCAAACCAAAACACAAACAAATTGGTGAGTGTCTATTGATTTAACTTGAGGGCCTGATTTCCAACATTTTCATATCTACTATTTTTGTCAGAGTGAAAGGAGTTGCTTCTTGTATGTAGGTCTTGAACAGAAAAACATGTGGGTTGGTTAAACTTTGATGGTTGTAGGTTAAATATGGACTCGCATACATGCTTGACTCCTTTAATGAACAAGGTGCACATGGTGTTACTGGGTTGTTTGATTTTTTTTAATTGACTAACGCTACAACCACAAAAGAATGAACGAGCTGTGTTGGGAATACAAAAGTGGGAATCAACTTGTGCATGGGAGATATTTATTGGTTTAAGTCGTTGTCAACAATAATATAGCAAAATAATTTGTTTTTGGTTTTTTCTATGCAATTCGCTTAAAAGTCAAATGGTAAAGCAATCATAGAAAAGTAAAGAAAGATGATTTTGACATAAGCTTTCTTACATGTCTGATGTCTCTTTTCTCCTCATGCAAGAAATCAAAAAGTGATTTATTGTCGATTGTAAGGTAATTTTCAAAGGAATTTTGTATGTACTGGAAGCTCATGGGTCACGTCCAAACAAAAGGAAGAAAAAGTGACAAGAGTACAAGACTGAAAATCTCATAATAACAGAAAATAGAAGGCTACAAGAAAAGTTAAGGTATAATGGTCTACAAGATGCTGGAATTATCATTCAAGGGTATTTTTGTTAAATTGGCACTAGAAATGTTTACATGGGTGTTTCTCTTTATTCTCTCAAATCAAGAATTAAAGCAAAAGTATATACTGGTCACAAGACTATTAATGTATATTCTCCCAGATTATTAGCCCAAATTGTTAGGGGTTATATTTATATATTACCATCATTAGTGGGTATTTATGTAATTAGATTATTGTACTAGGTTTATATATTCTTGTATTTTGTATGCTTAGTATTATTCAGAATATACACAATCATCGGCTTCTTTGCCTCCAATTGCTCTTCACTATAATTTATGTTTGATTAATGGATTTGATTCACAAATTCTAACATGGTATTAGAGAAGTAGGTACTCTTCATTCACACTCAATTCCTCAATTTTGGATTCACACCTCTTAATCGACTCTCAAGGCTCAATCGGGATATCCTGCCAATCCATCCTCGGGACCTTCGACTGTCTTGTGCCTTGCAGACATTTTTCTACAATTTTTCATTAACATGAATAACTCCCTAGTTCAGAACCGACCTATCTCAGTGGTCCTTGATGGTACTAACTATGTGATGTGGCATCATCACATGACAATTCATCTCAAGTCCCTTGGACTTTACAACTATGTGACTAGTACTACTACAACCCCTGTGAAGAACACAGACGAAACTGATGTTGCATTTGCAAAACGAAGTGACCACTAGGACATCATGAATGCTAAAATTCTTGGTTCTTTAATGCCTCCACTACAACATAGGTTCACCAAGAATTTCTTGGGTACACGACTGTAAAACAAGTATGGGATCTCTTAGTCAGACGCTTCACAACCACTGGCCTTTTACATCAATACCAATTGTGGTCCGCTTTTCAGAGCAGACGACAACAACCTGCTCAATTTGTTAGTCAATATGTTTCTGAGATGCAAGTAATTCGTGATCAACTTAATGCTGCAGCCCCTCAAGTTTTTTATGAAATAGCAAATAAGTTTAGAGCTTATTTTAGTCAGCTGCACCTTATCACTCTTCTTATGGGTCTTACCGACAAATTTGAGAATGTATGCTCATCCTTACTTCACAGACATCCACTCCCTACAATTGATGCTGCCATTTCAGAACTCATAAGTGAGGAAACTCGGATCAGGTCCCGCACCCAAACTTTATCAGGCACGGTGCTTCATGTTCCTTTCTCCAAAAACAATGGAAAATCTCAAGAAAAATGGAACGCTGGTGAGTGTTCTTTCCGTAAGTCTACCTCACACCTTCTTCAATATTATCTGGTTCGCTCGTGTAAGTGGTGTGAGGTGAAACACCCAAAACACTATGGATCCGACTGTCCAAAACATCCTCATCACACTAATTCTTCTAAGTCCCAACATCCACCACTTAGTGCAAATACTATTGTTGGTTCGATTACACCTGAAACTACTACTCCAAATACAAATACCGATCTGATGGAACTTATGAGGATGAATCAAGAGTTGATCGAACGCATCATGACCAACTCGATGGGAGCCAATAAAACCAACTCTTCTTAGGGTAACATATGGTTGTATGACTCCGGTTGTTGCAATCACATGACTCCCCTATCAGACATATTTTATTCCAGACAACCTTCAAAAACATTGCAATCTGCCAGTACTACAAATGGGACACGTTTACCTATTGACTTTAGTGGATATGTATCCACTACTCAGTTATCGTTAAATCAAACGGTCCATGTCCTAAACCTATCTATCTGTCTTGTCTCAGTTGGGCAACTTTGTGATTCTGGATTAATTTGTCTTTTTTCCCCTTTTGGTTGTGTTGTGCAGGATCCGCGGACCAAGGAGACAACTGGAATAGGCCGTAAGGTTGGAAGAATCTTTGGAGTTATTTACCTTTGTCTCCCACCTTCATCTTCCAATTTTGTTGCTTCTACTTCTAGTTTATCATCTTTTGATATTTGGCATGCTAAATTAGGTCATATTTCTCAGTCAAGACTTAATATGCTTGTCCAGTCTGGTTTACTTGGTACTGTTAAACCTTCATCATTTTCTTGCATATCTTGTGAACTTGGTAAACATCATGCCTTACCTTTTAATGCAAATGAATTTATTTCTTCTCAATCTTTTGATCTAATTCACTTTGATGTTTGGGGACCAGCACCTCATTCCACTATGGGGTTGTATAGTATTTTGTTATATTTTTTGATGATTGTACTCGCTTTACTTGGATATATTTGATGAAACACATATCTGAACTACCAAACATTTATATCAACTTTGCAAAAATGGTGCAAACTCAGTTCTCTAAGTCTATCAAAGTCTTTTGTGCTGACAATGACATGGAATACAAAGAGTCGTCTCTTCTTTCTTTCTTGCATCAACAAGGTACCGTGTCTCAATACTCGTGCCCGAGCACGTCCCAAAAAATGGGCATGCCAAAAGGAAACATCGTCACATTCTAGACACAGGCAGAACTCTTTTGGTCTCTTCACAGGTTCCCGAATGATTTTGGGGTGAAGCAGCTTTCACAGCGGTTTACACCATTAATCGACATCATACTCCTATTCTTCAAAACAAGTCCCTTTATGAACATCTCCATGGTATCTCCCCTTCTTACAATCTTCTTCGGGTGTGGGGTTGTGCTTGCATTGTTCAGTTATAACCTCATGAACGATCAAAATTTGAACCTCGTTCTCGCTTGTGTTGCTTCCTTGGGTATAGAATTGAACAAAAAGGGTATCGCTGTTGGGATCCTATTTCTAAACACCTACATATCTCTTATCATGTCACATTTTGGGAACATAAGACTTTCACATCACTCTCCAAGTTTCAAATTGATTCTCCTTTAGAGTCTCACTTTTTCACGGATCCATCAGTCTCTCTCGACTCACATAGCTCAATTTTCACTGAACCCGACTATTTGATTTCAGAATCATCTGCTTTGCTATAGGAGGTCAAGCAGAGCAATCGCCTATTCATGAAATGTATCGTCAACCCTCGGATCCACCACCTCCACCATGACGTTGCGAAAGGGTAAGACACATTCCTTCCCATTTTCATGATTTTGAATGCTATTCAACTATTATGTCTCATCACGAACCTACCTCCTATAAGGAAGTTGCTTCTAACCCTTTGTGGCAGAACGCTATGCAAGATGAACTTAAAGCCTTACAAAAGGCCCATACCTAGGAATTTGTTCCACTTCCTCCAAAAAAGTCTCTTATCGGCTCTAAATGGGTTTACAAAGTAAAGACTCGATCCGATGGCACCGTTGACAGGTACAAAGCATGAATTGTTGCCAAAGGATTCCATCAAGAATATGGAGTTGAGTACGAAGAGAATTTTGCTCCAATTGCTCGTATAACATCAGTTCGTAGTTTACCTGCCATTGTAGTAGCTCGTCGTTGATCTATGTATCAAATGGATGTTAAAAATGCATTCCTCAATGGGGATCTCACTGAGGAATTCTATATGCATCCCCCAAGTGGTGTTGATCATTCATCTGGCCATGTTTTTCGTCTCCGGAAAGCTTTATATGGTTTGAAACAAGCACCTCGTGCTTGGTTTGAAAAGTTTAGCACCACCATTATCTCTCTTGGATTTTCCTCTAGTCCATTTGATTCAGGGTTGTTCACTCGAACAACAGATGCCGGTACCATCCTTCTCCGATTGTATGTCGATGAAATGATTATCACTGGTAGTGATAGTGCAGGCATTCTGAATCTCAAACAATCTCTTAGCTCTTATTTTGAAATGAAAAATCTCGGAAATCTTCATTACTTTCTTGGTCTTGAAGTCTTAATAAATGATTCTGGAGTATATTTATGACAAGCTAAGTACATCTCAGATCTTCTATCCCGGCCAGGAATTATCGACGCCAAGGTTGCATCAACGCCCCTTGAACCCAACTCCCACGTGGTTCCTGGAAGTAGTACTCCTCTCTGTGATCCTACCATCTACTGACAGTTGGTTGGCTCGTTGGTTTATCACACTATTACGCGTCTCGATCTAACATATGCAGTTCATATTGTTAGTCAATTTATGGCTGCCCCCTACTCTGATCACTATGCAGTTGTTCTTCGGATTCTTCGGTACCTAAAAGGTACTATGTTTCATGGGCTCCATTTCTCCTCCAAGTCCTCTCTGATCCTAAAAGCTTTTTCAGATGTTGATTAGGATGGTGACTTGAAAGACAGACAGTCCACTACTGGTTATTGTTTCTTTCTCGGAGATTCTCTTATATCCTGGCGTAGCAAGAAACAATCTCTCATCGCACGATCCAATACTGAAGCTAAATATCGAGCACTTGCCGATACAACATAGGAACTACTATGGCTTTGTTGGTTATTCGCAGATATGGGTGTTCCTCAGACTCTTCCCACTTCATTACGTTGTGATAACAAAAGTGCCATTCAGATTGCTCATAATGATGTTTTTCATGAACGTACAAAACATATTGAGATTGATTGTCATTTTGTTCGCCAACATGTTGGTAAGAGCATTAAACTTCTATCAATCTCTTCAATTGATCAACCTGCCAACATTCTTACTAAAGCTCATTTACCTAGTCACTTTTAGTATCTTGTTTCCAAACTCAAGTTGGATCATACTTTCCCTACTTGAGTTTGAGAGGGGGTATTAACGTATATTCTCCTGGATTGTTAGCCCTAACTGTTAGGGGTTATAATTCTATATTACCATCATTAGTGGGTATTTCTGTAACTATATTATTATACTAGGTTTATGTATTCTTGTATTTTGTATGCTTAGTATTATTCGGAATATACACAATCGACGGCTTCTTTGCCTCCAATTGCTCTTCACTGTAATTTACGTTTGATCAATGGATTTGATTCACAAATCCTAACAAAGACAATGAGATTAGTTCTTGTTACCAATAATGTTGCAGAGGTATTTGACCTTCTACAGTTTTTCTGACTGTGAAATTTATATGTATAATGAGAAGTCAAGATGTACGGATACAAGTGGGTCTTAATGGCAGTAAACATATTCTAGGGTGCACATGGTAGGAGATTACTTATTCAAACAAGCATATGTGTCGACTTCATCGATGTACTTTGCAAAACATTATAAAAAGTGAAACATTAGGCTAGTGGGTGTGGTGTCACACTTGTCACGGTCCACATCAGCACCACCTAGGATTTGCCACAATCCCTTTAATTTTTGCCAATAAATGGTGTGGGTTGCCACACTTGACATGCCATTTTTTTTAAAAGTAATTAATATAAAAAAACATTTCAAACATAGTATTTGTTTTTTAAAAATAAAATTTTATTTAACTAGAATAATAATTAAGATTTTTAAGTTAAGGATTAATTTTGTAATTTCAGAAAAAAAAAATTTATGGAGAGAATTTAGGGAGGTACATTTTGTTAGTAGACTAAACCCTAGGGACCTTTTAATTAAATTTTTAAAAACCTTTATCTTCATATAATAAGTTGAAAAAATCGCAAAATCATTCAAAGATCGTTGATGATTTGTATATCAATTTGATAGCTCTAGTTTCATCATTCATGAATTGAAGATATCCCGAGAGCATTAGCCAACCCTCCACAAGGTATGGAGGTTGATAATCGGAAGAAAGCAGTTAAGTATTTCCAAATGGACGAACACATAATTGCTTCAGACAGGAACAAAAAAGTCCGTGAAATGCAAAAAAACGTGAATTGTGGGGGGTCGAGCTCGTATAGCAATACTTGCTATAAGAAGGTAACGTAGGATACATGTAATTATTTATTTAAAATATAACCTAATTTTTAAAGTTAAACAAAACCTTAAGAGAGTGGAAACGTTTTGCAAAGCTCATACCGATAGAGATGGTGTATTTGTTACTGTTGAGGCGGAACAACAATATGTAAGTATTTAATTATAATTTTATCATATAATTAATGTTTATTTATACTTAATTGTTACTCACTTTTAGGAATTACAGAATCGGTTAGTCGAAGAGCTCTTAGAACAAACCCAAGGTGAAAGTGAGTTAACACCCGCTCAAGAAATAGCCGCTTTTGATAAAGTATTAGGAGAGCGACGTGGCCATATCATAAGCATCGGCCGTAAACCTTCTGCTCTCCCGTCGATTTCACAGCCGTCGCAACCACCACCACAATCATCACAACCGTCACAGGTAAAACAAGATTATTTAATTTCAATAAGTTCATGTTGATTTGGTAATTTTTGTTGGTGGTGATTATTTTCTAAAAGCTTTGGTAATTAGTTTTTTGTCCCAAGTGCAACAAATAGCAATGTACTTTGGTTTTTTGTCTTAGTTTAAAAATAGCGATAAAATGCATGTTGATTTGGTCATTTTGGTTTTGTGGTGATTGTTTGCTAAAAGCTTTGGTAATTGGGTTTTTGTCCCAAGTGCAAGAAATAGCAATGTATTTTGGTTCTTTGGCTTAATTTAAAAATAGAAATGTAGTTTGGCATCATAAAATGTATGTTGATTTGGTCATTTTGGTTTTGTGGTGAGTATTTGCTAAAAGCTTTGGTATTTGAGTTTTTGTCCCATGTGCAAGAAATAACAATGTACTTTGGTTTTTTTTGTCTTAGTTTAAAAATAGCAATGTACTTTGGCGTCATAAAATGCATGTGGATTTGGTAATTGTGTTTCCGTCCCAAGTGCAATAAATAACAATGTACTTTTGCTATATCTTGTATTTAAGTGCAAGAAATAGTAAGGTACTTTAGTAGTTTTTGTTTATGTTTGATAATTTAACTTATAATTTATATATGTTGTTATTTATTATGTAGTTGGAAAATCTTCGGGCATTGCTCAACGACCCTACATGTAGGAAGGAGTTTTATTTGTTTTTTCAATCACAGAATAACCATGAGGAAATGATGGGAATGAAGATGATGATATGTAGGGAGGAGCTTTATTTGGATGTTATACTTGTTGTCACACTTTGCTACTTGTTAGAATTGTAAAACTTACTTTGCTACTTGTTAGAATTGTCAAACTTATGGTTGTTTTATTTTGGTATTAAATTAATTATAACAGTATTTGGTGTTTAATTTGATATTGTTATGTAATTTTTTGTATAGAATTAATTATAACAGTATTTGGAATTAATTATACCCAAAACCGCTAATATAAAAAAAATAAAAAACGTTATTACCGGCGACATTAGTATTACTGGCGACATGGGCATTAGTGGCGACAAGAAGTATTACCGGTGACAGGCGCATTAGCGGCGGCATTTGTGTTTAGCGGCAACAATGATCAATAGCGACAAATCAGTAGCGGCGACTCTTTACCGGCGACTTTTGTCGCCGCTAATTGCTCATTTCCTTGTAGCGAGACTATCACATAATTTTTCTACACTCCATGCAACTCTACTAATTTTTTCCTTCAACAACTGAACTCTATAAACTTCAATAGAACATTATAAAAGGCTAATTAATAATATATATTTAAGAATTAAGTTTGTTTTATTGAAGAGGTTGAACTCCAAATAATGTCAAGAGGACATCTCACAGAGGACATCTCACACAGTGGTGGATCCAGAATCAAAGTAAAGGGATGTCCCCAACAAAAAAAAATCGCGCAATACACACTAAGAAAAAAATTCCAAAAAAATCACACTATTGAAATTTTTTTAGGGGTGTCCCGGGCTACCCGGGATATATATTAAATCCATCAGTAGTCTCACAATGATAGTGTTTCATCCATTAAATGACAATTATAGCTGCGACATGGGTCCAACTCTCTTCTTGATCCCACCATTATGGATCAATAGTACTCAGCCAACCAATGATAATATGGCCACAAAAGTTTATTGATGTAAACCAGAGACAAACTTCTGATTTTCACTGAATTTTGATTTTGGAATATATAGTTTGTGAATTTCTTATTTCAACTCTCATGAATATAAACTTTTTAAATTAAATCTAAGAATTTTGTGATGAACCTGGATGGTAAATGTAGTAGATATTTTGAGAGTTTGCGACAGAACTGAAATGGCAATTTATTTGCCAATGAACTGAACTGGTAATGTACAAAATTTTGCAACCGATATAAGACAAAAACAAGAAGTTGTTATCCTAAATTTTGTGACATATTTCTAACAAAATTATTAGCGACACTGTTACAGTTAACTTTACTTACGTGAACTGTTGTGAAATGAATTCCGTCAGTGATCTTAGAATTATCTTGCTAACTCAAGCTAGGGCAGACAAATTTTAACGATGAAAGTTTTTTTGACAATCTATGGTAATGGCTATTGATGGATTTCATAGAAGTTTTTCCTTTTTGTCTCAAATAGTTGCCGTATGACATATGATTGACATCTAATGGAGAAGAATGAAACTGAGGTGAGGATTAAAAGGTATTGACATGCATGAATTCGAATGAATAAACAATATGACATATGATTGACATCTAATGGAGAAGAATGAAACTGAGGTGAGGATTAAAAGGTATTGACATCCATGAGTTCGAATGAATAAACAAGTTCAATAGCATAATTGTTAATGAAAAGTGAATCACGTTTTATTAAAACACTTTATAGATTAAATCACGTTCGTCAACCATAACTGTTAATCCATAACTGTTAATGAGAAATAAATCAACATTAGTTTTAATTAAATCAACCTCGTCAACCACATTTTCGATTATAAAAACTACATAGTTAGTTAAAATAAAAATTAAATATCATCATATTTTCTATTTGTACCAATCCTCTACTCATTTAAATCATAACATGTATCACATTAATATATTAAAATATTATTAAATTTAGCATTAAATGTTAAACAAATCACCATTTAATTTGGTAGGAGGATTTATAAAAACAAAAAGTATGACGATATTTAACTTCTCATATTCTTTATGTTTTAACTATATATGCATATAGATAGAATTAAGTGGTGGACTCGAGCACATGATTAATATTGGTTAAGTTATATTTGACTTATTGATAATTAAAAGGATGACTGTATGGTGAAGTGTATAAGGCGATGGATGTTTAGAAAAAGATATATGATGGACAGGGGAATTATTGGAAATGTGATGGATTTAATGGCTCTGGTACATGATCAACATCGGTAGATTTACATTTGAGATTCTAGTGACTAAAAGGTCAATGGAACGGTAAAGTTTATAAATAAAAGGATGCTTTGTTACATGGGCATAATTGGAAGTACGAAGGTTAAGCAAAAATTCAGGAAATTTTGTCAAGTTATAAATATAATCAAAGAAATTGCTATCTCAGAAATTTCGCAAAATTTGAAAGGTGTTAAACTGGAAAATTAAGTGGAGACCAACCAAAACTGATTGTAAGGGGAAATTTGGAATCCACGACCTTTATAGAAGTTAGAGGTTGCACTATGTTATTTAGTCGAAGCATAATTGTTTTCAAAGTTGAGTTCTGGAGTTTGATCTTCATTGTAAAGGCGGAGAATCTGTTGCAACTTCGGCCGCTTCGACCTAGTCTCGGTTGTTACCAGAGTAGAAGGTTGAGCTTTGGCTTAGGAGTGAAGGTTTATTTAATATTTGGATAGAAGGTTGAGCTTTGACTTAGAACTGAAGGGTGATCCAAGTGGAGAAGCGTAGTTTATTTGGCAGCAAAGCCAAACAAAGTGTTGATACATAGGCAAAATTGCACCTTTGGTGTTTTTAGTCCTTTGGTGTTCCTATGCTTCGGTCCTTCTTTCAGTAGTTGCAGAGTAATAGCTCCTGGCCCAGAGCTTCGGGTTGCCTATAAACATGGAGAACAAGTTTACTAGTGGACCAGCCATCGTAATGGGCCGATGACCGTAAACAAAAATATTTAGGTCAACGACACTATAATACATCTTATGGATTGTAACCAAATACGTGCACATAAGTGAGTTTCAATTTATAGTTGCAGTGGATCCATACAAAGGGCATAGCATTGATTATCAATAAATTATTTCTTTAGTCTTTCCTATAGACGTAGCTTGATTTCTCAAATCAAGTGAACCACATTAAATCCCTTTGTGTTATTTTCTAATCTTCTTAGTATCCTAATTGTGACAACCCAAGTTTGTTCCGTTACATTTCCCCGTTACCATTAACAGAATATTCCACTGTATAAAAGTTCCGTTAATTAGAGGTTGTCAAATAAATAAATGTTTCATTTATTTATATATTTATGTCGTTAAGTCGTGATAAGAGAAATAAAAACTCGTAATACACATTTTCATTTAAATGGAAAAGTTAGTTTTTATTATCACGACCATCAAATCGGGTGCGACCAAAAGCCCCGTATATCGGCAGTATCGGGTAGAATTCCACTGAGCTCCAACTCCCACCAATATATAATGGGGAGTAAACTCCATTTGAGCCTTTTCCACCCTCTCTCTCTATACTCTCTCTCTAGGCTCGTTTTCGACTCCAAAACCGCGATTTCCGACTCCTAAACGTAAGACTATCAACCCTAACTTGTTCTATGCGTACATTATTGTCTTTTTAGTCTAAAAATCACAAGATTGAGACATGAAAAAGGGTTTACGGCCTAAGAGCCTCCTTAGGCCGTAAACACCCAAAAAGTGGCCAAAATGACTCAAAAATGTCCCTAAAAGCTTGGAAACTAAATGGGGATTTAGCCTAGGAGTGTTTGCTCATTTAACACAATCAATTTAGGGCATAACAGAGAGTTTACGGCCCAAGCACATGCTTAGGCCGTAAACACCTCTAAACCTTGTAAAAATGCCCCAAAAACACTCCCAAACCACCCTTAGGCTTAAGACATAATTAAGGGACTTGCTATTTCGGGTTTAGATCATTTAAACACAAGGAAATATGGGGTAACATGGAGTTTACGGCCCAAACAAGTGCGTAGGCCGTAAACACCCCTAAACATGCTAAAATGATAGTAAATGTCCCCTAAATGGCCTTATAATTTCACTAGAAAATGCTAGGATTGAAACAAGGGCTTAAAATCAAAGAGTTGTGGGTGTATGAGAGTTCACGGCCAAGCCATAGAGCTTACGGCCGTAAACTCCCAAGGGATGGTCATATGGACCATAAACTCTAAAGCAGTGCACTCTTGGAACCCCAAACACCCCTATAGCCTTGAATAATTACTAGGATTGATTTAAGGGCCTTGAAAAGTTCAATAAACTCAAAGAATAAGAGTTCACGGCCATGAACTCCCATAGGGGTGGTTCATGGGCAGTAAACTCCCTAATGGTGCCCTTAAAGACCCTAAACTCACTCATGCCTTTTAGATTTGGACCTAGGAAAATCCCACTAACAAGATAAAGCCTTAAAACACACTAGAACCACCTCACCATGAGTTTACGGCCGTAAAATCTTGGGGAGATGTCCCTGGGCCGTAAACTAAGTGTAGAGGGTTTACTCTCGGAGAGCAAACTCCATTCCTAAGCCATTTGAGCCCTTAAATGCTACCCGGGACACCAAAAACACTTAACGAAAGTGTTTTCCGCTCTTTAGGGTGCGCATACTTGTTTAGTTAGTATTATATGTACTAATTGTATGTAAACATATGTTATCATATGTTAAATAGGTCTCTAAGTGTGTCCAAGTCTTTACTTGACACCGAGCACCCAACCGGCGCCTTTGCCGGATCCACTTACGCCAGGTGAGTTCATACCCCTAAATGAACCTTTTAAATGTTTTTACACGTTTTATAGGGGAGGGGATACAAGTTAAACATGCCAGTTATCATGTCAATCATATGTGATTGATAACCCGCATGCACAAGGATTTACCACACTGTACACTGTTTTACCGAGTAGGATACTATAATGGCTTTCAAAAAGGTTTTCACTTATTCAAAACTCTTACTTATACTGTTTTATCTAAATACATTTTAAACTGGTTTGTAAATGCTCCACAGATTTCTAAAGGTTTTCAAACTCATCTTACCAAAATGTGATTTTCCTGAGTATAACGGTTTTTCCAAGGTTTTCATCAAAGTTTCCCTTTCACATCTTATACTTTTACTTGTTAGTTACCACTGCTTCACTTTCACTTATTTTATACTCCTACTTGATAACGCTTTCACTTCTTGATGCGCTTATACCTGTTTTTGCCTCTATTTCGCTTATACCTATAGTCGCTTATACCGGTTATTGTCTCTATATCGCTTATACTTGTAGCCACTTATACTTGATAGACGCTTTTACTTCACCAGTTGTCGTTTCCACTTCGTGATACAGTTATACTTGGTACACTTATACTTCACGATTCGATTATCCCACACTGTACGCTTATACTTCACGACTCGGATATTCCACTGTACGCTTATACTTCACAAGTCGGTTATTCCACACTGTACACTTATACTTCACGATATGATTCCACTTGATACACACTCAAGCGTAGTTAGATGTATGTCTGTGCTTGTATAGATGCATATAAATAATGATTGAAGGACTTAGGAAGGCTTTTCCGCCCTATTTCCTTTTCTTCGTTGAGATGTGGTCTGGTGGGATCGGATGTCCATCCGAAGGTCGTTTGATTCATTAGTTATATACTATGTACACAAGCATAGACATATGGGTTTCCTTCAGTCAGTTCGGTTATGAGTCTCTACCTCTAGTTCAGCACTTACATTAGAAACCCACTACCCACTATTTTGAAGTCTCTACCCACTATTTGGGATGCATCTTCAGGACACGACCTTCTCCGTCAACTAGTCAGTAACCAGAGTCTCCTGTAGGGAGAGCGGACATTGTGTTTATAGATCTATACGGGATTGACACCCCCGCACCCTGACTGCTAGCTACAGTCCACGGCTTACCAAGCCAAGGGGTGACAAATGTCATATTCTCTAGACGCTTGTAGGGCGTCTAGTACTCTAGTGTCGGATATTATGGTTACGAGTATCCCAAGTTGCCTTATAATTCATGGCCTTAAGGTAACAGTATTTCACCGGCAATTTACACTGTATGCTGGTAACTCATTTTCAGAGTCACACTGTTTTGACCTTGCAAGATGTATCTTTCATTTGATACTGTCTGCGGTCTGTATTCTCTGTTTTGACTTTGCAAGATGTATCTTTCATTTGATACTGCCTGCGGTCTGTATTCACTGTTTTAGACCTTACCAGCTGTACCTTTCATTTGGTACCTTCAGGGGTCTGTGTCTTCTTTTGTTAGACTGAACCAAGCGTGTCGTTCGTTCGATACTCTCCTGGAGTCTATGATTTCTTTGCCTTAGTCGGCAGTCCTCACTGCTGAGGCATATGTATTTCCCTGACTTCTCCTGCTTTCTTTAATAATCAAATTCCGTATTTTGATAATGATAGCGATTAAGGGAAAACTACTTTTTACCACGTAACTCTGTCCAGTCTTGGTAGAAGGCTGCTTCTATTAAAGAAAATATAGGATTTTCCGGAAAGAACTCTAATACACTGTAACCTCTTAAACTACAACTTTTATTAAAGTTATTTGAATAAAAAACGTCACTAAATGCTTATGAACTCACCAGCATTTGTAAAAATGTTGATACTCTCTTTTCAAATAACTTGTATTCTCAGGTTAGCATTAGACAGGTACATTCCAGGGGCCGTTGATGAAGATAGCTTAGTACCACGCTGTATTTATTCTATTACTTGTATTACCTTGTTGCATTGTAAAGTAAACCATGTAAAACTATTACTATTAATGCAATGTTTTGTTGTACTTTGATTACTATAATGCATGTGTTGTGATACTTGACATGACGTCATCCACCCCAGAACGTTTCCGCCGTTCCGATTTTGGGGTGTGACAGATTGGTATCAAAGCATTGTTTATAGTGAGCTAAGTATATTAATTCATAAAAGATATACAGCCTATAAATACAAAGGGATAAAACACTCTGACCAAGAATTATACTTTAAAATATAACCATATTTTACCAAAGTATAAGAACATCCAGAACCTAAAACACTCGAACACAAGTATCACAAGAAGAACAATAATAAAAGTCTTCGGATGTTGAGCATTACCGTCAAACCTGGGCAGTTATGTAATCGTTAGCTGGAATAAATGTAACCTGATCAACTACATTTATTCAAGATGCGATGAACGTGTGCTTGGGAGTGATAGTGGTGTTGCAACAGGTCTGAAACTGTCACACCCCAAAACCAAGAACGGCGGAAACGTTCTGAGGCGGAGGACGTCATGTAAGGTAATCACAACACAGTAAATGTAAATAGGCAAACAACATCATCCATTGCATTAAATATATAAATTTAATGCATGTGTGTTCTGTAAAATTTTAGACACCAAAAATATAACGTAAATCAAAATAACAAAATGATGAGTCTTGAGTACGCTCCATCATCTCAAAAGCTGGCATCGGTACCTGTCTACTGATGACCTGAGAATACAAGTTATTTTGAAAGAGTTTATCAGCATTAAGCTGGTGAGTTCATAAGTATTTTAGTGTCAATGTTCATTGTCAAAAACGTTTGAACTTGTCCCAATGTATAAGTTTGTAAAAATGTAAATAAATGTTTAAAAGTATTTGCAAAAGTTTGAATCTCTCAGAAAATCCTATATTTTCTATAATAGTAACCTTCTACCAAGGCTTAACTATTTTGTAAACTCGTCTGTTGTAAAAGTGTGTGATTACCCAAGTATAACTATCATTTGATAAAATATAGTTTGTACATTAATGCTTAAGTGAGATTATCACCAAAATATGTAATGGGTAAATCATTGTAGTACTGTAGTTTTGTATAATAAGAACTACTGTTGTACTGATTACTACTACCTTAAACCGGATTTATATTAAGGTATAATGTGATAATTGCACCATACTATCGACTGATAACAACGACATAAAGAACGGTCGTAATAACGGAATGACGTTTGGCACCCGCAGACCTGCAGGTCCGGCTGTAGCTAGCAGCAAGGTGTAGGATAGTCAATCCAGTATAGATCTATACGCAAACTCAACGCTCTCCCTCCAAGAGAATTCTGGCTACAACTCGGGCCATGACATTTAAGGCATGCTCCGATACAGTGGATCACATTTGTTATCGTATTCTTGCATGTGTGATGAAATGTTTCTTGTTCTAGTATAGTTGTATATGTTCTCGTAGTATAGTTGTATATATTCTCTTCCTAGTATAGACTCATGAATGAACTGACTCATTGATCTAGCAGTTGTAATAGTATGATTCTGTGTTACCCCGATGGTAACTTGTTAACAGTGCGTTTAGTACATATGATTATGGAAGTACTTTCATGTCTATATATGTATATTTGATATATAATTAATATGGAAACGACCTTCGGATGGTCACCCAAAATCCTATCAAACCACATCCAAATCGAGGAAAAGGAAACAAGGTGGATAGCCTTCCTAAGTCCTTTAAACATTATTTATACGTCTATACATATATGGGCATGCAATTTGTAATATAAAAGCATAAATAAGTATTTATAAGGCATTTGAAACATAAGTATTATTTTTAAAGAAAGATTGACTTGATGTCAATCTATAAAACCATTTGAAGGTGTAGATTTGATTAAAACAGTTTAAGTATAAGGAACATTTGCTTAAATCACAGTTGTAGTGTAAATTCGAAAAGTAAATGGGTTTGGAAAACATTTAGAAGTAAAACAGTTTGATAGATAGTTTGAATAGTGATAAAACCACTGATTTCCCTAGTTATTAATCACATATGATTAGTACAATCACATGTGATTGAAACAATAACTATAAGTATTTAACTTGTATTCCCCCCTTTTGAAAGCATATAAAAGCATTTAGAATATTTAACAGGTTGATTAAGGGGTATGAAACTCACTTGATTGATTGAAGAAAGCGAGATGGAAAACCGGGCAGAGTTTCGTCTCGGAAAACGGATTTTTCTCGGGATTTTCGGGAATCTCGGGAGTAAAATCGACCCTCGGGACTTGAGCAAAAAGACCAGAGCTTCGGGTTATAACGGGCACGGAAAACGAGACAAAGTTGTGAGAGAGAGGAGAGAAATGAGCAACATTTTCGGAAAGCCTCGCATCCTATTTATAGGAAGGCTGAACCGCCTCCGAACGCGGGGCGTACGCTCGTACGCAGCGCGTACGCGTACGTCATGCATGACCGAAGCCTCGACTGCCTCGGTTCGGATGGGACGGGTTGCTGGGTACGCGGGTCGGATGGGACGGCGGGTCGGACGGGACAGTGGGTCGGACGGGTCGGAGCTTCGGACGGGTCGGACGGGTTAGAACTCTTCGGATAGTGCGACGTGGACGATCCGAGACCCTCGATCTCAGTACGCGGGGCGTACTTCGGTCCAATCCGATGACTCCCCTTCGGATATTACCGGGAATTTATAATTAAATTTATATTTATTATAAATAAACTTCAAAAATTGATATCTCCCTCATACGAACTCCGTTTTTGACGTTCTTTATATCCTCGCGAAGGTGAGACCATGATCTACGACTTTCGTTTAGATTCCGTTGGCTAATTCCGAAATTATTTTTATTATTTATTTATTAAAATGACGTGATTAAGGAATTTCTTCAAAATTTCATAACTTCCTCATCCGGAGTCAGATTTGGACGTTCTTTTTATGTACGCAAACCTTGATATGATTCCTATTACTTTATTTAATCCGAATAAGATTTTAGGAAGGTTACATTTTGACCTAAATTTGATCGGTTTTACATTACATTGACCCGAAATATCGGGTTGTCACATCATCCCCCCGTTAGAAGGAATTTCGTCCCGAAATTAGAATTTTAAGCAAGTTAGAAATTACGAATAAATAAGCAAAAAGGTGAGGGTATTTCAGTTTCATCTGATCCTCACGTTCCCAAGTGAATTCCGGTCCTCGCTTGGCATTCCAGCGAACCTTCACGATAGGGATACGGCTTTGCTTTGTCTGCTTGACCTCACGATCCATGATCTCTATAGGTTCTTCCACGAAGTTGAGGCTCTCGTTGATTTCGATCTCATCGAGTGGGATTACAAGAGTCTCGTCGGATAGACACTTTTTCAAGTTAGATACGTGGAATGTAGAATGTACGTTACGAAGTGCGTCTGGTGGTTCGAGTTTGTAAGCTACGGGGCCGACTCTTGCAAGAATCTCGAAAGGCCCTATGTACCTCGGATTAAGCTTCCCACGCTTGCCGAAGCGTATCAAGCCCTTCCAGGGTGAGACTTTGAGGAGGACTCGGTCTCCCACCTGAAATTCCAAAGGTTTCCTTCGCTTATCAGCGTAGCTCTTCTGTCGGTCTCTAGAGGCTTTCAATCGTTCACGGATCTGAACGATTTTCTCTGTTGTTTCCCGAATGATCTCCGGACCGGTGAGAGTACTGTCGGAAGTTTGCCCCCTGGTTAATTGGGTATCACCCACCTCAACCCAGCACAGAGGGGATCTGCACTTACGGCCGTAGAGAGCTTCAAATGGAGCAGCCTTGATGCTCGTGTGATAACTGTTATTATAGGAAAACTCGACAAGGGGTAAATGAGTATCCCATGCCTTCCCAAAGTCAATCACGCAGGCTCGCAACATATCTTCTAGAGTTTGGATGGTCCTCTCACTCTGTCCGTCGGTCTGAGGATGGTAGGCTGTGCTCATGTCCAGCCTCGTTCCTAGGGAATGTTGTAGTGATTGCCAAAATCTTGAGGTGAACCTACTATCTCTATCGGAGATAATGGACATAGGTACACCATGTAGCCGTACGATTTCCTTAATGTATGTTCTCGTAAGCTTCTCCATCTTGTCGGTTTCTTTGATAGGCAGGAAGTGTGCAGACTTGGTCAATCTATCAACGATGACCCATATGGTGTCAAGTCCACCCGTTGTCTTGGGCAACTTGGTTATGAAATCCATAGTGATCCGCTCCCACTTCCATTCCGGGATCTCTGGTTGCTGCAATAAACCAGAGGGCTTCTGGTACTCGACCTTAACCTTTGCGCAAGTAAGGCATTTACTTACGAAGGTAGCAATCTCTGCTTTCATATTAGGCCACCAGTATAGCTTCTTAAGATCCAGATACATCTTATCTGAACCTGGGTGGACGGAATACCGAGTGTTGTGCGCCTCGGTCATGACCAAGTCTCGGAAGCCACCATGTTTCGGTGTCCAGATCCGGTTCATGAAATATAAAGCTCCGTCACCCTTGGCTTCTAAATTCTTGTCCATTCCTCTAAGGGATTCTCTTGACACATTTTCAGATTTCATGGCCTCAAGTTGAGCCGCCTGAATTTGCTTAGTCAGGTGTGAATGGATGGTTATCGATAATGACTTGACTTTGCGACCAGAATATTCCTTCCGACTTAGGGCGTCTGCTACTACGTTGGCTTTACCCGGATGATAACGAATATCGCATTCGTAATCACTGAGTAGCTCGACCCATCGTCGTTGTCTCATGTTGAGCTCCTTCTGATCGAAAATGTGTTGTAAACTCTTGTGGTCGGTAAAGATAGTGCTCTTCGTTCCATACAAGTAATGTCTCCAGATCTTCAGAGCAAACACTACTGCTCCTAGCTCAAGATCGTGGGTCGTGTAGTTAACCTCGTGTGTCTTCAATTGTCTTGAGGCGTAGGCGATGACCTTTCCTCGCTGCATCAGAACACATCCGAGTCCTTGGTTTGATGCATCGCAATAAACTACGAAGTCTTCTATTCCTTCGGGAAGGGATAGTATTGGTGCGGTGCACAAGGCTCGTTTGAGCGTTTGGAACGCTCTTTCTTGTTTCTCTTCCCAGTCAAAGGCCACACCTTTCTGGGTTAGGGTTGTAAGAGGCTTCGCTATTCGTGAGAAGTTCTGAATGAACCTGCGGTAGTAGCCAGCGAGACCTAGAAATTGACGAATTTCTGTAGGAGTCTTCGGTGCTGACCAGTTCTCAATGGCCTTAATTTTGGATGGGTCCACGTGGATTCCCTCTTCGCTTACCACGTGTCCTAAGAATTCGACTCTTCGGATCCAAAATTCACATTTCGAGAACTTCGCATAAAGTTTCTCTTTTCGTAATGTCCCTAGAACTTGTCGCAGATGATCGCCATGTTCTTTCTTACTTCGGGAGTAGATTAGGATGTCGTCAATGAAAACGATGACGAACTGATCCAAGTAGGGTCGGCATACTCTATTCATCAAATCCATGAATACTGCGGGCGCATTGGTCAATCCGAATGGCATCACCACGAACTCGTAATGTCCGTAACGAGTTCGGAAGGCGGTCTTCGACACATCCTCCTCTAGCACTCGTAACTGGTGATACCCGGATCTCAGATCAATCTTAGAAAAATAGTTCGCCCCTTGCAGTTGGTCGAATAGATCATCTATGCGTGGTAGAGGATAACGATTCTTGACCATCAGTTTGTTGAGTTCTCTGTAGTCAATACACATACGGAAGGATCCGTCCTTCTTCTTAACAAACAAGACCGGTGCTCCCCAAGGTGAGAAACTTGGCCTTATAAATCCCTTGCTGAGCAGTTCGTTAAGTTGACCAGAGAGTTCTTGCATCTCGGCTGGTGCTAAACGGTAGGGCGACTTGGCTACTGGGGTAGCTCCTGGGACTAAGTCGATTCTGAACTCGACTTGTCGTTGCGGAGGTAATCCGGGTAGTTCTTCTGGGAAAACGTCGGGGAAGTCGCTCACTACTGGGAGGTTCTTTAGTTCTTTCGTTTCTAGGTTCGTGTCGAAGACGTGAGCAAGGAATGCGTGGTATTCCTTACGCAGGTATTTCTGTGCTTGAATACTTGATATGATGCGAAGACTTGCACCGGGTTTGTCGCCATAGACTATAAGAGTTTCGTTAGACGGAAGGTTTAGACGGACTGCTTTCTCGAAGCACATGATGTCGGCACGATGAAGGCTTAACCAGTCCATGCCAATGATGACGTCGAAACTTTTTATTGAGTCTGGCATGAGGTCGATTGGAAATGAATGGTTGTCTAGGGTTAGGGTACAACCTAAGTATATGCTACTCGTATTTTCAGTTTTTCCATTAGCCATTTCTACTGTAAATAGTTCTTTGAGTGCGTGCGGTGGTTGATTAAGCATGCGAGCGAATTTATGGTTTACGAAGCTTCGCTCCGCTCCACTATCGAATAGAATGCATGCATAGGAGTTATCGAGGAGGAACGTACCGGTTACTACTGTCGGGTCAGCAACTGCTTCCCCGTGGCCAATAGCTAGTACCCTCCCTGCTCCTCCAGCATTCCTCGCTTTGGGGCAGTCCCTCTTAAAGTGGCCTGCTTCGCCACATCCATAGCAGGTCGGGCTCGCGCCAGAGCTAGGGACTTGGTTGATAGGTTGTGCCGGGAACTTACAGAATCGGACGGTGTGTCCTTTCTTGTTGCAGTTAGAGCACTGCAATTCACGGCAGGGGCCGTTGTGGTGGTAGCTGCATTTGTTGCACTTGGGCGAACTTCCAGCATACCGACTAACCGGGGCAGTAGTAGTAGTAGGGGTTACTGCGGCATGAATTGCCACCAGTTGCTGCTTTTTGGCAGCCTGCTGCTTCTTCCTTTCATCCCAGAATTTCCGCTTAGTATCGGCGGGTTTGGAGGGTTCCGGGATGGCTAGGGTGGTTGTGGTTGCAGGGGTTTTGACTCCATGGTCAATGAGTCGTTGTGCCAATCGTTTGGCACTGTCGAAGGTAGCGGGGTTTGACGCTAGCACATTCCCCTGATACGGAGGCACTAGTCCCCATATGTACCTCTCGATCTTCTTCCCCTCGGTGGGAACCATATTGGGGCAGAGGGCCACCAGCTCGCTGAATCGGGCAGTATAAGCGACCACATTGGTGCCCTTCATTGACAGGTTCCAGAGTTCCTGCTCCAGTTTCTGGATCTCGCCCCTCGGGCAGTATTCCTCAGTCATGAGGTCTTTCATTGTTTCCCAGCCCATGTCGTTGGCTACGACGAGAGTTAGCGCTTTGACGTGGCCGTTCCACCACGTTAGGGCTTTACCCTCAAAGGTGCATGCGGCGTATTTCACCTTGCACGCAGCAGGGCATGAACAAATTTCGAAGACTGATTCAGTCTTCTCGAACCATTGTGAGAGAGCAATGACTCCGCCGGTGCCATAGAAAGGCTTCGGCTTGCAGTTTGTAAAATCCTTGTAAGAGCACTCCCTTGAGCGCACAGGGATTTCGACCGGAATAGATTCCACAGGGGTTCCACCTCTGCTGGCATCAGAAGAGTGATACTGAGCCATGGCAGTTGCCACTGCTGCAGCTACAACAACATTCAGGGCTACAGTATCGATGACCGGAGGCGGAGGAGGTGGTGGAGGTGCAGGATTATTCCTATTCCTAGGAGACTTGCGAGGAGGCATCCTTTAGCTGAAAGTTTAAAAAAAGATAAGAAAGATGGTAAGAATCAATTTGTAAGCAACGCGAGAGTGACCCATGGACTAACTAAACATAGTCCAACAGTTGAAAGGGTGCTTGAAACCACAACAAGCATTATTAGTAGGAAAGCACAAGTGTATAGATTTTTCCCAGATAGATAGATCTCAAAAATCCTGGTATTACCGATGTAATAAGTTCAGTGAAAATTGACCTAACAGTAGGTCATACATCATACTATATAGAAAAGTTTGACAGTCCTTAGATTTCAAATTTGAGTACGGAAAGTTAGAAATATTTTACACATAAGTGCTACTTGGAGCACAGATGTTAAAGGCTATCCTTTAATTAAAAGACGGAGATGTACTAGACATCAACCAACGGCGATGGGAAAAATCCCGGGCGAGTACCGCGGTCGGACACTTGACGAAACACCTCTTGAATGGGTCGATCCTGAGTCCTCTGACGAGCTCGAAGTTCCAATATTTCAGCTCGTGAGGCAGCCAACTGCTATTGCAGGGTTTTATTTGTCCTCCGGGTCCGTTCCATGTCTTCTTCAAGACGGCGGATGCTGATTGTGTTGACACCTGAGTCGGCATCAATCTCTATGACCCGGTCGACGGCTGCTCCACCTTGCTCGACAATACGAGCTATTCTGCGGATAATGACAGGCAGAGCTCGGTCAGTAGAGCCACCATCGCTGACGTTGTAAAAGGTTCGGTCCCCAAAGTATGGTAAAGGTTGACCCTGATCATCGCTCCAGCGGTTCAGGTTGTTTGCCCACATGGGTGTAGGGCCTGGAAACGCTGGTCGAGGGTTGTTGTTCGGGGCTTGACCTACAATCGGTAGGTTGTTGACTTCAGGCTCGGAGTCGGACCCATCTGAAAAGCCTTCTGCGAGGTGATCATCCAAAGGGATTGGATGATCAACTTCGGTCTCTTCATCGATCCACCCGGCATTGCCTTCATTGGGAAAGTACGGGTCGCCATGATGGATATCTAGCCATCAAGATCTATGCGAGAATAGAGGTATAAGAATATAGTATACGTGTAACTAGTAGCGCAAAATACTCCTATAGTATTTTAAGTTTAAATTCTATTGATCTTCTTGTGGTATTGTTGGTAAGTTTTGAGACTTGTTAATCTATCACAACCATTCTAAGGCATGTGCTAATCACTCCTAGGATCAGCATAGTTGATCAGGCTATGCCATTCCCAGGACTGACCATACATCCCCGAGCTCACTTGTGATATTTAACAATCGTAACACTTTTGTTCTTGTCATTGTGACACTTATTTTAGTATGAATGCAGACTAGTATACTTAGTTAAATATTTTATTATTTTAAGTATAGACTCTTGGTCAGAGTTTAATCCCCAATGGGTTTATAGTTTAGTATATCTTTTATGGGTTGATATACTCAATTCACTATAAACAATGCTCTGATACCAATCTGTCACACCCCAAAACCAAGAACGGCGGAAACGTTCTGAGGCGGAGGACGTCATGTAAGGTAATCACAACACAGTAAATGTAAATAGGCAAACAACATCATCCATTGCATTAAATATATAAATTTAATGCATGTGTGTTCTGTAAAATTTTAGACACCAAAAATATAACGTAAATCAAAATAACAAAATGATGAGTCTTGAGTACGCTCCATCATCTCAAAAGCTGGCATCGGTACCTGTCTACTGATGACCTGAGAATACAAGTTATTTTGAAAGAGTTTATCAGCATTAAGCTGGTGAGTTCATAAGTATTTTAGTGTCAATGTTCATTGTCAAAAACGTTTGAACTTGTCCCAATGTATAAGTTTGTAAAAATGTAAATAAATGTTTAAAAGTATTTGCAAAAGTTTGAATCTCTCAGAAAATCCTATATTTTCTATAATAGTAACCTTCTACCAAGGCTTAACTATTTTGTAAACTCGTCTGTTGTAAAAGTGTGTGATTACCCAAGTATAACTATCATTTGATAAAATATAGTTTGTACATTAATGCTTAAGTGAGATTATCACCAAAATATGTAATGGGTAAATCATTGTAGTACTGTAGTTTTGTATAATAAGAACTACTGTTGTACTGATTACTACTACCTTAAACCGGATTTATATTAAGGTATAATGTGATAATTGCACCATACTATCGACTGATAACAACGACATAAAGAACGGTCGTAATAACGGAATGACGTTTGGCACCCGCAGACCTGCAGGTCCGGCTGTAGCTAGCAGCAAGGTGTAGGATAGTCAATCCAGTATAGATCTATACGCAAACTCAACGCTCTCCCTCCAAGAGAATTCTGGCTACAACTCGGGCCATGACATTTAAGGCATGCTCCGATACAGTGGATCACATTTGTTATCGTATTCTTGCATGTGTGATGAAATGTTTCTTGTTCTAGTATAGTTGTATATGTTCTCGTAGTATAGTTGTATATATTCTCTTCCTAGTATAGACTCATGAATGAACTGACTCATTGATCTAGCAGTTGTAATAGTATGATTCTGTGTTACCCCGATGGTAACTTGTTAACAGTGCGTTTAGTACATATGATTATGGAAGTACTTTCATGTCTATATATGTATATTTGATATATAATTAATATGGAAACGACCTTCGGATGGTCACCCAAAATCCTATCAGACCACATCCAAATCGAGGAAAAGGAAACAAGGTGGATAGCCTTCCTAAGTCCTTTAAACATTATTTATACGTCTATACATATATGGGCATGCAATTTGTAATATAAAAGCATAAATAAGTATTTATAAGGCATTTGAAACATAAGTATTATTTTTAAAGAAAGATTGACTTGATGTCAATCTATAAAACCATTTGAAGGTGTAGATTTGATTAAAACAGTTTAAGTATAAGGAACATTTGCTTAAATCACAGTTGTAGTGTAAATTCGAAAAGTAAATGGGTTTGGAAAACATTTAGAAGTAAAACAGTTTGATAGATAGTTTGAATAGTGATAAAACCACTGATTTCCCTAGTTATTAATCACATGTGATTAGTACAATCACATGTGATTGAAACAATAACTATAAGTATTTAACTTGTATTCCCCCCTTTTGAAAGCATATAAAAGCATTTAGAATATTTAACAGGTTGATTAAGGGGTATGAAACTCACTTGATTGATTGAAGAAAGTGAGATGGAAAACCGGGCAGAGTTTCGTCTCGGAAAACGGATTTTTCTCGGGATTCTCGGGAATCTCGGGAGTAAAATCGACCCTCGGGACTTGAGCAAAAAGACCAGAGCTTCGGGTTATAACGGGCACGGAAAACGAGACAAAGTTGTGAGAGAGAGGAGAGAAATGAGCAACATTTTCGGAAAGCCTCGCATCCTATTTATAGGAAGGCTGAACCGCCTCCGAACGCGGGGCGTACGCTCGTACGCAGCGCGTACGCGTACGTCATGCATGACCGAAGCCTCGACTGCCTCGGTTCGGATGGGACGGGTTGCTGGGTACGCGGGTCGGATGGGACGGCGGGTCGGACGGGACAGTGGGTCGGACGGGTCGGAGCTTCGGACGGGTCGGACGGGTTAGAACTCTTCGGATAGTGCGACGTGGACGATCCGAGACCCTCGATCTCAGTACGCGGGGCGTACGAAGGTACGCGGGGCGTACTTCGGTCCAATCCGATGACTCCCCTTCGGATATTACCGGGAATTTATAATTAAATTTATATTTATTATAAATAAACTTCAAAAATTCATATCTCCCTCATACGAACTCCGTTTTTGACGTTCTTTATATCCTCGCGAAGGTGAGACCATGATCTACGACTTTCGTTTAGATTCCGTTGGCTAATTCCGAAATTATTTTTATTATTTATTTATTAAAATGACGTGATTAAGGAATTTCTTCAAAATTTCATAACTTCCTCATCCGGAGTCAGATTTGGACGTTCTTTTTATGTACGCAAACCTTGATATGATTCCTATTACTTTATTTAATCCGAATAAGATTTTAGGAAGGTTACATTTTGACCTAAATTTGATCGGTTTTACATTACATTGACCCGAAATATCGGGTTGTCACAGAAACTTACCAACTAGGAATGCTAGAGCCAAACATAAAGTTAAAATACTATAGGAGTATTTTGGAACTCTAAAAGATTCACATTAATCCCAGAATCATATTCAGAAAAATAAGAAACACAAACAAGAAATTAAAATACCATAGGGGTATTTTAGGATACATAGATAACCATGTGTGCAGACTAAAAAGATCCTTATTGATATACCTACAACTACAGAGGGTACACTCCCAAGGTTATATATAATAAGGATCCCATAGGCTAAGAATGTGTGGTTTCGCCCTACTTCCTTTTCCTCGTTGGGATGTGGATATAGAGTAGTATTCGAAGGCCTATCGGATCTAAGCTAAATATGATTTGTATACCCTGTGTAATCGTAGCAGGACTCGATATGGATCATCCAGTGAAATGTTAATAATCTCTTAGGATTCTTTAGACATTTCCAATTCTCGCACGAACCCGGTAGAAAACCCTATCCACTTCAATGCTTAACAAAAGAGTTGAGTCCGACCCCGAAGAAGTTCATTGAGAAGATTTCCAGCTCGGAAACGAATGAACTAGGTCGAGACTATTGAATTCACCAAGTGCCTATATCTTTTAGGGACATCGGTGAGAAAATTTGCCTAAGCTTCCGAGATTCCCAGTCGTCCACCATGAAGTGATGACACCTAGAGTCGGAATCAGAAGGAAAGCGGAGTAGAAATTCAATGTGTCCATACGAGGAGAGAACCCTAGGTAACTACCCGAAGGAAACCAACGCCGATACCACCCAAAGATACGAGTCAGACAGAGGGAGCCAGTACATGGAACCCGAGAATTGTCTTACCCTCGTGTTCGTCACACTAATAAACCCATAAAATAATACAATTTAGTGAGTTAGTGGTTACACTACTCACGCTATGTGTTAGGTAAATCATCGTTTCCCGTTGCCAGTTACACGATTAGAGCGGAACCCCGCACCTCTATTGAGAATATTTAGCCATAAGCCTCCATAAGCCTCTCTTTCTGCGGTTTCGTTCCGAACCGTTCTCAAATCCCTCCAGGTCGGAGAGTGAAACCTTTCCCAGTATAAAGGTAACTTAGTAGGAACGACTCGCATCTTATGGCCTTTTCCGATACTCATACTCCTACCTTGATTACCAGGACTACATCATAGGGATGTAGGTCGACACTCAGCCAACCAGTACCCGAGGCACGGGAAAAATCTATGCCTAATACATTCAGGACAGATATGTCCGGGGTTAGCCATCGTCTCTTATCATCTTGTATTCCTTTCCGTGTAGGAAAAACCATGCCACCAAAGAAGCGTAACGAGTCCTCAAGCAAGAAACCTACACTCTTATTCGATGAAGCTACGTTCCAAGCTGCAGTCTCAACAGCCGTAGCAACTGTCATGGCTCACCTGAATGCTAACAACGCCAATGTTAGCAAGGTGCCTGTCGGGATTTCCGATCCTAGCAATGGAGAACAGCAACCAACACCCTCATACCCAGTCACCCAAGAACCTCAACCGAACCCACTGAAGAGAAAGATCAAGATCGAAGAGGGAAGTACCTCGGCTCAAGGACCTTCCGAAGGGCAACGAACTGAGATGGTCAAATTCCCTACCAACCTTTCCATCCCTACACCTAGGAGACCATACTTAGGAAGCCTTCCCCATTATAGCAAGTGCAACTACCATCATCATGGTGCCTGCCAGGAGCTCTATTGTGCTAGGTGCCACATGTTGGGGCATACTGCTCGCGTCTGCAGAACCCCGGTTGAGTTCATTACATCAACCACCAATGTGGCGACCCGTACAGTTTTCCACCTATGTGGTGAAATGGGATACTTAAAAAGGGACTGCCCAACCGAAGGGAAAGACAAGGACCCAGGAGGAGTCTAACTCTACTGCTTAGCAAGAAGCATCAAGGAACCTGATAGATTTTTGGTACGCCTTACGATCTCAGATAACTAAACTGAAAACATTAAAGGACTAATTCAAAATGTAAATACTTCCCCATTAAGGCGAAAGTCGCAGCACTATTATAAAATTTAAAATTCATTAGGTAAAACTATAATGGCTAAAGGTATGCATTACGACCATGTATAGTTAAGATGGATAGACCTAGAGTGAGTGAATGCCGCCTCATTTCCTGTTCCTCGTTTGGTTGTGGATTTAGGGCGGAGTCGCTCAGTCAACAATCCTCCCCACCTTAATTATACATGACTAGTATATGTTAGGCGATTATAGAAATGCCTCATGAGAATCCATTCATGAAAAGGTACTCTACTTAGAAACACTTAGGACTCTCTATAGTTCCGCGTCGACTCTATCGGTCCAAGTATCTGCGATAGTGATACACATGATGAAACCTTAGACGCCTAGAACTTGTGTGCCTGTTCGGCGCATGACTCTATCGATCTTCACTTTATATCATGTCGGAATGTGCCAACTTCGACGACTCTACTGATCATGGTTCGACTTCGTGCAACCATGTGTACATCCTTAGTGCTGTGTAAAAAGAACTTTCTCCGTAGCCATGTCGGCAAATAAAGGTTCTTCTGAACCTAAACATAATGCAAATAACTAAACCTAATGCGATCCGTCAGTCGTCCCTCTTACCCCAAACCTTCCGAAGTACCTAGGAGAGGGGTACCACGCGCTGTTAACCAACCCTCCTTAGATAGATAAGAATCGAAGCGAAAGGCACTACATGCATTCCAGAAAACGATAACCACCCGAAGCATACCTAGTAGATTCCCTAGAAAGACCGTTCATCCTATCCCATGGAACGGGAGCTAGAGTCAAGAGAACCCTTACAGATTGAGCTACTATAATGACCACAAATCCTAAGTTGTTGTTATTCCGCTTGAGCCAACATAGTAGCTAACACCCTCGGTTGGTAAAGAAATCTGAGTCGTAAGAGTGAAGGACATTGACTACGACCATCCATTCACACTTAATCCCCCAAATTAAGCATCGCGGCGAATATCCCGGAAATCCGAGAGCTGCGATAAATTAAACTCTGAGAAGAGTGGATGAGAAGACTAAAGTTCCGAGTGATGGAACCCTATGCCCACTAGATTTGACCTAGACTAAGAAAACATAGGACCTTCGGAAGAGTAGTCGCAGTAGATGCTTGCACTACTCAGGCACTTCGTCCACCCCATTACCGACAAGTAGTGCCTAGAATCCTGCACTCTTTCGCACGGAGGAAATCGTCGTCGCCTCGTAGACGATAGACTTCATTCTCCGAAGTAAACACTAGAATACCAAGAACCACAGGATAACCTCCGCAGCCAGGAATACTTGATCAAAGTGCAAAACTAGTTGCATTAAGCCTCATGACCCAGATCCCGAAGAGATTAGAGACTTGACACCAGCCATGGTGTTAGTCGAGAGGTTATGCAAGAGCATGCGCTTTCCGCACTAGAATTAACCAACGCCTTGGAAATCAGGGCACGTCTCACGAGATTCATTGGACTATTAGGTGTTCCACGAATACTATCTCACGCAGAAATAGTAGAACCACCTCCTGAGATAGTCCAACACTCGTCTGGTGAAACCCTATCTCCCCGACCTTCAGGGTTTCCGGTTCTCAAGATTCTTTAGTGCAAGTTCGTTTTACACAAGCTTGAGATAGACACTTTATAGCAAATAGATAAACATAGTCACGCAACCCATTCGATGACCTAGAAAGCCTCTAAAGGCCAAATGACAGGAAAACGCAAAACCAAAGACAACCCGAGCTTCCTAAGAACCAACCTGAAGGACTACACTACCAGTACGGGAGAGAACGTTAGGAACTTCGGAATCGCGATCACGCCAGTGATGATCTTGCCATAGAAGTACACTATGTTTTAAGTACTGAAAAGCTCTACCCTTCCGAGAGCTCAGGACCATCTGAGAATCCTCACGGAGATTTGGTCCAACCCTCGTCAGACCACTAATACTTTCGGATATTCCACAAGCTTCACACCTCGATCGATCCACTTCTTAGACTTGATATGCGATTACCCGAAGACACTCTTCGTATCCCACTCAGCTTGATATAGACCATTGAAAACCCTAACCTTGTAGATACACCAGTCGGAACCCACTAGTTACCGAGGCGAAATCCGCATCCCGTAAGTGAAGGTTTGCTGAGATAACAAACATAGACCAAAGATTCATAGGGGAATGCAAGGACAAACAGAATAGGGAGTATCCTCCTACCTCTACGCGGTCATTCATACCTACTTCCTTGCCTAGACCTGAATTTCGGGACGAAATTCCCTCTAACGGGGGGATGATATGACAACCCAAGTTTGTTCCGTTACATTTCCCCGTTACCGTTAACGGAATATTCCACTGTATAAAAGTTCCGTTAATTAGAGGTTTTCAAATAAAAAAATGTTTCATTTATTTATATATTTATGTCGTTAAGTCATGATAAGAGAAATAAATACTCGTAATACACATTTTCATTTAAATGGAAAAGGTTAGTTTTTATTATCACGACCACCAAATCGGGTGCGACCAAAAGCCCCGTATAACGGCAGTATCGGGTAGAATTCCATTGAGCTCCAACTCCCACCCATATATAAGGGGGAGTAAACACCATTTGAGCCTTTTCCACCCTCTCTCTCTATACTCTCTCTCTAGGCTCGTTTTCGACTCCAAAACTGCGATTTCCGACTCCTAAACGTAAGACTATCAACCCTAACTTGTTATTGTTGGGTTATGAGCATTCTAACACTCCTAAGTCTACATGCAACCCTAAATACCTTGGATCTATGTTTTCTCTATTATACATACAAATATGAACATCCAAGGTATTATCCTAATCTAGCATATAAAATAATGAATATAACAAGATAGAATACATACCTCTTTCATGTAGAAAGTCTTCATGAAGCTTGAGTGCCTAGTGCCCCAAGTGTGACACCTCAAATGGTTCACACAAAACCAAATACACTTGGAATAACTTGAGAGAATTCTACACTTCATGTAAATCGGCTAGCCCTTTCTAGAATGATACTAGTCACCGATTTTGTCAAGAATAAGATCTTTATATAGTGTTACAATTAGGGTAAACCCTAATTGTCATGACTTTCCATTTCCTTGGATCCATGGGTTCAAATACACCATGGATCATCCATGGACCATCCTATGGGTTTTAGCCCAACTTGATTATCCATGGAGCATTAGCCCACTATACAAGTATGGATGATTTACACAATCAACCCATATATTTAATTAGTCTTCTTTTGATCACTTAATTAATCCTAGATTAATTCTTGATCAATACTAATTAAATAATCTTATTATTCTTATTATTAATATACTAGAACTTATAATATATTAATAACCATAAGTGTCTTATTTCTCTCATTATAGTCTATCCAAATGCATGATGCCATGCAACCCAAATGGACCATGTCGGGTCGGGTCAAGTATTACCAATTATAGTTATGGACTTAGACATTAATCCAACAGTCTCCCACTTGGATAAGTCTAAAACTATTATTGTGTATGACTTCATGAACCAACTGGCAATCGTAGATCTCAAAAGCTTCTGTCGAACTCTGACCTTGTCGATGAACTCTGACCTTTGTCAATGACTTGTCCATTAGATAAGGGATCATATATTCCTCCATTCTAGATATCATATGGCCTGAGACATGGATTATAATCATTCTCTCTGTCCATTTGTTGTTTCCCGATTTCCGATTTATGACGACTGACTAATTAAACAAATCAAATCAGCCTTGGCCCGGCCGAGCACTTCCATTTGTCATCATCAAATCATCGAGGGGACCACAGATATCGCTTTTATCCCGAAGGTAAAAGGAATGGATAAACTTCGACTCATATGGCTTGTTCTACTACTTGTTGAATCATACACAAAGGCACGTTTTATAGCACCGAGTTACCAAATGCGTTTTCATGCAATCAATGTACAACCAACTCATAGTAACAACTCATATCTCTAGGTTTGAAGAATATAAGATATTATCGTCTCATAATCACTTGTGATAAAATCCATGAAGTGATTCCAATGATCGCGGGTTGAATCGAATACTCAGAACTTATGAGCACTCATGAGTGTTGTAGACCATTGTCCAACACCTTAGACCTCTACAAGCCAACCCATGACAGTCTTAATTCATATCTACTTCCAACATATGACCGACTGTGGATGGTTTGAATAACTTAGTCATTCCGCAAGAATAACCTAGTTTATTCTGGAAGTCAAAACATGCAAAATGAAACACAATAATAATTAAATCCAATATGGTATCAAAACCTATGAACATAAATAAAACACCTTTTATTTATCACCATATGATTACACATTATTCATTGTATACTGTTTCAGCTATCAACTTTATTCTTGAATTTAAAACAATAGTTGTCCCATGCTCCAAGCATGTACACTGTGTTTTCTAAACACTAGTCATGCCATACACCAAGTATGCATACTATGTTTGTCTATGATCTTTACTTTGTGAACTAGATCCATTGAACATAACTTGAATGATTCTCTTTTCACACTCCCAAATCCTTACTGCAAATACAAGAATTCCAAATTCATGTCATTTACTGAAATTTGTTAGATTCTAAACTTATATGCATTGATACTCTTGTAATGATTATGCACAAAGTCAGAAAGACTTGACAACAATCATTACAGAGTATTCCAAAGGAAATCAGCTCCTTGGAAACATCCTTCTTGCATTAAGTTTCCTAATCTTACACAGATTGAATAATTTCTAACTTTGAAACATTTCCATATCCCATTTTGACTATCACTTCTGAACAGGAGTTGCCTCCTTACAGATTATGTCAATATGGTCCTTCCAAAATTATCACTATACTTCCAACTGTCCTTGAGCACCCAATCTTTGGTAAACCTTAGATTGTCCTCGACAATTGTTTAATCCTTTTAGTCATATCCAGTTCTAAACCTTTTCCTATCTTAATGCCCCAGGCATTTGGAAAATTTTAGAAAGGATGAATATAGAACATGTAATCGATCCTATATCCGAAGCATATGGGAATCGATTCATGATGTCTCACATAAAGACTAAACCAGTCTTTTGCTATAACATTTCCATTTCAATTTGCCAAGTTCTCATAATTCAGATTATGGAAAGGGATGTCGTAATCATAATCGAATTTTAGAACGCAAATAATGGACTCATATACAAAATTTCCTTATGTTGAGCCATTCCAACATGAAATTCATATATATCCTTGACTAAATGATTAAAACCTCACGTTCTAAGCTTATAGATTTGAGATGAAGTATAATTTCCTCTCCCTTAATTATAGCAAAACAACTCTTTCCTAATTGAAACTTTTGTTTTCTATAATTAACATTGCTAACTTGCAATACTTATCATAATTATCATGCTCCCACTAACATGAGGATTATTAGCATAACACTTATGCTCCTACTAGCTTTGACATGTACTCAGAAATCAGCTGACTTTCTTACCAAAGTTCATATTTCTGATACTAGATTGTTTTGATAAGACTTTATCAAAATCATACACCTTCCCTTAGATAGCACACTTGTGTGTCTAAACAATTATGACGAGGGATGCCATAATCATAATGGTTAGACCTTTTTGCCACTTCTCACAAGTCCATGTTAGTGTGCCGGTAAACCACACACGCTCCACTAACGACTTTGAGAATGCAAATATCACAATTTCTATCTAGCTAAAATCTACTTAGTGAAAGTGTTTCCTCACCATCATTTTCATGAATAGGAGAGAAACCTTATGACACTTAGATTTAATGGTGTATGTGTTCTTATCCATGTGAATTGTCAAAACCATAGACACAAGACAAGGATAATGACAAATCCACACTCATATGGATTGAAATCAATCTTAATTTCTTGCCACCTGGCAGCTCAAGGGCCTCCCATTGCTTCCAAGTTGTTGTGCAACTAATTGAGAACTCTAAGAACTCATATGCAAAGCCAACTTTAACTGGAATGGGCACAGAATATGTCAACACGATAGGTTATAAACCTCAAGTCGTGTGCTAGTGAAGAACTTCAGGTTTTAATCTTGATTAGTTCTTGAGACTTTCGAGACCTTTAAGACTCCCACTGTCCTCTTGACATATAAGAATTTCTTGTCAGTTATTCAAGAGATAGTGTGGATTCTTATCAAGACAAACACTTCACAAAATTGGCCTAAGTTGGTCTTTATTTTATCCAAAACATCACAAGTTACCAATTTCAAATGTACAAGAGTAGAAAACTTTTACTCTTACATTTGACAAATGTTTTAAACCTTCTTTAAGACATGTCACTCAAGTTACAATCTTTGAGTATGACTCTAAGACTTGTATTGGAACGAAGTATGACTCATCTTCTTGATTTAACCATTTTTACAATTCAAGTTCCTCTTCTTAGTCATATGAATACACTAAGATTTCATTAGAGAACTAACTTTGATATGGTTTCTTAATCATTAAGATGATCACAAAAACTGATACTAAAGTACTCTCCCATCTTTTCAGATTTGAGAAACTTTTATCCTTATGCCTAAGTTGATTCTTCTTATTCGCTCTACCTTACATTAAAACTTTTCCAATGTCTCAGAATTATACTTTAGTCTGTAAGTATAACCATATTTACTAAGCTTTAGTAAATTATGACGAATAATCTTATCGATCTTTTGTGGTGGACTTAATCAGTGCACAAGAATGTGTACTCGATCCCTTAGTCCGTTACTTGACTCACACATCCATGTGAACAAGTAGTTAGTCTTAATTTTTCAATACTTGAAATTTCTCATTCATCATGCTATACAACTTGCATGATCCCAAGTTCCGGTCCAATTGAAACTTGGGTGATGAAAATCTTTCCTTATTTGGTAAATTTAGACATTACCACAAATGAAAGAATCAATTTCATACTTCCACTCTTGCTATTAATGGAATCTTATAGGCAACAAAAATTTCCACAGATGCCAATGTAAGGATATTTTCAAAATAAATAAAATCAAAATTTTCCTTTTATTTTAAAAGAAACTTTGCGGAAAACTTATCCTTACAATCCATATGAAAACTTGTTGTTATCTATTCCTAAGCAATATCTCATAACTCTTAAGAAGTAGCTCAAGAATCCGATCTTCAAACTGCGCGATAGAAATCCATCTATGCGATCAGATTCAGCATATTCTTTCTTTAAGTTTCTTCACTTTTCTTTGATTCTTAAAACATCACCATGTGACCTAGTCACATCATGTATCAGGAATCTCAGAATAGAACTTAACAGAGTTAGATAGTGGACTTTACCTGAAGTAGAGTCAAACTTATTGACTTTAACATCCTGAGGTAAATTTGGCAGCTTCGCAACCAATGACCCTTTCTTTGGCAATATAAACATATGGACCCTTTAATAATGGTACACGGGACTATCACAGACTTAGCTTTTCTCTTTACCATTTGGTCAACCAAGTTGACTATGGCTGATCCCTTTCCGTTGGGAAGAGAATGCTTTTCTAGATTTCCTGTGTCACTATTGTCAATGTCCATCAAGTTTTAAGGAAGTTGATCTTAACAAATAGATAAGATCATTAAGGGTCTTGTCATAGTCTGTTTCATAGGTGTTCCAAAGGAACTCACTATGTGACTTAGAAAGTGATTGAACCACCAATTTTCTCAAGACTTTGACACCCAACTCTCCCGGCTTGTCAATATGTGACTACATCTCCAAGACGTGACCACACCTAGACCTTGCCGTGCCAGTAGGGCTTGAGTGACCTTAAACTTTTCAAGAACTTGTGGGTTAGGGAGAATAATTGGAGGAGGTGAAAGAAGTATGATTTCCAAGGGACATCATCTTCATTTAGGAAAGCTTGTTTCAAGAGATTTGGGAAGATCATAAGTGTCTAAACCAGACATCTTTTGGGAGATATTCAAGATAGTTGATCTTAAGCCCTTAATATGACACCCAATATGAAATATTAAGGCTAGGACCCAACAAACTATTTTATAACTTAGAAGAGGTATGCCGTAATCCAAGCTATAAAATATTTGAAGGTAGGTGAATGACAATTCACCAATTTCCACCAAGATAAACGAAATGTATTATTAGGTATTAATTGGTTTTGAAACTCCTAGATCTTTGAGATTCATTGAACTGTTCAATGGCATGTTTCAATCTCGAGTGTGCCCTTCAGGTTTTGTGACTGGGATGCCGAGGATCACAAAACAAGGTGTGAAGGAACCATGCAAATTACTTGGTACCCTTAAGTGTTTACCCCTCAATCGATGTGCCGGTTAACCACACACGCTCCATCGATACTATGATAAACATTAAGTTACCCTTTTCTTAACTTGTTAAATACGAGTTAGTGTGCCGGTTAACCACACACGCTCCACTAACCGACTTAAACAAAGTGCAAAGTGTAATTTCATGGATTAGCACCTTATTCACATTTTCCTAAGTAACTAAGATTGGGTATTATTAAGAGTTTAGTTACTTAGTATTTATCATTAATACTTTTAATGAAGGGAGAATTCTAGTCCTGTCAAACTCGTTCGGCTAACGACCCTCCACCAGTCAAGCAAGCGGTGGGTGAGAGTGGACACCCATTAAGTTGCCATTTTATAGACAACAACCTTATACCCACCTTATAGACCGACTTCGTGAATGAGGCGTACTAGCGGTAAGACTGACTTTACTCTTATACATATATATATATATATATATATATATATATATATATATATATATATATATATATATATATATATTATTAACTTATAATATTATAATGTATAAGGGTTGAATTTTAACTCTTTAAAATTCTAAGGGCTAACTTGGAATTAAAGTATTCATAAGTGAAAAATTTTCAAATTCCAAAACTTGAGGGCAAGTTTTGAAACTATTCAAAACTAATTAATTCCATAACTTATGTGTTTAAAGTAGTTTTAATCCAAAAACTCTTCAAGTTCCATAACTCGAGGACAACTTATGGAAGACTTTGAACTAAGAAAAGAATTAACTTTTCTTTATTTTATAACTTATGGAATTAATTAAGGTTACACTCTTTTTTATTATTATTATTTAATGAAGAGACTCTTGGTCCTCCATAACTTGAGGACAAGTTATGGAGTCATAAACTCATTTAATTAGAACTAGACTCTTCATTTTTGTAACCTTTGCCAACTATTATGAGTTTTATGAAACTTAAATGTGACTTTTCATATAACTTGAGGACAAGTTACAAAAACACATTTTAGAATCAACTCTTAGATTAATTTGGATTGAAAACAACTATTTCACTCAACTTTTCTATTAATCTAAGCAACTCATAAGAACAAGATAATTCAAATCAAACTTTTTCATGTAATTAGTCTAAACCTTAAACTAATACAAAACATGAATCTATTGACAATTATCTTTGAAATTGGATTAGCATGAACATTACCACATCAAAAACAAGTTTATAAGTTCAAAAACATCTTAGGGTAATGTTCCTAGTCCAATTCCAGCCAAAAAAGTCGAATTTATGCTGTCTGCGGGTCCAACTCGTCGAGTGCACGAACCAACTCGGCGAGTTGGATGGTTTTTGCCTTGGAATCGGCGAGTCCATTCATGGACTCGGAGAGTCTGCTGGGTAGACAACATCAAAACTCGATGTCCCAGCTTCTTTTGCAAGTATAACAAGAAAACAAGCCTAGGCTCTGATACCACTGTTGGGTTATGAGCATTCTAACACTCCTAAGTGTACATGTAACCCTAAATACATTGGATCTATGTTTTCTCTATTATACATACAAATATGAACATCCAAGGTATTATCCTAATCTAGCATATAAAATAATGAATATAACAAGATAGAATGCATACCTCTTTCATGTAGAAAGTCTTCATGAAGCTTGAGTGCCTAGTGCCCCAAGTGTTACACCTCCAATGGTTCACACAACACCAAATACACTTGGAATAACTTGAGAGAATTCTACACTTCATGTAAATCGGCTAGCCCTTTCTAGAATGATACTAGTCACCGATTTTGTCAAGAATAAGATCTTTATATAGTGTTACAATTAGGGTAAACCCTAATTGTCATGACTTTCCATTTCCTTGGATCCATGGGTTCAAATACACCATGGAGCATCCATGGACCATCCTATGGGTTTTAGCCCAACTTGATTATCCATGGAGCATTAGCCCACTATACAAGTATGGATGATTTACACAATCAACCCATATATTTAATTAGTCTTCTTTTGATCACTTAATTAATCCTAGATTAATTCTTGATCAATACTAATTAAATAATCTAATTATTCTTATTATTAATATACTAGAACTTATAATATATTAATAACCATAACTGTCTTATTTCTCTCATTATAGTCTATCCAAATACATGATGTCATGCAACCCAAATGGACCATGCCGGGTCGGGTCAAGTCTTACCAATTATAGTTATTGACTTAGACATTAATCCAATAGTTATATGCGTACATTATTGTCTTTTTAGCCTAAAAATCACAAGATTGAGACATGAAAAAGGAGTTTACGGCCTAAGAGCCTCCTTAGGCTGTAAACACTCAAAAAGTGGCCAAAATGACTTAAAAATGTCCCTAAAAGCTTGGAAACTAAATGGGGATTTAGACTAGGAGTGTTTTCTCAGTTAAAACAATCAATTTAGGACATAAAAGATAGTTTATGGCCCAAGCACATGCTTAGGCCGTAAACACCTCTAAACCTTGTAAAAATGCCCCAAAAACACTCCCAAACCACCCTTAGGCTTAAGACATAATTAAGGGACTTGCTATTTCGGGTTTAGATCATTTAAACACAAGGAAATATGGGGTAACATGGATTTTACGGCCCAAACAAGTGCCTAGGCCGTAAACACCCCTAAACATGCTAAAATGATAGTAAATGTCCCCTAAATGGCCTTATAATTTCACTAGAAAATGCTAGGATTGAAACAAGGGCTTAAAATCAAAGAGTTGTGGGTGTATGAGAGTTCACGGCCAAGCCATAGAGCTTACGGCCGTAAACTCCCAAGGGATGGTCATTTGGACCATAAACTCTAAAGGAGTGCACTCTTGGAACCCCAAACACCCCTATAGCCTTGAATAATTACTAGGATTGATTTAAGGGCCTTGAAAACTTCAATAAACTCAAAGAATAAGATTTCACGGCCGTGAACTCCCATAGGGGTGGTTCATGGGCCGTAAACTCCCTAATGGTGCCCTTAAAGACCCTAAACTCACTCATGCCTTTTAGATTTGGACCTAGGAAAATCCCACTAACAAGATAAAGCCTTAAAACACACTAGAACCACCTCACCATGAGTTTACGGCCGTAAACTCTTGGGGAGATGTCCCTGGGCCGTAAACTAAGTGTAGAGGGTTTACTCTCGGAGAGCAAACTCCATTCCTAAGCCATTTGATCCCTTAGATGCTACCCGGGACACCACAAACACTTAACGAAAGTGTTTTCCGCTCTTTAGGGTGCATATACTTGTTTAGTTAGTATTATATGTACTAATTGTATGTAAACATATGTTATCATATGTTAAATAGGTCTCTAAGTGTGTCCAAGTCTTTACTTGACACCGAGCACCCAACCGACGCCTTTGTCGGACCCACTTACGCCAGGTGAGTTCATACCCCTAAATGAACCTTTTAAATGTTTTTACACGTTTTATAGGGGGGGGAATACAAGTTAAACATGCCAGTTATCATGTCAATCATATGTGATTGATAACCCGCATGCACAAGGATTTACCACACTGTACACTATTTTACCGAGTAGGATACTATAATGGCTTTCAAAAAGGTTTTCACTTATTCAAAACTCTTACTTATACTGTTTTATCTAAATACATTTTAAACTGGTTTATAAATGCTCCAAAGATTTCTAAAGGTTTTCAAACTCATCTTACCAAAATGTGGTTTTCCTGAGTATAACGGTTTTTCCAAGGTTTTCATCAAAGTCTCCCTTTCACGTCTTATACTTTTACTTGTTAGTTACCACTGCTTCACTTTCACTTATTTTATACTCCTACTTGATAACGCTTTCACTTCTTGATGCGCTTATACCTGTTTTTGCCTCTATTTCACTTATACCTATAGTTGCTTTTACCGGTTATTATCTCTACATCGCTTATACTTGTAGCCACTTATACTTGATAGACGCTTTTACTTCACCAATTGACATTTCCACTTCGTGATACACTTATACTTGGTACACTTATTATTCACAATTCAATTATCCCACACTGTACGCTTATAATTCACAAGTCGGTTATTCCACACTGTACACTTATACTTCACGATATGATTCCACTTGATACACACTCAAGCGTAGTTAGATGTATGTCTGTGCTTGTATAGATGCATATAAATAATGATTGTAGGACTTAGTAAGGGTTGTCCGCCCTATTTCCTTTTCTTCGTTGAGATGTGGTCTGGTGGGATCGGATGTCCATCTGAAGGTCGTTTGATTCATTAGTTATATACTATGTACACAAGCATAGACATATGGGTTTACTTCAGTCAGTTCAGTTATGAGTCTCTACCTCTAGTTCAGCACTTACATTAGAAACCCACTACCCACTATTTGGAAGTCTCTACCCACTATTTGGGATGCATATTCAGGACACGGCCTTCTCCATCGTCTAGTCAGTAACCAGAGTCTCCTGTAGGGAGAGCGGACATTGTGTTTATAGATCTATACGAGATTGACACCCCCGCACCCTGACTGCTAGCTACAGTCAACGGCCTACCAAGCCAAGGGGTGACAAATGTCATATTCTCTAGACGCTTGTAGGGCATCTGGTACTCTAGTGTCGGTTAGTATGGTTACGAGTATCCCAGGTTGCCTTATAATTCATGGCCTTAAGGTAATAGTATTTCACCGGCAATTTACACTGTATGTTGGTAACTCATTTTCAGAGTCACACTTTTTGGACCTTGCAAGATGTATCTTTCATTTGATACTGTCTACGGTCTGTATTCTCTGTTTTGACTTTGCAAGATGTATCTTTCATTTGATACTGTCTGCGGTCTGTATTCACTGTTTTAGACCTTACCAGCTGTACCTTTCATTTGGTACCTTCTGGGGTCTGTGTCTTCTTTTGTTAGACTGAACCAAGCGTGTCGTTCGTTCGATACTCTCCTGGAGTCTATGATTCATTTGCCTTAGTCAGCAGTCCTCACTGCTGAGGCATATGTATTTCCCTGACTTCTCCTGCTTTCTTTAATAATCAAATTCCGTATTTTGATAATGATAGCGATTAAGGGAAAACTACTTTTTACCATGTAACTCTATCCAGTCTTGGTAGAAGGCTGCTTCTATTAAAGAAAATATAGGATTTTCCGGAAAGAACTCTAATACACTGTAACCTCTTAAACTACAACTTTTATTAAAGTTATTTGAATAAAAAACGTCACTAAATGCTTATGAACTCACCAGCATTTGTAAAAATGTTGATACTTGCTTTTCAAATAACTTGTATTCTCAGGTTAGCATTAGACAGGTATATTCCAGGAGCCGTTGATGAAGATAGCTTAGTACCACGCTGTACTTATTCTATTACTTGTATTACCTTGATGTATTGTAAAGTAAACCATGTAAAACTATTACTATTAATGCAATGTTTTGTTGTACTTTGATTACTATAATGCATGTGTTGTGATACTTGACATGACGTCATCCACCCCAGAACGTTTCCGCCGTTCCGGTTTTGGGGTGTGACAGATTGGTATCAAAGCATTGTTTATAGTGAGCTAAGTAGATTAAGTCATAAAAGATATACAACCTATAAATACAAAGGGATAAAACACTCTGACCAAAAATTATACTTTAAAATATAACCATATTTTACCAAAGTATAAGAACATCCAGAACCTAAAACACTCGAACACAAGTATCACAAGAAGAACAATAATAAAAGCCTTCGGATGTTGAGCATTACCGACAAACCTGGGCAGTTATGTAATCGTAAGCTGGAATAAATGTAACCTGATCAACTACATTTATTCGAGATGCGATGAACGTGTGCTTGGGAGTGATAGTGGTGTTGCAACAGGTCTAAAACTTACCAACTAGGAATGCTAGAGCCAAACATAACGTTAAAATACTATAGGAGTATTTTGGAGCTCTAAAAGATTCACATTAATCCCAGAATCATATTCAGAAAAATAAGAAACACAAACAAGAAATTAAAATACCATAGGGGTATTTTAGGATACATAGATAACCCTGTGTGAAGACTAAAAAGATCCTTATTGATATACCTACAACTACAGAGGTTACACTCCCAAGGTTATATATAATAAGGATCCCATAGGCTAAGAATGTGTGGTTTCGCCCTACTTCCTTTTCCTCGTTGGGATGTGGATATAGAGTAATATCACATATTCTAAGGCCTATCGGATCTAAGCTATATATGATTTGTATACCCTGTGTAATTGTAGCCGGACTCGATATGGATCATCCAGTGAAATGTTAATAATCTCTTAGGATTCTTTAGACATTTCCAATTCTCGCACGAACCCGGTAGAAAACCCTATCCACATCAATGCTTAACAAAAGAGTTGAGTCCGACCCCGAAGAAGTTCATTGAGAAGATTTCCAGCTCGGAAACGAATGAACTAGGTCGAGACTATTGAATTCACCAAGTGCCTATATCTTTTAGGGACATCGGTGAGAAAATTCACCTAAGCTTCCGAGATTCCCAGTCGTCCACCATGAAGTGATGACACCCAGAGTCGGAATCAGAAGGAAAGTGGAGTAGAAATTCAATGTGTCCATACGAGGAGAGAACCCTAGGTAACTACCCGAAGGAAACCAACGCCGATACCAGCCAAAGATACGAGGCAGACAGAGGGAGCCAGTACATGGAACCCGAGAATTGTCTAACCCTCGTGTTCGTCACACTGATAAACCCGTAAAATAATACAATTTAGTGAGTTAGTGGTTACACTACTCACGCTATGTGTTAGGTAAATCGTCGTTTCCCGTTGCCAGTTACACGATTAGAGCGGAACCCCGCACCTCTATTGAGAATATTTAGCCATAAGCCTCCATAAGCCTCTCTTTCCGCGGTTTCGTTCCGAACCGTTCTCAAATCCCTCCAGGTCGGAGAGAGAAACCTTTCCTAGTATAAAGGCAACTTAGTAGGAAGGACTCGCATCTTATGGCCTTTTCCGATACTCATACTCCTACCTTGATTACCAGGACTACATCATAGGGATGTAGGTCGACACTCAGCCAACCAGTACCCGAGGCATGGGAAAAATCTATGCCTAATACATTCAGGACAGATATGTCCGGGGTTAGCCATCGTCTCTTATCATCTTGTATTCCTTTCCGTGTAGGAAAAACCATGCCACCAAAGAAGCGTAACGAGTCCTCAAACAAGAAACCTACTCTCTTATTCGATGAAGCTACGTTCCAAGCTGCGGTCTCAGCAGCCGTAGCAGTTGTCATGGCTCATCTGAATGCTAACAACGCCAATGTTAGCAAGGTGCCTGTCGGGATTTCCGATGCTAGCAACGGACAGCAGCAACCAACACCCTCATACCTAGTCACCAAAGAACCTCAACCGAACCCACTGAAGAAAAGATCAAGATCGAAGAGGGAAGTACCTCGGCTTAAGGACCTTCCGATGGGCAACTAGCTGAGATGGTCAAATTCCCTACCAACCCTTCCATCCCTACACCTAGGAGACCATACTTAGGAAGCCTTCCCCATTGCAGCAAGTGCAGCTACCATCATCATGGTGCCTGCCGGAAGCTCTATTGTGCTAGGTTCCACATGTTGGGGCATACTGCTCGCGTCTGCAGAACCCCGGTTGAGTTCATTACATCAACCAACAATGTGGCGACCCGTACAGTTTTCCACCTATGTGGTGAAATGGGACACTTAAAAAGGGACTGCCCAACCGAAGGGAAAGACAAGGACCCAGGAGGAGTCTAAGTCTACTGCTTAGCAAGAAGCATCAAGGAACCTGATAGATTTTTGGTACGCCTTACGATCTCAGATAACTAAACTGAAAACATTAAAGGACTAATTCAAAATGTAAATACTTCCCCATTAAGGCGAAAGTCGCAGCACTATTATAAAATTTAAAATTCATTAGGTAAAACTATAATGGCTAAACGTCTGCGTTACGACCATGTATAGTTAGGATGGATAGACCTAGAGTGAGTGAATGCCGCCTTATTTCCTGTTCCTCGTTTGGTTGTGGATTTAGGACGGAGTCGCTCAGTCAACAGTCCTCCCCACCTTAATTATACATGACTAGTATATGTTAGGCGATTATAGAAATCCCTCATGAGAATCCATTCATGAAAAGGTACTCTACTTAGAAACACTTAGGACTCTCTATAGTTCTGCGTCGACTCTATCGGTCCAAGTATCCGCGATAGTGATACACAGGATGAAACCTTAGACACCTAGAACTTATGTGCTTGTTCAACGCATGACTCTATCGATCTTCACTTTATATCATGTCGGAATGTGCCAACTTCGACGACTCTACTGATCATGGTTCGACTTCGTGCAACCATGTGTACATCCTTAGTGCTGTGTAAAAAGAACTTTCTCCGTAGCCATGTCGGAAAATAAAGGTTCTTGTGAACCTAAACATAATGCAATTAACTAAACCTAATGCGATCCGTCAGTCGTCCCTCTTACCCCAAACCTTCCGAAGTACCTAGGAGAGGGGTACCGTACGCTGTTAACCAACCCTCCTTAGCCAGATAAGAACAGAAGCGAAAGGCACTACATGCATTCCAGAAAACGATAACCACCCGAAGCATACCTAGTAGATTCCCTAGAAAGACCCTTCATCCTATCCCATGGAACGGGAGCTAGAGTCAGGAGAACCCCTACAGATTGAGCTACTATAATGACCACAAATCCGAAGTTGTTGTCATTCCGCTTGAGCCAACATAGTACCTAACACCCTCGGTTGGTAAAGAAATCTGAGTCGTAAGAGTCAAGGACATTGACTACGAGCATCCATTCACGCTTCATCCCCCGAATTAAGCATCGCGGCGAATATCCCGAAAATCCGAGAGCAGCGATAAATTAAACTCTGAGAAGAGTGGATAAGAAGACTAAAGTTCCGAGTGATGGAACCCTATGGCCACTAGATTTGACCTAGACTGAGAAAACATAGAACCTTCGGAAGAGTAGTCGCAGTAGATGCTTGCACTACTCAGGCACTTCGTCCACCCCGTTACCGACAAGTAGTGCCTAGAATCCTCCGCTCTTTCGCATGGAGGAAATCGTCGTCGCCCCGTAGACGATAGACTTCATTCTCCGAAGTAAACACTAGAATACCGAGAACCACAGGATAACCTCCGCAGCCAGGAATACTTGATCAAAGTGCGAAAGTAGTTGCGTTAAGCCTCATGACCCAGATCCCGAAGAGATTAGAGACTTGACACCAGCCATGGTGTTAGTCGAGAGGTTCTGCAAGAGCATGCGCTTTCCGCACTAGAATTAACCAATGCCTCGGAAATCAGGGCACGTCTCACGAGATTCATTGGACTATTAGGTGTTCCACAAATACTATCTCACGCAGAAATTGTAGAACCACCTCCTGAGATAGTACAACACTCGTCTGGTGAAACCCTATCTCCCAGACCTTCAGGATTTCCGGATCTCAAGATTCTTTAGTGCAAGTTCGTTTTACACAAGCTTGAGATAGACACTTTATAGCAAACAGATAACCATAGTCACGCAACCCATTCGATGACCTAGAAAGCCTCTAAAAGCCAAATGACAGGAAAACGCAAAACCAAAGACAACCCGAGCTTCCTAAGAACCAACCTGAAGGACTACACTACCAGTACGGGAGAGAACGTTAGGAACTTCGGAATGGCGATCACGCCAGTGATGATCTTGCCATAGAATACACTATGTTCTAAGTACTGAAAAGCTCTACCCTTCCGAGAGCTCAGGACCATCTGAGAATCCTCACGGAGATTTGGTCCAACCCTCGTCAGACCACTAATACTTTCGGATATTCCACAAGCTTCACACCTCGATCGATCCACTTCTTAGACTTGATATGAGATTACCCGACGACACTCTTCGTATCCCACTCATCTTTATAGAGACCATTGAGAACCCTAACCACGTAGATACACCAGTCGGAACCCACTAGCTACCGAGGTGGAATCCGCATCCCGTAGGTGAAGGTTTGTTGAGATAACAAACACAGACCAAAGATTCACAGGGGAATGCGAGGACAAACAGAATAGGGAGTATCCTCCTGCCTCTACGCGGTCATTCATACCTACTTCCTTGCCTAGACCTAAATTTCGGGACGAAATTCCCTCTAACAGGGGGATGATGTGACAACCCAAGTTTGTTCCGTTACATTTCCCTGTTACCATTAACGGAATATTCCACTATATAAAAGTTCCGTCAATCAGAGGTCGTTAAATAAATAAATGTTTCATTTATTTATATATTTATGTCGTTAAGTCGTGATAAGAGAAATAAAAACTCGTAATACACATTTTCATTTAAATGGAAAAGGTTAGTTTTTATTATCACGACCACCAAATCGGGTGCGACCAAAAGCCCCATACAACGGCAGTATCGGGTAGAATTCCACTGAGCTCCAACTCCCACCCATATATAAGGGGGAGTAAACTCCATTTGAGCCTTTTCCACCCTCTCTCTCTAGGCTCGTTTTCGACTCCAAAACCGCGATTTCCTACTCCTAAACGTAAGAATATCAACCCTAACTTGTTCTATGCATACATTATTGTCTTTTTAGCCTAAAAATCACAAGATTGAGACATGAAAAAGGAGTTTATGGCCTAAGATCCTCCTTAGACCGTAAACACCCAAAAAGTGGCCAAAATGACTCAAAAAATCCCTAAAAGCTTGGAAACTAAATGGGGATTTAGCCTAGGAGTGTTTGCTCATTTAAAACAATCAATTTAGGGTATAAAAGAGAGTTTACAGCCCAAGCACATGCTTAGGCTGTAAACACCTCTAAACCTTGTAAAAATGCCCCCAAAACACTCCCAATCCACCCTTAGGCTTAAGACATAATTAAGGGACTTGCTATTTCGGGTTTAGATCATTTAAACACAAGGAAATATGGAGTTTACTGCCCAAACAAGTGCCTAGGCCGTAAACACCCGTAAACATGCTAAAATGATAGTAAATGTCCCCTAAATGGCCTTATACTTTCACTAGAAAATGCTAGGATTGAAACAAAGGCTTAAAATCAAAGAGTTGTGGGTGTATGAGAGTTCACGTCCAAGCCATAGAGCTTACGGCCGTAAACTCCCAAGGGATGGTCATTTGGACCATAAACTCTAAAGGAGTGCACTCTTGGAACCCCAAACACCCCTATAGCCTTGAATAATTACTAGGATTGATTTAAGGGCCTTGAAAACTTCAATAAACTCAAAGAATAAGAGTTCACAGCCATGAACTCCCATAGGGGTGGTTCATGGGCCGTAAGCTCCTTAATGGTGCCCTTAAAGACCCTAAACTCACTCATGCCTTTTAGATTTGGACCTAGGAAAATCCCACTAACAAGATAAAGCCTTAAAACACACTAGAACCCCCTCACCATGAGTTTATGACCGTAAACTCATGGGGAGATGTCCCTGGGCCGTAAACTAAGTGTAGAGGGTTTACTCTCGGAGAGCAAACTCCATTCCTAAGCCATTTGAGCCCTTAGATGCTACCCGGGACACCACAAACACTTAACCAAAGTGTTTTCCGCTCTTTAGGGTGCATATACTTGTTTAGTTAGTATTATATGTACTAATTGTATGTAAACATATGTTATCATATGTTAAATAGGTCTCTAAGTGTGTCCAAGTCTTTACTTGACACCGAGCACCCAACCGACGCCTTTGTCGGACCCACTTACGCCAGGTGAGTTCATACCCCTAAATGAACCTTTTAAATGTTTTTACACGTTTTATAGGGGGGGGGGGGGAATACAAGTTAAACATGCCAGTTATCATGTCAATCATATGTGATTGATAACCCGCATGCACAAGGATTTACCACACTGTACACTGTTTTACCGAGTAGGATACTATAATGGCTTTCAAAAAGGTTTTCACTTATTCAAAACTCTTACTTATATTGTTTTATCTAAATACATTTTAAACTGGTTTATAAAAGCTCCAAAGATTTCTAAAGGTTTTCAAACTCATCTTACCAAAATGTGGTTTTCCTGAGTATAACGGTTTTTCCAAGGTTTTCATCAAAGTCTCCCATTCACGTCTTATACTTTTACTTGTTAGTTACCACTGCTTCACTTTCACTTATTTTATACTCCTACTTGATAACGCTTTCACTTCTTGATGCGCTTATACCTGTTTTTGCCTCTATTTCACTTATACCTATAGTTGCTTTTACCGGTTATTGTCTCTACATCGCTTATACTTGTAGCCACTTATACTTGATAGACGCTTTTAATTCACCAGTTGTCTTTTCCACTTCGTGATACACTTATACTTGGTACACTTATACTTCACGATTCGATTATCCCACACTGTACGCTTATACTTCACGACTCGGATATTCCACTGTACGCTTATACTTCACAAGTCGGTTATTCCACACTGTACACCTATACTTCACGATATGATTCCGCTTCATACACACTCAAGCGTAGTTAGATGTATGTCTGTGCTTGTATAGATGCATATAAATAATGATTGAAGGACTTAGGAAGGGTTGTCCGCCCTATTTCCTTTTCTTCGTTGAGATGTGGTCTGGTGGGATCGGATGTCCATCCGAAGGTCGTTTGATTCATTAGTTATATACTATGTACACAAGCATAGACATATGGGTTTACTTCAGTCAGTTCAGTTATGAGTCTCTACCTCTAGTTCAGCACTTACATTAGAAACCCACTACCCACTATTTGGAAGTCTCTACCTACTATTTGGGATGCATCTTCAGGACACGACCTTCTCCGTCGTCTAGTCGGTAACCAGAGTCTCCTATAGGGAGAGCGGACATTGTGTGTATAGATCTATACGGGGTTGACACCCCCGCACCTTGACTGCTAGCTACAGTCCACGACCTACCAAGCCAAAGGGTCACAAATGTCATATTCTCTAGATGCTTGTAGGGCGTCTGGTACTCTAGTGTTGGTTAGTATGGTTACGAGTATCCCAGGTTGCCTTATAATTCATGGCCTTAAGGTAATAGTATTTCACCGGCAATTTACACTGTATGCTAGTAACTCATTTTCAGAGTCACACTGATTTGACCTTGCAACATGTATCTTTCATTTGATACTGTTTGCGGTCTGTATTCTCTGTTTTGACTTTGCAAGATGTATCTTTCATTTGATACTGTCTGCGGTCTGTATTCACTGTTTTAGACCTTACCAGCTGTACCTTTCATTTGGTACCTTCTGGGTCTGTGTCTTCTTTTGTTAGACTGAACCAAGCGTGTCGTTCATTCGATACTCTCCTGGAGTCTATGATTCCTTTGCCTTAGTCAGCAGTCCTCACTGTTGAGGCATATGTATTTCCCTGACTTCTCCTGCTTTCTTTAATAATCAAATTCCGTATGTTGATAATGATAGCGATTAACGGAAATCTACTTTTTACCACGTAACTCTGTCCAGTCTTGGTAGAAGGCTGCTTCTATTAAAGAAAATATAGGATTTTCTGGAAAGAACTCTAATACACTGTAACCTCTTAAACTACTACTTTTATTAAAGTTATTTGAATAAAAAACGTCACTAAATGCTTATGAACTCACCAGCATTTGTAAAAATGTTGATACTTGCTTTTCAAATAACTTGTATTCTCAGGTTAGCATTAGACAAGTACATTCCAGGAGCCGTTGATGAAGATAGCTTAGTACCACGCTGTATTTATTCTATTACTTGTATTACCTTGCTGTATTGTAAAGTAAACCATGTAAAACTATTACTATTAATGCAATGTTTTGTTGTACTTTGATTACTATAATGCATGTGTTGTGATACTTGACATGATGTTATCCACCCCAGAACGTTTCCGCTGTTCCGGTTTTGGGGTGTGACACTAATTATCCTATTTTATGTGTTTGTCGAATTTCTTAATGTCCCTCGTGTATTATTTTCTTAGCACTAGGGCTTGAGTTATAACTAAAAATGAGTTTATTAAGATCGATAAATTTAGAGACCATGATTTCGGATTTTGGAAGATGTAGATTGAATATTATTTCTACCAAAATAACTTACACGTATCCTTGAGTGAAACAAAACCATAACCAATGAAACATTAAGATTGGGATTTGTTAGATCCAGAGACACTAGAAGTAGTTACTTTGTCATTGTTAATGTGTAACGCCCGAATCATGAGGTACTTTATGTTTTTAAGTTTTGGCATTTTAGGGTTGTCACGGCGTGGTAGAGGCACCACTACGACGTGGTGAAGCAATTTGGAATGCATGTTTCATTTACGCCGCCACGACATGCCTATATACGGCCATGACATGCCAGCTGACTGATTGATAACCCTTTTTTTACGGGTTAGCTCCCTATTTAAAGGGAAGAGGAGACTAGGGTTCGCTCACCTTTAGCCTCCATAAACCTCTTAAAGATCTAAAGAAACCCTAATTGTCACAACCCCAAACCAAGGATGGCGGAAACCTCTGGGGGTGGGAAGTGACTTCATGTATAGTATCATAACATAAAGTATCATAGTGATCAAAGCAAACACAACCATCATAAATATAATTGAAAAAGTTACATCATAGTATAAGTTTACATGTTTCAAAATCAATTACATTATGATGACAAAATAACTTTTTTGACGTCTTAGCGTCCCATCCTCAAAAGCAGCTGGTTACCTGTTTTACTGATTTCCTAAGAATACAAGTAGTTTTGAAAGAGTGTCAACAATTAAGTTGGTGAGTTCATAAGCTTTTGAATGTAGTGTTGAAAACCTTTCATTGTAAAAGTGGCATTTGTTCCAGAAAAATCCAATACTTTCCTTAAAAAGAGTGAATTGTAGTCTAAAAATCCAAAGACTGAAATGTACAAGTAATTTCCATACTTATAGTAAAACATGCAAGTTTAAAGAGACATAACTCGTTTTTTAATGAAATTCCTATAAATCTTATGTTTTTTTAATATTCCATATGATTTATTATAACCATGTTATGACCTAGATGGCCTGTGACGACGTTCTTCAGGCGCGAAAATGTTATGACATTTGTCAACCCAGACCTGCCGGTCTAGCTATTGCATGCAGCTAAGGTGTGCATTTGTCAAATCCAATATAGATCTATTCAAAACTATCACGCTCTCCCTACAAGAGACTCTGGTTACAATATAGGACTTAAAATGGATTACTTGAAAAGCAACGTGAAGCGAATGTCTCACAATTTATTCATTAACGGATTTACGTATAGCGAAATAAAAACTCTTTTAGTGTAAATGAAACCTTTAGTATGAGTTTGTAGTGTAAATGAACCATAAACTATACCTATTATAGTTTATCAAAATGTTTGTAATGTAACGGACATAAACTATATCTTTTATAATTTATCAAATGTTTGTAGTGTAGTGAACATAAACTATGCCTATAATAGTGTATCGATTATTTGTAGAGTAATAAATCCTTTTGTTTTCTGTTTAATACCTTTTTCCTAAGGTAAAATATCATATTATATAACAACATATGTTTACATAATAATACACACCTTTATCAGCAAGTTACAAGGTGTAAATGAAATGGTTATCATTTTTCTAGTTTTAACTTTCTCTGTTCCTGATATTAGAAAAATTATAGAAAAATCATCAAAGATCCAAATCAGAATCCGTAATTTCTGAGAGTTTGGAAAATGTGTATAGTTTTTCCATAAATTTTATTATAATTTTTAGTGACATTTAACTAGTGTGAAAATGTCCAACTTCACATACTGGTCCGAAGTTGTTTCACAAATGAGAGGTTGTTTTGTAAAAATTGCCATAAATTGTAAAAACATCGTATGAACTTGTGAAAATAGTCATTTTAAAGGTATGGACCTGATCTATTTGTATGTAGTACAGTTTTGAAAACTAAATTTTTTAAGGTGTTCAAAATAGTCTGTGAATGGACCTCAACTTTTCTGATGAAAGCTGAAGTATAACTATATAAGTTTAAGTTAAATTTTTCATGTTATAGCTTGTATCCCCTCGCCCCTAAAACTTGAAGAAAAAATGAAAATGTAGGGATATGAACTCACCTTGAGTGATTTATTAGGATGGATTTTGAAGAGAAGAATTTTCCAAGTCAAGAACACTTGGGAGATGCTCGAAGATTTGAAGATCTAGCAACAAATATGACGATATTTTTGTGAGAAATCCCTGACTTGAGTGAAGAAGTGTAGGATAATAAAGTGAAGGATGAAATTGACTTACCAGAAGACGATGAAAAGCTCAAAACCCCTGGAGAATCTTGAAATCTTGGAGAGAGGTGGAGAGAGAAAAGTGTTTAGCTTAATGTTTGAGTGAAAGAGAGTTAGTAGATGTGGGAAGAATATGGACTCTTTGATTGTGTGAGGATTAGTGAAAATTCATGAGGAAGGTTTAAGGGTACAAAGAGTTGACAAGGCTGATGTGAATAGTGACAAAAAGCATGAATAGTGAACTGAAGGTGTTATAGCTTTATGGGAAAAATCAAAGATCACCTTTTGTACCTTGCCTTTGTTCTTAAGAAATGTGTGGATTTTTTAATAAGAAAATCCTTAGGATATGCATATTTTATGATTTTAGAAGGTTAAAAGTATTAAAATATGGATTTATACAAAAATCTCACGCGACAATCATCGAAAACGGGCTTAAAACGAAGTCGGGGTCGAAAACCGGGAATAAGTGGTGAGGAACCGAAGTCCGGGCCGAAGGTTCGGTCTCAGCAACTAGAACCGAAGGTAGGTTCGGTTGCTTGATGAGAACCAAAATGAGTTTCGATCTGAGGGTTTGGCTAGCGAAGTTGGTCGAGTAGGGAACCGAAGGCAGGGTGGAGCGAACCGAACCGGGAGTAATTAGAGCCGAACCGAAGCGATTCATCCAAACTGAATGTGGGTTCTGTCCCATAAGTAGTTTTGGTCTTATGCAGTTCGGTCATAAGGAAGCGTCAGTCCAATGAGGTGTTACGGTTTTGGAGGCTCGATTCCATTAAGACTTCGGTCCTATAGGGTTGTTTTATCAATAAACTTCACGTTTCGTGTGGTTTTTGCCTATGTTAAGGGTCGGGATGCCCTCGAATGATTATAAAAAGTTGAATGATGTTTTGAGAGAGATTTGAGAGAGGTTTTCATAGAGTGAGAGATATTTAGAGTGATATCGTTTGTAAACTTTGTTAGTGTTTAGACTCACAATGCAAGGTTTGTAAGCCCTGTTATGTCTCGTTATGAGGTGTTATACGCCCCCGAAGGGTATGCAATATTGTATTATCGAGAAGTTTCATCACTTAACCTAATTAGGGTTTAGATATTCTGAACACATGAAAACTCTAAGGGATACATTGCATTGATTTAATGAGTTGTACAATAGTAGACATAATGTAAACCCTAGAAGGGTATCTGTGTTTTATTGTATGCCAAAACCCAAAGGGCAAAAGGAAAAGGGAATCATATCTTTAAAAGGTTTACTTTTACAGTTTCACCATGACAAATATATAATGCTTTTCCCCAATTCTGCTTTTGGGTTGGTAAAATTATTTTAAGAAAGTTAATTTGGATTAAGGCTTTACCTACCACAACCGAAAAATCTGAAACGTAATTCTTTTTTAAATCCAAATATTAAAAACTTGACACTATCAACTTAATTTTTTAATCTATCTGTATCAAGATACAAGCCTTTGAAGATTCCATGAACTCTGTCATGATTCCATTGTTCATAAGAAAGTTAATGATATGGTCAAGCATTCCTACAGACAAACTGAAAAAATAAGGAAAGATAAATAGAGTAATCAGGAACAAGCTTTTAGCAAAATCAAGAAACTATAAGAACCTGTTGATGCCCTTTGTGTGCACAATTTGTTGAGTTCATTTAATAAATAGAGATAGCAATTGACTTAATAATTGTCCGAATATTCATAATTTCAATTCTGCATCAAAGTCCATTTTATTTGACATCTGTTAGTCAATAGAAAAAAAATGTGGACAAAATTATATGAATATTCCATTCAATGTCATAAAAAACAAGATAAGGTCATCAAATATGATTATCTGCTCTGCACTTTGTTGTTGCTGCCCTACTAACGCCATGTGAGGAGGCTACTTCCCCAAAGCTGAAATCAGGAAAAACTCCACATCCTTGACCTTCCATGCTGGTCCCATTTCCACTTCGTAGGGCCTGAATCCCACTGCCAATGCCAAGTTGGGTCTGTAACACGTGTTGTTGCTGCTGCTGTATCATTGGAAAGGCTGGTTTCTGAGGGAACACTGTGTGATTGAGCTACCATATGGGAATTAGGGACCATTTGTTGCAATTGTTGTTGCTTCATGGAGTTCTTGTACACCATCTTTAGCATCTTACTATGATTATCAACAGAAAATAAAAAAGAAACACTAGTCTTATGTATGTTGGTATATATATAACCTGGAGTTGAGTAGAAGATGACTTTGGTTGACAGTCGGCTATTGCAGCCAAATACATGAGATTGTGTTGTAGCCTTGTTTTGTTTCTGGATAAAAAGAGCATAGTTTTTATCATTATTTATGTCCATATAATATTGGAGAAAGAATACAATTATACAATTAAGGAAAAAGTAGACTCACTCTGCACATTCACTGAACTTTCCTGTACTCTGATTTTCCAGAATGTTCAAAATTTGTGCCTTGTTTTCATCCAAATAATGCACAAATCAATTTAAAAACAACCATTAAGTTAAAAAGTAGCCACTATTGTAACTTATGAGAGAGAGAGAGAGAGAGACCTGTCGGATATGATCAGTAGTAATAGTGGTGGTGTTGAAGGCAGTTGTGGGTGTGGGGCGGTGCTGCATCTGGAATTAGCATAAGTGTAAAGGATGCATAAGTTTCAATTGTTCTGAAATTAAGTGGGCAACAAATTTCAGAAACACATAGGACATCAATTGTACTTTTGCTTGTTCATTGGGGAAATTTATCAAACAGGTGGTGTTCATAAAAAAAAAAAAAAAAAAAAAAAAAAAAAAAAAAAAAACACCACTCTGTCAACATTAATTCATCCTTCCAACAAATCAAGATTCATCAAAACCATAAAAAGAAAATAATTTAGTAAGATAAAAGGGACCAAGAAAAAGTAAAAATAAACAGGTTGTAGGCTCAATATATCAACAATTATAAACTGCATTAAACTAACCCTCAATTTCATAGTAAAAATCAAAATTCAAAATAAACATCATTCAACAGAATATGAAGAACATATATTGAGATCGAGAGAATACAAAGAGGAGAACAAGCGAGATGAGTGCAAACTATTGTGCCAAAAAGTTAACCAGCTAATGGAAATTGGCAACTCGATAACATAACGGAGGCCATCTGGAACAGTGGGGTGGTTAGAAAATTGATATCGAGATGGAATCAGACAAACAACAAAAGAAGGGAATAAGAACAAGAATGACCAGTAAGGTAGTACTGATGATATTACCTGTGTAGGGTCAAGGAGCAGAACGACGAGAAGAGGCGGCATGTATGATGATACGATGAGCACAGAGACCACGATGGAGGCGTAAGAGCCTAAGATGACGACGGTGAGCAGGGCGATGCGATAGAGGCGCGTTCGTGATAGAGAAAAGAAATAAGGATTCAGAATAACATACGACTAGGAAGGAAGGATGTGAAAGCATAAAAGGCAAGACCTAGGGTTCTGGTGGGTTTGCTAAAAATAAAGGGTCGGATTGAGTGAAAGAAAGTGAAGTGTGGATTGAGTTTTTAAGGTTCAATGGCGGTGGCGGTGACGATGGCTTAGGGTTTACAGAGAGAAGGAAGGAGTGAATGAAGGGAGATACTGAGGAGAGAGGGTAGACACGAGGTTCTTCAAAATTTTAGAATTTCAGACGATTCGTTTTCCCCCTTTAAAAAGGCGCGTTTAAGCAAAAAAAATATAAAGCGACATTTGAAGAGGACACACATTTAAGATAAGCACCCTCCGTGTTTGTATTTTTTTTCTTTTCTGTCAATAATTCAGGGCACGCACAAATGTGTGTCCTCTATCCTTCAAATTTTAGAAGAGATGACATTATTTTTAGGGCGCACGCTTTTACGTGTCGTAAATCACTATGTGTCATTGTTTGCACGTCATAAAAGGTTGTTTTTCTAGTGGTGGAATCTTCGGTAGTAGCCATCGAGCCCTAAAAATTGTCGCATTTCCGTTGGCATTGTCGGTGCTGCCCAATTTTCGATTTCTTTGATTTTGGAGGGATCCACGGGTATCATTTTTTCGCTGACCACACGACCAAGGAAATCCACTTCTCGGATCCAGAATTCGCACTTAGAGAATTTAGTGTATAGCCTTTCCGCTCTCAATGTCTCTGGTACTTGTCGTAGGTGTTGCCTGTGTTCTTCCTTGCTCCGCGAATAGACCAAAATATCGTCGATGAATAAAATCACGAATTTGTCTAAGTAAGCTCGGCACACTCGGTTTATTAGGTCCATGAACACCGCAGGTGCGTTCATTAATCCGAAGGGAATCACTACAAACTCGTAGTGACCATAGTGAGTTCTGAAAGTTGTCTTGGGGATATCATCCTCTTGAACGCGTAGTTGATGGTAGCCCGACCTCATATCGATTTTTGAAAAGTAGCTTGCTCCTTGAAGTTGGTCGAAGAGGTCGTCGATTCATGATAGAGGATATCGATTCTTGATGGTGAGTTTGTTTAGCTCTCGGTAGTCAATGCACATGCGGAACGACCCATCCTTCTTCTTTACGAACATAACCGGTGCTCCCCAAGGTGAGAAGCTCGGTCTGATGAACCCTTTGCTCAGTAGTTCGTTCAGTTGGCTAGACAATTCTTGCATTTTCTTCGGTGCTAGGCAGTACGGTGCTTTGGCGACAAGGGTAGCTCGAGGCTGGAATTCAACTTGCCGTGTGAGTAGTACACCGAGAAGGTCTTTTGAGAATACGTCGGGGAAATTACAGACCTTCGGAATGTCTTTGATATCCTTCACCTCTTGTTTCTTATCAACTACATGGGCTAAGAAGGCATGGTATTCCTTTCGGAGATACTTTTGGACCTTGATGAAAGAGATGATTTGTATGTTTATATTAGGTTTGTCGCCGTAGATGAGAAGGGTTTCGCCATTTGGCAGATTAAGGCGAACAACCCTTTCGTAACATAGAATGTCGGCACGATGAGAACTTAGCCGATCCATACCAATGATTATGTCGAAACTTTTTATTGTGACTAGCATTAGGTCGATTTTGAATGAATGATTGTTTAAAGTGACGGTACACCCTGTGTATATATCGCTAGTGCGCTCTGCCTTTTCGTTTGCCATTTCTACGACATATGTATCTTTTAGTTTCTGAGATGTTGTTTAAGTATTTGTTTAAATTGATGACTCGCGGAACTCCTCTCCGCTCCACTATCGAAAAGTATGCATGTGTATGAGTTATTGAGGAGAAACGTACCAGTAACCACCGTGGGGTCCTTAACTGCTTCTCCGTGTCCTATAGCCAGGACTCTTCCTACACCACCAGCATTGGTGTTTCGTGCCTTTAGGCAGTTTCTTTTGAAGTGCCCAGTCTCCTTACAGCCGTAACAGGCTTGACTCGCTCCCGTATTGGCGACTTGGGTAATTGGTTGAGTCGGTGCTTTGCATAAACGAGCGGTATGCCCCTTCGTGTTGTAGTTGTTACAGTTCATTTCACGACAAGCGCCCGTGTGGTGAAAGTTGCACTTATTGCATTTGGGAAGGGTCCCAACATATTGCCTCGGAGTGTTGGAGTGGCAGGAGTAGTGGCATCATGGACAACAACCATTTGTTGCTTCTTGGCGGGGTTCTACGCCGGTTGTTTCCTCTTGTTGTTTTAGAACTTTCTTTTGTTGTTTTTTCCTTTTGCTTGATCGGAGGTGGTTGTCACAATGCCATGGATGACCCTATGGTCAATGAGTTGTCTTTCCAAATCCTTGGCACTGTTGAAGGTAGTTGGTCTTGAGGCCAACATACTATTTTGAATCTGGGAAGACAATCCCCATAGGTATCGCTCCACCTTCTTGTCCTCCGGAGTCACCATTGCGGGATAAAGAAGTGCCAAATCATTAAATCGGGCAGTATAGGTTGCAAGGTCAGAGCCCAACATCTTGAGGTTCCACAACTCTTGCTCCAATTTTTGTACCTCACCCCTTGGGCAGTACTCTTTCAACATCATAGTCTTTAGGTCCTCCAAGCTTAAAGAGTCAGCCACTGCTAGTGTCAGTGACTTAACGTGGCCCTTCCACCACGTAAGGGCTCTGCATGAGAAAGTGCAAGCTGCATATTTGACCTTGCTTGCTTCGGGGCAAGCACAAATCTCGAAGACCGTTTCTGTCCTCTCAAACCATTGTATCAAGGTGATGACTCCCCCGCTTCCGCTGAACGAATCGGGTTTACCATTAGTAAAATCCTTTTAGGAACATTCTCTTGTACGCCCCGTATTGTCCCCATCGTTATAGTTTGTGGCACCCGATCCAGAACCGCCAGTACCATTCGTACCCATTTGCGACATAGCGGCTGCCTTGACTGCCGTTCTGGTAGCTTGAAACATTGTGGGATCAAATTGTGGAGGTGGTGGCGGAGGTGGTGTTGGTGCGCTGCCAGATGGTTTGGAGTTTTTCTTCGGCGGCATAGTTATGTCATAATTTGTAAAGACGAAAAGATGGTAAGTCTCCAATAGTAGTGATAAGTCGGATGCTATTGAACTAGATTTTTTGTATTTATGTCTCGACTTTAAAGTATTTGGAAGCAATTCATGATGAAATTCCATGTGTTCGAACTTCATGAATTTAGTAGTAGTGACTCAAATGTAATTCTATGTTGTGAATCATGCCTGATCCTCTCCTAAAATCACTTGATGTATACTAGTTATGTATAATTATGGTCCAATAGACTGTCGAACTTAATGAGTCTATCCTAAGCCCACAACCAAACAACGAACAGGACCCAAGGTGGACTCACTATTTCTTAGTCGATCGTCTCATAGTGATAAATAACCTTGAGGTATACATTAAGTAATCTTAGAGATATCAAAAGCAAATTGTTTGTAATATCAAGTTATGAGATTTATTTTAAGCTCCCGAGGAAATAAAATGCACGCCAATTTCATTGATATAATTTAGTACATATTGTTTAGGAAAATGTGACCTTTCTGAAGGTCTACTTTATATCAATGTAAGGAAAATTTTGACATCACATAAACCCTTTGAATAGTGTATCCACTTAACCTACATGCAGAAAAGAGTAGCTCCAATGCATACTCATAAACCTACTCTACAAGGGTTTGTGAGTAGTATGCACCCTACTCATGATGATCCGTCCCTGGTGGTGCTTGGGACGAAGTCGATGCGCCCTGCAGCTCTGCCAACCAACGCTCGGCTGCAATCACCCTCTCTTCGAGTGTCGAGTGTCATTCCTGATATTCCTTTGCTTCCGTCCGAGCGGCGGGAAGGTCCTTAATGAGTTGGTCCCTGAAATACCCGTCTCTTTCCAGACCTCTGGTACAAGTGGTAGTAGCTTCTATATTAGCGCCCAGCTCCCGCACTCGATTAGCCGTCTCTCTACCTTGATCCCCGATGTTCGTGATCTGTTGGGTTACGACTGGAGGTGCTCTGTCAACCGGTCCCCCATGGTTGAGGTTATACTAACCTCGTTGGTCTCCAAATGGTGACCGCTGTCACTGACGACGACTGCACCCTTCGATCACTGTTGCCCAACGGGGCACGTGTCCGATGTGGTCGAAACGGTTCGCGGGTACCCTAGCTATTTACGGAGGGTTAATGACCTCTGGTTCCTCTTCTTCTTCATCTTCACCCATTATTATTTCAATTTCTTCATCTTTTTCTTCTTCTTCTTCTTCTTCTTCTTCTTCTTCTTCTTCCGGGTCCTCCTCAGGATCCTCTTCGGGATCTTCTTCAGGTTCTTCTTCAGGATCTTCCTCGATCATTTCCTCATGCTCTTCTTCGATCCAGTCGGCGTTCTCCTAGTTGGGAAAGTACGGGTCTCCCGGTAGGTGGAATCCTGCCATGATACCTGTGCGAGAATATAGGTGTAAGAAGCATATAATGGATCTAATAACATTGCGCTATAGTAACATAAAATACTTCTATAGTATTTTAAGTGTTTAAATTCGGTTCTTAGTGTTGCATTATTGTCTAAGTCCATAACTATTTTGGTATGTACTTGACCCGATGGTGCATGGTCCTTTTGGGTTGCCTTCACCAAAGCAACTTGATAGGATGAATTATGAAGAGAAAGGATTAATTATGATTTATTAATATATTATGAGAATAATATATTAAAGGAGAAATCGTATTGTTTGATTAATATTAGTCAAGAATTAGTTGATAATTAATTTTGTGGCTAAAAGAGATTAATTAAACTTAAGGGACTAGAGCTGTAATTATAAGACAATTACATTTGGGCTATGGATCACCTTGGAATAATAGGTTGGACGAATTCTATGGGGAAACCCATTAGAAATCGTCCAAGGGTTATTCTAAAAGGGTCCATGGGCTGCTTAGGGCTTAAGCAGTCAAATTAGGGTTTCCTAGTTGAAAACACTAATAGCCTACATGTATATATATATATAGTACCCTTAAGCCCCAAAAACGTGGCTAGGAGTTCCTCTAGGGTTTTTGTACGTTTTGGGCAGCCTCCACTCTCCTTATTCTTCATCCTCTTGCTCTTGGTGTTTGTGAGCCATTAGAGGAGTGACAATTGTGACTCTAAGCTTTCTAAAGTCATTGTAAGGAGGAATTGAGATTGTTATTGCTACATAACAATCAAAGGTAATTCTCTAAACCGTAATTTCAGTTTATAATATGTTAGATCTAAGACTGTAAGCCTTGGATACATTGCATGTAGAATAGAGAAACCTAGATCCAAACATTAGGGTTTGTATGAGCACATAGGATTGTTCTTATGGCTACAACCCATTAGTGGTATCAGAGCCTTGATTGGTTTCTGTTGTATGTGATGCTATGTTGAATTATTTACTGAAAATCGAATTCTAGCGTTATGTTCGAACTGACTCGGCGAGTCACTACATGGACTTGGCGAGTCTGCCCTACTCGGCGAGTTCCAATGTGTGACTCGGCGATTCGGAGCGTCAGACAGAGGGAATTTTGGATTTACTTGCTGTTTTGCTTAAGGATAATTACCATATTCGTTTTAAACTAATAAAATATGATTTTTATTGTTTCTAAAAGATTATCCTTACCAAAACACAAGATAATTACCAATTGATTAGATAATAACTTCCTTATTTGATTAAAGATTGATTATTTGTATTAATTGGGTAATTTATCTTGTAAGAAATTGAAATTAGGTCAAATATAGATAATGACAAAATTAATTGTTTAATTTCTATTATTTGTTATTTGATCCTTGTGTTGTGAAAAAGTTTCAATTGTGCCCATTTAAGTTTTATGGTTTAAATTTGAACTTAAAGGTTTTGTTTTGAAATTTAAATAGTTAAAACCCTAATATTTTGAAATGTTTCAAAACTTGCCCTCAAGTTTATTTTTATTTTTTGAATTTAAAAGTTGATTAAAAGTTAATTTAGAAAGGTTAAATTCTAAAACCCTAGTATTGTTTTGAAAAGTTCAAATCACACCCTTATGGTTTTATTAATTAATTATAGTGTATAATTAAAAGATATTTAATAAATCCATAAACTTTTGGTTTACAATTTAATTAAATTAAAAGTATAATTATTAAATTGGACCACCTAGTATTTTAAAAGAGTAAAATACACTCTATACTATATAACATTAAAAGTCTAATATTATATATGTATGAGTAAAAGCCAGTCTTACCGTTAGTAGGCCTCATTCACAAAGCTGGTCTATAAGGGGTGTTTAAGGAAATTGCCTATAAAATGGCGATTGAATGGGTATCCACTCTTACCCACCGCACTCTTGACTAGTGGAGGGTCGTTAGCCGAATGGGTAGGATAGGACAGAAACCTTCCATTATAAGTATAATGAAGTACAAAAGTAACTAAATGTTTTACAAATTCCCAATCTTAGTTACTTTAGGCAAAAGTGAATTGATGCAATTCCATGAAATTACACTTTGTACCCCCTGCGAAGATGTCAGTGGAGCATGTATGGTTAACCGGTACACTAAATGGTTCTAAGAAAAGGTGGCAAAGGGTGACTCAATGTTTGTCATAGTTCGGTGGAGCGTGTGTGGTTAACCGGCACATCGAATAGGTGACTGTAACATGTGGGGGCACCATGTAAGTTTGCATGGTTATTCACACCCTGTTTTGTGATCCTCGGCATCCCAGTCACAAATCAAGGGGCATATCGGTTTTAAACATGCCATTCAAAAGTTCAATGAATCTCAAAGGATCTAGGAGTTTTCAAAGCATTTAAAACTTAATTTGTTTTTCGTTTTTCTTGGTGGAAAATTAGTGAATCGTCATTCACTTACCTTCAAATGTTCTTCAATTTGGGTTACGGCATCCCTCTCCCAAGTTGTGGAATATTGTGTTGGGTCCTAGCCTTAGTATCTCATTTGGGTGATTTATTAAGGACTCAATCAATCAACTAACTTGAATTTATTTTCTCCCGTTTTGTAGATGTCAAAGTACGACAACTATAGTCTTCTCAAATCCCGTGGAACAAGCTTTCCACATGAAGATGATATTCCACGATTCGATCGAGGAACAAGAGATCATGCTTCACTTCCTCCACCTCCTCCAATTATTCTCCCTAACCCACAAGTTCGAAGGCTTGAAAAGTTCAAGCTCCCTCAAGCCCTTTTGTAAAGTAAACATGAAGAAGGAGAGTCAGTGTGTGCACACGTCCTAGAGATGAAGTCACACATTGATAGGTTAAGAATGTTGGGATTCGTTGTCTATGAGGAGCTGGCTGTTGACTGGGTTCTTCAGTCGCTTCCTAACTCATATAGTGAGTTCGTAATAGAGTATTGTATGATGAAGCACGACGTGACCCTTATAGATCTCACCTACATGCTTATTGCTGAATAATCAGCAATGGTTTGGCGCACTGGAAAAGCAAAGTTGAATGGTGAATCTGCCTTCCAGACCTCTATGGATATAGGCAATGGAAATGAAAGGCATGCCATGATCAAAAAGTTTGATCATAAGAGAAAGGCAAAGTCTGAAGTAGTTCCATGTGCTGTTCCAAAAGAGTCAATTTGCTTTTATTGCCAAGAGAAGGGGCATTGGAGACGAAGCTGCCCTATTTACCTAAGAGATCTAAGAGATGGGAGAGTCAAAACGTATGGCTCTGCATTAGGTAAAATCCATTAACTAACTCTTTTAAGTTCCTATTCTGGATTCTTAATACATAATGTGATAAGATTACAATGGATGTTTTGTAGGATCGAAGAAAAGAGAGGAAGCTTAAGGGAAGAAGTGAGCGAAATCTAATCGTGAAGAAATGGATTTCGATTGCATTACTTGAAGATTAGATTCTTGAGCTACTACTTGGAGTTAGAATAAGATTACTAAGAAATATGTATTAGCATAGTTTTTCAATGAATTGCATTGTAAGGACACATTTTTCCGCAATAAAATAAATTTTGATTTTATATTATTTATTTAACCTTGCAATGCCATATATGAAAAATTGACGTTTGAATGCAATAATGAATTTGATTCTTAATTATGTTATTTGTGCAAATGTCGAGAATTTACTAAATAGGGAGAGTTTCTCATTGCCCAAGTTTCAATTGGACAGAAACTTGGAATCATGCAACTTGGTTGCATGATGGATGAGAAATTTCATATTTGGAAATTAGACTAATTCGTTGACAAAGTGTCAAGTGAAGGACTAGGAGATCGCATACACAAAGTTGTGTGTTGATCAAGTCCACCACAAGAGTAACAAAGATATTCGTCATGATTTATTAAAGGTTTAGTGAATATGGTTATACTTATAAGATTGAGTATAATTCTGAATTGATTGAAAGAGTTTCAATCACTAACAGAACGAATAAGAAGAACCAAGTTGTAACGACCATAAAAATTCAACCAATTTTAACTTTTCAAAAACAACCAATTTTCTCAATGTTATTACAAAAAGGTTTTCAATACAATTATTATCAGAGTCTTCCCAGAATCACTTCATAAAACGTAATCATGAGGAGCGGTACGATCACGCCTTTGCCTTGCCACGGTATCCTAAAGAACCTGAAAAACATTAAACCACAACTATAAGCCCAAAAGCTTAGTGAGATACCCCAAAAATACCAACCACATATACCATACACGTATAACATGCCATAACATATCAGAACACAGAACAACCATGCACTTCGGGTCTACTGTGTGACTGGTCCGCCGCACCGGCCAACAGTCCACCTGGTCCACCCTCCGAGTCTACCCATATACCTCGAGTCTGCAGTGTGATTGGTCCGCCCTCTCCGGGCCTTCAATCTACCTGGTCCACTCTTTGAGTCTACAGTATGATTGGCCCGCCCGCACCGGGCCTTCAGTCGGCCTGGTCCACTCTCCAAGCCTCGACACGTCTGGTCCGCCCTCTTGGGGCCTACAGCCTATCCGGACCGCTTGCTGGGCCTTCGGGACAACCGGTCCGCCCTGGGTATCTTGGCCTACAGCACAAAGCAGGACCCGCCTCAACCCAACCCCAGTCCAATAACCATGTGCACATAAACATACAATCATATAACAATTCACAGTCAACATGCCGATCTAGCAGATCACATAACATATCATCATCCTAACCAGGATACCGACCTAACCGGTCACTAGCATAGCATCATCCTACATAACAGGATACCGACCTTAACCAGGTCTCTAACATATACCATCCTAGCTACCAGGATACAAATATATCAAAGCAATAACATAACAACAATACCCGGATCTCAATCCGATAAAGGGTCGGCCTTGGTGTGTTAGACCCTGTTGATATAGTGAGGATAACTCACCTTGCCACTGCCGAAACTCTGAACTGAAGAACCAGATTCTCGAATCACCGAGTCACCGAAAATCCTGAACTAGCCAACATAGCACAAATAATCATTAGGCTAAGCACAATAGCCTTGCAAGGGTAATTTAACCATTTTACCCTTAACTCAATCCGGCCCATCACTAGGTAGGCTCTCAAGCCCACTATTGGCCCAAAGACCAAAAGTCCGAAGTAAAGCCCACTATTGGCCCAATTTACTAAATTGGGCCCACCACACCAAATGGGCCTAGACCCATGGTCCATAACAACTAATGGGTCCACAATACTCTATCCATAATTGTTGGATTAATGTCTATGTCCATAACTATAATTGGTAAGACTTGACCCGACCCGGCATGGTCCATTTGGGTTGCATGGCATCATGCACTTGGATAGACTATAATGAGAGAAAGAAGACACTTATGGTTATTAATATATTATAAGTTCTAGTATATTAATAATAAGAATAATAAGATTATTTAATTAGTATTGATCAAGAATTAATCTAGGATTAATTAAGTGATCAAAAGAAGACTAATTAAATATATGGGTTGATTGTGTAAATCATCCATACTTGTATAGTGGGCTAATGCTCCATGGATAATCAAGTTGGGCTAAAACCCATAGGATGGTCCATGGATGCTCCATGGTGTATTTGAACCCATGGATCCAAGGAAATGGAAAGTCATGACAATTAGGGTTTACCCTAATTGTAACACTATATAAAGATCTTATTCTTGACAAAATCGGCCACTAGTGTGAGCAAGAGAAAGGCTAGCCGATTTTCATGAAGTGTAGAATTCTCTCAAGTTATTCCAAGTGTATTTGTTGTTGTGTGAACCATTTGAGGTGTCACACTTGGGGCACTAGGCACTCAAGCTTCATGAAGACTTCCTACATCAAAGAGGTATGTATTCTATCTTGTTACATTCATTGTTTTGTATGCTAGATTTGGATAATACCTTGGAAGTTCTTATTTGCATGTATAATAGAGAAAACATAGATACAAGGTATTTAGGGTTGCATGTACACTTAGGAGTGTTAGAATGCTCATAACCCAACAATGGTATCAGAGACTAGGCTTGTTTTCTTCTTATACTTGCAAAAGAAGCTGGAAAATCGAGTTTTGATGCTGTCTGCCCAGCAGACTCGCCGAGTCCATGAATGGACTCACCGAGTCCAAGGCAAAAAGCATCCAACTCGCCGAGTTGGTTCGTGCAGTCGATGAGTTGGACCCCCAGACAACATAAATTCGATTTTTTTGCAGGAATTGGACTAGGAACATTACCCTAAGATGTTTTTGGACTTATAAACATGTTTTTGATGTGGTAATGTTCATGCTAATCCAATTTCAAAGATAATTGTCAATAGATTCATGTTTTGTATTAGTTTAAGGTTTAGACTAATTACATGAAAAAGTTTGATTTGAATTATCGTATTCTTATGAGTTGCTTAGATTAATAGAAAAGTTGAGTGAAATAGTTGTTTTCAATCCAAATTAATCTAAGAGTTGATTCTAAAATGTGTTTTTGTAACTTGTCCTCAAGTTATATGAAATGTCAAATTTAAGTTTCATAAAACTCATAAAAGTTAGCAAAGGTTACAAAATGAAGAGTCTAGTTATAATTAAATGGTGTTATGACTCCATAATTTGTCCTCAAGTTATGGAGGACCAAGATTCTCTTCATTAAATAATAAAAAAATAAAAAGTGTAACCTTAATTAATTCCATAAGTTATAAAATAAAGAAAAGTTAATTCTTTTATTAGTTTAAAGTCTTCCATAAAACTACTTTAAACACATAAGTTATGTAATTAATTAGTTTTGAATAGTTTCAAAACTTGCCCTCAAGTTTTGGAATTTGTAAAGTTTTCTCTTATGAATACTTTAATTCCAAGTTAGCCCTTAGAATTTTAAAAGTTAAAATTCAACCCGTATACTTTATAATATTATAAGTTAATAATATATATATCTATAAGACTAAAGTCAGTCTTACCGCTAGTACGCCTCATTCACGAAGCCGGTCTATAAGGTGGGTATAAAGTTGTTGCCTATAAAATGGAAACTTAATGGGTGTCCACTCTCACCCACCGCTTGCTTGACTGGTGGAGGGTCGTTAGCCGAACGGGTTTGACAGGACTAGAATTATCCCTTCATTAAAAGTATTAATGATAAATACTAAGTAACTAAACTCTTAATAATACCCAATCTTAGTTACTTAGGAAAATGTGAATAAGGTGCTAATCCATGAAATTACACTTTGCACTTTGTTTAAGTCGGTTAGTGGAGCGTGTGTGGTTAACCGGCACACTAACTCGTATTTAACAAGTTAAGAAAAGGGTAACTTAATGTTTATCATAGTATCGATGGAGCGTGTGTGGTTAACCGGCACATCGATTGAGGGGTAAACACTTAAGGGTACCAAGTAATTTGCATGGTTCCTTCACACCTTGTTTTGTGATCCTCGGCATCCCAGTCACAAAACCTGAAGGGCACACTCAAGATTGAAACATGCCATTGAACAGTTCAATGAATCTCAAAAGATATAGGAGTTTCAAAACCAATTAAAACCTAATAATACATTTCGTTTATCTTGGTGGAAATTGGTGAATCGTCATTCACCTACCTTCAAATATTTTATAGCTTGGATTACGGCATACCACTTCTAAGTTATAAGATAGTTTGTTGGGTCCTAGCCTTAATATTTCATATTGGGTGTCATATTAAGGACTTAAGATCAACTATCTTGAATATCTCCCAAAAGATGTCTGATTTAGACATTTATGATCTTCCCAAATCTCTTGAAACAAGCTTTCCTAATGAAGATGATGTCCCATGGATATCATACTTCTTTCACCTCTTCAAATTATTCTCCCCAACCCACAAGTTCTTGAAAAGTTTAAGGTCACTCAGGCCCTATTGGCAAGGCATGGTCTAGGTGTGGTTACATCTTGGAGATGTAGTCACATCTTGACAAGCCGGTAGAGTTGGGTGTCAAAGTCTTGAGAAAGTTGGTGTTTCAATCACTTTCTAAGTCACATAGTGAGTTCCTTTGGGACACCTATAAAACAGACTATGACAAGACCCTTAATGATCTTATCTATTTGTTAAGATCAACTTCCTTAAAACTTGATGGACATTGACAATAGTGACACAGGAAATCCAGAAAAACATTCTCTTCCCAATGGAAAGGGATCAGCCATAGTCAACTCGGTTGACCAAATGGTAAAGAGAAAAGCTAAGTTTGTGATAGTACCGTGTACCATTATCAAAGGGTCCATATGTTTATATTGCCAAATAAAGGGGCATTGGTTGCGAAGCTGCCAAATTTACCTAAGGATGTTAAAGTCAATAAGTTTGACTCTACTTCAGGTAAAGTCCACTATCTAACTATGTTAAGTTTCTATTATGAGATTCTTGATACATGATGTGACTGGGTCACATGGTGATGTTTTAAGAATCAAAGAAAAGTGAAGAAACTTAAAGAAAGAATATGTTGAATCTGATGGCGTATATGGATTTCTATCGCATAGTTTGACGATCGGATTCTTGAGCTACTTCTTAGGAGTTATGAGATATTGCTTAGGAATAGATTGTTGGATTAATGTCTAAGTCCATAACTATAATTGGTAAGACTTGACCCGACCCGACATGGTCCATTTGGGTTGCATACCATCATGCACTTGGATGAGAGAAATAAGACACTTATGGTTATTAATATATTATAAGTTCTAGTATATTAATAATAAGAATAATAAGATTATTTAATTAGTATTGATCAAGAATTAATCTAGGATTAATTAAGTGATCAAAAGAAGACTAATTAAATATATGGATTGATTGTGTAAATCATCCATACTTGTATAGTGGGCTAATGCTCCATGGATAATCAAGTTGGGCTAAAACCCATAGGATGGTTCATGGATGCTCCATGGTGTATTTGAACCCATGGATCCAAGGAAATGGAAAGTCATGACAATTAGGGTTTACCCTAATTGTAACACTATATAAAGATCTTATTCTTGACAAAATTGGCAACTAGAATCACACTAGTGTGTGAAGTGAAAGGGCTAGCCGATTTTGATGAGTGTAGAATTCTCTCAAGTCATTCCAAGTGTTTTGATGATTGTGATTCCATTTGAGGTGTCACACTTGGGGCACTAGGTACTCAAGCTTCATGAAGACTTTCTACACCAAAGAGGTATGTATTCTATCTTGCTATAGTTACTGTTTTGTATGCTAGATTAGGATAATACCTTGGAAGTTCTTATTTGCATGTATAATGGAGAAAACATAGATCCAAGGTATTTAGGGTTGCATGTACCTTAGGAGTGTTAGAATGCTCAAAACCCAACATAGATAACAACAAGTTTTCATATGGATTGTAAGGATAAGTTTTTCCGCATAGTTTTAAAATAAAGGAAAATTTTGATTTTATTTTTTTTAAACTATCCTTACAATGGCATTTGAGGAAGAATTGTTGCTTATATGATTCCATTAATAGCAAGAGTGGAAATATGAAATTGATTCTTTCATTTGTGGTAATGTCTAAATTTACCAAATATGGAAAGATTCTCATCACCCAAGTTTCAATTGGACCGAAACTTGGAATCATGCAAGTCATATAGCATGATGAATGAGAACTTTCAATTATTGGAAAATTAAGACTAACTACTTGTTCACATGGATGTGTGAGTTAAGTAACGGACTAAGGGATCGAGTACACATTCTTGTGCACTGATTAAGTCCACCACAAAATATCGATAAGATTATTTGTCATAATTTACTAAAGCTTAGTAAATATGGTTATACTTACAGGCTAAAGTATAATTCTGAGACATTGGAAAAGTTTCAATGTAAGTTAGAGCGAATAAGAAGAATCAACTTAGGCAGAAGGATAAAAGTTTCTTAAATCTGAAAAGATGGGAGAGTACTTTAGTATCAGTTTTTGTGATCATCTTAATAATTAAGAAACCATATCAAAGTTAGTTCTCCAAGGAAATCTTAGTGTATTCTTATGACTAAGAAGAGGAACTTGAATTGTTGAAATGGTTAAATCAAGAAGATGAGTCATACTTTGTTCCAATACAAGTCTTAGAGTCATACTCCAAGATTGTAACCTGAGTGACATGTCTTAAAAAAGGTTTAAAACACTTGTCAAATGTAAATGTAAAAGTTTTCTACTCTTGTACATTTGAAATTGGTAAGTTGTGATGTTTTGGATAAAACAAAGACCAACTTAGGCCAATTTTGTGAAGTGTTGGTCTTGGTTAGAATCCACACTATCTCTTGAATAACTGACAAGAAAGTCTTATATGTCAAGAGGACAGTGGGAGTCTTAAAGGTCTTGAAAGTCTCAAGAACTAATCAAGAATAAAACCTGAAGTTCTTCACTAGCACACGACTTGAGGTTTATAACCTATCGCGTTGACATATTATGTGCCCATTCCAGTTAAAGTTCGCTTTGCATATGAGTTCTTAGAGTTCTCAATTGGTTGCACAACAACTTGGAAGCAATGGCAGGCCCTTGAGCTGCCAGGTGGCAAGAATTTAAGATTGAGTTCAATCCATATGAGTTTGGATTTGTCATTATCCTGTCTTGTGATTATGGTTTTGACAAATTCATATGGGTAGGAACTCATACACCATAAAAATCTAAGTGTCATAACGTTTCTCTCCGATTCATGAAAATAATGGTGAGGAAACACTTTCACCAAGTAGATTTTAGCTAGATAGCAATTGTGATATTTGCATTCTCAAAGTCGTTAGTGGAGCGTGTGTGGTTTACCGGCACACTAACCTGGACTTGTGAGAAGTGGCAAAAAGGTCTAACCATTATGATTACGACATCCCTCTTCATAATTGTTTAGACACACAAGTGTGCTATCTAAGGGAAGGTGTATGATTTTGATAAAGTTTTATCAAAACAATCTAGTATCAGAAATCTGAACTTTGGTAAGAAAGTCAGCTAATTTCTAGGTACATGTCAAAGCTAGTGGGAGCATAAGTGTTATGCTAATAATCATCATGTTAGTGGGAGCATGATAATTATGATAAAGGTTGCAAGTTAGCATTCTTAATTATAGAAAACAAAAGGTTTCCATTGGGCAAAAGTTGTTTTGCTATAATTAAGGGAGAGGAAATTATACTTCATCTCAAATCTAAAAGCTTAAATTGAGGTTTTAATCATTTAGTCAAGGATATATATATATATATATATATATATATATATATATATATATATATATATATATATAAATTTCATGTTGGAATGGCTCAACATAAGGAAATTATGTATATGGGTCCATTATTTGCGTTCTAAAATTCTATTATGATTACGGCATCCCTTTTCATAATCTAAATTATGAGAACTTGGAAAATTGAAATGGAAATGTTATAGCAAAAGACTGGTTTAGTCTTTATGTGAGACATCATGAATCGATTCCCATATGCTTCAGATATAGGATCGATTACATGTGCTATATTCATCCTTTCTAAAATTTTCCAAATGCCTGGGGCATTAAGAAGGGAAAAGGTTTAGAACTGGATATGACTAAAAGGATTAAACAATTGTCGAGGACAATCTAAGGTTTACCAAAGATTGGGTGCTCAAGGACAGTTGGAAGTATAGTGATAATTTTGGAAGGACCATATTGACATAGTCTGTAAGGAGGCAACTCTTGTTCAGAAGGGATAAGTCAAAATGGAATCTGGAAATGTTTCAATGTTAGAATTTTCAATCTATTTGAGATAACGAAACTTAATGCAAGAAGGATGTTTCCAAGGAGCTGATCTCCTTTGGAGTACTCTGTAATGATTGTTGTCAAGTCTTTCTGACTTTGTGCATAATCATTACAAGAGGATCAATGCATATAAGTTTAGAATCTAACAAATTTCAGTAAATGGCATGAATTTGGAATTCTTGCATTTGCAGTAAGGATTTGGGAGTGTGAAAAGAGAATCATTGGAGTTATGTTCAATTGATTTATTTCACAAAGTAAAGATCATAGACAAACATAGTATGCATACTTGGTGTGTGGCATGACTAGTGTTTAGAAAACATAGTGTACATGCTTGGAGCATGGGACTACTATTGTTTTAAATTCAAGAATAAAGTTGATAGTTGAAAAAGTATACAATGAATAATGTGTAATCATATGGTGATAAATAAAAGGTGTTTTATTTATGTTCATAGGTTTTGATACCATATTGGATTCAATTATTATTGTGTTTCATTTTGCATGTTTTGACTTCCAGAATAAACTAGGTTATTCTTCCGGAATGACTAAGTTATTCAAACCATCCACAGTCGGTCATATGTTGGAAGTAGATATGAATTAAGACTGTCATGGGTTGGCTTGTAGAGGTCTAAGGTGTTGGACAACGGGCTACAACACTCATGAGTGCTCATAAGTTCTGAGTATTGGATTCAACCCGCGCTCATTGGAATCACTTCATGGATTTTATCACGAGTGATCATGAGACGATAATATCTTATATTCTTCAAACCTAGAGATATGAGTTGTTACTATGAGTTGGTTGTACATTGATTGCATGAAAACGCATTTGGTAACTCGGTGCTATAAAACGTGCCTTTGTGTATGATTCAACAAGTAGTAGAACAAGCCATATGAGTCGAAGTTTATCCATTCCTTCTACCTTCAGGATAAAAGTGATATCTGTGGTCCCCTCGATGATTTGATGATGACAAATGGAAGTGCTCGGCCGAGCCAGGACTGATTTGATTTGTTCAATTAGTCAGTCGTCATAAATCGGAAATCGGGAAACAACAAATGGACAGAGAGAATGATTATAATCCATGTCTCAATCCATATGATATCTAGAATGGAGAAATACATGATCCCTTATCTAATGGACAAGTCATTGACAAAGGTCAGAGTTCATCTACAAGGTCAGAGTTCGACAGAAGCTTTTGAGAGCTACGATTGCCAGTTGGTTCCTGAAGTCATACGCAATAATAGTTTTAGACTTATCCAAGTGGGAGACTGTTGGATTAAGACTTGACCCGACCCGGCATGGTCCATTTGGGTTGCATGGCATCATGCACTTGGATAGACTATAATGAGAGAAAGAAGACACTTATGGTTATTAATATATTATAAGTTCTAGTATATTAATAATAAGAATAATAAGATTATTTAATTAGTACTGATCAAGAATTAATCTAGGATTACTTAAGTGATCAAAAGAAGACTAATTAAATATATGGGTTGATTGTGTAAATCATCCATACTTGTATACTGGGCTAATGCTCCATGGATAATCAAGTTAGGCTAAAACCCATAGGATGGTCCATGGATGCTCCATGGTGTATTTGAACCCATGGATCCAAGGAAATGGAAATTCATGACAATTAGGGTTTACCCTAATTGTAACACTATATAAAGATCTTATTCTTGACAAAATCGGCCACTAGTGTGAGCAAGAGAAGGGCTAGCCGATTTTCATGAAGTGTAGAATTCTCTCAAGTTATTCCAAGTGTATTTGGTGTTGTGTGAACCATTTGAGGTGTCACACTTGGGGCACTAGGCACTCAAGCTTCATGAAGAATTCCTACATCAAAGAGGTATGTATTCTATCTTGTTACATTCATTGTTTTGTATGCTAGATTAGGATAATAACTTGGAAGTTCTTATTTGCATGTATAATAGAGAAAACATAGATCCAAGGTATTTAGGGTTGCATGTACACTTAGGAGTGTTAGAATTCTCATAACCCAACCATAATGTCCAGTCATGGCCCAAAATCCAGCAACCCAATAACAGCCCAATCCCAAAGGCCCAAAATGAAAAACCCAACAGAGGGAGTATGCTGGGCGTACCCTCCTTGGTATGTCGGGCGTACATGTTGATTCGCGATTGGGGATCGAGGCACTGACCCGCTATGCGGGGCGTACTCCTCTGATACGCGGGGCGTAACTTCGCTGCTTATTACGTCCACATAACTTCTTAATGGCTTAAGCTCTTAAGCCCAAACTTCATATCCTTAGGCCAAATATGCCTAAGATTGATAAAGTATCAAACTTTATCTCTTGGGATGTCCATAAAGCTCTTAATCCAAGGTCTTAATCCATTAAGACCTACTTATCTCACCCATGGAACAACCACAACCCTTGGGACCTCATTTTTCTCACTCAAGACCTCCCCTAAGGTCTGAAAGGACAGATAATCTCGACCAACTGAAAACATGCATCAAGATGAGAACTTTTGGGACAAGAATGATGTCAAAACTTCACAACACTTATATCTATGCAATATAAATGTCAAGCAAGAAGCTTTATACTTCTGATAGACTCCAAAGGATGATATCTTTCCAGATCTATAAGCTCCAGCCACTCAACTCCTTCTTTGACAACTTCCTATTTCTTCTTCTAGCCTCTCCTTTTCCAAAATAAGCTTTCCAAGGCCAAACACACCCAACAATGGAGGTGGAACTGCTATCAAGGGTTTCTGAGGTTAAGAGAGTGCTTATGGAGGCTAGGGTATGAACCAACATGTTCCTTATATAGTGGCTGACCCTAATTTTAGGGTTTTAGAACTCTGAGAGTACGCTGGGCGTACTCGACCCTGCACCCGCGTCCATTTATACACTTACGCTAGGCGTAACCCATCCTACGTTGGGCATACTCGGCGTGTTCCAACTTTCATATTTGGCCCTCTCTTTCAATTTTTCCCACAAAAGGACCAAAATACCCTTCCTCTTAAGTACCGGGGACTCACAAATAAGTACTTCTAAGGACGGGGCGTTACAATTCTCCCCCACTTAAATTAGGCTTCGCCCTCGAAGCCTGCGAAAACTCGACTCCAGAACTTCTCCCGCCACGCACCACCTGGTATTATCCAGACCAGGTTCCTTAAGACACAACCATCGAAATCAGAAACTCAACTTTCCCTTTTCTTGCGGTGTTCTGACCACCGCCTCAAGCCGGCCACCGGCTTCACCCTTTGATAACCACACTTATCAGATACCACACTTATCAGCCGTGTACCACTCCATGGCATTTTCTTGATCCAGATCACAACAATCACTCGACTCTTACATGCTAGATATAACCCTGAACCACCGGGTTCCCGATCCGAGTCCAACTCTATCCACTCCATGCTGACAGAATGACACATTCTTCAGCCTCAGAGCAATTCCCATGAGTTCTCCTCTTGCAATCGCATGCACATGCTGAACTAGCTCTAGCACCCTCGGGATGGGAAAACCCGTCATACTAACGACAACTCCATACATCCCCCAGGATGAATCACCCCTACATACACAACTCCTTGATCAGAATCAAACTGGGAATCCAAGACTCCATCCCTGCATCCCTTCCGAGCCTCTTGGCTCTACCCCCACGGAATTCCTTCCGCAACCTCAGCAGACATCCCATCCGGATGTGATTCCATACAACTGCCGCAATCACGCTGCTCAATGACCATAATTGGATCACTCCAATCATAACTCTGCACTGCCGCTTTCACTTCCGTGAATTTACACTCCCTCTTGGAGCTACATTCCTCTCTCTTTCCTTACCAAGGAAATCCACTTGGTCGCCTTGTCACTGCGACAAGTGCCACGATGCTCGCCCAACGCTACACCACTCCCCTATAGCATAACCGCTATCCATGCAACACACATGCTCTGAATCTGCTCGCAAGGACTCTCGAGTCCATGCACTATCTCCATTAATCGAGATCATTACCCGGGGCTAGACCTTCTAACGCTATCACATCACGACATACTCAATCCATATCCCTAAACAGATCTATCAACACATGCAGAGTCTTCAGCATGACTGGACCGCCTTACCAGGCCTTCAACCAATCTGGACCACTCTCAGAACCTTCAGCAGATCTGGACCGCCCTCCAGGGCTTTCAGTTTGGCTGGACCGTCCTCCGAGCCTTCGGTCTGACTGGTACGCCTACCGGCCTTTAGTCTATCCGGACCGCTCAACTAGAATTCATCATTCCGAGTTATCCCTCCGGGAGACTCCCCCATCCATACTGTTCTAGCCCTCTAGGGGTTCCGAACTCTATCTCCATCCTACATACTCAATCCCGGCCTGATCCCAGGCCCTCCACAATCGAATACCCTTGGTCTGTATCCCGCCCCGCATGCCTGCCACTTACTCATACCAGCCTACGCTCTTGGCTGACAGAAACACTGTTGAATCCCAAGCAGCTAAACAACCTCACATGCTCATCGATCTTCCGGAGAATTTTCCAATTCTCCCCCACTTATAGCACTGACTATCAATCACCGATCGTCATCACCGACCTCCCTCAACAACCTTACACCACACAAACACTTACACGCGAACTGATCCCCACTAGCACGAGAAACTTTCACAAAATCACATAACAACACTGATCATCCCGAGCTCGAAAGAACTCAATCTGCAGCTAACAACTCCTCAGAATGCAAATGCTACCCGACATTCAAACCAGACACCAGATTTCCACTAATAACCTTCATGAATGATAACCAACGAAATTCCCAATACTAAACCCATAACCATACCATAACCCTCAAAGAACAACGAATACCATACCGAAAACCACACAACGAGACTAGCAGATAAACAATACTCCACAATAATCACAAGATAACAAGATATCAAGAAAGAAACATACCCGTTGCTGCATCCGACACTACTCTGACCTCCTCAGCTGTAAGTTGAAAAGAACGACCCTGAGCCCTTAGGGGCTCCGCTCCACCCTGACCTCCGCCCGTGATCCTCAAAGTGGCCGGTGCTGGAGCCTACACCGGTCCTGCAGCAAGTTGTGGACAGTTGACCCTCAAGTGTCCAATCTGATGACAATGATAACAAATCCTCAAATCCCGACCCGGGGCTGATTGCCGACAATCCCTCGCATAGTGCCCCTCCTTTCTGAACTTGCGGCATGAACCACCGGACCTACAAACTTCGGTGTGACCCTTCCCACACTTCCCACAAGCGTGGCTGCTCTGATCTCCCACCCTAGAATCAACGGTCTTGGACCGTTTCGGCGCAGGCTGCGACTGCATCAGAGCCTGCCTCAGCTCTCGCAACTGTAACTCAATCTCTAACTCACGCCGCCTGGCGGCCTCCTGCAACTCCAACAAAGTCTCGCACCTCTGCGTAGACACAAACTGTCTGATATCTCTCTTGAGCATACTCAGATATCGGGACATCTGAGCCTGATCCGAAGCGAACTCAGGGCAAAACATCGCCCTCTCAGTGAACATCCTGGTGATCTCCGTCACCGACTCCGAATCCTGCTTCAGCTCAAGGAACTCCTGAGCCAATCTCTCCCTCTCAACCCGCAGAACATAACGAGTGTTGAACATCTCTCTAAACTGATCCCATGAAACCGTAGTCCTCTGCGCATCCGAATATGACCCCGTGGTCAATCTCCACCAATCCTTCGCCCCGAGCCTCAGCAGGTTCAGAGCACACCTCACCCTCTGATCAGCAGGGCATGAACACGTGAAGAAACACCCCTCCACGTCCGACAACCATCTCATAGCAACGATCGGGTCCTGAACTCCATCAAAGGTAGGAGGCTTCGTATTATCAAAGTCCCGATACTGAAAACCTTGACCGGCTCCTCCCCCTGTTGCTGTTACAGCCGCTTTAGCCGTCGCGGCAGCCGTCTCAGTGAGAGCCGCATAACGCTCATCAAAATACTCAACCATGGCGGTCTTGATCGACCCAAATAGTTCTGGCAGCTCGGCCCGGAACAACGCAGCAACCTCATCATGCAAGATCTCACGAATCCTAGCATCCAACTCGCCTGTGCTCATCTGACCAATAACCTCAAGCAGTACCGACCCACCCTGACCGCCCTCTCCGGCTCCTGATCCTGAACCGGATCCGCTTCCAGCATGCCTCGTGACCACCATACTGAAAAACACCACAAAATCTCAGACACTTCCCACTATCCCGGGAACCAACTCTCAACCCAACCCTAGAGGTCATGGTTTCCCTGATACGCGTTTGGGTCCTGTGCTTTCAATAGTACGGGCCCATACTACCTTCCACGCCTACCAATATTTGTATGAAGTACTACTACAACACCCTAGTGAAAACATACATAATAAACGCTCAATCCTCACTCCTAGAGGAACACCGGAAATCTCCCACAGAGGACACTAGGCTAGCAGGCATCATAAATCAGGCAACACTTATCATGAAACCTTGAAGATCTCTAGCCTAGTACTAGCATGATGTTCTATCAAAGCTCAAAAACAAATATCATGTATGGTATTTTGGGGTTACTTACTGGCTCCGGCTGATCGTACCTCCGTGTCCTCCTTTTACTCATTTTGAAAACCATTTTAAATTCTCTTTTAAAAACTCCCCCTGATTTGAGACTGGATTCACACGAATGTTCCTCCAATTCACTCAAACCAAGGCTCTGATACCAACTTGACCATAAAAATTAACCTAATTTTAACTTTTCAAAAACAACCCATTTTCTCAATGTTATTACAAAAAGGTTTTCAATACAATTATTATCAGAGTCTTCCCAAAATCACTTCATAAAACGTAATCATGAGGAGCGGTATGATCAAGCCTTTGCCTTGCCACAGTGTCCTGAAGAACCTGAAAAACATTAAACCACAGCTGTAAGCCCAAAATCTTAGTGAGATACCCCCAAAATACCAACCACATATACCATACACGCATAACATGCCATAACATATCAGAACACAGAACAACCATGCACTTCGGGTCTACTGTGTAACTGGTCCGCCGCACCGGCCAACAGTCCACCTAGTCCACTCTCCGAGTCTAGCCATATACCTCGAGTCTGCAGTGTGATTGGTCCACTTGCTCCAGGCCTTCAATCTACCTGGTCCACTCTCTGAGTCTACAGTATGACTGGCCCGCCCGCACCGGGCCTTCAGTCGGCCTGGTCCACTCTCCGAGCCTGGGCACGTCAGGTATGCCCTCTTGGGGCCTACAGCCTATCTGGACCGCTCACTGGGCCTTCGGGACAACCGGTCCGCCCTGGGTATCTTGGCCTACAGCACAAAGCAGGACTCGCCTCAACCCAACCCTAGTCCAATAACCATGTGCACATAAACATACAATCATATAACAATTCACAGTCAACAAGCTGATCTAGCAGATCACATAACATATCATCAATCTAACTAGGATACCGACCTAACCGGTCACTAGCATAGCATCATCCTACATAATAGGATACCGACCTTAACCAGGTCTCTAACGTATACCATCCTAGCTACCACGATGCAAACATATCAAAGCAATAACATAACAACAATACCCGGATCTCAATCCGATAAAGGGCCGGCCTTGGTGCCTTAGACCCTGTTGATATAGTTAGGATAACTCACCTTGCCACTGCCGAAACTTTGAACTGAAGAAGCAGATTCTCAAATCACCGACTCACCGAAAATCCCAAACTAGCCAACATAGCATAAATAATCATTAGGCTAAGCACAATACCCTTCCAAGGGTAAATTGACCATTTTACCCTTAACTCAATATGGCCCAACACTATGTAGGCTCTCAAGCCCACTGATGGCCTAAAGACCAAAAGTCTGAAGCAAAGCCCACTATTGGCCCAATTTACTAAATTGGGCCCACCAAACCAAATGGGCCAAGTTCCATGGTCCATAACAACTAATGGGTCCACAATACTCCATCCATAATGTCCAGTCATGGCCCAAAATGTAGCAGCCCAATAACAGCCCAATCCCTAAGGACCAAAATGAAAAACCCAACAGAGGGAGTACGCTGGGCGTACCCTCCTTGGTATGTCGGGCGTACACACTGATTCGCGATTGGGGATCGAGGCACTGACCCGCTACGCGGGGCGTACTCCTCTGTTACGCAGGGCGTAACTTCGCTGCTCATTACGTCCACATAACTTCTTAATGGCTTAAGCTCTTAAGCACAAACTTCATATCCTTAGGCCAAATATGCCTAAGATTCATAAAGTCTCAAACTTTATCACTTGCGACGTCCATAAAGCTCTTAATCCAAGGACTTAATCCATTAAGACCTACTTATCTCACCCATGGAATAACCACAACCCTTGGGACCTCATTTTTCTCACTCAAGACCTCTCCTAAGGTCTGAAAGGACAGATAATCTCGACCAACTCAAAGCATGTATCAAGATGAGGACTTTTGGGACAAGAATGATGTCAAAACTTCACAACACTTAGATCTATGCAATATAAATGTCAAGCAAGAATCTTTATACCTCAGATAGACTCCAAAGGATGATATCTTTCCAAATCTATAAGCTCCAGCCACTCAACTCCTTCTTTGAAAACTTCCTCTTTCTTCTTCTAGCCTCTTATTTGCCAAAATAAGCTTTCCAAGGCCAAACACACCCAACAATGGATGTGGAACGGCTATCAATGGTGTCTGAGGTTAATAGAGTGCTTATGGAGGCTAAGGTATGAACCAACATGTTCCTTATATAGTGGCTGACCCTAATTTTAGGGTTTTAGAACTCTGAGAGTACGCTGGGCATACCTCTAGTACGCTGGGCGTACTCGACCCTGCACCCGCGTCCATTTATATACTTACGCTTGGCGTAACCCAGCCTACGATGGGCGTATTCGGCGTGTCCCAACTTTCATATTTGGCCCTCTCTTTCCACTTTTCCCAAAAAGGACCAAAATACCCTTCCTCTTAAGTCCCAGGGACTCACAAATAAGTACTTCTAAGGACTGGGCGTTACACAAATAGGCTGAAAGATAAAATTTTCTCTATTTTAAGAAGAAGGGAGAGTACCTTTTATTATGTTTTATGATAAGTCTTAATGATTAAGAACCACATCTCAATTGATCCTCTAAGTGAGTCTTAGTACAATTGTATGTCTGAGAAAAGGAATCAAGAATTGAAGAAATGGTTAAATCAAGAAGTCAATCATACTTCGTTCCAAAACAAGTCTTAGAGTTAAGATTGTGACATTGAGTAACAAGTATTAAGAAGGTTTATAACATTCATAAAATGTAGAATTTGGAAAAAGGTTTTCCTATTCTTGCACATTTGGAATTGGTAAGTTGTGATGTCTTGGATAAGACAAAGACCAACTAGGACCAATTTGTGAAGTGTTTTGTCTTGATAAAACTGCACTAACTCTTGAATATTCATTTTTCATGAAATGCTTCTTGATAAAAGAATCTTATATGTCAAGGAGTCAGTGGGAGTCTTATTAGTCTTGAAAGGTTTCAAGAACAAATCAAGAATAAACCTTATCGATCATAACTAGCACACGACTTGAGGTTTATAACCTATCGTGTTGACGCTATTTTGTTTCTGTGCTATTCCGATTGAGTTAATTATGCATATAAGTTCGATGAGTTCTCATTTTAACGCATAAAAGGCAAGCACCATGATCGATGGAAAGTACATTGATAGGAAAGGGTGAGCTGCTGAACTGCTTGGAAGACATGGTGGGCAGTCGTGTTGCTATAAGGCAAGAAATCAAGATTGAGAAAGTTCGGTCCATATGAGTTTGGATTTGTTGCAAACATTTGTTTTGACAAATTCGCATGGATAGGGGCACATACACCATTAAAATCTAAGTGTCATAAGATTCCCTCCTTCATGAAAATGACTGTGAGGAAATGCTTTCACTAAGAGAGATTTTAAGAAGATAGTGATTGTGAAAATTGTATTCTTGAATCCGATTATGGTTACGGTATCCCTTTTCATGATTCGAATTGTGAGATTTGGCAATTAGTCTTAATTGTTTAGACACACATATGAACTATCTAAGGCAAAGGTGTATAAGTTTGAGAATCTTAGATAAAGGATTATCAAAGCATTAGAAATATGAACTTAAGAAATTCAATAATAATTGTTTTCTGGAAGTTAAGCTGTTTCTGAATACAAGTCAAAGCTAGTGGGAGCATAAGAGTTATGCTTATGTGATAATAATCATCATAGTGGGAGCATAAATGTTGTGCTTGTATGATTATTATGGCAAGTATTACAAGTTAGCAATATTAATTATAGAAAACAAGAGTTAAACTTTGCAAAGTCGTAAGGGTTGAAAAGTTGTTTTGCTATAATTAAGGGAGAGAATATTATGCTTCATTTCAAATCTAAAGGCTTAGGTTGTGGAATGTTAATAAATTTAGTCAAGGATAGATAGTGCGTTCTCAAATTTCGATTATGATTATGGCATCCCTCTTCATAGTTCGAATTGTGAGAACGTGACACATAAAATATTATGGCAAAAGATTGATAAAGTATTGTATCTTTATGTAAGACATTATGCATCGTGTCCCATACGCTTCGGGTATAGGATTGATTGCAAATGTTATTTGACCATTCTAAAATTTTCCAAATGTCTAGCACATTTAGAGGGAAAAAGGACAAGAATCGGTTTTAACTAAGATAATTAAACAACTATCAAAGGACGATCCAAAGCTCTCTGAGGATTGGTCGCTTGTGATTAGTTGGAAGTATGATATTGGATGGACCATATCGACATTAGTATGAATAGATAAGATTCTATTAAGAATGAGTTGTCATATGGAAAATATGGAAATGTTTCCATATTGTGAGTTGGATATTGAGATTCTATGTCTAGATTAGAAAATTTTATGCAAAAGGATGTTCAAATGAATGTACTTTGAGTAAGAGACATCATGTCTATGGAATTGTATTGTAACAATCTCAAATAGAGAACTTTGTAATTTCATTGGCAATAGTCATTGTGATTTTTGTACTATGACATTACGAAAGGATCATTGCATAAAATGTTAGAATCTAGCATATTCTATAAGTAGCATTCACAAAGTAAGGACCATAGGTAAACATTGTGTGCATGCTAAGAGCATAGGACAAGTATAGTTATAATTTAAGTAAGAAGTTGATTATCCGAAACAACAAATAATGAGTAATCGATATGGTGATAAATAAAAGGTGTTTTATCTATACTCAAAGGTTTGAGGCCATATGGGATTAGTATTATTCTTGTGTTTCACTTTGCATGTTTTGACTTCCTAAATAATTTAATTGGTTCAGAACAGTCAAATTATTCGAACGGGCCACAGTCATTCATATGTTGGAAGTAGGTACGAATGAAGACTGTCGTGAATTGGTGTGTGGATTGTCTAAAGTGTATTAGACATAAGAAAATGTTTGCTGCAACGTTTATGAGTGCTTATGAATATGATTTGAGCATTGGATTAAACCCACGCTCACTTGGATCACTTCATGGATTTTATCACGAGTGATTGGTGAGACGATAATATCTTATATTCTTGAAACCGAGATGTGTGAGTTGTATCTTGCGAATCGATTGCACATTGATAATATGTAAATGCACCAGTAACTTGATGTTATAAAACATATTGTTGTGTGTGATTCGGTAAGTGAGTGCAAGCAAGCATTGAATCAAAGTTTATCCATTCCTTTTATCTAAAGTAGGATTAAAGCGATATCTTTGGGCCCCTCGATGATTTAGTGATGGCACCTATGTGCTTGGCCAAGCCGGGACTAAATTGATGGTTGAATTGTAGTCTGTTGTCAGTCGTCATAAATCGGAAGTCGGGAAATAGTATAGAGAGAATGATTAAGTTCATGTCTCATATCTATACGATATCTAGAATGGAGGAATATATGATCTGTTATCTAAAGGACACACGTATCTGATAAGATCAGAGTTGACAGCGGCTTTGGAAAGCTATGATTGCAGATCAGGATCTGAAGTCATACGCAGAATAGTTATTAGACTTATCCAAGTGGGAGACTGTTGGATTAGTGTCTAAGTCCATAACTATTTTGGTATGTACTTAAACCGATGGTGCATGGTCCTTTTGGGTTGCCTTCACCAAAGCAACTTGATAGGATGAATTATGGAGAGAAAGGATTAATTATGATTTATTAATATATTATGAGAATAATATATTAAAGGAGAAATCAGATTGTTTAATTAATATTAGTCAAGAATTAATTGATATATAATTTTGTGGCTAAAAGAGATTAATTAAACTTAAGGGACTGGAACTGTAATTATAAGATAATTACATTTGCGCTATGGATCACCTTGGAATAATAGGTTGGACGAATTCTATGGGGAAACCCATTAGAAATCGTCCAAGGGTTATTCTCAAAGGGTCCATGGGCTGCTAAGGGCTTAAGCAATCAAATTAGGGTTTCCTAGTTGAAAACCCTAATAGCCTACATGTATATATAGTACCGTTAAGCCCCAAAAACGTGGCTAAGAGTTCCTTTAGGGTTTCTGGACGTTTTGGGTAGCCTCCACTCTCCTTATTCTTCATCCTCTTGCTCTTGGTGTTTGTGAGCCATTAGAGGAGTGACAATTGTGACTCTAAGCTTTCTAAAGTCATTGTAAAGAGGAATTGAGATTGTTATTGCTACATAACAATCAAATGTAATTCTCTAAACCCTAATTTCAGTTTATAATATGTTGGATCTAAGATTGTAAGTCTTGGATACATTGCGTATACAATAGAGAAACCTAGATCCAAACATTAGGGTTTGTATGAGCACATAGGATTGTTCTTATGGCTACAACCCATCACTTAGTGCATTCCTTGTGGGGTGATGTTAGGTTGTCAGATTTGTTGCGCACTACGACTATCCCCCAATATATGCAGGTCACTTCTCAGACATATATAGTTGATCAGGCTATATCCCTCCCAAACTTGATCACATATCCCAATGCATACTTGTAGCGTACAACTCCTCTTCTTTTACTTTATGTTCTTCCTAGTTATGATACTATGCGAGCATGTATGCATGTACTTATACTTTTAACAAGAAACTATTTATTTTCTAAAAGTATAGTCATTTGAAAATGTTTAATCAGAGACTTTTAGTCCCAAATGTGTTGATAGTTTGTATATCTTATATGGTTCGATATACTTAGTTCACTATAAACAGTGCTCTGATACCAATCTGTCACACCCCAAAACCAAGGATGGTGTAAACGTCCGGGGGTGGGAATTGACTTCATGTATAGTATCATAACAACAAGTATCATATTGATCAAATCAAACATAACCATCATAAATATAATTGAAAAAGTTACATCATAGTATATGTTTACATGTTTCAAAATCAATTACATTATGATGACAAAATAACTTGTTTGACGTCTTAGCATCCCATCCTCAAAAGCAGTTGATTACCTGTTTTATTGATTTCCTGAGAATATAAGTACTTTTGAAAGAGTGTCAAGAATTAACTTGGTGATTTCATAAGCTGTTGGATGTAGTGTTGAAAACCTTTCATTGTAAAAGTGGTGTTTGTTCCAGAAAAATCCAATATTTTCCTTAAAGAGTGAATTGTAGTCTTAAAATCCAAAGACTGAAATGTACAAGTAATTCCCATACTTATAGTAAAACATGCAAGTTTAAAGCGACATAACTCGTTTGTTTTAATGAAATTCCCGTGAATCTAATGTTTTGTTAATATTCCATGTGAGTTATTATAACCATGTTATGACCTAGATGGCCTGTGACGACGTTCTTCAGGCGCCGGAAATGTTATGACATTTGTCAACCCAGACTGGCCGGTTTAGCTGTTGCATGCAGCTAAGGTGTGAGTTTGTCAAATCCAATATAGATCTATACACAACAGTCACGCTCTCTCTACAAGAGACTCTGGTTACAATACAGGACTTAAAATGCATTACTTGAAAAGTAACGTGAAGCGAATGTCTCACAATTTATTCATTAACGAATTTACATATAGCGAAATGAAAACTCTTTTAGTGTAAATGAAACCTTTAGTATGATTTTGTAGTGTAAATGAACCATAAACTATATCTATTATAGTTTATCAAAATGTTAGTAATGTAATGGACATAAACTACATCTTTTGTAGTTTACCAAATGTTTGTAGTGTAGTGAACATAAACTCTGCCTATAATAGTTTATCAATTGTTTGTAGAGTTATAAATCCTTTTGTTTTCTGTTTAATACCTTTTTCCTAAGGTAAAATATCATATAATATAACAACGTATGTTTACATAATAATACACACCTTGCGCAGCAAGTTACAAGGTGTATATGAAATGGTTATCATTTTTCTAGTTTTAACTTTTTCTGTTCCTGATATTAGAAAAATTATAGAAAACTCATCAAAGGTCCAAATCAGAATCCGTAAATTCTGAAAGTTTGGAAAATGTGTATGTCCACAAATTTTATTATAATTTTTAGTGACATTTAACTAGTGTGAAAATGTCCAACTTCACAGACTGGTCCGAAGTCGTTTCAAAAATGATAGACTGTTTTGTAAAAATCGCCATAAATTGTAGAAAAATCGTATCAACTTGTGCGAGTAGTCATTTTAAAGGTATGGACCTGAAATATTTGTAACTAGTACAATTTTGAAAACTAAAATGTCTAAGATGTTCAAAATAGTCCATGAATGGACCTCAACGTTTCTGATGAAAGCTGAAGTATAAGTTTAAGTTAAGTTTTTCATGTTATAACTTGTATTCCCCCCCCCCCCTAAAAATTGAAGAAAACATGAAAAGGTAGGGGTATGAACTCACCTTGAGTGATTTCTTAGGATGGATGTTGAAGAGAAGAAGTTTCCAAGTCAAGAACACTTGGGAGATGCTCGAAGATTCGAAGATCTAGCAACAAATATGACAATATTTGTGTGAGAAATCCTTGACGTGAGTGAAGAAGTGTAGGATAATAAAGTGAAGGGTGAAATTTACTTACTAGAAGAGGATGAAAAGCTCAAAACCCCTGGAGAATTTCGAAATCTTAGAGAGAGGTGGAGAGAGAAAAGTGTTTAGTTTAATGTGTGAGTGAAAGAGAGTTAGTAGATGTGGGAAGAATATTGACTCTTTGATTATGTGAGGATTAGTGAAACTTGTTGAGGAATATTTAAGGGTACAAAGAGTAGACAAGGCTGATGTAAATAGTGACATAAAGCATGAATAGTGAACTGAAGGTGTCATAGCTTTATGGGAAAAGTTAAATATCACCTTTTGTACCTTGCCTTTGTGTTTTAAGAAAAGTGTGGATTTTTTAATAAGAAAATCCTTAGTATATGCATATTTTATGCTCTTATAAGGTTAAAAATAATAAAATATGGATTTATACAAAAAATCCCGCATGAAAATCATCGAAAACGGGCTTAAAACGAAGTCGGGGTCGAAAACCGGGAAAAAGTGGTGAGGATCCGATGTCAGGGCCGAAGGTTCGGTCCCAGCAACTAGAACCGAAGGTAGGTTCGGTTGTTTGATGTGAACCGAAAGGACTTTCGGTCTGAGGGTCTCGCAAGCGAAGTTGGTCGAGTAAGGAACCGAAGGCGGGGTGGAGCGAACCGAACCGGGAGTAATTAGAGTCGAACCAAAGTGATTCATCCTTACTAAAAGTGGGTTCGGTCCCATAAGTAGTTTCGGTCTTATGCAGTTCGGTCATAAGGAAACTTCGGTCCAATGAGGTGTTTCGGTCTTGGAGGCTCGGTTCCATTAGGGCTTCGGTCCTATAGGGTTGTTTTACCAATAAACTTCCCGTTTCGAGTGGTTTTTTCCTATGTTAAGGGTCGGGATGCCCTCGAATGATTATACAAAGTTCAATGATTTTTTGAGAGAGATTTGGGAGAGATTTTCATAGAGTGAGAAAGATTTAGAGAGATATCGTTTGTAACCTTTTTTAGTGTTTAGCCTCGCAATGTAAGGTTTGTAAGCCTCGTTATGTCTCGTTATGAGGTGTTATATGCCCCCGAAGGGTATGCAATAGTGTATTATCGAGTAGTTTCATCACTTACCCTAATTAGGGTTTAGATTTTTTGAACACATGAAAACTCTAAGTGATACATTGCATTGATTTAATGAGTTGTACAATAGTAGACATAATGAAAACCCTAGAATACAAGGATTAGTTGAGTTGACCGATTTGACTTGTTGACTTTGTTTGACTTTGACTTGACCAGAAATTGACGGTTGTCACACTAATGTCCTTCCTCCATTGTTGAAGCCCTTTTTAGTGTTCTTGGAAGTTCTTGAAGGAAGAAGGATGAGGAAGCTAAGATTCAACAAGCAAGTCTCCATTCTTCATCGTAGAACTCTTCTGGACCTTTGTAAGTATCCAAGACTCGATTTTTATTATGTTAGGTTGCTAGATCTTGAATTATGTCCCTTAATCTTCATGGTCTTGTTAGTTGGAGTGGTGAGATCTCATAAAGTTTGCAAGTTTATGATTCTCTGGAGCTTTTTGTATGATTGTTGGTTTGGATCTGAAGTATAGTTGACTTTTGAGCCATGCATAAGATTTTTATCAAAAACCCTTATTTTGACTCATTATGGCTTCAAACACATGCATGTCTATAAAGCACCAACTTTTATGTTAGTTTTGGTGTTAGAAACCCTTCTAGAATTAATGGGCTACGGACTTTTTGGAATAAGTGCTTAATGGATGAATCCATGTCTTGTTTAGCCTTTTTGGAACCCAGGGTTTGAAATTTAGACCTTTTGGGTAGTTTTAATGGATAAAGTTGGAAACTTTATCCATATAGACCATGTTTCGGACCAGATCTAAGCTATAGAGCTCTTGGAATCGAAGAAAACAGCTTAACCTGTTAAGCTGTTGGAAACCCAACGACCACAATGTGGCGACTAGGAAAAGCCCGACTTTCTTTATGAATAAAGGCCATGACGTGGCCATGGATGTCCACGTCATGGAGATTGACTATAGTCAACTTTGATCGTTGACTTTTTTACTTGAGTTGACTTTTGGTCAAACTCCTAATTTTGGAAGAAGGGGTAAGGGCTTATTTGGTATAACTTTATAAGTGGTACATAGTATCTGTATTTATGGAAATAAGAGCATTAGAAGTTGAGTATCGAATGAGAGGTGATGTAACATCCCAAAATTCAGGTACAACTATTTAATCCTTCTCTTTTGTCAAGTAGTCAAAGTTAGCCCTTGAGTGAAAAGTTGTAGCAAATGAGTACGCTGGGTGTACTCAAGAGTACGTTTCGCGTACTCATGCACTTATTTTGGACGCGAACGATGCTAGGTACGTTGGGCATACCAAAGATTATGTTGGGCGTAATCGGCCCAGATGCAAAACCCTAAATGAGACTTGTGCACTATATAAAGAATGCTATGGCCTTATCCTCAGCCACCATTTCACAGAGAGAAACCCTAAGATAGCATTTCCTTCGTCCAAAAGCTTGTGTATGAGTGTTTTGAGCTAGAAAGTGTCTTTGTGTGTTAGTAAAGAAGAAGAGAAATTTCTTGTGGAGGCTAGAAGTTGGAGTGAAAGCTTGGATCTGAGTTCTACAGAAGGAGGTGCTTCACTTGGAGGTATAAAGCGCAAAGCTTTCGTTGTTATTTTTGAATTACGTTTCATGGACCAACTTTTAGGGTTTTTGGTCCCAAGATGGAGACTTTATGAGCAAGTAGTCTCCATTAGCTTAGATCTGCCATATTTCAGAGTATTATGAGTTGTATGTTCATAAAAATCCAACCTTGGACATTGAGATTAAGTCATGCATCAGATTAGGGCTTATTGAGAAAAGAGGAAAGATGTTTAGAGGGATTGGTGACCTTTACAGCCATGCAAAGGCTTAAAGGTTTCGACTTTATGGGTTAAGTGGTCTTAGAGAAGTTAGAGTTGGAGTTTGAGTTTGTGTCTTAACCGTTTAAGACCAAAAATCACTGAATGCATGAAGCTGAGACTTACACTGGGCGCAAATCTCATTACGCGCAGCGTAAGGGTCTGAGACCCCGATTCTGGATCGCTGGAGTACCCCCCCCCCCCCCCCGGTGTACAAGAGCCGGTACACCCCGCGTACTACCCTGTTGACTTTCGTTGACTTTTAGGGTTTTGGTTAACATTTGGACTTTTGGGTCATGGACGGGTAAAATGGTCTTTTACCCTTCTGTGGGATTGTAGAAAGGGACGTAGTCTAGCCTTGAGAGCCGTTAGTGATTGGAAATAATTACTTTATGTGATTAGGCGGGGCTAGGTCGTTGTTTCGAGATTTAGGGATATCGAGCATGTGAGTTACTAGACATTATACGAGGTGAGTCGTCTCACTATACATTACCTAGAGTGGTATTTATGTGTAGACCGGAGGGTCTTGTGTACTATGTGTATATATGAGATTTTGTGTTATGTGATATATGCATGTTATGTGTTGTATAGACCGGACCGGAGGGTCCAACGATACAGACCGGACCGAAGGGTCCAACGAGCTATGACCGGACCAGAGGGTCCAACGAGCTACGGGACTGGAGGGTCCCGCTGAGACACATCGACCGGAGGGTTGTATTATAGCCTCGAGTGGCGTATGTGATGTATGTGGTATTTTCGGGAACTCACTAAGCATTTATGCTTACAGTTGTTGTGATATGTGTTTCAGGTGCTAGCGTGGACCGTGGAAAGGTGCCGGCGTGATCCGTACACACTGAGAGCATTTATGTATTTAGAGATCTTGGGATTTGTTATTATGTTATCATGTGATACATTGGATTACTCTGATATTTTATGAATGAAAGTATGTTTTAGAAATTAAAAATTGTTTTGAAAATTCACGTTGTTACAAGTTGGTATCAGAGCCTTGGTTTGAGGGATTCAGCTGCATCTTCGGATGGATCTAAACTCAAACTGAGGAATTGAGAAAGTTTTTCATAAAATAAACAATTTTTCTAAAAGAGTAAAAGATTTTGAGAAAAGCAGAAGGAAGCAATGTGTACGATCAGCCAGCGCCTGAACGGTGATTTCCCAAAATACCCTTACATTATGTGTTATGAGATATGTTATGATATGATATGCATGCTAGAGTTGGCTAGGTACTCATATTAGGACTAGAGTGGCCTGATTTTGTGATGCCTTAGCCTAGGAAGGATTTTGCTGCTATGTGATCTTGAGAGGGAGTTGGTAGCAGTGAGGAGTTGCTGAGAGGCCTACCGAAGGGTAGCCTATGCCAGTGAGATATAGAGTACTTGTGATCTGGGATCCAAGGAGGAGGATATAGAGTGAATGTTGATGCGGTGTGGACGGTAGTATAGGGCCCGTACTACTGAAAACACCGGAGCAGTGCGCACCCTAAGTAAGAATGCTTTGGGTACGAAGGAACAAGTGGGGTGAGTTATTGAGTGCGAGTTTACTCGACCGAGTCTCTAATATTGTTTATGTTATATTTCAGAGACATCATGGTTGGGACACGCCACAGACCTGAAGCGAGCGGTGTGAGTGACAAGGAGCTTCGTTAGATGATCCATGATGAGGTGGCAGCGGCAATTCGAGCCGAGATTCCGGAGATGTTTGGGTCTATCAAGACCACATTGATTTAGACTTTTGATGAGCGGTACACGACAGTGACTGAGGATGCGGCTGCTGCAGCTACTGCAGCTGTGGCTGCTTCCAGACCCTAGGGAGGTGAGTCGTTGTTGTTTCGGGAGTTCAGCAACACGAAGCCACCCGATTTTAATGGGACGCAGGATCCGATCGTTGCGATGAGATAGATTACTGATATCGAGGGATGCTTCTACACGTGTTCATGTCCGGAGCATCTGAGGGTACGGTTCGCGCTGAACCAGCTTCGCTTGGGAGCGAAGGACTGGTGGAAGTTCGTGACGGCGAGCTTCACTCTTGCAGAGATTCCAGAGGTGACCTGGGAGAGGTTCACCACCATGTTCAAAGACAAGTATGTTCCCCTGGTGGAGAGGGAACGGTTGATTCAGGAGTTCTTGACCCTCAAGCAGGGTACTGATTATGTTACTGTGGTTACCAGGAAGTTTAATGAGAGGGCGATGTTCTACCCTGAGCAGGTGTCTACTAAGCAGGCACGCATGAGCCGATATTTGGGCATTATGAGGAGGGATATCCGGGAGTTCGTATCGAACTCGACTTACCGGATATTTGCTGAGCTTCAGGAATATACCCGGAAGAAGGAGATTGAGTTGGAGACGCAAGCCAGGGAGGAGGCCGAGTATCAGAGGGTGGATCGGCGGCCGGCACAGTCTCAGCCGGCAGCCAAGCGGGCAAAGCCCGTTGATTCGAGGACTGGGGGTCCGAAGGGCCACTCTTATGGGAAGTGCGGCAAGAGCCACGAGGGAGTGTGCAGAGCCGGGGTGTGTTACAAGTGTAGGAAAGAGGGGCATTAGGTGAGGGATTTCCCCAAGGGGTTCACGGTTTGTTTTCACTGCAACCAAATCGGCCATCGGAAGGCCGAGTGCCCACAGCTACTGCAGGAATCAGCACAGGGATCTACACCTGCTGCTAGGGTTACTGAGGTTCAGCCAGTGAAGGCTGAGGCACCGAAGGCTCGCGGGAGAGCCTTCCATTTGACAACGGAGGAGGTCCGCGCAGTGCCCGATTTCGTGGCTGGTATGTATTCTTTCATTTATTTATGTTGAGTTTGACATATTGTGCTTATATGATGTTATGCGTAGATACTTTTCTTGTGAGTTTTGTACCTGCTTTGGTATTATTTGATTCGGGTGCGAGTCGGTCTTTTGTGTTGTTAGCATTTTGTCGGCACATAAGTAGCAGACGAGAGGCATTGAGTCAACCTCTGCGAGTTTCCATGGCTGACGAGTGAGCGGCGTATGCTACGGAGGTGATACGAGGATGTGTACTTGAGATCTTCGGGGTTGAGTTTCCAATTCATCTGGTCCCGATTGCGATGGGGGACGTGTGTGTTATAGTGGGTATGGATTGGTTAAGCCGTTTTGGGGCAGTTACAGACTGCGGGCGACAGTTGGTGACGATACGAGACCCTAGTGAGGGAGTACTTACGGTGTACGGGGATGGTACTCGTTCTAGGGCAACGTTTTGTTCGACTGCCAGAACGAGACAGAGTTTACAGCAGGGCTGCAGCGGGTTTGTAGCCTATGTGATGGACACACGAGAGGCCGCTGGGAGGCCAAGTTTGGTGGATGACGTTGCGATAGTGCGTGAGTACCTGGATGTTTTTCCCAAGGAGTTACCGGGTGTGCCTCCCAAGAGGCATGTAGAGTTCCGCATTGATTTGGTTCCGGGGGTTGCGCCTATCGCCAAGGCGCCTTATCGCCTTGCGCCTCCAAAGATGCAGGAGTTATCCTCACAGCTTCAAGAGCTGCTTGGGAAAGGCTTTATTCGACCGAGTAGCTCGCCATGGGGAGCGCTGATCCTTTTTGTCAATAAAAAGGATGGTTCACACCGAATGTGTATTGATTACCGGGAGCTGAACAAGTTGACGGTCAAGAACCGTTATCCAATACCGAGGATCGACGATTTTTTCGATCAGTTGCAGGGAGCCTCTTGGTTTTCCAAGATTGATTTGAGGTCTGGATATTATCATATTAGAGTGTGTGATGAGGATATCCAGAAGACGGCTTTTAGGACTCGTTATGGACATTAGGAGTTCGTGGTGATGCCTTTTGGGCTCACCAATGCACCGGCAACGTTCATGGATCTCATGAACAGGGTGTGTAGACCGAGGTTGGATCGTTCAGTGATCGTGTTCATCGACGACATACTGGTGTCTTCGAGATCTAGAGAGTAGCACGAGGAGCATCTGAGAGAGATTCTCGGGGTATTGAGGACGGAGAGGCTTTATGCCAAATTTTCCAAGTGCGAGTTCTGGTTAGGAGAGGTTCAGTTCTTGGGGCATCTCGTCAACCAAGTGGGATTTTGGTCGATCCGGCCAAGATTGAGGCGATTATGAGACGGGAGGTGCTGATGTCTCCCACCGAGATTAGGAGTTTTCTGGGGCTAGCCGGCTATTATCGGAGATTTATCAGAGACTTCTCCAAGATCGTCGTGCCTCTCACCAGGTTGACCCGGAAGGGTGTTGCTTTTTCATGGGGTCCGGAGTAGCAGACCTCGTTTGAGACATTTCGCCAAAGACTATGCGAAGACCCGGTGTTAGCCCTCCCGGAAGGGATGGAGGACTTTGTGGTATATTATGACGCGTCGATATCAGGACTGGGTGCGGTGCTTATGCAGAGAGGGCATGTGATAGCGTATGCATCGAGGCAGCTGAAGCCTCATGAGACAAGATATCCGACCCATGATCTGGAGTTGGGGGCAGTGGTGTTCGCCCTCAAGATATGGCGTCATTATTTATATGGGGTTCAGTGTACCATATACACGGACCACAAGAGCCTGAAGTATTTGATGGATCAGCCCAATCTGAATATGCGTCAGAGGAGATGGTTGGATGTGGTACAGGATTATGATTGCAAGATCCTGTACCACCCGGGCAAAGCTAACGTTGTAGCTGATGCCCTAAGTCGTAGGGCGGAGAGTGCCCCGATACGAGAAGTTTTCTTGAGATTGATAGTGATGACTCTGGTGTTGGACACCATTCGGGAGGCCCAGGCAGAGACCGTGATACCGGAGAACTGCAAGAGGGAGCGGGTGATCGGGCAGGTGTCTGAGTTCGTTACCGATAGTCGAAGGCCGATGACCTTTCAACATCGGATTTGGGTGTCGTTTGCAGGCGGGGCACGTACCATTCTGATGGAGGAGGCGCATAGGTCGAGGTTCTCGATCCTTCCAGGGGCCACTAAGATGTATTTGGACCTGAAGAAAGATTATTGGTGGCCCTGTATGAAGAGGGATGTCGCGTGGTTTGTCGAGAGGTGCTTGACCTGTCGCAAGGTTAAGGCTGAGCACCAGTGTCCGCACGGCAAGTTGCAGCCGCTTGAGGTTCCCCAGTGGAAGTGGGAACAGATTTCCATGGATTTCATCACCAAATTGCCAAGGACCGTGAGGGGTGTCGATGCAATTTGGGTGATCGTCGACCGGCTGACGAAGAGCGCGCATTTTCTTGCTATTAGTGAGAGCTCTTCTGCTGAGAGGTTGGCAAAGTTATATGTGAGGGAGGTGGTATCGCGTCATGGGGTGCCGATCACGATCGTGTCAGATCGAGAGGTATGTTTCACTTCCATGTTCTAGAAGAAGTTCCACGAGGAGTTGGGTACGAGGTTGCATTTCAGTACCGCTTACCACCCCCAGACGGACGGACAGAGTGAGCAGACGATTCAGACACTCGAGGACATGCTTCAAGCATGTGTGTTGGACTTCGGAGGAAGTTAGGACACGTACTTACCGTTGGCTGAGTTTTCCTACAACAACAGCCACCATTCTAGTATTGGTATGCCCCCCTTCGAGTTGTTGTACGGGAGGAGGTGTCGGACTCCCATTTGCTGGGGAGAGATAGGGCAGCGTGTGATGGGTAGCACTGAGATAGTACTTCAGACGACAGAGCAAATACAACAGGTCAGACAGAGATTACTGACAGCTCAGAGTCGTCAGAAAAGTTATGCGGATAGACGACGATCCGAGCTTTCCAGGTTGGAGATTTTGTACTCCTGAAAGTATCTCCTTGGAAAGGAGTGATCTGATTCAGGAAGAGGGGCAAGATGGGGCCTCGGTACATCGGTCCGTTCAGGTGACCGCGAGGGTGGGCAGGGTAGCATATCAGTTGGAGCTACCTGAGGAGCTGAGCCAGATTCATGATACCTTCCACGTGTCGCAGTTGAGGAAGTGTATAGCCGACGAGTCGACGGTGGTACCACTAGAGGATATTCAGGTGGATGCGAGCTTGAATTATGCTGAGAGGCCAATCACGATTGTGGATCAAAAGATCAAGGTTCTGAGGAATAAGGAGGTGTCCCTGGTTCAGGTGCAGTGGCAACATCGGAGAGGATCCGAGCTGACTTGGGAGACAGAGTCAGAGGTGCGGGAGCAGCATCCGGAGTTGTTTGCATCATGAGACTTCGAGGGAGAAGTCTGGTTCTAGTGGGGGAGAATTGTAACATCCCAAAATTCAGGTACAACTATTTAATCCTTCTCTTTTGTCTACTTGTCAAAGTTAGCCCTTGAGTGAAAAGTTGTAGCAAATGAGTACGCTAGGCGTACTTAAGAGTACGCTGCACGTACTCATGCGCTTATTTTGGACGCGGACGCTGCTAGGTACGCTGGGCGTACCAAAGATTACGCTGGGCGTAATCGGCCCAGATGCTTAACCATAAAAGAGACATGTGCACTATATAAGGAATCTTATGGCCTTATCCTCAGCCACCATTTCACAGAGAGAAACCCTAAGAGAGCATTTCCTTCGTCCAAAAGCTTGTGTGTGAGTGTTTTGAGCTAGAAAGTGTCTTTGTGTGTTAGTAAAGAAGAAGAGGAGGTTCTTGTGGAGGCTAGAAGTTGGAGTGCAAGCTTGGATCTGAGTTCTACAGAAGGAGGAGCTTCACTTGGAGGTCTAAAGCTCAAAGCTTTCCTTGTTATTTTTGAATTATGTTTCATGGACCAACTTTTAGGGTTTTTGGTCCCAAGGTGGAGACTTTATGAGCAAATAGTCTCCATTGGCTTAGATCTGCCATATTTCAGAGTATTATGAGTTGTATGTTCATAAAAATCCAACCTTGGACGTTGAGATTAAGTCATGCATTAGATTAGGGCTTACTGACAAAAGAAGAAAGATGTTTAGAGGGATTGGTGACCTTTATAGCCATGCAAAGGCTTAAAGGTTTCGACTTTATGGTTTAAGTGGTCTTAGAGAGGTCAGAGCTGGAGTTTGAGTTTGTGTCTTCACCGTTTAAGACCAAAAATCACTGAATGCATGAAGCTGAGACTTACGCTGGGCGTAAATCTCAGTACACGCAGCGTAAGGGTCTGAAACCTCAATTATGGATCGCTGGAGTACGCCCCGTGTATAAGAGTTGATACGCCTCGTGTACTTCCCTGTTGACTTTCGTTGACTTTTAGGGTTTTGGTCAACATTTGGACTTTTGTGTCATGGAGGGGTAAAATGGTCTTTTACCCTTCTGTGGGATTGTAGAAAGGGACGTAGTCTAGCCTTGAGAGCCTTTAGTGATTGGAAATAATTACTTTATGTGATTAGGCAGGGCTAGGTCGTTGTTTCGAGATTCAGGGATATCGAGCATGTGAGTTACTAAACATCATACGAGGCGAGTCTTCTCACTATACATTACCTAGAGTGGTATTTATGTGTAGACTGGAGGGTCTTGTGTGATGTGTGTATATATGAGAATTTGTGTTATTTGATATATGCATGTTGTGTGTTGTATAGACCGGACCGGAGGGTCCAACGATATAGACCGGACTAAAGGTTCCAACGATACAGACCGGACCAAAGGGTCCAACGAGCTATGACTGGACCATAGAGTCCAACGAGCTACGGGACTGGAGGGTCCCATTGAGACACATCGACCGGAGGGTCGTATTATAGCCTCGAGTGGCGTATGTGTTGTATGTGGTATTTTGGGGAACTCACTAAGCATTTATGCTTACAATTGTTGTGATATATGTTTCAGGTACTAGCGAGGACCGTGGAAAGGCGCCGACGTGATCCGTACACACTGAGAGGATTTATGTATTTAGAGATCATGGGATTTGTTATTATGTTGTCATGTGATACATTCGATTACTCTGATATTTTATGAATGAAAGTATGTTTTAGAAATGAAAAATTGTTTTGAAAATTCACGTTGTTACAGGTGAGTCTTCTCAATGTCGGCCCACTGGATTGTGTTATGTAGGATGCTAATTATCTTTGTTACTATTTCATGTATGATTAGGTTTTAATATAGCCTATGGCTGAGCCCTTAGTTGTATGTTTGGGTTAAAATAAACCCAGGGTTGGGCCTATTATTGCATGTTTGGGTTGAAACCTACCCTAAGATTGGACCCATGAGTGTATGTTAGGTAGGAATATAACCCAAGGTTAGACCCAACTGTATGTATGGTATGTGGTACTTTGGTGAACTCACTAAGCTTTGTGCTTACAGCTTTATGTTTACAATTTCAGGTACTTCTAGTATGAAAGGGAGGACCTGACGTGATAGTACATCAACCCCTCCATGATTCCACATTTATGACTAGTTTTACTCTGATGAATTTTGGATATACTGTATTGTAACGCCCCGATCCTCAGGTATTAATTAATTAAGAATTTATAGATAAAGCTCAACTCGACGAGTTGGTCGACCTACTTATCGAGTAGCAGTGGGGTGAGAACGCGTGTTTAGTGCCCTACTCGGTGAGTCCATTATTGGGACTCGGCGAGTAGGAGTTGGCAGATGAAACCCTAAATCCCGGGGTTTACGCCCCTATTTAAAGGAGCCTCAGCCTCCTTTGGGACTCCTTACAGTCTTTGAGAGCCCTTGAAACCCTAATTCGTGTGTGTGTGCCTTGGTGTGGTTTTGAAGCTTGGAAAAAAGGATCTTGGAGGAAGGAAGCTAAGAGTGCAAAGGAAATTGAAGAAAGAAAGGAGTGGGAAGCGGGTTTTGCCTCAACTAGCATCATTTGAAGGTATCAAAGTACTATTCTTACTTCCTTTTCTTCCTTTTGGTTGATTCTAGGGCTTTTTATGGATTTTCAAGTTGGGATGTTGAGCTATGGGCTAGATCTGAAGTTGTAACTTCAGATCTGGACCCTCCTTGGATGCTTGAGTCATAAAGTTGTTGTATTGTTTGTGGTTGGAGTCCCTCTTGGACTAGAAGCTCCATTAAGAACTTAAAATAGACATTTGGAGCCTTTATAGCCATGCATGCACGTAAAGTTTACAACTTTACGTGGTAAGTGTGCCCTAGAGGCTTGGATCTGTGATTTGGAGTCGCTGCATGGCTCAAAGCAAGTCTGTATGGAAAGAGAACTGGATGGACTCGGCGAGTCTCAAGGATGACTCGACGAGTCACATGAAGATGGTCATTGAACTCAGTGAGTTGGATGAACAACTCGGTGAGTCCGATGAAGATCACCATAAAACTCGACGAGTTGAAGAACAACTCGGCGAGTCTGATGGCTTTTCCCTTAGATAGGCATGCTTGTGTACCCATCGAGTTGCAAGGAGGAAACTCGACGGGTGGCCCTTAAGGATTTATCAGGATTCGAAGGAACTCGACGAGTCACTCCGATGACTCGGCGAGTTGGAATGTGCTCCATGGACTCGGCGAGTGGCCGAGTGCACTCGGTGAGTTGAGGTCAACATGGACTGTTGACCTTGACTGAGGACTCTGACCTTGCTCAGGAATTACTAAGGGGTTATGGGGTGTCTCATAAGAGTAACAACTTATGAGTATATTGTGCTATGGTTATAGGTGGTGGAGCCAGTGTCAAGTGATCCGATAATTGGAGTTTGCATTTCAATCGGCATCTGCGTGGTGAGTTATCCTCACTATATCGACAGGGTCTACGACACCAAGGCTGGCCCTTTATGATTTACATCCTGATTTAGGATGGTTGCTTTGTTATTGCCATGGTAGATTTCATCCTGGTTTAGGAAGGGTGTTATGTTATTGTTTTGTTAGAAACCATCATGTTTAGGATCGTTGTTATACTAGATATCGGTTAGATCGGTTGTTATGGTATGCTACATATGATTCTGATCTGTTAGATCGGGATCAGGATAGATAGTATGTTATGCTTTTATGATCTGTAAGGATTGGTATGTTAGTGACCTGATAGGTCGATACTCTAGTTACGAGTGAAACTCTATGATTGATGGTCAATGAGATAGATATGTTTGCTATGTGTATATGCCAATATATGATAGTATGCGTACATGGTTAGTTGCTTGTTGGTTGGGTTGAGGCGGTCCTGCTTTGTGCTGAAGGCCAACACACCCTATGAGCGGTCCGGGGAGACTGTAGGCCCACGCGGTGGACCAGTCATGTCGAAGGCTCGGGATAGATTCAGATAGACTGTAGACCCAGTAGGGCGGACCAGTCCGGCCGATGGCCCAGTATGTATGTTGTTTGATTGATCGTTATGGCTATGGATTATGCCAGTGTTGTATTGGTATTTTGGGGGTAGCTCACTAAGCCCCCAGGCTTATAGTTTTCAGTTTATTGTTTCAGGTACTTCAGGAGAGCGAGGGAAGGCGAAGGCGTGATCGTACCACTCCACATCCTCATGATCTATTTTGGGACACTCTGATGATAAATGAATTGGAAATTTTTTGTAAAAACAATTACTATTTGACTCTTTTGTTAGTATTAAAAGTTTAAATTTGGCGTAAATTTTATGTGTGTTACATGTATCGTGGTTGATTTTGAGACATCTGATGTATAGTAGTAATGATTTATAAATGAAAATTTTATCACTCTTTTGGGATGTTACATAATGAACGGTACTTATAACATTGGAAATGAAAGAAAAACATTTGTGTTGATCAAGGTGTTGTTTATCATGTATGAGAAACCCTCAACGAAGAGCAGGCTTTTCTTGATTAAATAGTTGGTTAACATGAAGATAAGGGAAGGATACTTAGTGACATATCATGCCGATGAGTTTAACTCTATAATATCAATAACGAGTTTAACTCAATAATATAAATGGTAATATACTTCTAGGCACTCTTGTTACTATCTTTGTTGCTAGAAAGTTGGTCGTGAACAGTCACATCATTTAGTATTTAAAAGGGGCCTACAAAGCTAAGGGCATCCGAGATCTAATCCTCAATGAGGATATCTAAAGGAGAGATGTCGAAGAGTCTTCCAATAATACAATGAGCACCAAAGATATGCACCCATGTCTAACAAAAGCAATGATATTAAAAGAAGATAAAATTCAAGGAGAAGAGGATAGTCCAAGAGTAGGAAAGATATCACCTACGAGAATTTTAAAGAAAGCTGACAATTTAGAAATTAACGACCTAAACCTTCAGTCAAGGAAGTGAGGAAGGAAGTGAAATTGGTAAAAGATTTTGATGATATGATTATTTGTTGTGTATAGATTCCGGTCGACCATTGTAGCGGGGGAAGATGGCAAGTACCGTTTGAAATAGGGGGCTAATGGTTCAAGTCGTATGATCTTTGGAAGAGTTTCTATGTGAACCAGTTGCAGTCTTGTGTGACAAAGCTCTACGTGAGCCGAGTTCAAAGAAAAAAATCTATGTGAATAGAGTTTTAAAGATCAATCTATTTGAGTTAAAGCAAATCCAATTTTAAAGCAATAAATCTGTGTGAGTAGAGTTTTGAACATCGATTTGTTTGAGCTGTAGCAAAGGTTGTGTGTTGCATCGAATTCAATTTATGGGTGAAACAACACGAAGACAAACAACATTTGTGGTGAAGCTAATATATGTGGAAAAGCAACTGAACGTGAAAAGAAAAAAAAAAGGTATGTGTGATCAGAAAACATGCACCTACAAGTGAGTGTGTGTGGGCGGATTGAAGAAAGAAAAGAAGATCTATTGGTAGTTTAAGAGAAGAAAGAATCAAGTTAAGAACAAAAGAGGAATTTAAATAGCATGAACAAACTGATTAAGGGGGTGACTGTCACACCCCAAAACCGGAACGGCGGAAACGTTCTAGGGTGGATGACGTCATGTCAAGTATCACAACAGATGCATTATAGTAATCAAAGTACAAAAAAACATTGCATTAATAGTAATACTTTTACATGGTTTACATTACCGTACATCAAAGTAATTCAAGTAAATATAATAAGTACAACATGGTACTAAGCTATCTTCATCAACAGCTCTGGGGATGTACCTGTCTAATGCTGACCTGAGAATACAAGTTATTTGAAAAGCGAGTATCAACATTTTTACAAATGCTGGTGAGTTCATAAGTATTTAGTGTCATTTTATCCAAATAACTTTAATAAAAGTGGTAGTTTTAGAGTATCCATTAACTTAGTGTCCTTTCCATAAAATCCTATATTTTCTTTAATAAAAGCAGTCTTCTACCAAGACTGATCGGTGTTATGTGGTGAAAAGTGGTTTTCCCTAAATCACTATCATTATCAAAATACAAAATTTGATTATTAAAGAAAGCAAGAGGAATCAGGGAAAATAACATATGCCTCATCAGTGAAGACTGCTGACTAAGGCAAAAGGAATCATAGACTCCAGGAGAGTATCGAACAAACGACACACCTGGCTTAGTCTAACAAGGAGAAACACAGACCCCATACGGTACTAAATGAAAGGTACGGCTAGCAAGGTCTAAAACAGAGGATACATACCGCAGACAGTATCAAATGAAAGATACAGCTAGCAAGGTCTAAAAACAGTGTGACTCTAAGAGTGGGTTTCCAGCATACAGTGTAAATTGCTGGTGAAATACCGTTACTTTAAGGCCATGAATTATAAGGTAACCTAGCATACTCGTAACCATACTAACCGACACTAGAGTACCTGACGCCCTACAAGCGTCTATAAAATGTGACATTTTTCACCCCTTGGCTTGGTAGGCCGTGGACTGCAGCTAGCAGTCAGGGTGCAAGGGTGTCAATCCCGTATAGATCTATACACACAATGTCCGCTCTCCCTACAGGAGACTCTGGTTACCAACTAGACGACGGAGAAGGCCGTGTCCCGAATATGCATCCCAAATAGTGGGTAGTGGGTTTCCAATATAAGTGTTGACCTAGAGGTAGAGACTCATAACTGAACTGACTAGAGTAAACTATATGTCTATGCTCGTATACATAATATATAACTAATGAATCAAACAACCTTTGTACGGACATCCGATCCCACCAGACCACATCTCAACGAAGAAAAGGAAACAGGGCGGACAAGCCTTCCTAAGTCCTTCAATCATTATTTATATGCATCTATACAAGCACAGGCATACATCTAACTACGTTTGAGTGTGTAACAATTGGGAAACATATCATGAAGTATAACCAAATTGTGATGTATAACCGAATCGTGAAGTATAAGCGTACAGTGTGGAATAATCGAATCGTGAAGTATAAGCGTACCAAATATAAGTGTATTACGAAGTGGAAGCGACAACAGGTAAAGTAAGAGCGTCTAACAGGTATAAGAGACTACAAGTATAGGCGAAATAGAGGCAATAACAAGTATAAACGCATCACGAAGTGAAAGCGTTATCAAGTAGGAGTTTAAACTAAGAAGGAGTATCAAAACATGGAAGAAAAACCTTTATTCTTGAGAAAATCACGACAGGGTATTCTTTTGTAAATAAGTTTGAAAACCTTTGGAAATTCTTTGGAAAACTCTCATAAATCAGTTTTAAATGAAACATTGATAAAACAATATAAGTAAATGATTTGAACAAGTGAAAACATTTTTGAAAACCATTTATAGTGTCATACTCGGTAAAACAGTTTACAGTGTAATAATCCTTGTGCATGCGGGTTATCAATCACATGTGATTGATAAGATAACGGGAATGTTTAACTTGTATTCCCCCCCTATAAAACATGTAAAAACATTTAAAAGGTTCATTCAGGGGTATGAACTCACCTGGTGTAAGTGGATCCGACGAAGGTGCTGGTTGGGTGCTCGGTGTCAAATAAAGACTCGAACACACTTAGTGAACTATTTAACATATGATAACATATGTTCACATACAATTAGTAAATTTAATACTAATTAAACAAGTATACGCACCCTAAATAGCGGAAAACACTTTGGTTAAGGGTTAAGGGTGTCCCAGGTAACATTTAAGGGCTTGAAGAATGGAGTTTATTCTCCAAGAGTAAACTCTCCATATGGTGTTTATGGCCCTGGGACAACTCCCCATGAGTTTACGGCCGTAAACTAATGGTGAGGGGGTTCTAGGATGTTTAAAGGATTTATCTTGATTGTGGAATTTTGCTAGGTCCAAATCTAAATTGTATGAATGGATTTAAGGGGTTTAAAGGGACCAAATGGGAGTTTACGGCCCATGAACCACCCCTATGGGAGTTCATAGCCGTGAAATCCTATACCCTTTGTTTTATTTGAAGTTTAAGCCCTTGATTAATCCTAGCATTTTCTAGTGAAGGTATAAGGCCAATTAGGGGGTTTAAACCCTCATTTGGTGAGGTTTGGGGGTGTTTACTGCCTAAGCATCTGCTTGGGCCGTAAACTCCAATTTACCCCTCAATTCTTTGTGTTTAAACCCGAAATAGCAAGCCCCTAATTTATGTATTAAGCCTAAGGGTGGTTTAGGAGTGTTTTGGACATGATTTTACAAGTTTAGAGGGTGTTTACGGCCTAAGCATGTGCTTGGGCCGTAAACCCTCTTTTATGTCCCAAAAATGATTGTTTTGTGGGTCAAACACTCCTAGACTAAATCCCCAATTAGTTTCTAAGCTCAAAGGGACAAATTCGGGACATTTTGGTCTTATTTAAGGTGTTTACGGCCTAAGGAGGCTCTTAGGCCGTAAACTCCTCTTTAACAGCTTAAATGGTCGATTTTTGAGCTATAACAACAAGTCAAGATGTTTAGGATAAGTTAGGGTAAGGAGATTCACGATTTGGAAGCGTTTGGTTGCGGATTTAAGACGAAATCGGGCTTTATGGGAGAGAGTATAGAGAGAGAGTGTAAAAGGGGTGGAATGAAGTCCATTCCCCCTTATATATGGGTTGGTGTTGGAGCTCACTGGGATTCTACCCGATACTGCCGTTATACGGGGCTTTTGGTCGCACCCGATTTAGTGGTCGTAATAAAATTTAACTTTTTCCCAAAATAATATGGAAATGTAAAGTAATTGTTTTATTTACTTTATTATGACTATAACGACATAAAAAATTAATAAATAAAACATTTATTTATTTGGCGACCTCTAATTAACAGAACTTTTATAAAATGGAATATTTCGTAAACGGTAACGGGGTAATGTAACGGAATAAACTTTGGGTTGTCACAGTGATTGTTGGGTTAATCGGTTTGTTTAGCCGGTTAACATGTTAACGCGCGAGCGAATCTTGGATCATGTGTCATGGGTAGGTTCAGATCAATAGTAAACTTGGTCTTAGTTGACCTGAAAAGTAGGAGTTGAGCGTGGGTTTTGATGATTATCTATTATTTTGTTAATGTCCTATTTAGTAGATAGTTTGTTAGTTTGTTTTCTTATTTAATGTAATTCGTGGGATTAGTGAAATATGTTCATGCAGTGAAAAGATTGTCTAATTACATGACTAGTAAGTGTTGTGTGTGTGTTTCTTAAAGGGATCCAAACCTACATGTATATCCATGTCTACGATGTACTAAAGTTCACAGAGTTTACTAGATTGTCACATAATCTTTCTACACTCCATGCAACTCTATTAATTTTTCCTTCAATAATTGAACTCTATAAACTATAATACAACATTATAAAAAACTAATTAATAGTATATATTTAAGAATTAAGTTTTCTTATTGAAGAGTTGAAATCCAAATAATGTCAAGAGGACACCTCACACAGTGGCGGATCTAGGATCAAAGTAAAGGGGTGTCCCCAACAAAAAAAATCGCGTAATACACAATAAGAAAAAAATTCCAGAAAAAATTATACTATTGAAATTTTTTTATGGGTGTCCTGGGCTACCTGAGGATATATATTAAATCCGTCAGTAGTCTCACAATGATGGCGTTTCATCTATTAATTGACAATTATAGTTGCGACATGGGTGCAACTCTCTTCATGATATCACCATTATGGATCAACAGTAGTTAGCCAACTAATGATGATATGGCCACAAAAGTTTATTGATGTAATCAAGCGACAAACTTCTGATTTTCACTGAAATTTGATTTTGGAATATATAGTTTGTGAATTTTTTATTTCAACTCTCATGAATATAAAGTTTTTAACTTAAATCTAGGAATTTTGTGATGAAACTGAATGGCAAATATGGTAGATATTTTGAAAGTTTGCGACAGAATTGAAATAGCAATTTATTTGCCAATGAACTGAACTGGTAACATACAAAATTTTGCAACTGTTATAAGACAAAAAGAAGTTGTTATCCTAAATTTTGCAGCATACTTTTAACAACATCATTAGCGACACTGCTTGAGTAAACTTTACCTACATGAACTGTTGTGAAAGGAATTCCGTCAGCGATCTTAGAATTATCTTGCTAACTCAAGCTTGACCAGACAAATACAATCACATAGACTGTCAAATGATGACTCTACCCGAAGTCCACAACCAAATAAGGAATAGGAAATGAGGCAGAATCAATCATTCTAGGGCTATATGTTCCTAGTCGTATACAATTTTGAAATCATACACTTACCATTTAACAAATATGATATTAATACCAAGTAATATATAACATCAAATTCCTCTAGGCTATAAGGCATCACACAAATCAAGGAATTCTATTATATGATTCTTGAAGGTATAATTATCCCTAATCTAGAATACAATTCTCTTATCAAGCACACTACTCATAACACATATGTATGGGTAATTTGGGAATTCACTTACTTGAGCTCGACTAATTGCACGCATCACACCCACTTTTCTTAGTAAAAATAATTTTAGAAGTTCAATTTCATATTTCTTTAAAAGATTATCATTTCCTCAGTTTGATTTCTGACACACCTGAAAGTGTGGTTGAATCCCTCAAACCAAGGCTCTGATACCAACTTGTAATGACCCAAAAACATTAATATTTTTTTTCATATCAAAGCATTTATCAGTTGTTCAAAATCAACACCAAGTCATAATATTCCAAACATTAGAGTATAATTATTCATAATGCATACATCATGAGGGGATGATGTTGTGCCATCGAGTCGAGCCCTTTCCTTTCGAAGCAGAAGTACCTGAAACCATAAACGTAAACTATAAGCACAAAGCTTAGAGGGTTTCCCAAAGTACTACATACAATCATACAATTGGGCTTAAACCTTGGAGTATAATCCAACCTAATATACACATATGGGCCCCGTCCTGGGCCTCGTCCTGGGGTGTATTTCAACCCGATCAAGACATATAGGCCCTACCCTGGGGTTTCTCCTTGGGGTATCTTTCAATCCAATCGTACAATTGTGGGCCCTACCTTGGGATCTATTTCATCCCGAACAAATAATAGTGGGCCCTGCCCTGCGGTGTATTTCAACCCAGCATACTATCACATATAAGCCACATATCAGCTATCATCCTAAATAATACAATAATGTGCCGATATTGGTGCCTTCGACCCAAGAATATGGTAAGACAACTCAGCTCCAAAGAAGATATACAAGCCACACTCTCGAGTTCATGCTAATATTGTTCCTCACTCTAAAAAGATCCCAAAGTAAATAACCCTAATTAATAATCCGAGTTTTTATTCCATAATAAATGGTCCGACGAACCTCATAACCTAAATAAGGGAAAAAGGTCATTTTGCCCATCCCATTCGGTCCCATCCTAAAAAGCCCAAAACCTGGTGATCCAAAGCCCAAAAGAATGGCCCAAGCTCTGGAACTATACTGAAATTCCCACGTACCACTTTGTATGCCCTGCGTACAACATATGACGTGAGAGAGAATAGGGGTTGAGGTGTAGTACGCACAACATACACTCTTTTACGCCCAACGTACGCACCCTAAGTCCAAGATTTCCATTAAGGTTTAAATGCCTTCAGACCTTAAGTATAATCTTTAGATATGAGCTTATTAAAACATCTAAGGCAATAAAGTTGCAATATTTATGCATTTTCATGGCAACAAAGATTCCAACACTAAAACCTCACTTATGCAATCATTAGTTACACCATAACTCTTTCATGGGGATAAACCAAGATCCAAGCTTGCATTTTTATGACTTAAAATACCCTAAAGTGTCTTAAAGGAAAGCTTAAAGGCTTTGGAGTATCTTATACTCACAAAGACCTATGTTTTGGGACAAAAGGGATGCAAATCTAAGCTTAATCAAGATCTAGGGAAACATGAGTCAATGTTGGAGCCTTATACCTCCAAATGGTGCACAATGAAGAGAAAATTTTGGATCCAAGGTCTTGAGAGCAAAGCCACTTCTTTGATGATATTCCTTCACAAATAAGAATGCGTACAACTCACTCAAAAGCTCAAAATGCTCAAAATTGGTTTAGGGTTACCAAGGAGGGTCGATTTTAGGGATAGAGGCAGATAAGAAGAAGGGTTTGGGGGCAATAATGGTGCTTATACAGTGTACAAACCCTAAATATTAGGGTTTGGTCAAAACTGTGTGCACGGTCTGTACCAGCGTACGCTCAATGCACATGCGTGAGACCAGGTACGCCTAGAGTACCAAAGTGTACGCCCAACATACCCATACTGAACCCAAATTACAAAAATGCCACCGATGGCCACTTTGCACGATAATCACATAGTAAGGGGATAAAGTTTAAATACCTGGAAGAACAAGATGTTACATTTATCATGTTTTGTAGAGGTTATGTATGATCCAAAGGCATATCTATCTATTTTATTCATTGCTGAACTTGACATGAAAGATAAAATCATCAATCAAAAACAAGAAGATATATAAGAGATGAAGAAGAAACTAGTTGAAAGGGGGAAAGAGATATCAGATCCGAAGGATAAGATTAAAGAAAAGGAGGTGAAGAAGAAAAGATTTTAATTTGTAAGTGTTCAAAAGAAGATGTATTTGAAGAATTTTCGTTATTAAGAAACCCTAATCTTCACCCTGATAAACATCACATCAACTCTTCCACTGACAAGCCTCACGCTACCAAGAAAGTTCTCACTACCACTCCAAGAAGTATCGCACAGTTAAGACATCATACACTTATAAATCAATTCACACTGTCAAGCCATCTCAAGTTGTATTGATTTCATCTCACCCTGTCAAGACTCAAGCTCCGCCTCCAAACATTAGAGAAGCTCAAGTAGGTAAATTCTCAAATGTTTGTTGTTGTTTAAATAATACTTCGTACTGGGAAAAACAAACAAAGAAAAGAAAATAGAGGGAACAAACAAAGATGACTTGGGTTCCAAGTAAGTCATCTCTAGAACCAAGCAAGATGAAGTGGCTCTGGGTTATCAAGAAAACATATGTTCAACTTGAAATAACACTAGTCTAAAAATCAAAAGTGTACAGAGAAAAAGAAAGGACTATATAAACTTGGAGTTGATGGCTTCATATCTAATCAGAAACATTTTGAAGAACTAAGGTATGTTTCATCATTCAAATTTATTTGCGTTCCTAAGATCTCTTGTTAATTCTAGATATATGAGAGAGATGATAAAATTCAATAAGTATATTCTAGTATTCACTATTCTTTGGGTAAAAGTCTTCATTTTTTTGTTGTGCCATTCTACCTATGTGCAAAAGTTTTCAGTACAAGATTTGTGAAATTCATAATTCTGGTCAGGTTTTAACAAATGTCACATGTATTCTCCCTAAGATTAAATGTGTAGGAAAAAGCAAGATCAATGTGTCAAGTATAGGTTATAATTACCCATTGGTTCATATTTGGTTTGTACTCTAACGTCCCGTCTCTGGTATGTTGTTTTCATGTTTATTTATTTAGATGTTTTCCAGAGGGACTCGGCGAGTCTATAGCCCGACTCGTCGAGTAGAGACGGGATTTCGAGCACGTGTAATTCGGCGACTCAACGAGTCCATATTCGGGACTCGGCGAGTCCGCCTGTCTGGAAGAAACCCTAAATCCCCGGGTTTACTCAGTATTTAAGCAATGATATGTGCCCCAAACTCGCCTCCTTCACCCTCAGAGAACCTGTGAGCAACCCAAAACCATTCCTTGTTTGATTAAAGTGTTTTGTGTGGATTCTTGAAGGTTTGAAGAAGAAAAAGAAGAAAGGACCAAAAAGAAGAGGTGTAGAGCAAAGATCCAAGGTCAAAATCAAAGTTCATTGAGGTATTTCTTGGAATCATTCTGTTTTGTGCTTTAAACCTCCATTGGAACACCTCTAAGGCTAGTTTAATGTATTTTTCCAAGCTTTATAGTTGTATGGATGCCTTGATGGGTCGAGATATCCCTAGATCTGTACATTTAGGAGTTGTAGAGCCCTGATCTATTGCCTTTTTGAAGTTGCTTTGCATGAGAACCCTAGATCTAGCCTTTATTATGCTTTTTGAGCCTTTTAATCTTCATGGATGCTTATGGTCACGTAAAGATAGAATCTTTACGTGTTAATCGAGCCTAAGGAGCCCAGATCTACAAGTTATATGCGCTGGATTCAAGCAGAATCGAGTTTATAGTAACTGCATGCATGCGACTCGGCGAGTCGAGCCGCGAGTCCCCGATTTTTCCCCTTTTTGAGTGATTCTGAGTGTGGACCAGTGAGTAATGGAATGGACTCAGTGAGCCGGGGCAGACTTAGTAATGGAGGGACTCGACGAGTTGTTCATACAACTCGGCGAGTCCAAAGCAATCTTCTTAGTTCAAGAACAACTCGTCAAGTTGTTCATACAACTCGGCGAGTCGGATGCAGATAGCTTGAGTTCTATAATCGAAAGGAAACTTGTCGAGTTGATGTCGTACTCAACGAGTAGTAGCGAACAGGGTTGAGAAGTGAGAGTAGGGACTCGGCGAGTTGGCGGCCCAACTCGGCGTGTCAGGTCAACTGTAAGTTGACTTTGACCGGGAGTGTTGACTTTGGCCAGGGGTAAAAGAGTCATTTTACCCCAATACAGTTATTAGTATTTGATTGAGTGTGTTTGTGGAATTTTAGCCGGGGAGATACCGGAGCAGCAACAGATAGCTTCCAGAGCCATACACTTAGCAGCCAGTTCACGAGGTGAGTTCCCTTCCAGTTGGAATGGGTCTAAGGCCACAATGTCGGCTCATTCAATTAGTAGTAGTTTCCGGACTTCGGTCTGATGCAGTAGTTAGTATGTTTGATGCCTTCGTGGCTCAGACAGGTTTGCGTGTTATGTGTTCCGGGTTATGGCCCGAAGCAGTATGCAGTATATGTTGTTGTGTTAGTTGATATGTTTCTGTTATGCTATTTTCAGTAGTTCCGGACTTCTATCCGATGCAGTCAGTTCCGGACTTCGGTCCGATGCAGTTAGTTCTGGACTTCGGTCCGATGCAGGAGGCAAGGCCTCAGTAGTTCCGGACTTCGGTCCGATGCAGTTAGTTCCGGACTTCGGTCCGATGCAGGAGGCAAGGCCTCAGTAGTTCCAGACTTCGGTCCGACGCAGTTTCCGGACATCGGTCCGATGTAGAGGTCAAGGCCCTGGTTAGTTCCGGACTTCGGTCCGATGCAGTTTCCGGACTTCGGTCTGATGCAGTGGGCAAGGCCCAGTAATTGTTATATGTTTGTATGGTATGAGGTAATTTGGGGGAGCTCACTAAGCTTCGTGCTTACAGTTTCAGTTTTGGTTTCAGGTACTTCCGCAAGTAAAGGGAAGAGCCCGGGATGATGGCATCGCACACACCACAGCTTCAGTTTTTGTCCCGGGATGATGGCATCGCACACACCACAGCTTCAGTTTTTGTCGTGCTTACATTCAGCATATGCTTTTTATTATTATTAAAACAAAAATTTCGGGTCGTATTTTGGGATGTTACAAGTTGGTATCAGAGCCTTGGTTTGAGGGATTCGGATACACTCTCGGGTGTGTCTGAACTCAAACTAAGGGAAAGATAAAAAGATTTTCAAAGGAAAATGTTTTCGAAAGAATTTTTTTTGAAAAGCGCTTAGAAAGAAAAGAGTTTTGAAAACAAGATAAAGGTGTGGTGCATGGGGTCAGCTGAGCTCAAGTAAGTACTCCTAAATTACCACATACAAGTTTATATTATGATTAATAGTTTCAGTTTCAGTATAACAGTATGCTAGTATAGGATTAAGGATCTAGGAGGATGCCTTATGTGCCTTCTTTGTGTGTTCCAGCTTTATGAGAATTGCATGTTAGCATCAAGTAGACAGCAGTAGGATAGCCTGTTTAGGTTATGCCTGATAGCACGAGCTTAGAATTGTATGCTAGTACAGTTTCTCATTACGAGGATAGAATTGTTTGAGTAGTTCCGTGTCCGAATGCTTCTTGCTTTGTGCTTTGTGAGACTCTGAGTGATGGGAGTTAGCCGTTAGGTGAATGCGCCACATCACATGTGAACAGGGTTGAATAATCTCAGAGTGTTGGATTTGGCCCTACTGCGTAGCTATTGTTTGAGTCTAACCGTTGTGGGGACGAGTTCTGTACTCGAAGGATTATCTGAGCCTCGCCACATGTGATGGCATTCATGTAATGACTAATTGGCATCACAAGGAGGCCTTCAGCAGCTGAGGACTGGTAAGGATTGAGTCAGATATTTCCCTAGGGCAAGCCTAGGATGAGTGTAGTAGAGATCAGCAGCAGTAGTAGTGGTCGGGTGGAGTCGAGGCAGTTCTTGAGGAAAGTACGGATAGATGTGGAAGGTAGTAGGGGCCCATACTACTGGAAGCAGATGATCTGTACTCGAATCAAGGACAGCTGAGATGAGACCGGAGGGTCTGTATTAGTAGTGATCCCTCGAGATATATCAGTGTTTCTAACATTTATCGTAATGTGTTTTCAGAATGGTGGTTTTATGCTCTAGACCAGCAGGCGGCAGTTCAGGTGCCGGAGAGGATCAAGATCAGGCTCAGGAGCCGAATAGTTGGATGAGCAGACCAGAGAGTTCTTCACTTCAGAATTTACTTGTATCATTCTTGAGCAGACTCCAGTGATCTTTGGTTCGATCAAGGAGGGTATACTAGAGTTGATGGAGGAGAAGCTAGGCACCTTTCGTGCTGAGGTGGCGTCCATGATGGGGTCGCACACACTTACTTTCAGGGAGTTCCGAGCATGTGGAGCTCCAGACTACCACGGGGTGCGGGACCCCATAGCGAGTACTAGATGGGTGGCAGATGTGGCCAACGCATTCCGCTCGAGCAGGTGTCCAGAGGGGGACAAGGTCAGATTGGTGTCCTGTCTTCTGAAGGACAGGGCACGGGATTGGTGGGAGGAGGTTGGACATGCCATTGGAGATGACGCAACGTTAGATGCCATGACCTGGGCTGATTTCCCTACCATGTTCAGGGCGGAGTTGGCACCGGTTATTGAGGTGCAGCAGTTAGCCAGGGAATTTCAAGACCTCACCCAGACTACAGAGACCGTGGCGGAGATCACCGCCAAGTTCAGGGAGAGGGCCCTTCTCGTTCCTCAGTATGCAGCTGACGAGGAAATGAAGAAGGCCCATTATCATGAGATGCTATGGAGTGATATCCGCCAGTTTGTGAGCCGGTCCAAGTGTAAAACGCTGGATGACATCATTGCTAGGGCTCGGGAGAGGGAGATTGACCTTAAGATGGAGAAGAAGAGGAAGCCGGAGGCGGTTTCGGGTACAGGTAGTTCGGGAAAAAAGCCCAAGGTTTCAGATCATAGATCCAGGAATCAGTAGAGCCACGGTCGATGTGACAAGTGTGGGAGATTGCACGATGGGGTGTGCAAGGCAGGGAGTTCCGGCTGCTACAAATGCGGTCGGACTAGGCATTTGAGCAGAGATTATACAGCCCCTGCTACCGCCATTGCAGCATCAGATCTGATTTGCTTTCAGTGCAATCAGAGGGGAAATAAAAAGTCCCAGTGTCCGAGTTTAGCTGCAGCAGGGAAGGTGGCGGCACCTGCCCCTGCTACCTTGAGGATTACAGATGGCCGTCAGGGCCGAGCCGAGGCGCCAGTGGCGAAGAGTAAAGCTTTTCAGATGACAGCAGAGGAGGCGCGAGCGACTCCTGATGTGGTGACGGGTATGTATCTTCCCTTCATCTCTGTATTTATTATTCATTATTGCTTATGGTTATATGTTTTGTATAGGGTCGTTCTCTGTGAACGGCATTTATGCTACATTATTATTTGATTCGGGGGCTACCCGATCGTTTGTATCGCTAGCGCTTAGCAAGAGATTTAGTAGAGCTCCAGGGGAGTTGGATTGTCCACTAGATGTTGAGATAGCAGACGACAGGACCGTGAGGGTCGCTAGGGTGCATAGGGGATGTTCTCTTCAGTTTTTCGATGAGTAGTTTCCGATGGATTTGGTCCCTATTCCCCTGCGAGGGAATAAGGTTATAGTGGGCATGGATTGGTTGAGCCCCAATGGGGCGGTGATAGATTGTGAGCTGCAATTAGTGAGGGTTCGCAATCCCAGTGGGGGAGAGTTAGTGATTCAGGGCGAGAGGCCACAATGCGGACCAGTTCTGTGTTCAGCGGCGAGAGCGAGGCGTTATTTTCAGCAGGGTTACGCCGATTATGTAGCTTATGTCTTGGATGCCTGGGAGAAGAGCAAGACGACAGTTGACAATGTCCCGGTGGTGCGAGACTTCCCGGATGTATTTCTAGAGGATTTACCGGGAATACCTCCTGAGAGACAGGTCGAGTTTAGGATCGACCTAATTCCTGGTGCGGCTCCGATAGCTAAGGCACCGTACCGGTTAGCTCCCCCTGAGATGCAGGAGTTGTCTACGCAGCTGCAAGAGCTGCTAGACAAGGGTTTTATTCAGCCGAGTATTGGGGAGCGCCAATCCTGTTTGTGAAGAAGAAGGATGGGTCGCACCGTATGTGTATAGACTACCGGGAGTTGAATAAGGTAACAGTGAAGAACCGTTACGCCCTCTCGAGGATAGACGATTTGTTTGATCAGCTTCAGGGGGCATCTTGGTTCTCCAAGATCGATTTACGCTTCGAATATCATCAGATGCGGGTCAGAGGCGAGGATGTGCAGAAGACTGCTTTCAGGACCCGCTATGGTCATTTCGAGCTCGTGGTGATGCCTTTTGGGCTCACTAATGCTCCAGCCGCGTTCATGGATCTCATGAATCGCGTATGCAGACCGATGCTAGATCAATCTGTGATAGTATTCATAGATGATATCTTGGTGTATTCCAAGACTCAGGAGCAGCATGAGGAGCACCTGAGGTAGGTGCTAGAAGTTTTGAGGAGGGAGGGACTTTTCGCGAAGTTCTCCAAGTGCGAGTTCTGGCTACGTGAGGTGCAGTTCCTTGGTCACCTCGTCAACCAGAAGGGTATTTTGGTAGATCCGGCCAAGATAGAGGCCGTGATGCAGTGGGAGCTCCCAAAGTCTCCATCCAAGATTCGGAGCTTCCTAGGTTTGGCAGAGTATTACAGGAGATTCATTCAGGATTTCTCCAAGATAGCAGTACTGCTCACCCGACTGACCAAGAAGTCGGTGGTGTTTCGTTGGGCGCCTGAGCAGCAGGCGGCGTTTGAGACCCTCAGGCAGAGATTGTGCGAGGCTCCGATCCTTACCCTGCCAGAGGGAGTAGAGGATTTTGTAGTCTACTATGATGCCTCAATCACAGGTATGGGAGCAATATTGATGCAGCGAGGCCACGTGATAGCTTACGCCTCGAGACAGTTGAAGCCTCACGAGGCTAACTATCCTACCCATGATTTAGAGCTGGGGGAAGTGGTGTTTGCCCTCAAGATTTGGAGACATTACCTCTATGGGGTCCGTTCTACCATTTACACGGATCACAAGAGCTTGAGGTACCTTATGGATCAGCCGAATCTAAACATGAGGTAGAGACGGTGGTTGGATGTGCTGAAGGATTATGATTATGAGATCCTTTACCATCCAGGGAAGGCCAACGTAGTGGCCGACGCTCTAAGCCGCAAGGCGACAGCAGCCCCCATCAGAGACTTATGTTTGAGGATGACGGTGATTATTCCGTTGTTGGAGCGGATCAGAGAGGCATAGGTTGAGGGCCTCAAGGAGGAAAGGCAGAAGTGCGAGAGGATAGTGGGTCGAGTAGCTTCGTTTGATTATGATAGTCGAGGGTTGTTGACTCTTCATGGGAGAGTGTGGGTACCGTACTGGGGCGGAGTACGGCAGGTGCTGATGGATGAGGCTCATAAGTCTTCATTTTCTATCCACCCAGGGGTGATGAAGATGTATAGAGATCTTCGACCCGCTTACTGGTGGCCCTGCATGAAGCGGGATGTCGCCCGGTATGTAGAGAGGTGCCTGACCTACAGGAAGGTCAATGCAGAACACCAGAGGCCTCACGGCAAGATTCAGCCGTTAGACATTTCCGTGTGGAAATAGGAGGACATCACCATGGATTTTATCACCAAGCTTCCCAGGACCACACGTGGGGTAGACTCGATTTGGGTAATAGTGGATCGGTTGACGAACAGTGCTCATTTTATACCGATCCAGGAGAGCATCTCGGCAGAAAAGTTAGCCGACATCTATGTACGGGAGGTAGTGGCACGTCATGGAGTGTCGGTATCGGTGGTGTCAGACCGAGACGTCCGTTTTACATCCAGATTTTGGAAGCGGTTTCACGACAAGATGGGTACTCGTCTCCATTCAACACCGCTTTTCACTCTCAGACGTACGGGTAGAGTGAGAGGACGATTCAGACTCTTGAGGACATGCTCTGGGCATGTGTCCTAGACTTCGGTGGCAGTTGGGATACGTATCTTCCATTAGCGGAATTTTCGTATAACAACAGTTACCATGCGAGTATTGATTGGCCTCCCTTCGAGATGCTCTATGGGAGGAAGTGCAGGACCCCGACTTGTTGGGGCGAGGTCGGTCAGCGAGTCATTGGGAGCACCGAAGTGGTGCTCAAGACGACCGAGTTGATTCAGCAGGTTCGTAGTAGACTGCAGACTACGCAGAGTCGGCAGAAGAGCTACGCCGACAGGAGGCATTCAGACTTGGAGTTCCAGGTGGGCGATATGGTCCTCCTGAAGGTCTCACCCTGGAAGGGTGTCATCAGGTTCCAAAAGAGGGGCAAGTTAGGCCCCAGGTTCATTAGTCCTTTTAGGACTTTGGCCCGGGTTGGACGTGTAGCGTATCGGTTAGATCTTCCAGCGGAGCTTAGCTAGATTCACAACACTTTCCATGTTTCCCAATTGAGGAATTGTTTGGTGGACGAGTCAGCAGTAGTTCCCCTGGAGGACATTCAGGTCGATAGCAGCCTGAATTATATTGAGAGGCCGATAGCGATCTTGGATCAGAAGACGAATATCTTGAGGAGCAAGGTGGTTGAGTTAGTGAAGGTGCAGTGAAAGCACTGGAAGGGGTCTGAGTGGACGTGGGAGGCTGAGGAGGAGATGAGAGAGCACTACCCGGAGTTGTTTGCAGATTCAAGCGTAGCAGACTTCGAGGACGAAGTCTGAGTCAAGTGGGGGAGAATTGTAACGTCCTGTCTCTGGTATGTTGTTTTCATGTTTATTTATTTAGAAGTTTTCTAGAGGGACTCGACGAGTCTATAGCCCTACTCGTCGAGTAGAGACGGGATTTCGAGCACGTGTAAGTCGGCGACTCGACGAGTCCATATTCGGGACTTGGCGAGTCCGCCTGTCTGGAAGAAACCCTAAATCACCGGGTTTGCTCACTATTTAAGCAATGATATGTGCCCCAAACTCACCTCCTTCACCCTCAGAGAGCCTGTGAGCAACCCTAAACCATTCCTTGTTTGATTAAAGTGTTTTGTGTGGATTCTTAAAGGTTTGAAGAAGAAAAAGACCAAAAAGAAGAGGTGTAGAGCAACGATCCAAGGTCAAAATCAGAGTTCATTGAGGTATTTCTCGGAATCATTCTGTTTTGTGCTTAAAACCTCCATTAGAACACCTCTATGGCTAGTTTAATGTATTTTTCCATGCTTTATAGTTGTATAGATGCCTTGATGGGTCGAGATATCCCTAGATCTGTTCATTTAGGAGTTGTAGAGCCCTGATCTATTGCATTTTTGAAGTTGCTTTGCATGAGAACCCTAGATCTAGCCTTTATTATGCTTTTTGAGCCTTTTAATCTTCATGAATGCTTATGGGAACGTAAAGATAGAATCTTTACGTGTTAATCGAGCCTAAGGAGCCCAGATCTACAAGTTATATGCGCTGGATTCAAGCAGAATCGAGTTTATAGTAACTGCATGCATGCGACTCGGCGAGTCGTTCTTCAGACTCGGCGAGTCGAGCTGCGAGTCCCCGGTTTTTCCCCTTTTTTAGTGATTCTGAGTGGGGACTAGTGAGTAGTGGAATGGACTCAGTGAGCCGGAGTCAGAATCAGTAATGGAGGGACTCGACGAGTTGTTCATACAACTCGGCGAGTCCAAGGCAATCTTCTTAGTTCAAGAACAACTCGGCGAGTCAGATGCAGATAGCCTGAGTTCTATAATCGAAAGGAAACTCGTCGAGTTGATGCCATACTCGACGAGTAGCAGCGAAAAGGGTTGAGAAGTGAGAGTAGGGACTCGGCGAGTTGGCGGCCCAACTCGGCGAGTCAGGTCAACTGTAAGTTGAATTTGACCGGGAGAGTTGACTTAGGCCAGGGGTAAAAGAGTCATTTTACCCCAATACAGTTATTAGTATTTGATTGAGTGTGTTTGTGGAATTGTAGTCGGGGAGATACCAGAGCAGCAACAGATAGCTTCCAGAGCCATACACTCAGCAGCCAGTTCACGAGGTGAGTTCCCTTCCAGTAGGAACGGGTCTAAGGCCACAATGTCGGCTCGTTTAATTAGTAGTAGTTTCTGGACTTCGGTCTGATGCAGTAGTTAGTATGTTTGATGCCTTCGTGGCTCAGACAGGTTTGCGTGTTATGTGTTCCGGGTTATGGATCGAAGCAGTATGCAGTACATGTTGTTGTGTTAGTTGATATGTTTATGCTATGTTATGTTCAGTAGTTCCAGACTTCTGTCCAATGCAGTCAGTTCCGGACATCGGTCTGATGCAGTCAGTTCCGGACTTTGGTCCGATGCAAGAGGCAAGGCCTCAGTAGTTCCGGACTTCGGTCCGATGCAGAGGGCAAGGCCCTGGTTAGTTCCGGACTTCGATCTGATGCAGTTTCCGGACTTCGGTCCGATGCAGTGGGCAAGGACCAGTAATTGTTATATGTTTGTATGGTATGAGGTAATTTGGGGGAGCTCACTAAGCTTCGTGCTTACAGTTTCAGTTTTGGTTTCAGGTACTTCCGCAGGTAAAGGGAAGAGCTCAGGATGATGGCAATGCACACACCACATCTTCAGTTTTGTTCCTGGGAGATTGTTTTGATATTTAGTTGATGTGATACAGTTGTATCACGACATTTTATTATGGTTTGAGATATTTGACGTATGGTTTTATGATTTGTCATTTAGCATAAGCTTTTTATTATTATTAAAACAAAATTTTTGGGTCGTATTTTGGGATATTACATGTACATTTATATGTGAGGTGTTTGTCAAAGATCAGGTTGTCAGGTCGCTTCAGTACAAGAAAAGGAGTTTTTTCTTTTGAATAGAAGAAAGAGAAAGCGTTGACAGAGGTTGTTTTGTCAAACAAAGGTTCATGCCTTCAAAGTGATAGCTTTCATACTTGTCTTGTCTATAAAAAGTATTTTAGTTAAGAATAGTTGCATGTACAAGTCCGTGGGTCAGTGGAAAAGAAGATTACATGCTAAAAATTATGCACAAGTCATGAAATTGTTGAGATGCAGTGTTTAGCTTTAGTGAATCAAAAGTCAAATCAAATGCATCGCTGGCAACTAAGTTCAATAAAAGAAAAGTGATGTTTTACTTTTGGTATCTTGTGTCATTTTAAAATAAAGCTACAAAGAAGGCTTCTCTTTTGGGTAATCTTTATTAAATTGGATTTTCACGTTTATAGTTTTTGAATAATATAGAACTGGGTAAAATCTATCAGCGAATTTTAGGAGGTAGTTGGGTAGAAGGGGTCAGCAATACACCTAGTCTTTAGGAAGAATTAGTATTTTATTCATTTCTCATATGTTGGCTATAAATAACCACCTAAGCATGAATGCATGAATGAACAAAAAGAGTGTTTGTATTACTTTCTTTCTAATTGTATATTTACCATATTCTTTATCAAACCAAAACACAAACATATTGGTGAGTGTCTACTATTGTCTTTTGCACAAAAAGGAATGGGCTTTATTGAAAGGGTAATCATAGAGAACAAGAAGGGCATGTGCAGGTGGGACAAAATTTGCTCACTGCAGAATTGAAAAAGACAGAATGGGGCAAATTTTCTAATTCTTCATACGAATGCTTGACTGGAAATCAACTGCATATAAAAAGGAAAATAAGGAAAATGCTTTCTAAACTAATGGGGCAACTAACCCACTTCTTCATTACGCCTAAAGAAAAGGAAATATGGCCAACATGGCCTTTTGAAAGTGTCAAGCCACTAAATAAACGTAAATTTCCCAATATACCCTCTGGATTAAACCAACATATTCCCCCTTAATCCAGAGTCTTCATTACAAGCTTTTCTCTCATCTCCTTGAACATGATTCTTGCCAACGGTTTGGTGAGGATATCAGCCCTCTGTTCATGACTTACAACATAAGCTCAGACAGACTTAAACTGAGAACCAAAACCATGCAAAAATTTGACTCTCTAAACGCCAACGTAAGCTCAGAAAACAAAATTGATGTTGAAAATGCATCTGAGCTTAACGAGGACGAAAACATGAGTGAAATTTCTGTAGAGGATACGGTTGACTGCTCAGAATTTGTTAAAAGCGAAACTGAAAACCACAAAAATCTAATTTCTGAAAATTCTGTGGAGTTCGCTCGATTGTCCCAACAAAAGTCCCCGAAATTAGTAGAGAAAGCAGTTGTGTATCAAAAGGTCAGGACCACCCCAAATCAAGTATACAAAGTAACTGGGGTAACCGAACATCAAACAGCCGAACTCACAGCTATTGTGAACGAAGACAATGCTGATGGTTGCGATGAGTTCTTCTGGGAAGCTCCAATAGATAATGCAAACGAAACCGTTGGCTTATCTGAAAGAACCTCTTGGATGAGCAAAGGAAGATACATCCCTGAACCTTTGAACAAGTCGGATAATGTCAATGAGCCAAGCACCAGTGGTTCGAAAGATATTCCTCAGGGGGATGATCGTTCAGCAAAAGAAGACATTCCCTCTACTCCAATAGCTCAAAGTGGAACTTCTTCAGATATTCCTTCTACTCCTTCAGTGCAAACTGGTTCTTCTTCGGATATTCCCTCTACTCCCTCAGCTCAAAGTAAGACTCCTGAAATTCAAAAGGAACCAGCCAAGGAGACAACAAAAACGAAAGCGAACGTTCATCATCAACCTAAGCAGATGAGGAATAAAAAGATAGAAAGGAACCAAAGATACAGGAAAAACCTTTCTGAAAGGAAACAATTCTGGCACTCCCAGAATGCATATTACTCACACCAAGACAAGAATTTGAAGTATGAAAACAATCCTGTAAGAAAGCCTGAATGTTCCAACAACCGAAAGCCAAGGTTCGGTTCACAAGAAAATACCAACCGAAGGCAAAGGTTCGGTTCTGAAAAGAACTTCAACCGAAACCAAAGGTTCGGTTCCAAGAAAAACTCCAACCGAACGCAGAGGTTCGGTTCTGAAGTCAAAAGAGAACAAGACTCTAAGGTCAGTCCCTCCAATGATCAAAAGCAAAAGGGTCACCTAGAGTCACCAGCCAGGAAGTCCTCTCCATCCACATCCTCTCATTCTAATTCTTCTCGTTCTTCTAATTCTTCTCCATCCACCGATTCATCTCCATCTTGCTCCAAAGCTAATTCCGCTTGTCCTCAAAAACCTCATTCATCAGCTGAACAAAAGGGAAAGCAGAAGGTCAATGAATCCAAACCAGAGTCCAAAACGAACACATCCAATCCTAACAAAATAAAAGTCTTTACCATTAAAAAGAAAGATGAAACAACTCTCATAAAACGAACATATCTAGTTGACATCTCTCTTACTATTCCTGTTCCCATGAAAAGCTCACATGGACCCAAGAAACTTTGGGTTCCTAAATCTGCTTAATTTTTGTAGGTTATAAGTGACGAGCAGTTCGACGAAGAATGGTACATCGATAGTGGCTGCTCATGTCACATGACAGGGAGGAAAGAGGAGCTCAGGGAATACAAATCTCTTGCAAATGGTGGCAACGTCAAGTTTGGAAATAACTCTTTCGGCACCATAAAGGGATTCGGGATGATAACAAATGGGGACTTTACTATAAGGAAGGTGGCTTATGTGGAAGGACTCCAACACAACCTCATCAGTGTATCTCAACTTGTTGGAGGTACAGGTCTCAAAGTCTCATTCGATGATGAAGGTTCTGAAATCATAGAGAAAAAGACAAAGAAAGTGATTCTCAAGTCAGAGCGAAAGGGTGAAATGTTTCCTCTAAACATGAAACCCATCAAAGGAAACCCAGCCATATGCCTGTTATCAAAAGCTCAATCCGACGAAAGCTGGTTGTGGCACCGAAGACTCTCTCATCTCAATTTCAAAGATATCAATCGACTTGTCACTGGAGGTCATGTTAGGGGTCTTCCACTGCTCAAGTTCGACAGAGAGCATTTGTGTGCTGCATGCGAAATGGGAAAGCAGAGTCGTCAAAATCACCCATCTGTAATCAACACAAAAGTTGTTGAACCACTCAAATTGCTTCATATCAATTTGTGTGGTCCTTCATCTATCGAAAGCATCGGTGGTAGCAAGTATATTCTTGTTATCGTTGATGACTTTTCAAGATTTACATGGGTGTTCTTTCTAAAATTCAAATCTGAAGCGACTCAAAAGCTGAAAGTGTTTATCAAGCAAATTGAAGTCCAGCTCAAGAAGGTCGTTCGCAACATCAGGAGCGACAATGGTCTTGAATTCAAGAACAGGGAGTTTGAAGAGTTTCTTGCAGAAAAGGGAATTAGTCACAATTTCTCAGCTCCTTACACACCACAACAGAACGGAATAGTCGAAAGACGAAACCGATCTTTGTGTGAAGCTGCCCGAACTATGCTAAGTTTCGCTTCCTTACCTCTTTATTTTTGGGCTGACGCTATTTCTGCTGCTTGTTTTACACAGAACAGGTCCTATCTCAACAAGAGATTCACGCTCACACCATATGAGATAATAAACAACAGAAAGCCCAATGTGAAATTTTTCCACGTGTTCGGCTCAAGGTGTTTCATCTTTAACTCTAAAGAACACCGCAACAAGTTTGATGTCAAAGCCGACGAGGGAATTTTTCTGGGTTACTCGCTCACATCCAAGGCGTACAGGGTCCTAAACAAACGTTCAAGAAGGATTGAAGAGACATACTATGTGACCTTTGACGATAGCTATGTCAAGAAGCTACAGGCCAAAGAAGACACTGCCGGGGAAATCTTTCCTCAAACTGGCCAAATCACAGTCTCGATCGCCAACTTATACGAGAAATTTCTGGAACTCTTTGATGAACCGGAAAAAGCTTCTCTCTCAGAAGCAGGTGCAGCTGACAACAAAGTTGATCATATGAAGCAGATTGTCGAAAATGCTGCAAGAAGAATGCATGAAGGAGAATCGCCCACTGATGAATCTCCATCTAACAATGCTTCAGTCGAGGGGGAGCCAAGTTCTCATGTCGAGGGGGAGCCAAGCTCACAAGTCCAGGGGGAGCCAAGCTCTACAACTTCAACCGAAGATGCCTCTCCAAACGAAGGTGCTTCGACGCCTGAAAGCCCAGCACCACAAGAAACCCCTGAACCTCATGTTTCTCAAGACTCATCAATTGAGGGGGAGCATGATGATATGACGCTTGATTACGATAGCCAATCTGAGCCAGAAGAAATGATCGACGCTGAACTAGACCCAACCTTTGATCCGAATTACCCGCCTCTTACCAAATGGACCAGAGATCATCCTATCTCTCAAGTAGTTGGTGATGTATCTGAAAAGGTTCTGACCCGATCTCAACTGAAGGCAAAACAGACATCCTTATTTTCAAAAGTTGAGTTTTGTATGTTTAACTCATTCGTATCAAAAGTTGAACCGAAGACAGTTAACACTGCCCTCGATCACTCTGATTGGGTTCAAGCAATGCAAGACGAACTGAACGAGTTTGAAAGGAACAAAGTTTGGTGCCTCATTCCAACTCCACCTGATGCTTCGGTTGTTGGTCTCAAGTGGGTCTTCAGGAACAAAATGGACAAGGAAGGTAATGTAATAAGGAACAAGGCTCGTTTGGTTGTAAAGGGATACTGTCAGGAGGAAGGGATAGACTATGAAGAGACTTTCGCTCCAGTAGCCAGGCTAGAATCTGTTAGAATATTTCTGGCTTATGCTGCTCACAAAAACTTTGAGGTTTTCCAAATGGACGTCAAGTGTGCATTTCTCAATGGAGAACTCGAAGAAACTGTGTATGTTGAGCAACCTCCTGGGTTCGTGAACGAAAAGTATCCAAATCATTGCTATATTCTGGATAAAACTGTGTACGGCCTTAAACAAGCTCCGAGAGCCTGGTATGAAACGCTTACAAAATTTTTAAAGATGTCTAAATTTAAACAAGGTTCGGTTGACCCAACCTTCTTTCGCAAAAAGGAAGGTAACCACCTTATGATAGTTCAAATTTATGTCGATGATATCATCTTTGGCTCCACGAATCCCAGCTTAACAGCTGAATTCCGAAAGTTGATGGAGACTAAGTTTAAAATGAGCTCAATGGGTCCTATTAACTTTTTCCTTGGTTTAAACATAAGACAGGGACCCGAAGGCATCTTTATCAATCAGGAAGCTTACACGAAGACTCTCCTAGCGAAGTTTGGAATGATGGGAGACTCAAAAGTCAAAGTCCCAATGGCATTCGGCACCAAGCTTACCCCATCTCTAGATAAACCGGCTGTCGATATCACGCTCTATCGTCAAATGATTGGCTCACTGATGTATCTAACTGCTAGCAGGCCTGATATCATGTTTTCTGTGTGTTATTGTGCTCGATTTCAGGCAAACTCACGTGAACCTCATATGCTTGCAGTGAAGAACATCCTACGCTATCTCAAGCGAACCACCTCCTTAGGTCTATGGTATCCATCCAACTCAGGTTTCTTCGTTCAAGCCTATTCTGATGCTGACCTTGGAGGATGTGTACTCGACAGAAAAAGCACAACTGGTGGTTTTCAATTCCTTGACGGGAAGTTGGTCAGCTGGCAATCCAAGAAACAAACGTGTGTGTCGTTGTCTACTGCCGAAGCGGAATACATTGCCGCTGCATCCTGCACATCACAAGTGATTTGGATCCAGAGTCAACTTTGAGACTATGGACTCAATATGAAGAAGATCCCACTATATTGTGACTCTGAAAGTGCAATTAGGATCTGTCATAACCCAGTGCAACACTCTAAAACCAAACACATAGCACTGAGGTATCACTTCATCAAAGATCATGTGGAAGATGGAAATGTCGAAGTTCAATTCGTAAGAACCACTGATCAACTGGCTAACGTCTTTACCAAAGCACTTCCAGAAGCCTCATTCAATAAAATATTGCAAGGGCTAGGTATGATGGAATCAGAGTCAGTACCTCACACTACCTCTCAACCTCAAACGTAAAAAGCGAAACCAACCGAACGTTCGGGTTCGGTTCAACCATCTGACTCGCTCATTACTTCAAAGGTAGTTTTTCTGTGTTGTATATTTCGTGTACAATTTTGTTTTTCTTTGTGTTAAAAGTATTTATCTCTTGTATATCTAAATTCCTTAGTTTCTCAAAATTTTCCAAAACCGAAACCTACCAAAGGTTCGGGTTCGGTTTTTCAAAATTTTGTGGAACCGAAACCAACCGAAGGTTCAGGTTCGGTTTTTCAAAATTTTCCTAAACCGAAACCAACCGAAGGTTCGGGTTCGGTTTTTCAAAATTTTCTAGAACCGAAACCAACCGAACGCTTGGGTTCGGTTTTTCAACTTTTTCCCAACCGAATCCAACCGAACGTTCAGGTTCGGTTTTTCATAAATCCTTTTCAAAGTTTTTTTTTAAAGTCCTATTTTTTTTTTACTTATTTTTTTTATTTTATTTTTCGCCCTAATTTTTTTATTATTTTTTTTATTATAAATTTCAAAAACTCCAAAAATATTTTATTTATTTTTTTGAATGCTCATTCGTTTATGGGGATATATTTGATGACTTACTTAAGTGTCCCTAGAAGCATGCTGCTGTATGTGTCCCAAGCCTCATAAGATTTTGAATAATAGTCTTCATGACCTGGTATACACAAACCTTGTCTTCCCAATAAGGCTAATACATTTATTCTAATCGTGAGCTACCTCACTCTTTTCTCACATGAGTTAAGAGTTTCCTGCTTGATCCTTTTTTTTTCGCAGCAGAGGTACTATATTTTCTTACACCATCTCCATAACTCTTCTCCACTACATTCGTTTCATTATCGTAACCCTTGAGACTCTCAGGAACTACCACTGAGGTTTATGGTTACATAACATCTGTGTTTATGATCTTAGTTTCGTGCCACTACGAGCTGAGTGAAACCCAAAATTCAACACCAAAGAATTGACGGTGAACAATTAATTTGTTCAAGCCTTCACCAATGAATTGACGAATGTACCTTCATGAAATCTCAATTTTTCTTTTGCGTGATTCCTATTAAATTGTTACACACCATAACATTTCTTCCCAAGGGATCCAGTTTTTTTTTATCTGAGATTTTATATTTATCCAAGCCAATACAAAATAAATTTCTACCTACTTGTTCAACAGGCTACACCGGTCTCACAAGTACTTTGTTCACTTTCTTTCTTATATCAAGAATAGAATTGATGAATCAAAGCGAAACCACCCTTATTTAGCCTAATTAAAAGAAGCCTTTTAACATTTATTAATAAATGTTTGATCGTAATTCAACGGGATTCCACACTAACACTTTGAGGTCTATCTTGACCTTGAAGGAAGAGATTCGTGCCCGGGATCATCAGTTTCGTGTCATTATTGACATCACAGAATATCCTAAAAAGAGTTGCTTTATTTCTTTTTCTTTTCCACTCTTTGCACGAAAATCCTTGATTTTCCAAAATTCCGTTATTAATTATTTACAGGCTGTAATTATGGTGCTGTGGTCAGAAACAATCCACGTGGGTGTTTAATTCAAAAGATGTCGTTTAAAAAGGATAAGACAAAAGGTTGCTGACTCGGCGGGAGTTAAAGGGATAGAAATTCAAACGACGGTAAAAAGGAAGGCGCGTGTGAATTTGAAACGGCCGCGCTTTTACTGACACTTATGGACGCGTGTGCGAAATCCAAGCGTCATCTCTCTGGCAATTAATGGCGCGTGCGGATTTGAAGCGATTTTCTTCTGAAACGGCGCTTGTTGGGTAGCGTGATCCTAGGATTCTGACAATCTCTCTCCTACGTGATCATCGCATAGAAGATATGAAACGATCTTTCTCTCCCCAATCCCTCACTATAAAAGGCCGTCCACAAAACCTTTTACCTCTTTACTGCCTCCGCAATTTCTCAAGAGCAAAAACTCATAAACCATCTACTGTTCATCCTCTTCTCCAACCTGCAACAATGGCTGAATCTTCTTCCGTTCATGCTACTTCTCAGATCCTCCCCATCCGTCCTCAGCAATGCCTGGTCATTGATCTCAACCCACTGGCGTATGATTCCTACATGTCGCCGGTCATAGAATGCTTGAAGTACTCCCAGCTTGCTCCTGCACTGTTAAGAATTGAAACGGTGCCAATGGTGGCCTTATCACAGGTCTATGCGACTGCTTACTACGACAAGGCAGTCGACCGGGTATTCTTTGAAGTTGCAGAACACAAGACTTCCATTTCTCGCCCCCGTTTCTGCACTATGCTAGGGTTTGCTCCTGACCCATCGCGAGTTAACCCGGAGACGATTCCGGTTGGGATGTTGTTCAGCATGTTTTACAACATGGGCTACACAGAGGTTCTCACCTCCGTCGCCAAGTTTAAGAAGTCTTGTCTGCCGCCCCAGTGGAATGGTCTATTTACAGTTCTTTTTAAGGGCTTGTCAGAGAGGAGCTCAGGATCTGACGGTGCAAGTCGTCTTTTCCTATCGATAATGTATGGGGTGTACAACGGGATAAACCTGGACTATGGGTTTGTCCTATGGCAACAACTGATTCAGAGCCTCTCTTCCTCATCCCGACACTCGGAGGTGTCGTTGGCCCGGTTCTGGATCTTGATAACAAGATGGGCCATGGACAAGTTCAACGTTCCTACTGCTGTCGATGCATCGATGTCTTCTGTGGGTACATTCCATACCAAGAAGATCATCGTCTCAGATGCATCAAAATTCTCTTTCATCGGCTCCATCCCAGAGACGATGTATGGCAGCGTGCCATCTGACAGTCGGTTGATTCAGACGATCAAGGAGTTCAGGCCAACTGGTCCCAGGGAACTGACACCGGACATGCTAAGATCGATTCATGATGCCGACAAACTGACCAACAGGGGCAAAAAGGGTGACAAAGGGAAGCAAGCGGCCAAAGCTCCAAAAGGCCCTTCTCCCAAAAAGAGGAAACAACCGAAGGCTGCTCAGTCCCCACAGCCGAAGAGGAGGAAGACACAACCGAAGCGAAAGCTTGTTATTCCCTCTTCTTCAAGCGAATCTGAGGGTGGAAGTTCGGACTCTGAAGGATCTCAAGGAGACGAATCTCCTCAACGAGGCAACACACCACCTCGGTCCCCAACCCCAGAGATGGAACTTCATCAATCTCCAGTTCCTTCACCTCCACCAACTATTCCTATTTCCATTCCTACCATAAACCCCACCATTCCCCCAACCACTTTCCCTATACCTCCACCCATTTTCACCACATCAACCGAAACACCACCAGTTACCGAAACCCCTCCAGTAACCGAACCACCACAAACCGAAACCCAAACTCAACCACCACCCAAAACTACCCCACCCCATACTCAACCTCCAAATACACCAACCACAACACCCCCAGCTTCACCACCACCTCCATCTCCAGAAAATGCCTCCGATGGCGAAAACCCTTACCTTGGTGGTGATCACATGAACTTTGATTCGGTCTACTATAGTCCGTTTCAAGTTCAAAGTGACGAGGAGGATGATGCGCCAGTGACAAAGAAGCATCTCCGAGAGCTTAACGAGAAGGTTGATCTACTTCTCGCCTCCTCCACCAACCAGCAGTCATCTCTTTCTGAAGCTGCCCTTCAGAAGATTGTTGACGCCTTCTCCAAGGCTCAACATGATTCGGTGGCCTCAGCAACTGCTGCTATCGATGCCTCCACCCGAGTCTGTGAGGCAGCGACCGAAAAAGTCGATAAACTATTCTCCGACGCTTCCGTCCTGCTGAAGTCCATGCAGGAAAGCGCCGACGCCACTAAGACAACTCTGGAACCGATTGTTCAACAATTGGCCAAGTTCATCTCGACGGAGCTGTCTTCGTTCGCTACACTCCGACAACATATCAGCGACGACAACTCGGCACTTCGTGCCTACATCGATGCCCGCCTGGCAAAGCTACAAGAGGATCTTGCAGCTGAGAATTCTCTGATGGACGTTTTGGCAAGCAAGACTACTGCCCTCAAGATCAAGAGCATGCAACTTTCCAACTCCCAACAACAATTGGAAGCTCTTCGATCCGAAAGGGAGGTAATAAAGACGTGTGTTTCGGATGTCCACGCAGCATTATCAAACATCCTGGAAGCACACGACCCCATCCTAAACCATTCGGTGAGGCGTACCCTCGCTGAAAAACTCTCTCCGGCCATGGACCTTTTAAGCAAGATTGAAGGACTACCGAGTTTCGTGTCCATTCCGAAACAAGGGGGAAAAGAGAAGAAAGGATCGAAACCACCTCCTTCTTCCAAAGCTACTCACACGACCGAACCACCCTCTGCTGATCATGCTTCGGGTTCGGGTGTGAAGAACAAGGGCAAAAACATAGCTGAGGGAGGAGATGAAGATGAAGATGAAGATGAAGATGAAGACAAGGAGACCATTGCCAACATGTTAAAAAGAAAGAACAGTCGCAATGTTGAAGACGATGCCAGTCGTGTGGCGCGTGAGGCTGAAGAAGCAGAACGAAAGCAAAAAGAAGCCCACGATCTCCTTGAGAGCCGAAAGCTGCTATTCCCTGCCTGGACCAGGGATCGTATGATAAAAGAGGCCATAGAAACTCCAAGCATATTATGGCTCGAGCCGGTTATATCATTCGACTGCAACAACACTATCGATTCGCAGTTTGATATGCCGCTGACTCGAAAGGCGTTCATCTTCCACGCCTTCTCTAACATTTTTGAAGTCCCGCATCCGAACGATGAGCTTGACAGGGAGCTCATTGACTTCTACCTGGAGGCCGCTCGCCCTCAATATCTTACCTGGAGTGCCCAGAAGATTGTAAACGTTCGGGTGCTGAAGCCTTATGCCGTGGGGAGATTCACAAACGTCAAGTTCAAGCTCATTCGAGGATCTGCAAGAACTGCTCACATTATCTCCCTGGCGGATCTGCCCAATCTAAATCCTCATGATTGGATTGTCTTAAACAATATCCTCTTGACTGATGAAACCGAATATGGTCCCATCATAGACCATGTCAAAAGGATGTTGGCCTGCTATATCATGGAGGTTGCCCTAATGGATCAGGAGGTCGCCACAGTTTTCAAAAAGAAACCGAAGATAGCACCTGTGGGATCGGCCAGTGATCTAAATCAAATGCAAATGGGTAAGATTGATCTGAGGCGTAACTCAGTGATGTTCACTAGAGCCGAAGGACAGAAATGTCTCTTCGCTTTAGCTGACAAACACCTTTACACCACAGCTTGCTTGGAACACGTCTTATTCATTATCAAGCGGTTTAAAGAGAATTCGGCTGATGACATCAAGTACTTCAATGATATGATCAATTGGTACATCCGGTTAAGACAGACCATCCTCTCCATAACCAAGTGTCTGTTTAACACCGTGAAGAAGAAGGTACCAGCTTCAGCTGTCGGCCCAAGTAAAAAGTGAAGGTCTCACTCCAAATTGACGCAAAGGGGGAGATTGTTGGGCTGAAGATTGTTTTGATGTTGCGTCTTTTGGGCTTGTTAATTTAGCCATGTACACTCCGGTTTGGGCCTGTCCAACCGAGAGCCTTTTATGTATTGTATATAAGTTAATGCTTGCATGCATATTAGGTTAACGATTTAGAGAATAACGATAGAGAGCTTAACGATAGTAATTTCAAGGTTTCTTTAATCGTTCCTGTAACCTACCAATCCTCTACAGTTGATTTTCTTAATCGAGCTCTTCTGAGGATTTTGTTTTAATCATTCAACTCGTTTGATTCAATCTTGTCTTGTTCTTATTATTGCGTTCTTATTGTTTTATATTCATATACTTGTTCAAGATCTAATCGATCTTCATAGATTAAAAGTTATTTTAATCCTATCAGATGCTTTAAGACTTATTGGAGATATACCACCAAAACGCGAGACAAGAGCGTTATGAGATTTTCACTAACATGATTTCCGCTAAGATGGGTCATGGAGAGTCTCTTACCGTGCACCTGCAAAAGATGCAAAGGTATGTCAATCATCTTCGCAAGTTGAATGTTGACTTTGGGGAAGACTTGGCGATCGACATGGTGCTTCACTCTTTGCCTCCAAGCTACAATCAATTTAGGATGACCTACCACATGAACAAAGAAGCGGTCACCCTAAGCAAACTCCAAGGTCTCTTGAGGGTTGCTGAGAGAAACTTCAAGGACAAGTCTGTTGCACCAACTCCCAATCCACCCACTGCTCCTGTCTTGGCTATTGGACAAGGAAAGGGAAAGAAGAGGAAGGCCTCGTCTAAGAACTATCGCAAGGTTAAAGCCCGAGATGGTGCCTCTTCTAGTGGGACCAAAGTTGATCCTGCTAAGCCATGCCTTAACCCAAAGGAGGCAAAATGCCACCACTGCCACAAGATAGGACATTGGAAGAGAAGCTGCCCAGAGTACCTGCAAGCCATCAAGGAAGGAAAGATCAAGCCGTCTTTCGCATGTATATACACAATTAAATCTAACGATTCATCTCATGCTATTTCTTGGGTTCTTGATACCGGTTGTGGTTACCATATTTGTTCTAATGTGTAGGGACTAAGAAGAAATAGGGATGTGGAGGCTGTAAGAATTAATCTAATCATGGGGCACAGAAGATCGTCACCTGTGACCAAGATTGGAGTATATTCTTTAGTGCTTAGGAATGGTTTAAGTTTAGATTTGAACAACTGTTGCTATTCGCCAGAAATGGCTAGAAACATCATCTCATTTCATGGTTTGTTTAGACAAGGTTTTAGATTTTCTTTTAATAATGAGAATGGTTCTATTTTGGCTTATCTAAATGGTGTCTTTTATTTTGAAGCTATACCATGTAATGGATCTTATGAAACTGTTATGATTGTTGATAACTTAGGAAATGATGTTTTGAACATAGATTCTTCCAAAAGTATGGATAGAGCATCCTTGTGGCATTGTCGTCTTGGACATGTCAACAAGAAATGCATAGCCCAACTCCAAAAGGATGGCGTGTTGGAGTCATTCGACCTTAGGGAAGATGACACATGCAAGTCTTGTTTACTTGGAAAGATGACCAAGTCACCCTTCACAAGTACATCTGAAAGGGGTGAGGGTCTATTGGACCTAATACATACCGATGTATGAGGACCGTTTAGATCAACCACGAAGGATGGGAACCGCTTCTACGTGACTTTTACCGATGACTATAGTAGATATGGGTATATCTATTTAATCAAGCAAAAGTCAGAAACTTTTGAAAAGTTCAAAGAGTTCAAGAATGAAGTGGAGAATCAATTGGGCAAGAAAATCAAGATGCTTCGATCCGATCAAGGAGGGGAGTACCTAAGTCTTGAATTCCACGATTATCTCAAGTAGTGTGGAATAGTTTCACAATTGACGCCTCCTAGGACACCGCAGTTGAATGGTGTGGCAAAAAGGTGTAATCGAACCTTATTGGATATGGTTCACTCTATGATGAGTCATGCTTCACTACCTATCTCTTTTTGGGGGTATGCCTTAGAGACTGCCGCCCATATCATTAACCGAGTCCCTACTAAGAAGGTTGCCAAAACACCTCACGAGATGTGGACAGGGAAAGCTCCCTCGTTGGCACATATCAAGGTTTGGGGTTGCAAGGCTTTCATAAGACGAGATACTCACGACAAGCTTGAACCTCGTAGTGAGCGCTGTATTTTCATCGGCTACCCGCAAAAATCCTTTGGATATCTCTTTTATAGACCGAAGGACAATGTTGTCTTCGTTGCGAGGAGAGGAGTTTTCCGAGAGCGAGAACTCATAGGCCAAGGAGATAGTGGGAGGCAAATCGAGCTTGAAGAGATTCAAGTGTCGATAGATGAAGGAACCTCCACCGCTGGCACTCAACCCGAGGAGGAAACTCCGGTTGAACCAATTGACGAATCCTTACCTCTTAGACGTTCCGAAAGAGTTAGAGTTCAACCCCAGTTTTATGGTTTTCATATTACTACCGAAGGGGACACGTATATTAGTGATGGTACACTAATAAACCTTGATGAACCTAATAGCTATAAGGAAGCCATGGCAGGCCCAGAGTCTGCGAAATGGAAAGAGGCAATGGATAGCGAGATCCAATCCATGTATGATAACCAAGTTTGGAATTTGGTTGATAATGTACCCGGACGTAAGACTGTTGGGTGCAAATGGATCTTCAAGAAGAAGACCGACGTGGATGGAAAAGTACACACATATAAGGCGCGATTGGTCGCGAAGAGCTTTACTCAAACTCCCGGAGTAGACTATGATGAGACCTTCTCACCAGTTGCGAAGATAAAATCTATTAGAGTGATGCTAGCGATTGCCGCATTTCATGATTATGAGATTTGGCAAATGGATGTCAAGACCGCTTTCCTTAACGGAAAGTTGGCTGAGGATGTTTACATGGCTCAGCCAGAGGGGTTTGTGGATCCGAAGCATCTGAATAGAGTGTGTAAGCTTGAGAAGTCCATTTATGGACTGAAGCAAGCATCTCGCAGATGGAATCTTTGCTTCGATGAGAAAGTCAAAGAGTTTGGATTTGTACGAAGCGAAGATGAATCGTGTGTATATGTCAAAGCCAGTGGGAGTATAGTAAGATTCCTCGTTCTATATGTCGATGACATATTACTCAGAGGAAACGACATCCCGACTCTGCAGGAGGTTAAGTCCTGGCTCGGGAAGTGCTTCGCTATGAAGGACCTCGGAGAGGCTTCTTACATTTTGGAAATAAGGATAGTAAGAGAAAGAAGTAAGAGACTAATAGGACTTAGTCAGAACACTTACTTAGAGAAAGTACTAAAACGTTTTAGTATGGAAAACTCGAAGAAGGGAGAATTACCGATACAAAGTAATGCCAAGTTGAGTAAGACTCAAAGTCCGAGTACCAAAACAGAAATAGCAGAAATGAGCCGAGTACCATACACTTCCGCAGTTGGCTCAATCATGTACGCTATGACTTGTACTCGCCCTGATGTAGCCTTTGCTTTGAGCATGGTTAGTAGATATCAAGGGAACCCTGGCAGAGCGCATTGGATTGCGGTTAAGAATATCCTTAAGTACCTTCGGAGGACGAAGGAATGGTTCTTAGTACTCGGAGGGAGTGATGACTTGAAGGTGCGAGGGTATAGTGAAGCCAGCTTTCAGACCGACAGGGACAACTACCGTCCGTAGTCAGGCTGGGTCTTTACCCTGAATAAAGTAGTAGTGACTTGGAAAAGTTCCAAGCAGGAAACTGTAGCTGATTCAACGTGCAAATCAGAGTACATTGCAGCGAGCGAAGCATCGAAGGAGGCAGTATGGTTGAAGAACTTCATCGGTGATCTTGGAGTTGTACCCGCCATAAAGGAGCCCATGGAGATTTTCTGTGATAATGAAGGAGCGGTTGCCTTGACCAAGGAACCGAGAGATCATGGTAGATCACGACATATCGACAGAAAATACCACTTTATTAGACATCGTGTAGAAGAAGGACAACTCGTAGTGAAGAGGATATCATCAGAAGATAACCCAGCAGATCCGCTTACAAAGGGACTGAGTAGGGTTAAGCACTTGCAGCATGCTATGAGTATTGGGCTGAAACATGATATTAGCATAGATTAGATAGTATTAGAAACGTGTAATAGATAAATCTAATTAACATTTGATGATTAAATAAAGGAGTTTTATTTATGAGTATTGTTACTGTCTTTTGATAATTGTTTAACTATTGTTTCATTTTGCATGTTTTGACTTCCAGAATAATTGAGTTTATTAAGAATAATCGAATTATTCAAATTGTCCACAATCGTTCATGTGTTGGAGGTAGATATGAATGAAGATTGTCGTGAATTGGTGCGCAGATTGCCTAAATGGTATTAGACATGGCAAAAGATTGTTGCGACGTTCATGAGTGCTTATGAACTGGTTTTGAGCATTGGAACAAACCCGCGCTTGCTGGAATCACCTTATGGAATATGATATATAAAGGGTGATCGCAAGACGATAATATCATATAGTCTTAAAACCTAGATATATGGTTTGTTATTTTTTAATTGGTTGTACATTGATAATGCGAAAACGCATCAGTAACTCAATGTTATAAAACGCATTGTTGTGTATAGTTGATTAATGAATAAGTAAATGCATATAAGTCGAAGTTTATCTGTAACTTTTATCCTAAGAAGGTAAAAGCGATATCTCGGCCGCTCGATGATTTGATTTGACTTATGTGTCGGGCCCGGTCAGAACTGAATTGATGTGTTCGATTAAGTTCTATGTCGAATAAATCAGAGATCGAGAAAACTAAATGCTTGACTAATCATTCCATAGAATTGTTAGCATGATATCTAACAGAGGACTGTACGATCACTTATCTAAAGGACAAGATTGATTAGATCAGAGTTTGACAGCGTCTTTGAGAGCTACGGTTGCAAATCGAATTATACTTATGCATATAGTTACTAGACTTATCCAAGTGAGAGACTGTTGGAATAGTGTCTAAGGCTGCAACTATATTAGGCAAGTATTTGACCCGATTGTGCATGGTCCTTTTGGGTTGCCTTCACCATAGCAACTTGATAGGATGATTTATTATGAGAGAATAAATATTATTAATATATTATGAGAATAATATAAGGAATAATAATATTGTTATTTGATTAATATAAGTCATAGATTAATTAGTATTAATTTGGTGACTTAAAGAGATTAATTAAATAAGAGGGTATAAACTGTCAATTGTTTGATAGTTGCACTTTGGGCTGTAAAACCTTCTTGGATAGAGGTTGGATGGATTCTAGGGCTTGGGATAGCCTCAAATTCGTCCAAGGCTTATCTTTGGAAAGGATTTGGATTGCTTTAAAGAAAAATTATCTAACTAGGGTTTAAGGGTGAAACCCTAGGAGCCTTACAAGTATAAATACACCCCTAGGGCAAGGGAAATCGGCACCTCTGCTAAAGCAAAGAAACCCTGGCTGATTTCTAATCCCTTTCCTCTCTCTCAAATCATCCTCCTTGCTAGTTGGTGTTTGTAAGTCATTAGAGGAGTGACAATTGTGACTCTAGAGCTCCAAGACAACAAGATCAAACAAGAGATTCAAAGGTAAACTTCTAGATCTGATTTTGTATTGTTCTTACATCTAATTAGTCATTAGAAGTCTTGGATTCAAAGCATGTTTAATTAGAGAAACCTAGATCCAAGCATTAGGGTTTGCATGTTCACATAGGAATGTTCATATGGCCAAAACCCATCAGTAACCATATCTACTACTGTTCTATTCCTCCTCTCCACGACCCCGTTTTGTTGGGGGGTGTAGGGTGCCGTGTAGTGTCAATTCAGACTTGTTTCTTCACAATAGTTACTGAAATCTTTTGATACAAACTCTCCACCCCTGTCTGTTCTAAAAGTATTGATCTTGTCACCTGTTTCATTTTCTACAAGTGCCCGAAATCTCTTGAACACACCCAAAGTCTCATCTTTCGTTTTCATGAGATAAAGCCACATAACACGAGTGTAGTCATCTACTAGGAGTAAGAAATACCTTTTTCCTGATGGTGTGACTGGTGTGATTGGACCACACAAGTCCCCGTGAACTGACTCGAGTCTTCTTGTTGATCTAACGTTGGATTTTGTTGGATATGAGGTTCGTGTTTGTTTCCCGACTAAGCACCCTTCGCATGGACTCAAGGGGGCTCGAATACATGGCAGCCCACGAACCATGTTGGTCTCTGACATATGTCTAAGTGAAGTGAAGTTCACTTGCCCTAGACGGTTATGCCATAACCAACTTCTTTCGTTTTCTTTACTACCGAGTAAGCATTTCCCTTCAACCTCATTCAAGGCTATCTTGTACAAACAGTTTGTTGATCTTGTGACCTTCATCAGCAGCCTGCCGATTCTGTCATGGATCCACAAAAATGCTCCATGCATAAGTATCTTGTCACCCCCTTCAGCTAACTGTCTCAAGCTTATTATGTTGCTGCATAAGCTTGGGATATAATACACCTCCTGAAGCAGTCTTTGTTCACCATTTTTGCATAGAAATAGTATTGCTCCTCTGCCTTCTATTCGAACTTTGGAGCCATCCCCAAACCTAACATATCCTTTTATGGTCTTATCGATTTCACTAAACTTTTCTTCTTTGCTAGCTCCATTGTCTAAGTACCACACCTTAGATTTGCTTGTTTCATTCCCTTCTGATCTTAGCTTTGGTATGACTTTTTCCTCATTAAGAAACACCTCCTGGAACACCTTTTCAGAGTTGTATGCAAACAACAACAAAGCTGGTTCATCATCATTTGGTACTTGTGTTAAGTTGGCCTCTTGATTCCTTTCACGACGTGGATTTTTGCATTGGTAAGCGTAGTGCCCAAAGTCTTGACAGTTGTAACACTGTATCTTCTCTTTGTCACTATTGTTTGATGATCCGCGTCCTCCTTCTCTGTTGTGATGAGCACCACCACCACGTTGCCCACCATGACCAGCCCAGGTACCACTCCTACCAAGACCTCTCCCTCGGCCACGTTAACTGCTATTGGGTCGGTTGTCTTGCTGGGATGACTTCTGATCTTCATCTCTTTTCTTCTTTGTTCTATCAGTCCACTCCTGATGGGTCAATATAAGTTTTCCTTCTGTGTTTTTTGTATGCCCGTTGTACCCTTTTACCCATTCTTCATGGGCCTTCAATCTTCCAATTACTTCTTCAACAGACATTTTGTCTAAATCAGCGAATTGTTCAATAGTAGAAGCTATTTGAACAAACTTGGACGGTACAGCACAGAGTAACTTCTTTACCACATAATCTTCTTCTACAGTGTCACCCAAAGCTCTTATGTTACTTACTACATTGTTTACTTTCACAGCAAACTCGTCAATCGTCTCTGCTTCTTTCATGCTTAACAGTTCGAACTCCGCCTTTAGGGTTTGGACTCTCACAGTCTTCACCCTATCTGCTCCCATGAACATAGTCTTGAGTGTTGTCCATGCCTCCTTAGCCGTTTGCTTCTCTGCCAACGACAATAACAAATCTTCCGGTATACCTTGATAAATGGCCGCCAAGGCCATCTTATCGTTCTTCACTTCGACAACCGTATTGGGGGTGCGGGGGTTCAACAGCGTCCCATACGCCTTGAGCCTGCATGAAGACACACATCTTTATTGCCCATGCAACGTAATTGCTTCTTGAGAGCATGGGGTAGTGCAATGTGATGGGTCCGTCTTTCTCATTCCTTTCATTTCTATCTCCCATGTTGAGTGTACGAGGTTGGTATTTGGGCAGACACCAGGTTAGGATTTGATACCAAAATATTGTCTTTTTCACAAAAAGGTATGGGCTTTATTCAAAGGGTAATCATAGAGAACAAGAAGGGCATGTGCAGGTGGGACAAAATCTGCTCACTACATAATTGAAAAAGACAGAGTGGGGCAAATTTTCTAATTCTTCATATGAATGCTTGACTGGAAATCGACTACATATAAAAAGGAAAATAAGGAAATGCTTCCTAAACTAATGGGGCAACTAACCCACTTCTTGATTACGCCTAAAGAAAAGGAAATATGGCCAACATGGCCTTTTGAAAGTGTCAAGCCACTAAATAAACATAAATTTCCCAATATACCCTCTGGATTAAACTTGAGGGGCTGATTTCCAACATTTGGTATCAGAGACTAGGGCTCATTTAAAAGAATCGGTTTTAAGAGTCGGTGCCAAGAGAGGAGGAGGAGCCCTTGGTTGCAGGACTGAGAACAAAAGAAGAGGACGGTGGGGTGATCTCATGTTAATCACATGAAAAATTGAAGATTGGTTGCTCTAGCAGTGAAGGCTACTAGAAAGAAAGAAAGAGAGGATTAAGAAGAAAGAAGAAAGAAGAAAGGAGAAAGGAGAAAGGAGAAAGAAGAAAGACAGAAAGAAGAGGCAGGTTGCTTGCTTACCTGAGAAAGATAAGGAAAAAAAAAACAAGCAACAAGGTGAGTGATCACATTTTTGGTGATCAAAAGAAAGAAGCAGCAAGAAGGAGTAGAAGTATTTTCTATGTTAGAAAGCAAGAATTAAGAAAAGAAAGTAGTCTGTAGCAAGTAGCAGGCAAGAAAGAAAGCAAGAATGAAAGATAAGCAACAAGGCATATCATGTTTTATTAATCAGAAGAAAGATGCAGTAGCAACATTTTGTTGTTTGTTAGCAGGTAAGAAAGAAGAAGCAAGCATCAAGTGATTAGCAAGCAAGAGAGGGCCGTTTGAAAGCAAGAAAAGCAAGATAGCAAGCAAGAGGTTTGTAGCAAGTAGCAAACAAGAAGTCTGTAGCAAGTAGCAGCAAAATCATAACAAGTGGGAGTAAAAAAACACATAAGAAAGAAAGCAAGAAAGGAAGAAAGGAAGTAGCAAGATGAAGCAAGCAGAAGGTGAAGCAATCAGTAAGGTTGATAACGTTTTGTTAATGAAAGGGGCATGAGACACAAAGAAGTCTGAGCAAGATTAAAGCAAGAGAAGTCAGATCAAGATCATCAAGATTAGGGGGTGAATGTTGGGTAATCTTGATTAAATTGGGTTGTCACGTTTTTGGTTTTTGAATAATATAGAACTGGGTAAAGGCTATCACCAAATTTTAAGAGGTATTTGGGTAGAAGGGTTCAGCCATTCACCTAGTCTTTAGGAAGAATTAGTATTTTATTGCATGAATATATGAACATAAAGAGTGTTTGTATTACTTTCTTTCCCATTGTATTTACCATATTCTTTATCAAACCAAAACACAAACATATTGGTGAGTGTCTACTGGTTTAACTTGAGGGCCTGATTTCCAACATTTTCATCTCTACTCTTTTGGTCAGAGTGAAAGGAGTTGCTTGTTGTATGTAGGTCTTGAACAAAAAAAACATGAGAGTTGGTTAAATTTCGATGGTTGTAGGTTAAATGTGGACTCGCATACATGCTTGACTCCTTTAATAAACAAGGTGCACATGGTGTTACTGGGTTGTTTGATTTTTTTAATTGACTAACACTACAACCACAAGAGAATTAACGAGCTATGTTGGGAACACAAAAGTGTCAATCAACTTGTGCATGGGAGATATTTATTGGTTTAAGTCGTTGTCAACAATAATATAGCAAAATAATTTGTTTTTGGGTTTTTTTGTGCGATTCGCTTAAAAGTCAAAAGGTAAAGAAATCATAGAAAAGTAAAGAAAGATGATTTTGACATAAGCTTTCTTACATGTCTGATGTCTCTTTGCTCCTCATGCAAGAAATCTAAAGGTGATTTATTGTCGATTGTAAGGTAATTTTCAAAGGAATTTTGTATGTACTTGAAGCTCATGGGTGTCGTCCAAACAAAAGGAAGAAAAAGTGACAAGAGTACAAGACTGAAAATCTCAGAATAACAGAAAATAGAAGGCTGCAAGAAAAGTTAAGGTATAATGGTCTACAACTACAAGATGCATTGTTGTCGTAATCCATGCTGGCATTATCAATCAAGGGTATTTTTGTTAACTTGGCACTAGGAATGTTTACATGGGTGTTTCTCTTTATTCTCTAAAATCAAGAATTAAAGCAAAAGTGTATACTGGTCACAAGACAATGAGAACGGTTCTTGTTACCAATAATGTTGCAGAGGTATCTAACCTTCTCCAGTTTTTCTTACTGTGAAATTTATATGTATAATGAGAAGTCAAGATGTATGGATACAAGTGGGTCTTAATGGTAGTAAACATATTCTAGGATGCACATGGTAGGAGATTACTTATTCAAACAAGCATATGTGTCCACTTCATTGATGTACTTTGCAAAAGATTATAAAAAGTGAAACATTAGGCTGGTGGGTATGGTGTCATACTTGTCACGGTTCACATCAGCACTACCTAGGATTTGTCATACTCTCTTTAATTTTTACCAATAAATGATGTTGGTTGCCACACTTGACATGCCATTTTTTTTAAAAGTAATTAATATAAAAACTAAACATTTCAAATATAGTATTTGTTTATTAAAAATAAAATTTTATTTAACTAGAATAATAATTATGATTTTTAAGTTAAGGATTAATTTTGTAATTTCAGAAACTATTTTTATAGAAAGAGTTTAGGGAGGTATATTTTGTTAGTAGACTAAACCCTAGGGACCTTTTACGTCAAATTTTGAAAAACCTTTATCTTCTTCCTGAATTTGGACGAGTTTTTTCCATTTCTTCCATTTTTGTTGTTTCTTCCATTTTTTCACTGCAACCCTGTAATAAAAAACTAATCCCTTCTTTCTCTCTACTCTTCCCAAACCTTAGACTCTCTCTCTCTCTCATCGGCACACTTCCACTGTTATGAAATATCAATTAATTTTACATCAATGATAAATTAGAAATGATGAAAAAGATAATGCAAGACTCGATCTATTAGAACTTTATTTCGTTGACACAAAAGTTATTTGTCTTCTACAACTCCCTACATATACTTGAAATTGTAACTCAGATAGTAACGAGAGTAGCACAGAATGTCTTTGCTTGTGTTATTATTGTATACGATCTATTAGATTACCCAAATAAGACTAAAAACTACTTGCCAACAATGAGTTTTGCTATTTTTTGGCCTTCAGTAATTGGGAATTGATCACTCAAACGAAAATGAGCCATCAACAACCAAACGATGGTAATGAGCTCCCCACCTTTGCTCACTTGGTCTGCTAGAGTATTGGCTGGTGAATGATTTGCACCATAACATAACATTTCCACCCATACCTTGCTTATAATCAACCATTTATTCAAACACGGGACTTTCTCCTCTATCTCCATTATAGTTTTGGCCAAACTGCTAGCATCAAAGAGCAATGACTTGCTCTGGTCACCCCTTCCGATCACCGGTGGCATTTCCGGGGATACTTGAAGAATCTTCATGCAAGCATTTATCTGCTCCCAATCCATATTCCAATATCGTTGAGTTTGATTTTGCTCTTGTTTTACTTCACGACCTTTCCCACTATCGAAAAGCATCATGGCGTCAACACAAGTATCTCGGAACCGCATTTTTCCAATACCTACTACTGCTACTGGCATCAAGCTTGGTTGCATGATAAGAAGATACAACATGTAATCTGATAATACTTTTGCAATATCGCGAAGATCATCTCTTGCACCTATGGATTCTTTTTTAAGTTCTTTGTTGTAGCATAACTCGGTGGCGATGTGCCATATAATGATACTTTGATCGTAGTCAACATTTATAACATATCTAAGTAAGGTATCCCAACCTTCTCTTATACTGATCACCCAATCGCCTCGTGCTGAACTTATCGCCTTGGCAGTTTCCAAGTCATCTGCGAATTCTGATTTTGCTTTTATTTCCTCGAAGATGAAGTCTCTTAGTTGGTTGGTGAACTTTTGGGATTTTACATACTGGAACCCGTCCATAAAGCCAATAAGCCCCAGCTGATCCAAACATAAATTAACTAAGGCTGGACGTCGGTGTAAACAGTAATCGATTAGGTTGTATGTTGAAATGGATTCTGACCACCTTCGTCGTATACATTTAAGAGTTTGTGATGCACTTGTTTTTGATTGAGCATGGTATGTTGTGTCCTGAAGGGTGCCCTCAGTCGTGAGTCTGAGAAATGAACTGATGATTCGCGTTTTAAGAGACTTGTTGTCCAGCAGAGCAGTAGGAGATTTCCGTAAACCAATGATGGTCCAGTTTGAAAACAAAAGCATGAGCAGAGCGATCAAATCCAAAACCAAAGCACCAAACAACAAAGTATAAGTAATCGTCACATCAGAGCTTCGAAAATTTGTTTTGTTTTCGAATATAAATAATAAGATTGCTGAACAAATCGTTGCAAAAGATAAAAACCGGCCAATGACGACGACTCCTGCTGAAGAAAATAGCAACCAATTTTTTGTGAAGAGAACATCATAGATGAAATTTAACTCGGTCTCAACCACTTTGAAAGCGTCTTTTGGGGTCCGATACAGGAAGAAATTCCGACTTTGATTCTGTTGTATCTGAGTAATCAAAATCATATCCACAGCAAGCCCTTTAAATGTTTCAAACAATTGATAAGCATACTGCACGACCTCCATTTCTGACAAATTTCCTCTTTTAGTCCTACCGGCTGCATAATCTGGCTTGGGAACCATCACAATTCTAGCAGGTAGTTTCGCCTTCTTCATTGAAATATATTCTTGTATGATTTTTGCATCTGCCGGCTCAGGATCAGGACATCTATAAATGGATTCTTTGAATATTTTGGAACTAGCAAGATAAAGAGAACGTGTTCTTTCCGCATATTTGATGACTCCTGTAAAAAACATCAACATTGTTGGAATCCATAGCCGATTTTGAGGTAGCGACTGAAGAAACACATAAACTACAGCTACACACTGGAAAACAAGACCAAGAAGATGACGGGGCCACAACTCATTGTCTTCCATCGCAAAAGCTGTAATAGTGTCCGGACCACCAAGGTGCACCAAAAGAAATGGCGCCCAGAACGCAAGAAGGTCTTGGTTTTGAACAGCTACCCTATCATCTTTTCCGGTTGGGTTGTCATTAGGGTTCCCTTGGCTGCTCAAGATGAGCCCAGCAGCAAAGTTAGCCACACAATCTGCTAGCAAATATGAAGACCACAATAATGTGATTATCATGTTGTTTTTTGTTCGTTTTCTCAAAGGAGCAGCGAGAATCAGAAACATTTGTAAGGAAAGACTCAAGACGATGAACACTCGGATATCCCATGCATGATATAATTGTTTCCATTTTTGAGGAATCAGGTCCAGCATCATTCTCCTCATTTTGCTTTGCTAAATGTTATTGCTTCTTAAACTTATCTGCACGAGATTGAAAATCGTTACTTCGATTAATGCATGGTTTCTTTCAATTTTTTTCTACAATACCTTCAACTCAACAAAAGTTAAATTAATGGAAAATATTTAAATATTTATTTATGAGTTGGAAAATATTTTTTTCCTATTGAAATGTTCAATGGTCAATTCAACGCCACTATGACATTTCATAACAATAAACATTTAAGTTTTCCATTAAAACTTTCCGCCTCATTCAACTCTAAATTCATTTGCATCTAAATGCTTTCCATATTTGGAACATGCCAAGTTGTAACCATTAAACATTTTTAATATAAAAATTCGAAATAAATACAATAGAAATAATAAATAAGTAGGTACTTCAATATCATAATAATAAAAAATTATTGTCATATAACATACAATTATAGGTAGATAATATACTCGTATAAATTTAATAACATCTATTCATGATTTGTGTTTAAATAAAATTAAACATGGTTTAGGATTTAATATTACACTTTAACTTTGTAATTGTTTATTTAGAAATTGTTTATTGATTTTTTATAATTTATATCATGATTTGTTAATTGATATATAAAGTATTGTTTGTAAATTAGTGCAATGTAATTTGTTCTTTTAATTAATTAATTAAAAACCATTACTTTGGAAAAAATTGAATTATAATAAAAATACTTTTTTGATAATATTTACTATATAATATATTAATTTTGAATTCCCTTAGGAACAATAGCATTTTGTTCCTATTAGTGACTTTTTTTTTGTTTTTCTTTGCTAGACTTTTTTTTCTTTTAGTTTTATCTTCTGGATTGTAACATTCCATTTTAAAGAGATTAATTAAATAATAAATCAGGAACCTCGGGAAGTAATTATTATTATTTTATATTGTTAGAGCTCAAAAATTAAATAATAATTAGTGGGGTGTTGGTTTCAAGAAGTCAAATGACAAGATTTGAAGTCCAAGGGTTAAAGTGTAGTTGTGAACTTAATTTGTAAAGATTTTTATAAGTCAACGGTGTGTTTGGTAAATATTGTACCTGAATTGTAATGAATTATGAAAGATGGGGGTTAATTGGTAAATATTGGATCAAAGTTGAAAGGATTTTGAAAATGGAGGGCTGTTAGGTAAATTTCGGACTTGATCTGAAAGGAAATTCAGAAGGTAGGGTATAAAACGTAAATATTGGACTTTGTTTGAAGATATTGGGAATGGGAGGGACCAGTTCTGTCATTTTCGTAATAAGTTGCATGGAGCGGGTATATAAGCCTTATACCGCCGGTTAACCCTAACCCTACTTCACTATTCCCAGCCGTCACCGTCTTCTTCATGCCTTTGCAGCCGCCAATCCATCTGTAACGCCTGTGTTTCCGGGCTTGCCACTTTTAGCAATGTAATAGTCTAGGTTAACCTTTGTAACCCATTTTGAAGTAATAAGATTGTATTATTTGAGTATTATGTGTTTTGTGCTTAGTTGCTTAATTATGTGGTTTGATTAATTAAGAATAAAAATAAGCGTCTAAATTTAAGTGTAAAATAAACTTAATATCTTTGATTTATGTTATAGTAGTTGAAACGAGGTTTCCGAATATATATAGAACGCCCAAATCTGACTTCGTATGAGGAAGTTATGATTTATCGAAGTTTCGGCTTAGCAGTATGCAGCCTGTTTTACTCGATTTGAGATCGAGGGGTTTTTAGCCGAAGCAATCGAAATGAGAATCGAAGATATCATTGTTGGTGTCGAAGCGATAAAAAGTTAGGCAAGAACGGACGTCAAACGAAGAAGTTATGAATTTATAACGAAAGTTTCTGTCACGGCCTATTAAAAATAAATAATAAAAATAAAGTCAAAATTAGCCGACGAAGTCTAAACGAAAGTCGTAGAGCGTAGTCTCACCTTTCCGTGGATATAAAGAACGTCGAAAACGGAGTTCGTATGAAGAAGTTATGAATTTCCGAAGTTTATAAATCATTTTGTATTTAAATTTAAATCAAAATTCGGAAGCATTATCCGAAGGCGAGTCATCGATCTGATCCGAGGTACGCGCTGCGTACTCGAGTACGCCCCGCGTACTCCGAAGGTGTCGACATCGCAGCAAGTGGCTTCGGATGACGCATGCGCTTACGAACTTGGAGCAGTACGCCTCGCGTACTGCTGTACGCCCCGCGTAATTGAGGCTTCCAGCCTCCTATAAATAGGATGCGAGGGTTCCGGGTTCATTTGCTAATTTCCTCTCGTTTTTGTGCCGAAGCTCTGCGCGTAAACCCCCGAAGCCATCCCGAAGCCCCAGTAATATTCCCGAGCCCCGAGGCAAGTCCCGAGATCCCGAAGATCCCGAGAAGTGCGGTTTCCGAGTCGAAGCTCTGCCCGCGAGAAGTTCGATTTTCGAGGAGATCTTCCAGATCTGCTGTGGATTACTACTACTGCAAGTCGTAGTGCTGTCCGATCATCTTCTGATCAAGTGAGTGTATACTAACTTTCATAAACACGATAATAATACAAGTTTGGTCCGAGTGTATTAAGTGCATTGTTGTTTATAAGTGAGAGTGTGTAGTTACCTTCTTCCAAATACAATAATATGAAGTATTTTAAATAAAATACGTGCTATGTGTATATATTTGGTTGTGTTATGTGTGAATGTGTATTCACACTCTTCTATCTCATAGATATGATTTATTCTCTATGAGATATGTGCTATGTGTGTGTGTGCCTCATCTGTTATGTGATATATGTGTTGATCAAAGCATGCTATACAGGTTTTTAACTATGTATACAAATGTATATTTTTATCTACTAATATGTTGGGTAGAACATGGGTAGATAGTTGGTGTGTAAAAACATATGAGAGGCCTCGTTGTTGTTTGATTGAGTCATCTAGCGGAGTTTAGATGACGACCACTGGCTATTCTAGACAGTCTTGTGGAAACATTAGCAGGTTCGCCACCTGTAGGTGTTAATGAACTTGGGTGTTCATTCGCTGTACTCCATCCCCCTCATGGTTGCCTTATTTGACTTATATTGCTGAGGTACCCCCGAAGCATGTGTTGTCGCCTCGATGAAATATTCTTAGACTAGGTCCCTTATGATTAGTTGTATTAGGGACATTAAAGTGAGAATAACGGGAATGGGTAATTGGGTTATTGTTGGTTGGTGAAAATTAAATATGATTATTTATTGTGGGTTGAAAACCCTATATGCTCACCAGGCTCCCAAGCCTGACCCTCTCAGTTTTAAATTGTATTACAGGAAGTGGCGGAAGGGCATGAGATGGATGAACCATCAAGTTGTTTTGTTTACAAGTCTGCATATGTTTATATTTGTTAAATGACTTGTAATGTATTCGTTTATGCTTATTGGTCTGTATCAGAACATGACACCCCGAGTTTTGATTATAATGAAAATACATTTCTTTTATGAAATGCTTTGGTAAACATTGTTTTATCATGTTTTGTTTTTGGGAACAAATTCCGCAACTCTTTCAAATCGAAAGGATTTACTCTGAAAATATTTAAAAGCATAAATGAAAATTGGTCTTTTCTGGCCGAGATTTTGGGGATGTCACAGTTGGTATCAGAGCATTAGTTTAAGCGAACTACGAATTTGTAGGATTTCTAGACTTAAACTTAGAATGCTAAGTGAAGTTTTGAGATGTGTGTCTGTTGTGGTTTAGACACGAGCACTAGTTTATTTTAGGAAAGTTGCCTAAAATGCTTTATGTGCTAAATGTTATATGTTGCCATATATGATATTATTTGTTCGGATCTATGGTCTGTTGCCGACCGGATCTAGAAACCTTATGTGTGTAGGATTCTAAGCGTGCGTCTACGATATTAGAACTAGCATGTAAACGTTTCGGAGTGATAAGGATGATTTGATTATCTATCATGATTGAGGATCTGATTTCACCTTATTCGGTGTGTAGATCAAAATGGTGAGAACAAGAAGTGGAGTTGGAAATGCTGACGAAAACAGGAATCAACCACCAGTGATTGAGCAAGTACCTGTTGTAGCAGCAGCACCCGAGCCAATAACCATGGCTGGTGTGCAATTGATGATTCAGACGATGTTGGATCGTCAAATGGATGAAACTAGACGGTTGCTTCAACAAAATCGTGAAGAACTGTCGATTCGTGTGGAAGAGCCTGAATTAAATGAAGGGCACTCGGAAGGTGGAAACTTCAGTGGGTCTGTTGGTCAAGCCAACCCACCGATAGTTAGGCAAGATAACCGTGAAGGAAGGAATGATGGAATGGGATGCAAGTACAAGGACTTTTTGACTTGCAAACCATCGACCTTCAATGGAAAGGAGGATCCGATTGGGGTTATGGATTGGATCTCCGAAATGGAGCTAGCCTTCATGACTTGTGGCTGCAGAGGTAAATTGCAGACTATCTATGACGTGCGTCAATTCCGAGGTGGAGCCGTTCGTTGGTGGAACACTCTAGGGAAGACTTTAAGCCCTAATGAGCCACTGCAATTGTCATGGGCAGAGTTCTTGGTGCAGTTCAAGCGCAAGTTCTGCTCGGCTCAAAATCTGTTGGAGTTGGAGAATAAGTTTTTGACATTGACGAAGGGTAGCATGTCAGTGGATGAGTACACCAATAACTTCACCGATAAGATGGAGTTTGCCTTGCGTATCGTTCCAGACGAGTTGACAAAGGTGGACCGGTATGCGAAGGGACTTCTATGGGAGTACGAGGTGCCAGTACGTCAGGAACTTACTCTAGAGGCAGCTATCTGGGCTGCCAAGTCTGTTGAGAACATGATAAAGGGAAGAACCACCGTCAAGGTTGAGGTTGGTGAGAAAAGAAAGTTTGAGGGAACATCTGGTTCCAGTAAGAAGAGCAAATTTTCGAAATCTGATTCGAAAAAGTTTGGAGGAAAAGGAGGCGAAGCGAAGTGGTGTGATAAGTGTAAGAAAAAGCACTTTGGGAAATGTAGCGAGGATGTGACCTGCTACAAGTGTGGAAAGGTTGGACATTTTGCCAATGAATGTCCGAACAACAAAAGGATGTGTTTTGGTTGTAATGAAGAGGGGCACATTTTGAAAGACTGTCCGAGGAAGAAGGAGGCAGCAAAGCCCAACATTCCACCAAAGCCGAAGGCGAGAGCCTTCCAGATGACACTTGAGGCTGCAAAGGATGAAGCTGATGTCGCTTCAGGTACCTTTCTCGTAAACGAATTACCTGCTCATATATTGTTTGATTCTGGAGCCAACTACTCCTTTATTTCGCATGAGTTTGGTAGAAAGCTAGCTTTGCCTGTTTCTAGACTAGATAATGCTTTATTAGTTGAAGTAGCTAGTGGCAAGTTTGTACCTGTTAGCCATCGTATGAAAGACATCTTAATCGACCTTAATGGGAATAAGTTTCGCGAGGCGTTATTGCCTATCGAACTTAATGGTTTCGACATCGTCTTGGGAATGGATTGGCTTAGCGCCAATGATGCCGAAATTTTGTGCAAGAAGAAGATAGTTAAAGTAAACCCACCTGGAAAAGATTCGTTTATGGTGTATGGGGACAAACGGCGAGTGAATTCTGGGATCATTTCTCTAATGAAAGCCAGAAAGTGTTTGACCAAGGGATGTACATCATATTTAGCATTTGTGATTGATGCTAAGAAAGAAAAGAAGGTGATGCAGAGCATTCCAGTGGTGTGTGATTATCCGGAAGTATTCCCCGAGGATCTTCCTGGATTGCCACCTGATAGACAAGTGGAGTTCAGAATAGACTTGTTACCAGGAACCACGCCAATAGCAAAAGCACCTTATCGATTAGCACCGACGGAGATGAAGGAGCTGATGATGCAACTTCAGGAGTTATTGGACAAAGGTTTCATTAGACCTAGTTCATCGCCCTGGGGAGCTCCGGTGTTATTTGTGAAGAAGAAAGATGGAAGTATGAGAATGTGCATCGATTACAGAGAGCTGAACAAGGCAACAATAAAGAATAGATATCCGTTGCCGAGGATTGATGACCTATTTGATCAATTGCAAGGTTCGAGCTATTTCTCGAAGATCGATCTGAGGTCAGGATATCATCAGCTAAAAGTAAGAGAGCAAGATATCGAGAAGACTGCATTCAGAACTAGATATGGACACTACGAGTTCTTGGTTATGTCGTTTGGACTAACCAATGCTCCGACAGCATTCATGGATTTGATGAATAGGGTTTGTAATCCGTTCCTTGATAAATCCGTGATAGTGTTCATAGACGACATTCTGATTTACTCGAAAAGCCAGGAGGAGCATGGCAGACACTTGCGAGAAGTGTTAGAAGTTTTGAGGAAGGAGAAGCTTTATGCAAAGTTCTCCAAGTGTGATTTTTGGATTCGTGAAGTCCAATTCTTAGGTCACGTGGTCAACCAAGAAGGGATAATGGTTGATCCAGCGAAGATCGAAGCTGTGACGAAGTGGGAACAACCGAAAAGTCCCACGGAGGTTCGAAGCTTTTTGGGATTAGCCGGATATTACCGCAGGTTTATCCAAGGCTTTTCTTCGATTGCTACTCCATTAACAACTTTGACCCACAAAGGAGCTACTTATGCTTGGAGTGATAAGCATAGAGAAGCATTCGAGAAGTTAAAGAAGAAGCTATGCGAGGCACCGATACTTTCTCTACCCGATGGAGTTGAAGACTTCGCTGTTTATAGCGATGCGTCTGGTGTTGGATTGGGTTGTGTTTTGACCCAAAGAGAAAAGGTGATAGCATATGCGTCTCGACAGCTGAAAGAGCATGAAAAGAATTACCCGACTCATGATTTGGAGTTGGCAGCGGTAGTTTTCGCTCTGAAAATATGGAGGCATTACCTATATGGCACGAAGTGCAAACTTTTCACTGATCATAAGAGTCTCCAATATCTCTTTAATCAGAAAGAATTAAATATGAGGCAACGACGCTGGCTAGAATTACTTAAAGACTACGAATGCGAGATACTTTACCACCCCGGTAAAGCTAATGTTGTTGCTGATGCTCTCAGTCGGAAAGTCAATCTTGAAAGGAAGAGGCCAAGAGCGTTGAGAATTGAAGTTGTCTCGACCATTGTGGAAAGTATAAAGAAAGCTCAAGAGGAAGCTTCTGAGAAAAATGACCGAAAGGAGGAACGTTTGGGTAAAACGTTGGTGTTTGGTACAAACGGTCATGGACTGAAGGTATTCCAAGATCGTATTTGGGTACCTAAGTCAGGAGGAATTAGGGATCTTCTGATGGAAGAAGCTCACAAAACCATGTACTCAATTCATCCTGGTAGCACTAAAATGTATAGGGACCTGAAACCCTACTACTGGTGGCCGACGATGAAGCTTGATATTGCAAAGTATGTGGCCGAGTGTGTGACTTGTGCGAGAGTCAAGACACAACATCAGAAACCTTACGGGACTTTAGAACCATTGCCTGTGCCTATGGGTAAGTGGGAAGACATTGCTATGGATTTTGTCACTAAACTGCCCAGAACAAAGAATGGTCACGACATGATTTGGGTGGTCGTAGATCGATTCACTAAGAGTGCGCATTTCATAGCGGCCAGGGAGAAATGGTCTATGGAAAAGCTTGTGAATTCTTACGTGAAGGAAATTGTGAGGCTTCACGGTGTTCCGTTAACGATTGTATCGGATCGTGATAGCCGTTTCACCTCAAGGTTTTGGAAATGTCTACAAGAGGAAATGGGTACCAAGTTATGTTTAAGCACAGCTTACCATCCGCAGACTGATGGTCAGAGTGAAAGAATAATACAAACACTTGAAGATATGCTGAGAGCATGTACCTTGGAATTCCTAGGTAATTTGGATGAACATTTACCTTTGGTAGATTTTTCCTATAATAATAGTTTTCACTCGAGCATTAAGATGGCACCTTATCAAGCTTTGTATGGACAGAAGTGTCGTACGCCTTCTTGTTGGCTTGAGGCTGGGGAAAAGCAGTATATGGGACCGGAGATGGTTCATCAAACTGCTGAAAAGTTGAAAATAATTAGGGAAAGAATGTTAGCGGCTCAGGATCGTCAAAAGAGCTATGCTGACAAGAAGCGAAGACCGATGACTTTTGAGGTTGGAGATTCGGTTTTGCTTAAAGTCTCGTCGTGGAAGGGACTTATAAGATTTGGTAAAAGGGGAAAGTTGAGTCCAAGGTTTATTGGACCGTTTAAAGTTCTTCAGAGGGTTGGGAACCAAGCTTACAAGCTCGAATTACCCGAGGAACTGAATGGAATTCACAACACTTTTCATGTGTGTTATTTGAGGAAGTTCACAGGAGAAGTTCCCGATATAATTCCAATTTCTGAATTGAGAATTGATGAGAACAAAAGGTTGATTGAAGAACCAGAGGCAATTGTTGACCAAAAGACTAAGAAGTTGCGACGCAAAATGGTTGGATTAGTGCTTGTCCGATGGAAACACACGAATGGGCCGAATCTCACCTGGGAGACGGAGAGTGACATGTTGAGTCGTTATCCGCATTTGTTTGTCGATGTTTGATTCCGGGGACGGAATCATTCTAAGGTGGAGAGAATTGTAACGCCTGTGTTTTCGGGTTTGCCACTTTTAGCAATGTAATAGTCTAGGTTAACCTTTGTAACCCATTTTGAAGTAATAAGATTGTATTATTTGAGTATTATATGTTTTGTGCTTAATTGTTTAATTATGTGGTTTGATTAATTAAGAATAAAAATAAGCGTCAAAATTTAAGTGTAAAATAAACTTAATATCTTTGATTTATGTTATAGTAGTTGAAACGAGGTTTACGAATATATATAGAATGCCCAAATCTGACATCGTATGAGGAAGTTATGATTTATCGAAGTTTCGGCTTAGCATTATGCAGCCTGTTTTACTCGATTTGAGATCGAGGGGTTTTTAGCCGAAGCAATCTAAATGAGAATCGAAGATCTCATTGTTGGTGTCGAAGCGATAAAAAGTTAGGCAAGAACGGACGTCAAACGAAGAAGTTATGAATTTATAACGAAAGTTTCTGTCACGGCCTATTAAAAATAAATAATAAAAATAAAGTCAAAATTAGCCGACGAAGTCTAAACGAAAGTCGTAGAGCGTAGTCTCACCTTTCCGTGGATATAAAGAACGTCGAAAACGGAGTTCGTATGAAGAAGTTATGAATTTCCGAAGTTTATAAATCATTTTGTATTTAAATTTAAATCAAAATTCGGAAGCATTATCCGAAGGCGAGTCATCGATCTGATCCGAGGTACGCGCTGCGTACTCGAGTACGCCCCGCGTACTCCGAAGGTGTCGACATCGCAGCAAGTGGCTTCGGATGACGCATGCGCTTACGAACTTGGAGCAGTACGCCTCGCGTACTGCTGTACGCCCCGCGTAATTGAGGCTTCCAGCCTCCTATAAATAGGATGCGAGGGTTCCGGGTTCATTTGCTAATTTCCTCTCGTTTTTGTGCCGAAGCTCTGCGCGTAAACCCCCGAAGCCCCGGTAATATTCCCGAGCCCCGAGGCAAGTCCCGAGATCCCGAAGATCCCGAGAAGTGCGGTTTCCGAGTCGAAGCTTTGCCCGCGAGAAGTTCGATTTTCGAGGAGATCTTCCAGATCTGTTGTGGATTACTACTACTGCAAGTCGTAGTGCTGTCCGATCATCTTCTGATCAAGTGAGTGTATACTAACTTTCATAAACACGATAATAATACAAGTTTGGTCCGAGTGTATTAAGTGCATTGTTGTTTATAAGTGAGAGTGTGTAGTTACCTTCTTCCAAATACAATAATATGAAGTATTTTAAATAAAATACGTGCTATGTGTATATATTTGGTTGTGTTATGTGTGAATGTGTATTCACACTCTTCTATCTCATAGATATGATTTATTCTCTATGAGATATGTGCTATGTGTGTGTGTGCCTCATCTGTTATGTGATATATGTGTTGATCAAAGCATGCTATACAGGTTTTTAACTATGTATACAAATGTATATTTTTATCTACTAATATGTTGGGTAGAACATGGGTAGATAGTTGGTGTGTAAAAACATATGAGAGGCCTCGTTGTTGTTTGATTGAGTCATCTAGCGGAGTTTAGATGACGACCACTGGCTATTCTAGACAGTCTTGTGGAAACATTAGCAGGTTCGCCACCTGTAGGTGTTAATGAACTTGGGTGTTCATTCGCTGTACTCCATCCCCCTCATGGTTGCCTTATTTGACTTATATTGTTGAGGTACCCCCGAAGCATGTGTTGTCGCCCCGATGAAATATTCTTAGACTAGGTCCCTTATGATTAGTTGTATTAGGGACATTAAAGTGAGAATAACGGGAATGGGTAATTGGGTTATTGTTGGTTGGTGAAAATTAAATATGATTATTTATTGTGGGTTGAAAACCCTATATGCTCACCAGGCTCCCAAGCCTGACCCTCTCAGTTTTAAATTGTATTACAGGAAGTGGCGGAAGGGCATGAGATGGATGAACCATCAAGTTGTTTTGTTTACAAGTCTGCATATGTTTATATTTGTTAAATGACTTGTAATGTATTCGTTTATGCTTATTGGTCTGTATCGGAACATGACACCCCGAGTTTTGATTATAATGAAAATACATTTCTTTTATGAAATGCTTTGGTAAACATTGTTTTATCATGTTTTGTTTTTGGGAACAAATTCCGCAACTCTTTCAAACCGAAAGGATTTACTCTGAAAATATTTAAAAGCATAAATGAAAATCGGTCTTTTCTGGCCGAGATTTTGGGGATGTCACACCATCTCCACGCCATAGTGTGAAACTCCGATGCTCCAGTCACCGGCGAACTCAAGGACGCAAACCACGACAAACCGTTGTCGTCGCCGCCGTCGAAGACGAGTTCTCAACTCCAACTGCCGCCGCTTCGCCTGTGTGGAGTACGGAGCCACAGCAGAGTATGTGGTTGTCGTTGCTGCTATTCCAATCGACTCCCTTCTCTTCCTTTTTCCTGCCGGCACGCCACAGTCGCTACACTCTTCGCCGGAGAAGATGAGAGTTGGTCGTGGGAGGGACGGGTGGACCGGCTGCTGTCAGATTTCGTTGTAGCCGTCGCCTCTATGTTTCTGTTTCGCCACAAGCTGCTGCCAATCATCATGACCGTCGCCGACAACCGCTGCTGTTGGCCGCTTCCCTCGATGTCGCCGCCGCCGTGAGCCGCCTGGGTGGCGGGAGTGTATTCTAAATCGGATGTGCGTGTTGCAGCTGTGTCTCGCAAATTATTGGTGCCTCGAGTTGCTGCTGCCGGAGAAAAATCAAGGAAAAACCACCATGGCCGCCGGCCATGGTGGCTGCTGCCTTAAGACCGCCATGGAAGGTGTGTATGTTTCTATGTGTGTGTAATGTTGAATATTATTGTAAGTTGTAATAGTGCGGGATTAATGAAAGAAAAACTTGAAACCGCCACCGTGAGGTGGTGGTTGCCACCTCCTGCCGCCACCGCCCGCCATGTCGGGTGGCGGTGTGTTTTGTTTGCGTTTGGACCTCGTTTGAGGGATGTTTAGACAATGTGGGATCAATGAAACCCTAGTGGGCCCAAATTAACCCTAATGGGCCAATAAGGCCCAATGTGACCTTAAAGCCCAACCAATGGACTAATGGGCTAGTATTGGGATGGAAAACCCTAATTAGGGTTTGGAAAACCCTAAGGGCATAAAACCCTAATTGTTGAGAATTAATCGGGACACACTCACATGAGAATTAATTATTAAACCTAAAATAATAATTAATAATCAGTGGCAAACTAGCTTATGGCAATATTGGACTTAATGGATTAAGTCCTTAATGGGTTAAGTAAGAAACACTTAACCCTAATTGTCATTTTATGTGAAACCCTAATTTCACTTGGGTTTGGTATTGGGCCTTTCTATTGGGCTTTGGCTATTGGACTACTAATGGGCTTTTCAAGAATAAGTAAATAGACTAAATAATTATATGGGTGTTAGGATAAGGCCCATGTGAGGACTTGGGCCCAATTTGGAAAATTGGGCCATAGATAGGTCGTAATTGGGACTTTATGATTATGTGATATTGGGCCATGGAAATTGGATTGGAATAATTGGGTAGGCCTTAAGGAAAGATCATGTAGAGGTCTAGGCCCAATTTTTTTTGGGCCTTTGGTGCGTGAGTTGGACTTTTGTCTTGGAACCCAATTATTAATTGGGTGTTGTTTGATGTTGGCAGCTTGGGAATCTGTCAACCAGCAGCTGGAGTTTTATCTGCAGGACTTCAGCAGTGCCAGGTGAGTTCTCCTCACTATATCAACAGGGTCTAAGGCACCAAGGTCGGCCCTTTATGGATTGTATTCAGATTATTGCATGTTATGCTTACTAATTCACATCCTGGTAGTTAGGATGGCAATATGCTATGCTTTAGTGACCCGGTTGGGTCGGTATCCTGGTATATATGATGATGCTATGTTAGTGTCTTGTTAGGTCGATATCCTAGCTATAGGATTGTTGCTATGCTTTGTGATCTGTTAGATCGGTTTGACTGTTATATATATATATATATATATATATATATATATATATATATATATATATATATATATATATATATATATATATATATATATACATGCTAGTGTTATATGATATCTATGTGCACATGATTGTCCTGGTTATAGGATGATGCTATGTTAGTGACCGGTTAGGTCTATATCCCGGTTATTGGGATATTGCTATGATTGGTGATTTGTTAGATCGGTTTGATTGTTATATCAAATGAGCTAGCGTATGATATTTATATGCACATGTTTGTTTGGTTGGGGGTTGGGTTGAGGCGGTCCTGCTTTGTGCTGTAGGCCAACATACCCTACGAGCGGTCCGGGTAGACTGTGGGCCCATATGGCGGCCCAGTCATACCGAAGGCTCGGGATAGATCCAGATAGATTGTAGGTCTGGTTGGGCGGTCCAGTCAGGCCGAGGGCCCAGTATGCTTGTTGTTCTGTATTTGTTATATGATATGGTTATAATTGTAAGGTGTTGGAATTTTGGGGGAACTTACTAAGCTTTGTGCTTACAGTTTCAGTTTATTTTTTTAGGTGTTTCAGATGTCTCGGCAAGGCGAAGGCGTGATCATACACATCCTCGTGTTTTGGACTTAGGGTCTCTGGGAAACTCTGATAATAAACCATTTTGGAAATACAAGTGTAATACTTATTGGTTTTTGAAATGTTTCAAAAAGTTTTAATTTGGATTGAATTTTATGGATGTTACATGGATAATGGATTCCACGTGTTATCTCCTAAAAAAACCCACTGTCCACCGCCATACGCACTGCCTCTCCAGCTAACACGATGCTTCCCATTGCCTCTCCACCTAACACGTTTCCTTAATCGATTTCGTTGCACACGAAATCGGTGGTCATCAAATCCATCTTCTCTCGCTGATTTCATGCATCGTCTTCGTAATCGAACCCTACATGCATACTCTCTGATTTCATCCATCTTCCGATTTCCTTTTCTCCTATTTCTCTTAGGGCCGTTAGGCCTGAAACGTTTCTTGATTTTTGCAAATCGTAAATAGATCTGAAAAGCTAAATTCATCTTTGTACCATCTTTGCGATTTTGATTGTGTTGGTGGGTTTTACGGTCTTTCAGTTTTCCTTTATGGATTTGTCTATGTTGTTGTGTGGTCACCGGAATAGAAAAGAAGTGGTCGGCCGCCGATGGTGATGGTGCCGACTAGGGATGAGTTATAAAACCGGAAAACCGGACCGGAACCGGAATCAGACCAGAACCGAATCCTGTTTAACTGGGATATCCTTAAACGGTCCGAGTATTGGGTTTCAAAATTAATCTTATCCGAGTTCTGGGTATTCCAGGTACGGGTCCAACGGATCTGGGTATTTCGGGTTTTTGAACCGGATTTCTAAAAAAAACCGAAATCGGGTTTAACGGACCGGAACCGGACACTAAAGGGTTATTAAAAAGAATACGCCTGATTCATCTGTTTAATCTACACGACGACAAAGGCTTCTCAAAAAAAAAAAAAAAAAAAAAAAAAAAAAAAAAAAACTACTGTGGTCAACATCAACTAGAACATTCACCAATCTCGTTTTTTTTCCCTTCTATGTGATCAACGACAAGAGACCATAAAACCAGAATGTTAAAAATATTTGTCTTATAGGGGAGGAGCATTAGAGGTATTTAATGTTCTTCTACAGTATATGTCGTCATGTCAAGAAAAGTTAAATTTACCATATAACACTCCAATTAGGTGCATCATGATCTGATTATGGAAATGAAATGATTTTGGTGTTGTTTTTTAATTCATGGCACAAACATTTTGTTCTACCTCTCTACTGATTTCTAATATATAAAACGTTTGATGTAAAAATCCATAACAATTTAATTAATGTACATTACTTGAAAAAAATTGAAATATATTGTTTTGCAAAATAGGTTTTTGATTTGAAGACGTTGGTTATCGGTGGGGAGTTTTTATTAAAAAGTATTCCGGGTTACTATATATATTTTTTTTGTGTAAAAATTCTGGGTTCCGATTTCATTTACGGGTTTTCGACTATTTCTGGGTCTAATACACAAATCCGGTTTCATTTATCAATTTCCGGTTCCAACCGGTTGTATACCCATTATATCCGGTTTAGTACCCGGAACTGAACCGGAACCGGTTGCCGTATACCGGTCCGGTTCTCGGTTCTTATAATCTTTTAATTCCGGGTTTCGGGTCCGGGTAAACCGGTCCCGTTTTGGACCCACTGCCGACAAGTCCACTTATCTTTTCTTCTTCGTTTCTATTTTATCTACCTTCTAGAGAGCTACGTCGATGAGTAAGAAAAGGAACAACCAACATCGTAGGGGTCAAGGTATTGTTCCTCGAAACCTCGTCGACCCTCGGATTCCGATTCTTCATAGCTTCCTTTTGATCTCCGATCAACAATCCTGCAGTCGGGGTGCCATGGTTGATCGGAGAAAAATCGTCCAATCACGTCTTTGTAAAACAATCGAGAAGCCCTCTACCCTCAGATGGGTTCACCGTCTCTACCACTTCGGAATGGAACCAACATGAGCGAAAGGTTTATTTTTGAAATCCAAGTTTTCATCATTTATGATGATTATTATTAAAATTACTGCTTATCCTTCATCATTGATGTGATTTGATCTACAATGGTGCAATCAAAGTTGTAATAGACTTTGAATTTGATCATATGAACTCCAAAATATGATTTTATTTCTTAACTATTGACTTTATATGAATTATAATTTCTTTTCTCAGATGACAACAACCATACTCACGCCGAAAGGATTGTTAGGGAGTGATGCAGAGGGTTAAAGATCAGTAACTTTCAACATATACAAAACCAGCTGCCATTCATGCATCTGCTTAGTCCGATGTTTCTATTTTCATGGTCTTCTACTTCTACCGTTGTTGCCCAAGAAAGCCCTAACATTGATTTTTTAGAGATGGTTAGTAATCAACTGTGCTTTTATTATTTCTGCCAACAGTCATATTTTCTAATCGTTTTTGTCTTTCTCAACTTAAGTTAAATTTACGATTCGTACCAATTTCATTATATTCAATGTCGTCGATTTTTTTTCTAAATTTTAATATTACATTTGTTCATAATTGTAGATTATATGATGGAGGTTATCAGCCATGGTCAGAAATAAGATATTCTGGGAACTGATAGCCTAATACTATTTTCATAAGCAACAAATCGAAGGCATTAACATCCACGATGGTAATTTTAAATCTCTCAATAGTTCTGTTTTGTAAATCATTAATCTGTGTATGAACATTAGATTATATTTTAGTTTTCCGTCTGGAGTTGGTATAGGTGATGTAAATGAGAGATATAGAAGGAAGCACATGTAATCGGCTGAAGTATACTTCAATTTGAGTCATTTGACTATGTTTGTGACATTTTATTTGTTGCTAATGAATATAGAATGCATGCCAACTTTTTGTGGAATTGTCTAAGTGAGTCTATATTTTCAAAGGTAAATTCAGACAAAGAACTTGGAATGTCAAAGATCAAAGCTATTCTCAGACAAAGAACTTTCAATGGTTTTATGTGTTACCTTTACCTGTCTTCTTGAATTTTACAATGCCATAGATAAAATAAGCTTTGGGATTAGGCCTCAACTTATCATGAATGCAGAAAAAGAACTTGGAATTGTTGCTGCTCTACAAGACAGAGTTGCTCAAGAAATAGCAAGTAGCGACACACTTTCATTAATCTATTTATTATAGCATCCCACTTCCTTTTTGTTTATTCAATGGATTTTGTGCATTTTTGAGTTGATAAATTTTAGTTTGGGAATGAAAAGGAGCAAAATTATCACTTAAAAATTTACATATATGAAGGTTGCATTTATAAATGTTTGGTACATGGGTGTGGTGGATGTTGGATGATCATTGGTGGTGCATGATTCTATTGTGTTGTGGTTGTTATGAAATAAAGCCTGGATACTTATAATACTTTGCTTATTGCTCTTGTGTTATTCTATATTTTATTACATTTATTACATTCCTAAATTTGAAATCCATTTATTATATCAATAGAGGAAATCCATTTGACTTGTAAATACTATGTGAAATTAATAAAATGAAAAAAAAAACCATAAAATGTCATGTGAAAATTTTTTTAATTGAAAAATAACCACAAAATAACATGTGATCAAATCGATAACGGTGTTACATGTTTCAAAAGGATTTTCATTTATTAGAATAGATATCTATAAATAATTTCTTTTGTATCCTGATTATTACGAGTCAGAGTCGAATCATGAGTTGAAAATTACCTTATCCAGACACAAGTTATATTCACATTTTCCATATATATATATATATATATATATATATATATATATATATATATATATATATATATATATATATATATATATATATACACATACTAGGCGAATGTCCGCACGTTGCACAGAAACATCTATATAGTTGAAGTCTTTACAAATATATGTCTTTTGTAAATATAACAAAAACTTTGTTGTTAAATTTAATATAATAATTTGTATACTAAATTAGTATAATATATTGAGTATTTTGAAATATATATCAATATATACATACATTATAACTGCATAATCTCAATCGTTTGAATGACTTCTACCTTCGAGTTACACATGAATAAAATTAAATATAATATATGGCTTAATGTTATTTATAGTTGTTGTTATTGTTATTTAATGTTTTAAAATTTATTTTCGCAATATTTTAATTTCTATCATAATAATTATTTAAAACATCAAACATTGTTTTTTTTGATTTTATAGGTAACAATATAATCATTTATATAGAGTTATTTTTAACTATTATTATTGTAACTTATTTTAAACTATTTATTTTAAGCTACTTATTTGAAAAAATTTTAATGATTATAAAAATATTTTTAAGAAATATTTTAGTTTAATTGAGATTACAATTTAGTTTTTGCATTTATCACTACAATTTATCACTTTTAACTATTTATAAAATATTCTTTGGTTTTTTAAGTGAAACTGAAATTTATATTTAAATTGACATTGTAATGTTATATTTAAATTAACAATTTAAGTATTTTGTTCAAACTGTTCAAAAGTTGTAGCTTTAAACCGAAAATGGTTACATACAACAACATTTTAAATCTAATAAATTAAGTATAATATGTTAAAAGTTAAAGACATAACTTTATAAGTAGAAGTAAAGATATTATTTTAAAATTGAAATTTAGTTTATTTATGATTACACTTTGTGTTTAATATTTATTTAACCTTATTAACCAACTTATGATCATTATTAGAAAGACACTACAATTTATCGCTTTTAAATATTTACAAAATATTTTTTAGGTTGTCTAAGTTGAACTAAAATTTATATTTAAGTTGACTCTGTAATGTTATACTTAAATTAATAATTTAAGTATTTTATACAAATTGTTCCAAAATTGTATCTTTAAAACGATAATGATTTACATCCAACAATATATTAAACCTAATTAATTAAGTATAATATGTTAAAAGTTAACAAACATAATTTTATAAGTAGAATTAAAGATATTATTTTAATATTGAAATTTAGTTTATATAGAATTACATTTTATGTTTGATATTTATTTAACCTTATTACACAATTTATAATTATTATTAAAAAGAAATTGAAAAGTCATAGGACTTTCAAATTAATGTGGTGAAAGGAAAAATGCATGGGAGTTCCAAATGAATGTGGTGAATGGAAAAATGTTTCCTTCATAAGTATACTAGGCGAATGCCCGCGCGTTGCGCAGTGGGATAATGATGTTGTTTAATATGGTTATATATTGTTTAATGTATTGTGAATAAGCCATACATAAAAGTTGTATGTGATTAAATAGCATGTATATTTTTTGATTTACAGATTTTTTATCATAATAAATAATAAATTTTTTTTACTATTAGTTTAAAATTTTAAATGTAATTTTTATGTACACATTAATATCTAATGTAATTAGTTGATGATTCATTAGATATGGATTCTCATTTGTGGTCGTCTATTTATGTTGAACCTCATAAAAATACATATTTAACGACTTTTGTTAGTTTTACTATTTAATAGAAAATGGTGCCGTATTTTAAGTAAATATAAAAAAATCTCATTCTCAATCTATTTTAAGATAGTGGCATATTTTAAGTTAATATAAAAAATCATATTCTAGAACTAATGAAAAGAAAAAACGGAGCCAAAATTTTTAACTATAATAATAAAGTTGATTCCAATTAAAAAGTGCTCAATCGAAGATAATATCATTCAATAAACATCATAAGATATTATATTATATTCAAATTACAGATATCATTTTTGTAAGAGTCATTCAACATATATGAGACTATAGTGCTTAATACAACAATGTAATAACCAAATGACCCTAACATATTTTAAATGAAATATAATCATAATATATTATCTATGCAACTAAAATTCTGCACAACATGTAGGATTCGTCTACTATATGGTATTCTTCTACTATATTATATTATAGTATAAACATTATATTTGGAAAACCAATTTGAGTTTTACTGTAGTTTATAACATTAAATTTGTGATGGGTTGTATTTGACACACATTTGTGTATTTATATCTATATTATATATTTAAAACAAATCTTATATAAACATCCAACCTAAATATTCATCTTTAAGTTTTCTTTCTTCGCCACGTAAACAAGCTTTTGTTATAAAGACAAAAATGGAATAAAAGACACTTAATTGTATAATCATGATATATTGTATTTTGATTGGGGCTTGTACAAAACATGCATGAGCATATATTATTAATTTATCTCTTGTTTTGGGTAATTCGAATAAGATAGCTTCAAATCTAACGTATCAAACGGATTACCCGTTTACTAAAGTCTAAAACCCAAGGACTCAAACATGTTCTAATACGATACAAATGCATGAGGTTTTAGCAAATTATTGTCTCATATGAATTACTATTGATTATGTGTGATTAATTATTAAGAAGGTGAAAAGGTTGGGGGGTTTCAAATGCATAAGATTTTAGCAAATTATTGTGGGGGGTTTCAAATGCATGACAATCAAGAGAAAATGCAAGCTTTATAAGTATGTAAGATAATGATATATATATATATATATATATATATATATATACACACACACACACACACACACAAAATAATGATTAGTTCAAAGTTAATGATGCAATTAGTGACAAATTATGAGGCTTAATATCTACAAAAAAACGCACATTGATTAGGCCGTAAATTCGAGCTAATGTAAAGGTTTCATTAGTTAAGCATCTAGGCATTATATATAGCACGAAAAATCGAGTGTAAACCCCACAAGAATTCTAGAAATCGACGGAGAATCGAAGGAGTAATAGGGATTGGAAGTTCTTGAAGAGTTTTTGGAGTTTTCTTTTGAAATTAAGGTATGATCACTCAATTTAAGCTTGATTAGTTGCTTAGATAGATTTATATGAGTGTTAAACGTATTTTGGTTCAACCTAGTGTCTCAATTCGATCCAATCAGTGTCAAATCGACAAAAGTTATAAGGAACGTTTTTATTCAATAATTTGTTTAATCAACTGGATTATGGAGCGAAAATTAGAAAATTATTTATGGGTTATGGTTAGACAGAAGTGGAGATAAATAATGATGGTTTTTATTAAATTATTTTATACGATTTTCAGAAAAAAATAAAGTTTCCCAAATGTTTATTAATGGCAGAAATGATAAGTTCTTTCGGGTAAGGAAGACGGGCTTCCGGCCCTATTTTTTTACAAGTACTTGACGTTTGAATTGTACTTTACCAAAACAAACAAATAAAAAAAAAATCTATCTACCCTAATTAATAAGAATGACTTTGCCACATGTCCTTCTCTCATTCAATTTGTCACATGTCATTTTGTCATAATTTAAAGATATATTTATTTTCCACTTGTCATTTATTTCATTTTCCATTTCTAATATATTATTAATTAGTTTCCATAAATTAAACCTACAATAATGATATTAATTTCAAATTTTAAATTTTAAATTTCAATTTCAATTTCAAATAAATTTACAGTTTAAACCTTTGTGTTTAACATTTTGTTATAATTAACCTGTTTATTATACGGGTCTGATAACTAAACAATAATTTTAATTAATTTATTTATTTCATGTTTTTTTTTTCTCATAATTTTTATTTATTTCAAATTTCGAATTCAAATAAACTTCTCATTTAATCGTTTTATTTAACATTTTGTTTTAATTAACCCGTATAATATACGGGTTTCACAACTAGTAAATAATAACTGACAATAAGGTTTGTTTACCGAGACTTATTGCGTGCATAGAATTATTGTTTCTCTCCATTTTATAGGGAAGAAAAACCATAATTACACATTAGCCCCTAGAACTTTTATAATCTCGTTGATTCTTTTAAAGTTAAAAATTCCAACAGTTTAGTAAGGGTGAGAATCGGTTCGGTTTTTTGGTTTTCCGGTTTCGTCGGTTTGAAATTTTTTTTTGTCCAATTCGAAAACCGAACCAAATCGAATTCAAATTCTCTAGACCAAACCGAAAACCAAATTCTAATTCGGTTTGGTTCGTTTTGAAAACCGAGGAAACCAAATATTAACTTAAAAAATTTTCAAACATAAATTAAAATGTTTTTATCATAGAAACTTAAAGTTACAAACAGAAAAATCTAAAGTTTCATACAAAATGATTCAAAGAGTAAATGAGTTAAAATGTTTTTTACTTTAAAATTAATACTTTTATTTAATATAAAATATAAAGTATATTTTTGAATTAACTGATTTATGAAATTCGGTTTTTCGTTTCGGTTTTGTTTAAACTTCATAAGACCGAAACTCGAACCAAAAACCAAATTTACAATTCGGTTCGGTCTCAAACCAAACCAAAAACCGAGTTTGAATATGGTTTGGTCTGAAATCGATTTCGGTTTGATTTGGTTTTCGGGTTTTTCGGTTCCGGACCAAATAATTTCCACCCCTACAGTTTAGTGCCTTGCTTCACCGATTGGAAACTGAAGTTACATAAAAGGTCCTTGGACTGTTAATAACTTGACAAATAATAATGGAAAAGGTTCTTGCGCATTGCATTCTTAAGATCGAAAACAATAATGGTGGAGATGGTCTTTGAGTTTTTTAATTTGTTAGTGTAAAGTCACATATTCAACATAATTTTAGCTTTTAACCTTTGTATTTAATGATTAAAACATTTTTTTAGATTTTCGGATGGCTAATTAAAATATTTTACGATAAAGTTTTTATTCAAGAATAATATAAAGGGAAGTGTCATAAGTTGTACAAGAAGGTTATTACAAAAGAAAATGGTAATCAACAATTATCGTTTCTAATAGTTGGTCGGATGAGAAACAAAGACAGTTGAACCAAAATAATCACATAGGATGCTTTCCTAGGATTACAATCTTAGAAAATTTGTTGGTGGAATATAGGGTGCAGGTTAGCAACAAAGCTTCGGTTAGGACTTATCAGTTGCAAGGTGAGTTTTTCGTATTCTGTGGTTGCTCGCACATAAATGTTTATCATGCGTTTATTATGTAGTTTTTATTTATTTATTGACAATATGTTTTATGATAAGTATGGTTGCGTACAAATGTTATTTTGGATTTGCTATCTACTGGGTGTGTTTTCGGATGGCATGTTTAGCGGGAACGGGTGGGTGTTTAATCGCTGTGAGCATGACGGATGTGTGTGACCGGCGGGGATGAGAATTGAGAATCATACTCATTCCTTGGATATTTAAAATACTTGAGTATAATGGATGATAAGTTGTCTCAAGGAGAAGGGAAATGAACCTTTGGTTCTTCCTCTGGATATTTAATCGTTCCCCTAAATTATGCCATCGGGTGATATGTTTTGTTGTATGATTTATTTAAGATATATGATAAACTATATGTTTTTTAAGTGATGAACATGTATGTGCAACATGAACTCACTAGGCCCTAGGCTTATCCATTTAGAAACTTTAAATGTGCGCAGCCTAGGAAACTATATAACAAGTGGCAGTAAGAAGGCTAGGGAGAAGGATTGGTCAACAAGACGACAGAGGAATTTTGCAAAGATGTAACATCCGAAGTTGTTCAATTGAAGACTTTATTTTATTTTATTTGCTTTCGCTGTAGTTTAGTCTATAAGTAAGTTTATAGTTGATCTTGGGAGATGTTGAAACGATTATTTGTCATTTAATCGATATTAGAAAAGTTCAATAGAGAACCACAATTATTGGTTCTCCAAGGAACCAAATCTTTTTTTCAAGTTCTAGTGTTTATTCTTTATCGAAAAAAAAATCTAAAAAAATCTAAATTTATAACTTAACATTGTGAATATGAAAAATATTTTTCGGATTCACCGTGTGAATTTAGATTCACATTGTGAATTTGATGGAAAAAATATATCGAATTTGATATCATTGGAAAAAGAATAAAAAGTTATGAATTTCTGTATTGTTTTTTTGGATAAAAAATAAGTTCTAAAAGTTGAAAAAAAAATTGGTTTCTTGGTTGATTATGGTTCTCTACTGAACCTCACTCACTCACTCTCTCTCTCTCTATATATATATATATATATATATATATATATATATATATATATATATATATATATATATATATATATATATATATATATATATATAATTTGAACCATTTGTCTGATACAACTCATTTTTACCAAATATTTTTCTAATTTCAAGATAGTACTAGTATTTACGCAATAAAAGCTAACCACGATGCGGCAAAATTTGAATCACTAGAACTTTAAACCAAAGAACCGATTATTTGATCATTTTTATTGAACTTTCAAACTCATTTATAAACTCTAAGGTTTCATATAACTCACTTCCAACCCATTTAGCTGAAGTTGTAGCACCGAAATTTGATTTCATTAACTAATGAATCTACCTTAATAAATAAGAATGATTTTGCCACATGTCATTCTCTCATTCAATTGACCACTTGTCATTTTATCATTATTTTGAGATATATTTATTTTCCACTTGTTATTTACTTTATTTTTTATTTCCAATATATCATTAATATAACTTCCATAAATTAAACCTACCATAATGACTATTAATTTCAAATTTCAAATTCTAAATTTTAATTTCAATTTCAAATAAATTTACAGTTTAAACCTTTGTGTTTAGCATTTTGTTATAATTACCCGTTAGGATACAAATTTGATAACTAAACACATAATTTTAATTTATTTATTTTTTGCATGTTTTTTTCTCATAATTTTCAGTTATCTTAAATTTCAAATTCAAATAAATTTTCCATTTAATCATTTATATTAACATTTTGTTTTAACCAACCTGTATCATATACGGGTCTCACACCTAGTATAGTAATACTAAAGAGCCAAAGACATTTGTCAAGGTTCTTCAGCAAATGACATATTAACGTCAACATAATGCCGTTATTAACTTAAAATCTTTTCAGAAAGAAAGAAAATTTCCACTTCTAATTAAATATGCAAAGTATTTAATTAAATATGCAAAGTATTGTGAAAACGACGAGTACCTGGATGTTGCTTTATGCTTTGATTGAAACAAGGAAGCACTCAACCTTTCTAGTAAAAAAGAGCCACAACTTCAAGCCTATTTAAAGAAAATGCTAGGAAAGAGTTCTTAATGCCATTTACAAAAAAGTAAATTACATAAATAGTCCGTATAGTTTGGTTAGATTTGCAGATTTATTCCAAATCTTTGAAAAATTGATAGGATATATTATTATTGTTTTCTAAAAATATATCGTTGGTCTTTCCATCTAACTCTTTTAAAAAGTTTCATTTAATACGTTTAAAATGACCATTTTACCTTTATTTTTTTCTTTTTTAATTATATTGTTTTTTCATTAATTTCTTGAAGAGACCAGCCACCATCACCATACTGGCATCCACTCTCATCTTCTTTGGTCTTCTTCTTAGGCAACTTCTCATTTGATAATTAATTTTCACCTTTATGTTAGTCGTTAGTATAGGATCACAAATTACATTTCAAAAAAACAAAATGGTATGGAAAAAAACCAAGGGTCTAAGGTTGAGAGCTGCTTGCTGCCTCTTGCTTTGCTTCTTGTTCCACATATATATACCGTTGACCTCAAGATTCAGCCACCACTTCATGTTTGCCTATCTCATCAATCATCAATGCACCGTTTCCTCTTTGAATCCTTTAACCCTATCTGCTAGAACATGGACTACAAAAAATTACTGCACCCTAAATACCCTTCCCTCCCCCGTCTTTGGATCACCCTCCCATGTTTCTTTCTCATAAATGCTTATATTGAAAAAAATATATATATATCGATTTCACCAAAAACAATGCTCCAATCACGGTATGTTCTTCCCTCCAATAGCTTAAATCTAATTCGTCATAGCTACATTGATATTTCCCCAACTTAGTGGAGGACTAAACTTACACAAAAGCTAAAGCCTATTCACCAAACTTGCCGATTCAATAAATATAGGGTACAAACGAGCAATATTTGAAATTCTGGTGGCCAAAATATGAAACCCAAAAGTATAGGGACCGAGAACATGATGTGGCCAAACTACGAAAAAACAAAAGTTATTGCGGCAAAAGTATAAACTTGAAATTATATATATATATATATATATATATATATATATATATATATATATATATATATATATATATATATATATATATATTTAGGGAAATTATATATGTCAAAATCATAAGATAAAATCATAAGTTGATTGAAATATATAATAAAATTGGATACATGTGAATACACAAAAAATGAAAAACACATAATGGTCTCACTTCGTGAATAATTACTGAAAATTTAAGATATATATGTAGTAATAATCATGTGTGTGTGTGTTAAATAATAAATCATTAAGTATATATTATACATATTAATCACCGAGTTGACCAAATTTCGCAACACTACTCAGTTCGTAAGGGGTCGATCGGGGAGTACTCGAGATTATGTAACTCGCCTCGGCAAGGGGGGGGGAGTGGCGAGTATTTGGAGGAGTAATCGGCCAACTCGGCGAGTTTTACAACACTATATATATATATATATATATATATATATATATATATATATATATATATATATATATATATATATATATATATATATAGAGAGAGAGAGAGAGAGAGAGAGAGAGAGAGAGAGAGATGTAAGTTCAATTAAGAAAATAAAAAAGGTTGATAATGGGGGAATCATTCTCAGTCACACATTTATTTTTGACGCAAAAGCCTCCGTTGTACCAGCGTAAATGGATAAGGAATACACATGTGTTTCCAATAAAATATGTTTCCTTAATGGTAATCATTACCTTTAAGGAGTTAAATAATAAATCATAGTTTTTTTTTCTTTTTTTTTTTTTTTTTTTAATTTTTAAGGAGTTATTTTTATTAAAAAATGATTTTAAATATACCAAAATTCATGATTTTTTATTCTCTACAAATAAACATCCATATTGATATACTTTTAAAATAAAATAAATTTTTTTTATATATTCAACTATCGTTATTAATAAGTGAATAAAAATGCATCAGATTTTGCTACAGTACATTCGTTATTCACTTATCAATAAAAATATATAATTAATTTTTTTACAGTTTAAGTATCATTTATACTACTTATTCATATATGAATAACAAATTAACTGTAACAAAAATTAGATAAATGTTTTATTCATATATGAATATAAAATATGATGACAACTAATACATATTTTATTCATATATAAATATAATATATGACGAAAGATGATATAAAAAATATATTTTAAGTAAGAAAACTTTATTACATGTCATATTCATATATGAATAACGAATGTACTGTCTCATATTTTTATTCACTTACGAATAACGAGAGCTGAAATTCTAAAAAAAAAAATTATTTTATCTTAAAACTATATCAATATGGATGTTTATTTATAGAAAATAAAAATTATGAATTTTAATATATTTAAAATATTTTTTCGATAAAAATGGTTTTCTAAAAATAAAAAAGAACAAAAAAAAATATGTTTTTTTGTGTATATTAAGGTAATGATTAGAATAGTTTAAGTAAAATGTTTGGTTGAAAAATATATGTTTATCCGTTATCCATTTCTGTGGGTACGCCTAAGTGTTTTGCGGCAAAATAAATGTATGGCTGAGAATGATTCCCCCATTCTAAATTTTTTTTTCTCAATTGAACTCTCCTCTCTCTCTCTCTCTCTCTCTCTCTCTCTCTATATATATATATATATATATATATATATATATATATATATATATATATATATATATATATATATATATAAACAGGATCGGATGAGGACTCTTTTTTAAAGTGAAAACTCGTGAGAACATCTTAAAAAATTGAAAACAAATTTAAAAATAAATACAAATCATAAAATCAAGCATAGTACTACATCGGAGAGAAAAAAAATTAATTTTTTTTAATCAAGTATATATATATATATATATATATATATATATATATATATATATATATATATATATATATATATATATATATATATATATATATATATATATATAAAAGCTCGGCCCAACTACATGGGCAAGTTGGGTTTAAGCCCAGGGCATAAAAAAAATAGGGGCATATTTTTTTCCAACAAGTAATAATATATATGTAATTTTTTGCCCAAAAATTAAGCCCAATTTCTTCCGTCCGAGAATAACAGGAACAATAGCGATCAGCATCGGGGCATCACCAAATTCTTGAGCGCCAAGTTGAGAACGCAATCGTTAAATGGAAAAGCTAAATTTTTTGAAAATCGGACAGTGGGGAGATCGAAGAGTCGACAGAACATTCAAATCGACTGGTTTGATTTGCCGATTCTCATTCATTCCTCTCAATTTCTTATTCTATCTTCTCTAAAACTGATACATCCAATCGATCTTTACTACATCTCATTCTCTAATTTTTGATTTCTAAATACTAAGTTTGAAGACCAAGATCGATTTCCTTTTCAGCGACAACAAACGAAGGGACCCAATCATCGTTTCTTTATCGATTTCAAACACAACCGGGAGACACAACCTGATTGTTGATTGTTGATTGCCGATTTCTATTCCTCATTCTCATCCACTTGATTTTTGGGTGAGTTTTCTTAAATTGATTGTGATTTTGCTAAACTAGTAAACTTGGTGTCATCCATCATCATTTCTTTGTTCTTAATAAGATTAATTGATTATTGTGATTTGTTGTAGCAGTTGCAGACTTGGATTTTTTTTATTGTTTTCAAATAGACAACGAAGTGAACGAACGAAAATGGAAAGAGCAAAGCTTTTCCGTATATGAAACCGTGACTAAAATTGAAAGACGCCCCAAAATGGAAAGAGCAAATGGAAGGAACTTCGCAATCTTCTGGTTCAAAACGTTCAAGAAACCCCGATGCAACTTCTCAACAATCGGACGGCCGAACACTTATCGACATCAACGACGATCTGATAGATCTTGAAAACGACCAACCTCTTCGTCGGCCCGTTGGAAGAAATAAAGCAAAAAAAAGTGGCGTCAACATCTTCGAATTCTAGTGTTATGGATATGTTTGGCGATATATTTGATCGATATGTACAACTTCAAGAAACGAAGGCCGAGGTGATGACTCGGATGGAACAAAAAATAATCGAAACACAATCATCATTTCAAGACGCACAAGAGACACTCCAAACAAAAACCGATATGGAAGTCTTGAAAATGAAATCGGACGACCTCGAGGGCGAAGACTTGGAACTGTTCCAAGCGATGAAAGAGTCGGTTCGAGCCCGACGTAGGCGTAGGGGATAGTTTATTTTATTTATGGTTGAAATTTTTAGTTTTTTTTTAATGCTTTTTTTTTAATTTTTTTTATTTTAACTAATGTAATTTTTATTTTTATTGTTAGTTGTATTTTTTTTTTTTTAATTTCGATTAATGTAGTTTTGATTTAATATAATTTGGTATTTTAATTTAATGGAAAAACTAGTATTAAAAAAATGATTTTAATGTATTTTTGAATTAAATTTAAATAAAAAAAATAAGGTGGAGTGGTGTGTTAGTGATATGTATCTCATTCTAGTGATAGGAGAATATGGTGCTGATGTGGCACCCACCATTAAAATTGTTGGTGGTGAGTATAACGGATGATCTAAACACCGAAACAATACATGTTTTTATTTCTTTTTCTTTATTGTTCATGCTAATCCAATGATTGGAATACTTTGTTCTCTTATGTGTCTTACGTATTATTTACAACAATCATAAGATTGGGTTTTCATCTCAACTTTTTTTTTTTTAAATAAACTTGTTTGTAGGTTATTCTAAACCCTTTTACCTACTTTTCTTTTGGAATAAACTTGTTTCTAGGCTATTCTAAACCTTTTTACCTACTTTTCTTTTGGAATACTCCAAGGATATTAAACTGTATAGGCTCATCTTCAAAATTATTATATATTTTTACACGTCTTAAAGCATATTTTGATTTACAAAGTTCATCTCTATGTGTTCATAGTTATTTATAGAAATATCAAAACATTCAATTTGGTTTATATATATATATATATATATATATATATATATATATATATATATATATCAAAGGTATCAATTAAATAACATAACTTAAAAAACATTCATTTTAAGTTGTAATGGTTAAGAAGTTGAACTTTGAAGTGTTTTATTGTTAAAATATAATGATATAGTCATTTATTATGAAGTTAAAGAGTTATGGGTTTCTAATAATTATACTATCTATCTTGAATTCTCTTGAGGAAGATAATATAAACTCCATCGGTCTAAAATTTATCGTCTACGGACAAAAAACACACTGATTAAGAAATCATTAATTACTACTAACTTTATACAATAAAATAACAATTCTGTACTTACTTTACATTTAATTTTCCATTAAATACTTAGTTTGTTAAGTAATAATGAGGAAGTATTTTGGTAAAAATATTATTTATTTTTTGAAAGTGAATTATTATTTTGAAACAAACCAAAAAGGAAAGTTAGACTATAATTTTGGAACGAATAGAGTATTATAAGATGTACTACAAGAATGCTCACGCCTTATGATGCCAAACTAAATAATTTAAATTGTAATAAGTAAATAAATTATTATGTCATTGATATTAAATCTAAAATAATAGTATTTCTTATACTAAGATAATTTATAAAATCACTACTATTATTATGAAAATATATTGATATAGTCAATTATTAGGAAGTAAAGAATCACACCGGTATGATTTATAAAATCACTACTATTTTTCAAAATATTACTAAATTGTCTTTCACTTGTCGCTTCTGCATGAAAAAGAATATGTATAACTCTTGATTAGTGTTACACAATATTTCAACCATATTAGTTTGGATAGCTAAACTAATAAATGTACTATATTTTTTAAATTCGAAAATCTTATTGGAATCACTTATTGGATCATTGAACCTATTCATCCATACGAACATCTATTCATCCATACGAACACCCTACTCTAAAATGATATATCGCGACACCTGAATATCTGTCGTTCAAGCCAACTTTCTTGTAGTGTAATGACTATTCTCTTCGTATGATCATCAAAAAAACACATGTTTCTTTTACTTTTTTTTTTTTTGTCTTGCTTTTCAATTCATTAGGATGCCTTGTTCTCTTATGTGTATTTGGTATTGTTTAAAACAATCATAAGATTGGCTTTTCATATTATTTCTTTTTTAAGAAATAAACTTGTTTGTTGTCCATTCTAAACCCTTTTCCCTACTTTTCGATCAATATTAACCTTCATATGACACGTGTTCAAAATAAATAAATGTTTTTACACGTCTTAAAGCATGTTTTGATTTCAACGTAAATATCTATGTGCTAAATGCTTTTTGTTAAATATGACTTGAACCGTTTGAGCATTAAGGTGAAGCATTTGAATTTAATGGAATCCTTGGAACTCAATGGATGTAACAATTAGCAAAAAATTAGTCAGAGTTCGACAGTCAAACCATCACGAACCGCTATATATTAAAGACCAATTGTGGGGGAGAGTTGTAACGCCCTGTTCTAAAATATTCATTTATGGAATTTCAGAGGCCAAGGACAGGGGCATTTTAGTCCTTTATTAAATTTGGGGGTATTATTCGAGAAGTTTTCGGGCCAGGGTGGGTTGTTAGAAACGTAGGGTTTCTCGTCACCTTTCCGTGGATATAAAATTCGCCGAAAACAGATCAAGAATAAAGAAGTTACAACACTTTGAAGATGTAGAAAATGATGGCCCCTTAATGGAAAAATTGGCAAGGTAGCCCCCTTTGCATGCATGTAGTGCACGCGTGTTTAGCTGGGTATGCCCAACGTAAGGCTGGTGTACGCCTAGCGTAGAAGAGCAAGTGATCGCGGGTCCGGGTAGGCATACACCCAACGTACGAGAAGTACGCCCAAAACCCTAATTTTTAGGGTAAGTCGCTATATAAAGAACATGCTACCCTGGTTTTCAACCTCCCTCTCATTCTCACTTAGCTATTACGAAACCCTAAACTCTCTAGAGTGTTCTTGGAGATTGTAAGGCCATTTTGTGTACATTTTGGTGATTTTGGAGTGGAGTGACCATCTTGAGGTCTCGTTGATCAAGGAAGAGCCTTTGGATCTAAGTTCTTTAGCTCAGTTGCAAGCTCCGGAAGGTATAAAGTTTATAACTTTCCTCTTAGAAGCTTAGATCTAGAACTAGCGAGCTTTTGGGATCTTTTTAGGTCCAAAGGTTGGACCTTTAAGATGTAACTTCACCTTTAAGCTTGGGATTGCCATCCTTAGAGCTAAAAGTTCCCCATAAGCAGTAAAGTCTCGATTTTTATGGTCCCAATGAGCTCATGCATGAGATCTAGCCTTGGTTTTAGAAATGTATGGTTACCTTTTTTGAGTTTGAGTATATTTAGTGGATTGCAAGTCACCAAGTTAGTGACTTTATGGACTAAGACATCAGTAAGGACCTGGATCTGAGTTAGTAGCCTCTAGAGTGGGGTATTAAGCACTTAATGGAAAAGTGTCTTAACAGGATGGTTACGCCGAGCGTAAGTGAAGGTACGCCCCGCGTACTCACTAGCAGGCTGCTATGCTTAGCATACAATGGAGTACGCCCAACGTACTCAACAAAGTTGGGCTTTGTGCATATTGGGCCTCAGTGTAGGCTGTGTTGTGGATTTTGGGCCTGTGAGCCATAGTGGGCCATTAGAAGTCAGTTAGATTATGGGCCAGGGACATATTTTTGGGCTTAAGTAGGGCCCCTATGAGGAGTTAGGCCCAATTTAGAGAATCGGGCCATTTGTGGGCCTTTAGTGGGCCATTGATTGACTTAGAAGAATTAAAGGGTTTTGGCCTTGGTTATGACCCACACCATAGCAGGGGGTAAAATAGTCATTTCACCCATGGAAGGATCCTTATTCTGATTTAGTAATTTAATTGGTCATGATAGCCAGGGAGCAGTTAGAACATCAGTCAGGGATTTTTTACAAAGGCTTTCAGCAGTCAGTTGTTCGAGGTGAGTTTCCTTCCAGTAGGAACGGGTCTACGGCCACAATGCCTACCCGTCTAGTTAGCAGTAGTTTTCGGACCTCGGTCCGATGCAGTAGTTCAGTGTGCTTGATGTCTTTGTGATTCAAGCATGTTTTTGTGTTATGTGTTCCGAACTTCGGTTCGATACAGTATGCAGTATATGTGATCATGCTAGTTGATATATTTATGCTATGTTATGTTCTGTTAGTCCGGGCTTCAGCCCGATGTAGTTAGCTGGACTTCGGTCCGATACAGGGGGCAAGGCCCCAGTTAGTCCGGGTTTCGGCCCGATGCAGGGGGCAAGGCCCCAGTTAGTCCGGGCTTCGACCCGATGCAGTTCCCGGACTTCGGTCCGATGCAGGGGGCAAGGCCGCACTTAGTCCGGGCTTCGGCCCGATGCAGTTAGCCGAACTTCGGTCTGATGCAGTGGGCAAGGCCCAGTATGTGCTTATTATGTTATTGTATGGTATGTGGTAGTTTGGGGGAGCTCACTAAGCTTCGTGCTTACAGTTTCAGTTTTGGTTTCAGGTACTTCCGCAAGTAAAGGGAAGAGCTCGGGATGATGGCATCGCACACACCACAGCTTCAGTTTTTTTCCTATGAGTTGATTTAGCTTTTCATAGATATGATTTGATACAGTCTTGATACAATCTTCTCGTGATACTTTGTTATGGTTTAGAGATATTGACGTATGGGTTTTTACTTTATGGTATTGATATAATGATTTTAGTAATGATTAAACAAAATTTTGGGTCGTATTTTGGGTCGTTACAAGTTGGTATCAGAGCCTTGGTTTGAGGGATTCGGATACGCTTTCGAGTGTATTTGAAGTCAAACTAAGGACACGGTAAAAGATTTTCAAAAGAAAAGTGTTTTCAAAAGAATTTTTGAGGAAAAGACTTAAAAAGAAAAGAGTTTTGAAAATGAGAAAAGGGTGTGGTGCATGCGATCAACCGAGCTCAAGTAAGTACTCCCAAATTACCCATACAAGTTTATATTATGATTATCTGTTTCAGTTTCAGTAGAACAACATGCTAGAATAGGACTAAGGATCTAGGAGGATGTCTTATGTGCCTGCTTTATGTGTTTCAGCTTTATGAGAATTGCATGCTAGTATTGAGTAGACAGCAGTAGGATAGCTTGATTAGGTTATGCCTGGTAGTGTAAGCTTAGCATTGTATGCTAGTGCAGTTTCTCGTTATGGGGATAGAATTGCTTGAGTAGTTTCCTGTGTCCGAATGCTACTTGCTTTGTGCTTTGTGGGACTCTGAGTAATGGGAGTTAGCCATTAGGTGAATACATCACATCACAGGTGATCAGGGTTGAATAATCTCAGAGTGATGGATTTGGCCCTATCGCGCAGCTCTCGTCTGAGTCTAACCGTTGTAGGGACGAGTCTTTCACTCGAAGGATTATCTGAGCCTCGTTACATGTGATGGTATTCAGGTAATGGCTAATTGGCATTACAAGGAGGTCTTCAGCAGCCGAGGACTGGTTTAGGTAGAGTCAGAGATTTCCCTAGGGCAAGCCTAGGAAGAGACTAGCAGAGATCTGCAACATTGGTAGTGGCTTGGTGGAGTTGAGGCAGTCCTTGAGGAAGGTACGGATAGATGTGGAAGGTAGTAGGGGCCCATACTATTAGAAGCAGAGGATCTGTACTCGAATCAAGGAATCACTGAGACGAATCCAGGAAACTTGTAGTGTGTGTATGCGATCCCTCAGCAGTGATGAGTATTCTGATGGTCAATGTGATATGTTTTCAGCAGTTTAGCATGGTGATGTTGTGCGAGATACCAGTTGGCAGTTCAGGTACCGGGGAGGGATCTGGCTCAGGCTTTAGAGCCAGACAGCTTGATGATCAGATGAGGGATTTCAGTTCCGCAGAAATTATGCGCAACATCATTGATCAGACTCCAGTGATTTTCGGTTCGGTTAGGGAAGCCATCATGGAGCTCATGGGCAGTCATCTTGAGGGCCTTAGGGCCAAGATAGTTGCAGAATAGTCTGGGGCTTGTCTAGAGCCCGATTCTTATGGAGTCCAGGGATCCATTAGGGAGGGAGATCCCAATATCAGCTCATGCCAGCAGGGGACGGGGGTGGGTGGGGCACCCTGTCTCCAGGAAGGACCTCTGCATGATTGGATAGTTAAGGAGGTTTCGTGAGCCATTCGCAAGGAGCTATCCGACATCATCGTGAGGGTCACTGATAGGTCGATCGCAAAGCTCCAGGATTAGACCGCGGTTGTTCAGATGATGGATGGGGTCGACGGAGTAACGCAGGAGCGAGAGATTGGCAGAGAGTCGGAAAGGAAGAGGAAAATGGATGAGACTCAGGTAGCCTCAGGTTCGAGCAAGAGGCCCAAGGAGTCATATTTGAAATCTAGGAATTACCAGAGCCGCAGTCATTGCGGGAAGTGTGGGAGGACGCATGCGGGTGTGTGCATGAGTAGTAGTGGTGGTGATTCTGGCTGCTTCAAGTGCGGCCGGATTGGTCATTTCAGCAGAGATTTTACTACGACCATCGCCTAGGGGCTTAACCCGATATGTTTCCATTGCAGTTAGAGGGGCCACAAGAAGGCCCATTGCCCGAGTTTGTATGCCGCAGGGCAGGTGATAGCTCCTGCCCCTGTGACGTCAAGAACCACCAGCGGACGCGGGGGCCGGGCAAGGGCGCCCACGGCTCGGAGTAGAGTGTACTGGTTGATTTCAGCAATGGTTCGAGCAGCGCCGGGTGTTGGAGGTATGTGTCTCTACCTTCCTGTCAATTATTATTCATGATATTATTATTATGTTACTGCATCAATTTTAGTAGGTTCGCATATTAAGAAGTATTATATTGCCTACTCGCGATTGAGTCTGATGCCATCTGCATACTTTGGAAGTAGAATGGTAATTTGGAGGTCATCCCCTCTAGAGTAGGATACTTCGGATGCAGTAACTGTAGTATGTATGTGTAAGGTTCAGTAGTGCCTCACTATTTTCGGGAGGTGTCATTCGGGTATTGATCAGTTATATCCTCAGTAGTAACAATCTACGGCTTCTAGTGGGGTTGCTAGCGGACGGTAGGGAAGTGGGTTGGAAATGTTCACCCAAAGTACAGGTTCTCAGGATGCGGTTGCTAAAGCAAATGCAGTCAATGATTTAGGGGTGCTCGACTAGTTAGCAAGAATGGTTCAGATCTAGTAAAGGCTAGTGGGAGCGCCAGCAGAGATGAACGTTGGTGGTCAGCAGATCACCTTTAGATGATTAGAAGGATGGGGAATCCTTTTCAATATGAGAGCTGTAAGGAGCTAGCCGAATCAAAGTGGGGGAGAACTCTTCAAGCATTCAGAATTAGTAGCATGTGAAAATTAGAAAGGATTGGTAATCTTCGAATGGTAAGGAAAAGAAGTCGAAGGGTTGAGTGGGTTCAGGAGATGGGGGTTTGGAAACTCCCCATCGATGGTTTCATGAACTTGGATTAATAGAAGGTTGGTTTGGGATCCAAGCCGAAGAATTCCTTGACGGAACACTAGTGTATCAAGGATATAAGACTTCGAGGTTGATGCAACATTTGATGACTGAGGGCTGGTTTTGGGAAATCAGGGTGAGGAATTGCTAGCAGGACTAGGGGTAGTCAGGATGTCCTCTGTATAGTAGTTAGTAAGTAGTCAGATAGTAGTAGAGTGTTGTAAGTCTGCGGGGGTAGCCGTAGCACTCACTAGCAGTCAGATAGTAGTAGAGTGTTGTAAGTCTACGGGGGTAGCCGTAGCATTCACTAGCAGTCAGATAGTAGTAGAGTGTTGTAAGTCTGCGGGGGTAGCCGTAGCAGTCAGATAGTAGTAGAGTGTTGTAAGTCTGCGGGGGTAGCCACAGCATTCATTAGCAGTCAGATAGTAGTAGAGTGTTGTAAGTCTGCGGGGGTAGCCGTAGCATTCACTAGCAGTCAGATAGTAGTAGAGTGTTGTAAGTCTGTGGGGGTAGCCGTAGCAGTCAGATAGTAGTAGAGTGTTGTAAGTCTGTGGGGGTAACCATAGCATTCATTAGCAGCCAGATAGTGTTAGAGAGTTGTAGGTCTGTGGGTGTAGCCGTGGCATTCATCAGGTTGGTTGGTATCTTGAGCGCGTTGTTTGGACGCGGGAGGAATAGTAGTACCCACAAGATCGGGTGCAACAGAGAGGATATGGGAATCTACTGGTCGGATTTCGGAATTCCCAAATGGTTTTGTGAACCAGCGATTCAACAGTTGGATCGTCACCACAATTATGATATCAGGGAAGTAGTATACCACTCAGGTTCGTGTATGTTAAGGGCTATCGTTGGTTTTGGAACCATCACATCCCGTCTTGGATTGATGATGTCAGGATTCGTCGTGTGGACCCGGTCGGTTGGATCGGGAGGTTGTTAGGGTCACAGTGACAGGATGACTAGTGGGAAACTAGTTCTAGAGAAGGATTTCATTTAGAAGTTGTGTGAGAGGTTAGGTAAGGAGTCCTTGGAGCTCCACAGTTGAGTTGGAACTCGGTGTTGCATATAAGCGACGAATGGTTGGAAACCAGGAAGGTCTCGAGATACTTTGGGAGACAGCTCAATGCTTCAGGCAGTTCAATGTTTCAGATAGTTTTAGGGTTATAGTCAGTATTAGTTTTGTGATGGGTATGCACGTGGAGGCGACCATATCGTTCAAGTTGTCAGGTGATGCTAAGTGGCTCACCGCGGAATCAGGCAATCTCAGAGCAGTTATGTTGTCTATGTTGCGTAGTTCTTGTAGAGTCTTGACCTTAGCAGAGTGAGATCTGCTTCTCGTCGAATTGTCTGACTTCTCGCGCAGAGTGGAGGTTTCACTGGAGCATCGTATGTGGAATTATTTTGAGTAGTGGTGTGATGGCCGGCACTGGGAGTGGTCGGAATTACAGCTCAGAAGAGAATTAAAGGATATTGGAAAGGTTCGTTGCTTGGGGAAAGTTGCCTTGGAAAGGCCAGTGGTAGGTGCAGGGTAAAGGGGTGAACCCCTAGTGTACCAGCTGTAAGTGTACTAGGAGTACCGGTGGGATTTCCGGTTAAGTAAAAGTGTTATACTGGAGGATGGTAATGATCAGATTATTCGGGAAAAGATATTTTTCAGGAATTTGATCGGATGGGCGAAGTGCATAGCCTGTGGCAAGATGCAAGGTGTTTGGGATGTAGTTGGCCATAGCGGACTTCGAGGACGAAGTTTAGTTTAAGTGGGGGAGAGTTGTAACGCCCCGTTCTAAAATATTCATTTATGGAATTTTAGAGGCCAAGGCCAGGGGCATTTTAGTCCTTTATTAAATTTGGGGGTATTATTCGAGAAGTTTTTGGGCCAGGGTGGGTTGTTAGAAACGTAGGGTTTCTCGTCACCTTTCCGTGGATATAAAATTCGCCGGAAACGGATCAAGAGTAAAGAAGTTACAACACTTTGAAGATGTAGAAAATGATGGCCCCTTAATGGAAAAATTGGCAAGATAACCCCCTTTGCATGCATGTAGTGCACGCGTGTTTACCTGGGTACGCCCAACGTAAGGCTGGTGTACGCCTAGCGTAGAAGAGCAAGTGACCGCGAGTCCGGGTAGGCGTATGCCGAACGTACGCTCAGAGTCTCAAAACCCTAATTTTTAGGGTAAGTCGCTATATAAAGAACATGCTACCCTGGTTGTCAGCCTCCCTCTCATTCTCACTTAGCTATTACGAAACCCTAAACTCTCTAGAGTATTCTTGGAGATTGTAAGGCCATTTTGTGTACATTTTGGTGATTTTGGAGTGGATTGACCATCTTGAGGTCTCGTTGATCAAGGAAGAGCCTTTGGATCCAAGTTCTTTAGCTCAGTTGCAAGCTCCGGAAGGTATAAAGTTTATAACTTTCCTCTTAGAAGCTTAGATCTAGAATTAGGGAGCTTTTGGGATCTTTTTAGGTCCAAAGGTTGGACCTTTAAGATGTAACTTCGCCTTCAAGCTTGGGATTGCCATCCTTAGAGCTAAAAGTTCCCCATAAGCAGTAAAGTCTCGATTTTTATGGTCCCAATGAGCTCATGCATGAGATCTAGCCTTGGTTTTAGAAATGTATGGTTACCTTTTTTGAGTTTGAGTATATTTAATGGATTGCAAGTCACCAAGTTAGTGACTTTATGGACTAAGACATCAGTAAGGACCTGGATCTGAGTTAGTAGCCTCTAGAGTGGGGTATTAAGCACTTAATGGAAAAGTGTCTTAACAGGATGGTTACGCCGAGCGTAAGTGAAGGTACGCCCCGCGTACTCACTAGCAGGCTGCTATGCTTAGCATACAATGGAGTACGCCCAGCGTACTCAGCGAAGTTGGGCTTTGTGCATATTGGGCCTCAATGTAGGCTGTGTTGTGGATTTTGGGCCTGTGAGCCATAGTGGGCCATCAGAAGTCAGTTAGATTATGGGCCAGGGACATATTTATGGGCTTAAGTAGGGCCCCTATGAGGAGTTAGGCCCAATTTAGAGAATCGGGCCATTTGTGGGCCTTCAGTGGGCCATTGATTGACTTAGAAGAATTAAAGGGTTTGGGCCTTGGTTATGACCCACACCATAGCAGGGGGTAAAATAGTCATTTCACCCATGGAAGGATCCTTATTCTGATTTAGTAATTTAATTGGTCAAGATAGCCAGGGAGCAGTCGGAACATCAGTCAGGGATTTTTTACAAAGGCTTTCAGCAGTCAGTTGTTCGAGGTGAGTTTCCTTCCAGTAGGAACGGGTCTACGGCCACAATGCCTACCCGTCTAGTTAGCAGTAGTTTTCGGACCTCGGTCTGATGCAGTAGTTCAGTGTGCTTGATGTCTTTGTGATTCAAGCATGTTTTTGTGTTATGTGTTCCGAACTTCGGTTCGATACAGTATGCAGTATATGTGATCATGCTAGTTGATATATTTATGCTATGTTATGTTCTGTTAGTCCGGGCTTTAGCCCGATGCAGTTAGCCGGACTTCGGCCCGATGTAGGGGCAAGGCCCCAGTTAGTCCGGGCTTCGGCCCGATGCAGTTCCCGGACTTCGGTCCGATGCAGGGGGCAAGGCCGCACTTAGTCCGGGCTTCGGCCCGATGCAGTTAGCCGAACTTCGGTCTGATGCAGTGGGCAAGGCCCAGTATGTGCTTATTATGTTATTGTATGGTATGTGGTAGTTTGGGGGAGCTCACTAAGCTTCGTGCTTACAGTTTCAGTTTTGGTTTTAGGTACTTCCGCAAGTAAAGGGAAGAGCTCGGGATGATGGCATCGCACACACCACAGCTTCAGTTTTTTTCCTGGGAGTTGATTTAGCTTTTCATAGATATGATTTGATACAGTCTTGATACAGTCTTCTCGTGATACTTTGTTATGGTTTAGAGATATTGACGTGTGGGTTTTTACTTTGTGGTATTGATATAATGATTTTAGTAATGATTAACAAAATTTTTTGGTTCGTATTTTGGGTCGTTACATAAAAGCACATAACATATTAATAATTATGAATCTAGGGAGAATTCACTTTGAAGCGACAACACCTCCTCGTCGTTGCTATACCTGATCTTCACCCTCTCTCTCTCTCGTGTTGACTTTCAACGAAGAAGAAGAAGCGAGAACCGGTTGAGACAGCCTCCCCCTTCTCTTCTCCAGTTACTAAGCAAACCCACGAACCACTTCCACAACTCTACTCCAGTCAAAGACGCACAACCCCAAACACCCCACCCCGATCGCTGATGTTGTTGCTCCGATTCTCGTCTGAATTGTTGCTACTGACGAAAACAAAAAAACCACGAAGAGGCTCGCCGGAAAGCGACCTCACCATCTCCCTAGGCCGTTCTTCACAGCTCCCTCCCTTTGCTTCGTTGAGAACTACTACATAACCACCATTCCTTACCCTTTTTGTGCTTGCTATCGATCGGACCAGAAAAGGAAGAAGACGCCGGAAATAGCCATCTTTCGGCACCCCTAATTGCGATTTACTCAACCACCGCTAGAACCCCCCTCTTTGATTTCTACCTTCGTTCATCCTCAACTTTGATCCATTCCTTTCTCGATCTTTGAAGACGGAGACTTGTTCCGTTTTTGTACGATTTTGCCCAAAAAAACCCCTCAATTGTTTAGGATGTTACCAAATCAGTCCCTCTATTGCTTTGTTTGAACAAGTGATCCCTTGTTTTCATTACTTAATCAAATCAGACCCCAATGGATTAAGTTATTACAAAAATAGTCCCCCTCTTGTATATTTTAACCAAACCAGCCTTTTGATTTAAATCCTTACAAATAGTCCCTTTAGTTTAAAATATTACAAAACATATCCATAAATGTTTCAGAGTTCAAAAATGGTTTGGTTTAGCTCAACAAGACGTCTAAATGCGGTTTCTTACGTAAAGCTTCACCAAAACGAACCTAGATCGAGATCACGCATCGAATGTGAGTTTCTCGGCCCCTCTTTTATGGTTTTCATATTTGGAGGAGAATACATGTGTGTCTATGAAAGTTTTGATGATTTTCAAGTGTTATACACAAAACAACATCATACTTTATTATTGGTCAAAAGTTTATGAAATAGCAATCTATAATGTATAAATCTTCAATAAATCACATAAGTTATAATACAATACTATAAATGACATAATTACACCGAGTTGTGATATATTAATTAATATTAATAAACATCACAAGAATTTAAGTAGAATGCTATAAAGATATAAGTATATTTGTCGAATCATAAATTGTAAGCCTTGTCGTGTATATGCACAAATATGTTGAGAAAGCATGAAAAGACATTATACATATAGCAAAATATGTTATTCAACATAATTATGTAAAAAGGAATGTACGTTACCTTAAATTGTTGATAAATGAAGTTTGAATAGTTACATAGTAACTAATTGAAATATATAATAAAAATCAATTATTCTTATTATACTCTTGATCATCACGTAGATATGATTTTAAATAAAAGATATATTTTATTTTTATAATTATTATAGAAACATAAATCACTTTTACTGTAATATGAAATCCGTCATATATGATAACATAACTGATTCTCGGATGTCAAGAGTCATTACCAAATAAATTATATATCGTATCAATTATGCAAACTATCGAATATTATGGGAATTGTTGGTTTCACGTTGTTTGAAACCTGGAAAATGTTATAAAAGCAGCCATTATGTTGTCCAAATTTCATCATAACAGACAATAGAAATTTGAAAATGCATCAAGTCTTATGAATTTCAAATACTAAAAGACTTAAATCAAAATCATTCTTAAACATCAAAGGATTATAAGTATGCTAAAGTCTTATATCAGAGAGTTTAGGATTAGGATGCCTAGACATATTTTTAGGATCCATCACACCCACGGGACGTTCTATATGAGCAATGTGTGTTTCTAAAAGCTATATGAGCTTGGATCATTTCATAAGCTATGAGCTATGTTGTTGTATACAATGAAACCGATTGTCATAGTCAAAATCCTCTACGTTATAACCATTAATCTGTATAGAATGCGAAATTTCAGGTATAGATCGACAATACTAATCTATACGAGTTGACATCCCACCCACATGTGTTAGCTACACCATCGCCTGACATGACGAGTTTAGAATTGACGTTTATATTTTATTTACTCCATGAAGTTGATAAAGCGTTGATGTGGAACTTTTATCACGCCTATGTTAGTGTTGTGGAACTTTTGGCACACCCTTTTAGTGATGGTGCAGACGTGGCATTACACAATTCGGTTATGAGCTCATTATAGATCCTAGATTTGTTTTGTTATCGTATAAAATTGACATTTTGTTTATACAGGGTTTTGTTCACTTACAAAAGTTGGAAGAGATTGTATTTAGTGGTATAGTTTGTGAATCAAAATGATAAGTGTCCATACTAGAAATTAAGTCATGTAACACTTAATTAACAACATGTCATGATTAGTTAAGGTTTATTAACTTACATTTAACACGTTTTTTTATATATAAACCATTTATTTTTATACGAAAACATAATATTTATGTGGGATGAGTTTGCCCCACTGGTTAACTATCGGTCTCTAAATTAAGTAAGATAACACTTAATTAATGTCACGACACGAATTTACAAAGTTTATAAATTCAAAACTTATGAGTTTTATATATAAACTATACAAATGCTTGTACAAGGTTTCAAGAGTAAAGTTGGCTATTTTATGTTTTCAGAAAGTATGATATGACTTTATTTTATATAAATTGGTATTCAAAATCCTTATATAAAAACATTTTGGTCATGGGAATCGTAAAAATTTGATATAAGTTTGATTTACGTATATATTTATCAAATGATGTACTTTATGATTTGAGCAAACGATGTTTCTAAATGAGTTCAAATACACTTTTATAACTCAATTATTTTATACTTTTGATTAAAAAGTATGTATTTTTAAAAGTTGGTCAACCAGATAAATTTTATAAAACACTTTGGGTTATAAAAATACTTTGTGTCAAAAACTGTAAAAACTCACCAACAATTTTGTTGGCGTATCTTAATGCATGTATTCTGAGGTTATTTAGAAGGTCGAAAGTGTTCGCACATAAGACCCTCCATTATTTTATCATACATTTGTAAATGTCGGATTGTTAGGCGTGTGTCGTGATTTAGCAATAGCTATTGTCAATGTAATTTCTATTCTAGTAATAATAGAAGATTATATTTGTACTGTTGAATTTATGTTCAGTAACTTTGACCATTGATTTACTCATGCACCTCAACATTTCCGCTGACGGCCGGGGGTGTGATAGATTGGTATCAGAGCTATTTGGGGATATCTCCAGAAAAGTCCCGATATTTTGGGCAAATTTTTAATAAAGTCCTAAATTTTATTTTTTGAATAAAAAAGTCCTGACTTTCTCACATTTTGAATAGAAAAGCCCAAGAAACCAGCTAATTTATTCACTTTAGTCCTTTTTGACCTGTTCAGCAGATCATGGGACCAAATTGTTAATTTTTCGAAAATAGAGAGATTTTTTTTTGCAGATTTCGTTAAAATTTTTATATAATGTATAAACATATTTTTTACATATCTATATCTATTTTTACGTATTTTTGTATTTTTTATATTTTTATAAGTATGTATTTACGTATTTTTATGTATTTTAAATGTATAAACGTATTTTTTTTACTTATTTATATGTATTTTTAACCATTTTACATATTTTTTATGTATTTTTATGTGTTATTTTTATATATTATGTATTTATATGTATTTTTATATATTTTTACGTATTTATTTATTTTTTAAAGCTTTTTATATAGATGTTTATGTATTTTAAGTGTACAAACGTATTTTTTACGTATTTATATCTATTTTTAAGTATTTTACATATCTTCTATGTATTATGTATTTATATATTTTTTTTAAAGGTTTTTATATAGATGTTTTTGTATATTTATGTATTTTAAATGTATAAACGTATTGTTTTACGTATTTATATGTATTTTTTAAGTACTTTACATATATTTTTTTGTGTGTTTTTATATGTTTTTTTTATGTATTATGTATTTATATATATTTTGGCGTATTTATGTATTTTTTTAATTTTCTTATATAGATGTTTATGTATTTTTATGTACATTAAATGTTAAATTGTATTATTTTTACGTAAAAAATATATAAACACATAATAATAATACAATTAAACATTTAATATACATAAAAATACATAAAAATCTATATAAGAAAACTAAAAGAATACATAAATACGCAAAAATACATATAAATACATAATACATACAAAAACACAAAAAATATGTAAAATAGTTAAAAAAAAAAATACATATAAATACGTAAAAGAATACGTCTATACATTTAAAATACAAAAATATACAAAAACATCTATATAAAACACTTAAAAGAATACATAAATACGTAATACATAAAAAATATGTAAAATACTAAAAAATAGATGTAAATACGTAAAAAATACGTTTATACATTTAAAATACATAAATATCTATATAAAAAGCTTAAAAAAATACATAAATACGTAAAAATAAATAATACATATATATATATATATATATATATATATATATATATACATAATACATAAAAAATTACACATAAAAATACATAAAAAAATATGTAAAATTGTTTAAAATACATATAAATAAGTAAAAAAAATACATTTATACATTTAAAATACATAAAAATACATAAATATATACATATAAAAACATAATATATACACAAATACGTAAAATTTGATATAGATATGTAAAAAAATATGTTTATATATTATATAAAAATTTTGACGATATCTGCAAAAAAGTCTTGTTATTTTCGAAAAATTAACAATTTAGTCCCATGACCTGAACAGGTCAAAAATGGCTAAAGTGAATAAATTAGCCGATTTCTTGGCTTTTCTATTCAAAAGGTGAAAACGTCAGAACTTTTTTATTCAAAAAATAAACTTTAGGAATTTATTAAAAATTTGCCAAAAATATCGGAACTTTTCTGGAGATATCCCGAGCTATTTGCTATAGTGAACTAGTACTTTCTTAGGAAAGCACGACTATAGCCTAGAGCTTACTCTCTTAAGTTAGTTATATTTCTTAACCAACAAATATAGGGTTATACATATATACATATATAAACTCGACTCTCGAATGGTAATAGAACGCAAGATTTTAGGTCAAACACCTTAGCTAAGTTAGTTGTACATGGATACAACTAGACATAGACTGATTAGCTATGTTAAATTATGGTTATACTAATGCACAACCATGCTTGGATTCAGTTGTTGGTAAGCTAAAATGCTTCTAATCCAGAATATTTAAAGAAAATCACAGTTCGAAACACTTAAAAACTCTAAAAAAATTTAGTGAACACTGGTGAACATTTGAAAAATATTTACCTCAAATGCTCATGAAATTGTAAGTATTATAAACATAAATCATGTCTAAAGTTTATCTTGGAATGCTAATTACTCAACTAGGATATTCTACGAATACTTATGTTAGACATTTCATGAATAGCTTACAAAAATTTGTGCATTTGCGAACCGTTACAAATTTGGCTTAGGTATTCAATCGATCTATTTCTTTTTGCTATGTATAGTCCGACTAATGTTTGAACAATGCAAGTTCAAAAGGACACCTATACTTACCCTTTATCTTTTATGACACTTTGGAAGGAGAATAAATCAAACTCGGTAAAAGCATGAAACTTGAAAGTTGTAGAAAATCTAATTTTAGTTTTTAAAAATATCTCTATTCCAATAAATCAGGAATTCAGAGCTCGAGATATGGCCAACACATCGAGTAGTGGTAAAATTTCTCTGCAACATTTTCTTCACGAATTTGCACAATATGTTCCAATACTTGATAGTATTCCTTTCACTCATCCTAGGTGTAAAATTTACCCTTAGTAGTATTGTAAAACTTACTACGCCTAATACTCATAGTAAAGCCAATATTAAGTGAATCCACATTAATTCTACACGTTGGGCACAATTGTAATACTATCGCTTATGCTTACAATGATATTTTCACATGAAAAATTTCTCCACGAACAAATTATAATGGGACAATGCAATGTCTAACAAAAGAACAATGAGTGATCACCCGTCACCAACACAATCACTTAATACATGTAACGACCCAAAAATACGGATAATTTTTTTTTTAAATTCATTCAACTCATACGATACTAATATCAAAGTATTCAAAAGAGTATCATAGTAACATGTTATCAGAATACAAATTCCAAAAATTTCTAAATGCAGAAAACCATAGGGTGATGTAGTGCGATCAGGCCGGGCTCTTACCCTTTGAACTAGAAGTACCTAAAACATGAACTGAAAAATTGTAAGCAACAAGCTTAGTGAGTTTCCCCAAAATACCACATACTAAACAAACATACAACCAATCATATATGGGTGCTGGTCTACCCCTTCGATCAATTTCAACCGGATACTATCAAACATATCTAGGTGCTTAAATACCCTTTCGGTCTATTTCAACCGAATGTTGGGTCTATTTCACCCCATACTACCACCATATAATATCATAACAAGAATCAAAGAGTCATTAAGCAAATACAAGCATAACCGACAATTGTTACAAAAACAATCATCACACTACATCATAAACTAGTAAGCCAGTATTGGTGCCTTCGACCCACGGATACTATGAAGGAAAACTCACCTCATACTGAAGATATCAAATCGGACTCGATAGACGACTCGCGAAATCCTCTCCCTAACGCACAAGCATAAAACCCTAATTAGAAATTAGGCCAAATTCTAACCAGAAGGCCCAAATCCTAATTCTTGACTTAAGGTTAAAGGGTTTCTTTACCCTTGCCTCATTGGGCCTCCCTCCTTCCAAGGCCCAAATCCATACAAAGTCAAAAAAAGGCATCGGAACCCAACTATAAGGCATCTAAGGGCCAATATGGCCCAAGAAAACCAAACATGGTCTTAGGCCCAAAATTGTCATGCTCCAACAGGTGGGCCTGAGGCCCAACCTAAACAAGTCCAAATCCCAACCAAAACACGAGCATAAAATCTTGCAAGCCCATAGAAGGCGTATGCACGACATACATTGCTCGTACGACCAGTGTACGCTGATGATCCGGAAGTCGGGGCATTGGCTCAGTACGCGTAGCGTACTCTAACAATGTCTTAAACCATAAAGTTGCAAACTTTAAGCCTTTGCATGACTTTTTGGGGCTCAAACTATGAATTAAGCCCTTCAACTCACTTAGGAGGTCACTAACACATGCATGGTTGAGTCTTAACCTCTAAGATACGATTTTTATGACTCTATACACTTCTAAGAGTCCAAAAGGATAGCTCAAATGGTCTGGAGTAGCTAATACTTCAATCAACCTAGTTATGGGACCAAAAGATGCTAAAATTTACCCTAAATCCAGATCTAAGCTTAGAATGATCAAGTTTCAGACTTTATACCTTCAATGGACTAGAAATGGTGCGCAAACTCTGGATCTACAATATCTTTCTTCTCCTTTGCTTCTTCCTAATCTTCCTTCTTCTTCAAAACCACCAAAGAACAACTAAACACTAAAAAAACAAGCTCAAAAAATGCACTCAAGATGATCAGGGGTCGATATTGGCACTAAAAAGGCAATAGTGCTAAAAGGGTACTGGACTTGAGGGACTTAAGTTCTTTAAATAGGGTGCAAACCCTAAAAATTAGGGTTTTCCCCAGGCTTAATTATGCCTAGTGTACGCAAGGGTACGCCCAACGTACGTTGGGATCACCCCTGATAATGTGCATTTACGAACTACGCTGTGTGTACCTGATGTGTAACGCCCACATTTTCGGACAAGTCAATTTAAAGACAATAAGTGTAGAAAACGACTTTTTGATTGAAGATTATTTATAATAGATAATCTTAACTAAGTTTTAGTATATGTCACAAAGGTTCCGTAAATATTAAGAACACCGAAATCCGAGTTATAACGAAGAAGTTATTGCCTGTTGAAGTTTCGCGACAAAAACGGCATGACATTATGACGTAAAAAGTGAGTTTACGATAAAGTGCTTTTTAGCCTTTGCAATCTAAAAGAAAGTCGTAGCATACATTAAACCAAGAGCGTGAATAAAAAGAACGCCTAAATTTGACTTCGTATGAGGAAGTTATGATTTTTTCAAGTTTCGGCATAGCAGTTTGCAGCCCGGAGTTCGAATGTTAGATCGAACCATCTTTAGCTGACACATCCTAAACGAGAATCAAAGATCTCATTAATAGTAGCTCAACGGTAAAAGACAGACAAAAATGGACATCGGATGAAGAAGTTATGAATTTTTAATGGACTTTTTCTGTCTCAGCCTGTTAACAATATCACTTTAAAAATAGAGTGAAAAATAGCCGACAAAGTCTAAACAGAAGTTGTAGAGTACGGTCCCACCTACGCGTGGATATAAAGAACGTCGAATTGTATGCGAAAGTTATGAATTTTAAAATACGAGAGGGTAATCTATGAAGGAACGCCTCACGTAGGAGGAACGCCCCGCGTTCTCGCAATACATTGCCTCAGATGGTCCACGTCGCCCTAGTAGGTCTCGGATAGCTGCCCCTCAGAACGCCCTGCGTTCGCATGAGCGCGTTGTGCAACAAGAGTGTAGCACCTGTTTCAGGTATTATCTAATTTATGAAAGATTTAAAGTTTTGGTGTGTGGACTCAGCGAGTTGGGAGTCCAACTCGTCGAGTAGGAGTCATTTCAGGAACTCGGAATCTACACCCTACTCGATGAGTTGGAAAGCCGACTTGGTGAGTAGGCGTTGTATAGACAAAACTCTAGTTTTAGGGTTTGCACCCTATATAAACTTCTTATAAGCCTTGAGGCTGACCTCCCCTCAACCTTCAAACCCTAACAACGTCAGTGCTAACCCTAATCCCCATTCTCTTCCATTTTGTGACCTAGAGTGACCCTTGAAGCTCAAGAGGAAGGAGATAGTGAGAAGATCTAGCAAACCACACACCCATCCTTGAGCTTAATCATCTTGTGATCTATTGTAAGCCTTCAAGACTCAATTTTCATCAAAGAATAAGGCTAGATCTTGAGTGTACTGCTTATTTCCTATTCTTCTTGTTGAATGCATGAATGGGATTCATAAAGCTTGCAACTTTATGAATCTCCAGTGCAAGATGGTCCCAAGGTGGGCTAGATCTGGCCTTTGGTCTAGAAAGGACACCATGCAAGAGTTTTAGGATATATTTTCCCCTTTTTGGCCATTTTGACCTAGGGATGAGATTTAGAACCGAAAAACCGGACCGGAACCGGACCCGTTAGAACCGGAATATATAGAACCGGGTCCGGTTCCGGGTTTAAAAATTGGCTTTATCCGGGTTCCGGGTAATCCGGGTTTAAGTCCATTGGGTCCGGGTAAACCGGGTCTAAAATCCGGAACCGGTTTTTGGAACCGGAACCACTTTTAGGGCCGGAACCACTTTTTGTGAAACGTTTACAAGATGCATATCTTATTCGTTTCAACTCCAATTGACATACGGTTTTTTCCAACATGTAGTTTAGAGTTTGTACATGATTCTAGACTATAAATTTGTCATTTTTAGTTTTATATTCATTGACTTATAGTCCTCAAAAGTTGAGATACCAAAGCTGAAAGTTTTTAGTTTTTTAGTTTTTTTGTATTCGGTGAAAGTTTTAAAACATACATATCTACTTCGTTTGAAGTCGGATTGACATGTGGTTTTTTCCAACTTCTAGTTTACAGTTTGTACATGAGTTTAGACTATAATTTTGTCATTTTTGGTTTAACATTCAATGATTTACAGTCCTCCGAAGTCAGGATATCAAAATTGAAAATTTTCAACTTTTCAGCTATTTGTTTTTGTACTTTGTATTATGTGAAAATATTAACACAAGTATATCTCATTCGTTTAAATTCGGATTGACATGCGAGTTTTTCCAGAGTGTATTTTAGAGTTTGTACATGATTTTAGACTCTAATTTTGTTAATTGTGGTTTCGTATTCAATAAGTTACAGCCCCCCAAAGTCGAGATATCAATATGAAAATTTTCAAAGTTCAACCCACTAAGTAGTAAGTAATTACCAAAAAATTCCGGTTTTTTCGGGTTTTTCGGGTCTAAACCCACTTTGATGTTTCTGGTTTTTCTGGTTCTAGACCCACTTTACCCGGAACCATACCCGGAACCGAACCGGAACCGGCTCCTATATACCGGTCCGGTTTCCGGTTCTATAAAATCCCGTTAACCGGTTCCGGGTTTTCCGGGTCCGGGTCCATCCGGTCCGGGTTTGGACCCACTTTCATCCCTATTTTGACCTAGAGTGTAGCACCCGATTCCTGGTATGTCTTTAATTCAAAGTTTTATGTATATTTTCTAGGACTCGACGAGTTGGTGGCCTAACTCGTCGAGTAGAGACGGGATCCACGGGAAGTTTAAGTGACCTACTCGACGAGTCGGAAGACTGACTCGGCGAGTAGGTGCTGTTTGAGTGAAACCCTAATTTTGAGGGTTTGCACCCTATTTAAGCGCCTTAACTTAGCCTCCATCGCCCCTATCACTCCTAGAACACCTCATATAGAAACCCTAGCCACTTTGAGTGATCTAAGGCGATTTTTGGTGCTTTTGAATAGTTTGTGAAGCTTGGAAGGAAGGAAGAAGCTTGGGAATTTCGAGTTGGGCTTGTGGATCCAGAGATATTACTCCATCTTCAGCTTAAGCAAGGTAAATACCCCCTGTTTTGGTCTTCCATTTGGTTGTTCATCTTTAGGGCTTAGATTTTGGGTGCATTTAGGGCTTTCAAGCCATTTTTGGATTTGTGGAGTGTTTCATGGAGTTCTGATGGGTTTTGGCCATATGAACATTCCTATGTGCACATGCAAACCCTAATGCTTGGATCTAGGTTTCTCTAATTAAACATGCATTGGATCCAAGACTTCTAATAGCTAATAGAGTATAAGAACAATACAAAATTAGAGTTAGAAGCTTACCTTGAAACACTTGTTTGATCTTGTTGTTCTTGGAGCTTTAGAGTCACAAATGTCACTCCTCTAATGGCTTACAAACACCAACTAGCAAGAGGATGATTTGAGAGAGAGGAGAGGGAATAGAAATCGGCCAGGGTTTCTTTGCTTTAGCATAGGTGCCGATTTACCTTGCCCCAAGGGTCTATTTATACTTGTAAGGCTCCTAGAGTTTCACCCTTAAACCCTAATTGGATAACTTTTACTCAAAGCAATCCAAATCCTTTCCATGATAAGCCCTTGGAGGATTTGTGGCTTATCCCAAGCCCTAGAAATCGTCCAACCCTATCCATGAAGGATTTACAGCCCAAAGTGTAACTATCAAACAATTGACAGTTTATGTCCTCTTATTTAATTAATCTCTTTAAGTCAACAAATTAATTCTAATTAACTTTATGACTTATATTAATCAAATAACAATATTATTATTCCTTATATTATTCTCATAATATATTAATAATATTTATTCTCTCATAATAAATCATCCTGTCAAGTTGCTATGGTGAAGGCAACCCAAAAGGACCATGCACAATCGGGTCAAATACTTGACTAATATAGTTGCAGCCTTAGACACTATTCCAACAGTCTCCCACTTGGATAAGTCTAGTAACTATATGCACAAGTACAATTCGATTTGCAATCGTAGCTCTCAAAGACGCTGTCAAACTCTGATCTAATCAATCTTGTCCTTTAGATAAGGGATTGTACAATCCTCTGTTAGATATCATGCTGACAGTTCTATGGAATAATTTGTCTAGCATTTGGTTTCTCGATCTCCGATTCATTTGACATAGAACTTAATCGAACACATCAATTCAGTTCTGACCGAGCCCGGCACATAAGTCAAATCAAATCATCGAGCGGCCGAGATATCGCTTTTACCCTCTTGGGATAAAAGTAACAGATAAACTTCGACTTATATGCATTTACTTATTCATTAATCAACTATACACAACAATGTGTTTTATAACACCGAGTTACTGATGCGTTTTCGCATTATCAATGTACAACCAATTAACAAATAACAAACCATATATCTAGATTTTAAGACTATATGATATTATCGTCTTGCGATCACCCTTTTATATCACATTCCATAAGGTGATTCCAGCAAGCGCGGGTTTGTTCCAATGCTCAAAACTAGTTCATAAGCACTCACGAATGTTGCAGCAACCTTTTGCTATGTCTGAAACCATTTAGACAATCTACACACCGATTCATGACAATCTTCATTCATATCTACTTCCAACATATGAATGATTGTGGACAATTTGAATAATTCGATTATTCTTAATAAACTCAATTATTTTGGAAGTCAAAACATGCAAAATGAAACAATAGTTAAACAATTAACATAAGACAGTAACATTACTCATAAATAATACTCTTTTATTTAATCATCAAATGTTAATTACATTTATCTATTACACGTTTCTACTACTATCTAATCTATACTAATATCATCCTTCAGCCCAATACTCCTAGCATGCTGCAAGTGCTTAACCCTACTCAGTCCCTTCGTAAGCGGATCTGCTGGGTTATCTTCCGATGATATCCTCTTCACTACGAGTTGTCCTTCTTCTACACGATGTCTGATGAAGTGATATTTTCTGTCGATATGTCGAGATCTACCATGATCCCTTGGTTCCTTGGTCAAGGCAACTGCTCCTTCATTATCACAGAAAATTTCCATGGGCTCCTTTATGGAAGGTACAACTCCAAGATCACCGATGAAATTCTTCAACCATATCGCCTCCTTCGACGCTTCGCTCGCTGCAATGTACTCTGATTCGCACGTTGAATCAGCTACGGTTTCCTGCTTGGAACTTTTCCAAGTTACTGCTCCTCCATTCAGGGTAAAGACCCAGCCCGACTGCGAACGGTAGTTGTCCCTGTCAGTCTGAAAGCTGGCGTCACTATACCCTCGCACCTTCAAGTCATCACTCCCTCCGAGGACTAAGAACCATTCCTTCGTCCTCCGAAGGTACTTAAGGATATTCTTCACCGCAATCCAATGGGCTCTACCAGGGTTCCCTTGATATCTGCTAACCATGCTCAAAGCAAAGGCTACATCAGGGCGAGTACAAGTCATAGCATACATGATTGAGCCAACTGCGGAAGCGTATGGTACTTGGCTAATTTCTGCTATTTCAGCTTCGGTAATCGGACTTTGAGTCTTACTCAACTTGGCATTACTTTGTATCGGTAATTCTCCCTTCTTCGAGTTTTCCATACTAAAACGTTTTAGTACCTTATCTAAGTAAGTGTTCTGACTAAGTCCTATTAGTCTCTTACTTCTTTCTCTCACTATCCTTACTCCCAAACTATAATAAGCCTCTCCGAGGTCCTTCATAGCGAAGCACTTCCCAAGCCAGGACTTAACCTCCTGCAAAGTCAGGACGTCGTTTCCTATGAGTAATATGTCATCAACATATAGAACGAGGAAGCTTACTATACTCCCACTGGCTTTGACATATATACACGATTCATCTTCGCTTTGTACAAATCCAAACTCTTTGACTTTCTCATCGAAGCAAAGATTCCATTTGCAAGATGCTTGCTTAAATCCATAAATGGACTTCTCAAGCTTGCACACTCTATTCGGATGCTTCGGATCGACAAACCCCTCTGGCTGAGCCATGTAAACATCCTCAGCCAACTTTCCATTAAGGAAAGCGGTTTTGACATCCATTTGCCAAATCTCATAATCATGAAATGCGGCAATTGCTAGCATCACTCTAATAGATTTTATCTTCGCAACTGGTGAGAAGGTCTCATCATAGTCAACTCCGGGAGTTTGAGTAAAGCCCTTCACGACCAATCGCGCTTTATATGTGTGTACCTTTCCATCTACGTCGGTCTTCTTCTTGAAGATCCATTTGCACCCAACGGTCTTACGTCCGGGCACATTATCAACCAAATTCCAAACTTGGTTGCCATACATGGACTGGATCTCGCTATCCATCGCCTCTTTCCATTTTACAGACTCCGGGTCTGCCATAGCTTCCTTAAAGTTATTAGGTTCATCTAAATTTATTAGTGTACCATCACTAATATATGTGTCCCCTTCTATAGTAATATGAAAACCATAAAACTGGGGTTGAACTCTAACTATTTCGGAACGTCTAAGAGGTAAGGATTCGTCAATCGGTTCAACCGGAGTTTCCTCCTTGGGTTAAGTGCCAGCGGTAGAGGTTCCTTCATCTATCGATTCTTGAATCTCTTCAAGCTCGATTTGCCTCCCACTGTCTCCTTGGCTTATGAGTTCTCGCTCTCGGAAAACTCCTCTCCTCGAAACGAAGACAAAATTGTCCTTCGGTCTATAGATGAGACATCCAAAGGATTTCTGTGGGTAGCCGATGAAAATACATCGCTCACTACGAGGTTCGAGTTTGTCGTGAGTATCTCATCTTACGAAAGCCTCACAACCCGAAACCTTGATATGTGCCAACGAGGGAGCTTTCCCTGTCCACATCTCGTGAGGTGTTTTGGCAACCTTCTTAGTAGGGACTCGGTTAAGGATATGGGCGGCAGTCTCTAAGGCATACCCCCAAAAAGAGATAGGTAGTGAAGCACGACTCATCATAGAGCGAACCATGTCCAACAAGGTTCGATTACGCCTTTCTGCCACACCATTCAATTGTGGTTTCCTAGGTGGCGTCAGTTGTGAAACTATTCCACACTCCTTGAGATAATCATGGAATTCAAGACTTAGGTACTCTCCTCCTTGATCGGATCGAAGCATCTTGATTTTCCTACCCAATTGATTCTCCACTTCAATCTTGAACTCTTAGAACTTTTCAAAAGTTTCTGACTTTTGATTGATTAAGTAGATATACCCATATCTACTATAGTCATCGGTAAAAGTCACATAGAAGCGGTTCCCATCCTTCGTGGTTGATCTAAACGGTCCACATACATCGATATGTATTAGGTCCAATAGACCCTCAACCCTTTCACACGTACTTGTGAAGGGTGACTTAGTCATCTTTCCAAGTAAACAAGATTCGCATGTGTCATCTTCCCTAAGGTCGAATGACTCCAACACTCCATCCTTTTGGAGTTGGGCTATGCGCTTCTTGTTGACGTGTCCAAGATGACAATGCCACAAGGATGCTCTATCCATACTATTGGAAGAATCCATGCATAAAACATCATTTCCTAATTTATCAACAATCATAACGGTTTCATAAATTCCATTACACGGTATTGCTTCAAAATAAAAAACACCATTTTGATAAGCCAAAATAGAACCATTCTCATTATTAAAAGAAAATCTAAAACCTTTTCTAAACAAACCATGAAACGAAATGATGTTTCTAGCCATTTTTGGAGAATAGCAACAATTATTCAAATCTAAAGATAAACCATTCCTAGGCACTAAAGAATACACTCCAATCTTGGTCACAGGCGACGATCTTCTGTTCCCCATGATTAGATTTATTCTTCCATGCTCCATATCCGTATTTCTTCTTAGTCCCTGCACATTAGAACAAATGTGGCAACCATAACTGGTATCAAGAACCCAAGAAATATCATGAGATGAATCATTAGATTTAATTGTGTGTATACCTGCGAAAGACGGCTTGATCTTTGCTTCCTTGATGGCTTGCAGGTACTCTGGGCAGCTTCTCTTACAATGTCCTATCTTGTGGCAGTGGTGGCACTCTGCCTCCTTTGGGTTTGGGCAGGGTTTAGCAGGATCAACTTTGCTCCCACTAGAAGAGGCACCATCTCGAGGCTTAACCTTGCGATGGTTCTTAGACGAAGCCTTCCTCTTCTTTCCCCTTCCTTGTCCAATAGGCAAAACAGGAGCAGCGAGTGGATTGGGAGTTGGTGCAACAGACTTGTCCTTGAAGTTGCTCTCAGCGACCCTTAAGAGACCTTGGAGCTTGCTTAGGGTGACCTCTTCTTTGTTCATGTGGTAGGTCATCCTAAATTGATTGTAACTTGGAGGCAAAGAGTGAAGCACCATGTCGATCGCCAAGTCTTCCCCAAAGTCAACATTCAACTTGCAAAGACGGTCGACATACCTTTGCATCTTTTGCAGGTGCACGGTAAGACACTCTCCATGACCCATTTTAGCGGAAATCATGTTAGTGAAAATCTCATAACGCTCTTGCTCGCGTTTTGGTGGTATCTCTCCAACAAGTCTTGGTGCATCTCGTACGGGTACATCTCCTCATAGGACTTTTGGAATTCAGAGTTCATAGTGGCTATCATGATGCAATGTACCTTCGTTGCATCACACTCGTGAGTTTCAAAAGCGGTCATTTCAGCCGGAGTAGTGATTTCAGGGTTGATTTTCTCGAGTTTCTCATCGAGGACATACTCTTTGTCCTCATAGCGAGCAATAGTGCGAATGTATCTTATCCATTCGCTAAAGTTCGTCCATTCGCTAAAGTTCGTCCCGTCGCTTTCAGAGGTCAAAGATTGATTCTATTGGTGACGATGGCTCTATGGAGGAATATTGGAGTGAAGATACGATATAGCTGACGGTGCTGTTGCCCTGCGTCAGTCGCCGAAGGTGACCTGTGGCTGTAAGAAGTCCGGTGGCGACGGTTTTTGGTGGTGATCTGTGCTGAAGCTATCGTTGCTGATGGTGGTTTGTAACAACAGGTGGTCTGGCGGCGCTGTTGCTTCATCAAAGTCTAGGGCTTCCAATGCATTGGGGCGTGTTACTTGGAAAAGTTAGTCGGCCGGCGGATCAAGGTATAGGAGGCGGTGGCTAACTGGCGACTAGTGCTTGAGCTGCTGTTGTAAGGAATCGACCAGTGATGCTGTAACATCGGTTAGAGGCTGCTGGGGCTAGTTCGGTTGCAGGCAGCGATTAATCAAACACAGGTAGCCGGCGATCGATACTGGTGGCGACGATGGTACTTACGGCTATGATGGTGATGATCGAGCGGAGTTGCAGGAAATCGACGGATGGCCAGCAATCGGAGCTCCACAGGTGCTAGGTTGCGTGTGTTGGAGAAGTGTACAAACGGTGGAGCTCCAGCTTCAATTCCTAGCGATGGATCAAGGAAAACAGGGGTTGTGAACGTTGCCGGAGTTACTTCGTCTAGCGGAGGACGAATCGGTGGTGATTGAGTTCTGATCACCAGCGATTTTGGCTCGGGTTTGAAGGATAGCTGACCTCCGATATTTTGAAGAAGGAGATGACGATGTAAGGCCCGTCCCCCCCCCCCCCCCCCCCCCCCTTTTTTTTTCTTTTGACACGTGAATGCTTTCAAACCGCGTGGGACCCTTCTGACATTAATGTTGCTTGTTCAATATTGAATGTATATCTTTAACTGCCTTTTTTTTTCTTTTGAAATGCAACTTAAATAGCTGATGTGAAATGCAACTTTGGTTGGACTAGCTGGGTCACATGGGGTATTTTGTATTTTAACTCGTTTTTATGTACACAACACACCCGATAGTCCTCTTCCTTTTTTTTTTTTTTTTTTTTTGAAATTAAAATGATGAGCTTGGCTGATGTGAAATGCAACTTTGGTTGCTAAAAGGATATGTACAAACTCTTATTATTATTTTTTTCTCTTTTTTGGCTCAGAAGAAAACTTATATCACCACCTCCTTATCTCTTTTTTTGTTAAAAAAAATGTATTTGTTAAATACTAAACTATAAGGGTAAGATTAAAGTGGTGGGATAAATATGAGGTAAAAATATGATGGTTTTTGATATGTACAAGAATAACTGTAGTATGTGCAACTTAAAAAAAACTTAGTACATGAAAAATCATAAATTATGTGAGGTTTTCTAAAAAGATATGAACTGAGGTGGGTAAAGACCCATACAAACTTCCTTTTTTCTTCTCAAACTTGCTGAAAATCCTCATGATATAAACAAAAACGAGATCTGACAAGGTTTTTTCACCATAAAACTTTCTTTTCTTTTCGATTTGGTCAACAAGCCATCAAATAAGAAAACAGATCTGAGGATATCTCCGTTTTCCTTTTCTAAACTTCTGAAGATAAACACCAAAAATATGAACAAAAGGAAAGAAGTAGATTTTTTTTTTTTTTTTGGAGATGTACAAGCATCTCATATGTGCTTACAACCAACTGATACAAGTAGTGAGATTGTTACATAAAATCTTAACTAAAAAATGATTTTATAGTAATATAAACTTTGATAAAAGGATAAAATTATAAAAATTTCTTTCCTCCCCAACTTGCTGAATGGGTCACTGAAAAGAAAAATGAAACTGATCTGAAATATCTTTGCAAGCTCCATGAATGCTCAGATGAACTGAAAACTTGAACAAATCTTTAGATCTGATCTTAAAAACGAAAACAAATCTAAGGATCTAAATTGAAAAACGAAAATATATCTAAATATCCGATCAAAGAAAGACGTAGATCTAAAGGTTTGAACGAAAAATGGAGCACATCGGAAGATCTAAGTAAAATAACGAAGTAAATCTACAGATCTTGGCAAAGGCCAAACGAATCTGAACAAGGAACTACCATCTTGGTAAGAACTTATAAAAACTTTTATTTTCTTCTGAACATGCTCAACAAACCCCAAAAATATAAACAAAAATGAATCTAAGAAGATTCATATAAACTTGGGGAATATTTGAGTGAAGAAAATCATATAGATCCATAGATTTGAACTAAAAAACGTGATGGATCTACAGATCCAAAAGATGGTGAAGCAAATTTGAACAGATCTTGGAAAAAAGCAAACAGATCTGAACAAATGATACTAGAAATTAACAGATCTGAGGAAACTTGGGATGGAAACACATCAGATCTGAGGAAGAACGAGATTCAAACCAGCTGAGGCTTTTGCTACTTGCTCGGGTCCGGGATGGAACCAAATGATGCGACATCGACCACCGGCGAGTCTTCTGGTCTTATGGTGCGGCGGTGGTCTTCTGGTGCGGCGGAGATCTGGACATCATAGTGCAAAGTCGTTAGAGTCGTCCCAGGGACTGTGCCCCGTGAGAGGATTCCGACGGTCAAGTTAGACCAGCTAGAAGATCTGAGATGGTTCTCCTTAGCTAGAGAGAACCATCTTGGTGCTGGTGGTGTATGGTGGTTGACGGCGTAGGGTGGCGGCTGAGCCACCCGGCCGGAGTCTAGGGTGGCGGCTGAGCCAAAGGGAAGGATCCTTCTCCATGGAGGAGATACTATTCATTATATAGGGGGCAATTAGGTCGAGCCTTGGGCTAGCCCAATTCAGGCCCAACTAGCAAGGAGTTGGGCGAGGCCGCCCGGAGGCGCCGGGCGAGGCTGGCGGGCGAGCACCAGGCAAGGCTGGCAAGCGCGCACCAGCAAAGGCCGGAAAGGGAGCGCCAGGCTAGGCCGCCAAGAGAGTTCCCAGCAGGGCTGACAAGGGAAAGCCAGGCTGGGCCGGCGGGAGAGTCCCCAGCAGGGCTGGCAAGGGAGCGCCAGGCGAGGCTGGCACGCCGGAGCTGTCTAGGCCATGCTAGTGGACCATAGATTATCAGTACTCTGATTTGTTTTACTTTGACATTATGATTTTCAGACACATTGTTATATTTCTGTTTGCAAATGATATGGCATGGGAAATGTTTTGGTAAACTATGTTGAGAATTACTTAATTAAAAATGAAAAATTTAGGCTTGAAATTTGGGATGTTACAAGTTGGTAACAGAGCCCTGGTTTGAGGGATACGGACACCCTCGGGGGTGTCTGGACTCAAACCGAGGGATTAAAAGATTTTTACAAGGAAAATAATTTTCAAAAAAAAATTGAGTCAAAGGGTTTTGAGAAAGAACAAGGTGTGTGATGCGTGCGACCAGCTGAGCTCAAGTAAGTTTTCCCCAAGATACCCATACTTGTTATGATAAGTTATATGATGTATGATACTGAGAACTGCATGCTATATTAGGGCTAAGGATCTAGGAGGATGCCTTGTATGCTTGATATATATGATTCTGAAAACTAAATGCTAGAGTAGGGCTAAGGATCTAGGAAGGATTCCTTATGTGCCTGTTGTATGAGCTGTATGCTAGGACTGTTTAGTCAGCAGTAGGATGGCTTGTATAGGTTATGCCTGAAATGGTTACTCAATGCCTGAATGCTGCTTGCTTCGTGCTATAAGGGTTCTGGCTAACTTTAACTATCTAGTAAACGAATATGTGATAGTATTCGCAAGCTAGCTAGGGAAGGATAACAGAGACTCCTAGTGCAACTAATGGCGGAGAGTAGGTCGGAGAGTGCCCTAGGAAGGCCTAGGATAAGACTAGTTGGAAAGGGATATTGGTTAAGGGACTTGGTGAAGTCGAGACAGTCCTTGAGGAAAATACGGATAGATGTGGATGGTAGTATGGGCCCGTACTACTGGAAGCAGAGGATCTGTACTCGAATCAAGGAAGGTTGAGACAGAACCGAGAAACTTAGAGAGTGTGTTAGACCTCTCGAGAGTATGTATGATACTGACATTTATGTGTTTATTTTCAGTATGGTGACCATGCGACATGGAGTAGGAGATTCCGGGTCAGGATCAAGATCAGGCTCGGGTGCAGGATCCGAGCAGGTTGACGACGGGCTGCGTGAGTTCATCGCGTCTGAGATCACGAGAGGCATCCTTGAGTCGACCTCGGTCATTTTCGAGTCGATCAAGGAAGGGATTGTTGAGCTGATAGAGGACCGCCTCCAGGCATTCAGGAGTGATATGGCGTCTAGCCAGACGAGTATGCGCACACTTTCCTTCAAGGACTTCCGAGGGAGCGGTGCGCCGGATTATCACAGGGTGAAAGACCCCATTGCTGCTAGGAGATGGATCGCAGACATTGAGTTTGCGCAGTTGACGAGCTTCTGCCCGGAAGGGTCGAAGGTCCGATTTGCTGCAGGATGTTTGAGGGATAGAGCTAGAGACTGGTGGGAGTCGGTTGGTGACTCGTTGGGATCCCCAACCATCAAGGCTATGACATGGTCAGATTTCATCACCAAATTCAGGGCTGAGTTTGCACCGGCTGTAGAGCTTCAGCAGCTGGCCAGAGAGTTTTTGGATATGAGGCAGACTACGGAGACTGTGGCGGAGATCACCGCCAAGTTCCGAGAGAGAGCATTGTTGGTACCCCAGTATGCGGGGGATGAGGAGATGCGGAAAACCCGCTACCATGTTATGTTGAGGGCTGATATTCAGGAGCACGTAAGCTATTCAGCCTGCCCGACCCTGGAGTCCATGATTGCCAGGGCGCTGGAGAGGGAGATCGATTTGGAGCATGTCAAGAATAGGAAAGTTGAGTCTGAGCAGGTTACAGGGGTTTCGGGGAAGAAACCCAAGGGATCCGACGTTAGGTCGAAGGGCCATCCAGGCCAGAGCCGCTGCAGGAAATGCGGTAGGCCGCATGAGGGAGCTTGTAGAGTGGGATCGACCGACTGCTACAAGTGCGGCAGGACGGGGCACTTTGGCAGGGATTGAACTGCCCCTGCCCCCGTAGTGCAGACGTCAGACCTGATTTTCTTCCATTGCAATCAGAGGGGCCATAAGAAGGCCAACTGCCCTAGATTGACAGCAGCGCCAGCTGTGGCGCCGGTTTCAGCGACAACATGAGTTGCAGATGGCCGGAAGGCCAAGTTAGAGGCTCCAGTGGTGCGGAGCCGAGCATTTCAGTTGACAGCCGAGGAGGCACGCACTGCACCCGATGTGGTGACGGGTATGATCTCTTCCTTATGATTTTGTTCATGTCGCTATGATTTTGATATGTTATGTATGTGCTCTATATAGGATCGTTCCATGTGAACGATATCCCAGTTAAGATATTGTTTGATTCGGGCGCTACCCGATCGTTTGTCTCTCTTGCGCTTAGCAAGAAGTTTCCTGAGTCTTCGGGCATGTTGGATTGCCCTTTAGAGGTCGAGATTGCGGACGACTGGTCAGTGCGAGCATCAGAGGTCTACCGAGATTGTGTTCTGCGGTTGTTTAAGGAGCATTATTTGGTAGATCTGGTTCCCATACCTTTACGGGGGAACAAGGTTATTATTGGTATGGATTGGCTAAGCCCCAATGGGGCAGTGATTGACTGCGCGCAGCAGTTGGTGCGGATCAGGACCCCAAGTTGGGGAGAGCTGGTGATTCAGGGCGAGAGGCCACAGTGAGGACCAACCTTATGTTCAACAGCGAGAGCTAGGCGTTACCTTTAGCAGAGTTGCACATGATTTGTTGCCTATGTTATGGATACCTGGGAGATGGGTAAGGCAATGGTGGGCGATGTGCCCGTAGTACGAGAGTTTGCAGATGTATTCCCCAAGGACCTGCCTGGGATACCTCCGGAGAGGCAGGTAGAGTTCAGGATCGACCTAGTCCCTAGTGCGGCTCCGATAGCCAAGGCACCGTATTGGTTGGCTCCTCCTGAGATGCAGGAGTTGTCTACACAGCTGCAGGAGCTGTTAGACAAGAGATTTATTAGACCGAGCAGTTCACCCTGGGGAGCCCCGATTCTGTTTGTGAAGAAGAAGGACGAGTCACATCGGATGTGTATAGATTATAGGGAGCTGAATAAGGTAACGATGAAGAACCGTTACCCACTCCCAAGGATTGATGACCTCTTTGACCGGCTACATTGAGCATCTTGGTTCTCCAAGATTGATTTGCGTTCAGGGTATCATCAGATGAGGGTCAGAGAGGAGGATGTGCAGAAGACTGCGTTTCAGACACGTTATGGCCACTATGAGTTCGTGGTGATGCCTTTCGGGCCCACCAATGCTTCTACCGCGTTCATGGACCTCATGAACCGCGTATGCAGACCGATGTTGGATCGGTCCGTGATAGTGTTCATCGATGACATCTTGGTTTACTCCAAGACGCGAGAGCAGCATGAGGAGCACTTGCGAGAGGTTTTGGGTACTTTGAGAAGGGATAACTTGTATGCTAGGTTCTTCAAGTGTGAGTTCTGGTTGCGCGAGGTGCAGTTTCTTGGGCACCCTGTCAACCAGGACGGGATATCGGTTGATCCGGCCAAGGTTGAGGTCGTGATGAGATGGGAGGTTCCGAGGTCTTCATCTGAGATTCGGAGCTTTCTAGGATTGGCAGGCTACTATTGGAGATTCATTCAGGACTTCTCCAAGATAGTCGTGCCCCTGACCCGGCTGACGAGGAAGGCCGTGGTCTTTCGCTGGGAGCCTGAGCAGCAGGCTGCATTTGAGACCTTGAGGTAGAGATTGTGCGAGGCGCCAATCTTAGCCCTGCCAGAGGGCATGGAAGATTTTGTGGTATATTGTGACGCGTCCATCTCAGGTTTGGGCACGGTATTGATGCAGAGAGGGCATGTTATAGCTTACTCTTCGAGGCAGTTGAAGCCTCACGAGGCGAATTACCCGACGCATGATTTGGAGTTGGGGGCTATTGTTTTTGCCCTCAAGATTTGGCGTCATTACCTCTATGGTGTTCGTTGTACCATTTACACGGACCACAGGAGCCTGAGGTATCTCATGGACCAGCCAAATCTCAATACAAGGCAGCGTCGGTGGCTTGATGTGGTGAAGGATTATGATTGCGAGATCCTCTACCACCCGGGGAAGGCCAATGTCGTGGCCGATGCGCTTAGCCGGAAGGCAGCGCCAATCAGGGACATTTGTCTGAGGATGACAGTTGTGACTCTGCTATTGGAGCGGATTTGGGAGGCCCAACAGGAGGCCATGAAGGAGGAACATCGGAAGAGTGAGCGAATTGTGGGTCAGGTTTCCTCCTTCAACTATGATAGCCGAGGGTTATTGACTCTTCACCGTAGGGTGTGGGTCCCTTATCATGGAGGCGTGCACCAGATACTGATGGAGGAGGCACACAAATCCATATTTTCTATCCATCCCGGAGCGACAAAGATGTACAAAGATCTTCGTCTTGACTATTGGTGGCCCTGCATGTAGCGGGATGTAGCATGGTATGTGGAGCGGTGCTTGACTTGTAGGAAGGTCAAGGCCGAGCACCAGAGGCCACATGGAAAGATGCAACTGTTAGATATTCCCATGTGGAAATGGGAAGATATTACCATGGATTTCATCACCAAGCTTCCCAGGACTGCACGGGGAGTGGATTCTATTTGGGTGATCGTGAATCGGTTGACCAAGAGTGCCCATTTCATACCGATCCAGGAGAGCATCTGGGCCGAGAAGTTGGCTGACATCTACATCCGAGAGGTAGTAGCTTGGCACGGAGTGCCAATTTCAGTGATTTCTGACAGGGATGAGCGGTTCACTTCCAGGTTTTGGAAAAAGTTTCATAACGAGCCGGGTACTCATCTACATTTTAGCACCGCCTTTCACCTGCAGAAGGATGGTCAGAGCGAGCGGACCATCCGGGCACTAGAGGATATGATGCGGGCATGTGTTTTATATTTCGGAGGTAGCTGGGATACTTACCTTCCGTTGGCGGAGTTCTCTTATAATAACAGTTATCATACGAGCATCGACCGTCCTGCCTTCGAGATGTTGTATGGGAGGAAGTGCAGGACCCCAATATGTTGGGGAGAGGTTGGTTAGAGGGTCATGGGGAGTACTGAAGTGGTACTCAAGATTATGGCGAGGATCCAGCAGGTTCGGAGCAGGCTTCAGACTGCTCAGAGTCGGCAGAAGAGTTATGCCGACAAGCGTCGATCACACCTGGAGTTCCAGGTCGGAGATATGGTGCTCCTGAAAGTGTCGCCTTGGAAGGGCGTCATTTGATTCAGGAAGCGGGGCAAGCTGGGCCCCAGGTATATTGGACCCTTCAGGGTTATAGCACGGGTGCGCATGGTGGCGTATAGGCTGGATCTGTCGGCCAAACTCAGTCAGATTCATAACACTTTTCACGTCTCCCAGCTGCGGAAGTGTCTGGAGGACGATTCAGCAGTGGTGCCTTTGGAGGATATTTAGGTTGATGACAGCCTGAACTATATTGAGCAGCCAGTGGCGATCCTTGATAGGAAGTCAAAAGGATATGAGGAACAAGAGAGTGGAGCTGGTGAAGGTGTAGTGGCAGCACCGTAAGGGCTCGGAGTGGACTTGGGAGCTGAAGGACGAGATGAAGGAGCATTACCCCGAGCTTTTTTTGGATCGAGCAGCAGACTTCGAGGACGAAGTATAAGATAAGTGGGGGAGATTTGTAGCACCTGATTCCTGGTATGTCTTTAATTTAAAGTTTTATGTATATTTTCTGGGACTCGACGAGTTGGTGGCCTAACTCGTTGAGTAGAGACGGGATCCACGAGAAGTTTAAGTGACCTACTCGACGAGTCGGAAGACTGACTCGGCGAGTAGGTGCTGTTTGAGTGAAACCCTAATTTTGAGGATTTTCACCCTATTTAAACGCCTTAACTCAGCCTCCATCGCCCCTATCACTCCTAAAACACGTCATATAGAAACCCTAGCCGCTTTGAGTGATCTAAGGCCATTTTTGGTGCTTTTGAATAGTTTGTGAAGCTTGGAAGGAAGCAAGAAGCTTGGGAATTCGAGTTGGGGCTTGTGGATCCAGAGATCTTACTCCATCTTCAGCTTAAGCAAGGTAAATGCCCCCTGTTTTGGTCTTCCATTTGGTTGTTCATCTTTAGGGCTTAGAATTTGGGTGCATTTAGGGCTTTCAAGCCATTTTCAGATTTGTGGAGTGTTTCATGGAGTTCTACTTCTAGATCTGAGTCATTGGAGGGGTCTCATGGCATAAAGGTGCCAACTCTATGGCCAGGAGAGCCCCATACACATTGTAAAGCTCATTTTATGGATTTTTAAGCCAAAGACCCCCATGCATGTGCACCAAGTTTGGAACTTTACGTGTAAAATGGACATCCAGATCTATGGTTTTCAGGTGTTAAGACCCATTTAAATCGACTGTATAGTAATGGTCATAGAGGGACTCGGCGAGTTGCGGTGTATTAACCACCAAATCCTTTCTGTGAAGGAAGCAGTTGTTAGCAAGGAAAAGTCCCGTAGATGTTTAGTGATGAAGGGACCTGGGAATCATGGGACCCGAAGAGTGTATGAATAGACTCGACGAGTCCAAGGCAATCTCCAAACTTATGAAGACCAACTCGACGACTTGTTCATACAACTTGGCGAGTCAAAGGGGGGACTTGTTCATAGGATGTGGATGAACTCGACGAGGTTTTCATACAACTCAGTGAGTAGGATGAAGATAGTCCCGATGGTTTGAATGAGGAGGACTCGACGAGTTCTCGCAAGACTCGACGAGTGGTGTCGGGGTTGGACCGGGTTAGTAGAGCATGGACTCGACGAGTTGGTTGTCCAACTCGGTGTTTGAGGTCAACTGAGTGTTGACTTTGACCATTGTTGTCTTGCATGGTTTATGGATTTACCCTGGTTAGGGTTGTTTGTTCTGATTGATGACTTGAGGGTTGTCGTGTTGGGATCGAGGGGTCGAGGAGAGCCGACCTTCACGCCGAGGACAGTTCAGAGACTACACGACATCGAGGTGAGTTACCTTCCAGTATAAGTGGGTCTACCGCACCAAGGCCAGCCCACTAGTAGAGGTTTAGCTGAGATAATTGTCTCTGTGATAATCGTCTGGTCGACTATTGGTTGATATGCGAGTATGATAGCTTGTTTGATATGTGACTATGCTAGTTGCTTTGTTATGTGAGAGGGTATCAGTAGGAGGGGACTAGTCCCATATTCGGTCGTTAGGACCAATGGGTAGGTCGGACACCCTAGATACGTCTGACAGTTTGATAGAGATATGACATTATGTGTTAGCAGTAGGGTGTGAAATAGTCCTCGTGTTCGGTTGAAAGACCGAAGGGTAGGTTGGCACCCCAGAATAGCCTTACATGGGTAGGTCATCACCCCAGAATGGCTTGACATGGGTAGGTCAGCACCCTAGAATGGCTTGACATGGGTAGGTCAGCACCCCAGAATGGCTTGACATGGGCAAGACGAGCGCCCTAGAATGGCCCGACAATATATATATATATATATATATATATATATATATATATATGCTATGTGATTGTGTGGTATGTGGTATGATGGGGGAACTCACTAAGCTTTATGCTTACAGTTTTAGTTTTGGTTTCAGGTACCTCTTCGTCTAAGGGGAAGGAGCCGGCGGTGTAGCAGCGCATCACACACACATGATTTCCGCATGAAGTTTTCTGGGATTGTACTATGATTTGTTATACTTTGACTTTATGATTTTCAGACACATTGTTATATTTATTTTTGCAAATGATATGGCATGGGAAATGTTTTGGTAAACTATGTTGAGAATTACTTAATTAAAAATGAAAAATTTGGGCTTGAAATTTGGGATGTTACATAGGGACATGCATTAGGCATGCATGTCCATAAAGACTCCATCTTTATGACGATTTGAGGACTAGAAACCTTTTTGGAAAGGAGGGATTTTAGATTCCTAAAGTCTTGGATCAAAGGGCAAAGCTTTGGAGCTTCCAAACCTTTATTAGGGACCTTGGAGCATTTGGATCGGTTCAAGGAGGTAAAGTTGGAAATTTATCCTCCCAGGTACCTTAGGGCTTCAGATCTGTAACAGCCCGGAATCTAGGTAAGCTTTACGATCCTTCTATTTGGAGAATTGTGAAATTAGGCCCTTAAAGTTGTATGTGAGATTGGTGAGTACGCTGGGCGTACTGAGATGTACGCTGTGCGTACTCGCGCGCTTAATTTGAACGCAGACTCGTCTGGATACATGGGGCCTACCCAGGGGTTACGCTGGGCGTAGTGAGCCTAGATGCAAACCCTAAATTTCGTGCTTGTGCACTACAAAAGGAACATGTAGTCCTTTTCCCTAGCCACCATACCCCCTTGAGTGAGTCCTTAGAGAGCTGAGATCCGTGCTTTAGCTTGTGAGTGTGTTTTTGAGCTTGAAGTCACCTTTTCAAGGTAAAGAAGGAGAAGAAGGAGCCATTGTTGGAGCAAGAAGTTGAAGAACAAGTGTAGATCCGAGTTCTACAGTGGTTGGAGATCGCTTCTGAGGTAAAAAGCTCAAAGCTTTTCTTGTTCTTCATAAGTTTTGCTTTTTGGACCATTTTTAGGGTTTTTGGTTCAAAGTTGGAGACTTTATGTGCAAAGAGTCTCCATGAGTTTAGATATGACCTTTTCTAGTGTATATTGTGTTAAGGATTCATAAAAATCCAGTCTTGGACAAGGATCTTGTGTCATGCATGAGTTATAGTCTCATTATGGAAAGAGGAAAGGTGTTTTGAGGACAACGTGACCTTTACAGCCATGCAAAGGCTTAAAGGTTTCAACTTTATGGATTACTTCATGTTAGAGGAGTCAGATCTGAATTTTGGATGAAAGTCTTAACCGTTTAAGACCTAAATGAGATGGATGAGGAAGCTGGGTATTACGCTGGGCGTAATCGCAGTACGCGCGGCGTAAGGGGCCGCATACCCCGATTCTGTGAAGGCTCCGGGTACGCCCAACGTACACGTTTGGTACGCACAGCGTAACCCAGAGGGTTGACTTTTGTTGACTTTTAGGGTTTGGTCAACTTTAGTGTATTTGAGACACGTAAGGGGTAAAATGGTCTTTTACCTCTCCTGAGAGTGATTAGAGGAAATGGTCTAGCCTTGGGAATTATGTTGATGACAAGTGATTATTTCATATGATTAGGCGGAGGCTAGGTCTTATTTTTCTGAGTTCGAGATTTCCGAGTTACCGAGTCACACGAGGTGAGTCTTCTCACTATACGATACCTAGAGTGGTATTATGTGTTAACCAGAGGGCCTTATGTGTTATTTATGAGATTATGTTCTATGTGTTATATGTATGTTGTATGATTTTATAGACCGGACCAGAGGGTCCAACGATACAGACCGGGCCGGAGGGTCCAACGAGCTATGATCGGACCAGAGGGTCCAACGAGCTACGGGACTGGAGGGTCCCACTGAGATACATCGACTGGAGGGTCAAGCTATAGCCTCGAGTGGCGTATGTGTTGTATGCGGTATTTTGGGGAACTCACTAAGCATTCGTGCTTACAGTTGTGGTGTTATGTGTTTCAGGTACTAGCGAGGACCGTGGAAAGGCGCCGGCGTGACCCGTACACACTAGAGAGAGGATTTGATTTTAGTGATCTTGGGATATGCTATGATTCGATAACCATTGTTGGATACTTTTGAGAATATTTTTAAATGAACCTGCTTGTTGAAAAATGAAAAATTTGTTTTGAAAATTACGTTGTTACAAGTTGGTATCAGAGCCTTGGTTTGAGGGATTCGGATGCACCTTCGGGCATAACTGAACTCAAACTGAGGATTTGAGAAAATTTTCAAACGATAAAAACTAATTTTTCTAAAAAGCAAGAGATTTTGAGACAACCAGAGCGGAGCAGTATGTACGGTCAGCCAGTGCCCGAACAGTGAACCCCCAAATGCCCTTACATTATGTGTTATGAGTTATGCTATTTTATGTTATGCATGCTAGAGTAGGCTAGGTATTCATATTAGGACTAGAGTGGCCTGATTTGTGATGCCTTAGCCTAGGAGATTTCTGCTGCTATGGGATGCCTTGAGAGCGAGTAGGTAGCAGATAGGAACTCAAGAGAGGTCTATCAGAGGGTGGCCAATGCATAGCGAGAGTAGAGTACTTGTGATCCGGGATCCAAAGAGGAGGACTTGGGGTAAATGCTGATGCAGTGTGGTCAGTAGTATAGGGCCCATACTACTGAAGACACCGGATCAGTGAGCAGTCCAAGTAAGAATCCTTCGGATATTGGAGGACAAGTAAGGTTGCGTTATCGAGTGCGAGTATGCTCGATCGAGTCTCTGATGTTTATATGTTGGATTTCAGAGGCATCATGGTTGGGACACGACACACACTTGAGAGCAGAGGTGTCAGCGACGAGGAGAACCGTTGATTGATTCATGAGGAGGTGGCTGCTGCCATCCGGGATGAGATTCCAGAGATGTTCGGGGACATCAAGACTACATTGATTGAGACCTTTGATGAGCGGTATGCAGCAATGACTGAGGCTGCAGCAGCTACAGCTACTGCCGCTGTTGCTGCTGCCAGACCTCAGGGAGGTGACTCGTTGTTGTTTTGGGAGTTCAGCAACACGAAGCCACCAGAGTTCGATGGGACGTAGGAACCGATTGTTGTGATGAGATGGATCTCTGACATCGAGGGGTGTTTCTATACGTGTTCTTGTCCAGAGCACTTGAGCGTACGGTTCGCTCTGAACCAGCTCCGCTTGGGAGCAAAGGATTGGTGGACTTTCGTGACGGCGAGCTTCACTTTGACGGAGATTTCTGAGGTGACGTGGGAAAGATTTACCGCCATGTTCAGAAACGAGTATGTTCCCCCGGTGGAGAGGGAACAGTTGATTCAAGAGTTCTTGATCCTCAAGCAGGGTACTGATTCTGTTACAGTTATTACCAGGAAGTTTCATGAGAGGGCGATGTTTTGCCTTAAGCAGGTGTCTTCTGAGCAGGCTCGCATGAGCCGGTATCTGAGTGTTCTGAGGAGAGATATTCGGGAGTTCATGGCGAACTTGACTTATCGGACATTTGCTGAGCTCCAGGAAAATGCCCGGAAGAGGGAGATTGAGTTGGAGACTCAGGCCAGGGAGGAGGCCGAGTCACAGAGGGTGGATCGGCGGGCGGCTCAGTCTCAGTCGGCAACCAAGCGGGACGGACCCGCTGATTCGAGATCTGGAGGCGTGAAGGGCCGCACTTGTGGGAAGTGTGGCAAGAGTCACGAGGGGCACATCACGAGGGATTGCCCCAAGGGATTTTCGGTTTGCTTCCATTGCAACCAGACCGGCCATCGGAAGGCCGAGTGCCCTCAGCTACTTCAGGGATCAGCGTAGGGATCTGCGCCTGCTGCTAGAGCTACCGAGGTTTGGCCAGTGAAGGCCGAGGTGCCGAAGGCTCATGGGAGAGCTTTCCAGTGGACTGCAGAGGAGGTCCGTGCAGCGCCCGATGTTGTGGCCGATATGTATTCTGTATTATCTTTTATTTGAGTTGAGATATTGTGCTTATATGATGATATGCGTAGGTACTTTTCTTGTGAGTTCTGTGCTTGCTTTGGTATTATTTGACTCGGGTGCGAGTCGATCGTTTGTTTCCTTGGCATTTAGTCAGCACATTAGTATCCGTCGAGAGGCGTTGGGTCGATCTCTGCGAGTTTCCATAGCTGATGAGCGAGCAGTGTATGCTACGGATGTGATTTGAGGATGTATCCTTGAGATCTTCGGTGTGGAGTTCCTGATAGATCTGGTTCCGATAGCGATGGGGGACGTGTGTGTTATAGTGGGCATGGATTGGTTGAGCTAATTTGGAGCTATCATAGACTGCGAGCATTAGTTGGTGAAGGTACGGGACCCCAGTGGGGGAGTACTTACGGTGTATGGCGAGGGGACCCGATGTGGGTCAATGTTTTGTTCGGCTGCCAGGGCGAGGCAGAGTTTGCAGCAGGGCTGCAGCGGATTCGTAGCCTATGTGATGGACACGCGAGTGGCCGCTAGGAGGCCAAGTTCGATTGATGAATTTCCGATAGTGTGCGAGTTCCCGGATGTTTTTCCCGAGGAATTGCCGGGTGTGCCTCCCGAGAGGCAAGTGGAGTTTCGTATCGATTTGGTTTCGGGAGCAGCACCTATCGCCAAGGCGCCTTATTGCCTCGCGCCGCCAGAGATGCAGGAGTTATCCTCGCAGCTTCAAGATCTGCTAGGAAAGTGGTTTATTTGACTGAGTAGCTCGCCTTGGGGAGCACCGATCCTTTTTGTCAAGAAAAAGGATGGTTCACATTGGATTTGCATTGATTACCAGGAGTTGAACAAGTTGACGGTCAAGAACCGTTATCCATTGCCGAGGATCGATGATCTGTTCGATCAATTGCAGGGGGCGTCTTGGTTCTCCAAGATAGACTTGAGGTCGGGTTATCATCAGATGAGGGTTTAGGATGAAGATATCCAGAAGACAGTGTTCAGAACTCGTTATGGGCATTACGAGTTCGTGGTGATGCCTTTAGGGCTCACCAATGCACCAGCTGCGTTCATGGATCTCATGAACAAGGTGTGCAGACTGATGCTGGATCGGTCGGTGATCGTCTTCATAGATGATATTTTGGTGTATTCGAGGTGTAGAGAACAACATGAAGAGCATTTGAGGGAGATCCTTGGAGTTCTAAGAGTGGAAAGGCTTTATGCCAAATTCTCCAAGTGTGAGTTCTGGTTACGAGAGGTCCAGTTCTTGGGACATCTCGTCAACCAGAATGGGATATTGGTGGATCCGGCCAAGATTGAGGCGGTCATGAGGTGGGAGGTGCCGAGATCACCCACCGAGATCAGGATCTTTCTAGAATTGGCCAGCTATTATCGGAGATTTATTAAGGATTTCTCCAAAATCACCGTGCCACTTACCAAGATGACCCGGAAGGGTGTCGCTTTTTCCTGGGGTCCGGAGCAGCAGACCTCATTTGAGTCACTTTTCCAGAAGTTGTGTGAAGCCCTGGTGCTCGCACTCCCAGAAGGGATGGAGGACTTTGTGGTGTACTGTGATGCACCGATATCAGGGTTGGGAGCGGTGCTTATGCAGAGGGGGCATGTGATAGCATATGCATCGAGGCAACTGAAACCTCATGAGTCGAGGTATCCCACCCACGATCTGGAGTTGGGGGCAGTGGTGTTCGCTCGCATGATCTGGCGTCACTATCTGTACGGGGTTTGGTGTACTATATACACGGACCACAAGAGTTTGAAGTACTTGATGGATCAGCCCAATCTGAATATGCGCCAGATGAGATGGTTGGATGTGGTAAAGGATTATGATTGTGAGATCCTGTACCACCCAGGCAAGGCTAATGTTGTAGCTGATGCTTTGAGCCGTAGGGCGGAAGGCGCCCCGATACGAGACGTTTGTATGAGGTTGACAGTGATGACTCCGGTGTTGGACACCATTCTAGGGGCCCAGGCGGAGGCCGTGAGACCGGAGAACCGCAAAAGGGAGCGGGTGATCGGGCAAGTATCGGAGTTCGTTATCGATAGTCGAGGACTTATGACTTTTTAGGGCCGAATTTGGGCCGTTTGTGGGCGGAGCGCGTACCATCTTGATGGAGGAGGACCATAGGTCGAAGTTCTCAATCCATCCCGGGGCCACTAAGATGTTTTTGGACCTGAAGAAGGAGTATTGGTGGCCCTGTATGAAGAGGGATGTTGCATGGTTCGTAGAGAGGTGCTTGACCTGTCGCAAGGTTAAGGCCGAGCACCAGCGTCCACAAGGTAAGCTGCAGCCGTTAGAGATTCCCGAGTGGAAGTGGGAGCAGATTACCATGGATTTTATCACCAAATTGCCAAGGACTGCTAGAGGTGTCGATGCAATTTGGGTGATTGTGGACAGGTTGACGAAGAGCGCTCACTTTCTTCCTATCAGTGAGAGCTCTTCTGCTGAGAGGCTGGCAGAGCTGTATGTGAGGGAGGTGGTATTGCGGCATGGAGTTCTGATCTCGATTGTTTTAGATCGAGATGTGCGATTTACTTCCAGATTTTGGAAGAAGTTTCACGAGGAGTTGGGTACAAGGCTGCTTTTCAGTACCGCATACCACCCACAGACGGACGGACAGAGTGAGCGGACGATTCAGATGCTCGAGGACATGCTTCGGGCATGTGTATTGGATTTCGGCGGAAGTTGGGACACATATTTTCCCTTGGTCGAGTTTTCCTACAACAACAACCATCACTCGAGCATTGGTATGCCACCTTTTGAGTTTTTGTATGGGTGGAGGTGTCGGATCCCCATATACTGGGGAGAAGTAGCGCAACGCGTGATGGGTAGTACAGAGATTGTGCTTCAGACGACATATCAGATTCAGCAGGTCAGACAGAGGTGGTTGACCGCTCATAGCCGCCAGAAGAGTTATGCAGGTAGGCGACGATCTGAGCTCGAGTTCCAAGTCGGTGATTTCGTGCTCCTGAAGGTATCTCCTTGGAAAGGAGTGATCCGATTCAGGAAGAGGGGCAAGCTGGGACCCCGATATATTGGGCCTTTTAGAGAGATCACGAGGGTGGGTAAAGTAGCGTATCGCTTGGAGCTACCTGCAGAGTTGGAGCAGATTCATGATACCTTCCACGTGTCGTAGCTGAGGAAGTGTATTGCCGAGGAGTCGGTGGTGGTACCAATGGAAGACATCTAGGTGGACGCGAGTCTGAATTATGCTGAGAAGCCGATCACAATCTTGGATCGAAGGATCAAGGTTCTGAGGAACAAGGAAGTACCCCTGGTTCAGGTCCAGTGGCAACATCGGAAAGGGTCTGAGCTGACCTGGGAGCCAGAGTCGGAGATGCGGGAGTAGCATCTGGAGTTGTTCGCAGCATGAGACTTCGAGGGCGAAGTCTGGTTCTAGTGGGGGAGAATTGTAACAGCCCAGAATCCAGGTAAGCTTTATGATTCTTCTATTTGGAGAATTGTCAAATTAGGCCCTTAAAGTTGTATGTGAGATTGGTGAGTACGCTGGGCGTACTGAGATGTACGCCGCACGTACTCGCGTGCTTTATTTGAACGCGGACTCGTCCAGGTACGCCGGGCGTACCCAGGTGTTACGCTGGGCGTTGTGAGCCCAGATGCAAACCCTAAATTTCGGGCTTGTGCACTATAAAAGGAACATGTAGTCCTCTGCCCTAGCCACCATACCCCCTTGAGTGAGTCCTTAGAGAGCTGAGATCCGTGCTTTAGCTTGTGAGTGTGTTTTTGAGCTTGAAGTCACCTTTTCAAGGTAAAGAAGGATAAGAAGGAGCCATTGTTGGAGCTAGAAGTTGAAGAACAAGTGTAGATCCGAGTTCTACAGTGGTTGGAGATCACTTCTGAGGTAAAAAGCTCAAAGCTTTCCTTGTTCTTCATAAGTTTTGCTTTTTGGACCATTTTTAGGGTTTTTGGTTCAAAGTTGGAGACTTTATGTGCAAAGAGTCTCCATGAGTTTAGATCTGACTTTTTCTAGTGTATATTGTGTTAAGGATTCATAAAAATCCAGTCTTGGACGTGGATCTTGTGTCATGCATGAGTTATAGTCTCATTATGGAAAGAGGAAAGGTGTTTTGAGGACAAAGTGACCTTTACAGCCATACAAAGGCTTAAAGGTTTCAACTTTATGGATTAAGTCATGTTAGAGGAGTCAGATTTGAATTTTGGATGAAAGTCTTAACCGTTTAAGACCTGAATGAGATGGATTAGGAAGCCAGGTATTACGCTAGGCGTAATCCCAGTACGTGCGGCGTAAGGGGCCGCGTACCCCGATTCTGTGAAGGCTCCGGGTACGCCCAACGTACACGTGTGGTACGCACAGCGTAACCCGAAGGGTTGACTTTTGTTGACCTTTAGGGTTTGGTCAACTTTAGTGTATTTGAGCCAAGTAAGGGGTAAAATGGTTTTGTACATCTCCTGAGAGTGATTAGAGGAAATGGTCTAGCCTTGGGAATTATGTTGATGACAAGTGATTATTTCATATGATTAGGCGGAGGCTAGGTCTTATTTCTATGAGTTCGAGATTTCCGAGTTACCGAGTCACACGAGGTGAGTCTTCTCACAATACGTTACCTAGAGTGGTATTATGTGTTGACCAGAGGGCCTTATGTGTTATGTGTGAGATTATGTGCTATGTGTTATATGTATGTTGTATGATTTTATAGACCGGACCGGAGGGTCCAACGATACAGACCGGGCCGGAGGGTCCAACGAGCTATGACCGGACCAGAGGGTCCAACGAGCTACGGGACTGGAGGGTTCCACTGAGACACATCGACCGGAGGGTCAAGCTATAGCCTCGAGTGGCATATGTGTTGTATGCGGTATTTTGGGGAACTCACTAAGCATTCGTGCTTACAGTTGTGGTGTTATGTGTTTCAGGTACTAGCGAGGACCGTGGAAAGGCGCCGGCGTGACCCGTACACACTAGAGAGAGGATTTGATTTTAGTGATCTTGGGATATGCTATGATTCGATAACTATTGTTGGATACTTTTAAAAATATTTTTAAATGAACTTGGTTGTTGAAAAATGAAAAATTTGTTTTGAAAATTACGTTGTTACAAGATCTAATCCATGAAATCACTCTATTTGGCGTATGATTGCAGCTAGCAAACAAGATGGGGGACTCGGTGAGTTTGCCTTGTAACTCGACGATTCGTGTTGGGTTTCCTGGACTTTTTGGATATCAAGTGAACTCGGCGAGTTGATGAAACAAGTCGGCGTTTTGACTGGGGTTTGATCAGGTCTTCTTGACTCGGAAGTAACTCGACGAGTTGCTATATGAACTCGACGAGTTGAGGTTAACAAGGACTGCTGACTTCAACCTGGTCCAAGGTTGACTTGAGTTGACCTTGAGGTAGCACCTGATTATGACAGGTCTATCTTATGATGCTTTTAGGTAGTTGAGTGGGAGCAATAGGTGGGACATATCCGGTTATAGCTTGTCAATCTTGCATTCGACAGAGGTGAGTTTTGTCAGCATACCAATGGGTCTAAGGCACCAAGGCCGGCCCATCTTATGTTATGTAGATTGCTGATTGGTTATGTGTTACGATAGGGTATCATCTGAATGAAAGACCACGTGGGGGTTCCTGTGGCAATTGGTATAAGACCTTGGAGGGTTTCCAAGGCACCCTAGTATATCTACTTCTATAGTTGTCCTATATATTATTTTGTATTGAAAGACCTTGTGGGGGGTTCCCAAGGCAGGAAGACCTTGTGGGGGTTCCAAGGCAGGAGGACCATATGGAGGTTACCATGGTAGATAAGACCACATGGGGGTTCCCGTGGAATTAGGTATAAGACCTTGGAGGGTTTCCATGGCTTCTTTATATGTTATACGCATGAATTATGAGTTATTTGTAGTTTTGTAACTAATTTGATATGTGGATCTGGTGTGGGGTGTGCTCTGGGGAACTCACTAAGCATTAGCTTACAATTTGTGGATTTGTTTTAGGTACATCTAAGCCCAGGGGCAAGGGCAAGGATTGATGGCGTGGCGTGCACTGTCACACCCCAAAACCAAGAACGGCGGAAACGTTCTGGGGCGGAGGACGTCATGTATAATATCAACAACAATGTAAAGTAGTAAACAAGCAACAACATCATCCATTGCATTAATAATATAATTATTATACAAATGTGTTCTGTCAAATTTTGATAAACACTAAAGCATAAATCAAAATGAAAGATAAGTCTTGAACAAGCTCCATCTTCCTTTCTCCTTGCATCGGTACCTGTCTATGATGACCTGAGGATACAAGTAATTTTGAAAGCGAGTATCAGCTTTGAAGCTGGTGAGATCATAAGTATTTAGTGTCTTAATTTGTATGTAAGTATTTGTATGTAAGAATTTGTAAGTCTATGTGTAACAGCCCGGAACCCCAGGTGTTATTTATTCTCGTATTTCGACAGAGGAAGCTAATTGAGGTAACATTCAGAGCTTATTCTCGTATTTTTCTTGATATGGCCAAATCTAGGGTTTCTTCATGCCTTGTTTGCCTTGTATTTGGAGTATGAGAGGTCCCATGGGGAAATGGTACCTAGATCTGGACCTTAGTAGGTCCAGAGAGTCCCAAATGCAATGCTTTATGCCTTTCCTTTTGAGTTGGAGACTTAGGTTTCCATTTTAGATGTCATTTCATCAAAAGAGGCCTTGTAGGCGTTGCTTGGTAGCCAAGATTGAGACTTTACGTGATGAATGTGCTTGGGAGGGCTAGATCTATGAGTTGTTGGAGCAGATCTGACCTCAGAAGCGAGATTGAGTCGATGCATGGCATCGACTCGCCGAGTCTGAAGAACAGACTCGGCAAGTAGCATGAAGATTATCCTAACCACTCGGCGAGTGGTCTTGCTGAGTTAAGGGATGATTCAGTGAGTCAGGGAGAGTTAGAGAGGGTTGACAGGTGGACTGAGTCAAGCTGGAACTCGCCGAGTTGTTCTTGAGACTCGGCGAGTTGAGTCGTGGTGGCCCCGCGATTATGCCAGGTGAAACTCGTCGAGTCAGAGAAATACTCGACGTGTCAAGGATGGATCCAAGGGAGTCAGTGGACACATGTAGACTCGCCGAGTCGCCCTAGTGCACTCGCCGAGTCCGGTCAAAGTTGACCGTTGACTTTTGTTGACTTTTAGGGTTTGGTCAGTGATGTGGCCTTTGGGCCAAGAGAGGGGTAAAATGGTCTTTTACCCTTAAGTGGTTGTCAAGAGAGGGTTGATCCTAGACTCGAGAGTTATATTCATGAGAGTATTTGCCTTATGTGTTAGGCGGTGGCAAGTTCGAGATTCAAGTGTGGGGATATCTGCTTTCTGCTTGCCAGGTGAGTCTTCTCACTATACTTTACCTTGAGTAGGTAATCAGAGTTATGTGATAGAGTAGTTGTATGCTATATGCCTGTTATGTGTTGTACTGCATTATTTCTATGTGATTTATGCTGTGCATGATTACAGAGTTGGAACCGGAAGGTTCCCAGAGTTAGAACCGGAGGGTTCACAGAGTTAGAACCAGAGGGTTCATAGAGTAGGGTCCACGGACCCACAGAGTTATAGCCTCGAGTGGCTAATATGTGTGTGTGTGTGGTATTTTGGGGAACTCACTAAGCTTCGTGCTTACAGTGTTTTGTGTTATGTGTTTCAGGTTTCTCTTAGGATCACGGGACGGAACCGGCTCGATTGTACACACCAGAGAAAAAGTCATGTTTTGAGGATCCTAGTTTATTATGCAAGTGAAAATGGAGTTATGTTTTGTAATTCGATTATGAATGAGATTCTCAGCAAAGTGTTTTTAAGAATTAAACGATTATTTTTAAATGAAAAATTGTTTTGAAATTTTCGGTGTTACAAGTTGGTATCAGAGCCTTGGTTTGAGGGATTCGGATGCGCCTTCGGGTAATTCTGGACTCAAACTGAGGAAGTAAGAAAAGTTTTCAAAGAAATAATTTTCTAAAGCGAATAAGAGTTCAAAGAGAAAGCGAGAAAGAGCAGTGTGTACAATCAGCCAGAGCCCGAACGGTGATTTCCCAAAATACCCTTACTTTTGTGTTATGAGATATTTATGATGCACTTTATGAGATATTATTGCATGCTAGAGACAGGTTAGGTTTCCATATCTTAGGACTAGAGTGGCCTGATTTGTGATGCCTTAGCCTAGGAATTGCTGTTATATGCGATGTGCTTTTGAGTATGTGATAAGTGAGAATATTTAGTTGGAACCCTTTAGGGGATTTGAGTAGAGGAGTAATCTAGGGGAGATACCTAGATGAGTACTGTGGTACTTAGAGAAAGAATAGTTAGAACCCGCGAGGGGAAGAGTTGTAGAGTTCGGTGGTACTTTCGAGGATGAGCAGAGCAAGCGGAGTTATCACCCAGAGTGAGTCATATATATTCTTCGATGCTCGAATGCTGCTTGCTTCGTGCTTTGTGGAACTCTCGATGATGGGAGTCAACTACCAAGCGAATATGACGATATTCAGGAGGTAGATGGTTGGCATCATTAGGAGCTCTTCAGCAGCTGATGGTAGAGAAGTGTGGGAATCTAGGAAGAGCCTAGGGAGTAACCTTAGCCAGATAAGTGCGCTGGCAGAGTAGAGAATTTCGCTAGGAAGCGAGCGCGCGACGGAAATTGGTGAATAAGAAGATCGAGCAGCTACCTAGGAGCTCCGGGATAGTCCATGTGGAAAAGTATGGGTAGATGTGGCAGGTAGTATGGGCCCGTACTACTGAAAGCAGAGGACCCATACTTGATACAGGGAGTATTCTGAAGGTTCTAACGAGCGTATTGAGGAGTGATGTTATGGTTCGAGTACCATACATCGGAGCAGATTGAGGAGTGATGTTATGGTTCGAGTACCATACATCGGAGCAGATTGAGGAGTGATGTTATGGTTCGAGTACCATACATCGGAGCAGATTGAGGAGTGATGTTATGGTTCGAGTACCATGCATCGGAGCAGATTGAGGAGTGATGTTATGGTTCGAGTACCATGCATCGGAGCAGATTGAGGAGTGATGTTATGGTTCGAGTACCATACATCGGAGCGGATTGAGGAGTGATGTTATGGTTTGAGTACCATACATCGGAGCAGATTGAGGGGTGATGTTATGGTTCGAGTACCATACATCGGAGCGGGTTGAGGGGTGATGTTATGGTTCGAGTACCATACATGGGAGCGGATTAAGGAGTGATGTTATGGTTCGAGTACCATACATCGGAGCGGATTGAGGAGTGATGTTATGGTTCGAGTACCATACATCGGAGCGGATAGAGGAGTGATGTTATGGTTCGAGTACCACACATTGGAACAGATGGAGGAGTGATGCTATGGTTCGGGTACCATATGCCGGAGCATATTGAGAAGAGATGTCATGGGATAAGTACCATGGTTCGTAGTGAAGGATGCTTGTGATTCTCCGGTTATCCGGTCACGATTGATGAGGAAGAGATTGGACGCTATGAGTTTTAGGCCTGTAGGCCATGATTGAGTTTGAAGAGGCGTCCCTCAAGAGGGAGGTTGAGAGCCTATCTGAGTATTTTGGTAAGGAGTTAGAGGGAAGGGAGAATTTCGGTCTAAGTTGAGCAATCAGTCGATAGAGGAGATGTCACCTTCTATGACCTGAGTGGTGCTATTTATGTTCGTGTGTAGAACATGAGAGGCCTGATGTTTAAGTTTCAGGTTTGGGGGTAAAACCCTGCAGGTTGTCATTGATGATGATTTTCCATCAGAGTATCCGGTAGCATGTGTGCTGCGAGACAGTGATTTACCATGAGCAGATAGTCAGTTGGGACTGAGATAGTCAAGGACCACGTTACACCTATTTGAGTATAGTAGGGCGTATTGTGGAGGTATCAGTGGGGAGTCCAGTCGAGTTAATCAGTGCAGTGGTTTTTCTATCTATGTTGGGTATTGAATATGGGAGTGGGTCCCTGTTCTTGGGATGATCCATGTGTTGGAACGTTGGTTGATGAGCCGAAGTGGGGAATATGATGATTTCGTGGTCCAGTCTATGAGTCAGTGATGTTATTGGACAGTTGAGTTGTTGGTATTGGATTGGTACGAGACTTGGAACGACTTGAGGCAGTCGTGAGGAGAAGTTATTGAGGATTTCATCTGAGGTTCAAAGTTATGAGATCGATTGATTTCCTTAAAGGGGATTATCGGGCGTTGCGTAGCACTTTCCAGGGGCAGGTGCGTTATTGCTGGTGGAAATAGTTCGTGAGGTTGTTGATGTGTCAGATAGTGATGGTTCGAACCCTAGTGGGGGAGAACCGGGTGGTTATTGAGAGAACCAAAGATTTGTGCAAGAGCGGTTAGGGGTTGAATGCCGAAACCTGCAGCTTGAATTCATGAGATGAGGGTCATTGGACGTCAAGGAAAGGTGTAGGGCGAGATAATGCATGTGGTGTATGCCTGAGAGAAGGATGGGTGTCTCCACGGCGGGTGGTCATTGGTCAGGAATCTGGTGGTGGTCAGAGTCGTTTCAAGTGGAAGACTCGTAATGATGGTATGGGCAGTTGAGAGCTTCTGGGTTGAAATATGGGTAGAAGATTATCTAGTAGCCAACTCCCGGGCTGGGATGTGTATTCTTGCTTGAATTTTGAGCAGTAGTGGAAAGGGTTTCGGAGGATCATCAGTGTGTTCTGAAGGGTTAGCGCCTTCCTTGTATTCCAATTGAGTGTTTGGATGCACTGAAGTTGCGCATCGAGTGATATAAGAAATTATTATGGGATTCAGAGGAAATGTTTTGTTGTGTGTGTATGGTGTTGGGAGTAAGGGAATTAGTGGTAGAGGCAGGACATTGTGATGCTCTGTTAGGGTGTTTTGTGGTTTCCGCGTATAGCGTCCCGATTTCAGAGTTATTTAGAGTCTTGGGTTAAGATGGCTAGTGATGTATCATGTATCCACGGTTCTAGTGGGAGCCCTTCGAGTATTGTCATCAAGAGGGATAATTTAAGGAAGTGGATCTCCGCAGAGGTAGGTTCTATGTTATGGCGGTTGCCGCCAGAGTCTGTAATGCATATCGGGACAAGTGTGTGTGTAACTATCTATGATAGTCTTCGGTGCATGTTTTAATGAACATAGTGTGGCGTTGTAATGAGAATGAGAGTATAGGGTGAAGCTACGGGGAGCCGTAGTATTCACCAGTCAGAGGGTGTTGTGATGCTACGGGGAGTCGTAATATTTGCCAGTCAAAGGGTGTTGTGATGCTACGGGGAGCTGTAGTAGTCACAAGTCAGAGGGAAGGAGTCGTGGTACTACGGGGAGCCGTGCTACTCACTAGTTAGTTGGCATTGTGATACTACGGGGAGCCGTAGTACTCACTTGTCAGAGGTTGTCGTAATGTTGTGGGAAGCCATAGTACCCACTAGATGGCAAGAGAGTGTGATGATGGAGTGTTCTCCGATAAGTGCATGATGCAGAAGAGTTTGGGGCTTGAGTAGCCCTAGTGTTGAGTTTTTGGAGCCTAGTGGTTAAACCGGGGCGAGACTGGGGTCTCCGTCCCTGTCGGGAGGATCAGCGAGGTGCGCGGGAGAATATGCGCAGCAAAAGCCAGAGGTTAGAGCTGAGTCGATCTTCGATTGGATTGTATTTTTATGAAGAAAAGGGAATTTCGTGACTTGCGTGTCACTGGGCCGTGATAGTGGTCACGGGGAAGAAGTTAGTGAGATGTTTTGGATCATATTATGTGTCACCTCTGGGGGTTCAGCTGAGGGGCCAAAAGCTGACCTGGTGCACGGTATCGAGGATGAATGCGAGAAATGAGATAGAGTTTACCATGGTGATGTATGCGGACACTTCAGAGCGAGCGAACGAGTCGGATGCTCGAGGATATGTTTCGGGCTTGTGTATTAGATTTCGGGGGGAAATCGTGGCCCGTAGTTTCCCTTGGCAGAGTTTTCCTACAACAACAGCCATCATTAGTGCATCAGTATGCTACCCTTTGAGCTGTTGTAGGGAAGGGAGTATCGGACCCCATTTGCGGGGAAGAGGTAGAGCAATGTGTGATGGGAAGTACAGAGATTATGCTTCAGACGTCAGAGCAGATACAGCAGGTCAGGCAGAGGTAGTTGACCGCTCAGAGTTGCCAGAAGAGTTATGCGGACAGGTGCCGGTCCGAGCTCGAATTGTTGGTCGGTGACTTTGTACTCTTGAAGGTCTCTCCTTGGAAAGGAGTGATTCGATTCAGGAAGAGGGGCAAGTTGGGGCCCCGATATATTGGTCCTTTCCGAGTGATCGCAAGGATAGGCTGGATAGCTTATCGTTTGGATTTGCCAGCAGAGTTGGGGCAGATTCACGACACTTTTCATGTGTCGCAACTGAGGAAATGTTAGCCGATGAGTCGGCAGTGGTTCCAATAGAGGATATTCAGGTGGATGCGAGCCTGAATTATGCTGAGAGACCAGTGGAGATCGGAGATCGGAAAATCAAGGTTCTAAGGAACAAGGAGGTACCCTTGGTTTTGGTTCAGTGACAACATTGTAAGGGAGATCGGAAAATCAAGGTTCTGAGGAACAAGTATTTAGTGTCTTAATTTGTATGTAAGAATTTGTAAGTCTATGTGTAACAGCCCGGAACCCCAGGTGTTATTTATTCATATATTTTTTTTGGTGTTTTGTGAGGGGACTCGGCGAGTTGGAGCTCAAACTCGCCGAGTAGGATTGCGGTTTTGGACGCGGGTTCGTGCCTGGACTCGGCGAGTCCACGCTGTTTAATGAAACCCTAATTTCCCGGTCCTGAGCCCTATTTAAGGGACCTTATGGCCTTCATTGCGGCTACCTTTGACCTTGGGAGCACCAAAGCAGCTGAGAGTTCTTGTGAGTGAGATAAGAGGCCATTATTCACCATTTTTGTGTGTATTTGCAAGAAAGGAAGAGGAAAGCCAAGCTAAGGGAGTTGGGGAGCTTAGATCTACTCCCATTTCGACAGAGGAAGCTAATTGAGGTAACATTCAGAGCTTATTCTCGTATTTTTCTTGATATGGCCAAATCTAGGGTTTCTTCATGCCTTGTTTGCCTTGTATTTGGAGTATGAGAGGTCCCATGGGGAAATGGTACCTAGATCTGGACCTTAGTAGGTCCAGAGTCCCAAATGCAATGCTTTATGCCTTTCCTTTTGAGTTGGAGACTTAGGTTTCCATTTTAGATGTCATTTCATCAAAAGAGGCCTTGTAGGCGTTGCTTGGTAGCCAAGATTGAGACTTTACGTGATGAATGTGCTTGGGAGGGCTAGATCTATGAGTTGTTGGAGCGGATCTGACCTCAGAAGCGAGATTGAGTCGATGCATGGCATCGACTCGCCGAGTCTGAAGAACAGACTCGGCAAGTAGCATGAAGATTGTCCTAACCACTCGGCGAGTGGTCTTGCCGAGTTAAGGGGTGACTCAGTGAGTCAGGGAGAGTTAGAGAGGGTTGACAGGTGGACTGAGTCAAGATGGAACTCGCCGAGTTGTTCTTGAGACTCGGCGAGTTGAGTCGTGGTGGCCCCGCGATTATGCCAGGTGAAACTCGTCGAGTAAGAAAAATACTCGACGTGTCAAGAGAGGATCCAAGGGAGTCAGTGGACACGTGTAGACTCACCGAGTCTCCCTAGTGCACTCGCCGAGTCCGGTCAAAGTTGACCGTTGACTTTTGTTGACTTTTAGGGTTTGGTCAACGATGTGGCCTTTGGGCCAAGAGAGGGGTAAAATGGTCTTTTACCCTTAAGAGGGTGTCAAGAGAGGGTTGATCCTAGAGTCGAGAGTTATATTCATGAGAGTATTTGCCTTATGTGTTAGGCGGTGGCAAGTTCGAGATTCAAGTGTGGGGATATCTGCTTTCTGCTTGCCAGGTGAGTCTTCTCACTATACTTTACCTTAAGTAGGTAATCAGAGTTATGTGATAGAGTAGTTGTATGCTATATGCATGTTATATGTTGTACTGCATTATTTCTATGTGATTTATGCTGTGCATGATTACAGAGTTGGAACCGGAAGGTTCCCAGAGTTAGAACCGGAGGGTTCACAGAGTTAGAACCAGAGGGTTCATAGAGTAGGGTCCACGGACCCACAGAGTTATAGCCTCGAGTGGCTAATATGTGTGTGTGTGGTATTTTGGGGAACTCACTAAGCTTCGTGCTTACAGTGTTTTGTGTTATGTGTTTCAGGTTTCTCTTAGGATCACGGGACGGCACCGGCTCGATTGTAAACACCAGAGAAAAAGTCATGTTTTGAGGATCCTGGTTTATTACGCAAGTGAAAATGGAGTTATGTTTTGTAATTCGATTATGAATGAGATTTTCAGCAAAGTGTTTTTAAGAATTAAACGATTATTTTTAAATGAAAAATTGTTTTGAAATTTTCGGTGTTACACTATGTATTGTAAGTATTGAAAGTGTATATGAACTGTAAATGTAATATGTTTGTAAAACAACTGTAAACGTTTGAAAAACTCTAGAAATCCCTATGATTCCTACTTTTATATAAGGGTGTCTTCTACCAAGACCTAACTGTTCTGAATGTATGTCTCTTTTAAGAGTATGTATTTTCCAAAGTATAACTATCATTGTCCAACAATATAGTTTCTACATTTATAGTTTAAGTGAAAGGATCACTAAATATATGTACATGGAAAATTAATGTAGTACTAAAACGTAGCTCTATAAGAACTACTGCCGTATTAACTACCTTAAACCGGATTTTATCTTAAGGCATTATGTGATATATTGTACCATACTATCGACTGGTAACAACGACATAAGAATGGTCGTAATAAGGAATGACGTTTGGCACCCGCAGACCTGCAGGTCCCACTGTAGCTAACAGCAAGGTGTAGGATAGTCAATCCAGTACAGACCTATACACAAACTCATACTATAGACTGGTTACAACGACAATGTATAGTCGAAAATAAGGTATGACGTTTGGCACCCGCACACCTGCAGGCCCCGCTGTAGCTAGCAGCAAGGTGTAGGATAGTCAATCCATTATAGATCTATACGCAAACTCACGCTCTCCCTTCAAGAGACTCTGGCTACAACTCGGGCCATGACATTTAAGTCATGCTCCGATTTAAATCACAGTAATTAACGTATTCTAGTATATGTAATGTAATGAACTGTTCTATCTGTAATGTACGTGCTCTCTACCTAGCAAGTATAGTAATGTAATCGTTCTAGTATCGTTGTATATGTTCTCTTCCTAGTATAGTTGTATATGTAATGTACTGTAATGTTCTTGAAAGTATTGACTCATGAATGAACTGACTCATTGTATGATATCGCGTTCTAGTAATGGTTCTAGTATCTTCCTAAACTACCCATATGGTAGTTTACTAGTAATCTAACTGGTACATATGGTCATGGATGTATACCCTTGCTACCCAAGGGCATGGGATGAACTGGAAGGACCTTTTATGAATATATATGTACATATGTTATATAACTAATATTTAAACGACCTTCGGACGAGTACCCGATATCCCACCAGACCACATCTCAAGCGCGAAAAGGAAATAAGGTGGATAGCCTTCCTAAGTCTTTTAAACATTTCTTATATAACTATACATATAGAGGCATGCAATTTATAATATAAAAGCATAAATAAGTTTTGAAAAACATTTGAAACATAAATATTATTTTAAGAAAAGATTGACTTGATGTCAATCTATAAAACAATTTGAAGGCATAAGTTTGATAAAACAGTTTAAGTGTAAGGAAACATTTGTTTGAAACATAGTTGTAAATAAGTTTGGAATGTGATATACAGAGTAAAATATACAGTGTAATAAGGAGTTTAAAACATATAAAATGTTTATAAAAATCATTTGAAGGAAAACTGTTTGGTAAAACGGCTAATGAGTAGCCAAATCTTTTGAATGCTGTATATTAATCACATATGATTGATGTAATAACTAGCATAATTCTACTTATTAATCACATGTGATTGATATAATAAGTAGCATGATTCTACTTGTATCCCCCCATAAAACATTTAAAAGTAGTTTAAAACATTAGTTAAGGGGTATGAACTTACCTGCAGTAAGTGACTGGAATTGAACGGACTGTTATCGTAAGGAAGGATCGGGCAAGTGCTTGGTGTCAAGTGAAGACTTAGACACACACAATAATCCTAATTTCATATGAAAGCATATGTATATAAATAATTAGTGATTAAAACACTAATTATACATATATAAACATTTAAACGCGAGGAAAACACTTTTGGTCAAGTGCTAGGAGGCTAATGGGTTGCAACAAAGGAGTGCAAAGCCCGTAATGGAAGTTTATGGTCAAATGACCATATGTTTTGGAGTTTACGGCCCAGGGGAGTAAACTCTTGGCCGTAAACTCTCCTTAGGGTACCTAATTGAAGCTTAGAATTACTACAACTCTAGTGGGGAATTGTTTCAAGGCTTATACAAGTGTTTGGGTGCCATATTAACTCCTTTGGGGAGTTTACGGCCCAGAGACCACATTCCCTTGGAGTTTACGGCCGTAAACTCCCTTGGGAGGGTTTTTATGGTGTTTTCAAGTCTCAAACATTTCTAGGAACTAAACTAGGCTTTTGTACTTGGCTTTAGAAGAGTTTATGGCACCATTTGGCACCATTTTATGGAGTTTACGGCCCTAGAACCTTTTGGGCCGTAAACTCCCTCACTCTTGGTGTTCTAAGTGTTTTAACTAGTCCAAAACTCATTTAGGTACATGCCCAAATTGGTCTCTTGGCTTAAGGAAGGTGTTAGGGTGTCATTTGACCCCTTTATAGGAGTTTACGGCCCAAGAACTACTCTTGGCCGTAAACTCCTCAACACTTGTACTTCCATGTGTTTTCTAGGTTCTAATCACTTTAGGGTACTTGTCTAAACTAAAGTCCAAGCCTTAGGTGCCTTAAAAGCACCATTTGAGCAAGTTACAAGGGAGATTACGACCTAAGCTATTCTTGGGCCGTGAACTCCTAAACTTGGGTGTTTCTTGGTTGATTTCTTGTCCCTAACACACTCCTATACAAGTCCAAGGTAGTTACTAATCACGGGGACAATCTAGGCTTGGTTTCGGGAGTTTACCGCCCAAGAACACCTTGGGGAGTAAACTCCTAAATCGGATGATTTAGCTATGTAATCTATGTTATGAACACATTTAAAGCTTTCTAACACTACTAGAAAGAGTTAGTCACAATTTGGGATAAAAACCCGAAGATCCGTGAGAGAGAATTTGGCTTTTCTTTAATTGGAATTCAACTAATGAACCAATTTGGTTCAGAATTCTATTTATAGTCCTGAGATTTTTGGCAGAAAATGTTTCTATTCTCGGAATGAACTCTAATATCCTAGAGTATTGGAATTACAGTGTTGCACAAAACCCTAGTGCATCCACTCTCCTAATATCTCCTTAGGTGTAAAATCCTGAAAACTGCCAAACTTATACTCAAAATTTGAATTTTCACTGTAACTGTTCTACTTCTATTGGCTTGATATGGTTTGTTCATAATGGAAATTTCGGGTTGTCACATCATCCCCCTGTTGAAGGGAATTTCGTCCCGAAATTAGAATTTAGGCAAGGAAGTATGCACGAACGATCGAGTCGTGAGGAGGAAACTTCCTAATGGATTGGTTCTAGCGCACTTAAGTGAAATTGGGTTCTCGGTTGGAACCCCAACGAACCTTCACTATCGGGCGATGGCGCTGCTTCGTCCGCTTGACCTCTCGGTCGAGGGTCACTACGGTTCTAATACGAAGGCGAGGATTTTGACGAGTGGACTTACAAGAGTCCTATCGGAAAGGTATGGTCTCACGATCGAGACGCGAAGAGTAGATTTTACGTTACTGAGTTCGCGGAGTAGGTCTAGTTTGTGCGAGGCACAGGACCGATTCTGATGAGAATCTTGGAGGTCCTGACTATATTGGATTTAGCTTTCCACGCGATACGAAGCGTATTAAGCCATTCCCAGAGTGAGACTTCCTAAAGAACTTGGTCACTCACTTGGGATTCCAAAGGTTTCTTTTCCTGTTTAACTTCCCAGTCAAAGGCCACCCCTTGCTGGGTCAAAGTCGTACGGGTTTCTGTAGGTCGCGAGGAGTTCTGAATGAACTAAGACGGTAGGTCGGTAAGACCTAGAATTTGGCGAAAGACTGTCGGCGTCTCTGGTGTCGGTAAATGCTCAACGACTTTGACAAACTGAAAGAGTACTCAAAATTTCCCACATTACTAACAGTGTGTCATAGAAATTTGACTCTTCAATTTAAAAACTCGTGCCTAGAGAACTTCGCTAAAAGTTACACTGTAGGAATGTTGCCATGGGTTTTCTTTTCACTACGAGGGTAGATAAGTAAGTCATTACATGGAGAAATGACGAACTGATCCAAGTAAGAAAGACGCAACCCTATTCATTTAGCTCATGAAAACTATGGGCGTATTGGTCCTATATGAAGGGTATCACTACGGACTCGAAGTGTCCGCATCGAGTTCAGGAGATAGTCTTCCGGACATCTTTCCGTAACACTCGAACTGGTGATATTCGGATCTCAGATCCATTCCTGGAAGTAGTTTCTTTCCTTGCGTTTGCTCAACTGTTTCGTCTACGCGAGGCAGAGATAACGATTTCTAATGAAAATTTGGACGGAGTCCTCGATAACTGAGGCACATACTATGCGATCCGTCGATCTCTGGAAGAATATGACCGGGGTTCTCTAGGGTGAGAAACCTAGTCTTCTAATTCTATTTCTGTGTAGTTCGTTATGTTGTCCGGACTGTTCTGGTATCTCTGTAGGTGTTCAAGCTGTAGGGCGATCCGTTTACGGGAGTCGTACTGGGTTCTAAGTTTGTTCACATGACAATGTGATTACTCGTAGACTTAAGCAGTTCTCCGTCCTGAAGTTCATATTAGAATTCATACATGGTTTCACAATCACAATTTCAGGTATACGAGTCGTATATAATTAAGGTTGAAAAGGTAGTCGAATAACTGATTCTTCTTTAAGCTCACATCCCATCGGGGAAAAAGAAGTTAAAGTGGAATCATCAATTCTAAACCTGTAGATGCTTGATTATATATAACTCTTACGTATACCTTCCTCAGTGATAGATCAATCGCATGAATCCTTGGATTGAACTTGACGTACTGCACGAGTGGTACTTCGAGGATTTCTTCGGAAAGAAAATAACTAAGAGGTACTCCTGGCATGAGTACTTCGGTGTTCTGATATGAGGGCTTCATTGGAAAAGTGATATAGAAGAAAGAGATGTACGTAGGAAGCTGTTTTTGTGAGGATCAAATTGAATCGAGTCGTATGATAATGTCGGAATCATATTGAAACTTAAAGACATTAGATTTGAACATAAGACGTTTACAGACAAAACACAACCATGCAACCATGAACAGAGTTACAATACTTTAGACTTACAACAAGACCATTGCTGCAAATATGATATACTACAAAAGACAAGTATACGCAGCACGAGCATCCTTATACAAACATAATCTCGCAAAAAGGTAAGACTCTAGTTGCACTAGTTTTGGATAGTTTATAAGTCTGTTACAACGAAACGTCTAAATTACATTAACGTGGTTCCAGAGCAGGCTCTCCTGCAGCTGTAATCTTGAGAATTTTCCCGTCTGTGCCAGAGTTCTGCGTTTATCGGGCAATCCTTCTTGAGGTGTCCAATTTCACCGCATTGGTGACATATCTGGACAGCACCAACATTGGTGGTAGAAGTGAAGTGCCGAGTGGGATTTATGGGGATGCGGGTTCTTTCCTTGATTTCCTTCTTCGGGCAATCCCTTTTATAGTGTCTAAACTCACCACAATTATAGCAAACTAGGCTTGTCCCAGTGGTGGAGGTATTTCTACAGAAACGAGCAATGTGCCCCATCTTGTTGCAATTATCGCATTGCAAGGCTCGGCACATTCCCTCGTGGTGGTAGTTGCACCGGTCGCACTTCGGGAGTGTTCCTTTGTATGGTCTGCTCGGTACGGGGATGGCAGAGGTTTCCACTTGCTGTTGTTTCATGGAAAGTTTTCGGGGTTTCTTGCGTTCTTTCTGCGTTTGACGCTTCCGTTTCTTGTTCTTTGATTTTTGGCTTTGCGGACCTGAGGCCGTTACCGTTTGATGACTTCCTGGATTGATACCACTATTGGAAACTCCGTTCCCATCAACAACATTGACTGTACTGATAGTGCTACGGTGCGCAAGGACCGCGGTTACGGCAGCCACTATGGCAGCTGTAACTGCTGTTTGAAAGGTAGCGGCGTCCATAGGAAAAGCGGAGGTTTCCCTGTTCGACTGATTGCTTCCGGATGATGACATGATTCTGTAACATGAAAGATAAGGATTTTGTGAGCGATTCTGGTTGAACCTGATGTACTTAGATTGTTCTTGAAAAGAGTAAGAGTATGATCTCGAAAGTTTGACCTACATCCCTATGATGCAGTCCTAGTAAAGAATGAAAGTATGTTCGCGAAGGTTTGACCTACATCCCTGTGATGCAGTCCTAGTACGGAATGGAAGTATGTTCGTAGAATGGTCTCAAAACGTTTGCTGTGCAAGCCGAGGTATCGTAGGTTAGTGAATAACAAGATCCAACCACTGAAAGAGACTTGGAATTGTCTCCAGAGATAAATCACTATAGTCCAATGACTTGACTAAATCATGTTTCAGATAGACCTTAATGAAGGTATGATAAGAGTACTTGAATGAAGAATGACACAAAAGTTAGTCGGCTGTCAATATCTTTGATATTCACGATGTAAAGATTCGGGAAAATGACCTTGTAAAGGTCTTACATCATATCCAGAGAAGATAGTTATTGACAGTATAAAGACCTAACTAGAGTACTTACGGTACAAGGTAATTTCATATAAAATGCCACATCAGGCAAAGACAGAAAACGATTACTTTCTAAAAAGGGAAGCAAAGTAAAGAGTCTACTACTGATGACGGTCACCCTTCTGGTGAACTCTCAGTTCAGCCGGTTGACGTTCTACATCAAGTAGGTGTCTTTCGTACAGCCTCTGGTGTACTTGGGGTTCTATGACTTCGGCTCGTGATTCAGCTAGTGCTTGCAGCAGGGTTTCATGGTTTCTCTCTGATCTCTCTAGAGCATCTTCTAGACGAATGGTGCGGAGGGTATGCATTCTCGCATTGGTGACGACTTCAGTAATCTGGTGTAGGGCTGTCCTGCCTTGAATCTCATTTCGGGCCACTCTGCGGACCAAGATTGGCAAGACTCTATCTGCTGAGCCTCCATTGTTCAAGTCGCAAAAGCTTCGTTCGCCATTAAATGGCATGGGCTGATCTTGTCCTTGGCTCCATGTTTCCAAAAATTCCACTCACCCAGGGTCAGACCATGAAGAGCCGGACGAGGGTTAGGAATTTGGAAAGGGAGCTGCTCGGGGTAGGTTCTCAACCTCTGTTTCAGAGTTAGCATCATACGATAGGTTTTCTGTTAGATAAGGTGTCTAAGTCCATAACTTATTTGGTATATACTTGACCCGACCCGGCATGGTCCATTTGGGTTGCATTTCACCCGAACTATTTATGGATAATTTTATGAGAGTTATACACATATGTTTATTAATATATTATAAGTTATAATATATTAATATGAATTTATGTTATTTAATTAGTCTTAGTCTTAAATTAATTATGAATTAATTTAGAGATTAAAAGGAAGACTAATTAGATTGTGGGCTATTGGTTGTATATAGTGTGGGCTAACACTCATTTGTTAATGGGCTAGGCTTATATGGAAGTCCATGGATGATCCATGGAGCTTTTAACCCATGGATCCTTGGAAAGGAAAAGACATGGGTTATTAGGGTTTCACCCTAATCATGTACACTATATAAGCATGCTTATGTTGCATGAAATAGCCACTAGTGTGACTAGTGTTACTAGAGTATGGGTGTTTGTATGTGACCGATTTCTATGTGTGTGTACACTCTCTCAAAGTTTTCCAAGAGTTTGTGGTGATTTGTGATTCCATTTGAGGCATTCACACTATTGGTGCTTGGCCCTCAAACTCCTTAGGAACTGAACTCATCATCAAAAGGTATGTAGTCTCATCTAATTCTTTTATGTTTAAAAGTACCCCATGCCATGTTAGATAGGTTATGAACCTTGGAAAAATTATTATTTTGCATGTATTTAGACAAACATAGATCCAAGGTTTATTAGGGTTGCATGCACACTTAGGAAGTGTTAGATTGCTCAAAACCCAATAGTGGTATCAGAGCCTAGGCTTGCTTGTTTAATACTTGATGCAAAATAGTGAAAAAAGTTGAAATTGTTGGTGTCTGGCTGATGGAGTCGCCGAGTCCATGGGGGGACTCGCCGAGTTCAAGGCAAAATTCATCCTACTCGGCGAGTAGGTTCGTGCACTCGGCGAGTAGAATGATCAGAATGCAGAATTTCGACTTTTGCTGTTGGAAATAGACTAGAAACATTACCCTAAACTGTTTTGCTGTTTTAAAACTTGTTTTAGTTGGTGTAATGGTTGTTCTAATCCATTTACAATAGCATATATCAAAATTTCATGCTTTGTATGTGTTCACATAATTCTTGAAACTTTGATAATCATGTTCATGTTCTTATGAATTTAGAAGATGATAGGAATTATTTGCTGAATTGTTTAGGATTAATTTTTGATCATTTATGTGTTTTAATGGAGTCCATAATTTGTCCTCAAGTTATGGATATCCAAAGGTCACTTTTCTTTAACACACACATTTAAACACATAAGTTACATGAAAATGAAGAGTCTTCATTTTTATGAACCTTTAATTCATAAGTTATGAAATGAAAAGTTTTGGATGGTTACAAAAGATGAAGAGTCTTGTCCTTAAGTTATGGAGGTTCAAGAGTCACTTCATTAATAAATATATAAATAAAGTGTAACCTTAATTAATTCCATAAGTTATAAAATAAAGAAAAGTAATTCTTTTATTAGTTTAAAGTCTTCCATAACTTGTCCTCAAGTTATGGAACTTGAAGAGTTTTTGGATTAAAACTACTTTAAACACATAAATCATGGAATTAATTAGTTTTGAATAGTTTCAAAACTTTCCCTCAAGTTTTGGAATTTGTAAAGTTTCACACACTTTAGTAAACTTTAATTCCAACCCCTAGAAGTTTTAAAAGTTAAAATTCTACCCTTATACTATTATAAGATTAATGGTTAATTATTATATATATGTATAAGAACAAGTCGTTTTACCGTTAGTAGGCCTCATTCACGAAGCCGGTCTATAAGGTGGGTATAAGGTTGTTGCCTATAAAATGGCAACTTAATGGGTGTCCACTCTCACCCACCGCTTGCTTGATCGGTGGAGGGTCGTTAGCCGAACGGGTAGGACAATGACTTTAAATTCTCATTAAAAGTATAATGATTATTATAAAGTAACTAAATATTTTTTTTATTTAATTCCCAATCTTAGTTGCTTTAGGAAAAATGTGAATTTGGTGCTAGCCCATGGAATTCACACTTTGTACCTTACCAAGTCGTTGGTGGAGCGTGTGTGGTTAACCGGCACACTAACTTGGACTAGTAAGGATTACGAAGGGTGACTTAATGTTTGTCATAGATCAATGGAGCGTGTGTGGTTAACCGGCACATTGATTAGGTGATAATATTAAGGGTACCAAGTGAATTGGTATGGTTATTCACACCTTGTTTTGTGATCCTCGACATCCCAGTCACAAAATTTGAGAGGGCACACTCGAGATTGAAACATGCCATTGAAAATTTCAATGAATCTCAAAAGATCTAGGAATTTCAAATCCAATTAAAACCTAATAAATTATTTCGTTTTTCATGGTGGAAATTGGTGAATCGTCATTCACCTACCTTCAAATATTTTATAGCTTGGATTACGGCATCCCTCTTCCAAATTATAAAATATTGTGTTGGGTCCTAGCCTTAATATTTCATATTGGGTGTTATATTAAGGACTTTGAATCAACTAACTTGATTTTCTCCCATTATAGATGTCTGGTTCAGACAACTATGATCTTCCTAAATCTCTTGAAGATGGTGTCCCTCAACATCATGCTTCACTTCCTCCACCTCCTCCAATTATTCTCCCTCACCCACAAGTTCTTGAAAAGTTTAAAGTCACTCAATCCCTATTGGCAAGCATAGTCTATGTGTGCTCACATCTTGGAGATAAAGTCACATATTGACAAGCCGGGAGAGTTGGGTGTCAAAGTCCCGTGAAAGTTGGATGTTCAATCACTTTCTTAGTAACATAGTGAGTCTCTTTGGGACTACTATGAGACGGACTATGGCATGAACCTTAATGATGTTATCTATTTGCTTGGTGTTGTGGAATCAGCAATGATTTGGAAAACCAGTAAAGCAAATTTGATTAAAAGAAAAACTTCCCAAGTCTTAAATGGACATTGACAATGGTAGCATTGGATATCTAGAAAAAGATTTCTCTTCCCAATGGAAAGGGATCGGCCATAGTCAACTCGGTTGACCAAATGGTAAAGAGAAAGGCTAAGTCTGAGATAGTCTCATGTGCCATTACCAAAGGGTCCATGTGTTTTGTTGCCAAAGGAAGGGGCATTGGTTGCGAAGCTGCCCTATTCACCTGAAAGGTCATAAGGTTGATCAAGTCAAGAGGTTTGACTCTACTTCGGGTAAAGTCCACTGTCTAACTCTATTAAGTTCCTATTTGGAGATTCTTATTACATAATGTGAATGGGTCACATGCTGATGTTTTTAAGAATCAAAGAAAAGATAGGAAGCTTAAAGTAAGTATATGTTGATTCTGATTGCAAAGGTGGGTTTTCGATCGCATGGTTCAACAATCAGAATTTTGAGCTGTTGCTTAAGAGTTATAATATATTGCTTATGAATGGATAACAACAAGGTTTTCATGTGGATTGTAAGGATAAGTTTTTCCGCAAAGTTTTAAAATAAAAGGAAAAAAAAGGGTTTTAATTTTATTTATTTTAAAAATATCCTTACAATGGCATCTGTGGAAAATTGTTGCTTATATGTTTCCAGTAATAGCAATATTGGAAAGTGGATTTGATTCTTTCATTTGTGGTAGTGTCTGAATTTACCAAATGAAGAAAGTTTTTCATCACCCAAGTTTCAATTGGACAGAAACTTGGAATCATACAAGTTGTATTGTATGATGAATGAGAATTTTCATCTTTGAAAATTAAGACTAATTCTTTGATCACATGTATATGTGAGTCAATTGAAGGACTAAGGAATTAGGTACACTGGGTGTGCGCTGGTCAAGGTCCACCATAAAGATTGATTTGTCATGATTTACTAAAGATTAGTAAATATGATTATACTTATAAGGTTAAGTATAATTCTGTAACATTGGAAAGGTTACAATGTATGGCAAAACAAATGAGAAGAATCAAATTAGGCAGAAAAATAAAAGTTTCTCAAATCTGAAAGGATGGGAGAGTACTTTAGTATCTTATTTCATGATCATCTTAATGATTATGAAACCATATCACAAATTCATACTCTAAGGACGTCTTAGAGCATTGTTATGGCTAAGAAGAGAGGTCATGAATTGTTGGATTGGTTAAAATCAAGAAGATGAGTCATATTTCGTTCCAAAACAATTCTTAGAGTCATACTCCAAGATTGTAACATTGAGTGACATAAAGTAAGGTTTAAAACACTTATCAAATATAGTGTAGAATGTTTCTACCCTTGTACATTTGAGATTGGTAAGTTGTGATGTCTTGGATGAGACAAAGACCAACTAAGACCAATTGTGTGAAGTGTTAGTCTTGATAAGAATCCGCACTATCCCTTGAATATTTGTTTTGTCAAGGAATGGTTCTTGACTGGGGAAACTTGCATATCAAGGGGACAGTGGGAACCTTAAAGATCCTGAAAGAGTTTCAAGATTTAATCAAGAGTAAAACCTGTAATTGATCACTAGCACACGACTTAAGGTTTGCAACCTATCGTGTTGACATAACTCTTATTTCTGTACCTACTTCAAATAAGTTGAATTTGCATGTGAGTTATCAGAGTTCAACTTGGAAGCATTGGTGGGCCTTGTGCTACCAAGGTGACAAGAAACTAAAATTGAAAAAGTTTAATCCATGTAAGGCTGAATTTGTCATTAACCTTATCTTGTGATTATGGTTTTGACAAATTCACATGGATAGGAACTCATACACTATAAAATCTAAGTGTCATAAGGTTTCTCTCCGATTCATGAAAATGATGGTGAGGAAACACTTTCACTAAGTAGATTTTACGTAGATATCAATTGTGTTATTTGCATTTTCAAAAGTCGTTAGTGGAACGCGTGTGGTTAACCGGCACACTAACATGGACTTGTGAGAAATGGCAAATGCCTAAGCAATTGAGACTATGATTACGGCATCCCTTTTCATAGTTCTGAAAATTGTTTAGACACACATGTGAGCTATCGAAGAAAGGGTGTATGAATCTAAATTTCAGAAGTCCAGCAGATTTCTGGAAATATGTCAGAGCTAGTGGGAGCATAAGTGTTTTGCTAATAATCATCATGTTAGTGGGAGCATGATAATTATGATTAGTATTGCAAGCTAGCAATGTTAATTATAGAAAACAAAGTTTCAATTCATGAAGTTGCAGGGGTTGAAAAAGTCGTTTTGCTATAATTAAGGGAGAGGAAATTATACTTCATTTAAATTCTAAAGCTTAGATTGAGATTTTAATCATCTCTAGTCAAGAGTATATATGTATGAATTTTATGTTGGAATGGTTTAACTTGAAGAAATTCTATATATATTGCATTTTCAAAATTCGATTATGATTACGGCATCCCTCTTCATAGTTAAATTTTGAAAACATGGCAAATAAAAAAATATTGTAGCAAAAGACTGGTCTAGTATCATGTCTTTATGTCAAACATCATGAATTGTGTCCCATATGCTTCGGATATAGGATCGATTGCATGTGCTATAATATTCATCTTTTCTAAATTTTCCAAATGCTTAAGGCATTGAGAAGGGAAAAGTCTAGAATTGGATATGACTAAAGTGATTAAGCAATTGTCGAGGACAATCTGAGGTTCGCCAAAGATTGGTTGCTCAGGGATAGTTGGAAGTATGATGTAAGTTGTCGGAAAGGACCATATTGACATATTCTGAAAAAGAAATAACTCTTGTTCGGAAGTGATAGTCAAAATGGGACTATGGAAATGTCTCCATAGGTGGAATTTATTCAATCTATGTAAGATTAGAAAACCTTAATGCAAGAAGGATGTTCAAAGCAATGTACTTTGAATATGAGACTTCGTTTCCATACAGTTGATCTCCTTTGGAATACTCTGTAGTGACTGTTGACAAGTTTTGTGACTTTGTGCATAATCATTACAAGAGGAACATTGCATAAAAGTTTAAAATCTAACAGATTTTTTGGTAAATGATAGGAATCGGGGATTCTCACATTTACAATAAGGATTTGGGATTGTGAAATGAGTATCAATGGAATCATGTTCAATTGATCTACATCACTATGTAAGGATCATAGACAAACATAGTGTGCATACTTGGAGTATGGCATAACTATTGTTTAGAAAAACAAAGTGTACATGCTAGGAGCATGGGACGACTGTTGTTTTTTATTCAAGTCTTAAGTTGATTGTTTGAAACATTATACAATGAATAATGTGTAATCAATATGGTGATAAATAAAAGGTGGTTCTATTTATATTCAAAAGGGTTCTGAGACCATATTGGATTCGATTATTATTGTGTTTCACTTTGCATGTTTTGACTTCCAAAATAGCTAGGTTATTCTTTCCGAGTGACTAAGTTATTTAAACACTCCACAGTCGTTCATATATTGGAAATAGGTATGAATCAAGACTGTCATGAATCAGTTTGTAGATGGCTAAATGGGTTTAGTCATAGCAATGGTTGCTACAACATTCATGAGTGCTCATAAGTTATGAGTATTGGAATAAACCCACGCTCACTTGTATCACTTCATGGAATTTATCTCGAGTGATCGTGAGACGGTAATATCATCTAAATCTTCAAACCTAGAGATATGAGTTGTTACCTATGAGTTGGTTGTGCATTGATTGCACGTAAATGCATCAGTAACTTGATGTTATAAAACGTGCCTTTGTGTACAATTCAACAAGTAGTAGAACAAGCATATGAGTCGAAGTTTATCTGTTCCTTCTAGAAATAAAAGCGATATCTGGGCCCCTCGATGATTTTGTTGTGACCTATGTACCGGCCGGTCAGAACTAAAATTGATGTGTTCGATTAAGTTCTTTGTCAAACAAATCGAAAATCGGGAAACAAACTGCTGGACAATAAGTACGACGTTGTTCCATGTATTTGTCCGGCTGATATCATGAGAACAGAGGATTATATGATCACTTATGTAAAATGGCGCTTCATAGTTCAACAGAGTTTTCGAGAGCTACGATTGCTGGTTGGTTCCTGAAGTAACATACGTACATATAGTTATTAGACTTATCCAAGTGGGAGTCTGTTGGATAAGGTGTCTAAGTCCACAACTTATTTGGTATATACTTGACCCGACCCGGCATGGTCCATTTGGGTTGTATTTCACCTGAACTATTTATGGATAATTTTATGAGAGTTATACACATATGTTTATTAATATATTATAAGTTATAATATATTAATATGAAATTATGTTATTTAATTAGTCTTAGTCTTAAATTAATTATGAATTAATTTAGAGATTAAAAGGAAGACTAATTAGATTGTGGGCTATTGGTTTTATATAGTGTGGGCTAACACTCATTTGTTAATGGGCTAGGCTTATATGGAAGTCCATGGATGATCCATGGAGCTTTTAACCCATGGATCCTTGGAAAGGAAAAAACATGGGTTATTAGGGTTTCACCCTAATCATGTACACTATATAAGCATGCTTATGTTGCATGAAATAGCCACTAGTGTGACTAGTGTTACTAGAGTATGGGTGTTTGTGTGTGACCGATTTCTATGTGTGTGTACACTCTCTCAAAGTTTTCCAAGAGTTTGTGGTGATTTGTGATTCCATTTGAGGCATTCACACTATTGGTGCTTGGCCCTCAAACTCCTTAGGAACTGAACTCATCATCAAAAGGTATGTAATCTCATCTAATTCTTTTATGTTTAAAAGTACCCCATGCCATGTTATATAGGTTATGAACCTTGGAAAAATTATTATTTTGCATGTATTTAGACAAACATAGATCCAAGGTTTATTAGGGTTGCATGCACACTTAGGAAGTGTTAGATTGCTCAAAACCCAACATTTTCATCATGGTGATCATTCAAAGGGATAGGATGATCATTCTCTGGTTCTTCTCCAAACCAACCAGTTATGACCTCACTCAGAAGGTACTGGTTGCCGAGGGGATGGAGTCCAGCTATGTTTTATATGCGAGAATTTAGGGTAAGAGAATAATTATTAGACGAACTATCTAGATAATTATTTAGAAAACCTTCATTAGTTCCATCGCTATTTGTGAAGTGCATACCAGCTATGTGTAATCTAAACAGGATAGACCTTCGAATAAGTGACCTTAATTCCAAATTCACACAGAATAGGGGTAAGGCAAAATTTTCACAGATTCTAAGTCTATAACATCCTAATTACATATAGCCTTAGTGTATCCACTTAGCAACTATCAACTTAGTAATGAAGATCCCGTTTTAGTTCTCAAGTATAAAGTACTTATAGTAACACCAAATACTCCTATAGTATTTTAATTTTAATGTTATGTTCTATTGTTCTCATTGTGGTATGGTTGGTAAGATTTTAGCATTGTTGCAACCACACAACTAAACTTAGGCACATGCTAGTCAACCCTCGGATAATATAGGTGATCAGGCTATATCTTCCCAGTTTTGACCATATGTCTCTAAGCGCACTCGTGTTGCCCAACAATCGTAATTCTTTTATACTATCCTAGTGACACTGATTTTAGTATCAATGCAGCACATATACTTACTTAAATATTTTACTATTTAAAGTATAAACTCTTGGTCAGAGTATTTTTAACCCCTTATGTATTCATAGTTAGTATATCTTTTATGGGTTGATATACTTAATTCACTATAAACAATGCTCTGATACCAATCTGTTACACCCCAAAACCAAGAACGGCGGAAACGTTCTGGGGTGGAGGACGTCATGTATAATATCAACAACAATGTAAAGTAGTAAACAAGCAACAACATCATACATTGCATTAATAATATAATTATTATACAAATGTGTTCTGTCAAATTTTGATAAACACTAAAGCATAAATCAAAATGAAAGATAAGTCTTGAACAAGCTCCGTCTTCCTTTCTCCTTGCATCGGTACCTGTCTATGATGACCTGAGGATACAAGTAATTTTGAAAGCGAGTATCAGCTTTGAAGCTGGTGAGATCATAAGTATTTAGTGTCTTAATTTGTATGTAAGTATTTGTAAGTCTATGTATTGTAAGTATTGAAAGTGTATATGAACTGTAAATGTAATATGTTTGTAAAACAACTGTAAACGTTTGAAAAACTCTAGAAATCCCTATGATTCCTACTATTATATATGGGTGTCTTCTACCAAGACCTAACTGTTCTGAATGTATGTCTCTTGTAAGAGTATGTATTTTCCAAAGTATAACTATCATTGTCCAAAAATATAGTTTCTACATTTATAGTTTAAGTGAAAGGATCACTAAATATATGTACATGGAAAATTAATGTAGTACTAAAACGTAGCTCTATAAGAACTACTGCCGTACTAACTACCTTAAACCGGATTTTAGCTTAAGGCATTATGTGATAAATTGTACCATACTATCGACTGGTAACAACGACGTATGAATGGTCGTAATAAGGAATGACGTTTGGCACCCGCAGACCTGCAGGTCCCACTGTAGCTAACAGCAAGGTGTAGGATAGTCAATCCAGTATAGACCTATACACAAACTCATACTATAGACAGGTTACAACGACAATGTATAGTCGAAAATAAGGTATGACGTTTGGCACCCGCAGACCTGCAGGTCCTGCTGTAGCTAGCAGCAAGGTGTAGGATAGTCAATCCATTATAGATCTATACGCAAACTCACGCTCTCCCTTCAAGAGACTCTGGCTACAACTCGGGCCATGACATTTAAGTCATGCTCCGATTTAAATCACAGTAATTAACGTATTCTAGTATATGTAATGTAATGAACTGTTCTAGCTGTAATGTACGTGCTCTCTACCTAGCAAGTATAGTAATGTAATCGTTCTAGTATCGTTGTATATGTTTTCTTCCTAGTATAGTTGTATATGTAATGTACTGTAATGTTCTAGAAAGTATTGACTTATGAATGAACTGCCTCATTGTATGATATCGCGTTCTAGTAATGGTAGTATCTTCCTAAACTACCCATATGGTAGTTTACTAGTAATCTAACTGGTACAGATGGTCATGGATGTATACCCTTGCTACCCAAGGGCATGGGATGAACTGGAAGGACCTTTTATGACTATATATGTACATATGTTATATAACTAATATTTAAACGACCTTCGGACGAGTACCCGATATCCCACCAGATCACATCTCAAGCGCGAAAAGGAAATAAGGTGGATAGCCTTCCTAAGTCTTTTAAACATTTCTTATATAACTATACATATAGAGGCATGCAATTTATAATATAAAAGCATAAATAAGTTTTGAAAAACATTTGAAACATAAATATTATTTTAAGAAAAGATTGACTTGATGTCAATCTATAAAACAATTTGAAGGCATAAGTTTGATAAAACAGTTTAAGTGTAAGGAAACATTTGTTTGAAACATAGTTGTAAATAAGTTTGGAATGTGATATACAGAGTAAAATATACAGTGTAATAAGGAGTTTAAAACATATAAAATGTTTATAAAAATCATTTGAAGGAAAACTGTTTGGTAAAACGGCTAATGAGTAGCCAAATCTTTTGAATGCTGTATATTAATCACATATGATTGATGTAATAACTAGCATAATTCTACTTATTAATCACATGTGATTGATATAACAAGTAGCATGATTCTACTTGTATCCCCCCCATAAAACATTTAAAAGTAGTTTAAAACATTAGTTAAGGGGTATGAACTTACCTGCAGTAAGTGACTGGAATTGAACGGACTGTTATCGTAAGGAAGGATCGGGCAAGTGCTTGGTGTCAAGTGAAGACTTAGACACACACAATGATCCTAATTTCATATGAAAGCATATGTATATAAATAATTAGTGATTAAAACACTAATTATACATATATAAACATTTAAACGCGAGGAAAACACTTTTGGTCAAGTGCTAGGAGGCTAATGGGTTGCAACAAAGGAGTGCAAAGCCCGTAATGGAAGTTTATGGTCAAATGACCATATGTTTTGGAGTTTACGGCCCAGGGGAGTAAACTCCTGGCCGTAAACTCTCCTTAGGGTACCTAATTGAAGCTTAGAATTACTACAACTCTAGTGGGGAATTGTTTCAAGGCTTATACAAGTGTTTGGGTGCCATATTAACTCCTTTGGGGAGTTTACGGCCCAGAGACCACATTCCCTTGGAGTTTACGGCCGTAAACTCCCTTGGGAGGGTTTTTATGGTGTTTTCAAGTCTCAAACATTTCTAGGAACTAAACTAGGCTTTTGTACTTGGCTTTAGAAGAGTTTATGGCACCATTTGGCACCATTTTATGGAGTTTACGGCCCTAGAACCTTTTGGGCCCTAAACTCCCTCACTCTTGGTGTTCTAAGTGTTTTAACTAGTCCAAAACTCATTTAGGTACATGCCCAAATTGGTCTCTTGGCTTAAGGAAGGTGTTAGGGTGTCATTTGACCCCTTTATAGGAGTTTACGGCCCAAGAACTACTCTTGGCCGTAAACTCCTCAACACTTGTGCTTCCATGTGTTTTCTAGGTTCTAATCACTTTAGGGTACTTGTCTAAACTAAAGTCCAAGCCTTAGGTGCCTTAAAAGCATCATCTGAGCAAGTTACAAGGGAGATTACGACCTAAGCTATTCTTGGGCCGTGAACTCCTAAACTTGGGTGTTTCTTGGTTGATTTCTTGTCCCTAACACACTCCTATACAAGTCCAAGGTAGTTACTAATCACGGGGACAATCTAGGCTTGGTTTCGGGAGTTTACCGCCCAAGAACACCTTGGGGAGTAAACTCCTAAATCGGATGATTTAGCTATGTAATCTATGTTATGAACACATTTAAAGCTTTCTAACACTACTAGAAAGAGTTAGTCACAATTTGGGATAAAAACCCGAAGATCCGTGAGAGAGAATTTGGCTTTTCTTTAATTGGAATTCAACTAATGAACCAATTTGGTTCAGAATTCTATTTATAGTCCTGAGATTTTTGGCAGAAAATGTTTCTATTCTCGGAATGAACTCTAATATCCTAGAGTATTGGAATTACAGTGTTGCACAAAACCCTAGTGCATCCACTCTCCTAATATCTCCTTAGGTGTAAAATCCTGAAAACTGCCAAACTTATACTCGAAATTTGAATTTTCACTGTAACTGTTCTACTTCTATTGGCTTGATATGGTTTGTTCATAATGGAAATTTCGGGTTGTCACATCATCCCCCTGTTGAAGGGAATTTCGTCCTGAAATTAGAATTTAGGCAAGGAAGTATGCACGAACGATCGATTCGTGAGGAGGAAACTTCCTAATTGATTGGTTCTAGCACACTTAAGTGAAATCGGGTTCTCGGTTGGAACCCCAACGAACCTTCACTATCGGGCGATGGCGCTGCTTCGTCCGCTTGACCTCTCGGTCGAGGGTCACTACGTTTCTAATACGAAGGCAAGGATTTTGACGAGTGGACTTACAAGAGTCCTATCGGAAAGGTATGGTCTCACGATCGAGACGCGAAGAGTAGATTTTACGTTACTGAGTTCGCGGAGTAGGTCTAGTTTGTGCGAGGCACAGGACCGATTCTGATGAGAATCTTGGAGGTCCTGACTATATTGGATTTAGCTTTCCACGCGATACGAAGCGTATTAAGCCATTCCCAGAGTGAGACTTCCTAAAGAACTTGGTCACTCACTTGGGATTCCAAAGGTTTCTTTTCCTGTTTAACTTCCCAATCAAAGGCCACCCCTTGCTGGGTCAAAGTCGTACGGGTTTCTGTAGGTCGCGAGGAGTTCTGAATGAACTAAGACGGTAGGTCGGTAAGACCTAGAATTTGGCGAAAGACTGTCGGCGTCTCTGGTGTCAGTAAATGGTCAACGACTTTGACAAACTGAAAGAGTACTCAAAATTTCCCACATTACTAACAGTGTGTCATAGAAATTTGACTCTTCAATTTCAAAACTCGTGCCTAGAGAACTTCGCTAAAAGTTCCTCTGTAGGAATGTTGCCATGGGTTTTCTTCTCACTACGAGGGTAGATAAGTAAGTCATTACATGGAGAAATGACGAACTGATCCAAGTAAGAAAGACGCAACCCTATTCATTTAGCTCATGAAAACTATGGGCGTATTGGTCCTATATGAAGGGTATCACTACGGACTCGAAGTGTCCGCATCGAGTTCAGGAGATAGTCTTCCGGACATCTTTCCCTAACACTCGAACTGGTGATATTCGGATCTCAGATCCATTCCTGGAAGTAGTTTCTTTCCTTGCGTTTGCTCAACTGTTTCGTCTACGCGAGGCAGAGATAACGATTTCTAATGAAAATTTGGACGGAGTCCTCGATAACTGAGGCACATACTATGCGATCCGTCGATCTCTGGAAGAATATGACCGGGGTTCTCTAGGGTGAGAAACCTAGTCTTCTAATTCTATTTCTGTGTAGTTCGTTAAGTTGTCCGGACTGTTCTGGTATCTCTGTAGGTGTTCAAGCTGTAGGGCGATCCGTTTACGGGAGTCGTACTGGGTTCTAAGTTTGTTCACATGACAATGTGATTACTCGTAGACTTAAGCAGTTCTCCGTCCTGAAGTTCATATTAGAATTCATACATGGTTTCACAATCACAATTTCAGGTATACGAGTCGTATATAATTAAGGTTGAAAAGGTAGTCGAATAACTGATTCTTCTTTAAGCTCACATCCCATCGGGGAAAAAGAAGTTAAAGTGGAATCATCAATTCTAAACCTGTAGAAGCTTGATTATATATAACTCTTACGTATACCTTCCTCAGTGATAGATCAATCGCATGAATCCTTGGATTGAACTTGACGTACTGCACGAGTGGTACTTCGGGGATTTCTTCGGAAAGAAAATAACTAAGAGGTACTCCTGGCATGAGTACTTCGGTGTTCTGATATGAGGGCTTCATTGGAAAAGTGATCTAGAAGAAAGAGATGTACGTAGGAAGCTGTTTTTGTGAGGATCAAATTGAATCGAGTCGTATGATAATGTCGGAATCATATTGAAACTTAAAGACATTAGATTTGAACATAAGACGTTTACAGAAAAAACACAACCGTGCAACCATGAACAGAGTTACAATACTTTAGACTTACAACAAGACCATTGCTGCAAATATGATATACTACAAAAGACAAGTATACGCTGCACGAGCATCCTTATACAGACAGAATCTCGCAAAAAGGTAAGACTCTGGTTGCACTAGTTTTGGATAGTTTATAAGTATGTTACAACGAAACGTCTAAATTACATTAAAGTAGTTCCAGAGCAGGCTCTCCTGCAGCTGTAATCTTGAGAATTTTCCCGTTTGTGCCAGAGTTCTGCGTTATCGGGCAATCCTTCTTGAGGTGTCCAATTTCACCGCATTGGTGACATATCTGGACAACACCAACATTGGTGGTAGAAGTGAAGTGTCGAGTGGGATTTATGGGGATGCGAGTTCTTTCCTTGATTTCCTTCTTCGGGCAATCCCTTTTATAGTGTTTAAACTCACCACAATTATAGCAAACTACGCTTGTCCCAGCGGTGGAGGTATTTCTACAGAAACGAGCAATGTGCCCCATCTTGTTGCAATTATCGCATTGCAAGGCTCGGCACATTCCCTCGTGGTGGTAGTTGCACCGGTCGCACTTCGGGATTGTTCCTTTGTATGGTCTGCTTGGTACGGGGATGGCAGAGGTTTCCACTTGCTGTTGTTGCATGGAAAGTTTTCGGGGTTTCTTGCGTTCTTTCTGCGTTTGACGCTTCCGTTTCTTGTTCTTTGATTTTTGGCTTTGCGGACCTGAGGCCGTTACCGTTTGATGACTTCCTGGATGGATACCACTATTGGAAACTCCGTTCCCATCAACAACATTGACTGTGCTGATAGTGCTACGGTGCACAAGGACCGCGGTTACGGTAGCCACTACGGCAACTGTAACTGCTGTTTGAAAGGTAGCGGCGTCCATAGGAAAAGCGGAGGTTTCCCTGTTCGACTGATTGCTTCCGGATGATGACATGATTCTGTAACATGAAAGATAAGGATTTTGTGAGCGATTCTGGTTGAACCTGATGTACTTAGATTGTTCTTGAAAAGAGTAAGAGTATGATCTCGAAAGTTTGACCTACATCCCTATGATGCAGTCCTAGTAAAGATTGAAAGTATGTTCGCGAAGGTTTGACCTACATCCCTATGATGCAGTCCTAGTACGGAATGGAAGTATGTTCGTAGAATGGTCTCAAAACGTTTGCTGTGCAAGCCGAGGTATCGTAGGTTGGTGAATAACAAGATCCAACCACTGAAAGAGACTTGGAATTGTCTCCAGAGATAAATCACTATAGTCCAATGACTTGACTAAATCATGTTTCAGATAGACCCTAATGAAGGTATGATAAGAGTACTTGAATGAAGAATGACACAAAAGTTAGTCGGCTGTCAATATCTTTGATATTCACGATGTAAAGATTCGGGAAAATGACCTTGTAAAGGTCTTACATCATATCCAGAGAAGATAGTTATTGACAGTATAAAGACCTAACTAGAGTACTTACGGTACAAGGTAATTTCATATAAAATGCCACATCAGGCAAAGACAGAAAACGATTACTTTCTAAAAAGGGAAGCAAAGTAAAGAGTCTACTACTGACGACGGTCACCCTTCTAGTGAACTCTCAGTTCAGCAGGTTGATGTTCTACATCAAGTAGGTGTCTTTCGTACAGCCTCTGGTGTACTCGGGGTTCTATGACTTCGGCTCGTGATTCAGCTAGTGCTTGCAGCAGGGTTTCATGGTTTCTCTCTGATCTCTCGAGAGCATCTTCTAGACGAATGGTGCGGAGGGTATGCATTCTCGCATTGGTGACGACTTCGGTAATCTGGTGTAGGGCTGTCCTGCCTTGAATCTCATTTCGGGCCACTCTGCGGACCAAGATTGGCAAGACTCTATCTGCTGAGCCTCCATTGTTCAAGTCGCAAAAGCTTCGGTCGCCAATAAATGGCATGGGCTGATCTTGTCCTTGGCTCCATGTTTCCAAGAATTCCACTCACCCAGGGTCAGACCATGAAGAGCCGGACGAGGGTTAGGAATTTGGAAAGGGAGCTGCTCGGGGTAGGTTCTCAACCTCTGTTTCAGAGTTAGCATCATACGATAGGTTTTCTGTTGGATAAGGTGTCTAAGTCCATAACTTATTTGGTATATACTTGACCCGACCCAGCATGGTCCATTTGGGTTGCATTTCACCCGAACTATTTATGGATAATTTTGTGAGAGTTATACACATATGTTTATTAATATATTATAAGTTATAATATATTAATATGAAGTTATGTTATTTAATTAGTCTTAGTCTTAAATTAATTATGAATTAATTTAGAGATTAAAAGGAAGACTAATTAGATTGTGGGCTATTGGTTTTATATAGTGTGGGCTAACACTCATTTGTTAATGGGCTAGGCTTATATGGAAGTCCATGGATGATCCATGGAGCTTTTAACCCATGGATCCTTGGAAAGGAAAAGACATGGGTTATTAGGGTTTCACCCTAATCATGTACACTATATAAGCATGCTTATGTTGCATGAAATAGCCACTAGTGTGACTAGTGTTACTAGAGTATGGGTGTTTGTATGTGACCGATTTCTATGTGTGTGTACACTCTCTCAAAGTTTTCCAAGAGTTTGTGGTGATTTGTGATTCCATTTGAGGCATTCACACTATTGGTGCTTGGCCCTCAAACTCCTTAGGAACTGAACTCATCATCAAAAGGTATGTAGTCTCATCTAATTCTTTTATGTTTAAAAGTACCCCATGCCATGTTAGATAGGTTATGAACCTTGGAAAAATTATTATTTTGCATGTATTTAGACAAACATAGATCCAAGGTTTATTAGGGTTGCATGCACACTTAGGAAGTGTTAGATTGCTCAAAACCCAATAATGGTATCAGAGCCTAGGCTTGCTTGTTTAATACTTGATGCAAAATAGTGAAAAAAGTTGAAATTGTTGGTGTCTGGCTGATGGAGTCGCCGAGTCCATGGGGGGACTCGCCGAGTTCAAGGCAAAATTCATCCTACTCGGCGAGTAGGTTCGTGCACTCGGCGAGTAGAATGATCAGAATGCAGAATTTCGACTTTTGTTGTTGGAAATAGACTAGAAACATTACCCTAAACTGTTTTGGTGTTTTAAAACTTGTTTTAGTTGGTGTAATGGTTGTTCTAATCCATTTACAATAGCATATATCAAAATTTCATGCTTTGTATGTGTTCACATAATTCTTGAAACTTTGATAATCATGTTCATGTTCTTATGAATTTAGAAGATGATAGGAATTATTTGCTGAATTGTTTAGGATTAATTCTTGATCATTTATGTGTTTTAATGGAGTCCATAATTTGTCCTCAAATTATGGATATCCAAAGGTCACTTTTCTTTAACACACACATTTAAACACATAAGTTACATGAAAATGAAGAGTCTTCATTTTTATGAACCTTTAATTCATAAGTTATGAAATGAAAAGTTTTGGATGGTTACAAAAGATGAAGAGTCTTGTCCTTAAGTTATGGAGGTTCAAGAGTCACTTCATTAATAAATATATAAATAAAGTGTAACCTTAATTAATTCCATAAGTTATAAAATAAAGAAAAGTAATTCTTTTATTAGTTTAAAGTCTTCCATAACTTGTCCTCAAGTTATGGAACTTGAAGAGTTTTTGGATTAAAACTACTTTAAACACATAAATCATGGAATTAATTAGTTTTGAATAGTTTCAAAACTTGCCCTCAAGTTTTGGAATTTGTAAAGTTTCACACACTTTAATAAACTTTAATTCCAACCCCTAGAAGTTTTAAAAGTTAAAATTCTACCCTTATACTATTATAAGATTAATGGTTAATTATTATATATATGTATAAGAACAAGTCGTTTTACCGTTAGTAGGCCTCATTCACGAAGCCGGTCTATAAGGTGGGTATAAGGTTGTTGCCTATAAAATGACAACTTAATGGGTGTCCACTCTCACCCACCGCTTGCTTGATCGGTGGAGGGTCGTTAGCCGAACGGGTAGGACAATGACTTTAAATTCTCATTAAAAGTATAATGATTATTATAAAGTAACTAAATATTTTTTTTTATTTAATTCCCAATCTTAGTTGCTTTAGGAAAAATGTGAATTTGGTGCTAGCCCATGGAATTCACACTTTGTACCTTACCAAGTCGTTGGTGGAGCGTGTGTGGTTAACCGGCACACTAACTTGGACTAGTAAGGATTACGAAGGGTGACTTAATGTTTGTCATAGATCAATGGAGCGTGTGTGGTTAACTGGCACATTGATTAGGTGATAATATTAAGGGTACCAAGTGAATTGGTATGGTTATTCACACCTTGTTTTGTGATCCTCGACATCCCAGTCACAAAATTTGAGAGGGCACACTCGAGATTGAAAATGCCATTGAAAATTTCAATGAATCTCAAAAGATCTAGGAATTTCAAATCCAATTAAAACCTAATAAATTATTTCGTTTTTCATGGTGGAAATTGGTGAATCGTCATTCACCTACCTTCAAATATTTTATAGCTTGGATTACGGCATCCCTCTTCCAAATTATAAAATATTGTGTTGGGTCCTAGCCTTAATATTTCATATTGGGTGTTATATTAAGGACTTTGAATCAACTAACTTGATTTTCTCCCATTATAGATGTCTGGTTCAGACAACTATGATCTTCCTAAATCTCTTGAAGATGGTGTCCCTCAACATCATGCTTCACTTCCTCCACCTCCTCCAATTATTCTCCCTCACCCACAAGTTCTTGAAAAGTTTAAAGTCACTCAATCCCTATTGGCAAGCATAGTCTATGTGTGCTCACATCTTGGAGATAAAGTCACATATTGACAAGCCGGGAGAGTTGGGTGTCAAAGTCCCGTGAAAGTTGGATGTTCAATCACTTTCTTAGTAACATAGTGAGTCTCTTTGGGACTACTATGAGACAGACTATGACATGAACCTTAATGATGTTATCTATTTGCTTGGTGTTGTGGAATCAGCAATGATTTGGAACACCAGTAAAGCAAATTTGATTAAAAGAACAACTTCCCAAGTCTTAAATGGACATTGACAATGGTAGCATTGGATATCTAGAAAAAGATTTCTCTTCCCAATGGAAAGGGATCGGCCATAGTCAACTCGGTTGACCAAATGGTAAAGAGAAAGGCTAAGTCTGAGATAGTCTCATTTGCCATTACCAAAGGGTCCATGTGTTTTGTTGCCAAAGGAAGGGGCATTGGTTGCGAAGCTGCCTTATTCACCTGAAAGGTCATAAGGTTGATCAAGTCAAGAGGTTTGACTCTACTTCGGGTAAAGTCCACTGTCTAACTCTATTAAGTTCCTATTTGGAGATTCTTATTACATAATGTGAATGGGTTACATGCTGATGTTTTTAAGAATCAAAGAAAAGATAGGAAGCTTAAAGTAAGTATATGTTGATTCTGATTGCAAAGGTGGGTTTTCGATCGCATGGTTCAACAATCAGAATTTTGAGCTGTTGCTTAAGAGTTATAATATATTGCTTATGAATGGATAACAACAAGGTTTTCATGTGGATTGTAAGGATAAGTTTTTCCGCAAAGTTTTAAAATAAAAGGAAAAAAAAGGGTTTTAATTTTATTTATTTTAAAAATATCCTTACAATGGCATCTGTGGAAAATTGTTGCTTATATGTTTCCAGTAATAGCAATATTGGAAAGTGGATTTGATTCTTTCATTTGTGGTAGTGTCTGAATTTACCAAATGAAGAAAGTTTTTCATCACTCAAGTTTCAATTGGACAGAAACTTGGAATCATACAAGTTGTATTGTATGATGAATGAGAATTTTCATCTTTGAAAATTAAGACTAATTCTTTGATCACATGTATATGTGAGTCAATTGAAGGACTAAGGAATTAGGTACACTGGGTGTGCGCTGGTCAAGGTCCACCATAAAGATTGATTTGTCATGATTTACTAAAGATTAGTAAATATGATTATACTTATAAGGTTAAGTATAATTCTGTAACATTGGAAAGGTTACAATGTATGGCAAAACAAATGAGAAGAATCAAATTAGGCAGAAAAATAAAAGTTTCTCAAATCTGAAAGGATGGGAGAGTACTTTAGTATCTTATTTCATGATCATCTTAATGATTATGAAACCATATCACAAATTCATACTCTAAGGACGTCTTAGAGCATTGTTATGGCTAAGAAGAGAGGTCATGAATTGTTGGATTGGTTAAAATCAAGAAGATGAGTCATATTTCGTTCCAAAACAATTCTTAGAGTCATACTCCAAGATTGTAACATTGAGTGACATAAAGTAAGGTTTAAAACACTTATCAAATATAGTGTAGAATGTTTCTACCCTTGTACATTTGAGATTGGTAAGTTGTGATGTCTTGGATGAGACAAAGACCAACTAAGACCAATTGTGTGAAGTGTTAGTCTTGATAAGAATCCGCACTATCCCTTGAATATTTGTTTTGTCAAGGAATGGTTCTTGACTGGGGAAACTTGCATATCAAGGGGACAGTGGGAACCTTAAAGATCCTGAAAGAGTTTCAAGATTTAATCAAGAGTAAAACCTGTAATTGATCACTAGCACACGACTTAAGGTTTGCAACCTATCGTGTTGACATAACTCTTATTTCTATACCTACTTCAAATAAGTTGAATTCGCATGTGAGTTATCAGAGTTCAACTTGGAAGCATTGGTGGGCCTTGTGCTACCAAGGTGACAAGAAACTAAAATTGAAAAAGTTTAATCCATGTAAGGCTGAATTTGTCATTAACCTTATCTTGTGATTATGGTTTTGACAAATTCACATGGATAGGAACTCATACACTATAAAATCTAAGTGTCATAAGGTTTCTCTCCGATTCATGAAAATGATGGTGAGGAAACACTTTCACTAAGTAGATTTTACGTAGATATCAATTGTGTTATTTGCATTTTCAAAAGTCGTTAGTGGAGCGCGTGTGGTTAACCGGCACACTAACATGGACTTGTGAGAAATGGCAAATGCCTAAGCAATTGAGACTATGATTACGACATCCCTTTTCATAGTTCTGAAAATTGTTTAGACACACATGTGAGCTATCTAAGAAAGGGTGTATGAATCTAAATTTCAGAAGTCCAACAGATTTCTGGAAATATGTCAGAGCTAGTGGGAGCATAAGTGTTTTGCTAATAATCATCATGTTAGTGGGAGCATGATAATTATGATTAGTATTGCAAGCTAGCAATGTTAATTATAGAAAACAAAGTTTCAATTCATGAAGTTGCAGGGGTTGAAAAAGTCGTTTTGCTATAATTAAGGGAGAGGAAATTATACTTCATTTAAATTCTAAAGCTTAGATTGAGATTTTAATCATCTCTAGTCAAGAGTATATATGTATGAATTTTATGTTGGAATGGTTTAACTTGAAGAAATTCTATATATATTGCATTTTCAAAATTCGATTATGATTACGGCATCCCTCTTCATAGTTAAATTTTGAAAACATGGCAAATAAAAAAATATTGTAGCAAAAGACTGGTCTAGTATCATGTCTTTATGTCAAACATCATGAATCGTGTCCCATATGCTTCGGATATAGGATCGATTGCATGTGCTATAATATTCATCTTTTCTAAATTTTCCAAATGCTTAAGGCATTGAGAAGGGAAAAGTCTAGAACTGGATATGACTAAAGTGATTAAGCAATTGTCGAGGACAATCTGAGGTTCGCCAAAGATTGGTTGCTCAGGGATAGTTGGAAGTATGATGTAAGTTGTCGGAAAGGACCATATTGACATATTCTGAAAAGAAATAACTCTTGTTCGGAAGTGATAGTCAAAATGGGACTATGGAAATGTCTCCATAGGTGGAATTTATTCAATCTATGTAAGATTAGAAAACCTTAATGCAAGAAGGATGTTCAAAGTAATGTACTTTGAATATGAGACTTCGTTTCCATACAGTTGATCTCCTTTGGAATACTCTGTAGTGACTGTTGACAAGTTTTGTGACTTTGTGCATAATCATTACAAGAGGAACATTGCATAAAAGTTTAAAATCTAACAGATTTTTTGGTAAATGATAGGAATCGGGGATTCTCACATTTACAATAAGGATTTGGGATTGTGAAATGAGTATCAATGGAATCATGTTCAATTGATCTACATCACTATGTAAGGATCATAGACAAACATAGTGTGCATACTTGGAGTATGGCATAACTATTGTTTAGAAAAACAAAGTGTACATGCTAGGAGCATGGGACGACTGTTGTTTTTTATTCAAGTCTTAAGTTGATTGTTTGAAACATTATACAATGAATAATGTGTAATCAATATGGTGATAAATAAAAGGTGGTTCTATTTATATTCAAAAGGGTTCTGAGACCATATTGGATTCAATTATTATTGTGTTTCACTTTGCATGTTTTGACTTCCAAAATAGCTAGGTTATTCTTTCCGAGTGACTAAGTTATTTAAACACTCCACAGTCGTTCATATATTGGAAGTAGGTATGAATCAAGACTGTCATGAATCAGTTTGTAGATGGCTAAATGGGTTTAGTCATAGCAATGGTTGCTACAACATTCATGAGTGCTCATAAGTTATGAGTATTGGAATAAACCCACGCTCACTTGTATCACTTCATGGAATTTATCTCGAGTGATCGTGAGACGGTAATATCATCTAAATCTTCAAACCTAGAGATATGAGTTGTTACCTATGAGTTGGTTGTGCATTGATTGCACGTAAATGCATCAGTAACTTGATGTTATAAAACGTGCCTTTGTGTACAATTCAACAAGTAGTAGAACAAGCATATGAGTCGAAGTTTATCTGTTCCTTCTAGAAATAAAAGCGATATCTGGGCCCCTCGATGATTTTGTTGTGACCTATGTACCGGCCGGTCAGAACTAAAATTGATGTGTTCGATTAAGTTCTTTGTCAAACAAATCGAAAATCGGGAAACAAACTGCTGGACAATAAGTACGACGTTGTTCCATGTATTTGTCCGGCTGATATCATGAGAACAGAGGATTATATGATCACTTATCTAAAATGGCGCTTCATAGTTCAACAGAGTTTTCGAGAGCTACGATTGTTGGTTGGTTCCTGAAGTAACATACGCACATATAGTTATTAGACTTATCCAAGTGGGAGTCTGTTGGATAAGGTGTCTAAGTCCACAACTTATTTGGTATATACTTGACCCGACCCGGCATGGTCCATTTGGGTTACATTTCACCGGAACTATTTATGGATAATTTTATGAGAGTTATACACATATGTTTATTAATATATTATAAGTTAATAATATATTAATATGAAATTATGTTATTTAATTAGTCTTAGTCTTAAATTAATTATGAATTAATTTAGAGATTAAAAGGAAGACTAATTAGATTGTGGGCTATTGGTTTTATATAGTGTGGGCTAACACTCATTTGTTAATGGGCTAGGCTTATATGGAAGTCCATGGATGATCCATGGAGCTTTTAACCCATGGATCCTTGGAAAGGAAAAGACATGGGTTATTAGGGTTTCACCCTAATCATGTACACTATATAAGCATGCTTATGTTGCATGAAATAGCCACTAGTGTGACTAGTGTTACTAGAGTATGGGTGTTTGTGTGTGACCGATTTCTATGTGTGTGTACACTCTCTCAAATTTTTCCAAGAGTTTGTGGTGATTTGTGATTCCATTTGAGGCATTCACACTATTGGTGCTTGGCCCTCAAACTCCTTAGGAACTGAACTCATCATCAAAAGGTATGTAATCTCATCTAATTCTTTTATGTTTAAAAGTACCCCATGCCATGTTAGATAGGTTATGAACCTTGGAAAAATTATTATTTTGCATGTATTTAGACAAACATAGATCCAAGGTTTATTAGGGTTGCATGCACACTTAGGAAGTGTTAGATTGCTCAAAACCCAACATTTTCATCATGGTGATCATTCAAAGGGATAGGATGATCATTCTCTGGTTCTTCTCCAAACCAACCAGTTATGACCTCACTCAGAAGGTACTGGTTGCCGAGGGGATGGAGTCCAGCTATGTTTTATATGCGAGAATTTAGGGTAAGAGAATAATTATTAGACGAACTATCTAGATAATTATTTAGAAAACCTTCATTAGTTACATCGCTATTTGTGAAGTGCATACCAGCTATGTGTAATCTAAACAGGATAGACCTTCGAACAAGTGACCTTAATTCCAAATTCACACAGAATAGGGGTAAGGCAAAATTTTCACAGATTCTAAGTCTATAACATCCTAATTACATATAGCCTTAGTGTATCCACTTAGCAACTATCAACTTAGTAATGAAGATCCCGTTTTAGTTCTCAAGTATAAAGTACTTATAGTAACACCAAATACTCCTATAGTATTTTAATTTTAATGTTATGTTCTATTGTTCTCATTGTGGTAGGGTTGGTAAGATTTTAGCATTGTTGCAACCACACAACTAAACTTAGGCACATGCTAGTCAACCCTCGGATAATATAGGTGATCAGGCTATATCTTCCCAGTTTTGACCATATGTCTCTAAGCCCACTCGTGTTGCCCAACAATCGTAATTCTTTTGTACTGTCCTAGTGACACTGATTTTAGTATCAATGCAGCACGTATACTTACTTAAATATTTTACTATTTAAAGTATAAACTCTTGGTCAGAGTATTTTTAATCCCTTATGTATTCATAGTTAGTATATCTTTTATGGGTTGATATACTTAATTCACTATAAACAATGCTCTGATTCCAATCTGTTACACCCCAAAACCAAGAACGGCGGAAACGTTCTGGGGCGGAGGACGTCATGTATAATATCAACAACAATGTAAAGTAGTAAACAAGCAACAACATCATACATTGCATTAATAATATAATTATTATACAAATGTGTTCTGTCAAATTTTGATAAACACTAAAGCATAAATCAAAATGAAAGATAAGTCTTGAACAAGCTCCGTCTTCCTTTCTCCTTGCATCGGTACCTGTCTATGATGACCTGAGGATACAAGTAATTTTGAAAGCGAGTATCAGCTTTGAAGCTGGTGAGATCATAAGTATTTAGTGTCTTAATTTGTATGTAAGTATTTGTAAGTCTATGTATTATAAGTATTGAAAGTGTATATGAACTGTAAATGTAATATGTTTGTAAAACAACTGTAAACGTTTGAAAAACTCTAGAAATCCCTATGATTCCTACTATTATATATGGGTGTCTTCTACCAAGACCTAACTGTTCTGAATGTATGTCTCTTGTAAGAGTATGTATTTTCCAAAGTATAACTATCATTGTCCAAAAATATAGTTTCTACATTTATAGTTTAAGTGAAAGGATCACTAAATATATGTACATGGAAAATTAATGTAGTACTAAAACGTAGCTCTATAAGAACTACTGCCGTACTAACTACCTTAAACCGGATTTTAGCTTAAGGCATTATGTGATAAATTGTACCATACTATCGACTGGTAACAACGACATAAGAATGGTCGTAATAAGGAATGACGTTTGGCACCCGCAGACCTGCAGGTCCCACTGTAGCTTACAGCAAGGTGTAGGATAGTCAATCAAGTATAGACCTATACACAAACTCATACTATAGATAGGTTACAATGACAATGTATAGTCGAAAATAAGGTATGACGTTTGGCACCCGCAGACCTGCAGGTCCTGCTGTAGCTAGCAGCAAGGTGTAGGATAGTCAATCCATTATAGATCTATACGCAAACTCACACTCTCCCTTCAAGTGACTCTTGCTACAACTCGGGCCATGACATTTAAGTCATGCTCCGATTTAAATCACAGTAATTAACGTATTCTAGTATATGTAATGTAATGAACTGTTCTAGCTGTAATGTACGTGCTCCCTACCTAGCAAGTATAGTAATGTAATCGTTCTAGTATCGTTGTATATGTTCTCTTCCTAGTATAGTTGTATATGTAATGTACTGTAATGTTCTAGAAAGTATTGACTCATGAATGAACTGACTCATTGTATGATATCGCGTTCTAGTAATGGTTCTAGTATCTTCCTAAACTACCCATATGGTAGTTTACTAGTAATCTAACTGGTACGTATGGTCATGGATGTATACCCTTGCTACCCAAGGGCATGGGATGAACTGGAAGGACCTTTTATGACTATATATGTACATATGTTATATAACTAATATTTAAATGACCTTCGGACGAGTACCCGATATCCCACCAGACCACATCTCAAGCGCGAAAAGGAAATAGGGTGGATAGCATTCCTAAGTCTTTTAAACATTTCTTATATAACTATACATATAGAGGCATGCAATTTATAATATAAAAGCATAAATAAGTTTTGAAAAACATTTGAAACATAAATATTATTTTAAGAAAAGATTGACTTGATGTCAATCTATAAAACAATTTGAAGGCATAAGTTTGATAAAACAGTTTAAGTGTAAGGAAACATTTGTTTGAACCACAGTTGTAAATAAGTTTGGAATGTGATATACAGAGTAAAATATACAATGTAATAAGGAGTTTAAAACATATAAAATGTTTATAAAAATCATTTGAAGGAAAACTTTTTGGTAAAACGGCTAATGAGTAGCCAAATCTTTTGAATGTTGTATATTAATCACATATGATTGATGTAATAACTAGCATAATTCTACTTATTAATCACATGTGATTCATATAATAAGTAGCATGATTCTACTTGTATCCCCCCCATAAAACATTTAAAAGTAGTTTAAAACATTACTTAAGGGGTATGAACTCACCTGAAGTAAGTGACTGGAATTGAACGGACTGTTATCGTAAGGAAGGATCGGGCAAGTGCTTGGTGTCAAGTGAAGACTTAGACACACACAATGATCCTAATTTCATATGAAAGCATATGTATATAAATAATTAGTGATTAAAACACTAATTATACATATATAAACATTTAAACGCGAGGAAAACACTTTTGGTCAAGTGCTAGGAGGCTAATGGGTTGCAACAAAGGAGTGCAAAGCCCGTAATGGAAGTTTATGGTCAAATGACCATATGTTTTGGAGTTTACAGCCCAAGGGAGTAAACTCCTGGCCATAAACTCTCCTTAGGGTCCCTAATTGAAGCTTAGAATTACTACAACTCTAGTGGGGAATTGTTTCAAGGCTTATACAAGTGTTTGGGTGCCATATTAACTCCTTTGGGGAGTTTACGGCCCACAGACCACATTCCCTTGGAGTTTACGGCCGTAAACTCCCTTGGGAGGGTTTTTATGGTGTTTTCAAGTCTCAAACATTTCTAGGAACTAAACTAGGCTTTTGTACTTGGCTTTAGAAGAGTTTATGGCACCATTTGGCACCATTTTATGGAGTTTACGGCCCTAGAACCTTTTGGGCCGTAAACTCCCTCACTCTTGGTGTCCTAAGTGTTTTAACTAGTCTAAAACTCATTTAGGTACATTCCCAAATTGGTCTCTTGGCTTAAGGAAGGTGTTAGTGTGACAACCCGAAATTTCCATTTGTACGAACATTATTTATTCAATAGAAGCTCGTCCAGTTTCAGTGATTTTCACACTTTTCCGAACCAGTTTGTGTACATTTGGGTTTCTTTTTAAGGGGATATCAGGAGATTGGATGCTCCTGGTTTTTTGAAATTTGAGCATTTCAAGTTTCATCATGTTACAGTCCCATATCAAGAATAAAAATATTTTCTGCCAAAATATTCCAGGACTATAAATAGTTTTCTGAATTAAATTAATTCATTATTCACAATTCCAAATAGAGAAAAGCCATATTCTCTCTGACGGATCTTCAGGTTTTCATCCCAGATTGTGAGTCTACTTTACTAAATGTGTTTCAATACTTGTTAGATGCTTTATAACATCAATTACATGTTTAGATTACAAGATCCGGGAGTTTACCGCCCAAGAACGTTCTTGGGGAGTAAACTCCAAAATGGAGCTTTAAGGCTACCTAGACCCATTCTCTTGTTAAGCAACTTATTAAGGACCTTGTGTATGATCTTAAGAGACTAGAAAGCATCCAAAATCAACAAGTAATAGGAGTTTACGGCCAAGAACTTCTCTTGGGCCGTAAACCCCTTTTCAAGGGCATTTAGTGCCCTAAACCACCCCTAATGCTTAAGGACTTTAACCCTCAAATGCTTGTACCTATTTTGGACATCAAAACACTTCAAAATCATAAGTTTATAGGAGTTTATGGCCAAGAACCTCTCTTGGGCCGTAAACCCCTTTTCCAAGGGCTAAATGCACCACAAACACCCCTAAGGCTTTAAGACAATTACCATTGAACACCTAGGACTTGAATGGGGAGTAAAAGACATCAAGAACATCCCTTAAAGGGAGTTTACGGCCAAGGAACACCTCTTGGGCCGTAAACTCCAAGTGAAGGCACAAATGTGTGCCTCTTGTCCCCTTTAGCCTTAGATAAAATCATGGAAGCTATCCTTGATGTGCAAGTGCCTGAAAACAATTAAAAGCCATCACCCCATAGGAGTTTACGACCGTAAACTCTAGGGTATATGGACTATAGGCCGTAAACTCCCATATGGAGCATTCTAGGGCCTTAAACTACTTCATGTGTTATTCCAACAAAGCTAGTAGTGTTCTAGGATCAAGATAACACTTTAAAACACCCAAAACCACCATGTGAGGAGTTCAAGACCATAAACCCATGAGTTTACGGCCGTAAACTCCAAAGGGTGGGGTTTGTTGGGTGGTGAACTCTTATGCAAGGCCATTTGATGTTTCAAACCCTTTTGCCTTGTCCCGTAGCAACATAGATACAACCATTAGGACCTTAAACACTTATAAAAAGTGTCTACGTGTTCCTAAGTGTTTTAACTTATTTATTAAGTTATTATTTGTCTAATTAGTTATATATATGCTTATTATATGATAACTAGGCTCGTGCGTGTAAACAAGTCTCCGTTTGCCACCTAGCACGGTATCCGACACTGCAATTCGTACAAGTCTCCGTTCATACCCTTTGAATCAACCTTTGAAATGATTTTAAATGTTTTAAATACTTTATGGGGGGGGGGGAATACAAGTCTAATACTTATAGTTATTGCTTCAATCACATGTGATTGCATTTAATCACATGTGATTAATAACTAGGAAAACAACGATTTTTACCACTGTTCAAACTGTTTATCAAACTGCTTTACCTTGAAATGTTTTACAAACTCTTTTACTATCCAAACTTATTTATAGACTATAATTTCAAACAAATGTTTCTTATACTTAAATCGTTTTATCAACTTATGCCTTCAAATTGTATTATAGATTGACATCAAGCCGATCTTCTCTTGAAATTATATTTATCTTTCAAATGTCTTTTCAAAACTTATTTATGCCTTTATATTATCAATTGCATGCCCATATATGTATAGATATATAAATAATGTTTAAAGGGCTTAGGAAGGCCATCCGCCCTATTTCCTTTTTCTCGATTTGGATGTGGTCTGGTGGGATTTCGGGTGACCATCCGAAGGTCGTTTCCATATTACTTATATATCATATATACATATATAGACATAAAAGTACTTCCATATTCATACTTATCAGTACATCAATAGTTAGTTACCATCGAGGTAACACAGGAACATATACAGCTATACTAGAAACAAGTACATATACAACTATACTAGAAACAAGTACATATGCAGCTATACTAGAAACAAGTACATATACAACTATACTAGAAACAAGTACATATGCAGCTATACTAGAAACAAGTACATATACAGCTATACTAGAAAGATGAGCATATACAGCTATACTAGAAACATGAACACATACAACTATACTAGAACGAGAAACATTACATATACATGAATACGTTAACAATTGTGATCCACTGTGTCGGAGCATGCCTTAAATGTCATAGCCCGAGTTGTAGCCAGAATTCTCTTGGAGGGAGAGCGTGAGTTTGCGTATAGATCTATACTGGATTGACTATCCTACACCTTGCTGCTAGCTACAGCCGGACTTGCAGGTCTGCGGGTGCCAAACGTCATTTCTTTATTACGACCATTCATTATGTCGTTGTTACCAGTCAATAGCATGGTGCAATTTATCACATTATACCTTAATATAAATCCGGTTTAAGGTAGTAGTTAGTACAACAGTAGTTCTTATTATACAAAACTACAGTACTACAATGATTTACCCATTACATATTTTAGTGATAACCTCACTTAAGCATTAATGTACATACTATATTTTATTAAATGATAGTTACACTTGGGAAATTACATACTTTTACAACGAACGAGTATACAAAACATCTAAACCTTGGTAGAAGGTTACTTTAATAGAAAATATAGGTTTTTCTGAGAGATTCAAACTTTTACAAACACTTTCAAACACTTACATACATTTTTCAACTTATACTTGCGACAGGTTCAAACGTTTTGACAACAAACATTGACACTAAAATACTTATGAACTCACCAGCTTAATGCTGATAAACTCTTTCAAAATAACTTGTATTCTCAGGTCATCAGTAGACAGGTACCGAGGCCAGCTTTTGAGAAGATGGAGTGCATTCAAGACTCATCTCATATTATTTTGTTTTACATTATTTTGGTGTCTATAACTGTACAGAACACGCTTGTATTGAAATTATATATTTAATGCAATGGATGATGTTGTTTGCTTATTTACATTTACTGTGTTGTGATACTATACATGACGTCCTCCGCCCCAGAACGTTTCCGCCGTTCTTGGTTTTGGGGTGTGACAGTTAGGGTGTCATTTGACCCCTTTATAGGAGTTTACAGCCCAAGAACTACTCTTGGCCGTAAACTCCTCAACACTTGTGCTTCCATGTGTTTTCTAGGTTCTAATCACTTTAGGGTACTTGTCGAAACTAAAGTCCAAGCCTTAGGTGCCTTAAAAGCACCATTTGAGCAAGTTACAAGGGAGTTTACGGCCTAAGCTGTTCTTGGGCCGTGAAATCCTAAACTTGGGTGTTTTTTGGTTGAATTCTTGTCCCTAACACACTCCTATACAAGTCCAAGGTAGTTACTAATCATGGGGGACAATCTAGGCTTGGTTCGGGAGTTTACCGCCCAAGAACACCTTGGGGAGTAAACTCCTAAATCGGATGATTTAGCTATGTAATCTATGTTATGAACACATTTAAAGCTTTCTAACACTACTAGAAAGAGTTACGCACAATTTGGGATAAAAATCCAAAGATCCGTGAGAGAGAATTTGGCTTTTCTCTAATTGGAATTCAACTAAAGAACCAATTCGGTTCAGAATTCTATTTATAGTCCTGAGATTTTTGGCAGAAAATATTTCTATTCTCGGAATGAACTCTAATATCCTAGAGTATTGGAATTACAGTGTTGCACAAAAGCCTAGTGCATCCACTCTCTTAATATCTCCTTAGGTGTAAAATCCTAAAAACTGCAAAACTTATACTTGAAATTTGAGTTTTCACTGTAACTGTTCTACTTCTATTGGCTTGATATGGTTTGTTCAGAATGGAAATTTCGGGTTGTCACATGCACTCTCACACTAGCATTTGTGGGGTACACTGATATTTTAAAATAAAATTGTAATGATTATGGATTTGAAAACAATTGTTTTGGAATTTCACGGATTATGGAAATGGGTTTGATTAATGAAAAATGAAATTTTTATCTTGAAAATTTGGTTTGTTACATGTTGGTATCAGAGGCTTGGTTTGAGGGATTCGGGCACACCCTCGAGCGTGTCAGGACTCAAACTAAGGAAATGGTAGAATTATTTTCAAAAATAAAATACAAGGCTTTTAAGAAAAGGAAAAGATGAGAGTGGAACTCGTGTGATCAGCTAAGCCAAGTGAGTAGTTCCCTAATTTTTTAGCCATGTTATACTGATATTTGAGTTGTAACAACCGTATGGAACTTGCTACATGTATGCTTTAGATATTGTATACGATTAGGAGCTTATAGCCTTAGAATGATTGATTTGGCCGTATTTCTTGTTCCTTGTTTGGTTGTGGTCCTAGGGTAGAATCTATTATTCGAATGTCTATTTGATCCTTTCTGTGTATAATTTGCATGCATAAGGGAAACCTGTTATGAATGATATGTTTGATGCGGGTAGAGCAAATCTTAGGACAGCCTGGAATTTGGGGCATGAAGTAGTATGTGGATATGGTTCATTTTGGGACGAATTGGAGTTATCAGGTAGAGTCGCGGGGAAAGGTACAGGTTTGTGTGGAAGGTAGTATTGGGCCCATACTACTAAAAGCATAGGACCTATACCCGAACCAATGCTAGATCTGACAGCTCTAAGGAGGGCCGGTGTGGGGATATTCTTTATATAGATGTCCTGATTATTATGGTTTATTACATTTCAGTTCAGCATGGTGGTGACACGCTTTGGGGCAGGGGGATCGGGATTAGGATTAGGATCGGGATCCGGATAAAGCGCTTGTGCAGAGCCCATGGATAAGAGGTTACGCGAGCTCATCACGGCCGATGTTACGAGATGTATCCTTGATGCTACCCCAATTATCTTTGGGATGGTCAAGGAGGGGATGATGGTATTTTTGGAGGAAAGGCTCAGGGCATTCAGGGCTGAGATTGCTATGGGCCAGGTTGGGGCCCGAACTCCCTCGTTCCGGGAGTTCAAGGCATGCGGAGCGCCGAAGTTTTTCGGGGTCAGGGACCCAATTGTTAGCCGACACTGGGTGGCGGACATCGAGAACACCCAGCGCACGATTTCTTGCCCGGATGCGGCAAAGGTGGGATTTGCTTCTTGCATGCTGAGAGACAGGGCTTGAGATTGGTACGACGAGGTTACTCGTCAGGTGGGAGTAACCGGTGTGGCTGAGATGAATTGGGCCGAGTTTGTTTGGCGATTTGATTTGTAGTTTGCACCAGCTATTGAGGTGCAACGGCTTATGAGGGAGTTTTGATGATCTTCAGCAGACCACCAAGAATGTGGCGGAGACTACTGCCAGGTTTCGGGAACGAGCTTTATTGATCCCACAGTACGCGACCGATGAGGACATGAGGAGGACACGGTATCATTCCATTTTGCGGGATGATATTCGGGAGTTTGTGAGCTTCACGGGGTGCATAAACCTGAACGAGATGGTGGAGAAGGCCCGTGAGCGGGAGATGGAGTTAGACTTCCGAACCAAGCGGAAGTCAAAGCAGGTACATACATCAGTGGGTCAGGCTAAAAAGCCTAAGACCTCAGATTCATCCAGTAGGGGCTAGCAGGGCAGTGGCTGGTGTGCCAAGTGTGGGAGGTCGGATGGTGGGGTTTGCCGAGGGGCGGGCACGACGTGTTATACTTATGGTCAGCCAGGACATGTGAGCAGAGACTGACTTAAGAAGGGTTTGATCTGTTTTCACTACAACCAGATTGGACATAAAAAGTTTGAATGTCCTAGGTTGCAGGGAGGGGGAGGAGCAGTGGCAGCGTTCGTGCCCGCCACATTGAGGATTACTTATGGCTGCGCTGCCAAGACGGATGCTTCAGCGGCGAAGAGCCGCACATTTCAGCTGACCACCGAGCAGGCTCGAGCCTTGCCAGATGTTGTGGATGGTACGTATTTGTTCTTCTCTACCCTATGATTATATGTATTGCTTATGTGCACGTTGTGCTTGTATAGGGAGCTTTTTGGTCAATGGTATGACAGCTCATGTTTTGTTTGATTCGGGAACCACCCGATCATTCGTGTCTCTAGCCCTTAGCAATAAATTTATGGGATACACAAAGAAATTTGGATTCCGCGCTCGAGGTAGAGATTGCGGATGACCGCACTGAGAGTGCTGCGACGGTGTATCGGGACTGTGTCCTGAACGTGCTTGGCGAGAGGTTCCGCATTGATGTAGTCCCGATACCATTGCGAGGTTTGAAAGTGATTATTGGGATGAATTGGTCGGGGGCCCATGGGGCCATGATTGATTGCGAGTGCTAGTTGGTGAGGGTTAGAACCCCAAGTAGGGGAGAACTAGTTATACATGGTAAGAGGGCCTCGTAGAGGCCAACACATTGTTTAGCTGCGAGGGCTAGGAGATTTTTACAATAGGGATGTATGGGATTTTTGGCTTATATCTCAGATACGAGGGTTGAGACCACGACGGATGTGGGCAATGTGCCAGTTGTACAGGAATTTCGGGATGTCTTCCCTGAAGAGCTACCAGGAGTGCCTCCGGAGAGGCAGGTGGAGTTTCACATAGATTTGGTGTCGGGTGCCGCTCCGATAGCAAAGGCACCATATCGGTTGGCACCGCTCGAGATGCAGGAGTTATCTACATAACTTCAAGAGCTGTTGGACCGAGGGTTCATCCGTCCGAGTAGTTACCTGTGGGGAGAACCGATCATGTTCGTGAAAAATAAGGATGGATCACACATGATGTGCATCGATTACCATGAACTGAACAAACCAACGGTGAAGAACCATTATCCATTGTCGAGGATCGATGATTTGTTCGATCAGTTGCAGGGGGCGTCTTGGTTCTCCAAGATTGATCTTCGGTCAGGGTACCATTAGATGAGGATTCAGGATGAGTACATACCAAAGACAACTTTTAGGACTCGGTATGGGCATTACGAGTTCGTGGTGATGCCGTTTGGGTTCACCAATGCCCCAGCAGCGTTCATGAATCTCATGAACAAGGTGTTTAGACCGATGCTGGATCGGTCGGTGATCATTTTCATTAATGATATCCTGGTTTATTCTAAGACTAGGGAGCATCATGAGTAGCATCTAAGGGAGGTATTGGAGACCCTGAGGGCGGAGAAGATGTATGCTAAGTTTTCCAAGTGCGACTTCTAGATGCAAGAGGTTCAGTTCTTGGGGCATGTCATTAACCAAGAGGGTATTTCGGTTGATCCAGCCAAGGTTGAGGCAGTGATGCGGTGGGAAGTACTGAAGAATGCGTCTGAGATCTGTAGCTTCCTGGGTTTAGCGGGCTATTATCGGAGATTTATCCAGAATTTCTCCAAGAGTCCTGTGCCCTTAACCCGCTTGACCAAGAAAAATGTGACATTTTGACGGGGTGAGGATCAGCAGTTGTCTTTTGAGACCCTGAGACAGAGGTTATGCGAGGCTGCGATCCTAGTACTACCTGAAGGGTTAGATGATTTGGTGGTGTACTGTGATGCATAAACTGCGGGGTTGGGTGCAGTACTAAATACAGAGGGGGCATGTGATAGCTTACACCTCGAGGCAGTTGAATCCTCATGAGGCAAATTACCCCACTCACGACCTGGAATTGGGGGCAGTGGTGTTTCCTCTCAAGATTTGGATGAACTACATGTATGGAGTACGGTGCACTATCTATACTGATCACACGAGTTTGAAGTATTTGATGGATCAGCAAAACCTCAATATACGTCAGATGAGGTGGTTGGATGTACTGAAGGACTATGATTGTGAGATTCTATACCATCCCAGGAAGGCCAACGTAGTGGCCGATGCTTTGAGCCGCAAGACGGCAGCTTCCCCGATTGGAAATGTTTGTTTGAGAATGAACGTGATCTCTCCATTGTTGGATATGATCAAAGAGGCTCAGGTCGAGGCGGTGAAAAAGGAAAATGGAAGATAAAATGGATTCAAGGAAAACATCCTTTGTTTGTCAAGGATAGTCGCAGTCTATTGACTCGGTGAGGCCGAGTGTGGGTACCGGTGACTGGAGGAGTGAGACAGAAGATATTAGAGGAGGAACATAAATCCAAGTTCTCTATACACCTTGGGGTGACAAAAATGTATAGAGACTTGAGACTGAGCTACTGGTGGCCCTGCATGAAGCAGGAGATCGCTTGGTTTGTGGAACGGTGCTTGACCTACAGGAAAGTCAAGGTCGAGCATCATTGGCCCCATGGAAAGGTGCAACCGCTACCCATTCCCATGTGGAAGTAGGAAGAGATCACTATGGACTTCATTACAATTTTACCGAGGACAAAAAAGGGTGTGGACGCCATTTGGGTGATTGTAGACCGGCTGACAAAGAGTGCCCACTTTATTCCGATCACTGAGGGCATATCCATCGATAAGTTGGCGGATATTTATGTGAAAGAGGTGGTGGCTAGACACGGAGTGCCGGTATTGGTAGTCTCTGATAGGGATGTTCAGTTGACATCCAGGTTGTGGAAGAAGTTCCTCGAGGAACTGGGCACTCAGATGCATTTTAGTACATCATACCACCCCCAGACAGATGACCAGAGCAAGACGACAATCCAAACACTGGAAGATACGCTGCGGGCATGCGTGTTGGATTTTTCAAGAACTGGGGATACGTATCTTCCACTGGCAGAGTTTTCGTACAATAACAGTTACCATGCCAGTATAGATTGACCTCCATTTGAGATGTTGTATGGCAGGAGATGTAGAACTCCGGTTTGTTGGGATGAGGTTGGGTGCTAAGTCATGGGAAGCATAGAGGTAGTTCTTAAGACTACCAGACTGATTCAGTAGGTGCGCGACCGGCTGCGAGTCGCGCAGAGCCGTCAGAAGAGCTATGCTGACAGTCGGCGATTGGATCTCGATTTCTAGGTGGGGGACTTCGTGTTACTGAAGGTGTCGCCTTGGAAGGGAGTCATCAGGTTCCGGAAGAGCGGCAAATTGGGACCCCGATTCATTGGACCGTTTAGGATTTTAGCCCGGGTGGGCAAGGTTGCCTATCGTTTGGACCTACCGGAAGAACGTAGCCAGATACACAACACCTTCCATGTGTCTCAGCTTCGGAAGTGTGTCCCTGACGAGACTGTAGTCATTTCGCTGGGTGACATCTAGGTAGATGAGAGCATGAACTACATAGAGAGGCCAGTTGCCATCTTGGATAGGAAGACTAAGGTTCTCTGGAACAAAGAAGTGAAGTTGGTCAAGGTGCAATGGCAGCACCGTAAGGGCTCCGAGTGGACATGGGAGCCGGAGGACGAGATGCAGGATCATTACCCGAAATTGTTTGGGGTCAGCAGACTTCGAGGACAAAGTTTAGTTCAAGTGGGGGAGACTTGTAATACCTGTTTCACGTATTATCTAATTTATGAAAGATTTAAAGTTTTGGTGTGTGGACTCGGCGAGTTGGGAGTCCAACTCGTCGAGTAGGAGTCCTTTCAGGAATGCGGAATCTACACCCTACTCGACGAGGTGGAATGTCGACTAGGCGAGTAGATGTTGTATCGAAAAACCCTAATTTTAGGGTTTGCACCCTATATAAACTTCTTATAAGTCTTGAGTAGGGATGAGCATATGGACCGGGGAACCGGCTGGAACCGGTATCGGAACCGGAACCCGATGGAACCGGTCGGGTCGGGACCGGGACGTTATTTTTGTGGATTTTTGGAACTGGGAACCGGTAGGAACCGGAACCGATATAACCGGAACTGGTAGAACCGACAAAAACCAGAACAATAAGATGCTATTTTTTGAGGACCGGTTCCAACATTTGAAGACACAACAAGAACCGGTAGGAACCGGTAGAACCGCCGGGCCGGTTCGGTTCTTGATTTTGGCCGAAGCCGGTTCCCGGGTTAGGTCCGGTTTGGGCCGGTTCCGGCCGGTTCGATACTTTTGCTCATCCTTAGCCTTGAGGTTGACCTCCCATCAGCCTCCAATCCCTAAGAACGTCAGTGCTAACCCTAATCCCCATTCTCTTCCATTTTGTGACCTAGAGTGTGATGGGTTTGAGCCATAAGAACATTCCCATGTGCACATACAAACCATAATGCTTGGATCTAGGTTTCTCTAATTGAACATGCAATGTATCCAAGAGTTCTAATGATAATTCTAGTATAATAACATAAGAAATCAGATTTGAAAGATTACCTTGAATCACTTGCTTGAATCTTCTTGTCCTTGGAGCTTTAGAGTCACAAGTGTCGCTCCTCTAATGGCTTATAAACACCAACTTAGCAAGAGGATGAATAGAGAGAGAGAGAGAGAGGAGAGGCGAGGAAGTCGGCTAAGGTTTCTTCTAAAGCATGAATGCCGATTTCCTTGACCACAAGGGTCTATTTATACTACTGAGGCTCCTAGGGTTTCACCCTTAAACCCTAATTAGATAACTTAGGCCCTAAGCAATCCAATCTCCTTATGATAAGCCTTGGACGATTTCTAGGTCTATCCTAACCCTAAAATCGTCCACCCCTTATCTGTTAAGGATAATAGCCTAAAGTACAACAATCATACAATTGACAGTTTATGCCCCTTTATTCAATTAATCTCTTTAAGTCACCAAATTAATTCCTAATTAATTTATGACTTATATTAATCAAATAAAAATATTATTATTCCTTATATTATTCTCATAATATATTAATAATATTTCTTATCTCATTATAAATCATCCTGTCAAGTTGCTATAGTGAAGGCAACCCAAAAGGACCATGCACAACCGGGTCAAATACTTGCCTAATATAGTTACAGCCTTAGACACTATTCCAACAGTCTCCCACTTGGATAAGTCTAGTGACTATATATACAAATATAATCCGATTAGCAATCGTAGCTCTCAAAGACGCTGTCAAACTCTGATCTTATTAATCCATTCCTTTAGATAAGGGATCGTACAATCCTCTGTTTAGATATCAAGCAGACATTTATATGGAACCAATTGTCTAGCATTTGGTTTCTTGATCTCAGATTTATTCGACATAGAACTTAATCGAACACATCAATTCAGTTCTGACCGGGCCCGACACATAAGTCAAATTAAATCATCGAGCGGCCGAGATATCGGTTTTAGCCTCTTAGGATAAAAGTAACAGATAAACTTCAACTTATATGCATTTACTTATTCATTAATTAATCATTCACAACAAAGCGTTTTATAACATCAATTTACTGATGCGGTTCCGCATTATCAATGTACAACCAATTAACAAATAACAAACCATATATCTAGGTTTTAAGACCATATGATATTATCGTCTTGCGATCACCCTTTTCATCAGATTCCATACGGTGATTCCAGCAAGCGCGGGTTTGTTCCAATGCTCAAAACTAGTTCATAAGCACTCATGAACATTGCAGCAAACTTTTGCTATGTCTAATACCATTTAGACAATCTACATACCAATTCATGACAATCTTCATTCATACCTACTTCCAAAATATGAACGATTGTGGACTGTTTGAATAATTCGATTATTCTAAATAAACTCAACTATTTTGGAAGTCAAAACATGCAAAGTGAAACAATAGTTAAACATTTAACATAAGACAGTAAGTTTACTTATAAATAATACTCCTTTATTTATTCATCAAATGTTAAATTACATTTATCTATTACAAGTTTCTAAAATCATCTAATCTAATCTAATATCATCTCTTAGCCCAATACTCCTAGCGTGCTGCAAATGCTTAACCCTACTCAGTCCCTTCGTAAGCGAATCTGCTGGGTTATCTTCTGATGATATCCTCCTCACCACGAGGTGTCCTTCTTCTACTCGATGTCTAATGAAATGATATTTTCTGTCGATATGACAAGATCTACCATGATCCCTCGGTTCCTTGGTCAAGGCAACCGCTCCTTCATTATCACAGAAAATCTCCATAGGCTCTTTGATGGTAGGCACAACTCCAAGATCACCAATGAAGTTCTTTAACCATATTGCCACCTTCGACGCTTCGCTCGCTGCAATGTACTCTAATTCGCATGTTGAATCAGCTACGGTTTCCTGCTTAGAACTCTTCCAAGTTACTGCTCCTCCATTAAGGGTAAAGACCCAACCTGAATGCGAATGATAGTTGTCCCTGTCGGTTTGAAAGCTGGCATCACTATACCCTCTCACCTTCAAGTCATCACTCCATCCAAGGACTAAAAACCATTCCTTGGTCCTCCGAAGGTACTTAAGGATATTCTTGACCGCAATTCAATGGGCTCTGCCAGGGTTCCCTTGATATCTACTAACCATGCTCAAAGTAAAGGCTACATCAGGGCGAGTACAAGTCTAACATACATGATTGAGCCAACTGCGGAAGCGTATGGTACTCGGCTCATTTCTGCTATTTCGGCTTCGGTACTCGGACTTTGAGTCTTACTCAACTTGGCATTACTTTGTATCGGTAGTTCTCCCTTCTTTGAATTTTCCATACTAAAATGTTTCAGTACTTTATCTAAGTAAGTGTTCTGACTAAGTCCTATTAGTCTCTTACTTCGTTCTCTCACTATCCTTATTCCCAAGATATAGGAAGCTTCTCCGAGGTCCTTCATAGAGAAGCACTTCCTGAGCCAGGACTTAACTTCCTGCAGAGTCGGGATGTCGTTTCCTATGAGTAGTATGTCATCGACATAAAGAACGAGAAATCTAACTATGCTCCCACTGGCTTTGACATATACACACGATTCATCTTCGCTTCGTACAAATCCAAACTCTTTGACTTTCTCATCGAAGCAAAGATTCCATCTGCGAGATGCTTGCTTAAGTCCATAAATGGACTTCTCAAGCTTACACACTCTATTTGGATGCTTCGGATCAACAAAACCCTATGGCTGAGCCATGTAAACATCCTCAGCCAATTTCCCATTAAGGAAAGAGGTCTTGACATCCATTTGCCAAATCTCATAATCATGAAATGCGGCAATAGCTATCATCACTCTAATAGATTTTATCTTCGCAACTGGTGAGAAGGTCTCATCATAGTCAACTCCGGGAGTTTGAGTAAATCCCTTCGCAACCAATTGCGCCTTATATGTGTGTACATTTCCATCCACGTCGGTCTTCTTCTTGAAGATCCATTTGCACCCAACGGTCTTACGTCCGGGCACATTATCAAGCAAATTCCAAACTTGGTTGTCATACATGGACTGGATCTCGCTGTCCGTTGCCTCTTTCCATTTTGCAGACTCCGGGCCTGCCATGGCTTCCTTAAAGCTATTAGGTTCATCTAGATTTATTAGTGTACCATCAATAATATACGTGTCCCCTTCGGTAGTAATATGAAAACCATAAAACTGGGGTTGAACTCTAAATCTTTCGGAATGTATAAGAGGTAAGGACTGGTCAATAGGTTCAACCGGAGTTTCCTCCTCGGGTTGAGTGCCAGCGGTAGAGGTTCCTTCATCAATTGATTCTTGAATCTCTTCAAGCTCGATTTACCTCCCACTGTCTCCTTGGCTTATGAGTTCTCGCTCTCGGAAAACTCCTCTCCTCGCAACGAAGACTACATTGTCACTTGGTCTATAGAAGAGATATCCAAAGGAATTCTGCGGGTAGCTGATGAAAATACATCGCCCACTACGAGGTTCGAGCTTGTCGTGAGTATCTCGTCTTACGAAAGCCTCGCAATCCCAAATGTTGATATGTGCTAACGAGGGAGCTTTCCTTGTCCACATCTCGTGAGGTGTTTTGGCAACCTTCTTAGTAGGGACTCGATTAAGGATATGTGTGGCAGTCTCTAAGGCATACCCCCAGAATGAGATAGATAGTGAAGAACGACTCATCATAAAACGGACCATGTCTAACAAGGTTCGATTACGCCTTTCCGCCACACCATTCAACTGCGGTGTCCTAGGCGGCGTCAATTGTGAAACTATTCCACACTCTTTTAGATAGTCGTGGAATTCAAGACTTAGGTACTCTCTTCCTCGATCGGATCGAAGCATCTTGATTTTCCTGCCCAATTGATTCTCCACTTCATTCTTGAACTCTTTGAACTTTTCAAACGTTTCTGACTTTTGCTTGATTAAGTAGATATACCCATATCTACTATAGTCATCAGTAAAAGTCACATTGAAGCGGTTCCCATCCTTTGTGGTTGAACTAAAGGGTCCACATACATCGGTATGTATGAGGTCCAATAAATCCTCACCCCTTTCACATGTGCTAGTGAAGGGTGACTTGGTCATCTTTCCAAGTAAACAAGATTCGCATGTGTCATCTTCCCTAAGGTCGAATGACTCCAACACTCCATCCTTTTGGAGTTGGTCTATGCGCTTCTTGTTGACATGTCCAAGACGACAATGCCACAAGGATGCTTTATCCATACTATTGGAAGAATCCATGTATAAAACATCATTTCCTAGGTTATCTACAATCATAACAGTTTCATAAATTCCATTACATGGTAGTGCTTCAAAATATAAGACACCATTTAGATAAGCATAAATAGAACCATTCTCATTATTAAAAGAAAATCTAAATCCTTGTCTAAACAAACCATGAAATGAAATGATGTTTCTTGCCATTTCTGGAGAATAGCAACAATTATTCAAATCTAAACATAAACCATTCCTAAGCACTAGAGAATACACTCGAATCTTGGTCACAGGCGACGATCTTCTGTTCCCCATGATTATATTTATTCTTCCATGCTCCACATCCCTATTTCTTCTTAGTCCCTGCAATTCAGAACAAATGTGGTAACCACACCCAGTATCGAGGACCCAAGAAATAGCATGAGATGAATCATTAGATTTAATTGTATAAATACTTGCGAAAGACGGCTTGATCTTTCCTTCCCTGATAGCTTGCAGGTATTCTGGGCAACTTCTCTTCCAATGCCCTATTTTATGGCAATGGTGGCACTCTGCCTCCTTTGGGTTAGGGTTAGGTTTAGCAGGATCAACTTTGGTCCTACTAGAAGAGGAACCATCTCGGGACTTTCCCTTGCGGTGGCTCTTAGACGGAGCCTTCCTCTTCTTACCCCTTCCCTGCCTAATAGCCAAAATAGGAGCAGCGGGTGGATTGGGAGTGGGTGCAACAGACTTGTCCTTGAGGCTGCTCTCAGCAACCCTAAGGAGACCTTGGAGCTTACTTAGGGTGACCTCTTCCTTGTTCATGTGGTAGGTCATCCTAAATTGGTTGTAACACGGAGGCAAGGAGTGAAAGACCATGTCGATAGCCAAGTCTTCCCCAAAGTCAACATTCAACTTGCGAAGACGATCGACATACCTTTGCATCTTTTTCAAGTGTACGGTTAGAGATTCTCCATGTCCCATTTTAGCGGAGATCATGTTAGTGAAAATCTCGTAACGCACCTGCCTCGCGTTTTGATGGTATCTCTCCAATAAGTCTTGATGCATCTCGTACGGGTACATGTCCTCATAGCACTTTTGGAATTCGGCGTTCATTGTGGCTATCATGATGCAATGAACCTTCGTTGCATCACACTCATGAGTTTCAAAAGCAGTCATTGCAGCCGGAGTAGCGATTTCTGGATTGATCTTCTTGAGCTTTTCGTCGAGGACATAATCCTTGTCCTCGTAGCGAGCAATTGTGCGAATGTTCTTTCCATCAAAAGTCACCTTTTGGCAAAGGCTCATCAATGTGAATGAACTAGCAGCAGCGTTGTTCGTGTTCGACATCTACAAATAGAAAGGACAAAGATTGATTAGAATTTGAATCCCTAATAATCACCCAATAAGAAAAATTAGGGCTAGGATCCAACGACATTATTTACATATTAGAAAAAGGATGCCATAATCCAACATGCAAACAATTTGAAGGTAAGTGAATGACGATTCACTCCATGAAAACCTAACTTTAAGTTCTAAATGTATTGAGAATTCCTAGGATTCGATGAGATTCATTGAACTTTTCAATGGCATGTTTAAATCTCGATATGCCCCTCTCGTTTGTGACTGGGATACCGAGGATCACAAAGTGGGTGTGAATAACCACACAAATCTACATGGTGCCTTCATTGTAACAATCACCTATTCGATGTGCCGGTAAACCACACACGCTCCATCGAACTATGATAAACAATGAATCACCCTTTGCCACCTATGCTTAGAACCAATTAGTGTGCCGGTAAACCACACACGCTCCACTAACTTCTTAGCAAGGGTGTAAAGTGTAATTTCATGGGATTGCATCAATTCACTTTTCCCAAAGTAACTAGGATTGGGAATTTGAAAAACATGTAGTTACTTTATAGGTTCATTATACTTATTAATGAAGAGAGAGAGAGAGAGAGAGAGAGAGAGAGAGAGAGAGTTGCCCTATCCTACCCGTTCGGCTAACGACCCTCCACCGATCAAGCAAGCGGAGGGTGTGAGTGTACACCCATTAAGCGCCATTTTATAGGTAGCAACCTTATACCCACCTTATAGACTGGCTTCGTGAATGAGGCCTACTAACGGTAAGACTAGCATTTTAAATTTTACATATGTATATATATATATATATATATATATATATATATATATATATTAATCTTGTAATATTATATTAGTATAGGGTTGAATTTTAAACTTGTAAAATTCTAGGGTTTGAAATTTAAATTGTCTAAATTAAACTTTTAATCACAAAACATAAATTTCAAAACTTGAGGACAAGTTTTAAACTTTTCAAAACTTAAGGGAGCAAATAACAAATAATCCAAATTAATATTTAATCTCATAATTATCCATATTTGATATAGTTAATTATTTCTTGCAAAACAATTTACCAATTTAATAAAATAATCAATCAATTATCACATAAGGAAATTATTATTCTATTTATTGGTAAATATCTTTAATTAGGTCAAGGATATACTCAAATATATGTTAAAATCGGATTTATATTGACCAATTAAGACAAAGGCAAGTCTCCATAAGATAAACAGCAAGAAATCCCGAACTTAGCTCTTTCTGACGCTTGATCTCGCCGAGTACCACAATGGACTCACCGAGTTGATGCCTACTCGCCGAGTTCAATAGGCAGAAACACAAAAATCGAATTTTGCAAATAACAATCAAGGAACCAACGCATCAATTCAATAGAAACCAATCAAGGCTCTGATACCACTGATGGGTTTGAGCCATAAGAACATTCCCATGTGCACATAGAAACCCTAATGATTGGATCTAGGTTTCTCTAATTGAACATGCATTGTATCGAAGACTTCTAATGATAATTCTAGTATAATAACATAAGAAATCAGATTTGAAAGATTACGTTGAATCACTTGCTTGAATCTTCTTGTCCTTGGAGCTTTAGAGTAACAAGTGTCGCTCCTCTAATGGCTTACAAACACCAACTTAGCAAGAGGATGAATAGAGAGAGAGAGAGAGGAGATGGGAGGAAGTCGGCCAGGGTTTCTTCTAAAGCATGAATGCCGATTTCCTTGACCCCAAGGGTCTATTTATACTACTGAGGCTCCTAGGGTTTCACCCTTAAACCCTAATTGGATAACTTAGGCCCTAAGCAATCCAATCTCCTTATGATAAGCCTTGGATGATTTCTAGGTCTATCCTAACCCTAAAATCGTCCAGCCCCTATCTATTAAGGATAATAGCCCAAAGTACAACTATCATACGATTGACAGTTTATGCCCCTTTATTTAATTAATCTCTTTAAGTCACCAAATTAATTCCTAATTAATTTATGACTTATATTAATCAAATAACAATATTATTATTCCTTATATTATTCTCATAATATATTAATAATATTTCTTCTCTCATTATAAATCATCCTGTCAAGTTGCTATGGTGAAGGCAACCCAAAAGGACCATGCACAATCGGGTCAAATACTTGCCTAATATAGTTACAACATTAGACACTATTCCAACAGAGTGATCCTTGAAGCTCAAGAGGAAGGAGATAATGAGACGATCCATCAAACGAAGCATCCATCCTTGAGCTTAATCATCTTGTGATCTATTGTAATCCTTCAAGACTCAACTTTTATCAAAGAATAAGGCTAGATCTTGAGTGTACTCCTTATTTCCTACTCTTCTTGTTGAATGCATGCATGGGGTTCATAAAGCTTGCAACTTTATGAATCTCTAGTGCAAGATGGTCCCAAGGTGGGCTAGATCTGGCCTTTGGTCAAGAATGGACACCATGCAAGAGTTTTAGGGTATATTTTACCCCTTTTGGCCATTTTGACCTAGGGAGATGCATTGAACATGCATGTCCAAAAAGACTCAATCTTTATGACGATTTGAGGATTAGAAACCTTTCTGGAAAGGAGGGACTTCAGATATCTAGAGTCTTGGATCAAAGGGCAAAGCTTTGGAGCTTCCAAACATTTATTAGGGACCTTGGAGCATTTGGATCGGTTCCAGGAGGTAAAGTTGGAAATTCATCCTCCCAGGTACCTTAGGGCTTTAGATCTAAGCCCTTAAATCACTGTATCCAGTGTATGATTGCACCTAGCAAACAAGATGGGGGACTCGACGAGTTTCCCTTGTAACTCGATGAGACGTGTTGGGTTTCCCCGACTTTTGGATATCAAGTGAACTCGGAGAGTTGATGAAACAACTCGGAGAGTTGACTGGGGTTTGATTAGGTCTTCTTGACTCGGAAGTAACTCGACGAGTTGCTATATGTACTCAACGAGTTGGGTCAACAAGGACTGTTGACTTAGACCTTGTCCAAGGCTGACTAGAGTTGACCTTGAGGTTGTTCCGGATTATGACAAGTCTATCTTATGATGCTTTTAGGTAGTTGAGTGGGAGCGACAGGTGGGACAGATCTGATTATAGCTTGTCAATCGCGCATTCGAGAGAGATGAGTTTTCTCACCGTACCAATGGGTCTAGGGCACCAAGGCCGACCCATCTTATGTTATGTAGATTGCTGATTGGTTATGTGTTATGATAGGGTATCATCTGCATGAAAGACCACGTGGGGGTTCCCGTGGCAATTGGTATAAGATCTTGGAGGGTTTCCAAGGCACCCTGGTATATCTACTTGTATAGTTGTCCTATATCTTATTTGGTATTGAAAGACCTTGTGGGGGTTCGAAAGGCAGGAAGACCTTGTGGGGGTTCCCAAGGCAGGAAGACCATGTGGAGGTTCCCGTGGCAGATAAGACCACGTGGGGGTTCCCGTGGCATTAGGTGTAAGACCTTATACGGTTTCCATGGCTTCTTTATATGTTATATGCATGACTTATGTGTTATTTGTAGTTTTGTTACTAATGTGATATGTGGATCTGGTGTGGGGTATGCTCTGGGGAACTCACTAAGCATTAGCTTACAATTTGTGGATTTTGTCAGGTACATCTGAGCCCATGGGAAAGGGCAAGGCATGATGGTGTGGCCTGCACTCTCACACTAGCATTTTTTGGACAATCTGGTATTTTAAAATAAAATTGTAATGATTATGGATATGAAAACATATGTTTTGGAATTTCATGGATTATGGAAATGGGTTTGATTATAGAAAAATGAAAATTTTATCTTGAAAATTTGGGTCGTTACAAGGAGCGCCCTGCATAACTCCGAAGAACGATGTAACGCCCGCAGATCCGGGCTAGTCAATTTAGAGACAATGAGCATCAAAAATGAGTTTTTGATGGATGATTATTTTGAAGGAATAATCTTAATAAAAGTTGTAGTATATGTTACAAGGATTTTGTACATATAAAGAAGGCTGAAATCCGAGTTATAACGAAGAAGTTATGGCCCGTCGAAGTTTCGCGGTAAAAGCGGTACAACACCGGGAAACAAAAAATAGTGAACTTACGATAGAGGAATTTTTGGCCTTAGTAATCTAACCAAAGTTGTAGTATATGTTAAAATGAGAACATCCATAAAAAGAACGCCCAAATCTGACTTCGTACGAGGAAGTTATGAATTTTCTAAGATTCGACATAGTAGTGTACGGCCCGAAACTCGAATTTTAGTTCGAGCGGTTTTTGGCCTACGCAACCTAAATAAGAGTTGAATATCTCATTAATAGGAACTTAACGGTAAAATGAAACACAAAAACGGAGTCTGTATGAAGGAGTTACGAATTCTTCACAGTCATTTAACAGTCTAATCTCCTCCTACTATTAAATTTAAAAACCGGTCGAGAATTAGCCGACAGAGTGAAGAAGAGAGTTGTAGATCTTATTTTTACCTATGCGTGGATATAAAGAACATTAAAAACGGAGCTCGTATGCAAAAGTTATGAATTTTTGAAAATCGGCTGATTTCCACCCTATGTGCAATGCCACGTGTCAGCACCAGGCTGTGTTTGGTTGTCTCCAGGCTGGCTTACAACGTGAGTGACCCTCCAGCTCCCTATAAATAAGATGTGAAGCCCTCTTCATTCCTAACACCTCCCCTCACTTCCCTCTCTCTCTAGAACTTCTCTCTAGCCCCGAAACCCCCCGAAAAGCCTAGGGAACCTCCATAGCACGAGGCGAAAGACCCGGAGTGCCCGATGGCTCCAAGAAAAAGAGCCTTTCGGCTCGGGAACGCTGCTCCAGCGGAGCCCGGTTTTGAGAAAAACCCGCTGTAAGTGAGCTGCGCCTACCCTAACTTTTGTATAGATTATGTTTCAATATAGTAATGTTATTAGGACCTTATAATAAATATTTGGGCTATTATTATGAGTTATAGAAGTGTCGTTATAATATCTTTTTAACCACTCGCGGTACGGAGAATCTGGTTTGGAGGGCCGCTTGGGTTGCTGGATTTAGAAGTGCTATATGCCAAAATGATCCTGCCCTCCGGTGTTCCATGTCTGGCCCCTGTCTGTACATAGCGGGTGAAGAGTATTGTGTTAACGCTCATATATTAATAATAATAGCAAGACTATTAATTAGTCTCAGTTAATATTAGACTAAACTCTAGTGGTAACGATACTAGGTTTTGTACGAGGGAAATTGTTTTAAGATTAACGAAGTGCCGTTCGAGAACCGAGTCACCACTTTATCAGGTGAGTGCATAGTTACTTTCATCTTACACATAGATATGAAGTATTTTATATAAATTACGTGCATATTGTCTGTATACTTGCTATCTATGATGGATGAACGTTTTTATACATGTTTTAAATGATTTAAACTGTATATGTATTTTATATCTACGAAATGTATTGGGTAAAACATGGATAGATGAATGATGAGAGATGAAAGAGGACATGAGTGAACATAGGCAGCTATACACTTAGTGCCTAATAAATAACATCGGCAGCTATGGACTTAGTGCCAATTAAATAGACACTAGTAGCTATGGACTTAGTACTTGATAAATAAACGGTGGTAGCTATTGACTTAGTACCTGTTATATAAGTGTTGGTAGTATGGACTTAGTACCTATTATATAAATGCCAGTAGTTATGGATTTAGTACCCGATGAATGAACTTTAGCAACTATGGATTTAGTGCTTTACAAATGAGCATTGGCAGTTATGGACTTCGTGCCTGTCTTATAAAACCTGGAAGCAAGGGACTTCGGAATGAACGGATGCAGGATAGATGATTCTTAGGGTAGACCCTTAAGAGTGAGCAAGATAATGGGGATGGGTAATTGGGTTAATTGTTTGATGATTAAATATAATAATTTTATTATTTTGGGTTGAAAACCTTATGTACTCACCAGGTTTCCCAACTTGACCCACTCTAGCTTATTTGTATCACAGGTGTCGATACGAAGCTAATTTACACTGAGGGATTAAAGAGATGTAGATCACTAGTGTAAATGAATGTAAGTTCTATTTATGCTTATGTTTTTGTATTGACGATGACATCCCAAAATGTTTTAACTAGAAATGAAGTAAAACTATACTTAGAATCACTCAGAAAATATTGGAAGTTTTATGAGATTCCAATTAAAAGCCAAATAGTGAAATTTAGCAAAAATATAAAATTTGAAATAAGTAAAATTTTATTATTTAATTTTGTAAAGAATCTCATTAGAAGCATTTAGGCGAAAACCTCGTCGAAATCCGAGTTATAACGAAGAAGTTATGACCAATCGAAGATCCGTGACAAATCCGGCAAACATTATTTCGCGTAAAAAATGAGTTTTCGATAAACTACTTTTTAGCCTTAGTGATCTAAATGAAAGTTGTATACTCATAAAAATAATAAACTTTCATATAAATAATGTTTGAATCTGACTTTGTATGAGGAAGTTATGATTTTTCTAAGATTCAGAATAGCGGTAGACAGCTAAAAACTCGAAATAAAGATCGAGCGATATTTAGCCGACACAACCTAAACGAGCATCAAAGGTCTCGTCAATAGTAGTACAACGGTAATAAGATAGACAAAAACGGATGTCGGATGAAGAAGTTATGAATTTTTAACAGATTTACTTGTCCCGGTCTGTTAAAAATAATAACATTAAAAATAAATCAAAATTAGCCGACGGAGTCTAAAACAAAGTTGTAGAATATATTCCCTCCTACGCGTGCATATTTATAATGTCAAAAACGGAGCCCGTATGCGAAAGTTATAGATTTTAGAAGATTTGGGCACACAATCCGAGAATTTCGCATGTATAGGAGTCGGCCACGTCACCCTCGCTCCGAGCATGCCGCGTGTCCGAAGCAGCTGCGTCATCCGAGTCGTGGCGCGTCGAAGGAGTGACGCATGTCGTGCAGGTGTCCGATGACGCGTCCGACGCGAGCCTGGTCCGGAAGTCCGAAGCGCGCCACCTGTTCTTATCCTCGCATCCGAGCCGCGCTGCTGCTGCCGCGTGGCCTTCTCACCTGCTACCACCTGCCCTCTCCGGTCTGAACCTCGGCCCTATAAAAGGGAGGCCAGCGAGCCTTCCCGGGTAACTTTGGGAAGCTGCTGCTGCCGCGTGGCCTTCTCACCTGCTACCCCTGAAACAAAATTTTTATCATTTTGACTTCCCCCGAAGCCTCGGTATCATTTTTAACACCCGGAACACTTCCCGAAGTGCCCGAAGAGCCCGAGAAATTTATCTTTTCGGTTTGAAGCTCTACCCTCGCAAGGTCCATTTCCAATAAAGCTCCCGGTTTTCAACGACGAAACTTTATTTTTGTAATGAAGTGCTGCCCAAATTTCTATTTTAACCCCCGGTTATTTCATGGTGAGTTCAATATATAGGAACAATTGTATGTTATGTGTTATATGTGTTATGTGCCTTTTTGTGTTATTATTCAGGGTTATTTTCCCGTGTTATTATTTTCTGCTATTTTGATAGCAAAGTTGTACCTTTGACCATGTGATCATTTAAAGAACTCTGATTCACAGTGGTATTGGTATGTAGCCTCTGGCCATGTTGAGAATGTCCCCCGTAAGTGAATGACTCTATTCTATGGCATTGGTCGAAGGTTAGACAGGGCTAATAGCTTGAAATGTACCTTAATGTTAAAGTCATGGCTTGTAAAATTTTTTGTATCGGCTTCGTGCCTTTGGCCATGTAGAGCATGACAAGTATCACATCTGTTATTGACAAAGGGTTTTGTAGGGCTGAAAGCCTGTATGTTCTAGTAAAATGATAATTAGAAAATTGTATGTCTTCTGTGCCATTTGGGCCAAAGCTTTATTGATGTATATCAAATATTGAAATCGTTATGTCTCATTGATGGTAAATCTTTGAATCTAATCATGAGTTATTATTAAAAGCTTGACATATGATACACATATGCTATTGTTGTTATCATTCCTCTTTTTTCTGTCATATTAGTATATATATGACATAAGATTATATTGTATCTATTATTGAATTCACTAAGCGTTATCGCTTATCCCTCTCAATGTTTAATAATTGCAGGTGATAAGCATCCAGTATAGTTTAATTGTGATGGAAGATTTAGAATAGTTAATACTATTTCTTTGTATTTAATGTTCATGTATGTATATGAATAGCATATTCCTGGGTAGTTATGTAAAATAATAAACTTAAATAGTCAGTTTGTATCCAATCTTTTATAATAAAAAATATCAATGTAAAATATTGTTTTATAAATATGCATGTAGCATGTTTTGGAGTAATGAGGTGTAGAATTCATGAAAGTATAAGGAGATCTTTCATAGTCTGTTCTGGAGTTTGACTCTAAGAGACTTGAGTCTAAGAGTTGCATCATACGATGAGAGGTCATTAGAACATGACCCATCGGTCTATTCTAGAAATCAAAAAACTTATCTTAAGTTTGTTAAGAAGAAGAATCAGTCTCCATTAAGGATCGAGATTGTCACTTGAAGGTCATAATTTGGAGTCTAACGTGAGAAAGGGAGCAGGTGCAAGATCGAGCACCGCCTGCACTCAAGGAGTCCAAGAGTCAGATACTCATTCAAAGGAACACAAAAGTTACGATTATTACCTAGGATGAAGAGATAATGCATGGAGTCATTATACAACCCTATTTCGTTGATGATTCCGGGACGTAATCATCCTAAGGGGAGATAATTGTAATGCCCGCATATCCGGGTTAGTCAATTTAGAGACAATGAGCATCAAAAATGATTTTTTGATGGAAGATTATTTAGAAGGAATAGTCTTAATAAAAGTTGTAGCATATGTTACAAGGATTCTGTACATATAAAGAAGGCCGAAATCCGAGTTATAACGAAGAAGTTATGGCCCGTCGAAGTTTCGCAGCAAAACTGGTACGACACTGGGAAACAAAAAATAGTGAATTTACGATAAAAGACTTTTTGGCCTTAGTAATCTATAACAAATTTGTAGTATATGTTAAACCGAGAACATCCATAAAAAGAACCCCCAAATCTAACTTTGTACGAGGAAGTTATGAATTTTCTAAGATTCGACATAGCAGTGCACGACCCGAAACTCGAATTTTAGTTTGAGCGGTTTTGGCCTAAGCAACCTAAATGAGAGTTGAACATATCATTAAGAGGAACTTAACGGTAAAAAGACAGACGAAAACAGAGTTTGTATGAAGGAGTTACGAATTCTTCGCGGTCATTTAACAGTCTAATCTCCTCCTACTGTTAAATTTAAGATCTGTCTAGAATTAGCCAACGGAGTCAAGAATAAAGTTGTAGATCTTATTTTTACCTACACGTGGATATAAAGAACATCAAAAACGGAGCTCGTATGCAAAAGTTATGAATTTTTGAAAATCGGCTGATTTTACCCTGTGTGCGATGCCACATGTCATCACCAGGCTATGTCTGGGTGTCTCCAGGCTGGCTCATGACGTGAGCATCAAGAAACTCACGACATGAGTGACCCACCAGCCCCCTATAAATAAGAGGTGAATCCCTCTTCATTCCTCACACCTCCCCTCACTGTCACACCCCAATACCAAGAACGGCGGAAACGTTCTGGAACGGAGGACGTCATGTACAGTATCACAACAATGAAAAGTAGTAAACAAGAAACAACATCATCCTTTGCATTAATAATATAATTTTAATACATGTATGTTCTGACAAATTATAATAGACACTAAAGTATAAATCAAAAATGAAAGATGAGTCTTGAACGAGCTCCATCTTCTCTAAACCTTGCATCGGTACCTGTCTATGGTTGACCTGAGGATACAAGTTATTTTGAAAGAGAGTATCAGCTTTAAAGCTGGTGAGATCATAAGTATTTTAGTGTCTTAATTTGTATGTAAGTATTTGTATGTAAATGAACTGTAGTATTGAAATGTTTGTAAAAAAACTATAAACGTTAGAAAAACCCTAGAAATCTCTATGATTCCTACTATTATGAAAAAGAGTCTCCTACCAGGACCTAACTGCTCTGAATGTAGTCTTCTACCAAGATCTAACTGTTCTGAATGTAGTCTTCTACCAAGACCTAACTGTTCTAAATCTACGTTTCTTGTAAAAGTGTGTAAATTTCCCAAGTGTAACTATCATTAACAAAATATAGTGTTTACATTTAATGCTTAAGTGAAAAGATCACTAAATATATGTAAAGGGAAAATTAATGTAGTATTGTAGTGTAGTGCTATAAGAACTAGTGTTGTACAAACTACCTTAAACCGGATTTATATTAAGGCATCATGTGATTAATTGTACCATACTATCGACTGGTAACAACGACAAAGGTATGGTCATAAAAAGAAATGACGTTTGGCACCCGCAGACCTGCATGTCCGGCTGTAGCTAGTAGCAAGGTGTAGGATAGTCAATCCAGTATAGATCTATACACAAACTCACGCTCTCCCTTCAAGAGACTCTGGCTACAACACGGGCCATGACATTTAAGTCATGCTCCGATTCAGATGACAATGGTTAAGATATTCATGTATATGTAATGTAATAAACTGTTCTAGCTGTAATGTATGTGCTCTCTATCTAGCAAGTATAGTAATGTACTGTAATGTTCTAGCTGTATTGTATCTGCTCTCTTTCTAGCAAGTATTGACTCATTAATGAACTGAGTTATTGTATGATATCGCGTTCTAGTAATAGTTCTAGTATCTTCCTAAACTACCCCTATGGTAGTTTATGTTGGATCAGATGTCTAAGCCTATAACTATTATTGGTATGTACTTGACCCGAGAGTAGCATGGTCCATTTGGGTTGCATATCATCAGGACAATTTGTTAGGATGAACTTTTGAGAGAAGGTTATTTATGGTTTATTAATATATTATAAGTTATAATATATTAATATGAAATCATATGTTTTAATTAGTATCGATCAAGAATTAATTTGGAATTAATTTAGTGATCAAAAGAGCTAATTAAATATATGGGGACTAATTATGATAATTAGTTATATTTATATGTGTTGGGCTTATGATCCATGTTGGACCAAGTTTATGTATGGATACATAAAGAGTTGGGCCACATGAACCATGGATCATAAAACCCATGGGTATGGATTATGGGTTACTCCATAGCAAAATCACCACTTCTTTTCTTAGAGAAATATGGAGGTGTTTTGGTGCATGAAATTCTCTCTCAAGAGCCACCTTTGTCCTAGGTGTGTTGTGATTCCATTTGAGGCATTTCATACAATTGATGCTAAGCTCTTAAGGCCAAATACATCAAGACTTCAAGCCACATAAAAGGTATGTTTCCCTAACTAGTATATTATATGGTTTATGTCAAATGCATGCTAGTTATGGGTTTAATGCCTTGGAAACCATTTGCATGTATAATTAGTGAAAACATAGATCCAAGGTATTTAGGGTTGTATGTGCACCATAGGATGTTGTATTATACCAAAACCCAACAGTGGTATCAGAGCCATGTGTTGTTTTCTACTATATTTGATGCAAATGTATTTTTTTCAAGTTGATCAAAAAAAAAAAGAAAAAAAACATGAAGTTTGTCACATTTTATGATAATTACTTGATTTTATGAAAAACTAATTATTTGTAAAATTTGAGTCACTTTACTACAAGAGTTGAATTAGGTCAATTTATTAAAAGGTAGAATGATATGATTATTTTATTCGTTTTAAAAGTTTGATCTAAGTGGTTTTAAGGAGTTACAAATTTTGTCATAAAATTTTGGAACTCAAAAGTTTTTTTAATGTTATGATCTTAAGAGTTTTGAAACTTCCATAAGTTATGGATGTGAAATGTCTCATTTATTAACTCTTTAGGTTATGAAGTCCAAGAGTCTTCAAAGGATAATTGTCGAAGTTTCAAGATTTGTATTAGTTTATATTATTATCTAATTTATTGAAAATTGTTGATGTGAATTATCTTTACTTATGAGTTTAATCTAGATCATAGAAAAATTATCTGATTATTTTGTTAATTGTAATATTTGATCTTAATGGTTTTTATAAAATCCATAACTTGTCCTCAATTTATGGAAAGTGAAGAGTTTTTCTTTTTAAAGTGTCATTAAGTCTCATAGGTTATGAAAATAGAAGAGTCTCTTTTTTTAATGTCATCATTAAATGATTTAATGTCTTCCATAACTTGTCCTCAACTTATGGAACTTGAATTTTTTTTTTCATTAAACCTTAATTAAACTCATAAGTTATGAAAAAGCCAAGAGTTTTGAAAGGTTTCAAAACTTTTCCTCAAGTTTTGGAATATGTAAAGTTACCCCCCATGTATACTTTAATTCCAAACTAGACCTTAGAATTTTAAAAGTTAAAATCCAACCCTTATACTTTATAATATTATAAGTTAATAATATTTATATATATGTATAAGAGTAAAGTCCGTCTTACCGTTAGTAGGCCTCATTCACGAAGCCGGTCTATAAGGGGGGTATAAGGTTACTGCCTATAAAATGGCAGTTTAATGGGTGTCCACTCTCACCCACCGCTTCCTTGACCGGTGGAGGGTCGTTAGCCAATGAGTAGCCAATCATTTTAATGCTACTTATTAATCACATGTGATTGATATAATAATTAGCATAATTCTACTTGTATCCCCCCATAAAACATTTAAAAATAGTTAAAACATTGATTAAGGGGTATGAACTCACCTGTTGTGGGTGATACGAATGAACTGATGAGGTAGGACTGTTAGGTGTCAAGTGAAGACTTTAGACACACGCAATGGTCCTAATTACATATGAAGACATATGTATATAAACAATTAGTGATTATAACACTATCTGTTGTGCTCCCTTCATTTACGTTGTAGAAGCTTCGGTCTCCATTAAACGGCATAGGTTGATTTTGATCTTCGCTCCATGCTTCCAAACATTCAACCCATGGAGGCGTTGGGCCATGAAAAGTCGGACGAGGGTTAGGAATTGGAATGGGAGTTGCCTGGGGTAGGTTCTCAACCTCGGGTTCAAATTTATCACCGTCTGAAAGGTCTTCATCATGTTGATCATTCACAGGGATTGGATGATCATTCTCTAGTTCTTCTTCGAACCATCCAGGAATGACTTCGTTCGGAAGGTACGGGTTGCCGTGGGGATGGAGTCCAGCCATGTTATCTATGCGAGAATTAGGAGAAGAAAATAATTAGTAGACGAACAATCTAGATAATTATTTAGAAAATCTTCATTAGTTACATCGCTATTTGTGAAGTGCATACCAGTTATATGTAATCGAAACAAGATAGGCCTTCGAATAAGTGATCTTAACTCCAAATTCACACAGAATAGGGGTAAAGTAAAATTTTCACAGATTCTAAGTCTATAACATCCTAATTACATATAGCCTTAGTGTATCCACTTAGCAACTATGAACCTAGTAATGAAGATCCCGTTTTAGTTCTCAAGTATAAAGTACTTATAGTAACACCAAATACTCCTATAGTATTAAGTTTAATGTTATGTTCTATTGTTCTCATTGTGGTAGGGTTGGTAAGATTTTAGACTTGTTGCAACCACACATCTACACTTAGGCACACGCTAATCAACCCTCAGATAATATAGGTGATCAGGCTATATCTTCCCAGTTTTGACTATATGTCTCTAAGTCCATCTGTGTTGCCCAACAATCGTAATTCTTTTGTATTGTCCTAGTGACACTGATTTTAGTATGAATGCAGCACGTATACTTAATTAAAAATTTTATTATTTAAATTATAAACTCTTGGTCAGAGTATTTTTAATCCCATTGTATTTATAGTTAGTATATCTTTTATGGGTTGATATACTTAATTCATTATAAACAATGCTCTGATACCAATCTGTCACACCCCAAAACCAAGAATGGCGGAAACGTTCTGGGGCGGAGGACGTCATGTACAGTATCACAACACTGAAAAGTAGTAAACAAGCAACAACATCATCCATTGCATTAATAATATAATTTTAATACAAGTATGTTCTGACAAATTATAATAGACACTAAAGTATAAATCAAAAATGAAAGATGAGTCTTGAACGAGCTCCATCTTCTCTAAACCTTGCATCGGTACCTGTCTATGGTTGACCTGAGGATACAAGTTATTTTGAAAGAGAGTATCAGCTTTAAAGCTGGTGAGATCATAAGTATTTTAGTGTCTTAATTTGTATGTAAGTATTTGTATGTAAATGAACTGTAGTGTTGAAATGTTTGTAAAACAACTGTAAACGTTTGAAAAACCCTAGAAATCCCTATGATTCCTACTATTATGAAAGAGAGTCTTCTACCAAGACCTAATTGCTCTGAATGTAGTCTTCTACCAAGACCTAACTGTTATGAATGTAGTCTTCTACCAACACCTAATTGTTCTAAATGTACATTTCTTGTAAAAGTGTGTAATTTTCCAAAGTGTAACTATCGTTAACAAAATATAGTGTTTACATTTAATACTTAAGTGAAAAGATCACTAAATGTATGTAAAGGGAAAATTAATGTAGTATTGTAGTGTAGTGCTATAAGAACTAGTGCTGTACTAACTACCTTAAAACGGATTTATATTAAGGCATCATGTGATTAATTGTACCATACTATCGACTGGTAACAACGACAAAGGTATGGTCGTAAAAAGAAATGACGTTTGGCACCCGCAGACCTGCAGGTCCAGCTGTAGCTAGCAGCAAGGTGTAGGATAGTCAATCCAGTATAGATCTATACGCAAACTCACGCTCTCCCTTCAAGAGACTCTGGCTACAACACGGGCCATGAAATTTAAGTCATGCTCCGATTCAGATCACAATGGTTAACGTATTCAAGTATATGTAATGTAATGAACTGTTCTAGTTGACTCATGAATGAACTGTATAGTAATGTACTGTAATGTTCTAGCTGTATTGTATGTGCTCTCTCTATATAGCAAGTATTGACTCATGAATGAACTGACTCGTTGTATGATATCGCATTCTAGTAATAGTTCTAGTATCTTCCTAAACTACCCCTATGGTAGTTTACTAGTAATCTAACTGGTACGTATGGACATGGATGTATACCCTTGCTACCCAAGGGCATTGGATGAGCTGAATGGGCCTTTATGACTATATATGTACATATAGTATATAACTAATATTTAAACGCCCTTCGGACGGATACCCGATATCCCACCAGACCACATCTCAAGCGCGAAAAGGAAATAGGGTGGATAGCCTTCCTAAGTCTATTAAACATTTCTTATATATCTATACATATATAGACATGAAATTGATAATACAAAAGCATAAAATAAGTTTTGGTAAAATCTTTAAAGAGTTTTAAACTACTAAGAAAGATGACTTGATGTCAGTTTGTAAAATGGTTTGAAAGCAATATATAGGAACATATATAAGTATAAGGAAAACCTTTGTACATAATTATTATCTAAGAAAAGATCGACTTGATGTCAATCTATAAGGCGGTTTTGAAGGCATGAGTTTGATAAAACAGTTTAGTATAAAGAAACATTTGTTTGAAACACAACTTTAAATGAGTTTGAAATGAAACATACAAAGTAAAATGTACAGTGTAATAAGGAGTTTTAAACACATAAAGTGTTTATGAAAAACATTTGAAGTAAATTGTTTGGTAAAACGGCTAATGAGTAGCCAATCATTTGAATGCTACTTATTAATCACATGTGATTGATATAATAATTAGCATAATTCTACTTGTATCCCCCCCCATAAAACATTTAAAAATAGTTTAAAAATTCATTAAGGGGTATGAACTCACCTGTTGTGGGTGATACGGATGAACTGATGAGGTAGGACTGTTAGGTGTCAAGTGAAGACTTTAGAGACACGCAATGGTCCTAATTACATATGAAGACATATGTATATAAACAATTAGTGATTATAACACTAAATAAACATGTAAAAACATCCTAATGCGAGGAAAACAATTTTGGTCAAGTGCTAGGAGGCTAATGGGTTGCAACAAAGGAGTGCAAGACCGCATATGGAAGTTTATGGTCAATAGACCAAGTGTGTTGGAGTTTTCGGCCCATGGGAGTAAACTCCTGGCCGTAAACTCTCAATAGGGTCCCTAAATGAAGCTTAGAATTATTACAACTTAAGTGGTGAAGTGCTTCTAGGCTTAAACGAGTGTTTGGGCTTCTTTTTAACTCCATTTAGGAGTTCACGGCCTTGGGACCACTCCCTCGTGAGTTTACGGCCGTAAACTCATGGTAAGGAGTACCATTTGATGTTTTGAGGTTCCTAACACTTCAAAGATATGATCTAAGTTGGGTTCTAGGCATAAGGAAGGAGTTAGGGTGTCATTTCTCCCATTTATAGGGGTTTACGGCCCAAGAACTTGTCTTGGCCATAAACTCCTTTATCCTTGTGATTCCTTATGTTTTCTAGGCTATAAACACTTTAGGGTGCATGTCTAAATTAGTCTCTTGGCTTAAGGAAGGTTTTTAGAGCATTTTGACACTTAGAAATGGAGTTCACGGCCCAAGAACTTCCTTGGCCGTGAACTCACTTCTAGCCATTGTTTCTAATTGATTTTGTGGTCTAAACATGTAATGGTGTCTTCTAGTTTGAGTTCGAAGGCTTTGAGGGACATTAGGCACTCTTTTGGCCCTTAGAAAAAGACTTTACTCTCCAAGTGTTCTTGGGCGGTAAACTCCCAAATCTTGGGGTTTTGATCCGATTTTGATGTTATAAAACACAATCTAAGCTATATAATGTAACTAGATAGAAGTACTCACGATTTGGTATAAAAACCCGAAGATCCGAGAGAGAGAGAGAGAGAGAGGGAGAGAGAGAGAGAGAGAGAGAGAATTTGGATTTTCTCTAGTTGGAAATGTAACTAATGAATTATTTTGGTTCAGATTTCTATATATAGTCCTAGGATTTTTTTTTGGCAGAAAATATTTTTATTCCGGAATTGAACCCTAATATCCTATTGTTTTGGAATAACAGTGTTGCACTAAACCCTATTGCATCCACTCTCCTGATATCTCCTTAAGTGTAAATCCTGAAAAACTGTCAAACTTATACCCAAAGTCTGGAATTTTATTGTAACTGTTCTACTTCTATTGGCTTCAAATGGTTTGTACAGAATGGAAATTTTGGGTTGTCACTCTCACTTCCCTCTCTCTCTCTCTCTAGAACTTCTCTCTAGCCCCGAACCCCCCCCCCCCGGCCCTGAAAAGCCTAGGGAACGTCCGTAGCACGAGGCGGAAGCCCCAGATTGCCCGACGGCTCCGAGAAGAAGAGACTTTCGGCTCGGGAAAGCTGCTCCAACGGAGCCCGGTATTGAGAAAAACCCATTGTAAGTGAGTCGCGTCAACCCTAACTTTAGTATAGATTATGTTTCAATATAGTAATGTTATTAGGACCTTATAATAAATATTTGGGCTATTATTATGAGTTATATAAGTGTCGTTATAATTTCTTTTTAACCACTCGCGGTACGGGGAATCTGGTTTGGAGGGCCGCTTGGGTTGCTGGATTCAGAAGTGCTATATGCCAAAATGATCCTGCCCTCCGGTGTTCCATGTCTGGCCCCTGTCTGTACATAGTGAGTGAAGAGTATTGTGTTAACGCTCATATATTAATAATAATAGCAAGACTATTAGTTAGTCTCGGTTAATATTAGACTAAACTCTAGTGGTAATGATACTAGGTTTTGTCCGAGGGAAATTGTTTTAAGATTAACGAAGTGGTGTCCAAGAACCGAGTCACGACCTTATCAGGTGAGTGCATAGTTACTTTCATCTTACACACAAATATGAAGTATTTTATATAAATTACGTGCTATGTGTGCATATTGTCTGTATACTTGCTATCTATGATGAATGAACATTTTTATACATGTTTTAAATGATTTAAACTGTATATGTATTTTATATCTACGAAATGTGTTGGGTAAAACATGGGTAGATGAATGATGAGGGATCAAAGATGATATGAGTGAACATAAGAAGCTATAGACTTAGTGCCTAATAAATAACATCGGCAACTATGGACCTAGTGCCAATTAAATAGACACTGGTAGCTATGGACTTAGTAACTGATAGATAAACGGTGGTAGCTATGGAATTAGTACCTGTTATATAAGCGTTGGTAGCTATGGACTTAGTACCTATTAGATAAACACTGGTGATGCGACACGGATCTCCGGCGATTCTCCTGCTCTTCTGCTGCGGCGGAGATCTCCTAGTCATAATCAGAGAGATGTGTTAGAGCCGCCCCAGGGACTATGCCGCGGAAGCAGGCTCCGATGATCAAGTTAGATCATATCATAGATCTGAGATGGTCCTCCATAGCTGGAGAGAACCATCTTGGTGCTAGTGGTGGTGTATTGTAGCTGACAGCGGCGGGTGGCGGCTGAACCACCCGGTCGGAGTATGGTGTGGTGGCTGAGCCATAGCGGAAGTCTAGAGAAAGGCCCCCTTTCATGGAGGAGATACTATTCATTATATAGGGGACAATTAGGTTAAGGGGAATTAGGTCAGGCGTTGGGCCAACCCAATTCAGGCCAAACTAGCAAGGAGCTAGGCAAGGCGGCCCAGAGGCGTCGGGATGGGCTAACGGGCTTGCCCTAGGCAAGGATGGCGGGCGCGCATTAGGAGAGGCCAACAAGGGGGCGCTAGCCCGGGCCGGGAGGAGAGTCCCCAGCAGGGCTAGCAAGGAAGTCCCCAGCAAGCCTAACAAGGGAACGCTAGGCAAGGCTGGCAGGGTGTGCCAGGCCAGGCTGGCACGCTAGAGCAGTCTAGGCCATGCTAATGGACCATATATCATCAAGTCCCCCCAGTCTGATGTTATTGGTACGCGGCCAATGACATCGGACTGGACTTAGTCATATAAACTAGCAGGAGAGTCCCTAGTGAGGCTAGCAAGGGAACGCCAGACAGGGCTGGCAGGGGCGCGCCAGGCCAGGCTGGCACGCTAGATCAGTCTAGGCCATGCTAATGGACCATATATCATCAAGTCCCCCCAGTATGATGTTATTGGTATGCGTCCAATGACATCAGACTGGACTTAGTCATATAAACTGTGCGTCGTCAAGTCCCCCTAGTCTAATGCGATTAGGTTTCTGACAATCGGATCGGACTAGATAAAGCACCAATGTAATAAATAATAAAGAGAAACGACCGAACCTCTCCCACGAGAGTCGTGGGGTTGTGCGAAGAGTCAAACATTGCTATGCGGTTTTAGCTGACTTGATACTCCTTTGTTGAGAGGAGTGCAAGCTGGTCAGTGCGATGCAACATAACTGTTACTGTGATCATGTAGACCGAGGCTACTAAAGAGTTTCAGGTCGGGGTAGCTAAGAAGCGTAACCTCGCCATACACTCTCTAGGACCGTTATCTGATGTAGTTTCTGTTATTAGTCTATATGAAATGTCACCCATGACCATCTACACAGTCTGCATTAATAACCGTCCTGAAGGTGTCTCCAAATTACAATATACCTAACTGGATTCCCCCCAGTCTGATGTGAGTAGCGTAGGTAGCCGGATCAGACTATGAAAAATAAGGCAAGGTTGCTATGTCAATTCGCGATGAAGTGGTAAAAATCTTTGTACGAGATGGATGTTGTCAAACCGATAAGCTGTAAGGTTGTTGACCATGTAACAGGTGGTAGAGGTTCCAGGCGCTGGCTGATTAGGTTGGTAGCGGGGATCACGCAGCGAGACTATTGCCAATACACAGACAATAGAATCATCGTGGGATAAGAAGTGAGGCTATAGGTTAAGGTTGCATAGCGAGACCGTTTCTGAGATCCAGGTAACCGCGATGCTGAGGCATAAGCAGCGAGGCTTTAGGTAGGGCATGCTTAGCAAGGCACCATTAAGGGCCAAGAAACACAGATGCTGAGGGGTTGTAGGTAGTAGGGTTGTTGTCGTGATAATCTTCTTGCTAAAAGGTAACCTCACTATAGTAGGATGCAGTGTGGAGAAGGCTTCATCGATAGTCCGAGCACAAGAGAACCATGATGACTATGAGAGAGGAAACATCGAGAGTGCGATGTAAAGCGTGGACCAGGCTTGTGATGCATGACTCATGGTACGCGGCGATGCGCGACTTATGTTGCGTGACTTAGAAGAATAGCTTAGTCTTAGCAGTTACTGATCGTGGGGATGTCAAGCGGGAGAGCATCGTGTGTAACAAATCAAACTTAGCTACCGGTGATCGTAGATTTATCACGCAGGAGAGAATTGTGTGGGTTGGATCGGGCTCGACTGCTAGCGATCGTAGATACATTATGCGGGAGAGCATCGTGTGGAATGGATCGGACTCAACTGCTAGTGATCATAGATACATCACGCAGGAAAGCATCACGTGGAATGGATCGGGCTCGACTGCTAGCAATCGTAGATGCATCATGCGGGAGAGCATCGCGTGGAAAGGATCGAACTCGGCTGCCAGTGATCGTAGATACATCACGCAGGAGAGCATCGCATGGAATGGATCGGGCTCGGCTTCCAGCGGTCGTAGATACATCACGCGGGAGAACATCGCGTGGAGTGGATCAGACTCGGCTGCCAGCGATCGTAGATACATCATGCGGGAGAGCGTCGCATGGAATGGATCGGACTCTGCTGCCAGCGATCGTAGATACATCACACGGGAGAGCATCGTGTGGAATCATATAGGAAAAGGTTGTATGCCTTTGAGCCTCATTGGTGGAGTGTGCTGCTGATGGGGTTAAGCTGAGAAGCCAAGCGACTCAAGGCAAGGATGTTGAACCTTGCATATGGAGCGCACCACTATAATGGAGTCGGGCAAAGAAGCCAGGCGACCTGAGGCAAGGGTACTGAACCTCGCATGCGGAGCTTGCCGCTATGATGGAGTCTGGCTGAGAAGCCAGACGACTCATGGCGAGGGTACTGAACCTCGCATGCGGAGCTTGCCACTATAGTGGAGTCGGGCTGAGAAGCCAGGTGACTCGAGGCAAGGGTACTGAACCTCGCATGCAGAGCTTTCCACTATGATGGAGTCGGGCTGAGAAGCCAGACGACTCCTGGTGAGGGTACTGAACCTTGCATGCGAAGCTTGCCGCTAGAATGGAGTCGGGCTGGGAAGCCAGACAACTCAAGGCGAGGGTACTCAACCTCGCATGATGAGATTGCCGCCAGAATGGAGTCGGGCTGAGAAGCCAAACGACCCAAGGCGAGGGTACTAAACCTCGCATGCGGAGCTTGCTGCTAGAATGGAGTCGGGCTGAGAAGCCAGACGATTCAAGCAGAGGGTACTGAACCTCGCATGCGGAGCTTGCCGCTAGAATGGAGTCGGGCTGAGAGGCCAGACGACTCAAGGCGAGGGTACTAAACCTCGCATGCAGAGCTTGCCGCTAGAATGGAGTCGGGCTGAGAAGCCAAGCGACTCAAGGCAAGGATGCTGAACATTGCAGGTGGACCTTCCCGCTATGATGGAGTCGGGCTGAGAATCCAGGCGACTCAAGGCGAGGGTACTGAACCTTGCATGATTGGGCATAGCGGCCGACAATCTATATATTTGGCTCAGGGATCAGTCTGGGCCAAAGTGCAACGACACTTGATGCTTTGCTGCATCACTAGCTATAGCTACGGTTTGTGCCTCGCTGTCTTGGCTATTTGTCGAGGGTTACACAGTGATGCTACTTAGAGTTGGATAATGTAGCTGTTGTCAAGTGGAATGTAGCGAGACTGCTGTCGAGAGTTGATCAACAAGGTTGCTGGGGGCCAAACAGCGAGCTGCTAGCAATAGATGAGAAGCACGACTATTGAGAGTTGGGCAATGAGACTATCGAGAGTTAAAACACGAGGCTACTCTTTCGATCCAGAATGTTATCTTTACCTCGAGAGCGCACTATCATGCATAGCATCATCTCTACATGCACTTTAACTCTGCCTCTTCAAAATAAAAATCACTTTTGCATTGGGCCGAGGAGCCAGACGACTCAAGGAAAGGATGCTGAACCTTGCATGATTGGGCGCATCGGCTGGCAATCTATGTGTTCGTCCCAGGTTATTAGGAGAAGCCGAAGTGTAATGGCACCTGGTGCCCTGCCGTATCATTAACTGTAGTGATGATTTATGCCTCATTTTCTAATGACTTCGTCAAGATCTATGCAACGAGGCTATCGAGAGCAGAACTGTGGGGCTGCTGTCAGAAGATTAGCAACATGCCACTGTGGATTGGGCAACAAGATACTACCGATAGATGAGAAGCACGATTACCAAGGGCTGTGCAACGAGACGCCCACGGGTTGAACTACAATGCTGCTCTTTCAATCTGGAGTATTTATGTCACTTCGGCAATGCACTATCATGCATAACATCAACTCTTCATGTACTTTAACTTTGCCCCCACTTCTGCATAGTGTCGTGCTAATCCTTCTCCCCCTTTTTTTTCATAGCAGAGGCGGAGAGAGAGAGAATGTTAGATGCCTAGCTGCTGAGAACTGAGCAATATAGCTACTAAAAAGAGCTAGGCGATACAAGCATTGGCAAGAGTTGAGTAGCATGGCTGCCGAGGGCTAGGCAACGTTACTGCTGGTCCAACATTGTGGTTGTTAATGACTCGGTTTTGCAGCCGCTGGGCTGGGTCGCATGGCCACCGAGGGTCAGGTTGCACGATTGCTAAGATTTTGGCATCGTGGTTGCAGAGGTTAGGCCAGCCCGACTACTGATAACTGAGCAGCGAGACTAGCGGGAGCCAATCAACACAACTGGTGAGAGCTGAGCAGGGAGACATCCTGGAGCTGGTCAACATGACTGCTGATAATCAGGCAGTATGGTTGGTGCTTGGTGTTGGGCCATGGGGTTTCTTCTGCATTAACGACACCAATCTCTTCCAAGGGATGCAAAATCATATATAACGCCAACTTGTTATGTAGTTCAACTCTTTATTCGAAATAGAAATAACACCTCTGCATAATGTTGTGTCATTCTTTCCACTTCCCCTTTTCAGGGAGAGTGGAGAATGGTGTTGGCTTGTGCTTGCATGTTTGAGCCTCATTCGTTTGTACATGCCATTATAAACAATAATAGTAAGTTATCTAGCTCCATACTATGTGAATGGTAGTAAGGTAAATGCTTAATAATGGAGCTAAAGTAGTTTATGTGCATGCAGTTTTGGAAATTGTTCACACCATATGTCTTTGTTTAAACTTGTATGGACAAGCTACTTGCATGTTGTATAAAATAATTAAGTGGTATGCAGTTGGTAGTTGCGAACTAATGATGACAAAATGGGTTGATTATGTTGAAAGTTGTTTGTCAACTCAATTAACAAAATGTGGCATCCTTGCATAAGATGTTGTAGTAAAAATATTATCTATTATGTAGTAGATGTAACAGCCCAAAAATACGACCCAAATTTTTTTGTTTTAATAATAATAAAAATCAGATACCGAACGACATATCATAAGACCATACGTCAAATATCTCAAATCATAATAAAATGTCGTGAAACAACTGTATCAAATCAAAATAAAATCAAAACAAACTCCCAGGACAAAGACTGAAGCTGTGGTGTGTGCGATGCCATCATCCCGAGCTCTTCCCTTTTCTTGCGGAAGTACCTGAAACCAAAACTAAAACTGTAAGCACGAAGCTTAATGAGCTCCCCCAAACTACCACATACCATACAATAACATGTAAACATGTAAACACATACTGGGCCTTGCCCACTGCATCTAACCGAAGTCTGGAAACTGCATCGGATCGACGTCCGGAACTAACCAGGGCCTTGCCCTCTGCATCGGACCGGAGTCCGGAAACTACATCAGACCAAAGTCCGGAACTGACTGAGACCTTGTCCCCTGCATCCGAACGAAGTCCGGAACTAACTGCATCAGACCGAAGTCCGGAACTAACTGCATCGGACCGAAATCCGGAACTGACTGGGACCTTGTCCCCTGCATCGGACCGAAGTCCGGAAACTGACTCAGCATAACGTAGCATAACATAAACATATCAACTAGCATGAACATATAAACTGTATACTGCATTGGGCCGTAGCCCGGAACACATAACACATAAATCTTGTCTGAGCCACGAAGGCATCAAACGTACTAACTACTGCATCGGATAGAAGTCCGGAATCTACTGCTAGCTAAACGGGCCGGCATTGTGGCCTTAGACCCATTCCTACTGGAAGGAAACTCACCTCACAATGCTAACTGTTGAGCACCTGAAGAGGGAACCCCTGACTGCTGCTCCGGCTGCTTCCCGGCTATCATGGACATATAAAAACACTTAATCAGATTAGGGATTCCTTTATGGGTAAAATAACCATTTTACCTCTACTATGGTGTAGGTCACAACATGGCCCAAACCCTTAATTCCTTCTAAGTCCTCCAATGGCCCACTAAAGGTCCACTAATGGCCCAATTTTCCACATTGGGCCCAATTCTCTTTATTGGGCCTTACACTAGGCCCACACCCATACTTGGCCTATAAACACTGACTTCAAATGGCCCCTACGGCCAAAAAGGCTCTAAGTCCAAAGCACAGCCCACACCAAGGCCCAAATGCTCGAAGCCCAAACTGACCCGGTACGCGGGGCGTACCTCTAGGTATGCTGAGCGTACTGGCTGCTGGCTGGTACGCCGTGCGTACCTCCTCGTACGCCCAACGTACAACCTTGATAAGCCAACTTTCCATTAATATCTTATTCCATCGATTCAGAAGTTATAATTTCAGATCCACGACTTATTCTCAGTCCTAAGCCATAAAGTTGCTTACTTGATGGCTTGGATGACTCACAAAGGTTCAAGTCTCAAAACGTAATATCCTAACTCCATAGAAATGGCTAGATCCCTTACAATGCACATGCAAACCTCCGAGATCAAAACTTTATTGCTAAAGAGGTGCTTTGAGCCTAGAGGATGGAGATGCGAAGCTCAAAAACGGATCTCTATGATAAAGGTCCAACCTTTGGGCCCAAAATGTACCAAAACTTCCATAACTCTAGATCTAGCATATAAAGAAGAAAGTTCAGTGCTTTATACCTCTTTTGGATGCCAAATGAAGAGATAATCCCAGATCCTTGAGCTCAAGATATGCAAGTTCTTCTTCTACCACTTCTCTTGTTCTCTTTCTTCACAAAATAAGCTCAAAGATCAAACACACACAAGAAAAGAGCAAAGGGGACGAACTAGGGTTTCTCTTGGGTGAATGATAAGTGAGGAGGCCAAATGGGAGGCTATAATGGGGTTTAAATACGTCTCAACCCTTAAAATTAGGGTTTCCCAGCTGGTCGCGTACGCTGGGCGTACCATAAAGTACGCTTTGCGTACGCTCTTCCTCCCCACGTTTCATTTAAGTATTACGCCCAGCGTACCAGGGGGCTCACGCCCCACATACGGCTTATGGGTTGCGTACACTTCGGCCCATAAATCAGAGTCCAAACCAACCCAAGATGCAAATTCCTAATCATAGCCTAAATAAAATTCGAGAAATTAATTAAATTAATACCTCCAACGTTGATCGTTACAGTAGATTAGTATTTTGCATAAATACCTTAACTCACTGAAGGTAAAGGCATGCCACGATTATCATAATAAAGCTTTTAGTAAATATTTTAGTTTTTACTAAATGGAGATAATAAATAAATGACATTAATTTACTTGAGGAAGGAGAGAAAGTAGACCTTGATCGTTTATATCGCGATCGTATTCTAAAAGTACTTCATGGAGTAGTAGTAGCATGCTACTCTTCTCCCTCCCTTCTCTTTATTTTTTTCTCTTAAGAACGTCACGTGAGTCCGAGTCGCAACACATTCTGTTGAGCGGAGCTTGCGTTGCGCGAGTATAAAATTGCTGGTTTTTGTCTTGTCAAGTCGGGAATTTTATTATAGAGGGAGCCCATTTGAGATAAGTTGATCCACTTGCGAGTTGTGAGCCCAGTAACATATATTGTTAGCCCAAGTCATTTCCCTACTTTTTTTTTGGGACAGAATTGCAACACACGAGCACTATGCATCTGACTGAACATTGCGCATCTGACTATTAAGTTTTCTTTGCAGAAGATGGGCCAGTTGAGTTAACCCAATATTGTGAAGAGCTTGCAAGAGGCCCAAGATTGCATAGCTACAGCCCATTATGATAAATCTTGAAGCTTGAAGTCCATTTGATGTTAGGATCCTGAACTTGTTTAGACAGGACCAACTTTTAACATTTTTTTTATATGACTCTATCTGAGACCAAGTGCCACCTTTAGTCCCACCCTTCTTTTATTAGGGACACATATTAACAAATTTGAGGGAAGAAAACATCCAAAAGGAAAGTAAACACGAGCGGAGCTCTTGGACATTAGACTGACAATTTCATCTGTAAAGGGATATCAGGGCACCAAATCCACTGGCGACGTGATCTGTTGGGTTAGCTACTATAGGATTTCGTTGCGAGGGGTGGTCTGGCGATGTCGTGATTGCAATGCGACGCCTACCCAAGAAAACAAATGGTGTCACACCCCAAAACCTATGAATGGCGGAAACGTTCCGGGTTGGAGGACGTCATGTGCAGTATCACAACAATGCAAAGTAGTAAACAAGCAACAACATCATCCATTTCATTAATAATATAATTTCATACAAGTGTATTCTGTAAAGTTATGTAGACACCAAAAATATACATCAAAAATAAAAGATGAGTCTTGAACGAGCTCCAACTTCTCAAAACCTGGCACCTGTACCTGTCTACTGGTAACCTGAGAATATAAGTTATTTTGAAAGAGTTTCTCAGCTTTAAAGCTGGTGAGATCATAAGTATATTAGTGTCTGTGTTTGTATGAAAGCATTAGTAAGATGTTTTTAAGATGTTTTGTAATGTATAAGTATTGTTATGTTTTGTAATTGTTTGAACTCTCTTAGAAAACCCTATGTTTCCTACTAAAAGTAGCCTTCTACCAAGGCATCTAGTATCTGTGTGTGTTTCTCAAGTAAGAGTGTGTATTTTCCCAATTCCGACTATCATTAACCAAAAGTATAGTTTTTACATTACCGTGCATCGTGTGCATGTTCATGAAGTGAATGTAATGGTAATAATATTATAGTACTGTAGTGTTGTATTAAGTAAATACTGTTGTACTAACTACCTTAAGTAAATTGTAAAATTTTAAGGTAACATGTGATCGGCCTATATCTTGCTACCGAATCAATAGTAAAACGACAATGTAAGATGCCGTAAAAATGACGTTTGGCACCCGTAGACTTGCAAGTCTCACTGTAGCGAGCAGCAAGGTGTAGGATAGTCAATCCAGTATAGATCTATACATAAACTCATACGCTCCCCAATTAAGGAGATTTTGATACAAAAACAGTCATGGCAGGTAGTGCCATGCCCTGTTTCATGGCTCACATAACTGTGTTAATGTATATGTAATGTATATGTGTGCTAGCTGTATTGTGTGTTCTTTCTCTATCTAGCCTGTATGTTTGTTTCTCGTCATAGTGTCTATTGTTTGGTTCTCATCATAGTGTCTATTGTTTGTTTCTCATCATAGTATTAACATGTTTGTATACCCTTGCTACCCAAGGGCATTGTATCTCTTGACTCATGTATGAACTGACTCATTGTATGTTTCATGGTTCTAGTATTAGAATTAGTATCTTCCTAAACTACTCCTATAGTAGTTTACTAGCAATGTATGATCATGATTGAATACCTTTGCTACCTAAAGGTATGGATCTGAATGAAAGAACCTTTATGACTATATATGTATAGAGGATATACAATTAATATTTAAACTACCTTCGGACGGATAACTGATGCCTTAAAGCCACATCCAAACAAGGAAAAGGAATTAAAACGAGCTAGCCTTCCTAAGTCCTTTAAACATTTCTTATATAACTATACATATATAGGAAGGAATCTGACAATATATATGTATAAAAGAGTTTAAGTAAAAGTATTTGACAAGTAAAAGAGTTTGTAAAACAATTTGAAGTAAAACAGTTTGGTAAACAGTTTAAGAAGTAATAAAACCACTTGTTTGGTAGTTATTAATCACAAGTGATTGATATAATAACTATAATTATTCAACTTGTATTCCCCCCTCATAAAAGCATTTAAAAATATATAAAAGATTAATTAAGGGGTATGAACTCACCTGTAGTGAGTGATTTGGGTGAATGGATTGTACAGGAAAACTAAGTGCCAAGTGAAGACTTGAACACACATGCGGGTCGTATTTAACATATAAAGATACATATATGAATATAATTAGTGTTTACAACAACTAATTATTGAATTGGGACCACCTTAGGGACTAGTAAACACTTATATTGAAGTGTTACAACCATATACAAGTGTATATAAGGGATATATGGGCATACAAGGGAGTGTATGGTCAAAACACACACTTTTTGTGTGTGTGCCGCCAGTGTGTGCGGCCACACTTGGTGTGTACGATTGGGTGTGTGGCCATACATGGTGTGTGCGGCCGTACACCTAGTGTTCTTGGTGTTCTTGGCTAAAGATGTTACCTTTTATGAAGATCAACAAGGAGATTTGGATGATACTTGAGAGGATTTCGGGTCCTAGCTTTGAAGAAGTGTAGAAAGTGTTCCAAATGGCTAAGTGTTGAATATATAGGAGGGAGTGTGCGGTTGGGATGGGTGTGTGGTCGCACACTCTTGTGTACAGCCGCACACACCTTGTGTTGGTGTGATTGGCTGAAATGCATGGCGATACACCCACAATACTCATCCCAAGGCTCCTACCCTGCTTATACTAGGCTTTAAACACTCTATTTGACTCCAAACAGTGCTAGAAAATAGTAAAAAACGAGTTTGTCCTTAATTGATTTGAATATGCATAAGATAAAAATTTCGGATTGTCACATCATACCCCCGTTAGAGAGAATTTCGTCCCGAAATTAGAGTTTAAGCAACTAAGTTATTATAAATAACTAAGTAAAAAGATGAGGATATTTCAGTTTCATCTGATCCTCTCGCTCGCAAGTGAATTCAGGTCCTCACTTGGCGTTCCAGCGGACCTTCACTATCGGGATACGACTCTGTTTCGTTCGCTTGACCCCTCTGTCCATGATTTCTACAGGTTCTTCCACGAAGTTAAGGCTCTCGTTGATCTCGATCTCGTCGAGTGGGATTACAAGAGTCTCGTCGGACAGAAATTTTTTCAAGTTCGAGACGTGGAAGGTAAAATGTATGTTACTGAGTTTGCGCGGTAAGTTAAATTTGTAAGCTACAGGACTGATTCTTGCGAGAATCTCGAAAGGCGCTATGTACCTTGGATTTGCTTTCCACACTTTCCAAAGCGTATCAAGCCCTTCCAGGGTAAGACCTTTAATAGAACACGGTCGCCCACCTGGAATTCCAATGGTTTCCTTTGTTTATCTGCGTAGCTTTTCTGTCGGTCTCTACAGGCTTTCAATCATTCACGGATCTGAACAATCTTCTCCGTCATTTCCCGTATGATCTCCGCACCTGTGAGAGTGCTTTCAGGAACTTGTCCTTTAGCTAACTGGGTATCACCCACCTCACCCTAGCACAAAGGGGATCTGCACTTTCGGCCATAGAGGGCCTCGAATGGAGCTGCCTTTATGCTCGTGTGATAACTGTTGCTGTAGGAAAATTCCACAAGGGGTAAATGAGCATCGCATGCTTTCCCAAAGTCGATCACACAGGCTCGCAACATATCTTCCAAGGTTTGGATAGTCCTCTCACTTTGTCCGTCTGTCTGCGGATGGTAGGCTGTACCCATGTCTAGCCTAGTGCCTAGGGAATTTGGTAGCGACTGCCAGAACCTCGAAGTGAATCTACTATCTCTGTCCGAGATAATGGATATGGGAACACCATGTAGTCGTACAATCTCCCTAATGTAAGTTCTTGTAAGTTTATCCATCTTGTATGTTTCCTTGATAGGCAGGAAATGTGCGGACTTGGTCAATCTGTCGATGATGACCCATATGGTATAAAGTCCACCCGTTGTGTTGGGCAACTTGGTAATGAAATCCATAGTGATCCGCTCCCACTTCCATTCCAGTATCTTAGGTTGTTGTAAGAGGCCTGAGGGTTTCTGGTACTCGACCTTGACCTTTGCGCAAGTAAGGCATTTACTTACGAAGGTAGCAATTTCTACTTTCATATTAGGCCACCAATATAACTTTTTAAGATCTAGATACATCTTATCTGAACCCGGGTGAACGGAATAACGAGTGTTGTGCGCCTCGTTCATGACCAAGTCTCTGAAACCACTAAGTTTCGGGGTTCAGATCCGGTCCATGAGATAATAAGTGCCGCCACCCTTAACTTCCAAGTTCTTATCCATCCCTCGCAGGGACTCACTAGTCACATTTTCAGGTTTCATAGCATCGAGCTGAGCCGCCTGTATTTGTGTAGACAAGTGTGAATGGATAGTTAGAGTCAAATATTTGACTCTACGACCAAAATATTCTTTTCGACTTAGGGCGTCAGCTACTACATTGGCTTTACCCGGATGATAACGTATTTTTCATTCGTAATCACTGAGTAGCTCGACTCGCCGTCGTTGTCTCATGTTGAGCTCCTTCTGGTCGAATATGTGTTGTAGGCTCTTGTGGTCTGTAAAGATAGTGCTTTTCGTACCGTACAGGTAGTGTCTCCAGATCTTCAGAGCGAATACTACTGCTCCTAGTTCAAGATCGTGGGTAGTGTAGTTGACCTCATGTATCTTCAGCTGTCTCGAGGCATAGGCGATGACCTTACCTCGTTGCATCAGAACACATACGAGTAATTGATTTGATGCATCGCAATAGACAACGAAGTCTTCTATCCCTTCGGGGAGGGATAGTATTGGTGCGGTGCACAAGGCTCGTTTGAGCGTTTGGAATGCTCTCTCTTGCTTCTCTTCCCAGTCAAAGGCCACGCCTTTCTGGGTCAGTGTTGTCAGAGGCTTCGCAATGTGGTAGAAGTTCTGAATGAACCTGCGATAGTAGCAGCAAGGCCTAGAAATTATTGAATTTCTGTAGGCGTCTTCGGTTCTGACCAACTCTCAATGGCTTTAATTTTGGAAGGGTCCACGTGTATTCCCTCTTCGCTAACCACATGCCCTATGAATTCTACTCGTCGGATCCAAAATTTGCATTTTGAGAACTTCGCATAAAGCTTCTCCGGTCGTAGGGTTTCTAAGACTTTTCGCAGATGTTGACTATGCTCCTCCTTACTACGAGAGCAGATTAGTATGTCATCGATGAAGACGATGATGAACTGATCCAATTAAGGACGACAGACCCTATTCATTAAGTCGATGAATACCGCGGGTGCGTTTGTTAATCTGAATGGCATCACTACAAATTCGTAGTGTCCATAACGAGTTCGGAAGGCTGTCTTCGGAACATCCTTCCTTAGCACTCGTAGTTGGTGATATCCGGATCTCAAGTCGATTTTTGAAACTAAATTTGCCCTTTGGAGTTGATCGAATAAATCGTCAATCCGAGGCAAAGGATAAAAATTCTTTACGGTCAGTTTGTTGAGTTCCCTATATTCGATGCACATATGAAATGATCCGTCTTTCTTCTTGACGAATAAGACTGGAGCTCCCCAGGGTGAGAAGCTTGGTCTAATAAAGCCCTTGCTGAGCAGTCCGTTAAGTTGACAGGATAGTTCTTGCATCTCTGCAGGTGTTAGACGATAGGGCGGTTTGGCTACGGGAGTAGCCCCTAGAACTAAGTCGATTCTGAACTCGACTTGACGTTGCGGAGGTAATCCTGGAAGTTCTTCTGGAAAGATTTCAGGAAAATCGCGTACTACTGGAATGTTCTGAATAGGTTTCGTTTCTTGGCTCACATCGACCACATGAGCAAGGAATGCATGACATTCCTTTCGCAAGAATTTCTAAGCTTGTATGCTCGAGATGATACGAAGGTTCGTGCCGGGTTTGTCGCCATATACTACTAGAGTTTTGCCAGACGACAGATTAAGGCGGACAACCTTTTCGTAACATATGATGTAGGAACGATGAAGACTCAACCAATTCATTCCGATGATGATGTCGGAACTTTTAATTGAGACCGGCATGAGGGCGATCGCAAAGGAATGGCTATCTAGAGTTTAGGTACACCCTATAAATATGCAGCTAGTGCTCTCTGTCTTTCCATTTGCCATTTCTACAGTGAACGATTCTTTGAGTGCTCGTGAATTATGCTTAAGTAAATGAGCAAATTTTTTGTTCATGAAGCTCCTCTTCGCTCCACTATCCAATAGTATACATGCATAAGAGTTGTCGAGGAGAAACGTACCAGTGACCACTGTGGGGTCGGCAACCGCCTCCTCATGGATTATGGCCAGAACTCTTCCCACTCCACCGGCATTTCCTGCTTTTAGGAAGTTCCTCATGTAGTGGCCCACGTCGCCACAATTGTGGCAAGCTTGGCCCACTCCTGTGCCGGGGACTTGGGTGATTGGCCTCTCCAGAGCTTTGCAGAAACGAGCTGTGTGACCCTTTCTGTTGCAGTTCATGCACTACATTTTTCGGCAGGCACAAACGTGATGGAAGTTGCATTTGTTGCAATTGGGCAAAGTCCCAGAATACTGCATGACCGGAGTAGCAGCGGAAGGTGCTATCGCCGCATGAACTGCCACGATCTACTGCTATTTGGCAACCTTCGTCTTCTTTTTGTCATCCCAAAACTTCCGCTTGTACTCAGCGGTTTTGACGGGTTCTTAGATGGCCAGGGTAGTTGTTGTTGTTGTTGCGGTCAGGGTACGAGCCCCATGGTCAATTAGCTGCTGTGCCAATCGCTTGGCACTATTAAATGTAGTGGGATGTGAAGCAAATACATTTCCTTGGTACGGTGGCATCAGCCCCCATATATATCTCTCGATCTTCTTCCCCTTTGTATGTACCATGTTGGGACAGAGGGCCACCAGTTCATAGAACCTGGCGGTGTTGGTGACTATTTTGGAGCCCTTCATGGTTAGGCTCCATAGTTCTTCCTCTAGTTATGGATCTCGCTCCTCGGGCAGTACTCCTTAATCATGAGGTCTTTCAAAGTATCCCATCCCATTGCATTAGCCACTACTAGAGATAGTGACTTAACATGGCTATTCCACCATGTTAGGGCCTTCGTTTCAAATGTGCAAGCAGCAAACTTGACCTTGCTCTCCTCTGGACAGGAGCAGATTTCAAAAAACGATTCGGTTTTCTCGAAGCACTGCGAGAGGGAAATGACTCCGCCCGTCCCTTTGAAGGACAATGGCTTGCAGTTGGTGAAGTCCTTATAAGAGCACTCTCTCGAGCGCACAGGAGCTTCGAATTGAATGGAATTAACAGGGGTTATGCCTCTTCCAGTGGAACCTGATGCATGATATTGAGCCATGGCTGTAGCCACAACGGCGACTACAACAACATTTAGGGCTGCTGTGTCGAACTGAGGAGTAGGTGGTATTGGTGGAGAAGGATTGCGTCTTGTTGATTTACGTGGAGGCATCTTTGAACTGAAAGTTTACAACGATGAAGATTTTGATAAGAATAAGTTAGGGAGAATTGATGAGAATGAATCATGGACTAACTCTCCATAGCCCAACAGCATAAATGAATAGTATGATTAATTGAAGGACGAAAGCATTTGGATATAATTTCCACAAAATTTGATATCTGTCAACAATACTGGAATTAATGGTGTAATAAGTTCAATAAATGACCTCGGAGTAGGTCTTACATCAACCAAGATGGAAATTTTTTGACAGAACCACTACCTAATCGAGACTTAACAGGTCTAAGATATACAAGGATAGGAAATTAAACTAGAGTTGTTACCATAACTAAGTTATATCCAAAAGTGAAGTTGGTGGGAATCTATCGGCGATGAGAACTGCTAGAGTGAGTCCTGGATTCCGACAGAAGGCATTCAATGTCTGTCACACGCCTATCAGACCTAACTTGCTGAGCTCGAAGTTCCCTGACTTCAGCTCGGGTCTCAGTGAGTTCTCTCTGAAGAGCAGCATTTTGGACCAGAGTCCTTTCATGAGCAGACTCTAGCTGGCAAATACGGACTGTGTTAATGCTAGAGTTGGCGTCTACCTCCATGACTCGGTCGATAGCTGCTCGACCCTGCTCGGTGTTATGGGCAATACTACAAACCTTGAGGGGTAGGACTCTATCAGCTGAACCTCATTCAGTGAGGTTGTAGAAGCTTCTATTTCCATTGTAGGGAAAAGGTTGACCTTGTTCCTGACTCCACCTATTCAAGTTTGTGGCCCACAAAGGTGTGGGTCCTTGAAATGCTAGATGAGGGTTTGGGTTTTGAACAGCTGGGGGTTGGTTGTTGACTTCTGCCTCCGATTCAGAACCATCAGAATAGCCTTCAGCTTCATTATCATCCAAGGGAATTGGGTGATCATCTTCTGGTTCCTCTTCTAGCCATCCTACATTGCCGTGGTTTGGATAGTACGGTTCTCCGGGATGATGGAAACCAGCCATTAAATCTACGCGAGAAAAGGGATAAAGAAATAATTAATAGACTATCTAACTAGAATATTTATAAGATGATCTTTATCAGTTATTCCAACACTTATTTAGAGCATACCAGTTATATGTATTCCAAAACATGATAGACCTTCGAATAGGTGATCCTAACTCTAAGCCCACAACCAAACAAGGAACAGGAAGTAGAGCAAAGATCACAGCTTCTATGTCTATGACATCCTAGTCACATATAAACTTAGCGTATCCACTAAACAACTATTGACATACCAATAAAGACCTTTAGTTATCAGATAAGTAATTATAGTAACACAAAATACTCCTATAGTATTTTAAGTTTAATGTTCTGTTCTACGGTTCTCATTGTAGTAGTGTTGGTAAGTTTTTAGACTTGTTGCAACCTCACAACCATACTTAGGCACATGCTAATCACTCCTCGGATAATGTAGTTGATCAGGCTACATCTTCCCAGGGTTGACCATATATCTGTAAATCTACTTGTGCTGCCCAACAATTATAATACTTTTGTTCTGTCCTAGTGACATTGATTTTAGTATGAATGCAGGTATGTATACTTGGTTATATATTTTATTATTTAAAAGTATAAACTCTTTATCAGATTATTTTAATCCCTCTTGTGTTTATAATTCGTATATCTTTTATGGGTTGATACACTCGATTCACTATAAACAATGCTCTGATACTAATCTGTCACACCTCAAAACCTATGAACGGCGGAAACGTTCCGGGGTGGAGGACGTCATGTGCAGTATCACAACAATGCAAAGCAGTAAACAAGCAACAACATCATGCATTTCAATAATAATATAATTTCATACAAGTGTGTTCTGTAAAGTTACGTAGACATCAAAAATATACATCAAAAATAAAAGAGGATTCTTGAACGAGCTCCAACTTCTCAAAACCTGGCACCTGTACCTGTCTACTTGTGACCTGAGAATACAAGTTATTTTGAAAGAGTTTATTAGCTTTAAATCTGGTGAGATCATAAGTATATTAGTGTCTGTGTTTGTATGAAAGCATTAGTAAGATGTTTGTAAGATGTTTTGTAATGTATAAGTTTTGTTAAATTTTGTATTTGTTTGAACTCTCCTAGAAAACCCTATGTTTCCTACTACAAGTGGCCTTCTACCAAGGCATCTAGTATCTGTGTGTGTTTCTCAAGTAAGAGTGTGTATTTTCCCAATTCCGACTATCATTAACCAAAAATATAGTTTTTACAATACCGTGCATCGTGTGCATGTTCACTAAGTGAATGTAATGGGAATAATATTATAGTACTGTAATGTTGTTTTAAGTAACTACTGTTGTACTAACTAACCTAAGTAAATTGTAAAATTTTAAGGTAACATGTGATCGGCTTGTATCTTGCTACCGACTCAATAGTAAAACGACAATGTAAGATGCCGTAAAAATGACGTTTGGCACCCGTAGACTTGCAAGTCTCACTTAGCGAGCAGCAAGGTGTAGGATAGTCAATCCAGTGTAGATCTATACAAAAACTCATACGCTCCCCAATTAAGGAGATTCTGATACAAAAACAGTCATGGCAGGTAGTGACATGCCCTGTTTAATGGCTCACATAAATGTGTTAATGTATATGTAATGTATATGTGTGCTAGTTCTATTGTGTGTTCTTTCTATGTCTAGCCTGTATGTTTCTCTCTCGTCATAGTGTCTATTGTTTGTTTCTCATCATAGTGTCTATTGTTTGTTTCTCATCATAGTATTAACATGTTTGTATACCCTTGCTACCCAAGGGCATTGTATCTCTTGACTCATGTATGAACTGACTCATTATATGTTTCATGGTTCTAGTATTAGCATTAGTATCTTCCTAAACTACTCCTATAGTAGTTTACTAGCAATGTATGATCATGATTGAATACCTTTGCTACCCAAAGGTATGGATCTGAATGAAAGAACTTTTATGACTATATATGTATAGAGGATATACAATTAATATTTAAACTACCTTTTGACGGATAACCGATGCCTTAAAGCCACATCCATACAAGGAATAGGAATTAAAACGAGCTATCCTTCCTAAGTCCTTTAAACATTTCTTATATAACTATACATATATAGGCAGGCATCTGACAATATATATGTATAAAAGATTTTAAGTAAAAGTATTTGACAAGTAAAAGAGTTTGTAAAACAATCTGAAGTAAAACAGTTTGGTAAACAATTTAACAAGTAATAAAACCATTTGTTTGGTAGTTATTAATCACATGTGTTTGATATAATAACTATAATTGTTCAACTTGTATCCCCCCCTCATAAAAGCATTTAAAAGCATATAAAAGATTAATTAAGGGGTATGAATTCACCTGTAGTGAGTGATTTGGATGAATGGATTGTACAGGAAAGCTAAGTGTCAAGTGAAGACTTGAACACACATGAGGGTCCTATTTAACAGATAAAGATACATATATGAATATAATTAGTGTTTAAAACAACTAATTATTGAATTGGGACCACCTTAGGGACTAGTAAACACTTATATTGAAGTGTTACAACCATATACAAGTGTATATAAGGGATATATGGCCATACAAGGGAGTGTTTGGTCAAAACACACACTTTTTGTGTGTGTGCGGTTGGGTGTGCGGCCATACATGGTGTGTGCGGTCGTACACCTAGTGTTCTTGGTGTTCTTGGCTAAAGATGTTACCTTTTATGAAGATCAACAAGGAGATTTGGATGATACTTGAGAGGATTTCCAGTCCTAGATTTGAAGAAGTGTAGAAAGTGTTCTAAATGGCTAAGTGTTGAATATATAGGAGGGAGTGTGCGGTTGGGATGGGTGTGCGGCCGCACACTCTTGTGTGTGGCCGCACACACCTTGTGTTAGTGTGATTAGCTCAAATGCAAGGCGATACACCCACAATACTCATCCCAAGGCTCCTACCCTTCTTATACTAGGATTTAAACACTCTATTTGACTCCAATCAGTGCTAGAAAATAGCAAAAACGAGTTTGTCCTTCATTGATTTGAATATGCATAAGATAAAAATTTTGGATTGTCACAAATGGTCTGATGTCAAGTCTCCGTCGGACGTTGTTGGAGGAGTTGGCAGAGATTGGTGATGATCAATCAAGATTATAAGTGTTGTCGATGAGAGGTCAAATCGATACAGCAGGTGATGATCGGGGACCATCAATCGATTAGAGTTGGTGAGTGGCTGAACATCTTTTGGCTCTGGATGTCTGTTCTTTGGTTTTGTGCGCTGTCAATGAATAGAGGATATTAACGGGCGGGTGGCCTTTGACTGCAAAGGGAGGATGGAGCAGGGAGCTAGCCGGCGATGAGGATCAGAGCAGCGTCTCCGCCAACTGTGCTGGTTTATTGGGTCGTCCAGAGAGCAATACGGTGATTGGAGCTGCTGGGTCGTTGCTGGTCCGGTGTTGCTGCGGTTATGGTGGACCTGCGATTGTTGATTGGAAGCGGTACCTTGGATTTTAGCTATTGGGTATCAAATGGTGTAGGAGGAGATTGGAGCAACGATGCAGTTGCTGGCGTCAGTCTATTGGCTTTGAACCTTGACTCATTCGACGAAGCTAGTTTACTGAATGGCATGTGATTATTTGGCACCTTTCGCCAGCAGTAAATCGAGACGGATACCAGATGTGGTTCAGAGGTTGACTGGGGATGTCGATTCAAGAAAGCGAAAGCTGTGGCCTACTGATGACGCCAACTTAGGGGGGTCACCGGCTCTTGACGCTGCTTTTCCAGATTATTGCCTGAATGTGACCAGCGACCGACGATGGTAGGGAGGCAACAACGTTTCCAAGTGGTCTTGTTGGTGAGCTAAAAGCAACCGACGATTGGAGGGAAACGACTCGTGGTGCTCGAGATCGATGCCACTTTGGTCTTCTGATGGAGGTACTGTTGATTGGAGGTTGCCCGGCGAGTGACTGATGACCGACGATCGGATGGTTTACAGGCAGCATCACTCGGGGAAAGCAATAGCTGGTGGGCCCGCCTTCTTTGTTTTTTGTATATGGAGAAGTGGACCTAGTGGGTCCTATGTGTCTCTTGCCCTTGTCTCTTTCTGAAGCGTGTCGGACCATATGTGGTTGGCGTACACTATCTTTTCATCCCTTTTTTTCCAACTTAAGAGTTCAGAAATACACGATTTTTGATATTTTTTGTGTAATGTGTCATAAATATGAGTTGTAAACATTTTCTCTATTCTGATACACTTACTTTTTGTTTTTATTTTTGTTGTATCACTTCTCCTTTCTCTTCTTTTTTTACTCATTACTTTCTTTGGGCATTTCATCTCTACACCCTCTTTTTTTTTTTTTTTTTTTTAAAAAAAAACCCATTTATTTATGGTAAAACTATAGGGTAAAAACTCATAAAAAACCTCTATTTATCTTTTATTATGAATTTTTTTTAAAGCGCCAAATAAACAAGTTAGTTCATGTACAAACATCCCAGCCCAAGTTACATAGCAATGTTCCAAAAACTGAAGTTTTACAAAAATCGATGGGCATGGGGTAAAAGACCTCTTGTCCCCTCAAACTTTTTGAGCAAATCTCAAATATAAACAAAACAGACATATGCTTCTCTTGTTCAGAGAAAGTTTTGAGTTTCTTGTTCACAGAAAGTTATGAAATCAAAATAAGATAAAAGCTTATAGAGATATTTTCTCCTCTTCTTGTTCAGGCTAATCATCAAAACAACCTGAAATGGGGTGAAACCCAAAAAAAAACATTTTTTTTAAAACTTCTAAAGAAAGAAACAAAAAAAAAACAAAAAAATCCTTTTCTTCTCAAACTTCCTGAACAAACCCCATGTTATAAACAAAAATCAGATCAGATGTAGGATGTTGCTCATAAAACTTCTTTTTTTTCTTTCCAGCTTGCTCAACAAGCTATCAAGATATGAGCAAGAAAATCATAAACTATAGATTATTCCTTTTATGAAAACAACTGGAGATGGAGTAAAACACCACGAATATTTCTTTTCTTTCCGATTACTTGAAAAAAAAACACTAAAACATAAAAAAAAAAAAAAAAAAACGAATCTAAAGGGTTTTTTTTTTTCTTATAGACTTTCTTTTCCTCTTCAGCTTGCTCGACAAGCTATCAAGATGTGAGCAGGAGCAGATCTGGAAAAGTTTTCATTTCCCTACTTTAAGCTTTGAAGGAAACATTAAATAAACAACTTCAACATAGTTTTACCAAGAAAATCATAAACCAAAAACGATTTCCTTTGGGAAAACAACTGGAGATGAGGTAAAACACCATGAAAACTTCATCTCTTCTCAGATTTCTTGAAAAAACACCAAAATAAAAACGAAAATGGGTTAAGAACTCATAAGAAATTCTTTCTTCACTAGTTGCTGAAAAACCCATCCAAATATAGACGAAAATTAAATCTGAGAATGTGTTTTAAAACTTGAGTGTTGCTCAAATGATCTAAAACGAAACATATCTAGAAATATGAGCAAGAAATGAGGCAGATCTGAAGCTCTGAGCAAGAAAACTCAATAGATCAAGAGATCTGAACGACAAAGAAGCAGATCTGAATAGATCTTAGCAAATACTAACGCATATGAACAGATCTTGGCAAGAACCAAACGGATCTGAACAAATTACGGGTAGAAATGCACATATCTAAACAAAACTTAGAAGAAAACACATCAGATCTGAGCAAATCTGGGAAAAAACGAGGTTGAGACCAACTGAGGCTTTTGCTACTTGCTCGAATCCGGGATGGTGCCAAATGATGCGACATGGATCTCCGACGATTCTCGTGGTCTTTTGCTGCGGCGGAAATTTGCTAGTCACAATCAGAGAGATGTGTTAGAGCCACCCCAGGGACTGTGCCCTGGGAGCGGGCTCCGATGATCAAGTTAGAACAACTCATAGATCTGAGATGGTCCTCCATAGCTGGAGAGAACCATCTTGGTGCTAGTGGTGGTGTATGGTGGATGACAGCAGCGGGTGGCAGTGGGTGTATGGTGTGGCGGCTGAGCCATGGCGGAAGTCTAGGGAAAAGTCCCCAATTCAGGCCCAACTAGCAAGGAGCTAGGCAAGGCCTCCCGGAGGCGCCGGGCGGGGCTGGCGGACGTGCCCTAGGCAAGGCTGGCAGGGGCGTACTAGGAGAGGCCGACAAGGGGGCGCTAGACAAGGGAGCGCTAGGCCGGGACAGGAGGAGAGTCCCCAACAGGGCTAGCAAGGGAATCCCCAGCAAGGCTAGCAAGGGAACGCCACGGAAGGCTGGCAGGGGCGCTAGAGGCCAGGCTGGCACGCTAGAGCAGTTTAGGCCATGCTAATGGACCATATTGAAGGGTTTTGAGCATTCTAACACTCCTATGGTGTACATTCAACCCTGGAAACCTTGGATCTATGTTTGACTAAGATACACGCAAATTTGATTTTCCAAGTTTTTGAACCTAACTAGCATGGCATTGGGAACTTTTTAAACATAATACCTAGTAAGAGAACATACCTTTTTGTTACTTGGATTCCTTGAACACCTTGTGAGCCTAGCACCTCAAGTGTCATGCCTCAAATGTCTCACACAACACCGAATACACTTGGAATAAACTTGAGAGAATAATAACACTACTTGAAATCGGCTACGCCCTCACTTGTACACTTAGTGGCCGATTTTGGTGAAGAACATGAAGCTTATATAGTGTGTTACAATTAGGGTTACACCATGTAAACCCTAATTGTCATTACTTTTCATTTCCATGACCCATGGGTTCAATAAACACCATGGAGAATCGTATGCGTTTGAGCCCAACTTGATAATCCATGAAGCATTAGCCCACTATATAAGTATGGATGATTTACACAATCAGCCCATATATTTAATTAGTCTCTTTTTGATCAATTAATTAATTCTAAATTAATTCTTGATCAATACTAATTAAATAATATTATTAATATATTAGATCTTATAATATATTAATAAACCATAAGTGTCTTTATTCTCTCATTTAGTCCATCCAAATGCATGATGTCATGCAACCCAAATAGACGATGCCGGGTCGGTCAAGTACATACCAAATATAGTTATGGACTTAGACACTATTTCCAATAGTCTCCCACTTGGATATGTCTAATAAATATAGCTGCAAGTATGACTTCAGGAACCGATCAACAATCATAGCTCTTTCAAGGTCTCTCGGAACTAAGATGATGACGATACGCCATTTAAGATAAGTGATCATATAATCCTCTGTTCTAGATATCAGCAGAGCAAATACATGGAACAATGTCTTACTATTGTCTAGAAGTTGTTTCCCGATTTCCGATTTGTTTAACATAGACCTTAACTGAACACATCAATTTAGTTCTGACCGGGCCCGATACATAGGTCAAAACAAAATCATCGAGGGGCCCAGGTATTTCTTCTAATCCAAGAAGGAATAGATAAACTTCGACTCATATGTTTTCTCTACTACTTGTTGAATTATACATAAAGGTACATTTTATAACCTCGAGTTACCAATGCGTTTTCGCACAATCAATGTACAACCAACTCATAGGCAACAAATCATATCACTAGGTTTGAAGAGTTATACGATATTACCGTCTCCCGATCACTCGAGATACATTCCATGAAGTGATACAAGTGAGTGTGGGTTGAATCCAATACTCAGAACTTATGAGTACTCATGAGTGTTGTAGCAACTCTTTGACATGTCCAACACTTTAGACATCTACAAGCCAACTCATGACAGTCTTGATTCATAACTACTTCCAACATATGACCGACTGTGGAAAATTTGAATAATATGATATATACCAAAACACAATTATTATGGAAGTCAAAACATGCAAAAAGAAATAATAGTAAACGATTGACAAGTGATAACACTTTACTCATAAATAAACCACACCTTTTATTTATCATCAAATGTCAATTACATTTTACAAATTTCAAAATTATCTAACTTCTAAAACTAATATCATCCTTTAGCCCTATGCTCCTTGCATGATGAAGATGCTTAACCCTAGTCAATCCCTTCGTGAGGGGATCTGATGGGTTCTCATCCGATGATACCCTCTTTACCACGAGGAGTCCTTCTTCTATTTGATGTCTGATGAAATGATACTTTCTGTTAATGTGTCTGGATCTGTCGTGATCCCTTGGTTCCTTTGCTAAGGCAACTGCACTTTCACTATCACAAAAAATTTCCATGGGCTCCTTTATAGCTGGTACAACTCCAAGATCTCCAATGAAGTTCTTTAGCCATATAGCCTCCTTTGCTGCCTCGCTTGCTACTATGTACTCTGATTCGCAAGTTGAATCAGCCATTGTCTCTTGCTTGGAACTTTTCCAAGTAATTGCCCCTCTTTTTAGGGTAAAGACCCAGCCTAAATGAGAGCGGAAATTATCCCAATTGGTCTGAAAACTAGAATCACTATACCCTACCACTTTCAAGTCATCACTCCCACCAAGGGTAAGGACCCAGTCCTTAGTCCTTCGCAGGTACTTGAGAATATTCTTTACTACTGTCCAATGAGCCTTGCTAAGGTTCCCCTGTTATCTGCTGACCATGCTCAAAGCAAAGGCCACATCAAGTCGAGTAGAAGTCATAACATACATGATCGAGCGTACAACGCAAGAATATGGTACTCGACTCATCTCAGCTATCTCAGCCTCTGTACTCAGACTCTGAGTTTCACTCTGTCTGGCATTACACTGGATAGGTAAATCTCCTTTCTTGGAGTTTTGCTTGCTGAACCTCTTCAGCACCTTATCCAAGTAGGTGCTCTGACTAAGTCCAATTAGTCTTTTACTTCTATCTCTCGAAGTCCTTATCCCGAGGATAAAGGCAGCTTCTCCAAGGTCCTTCATAGTGAAACACTTCCCAAGCTAGGACTTTACTTCCTGCAAGGTTGGAATGTCATTTCCTATGAGTAGTATGTCATCCACATACAATACCAAAAAGCTAACTATACTCCCACTAGCCTTGACACACACACAAGATTCATCTTCACACCTTGAGAAGCCAAACTCTTTGACTTTCTCATCGAAGCAAAGATTCCATCTGCGAGGTGCTTGTTTTAATCCATAGATGGATTTATCAAGCTTACACACTCTATTAGGGTATTCTGAATTGACAAAACCCTCTGGCTGATTCATGTAAACTACCTCAGCCAACTATCCATTATGGAAAGCAGTTTTGACATCCATTTGCCATATTTCATAATCATGAAATGCAACAATGGCTAACATAACCCTAATAGACTTAATCTTGGCCACTGGAGAAAAGGTCTCATCATAATCAACTCGCAGAGTTTGAGAAAAACCCTTAGCAACCAGTTGTGCCTTATAAGTTTGTACATTACCATCCATGTCGATCTTCTTCTTAAAGATCCATTTGCACCCAACCGTCTTACGATCAGGCACATTGCCAACCAAGTTCCAAACATGATTGTCATACATGGATTGTATCTCACTATCTATAGCCTCTTTCCATTTAACAGCCTCAGGGCCTGCCATGGCTTCCATGTAGCTGTTAGGTTCATCTAGACTTACCAGTGTGTTATCACTAATAAGTGTATCACCTTCTGCAGTAATATGGAAACCATATTAATTCTCAGGTGCATTCCTAACTCTGGTGGAACGCCTTAAAGGTACAGACTCTTCAGTCGGCTCAACAGGAGTTTTCTCTTCAGGTTGAGGGCTAGGGTTCGAGGTTCCATTTAACAGCCTCAGGGCCTGCCATGGCTTCCATGTAGCTGTTAGGTTCATCTAGACTTACCAGTGTGTTATCACTAATAAGTGTATCACCTTCTGCAGTAATATGGAAACCATATTAATTCTCAGGTGCATTCCTAACTCTGGTGGAACGCCTTAAAGGTACAGACTCTTCAGTCGGCTCAACAGGAGTTTTCTCTTCAGGTTGAGGGCTAGGGTTCGAGGTTCCTTCACCACTTGACTCTTGAATTTATTCAAGGTCAATTTGCCTCCCACTAATTCCTTGGCTTATGAACTGTCTTTCTTGAAAGACACATCTTCTTTCTACAAAGACCACATTATCACTAGGTCTGTAGAAGATATAGCCAAAGGATTTATGTGTGTAGCCGATGAAAATACACCTCTCACTTTGAGGTTCGAGCTTATCGTGAGTCTCGCGCCTCACGAAAGGATCGCAACCCTAAATCTTGATGTGGTCTAGACATGGAACTTTTCCAGTCCATATCTCATGAAGTGTTTTGGAAACCATCTTTGTAGGGACTACATTAAGGATATGGGCGGCAGTTTCTAAGGCATACCCCAAAAGAAGATTGGTAGCGAAGCTCGACTAATCATGGAACGAACCATGTCCAACAAGGTCCGATTGCGCCTCTCAGCCACACCATTCAGCTGTGGTGTTTTGGGTGGTGTCAATTTTGAGACAATCCCACATTCCTTAAGATAGTCAAGGAACTCAGTACTAAGATACTCACCACCTCGATCGGATCGAAGCATCTTAATGTTCCTGCCCAACTGATTCTCCACTTCCTTCTTAAACTCTTTGAACTTTTCAAAGGTTTCTGACTTATGCTTGATTAAGTAGACATATCCATATGTACTAAAATCATCAGTAAAAGTCACATAGAAGCGATTAGCATCCCTAGTCGCGGTTCTGAAAGGTCCACACACATTAGTATGTATGAGATCTAACGAACCCTCACCCCTAGCAATGGTGCCAGTGAAGGGTGACTTTGTCATTTTTCCAAGCAAGAATGATTCACAACTATCCTCCGACTTTAAGTCGAATGACTCCAAGACTCCAACCTTTTGGAGTTGGCCTATGCGTTTCTTGCTTACATGTCTAAGACGACAATGCCATAAAGATGCTTTATCCAAGCTAGTGGAAGAATCGATACACAACACATTATTTCCTAGGTTATCTACAACAAGTACAGTTTCATACACACCATCACAAGGTAATGCTTTAAAATAAAGAACATTATTAAAGAAAGCATAGATACCACCATTTTCATTATCAAAAGAAAAGGTAAAACCTTGTTTGTACAAAGCATGAAAGGAAATAACATTTCTTGCCATCTCTAGCGAATAACAACATTTATTCAAATCTAATGTAAACCCACTACTTAGCAACAAATAATAAACTCCTATCTTGGTGACAGGTGAAGCTTTCCTGTTTCCCATGATTAAGTTTATCTTCCCATGCTCCATATCCTCACTTCTTCTTAGTCCCTGCAAATCAGAACATATGTGAATACCACAACCTGTATCAAGGACCCAAGACTTAGAATGGGGTAAGTTATTAGACAATATAGTGTATATACCTGCATGGTTGGGTTTTACTTTCCCATCCTTAACATCTTTTTGGTACTTTGGGCAGTTTCGCTTCTAGTGCGACTTTTCATGACAATAGAAGCATTCAGCTTCATTGGGGTTAGCAGAAGGAGTGACAAAACCTTTCTTGGTCTTGCTTGAAGAGGAGCCTTCAAGAGTTTTACCCTTGGTACCCTGAGAAGGATTTTTCCTCTTCCTTCCTTTCCCTTGCCCTAATTGCCAAGACAGTAGCCGTAGTAGGAGTAGGAGTAGTAACAACCGACTTACCTTTAAGACCACTTTCAGCAGTCTTTAAAAGTCCTTGAATTTTACTAAGTGTGACTTCTTCCTTATTCATGTGATATGTCATTCGAAATTGATCATAACATGAAGGTAAGGAGTGCAAAATGATATCTATTGCCATCTCCTCAGGAAAGTCAACATTTAGTTTCTTCAAACGGTCCACATACCTTTGCATTTTCTGTATGTGGCCAGTGAGGGATTCACCATCCTTTATTCGGGTTGTTATCATGGAGGATATTATCTTATACCTCTCTTGGCATGCACTTTGATGGTAGCGGTCCATCAAATCCATGTGCATTTCAAAAGGGTAATAGTCCTCATAGGACTTTTGGAGTTCAGCTGACATAGTGGCCATCATGATGCAAGACACTTTGGTAGCATCTCTTTCATGTGCCCTATATTCAGCGATCTCTTCTTCAGTAGCAATGGACTCATCAATTCTCCTTATCAAGGACATATCCTTTTTCCTCGTAACGAGTGACCATCCTGATGTTCCGGATCCAATCCATAAAGTTGGTACCATCAAAGATGACTCTCCCACAAAGGTTCATGAGAGAGAAGGAGCCAGTAGGGTTAGAGCCGGAAGCAACATTGTTGGAAGACATCTTAAAAGAAGAAAGACAAGTTTAGATTAGATATAAAGATAGTCCTTAATAAAATAGCTAAATGTAATATTAAGGCAAGCACCCAACACAATATTTTATAACTTACAAGAGGGATGCTGTAATCCAAGCTATAATATATTTGAAGGTAAGTGAATGACGATTCACCAATTTACACCATGAAAAATGAAATATTTTAATTAGGTTTTAATTGGTTTAGAAACTCCTAGATTCTTTGAGATCCATTGAACTTTTCAATGACATGTTTCAATCTCGAGTGTGCCCTTCAAGTTTTGTGACTGGGATGCTGAGGATCACAAAACAAGGTGTGAAGTAACCATGCAAATTACTTGGTACCCTTAATGTTTATTACCTAATCGATGTGCCGGTTAACCACACGCGCTCCACCGATCTATAATAAACTTTAAGTCACCCTTTTCCTACCTTGTTAAGTCCAGGTTAGTGTGTCGGTTAACCACGCACGCTCCACTAACGACTTAATCAAAGTGAAAAGTGCAATTTCATGGGTTAGCACCTTATTCACATTTTCCTAAAGTAACTACGATTGGGAATTATAAAGGTTTAGTTACTTTATTATATTCATCAAACTTAAATGAGAATTATAGTCCTTGTCCTACCTTTTTCGGCTAACGACCCTCCATCGGTCAAGGAAGCGGTGGGTGAGAGTGGACACCCATTAAGTTGCCATTTTATAGGCAACAACCTTATATCCCCTTATAGACCGGCTTCGTGAATGAGGCTTACTAATGATAAGACGACTTTGTTCTTATACATATATAAATATTATTTAATCTTATAATATTATAAAGTATAAGGGTTGAATTTTAATTATTAAAATTCTAAATGTTGGAACTAAATTATTAAGGTTACTTTACATGTTCCAAAACTTGAGGGCAAGTTTTGTAAACTTTCAAAACTTATCATTTCTCATAACTTATGAGTTAATGGTTATTAAAAATGAAGACTCTTCATTTTTGTAACCTATGTGTTCTTGTAATGGTTATTAACAAAATGTGACTTTTGGTTATCCATAACTTGAGGACAAGTTATGGACTCCATTAAAACACATCAATGATCAAGAATTAAACTACTAAGCAAGTTACAAATAATTCCTATGATCATCTAAACTCATAAGTTCATGAATATTCATATCAACAATTTCAAGAATCATAATAACACATATGAAACTTGAAATTCTGATAATAGCCATTGTAAATGGATTAGCATAAACATTACACCAACTAAAAAAAGTTTTATAACACCAAAACAGTTTAGGGTAATGTTTCTAGTCCATTTCCAGTAGTTTCACTAAGGGCTTCCTACTCGTCGAGTACATGAATTGACTCGTCGAGTAGGATGATTTTGTTCATGAACTTGTCGAGTTCCCCCACGAACTCGGCGAGTCCACTCAGCAGATTGCAATTTTCTTGAGTTTTTTCAACAATTTGCATCAAGTATCAAGTAAACAAGCCTAGGCTCTGATACCAATGAAGGGTTTTGAGCATTCTAACACTCCTATGGTGTACATGCAACCCTAGAAACCTTGGATCTATGTTTGACTAAGATACATGCAAATTTGATTTTCCAAGGTTCTCAACCTAACTAGCATGGCATGGGGAACTTTTAAACATAATAGCTAGTAAGAGAAGATACCTTTTTGTTGCTTGGATTCTTTGAACACCTTGTGAGCCTAGCACCTCAAGTGTCATGCCTCAAATGTCTAAAACAACACCCAATACACTTGGAATAAACTTGAGAGAATAATAACACTACTTGAAATCAGCTATGCCCTCACTTGTACACTTAGTGGCCGATTTTGGTGAAGAACATGAAGCTTGTATAGTGTATTACAATTAGGGTTACACCATGTAAACCCTAATTGTCATGACTTTTCATTTCCATGGCACATGGGTTCAATAAACACCATGGGGCATCCATGGAGCATCCTATGGGTTTTAGACCAACTTGATAATCCATGAAGCATTAGCCCACTATATAAGTATGGATGATTTACACAATCAACCCATATATTTAATTAGTCTCTTTTTGATCACTTAATTAATTCTAAATTAATTCTTGATCAATACTAATTAAATAATATTATTAATATATTAGATCTTATAATATATTAATAAACTATAAGTGTCTTTATTCTCTCATTTAGTCTATCCAAATGCATGATGCCATGCAAACCAAATGGACCATGCCGGGTCGGGTCAAGTACATACCAAATATAGTTATAGACTTAAACACTATATCCAACACATATATCATCAAGTCCCCCCAGTTTGATGTTATTGGTACGTGACCAATGACATCGGACTGGACTTAGTCTTATAAACTAGCAGGAGAGTCCCCAGTGAGGTTGACAAGGGAACGCCAGGTAGGGCTGGCAGGGGCGCGCTAGGCCAGGCTGGCATGCTAGAGCAGTCTAGGCCATGCTAATGGACCATATATCATCAGCTGGTAGCTATGGATTTAGTACTCGATGAATGAACTTTAGCAGCTATGGATTTAGTGCTTTACAAATGAGCATTGGCAGCTATGGACTTAGTGCTTGTCTTATAAACCCTGGAAGCAAGGGACTTCGGAATGAACGAATGCAGGATAGATGAATCTTAGGGTAGACCCTTAAGAGCGAGGAAGTTAATGGGGATGGGTAATTGGGTTAATTGTTTGATGATTAAATATAATAATTATATTATTGTAGGTTGAAAACCCTATGTACTCACCAGGTTTCCCAACCTGACCCACTCCAGCTTATTTGTATCATAGGTGTCGATACAAAGCTAATTTACACTGACGGATTAAAGAGATGTAGATCACTAGTGTAAATGAATGTAAGTTATGTTTATGCTTATGTTTTTGTATTGACGATAACATCCCAAAATGTTTTAAAATGAATAAAAATACATTTCTTCGGAAAGGCTTTGATAATGTATTTATAATGTTTTTCTGGGAACAAATTCCGCAACATTTTTATTAAAAGAATTTCTCTGATTTTTATAAAGCATAAACAAAATCGGTCTTTTTTCTGGCCGTGAAAATAGGGATGTCAAAACGCCCTGTGCTCTGAAGCCTCGACCTCCTATAAAAGGGGTATGAGGTAAGCCGATTTTCTCACACCTTTTGCCATCTCTTTCTCTCTCTACTCTCTCTCTAACTCCCAACTCCCCCCCCCAAGCCTAGGAAACTTCCCTAGCGCTAGAAGAAAGTCTCGTAGTGCCCGAAGGCTCCGAAAAAAAGAGCTTTTCGGCTCAGAAGATCTGCTCGCGTAGAGCTTGGTTTTTAATAAAACCCGTTGTTTCATCAATGGAAATTATTTTTAAGAAGCGAAGCGTTGTCTGAGCTCGGAATCACCATCTTAACAAGTGAGTGCATAGTCCTTTCATGAACATGATTTTAATACAAGTATTGATTGATGTATTAAATATATGTTTATGTGTGAATTATTTGATGCTGCCTGAAATACGTATTAAAGAACATACCTAAACATATATGATGATTTAGGATAAAGAGTAAACCTAAATTATTTGTATCACATGTGTCGATATGAAGCTACATTACACTGAGAGATTAAGGAGATCACTAGTGTAAATAAATGTAAGGTCTGTTTAAGCTTATGTCTTTGTATTGATGATAACATCCCAATGTTTTAGAAATGAATAAAATACAATTCTTCGGAAATGCTTTGATAATGTATTTATCATGTTTTTCTGGGAAAAATTTCGCAACATTTTTCTCTAAAAAGATACTATGATTTTCAAATAACGCATAAACAAATCGGTTTTTTCTAGCTGTGAAAATGGGGATGTTACAGCAAAGATGGGTAGATGAATGATGTAGATAAAAGATGATATAGATTAACATTGGCAACTATGGACTTAGTTCCCTATAGATGAACATTGGCAGCTGTGCCACAACCTGTAGGTGTGTTTGAACAACGTGTTCACTAGATGTACTCTAAAAATGATGACAGTTGCGCCTAAAGGATAATATTGACTGTTGTGCCTAATAGAGAACATCATAATCTTGGCAGTTTCGCCTAAAGGACAATATCGGCAGTTGTGCCTAATAGATAACATCGGCAACTATGGACTTCGTGGCTGTTGGATAAACCCTGATAGCGATGGACTTCATGTCTATTCCTTAGGACAATCCTTAAGAATGAATGAAGAATAGATGATTCTTAGGAAGATTCTTGAGAATAAGGAACATAATGGGGATGGGAAATTAAATTAATTGTTTGATGATGAAACATAATAGTTATATTATTGTTGGTTGAAAACCCTATGTACTCACCAGGTTTTCCAACCTGATCCACTCAGTTTATTTGAATAACAGGTATCAATGCGAAGATACATTACACTGAGAGATTAAAAGAGATGTAAATCATTAGTATAAATGAATGTAAGGTCTGTTTATGCTTATTTTTTCTGTATTGATGATGACATCCCGATGTTTTAAATAAAATTACATTTCTTCGAAAATGCTTTGATAATACCTTTATCGTGTAGTATGGGAACAAATTCCGCAATATTATTCTTTAAAACAGATACTCTTGTTGGGTAGCAGATCTATTTTGTATTGCGTCATTGGGCTCGGTTAATAGTCCAAGTTTTGCACTCCGGTTTGGGCCTGTCCAACCGTGAACTTGTAGGGTTTAGTATATAATAATGTGCTTGCATGCATGTTATGTTAACGATTTTAGAGTAACGATTGATAGCTTTACAGATTTCTTTATCGTTCTTGTAAACCCTAATCCTCTACAGTATAAGTTCTTTATCGAGCTCTTCTGAGGATTGTTTATTAATCATTCGACATCGTTTGATCCATTATTGTGTTCTTGCTGTTTACTTGTTTATTTCTTTACCTATTTTATAGATCTAATCGATCTTAAAGTTGTTTTTAACTTTTCAATTGGTATCAGAGCAGGAGGTTGTGTAATCGATATAGTTCTTTCTGTGAAAAAGGTTTTCGATTAGGGTTATTCCGCAATTACTGATATTTATTGAGCTGTCATCTCATTATTGACGTATCTCGATATTTATTGTTTTGCCCTAATTTGATTTATTACAAGTCTGATCTTTGAACAGGTTTTTGATCAATTATGGACGAGTCGCAATCGAATCCCATCAATATTTCGAACAGCATTGGATCAACAACGAAGATTCCCATCCTGTACACCCATGATTATGAAGTCTAGGCGCATCACTTTGAAGATTACGTTATAGGATCTGAGGATAATGGATACCTCATCTGGGAAGCAATCATCTCTGGACCCTTTTCTCATTCAGCAACTTCAAGGATTATTAAAACTCAAAAGGAGTATAATGATCTTCTGAAAGATGTCAAAGATATTGCGCAAGACGAAAAAGATAAATTTCAGTGCAATATCAAAGCGTTAAGATTGATCAGATTCGCTCTTCAATCCGATACGTTTAGGCTGGTGAGTTCATGCACGACTGCAAAAGAGATATGGGACAGGCTACGTGAATTGTACTCTACAGACGAAGATCTTGAACACTCCATTCAAACCTTGCTCTTGTCTGAGTTTGGTGAATTCAAGCAATGAGCCGAAGAAATGGTGACCCAAACGTTCGATCGCTTCAATCATCTTCTTAGCAAGATGATCAAGCATGACATCGAAAGGAAGCTTATTGAGCAGAAGGTTACGTTTTTAAATGGTCTCAGATCCGAGTGGAGAGCAGTTGTGTCCACAGTTAAAGCGCACGAGCAATTTAAATCCTACTCTTTGGCGAAACTGGTGGGCATCTTGAATTCTTAGGAGAAGATCATGTTATAGGAGAAGAATGTGGTTTCAAGCCTAGGTTCGTTGGCTCTCCTGTCCAAAAGTAAAGCTGTGATGGAGGACGAAGACCTCAACTTGGAGGATTATGACCTCACTTCTGAGGATTATGCTACGATGGTGTCGAACCCCAAAAGGTTCACCAAGAAGAGATTTCCCACCAACAAAAACCGAAATTGGCAGGGAAGTTACAGTTTTGAAAAGGTTAAAGATGAACCGAAGGCTGAAGAATCAAAGAAGGAACCGAAAGCTGAGGGTGATTCTGGAGTAAGTGTCACACCCCGAAAACCAAAGGCAGAAACGTTCCTGGGGTTGAGTCCACGTTGAGTATCAACTCCAATGTACATAGTAATCACAGTAAACAACCATTCCATTACATATATCTGAAAGTTTACATTTGGTTCAAAAGTAATTTGTACAAAAGTTATACATATATCATATGAACAAAACGAGACGAGTCTTCAGGGTACTCCATCTTCACCAAAAGATATCACCGGGTACCTGTCTAACTTGGACCTGAGAATACAAGCATTTTGAAAATCAGCATAAAGCTGGTGAGTTCATAAGCGGTTTTGTTTTGTGAAAATGTATCGGTTTCCTTTAGTTTTCCGAAAAAGGTTTGTTATCCAAGAATATCCCATATTTTCTTATATAAAGTAGTTTAGTTATCTTTCATTACAGTTCTGTTACAAGTTATAAGTTAACCCCAGGAAAATCCCATATTTTCCTAAATGTAAGATTGATTAATAACACAGAGTATAGTTTAATATACAAAACTATAATTTAGACGAACTGTAAATAGAAAGTATTTTGAAAATCTTGGGACTAACATCCCGAACCAGTTATAAGATAGTTCGATAAAGACCATGGGATCACTATCCTGAAATTTGATATAAGATAGATTGATAAAATCATGAGATTATCATCCCGTATAAGAGTTAGTTTCAAAACCATGGGATTACTATCCCGAACAAGATATAGACACAAGATCATAGGATTATCATCCCGAACGAGATATAGACATAAAACCATAGGATTATCATCCCGTACAAGATATAGATTTAAAACCATGGGATTACCATCCCGAAAGAGATATAGATTTAAAACCATGGGATTACCATCCCGAAAGAGATATAGATACAAGACCATGGGATTATCATCCCGAACAAGATATAGATTCTAAACAAAATCATAGTTGTGAATAAGTTTATATTAATACGTATTGTGAGTCGGGTAACCATGCTGATACAACAACAAGACCTCCTTGACGTTAGTCAGACGTCAAATGATATACAGAATTTGTCACCCCAGGCGTGCCCGCCTAACTGTAGCTAGCAGTTAAGGTGTGGGATTGTCAGTCCCGAATAGATCTATTCACAAATTTCTCGCTCTCCCTCCAGGAGACTCTGGTTACACTTCCGGAGAGGATTTACTTGATCATCCATAAAGGGTAGTGACTATCTCACAAGCTAGTATTAAACTATTCACAAGGTTCTCATACGATAACAGACATACAAAGATTTAAAGGCATGATACAGTGAAAATAGTTACATACAGGAAACTATCTAGCAATACATTCAAATGATACGGAGATAGACTGAATCAGACATAGTTTATCTAATAACATTATACAGATATCAGTACATGATATAAAGAGAAATATAGAACCCCAAATTATTCCCATAATAATTTGATTAGTTTGATTATTTTCTTAACTAAAATCCATTTAGTTGTAATCGATAAATCATTCCTTATGCTCAACATAATACATAAGGAGTAGAAGAGTTTATAAATTTGCCAGATATTATTTGAAATACATCAATGTTATAATTCGAAAACAGTTATAGTTTGCTTGTATTCCCCCCCTGAAAACATTGAAAAACACGGAAAAAGGCGTAGGGGTATGAACTCACCGGACGAGAAGTATGACGATTTGGACGCTAAGAATTGATTCGGGGCTTGTAAATACACGAGGTTCCTAATTCTAATGTAAATATACACATTTGTATCTAATTAGGACTTAGTTTATTTATATGTTAGGGACACTTGCTTCAAGTCGCGAAAACACTCCGATACAAGTGTTTGGAGGGACCCGGGTGGCGTTTATGGAAGTGAAATGACACTAGGGACTTGGGACTTGAGTTTACTCCCCATGAGTAAAGTAATATAAGAGTTTTGGTCTAAAACACCCAATCCCCATGAGTTTACGGCCGTAAACTCATGGTGGGGGTGGTTTATGGTGCTAAATGACTTCAAACACTTAAGGGATAATTTCTAGACTTGGTTTAAGGACTTGGAATGATTTCAAAGCATCAAATAGACCCTCTTATGGGAGTTTACGGCCTAGCATGGCTTCCTAGCCGTAAACTCCTATTTTCTCATGAAAATGGTGTTAAATGTTGCTAAAACAAATCACATGTGATTAATAGAATTATTTCAAGACCTAACATGAGTTTGCAAGGGACATTTGAGGGGTTTATGGAGTTTACGGCCTATGAGACCCCCTCATGGCCAAAAACTCTTCTATAGGGTGCTACAACGTGTTTTAAGGCTTAAAACTTGCATGGAAGGGCTTCTAAAATTCATCTAAAGGCTTTATGGGTGATTAGTTGGCATTCTAACACCATGAATCAAGGAGTTTACGGACCAAGAACAAGCCTTGGCTGTAAACTCTTAGAAATCCCTCAAATAATGTGTTTAAGGTCCTTAAACTATTTTTGGTTGGTCCTATGATTTATTCCAAGGCTTTTGGTGGTGTTGGATGGCTTTCTAACACCTTAGAATTGAATTTATGCCATGTTTTGAGGAGTTTACGGCCCAAGCACATGCCTTGGCCGTAAACTCACATAAGTCCCCCAAAAATCATGTTTCAAGTGTCCAAATGCTAAAACCAATGTTCTATAAATCGTATCTAAGCCATACTAGTGATTTGGAAGGGTTTAAGGTCAAGAAAACCCCTTAAATATGAGTTTACGGCCCAAGCTTGTGCCTTGGCCGTAAACTCCTTCAAAGTCTTCAAAATTCATGTTTTAAATGTTCTAAGTCCATATCTTGAAGTCCCTTAGCCATATCTAAAGTCCAAATGAGTTTAGGAAGGAGTTTAAGGGCTTAAAACCCTTCAAATTGGTGTTTACGGCTTAGGCAGCCTCCTGGGCCGTAAACTCACATATTTTGTCCTATTTTATGATTAATGTCGAATTTGGAAGCCAATTATGCTATAGATTAAGGCTAGGAAGGTACCTTAGGGATTTGAGGCCTTAAAATTGAGTTTTGGACCCTTAATCTTTGGATTTAGGAGAGATGTTAGAGAGAGAGTAGAGAGAGAAGGAAAAAGCTTCAAATGAGAGGTTAAACACGTTTATATAGTTCCTAAAACTTGGACATGGTGGAGTTCTACCCGATACCGGCCTTAAACGAAGCTTTAGGTCGCACCCGATTGAGTTTCCGTCACCCGACGAGGATATTTCTAAAACTTATGAAATAAATGTTTTGGGCTAAATTCATGAGTTCCTAAATGATTTGGACCCTCAATGAATGATAATAAACATATAATTTTAGTTAACTAAACCCAAAAATGATATCGGGACATTTCGATCTCCGACGAGTTATTACGGGTAGAATGGGTTTTAGGCGATGAACAACCTCGGGTTGTTACATTATCCCCCCGTTAGAGGGAATTTTGTCGCGAAATTCAAAGAATAATATATAGATCATGGATTGGAATGAGATACGAATGGATTTGTTGCCTCGGATCTTCACTTTCTCAAGCGGAATCTGGTCTCTGTTGGGCGTTCTAACGAATTCTCATTATCGGGACATGTCTTGGTTTCGTACTTTGACTCTCTCTTAATCTACGATATCAATATATTTTCTCATGGAAGTTCCAACCCTGGACGACTTCGGTTTCCTCAAGGAATCACTAGGGTTTCGTTAGGCAGACGTTTCTAAGGATTCCAGACGTGATGGCCTAGATAAATATTACCAAGCTCTAAGGGTATCTGAAATCTGAAAGTTGCAGAATCGATGTCTACGAAGATCTCGAAAGGTTTGATGTGAGACTAAACTAGACGCTTGAAAGAAACTCCCGGGAATCCTTCGGGATAGACATGCTAACTTCCCTTTTCTCAATAATCACAGAAACGATGGATGCGTGGTAATTCACTTTGGGAAAACTTTTGAGTTCTAAGGCATGGAATGATACGGAAGTTTGATGCCGAAGATCACGAGAACAGGGTCGAGGAAAAATCTAGACGGGCGACCCTTTCGAAAGTAGAGATAACAACATGAATGAGACTCGGTCATTTCTTGTTAAACATAGCATCAAAGTATTTTTGCGGAAAGTTTCCCCCTTTAAATTGAATAGAACAGAATAGTCCTCCGGACTGAGGATTCAATCTATAAGTACGAAGTTAGTATTCTCTATCTCACTAGTTAGTCGTCTCGACGGTACACATTCCGATTACATACGAAGGATTGAGTTTAGAAAATGTTCGAATAGATAGATAACAGGTTTCCCTTTTTGCACCCAAAAATCGAAAAGAGTTGCAAGTATAAGAATTATCAAAGAGAAGTATACCTGCGGCGGCAGAGGGATTAGTGGTTGTAGCTGTCTTGGGGAAATTCCTTTTGAAGTGCCCAGCTTCACCACAATTATAACAGGCCGGGCTGATTCCCGCTCCGGATGATTGGTTCGTTGGCTTGGTTGGTTTTCTGCAGGTTCGAGCAAGATGGCCCTTATTGCCACAGTTGTCGCAGATCCTTTCGTGACATGGACCAGCAATGCGGTGGTGGTAGTTGCACTTACCACACCAAGGAAGGGTACCAGTGTATCCACTGGCGGGAGTTTGGGCTGTGGAACCGACAGCTGAAACAGCAACAGGGGCAGTAGCAGCATGGACTGCTACCGTTTGCTGTTTCTTAGAAGACCCTTGTGTACTCGGAGCCTTCCGCTTGTTCCAGGATTTCTTTTTACTTCCGCCTCCACTAGTGATTGGCTCGGGGGTGGTAGCTTCCTCATCGGAGTTGTCTTCGTGATCGATTAAGATTTTCGCAAGACATTTGGCACTGTCATATGTGTCTGGCTTCGCCGCCAAGACATTCCTTTTTGTTGGTTGGGTCAACCCCCAAATGAACCTCTCTATCTTTTTACTCTCCGGGGTAACCATTCCCGAACAAAGTAACGCCAGATCGTCAAATCTTGAGGTATAAGCAGCTATGTCGGAACCCTTCATCTTAAGGTTCCAAGGTTCGTGTTCTAGCTTCTGAAGTTCGCCCCGTGGGAAATATTCTGCGAGAAGAAGCTCCTTCATAGCTTCCCAACCCATAGCATTGGCTACAGGTAAAGTTAAGGATTTGACTCGGCCATTCCACCAAGTCAGGGCTTTGTCTAGGAAGGTACAGGCGGCAAACTTGACTCTATCAGACTCCGAACAGCCACATATTTCAAAGATTGATTCGATTCTCTCGAACCATCGGGTTAAAGCAATGACACCCCCTGTGCCATCGAAGAATGTCGGTTTTGCATTCATGAAGTCTTTATAGGAACCCCCTTTTTGGTGTCCCTGGCTATCATCTGGGTTTTGGGTTTCACCTCCTGAACTCCTAGAGTTCAGTTGAGGTAAGAGAGCTGATATAGTAGCGGAAATGGTTGCCTGAAGTGTTTCCAAATCGATTTGAATAGGAGGTGGTGGCGGAGGAGGATTGTTGTTGTTCGTTGAGTTGGGTCTCTTTCTTGGAGGCATCTTGATCTAAAAAGATCAGGAAAGAGAGGATCATAAGTCCTTTGATTTGAATCAAGAGATATGGGACAGGAGATATCTCATCAAGGCAAATATAGCATCATACTAAGCGATAAAGTAGAAAGGAGTTACCAAGATAGAATATTTTATCGCTAGAGAAATAATCAAGGAATAACGCGTATACGAGGATTTCGACAAAGGATCGGCTCGAGAAATACTCCCATAGTATTTCATGGTTTGCTGCAGCGACGATTTGTTGTTTGGGATATTGGGTAAGTTTTAGGTATGCCGCATACCGCAGTCACTCCCAAGCACATGTTGGTCGTGTCTCGAATGAATTTAGTTGGCCAGGCTATATTGACCCTAGACACAACTACATAACTGCCCAGGTTTAACCGCAGCGTACAACACCCATTTACTTATGTTTTGTTCTACTTATAGTTACGGATTTCGACGGCTCGGCATACTTAAATACTTTTGAAAATACTTATATTTTGTAGGATACTTTTTGTTCAGAGCACTTAGGCCCCTTAATGTTTATAGTCTTATACCATGTAAGGTTTGGTATACTCTGTTCACTATAAACAAGGGCTCTGATACCAATCTGTCACACCCCGAAAACCAAAGGCGGGAACGTTCCCGGGGTTGAGTCCACGTTGAGTATCAAATCCAATGTACATAGTAATCACAGTAAACAACCATTACATTACATATATCTGAAAGTTTACATTTGGTTCAAAAGTAATTTGTACAAAAGTTATACATATATCATATGAACAAAACGAGACGAGTCTTCAGGGTACTCCATCTTCACCAAAAGATATCACCGGGTACCTGTCTAACTTGGACCTGAGAATACAAGCAGTTTGAAAATCAGCATAAAGCTGGTGAGTTCATAAGCGGTTTTGTTTTGTGAAAATGTATCGGTTTCCTTTAGTTTTCCGAAAAAGGTTTGTTATCCAAGAAAATCCCATATTTTCTTATATAAAGTAGTTTAGTTATCTTTCATTACAGTTCTGTTACAAGTTATAAGTTAACCCCAGGAAAATCCCATATTTTCCTAAATGTAAGATTGATTAATAACACAGAGTATAGTTTAATATACAAAACTATAATTTAGACGAACTGTAAATAGAAAGTATTTTGAAAATCTTGGGACTAACATCCCGAACCAGTTATAAGATAGTTTGATAAAGACCATGGGATCACTATCCCGAAATTTGATATAAGATAGATTGATAAAATCATGAGATTATCATCCCGTATAAGAGTTAGTTTCAAAACCATGGGATTACTATCTCGAACAAGATATAGACACAAGATCATAGGATTATCATCCCGAACGAGATATAGACATAAAACCATAGGATTATCATCCCGTACAAGATATAGATTTAAAACCATGGGATTACCATCCCGAAAGAGATATAGATTTAAAACCATGGGATTACCATCCCGAAAGAGATATAGATACAAGACCATGGGATTATCATCCCGAACAAGATATAGATTCTAAACAAAATCATAGTTGTGAATAAGTTTATATTAATACGTATTGTGAGTCGGGTAACCATGCTGATACAACAACGAGACCTCCTTGACGTTAGTCAGACGTCAAATGATATGCAGAATTTGTCACCCCAGGCGTGCCCGCCTAACTGTAGCTAGCAGTTAAGGTGTGGGATTGTCAGTCCCGAATAGATCTATTCACAAATTTCTCGCTCTCCCTCCAGGAGACTCTGGTTACACTTCCGGAGAGGATTTACTTGATCATCCATAAAGGGTAGTGACTATCTCACAAGCTAGTATTAAACTATTCACAGGGTTCTCATACGATAACAGACATACAAAGATTTAAAGGCATGATACAGTGAAAATAGTTACATACAGGAAACTATCTGGCAATACATTCAAATGATACGGAGATAGACTGAATCAGACATAGTTTATCTAATAACATTATACAGATATCAGTACATGATATAAAGAGAAATATAGAACCCCAAATTATTCCCATAATAATTTGATTAGTTTGATTATTTTCTTAACTAAAATCCATTTAGTTGTAATCGATAAATCATTCCTTATGCTCAACATAATACATAAGGAGTAGAAGAGTTTATAAATTTGCCAGATATTATTTGAAATACATCAATGTTATAATTCGAAAACAGTTATAGTTTGCTTGTATTCCCCCCCTGAAAACATTGAAAAACACGGAAAAAGGCGTAGGGGTATGAACTCACCGGACGAGAAGTATGACGATTTGGACGCTAAGAATTGATTCGGGGCTTGTAAATACACGAGGTTCCTAATTCTAATGTAAATATACACATTTGTATCTAATTAGGACTTAGTTTATTTATATGTTACGGACACTTGCTTCAAGTCGCGAAAACACTCTGATACAAGTGTTTGGAGGGACCCGGGTGGCGTTTATGGAAGTGAAATGACACTAGGGACTTGGGACTTGAGTTTACTCCCCATGAGTAAAGTAATATAAGAGTTTTGGTCTAAAACACCCAATCCCCATGAGTTTACGGCCGTAAACTCATGGTGGGGGTGGTTTATGGTGCTAAATGACTTCAAACACTTAAGGGATAATTTCTAGACTTGGTTTAAGGACTTGGAATGATTTCAAAGCATCAAATAGACCCTCTTATGGGAGTTTACGGCCTAGCATGGCTTCCTAGCCGTAAACTCCTATTTTCTCATGAAAATGGTGTTAAATGTTGCTAAAACAAATCACATGTGATTAATAGAATTATTTCAAGACCTAACATGAGTTTGCAAGGGACATTTGAGGGGTTTATGGAGTTTACGGCCTATGAGACCCCCTCATGGCCAAAAACTCTTCTATAGGGTGCTACAACGTGTTTTAAGGCTTAAAACTTGCATGGAAGGGCTTCTAAAATTCATCTAAAGGCTTTATGGGTGATTAGTTGGCATTCTAACACCATGAATCAAGGAGTTTACGGACCAAGAACAAGCCTTGGCCGTAAACTCTTAGAAATCCCTCAAATAATGTGTTTAAGGTCCTTAAACTATTTTTGGTTGGTCCTATGATTTATTCCAAGGCTTTTGGTGGTGTTGGATGGCTTTCTAACACCTTAGAATTGAATTTATGCCATGTTTTGAGGAGTTTACGGCCCAAGCACATGCCTTGGCCGTAAACTCACATAAGTCCCCCAAAAATCATGTTTCAAGTGTCCAAATGCTAAAACCAATGTTCTATAAATCGTATCTAAGCCATACTAGTGATTTGGAAGGGTTTAAGGTCAAGAAAACCCCTTAAATATGAGTTTACGGCCCAAGCTTGTGCCTTGGCCGTAAACTCCTTCAAAGTCTTCAAAATTCATGTTTTAAATGTTCTAAGTCCATATCTTGAAGTCCCTTAGCCATATCTAAAGTCCAAATGAGTTTAGGAAGGAGTTTAAGGGCTTAAAACCCTTCAAATTGGTGTTTACGGCTTAGGCAGCCTCCTGGGCCGTAAACTCACATATTTTGTCCTATTTTATGATTAATGTCGAATTTGGAAGCCAATTATGCTATAGATTAAGGCTAGGAAGGTACCTTAGGGATTTGAGGCCTTAAAATTGAGTTTTGGACCCTTAATCTTTGGATTTAGGAGAGATGTTAGAGAGAGAGTAGAGAGAGAAGGAAAAAGCTTCAAATGAGAGGTTAAACACGTTTATATAGTTCCTAAAACTTGGACACGGTGGAGTTCTACCCGATACCGGCCTTAAACGAAGCTTTAGGTCGCACCCGATTGAGTTTCCGTCACCCGACGAGGATATTTCTAAAACTTATGAAATAAATGTTTTGGGCTAAATTCATGAGTTCCTAAATGATTTGGACGCTCAATGAATGTAAATAAACATATAATTTTAGTTAACTAAACCCAAAAACGATATCGGGACATTTCGATCTCCGACGAGTTATTACGGGTAGAATGGGTTTTCGGCGATGAACAACCTCGGGTTGTTACAGTAAGCTGCTACTATTGTGGAGGAACGAACCACTATGCAAAGGATTGTGTCCTCAAAAAGATGGTAGAGAAGGATGAGGAAAAGGATGAAGAAGCTTTGTTGCAGAAAAACCTGGATGAAATTAGGAAGAAGAAATCTACCGCTAACTCTTCTATGAACGCTCTAATTGTGCAGGGTTCGGTTGCTGATGACGAGTTCGGTGGCGTAGAGGTTTGGTCAACCGACTCTGAAGATGATGAAGTGAGGAAGCCTTCTCATGGAAAGGCTTATGTGGCTAAAGTAGAAAGCAGTGGAGGAAGGTGTTTGATGGTGTCTGACATATCTCAGATGAGGGGATATAACACTAATGGTGGAAATAATGAACCGAAGGGGCAACAGGATATGTGCTTTACAGCTAAGCCGCTTAGCATGCAGTTCAACGAACTCGATGAACAGATCAAGAAGGTACAATCAGTTTTTGTCTCATTTAAAGTCCCACAATGCTCATATGAAAAAGAATTAAAAAGTGTTAATTCAAGAATTTCTCATCTAGACAGTAGTTTAACTCAAACTCGGGTCACCAATTCTAACCTAACTAACCAATTAAGCAGGGTGTCTTCGAAGAGTGAGGAACGGCGCATGTGGATCGAACTAAAGGAGTCGGAATTAATCAAAACAAAAGATGAAAACATTTATTTACAAAGAGACAATTTAAAGCTTTTGAAACAGCGAAACATTTTTTGTTTGATTGCCAAACGTCTTTACACTAATATTACTCAGCTTCATTTGGATTGTGAAATAGGACAAAAGATTCATCGCATGATTTTACCTTTCCTTGAGTGTAAGGAGGATGAAATTGATGCTGAAGCGTATAATTGTGAGAGTGTTATTTCATCTGAGGATATTAATCCGACGTACATGTATGGACTGGACAAAATCGAATCTTTTATTAAGTCCAAGGACCATAAGGACATGCTCAAAAACCTTTTGGATGAAAATGATAAACTGAAACTAAGAACCGAAACCATACAAAAATTTGACTCCTTAAACGCCAACTTGAGCTCAGAAAATAAAATTGATGTTGAAAATGCATCTGAGCTTAATGAGGACGACAATATGAGTGAAATCTCTGTAGAGGACACGGTTGACTGTTCAGAATTTGTAAATAGCGAACCTGAAAACCACAAGAATCTAATTTCAGAAAATTCAGTGGAGTTCGCTCGTATGTCCCAACAAAAGTCCCCAGTTCTTGCAGAAAAGGCAGTAGTATATCAAAAGGTCAGAACCACTCCAAATCAGGTGTACAAGGTCAAAGGTGTAACCGAACATCAGACTGCTGAACTCACAGCTATTGTAAACGAAGACAACGCTGACGGTTGTGATGAGTTCTTCTGGTCTACTCCTATTGATAATGCTGATGAGACGGTAGGCTAATCTGAAAGGACCTCATGGAAAAGCAAAGGGAGATACGTACCAGAACCCTTGAATAAACCTGATAACGTCGATGTGCCAAGCACGAGCGGTACGAAAGACATTCCTCAAGAAAAAGGAATTCCAGCAAAAGAAGTCACATCTTCAAGTGAAACTTCCTCAGTTCAGAGTGAACCAGCTAAAGAAAAACCGAAATCGAAAGCCAATATCCATCATCAACCAAAGCAGATGAGAAATCAAAAACGGCAAAGGAATCAGAGATACAGGAAGAATCTCTCTGAAAGAAAATAGTTTTGGCAATCTCAGAATGCCTATTTCTCACATCAAGACAGGAACTTAAAGTCAGAAAGAAATCCTGTTGAATCGCAAGAGAGCAACAACAACCGAGAGTAGAGGTTCGGTTCGGGGAGAAACATCAACCGAAAGCAAAGGTTCGGTTCTAAGAATGACTCCAACCGAAAGTAGAAGTTCGGTTCAGAGAACTACATCAACCGAAAGCAATGGTTTGGTTCGGAAATCAAAAGAGATCAAAACTCTAAGGTTGGTCCCACTGATGATCAAAAGCAAAAGGGTCACCTAGAGTCTCCAGTCAAGAAGTCATCTCAATCTAAGCTCTCTCATTCTAATTCTTCAAACCCTTCTAACTCTTCTCCACCTCATTCTAAATTCCATTCTGTTTCCTCTCAAAAATCTCAATCTTCAGCTGAACAAAAAGGAAAACAGAAGGCTTCATCTGTTAAACCTGAATCTGAATCGAATGGATTAAATCCCAATAAAATTAAAGTTTTTACCATCAAAAAGAAAGATGAAACAACACTAATAAAAAAAACATATTTAGTTGACATCTCTCTTACTATTCCTATTCCTGTGAAAGGCTCACGTGGACCCAAGAAACTTTCGGTTCCTAAATTTGCTTAATTTTTGCAGGTTCTCAGTGACGAGCAGTTTGACGAAGAATGGTACATTGATAGTGGCTGCTCACGTCACATGACAGGAAGGAAGGAAGAGCTAAGGGAATACAGGTCTCTTTCAAATGGTGGAAACGTCAAGTTCGGGAACAAATCCTTCGGCACCATAAAAGGATATGGAATGATCACAAACGGTGATTTCACGATAAGGAAGGTTGCATACATGGAAGGGCTACAACACAACCTCATCAGTGTATCTCAGCTTGTTGGAGGTACCGGTCTCAAAGTCTCATTCGATGATGAGGGCTCTGAAATAATTGAGAAGAAGACGAAAAGAGTTATTCTCAAATCGGAGCGTAAAGGTGAAATGTTTCCTCTAAACCTCAAACCCATCAAAGGAAACCCAACTATCTGCTTGTTATCAAAAGCACAATCTGACGAAAGCTGGCTGTGGCACCGAAGGCTCTCTCATCTCAACTTTAAAGACATCAACAAACTTGTCACTGGAGGCCACGTTCGAGGTCTTCCATTGCTCAAGTACGATAGAGACCATCTGTGTGCTGCATGTGAAATGGGGAAGCAGAGTCGTCAAAGTCATCCATCTATAATAAACACTAAAGTTGTTGAACCACTTGAATTACTTCATATTGATTTATGTGGTCCTTCATCTATCGAAAGCATCGGTGGTAGCAAGTATATTCTTGTTATTGTTGATGACTTTTCGCGTTTTACATGGGTGTTCTTTCTGAAGCTTAAATCTGAAGCGACTCACAAGCTAAAAGTGTTCATCAAGCAGATTGAAGTACAGCTGAAGAACGTCGTTCGCAACATCAGGAGCGACAATGGTCTGGAATTTAAGAATAGAGAATTCGAAGAATTCCTGGCAGAAAAGGGAATTAGTCACAACTTCTCGGCTCCCTACACACCTCAACAAAACGGGATTGTCGAAAGACGAAACCGATCTTTGTGTGAAGCCGCCCGAACCATGCTAAGTTTCGCTTCCTTATCTCTTTATTTTTGGGCTGATGCTATTTCTGCTGTTTGTTTTACACAGAACAGGTCATATCTCAACAAGCGCTTCACTCTAACTCCTTATGAGATCATCAACAACAGGAAGCCAAATGTGAAGTTATTCCATGTGTTCGGTTCAAGGTGTTTCATTTTCAATTCCAAAGAACACCGAAACAAGTTTGATGTCAATGCCGACGAAGGGATATTTCTGGGCTATTCTCTCACTTCTAAAGCGTACAGGGTATTAAACAAGCGTTCGAGGAGAATAGAAGAAACTTACTACGTGACTTTTGATGATAGCTATGTCAAAAAGCTAAAGGCCAACGAAGACACAGCTGGGGAAATCTTTCCTCAAACTGGCCAAGTCACAGCCTCGATCGCAAATCTATTCGAGATGTTCATGGAGCTCTTTGATGAACCAGAGAAAGCCACTCTCTCAGAAGCAGACGCAACAGACAAAAAGGTAGATCATATGAAGCAAATTGTCGAAGATGCTGCAAGAAGAATGAATAAAGGAGGATCAAGTTCTGACGATTCTCCACCACTCAATGCTTCAGTCGAGGGGGAGGATCAACCATCGTCAACTCAGCCGACCTCACACGTTGAGGGGGAGCCAAGGTCTCCAACTGCTCCCGAAAGCACTTCACCAACCGAAAGTGCCTCACCATCCGAAGGTGCATCAATGCCCGAAAGCTCCACACCACAAGAAACCTCTGAAGCTCAAAGCATTCCTGAAAGCTCATCTATCGAGGGGGAGTAAGCTGATATGTCTTACGACTATGAAAGCCAGTCCGAACCAGAAGAAATGATAAATTGGGTCCAACCTTTGATCCAAACTATCCTCCTCTCACCAAATGGACCAGAGATCATCTTATCTCTCAAGTTGTTGGTGATGTATCTGAAAAAGTTCTGAGTCGATCGCAACTCAAGGCAAAATAGACTTCCTTGTTTTCAAAAGTCGAATTTTGCATGTTTAACTCATTCGTATCAAAAGTTGAACCAAAGACAGTTAATACTGCTCTTGATCACTCTGATTGGGTTCAAGCCATGCAAGATGAACTGAACGAATTCGAAAGGAACAAAGTCTGTCGTCTTATTCCAACTCCTCCAGATGCCTCGGTTGTTGGTCTTAAATGGGTCTTTAGGAACAAAATCGACAAGGAAGGAAACGTAATTCGAAACAAAGCTCGTCTGATCATGAAAGGATACTGTCAGGAGGAAGGGATTGATTATGAAGAGACTTTCGCTCCTGTAGCTAGGCTGGAATCCGTAAGAATATTTCTAGCCTATGCTGCCCACAAAAACTTTGAGGTCTACCAAATGGATCTCAAGTGTGCATTTCTCAATGGAGAACTCGAAGAAACTGTGTATGTGGAGCAACCTCCTGGATTCGTGAATGAAAAGTATCGTAATCATTGTTACATTTTGGATAAAGCCGTGTATGGACTGAAACAAGCTCCGAGAGCTTGGTATGAAACGCTGACTAAATTCTTAAAGATGTCCAAATAAAGCAAGGTTCGGTCGACCCAACTTTCTTTCGCAAGAAGGAAGGTAACCACCTTATGATCGTTCAAATTTATGTCGATGATATCATCTTTGGCTCAACGAATCCTAGCCTAACAGCTGAATTCAGAAAGCTGATGGAGACTAAATTTGAAATGAGCTCAATGGGTCCTATTAACTTTTTCCTTGGTTTAAATATTAGATAGGGACCCGACGACATCTTTATTAATCAGGAAGCTTACACAAAGACTCTCCTTGCAAAATTTGGCATGATGGGAGATTCCAAAGTTAAAGTTCCAATGGCATTCGGCACCTAGCTCACTCCATCCTTGGACAAACCGGCTGTTGATATTACGCTTTATCGTCAGATGATAGGCTCACTGATGTATCTTACTGCTAGCAGGCCTGACATAATGTTTTCTGTGTGTTACTGTGCTAGATTCAGGCAAACCCACGCGAATCTCACATGCTTGCAGTGAAGAACATTCTACGATATCTTAAGCGAACTGCCTCTTTAGGTCTATGGTATCCTTCCAACTCAGGCTTCTTCGTTCAAGCCTACTCAGATGCAGACCTTGGAGGTTGTGGACTTGACAGGAAAAGCACCACTGGTGGCTGCCAATTCCTTGACGGGAAGTTGGTTAGCTGGCAGTCAAAGAAACAAACGTGTGTGTCTTTGTGTATAGCTGAAGTAGAATATATTGCAGCTGCATCCTGCACCTCTCAAGTGATTTGGATCCAGAGTCAACTCCGAGACTATGGACTCAATATGAAAAAGATCCCACTATATTGCGACTCTGAAAGTGCAATTAGGATCTGTCATAACCCAGTGCAACACTCCAAGACCAAGCACATAGCACTGAGGTATCACTTCATCAAAGATCATGTGGAAGATGGAAACGTTGAAGTACACTTTGTTAGAACCACTGATCAACTGGCTGATGTCTTTACCAAAGCCCTTCCTGAAGCCTCATTCAACAAAATTCTACAAGGGCTAGGTATGATGGAATCAGAATCAGTACCACAAACTACCTCTTGATCTCAAACGTAAGAAGCGAAATAAACCGAATGTTCGGGTTCAGTTGAATCATTTGTACTCGCCCATCAATCCAAAGGTAGTTTTTTTGGTTGTAAATTTCATGTACAAAGTTGTTTATCTTATTGTCAAAAGTATTTCCTTTTTGAAAGTCTAAATTCCTTGGTTTTCCAAAAATTTTCAAAACCGAAACCTACCGAAGGTTCGGGTTCGGTTTTTCAAAATTTTTCAAAACCGAAACCAACCGAACGTTCGGGTTCGGTTTTTCAAAATTTTTCAAAACCGAAACCAACCGAACGCTCGGGTTCGGTTTCTCAAAATTTTTCAAAACCGAAACCAATCGAACGCTCGGGTTCGGTTTTTCAAAATTTTTCAAAACCGAAACCAACCGGACGCTCGGGTTTGGTTTTTCAAAATTTTTCAAAACCGAAACCAACCGAACGCTCGGGTTTGGTTCCAAAGTTTTTTTTTCTTTTCTTTTCCAAAGTTTTTTTTACTTCTTTTATTTTCTTTCTTAGTCTTATTTTTCTTATTTTTTTTCTCATTTTTTATATATATCAAAACTCCAAAAAGTATTTTGTTCTTCATTTGCTTTTTGTCTTTAATTTTTATATGTGTGTTCGTTCGTTTATGGGGAAATTTTTGATGGATTAGTTAAGTGTCCCTAGAAGCATGCTGTTGTATGTGCCCAAAGTCTCATCAGATGCTGAATAACAACCTTAATGACTTGGTATACACAAACCTTGTCTTCCCAATTAGGCTATCACATTTATTCTAATCAAGAGCTACCTAACTCTCTTCTCACATGAGATAAGAGTTTTCTGCTTGGTCCTACTTTTATAGTAGAGGTACTTTTCTTTCTTACACCATCTCCATTACATTTCTCCATTAAATTCGTTTCATCATTGTAACCCTTGAGACTCTCAGAAATTCCCACTGAGGTTTATGGTTACTCAAAAACTGTGTTTATGATCTTAGTTTCGTGCCACTACGAGCTGAGTGAAACCCAAAATTCAATACCAAATCTGAATTGACGGTGAACAATTAATTTGCTCAAGTTTTCACTAATGAATTGGCGGACGTATCCTCATGAAATCTCAAGTTTTTCTTTTGTGTGATTCCTATGAAATTGTTAAACACCATAACATTTCTTCCCTTGGGATCCAGTTTTAATTTTTTTTTGAGATTTTATTTTTTCCAAGCCACTTTAAAATCATTTCCTACCTACTTGTTCAACAGACTACATCGGTCTCACAAGTACTTTGTTCACTTTCTATCTTATTTCAAGATTAGGACTGTTGAATCAAAGCTAAAGCCACCCTAAGGAGCCTAATTAAAAGAAGCCTTTCAACACTTCTTAATAAGTGTTTGATCGTTATTTAACGGGAAACCACACTAACACTTTAAGGTCTCTCTAGACATTGACGGAAGAGATTCGTGCCCGGGATCATTTGTTTCGTGTCTTTATTGACATCACAATTATTCCTAAAAAGATTTGCTTTATTTCTTTTCTTTTTACACCCTTAGCACGAAAATCTTTGATTTTCCAAAATTCGGGTACTAATAATTACAGGCTTTTTCTGTGGATCGGTGATTAATTATAAAGATGTGGTCAAAATTAATCCACGTGGGAGTATTATTCAAAAGATGCCGTTACAAGGATAAGATGAAGGGTTGTTGACTCAGGCGGGAGTCTAATTAATTTGATTTCAAACGACGGTAAAAAGGGAACGCATGCGAATTTGAAACGTCCAATCTTTAACTGACGTCGCAGACACGTGTGCGAATTTGAAACGGTTCCTCTCTGGCACAGAAAGGCGCGTGTGTGAATTTGAAACGGTTTACAAGAAACGACGCTTGATGGGAGGCGTGTTCCAAGGAATCTGACACTCTCTCTCATGCGTGATCATCGCTTACCTTAACTGTCACGCATCTGTCAAATTCCAGGGAAAACCTTTCGTATTTCGATAGAAGATTTGGGAAGATATTTCTCTCTCCTTAAACCCCAGTATAAAAGGCGACATCATCTCCCTTTTACCTCTTTACTGCATCTAAATTCCCAAGAGAGCAAAAATTCCCTGAAACCCTTACTGTTCATCATCTTTTTCCCAACTTCAACAATGGCAGAATCATCGTCCGTTCACGCTACTTCTCACATCCTTCCCATTCGCCCTCAACAGTGTTTGGTGATCGATTTAACCCCTCAGACATACGACTTCTACATGTTCCCAATCATCGAGTGCCTGAAGTATTCGCCAATAGCACCTGCACTTTCACGGGTGGAATTAGTGCCCATGGTGCTTTTATCGCAGATCTATGCGACTGCACATTATGATAAAGCAGTCGATAGAATTTTCTTCGAGGTTTCTGATCACAAAGCCTCTATTTCCAAGCAATGATTTGGCTCATTGCTAGGGTTTGCTGCTGACCCTTCAAGGGTTAATCCGGAGACGATTCCGATAGGGCACCTCTACAATATGTTCTACAATATGGCGTACACGGAGGCGCTCACCTCCGTCGCAAAGTTCAAAAAGTTGTGGTTGCCGCCACAGTGGAACGGCATGTTCACTGTCCTTTTCAAGGGTCTTTCAGAACGGAGCTCAGGTTCAGATGGCTCCAGTCGACTCTTCCTGTCCATTATGTATGGAGTTTACAATGGCGTCAACGTCGACTATGGGTTGGTTCTCTGGCAACAACTCATCCAAAGTTTATCCTCTTCTTCACGACATTCTGAGGTGTCGTATGCAAGGTTTTGGACCCTTATTACTAAGTGGGCGATGGATAAGAACGATGTCCCCACTGTTTCCGGCACATCGATGTCTTCGATTGGTACATTCCATACCACGAAGATCATCGTCTCAGATGCATCGAAGTTCCCTTTCATTGGTTCCATCCCGGAGACCATGTACGCTGATGTTCCAGCTGACAGCAGGATCATCCGGACTTACAAGGAGTTCAAGCAGTCTGGTCCGAGGGATCTCACGCAGGAGATGCTCAAGTCCATTCATGATGCCGATAAGCATGTTTCAAGAGGCAAAAAGGCAGACAAAGAGAAGCAAGTAGCGAAAGGGGCTAAAGGCCCTTCTCCTAAAAAGAGGAAAGCTACTAAAGCTGCTCGGTCCCCGCAGCAGAAGAGGCGAAAGACTCAACCAAAGCGAAAGCTCATTATCGCTTCCTCTTCAGGTGAGTCGGAGGGTGAGAGTTCGGATTCGGACGGCTCTCAAAGAGGCCACACCCCTCAAAGAGGCAACACCCCACCCATATCACCTACCCCTGACATTGAAATCCATAACTCACCAATTCCCTCTCCCACTCAAACAATTCCCACTTCCTATCCCACCATAAAACCCTCTACCAACATTCCTAAAACCTCTTTCCCTATACCACCACCCATTTTCACCAATGCCACAACAACATCTACTGCAAAGGTTACAACCAACGTATCTGATACGGGGGTTCATACCGATGCAACCGAACCACCGCCAGCAACCGAACCCATACACACAACCGAAACCCAACAACCACCCGAACCTACCCCAGCTCAAACTCAACCTGAACCTACCCACACCACTATACCTCCAGCTTCTCCACCACCACCATCTCCAGGTCATGCCTCTGACGGAGATAACCCTTTCCTTGGCGGGGAGAACATGACATTTGATTCGGTCTATTTTAGTCGATTTCAGGTGCAAAGCGACGATGATGAGGATGCTCCAGTAACAAAGAAGCACCTTAAGGAGTTGCACGAGAAGGTGGACTTGCTCATTGCTTCCTCCTCCAACTCTCAATCCTCTCTCTTTGAAGCTGCTCTTCAGAAGATTGTTGATGCCTTCTCCAGGGCTCAGCAAGACTGGGTCGCTTCTGCCACCGCCGCCATAGATGCCTCGACGAAAGCTTGTGAGGCTGCGACCGAAAAAGTCGATAAACTATTCTCTGACGCCTCTTCCCTGTTAAAGTCCTTACAGGAGAGTGCCAATGCTACCAAGACAACGTTGGAACCAATTGTTCAACAGTTGGCCACGTTCGTCTCCACAGAGTTGAAGTCCTTCGCCACCCTTCGTCAAACTTTAACAGACGACAACTCTGCCCTTCGGACCTCTATCGACGAGCGCCTCTCTAAACTCCAAGAGGATCTAGCCTATGACAACTCGTTGATGGACGCTCTCACAAGGAAGACCACTGCCCTAAAGGTCAAGAGTGCTCAGCTTTTCCACTCTCAGTAACAAATTGACGCTCTTCGATCCGAACGGGAGGTCATCAAGACGTGTGTTTCGGATGTACACTCAGCCATATCCAACATCCTGGAAGCGCACGATCCGATCCTGAACCACTCTGTGCGGCGAACCCTTGCAGAGAAACTCGCTCCTGCCCTGGATCTGCTCAGTAAAATTGAAGGGCTACCTAGTTTCGTGTCCACTCCGAAACAAGGGGGAGAAAAGGAGTCCGGATTGCAACCTCCTCTTTCCTCAAAAGCTGCTCACACAACCGAACCTCCTCCTACAGGCCAAGCCTCTGGTTTGGGTGTGAAGGATAAAGGCAAGAAACTTGCTGATGATGAAGAGGAAGATGATCAAGAAACTATTGCCGACTTGCTAAAATGCAAAAGTCATCGCAATACTGAAGATGACCATGTTTGTGTGGCGCGAGAAGCTGAAGAAGCTGAACGCAAAAAGAAAGAAGCCCACAACCTCCTCGAGAGCAGGAAGACTCTTTTCCCTTCTTGGACTCAAGAGAGAATGATAAAGGAGGCAATCGATACTCCGAGCATCTTATGGCTCGAACCGGTGATCTCCTTCGACTGCTACAACTCTGTCGACTCTCAGTTCGACATGCCCTTAACCCGAAAGGCGTTCATCTTTCACGCCTTTGCCAATGTTGCCGAAGTCCCTCATCCTCATCCGGAGGTTGATCGGGAATTGATCGAGTTCTATCTGAAGGCCGCTCAACCCCAGTACCAAACCTGGAGCGCTCAGAAGATCATTAACGTTCGGGTTCTGAAGCCATATACTGAAGGGAGATTTATCAACGTTCGGTTTAGGGTGATTAGAGGGTCTGCAAAAACCGAACATCTCATCTCTTTAGCAGATCTACCGAACCTCAACCCCCATGACTGGATCGTTCTGCACAACATCCTCTTGACTAATGAAGCCGAATATGGTCCGATCATTGACCATCTCAAAAGGATGTTGGTGTGCTATATCATGGAGGTCGCCCTGATGGATCAGGAGATTGCAAATGTCTTCAAGAAGAAACCGAAGATCTCTCCTGTTGGCTCGGCCAGTGATCTGAACCAGATGAAGATGGGAAAGATTGACCCAAGGCGAAACTCGGTCATGTTCACTAGGGCTGAAGGATAGAAATGTCTCTTTGCCTTAGCGGATAAACATCTTTATACCACTGCTTGTCTTGAGCATGTGTTGGGGATCATCCACAAGTGTAAAGAAAATACAGCGGATGATATCAAATACTTTGACGACATGATTCAGTGGTACATCCGATTCAGACAGACAATACTTGCCCTTATTTCGCGTCTGTTTCAGACTGTAAAGAAGAAGGTTCCTGCTGTTGCTGGCCCAAGCAAGAAGTAATGATCTCGCTCCAATTGACGCAAAGGGGGAGATTGTTGGGTAGCAGATCTATTTTGTATTGCGTCATTGGGCTCGGTTAATAGTCCAAGTTTTGCACTCCGGTTTGGGCCTGTCCAACCGTGAGCTTGTAGGGTTTAGTATATAATAATGTGCTTGCATGCATGTTATGTTAACGATTTTAGAGTAACGATTGATAGCTTTACAGATTTCTTTATCGTTCTTGTAAACCCTAATCCTCTACAGTAGAAGTTCTTTATCGAGCTCTTTTGAGGATTGTTTATTAATCATTCGACATCGTTTGATCCATTATTGTGTTCTTACTGTTTACTTGTTTATTTCTTTACCTGTTTTATAGATCTAATCGATCTTAAAGTTGTTTTTAACTTTTCAACTCTGATTTTTAAATAAGCATAAATAAAATTTTTGAAATGACCGTGAATTTGGGATGTTACAGTCGAAGGCACCAATGTTGGCTCGCTAAATTGTGTATATACGATGCTAGCTGTTTTTGTGACTCGCATTTTTCTATGAGCCTGTGTGGTATTATATATATATATATATATATATATATATATATATATATATATATATATATATATATATATGTTGGATTAATGTCAAAGTCCATAACTATAATTGGTATGTACTTGACCCGACTCGGTGTGACAACCGTAAAATTTTGGTCAAGTCAAAGTCAATTATAGTCAACAAGTCAAACCGGTCAACTCAGCTAACCCTTGTATTTTGGGGTTTGCAATATGTTTCCTATTATACAACTCGCAATCCTAATACAAAGTATCACTTAGAGCTTTCACGTCTTCGGGAATTCTAAACCCTAATCAGAATAAATGATGAAACTACTCAAAAAAATATTATTCCATACCCCTCGAGAGCGTATAACGTTCATAACAAGGCTTAACGGGGTGTACAAACCTTGCGATACGAAGCCAAACACCCAAAAGGGTCACAAACGAAACCTCTCTCAATCTCTTTCACTCTATCTCTCTATCCCAAATCTCTCTCAAAATCTCTTTTAACTTTTTAGAATCATTCGGGTCATCCTGACCCTTAACAGAGCTAAAAACCTCTCGAAATGGGAGGTTTACTTGAAAAACAGCCTTATAGGGCCGAAGCTCCTATTAGCACCGAAGCCCCATTAGAGTCGAAACCCTTAAGAACCGAAACCCTATAGACCGAAACTGCTGGACCGAGCCAAACCTGCTGGACCGAACCGAACCTCGGAGGACCGAAGGTCCCTTCGGACCGAACCTCCTTTCGCGCTATTTCGTGTTCGGGCTATTTCTTCCCTTTCGCCATCGATCCTGGCTGCTGGGGGACCGAACTTCGGCCCTATCCGAGCAACTTCGCAGGAAGCCCCTTTTCACCCGGTTTTCGACCCCGACTTCGTTTTAAGCCCGTTTTCAATGATTTTCGCACGTGATTTTTGTAAAAATCCATATTTCATTATTTTAAACCTTATAAAATCATTATGGACCCATATCTTGGTGATTTTCTAAGACAAAACCCTTACAATTGTGTGATGAAGTGCAAGGTACATAAAGGTACCATTGACTTTTCCCATAAAGTTATGACACCACTATTCATGCTTTATGTCACTATTCACATCAACGCTTACCTACTCATTGTACTCTAACTCTTCTTCAACAAGCTTCCTTAACTCACACCCACAAAGGGACTTTACCATTCTCATTCCCTAGATCACCAACACTTCACCAAAAAGCAAATACACTTTTCTCTCTCATTTCTCTTCTTCATTTCGATATTTCCTCCAGGAGTTTTAGAGTTCTCATCCATATTTGGTAAGTAATTTCATCTCTCACTTGATTTCCTTACACTTCTTCACTCAAATCAAGAGTTCCTAACACAAATATCATCATATTTGTTGTTAGATCTTCGAATCTTCAAGCATCTTCTAAGTGTTCTTGAGTTGAACACTTCTTTCCTTCATCATCCAACTACTGAAATCAATCAAGGTTAGTTCATACCCCTATCGTTTCAAGTTTTCTTAAGTTTTATGGGGGAATACAAGTTAAAACACCAAGAATACAACTAAACTCAACCAACAACTTTCATCGGAAAAGTTGAGCCTCATTCACGGACTGTTTTGACCTTATTAAACGTTTTATATTTCAAAAATGTTTAATATGAAAGTAGTTTAGGTTCATAGCTTTACAATGACTACTTGAACATCCCCATACGATATTTCTACAATTTATGGTGATTTTTACAAAACAGTCTATCTTTTCATAAACAAATCCGGACCAGTCTGTGAATATGGACGTTTTAACACAATTTGGAGGTCACTAAAAATAATAATAAATTTTTTGAACAAACTACACATATTTTCTAAACTCTCAGAGCTTACGGATTCTGATTTTGACCTTTGATGATTTTTCTATAATTTTTCTAATATCAGTAACAGAAAAGTAAAACTAGATAAGTAGGTGACAAATTTCATTTGCCCCCTGTAACTTGCTGAACAAGGTGTGTAGTATTACTTGAGTATATGTTGTTATATTACATGTCATTTTACTTGCTAAATAGGAATATATCATAACAAAAAAGGATTTCGATTGCATACGAATATTTTGATAAACTATAATAAGTAAAGTTTATGTCCACTACCACTACAACTTTTTGATAAACTATAATAGGTATAGTTTAGGGTTCATTTACACTACAAACACATTACTAAAGGTTTCATTTACACAAAAATGGTTTTCATCACATCAAACATTTTGATAAACTATAATAGGTATGGTTTATGTTTCACTTCAATACAAAAACGGTGTTTAGTCGAAACACGTAAATCCTTTAATGACTAATTTGTGAGTCAGTGGCTTCACGGTACTTTTAGAGTAACGCATTTTTAGTGATGTATTATTACTAGAGTCTCTTGTAGGGAGAGCGTGATAGTTGTGAATAGATCGATATTGGGATTGACACCTCACACCTTGTTGTCAGCTATAGTAGGACCTCGAGGTCTACGCTTACAAATGTCATAACAGTTCGGACGCCTGAAGAACGTCGTCACATGCCATCTAGGTCATAGCATGGTTATAATAACTCACATGGAGTATTAACAAAACATAGGATTTACGGGGATTTCATTCTTTTAACACAAGTTTTATGTCGATTTAAACTTACAAATACTATTATTAGTATGGAAAACACTAGTACATTTTCGTTCTTCAGTTTTAAGAATACTTTTCATCTAGGATTGTTAGTTTTCCGCTATAATTGCTAAGTGTACATGTTAGGGTTATATAAAATTGAGTCGTAATCGACTTAGAATTGGTGGGCCCGCCTTATTTTCTGTTCCTTGTTCGGTTGTGGGTCTAGGGTAGACCCATTAGATTCGACGGTTTATTTAACTAAAATTTTATATAACTTATATACACTTGGAGATTATAGAAGGAAACTACAGGTATTTCCAGGATGCACTATTTCATAACTTAGAAACTTACAATACACTCTTTAAGAAAATATTGGATTTTATGGAATCACTTTGTCGCTTTTACAAGGAAAACGGCTTCTTCCTCAAATAAAACTCTTATGAACTCACCAACTTAATTGTTGACACTCTTCCAAAACTACTTGTATTTTCAGGAAATCAGTGAACAGGTAATCAATTGCTTTTGAAGATGGGACGCTAAGGCGTTATGTTTAAAACTCATTTTGTCATCATGATGTAATTTACATGGAATCATGTAACTCGTACAACAATGTAACCTTTTAAATTATATTGATGATGGTTGTGTTTCCTTTCTTCATTATTATATTCATTGTTATGATACTATACAAGAAGTCATCCGCCCCCGAATGTTTTCGCCGTTCTGGTTTGGGGGTGTGACAGATTGGTATCAGAGCATTGTTTATAGTGAACTAAATATATCGAACCATATAAGATATACAAACTATAAATACATTGGGACTGAAAGTCTCTAAAGATTTTCAAATAACTATACTTTTAGAAACAAATAGTTTCTCGTTAAAAAGTATGAGTACATGCATACATGCTAGTATAGTATCATAGATGGAACAATACAAAAGTATAAGGATCAGTTGAACATTGTGAGTATGCCTTGGAATATGTAATCAGGTCTGGGATGGATATTGCCTAATCAACTATATTTGTTCGAGAGGTGACCGGCATATTCCAGGGGATAGTCATAATGGGCAACAAGTCTAAAACTTACCTAACTTTCATACCAAGGAACTACAGAATCAAACCTAAAGCTTAAAATACTATAGGAGTATTTTGTGTTACTATAACTAACTTATGTGACAACTAAAGACCCCTATTATGTCACACCCCCGAACCAGACGACGGAAACGTCCGAGGACTCACGTGACTTTAATTGAATACCATCACAATGAATATACATGAATCATAACATAAACGTCAGCATGCATCAATGTATTACAACTGGAATTGTTCACATCAAGTACATTGTTTTAACATTACACATTCATACATAAATAGTTTGAGTGTTTTTAACAACGTAACATCAAACATTACTTCATAATACTCTTCTGCTTACCTGATACTAGAGAATACAAGTTATTTTGAAAAACGTCAACATATGAAATGTTGGTGAGTTCATAAGCAATGTTGTGATAAAATGATTTGTGTAGTTTTTTAAAAACCCAGAAAATCCGATATTTTCTGAAAAGACTTTTGTTTATCAAAGTGTGAGATCCATAAGTTGATGCATGAATGATTTCAAACACACACACACACACACATATATATATATATATATATATATATATATATATATAAATATATATATATATATATATATATATATATATATATATATATATATGTAGGGTATTTTGTATTATAGTTATAAGATTTCGAACGAGTAGTATTGAATTTCCCGGAAAACCCGATGTTTTCCGATATTGAAATGTATTCATGATTTCTGATTTTTGTATTGTCTTAACGAATGAATATTGCTTAATCCACATAGTATATCGTCCTAATTTTGTCTACTTTGATTTCGCATAAGCGTTAGCGAACGAAGAGAAAGGGGGCATTATGGCCCACTACTATCGTAAGTACCTTAGGCTATCGCGGATGCGAAGGACACGATGGTCCAACTTGCATTTGATTACTGTGACCTTACTAGCTTTTCTAACGGGACACTTTGGCCCACTAGCACATAAAAGCTATTGAAAGTTCTTTTATAAAATATTGGGTCATTGAAGGCCCAATAACATATAAGCGTTATCCCTTTGGGCCCAAAGATCATGTTGGTAGGCTTGCAAGGCCCAACAAGATGATTTGAAACTTATAAGCCCAAAGTTTGTAGGTTTATTCTTTTTAGTTATCACATATCTATTGGGGAGTTTTGTTTTAGCGATTGTTGTTTTGTGTTGATTCGAGACCGAATCAATTCGTTTATAACGATATTTGGTATTGAAGGTGTATTCGTTTTCCGTTTTATCGCTATACGGGTATCTTGTATTTTGTCTTAATGAATTAATTTGTTTAAAAGTATGATTTTTGCCTTTTCACTACCATTCTTTTATAAGAATGACACTTTTAGCCCCTTTATATAAAAGAATGTCGTTTTTAGTCCTTAAAACATTTTCTTGACACTTTTGTATCATAAACTTGTTGAAAATACATTTTTAACCCAAAATTTGTTTTGTAAATAGCTTTAGCCCTTCCAGAATGGTGTTTTCTCGGTTAGAACCCCAAATTTTGCAACTTTTTCAGTTTTGGCCCAAAATATAAAAAGTTTACATTTTTTATCATTTTTGAATTTGAAAAGCATTTTTGACCCTTGAAATAGTTTTATTTCACTTCAAATCCCCTGCTTTAAAGAATGTTACAATTCAGCCCCCTTAAAACTCCAAATTTCGCAATTTTGGGCTTATTGGGCCGAAGAACCCATATTTAGCCCAATAACCTAAATTTTTTCATTTGAAGTCCTTTGAAAATTTTAATATTCAGAAAAATGATTATGAAAACTGTTTTGACTCTTTTGACCGTCAAGAAACCATGACTTGATAGTTTTTAACCCAAGTTTTGTATTTTTGACAATTTAAGCCCTAAAATGGGTTTTATGTTAGAATATGTTCCTCATAACCTTTTAAGCTATTTTTCTTGACTTGTTTAGTGTAAAATAACTTATATTATCTTTGTTTCCTTTCCCAAGTCATAGATCTCGAATTATCACTCCTTTTTGTTACATATTTATCACAAAAACACATAACATCACACACATACATGCATAAAATCACACATAGCATACACATACACATAGATCTACACATTTTCTTGTATTCTCCCCCATAAAACATATGAAAACCGAAAAAGAGGGGTATGAAGCTCACCTTGAGTAGTGTTTTCGGTTTTGAAGAGAGAAAAGAAGAAGATTTCGATCCTAGCAAGTCTTCTTGGTAGTTCTCGAGTTTAGTGACTTCTAAGGTGCAAGATCACAAGTTGGAATAGATTTAGAAGAGATTTTTGATAAAACAAAGAGTCTAAGTTATAGATCCAAGTATGAACTTACCTTAGATGATGAGTTTTGTGGAAAAATCTCTTTGAAAGCTTCCTAGATCTCGAAAATTTGGAGAATAATGGAGAGAGTTTCCTTGAGAGAGCTTGAGGGAATGGAATGAATTTTTGTGAGTGTGTGTGTGTTGTGTTCGGCCGAGAGAAGAAGAGAGAAGGTTGATGAGATAGGTGCATGGAAGTATGAGAGTATGCTTGGAAGTCCGCTAAATAAAAATGAGTTGGCACACACAAGTCAAGTCATCCTTCTTAGTGGGCTTGGGCCGAGAATGAAGAGGGAAAGAGAAAGATTTGGGTCTTGAGTGCTTAGCCCATATTATGACTCACTATAGATGAGGTTTAAGCCCAAATAAATCAAAGTGTAATTTTATGAACTAATAGGGCTAAATTAATTTGGTTGTGACCCATTAAGGCCCAAAATATTATGTTTCATGTATATGGGTCCATTTAGGGCCCATTAGAGAGTTCTAGATTCAAGATGGATAATTTGGAAGTTTATTAGTCCATTAAGCCCAATAAGGAAGTCCTAGTCCAAAATGGACTTAAACCGGGATTTCAAAGGTTTCTAATCCTTTGTTGATCTTTTGTAGTGCTAGAATGAAGTATTTAGTGAAGTTTTGTTTTTATAGAATAATTATCATGCATGTTTTCTTGTTATTGATTTATAATTGTTATAAGTGTTGTAGCTACAAGCCCTGAAAATTCCTAGTTGTGACAAATTAGTAGGTCTATAATGATTGATTGCACGCTAAGTTTATATATAATCAAAGATATTATAGACTTAGAATCTATGACTATTTCTCTACTTCATGTTCCTTGTTTAGTTGTGGACTTAGAGTAGAGTCATTTATTCGAAGGTCTATTCTATCCCAAATTATGTATAACTAGTATGCACTATGTGATTATAGAAGTGACTAATAAGGATCACCCCTATAAGTAATTGTAGGATTAGACGTCTATTAATTATCTCTTCTACCCCTATTCTCACACGAACAACATGGCGGGAGCTCAACTACCAGGAGACCCCTATTATCCTAACCAGGAAGACTGTGACATACCCTTATTTCTCGGCCAGAAAAGACCGATTTAATTTATGCTTTTTAAAATAAAATCAGAGAAATCTTTTTATAAGATATTGCGGAATTGGTCCCCAAACAATATATGATAAAAGTTTATCAAAATCCTTCATTAAGAAGGTATATATTTTCCATATATATATCAAAACCTCGGGATGTCATGTTCCGATACATATCAAAAGCATAAACAAGACATTATAAGCCTTTCAACAGTTATTTACAACTACTGGCCTATAATCCAAAAATCTCTCGTCATCCTCCGACTATGCTCGGGGTCCACTACCTGTAATCATAAAACTGAGTGGGTCAGGCTTGGGAGCCTGGTGAGCATATAGGGTTTTCAACCCACAGTAATAATATACTTATTAAGTTCACCAATCAACAATAACCCTGATTACCCATTCTCGTTGTCCTCACTTTACGTCCCTAAACACCTATCACAAGGGACCTAGCCTAAGGATTATCATCGGGATGGACACTACTGCTAAGGGGTTTCCTCAGCCATACATGTCCTTAAGGCAACCATGAGGGGGATGAAGTACGCCAATGAACATTTAATTCATCAACACTTACAAGTTGCGAACCTGCTAGTGTTCCACTGGACTATCTAGAAAGTCCGTGGTCGTCATCTATACTTCACTAGATGACTACAACAACAACAACAACAACATCGACATCGACATCGAGGCCTCTCACCATTTTAACACACATCAACTATTTCATCTACCCATGTTCTACCCAACATATTTTGTAGATAAAAAGCATATACAGTTTAAAACTTGTATAAAACATCAATTCAACAGTCACCTCGAATAAACAATTAGCATATTTACACATAACACATATTTCAAGGTAAATACTTCATATCTATGTGTAAATTGAAAGTAACTACACACTCACGTATTTTGGTGAAAATCGGGCAGCAAATGGTTTCCTAAAACGACCGTTTCTAATAAAACCGGGAGTTTTATTGAGAAACAGGGCTCTGCAAAAGTCGGGCTTCGAAACCGAAAAGATAAATTTTTCGGGCTTCTCGGGCACTTCGTGGGGTATTCCGGGCTTTACAATTGATACCGGGGCTTTGCGGGATGTTAAGATGAAGAAAATATGGAGAGAGGGGCTAAAAATGGCTAAATTCCAAAAGTAACCGGAAACCCTCGCAGGTACCCTTCTATTTATAGGGTCCGAAGTTTGATCCAACGGCTGAGAAGTCTCCGGATCCGACGGCTAAGAGGCTTCGCAGAGGGGGTCTCGCACCTGGCTCGCACCTGGCGCGCACATGCGAGGGCTCGCTGTCGGCTTCTAAGTGGACCGCGGCTTGCTGGCGCACCTGCAAGGCTTGGAGCTAGGCTATGCGAGGCTCGGACACACGCGGCAGCTGGGTGAAGCTTCGGCTGGGGAGCTGGCTGCTTCGGATTGGGCCTCCTCCTCGGTCGAATCAAAAGAGGGCATGTGGCTCGCATGACTCAGCAGCCTCGGTGACTCAGCAACCTAATGACTCAGCAGCCAGGTGACTCAGCAGGACACACGTCACTTTCTAAGCGAGGGTGACGTGGCAATTGTGACTATGCGAAATTTCTCGGTTTTCGTGCCAAAACTTCTAAAATCCATAACTTTCGCATACGAACTCCGTTTTTGACGTTCTTTATATGCATGCGTAGCTAAAATTACGATCTACAACTTTCGTTTAGACTTCGTCGGCTAATTTTGAATTTAAATTTTATATTAGTATTTTTAACAGACCGGGACAGGAAATCCGTTAAAAATTTATAACTTCTTCATCCGACGTCCGTTTTCGTCAGACTTTTTACCGTTGTGCTCCTAATGACGAGACCTTCAATTCTCGTTTAGGTTGTGTCAGCTAAAAACCGCTCGATCTAAAATTCGAGTTTTTAGCTGTCTACTGCTACGCTGAAACTTCGAAAAATCATAACTTCCTCATACGAAGTCAGATTTGGGCGTTCTTTTTATCGAACTTCTCGGTTTAACGAATACTACGACTTTCGTTTAGATTACTAAGGCTAAAAAGTAGTTTATCAGAAACTCACTTTTTACGACATTCAGCACCGTGCCGGTTTTGTCGCGAAACTTCGACAGGTTATAACTTCTTCGTTATAACTCGGATTTTGGTATTCTTTATATCCCCGAAATCCTTGTTTCGACCACTACAACTTTATGTAAAGATATCGGGCTTATCTCACTCTTTAATTTTGACACTTATTTTTAATCTTAATTAATTAAGCCCTAATAATTAAGCATAAAACATATAATATTCACATAATTCCTTTTCATTTCTTCAAAATGAGTTACAAAGGTTAACCTAGACTATCAAATCAATATAAATGCCTAGGCTAGAAACACGAGTGTTACAAAGACGGTGGCTAGAACGAAGAAAATTCTGAAGATGTTCCTGAGGAAATAATAGAAGAAGGTCCCAAAGATGATCCAAAGGAGGATCTGAATGAAGCGAAACCAAAAGAAGACCATGACAAGAAGAAATGGGAGAAGACTCCGACGAGGAGCCCGAAGTCTGCAGTACATCCCCAATCCCTACACCTCGAAGAGACTTCCATGGTCCGGCACCTTGATGAGCTGTAGACCTATAGAGATGGAGGTAGGAACAAGTTCAACTCCCTTCCTACAAGTATGGAAAGAGGCTTCTACAACCTTAATAGAGGAGGATGAGTAGACATGGCCCTTCTTTTCATAATACGCCACATCTCTTACTAGAAGGTACAAACACGAGCATCGGTCAGCCGAATCATGAAGGTTGGCGCTACCACCAAGATCACCGCAATTCGCCTTCGTCACCTGGATGGAGGCCATGAACAGATCAAAAACTACATCAAGCTTTCAGAGAGAAGTGACTGCAACTCAAGTCGAGATTAGAGAGTATCGGGAACGTCAAACAGCGTTAGAGAAAACACGTGATAAAGGCAGAACATCAAATAACAGAAGCTAGGGCGGAGGTTATAGCAATGCAGACTTTCATGTCTTCATCCTATGGCCCACAGAACATCCTTGTCGTGAGTAGTACGCACGCTACTGACATATCGATACAGACTCAGACTACTTGAATTTAAATGTTGCCCCTTCACATACATAAATTCGACCCTTCAAATTTAGGGACTACATTATTCAAAGGGGTCGTGTCACTTCTAAAAATTTTCCTTACATTAACGAAATGTAGACCTAATATAAGGTTAAACCCTCCCGAACTCTATGTACTAGAAGATATCAATGAAATTGGCATGCATTTTATTTGATTGGGAATTTACAATATATTTCATAAATTGGTATTACAAACAATTTGCTTATGGTAACTCTGGGATTACTTAATGTATACCTCAAGGTTATGTGTAATTAAGAGACGATTGACTTAGAAATGGTGAGTCCGCCTTGGGTCCTGTTCCTTGTTTGGTTGTGGGCGTAGGGAGACTTATTAAGTTCAACGGCCTATTGGACCTTAATTATACGCAACTCGTATATGTCAAGTGATCTTGGGAGTGGATCAAGAATGGAACAAATCACAAGATCACATTCGAGTCACTACTACTAAATTCATAAGTTTATTTATGTGGATTTTCGTTACGAATTGCATGCAAGATACTTTTAAGTCGGAACATAATACAGAAAAATCTAGTTTAATAACATCCGACTTGTCACTGCTATTGGAGACTTACTGTCTGTCCATCTTTAAAAACTTATGACAAAACTATGACGCCGAAGAAACATTCCAGACCTTCCAGCAGCGCACCAACACCACCTCCGCCACCACCTCCACAGTTTGATTCCGCAATGTTCCAAGCTACAGTAACAACAGTCGTGGCAGCCGCAATGTCGCAAATTGGTACGAATGGTACCGGTGGTGCTGGATCTGGCGCCACAAACTCTAACCACGGGGAGATTACAGGCATACGAAGGAATGTTCGTACAAGGATTTTACTAGTGGCAAACCCATTTCTTTCGATGGAAGTAGGGGCACCATCACACTGATGCAATGGTTCGAGAAGACCGAATCGGTCTTCGAAATTTGTGCATGCCCCGAAGCAAGCAAGTTCTAATTTGCAGCTTGCACTTTCTCTATCTGGGCCCTTACTTGGTGGAAAGGCCACGTTAAGTCACTGACGCTTGCAGTGGCTAACTCGTTAAGATGGGAGGACTTAAAGACGATGATGCTGAAAGAGTACTTCCCAAGGGGCGAAGTGCAAATACTAGAGCAAGAACTGTGGAATATCAAGATGACAAGCTCTGACCTTGCAGCTTACACTCACCGATTTTGTGATCTAGCACTCCGTTGTCACGCTATGGTCACCCCGGAAGACAAAAAGTTGGAACGATACATCTGGGGATTGTCTCCCCAAATTCAAGATAGCGTGTTAGCCTCGAGACCGACTACCTTCAACAGCGCCAAGGAGTCGGCACAACAACTCATAGATCATAGTGCCAGCCATGACACGGTGACAACCACCCCAGAGCAAGACGGAAGGGGAAACAACAAAAGGAAGTTCTAGAACGATAAGAAGAACCAACCGGACCATGACTCCACCAAGAAACAACAGACTATTTCTATGCATGCTACCACAACCCGTGCCACTCCAGCACCCATTAATCGATACGCTGGAACCCTTCCGAAATGTAACAAGTGTAACTTCCATCACACTGGGGTCTGCTGGGAGATGCATTGCAAAACTTGCAACAAGAATGGACACACTGTTCGTTTCTGTAAGGCGCCGGTGCGACCCATCAACCAGGTCACCGACATTGGAGTAAGCCCAGCTTGTTACGAGTGCGGTGAAACAGGACACTATAAGAGAGATTGTCCAAGGACAAGGAATGTTGGTGATGGCGGTGACGGGTTTAGCCTAAAGACATCCTATGTGCTCATGCAAACCCTAAAGCTTGGATCTAGGTTTCTCTATTGTACATGCTTTTAATCCAAGACTTAAAACCCTAGATCTAATCAACATAACATATGAATAAGGGTTTAGATCATACCTTGATTGTTATATAGTAATAACAATCTCAATTCCTTCTTGTATTGACTTTAGAAAGCTTAGAGTCACAAATGTCACTCCTTTAATGGCTCACAAACACCAAGACCAAGAGAATGAAGAAGAGAAGAGAAGGAGCTGCCCAAAAACGTGTGGAAACCCTAACCAATTAGTTCACCACGTTTTTTAGGCTTAAGGGTACTATTTATACATGTAGGCTATTGGGGTTTTGAACTAGGAAACCCTAATTTGGATGCTTAGGCCCTAAGCAACCCATGGACCCTTCCTTAAAGGCCCTTGGACGATTAATGGGTTTCCCCATAGAATTCGTCCAACCTTATGTTATAAGATAATCCATAGCCCAATTGCAATTATCTTATAATTACAATTCCAGCTCCTTAAGTTTAATTAATCTCTTTTAGCCACAAACTTAATTCTTATTAATTCTTGACTAATATTAATTAAACAATATGATTTCTCCTTTAATATATTATTCTCATAGTATATTAATAAATCATGATTAATCCTTTTTCTCCATAATTCATCCTATCAAGTTGCTTTGGTGAAGGCAACCCAAAAGGACCATGCACCATCGGGTCAAGTACATACCAAAATAGTTATGGAATTAGACACTAATACAACAGTCTCCCACATGGATAAGTCTAATAAATATTCCGCGTATGACTTCAGATCCTGATCTGCAATCATAGCTTTCTAAAGCCGTTGTCAACTCTGATCTTATCAGATACGCATGTCCTTCAGATAAGGGATCATATATTCCTCCATTCTAGATATTATCGTATAGACTGAGACATGGATCTAAATCGTTCTCTCTGTCTATGTGCTGTTTCCCAAAATCAAATTTATGACGATTGACAACAGACTACAATTGAACACATCAATTTAGTCCCGGCTTGCCCAAGCGCTTAGGTGCCATCACTAAATCATCGAGGGGCCCACAGATATCGCTTTTATCCTACTTTGGATAAAATGAACGGATAAAGTTTGACTCAATGCTCGCTTGCACTCACTCACCAAATCACACACAACAATATGTTTTATAACACCAAGTTACTGGTGTGTTTACATATTATCAATGTGTAACCGACTCGCAAGATACAACTCACACATCTTGGTTTCAAGAATATAAGATGTTATCGTCTCACCAATCACTCGTGATAAAATCCATGAAGTGAACCAAGTGAGCGTGGGTTTAATCCAATGCTCAAATCATATTCATAAGCACTCATGAATGTTGCAGCAAACAATTGCTTATGTCTAATACACTTTAGACACTCCACACACCAATTCACGACAGTCTTCATTCATACCTACTTCCAATATATGAACGACTGTGGTCCGTTTGAATAATTTGATTGTTCTTAATCAATTAAATTATTCAGGTAGTCAAAACATGCAAAGTGAAACACAAGGATAATACTAATCACATATGGCCTCAAACCTTTGAGTATAAATAAAACCCCTTTTATCTATCACCATATTGATTACTCATTATTTGTTGTTTCAGATAATCAACTTCTTTATTTGAATTATTACCACACTTGTCCCATGCTGTTAGCATGCACACAATGTTTACCTACGGTCCTTACTTTGCGAAATAGATCAAACGAACACATTTCCAATCATACTCATTTCACAACTCCCAATCCTTTCTACAAGTGAAAGAATATTAAATTCTTGCCACTTATAGAATATGCTAGATTCTAACATTTTATGCAATGATCCTTTCGTAATATCACCGCACTAAAGTCACAATGACTATTGCCAATGAATTACAAAGTTCTCTATTGGAAATTGTTACAAGACAATTCCATAGATGTGATGTCTCTCACTCAAAGTACATTTCTTTGAACATCCTTTTCCATAAAAGTTTCTAATCTAGACATAGATTCTCATTATCTAACTCCCAATATGGAAACCTTTCCATACTTACCATATGACAACTCATTCTCAATAGAATCTCATCTATTCATAACAATGTCGATATGCTCCATCCAATATCATACTTTCAACTACTCATGAGCGACCAATCCTCGGCGAACTTTGGATTGTTCTTTGACAGTTGTTTAATCATCTTAGTCAAAACCAATTCTAGTCCTTTTTCCCTCTAAATGCGCTAGCCATTTGGAAAAAATTTAGAATGGTCGAATATTATAGCATTTGCAATCGATCCTTTACCCGAACCGTATTGGACACGATGCATAATGTCTTACATAAAGATTTGATAGTTTGTCAATCTTCTGCCATAATATTTTAAGTGCTACGTTCTTATAATTCAAATTATGAAGAGGAATGTCGTAATCATAGTCAAAATTTAAGAATGCACTATGTATCCTTTGACTAAATTTATTAAAATTTCTCAATCTAAGCTTTAGATTTTGAAACGAAGTACAATATTCTCTCCCTTAATTATAGCAAAACAACTTTATATCCTTACTACTTTGCAAAGTCTAACTCTTGTTTTCTATAATTAATATTGCTAACTTGCAATACTTGCCTTAATAATCATACAATCATAACATTTATGCTCCCACTATGATAATTATTATAAACATAACACTTATGCTCCCACTAGCTTTGACATGTATTCAGAAAACAACTTAACTTACAGAAAAACAATACCTATTGAATTTCTTAAGTTCATGTTTCTAATACTTAATGCTTTGATAATCCTTTATCAAGGCTTCTTAATCTCATACACCTTTATCCAAGATAGCTCATATGTGTCTTAAACAATTAAGACTAATTGCCAAATCTCACAATTCGAATCATGGAGAGGGATACCGTAACCATAATCAAATTTGAGAATGCAATTTTAAAATTGCTATCTTCTTAAAATCTCTCTTAATGAAAGCATTTTCTCACAGTCATTTTGATGAAGGAGAAAATCTTATGACACTTAGATTTTAATGGTGTATGTGTTCCTATCCATGTGAATTTGTCAAAAACAAAATTTACAACAAATTCAAACTCATATGGACCGAACTTTCTTAATCTTGATTTCTTGCCTTATGGTAACACGACTGCCCACCATGTCTCCCAAGTAGTTAAGCAGCTCACCCTTTCATATCAATGTACTTTTCATTGATTAAGGTGCTTGCCTTTTTATGCATTCAAATGAGAACTCATAGGGCTCACATGCATAATTAACTTAATTGGAACGACACAGAAACAAGATAATGTCAACACGATAGGTTGTAAACCTCAAGTCGTGTGCTAGTGATGATCGATAAGGTTTATTCTTGATTAGTTCTTGAAACCTTTCAAGATCATTAAGACTCCCACTGGCTCCTTGACATATAAGATTCTCTTGTCAATAAACATTTCTTGACAAACGAATATTCAAGAGTTAGTGTAGCTTTTATCAAAACACTTCATAAAATTTGGTCCTAGTTGGTCTTTATCTTATCCAAGACATCACAACTTTCCACATTTGATGAATGTTATCAACCTTCCTAATATTTCTCACTCAATGTCACAATCTTAACTTTAAGAGTTTTTTTGGAACGAAGTATGATTGAATTCTTGATTTAACCATTTCTTCAATTCTTGATTCCTCTTCTTAGACATACAATTGCAGTAAGACTCACTTAGAGGACCAATTGAGATATGGTTCTTAATCATTAAGACTTATCATATAATAAAAGGTACTCTCCCTTCTTCTTATAATAGAGAAACTTTTATCTTTTTGTCTACTTGATTCTTCTTATTCGTTCTGCTATTGATTTAAACTCTTTCAATCAACTAAGAATTACACTCAATCTCATAAGTGTAATCATATTTACTTAACCTTAGTAAATCATGAAGAATATCTTTGTTACTCTTGCGGTGGACTTGATCAACACACAACCTTGTATACTTGAACTCCTAGTCCTTCACTTGACACTTTGTCAATGAATTAGTCTAATTTTTCCCAAATGTGAAACTTTTTCATTCATCATACAATACTTGTTGCATGATTCCAAGTTTCTGTCCACTTGAAACTTGGTTGATGAGAAACTTTCCCTATTTGGTAAATTCTTGACCTTTCCACAAATAACATAATTAAGAATCACATCCATTCGTTGTAGAAATATGCAAACATCAATTTTTCATAACGATTTCATTGCAAGGAAATAAATAAATAAATAAATGAGTCAAACCAAAATTTATTTTTATTCATAAAAGCAGCGGAAAACATTTGTCCTTACAATGCAAAATCAATTGAAAAACTATGTAGTCAAATATTCCTAACAATTCTATCATAACTTTCTAAACTCAAAATCTAATCCTCAAATCCATGCGATCGAGATCCATTTCTTCGTGATTAGACTCATTTTGTATTAAGAATCAATGAATAGAAACTTAATGGAGTTAGATAGTGGATTTTACCTGAAGTACAGCCATACTCTTTGACTCTCCCATCTTCTGGACTCTTCAGGCTCTTAGGGCAGAAACGCCCTTTCACTTTGCAACAAACGCAGGTCGGTTCTCCTAGAACGTCCTCGGAAGCATGGTTTGTTGACTTTCCCAACAAATACGCTTCATTGCTTTGCCAAATCATTTCTGACTCAGCAGCAATGAGCATGTAAGTTAGGTCATTGAGGTTTGCGTCATGATCCATCATACAATACTTTCTATTAAACTCATTATATGATTCAGGGAGTGACTGTAGAACCCAACCTATAGCCAACTCATCGGGGAGTGACGCACCCAACAAAATCAACCTATCGATGTGTGACTTCATTCCTAGAATGTGGGCACACACGGGTTTACCATCTTCATGTTTCATTTCCAATTGGGCTTTAGTGACATTGAACCTTTCAATTTTTCGATCTTGTTGTTTAGGGAGAACAACGGGAGGAGGAGGAGGAAGCGAAGCGTGATTTCTTGTTCCTCGATCGAATCGTGGAATATCATCTTCATGTGGAATGCTTGTTCCACGGGATTTGGGAAGACCATAGTTGTCGTACATTGACATCTACAAAACGGGAGAAAACAAATTCAAGTTAGTTGATTGATTGAGTCCTTAATAAATCACCCAAATGAGATTAAGGCTAGGACCTAACACAATATTCCACAACTCGGGAGAGGGATGCCGTAACCCTAATTGTAGAACATTTGAAGGTAAGTGAATGACGATTCACTAATTTTCCACCATGAAAAACGAAAAAAAAAATCTTAAATTTTAAATGTATTAAAAAATTCCTAGATCCTATGAGATTCATTGAACTTTTCAATGACATGTTTAAATCTCGATATGCCCCTCTAGTTTGTGACTGGGATGCCGAGGAACACAAAGCGGGTGTGAATAACCATGCAAATCTACATGGTGCCCTCACATGTTATAGTCACCTATTCGATGTGCCGGTAAACCACACACGGTCCACCGAACTATGACAAACATTGAGTCACCCTTTGATACCTTTGTTTAGAACGATTTAGTGTGCCGGTTAACCACACACGCTCCACCAACGTCTTTGCAAGGGCACAAAGTGTAATTTCATGGAATTGCATCAATTCACTTTTGCCTAAAGTAACTAAGATTGGGAATTTTATGAAAACATTTAGTTACTTTTATACTTCATTATACTTATAATGGAAGGTTTATGTCCTATCCTACCCGTTCGGCTAACGACCCTCCAGTAGTCAAGAGTGCGGTGGGTAAGAGTGGATACCCATTCAATCGCCATTTTATAGGCAATTTCCTTAAACACCCCTTAAAGACCAGCTTCATGAATGAGGCCTACTAACGGTAAGACTGACTTTTACTCATACATATATATAATATTAGACTTTTAATGTTATATATAGTATAGGGTGTATTTTACACTTTTAAAATACTAGGTGGTCAAATTTAATAATTATACTTTTAATTTAATTAAATTGTAAACCAAAATTTATGGATTTATTAAATCTAATTTAGTTATACACTTTAATTAATTAATAAGACCATAAGGGTGTGATTTGAACTTTTCAAAACTATACTAGGGTTTTAGAATTTAACATTTCTAAATTAAACTTTTAATCAACTTTTAAATTCCAAAACATGAGGGCAAGTTTTGAAACATTTCAAAACATTAGGGTTTAGAATTTAAATATTTCAAAATCAAACTTTTTAATCAAAATTTAAATTCCAAAACTTGAGGGCAAGTTTTGAAACTATTCAAAACATTTGGATTTTAACTATTTAAATTTCAAAACAAAACTATTAAGTTCAAATTTAAACTATAAAACCTAAAGGGAAAAAAATTGAAATTTTTCATAACACAAGGATCAAATAACAAATAATATAAATTAAACAATTTATTTTATCATTATCTTTATTTGACCCAATTTCAATTTATTGCAAAGCAAGTTACCCAATTAATACGAATAATCAGATTTTATCTAATAAAACAAATGATTATCTAAATTTTGATAATAATCTTCTATTTAGGTAAGGATAATCACCAAATATTGATAAAATTAGGATTTTATAACAAAAACATGTTTATGGTAATTATCCAAAGCTAAAACAGGAAGAAAATCGCGAAAACGAGCTGTCAGACGATTTGACTCGTCGAGTTTTGACCTGGACTCGTCGAGTACAACAAACTCGGCGAGTGCACCGAGTGACTCGGCGAGTCAAACACTCAAAACCCAAAAAATTCGATTTTCAATGCTGATTTCGATCAAATATGCATCAATACAATAGAAACCAGTCTAGTCTCTGATACCACTGATGGGTATAAGCCAAAAGACATCCTATGTGCTCATGCAAACCCTAAAGCTTAGATCTAGGTTTCTGTATTGTACATGCTTTTAATCCAAGACTTAAAACCCTAGATCTAATCAACATAACATATGAATAAGGGTTTAGATCATACCTTGATTGTTATATAGTAATAACAATCTCAATTCCTTCTTGTATTGACTTTAGAAAGCTTAGAGTCACAAATGTCACTCCTCTAATGGCTCACAAACACCAAGAGCAAGAGAATGAAGAAGAGAAGAGAAGGAGCTGCCCAAAAACGTGTGGAAACCCTAACCAATTAGTTCACCACGTTTTTGAGGCTTAAGGGTACTAGTATACATGTAGGCTATTAGGGTTTTGAACTAGGAAACCCTAATTTGGATGCTTAGGCCCTAAGCAACCCATGGACCCTTCCTTAAAGGCCCTTGGATGATTTCTAATGGGTTTCCCCATAGAATTCGTCCAACCTTATATTATAAGATAATCCATAGCCCAATTGCAATTATCTTATAATTACAATTCCAGCCCCTTAAGTTTAATTAATCTCTTTTAGGCACAAACTTAATTCTTATTAATTCTTGACTAATATTATTTAAACAATATGATTTCTCCTTTAATATATTATTCTCATAATATATTAATAAATCATAATTAATCCTTTCTCTCCATAATTCATCGTATCAAGTTGCTTTGGTGATGGCAACCCAAAAGGACCATGCACCATCGGGTCAAGTACATACCAAAATAGTTATGGACTTAGACACTAATCCAACAGGTGGAAGGGTGCTTATGATCACTGGACGAGAAACTTCCCCAGTACCAACCGTGAATAGCGGTACGTGCTTCTAACCACCACATGTAGGATTTAAATTTTACTAAAACCAATGTCAATTTAGGGTTTATCAACCATGGATCTACAGAACATGACAAAACCCGAATAAGTCTTATCACGTATATAAAAACACAGGGTTTTTACTAGTGAATCTATGATGGCTAGTGTAAACATTATGGTCATATATCATTAAGATTCTATGGACTTATAATGTATAATTCCACCTTACTTACTGTTCCTTGTTTGGTTGTGGGCTTAAGGCGGAGTCACTCATTCGAATGCCCTTGCAATCTTAATGATATACGACTAGTTTATGCCAAGCGATTATAAAAGATCTGGTAGGACTTATATTGCAAATTCGTCATTAATTGTAGAAGTACTTGTCCTTCTAATACTCACTAATTACATTATAAAATATTCATAGTAGTAATACCAAGGATAAAGCAGAGAGTATAAAGGCATATACATAGAATACACTATCATCCCCAAAACAAATACTTCTAGTTATAAATCGACTTAGTGTCGGCTACAATAATATGTCCTTACATCATTATGTAACATAAGCTAACTTGGTCCTTACCATATCAATTTCATGTGCGGCAAAAAGTACCCTTATCTTTTCCCCAAATTCTTGAAGTCCTAGTCAAAACACTAATTTCGGGACGAAATTCCTTGTAACGGAGGGATGATGTTGATGGATTTGAGCCATAAGAACATTCCTATGTGCACATACAAACCCTAATGCTTGGATCTAGGTTTCTCTAATTAAACATGCATTGTATCCAAGACTTCTAATGATAATTCTAGCATAATAACACAAGAAATCAGATTTGGAAGATTACCTTGAATCACTTGTTTGAATCTTCTTGTCCTTGGAGCTTTAGAGTCACAAGTGTCACTCCTCTAAAGGCTTACAAACACCAACTAGCAAGAGGATGATTAGAGAGAGAGGAGAGAGGAGGAAATCGGCCAGGGCTTCTTCTAAAGCATAGATGCTGATTTTCCTTGACCCCTTAGGTCTATTTATACTAGTGAGGCTCCTAGGGTTTCACTTTTAAACCCTAATTGGATAACTTAGGCCCTAAGCAATCCACCCCAAAGCCCCAAAATCATCCACCCCTTATCCATAAGGGATTATAGCCCAAAGTACAACTATCATACAATTGACAGTTTATGCTCCTTTATTCAATTAATCTCTTTAAGTCACCAAATTGATTCCTAATTAATTTATGACTTATATTAATAAAATAACAATATTATTATTCCTTATATTATTCTCATAATATATTAATAATATTTCTTCTCTCATTATAAATCATCCTGTCAAGTTGTATGGTGAAGGCAACCCAAAAGGACCATGCACAATCGGGTCAAATACTTGCGAAATATAGTTGCAGCCTTAGACACTATTCCAACAGTCTCCCACTTGGATAAGTCTAGTAACTATATATACAAGTATAATCCGATTAGCAATCGTAGCTCTCAAAGACGCTGTCAAACTCTGATCTTATCAATCTTGTCCTTTAGATAAGGGATCGTACAGTCCTCTGTTTAGATATCATGCAGACATTTATATGGAACCAATTGTCTAGCATTTGGTTTCTCGATCTCAGATTCATTTGACATAGAACTTAATCGAATACATCAATTCATTTCTCACTGGGCCCGACACATAAGTCAAATCAAATCATCGAGCGGCCGAGATATCGCTTTTAGCCTCCTAGGATAAAAGTAACAGATAAACTTCGACTTATATGCAGTTACTTATTCATTAATCAATCATACACAACAATGCGTTTTATAACATCAATTTACTGATGCAGTTTCGCATTATCAATGTACAACCAATTAACAAATAACAAACCATATCTCTCAGTTTTAAGACCATATGATATTATCGTCTTGCGATCAACCTTTTCGACAGATTCCATAAGTTGATTCCAGAAAGCACGGGTTTGTTCCAATGCTCAAAACTAGTTCATAAGCACTCATGAACGTCGCAACAAACTTTTGCTAAGTCTAATACCATTTAGACAATCCACATACCAATTCATGACAATCTTCATTCATACCTACTTTCAAAATATGAACGATTGTGGACTGTTTGAATAATTCGTTTATTCTAAATAAATTCAATTATTCTGGAAGTCAAAACATGCAAAGTGAAACAATAGTTAAATATTTAACATAAGCCAGTAACTTTACATATAAATAATACTCCTTTATTTATTCATCAAATGTTAAATTAGATTTATCTATTACAAGTTTCTAAAATCATCTAATCTAATCTAATATCATCTCTCAGCCCAATACTCCTAGCATGCTGCAAATGCTTAACCCTACTCAGTGCCTTCGTAAATGGATCTGCTGGGTTATCTTCTGATGATATCCTCTTCACCATGAGGTTTCCTTCTTCTACTCGATGTCTAATGAAATGATATTTTCTGTCGAGATGATGAGATCTACCATGATCCCTCGGTTCCTTGGTCATGGCAACCGCGCCTTCATTATCACAGAAAATCTCCATAGGCTCTTTGATGGTAGGCACAACTCCAAGATCACCAATGAAGTTCTTTAACCATATTGCCTCCTTCGATGCTTCGCTCGCTGCATTGTACTCTGATTCGCACGTTGAATCTGTTGGATAAGGCGTCTAAGTCCATAACTATTTCTGGTCAGTACTTGACCCGACCCGACATGGTCTATTTGGGTTGCATGGCACCATGCAATTGGATAGACTAAATGAGAGAAATAACACTTGGAGATTATTAATATATTATAAGTTTTAATATATTAATAATATTATTTAATTAGTTTGATCAAGAATTAATTTAGAATTAATTAAGTGATCAAAAGATAACTAATTAAATATATGGGTTGATTATGTAAATCATTCATATCTTGTATAGTGGGCTAAGAGACTCCATGGATTATCAAGTTGGGTTCCACCCATAGGATGCTCCATGGATGCTCCATGGGAGTTACAAACCCATGGGTCATGGAAATGAAGAGTCATGACACATTAGGGTTTACACGGTGTAACCCTAGATGTGTCAACACTATATAAGAATCCCATTCTCCACCAAAATTGGCTATACATATGAAACAAGAGGGCTAAGTCGATTTTAAGAAGTGTGTATTCTCTCAAAAGTCTTTCCAAGAGCATTAGGTGTTGTGTGAAGCATTTGAGGCATCACACTTGGGGTGCTAGGCTCACAAGGTTTCAAGGATCATAAGCAACAACAAGGTATGTTATTCTATCTTTCATTCAAGTTAAAATTGTTCCCCATGTATGCTAGATAGGAATATAACCTTGGAATTCAACTTTGCATGATAATTAGACAAAGATAGATCCAAGGTTATTAGGGTTGCATATACACTTAGGAAGTGTTAGAATGCTTAAAACCCATCAGTGGTATCAGAGCCTAGGCTTGCTTGTTTGTTATTTCTGCTAAAAAGTTGGAAAAAGTTGAAAAGCTTGCTGTCTTCCTGATGAACTCGCCGAGTCCATGGGGGGTTCGCTGAGTTCACTTGTATCTTCAACCTACTCACCGAGTAGGTTCGTGCACTCGGCGAGTAGGAGCCTCAGAATGCAGATTTTCGACTTTAGTTGCTGGAAATGGACTAGAGACATTACCCTAAACTATTTTGGTACTTGAAAGCTGGTTTTAGATGGTGTAATGTCTTTGCTAATCCATTTACAACAACTAGTTATCAAAGTTACAAAGTTTTAAGTGTAATTTTCATTCATGATAGTGTTCATGTTCATGTTCTTGATCTTATGATGTTTAGATAATCATAGGAATTGTTTGTAACCTATGTGGTAGATTAATTCTTGATCATTATGTGTTTTAATGGAGTCCATAACTTGTCCTCAAGTTATGGAAAACCAAAAGTCACTTTGCTTTAAAACCATTAAAAGAACACCTGGGTTATAAAAATGAAGAGTCTTCATTTTTAATACCCTAATAAACTCATAAGTTACAAGAAATGAAAAGTTTTGAAAGTTTACAAAACTTGCCCTCAAGTTTTGGAACAAGTAAAGTCATGTTAAAACTTTAGTTCCAACCTTTTAGAATTTTAAAAGTTAAAATTCTACCCTTATACTTATAATATTATAAGTTAATAATATATATATATATATATATATATATATATATATATATATATATATATATATATATGTATGTATAAGATTAAAGTCGTCTTACGGCTAGTACGCCTCATTCACGAAGCCGGTCTATAAGGTGGGTATTAGGTTGTTGTCTATAAAATGGCAACTTAATGGGTGTCCACTCTCACCCACCGCTTGCTTGACTGGTGGATGGTCGTTAGCCGAACGGGTAGGACAAGGACTTATAAATTCTCATTAAACGTATGATGAATATTATAAAGTAACTAAATGTTTTATTAGATTCCCAATCTTAGTTACTTTAGGAAAAATGTGAATAAGGTGCTAATCCATGAAATTACAATTTACACCTTGTTTAAGTCGTTGGTGGAGTGTGTGTGGTTAACGGGCACACTAACTTGGACTTAACAAGGTAGGTAAACGGCGACTTTAGGATTATTATAGTATCGGTGGAGCGTGTGTGGTTTACCGGCACGTCGATTGAGTGATAAACTTTAAGGGTACCAAGTAATTTGCATCGTTACTTCACACCTCGTTTTGTGATCCTCGGTATCCCAGTAACAAAACTTGGAGGGCACACTCGAGATTGAAACATGCCTTTGAAAAGTTCATTGAATCTCAAAAGAATCTAGGAATTTCTAAGAAACCAATCAAAAAAACCTAATATTAAATATTTCGGTTTTCGTGGTGGAAATTGGTGAATCGCCATTCACCTACCTTTCAAATATGTTATAGCTTGGATTACGACACACCTCTTCTAAGTTATAATATATTGTGATTGGATCCTAACCTTAATATCACATTTGGGTGTTTTATTAAGGACTCTCTTAATATCTAAACTAATCTTGTCGTCTTCCTTCATATGTCTTCAAACAATGCTGCTTTTGGCTCTAATCCAAATGACTCCTTTACCCTTATGAACTTGTGTGGGAAAGTCACTTTTGATGAATCCAACTTCAATGAGTGGATCAGAAACATCAGGATGATTACCCGCTACAAGGGCAAAGAATATGTGCTTGACAAGGAGCTTAAAGAGATTGATGAGACCACTGCTACTCCCAAGGAGATCGCTGACTTTCTGGCACATGAAAGGGATGCTACCAAAGTGGCATGCATCATGATGGCCATGATGACAGCGGAACTCTAAAAGTCCAATGAGGATTTCTACCCTTATGAAATGCACCAAGATCTGATGGAAAGATACCATCAAAGTGCACGACAAGAGAGGTATGAAATCATCTGCTCCATGATAACAACCATGATGAAGGACGGGGAATCCCTCACGAGCCACATGCAAAAAATGCAAAGGTTTGTGGATCGATTGTTGAAGCTTAATGTGAACTTCCCTGAGGAGCTTGCAATAGATATCATTTTGCACTCCTTACCATCGTGCTATGATCAATTTCGCATGACATATCACATGAATAAGGAAGAGGTCACACTCAGCAAACTTCAGGGACTTCTCAAGACCGTTGAAACAGGTCTCAAGGGGAAGTCGGTTGTTAACACTCCTACTCCAAACTCCACTCCGGTTTTGGCAATCGGGAAAAGTCGAGGGAAGAAGAGAAAGAGCTCTTCAAAGGGTACCAAGGCTCGGATCCTTGATGGCTCTTCTTCAAGTGGAACCAAGAAAGGTTTCGTCACTCCTTCTTCTGACCCAAAAAAGCCTGAATGCTTCTATTGCCATGAAAAATCACATTGGAAGCGGAACTACCCAAAATACCAGCAAGATGTGAAGGATGGGAAAGTTAAACCCAACCATGCAGGTATTTACACTATCTTATCTAATAACTCACCCCATTCTAACTCTTGGGTCCTTGATACCGGTTGTGGTATTCATATATGTTTTGATTTGCAGGGACTAAGAAGAAGTGAGAATGTGGAGCAAGGAAGAATAAACTTAATCATGGGGAATAGAAAAGCTTTACTTGTCACCAAGATTGGAGTTTATACTTTATCACTAAGTAGTGGGTTTAGTTTAGATTTGAATAAGTGTTGTTATTCGCCAGAAATGGCAAGAAATATTATTTCCTTTCATGCATTGTATAAACATGGTTTCACCTTTTCAGTTGATAATGAAGTTGGTTCGATTAATGCTTTCTTTAATAATGTTATTTATTTTAAAGCATTACCTTGTGATGGCGTGTATGAAACAGTATCTGTGGTTGATAACTTAGGAAATAATGTATTGTGTATTGATTCTGTGAATAATAATAACTTAGATAAAGCATCACTATGGCATTGTCGTCTTGGACATATAAGCAAGAAACACATAGGCCAACTCCAAAAGGATGGAGTCTTGGAGTCATTTGACCTAAAGTCAGATGATAGTTGCGAATCATGCTTACTTGGAAAAATGACAAAGTCACCCTTCACAGGTTCTTGTGAGAGGGGTGAAGGTTTGTTGGACCTTGTACACACGGATGTGTGTGGACCATTCAAACATGCCACAAGGGATGCTAATCGTTATTATTTGACTTTTACTGATGATTACAGTAGATATGGATATGTCTACTTGATCAATCATAAGTCAGAGACTTTCGAAAGGTTTAAGGAATTTAAACAGGAAGTCGAGAATCAATTGGGCAGGAACATTAAGATGCTTCGATCCGATCATGGTGGTGAGTATCTTAGTTCAGAGTTCCTTGACTATCTAAACGAATGTGGGATTGTCTCACAATTGACACCTCCCAGGACACCACAGTTGAATGGTGTGGCTGAGAGGCGTAATCGAACCTTGTTGGATATGGTTCGTTCCATGATGAGTCGAGCTTCGCTACCAATCTCATTTTGGGGGTATGCCTTAGAGACTGCCGCCCATATCCTTAATCTTGTCCCTACAAAGAAAGTTGCCAAAACTCCTCACGAGATGTGGACTGGTAAAGTACCTAAACTAGACCACATCAAGATTTGGGGTTGCGAGGCTTTTGTGAGACGCGAGACTCATGATAAGCTCGAACCTCGAAGCGAGAGGTGTATTTTCATCGGCTACCCACAGCAATCCTTTGGTTACCTCTTCTACAGACCTAGTGAAAATGTGGTCTTTGTAGCTAGGAGGGCTTTCTTTAGAGAGAGAGAGAGAGAGAGAGAGAGAGTTCATAAGCCAAGGAAACAATGGGAGGCAAGTTGATCTTGAAGAAATTCAAGATTCAAGCAGTGAAGGAACTTCAAACCCTAGCACTCAACTTGAGGAGGAAACTCCTGTTGAGCCAATTGACAAGTACGTACCTCTGAGGCGTTTCACAAGGGTTAGGAATGCTCCTAAGCATTACTATGGATTCCATATTACTGCAGAAGGTGATACACTTATCAGTGATGAGACACTGATAGGTCTGGATGAACCTAACAGTTACGCGGAAGCCATGGCAGGCCTTGAGTCAGCCAAGTGGAAAAAGGCAATGGACATCGAAATACAGTCCATGTATGCCAATCAAGTTTGGAACTTGGTTGAGAATGTACCAGGTCGTAAGACAGTAGGGTGCAAATGGATCTTCAAGAAGAAGACCGACATGGATGGTAAAGTACACACTTATAAGGCTCGACTGGTTGCAAAGGGCTTCTCTCAAATTCCTGTAGTGGACTATTATGAGACCTTTTCTCCAATAGCCAAGATTAAGTCTATTAGGGTTCTGTTAGCCATAGCTGCATTTCATGACTATGAAATATGGCAAATGGATGTCAAAACCGCTTTCCTTAATGGAAAGTTGGTTGAAGATGTTTACATGAGTTAGCCAGAAGGTTTTGTCAGCAACGAGTACCCTAATAGAGTGTGTAAGCTTGAGAAATCTATTTATGGATTGAAGCATGCACCTCGCAGATGGAATCTTTGCTTTGATGAAAAGGTCAAGGAATTTGGCTTTTCTAGGAGTGAAGATGAGTCTTGTGTGTATGTCAAGGCTAGTGGGAGTATAGTTAGCTTTTTGGTATTGTATGTGGATGACATACTACTCATAAGAAATGACATCCCAACTCTGCAGGAAGTTAAGTCCTGGCTTGGGAAGTGTTTCTCTATGAAGGACCCAGGAGAAGTTGCCTATATTCTAGGGATAAGGATCTTGAGAGATAGGAGTAAAAGACTAATTGGACTTAGTCAGAGTACCTACTTGGATAAGGTTCTGAAGAGATTTAGCATGCAGGACTCCAAGAAAGGAGAGTTACCCATCCAGAGTAACACTAGATTGAGTAAGACACAAAGCCTGAGCACTGAGGCTGAGATAGCAGAAATGAGTCGAATACCTTATGCTTCGGCTGTAGGATCGATCATGTATGCTATGACGTGTACTCGACCTGATGTAGCCTTTTCCCTAAGCATGGTTAGCAGCAATCAGGGGAACCCTGGCAAGGCACACTGGACTGCGGTAAAGAATATCGTCAAGTACCTACGGAGGACTAAGGATTGGGTCCTTACCCTCGGTGGGAGTGATGACTTGAGAGTTGTAGGGTATAGTGATGCTAGCTTCCAGACTGATATGGATAATTTCCGCTCTCAGTTAGGCTGGGTCTTTACCTTAAACGGAGGAGCAATTTCTTAGAAGAGTTCCAAGCAAGAGACAGTGGCTGATTCAACTTGTGAATCATAGTATATTGCAGCTAGCGAGGCGGCAAAGGAGACAATATGGCTGAAGAACTTCATTGGAGACCTTGGAGTTGTACCAGCTATTAAAGAGCCAATGGAAATTTTCTGTGATAGTGAAAGCGCTGATGCCTTAGCCAAGGAACCAAGGGATCACGGGAGATCCATAAACATCGACAGAAAATACCATTTTATCAGACATCGGATAGAAGAAGGACACCTCATGGCAAAGAGGGTATCATCGGATGAGAACCCAGCAGATCCCCTCACGAAGGGACTGACTCGGGTTAAGCATCTCCAGCATGCTCGGAGCATAGGGCTGAAGGATGATATTAGATTTAGTAGTTAGATAACCTCGAAATTTGTAAAGTGTACTTGACATTAGATGATGAATAAAAGGTGTTTTATTTATGAGTAAGGTGTTGCTATCTCTTTTCGATCGTTTACTATATTTCTTTTGCATGTTTTGACTTCCAGAATAATTTTGTTTGGTATAACATATTATTCAAACCTCCACAGCCGGTCATATGTCGGAAGTAGGTATGAATCAAGACTATCATGATTGGTTGAAGAGGTCTACGGTGTTGGACAAGGCTACAACAATCATGAGTGCTCATAAGTTCTAAGCATTGGACTCAACCCACGCTCACTAGAATCACTTCATGGAATTTATCTCGAGTGATCGTGAGACGGTAATATCATATAAGTCTTCAAACCTAGAGATATGATTTGTTACTTACAAGTTGCTTATGCATTGATTGTACGGAAACGCATCGGTAACTCGATGTTATAAAACGTGCTTTTGTGTATAATTCAATGAGTGGTAGAACAAACATATGAGTCGAAGTTTATCTGTTCCTTCATGGATTAGAAGCTTATATCTGGGCCCATCGATGATTTTGTTTTGACCTATGTACCGGTCCCGGTCAAAACTAGGTTGATGTGTTCAATTAAGTTCTTTGTCAAACAAATCGGAAATCGGGAAACAAACTACTGGACAATAAGTAAGACATTGTTCCATGTATTTGTCTGGCTGATATCTAGAACAGAGGATTATATGATCACTTATCTGAAATGGTGTATCAACATCTTCTTAGTTCTGAGAGACCTTGAAAGAGCTACGATTGCTGGTCGGTTCCTGAAGTACTGGAGTTATAGTTATTAGACTTATCCAAGTGGGAGACTGTTGGATAAGGTGTCTAAATCCATAACTATTTCTGGTCAGTACTTGACCCGACCCGGCATGGTCCATTTGGGTTGCATGGCACCATGCAATTGGATAGACTAAATGAGAGAAATAACACTTGCAGATTATGAATATATTATAAGTCCTAATATATTAATAATATCATTTAATTAGTTTGATCATGAATTAATTTAGAATTAATTAAGTGATCAATAGATAACTAATTAAATATATGGGTTGATTATGTAAATCATCCATATCTTGTATAGTGGGCTAAGAGACTCCATGGATTATCAAGTTGAGTTCCACCCATAGGATGCTCCATGGATGCTCCATGGGAGTTACAAACTTATGGGTCATGGAAATGAAGATTCATGGCACATTAGGGTTTACATGGTGTTACCCTATATGTGTCAACACTATATAAGAATCCCATTCTCCACCAAAATCGGCTATACATATGAAACAAGAGGGCTAAGCCGATCTTAAGAAGTGTGTATTCTCTCAAAAGTCTTTCCAAGAGCATTAGGTGTTGTTTGAAGCATTTGAGGCATCACACTTGGGGTGCTAGGCTCACAAGGTTTCAAGGATCATAAGCAACAACAAGGTATGTTATTCTATCTTTCATTCAAGTTAAAATTGTTCCCCATGTATGCTAGATAGGAATATAACCTTGGAATTCAACTTTGCATGATAATTAGACAAACATAGATCCAAGGTTATTAGGGTTGCATGTACACTTAGGAAGTGTTAGAATGCTCAAAACCCATCAGTGGTATCAGAGCCTAGGCTTGCTTGTTTGTTATTTGTGCTAAAAAGTTAGAAAAAGTCGAAAAGCTTGCTGTCTGCCTGATGAAATCACCGAGTCCATGGGGGGGCTCGCTGAGTTCACTTGTATCTTCAACCTACTCGCCGAGTAGGTTCGTGCACTCGGCGAGTAGGAGCCTCAGAATGCAAATTTTCGACTTTAGTTGCTGGAAATGGACTAGAAACATTACCCTAAACTGTTTTGGTGTTTGAAAACTGGTTTTAGATGGTGTAATGTCTTTGCTAATCCATTTACAACAACTAGTTATCAAAGTTACAAAGTTTTAAGTGTAATTTTGATTCATGATAGAGTTCATGTTCATGTTCTTGATCTTATGATGTTTAGATGATCATAGGAATTGTTTGTAACCTATGTGGTAGATTAATTCTTGATCATTATGTGTTTTAGTGAAAGCATTTTCTCACAGTCATTTTCATGAAGGAGAAAATCTTATGACACTTATATTTTAATGGTGTATGTGTTCCCATCTATGTGAATTTGTCAAAAACAAAGTTTACGACAAATTCAAACTCATATGGACCGAACTTTCTTAATCTTTATTTATTGCGTTATGGTAACACGGCTGCCCACCATGTCTTTCAAGTAGTTAAGCAGCTCACCCTTTCTTATCAATATACTTTTCATTGATTAAGGTGCTTGCCTTTTTATGCGTTCAAATGAGAACTCATAGGGCTCACATGCATAATTAACTTAACTGGAACGGCACAAAAACAAGATAATGTCAACACGATAGGTTGTAAACCTCATGTCATGTGCTAGTGATGATCGATAAGGTTTATTCTTGATTAGTTCTTGAAACCTTTCAAGATCATTAAGACTCCCACTGACTCCTTGACATATAAGATTCTCTAGTCAATAAACATTTCTTGACAAACGAATATTCAAGAGTTAGTGTAGCTTTTATCAAAACACTTCATAAAATTTGGTCCTAGTTAGTCTTTGTCTTATCCAAGACATCACAACTATCCACATTTGATGAATGTTATCAACCTTCATAATATTTCTCACTCAATGTCACAATCTTAACTTTAAGACTTGTTTTTGGAACGAAGTATGATTGACTTCTGCTATTGATTTAAACTCTTTCAATCAACTAAGAATTACACTTAATCTCATAAGTGTAATCATATTTACTTAACCTTAGTAAATCATGAAGAATATCTTTGTTACTCTTGCGGTGGACTTGATCAACACACAACCTTGTATACTTGATCTCCTAGTCCTTCACTTGACACTTTGTCAACGAATTAGTCTAATTTTTCCCTAATGTGAAAGTTTTTCATTCATCATACAATACTTGTTGCATGATTCCAAGTTTCTTTCCACTTGAAACTTGGTTGATGAGAAACTTTCCCTATTTGGTAAATTCTTGACCTTTCCACAAATAACATAATTAAGAATCACATCCATTCGTTGTAGAAATATGCAAACATCAATTTTTCATAACGATTTCATTGCAAGGAAATAAATAAATAAATAAATGAGTCAAACCAAAATTTATTTTTATTCATAAAAGCAGCGGAAAACATTTGTCCTTACAATGCAAAATCAATTGAAAAACTATGTAGTCAAATATTCCTAACAATTCTATCATAACTTTCTAAGCTCAAAATCTAATCTTCGAATCCATGCGATCGAGATCCATTTCTTCGTGATTAGACTCATTTTGCTCTTTCATCAAGCTTCCTCTCTTTTCACTGATCCTGCAAAACATTCAAATGCAATCTTATCACATTATGTATTAAGAATCAATGAATAGGAACTGAATGGAGTTAGATAGTGGATTTTACCTGAAGTACAGCCATACTCTTTGACTCTCCCATCTTCTAGACTCTTCAGGCTCTTAGGGCAGACTTGTATCCAACGCCCTTTCACTTGGAAACAAACGCAGGTCAGTTCTCCAAGAACGTCCTCGGAAGCATGGTTGGTTGACTTTCCCAACAAATACGCTCCATTGCTTTGCCAAATCATTTTTGACTCAACAGCAATGAGCATGTAAGTTAGGTCAATGAGGTTTGCGTCATGATCCATCATATAATACTTTGTTTTGAACTCATTATATGATTTAGGGAGTGACTGTAGAACCCTGCCTATAGCCAACTCATCAGGGAATGACGCACCCAACATAATCAACCTATCGATGTGTGAGTTCATTCCTAGAATGTGGGCACACACGGGTTTACCATCTACATGTTTCATTTCCAATAGGGCTTTAGTGACATTGAACCTTTCAATTTTTCGATCTTGTTGTTTAGGGAGAACAACGGGAGGGGGAGGAGGAGGAGGAAGAAGCGAAGCATGATTTCTTGTTCCTCGATCGAATCGTGGAATATCATCTTCATGTGTAATGCTTGTTCCACGGGATTTGGGAAGACCATAGTTGTCGTACATTGACATCTACAAAACGGGAGAAAACAAATTCAAGTTAGTTGATTGATTGAGTCCTTAATAAATCACCCAAATGAGATATTAAGGCTAGGACCCAACACAATATTTCACAACTCGGGAGAGGGATGCCGTAACCCTAATTGTAGAACATTTGAAGGTAAGTGAATGACGATTCACTAATTTTCCACCATGAAAAACGAAAAAAATCTTAAATTTTAAATGTATTGAAAAATTCCTAGATCCTATGAGATTCATTGAACTTTTCAATGGCATGTTTAAATCTCGATATGCCCCTCTAGTTTGTGACTGGGATGTCGAGGATCACAAAGCGGGTGTGAATAACCATGCAAATCTACATGGTGCCCTCACATGTTACAGTCACCTATCCGATGTGCTGGTAAACCACACATGCTCCACCGAACTATGACAAACATTAAGTCACCCTTTGATACCTTTGCTTAGAACGATTTAGTGTGCCAGTTAACTACACACGCTCCACCAACGTCTTTGAAAGGGCACAAAGTGTAATTTCATGGAATTGCATCAATTCACTTTTGCCTAAAGTAACTAAGATTGGGAATTTTATGAAAACATTTAGTTACTTTTATACTTCATTATACTTATAATGGAAGGTTTCAGTCCTATCCTACCCATTCGGCTAACGACTCTCCAGTAGTCAAGAGTGCGGTGGGTAAGAGTGGATACCCATTCAATCGCCATTTTATAGGCAATTTCCTTAAACACCCCTTAAAGACCAGCTTCGTGAATCAGGCCTACTAACGGTAAAACTGACTTTTACTCATACATATATATAATGTTAGACTTTTAATGTTATATATAGTATAGGGTGTATTTTACACTTTTAAAATACTAGGTGGTCAAATTTAATAATTATACTTTTAATTTAATTAAATTGTAAACCAAAATTTATGGATTTATTAAATCTCCTTTAATTATACACTTTAATTAATTAATAAAACCATAAGGGTGTGATTTGAACTTTTCAAAACTATACTAGGGTTTTAGAATTTAACATTTCTAAATTAAACTTTTAATCAACTTTTAAATTCCAAAACTTGAGGGCAAGTTTTGAAACATTTCAAAACATTAGGGTTTAGAATTTAAATATTTCAAAATCAAACTTTTTAATCAAAATTTAAATTCCAAAACTTGAGGGCATGTTTTGAAACTATTCAAAACATTTGAGTTTTAACTATTTAAATTTCAAAACAAAACTATTAAGTTCAAATTTAAACAATAAAACCTAAAGGGAAAAAATTGAAATTTTTCATAACACAAGGATCAAATAACAAATAATATAAATTAAACAATTTATTTTATCATTATCTATATTTGACCCAATTTCAATTTCTTGCAAAGCAAGTTACCCAATTAATACAAATAATCAAACTTTATCTAATAAAACAAATGATTATCTAAATTTAGATAATAATCTTCTATTTAGGTAAGGATAATCACCAAATATTGATAAAATTCGGATTTTATAACAAAACATGTTTATGGTAATTATCCAAAGCTAAAACAGGAAGAAAATCGCGAAAACGAGCTGTCAGACGATTTGACTCGTCGAGTACAGCAGACTCGGCGAGTGCACCAAGTGACTCGGCGAGTCAAACACTCAGAACCCAAAAAATTCGATTTTCAATGCTGATTTCGATCAAATATGCATCAATACAATAGAAACCAGTTTAGTCTCTGATACCACTGATGGGTTTTAGCCAAAAGACATCCTATGTGCTCATGCAAACCCTAAAGCTTGGATCTAGGTTTCTCTATTATACATGCTTTTAATCCAAGACTTAAAACCCTAGATCTAATCAACATAACATATGAATAAGGGTTTAGATCATACCTTGATTGTTATATAGTAATAACAATCTCAATTCCTTCTTGTATTGACTTTAGAAAGCTTAGAGTCACAAATGTCACTCCTCTAATGGCTCACAAACACCAAGAGCAAGAGAATGAAGAAGAGAAGAGAAGGAGCTACCCAAAAACGTGTGGAAACCCTAACCAATTAGTTCACCACGTTTTTGAGGCTTAAGGGTACTATTTATACATGTAGGATATTAGGGTTTTGAACTAGGAAACCCTAATTTGGATGCTTAGGCCCTAAGCAACCCATGGACCCTTCCTTAAAGGCCCTTGGATGATTTCTAATGGGTTTCCCCATAGAATTCGTCCAACCTTATATTATAAGATAATCCATAGCCCAATTGCAATTATCTTATAATTACAATTCCAGCCCCTTAAGTTTAATTAATCTCTTTTAGCCACAAACTTAATTCTTATTAATTATTGACTAATATTAATTAAACAATATGATTTCTCCTTTAATATCTTATTCTCATAATATATTAATAAATCATAATTAATCCTTTCTCTCCATAATTCATCCTATCAAGTTGCTTTGGTGAAGGCAACCCAAAAGGACCATGCACCATCGGGTCAAGTACATACCAAAATAGTTGTGGACTTAGACACTAATCCAACAGGTGGAAGGGTGCTTATGATCACTGCACGAGAAACTTCCCCAGTACCACCCATGAATAGCGGTACGTGCTTCTAACCACCACATGTAGGATTTAAATTTTACTAAAACCAATGTCAATTTAGGGTTTATCAACCATGGATCTACAGAACATGACAAAACCCGAATAAGTCTTATCACGTATATAAAAACACAGGGTTTTTACTAGTGAATCTATGATGGCTAGTGTAAACATTATGGTCATATATCATTAAGATTCTATGGACTTATAATGTATAATTCCACCTTACTTCCTGTTCCTTGTTTGGTTGTGGGCTTAAGGCGGAGTCACTCATTCGAATGCCCTTGCAATCTTAATGATATACGACTAGTTTACGCCAAGCAATTATAAAAGATCTGGTAGGACTTATATTGCAAATTCGTCATTAATTTTCGAAGTACTCGTCCTTCTAATACTCACTAATTACATTATAAAATATTCATAGTAGTAATACCAAGGATAAAGCAGAGAGTATAAAGGCATATACATAGAATACACTATCATCCCCAAAACAAATACTTCTAGTTATAAATCGACTTAGCGCCGGCTACGATAATATGTCCTTACATCACTATGTAACATAAGCTAACTTGGTCCTCACCATATCAATTTCATGTGCGGCAAAAAGTACCCCCATCTTTTCCCCAAATTATTGAAGTCCCAGTAAAACACTAATTTCGGGACGGAATTCCTTCTAACGGGGGGATGATGTTGATGGGTTTGAGCCATAAGAACATTCCTATGTGCACATACAAACCCTAATTCTTGGATCTAGGTTTCTCTAATTGAACATGCATTGTATCCAAGAGTTCTAATGATAATTCTAGCATAATAACACAAGAAATCAGATTTGGAAGATTACCTTGAATCACTTGCTTGAATCTTCTTGTCCTTGGAGCTTTAGAGTCACAAGTGTCACTCCTCTAATGGCTTACAAACACCAACTAGCAAGAGGATGATTAGAGAGAGAGGAGAGAGGAGGAAATCAGCCAGGACTTCTTCTAAAGCATAGATGCCGATTTTCATTGACCCCTTGGGTCTATTTATACTAGTGAGGCTCCTAGGGTTTCACTTTTAAACCCTAATTGGATAACTTAGGCCCTAAGCAACCAATCTCCTTAAGATAAGCCTTGGACGAATTCTAGGTCTATCCTAAGCCCCAAAACCATCCACCCCTTATCCATAAGGGATTATAGCCCAAAGTACAACTATCATTCAATTAATCTCTTTAAGTCACCAAATTGATTCCTAATTAATTTATGACTTATATTAATCAAATAACAATATTATTATTCCTTATATTATTCTCATAATATATTAATAATATTTCTTCTCTCATTATAAATCATCCTGTCAAGTTGTTATGGTGAAGGCAACCCAAAAGGACCATACACAACCGGGTCAAATACTTGCCAAATATAGTTGTAGCCTTAGAGACTATTCCAACAGATGTGACAACCGTCAATTTTTGGTCAAGTCAAAGTCAATTAAAATCAACAAGTCAAACCGGTCAACTCAGCTAACCCTTGTATTTTGGGGGTTTGCAATATATTTCCTAATATACAACTCGCAATCCTAATACAAAGTATCACTTAGAGCTTTCACGTGTTCGGAAATTCTAAACCTTAATCCGGGTAAGTGATGAAACTACTCAATAAAACATTATTCCATACCCCTCGAGGGTGTATAACGTTGATAACCAGGCTTAACGGGGTGTACAAACCTTGCGTTACGAAGCCAAACACCCAAAAAGGTCACAAACGAAACCTATCTCAATCTCTTTCACTCTATCTCTCTCTATCTAAAATCTCTCCCAAATCTCTCTCAAAATCTCTTTTAACATTTTAGAATCGTTCGGTTCATCCCGACCCTTAATGGAGCTAAAAATCGCTCGAAACGGGAGGTTACTTGAAAAACAACCTTTAGGGCCGCAGCTCCTATTAGGACCGAAGCCCCATTAGAGCCAAAACCCTTAAGAACCGAAACCCTATAGACCGAAACTGATGGACCGAGCCGAGCCTGCTGGACCGAACCGAACCTCGGAGAACCGAAGGTCCCTTTGGACTGAACCTCCTTTCGCGGTATTTCCCGTTCGGCCCATTTCTTCCCTTTCGCCTTCGGTCCTGGCTGCTGGGGGGACCGAACTTCGGCCCTATCCGAGCAACTTCGCAGGAGGCCCCTTTTCACCCGGTTTTCGCATGTGATTTTCGTAAAAATCCATATTTCATTATTTTAAACCTTCTAAAATCATTAGGGACCTATATCTTGGTGATTTTCTAAGACAAAACCCTTACAATTGTGTGATGAAGTGCAAGGTACATAAAGGTACCATTGACTTTTCCCATAAAGTTATGACCCCACTATTCATGCTTTATGTCACTATTCACATCAGCCCTCACCTACTCATTGTACTCTAACTCTTCTTCAACAAGCTTCCTTAACTCAAACCCACAAAGGGACTTTACCATTCTCATTCCCTAGATCAGCAACACTTCACCAAAAAGCAAATACACTTTTCTCACTCATTTCTCTTCTTCATTTCGAGATTTCCACCATGAGTTTTAGAGTTCTCATCCATCTTTGGTAAGTAATTTCATCTCTCACTTGATTTCCTTACACTTCTTCACTCAAATCAAGAGTTCCTTACACAAATATCATTATATTTATGTTTCAGTTCAATACAAAAAGGGTGTTCATTCGAAACACGTAAATCCGTTAATGACTAATTTGTGAGTCAGTCGCTTCACGATACTTTTAGAGTAACGCTTTTTAAGTCATGTACTGTTACTAGTGTCTCTTGTAGGGAGAGCGTGATAGTTGTGTATAGATCGATATTGGGATTGACACCTCACACCTTGCTGTTAGCTACAATAGTACCTCGAGGTCTATGAGTGACAAATGTCATAACAGTTCCGACGCCTGAAGAACGTCGTCACATGCCATCTAGGTCATAGCATGGTTATAATAAATATCATGGAGTATTAACAAAACATAGGATTTACAGGGATTTCATTCTTTTAACACATATTTTATGTCGATTTAAACTTACAAATACTATTTTTAGTATGGAAAACATTAGTACATTTTCATTCTTCAGTTTTAAGACTACTTTTCATCTAGGATTGTTAGTTTTCAGCTATAATTGCTAAGTGTACATGTTAGGGTTATATAAAATTGAGTTGTAATCGACTTAGAATTGGTGGGCCTGCCTTATTTTCTGTTCCTTGTTCGGTTGTGGGTCTAGGGTAGACCCATTAGATTCGACGGTTTATTTAACTAAAATTTTATATAACTTATATACACTTGGAGATTATAGAAGGAAACTATAGGTATTTCCAGGATGCACTATTTCATAACTTAGAAACTTACAATACACTCTTTAAGAAAATATTGGATTTTATGGAATCACTTTATCGCTTTTACAAGGAAAACGGCTTCTTCCTCAAATAAAACTCTTATGAACTCACCAACTTAATTGTTGACGCTCTTCCAAAACTACTTGTATTTTCAGGAAATCAGTGAACAGGTAATCAATTGCTTTTGAAGATGGGACGCTAATGCGTTATGTTTAAAACTCATTTTGTCATCATGATGTAATTTACTTGGAATCATGTAACTCATACAACAATGTAACCTTTTAAATTATATTGATGATGGTAGTGTTTGCTTTCTTCATTATTATATTCATTGTTATGATACTATACAAGAAGTCATCCGCCCCCGAACATTTCCACCGTTCTGGTTTGGGGGTGTGACAAATTGGTATCAGAGCATTGTTTATAGTGAACTAAGTATATCGAACCATATAAGATATACAAACTATAAATACATTGGGACTGAAAGTCTCTAAACATTTTCAAATAACTATACTTTTAGAAGCAAATAGGTTCTCGTTAAAAAGTATGAGTACATGCATACATGCTAGTATAGTATCATAGATGGAACAATACAAAAGTATAAGGATTAGTTGAACATTGTGAGTATGCCTTGGAATATGTAATCAGGTCAGGGATGGATATTGCCTAATCAACTATATTTTTTCGAGAGGTGACCAACATATTCCAGGGGATAGTCATAATTGGCAACAAGTCTAAAACTTACCTATCTTTCATACCAAGGAACTCCAGAATCAAGCATAAAGCTTAAAATACTATAGGAGTATTTTGTGTTACTATAACTAACTTATATGAAAACTAAAGACCCCTATTATGTCACACCCCCGAACCAGACGGCGAAAACGTCCGAGGGCTCATGTGACTTTAATTGAATACCATCACAATGAATATACATGAATCATAACATAAACGTCACCATGCATCAATGTATTACAACTGGAATTGTTCACATCAAGTACATTGTTTTAACATTACACATTCATACATAAATAGTTTGAGTGTTTTTAACAACGTAACATCAAACATTACTTCATAATACTCTTTTGCTTACCTGATTCCAGAGAATACAAGTTATTTTGGAAAAACATCAACATATGAAATCTTGGTGAGTTCATAAGCAATGTTGTGATAAAATGATTTGTGTAGTTTTGTAAAAACCCAGAAAATCCGATATTTTCCGAAAAGACTTTTGTTTATCAAAGTGTGAGATCCATAAGTTGATGCATGAATGATTTCAAAAACATATATATATATATATATATATATATATATATATATATATATATATATATATATATATATATATATATATATATATATATATATATCAAGGGTATTTTGTATTATAGTTATAAGATTTCGAACGAGTAGTATTGAATTCCCCGGAAAACCCGATGTTTTTCGATATTGAAATGTATTCGTGATTTCTGATTTTTGTATTGTCTTAACGAATGAATATTGCTTAATCCACATAGTATATCGTCCTAATTTGGTCTACTTTGATTTCTCGTAAGCGTTAGCGAATGAAGAGAAGAGGGGCATTATGTCCCACTACTATCGTAAGTACCTTAGGCTATCGTGGATGCGAAGGACACGATGGTCCAACTCGCATTTGATTACTGTGACCTTACTAGCTTTTCTAACGGGACACTTTTGCCCACTAGCACATAAAAGTTATTGACAGTCCTTTTATAAAATATTGGGTCATTGAAGGCCTAATAACATATAAGTGTTATCCCTTTGGGCCCAAAGATCATGTTGGTGGGCTTGCAAGGCCCAACAAGAATGATTTGAAACTCATAAGCCTAAAGTTTGTAGGTTTATTCTTTTTAGTCATCACATATCTACTGGGGAGTTTTGTTTTAGTGATTGTTGTTTTGTGTTGATTCGAGACCGAATCAATTCGTTTATAACGATATTTAGTATTGAAGGTGTATACGTTTTCCGTTTTGTCGCAACTCGGGTATCTTTTATTTTGTCTTAATGAATTAATTTGTTTAAAAGTATGATTTTTGCCTATTCACTACCTTTCTTTTATAAGAATGACACTTTTAGCCCCTTTATATAAAAGAATTTCGTTTCTAGTCCTTAAAACATTTTCTTGACACTTTTGTATCATAAACTTGTTGAAAAGACATTTTTAACCCAAAATTTATTTTGTAAATAGCTTTAGCCCTTCCAGAATGGTGTTTTCTCAGTTAGAACCCCAAATTTCGCAACTTTTACAGTTTTGGCCCAAAATATAAAAAGTTTACAATTTTGATCCTTTTTGAATTTGAAAAGCATTTTTGACCCTTGAAATAGTTTTATTTCACTTCAAATCACCTGTTTACAGAATGTTACAATTCAGCCCCTTAAAACTCCAAATTTTGCAATTTTGGGCTTATTGGGCTGAAGAGCCCATATTTAGCCAATAACCTAAATTTTTTCATTTTAAGTCCTTTCAAAATTATAATATTAAAAAAAAAATGATTATAAAAACTGTTTTGACTCTTTTGACCCTCAAGCAACCGTGACTTGACAACTTTTAACCCAAGTTTTGTATTTTTGACAATTTAAGCCCTAAAATGTGTTTTATGTTAGAATATGTTCCTCATAACCTTTTAAGCTATTTTTCTTGACTTGTTTAGTGTAAAATAACTTATATTATCTTTGTTTCCTTTCTCAAGTCATAGATCTCGAATTATCACTCCTTTTTGTTACATATTTATCACAAAAACGCATAACATCACACACATACATGCATAAAATCACACATAGCATACACATACACATAGATCTACACATTTTCTTGTATTCTCCCCCATAAAACATAGGAAAACCGAAAAGCGGGGTATGAAGCTCACCTTGAGTTGTGTTTTTGGTTTTGAAGAGAGAAAAGAAGAAGATTTCGATCCTAGCAAGTCTTCTTGGTAGATCTCGAGTTTAGTGACTTCTAAGGTGCAAGATCACAAGTTGGAATAGATTTAGAAGAGATTTTTGATAAAAAAAAATGAGTCTAAGTCATAGATCCAAGTATGAACTTACCTTAGATGATGAGTTTTATGGAAAAATCTCTTTGAAAGCTTCCTAGATCTCGAAAATTTGGAAAGGAATGGAGCGAGTTTCCTTGAGAGAGCTTGAGGGAATGGAATGAATTTTTGTGAGTGTGTGTGTGTGTTGTGTTCGGCTGAGAGAAGAAGAGAGGAGAGAAGAGAGAAGGTTGATGAGATAGGTGCATGGAAGTATAAGAGTATGCATGGAAGTCCACTAAATAAAAATGAGTTGGCACACACAAGTCAACTCTTCCTTCTTAGAGGTCTTGGGCCGAGAATGGAGAAGAAAAGAGAAAGATTTAGGTCTTGAGTGCTTAGCCCATATTATGACTCACTATAGATGAGGTTTAAGCCCAAATAAATCAAAGTGTAATTTTATGAACTAATAGGGCTAAATTAATTTGGTTGTGACCCATTAAGGCCCAAAATATTATGTTTCATGTATATGGGTCCATTTAGGGCCCATTAGAGAGTTCTAGATTCAAGATGGATAGGTTGAAAGTTTATTAGTCCATTAGGCCCAATAAGGAAGTCCTAGTCCAAAATGGACTGAAACCGGGATTTCAAAGGTTTCCAATCCTTTGTTGATCTTTTGTAGTGCTAGAATGAAGTATTTGGTGAAGTTTTGTTGTTATAGAATAATTATCTTGCATGTTTTCTTGTTATTGATTCATAGTTGTTATAAGTGTTGTAGTTACAAGGCCTCAAAATTCCTAGTTGTGACATCATCCACCTGTTAGAGGGAATTCCGTCTCCAAATTCTTTTGAAAACTAGATTTGAGAATGCGAGAATAGATGAGGGTACTTCTGCTTCATTTGATCTTCGTGTTCCCATGTGAATTCTGGTCCACGCCTCGCGTTCCATCGAACTTTCACAATTGGAATGCGGCTCTGCTTGGTACGCTTCACCTCTCTGTCCATGATTTCAACTGGTTCTTCGATGAACAGAAGGTTCTCATTGATTTCGATCTCCTCTAAAGAAATGACAAGAGTCTCGTCGAATAAGCACTTCTTTAAGTTAGAGACGTGGAACACGGGGTGTACACTGCTGAGCTCAGCGAGTAGTTGCAGTCTATAAGCCACTGGACTGATTCGGGCAAGAATCTCGAAGGGTCCAATGTATCTAAGGTTCAGCTTGCCCCGCTTCCTAAAACGAATCACTCCTTTCCAAGGAGAGGATTTTAGTAACACCCTATCTCCGACTCTGAATTCCAAGGGCTTTCGTCGTTTATCGGCGTAGCTCTTTTGTCTGTCTCGTGACGATTGCAGTCGTGCTCTGATCTGAATTATCTTCTCGGTCGTCTCGCGTATGATTTTCGGTCATGTTAAGGCGTTGTTTGGCGTTTTCCCTCTCGCTAGTTGGGTGTCTCCTACCTCAGCCCAGCACAACGGTGATCTACATTTACGCCCATATAATGCTTCGTAAGGAGCAACTTTGATACTCGAGTGATAATGGTAGTTATATGAGAACTCGATCAAAGGCATATGGGTATCCCACTATTTTCCAAAGTCTATCACACACGCGCGAAGCATGTCCTCTAGCATTTGAATGGTTCGCTCACTTTGACCATCCGTTTGTGGGTGGTTGGTCGTGCTCATATCAATTTGTGTTCCCATAGCTTTCTGAAGCGATTGCCAAAAGCATGAAGTAAATCTATTATCTCTATCTGAGATGATTGATACTGGTACTCCGTGGAGTCTCACGATTTCCTTGATGTAGATTCTTGTCAGGCGCTCCATCTTGTATGATTCTTTTATTGGTAGGAAATGGGCGGATTTCATTAATCTATCAACAATTACCCAGATTGTGTCCAAATCGTCCGTTGACTTGGGTAGTTTGCTCACAAAATCCATGGTGATCCTTTCCCATTTCCACTCGAGAATTACTGGCTATTGTAGTAATCTAGACGGCTTCTGATATTCCACCTTTACTTTAGCACAAGTGAGGCACTTGCTCACGTAAGTGGCAATCTCTGCCTTCATATTTGGCCACCAATAATGTTGCTTAACATCCAAGTACATTTTATCTAAACCTGGATAGATGGAGTATCGCGTCTTGAGGGCTTCATTCATGACTACCTCTCTGAATCCCCCAAGTTTAGGGACCCATATGCAATTCATGAAGTAATATTCCCCATCTTCCTTCACCTCCAAGTTCTTCTCCATCCCACACAACGCTTCACTTGTTTTGTTTTCCGCCTTCATTGCATCTGACTGGGTTGTCCTGATTTGCGAGGCCAGGTGGGATTGGATGGTTATTGAGAGAGTTTTCACACGATGATTTGAGTATTCTTTTCGACTCAAAGCATCAGCCACTATGTTAGCCTTGCCTAGATGGTACTTGATTTCGCATTCGTAGTCGTTTATCAGTTCGAACCATCTTCGTTTCCTCATGTTTAGCTCCTTTTGGTTCAAGATGTGCTGAAGACTCTTGTGGTCAGTGAAGATAGTGTTGGGTTTTGAGCATTCTAACACTCCTAAGTGTACATGCAACCCTAAATACCTTGGATCTATGTTTTCTCTATTATACATGCAAATAAGAACTTCCAAGGTTCTATCCTAATCTAGCATATAAAATAATGAATATAACAAGATAGAATACATACCTCTTTCATATAGAAAGTCTTCATGAAGCTTGAGTGCCAAGTGCCCCAAGTGTGACACCTCAAATGGTTCACAGAACACCAAATACACTTGGAATAACTTGAGAGAATTCTACACTTCATGAAAATCGGCTAGCCCTTTCTAGAATGATACTAGTCGCCGATTTTGTCAAGAATAAGATCTTTATATAGTGTTACAATTAGGGTAAACCCTAATTGTCATGACTTTCCATTTCCTTGAATCCATGGGTTCAAATACACCATGGAGCATCCATGGACCACCCTATGAGTTTTAGCCCAACTTGATTATCCATGGAGCATTAGCCTACTATACAAGTATGGATGATTTACACAATCAACCCATATATTTAATTAGTCTTCTTTTGATCACTTAATTAATCCTAGATTAATTCTTGATCAATACTACTTAAATAATCTTATTATTCTTATTATTAATATACTAGAACTTATAATGCATTAATAAGCATAAGTGTCTTATTTCTCTCATTATAGTCTATCCAAGTGCATGATGCCATGCAAACCAAATGGACCATGCCGGGTCGGATCAAGTCTTACCAATTATAGTTATGGACTTAGAAATTAATTCAACAGTCTCCCACTTGGATAAGTCTAAAACTAATATTGCGTATGACTTCAGGAACCAACTGGCAATCGTAGCTCTCAAAAGCTTCTATCGAACTCTGACCTTGTCGATGAACTCTGACCTTTGTCAATGACTTGTCCATTAGATAAGGGATCATATATTCCTCCATTCTGGATATCATATGGACCGAGACATGGATTATAATCATTCTCTCTGTCCATTTGTTGTTTCCCGATTTCCGATTTATGACGACTGACTAATTGAACAAATCAAATCAGTCCTGGCCCGGCCGAGCACTTCCATTTGTCGTCTTCAAATCATCAAGGGGCCCACAGATATCGCTTTTATCCCGAAGGTAAAAGGAATGGATAAACTTCGACTCATATGGCTTGTTCTACTACTTGTTGAATCATACACAAAGGCACGTTTTATAGCATCGAGTTACCAAATGCGTTTCGTGCAATCAATGTACAACCAACTCATAGTAACAACTCATATCTCTAGGTTTGAAGAATATAAGATATTATCGTCTCATGATCACTCGTGATAAAATCCATGAAGTGATTCCAATGAACGCGGGTTGAATCCAATACTCAGAACTTATGAGCACTCATGAGTGTTGTAGCCCTTTGTCCAACATCTTAGACCTCTACAAGCCAACCCATGACAGTCTTAATTCATATCTACTTCCAACATATGACCGACTGTGGATGGTTTGAATAACTTAGCCATTCCGGAAGAATAACCCAGTTTATTCGGGAAGTCAAAACATGCAAAGTGAAACACAATAATAATTGAATCCAATATGGTATCAAAACCTATGAACATAAATAAAACACCTTTTATTTATCACCATATGATTACACATTATTCATTGTATACTGTTTCAGCTATCAACTTTATTCTTGAATTTAAAACAATAGCTGTCCCATGCTCCAAGCATGTACACTATGTTTTCTAAACACTAGTTAAGCCATACACCAAGTATGCATACTATGTTTTTCTATGATCTTTACTTTGTGAACTAGATCCATTGAACATAACTTCAATGATTCTCTTTTCACACTCCCAAATCCTTACTGCAAATACAAGAATTCCAAATTCATATCATTTACTGAAATCTGTTGGATTCTAAACTTATATGCATTGATCATCTTGTAATGATTATGCACAAAGTCAGAAAGACTTCACAACAATCATTACAGAGTATTCCAAAGGAGATCAGATCCTTGGAAACATCCTTCTTGCATTAAGTTTCCTAATCTTAAACATATTGAAAATTCTAACTTTGAAACATTTCCAGATTCCATTGTGATTATGACTTTTGAACAAGAGTTGCCTCCTTCTAGATTATGTCAATATGGTCCTTCCAGAATTATCACTATGCTTCCAACTGTCCTTGAGCAACCAATCTTTGGTAAACCTTAGATTTTCCTCGACAATTGGTTAATCCTTTTAGTCATATCCAGTTCTAAACCTTTTCCCTTCTTAATGCCCTAGGCATTTGGAAAATTTTAGAAAGGATGAATATAGCACATGTAATCGATTCTATATCCGAAGCATATGGGACACGATTCATGATGTCTCACATAAATACTAAACCAGTCTTTTGCTATAATATTTCCACTTCTATTTTCCAAGTTCTCATAATTCAGATTATGAAAAGGGATGCCGTAATCATAATAGAATTTGAGAACGCAAATAATGGACCCGTATACAGGATTTCCTTATGTTGAACCATTCCAACATGAAATTCATATATATATCCTTGACTAAATGATTAAAACCTCACGATCTAAGCTTATAGATTTGAGATGAAGTATAATTTCCTCTCCCTTAATTATAGCAAAACAACTTTTCCCAATTGAAACATTTTGTTTTCTATAATTAACATTGCTACCTTGCAATACTTATCATAATTATCATGCTCCCACTAACATGATGATTATTAGCATAAAACTTATGCTCCCACTAGTTTTGACATGTACTCAGAAATCAGCTGGACTTCTAGAAATCAATACTTCATTGACTTTCTTACCAAAGTTCAGATTTCTAATACTAGATTGTCTTGATAAGACTTTATCAAAATCATACACCTTCCCTTAGATAGCACACTTGTGTATCTAAACAATTATGAAGAGGGAAATCGTAATCATAATGGTTAGACCTTTTTGCCACTTCTCACAAGTCTAGGTTAGTGTGCCGGTTAACCACTCACGCTCCACTAACGACTTTGAGAATGCAAATATCACAATTGCTATCAAGCTAAAATCTACTTAGTGAAAGTGTTTCCTCACCATCATTTTCATGAATCGGAGAGAAACCTTATGACACTTAGATTTAATGGTGTATGTGTTCTTATCCATGTGAATTGTCAAAACCATAGACACAAGACAAGGATAATGACAAATCCACACTCATATGGATTGAACTCAATCTTAATTTCTTGCCACCTGGCAGCTCAATGGCCTGCCATTGCTTCCAAGTTTTTGTGCAACTAATTGAGAACTCTAAGAACTCATATGCAAAGCCAACTTTAACTGGAATGGGCACAAAATATGTCAACATGATAGGTTATAAACCTCAAGTCGTGTGCTAGTGAAGAACTTCAGGTTTTATTCTTGATTAGTTCTTGAGACTTTCAAGACCATTAAGACTCCCACTGTCCTCTTAACATATAATACTTTCTTGTCAGTTATTCAAGAGATAGTGTGGATTCTAATCAAGACAAACACTTCACAAAATTGGCCTAAGTTGGTCTTTGTTTTATCCAAAACATCACAACTTACCAATTTCAAATGTACAAGAGTAGAAAACTTTTACTCTTACATTTGACAAGTGTTTTAAACCTTCTTTAAGACATGTCACTCAAGTTACAATCTTGGAGTATGACTCTAAGACTTGTATTGGAACGAAGTATGACTCATCTTCTTGATTTAACCATTTCAACAATTCAAGTTCTTCTTCTTAGTCATAAGAATACACTAAGATTTCCTTAGAGAACTAAATTTGATATGGTTTCTTAATCATTAAGATGATCACAAAAACTGATACTAAAGTACTCTCCCATCTTTTCAGATTTGAGAAACTTTTATCCTTCTGCCTAAGTTGATTCTTCTTATTCGCTCTACCTTACATTGAAACATTTCCAATGTCTCAGAATTATACTTTAGCCTGTAAGTATAACCATATTTACTAAGCTTTAGTAAATTATGACGAATAATCTTATCGATCTTTTGTGGTGGACTTAATCAGTGCACAAGAATGTGTACTCGATCCCTTAGTCCGTTACTTGACTCACACATCCATGTGAACAAGTAGTTAGTCTTAATTTTCCAATACTTGAAAGTTCTCATTCATCATGCTATACAACTTGCATGATTCCATGTTCCGGTCCAATTGAAACTTGGGTGATGAGAATCTTTCCTTATTTGGTAAATTTAGACATTACCACAAATGAAAGAATCAATTTCATATTTCCACTCTTGCTATTAATGGAATCATATAAGCAACATTTTTTCCTCAAATGCCATTGTAAGGATATTTTAAAATAAATAAAATCTAAAATTTTCTTTTATTTTAAAACTTTGCGGAAAAACTTATCCTTACAATCCATATGAAAACTTCTTGTTATCTATTCCTAAGCAATATCTCATAACTCCTAAGAAGTAGCTCAAGAATCCGATCTTCAAGCTACGCGATAGAAATCCATCTACGCGATCAGATTTAGCATATTCTTTCTTTAAGTTTGTCTACTTTTCTTTGATTCTTAAAACATCAACATGTGACCTAGTCACATCATGTATCACGAATCTCTTATTAGAAACTTAGCAGAGTTAGATAGTGTACTTTACCTGAAGTAGAGTCAAACTTATTGACTTCAACATCCTTAGGTAAATTTGGCAGATTCGTAACCAATGTCCCTTCCTTTGGCAATATAAACATATGGACCCTTTGATAATGGTACACAGGACTATCACAAACTTAGCTTTTCTCTTTACCATTTGGTCAACCGAGTTGACTGTAGCCGATCCCTTTCCATTGGGAAGAGAATGCTTTTCTGGATTTCCTATGTCACTATTGTCAATGTCCATCAAGTTTTAAGGAAGTTGATCTTAACAAATAGATAAGATCATTAAGGGTCTTGTCATAGTCTGTTTCATAGGTGTCCCAAAGGAACTCACTATGGGACTTAGAAAGTGATTGAACCACCAACTTTCTCAAGACTTTGACACCCAACTCTCCCGGCTTGTCAATATGTGACTACATCTCCAAGATGTGATCACACCTAGACCTTGCCTTGCCAATAGGGCTTGAGTGACCTTGAACTTGTGGGTTAAGGAGAATAATTGGAGGAGGTGAAAGAAGTATGATTTCCATGGGACATCATCTTCATTTAGGAAAGCTTGTTTCAAGAGATTTGGGAAGATCATAAATGTCTAAACCAGACATCTTTTGGGAGATATTCAAGATAGTTGATCTTAAGTCCTTAATATGACACCCAATATGAAATATTAAGGCTAGGACCCAACAAACTATTTTATGACTTAGAAGAGGTATGCTGTAATCCAAGCTATAAAATATTTGAAGGTAGGTGAATGACGATTCACCAATTTCCACCAAGATAAACGAAATGTATTATTAGGTTTCAATTGGTTTTTGAAACTCCTAGATCTTTGAGATTCATTGAACTGTTCAATGGCATGTTCCAATCTCAAGTGTGCCCTTCAGGTTTTGTGACTGGGATGCCGAGGATCACAAAACAAGGTGTGAAGTAACCATGCAAATTACTTGGTACCCTTAAGTGTTTACCCCTGAATCAATGTGCCGGTTAACCACACACACTCCATCGATACTATGATAAACATTAAGTTACCTTTTGCCTACCTTGTTAAATACGAGTTAGTGCGTCGGTTAACCACACACGCTCCACTAACCGACTTAAACAAAGTGCAAAGTGTAATTTCATGGATTAGCACCTTATTCACATTTTCCTAAGTAACTAACATTGGGTATTATTAAGAGTTTAGTTACTCAGTATTTATCATTAATACTTTTAATGAAGGGAGAATTATAGTCCTGTCAAACCCGTTCGGCTAACGACCCTCCACCAGTCAAGCAAGCGGTGGGTGAGAGTGGACACCCATCAAGTTGTCATTTTATGGGAAACAACCTTATACCCACCTTATAGACCGACTTCGTGAATGAGGCGTACTAGCGGTAAGCCTGACTTTACTCTTATACATATATATATTATTAACTTATAATATTATAAAGTATAAGGGTTGAATTTTAACTTTTAAAATTCTAAGGGCTAACTTGGAATTAAAGTATTCATAAGAGAAAACTTTACAAATTCCAAAACTTGAGGGCAAGTTTTGAAACTATTCAAAACTAATTAATTCCATAACTTATGTGTTTAAAGTAGTTTTAATCCAAAAACTCTTCAAGTTCCATAACTTGAGGACAAGTTATGGAAGACTTTAAACTAATAAAAGAATTAACTTTTCTTTATTTTATAACTTATGTAATTAATTAAGGTTACACTTTTTTTTAATTTATTATTTAATGAAGAGACTCTTGGTCCTCCATAACTTGAGGACAAATTATGGAGTCATAGATCCATTTAATTAGAACTAGACTCTTCATTTTTTGTAACATTTGCCAACTATTATGAGTTTTATGAAACTTAAATGTGACTTTTCATATAACTTGAGGACAAGTTACAAAAACACATTTTAGAATCAACTCTTAGATTAATTTAGATTGAAAACAACTATTTCACTCAACTTTTTATTTCACTCAACTTTTCTATTAATCTAAGCAACTCATAAGAACAAGATAATTCAAATCAAACTTTTTCATGTAATTAGTCTAAACCTTAAACTAATACAAAACATGAATCTATTGACAATTATCTCTGAAATTGGATTGGCATGAACATTACCACATCAAAAACAAGTTTATAAGTCCAAAAACATCTTAGGGTAATGCTCCTAATCTAATTCCAGCCAAAAAAGTCGAATTTATGCTGTCTGGGGGTCCAACTCGTCGAGTGCATGAACCAACTCGGCGAATTGGATCGATTTGCTCACTTTTTAGGCATGGACTCGCCGAGTATCCTGATTGAATCGCCGAGTCTGATGATCAGACAGCAACAATTTCGAATTTTTAAGCAGTTTTGCAAGTATAACAAGAAAACAAGCCTAGGCTCTGATACCACTGTTGGGTTTTGAGCATTCTAACACTCCTAAGTGTACATGCAACCCTAAATACCTTGGATCTATGTTTTCTCTATTATACATGCACATAAGAACTTCCAAGGTATTATCCTAATCTAGCATATAAAATAATGAATATAACACGATAGAATACATACCTCTTTCATGTAGAAAGTCTTCATGAAGCTTGAGTGCCAAGTGCCCCAAGTATGACACCTCAAACGGTTCACACAACACCAAATACACTTGGAATAACTTTAGAGAATTCTACACTTCATGAAAATCGGCTAGCCCTTTCTAGAATCATACTAGTCGTCGATTTTGTCAAGAATAAGATCTTTATATAGTGTTACAATTAGGGTAAACCCTAATTGTCATGACTTTCCATTTCCTTGGATCCATGGGTTCAAATACACCATGGAGCATCCATGGACCATCCTATGGGTTTTAGCCCAACTTGATTATCCATGGAGCATTAGCCCACTATACAAGTATGGATGATTTACACAATCAACCCATATATTTAATTAGTCTTCTTTTGATCACTTAATTAATCCTAGATTAATTCTTGATCAATACTAATTAAATAATCTTATTATTCTTATTATTAATATACTAGAACTTATAATATATTAATAACCATAAGTGTCTTATTTCTCTCATTATAGTCTATCCAAATGCATGATGCCATGCAACCCAAATGGACCATGCCGGGTCGGGTCAAGTCTTACCAATTATAGTTATGGACTTAGACATTAATCCAACAGATAGTGCACTTGGTACCGTAAAGGTAATGCCTCCAAATCTTTAGGGCGAAGACCACTGCTCCCAGCTCCAGATCGTGGGTCGTGTAATTCACTTTGTGAGTCTTTAGTTGTCGGGATGCGTAAGCTATCACCTTTCCACGTTGCATGAGTACACAGCCTAAACCCTGATTTGACACATCGCAGTATACTATAAAGTCTTCCGTTCCTTCGGGTAGCGATAGCACCGGCACACTGCAGTGTACTTGCTTCAACGATCGAAATGCGACTTCCTGGTTGTCCGTCCATACGAAAGGTACGCCCTTTTGTGTGAGCATTGTAAGCAGTTTGGCCATCCTAGAGAAGTTTTGGATGAATCTTATCACACCCCCGAACCAGACGACGGAAACGTCCGAGGGCTGTTGTGACTTAATTGATTACCATAACATTGAATATATATGAAACATAACATTATTCGTCACCATGCATTAATATAGTACAACCGATAAAGTTTACATTGAGTACATTGTTTAAACATTACATTCCGAAAAATAAATTGTTCGATTCATAAATAAATAAACTACAAGCCATCACTGAGTACATTTTCCTTTGGTTCACTTGTTACCTGAGAATACAAGTATTTTGAAAAACGTCAACATATGAAATGTTGGTGAGTTCATAAGCGGTATTTGAAAAGCAACGTTTTGTAATATTTTGAAAACCACCAGAAAATCTGATATTTTCTGAAAAGAGTTTTTGAAAACGTTTGTGAAGATCCATAAGTATGCTTGTTTGTTTCTATAGTTGTAAAAAAAATGTTCGTTATGGTTGTGTACATTTCGAAACTGTATGTATTGTAAAACCCTAGGAAAACCCGATGTTTTCCTAATTCTTTAAATTCCATGAAGTTGAAAATAAAACCATTGCAGCGTGTGAAGTCATTATATCCAGGCGACGTCGAATTATTGCGCATGGTGAATTGCCATAAATACGCGTTACACAAACGACCAGTTTACAACTATACTAACGATCCCGTAGGCGTCGTCCGTACTATTCACGTAATCCAACCGCCCTGACTTCGAGTAATCCCACATCTGAAGAGAAAGAGGGCACGAAGACCTCGATAACTCCATTAGCCGGTTGGGGATAAAAAAAGAGTACGAGGGGCCCTTGACCCGCCTCGCATTAAAATAACCGACTTTACTAGCAGTACCAAAGGACCCTTGGGGACCAATAGTATAAAAGCCATTGAAAGTCCTTTTACGCTGTGTTAGATCATGTAAGACCCAACAACTCGTAAGGTAGAAGTCTTCGGGCCTTAAGATCAGGTCATTGGGCTAGCTAGGCCCAACAAACAAGATTTTACACTTTGGGGCCCAAAGATGGTGCGTAGACGTCTGTGCACTCTCATGTGTGTATTAAATTCCCAAATGTTACTTGTGTGAATCGAGTTATCGCCATGTTAGTAGTTTCGAATTGTTATTGATTCGAGACCGGATCAAATCGTTTAACAACGATTTTTGGGTATTGTTGTGTATTGTATTTCGTCGGTAGTCGCGGTGCCAATATTTGATCAAGTTGAGTGTATTGAATTAGCCTTGAAAATTTTCTTTTTTCAGCCCCTCTTTATTTGTAAATTTACTTTTTCAACCCTCTAATTAAATAACTTTCCGGTTTGGTCCTTAAACCATTTTTCTTGACATTTTAAAACCAAAAATTATTGAAATTGATATTTTTCAGCATATTTTTCATTGAAAACAGTTTGAGTCCCTGAAAATACAGTTTTCTCGGTTATAACCCCTCTTTTTCGTAGTTTTTACAATTTTGGCCCAAATTGGAAAATTTTTGCAACTTTGGTCCTTTTTAAATTTGAAAAGCATTTTAAACCTTAGAAAAGGTCTTGGAACACTAGTAGTCCACTGTTTTACAGAAAAATACAGTTTTGGCCCTTCAAAACAGAAAATTTCGCGTATTGGGCCCTATTGGGCCGAAAATGTCATTTTTAGCCCAATAAGCTTGAAATTTATGTTTTTAATCCTCCAAAAGAGTAGATTTTCAGAAAATACATCACGGAAACTGTTTTGACTCATATCACCCATCAGAATTCGAAATATTTCATTTTGGGCCCTTTAACTTTATATTTTTAACATTTTATGTCCAAAAATTTAGTTTTTAGCCCAAAGAAAATGTTATTAAGCCATTTAACTATTTTTCTTGGAACACTTTGTATGTAGAAATATATTTGATGCTAGTATCATTTAACATAAAGTATATCTCGAATTTTTAGGGGTTTATGGCTAGATCCAACATTATAAACACACAAAAACACACATATAAGCATAGAAATCATACAAGGCATACAAAACACATATAGATCTACACTTTCACTTGTATTCCCCCCCCCCCCCCCCCACAAAACTTATAAAACAGAAAAATAGGGAGTATGAAGCTCACCTTAGGGTGTAGTTTCGGTTTTTGAAGAAAAGATGGAAGAAAACTTGGTGATTTTTGGCCTTAGCACCCTTTTCTTGAAGCTCTCGAATTTGAGGGGTTCTAAGACACAAGATTATGATTTTATATGAGTTAAGAAGAGATTTTTGGATATAAAAACAAGTCTAAAGTGTGGATCCAAGTTTCAACTTACCTAGATGATGATTTTTGGGAAGAATTCTCCTAGGAATGCTCTTGAATCTTCGAAATTTAGGAGAGGAATGGAGAGAGTTCCTTGAGAGAAAAGATGAGTGAAATGTTTGTGTGTGTGTTTGGGATTCGGCCGAGAGGGAGAGAGGGAAAGGAAGAGAGAGACCTTGACAACATACTTGCTTGGAAATATGAGTTGCATGTATGGAGATCCAACAAATAAAAGTGAGCTGGCAATCCAAAGTCAACTCTCCCTTTTTGCTTGGGCTTGGGCCGAGAATGGAGAGGGAAGAAAGGATTTTTGGGCTTTTTGCCCCTAAGCCCAATATTAGAGTTAGCTTGGGTGAGTTTCATCCTAAAAGAATATAGTATGATTTTTACATTTTTGTTGGACTAGTTTAGGTTATTCATGGATCAAAGCTTTTAATTCATTTCATTCTAGGCCCAAAATGGCCCAAAATGTTGAAATAATTTAATGTGGGTCCAATTAGAGCCCAATTAGGTTTCTAATCCCATGATAGTCAAATTGGAAGCTTATTGGTCCATTTGGGTCCAATAAGGGAGTCCTAGTCCAAAATGGACCTAAACAAGAACTTCTAGGGTTTCCAATTGTTTGATGACTATTTGTAGTACTTGTATGATGTATTTGATTGAAGTTTTTGATGTCATAATAATAGGTATCACACATGCTCTTAAGTTTTTGATTCAACATTAGCTTGAGTGTATAGATTACATGACACAAAATTTCTAGTTGTGACATCATCCCCCCGTTAAAGGGAATTTCGTCCCGAAATTCTGTTTGAAGGTAGGTTTGAGAAGGCTAGAATAGGTGAGGGTACTTTTGCTTCATTTGGTCTTCGCGTTCCCACGTGAATTCTGGCCCACGCTTTGCGATCCACCGTACTTTCACGATCGGGATGCGACTTTGCTTAGTACGCTTCACCTCCCTGTCCATGATTTCGATTGGTTCTTCAACGAACAGGAGATTCTCATTGATTTCGATTTCGTCAAGAGGAATGACGAGGGTTTCATCTGATAGGCACTTCTTTAGATTAGAGACATGAAACACGGGGTGTATACCGTTTAGCTCTGCGGGTAGTTACAGTCTGTATGCTACCGGACCTATTCGGGTGACGATTTCGAAAGGTCCAATGTATCGTGGGTTCAACTTTCCCCATTTTCCAAAACGTATAACCCCTTTCTAGGGTGAGACTTTCAACAGTACTCGATCACCGACCTGAAATTCTAAGGGCTTTCGCCGTTTATCGGCGTAGCTCTTTTGTCGGTCACGCGATGCTTGCAATCGGGCTCTGATTTGAACGATCTTTTCCGTGGTTTCGCGAATGATCTCCGGTCCCGTTAGTGCCTTGTCCGACGTATGTGTTTTTGCTAGCTGGGTGTCACCTACTTCAGCCCAACATAACGGTGATCTACATTTACGCCCGTACAGTGCTTCGAAAGGAGCCACCTTGATTCTCGAATGATAACTATTGTTATATGAGAACTCGATCAAAGGTAGGTGGGTATCCCAAGACTTCCCAAAGTCTATCACGCATGCGCGGAGCATGTCTTCGAGCGTTTGGATGGTTCGTTCGCTCTGACCATCCGTTTGCGGATGATAAGCGGTGCTCATGTCGAGGTGAGTTCCCATTGCCTTGTGGAGTGATTGCCAAAAATGTGAAGTGAACCTACTGTCCCTATCCGAGATAATAGATTTCGGCACTCCATGGAGTCTCACGATTTCTCGTAGGTACAAACGCGTCAATCTCTCCATCTTGTAGGATTCTTTGATTGGCAGGAAATGGGCAGATTTCGTCAGTCGGTCGATTATTACCCATATGGTGTCTAGTCCATCCGACGTTTTGGGTAGCTTAGTCACGAAGTCCATAGAAATCCCCTCCCATTTCCACTCAGGAATTATCGGTTGCTGTAATAACCCTGAGGGCTTCTGGTATTCCACCTTTACCTTGGCACACGTAAGGCACTTACTAACATAGGTAGCAATTTCTGCCTTCATGTGTAACAACGCAAATTTTCAAACAAATTTTTCATTTTTAAAATATAATTATTTCCATTCAAAACAAGGCATAAATAGTTTAAGTATTCTGTCAAATACAAATATTCGAAATCCCAAGATCATAAAAGCATTCTTCAGTGTGTATCGATCACGCCGGCGCCTTCCCATGGTCCTCGCTAGTACCTAAAACACATACATAACAACTGTAAGCATAAATGCTTAGTGAGTTCCCCAATATACAACTTACGCACATACGCCTTTCCAGGCCCTGACCTTCCGGTCATCAACACCACGCCTTCCGGCCCATAACACATTCGCCTTCCGGCCCATAACATATTGCCTTCCGGCCCACATAACATACATAGTACATATAACAAATATCTTACCACATATAGCATACATATCACATAACATATCTGACCTTCCGGTCACACAGTCAAACCCTTCCGGGTACAGTATAGTGAGAAGACTCACCTCGTGAATGCTGAACGCTAGCAAATCCTGAAATCACTCGTGCACAATCCGACGAGCTACAACCTCCCTATAACATCACATATCTCATTAACACATGTATCTTCTAAGTGTGACTAACCCTAAGAAGTCAGACTTAGGTTAACTCTGGTCAACGATCAACTCGACCGGACTCGGCGAGTACCATGGCGACTCGGCGAGTCTAGACGTCCTCCAACTTTCTGAGATTCCTTATCTACTCGTCGAGTATCCTCCTCGACCCGACGAGTTACTCCTGGAAGAATCGCGGGGCCACCCCGACTCCACTCGCCGAGTCTGAAGAACAACTCGACGAGTCCCAGTAAATCTTCAAGCTACTCGCCGAGTCTGAAGAACAACTCGGCGAGTCCATGCCATGCAGACGATCAACTGCTCCCTGAATTACGTATGGTCCCGAGATATACAATCATGGGACTTTCTGGACTTCTAAACACCTTATTACTGGGGTATAAACGTCTGGGTAATAACATAATAACCCATCCAATCACTAAATGGGTTTCAAAAACCCTAGATTCGCATACACATCAAAATAACAGAAAGGAATCCGAAATATTACTTGGAATATGCCCTCTCTGTGTCTCCAAACCGCAGAACTCGAATCCCTTGCTGTTCCTTTAGCCAAAACCCTTCTCGTCCTTGCCCAACAATTTCTTCAAGCCCTAATATCCTCTAATCTTGCTCTAGATGCACACAATCGATTTAGGGTTCTTCTCAGAAGGCTAAAACGAACAATGACGGCCAATGAGTCCTTTTTATACGTCCCAAACCTGAACGGTTAGGGTTTCCGCTAAACAGCGTCGACTCGCCGAGTCCATATCTGGACTCGTCGAGTCCAGTCGCGATCCCGCGACCAAGTCTGCGATCCTACTCGGCGAGTCTAGGCTCCAACTCGCCGAGTCCCCTCTAAAATCACCCAAAAACATAACTTAATAATACCTGAGATTTCGGGCTTTTACAACTCTCCCCCACTTGGATTAGACTTCGCCCTCGAAGTCTCACTCTGCAAATAGTTCTGGATGCTGCTCCCGCATCTCGCGTTCCGGTTCCCAAGTCATTTCCGATCCCTTACGGTGTTGCCATTGAACCAACACCAGAGGTACCTCCTTGTTCCTCAGAACCTTGATCTTCCAATCTTTGATAGCCACTGGTCTCTCCGCGTAATTCAGGCTCGCATCCACCTGAATATCCTCCAATGGAACCACTGCCGACTCATCGGCTATGCACTTCCTCAACTGCGACACATGAAAAGTGTCGTGGATCTGACCCAACTCCGCTGGCAACTCCAACCGATAGGCTACCCGGCCTATCCTTGCAATCACACGAAATGGCCCAATATACCGGGGCCCCAATTTGCCCCTCTTCCTGAATCGAATCACTCCTTTCCAAGGAGAGACCTTCAGGAGAACGAAGTCGCCGACCTGAAATTCAAGCTCGGATCGGCGCCTGTCTGCATAACTCTTCTGTCGGCTCTGGGCAGTCAATAACCTTTGTCTCACTTGCTGAATCTGCTCTGTCGTCTGAAGCACGATCTCCGTGCTGCCCATCACTCTCTGTCCCACCTCTCCCCAGCAAATGGGGGTCCGACACCTCCTACCATACAACAGCTCAAAAGGTGGCATACCAATGCTCGAATGATGGCTGTTGTTGTAGGAAAACTCTGCTAAGGGTAAATACGCATCCCAGCTACCCCCGAAGTCTAACACACACGCTCGAAGCATGTCCTCCAGCGTCTGAATCGTCCGCTCGCTCTGACCGTCTGTCTGGGGATGGTATGCGGTACTAAAATGCAATTTGGTACCCAGCTCCTCATGAAATTTCTTCCAGAACCTGGAAGTGAAGCGCACATCACGGTCTGAAACAATCGAGATCGGCACTCCATGCCGAGATACCACCTCTCTCACATATATCTCCGCCAACTTCTCCGCTGAAGAACTCTCACTGATGGCAAGGAAGTGTGCACTCTTCGTCAACCTATCCACAATCACCCAAATTGCATCAACTCCCCTGGCAGTCCTCGGCAATTTGGTGATGAAATCCATAGTGATCTGTTCCCACTTCCACTCTGGGATCTCCAATGGCTGTAACTTGCCATGCGGTCTCTGGTGCTCAGCCTTAACCCTACGACAGGTCAAGCACCTCTCGACGAACCATGCGACGTCCCTCTTCATACAGGGCCACCAATACTCTTTCCTCAAGTCCAAATACATCTTCGTAGCACCGGGATGGATCGAGAATTTCGATCTATGAGCCTCTTCCATCAAAGTAATACGTGTACCGCCCACGAACGGTACCCAAATCCGGCCCTGAAACGTCATAAGCCCTCGACCATCCTGAACGAACTCTGAAATTAACCCCACAACCCGCTCTTTCTTCTGCATTTCTGGTCGCACCGCTTCGGCCTGTGCCCCACGAATAGCATCCAATACAGGAGTCATCACAGTCAGTCTCAAGCATACATCTCGCAATGGAGTGCTCTCCGCCTTGCGGCTCAACGCGTCGGCTACCACATTAGCCTTACCTGGGTGGTACAGAATCTCACAATCATAATCCTTGACCACATCCAGCCACCTCCTCTGACGCATATTTAGGTTGGGCTGATCCATCAAATACTTCAAGCTCTTATGGTCCGTATAGATCGTACATCGAACCCCATACAGGTAGTGACGCCAAATCTTGAGAGCGAACACTACTGCTCCCAACTCTAAATCATGCGTGGGGTATCTCGCCTCATGAGGCTTCAGCTGCCTCGACGCATATGCTATCACATGACCCCTCTGCATCAACACTGCACCCAGTCCCAAAATCGATGCGTCACAATATACTACAAAATCTTCCATCCCTTCCGGGAGAGCTAATACCGGGGCTTCGCACAACCTTTGGCGAAGTGTCTCAAAGGAGGTCTGCTGCTCGGGCCCCCATGAGAATGCAACACCCTTCCGGGTCAATCTGGTGAGTGGCACTGCGATCTTGGAGAAATCCTTGATGAATCTCCGATAATACCCTGCCAACCCAAGGAAGCTCCTGATCTCAGAAGGTGACTTCGGCACCTCCCAACTCATCACCGCCTCAATCTTGGTCGGATCGACCAATATCCCTTTCTGATTGACAACATGTCCTAGAAATTGAACCTCCCGCAGCCAGAAGTCACATTTGGAGAACTTTGCATACAGCTTCTCTGACCTCAACACCTCGAGGACCTCCCTCAAATGCTCCTCATGCTGCTCTCTAGATCTAGAATACACCAGAATGTCGTCGATAAATACAATCACTGACCGATCCAACATCGGTCTGCATACCCTATTCATGAGATCCATGAACACAGCCGGGGCATTGGTGAGCCCGAAAGGCATCACCACAAACTCATAATGCCCATATCGCGTCCTAAACGCTGTCTTCTGGATATCCCCATCCCGTACTCTCACCTGATGGTACCCTGACTTCAGATCGATCTTGGAAAACCAAGACGCTCCCTGCAACTGATCGAATAAATCATCGATCCTCGGTAACGGGTAACGGTTCTTGACCGTCAGTTTGTTCAACTCCTGGTAATCAATACACATCCGGTGTGAACCATCCTTCTTCTTGACGAACAGAATAGGTGCTCCCCACGGCGAGCTGCTCGGCCGAATGAATCCCTTCCCCAGCAACTCCTGGAGCTGCGAGGACAATTCTTGCATCTCTGGAGGTGCAAGACGATAAGGCACCTTAGCAACAGGCGCGGCCCCCGGAACCAGGTCAATACCAAACTCTACTTGCCTCACAGGAGGTACTCCCGGCAGCTCCTCGGGGAAAACATTTGGAAACTCACGCACCACAGGGACCTCCTCAACTGATTTCGGTCTCTCGGGAACCTTCCGCGTATCCATCACATACGCCACAAAACCCTTACAGCCCTGCTGTAGACACTGCCTCGCCCTAGCGGCCGAACAAAAAGCTGATCCCGAACGGGTACCCTCGCCGTACACCGAAAGGACTCCCCCACTATGGTCTCGTATGGTCACCAGCTGACGCTCACAGTCGATGACAGCGCCGAATCGGCTCAACCAGTCCATGCCTACGATGACACAGACATCACCCATCGCAATAGGGATCAGGTCAATCGGGAATTCAACCCCGAAAATATCTAGTACACATCCCCGAAGAACCTCCGTGGCACAAATCACCTTCTCGTCAGCTATAGAAACTCTCAAAGGTCGACTCAACAACTCACGACTAACGCTGATATGCTGACTAAAGGCTAAGGACACAAAGGACCTACTCGCACCCGAGTCAAATAACACTAAGGCAGGCACAGAGTTCATAAGAAACGTACCTACGCATATAATAACATAAGCATAACATCTCGACATTAAAAAGAAATACATGAATTACAACATACCTGCCACAACATCAGGCGCAGCGCGGACCTCCTCCGCAGTCAGCTGAAAGGCTCTCCCACGAGCCCTCGGGGCCTCGACCTTCACCGGTCGAGTCTCAGTAGTCCTGGCAGTAGGTGCAGATCCCTGACGAAGCTGAGGGCACTCGGCCTTCCGATGGCCGGTCTGGTTGCAATGAAAGCAAACCGTAAATCCCTTGGGACACTCCCTAGCAATGTGCCCCTCCTTGCCACACTTGTAGCAAGCACTGGCTCGACATGCCCCATCGTGACCCTTGCCGCACTTTCCGCAAGTGCGGCTCTTCGAACCTCCCGTCCTCGAATCGGCGGACTTGATCTGCTTGGCTGCCGGCTGAGACTGAGCCGGCCGCCGGTCTGCCTGCTGAGACTCGGCCTCCTCCCTGGCCTGAGTCTCTAACTCAATCTCACGCTTCCTAGAATTCGCCTGAAGCTCAGTAAAAGTATGGTAAGTGCAGTTTGACACAAACTCCCGGATCTCCCTCCTCAGAACACCCAAGTACCGGCTCATCCGAGCCTGCTCTGTGGCCACCAGCTCGGGGCAAAACATCGCCCTCTCATGAAACTTCCGCGTGATCGCCGCCACCGAGTCAGTACCCTGCTTGAGGGTTAAGAACTCCTGAACCAATCGTTCCCGCTCCACCGGGGGAACGTATTCATCCCTGAACATGGTAGTGAACCCCTCCCATGTCACCGCTGTAGTCTCTGCCAAGGTGAAGTTCGCCGTCACGAACTTCCACCAGTCCTTCGCTCCCAGGCGGAGCTGGTTCAAAGCGAACCGTACCCTCAGGTGCTCCGGGCATGAACAAGTGTAGAAGCACCCCTCTATGTCCGCGATCCACCTCATCGCAGCAATCGGATCCTGCGTCCCATCGAACTCCGGTGGCTTCGTGTTGCTGAACTCTCGGAACAGCAACGAGTCACCCCCCTGTGGCCTAGCAGCGGCCACAGCTGCGGTAGCTGCAGCGGTTGCAGCCTCAGTCAATGCGGCGTACCGCTCATCGAACGTCTCCATCAGGGTGGTCTTAATAGACCCAAACATCTCTGGGATTTCAGCCCGGATCGCCGCCGCTACTTCCTCGTGAATCATCTGATGAATCTCCTCGTCACTCAAACCGCTCGAACTCGCTCCGTGGCGTGGTCTAACCATGATGTCTCTGAAATACAACATAAACTATCAGAGACTCCAGCGAGTGTAATCGCACTCGATAACGCAACCCTACTCAGTCTCCGATATCCAGGGATTCTTGCTTGGGCCTCCCACTGACCCGGTGTCCTCGGTAGTACGGGCCCAATACTACCGACCACACCGCATCAGCGTTCATCCCAAGTCTTCCTCCCCAAACTCCGGATAGTGAGTACTCTACTTCTGACATGCACTATCTACCCGCATACTAGCAGAACATCTCATATAGGCAAACTTCCCTAGACTAAGGCATCACAAATCAGGCCACTCTAGTCCTATCATGAATACCTAGTCTTCTAGCATGCATAACAATTCTTATCATGTAATATTGTAAGGTATTTTGGGGATCTTTACCGTTCGGGCGCTGACTGATCGTACACACTGCTTCTTTCTTGCTTACCACACAACCATTTACCAAAAGTTTATGCCTTTATTTAAAAAGTTTCCTCAAATCCTCGGTTTGAGTTCAGTTACCCCCGAAGGTGCACCCGAATCCCTCAAACCAAGGCTCTGATACCAATTGTAACAACGCAAATTTTCAAACAAATTTTTCATTTTTAAAATATAATTATTTCCATTCAAAACAAGGCATAAATAGTTTAAGTATTCTGTCAAATACAAATATTCGAAATCCCAAGATCATAAAAGCATTCTTCAGTGTGTATCGATCACGCCGGCGCCTTCCCACGGTCCTCGCTAGTACCTGAAACACATACATAACAACTGTAAGCATAAATGCTTAGTGAGTTCCCCAATATACAACTTACGCACATACGCCTTTCCAGGCCCTGACCTTCCGGTCATCAACACCACGCCTTCCGGCCCATAACACATTCGCCTTCCGGCCCATAACATATTGCCTTCCGGCCCACATAACATACATAGTACATATAACAAATATCTTACCACATATAGCATACATATCACATAACATATCTGACCTTCCGGTCACACAGTCAAACCCTTCCGGGTACAGTATAGTGAGAAGACTCACCTCGTGAATGCTGAACGCTAGCAAATCCTGAAATCACTCGTGCACAATCCGACGAGCTACAACCTCCCTATAACATCACATATCTCATTAACACATGTATCTTCTAAGTGTGACTAACCCTAAGAAGTCAGACTTAGGTTAACTCTGGTCAACGATCAACTCGACCGGACTCGGCGAGTACCATGGCGACTCGGCGAGTCTAGACGTCCTCCAACATTCTGAGATTCCTTATCTACTCGTCGAGTATCCTCCTCGACCCGACGAGTTACTCCTGGAAGAATCGCGGGGCCACCCCGACTCCACTCGCCGAGTCTGAAGAACAACTCGGCGAGTCCCAGTAAATCTTCAAGCTACTCGCCGAGTCTGAAGAACAACTCGGCAAGTCCATGCCATGCAGACGATCAACTGCTCCCTGAATTACGTATGGTCCCGAGATATACAATCATGGGACTTTCTGGACTTCTAAACACCTTATTACTGGGGTATAAACGTCTGGGTAATAACATAATAACCCATCCAATCACTAAATGGGTTTCAAAAACCCTAGATTCGCATACACATCAAAATAACAGAAAGGAATCCAAAATATTACCTGGAATATGCCCTCTCTGTGTCTCTAAACCGCAGAACTCGAATCCCTTGCTGTTCCTTTAGCCAAAACCCTTCTCCTCCTTGCCCAACAATTTCTTCAAGCCCTAATATCCTCTAATCTTGCTCTAGATGCACACAATCGATTTAGGGTTCTTCTCAGAAGGCTAAAACGAACAATGACGGCCAATGAGTCCTTTTTATACGTCCCAAACCTGAACGGTTAGGGTTTCCGCTAAACAGCGTCGACTCGCCGAGTCCATATCTGGACTCGTCGAGTCCAGTCGCGATCCCGCGACCAAGTCTGCGATCCTACTCGGCGAGTCTAGGCTCCAACTCGCCGAGTCCCCTCTAAAATCACCCCAAAACATAACTTAATAATACCTGAGATTTCGGGCTGTTACATCATGTTAGGCCACCAATAGTGTTGTTTAATATCCAAATACATCTTGTCTGAACCAGGATGAATGGAGTATCGCGTCTTGTCGGCTTCCTTCATAACTACCACCCTATATCCTCCGACCTTAGGGACCCAAATACGGTTCATGAAGTAGTATACCCCATTCTCCTTTGCTTCTAGGTTCTTTTCCATCCCGCGCAATGCTTCGCTTGCCTTGTTTTCCGTTTTCATTGCCTCCGACTGGGCTACCGCAATTTGAGTGGTTAGGTGAGATTGGACGGTTATAGAGAGTGTTTTCGCGCGGCGATTAGAGTACTCCTTCCGAATTAATGCGTCAGCTACCACGTTGGCCTTGCCTGGGTGGTACTTGATCTCGCACTCATAATCGTTTAGCAATTCAACCCATCTTCGTTGCCTCATGTTCAGCTCCTTCTGGTTCAAGATGTGTTGGAGACTCTTGTGGTCCGTGAAGATGGTGCACTTCGTACCGTACAGGTAGTGCCTCCAAATATTCAGAGCGAAGACCACGGCTCCCAATTCTAGGTCATGGGTCGTATAATTTACTTCGTGCGTCTTTAGTTGGCGGGATGCGTATGCTATCACTCTTCCACGCTGCATGAGAACGCAACTTAAGCCCTGATTTGACGCGTCACAGTAGACTACAAAATCTTCCGTGCCTTTTGGTAGAGATAGTACAGGAGCACTTCAGAGAGCTTGCTTCAAGGTTCGAAACGCAATCTCTTTTTTTTCTGTCCATTTGAATGGTACGCCCTTCTGCGTAAGCGAGGTAAGTGGCTTGGCGATCTTAGAGAAGTTTTAAATGAATCTCCTATAGTAGCCTGCTAGACCCAAGAATTGACGAATTTTCAGTGGGCGTGGTCGGAGTTGCCCATCCTTCCACGGCTTTGACCTTAGAGGGATCCACATGAATTCCATCTTGGCTAACTACGTGACCTAGGAAGTTCACACTCCGGAGCCAGAACTCACACTTGGAGAGTTTTACGTATAGCTTCTCCGATCACAACGTTTCTAGGATTTGTCGGAGATGTTGGCCATGCTCTTCTTTGCTTCGAGAATAGACGAGGATGTCATCGATAAACACAATGACAAACTTGTCAAGGAATGGTCGACAGATTCGATTCATTAGGTCCATAAATGCAGCAGGAGCATTTGTCAGACCGAAGGGCATTACAACAAATTCATAATGTCCGTAGCGGGTTCGGAAAGCGGTTTTAGGAATATCCTCTTCCCGGACTTTGAGTTGGTGGTATCCGGACCGTAGATCTATTTTAGAAAAATAACTAGCTCCTTGGAGCTGGTCAAATAGATCATCGATTCGTGGGAGTGGGTAGCGGTTTTTAACAATGAGTTTATTTAACTCTCTGTAATCGATGCACATCCTAAAGGATCCGTCCTTCTTTTTGACAAAGAGCACTGGAGCTCCCCATGGCGAGTAACTAGGTCGGATAAATCCCTTGTCCAGAAGCTCACTGAGTTGGCTGGACAATTCCAGCATTTCAGCAGGGGCCAGTCGATAGGGTGATTTAGCGAGAGGAGCTGCTCCTGGAACGAGGTCGATTCGAAACTCAACCTGTCTCTCTGGGGGTACTCCCGGAAGATCTTCAGGAAACACGTCTGGAAATTCACACGCTACCGGAATATCTTGAATGTTAGTTTCTTCCTTGGTCTTATCTACTATGTGAGCCAAGAACGCCAAGTGGTTCTTTCGTAGATATTTTTGTGCCTTGATGCACGAGATGAGGTGAAGATTCATGCTGGGTTTGTCTCCGTAAATTACTAGGGTTTCGTGATTTGGGAGACGAAGGCGAACGGCCTTCTCGTGGCACATAATTTCAGCATGGTGGGGGCTTAACCAGTCCATGCCAATGATCACATCGAAACTCCTAATTGATACAGGCATCAAGTCTATTCGAAAGACGTGTTGATTGAGGGTTAGGGTACATCCGATGTAGATTTCCCCAGTGTATTCGGTTTTCCCATTGGCCATTTCCACCGTATAGGTTTTATTTAGCTTTTGGGGCTATTGTTTTAGTAATTGCTTAAACTTATCGCTTACGAAACTTCGCTCCGCTCCGGTGTCAAATAAGATGCATGCATAAGAGTGGTTTAGGGGAAACGTACCGGTAACAACTGAGGGGTCCTGAATCGCCTCACCCTGACCCATGGTCAGCATCCTTCCTTTTCCTCCGTTTCCTGAATTGTTGTTGTTAGGGCAGTCTCGGCGGAAGTGCCCCGTCCTTCCACACCCGAAGCAGGTGTGGCTAGGCCCTGCATTATTACCGCCGGCATTGGTGTTGTTGTTGTTGCGATGGTTGTTATTGTTTCCCTGATTTTGGTTCTGGGGAGGGTAAGTCCTGCAGTACCTTGCGGTGTGTCCCCTTCGGTTGCAACTGGTGCACTGAAAATCCCTGCATTCTCCGTTATGATGGAGACCGCACTTATTGCATTTGGGAAGATTACCGAAATAGGGTCTTGAAGCATTCGAAGCAGCTGAGGCTAGAGCATGTGGTGCGGCCGGAACCGGTGCGGTGACAGCGTTAACTGCCACTGTCTGCTGCTTTTTAGAGGTCTCGGGGCCCTGGAGCCCCTTCCTCTTATTATTCTTTCCATTCTTTCCATCACCTTCCTTCTTCTTCTCAGCCTCCACTGGCTTCTCGCCCTTCTTGTTGTTATGGTCATACAGCCTCTTTGCCAATCTTTTTGCACTATCAAACGTTTCAGGGTTCGCAGCTATCACATTCCCTTGAATTGGTGCTTTTAGTCCCCAGACGAATCGCTCAATCTTCTTTCCTTCCGAGGTGATCATACCCGGGCACAGCAAAGATAGTTCACTAAATCTCGATATGTAGGCATCGATATTCGCATTCTCCACAGTGAGGTTCCATAGCTCTTGCTCCATCTTCTGTATTTCGCCTCATGGGCAGTACTCAGCCATTAACATTTCTTTCATCTCTGCCCACGGCATAGAGTTGGCTACAGGGAGCGTCATGGCTTCCACGTGTCCATTCCACCAAGTGAGTGCTTGGTCCACAAAAGTGCAGGCCGCGAACTTCACCTTCATCTGCTCGGGGCATTCACATATCTCGAATACCGATTCCACCTTCTCGATCCATCGCTTCAGAGTGATCACCCCTCCAGTGCCGTTGAAAGTTCGTGGTTTGGCGTTCGTGAAGTCCTTGTAGGTACATGTTTTAGTAGGTCCTTGATTCATCCCGTTGTTCGAACTTCCTGCCCCTTGCCCGTTGCCTCCTCCATTATTCCCCTGATGGAGTTGTGCCATAGCTGCGGTGACCGCAGCAGACACGGCTGCCTGGAATGCAGTGGAGTCAACTTCGGGTGGAGTTGGTCCTGGGTTTCCGCGAGTAGGTCGGAGAGGCATCTTTCTATCACGAAACGGAAAGATGTTGAGTGTTTGCGGTTTCTGTGAGGTTGTGATCCTACTAACTAGGTGCATGGTACGAACTCGGAACACTACTACTGTTGAACATACAATCATAAATTCTTAACACATAGAAATTTGTAATATCATAGCAAAGATGGTAAAAGTTCATTAATATTATCCGCATTTGATACCATAAAATTTTTGCTCGTAAGAGCATACATGAGTGACACTAATTCGACACCATAACGGCTATATGAGTAGTGTAGTCACTTAAACATAGAGTTGGGGTACATAGCATAGTTCCTAATGATCTACTAAGATAAGTCTATCCCTAACCGCGATGAGCTGCGTCCGGAGGTGGTGCCGAGGATGTGGATGCTCCCTGAAGACGAGCCACCAAGCGTTCTGCGTCCTGAAGTCGAGACTCCCACCTTACCTGCCTCATGTGAAACTCCCGAAGGACATCACGCGTCTCCTGTTCTGCACGCTCAACCCTAGTCCACAGCTGGCGTACCTGATCAGCAGTGCCCTGAGCAAGGTCGCCGGTGTCCCGTAATCGTCTCACCATGACCGGTAGGGCTCGGTCGGCCGGTCCTCCGTCCCTTAGATCAAAGAACTCACATGACATGCCGAACGGAGGTCGCTGTCCCTGATGTCTGCTCCATCTCCAAAGATCAATGCCCCAAGGAGGGGTAGGACCAGTGGGGCCCACACGGTAAGCAGGCACCCTAATCGGGTAAGGGGGGTTGATGACCTCGGACTCTGCGTCCGAATCACCCCCTTCGCTGTCATCGGGTTCCTCTTCGAATTCTCTTCGTCTTCTTCGGGTTCGGCAGGCTCGCCCTCGACTTCTGCCTCCGGTTCCCCGTCAGATTCCTCTTCGGGGTCTTCCTCAGGTTCCTCTTCAGGCTCTCCCTCAGGCTCCTCCTCCTCTAGCCATCCGTTGTTTCCCTGATTAGGGAAATAGGGGTCTCCAGGGTGATGAAAACCAGCCATGCTGTCTGCGCGAGTATGTAAATATGCTAACATTATTCCTAGGATGCTATGACTATTGTACGGACTAAGCAAGCGTTCTCTTTTTAGTGATAAAGGGTATAGTTTTAGGTTCCCTAGCTATCCTGATCTCATCAGGACGTGTGTTAGTTTTACTTTGGAGAGAATGTAGTTGATCAGGCTACATCCACTCCTTGGTATCACTAAGAATAGTCCCGAATTAACCGAGATACTAGCATTATTGTGTTTGGTTCAGCGTTATGTTCCTATTCCTAATGCAAGCAAGGGTGTTTTATTTACTTGTTTTGTTCAGAGTTATGTTAGTCCCTCTTTTTGGTTTATAGTTGCATATCAATGTGTGGCTAGACATGCTAGTTCACTATAAGCAAAGCTCTGATACCAACCTGTCACACCCCCGAACCAGACGGCGGAAACGTCCGAGGGCTGTTGTGACTTAATTGAATACCATAACATTGAATATATATGAAACATAACATCATTCGTCACCATGCATTAATATAGTACAACCGATAAAGTTTACATTGAGTACATTGTTTAAACATTACATTCCCAAAAATAAATTGTTCGATTCATAAATAAATAAACTGCAAGCCATCACTGAGTACATTTTCCTTTGGTTCACTTGTTACCTGAGAATACAAGTATTTTGAAAAACGTCAACATATGAAATGTTGGTGAGTTCATAAGTGGTATTTGAAAAGCAACGTTTTGTAATATTTTGAAAACCACCAGAAAATCCGATATTTTCTGAAAAGTGTTTTTGAAAACGTTTGTGAAGATCCATAAGTATGCTTGTTTGTTTCTATAGTTGTAAAAAAAATGTTCGTTATGCTTGTGTACATTTCGAAACTGTATGTATTGTAAAACCCTAGGAAAACCCGATGTTTTCCTAATTCTTTAAATTCCATGAAGTTGAAAATAAAACCATTGCAGCGTGTGAAGTCATTAATTCCAGGCGACGTCGGATTATTGCGCATGGTGAATTGCCATAAACACGCGTTACACAAACGACCAATTTACAACTATACTAACGATCCCGTAGGCGTCGTCCGTACTATTCACGTAATCCAACCGCCCTGACTTCGAGTAATCCCACATCCGAAGAGAAAAGAGGGCACGAAGACCTCGATAACTGGTGGTTGTCGAGGCCAACACAAATAATAACCCTAAATATTACACACCAAAATAGTGTATAGTGGTAAAGGGATCGAATCCACGGAGATTGGTTCAATTTATAAGTCTATGAAAAATCTCTTTGTAAAAATACTTGTAAAATGACAATAAAAATAAAATAGGGGGTTTTGGTGTTTCGAAATACTTGAAACAAACTAGAATTAACTATGAATTAAATAGACAAATGCAACAAAAATAAGAGTTTGATGTAAATCAATAAAGGAGAGATGGTTGACTTAAAGTTTCCTCACTTTGACTTTTGATGAACATATCATTAGAATCCAATGGTGCAATACTTTGACTTAAATCCTTAATTTGGCTATAGCAATCCAAGGAGCTTGAGATTACCTAGACTTTTCTTAATTGTTGAAATGGCTAGAGAATCTCATAACAATTTCCTTAGTCAAAGTCACTAATTCCAAATAGCATGTAATTAGTGAAAGTCAACTAGCATTAAGAACCAAAAAGTCACCAAATCCAAGAGGGGTCAAATGCTTTCACCACCATGTTGGAGGAAATGTTTTTATGATTGTGTGAAGCAAAAACAACACAAAAATCATTTGTTGCTTGCTAATTTGAGGATCATTTACTTAATCAAGAAATTAGCCAACTAATCACCACAAACATATTTAAAATCATGAATAAAAACATACTAGTAGTGATAATATGATAAAACACAAAACAATTCCATAAAGATTTAAGAACAAGTTCATGGATTCTTCAACATCCAACAAAAGTTCAAAAGATTCAACAAAAAGTCAACCAAGATTTGTTTAGCCAAGCATGGCTAAACTCAAATGAACAAAGTTAGATAAGATTGTACCAAACATTTGACAAGATTCAAGAGATGAAAAGAAGATATTCTTCAAGTGTTCTTAGCCTCCAAAAATGCTCCAAACTCCAGAGAAAAAGTATGAAAATCGGACCTTCAAGATAAGATAAAAGAAGCACACCAAACTTCCCAAAATAGAGTTCTAAGCAAAATCCCGAAATTGCCCTAGTCAGGAACCCACGCGGGCCGCGGGGAATCCTACGCGGGCCGCGGGCTCTGACGGGTGATTTTGGGCTTCTTCAAGTTTTGGGCCCCCACAGCTAATCCATTGGCCCAGTTCGAATCCAATCAACTCCTAGCCCATTTTTCTTCAACATTTCTTCAATTAAAGCCCAATTTGTCTATCCACATCATTCTAAACTTCCGCAAACTCTTAAACATCAATCTTGCACACTCAAGAATTCTTTCACGCCCTTTCAAATTTAAAGTTCAACACTTCTGCGCCTTCGAGCAATCGACAAGCCTACTCCATGAATCACCTCCATAGCCATCAAGCATGAAATCCCCTATTCCTTTCAAGCCCAATCGCCTCCCAAGAGTGCCGCCCCGCTAGTTTCCAAGAAAATCTGCAATAATGCTCAAGAAACTAGAAAGTACCCTGAAATGGTCATAAAAATAATAAAAGGGAAAATATGCATGGAAGTTAACTAAAATGCGAATGAAATGTGCTAAAATAAACTATAAAAAGAAGAAATAAAATGAAGCTATTAATAACTCCATTAGCCGGTTGGGGATAAAAAAAGAGTACGAGGGGCCCGTGACCCGCCTCGCATTAAAGTAACCGACTTTACTAGCAGTACCAAAGGACCCTTGGGGACCAATAGTATAAAAGTCATTGAAAGTCCTTTTACGCTGTGTTAGATCATGTAAGACCCAACAACTCGTAAGGTAGAAGTCTTCGAGCCTTAAGATCAGGTCATTGGACTAGCTAGGCCCAACAAACAAGATTTTACACTTTGGGGCCCAAAGATGGTGCGTAGACGTCTGTGCACTCTCACATGTGTATTAAATTACCAAATGTTACTTGTGTGAATCGAGTTATCGCCGTGTTAGTAGTTTCGAATTGTTATTGATTCGAGACCGAATCAAATCGTTTAACAACGATTTTTGGGTATTGTTGTGTATTGTATTTCATCGGTAGTCGCGGTGCCAATATTTGATCAAGTTAAGTGTATTGAATTAGCCTTGAAAATTTTCTTTTTTCAGCCCCTCTTTATTTGTAAATTTACTTTTTCAACCCTCTAATTAAATAACTTTCCGGTTTGGTCCTTAAACCATTTTTCTTGACATTTTAACACCAAAAATTATTGAAATTGATATTTTTCAGCATATTTTTCATTGAAAACAGTTTGAGTCCCTGAAAATACAGTTTTCTCGGTTATAACCCCTCTTTTTCGCAGTTTTTACAATTTTGGCCCAAATTGGAAAATTTTTGCAACTTTGGTCCTTTTTAAATTTGAAAAGCATTTTAAACCTTAGAAAAGGTCTTGGAACACTAGTAGTCCACTGTTTTACAGAAAAATACAGTTTTGGCCCTTCAAAACAGAAAATTTCGCGTATTGGGCCCTATTGGGCCGAAAATGTCATTTTTAGCCCAATAAGCTTGAAATTTATGTTTTTAATCCTCCAAAAGAGTAGATTTTCAGAAAATACATCACGGTAACTGTTTTGACTCATATCACCCATCAGAATTCGAAATATTTCATTTTGGGCCCTTTAACTTTATATTTTTAACATTTTATGTCCAAAAATTTAGTTTTTAGCCCAAAGAAAATGTTATTAAGCCATTTAACTATTTTTCTTGGAACACTTTGTATGTAGAAATATATTTGATGCTAGTATCATTTAACATAAAGTATATCTCGAATTTTTAGGGGTTTATGGCTAGATCCAACATTATAAACACACAAAAACACACATATAAGCATAGAAATCATACAAGGCATACAAAACACATATAGATCTACACTTTCACTTGTATTCCCCCCCCCCCCCACAAAACTTATAAAACAGAAAAATAGGGAGTATGAAGCTCACCTTAGGGTGTAGTTTCGGTTTTTGAAGAAAAGATGGAAGAAAACTTGGTGATTTTTGGCCTTAGCACCCTTTTCTTGAAGATCTCGAATTTGAGGGGTTCTAAGACACAATATTATGATTTTATATGAGTTAAGAAGAGATTTTTGGATATAAAAAGAAGTCTAAAGTGTGGATCCAAGTTTCAACTTACCTAGATGATGATTTTTGGGAAGAATTCTCCTAGGAATGCTCTTGAATCTTCGAAATTTAGGAGAGGAATGGAGAGAGTTCCTTGAGAGAAAAGATGAGTGAAATGTTTGTGTGTGTGTTTGGGATTCGGCCGAGAGGGAGAGAGGGAAAGGAAGAGAGAGACCTTGACAACATACTTGCTTGGAAATATGAGTTGCATGCATGGAGATCCAACAAATAAAAGTTAGGTGGCAATCCAAAGTCAACTCTCCCTTTTTCCTTGGGCTTGGGCCGAGAATGGAGAGGGAAGAAAGGATTTTTGGGCTTTTTGCCCCTAAGCCCAATATTAGAGTTAGCTTGGGTGAGTTTCATCCTAAAAGAATATAGTATGATTTTTACATTTTTGTTGGACTAGTTTAGGTTATTCATGGATCAAAGCTTTTAATTCATTTCATTCTAGGCCCAAAATGGCCCAAAATGTTGAAATAAATTAATGTGGGTCCAATTAGAGCCCAATTAGGGTTCTAATCCCATGATAGTCAAATTGGAAGCTTATTGGTCCATTTGGGTCCAATAAGGGAGTCCTAGTCCAAAATGGACCTAAACAAGAACTTCTAGGGTTTCCAATTGTTTGATGACTATTTGTAGTACTTGTATGATGTATTTGATTGAAGTTTTTGATGTCATAATAATAGGTATCACACATGCTCTTAAGTTTTTGATTCAACATTAGCTTGAGTGTATAGATTACATGACACAAAATTTCTAGTTGTGACAAATCTCATGTAATAGCCTGCGAGACCCAGAAATTGGCGAATTTCAAGGGGTGTTGTTGGGATTGCCCATCCTTCGATAGCTTGGATTTTAGAAGGATCCACATGAATTCCTTCCTGACTAATAACATGTCCCAAAAAGTTCACACTTCAGAGCCAAAACTCGCACTTGGAGAGTTTTGCGTATAACTTTTCGGTTCGCAGGGTTTCCAGGATTTGTCGAAGATGATGGTCGTGTTCCTCTTCGCTTCGAGAATATACTAGGATATCATCGATGAAAACGATTACGCAATTATCAAGAAAAGGTTGATAGATTCGATTCATTAGGTCCATGAATGCGGTAGGAGCATTCGTTAGACCGAAGGGCATTACGACAAATTTATAATGTCCATAACGAGTTTGAAAGGCGGTTTTTGGAATATCCTCCTCCCGTACCTTGAGTTCGTGGTATCCAGATCGCAGATCTATCTTTGAGAAGTGACTAGCTCCTTGGAGCTAGTCGAATAGGTCGTCAATTCATGGAAGTGGATATCGATTTTTGACAGTGAGCTTGTTAAGTTCTCTGTAGTCGATACACTTCCTAAATGTACCGTCTTTCTTCTTGACAAAGAGAACTGGAGCTCCCTAAGGTGAGAAACTGGGTCGGATGAATCCTTTATCCAAAAGCTCCCTGAGTTGGGTGGATAGCTCTTGCATCTCCGCAGGAGCCAATCTATAGGGCGATTTGGCGATGGGGTAGCTCCCGGTACAAGGTCAATTCGAAACTCGACTTGTCTTTCTGGGGGTATCCCCGGAAGATCATCAGGAATGACATCTGGGAACTCACATGCTACAGGAATGTCTTGAATGTTGACTTATTTCTTGGATTTGTCTACTATGTGAGCCAGGAATGTCCAGTCCTTCTTTCGTAGGTCCTTCTGCGCTTTAATACACGAGATAAGACGAAGGTTCGTGCTAGGTTTGTCCCCGTAAATAACTATGTTTTCACGATTTAGGAGATGAAGGCGAATGGCCTTCTCGTGACACATAATTTCATCATGGTGGGGGCTTAACCAATCCATGTCGATAATCACATCAAAATTCCAAATGGAAACAGGCATTAAGTTTATTTGAAAGACGTGGTGATTTAAGACTAGGGTACATCCGATATAGATTTCCCCAGTGGATTATGTCTTCCCATTAGCCATTTCCACCGTGAAGGTTTCATTAAGCTTCTGGGGTTGTTGATTTAACAAGTGTTTGAATTTATTGCTCACGAAACTTTGTTCTGCTCCGGTATCAAATAGGATGCATGCATAAGTGTGGTTTAGGAGAAATGTACCAGTAACAACAGTGGGATCCTGAACCGCTTCTCCCTGACCCATAGCTAGCACCCTTCCTGTTCCTGCGTTCCCAGGGTTGTTGGTGTTGGGGCAATTCCGACGGATATGCCCTATCCTTTGTAACGACCCAATTTTTTTTTTTTTTTTTTTTTTTTTTTACGTCCGAAAATTTCATTTTTAGAATATTACTTTAGAAAACATTAATCATTAAAAACATTGTTCGTTCACACCATAACACATTGCAACCATGTTCCAAAAAGCCACACCATGCATCCCATCAAAATATCAGAGTACAGTCCCAGTAAATCTCATAAATGCGGAAACCGAAAAGTGTGTGTATGACGTGCCGCTACCGCGCCGGCTCCTTCCCCTTCGATGCAGAGGTACCTGAAAACAAAACTGTAAACGTAAGCACAAAGCTTAGTGAGTTCCCCCCCCAACGTACCACATACCATACAAACACATAACATACGAACTGCCAGGCTATTCTGGGGTGCCTGACTACCCGGTACGGCCATTCTGGGGTGCCGACCTACCCATACGGCCATTCTGGGGTGCCGTCTGACCCGTGTCAAGCCATTCTGGGGTGCTGACTACCCATGTCAAGCCATTCTGGGGTGCTGACTACCCATGTCAAGCCATTCTGGGGTGCTGACTACCCATCGGTCCTAACAACCGATCCTCGGGGACTATTTCACCCCCTACTACTACGATCACATATAACATAACAAGCCAGCATGCAAACATATCATCACATACTGTCGGACGTATCTGGGGTGTCCGACTACCCTTCGGTCCTAACAACCGAACTCTACTGCTATCACATACAACATATCATGCCAGCATATAACATATCAGGTAGTAGCAAACCTAGATGATATCACAAAGACAATCATCTAATATACAACTCCTACTGGTGGGTCGGCATTGTGGCCGTAGACCCACCGCTACTGGAAGGTAACTCACCTCAAAGTAGCTGCTGAACTGATCGGGAACTAACTGACTGCTGCTGCTCCGGGAGTCCTCCGGCTGCAATTTCCACGACATACTCAATCAAACACTGCTAACTGTCCTTTAGGTAAAATGACCATTTTACCCCTGGATTAACTCTAAGCCAAAGCTGGAGTCAACTTTCAGTTGACCCGACTCGCCGAGTGGATCACCACTCGCCGAGTCCCTAGCAAACCAATGACCTGGGTCCCTGGTTCTACTCGTCGAGTCGGGCTATGACTCGACGAGTTCACCTTCTAACTGTCATTCAATCACCTTCATCCTACTCGCCGAGTTGTATGAACAACTCGTCGAGTTCATCTTCATCCGATGAACACTTTCTGCTAAGACTCGCCGAGTTGTATGAACAACTCGCCGAGTCTGTTCTTGAGCTATGAAGATTGCCTTGGACTCGCCGAGTCAGGGCATTGACTCGCCGAGTCCTAACATGGGTGAGTTCAGCTCCCAACTCACCGAGTCACCCCCTGTGACTCAAGGCTCAACTCGACACATGAAGAAGGGACCAATTCGGTGACTCGCGACCAGACTCGCCGAGTCACCTATGCGACTCGCCGAGTCGTCGCCATGCACTCCTTAAATATACCGATTTGCTCGGTTCCAGACCATGCCATTCATAGATCTGGACTTCTAGGACACGAATCACACGTAAAGTTTCCAACTTTACGTGTGGATATTCACCAATATGGATTTTAGGGCTCAAAATGTCTCAAAAGGGTAGATCTAGGGCTAACAAGCCACATGGGGCCAAAAAGCTAACAGATCTGAGCTCCTGGAGCTCAATCTTGCATAGATCCAAAGGCCAAACGCCTTATTACGACATATAATGCACATACAAACTTGGGGAATTGACCAAGAAAGACCCAAGTGAAGTTTTAAGCATAGAATCAAGGGGAAAACGGGTTATACCTCAAAGGAAATGTTGAAATGACACAAGGATGGCTGATCTCCTTCTCCTCTTCTTGATCTACTCCTCTTACTCCTCAAAACCTTCAAGAACACACCAAGAACACCTTAAACTCTCAAGGAAACAAGGGAAAACGATGTAGGGGGAGTTCTGGGGGTGAATGGGGACGAGTTGGGGCGGAATGAGAGTTTAAATAGGGTGCAAACCCTTGAAACTTAGGGTTTCATCCCGCAGCGGTGACTCGCCGAGTCCAGGATATGGACTCGTCGAGTCGCCTACTTAAAACGCGTCCTGAGTCTCGTCCCTACTCGGCGAGTCGGACCCTATGACTCGCCGAGTCTGAGGCTAAATTAGGGCAATGCTCAAATAAAATTCACATACCGGAAACCGGGTGCTACAAATCTCCCCCACTTATTTTAGACTTCGTCCTCGAAGTCTGCGGCCTGATCCTGAAACAGCTCGGGGTAGTGCTCCATCATCTCGTCTACCGGCTCCCAAGTCCACTCTGAACCCTTGCGGTGCTGCCATTGCACCTTCACTAGTTCCACCCTCTTGTTCCTTAAATCCTTCGACTTCCCGTCGAGGATTGCGACTGGGCGCTCGATGTAGTTCAGGCTGTCATCAACCTGAATATCCTCCAAAGGTACTACTGCAGAATCGTCCACTAGGCACTTCCGCAACTGCGAAACATGGAATGTGCTGTGGATCTGGCTAAGCTCGGCTGGCAGATCCAGCCTATATGCTACCTTGCCCACCCGGGCCAAGACCCTGAACGGTCCGATGAATCGCGGGCCCAACTTGCCCCGCTTCCTGAATCGGATGACGCCTTTCCACGGTGACACCTTCAGGAGGACCATATCCCCGACCTGGAACTCTAAATCGGATCGACGCTTGTCGGCATAACTTTTCTGTCGACTCTGAGCAGTCTGAAGCCTGCTCCGGACCTGCTGTATCCTCTCCGTCGTCTTGAGCACCACTTCGGTGCTTCCCATAACTCTCTGGCCAACCTCACCCCAGCATATCGGGGTCCTACACCTCCGTCCGTACAACATCTCGAAGGGAGGGCGGTCGATACTCGCGTGATAGCTGTTGTTGTAGGAGAACTCAGCCAAAGGAAGATAGGTATCCCAGCTACCACCGAAATCCAGAACACACGCCCGCAACATGTCCTCCAAAGTCTGGATGGTCCGCTCACTCTGTCCATCTGTCTGCGGGTGAAAGGCGGTGCTGAAATGCAGACGAGTGCCCAACTCGTCATGGAATCTCTTCCAAAACCTGGAAGTAAAACGCACATCCCTGTCCGAGATCACCGATACTGGCACCCCATGCCGTGCCACAATCTCCCTGATATAGATGTCGGCCAATTTCTCGGCCGATATGCTTTCCGGAATCGGAATAAAGTGAGCACTCTTGGTCAATCTATCCACGATGACCCAAATCGAATCCACTCCACGCGCGGTCCTGGGAAGCTTCGTGATAAAATCCATCGTGATATCTTCCCACTTCCACAGTGGAATGTCCAACGGCTGCATCTTGCCATGCGGCCTCTGATGTTCGGCCTTGACCTTCCTGCAGGTCAAGCACCGCTCGACGTACCATGCCACATCCCGCTTCATGCAGGGCCACCAATAGTCTAGACGAAGATCCCTATACATCTTCGTCGCCCCGGGATGAATAGAGAATCGGGACTTGTGCGCCTCCCCCATCAAAATCTGGCGCACGCCCCCGCGATACGGCACCCACACCCTATGGTGTAGTGTCAATAACCCTCGGCTATCATAATCGAAGGAGGAAACCTGACCTACTACGCGCTCGTTCTTCCGATGCTCCTCCTTGATAGCCTCCTGTTGAGCTTCCCGAATCTGCTCCAGCAGGGGAGTCACCACAGTCATCCTCAAACAGGCGTCCCTGATCGGCGCCGTCTTGCGGCTAAGCGCATCGGCCACCACATTGGCCTTTCCCGGGTGGTAAAGGATCTCGCAATCATAATCCTTCACCACATCCAACCACCGACGCTGCCTCATGTTCAGATTCGGCTGGTCCATGAGGTACCTCAAGCTCTTGTGGTCCGTGTAGATGGTACACCGAACCCCATAGAGGTAATGTCGCCAAATCTTGAGGGCAAATACCACCGCCCCCAATTCCAAATCGTGCGTCGGGTAGTTCGCCTCGTGAGGCTTGAGCTGCCTCGAAGCGTAAGCAATGACATGCCCCCTTTGCATCAGCACCGCGCCCAACCCAGAAATGGACGCATCGCAATAAACCACGAAATCCTCTACGCCCTCTGGCAGGGCTAAGATCGGCGCCTCACACAATCTCTGTCTCAGCGTTTCAAATGCAGCCTGCTGCTCGGGTCCCCACTGAAAGACCACGGCTTTCTTCGTCAACCGCATCAGGGGCACGGCTATCTTGGAGAAATCCTGGATAAATCTCCGATAGTAGCCTGCCAATCCTAGGAAGCTCCGAATCTCAGATGGGGACTTCGGAACCTCCCATCTCATCACGGCCTCGACCTTGGCCGGATCGACCAGAATCCCGTTCTGGTTGACGAGGTGCCCCAGAAATTGCACCTCGCGCAACCAAAACTCACACTTGGAGAACTTGGCATACAAGCTCTCCCTCCTCAGGGTCTCTAACACCTCTCTCAAATGCTCCTCATGTTCCTCCCGGGTCTTGGAATAAACCAAGATATCATCGATAAAGACTATCACAGACCGGTCCAGCATCGGTCTGCATACACGGTTCATGAGGTCCATGAACGCGGCAGGAGCATTGGTGAGCCCAAACGGCATCACCACAAACTCGTAATGGCCATAGCGCGTCCGAAACGCGGTCTTCTGCATATCCTCCTCCCTGACCCTCATCTGATGATAACCCGAACGCAAATCAATCTTGGAGAACCAAGATGCGCCCTGAAGCTGGTCAAAGAGGTCATCAATCCTCGGAAGCGGGTAACGGTTCTTCACCGTTACCTTGTTCAGCTCCCGATAATCTATACACATCCGATGCGACCCATCCTTCTTCTTCACAAACAGAATCGGGGCTCCCCAGGGCGAACTGCTCGGCCGAATAAATCCCTTGTCCAGCAGCTCCTGCAGCTGCGTAGACAACTCCTGCATCTCGGGAGGAGCCAACCGATACGGTGCTTTGGCTATCGGAGCCGCACCGGGAACGAGGTCAATCCTGAACTCCACCTGTCGCTCCGGAGGTATCCCAGGTAGTTCCTCCGGAAAAACATCAGCAAAATCTCGAACCACCGGGACCTCGCTCATGGTCGCCTTACCCGCCTCCCGGGTGTCCATCACGTACGCGACATAACCCGCGCATCCCTGCTGAAGGTAGCGCCTAGCCCTCGCTGCTGAACATACAGTGGGTCCACACTGCGGCCGCTCTCCATGAATCACTAACTCTCCCCCGCTTGGGGTCTTGACTCGCACTAGCTGCTGTGCGCAATCTATCACTGCCCCATTAGGGCTCAACCAATCCATACCAATAATCACCTTGTTCCCACGCAATGGAATGGGAACCAAGTCTACCAGGTAACACTCCTCAAACAGTCGCAGGACACAATCTCGAAACACCATCGATGCTCGCACCGATCGATCATCGGCAATCTCTACCTCTAACGGGCAATCTAACTCGCCTGAAGTCTCATGAAATCTCTTGCTAAGAGCAAGAGAAACGAACGATCGGGATGCACCCGATTCGAACAATACCTGAACCGGGATGCCGTTCACATGGAACGATCCTAATACACATGTATACACACGGAGCACATATCAATATCATAACAACGTAAAATAAAAGATAGAAGGAAGGAATCATACCCGTCACCACATCGGGCGCGGCGCGTGCCTCCTCGGCAGTCAACTGAAATGCCCGACTCCTCACCACTGGAGCCTCTGCCTTGCCCTGACGGCCATCCGTAATCCGCAGGGTCGCTGGAGCTGGCGCCTTCACTGGCGCTGAAGCTGTCAACATGGGACAATTGGCCTTCTTGTGGCCCCTCTGGTTGCAGTGAAAACACAGCAACTCCGACGTCTGAATAACGGTCGCAGGAGCGGTGCAATCCCTGCTGATATGCCCAAACTTGCCGCACTTGTAGCAGCCTGACGATCCCATCCTACACGCCCCCTCGTGCGGCCTGCCGCACCTCCTGCAGCGGCTCGGTCCCGACTGGCCTTTCGGCCTCCCATCTGATCCCTTGGGCTTCTTCCCCGAAGCCCCCAATGACTGACCATCCTCAAGTTTCCGTTTCCGGATGTGCTCCAAATCTATCTCTCTCTCTCTAGCCCTGGCAATCATGGAGTCCAGGGTAGGGCAAGCCGAAAAACTAACATGCTCCCGAATGTCAGCTCGTAGCATATCATGGTAACGAGTCCTCCTCTTATCCTCGTCACCTGCATACTGGGGCACCAATAAAGCCCTCTCCCGAAACTTGGCGGTGATCTCCGCCACGGTCTCTGTCGTCTGCCTCATGTCTAAGAACTCCCTGGCCAGCTGCTGAAGCTTGACCGCTGGCGCAAACTCTGCCCTGAACCTAGCCACAAAGTCCGACCAGGTCATTGCCTCGATAGCCGAGGCTCCCATCGAGTCACCCACTGACTCCCACCATTCTCGGGCCCGGTCCCGTAAACACCCTGCTGCGTACCTCACCTTCGACCCCTCGGGGCAGAAGCTGATCAACTGGGCGGACTCGATATCCGCAATCCACCGCCTGGCGACAATGGGGTCCCTCACCCCATGGAAATCCGGCGCACCACTGCTCCTGAAGTCCTTGAAGGACAGTGTGCGAGATCCTGACTGGCTAGAGGCCAAGTCGCTCCTGAATGCCCGTAGGCGATCCTCCATCATCTCCACGATCCCTTCCTTGATCGACCCAAAGATGATGGGGGTCGACTCAAGGATGCCCCTAGTGGTCTCCGACGTGATGAACTCACGTAGCCTCTCCTCAATCGGCTCGGTACCAGATCCCGAACCTGACCCCTCTCCTGACCCGCCATCTGTCGGTCTCGGTCGAAGTACCACCATTCTGCAAAACATCAATAATAATCCTTAGTGGTACAGCTACTTTCTGAGGGATCTCGACTACTTACAGGTTCCTTGGTCTCGTCTTGGCCTTCCTCGACTCGGGTACGGATCCTCTGCTTTCAGTAGTACGGGCCCATACTACCTTCCACATCTATCCGTACCTTCTCCGAGGAATTCCTCGACTTCACCAACTCCCCTCTACTACTGCTACTCTCCGATATTCTCACCCTAGGCTTGCCCTAGGGAGAACTCAAGTTCAACACAACTGGTCCTCAGCTGCTGTAGGTCTCCTCATAATGCCAGTTAGCCACCACCTAAACACCATCACATGTAATGAGGATTAGATAATCCTTCAAGTAAAAGATCCGTCCCTACAACGGTTGGACTCAGACAAGAGCTGCGCAATAGGGCCAGTTCCAACACTCTGGGATTATTCAACCCCGATTACATGTGGTGTGACGTGTTTACCTAGTGGCTCACTCCCATTATTCAGAATCCCACCAAGCACGAAGCAAGCAGCATTCGGATAAGGAAAAACAGACTCAAGCCAAAACTGTTCTTAGAACAAGAAACGACACTTAACATAGGATGCTAAGCTCATACTATCAGGCATAACCTAAACAGGCTACCCTACTGCTGTCTACTCAATCCTAGCATGCAATATTCAATAAGCTGTAACAAACAAACAGGCACATAAGGCATCACTCCTAGATCCTTAGCCTATTCTAGCATGCAATATTCATAAAGCTGATAAACATAACATAAACTTGTATGGGTACTAGGGGGAATACTTACTTGAGCTCGGCCGGTCGCGCACGTCACACACTTTACTCTTTCTCATGACTCTTTTCCGGGTTTTAAAGAATAATTTCTTTTGGAAAAATCTTTCAATCCCTCGGTTTGAGTCCAAACACTCCCGAAGGCGTGTCCGAATCCCTCAAACCAGGGCTCTGATACCAACTTGTAACGACCCAATTTTTTTTTTTTTTTTTTTTTTTTTTACGTCCGAAAATTTCATTTTTAGAATATTACTTTAGAAAACATTAATCATTAAAAACATTGTTCGTTCACACCATAACACATTGCAACCATGTTCCAAAAAGCCACACCATGCATCCCATCAAAATATCAGAGTACAGTCCCAGTAAATCTCATAAATGCGGAAACCGAAAAGTGTGTGTATGACGTGCCGCTACCGCGCCGGCTCCTTCCCCTTCGATGCAGAGGTACCTGAAAACAAAACTGTAAACGTAAGCACAAAGCTTAGTGAGTTCCCCCCCCAACGTACCACATACCATACAAACACATAACATACGAACTGCCAGGCTATTCTGGGGTGCCTGACTACCCGGTACGGCCATTCTGGGGTGCCGACCTACCCATACGGCCATTCTGGGGTGCCGTCTGACCCGTGTCAAGCCATTCTGGGGTGCTGACTACCCATGTCAAGCCATTCTGGGGTGCTGACTACCCATGTCAAGCCATTCTGGGGTGCTGACTACCCATCGGTCCTAACAACCGATCCTCGGGGACTATTTCACCCCCTACTACTACGATCACATATAACATAACAAGCCAGCATGCAAACATATCATCACATACTGTCGGACGTATCTGGGGTGTCCGACTACCCTTCGGTCCTAACAACCGAACTCTACTGCTATCACATACAACATATCATGCCAGCATATAACATATCAGGTAGTAGCAAACCTAGATGATATCACAAAGACAATCATCTAACATACAACTCCTACTGGTGGGTCGGCATTGTGGCCGTAGACCCACCGCTACTGGAAGGTAACTCACCTCAAAGTAGCTGCTGAACTGATCGGGAACTAACTGACTGCTGCTGCTCCGGGAGTCCTCCGGCTGCAATTTCCACGACATACTCAATCAAACACTGCTAACTGTCCTTTAGGTAAAATGACCATTTTACCCCTGGATTAACTCTAAGCCAAAGCTGGAGTCAACTTTCAGTTGACCCGACTCGCCGAGTGGATCACCACTCGCCGAGTCCCTAGCAAACCAATGACCTGGGTCCCTGGTTCTACTCGTCGAGTCGGGCTATGACTCGACGAGTTCACCTTCTAACTGTCATTCAATCACCTTCATCCTACTCGCCGAGTTGTATGAACAACTCGTCGAGTTCATCTTCATCCGATGAACACTTTCTGCTAAGACTCGCCGAGTTGTATGAACAACTCGCCGAGTCTGTTCTTGAGCTATGAAGATTGCCTTGGACTCGCCGAGTCAGGGCATTGACTCGCCGAGTCCTAACATGGGTGAGTTCAGCTCCCAACTCACCGAGTCACCCCCTGTGACTCAAGGCTCAACTCGACACATGAAGAAGGGACCAATTCGGTGACTCGCGACCAGACTCGCCGAGTCACCTATGCGACTCACCGAGTCGTCGCCATGCACTCCTTAAATATACCGATTTGCTCGGTTCCAGACCATGCCATTCATAGATCTGGACTTCTAGGACACGAATCACACGTAAAGTTTCCAACTTTACGTGTGGATATTCACCAATATGGATTTTAGGGCTCAAAATGTCTCAAAAGGGTAGATCTAGGGCTAACAAGCCACATGGGGCCAAAAAGCTAACAGATCTGAGCTCCTGGAGCTCAATCTTGCATAGATCCAAAGGCCAAACGCCTTATTACGACATATAATGCACATACAAACTTGGGGAATTGACCAATAAAGACCCAAGTGAAGTTTTAAGCATAGAATCAAGGGGAAAACGGGTTATACCTCAAAGGAAATGTTGAAATGACACAAGGATGGCTGATCTCCTTCTCCTCTTCTTGATCTACTCCTCTTACTCCTCAAAACCTTCAAGAACACACCAAGAACACCTTAAACTCTCAAGGAAACAAGGGAAAACGATGTAGGGGGAGTTCTGGGGGTGAATGGGGACGAGTTGGGGCGGAATGAGAGTTTAAATAGGGTGCAAACCCTTGAAACTTAGGGTTTCATCCCGCAGCGGTGACTCGCCGAGTCCAGGATATGGACTCGTCGAGTCGCCTACTTAAAACGCGTCCTGAGTCTCGTCCCTACTCGGCGAGTCGGACCCTATGACTCGCCGAGTCTGAGGCTAAATTAGGGCAATGCTCAAATAAAATTCACATACCGGAAACCGGGTGCTACATCCTTCCACATCCGTAGCAAGTGGGGCTTGATCCCGTGTTATTGTTGTTCTTGTTGGTGGTGGTGTTGTTGTTGTTGTTGTTGCGGTTGTTGTTGTTGTTGTTGTTTCCTTGTGGTTGATTCTAGGGAGGATAGGTCCTACAATACTTTGCAGTGTAACCCTTCCGATTGCAACTAGTGCAATGCATTTCCCTTCATTCGCCATTATAGTGGTAGTTGCACTTGTTGCACTTTGGGGGATTCCCAGAATACTGCCTAGGAGCACTTGGATTAGCTGAGGCTGGAGCATGTGGTGTGAAGGGTACTTGAGTGGTTGCAGCATTGACCGTCACCGTTTGTTGCTTCTTTGCTAATTCCCAGCCTTGTCTCCCTTTTCTCTTGTTGTTCTTTCCTTTCTTGTTATCATTCTCTTTCTTGTCTTCAATCTCCACTGGCTTCTCGCCCTTTTTGTTCTTGTGGTCGTACAGCTTCTTGGCCAATCTCTTGGCGCTGTCGAACATTTCAGGTTTGGCAGCGATCACATTTCCTTGGACCGGGGAGGTCAATCCCCAGATGAATCGTTCGCTTTTCTTTCCTTCAGACGTAATCATGCTAGGGCACAATAAAGACAACTCGCTAAACTTTGATATGTACACATCTATATCAGAGTTTCGGACGGTGAGATCCCACAGCTCATGCTCCATCTTCTGAATTTCGCCACGAGGGCAGTACTCAGCCATCAGCATTTCCTTCAGCTCCGTCCATGGCACCGAGTTAGCTACAGGGAAAGTCATGGCCTCTATATGTTCGTTCCACCAAGTGAGAGCCTGGTTAACAAAGGTGCATGCGACAAACTTCACTTTCAATTCCTCGGGGCATTCACATATTTCGAACACTGATTCCACCTTCTCAATCCACCTTTTCGGGGCTATCACACCACCCGTGCCATTAAAGGTTCGCGGCTTGGCATTGGTGAAATCCTTGTAGGAGCATGTTTTGGTCGGTCATTGATTGATCCCGTCGTTCGAACTTCCTGCCCCTTGTCCGTTGACTCCTCCATTGTTCCCTTGGTGAATATGTGCCATTGTTGCGGTGACCGCAGCAGACATAGTTGCTTGGACTGCAGTTGAGTCAACTTCTGGAGGGGTTGGTCCAGGGTTACCGCAAGTGGGTCGAGGCATCTTTCTATTATGGAACGGAAAGATGTTGAGTGCCTATGGTTTTGTGAGATTGTGATCCTATAAACTAGGTGTGTAGCACAGACTTAGGCAATTTCACAACTTAGCATACAATCATGGACATATAACACATAGCAGATTACAACATCACAGTAGAACACATAAAACCTTTCATTAATATTATCCGCATATTTGATAGATGAAAATTCTCCTCGAAAGAGAATACATAAGTGGTGTAATTTCGGCAGCATAACGACTCTATGAGTAGTGCAATCACTTAAACATAGAGTCGGGGTAGATAGCATAGATCCTAATACTAGTTGGGTAAGTCTACTCCTAACACTCGATGGAGCGTCCTACGACTACATCGAGGTCATATGCCAAAGTGTTGTGCTAATAACTGGGCCATCTCAGTCATATCCCCAATGACTTCATCCCTCTCATGCTCAGCTCGCACTGATCGTGCTTACATAGCGAATAACTGTTGCCGCAGGGCGGCAATCTCAGCTTTTGGGGAGCGGTTCTCCCTTGTGGGATTTACTTGTGGGTCGGGATGGTCCGGCTGCGCCTCGCTGAAAGGTGTTGTGGTAGTGTCCTCGCCGGTGTCTTGTTCCTCCTCCATGTCGTCCTCAGCCTCATCGAACTCGTTGTGAGTGTCTGTATACTCGTCAGGTCCCACTGCGTGTGCTCCCCCCTGATCTCCTTCCGGCTCATCTTTGATCATCCCGTGGGCTACTAGGACTTGATGAAACTGAATGCCCTGGTTTTCACCTTCCATGTTGACTGAGAGGGGCATGCGAATAACTATCATTACTCCTATGACGCTTCTATTATTGTATAGATTGAGTTGCTGTTCTCTTTTTGGTGATAAAGGGTTATGCTTTTAGGTTTTCCTACCATCGCGGTTTCCTCGGGACACGTAATAGTTGTACCTTGGAGGAAATGTAGTTGATCAGGCTACATTCTCTCCTTGATACAACCATGTATAGTCCCGGCTCACCCGAAATGGTAGTATTATCCTGTTTGGTTTGGTATTATATTCTGTTTCCTAATTCACATAGGGAAAGATGTTTTATAGTTGTGTTTTATTTGTTTTGTTTTGTTCAGAGTTTGGCTAGTCCCTTTTTGGTTTATAGTTGCATATCAATGTGTAGTTAGATATGCTACTTCACTATAAACAATGATCTGAAACCAACCTATCACACCCCCGAACCAGACGGCGGAAACGTACGAGGGCTCGCGTGACTTTAATTGAATACCATCACAATGAATATACATGAATGATAACATAAAAGTCACCATGCATCAATATATTGCAACTGGAATTGTTCACATCAAGTACATTGTTTTAACATTACACATTCATACAAAAATAGTTTGAGTGTTTTTAACAACTTAACATCTAACATTACTTTATAATACTCTTCTGCTTACCTGATACCTAAGAAAACAAGTTATTTTGGAAAAACGTCAACATATGAAATGTTGGTGAGTTCATAAGCAATGTTGTGATAAAATGATTTGTGTAGCTTTGTAACAACCCATAAAATCTGATATTTTCTGAAAAGACTTTTGTTTATCAAAGTGTGAGATCCATAAGTTGATGCATGAATGATTTCAAAAACATATATATATATATATATATATATATATATATATATATATATATATATATATATATATATATATATATATATATATATATATATATATATATATATATATATGAAGGGTATTTTGTATTATAGTTATAAGATTTCGAACGAGTAGTATTGAATTCCCCGGAAAACCCGATGTTTTCCGATATTGAAATGTATTCGTGATTTCTGATTTTTGTATTGTCTTAACGAATGAATATTGCTTAATCCACATAGTATATCGTCCTAATTTTGTCTACTTTGATTTCTCGTAAGCGTTAGCGAACGAAGAGAAGAGGGGCATTATGTCCCACTACTATCGTAAGTACCTTAGGCTATCGCGGATGCAAAGGACACGATGGTCCAACTCGCATTTGATTACTGTGACCTTACTAGCTTTTCTAACGGGACACTTTGGCCCACTAGCACATAAAAGCTATTGAAAGTTCTTTTATAAAATATTGGGTCATTGAAGGCCCAATAACATATAAGCGTTATCCCTTTGGGCCCAAAGATCATGTTGGTGGGCTTGCAAGGCCCAACAAGCATTATTTGAAACTCATAAGCCCAAAGTTTGTAGGTTTATTCTTTTTAGTCATCACATATCTATTGGGGAGTTTTGTTTTAGCGATTGTTGTTTTGTGTTGATTCGAGACCGAATCAATTCGTTTATAACGATATTTGGTATTTAAGGTGTATTCGTTTTCCTGTTTTATCGCTAGACGGGTATCTTGTATTTTGTCTTAATGAATTAATTTGTTTAAAAGTATGATTTTTGCCTTTTCACTACCTTTCTTTTATTGTATCATAAACTTGTTGAAAAGATATCCCAAAATTTATTTTGTAAACAACTTTAGCACTTCCAGAATGGTGTTTTCTCGGTTAGAACCCCAAATTTCGCAACTTTTACAGTTTTGGCCCAAAATATAAAAAGTTTACATTTTTTATCCTTTTTGAATTTGAAAAGCATTTTTGACCCTTGAAATAGTTTTATTTCACTTCAAATCCCCTGTTTTACATAATGTTACAATTCAGCCCCTTAAAACTCCAAATTTCGCAATTTTGGGCTTATTGGGCCGAAGAGCCCATATTTAGCCCAATAACCTATATTTTTGCATTTTAAGTCCTTTGAAAATTCTAATATTCAGAAAAATGATTATAAAAACTGTTTTGACTCTTTTGACCCTCAAGAAACCGTGACTTGACAGTTTTTAACCCAAGTTTTGTATTTTTGACAATTTAAGCCCTAAAATGAGTTTTATGTTAGAATATGTTCCTCATAACCTTTTAAGCTATTTTTCTTGACTTGTTTAGTGTAAAATAACTTAGATTATCTTTGTTTCCATTCTCAAGTCATAGATCTCAAATTATCACTCCTTTTGTTACATATTTATCACAAAAACACATAACATCACACACATACATGCATAAAATCACACATAGCATACACATACACATAGATCTACACATTTTCTTGTATTCTCCCCCATAAAACATATGAAAACCGAAAAAGAGGGGTATGAAGCTCACCTTAAGTTGTGTTTTCGGTTTTGAAGAGAGGAAAGAAGAAGATTTCGATCCTAGCAAGTCTTCTTGGTAGATCTCGAGTTTAGTGACTTCTAAGGTGCAAGATCACAAGTTGGAATAGGTTTAGAAGAGATTTTTGATAAAACAAAGAGTCTAAGTCATAGATCCAAGTATGAACTTACCTTATATGATGAGTTTTATGGAAAAATCTCTTTGAAAGCTTCCTAGATCTCGAAAATTTGGAGAGGAATGGACAGAGTTTCCTTGAGAGAGCTTGAGGGAATGGAATGAATTTTTGTGAGTGTGTGTGTGTTGTGTTCAGTCAAGAGAAGAAGATAGGAGAGAAGAGAGAAGGTTGATGAGATAGGTGCATGGAAGTGTGAGAGTATGCATCGAAGTCCATTAAATAAAAATGAGTTGGCACACACAAGTCAACTCTTCCTTTTTAGTGTGCTGAGGGAAAGAGAAAGATTTAGGTCTAGAGTGCTTAGCCCATATTATGACTCACTATAGATGAGGTTTGGGTCCAAATAAATCAAAGTGTAATTTTTATGACCTAATAGGGCTAAATTAATTTGGTTGTGACCCATTAAGGCCCAAAATATTATGTTTCATGTATATGGGTCCATTTAGGGCCCATTAGAGATTTCTAGATTCAGGATGGATAATTTGGAAGTTTATTAGCCCATTAGGCCCAATAAGGAAGTCCTAGTCCAAAATGGACTTAAACCGGGATTTCAAAGGTTTCCAATCCTTTGTTGATCTTTTGTAGTGCTAGAATGGAGTTTTTGGTGAAGTTTTGTTGTTATAGAATAATTATCATGCATGTTTTCTTGTTATTGATTAATAATTGTTATAAGTGTTGTAGTTACAAGGCCTCAAAATTCCTAGTTGTGACATATTAGTAGGTCTATAATGATTGAGTGCATACGCTAAGGTTATATATAATCAAAGATATTATAGACTTAGAATCTATGACTATTTCTCTACTTCTTGTTCCTTGTTTGGTTGTGGACTTAGAGTAGAGTCATTTATTCGAAGGTCTATTATATCCCAGATTATGTATAACTGGTATGCACTATGTGATTATAGAAGTGACTAATAAGGATCACCCCTATAAGTAATTGTAGGATTAGACGTCTATTAATTATCTCTTCTACCCCTATTCTCGCACGAACAACATGGCGGGAGCTCAACTACTAGGAGACCCCCTATTCTCCTAACCAGGGAGACGGTGGCTAGAATGAACAAAATCCTGAAGAGGATCCTGAGGAAATAATAGAACAAGGTCCTGAAGATGATCCAAAGGAGGATTCGGATGAAGCGAAACCAAAAGAAGACCAAGACAAGAAGAAATGGGAGAAGACTTCGACGAGGAGCCCGAAGTCTACAGTACATCCCCAGTCCCCACACCTCGAAGAGATTTCCATGGTCCGACACCTTGATGAGCCGTAGATTTACAGAGATGGAGGTAGGAACAAGTTCAACACCCTTCCTACAAGTATGGAAAGAGGCTTCTACAACCTCAACATAGGAGGATGAGTAGACATGGCCTTTCTTGTCATAATACGCCACATCTCTTACCAGAAGGTACAAACACGAGCATCGGTCAGCCGAATCATGAAGGTTGGCGCTACCACCAAGATCACCGCAATTCGCCTTCGTCACCTGGATGGAGGCCATGAACAGATCAAAAACTACATCAAGCTTTCAGAGAGAAGTGACCGCAACTCGAGCTGAGATTAGAGAGTATCGGGAACGTCAAACAGCGTTATAGAAAACGCATGATAAAGGCAGAACATCAAATGACAGAAGACAAGGCAGAGGTTATGGCAATGCAGACTTTGATGTCTTCATCCTATGGCCCACGGAACATCCCTGTCGTGAGTAGTATGCACGCTACTAACATATCAATACCGACTCAGATTACTAGAATGCATTTAAATACTGCCCCTTCACATACATAAATTCTACCCTTCAAATTTAGGGACTACATTATTCAAAGGGGTCGTCTCACTTCTAAAAATTTTCCTTACATTAACGAAATGTAGACCTAATATAAGGTCAAACCTTCGCGAACTCTATGTACTAGAAGATATCAATGAAATTGGCATGCATTTTATTTGATTGGGAATTTACAATATATTTCATAAATTGGTATTACAAACAATTTGCTTATGGTAACTCTGGGATTACTTAATGTATATCTCAAGGTTATGTGTAATTAAGAGAAGATCGACTTAGAAATGGTAAGTCTGCCTTGGCTCCTGTTCCTTGTTTGGTTGTGGGCCTAGGGCAGACTTATTAAGTTCAACGGCCTATTGAACCTTAATTATACGCAACTCGTATATGTCAAGTGATCTTGGGAGTGGATCAAGAATGGAACAAATCACAAGATTACATTCGAGTGACTACTACTAAATTCATAAGTTTATTTATGTGCATTCTCGTTATGAATTACATGCAAGATACTTTTAAGTCGGAACATAATACAGAAAAATCTAGTTCAATAACATCCGACTTGTCACTGCTATTGGAGACTTACCATCTGTCCGTCTTTAAAAACTTATGACAGAACTATGCCACCGAAGAAAAATTCCAGACCTTCCGGCAGCGTACCAACACCACCTCCACCACCACCTCCACAGTTTGATTCCGCAATGTTCCAAGCTACAGTAACAGCAGTCATGGCAGCAATAATGTCGCAAATTGGTACGAATGGTACCGGTGGTGCTGGATCTGGCGCCACAAACTCTAACCACGGGGATATTAGAGGGCATACGAAGGAATGTTCGTACAAGGATTTTACTAGTGGCAAACCCGATTCTTTCGATGGAAGTGAGGCGCCATCACACTGATGCAATGGTTCGAGAAGAGCGAATCTGTCTTCGAAATTTGTTCATGCCCCGAAGCAAGCAAGGTCTAATTTGCAGCTTGAACTTTCTCTGTCCGGGCCCTTACTTGGTGGAAAGGCCACGTTAAGTCACTAACACTTGCAGTGGCTAATTCGTTAAGCTGGGAGGACTTAAAGACGATGATGCTGAAAAAGTACTTCCTAAGGGGCGAAGTGCAAATACTAGAGCAAGAACTGTGGAATATCAAGATGACAGGCTCTGACCTTGCAGCTTACACTCACCGATTTTGTGATCTAGCACTCCTTGCCCCGCTATGGTCACCCCGGAAGACAAAAAGTTAGAACAATATGTCTGGGGATTGTCTCCCTAAATTCAAGATAGCGTGTTAGCCTCGAGACCGACTACCTTCGACAGTGCCAAGGAGTTGGCACAACAACTCATAGATCATAGTGCCAGCCATAACACGGTGACAACCACCCCTGAGCAAGACGAAAGGGGAAACAACAAAAGGAAGTTCTGGAACGATAAGAAGAACCAACCGGACCATGACTCCACCAAGAAACAATAGACTGTTTCTATGCATGCTGCCACAACCCGTGCCACTCCAGCACCCATTAATCGATACGCTGGAACCCTTCCGAAATGTAACAAGTGCAACTTCCATCACACTTAGGTCTGCCGGGAGATGCATTGCAAAAATTGCAACAAGAAGGGACATACTGTCCGTTTCTGTAAGGCGCCGGCGCGACCCATCAACCAGGTCCCCGACATTGGAGTAAGCCAAGCTTGTTACGAGTGCGGTGAAACAGGACACTATAAGAGAGATTTTCCAAGGACAAGGAATGCTGGTGACGGTGGAAGGGTGCTTTTGATCACTGCAGGAGAAGCTTCCCCATAACCACCCGTGAATAGCGGTACATGCTTCTAAGCACCACATGTAGGATTTAAATTTTACTAAAACCAGTTTCAATTTAGGGTTTATCAACCATGGATCTAGAGAACATGACAAAACCCGAATAAGTCTTATCACGTATATAAAAACACAGGGTTTTTACTAGTGAATCTATGATGGCTAGTGTAAACATTATGGTCATATATCATTAAGATTCTATGGACTTATAATGTATAATTCGACCTTACTTACTGTTCCTTGTTTGGTTGTGGGCTTAAGGCGGAGTCACTCATTTGAATGCCCTTGCAATCTTAATGATATACGACTAGTTTACACCAAGCGATTATAAAAGATCTGGTAGGACTTATATTGCAAATTTGTCATTAATTGTCGAAGTAATCATCCTTTTAATACTCTTTAATTACATTATAAAATATTCATACTAGTAATACCAAGGATAAAGCGGAGAGTATAAAGACATATACATAGAATACACTATCATCCCCAAAACAAACACTTCTAGTTAAAAATCAACTTAGCGCCGGCTACACTAATATGTCCCTACATCACTATGTAACATAAGCTAACTTGGTCCTCACCATATCAATTTCATGTGCGGCAAAAAGTACCCCCATCTTTTCCCCAAATTCTTGAAGTCCCAGTCAAAACACTAATTTCGGGACGAAATTCCTTCTAACGGGGGGGATGATGTGACAACCGTCAATTTTTGGTCAAGTCAAAGTCAATTAAAGTCAACAAGTCAAACCGGTCAACTCAGCTAACCCTTGTATTTTGGGGGTTTGCAATATGTTTCCTATTATACAACTTGCAATCCTAATACAGAGTATCACTTAGAGCTTTCATGTGTTCGGAAATTCTAAACCCTAATCAGGGTAAGTGATGAAACTACTCAATAAAAAATTATTCCATACCCCTCGAGGACGTATAACGTTCATAACAAGGCTTAACGTGGTGTACAAACCTTGCGTTACGAAGCCAAACACCCAAAAAGGTCACAAACGAAACCTCTCTCAATCTCTTTCACTCTATCTCTCTTTATCTAAAATCTCTCCCAAATCTCTCTCAAAATCTCTTTTAACTTTTTAGAATCATTCGGGTCATCCCGACCCTTAACGGAGCTAAAAATTGCTCGAAACGGGAGGTTACTTGAAAAACAACCTTATAGGGTCGAAGCTCCTATTAGGACTGAAGCCGCATTAGAGCCGAAACCCTTAAGAACCGAAACCCTATAGAACGAAACTGTTGGACCGAGCCGAACCTGCTGGACCGAACCGAACCTCGGAGGACCGAAGGTCCCTTCGGACCAAACCTCCTTTCGGGCTACTTCTCCTTCAGCCCATTTCTTCCCTTTCGCCATTGGTCCTAGCTGCTGGGGGACTGAACTTCGGCCCTATCCGAGCAACTTCATAGGAAGCCCCTTTTCACCCGGTTTTTGACCCCGACTTCGTTTTAAGCCCGTTTTCAATGATTTTCGCACGGGATTTTCGTACAAATCCATATTTCATTATTTTAACCTTCTAAAATCATTAGGGGCCCATATCTTGGTGATTTTATAAGACAAAACCCTTACAATTGTGTGATGAAGTGCACGGTACATAAAGGTATCATTGACTTTTCCCATAAAGTTATGACACCACTATTTATGCTTTATGTCACTATTCACATCAGCCCTCACCTACTCATTGTACTCTAACTCTTCTTCAACAAGCTTCCTTAACTCAAACCCACAAAAGGACTTTACCATTTTCATTCCCTAGATTACCAACACTTCACCAAAAAGCAAATACACTTTTCTCTCGCATTTCTCTTCTTCATTTCGAGATTTCCTCCAGGAGTTTTAGAGTTCTCATCCATATTTGGTAAGTAATTTCATATGTCACTTGATTTCCTTACACTTCTTGACTCAAATAAAGAGTTCCTTACACAAATATCATCATATTTGTTGTTAGATCAATGAATCTTCAAGCATCTTCAAAGTGTTCTTGAGTTGAACACTTCTCTCCTTCATCATCCAACTACTGAAATCACTCAAGGTGAGTTCATACCCCTATCTTTTCATGTTTTCTTAAGTTTTATGGGGGGGGGGGAATACAAGTTAAAACACCAAGAACACAACTAAACTCAACCAACAGCTTTCATCAGAAACGTTGAGCCTCATTCACGGACTGTTTTGACCTTCTTAAACTTTTTATCTTTCAAAACTGTTTAACATGAAAGTAATTCAGGCTCATATCTTTAAAATGACTACTTGCACATCTCCATACGATATATCTACAATTTATGGTGACTTTTACAAAACAGCCTATCTTTCCATAAACAAATCCGGACCCGTCTGTGAATATGGACGTTTTCACACAAGTTCGAGGTCACTAAAAATAATAATAAAATTTGTGAACAAAGTAGACATATTTTCTAAACTCTCAGAGCTTACGGATTCTGATTTCGACCTTTGATGATTTTTCTATAATTTTTCTAATATCAGTAACAGAAAAGTAGAACTAGATAAATAGGTAACAAATTTCATTTCCACCTTGTAACTTGCTGAACAAGGTGTGTAGTATTACTTGAGTATATGTTGTTATATTACATGTCATTTTACTTGGTAAATATGCATATATCAGAACACAAAAGGATTTCCATTGCATACAAACATTTTGATAAACTATAATAACTAAAGTTTATGTCCACTACCACTACAACTTTTTGATAAAGTATAATAGGTATAGTTTAGGGTTCATTTACACTACAAACACATTACTAACGGTTTCATTTACACAAAAAGGGTTTTCATCACAACAAACATTTTGATAAACTATAATAGGTATGGTTTATGTTTCAGTTCAATACAAAAAGGGTTTTCAGTCGAAACACATAAATCCATTAATGACTAATTTATGAGTCAGTCGCTTCCTGGTACTTTTAGAGTAACGCATTTTAAGTCATGTATTGTTACTAGAGTCTCTTGTCGGGAGAGCGTGTTAGTTGTGCATAGATCTATATTGGGATTGACACCCCATACCTTACTGTTAGCTACAGTAGGACCTCGAGGTCTACGGGTGACAGATGTCATAATAGTTCCGACGCCTGAAGAACGTCGTCACAAGCCATCTAGGTGATAACATGGTTATAATTGATGGGTTTTGGTCCTAAGAACATCCTATGTGCTCATACAAACCCTAATGCTTGGATCTAGGTTTCTCTATTGTACATGCAAGTTATCCAAGACTATAAACCCTAATTCTAGCATTCAAGTAATCATATTAACATGAGAATAGGTTTAAGATGTTACCTTGATTGTTATGTAGAAATAACAATCCCAAATCTCCTTCTATTGACTTTAGAAAGCTTAGAGTCATAATTGTCACTCCTCTAATGGTTCACAAACACCATAAGCAAGAGGATGAAGAGGAGAGAGGATGGAGGCTGCCTAAAAACGTCTACAAACCCTAGAGGAGTCTTAGCCACGTTTTTGGTCCTTTAGGGATCTATATATAGTGAGGCTATTAGGGTTATCTAACAAGGAAACCCTAATTTGGATGCTTAAGCCCTAAGCAACCCATAGACTGCTTTAATTAAGGCCTTGGACGATTTCCTTATGGGCTTCCCCATAGAATTCGTCCACTCCTTAATATAAGGCAATCCATGGCTCAAATTGCAATTATCTTATAATTACAATTCCAGTCCCTTAAGTTTAATTAATCTCTTTTAGTTACAAAACTAATTACCAATTAATTATTGACTAATATTAATTAAACAATATGATTTCTCCTTTAATATATTATTCTCATAACATATTAACAAATCATATTTAATCCTTTCTCTCCATAATTCATCCTATCAAGTTGCTTTGGTGAAGGCAACCCAAAAGGACCATGCACCATCTGGTCAAGTACATACCAAAATAGTTATGGACTTAGACACTAATCCAACAGTCTCCCACTTGGATAAGTCTAATAACTATTATGTGTATGACTTCAGATCCTGATCTGCAATCGTAGCTTTCCAAAGCCGCTGTCAACTCTGATCCTATCAGATACGCGTGTCCTTAGATAAGGGATCATATATTCCTCCATTCTATATATCATATGAGATATGATTTCAAATCATTCTCTTTGTACTATATCTCGATTTCCCGATTTATGACGACTGACTAATTGAACAAATCAAATTAGCCCTAGCCCGGCCGAGCATTTACGTTTGTCATCACAAAATCATCGAAGGGCCCAAAGATATCGCTTTTATCCTACTTTGGATAAAAGGAACCGATAAACTTTGATACAACGCTTGCTTGCACTTACTCACCAAATATCACACAACAATATGTTTTATAACACCAAGTTACTAGTGCGTTTACATATTATCAATGTGCAACTGATTTGCAAGATACAACTCACACATCTCGGTTTCAAGAATATAAGATGTTATCGTCTCACCAATCACTCGTGATACAATTCATGGAGTGATCCAAGTGAGTGTGGGTTTAATCCAATGCTCAAATCATATTCATAAGCACTCATGAACGTTGCAGCAAACATTTGCTTATGTCTAATACTCTTTTAGACAATCCACACACCAATTCACGACAGTCTTCATTCATATCTACTTCCAACATATGAACGACTGTGGCCCGTTCGAATAATTCGATTATTCTTAATAAATTCAATTATTCCGGAAGTCAAAACATGCAAATATGAAACACAAGAATAATACTAATCCCATATGGCCTCAAACCTTTGAGTATAAATAAAACTCCTTTTATTTATCACCATATCGATTACTCATTATTTGTCGTTTCGGGTAATCAACATCTTACTTGAATTATTACACTTGTCCCATGCTCTTAGCATGCACACAATGTTTACCTATGGTTCTTACTTTTGTGAAGTAGATCAAATTGAACACATTTCCAATCATTCTCATTTCACAACTCCAAATCCTTTTTCATAAGTGTGAGAATATCAAATTCTTGTTACTTATAAAATATGCTAGATTCTAACATTCTATGCAATGATCATTTCGTAATGTCACTGCACCAAAGTCACAAAGACTATTGCCAATGATATTACAAAGTCCTCTATCGGATATGATGTCTCTCACTCAAAGTACATTCCTTTGAACATCCTTTTGCATAAAAGTTTCTAACCTAGACATAGATTTTCAATATTCAATTCCCAATATGGACACGCTTCCATATTTTCCATATGACAACTCATTCTTAATAGAATCTTATCTATTCGTAATGATGTCGATATGGTCCATCCAATATGGAAACATTTCCATAATTTCCATATGACAACTCATTCTTAATAGAATCTTTTCTATTCATAATAATGTCGATATGGTCCATCCAATACCATGCTTCCAACTACTCACAAGCGACCAATCCTCGTCAAACTTTGGATTGTCCTTTGATAGTTGTTTTTTTAGTCAAAACCAATTCTAGTCCCTTTTCCCTCTGAATGCGCTTGACATTTGGAAAATTTTAGAATGGTCAAACATTAAAGCATTTGCAATCGATCCTATACCCGAAGCGTATGGGACAAGACACATAATGTTTTATTTGCTATGTTCTCAAAATTCGAATTGTGAAGAGGAATGTCGTAATCATAATCGAAATTTTAAGAACACACTATGTACCCTTGACTAAATTTATTAACATTCCACAACCTAAGCCTTTAGATTTGAAATGAAGCATAATATTCTCTCCCTTAATTATAGTAAAACAACTATTCCATCCTTACAACTTTGCAAAGAATGACTCTTGTTTTCTATAATTAATATTGCCAACTTGCAATACTTTCCTTAATAATCATACAATCATAACATTTATGCTCCCACTATCATGATGATTATTATAAACATAACACTTATGCTCCCACTAGCTTTGACATGTATTCAGAAACAACTTAACTTTCAGAAAAACAATGATTATTGAATTTCTTAAGTTCATGTTTCTAATACTTAGTGCTTTGATAATCTTTTATCAAGGCTTCTTGAACTTATACACTTTTGCCTTAGATATTTCATATGTGTGTGTAAACAATTTCCAAACCTCACAATTCAAATTATGGAAAGGGATACCGTAACCATAATCGAATTTGAGAATGTAATTTTACAATCACTATCTCCTTAAAATCTTTCTTAGTGAAAGTATTTCCTCACAGTCATTTTCATGAAGGAGGGAATCTTATGACACTTAGATTTTAATGGTGTATGCGTTCCTATCCATGTGAATTTTTCAAAACCAAAGTTTACGACAAATTCAAACTCATATGGACCGAACTTTTTTAATCTTGATTTCTTGCCTTATGGTAGCAGAGCTACCACCATGTCTTCCAAGTAGTTAAGCAGCTCACCTTTTCCTATCAATGTACTTTCCATGGATCAAGGTCCTTGCCTTTTATGCATTCAAATGAGAACTCATAGAACTCACATGCATAATTAACTCGATTGGAACGACATAGAAACAAAATAATGTCAACACGATAGGTTGTAAACCTCAACTCGTGTGCTAGTGATGATTGATAAGGTTTATTTGATTTGTTCTTGAAACCTTTCAAGACCATTAAGACTCCCACTGACTCCTTGACATATAAGATTCTCTTGTCAAAACATTACTTGACAAACAAATATTCAAGAGTTAGTGTAGCTTTTATCAAAACTCTTCATAAATTGGTCCTAGTTGGTCTTTGTCTTATCCATGACATCACAACTTTACACATTTGATGAATGTTACAAACCTTTTTAATACTTTTCACTCAATGTCACAATCTTAACTTTAAGACTTGTTATTGGAACGAAGTATGATTGACTTCTTGATTTAACCATTTCTTCAATCCTTGATTCCTCTTCTTAAACATACAATTGTACTAAGACTCACTTAGAGGATCAATTGAGATATGGTTCTTAATCATTAAGACCTATCATAAAGCATAAAAGCTACTCTCCCTTCTTCATAGAATGGAGAAACTCTTATCTTTCTGCCTACTTGATTCTTCTTATTCGTTTTGCTATTAATTTAAACTTTTTCAATCAATTCATAATTACACTTAATCTTGTAAGTATAATCATATTTACTAAACCTTTTGTGAATCATGACGAATATCATTGTTACTCTTATGGTGGACTTGATCAACATGCAACTTTGTGTGCTCGATCTCCTAGTCCTTCACTTGACACTTTCTCAATGAACTTGTCTAATTTCCAAATATGAAATTTCTCATTCATCGTGCAACCAGGTTGCGTGATTCCAAATTTCTGTCCAACTGAAACTTGGGTGATGAGAAACTCTCCCTATTTGGTAAATTCTCGACTTTCCATAAATAACATAAATAAGAACCAACTCCATTATTGCTAATAATAGAAACATTCAAACACCAATTTTTCATATACGCCATTGCAAGGATAAATAAATAATATAAAATCAAAATTTATTTTATTGCGGAAAAATTTTGTCCTTACAATGCAATTCATTGAAAAACTATGTTAATACATCTTTCTTAGCAATCTAATTCTAACTCTAAGTAGTAGCTCAAGAATCTAATCTTCGAGAAATGCGATCGAAATCCATTCCTTCACAGTTAGATTCTGCTCACTTCTTCCCTTAAGCTTTCTTTCTTTTCTTCGATCCTACAAAAGATCAATTGTAATCTTATCACATTATGTATTAAGAATCTAGAATGGAAGCTTAAAAGAGTTAGTTAATGGATTTTACCTATATTAGAGCCATACATTTCGACTCTCCCATCTCTTAGATCTCTTAGGTAAATGGGGCAGCTTCGTCTCCAATGCCCTTTCTCTTGGCAGTAAAAGCAGATTGACTCTTTTGGAACAGGACATGGAACTACTTCAGACATTGCTTTTCTCTTATGATCAAACCCTTTTGATCATAGCAAGTCTTTCGTTGACATTGTCTATATCCATAGAGGTCTTGAAGGCAGATTCACCAATCAACTTTGCTTTTCTATTGCGCCAAACCATTGCTGATTCAGCAGCAATAAGCATATAGGTGAGATCTATAAGAGTCACGTCGCGGTTCATCATATAGTACTCTCTTACAAACTCACTATATGAGTTAGGAAGTGACTGAAGAACCCAATCAACAGCTATTTCCTCACAGACAACGGATCCCAACATTCTTAACCTATCAATGTGTGACTTCATCCCTAGGACATGTGCACACACTGACTTTCCTTCTTTATGTTTACTTGCCAAAAGGGCTTGAGTGATCTTGAACTTTTCAAGCCTTGGAACTTGTGGGTTAGGGAGAATAATCAGAGGAGGAGGAAGTGAAGTATGATCTCTTGTTCCTCGATCGAATCGTGGAATATCATCTTCATGTGGAATGCTTGTTCCACGGGATTTGAGAAGACCATAGTTGTCAAAGTTTGACATCTACAAAACGGGAGAAAACGAATTCAAGTTAGTTGATTGATTGAGTCTTTAGTAAATCACCCAAATGAGATACTAAGACTAGGACCCAACACAATATTCCACAACTCAGGAGAGGGATGCCGTAACCCTTATTGCAGAATATTTGAAGGTAAGTGAATGACGATTCACTAATTTCCAACATGAAAAACAAAAAAATAAATTTAAGTTTTAAATCTATGAAAACTCCTAGATCCTATGAGATTCATTGAACATTTCAATGGCATGTTTAACTCTCGATATGCCCCTCTTGTTTGTGACTGGAATGTCGAGGATCACAAAGTGGGTGTTAATAACCATGCAAACTTACATGGTGCCCTCACATGTGACAGTCACCTATTCGATGTGCCGGTAAACCACACACGCTCCACCAAACTATGACAAATATTGAGTCACCCTTTGCTACCTTTGCTTAGAACCATTTAGTGTTCCGGTAAACCATACACGCTCCACTAATGTCTTCGCAAGGGCACAAAGTGTAATTTCATGGAATTCCATCAATTCACTTTGCCTAAGTAACTAAGATTGGGAATTTGAAAAACATTTAGTTACTTTAGTAATTCATTATACTTATAATGGAAGGTTTCGTCCTATCCTACCCGTTCGGCTAACAACCCTCCACTATGCGACAACCCGAAATTTCCATTCTGTACAAACTATATCACTTCAATAGAAGTTATAGCAGTCACAGTTAATTTTCAGACTTTTTCGTGTAAGTTTGAGTAACTCAGGGTTTACACTTCAGGAAATATCAGGAGAGTGGGTGCACTAGGGTTTTGTGCAACACTGTTATTCCAACACTCTGTTATATGAGAAATCATTTCAGGAATAAAAGTATTTTCTGCCAAAAATATCTCAGGACTATAAATAGAATTCTGAACCAAATTCATTCATTATTCGCATTTCCAACTAGAGAAAAGCCATTTTCTCTCTCACGGATCTTCGGGTTTTTCTCCCAAATCGTGAGTACCCCTCTCTAGTAGTGTTATATAGCTTTAAATGTGTTCATAACATAGATTACATAGCTAAATCACTAGATTTAGGAGTTTACTCCCCAAGGTGTTCTTGGGCGGTAAACTCCCAAAACAAAGCCGAGACCGACCCTTCTGTTATGCAATTGCCTTAGACTCATATGTATGTGTGTTAGGGACAAGAAAACAACCAAGAATCACCCAAGTTTGGGAGTTCACGGCCCAAGAGTTTCTTAGGCCGTAAACTCCCTTTTCAAACTCAAAATGGTGCTTTTAAGACACCTAAAGCTTAGGACTTTTATCTAGAGTTGTTCCCATTTAATCTAAGGCCTTAAGCACATCAAAATCACTTATCAAAGTGAGTTTACGGCCAAGACTTTGTTATTGGGCCGTAAACATGAAAGAAGGGCACCAAAGTGTGCCTAATGTCTTCATATGCTTGGAATAAAAACCTAGAACTTATATCACCTATGCTTGAGGCTTGAAATCAACAAGAACACCATTCGAAGCGAGTTTACGGCCGTAAACTCCAAAGGAAATGACCTTAGGGACGTAAACTCCTAAATAGAGTGTTTCTAGACCTTAAACCCTTCCAAGAACTTAACCACCAAGTTGGAATAATTCTAGGAATCATTTGGGACTTCAAAACACACAATACCCCCATGGTTGGGAGTTTACGGACGTAAACTCAAGAGTTTACAACCATAAACTCCATGTGTGATGATATATGGAGAGTAAACTCATATATAGGGTCCTTTGGAACCCTAAACCCAAGTACCATGTCCCACAATAGCTTAGATGCAACCCTTAGGGCTTATAACACTTACATAAAGTGTTTAATATGTTCTAGGATGTCTTAGCTTTATCAATTAGTAAATTAAGACTAATTGAGTGCATATATGTGTGATTATATGTTCATTAGGATCGTAGTGTGTGTACAAGTCCTCACTTGACACGTAACAATCCTACACCGTCCGGTTCATCCAAATCACCATCTATTGGTGAGTTCATACCCCTTAATCAATGTTTTAAATGATTTTAAATGCTTTAATGGGCGGGGGGGGGGGGGGGAATACAAGTAGAAAACAATATGTTATTTAATCAATCTTATGTATTTTATAACTATGTTTTCACTCAGTAGATTTCACATATTTCAAAAGGTGACACATGAAGTGGTTTTCTATCTTAAAATACCTTGATAACAAAAGTATTAGTTTTAAAATGTGTATTAAAATGACATCAAGTCATTCTTAATTATTGTTCAAAACTACTAGATATCTTGCAAAACCATTATCTTACCTTCTTGAATCAAACTATACTTATTCGCATATGTTCGTTTATATGATAGAGATTATAGTTTTCATCCTTCGTTTAGTTTCCCACACCCTGGTGTATCGAGGGTGCATAAATCTACTTGAACAACCACTTACTTTCCAGTTAATTATCATAGGGATAGTTAGAAGATATCAAACATTATTACTACTACAAGGAATCACACAAGAGTCAGTTCATTCATGAGTCTATACCAATACCTTACATGATACATGAGTACACGTACTTAGGATTACATGATACATGAATATGTTTACATATACTTACCTGTTACATGAACACACTTACATGAATACCATACAGGAACACTTCTACATAGGTGCATTATCCTGTATTTACTTACCTTGGATACTTGTACTTAGAACTACGAGGATGATTTATTAGTACTTACAGTGTAAATTGTCTTTCCTATCCCGGTTCAATGGGATATTTCGGCGGGACTTACCATTCCGAACCCCACTAATTAGCACCAGTGGTCGATGAACGTCTACGGATGTCTAAGGTTCTCACTTATTTAGTAGTCAGTGACGGGACTAACCATCCCGCTGTCCACTGTTGCAACAGTGGATGAGATGTGAATCTTCGGAGGATCATTAGGTTAGCGATCTGTTTTAAGAGATCGATATCGGGACTAACCCTCCCTCAACCCTGCTTCCGCTACAGAGGATGAGGAGACACTCTTCGGATGTCCATAGGGTCTATCTTTTGCTTCGGCGATGTCGTGTCGATCCTGGTCACCCAGGGATAACACTTACATGATTATATTTTTCCTACTTTACTTTGTTTTGTGATATATTCACATAAACGATGAGTTAGACTAAGCACTTTTAGTACTAGTCAATAGAAAGGAAAAACTATCATTTTACTTACAAAACATTCGGGTCTTGGTAGAAGACTACATAGGCATAACAAAACATTCGGGTCTTGGTAGAAGACTACATAGTCATAACAAAACATTCGGGTCTTGGTAGAAGACTACATAGTCATAACAAAACATTCGGGTCTTGGTAGAAGACTGCATAGTCATAACAGAACATTAGGGTCTTGGTAGAAGACTATCTCATCATTTTCCCATTTTACTTTATTTTGTGATATATTCACATAAACGATGAGTTAGACTAAGTACTTTTAGTACTAGTCAATAGAAAGGAAAAACTATCATTTTACTTACAGAACATTAGGGTCTTGGTAGAAGACTATCATATCATTTTCCCATTTTACTTTATTTTGTGATATATTCACATAAACAATGAGTTAGACTAAGTACTCTCAGTACTAGTCAATGGAAAGGAAAACCTATCATTTTACTTTGTCATAACAAAACATCGGGTCTTGGTAGAAGACCACATTTCATACTTATATCAACTGTTCTATGTAAGAATTTATACGACATTCTTAACAGCATTCCAAAACATGACAATAACACCTAAATACTTATGAATTCACCAGCTTTATAGCTGATACTCGCTTTCAAAATAACTTGTATTCTCAGGTCATCAGTTAGACAGGTACGATGTCCAGGCCTTGAGAAGACGGAGCACAGTCAAGACTCGCCATATTTTAATTAATTCATTTTTATTATTGTACATTATGAAAGAACACACATGTATTAAAACTTTACCTTTTAATGCAAGGGATGATGTTGTTGCTTGTTTATTATATTACACTGTTGTGATACTGTACATGACGTCCTCCACTCCTGAACGTTCCCATCGTTCGTGGTTTTGGGGTGTGACAGATTGGTATCAGAGCATTGTTTATAGTGAATTAAGTATATCAACCAATAAAAGATATACTAACTGTAAACACATTGGGATTAAAGCACTCTGCCTAAGAGTTTATAACTTTAAATAATAAAATATTTAACAAAGTATACGTGCATGCATTCATACTAAAATCAGTGTCACAATGACAAGAACAAAAGTATTACGATTGTTGAATATCACAGGTAAGCTCGGGGATGTATGGTCAGTCTTGGGAGTGGCATAGCCTGATCAACTATGCTGTTCCAAAGAGTGATTAGCACATACCCAAGAATGGTTGTGATAGGGCACCAAATCTAAAAACTTACCAACATTACCACAATGAGAACATTATAACAGAACCTAAGTCTGAAATACCATATGGGTGTTTTGTGTTACTATAAGTACTTTATACTTGAGAACTAAAATGGAATCTTCATTCCTAAGTTGATAATTTCTAAGTGGATACGCTAAAGTTATATGTAACTAGGATGTTATAGACTTAGAATCGGTGAAATTTTTGCTTTACCCCTATTCCTTGTGAATTTGGAGTTGAGGTCACTTATTCGAAGGCCTATCCTGTGTTGATTACATATAACTGGTATGCACTTTACAAATAGCGATGGAACTAATGAAGATTTCCTATTTAATTATCTAGATAGTTCGTCTAATAATTATTTTCTTATCCCAAATTCTCGCGTAGATAACATGGCTGGATTCCATCCCCACGACAGCCTGTTCCTTCCGAAAGAGATTATTGCTGGATGGTTTGGAGAAGAGCCAGTTAATGATCATCCAATCCCTCTGAATGATCACCATGCTGAAGACCTTTCAGACGATGCCATCTCCAAACCCGAGGTTGAGGACCTACCCCAGACAGCTCCCTTTCTAATTCCTAACCCTCGTCCGACTTTTCATGGCCCGACGCCTGAGTGGGTGGAATGTTTGGAAACATGGAGCCAAGGACAAGATCAGCCCATGCCATTTAATGGTGACCGAAGCTTTTATGACCTGAGCAATGGGGGCTCAGCAGACAGAAGCATGCCAATTCTGATCCGAAGAGTTGCCCAAAACAAAATTCAGGGCAGGACAGCTCTACAACATATCGCAGAAGTTGATACAAATGGAGGAATGCATATGCTTCGCACCAGTCGCCTTGAACATGCTCGTGAGAGGTCTGAGAGAGACCATGAAACCCTGCTGCAAGCACTGGCTGAATCACTAGCCGAAGTCATGGAACTTCGGGTACGCCAGAGAGTGTACGAAAGACACATACTTGATGTGGAACGCCAACTGGCTGAACTGAGAGTTCACCAGAGGGATGACCGTCGACAGTAGTAGATGCTTTACTTTATATTCCTTGTTAGAAAGGAATCGTGTTCCTGTCTATGCCCGATGTGGCATTTTCTACGAAACTATCTTGTACTATAAGTACTTTAGTTAGGTCTTTATACTGTCAAGAACTATCTTCTCTGGTTATGATGTAAGACCCTTTTACAAGGTCATTTTCCCGAACTTGTACGTCATGAATATCAGAGATATTGACAGTCGACTAACCTCTGAATTATTCTTTATTCAAATACTCTTATCATACTTTCAATAGATTCTATTTGAAACATGATCTAGTCAAGTCATTGGACTATAGCCATATAACTCTGGAGACATCCCCAAGTCTCTGGTAATGGTTGGATCATGTTATTCACCAACCAACGATACCTCGACTCACACGACAAACATCTTGAGACCATTGCATGAACTTCTCGATCTTTGCTAGGACTGCATCATAGGGATGTAGGTCAAACCTTCGTGAACATACTTCCATTCCATACTAGGACTGCATCATAGGGATGTAGGTCAAACCTTAGAGAACATGCTTCTATTCTTTGCATGAGCGATCGAACTACGTTTAGATTCAACCATTTTCGCTCACAAATTCATTTTTCTTTCGGTGTAACAGAATCATGAATCCCAAGAAAACCGATCAGCCCATCAACCCAACACCAACTCTTCAGATTGATGCAGCTAACTTTCAAGCTGCAATCTCAGCTGCCGTGTCAGCTATTCTGACCCATCTGAACACTAACAACGCAAGTGTTAACGGGATTGTTAACAACTATTCCCATCCAAGTAACAATCCAGTACCTCAGCAAGCAACAAACTACCACGATACCCCGAGTCCTAAGACCAAGAGTAACAAACGAAAGTCTTGGACTAACTCTAAGGACAAGTCGCTTCAAAGGGCGAACAGGAAACAACCACCAGTAACAACCTTCACAGCCACGACATCAGCACCTCCAACTACCATCCTTTCGGGCGTCCCCATTGTACCCAAACTAGCCAAACTTTATGCTAGAATTCTCCCAAAATGCATTAAATGCAGTTTTCACCACTATGGACCTTGTAAGGAGATGCAATGCTCACAGTGCAACAGGAAGGGGCATACAGCCCGTTTCTGGAGGACGTCAACAGCTCAGGCCGCTCAAGTGCCAAACACCAGTGTGAACCAGGTTTACTACGGTTGTGGCAAAATAGGTCACTACAAAAGGAAGTGCCCAGGGGCAGAAATTGTTGGCACAGACGAAAGTCTACTACCAACCACCGCCGCAGGAGAGTCTACTCCGGACCCACGTTAATGTAATTTAGGCGTTTCGTTGTAACAGACTTACGAACCATCCCAAAACTAGTGCAACCAGAGTCTTATCTTTTGCGAGATCCCGTCCGTTTAAGGATGCTCGTGCTGCGTATACTTGTCTTTTGTAGTATACCTTGTTCGCAGCAATAGTCTTGTAGTAAATCCTAAGTTCATTAACTCTGTTAATGGTTGCACTGTTGTGTTTTGTCTATAATGTCTTATGTTCAAATCTAATGTCTTTAGTCTTCATATGTTTCCGACTTTAACATACGACGTGAGTAAATTTGATCCTCGCAATACCAGCTTCATACGTGCATCTCTTTCTCAGTAAACGTCTTTTAGCGAAGCCGTCATATCAGAACTCCGAAGTACTCATGCATGAAGTACCTATTAGTTCTTTTCCTTTCCGAAGGAATCCCCACAGTATTGCTCGTGCAGTACGTCAAATTCAATTCCAGGCTTCATACGGTTGATCTATCACTGAAGAATGTATACATGGGAGTGATATATAATCAATGTTCTACAGGTTTAGAATTGATGATTCCACTTTAACTTCTTTTCCCTCGGTGGGATGTGAGGTTAAGGAAGAATCAGTTATTCGACTACCTTTTCAGTCTTAATTATATACTACTCGTATACACGAAATTGTGATCATTGAACCATGTATGAATTCTAGTATGAACTTCAGGACGGAGACTGCCCAAGACTACGAGTAACTGCATTTGGCACGTGAACAAACTTAGAAACCAGTACGACTCTTATAACCAGATCTCCCTCAATCTAAACATCTACGGAAGATACAAGGACAACCCGGACAACACAACGAACTACTCAAAAACAGAATTAGAAGACCAGGCTTCTCACCCTTGAGAGCTCCAGTCTTATTATTACCAGAAGTCGACGAAGTACATCTTATGTACCTCGACGACCGGAGACTTCATTAAGATTTCCTGTAGAAATTGTTATCTCTACCTCGCATAAACGAACTGATTGAGCAACCACATGGAAAGTATTAATTTCAGTAATGGACCTGAGATCCGAATATCACCAGTCCGAGTGTTAGGGGAGGATGTCCTAAAGACTACCCTCCAAACTCGGCACAGACACTTCGAGTCCATAGTGATACCCCTCGGATAGGACCAATACGTCCATAGTACTCATGAGCTAAATGAGCGAAGTACGCCTTTCTTACTGGGATCGGTTCGTCAATTCTCTATGTAATGGCTTACTTAGCTACCCTCGTAGTTAGAAAGAACTCATAGAAACATTACCCTCGGAGATACTTTTTGCAAAGTTCTCTAATCAAAAGTTTTGGAATTTAGAGTCAAATTTCCTGAGACACACTATTAGTGTTGTGGAAATTCTTGAGTAATCTGCCAAATTATCCGAAACCATTGGGAATTTGTCGGCACCGTAGTCACCGACGGAAAATTCGCCAAATTCTAGGTCTTACAGACCTACTATCATAGCCCATTCGGAACTCCCCTCAAATTTCAGAAACCCTTTCGACTTTGACCCAACAAGGGATGGCCCTTGACTGGGAAGTAAGCGAGAGAAAGAACCTTTGGAATTCCAAGTGAGAGACCAAATTCTTTAGGAAACCTCACTCTGGGAACGGCTTAATACGCTTCGTAAAGCATGGAAAGCTAAAATCCAATATAGTTAGGACCTCCGAGATTCTTACCAGAATCGGTCCTGCATTTCACAAACTAGACCTACTTCATGAACTCAGTAACGTACATTTTCCCCTTCGCGTCTCGAACTTGAAACAGTATCCTTCCATTAGGACTTTTGTAATCCCTCTCGACGAGATCAAGATTTACGAGATCCTTTCCTTTGTATTAGAACCGTAGTAACCCTCTACCGAGAGGTCAAGCGGACGAAGCAACGCCGTCGCCCGTTAGTGAAGGTTCGTTGGGATACCAACCGAGAACCCGATTTCACTTAGGAGTGCGAGAACCAATCGATTAGGAAGTTCACATAACGACTCGATCATTCATACATACTTACTTGCTTAATTTCTAATTTCGGGACGAAATTCCTTCTAACGGGGGGATGATGTGACAACCCGAAATTTCCATTCTGTACAAACTATATCACTTCAATAGAAGTTATAGCAGTCACAGTTAATTTTCAGACTTTTTCGTGTAAGTTTGAGTAACTCAGGGTTTACACTTCAGGAAATATCAGGAGAGTGGGTGCACTAGGGTTTTGTGCAACACTGTTATACCAACACTCTGTTATATGAGAAATCATTTCAGGAATAAAAATATTTTCTGCCAAAAATATCTCAGGACTATAAATAGAATTTTGAACCAAATTCATTCATTATTCGCATTTCCAACTAGAGAAAAGCCATTTTCTCTCTCACGGATCTTCGGGTTTTTATCCCAAATCATGAGTACCCCTCTATAGTAGTGTTATATAGCTTTAAATGTGTTCATAACATAGATTACATAGCTAAATCATTAGATTTAGGAGTTTACTCCCCAAGGTGTTCTTGGGCAGTAAACTCCCGAAACAAAGCCGAGACCGACCCTTGTGTTATGCAACTTCCTTAGACTCATATGTATGTGTGTTAGGGACAAGAAAACAACCAATAATCACCCAAGTTTGGGAGTTCACCGCCCAAGAGTTTCTTAGGCCGTAAACTCCCTTTTCAAACTCAAAATGGTGATTTTAAGACACCTAAAGCTTAGGACTTTTATCTAGACTTGTTCCCATTTAATCTAGGGCCTTAAGCACATCAAAATCACTTATCAAAGTGAGTTTACGGCCAAGACTTTGTTCTTGGGCCGTAAACATGAATGTAGGGCACCAAAGTGTGCCTAATGTCTTCATATACTTGGAATAAAAGCCTAGAACTTATACCACCTATGCTTGAGGCTTGAAATCAACAAGAACACCATTCCAAGGGAGTTTACGGCCGTAAACTCCAAAGGAAATGGCCTTAGGGCCGTAAACTCCTAAATGGAGTGTTTCTAGACCTTAAACCCTTCCAAGAACTTAACCACCAAGTTGGAATAATTCTAGGAATCATTTGGGACTTCAAAACACGCAATACCCCCATGGTTGGGAGTTTACGGCCGTAAACTCAAGAGTTTACAACCGTAAACTCCATGTGTGATGATATATGGAGAGTAAACTCATATATAGGGTCCTTTGGAACCCTAAACCCAAGTACCTTGTCCCACAATAGCATAGATGCAACCCTTAGGGCTTATAACACTTATATAAAGTGTTTAATATGTTCTAGGATGTCTTAGCTTTATCAATTAGTAACTTAAGACTAATTGAGTGCATATATGTGTGATTATATGTTCATTAGGATCGTAGTGTGTGTACAAGTCCTCACTTGACACCTAACAATCCTACACCGTCCGGTTCATCCAAATCACCATCTATAGGTGAGTTCATACCCCTTAATCAATGTTTTAAATGATTTTAAATGCTTTAATGGGGGGGAATACAAGTAGAAAACAATATGTTATTTAATCAATCTTATGTATTTTATAACTATGTTTTCACTCAGTAGATTTCACATATTTCAAAACGTGACACATGAAGTGGTTTTCTATCTTAAAATACCTTGATAACAAAAGTATTAGTTTTGAAATGTGTATTAAAATGACATCAAGTCATTCTTAATTGTTGTTCAAAACTCCTAGATATCTTGCAAAACCATTATTTTACCATCTTGAATCAAACTATACTTATGTGCATATGTTCGTTTATATGATAGAGATTATAGTTTTCATCCTTCGTTCAGTTTCCCACACCCTGGTGTATCGAGGGTGCATAAATCTACTTGAACAACCACTTACTTTCCAGTTAATTATCATAGGGATAGTTAGAAGATATCAAACATTATTACTACTACAAGGAATCACACAAGAGTCAGTTCATTCATGAGTCTATACCAATACCTTACATGATACATGAGTACACGTACTTCGGATTACATGATACATGAATATGTTTACATATACTTACCTGTTACATGAACACACTTACATGAATACCATACAGGAACACTTCTACATAAGTGCATTATCCTGTATTTACTTACCTTGGATACTTGTACTTAGAACTACGAGGATGATTTATTAGTACTTACAGTGTAAATTGTCTTTCCTATCCTGGTTTAATGGGATATTTCGGCAGGACTTACCATTCCGGACCCCACTGATTAGCACCAGTGGTCGATGAACGTCTACGGATGTCTAAGGTTGTCACTTATTTAGTAGTTAGTGACGGGACTAACCATCCCGCTGTCCACTGTTGCAACAGTGGATGAGATGTGAATCTTCAGAGGATCATTAGGTTAGTGATCTGTTTTAAGAGATCGATATTGGGACTAACCCTCCCTCCACCCTGTTGCCGCTACAGAGGATGAGGGGACACTCTTCGGATGTCCATAGGGTCTATCTTTTGCTTCGGCAATGTCGTGTCCATCCTGGTCACCCAGGGATAACACTTACATGATTATATTTTTCCTACTTTACTTTCTTTTGTGATATATTCACATAAACGATGAGTTAGACTAAGCACTTTTAGTACTAGTCAATAGAAAGGAAAAACTATCATTTTACTTACAAAACATTCGGGTCTTGGTAGAAGACTACATAGGCATAACAAAACATTCGGGTCTTGGTAGAAGACTACATAGTCATAACAAAACATTCGGGTCTTGGTAGAAGACCACATAGTCATAACAAAACATTCGGGTCTTGGTAGAAGACTACATAGTCATAACAGAACATTAGGGTGTTGGTAGAAGACTATCTCATCATTTTCCTATTTTACTTTATTTTGTGATGTATTCACATAAACGATGAGTTAGACTAAGTACTTTTAGTACTAGTCAATAGAAAGGGAAAACTATCATTTTACTTACAGAACATTAGGGTCTTGGTAGAAGACTATCATATCATTTTCCCATTTTACTTTATTTTGTGATATATTCACACAAACGATGAGTTAAACTAAGTACTCTCAGTACTAGTCAATGGAAAGGAAAACCTATCATTTTACTTTGTCATAAAAAAACATCGGGTCTTGGTAGAAGACCACATTTCATAGCATATACTCGCTTTCTAAATAACTTGTATTCTCAGGTCATCAGTTAGACAGGTATGATGTCCAGGCGTTGAGAAGACGGAGCACAGTCAAGACTCGCCATATTTTGATTATTCATTTTTATTGTTGTACATTATGAAAGAACACACATGTATTAAAACTTTACCTTTTAATGCAATGGATGATGTTGTTGCTTGTTTATTATATTACACTGTTGTGATACTGTACATGACGTTCTCCACCCTTGAACGTTTCCGCCGTTCGTGGTTTTGGGGTGTGACACACTAGTCAAGAGTGCAGTGGGTAAGAGTGGATACCCATTCAATCGCCATTTTATAGGAAATTTCCTTAAACACCCCTTATAGACTAGCTTCGTGAATAAGGCCTACTAACGGTAAGACTGACTTTTACTCATACATATATATAATGTTAGACTTTTAATGTTATATATAGTATAGGGTGTATTTTACACTTTTAAAATACTATGTGGTCAAATTTAATAATTACACTTTTAATTCGATTAAATTGTTAACCTAAACTTTTATGGATTTATTAAACCTCTTTTAATTATACACCTTAATTGATTAATAAAACCATAAGGGTGTGATTTGAACTTTTTCAAAAACAATACTAGGGTTTTAGAATTTAACATTCCTAATTAAACTTTTAATCAACTTTTAAATTCCAAGACTTGAGGGCAAGTTTTGAAACATTTCAAAACATTAGGGTTTAGAATTTAAATATACATCAAAATTAAACTATTAATCAAAATTTAAATTCCAAAACTTGAGGGCAAGTTTTGAAACCTTTTTCAAAACATTAGGGTTTCACCTATTTAAATTTCAAAACAACAAAACTTTTTGGGTTCAAATTTAAACTATAAAACCTAAAGGGGAAAATGTGAAACTTTTCAAAGCACAAGGATCAAATAACAAATAATCTAAATTAACATTTAATCACATAATTATCCATATTTTATTTATTTAATGATTTCTTGCAAAACAATTACCAATTTAATCAAAATAATTAATCAATTATCACATAAGGAAACAAATATTTTATTAATTGATAAATATATTCAATTAGATCAACAATATAGTCAAATATATCATAAAATCGGATTTATATTGATCTAATATGATAAGGCAACTATCCTTAAGCAAAAACAGCAAGAAACCCCGGTTTTCCCTCCTTCTGACGAGCCGACTCGCCGAGTCAGGCATGGACTCGTCGAGTCAGCATGGACTCAGCGAGTTCATCTATGGACTCGGAGAGTCCAACCTCCAGAACCACAAAAATCGAATTTTTTTATCATACAATGCATCAATACAATAGAAACCAGTCTAGGCTCTGATACCACTGATGGGTTTTGGTCCTAAGAACATCCTATGTGCTTATACAAACCCTAATGCTTGGATCTAGGTTTCTCTATGGTACATGCAAGTTATCCAAGACTATAAACCCTAATTCTAGCATTCAAGGAATCATATTAACATGAAAATAGGTTTAAGATGTTACCTTGATTGTTATGTAGCAATAACAATCCCAAATCTCCTTGTATTGACTTTAGAAAGCTTAGAGTCACAATTGTCACTCCTCTAATGGTTCACAAAGACCATAAGCAAGAGGATGAAGAGGAGAGAGGATGGAGGCTGCCCAAAAACGTCTACAAACCCTAGAGGAGTCTTAGCCACGTTTTTGGTCCTTTAGGGATCTATATATAGTGAGGCTATTAGGGTTATCTAACAAGGAAACCCTAATTTGGATGCTTAAGCCCTAAGCAACCCATAGACTCCTTTAATTAAGGCCTTGGACGATTTCCTTATGGGCTTCCCCATAGAATTCGTCCACTCCTTAATATAAGGAAATCCATGGCCCAAATTGCAATTATCTTATAATTACAATTCCAGTCCCTTAAGTTTAATTAATCTCTTTTAGTCACAAAACTAATTAACAGTTAATTATTGACTAATATTAATTAAACAATATGATTTCTCCTTTAATATATTATTCTCATAACATATTAACAAATTATATTTAATCCTTTCTCTCCATAATTCATCCTATCAAGTTGCTTTGGTGAAGGCAACCCAAAAGGACCATGCACCATCGGGTCAAGTACATACCAAAATAGTTATGGACTTAGACACGAATCCAGCAATAATAACTCACATGGAGTATTAACAAAACATAGGATTTACGGGGATTTCATTCTTTTAACACAAGTTTTATGTCGATTTAAACTTACAAATACTATTATTAGTATGGAAAACACTAGTACATTTTCGGTCTTCAGTTTTAAGACTACTTTTCATCTAGGATTGTTAGTTTTCAGCTATAATTGCTAAGTGTACATGTTAGGGTTATATAAAATTGAGTCGTAATCGACTTAGAATTGGTGGGCCCGCCTTATTTCATGTTTCTTGTTTGGTTGTGGGCCTAGGGTAGACCCATTAGATTCGACGGTTTATTTAACTTAAATTTTATATAACTTATATACACTTGGAGATTATAGAAGGAAACTATAGGTATTTCTTGGATGCACTATTTCATAACATAGAAACTTACATTACACTCTTTAAGAAAATATTGGATTTTCTGGAATCACTTTATCGCTTTTACAAGGAAAACGGCTTCTTCCTCAAATAAAACTCTTATGAACTCACCAACTTAATTGTTGACACTCTTCCAAAACTACTTGTATTCTCAGGAAATCAGTTAATAGGTAATCAACTGCTTTTGAGGACCGGACGCTAGGGCGTTATGTTTAAAACTCATTTTTTCATCATGATGTAATTTACTTGGAATCATGTAACTCGTACAACAATGTAACCTTTTAAATTATAGTGATGATGGTTGTGTTTTCTTTCTTCATTATTATATTCATTGTTATGATACTATATAAGAAGTCATCCACCCTCGAACATTTTCGTCGTTCTGGTTTGGGGGTGTGACATGTTAAGACATCTATGGTCTTCCCAAATCCTTAGGAACAAGCTTTCCTAATGAAGATGATAACCCAAAGGGCAATCAAGGTGAAAGATCAATCCCTTTGTTGTGCATTAATGGGACATGAAATCATGCTTCATTTCCTCCACCTCTTATTATTCTCCCTATCCCAAAATTTCAAATACTTGAAAAGTTCAAGGTCACTCAATCCCTATTGGCAAGCCGGGAGAGTCAGGTGTCGAAGTCTCGAGGTAGCTAGCTGTTGACTTGGTTCATCAGTCACTCCCTGATGACAAATCACAATATGACCCTTAGTGATCTTATCTATTTGTTTGATGATGCTAAATCAACAATGATTTGGGGCACTGGTAAAGCAAATTTGATTGGAAGATCTACTTCCCAAACTTCCATGGACATTGACAATGGTAACATTAGAAGTCCAGAAAATCTTTCTCTACCCAATGGTAAAGAAAAATTCCAAGTTTGAGATAGTCTCGTGTACCATTCCAAAGATTCCATATGTTTCTTTTGCCAAAAGAAGGGGCACTAGTTGCGAAGCTGCCGAATTTACCTGAAAGTTCTTAAGGATGTAAAGGTCAAAAAGTTTGACTTTGTTTCAGGTTAAAGTCCATTATCTAACTCTGTGAAGTCTCTTTTGGAGATTCTTAATACATAATGTAATCTAGTTACATTTTGATGTTTTGTAGAATCAAAGGAAGCTTAAAGAAAGAGTATGTTGATTCATATCGCGAAGATGGATTTCGATCGCATGGTTCGATGATCAGAATTTTGAGTTGTTGCTAAAGAGTTATGATATATATTGCTTAGGAATAGATAACAACATAGTTCTCATTTGTATTTTCATAGTAAGGATAAGTTTTTCCACAAATTTTAAAATAAAAGGAAAAGTTTTGTTTTATTTATTTTAATTATCCTTACAATGACATTTGTGAAATTATTTGTTTATATGTTTCCATTGATAAGCAATATTGGAAAAATGAATTTGATTCTTTCATTTGTGGTAATGTCATAATTTACAAAATAAAGGAAAGATTCTCATCACCGAAGTTTCAGTTGGATATAAACTTGGAATCATGCAACTTGCAATGTGTTATGAATGAGAATTTTAATCTTTGGAAAACTAAGACTAATTCCTTGTTCATATGTATATGTGAGTCAAGTGAAGGACTAGGGGATCGGGTACACTGGGTGTGCGTTGGTCAGGTCCACCACAAAAGATCGATAAGACTATTCGTCTTGATTTACTAAAGTTTAGTAAATATGGTTATGCATACAAGTTTAAGTGTAATTCTAAAACATTGGAAAAGTTTCGATGTATGGCAGAACAAATAAGAAGAATCAAATTAGGCAGAAAGATAAAAGTTTCTCCAATCTGAAAAGATGTGAGAGTACTTGAGTATCTTGTTTTATGATTATCTTGGTGATTGTGAACCCATATCACAATTGATCCTCTAAGGACACCTTAGGGCATTTGTTTGGCTAAGGAGAAGAATCGTGAATTGTTGAAATGGTTAAATCAAAAGATAAATCATACTTCGTTCCAAAATCAAGTCTTAGAGTTATACTCCAAGATTGAGTCTTGAGTGACATAAGTTTATAACACTTGACAAATGTAGAGTAAAATGTTTTCTTACTCTTGTACATTTGAGATTGGTAAGTTGTGATGTTTTGGATAAGACAAAGACCAACTAAGACCAATTGTGTGAAGTGTTAGTCTTGATAAGAATCCGCACTAACTCTTGAATATTTGTTTTGTCAAGGAATGGTTCTTGACAAGAGAATCTTATATGTCAAGAGGATAGTGGGAGTCTTAAAGATCTTGGAAAAGTTTCAAGAACTAATCAAGAATAAAACATATTGTTTAATCGCTAGCACACGACTTGAGGTTTATAACCTATCGTGTTGACATATTCTTATTTCTGTGCCCATTTCGGTTGAAGTTGACTATGCATATGAGTTCTATGAGTTCTCAATTGTTTTCATAACAATCTGGAAGCAATGGTAGGCCATTGTGCTACCGGGTGGCAAGAAAATGAGATTGGACAAGTTCAGTCCATTTGAATTAGGATTTGTCACTGACCTTGTCTTATGATTAAGGTTTTGACAAATTCACATGGATAGGAACACATACACCATAAAAATCTAAGTGTCATAAGGTTTCTCTTCGATTCATGAAAATGATGGTAAAGAAACGCTTTCATTAAGTAGATTTTAAGTAGATAGAAATTGTGATATTTGCATTCTCAAAGTTGTTAATGGAGCGTGTGTCACTAACAGGACTTGTGAGAATGACAAAAGGTCTAAACATTATGATTACGACATCCTTGTTCATAATTGTTTAGACACACATGTGAGCTATCTAAGGAAAGGTGTATGATTTTGATAAAGTCTTATCAAAGCAATCTCATATCAGAAATCTGAACTTTGGTAAGAAAGTCGATAGAGTATTGACTTCTAAAAGTCCAGCTGATTTCTGTGTACATGTCAAAGCTAGTGGGAGCATAAGTGTTATGCTAGTAAGATAATAATCATTATGCTAGTGGGAGCATGATTATTATGTTAAGTGTTGCAAGTTAACAATGTTAATTATAGAAAACAAAAGTTTCAATTCGCTTTGAAAAGTTGTTTTGCTATAATTAAGGGAGAGGATTTTATACTTCATTCCAGTTCTACAAGCTTAGATTGAGATTTTAATCAACTTTAGTCAAGTATATATATGAATGTTATGTTGGAATGGTTCAACATAAGGAAATTCTCTATATGTTGCGTTCTCAAAATTCGTTAATGATTACGGCATCCCTCTTCATAGTTCGAATTGTGAGAACATGGCAAATAAAAATTTTATAGCATGAACTGTGTCCCATATGCTTCGGGTATAGGTTCGATTACATGTGCTATAATATTCATCCATTCTAAATTTTCCAAATGCATAAGGAATTAAGAGGGAAAAAGGAATAGAACTGGATATGGCTAAGATGATTAAGCGATTGTTGAGGACAATCTGAGGTTTACCAAAGATTGGTTGCTCATGGACAATTAGAAGTATATAGTTAGGACCATATTGACATATTCTGAAAAGAGGCAACTCTTGTTCAGAAGTGATAGTCAAAATGGTAATATGGAAATGTTTCCATAGGTGGAAAGTATTCTTTGAACCTGTGTAAGATTAGAAAACTTAATGCAAAGAAGGATGTTCAAAGCAATGTACTTTGAATTTGAGACTTCGGTTCCATGGAATTGTTTTCCATTGGAATACTTTGTAATGTTTGTTGCCAAAGTCTTTGTGACTTAGGCATTGTCATTACAAGAGGATCATTGCATATAAGTTTAGAATCTAACAGATTACAATAAATGGCAAGAGTTTGGTATTCTTACATTTACAATAAGGATTGGGATTGTGAAATGAGCATCTTTGATCGATCTGTTTCACAAAGTAAGGATCATAAGACAAACATAGTGTGCATACTTGGAGTATGACATAACTATTGTTTGGATAAACATAGTATGCATGCTTGGAGCATTGCATGACTATTGTTTTATTCAAGTACTAAGTTGATTAATCGAAACATAAAATGAATAATGAGTAATCAATATGGTACTTAGATAAAAGGTGTTTTTATTTACACTCAAAGTGTTGGGGCCATATAGGATTAGTATTGTTCTTGTGTTTCACTTTACATGTTTTGACTTCCCGAATAACTAAGTTATTCAAGCCATCCATAGTCAATAATACGTTGGAAGTAAGTATTAAGGCAAGACTGTCATGAATTGGGTTTGTAGATGTCTAAAGTGTTTAGACATAGCAAAAGCTTGCTGCAACATTCATGAGTGCTCCTGGAATGAGATTCGAGTATTGGATTCAACCCACGCTCATTTGAATCACTTCATCACAAGTGGATCATGAGACGATAATATCTTATATTCTTCAAAATTAGAGATATGACTTGTTGACTATGAGTTGGTTATACATTGATTGCATAAAAACACATTGGTAACTCGATGTTATAAAACGTGCATTTGTGTATGATTCAACAAGTAGTAGAACAAGCATATAAGTCGAAGTTTATCCATTCCTTTTTCCCTTAAAGGGATAAAAGCAATATTTGTGGGCCCCTCGATGATTTAGTGATGACACATGTGAGTGCTTGGCCAAGCCAGGACTGATTTGACTTGTTCAATCAGTTAGTCGTCATAAATCGGAAATCGGGAAACAACAATTATATAGAGAGAATGATTATAATCCATGTCTCAATCCATATGATATCTATAATGGAGGAATATATGATCCTTTATCTAATGGACAAGTCATTGACAAGGTCAGAGTTCGACAACGGCTTTAAGAGCTACGACTGCCAGTTGGTTTTTGAAGTCATACTCAATAATAGTTTTAGACTTATTCAAGTGGGAGACTGTTGGATTAATGTCTAAGTCCATAACTATAATTGGTATGTACTTGACCCGACTCGGCATGGTCCATTTGGGTTGCATGGCATCGGTCAATTGGATAGACAAGATGAGAAAAAAAGGATACTAGTGATTTATATTAATATATTATAAGTTCTAATATATTAATATATAATTATATTATTTAATTAGTATTAATCAAGAATTAATTTATTATTAATTAAGTGATCAAAAGGAACTAATTAAATAAGAACTCTTAGATATATATGTATAGTGGGCCAAGTTCATTTAGGATGGGCTAAGCTTTCATGGATAGTCCACGGAGCTTTAACCCATGGATCCTATGGAAATGAAAGGTCATGGATATTAGGGTTTAACCTTAATCCTCCACACCATATAAAGGGTCCTATGGTTCATGAAATGCGTGCTAAGCACTAGTGTGGATACACAAGAGAGCAAGCTGATTTCTATGAGTCAAGTATCCTCTCTCATGGTTATTCCAAATGTTCATGATGTTGTGTGAACCATTTGAGGTGTCACACTTGGGGCACTAGGCTCTTAAGCTCAATGGAATCAAGCTACAACAAAGAGGTATGTATTCTATCTAGTTTTGTTATACTAGTACATAAGATTGTATGCTAGTTACGGTAATACCTTAGAAACTTCAAGTTTGCATGTATAATAGAGAAAACATAGATCCAAGGTATTTAGGGTTGCATGCACACCTTAGGAGTGTTAGATTGCTCAAAAATCATCAATATATATATATGTGTGTGTGTGTGTATGTATGTGTGTGTTGATCGGCTGGGTCTTGCTTGTTGTTACTGTGATATGTGATACTATATACATAGAGAAAACATAGTGATACTGTATAATAGAGAAAAACGTAGATCCAAGGTATTTAGGGTTGCATGCACACCTTAGGAGTGTTAGATTGCTCAAAAATCATCAATATATATATATATATATATATATATATATATATATATATATGTGTGTGTGTGTGTGTGTGTATGTGTGTGTGTTGATCGGCTGGGTCTTGCTTGTTGTTACTGTGATATGTGATACTGTGTACTGAGACTGCTGATAGTCACCAAGGTTGTTGAAAACCCACTGGGCTTGCTGTTTCCCCACTGAGACTGCCGATAGTTTTCAGAGTTGCTGATAACCCACCAGACATGTTGTTTCCCCACTAGGGTTGCTGATAGTCCCCAGGATTGCTGATAACTCATAGTTGATTATTTGTGTTGTGATATGTATGATATTTTGGGGAACTTACTAAGCTTTGTTCTTACGATTTGTGGTTTACATGTTTCAGGTTTTCTTATATTAAATGAGGGGCACGTCTCGATTCCACTGCATCAATGGGGGGCTTGTGCACATGATAACTTTTAATGATACTCTGATAAATGTCTTAAGATCTTGTAGTTGTGAATTGAATAAACACTTAGAGTTTTAAATTGAAAAAAAATTAGGTTGAAATTTGGGGCGTTTTAAAAAACCAATCATTTATTCAATTGAACTGAAAGGTAAAAGCATGCCACCGTAATTTCCATATCGATTACAACTAACTTTTAAGAGTTACCTATTTCAAATGGCAAACACTCACCAATCTAAAAAGCATTGAGGTATATGGAAACGTATACATCTATACCTACCTTCCACACATTGAGATTCAAGAAATTCAAATAAATAAATACATTACTAGTTTAAAGTTAGTGACCCAACGCTTCACCAAGTAAAATTTGAACATCACTACTAGTATAATACTAATATCATAGATAATTAAACTTTAATCCCCAAATTTAAGCAAATGACAGAAAAAATTTCAATAGAGTAACATCTAAAAATTGAGAAGCAACAAATATAAATAAGTTTTTTTCTTTGGGATTTTCTAACATGTGCCCTACGGGCACATATAAAATGTATTAATTGAATTATTAATTACGGGAAATATTACCATAATTAAATATGAAATTCATTGATTATAGAAAATATTATTCATAATTAGTGCATTTCACATTTAATTATAGTAATATTTCCCATAATTAATAGCTATTATGTGTGCCCTTATGGCACATATTAGAAAATCCCCTATTCATTAGTTAAACAAAGAAAATTAATCACATACTTAACTTATTAATCACTTAAACGGTCAACAAAAAGATAAACCTGAAAATTAAAGGGAAAACCTTAAAGTCACAATTAATGGGTCTAATTTCTCTCATGTTGCTTTGTTATTGTCCTTAAAGGACCGGAGCACCCTAGTTGAAGCATTTCATCTACCATTTGGAGTTCATAGTGAAACTTCCATTCAAATCTCAATATCTCCCATCTCTGATGTACTTTTATGGGTTTTGTATGTGTACCTATATGTACATATAGAAAGATGAAACTAGGTTTTTAGTGTAGAGGAGGTGTCGACAGAGACTACAACTTATTGTAAAAAAATTTCAGAGAAAACACTAGTGACGATGGTAAAAAGAGAGGATGGGAGACTGCAACTTATTGTTGATAATTTTCTTGAAAACCCACGTCTAGCAGCTCCAATTTCCCAAATACAATAACCACATAAAAATAAGGAACAACGCGTATGGGGAGTGGTGGCGCATGCTAAAGAGATGTTAAAACATGCCATATCAAAAAAAATTTCTTCCACCGAATCTTTTGACATAGAAAATATATGCACTTGGATTTTGAGAAAAAATATTAAAACAAATGCAAATAAAAGATGACCACCTTTTAATTTTTTTTAAAAAATTAAAAATAAATACAAAAGGACCAATGAGAGCCCACACCAAAGAATCTTTTCCTCTCTCTCTTCTCGCTAGTGAACTAGCGAACTCTACTTAGCGTGTTTGCTTAACATGATGTAAGGACTGGTGTTTTGCTCATGTTAAGCTTTTGGCGAGTGGGCTTGGCGCACCCGCTCCCTTTAGCCTAATAGACGATACAACAAAAAATTTCAGAGAAGATACATGAGATATGAGAAGCGCATAAAAGTTTGCAAAGACGGAAGGATGAAAACGCACAACAAATAAACACATAGCCGATTGAAGAATATGATAGATAGGAGCAGAGTCAATAGGCGAAGGGTAAGGAAACGATTGATTCATAAGGGCGGTACTCCGATTCATGGCGAAAACCAACCAGTGAGTAGAGAATTCATGTCGGCAACATCAAAACAGGAAACGACCACCTCAAATATAAATGTTGTTCATAAACACTACACATATTAATATGTATATAATTAGTTTTTTGATTCCTCATTCTTGTGTAATCATATTTTTAATTTACCAGTAATTTTTTCCCAAATTACCTAACATCAACATTCAAAACTTAAAAGTTCAATACATATTTTTAAAAATAATGATAACCCCACCCTTTTATTTTTCACACATAGCCTCAAAATCAATGAACCATCCCCATTAAACTTAATATATTTCAATATAATATATGGAAAATGACGCAATGGCTCTATTATGCATTTCAGCTTTACCTTCGGTCCTTCAATTTTTTTCCATGCCATTTAACAAAACAAACTGTTTTTTTTTTTTTGGCTGGTTATTCTTTGCCACATTGACATTCAGTTTTTACTATTGGTTCGTAGACGTTTGAATTTCTATATTTATATTAATTTCTTTTCACTTTAGAATTAAAAAAAATAAATAAATATGGCTCTCTCTCTCTCTCTCTCTCTCTCTCTCTCTCTATACCAAATCGTAATTCTCAGATTCATCATCTTTGAAATCTATCCCTAAACCAAATATGATGGTGTATGATTGGATTATGCCAAGAATCAAAATCAATCATTGGACTCTACTACAGATGATTCGTGGGACTGTGGGTTTTCTAATCCCATATTGAAATCATCAGTGCACCAAGCAACGCCACACACCACTCTTTTGGTTTTTCCATCGAATTTGTGTTGGGTTTTCTTGAGATTTGAAGTTCGTAAAGAGGAATGAAGAAAAAAAATACAAACAGCTCTAACAGAGCCATTAATGGAATCTCTAGGATGGCTTTTGTTTTAAGATTTTGTAGGTTCGATGGAACTTCCAGGATGGAAGGAAGATACAAAAAGATATATCGAGTTTCAATTCCTAGATCTGAACGGAAACCGAATCAAAATCTGATTAGTATCAAAAGAACGCCAGTGTGGTTGTAAGATAGTCGGTCCTACCTGCGATGTTTAATTGTGTTGTTTCCCGTTGAAGTCAATTTTGATTCTATGTTAAATTGGTCATAGACGAACACAATGAACACAAACAGACCCACAATTTGATTTTTGGTTTTGTCAGGGCTAGAAAATGTTGAATTTAGGGTTGGAAAGTGTTGAATTTAGAGCTGGAAAACGTCGACATGGCAGATTTATACAAATCCTAATTTCTGATCTTGATCTTGCTTATGTTTGATCTTAATTTGGCTTATGTTTGTTCTGGAATGAAGGCAGGACCGTTCCAAACATATTTTGGGCCCATGACGAAAGAAAAAAATGGGCCCTTAAAAAACACAAATATCATCAAGTTTTTTTTTATAATAAATCAATAATTAAAAGAAAATTATTTGTATTATCTTCTTGATGGGATTAAAACCCTAATTGAGATTTGATGAACAAGATGCGGAAAATAAGAACAAACACAAATATGAAGATTATGTCGAATGATCACTCGATTTATTCATAACAAGAGGAATAAATTACACTTAAGAAATAAGAATCTAACTCTACAAGAAACCTCACAACGTGGCAGCTACATTTTGTCTCACTCTCTTAACCCTAATAATGAATAATACATGACTATTTATAGGGAAAAGACAAGTCTTGGGCTTTTAACCTAGAATTCATCAAAGGGGCCCATTGCCATCATCCATGGAGTGCTTTGAAACCCTACAATCTCCCCCTCAAAGTATGGAATGGATGACAATGCTTTAACTTCCAAAACAAGCATCTAGCAAATAAAAAGATTTGCAACGAGGAATATATGAAGCAATCCACGAATCTTGATTCTTCAATAGTCTTCAAACACGGGCTCTAGGATATATAAATCAAGCACTGAAGTAATGTCTTTAAACTTCATTTTCGAATGTAATCCCAAAGAATCTTCATGAAAACCAAACCCGCCATAAAAACCCATTTCAGAACAAAGAAACTGAATCACTTCTTGTCTTTGAAGAGCTCCCCCTCCAAGTCACAACGATCTTCAAATAAGCTAATGATATAAGCCATCAAAAAGATATCATGTAACAACCCAAACTTTAAGATTCGTAACGCCACTTGATTGAGAAAATACAAGAAGTCGGAGATATAACAAGTCCTTAGCAGAGCTCGATAAAGAACTTCCGTTGTAAAGGATACTTCTCTGTAAAAGCTTTAGCTGAGCTCGATGAAGAACTTCCGCTGTAAAAGCTACCTTCATAATTCTACCATAAGCTTTATCAAAAATCTTCAACTTTGAAAAGTCACAAATCCAATTTCGAATGACCATACCAAATTCTCCCCCGATTTATAATCAAAAACATGATTATAAAGCCTTCAAATGGTCATGAGAATGATCTTGAATGAATAAAAATTTACTAAGCTCCCCCGTGACCAAATGATATTAACGATGAAGTATAAAATTCGAAAAAGTCATGAAAATTTGACGTTATCACGAAAAACGACTTTCCGAACCGCCAAGACTTGATGGAATCATTATTTTGTTGTTCACGAAAAAATATGAGCGTTAAAAAATTCAAAACTGTTCACCGGCCCTCAAAGTTGTAAACTTTTCTGAATACATGGCTGAAATTGTCACTTTGCAGAAATTTTGGGACTGAAAATGTAATTCTGCATCAATACCCCCTTTATTTGTGACAAAATCTGAAAATGGTCCATAATCACCAAGCTGTGAAAATAACAGGGACCAAAAGTGCCAATGCACTGAAGTTGCAGGGACCAAAAATTAAACTTTACTACCTTCTTCCCCATTTAGACGTAGATGAAAGAGCACAGCGACACAACCCACGATCAAATAACAAACCCAAGAAATCAATAACCCCCGAATTTACACTTTCGTTCCGAGCATCAGAATCCAATTTCATGACAAAAGCGAAACCTTAGCCAAACTGAATCACAGGTTCGCTTTCTCTGATGTTTGAGGGAGCACTTTGCAGGTAAGAACATTCATTTCAAATCAGTCGTTCACGACCCCGATGCGAATCGCAGTCAAATTTTGACTTTTTGATTTTGAGATCCAATTGCGAGCAAGTACACAATCATATTCCCCCTGATTGAATTTTGATTTGCAATTCATTCGTTCACATTACACATCCGAAAGCGAACGTTCGTCACAGGTTCGTTTTTCGTGGAAAGCGCAGTGAGATTCAAAGAAAGTTCAACCCCGTTCACAGTCAATTTTGACTTTTCAATTACCATTGTTCATCCCAATTGAATACCAATTCCGATTTCTTTCGTTCTCAGTGAGTTCGCTTGCACCAAAGTGTTTGCAATACCAATTTTGACCTTGAGAATTGACCTGCAAAAGCGAACAGATACGCAAAAACCATTCCATCTCGTTCCGATTGATGCCATCCAACATCACAATTCTGAATATGTCTTTCATTTTCGGTTCTAATCGATCCATTGCATCATCGTTCCAATTCCGATTTCAGTTCCAAATGCGAAACCATCTCGATCCAATTTTGACTTTTCTAGATTGACCAACCAAATCGAAATACAGTCTGTTCGTCGACCCTATTTTCTTCCAGTCATTATCAAGCAATTATCATTACGATTCACCTTTCACAATTGCAATCACTTCTTATAACAAATGCACTCCGAAATACATAACCACAAATCTATTTGATTTTGATTCTTCAATACACACCTTATTTTGTATATACCGAGATTACTGATTCAACAAACACGAACTGCATTTGAATGACAGTAGAAAATCGAAAGATATTTTAATAGTTTCATATATAAGGTGAAATCGATGATCTCAGTCAAACAAAACGCCTGGATAAGTCCACAAGTTGCCAAACGATTTAAAAGAAACGAGATTCGATTGAATAAGGAATACATCAGATCAACAATCAATAGCATGAGAATCATGACTCATAAGGAGCTTGAATCGCTTACCCAAAAAGAGACTTAGTCTACAAAAGACGATACTCGTGAATCGGTGAAGAACGTCAACAGGAAGACAGAACACGTGTGATGGATTAAGACTAAACGAACAATGATAAATTGAATTTGGGTCAGAAATAAACGGATGAACAGTAAAGAACCGAATCTTTGGGCCAAATCGAAAGAAATTGATCTACGAAGCAATATATTGATTTTGGACAAAACAATCGATCAGATCTAATAGAAAGTATGAATAAAATACGAGATTGGATTAAAATAATACCCAGATGAACAGTGACAGAAAACATAAGTTTTCATGAACAGTTTCTTGAACAGAAATTTTGATTCCATACCGCCAAAACACCAAAATCTTCAATAACTTGTGCAGAAAATCATCAAATCAAGAACCGATACTTCAAAAATCAGTAGATCTTCAAAGACCCGCTCTGATACCACTTGATGGGATTAAAACCCTAATTGATATTTGATGAACAAGATGCGGAAAATAAGAACAAACACAAATATGAAGATTATGTCGAATGATCACTCGATTTATTCATAACAAGAGGAATAAATTACACTTAAGAAATAAGAATCTAACTCTACAAAGGAGCCCATTGTCATCATCCATGGAGTGCTTTGAAACCCTACACTTCTAAATATAACAATTTCTATAAAAATTTGGGCCCCTTTAAAAGATGGGCCCTGGACGGTCGCCCCTATCGCCCACCCTCTGGGACGGGCCTGAATGAAGGTCATATTGACTAAAGTTTTATGGGAACTAAATTGGAATGGATCTGATATATTAAAACAAACACGTTCATGTACATTTAGAGAGAGAGAGCGAGAGAGAGAGAGAGAGAAAAAGGTGCATTTAATTTATTTTTTTATTTAACTATAAACCACTGTGTCTATGTCTAAAAAAGGTTAAGGGACTTAGATGATCAGGTCACTGACCAATTTTGAAAAAACTTTAGGGGCTGAAAAGGTAAAATCGAAATATATAATTGGGCGAAAAAAACTTTAGGGACTGAAAAGTAAAATCGAAATATATAATGAGTCCGGTACGTCATTTTCCCGATATTATACCCAAACAAACATGTGGGAAATGAAAAAACAACGACATAAATATATCTTTTAGGGAAAACTTATTGAAAATTTTCACAATGGATTCAATCCATAATTTTTTTACAGATGATGCAGCCAAAATATGTAGTTACCACAACGTTTGTGTAATCTTAAGTAACTTTACATCGATGATTAAGGACAAATGCTAAAAGGGAAATACAAGAGTCTATTTATTAAAACTTTATTTCATCGATACAGAAGCATTATGTCTTGTAAAGACTCCCTAAATGTATTTAAAAATTGAAACTCAAATGGTTAGAGATATAACAACAAAATGTATTTCCTAGTGTTATTTTAGACCATCTATTAGAACTCCCAGATAAGACATGAAACTACTTGCCAACAATGAGTTTTGCTCTTGCTTTTCCTTCATTAATTGGGTATTGATCACCCAAACCAAAATGAGCTATTAACAACCAAACGATAGTAATGAGCTCACCACCTTTGCTCACTTGGTCTGCTAGTGTGTTAGCTCTTGCATGGCTTGCACCGTAACATAACAACTCCACCCATACCTTGCTTATAATCAACCATTTATTATTCTCACTCGGGTCCTTCTCCTCTATCCCCATCAAATCTTTGGCCAAAATGCAACTATCAAATAACAAGGATTTGCTCCGATCACCACTTATAGTCACTGGTGGCACATCCGTGGGTACGTCAAGAATCTTCATGCAAGCGTTTTTCTGATCCCAATCAACTCCAATGTCTAAAAGCCTTTTGACCTCAGCACAAGTATCTCGGAACCGTACTTGTCCAATACCTGCTACTATTACCGGCATCATGTTTGGTTGCATGATAAGAAGATACAACATGTAATCTGATAATACTTTTGCAATATCACGAAGATTATGATCCTTTTTGTCATCTTTGGTTTCCGTTTGAAGCTCTTTGTTGTAGCATAACTCGGTGGCGATGTGCCATATAATGATACTTTGATCGTAGTCAACATCTACAACATGTGTAAGTAAGCTATACCAATCTTGTTGCAACTGGATTACCCAACTTCCTCGTGCTGAACTTATCTCCTTTGTAGTTTCCAAGTCATCAGCGAGTTCTGATTTTATTTTTAACTCCTCGAAGATGAAGTCTTTGAGTTTTTGGTCGACATTTTTGTATTCCACATACTTGAGCCCGTCAAAAAATCCAGTAAACCCAAACTTGTCAAGAAAACGTTGATTTAGGGTTGGGCGTGGGTGCAAGCAATAATCGATAAGGTTGTAAGTTGAAATAAATTCCCACCACCTTCGTCTTAAGAACTTAATTTCCCATTTGCGAGTTTGGGGATGCTCTTTTGTGTCCGAGAGTGGGCCCTGATCAGTCAAGAGTCGGAGGAATGCACTGATGATTGTTGTCTTGATAGACTTTTTGTCGATCTCAACATGAAGAGATTTCCATAAATAAATGATGGTCCAATCTGAAAACAAGAGCATGAGTAGAGCAGTCACATCCAAAATCAAAGCACCAAACAGCAAAACATAGGTAATCATCACATCAAAGCTTCGGAAATTTGTTTTGTCTTCGAATATAAATAAAAAGATTCCTGCGCAAATTGTTGCAAAAGATAAAAACCGGCTAATGGCTCCGGTTAAACAAAACACCACCGGAAGTTTCGTAAAGAGAACATCATAGATTAAATTTAACTCAATCTCAATCACTTTGAAAGCGTCTTTAGCGGTCCGATTTAGGAAGAAATCCCGACTCCGATTCTGTTGCCTCCGATTGATCAAAATCATATCAACAACAAGCCCTTTGAATGTTTTATAGAACTCATAAGCATGTCGCACCATCTCCAACTCTGTTAAATTCCCTTTTATAGAGTTTTTAACTGATATGACTGCTCTTTCCGGCTCTGGAACCATCTGAATTCTAGTCGGTAGTTTCGCCTCCCTCCTCGAATGATATTCAACTGAGAGTTTCGCATACATCGGCCCAGGATCAGGAGTTGGGAACATGTACTCTTTGAATCTGTTGGCACTAGCAAGAAAAAGAGAACGTGTTTTTTCCGCATATTTTATGAAACCTGTTAAGAACATGAACATTGTCGGAATCCATAGCCGATTTTCAGGTAGCGACTGAATAAACACATAAAATGCAACTACACATTGGAAAAGAAGACCAAAAAGATGACGTGGCCACAACTCATTGTCTTCTAATGCAAAAGCTGTAATGGTGTCTGGACCACCGAGGTGCACCAAAAGAAAAGGCGCCCAGAAAGCGAGAAGGTCTTTGTGATGTATACCCACCCTACTGTCTTTTTTGGCTTGGTTCTCATTAGGGTTCCCTTGGCTGCTTGAGATGAGCCCAAGAGCAAAGTTAGCCGCACAATCAGCTAGCAAATATGAACACCACAATGAAAGGATTATCCAGTTATTTTTTGTTCGTTTTCTCAAAGGAGCAACGAGAATCAAAAGCATTTGAAAGAAAAGACTCAATATGATGAACACTCGGATATCCCATACATAATATAATTGTTTCCATTTCTCAGGAATCGGAATCTCCAGCATCATTCTAAGCATTTTGCTTTCGTAAATGCAATTTCTTCTTGAAGTTATCTGTAAAATATTGAAAATCGCTACTTATTAATCGTTGACATAAATAAATTCAAATTTGCAGGAATATAGTACATATGTAAATACTCCCATATGATCTAACACTTTGCATATTTGGAAAATGGAAACTATTATGAAGAGATCAGATTCATGCATCTATTATGCCCTGAATGTACACGTTAATTGTCAAAAAATCAGCGACAGACTTGTGTCATTTCACTAAATTCTAATTTTGGAGTATATAGTTTGGGAATTTTTTTATTTCAACTATGAAAATAAATTTTTTAGATTAAATCTAGAATTTTTATACTGAAATGGCAATTTATTTTCCAGTAAATTGAAATGGTAACATACAAAATTTTGCAACAAATATACGACAAAAATGAAAACGTGTTATTCCAAATTTTGCGACAAATTTCTAAATACATTATTTGCGGCATCTTGTTTTCATTTAACATTCTACATCAAGTATTGCAAAATGAATTATTATAGTTATCTAATAATTATCTTGCTGACTTTGTTGCTAGTGGAGAAAATTTTTGCCGTGTTAATATATTATGCGATTATTATATTAATTTGAAATAGTAGTAATTATTTAAGAATTAATCATAATTAATAGGAATTAATTTTGGGTTAATTGAAACTAACAAAATGTGCAAAGGTTAAATTGCAATTGATCGATAGTTGAATAAAGATGAAAATTCTAGAACCTCTAGCCTATGGACAGTTTTAAGAGACTTTTGGAAGGGTTCTAGAAGCTCTTAACTAGATAAGGAAAATATATTTGAATAGCCATAAAATAGTATTCTTTTATTATTCAAATATATGGTTTTAGGGTTATCTGGAAGCTATATAAAAGATGTTAACGCTAAGCCAAAATCTATCCCTCCACCTCACTTAAAGAAATCAGTTTTCTCCTCTTTCTTCTATCTCTACTATTTTTTATCATAAGGTTTTGGTGTGACACATTAGAGGCTACCACATTATTGGAGCTAGCATTCCAAAGAAAGGTTCTTGAAAGTGGTTGTTATATTCGATAGGTATGTGATTCTAAGTATGTGATTTTCGGTTTTACATATGGTAGTTTAGGTTTTCAAAGTATGTTGCTATTATGAGAAAAATCATAGATTTCTATGTTGTGTGTGCCCATAACTATTTATCTGAAATTATGTTGTGTAAATCATTTTTGATTAATTATACTACATACCCATTAGTAGTATCAGAGCCTAAGGCATTGTCTATAAGATGCATATTTGTAAAACCCCTAAAAGAAACCTGCAAAATCGAAAATCCTAGTCCTCTAGGGGTTTTCAATTTTTCCTTCCCTCCTTGATTTTTTTAGAAACTTACTAGGGTTTCCCTAATTTCCTTGTTTGTTATTTTACTTGTAAAATTTAAACAACTAAAAACTAGGTAACCTAAAACCCAAAATTCAAATTTAGGAAAAGGGATTAAGACTAAATGGATTAGTTACTTAAAGATTAATTAAAGATAATTATTTAAGGATTGAGGAAATGGTTAACATTACTTTCATGTTGTAACATCGACTTTCTAAATTATTTAGTTAAAGACTTTAAGATTTTGAGAGTAGGGTTTTTAGGAAAAACCTGAAGTCACAACACGGATGGAAAGGGAACGCGACGCAACCACGTCACTTAAGTAGCGGCTTGGTCAGGTGTTGACCGCGGAGCGGTGGTAGCTGGGTTCTAAATCCTAGATTTTGGGTCTTAGGCTCTCTATAATGGTGCTACCTTTCTAGGGTCTCTCTCTATTGGAACCTCCTACTTTAGAGAACTAAACACTAGCCTTGCCTGTTTTGTGCTTTAGTATGTGTATAAGTGTTTGAGCCTTGAAGCACCATTTAGAGAAGAAGAAGATGATAATGGAGCTTGAAAAGATTTCTCTAGCTGAGTTTTTGCTTTCAAGCTTCTTGAAGATCTTCTACAGGTATAAAGTTCATACATTTTTGGCTTAATGATTGTTTATGTTTGTTATAGATTCATTAGTTTGATTTGTGAGGATAGTTATTGGAGTTTTAGAAACTCCAGAACTAGTGCTTGAGCTTTGGATAATTTACGGACCTTTTGGTCCCAAAAAGTTGTATGCTTTCCACCATTTCAAGTAATGCTTGTTTTAATGGTCATCTTGGATTAATTTGAGTGTTAGGATTTGAGTTTTTGAGTTGGACTAATGGTGTAATTGATAAACTCAAGAGCTTCGTCCATTAAGTTCCATAGAAGCATCATATATGAGCTTTTAAGTTATAGGTAGTAAGCGTTAAGAGTGTATGGACTATGTTGTCAAGACGTAAACCATGGTGCGGTAGGTAGTAGGTTGCCGCATGGGTGGTGAGGTCCAAATGCAACCGTTTTTCTTTTAGTGACCGATGTGCAACCATGGAGCTGGTCGCGACATGCAGGTTATTGACCATTAATTTTTTACCAGTACGAATTTTGGTCAAACTTGGAGGTTTTGAGTTATAGAATGAGATTTGAGTCTCTATTGGTTTAGGCAGTTTGTTTAGCTAATCCTTTGGGGTTTCGAATAGTTGTCTTCATCTCTTGATCCAGATGAGACTTCTCACTTTACTTAGTAGGACATTATGTTTATTGGAATGCTTTTTTACTTTATGACAAATTCTTGTATGTTTATATGTTTGTTGGGCTAGGCTTGCTTGGTTAAAATAGATCGTTGGGCTAGGCCCGCTACATTAGGTTGTATGTAGTATCTTAGGGAACTCATTAAGCTTTGCTTTTACTATTTTAAGTTTAAATGTTTTAGGTACTTCTCATACCAAAGGGACTGGCACAACATGATTGCATTGCATCGGCTTTTATGATTTCAGATATTTCTGTACATATAATTTTTTAACTCTAATTTATTTAATCAAAACGATTGAGATATTATTTTTATGATTGAATAACATGATTCCCATTTTTTTTTTTAGAAATAAAAATTCTATTTGAAATATGGGACGTTACAAGTTGATCGTAGAGTCTTGGTTTAAGGTATTGTGACTAGCACTATGAGTGTCTAAACTTAACAAATGACTGAGAGATTTCTTTTACGAAAACATTTTTATGAAAAGTTTTATAAAAAGAAAAGGATGTGATGCGTACAGTCAGCCTAGCTCAAGTAAGTAATTCCCAAAATACTCATAAATGTTTTATATGTAATCCATGTTGTAGTTTGATATGCATGCTAGAGTTAGGCTAAGGATGGGCTCTGGAATTCATGCTAGAATGTCTACTTTGTAAAGGTATCTTTTATGCCTGTTATGTTTCTGATGGGTTATTGTTAGCGTTCATTCTTATATTGACAACTTTCTAATTGAATTTCCTAGGGTTGTACTATTGGATTAATGTGTAAGTTCATAACTATAATTGGTAAGACTTGACCCGACCCGACATGGTCCATTTGGGTTGCATGGCATCATGCATTTGGATAGACTATAATGAGAGAAATAACACTTAAGGTTTGTTAATATATTATAAGTTCTAATATATTAATAAGATTATTTAATTAGTATTGATCAAGAATTAATCTAGAATTAATTAAGTGATCAAAAGAAGACTAATTAAATATATGGGTTGATTATGTAAATAATCCATACTTGTATAGTGGGCTAATGCTCCATGGATTATCAAGTTGGGCTAAAACCCATAGGATGCTCCATGGATGCTCCATGGTGTATTTGAATCCATGGATCCAAGGAAATGGAAAGCCATGACAATTAGGGTTTACCCTAATTGTAACAACTATATAAGATCATATTATTTGGCAAAAATCGGCACTAGTGTGTGTAATAGAAGGGCTAGCCAATTTTCATGAAGTGTAGAATTCTCTCAAGTTATTCCAAGTGTATTTGGTGTTGTGTCAACCATTTGAGGTGTCACACTTGGGGCACTAGGCACTCAAGCTTCATAAGGACATTCTACAAAAAAGAGGTATGTATTCTATCTTGTTATATTCATTGTTTTGTATGATAGATTAGGATAATACCTTGGATGTTCATATTTTCATGTATAATAGAGAAAACATAGATCCAAGGTATTTAGGGTTTCATGTACACTTAGGAGTGTTAGAATGCTCAAAACCCAACAGTGGTATCAGAGCCTAGGCTTGTTTTCAATTATACTTGACGCAAATTGCTGAAAAATGCTGAAAAAGTCGAATTTCGGGCATTCTGGGCACTGGACTCACCGAGTCCACTAATGAACTCGCCGAGTCCATCCTACTCGCCGAGTAGGTTCATGCACTCGACGAGTAGGAGCCCCAAACAGCATATATTCGACTTTTTTTGGCTAGAAATGGACTAGGAACATTACCCTAAGCTGTTTTTGGACTTATAAACTTATTTTTGATGTGGTAATGTTCATACTAATCCAATTTCAAAGATAATTGTCAATAGATTCATGTTTTTTATTAGTTTAAGTGTTATGCTAATTACATGAAAATTTTTTATTCCAATTATCTTGTTCTTATGAGTTGCTTAGATTAATAGAAAAGTTAATTGATTATGTGTTTTCAATCCATTTTAATCTAAGAGTTGATTCTAAAATGTGTTTTTGTAACTTGTCCTCAAGTTATATGAAAAGTCACATTTAAGTTTCATAAAACTCATAAAAGTTGGCAAATGTTACAAAATGAAGAGTCTTGTCTCTTTGAATGGTTTTATGACTCCGTAACTTGTCCTCAAGTTATGGAAGTTCAAGAGTCACTTCATTAAGTAATAAAATGTGTAACCTTAGTTCATTCCATAAGTTATAAAATAAAGATAAGTTAATTCTTTAATAGTTTAAAGTCTTCCATAACTTGTCCTCAAGTTATGGAACTTGAAGAGTCTTTTAATTAAAACTACTTTAAACACATGAGTTATGGAATTAATTAGTTTTGAATAGTTTCAAAACTTGCCCTCAAGTTTTGGAATTTGAAAGGTTTTCACTTATGAATACTTTAATTCCAAGTTAGCCCTTAGAATTTTAAAAGTTAAAATTCAACCCTTATACTTTATAATATTATAAGTTAATAATATATATATATGTATAAGAGTAAAAGTCAGTCTTACCGTTAGTAGGCCTCATTCACGAAGCCGGTCTATAAGGGGGGTATAAGGTTACTGCCTATAAAATGGCAGTTTAATGGGTGTCCACTCTCACCCACCGCTTCTTTGACTGGTGGAGGGTCGTTAGCCGAACGGGTAGGACAAAGACTATAAGTTCTCCCTTCATTAAAAGTATTAATGATAAATACTAAGTAACTAAACACTTATAATTCCCAATCTTAGTTACTTAGGAAAATGTGAATAAGGTGCTAACCCATGAAATTACACTTGGTACTTTGTTTAAGTCGGTTGGTGGAGCGTGTGTGGTTTACCGGCACACTAGCTTGATTTAACAAGGTAGGAAAAGGGTTTCTTAAAGTTTAATCATAGGCCGGTGGAGCGTGTGTGGTTTACCGGCATATTGGTTGGGTGATAAACATTTAAGAGTACCAAGTAATTTGCATGGTTACTTCACACCTTGTTTTGTGATCCTCGGCATCCCAGTCACAAAACCTGAAGGGCACACTCGAGATTGAAACATTCCATTGAAAAGTTCAATGAATCTCAAAAGATCTAGGAGTTTTAAATCTAATTAAAACTTAAGTATATTTCGTTTTTCATGGTGAAAATTGGTAAATCGTCATTTACCTACCTTCAACTATTTTATAACTTGGATTACGGCATCCCTCTTCCAGTTATAAATAGGTTGTTGGGTCCTAGCCTTAATATTTCATATTGGGTGTTATATTAAGGACTTTAAATCAACTAAACTTGAATATCTCCCAAAAGATGTCTAGTTCAGACATCTATGATCTTCCCAAATCTCTTGGAATTTCACTTCCTCCACCTCCTCCAATTATTCTCCCTAACCCACAAGTTCAAGGTTACTCAAGCCCTATTGGCAAGGCAAGGTCTAGGTGTGATCACATCTTGGAGATGAAGTCACATATTGACAAGCCGGGAGAGTTGGGTGTCAAAGTCTTGAGAAAGTTGGATGTTCAATCACTTTCTAAGTCACACAGTGAGTTCCTTTGAGACTCCTATGAAACAGACTATGACAAGACCCTTAATAATCTTATCTATTTGCTTGGTACTGCTGAATCAACAATGATTAGGAAGGCTAGTAAAGCAAATTTGATTAGAAGATTGACTTCCCAAAACTTAATAGACATTGAAAATGATGACATTGAGTATCCAGCAAAGCTCTCTCTTCCCAATGGAAAAGGGATCGGCCATAGTCAACTCGGTTGACCAAATGGTAAAGAGAAATGCTAAGTTTGTGATAGTACCATCTACCATTATCAAAGAGCCCATATGTTAAATTGCCAAAGGAAGGGGCTTTAGTTACGAAGCTGCCAAACTTACCTAAGGATGGTAAAGTCAATGAGTTTGACTTTATTTCAGGTAAGGTCCATTGTCTAACTATATTAAGTTCCTATTTGGAGATTCTTATTACATGATTTGACTGGGTCACATCTTGGTGTTTTAAGAATCAAAGAAAAGTAAAGAAACTTAAAGAAAGAATATGTTGAATCTGATCGCGTAGATGAATTTCTATCGCATAGTTTGAAGATTGGATTCTTGAGCTACTTCTTAGGAGTTATGAGATATTTCTTAGGAATAGATAACAACAAGTCTTCATATGGATTGTAAGGATAAGTTCTTCCGTAAAGTTTTAAAATAAAGGAAAAAGTTTTAATTTTACTTATTTTAAATATCCTTACAATGGCATTTGTGAAAGAAATTGTTGTTTATATGATTCCATTGATGGCAATAATGGAAAAAGGTTTTTGATTCTTTCATTTGTGGTAGTGTCTAAATTTACCAAATAAGGAAAGATTCTCATCACCCAAGTTTCAATTGGACCGAAACTTGGAATCATGCAAGTTGTATAGTATGATGAATGAGAACTTTCAAGCATTGGAAAATTAATACTAATTACTTGTTCACATGGATGTGTGAGTCAAGTAAAGGACTAAAGGATCGAGTACATAGTCATGTGCACTGATCAAGCCCACCACAAATAGTCGATAAGACTATTCATCATGATTTACTAAAGTTTAGTAAATATGGTTATACTTATAAGTCTAAGTATAATTCTGAAGCATTGGAAAAGTCTCGATGTATGGCAGAACGAATGAGAAAAATCAAATTAGGCAGAAGGATAAAAGTTTCTCAAATCTGAAAAGATGGGAGAGTACTTTATGATATATGATCATCTTAATGATTAAGAGACCTTATCACAATTCATCCTCTAAGTGCATTCTGATAGCTAAGAAGAGCAATTATGAATTGTTGAAGTGGTTAAATCAAGAATATGAGTCATACTTCGTTCCAAAACAATTCTTAGAGTTATACTCTAAGATTGTAACTTGAGTGACATATCTTAAAGAAAGGTTTAAAAAAAACATGTGTCAAATGTAAGAGTAAAAGTGTCCTACTCTTGTACATTTGAAGTTGGTAAGTTGTGATGTTTTGGATAAAACAAAGACCAACTTAGACCAATTGTGTGAAGTGTTTGTCTTGATAAAGAATCCGCACTATCCCTTGAATATTTGACAAGAGAGTCTTATATGTCAAGAGGACAGTGGGAGTCTTAAAGGTCTTGAAAGTCTCAAGAACTAATCAAGAATAAAACCTGAGGTTCTTCACTAGCACACGACTTGAGGTTTGTAACCTATCGTGTTGACATTTCTGTGCCCATTCCAGTTAAAGTTGGCTTTGCATATGAGCTCTTAGAGTCCTCAATTGGTTGCACAGCTACTTGGAAGCGATGGCAGGCCCTTGTGCTGCCAAATGGCAAGAACTTAAAATTGCATAAGTTCAGTCCATATGTGTTTGGATTTGTCATTATTCGTGTCTTGTGACTAAGGTTTTGACAAATTCATATGGGTAGGAACTCATACACCATAAAAATCTAAGTGTCATAAGGTTTCTCTCCAATTCATGAAAATGATGGTGAGGAAACACTTTCACTAAGTAGATTTTTAAGTAGATAGTAATCTTTGCATTCTCAAAGTTGTTAGTAGGCACAATAACATGGACTTATGAGAAATAGCAAAGGTCTAAACAATTAAGACTATGATTACGGAATCCCTTTTCATAGTTCTGAAATTGTTTAGACACACCTGTGAGCTATCTAAGATAAGGTGTATGTTTTGATAAAGTCTTATCAAAGCAATCTTGTATCAGAAATCTGAACTTTGGTAAAAAAGACAGTAGCTGATTTTTTAGTACATGTCAAAGCTAGTAGGAGCATAAGTGTTATGTTAATAATCATCATGTTAGTGGGAGCATGATAATTATGATAAGTATTGCAAGTTAGCAATGTTAATTATAGAAAACAAAAGTTTCAATTTGTGAGGTTGCAGGGGTTGAAAAAGTTGTTTTGCTATAATTAAGGGAGAGGAAATTATACTTCATTTCAGTTATGAAAAGCTTAGATTGAGGTTATAATCATTCTAAAGAGATTAGATTGATATTTTAATCACTTTTAGTCAAGAATATATATATGAATTTCATGTTGGGTTGGTTCAACTTAAGAAAATTCTATATATTGCGTTCTCAAAATTCGATTATGATTACGGCATCCCTTTTCATAGTAAAATTTTGAGAATATGGCAAACAAAATATTATTATGGCAAAAGAATGGTCTAGAACCATGTCTTTATGTGAAACATCATGAATCGTGTCCCATTTACTTTGGGTACAAGATCGATTACATGTGCTATAATATTTATTCTTTATGAATTTTCCAAATGCCTTGGGGCATTAAGGAGGAAAATGTCTAGAATTGGATATGGAAAAAGTGATTAAGCAATTGTCGAGGACAATCTAAGGTTTACCAAAGATTGGTTGCTCAAGGACAGTTGGAAGTATAGTGTGAATTTTGGAAGGGCCATATTGACATAGTCTGAAAAGAGGCAACTCTTGTTCAGAAGTAGTAGTCAAAATAGGAATATAGAGGTGTCTCTATAGATAGAAGCAATCTGTGTAAGATCAGAAAGAACTTAGTGCAAGAAGCATGTTCAAAGCAATGCATACTTTGAACATAAGGCTTTGTGTCCATGGAGTAGGTCTTCATTGGAATACCCTGTAATGGTTGTTGACAAGTCTTTGTGAATTTGTACACACTCATTGCAAGAGGGTGGTGCATTTAAGTTTAAAATCTAACAGATTTCGATTTGGGAGTGTGAAATTAGAATCATTGAAAGTTTGGTCAATTGGTTTATTTCACAAAGTAAGGATCATAGATAAACATAGAGTGCATACTTGGTGTATGGCAAAGCTATTGTTTAGGAAAACATAGTGTACATGCTTGGAGCATGGGATACCTAGTGTTTTAATTCAAGTATAAAGTTGATAAAACCGAAACAATGAATAATGAGTAATCAGTATGGTGATAAATAGAAGTGGTCTATTTATGTTCATAGGGTTTGATACCATATTTGATTCATTTATTCTTGTGTTTCACTTTGCATGTTTTGACTTCCATAATAACTAGGTTATTCTTCCGGAATGACTAAGTTATTTAAACCATCCACAGTCGGTCATATGTTGGAAGTAGATATGAATCAAGATTGTCATGGGTTGGCTTGTAGAGGTCCAAGTTGATGGACAAAGTTGTGCTACAACGCTCATGAGTGCTCATAAGTTCTGAGTATTGGATTCAACCCGCGCTCATTTGAATCACTTCATGGATTTTATCACGAGTGATCATGAGACGATAATATCTTATATTCTTCAAACCTAGAGATATGAGTTGTTACTATGAGTTGGTTATACATTGATTGCACGAAAACGCATTGGTAACTCAATGTTATAAAACGTGTCTTTGTGTATGATTCAACAAGTAGCAGAACAAGTTATATGAGTCGAATTTTATCCATTCCTTTTACCTTCGGGATAAAAGCGATATCTGTGGGCCCCTCGATGATTTAACGATGACACATGTGAGTGCTTGGCCAAGCCAGGACTGATTTGATTTGTTCAATCAGTCAGTCTTCATAAATCGGAAATTGGGAAACAACAGATGGACAGAGAGAATGATTTACAATCCATGTCTCAGTCCATATGATATCTAGAATGGAGGAATATATGATCACTTATCTAATGGACAAGTCATTGACAAAGGTCAGAGATCATCGGCAAGGTCAAAGTTCGACGGAAGCTTTTGAGAGCTACGATTGCCAGCTGGTTCTTGAAGTCATATGCAATAATAGTTTTAGACTTATCCAAGTGGGAGACTGTTGGATTAATGTCTAAGTCCATAACTATAATTGGTAAGACTTGACCCGACCCAGCATGGTCCATTTGGGCTGCATGACATCATGCATTTGGATAGACTATAATGAGAGAAATAACACTTAAGGTTTGTTAATATATTATAAGTTCTAATATATTAATAAGATTATTTAATTAGTATTGATCAAGAATTAATCTAGAATTAATTAAGTGATCAAAAGAAGACTAATTAAATATATGGGTTGATTATGTAAATAATCCATACTTGTATAGTGGGCTAATGCTCCATGGATTATCAAGTTGGGCTAAAACCCATAGGATGCTCCATGGATGCTCCATGGTGTATTTGAATCCATGGATCCAAGGAAATGGAAAGCCATGACAATTAGGGTTTACCCTAATTGTAACAACTATATAAGATCATATTATTTGGCAAAAATCGGCACTAGTGTGTGTAATAGAAGGGCTAGCCAATTTTCATGAAGTGTAGAATTCTCTCAAGTTATTCCAAGTGTATTTGGTGTTGTGTGAACCATTTGAGGTGTCACACTTGGGGCACTAGGCACTCAAGCTTCATAAGGACATTCTACAAAAAAGAGGTATGTATTCTATCTTGTTATATTCATTGTTTTGTATGATAGATTAGGATAATACCTTGGATGTTCATATTTTCATGTATAATAGAGAAAACATAGATCCAAGGTATTTAGGGTTGCATGTACACTTAGGAGTGTTAGAATGCTCAAAACCCAACATGTACATGACTAGGACTGGATAGTCTTAGAATTCTTGATTCACACTTATTGTCTTTTCTTTTCTGATAATGGACTTAGGGTAGAGACATTTATTAGAATGTCTATCTTATCTTTGGTTATGCATGACTTGAATTCATGAGGTGATTTGCCGGTGTTACCTAAGACCTTTTCAGTTTGTGAGTAGAGAGGGAAATCCTTTGGTTTGTCCCAAAATAATAGTCCACTTCCAAAATTATAGTCCATTTTTCATTTTTGGTCTGTGGACAATAATTTTGGGATGGAGGAAGTATTTTTCAATATTTTAACAATATATTTTTAATTTGTGCTGTGCAACTAGTATAAAATTATTACAAGTATCATATTTTAATAAAATTAATTATGTTTTTGGACACTTTTCATTATTTTAATAAGATAAAAAGATAAAAAAAAATATAGGAGGATATTCTCCAAAGAGAATTGTGTTCAAATGGATGGTGTAATTTTTTGGATAAATTACACGAATGGTCCCTATGGTTTAGGGTAACTTATATGTTTGGTCCCTAACTTATTTTTCTAACTAGGAAGGTCCCTACTATTTCTTTTTGTTACACGTTTGGTCCCTATCTTACATAAAAAGTCTATTTTTCCGTTGATTTTTTAATTTATTTAAATAAACACACCCCTTACCTCACCCCCTCTGCTTACCTTACCTACCCTACCATTTTTCCTTATTTAAATAATTGTCTTTTTACGTCAGATAGGGACCAAACGCGTAACAAAAACAAACAATAGGGACCAAGCGTGTAGCAATAACAAAAAGTAGGGACATTTTGAGTTAAAAAAATAAGTTAATGACCATACGTGTAAATTACCCCAAACCATAGGGACCATTCGTGTAATTTACTCTAATTTTTTTTCAAACATTTTTTATATGAAAATTCAAGTGTTGAAGTAAAGATTAAATTCCCACTCACAGTGATTGGTTACTTTTTTGATTTCCCAAAAGTGACTAGCATACGATTCCAAAACTGTGCTTATCAAACCTTAAATTTAAATTCCTTAGAATTCATTTCTCTATAAATCTTCGATTCCAAAACTGTGCTTATCAAACCTTAAATTTAAATTCCTTAGAATTCATTTCTCTATAAATCTGTTATTATATAAATAAAAATAATTTGGTCTTCATGGTAACTGTCTCCTCATTGCTTATTAAATATTTTTATTTTCATTAAAACCATTATGGCTTGACCAAAATCAGATTCGGGGATCAAAAATTATTTTATTTTCTAAAAATTCATATGCAAAATGTGTTAAACTTTGGTGACTTTGGTGATTGTCACACTATTACGGTCGTTGTGTTGTAATTCTTCTGCAGACATAAGTGATTTTTTAAAAACAAAATAAATGTGGTTCTTAGAATTAGTGTTTAGGCACTGTAACTTTAACATTAGAACAATCCAATTTGCTTTTTAAATGTTGTATTATCCGTATTTTATTTTTCAATTTTGATTTCCTTAACTAGTTATTTAAATTAATATTGGTTGATAAACACAATATGTTTTGTAATGTAAAACCTAAATCATTTTTTATTATTAAATTTTTATTTATTATTATTAAAACAACTATTGCAGAGTAATATATACTTTGGTTTTTTAGTTTTTATACATTTTTCATATATATATATATATATATATATATATATATATATATATATATATATATATATATATATATATATATATATATATATATATATATATATATATATAAAGTTCAAGAAAACCATAATTATTGGTTCTTCAAGGAACCATTTTTTTTCAATTTCTAGAGTTTATTCTTTATCGAGGAAAAATCTAAAAATATCTAAATTCATATATTAACATTGTGAATGTGAAAAATATTTTTCAGATTCACCGTGTGAATCCGGATTCACGTTATAAATTTTCAAAGATTCACATTTTGAATTTGATGTAAAAAAAATATCGAATTTATATCAGTGGAAAAATGATAAAAAGTTATGAATTCCTGTATTTTTAGTTTTTTTTTTGATAAAAAATAAGTTCTAAAAGTTGATAAAACAATTGGTTTCTTGGTTCCTTGGCTAATTATAGTTCTCTATTAAATCTCACCATATATATATATATATATATATATATATATATATATATATATATATATATATATATATATATATATATATATATATATATATGTCATTTTTTATATTTTTTCATTTTTCTATATTTATCGCTTCTATTTTTTTAATGTTGGAAGAATGTTTTCAAAGCCTCTTGTATCTTTTTGTTTTTGTTTTTTTCACTTTTTTTGAATAAAATATTAGTTGAAGTTTTTGATATTTAACAATTATAAAAGTTTCGAATTATAACGCTATTATGTATCTATTATTTTTAGATCATAAAGATTTAAATCATATCATTTTGGGTCGTATTATTTTTTAAATCATAGTATTTTAATATTTTTGGAACATATCAATTTTTACATCTTATTTTTATTTTTAATTTTTTTATAAAAAGTCAAAAAATTCAAACAAAATGTTTGTAATATATATATATATATATATATATATATATATATATATATATATATATATATATATATATAATCACTAAAATAATATTACCTAAAACTCTTTTGCTTATATGAATTTGGATAAATACATTTCATTATATTTTATAAAAACAAATATTTTTTAAAATTAAAATATAAAAATTTTAAAACTTCTTTTTATTTTTTCTACAAAGTCACGAGTATAGTGAATAGAGATATTTCTTATACTTTTTATAACTTTTACAGAAATTTTTTTGGGTTTTATTTAACAAAATAAAAAATAAAATAAATATATTTTTTTTCAAATTTTCAGGCTTATAATCATTTTGTAGGATATTAAATATTAAGCACTTTTGTTTTTTCTAATTTTTCTCAGGAATAAAAAAAAAAGTTATGATAAAAAACTAAACAAGTGGAAAATATTTACCACCCAATAAGGGTTAGACACTTAGCATAAATGAGAAGATTGTTGGTTGGGACGCATGTGGTGGGTAAATTCATATTGCATTTTTACATTTTGTTTTTTCCATTTCTTTTTTATATATTTTCCATTTATCATTTGTACCTTTCAAACATTTAACTTGGTCGGAAATTACCAAAAACACGCAATTAATTACCAAAACGTAATATCATCTATCGACATTTTGACGGTAATAAAATCAAATCTTGACTATTTTTTTTATTCAATCTTAATCTTAAATCAAAGTTATACTCACGGGTCCTACCAATATTTGATTTCATATATATATATATATATATATATATATATATATATATATATATATATATATATATATATATATATATATATATATATATATATATATATATATATATATATGGTAACGGTTACATAAAAAAACAGAAAAACCTTAAAAATCATAAAAATGCATAAATAACTACTTAGACATCATAAAAATTTTTTTGACTTTATGTACTTTTAAAAAAAATACACAATCGATTTTTTTTCAAAAAAAGTTTCAGCAAATTTTAATAAAAGTGTGCGACTTTTTGGTATATAAAGTCAAAAAAAAAAAATTTTTTGTGATGTCTAAGTATTTTTTTATGTATTTTTATAATTTTTTGGGAATTTTTTTTTCTTTAGAAGCAAATATATATATATATATATATATATATATATATATATATATATATATATATATATATATATATATATATATATATATATAATTTCTACTCAATTTATCATTTCATCAAAACAAAAACCATAATTAGACTCCTAGAGCAGAGTCTAAAAGAGATCCATCGAAAAGAAATTAAGGATCTTCTTGAAAATGTTGATATATTTACATTTGAATGTTCATATATGTCCATGTACGCACATTTAGTTTTTTTTTTTTTTTTTTTTTTTTTTTTTTTTTTTTTTTTTAAATATTCAATACCAAAACAACAATGTGACTCTAATACTATGTTTAAGAGGATTGCAACTTAAAAACGTGAAAAAAACATAGAAAACATAAATTTGCATGCATGTACAATTGGATGTGCATACAATATATACGTAGATATCCTAAAAAAATCGTCGAATATTTTTTTGTAACATGGATCTCTCTAAGCGGATCTATGAGTTAAACGGTGGTTTTGGTTTTGAATAATGATGAACGGATTAGAAGTTCTCGAGTTCTAACAAATCTTTAGGTTATGAAAAATAAGTTTGTCAACGTTTTGACAATGGAACTCTCTTAGACACATCTCTATGGACATTCCTCTCTCTCTCTCTCTCTCTCTCTCTCTCTTTATATATATATATATATATATATATATATATATATATATATATATATATATATATATATATATAACTCGTCTCTTGTGGCAACTCTATTATCATTTAACAACCTTTGAAACTAATAGTTAAAAATGTAAATTAGATTTGCAATTTTTGAAAGGATTAAGGAGAAACATTGCCATATAACCTGATGTTTTGGTCTTTTGTGTAGTTATATATGTTCTCACCATTTGTCCAGTCAACTCATTTTTTACCAAGTATTTTTCTAATTTCAAGATAATACTAGGATTTTCGGAACAAAAAGTAATCACGATGGTGCAAAATTTAATCACTAGAACATTAAAACAAGGAGCCGATTATTGGATGATTTTTATTTAAATTCAAACCATAGATCTAATCGATGAAATGCCAACACCATAAGAATGCGTGGTGGACTCTTTTTCTGGAAAACATTTATAAACTCTAAAATTCCATATAACTCACTTCAAACCCATATAACTAAAATAGCAGAAACATTTTATTTCATAAACTATTGAATATAGTCACCATATATAGACAAAGACATTGGTGAAGGTTCTTCAGCAAATGCCATATTAATGTCATCATAATGCAATCATTAGGGTAGAATCTTTTCAGTAAAAAAAGTTGCTACTTCTAATTAAGTATGCAAAGTATTGTGAGAAAGATGAGCACCTGAAGAAGAAGGCAGGTAGGTTTCTGAATTTGCCTAAAGATGATGCTTTGTGCTTTGATTAAAATAAGGAAATACTCAACCTTTCTAGTAAAAAATAGCGAGAGCTTCAAGCACTAATTAAATAAAATGTTAGGGAAGAGTTCTTGCAGTTGCATCTATAAAGAAAACTGAAATTACAGAAATGGTCCCTATATATTTTTTTTTTCAGATTTGCAGATTTATTCCAATCATGAAAAACTTTGTAGGTGACATCTACCTTTTTTAGAAAAGCTTCATTTAATATGTGTAAAATGACTATTTTACCCTTGTTTATGTTTTTTAGCTATATTGTTTTTTCATTAAATTTCTGAGGATACCGATTACTAGCAAATTGACCACCTGTACTCTAGAAAATCCCCTTTCGTTGCACTTAACCATCACATAGCCCCACCAACAGGTTCATCACTATTGGTGCAACCATGAGTCGCTGATCTGATCGCTTTCTACACTTGTTGGCGTCGTAGCATCCGCACCGTCGCAGCAAGGGATCAACATACATTGGCCTCCACTCCTTAGCACTAGGCAGCAACATGACGATAAGTTTTGATTTTTTTTTTAATTATTGTTGGGTAAATTGAGTATTCGACTTTGGGTTTTCCTCCAAACCCAACTAAGTACGCTCCCTTTTTTGAACATTATGTCTTGCATCAATGAGTTATTAGTTATTAGTTTGGTGTTCTACAATAGTTTGGTTTGAGGTTATGTTATTCGAGTAATGTTTCTTTTTTATTTTGTTTATTTTAATTTTTTTAATTAATAGATGATAATAAATGTTGATGTGTTTTTTGTGTACCGAAGATATTAGTTTTAGGTGATGGGGATAGATATAGATTTTGTAAAGTTCCTATTGTTTAATACATTTTGGATTATTTAGTTTGTAGCTGTGGTTGAAAAATATTAGATATTTATGGATATTTAAAAAAAATATATGTAGTTTGATTCTTTACTTGAATTTTGAATTGTTTTGTGTTGGAGCTTTACTTTTACTAGTTTTAGGACAAAGAATATTATATCTTTTTTTTTTATTACTTTAGCAATGTATGGTTTTGTCATGAGAGATTTTTAACATTTGATAGTGTAATTTTTATTTCTCTTTTATGATTTTGTACTTTTTATTGTTTTAATCAGGATATTTTGATTTTGTATGAAGAATTGATGTTTCATTTTGTATAGAGATTTCAGATCAACAACCACCACAACTGAAAATGTGAGGATGCAAACTAATAAATCCTTAGGTTGCGGAATCAACAAATTACCATGCCGCTTAAACAAAAAATTGCTAGGCTATTGAAAGAAAAAAAATGAAAACGATAGGAAAAATGAGTGAGAATTGATTAATCAACACACTCTTTCAAGAAGATGGTTGTTTTTATGTATTTTTTTTTAAGAATGTGTATGTTTTTTATGTAACTCTTTCAACGATATAAAAAATATAAAGAATGGTTTTAGATTTCAACTGTTTGCTTTATTATATATATATATATATATATATATATATATATATATATATATATATATATATATATATATATATAACTCGGCTCTTGTGGCAACTCTATTATCGTTTAACAACTTTTGAGACTAATAGTTAAAAATATAAATTAGATTTGCAATTTTTGAAAGGATTAAGGAGAAACATTGTCATATAACATGATGTTTTGGTCTTTTGTGTAGTTATATATGTTCTCACCATTTGTCCAGTCAACTCATTTTTTGCCACGTATTTTTCTAATTTCAAGATAATACTAGTATTTTCTGAACAAAAGCTAATCACGTTGGTGCAAAAATGTATTCACTAGAACTTTAAACCAAGGAGCCGCTAATTGGATGATTTTTATTTAAATTCAAATCGTAGATATAATCGATGGAATGCCAACGCCATAAGGACGCGTGGTGGATACTTTTTCTTGAAAAACATTTATAAACTCTAAAGTTCCATATAACTCACTTCAAACCCATCTAGCTAAAAGTGTAGCATAAACATTTTATATCATAATTTAATGGATATAGTCACCATATATAGACAAAGACATTGGTGAAGGTTCTTCAGCAAATGGTGTATTAATGTCATCATAATACAATTATTGGGGTAGATCTTTTCAGAAAAAAGAGTTCCCACTTCTAATTAAGTATGCAAAGTATTGTGAGAAAGAGAAGTACATGAAGAAGAAGGCAGGTAGGTTTCTGAATTTGCCTAAAGATGATGCTTTGTGATTTGATTAAAATAAGGAAATAGTCAACTTTTCTAGTCAAATTTGCATATTTGTTAGAAAAGCTTCGTTTAATACGTGTAAAATGACTATTTTACCATCGTTTATGTTTTTTTAGCTATATTGTTTTTTCATTAAATTTTTGAGGATACCGATTACTAGCAAACTGACCACCTGTACTCTAGAAAATCCCCCTCCGTTGCATTTAGAGTTTCTGTTGTTTAATAAATTTTGGATTATTTAGTTTGTAGCGTGTGATTGAAAAATAGTATATATTTATGAAAATTTTAAAAAAAAAATATATGTAATTTGATTCTTTACTTGAATTTTGGATTGTTTTGTGTTGGGACTTTACTTTTACTGGTTTTAGGACAAAGAATATTATATCTTTTATTTTTTTTATTTTTTGTAATTTAGCACTGTATGGTTTTGTTATGAGAGAATTTTAACATCCGATAGTGTAATTTTTATTTCTCATATATGATTTTGTACTTTTTATTGTTTTAATCAAAATATTTTGAATTTGTATGAAGAATTGATGTTTTATTTTTTATAGAGACATCAGATCAACAACCACCACAACAAAAAATGTGAGGATGCAAAGTAACAAATCCTTAGGTTGCAGAATCAACAAATTACCATGCCGCTTAACCTTGCTAGGCTATAGAAAGAAAAAAAAGTAAAAACGATAGAAAAAATTAGTCAACACATTCTCGAAAGGATTAAGGAGAAACATTGTCATATAACATTATGTTTTGGTCTTTTGTGTAGTTATATATGTTCTCACCATTTGCCTAGTAAACTCATTTTTTACCAAGTATTTTTCTAATTTCAAGATAATATTTGTATTTTCGGAACTCAAGCTAATCACGATGGTGCAAAAATTTAATCACTAGAACTTTAAACCATGGAGCCGATTATTGAATGATTTTTATTTAAATTCAAGTCGTAGATCTATTCGATGGAATGCCAACACCATAAGAACGCATGGTGGATTCTTTTTCTGGAAAAACATTTATAAACTCTAAAGTTCCATATAACTCACTTCAGACCCATATAGCTAAAATTGTAGCAGAAACATTTTATTTCATAAACTAATGGATATAGTCACCACATATAAACAAAGACATTGGTCAAGGTTCTTCAGCAAATGACTGTATTAATGTCATCATAATGCTTGGGGTAGAATCTTTTCAGTAAAAAAAGTTGTCACTTCTAATTAAGTATGCAAAGTATTGTGAGGAAGAGGAGTACCTGAAGAAGAAGGTAGGTTGGTTTTTGAATTTGCCTGAAGATGATGCTTTGTGATTTGATTAAAATAAGGAAATGCTCAACCTTTCTAGTCAAATATAGTGAGAGCTTCAAGCACTAATTAAATAAAATGTTAGAGAATACTTCTTGCAGTTGCATTTATAAAGAAAAATCTAATTACAGAAATGGTCCTTATATTTTTGTCAAATTTGCATATTTATTCCAATCATGAAAAACATTGTAGGTGACATGTACCTTTGTTAGAAAAGCTTCGTTTAATACGTGTAAAATGACTATTTTACCCACGTTTATGTTTTTTAGCTATATTGTTTTTTCATTAAATTTCTGTGGATACCGATTACTTGCAAACTGACCATCTGTACTCTAGAAAATCCCCCTCCGTTGCATTTTAACCATCACCTAGCCCCGTCACCAGGTTCATTACTATCGGTAGAACCCTAAGCCGCTGATCTAAACGCTTTCTACACTTGTTGGCGTCGTAGCATCCTCACCGTCGTAACAAGGCATCAACATACCTTGGCCTCCACTCCTTAGCACTTGGCAGCAAGAGGATGATAAGTTTTGATTTTTTTATCAATTTTTGTTGGGTAAATTGGGTGTTCGACTTTGGGTTTTCCTCCAAACCCAACTAAGTGCCTCTCCCTTTTTTGACCATTATTTCTTGCATCAATGAATTATTAGTTCTTAATTTGGTGTTCTAAAATAGTTTGGTTTGAGGTTATGTTATTCGAGTGATGTTTCTTTTTTGTTTTATTTTTTTAAATATTCTAATTAACAGATGATAATAAATGTTGATGTGCTTTTTTTGTATTGAAAATATTAATTTTAGGTTATGGCGCTGGATATATATTTTTTAGAGTGACTGTTGTTTAATAAATTTTGGATTATTTAGTTTGTAGCGTGTGGTTGAAAAATATAAGATATTTATGAAATTTGTTAAAAAAATATATGTAGTTTGATTCTTTACTTGAATTTTGGATTGTTTTGTGTTGGAGCTTTACTTTTACTGGTTTTAGGACAAAGAATATTATATCATTTTTTTTTATTTTTTTTTTTAACTTTAGCACTGTATGGTTTTGTTACGAGAGATTTTTAACATTTGATAGTGTAATTTTTATTTCTCATATATGATTTTGTACTTTTTATTGTTTTAATCAAAATATTTTGATTTTGTATGAAGAATTGATGTTTTATTTTGTATAGAGACTTCAGATCAACAACCACCACAGCCGAAAATGTGAGGATGCAAAGTAATAAATCCTTAGCTTGCAGAATCAACAAATTACAATGCCGCTTAAAAAATATTGCAAGGTTATAGAAAGAAAAAAAAAAGTGAAAAAGATAGAAAAAATGAGTGAGAACTGATTAATCAACACATTCTTTCAAGAAGGTGGTTGTTTTTTTTATGTATTTTTTTGAAGAATGTGTATGTTTTATACGTAATTCTTTCAACGATGTAAAAAATTTAAAAAATTTAAAAATTTATATATATATATATATATATATATATATATATATATATATATATATATATATATATATATATATATATATATATATATATATATATATAACTAACTCGCCTCTTGAGGCAACTCTATTATCGTTTAACAACTTTTGAGACTAATAGCTGAAAATGTAAATTAGATTTGCAATTTTTGAAAGGATTAGGGAGAAACATTATCATATAACAATATGTTTTGGTATTTTGTATAGTTATATATGTTCTCACCATTTGTCGAGTAAACTCATTTTTTACAAAGTATTTTTTTAATTTCAAGATAATACTTGTATTTTCGGAACACAAGCTAATCACGATGGTGCAAAAATTTAATCACTAGAACTTTAAACCATGGAGCCGATTATTGAATGATTTTTATTTAAATTCAAGTCGTAGATCTAATCGATGGAATGCCAACACCATAAGAACGCATGGTGGATTCTTTTTATGGAAAAACATTTATAAACTCTAAAGTTCCATATAACTCACTTGAGACCCATATAGCTAAAATTGTAGCAGAAACATTTTATTTGATAAACTAATGGATATAGTCACCACATATAGACAAAGACATTGGTCAAGGTTCTTCAGCAAATGACGTATTAATGTCATCATAATGCTTGGGGTAGAATCTTTTCAGTAAAAAAAGTTGCCACTTCTAATTAAGTATGCAAAGTATTGTGAGAAAGAGGAGTACATGAAGAAGAAGACAGGTAGGTTTCTGAATTTGCCTAAAGATGATGCTTTGTGATTTGATTAAAATAAGGAAATAGTCAACTTTTCTAGTCAAATTTGCATATTTGTTAGAAAAGCTTCGTTTCATACGTGTAAAATGACTATTTTACCATCGTTTATGTTTTTTTAGCTATATTGTTTTTTCATTAAATTTTTGAGGATACCGATTACTAGCAAACTGACCACCTGTACTCTAGAAAATCCCCCTCCGTTGCATTTAGAGTTCCGGTTGTTTAATAAATTTTGGATTATTTAGTTTGTAGCGTGTGGTTGAAAAATAGTAGATATTTATGAAAATTTTTTAAAAAAATATATGTAATTTGATTCTTTACTTGAATTTTGGATTGTTTTGTGTTGGGACTTTACTTTTACCGGTTTTAGGACAAAGAATATTATATCTTTTATTTTTTTTATTTTTTCTACTTTAGCACTGTATGGTTTTGTTATGAGAGAATTTTAACATCCGATAGTGTAATTTTTATTTCTCATATATGATTTTGTACTTTTTATTGTTTTAATCAAAATATTTTGATTTTGTATGAAGAATTGATGTTTTATTTTGTATAGAGACTTCACATCAACAACCACCACAACCCAAAACGTGAGGATGCAAAGTAACAAATCCTTAGGTTGCGAAATCAACAAATTACCATGCCGCTTAAACAAAAAATTGCTAGGCTATAGAGAGAAAAAAAAAAGCAAAAACGATAGAAAAAATGAGTGAGAATTGATTAATCAACACATTCTTTCAAGAAGATGGTTGTTTTTTTATGTATTTTTTTTGAAGAATGTGTATGTTTTTTGTGTAATTCTTTCAACGATGTAAAAAATTTATAGAACGGTTTTAGATTTTAATTAGATTTTTTTTTTTTTATGTAATTTTTCTAGGAAATTGTTTGCTTTAATATATATATATATATATATATATATATATATATATATATATATATATATATATATATAACTCGCCTCTTGTGGAAACTCAATAATCGTTTAACTTTTGAGACTAATAGTTGAAAATGTAAATTAGATTTGCAATTTTCGAAAGGATTAGGGAGAAACATTGTCATATAACATTATGTTTTGGTCTTTTGTGTAGTTATATATGTTATCACCATTTGTCTAGTAAACTCATTTTTTACCAAGTAATTTTCTAATTTCAAGATAATACTTGTATTTTCGGAACTCAAGCTAATCACAATGGTGCAAAAATTTAATCACTAGAACTTTAAAACATGGAGCCGATTATTGAATGATTTTTATTTAAATTCAAGTCGTAGATCTAATCGATGGAATGCCAGCACCATAAGAACGCAGGGTGGATTCTTTTTCTGGTAAAACATTTATAAACTCCAAAGTTCCATATAACTCACTTCAAACCCATATAGCTAAAATTGTAGCTGAAACATTTTATTTCATAAACTAATGGATATAGTCACCACATATAAACAAAGACATTGGTCAAGGTTCTTCAGCAAATGACATATTAATGTCATCATAATGCTTGGGGTATAATCTTTTCAGTAAAAAAAGTTGCCACTTCTAATTAAGTATGCAAAGTATTGTGAGAAAGAGGAGTACTTGAAAAAGAAGGTAGGTAGGTTTTTGAATTTACCTAAAGATGATGCTTTGTGATCTGATTAAAATAAGGAAATGCTCAACCTTTCTAGTCAAAAATAGTGAGAGCTTCAAGCACTAATTAAATAAAATGTTAGAGAAGACTTCTTGCAGTTGCATTTATAAAGAAAAATCTAATTATAGAAATGGTCCTTATATTTTTGTCAAATTTGCATATTTATGCCAATCATGAAAAACATTGTAGGTGACATGTACCTTTGTTAGAAAAGCTTCGTTTAATACGTGTAAAATGACTATTTTACCCATGTTTATGTATTTTAGCTTATATTGTTTTTTCATTAAATTTTTGTGGATACCGATTATTAGCAAACTTACCACATGTACTCTAGAAAATCCCCCTCCGTTGCATTTTAACCATCACCTAGCCCCATCACCAGGTTCATTACTATCGGTAGAACCCTAAGCCGCTGATCTAAACGCTTTCTACACTTATTGGCGTCGTAGCATCCTCACCGTCGCAACAAGGCATCAACATACCTTGGCCTCCACTCCTTAGCACTTGGCAGCAAGACGATGATAAGTTTTGATTTTTTTATCAATTTTTGTTGGGTAATTTGGGTGTTCGACTTTGGGTTTTCCTCTAAACCCAACTAAGTGCCTCTCCCTTTTTTGACCATTATTTCTTGCATCAATGAATTATTAGTTCTTAATTTGGTGTTTTACAATAGTTTGGTTTGAGGTTATGTTATTCGAGTGATGTTTCCTTTTTATTATTATTTTTTTAAATATTCTAATTAATAGATGATAATGAATATTGATGTGCTTTTTGTGTATTGAAAATATTAATTTTAGGTGATGGGGATGGATATAGATTGTTTAGAGTTCCTGTTGTTTAATAAATTTTGGATTATTTAGATTGTAGCGTGTGGTTGAAAAATATTAGATATTTATGAAAATTAAAAAAAAAAATATATGTAGTTTGATTCTTTACTTGAATTTTGAATTGTTTTGTGCTAAAGCTTTACTTTTACTGGTGTTAGGACAATATATATATATATATATATATATATATATATATATATATATATATATATATATATATATATATATATATATATATATATATATATATATATCTATTACTTTAGCACTGTATGGTTTTGTTATGAGAGATTTTGAATATTTGATAGTGTAATTTTTATTTCTCATATATGATTTTGTACTTTTTATTATTTTAATCAAAATATTTTGATTTTGTATGAAAAAATGATGTTTTATTTTGTATAGAGACTTCAGATCAACAACCACCACAACCGAAAACGTGAGGATGCAAAGTAACAAATCCTTAGGTTGCGAAATCAACAAATTACCATGCCGCTTAAACAAAAAATTGCTAGGCTATAGAGAGAAAAAAAAAAGCGAAAACGATAGAAAAAATGAGTGAGAATTGATTAATCAACAAATTCTTTCAAGAACATCGTTGTTTTTTATATATTTTTTTTGAAGAATGTGTATGTTTTTTATGTAATTCTTTCAACGATGTAAAAAATTTAAAGAACGGTTTTAGATTCTAATTAGATTTTTTTTAATGTAATTTTTCCAGGAAATTGTTTGCTTTATGATATATATATATATATATATATATATATATATATATATATATATATATATATATATATAACTCGTCTCTTGTGGCAACTCTATTATCGTTTAACAACTTTTGAGACTAATAGTTGAAAATGTAAATTAGATTTGCAATTTTCAAAAGGATTAGGAAGAAACATTGTCATATAACATTATGTTTTGGTCTTTTGTGTAGTTATATATGTTCTCACCATTTGTCTAGTAAACTCATTTTTTACCAAGTATTTTTCTAATTTCAAGATAATACTTGTATTTTCGGAACTCAAGCTAATCACGATGGTGCAAAAATTTAATCACTAGAACTTTAAACCATGGAGCCGATTATTGAATGATTTTTATTTAAATTCAAGTCGTAGATCTAATCGCTGGAATGCCAACACCATAAGAACGCATGGTGGATTCTATTTCTGGAAAAACATTTATAAACTCTAAAGTTCCATATAACTCACTTCAGACCCATATAGCTAAAATTGTAGCAGAAACATTTTATTTCATAAACTAATGGATATAGTCACCACATATAGACAAAGACATTGGTCAAGGTTCTTCAGCAAATGACGTATTAATGTCATCATAATGCTTGGGGTAGAATCTTTTCAGTAAAAAAAGTTGCCACTTTTAATTAAGTATGCAAAGTATTGTGAGAAAGAGGAGTACCTGAAGAAGAAGGTGGGTAGGTTTTTGAATTTACCTAAAGATGATGCTTTGTGATCTGATTAAAATAAGGAAATGCTCAACCTTTCTAGTGAAAAATAGTGAGAGCTTCAAGCACTAATTAAATAAAATGTTAGAGAAGACTTCTTGCAGTTGCATTTATAAAGAAAAATCTAATTATAGAAATGGTCCTTATATTTTTGTCAAATTTGCATATTTATGCCAATCATGAAAAACATTGTAGGTGACATGTACCTTTGTTAGAAAAGCTTCGTTTAATACGTGTAAAATGACTATTTTACCCACGTTTATGTTTTTTAGCTATATTGTTTTTTCATTAAATTTCTGTGGATACCGATTACTTGCAAACTGACCATCTGTACTCTAGAAAATCCCCCTCCGTTGCATTTTAACCATCACCTAGCCCCGTCACCAGGTTCATTACTATCGGTAGAACCTTAAGCCGCTGATCTAAACGCTTTCTACACTTGTTGGCGTCGTAGCATCCTCACCGTCGTAACAAGGCATCAACATACCTTGGCCTCCACTCCTTAGCACTTGGCAGCAAGACGATGATAAGTTTTGATTTTTTTATCAATTTTTGTTGGGTAAATTGGGTGTTCGACTTTGGGTTTTCCTCCAAACCCAACTAAGTGCCTCTCCCTTTTTTGACCATTATTTCTTGCATCAATGAATTATTAGTTCTTAATTTGGTGTTCTAAAATAGTTTGGTTTGAGGTTATGTTATTCGAGTGAAGTTTCTTTTTTATTTTATTTTTTTTAATTATTCTAATTAACAGATGATAATAAATGTTGATGTGCATTTTGTCTATTGAAAATATTAAGTTTAGGTGATGGGGATGGATATATATTTTTTAGAGTTCCTGTTGTTTAATAAATTTTGGATTATTTAGTTTGTAGCGTGTGATTGAAAAATTTTAGATATTTATGAAATTTGTTAAAAAAAATATATGTAGTTTGATTCTTTACTTGAATTTTGGATTGTTTTGTGTTGGAGCTTTACTTTTACTGGTTTTAGGACATAGAATATTATATATATATATATATATATATATATATATATATATATATATATATTTTACTTTAGCACTGTATGGTTTTGTTATGAGAGATTTTTAACATTTGATAATGTAATTTTTATTTCTCATATATCATTTTGTACTTTTTATTGTTTTATTCAAAATATTTTGATTTTGTATGAAAAATTGATGTTTTATTTTGTATAAAGACTTCAGATCAACAACCACCACAACCGAAAACGTGAGGATGCAAAATAACAAATTCTTAGGTTGCGAAATCAATAAATTACCATGCCGCTTAAACAAAAAATTGCTAGGCTATAGAGAGAAAAAAAAGTGAAAACGATAGAAAAAATGAGTGAGAATTTATTAATCAACACATTCTTTCAAGAAGATGGTTGTTTTTTTATGTATTTTTTTTTGAAGAATGTGTATGTTTTTTTATGTAATTCTTTCAACGATGTAAAAAATATAAAGAATTGTTTTAGATTTTAAATAGATTTTTTTTAATGTAATTCTTCCAGGAAATTATTTGCTTTATTTTATATATATATATATATATATATATATATATATATATATATATATATATATATAAACCTCTCCTCTTGTGGCAACTCTATTATCGTTTAACAACTTTTGAGACTAATAGTTGAAAATGTAAATTAGATTTGCAATTTTTGAAAGGTTAGAGAGAAACATTGTCATATAACATTATGTTTTGGTTTTTTGTGTAGTTATATATATTCTTACCATTTGTCCAGTAAAGTCATTTTTTACCAAGTATTTTTCTAATTTCAAGATAATACTTGTATTTTCGGAACAAAAGCTAATCACGATGGTGCAAAAATTTAATCACTAGAACTTTAAATCAAGGAGCCGATTATTGAACGATTTTTATTTAAATTCAAGTCGTAGATCTAATCAATGGAATGCCAACACTATAACAATGCGCGGTGGATTCTTTTTCTGGAAAAACATTTATAAACTCTAAAGCTCCATATAACTCACTTCAGACCCATATAGCTAAAATTGTAGCAGAAACATTTTATTTCATAAACTAATGGATATAGTCACCATATGTAGACAAAGACTTTGGTCAATGTTCTTCAACAAATGGCATATTAATGTCGTCATAATGCAATCATTGGGGTAGAATATTTTCAGTAAAAATGTTGCCACTTCTAATTAAGTATGCAAAGTATTGTGAGAAAGAGGAGTACCTGAAGAAGAAGAAGGTAGGTAGGTTTCTGAATTTGCCTAAAGATGATGCTTTGTGATTTGATTAAACTAAGGAAATATTCAACCTTTCTAGTCAAAAATAGTGAGAGCTTCAAGCACTAATTAAATAAAATGTTAGGGAAGAGTTCTTGCAGTTGCATCTATAAAGAAAAATCTAATTACAGAAACGGTCCTTATATTTTTGTCAAATTTGCATATTTATTCCAATCATGAAAAACTTTGTTTGTGACATCTACCTTTGTTAGAAAAGCTTTGTTTACCCACATTTATGTTTTTTAGCTATATTGTTTTTTCATTAAAATTTTGAGGATACCGATTACTAGCAAACTGACGACCTGTACTCTAGAAAATCCCATTTCCGTTGCATTTAAACCATCACCTAGCCCCATCACTAGGTTCATTACTATCGGTACAACCCTAAGCCGCTGATCTGAACGCTTTCTACACTTGTTGGCGTCGTAGCATCCTCACCGTCGCAACAAGTCATCAACATACCTTGGCCTTCACTCCTTAGCATTTGGCAGCTAGACGATGATAAGTTTTGAATTTTTTTTTATCAATTTTTATTTGGTAATTTGGGTGTTCGACTATGGGTTTTCCTCCAAACCCAACTAAGTACCTCTCCCTTTTTTGACCATTATGTCTTGCATCAATGAATTATTAGTTCTTAATTTGGTGTTCTACAATAGTTTGGTTTGAGGTTATGTTATTCGAGTGATGTTTCCTTTTTATTATTATTATTTTTAAATATTCTAATTAACAGATGATAATAAATATTGATGTGCTTTTTGTGTATTGAAGATATTAATTTTAGGTGATGGAGATGCATATAGATTTTATATAGATTTTTTAGAGTTCCTGTTGTTTAATAAATTCTGGATTATTTAGTTTGTTACGTGTGGTTGAAAAATATTAGATATTGATGAAAATTTTTAAAAGATATATGTAGTTTGATTCTTTACTTGAATTTTGTATTGTTTTGTGTTGGAGTTTTAATTTTACCGTTTTTAGGACAAAGAATATTATATCTTTTTTATTTTATTTTATTTTATTTTATTTTATTTTTTTTAACTTTAGCACTGTATGATTTTGTTATGAGAGATTTTTAACATTTGATAGTGTAATTTTTATTTCTCATATATGATTTTGTACTTTTTATTGTTTTAATCAAAATATTTTGATTTTGTATGAAGAATTGATGTTTTATTTTGTATAGAGACTTCAGATCAACAACCACCACAACCGAAAATGTGAGGATGCAAAGTAACAAATCTTTAGGTTACGGAATCAACAAATTACCATGCCGCTTAAACAAAAAATTGCTAGGCTATAGAAAGAAAAAAAGTGAAAGCGATAGAAAAAATGAGTGAGAATTGATTAATCAACACATTCTTTCAAGAAGGTGGTTGTTTTTCTATGTATTTTTTTTGAAGAATGTGTATGTTTTTTTTATGTAATTCTTTCAACGATGTAAAAAATTTAAAGAATGCCAACACTATAACAACACGCGGCGGATTCTTTTTCTGGAAAAACATTTATAAACTCTAAAGTTCCATATAACTCACTTCAGACCCATATAGCTAAAATTGTAGCAGAAACATTTTATTTCATAAACTAATGGATATAGTCACCATATATAGACAAAGACATTGGTCAAGGTTCTTCAACAAATGGCATATTAATGTCGTCATAATGCAATCATTGGGGTAGAATCTTTTCAGTAAAAAAAGTTGCCACTTCTAATTAAGTATGCAAAGTATTGTGAGAAATAGGAGTACCTGAAGAAGAAGGTAGGTAGGTTTCTGAATTTGCCTAAAAATGATGCTTTGTGATTTGATTAAAATAAGGAAATACTCAACCTTTTTAGTCAATAATAGTAAGAGCTTCAAGCACTAATTAAATAAAATGTTAAGAAAGAGTTCTTGCAGTTGCATTTATAAAGAAAAATCTATTTACAGAAATGGTCTTATATTTTTGTTAGATTTGCATATTTATTCCAATCATAAAAAACTTTGTAGCTGACATTTACCTTTGTAAGCAAAGCTTCGTTTAATACATGTAAAATGACTATTTTACCCTCGATTATGTTTTTTTAGGTATATTGTTTTTTCATTAAATTTCTAAGGATACCGATTACTAGCAAATTGACCACCGGTACTCAAGAAAATCCCCCTCCATTGCATTTAAACCATCACCTAGCCCCACCACCAGGTTCATCTCTATCGGTGCAACCCTAAGCCACTGATCTGATCGCTTTCTACACTTGTTGGCGTCGTAGCATCCTCACCGTCGCAACAAGGCATCAATATACCTTTGCCTCCACTCCTTAGCACTTGGCAGCAAGACGATGATAAGTTTTGATTTTTTTTTTTTTATCAATTATTCTTGGTTAATTTGGGTGTTCGACTTTGGGTTTTCCTCCAAACCTAACTAAGTGCCTCTCCCTTTTTTGACCATTTTTTCTTGCATAATTGAATTATTAGTTATTAATTTGGTATTCTACAATGGTTTGGTTTGAGGTTATGTTATCCGAATGATGTTTGTTTTTTTATTTTATTTATTTTTTATTTTTTTAATTAATAGATGATAATAAATGTTGATGTGCTTTTTGTGTATTGAAGATATTAGTTTTAGGTGATGGGGATGGATATAGATTTTGTAGAGTTCCTATTTTTTAATAGATTTTGGATTATTTATTTTGTAGCCTATGGTTGCGAAATATTAGTTATTTACGGATATTTTTAAAAAATATATGTAGTTTGATTGTTTACTTAAATTTTCGATTGTTTTGTGTTGGAGCTTTATTTTTACTGGTTGTAGGACAAAGAATATTATATATATATATATATATATATATATATATATATATATATATATATATATATATATATATATATTACTTTGTTACTATATGATTTTGTTATGAGAGATTTTTAACATTTGATAGTGTAATTTTTATTTCTCATATATGATTTTGTACTTTTTATTTTTTTAATCAGAAATATTTTGATTTTTTATGAAGAATTGATGTTTTATTTTTTATAGAGACTTCAGATCAACAACCACCACAACCGAAAATGTGAGGATGCAAAGTAACAAATCCTTAGGTTGCGGAATCAACAAATTACCATGCCGCTTAAAAAAAATTGCAAAGCTATTGTAAGAAAAAAAAAGTGAAAACGATAAAAAAAAAATGAGTGATAATTGATTAATCAACACATTCTTTCAAGAAGGTGGTTGTTTTTTTATGTATTTTTTTGAAGAATGTGTATGGTTTTTTATGTAATTCTTTCAACGATGTAAAAAATTTAAAGAATGGTTTTAGGTTTTAATGAATTTTTTAATGTAATTATTCCAAGAAATTGTTTTATTATTATTATTGATATATATATATATATATATATATATATATATATATATATATATATATATATATATAACTCGCCTCTTGTGGCAACTCTATTATCCTTTACCAACTTTTGAGACTAATAGCTATAAATTTAAATTAGATTTGCAATTTTTGAATGGATTAAGGAGAAACATTGCCATATAACCTAATGTTTTGGTCTTTTGTGTAGTTATATATGTTCTCACCATTTGTCCAGTCAACTCATTTTTTACCAAGTATTTTTTAATTTTAAGATAACACTAGTATTTTCGGAACAAAAGCTAATCACGATGGTGCAAAAATTTAATCACTAGAAGTTTAAACCATGGAGGCGACTATTGAATGATTTTTATTTAAATTCAAACTATAGATCTAATCGATGGAATGCCAACACCATAAGAACGCGTGATGGATTCTTTTTTTGGAAAAAAATTTATAAACTCTAAAGTTCCATATAACTCACATCAAACCCATATAGCTAAAATTGTAGCAGAAACATTTTATTTCATAAACTATTGAATATAATCACCATATATAGGCAAAGACATTGGTCAGTGTTTTTCAGCAAATGATATATTAATGTCTTCATAATGCAATCATTAGGGTTTAATCTTTTCAGTAAAAAAAGTTGTCACTTCTAATTAAGTATGCAAAGTGTTGTGAAAAAGAGGAGTACCTGAAGAAGAAGGCAGATAGGTTTCTGAATTTGCCTAAAGATGATGCTTTGTGCTTTGATTAAAATAAGGAATACTCAACCTTTCTAGTCAAAAATAGCGAGAGCTTCAAGCACTAATTAAATAAAATGTTTGGGAAGAGTTCTTGCAGTTGCATCTATAAAGTAAGTGTAAATTACAGAAATGGTCCGTATATTTTGGTCAGATTTGCATATTTATTCCAATATTCGAAAAGTTTATATGTGACATCCATATTTTTTTTTTCAAAAAGTAAACATTTTGGTCCTTCCATCTAACTTTGATAGAAAAACTTCATTCAATACGTGTAAAATGACTATTTTACCCTCATTTATGTTTTTTAAGTAAATTGTTTTTTCATTAACTTTATAATGACACCGGTTACCACCACCACCCCACCTCACTACCCGACCACTCTCATTCTCTATGGTCATCTTCTATTTCAATTAATAGTTAATTTTCACCCTTTATGTTTGTCATTAGTATTGGATCATGAATTACAATTTAAAAATACATAATGATTTCAAAAAATATCAACAAATCCATAAAAAGTTTGCAATATAATCACATGGTTTCCCTCAAACATTATAGTGTAGTTCGATATGAAAAAAAAATTAAAGGCATTAGTGTTCTTAGGATCTTGGTTCTCATATAACTATATTTTTTTCTTAAGCATGATCTACAGTCACCAAATATGTAATCGGAACCCTTCATCCAAAACGATGAAACAAACCTAAATAGATGAAATCCAAATATTCAACACAACAAAAGATATCATACCTTCAAGATTTGGTGTTTGGTGGAAAGAAGTTAGTATTTGGTATGACATATATTAAAAAACTAAATAAGAAATGGGTACCTATCCTCAACCCTAGAAATTATTTTGGATCCGACATTTTAACCAGTTTTGTAACACCGTAAATTTTCAAACAAAATTTTCGTTTAAAAATCACATTAATCGCATTAACATAAGTTGAAAAATCTCCAAAATCTTAATTTATCAAACACATGTCCATAATAACAAAATCCAGGATCCTCAGAAACATAACTCCATCTCGTGTGTACAATCAAGCCGACGCCTTCCCACGATCATGAGTAGTACCTGAAACACATAACAAATAACCCGGTAAGCACGAAACTTAGTGAGTTCCCCAAAATACCACACATATCTCATTAGCCTCTCATGGCTATGCTCGAATAAGACCCTCCGGTCAATGTGTTTCAGTGGGACTCTCCGGTCCCACAACTCGGGTGGACCCTCCGGTCCTAACTCAGTAAACTCAGTATAATACATAACATAAGTCACAAAGACATAATGCAGGATATCACAATACTCAATATAAACACATAATACCCTCCGATCATAGATAGATTACCACTTAAGGTAAGCATAGTGAGAAGACTCACCTCGTAAGAAAGCAAGGAAACCGAATACTCCTCGAACAGTCTAATCCCCGCCTATATGAAATAAGCATCTCTCATTAACACTTAAAGATCACAACCATAAATAAACTCATGCTAGATCCTCTCTAAGTCTTGGGATGGGTAAAGGACCATTTTACCCCTCCATGACCTCCATCACTCAAGTTTGACCAAACCCTAAAGTCAACAGAAGTAAACACTCGAGTCAACATCCCATGTTGACCCAACTCATCGAGTGCATCTATGCAAATCGTCGAGTCCCTTTGTTTCCTCGGAACCCTCATGAACGTCCAACTCAAATCGTCGAGTTAACCCGCCAACTCATCGATTTACTGCATGTTCTGACTCATCGGGACAAACCCTAACCGACTCGTCGAGTCGGCTGATCGACTCGTCAAGTCTCTTAAGTCAAATTCTATTCAGACATTTTACGGCAGAAATAATACCCCATACTTTGGATCTATCTTCCTAAGAGTCGATTATAACATAAAGCTGCAAGCTTTACGTTCATGCATTGCATATTAGGCTCATAATGCCAATACAAGCTCCAACAACGGTTAGATGCACAAGATCTTGTCTCTAGCTCAATAAAGCTCAGTTCTTTGGACTCACAAGACCTCCTACAGTACAAACCTGAGGTTTCAACCTCAAGACATGCTCAAATGACTCAATGACACAAAATGGATGGGAGAAAAGCCTAAAAACTCCCTAAACCAAGATCTCATAAGGAAATGAACATGTTAGCATCTTTTTACCTCCAACTGAAGCAAATATCTGAAAATCTCTGGATCCAAAAGCCCCCTCTTGATCCAAGCCTTGGTGATTTCCACTTCTCCTCCAAAAGTGCACTAAAATCACAAGATTATCTTCTCTCCCTCTCTTAGCTCAATATGGACGATTAGGGTTTCACACAGGGGAGTAGGGTGGCTGGTGAGGCGGAAATGAGGGGTTTAGGTCCTCTAAATAGGACCCAACCCCATAGAATTAGGGTTTCCTCACCCAACACCAACTCACCGAGTTGGTCCCTCCGACTCATCGAGTCATTGATAAAACCCACGTGGCCAAATCCGTCTCTACTCGATGAGTTAAGCATCATCTCGTCGAGTTGCTCAAAAAATCTCAAAAATAATTATTTAAATAATATACCTGGCAGTCAGGATGTTACATGTTTGCAAGTTGGATTGCCACTAAGAGTTTTAGACAACTGTTTTAAGAATGATACGAAGAGAAGGGCAGTGGGGGTGGGAATTTGCAAAACATAAGCTATATAAAGTTATTTCTCTTATAAAATGTTGATGACATTTGGTTTTGCTTAAAAGAAATCCGAAAGAAGATATAAAACGAGATGGTCATAAAATGAGATCTTTCATCAGCTAGGCCATACATGGTGACATACTCTAGATGAGTGGACAATTCTTAGAAGATCCTGATTCTGATAAAGTAGTATGCCATATTGGAATGAAAGGAAAGTAAGCTTCTTCACGCCCCTTTCACTTTATTAGTTTTTAGGCCATGCAGAAGGAGCTAACTCGACCATTTACTGAGCTCTTTTCGAAATGGTAAGACTTTCTTGCTATATGAGAATGAACTTATTCCAAATGCTAGTGGAAATCCTCCTTTTAATCCAATGCGCCAATATATGATTATAAAATGGGCAAAGCCTACAGACTTGTGAGTTCTCCCCTGTCAGCTTGAAGCTTCGTGAGAGCACATGAAGTGCTCGCCCCTTGTCCTTTTTCTCCCGAATAAAGGGATATGTCAATGGGAATGAGGAATGAGAACATCCCTATGCTTCCCTCTCGACTAAAGCCATTGATAGCATGAATAGATTGAGGTTCAAGGATCAACGTGTCCCCGTTCTCTTCCAACGATAACATTCCTTAGGTGTGACAACCCTATATTTTCCAAAAGCAGTGTAACGCTCAAAAGTTAAATACAACGAAATTAACCTAAAAAATAAAAGTGTTTAATTATCTGAGTTGGGATGCATCAAATATTAGATATCGTGCCAAGATTTCCAAAAACGTAAAGAACGCTCAAAACCGGGTTATATTGAAGAAATTATAACCACTCGTATATTTACGACACGCTGTTAAAACGTTATTTAACGTAAAAAGTGAAATCTCAATAAAATGCATTTTAGCCTTAAGTATCTAAACAAAATTCGTAGATCTCGTTAAAAGGTGAGCGTGCATAAAAAGATCGCCCAAATTGGACTTCGTATGAAGAAGTTACGAATTTCCTAAGTATTCGTAACAGTAGTAGAGGGCTAAAAACTCAAATTGAAGATTGAGTGTTATTTAGCTATCGCCACCTAAACGGAAGTTGAAGATCTCCACAATAGTAATAAAACGATAAAAAGACAAACGAAAACCGACGTCGAATAAAGAACCTATGAATTTTTAACGGACTTTAGTAGTCCCGGCCTATTAACAAAATATCATTAAAAATAAAGTCAAAACTAGCTGACGGAGTCTAAATGAAAGCTGTAGAGCATAATCTCACCTACGCGTGGATATAAAGAACGCGAAAAACGGAGCCCGTACGCGAAAGTTATGGAATTTAGAAGATGGAAGACTGGATTACGCCCCGCGTACTAGACCCAGAGTTGAGTCCCATCGGCTTCAACTCTACGCTTAGCTAGACCGGAGTCGTAAGCCGTGACGCATTTTTACGCCCCGCGTAACCGAGGTACCCCCCGCGTACTGCGTACGCCCAACGTACTTCGAAGGTACGCCCCGCGTACGCCATCCTCCAACCCTATAAATAGAAGGTTTGAGCCTCGGGTTTTTGCACACCTTCTCTAACTTTCAGTCACTCTCCCATATATCTAAGCTCCAGAGATCACCCCGACGCCCTCGGTTTCCGCACTCGAGCCCCCGACGAAAGATCTACGCTGCAGAAATCCCCGAAGAGCCGAAGACGCAACTTTCCGCAGTCGAAATTCTGCTCAACTCTAGCCTCTCTCTCTTCAAACCAAACGAGTGAGTTCATACCCCTACTTTTAAATTCATTTCATGTTTTAGGGGGGGGGGGGGAATACAAGTACATCACAAGTCAAAGTATCATTTTATAAACATAATTATAATACCTATCTTATAGAGTATTGATACAAACATCTTTATGTTTAAAGGGCTGTTATATCACCAAGTTGTTCTTACTAAATGGAAACATACTTTTCGAGAAACTATAATGAGTATAGTGAAAGTTATCCATACATTTTACATATACATTTTGACAAATGAAATACTTTCAAATAAAGTAACGTCTTTGTTATCGTAAATCTGTTTATACCAAATAATGTGAAATATTCAAACTTCAATGTACTCGTATGTATGCATTTCAAGTCCTGTATTATATACCATAATCTCTTGGAGGGAGAACGTGATACTTGTGTATAGATCTATACGGGAATGACAACCCCGCACCTAAACTATTAGCTATAGTTAGACCGGCAGGTCTGGGGTGACAAATGTCATAACACTACAACACCTGAAGAATGTTGTTACAGACAGTCAACGTCAATAGTATGGTTATAAAACTCACATTAAATTATAAAAACAAGTTTGATTTACGAGATTCATATATGCATTCAGTTTTTCCACACTATCTTTAGCACAAAGTTTATCATTTCTATTCAAGTATGAAACACATTAACATACCCAAATTATGGGAACTTTTCAAACAATTTATAGAAAATATTGGATTTTCTGAAAACCTCGTTCATCGATTTATTACCAAAAGGACATTCTTTTCAATACAAAACACTTATGAACTCACCAACTTAATTGTTGACACTCTTTCAAAACCACTTGTATTCTTAGGAAATCAGTAGTATAGGTAACTACCAGCTTTGAAGAAGGAACGCTAAGGACGTTTCATTTTTGAACATTTATCATCATATTGTAATATTCTTTTGCTAATATGTATAACGCAACAATATACATTTTCATTATATATATGATGGTTGTGTTACTTTCTTTACAATATTCAATTGTTGTGATACTACGTGAAGTCATCCACCCTCGAATGTTTCCGCCATTCTGGTTTGGGGGTGTGACAGATTGGTATCAGAGCCAGGTTTATAGTGAACTAAGTATATCAAACCACATAAGATATACAAACTATAAATGCAAAGGGGACCAAAAACCCTCTGACAAAACGTTTTCATAAACAATATACATACATTTTAATCGCATGCATCAGTCTCGTATCATGACAAGTTTTCTAAATAAAGTATTAAGGCAAGTTGCGACACTATGATTGGGCCTCGAGGTATGTAATCAAATCGAGAATAGATATAGCCTGATCAACTATATTTATCCTAGGTTTGACCAACGTACGTCGAGGAATGGTCGTAGTGGACAACAAGCCAAGAACTTACCAAATACAAATTATTATAGAATCGCCAATTTGAAATACTATAGGAGTATTGCATAAATAGTTGTACAATGAAAAACTTGCGCTGCGTAAGGATATAGTTAAACATAGGATGTCGTTAAATAGAAATTTCTTTTCTTATAAAATTCTCATACCTCTATCCTAGTACAAACAAATGGCCGGATTCCATTTACCCGGAGATCCCTACTATCCAAACCAAGGCAACGGCGGGTGGATAGAAGAAGACCCGGAGGAAGACCTAGAGGAAATCGAAGAACAGGTCGAAGAAGATTTCGAGGAGGGAGTCGAAGAAGAATTCGAAATCGAAGTCGGAGAAGAATTCGAAGTCGACGAGGAGATCGTGGAAGTTTCTAGCGGAACAGACTCCGAACCGGAAGTAATCGACCCTCCCATCCCTCATCCTCCCGAAATCAGACCATATCAACCGGGACCCATTCCTCTGTGGGGAAGCCACCTCTATTACTGGAGCCGCCAGCAAGGTGTACGCCCTCCTTTCGGCATGTGTCGAGATTTTTACAATGTCAGTGGGGGAGGCTCAGCTGATCGAGCACTTCTTGTTATTGTGAACGCTATAGCTACCAAGAACTACGAGGCGGACCAGCAAGCAGCCAGAGTTCGCAAGGTCAATGCTGCTACTCAAGGTAACGCCGCAGACATCCGCCGTCTGGAAGGACTACATGAGAATACCCAAATCTACACAGGGACGCTTCAGAACCAAATGATAACGGAACTAGCAGAAATAAGAGAGATGAAGGAACAACAAGCAGATCTCGAGAGACGCCTGATGGGAGTCAAACAGTCGGATGCCGAATCTAGCTCCAAACGTGCAACACGCCGCAAATAGAGCTTGTTCAAGCCCCAACAATTTTGTTATAAAATAGGATTTCGGATAAAAGTTTTTCCCTTATTTCCTTTTGTATCTGTAATCGGAGACCTCAGGTAGGTCAAATTTTCCAAACAAGATGTGTAATGTAACACACCTCAGGTGTGACCTATATATATAAATATGAATTACTTCTTTATAACACCTCTCGAAAACTTATGGGTTTAACTAAAATTTCTATACTTACCTTGGAACCATAAACTAAAGTCAAAACAAATTACAAAATACAACTAACGCACGATTGTCAAAACATTGGAAACTTATAGTATTCATTCTTATTTTCTCTACCAGAACATGCCTCCTCGTAGATCAACATGCAGAAACTCAACTTTAACACCACCTCCACCACCTCCTCCACCACCTCCTCCAATTATGGATGTCGTTATGTTCCAGACTACTGTAACCGCTGCTGTAACCGCAGCGATGGCTCAAATGAGCAACAACGGATCGGGAGGAGGAACAAACAGCTTTACAAATGGCCAAGGTCAAGGCCGTTCAGGGGTATGCACATACAAAGACTTCACCAACGGAAAACCTATTCCCTTTTATGGAACTGGGGGAGTATTGGCTCTATCTCAATGGATAGAGAAAACGGAAGCTGCATTCGAAATTTGCGCATGCCCTGAAGAGAGCAAAGTAAAGTTTGCTGCTTGTACTTTCTCTGAACGCGCCCTGACATGGTGGAACGGCCACGTCAAGACACTAACCCTAGTGGTGGCGAACTCCATGGGTTGGGAAAACTTGAAACGAATGCTCCTTCGAGAGTACTGCCCAAGAGTGAGATTCAGAAGCTTGAACAGGAACTGTGGAGCCTTTCGATGGTAGGATCGGACATAACAGGTTACACCAACAGGTTCAGTGATTTGATAACACTTTGCCCAGGAATACTAACCCTGGAAAGCCAAAGGTTCGAGAGATACATCTGGGGACTATCACCCCAACTTCGAGGAAGTGTGTTAGCTTCCAAACCCATGACCTTCGACAGCGCCAAGGAACTGACGCAATCTCTCGTTGATCATGGTGTTTGTCAAGGAGTCACGGCTATCATGGCTGAACCAACCAAAGGGAACAGCAACAACGAGATCAACGCCAACAACAACAACAAGAAGAAATTCTAGAACAAGAGAAAGGGGCAAACTTCGCAAGAACCTTCAAAGAAACAAATAGTTGCGGTTCATGCTGCTACTGCTCCCACCACAACTCCTGCCACCCATGCACCAACAAAACCATTTGCGGGGAACCTGCCCAAGTGCAGCAAATGCAACTACCATCACCACGCTAATTGCCGCGAGATACACTGTAAGAACTGTGACAAGAAAGGGCACACAGCCCGTTTCTGTAAGGCACCAGCGCGACCAGTCACTCAAGTTCCTGGTACTAGGATAAGCCAGGCATGTTATGGGTGCGGAGAAACTGGGCACTTCAAAAGGGACTACCCCAAGGCAAGGAACGTTGGCGGTGTTGGGAGAGTGCTAGCAATAGGCCAGAATGAAGCAATAGCCGACCCAACGGTGGTTACGGGTACGTTTCTCCTCAACAACATTTATGCATGCATACTCTTTGACTGCGGTGCGGAGAGAAGTTTTGTGAATCATAAATTCAAACACTTACTTAATCAAATACCCCAACCACTCAATAAAATATTCACTGTAGAAATGGCTAACGGTAAAACGGAAAGCACAAGTGATATGTACGTAGGGTGCACACTAAATTTAAACGAACACTTATTTCAAATCGACCTAATGCCCATTTCGATAAGAAGTTTCGATGTCATCATCAGTATGGACTGGTTGAGCCTTCACCATGCTGATATACTTTGTCACGAAAAGGCTGCTCGCCTCAATCTGCCAAACGGCGAAACCCTTTTCATTTATGGTGACAAACCTAGTTCAGGTTTACAAATCATCTCCTGTGTTAAGGCGCATAAATATCTTTGTAAGGAATACCATGCCTTTCTAGCCCACGTAATAGACCAGAAACAAGAACCAAAGAACATTAAAGACATTCCGGAAGTCTGCAACTTCCCAGATATTTTCCCAGAAGATCTTCCAGGAATTCCACTAGAGCGCCAAATTGAGTTCAGAATCGACTTAATCCCCGGAGCTACCCTAGTAGCAAAGTCACCTTACCGTTTAGCCCCAGCCGAGATGCAGGAACTGTCCAGTCAATTAAACGAGCTGTTGAGCAAGGGATTCATCAGAACGAGCTTCTCACCATGGGGAGCACCAGTCCTATTCGTGAAAAAGAAGGACAGATCCTTTCGCATGTGCATCAATTATCGGGAGCTGAACAAACTCACGATCAAGAACCGATATCCCCTACCATGCATAGACGATCTGTTCGACCAACTACAGGGAGCGAGCTTTTTCTCAAAGATCGATCTAAGATCTGGTTATCACCAACTGCGAGTGTTGGAAGAAGACATCCCCAAAACAGCTTTCCGAACACGTTATTGTCACTACGAGTTTGTTGTAATGCCCTTCGGATTGACAAATGATCCAGCAGTGTTCATGGACCTGATGAACCGAGTATGTCGTCCCTTCCTGGATAAATTCGTAATCGTGTTCATAGATGATATACTCATCTATTCTAGAAGCCAGGAAGAACACAGCCAACACCTCCGCCAAGTTTTGGAAACGTTGAGGGCAGAGAAGCTTTACGCAAAATTTTCCAAGTGCGAATTTTGGATTCGGAAAGTGGATTTCCTAGGACCTGTAGTAAGCAAGGAGGGGATACACGTGGATCCTTCTAAGATCAAGGCAATAGAAAGTTGGACGACACCAAGGACCCCTACAGAAATCCGGCAATTTTTGGGACTTGCCAGGTATTACTGAAGGTTCATACATAACTTTTCGAAGATTGCTAAACCACTTACCACCCTAACTCAGAAGAATGTAACCTTTGACTGGGGAGAAAAACAAGACGCCTCGTTTCAAACGCTAAAGCGAGCCTTATGTAGTGCGCCCATCCTAACCTTACCAGAAGGAACGAAGGACTTCGTGGTCTATTGCGATGCATCAAACCAAGGACTTGGGTGTGTCCTGATGCAAAGAGAGAAGGTCATCGCCTACGCTTCAAGGCAACTGAAGACGCACGAAGTGAACTACAGAATGCACGATCTTGAGCTAGGAGCAGTCATCTTCGCTCTAAAGATATGGAGACACTATCTCTACGGCACGAAATGTACGATCTTCACCGACCATAAAAGCCTCCAACACATCCTCAACCAGAAAGAACTCAACATGAGACAAAGACGGTGGGTAGAACTACTAAATGATTATGAATGCGAGATTCGATATCATCCCGGAAAGGCTAACGTGATGGCCGATGCACTCAGCCGGAAGGAATACTCGGGCCGCAGAGTGAAGTCTTTAACCATGACAATCCATTCACACCTGTCCACACAAATCAAGGAAGCCCGGATGGAAGCCTTAACACCTGTAAATGTGGCAGGGGAAGCCTTAAGGGGAATGGATAAGAAGTTTGAGGTCAAGAATGATGGAGTTCGTTAGTACTTCATGGATCGGATCTGGACGCCGAAGTTTGGCGGATTCAGAGAAGTCGTCATGAATGAAGCCCATAAAACACGATACTCCATACACCCCGGCTCCGATAAGATGTATCTCGACCTCAAGAAATTGTACTGGTGGCCGAACATGAAGGCCGAAATTGCTACCTACGTGAGTAAATGCCTAACGTGCGCCAAGGTCAAGGTAGAATACCAAAAGCCCTCAGGATTGTTGCAACAACCAGAAATACCAGAATGGAAGTGGGAACGTATAACCATGGATTTCATAACCAAACTACCCAGAACGGCAAACGGACTCGACACTATCTTGGTGATTGTCGACAGGTTAACTAAATCAGCGCACTTCCTACCGATCAAAGAGACGGATAAATTAGAAAAGCTAACTAGGACATACCTCAGAGAAATTGTACGACTACATGGTGTGCCCATATCCATCATCTCGGGCCGAGATAGTAGGTTCAGCTCAAGGTTCTGGCAGTCGCTACAAAAAGCTTTGGGGACAAGGCTAGACATGAGTACCGCTTATCACCCACAAACCGACGACCAGAGCGAGAGAACCATACAAACCCTTGAAGATATGCTGAGGTCCTGCGTAATCGATTTTGGTAAAGCATGGGACACACATCTACCCTTGGTCGAATTCTCGTACAACAAAAGCTACCACACTAGTATTAAGGCTGCCCCGTTCGAAGCCCTCTATGGCCGCAAATGCAGGTCACCTTTGTGCTGGGCCGAAGTGGGGGACATGCAGCTAGCAAAAGGACAAGCAACAGACAACACGCTCACTGGACCAGAAATCATAAGGGAAACTACGGAGAAGATTGTTCGGATTCGGGAACGTCTAAAAGCATCAATGGACAGACAAAAGAGTTACGCAGATAAAAGACGGAAACCCTTGGAATTCCTGGTCGGAGATCGAGTCCTACTAAAGCTCTCGCCGTGGAAGGGATTAATACACTTCGGGAAGCGCGGGAAACTGAACCCTAGATACATCGGACCATTCGAGATCCTTGCCAGGATCGGTCCAGTGGCTTACAAACTTAGACTAACTCGGGAGCTCCACAACGTACATCCTACGTTTCACGTATCAAACTTAAAGAAGTGCTTATCCGATGAGACCCTTGTCATCCCTCTAGACGAAATTGCAATAAATGAAAATCTCCAATTTGTAGAGGAACCAGTAGAGATCATGGATCGGGAAATAAAAAGGACTAAACAAAGCCGCATACCTATTGTAAAGGTCCGCTGGAACGCCAAGCGAGGACCTGAATACACCTGGGAACGCGAGGATCAGATGAAACAAAAGTACCCGCATCTTTTTCCTAACCTGTAAACTCTATCTTAGATTAAATTTCGTCCCGAAATTCCCTTAACAGGGGGATGATGTGACAACCCTATATTTTCCAAAAGCAGTGTAACGCTCAAAAGTCAAATACAATGAAATTAACCTCAAAAATAAAAGCGTTTAATTATCTAAGTTGGGATGCATCAAATATTAGATATCGTGCCAAGATTTCCAAAAACGTAAAGAACGCTCAAAACCGGGTTATATTGAAGAAATTATAACCACTCGTATATTTACGACACCCCGTTAAAACGTTATTTAACGTAAAAAGTGAAATCTCAATAAAATGCATTTTAGCCTTAAGTATCTAAACAAAAGTCGTAGATCTCGTTAAAAGGTGAGCGTGCATAAAAAGATCGCCCAAATTGGACTTCGTATGAAGAAGTTACGAATTTCCTAAGTATTCGTAACAGTAGTAGAGGGCTAAAAACTCAAATTGAAGATTGAGTGTTATTTAGCTATCGCCACCTAAACGGAAGTTGAAGATCTCCACAATAGTAATAAAACGATAAAAAGACAAACGAAAACCGACGTCGAATAAAGAACCTACGAATTTTTAACGGACTTTAGTAGTCCCGGCCTATTAACAAAATATCATTAAAAATAAAGTCAAAACTAGACGACGGAGTCTAAATGAAAGTTGTAGAGCATAATCTCACGTACGCGTGGATATAAAGAACACGAAAAACGGAGCCCGTACGCGAAAGTTACGGAATTTAGAAGATGGAAGACTGGATTACGCCCCGCGTAATCCAAGAGTATGCCCTGCGTACTAGACCCAGAGTCGAGTCCCATCGGCTGCAACTCTACGCTTAGCTAGACCGGAGTCGTAAGTCGTGACGCATTTTTACGCCCCGCGTACTGCGTACGCCCAGCGTACTTCGGAGGTACGTCCCGCGTACGCCATCCTCCAGCCCTATAAATAGAAGGTTTGAGCCTTGGGTTTTTGCACACCTTCTCTAACTCTCAGTCACTCTCCCATACTTCTAAGCTCCAGAGATCACCCCGACGCCCTCGGTTTCTGCAATCGAGCCCCCGACGAAAGATCTACGCTGCAGAAATCCCCGAAGAGCCGAAGACGCAACTTTCCGCAATCGAAATTCTGCTCAACTCTAGCCTCTCTCTCTTCAAACCAAACGAGTGAGTTCATACCCCTACTTTTAAATTCTTTTCATGTTTTAGGGGGGGGGGGGGAATACAAGTACATCACAATTCAAAATATCATTTTATAAACATAATTATAATACCTATCTTATAGAGTATTGATACAAACATCTTTATGTTTAAAGGGCTGTTATATCACCAAGTTGTTCTTACTAAATGGAAACATACTTTTCGAGAAACTATAATGAGTATAGTGAAAGTTATCCATACATTTTACATATACATTTTGACAAATGAAATACTTTCAAATGAAGTAACGTCTTTCTTATCGTAAATCTGTTTATACCAAATAATGTGAAATATTCAAACTTCAATGTACTCGTATGTATGCATTTCAAGTCCTGTATTATATACCATAATCTCTTGGAGGGAGAACGTGATACTTGTGTATAGATCTATACGGGATTGACAACCCCGCACCTAAACTATTAGCTATAGTTAGACCGACAGGTCTGGGGTGACAAATGTCATAACACTACAACACCTGAAGAATGTTGTTACAGGTAGTCAACGTCAATAGTATGGTTATAAAATTCACATTAAAGTATAAAAACAAGTTTGATTTACGAGATTCATATATGCATTCAGTTTTTCCACACTATCTTTAGCACAAAGTTTATCATTTCTATTCAAGTATGAAACACATTAACATACCCAAATTATGGGAACTTTTCAAACAATTTATAGAAAATATTGGATTTTCTGAAAACCTCGTTCATCGATTTATTACCAAAAGGACATTCTTTTCAATACAAAACACTTATGAACTCACCAACTTAATTGTTGACACTCTTTCAAAACCACTTGTATTCTCAGGAAATCAGTAATACAGGTAACTACCAGCTTTGAAGAAGGAACGCTAAGGATGTTTCATTTTTGAACATTTATCATCATATTGTAATATTCTTTTGCTAATATGTATAACGCAACAATATACGTTTTCATTATATATATGATGGTTGTGTTACTTTCTTTACAATATTCAATTGTTGTGATACTACGTGAAGTCATCCACCCTTGTATGTTTTCGCCATTCTGGTTTAGGGGTGTGACATTAGGGTCGGATTCATTAGAATGCGGGAATAGGCAGCTGATGAACTTCGATTTTGATCAAAGGCCCTTTGTAAGGACAATGAATCGGACTCAGAGTCTGATGGAGCACTCAATGGAGAGATTCCTATTTGCTTTTACTCATTGGCCTTATTGAAGATGATTGATTCGAACGCGAGAGATAGAGGGAAGAGAGTAAGGTTTGCTCATGGATGGCAAAGAACTCATAGGTCCACACACATTCTAGAAAGATTCTCAACCAAGAACACCAGAATAAGGGTTTAATGACCGATGTCTTGTTTCTAGAGATGAATTAATGTACTTACCTTACCAGACTCATACATCTTCCCTGGTCCCTACTCATTGGAATAAGGAATGAAGGACTTTTAATGTTGTCCCAGAGCCAGCTTGGAGGGATTCCGATATCGATATGCTCTGCCGAAATATACATATAAAATATGGATCAGATCATGTCCCGATACACTCGTCTTTTCTTTCTCCGTCTAGATGCCCATAGAGGATGAAACTAAAAAGGTTTAGACTTGTTGTTTATTGTCTCGGTTCGGATCAGATTTGTCTGACTTCGGGGTTTGGAGAGATTGAATATCTTTTGTCATAAGATTATATGGAGCTATTTATGGTGAAGAGGAATGAGATGAAAAGGTCCTGCATGGTTGTTCCAAACTTTAGTCTAGTTCATTTCCGTCAGATGTTCTTTCGTTAGTTCGATGCCGATTAGTAACCATTGGTTCTTAAGAAAGAGGGATCACTAGTGTAGGTATGCTCACACTTAGATGTTCAATACCCGCTATGCCCCAACCAAATTTAGGTGAATAAGCTTGTCGTTTCTTGGTTTTCCCCATCCTCAGAGTCAAGCTTAGAGGGGATCTACCAATTTCTAACGTCGCTTCTCTAGATGGCGGTTCTAGTAAAGTGATAAATAAAACTTCTAGAAGGGCCCTAGAAGATAGGTCAAATATGATAAGAGGTTGAAGATAGAAGAAGCAGGGTTCTAGTATAGGAACGAAGCCACTCGACCACAAGGTGCAAAGCCACTCGACTGTAAGGAGAGGGAAAGGTTCAATTTCAATATGGGAGGATGGACTGGCTTATTCGAATAGATATGACACCTTACACTTCGCATATAGGATGGTCGGAAAAGGGGGAATACGGTTATGTATAAACGCATGGGCTGAATCCCTAGTTCCTATAGATGATAGGTTAGTGGGAATTCTCTTTCAAGGCAGCGTGTTTTGGTCAAAAATTACACAAGCAACAACTCAACCAAATTATATGAGAGGTTGTGATGTTCAAGATAAAATAAGTACAAAACGATGATCAAAGTGACACAAGTGTTTTACGAGGAAAGCTCTTGATCCTTGCTAGGATCTTTGGCACAAAACATTGGGAGGTGATAATGATCACCTACATGAGTAATTTTATTGATAAAGAATGGTTATTATAGAGATTAATGTGTAAATGTAGGTGTAGATATTATAATTGAGCTAATCATGTCCATTGTGTGTGTAATACAAGTGCTATTTATAGTCTAATGCTAATAACAAGAATTCTGATAATTCTGGGATCCTCCAAGATCAGCTTATAGACGTTATTTGACTTGGTATTCCGGGTCTTTTGCATGGTCAAGATAATTCTTCGTTGAGAATAAGTCTTTAGCTGACTATTTCTGCACATGTGAGAAAAATGTAGAAGCATATAAACATTATAAATGTTACGAAAATAATTGATAATAATCAGGATCCTAAAGTATGTTTAAGGATCCTGAGGTGTGAGGATCTTGAATGCAATTCTGGGATCCTGGCCCTAACAATTGCCAACAAATTATTCATGCGAAATATTTTGAAGCTAGTTTACCAATATTTAAAGGAATAATTTAAAATAAAAAAAGTGATAAGATTCGGAAGTTAACAGATATGGTAATCTGAATTTCAATGGTTAAATTTCTAGCTGTTGTAATAGGTCACATCAACCTTTTACCTCTTCATGATCCCTGTATAAATAGAACACCCAGCCTTTTGGTTCTACCTTACTCTTTTAGCTCTCAGTTGCAATGTTCATCGAATACCATTCGAATGTACTATTCTTGTTTCCTTTTCTTTTCGTCCCTATTTAGTTTCGATCATGAGCAACAAAACAACTTGATGTCATGTAAACATCGTTGCATACCCGACAATGATTTCACAGATCACAAGATCTTGTCCTATGAAGAAACTTGTATCTTCACCAATGATGATATTGAGATGTTGAAGTCGTCTAGAACTTTTCCTGCTGGCATCGCCTTTAGGGCTTTTGACGCTAGGATTCAATCTGATTTCATTTCTTCTATTTAGGTTTGTCTTCCCAAGTATGCTTTCACCCTAGGGCTCTCTTATCCCTTATCTGAAATCAATTATGAATTATTCGAGATCACAAAAATCTCATATATTCAAGTCATGCCAACATTTTGGAGGATCCTCTATTGGATTGATAATCTGAATTGCTCTAGGGATCTTTCCGTTGGTCCAAATAAGCTAGCCTATGTTTACGGTCTTATAACTTTTGGTAACTCCCGCTTTCTGTTGAAGGTTAAAGCTGATAGATTTCCTTGTGTTTTGAAGTCCAAGCATAATGACGGTGCTTGTAAAGAAAAATATTTCTTCGTAAGACGCGACTCGATTCCTGATGGAAATCTTTTACTATAATCTTGGACAAAGAAGGGTAGTAATTAATATTTTTTACATTAAGGATCCTGATATTCACTTTTCTTATCTTTTTTTGATGTTTTACAGCTTTCAAGTTTTACGAGTTGGTTCCTCCCACTGAAGATATAGAAAATAGGATCAAAATCTTTTTAAGTATTTCTAAATCAGAGAGGTCATTCAAGCTCAAACAATTCAAGCTTTAAGAGAGTTCGTCCACCACTGTCTCCATGTCGAAAGGTAAGGATCCAAACTTTTTCGTTTTCTTTTCCTACGGAGAATCCTGGCCACTTATGCTCTTTGTTATTCATCCTAGTATCCAAGAGTGTCACACCCCAAAACCACGAACAGCGGAAACGTTTAGGGGTGGAGGACGTCATGTACAGTATCACAACATTGTAATATAATAAACAAGCAACAACATCATCCATTGCATTATAAGTAAAATTTTAATACATGTGTGTTCTTTCATTGTAGTAAGACACCAAAAGTATACAATCAAAATAAAAGACGAGACTTATCTGCTCCGTCTTCTCAAAACCTGGCCTTCGTACCTGTCTACTGATGACCTGAGAATACAAGTTAGTTTGAAAGTGAGTATCAGCTTTAAAGCTGGTGAATTCATAAGTATATAAGTGTTGTTGCCTTGTTGTGAAAATCTATTATGAAGACCATGTAAATCTTTAAATGAAAATGTTGAGGTAAGTATGAAATCCCTAGAAAAACCCTTATTTTCTATAAGTATGAAATGTAGTCTTCTACCAAGACCCGAATGTTCTGTACGTATGAAGTGTAATCTTCTACCAAGACCCAAATATTTTGTAAGTATGAAGTGTAGTCTTCTACCACGACCCGAATGTTTTGTAAGTAAGAAGTGTAGTCTTCTACCAAGACCCGAATGTTCTGTAGGTATGAAGTGTAGTCTTCTACCAAGACCCGAATGTTTTGTAAGTATGAAGTGTAGTCTTCTACCAAGACCCAAATGTTTTGTTTGTAAAATGATAGTTTTTCCTTTGTTTTGACTAGTACTAAAAGTGCTTAGTCTAACTCATCGTTTATGTGAATTGTATCACAAAATAAAGTAAACAGGAAAAATGTAATATTGTAAGTGTTGTCACTGGGTACTAGGACCAACACAACATCGCATTAAGCGAAATGTATAACCTAATGAACATCCGAAGATTGTCCAATTGTCCTCTGTAGCAGCAGCAGGTGGGTGGAAGGGTTAGTCCCGATCGATCTACCTAATATAAATGGTAACCTGAGACCTCCGAAGATGGTCATCGACCACTGGTGCTAATCAGTGGGGTTCGGAATGGTAAGTCCCGCCTAGATATCCCATTGAACCGGGATAAAACTACTAATAAATTATCCTCTTAGTTCTAAGTACAAGTATCCAAATAAGTGAATACAGGATAATGCACCTATGTAAAAGTGTTCCTATATGGCATTCATGTATGTGTGTCCATGTAACACGTATGTATATGTAAACATATTCATGTATCAGGTAAACATCTGTAAGTACTCATATATCAGGTAATGTACTAATATAGACTCATGAATGAACTGACTCTTGTGTGATTCCTTGTAATGGAAGTAATGTTTGATATCTTCAAATTATCCCTATGATAATCTACTGTAATATAACTGAATGATCATGTAGGTTTATACACTCTTACTACTCAAGGGTGTGGGAAACTAAATGAAAGATGTAAACTATAACATCAATACATATATAAGAATATAAGTGTATATGCATAGTTTAGTTCAAGAATGTAAAAATAGTTTTGTAAGACTACTTATGGGTTTTGAACAACAATTAACAATGACTTGATGTCATTTTAATTAACATTTCAAAGGTAAAACGTTTGGTAACAATGTGTTTTTAAGATGTAAAACCATTTCATGCATCACATTTTGTAGCATGTGAAACCCGTTAAATGACAAACATAGTTATAAAATACATATATAAGAATATAACATGTTTGTTTCTACTTGTATTCCCCCCCCCCCCCCCCATTAAAGCATATAAAATCATTTAAAATATTGATTAGGGGTATGAACTCACTTGGAAGTTTGAAGATAGCGAGATGGAAAACCAGGCAGAGTTTCGTCTTGGGAAACGGATTTTTCTTGGGATTCTCAGGAATCTCGGGAGTAAAATCGACCCTCGGGACTTGAGCAAAAAGACCAGAGCTTCGGGTTTGAACGGGCACGGAAATCGAGGCAAGATCATGAGAGAAAGAGAGAGAATGAGCAAAATTTCCGGAAAGCCTCGCATCCCTTTTATAGGGGTGCTGAATTGCCTCAGTACGTTGGGCGTACGAGGGTACGCAGCGCGTACTAGACGTCATCGCTTACGTACTTCGGATGGGGCGGGTCGGATGGGACGGCGGGTCGGGTAGCTTCGCATAGGGGCGACGTGCACGGTTCGGAGCCCTTGATTCGAGTACGCGGGGCGTACGAGGGTATGCAGGGTGTACTCCGGTCTTATCTGCTGACTCCCCTTCAGATATTATCAAGAGTTTTTAATTAAATTTATATTTATTTTAAAAAAACTTCTAAAGTTCATATCTCCTTCATACGAACTCCGTTTTCGACGTTCTTTATATCCACGCGTAGGTGGGACTAAGCTCTATAACTTTCGTTTAGATTCCGTTGGCAAATTATGAAATAATTTTTATTATTTACTTATTAAAATGACGTGATTAAGGAATTTCTTTAAAAATTCATAACTTCTTTATCTGACGTCGGTTTTTGCCAGACTTTTTACTGCTAAAATACCATTGACGAGACCTTCAATTCTCGTTTAGGTCATTCCGGCCAAAAGTCGCTCGATCTCCGATTCGAGTTTTTAGCTGTCTACTGTTATATCTGTTACTTAGAAAAATCACAATTTCCTCATACGAAGTCAGATTTGGACGTTCTTTTTATGTACGTTTACGGTTGGATGATATCTAAAAATTTCATTTAAATATCTAAGGCCAAAAACTATTGTATTGAAACTTCGCGTTTTACGTCTATCAGTGTTGCCGGTTTTGCCGAGAATCTTCGGTTGGTCATAACTTCTTCGTTATAACTCAGATTCTAGGGTTCTTTATATGTACGAAAACCTTGATACGATTCCTACTACTTTATTTAACCCAAATAAGATTTTAGGAAAGATAAATTTTGACCTAAATTTGACTTGTGTTTCATCATATTGCCTCGAAATATCGGGTTGTCACAAAGAGTACCCATTTTGGTGCCCACTTCACCCTTGCTGACTTGGATACGACAATGTCAAGTGGTCAACTGGTGGTGAAGAAAGGGAAAACCATGCCTTCTATTCCTACATGAGAGCCTCTATAGATTTGACCGTGAAGACTCCAGGATCCAAGAAGAGAAAAAATATGGGGTCCACTTAGTTGAGTTTGGAGAACCTTGGGGTGGAAGATGCACTTCGGAAGTTGGTTTCCTTATCTTAGGCTATAAGAGAAAACATCCTTCTTCCATTTACATTTTTACTCTTTTCTATTTCTTATGTCTTTCTTATTTCAGTTTTCGACCACGTCTCTACTGAGTTGAGGATTCGGGTTGAAAGAGCCGAACAAGCCCTCAAAGAGCAAGAGAAAATTTGGAAGTAACCAACGAGGACCTCCTGAAGAAGGTGGATCCCTTGAGAAAGGATAAAGTTGAGATGGAAGATGAGCATATCACGAAGATGGAAGAGGTGATTACCGAGGCAAAGGCCAGTGCCGTTGTGGCTGTCTAGGAAGCCAAGATCAAAATAGTTGAAGATGTGGCTAATGTAGGATCCTGGAACCTGGCAGGGTGGCGTGACGCTCTTGCCCAACTAACTGGTGGACCTGTAAACACAAGTCAGGATCCTGAAAGGCAGCAACCGAAGGCAGGCGAGGAGGAGAAGATCCCAGGCGATGATTACCCGTCTACGGTATAGGCCTGCAAGGAATTAGATTAAGTAGTTTTTGGTTTTAAGGGGTGTAAGACAATATTATTATTTTCTTCTTTTGTGGGATTGGTGGCAACCCCTTTAATGTTATGATTGTTTTATAGTTCTATTTGTGTGCTTGATTGAATTGTGTGGTGGTAGCAGTAAGATTTCTAAGGATCCTTATAATTAGGATCTTAAGGAGTTTTGATTTAGCAAGAACCCTCAAGATCCGAATAACCTAAAAATAGTTAGTAATCCATTTAGGATCCCAAAATAGTTTAGATCCATCTAGGAGGATAAATCTTTGATCATCACATAAGAAATACAACTTTTGAGAAATAAGGATAGATAGAACGTGATCATCCTCCGACTTTGTGACCTTTATGACTTACTTTAGGAGAAGCGTAAAGTTATGATTGTTTTTGTTTCATAGGATCCTAAAGTATGTACATGGAAGGATCTTTGTTCATCAAGGAGGATCTTTGATTGGCTTTAACTTAGTAAACTTTAGGGAGGATCCCTCCTTAGGAATCGATTGGAAACGACTCCAACTTGGAAAATAGATGAGGGAACTTTTGCAACATGACAATGCTACAAATCTTGCATATTTTATGGGGAATATCCCATCTTCAGGTAATGCGTTAGTATCATAATTCCTAAAAAGCCTTATGGGAAAATCCTAATTTTAAATTACACGCTAGTGCTATAAACTTTAGTAAATCAATTGATAAATCTCATTTTAAGGTAACACATAAGCGCTACAAACCTCAGCAAATTATTGGGGAAAATCCCAACTGTGGGATAATATGAAAATGTTATAAACCTTAGGTACCTCCTAGGGAAGATCCGAGCTTGAGATAACATGGAAACGTTATAAAACTTGTGTATTTTCTGGGGAAGATCCTAACTTAAGATAACATGAAAATGTTATAGACCTCATGTATTTTCTAGGGTAGATCCCAACTTGAGATAATATTAAAATGTTATAAACCTTGTGTATTTTCTGGGGTAGATCTCAACATGAGATAACATGAAACTGTTATAAACCTTGTGTATTTTCTGGGGTAGATCCCAACTTGAGATAACATGAAAATGTTATAAACCTTGGGTTTAACGTTAGGATCTAAAATTATGTTCAGAAATAAGAGGGTTGCCAAGTCATTGCAGTGTGAAATCATCCCCTTATTCACATCCCATAGTTTGGTAACGTGCGTCCAAGTGAGGTGTAGAAACTCTAACTCGTATGAAAGATGTGATTAACTCTTTAAACCTTAGAGGGGATTAAGCACCCTTATTCTTAGGGGAGATGATTAGTCTTTATTCTTAGTTGTATTAAATATTATCAAACGTTGTAGCTATGGGACTCTCAAGTGTCAGGGTCTTCAAACGTTAAGATCCTTGTATGTTAGGCTCCTTGTATATCAGGATCCTTAGGTCTTCAAGTGCTAAGATCCGTGAGTTTCGGGATCCCTGTGTATCGGGATACTTGTGTGTCAAGATCTGTCGATGTTAGGATCCTTATGTTACATGATCCTTGTATTCCTGCGCACAACAAACATTCGCTAGGGATGGACGTTAGTTCGGCTAACGCCCCTCCGACGCTTATGTTAGTAATAGGATTTTTAAGAGAGAAAATAGTAATAAAAATAAAGAGTAAAAGGTAAAGGCTATGTGTACCTTGAGTGTTTTGGAAATGACTACTCTTACTTACATAAAATAAGCTTTAAGATGTATATCAGTCCAGGATCTTGGCAAGACATCTCCATTCAGGGTAGCTAGCCAATATGCTCCTTTTCCTTTCCAACATCTATGAGATACGATTGTTTTGGTCAAAAATTGGCTACATGGATACCAACCAAATTGCATGAGAGGTTGTGGTGTTGTTATTAATGTAAATATGGAATCGAAATCAAAATAACATAGGAGCTTTACAAGGAAAGCCCTTGGTCCTTACTAGGATCTCCGACATAAAACCTTGGGAGGTGATAAGCATTACCTGCCTTGTATGATCTTATTGATTTGAACATAAATTACAGAGATGAGCTTGATAGTACAATTACAAATGATAAAGTGAGTCTAGATGAGTAAGGCGTCAGATAATTGTCCCCGTTGTGTGTGTTTTACATGGGTATTTATAGCCTAGGTTAAGTAACTAAATGTCTGATATTTCCGGGATCCTGTTGAGCTGGTATTTACAACGTGCCTTGACTTGGTATTTCTGGGTCTTAAGCCTGGTTAGACTGACTCTTCATTGTGAATGAGTCCTATGTTAACCATTTTCGCTCATGTGAGAAACAAACAAGAAATATAGCCGTTAAACTTGTTAGGAAATAATAATGGCAATGTTTAGGATCCTGATGCATGTCTGGGATCCTAAGACTCCTTTAAGATCCAGGATCCTAGATAGGATTAAGGATCTTGGCCCTAACAATTACCCCCAAATTTTACCTGCAAAATATTTGAATTGATTTCAACTCTTTAAAGTGTATAATTTAATTAATTGGAAATAAAGGAATTGAAATTCAAACTCTAACGGATAGAATTGTATCCGTTCAAAAGATATGATTATGCTGTCAAATCACTTTTATCTCCAAGGTTTGAGCTAAATTTCTTTATCCTTTCATCTTATTCTTCCTGTATGTTGATTATAGGTAAAGATGCACTCCATTTTCGCATGAGAATTCTTGATTTTTTGACGAGGACTTCATCGATCAAAGGATCCCGTCTTATGAAGAGACCTGTTCTTTTGGTGATGACGACATTGAGTCCTTAAAGTTAGTCGGGGCTTTTTCTTCCAATGTTATTTTCAAGGCTCTTGATGCTAAGACCCAACCTGACTTCGTCTCTCCTACTCAGGTTTGGTCCCATCCAAACTATGCTCATGATCTGGAAGATCCTGCTTTAGGTTGATCAATTGAATCAATCTAAGGATCTAGACATAGGATATAGCTAAGCTGGCCCATATTTGTGATCTCCAAACTTTTGGGTCTTGTCCTTTCCTGCTCAGAGCCAAAACAAGTAAATCACATCTAATTTTGAAACAAAAACAAAATGAAGGTTCTTAGAAAGAGAAATATTTCTTTATGAAACATGAATCCATCCCGTATGTGATCTATTTCTTGTTTTATTTATTTTGATGCAACTTTGAAGCTCGAGGATCTCGTCCCAACTGTTGAAGATACTGCAGAGAGCGTTGGGAGTTTTCTTGCTTCGCCTGAGACTGAAAGATCCTTTAGGGTCAAACAACCCAACTTTCAAGAGAGTAAATATGCTATTGCCCCCATGTTGAAATGTAAAGATCCTTTATCTTTCTATTTTTCATTCTTCATGAAGGATCCTAAACCTGTTGAGTTCCTTTGTTATGTTTAGGATGCAAGGCTACACACTCTAGTTCTTGGTTCATCCTTGTTGATATCGACTCCGCCATGTTCGCTGGCCAACTTGTGGTGAAGAAGGAGAAGACCTCATCTTCTCTTCCTCTAAAGAGAACCTCGATAAATCTGACTATCAATACTCCAGGATCCTAAAAGAGGAAATCAACTGAGACCTTGGATTTGGAGAGCCTTGGGGTGGACAAGGCGCTGAGGAAGCAACTCTCTTTTTACCAATCTATAAGGATCATTATGCTTTTTTATGTTTGATTTTAATTCACTTACCTTGATCTTTTACAAGTTTCTTCATCATGTTTCTTGATCTATCGAAGATCTGAAGGTTAAGCTTCACCGGGCGGAGAATGCACTAGAGACCAAGGAGTTGATTTCTGAGGTTAAGAGTAGTGTTTTTGTAACGACCCAATTTTCAAAAGAAAATTTTCACTTTTGACTAATGAAATTACATTTTCATAAACCACAAAATCCAGATACAATTGTTTTTAAAACCCATATCAATTACGATTTTATTTCAAAACATTAGAGTATCCCATAAAATATCTGAGAGAGTGCACGTCGTGCCATAAAGGCTTGCCCTTGCCCTTGGGCTCAAAAGTACTTGAAACAAAACAACAAACTGTAAGCTAATGCTTAGTGAGTTCCCCAGAGCATACCACACACATAATACACATATACACATATCGTATCAACTATAAAATCTACATATACCACGTAAGCCATGCGTATAACATATAGGGATGCCGTGGGCTCGTCCCCAAGGTCTTACTCCAGGATGCCATGGGCTCCTTACATGGTCTTACACCTAAGTTCCATGGGCTCTCCCATGGTCTTTGATAGAAATGTCATGGGCTCTCCGCATGGTCCTACATCATGTTGCCATGGGCTCTCCACATGGTCTTTAGTAGGAATGCCATGGGCTCTCCACATGGTCTTACATCCAGGTGCCATGGGCTCTCCCATGGTCTTCAATACAAGCATACAACTAGCATACAATCCTAGCATGTAACCAACTACCATGTCACATAATGCAACTTCAGCTAAAGTATCACGTAACATAAATGGGTCGGCCTTGGTGCCTTTGACCCATTGGTATGGTGAGGAGACTCACCTCTCATGAATGCTGAACTAACAAGCTAGAATCAGATATGTCCCATGTGCTGCTCCAACTCAGCTGCCTACAAGCATCATAAGACTGACTTGTCATATTCCCAAAATTATCTCCAAAGTCAACACTGGTCAACCTTGGTCACAATCAAGGTCAACAATCCATATTGACCTCAATTCGTCAAGTGCATCTAGTGACTCGTCGAGTTCGTACTGCGTCCAAAAAACCTGATCAATCCCTAGCCAAATCGTTGAGTTGTTTCATCAACTCATGTGTTCACTTGATATCCAAAAGGCGGGGAAACCCAATCCGACTCATCGAGTTGCTAGGGCAACTCATCGAGTCCCCCTTCCTGCTTGCTTGTTGTGATGATACACTAAATGCAGGGACTCTAGGGCTTAGATCTGAAGCTCTAAGGTGTCTATAAGGATAAAGTTTCCAACTTTACCCTCTAGAATCGTTCCAAATGCTCTAAGGCCCTTATCAAAGGTTGGAAAGCTCCAAATCTTGGCCATATGGTCCAAAACTCTAGGGATCTGAAATCCTTCCTTTCTAGAAGAGTTTCTAGTCCTCAAAACGTTTCAAAGATGGAGGCTTATGGACATGCATGTCTAATGCATGTCCCTAGTTCAAAATAACCAAAAAGAGCGAAATATGCCCTAAAAACCCTTACATTGTGTCCTCACTTGACCAAAGGCTAGATCTAACCCAACTTGGGACCATTTTGCCCTGGAGATTCATAAAGTTGCAATCTTTATGAACCCCATGTAGGCAATCAACAAGAAGGATAGAAAATGAAGAATAAACTCAAGATCTAGCCCTATTCTAAGATAAAAATTGAATCTTGAAGACTTACAGCAGTTCATAAGATGGTCAAGCTCCAGAGTGAGGGCTTGGTTTGCTGGATCTTATCACTATCTCCTTCTTCTTAAGCTTTAAATGTCACTCTAGCTCACAAAATGAAAGAGAATGGGGATTAGGATTAACACATACGTTCTTAGGGTTTAAAGTCTAATGGAGGTCAGCCTCAAGGCTCTTAAGGAGATTATATAGGGTGAATTGCAAACCCTAAAATTAGGGTTTTATCTTTACAGCGCCTACTCGTCGAATCTCCTTTCCAACTCGTCGAGTAGGGTGTAGATCCCGCGCCCTTGAAATGTCCTCTACTCGATGAGTTGGGCTCCCATCTTGCCGAATCCATGCACCAAAACCGTAAAATTAAGTAATTCAAGTAATACCTGGAACCGGTGTTACAAATATCCCCCACTTGAACTAGAATTCGTCCTCAAAGTCTGTTGATCCAAACAAATCCGGGTAGTGATCTCGCATCTCGTCCTCTGGCTCCCAGGTCCACTCGAAGACCCTGCGGTGCTTCCATTGCACCTTCACCAACTTCACTTCCTTGTTACAAAGAACCTTAGCCTTCCTATCTATGATGGAAACTGACCTATTGATGTAGTTTAGGCTCTCGTCCACCTGAATGTCGTCCAATGAAACATCTGTGGACTCGTCAGTCACACACTTCCTAAGCTGTGACACATGGAAGGTGTTGTGAATCTAGATAAGCTCATATGGTAGATCCAAGCAGTATACCACCTTGCCCACCCGGGTCATGATCCTGAACGGGCCTATATAACGGGGTCCTAGCTTTCTCTTCTTTTGAAACCTGATGAACCTTTTCCAGGGCGACACTTTCAGTAACACAAAATCCCCCACTTGGAACTTAAGATCCGATCGCCGCCGGTCAGCATAACTTTTTTGATGGCTCTGCGCGACCCGCAATCGGTCTCGCACCTGCTGAATCAGTCCAGTTGTCTTGAGCACTACTTCAGTGCTCCCCATGGCCCAATGTCCAACCTCACCCCAATAGACCGGGGTTCTGCACCTATGGCCATACAACATTATAAATGGCAGTTGGTCGATATTGGCATGGTAATTGCTGTTGTATGAACACACTGCCAAAGGGAGGTATGTATCCCAACTCCCTCCAAAATCCAACATGCATGCTCGGAGCATGTTCTCCAGTGTCTGGATCATCCTCTAGCTCTGGCCATAGGTCCAGGGGTGGTATGCCGTGCTAAAATGTAGATGAGTGCCCAGTTCCTATTGGAACTTCTTCCAGAACCTAGTTGCAAACCGAACATCCCTGTCAGAGACTACTGACACAGGTACCCTGTGTCTAGCCACCACCTCTCGCACATAAATATCCTCCAACTTCTCAGCGGATATACTTTCAAAAATTATAATGAAGTGGGCACTCTTCGTCAGTCTGTCCACGATCACCCATATGGCGTCCACGCCTCTCGTCGTCCTCGGTAACTTCATGATGAAGCCCATAGTGATCTCTTCCCATTTCCACATGGGAATGGGTACTGACTGTACCTTTCCATGAGGCCGATGATGCTCGGCCTTGACCTTCCTACATGTCAAGGACCGCTCCACAAACCAGGCGATCTCCCGCTTGATGTAGGGCCACCAATAACTCAATCTTAAGTCCCTATACATTTTCGTAGCCCCTGGATGTGTAGAGAATCTAGACTTATGTGCATCCTCTAATATCCTCTGTCTCACTCCTCCAGTCACCGGTACCCACACTCGGCCACACTGTGTCAAAAGGACACGACTATCCTTAACAAACAATGGATATTGTCCCCGAATCTGCTCTATCTTCCAATTGTCTTTCTTCACTCCCTCGACTTGGGCCTCCTTGGTCATATCTAACAATGGAGAGATCAACGTCATCCTCATACAATTGTTCCCAATCGGGGACCTATCTGTCTTGCGACTCAAAGCATAGGCCACTACGTTGGCCTTCCCGGGGTGGTATAGAATCTCACAATGATAGTCTTTCAGTACGTCCAACCATCTCATCTGTCGCATGTTGAGGTTCTATTGATCCATTAAATACTTCAAACTTTTGTGATCAGTATAGATGGTACACCGCACTCCATACAAGTAGTGCCTCCAAATCTTGAGGGCAGATACCACTGCCCCCAATTCCTAGTCGTAAGTGGGGTAATTCGCCTCGTGAGGCTTCAGTTGACTTGAGGCATATGCTATCACATGCTCCCTTTGCATCAGTACCATACATAACCCCGAAATCGATGTGTCACAGTACACCACCAGATCGTCTAACCCCTCGGGTAATACTAGGATCAGAGCCTTGCATAACCGTCGACTCAGGTTCTCAAAAGCCAACTGCTGATCCGTACCTCATTGAAATGTCACATTCTTCTTGGTCAAGCAGGTCAAGGGCATAACAATCTTAGAGAAATCCTGGATGAATCTCCGATAGTAGGCCGCTAGACCCAAGAAGCTACGAATCTCAGAAGCATTCTTCAGTACTTCCCACCGCATCACTAGCTCAACCTTAGTTAGATCAACCGAAATACCCTCCTGGTTGATGATGTACCCTAAAAACTGCACCTCCCGCAGCCAAAAATCACACTTGGAGAACTTGCCATACAACGTCTCCGCCCTCAAAGTCTCCAATACTTCCCTTAGGTGCTGCTCATGCTGCTCCTTGGTCTTAGAATATATCAAAATATCATCAATGAAAATGATCACCGACCGATCCAATATCGGTCTGCACACTCTGTTCATGAGATCAATGAACTCTGTAGGGGCATTGATGAGCCCAAATGGCATCACCACAAACTCATAGTGCTCATATCGAGTCCTGAAGGCTATCTTCGGTATATCCTCGTCCCGAATCCTCATCTGATGGTATCCCGGCCAGAGATCAATCTTGGAAAACCAAGACACACCCTGTAGCTAATCGAACAAATCATTGATCCTGGGTAAGGGTTAACGGTCTTCACCGTTAGTTTTTTCAGCTCTCGGTAATCAATACACATCCTTTACGATCCATCCTTCTTTTTACGAATAGGATAGTAGCTCCCGACGGGGAATTGCTCGAATGGATAAACCCTCGGTCTAACAGCTCTTGTGGCTGCGTAGATAGCTCCTGCATCTCAGGCGGTGCTAGTCGGTACGGTGCCTTCGCTATTGGAGTGGCACCCGACACTAAATCAATGCGAAACTCCACTTGTCTTTCCGGAGGCACTCCCAATAACTCCTCAGGAAAGACGTCCTGAAACTCCTATACGACCGACACACTACCCAAATCCTTCATGGTCTCAGCCCTCGTATCCGAGATATATCCTAGAAATCCCGTACAACCCTACTGGAGAAACCTCCTAGCTCTCGCAGTTGAACAAAGGGTTGGCCCCTGCGAGGCCCTTTCACCATGAATAACTAGTTCTCCCCCACTTGGGGTTTGAACCCTCACTAGCTGGTGCTCACAATCGATCATGGCCCCCTTGGCCCCCAACCAGTTCATTCTGATAATCACCTTCAGCCATCACAATGGTATCGGGACTAGATCGACACATAACCTCTCCCTAAGAACATTCAGGACGTAGTCCCGATACATCCTCGCTTCACTCACAGTGTGATCAATTGCAGTCTCAACCTTAAGAGGGAAACCCAAAGTCCCTGGCGCATCCTTAAACTTCTTGCTAAATGTAAGAAATACGAATGATCAGGTAGCCCCCGAATCGAACAATACGTGACCAGACTTACCATTAACCAAAAATGTCCTTATACAAGCATAATGTACACATAAGTAATGCAATTAAATAAATAAAAAGTAGGAAAATAAGTACATACCAGCCACAACATCTGGCGCCGCCCGAGCCTCCTTGGTAATTAGCTGAAATGCGTGGCTCTTCACCGCTGGAGTATCCACCTTAGCAGGGCGGCCATCAGTGATCCTTGGTGTGGTAGGCGCAGGCACCGCCATTGCTCCTCTCCCTCCCTGCAACTTCGAATAATTAGCCCACTTGTGGCCGGTCTGGTTGCATTGAAAACAAATCAAGCTCTTCTTGGGGCAATCCCTGATCACGTGGCTGTCTGGCCACACCCGTAGCATCCCGAACCACCCGTCTAACAACATCCATTGTGCGGTTTTCTGCAGTTGGCATACCGGCCTTGACCCTATAGGCCCCTACTAGATGAATCCGAGGTCTTAGGTTTTTTAGCCTGACCTACCACTATCTGGGCCTGCTCAGGCTTCCACTTGGTACGAACGTCCAACTCCATCTCCCACTCACGGGCCTTCTCCACCATCTCATTCTGGGTTTTACACCCTGTCAAGCTCACGAACTCACAGATGTCATCCCTCAGCTTGGAATGGTACTGTGTCCTCCTCATGTCCTTTTTGGTAGCATACTATGGAATCAACACTGCTTGTTCCCAAAACTTGGCGGTGATCTCCACCATAGTCTTGGTGGTCTGCTGCAAGTCATGAAAATCCCTCACTAGTCGTTGGACCTTAATCGGTGGTGCAAACTCCAAATCAAACTGCCTAACAAAGTTGGCCCAAGTCATCTCAGCCACACCGACTGCTCCTACCTTGCTAGTCACCTCTCCCCACCAATCCCGGGCTCTATCTCTGAGCATGCATGAAGTCAAACCCACCTTTTCCATATCCGGGAAAGAACTCATGTGTTGGGCGTTCTCTATATCTGTCACTCAGTGTCGGATGACAATGGGGTCCCTGGCCCCAAAGAACTCTTGCACCCCACACACTTTGAACTCCCAGAACGAAGGAGTTCGGCCTCGACCTGGCCCACAACAATCTCGGATTTGAATGTTCCGAGCCTCTCCTCCATGATCTCCATCATACCCTCCTTGACTGTCCCAAAGATAATTAAAGTAGCGTCAAGGATGCCCCTTGTAACCTCTGCTGCAACGAGCTCACGCAACCTCTCGTTAATGGGCTCAGTAGTGTCGCCTGACCTATACCTAGATGTTGACCCCAATCCTGATCCTCCTCCTCCAAATCATGTGACCATCATATTGAACTGTAATATCATAAAATATAATGACTAGGATATCAATAGAGGAGATCATCCCACACCGGTCCTCCTTAGAGTTTCCAGGTCTGTCATTAGTTCAGGTATAGGTCCTGCGCTTTCAGTAGTACGGGCCCAATACTACCTTTCACACCTACCTGTACCCTTCCCAAGGCTATACCTGATAACTCAAATTCGTCCTTAAATAAACCGTATCTCATATATTGCTGCATAACTCAAATCCTAGGCTGTCCTAAGATGTTCTTGTTGGATTAATGTCTAAGTCCATAACTATATTTGGTATGTACTTGACCCGACCCGGCATGGTCCATTTGGGTTGCACTTCACCGACACAATTTATATGGATAGTCTTTGGAGAATAGTATATTTATGATTAATATTAATATATTGTAAGCCCTAATATATTAATATGGAATCATATTATTTAATTAGTATTTATCAATAATTAATTTAGAATTAATTAAGTGATCAAAAGGAACTAATTAAATATGGACTCTTATATATATATATATATATATATATATATATATATATATATATATATATATATATATATATATATATATATATGGAATGGGCCAAGTTCATTTAGGTTGGGCTAAGCTATCATGGATAGTCCATGGAGGTTTTAACCCATGGATCCTATGTAAATGAAAGGTCATGGGTATTAGGGTTTACATGGATGTAACCCTAATCCTCCATAATATATAAAGGGGTCCTTGGCTAACAAAATTGGCACTAGTGTATGGAAATAATAGTGGGCCGATTTTAGTGTGCATACATATTCTCTCAACTTCTTCCAAGGTGTTTTGGTGATTTGTGATTCCACTTGAGGCTTCCACATTATTGGGGCTAAGCTCTTAAAGCTTGAAGACATCAAGCTACACCAAAAGGTATGTCATCTAACTAGTACTTTTTAGTATAGTTGCCTCATATTATACTAGTTAGGATTAAAGCTTTGGAAAGTTCTTATTTGCATGTATAATAGAGAAAACATAGATACAAGGTTTATAGGGTTGCATGTACACCATAGGAGTGTTAGAATGCTTAAAAACCCAATAGTTCTCTACCCATATCAATCATAACTGTTTGCCTTATGCATGCAAATTATACACAGAAAAGGATCAAATAGACTTTCGAATAATAGACTCTACCCTAAGACCACAACCAAACAAGGAATAGAAAATAAGGCCAAATCAATCATTCTGACGCCATAACACCCTAACCGTATACAATTTAGGAAGCATACATATAACAAGGTTCTTACAATTATCATAATTCACATATTAGTACACATGGCTAACATATTGGGGAAAACACTTACTTGGCTCAGCTGATCACGCGCGTTGCACTATCCTTTTTTCCATACTTTAAGAGTTTTAACTTTCATTTTAGTTTTGAAAACAATTTACCATTTCCTCAGTTTGAGTCCTGATACACCCGAGGATGTGCCTGAATCCATGAAACCAAGGCTCTGATACCAACTTGTAACGACCCAAATTTCAAAAGAGAGTTTTCATTTTTTACCAATCAAATTACATCTTCATAAACCACAAAATCCAGATACGATTGTTTTTAAAACCCATATCAACTGCAATTTTTTTTCAAAAGATTAGAGTGTCCCATAAAATATCCGAGAGAGTGCACATTGCACCATCAAGCCTTGCCCTTGCCCTTGCCCTTGTGCTCAGAAGTACCTGAAACAAAACCAAAAACAGTAAGCTAATGCTTAGTGAATTCCCCAGAGCATACCACACACATAATCCACATATACACATACCATATTAGCTATAACGTCTACATATACCACGTAAGCCGTGCATATAACATATAGGGATGCCGTGGGCTCGTCCCTAGGGTCTTACTACATGATGCCATGGGTTCCCCACATGGTCTTACACCTAAGTGCTATGGGCTCTCCCATGGTCTTTGATAGGAATGCCGTAGGCTCTTTGCATGGTCTTACATCATGTTGCCATGGGCTCTCCACATGGTCTTTAGTAGGAATGCCATGGACTCTCCACTTGGTCTTACATCTAGGTGCCATGGGCTCTCCCATGATCTTTGTGACAAACCGAAATTTCCATCTTGTACAATAGATCAATTTAATCAAATATAGACTCGTTTCGCTAGCTTTTAGCACTGTTTGGGGTCTATTTGAGTGTTCTAAACCTAGTAAAATTAAGGTAGGAACCTAGAAATGGGATAACATAATGCATATAAAGCAAAATCGGGCCAAACACTCCAAAACATGGAGTGTGCGGCCGCACACTTGAGTGTACGGCCACACACAGGTGTGTGCGGCCGCACACCCATACCATCCACACACTCTTGCCTATATATTCCATCCTTAGTCATTTTTGAACACTTTTCCCACTCCTTCAAAGCTGGAATACGTTTTTCTCTCAAGTACCATCCAAATCTTCATCTTGATCTTCATAAAAGTAAGTAATCCTTCCTTTGATTTGTTGATACTTGAACTTAACTAGCCTTCTTCCCCACTTTGATCCATGAAAACACATTTTTGGTTTTAGATCTTCAAAAACACCAAGAACACCAAGAACACATACTTAACTTGTTGGAGTTTAACCATACTTCTAAGCTTATATATCATGTAAACACTTATGATAGCTTGTTATATGCAAAGAACACTTGAATATATGCTAGAAAAACACCATTTCTCATAATCGTTAGGAGTGTATAGCCGCACACACCATTTGTACGGCCGCACACACCATGTGCAACCATACACACCCCTTTTAGGTCCTAAAATGGCAATAAACTCTATATAAGGCTAGGACATGAAGTAGAAACCCTCATAGATGAGTCCTAAGGCATTAAAATATGTTTCGACACACTTCATAGGGAGTGTGCGGCTGCACACACACCCTAGCCGCATACCCTGGCTGCACACACACAAATGGTGTATTTTGACCATACACTCCCTTGTTTAGCCATATACCCCTTATATACAATCATATATGGTTGTAACACTTCAATATAAGTTTTTACTAGTCCCTAAGGTGGTCCCAATTCAATAATTAGTTGTTTCAAACACTAATTGTATACATACATATGTCGTTATATGGATAATAGGATTCGTTTGTGTTCAAGTCCGCAATTGACACCCAACCTCCTAAACCGATCCTACCATCGCATCACTCACAACAGGTGAGTCATACCCCTTAATTAACCTTTTAAATGTTTTTAAATGCTTTTAGGGGGGATACAAGTTGAATCATACTAGTTATTATATCAATCACATGTGATTAATAACTAGCATACAAATGGATTTACTATACTTTAAACTGTTTTGTCAACAAAACTACTTGAAAATGATTATCAAACCCTTTTACATGTTAAACTCATTAGAAAACTTAGTTTTAGTTTTCAAATATTTACTTTCAATTCTTTAGACTCTTATATTGTCAAATCATCCCCAATACATATATAGTTATATAAGTAAGGTTTGAAGGACTTAGGACTGATAATACACTCTATTTCCTGTTCCTTGTTTGGTTGTGGACTTAGAGTACCCTATTATTTGCCCGATTGTCGTTTGATCCTTAGTTATATATCATGTATATACGTATAGACATAAATGCTTATTGTCTTATTTCAATACACTCAGATATACATACAACATTACTATTAAACTATAATAGGTATAGTTTAGAGGTATACTACTTACTATCTCTAGTACAAAGAAACATACAAAGAGTCAGTTCATACATGAGTCAATACATACTATAAAAAATACATACACTACACTATACAACTGAACATAATATAATGAGCGTCTGAAAGAACATACTACTAACTAGACAAAGAGAACATACACTAGTACATACTATTCATACACACTATACTAGAGAACTTACTATGATGATAATCAGGGGAGACATACACTACACTAGTACATACACCACATACACACTATATCATAAATGTGAGGCACTACTTCGGGGCATGGCATCTCTTTCATTGCTCGTCTTGTATCCAGAGTCTCCTGAAGGGAGAGCGTGAATTCGTGTATAGATCTATACTGGACTGACCGTCCTACACCTTGCTGCTAGCTACAGTGGGACCTGCAAGTCTTCGGGTAATGAATGTCATAACATGTCGACGTCTTCGAGCGTCGTGTTTCATTAGGTCGATTAAGTATGGTTACAATTACATCACATTATACCTTAATTAACAATTGGTTTAAGGTAGTTAGTACAATAGTAATCATTATATTATTATTATACTACAGTACTTCATTATTTTACCCATTACATCTACATTGTGACCTCCTCACATAAAGGGTAATGTAAACTATATTTTTACTAATGATAGTCACGTTTGGGAAAAATACTCACTTTTACAGTGAACAAAAATACAATACACTTGATGCCTTGGTAGAAGGCTGCTTTTAATGCAAAATATAGGATTTTCTAGGAGATACAAACAATTACTACAAACATTTTACATACTTTTACATTCAAACTCTTAAAAAATTTTTCATACAAATTATGACACTAAATACTTATAAACTCACTAGCTTTAACGCTGATAAACTCTTTCAAAATAACTTGTATTCTCAGGTCATCAGGAGACAAGAACCGAGGCCAACTTTTGAGGAGATGGAGCACATACAAGACTAATCTTTTATTTTGATTCATATTTTGGTGTCTTATAAACCACATAACACACTTGTATTAAAATTATATTATTAATGAAATGGATGATGTTGTTTACTTTTTTACTATTGTTCTGTGTTGTGTTCCTGTACATGATGTCCTCCGCCCTAGAGCGTTTCCGCCGTTCTTGGTTTTGGGGTGTGACAGATTGGTATCAGAGCGTTGTTTATAGTGAATTGAGTATATCAACCCATAAAAGATATACTAACTATAAACACAATGGGATTAAAATACTCTGACCAAGAGTTTATACTTTTAAATAATAAAATATTTAACTAAGTATACATACCTGCATTCATACTAAAATCAGTTTCACTAGGACAGAACAAAAGTATTATGATTGTTGAATATAACCAGTAGGCTTGGGGATGTATGGTCAGTTCTCGGAGTGGCATAGCCTGATCAGTTATGCTGGTCTGAGAAGTGATTAGCATATGCCCAGGAATAATTGTGATATGGTAATAAGTCTAAAAACTTACCAACACTACCACCATGATAACATTAGAACAGAACATAAAACTAAAATACTATAGGAGTATTTCGTTTCACTATAGTTACTTGGTTGTGAACTAAAGAGGTCCTTACTAAGTAGGTCAATAGTTGCTAAGTGGATACTCTAAGGTTATATGAGATTAAGGTGTCATAGACGTAGAATCTGTGATCTTTGCTTTACTTCCTGTTCATTGTTTGGTTGTGGATTTCGAGTTAGGGTCGCTTATTCGAGGTTCTATCCTGTTTTGATTTCATATAACTAGTACACACTATACAAGTATTGAGGTAACTAGTAAGGATCATGTTATAATTATCTTAAGTAGTACGTCTATTTTTATAAGATTCTTATATCCTTTTTCTCGCGTAGATATCATTGCTGGGTACCATCCTCATGGCGACCCGAACTTCCCAAATCAAGGGAATGTTGGATGGCTTGAAGATGAGGTAGAAGATGAGCACCTCGTAGAAGGTTTTTCTAATGGTTCTAACGCCGAACCCGGAGTCAATAACCTACCCCCTGTGGCTCCTGTCACCCGAATCCTAACCCTCATCCGGCTTTTCAAGGCCCGACACCTGCATGAGTGGAATTCTTGGAAACATGGTGTGAAGAGCAAAATCAGCCGATGCCATTCAATGGAGACCGAAGTTTTTATGATCTGAGCGTAGGAGGCTCAGCAGAGAGGATTCTGCGAATTCTAGTCTGTAGAGTTGCCCGAAATGAAATCCAGGGCAGGATAGCTCTCCATCGCATCATGGAGGTTGATGCAAATGCAAGAATGCATACCATTTGCACCAGTCATCTTGAAAATGCTCGGGAGAGGTCCGCAGCAGACCACGAGGCCCTTCTACAAGCACTAGCTGAGACTCGGGCTGAAGTCATAAAACTCCGAGTTCGCCAGAGAGTTTATGAATGTTAGCTTCTCGACATGGAGCGTCAAATGGCAGACCTAAGGGTTCGCCCGAGGAATGCCCGTCCCCGGTAGAAGATGTCTGACTCATATTTTCATTTGGTTTTAGGAATAGCTTTTCTTATCTAGGTTCTACGAAGCTCTTGTCTATAAAATAGTCCTACCTTCCAAGTACTTTAACTAGACTTCTAAAACTGTCAACCTTTTTCCCTTATGGTTTGATCTAAGACCTACTGATAGGTCATTTTTCCCGAACTTGTTACATCAATAATTCCAGTAGTATTGACAGTTATCTAATCTGTTGAAAAATCAATACTCTTGTGTTTCTCTACTCTTCTATTGTGCCTCTATTTCAAAACATACACTCACTCAATTGTTAGACTATGGCAATTTAGCCCATGGATCACTCTCACTATTCTTACAATTGATTCTTACTATCATGTTCATCTTTATAAACTTATAGTTGAAAGATGCCTCCTCACAAATCAGCAAGGCATAATCCTCCACCTCCACCACCACCTCCTCCAGTAATCGATACGACAGCTCTAAATGCTGCAGTAGCTGCGACAGTGGCAACTGCCATGGCTCAGTATCACTCCACTGGTGTCAATGGAGGTGGAACGTCGGTTCATACTACTCAAGGTGAAATCCTTGTGCGCTCGATAGAGTGCTCCTACAAGGACTTCACTAACTGCAAGCCAAAGTCCTTCAAAGGGACTGGCATAGTCATTGCCCTCTTGCAATGGTTTGAGAAGACAGAGTCGATCTTCGAGATTTGCTCCTGCCCTGCCGCGAGCAAAGTCAAATTTGCTGCGTGCACCTTCGAAGAAAAAGCCCTTACATGGTGGAATAGCCATGTCAAGTCAATAACTCTAGTAGTGGCAAATGACATGGGCTGGGAAACTCTGAAAGACCTCATGATCTAGGAATACTGCCCGAGGGGTGAAATCCAGAAGTTAGAACAGGAACTATGGAGCCTAACCATGAAGGGCTCCAACATAGTCTCTTATACTACCAGATTTAGCGAACTGGCGTGCCTCTGTCCCAACATGGTTCCCTCCGAGGGAAAGAAAATCGAAAGGTACATCTGGGGGCTGGTGCCTCCGTATCAGGGAAATGTCTTATCTTCAAACCCTGCTACCTTCGACAGTGCCACACGATTGGCACAACGGTTCATCGATCATGGAGTCTAATCCCCGTCATCGACAACAACCCTAGCCATCTCAGAACACTCCAAAGCCGCTGACAACAAGCGAAAATTCTAGGATGACAAGAAGAAATAGAAAGCTACGAAAAAGCAGCAGGTTGTGGTGGTTCATGCCGCGATAGCACCTGCCGCTACTGCTCCGGTGAAGCTATACGCTGGAAACTTGCCTAAGTGTAACAAATGAAACTTCCACCACAATGTACCTTGTCAGGAATTGTAGTGCTCCAACTGCAACAAGAAGGGACACATTGTCCGCTTCTGCAAATCCCAGGCAAGGACAATCAACCAGGTCCCTGATGCTGGTGTGACTCAATCATGCTATGGATGTGGCGAAGTGGGCCACTATAAAAGGGACTGCCCCAAAGCAAGAAATGTTGGTGAAGCGGGAAGAGTTCTAGCTATAGGCCATGGGGAAGCAGTTGCTGACCCTACGGTGGTGACTAGTACGTTTCTCATTTAAAACTCTTATGCATGTATACAATTTGATAGTGGGGCAGAATGAAGTTTCGTAAACCAGGAATTTGCACGCTTACTTAAACAACAACCACACACACTTAAAGAACCATTCACTGTAGAAATGGCTAATGGGAAGAATGAGAGCACTGGTAGCATATACATAGGATGTAATCTAACTCTAGATGGCCATTCATTTCCAATATACCTCATGCCGATCTCGATTAAAAGTTTCAACGTCATCATCGGCATGGATTGGTTGAGTCTACATCGTGCCGACATTATGTGTTACGAAAAGGTTGTATGCCTTAATCTTCCGTCTAACGAAACTCTCATTATTTACAATGACAAACCCGACACAAGCCTTAGCATCGTCTCAAGTGTTCAAGCTCAAAAGTAACTACGTAAGAAATATCATGCATTCCTTGCACACGTAGTTGATACGATCCAAGAAACCAAAGACCTGAAGAACATCCCCGTAGCACGCAGCTTTCCCGACATCTTTCTAGAAGAACTACTAGGGTTACCTCCACAACGACAAGTCGAGTTCCGAATCGACTTAGTTTCGGGAGCTACCCCAGTAGCCAAATCGCCCTATCGTCTAGCACCAGCCGAGATGTAGGAACTGTCCAGTCAACTTAACGAACTGCTCAGCAAGGGCTTCATAAGGACAAGCTTCTCACCATGAGGAGTACCAGTCTTGTTTGTTAAGAAGAAAGACGGATCTTTCCGTATATGCATCGACTACAGAGAGTTCAACAAGCTAACGATTAAAAATCGTTACCCTCTGCCTTGCATAGACGATTTGTTCGACCAACTACAAGGGGCGAATTACTTTTCAAAGATCGATTTGAGATCCGGGTATCACCAGTTGTGAGTGTGAGGAGGATGTTCCGAAGACAGCCTTCCGAACTCGTTACGAACACCACGAGTTCGTAGTGATGCCATTCAGATTGACAAATGTGCCCACAGTATTCATAGATCTAATGAATAGGGTGTGCCGTCCTTACTTGGATCAGTTTGTCATTGTATTCATTGATGACATACTTCTCTACTCTCGAAGTGAGGAGGAGCATAGTAAACACCTGCGGCTGATCTTGGAAACACTGCGATCAGAGAAGCTCTACGCGAAGTTCTCAAAATGCAAATTTTGGATCCGAAGGGTCTAATTCTTAGGACACGTGGTTAGCGAAGAGGGAATCCACGTGGACCCATCCAAAATCAAGGCCATTGGGAACTAGTCAGCACCTAAGACGCCTACTGAAATTCGTCAATTTCTAGGCCTCGCAGGCTACTACCGCAGATTCGTACAGAACTTCTTCCGAATTGCGAAACCTCTTACAACATTGACCCAAAAGGGCGTGGCCTTTGACTGGGAAGAGAAACAAGAAAAGGCATTCCAAACGCTAAAACGAGCCTTGCGCACCGCACCGATACTATCCCTCCTCGAAGGAATAGAAGACTTCGTAGTCTACTGCGACGCTTCAAATCAAGGGCTCATATGTGTTCTGATGCAACGAGGTAAGGTCATCGCCTACACCTCAAGACAACTGAAGACACATGAAGTGAACTACACCATGCATGATCTTGAGCTAGGAGCAGTTGTGTTTGCTCTGAAGATTTGTAGGCACTACCTGTATAGTACAAAAAGCACGACCTTTATAGATCACAAAAGCCTGCAACTCATCTTCAACCAGAAGGAACTCAATATGACGCAACGATGATGGGTCGAGCTACTCAATGACTACGAATGCGAAATTCATTATCATCCGGGTAAAGCCAATGTAGTAGCAGACGCCCAAAGTCGGAAGGAATATTCTGGTTGAAGAGTCAAATCAATAGAGTCAAATCAATGACTATGACTATCTATTCGCACCTGTCCACACAAATCAAAGAGGCTCAAATCGAGGCCTTGAAACCAGAAAATATGGCAGGTGAATCCCTGCGAGGGATGGAGAAGAATTTGGAAGTCAAGGGTGGAAGAGCCTTATTCCTCATGGACCGGATCTGGACACCGAAGCACGGTGGCTTCAGAGACTTGGTCATGACCGAGGCGCACAACACTAGATATTCTGTCCACCTGGGGTCAGATAAGATGTACCTGAATCTTAAAAAGCTATACTGGTGGCCTAACATTAAAGCAGAGATTGCTACCTTCGTGAGTAAATGCCTTACTTGCGCAAAAGTTAAGGTTGAATACCAGAAACCATCAGACTTACTTCAACAACCGGAAATACCGGAGTGGAAATGGGAGCGGATTACTATAGACTTCATAACCAAGTTGCCCAAGAAGACGGGTGGACTAGATACCATTTCGGTCATCGTCGATAGATTGACTAAGTCCGCACATTTCTTACCAATCAAAGAGACTGACAAAATGGAGAAGCTTACAAGAACTTACATTAGGGAAATCATACGACTGCCTGGTGTCCCTATATCCATTATCTCTGATAGAGATAGTAGGTTCACTTCGAGGTTCTGGCAGTCGCTACAAAGTTCCCTAGGAACGAGGCTGGACATGAGTACAACCTACCATCTACAAACCAACGGGAAAAGTGAGAGAACGATACAAACACTGGAAGATATGCTAAGAGCCTGTGTGATTGACTTTGGGAAGGCATGGGATACTCACTTACCCCTTGTCGAATATTCCTATAACAACAGTTATAACACGAGCATAAAGGTTGCTCCATTTGAATCCCTCTATGGCTGGAAGTGCAGATCCCATCTGTGTTGGGCTGAAGTGGGTGACGCACTGTTAGCTAAAGGACGAGTTCTTGACAGCGCTCTCACAGGTCCGAAGATCATTCGGGAAATGACAGAGAAGATCGTTTAGATTCGTGAACGATTGAAAGCCTCTAGAGACCGACAGAAAAGCTACGCAAACAAACGAAGGAAACCTTTGGAATTCCAGGTGGGAGACCGCGTTCTTTTGAAAGAGTCACCCTGGAAAGGATTGATACGCTTCGGAAAGCGTTGAAAGTTAAATCCAAGATACATAAGGCCTTTCGAGATTATTGCTAGGATCGGCACCGTAGCTTACAAACTCAACCTACCCCATGAGCTCAGTAACGTACATTATACATTCCATGTCTCCAACTTGAAAAAGTGTCTGTCCAACGAGACTCTTGTAATCCCACTCGACGAGATCGAGATCAACGAGATCCTCAACTTCGTGGAAGAACCTGTAGAGATCATGGACCGAGAGGTCAAGCAGATGAAGCAAAGCCGCATCCCAATAGTGAAGGTTCGCTGGAACGCCAAGCGAGGACCGGAATTCACTTGGGAGCGCGAGGATCAAATGAAACTGAAATATCCTCATCTTTTTGCCTAGTTTTTGTAACTATTTACTGCTTAAACTCTAATTTCGGGACAAAATTCCCTCTAACGGGGGGATGATGTGACAACCCGAAATTTCCATCTTGTACAATAGATCAATTTAATCAAAGATAGACTCGTTTTGCTAGCTTTTAGCACTGTTTGGGGTCTATTTGACTGTTCGCCATCCAGTACAATTAAGGTAGGAACCTAGAAATGGGATAACATAATGCATATCATGCAAAATCGGGCGAAACACTCCAAAACATGTAGTGTGCGGCCATACACTTGAGTGTACGGCCACACACAGGTATGTGGGGCCGCACATCCATACCAGCCACACACTCTTGCCTATATATGCCATCCTTAGTCATTTTTTAACACTTTTCCCACTCCTTCAAAGCTGGAACACATTTTTATCTCAAGTACCATCGAAATCTTCATCTTGATCTTCAGAAAAGTATGTAATCCTTCCTTTGATTTGTTGATACATGAACTTAACTAGCCTTCTTCCCCACTTTGATCCACGAAAACACGTTTTTGGTGTTAGATGTTCAAAAACACCAAGAACACAAGAACACATACTAAACTTGTTGGAGTTTAACCATATTTCTAAGCTTCTAGATCGTGTAAACACTTATGATAGCTTGTTATATGCCAAGAACACTTGAAGATATGCTGGAAAAACGCCATTTCTCATAATCTTCAGGAGTGTACGGCTGCACACACCTTGTGTACGGCCACACACAGAATGTGCAACCATGTTAGGTCCTAAAATGGCAATAAACTCTATATAAGGCTAGGGCATGAAGTAGAAACCCTCCTAGATGAGTCTTAAGTGTTGAGAGAAAAACTTAGAGACACACTTGAACAAACGTTAGAACAAGTATATTGCGGAAAAGTTAATCTCGAAGGATCTAAAAGCTCAACAATAATATTTAGAGTTAGATGTTAGAGAGTTAGTTGCGGAAAAAATAAAGAAATTTAAATGACAACAACTGTTATATCAAGTATACACTTAAGTTGATTCCTAACGAGGAATACATTCAAGCCAAGTTAATAAGTGAGATCAAACTTAGTGATTAACTCACAAAAGACTTGATCCGAAGAGAGGTTGTAATCGATTATGAAAGTAAGAAGAGTGAGTAAGAGAGATAGAAAAGGTAACTTCAGAGATGTGTATTAGAATTAGATGCTATCATCCTTAAGTTTACAAGAGAATGAGCTCTATTTATAGAGACTCACAAAGATCACTAGATTACATCTCTAAGAGTAGCCATGCAAGGCATACTAGACAATACAGTGTATTACAAAAAGACAAAGTAAAGTAATCTAGAAAAGACTGCGGTAGATAGAAACTGCGGTTGGTGACTGCTGATGAAAAGACTTGACTGCGGGGGTTTGTTGGCCGCGGTAGCTGAAGTTCAAGAGGGTCACTTTTTATGTTTCGACAATTTCCCCCTAAGTGACCCCATTAACTTTTTGATCAGCTATCAAGTTTATGAAACTTGATCAGGATCCACTGGAACTTTCTGATGTTCTCCAACCAGATGATTCTTCTTAAGATCTCGAACTTGACTTCTGCAGTTGTGTGCTTTGATTTTTCCACTGCGTTTTGGCAGATGTCAAGTTGCTTCCTGGTGAGGTGACGCATGGCAGTCATAGGAATAAAATATTTGACATTATCGGTTTTCCTTTTGAAGATGACTCCAAGTTCAGGGTAGTTGGTTGCACCTAAGGATCTTTCTTCATAGCCTTCGGTAGGTATTGGTGTGGGGTCAAGTGTTGGCAGATCGACTTTCTTGGCAATGGTGGGGTAGATGTCTGCGTCGATCTTGGCAAAGTCACAGACTGTTTCCTTCAAGAAAGTATTAGCCCTCTCAATTGCAATCTTCATCTTCGGGTGCTTCTCAGAATTATGTTGAAACACCTTAGTGTTGAGAAAGACTTCTTTTGGATTCATACAGGGAAAATCAGCCTGGGTGCAGACATAATCGTGTTCCCTTCTGGTCAGAGTGTATTGGATGAAGTCAGCCTTCATGAACTTCTAGATTTTCTAGTTCTTGACTGCGGATGGTATATCGTTAGACCATATGTTGTCAACGGGAGAGGCATGCTTAGCATAAAATAGACTAAGTCTCTCAAATTCCATTGGCAGTCATTTGGCGTTGTCACACCCCCAAACCAGACGGCGGAAACGTCTGAGGGCTCGCGTGACTTTAATCGAATATCATCACAATGAATATACATGAATCATAACATAAATGTCACCATGCATCAATATATTACAATTGGAATTTGTTCACATCAAGTACATTGTTTAAATACTACACATTAATAACCTAAATAGCTTGAGTGCTTTTAACAACATAACATCTAACATTACTTCATATTACTCTTCCGCTTACCTGTTACCTGAGAATACAAGTTATTTTTGAAAAACTGTCAACATATGAAATGTTGGTGAGTTCATAAGCAATGTTGTGATAAAATGGTTTGTGTAGTTTGTAAAACCCAGAAAATCCGATATTTTCTGAAAAGACTTTTGTTTCTCAAAGTGTGAGATCCATAAGTTGATGCATGAATGATTTCAAAAACATATATATATATATATATATATATATATATATATATATATATATATATATATATATATATGAAGGGTATTTTGTATTATGGTTATAAGATTTCGAGCGAGTAGAATTGAATTCCCCGGAAAACCCGATGTTTTCTGATATTGAAATGTATTCGTGATTACTGATTTTTGTATTGTCTTAACGAATGAATATTGATTAATCCACATTGTATATCGTCCTAATTTTTGTCTACTTTGATTTCTCGTAACCCTTAGCGAACGAAGAAAAGGGGAGCATTATGTCCCACTACTATCGTAAGTACCTTAGGTTGTCGTGGATGCGAAAGACACGATGGTCTAACTCGCACTTGATTACTGTGACCTTACTTGCTTCTCTAATCGGACACTTTGACCCACTAGCACATAAAAGCTATTGAAAGTCCTTTTATAAAATATTGGGTCATTGAAGGCCCAATAACACATAAGCGTTATCCCTTTGGGCCCAAAGATCATGTTGGTGGGCTTGCAAGGCCTAACAAGCATGATTTGAAACTCATAAGCCCAAAGTTTGTAGATTTACTCATTGTAGTCATCACGTATCTATTGAATTGTTTTGATTTAACGATTGTTGTTTTGTTTTGATTCGAGATCGAATCAATTCGTTTATAATGATATTTGGTGTTGAATGTGTATTCGTTTTCCGTTTTGTCGGTAGTCGTGAATATTGTATTTTGTCTTAATGAATTAATTTGTTTAAAAGTAGAATTTGACCTTTTCACTACCTTTCTTTTATAAAAATAACACTTTTAGTCCTTTATATAAAAGAATTTCATTTTTAGTCCTTAAAACATTTTCTTGACACTTTTGTATCATAAACTTGTTGAAAAGACAGTTTTAACCCAAAATTTGTTTTGTTAACAACTTTATCCCTTCCAGAATGGTATTTCTCGGTTAAAACCCCATTTTTCGCAGCTTTTACAGTTTTGGGCCAAAATCTAAAAAGTTTACATTTTTTATCCTTTTTGGAATTGAAAAGCATTTTTGACCTTTGAAATAGTTTTATTACACTTCTTATCCCCTGTTTTGCAGAATGTTACCATTCAGCCCCTTAAAACTTCAAAATTTCGCAATTATGGGCTTATTGGGCCGAAAAGCCCATATTCAGCCCATTAAGCTAAAATTTTGCATTTCAAATCCTTTGAAATTCTAATATTCAGAAAAATGATTATAGAAACTGTTTTGACTCTTTTGACCCTCAAGAAACTGTGAATTGATAGTTTTTAACCCAAGTTTTGTATTTTTGGCAATTTAAGCCCTAAAATGGGTTTTATGTTAGAATATGTTCCTCATAACCTTATAAGCTATTTTTCTTGACTTGTTTAGTTTAAAATAACTTAGATTATGTTTGTTTCCTTTCTCATGTCATAGATCTCGACTTAACACTCCTTTTGGTTACATATTTGTCACAAAAACACATAAAATCACACACATACATGCATAAAATCACACATAGCATACATATACACATATATCTACACATTTTATTGTATTCTCCCCTATAAAACATATGAAAACCGAAAAGAGAGGGGTATGAAGCTCACCTTGAGTTGTAGTTTCGGTTTTGAAGAGAGAAAATCAGGAAGTTTCGATCCTAGTAAGCTTCCTTGGAGGATCTAGAACTTAGATGCTTCTAAGGTGCAAGATCACAAGTTAGAATAGATTTAGAAGAGATTTTTGATGAAATGAAGTAGCTAGATCATGGATTTAACATCAACTTACCTTAGATGATGTGTTTCTTGATGAAAGTCCTTAGACTTCACGCCAAATTTTCAAGATTTTTGGATGAAGAGGAGTGGATAATTCTTGAGTGATTTAGAGAGAATTTTGTTGTGAAATGTGTGTGTTTGGGAGACTCTCGGCCGAAAGGAAAAAGAAGAGGGAGAAGAAGAGAGAGAAGTGAGGTTGCATGGAAATATGGGAGTAGCATGGATGTTTGAAGTATAATACCTAGTTATCCCACAAATAAAAATGATGTGGCAAGCAAAGTCAACCCTTCTTCTTGGGTTTGTAGTTTGGGCCAAGAGAGAGAAGAAAAGAGTAGAAATTTTTGGGCTTTTTGCCCTTAAGCCCACATTATAGATTATTTAGATGATGTTTGGCCCAATTAAATCAAGGTGTAATTTTTATGACCTAATAGGGCTAAATTAAGTTGGTTGTGACCCATTAAGGCCCAAAATATTATGTTTCATGTATATGGGTCCATTTAGGGCCCATTAGAGGGTTCTAGATTCAAGATGGATAAATTGGAAGTTTATTAGTCCATTAGGCCCAATAAAGAAATCCTAGTCCAAAATGGACTTAAATTGGGATTTCAAAGGTTTCCAATTCTTTATTGACCATTTGTAGTGTTAGAATGAAGTATTTGATGAAGTTGTGTTGTTATAGAATAAGCATCATGCATGCTTTCATGTTATTGATTTATAGTTATTATAAGTGTTGTGGTTACAAGGTACCAAACTTTCTAGTTGTGACATCATCCCCCCGTTAGAGGCAATTTCGTCCTGAAATTCTTTTGAATGCTAGATTTGAGAATGCGAGAATAGATGAGGGTACTTCTGCTTCATTTGATCTTCACATTTCCATTTGAATTCTGGTCCGCATCTCGCGTTCCATCGAACTTTGACAATTGGAATGCGGCACTGCTTGGTACGCTTTACCTCTCCGTCCATGATTTCAACCGGCTCCTCGATGAACAGAAGGTTCTCATCGATTTTGATTTCCTCTTATGGAATGATGAGAGTCTCGTCGGATAAGCACTTTTTCAAGTTGGAAATGTGGAACACAGGGTGTACACTGCTGAGCTCGGCGGGTAGTTGCAGTCTATAAGCCACTGGACCGATTCGGGCAAGAATTTTGAAGGGTCCAATGTATCAAGGGTTCAGTTTGCCCCGCTTCCCAAAACGAATCACTCCTTTCCAAGGAGAGACTTTTAGTAACACCCTATCTCCGACTTCGAATTCCAAGGGCTTTTGTCATTTATCGGCGTAGCTCTTTTGTCTGTCTCGTGATGATTGCAGTCGTGCTCTGATATGAATTATCTTCTCAGTTGTCTCGCATATGATTTTGTGTCCCGTTAAGGCGTTGTTTGGCGTTTGCCCTCTCGCTAGCTGGGTGTCTCCTACCTCAGCCCAACACAATGGTGATCTACATTTACGCCCGTATAATGCTTCGAAACGAGCAACTTTGATACTCGAGTGATAACTGTTGTTATACGAGAACTCGATCAAAGGCAAGTGGGTATCCCATGACTTTCCAAAGTCTATCACACACGCTCGGAGCATATCTTCTAGTGTTTGAATGGTTCGCTCACTTTGACCATCCGTCTGTGGGTGGTAGGCAGTTCTCATATTGAGTTGTGTTCCAATAGCTTTCACTAGCGATTGCCAAAAGCGTGAAGTAAATCTACTATTTCTATCTGAGATGATAGATACCGGTACACCGTGGAGTCTCACGATTTCTTTGATGTAGATTCTTGTCAGGTGCTCCATCTTGTATGATTCTTTTATTGGTAGGAAATGGGCGGATTTCATTAGTCTATCGACTATTACCCAGATCGTGTCCAAACCGTCCGTCGACTTGGGTAGTTTGGTCACAAAATCCATGGTGATCCTTTCCCATTTCCACTTCGGAATTACTGGCTGCTGTAGTAATCCAGAGGGCTTCTGATATTCCTCCCTTACTTTAGCACAAGTGAGGCACTTGCTCATGTAAGTGGCAATCTCTGCCTTCATATTTGGCCACCAATAATGTTGCTTAACATCCAAGTACATTTTGTCTGAACCCGGATGGATGGAGTATCGCGTCTTGTGAGCTTTGTTCATGAATACATCTCTGAATCCCCCAAGTTTAGGGACCCATATGCGGTTCATGAAGTAATATGCTCCATCTTCCTTCACCTCCAAGTTCTTCTCCATTCCACGCAGCGCTTCACTTGTTTTGTTTTTCGCCTTCATGGCATCTGACTTGGATATCCTGATTTGCGATGTCAGGTGGGATTGGATGGTTATTGAGAGGGTCTTCACACAATGATTTGTGTATTCTTTTCGACTCAAGGCATCGGCTACCACATTAGCCTTGCCTGGGTGGTATTTGATTTCGCACTCATAGTCGTTTAGCAGTTCGACCCATCTTCGTTGCCTCATGTTTAGCTCCTTTTGATTCAAGATGTGTTGGAGACTCTTGTGGTCAGTGAAGATAGTGCACTTGGTACCGTAAAGGTAGTGTCTCCAAATCTTCAGGGCGAAGACTACTGCTCCCAACTCCAGATCGTGGGTCGTGTAGTTCACTTCGTGAGTCTTTAGTTGTCAGGATGCGTAAGCTATCACCTTTCCATGCTGCATGAGTACACAGCCTAAACCCTGATTTGACACATCGCAGTAGACTATAAAGTCTTTCGTTCCTTCGGTTAGCGATAGCACCGGCGCACTGCAGAGTGCTTGCTCCAGAGATCAAAATGCGGCTTCCTGCTTGTCCGTCCATACGAAGGGTACGACCTTTTGTGTAAGCATGGTAAGCAGTTTGGCCGTCTTAGAGAAGTTCTGGATGAATCTCCTGTTTCAGAGATCGAAATGCGGCTTCCTGCTTGTCCATCCATACGAAGGGTACGCCCTTTTGTGTAAGCATGGTAAGCAGTTTGGCCGTCTTAGAGAAGTTCTGGATGAATCTCCTGTAATAGCCTGCAAGACCCAGAAACTGGCGAATTTTTGTGGGTGTTGTTGGGATTGCCCATCCTTTGATAGCTTGGATTTTAGAAGGATCCACATGAATTCCTTCCTGACTAACAACATGTCCCAGAAAGTTCACGCTTCGGAGCCAAAAATCGCACTTGGTGAGTTTTGCGTACAACTTTTCGGTTCGTAGGGTTTCCAGGATTTGTCGAAGATGTTGGCCATATTCTTCTTCGCTTCGGGAATATACTAGGATATCATCGATGGAAACGATTACGAAATTATCAAGAAAAGGTCGGCAGATTCGATTCATTAGGTCCATGAATGCGGAAGGAGCGTTCGTTAGACCGAAGGGCAGTAAACAAATTCATAATGTCCGAAACGAGTTCGGAAGGCGGTTTTTGGAATATCCTCCTCCCGGACCTTGAGTTGGTGGTATCCAGATCGCAGATCTATCTTTGAGTAGTGACTAGCTCCTTAGAGCTGGTCAAATAGGTCGTCGATTCGTGGACGTGGATATCCGTTTTTGACAGTAAGCTTGTTAAGTTCTCTGTAGTCGATACACATCCTGAATGTACCGTCTTTCTTCTTGACAAAGAGAACTGGAGCTCCCCAAGGTGAGAAACTGGGTCGGATGAATCCTTTATCCAAAAGCTCATTGAGTTGACTGGACAACTCTTGCATCTCCGCAGGAGCCAATCTGTAGGGCGCTTTGGCGATGGGGGTAGCTCCTGGTACAAGGTCAATTCGAAACTCGACTTGTCTTTCTAGGGGTATTCCCGGAAGTTCATCTGGAAAGACATCTGGGAATTCACAAGCCAACGGAATGTCTTGAATGTTGACCTCTTTCTTGGATTTGTCTACTATGTGAGCTAGGAACGCCAAGTCCTTCTTTCGTAGGTACTTCTGCGCTTTAATGCACGAGATAAGACGAAGGTTCGTGCTGGGTTTGTCCCCGTAAACAACTAGGGTTTCGTGATTTGGGAGATGAAGGCGAACGGCCTTCTCGTGACACATAATTTCAGCATGATGGGGGTTTAACCAATCCATGCCGATAATCACATCAAAACTCCTATTGGAAAGAGGCATTAAGTTGATTTGAAAGACGTGATGATTTAAGGCTAGGGTACATCCGATATAGATTTCCCCAGTGGATTCTGTCTTCCTATTAGCCATTTCCACCGTGAAGGTTTTATTAAGCTTCTGGGGTTGTTGATTTAACAAGTGTTTGAATTTATTGCTCACAAAACTCCGTTCTGCTCCAGTATCAAATAGGACGCATGCATAAGTGTGGTTTAGGAGAAACATACCAGTAACAACAGTGGGATCCTGAACCGCTTCTCCCTGACCCATAGCTAGCACCCTTCCTGTTCTTGCATTCCCAGGTTTGTTGGTGTTGGGGCAATTTCGACGGATATGCCCTGTCCTTCCACATCCGCAGCAAGTGGGGCTTGATCCTGTGTTATTGCTGCTGTTGTTGGTGTTGTAGTGGTTGTTGCTGCGGTTGTTGTTGTTGTTGTTGTTGTTGTTGTTGTTGTTGTTTCCTTGTGGCTGATTCTGGGGAGGATAGGTCCTGCAATACTTTGCAGTGTGACCCTTCCGATTGCAACTGGTACAATGCATTTCCCTGCATTCGCCATTATGGTGGTAGTTGCATCTGTTGCACTTTGGGAGATTCCCAGAATACTGCATAGGAGCACTTGGATTAGCTGAGGCTAGAGCATTGAAGGGTACTTGAGTGGTTGCAACATTAACAGTCACCGTTTGTTGCTTCTTTGCCGATTCCAAGCCTTGTCGCCCTTTTCTCTTTTTGTTCTTTCCTTTCATGTTGTCATTCTCTTTCTTGCCCTCGATTTCTGTTGGCTTCTCGCCCTTTTTGTTGTTGTGGTCGTACAGCTTCTTGGCCAATCTCTTGGCACTGTCGAACATTTCAGGTTTTGCAGCGATCACATTTCCTTGGATTGGGGAGATCAGTCCCCAGATGAATCGTTCGATTTTATTTCCTTCCGTCGTAATCATGCCAGGGCACAATAATGATAGCTCGCTAAACTTTGATATGTATGCATCTATATCAGAGTTTCGAACAGTAAGATCCCACAGCTCTTGCTCCATCTTCTGAATTTCTCCACAAGGGCAGTACTCAGCCATCAGCATTTCCTTCAGCTCCATCCATGGCATAGAGTTGGCTACAGGGAGAGTCATGGCCTCTATATGTCCATTCCACCAGGTGAGAGCCTGGTCGAAAAAGGTGCACGCAGCAAACTTCACTTTTAATTCCTCAGGGCATTCACATATTTCGAACACCGATTCCACCTTCTCAATCCACCTTTTCAGGGCTATTACACCACCTGTGCCATTAAAGGTTCGCGGCTTAGCATTGGTGAAATCTTTGTAGGAGCATGTTTTGTTGGTCCTTGATTGATCCCGTTGTTTGAGCTTCCTGCCCCTTGTCCGTTGAATCCTCCATTTTTCCCTTGGTGAATCTGTGCCATTGCTGTGGTGACCGCAACAGACACAACTGCTTGGAAAGCAATTGAGTCAACTTCTGGAGGGGTTGGTCTAGGGTTACCGCGAGTTGGTCGTCGAGGCATCTTTCTGTCATGGAACAGAAAGATGTTGAGTGCCTATGGTTTCATGAGATGGTGATCCTATAAACTAGGTACGTGGCACGAACTTAAGCAATTTCACAATTTAGCAAACAATCATGGATATATATAACACATAGCAGATTACAACATCACAGTAGAACACATAAAACCTTTCATTAATATTATCCGCATTTTTGATACATGAAAATTTTGCTCAAAAGAGCATACATAAGTGGTGCAATTTCGGCAGCATAACGGCTCTATGAGTAGTGTAATCACTTAAACATAGAGTCGGGGTACATAGCATAGATGCTAGTGACATAGTACTAAAGACGGGTATGACTAGTCCTAGTCATGGTGGGATGTGCTAGGGAGTGGTGCTGAGGAAGTGGAGGCTCCCTGAACACGAGCCAAATGTTGTTCCGCATCTCGGATTCGAGCCTCCCACCTCACCTGTCTCATGTGGAACTCTCGGATACCATCTCGCGTTTCCTGCTCTGCACGCTCAACCCTAGTCCGCATCTGGTTCATCTGATCGGCGGTGCTCTGAGCTAGGTCGTCATTGTTCCGCAATCGTCTCACCATGACCGGAAGAGCACGATCGGCCGGTCCTCCATCCCTCAGGTCATAGAACTCGCGTGACATGCCGAACGAGGGTCGCTGTCCCTGCTGTCTGTCCATCTCCAAAGGTTGATACCCCAGGGGGGTGTAGGACCAGTGTGGACTACTCAATAAGCAGGCACCCTAATCGGATAAGGGGGGTTGATGACTTCGGACTCTGCATCCGAATCACCATCTTCGTCTTCGCTGGTTTCCTCCTCGAGACCTCCTTCGGCTTCCTACTCCTCCTGGTCCACCACTGGCTCGACAGGTCTGTCTCCGGCTTCCGCCTCAGGTTCCCCTTCGGATTCCTCCTCGGGGTCTTCCTTGGGTTCCTCTTCAGACTCCTCCTTAAATTCTTCCAGCCATCCGTTATCCCCCTGATTAGGAAAATAAGGATCTCCGGGGTGATGGAAACCAGCCATGCTGTCTGCGAGGGTGTATAAACATGCTAGTATCATTCCTAAGACGTATAGATTGAGTTGTTGTTCTCTTTTTGGTGATAAAGGGCTATGCTTTTAGGTTTTTCTACCATCACGATTTCCTCGGGACACGTGATAGTTGTATCTTGGAAGAAATGTAGTTGATCAGGCTACATCCTCTCCTTGATACAACCATGTACAGTCCCGGCTTACCCGAGATGATAGCATTATCTTGTTTGGTTTGGTATTATATTCTATTTCCTAATTCACACAGGAAAAGATGTTTTATAATTGTGTTTTTATTTGTTTTGTTTTGTTCAGAGTTGGGTTAGTCCCTTTTTGGTTTATAGTTGCGTATCAATGTGTGGTTAGATATGCTAGTTCACAATAAACAAAGCTCTGATACCAACCTACCACACCCCCGAACCAGACGGCAGAAACGTCCGAGGGCTCACGTGACTTTAATCGAATATCATCACAAGGAATATAAATGAATCATAACATAGACATCACCATGCATCAATATATTACAACTGGAATTGTTCACATCAAGTACATTGCTTTAATATTACACATTCATAACCTAAATAGTTTGAGTGCTTTTAAATACATAACATCTAACATTACTTCATATTACTCTTCTGCTTACCTGTTACCTGAGAATACAAGTTATTTTGGAAAAACGTCAACATATGAAATGTTGGTGAGTTCATAAGCAATGTTGTGATAAAATGGTTTGTGTAGTTTGTAAAACCTAGAAAATCTGATATTTTCTGAAAAGACTTTTGTTTATCAAAGTGTGAGATCCATAAGTTGATGCATGAATGATTTCAAAAACATATATATATATATATATATATATATATATATATATATATATATATATATATATATATATATATATATGAAGGGTATTTTGTATTATGGTTATAAGATTTCGAGCGAGTAGAATTGAATTCCCCGGAAAACCCGATGTTTTCCGATATTGAAATGTATTCGAGATTACTGATTTTTGTATTGTCTTAACGAATGAATATTGATTAATCCACATTGTATATCGTCCTAATTTTTGTCTACTTTGATTTCTCGTAAGCCTTAGCGAACGAAGAGAAGGGGAGCATTATGTCCCACTACTATCGTAAGTACCTTAGACTGTCGTGGATGCGAAAGACATGATGGTCTAACTCGCACTTGATTACTGTGACCTTACTAGCTTTTCTAACGGGACACTTTGTCACACCCCCAAACCAGAACGGCAGAAACGTTCGGGGGCGGAGGATGTCATATTCAGTATCATAACAGTTCATAGAAAGAAAAGTACACACCACCATACATATATAAAGGTTTTAAAACTGTTTACATAATGGTATTCGTTACATGTTAAAAAGATAAATACATAAACATCTTTCAAAAGAAGTAATTAACGCCAGCGCGTTAATCCCCAAAAGTTGATTTCCAACCTGCTTAGCGGTTCCCTGAGAATACAAGTTATTTCAAAGAGAAAGTGTCAACAATTAAGTTGGTGAGTTCATAAGTGGTTTAGAAAAATTGAATGCCATTCCAAAATGAGTGTATGTTTTCCAAGAAAATCCCTTATTTTCTTATAAAAGTAAGGAATGCATGAGAATATTTGTGTTGTAAAATGCAGCTAGTTGAATCAAGAAAAACCCTTATTTTCCTATTAGTTGTTTGGTTTGTCTACAGGAAAATCTCATATTTTCCTAAAGTAATAGTTAGTCTAATGTCCAAGACTAAAACCGAAAGCAAGCGATATGCTTTAGAAGATTGAAGCATAGATTTATATAATAAAACCTATAAGAAGATTTCAGTTGTTAGATAAAGAATAGTTTTAATAGCTACTCATTCATCAATCAGGCGTACTATAATAATTATATATCTTATGAGTTTTATAACCATACTAAACATAATATGCCTGTAGCGACGTTCTTCAGGCGTAGTAGCATTATGACAAACTCTCACCCCAAAAGACGGACTGTAGCTAACAGTCAGGGCGCGGGATCATGACTTCCCGTATAGATCTATACACATTTGACACGTTCTCTGAATGAGAGACTCTGGTTATAGACGGGACTTGTAGCAATACCTTTTAGCAAAAGGCAGTATTTGAAGATGTACACGTCTCACGGATTCTCAACTAAGTCTGTATTAAAGTAATAGTTTTGTATGTAAAGTTTATCCTTTTTCACAATGCTTGACAAAGCATAAATCATAAGTTCTTAGAATGTATAAAACTGTTTAGCAACGAAGGATACTTTGGAATTTCTAGATACTTCGTATAAATCTAGTGCATGCAAAGTATGACAAGAGTTTTCACATAGTAGTAATGAATCAAAAGTGATTCATTTGATAAAAACGAGTAAAGTGAAACTTTATGAACTAGACGATAATAACCATATGTTTACTTGTAATCCCCCCCTAAAAGAGTATAAAAAGCATTTAAAAACGTATTTAAAGTGTGTTCGTAGGGGTATGAACTCACTTGATAGATTGAAGAAGGTGTGTCGAAAACCGAGCTTAACTTTGACTTGAAAAAGCGGATTTTCTCGGGAATCTCGGGAGCGTAAAACTTCCTTCGGGGCTTGAGTATTAGAATCGGGGCTTCGGGATATTTATTGCACGGAAAACGAGGCAAAACGCAAGAAAAATGAGAGAAAATGAGCAAGTTTCCCCGGAACCCTCGCATCCCTTTTATAGGGGCTGAGAGGCCTCGCTACGCGGGGCATACGAGGTTACGCGGGGAGAACTCGTGCGTCATGCGTGACCGAGTCCTCGACTGCCTCGGCTTCGGACGGGACGGGACGGGGCAGGGCATAGCCTCGCATAGGGGCGATGTGGATGAACCGGAGCCTAGGCCTTGAGTACGCGGGGCGTACGCCTGTACGCGGCGCGTAACTCGGATAGACTTGCTGACTCCTCCTTCGGATAATACTAAGGTTTAATAATAAAATTTATATTTTATTTATTTAATAAACTTTTAAAATTCATATCTTCTTCATACGAACTCCGTTTTCGATGTTCTTTATATCCACGCGTAGGTGAGACTATGCTCTACAACTTTCGTTTAGATTCCGTCGGCAAATTTCGAAATTACTTTTATTATTTATTTTTAAAAGTTTGGGGTAAGAAAAGTTCGTTAATAATTCATAACTTTTCATACGACGTCAGATTTGGGCGTTCTTTTTATGTATGTTTGTGATTTAATGATATCTATGACTTTCATTTAGACACCTAAGGTCAAAAAGTATTTTATCGAAACTTCGCGTTTTTACGTATCCGTATTGCCGGTTTTTGTCGGAAGACTTAGAATGGTCATAACTTCTTCGTTATAACACGGATTTTAGTGTTCTTTATATGTTTGGAAACCTTAAGACGATATCTACTACATAGTGTACTCCAAACAGAGCTTTTGAATATTTCATTTTTCGATGATATTTTTATCACCTTTCAAAGAGGTTACAAGACTCGATTTTTAATGACCTGAAATAACGAGTTGTTACATCATCTCCCCGTTAGAGGGAATTTCGTCCCGAAATTAAATACAAGAGAAAAGATTTAGGGGCTGAGGAAAAGATGCGGATACTTCTGTTGCATCTGATCTTCTCGTTCCCACGTGAACTCAAGTCCCTTCTTAGCATTCCAACGGACCTTTACTATTGGTATGTGACTCTGTTTAGTTCGTTTAATTTCCCTATCCATGATCTCGACGGGTTCTTTCACGAAGTTAAGATTTTCGTTAAGTTCGATTTCGTCGAGTGGAATTACAAGTGTTTCGTCGGACAAACATTTTTTCAGGTTCGATACGTGGAATACTGGATGTACTTTGTTAAGCTCGATTGGAAGCTGGAGTTTGTAAGCCACTGGACCAATTCTTGAAATGATTTCGAAGGGTCCAATGTACCGAGGATTTAGTTACCCACACTTTCCAAAGCGTAGCATGCCCTTCCAGGGTGAGACCTTTTAGCAGTACACGGTCACCAATCTGAAATTCCAAGGGTTTTCGTCTTTTGTCGGCATAGCTCTTTTGCCTATCCCTTGAGGATTTCAGTCGTTCTCGTATTTGCACGATCTTTTCAGTCGTTTCTCTGATGATCTCCGGACCAGTGAGGGTGCTATCAGCGATTAGACCTTTTGCCAATTGCGTGTCGCCTACTTCCGTCTAGCACAAAGGTGATCTGCACTTACGGCCGTAAAGGGCTTCAAATGGAGCAGTCTTGATACCAGTATGATAACTATTGTTATAAGAGAACTCGACTAAAGGTAAGTGAACATCCCACGCTTTACCAAAGTTGATCACACATGCTCGCAACATGTCTTCCAAGGTTTGGATCGTTCTCTCACTCTGTCCGTCAGTTTGTGGGTGGTAGGCTGTACTCATATCCAAGCTTATTCCCATGGATTTTTGCAATGATTGCCAGAATCTGGAAGTGAATCTGCTGTCTCTGTCCGAGATGATAGACATTGGCACTCCATGAAGTCGTACGATCTCTCGGATGAAGATTCTCGATAGTTTTTCCATCTTATCAGTTTCCTTGATTGGTAAGAAATGAGCGGACTTGGTTAGTCTGTCGACGATCACCCAAATAGTATCTTGGCCACCCTGAGTTTTGGGAAGTTTCATTATGAAGTCAATGGAAATCTGTTCCCATTTCCACTCAGGTATTTCAAGTTGATGGAGTAGACCTGAGGGTTTTTGGTGTTCTATTTTTATCTTGGCGCAAGTCAAGCACTTGCTCACATAGGTAGCAATCTCTGCTTTCATGTTTGGCCACCAGTAAAGTTGCTTGAGATCTAGATACATCTTATCTGACCCTGGGTGCACGGAGTATGGAGTCTTGTCTGCTTCGCTCATAACTACCTCTCTGAACCCACCAAACTTGGGTGTCCAGATTCGGTTCATGAGGTAGCGTACTCCGTCACTCTTGATTTCTAGGTTCTTGTCCATCCCCCTAAGGGTCTCACCTGTCACGTTTTCGGGTTTCAAGGCCTCTATTTGAGCTTCCTTGACTTGTTATGACAGGTGTGAATGGATCGACATGGTTAACGACTTCACTCTTCGACCAGAGTACTCCTTACGACTAAGGGCATCGGCCACGACGTTTGCCTTTCCCGGATGATAGCGAATCTCACATTCGTAGTCGTTGAGCAATTCGACCCAACGTCGTTGTCTCATGTTTAACTCCTTCTAGTCGAAGATGTGTTGAAGGCTCTTGTTGTCTGTAAAGATGGTGCACTTGGTCCCATATAGGTAGTGCCTCCAGATTTTCAGAGCGAAGACCACCGCTCCAAGTTCTAGGTCATGAGTGGTGTAGTTGACTTCATGTGTTTTCAGTTGTCGTGAGGCATATGCAATAACCTTTCCTCTCTGCATTAGTACACAGCCCAGCCCTTGCTTCGAAGCGTCGCAATACACCACAAAATCTTCGATCCTCTCTGGAAGAGAAAGAATGGGCGCACTGCAAAGGGCCTGTTTCAGAGTTTGAAATGCAGCATCTTGTTTTCCTCCCTAGTTGTAGGTCACACCCTTCTGAGTTAAGGCGGTAAGAGGCTTTGCGATGCTGGAGAAGTTCTGAATGAACCTTCGATAATAACCAGCAAGACCTAGAAATTGGCGAATTTCTGTTGGTGTAGTTGGTGCAGCCCAATTTTTTATAGCCTTGATTTTTTATGGGTCCACGTGGATTCCTTCCTTGCTGACCACGTGACCGAGGAAGTCCACCTTTCTAATCCAAAACTCGCATTTTGAGAACTTAGCATAAAGTCTCTCAGTTCGTAACGTCTCTAAGACTTGTCTCAGATGTTGACTATGCTCTCCTTTATTCTTCGAATAAATGAGTATGTCGTCTATGAATACAATCACAAATTTATCCAAGAATGGACGACATACCCGATTCATTAGATCCATGAATATGGTCAGCGCATTGGTTAGTCCGAACGGCATCACTACGAACTCGTATTGTCCGTATCCCGTTCGGAAGGCCGTCTTGGGAACCTCACTCTCCAGGACTCGCAGCTGGTGATATCCCGATCTCAGATCGATCTTGGAGAAGTAGTTGGCTCCTTGGAGTTGGTCGAATAAGTCGTCGATTCGGGGTATGGGATATCGGTTCTTGATGGTAAGTTTGTTGAGTTCTCGGTAGTCGATGCACATCCTGAATGATCCATCTTTCTTTTTCACGAATAACACGGGTGCTCCCCAAGGCGAGAACCTCGGCCTGATGAATCCTTTTCCGAGTAGCTCATTCAGTTGGCTGGATAGCTCCTGCATCTCCGTCGGGGCTAACCGATGGGGCGCTTTGGCTACTGGGGTAGCTCCGGGAACCAGGTCGATTCTGAACTCGACTTGTCTCGCGGGTGGTATTCCTGGAAGGTCCTCGGGAAAAACGTCGGGAAAATCGCATACGTCAGGCACATTCTTGATGTCTTGGACTTCGCGTTTCACATCCACGACATGTGCCAAAAACGTGTGATACTCCTTGCGTAGGCACTTCTGAGCTTGGATACTTGAGATGATACGAAGAGTGGTACTGGGTTTGTCGCCCAAGACAAAGAAAGTTTTGCCGGTTGGCAGATTAAGGCGAACGGCCTTATCGTAACATAAAATGTCAGCATGATGAGAACTCAGCCAATCCATGCCAATGATGACATCGAAACTCTTAATCGAGACTGGCATGAGGTTGATTGGAAAGGGATTATCATTTAGAGTTAGGGTACAGTTTAAGTATATCTCCTTAGTGCCTTCGGTTTTACCGTTGGCCATTTCTACTATAAACGGTTCACTTAATGATTGTGGTAATGGCTTTAGCAGGCCTTTAAAATCGTGACTCAAAAAACTTCTCTCCGCTCCACTATCAAACAAAATGCATGCATACGAGTTATCAAGAAGAAACGTACCCGTAACAACAGTGGGGTCCGCAACGGCTTCATCTTGTCCCATTGCGAATACTCGGCCCCTTCCGCCGGTATTCCTGTTGTTTGCCTTAGGTCAGTCCCTGCGGTAGTGCCCCGTGTCTCCGCACTCAAAGCAGGCGTGGCTTACTCCGCTATTAGCAGTGGTGGCGGATTGTTGGGTCGTCTCTTTGCAGTAGCGGGTTGTATGCCCCTTCTTATTGCACCTAGTACATTGGAGGTCACGGCAGAGACCGTGGTGGTGGAAGTTGCATTGGTTGCATTTCGGAAGTTTCCCATTGTAAGAGCTTGTGGGGGCAGTGTTGGTAGGTACAGTAATAGCGTGGGTCGCTACTACTTGTTGTTTCTTGGGGTTCTCCTGTAGGGTTTGACCCCTTCTCTTGTTCCAAGGCCTACTCTAGCCGTGTGCCTCCTTAGATGGATTGGCGGTAGCTGCAATGGTACCCTGTTTTACCCCGTGGTCGATGAGTCGTTGAGCCAGGCGTTTAGCGTTGTTGTAGGTAATAGGGTTGGAAGCTAGGACATTCCCTTGAATCTGGGGTGACAACCCCCAAATGTACCTTTCAACTTTCTTTGATTCTGGGTTGACCATGGTAGGGCACAGTGCAGTGAGGTCATTGAACCTAGCTGTGTAGGCGACTAGATCAGGCCCAGTCATCTTCAGATTCCAAAGCTCATGCTCAAGCTTTTGCACTTCTCCCCTTGGGCAGTATTCTTCCAGTAGTAGAACCTTCAGATCCTCCCAACTCATGGCGTTGGTGACAGTGAGCGTCACCGAATTCACATGGCTTTTCCACCAAGTGAGGGCTCGATCTATGAAGGTGTAAGCAGCGAACTTAACCTTGCTCGTTTCTTGGCATGAGCAGATCTCGAAGACTGTTTCAGTCTTTTCGAACCATTGCATTAGTGAAATGACTCCCCCAATGCCATTAAAAGTCTTTGGCTTTGAGTTGGAGAACTCCTTGTAAGTACATTCTCTTACTTGACCATGACCAGTGCCACGATTGGAATGATTCGTGGTGCTTCCTGTACCTCCATTTCCATTGGAGTTTATTTGCGAGAGAGCTGCTGTGATAGCAGCCTGGACCATCGCCGGATCATACGTTGGTGATGGAGGTGGTGGTGGTGCCGTGCCCGGTCTGGGTCTTAGGTTTGGACGAGGAGGCATCGTGCTGCCAAAAGAAAATGAGAGATTATTAGTTTTGGTGGTTGAGAGTTGAATGATATTGAGTTAACTTTCTTTAATAGTTCAAGAATTTGGTTTGACCAACACAGGGTCTTGAGCTTGATTTACAAATGGAGTTTGAATAGATATACTTATGAATTGAGTGAACTGCACATAATTAAGACATGAAAGAGATATGCCCTATATATATACATATTAAACATATAGTTGTGTTACATCTGAGTTTAGACAAAAGTTTTTGACCTTCCTAAAGGTCTCCGAATACAGAAAGTTTAGAGAAAAATAATACTTTTATCCGAAGTCCTAATTTATACCAAAATTTGGGATTTTGGCAAGCACTACTTGCGACGTAGGTTGCGCTTGGAGCTTGATTCCGCATCCGATTGCTTTGCTCCCATAAGACGCCTATCGAAGGCGGCCTGTTGTTCCCTTAATTCGGCGAGGGCTGCATTCATTTGCGCCTGGAATGCCTCGATTTGGAGTTGGTCATTGTCCTGAGCTCTGTCCAGCCTACGGATGTCGGACGTGTAAACCTGTACTTCCACGTTGACTTCCCGAATCCGGCTAGCTTGAACTCCGGATTGGTAGGGCTGGTTGGCGAGTTTGCCCACCATGACTGGGAGTGCCCGATCGGCTGAACCTCCACCGCGGACATCGTAGAAGTCTCGACACATGCCGTAGGGAGGGCGTAAGCTCTGTTGTTGGCTCCAATGGTGGAGGTGACTCCCCCATACAGGAGTGGGTCCTTGGAAGTTCCTCACATGGATGGGAGGTTATGGGGCCGGTAGATTGATAATCTCTGGTTCCGAATCTATACCAGAGTCATCTCCTTCATCCAACTCTATAGGCTCTTCGTCTTCTTCAGGATCTTCTTCGATCCATCCTCCATTACCTTGGTTGGGGTAGTAGGGGTCATTGGGGTGATGGAATCCAGCCATTGAGTCTGTACGAGAATAGGGTTAAGAATTCACTATAAGCTAGAGCACATGAAATTTACCCTTAAGTTTAATGGTTGTTGATACTCAAATACTCCCTTAGTATTATTTAACGATATGCTTTTGGTGAGTTTTAAATTTGTTGTCCACTGCAGACACTCCTTGGCATACGTTAGCCGGCTCTAGGACAAATATAGTTGATCAGGCTATATTCTTCCCAGTTCCGATTACATGTCCCAAGTCGTACCTGCACTGCACAACTTATTTATAATACTTCTAAAATGATCCGATATGAAACAGTTATTGGTATGAAATGAGTGCATGCCTACTTTACAAAAATTAAATAAATTTTAATTTCAAAAGTATGACTCTTCTCAGAGTGTTTGCCCAGTTGAGTTTATAGTTGTATACCAAAAAAAACAAATGGTTTTCATATACTTAATTCCCTATAAACAATGCTCTGATACCAATCTGTCACACCCCCAGACAAGAACGGCGGAAACGTTCGGGGGCGGAGGACGTCATATTCAGTATCATAACAGTTCATAGAAAGGAAAGTACACACCACCATACATGTATAAAGGTTTTAAAAATGTTTACATAATGGTATTCGTTACATGTTAAAAAGATAAATACATAAACATCTTTCAAAAGAAGTAATTAACACCAGTGCGTTAATCCCCAAAAGTTGATTTCCAACCTGCTTAGCGGTTCCCTGAGAATACAAGTTATTTCAAAGAGAAAGTGTCAACAATTAAGTTGGTGAGCTCATAAGTGGTTTAGAAAAATTGAATGCCATTCCAAAATGAGTGTATGTTTTCCAAGAAAATCCCTTATTTTCTTATAAAAGTAAGGAATGCATGAGAATATTTGTGTTGTAAAATGCAGCTAGTTGAATCAAGAAAAACCCTTATTTTCCTATTAGTTGTTTGGTTTGTATACAGGAAAATCCCATATTTTCCTAAAGTAATAGTTAGTCTAATGTCCAAGACTAAAACCGAAAGCAAGCGGATATGCTTTAGAAGATTGAAGCATAGATTTATATAATAAAACCTATAAGAAGATTTCAGTTGTTAGATAAAGAATAGTTTTAATAGCTACTCATTCATCAATCAGGCGTACTATAATAATTATATATCTGATGAGTTTTATAACCATACTAAACATAATATGCCTGTAGCGACGTTCTTCAGGCGTCGTAGCGTTATGACAAACTCTCACCCCAAAAGACGGACTGTAGCTAACAGTCAGGGGGATCATGACTTCCCGTATAGATCTATACACATTTGACACGTTCTCCGAATGGGAGACTCTGGTTATAGACAGGACTTGTAGCAATACCTTTTAGCAAAAGGCAGTATTTGAAGATGTACACGTCTCACGGATTCTCAACTAAGTCTGTATTAAAGTAATAGTTTTGTATGCAAAGTTTATCCTTTTTCACAATGCTTGACAAAGCATAAATCATAAGTTCTTAGAATGTATAAAACGGTTTAGCAACGAAGGATACTTTGCAATTTCTAGATACTTCGTATAAATCTAGTGCATGCAAAGTATGACAAGAGTTTTCACATAGTAGTAATGAATCAAAAGTGATTCATTTGATAAAAACGAGTAAAGTGAAACTTTATGAACTAGACGATAATAATCGTATGTTTACTTGTAATCCCCCCTAAAAGAGTATAAAAAGCATTTAAAAATGTATTTAAAGTGTGTTTGTAGGGGTATGAACTCACTTGATAGATTGAAGAAGGTGTGTCGAAAACCGAGCTTAACTTTGACTTGAAAAAGCGGATTTTCTCGGGATTCTCGGGAATCTCGGGAGCATAAAACTTCCTTCGGGGCTTGAGTATTAGAACCGGGGCTTCGGGATATTTATTGCACGGAAAACGAGGCAAAACGCAAGAAAAATGAGAGAAAATGAGCAAGTTTCCCCGGAACCCTCGCACCCCTTTTATAGGGGCTGAGAGGCCTCGGTACGCGGGGCGTACTCGTGCGTCAGATTTAGGAGGATGTGGACTGGACAGAAAGAGAACTACCGGTGGATGTCAACTTCTTGACGGAAAACTCGTTAGTTGGCAGTCCAAAAAGCAAACCTGCATATCACTATCCACAGCTGAAGCTGAATATATCGCTGCAACATCTTGCACTTCACAAGTTATTTGCATTCAGAGTCAACTAAGAGATTACGGGCTCAGTATGAAGAAAATTCCTCTATACTGTGACTCAGAAAGTGCAATAAGGATTTGTCACAATCCAGTGCAACATTCAAAAATGAAGCACATTGCACTTAGATATCATTTCATCAAAGATCATGTAGAAGATAGGAACGTGGAAGTACATTTTGTTCGATCTACTGATCAATTGGCTGACATATTCACTAAGGCATTACCTGAAGCACTATTTAACAAAATCTTACAAGGCTTGGGTATGATGGAAGCAGAGTCGGTATCGAACACTCAAATCTCTCACTAAAATAAGACATGCGAAATGGAGCGAATGCTCCGTCTATTTCGGCTCTAAAATATTTGGGAACCGAAATGAACTGAACGCTCGGTCTATTTCGACTCTGAAATTTTTAAGAACCAAAGTGAACCGAACGCTCGGTCTATTTCGCTTCACTCAATTGAGATAAGGTTTCGGTTGTATACTATGTACACTTCTTCTCTTCTCTTTATTTGGTCTATGCATATTTATTTTATCTGCTTTCTGTTTTTTTTACTTTAATTTTTTTCCGAAAACTTCAAAAATCCAAAAATATATTTTTATTATTTTATTTTTTTTAACAAAACTTCAAAATCCAAAAATATTTTTTATTATTTTATTTTTCTTCAGAAAACTCAATATTTCAAGATATTTTTTGATTTGTTTGTTCTGTGGGGTGTGTTTGTTATTACTTTAATTAGGTCCCAAAGGTTTCAAAATCAAAGAATTTGGAGTTTCGACAGGTATAATTATTTCTATACGAGCTAGTTAACGGTCCCTAGAAGCATGCTGCTGTATGTTGACCAAATCCTCTATGATGCCGAGTAGGCCTTAACGATTCGATTTATACCTATCGTTTCTTCCCAATAAGGCCGCCTACATCAACTCCGTCTAAAGCTACCTTACTCTTCTCATTTGAGTTAAGAGTTTCTCTGCTTGGTCATATTTTTACAGCAGAAGGTACCTTCAGTTCTCAAACCACCTTCTTATATTCTCCATCGATTTTCATTTCACCAATGTAACCTTTGAGACTCTCGGTTCTTACCACTGAGGTTTATGGTTGCACAAAATTTGTTTTTATGATCTTAGATGCGAATACCACATGCTGAGTGAAACCCAAAATTCAACACCCATAATGAATTAACGGTGAATTTCTATATTCAAGATCTTACTTGTTATCTAATGAAATCTCTTTTCTTTGTGAGGTCTTTTATGAATTTTTCTAAAACCAAGACTATTCTTCCCATAAAGATCCAATTTATTTTTTTGGATTTCTACACACTCTTTTGTCATCACAAAATATAACCTACCTACTTGTTCAACAGACCACATCGGTCTCACAAGTACTTCTTTCAACACTCGGTCTTATTTTCAGAATCGATGTTCGGTTGAAGATAAGCCACCCTAAGCCTATGTCATGAAAAGAAGCCTTTTAATGTTTCTTTATAAACACTTGATTGTATTTTTCGGGATTCCACACAAGCACTTCAAGTCTATTTTGATCTTGAAGGAAGCGATTCTTGCCCGGAATCACCTACTTTCTGTCTTCTCTTAAGACATCACGCACATTTCATACACAATTGCTTTATTTCTTTATCGATTGTCACCCTATTGAAAGAAAATTTTATTTTCCAAAACTCTAGTTGCTGTTGGTTCAAGTTTTGTTTAAACAGGGGAATTTATGTTTCTTGAAGTCACATTGAAGTTCAAAAGGCGATTAAGGATTTGGGCGCGTGAGTTTGAATGATCCCTATACCCACGCGTGCTGATGCCTACTTGGGGATAACCAGCCTGTCACATCACGTTTTTCCAGGCGACGTTTTAGTGATCACGTCATTATCATCATCTACATTCTCTCTCCTGGCGACGATATATAAAGAGATTTTTCTTTATTTGTCTTTTACCACCAACAAATTCTCTCAAGTTCACGAAGCAAGCATCAACCGTTCATCTTCACACTTCGATAAACAATGGCGACTTCTTCCTCAGTTCAAGAATAGACTGCATCTTCCTCGTTGCTTTCGATAAAGCCTAATCAGAATATGATCATCAAACTTAACCCGTTCTTGTATGATTCGTATATGCTTCAAGTGGTCAAGTGCCTGAAGTATTCCCCACTGGTGATTAGCCTAAATCAATTTGAAGCTATTCTAATGTCACTCTTATCACAGGTCTACTCCACGGCCACATACGATGTGACAACCCGTAAATTATTCCGTCGCTGTAACCCGTTCCCGTCAGTAAAACTCGTTTGTCTTTCAATTTTTCCGATAACATTTTTGTATTAGGTCATTTAATTTAAGGCTTTTATAATCACCTCATGATTGTTCAAATCCATTAGTAACGCGTGAAAACATCCTAAATTATTAATTGGAAAACTTTTAATTTCGACCGCATCAGTTTACAACAACTAAATCGGGTACGACCAAAAGCCTCGTTTAACATCAGTATCGGGTAGAATTCCACTGGGCTTCAAACTTAAACCATATATAATGTTAAAAGAACTTCATTTGAAGCTTTTTCACCCTCTCTCTACTCTCTCTCTACAAATCCAAGCTTTTGATCCAAAAACCACCCAATTCAAGCTCCAAATCGATAAGTTATCCATCCTAACTCATAGTATAACACATTTAGCTTTCAAATTCGTGTTTAATTCATGAAATAGGACCAAAAACATGTGTTTACGGCCCAGGAACACCCTTAGACCGCAAACACACATAGATGGGGTTTTTGAGCCTCAAAACCCATCCAAACCACTTTTGGAGCTTAGATATGACTTAGGGGCTTACAATATTGGACTTGGAACACCTAAACCTTATCATTTGAGGGGTAAACAAGAGTTTACGGCCCAAGAACATGCTTGGATCATAAAAACCCTTTCTTAGGCCGTAAACCCCTTTTAAGGTGTTAAAATGCCCCTTAAACACCTCCTAAGCCTTGGAATAAAGCCTAGAACCATCCAACAATGTGTTAGGGACCTTAAACATGAAAGAAACCATCCCCTTAGGAGTTCACGGCCATAAACCCCCCAAGGAATGGTTCCTGGGCGGTAAACACCTATAAGGTGGTCAAATGGTGCCCTAACTTCCTTCCATGGCTTGTACTTTCGACTAGAAACACTTGTGATTGACCTAGGACCACCAAAACACACTTAGAATGGGTTTATAAGAGTTTACGGCCAAAAACTCCTAGTTTACTGATGTAAACTTCTCAAATGGTCCTTATGTTTTTCAAGTTACCTTCCAATGCCTTAAAACCAAGCCTAGCATTACCCTACAAGAGTTATAAGACCATTAAGCACCCAAGAACACCCCCACCATGAGTTTACGGCCGTAAACTCATGGGGACATGGTCTTAGGGCCGTAATCTCCATATGGAGTTTACTCTTGAAGAGAAAACTCCATATTCAAGCCATACACCCTCTTAGACGCTACCCGGGTCACTCCTAACACTTGAAATAAAGTGTTTTCGCGCATTGGAGTGTACTGTATCATCTAATTAGTAGTTCAAAGTCTAATTAGATACAATTATGTATCTCTTCATATTACATAGGAACCTCGCGCGTGTTCGAGCCCCGAACTGACACTTAGCATCCTAACTGACGCATTTCTCGACCGGTGAGTTCATACCCCTACACCTTTTTCCGTGTTTTTCAATGTTTTCAGGAGGGAATACAAGCAAAAGTACAAGGAAATCTTGTACTCAAACTTATTATTTCTTTTGAAATCATTCATATTTCGTATGCTTTTAACACTGAAACCGTATTGACCAACCTTTTAACTTGCAGAGTTAACTTCCAAAGTAATTGTAAATCCCATTATAAAATGTTATGTTTTATAATTTATGAAGGATTCATGCTAATCATAAACTAGGATTATTACTAATAAAACACGCCTTTGGATAGTACAAGAACTTGGAAAATGCAACTAGTGCACGCCTTTGGATGGCACCAGAACTTCGAAAATACAGCTACAGTGCGTCTCTGAGTGTCAGCAGAGTTTCAGAAACAATCGAAAGTACACCTTTGAATGTCACCAGAACTTCGAAAATATAGCTAATGTATGTCTTTGAGTGTCATCAGAGTTTTGGAAATACGTCTAAAACACGCCTTTGGATATCACCAGAATTTCAAAAATACAGTTAGTGTACGTCTCTGAGTGTCTCCAAAGATTCGAAATTTCGTCTATTAATATATTCCTTTGAGTGAAATTAGAGTTTCGAAAATAACATTCTTGTTAAGTGTAGTAGATGTTCGACATTCGTATATAAGATAGCCAGACTTCCAGAATACTTATCTTAATAATACAAATATGGTAGATACTAATACATTGTATTCCGAATTGATAACCAACCACTGACTTTTAGGAAAATAAGGGTTTTTCCTGGGATAATAAACTGTTCATAACCAAACTGTATAATAAACGGATAACCAAACTTACATATAAGAAAATATGGGATTTTCTTGGATTACGAACTGTTCCTAACTTGATTGTGTAACAAACGGATAACCAAAACTTACTTATAAGAAAATATGGAATTTTCTTGGATAACGACTTTTTCAGAAAACCAAAAGGAAACTTGCTCTTTTATGAAAACAAACTGCTTATGAACTCACCAACTTTATGCTGATTTTCAAACTGCTTGTATTCTCAAGTCCACATTAGACAGGCACACAACGATCTTCTGTAGAAGACGGAGCATTTAGCAGACTCGTCTTAGCTTTTGTTCATATGATATATATATGTATAACACTTGTAGTACTTTACTTTCAAACAAATGTAAATATCCCTATGTAATGTAATGTTTTGTGTTTACTATGCTTGTTATGTATATTGGTTGTGATACTTTACATGACGTCCTCCACCCCGGAACGTTTCCGCCATCGGTTTCAGGGTGTGACAGATTGGTATCAGAGCCTTGTTTATAGTGAACTAAGTATACCAAACCTTACACGGTATAAGACTATAAACATTAAGGGGATGAAGTGCTCTGAAGTAAAAGTATACTTTAAAATATAAGTATTTTCAAAAGTATACAAGTATACCTAGCCGCCGAGAACGGTAACTACGAGTAGAACAAAACATAAGTAAATGGGTGTTGTACGCTACGGTTAAACTCGGGCAGTTATGTACTCGTGTCTAGGGTCAATATTGCCTGATCAACTGTATTCATTCAAGACACGGCCAACATGTGCTTGGGAGTAACTGTGGTATGCAGCATGCCTAAAACTTACCTGATATCCAAACAATGAATCATCGTTGCAACGAAACACAAAATACTATGGGAGTATTTTAGCCAAAGCCGATTACATTGTAGAAATTCATTCCGAGTGTTGTTACTCATTGTTTCCTTAGTGATAGTTTATCTGCTTTGATAACCCTTTCATGTTTTATCGCTTATTAGAACTTTATATCTGTCGTAAAGAGATATCTCTTGATTCAAATTAGAGGACTTATGATCCTCTCTTTCCTGGTTATTATAGATCAAGATGCCTCCAAGGAAAAGACCCAACTCAAAGAACAACAATCCTCCTGTGCCACCACCTCCCCCTCCATTTGATCCCGCCATGTTCCAAGCAGTTGTTGCTACTGTTGTGGCAGCTGTCATGTCGCAAATGAACCCCGGTGGTTCAGGTGGGCAAGGAGGTGGTACTCAGCCCCAAAACCAGGAAGGTAACCAGGGACACCGGAAGGAGTGTTCCTACAAGGACTTAATGAACGCGAAACCCACGTCCTTCGATGGCATAGGAGGTGTCATTGCCCTAACTCGGTGGTTAGAGAATATCGAATCTATCTTCGAAATATGTGCCTGTTCAGAATCCGACAAGGTGAAATTCGCCGCCTGCACATTCACCGATAAAGCTCTGACTTGGTGGAACGGCCGAGTCAAATCCTTGACCCTACCTGTAGCCAATGCTATGGGTTGGGAAGTCATGAAGGAGCTTCTACTTGCGGAGTACTGCCCTCGGGGCGAAATGCAGAAGCTGGAGCATGAACTCTGGAACCTGAAGATGAAAGGTTTCGATATCGCCGTTTACACTTCGAGGTTTGACGACTAGGCACTTCTTTGTCCGGGAATGGTTACCCCGGAAAGCAAAAAGATTGAGAGGTTCATATGGGGGTTGACCCAGCCAACCAAGGGTAATGCATTAGCTGCGAAGCCAGACACCTACGGCAGAGCCAAATGCCTAGCACAGACCCTGATCGACCATAGTGATGACCTAGAGGAAGCAGCCACCACTCCTGAACCGACAGAGAGAATTGGTGAGAAAAGAAAATTTTGGAAGAATAAGAAGAGTCAATCTTCACAGGAGTCCGCGAAAAAACAACAAATAATGGCAGTCCACGCTGCTACTACCCCTGTTGCTGTTTCTGTCGTCGGTTCCTCAGCTCAAGCACCTACCACTGGATATGCTGGTATTCTCCCATGGTGCAACAGGTGTAGTTACCACCATCGTATCCCTTGCCCATGTCGTGAAAAGTTTTGTAAAAACTGTGGCCAGGAGGGTCACCTTGTGCAAAGCTTCAGAACACCAACCCAATCAACCAATCAAGCTTCCAGTGCGGGTATCATTCAGGCCTGCTACGGTTGTGGCGAAGTCGGGCATTTCAAGCGAAACTGCCCCAAGGCAGCAGCAACTGGCAACACCGGGAGAGTCCTAGCCATGGGACGAGATGAGGCAGTTGTCGATCCCACCGTTGCCACAGGTATATTTCTTCTCGACAACTCTTAAGCTTGCAATCCTTTTCGATTCTAGTATTGAAAGAAAATCTGCTAGCTATTCATTCAAACATCTCCTTAAACATAGTCCTCAACTAGTAACCGAAACGTTTACCATCGAGATGACTAGCGGTGAGAAAGAGAATGCGAACGATATATTCATAGGATGCACCCGTACCCTGAACGGTCATTCTTTTTTTGACCTAATGCCAGTTTCCATAAAGAGCTTTGATGTTATCATTAGCACGGATTGGTTGAGTCCCAATCATGCTGATATCCTTTTGTTAGGAAAAAGCCATCCGTCCCAATCTCCCCTTTGACCAGACTGTTAGGATCTACAATGATAAACTCAGTTCCAATCTTCGCATCATTTCGTGCATCAAAGCTCAAGAGCTTCTATGAAAGGAGTGTCATGTATTCCTAGCCTACGTAATCAACGAGAAACAGGAAGTTAAAGACCTCAAGAGCATCCCCAAAGTTTGCAATTTTCATTATGTCTTTTCCGAAGAGCTCCCGGGAATTCCTCCCGAACGTCAAGTCGAGTTTCGCATCGACCTAATTCCTGGAGCAAATCCTGTAGCCAAGTCTCTGTATCACTTAGCTCCAGCAAAAATGCGGGGGTTATCCAGTCAGCTCAATGAGCTACTCCACAAAGGATTCATCAGACCGAGTTCCTCACCTTGGGGAGCCCCGGTATTGTTTGTAAAGAAGAAAGATGGATCCTTCAGGATGTGTACCGACTACCGTATGTTGAACAAATAAACCGTCAAAAACCGATATCCTCTTCCTCGAATATATGACCTTTTCGATCAACTTCAGGGAGCCAGTTACTTCTCGAAGATAGACCTTAGATCAGGGTACCGTCAGCTTTGAGTTCATGAGAATGATGTTTCCAAGACAGCATTCAGAACTCGATATGGTCACTACGAGATCGTAGTGATACCCTTCGGTCTAACCACTTTCCTCAGTCACGTGGTAAGCGAGGAAGGCATACACATGGACCGTCCAAAATACAGACGATAGAGAATTAGTCGACACCGAAGACACCCACAGAAATCCGTCAATTCTTGGGTCTCGCTGGCTACTATTGCAGGTTCATCCAAAATTCATCCAGAATCGTCTAACCCCTAACCACTTCGACACAGAAAGGTGTACCCTTTTGTCGGAGATTGTGTCCTGTTGAAGGCCTTACCCCGAAAAGGCATGATACTCTTTTAAAAGCGTGTAAAAACTTAACCCGAGGTACATAGGACCTTTCGAAATCCTCGTTAGGATCTATCGTGTAACCTACAAACTCCGACTACCTTCAGAACATAGCAACACTCACCCTGTATTCCACGTCTCTATTCTTAAGAAGTACCTATCCGATGAAACCCTAATAATCCCTTTGATGATACCAAAATCAACGAAAGTCTGAACCTCATGGAATAACCAGTCGAAATCATAGATCGAGAGACTAAACGTATGAAACAAAGCTGTATCCCAATAAGTGAAGGTTCGCTGGAATGTCATCCGAGGATCCGAGTTCACTTGGGAGCACGAACACTCAATAAAATGAAAATAACCACACCTCTTTCCAAACCCATGATTGTGCCTTAATTCTAAATTTCGGGACGAAATTCCCTCTAACGGGGGGATAATGTGACAACCCGTAAACTATTTTGTCGCTGTAACCCGTTCCCGTCTGTAAAACCCGCTTGTCTTTCAATTTTTCCGATAACATTTTTGTATTAGGTCATTTAATTTAAGGCTTTTATAATGACCTCGTGAGTGTTCAAATCCATTAGTAACGCGTGAAAACATCCCAAATTATTAACTGGAAAACTTTTAATTTCGACCGCGTCAGTTTAAGACAACTAAATCGGGTACGACCAAAAGCCTCGTTTAACGTCAGTATCGGGTAGAATTCCACCGGGCTTCAAACTTAAACCATATATAATGTTGAAAGAACTTCATTTGAAGCTTTTTCACCCTCTCTCTACTCTCTCACTACAAATCCAAGCTTTTGATCCAAAAACCACCCAATTCAAGCTCCAAATCGGTAAGTTATCCATCCTAACTCATAGTATAACACATTTAGCTTTCAAATTCGTGTTTAATTCATGAAATAGGACCAAAAACATGTGTTTACGGCCCAGGAACACACTTAGGCCGCAAACACACATAGATGGAGTTTTTGAGCCTCAAAACCCTTCCAAACCACTTTTGGAGCTTAGGTATGACTTAGGGGCTTACAATAATGGACTTGGAACACCTAAACCTTATAATTTGAGGGGTAAATAAGAGTTTATGGCCCAAGAACATGCTTTGACCGTAAACACCCTTTCATAGGCTGTAAACCCCTTTTAAGGTGTTAAAATGCCCCTTAGACACCTCCTAATCCTTGGAATAAAGCCTAGAACCATCCAACAATGTGTTAGGGACCTTAAACATGCAAGAAACCATCCCCTTAGGAGTTCATGGTCGTAAACCCCCCAAGGAATGGTTCCTGGGCCGTAAAATCCTATATTGTGGTCAAATGGTGCCCTAACTTCCTTCCATGGCTTGTACTTTGGACTAGAAACACTTGTGATTGATCTAGGACCACCAAAACACACTTAGAAAGGGTACATAAGAGTTTAAGGACGTAAACTCCTAGTTTACTGCCGTAAACTCCTCCAATGGTCCTTATGTTGTTCAAGTTACCTTCCAATGCCTTAAAACCAAGCCTAGCATTACCATATAAGAGTTATAAGACCATAAAGCACTCAAGAACACCCCCACCATGACTTTACGACCGTAAACTCATGGGGACATGGTCTTAGGGTCGTAATCTCCATGTAGAGTTTACTCTTGAAGAGCAAACTCCATATTCAATCCATAGCCGACGGAGTCTAAATGAAAGTTGTAGATCTTGATTTTACCTCTGTGTAGAAAAAATAATGTCAAAAACGGAGCTCGTATGCGAGAGTTATGATTTTTCTAAGTCGGGAGGCTGCGGTGCGAAATCGGGTGACGTGGCGCAATCTTGGCCATTGCTTCCTCCCCAAGGCTAGCCACCAGATGGTGACACCTGGCCTGGAACTCGACAAGTTTGAGGCCAACTCGACGAGTTTTTGGCATTTCCAGCCTATAAAAAGGGAGCCGGGGCACCCTCATTTCTCACACCTTCCAACTTCTCTTTCTCTCTCTACTTTCTCTCTCTAGCCTCCCAAAACCCTCCTAAACCCTAGGGAACCTCCCTAGCACCCGAAGGAAGCCCCGAGGCTCCCGGAGTCCTGAGAAAAGGGGTCTTTCGGTTCGGGAACGCTGCTCTAGCGAAGCCCGGTTTTCGAGAAAACTCGCTGTAAGTGAGCTACGCCTACCCTATCTTTAGCATAGTTTATGTTTCGATATAGTAATGTTATTAGGTCCTTAAAATAATTATTTGGGCTATTATTATGAGTTATATTGAGTGTTATTTAACGCTTATATAATAGTAATAATAGTAAGACTATTAATTTGTCACGGTTACCATTAGACTAAACCCTAGTGGTGTTGATACTAGGTTTTATCGAAGGAAAATTGTTTTGAGAGTATCGAAGCGCTGTCCGAGTGCTAAGTCACTACTTTTCAGGTGAGTGCATAGTCCATTTCATCTTACACATAGATATGAAGTATTTTAATATAAATTACGTGTTGTGTGTGCATATTGTCTGAATACTTGCTGTCTATGCTGGGTGAAAGATTTTTATACATGTTTTAAATGATTTAAACTGTATACGTATTTTATATATACGAATATGTTGGGTATGACATGGGTAGATGAATGATGAGAGATAAAAGATGATGTGAGTCAACATTGGCAGCTATACACTTAGTGCCTAATAAACATCGGCAGCTATAGACTAAGTGCCTATTGGACAAACACTAGTAGCTATGGACTTAGTACCTTTTAGGAATTGGTAGCTATGGACTTAGTACCTATTAGTTAAACACTGGTAGCTATGGACTTCATGCTTGTTAGGAATTGGTAGCTATGGACTTAGTACCTATTAGATAAACACTGGTAGCTATAGATTTAGTACCCGATGAATAGACTATAGCAGCTATGGAATTAGTGTTTTATGAACGAACATTGGCAGCAATGGATTTAGTGCCAGTCCTATAACCCTAGAAGTAGGGGACTTCGGAATAAATGAATGCAGGATAGATGACTCTTAGGATAAATCCTTAAGAGTAAAGAAGATAATGGGGAAGGGTAATTGGGTTGATTGTTTGATTGTTTAAACATAATAATTATATTATTGTGGGTTGAAAACCCTATGTACTCACCAGGTTTCCCAACCTAACCCACTCAGTTTATTTATATCACAGGTGTTGATATGAAGTCACATTACACTGAGAGATTAAAGAGATATAGGTCACTAGTGTATAAAAATGTAAGTTCCGTTTATGCTTATGTTTCTGTATTGACAATGACATCCCAAATGTTTTAAAATGAATAAAATACGTTTCTTCGAAAATGTTTTGATAACGTATTTATCGTGTTTTTATCGGAACAAATTCCGCAACATTTTTATGAAATGAAGTACTCTGATTTTTTTTACAAAGCATAAACAAAATCGGTCTTTTCTGGCCGTGAAAATTCAGGATTTCACAGTTGGTATCAGAGCATTAGTTTAAGCGAACTAGGAATTTGTAGGAAATTTCTAGACTTTAACTTAGAGTGCTAAGTGATGATTGTGAGGAGTGTGTCAAATAGATTTAGGTAATACACCTGAATAGACACAAGCACTAGCTTATTTTAGGAATGATGCCTAAATCGCTTTTATGTGCTAAATGATTTGTTATGCTATAGTTTGATCGGATCTATGGTCTGTTGCTGACCGGATCTGGAAACCTTATGTGTTTACGATTCTAAACGTACGACTACGATATTAGAACTAGCATGTAAACGTTTCGGAGTGATAAGGATATTTAAACGTCAATCCTAAGTAAAGGTCTAGATTCACCGTATTCGGTGTATAGATCAAGATGGAAAGGACCCGTAGTGGAAACGTGAATGCAAATGAGAATAGGAACCAACCCCTAGTGGTTCAGCAAATACCTGTTGTAGAAGAAGTTACACCTGAGCCAGACACCATGGCTGGAGTTCAAGCCATGATTCAGGCTATGCTAGCTAAACAAAGGGAAGAAATGAGGCGGATGTCGAATAGGGACGAACCTACTATGCCCACTGAGCAACCCGAGCTGATCCCCGAGCAATCGGAGGAAGGAAACTACAGCCGCCAAGTAAGTCAAGTAGGGACTCAAGGTGAACAAAGGGATGGCCCGGAGAGGAGAAACGACAAGGATGGGCGAATGTACAAGAATTTCTTGGGTGCGAAACCACCAAGTATCTCAGGAAGTCGAAAGCCTGTTGAGATTATGGATTGGATCTCCGAGATGGAAATGGTGCTTGAGAGCTGCGACTGTAGCGAGAAACAGAAAACCGTCTTCACTGTAAGACAACTGAAAACTGGAGTCTTGAGCTGGTGGAAGCTATTGGCAGATACAATGCCATGAGGAGAAGCCTTAAGGATGTCATGGGAAGAGTTTTTGGAACAGTTGAAAATGCAGTACTGCTCGGAGATAGATCTGATAGACCTGAACAACGAGTTTCAGAACCTGAAGAAAGGCAAAATGAGTGTTGATGAGTTTGCCACCGCATTCACCGAGATGATGAAGCTATTCCCCTACTTGGTGCCTACTAAACTTTCCAAGATTGATAGGTTTGCTAACAGACTGCCCACTGACTTTGGCCCAATGGTCAAAATGGCAACTACCTTGAAAACAGTTGTGAGGGCAGCTAAGAATGTAGAGGCCCAGATAAGAGAAAAGGGTCTAGAAAAAGATAAGGCAGGAGAGAAACGAAAGTTTGAAGGATCTTCAAGGTCCAACAAGGAAAGCAAATTCTCAAAGCTTGGAGGAGGAGATGGAGGTGAAGCGAGATGGTGTGATAAATGCAAGAAGAAGCATTGTGGGAAGTGCAACGAAGAAGTGACTTGTTACAAGTATGGAAGGACTGCACACATAATGATAAAGTATGCTACGGATTTGGAGGCAAGGGGCACATGTCCAGAGACTGCCCAAGGAAAAATAAAGCAGCAAGACCAGAAACGCCACTGAGGCCAAGGGCATTTCACATGATCCTCGACGAAGCAGAAAACCATGCGAGGAATCAAGGATGAGGACTTCATATCCGAAGATCAAGTCATGCAGTAGCCATAGTATCGTATGATGTAGTCTATTAGAGGCATAATCTAGGGTGAACTTGAACACCTATGTAATAGTTTCAAGAAATAATAAAACCTTTGTTTTGTTATGTGATGTGTTAAACTGTTATGTGATTTTCTTGTATGATGACTTGGAAAACTGCGAGACAATACTTGGGATGAGTATGAGTAGGTGTGAAAGGTAGTAGATGCATATCCTACTGGAAGCACAGGACTCACACTTGGATCAGGGAAAGTCACAAGGTTACCAAGAAACTAGTAATTGATTTCGTTTTATTCAAACATGTTATTACCATCGATTCAGTAATGAATAAGAAGATTGTTATTCCGACCCTAGCGGTCATATCGAATGGAGTCCGACTACGGTGAGTATGTTACATGGTTCAGAGAACCAAGTTCGACGTAGCATCTAACTTAAGCCAAAAGATTTAAATGAAGGATAATTAAAGCGAACAGTACAGGTATCACGATAGTTTCTTGTAGCTTGAAATGCTACCTTTTAAGATGAGATTGGAACATGAAGGAAAGTATAATCTGTTCTAGAAGACTCTAAGAGACTTGACTCTAAGCATTGCAACATATGATGATAGGTCATTAGAATATGACACATCGTTCCATTGTAGTAATAAAAGAACTCATCTTAAGTTCGTATCCAGTGTGGATCGAGATTGTGACTTGAAGGTCATAATTTGGAGTCTAACGTGAGATAGGGAGCAAGTGCAAGATCGAGCACTGCCTGTAGTCAAGGAGTCTAAGAGTTAGATACTCGTTCGAAGAAACATCAAAGTTATGGTTATTACTTAGGATGAAAAGATAACGCATGGATTCATCATGAGAGCCCTGTTTCGTTGATGATTCCGAGACGTAATCATCCTAAGGGGGAGATAATTGTAACGCCCGTAGATCCGGGCTAGTCAATTTAGAGATAATAGGGGTCGAAAACGACTTTTTGACAAAAGATTATTCAGAATAAGTAATCTTAACCAATTTGTAGAATATGTCTCAAGGTTTTCGTACATATAAAGAACGCCGAAATCCGAGTTATAACGAAGAAGTTATGGCCCGTCGAAGTTTTTCGGCAAAACCGGCACGACACCGGGAGACGTATATAGTGAATTTACAATAGAGGAATTTTTAGCCTTAGTGATCTAAACAAAATTTGTATTATACATTAAACCGAGAGTGTCCATAAAAAGAGTGCCCAAATCTGACTTCGTATGAGGAAGTTATGATTTTTCGAAATTTCGGCTTAGCAGTGTACAGCCTGAAACTCGAATTTTAGTTCGAGCGGTTTTTGGCTTACGCGGCCTAAATGAGAGTTGAAGATCTCGTTAATAGGAACTCAACGATAAAAAGACATATGAAAACTGAGTCCGTATGAAGGAGTTACGAATTCTTCGCGGTCATTTAACAACCTAATCTCCTCCTACTGTTAAATTTAAGATCGGTCAAGAATTAGCTGATGGAGTCTAAATGAAAGTTGTAGATCTTGATTTTACCTACACCTAGAAAAAATAATGTCAAAAACGGAGCTCGTATGCGAGAGTTATGATTTTTCTAAGTCGAGAGGTTGCGGTGCGAAATCGGGTGACGTGGCGCAATCTTGGCCATTGCTTCCTCCCCAAGGCTAGCCACCAGATGGTGACACCTGGCCTGGAACTCGACGAGTTTTTGGCATTTGCAGCCTATAAAAAGGGAGTCGGGGCACCCTCATTTCTCACACCTTCCAACTTCTCTTTCTCTCTCTACTTTCTCTCTCTAGCCTCCCAAAACCCTCCTAAACCCTAGGGAACCTCCCTAGCACCTGAAGGAAGCCCCGAGGCTCCCAGAGTCCTGAGAAAAGGGGTCTTTCGGTTTGGGAACGCTGCTCCAGCGAAGCCCAGTTTTCGAGAAAACTCGCTGTAAGTGAGCTACGCCTACCCTATCTTTAGCATAGTTTATGTTTCGATATAGTAATGTTATTAGGTCCTTAAAATAATTATTTGGGCTATTATTATGAGTTATATTGAGTGATATTTAACGCTTATATAATAGTAATAATAGTGAGACTATTAATTTGTTGCGGTTATCGTTAGACTAAACCCTAGTGGTGTTGATACTAGGTTTTATCGAAGGAAAATTGTTTTGAGAGTATCGAAGCACTGTCTGAGTGCTAAGTCGCCGCCTTTCAGGTGAGTGCATAGTGCCTTTCATCTTACACATAGATATGAAGTATTTTAATATAAATTACATGTTGTGTGTGCATATTGTCTGAATACTTGCTGTCTATGTTGGGTGAAAGATTTTTATACATGTTTTAAATGATTTAAACTGTATACGTATTTTATATATACGAATATGTTGGGTATGACATGGGTAGATGAATGACGAGAGATAAAAGATGATGTGAGTAAACATTGGCAGCTATAGACTTGGTGCCTAATAAACATCAGTAGCTATGGACTTAGTACCTATTGGACAAACACTGGTAGTTATGGACTTAGTACCTTTTAGGAATTGGTAGCTATGGACTTAGTACCTATTAGTTAAACACTGGTAGCTATGGACTTAGTACCTGTTAGGAATTGGTAGCTATGGACTTAGTACCTATTAGATAAACACTGGTAGCTATGGATTTAGTACCCAATGAATAGACTATAGCAGCTATGGAATTTGTGCTTTATGAACGAACATTGGCAGCTATGGATTTAGTGCCAGTCCTATAACCCTAGAAGTAGGGGACTTCGGAATAAACGAATGCAGGATAGATGACTCTTAGGATAAATCCGTAAGAGTAAAGAAGATAATGGGGAAGGGTAATTTGGTTGAATGTTTGATTGTTTAAACATAATAATTATATTATTGTGGGTTGAAAACCCTATGTACTCACCCGGTTTTCCAACCTGACCCACTCAGTCTATTTATATCACAGGTGTTGATATGAAGTCACATTACACTGAGAGATTAAAGGGATGTAGATCACTAGTGTAAATAAATGTAACTTCCGTTTATGCTTATGTTTCTGTATTGACAATGACATCCCAAACGTTTTAAAATGAATAAAATACGTTTCTCCGAAAATGTTTTGATAACGTATTTATCGTGTTTTTCTGGGAACAAATTCCGCAAAATTTTTATGAAATGAAGTACTCTGATATTTTTTACAAAGCCTAAACAAAATCGGTCTTTTCTGGCCGTGAAAATTGGGAATGTCACAAATACCTCCCGTCCGACAAAATCAGTTTCGAAACGACTTAATTCCAGGAGCAGTACCAGTAGCAAAATCTCCTTATCGGTTGGCTCCATCTGAAATGCAAGAATTGTCTAGCCAACTACAAGAACTTCTTGAAAAAGGCTTTATCCGACCAAGTTTTTCACCTTGGGGAGCACCAATCTTGTTTGTCAAGAAAAAGGACGGATCCTTTCGAATTTGTATTGATTATCGGGAGCTGAACAAGCTAACAATCAAGAATCGTTATCCGCTTACAAGAATTGATAATCTATTCGATCAACTGCAAGGATCTAGCTACTACTCAAAGATAGATCTTAGATTAGTATACCATCAACTTAGGGTACAAGAAGACGACATTCCAAAAACAGCATTTAGAACTCGTTATGGTCATTATGAGTTCTTAGTTATGTCTTTTGGATTGACCAATGCCCAGAAGTGTTTATGGATCTCATGAATCGCGTTTGCAAACCATACTTGGATAAATTTGTGATCGTATTTATCGATGATATATTGATATATTCATGTACCAAGGAAGAACATGGTCAACACCTGCAATTAATCTTGGAGCTACTAAGAAAAGAAAAGATGTACGCTAAATTCTCCAAATGCGAGTTTTGGATTAAAGAAGTACAATTTTTAGGTCATGTAGTTAGCAATGAAGGAATTCATGTTGACCCATCCAAAGTCGAGGAAATTAGGAATTGGAACACACCAAAGAAATCAACAAAAGTGCGTCAATTCCTAGGACTTGCTGGCTATTACCGCAGATTCATAGAGAATTTCTCTAAAATAGCCAAGCCGCTTACAACACTAACCAAAAATGATACGAAGTTCAACTGGGAAGACAAACAAGAAGCTGCTTTTCAGAAACTGAAGCAAATGTTGTGTAGTGCACCAATCCTATCCCTTCCAGATGGGACAGAAGATTCCGTCGTGTACTGCGACGCATCAAATCAAGGATTGGGATGTGTGTTGATGCAAAGAGGAAAAGTTATTGCATATGCATCACGACAACTTAAAGTGCATGAGAATAATTACACTACCCATGATCTTGAATTGGGAGTTATAATTTTTGCACTAAAAATTTGGAGACATTACTTATACGGTACTAAGTGTACTATTTTTACCGACCACAAGAGTCTCCAACACATATTCGACCAAAAAGATCTTAATATGAGACAAAGAAGATGGGTTGAATTGTTAAATGATTATGAATGTGAGATTCGTTATCATCCCGGAAAAGCAAACGTGGTAGCAGATGCCTTGAGCCGGAAAGAATATATTAAACCCCGATGGGTACGAGCATTAACTATAACTATCCATTCTAACTTTACTTCACAAATTAGAGAAGCTCAACTTGAGGATCTAAAAGAAGAAAACATCAAGAACGAAGCTTTGCGAGGAATGGAAAAGCAAATTATACAGAAAGATGACGGAACGCGACACTTTATGAACCGAATTTGGACGCCTAAGTTTGGTGGAGTCAAGGACTTGGTCTTAGAAGAAGCCCACAAGTCCAGATATTCCGTACATCCAGGCTATGACAAAATGTACTTAGATTTTAAAAAGTACATTATTGGTGGCCAAACATGAAGGTAGAAATTGCTACTTATGTGAGCAAATGTTTGACTTGTTCTAGAGTAAAGGCATAACATCAAAAGCCTTCAGGTTTACTTCAACAAGCGGAAATACCGGAATGGAAATGGGAGCAGATTTCAATGGACTTCATCACTAAGTTACCCAAAACTCCTAGTGGGTTCGACACTATTTGGGTAATAGTCGATAGATTGACTAAGTCCGCCCATTTCTTACCAATTAAGGAGAACAACAAGATGGAGAAGCTTACTAGAGTTTATCTTAAGGAAATTGTCAAATTGCATGGAGTTCCAAATTCTATTATTTCTGACCGAGATAGTAGATTCACTTCACGGTTTTGGCAATCTCTACAAAAATCCTTAGGAACACGTCTAGATATGAGTACAACTTACCATCCACAAACTGATGGTCAGAGTGAGAGAACCATTCAGACATTAGAAGACATGCTCCGAGCCTGTGTAATAGACTTTGGAAATGCATGGGATACTCATTTACCATTAATTGAGTTTTCCTACAACAATAGTCATCACACCAGCATCAAGGCTACACCGTTTGAGGCTCTTTATGGACGAAAATGTCGTTCCCCTATATGTTGGGCAGAAGGTGGAGATACACAAATGGCCAAAGAACATACAAGAGATACCTTACGTACTGGACCAGAAATAATCCACGAGACAACTGAAAAGATCGCGCAAATTAAGGATCGATTAAAGGTTTCACGTGATCGTCAAAAGAGATATGCCGACGTAAGACGTAAGCCTTTAGAATTTCAAGTTGTAGACAAAGTAATGTTGAAGATCTCTCCATGGAAAGGTGTAATTCAATTCCGGAAGCGAGGCAAACTAAACCCACGGTATATAGGACCTTTTGAAATTCGAGCAAGAATTGGTTCTGTCGCATACCAACTCAAGTTGCCTGAAGAGCTAAGTAATGTACACGATGTTTTTCACGTATCAGATCTCAAAAGATGTCTATTCGATGACACTCTTGTTGTACCTCTTGACGAGATACAAGTCAATACCAAACTCAACTTTGTAGAAGAACCTGTCGAGATCATGGATCGAGAAGTCAAACGACTAAAGCAAAGTCGTATTCCCATAGTGAAAGTTCGATGGAACTCTTTATGAGGACCTGAATTTACTTGGGAACGTGAAGATCAGATTAAAAAAAATTACCCCCAACTATTTGACAAAATCCCATCCACAAGATAAATTTTGGGACGAAATTATTCTAACGGGGGGAGAATGTAACACCACACAAAATAGGTCAATAGACAATCACATGTGATTATACCAATCATATAATTTCGTAAACTAGTAATGTGATAAACGTACTATGTAATTCATGATAAATTCTAATACAAATACGAACTTTCTTTATAATACAACTCAAAGTATATGTCCATATGATTCCAAAGATATAGAGAACGTTTGAATCTGACTTCACATAAGCAAGTTGTGATAAACCGAACACTATATATCTCTATAATAAAAGGAATTTAAAATAGACTTAGAATTAGCCATTGGAGTCTAAAAGAGAGTTTTATTACATGTAAATACCTACGCATGGATATAAAGAACGTCAAAAACGGAGTCGTATGCGAAAGTTACGAGCTTCCGAAGATTTGGCTATCAGATACCCTAATCTGACTGAACTCACGACGTGAACAAGGTTTTATTCACGACGTGAGGTGTCATTTTGCCTCATCTCGGAATCTAGAACGTGTGTGACGAGGCTATGAAGGGATAAGATCCAAACTCACGACGTGAGCAAGGATAACTCACGACGTGAGGAGTCACATGGCCACCCTCCGAAGCTAGGGACGCAAATGGCAACTCTACGGGATGAGCATGCAAGACTCACGACGTGAGTTTTATAAATCTCATGACTTGAGAGTCCAAAATCCTTACTACAAATAGTAGATCCGACCTTAGCTATTCCTTACACCATTTCCCTTTCTCCTTTCTCCCTTGCTGAAGCCATCTTGCATCCCGAGCCCCGACGACCTCGTATCGCTGACAGTTTCTGCTTCGATTACATAAAATCACGCTACTAGGGTGAGTTTCACGGCCCCACTTTCTAATATTTCCGGGGGAAAACACATGCTAAATATTTTATATACGTTACCATTAGGTTTATATGATGGTATATTAGGATCAATATAGATAGTTGTTCTAACTATAATATTTTGAATATATACAACTATTGTCAACTTGTTAGCATGCTATTGTTATATAAATATATATGTAGATCTTAAGTTATACTTAAGATTCTATATATGTTGTGTGCGATATAGTTCCGAAGTTATATTCGGAAGTTCTATATGTTAAAAACTATGTACGTTGTTATTGTTGGTTTTATATCAATATAAAACTTGTTATGTTATATGTAGTTGTTATTATTGGTTTTATGTCAAGATAAAACCTGGTTTTACTTCAAGTTATAGCTGTTATACTGCCTAAATGTTATGAAGTTAGGAGTAATGTTTAAAAGCAAAGTCTAGTAACTTAGAGTTTTAGACACGAAAATGCTTTTGTTGTTAGAGCTATAGGAAGTCGTCGAAGTCTACATGAGTAATTGTATTCATCAACTAAGATTGGGGATCTTAGCAGAAATCCTCTGAACTGTAACCGTTAATCTCGTGTGAGCGAGGAAGTCATGTATAATTAGTATACGGGTTGACAACCACACTTGTGATTGTTAGCTACAGTAACCCATAAACAAGTGATGAACTATCCTTTTACTTGTTATTGTTCCGGCGTCGCTGAAGCATATGGTGTTGTTTCTCATGGAAATCATGAGTGTATTGTTTCTCATGGAAATCATGAGTGTGTTTTATCAGAGGTATTGTCTCGTAGCAGCGGTTACAGGCTCATGGTAGCAATTTGTTAAAAACATTATACTTTGTCGTATACAAGTATTAATGTTATGTATAAGTTTCCCCCTACTTATACTCTAGATTCAAAGAACATTTAGGTATGACACTTATTTGATAAGTAGAATATTATACCTGATATATATACTAAATGTTGAAGAGTCAAAATGATATTTTCAAAACTATACTTTTGAACTTGGAAAATGTGTTATTTTTATATAGAGTCAAAACCTGTGGACTCACCAACTTTATGTTGATGTATTTTAAAATGTATGTGTTTTTAGGATCTTGAAAAGTTGGTATGTATTCGAACAGGAGAAGTTTTACTATTATCTTTCTGTTCATTAAGAACTATGACATAGTCGGATATTATGTAATAGGTTCTAGAAAAACAAATATGTAACTTTCAGTTATCAATAAAGTATGTATTTTCTTTAGTACTGTTCAATGTATGTTATATAACTGTGATACAAAGAATGACGTTGCACCACCCGATGTTTCCTCCGACGGCCGGGGTGTGACACCACTTCCTCTACTAAGGTGTGTAGACGATCTGTAAGGTCCTCCTGCTCTGCTTGCTGGTTCTGTATTGCTCCTGAATGGTGTTCTTGTTCTTCACCGAGGCGTCGAATTCGCATTGTCGCATTCCGGACTTCGTCTCCAATCTCCATTACCTCATGGTGGAGATCCTGAACCTAGGTGCCTAGACGGGCCACTTGTGGTACAATTGGAGGTAATGCTTGACTCGTTAGGGTGTTGGGGCCTGGAGTTTAGTGTAGCGGGTGCATGCCTAATGCGGATCGTCAGTCGTCTCCTCTAGCCTAGGCATGTATTTAGGTTGCCCCTTTGTGGAGGTGCATCCTGGATAAGGTAGATGTCAATAATGAAGCTTGCCCTTGCATGGAAATATTTTTTTACTAGGTATGTTCATCCCAAGAGGACTCCTATTGAATGCTTACTTACCTGAGAGGAGGGAGGTGACAGGTTCTCTTGCCTGCTCCCGATAGGGTAAGGCTCGTTAAGGATCTCTCCAGCGCCTTCATCTTCATCTGACTCCTCATTAGAATCCTCCCCCTCATAATCTACCTCTTGGTATTCTTCAGGACCAACTTCTGAGTTATCCTCATGAACCTCTTCTGGCTCCTCCTCGATCCATCCGTTGGCTACCATGACAGGGTAGTGGGGGTCTTTGTGGTGAAATTCAGCCATGTTGTCTGTGCAAGAATAAGGGTATATAAAGAATTTATGAGATTTATAGAATCATTTCTAATGAAAATTTTTATGGAGTGATCCTTATCGGTCCTCCTATAATCACATAGTGTATACAAGTTGTATATAACTAAGATCGTATAGACCTTCGAATAAGCGATCCTACTCTAAGACCACAACCAAACAAGGAATAAGAAGTAAAGCGAGATCACAAATTCTAAGTCCACAAATTCTTAATTATATGAAACCTTAACGTATACACTAAGCAGTTATAGGCCTACCAGTAAGGGTCTTTAATTTTCACATAAGTTATTTATAGTATCATAAAATGCTCCTATAGTATTTTAACTTCATGTTTAGTTCTAGAGTTTCCTTTTGTATATAGAATTAGTAAGTTTTAGACTTGCTGCAACACCAAGATCATTCCCAAACATATGTTGGTCGTATCTCAAATAAATATAGTTAATCAGGCTATATTTATTCCAGATATGATTGCATAAGTGTCTAGGCTTAACTGTAATGTCCAACTTATCTAAATGCTTATGTTTTTTCCTTATTATGACATTGTTCTAGTATGTATGTATGTCTGTATACTTCAATAAAATATAATATATTTAAAAGCATAACTCTTGGTTAGAGTGTTTTAGTTTAATTGTATTTATAGTTATATATCTTGTATGGTTTGATATACTAGTTCACTATAAACAATGCTCTGATACCAATTTGTCACACCCCAACCCAGAACGGCGGAAACGTCTGGGGGGGATGGAGTGAGTTCATGTACAATATCATAACAATTGAATACAAATGAAACATAGCAACGCAAACATTCATGTACAGTATAATAAAAGTATAACTTTTGTATCTTTCCTTGTAAAATGATCATGTATGTTCCCAGAAAATCCATTATTTTCTTAAACGAGTTATAGATGTATGTATTTATTTTGTATCTTTCCTTGTAAAATGATAATGTATGTTCCTAGAAAATCCAATATTTTCTTAAATGAACTGTAGTCTTAAACCCTAAGACCAAAAATATATAAGTATTGTTGTACTGAACAATAATATGTAGTTATATCTTTATATAAAACTAATGAAGTGTAAGTTACTTCGTAAACCAAATCGTTTTGTCAATCCCTATGTGAGTTATCATAATCATGCTTAATATGACTAATATGCTTGAACGACGTTCTTCAGGCGTCGAAATTGGTAGACTTTTGTCACCCTAGACTTGCCGGTCTAACTGTAGAGAACAGCTGAGGTGTGGGGTTGTCAATCTCGTATAGATCTATACACAACTATCTTTCTCTCCCTCAAGGAGACTCTGGTTATAATGGAGGACTTAAGGTGTACGCTAGGAAGGTAAGGTGAAGAGAATGTCTCACAAAAGCATCAACAGATTCACGGAACTATGACTCCTTTTTCTAGTAAATGGAAAACTTATACCTTTGAATAATTATATGGTTTTTTTGAAATGAAAGTGTGATTTGTGACTTCCAAACTATACAAATTATAGTTTACCTTATGTGTTTGTTGAGACTATTTATATACTCTATTATATAAATATGAAGTTGCTATCTTGCCTAGTGTCAAAATATGAAATCAAAACATAATATTTTTGGGTTGTAACCCATCAAATTGGTAAAAGACTATGATGTAACCATTTTTGCTAGGAAAACCTATATTTTAGTAAAAGTTTCCAAAAACCATGTAGTTTTACAAATCATGAATTTTCCTATGAGTTTATAACATATATTATGTTTGTTTTATTAGTTTTTCTATTCAAACATATATATATATATATATATATATATATATATATATATATATATATATGTATATATTTCACAAATAGTTACACCAAAAACTAGTGTTAACAATACCTTATGCAAATAATATCTTATCTTTAACATAAAGATGAAAATATGTAAATATTTGTGGGATAAACAAAGTTTTACTTGTGTCCCCCCCCCCCCCAAAAAAAAAAAAAAAAAAAAAAAAAAAAAACATGAAAAGCTTGAAAATGTGGGGGTATGAAATCAGCTCGAGTGGATTTGTGGGTTGTTTGGAGTGATGGAGTGAAGATTTCAAGACTACACCCTTGAATGGAGTTGATGAACTTCCTTGAGGATAATGTTATCCTAAAGGTTTTAACACATTTTAATTTGTGTAAATAGAGTGAAACCAACATAAAAAAGTGTAGAATCACTAGGAAATCTCGAAAATAGTTACAAAAATCTAAGGATAATGCTTGGAGAATGTTGAACTTGGAAGCTTGTTATTTGGTCTTGAGGGGAAATTGGAAGTTAACAGGAAGGAAGAAGAGAGGAATGGTGGGGTTTTGGAGATAATTTCGTCCAAATATAAGGAGTAGAAAGATTGATGTGATATTTACTTGGAAATTTGTTGGTTAATTTCATGGATATACATTGCGGATTGTTTTGCATGGGAAACTGATGAGATATCACATCTTAAAGTTAATGATGGGTTTTAGCCATATGAACATTCCTATGTGCACATGCAACCCTAATGCTTGGATCTAGGTTTCTCTAATTGAACATACATTGAATCCAAGACTTCTAATGACTAATATACAATAATAACAATATGAAATCAGAGATTAGAAGTTTACCTTGAATCACTTGCTTGATCTTGTTGTCCTTAAGGCTTTAGAGTCATAATTGTCACTCCTCTAATGGCTTACAAACACCAACTAGCAAGAAGATGATTTAGGAGAGAGGAGAGGGTAAGAAAATCGGCCAGGGTTTCTTTCTAGACACACAAGTGCCGATTTCTGTAACCCATAGGGTCTATTTATACTTGTAAGGCTCCTAGGGTTTCACCCTTAAACCCTAATTGGATAACTTAAGCCCTAAGCAATCCAAATCCTTTCCATGATAAGCCTTGGACGATTTTATGGCTATCCTAAGCCCTTGAAATCGTCCACCCCTTATCCTCAAAGGATATATAGCCCAAAGTGCGACTATCAAACAATTGACAGTTTATACCCCTTTATTTAATTAATCTCTTTAAGTCACCAAATTAATTCCCAATTAATTTATGACTTATATTAATCGAATAACAATATTATTATTCCTTATATTATACTTATAATATATTAATAATATTCCTTCTCTCATTATAAATCATCCTGTCAAGTTGCTATGGTGAAGGCAACCCAAAAGGACCATGCACAACCGGGTCAAATACTTGCCAAATATAGTTGTAGCCTTAGACATTATTCCAACAGTGTCCCACTTGGATAAGTCTAGTAACTATATACACAAGTATATTCCGATTAGCAATCGTAGCTCTCAAAGACGCTGTCAAACTCTGATCTAATCAATCTTGTCCTTTAGATAAGAGATCGTACAGCCCTCTGTTTAGATATCATGCTGACAATTTTATGGAATCAATTTTGTCTAGCATTTGGTTTCTCGATTTCAGATTTATTCGACGTAGAACTTAATCGAACACATCAATTCAGTTCTGACCGGGCCCAGCACATAAGTCAAATCAAATCATCAAGCGGCCGAGATATCGCTTTTAACCTCTTAGGATAAAAGTAACAGATAAACTTCGACTTATATGCATTTACTTATTTATTAACCAACTATACACAACAATGCGTTTTATAACATCAAGTTACTGATGCGGTTTTGCATTATCAATGTACAACCAATTAACAAATAACAAACCATATATCTAGGTTTTAAGACCATATGATATTATCGTCTTGCGATCATCCTTTTTGTCATATTCCATAAGGTGATTCCAGCAAGAGTGGGTTTGTTCCAATGCTCAAAACTAGTTCATAAGCACTCATGAACGTTGCAGTAAACTTTTGCTATGTCTAATACTATTTAGACAATCTACATACCAACTCATGACAATCTTCATTCATATCTACTTCCAAAATATGAACGATTGTGGACTATTTGAATAATTCGATTATTCTTAATAATATTCAATTATTCTGGAAGTCAAAACATGCAAAGTGAAACAATAGTTAAATGATTAACTTAAGACAGTAACATTACTCATAAATAATATTCTTTTATTTAATCATCAAATGTTAATTACATTTATGTATTACACGTTTCCAATACTATCTAATCTATACTAATATCATCCTTCAGCCCAATACTCTTAGCATGCTGCAAGTGCCTAACCCTACTCAGTCCCTTCGTAAGCGGATTTGCTGGGTTATCTTCTGATGATATCCTCTTCAGTACGAGTTGTCCTTCTTCTAAACGATGTCTAATAAAGTGATATTTTCTGTCGATATGTCGAAATCTACCATGATCCCTCGGTTCCTTGGTCAATGCAACCGCTCCTTCATTATCACAAAAAATCTCCATGGGCTCCTTTATGGTAGGTACAACTCCAAGATCACCGATGAAGTTCTTCAACCATATTGCCTCCTTCAACGCTTCGCTCGCTGCAATGTACTCTGATTCGCACGTTGAATTGGTTACGGTTTCCTGCTTGGAACTCTTCCAAGTCACTACTCCTCCATTAAGGGTAAAGACCCAGCCCGACTGTGAACGATAGTTGTCTCGGTCGGTTTGAAAGCTGGCGTCACTATACCCTCGCACCTTCAAGTCATCACTCCCTCCGAGAACTATGAACCATTCCTTCGTCCTCCGAAGGTACTTAAGGATATTCTTGACCGCAATCCAATGGGCTCTGCCAGGGTTCCCTTGATATCTACAAACCATGCTCAAAGCAAAGGCTACATCAGGGCGAGTACAAGTCATAGCATACATGATTGAGCCAACTGCGGAAGCGTATGGTACTCGGCTCATTTCTGCTATTTCAGCTTCGGTACTCGGACTTTGAGTCTTACTCAACTTGGCATTACTTTGTATCGGTAATTCTCCCTTCTTCAAATTTTCCATACTAAAACGTTTTAGTACTTTATCTAAGTAAGTGTTCTGACTAAGTCCTCTTAGTCTCTTACTTCGCTCTCTCACTATTCTTATTCCCAAAATATAGGAAACTTCTCCGAGGTCCTTCATAGCGAAGCACTTCCCGAGCCAGGACTTAACTTCCTGCAAAGTCGGGATGCCGTTTCCTATGAGCAGTATGTCATCGGCATACAAAACGAGAAAGCTAACTATGCTCCCACTGTCTTTGACATATACAAACGATTCATCTTCGCTTCGTACAAATCCGAACTCTTTGAGTTTCTCATCGAAGCAAAGATTACATCTGCAAGATGCTTGCTTAAGTCCATAAATGGACTTCTCAAGCTTACAAACTCTATTCGGATGCTTCGGATCAACAAAACCCTCTGGCTGAGCCATGTAAACATCCTCAGCCAATTTCCCATTAAGGAAAGCGGTTTTGACATCCATTTGCCAAATCTCATAATCATGAAATGCGGCAATAGCTAGCATCACTCTAATAGATTTTATCTTCGCAACTGATGAGAAGGTCTCATCATAGTCAACGCCGGGAGTTTGAGTAAAGCCCTTCGCAACCAATCGTGCCTTATATGTGTGTACATTTCCATCCACGTCGGTCTTACGTCCGGGCACATTATCAACCAAATTCCAAACTTGGTTGTCATACATGGACTGGATCTCGCTGTCCATTGCCTCTTTCCATTTTGTAGACTCCGGGCCTGCCATGGCTTCCTTAAAGCTATTAGGTTCATCTAGATTTATTAGTGTACCATCACTAATATACGTGTCCCCTTCGGTAGTAATATGAAATCCATAAAACTAGGGTTGAACTCTAACTCTTTCGGAACGTCTAAGAGGTAAGGACTGGTCAATAGGCTCAACCGGAGTTTCCTCCTCGGGTTGAGTGCCAGTGGTGGAGGTTCCTTCATCTATCGACTCTTGAATCTCTTCAAGCTCGATTTGCCTCCCACTATCCCCTTGGCTTATGAGTTCTCGTTCTCGGAAAACTCCTCTCCTCGCAACGAAGACTACATTGTCCTTCGGTCTATAGAAGAGATATCCAAAGGATCTCTGCGGTTAGCCGATGAAAATACATCGCTCACTTTGATGTTCGAGCTTGTCGTGAGTATCTCGTCTTACGAAAGCCTCACAACCCCAAACCTTGATATGTGCCAACGAGGGAGCTTTCTGTGTCCACATCTCGTGAGGTGTTTTGGCAACCTTCTTAGTAGGGACTCGGTTAAGGATATGGGCGGCAGTCTCTAATGCATACCCCCAAAAAGAGATAGATAGTGAAGCACGACTCATCATAGAGCGAACCATGTCTAACAAGGTTTGATTACGCCTTTTTACCACACCATTCAATTGTGGTGTCCTAGGTGGCGTCAATTGTGAAACTATTCCACACTCCTTGAGATAGTCGTGGAATTCAAGACTTAGGTACTCTCCTCCTCGATCGGATCGAAGCATTTTGATTTTCCTGCCCAATTGATTCTCCACTTCATTCTTGAACTCTTTGAACTTTTCAAATGTTTCTGACTTTTGCTTGATTAAGTAGATATACCCATATCTACTATAGTCATCGGTAAAAGTCACATAGAAGCGGTTCCCATCCTTAGTGGTTGATCTAAACGGTCCACATACATCGGTATGTATGAGGTCCAATAGACCCTCACCGCTTTCACATGTACTAGTGAAGGGTGACTTAGTCATCTTTCCAAGTAAACAAGATTCGCATGTGTCATCTTCCCTAAGGTCGAATGACTCCAACACTCCATCCTTTTGGAGTTGGGCTATGCGCTTCTTGTTGACAAGTCCAAGATGATAATGCCACAAGGATGCTTTATCCATACCATTGGAAGAATCCATGCATAAAACATCATTTCCTAAGTTATCTACAATCATAACGGTTTCATAAATTCCATTACATGGTATAGCTTTTAAATATAAGACACCATTTAGATAAGCAAGAATAGAACCATTCTCATTATTAAAAGAAAATCTAAAACCTTGTCTAAATAAACCATGAAATGAAACGATGTTTCTTCCCATTTCTGGCGAATAACAACAATTGTTTAAATCTAAACATAAACCATTCCTAAGCACTAAAGAATATACTCCAATCTTGGTCGCAGGCGACGATCTTCTGTTCCCCATGATTAGATTTATCCTTCCATGCTCCACATCCCTATTTCTTCTTAGTCCCTGCAATTCAGAACAAATATGGTAACCACAACCGATATCAAGGACCCAAGAAATAGCATGAGATGAATCATTAGATTTAATTGTATAAATACCTGCGAAAGATGTCTTGATCTTTCCTTCCCTTATGGCTTGCAGGTATTCTGGGCAGCTTCTCTTCCAATGCCCTATTTTATGGCAATGATGGCACTCTGCCTCCTTAGGGTTAGGACAGGGTTTTGCAGGATCAACTTTGGTCCCACTAGAAGAGGAACCATCTCGGGACTTTCCCTTGCGGTGGCTCTTAGACGGAGCCTTCCTCTTCTTGCCTCTTCCTTGCCCAATGGCCAAAACAGGAGCAGCTGGTGGATTGGGAGTGGGTGCAACTGACTTGTCCTTGAGGTTGCTTTCAGCAACCCTAAGGAGACCTTGGAGCTTACTTAGGGTGACCTCTTCCTTGTTCATGTGATAGGTCATCCTAAATTGGTTGTAGCACGGAGGCAAAGAGTGAAGCACCATGTCGATCGCCAAGTCTTCCCCAAAGTCAACATTCAACTTGCGAAGACGATCGACATACCTTTGCATCTTTTGTAGGTGCACGGTAAGAGACTCTCCATGACCCATCTTGGCGGAAATCATGTTACTGAAAATCTCGTAAGGCTCTTGCCTCGCGTTTTGGTGGTATCGCTCCAACAAGTCTTGGTGCATTTCGTACGGATATATGTCCTCATAGGACTTTTGGAATTCGGAGTTCATGGTGGCTATCATGATGCAATGTACCTTCGTTGCATCATGCTCATGAGTTTCAAAAGCGGAGATTTCAGCCGGAGTAGCGATTTCTGGGTTGATCTTCTCGAGCTTCTCATCGAGGACATACTCTTTGTCCTCATAGCGAGCAATAGTGTGAATGTATCTTATCCATTCGCTAAAGTTCATCCCATCGAAAGTCACCTTTTGACAAAGGCTCATCAATGTGAACGAGCTAGCAGCAGCGTTGTTCGCGTTCGACATCTACAAATAGAAAGGACAAAGATAGATTAGAATTTGAATCCCTAATAATTACCCAATAAGAAAATTAAGGCTAGGATCCAACAACAATATTTACACATTAGAAAAGGGATACCGTAATCTAACATGCAAACATTTTGAAGGTAAGTGAATGACGATTCACTAATTCTCCATCATAAAACATAACTTTAAGTCTAAATGTATTGAGAATTCCTAGGTTTAGATGAGATTAATTGAAACCTTTCAATGGCATGTTTAAATCTCGATATGCCCCTCTCGTTTGTGACTGGGATACCGAGGATCACAAAGTGGGTGTGAATTACCATGCAAATTCACATGGTGCCTTCATTGTAACAATCACCTATTCGACGTGCCGGTAAACCACATACACTCCATCGAACTATGATAAACAATGAATCACCCTTTGCCACATTTGCTTAGAACCAATTAGTGTGCCGGTAAACCACACACGCTCCACTAACTTCTTAGCAAGGGTGCAAAGTGTAATTTCATGGGATTGTATCAATTCACTTTTCCTAAAGTAACTAAGATTGGGAAAATTTTGAAAACATGTAGTTACTTTATAGGTTCATTATACTTATTAATGAGGAGAGAGATTTGCCCTATCCTACCTGTTCGGCTAACGACCCTCCACCCATTAAACAAACAGTGGGTGAGAGTGTTCACTCATTAAGCGCCATTTTATAGGCAGCAACCTTATACCCACCTTATAGACCGACTTCGTGAATGAGGCCTACTAACGGTAAGACTAGCATTTTTTAATTTTACATATATATATATATATATATATATATATATATATATATATATATATATATATATATTAATCTTGTAATATTATATTAGTATAGGGTTGAATTTTAAACTTGTGAAATTCTAAGGTTTGAAATTTAAATTTTCCTAAATTAAGCTTTTAATCACAAAATATAAATTTCAAAACTTGAGGGCAAGTTTTAAACTTTTAAAAAATAGAGGATCAAATAACAAATAATTCAAATTAACATTTAATCACATAATTATCCATATTTGATTTATTTAATGATTTCTTGCAAAACAATTTACCAATTAAAATAAAATAATTAATCAATTATCACATAAGGAAACAAATATTTTATTAATTGATAAATATCTTCAATTAGGTCAAGAATATCATCATATATATCATAAAATCGGATTTATATTGATCTAATATGAAAAAGGCAAGTATCTCAAGGATAAACAGCAAGAAATCCCGAAGTTATCACATTCTGACGCTCAAACTCGTCGAGTACCCAGATGAACTCGTCGAGTTGAGCCTACTCGCCGAGTACCACCATGGGACTCGCCGAGTAGAGCAGGCAGAGAACAAAAAAAATGAATTTTTCAGCAACAAACAAGCAATCAAAGTATCAATTCAATAGAAACCAATCTAGGCTCTGATACCACTGTTGGGTTTTAACCATATGAACATTCCTATGTGCACATGCAACCCTAATGCTTGGATCTAGGTTTCTCTAATTGAACATACATTGAATCCAAGACTTCTAATGGCTAATATACAATAATAACAATATGAAATCAGAGATTAGAAGCTTACCTTGAATCACTTGCTTGATCTTGTTGTCCTTGAGGCTTTAGAGTCACAATTATCACTCCTCTAATGGCTTACAAACACCAACTAGCAAGAAGATGATTTAGGAGTGAGGAGAGGGTAAGAAAATTGGCCAGGGTTTTTTTCTAGACACACAAGTGCTAATTTCTATAACCCATAGGGTCTATTTATACTTGTAAGGCTCCTAGGGTTTCACCCTTAAACCCTAATTGGATAACTTAAGCCCTAAGCAATCCAAATCCTTTTCATTATAAGCCTTGGACGATTTTATGGCTATCCTAAGCCCTAGGAATCATCCACCCCTTATCCTCAAAGGATATATAGCCCAAAGTGCAACTATCAAACAATTGACAGTTTATACCCCTTTATTTAATTAATCTCTTTAAGTCACCAAATTAATTCCCAATTAATTTATGACTTATATTAATCAAATAACAATATTATTATTCTTTATATTATACTTATAATATATTAATAATATTCCTTCCCTCATTATAAGTCATCCTGTCAAGTTGCTATGGTGAAGGCAACCCAAAAGGACCATGCACAACCGGGTCAAATACTTGCCAAATATAGTTGTAGCCTTAGACACTATTCCAACAGTCAAACCTTAACCTTTGTACTTCCCTGGAATCACTCTAGGATGAATCACCCTTGAGTTTTCGGCCATAAAGAAGGTGATTTCGGTCTAGGCATGACTAAAATCCCTTGATACATACTCCTTTATGATGATCCCGGTCCTAATGTGTTATAAGCAAGTGATCTCAGTCCTATATTGATGGGTTTTCGTCCTTAGTGGGCCATAGATAGAGATTTTGGTCTTGTAGTGTGCCCAGGGGTGTGTTTTCGGTCTCGAGTAATAGAAATCACAAAGATGGTGGCCTTAAAAATCGAGAATTCAAGGTCATGGCATAAATACATGTTTTATGTTAAAACCATTTGATTCTTGTTTGACTTGCATTGCCTTTTCAAGGTTTATTTCAACATGAATTTCCATGTGTATATTATCTTCAATCATACAATGGTGCCCTCTTGGCTTTAAATAAACATTATTGCATCAAAGTTACATAGGTATACATTGAGGATACACTTATACACATGACCCCTTAGACTTGGTTTGACCCAAAATTTTCTAGTTGTCACACTGCTATCTTGGAGAAGTCATGTATGAATCTCCAGTAATAGCCTGCTAACCCAAGGAAACTCCAAATCTCAGATGGAGACTTCGAAACCTCCCATCTCATCAAAACCTCCACTTTGGCCGGGTCAACCAAAATCCTTTTATGGTCAACAAGGTGCCACATAAACTGCACCTCGCTCAACCAGAACTCACACTTGGAGAACTTGGCGTATAGGCTCTCCCTCCTCAGGGTATCCAACACCTCCCACAAGTGCTCCTCATGCTTCACCTGCGTCTTGGAGTAAACCAAGATGTCACCAATAAAGACGATCACAGAATGATCCAACATCGGTCTACATACGCTGTTCATGAGGTCCATGAATGTGATAGAAGCATTGGTGAGCCTGAAGGGCATCACCACGAACTCCTAGTGGCCATAGCGAGTCCAGAAAGTAGTCTTCTCTACATCCTCATCTCTGAATCGCATCTGGTGGTAACCTGAATGCAAATCTATCTTGGAAAACCAAGATGCCCCCTGTAACTGGTCGAAGAGATTATCAATCCTCGGGAGTGGGTAACGGTTCTTCACCGTTACCTTGTTCAGCTCCCGATAGTCTATACATCCAATGCGACCTGTCCTTCTTCTTCACAAATAGAATCGGAGCTCCCTAGGGTGAACTGCTCGGCCTAATGAATCCCTTGTCTAACAGCTCCTGCAGCTATGCAGACAACTCCTGCATCTCAGGACGAACCAACCGATAAGATGCCTTGGCTACCGGAGCCGTACCAGGGACTAGGTCGATCTTGAACTCCACATGTCTCTTCGGAGGTATCCCAGGCACTCTCGCACCACTGGTACATCACTCACAATCGTCTTACCCACCTGAAGAGAATTGTTATCGAGATTTAGAATGCAATCATGATTGTATGAATGAAAAGTATGAACACAAGAAGTAAATATTAATCAGATCTTATATTAATGAAGAACTGATTACAATAAGCAGAGAGAAGTTGCGAATGATTAATGAATCACTCGTGCATTCGGTTACTCTACTTCTAACCTCAGTCCCTATTTATAGGAAACCTGAATGTACAAAAAATATACTAAGTCATGAACTATAAGTTTCGCACAAAAGAAGACTTAGTAAAATAACTAATATGCGAAACAAAAGAAACAAACATTTTGAATTTTACAACTTCTAGTCTCTACACCAACTCCTGGGTATCTATAACATAGGCGACATACCCTACGTAACCCTGCTAAAGGTAGCGTCTGGCCCTCGCTTCCGAACATATGGCCGGTCCATGATGCGGTCTTCTCCCCCGAACCACCAGCTTTCCCCCACTTGGGGTCCTGATACGTACCAACTGTTGTGCATAGTCGATCACTGCCCCATTAAGGCTCAGCCAATCCATGCCGATGATGACCTTGTTCCCACATAATGGAATGGGAACCAAACCCACAAGGTATCGCTTGTCATACAACCTCAAGACACAATCTCTAATGCCCTGACAGATTGGCCGTCAGCAATCTTGACCTCTAAAGGGCAATCTAACGTGCCTAAAGACTCGGAAAACCTCTTGCTAAGAGAAAGAGAGACAAATATTCGGGTAGCCCCCGAGTCAAATAACAGTTGTATTGGGATGTCGTTCACATGGAATGAGCCTAAACAAAACACGTAAACATAGCACATAAATATCATAACCGACATGTAATAAGAGTTAGGGAGAAGAAATCATACCCGTCACCACATCCGGTGTGGCACAGCTCCTCGGTGGTTAGCTGGAAGACTCAGATCCTCACTACTGGAACATCTTTCTTTCCCTGTCGGCCATCCATGATCTGCAGGGTCGCTGGAGTTGGGGCTACCACGACGCTCCTAATGTCAATCTCGAGCAATTGGCCTTTTTATGGCCCTTCTGATTGCAATGGAAGAAAATCAGGTTTGATGTCTAAAGGGTGGTGGTAGGGGCAGTATAATCTGTACCAAAGTGCCCAAGCTTGCCGCACCTATAGCAGCCTGATGACCCCAGTCAACAATCTCCCTGATGAGTCTTTCCTTATTCCCCACAGCGGCTCTGGCCGTGCTGGCCCTTCGAACTAGTGTAAGATCCCTTGGGTTTCTTCCCTGAAACCCCAGTAACTTTTCCATCCTCTGCCTTCCTCTTCCGGATGTGCTCTATATCAATCCCCCTCTCTCTCGTGTAACGCCCGTAGATCCGGGCTAGTCAATTTTAGAGATAATAGGGGTCGAAAATGACTTTTCGAAAAAAGATTATTTAGAATAATTAATCTTAACCAAGTTGTAGAATATGTCTCAAGGTTTCCGTACATATAAAGAACGCCAAAATCCAAGTTATAACGAAGAAGTTATGGCCCGTCGAAGTTTTTTGGCAAAACCAGCACGACACCGGGAGACGTAAATAGTGAATTTACAATATAGGACTTTTTACCCTTAATGATCTAAATAAAAGTTGTATTATACGTTAAACCGAGAGCTTCCATAAAAAGAACGCCCAAATCTGACTTCGTATGAGGAAGTTATGATTTTTCGAAGTTTCGGCTTAGCAGTGTACAGCCCGAAACTCGAATTTTAGTTTGAGCGGTTTTTGGCCTACGCGAACTAAATGAGAGTTAAAGATCTCGTTAATAGGAACTCAACAATAAAAAGACAGACGAAAACGGAGTCCGTATGAAGGAGTTACGAATTCTTCGCAGTCATTTAACAACCTAATCTCCTCCTACTTTTAAATTTAAGATCGGTCGAGAATTAGCCAACGGAGTCTAAATGAAAGTTGTATACCTTGTTTTTACCTACGCGTGGAAAAAAGAACATAAAAAACGGAGCTCGTATGCGAGAGTTATGATTTTTCTAAGTTGGGAGGCTGCGATGCAAAATCGGGTGACGTGGCGCAATCTTGGCCATTGCTTCCTCCCCAAGGCTAGCCACCTGATGGTGACACCTGGCCTGGAACTCGACGAGTTTGAGGCCATCTCGACGAGTTTTTGGCATTTCCAGCCTATAAAAAGGGAGCCGGGGCACCCTCATTTCTCACACCTTCCAACTTCTCTTTCTTTCTCTACTTTCTCTCTCTAGCCTCCCAAAACCCTCCTAAACCCTAGGGAACCTCCCTAGCACCAGAAGGAAGCCCCGAGGCTCCCGGAGTCCCGAGAAAGAAGGGTCTTTCGGTTTCGAAACGCTGCTCCAAATAAAGTTCCGGTTTTCGATAAAATTTGCTGTAAGTGAGTTACGCTTACACAATTTTTAATATAGCCTCCAAATAATTATAGTAATGTTATTAGGTCCTTAAAATAATTATTTGGGCTATTATTATGACTTATATTGAGTGTTATTTAACACTTATATAATAATAATAATAATAATAGTCAAACTATTAATTTGTCGCGGTTATCGTTAGACTAAACCCTAGTGGTGTTGATACTAGGTTTTATCGAAGGAAAATTGTTTTGAGAGTATCAAAGCGCTGTTCGAGTGCTAAGTCACCACCTTTCAGGTGAGTGCATAGTCCCTTTCATCTTACACATAGATATGAAGTATTTTAATATAAATTACGTGTTGTGTGTGCATATTGTCTGAATACTTGCTGTCTATGTTGGGTGAAAGATTTTTATACATGTTTTAAATGATTTAAACTGTATACGTATTTTATATATACGAATATGTTGGGTATGACATGGGTAGATGAATGATGAGAGATAAAAAGATGATGTGAGTAAACATTGGCATCTATAGACGTAGTGCCTAATAAACATTGGCAGCTATGGACTTAGTGCCTATTGGACAAACACTCGTAGCTATGGACTTAGTACCTGTTAGGAATTGGTAGATATGGACTTAGTACATATTAGATAAGCACTGGTAGCTATGGATTTAGTACCCGATTAATAGACTATAGCAGTTATGGAATTAGTGCTTTATGAACGAACATTGGCAGCTATGGATTTAGTGCAAGTCCTATAACCCTGGAAGTAGGGGACTTCGGAATAAACGAATGCAGGATAGATGACTCTTAGGATAAATCCTTAAGAGTAAAGAAGATAATGGGGAAGGGTAATTAGGTTGATTGTTTGATTGTTTAAACATAATAATTATATTATTGTGGGTTGAAAACCCTATGTACTCACCAAGTTTCCCAACCTGACCCACTCAGTTTATTTATATCACAAGTGTTGATATGAAGTCACATTACACTGAGAGAGATGTAGATCACTAGTATAAATAAATGTAAGTTCCGTTTATGTTTATGTTTTTGTATTGACAATGACATCCCAAACTTTTTAAAATGAATAAAATACGTTTCTTCAAAAATGTTTTGATAACGTATTTATCGTGTTTTTCTGGGAACAAATTCCGCAACATTTTTATGAAATGAAGTACTCTTATTTTTTTACAAAGCATAAACAAAATCAGTCTTTTCTGGCCGTGAAATTTGGGGATGTCACGTCTCGCTCTCACTATCATGTCCTCCAAAGTCGGGCATGTTGAGTAGCTGACATGTTTCAGATGTTTGCTCTCAAGATATCATAGTACCGGGTCTTCCTCATTTCCTCATCACCCACGTGCTGAGGCACTAGTAAGGCCCTCTCCCTGAACTTGGCGGTAATCTCCGCCACCAACTCAGTCATCTGTCTTATATCAAGAAACTCCCTGGACAGCTATTGAATCTCCATATTTGGTGCAAACTCAGCCCTAAACCAGGTCGCAAATGCTGACCAGGTCATAGCCTCAATGGTTGGGGCTCCTAAGAAACCACTAACTGTCTCCCACTAGTCTCTAGCTCTGTCCCTCACACATCCTGCAGCATACTGGACCTTCGACCCCTCAGGGCAGAAGCTCGTCAACTATGCAGACTCGATGTCTGCAATCCACCTCCTTGGCACAATGGGGTCCTTCACCCCGTGGAATTCTGGCACACCACATCCCCTAAAATCCTTGAAGGATAGTGTGTATGTCCCTGTTTGGCCAAATGTCATGTTGCTCCTGAACTCCCTGAGGCAATCCTTTATCAGCTCGATGATCCCTTCCTTGATTGACCCGAAAATCACTGCGGTCGCCTCAAGGATGCCTCTCGAAATATCATATGCGATGAACTCGCATTTTCCGTCATCAACTGGCTTGAAACCTGCACTTGAACCTGGACCTGATCCTGACTCAGACCCTAAACCTCCTGCTCCGTGATGTGTCACCACCATTCTGAAACAAAACACATAATCATCAGGGTTATACAAACTCTCGAGAGGTCTCACACACTCTACAAGTTCCATGGTTCTATCTCATCCCTCCTCAACTCGAGTACGGATCATCTGCTTTCAGTAGTACGGCCAATACTACCTTCCACATTTATCAGTAATTTCCTCAAGGATTTCCTTGACTTTACCAAGTCCCTTTCACTAATACTGCTTGCTGCAATAATCTCATCCTAGGCTTACCCTATGGTAACTCTCCAACCTACTCTCCTCCGTTAGTTGCATAATAAATCATTGCTACATTTACCTAACTAGCTCACGAATACCATTACATATCACTAAGACCAGATAATTTTTCGAATGAGAGGTATGTTGGATTATATGTCTAAGCCCATAACTATTAGTGGTATGTACTCGACCCGAGAGTAGCATGGTCCATTTGGGTTGCATAACACCAGGACAATTTGTTAGGATGGACTCTTGAGAGAAGGTTATATATGATTTATTAATATATTATAAGTTCTAATATATTAATATGAAATCATATGTTTTAATTAGTATTGATCAAGAATTAATTTGGAATTAATTTAGTGATCAAAAGAGACTAACTAAATCTATGGGTACTAATTATGGTAATTAGTTATATTTATATGTGTTGGACTTATGATCCATGTTGGACCAAGTTTATGTATGGATACATAAAGAGTTAGGCCACATGTACCATGGATCACACCATGGGTATGGATTTGGGTTAAACCCATGACCCTTGGAATCCACCATATAAATATGTTGCTTCATGACCAAAAATGTGTGCTTCTTTTCTTAGAGAAATATAGAGGTGTTTTGGTGCATGGATTTCTCTCTCAAGAGTCACCTTTGTTTGAGGTGAGTTGTGATTCCATTTGAGGTGCAAAACTTGGGGCACTAACTTCTTAAAGCCCAAAGTCTTTCTAGCAACACCAAATACATCAAGACTTCAAGCCACATAAAAGGTATGTTATTCTAACTAGTATCGTGTATTGTTTATGTCAAATTGCATGCTAGTTATAGGTTCAATGCCTTGGAAACCATTTGCATGTATAATTAGTGAAAACATATATCCTAGATATTTAGAGTTGTATGTACACCATAGGATGTTGTAGTATACAAAACCCATCAAGGTCCTACCCTACAATGGTTGGACTCAGACAAGAGCTGTGAAATAGGGCTAGACCTAACCTTTTGAAATTATTTAGTCCTCGTAATATGTAACTTAATGTATTCATTTACTAGTTAGTTAAAGACAACTAGAACTCCTATAAGCACAAGGCAAGCAGCATTTGGGCATTGAGTAACCCAAACCAAGCACATTTTATCTAGACTATCGTATCACTGACTAATCAGTACTATCATGTAGCTCAATAAGCACATACAACTGGCATATCAGGCATCTTCCTAGATCCTTAGCCCTAATCTACCATGTAGTTCTCAAACACAAACAGTAGGTATATAAGGCATCCTTCCTAGATCTTTAGCCCTATTCTAGCATGTAGTTCTAATAATCATATCATATATCATAACAAACATGTATGGGTATCTTGGGGAAAACTTACTTGACCTCGGTCGATTGCACACATCACACACCTTGTACTTTCTCAAAGCTCTTTATTTTAATTTTTTAGAAAAATTATTTTCTTGTAAAAATCTCCTAAACCCTCGATTTGAGTCTAGACACCCCCAAAGGTGTGTCTGAATCCCTCAAACCAAGGCTTTGATACCAACTTCTAACATCCCAAAATTCTAGACCAAAATTTTCATTTTGATATAACGATTCATAAAATAATTTATAGAAAACATCATAAAGTTATTTCATTTCATAAAAACCATGGATCATGTGTCTCAAAAGCATGTCATAAGATAGTAACAATGTCAGAGTACAAATCCCAAGAATCTCATATGCGGAAAATTGTGTCTGGGATGCGCTGCTACCGTGCCGACTCCTTTCCCTTCGAGGAAGAAGTACCTAAAACCAAAATAGAAAACCGTAAGCACAAAGCTTAGTGAGTTCCCCTATCATACCACATACCATACAATAAACATATTGTCTAACATATCCGGGTACTAGCTACCCATTCGGTCTCTTTCAGCCAGTAACTTGCCTAGCATATCAGGGTGCTGGTGTACCCCTTCGTTCCTTTCGACCGGTAACTTGTCTAGCATATCAGGGTGATGACCTACCCCTTCAGTCCTGTCGATCGGTACCTCGCCTAGCATATCAGGGTGTTGGCCTACCCCTTCGGTCCTTTCGACCAGTATCAGGCACTATTTTGATGGGTTTTAGTATGCTACAACATCCTATGGTGCACATACAACCCTAAATGCTTTGGATCTATGTTTTCTCTAATTATACATGCAATATTGTTTCCAAAGCATTAAGCCTACAACTATCATAGAAATTACATAATCAACATAAAAGAGAGTTATAGAATTACCTCTTTGTTGTGGCTTGTAGTGCTTGTTGTGTTTGGCCTTAAGAACTTAGTGCCCCAAGTGTTGCACCTCAAATGGAATCACAACAAACCTTTGGATAATGGATGACTTTTGAGAGAATATCTTTGAACCTAAAATCGGCTCATGGAACTCCAAGGATCACTATTATCCCATTTTAGATGCTAAGGGGCTTCTTATATAGTGTGACAAGATTAGGGTTACACAATGTAAACCCTAATGTGTATGACCTTCCATATTCCTTAGGCTCCATGGATTTAAACCCCCATGAATCATCCACGGGTTGTAACATTAGTTTAGCCCAACCTAAAGAATCATGGATCATTGGCCCACACCATAAGAATGAATGATTTACCAATCAATCCCCTTACATTTAATTAGTCTCTTTTGATCACTAAATTAATAGCCCAAGACTTGGCTTTTCCCTATAAATAGTCATGTATTGTTCATAATTAGGGTTAAGAGTGAGGCAAAATGTAGCCGCCATGTTTTGAGGTTTCTTCTAGAGTTAGATTCTTATTCTTAAAGTGTAATCCATTCCTCATAATTGAATAAATGGAGTGATCATTCGACATATCTTCATATTTGTGTTTCTTCTTATTTTCCGCATCTTGTTCATCAAATCACAATTAGGGTTTTATTCCCAACAAGTGGTATCAGAGCAGGTCTTTGAAGATCTATTATTTTTGAAGTATCGGTTCTTGATTTGATGATTTTTTGCACAATTTATTGAAGATTATTGGTGTTTTGGCGTCTTGGAATCAATTTTTCTGTTCAAGCAACTGTTCATGAAGATTTATGATATTTTCCACCGTTCATCTGGTATATTTTTAATCTGATTCATCTTACTATTCGTATTCATGACTGGATCCATTTGTTAATTCGCCCAATATCAATAACGTGTCTACTTTTTTAATCTGGCCCAAATAATTGGTATGTTACTATTCATGATCCATTCCCTAAGCCCATAGTTTTGACTGTTGTTCGTATCATTTTTGATCCAACCAAGATCGATTTATCTTCATTGATTTATCATTCTATGAAATCGTTTATCGCTAATCGAATCATCTGTCATCAAAATCAATTCTAATCCTATTAATTTGTCACAACTAGCATTTTTGCTAGGAAATTATACTCTCAGGTAAACATCATCTATTGTAAAACTTGTACTCTAAGTGTATATCATACTCTATGCTCAATCAAGATCATCCATTTGAAATCAAAACTAACTCAAGAGGTTCAAGACCTAATACAATACACCTCATATGTTCAACTATGGGTTGAAAACCCTAGAAATCCCGATTCAAGTTCATTATGAACTAGAATTCTCTTATTGGGCCTAATGGACCAATAAACTTCCAATTTAACTACTTTGGGCCTAGGAACCCTATTTGGACTCTAATTGGACCCACCTCCATGAAGTTAGGGTATTTGGGCCATATGGGCCTAGAATGATCCATTTATTTCTATTGGGCCATGATGGGCCATAACTAATTTCATTAGCCCTAATGGGCCGTAAACTCCATTCCTTTTTATTTCATAGGGCCATGAACACTCATAAGGGCCCAATGGGCTGAAAAATATTATTGGGTTTCATAAAATTCGAACAATGCCAAGAATGGGCCCAAACCATTTCATCTTCATTTCTCTTAGCCCATTATCGGCCCAATATGTAAAGAAAAAAAGAGAGAAAAAGGGAATTTACTAGCACATGACACATCATTTTTACATGGTAGTCACCCTTGCACCATAACCACCATACAACAATCTAAGTTTCCCATGTATCTAGGCAAGTTTTCTATATCCCTCTCCCCTCTTCAAACTCACGGCCATGAGGCCTGCTCACCATCACTCCTCATCTTCAAACTTAACATTTTCTCTCATCTTTTCCTCCCAAAACTCAAAGAAATCCTCTCATAAATTCCTCCTAAAATTCGTGAGTTGTGTGGGTGTTTCAAGAAGAAATCATCAAAAACTCATCCAATTTGGTAAGAAATTCTTACTCAAGAAGTTTAACTTCAAGTTACACCTTAAATCTCTTCTTAACCCACCTTATTTTATGATCTATGCTCTTAGAACACCTTAGAGCTTTACAATCATCTCAAGATCACATCTAGGGCCAAGATCTCCTCATCTCATCACCAAAAACCGAAAACATCAAAGCAATGTGAGTTCATACCCCCTATTTTCGATTTTTACTTGGTTTTGGGGGAGAATACAAGTTTTGTGTATATCAATGTGTGTATGCATGACTATGTGTGTTTTCATGAATTATTTGGTGATTATGTGTTGTTTACTTCATAAATCTAAAAATATGTTAAGAACATGAAGTTTCTCACTTGGATCTTATTAAAAACCTTGAGAAAAATATGTGTTATCACATATAATACATGTAAAATTGTAGATCTAGGATTTATACACTTAAAATAGCAAAAACAAGTGTTGAGTACTAACATGGATAACTTAAACTCAAAAATCAGCCTTTGACAGAAATTTTTTGGTCCAATCTCGAAGTATTTTGACAACCTTAATGATAATATTTTTCAAAACTGTTTTACATGCAAAAAGTTCAGGTTTATACCTTTAAAATTACTACTCTCACATTTTCATTCGATTTTTCTATAATTTTTGGCGAATTTTACAAAACTGCCTATCATATTTGAAATAATTTTGGACCAGCCTGTGAAGGTGAGCAATTTAACACTTGTTAGAGGCCATTAAAAATTATGAGAAAAATTTTGAACCAAGTAGACAAATTTTCAAAACTTCCAGAGTTTACGAATCCAAATTTTGACTTAAGATGATTTTTCTACAAATTTTCCAACATCTGAGTCAGAAAAGTCAAAAAACCAGAAAAAAAAAATGGGTATTTTCACAAAAATCAAGCCAAAAATGATATTTTTGACAAAAATGGGAAAATGTCATTTTTACTAACAACTAGCCATAAATACAAGTTTGGAACAAAATGAGGACTAAAATGTTATTTTTACTAAAACTGGGCTTTAAGTGTAATTTTTTTGGCTTAATGGGCCAAGAGTGCCATTTTTACAAAAGTGGGCCTTTTACATCATTGTAATAAATAATTGAGCTAAACTAGCAATACAATAATAAACGGGCTAATTTTTGCCATTTTTCATGTTATTGGGCCTTAGAGGCCCATTTATATGTTTGATAGGTCCTGAATACTATTTATATGTTTATTGGGTCTTATTGACCCATTAACATGCGTGACGGACCTTGGATACTATTTGCGTGCTATTTGGGCCTGTAAATACCTTACATGTGAAATGAGTCTTAGTTGTCCTTTTACATATATTTCAGGCCCATGTTATATAATCTCATTCCTGTTAGTCCTTGAAATGACTTACATGTTTAGCGATGTCTTAGTGGTTCACTTACATGGTTCATTGGGTCTGGAATGAGTTTTATACGTTTTTCTTCGCATATATTCGATTAAGGATCTAATGAGATTTGTCGGTTTACACCTATTGAGTGTACGATCGTAGCCTGTAGTTATAATCAGAGTCTCTTAGAGGGAGAGCGGGGTTTTGTGTATAGATCTATACGGGGATGACACCCCACACCCGAGCTGTTCGCTACAGTTAGACTAAATCAGTCTAGGGTGACGAAGACCTTATTCTATTTTTCCGTGGGCGTTCACAAACGCCAAGACAGGCAAAATTGTCATTATTTAGTATGGTTATGATGGCTCACCTAGAGGAATTAACGTTATGAAGTTTATTGAAGACCATTCTCTTTTCTCTTGGATTACTCGAAAACTTACTCACACTGGTACTCAACCTCAAGGTTGGTACGGTAGCTATCTCTTTTCTTCTTTTACAGGCAACATCGGGTTGTCTGGGGGCATTCTATTTACATTCTCTTCATTCACTTTTGGCATTCTATTAATCAATAATGCACATGCATTGATACCAGATCGGACACAAACATACTAAACTATTTTAAGAAAATACAGGATTTTCTTGTGATTACAAAGTTTAACAAATCATTTTCTCAAACATGCTTATGAACTCACCAACATTTTTATGTTGACCTTTTTAAATTAACTTGTATTCTCAGGAAATTGTTGAAGCAAGTTGGGACAAACAAAATAATGGATGTTTTGTTGTTTCATCATACTCTGACTATTTTGACATGTAATATTCAATACAATACTCAATGTAAACAATGAATGTTGTTATATAACATGTGTGATGATGATGATGTTATGTTTCAATTATATATTCTATAATGATACTACAACAGTGGAGTCACGCTAAAGCCCCCACACGTTTCCGCCGTCTGGTTCGGGGTGTGATATAATTGATTTTATGTTTGAACTAAATCAATCTGTTCATTCAAGTTTTTATATTGAATACGATTTTTTATCGTTCTATGAAGTCAAGAACTAATGAAGATAGTGATGAATTTAATTATAGAAATTGTTTGATCTTGAAATCGATCTGAGAAATGTTGAACTTGATATTTGTCGATAATCAATTTGAATGGTCAATCTTGGAAGTCAAAATCAGATCGAAATGGTTAAAATGAAACGGAAAAATCACTTTTTTTGAACAGAAATCAGTTCTAAGGAGATAAGGGGTCAAAGTCGGATTTTGAATCGTGTTTGGTACTAATCGGAGTAGAGCCTGTGTTTGGAATGTTGGGGCTTAAATCGAAAGTATGGTCATACCTCAAAGGAAAAATTGATTGTGATTTGGGTTGTTACATAAACTGCAAATGAATCAATCTCATCTAGGATGAACGAAGGTCAAAATCGAAAAGTCAAAGTTGTGAATGGATTCACTACCTGCAAACGGCTTGGATTCAGTACTGGATCTTGGGCTCACACTCGTTCTTCACCCACGAATGTTCTCTGACTGTGGTTCGTAGTGAATATGTGCTTGGATTTGTTGTTGTTGGTGATTCACAACTTAGGGCTCTAAATGAATGATTGATTGGGGTTGCCTTGTTTTCGCATCTAGAAAAGTTTCGCTTTGGGGTATAATCGACGAACTTAAAACGAACTTGGGTTCGTGTGATTGTGCTTGGAACGAAAGAGGGGAGGACAGAAAGCGAACCTGTTATTGGATTTGGTTTGGCTAAGGTTTCACTTTTGTTCTGTGATCTATTGATTTGAAGCAAAAAGGTCATGAAATCGGACTCGCATCGTGATACACGGAATGAACATGGTTTCGTTTTTGTATCAACGAACTTGGAACGAACTTATATTCTGTCACACCCCAAAACCAAGAACGGCGGAAACGTTCCGGGGTGGAGGACGTCATGTACACTATCACAACAGTGTAAAGTAGTAAACAAGCAACAACATCATCCATTGCATTAAAAGTAAAGTTTTAATACATGTGTGTTCTTTAAATGTAATAAGACACCAAAATATACAACCAAAATAAAAGACGAGTCTTGTCTGTGCTCCGTCTTCTCAAAACTTGGCCATCGTACCTGTCTATTGGTGACCTGAGAATACAAGTTATTTTGAAAGCGAGTATCAGCTTAAAGATGGTGAATTCATAAGTATTAATGTGTCTTTGATTTGTAAAAACTGTAAGGTAATGACTTGGAAACCTTTGGAAAAAGACTGTATAAGTGTGAATTGTTTGAAAACAGTTGAAAATGATTGAATACTCTAGCAAATCCCTATGATTTCTATTAGTATAATGAGTAGCCTTCTACCAAGACTTAAATATTATGTAGGTAGCCTTCTACCAAGACTCGTGTGTTATATAAGTAGTCTTCGACCAAGACTCGTGTGTTTTGTAATTAGTCTTCTACCAAGACTCATGTGTTTTGCTATAACAAAGATCTTTTTTCCTTCTTTTTGACTATTACTAACAGTACCTAGTCTAACTTATCGTTTATGTGAATGTATCACAAAATAAGGTAATAGGAAAAATATAACTATGTAAGTGTTATCCTTTTGTACTAGGATTAACACGACATCGCGAATAGCGACATGTATAACCTTTGAACATCCGTAGATTGTTCAATTTTCCTCTGTAGCTACAGCAGGTGGGAGGAAGGGTTAGTCCCGTAAAGGTACTCCTAGTATAAGTATTAACCGTCGGCATCTGTAGATGTTCATCAACCTCTGTAGCGAACTGTAGATATTCAAGTAAGGTACTCATGTAAGTGTATCCATGTAAGCATACTCATGTAAGTGTATTCATGTAAAATGTAATGTATAGTATAGACTCATGAATGAACTGACTCTGATGTAATTCCTTGTAATAGGAATAATGTTGTGTATCTTCTAACTATCCCTATAATAGTTAACTGGAAGGTAATTGGTTGTCCAAGCAAGTTTATACACCCTTGCTACACAAGAGTGTGGGAACTGAATGAAGGATGAAAACTATAACATCAATACATATATAAGAACATAAGTGTATAGATATAGTTTTGTTCAAGAAGGTAAAAAAATGGTTTTGTAAGACATCTAAGAGTTTTGAACAACAATTAACAATGACTTGATGTCATTTTAATAAACATTTCATAAACTAATACATTTGATAACAAGGTATTTTAAGATAGAAAACCATTTCATGCATCACATTTTGAAGTATGTGAAATCTGTTGGATGAAAACACAGTTATAAAATACATATGAGTGATTTAATAACTTACTGTTTTCTACTTGTATCCCCCCCCCCCCCCCCATTAAAGCATTTAAAATCATTTAAAACATTGATTAAGGGGTATGAACTCACCTGTTGTGAGTGGTTCTAACGGGTATGCGTGTAGGGATGAGAAGTTCCACGAATGAAGTCCCGAGACACAATAAGTCCTAAATGACATATAAGGACACATATTGACATGAATATAGTGTTTATAACATCTATATGAAAGGAAACACCTTCCGGGACTAGGAAACACCTTGACCAAGTGTTGGAATCACATGTGATTCAACATAGGAAGGTATAAAGGCACTCACATGAGTTTACTACCATGAGTTCATGGCCCAAGGGAGTTTACGGCCGTAAACTCATGGCTACTCATGTGGGAATGCAAGTTTGAAGGCTAGGGAATGATTTAGAGACATTAGCTCTAACCTAGGATGAAAAATACCACTTTCCTTGGAGTTTTTTAGGAGTTCACGGACCTAATGAGTTTACTACCATAAACTCATGGCCATTTATGTTTATGAGGGTCCTAAAGGTCATAAGGAAGCATTCTAACTTCAAGCCTTAGCCTTAGGAAGTGTTTGTGGCATCAAAACACCCCTAACTTGAGTTTACGGCCCATGGACCATTTGGTCATGTGTTTGCGGCCGTAAACACTCATGGGTGTTAGTATTTTGATTGTTTTGGGTCCTAGACACATCAAGGTAAAGTGCTATGCTAGTCTCTTGGCTTAATGAAGGCATTTAGGGCATTTTGGCAACTTAAAATGGAGTTCACAGCCCAAGAACATCCTTGGCCGTGAACTCACTTTTAGCCCTTGATTCTTAATGTTTTTGATGTCTAAACAAGCCATGGTTAGTCTCTAGGTTTAGTTCCAAAGTTTGGAGGGACATTGGGTACTCTTTGGCCCTAAATTTAGTGTTCACGGTCCTAGAAGATCTTGGGCCGTGAACACCATTTACTTGGTGTTTTGAGGTTGTTTTCTAGCCTTAAACTCATTAGTGTACAAGTCCAAACTAGTTTCATTGCTTAAGGAAGGGACTAGGCACCATTTGGCCTTTATAAAAGAGTTTACTCTCCAAGTGTTCTTGGGCGGTAAACTCTCAAATCTTGCTGTTTTGTTATGATTTTGATGTTATTAGGCACAATCTAAGCTATATAATACAACTAGATAGAAGTACTCACGATTTGGGATGAAAACCCGAAGATCTGTGAGAGAAAATTCGGATTTTCTATAGTTGGAAATATAACTAATGAATAAATATGGTTCAGAATGCTATATATAGTCCTGGGATTTTTGGCAGATAATATTTTATTCAAGAATTGAACTCTAATATCATAGAGTTTTTGAATAACAGAGTTGCACAAAACCCTAGTGCATCCACTCTCCTTATATCTCCTTAAGTGTAAACCCTGAAATTCTCAAACTTATACCCAAAAGTCTAGAAACTCACTGTAACTGTTCTAACTTCTATTGACTTGATATGGTTTGTTCAGAATGGAAATTTCGGGTTGTCACATCATCCCCCTGTTAGAGGGAATTTCGTCCTAAAATTAGAATCTATGTAAGGAAGTAGGTAGAAGTGATCAAGTCGTGAGGTGGAAACTTCCTAATCGATTGGTTCTCGCGCTCATAAGTTAATCCGGGTCCTTGGTTGGTATTCCAACGAATATTCACTAACGGGCGACGGCGTTGCTTCGTCCGTTTGCCTTCTCGGTCGAGGGTCACTACGGTTCTAATACGAAGGCGAGGATCTCGTTAATCTCGATCTCGTCGAGTGGCTTACGAGAGTCCTAACGGAAAGGTATGGTTTAAAAATCGAGACGCGAAGGGTAAAATGTACGTTACTGAGTTCGCAGAGTAGGTCTAGTTTGTGCGATACAGGACCGATTCTGGTAAGAATCTTTGAGGTCCTAACTATATTGGATTTAGCTTTCTACGCTTCACGAAGCATATTAAGCCATTCCCAGAGTGAGATTTCCTAAAGAATTTGGTCTCTCACTTGGAATTCCAATTGTTCTTTCTCTTGCTTAACTTCCTAGTCAAGGGCCACCCCTTGCCGGGTCAAAGTCGAAAGGGTTTCTATGATTTGCGAGGAGTTCTGAATGAACTACGATAGTAGGTCTGCATGACCTAGAATTTGGCAATTTTCTGTCGGCGTCTCTGGTGTTGACAAATTCTCAATGGTTTTGACAAATTGAAAGAGTACTCAAAGATTCCCACATCCCTAATAGTGTATCTTAGGAATCTGACTCTTCAATTTCAAAACTCGTGTTTAGAGAACTTTGCGAAAGTTCCTCTGAAGGTAAAGTTTCCATGGGTTTCTTCTTACTACAAGGGTAGATAAGTAAGTCATTACATGGAGAAATGACGAACTGATCCTAGTAAGAAAGACGCACCCTACTCATTTAGCTAATGAATATTATGGGCGTATTGGTCCTATCCGAGGGGTATCACTACGGACTTGAAGTTTCCGCATCGAGTTTGGAGGGTAGTCTTCAGGACATCCTTCCCTAACACTCGAACGGGTGATATTCGGATCTCAGGTCCATTTCTGAAAGTAATTCTTTCCCTTCGTTTGCTAAATCAACTCATCTATGCGAGGCAGAGATAACGATTTCTAAAGGAAATCTTAACGGAGTCCCCGATCGTCAAGGTACATATGATGCAATCCTTTGACTTCTGGAAGAATAAGACCGGAGCTCTCAAGGGTGAGAAGCCTGGTCTTCCAATTCTATTGTTGAGTAGTTCGTTGTGTTGTCCGGGCTGTTCTTGTATCTCCGTAGGTGTTTAGACTGTGAGGCGATCTAGTTATAAGAGTCATATTGGGTTCTAAGTTTGTTCACATGCCAATGCAATTACTCGTAGTCTTAGCCAGTCTCTGTCCTGAAGTTCATATTAGAATTCATACATGGTTCAACGATCACAATTTCGTGTATACGAGTCATATATAATTAAGATTGAAAAGGTAGTCGAATAAATGATTCTTCTTTAAGCTCACATCCCCTTGAGAGAAAAGAAGTTAAAGTGGAATCATCAATTCTAAACCCGTAGAACCTTGATTATATATCAACCATATGTATACATTCTTCAGTGATAGATCAACCGTATGAATATTTGGATTGAACTTGACGTACTGTATGAGTGATGCTGCGGGGATTCCTTCGGAAAGGAAAAGAACTATAAGGTACTCCATGCATGAGTACTTCGGTGTTCTGATATGACGGCTTCGTTGGAAAAGCGATCTCAAAGAAAGAGATGTACGTATGAAGCTGGTATTGCGACGATCGAATTTACTCAAGTCGTATGATAAAGTCAAAATCATACGGAATCTAAAGACATAAGATTTGAACATAAGGCGTTACAGACAAAACACAATAGTGCAACCATTAACAGAGTTACTGTACTTAAGATTTACTACAAGATTATTGCTGCGAACAAGGTATATTACAAAAGACAAGTATACGCAGCACGAGCATCCCTTAACGGACGGGATCTCGCAAAAGATAAGACTCTGGTTCCACTAGTTTTGGATGGTTCATAAGTCTGTTACAACGAAACGCCTGAATTACATTAACGTGGGTCCGGAGTAGCCTCTCCTGCGGTGGTGGTCGGTAGTGTACTTCCGTCTGTGCCAGCATTTGCTGCCTCAGGGCAGTTCCTTTTGTAGTGACCCACCTTGCCACAACCGTAGCAAGCCTGGTTCACACTAGTGCTGGGCACTTGGTTGATCGGCCTTGTTAGGCTTTTGCAGTAACGTATGGTGTGCCCCTTTCTATTGCAGTTTGAGCACTGCATCTCCCGACAAGGTCCATGGTGGTGATAACTGCATTTGATGCATTTTGGGAGATTTCCAGCATATTGTCTGGCTGGGTTAGGGACAATTGGGATGCCCGAAGGGATGGTAGTAGGAGGTACTGATGTCGTGGCTATGAAGGTTGTTACTGGTGGTTGTTTCCTGTTCGCCCTTCGAAGCGATTTGTCCTTAGATTTAGCCCAAGACTTCCGTTTGTTACTCTTGGTCTTGGGACTCGGAGTGTCATGGTAGTTTGCTGCTTGTGGAGGTGTTTGATTGTTACTCGGATTGGCATTTGTGTTAACAATCCCGCCAACATTTACATTGTTAGCGTTCAGGTGGGTCAGAATAGCTGACACGGCAGCCGAGACTGCAGCTTGAAAGGTAGCTGCATCAATCTGAAGAGTTGGTGTTTGGTCGAGGGGTTGATTGCTTTTCTTTGGCGACATGATTCTGTTACACGGAAAGAAAAATGAATTTGTGGCGACATGATTCCTAGACGTAGTTCGATCACTCATGTAAAGTATAGAAGTGTGCTCTCTAATGTTTGACCTACATCCCTATGATGCAGTCCTAGTACGGAATGGAAGTATGTTCACGAAGGTTTGACCTACATCCCTATGATGCAGTCCTAACAAAGATTGGAAGTAAGTCCGTACAATGGTCTCAAGTTGTTTGTCGTTCTAGCCGAGGTATCGTTGGTTGGTGAATAACATGATCCAACCATTAAAAGAGACTTGGAGATGTTTCCGGAGTTAAATTGCTATAGCCCAATGACTTGACTAGAGCATGTTTCAGATAAACTCTAATGTAAGTATGATATTAGTACTTGAAGAAGGAAAATGAAACAGAAGTTAGCCGACTGTCAATATCTTTGATATTTACGACGTACAAGTTCGGGAAAATGACCTTGTAAAAGATCTTACATAATATCTAGAGAAGATAGTTCTTGACAGCATAAAGACCTAAATAAAGTACTTACAGTACAAGATAGTTTCATAGAAAATGCCACATCGGGCATAGACAGAAAACAATTCCTTTCTAACAAGGAAAAATAAAGTAACGCATCTACTACTGGCGACGGTCATCCCTCTGGTGAACTCTCAGTTCTGCCAGTTGGCGATCCACATCAAGTAGGTGTCTTTTGTACACCCTCTGGCGTACTTGAAGTTCTATGACTTCGGCTCGTGATTCAGCTAGTGCTTGCAGCAAGGTTTCATGGTTTCTCTCAGATCTCTCACGAGCATCTTCTAGACGAATTGTGCGGAGGGTATGCATTCTCGCATCGGCGACAACTTCAGTGATCTGATGTAGGGCTGTCCTGCCTTGAATCTCATTTTGGGCCACTCTGCGGACCAAGATTGGCAAGATTCTGTCTGCTGAGTCCCCATTGTTCAGGTCATAAAAGCTTCAGTCGCCATTAAATGGCATGGGTTGATCTTCTCCTTGGCTCTATGTTTCCAAGCATTCCACCCACTCAGGCGTCGGGCCATGAAAAGTCGGACGAGGGTTAGGAATTGGAAAGGGAGTTGCATGGGGTAGGTTCTCAACCTCAGGTTCGGAGTTAGCACCGTCTGAAAGGTCTTCGTCATGGTGATCATTCAAAAGGATAGGATGATCATTCTCCGGTTCTTCTCCAAACCATCCAACAATGACCACGTTCGGAAGGTATGGGTTGCCGTGGGGATGGAGTCCAGCCATGTTATCTACACGAAAATTTGGGTAAGGAAATAATTATTAGACGAACTATCTAGATAATTATTAGAAATCTTCATTGGTTATATCGCTATTTGTAAAGTGCATACCAGTTATATGTAATCAACACAGGATAGGCCTTCGAATAAGTGACCTCAACTCCAGATTCACAAGGAATAGGAGTAAAGCAAAAATTTCACCGATTCTAAGTCTATGACATCCTAGTTACATATAACTTTCGTGTATCCACTTAGCAACTATCAACTTAGTAATGAAGATCCTGTTTTAGTTCTCAAGTAAGTAATTATTGTAACACAAAACACCCCTATGGTATTTTAAACTTAGGTTTTGTTATAATGTTCTCTTTGTGGTAATGTTGGTAAGTTTTTTTTTTTTGACTTGTTGCCATATCACAACCATTCTTGGGCATATTCTAATCACTCCTCGGACCAACATAGTTGATCAGGCTATGCTACTCCCAAGACTGACCATACATCCCTAGGCTTACTTGTGATATTCAACAATCGTAATACTTTTGTTCTTGTTATTGTGACATAGATTTTAGTATGAATGCAGGCACGTATACTTTGTTAAATATTTTATTATTTAAAAGTATAGACTCTTAGACAGAGTGTTTTAATCCCAATGTATTTATAGTTAGTATATCTTTTATGGGTTGATATACTTAATTCAGTATAAACAGTGCTCTGATACCAATTTGTCACACCCCAAAACCAAGAACGGCGGAAACGTTCCAGGGTGGAGGACGTCATGTACAGTATCACAACAGTGTAAAGTAGTAAACAAGCAACAACATCATCCATTGCATTAAAAGTAAGGTTTTAATACATGTGTGTTCTTTAAATGTAATAAGACACCAAAATATACAACCAAAATAAAAGACGAGTCTTGTCTGTGCTCCGTCTTCTCAAAACCTGGCCATCGTACCTGTCTACTGGTGACTTGAGAATAAAAATTATGACAACTGTCAATTCAGGTCATTCTCGGACTCATGCATCTTTATAATAACCATTCATGCACATCATGCCATGGCCTAGTAGTATAAATTAGGTCAAAATCTTGCATTAACTAGGATCCATCTAAGACCTAGGACTAATATACTTGACACTTACGATTCTAGTAAGTTGCTTAACTACAATAGGAAATGCCAATGCTATAATTTGAATGAAACTTTCAAGCTTTGTTATAATTGAAAAAGGGTATAAAACCCTAAAAATAAATTAAAATATTCTAATTATACTTCATTATGATGATGAATATCAAACAATATTCCAAAAACCCTAAAGAGCCCAAAATCCAAATTTATAAATCTTAAAGCTTAAAAACTTTATAAAATTTGGCTATAAACTTCCTAATATCAAATTTTTATTAATCAAATTATGGATTATATCAATGAAATAGAATTTTAAATTATTATACATTAATCATAATTTTTAAGTTAAAAACAAAGATTTTTAAATAAATCAAGAACTACATAAAGAAGAATTTTTATAAAAATTCTTGGGTTATATAAAAATGAAGAGGGAATTTATTAATTTGAATTTTTGGAGAGAGAGGGATATTAATCCACTCAAAAATCCGGCCATCTCCCCTCTCCCCATGCTCTCTCTTCCCAAAACTCAATCATTAAGTCTTATCTTTCACACTACCTCTTCTCTCTTCACTCTCTCACACTCCACCCTCCTAACACACAAACTCTCTTCCTCTCTCTCTCTAACTCACGAAATTCCCCCCATTCCTCTGACAAATTTCGAGATTTAGAAGACCTTGAAGTGTTCTTACTTCCCTCAAGATCAAGACCAAGGTAAACAACAACATCTTCTCCCATAGTTTCATGATTCTACTTCCTCTTCTTCTTAGTTTTCTCTTTTTTTCGGATTTTATGCCTTTCCATGGCTAGAAATCTTTATTTTTCCCTTGTGGTTTGTAGATTCTCACCATAACACAATGCATGTGTTTGAAATGGTGAAAATCCGAGATCAAACCCATGCAAGGAGTGAAAATGATGCACATATGTTCATGTGACTTCAAAAAAACAAGTATTGCATCTTCTTCTCCATTTCTTTTGTGTTCTTGCATGATCAAAAGCATTTAAACCATTTCTAGTACATCTTGGATGCTCATTCACTCCATGCATGTTCTATAAATCGGACCTTAACAAAGGCATGCATGATGTTCTTGTCAAAATGTCCTAAGAATGCACTCAAAGCAAACATGCAATCTGCCAGATTAGTTTGTTCAACTTTGAACGACCATAACTCAGTCACTAATTAACCAAATCATGATATTATTTTTTTATTGGATAGTTCCATGAGTTAACTTTCAAACCCAACTGGTCTCATTGTAAAATATTAAATATCCGATTTTTGGCAATTTTTACAAAATGGTTGCGCAAACAGCTCTTTTTCTATGATCACCATTTTTGCCTTGCATGATCAATGGCCTTAAACCCAACCATAAATCTGGGGAAAAATACTTTATAAACTTAACATATCCAGTGAATGATGGTTGAAATTTCGTGGCTTAAAATCCCACATAATGTGCTTCACAAATTCATGAACTTCAGCCACATTTACATCTCATGCAACATTTCTTATCTTGTTTGGGTTCAATACCCCTATTTCCCTTCTGATTAAATTTTGAACATTTTTCCTTTTGAAATCCCTCACATGCATGTGAAAATCTGTAAAATACCAAAAGCTTTTATTATTTCTTTGATTTATTAAAATTATTGCTAGAAACCAAGGGCATAAATCATATAAAATACTTACAGAGGTCAATAAATCCGGAACAAATTCATGAATTACCCTTATGATAGATAATGACCCCTCACTAAATTTCATCAATTTTTGTTGCCGTTTGGTATGATTTCCAATTTTCTTTTTGTTAGGATATAATAAATCACAAAAACCCCTTTGGATAGTGTGAAAACTTTATCTAACAATTTTCGCATACCTTACCTGTGATGGATGACTCAGAAAAATAATTTCAACATTTTTCATCATGCCTTGCTATTTTTCCCAATTTTTGGTAATTATAATGGTTTAAAAATAGGAAAAATAGTTCTGATTATCCAAAATTCATGAAAATTTACCAGAACATCATGTTGTACAGTAGGAGGTTACATAAAAATTTTGAGGATTTCTCTCCACTGTAAACTATTTTTCTCTGAATTTCTAAAGTTAATTACACTTAAATACACATAAATACCCAAAACCGGATTATACAATATAAAAACCATTTTTCGCATTTTTCTTAGGTTATTTATACTGTAAATGATGTTACAAAAAATTTTGGTAATTTATTTTAACTGTTTAATATTATTTCTTCAATTAATGATTATTTAAAGGAATAAAACAAGGAAAAATAGAAATACCCACTGAAAAATATCTTTTATATTTTTCCCAGCCTATTTATGTACAATAACAGTTAATTAAAAAGTTTGGGTAATTTTGGAAACTGTTTTCTATTTATTTCAATTTTTATTGGAATAAATGCTCAAAAATCATAAAATATAATTAAACAGCTTGGAAATCCATTTTTATAATTTTCCCAGCTTAGTATTGTGTAATAACAGTTAAATAAAAAGGTTGAGAATTTTTATCCTTTGAATTCTATTTTCGTGAATTTATGTGGTAATAAGGACTTAAAAATTTGGAAAATTTATATTCCAATGTTGTAATTAATCGCACGACTTGTAGAATTTCATTATTTCAGAAAAAGTGTAACCAATTAATATAAAATCAAATAATAAAACATAAATTAGCATTTCACTATATGTAGAATTTAGTATATTAGCATTAGATTTCGACATGGAAACTCACTAGTGTGTGTTTGATGTCGTAGGATCCCGGTAGTAAGACGTTGGTGCATTCCGAAGTACCACTTGTACCTACTCGAAACATTGTGAGTATTCACGCACTCCCCTATTTTCAGTTTTATGTTTTGGGGTGGAAAAGCATGTCCAGAAAAACTATTATTTGTATGTTGTATTTAAATTGATTTGTATCAAACACGATTGCTATTGTATTGCTATGTTTCTATATGTATGTCTATGCAACACGGAACATGAGCACTTATCGTACTAAGGCCCTTCCCTTATCTCTAACCATTAACTCTTTGAGCCAATGGTCATTATGGATAGCGCTATTAGGAATTGACAACTCCTCACTCGCCCTATTGCTGGAGTGCATGATACCATATTCATCTATGGAACGATAAGCATAGATCTCGATAGGGCTTCAGTCATAGGTTTGGTTGAGACTCATTGTTTGCTCATACACATACAAAACTCGTTTCTCGTTATAGCAATAAACTTGTATTCATTAATAGCAATCAACTTTGTTTATCATTAAAGCAATGTACTTGTATTTACGAAAAGCCTTATTTCAAGTTTGATTTTATAAACTTGTGAACTCACCAACTATTTTCATAGTTGACGCTCGTTTTACATGCTTTTTCAGGAAATAATTAGTAAGTGGATATAAAGATTCATCATCATAGAGCATGCTGCATCGTGTTGAAGTTATTTATGAAGTTATCTTTGAACAGTGTTATTTTGGAAAAACTTGTATTTTGTTTCTTTTGAAGCTATGGGTTGTAAACTTTTAAATTCTGCTATGGTGATGTATCATTATCTTTTGCAATGAAACCGTTATCGCTGTCATACCTTGCGTTTCCGCTTTAGCGGGGTGTGACACAAATTATTTTGAAAGCGAGTATCAGCCTAAATATGGTGAATTCATAAGTATTAATGTGTCTTTGATTTGTAAAAACTGTAAGGTAATGACTTGGAAACCTTTGGAAAAAGACTGTATTAGTGTGAATTGTTTGAAAACAGTTGAAAATGATTGAATTCTCTAGCAAATCCCTATGATTTCTATTAGTATAATGAGTAGCCTTCTACCAAGACTTAAATATTATGTAGGTAGCCTTCTACCAAGACTCGTGTGTTATATAAGTAGTCTTCGACCAAGACTCATGTGTTTTGTAAGTAGTCTTCTACCAAGACTCGTGTGTTTTGCTATAACAAAGATGGTTTTTCCTTCTTTTTGACTATTACTAATAGTACCTAGTCTAACTCATCGTTTATGTGAATGTATCACAAAATAAGGTAATAGGAATAATATAACTATGTAAGTGCTATCCTTTTGTACTAGGATTAACACGACATCGTGAATAGCGACATGTATAACCTTTGAACATCCGTAGATTGTTCAAATTTTCCTCTGTAGCTACAGCAGGTGGGAGGAAGGGTTAGTCCCGTAAAGGTACTCCTAGTATAAGTATTAACCGTCGGCATCCGTAGATGTTCATCAACCTCTGTAGCGAACAGTAGGCCCAAGGAATGGTTAGTCCCGTGAAGGTACTCATAGTATAAGTAATAACCGTAGGCATCCGTAGATGTTCATCAACCACTGGTGCTAACAGCTGGGATTCGGAATGGTTAGTCCCGTCTAGATATCCCATTGAACTGGGATAGGCAGGACAATTTACACAAAAGGTACTAATAAATCATCCTAGTGAATCAAGATACAAGTATTCATGTAAGTGTATACAGGTAAATGTATCAACGTAAAGGTACTCAGGTAATGTATTCAAGTAAGGTACTCATGTAAGTGTATCCATGTAAGCGTACTCATGTAAGTGTATTCATGTAACATGTAATGTATATTATAGACTCATGAATGAACTGACTCTGATTTAATTCCTTGTGATAGGAATAATGTTTTGTATCTTCTAATAACTATCCCTATAATAGTTAACTGGAAGGTAATTGGTTGTCCAAGCAGGTTTATACACCCTTGCTACATAAGAGTGTGGGAACTGAATGAAGGATGAAAACTATAACATCAATACATATATAAGAACATAAGTGTATAGATATAGTTTTGTTCAAGAAGGTAAAAAAATAGTTTTGTAAGACATCTAAGAGTTTTGAACAACAATTAACAATGACTTGATGTCATTTTAATAAACATTTCATAAACTAATACATTTGATAACAAGGTATTTTAAGATAGAAAACCATTTCATGCATCACATTTTGAAGTATGTGAAATCTGTTGGATGAAAACATAGTTATAAAATACATATGAGTGATTTAATAACTTACTGTTTTCTACTTGTATCCCCCCCCCCCCATTAAAGCATTTAAAATCATTTAAAACATTGATTAAGGGGTATGAACTCACCTGTTGTGAGTGGTTCTAACGGGTATGCGTGTAGGGATGAGAAGTTCCACGAATGAAGTCCCGAGACACAATAAGTCCTAAATGACATATAAGGACACATATTGACATGAATATAGTGTTTATAACATCTATATGAAAGGAAACACCTTCCGGGACTAGGAAACACCTTGACCAAGTGTTGAAATCACATGTGATTCAACATAGGAAGGTATAAAGGCACGCACATGAGTTTACTACCATGAGTTCACGGCCCAAGGGAGTTTACGGCCGTAAACTCATGGCTACTCATGTGGGAATGCAAGTTTGAAGGCTAGGGAATGATTTAGGGACATTAGCTCTAACCTAGGATGAAAAAGACCACTTTCCTTGGAGTTTTTGAGGAGTTCACGGACCTAATGAGTTTACTACCGTATACTCATGGCCATTTATGTTTATGAGGGTCCTAATGGTCATAAGGGAGCATTCTAACTTCAAGCCTAAGCCTTAGGAAGTGTTTGTGGCATCAAAACACCCCTAACTTGAGTTTACGGCCCATAGACCATTTGGTCATGTGTTTGCGGCCGTAAGCACTCATGGGTGTTAGTATTTTGATTGTTTTGGGTCCTAGACACATCAAGGTAAAATGCTATGCTAGTCTCTTGGCTTAATGAAGGCATTTAGGGCATTTTGGCAACTTAAAATTGAGTTCACGGCCCAAGAACATCCTTGGCCGTGAACTCACTTTTAGCCCTTGATTCTTAAACAAGCCATGGTTAGTCTCTAGGTTTAGTTCCAAAGTTTGGAGGGACATTGGGCACTCTTTGGCCCTAAATTTAGTGTTCACGGTCCAAGAAGATCTTGGGCCGTGAACACCATTTACTTGGTGTTTTGAGGTTGTTTTCTAGCCTTAAACTCATTAGTGTACAAGTCCAAACTAGTTTCATTGCTTAAGGAAGGGACTAGGCACCATTTGGCCTTTATAAAAGAGTTTACTCTCCAAGTGTTCTTGGGCGGTAAACTCTCAAATCTTGCTGTTTTGTTATGATTTTGATGTTATTAGGCACAATCTAAGCTATATAATATAACTAGATAGAAGTACTCACGATTTGGGATGAAAACCTGAAGATCCGTGAGAGAAAATTCGGCTTTTCTATAGTTGGAAATGTAACTAATGAATAAATATGGTTCAGAATCCTATATATAGTCCTGGGATTTTTGGCAGATAATATTTTATTCAAGAATTGAACTCTAACATCATAGAGTTTTTGAATAACAGAGTTGCACAAAACCCTAGTGCATACACTTCTCCTTAAGTGTAAACCATGAAATTCTCAAACTTATACCCAAAAGTCTGGATATTCACTGTAACTGTTCTAACTTCTATTGACTTGATATGGTTTGTTCAAAATGGAAATTTCGGGTTGTCACATATTCGCTTTGGTATCGGTATGAAACTTTGTGCTTGGAACGAAGGTTAATTCGGGGATTGGTAATTTCCTGGATTCGTATTTCAATCGCGAGTTGCTGTCCGTTCTAGTCGCATTCATTCATCTGTGTCTAAATAGGGAAGAAGATATTAAGTTACATTATTGGTCCTTGCAACTTCAGTGAATTGACACTTTTGGTCAATGTTGTTTTCACAGCTTGGCAGTTTTGGTCCATTTCCAAAAACCATTACAAATCAAAGAGAAATTGATGTAGATTTACATTTTCAGTCCCTGACTTTCAGCAGTGTGACAGTTTCAACCCGTTTTTTCGAAAAGTTTGCAAATATAAGCGCTTGTAACATCCAAATAAAATTTCCAACCAATTTAAACTTTTCATAAACAATCCATGTTCCATTAGTTATTACAAAAAGGTTCCCAAATATTATATTATCAGAGTATCCCAGAAACAACATCATAAAAATGAGGAGCAGTACAATCACGCATTTGCCTAGCCACGATCTCCTGATGTACCTGAAACAATAACTGAAAACTGTAATCCCGAAAGCTTAGTGAGTTACCCCCAAATACCCATACACATACAACCATATACATTCAGCAATGAACAACATACTATGGGTTCAGTCAACCATCGGGTTGGAATACCCCTGGCCCTCAATCATCGGGTTGGAATGCCAATATACTACGAGTCAAATCATCCTCGGGATGGAATACTCTCGGCCTACAACCATCGGGTTGGAATACCCACACTCCTACACATACAATAACTACTATGGGTCCAATCATCGATCAGGATGGAATACCCCTTTCCCTCAACCATCAGGTTGGAATGCCCACCTACTATGAGTCCAATCATCCTACCGGGATGGAATACTCCAGGCCCACAACCATCGGGTTGGAATGCCCACATACTAACAAACATGTGCACCTATCGGATAGCCATATAACAATTTATAGAGACAACTACTATGGGTCCAATCATCCATCAGGATGGAATACCCCAGGCCCTCAACCATCAGGTTGGAATGCCCGCATACTAACAAACATGTGCACATATAACAGGTAATCTCCTTCCAGCATACAGATAGTTAGACATAACTATAGGTCACTAAGCATAACCACATCCAATCTACCAGGATACTAATCTATCATGTCATAAACATAACTATCTCAAATACAAATCAAAGGGCCGGCCTTGGTGCCTTAGACCCTTGAGTATAGTGAGGATAACTCACCTTGCAAATGTCGAACTAAAGAGATGAGATCAAAACTCCCGATCACCGCCGCAAACACCACCGCCTAAAACTTCATTGAAACCATAACCATCAGAGCCCAAATTACCAAAATACCCATTTGAAGTCAAACTGGTCAACTCTTGGTCAAAGTCAACCTTCCTAGTTGACCCTACTCACTGAGTTCATGAATTCAGAACCCCACAATTCACGACTGGACTCGCCGAGTCACCCCATGACTCGTCGAGTCCTTCAATCTGAGTCCTAGCCTGTCCAACTCACTGAGTCACCACTCAACTCACTGATTTGCATCATAACCAGCTGGGTTAGGGTTTGCGACCCAATTCGTCGAGTCCAAGAATAGACTCGCTGAGTCTACTTAAGCCATCCATATTCAGACGATTTCAGACCATCTCACTGCTTCCAACTCATAGATCTGGACTCCTAGGGCTAGTTTCACACGTAAAGTTTCCAACTTTACGTGCATGCAAGGCAATATAGGCTCAACACAAGCTAGAAAGAAGGTTCAAGACAAAAATGCTCTTTTACATGCACAAAGGTTGATACTTTATGCCTCCATGGACTAAGATAAGTCTGGATCTGATGTTGCAACCCCAGATCTAGTCCCAAAACATAAGATGGATCTCAAACATGCTAAATAGCACCAAATCATCATCCAAGAATAGATCTAGAAGGAAAGAGCTCAAAGCAACGACTTGTTACCTCCAGAATGTGCCCAAGATGAATTAGATTCTGGATCTACATGAATTCCTTGATGCTAGCCTCTTGATCTACAAGCTTCCTTCTCTATATTCCTCCTCCAAGCTCAAATCTCTTCAACAATGGAAGCTGTGACATCCCTAATTTCACGGCCAGAAAAGACTGATTTGTTTATGCTTGTTTTTAAAATCCGAGTACTCTTTTAAAGAAAACAGTTGCGGAATTTGTTCCCAAAACAAGATATGATAATAACTTATCAAAACATTTCTCGAAGAGAATGTATTTTCATTTAAAAATAAAACCTCGGGATGTCATGTTCCGATACAAACATATAAGCATAAACAGAACTTACATTTAATTAGACAATTGATTTATATCTCCTTTAAATCTCTCTGTGAAATATGTCTTCGTATTAATACCTATGATACAAAGAAAACTAAGTGGGTCAAGCTTAGGAGCCTGGTGAGCATATAGGTTTTCATCCCACAATGTTATATCATATATTTATAAATATAGAACATTCAAACTTGTACAATTTCACCATATAAAGGCAACTCTTATCCCACCCCCATCGATCCTCACAACAACACGATCTAAACTCTCGTATCTAAAATTTTCCTCTTTACCCGATCCCTACTCACGGATCTAAAACTATTATCTTCACCCGATCCATACTCACGGATCTAAAACTAACCTTTTCACCTGATCCATACTCACGGATCTAAAACTAACCTTTTCCCCTGATCCATACTCACGGATCTAAAACTAACCTCCTGATCTGATCCATACTCCTGGATCAATAATTCGACCCAATCCAGACTCCCGGAATAGGGACAATTAACTATACCTTAATCCTGATCTGATCCATACTCCCGGATCAATAATTGTGCCCAATCCATACTCCCGGACTAGGGACAATTAACTATACCTTAATCTTGATCTGATCCATACTCCCGGATCAATAATTGTGCCTAATCCATACTCCCGGAATAGGGACAATTAACTATACGTTAATCCTGATCTGATCCATACTCCCGGATCAATAACTGTGCCTAATCCATACTCCCGGACTAGGGACAATTAACTATACCTTAATCCTGATCTGATCCATACTCCCGGATCAATAATTGTGCCTAATCCATACTCCCGGACTAGGGACAATTAACTATACCTTAATCCTAATCTGATCCATACTCCCGGATCAATAACTGTGCCCAATCCATACTCCCGGACTAGGGACAATTAACTTAGTCTTAATCCATACTCCCGGACTAATAACAAGTTTTATCTCTTTACCTGATCTATACTCTCGGATCTAAAACTAACCTCTTGATCTAATTCCTACTCACGGATCTAAAACTAACCTCTTGATCTGATCCATACTCACGGATCTAAAACTAACCTCTTGATCTGATCGCTACTCACGGATCTAAAACTAACCTCTTGATCTGATCCCTACTCACGGATCTAAAACTAACCTCTTGATCTGATCCATACTCACAGATCTATAACTAACCTCTTGATCTGATCCATACTCACGGATCTTATCTACCCATGTCCTACCTAACATATTTGTAGATAATATATATATATATATATATATATATATATATATATATATATTTATACATAGTTTAAAACCTGTATAGCGTTCTCTTTCAATACCTATTCCACATAACAGATGAGGCACACCCACATAACACGTATTTCATAGAGAATAAATCAGATCTATGAGATAGAAGAAAGTGAATATTCATTCACACACATAACAACAAAATTATACACATAACACGTACTTCGTATAAAAATACTTCATAATTATGCGTTAGAAGAAAGTAACCACACACTCACACATATAAACAACAATATATAAACACATATCACGTATTTCTTAGCAAATACTTAATATTTATGTGTTAGAAGAAAGTAACTATACACTCACTTGATTAGAAGATGATCGGACAGCACTACGACTTGCAGTAATAGTATTCTTTGGTAGATCTGGAAGATCTCCACAAAAATCAAACTTCTCGCGGGCAGAGCTTCGGCTCGGGAATCGCACTTCTCGGGATCTCGGGAGCGTAAAACTTCCTTCTTAACTTGGATATGAGATCCGGGGCGTCGAGATGGCTTCGGGGGTTTACACGCAGAGCTTCGGCACAAAAAGGAGAAGAAATGAGCAAATAAGCCCGGAACCCTCGCATCCTATTTATAGGAGGCGGAGGCCTCGCAGTACGCTGGGCGTACAGCCGTACGCGGGGCGTACGCCTCCGAAATTGTCACTGCATGCGTCATCCAAAGAACTCGAGTGCGAGGCATGTCATGCTTCGCTGTACGCTAGGCGTACGCCAGTACGCTGGGCATACTTCGGATGAGTCTGGTGACTCCCCTTCGGATAATATCGGGTTTAATAATTAAATTTAAATATTAATTATTTAATAAACTTTGAAAATTCATATCTCCCTCATACGAACTCCGTTTTCGACGTTCTTTATATCCACGTGTAGGTGAGACTACGCTCTACAACTTTTGTTCAGACTCCGTTGGCTAATTTCGACTTTATTTTTATTATTTATTTTTAGTAGGTCGGGACAGAAAAACTCCGTTATAAAATCATAACTTCTTTATCCGACGTCCGTTTTCGCCTATCTTTTCATCGTTTCACTACAATTAACGAGATCTTCGATTCTCGTTTAGATTGTTTCGGCTAAAAATCGCTCGATCTCAAATCGAGTATTCGGGTTGCATACCGCTAAGTGGAAATTTAGAAAAATCATAACTTCCTCATACGAAGTCAGATTTGGACGTTCTTTTTATGCACGCTCATGGTTTAACGAACTCTACGACTTTCGTTTAGATCTCTAAGGCTAAATATCGCTCTAACATAAATTCACTATTTACGTCGCGCTGTGTCGTGTCGATTCTGTCGCGAAACTTCGACAGGTCATAACTTCTTCGTTATAACTGTGATTTCGGCGTTCTTTATATGTATGGAATCCTTGTAACATATACTACAACTTAGTAAAGATTATTCATCCTAAATAATCTTCTATTAAAAAATCATTTTTGACACTTATCGTCTCTAAATTGACTAGCCCTGATCTACGGGCGTTAAAATTATCTCCCCCTTAGGATGATTACGTCCCGGAATCATCAACGAAATAGGACTTGCATAATGATTCCACGCGTTATTTATTCATCCTAGGTAATAACCGTAACTTCTATGTTTCCTCGAAAGAGTATTTAACTCTATGGCTTTCTTGATCGCAGAAGATGCCCAATCTTGCATCTGCTTATCGTATTATGTTGTACTTTCAATCGTAACTTTCAAGTTACCAAATAAGTCCTTATTGTGGACTCCTTCTTCTTCTCAGGATAATTACTTTCATTTATCTATTGTAACAAACCGATGGGTCGTGCTCTATTGACCTCTCATCGCACGATGCGACGCTTAGACTCGGTCTTTAATGAAGTTAAATTCTAGAATGGAGTATACCTTCCTTCATATTCTAATGTGATATGATCACATTTCAGCATGTAACATTTCTACCTGCAAACTTATTTTAACAACGAGCGCGACACTATCAATCGCATTAACTTCAACCTTCTGACTTAAGTCAGATGTTACATCTAACTTGGTCGTCTAGACCACGTAACATACTCCTCGTAGTCGAACTCAAATTTAAATATGACCACTAGGGTTGGAACAAGAACCATATTACTAGTCATTACCGAAACAATGGTAATGACATACCAGAATAAAATGGAATCAATCACCAGCTTCTTGGTAACCTTGTGACTTTCCCTGATCCAAGTGCAAGTCCTGTGCTTCCGGTAGTATATGCATCTACTACCTTTCACACCTACTCATAATCGTCCCAAGTATTGTCCCGCAGTCGACCAAGTCACCATACAAGAAAATCACATAATCATTCAACACATCAGATAGCAAAACTAGGGTTTATATTATTTCTTAAAACGATTACACAAAGGTTCAAGTTCACCCTATACTACGCCTCTAGTAGGCTACACTTCCTGATTCAGACTTTATATATATTGACATGAAGTCTTCATCCTTGAATCCTCGCATTGTTTTCTGCTTCGTCGAGGATCATGTGGAATGCTCTTGCCTTTGGTGGTGCATTTGGCCTTATAGCCTCTTCTCTTCTTGGGCAGTTTTGCTTGAAGTGCTCTTCTTCGCCACACTTAAAGCAGACTTCTCTTTTGGTTGGGCATTTGTTGGCATAATGACCAGTCTTCCCGCATTTAAAGCAGGTCATTTCTTTAGAGCATTCCCCAATGTGCTTCCTTTTTCACTTGTCACACCATTGTGCTCCTTCTTCGAGCTTCTTCGAATCAGACTTCGAAAATTTTCTCTTCTCATCGGACCTTGAAGATCCTTCCATCTTTCTTTTCTTGCCCACCTCGTTTCTCTCCAGACCCCTTTCCTTTAACTGGGTCTCCACATTTTTAGCTGCTCGGACTGCTGTCTTCAAAGTAGTTGCCATCTTGACCGTTGGGCTAAAGTCGGCAGGCAGTCCATTTGTGAACCTCTCAATTTTTGAGAGTTCTGTTGGCACTAAGTAAGGAAATAACTTCATCTTTTCGGTAAATGCAGTAGCATAATCATCAATGCTCAATTTACCTTTCTTCAGGTTCTGGAATTCATTGTTCAGATCAATCAGATCTATCTCTGAGCAGTACTGCATCTTTAACTACTCCAGGAATGATTCCCAAGACATCTTCAGGGCTTCCCCTTAAGGCATCATATCTGCCAGTAACTTCCACCAACTCAAGACTCTGGTCTTCAATTGTCTAACTGCAAAGACAGTCTTCTGTTTGTTTCTACAGTCACAACTCTCAAACACCATCTTCATTTCGGAGATCCAGTCCATAATCTCAACAGGCTTTGGGCTTCCAGAAAGACTTGGCAGCTTGGCACCCAAGAAATTTTTATATATACGCCCATCCCTATTTATTTCCCTTTTCGGGTCATTCCTTTCTACCACTGGGGGTTCTGCTCATCCAACAGTCCCACTGTAGTTACCTCCCTCCGAATGCCCTCCATTCACTCCAGGATCTTCCACTTGAAGTGACACTTCCTCACAATTCTATTGGAGTAATCGCCTTGTCTCCTCCATTTGGCGATCCAACATCATCTGTATCATTGCTTGCACCCCAACCATCGTTATTGGCTTTGGTGCTGCTGCTACAACAGGTGCTTGCTCAACCACAGTGGTTGATTCCTGTCTTCATTCACATTTCCAACTCCACTTCTGGTTCTTACCATTTTTGATCTACACACCAAATAAGGTGAATTCAGATCCTCAATCACGATAGATAATTAAATCATCCTTATTACTCCGAACGTTTACATTCTAGTTCTAATATCGTAGCCATTGTTGGGTTGAAGATTTGTTCAAGGGTTGCGTCCTTGGGCTCGGCTATTTGTTTATTTATTTGTATTCCGGTTTGGGCCTGTCCAACCAAGAGCCGATTTTGTTTATTATATAAGTATATGCTTGCATGCATATTAGGTTAACGATTGATCGAGAGCATAACGATAGTTTTTACAGATTTCTTTGATCGTTCTTGTAACCTACCAATCCTCTACAGTTGATGTTCTTAATCGAGCTCTTCTGAGGATTTTGTTTTAATCATTCAACACGTTTGATTCACTCTTGCCTTGTTCTTATTTTCGTGTTCTTGTTGTTTTGTATTTACTTACCTGTTTAAGATCTAATCGATCTTCAAAGATTAACGTTTTTAATCTCATCAATTGGTATCAGAGCAGGAGACTGTGTAATCGATACACATCTTTTCTGTGAAAAGGTTTCAATTAGGGTTTTTCCGCAACTACCGATATTTATTGAGCCGTCATCTCATTATTGACGTATCTTGATATTTATTGTTTTGCCCTAATCTGCTTTATTACAGGTCTGATCTTTGAACAGGTTTTTCGATTATAATGGACGAGTCGCAATCAAATCCTATCAATATTTCCAACAGCATCGGTTCAACCACGAAGATTCCAATCCTATATACCCATGGCTATGAAGTCTGGGCGCATCACTTCGAAGACTACGTGATAGGATCTGAGGATAATGGATACCTCATATGGGAAGCTATCATTAATGGACCTTTCTCTCATTCTGCAACGTCCAGGATTATTAAGACTCAAAAGGAGTACAATGATCTGCTGAAGGATGTTAAAGATATTGCACAAGATGAAAAGGACAAATTCCAGTGCAATATCAAGGCGTTAAGGTTGATCAGATTCGCCCTTCAGTCCGACACCTTCAGGTTGGTCAGCTCATGCACGACGGCAAAGGAAGTTTGGGATAGACTTCGCGAACTGTACTCTACAGACGAGGATCTTGAACATTCTATCCAAACCTTGCTCTTATCTGAGTTTGGAGAATTCAGGCAAGGAGCCGAAGAAACAGTGACCCAGACGTTCGATCGCTTCAATCATCTTCTCAGCAGGATGATCAAACATGACATCGAAAGGAAGCTTATCGAGCAGAAGGTTACGTTCTTAAATGGTCTGAGGTCTGAATGGAGAGCAGTGGTGTCTACAGTCAAAGCCCATGAGCAGTTTAAATCATACTCTTTGGCGAAACTGGTGGGTATTCTCAAGTCCCAGGAGAAGATTGTGCTGCAGGAGAAGAACGTTGTTTCGAGCCTTGGTTCACTGGCCCTCCTATCAAAAAGTAAAGCTGTGATGGAGGATGAAGACCTCAACTTGGAGGAGTATGACCTCACGTCTGAGGATTATGCTATGATGGTGTCTAACCCCAAGAGGTTCATAAAGAAGAGATTCCCCAGCAATAAAAACCGAAACTGCAAGGGGAGTTATAGTTCAGAAAAAGTTAACAATGAACCGAAGGTTGAAGAGCCCAAGAAGGAACCGAAGGTGGATGGTGATTCTGGAGTAAGCTGTTACTACTGTGGTGGGAAAAACCACTATGCTAAAGATTGTGTCCTTAAAAAGATGGTTGAAAAGGATGATGAAAAGGATGAGGAAGCTATGCTGCAGAAAAGGCTCGATGAGATGAGAAAGAAGAAGTCTACCGCTAACCCTTCCATGAATGCTCTTATTGTGCAGGGTTCGGTTGCTAATGACGAGTTCGGTAGCGTGGAAGTTTGGTCTACCGACTCAGAAGACGATGAAGTAAGGAAGCCTACTCATGGAAAGGCTTATGTGGCAAAGGAGGAGAGCAGTGGAGGAAGATGCTTCATGGTGTCTGATGTATCTCAGATGAGGGGATACAACACTGATGGTGGAAGCGATGAACCGAAGGGACAGGAGGACATGTGCTTTACGGCCAAACCACTCAGTCAGCAGTTCAATGAGCTTGATGAACTGATAAAGAAGGTACAATCGGTTTTCATTTCATTTAAAGTACCACAATCATCATATGAGAAAGAACTAAAAAATGTTAACACAAGAATTTCTCATCTAGATAGTAGCTTAATTCAAACTCGAGTCACCAATTCTAACCTAACTGATCAATTAAGCAGGGTGTCTTCGAAGAGTGAGGAGCGGCGCATGTGGATCGAGTTGAAGGAGTCTGAATTAGTTAAAATAAAAGACGAAAACATTTATTTACAAAGAGACAATTTAAAGTTGTTAAAACAGCAGAATGTTTTTTGTTTAATTGCAAAACGTCTATATTCTAATATTACTCAGCTTCACTTGGACTGTGAAATAGGCCAAAAGATCCATCGCATGATTTTGCCCTTCCTTGAGTTTAAGGAGGATGAAATAGATGCTGAAGCCTATAATTGTGAGAGTGTGATATCGTCTGATGATGTCAATCCGACCTACATGTATGGACTGGACAAAATTGAGTCCTTCATTAAATCCAAGGACCACAAGGACATGCTTAAAAACCTTTTGGATGAAAATGATAGACTTAAACTAAGAACTGAAACCATACAAAAATTTGACTCTGTAAACTCCAACGTAAGCTCAGAAAACAAAATTGATGTTAAAAATGCATCTGAGCTTAACGAGGACGACAACATGAGTGAAATTTCTGTAGAGGACACGGTTGACTGCTCAGAATTTGTAAAAAGTGAACCTGAAAACCACAAGAATCTAATTTCTGAAAATTCAGTGGAGTTCGCTCGATTGTCCCAACAAAAGTCCCCGATCTTAGCAGAGAAAGCAGTTGTGTATCAAAAGATCAGGACCACTCCAAATCAAGTATACAAGGTCACTGGAGTTACCAAACATCAGACGGCTGAACTCACAGCTATTGTGAATGAAGACAATGCTGATGGCTGTGATGAGTACTTCTGGTCAGCTCCAATAGATAATGCAAACGAAACGGTAGGCTTATCTGAAAGGACCTCCTGGATGAGTAAAGGTAGATACATACCTGAACCCTTGAATAAGCCAGATATTTCGATGAGCCAAGCACCAGTGGTACGAAAGACATTCCTCAGGAGAATGAAAGTTCGGCAAAAGAAGACGTTCCCTCTACTTCCTCAGTTCAAAGTGAAACTCCTACAGTTCAAAATGAACCAGCCAAGGAGATACCAAAAATGAAAGCTAATATTCATCATCAACCGAAGCAGATGAGGAATAAGAAGCGTGAAAGGAACCAAAGATACAGGAAGAATCTCTCTGAAAGGAGACAATTATGGCAATCCCAGAATGCATACTTCTCTCATCAAGACAAGAATCTGAAGTATGAAAACAATCCTATCGGAAAGCCTGAGAGCCACACCAACCGAAAGCAAAGGTTCGGTTCACAAGAGAATACCAACCGAAAGCAAAGGTTCGGTTCTGAGAATGACTTCAACCGAAAGCAAAGGTTCGGTTCAAAGAACGATTCCAACCGAAAGCAAAGGTTCGGTTCTGAAGTCAAAAGAGATCAAAACTCCAAGGTCAGTCCCTCCAATGATCAAAAGCAAAAGGGTCACCTAGAGTCTCCAGCCAAGAAGTCCTCTCAATCTAAACCCACTCCTTCTAGTTCATCCAATTCTTCTACTTCTACCAACTCATCTCCATCTTGCTCTAAAGCTCATTCTGTTCATTCTCAAAAATCTCACTCATCGGCTGAACAAAAAGGCAAACAGAAGCTTTCTACATCCACACCAGAGTCTAAACCGACCGCACCCAATCCTAATAAAATAAAAGTTTTTACCATTAAAAAGAAAGATGAAACAACACTTATAAAACGAACATATCTTGTTGACATCTCTCTTACTGTTCCTGTTCCCATGAAAAGCTCACGTGGACCCAAGAAACTTTGGGTTCCTAAATCTACTTAACTTTTGCAGGTTATAAGTGACGAGCAGTTCGACGAAGAATGGTACATCGATAGTGGCTGCTCACGTCACATGACAGGGAGGAAAGAGGAGCTCAGGGAATATAGATCTCTTACAAATGGTGGCAATGTCAAGTTTGGAAACAATTCTTTCGGCACCATAAAGGGATACGGAATGATAACTAATGGTGATTTCACTATAAGGAAGGTGGCTTATGTGGAAGGACTCCAACACAACCTTATCAGTGTATCTCAGCTTGTTGGAGGTACAGGTCTCAAAGTCTCATTCGATGATGAAGGTTCTGAAATTATTGAGAAAAAGACAAAGAAAGTAATTCTCAAGTCGGAGCGAAAGGGTGAAATGTTTCCTCTAAACCTTAAACCCATCAAAGGAAACCCAGCTATATGCTTGTTATCAAAAGCTCAATCTGACGAAAGCTGGTTGTGGCACCGAAGACTCTCTCATCTCAACTTTAAAGATATCAACCGACTTGTCACTGGAGGTCATGTTAGGGGTCTTCCATTGCTCAAGTTCGATAGAGATCATTTGTGTGTTGCATGCGAAATGGGGAAGCAGAGTCGTCAAAGTCATCCATCTGTAATTAACACAAAAGTTGTTGAACCACTCGAATTAATTCATATTGATTTGTGTGGTCCTTCATCTATCGAAAGCATCGGTGGTAGCAAGTATATTCTTGTTATTGTTGATGACTTTTCACGATTTACATGGGTGTTCTTTCTAAAGCTCAAATCTGAAGCGACTCATAAGCTGAAAGTATTCATCAAGCAGATTGAAGTACAGCTCAAGAAAGTCGTTCGCAACATCAGGAGCGACAATGGTCTGGAATTCAAGAACAGGGAATTTGAAGAATTTCTAACAGAAAAGGGAATAAGTCACAACTTCTCAGCTCCTTACACACCTCAACAGAACGGAATTGCCGAAAGACGAAACCGATCTTTGTGTGAAGCTGCCCGAACTATGCTAAGTTTCGCTTCCTTACCTCTTTATTTTTGGGCTGATGCTATTTCTGCTGCTTGTTTTACACAGAACAGGTCCTATCTCAACAAGCGATTCACGCTCACACCTTATGAGATACTAAACAACAGAAAGCCCAATGTGAAATTTTTCCATGTGTTCGGCTCACGGTGTTTCATCTTTAACTCTAAAGAACACTGCAACAAGTTTGATGTCAAAGCCGACGAGGGAATCTTTCTGGGCTACTCTCTCACATCCAAAGCATACAGGGTCCTAAACAAGCGTTCGAGAAAAATTGAAGAGACATATTACGTGACCTTTGACGATAACTATGTCAAAAAGCTGCAAGCCAAAGAAGACACCGCTGGGGAAATCTTTCCTCAAACTGGCCAAGTCACAGTCTCGATCGCTAATCTATACGAGAAATTTCTGGAGCTCTTTGACGAACCAGAGAAAGCTTCTCTCTCAGAAGCAGGTGCAGCAGACAATAAGGTAGACCACATGAAGCAAATTGTCGAAGAAGCTGCCAGGAGAATGAATGAAGGAGGATCGACTTCTGATGAACCTCCATCCAACGATGCTTCAGTCGAGGGGGAGCCAAGCTCACATGTCGAGGGGGAGCCAAGCTCTACAACTCCAACCGAAAGTGCTTCTCCAACCGAAGGTGCATCAACGCCTGCAAGTCCAGCACCACAAGAAACCTCTGAACCTCAAGTTTCTCAAAGCTCATCAATCGAGGGGGAGCATGATGATATGACGCTTGACTACGATAGCCAATCCGAGCCAGAAGAAATGATCAATGCTGAACTAGACCCAACCTTTGATCCAAATTATCCTCCTCTTACCAAATGGACCAGAGATCATCCTATCTCTCAAGTGGTTGGTGATGTCTCTGAAAAGGTTCTGACCCGATCACAACTGAAGGCAAAACAAACATCCTTATTTTCAAAGGTTGAGTTTTGTATGTTTAGCTCATTCGTATCAAAAGTTGAACCGAAGACAGTTAACACTGCCCTCGATCACTCTGATTGGGTTCAAGCAATGCAAGACGAACTGAACGAATTTGAAAGGAACAAAGTCTGGCGCCTCATTCCAACTCCTCTAGATGCTTCGGTTGTTGCTCTCAAATGGGTCTTTAGGAACAAAATGGACAAGGAAGGGAATGTAATAAGGAACAAAGCTCGCCTGGTAGTAAAGGGATATTGTCAAGAGGAAGGGATTGATTATGAAGAAACTTTCGCTCCTGTAGCTAGGCTGGAATCTGTAAGAATATTTCTTGCCTATGCTGCCCACAAAAACTTTGAAGTTTTCCAAATGGACGCCAAATGTGCATTTCTTAATGGAGAACTCGAAGAAACCGTGTATGTGGAGCAACCTCCTGGGTTCGTGAACGAAAAGTATCCAAACCATTGCTATATTCTGGATAAAGCTGTGTATGGCCTTAAACAAGCTCCGAGAGACTGGTATGAAACGCTAACCAAATTCTTAAAGATGTCCAAATTCAAACAAGGTTCGGTTGACCCAACCTTCTTTCGCAAAAAGGAAGGTAACCACCTTATGATAGTTCAAATTTATGTCGATGACATTATCTTTGGCTCTACGAATCCCAGCTTAACAGCTGAATTCAGAAAGTTGATGGAGACTAAATTTGAAATCAGCTCAATGGGTCCTATTAACTTTTTCCTTGGTTTAAATATTAGACAGGGACCCGAAGGCATCTTTATCAATCAGGAAGCTTACATGAAGACTCTCCTAGCAAAGTTTGGTATGATGGGAGACTCCAAAGTCAAAGTCCCAATGGCATTCGGCACCAAGCTAACTCCGTCCCTAGACAAACCAGCAGTCGATATCACGCTCTATCGTCAAATGATAGGCTCACTAATGTATCTTACTGCTAGCAGGCCCGACATAATGTTTTCTGTGTGTTATTGTGCTCGATTTCAGGCAAACCCACGCGAACCTCACACGCTTGCAGTGAAGAACATTTTACGCTATCTCAAGCGAACCACCTCCTTAGGTCTATGGTATCCTTCCAACTCAGGCTTCTTCGTTCAAGCCTATTCTGATGCTGACCTTGGAGGATGTGGACTCAACAGAAAAAGCACTACTGGTGGTTGTCAATTCCTTGACGGGAAGTTGGTCAGCTGGCAATCCAAGAAACAAACGTGTGTGTCGTTGTCTACTGCCGAAGCGGAATACATAGCCGCTGCTTCTTGCACCTCACAAGTGATTTGGATCCAGAGTCAACTTCGAGACTATGGACTCAATATGAAGAAGATCCCACTATATTGTGACTCTGAAAGTGCAATTAGGATCTGTCATAACCCAGTGCAACACTCTAAAACCAAACACATAGCACTGACGTATCACTTCATCAAAGATCACGTGGAAAATGGAAACGTCGAAGTTCACTTCGTAAGAACCACTGATCAACTGGCTGACGTCTTTACCAAAGCTCTTCCTGAAGCATCATTCAACAGAATATTGCAAGGGCTAGGTATGATGGAATCAGAGTCAGTACCTCACAATACCTCTCAACCTCAAACGTAAGAAGCGAAACCAACCGAACGTTCGGGTTCGGTTAAATCATCTGACTCGCTCATCACTTCAAAGGTAGTTTTTCTTGGTTGTATATTTCTTGTACAAAATTGTTTTTCTTAGTGTTGAAAATATTTTCCAATTGTATGTCTAAAATCCATGGTTTCTTAAAATTTTCCAAAACCGAAACCTACCGAAGGTTCGGGTTCGGTTTTTCAAAATTTTCTGGAACCGAAACCAACCGAACGCTCGGGTTCGGTTTTTCAAAATTTTCTGGAACCGAAACCAACCGAACGCTCGGGTTCGGTTTTTCAAAATTTTGTTGAACCGAAACCAACCGAACGCTCGGGTTCGGTTTTTCAAAATTTTCTGGAACCGAAACCAACCGAACACTCGGGTTCGGTTTTTCAAAAATTTTTGGAACCGAAACCAACCGAACGCTCGGGTTCGGTTTTTCATAATTTTTCCCAACCGAAACCAACCGAACGTTCGGGTTCGGTTTTCCAAAGTTTTTTTTTTCTAAGTCTTATTTTTTTTCTCTTACTTATTTTTTTTCATTCTCTTATTTTTTTCTCTTTTATTTTTTTATTTTATTATTTCTTTAATAAATCTCAAACACTTCAAAAATATTTTTCTATTTTTCTTATTATGTGTTCGTTCGTTTATGGGTGTATAAATGTTGGATTACTTAAGTGTCCCTAGAAGCATGTTGTTGTATGTGTCCCAAGCCTCATAAGATTTTGAATAAAAGCCTTCATGACCTGGTATAAACACACCTTGTCTTCCCAATAAGGCTACCACATTTATTCTAATCGTGAGCTACCTCACTCTCTTCTCACATGAGTTAAGAGTTTTTCTGCTTGGTCCTTATTTTCGCAGAAGAGGTACTTTATCTTCTTACACCATCTCCATTACATTTCTCCATTACATTCGTTTCATCAACGTAACCCTTGAGACTCTCAGAAATTATCACTGAGGTTTATGGTTACACAACATCTGTGTTTATGATCATAGTTTCGTGTCACTACGAGCTGAGTGAAACCCAACATTCAACACCAAATCTGCATTGACGATGATCATTTAATTTGCTCAAGTTTTCACCAAAGAATTGACGGATGTACTTTCATGAAATCTCAAATTTTATTTTGTGTGATTCCTATGATATTGTTAAACACCATAACATTTCTTCTCTTGGGATCCAGTTTTTATTTTTTTTGAGATTCTATATTTTCCACGCCAAATTCAAATTAATTCCTACCTATTTGTTCAACAGACTACACCGGTCTCACAAGTACTTTGATCACTTTCTTTCTTATTTCAAGATTAGAATTGTTGCATCAAAGCGAAAGCCACCCTAAAGTAGCCTAATTAAAAGAAGCCTTTCAACATTTCTTAAAAAGTGATTGATCGTAATTCAACGGGAATCCATATTAACACTTTAAGGTCTCTCTTGATCTTGAAGGAAGAGATTCGTGCCCGGGATCATCAGTTTCGTGTCATTATTGACATCACAGTTAATCCTAAAAAGAGTTGCTTTATTTCTTTTCTTTTTACACTCTTTGCACGAAAATCCTTGATTTTCCAAAATTCTGTTACTAATTAATTTCAGGCTGATTTATTGCATTGGTGGTTAATAATTACGACGTGGTCAACAATCCTCCACGTGGGCAGTTTATTCAAAAGACGCGATTCAAAAAGATAAGACGAAGGGTTGCTGACTCAGGCGGGAAATTAAAAGGATTGAATTTCAACCGGTAATAAAAAGGGGCGCGTGTGAATTTGAAACGTCCACTCTTTTACTGACAAAGTGGACGCGTGTGCGAAATCCAAGCGTCATCTCTCTGGCACTTAAAGGCGCGTGAGGAATTGAAACGGTTTTTTCTCTGAAACGGCGCTTGTTGGGCGGCGTGATCCTAGGAATCTGACACTCTCTCTCCTACGTGATCATCGCACGCCTCAACTGTCGCACATCTGTCATTCAGGAAACCTTTTCGTATTTCCATAGAAGATTTGAAACGATTTTTCTCTCTCCTATCACCCACTATAAAAGGCAGTCTTCACCACCATTTACCTCTTTACTGCCTCCGAAATTTCAAGAGAACACATACTCCCAAAAAGCTTTCCTGTTCATCATCTTCTTCAATCTTCAACAATGGCTGAATCCTCTTCCGTCCATGCTACCTCACAAATCCTTCCCATTCGTCCACAACAATGCCTGGTGATCGACCTAAACCCTCTGGCATACGACTCTTACATGTCGCCCATCATCGAGTGCCTAAAGTACTCCCAAATCGCTCCAGCTCTCTCCAAGATTGAGTCTGTGCCAATGGTGGTTCTCTTGCAAGTGTATGCAACTGCTTATTACGACAAAGCAGTTGAGCGGGTGTTCTTTGAGGTTGCTGATCACAAAACCTCGATTTCAAGGCAGCGATTCTGCACTCTTCTAGGGTTTGCTGCTGACTCTTCAAGAATCAATCCGGAAACGATTCCGGTGGGCCATCTTTACAACATGTTTTATAACATGGGGTACACGGAGGCGCTCGTCTCCGTCGCTAAGTTCAAGAAGTCCTGCTTGCCGCCGCAGTGGAATGGCATGTTCACAGTCCTCTTCAAGGGCTTGTCAGAACGGAGCTCAGGATCCGACGGTGCTAGTTGACTTTTCTTGTCGATCATGTATGCCGTCTACAACGGGATCAACTTGGATTTTGGGTTGGTCCTCTGGCAACAGCTCATCCAGAGCCTTTCTTCTTCATCACGGCATTCGGAGGTGTCGCTTGCCCGGTTCTGGATTCTAATCACCAAGTGGGCGATGAATAAGCTGGATATACCCACTGCTGCTGGTGCGGTGATGTCTTCGGTCGGTACTTTTCATACCACCAAGATAATCGTTTCTGATGCATCCAAATTTTCCTTCATTGGCTCTATTCCGGAGACAATGTACGACGATGTTCCTTCTGACAGCAGGATCATCAGGACGATCAAGGAGTTCAAACAGTCAGGGCCAAGGGAACTCACACCGGAAATGCTCAAGTCCATTCACGATGCTGACAAACCGGTGCCAAGGGGCAAAAAGGCGGACAAAGGGAAGCAAGCGACCAAAGCTCCTAAGGGTCCTTTTCCCAAGAAGAGGAAACAGACAAAAGCTGCACTGTCCCCACAGCCGAAGAGGAGGAAGACTCAACCGAAGCGCAAGCTTGTCATCCCTTCCTCTTCAAGTGACTCAGAAGGTGAGAGTTCGGGTTCGGACGGCTCTCAAGGAGGCGAAACCCCTCAAAGAGGCAACACCCCACCCCGATCTCCTACTCTAGACATGGAAATCCATCATTCACCCATCCCTTCACCCACTCAAACTATCCCTACTTCCATTCCGACCATAAACCCCACTACCACTATTCCCCCAACCTCTTTTCCTATACCACCACCCATTTTCACTGATACAACAACAACCACTGCAAAGGTTACAACCAACGTATCTGATACGGGGGTTCATACCAAAGCAACCGAAACCCCACCTGTAACCGAACCACCTCAAACTGAAACCCATACAACCGAACCTACCCACACTCAACCACCACCCGAAAGTTCCCCACCCCACACTCAACCTGAATCCACAAAACCCACAACACCCCCAGCTTCACCACCTCCACCATCTCCAGATAATGCCTCTGATGGAGATAATCCGTTCCTTGGCGGTGATCACATGACCTTCGATTCGGTCTATTTTAGTCCGTTTCAGGTTCAGAGTGATGAAGAGGATGATGCTCCAGTGACAAAGAAGCATCTTAAGGAGCTCAACGAGAAGGTTGACTTACTTCTCGCTTCATCTTCCAACCAACAGTCCTCTCTATCTGAAGTTGCACTTCAGAAGATTGTTGATGCCTTCTCCAGGGCTCAGCATGATTCAGTAGCCTCGGCCACTGCCGCCATCGACGCCTCTACCAAATCCTGTGAGGCTGCGACCGCAAAAGTCGATAAACTATTCTCCGACGCCTCTTCTCTGTTGAAGTCATTACAGGAGAGTGCGGATTCTACCAAGACAACTTTGGAACCGATTGTTCAGCAATTGGCAAAGTTCGTCTCAACGGAGTTGACCTCGTTCGCCAACCTTCGCCAATCAATAAGCGACGACAACTCGGCCCTTCGTGCCTCCATTGATGAGCGCCTTGCTAAGCTACAAGAGGATCTTGCAGCTGAAAACTCTTTAATGGACGTTCTCGCAAGCAAAACCACCGCCCTAAAGGTCAAGAGCACTCAGCTATCAAACTCTCAACAACAGCTGGAAGCACTTCGATCCGAAAGGGAGGTCATCAAGACATGTGTTTCGGATGTACACGCTGCCTTATCCAACATCCTAGAAGCACACGATCCAATTCTCAACCATTCGGTGAGGCGAACCCTTGCTGAAAAGCTTTCTCCTGCCATGGACCTTCTCAGCAAAATAGAAGGCTTACCTAGTTTCGTGTCCAATCCGAAACAAGGGGGAGAAGAGAAGAAGACCGGATCGAAACCACCTCCTTCCTCCAAAGCTACTCACACAACCGAACCACCTCCGACTGGTCCAGCTTCGGGTTTGGGTGTGAAGGACAAAGGGAAAAACATAGCTGAGGAAGAAGATGAAGATGAAGACAAGGAGACCATTGCTGACATGTTGAAATGAAAGAACAGTCGCAATGTTGATGAAGATGTAAATCGTGTGGCGCGAGAGGTTGAAGAAGCTGAACGCAAGCAGAAGGAAGCCCACGATCTCCTCGAGAGCAGGAAGACTCTCTTCCCTGCATGGACTCGGGAGCGAATGATCAAAGAGGCCATAGACACTCCCAGCATATTATGGCTCGAGCCGGTGATTTCGTTCGACTGCGTTAATTCTGTCGATTCGCAGTTCGACATGCCGTTGACTCGAAAGGCGTTTTATCTTCCACGCCTTCTCAAATATCTTTGAAGTCCCTCATCCGAACGCTGAGCTTGATAGGGAGCTCATCGACTTCTATCTGAAGGCTGCTCGTCCTCGGTATCTAACTTGGAGTGCCCAGAAGATAGTGAGCGTTCGGGTACTGAAACCTTACACCGAAGGTCGATTCATAAACGTTCGGTTCAAGGTGATTCGGGGATCTGCAAGAACTGCACATCATATCTCCCTGGCAGATCTACCGAACTTAAATCCTCATGATTGGATCGTTTTGCATAACATCCTCTTGACAAATGAAGCTGAATATGGTCCGATTATAGACCATATCAAGAGGATGATTGTCTGTTATATCATGGAGGTAGCCCTTATGGATCAGGAGGTAGCCACTGTCTTCAAGAAGAAACCGAAGATAGCTCCTGTGGGATCGGCCAGTGATCTCAATCAGATGAAGATGGGCAAGATCGACCCGAGACGCAATTCGGTTATGTTCACTAGAGCAGAAGGACAGAAATGTCTCTTTGCTTTAGCTGACAAACATCTTTACACCACTACCTGTCTAGAGCATGTGCTGTCAATTGTTCGAAGGTGTAAAGAGAATGCAGCGGATGATGTTAAGTACTTCAATGACATGATCCAGTGGTACATCAGGTTTAGGCAGACAATTCTGGCTCTTATCTCTCGTCTGTTTAACACCGTGAAGAAGAAGGTACCTGCCTCCGCTGCTGGCCCAAGTAACAAATGAAGATCTCGCTCCAATTGACGCAAAGGGGGAGATTGTTGGGTTGAAGATTTGTTCAAGGGTTGTGTCCTTGGGCTCGGCTATTTGTTTATTTATTTGTATTCCGGTTCCGGCCTGTCCAACCGAGAGCCCATTTTGTTTATTATATAAGTATATGCTTGCATGCATATTAGGTTAACGATTGATCGAGAGCATAACGATAGTTTTTACAGATTTCTTTGATCGTTCTTGTAACCTACCAATCCTCTACAGTTGATGTTCTTAATCGAGCTCTTCTGAGGATTTTGTTTTAATCATTCAACACGTTTGATTCACTCTTGTCTTGTTCTTATTTTCGTGTTCTTGCTGTTTTGTATTTACTTACCTGTTTAAGATCTAATCGATCTTCAAAGATTAACGTTTTTAATCTCATCACGTACGTTTAGAATCCTAAACACATAAGGTCTCCAGATCCGGTCGGCAACAGACCATAGATCCGAACAAATAATAGCATCAATATAGCTATCACACAAAACATTTAGCACATAAAAGCATTTTAGGCATCATTCCTAAAATAAACTAGAGCTTGTGTCAATTTAGGTGTACTACCTAACATATTTTAGACACACTCCTCACAATCATTACTTAGCATTCTAAGTTTAAGTCAAGAAATTTCCTACAAATTCCTAGTTCGCTTAAACTAATGCTCTGATACCAACTGTGACATCCCCAATTTCACGGCCAGAAAAGACCGATTTGTTTATGCTTGTTTTTAAAATCAGAGTACTCTTTTAAAGAAAACAGTTGCGGAATTTGTTCCCAAAACAAGATATGATAATAACTTGTCAAAACATTTCTCGAAGAGAATGTATTTTCATTTAATAATAAAACCTCGGGATGTCACGTTCTGATACAGACATATAAGCATAAACAGAACTTACATTTAATTACATAATTGATTTATATCTCCTTTAAATCTCTCTGTGAAATATGTCTTCGTATTAATACCTGTGATACAAAGAAAACTGAGTGGGTCAGGCTTGGGAGCCTGGTGAGCATATAGGGTTTTCATCCCACAATGTTATATCATATATTTATAAATATAGAACATTCAAACTTGTACAATTTCACCATATAAAGGCAACTCTTATCCCACCCCCATCGATCCTCACAACGACACGATCTAAACTCTCGTATCTAAAATTTTCCTCTTTATCTGATCCCTACTCACGGATCTAAAACTATTATCTTCACCCAATCCATACTCACGGATCTAAAACTAACCTTTTCACCTAATCCATACTCACAGATCTAAAACTAACCTTTTTCCCTGATCCATACTCACGGATCTAAAACTAACCTCCTGATCTGATCATACTCTCGGATCAATAATTCTACCCAATCCATACTCCTGGAATAGGGACAGTTAATTATACCTTAATCCTCATCTGATCCATACTCCCGGATCAATAATTGTGCCCAATCCATACTCTCGGACTAGGGACAATTAACTATACCTTAATCTTGATATGATACATACTCCCTGATCAATAACTGTGCCTAATCCATACTCCCGGACTAGGGACAATTAACTATACCTTAATCCTGATCTGATCCATACTCCCGGATCAATAACTGTCCCCAATCCATACTCCCGGACTAGGGACAATTAACTATACCTTAATCCAGATCTGATCCATACTCCCGGATCAATAACTGTGCCTAATCCATACTCCCGGACTAGGGACAATTAACTATACCTTAATCCTGATCTGATCCATACTCCCGGATCAATAACTGTGCCCAATCCATACTCCCGGACTAGGGACAATTAACTTAGTCTTAATCCATACTCCCGGACTAATAACAAGTTTTATCTCTTTACCTGATCCATACTCCCGGATCTAAAACTAACCTCTTGATCTGATTCCTACTCACGGATCTAAAACTAATCTCTTGATCTGATCCATACTCACGGATCTAAAACTAACCTCTTAATCTGATCCCTACTCACGGATCTAAAACTAACCTCTTGATCTGATCCCTACTCACGAATCTAAAACTAACCTCTTGATCTGATCCATACTCACGGATCTAAAACTAACCTCTTGATCTGATCCATACTCACGGATCTCATCTACCCATGTCCTACCCAACATATTTGTAGATAAAAATATATATTTTTATACATAGTTTAAAACCTGTATAGCGTTCTCTTTCAATACCTATTCCACATAACAGATGAGGCACACCCACATAACACGTATTTCATAGAGAATAAATCAGATCTATGAGATAAAAGAAAGTGAATATTCATTCACACACATAACAACAAAATTATACACATAACACGTACTTCGTATAAAATACTTCATAATTATGCGTTAGAAGAAAGTAACCACACACTCACACATATAAACAACAATATATAAACACATATCACGTATTTCTTAGCAAATACTTCATATTTATGTGTTAGAAGAAAGTAACTATACACTCACTTGATTAGAAGATGATCGGACAGCACTACGACTTGCAGTAGTAGTATTCGTCGGTAGATCTGGAAGATCTCCACAAAAATCAAACTTCTCACGGGCAGAGCTTCGGCTCGGGAATCGCACTTCTCGGGATCTCAGGAGCGTAAAACTTCCTTCTTAACTTGGATATGAGATCCGGGGCATCGGGATGGCTTCAGGGGTTTTCACGCAGAGCTTCGACACAAAAAGGAGAAGAAATGAGAAAATAAGCCTGGAACTCTCGCATCCTATTTATAGGAGGCTGAGGTCTCGCAGTATGCTGGGCGTACAGCCGTACGCGGGGCGTAGGCCTCCAAAATCGTCACTACATGCGTCATCCGAAGAACTCGAGTGCAAGGCGTGTCATGCTTCGCTGTACGCTGGGCATACTTCGGATGAGTCCGGTGACTCCCCTTCGGATAATACCGGGTTTAATAATTAATATTAAATATTAATTATTTAATAAACTTTGAAAATTTATATCTCCCTCATAAGAACTCCGTTTTCGACGTTCTTTATATCCACGCGTAGGTGAGACTACGCTCTACAACTTTCGTTTAGACTCCGTTGGCTAATTTCGACTTTATTTTTATTATTTATTTTTAGTAGGTCGGGACAGAATAACTCCGTTATAAAATCATAACTTCTTTATCCGACGTCCGTTTTCGCCTATCTTTTCATCGTTTCACTACAATTAACGAGATCTTCGATTCTCATTTAGATTGTTTCGGCTAAAAATCGCTCGATCTCAAATCGAGTATTCGGGTTGCATACCGCTAAGTGGAAACTTAGAAAAATCATAACTTCCTCATACGAAGTCAGATTTGGACGTTCTTTTTATGCACGCTCATGGTTTAACGAACTCTACGACTTTCGTTTAGATCTCTAAGGCTAAATATCACTATAACATAAATTCACTATTTACGTCGCGCTATGTCGTGCCGTTTCTATCGCGAAACTTCGATAGGTCATAACTTCTTCGTTATAACTCGGATTTCGGCGTTCTTTATATGTACGGAATCCTTGTAACATATACTAAAACTTAGTAAAGATTATTCATCCTAAATAATCTTCTATCAAAAAGTCATTTTTGACACTTATCGTCTTTAAATTGACTAGCCCTGATCTACGGGCGTTACAGAAGCTCACACGATTTTAGGGTTTATTGACTCTCAAGGGTAACAAGGAGGCTGAGGGGAGGACTTAAGGTCCTTTAAATAGGGTGCAAACCCTAAGATTTATGGTTTTCTCTTCCCAGCACTGACTCGTCGAGTCCAACCGCCAACTCGACGAGTCAGGTCACGTATCACGTGCCCAACACACGTTCCGACTCGACGAGTTAAAGCTCTAACTCGCCGAGTCTACTTTTCAATTTACACTTTACACCTCCTAACTCTTGCTTCTGAACTTGGGATGTTACATGTAAGGGCTGGTGAACAGTTTTGGATTTTTTAACGCACATATTTTTTCGTGAACAGAAAATTATGGATTCCATCAAGTCTTGGCGGTTTGGAAAGTTGTTTTTCGTGATAACGTCAAATTTTCACAACTTTTTTGGATTTTATACTTCATTGTGTATACCATTTTGTCACGGGGGAGCACGATAATTATTTATCCATTCAAGATCATTCTCATGATCATTTGAAGGCTCTATAATTACGTTTTTTATTATAAATCGGGGGAGAATTTGGTATGGCCATTCGAAATTGGATTTGTGATTTTTCAAATTTGAAGATTTTTGATAAAGCTTGTGGTAGAATTATGAAGGTAGCTTTTACAGTAGCAGTTCTTCATCGAGTTCTTCTAAATCTTTTGCGGAAAGTATCCTTTACAGTAGCAGTTCTTCATCGAGCCCTTCTAAGGAATTTTTATATCTCCAACTTCTAGTATTTTCTCGATCAAGTGGCGTTACGAATCTTAAAACTTGGGTTGTTACATGATAATTTTTGGTGGCTTATATCATTATCTTATTTGAAGATCATTGTGACTTGGAGGGAGAGCTCTTCAAAGACAAGAAGTGATTTGGTTTCTTTGTTCTAAAATGGCTTTTTATGGCGGGTTTGGCTTTATTGAAGATCTTTAGAATTACATCAGAAAATGAAGTTTAAAAACATTACTTCAGTGCTTGGTTTATATATATATATATATATATATATATATATATATCCTAGAACCCGTGGTTGAAGACTATTGAAGAATCAAGATTCGTGGATTGCTTCAAATATTCCTCGCTGCAAGATCTTTTCTTATTTGCTAGATGCTTGTTTTGGAAGTTAAAGCATTGTCATCCATTCCATACTTTGAGGGGGAGATTGTAGGGTTTCAAAGTACTCCATGGATGATGGCAATGAGCCCCCTTGGTGAAGTGCAGGTTAAAAGCCCAAGACTTGTCTTTTCCCTATAAATAGTCATGTATTATTCATAATTAGGGTTAAGAGTGAGGCAAAATGTAGCCGCCACGTTGTGATGTTTCTTGTAGAGCTAAATTCTTATTCTTAAAGTGTAATCTGTTCCTCATAATTGAATAAATTAAGTGATCATTCAACATATCTTCATATTTGTGTTTGTTCTTATTTTCCGCATCTTGTTCATCAAATCACAATTAGGGTTTTATTCCCAACACTATCAAATTGTCCTGGTGATATGCAACCCAAATGGACCATGCTACTCTCGGTTAAGTACATACCAATTATAGTTATGAACTTAGACACCTAATCCAACATATTTCACCCGTTACTTCTACCATATAGCATCCTAGTGCATAAAACATATAAGTCATATATTGCCTAGCTTATCCGGGTGTTGGCATACCCCTTCGGTCCTATCGACCGGTATTGGGGTCTATCCTACCCCTCCTACCACTATCACATAACATCATAACATACTAGCACATAAGCATAGCAAATAGTGACATATCAGATAATTATCACAAAGACAATCATCTCTAATATAGCCATTACTAGTGGGCCGACATTGGTGCCTTCGACCCACTTCTACTGGAAGGTAACTCACCTCAATGTTATGAAGTAGCTGAACTGTCCTCGACTCTGGGATCAACTCTCCTCAAACTCCTATGTATAAAAATCCCTTTTAATTATTCTTTCATACTCATAACCCCTTTAAGGGTCAAATCTGATTAAAGGTCAAAGTCAAAGTCAACATCCTGGTCAAAGTCAACATCCTGGTTGACTCAACTCGCCGAGTTGGTCCATCAACTCGCCAAGTTCCTTGATCCATGAAACTCTGTAAATCTCGATCCTAATCGTCGAGTTCTTTCATAAACTCGTCGAGTTCCTCCTCATATGTAGTCGGGACATTTCGCTCACAACTCGCCAAGTTCCTCCTTTAACTCGTCGAGTTCCTCAATCTTCGTAATATAGTCGGGACCTTTCACTCACAACTCGCTGAGTCCTTCCTTGAACTCGTCAAGTTCCTCAATCTTCATAACCCAAAACCATGGCCAACTCACTGAGTCATCTCCTAAACTCAACGAGTTTACTTAGTAACATAAAAGGTTGGGGGACCACGACCCAACTCGCCGAGTTGTACGGACAACTCGTCGAGTCCCCCATAGCCTAAATCCATACAATCGTTTCTAGTCGGACTTACTACATTCAAATCATAGATCTGGTTCCCTAGGGTCGATATACCACGTAAAGTTTCTAACGTTACGTCCATGCATAGGTTATTTAGCTCAAAAGGCCCTAAAAAGTGGTTCACAGGTTTCATGGGATTCCCATGGGCATAAAGTTGGCATCTTTATGCCATGGAGTCCCTCAAGGGCTCTAGATCTGAAGTCATGACTCCAAAACATGCTTGCATCCATGAATGGTTCCACAATAGGCTCCTTAAAGCCCTAAACTACTCCATGAAGAGATCTAGTAAATGAATAGTCAAAGTATAGACTTTATACCTCAATAAGGCTGCTTTGACAATGAAATCTTTGGATTTAAGGCTCCTTCCTTCAACCAAGCACTTATAGTTTCCACTCCTTCAAGAAAATACCAAAGAATCACTCTCTTTTCACTCACACACACTCAAAAGGCTCAAGATCACGAATTAGGGTTTTGTTGGACTGAGGGAGGCGATGAGGGAGGCCACAATGAAGCGTTAAGGTCCTTAAATACGGTGCAAACCCTGAAAATTAGGGTTTCACTCTGGCAGCCTACTCGTCGAGTAGACTTCAAGTCCCGCGTCCCAAAAATCTGTTTCAACTCGACGAGTTTGGGGCCTCCAACTCATCGAGTCCCTTTGCAAAATGAATAATTATTATTAAAATACGTACTAGGAACCGGGTGTTACATTGTTTTTTTTAACAATCGACCGATCTTAATTTAGTTTCTTTGTCGCACACTATTGCACTAAACTTCTAAAAATCATAACTTCCTAATACACAGTCAGATTTGGACGTTCTTTATATGCATGCTCTTGGTTTTACGACTACTACGACTTTCTTTTAGATTGCTTAGGCTAATAAGCAACCTAACTAAAATTCACTTTTTACGAAACACAGAGTCGTATCGGTTTAATCGCGAAACTTCGAAGAAGTATAACTTCTTTATTTCACGTCGGATTTAAGCATTCTGTATATCTACGAAAATGGTATGGATGTTTCGTACATGTTTATGACGATTACTGTACGACGATTACCTGGACTAAATGATGTTATATCTATACTTCGAATTTTATAAATGACGGTTTATACTGAAAAGTGTTATATTTATACTTCAAATTTTATAAACGACGGTTTATATTGAATCCTACTAAAAGGTGAAACTGGGATGTTACAATTATTTTTTACAACTTTAATTTTATAGTGTTTTTGCATTTTTTTTCACAATCTATTTATACAAGTATTTTTTTTTCTTTATTTTCATGTTTTTCAGTTCATTTTACAACTTCCTTTTTTCTTTGTTTTTATATATTTTTTCATAATATGTTTTTAGAACTTCAAATATTTGTTTTGTCAATTAAGTGTTAATACTGAACTATATAATTATTAACTGAAATGATAATACTAGAATTATTAGTTTCCCATGCATCCATTAACCTTGCATAATTAGTAACTTTCTTATATGAATGTTTACTTGTTATAACAGGCAATCTAAGTATTTTGGATTTGTGAGGAAGAAGATGATGAAGGTAATGAAGTTGTGCTTGTCAATTGTTAAAGCCCTATTTTGCTAATATATAGTTTTTTTAATCATTGTTACTAATAGTCATGTTGCTTGGTATGTTTTTTGTTGCAAATTAAAGGGGTTTTTATGTAGAAAAGTCCTAATATTTAGAGAAATTTTTTGATAAAGTCAAAAATATTTTTTTAACATAAAAAGTCTCAATATTTTGGGAAAATCACGTAATCTTTGAAATAAAAAATGATTTTTTTGTTAATTTGGATAAAATGTTAAATATTCAGGACTTTTTTGTTAAAAAAGACTTTTAGAATTTTATAACAATTTTTTTAAAAAAATAATACTGACTTTTCTACATAAAACCCCAAATTAAAACTTATATTTTTGCATTTTCAGTAAATTGTTTCATTATTTATCTAGGTTTATGAGTGCAACTTATTTGTCTAGGTTGATGTATGGAATATGCTTAGGTCTAGATTGATGTGGTAAGATGTTTATTATGTTTAATGGTTTAATGTGTTTGGTTATAAAAAAAAATACTATCTTTATTGAGCAACTATTTATATCCATACTTTTTCGAATTTGATTTACTAATGAAAACCAATTTATAGAATTTGATTTACTAACGAAAAACCGATTTATAAAAACAATTTAAATTCGTTTAATTGGATCAAACTGATCAAATGACCCACTAAACCCTAAAATAAATAACAACGATCGTGGGACCAAAATTGTAGTTTACTTTGAAATTAGCCTACAACGACATTAATCTTGAAAAAGGGGCTTCTCGTTTCACACTATTCATGGCGTCGTCGGTGAAGCGGGAACGCTCTTTAGCAGACAAAAACCCTTCGTCGGGGAAGAAATCAAGAGTCAATTACGGTGATCATTTGCTTGTCGGATCTTCGCTACACCCGATCACCAAACATCGAGTCGTTCTTAACCCTGCAGATTGTGATCTAGGTATATAATATCTCATCAATTTACACTATCATCTCCCGCTTTTCTCTTAATTCAAAATCTTAGGTTGAAAACTTTATCATAGGACAACCGATTTCCATTATTTTTCCTCGAATATGATTTCTCCTGCGTGTGCGTGTTTGGTTGAACTAAATTTGTGGTAGGCTTTCCGATTCTCTTGATCTGGTGTCGGATTTAGTTAAATAAACCAGTAAGGTTAAGCCATTGCTCACGAATTAGCTTTGTTCTAAATCAATACGTAAGAATGACACATTATCAACTCACTGAAACATATTTATGTTATATATCTTTTTAACATAGTTCTAGGTTCTATTTTCTTGAGCATAAACCCAATTGAAATTCATACATAAAATCGATACGCATTTTACAAGAAGATCCCCTGAACTTAATTGAAGTTACAGATAGCTTGAAAATATCCATCAAAAGCTCAAACAACTCAAAATGCCTATAAGAATTGTGTTCAATTAAGCAAGCTTGATTCAATCACAAATTGATTGTTCTTTAAGACAACTAATGTTTCCAACCATATCATCAATTCCATCATCTGATCATCTTACCTCAATTTCTTGATGTAATTCTACCAGATTTCAATATTGAAGGAAATGGTCTTAAAGGCTCAGCACTTTATGAGAATGGATTTGCTTATTGCTGGTCTGGGGCCCGCGCCACCATAGGCATAACCAGAGGAAAGTATTGCTTTAGTTGCAAAATAGTCTCAAACCAACCCGTTGAAATTGACGAAACTACCCTCGACCAAAAACACCTCTGTCGTGTGGGCATCTCTAATGCAACCAACAAAGTAGGAAACTTAGGGGAAACCGAGCATAGTTTCGGGTTCGGTGGAACAGGAAAGTTTTCTAATTTTGGAAAGTTTTCATCTTATGGAGAAAGATTCAATATTGGAGACACAATTCTTTGTGCAGTAGATATGGAAAGTAAACCAATGTGTAGTATTGGATTTGCCAAGAATGGAAAGTGGTTGGGGATCGCAGGGTATTTTAATGGAGGGGTAGAATCGTACTTTCCACATGTGTTGTTGAAAAACGTTGTGGTTGAGATGCAGTTTGGTTGTGAAGATGGTTTGATTCCATTACATGGGTATAGACCATGGGCATGTGCTTTTGAGGATGGAAATGGATTGGTGGGACCCATGTTTTCTAATGTGTGTGATTGTGAATTGATTATGATGGTTGGGTTGCCTGCTTCTGGGAAGACAACTTGGGCTGAAAAATGGGCGAATGAACACCCTGATAAAAGATATATTCTTCTTGGAACAAATTTGGCTCTTGATCAAATGAAGGTGCTTATTTTATGTTTGAAATAGCAATGTACTTTCGTTTATTTGTAAATTATAGCATCCTACTTTCATCTCTTTTTATTACAAAATTATGGTTTTAATTCTTTTTTTTAATTAATACGTTGAAAAATCTTCCCAATTTATAGCAGTGGAAATTTTTTCTTTCTACTTTAATAAAAGAGTACATTTTAGCCAAAAGTGGCATCTCCAAAATACCATTTCACTTAGAAGTTAAATTACCAAATTACCAACTTACCCTTTATGTTTATTTAAATTCCTGGTTTTCCTTGAAATTAGCTACTAATTGACATTGCTATAATCAGGTAGATTTTTCAAAATACAATGTTCTAATAAGAAGAAATGAAAGTGAGATAGTTTAAGAATCAAATCAATGAAAGTGCATTGCTATTTCTTGCATAACTATATTTTATTCAAATATCAATAAATGTTTTGTTTATTTTATGTGACTTTTTAACTTTTTTGATAACTTTAAGGTTCCTGGTTTACTTCGGAAGCAAAACTATGGGAAGAGGTTTGATCACTTAATGGAGCATGCAACCGATATATTTAATACATTGTTAACAAGGGCTTCCAAAACACCAAGAAATTTCATTATAGATCAAACAAATGTCTACAAAAGTGCTCGAAAGCGCAAATTGAAGCCTTTTGCTAACTTTCAGAAGGTATTTCGTTAATTTGGGCAAAATATAAAAGAGTAAATTACACAAATGATCCCTATGATTTGGGATAATTTGCATGTTTCGTCCCTAATTTATTTTTTTAACTAGGAAGTAAGGTCCTTACTGTTTGTTTTTGTTGCACGTTTGGTCCCTGTCTTACCTAAAAAAACTATTTTGCCCTTGATTTTTTAATTTACTTAAATAGGTAAGGTAATGTAAGGTAAGGTAAGGTGGGGGTGGGGTTTGGGATGTGTTTATTTAAATAAATTAAAAAATCAAGGGCAAAATAGTCTTTTTAGGTAAGACAAGGACCAAACGCGCAACAAAAATAAACAGCAGGGACCCTACTTCCGAGTTAAAAAAATAAATTAAGGACCAAACGTGCAAATTACCCCAAACCATAGGGACCATTCGTGTAATTTACTCAAATATAAAATAATCGTGACTTTTCTGTTCAAAAAAATAAAAGTAGGGATTAAACCGTAAACTGTCCCAAAATATTGGGTCTTTATCAGAGATTTCCCTATAAAAAAAATTAAAGTACGTTGTTATGTGTTCTAATTAGCCTAAATAAAGGTTAAGTATAAGAAATAGCAACATATTTAGTTCCATTGATTTACTTATTATATATATTAATTATATAACACATTTATTGTTATTAAAAGATGTGATGAATTTAGATTGCAGTTGTGGTTTTCCCAAGGCTGGAAGAACTTAAAGCTCGCAGTGAGAAAAGTTTTAGAGAATTGGGAAAGGAAGTTCCTGTTGAAGCTGTTAATCAAATGCTAGGTATTATTTTTCTTTTTTTATTTTATTATAATCATTACTATTATTGATCGGATCTTCTTATTATAATCAATAATCGTTAATCATAATTAATTATACCACAAGCTGATTGCTTTCTGTTTTGTGCTACTTGCAGCCAATTTTGTTTTGCCTAAGACCAAGGATATGCATGGAACTGATGAGTATTTTGATCAGGTGTTTTTTTTTTTTTTAATTAATGAGTTTGTTTATTTAAAATGAAATATTGAAAATAATAAAGCTTACCCTTTTCATATTACAGGTCATATACATAGAACTCAACATGATGGAATCAAACAGATGCTTAGATGAAATGAAAGCAAAACTACAATCCGCAACTACTATCTCTCCCTATTCTTCTCATAAAAGCAGCAATCCTGTAAGCAGCTACCCACAGGAGCATGTCATGCAGCCTCACAGAATCTCAACACATCAAAATCCTCTTCAAAGTCGTAATCAAGGTTGATTATCTTCCTCTCATTTGCAATTACAGCTTTCTACTTTCAACTTTTTTTTTTTTTTTGCTTTTCTTATGTGGAAAGATTGTATTTTGTTAATTCCGTAAATACCCTTGGTTGTTTTGCATTTTATTCAGTGAAACATAATTAAATTTTCAGGAGGATCTTATTCGTATCCATCTCAAACTACATTGCCTAATAGGGGAAGCAACAACAGATTTGTACCTAGAGATGATCTGAATCACCGCCGTAGTTACAGTGGGTATGAGCACAGAGCATCATCCGCCCCCATGGGTATGGGTATTTCTGTCTTTTCTCAAAAAAACTCATACCACCATACTTATACTTCCACTCCCACCCAAGAAACCATGGATATATCTCCTCGCTACTCTACCCCACACCTCAACTAAATCCTAAGGAGGAGGATTCTTATACTATTAGTTAACTCTAACTCTTAATTATTACTTGGGTATATGATATTGATATGAATATGATGATGATTGATGAGATGTATTTTTTACATTGATGATCCGTATGTATGTATGAGATGGTAATGATTTTTTAGCTTAATCTTAAATCCTAGTTGGTATATATGATTGATAATCTAAGATTTAACGAATTATTTGCAAGAAAAAGTAATAACGGATGATGTACGGGTCTTTGGTTTGAGTTGACCTCTCTTGGATTTGTAAAATTATAAAAATTAGTTAAAAAAACAAAAACGAGCTCAATCTTTGTCTCTTTGGTAATAGGACTGGACACAACATGCCCACTAGCCTCACATGTTAAAACTAGAATAAAATAAATTTTTTATCAAGTCAAATGGAATAAAGTCAATTTTAGTCCCACCCTTTTAATTAGTTGTAACAGAAGGCATAATAATAATAATAATAATAATAATAATAATATAAAACTAACGGGTGTATTTCCATCACTCTATTTTCATCGTATCAATACAATTAGGTTTGTTGAAAATAACCGATACCTGATTATCTGACCCGATCCATTTTGAATTTGTGTAGATTGGGCCAGGTAAATCGGGTATCCGATTTGGAAATTCGGATAATCGGATAACCTGATATTTAAATAGGTCAGATATTGGGTAGGTTTAAAACATTCGTGTATACCCGAATGCTTGATTTAAATAAAAAAGTAAAAAACTAATCCATCACCTCTTATCCAGTGTGAATTTTAGGTACTTGTTTTTGTGTATGTAATATATGTTTCACATGTTTGAAACTTTGCAAGCACTTAGGTACTTGTTTTTGTGTATGTAATATATGTTTCACATGTTTGAAACTTTGCAAGTGCTGCCGTAAAAAGATCAAAATTATAAGTACATGTAAGTATCACAAAACAACTAACATACCACATAGCATATAACCCACTAGTGTACCACATATCACAAAATGGGCCGGCCTTGGTGTCTTCGACCCATTAGTATGGCGAGGAGACTCACTTCACACTGCTGAAGTCCCGCGGGTAAAACTCTAGCTGCTGGATGACAGGTTCATGAACTATCAACATCAAAATAACACCCAATTAATAATTGGGTTCCAATACATAACCATAAGTCCATGCTTGGGGTAAAAAGACTACTTTACCCCCAAGCTAGCTTGATCCAAGCCCAAGGCTCAAACACACACTTTCAAGGCCCAAAAACCAATCAATGAACCAAGGCCTAACATATGACCCAATTTTCCAAATTGTGTCCAAACCTCTACATGGTCTTACCTTAAGGACCAACCATTTATTCTAATCCAAACAATTGGCATTTCGGTGGTCTAATATCTCATAATCATCATGGCCTAATTTTCCGAATTGGGCCCAAGCCTTTCCAGTGGGCCTTATCCTAAAGTCCAATAATTTCCTTAGTCCATAAACATGTTCCCAATTGGCCAACGAAGGCCCACAACAACTTAGTCCAAGAAGTGGCCCAACAAGTACCCAAACATAATAGGTTTTTTCACATAAAATGACGATTAGGGTTAAGTGTTCTTACTTAACCCATTAAGGACTTAATCCATTAAGTCCATTACTCCACTAGACCAAACATACAAAGTAATCAGGCATCAATCAAAATTCCCAATCCAACGGTCCAACGCGAATCCCGACAAATCCAAAACTCACATTCCCAAAAATTAGGGTTTTCTAAACCCTAATTAGGGTTTCCAACCAAATCACAAACCAATTAATCTAATAGTTAAGTTTTTACATTAATTAAAGCCTAACAAGTCGGGTACCACCTATTGCCACCTCTGGCAGTGGTGGTTGGCGGTGGTTCACGGTGGCAGCCACTACCTCACGATGGTGGTGGTCATGATCTTAGGCCAAAACAATGCCAAAAGCACAACAAACATCAATCCAAACGCACCTGAAAGCCCACAGCCACCGGAGATGGTGGCTAACAGTGGTGGTGATGAGTTTTATTTGGTTTCCTGGCTAAGAAAAATCCATGCAACATTAAACTCATGAAATACATTCATACACACACTAAATCACGCACACAACCACCTCTTCACGGTGGTTGGTGGCGGTAGAAGAAGACGATATGGCGGCAGCCACCATGGTTGGCGGCCATGGTGGTTTCTCACGAATTTCGGCCAACAGAAAACATATACACACATCCCGACTAACAACATCACACAAAACTTCGTGAATCCACTGAAACACACACCGAACACAACTGCCCTCGAGGCAGCAGGCGGCGGCCGGAGAACCTTGACAGAACGAACCAACCACAAGGCGGTGATGACGATAGCGAGCCACAACGACAGCAGCGACAGACGGTGTAATTCCTTGGCAGTCATTGCGTGATACTGACGACGTGAAAGATGGCTAACAAAATGAGCAGAAAAAGAAGGATGAGGCATGTCCGAGCATGGCGACGCACAGCCACGACGTTGGTCTTCGGCGTTCTCAGCTTCACCGGCGGCAACCGTGGAGTGTGACGGTGGCGCTGATCAGCGAGGTGGCATGTGGACGGGTGGTTACGACTTCGACAGCAGAAGGTGGCGGCGCCGACCGAGGATATGGGATATAAGGATGGCGGCTGGAAGATGTCTTTAGGGTTAGGGTTAGCATGGGCAAGTAAGATGATGGATTTTAACCTGTCTCAATTGAAGTTCTTATCGTTTGGCACTTCCCCCCCCCCCCTCTCAATTCTTTTCAATCAAAGTCCATATTTTACTCTTTTAGCCCTGTCTTCAAAAATCCTTTCATAATAAGTCCCGAAATTACCAATCAGCCCCGTCTCAATTGAAGTTCTTATCGTTTGGCACTTTGCTCGCTGCAATGTACTCTAATTCTCACATTGAATCAGCTACGGTTTCTTACTTGGAACTTTTCCAAGTCACTGCTCCTCCATTAAGGGTAAAGACCCAGCCTGACTGTGAAGGGTAGTTGTCCCTGTCGGCCTGGAAACTGTGTCACTATACCCTCGCACCTTTAAGTCATCACTCCCTCCGAGAACTAGAAATGATTCCTTGGTCCTCCGAAGGTACTTAAGGATATTCTTGACTGCGGTCCAATGTGCTCTGCCAGGGTTCCCTTGATATCTACTGACCATGCTCAAAGCGAAGGCCACATCAGGGCGAGTACAAGTCATAACATACATGATTGAGCCTACTGAGGAAGCGTAAGGTACTCGGCTCATCTCAGCTATCTCGGCTTCGGTACTCGGACTTTAAGTCTTACTCAACTCGGCATTACTTTGGATCGGTAATTCTCCCTTCTTCGAGTTTTCCATACTAAAATGTTTTAGTACCTTGTCCAAGTAAGTATTATAACTAAGTCCTATTAGTTTCTTACTTCGGTCTCTCACTATCCTTATTCCCAAAATATAGGAAGCCTCTCTGAGGTCCTTCATAGCGAAACACTTCCCGAGCCAGAACTTAACTTCCTGCAGTCTCGGGATGTCGTTTCCTATGAGTAATATGTCATCGACATATAACACGAGAAAGCTAACTATACTCCTACTGGCTTTGACATATACACATGATTCATCTTCGCTTCGTACAAATCCAAACTCTTTGACTTTCTCATCAAAGCAAAGATTCCATCTGCGAGATGCTTGTTTAAGTCCATAAATGGACTTCTCAAGCTTGCACACTCTATTGGGATGCTTCGTATCGACAAAACCCTCTGGATGAGCCATGTAAACATCCTCAGTCAACTTTCCATTAAGGAAAGCGGTTTTGACATCCATTTGCCATATTTCATAATCATGAAATGCAGCAATGGCTAGCATCACCCTAATAGACTTAATTTTAGCAACTGGTGAGAAGGTCTCATCATAGTCAACTCCGAGAGTTTGAGTAAAGCCTTTCGCAACCAATCGTGCCTTATACGTGTGCACATTCCCATCCATGTCTGTCTTCTTCTTGAAGATCCACTTGCACCCAGCCGTCTTACGTCCAGGCACATTGTCAACCAAATTCCAAACTTGGTTGTCATGCATGGATTGAATCTCGCTGTCCATCGCTGCATTCCATTTCGCAGACTCCGGGCCTGCCATGGCTTCCATATAGCTGTTAGGTTCATCCAGATTTACTAGTGTACTATCACTAATATACGTGTCCCCTTCGGTAGTAATATGAAAACCATACAACTGGGGTTAAACTCTAACTCTTTCGGAACATCTAAGAGGTAAGGATTCGTCAATCGGTTCAACCGGATTTTCCTCCTCGGGTTGAGTGCCAGCGTTAGAGGTTCCTTCATCGCTCGACTCTTGAATCTCTTCAAGATCGATTTTCCTCCCATTGTCTCCTTGGTTTATGAGTTCTCGCTCTCGGAAGATCCCTCTCCTCGTAACGAAGACAACATTGACACTCGGTCTATAGAAGAGATATCCAAAGGATTTCTGTGGGTAGCCGATGAAAATACATCGCCCACTACGAGGTTCGAGCTTGTCGTGAGTCTCTCGTCTTACGAAAGCCTCGCAACTCCAAACCTTGATATGTGCCAACGAGGAAGCTTTCCCTGTCCAAATCTCGTGAGGTGTTTTGGTAACCTTCTTTATAGGGACTAAGTTAAGGATATGGGCGGCAGTCTCTAAGGCATACCCCCAGAATGAGATAGGTAGTGAAGCACGACTCATCATGGAATGAAACATGTCCAATAAGGTTCGATTACGCCTCCCAACCACACCATTCAACTGTGGTGTCCTAGGCGGCATCAATTGCAAAACTATTACGCATTCCTTGAGATAGTCATGGAATTCAAGACTTAGGTACTCTCCTCCTCGATCGGATCAAAGCATCTTGATTTTCCTACCCATTTGATTCTCCAGTTTTTGTTTAAACTCTTTGAACTTTTCAAAGGTTTCTGACGTGTGCTTGATTAAGTAAATATACCCATATCTACTATAATCATCGGTGAAAGTCACATAGAAGCGGTTCGCGTCCCTTATGGTGGATCTAAAGGGCCCACACACATCGGTATGTATGAGATCCAAAAAACCCTCACCCCTTTCACAAGTGCCAGTAAAGGGTGACTTGGTCATCTTTCCAAATAAACAAGACTCGCACACGTCATCGTCCATAAGGTCGAATGACTCCAACACTCCAACCTTATGGAGTTGGGCTATGGGTTTCTTGTTGACATGTCCAAGACGACAATGCCACAAGCATGATTTATCCAAACCATTGGAAGAATCCACACACAATACATCATTTCCTAAGTTATCTACAACCATAACAATTTCATAAATTCCATTACAAGGCAATGCTTCAAAATATAAAACACCATTTAGATAAGCATAAATTGAACCTTTCTCATTATCAAACGAATATCTAAATCCTTGTCTAAACAAACCATGAAATGAAATCATATTTCTTGCCATATCTGGCGAATAGCAACAATTATTTAAATCTAAACCTAATCCATTACTAAGCGCTACAGAATACACTCTAATCTTGGTGACAGGCGACAATCTTCTGTTCCCCATGACTAGATTTATTCTTCCACGCTCCACATCTCTATCTCTTCTTAGTCCCTGCAAATCAGAACATATGTGAAACACAACCTGTATCAAGAACCCAAGAAATAGTACGTGATGAATCATTAGATTTAATTGTGTAAATACCTGTGAAAAACCGCTTGATCTTCCCATCCTTGATGGCTTGCAGATATTCTGGGCAGCTTCTCTTCCAGTGTCCTATTTTGTGGCGGCGGTCACACTCTGTCTCCTTAGGGTTTGAGCTGGGCTTAGCAGGACCAACTTTGGTTCCACTAGAAGAGGTACCATCTTGGGGCTTTCCCTTGTGGTGGCTCTTTGAAGGAGCCTTCCTCTTCTTTCCCTTCCCTTGCCCAATAGCCAAAACAGGAGAAGCGGGTGGAGTGGGAGTTGGTGCAATAGATTTGTCCTTGAGGTTGCTCTAAGCAGTCCTTGGAGTTTGCTTAGGGTGAATTCTTATTTGTTCATGTGGTAGGTCATCCTAAATTGGTTGTAGCACGATGGCAAGGAGTGGAGAATGATGTTGATAGCCAAGTCTTCCCCAAAGTTAACATTTAACTTGCAAAGACGATCAACATACCTTTGCATCTTTTGCAAATGCGAGGTTAGGGATCCTTCACTTCCCATCTTAGCGGTGATGATCTCGTAGCGCTCTTGCCTTGCACTTTGGTGGTACCTCTCCAGCAAATCTTGGTGCATTTCATAGGGATATATATCCTCATAGGACTTTTGGAGTTCAAGGTTCATATTGGCCTGCATAATGCAATGGACTTTCATTGCATCATGCTCATGGGTCTCAAAGACGACCATTTCTTCGGGAGTAGCGATTTTCGGATGGATCTTTTCAAGCTTCTCGTCAAGGACATATTCTTTGTCCTCATAGCAAGCAATCATGCGAATGTATCTTATCCATTCGTTGAAATTCGATCCGTCGAATGTCACCTTTTGACATAGGCTCATTAGCGAGAATGAACCAGCAGCAGCGTTGTTGGCATTTGCGTTCGACATCTGCAAATAGAAAGGAACAAAGTTTGATTAGAATTGAATCCCTAATTAAACACCCAAAATGAGAAATTAGGGCTAGGATCCAACAACATTATTTACACATTAGAAAAAGGGATGCCGTAATCCAGCATGCAAATAATTTGGAGGTAAGTGAATGACGATTCACTAATTCTTCACCATGAAAAACATAAGGCTTAGGTTTTATATATATTGAGAATTCCTAGATTTCTTTTTGAGATTCATTGAACTTTTCAATGGCATGTTTAAATTTTGATATGCCCCTCTCGTTTGTGACTGGGATGCCGAGGATCACAAAACGGGTGTGAATAACCATGCAAATGTACAAGGTGCCCTCATTGTTACAGTCACCTATTCGATGTGCCGGTTAACCACACACGCTCTATCGAACTATGACAAACAACGAGTCACCCTTTTCCACCTTTTCTTAGAACAAATTAGTGTGCCGGTTAACCACACACGCTCCACTAACTTCTTATCAAGGGTGCAAAGTGTAATTTCATGGGATTGCATCAACTCACTTTTGCCTAAAGTAACTAGGATTGGGAATTTTTTGAAAAAACGTTTAGTTACTTTATATAGTTTCATTATACTTATTAATGAAGAGAGGATTGCCCTATCCTACCCATTCGGCTAACGACCCTCCACCAATCAAGGAAGCGGTGGGTAAGAGTGGATACCCATTAAACGGCCATTTTATAAGCCATAACCTTATACCCCCTTATAGACCGGCTTCGTGAATGAGGCCTACTAACGGTTAGACTAACATTTTAGTTATACATATATATATATATATATATATATATATATATATATATATATATATATATATATATATATATTAATGTTGTAATAATATAATAGTATAGGGTGTATTTTAAACATTTTAAAATACTAGAGTTTTAATTTCAATTTAAAAATTTCGAAATTTATAACCTTTAAATTAAAATTTTAAATATTAAAACTCTTGATTTAATAATTTTCTAAATTAAACAATTAATTTGAATTACTAAATCATAAAGATTATCTTAAATTAAACAATTAATTTTATCCTAATCCCTTAAATCCCTCTAGATTTCGAAAATATGAGATTGGATAAATCAAAATCTTTAATTACCATATTTAACCATTAAAGGATAATTACAAGATATGGGATTATCCAAATCCCTAAATTTTAGGAACTTATCTTGGGAAGGAGGCATATCTCGAAAATCTAGGGTATGCAAACCCTAGATCTCGAAATCTTGGGCAACAAGGAAAAGGGTTTGAAAACCCTTCTCAAAATTTCGAACACTAGGGTTCAAGAACCCTAAATTCGAAATCCTTTCCTCTTAGGGTTTATTGGCCATAAACCCTAAAGTGTCAAATTCATACAATTGTATAATTTTAATTGAAAATAATTTAACCATAAGTTTTGATACCACTGATGCGTTTTATACATACAATCCTATGTGTGCATGCAACCCTAGATTTGGATCTATGTTTTCTCTATTAGATACACAACTTTATGAACACAAGAAGAACCCTAGCATGCATCTAGGTATTTAGAAATTTATATATACTAGAAGGGATTACATACCTTTGTTGTTATATTGTAATAACAACACAAATCTTCAATCTCTTGTCTTGGAAAGCAAGTACCACAAGTGTTGTACCTCTAATGGCTCACAAACACCACAAGCAAATGGAGAGGCAAGAGAGAGAGAGAGAGAGAGGGGGGGGGGAGGCAGGAAATTCGGCTCTAAGCCTTCTTAGAATCAAGTGGCCGATTTCCCTTACCCAAGGGGTCTTTATATAGGGTAGAGATTAGGTTTTAGTCCTTATCCTTATTTAGTTGCTTGCCCACCAAGCAATCCATAAGATAAGCCTATAACCTTATCCTTGGATGAATTCTAGGGCCTTATCCCCTTGAATTCGTCCATCCCTTCATTAGGGCATCCATTGCCCTAATTTGCAACTATCACATAATTACAATTCAGCCCCTGTAGTTTAATTAATTACATTTGATCACAAAATTAATTCTTAATTAATTATTGACCAATATTAATTAAACAAATATGATTTCTCCTTTAATATATTATTCCTATAATATATTAATAAATCATAATAACCTCTTTCTCTATTATTTCTCCAGTCAAGTTGTTTTGGTGAAGGCAACCCAAAAGGACCATGCACAACCGGGTCAAGTACTTACCAAATATGGTTACGGGCTTAGATACTAATCCAACACTTTCAACCAAAGAAAATGCTCGGAGGAAAATAGATACATACTAATACTTCATTATATATGCCAAATGTCCCTGTTCTCTTCAACTTCAACACAGTCAGTCGTTTGATAATCAACAACTGGCTTGGCTTGGCTTGTTAGTTGGAAGAGTCCTAGACGATGCCATATAAAACAAAATAATCAGAAAGACCACATTCCTAAATCTGGGACAGATGATTGAGGATTAGCATTAATGTATACACTGAAGGATAAGGGACAAACAACTTCAACTGTGTAATAAAGAAAGACATAGATGGGATAAGAAGAAGGTTGCTATATTTCTTGCACTTAAAGTAAAGTATAAAAGAATGTTGAAATTGTAGTTACATCTGGGATAAATTCCTCTGGAGAAGCATCAAACAAAGAATCCTCGAAGGAATCGAAGAAGTCGGACTCTGTGATACCGGTTTTTTTGGTCCATTTCAATCGGGATGGTTCTGTTTCTGCTTCTGCACCATCCCCATCAACAGGAGGTGGCAGGATTACAATTCCAGCTTTAGAAACCGGTATCAAATAAAGAGTAGTAATGGTATTTATAAATACCAAAATTTTAGGATGTTTGTTTTGTTATTAGACCAAAAAAAGATATCTAAAACTTCCTTACCAACATCAGGAGCATCAGATTCCCCTGAAGCAACAACTTCTACAGCATAGGCTTCTGTTGATGCAACTTGGCACGTATGCTTTGGATTATTTCCACTAAATTGACACAGTGTTTGATCATCAGCCCAACTCACAGACTGATTTGTCCTACTTGAAGATTTCAAAGATGATTTAAGCCCCCCGATGCTATAACTTGGCTCAGAGGAACCAATACTTGCCTTGCACATTACATGATGATGATGTTTTCATCTTTTCTTGAACAAATCCTTTTCTAGCCGCCAAGACGAACGAACGGAAGATAAGGGTTATTTTAGGTTGCTAAGGGTTTGGTTAGAGGGGATGTATGAACTAAATATGAGCAATCGGCCCTAACAGAAAAGCCCTAGGGGACCCCGACGTAGAAATGTGGCCGCCAATTAGGCTTTCATCCCAAGGGTACCTGACGTTAAAATGTGGCTGCAAATTAGGGTTTTTTACTTAATGTGGAGGATGTAGTTAGAGGTTTTCTTGTAGAGAAAGCCTGACTTGTGATGGATGATCAAAGAAGGGTTAGGGTGTTGGAGGTGGGTGAAGACGAAGGCCATAGGGCTTCTTTCTTGCTGATTCAAAGATTAGCATAGATGGTAGAAGGTGGAGGCATCAGTAGAGGGAATAAGGGAGACTGAGATTGGATCGAATAGGGGGTGGTGGTTTAATTTTTTGGGATCCCATTTCCCCCCAAGGCTATTAAAAATGCGCGTTGCGTTAAAAAAAATATAAAGAGACATGCTTAGATGACACAAATTTTATAATAAGCGCCCTCCGTGTTTTTATTCTGACACAAATTTTAGGCGTGCAAAAATGCGCCTCCTAAATCCTTCAAAATTTGGAAGAGATGACATTATTTTTACGTCACACTCTTTTGCGTATCGTAAATCCATGCATTTCATAAATTGTGCGTCATTAAAGGCCTGTTTTCTAGTAGTGTCCTGGAGGGAGAGCGTGAGATTTGTGTATAGATCTATACGGGACTGACAATCCACACCTGAACTGTTAGCTATAGTTAGGCAGGCAGGCTTGGGATGACAAATGTCATAACTATCAGACACCTGAAGAACGTCATAGAGGTTACTAGGTCATATCAAGCTTGGTTATATGCAACTCACAACAGTATAACTAAAACATATGTTTACGGGATTAACATTACTTCAATGGTTTTATTGTATTTAATAAAACTACTATGATACATTACTTTACACTACAGCTGGTGGTATCCAGGCGTACATACAAAAATTTTCATACAAATACAGATACAATACACTATTTTCTAGCACAGGGTACTCTAATACAACATACAATTATAAGGAATACACATGAAATAGTTTATCTATTTACAATACTAGATTACATTCACTATAGAAAATATTGGATTTTCTGGAGAAACATACTAGCATTTTCATAGTATAAAGACAAGTTTCCTATCACTAAAACATACTTATGAACTCACCAACTTAAATGTTGATACACTTTCAAAATCACTTGTATTCTCAGGGAACCAATAGACAGGTACACCCGCATGATTTTGAGAAGACGGAGCGATATAGAGTCTCGTCTTTTATACTTTTGTTATTCACTTTTGATGTCATACAAACTATGTTATGAACAAATGTAAATACAATATTTTATTAATGTAATGCTTGTGTTTGCTTTGATTACTATTATACAATTGTTGTGATGTTGAACATGACATCCTCCACCCCCTAACGTCTCCTCCTTTCCGGTTTGGGGTGTGACAGATTGGTATCAGAGCATTGTTTATAGTGAACTAAGTATATCAAACCTTACAAGATATACAACTATAAACATTATGGGGCCGAAGCGCTCTAAATTAAAAGTATACTTTTAAAATATAACTATTTTACAAGAAGTATACAAATATGCATACACACTAGAAACAGTAGCATGGTAAGAATTATATAAAAGTATTTAGGATGAGTTGGACACTACGGTTAAACCTGGATAGTTATGTAATCATATCTGGGATAAATATAACATGATCAACTATATTTATCCGAGATATGACCAACATGTGTTTGGGAGTGACTGTGGTGTTGTGACAAGTTTAAAACTTAGCAACGCTATATACAAAGAGAAACACTAGAACCAAACATAAAGTTAAAATACTATAGGAGTATTTTATGGCACTATAGCACTATACAGATTTATTACAAGTATTACTAATTCTCATAATTGAAAGTCTGCGATTACTTACTTATGTAGTAAATCTTTATTGTAGATCGCTGATAGTACACTATAAAGTCAGGTTATAATGCGTTTTGGACTAAGATATATCTTGTTTAATATTACCTGACTCATGACCACTATAGAGGACTTATCGTCATTTCCTCTTGAATCTTTTTAGAAAAAGATGCCTCCGAAGAAGTCCAACAGGAAGAAAACTAACCCTACATCAAATCCACCATCGCCGCCACCTCCTCAGTATGATCTCGTTGTTTTCCAAGCAGCAGTGACAGCCGTCGTGTCTGCCATTATGTCACAAATCCATGCAAGTGGTACTAGTAGGGCGGGTAGTGGTGCCAACCCCTCAAACCAAGGAGATAGTCATGGGCACCCAAAGGAGTGTTCCTACAAGGATTTCACGACTGTTAAACCTAAATCTTTCGATGGCACAGTAGGTGTCATTGTTTAAACCGTTGGTTCGAGAAGACCGAATCAATATTTAAGATCTGTGCATGTCCCGAAACGAGCAAAGTGAAATTTGGAGCGTGCACTTTGATTGTCTATAATATTGTGGATTGAGCTAGGCATTAATTTTGTATAGATCTGATTAGGGTGGAAGTGTATGTAATGCAGTGTAGTGGTTAAACTTGGAGTATGTGTGCAGCCTCACTCGTGTGTGCGGCCGCACACTTGTGTATGGATGCACACTCGTGTGCTGGTGAGGGTACTATTTATAGAGGCTTGTTTGTGTCAGATTGTACTTGTTGCTGAACAGTGACATATGTGTGTGTACTTTCAAGGTGTACCTGACATTTATTAGCAATAGATGTGTGCATGCTTGATGTTATTTCTCTTCTACTCCTTTTACACTCTATTTTGATTATTATTACTTCAATGATTATTGATTTGGATCTATTGTTTTGGGACTAACAATTGGTATCAGAGTCGATTTGGTATCAATTGAAGTATTTTAGAGTGTGAGGTTGCAAAATTTCACTTTTTTTGAGGTGCATTTGTCTGATTTGATCAAAGAACTGCTGTTTGATTATTGTTTTCAATAGTATGAAATCAAGTTTCATCAAAAATCTGAGAAAATTGTGTGTGCGGGTGACATTTTTAGTGTGTGCGGTTAACTGTTGAAGGTGTGCGGTTAGTTGTTGAAGGTGTACGTGTGCGGTTGAATTGTTTGAAGGTGTGTTGTTAAGGTGTGTACGGTTGAGTGTGTTGTTAAGTGTATGCGGTTGGGTTTGCTGTTAAGTTTTGTGTGATGTTAAGTGTGTGCGGTTACACTTACTGAATTGAATTCGAGTGCTGTTGAGTGTGTTGCTTAGTGTGCGGTTGGAATTGTGGTTAAGTATAAAACTGTGTGTGCGGTTAAGGGTAATTTTGTGTGCGGCTATACTTTGATTGTGTGGTAACAATCATTTAAGTTTGTCAACATGGAATCTCAAAGCATGATTGCTCATCAAGATTTGGATGCAATTATGGGAACAACTACTCAAATTCCCCGATTGTTGTCAGCAGGAGGATTTCCTGAATGGAAATATCGAATTGAAAAGTATATCAAGATGAAAGATTTCAAAATTTGGAGAAGTATTTTAAGAGGTCCAATTCGGATTACATCAACTCTAGAAGATGGCACTGTAATTGACAAACAGGTTGAAAACTACACTGATGATGACTTTGAAAGAGTTGAGGAACTAGAAAAGGCACTTGCTACACTCACCATGGCATTGTCTCTGACAAAATTCAACATGTTCAACTACGTCTTGGGAGAAACACTGGAAAGTCAATTGCAAAGGTTTATCACACTAACAACTGAAATGAGCTCTGCTGGTGTAATGGTTACAAGGTCCGAGATCAACAAAAAGCTGCTAAATTCTCTTCCAAAATTCTGGGATATGAATGTCTCAGTGATTAAAAAGACTAAAGACCTGAACCGATTGAGCTTAGCCGAAACAATGGCAATCATCAAAGCTTGTGATCTTGATGATAAACAAAGAGAAATCAACCATGTCAACTCGTACTCTACAGCTAATCTTGGAATTCAAAACAACAACACCGCTTTCTCAAGCTTTACCACTCATCCAAATTCTCAAGTTCATGTTCCTCAAGTTCAACCATATGCAGCCCATCAAAAAATATCATACAACATACCTCAAATGCAACAAACTCAAGTCCCTCAATCTCAAAACATATCTCAAGTTGGTTCTAGTGTTGGTTCTTCTACAGCTTTTTCAGTTCAAACTCATGGAATTGGTTCTCAAAGTTCATCTGCAAGTGAAAAGGAGGAAAATATGGCTCTCGCTACTGGATTAGTGAACTGTTACAATGCCTTTGTGGCCGGAGAGCTCTCTCCACAACTCTCTTTCGCTGACCTCGACCAAATCCATCCTGAGGATGTGGAAGAGATGGACATTACTTGGCAAATGGTAATGGCAGTATTCAGGGCTAAACAATTCTACAAGAAAACAGGAAAGAACAACTGGGGTGTAAATTCTGACAAGAAAATGGGATTCAGTAAAGGAAAGTTGCGTTGTTACAATTGTCATGAACCAGGACACTTTGCAAGGGAATGTCCAAAACCCGATCGACGAGAGAACTCTGAAAGAACCATGGTGCCAGTGACTTATGTTCACAACAACAACAATGGATCATCTTCAAACGATCGGTCCGCTAACTTGGCAATGGTGGCCCAATCTTTTAGTTGGGAAGATCAAATTCAAGCCCTAAACATTTCAGGACCTGAAAAGGCACATCATGCTCAAATCAAGGATGAAGTTGAAGAAGAAACAGAGGCAGATCCAGAAGAAGAGATGATGAATCTTCAGTTTGCATTCATGGTGCAAACTACTCCAGAACCGGTTAAAACTGAGGTTAGTGAATTTGGTTGTTCTCAGTCTTGTATTAAAACTGTTAAATTTTTGAGAGATCAAATTGAGATAATCAAAAGAGAGAACGTGGACCAGAAATATGAGGGATACACACTTAGGAAAAATCAAAAGCCCTTAAAGACTCAATTAGAAAACAAAACAAAGGACTTTAAAAAATTGCAAGAGGATTACAGCAACAAATGTGAGAACTATGATCATCTCAAAAGAAAATTTGCTGCTGTAACCGCGGAACTTGACACATTGAAAAATCGTTTTGAAAATGTTGAATTTAATTTCAAAAAATACGATGGGTCAAGTGAAACAATTGCAAAAATGATCGAAGGTCAAATGCACTGGAGAGATATCACTCATGGTAATCAAATAAAAGTTGGACTAGGATTTGAGAGTGTCCCCCCTCCTTTCAATCATAACTACACTGCTATTCCCTTGTCTCAAGAAGAAATTGACAGAGAACCTCACATGGTATACGGAAAGTCAGCTTCTGAGCAGGCAATACAGACTAATAATGAGAACTTGCTTACTAACGTTTCTACCTTAAGTGCAGATATATCAGTAGTTCAGGGGGAGCATGAAGCTGAAACGTTTGAGTCAAATAATCCTATGTCTAAGTTTGGTGTTAATTTCTGTGATGAGTCTGTGTAAAAATCAAACACTAATGTTTTTGTGTCTGGTGGTGTATTATTTCAGTCCGATAATTTTGTTAATGATGGTGTTGTTACTGATAAAACTGCTAAATCTGATTTGAATGTCTCTACACCTTCCACATCTGCTTCAAAATCCTGTGATGGTTCTTGTAAGTGTGGAAGCGTTACATATAAAAAAAAAGAATCAATCTGTCGATAGCAGTGCCAAAACCATTGATAATAAACAAATATGTTTTAACTGTGGAACTGTTGGACACATTGCAAGAAATTGTATGAACCGGATGTTTGTTTCTCATACAACAAAAAGAGGAGAGAACGAATTTCGGGGACGATCTTTAACTAGAAAAACCCCCAGAACTCGTTCTCGAAATGGTGACTTGAACACAAATCCAATCAAGAAAATAGTAAATTCTCAAAAGAATAAACAGGTTTTTCGTAAATTCAACAATAGTTTGCCAGAATCAACTCAGGCTAAGCCTAAGTCGAATCTGTGAAAGAGCAGGACCGAAACTTCAAACTCTTTGAGTAGAAAATCCACCGGCTCGAAGCAAACTAACGAAATTTCAAAACGTAACTTTCAGTGGATTCCAAAATTAACTTCAGATCAGTCACCATTAACCTCTAAATCAAATGAAAAGAAAGAATCAAATGGAACATCTGTGAAAGGAAAGGGTCAACCCAGGATTGTGATGACCTGGGTCCCCAAAACTAAATGATTCCGCTCATTGTGCAGGGACAGTTGCAGAGGAATGTCGTCAGACCCTGGTATGTCGACAACGGCTGCTCCCGACACATGACTGGAGACATATCCCAACTGCACAACATTCAAAGTTTTAATGGAGGATATGTTTCCTTTGCGGACGGAGAGGGCGGAAAAATAACTCAAAAAGGAACTGTTTCAAATGGAGTGCTGAATTTTGAGAATGTTAACTTTGCTACTGAACTAAAACACAGCTTACTGAGTGTATCCCAGATCTGTGACAAGGGTTATTCCATTCATTTCACAGATAAAGAGTGTCTGATCTTAAAGCCAGGCGTTGTCATTCCGGATGATTGGATTCTTATAAAATCTAAGCGGGATGGGAATGCCTACATTATAGACATGAACAAAAACATCCCCGACAAAGTCACTTGCCTTTTTTCCAAAGCTTCTGAACAAAATGCGATGTTGTGGCATCGTCGTCTCGGTCACGCTAATGCAAAGAACCTGAATCGGCTTACAAAGAACGAACTGGTCCGAGGATTACCTGTCAAAGATTTCATTACATTTGAAAAATGTGTTTCCTGCGCTCAAGGAAAACATCATCAAAAACCACACTTTCCAAAGCAAATTAACTCCATTAGTCATGTCCTCGAGTTGTTACATATGGATTTATTTGGTCCAGTTAATGTTCTCAGCATCAATCACAACTCATACTGCCTCGTTATAATAGACGATTACTCTTGGTTCACTTGGGTTTTCTTTCTGTCTAACAAAGCTGGGATCACTGACCTCATCAAAAGATTCATTGTGATGATCGAAAATCAGACAAACAATCAAGTGAAAGCACTGCGTACTGATAATGGAACAGAGTTCAAGAACACCGTTCTTGACCATTTTTGGGCTGAGAAAGGGATTGTGCGTCAGTTCAGTTCTGTTCGAACACCTCAGCAAAACGGGGTTGCCGAACGCAGGAATCAAACTCTTAAAGAAGCCGCAAGGACGATGCTCTGTGATTCCAAACTTCCTGTGTTCTTTTGGGTGGAGGTGATTAACACGGCGTGCTATGTTCAAAATCGCATGCTGATCAACAAAGCCAGAATGAAGACACCGTACGAAATTCTATACAGACACAAGCCATTTGTCAGCCATTTTCGAGTTATTTGCTGCCCTTGCACCCTTCTCCACTTGGAATCAAACCCCAAATTCAATGCAAAAGCCGATGACTGTTACTTTATTGGATATGCTGCTCGAACTGCCTTCATGGTTTACAACAAGAAGACAAAACAGATAGTAGAATCTTTCGATGTTCATTGGCTCGAAGAAAATGAGACAGATGCAAGAGTAGGTCCCGATTGGCTATTTGACTACACATCTCTTTTCAAATCATTCAATGTATCCTCAGATAATCAAACAGGATCTTCGTCAAATTCAAAGATTACTATTGAAGATGAAGAAGACGAAGTTGTCTACCGACCACCACTGGTTTCTTCTGATCCTCCAATGGTGCCCTCTGTTCACACTGATTCTTTTGAGTCTTCTCCTCAACGACTTTCTCCTGATGCTGCTGCTACCCCTCTAACTCCGGTTGAAAGAGAGTTCATGAACCTCGAGACTTCCGCTGTAACTTCAAATCTGATGGAACTTCTCTTTCCTGAAAGTATTGATGAAGAGTTTGTAGCAGATCCTTTGAACCAACCTTGTTCATCTACTGTGGATCACACAGCAAATGATGGAGCAGTTAAAATTCATACTCTTCCAATCTCTGTCAATGATATCAGCTACGAGATCCCTGCACGCATTCAGCGCGATCATCCAATAGAGAACGTCATTGGCCAGCTGGGCGACGGTGTTCAAACGCGAAGTCAGAATGGAGATGTTAATACATGTCTTTACTCTTGCTTTATTTCTCAGATTGAGCCCAAAAGTGTCGAAATGGCTCTGAATGAGCCCAGCTGGGTTGACGCCATTCATGAGGAACTTAATCAATTCGAAAAACTTAGGGTTTGGAAGTTGGTGGAGCTGCCAAAAGGAAAGAAATCTCTTGACACCATATGGGTCTTTCGGAACAAGCAAGACGACTCAGGCGTCATTGTATGTAACAAGGCGAGATTAGTGGTTCGCGGGTTTCATCATGTTGAGGGTCTTGATTATACATAAGTTTATGCTCCGGTCGCTCGCTTGGAAGCCATTCGTATCTTCCTAGCATATGCTTCCTATATGAACTTCACTGTATACCAATTGGCCGTCAAGACGGCTTTCTTGTACAGCAAGGTCAAGGAGGAGATTTACGTTGACCAACCACCCGGTTTTGTTAATTCAAAGCTTCCCAACCATGTTTACAAGTTAGACAAAGCTCTGTATGGGTTGCATCAAGCTCCTCGAGCTTGGTATGCTACCCTAACTCAGCATTTCCTCAACCACGGCTATTCCCAAGGTATCATTGATCAAACCTTATTTATCAAACATGTCGGTCCGGATCAAATTCTTGTTCAAATATATGTGGACGACATTATTTTCGGGTCGACAAGCCAACAACTTTGCAAAGAGTTCGAAGGCATTGCAACAAGCAACATACCATTTCCACCTCAACAACAGAAGCGGAGTATGTCGCCGCGTCTGCATGTTGTTCTCAAGTCATCTGGATCCAACATCAGCTGTTGGACTACGGTTTGAATTTTCAAAAAACCCCTCTTTTCTGTGATAATGAAGCTGCGATCCAAATTGCCAAAAACCCGGTCCAGCACTCAAAAACCAAGCACATCGACATCAAAATTCATTTTATCAGAGAATGTTATGAGTGTTCGCTCATTCAGCTAGAACAGGTCCGCTCTGATAATAATGTAGCGGATCTGTTCACCAAGCCGTTTAACAAAGCTCGATTCGATGTGCTGGTTAATTTTCTGAAAATGATCCGTTTTGAGGATTAATATTTTTGTATTTAGTTTAGGATAAATTTTCGCAATTTCTTTTCCTATATTTTATGCACAAATTTAGGGGGAGAAAAATCCAAAAACTTAAAAAATTAGAAAATCAAAAACAAAAGAAAATTAGAAAATCCAAAAACAATAGAAAATTAAAAATTTTAATATATATATATATATATATATATATATATATATTTCTGTGTTCCATGATATGATTTGGGAAGTGATATCAACAAGTGATAACAGGCAATCTGAGTATGTGTAAAGTACCAAAGCTGAATTGCCTAGGCTCTATGTTCGATGCGTTGGTAGGCATGCAGGATTTTAATGGACTTGACTAGGTGCAGATGAACTTAAGAAATCAAATGACTTGAAAAATCTTGACCTAGATAGATCCGTTTAGCCTGCGAATACGACGCTCGGATAGGTTGAGCAGGGAGATATACATGAGAATCCACCAGTCACATGAAAGAACCCGTATCTAGAACTGTGGTTTTTACTTTTCCTCGATGTACGGATTCTGTCCTTAATTACAGTATTGACGGGACGACTGGGGAATTCCGATAAAGTAGGTCTGTAGAAAATTATTTTCTTTCTTTCTTACTGTTAGTCATATGTTGCCTCCTCTACGTGATTGGAAGAGATCCGACCGAGACTGCAACATATGCAAATCTATTTCTCTAAATATTATGTCTATGAAAATCTTCTTATATGTTAGCCATATGCTGTCTCCTTTGTGTGATTAACAATCCGACCTGGTACACAGCATATGCAACCTTCTACTTCTCAATCCCTCTAAAAACGATAACTAATAATAATCTGAATCTATCCTCTCTATGAATAATAGTCTGCTCACCTAAAGTAAGGAGTATCTCGGAAGTTCTTGATTATTAGGGTATATCAGGAAGCGGGAAACATGTTCTAGTACATCTAAAATTGAACAATTATAGATTGTCTGTAGATCTCGCTGCTCAATTCAGGTGGACAACAATATCCTTGGTCGTCGTCAGATAGATGGTCCTTAGGAATTTTCATCTAGTAACTTAGGGTCAATATGTCTTGTCACTTATAGCATGTCCAAAATTTGTCACAAAATTTTTCGTGTTTAAGTGGACCAAAATACCAGCGATCGACCAGATCTCTTCATGAAGGAGAAGCAACTAATAAATGAAAAACGATTGTCTAACAACTTTGATCCCTCATCTCAAAAGGTTAAAACAATTTATAGGATTAAAAATTAAATTTAATATTTGTCGTTATTAGTATTTCCATTTTATTTTATTTTATTTTAGTCTATTTTTATTTTTATGTTTATCTTAGTTTTAAGTTTACTTTTCGTTTTTATTTATTTTAAAAAATCCTTAGGAATAATAAATTTTGGACTTTTAATCCTCAAAATGGTTTGTTTTTGAAAAATGCTTGTGTATGGGTATCGTTTTTTTATTTTATTATTAAAAAGCTGAGGGGGAGAAAATGAAATTTTTTTGAGTATATAAAGGGTGTGTGCGGTGTAAAATTTACCGGCACTGTTTCCACTTTTTTACTTTCTCAACCACACACAGCTCTCTCTCTCTCTCTCTCTCTCTCTCTCTCTCTCTCTCTAAAACTTTGAATATTCCATCAAATATTTTCAAATCGAAGCACATTTCTGGTAAATCTCATGAACGTGACTCTCATAACAATTTTTTCATGAAAAATCGATCATTGTTTGTTGTTTGATCAAAGGAAAAAATGTTTCGTCTGGAAGTGCGACCGCACACGGTGTGTGCGGCTGAACCGTGTGCGGCTACATTGAATTGTGAACGGCTGAGCGTGTGCGGTTGCAGCTGCACACTTGCACGTGTGCGGCTGTGTGAACTTTCATGTGCTGTTGCACAATCTCCGTTATAATCAAAATCATTTGTGCCCTTATGATTGCTTGTGTTTCTTTTCAGATTAAGATGGGAGACCTGGAATTTGCCAAGGTTCACAATTCGGCCATTTTCCTTGAAGATCCTCCTGCAGCTCACAATGATTTAAAGTTCATTGTTGATGGTTTGAAGAAGCGTTGCCTAGTCCATGCATTAACAACCTATCTTGCAATTTACCAAAGCCTGATCAAAGACTTCTGGAGAAGCGCAGTTGTGAAGAAGGACAACAAGGATGGAAAATTCATTGAAGCTACAATTGAAGGAAAGAAAGTTCAAGTGTCAGAGAATATCATTCGGGAATCACTCTAGATCGATGACAAATCAGAATTCTCCATGGAAATTAATATTCATCAAATCCAGGATATTTTAGACCATATGGGGTATCACAGAACTTTTCCCCCTATCATCAAGAAATTGCTTCCTCCTTGTTGGAAGTATCTAGCTCATGTGTTTGTGAGCTGTATTTCTGGCAGGAGATCTGGTGCAAATGAAATCTCCTCAGCTAACACTGGAGCAATCACAGCCTTGGATGCAGGAATTGAGTTCAACTTCTCGAAGTTTATAATAAATGAGCTGGTTCTAAATCTTGAGGGGAATAAGAGAGATAAATTTTTGATGTACCCAAGATTTCTGCAAATCATCTTCAATGTTATGCATCCCGAGCTGTGAAGAGGAAACGAAACTTTGGATCTTAAATCCGTTGGTCCAAGTGCTTTCGGGCTAATGAAACAAAAGAGAGGTGGAAAATTCGTCTTTGAAGGAAAGTTCCCCTTGATCAAATTCGGAATTTTGAAGAAAATGATCGGTCGGAATCAGAAGATCAATCCATCCCTACGGAGTCTGAAGACATTGTGCATTCAACCTCTGAACCAGAATTTGAGGAAATTCATGATTCTCCTACAGCCATAGTGGTGGAGGAACATGATTATCATATGGAGGATGAAACTAAATCTACTCATGAGGATGATGATGATGATCTCTATGTTGATGTAGAATTTTTGAAGGATATTAACTTCACAGGGTTCAGTGATGATATCCCGACAAACATTGAGCTTGATCTTAATGATGAAGAATTTGGTCCTCTTCCAGGATTCCTCAACAGCTGCCTTAATAAAGTCAATGAAGTTGCCTCTTTGGCAACAAAGACTAGGGAAGAAGGAAATGCTCTCAAAATTCTGCTCTCCACGTCCAAGCCCATGGAGGATGCGTCAAGTCAAGGAGATGTGATGTTAGAGATTCCTCCCTCTGTGTCAACTATCTCAACATCTGCTCCAATTGTTCCTGATTCAGCTCAGTCCCAGATCTCTCAGTCTTCTATGGAAACAAGTCAATCAATTGTGAGTCTGGAGGTACCCATTGTGGGCAATGCACATCAAGTTTTCTCCACTGTCATTTCTACTACTTCTTACTCTCCAATACAAACTGATGAAGGCCCGAGTACTATGTTTGAGACAGGCGGCTCATCATCCATTCCAGAATATTCTCCCACTAGACCTTCATTAGATGAAGCTTCAATAAGACTGGCTAAACACCTGGCCCAACACAGCCCAACCTCTTCTCGTGGCAAAGGAATATCATTTAGAGAGGAGCACACAGGTGATGATAAATCTTCTTCGTCTGATCTTCGAGAAGAAATTGGAGTGCTTCGATAGGAACTCATTGAGAAGACCATTCAGATGGATCAACTCACTTCTTACATTGAAGAGCTCAGAGCAAAGGATGAGGAGAAGACAAAACAGATTAAAGATCTACAAACGAATCTTGGTTCAGTGACTGCTAGCTACTTCAATCTAATGAACGTTCTGTATGACGCATTTGGTGAAAAAGTCAAAGCACTTTTTCAACAGCCACACGGAATCGATGATCCTCCCACAGCCCCCACACAGTCTGTCTCTGAAGACTTTCCAGTCGATCCACCTGCTCCTAGAACAACCTCTGTTGTCAAAAGATTTGAAAAAGAGCCAGAAGGAAGCAGAGCCCGAATAACAATCAAACAGGGAAAGAGAACCGTAACAGCCAACAAAAGCGAAGGGTTACTCTTCATGAAGAATTCAAACAAGAATCGCAAAGCCAAAGACCCTGTGCTAACAGTTACTGATCTCAAGAAAAGAAAATTTGGTGATGAGCACAGAGATAGATCGGGAATTCGAATGTGGGCCTCTGATCCTGAAACAAATTTGTGGGTTGTGAAAAGGAACTCAGGAAATCCTGAGTATTACAAGAGCACCCATGATTTTAACTCATGGACCAAAGTGGATCTTGCTGAACTATCGAGAGCCCCATTCCATAATCCTCGGATGATCCCAGTGCCTCTAACTTCAAAAGATTTCTTGACAAACAGGTCAAGGAAAACTTTCCAATGATGAAGACTGCAAAAGCCTTGTACCGAAAAGACAAAGAAATTCTAGATCCAGAATCAGACAAGCCTATGAAGATCATACTTTGGCCTGCGACTAAACAACAGAAGGAAATTCCTATCCCTCAACACTTCCATGAAGGATATCTTGATAAAATGGAATTTTGGGCTTACGACGACGAAACTGCCACTGTTGCTATAAAATTCAAGGATCAAGAACAAGTCTTGAGGTTGATAAGTGCTAAAGATCTTCTTCGGTTCAGGGAAAGGGATATCCACACTCTGTCTCGTAACCAAATTATATGTAGAAAAGAGGTTATGGAGGCGACGGCTAAAGAGTTTACTGCAATGGTCGCCACAATCATTAACGGAAGAATGTGGATGGGCTCCATGGGAAGATCAGATCTAAAGCTGTTTGAAAAGCCAACTGAATGAAGATCAAGTCTATGCTAGCCTCAAACCAAGGGGGAGATTGATAGTCTATAATATTGTGGTTTGAGCTAGGCATTAATTTTGTATAGATCTGATTAGGGTGGAAGTGTATGTAATGCAGTGTAGTGGTTAAACTTGGAGTATGTGTGCAGCCTCACTTGTGTGTGCGGCCGCACACGCATGTATGGCTGCACACTCGTGTGCTGGTGAGGGTACTATTTATAGGGGTTGGTTTGTGTCAGATGGTACTAGTTGCTGAACAGTGACGTATGTGTGTGTACTTTCAAGGTGTACCTGACATTTATGAGCAATAGATGTGTGCATGCTTGATGTTATTTCTCTTTTACTCCTTCTACACTCTATTTTGATTGTTATTACTTCACTGATTACTGATTTGGATCTATAGTTTTGGGACTAACACACTTTCACAGATTGAGCCCTCAGTTGGTGAAATAGCCAAGTCAAGTTCCTGACTCTTCTGATAGCCAATGCTATGAGTTGGGACGATTTAAAAGAACTCATGTTAGCAAAATATTGTCCATGGGGAGAGATACAAAAACTAGAGCAGGAGCTCTGGAGCCTGAAGATGAAGGGCTCTGATATTGCTGCATACACAGCTAGGTTCAGTGACCTGGCTCTTCTTTGTCTCGCGATGGTCACCTCGGAGAGCAAGAAAGTGGAAAGATTCATATGGGGGCTAACTCCCCCAACACAAGGAAATGTCCTAGCTTCTATTGCCATCACGTTTGACAGTGCAAAGTGTCTGGAGCAAACATTAATAGATCATGGAGATCGCCAAGAATCAACGTTAGCTGCTCCAGAACCACCTAAAGAAGGTGGTGGAAAGAAGAAATTTTGGAACAAGAGGAAAGGGCAGTCATCTCAAGAGCCCTCAAAGAAGCAGCAAACAGTGGCACTCTATGCTGCTACCATTCATGCTGCTGTTCCTACTACTCAAACACCTACTAGTTGATATGCTTGAACCCTCCCGAGGTGCGAAAAACACAATTTCCATCACCACAGACCTTGTCGGGAGATGCAATGCACTAGCTGCAACAAGAAAGGGCATACAGCCCGCTTCTACAAGATGCATGCGTAGCCTAAAGCTCAGAACTCTGGAGCTGGAATAGGCCAGGCCTGTTATGTGTCGTGAGTCTCTCGTCTTACGAAAGCCTCGCAACCCCAAACCTTGATATGTGCCAATGAGGGAGCTTTCCCTGTCCAAATCTCGTGAGGTGTTTTGGTAGCCTTCTTTATAGGGACTAAGTTAAGGATATGGGCGGCAGTCTCTAAGGCATACCCCCAGAATGAGATAGGTAGTGAAGCACGACTCATCATGGAATGAACCATGTCCAATAAGGTTCAATTACACCTCTCAGCCACACCATTCAACTGTGGTGTCCTAGGCGGCATCAATTGCGAAACTATTACGCATTCCTTGAGATAGTCATGGAATTCAAGACTTAGGTACTCTCCTCCTCGATCGGATCAAAGCATCTTGATTTTCCTACCCATTTGATTCTCCACTTTTTGTTTAAACTCTTTGAACTTTTCAAAGGTTTCTGACGTGTGCTTGATTAAGTAAATATACCCATATCTACTATAATCATCGATGAAAGTCACATAGAAGCGGTTCGCGTCCCTTGTGGTGGATCTAAAGGGCCCACACATATCGGTATGTATGAGATCCAAAAAACCCTCACCCCTTTCACAAGTGCCAGTGAAGGGTGACTTGGTCATCTTTCCAAATAAACAAGACTCGCACACGTCATCGTCCATAAGGTCGAATGACTCCAACACTCCATCCTTTTGGAGTTGGGCTATGCGTTTCTTGTTGACATGTCCAAGACGACAATGCCACAAGCATGCTTTATCCAAACCATTGGAAGAATCCACACACAATACATCATTTCCTAAGTTATCTACAACCATAACAATTTCATAAATTCCATTACAAGTCAATGCTTCAAAATATAAAACACCATTTAGATAAGCATAAATTGAACCTTTCTCATTATCAAACGAATATCTAAATCCTTGTCTAAACAAACCATGAAATGAAATGATGTTTCTTGCCATATCTGGCGAATAGGAATAATTATTTAAATCTAAACCTAATCCATTACTAAGCGCTACAGAATACACTCCAATCTTGCTGACAGGCGACAATCTTCTGTTCCCCATGACTAGATTTATTCTTCCACGCTCCACATCTCTATCTCTTCTTAAACCCTGCAAATCAGAACATATGTGAAAACCACATCCTGTATCAAGAACCCAAGAAATAGTACGTGATGAATCATTAGATTTAATTGTGTAAATACCTGTGAAAGACGGCTTAATCTTCCCATCCTTGATGGCTTGCATATATTTTGGGAAGCTTCTCTTCCAGTGTCCTATTTTGTGGCGGTGGTCACACTTTGCCTCCTTAGGGTTTGAGCTGGGCTTAGCAGGACCAACTTTGGTTCCACTAGAAGAGGTACCATCTTGGGGCTTTCCCTTGTGGTGGCTCTTTGAAGGAGCCTTCCTCTTCTTGCCCTTCCCTTGCCCAATGGCCAAAACAGGAGCAGCGGGTGGAGTGGGCGTTGGTGCAATAGAGTTGTCCTTGAGGTTGCTCTCGGCAGTCCTTGGAGTTTGCTTAGGGTGACTTCTTATTTGTTCATGTGGTAGGAAATCCTAAATTGGTTGTAGCATGAGGGCAAGGAGTGGAGAATGATGTTGATAGCCAAGTCTTCCCCAATGTTAACATTTAACTTGCGAAGACGATCAACATACCTTTGCATCTTTTGCAAATGCGAGGTTAGGGACCCTTCACTTCCCATCTTAGCGGTGATGATCTCGTAGCGCTCTTGCCTTGCGCTTTGGTAGTACCTCTCCAGCAAATCTTGGTGCATTTCATAGGGATACATGTCCTCATAGGACTTTTGGAGTTCAAGGTTCATAGTTGCCAGCATAATGCAATGGACTTTCGTTGCATCACACTCATGGGTCTTAAAGACGGCCATTTCTTCGGGAGTAGCGATTTTCGGATCGATCTTTTCAAGCTTCTCGTCAAGGACATATTCTCTGTCCTCGTAGCGAGCAATCATGCGAATGTATCTTATCCATTCGTTGAAATTCGATCCGTCGAATGTCACCTTTTGACATAGGCTCATTAGCGAGAATGAACCAACAGCAGCGTTGTTGGCGTTTGCGTTAGACATCTGCAAATAGAAAGGAACAAAGTTTGATTAGAATTGAATCCCTAATTAAACACCCAAAATGAGAAATTAGGGCTAGGATCCGACAACATTATTTACACATTAGAAAAGGGATGCCGTAATCCAACATGCAAATAATTTGGAGGTAAGTGAATGACGATTCACTAATTCTTCACCATGAAAAACATAAGGCTTAGGTTTTAAATGTAATGAGAATTCCCAGATTTCTTTTTGAGATTCATTAAACTTTTCAATGGCATTTTAAATCTCTATATGCCCCTCTAGTTTGTGACTGGGATGCCGAGGATCACAAAGCGGGTGTGAATAACCATGCAAATGTACATGGTGCCCTCATTGTTAAAGTCACCTATTTGATGTGTCGGTTATCCACACATGCTCCATCGAACTATGATAAACAAATAGTCACCCTTTTTCGCCTTTTCTTAGAACCAAGTAGTGTGCCGGTTAACCACACACGCTCCACTAACTTCTTAGCAAGGGTGCAAAGTGTAATTTCATGGGATTGCATCAATTCACTTTTGCCTAAAGTAACTAGGATTGAGAATTTTTTGAAAAAATGTTTAGTTACTTTATTTAGTTTCATTATACTTATTAATAAAGAGAGGATTGCCCTATCCTAACCATTCGGCTAACGACCCTCCACCTATCAAGGAAGCGGTCGGTAAGAGTGGATACCCATTAAACGACCATTTTATAAGCCACAACCTTATACCCCCTTATAGATCGGATTCGTGAATGAGGACTATTAACGGTAAGACTAGCATTTTAGTTATACATACATATATATATATATATATATATATATATATATATATATATATATATATATATATATATTAATCGTGTATTAATATAATAGTATAGGGTGTATTTTAAACATTTTAAAATACTAGGGTTTTAATTTCAATTTAAAATTTTTGAAATTTATAACCTTTAAATTAAAATTTTAAATATTAAAACTCTTGATTTGATAATTATCTAAATTAAACAATTAATTTGAATTACAAAATCATAAGGATTATCTTAAATTAAACAATTAGTTTTATCCTAATCCCTTAAATCCCTCTAGATTTTGAAAATATGGGATGTGATAACTCAAAATATTTAATTACCATATTTAACCATTAAAGGATAATTACAAGATATGGGATTATCCAAATCCCTAAATTTAAGGAACTTATCTTGGGGAGGAGGCATATCTCGAAAATCTAGGGTATGCAAACCCTAGATCTCGAAATCTTGTGCAACAAGGAAAAGGGTTTGAAAACCCTTCTCAAAATTTCGAACACTAGGGTTCAAGAACCCTAAATTCGAAATCCTTGCCTCCTAGGGTTTATTGACCATAAACCCTAAAGTGTCAAATTCATACAATTGTATAATTCTAATTGAAAACAATTTAACCATAACCTCTGATACCACTGATGGGTTTTATACAAACAATCCTATGTGTGCATGCAGCCCTAGATTTGGATCTATGTTTTCTCTATTAGATACAAAACTTTATGAACACAAGAAGAACCCTAGCATGCGTCTAGGTATTTTGAAATTTATATATACTAGAAGGGATTACATACCTTTGTTGTGATATTATAATAATAACACAAATCTTCAATCTCTTGTCTTGGAAAGCAAGTACCACAAGTGTCATACCTCTAATGGCTCACAAACACCACAAGCAAATGGAGAGGCAAGAGAGAGAGAGATAGGGGGGAGAGGCGGGAAATTCGGCTCTAAGCCTTCTTAGAATCAAGTGGCCGATTTCCCTTTGCCAAGGGGTTTATATAGGGTAGAGATTAGGGTTTTAGTCCTTATCCTTATCTAGTTGCTTGCCCACCAAACAATCCATAAGATAAGACTATAACCTTATCCTTGGGCAAATTCTAGGGCCTTATCCCCTTGAATTCGTCCACCCCTTCATTAGGGCATCCATTGCCCTAATTTGCAACTATCACATAATTACAATTCAGCCCCTGTAGTTTAATTAATTACATTTGATCACAAAATTAATTCTTAATTAATTATTGACCAATATTAATTATTGACCGATATTAATTAAACAAATATTATTCCTATAAAATCTTTCTCTATTATTTCTCCAGTCAAGTTGCTTTGGTGAAGGCAACCCAAAAGAACCATGCACAACTGAGTCAAGTACTTACCAAATATGGTTACGGGCTTAGATACTAATCCAACACTTTCAACCAAAGAAACTGCTCGGAGGAAAATAGATACATACTAATACTTCATTATATATGCCAAATGACCGTGTTCTCTTCAACTTCAACACAATCAGTCGTTTGATAGTCAACAACTGGCTTGGCTTGGCTTGGCTTGTTAGTTGGAAGAGTCCTAGACGATGCCATATAAAACAAAATAATCAGAAAGACCACATTCCTAAATCTTGGACAGATGATTGAGGATTAGCATTAATGTATACACTTAAAGTAAAGTATAAAAGAATGTTGAAATTGTAGTTACATCTGGGATAAATTCCTCTAGAGAAGCATCAAACAAAGAATCCTCGAAGGAATCGAAGAAGTCGGACTCTGTGATACCGGTTTTTTTGGTCCATTTCAATCGGGATAGTTCTGTTTCTGCTTCTGCACCATCCCCATCAGCAGGAGGTGGCAGAATTACAATTCCAGCTTCAGAAACTGGTATCAAATAAAGAGTAGTAATGGTATTTATAAAAACAAAAATTTTAGGGTGTTTGTTTTGTTATTAGACAAAAAAAAAAGATATCTAAAACTTCCTTACCAACATCAGGAGCATCAGATTCCCCTGAAGCAACAGCTTCTTCAGCACAGGCTTCTGTTGATGCAACTCGGAATTTGTGCTTTGGATTATTTCCACTAAATTCACACAGTATTTGATCATCAGCCCAACTCACAGACTGATTTGTCCTACTTGAAGATTTCAGAGATGATTTAAGCCCTCCGATGCTACAACTTGGCTCAGAGGAACCAATATTTTCCATGCACATTACATGATGATGATGTTTTCATCTTTTCTTGAACAAATCCTTTTCTAGCCACCAGGACGAACGAACGGAAGATTAGGGTTGTTTTAGGTTGCTAAGGGTTTGGTTAGAGGGGGTGTATGAACTAAATATGAGCAATCGTCCCTAACAGAAAAGCACTAGGGGACCCCGATGTAGAAATGTGGCCGCCAATTAGGCTTTCATCCCAAGGGTACTTAACGTCAAAATGTGGCTGCAAATTAGGGTTTTTTTTTCTTAATGTGGAGGATGTAGTTGGAGGTTTTCTTGTAAAGAAAGCTTGAATTGTGATGGATGATCAAAGAAGGTTTGGGTGCTGGAGGTGGGTGAAGACGAAGGCCATAGGGATTCTTTCTTGCTGATTCAAAGATTAGCATAGATGATAGAAGGTGGAGGCATCAGCAGAGGGAATAAGGGAGACTGAGATTGGATCGAATAGGGGGGTGGTTTAATTTTTTGGGATCCCATTTCCCCCCAAGGCTATTAAAAATGCGCGTTGCGTTAAAAAATTATAAAGTAACATGCTTAGATGACACAAATTTTATAATAAGCGCCCTCCGTGTTTTTATTCTGACACAAATTTTAGGGCGCACAAAAATGCGCGTCCTAAATCCTTCAAAATTTTGAAGAAATGACATTATTTTTACGTCACACACTTTTGCGTATCGTAAATCCATGCGTTTCATACATTGTGCGTCATTAAAGGCCTGTTTTCTAGTAGTGTCCTGGAGGGAGAGCGTGAGATTTGTGTATAGATCTATACGGGACTGACAATCCCACAGCTGAACTGTTAGCTATAGTTAGGCCGACAGGCTTGGGGTGACAAATGTCATAACTATCAGACACCTAAAGAACGTCGTAGAGGTCACTAGGTCATATCAAGCATCGTTATATGAAACCCACAACAGTATAACTAAAACATATGTTTACGGGATTAACATTACTTCAATGGTTTTATTGTATTTAATAAAACTACTATGATACATTATTTTACACTACAGTTGGTGGTATCCAGGCATACATACAAAGATTTTCATACAAATACAAATACAATACACAATTTTCTAGCACAGGGTACTCTAATACAACATACAATTATAAGGAATACACATGAAATAGTTTATCTATTTACAATACTAGATTACATTCACTATAGAAAATATTGGATTTTCTGGAGAAACATACTAGCATTTTCAAAGTATAAAGACAAGTTTCCTATCACTAAAACATGCTTATGAACTCACCAACTTAAATGTTGATACACTTCCAAAATCAGTTGTATTCTCAGGGAACCAATAGACAGGTACACCCGCATGATTTTCAGAAGACGGAGCGATATAGAGTCTCGTCTTTTATACTTTTGTAATTCACTTTTGATGTCATACAAACTATGTTATGAAAAAATGTAAATACAATATTTTATTAATGTAATGCTTGTGTTTTCTTTTATTACTATTATACAATTGTTGTGATGCTGTACATGACATCCTCCACCCCCTAACGTCTCTGCCATTCCGGTTTGGGGTGTGACAGATTGGTATCAGAGCATTGTTTATAGTGAACTAAGTATATCAAACCTTACAAGATATACAACTATAAACATTATGGGGCCGAAGCGCTCTGAAGTAAAAGTATAATTTTAAAATATAAGTATTTTTCAAGAAGTATACAAATATGCATCACAGTAGGAGTAGTAGTGTTTTCTCTGAAGATTTGGAGACATTAACTCTACGGTACCAAGTGCACTATCTTCACCGACCACAAAAGCCTTCAACACATCTTTGATCAGAAATAACTTAACATGAGACAACGACGATGGGTAGAGCGACTCAATGATTACAAACGTGAAATTCGCTATTATCCCATTAAAGCCAATGTAGTAGCTGTGACAACCCGAAATTTCCATTCTGTACTACATGTCAAGTCTATAGAAGTCAGAACAATTACTGTTAACTTTCAAATGATTTGGGATAAGTTTGAACATTTCATGATTTACACTTTAGGAGATGCCAGGAGAGGGGATGCGTTTAGGGTTATTGTGTAACAATGACATTTCATACTCCAAGAAATTGGAATTATACGACCCGAACATGGAATTTGCGGTCCAAAACCCTAGGGGTATATATATGATCCTTAGCCAAAATTATTCATTTGTTCCATTTTCAACTAGAGAAAAGCCAAATTCTCTCTCTCGGATCTTCGGCCTTTCGTCCCAAATCGTGAGTACTTTTATCTAAGAGTCTAATAGAGCTTGTTATGTGTCTAATACACTAGAAATCGTGTCAAAACCACAAGATCAAAGAGTTTACGGCCCAAGAACATCTTGGACCGTAAACTCTTCTTTAAGGGACAAATGATGCCCTAGTCCCTTCCTTTTTGCAATCAAACTGGCCTAGACTCGTATCCTAATGTATGTAGGACTAGAAAACACACAAGAACACCAAGAGTAAGGTGTTCACGGCCCAAGAAGTTCTTGGACCATGAACTCCAAACCAAAGGGCCAAAGTGTGCTTTAAACTCTCCATAAGCCTTAGACACTAGCCTAGATGCATTCCTATTTAAGTTAGGGACTTGAAATCACCAAAAACACCATACCCATGAGAGATTACGGCCGTAATATCTAAGGGAATTGGTCCCAGGGCCGTGAACTCCTCAAAGGAGTTGAAAGGTGCCCTAATCTCTTCCAAGGACTAAGCTATCAAGTAGCAATACTTCTAAAGGACATGTAAGACTTCAAAACACCAAATAAACCTAAGCTTAGGAGCTTACGGCCGTAAACTCAAGGGTTTACGACCGCAAACTCCTTATTGTTATGGTATTGGAGAGTAAACTCAAGAATGGGGTCCTTTGGAACTCTAAACCCACTAGCCTTGTCCTACAACAACTTAGATGAAATCCTTAGGGCTTATAACACTTATATAAAGTGTTTATCATGTTCTAGGATGTCTTAACATTTTCAATTAGTATTTAAAGACTAATTGGGTGCATATATGTGTGATTGTATGTTAACTAGGATCTTCGGGTGTGTACAAGTTTTCACTTGACACTTAGCAATCCTACACCTTTCAGTTCATTGAAACCACCATCTACAGGTGAGTTCATACCCCTTAATCAAAGTTTTAAATGATTTTAAATGCTTTAATGGGGGGCGGGGGAATACAAGTAGAAAACAACATGCTAATGAATCAATCATATGTGATTTATAACTGTGTTTTCATCCAGCAGATTTCACATACTTCAAAATATGATGCGTGAAATGGTTTTCTATCTTAAATATACCTTGTTATCAAATGTATTACGTTTGAAATGTTTATTAAAATGACATCAAGTCATTGTTAATTATTGTTCAAAACTCTAAGATATCTTACAAAACCATTTTTATCTTCTTGATCAAAACTATATCTATACACTTACTTTCTTATATATGTATTGATATGATAGCTTTCATCCTTCATTCAGTTTCCCACACTCTTGTGTAGCAAGGGTGTATAAACCTGTTTGGACAATCAATTACCTTCCAGTTAACTATTATAGGGATAGTTAGGAAATACAAAACATTATTCTTATTACAAGGAATTACACCAGAGTCGGTTCATTCATGAGTCTATACTATACATTACATGTTACATGAATACATCTACATCGATACACTTACAAGAATTTTACATATATACATTTATTTGTATACACTTACATGGATACTTGTACCTAGATTCTATATGATGAGTTACTAGTACATACCATACGTGTAAATTTGTTCTGCCTATCCTAGTGCTAAAGGATAACTAGACGGGACTAACCATTCTGGAACCCACCTGTTAGCAACAGAGGTAATGAACATCTACGGATGCCTGCAGTTAATACTTATATTAGGAGTACCTTTACGGGACTAACCATTCCTTAAACTTGTTGCTAGCTACAGAGGAAAATGAACAATCTACAGATGTTCAAGGTTATACATTTCGACAGTCGTGATGTCGTGTTTATCCTAATGCAAAAGGATAATACTTTTATGGTTATATTTTCCCTATTACTTTTATTTTGTGTTACATTCACATAAACGAGGAGGTAGACTATATATTGTTAATAGTAGTCATAAAGGGGAAAACCATTTTTGTTACAGCAAAACATACCGGTCATGGTAGAAGACTACTTTCATACATACAGGTCTTGGTAGAAGACTACTTTCATACATACAGGTCTTGTTAGAAGACTACTTTCATACATTCGGGTCTTGGTAGAAGACTACTCTTATAACTGATAGGAAATATGGAATTTTCTAGGGTTTCATACTTACAGCAAAAGTTTCATTCAAAGATTTGCATAGCATTCATAACAATTTCCAAAACAAGACAATGACACTTAAATACTTATGAATTCACCAGCTTTATGTTGATACTCGCTTTCAAAATAACTTGTATTCTCAGGTCACCAGTAGACAGGTATGACAGCTAGGTTTTGATAAGACGGAGCACAGTCAAGACTCGTCTTTTATTTTGGTTTCATATTTTGGTGTCTTATTACTATCAAAGAACACACAAGTATTAAATATTTACTTTTAATACAATGGATGATGTTGTTGCTTGTTTACTACTTTGCACTGTTGTGATACTGTACATGACGTCCTCCACCCCTGAACGTTTCCATCGTTCTCGGTTCTGGGGTGTGACAGATTGGTATCAAAGCATTGTTTATAGTGAATATAGTATATCAACCCATAAAAGATATACTAACTATAAATACATTGGGATTAAAACACTCTGTCTAAGAGTTTATACTTTAAATACTAAAATATTTAAGTAAGTATATGTAAGTCCCTAATCTGCCCGTGTATCAGTCAGATCCGTTTGATGGTGCGGAATCCCAATCAAATGGATTATTTCAAATAAAATAGAAGAGAAGAAGAAGAGGAATAAGATGTATCTCGATTGTATTAATGATATGAATTAAAGCTCCAGATACAAACGATTCACACACACGTTTCTCTCTTCTCTCTGGCCGTAAGCTCTCTAGTTCATCAATCTCTACTCCTCACCCTAACACCTCTATTTATACTAGGGAACATGGGCCGGAAACAATTGGGCCATAAATGAGTTTACGGTCGTAAGGTGTTTACGGCCGTAAACTCAGCCGTAAACTAGACCGAAAACTCCACAATTATTACACAAAAATACAATGCCCAGAAAAGTAAAGTATAAACCATATTTTTGACCCAACAATCTCCCCCTTGGTTTATAGCTTTCTTTTCTTAATGACCCAACAAGCTCCCCTAAAAGGTAGCTAGCTCTTCTTGTCAATCTTCAATGAGAGCTTGGCTTCAGCTTAAACCTTCAGTTTCTTCACAGCATCAGGATGAACATATTAATCTTCAATGAATGACTTCATCTTGAGCACTTGAGGTTTTCTTCAAAATTTGACATTGAACGCCCATTGGGTGAGGAGGCTTAACGTACTGATTCTTGAAAGATGGCGCTTTCAGCTTGAGAATCTTCAGAGAGAACATCACAGAGAACAAATCTTCGAGATCACTTCAGCAGGTACAACAATAGCAGCAGACTGATTGAGGAGGCTTCAATGCAATCCGTCACATAATCTTCAATTGCAGCTTCACCTTGCTTATGTGGTTGAAAGATTGAATGTTGAAAGAATAATCTTCATTTCATGCTCCTTCGAACGCGAATTATTCGATGCTCACGGACGACGCTTTGGCTCAGAAATCTTCAACACAAACTCCACGAGTCTTATCTATACCTGAAATCACTTTTCAAAACAAAAACAAAACTAAAAGAAAACTTAGCACACAAATTAAAACAGAAACAAAAATATTTTTGAATTTTTGATTTTTCTGAACAAGAAATAAAACAAAAATAACACTATTTTTGGATTTTTAATTTTTTTGATTTTTCTTTGATTTTTGAATTTTTTAATTTTTTTATTATTTTTTTCATTATTTTTAATTTTTAATTGTCCCCTAATATTTAAATTAGAAGAAACTATGACAAATTTAACAAAAATAAAATTGATATCTAACTTTAAGAGTGATTTGGGATCAAAGTTTTGAGACAGCCTTTATCCACTTGTCGGTACCTTCCATATTCACATCTTTGTCTGGTCGATCGTCGGTATTGTTGTCCACTTAAACACGAAAAATTGTGACTGATTTAGGACATACTATTTGATACAAGACAAGGTGAACTTAAGTTCCTAAAAATTATATCTGATCCTAATTCCTTAGATACTATATCCTAAGGACCATTCATCTGACGACGACCAGGGATATTGTTGTCCACCTAAATTGAGCAGCGAGATCTATAGACAATCTGTATGTGTTCAATTTTTAAGTGTACTGGAATGTGTTTCCCGCTTCCTGATATGCCCCAGCCATCAAGAACTTCCAGAGTACTCCTTACACCGGGTGAGCAGACAACCATTCAGAGAGAGAAGAGATTCAGAATTCTATTGCTAATTACTTCAGAGGGGTTAAGAAGAAGAAGGTTGCATATGCTGTGTACCAGGTCGGATTAGAAGTCGCGCAAAGGAGACAGCATATGGCTAACAGATGAGAAGTATTTCACACATACATTTCACACATATATATATATATATATATATATATATATATATATATATATATATATCCTACAGAGAAATAGAGTTGCATATGTTGTGTACCAGGTCAGATTGGAGGTCACGCAAAGGAGACAACATATGACTAACAGACGGAAAGAAAGAAAATGATATTCTACAGACCTAATTTATCGGAATTTACCAGTCGCCCCATCCAACCGGAATTAAGGACAGAATCCGCACATCGAGGAAAAGTTAAGCCACGGTTCCAAGTACGGGTTCAATTAATGTGACGAGTAGATTCCCATATATATCTCCCTGCTCAACCTATCCGAGCGTCGTATTGTCAGGCTGAACGTAACTAACTAGGTCAAGATTTGTCAAGTCTATAAATTTCCTAAGTTCAACTCTCCCTAGTCAAGTCCATTTAAAAATTTTCGTTCCTACCGACGCATCAAGTCAGAGCATAGACCCTTCAACTTCGGGTACGTTACATAGACGCAGATTGCCTGTTATCACTTGATAATATCACTTCCCAGAACATCTCCCTCAAGCACATTTCATAACCAACATATTTTTTTTTATTTTTATTTATTTTTTTTTAATTTTTTTTAATTTTTTTTTATTCTAATGTTTTTGGATTTTTGTTTTGTTTTATTTCTCCCCCTAAATTTGTGCATAGGAGAGAAACGAAAATAAATTTGCAAATTTAAACTATCCTAAAACAAAAATTAGTCTTTAAAGCGAATCAGGTTAAGAAAAAAACTTAGGAGTATTAGAGAAGAAAACGCAAACCGTAAGTCACCGAATGAATTTGCATCCAGAAGGTCTGAGAACAGCACGCGTAATCTCAGTACAGATCCGAAAATTCTTCATATCATTAAGCATTAACCCCATTTGTGATCTCTTCCTTTCTTCCTTTCCCGCAAAGGACACATTCTCCCAAACAATGTTCTGAATGTTGTACAATTGAGAGATGCCTCCTATCATGTGCCTGGAACAACTACTACCAACATACCGAAGTCTGGTGATATGCCTCCATAGCTGCTCCGACACAGAGCGGGATCAGTTGGTCTTTGGAACCCAGTCCATTTTGAAACTGGTTCGACCTTTGTCATCAACACTTGATACTCTCTCCCATGACATATCCTGTTTATCACAAACAGAAGACATAGAAAGATTAGAATCGTTAGTTGATTTGGGAGATTGAGCTTTCGGAACCCATTTGTAGTTGGGTTTAAGCCATTTCTTTTTTGATCCTATGGGTGTCTCAGTACTTGATTTGGAACTAGAAGCCAACTGCCGAGATGACTTTGACCTAACCGGCCTTGGCTTCATAGGAGCATCTCTTGAACTGGGCTTGTTGGCTGACATTTCCTTCTTGCCCTTGGGATTCAGATTCTTGGCCTTGGGAGTTGAATTCTTGGCCTTCTGCACGTTCCAGTCGTCAATATCTGAACGTGACCTTGAGGGGTATCTTTTGGAGTGTCTCCCTCTTGGCGCATTCTGCCAGCCTTGCGCATAGTAAGGAACGTATGAGCGATTTGGACAATGTTGGGCAATGTGACCAGGTGTTCCACAGTGAAAACAAGTCTTTTTCTTCACTGTGAAGTTGTTTCTTCCTGCCCCTGGTGGCGTATCCTTGCCTCGTTTCTTGTTGTTCTCACATGCACACTTGCGACAGGCACTCTGTTGCGCTGGAATTGGAGGCCTGTATTTCTCAACGACAGGTCTATCAGAAGCAGCTGAGTTCGAAGCAACAGATTTAGAGTTCAAGGAGTCATTGGTTTGTTCAGAAGAACTCTCCTTGTTCTCATCCTCTGCTAATTTACCTGCACATGTAATAGAAACATCAATATTTTCAACATTGATAACTCCTCCTGACAAAAATCCAGCTGGTTTTCCGTATTTAAGATGTGCCTCCCTGTCAATTTCTTCTTGTTTCATAGGGATGGATGTGTAGTTATGATTGAAAGGAGGAGGTACACTATCATACCCTAGACCCTTGTGTTGATTCCTTTTAAACTGCATGCTTTGGTCTATTATATTTGCAACCACCTCACTTGAGAAATCATATTTTCTAACATCAAGTTTGTCGGTTTCAAACTTTCCTTTCAAAGATTCAACTTCAGCCACTAGCTCAGCATTTTGTTTGACTACATAATCATAGTTTTCACATTTGTTACTGTAGCCTTCCTGAAGTTTCTTAAAGTCCTTGGTTTTAGCTTCTAACTCAGCCTTCAAGGGTTTCTGTCCTTTCCTGAGTTGATATCCTTTATATCTCAGGTCCTTAACTTCCCCTTTTAATAAATCAATTTGTTCTCGAAGAAATTTAATCGTATCTTCACATTATTGAGAGCATGAAACTTCACATGAATGAGAACACGACACTTCATTGACCGGAAGGTTTGCTGAACTCATTGTTTTTCGACAATTCAAAGCATTAAGTTCTTCAATTATATCAGCCAGACTAAGACGATTGAGATCTTTTGTCTTCTTGATGTCAGCCGCGTCCATGTCCCACGATTTTGGAAGTGAATTCAACAGCTTTTTGTTGATCTCGGACTTAGTCAAGAAGATCCCGGCTATATTCATCTCAGTAGTGAGTGTAGTAAATCGATGCAACTGAGTTTCGAGCGTTTCTCCAGGGACATAATCGAAAAAGTTGAAATTTTGTCTTAACATATCCTGTTCATCACTCCAGCGATTCAAGTTGTTTACCCACAAGGGAGTAGGACCTGGAAAACGCTGGTCAAGGATTGTTGTTCGGGCTTGACCTACGAGCGGTAGGTTGTTGACTTCAGGCTCGGAGTAGGATCCATCAGAAAAGCCTTCTGCGAGGTGATCATCCAAAGGGATTGGATGCTCATCATCGGGCTCTTCATTGATCCACCCGGCATTGCCTTTATTTGGAAAGTACGGGTCGTCGTGATGGAATCTAGCCATTTGATCTACGCGAGAAGGGAGGTCTAAGAATGTAGTATACGTGTAACTAGTAGTACAAAATACACCTATAGTATTTTTAGCTTAAGTTCTACTGATCTTCTTGTAGTATGGTTGGTAAGTTTTTAGACTTGTTAACTTATCACAACCATTCTAGGGCATGTGCTAATCATTCCTAAGACCGGCATAGTTGATCAGGCTATGCCATTCCCAGGACTGACCATACATCCCCGAGCTCACTTGTGATATTTAACAATCGTAATACTTTTGTTCTTGTCGTTGTGACACTGGTTTTAGTATGAATGCAGACTAGTATACTTAATTAAATATTTTAATATTTAAAGTATAGACTCTTGGTCAGAGTGTAATCCCAAATGGGTTTATATTTTAGTATATCCTTTATGGGTTGATATACTTGATTCACTATAAACAATGCTCTGATACCAATCTGTCACACCCCAAAACCAAGAACGGCGGAAACGTTCTGGGGCGGAGGACATCATGTAAGGTAATCACAACACAGTAAATGTAAATAAGCAAACAACATCATCCATTGCATTAAATATATATTTTTAATACAAGCGTGTTCTGTACAGTTTTAGACACCAAAAATATAACGTAAATCAAAATAATAATATGATGAGTCTTGAGTGCGCTCCATCATCTCAAAAGCTGGCATCGGTACCTGTCTACTGATGACCTGAGAATACAAGTTATTTTGAAAGAGTTTATCAGCATTAAGCTGGTGAGTTCATAAGTATTTTAATGTCGGTGTTTGTTTATCAAAAACATTTGAACATGTCTCAAGTATAAGTTCATGTATGTAAGTGTTTGTAAAAGTTTGAATCTCTCAGAAAAACCTATATTTTCTAAAATAGTAGCCTTCTACCAAGGCTTTAACTGTTTTGTATGTTTGCTTGTTGTAAAAGTGTGTAATTTCCCAAGTGCAACTATCTTTTAACAAAATATAGTTTGTACATTAAAATTCAAGTGAGGTTATCACTAAAAATATGTAATGGGTAAATCATTGTAGTACTGTAGCTTAGTGTTATAGTGACTACTGCTGTACTAATTACCTTAAACCGGGTTTATATTAAGGTATAATGTGATAATTGCACCATACTATCGACTGATAACAACGACATAAAGAACGGTCGTAATAACGGAATGACGTTTGGCACCCGCAGACCTGTAGGTCCGGCTGTAGCTAGCAGCAAGGTGTAGGATAGTCAATCCAGTATAGATCTATACGCAAACTCAACGCTCTCCCTCCAAGAGAATTCTGGCTACAACTCGGGCCATGACATTTAAGGCATGCTCCGATACAGTGGATCACATTTGTTATCATATTCTTGCATATGTGATGAAATGTTTCTCGTCCTAGTATAGTTGTATATGTTCTCATAGTATAGTTGCATATATTCTCTTCCTAGTATAGACTCATGAATGAACTGACTCATTGATCTAGCAGTTGTAATAGTATGATTCTGTGTTACCCCGATGGTAACTTACTAATGGTGCGTCTAGTACGTATGAATATGGAAGTACTTTTATGTCTATATATGTATCTTTGATATATAATTAATATGGAAACGACCTTCGGATGGTCACCCGAAATCCCACCAGACCACATCCAAATCGAGAAAAAGGAAATAGGGTGGATGGCCTTCCTAAGCCCTTTAAACATTATTTATACATCTATACATATATGGGCATGCAATTTATAATATAAAAGCGTAAATAAGTATTTGTAAGACATTTGAAACATAAGTATTATTTTTAAAGAAAGATCGACTTGATGTCAATCTATAAAACAATTTGAAGGCATAGATTTGATTAACACAATTTAAGTATAAGGAACATCTGTTCAAATCACAGTTGTAGTATAAATTTGAAAAGTAAATGGGTTTGGAAAACATTTTGAAGTAAAACAGTTTGATAGACAGTTTGAATAGTGATAAAATCACTGGTTTCCCTAGTTATTAATCACATGTGATTAATGCAATCACATGTGATTAATGCAATCACATGTGATTGAAGCAATAACTATAAGTATTTAACTTGTATCCCCCCCCCCTGAAAGCATATAAAAGAATTTATAGAACATTTAAAATGTAAATTAAGGGGTATGAACTCACTTGATTGATTGAAGAAAGCGAGATGGAAAACCGGGCAGAGTTTCGTCTCGGGAAATGGATTTTTCTCGGGATTCTCGGGAATCTCGGGAGTAAAATCGACCCTCGGGACTTGAGCAAAAAGACCAGAGCTTCGGGTTTGAACGGGCACGGAAATCGAGGCAAGATCGTGAGAGAAAAAAGAGAAGTGAGCAAAATTTCCGGAAAGCCTCGCATCCCTTTTATAGGGGTGCTGAACCGCCTTGGTACGCTGGGCGTACGAGGGTACGCAGGGCGTACGATACGTCATCGCTTACGCACTTCGGATGGGACGACGGGTCGGACGGGCGGGTCGGTAGCTTCGTATAGGGCAACGTGGACGATCCGAGGCCCTTGATCTGAGTACGCGGGGCGTACGAAGGTACGCAGGGCGTACTTCGGTCCTATCCGATGACTCTCCTTCGGATAATACCGGGAGTTTATAATTAAATTTATATTTATTAAAAATAAACTTCTAAAATTCATATCTCCCTCATACGAACTCCGTTTTTGACGTTCTTTATATCCACGCGAAGGTGAGACCAAGATCTACAACTTTCGTTTAGATTCCGTTGGCAAATTCCGAAATTATTTTTATTATTTATTTATTAAAATGACGCGTTTAAAGAATTTCTTCAAAAATTCATAACTTCTTCATCCGAAGTCATATTTTAGGGTTCTTTATATGTACGGAAACCTTGATACGATTCCCACTACTTTAATTAACCCAAATAAGATTTTAGGAAAATTATATTTTGATCTAGATTTGATCGGTTTTACATTACATTGTCTCGAAATATCGGGTTGTCACATCATCCCCCCGTTAGAAGGAATTTCGTCCCGAAATTAGAATTTAAGCAAGTAAGAAATTACAAATAACTAAGCAAAAAGGTGAGGGTATTTCAGTTTCATCTGATCCTCACGTTCCCAAGTGAATTCCGGTCCTCGCTTAGCATTCCAGCGAACCTTCACGATAGGGATACGGCTTTGTTTTGTCTGCTTGACCTCACGGTCCATGATCTCTACAGGTTCTTCCACGAAGTTGAGGCTCTCGTTGATCTCGATCTCGTCGAGTGGGATTACAAGAGTCTCGTCGGATAGACACTTTTTCAAGTTAGATACGTGGAATGTAGAATGCACGTTACGAAGTGCGTCTGGTAGGTCGAGTTTGTAAGCTACGGGTCCGACTCTTGCCAGAATCACAAAAGGCCCTATATACCTTGGATTTAGTTTCCCACGCTTGCCAAAGCGCATCAAACCCTTCCAGGGTGAGACTTTGAGAAGGACTCGGTCTCCCACCTGAAATTCCAAAGGTTTTCTTCGTTTATCAGCGTAGCTCTTCTGTCGGTCTCTAGAGGCTTTCAATCGTTCGCGGATCTGAATGATTTTCTCTGTCGTTTCCCGAATGATCTCCGGACCGGTGAGATTACTGTCGGAAGCTTGCCCCCCGGCTAATTGGGTATCACCCACCTCAGCCCAGCACAGAGGGGATCTGCACTTTCGTCCGTAGAGAGCTTCAAATGGAGCAGCCTTGATGCTCGTGTGATAACTGTTATTATAGGAAAACTCGACAAGGGGTAAATGAGCATCCCATGCCTTCCCAAAGTCAATCACGCAGGCTCGCAACATATCTTCCAGTGTTTGGATGGTCCTCTCACTCTGTCCGTCGGTCTGAGGATGGTAGGCTGTGCTCATGTCCAGCCTCGTTCCTAGGGAATGTTGTCGTGATTGCCAAAATCTTGAGGTGAACCTACTATCTCTATCGGAGATAATGGACATAGGTACACCATGTAGCCGTACGATTTCCCTAATGTATGTTCTCGTAAGTTTCTCTATCTTGTCGGTTTCTTTGATAGGCAGGAAGTGTGCAGACTTGGTCAATCTATCAACAATGACCCATATGGTGTCAAGTCCACCCGTTGTCTTGGGCAACTTGGTTATGAAATCCATAGTGATCCGCTCCCACTTCCATTCCGGGATCTCTGGTTGTTGCAATAAACCAGAGGGCTTCTGGTACTCGACCTTAACCTTTGTGCAAGTAAGGCATTTACTTACGAAGGTAGCAATCTCTGCTTTCATATTAGGCCACCAGTATAGCTTCTTAAGATCCAGATACATCTTATCTAAACCTGGGTGGATGGAATACCGAGTGTTATGCGCCTCGGTCATGACCAAGTCTCGGAAACCACCGTGTTTCGGTATCCAGATCCGGTTCATGAAATATAAAGCTCCGTCACCCTTGGCTTCTAAATTCTTGTCCATTCCTCTAAGGGATTCACTTGACACATTTTCAGGTTTCATGGTCTCAAGTTGAGCCGCCTAAATTTGCTTAGTCAGGTGTGAATGGATGGTTATCGATAATAACTTGACTTTGCGATCAGAATATTCCTTCCGACTTAGGGCGTCTGCTACTACGTTGGCTTTACCCGGATGATAACGAATATCGCATTTGTAATCACTAAGTAGCTCGACCCACCGTCGTTGTCTCATGTTGAGCTCCTTTTGATCGAAAATGTGTTGTAAACTCTTGTGATCGGTAAAGATAGTGCTCTTCGTTCCATACAAGTAGTGTCTCCAGATCTTCAGAGCAAACACTACTGCTCCTAGTTCAAGATCGTGGGTCGTGTAGTTAACCTCGTGTGTCTTCAACTATCTCGAGGCATAGGCGATGACCCTACCTCGCTGCATCAGGACACATCCGAGCCCTTGATTCGATGCATCGCAATAGACTACGAAGTCTTCTATTCCTTCGGGAAGGGATAGTATTGGCGCGGTGCACAAGGCTCGTTTGAGCGTTTGGAACGCTCTTTCTTGTTTCTCTTCCCAGTCAAAGGTCACGCCTTTCTGGGTTAGGGTTGTAAGGGGTTTCGCTATTCGAGAGAAGTTCTGAATGAATCTGCGGTAGTAGCCAGCGAGACCTAGAAATTGACGAATTTCTGTAGGCGTCTTCGGTGCTGACCAGTTCTCAATGGCTTTAATTTTGGATGGGTCCACGTGGATTCTCTCTTCGCTTACTACGTGTCCTAAGAATTCAACTCTCCGGATCCAAAATTCACATTTCGAGAACTTCGCATAAAGCTTCTCTTTTCGTAAAGTCTCTAGAACTTGTCGCAGGTGATCACCATGCTCTTTCTTACTTCGGGAGTAGATCAGGATGTTGTCAATGAAAACGATGACGAACTGATCCAAGTAAGGTCGGCATACTCTATTCATCAGATCCATGAAGACTGCGGGCGCATTGGTCAATCCGAATGGCATCACCACGAACTCGTAATGTCCGTAACGAGTTCGGAAGGCTGTCTTCGGCACATCCTCCTCTAGCACTCGCAACTGGTGATATCCGGATCTCAGATCAATCTTAGAAAAATAGTTTGCCCCTTGCAGTTGGTCGAATAGATCATCTATGCGAGGCAGAGGGTAACGATTCTTGACCGTCAGTTTGTTGAGTTCTCTGTAGTCAATACACATACGGAATGATCCGTCTTTCTTCTTAACGAACAAGACCGGTGCTCCCCAAGGTGAGAAACTCGGTCTTATAAAGCCCTTGCTGAGCAATTCGTTAAGTTGACCAGAGAGTTCCTGCATCTCAGCTGGTGCTAAGCGGTAGGGCGACTTGGCTTCTGGGGTAGCTCCCGAGACTAAGTCGATTCTGAACTCGACCTGTCGTTGCAGAGGTAACCCGGGTAGTTCTTCTGGGAAAATGTCGGGGAAGTCGCTCACTACAGGAATGTTCTTTAGTTCTTTCGTTTCGAGGCTCGTGTCGACGACGTGAGCAAGGAATGCATGGTATTCCTTATGCAGATATTTCTGTGCTTGAATACTTGATATGATGCGAAGACTTGCACCGGGTTTGTCGCCGTAGACTATAAGAGTTTCGTTAGACGGAAGGTTTAGACGGACTGCTTTCTCGAAGCACATGATGTCGGCACGATGAAGGCTTAACCAATCCATGCCAATGATAACGTCGAAACTTTTTATTGAGACTGGCATGAGGTCGATTGGAAATGAATGGTTATCTAGAGTTAGGGTACAACCTAAGTATATGCTACTCGTACTTTCAGTTTTTCCATTAGCCATTTCTACTGTGAATAGTTCTTTGAGTGCGTGCGGTGGTTGATTAAGCATGCGAGCAAATTTATGGTTTACAAAGCTTCGCTCCGCTCCACTATCGAACAGAATGCATGCATAGGAGTTATCGAGGAGGAACGTACCAGTCACCACTGTCGGGTCAGCAACTGCTTCCCCGTGGCCTATAGCTAGTACCCTCCCTGCTCCTCCAGCATTCCTCGCTTTGGGGCAATCCTTCTTAAAGTGGCCTGCTTCGCCACATCCATAGCAGGTTGGGCTCGCGCCAGAGCCAGGGACTTGGTTGATAGGTTGTGCCGGGAACTTGCAGAATCGGACGGTGTGTCCTTTCCTGTTGCAGTTAGAGCACTGCATTTCACGGCAGGGGCCGTTGTGGTGGTAGTTGCATTTGTTGCATTTGGGCGAACTTCCAGCATACCGACTCACCGGAGCAGTAGTAGCAGCAGTAGGGGTTATTGCGGCATGTATTGCAACAATTTGCTGCTTTTTGGCAGCCTGTTGCTTCTTCTTTTCATCCCATAATTTCCGCTTAGTATCAGCGGGTTTGGAGGGTTCCGGGATGGCTAGGGTGGTTGTGGTTGCAGGGGTTTTGACTCCATGGTCAATGAGTCGTTGTGCCAATCGTTTGGCACTGTCGAAGGTAGCGGGGTTTGACGCTAGAACATTCCCCTGATACGGAGGCACTAGCCCCCATATGTACCTCTCGATCTTCTTCCCCTCGGTGGGAACCATATTGGGGCAGAGGGCCACCAGCTCGCTGAATCGGGCAGTATAAGCGACCACATTGGTGCCCTTCATCGTCAGGTTCCAGAGTTCCTGCTCCAGTTTCTGGATCTCGCCCCTCGGGCAGTATTCCTCAGTCATGAGGTCTTTCATTGTTTCCCAGCCTATGTCGTTGGCTACAACGAGAGTTAATGCCTTAACATGGCCGTTCCACCATGTCAGGGCCTTTCCTTCAAAGGTGCATGCGGCGTACTTGACTTTACTCGCCGCAGGACATGAACAGATTTCGAAGACTGATTCAGTCTTCTCGAGCCATTGCGAGAGGGCAATGACTCCGCCGGTGCCGTAAAAAGGCTTCGGTTTGCAATTTGTGAAATCTTTGTATGAGCACTCTCTCGAGCGCACAGGGGTTTCAACCGGGGTTGATTCCACAGGGGTTCCACCTCTGCTGGCATCAGAAGAGTGATACTGAGCCATGGCAGTTGCCACTGCTGCAGCTACGGCAGCATTCAGGGCTACAGTATCGATGACCGGAGGCGGAGGAGGTGGTGGTGCAGGATTATTCCTGGGAGATTTGCGAGGAGGCATCTTTCAGCTATAAGTTTATAAAGATAAGAAAACGGTAAGAATCAATTTGTAAGCAACGTGAGAGTGACACATGGACTAACTAACCATAGTCCAACAGTTGAAAGAGTGCTTGAAACCACAATAAGAAATATTAGTAGGAAAGCACAAGTGTATAGATTTTTCCCACAGATAGATAGATCTCAATAATACTGGTATTACTGATGTAATAAGTTCAGGGAAAATCGACCTAACGGTAGGTCTTACATCATACCATATAGAAAAGTTTGACAGTTCTTAGATTTCAAATTTGAGTACGGAAAGTTAGAAATATTTTACAGACAAGTGCTACTTAGAGTACAGATGTTAAAGGCTATTCTTTAATCAAAAGATAGAGATGTACTAGACATCAACCAATGGCGATGGGAAAATCCCGGGCGAGTACTGCGGTCGGACACTTGATGAAACACCTCTTGAAGGTGTCGATCCTGAGTCCTCTGATGCGCTTGAAGTTCCAAGATTTCAGCTTGTGAGGCAGCCAACTGCTACTGCAGCGTTTTATTTGTTCTCCGGGTCTGTTCCATGTCTTCTTTAAGACGGCGGATGCGGACTGGGTTGACGCCTGAGTTGGCATCAAACTCTATGACCCGGTCGATGGCTGCTCGACCTTGCTCGACTTTACGAGCTATTCTGTGGATAATGACAGGCAGAGCTCGGTCAGCAGAGCCACCATCGCTGACGTTATGAAAGCTTCGGTCCCCAAGATATGGTAAGGGTTGACCCTGTTCATCACTCCAGCGATTCAAGTTGTTTACCCACAAAGGAGTAGGACCTGGAAAACGCTGGTCGAGGATTGTTGTTCGGGCTTGACCTACGAGCGGTAGGTTGTTGACTTCAGGCTCGGAGTAGGATCCATCAGAAAAGCCTTCTGCGAGGTGATCATCCAAAGGGATTGGATGCTCATCATCGGGCTCTTCATTGATCCACCCGGCATTGCCTTTATTTGGAAAGTACGGGTCGTCGTGATGGAATCTAGCCATTTGATCTACGCGAGAAGGGAGGTCTAAGAATGTAGTATACGTGTAACTAGTAGTACAAAATACACCTATAGTATTTTTAGCTTAAGTTCTACTGATCTTCTTGTAGTATGGTTGGTAAGTTTTTAGACTTGTTAACTTATCACAACCATTCTAGGGCATGTGCTAATCACTCCTAAGACCGGCATAGTTGATCAGGCTATGCCATTCCCAGGACTGACCATACATCCCCGAGCTCACTTGTGATATTTAACAATCGTAATACTTTTGTTCTTGTCGTTGTGACACTGGTTTTAGTATGAATGCAGACTAGTATACTTAATTAAATATTTTAATATTTAAAGTATAGACTCTTGGTCAGAGTGTAATCCCAAATGGGTTTATAGTTTAGTATATCCTTTATGGGTTGATATACTTGATTCACTATAAACAATGCTCTGATACCAATCTGTCACACCCCAAAACCAAGAACGGCGGAAACGTTCTGGGGCGGAGGACGTCATGTAAGGTAATCACAACACAGTAAATGTAAATAAGCAAACAACATCATCCATTGCATTAAATATATATTTTTAATACAAGCGTGTTCTGTACAGTTTTAGACACCAAAAATATAACGTAAATCAAAATAATAATATGATGAGTCTTGAGTGCGCTCCATCATCTCAAAAGCTGGCATCGGTACCTGTCTAATGATGACCTGAGAATACAAGTTATTTTGAAAGAGTTTATCAGCATTAAGCTGGTGAGTTCATAAGTATTTTAATGTCGGTGTTTGTTTATCAAAAACATTTGAACATGTCTCAAGTATAAGTTCATGTATGTAAGTGTTTGTAACAGTTTGAATCTCTCAGAAAAACCTATATTTTCTAAAATAGTAGCCTTCTACCAAGGCTTTAACTGTTTTGTATGTTCGCTTGTTGTAAAAGTGTGTAATTTCCCAAGTGCGACTATCTTTTAACAAAATATAGTTTGTACATTAAAATTCAAGTGAGGTTATCACTAAAAATATGTAATGGGTAAATCATTGTAGTACTGTAGCTTAGTTTTATAGTGACTACTGTTGTACTAATTACCTTAAACCGGGTTTATATTAAGGTATAATGTGATAATTGCACCATACTATCGACTGATAACAACGACATAAAGAACGGTCGTAATAACGGAATGACGTTTGGCACCCGCAGACCTGCAGGTCCGGCTGTAGCTAGCAGCAAGGTGTAGGATAGTCAATCCAGTATAGATCTATACGCAAACTCAATGCTCTCCCTCCAAGAGAATTCTGGCTACAACTCGGGCCATGACATTTAAGGCATGCTCCGATACAGTGGATCACATTTGTTATCGTATTCTTGCATATGTGATGAAATGTTTCTCGTCCTATTATAGTTGTATATGTTCTCATAGTATAGTTGCATATATTCTCTTCCTAGTATAGACTCGTGAATGAACTGACTCATTGATCTAGCAGTTGTAATAGTATGATTCTGTGTTACCCCGATGGTGACTTACTAATGGTGCCTCTAGTACGTATGAATATGGAAGTACTTTTATGTCTATATATGTATATTTGATATATAATTAATATGGAAACGACCTTCGGATGGTCACCCGAAATCCCACCAGACCACATCCAAATCGAGAAAAAGGAAATAGGGTGGATGGCCTTCCTAAGCCATATAAACATTATTTATACATCTATACATATATGGGCATGCAATTTATAATATAAAAGCGTAAATAAGTATTTGTAAGACATTTGAAACATAAGTATTATTTTTAAAGAAAGATCGACTTGATGTCAATCTATAAAACAATTTGAAGGCATAGATTTAATTAACACAGTTTAAGTATAAGGAACATCTGTTCAAATCACAGTTGTAGTATAAATTTGAAAAGTAAATGGGTTTGGAAAACATTTTGAAGTAAAACAGTTTGATAGACAGTTTGAATAGTGATAAAATCACTGGTTTCCCTAGTTATTAATCACATGTGATTAATGCAATCACATGTGATTAATGCAATCACATGTGATTGAAGCAATAACTATAAGTATTTAACTTGTATCCCCCCCCCTGAAAGCATATAAAAGAATTTATAGAACATTTAAAAGGTAAATTAAGGGGTATGAACTCACTTGATTGATTGAAGAAAGCGAGATGGAAAACCGGGCAGAGTTTCGTCTCGGGAAATGGATTTTTCTCGGGATTCTCGGGAATCTCGGGAGTAAAATCGACCCTCGGGACTTGAGCAAAAAGACCAGAGCTTCGGGTTTAAACGGGCACGGAAATCGAGGCAAGATCGTGAGAGAAAAGAGAGAAGTGAGCAAAATTTCCGGAAAGCCTCGCATCCCTTTTATAGGGGTGCTGAACCGCCTTGGTATGCTGGGCGTACGAGGGTACGCAGGGCGTACGATACGTCATCGCTTACGCACTTCGGATGGGACGATGGGTCGGACGGGCGGGTCGGTAGCTTCGTATAGGGCAACGTGGACGATCCGAGGCCCTTGATCTGAGTACGCGGGGCGTACGAAGGTACGCAGGGCGTACTTCGGTCCTATCCGATGACTCTCCTTCGGATAATACCGGGAGTTTATAATTAAATTTATATTTATTAAAAATAAACTTCTAAAATTCATATCTCCCTCATACTAACTCCGTTTTTGACGTTCTTTATATCCACGCGAAGGTGAGACCAAGATCTACAACTTTCGTTTAGATTCCGTTGGCAAATTCCGAAATTATTTTTATTATTTATTTATTAAAATGACGTGTTTAAAGAATTTCTTCAAAAATTCATAACTTCTTCATCCGAAGTCATATTTTAGGGTTCTTTATATGTACGGAAACCTTGATACGATTCCCACTACTTTAATTAACCCAAATAGGATTTTAGGAAAATTATATTTTGATCTAGATTTGATCGGTTTTACATTACATTGTCTCGAAATATCGGGTTGTCACATCATCCCCCCGTTAGAAGGAATTTCGTCCCGAAATTAGAATTTAAGCAAGTAAGAAATTACAAATAACTAAGCAAAAAGGTGAGGGTATTTCAGTTTCATCTGATCCTCACGTTCCCAAGTGAATTCCGGTCCTCGCTTAGCATTCCAGCGAACCTTCACGATAGGGATACGGCTTTGTTTTGTCTGCTTGACCTCACGGTCCATGATCTCTACAGGTTCTTCCACGAAGTTGAGGCTCTCGTTGATCTCGATCTCGTCGAGTGGGATTACAAGAGTCTCGTCGGATAGACACTTTTTCAAGTTAGATACGTGGAATGTAGAATGCACGTTACGAAGTGCGTCTGGTAGGTCGAGTTTGTAAGCTACGGGTCCGACTCTTGCCAGAATCACAAAAGGCCCTATATACCTTGGATTTAGTTTCCCACGCTTGCCAAAGCGCATCAAACCCTTCCAGGGTGAGACTTTGAGAAGGACTCGGTCTCCCACCTGAAATTCCAAAGGTTTTCTTCGTTTATCAGCGTAGCTCTTCTGTCGGTCTCTAGAGGCTTTCAATCGTTCGCGGATCTGAATGATTTTCTCTGTCGTTTCCCGAATGATCTCCGGACCGGTGAGATTACTGTCGGAAGCTTTCCCCCCGGCTAATTGGGTATCACCCACCTCAGCCCAGCACAGAGGGGATCTGCACTTTCGTCCGTAGAGAGCTTCAAATGGAGCAGCCTTGATGCTCGTGTGATAACTGTTATTATAGGAAAACTCGACAAGGGGTAAATGAGCATCCCATGCCTTCCCAAAGTCAATCACGTAGGCTCGCAACATATCTTCCAGTGTTTGGATGGTCCTCTCACTCTGTCCGTCGGTCTGAGGATGGTAGGCTGTGCTCATGTCCAGCCTCGTTCCTAGGGAATGTTGTCGTGATTGCCAAAATCTTGAGGTGAACCTACTATCTCTATCGGAGATAATGGACATAGGTACACCATGTAGCCGTACGATTTCCCTAATGTATGTTCTCGTAAGTTTCTCCATCTTGTCGGTTTCTTTGATAGGCAGGAAGTGTGCAGGCTTGGTCAATCTATCAACAATGACCCATATGGTGTCAAGTCCACCCGTTGTCTTGGGCAACTTGGTTATGAAATCCATAGTGATCCGCTCCCACTTCCATTCCGGGATCTCTGGTTGTTGCAATAAACCAGAGGGCTTCTGGTACTCGACCTTAACCTTTGTGCAAGTAAGGCATTTACTTACGAAGGTAGCAATCTCTGCTTTCATATTAGGCCACCAGTATAGCTTCTTAAGATCCAGATACATCTTATCTAAACCTGGGTGGATGGAATACCGAGTGTTATGCGCCTCGGTCATGACCAAGTCTCGGAAACCACCGTGTTTCGGTATCCAGATCCGGTTCATGAAATATAAAGCTCCGTCACCCTTGGCTTCTAAATTCTTGTCCATTCCTCTAAGGGATTCACTTGACACATTTTCAGGTTTCATGGTCTCAAGTTGAGCCGCCTAAATTTGCTTAGTCAGGTGTGAATGGATGGTTATCGATAATAACTTGACTTTGCGATCAGAATATTCCTTCCGACTTAGGGCGTCTGCTACTACGTTGGCTTTACCCGGATGATAACGAATATCGCATTTGTAATCACTAAGTAGCTCGACCCACCGTCGTTGTCTCATGTTGAGCTCCTTTTGATCGAAAATGTGTTGTAAACTCTTGTGATCGGTAAAGATAGTGCTCTTCGTTCCATACAAGTAGTGTCTCCAGATCTTCAGAGCAAACACTACTGCTCCTAGTTCAAGATCGTGGGTCGTGTAGTTAACCTCGTGTGTCTTCAACTATCTCGAGGCATAGGCGATGACCCTACCTCGCTGCATCAGGACACATCCGAGCCCTTGATTCGATGCATCGCAATAGACTACGAAGTCTTCTATTCCTTCGGGAAGGGATAGTATTGGCGCGGTGCACAAGGCTCGTTTGAGCGTTTGGAACGCTCTTTCTTGTTTCTCTTCCCAGTCAAAGGTCACGCCTTTCTGGGTTAGGGTTGTAAGGGGTTTCGCTATTCGAGAGAAGTTCTGAATGAATCTGCGGTAGTAGCCAGCGAGACCTAGAAATTGACGAATTTCTGTAGGCGTCTTCGGTGCTGACCAGTTCTCAATGGCTTTAATTTTGGATGGGTCCACGTGGATTCTCTCTTCGCTTACTACGTGTCCTAAGAATTCAACTCTCCGGATCCAAAATTCACATTTCGAGAACTTCGCATAAAGCTTCTCTTTTCGTAAAGTCTCTAGAACTTGTCGCAGGTGATCACCATGCTCTTTCTTACTTCGGGAGTAGATCAGGATGTTGTCAATGAAAACGATGACGAACTGATCCAAGTAAGGTCGGCATACTCTATTCATCAGATCCATGAAGACTGCGGGCGCATTGGTCAATCCGAATGGCATCACCACGAACTCGTAATGTCCGTAACGAGTTCGGAAGGCTGTCTTCGGCACATCCTCCTCTAGCACTCGCAACTGGTGATATCCGGATCTCAGATCAATCTTAGAAAAATAGTTTGCCCCTTGCAGTTGGTCGAATAGATCATCTATGCGAGGCAGAGGGTAACGATTCTTGACCGTCAGTTTGTTGAGTTCTCTGTAGTCAATACACATACGGAATGATCCGTCTTTCTTCTTAACGAACAAGACCGGTGCTCCCCAAGGTGAGAAACTCGGTCTTATAAAGCCCTTGCTGAGCAATTCGTTAAGTTGACCAGAGAGTTCCTGCATCTCAGCTGGTGCTAAGCGGTAGGGCGACTTGGCTTCTGGGGTAGCTCCCGAGACTAAGTCGATTCTGAACTCGACCTGTCGTTGCAGAGGTAACCCGGGTAGTTCTTCTGGGAAAATGTCGGGGAAGTCGCTCACTACAGGAATGTTCTTTAGTTCTTTCGTTTCGAGGCTCGTGTCGACGACGTGAGCAAGGAATGCATGGTATTCCTTATGCAGATATTTCTGTGCTTGAATACTTGATATGATGCGAAGACTTGCACCGGGTTTGTCGCCGTAGACTATAAGAGTTTCGTTAGACGGAAGGTTTAGACGGACTGCTTTCTCGAAGCACATGATGTCGGCACGATGAAGGCTTAACCAATCCATGCCAATGATAACGTCGAAACTTTTTATTGAGACTGGCATGAGGTCGATTGGAAATGAATGGTTATCTAGAGTTAGGGTACAACCTAAGTATATGCTACTCGTACTTTCAGTTTTTCCATTAGCCATTTCTACTGTGAATAGTTCTTTGAGTGCGTGCGGTGGTTGATTAAGCATGCGAGCAAATTTATGGTTTACAAAGCTTCGCTCCGCTCCACTATCGAACAGAATGCATGCATAGGAGTTATCGAGGAGGAACGTACCAGTCACCACTGTCGGGTCAGCAACTGCTTCCCCGTGGCCTATAGCTAGTACCCTCCCTGCTCCTCCAGCATTCCTCGCTTTGGGGCAATCCTTCTTAAAGTGGCCTGCTTCGCCACATCCATAGCAGGTTGGGCTCGCGCCAGAGCCAGGGACTTGGTTGATAGGTTGTGCCGGGAACTTGCAGAATCGGACGGTGTGTCCTTTCCTGTTGCAGTTAGAGCACTGCATTTCACGGCAGGGGCCGTTGTGGTGGTAGTTGCATTTGTTGCATTTGGGCGAACTTCCAGCATACCGACTCACCGGAGCAGTAGTAGCAGCAGTAGGGGTTATTGCGGCATGTATTGCAACAATTTGCTGCTTTTTGGCAGCCTGTTGCTTCTTCTTTTCATCCCATAATTTCCGCTTAGTATCAGCGGGTTTGGAGGGTTCCGGGATGGCTAGGGTGGTTGTGGTTGCAGGGGTTTTGACTCCATGGTCAATGAGTCGTTGTGCCAATCGTTTGGCACTGTCGAAGGTAGCGGGGTTTGACGCTAGAACATTCCCCTGATACGGAGGCACTAGCCCCCATATGTACCTCTCGATCTTCTTCCCCTCGGTGGGAACCATATTGGGGCAGAGGGCCACCAGCTCGCTGAATCGGGCAGTATAAGCGACCACATTGGTGCCCTTCATCGTCAGGTTCCAGAGTTCCTGCTCCAGTTTCTGGATCTCGCCCCTCGGGCAGTATTCCTCAGTCATGAGGTCTTTCATTGTTTCCCAGCCTATGTCGTTGGCTACAACGAGAGTTAATGCCTTAACATGGCCGTTCCACCATGTCAGGGCCTTTCCTTCAAAGGTGCATGCGGCGTACTTGACTTTACTCGCCGCAGGACATGAACAGATTTCGAAGACTGATTCAGTCTTCTCGAGCCATTGCGAGAGGGCAATGACTCCGCCGGTGCCGTAAAAAGGCTTCGGTTTGCAATTTGTGAAATCTTTGTATGAGCACTCTCTCGAGCGCACAGGGGTTTCAACCGGGGTTGATTCCACAGGGGTTCCACCTCTGCTGGCATCAGAAGAGTGATACTGAGCCATGGCAGTTGCCACTGCTGCAGCTACGGCAGCATTCAGGGCTACAGTATCGATGACCGGAGGCGGAGGAGGTGGTGGTGCAGGATTATTCCTGGGAGATTTGCGAGGAGGCATCTTTCAGCTATAAGTTTATAAAGATAAGAAAACGGTAAGAATCAATTTGTAAGCAACGTGAGAGTGACACATGGACTAACTAACCATAGTCCAACAGTTGAAAGAGTGCTTGAAACCACAATAAGAAATATTAGTAGGAAAGCACAAGTGTATAGATTTTTCCCACAGATAGATAGATCTCAATAATACTGGTATTACTGATGTAATAAGTTCAGGGAAAATCGACCTAACGGTAGGTCTTACATCATACCATATAGAAAAGTTTGACAGTTCTTAGATTTCAAATTTGAGTACGGAAAGTTAGAAATATTTTACAGACAAGTGCTACTTAGAGTACAGATGTTAAAGGCTATTCTTTAATCAAAAGATAGAGATGTACTAGACATCAACCAATGGCGATGGGAAAATCCCGGGCGAGTACTGCGGTCGGACACTTGATGAAACACCTCTTGAAGGTGTCGATCCTGAGTCCTCTGATGCGCTTGAAGTTCCAAGATTTCAGCTTGTGAGGCAGCCAACTGCTACTGCAGCGTTTTATTTGTTCTCCGGGTCTGTTCCATGTCTTCTTTAAGACGGCGGATGCGGACTGGGTTGACGCCTGAGTTGGCATCAAACTCTATGACCCGGTCGATGGCTGCTCGACCTTGCTCGACTTTACGAGCTATTCTGTGGATAATGACAGGCAGAGCTCGGTCAGCAGAGCCACCATCGCTGACGTTATGAAAGCTTCGGTCCCCAAGATATGGTAAGGGTTGACCCTGTTCATCACTCCAGCGATTCAAGTTGTTTACCCACAAAGGAGTAGGACCTGGAAAACGCTGGTCGAGGATTGTTGTTCGGGCTTGACCTACGAGCGGTAGGTTGTTGACTTCAGGCTCGGAGTAGGATCCATCAGAAAAGCCTTCTGCGAGGTGATCATCCAAAGGGATTGGATGCTCATCATCGGGCTCTTCATTGATCCACCCGGCATTGCCTTTATTTGGAAAGTACGGGTCGTCGTGATGGAATCTAGCCATTTGATCTACGCGAGAAGGGAGGTCTAAGAATGTAGTATACGTGTAACTAGTAGTACAAAATACACCTATAGTATTTTTAGCTTAAGTTCTACTGATCTTCTTGTAGTATGGTTGGTAAGTTTTTAGACTTGTTAACTTATCACAACCATTCTAGGGCATGTGCTAATCACTCCTAAGACCGGCATAGTTGATCAGGCTATGCCATTCCCAGGACTGACCATACATCCCCGAGCTCACTTGTGATATTTAACAATCGTAATACTTTTGTTCTTGTCGTTGTGACACTGGTTTTAGTATGAATGCAGACTAGTATACTTAATTAAATATTTTAATATTTAAAGTATAGACTCTTGGTCAGAGTGTAATCCCAAATGGGTTTATAGTTTAGTATATCCTTTATGGGTTGATATACTTGATTCACTATAAACAATGCTCTGATACCAATCTGTCACACCCCAAAACCAAGAACGGCGGAAACGTTCTGGGGCGGAGGACGTCATGTAAGGTAATCACAACATAGTAAATGTAAATAAGCAAACAACATCATCCATTGCATTAAATATATATTTTTAATACAAGCGTGTTCTGTACAGTTTTAGACACCAAAAATATAACGTAAATCAAAATAATAATATGATGAGTCTTGAGTGCGCTCCATCATCTCAAAAGCTGGCATCGGTACCTGTCTACTGATGACCTGAGAATACAAGTTATTTTGAAAGAGTTTATCAGCATTAAGCTGGTGAGTTCATAAGTATTTTAATGTCGGTGTTTGTTTATCAAAAACATTTGAACATGTCTCAAGTATAAGTTCATGTATGTAAGTGTTTGTAAAAGTTTGAATCTCTCAGAAAAACCTATATTTTCTAAAATAGTAGCCTTCTACCAAGGCTTTAACTGTTTTGTATGTTCGCTTGTTGTAAAAGTGTGTAATTTCCCAAGTGCGACTATCTTTTAACAAAATATAGTTTGTACATTAAAATTCAAGTGAGGTTATCACTAAAAATATGTAATGGGTAAATCATTGTAGTACTGTAGCTTAGTTTTATAGTGACTACTGTTGTACTAATTACCTTAAACCGGGTTTATATTAAGGTATAATGTGATAATTGCACCATACTATCGACTGATAACAACGACATAAAGAACGGTCGTAATAACGGAATGACGTTTGGCACCCGCAGACCTGCAGGTCCGGCTGTAGCTAGCAGCAAGGTGTAGGATAGTCAATCCAGTATAGATCTATACGCAAACTCAATGCTCTCCCTCCAAGAGAATTCTGGCTACAACTCGGGCCATGACATTTAAGGCATGCTCCGATACAGTGGATCACATTTGTTATCGTATTCTTGCATATGTGATGAAATGTTTCTCGTCCTATTATAGTTGTATATGTTCTCATAGTATAGTTGCATATATTCTCTTCCTAGTATAGACTCGTGAATGAACTGACTCATTGATCTAGCAGTTGTAATAGTATGATTCTGTGTTACCCCGATGGTGACTTACTAATGGTGCCTCTAGTACGTATGAATATGGAAGTACTTTTATGTCTATATATGTATATTTGATATATAATTAATATGGAAACGACCTTCGGATGGTCACCCGAAATCCCACCAGACCACATCCAAATCGAGAAAAAGGAAATAGGGTGGATGGCCTTCCTAAGCCCTTTAAACATTATTTATACATCTATACATATATGGGCATGCAATTTATAATATAAAAGCGTAAATAAGTATTTGTAAGACATTTGAAACATAAGTATTATTTTTAAAGAAAGATTGACTTGATGTCAATCTATAAAACAATTTGAAGACATAGATTTAATTAACACAGTTTAAGTATAAGGAACATCTGTTCAAATCACAGTTGCAGTATAAATTTGAAAAGTAAATGGGTTTGGAAAACATTTTGAAGTAAAACAGTTTGATAGACAGTTTGAATAGTGATAAAATCACTGGTTTCCCTAGTTATTAATCACATGTGATTAATGCAATCACATGTGATTAATGCAATCACATGTGATTGAAGCAATAACTATAAGTATTTAACTTGTATCCCCCCCCCCCCTTGAAAGCATATAAAAGAATTTATAGAACATTTAAAAGGTAAATTAAGGGGTATGAACTCACTTGATTGATTGAAGAAAGCGAGATGGAAAACCGGGCAGAGTTTCGTCTCGAGAAATGGATTTTTCTCGGGATTCTTGGGAATCTCGGGAGTAAAATCGACCCTCGGGACTTGAGCAAAAAGACCAGAGCTTCGGGTTTGAACGGGCACGGAAATCGAGGCAAGATCGTGAGAGAAAAGAGAGAAGTGAGCAAAATTTCCAGAAAGCCTCGCATCCCTTTTATAGGCGTGCTGAACCACCTCGGTACGCTGGGTGTACGAGGGTACGCAGCGCGTACGATACGTCATCGCTTACGCACTTCGGATGGGACGACGGGTCGGACGGGCGGCGGGTCGGACGGGCGGCGGGTCGGTAGCTTCGTATAGGGCGACATGGACGATCTGAGGCCCTTGATCTGAGTACGCGGGGCGTACGAAGGCACGCAGGGCGTACTTCGGTCCTATCCGATGACTCCCCTTCGGATAATACCGGGAGTTTATAATTAAATTTATATTTATTTTAAATAAACTTCTAAAATTCATATCTCCCTCATACGAACTCCGTTTTTGACGTTCTTTATATCCACGCGAAGGTGAGACCAAGATCTACAACTTTCGTTTAGATTCCGTTGGCAAATTCCGAAATTATTTTTATTATTTATTTATTAAAATGACGTGTTTAAAGAATTTCTTCAAAAATTCATAACTTCTTCATCCGAAGTCAGATTTTAGGGTTCTTTATATGTACGGAAACCTTGATATGATTTCCACTACTTTAATTAACCCAAATAAGATTTTAGGAAAATTATATTTTGATCTAGATTTGATCGGTTTTACATTACATTGTCTCGAAATATCGGGTTGTCACAGTCCGCACTCGCCAACTAGAGTCTGCTCATGAAAGGACTCTAGTCTACAATGCAGCTCTGCAGAGAGAACTCACTGAAACGTGAGCTGAAGTCAGAGAACTTTGAGCTCAACAAGCAAGAGCTAATAGGCGTATGAGGGACATAGAACACCTACTTTCGGGATCAAGAGCTCATGCTAGCAGTTCTCGTCGCCGATAGAATCTCAGCGACTCATCTTTTGGATATAACCTAGTTTATATAAAAACTTTGGTCTAATTTCCAATATTTGTTAATCTTAGACTTGTTAGGTCTTGATCTAGTCATAGTTCTGTCAACATGTTCTCATCTTGGTTGATGTAAGGCCTACTTCTAGGCCATTTTTCCCAAACGTGTTACATCTGTAATCCTAATATTATTGACAGATATCTAATCATATGGAAATCCAAATACTTTCATCTTCATTCAAGTCATACTATTCATTATGTTGTTGGACTATGGAGAGTTAGTCCATGAGTCACTTTCATTATTCATTTATCCTTATCCATGTCATCATCTTTTAAACGTATAGTTAAAGATGCCGCCACGCAGGAATCCCAGGCGTAACCCAAGTAACGAAACGCCGATACCACCACCTCCTCAACCACCTCAACCACCTTCTCCTTTCGATGCCACTATGTTCCAGGCAGCCTTCACAGCAGTCATAGCAGTTGTTGTGTCAGCCATCAATTCTCCTGTACCTAGTGGATCGGGAACAGGTGCACTTCCCTCAAACCACGGCGAAAGCCATGGACATCCCCGGGAATGCACCTACAAGGACTTCACGAACGCCAAACCTCGAAACTTCAATGGAACTGGTGGGGTTATGGTGTTAAGGCAATGGATTGAAAAGACGGAAGCAGTCTTTGAAATCTGTGCCTGCCCGGAGGGCAACAAGGTCAACTTTGCAACCTGTACCTTCTCTAACAGAGCACTAACATGGCGGAATGGCCATGTTAAATCTCTGACTATAGTGGTGGCAAATTCCATCAGCTGGGAAAACTTGAAAGCCATGCTGATGAGAGAGTACTGTCCTCAAGGGGAAATACAGAAACTCGAACAGGAACTCTCGGGTCTACAAATGGTTGGATCTGACATATCAACCTACATGAATAGGTTCTGTGATCTGGCAATTCTATGCCCTGATATGGTTGCTCTCAAGAGCAATAAGATAGAGAGATATATCTGGGGACTGTCTCCCCAGATCCAGTCAAGTGTGTTCGCTTCCAAGTCGGTCACTTTTGACAGCGCCAAGGAGCTGGCATAATCTCTCATAGACCACGGGAAACACCGGAACCCAACAATCCCTACACCCCAGCCACAAAAGGAGAACAACAACAAGAAGGGGTGGAACAAGAGGAAAAGAGGGGCTTCGCAAGAATCCTCCAAGAGACAACAACTTGTGGCAATCAATGCTGCCACGGTAACTCCCGTTGTCCATGCGAACCCCTTACCAACAAGAACTTATGCTGGAACTCTTCCGAAGTGCAACAAATGCAACTTCCACCACCACGGACCTTGCAAGGACATGCAGTGCTCTAGCTACAACAGGAAGGGGCATACAACCCGTTTCTGCAAGGTTCCAGCAGCGCCGACCGCCCAAGTTCCTAACGTCGGTGTGGGCCAAGCTTGCTGTGGTTGTGGCGAGGTGGGCCACTACAAGAGGAACCGCCCTAAGGCGGGGATGGCTGGAAGAGTAGGAAGAGTTATGGCCATGGGCCACGAGGAAGCGGTAGCTGATCCTACGATAGTTACTGGTACGTTTCTCCTCAATAACTCATATGCTTGCATACTTTTCGACAGTGGAGCAGAGAAAAGTTTCGTAAGTCATAAATTTGCACACCTACTTAAACAAAAACCATGTGCATTAGATAATTCATTCACGGTAGAAATGGAAAATGGGAAAACGGAAAGTACTAATTGCGTATACGTAGGTTGTGCTTTAACTTTAGATAGCCATACTTTCAAGATAGACCTCATGTCGGTCCCAATTAAATGTTTTGACATTATCATCGGCATGGATTGGTTGAGTCTTCTTCATGCCGACATCATGTGCTTTGAAAAAGCAGTTCGTCTTAACCTTCCTAACAACGAAACCTTAGTTATCTATGGCGACAAACCTAGTACGATCATTCGCATCATTTCGTGCATCCAAGCCCAGAAGTGCTTACGAAAGGAATATCATCCATTCCTCGCACACATCGTCGATACGAGTCAAGAAGTGAAAGACATTCAGAACATCCCAGAAGTACGCGACTTTCCCGACATATTTCCAAAAGAACTCCCAGGATTACCACCACAACGCCAAGTCAAGTTCATAATCGACTTAGTGCCAGGAGCTACTCCCGTAGCCAAATCTCCTTATCGTCTGGCACCGGCAGAGATGCAGGAACTTTCCAGTCAGCTTAACGAACTTCTCAAGAAGGGATTCATTAGGCCAAGCTTCTCACCATGGGGAGCACCGGTCTTGTTCATCAAGAAGAAAGATGGATCGTTCCGTATGTGCATCGACTACAGGGAACTCAACAAGCTTACCATTAAAAATCGTTATCCCTTACCACGTATTGACGATTTATTTGATCAACTTCAAGGAGCCAACTACTTCTCGAAGATACATCTACGATCCGGATATCACCAACTACGAGTGTTAGAGGAGGATGTTCCCAAGACAGCCTTCCGAACTCGTTATGGACAATACGAGTTTGTAGTGATCTGTTCGGATTAACTAACGCGCCTGCAGTATTCATGGATCTGATGAATAGGGTGTGTCATCCATACTTGGATCAATTCGTCATCGTCTTCATTGATGACATACTCATCTACTCTCGAAGTAAGGAGGAACATAGTCAACATCTCCGCAGAGTCTTAGAAACATTGCGATCGGAGAAGCTCTATGCGAAGTTCTCCAAGTGCGAATTTTGGATCCGACGAGTCGAATTCTTGGGCCACGTTGTTAGCGAAGAAGGAATACACGTGGACCCTTCCAAAATCAAGGCCATTGAGAACTGGTCAGCACCGAAGACACCTACAAAAATTCGTCAATTTCTAGGTCTCGCTGGCTACTATCGCAGGTTCATTCAGAACTTCTCCCGCATAGCGAAACCTCTTACGACATTGACCCAGAAGGGCGCGGCCTTTGACTGGGAAGAGAAACAGGAGAAAGCATTCCAAACGCTCAAGCGAGCCTTGTGCACCGCACCAATACTATCCCTCCCCGAAGGGATAGAAGACTTCATTGTCTATTAGGATGCATCAAATCAAGGACTCGGATGTGTTCTGATGCAGCGAGGTAAATTCATCGTCTATGCCTCGAGACAGCTGAAGACACATGAGGTTAACTACACCACCCACGATCTTGAACTAGGAGCAGTTGTGTTTGCTCTAAAGATCTGGAGACACTACTTGTATGGTACAAAAATCACGATCTTAACAGACCACAAAAGTCTTCAACACATTTTCGACCAGAAGGAGCTCAACATGAGACAACGACGGTGGGTCGAGCTACTCAGTGATTACGAGTGCGAAATTCGTTATCATCCGAGTAAAGCCAACGTAGTAGCTGACGCCCTAAGTCGGAAAGAATAGTCTGGTCGTAGAGTCAAATCTTTGACTCTAACTATCCATTCACACTTGTCCACGCAAATTAAGGAGGCTCAGCTCGACGCTTTGAAACCTGAAAATGTGGCAAGTGAATCCCCGAGAGGGATGGATAAGAACTTGGAAGTCAAGGGTGGCGGAGCCTTATACCTCATGGATCGGATCTGGACACCGAAACACGGTGGCTTCAGAGACTTGGTCTTTATAGAAGCTCACAACACTCGCTATTCCGTCCACCCAGGTTTAGATAAGTTGTATCTGGATCTTAAAAAGTTATACTGGTGGCCTAACATGAAAGCAGATATTGCTACCTTCGTAAGTAAATGCCTTACTTGCGCGAAGGTAAAGGTCGAATACCAGAAACCCTCCGGTCTTCTACAGCAACCGGAGATACCAGAATGGAAGTGAGAGCGGATCACTATGGACTTTATAACCAAGTTTCCCAAGACAACGGGTGGACTTGATACCATATGGGACATCGTCGACAGATTGACCAAGTCTGCACACTTCCTACCCATCAAAGAAACCGACAAACTAGAGAAACTTACGAGAACCTACATTAGGGAGATTGTACGACTGCACAGTATTCCCATATCTATTATCTCAGATAGAGATAGTAGATTCACTTCTAGGTTCTGGCAGTCGCTACAAAGTTCCCTAGGAACTAGGCTGGACATGAGTACAGCCTACCATCCACAAACCGACGGACAAAGTGAGAGAACTATCCAAACCTTAGAAGATATGTTGCGAGCCTGTGTGATATACTTTGGGAAAGCATGGGATACTCATTTACCCCTTGTCGAATTTTCCTACAATAACAGTTATCACACGAGCATAAAGGCAGCCCCTTTCGAAGCCCTCTATGGCCGAAAGTGCAGATCCCCTCTGTGCTGGGCTGAGGTGGGTGATACCCAGTTAGCTAAGGGACGAGTTCCCGAAAGCACTCTCATGGGTCCGGAAATCATTCGGGAAACGACAGAGAAGATCGTTCAAATTCGTGAACGATTGAAAGCCTCTAGAGACCGACAGAAAAGCTACGCCGACAAGCGAAGGAAACCATTGGAATTCCAGGTGGGCGACCGAGTTCTACTGAAGGTCTCACCCTAGAAGGGCTTGATACGCTTCAGAAAGCGTGGGAAGCTCAATCCAAGATACATAGGGCCTTCCGAGATTCTTGCCCGAATCGGCCCAGTAGCTTACAAACTCAATCTACTGCGCGAACTCAATAACATACATTCTACCTTCCACGTATCGAACCTGAAAAAGTGTCTATCCGATGAGACTCTTGTTATTCCACTCGACGAGATCAAGATCAACGAGAGCCTCAACTTCGTGGAGGAACCAGTAGAGATCATGGACCGAGAGGTCAAGCAAACAAACCAGAGCCGTATCCCGATAGTGAAGGTTTGCTGGAACGCCAAACGAGAATCTGAATTCACTTGGGAACAAGTGGATCAGATGAAACTGACATATCCTCATCTTTTTTTCTTAGTTAATTGTAACTACCTATTTGCTTAAATTCTAATTTCGGGATGAAATTCCTTCTAACGGGGGGATGATGTGACAACCCAAAATTTCCATTATGTACTACATGTCAAGTCTATAGAATTCAGAACAATTAATGTTAACTTTCAAATAATTTGGGATAAGTTTGAACATTTCATGATTTACACTTTAGGAGATGCCAGGAGAGGGGATGCGTTTAGGGTTATTGTGTAACAATGACATTTCATACTCCAAGAAATTGGAATTATACAACCCGAACATGGAATTTGCGGTCCGAAACCCTAGGGGTATATATATGATCCTTAGCCAAAATTATTCATTTGTTCCATTTCCAACTAGAGAAAAGCCAAATTCTCTCTCTCGGATCTTCGGCCTTGCATCCCAAATCGTGAGTACTTCTATCTAAGAGTCTAATAGAGCTTGTTATGTGTCTAATACACTAGAAATCGTGTCAAAACCACAAGATCAAAGAGTTTATGGCCCAAGAACATCTTGGACCGTAAACCCTTCTTTAAGGGACAAATGATGCCCTAGTCCCTTCCTTTTTGCAATCAAACTGGCCTAGACTCGTATCCTAATGTATGTAGGACTAGAAAACACACAAGAACACCAAGAGTAAGGTGTTCACGGCCCAAGAAGTTCTTGGACCGTGAACTCCAAACCAAAGGGCCAAAGTGTGCTTTAAACTCTCCATAAGCCTTAAACACTAGCCTAGATGCATTCCTAGTTAAGTTAGGGACTTGAAATCACCAAAAACACCATACCCATGAGAGATTACGGCTGTAATCTCTAAGGGAATTGGTCCCAGGGCCGTGAACTCCTCAAAGGAGTTGAAAGGTGCCCTAATCTCTTCCAAGGACTAAGCCATCAAGTAGCAATACTTCTAAAGGACATGTAAGACTTCAAAACACCAAATAAACCTAAGCTTAGGAGCTTACGGCCGTAAACTCAAGGGTTTACGACCGTAAACTCCTTATTGTTATGGTATTGGAGAGTAAACTCAAGAATGGGGTCCTTTGGAACTCTAAACCCACTAGCCTTGTCCTACAACAACTTAGATGAAATCCTTAGGGCTTATAACACTTATATAAAGTGTTTATCATGTTCTAGGATGTCTTAACATTTTCAATTAGTATTTAAAGACTAATTGGGTGCATATATGTGTGATTATATGTTAACTAGGATCTTTGGGTGTGTACAAGTTTTCACTTGACACTTAGCAATCCTACACCGTTCAGTTCATTCAAACCACCAGCTACAGGTGAGTTCATACACCTTAATCAAAGTTTTAAATGATTTTAAATGCTTTAATGGGGGGGGGAATACAAGTAGAAAACAACATGCTAATGAATCAATCATATGTGATTTATAACTGTGTTTTCATCCAGCAGATTTCACATACTTCAAAATGTGATGCATGAAATGGTTTTCTATCTTAAAACACTACTAGAAAAAAGGCCGCTCATTGCGCGTCGTAAAACGCTCAGACGACGCGCAAATGCGTGTCAAGGAAGGCCATGTCATAAAGAGAGACGACGCGCATTTATGACGCGCATTTACGACACGCGGTTATGACACGCAATGCGTATCAAGGAAGGCCCTGTCATAAAGGAAGACGACACGCATTTGCGTGTCGTAACCTTACGACGCGCGTGTTTATGACACGCAATGCGTATCAAGGAAGCCCTTGTCAAGAAAGGCCATGTCATAAATGAAGATGACACACATTTTTGCGTATCATAATTTTAAATGTTCTAAAAAAATATTTATATATTTATTAATTTTTAAATTAAATTTGCATTTAATGTCTCATAATAGAAATAAAATATCATATACAAAAAATACAATCCATTGCATAAAATTTAATTTCATACAATTCTATTTTTTACAATATCTAAATTTGCATCTAATCTACTCTCTACATCAAATTCCAACTAAGTAAAGTTGCATCTTGCCTTTCATAATTCTTTAAGACTAATGCTCCAAACAGATGTTATATGGATAAGAAGTTTACATTGGCCCATCTACTCTGTGTTTCATACTAACAATTGAAATGAAGAATGCAACACTTGCATTTGCAGCATCTTATCTCTTTCGGCTTGAGCTTTCTTTTCCTCTTTTCCTCTTGCAACAAAAAATTACCAAAATCAGAATCACATAGAAAAGGCATATTGTGATTTCTTGCATTAAACACCAAAATCATAACTTTTGTGTGCAAGTTACTTATTATATCAAAGATAAAACAAGATTTTTGATTTTTGACATACAATAGAAGCAAGTTTAGTTTTAAAATAATTACCAGCAATTGCTTTGGTTTGTGCAGCAACAACTTCCATGGTGGTTCCAGCTTCTCGTTGCTCAAGAGTCTCCCCAACACAAGCAATAACCTTCAAACCTTGAGATAGTGCGTATGCAACATTGTCTCCAACAAACTGAATGAAACAAGAAAAAGAAAAAAAAACTTTTTCAGTAACTTGCATACAACACTGATTAAGATGTTCACAAGGAAAAGTGTGAATTGATTTGAATAGGCTGAGTAAAATCTACACAAGGAAAAGGGTACCTCATTAGTTTCATTCAATAGGGCTCTCCTTTCAGAGTGACCTAGGATGACCCAAGGGACACCCAAATTGGCAAGCATCTCAGCACTGTAAATATAGAAAACCAACTTCAGTATTTAGTAAGAATCAAGAAGAAGAAATTAGACATAGGAAATTGAAAAGTTTTAGAAAAAAAAAGGATGGTAATTTGATAAATGACACTTTGAAACATACCTAACCTCACCGGTGAATGCACCACCCTTCTTAACCCAACAATTTTGAGCTGCAACTTGGATTTCAGGCCTCAATTCACTTTTAACAGAGGTAAGAAACACAAAAGGAGGGCTCACCACCACCTCTGGTATGAAAAGTACTCAAAGGGCATTTACGTAATTTCACTTATTTATGGTCTCTTTATTTTACCCTTTGAAATTATGATGATATTTCAGGAAGTCATAACAGGAGCTGGCCACTCCAGTGCTATTGATTGGTGGGCAGTGGGTAAGCTTATTAATTTTCATGAATTAAAATAAGATTATAATATAAAAACAATGTATATCTGTAGCTCTACTTTGTATATTATTTTACTATAATTACTGAAAAAAATAATTGTTTACAAACTAAAATTTTAAACATGCCATTGAAAGCCAACAACTGAGACTAACCATATCACAAATGTCGATTCTGTTGCATCTGTTGACTTTGATTTTGAATAAGTTGTTGAAAATGAACATGCTGCTGAGATTGCATAGGAGTCTCATGTAGTGAATGCTGAGACCTGAAATTCATCTTTTCTGCCTGCTGAGTATTGACGAAATTTGACTGATTGACCATCAAAGGAGCACTCGTGTATGTAGTGCATGCAAGCTTACTGGATTCATGTTTTGATTATTCATCATTAATGTATTTGAGGTTGTGGGAACATAAAAGTTTCCTATTCGAGAAGAATCAGTGGTGCTACTCCCATAACCATCACCTGCAAAGTATACATATTAAGTACCCCATCAACATTAAAGAGGATACTACAATGCCAAAAGAAAAGAGAGAGAGAGAGAGAGAGAGAGAGAGAGAGAGAGAGATAGAGAGAGAGAGAGTACCCTGTGACATCTGTTGTTGATGGACATTCATGTTCCCATAATGAGAAGGTGTTACATAGCTTTCTGAGGTTCCTGAAGCATTCATCATAGGTGAATTATTGGGCATCATTCCTAATCCGTTGTTTATTGAGCCATTTGAAAAGCCATAAGCTTTCTGTTGTAAACTAGACCTGATTCCCCCACCCATATGGCTCCCAAGGCTATGTAATATGCGAATGTTTTGGCCACCGACTTGCTACTTCTGGTTCAGTGGCTGAGAATGAGATACCATTGTTGAGTCAATAGTCGATAGCCCAACAACATTGTTAGACATATCTTTGTTCATGTAAGACTGATTAGTATTACTATTATTAAATCTAGGAGTAGGTATCATCTGGCTGTCCATTCTTTGTGCCCCCATTGATGAAATGAAACTGTTTCCACTCGAAAAATTTGATGTTGACTGTTGATAACCATTCATCAAACCTCCTGCCAAAGTGGATCCAATGTTTTGATACAGAGTAGAAGAAAAGTCGATAATATAAAATAATAAGAGACAAATTTTACCATCAGACGACCCCAAGGAACCATTTTGCATCCCACTGGAAATTCGGGTGGTATTAGGTAAAAGGTTTCCTGTGTGCACAGGTGATGGCATCATGTGGCCATTATATTTGAGTTCCCACTTTGTGCCATGCCTGGATTTGGAATCATTGTTCCCATGGGAACAGGAGTGGTCAACTTGAAACACAGGAAAAATAAATAAATCCAATCAGCAAATTAATTTCTCCTTAACATCATCAGGTGTGGTCTCAACACCTGAAACACAGGAAAAATAAATAAATCCAATCAGCAAATTAATACTTGCACAATCTTTTTAGAAACAAATATTATTATTATATCAAAGAGAAAAAATTACCATCATCGAAAACACTAGAATTCTTGTATTGACTAACATGCTTGGCCATCTTTTGCAATCAAATTGTTGTTGTTGGTTTGATTCCCTGAAAACAGAGAATTCAGGAATTCATGAAGCTTCAATTTCCAACTAAATATCTCAACAAAATTTATTAACATAACATACAAACAACATGCAGTCCATTTGTCAGCAAGAAGCTGGTTTCTGTCCATTTGGTCCTTGCTCCCCGAGACTTTCTGATTCAGGTACTTATTTCAGAGTTTCATATCGATTTTGGTTCTCATTTCAAGGTTCCAAGGACCAAAATCGATATGGAACCTTGAAATAAGGACAAAAATTATTAAAAAGTTTCAATTTTGGATCAAACACGATGAAAATCAGAAAGCACAGGGACCATTTTCTAATTATTCTTAATCTGATACAGTGTAACGCAAACAGCATAAAAAAGTTGGAAATCAGTGCAGATTGCAAATCAAAAGCAAGTAATAGGTAAATAATCAATGATAGACATACCCTAATAAAAGACTTGGAAGCTTGATTTTCATTCTGCTACGAATTTGATGAGAAAGCCTGATTTTCTCATGTTTGCAGAGTACACCAAAGTAGCAAAAAAGTTTTGAAAGTTCCACAATGATGACTTCATAAGCAGTGGAACTGATTTTTTCACCATATGCCACAATTAGTTAGTGTATTCAAGTTAGAAAGTGTTGCTTGCCTTAATGCTCGATTAGCCGATTTTTGAAAAGAAGAAAAACCATGGTTCAAATTTTGGTCCAATTTTCAATGTAACAAGTAGAATTCCCTTAAATGTTGGTTTTGGTTATACCTTGCAGTTAACTCCACAATAACATGTTCTAGGACACATGAATGGTCTAGGTACAGTGGAGATGTAGCTATAACTGCAAAAGCCTGAAAAAAAATTCAAGGGTCAGAGATAAAAGTATATGTTGTTGCCCACATTGTATCTTTTACAAGTTCCAACCTTTTTTTTTCGTTCAGTTTCCACTTTATTACATATTATTTTGTTTACCAAGTATATGATACCGAGGGGGCATTTGGCTCCCATAATGTTTTGGAAGGAATTGGAATTTGTCAAAGGAATCAAAATCTAAGAGGATTGGAATCTGACAAATTGTAAATTACTGGTTGACAGAAAATAGAATGGAAGATTATAACGAAAATTAAATAGTTCTAGATTCACTTTTAAATATATCTTTTTTGTTATATATACTGAGGGTATGGTATGAGGGTATGGTATGGAATTGAATTCCTTCCACCCATTCCTAGGAATGGTAAAATCCATCAAACATGGAAAACTGAAGGAATCTAATGGAATTGATTCCGGCCATTTGGAACCAAACACGCCATGGAATGGAATCTCGAATTCCAATTCAACCGGAATCCACAAACTAAACACATCCTAACTTGAATTGGAAAAAGCTTCAACATTCAATAAGGAAACCTAAAGAAAGTATATAAACAAACCTTAACAGCTGTAAGTCGGGTTATCTCATTTCCCATTCGATCTACAAGAACAGGAAGGCAAGCCAGTAATTCTGCTGTGAGATGATCACCAAATGTTGAAACAACAAGCCCCATACAAGAGATAGCACATTCCTTAACCTCCTGGAGAAAGACAATTATGTTATCCCAAATTCCCAATACAAGTTCACAAACAAGTACTAACCTGGTCTTGATCTCGGTTTGTCAATCGTGACAAGATGGCATTATATATTGGATGGACATAAGATTTGAAATCAAAATTAGAAACCTAAATAAATCAATAAAGTAATATCAGAGCATAAAAATAGATAAATACAAGAAATTTTTGGAATAGATCATGAAATAGAAAGGGATAACACCTCAATGTTTGCTCGAACAAGTTCCCCGCATACTCTTAATGCCTCTGCAGTAACTTTGTAATAGCGTTCACCAACAACAGATAAAACAGGAGCAGAAATAGCCTACAAGAAGATGTCAACATAACAGTAATATTAAAATCTAGAAATCCTAAAGTAGAAACCAAAAAAAAGTGGGACCCTTTATATGGATAATACATTGTAAGGGACCGGTAATAGTAATTGTCAGATGCAAAACATTATTGCTCTCAAGAAACTAAAATGAAAATATTAACGAAATCACTGATTTTTTTCCTAAGTTATAATAAGCAGGTGGATCATAAAGTGTCTTTTGGGATATAATGTAACATAATAATCCATTCCATATTAATAGTCTCTTAAACTAGACAGTTCTAGCTGGTAATTGCACTACTAAAAATAGATACCAGCTACATAGTCTTTTAACTGTTCATTTGAGAATTCATCTTCTTTTCTTCTTTTTTGAATTTTATCCATTTGAGTACTACTTCTTGTTCACTAACAGATCCCAATATTTGTTTTTTGTTTTTGTTATGTTTTTTTTTTAATTTGACTTTTGGGGATTTTGTTTGGTTTCAGGTTTCTTGTAGAGGAAGATGAAGGACATTAAGAAGACGAAAGAGACAAGGGCATAATGGTCATTTTCATAAATAATTGGTTGTGTCGTAATCAATACTCTTTAAATAATTCCGTAAAACATCTGAAATGCATTGCTTTTGTGATTGTCATTAAGGATCCAAGAATCTATTTAGACATGAACTTTGTAGCTGAATCCATTGAAGAATCAATCAACATTCTCATTTTCATTCACGAGGGTAAAAGTTGAAATGAAATAGCTGCTTTTACCATAGAACAAATACAGTCCTAACAAATGATCCTATGGCAGAAAGTGCAAATAAAATTCATAAATTGAGCTCTACCGGAAATATATGCAGAAACCAAAAGAATTTTTTTCGTTCAGTTTCCTCTTACCGAGTATAAGACTCACAGGAACACTGTAGAGAAGCGACTTGGACATGATGATAAAAAAACTTAATCAAAACTATGAGTAAATTAACCTAATCACTACAGATTACCTAAAAAATCATAAACCCTAGAAGTTTCTCTAGATTAATTTGGGGAAGTTGCATATAAATTGAAACATACATAAGCCCTAGAAATCCATTAACATGTAAAGTACCTGACAGATGCCATCATTGTCAAAAAGAAACTCCTGGAAGAGATCAGCGACGCCCAATCATTGCGGTCCAATGAAGCAGGATCTACAATACGTGTTTTGATGTTGTAACGTTTTTGGTTGCAAATTTGTAGGTCATTTGGAGATGGAAGACTATCACTAGAACAATACGTGCTCTCAATGACTTATTTTGGGAAGCCATGTGGCACCGATGAGCAACAGAACAACTCCTAGATGAAGATGATGACAAACGTGGTGGGCGGTGGAGGCGCTACTTAAGGCATCGGGTTAGGGTGTCCATCGGAAGGGTTTATTTACCAGCGGGAAGGGCTTCTAAATGTGAGAAGCTGTTGTGAGCTCTAAGAAGTATGTGAGGTCCGGTTCAAAGCCCTAGTAACTTATTGATTATGTGAAGATGGGCCATATGCGAAGATAAAAGATGAAGACGGACCATATTTGAAGAATTTTGGGCAAAGGTATGGTTAGATTGGTTCAAAGCGTATCTATGGATATTAAAGCGGCCATGGAATTTGCAGAAGTTGTACCAGTTTTAGGGATAAATCGAACTAGTTGGTCTTTGTTGTTGATCTTCTTTGCCGTGATTACTGGCTCGTGAATAGAGAGAAAGGATAGGGTTTCTTGATTGAGAGAAGGAGGGGGAGAAAATGAAGGTCATCAGCAAGTGGAGAGGAATGAATGAGCGGGTCCTCCAAAATTTTGGGGATTTTTGTCGATCGATCATTTCCCGCCTAAAAGGCGTGTTTCATTAAAAATTTATAAAGCGACATACTTACATGACACACATTTTATAAAAGGCGCCCTCCGCATTTCCTTTTTTTTCTTTTCTAACACTAATTTTAGGGCACACACAAATGCGCGTCTTCTATCCGTCAAATTTTGCAAAACTGACACTATTTTTTAGGGCACCCACAAATGCGCGCCCTCTATCGGCGAGTGTCATTGTTTGCGCGTCATTAAAGGCCAGTTTTCTAGTAGTGAAAATACCTTGTTATCAAATGTATTACGTTTGAAATGTTTATTAAAATGACATCAAGTCATTGTTAATTATTGTTCAAAACTCTAAGATATCTTACAAAACCATTTTTATCTTCTTGATCAAAACTATATCTATACACTTACTTTCTTATATATGTATTGATATGATAGCTTTCATCCTTCATTTAGTTTCCCACACTCTTGTGTAACAAGGGTGTATAAACCTGCTTGGACAATCAATTACCTTCCAGTTAACTATTATAGGGATAGTTAGGAAATACAAAACATTATTCCTATTACAAGGAATTACACCAGATTCGGTTCATTCATGAGTCTATACTATACATTACATGTTACATGAATACGTCTACATCGATACACTTACAATAATACATTTACATATATACATTTATTTGTATACACTTACATGGATACTTGTACCTAGATTCTATATGATGAGTTACTAGTACATACCATACGTGTAAATTTGTTCTGCCTATCCTAGTGCTAAAGGATAACTAGACGGGACTAACCATTCCGGAACCCACCTGTTAGCAACAGAGGTAATGAACATCTACGGATGCTTGCGGTTAATACTTATATTAGGAGTACCTTTACGGGACTAACCATTCCTTAAACCTGCTGCCAGCTACAGAGGAAAATGAACAATCTACAGATGTTCAAGGTTATACATTTCGACAGTCACGATGTCGTGTTTATCCTAATGCAAAAGGATAATACTTTTATGGTTATATTTTCCCTATTACTTTTATTTTGTGTTACATTCACATAAACGAGGAGGTAGACTATATATTGTTAATAGTAGTCATAAAGGGGAAAACCATTTTTGTTACAGCAAAACATACCGGTCTTGGTAGAAGACTACTTTCATACATACAGGTCTTGGTAGAAGACTACTTTCATACATTCGGGTCTTGGTAGAAGACTACTCTTATAACTAATAGGAAATATGGGATTTTCTAGGGTTTCATACTTACATCAAAAGTGTCATTCAAAGATTTGCATAGCATTCATAACAGTTTCCAAAACAAGACAATGACACTTAAATACTTATGAATTCACCAGCTTTATGTTGATACTCGCTTTCAAAATAACTTGTATTCTCAGGCCACCAGTAGATAGGTATGATGGCCAGGTTTTTAGAAGACGGAGCACAGTCAAGACTCGTCTTTTATTTTGATTTTATATTTTGGTGTCTTATTACTATCAAAGAACACACAAGTATTAAATATTTACTTTTAATGCAATGGATGATGTTGTTGCTTGTTAACTACTTTGCACTGTTGTGATACTGTACATGACGTCCTCCACCCCTGAACGTTTCCGTCGTTCTCGAGTCTGGGGTGTGACAGTAGCAGATGCCCTTAGTCGAAAGGAGTACTCAGGTCGTAGTGTGAAGGCACTAACCATGACCATTCATTCGCATCTGTCCACATAAATTAAGGAGGCTCAGTTAGAATCCCTAAAGCCCGGAAATATGGCGGATGAAGCCTTAAGAGGAATGGAGAAAAACTTGGAAATCAAGGATGGCGGTGTTTGTTACTTCATTAATCGGATTTGGACACCGAAGTTTGGTGGATTCTGAGAGGTCGTTATGAATGAAGCTCACAAGACCCGATACTCCGTGCCTCCAGGTTCAGATAAAATGTATCTAAATCTTAAGAAACTCTATTGATGGCCAAATATGAAAGCCGATATTGCTACCTTTGTGGACAAGTGCCTAACTTGCACCAAGGCCAAGGTAGAATATCAAAAGCCCTCAGGTTTAATGCAGAAGCCAAAGATACCTGAGTGGAAGTGGGAGTGGATTACAATGGATTTCATAACTAAGTTACGCAAGACCCCAAGTGGTCATGACTCCATTTGGGTAATCATCGATAGATTAACCAAGTGTACTAACTTCCTACCAATTAAGGAAACAAACAAGATGGAGAAACTGACCAGAACATACATCAAAGAGATTATGCGACTGCATGGTGTGCCAATCTCCATTATCTCCGATAGAGACAGTAGATTCACTTCGAGATTTGGCAGTCGCTATAGAAATCTTTGGGGACTAAATTGGACATGAGTACAGCCTACCATCCACAAACTGACGGGAATAGTGAGTGTTGGGTCTAAAATTATGGTCTATACTTTGGTTTTCTAGGAAAATGTATTTTTATGTCTAGGACCATAAACAGCTCAGTGTTTACGGCTATATATGTGTTTACGGTTGTGTATACAGCCATATACGAGTTTACGGTCGTAAATCCATGTACGGCCAACTGTCTCATATATATATATATATATATATATATATATATATATATATAGGGTGAGGAGTGCTAGAGAGAAGAATAGTGTGTGTGTGTGTGTGAATCTCTGGTAAGGATCTTCATTCATATCATCAATACATTATATTCATATTATTCTTCTTCTCCTTCTTCTTCATTAGATGTGGCATCATCCGCTTGAATGGGATTCCGCACCATCAAACGAATCTGATTGATACACAAGCAGAATGGGGACTTACAATTGGTATCAGAGCCAAATCAGTGTCAAATTGGATCTTCGTGTGTGTATGGCCAGAAAACTTCATCATTTTTTAGACTAATTCGAGATTACCTATTGAGTTTCTGCTTCTGATCAACATTCAAAGGCTTAGAATCAAAACTTACTTGGAAATTCAAGTGTTTTTGGTGTGTACGGTTAAACCCAGTGTGTACAGTTGAGCTTAAATGAAGCGCGTATGGCCGGACTCACGTGTACGGCCGTACTCCATTCAAGATCATTGACTTTAATCGAGTGTACGGTTGGAGTGTCCGGTTGAAGTGTACTATTGAAGTGTATGGTTGGAGTGTATGTTTGGAGTGTACGGTTGGCATGTATGGTTGTGATCCTTTGTATGGCCGTAAACTCCTTAGTTGCTTCAACTTCTTAATTTTAAGCGTTTTTCTTGTTAAGTTTTCGATCTGTTCATTTCTGAAAAGCCAAAAACAACAAACAAAAATGGACTCACAAAACTCAGAAATTCATCATGAACTGGATTCCATAATGGGAACAACCACACGTATTCCATGTCTGTAATCTGCTGAAGGTTTCCCAGAATGGAAATATCGGATTGAGAAGTACATCAAGATGAAAGATTTCAAAGTATGGCATAGCATTCTCAGAGGACCTGTCATGATTACTACCACACTTGCAAATGGAACAATAATTGACAAAGTGTTTACAGACTACGCTGATGAGGATTTTGAAAAAGTCGAAGAACAAGAAAGGGCTCTGGCTACTCTGACCATGGCTTTATCTCTTGATATAGCTCAAGGTTTCAGAGAATATGATTCAGCCAAAGCACTACGGGAAGCTCTAATTGAAGTCTACGAAGGAAACGAAGACATGAAACAGAGGCGTCAGGATATGCTAAGACAAAAATTCAATATGTTCAATCATATTCTTGGTGAAACCTTGGAAGCTAAGTTACAGCGATTTACCACACTCACTACTAAAATGAGTTTAGGCCGAATTTTTGTGCCTAAATTTGAAATAAACAAGAAGCTGCTCAATTCTCTGCCATGGTCTTGGAATATGAATGTTGATGTGATCAAGAAAACAAAAGACCTTAATAGTCTAATTTTAGCTAAAACAATGGCAATCATTAAAGCTTGTGACTTGGATGACAAGCAGAGAGAGATTAACCATGTCAATTCATACTCCATTATGAATCTGGGGATTCAATCCAAAAATGCCTTTTCATCTTTAACCACTCCTCAAGTTTAATCATTTGCTGCTTCCCAACCATCATCATATGTCATTCCATCTATGCAAAGTGCTCACTCTTCAGTTTCCTATCCATAAGTTGCTTCTTCTTCAAAGGCTCCTGCTCCAGATCCCACTCCAACCCTTGCTCCTAAAGAGAATGACAAAAATTTGGCTCTAGCAACCGGTTTAGTAAATTGTTATAATGCTTTTGTATCCGGTGAACTGCCCCCTCAATTGTCATTTGCTGATCTGGACCAAATTCATCCTGAAGATGTTGAAGAAACGGATATTACTTGGCAAATTGCAATGTAAGTATTCAGGGCAAATCAATTTTCAAAGAAAACTGGAAAGAGCAATTGGGGAATGAATGCAGAAAAGAAGGTAGGTTTCAACAAGGGAAAGCTTTGTTGGTACAACTGTCACGAGCCGAGTCACTTTGCTCGTGATTGTTCGAAGCCTGACAGATGAGTAAACACTAATCGAACGATGGTACCAGTTGGGAACATTCAAGGAAATGTTGTTGTTAACAGTGAGACTGCAAATCTGGTTGTGGTAGCTCAGTCATTTGACTGGGAGGACCAGATTCAGGCCTTGAATATTTCAGGATCTGAAAATGCTCACTTGACTCAAATCAATGACATTCCTGAAGAGAAAGCTGAATTGGACCTAGAGGAAGAAATGATGGAGCTGCAATTTACATTCATGGTGTTTACCACTCCAGAGACAGAAAAAAAAAAAGAGGTAAGTCAGACTTCTTGTTCTCAAACATGCATTAATAATGTTAAAAATCTACTTGAGCATATAGAATTGTTACGTAAAGAGAACGAGGACCTAAAATACGATATATATCAACTTAGGAAAGGGAAAAAAACCTTTGCAAGCACAATTAGAAGCAAAAACAAAAGATTTTAGGAAACTTCAAGAAGAATACATCAATAAATGTGCTAACTATAGATACATAACAGAACAACTTGCAGAGTTAACTGCTAAACTTGACGCATTAAAACATAAGTTTGAAAATGCAGATTTTAATTTCAAAAAATTTAATGCGTCGAGTGAAGTAGTTGCATCAATGAAGGAAAATAGTTTGAGATTTAAAAATAATCAATCAAATGGTTTAGGTATGATAAAGTGCGTCCTCCTTTTAATCATACCTATCAGTATAACCCTTTGACTAAAGAGGAAATGGACAGAGAGACACATCTCAAATATGGCAATCCTGCAATATTTGTGTCGGGATGTGGTCCTCGGGTTGTGAGTACTAATGTTTCCACTTCTTATGCAGATCAACCATTAAGTCAAATCAAGCAAGAAGCTGAAGAAAATGTGTCTGATAATAAGATTGTTTCTGAACCTGTTGTTTTTGTTTATAATGATGTTACTTTTGTTTCTGATTCCAAAGCTAATGTTGTGTCTTGTGATGATTCTGTGTCAAAGTCTGACAACTCAAATTTCTTTGATATGTTTGATGATTTGTTTGACAATGTTGATGTTCCGGTCTTAAGCACATCCACTTCATCCTCACCATCCACTTCACCCTCACCATCCACTTCACCCACACCCAACACACACACTGACTTTTGCATATGTACTTGTGGGAAAAATAAGGGCGTCATTAAAAAAATAAATCGGAGAAAGGCAATACCAGTTTTCGTGATCAAAAACAAATTTGTTTTGACTGTGGTACTGCCGGCCACATCGCTCGAAATTGTTCCAACCAGGGATTTGTGCATTTTTGCTCACCAAGGAGAGAGAACGAGTCTCGAGGAAGGTCTTTAACTAGAAAGTCCTCGAGATATCGCCCTCAAGATGATGATTGGAAGGTTAATCATAATAAAACAAGGGCCGTTTTTAAATCAAATAAACAGGTTTTCGATAAATCAGCCACAGGTGCTTTGCCAAAATCGAATGCAACTAAGTCAAAAATTGATTTCGTCAAAGGGTGCGTCAGGATCTTCGACTAATTTTAGTCGATAATCTAGACGCTCAAAGCTAAAGAAAACCATTTCCAAATCACCTTTGAAATCTTGAACACATAAATACCAGTAGGTGCCCAAATCTACTTCCGGCCAATCATCATCACCCTTTGAAAGTGTTTCCAATAATGATTCAAAATCAAAAAGTACAAAGGATAAATCTGTAAATGTTAAGGGTCAACCCAAGGTTGTAATGACCTGGGTCCCTAAATCTAAATAATCCCGCTCACTGTGCATGAACAGTTGCGGAGGAATGTCGCCAGACCCTGGTATGTCGACAACGGTTGTTCCCGACACATGACAGGAAACATCTCCCAGCTAAACGACATTCAAAATTTTAATTGGGGATATGTTTCCTTTGCGGGAGGTGAAGGTGTAAAGATCACTCAAACAGGAAGAATATCAAATGGAGTGCTGAGTTTCGAGAATGTCAACTACGCTCCCGAGTTAAAGGACAACCTGTTGAACGTTTCTCAAATTTGTGACAAGGGTTATTCAACTCATTTCACTGATAATGAGTGTCTGATTCTGAAGCCAGACATTGTTATCCCGAAAGACTGGATTCTTGTAAAATCTAAATGGGATGGCAATGCATACATCATTGACATGAATAACAACATTCCTGAACAAGTCACTTGCCTCTTCTCCAAAGTCTCCGAACAAAATGCTATGATGCGGCACCAAAGATTGGGACATGCTAACGCAAAGAACTTGAATCATCTTGCGAAGAATGATATGGTTCGTGGACTTCCTGTTAGAGAGTTCATGATGTATGTGTGTGTATCCAAGGTGTACCTGACGTTTTTGTGATATTAACGTGTGCATGCTTGGTTTAATCTTTCCTCAAATCCATTCTTATTCTGATTGATTGCTCTCTGTTTGATCACTGGTTTGGATCCTTGAAATCAGGACTTACAATATTTTTATGTCTAGGAATGTAAACAACTCAGTGTTTGTGGCTATATATGTGTTTACGGTTGTGTGTACAGCCAACTGTGTCATATATAGAGGGTGAGGAGTGCTTAAGAGAAAAAGGCTAGAGAAGAAGAGCATATTGTAGAGAGAGAAACTAGAGAGAAGAATAGTGTGTGTGGGTGTGTGTGTGTGTGTGAATCTCTTGTAAGGATCTTCATTCATATCATCAATACATTAGATTCATATTATTCTTCTTCTCCTTCTTCTTCATTGGATCTGGCATCATCTGTTTTATTGGGATTCTACACCATCAAACGGGTATGATTGATACACAAGCAGATTGGGGACTTATAGTGAGAGGACCATACAAACCCTAGAAGACATGCTGAGAGTCTGTGTGATTGACTTTGGTAAAGCATGGGATACCCATTTACTACTAGTCAAATTTTCATACAACAATAGCTACCAATCTAGCATCAAGGTTTCCCCGTTCGAAGCCCTATATGGCTACAAATGCAGATCCCCTTTGTGCTGGGCTGAAGTAGGAGACACGCAATTAGCCAGAGGCGAAGTTCCAAACAACACTCTCACTGGCCCGGAGATCATTCGGGAAACCATAGAAAAGATCGTACAAATCCGAGAACGACTAAATGCCTCTAGAGACAAACAAAAGAGCTACGCAGACAAGATGCGAAAACCCTTGGAATTCCAGGTGGGTGACCGTTTTCTGTTAAAGGTCTCACCTTCGAGGGGCATGATATGCTTCGGTAAGCATGAAAAATTAAATCCAAGATACATAGGACCGTTCGAAATCCTCACTAGAATCAGCCCAGTAGCTTACAAACTCCGTCTACCACAAGAACTTAACAACGTACACCCTGTCTTCCACATGTCAAATTTGAAGAAGTGTCTATTTGACAAAACTCTTGTGATTCCACTCGATGAGATCGAGGTAAACGAGCGTCTTAACTTTGTGGAAGAACCCGTAGAAATTATGGATAGGGAAGTCAAACGAACGAAATAAAGTCGCATACCAATAGTGAAGGCTCACTGGAATGCCAAGCGTGGACTTGAATTCACTTGGGAGCGAGAGGATCAAATGAAACAAAAGTACCCGCATCTTTTTCCTAGTCCATGATTGTATTCATTTTAGAAAGAATTTTGGGACAAAATTCCCTCTTACGGGGGGATGATGTGACAACTCGATACTTTCAAGTCAACAAAAGTCAAATCCGATAAATAAAATTTCGAGTTTTATTTTATTCCGTTAAGTTCGTAAGGGTTAGAAAATAATTTATATTATATAAATAACATTTATATAAGTTTTCGGAATAAAAAACATTCGAAAATCAGCATCTTTTCCACCAGAATTGAAAACCCTCGCACCAAAACTCTTTTCGGCCGAAAACCTTTGACCGAAAACTAATTTCAGTTGAAAACTCTTTTCCGGCCGAAAACCCAACCGTATATATATTTTTCCTTCGAACACTTAATCATTTCTCATCTTTTTCACCCGAAAACACTCTCAATTTGCTCCCAATGATCATCCAATAATATTTATACCTTCAAGTGAAAACCTTTAAATCTTCATATTTTCACCAAGAACACCAAGAACATCCTTCAAATCTTCAAGTGACCAAAAAAACCCAGGACTAAGAATCTGTGTTCGGCCGAGAGCCCCACTTGGAACCGAAAACTCTCTTCAACACTTATACAATTCTCGGTAACTATTCCTAACACAAAACAAGTGTTTTCTAACACTTTAATTTATGGTTTCGCTAATTTAAATACAATTATGTGTTTAACTATTATTAGGATACCGTTAATTCCGCTTACGTCAACCCGATGATCATCTCTACAACACCGATACACAAACACATACTAGAGGTGAGTTCATACCCCTACATTTTCAACGTTTTTAATGTTTCTAGGGGGAGAATACAAGAAAAACACAAGGACTTCGTGTTTATACAAAATTTTTTCTTTTTAAACAGTTTTAAAACTTTTGCAATCAATTCAAAGCGAGTATTCGCTACATTTCATAAAAATATTCTTATATTTTAACCCTTTTGTAACATGTCAAGCATAAGGGTGTTATATTTTCGTACAATGAAAGTTGTAAACGTTTTCAATACCCTACAAAACACTACATTTAAACTATAATTGGTATAGTTTAGGAATCATTACACTATTTCACTAAGTACAATACATAGAACAAGAACATTTATTCAAACTATAGTTGGTATAGTTTGGGAAGCACTACTCTAATACACTAATACAAGTATTCGCTACTAAAATAATTATTTTACATTACAAAGTATATTATTCTCAAGGAAATGCATTCAGTTACTAGTACAAGAGAACACTACAACACTACACGTAAACTAGTTAATACAGCGTTGTGAGGCATTACTTCAAATGTACCCTTTGGGGTATGGAACTAAATCCTATACAATATAACCAGAGTCTCCTGGAGGGAGAGCGTGAGATTTGCATATAGATCTATACAGGATTGACAATCCCACACCTGAACTGTTAGCTACAGTTAGGCCGGCAGGCCTGGGGTGACAAATGTCATAACTATCAGACACCTGAAGAACATCGTAGAGGTCACTAAGTCATATCAAGCATGGTTATATGAAACTCACAACAGTATAACTAAAACATATGTTTACGGGATTAACATTACTTCAATGGTTTTATTTTATTTAATAAAACTACTGTGAAACACTACTTTGCACTACAGCTAGTGGTATCCAGGCGTCAGTGTTGTAAAACTCGCCGAGTTGGTCGATTACTCCTCCAAGTACTCGCTACTTGTCCCCTTACCAAGGCGAGTTACAGAATCTCGAGTACTCCCCGATCGTACCCTTATGTATACATATGTTTAACACAAACATGTGATTATTACTATATATATATATATATATATATATATATATATATATATATATATATATATATATATATATATCTTAAATTTTTAGTAATTATTCACGAAATGAGACCATTATGTGTTTTTTTAGTTTTTGTGTATTCACATCGATCTAATTTTGTTATATATTTCAATCAATTTATGATTTTAACTTATGATTTTGATATATATAATTTCCCTAAATATATTTCTACATGAATTAACAAATCTAAGTACTCCCCAAGTACTCCCGAGTACTCGCTACTCGGTAGTCAGCCGAGCAGGTACCGAGTAATGAGTTTTACAACCTTATCAGTCGTACATATAAAGATTTTCATACAAATACATATATAGTTAGGGGTGAGCAAAGGCGGGTACCCGCCCTAATTCTCTGGAACCGGAACCGGCGGTTCTTGAAATCTTGGAACCGGAACCGGTTCCAATATCGGGTACCCGGTTCGTACTTTTCTTTCTTATAATTTAATCGTTATAAACCATAAACTAATCGTATATTATTAACTAAAAATTATTTGTGAACAATATAAATTAGTTATGAATACGATTTTCATGTTATATTTTTCGAAAACCAAATATTGTTAAAAATGTTGAAAACCAAATGAAATATAATAGTGGATGTTTACATATTGTAACTCTCTGTTACTCAAGTCTTAATTGCTTTTCAAATTCTTCCAATTTTACAGGTTCCCATCGCATTAACATATCAATTAGCATTTTTTATCTTATTAGCAAACCACTTAAATTAATGTTTACAATGGAGTTCTGTAAATGAAAAAGGTCTCACTCATTGTCCAAAAATGAGAACCAATAACACATCTAAACTTATGTTAGACTGGTTAGCACGTTTATATATATATATATATATATATATATATATATATATATATATATATATATATATATATATATATATAAACAGGTTCCGGCGGGTAACCAGTGGGTAGCGGTTCCATAAAAATAAGAACCGGAACCGGAACCGCTTAAGGCGGCTCCCGTTCCGGAACCGGCGGTTCCATGGCGGTTTCGGTTCTGAAAGCGGATACCCGGTTTCGTTGCTCACCCCTAGATATAGTACTCTATTTTCTAGCATAGGGTACTCTAATACAACATACAATTATATGGAATACACATGAAATAGTTTATCTATTTACAATACTACATTACATTCACTATAGAAAATATTGGATTTTTTGGAGAAACATACTAGCATTTTCAAAGTACAAAGACAAGTTTCCTATTACTAAAACATACTTATGAACTCACCAAATTTGTAACGCCCTGACTTTCAGGTATTGGTTATGTGAGAATTTCTTGATTTCAAGGTCTACTCGACGAGTTGGTTGCCCTACTCGTCGAATAGCAGCGGGTTGGTCCGCGTGTTTTAGTGATCTACTCGCCGAGTCCAAGAAGGGATTCGACGAGTAGGAGCTGGCAGATGAAACCCAAAATCCTGTGGTTTTGCACCCTATTTAAAGGATCATTGGCCTCCCCCAGCCTCGCCTTTATAGCTTCTTGGCACCCTTAAACCCTAATCGTGTGTGTGTGTGTGTTTCTTTGGTGTGATAGAGACTTGAAGAGAGATCTTGGTGAGGAACACTTAGGGAAACAAGTAAATCGAAGCTAGGAACTCATGGGAAGAAAGGATATACATCAATTGACATTCTCTGTAAGGTATTAAGCTATCTCTGTGGCTCATATCATCTTTAATCTCTTTTTAGGTGGGTTTTAGGAAAGGCTTTTGTGTTTGAGCCAAGATCTGAAGCTGAAACTTCAGATATGGACTCCCTTTGGTCTCTAGATCCATAAAGGTATCAGTTTTGTCAAGTATGAGCCTTCCCTCAAGTGTTAGACTTCATTTTAAGCTTAGTTTTGTCATTTTAGGGCCTTAAAGCTTTGCATGCATGTAAATTTTGCAACTTTACGTGATAAACAGGCATTGGAAGGTTGGATCTATAATCTGGAGTCTTTGCATGGCTTAAAAAGCATCTGTATGGATGAAGGTTTGCAGGGACTCGGTGAGTGGCAAGGTCGACTCGGTGGGTCCAATGAAGTTGGTTGTGGGCTCGGCGAGTCAGATGAGTAACTCGACGGGTCCAATAAAGATTGGTCTGTACTCGACGAGTTGGTAAAATTAGGCAAGAACTCGGCGAGTGGTTGAGGGTGCTCGACAAGTTGAGATCAACATGGACTGATGACCTTGACAATTGACTTTGACTTTGACCAAGGGTTGACCCCTGGGGTATCTCGGGAATTTATGAACTTTGGATGTGTTGGATATATGTGGTGGCGTTGGTCCGAGAGTTGAGTTTTCTATTTCCAGTCGGCAGTTGCAAGGTGAGTTATCCTCACTATACTTAAGGGTCTAAGGCACCAACGTCGGCCCTTTGGATTGTATCTAGTTATGTTATGCTAGTATGATCTGTTAGATCGGTGTCCTAAAGGGTAGGATAATATTATGTGGTATGTGGCATGATCTGTTAGACCGGTATCCTAGAGGGTAGGATAATATTATGTAGTATGTGGTTTGATCTGTTAGATCGGTATCCTAGTAGATAGGATGGTATGATGCGTTATGTGGTATAATTTGTTAGATCGGTTGTTGTCTATAGACTGATATGTGATTATCTGTTATATATATGTGCACATGTTTGTTTGGCGGTTGAGGCTTATCTACTTTGTGCAGAGGCCACTAGACATGGGCATTCCAACTTGTTGGTTGTGGGCCTAGGGTATTCCATCCCGAGGATGATTGGACCCATAGTATGTTGGCATTCCAACCTGTTGGTTGAGGGCCTAGGGTATTCCAAACCGATGGTTGACTGGACCCATATTATGTTGTTTATGATTCTATGTGTATTACTGTGAGTATGGGTGTTTTGGGGGAGCTCACTAATCTTTCGGGCTTACAGTTTCAGTTTATTGTTTCAGGTACATCAGGGGATCGCAGCAAGGCGAAGGCGTGATCATACAGCTCCTCATATTTTGTTATGCTTTCTGGGAAAACTCTGATGTAGACTATTTGGAAACAAAATTGTAATAACTATTGGTTTTAAATGTTTTTGAAAAGTTTAAAATTGGCTTGAAATTTTGAGGTGTTACAAAATTAAATGTTGATATACTTTCAAAATCACTTGTATTCTCAGGGAACCAATAGACAGGTACACCCGCAAGATTTTGAGAACCCGGAGCGATATAGAGTCTCGTCTTTTATACTTTTGTTATTCACTATTGATGTCATATAAACTATGTTATGAATAGATGTAAATACAATATTTTATTAATATAATGGTTATGTTTGCTTTGATTACTATTATACAATTGTTATGATACTTTACATGACGTCCTCCGCCCCGAGCATTTCTGCCGTTCTGGTTTGGGGGTGTGACAGCAACTATTCCCATGGTCTAAGCATAACCAAGAATTCTCCTTCCCATAGGCTTCTTAGATTCTCCAAGATTCTTACTGATTCGAGTATGGATCCGGTGCTTTCAGTAGTATGGGCCCAATACTACCTTCCACAACTATCCATACTTTCCTCAATAATCTTCTCGAATCCTCTAAGTCACCTACTCCACTGATGCACCAAATATCCGCTAAACAGCAGCATAATACCCACCAAAGCAACTCCTAGGCTCCCCTAGGTTCCTAACCTCACCGAACCGTCCCACTAAACTCATTGGCATATATCCTAGGCTTTTCTAGGTTCCCAATCTCACCCTGCCATCAGCTACTGAAGAACTCCCCATGATGCCAGCCATCCACCTCCTGGATACCGTCATATCCACTTAGTAGCTGACTCCCATCACTCAAAAGTTCCACAAAGCACAAAGCAAGCAGCATTCATGCAGTGACTCTCCAGCCCATGAAACTTTCATAGAACATTCAACCCACATACCACAACTCATGCTATCTACATTCACCCTCACTGTCGGGTGCCTTATGCATGCAAATCATACACAAAACAGGATCTAACAGACTGTCAAATAATAGACTCTTCCCTAGGACCACAACCAGACAAGGAACATGAAATAAGGCCAAATCAATTATTCTAAGGCTATAAGATCCTAACCATATACAATTTTAAAAGCATACACTTAGCAATTACTAATACCAATAGTCATTCCCATTCCAGCATAGCATCCAATATCTCCAAGGCTACAGACATCACATATCATGCCAATCTATTGTTGACTACTCAACACTAGCATGAAAGTCTACCATCTCATACAACATATAAAGGCATCTCTCCTATCCCTAACTAGCATGCGATTCACATATTCATAAATATAGTCATAACTGATAACATATATGGGTATTTCTGGGGAAATCTTACTTGAGCTCGGCCGATTTCATGCACCACACTCTTTCTTTTCTTAGAAAACTCTTTCCTTGAAAATATTTTTCTTTTGAAAATTTTACAGATCCTCAGTTTGAGTTCAGACACACCCAAAAGTATGTTGGAATCCCTTAAACCAAGGCTCTGATACCAACTTGTAACGACCCAAAAATCAAGGATAAAAATTTCATTTTTATTATAGTCAAATACAATTGTTACTTAATCCAAACATTCAAAAACACTTCTTAATTAAAACATTTATCATAGTTACATCCCAAAATCACATAATGCGGAAAACACGGGTGTGTGCGCTGCGATCAAGCCATGCCCTCCCTTTCCAAATCGATGATACTTGAATGCATAAACAAAACTATATGCACGAAGCTTAGTGAATTCCCTAGAGCATACCCCACATAATCCACATAATCACATAAACCATATCAACCACATAAGCCATGCGTATAAGCATATAAGGATGCCATGGAAACCCTCCAAGGTCTTACACACATAATCACCTAATTTGTAACAATTATGCAAGTCATGAATATAAACAAATAAGGATCCCCTAGAAACCCTTGAGGGTCTTACTTCGGGTGCCCTGGAAACCCTCGAGGGTCTTAGCCCACTATCATATAAGTCATACATACAAACATATAAGGATGCCCTGGAAACCCTCCACGGTCTTACATCGGGTGCCATGGGAACCCCCACATGGTCTTAACTAAGGACGCCATGGAAACCCTCCAAGGTCTTACACCCTAGTGCCTCGGGAACCCCCGGGGTATTTACCTAAGATGTCACGAAAACCCTCCAAGGTCTTGCAACTAACATACCACATAGCATATAACCCACTAGTGTACCACATATCACTACATCGACTAGTGTACCATATATCACAAATGGTTCAGCCTTGGTGCCTTCGACCCATTTGTATGGTGAGGAGACTCACCTCACACTGCCGAAGTCCCGCGGGTAAAACTCTAGCTGGTGGATGACAGATTCTCGAACTGTCAACATCAAAACAACACCCAATTAATAATTGGGTTCCAATACATAACCATAAGTCCATGCTTGGGGTAAAAAGACTACTTTACCACCAAGCTAGCTTGATCCAAGCCCAAGGCCCAAACACACACTCTGAAGGCACAAAAACCAATCAATGAACCAAGGCCTAACAAATGGCCTAATTTTCCAAATTGGGCCCAAACCTCTATATGGTCTTACCTTTAAGGCCCAACCATTTATTCTAGTCCAAACAATTGGCATTCCGATGGTTTAATATCTTATAATCATCAAGGCCCAATCATGGTCTACTTATGGCCCAATTTTCCAAATTGGGCCCAAGCCTTTCCAATGGGCCTTATCCTAAAGCCCAATAATTTACTTAGTCCATAAACATGTTCCCAATTGGCCCACAAAGGCCCACAACAACTTAGTCCAAGAAATGGCCCAACAAATACCTAAACCTAATTAGGGGTTTTGACATAAAATGACGATTAGGGTTAAGTTTTCTTACTTAACCCATTAAGGACTTAATCCATTAAGTCCATTACTCCACTATACCAAACATACAAAGTAATCGGGCATCAGTCAAAATTCCCAATCCAACGATCTAACGCGAGTCCCAACAAATCCAAAACTCACATTCCCTAAAATTACAGTTTTCTAAACCCTAATTAGGGTTTCCAACCAAATCACAAACCAATTAATCCAATAGTTAAGTTTTTACATTAATTAAAGTCTAACAAATCGGGACCACCCACTACCACCTTGGGCAGTGGTGGTTGGCGGTGGTTGACGGTGGCAGCCACTACCTTATGGTGGTGATGGTCATGATCTTAAGCCAAAACAACGCCTAAAGCACTCCATACATCAATCCAAACGCACCCGAAAGCCCACAGCCACCGGAGATGGTGGCTAGCTGTGGCGGAACGACGACAAAAGGTAGTGGTGATGAGTTTTCTTCGGTTTCCTGGCCAAGAGAAATCCATACAACATTAAACTCATGAAATACGTTCATACACACACCAAATCATGCACACAGCCACCTCCTCACGGTGGTTGGTTGTAACGACCCAAAATTTCACGTCTAAAAATTTCGTTTATAAAACATTACATAGAAAACGTTAACAATTAAAACATTGTTCAGATGAACCACTTCACATCGAAAACCAAATTAAAAACCACAACATTCGATCAATCAAAATATCAGAGTATCAATCCCAGAATAAACTCGTAACTGCGGAAACAAGAGAGTGTGTGTGTGTGTCATGCTGCTACCGCGCCGGCTCCTTTCCCCTAGCGGAGGAGGTACCTGAAACCAAAACTAAAAACCGTAAGCACGAAGCTTAGTGAGTTCCCCCATAATACCTCATACCATGCAAACATATAACAAACAACGTTCAACTAGGAGTTACGGGCCTCGCCCACACTCGGGAAGATACAGGCCCTGCCCACACTTTGCTAGCCGGGAGATACGGGCCTCGCCCACACTTGTGAAGATACGGGCCTTGCCCACACTTCGCTAGCCGGGAGATACAGGCCTCGCCCACACTCTACTATCTGGGAGATACGGGCCTAGCCCACACTCCAACCTCGGAGAGATACAGGCCCTGCCCACACTCAACCGCTAATCCCATAATATACAAGTATCACGCAGACCAGAAGTATAAGCAACTCTATCATATTGACACATATATCATACTTGAGTAAACCCAGAGATACGGGCTCGGCCCACACTCTAGTACTAACATCTCGTCTACACGGGTTGGCCTTGGTTCCTTAGACCCGTTCCTACTGGAAAGGAAACTCACCTCGAAATAGCTGCTAATCTGGTCGAGATCTGACTGCCTACTGCTGCTTTGGAAATCCTCCAGCTGCAATTCCCACAACATACTCAATCAATCACTGCTAACTGTCCATTGGGTAAAATGACCATTTTACCCCTGATCATGTCATAAGTCAAAGTCAGAGTCGACTTTTAGTTGAACCGACTCGCCGAGTTGGCTCGCCAACTCGCCGAGTCCCTGTCCAATCGACTGACCTGGGTCCCATTTCTACTCGTCGAGTTAGGCGCTGACTCGACGAGTTCTTCTTCTAAACTGAGGTTCAAGTCCTTCATCCTACTCGCCGAGTTGTATGAACAACTCACCGAGTTCATCTTCATCCGAAGATCACTTTATGTTGTGACTCGCCGAGTTGTATGAACAACTCGTCGAGTCTGTTCTTGATCTAAGGAGATTGCCTTGAACTCGCCGAGTCAGGGCATGGACTCGCCGAGTTCCTCCATGGATGAGTTTGGCTTCCAACTCACTGAGTCACACCCCGTGACTCACTACACCCACTCGACACAACGTAAAGGGGACAACTCGGAGGCTCGCGAGCAGACTCGCCGAGTCTGATGAACGACTCGCCGAGTCGTCGCCATGCAATCACTATATACGCGATTTTGCTCGATTCCAGTCCATGCCATTTACAGATCTGGGTTCCTAGAGCATGAATGACACGTAAAGTTTCCAACTTTACGTGTAGATACTCACCAATGAAGGATTTAGGGCTCAAAATGCCTCAAAAGGGTAGATCTAGGGTGAACAAGCAACATGGTCCATAAAGGTAACAAATCTGAGCTTCTGGAGCTCAATCTTGCCTAGATCTAAAGGTTAATCAACTTATTACGACTTATAGTGCTTGGGGATTGGCTCAAGAATGACTTAAATGAAGTAATAAGCATAGAAACAGGGGGAAAACGGGTTATACCTCAAAGGAACTGCTGAGAGAGCACAAAGATGCTTGGATTCCTTCCCTTCCTCTTGATATACTCCCCTTTTTCCTCAAAACCTTCAAGAACACACAATAATTGCTTCAAACTCTCAATGAACAAGCTTAGAACGAGGGTTGGGAGCTTTGAGGGTGAATGGGGGCTGGCCTGGGGCAGATATGATGTTTAAATAGGGTGCAAACCCCTGAAACTTAGGGTTTCATCCAATAGCGGTGACTCTCCGAGTCCAGGATATGGACTCGCCGAGTCGCCAACTTAAACGTGTCTCGGGTCCCGTATCTACTCGGCGAGTCGGACCTATGACTCGCCGAGTCCAAGGCTAAAAGAAAAAAGAGAATACTCAAATAAGATTTACGTACCAGGAACCAGGTGCTACAAATCTCCCCCACTTATTTTAGACTTCGTCCTCAAAGTCTGTTGCACGATCCTGAAACAGCTCGGGGTAATGCTCCATCATCTCATCGACCGGCTCCCGAGTCCATTCCGAACCCTTGCGGTGCTGCCATTGCACCTTCACTAGCTCCACCTTCTTGTTCGTCAAATCCTTCGACTTCCTGTCGAGGATTGCGACTGGGCGCTCAACGTAATTCAGGCTGTCATTAACCTGAATATCCTCTAACGGAACTACCGCTAAATCGTCCACTAGACACTTCCGCAGCTGAGAAACATGGAAAGTGCTGTGGATCTGGCTGAGCTCGGCTGGCAGATCCAGCCTATACGCCACCTTGCCCACCCGGGCTACAACCCTTAACGGTCCGATGAATCTCGGGCCCAACTGGCCCCGCTTCCTGAATCGAATGACGCCTTTCCAAGGCGACACCTTCAGGAGAACCATATCCCCGACTTGGAACTCCAAGTCGGGTCGACGCTTGTCGGCGTAACTCTTCTGTCGACTCTGAGCAGTCTGAAGCCTGCTCCGCACCTGCTGGATCCTCTCGGTCGTCTTGAGCACCACTTCGGTGCTCCCCATGACTCTCTGACCAACCTCACCCCAGCATATCGGGGTCCTGCACCTCCGTCCGTACAACATCTCGAAGGGAGGGCGGTCGATACTCGCGTGGTAGCTGTTGTTGTAGGAGAACTCAGCCAAGGGAAGATAGGTATCCCAGCTACCACCGAAATCTAACACGCACGCCCGCAACATATCCTCCAAGGTCTGGATGGTCCGCTCGCTCTGACCATCCGTCTGCGGGTGAAAGGCGGTGCTAAAATGCAAACGAATGCCCAACTCGTCATGAAATCTCTTCCAAAATCTGGAAGTAAAACGCACATCCCTATCTGAGATAACCGATACTGGCACCCCGTGCCGCGCCACGATCTCCCTGATATAGATGTCGGCCAATTTCTCGGTCGATATGCTCTCCTGAATCGAGATAAAGTGAGCACTCTTGGTCAATCGATCCACGATGACCCAAATCGAATCCACTCCACGCACGGTCCTGGGAAGCTTCGTGATAAAATCCATCGTGATATCTTCCCATTTCCATAGTGGAATATCCAACGGCTGCATCTTGCCATGCGGTCTCTGATGTTCGGCCTTGACCTTCCTGCAGGTCAAGCACCGCTCAACGTACCATGCCACATCCCGCTTCATGCAGGGCCACCAATAATCTAGACGGAGATCCCTATACATCTTCGTCGCCCCGGGATGAATAGAGAACCGGGACTTGTGTGCCTCCTCCATCAAAATCTGGCGCACACCTCCGTGATACGGCACCCACACCCTACGGTGTAGTGTCAATAGTCCTCGGCTGTCATAATCAAAGGAGGAAACCTGACCCACCACACGCTCGCTCTTCCGATGCTCCTCCTTGATAGCCTCCTATTGAGCCTCCCAAATTCGCTCCAGCAGGGGAGTCACCACGGTTATCCTCATGCAAACGTCCCTGATCGGCGCTGCCTTGCGGCTAAGTGCATCGGCCACCACATTGGCCTTCCCCGGGTGGTAGAGGATCTCACAATCATAATCCTTTACCACGTCCAACCACCGACGCTGCCTCATGTTCAGATTCGGCTGATCCATGAGGTACCTCAGACTCTTGTGGTCCGTGTAAATGGTACATCGAACCCCGTAGAGGTAATGCCGCCAAATCTTGAGGGAAAAAACCACCGCCCCCAACTCTAAATCATGCGTCGGGTAGTTCGCCTCGTGAGGCTTGAGCTACCTCGAAGCGTAGGCAATGACATGCCCCCTCTGCATCAGTACCGTGCCCAACCCTGAAATGGACGCATCACAATAAACCACAAAATCCTCTACGCCCTCCGGCAGGGCTAAGATCGGCGCCTCGCACAATCTCTGTCTCAGTGTCTCAAATGCAGCCTACTACTCGGGTCCCCACAGAAAGACCACGGTTTTCTTCGTCAGCCGCGTCAGGGGTACGGCTATCTTGGAGAAATCCTGGATAAATCTCCGATAGTAGCCTGCTAATCCCAGGAAACTCCGAATCTCAGATGGAGACTTCGGAATCTCCCATCTCATCACGGCCTCGACCTTAGCCGGATCAACCAGAATCCCGTTCTGGTTGACAAGGTGTCCGAGAAATTGCACCTCATGCAACCAAAACTCACACTTGGAGAACTTGACATACAAGCTCCCCCTCCTCAGGGTCTCCAGCACCTCTCTCATATGCTCCTCGTGCTCCTCCTGAGTCTTGGAATAAACCAAGATGTCATCGATAAAGACTATCACAGACCGATCCAGCATCGGTCTGCATACGCGGTTCATGAGGTCCATGAACGCGGCAGGAGCATTGGTGAGCCCAAACGGCATCACCGAACTCATAGTGGCCATAGCGCATCCGAAACGCGGTCTTCTGCGTATCTTCCTCCCTGACCCTCATCTGATGGTATCCCGAACGCAAATCGATCTTGGAAAACCAACACGCTCCCTGAAGCTGGTCAAAGAGATCATCAATCCTCGGGAGTGGGTAACGGTTCTTCACTGTTACCTTATTCAGCTCCCGATAGTCTATGCACATCCGGTGCGACCCCTCCTTCTTCTTCACAAACAGGATCGGGGCTCCCCAGGGTGAACTACTCGGACAAATAAATCCCTTGTCTAGCAGCTCCTATAGCTGCGTAGACAACTCCTGCATCTCAGGAGGAGCCAACCGATACGGTGCCTTAGCTATCGGAGCCGCACCAGGAACGAGGTCAATCCTGAACTCCACCTGCCGCTCCGGAGGTATCCCAGGAAGCTCCTCTGGGAAAACATCTGTGAAATCTCGCACCACCGGAACCTCGCTCACTGTCGCCTTACCCGCCTCCCGGGTATCCATCACATACGCGACATATCCTACACATCCCTGTTGAAGGTAGCGTCTCGCCCTTGCTGCTGAACATACTGTGGGTCCATACTGTGGCCTCTCGCCATGAATCACTAACTCTCCCCCGCCTGGGGTCCTGACCCGCACTAGCTGTTGCGCGCAATCTATCACCGCCCCATTAGGGCTCAACCAATCCATGCCTATAATCACCTTGTTCCCACGCAGCGGAATGGGAACCAGGTCTACTAAGTAGCGCTCTTCAAACAGACACAATACGCAATCCCAAAACACCATCGATGCTCGCACCGATCGATCATCAGCAATCTCTACCTCCAAAGGGCAATCCAACATGCCCGAAGACTCATGAAACTTCTTGCTAAGCACAAGGGACACAAATGATCGGGATGCACCCGAGTCGAATAACACCTGAACTGGGATACCGTTCACATGGAACGATCCTAAAACATATATATATATATATATATATATATATATATATATATATATATATATATATATATATATATATATACCGAGCACATATCAATATCATAACATCATAAAATAAATAAAAAAAATAGGGGGAAAAGAATCATACCCGTCACCACATCGGGTGCGGCGCATGCCTCCTCGGTAGTCAAATGAAATGCTCGGCTCCTCACCACTGGAGCCTCTGCCTTGCCCTATCGGCCATCCGTGATCCGCAGGGTCGCTGGAGCTGGCGCCTTCACCGGCGCTGAAACTGTCAACTGGGGGCAATTGGCCTTCTTGTGGCCCCTCTGGTTGCAGTGGAAACACAACAACTCAGACGTCTGAATAGCCGAAACTGGAGTAGTACAATCCCTGCTAAAGTGCCCCGCCTTGCCGCACTTGTAGCAGCCTGCTAATCCCATCGTACATGCTCCCTCATGCGTCCTGTCGCATTTCCCGCAGCGGTCGGGTCCTCCTTGGCCTTTCGGCCTCCCATCTGATCCCCTGGGCTTCTTTCCTGAAGCCCCAACCACCTGCCCCGCCTCTGCCTTCCTCTTCCGAATGTGCTCTAAATCAATCTCCTTTTCCCTCGCCCTGGCGATCATGGACTCCAGGGTAGGGCAAGCTGAAAAGCTGACATGCTCCCGGATGTCAGCCCGTAGCATATCATGATAACGGGTCCTCCTCATATCCTCGTCACCCGCATACTGGGGCACCAACAAGGCCCTCTCCCGGAACTTGGCGGTGATCTCTGCCACAGTCTCCGTCGTCTGCCTCATGTCCAAAAACTCCCTGGCCAGCTACTGAAGCTCGACAGCCGGTGCAAACTCTGCCCTGAACCTGGTCACAAAGTCTGACCAGGTCATAGCCTCGATAGTTGAGGCTCCCAACGAGTCACCCACTGACTCCCACCAATCCCGGGCTCGGTCTCGCAAGCACCCTGCTGCATACCTCACCTTCGAACCCTCGGGGCAGAAGCTAGTCAACTGTGCAGATTCGATGTCTGCAATCCATTGTCTGGCAGCAATGGGGTCTTTCACCCCGTGGAAATCCGACGCACCACTGCCCCTAAAGTCCTTAAAGGACAGCGTGCGAGATCCTGACTGGCCAGATGCCATGTCGCTCCTGAACGCCCTGAGGCGATCCTCCATCAACTCGATGATCCCTTCCTTGATCGACCCGAAGATAATGGGAGTCGACTCAAGGATACCCCTGGTGATCTCTAACGCGATGAACTCGCGTAGTACCTCATCTACCAGCTCGGAACCTGATCCCGAACCTGACCCCTCTCCTGAACTACCATCTATCGGCCTCGATCGAAGTACCACCATTCTGCAATACATAATAACACACATTAGTGATACTGATATTTCCTGAGGGATCACAACTACTTACAAGTTCCCTGGTCTTATCTTGGCCTTCCTTGGTTCGGGTACGGATCCTCTGCTTTCAGTAGTACGGGCCCATACTACCTTCCACATCTATCCGTACCTTCTTCAAGGACTTCCTCGACTCCACCAGATCCCTTCCACTACGGCTGATCACTACTATACTCATCCTAGGCTTGCCCTAGGGAAATCTCAGACTCCACCCTACCAGGTCCTTAGCTGCTGAAGGCCTCTTAGTAGTGCCAATTAACCATTACCTAAACACCATCACATGTGGTGAGGCTCGGATAATCCTTCGAGTAACAAGCTCACCCCTACAACGGTTAGACTCAAACAAGAGCTGCGCAATAGGGCCAAATACAACACTCTAAGATTATTCAACCCTGATCACATGTGACGTGACGTATTCACCTAATGGCTAACTCCCACCACTCAGAGTCCCACAAAGCACAAAGCAAGCAGCATTCGAACTAAGGGAGCAATCTCATTCAACTCTATCGGCTTACAGGAACTATACTAGCATATAATGTTAAGCTCATACCATCAGGCATAACCTAATCAGGCTATCCTACTTGCTGTCTACTCAATACTAGCATACAATTCTCATACAGCTGAAACACATAAAGCAGGCACATAAGGCATCACTCCTAGATCCTTAGTCCTATTCTAGCATGCTGTTCTACAAAAGCTGATAAACATAACATGAACTTGTATGGGTACTTTGGGGAATACTTACTTGAGCTCGGCCGGTCGCGCACATCACACACTTCGTTCTTTCTCAAAACTCTTTTCTCAATTTTAAAAAACATTTTCTTTTAGAAAATCTTTTAATCCCTCGATTTGAGTTCAGACACCCCCGAAGGTGAGTCCGAATCCCTCAAACCAGGGCTCTGATACCAACTTGTAACGACCCAAAATTTCACGTCCAAAAATTTCGTTTATAAAACATTACATAGAAAACGTTAACAATTAAAACATTGTTCAGATGAACCACTTCACATCAAAAACCAAATTAAAAACCACAACATTCGATCAATCAAAATATCAGAGTATCAATCCCAGAATAAACTCGTAACTGCGGAAACAAGAGAGTGTGTGTGTGTCATGCTGCTACCGCGCCGGCTCCTTTCCCCTAGCTGAGGAGGTACCTGAAACCAAAACTGAAAACCGTAAGCACGAAGCTTAGTGAGTTCCCCCATAATACCTCATACCATTCAAGCATATAACAAACAACGTTCAGCTAGGAGTTACGGGCCTCGCCCACACTCGGGAAGATACGGGCCCTGCCCACACTTTGCTAGCCGAGAGATACGGGCCTCGCCCACACTTGTGAAGATACGGGCCTTGCCCACACTTCGCTAGCCGGGAGATACGGGCCTCACCCACACTCTACTATCTAGGAGATACGGGCCTAGCCCACACTCCAACCTCGGAGAGATACGGGCCCTGCCCACACTCAACCGCTAATCCCATAATACACAAGTATCACGCAGACAACAAGTATAAGCAACTCTATCATATTGACATATATATCATACTTGACTAAACCCAGAGATACGGGCTCGGCCCACATCTCGTCTACACGGGTCGGCCTTGGTGCCTTAGACCCGTTCCTACTGGAAAGGAAACTCACCTCGAAATAGCTGCTAATCTGGTCGAGATCTGACTGCCTACTACTGCTTCGGAAATCCTCCAGCTGCAATTCCCACAACATACTCAATCAATCACTGCTAACTGTCCATTGGGTAAAATGACCATTTTACCCCTGATCATGTCATAAGTCAAAGTCAGAGTCGACTTTCAGTTGACCCGACTCGCCGAGTTGGCTCGCCAACTCGCTGAGTCCCTGTCCAATCAACTGACCTGGGTCCCATTTCTACTCGTCAAGTTAGGTGCTGACTCGACGAGTTCTTCTTTTAAACTGAGGTTCAAGTCCTTCATCCTACTCGCCGAGTTGTATGAACAACTCGCCAAGTTCATCTTCATCCGAAGATCACTTTATGCTGTGACTCGCCGAGTTGTATGAACAACTCGTCGAGTCTGTTCTTGATCTAAGGAGATTGCCTTGAACTCGCCGAGTTCCTCCATGGATGAGTTTGGCTTCCAACTCACTGAGTCACACCCCGTGACTCACTACACCCACTCGACACAACGAAAAGGGGACAACTCGCGAGCAGACTCGCCGAGTCTGATGAACGACTCGCCGAGTCGTCGCCATGCAATCACTATATACATGATTTTGCTCGATTCCAGTCCATTCCATTTACATATCTGGGTTCCTAGAGCATGAATGACACGTAAAGTTTCCAACTTTACGTGTAGATACTCACCAATGAGGGATTTAGGGCTCAGAATGCCTCAAAAGGGTAGATCTAGGGTGAACAAGCAACATGGGTCCATAAAGGTAACAGATCTGAGCTCCTAGAGCTCAATCTTGCCTAGATCTAAAGGCCAATCAACTTATTACGACTTATATTGCACATACAAGCTTGGGGATTGGCTCAAGAATGACTTAAATGAAGTAATAAGCATAGAAACAGGGGGAAAACGGGTTATACCTCAAAGGAACTGCTGAGAGAGCACAAAGATGCTTGGATTCCTTCCCTTCCTCTTGATCTACTCCCCTTTTGCCTCAAAACCTTCAAGAACACACAACAATTGCTTCAAACTCTCAATGAACAAGCTTAGAACGAGGGTTGGGAGCTCTGAGGGTGAATGGGGGCTGGCCTGGGGCAGATATGATGTTTAAATAGGGTGAAAACCCCTGAAACTTAGGGTTTCATCCAACAGCGGTGACTCGCCGAGTCCAGGATATGGACTCGCCGATTTGCCAACTTAAACGTGTCCCGGGTCCCGTATCTACTCGGCGAGTCAGACCTATGACTCGCCGAGTCCAAGGCTAAAAGAAAAAAGAGAATACTCAAATAAGATTTACGTACCAGGAACCAGGTGCTACATTGGTGGCGGCAGAAGAAGGCGATATGGCGGCAGCCACCATGGTTGGTGGCTATGGTGGTTTCTCAAGAATTCCGACTAACAGAAAACATATACACACACCCCGACTAACAACATCACACAAACCTTCATGAATCCACTGAAACACACACCGAACACAACCGCCCTCGAGGCAGCAGGCGGCAGTCAGAGAACCTTGACAGAATGAACCAACCGCAAAGCGACGACGACGACAGCAAGCCATAACGACAACAGTGATAGACAGTGTAATTCCTTGGCAGTCATTGCGTGATACCGACGACGTGAATGATGGCGAACAGAACGAATAGAAAAAGTAGAAGAAGGATGGGGCATGCCCGAGCATGGCGACACACAACCACGACGTCGGTCTTTGGCGTTCTCAGCTTCACCGGAAGCAACCGTAGAGTGTGACGGTGGTGCTCATCAGCGAGGTGGCATGCGGACGGGTAGTTGCGACTTCAACAACAGAGGGTGGCGGCGCCGGCCGGGGATAGGGATATAAGGATGGCGGCTGGAAGATGTCTTTAGGGTTAGGGTTAGCATGGGCGAGTAAGATGACGGGTTTTAACCTGGCTCAATTAAAGTTCTTATCGTTTTGACACTTCCAACCCCTCCCCCCCCCCCCTCCTCAATTCTTTACAATCTAAGTCCATATTTTACTCTTTTAGCCACTGTCTCCAAAAATCCTTTCATAATAAGTCCCGAAATTACCAATCAGCCCCTAGCATCCAAAAGTCTATTCAGTTTAAGTCCAATATTTTACCACACACCCCTGACTTCTGAAAATATTTAGAAAATAAATTCTGGAATTACACTTTAACCCTCGAAAATCCAAATTATATCATTTGGCTCCCCAAAACTAACTCTCTGTTAAATATTATTGATTTCGGCTACAATAATATAAAATTATAATAAAAATTACATCTCGGGGTTTTAGAGTTTATTATTTATTTACTTATTTTATTTGATTTTAACCGGAGTGTTACAAATAAACATGATATTTTACTAATACACAATTTAATATTTTCATGTATACCTTCATTCATATTTTAACACATAATTTATATAAACTATACAATTTAATACTGTCCATTTTAAGTTTGATACATAAAATTCACAAGATAATATAATACAATCCATTATATATTAATTCACATATTTAAAGAAAGTCAAACTAAAATTCTCCCACCACCATCATGACCGACTACCACACGTCACTACCAACCACTCGTGCCATCGTCGCAATCATCATTCCTTCTAAATCAAATATGTATAGAAAAACATTGATTGTTAGCTTAAACATTATATTCACAATTTAATAAACTAATTAATTAACTTATTCAAAGTTTAATATAAAATAATTATAAAACTAATACTTTTGTTACATGTTGATACAATAATATATATATATATATATATATATATATATATATATATATATATATATATATTCACAATAAATCAATACAAACATTCATATATCAATCATTCATAATTTCACACAATTCTTTTTAAAAAATCACAGTTAAATCACTATAAAAATAGAGAACTCACAGCTTAATGTAATCAATTCATAGTTTATAACATAAAAATCAAAGTTTAATATACAAAATCCACAACTTAATAAAGTCAATTCACAATTTAAATAGAAAAATTCACAGTTTAATTCAATTAATTCACAGTTTAAAACCCAAAAATCACAGCTTCATACACAAAATTCACAGCTTAATATAATAAATCCAAAGTTTAATACACAAAAATTATGCATTTACAGCCCTATTATCAACTAAATTCTTAATACAATCAATTCATAATTTAAAACATAAAATCCATACCTTAATATAGTAAATTCACAGTTAAAACGTACAATTCACAACTTAATGCAGTCAACCCATAGCTTAAAACACAAAAATCAAAATTCAATACACAACTCATAACATAATACAATAAATTCACAATTTAATTCAAAAAAATTATATATTCAGAACTTAACATCAGTTAAAATTAAGATTAACAAAAATAAACGATAAATGAAATATTAAATATTGAATTCACACCATAACAGAAAGAAATACCATAAAAAACTATATCAAAAATGTATATGTAAGAAAAAACAAATAGAAAACATAACTTAAACATAGATTTTAAAATTTTAATTCACAGTTTAAGAATACAACATTCACATTATTATAACTTATACAAGTTAATATGATAGAATTTTATATTTTATTAATTAATAAACAAGTTAATATGATATATTTTTTAATGAGACTATGTTCGATTTTTACTACCACAATTGATTTTTACTATCCTAGTCCAACTTAATAGAAGTTTTACTATCATTAATGTGCGGACAGATTTTTTAACATACGATTAGAAAAAAATAAAAATTATCTTACTTTGATTATGCTCGTTTCATTTACGTAAAAGCAATTTTCCTATTAGGCATTGAAATATCTTGAAAAACGTAGATATATGAATACACAATTTTAATGTCAAAATGAAAATTACAACAAATTTTAAAAAATTAAAAACAACTTAACAAATTAGTGAAATGTTTAACATAAAAACTATTATTATAGTTATTTAGATATATTAAATAATATTTAAAATACAAAAAAATAACAAGTAAAAACAAATCGTTTAAAGGATTATTAATAATAAGGCAGATAAATTGTAGTATTGTCATATATTGTAGTGATTTACTTGTAACAAATAATATTTATATAATAAAAAAGTAATAAAAATAATAGAAAGATAGGCCACTATAGTCTTAGTTCTCAGCTCTATTGCCTACCTAACATCTCCTCATTATTCTTTTAAAATTTTTGTTTGCTAGCGCCGTACCTAGTGCTATTCATTTATTTTGTTGTTTTTTTTTCTAATTAAAACATTAGGTCTAGAATTTTGGTTGAATTATTTGTGTTTGAAGATAATTTGTTTGTCAAATTTCAATTACACGTCGAAAACCACTTTAGTTCTTTATGGTAGTAAAATTAGAGTAATTTTTATTTAATAATTATGTATTAAACTTATATGAATAATAAAGTAATAAATATTTTCCATAGTTTATTTTTATTTTTATTTGATGTTTCTTTTTGAAACATACATAGTTTAATTTTTTCCATTGGAAAAGTTTTTTGGTACTGCATTCATGTTTAATATAATATTTCAAAACTCTTATTCACAGTGTAATAAAACAAATTTATAATTAATATACAAAGATGTGGAGACTAGTGTTTTTTTAACTCAGAAACTTATACATTCATGGCTTAAAACTTATATTTTATTATTGAAGAAAATCATCAAATCGTTCACATCAGATTTGTCAAATCTACTTTAAATAAATGATTGTTCAAAAAGTTACCTTTTTTAAAATGATAACTGCCTAGATTTGGATGAAGACAAATGTCTTTGGTGTAACATCGGGCTCCCAGGTGAATTATATTATTCTTTTATTTTAAGTTTTGTGGAGGAACTCGACAAGTTGATGCTTAGACTCGTCGAGTAGGATCACGAGTTCTTATCCAGATTAATGACCAGACTCGATGAGTTGACTCATGGACTCGGCGAGTCCATGCTGTTAAGTGAAACCCTAATTTCCCGGGTTTGGGACCTATTTAAAGGCCCTTATGGCCATCATTTGCGGCCACTACCCCCCTGAGAAACCCTAGAGAGCAGAGAGATCGTTGCAGTGAAAAAAGGAAGACTAACTCACTAGTTCTTGTGTGTTTTAGCAAGAAGGAAGAAGATAAAGCAGGCTAAGCAGATTGAATAGCTTGGATCCACTCCTATTTGATCAAAGGAAGCGGTTGGAGGTAACCATCTATGTCATTCTTGTGATTTTATTATTCTAGTAGAATCTAGGGTTTCTTTATGCATCTTTTAACTTGAGCATGGAGTATGAGAGGTCCCAAGCCTAAATGGTTCATGGATTCGGACCTCAAGAGGCCTAGAGAGTTCTTATCACATTGCTTTTTGCCATGACTTTTGTGTTAGGAGTCTAGAAGTCCATTTTTGGGGTTATTTCGCCAAAAGGGAGCTTGGGGGATTTGCATGTGTGCCAAGATCCAACCTTTACGTGATTATCATGCTTGGGGAGGTTAGATCTATAGATTAGAGGAACAGATCTGGCCTTAGGAGGTCATTTGGGTATGAGCAGGGCCGGTCCAGACGGTGGGCAACCCGGGCGACCGCCCAGGGCCCATGTCTCCAGGGGGCCCAAAAATTTTAGGCTATATAGTTTATATATAAAAAAATATTACCTGAATAACTTTTAGTGCCTAAAGTTGGTTCAAACTCAAACTAGCTTAAAAGATAAACAATTTGGCTTACTTGTTATTGCTAATTGAACGCGTTTATAGTGAAGAATAAATGACTGTTTTTTTTTTAATATTTATTATATTTGTTTTTTAGGGCCCCCTTTTTTTTCTTCTCGCTCTGGGCCCCATATACGTTTGGACCGGCCCTGAGTATGAGCATGGCATGAACTCGCCGAGTCCAAGGACAAACTCGACGAGTAGGGGTAGGTTTCCCCGAGAACCACATAGTTGGTGACTCACTAAGTTGGGGAAGTGACTCGGTGAGTCATTGGGGATTTAGAGGACTTGAGTTCATGACTGAATTCGCTGAGTCACAATTGTGCACTCGACGAGTCTGGTCAAGATTTGACCGTTGACTTTTGTTGACTTTTAGGGTTTGGTCAACAATTGGACTTGTGGAACGTTTGAAGGGTAAAATGGTCTTTTAGCCTTCTTAGAGGACATGTGAGAGTCTAGTCTAGCCTGGAGAGTTGTTATTGATTGAGATGATTGTTATGTGTTTAGGCAGAGGCTAGATCAGTGTATACGCGAGCGAGGTATTACCCGAGACATCCGAGGTGAGTCTTCTCACTATACTTTACCTTGAGTAGGTAACCAGAATTATGTGATAGAGTATCTTGTATGCTATCTATGTTATGTGTTTCATTGTATTATTTCTATGTGATTTATGTTGTATGTATATCAGAGTTAGGACCGGAAGGTCCACAAAGCTAGGAGCAGGGGGGCCACAGAGTTAGGGCCCAAGGGACCATAAGATTTATAGCCTTGAGTGGCTAATATATGTTATATGTGGTATTTTGGGGAAGTCACTAAGCTTCGTGCTTACAGTATATTGTGTTATGTGTTTCAAGTACTAGTGAGGATCGCGGGAAGGTGCCGGCATGATCAGTACACACACGCGGAGTTTTATTTATATGTTATGATCTTAGGATTTTTACTTATGTTCGAATATATGAAACAATGAGTTTTATAATATTGTGAAATAAAGTGTTTTTAAATGAAAATTTGTTTGAAATTTTACGGCGTTACAATTTGGTATCAAAGCCTTGGTTTGAGGGATTTGGGTACACCTTCGGGCGTATCTGAACTCAAACTGAGGATTTGAGAGATATTTTTCAAAAAAAAATGAAACAAAGTTTTCTAAAAGAGTAAAAGAATTTGAAAAGAGCAGAGCAGAGCGGTGTGTACGATCACCCAGCGCCCGAACGATGATTTCCCAAAATACCCTTATGTTATATGTTATGAGACGATATGATATGTTTTGCATGCTAGAGCAGGCTAGGTATTTCTATTAGGACTAGAGTGGCCTGATTTGTGATGCCTTAGCCTAGGGGTTGCTGCTAGGAGATGCTTGAGAGGAGGTAGATAGTAGCGAGAGGCTTATGAGAGATATGGTGGAGAGTAGACTATGCTTAGTGAGAGTAGAGTACTTGGAATCTGGGATCCTAGGAGGAGGACTTGGGGTGTATACTGATGCGGTGTAGACAGTAGTATTGGGCCCGTACTACTGAAGACACCGGAGCGGTGCACAGTCCAAGTAAGAATCCTTGGAGCATCAGAGATCAAGTAGGGTAGAGTTATCGAGTGCGAGTATACTCGAGCGAGTCCCTAATATTTTCTTATGTTGTATTTCAGAGACATCATGGTCAGGACACGCCTTACACTAGAGAGCAGCGGTGCTAGTGATGAGGAGATTCGTAGGATCATTCACGAGGAGGTGGCTATGGCCATCAGGGCAGAGATACCAGAGATGTTTGGGTCTATCAAGACCATGCTGGTAGAGACTTTTGATGAGAGATATGTTGCTCTTTCTGATGTTGTTGTTGTTGCGGCCACTGCAGCTGTAGTTGCGAGTTGCGACTAGACCGCAGGGTGGTGATGCGTTCCTGTTCTGGGAGTTCAGCAACACAAAACCACCAGAGTTTGATGGGACGCATGATCCGATTGAGGCGATGAGGTGGATTTCGGACATTGAGGGGTGTTTCTTCACATGCTCATGTCCAGAGCATTTGAGGGTTCGGTTCGCGCTGAACCAGCTTCGCTTGGGAGCGAAGGACTGGTGGAAGTTTGTGACGGCGCACTATTTGCCTGCTGAGCTTGCTACAGTGACCTGGGAGAGGTTCACCGCTATGTTCCGAGAGGAGTATGTTCCCCAGGTGGAGAGGGAGCGTTTGGCCCAGGAGTTTTTGACCCTCAAGCAGGGTACTGAGTCTGTTATAGTGATTACCAGGATGTTTCATGAGAGGGAGATGTTCTGCCCAGAGCATGTGTCTTCCGAGCAGGCACGCATGAGCCGATATCTGAGCGTTTTGAGGAGGGATATACGAGAGTTTGCAGCGAACTCGTCATACCGGACATTTGCCGAGCTTCAGGAAAATGCTCGGAAGAGGGATATAGAGCTGGAGACTCAGGCTAGGGAGGAGGCGGAGTCTCAGGGGAGGGACAGGCGACCGGCACAGTCTCAGCCGGTAGCCAAGCGGGCCAAGCCTACCGATTCGAGGACAGGGAACCAGAAGGGTCGCACTTGTGGAAAGTGCGGCAAGAGTCATGACGGGGTGTGCAAAGCAGGGTCTTGCTACAAATGTGGCAAGGAGGGGCATATGGCCAAGGATTGCCCCAAGGGGTTTGCAGTCTGTTTCCACTACAACCAGACCGGACACCGGAAGGCAGAGTGTCCGCAGTTGCGAGGGTCAGCGCATGGAGCATCTCAGGGATCTACCCCTGCTACTATCAGAGCTACGGAGAGCCGGCCGGTGAAGGCTGAGGCACCGAAGGCACGAGGGAGAGCCTTCTAGTTGACCGCGGAGGAGGTCTGCGCAGCACCCGACGTTGTGGCTGGTATGTATACTTTCATTATCTATTTTTAATGTTGAGATATTATGCTTATATTATGATATTCGTAGGTACTTTTCTTGTGAATTCGGTACCTGCCTTGGCGTTATTTGACTCGAGTGCGAGTTCGTCTTTTGTATTTTTAGCCTTTAGTCAGCACATCAGTATTAGTCGAGAGGCGTTGAGTCGACCTCTGAGAGTTTCCGTAGCAGATGAGAGAGAAGTGTATGCCACTGAGGTGATTCGAGGATGTGTACTCGAGATCTTCGGCGTTGGGTTTCCTATTGATTTGGTCCCGATTGCGATGGGGACGTCTGTGTTATCGTGGGCATGGATTGGTTGAGCAGGTTCGGAGCGGTTATTGACTGCGAGCGACAGGTGCTGACCATACGAGACCCTAGTGGGGGAGTTCTTACAGTGTACGGCGAGGGTACCCGTACTGGTTCAATGTTTTGTTCGGCTGCTAGAGCGAGGCAGAGTCTACAGCAGGGTTGTAGTGGCTTTGTGGCTTAATTACGTGATGGATACGAGAGTTGATTCAGAGAGACCGAGGTCAGTCGATGAGGTACCGATAGTGCGTGAGTTCCCGGATGTTTTCCCCGAGGAGTTGTCGGGTGTGCCTCCCGAGACGCAGGTAGTGTTCCGCATTGATTTGATTCTGGGGGCAACACCTATCGCCAAGGCGCCCTATCGCCTTGCGCCTCCAGAGATGCAGGAGTTATCCTCGCAGCTTCAGGAGCTGCTGGGGAAGGGGTTTATTCGGCCGAGCAGCTCGCCGTGGGGAGCTCCGATCCTTTTTGTCAAGAAAAAGGATGGTTCACACCGGATGTGCATTGACTACCGGGAGTTGAACAAGTTGACGGCCAAGAACCGTTACCCCTTGCCGAGGATCGACGATTTGTTCGACCAGTTACAGGGAGCGTCTTGGTTCTCCAAGATCGATCTGAGGTATGGATATCATCAAGTGAGAGTGCAAGATGATGATATTCAGAAGACGACATTCAGGACTCGTTATGGGCATTACGAGTTCGTGGTGATGCCTTTCGGGCTCACCAATACACCAACAACATTCATGGATCTCATGAACAGAGTGTGCAGGCCGATGTTGGATCATTCGGTGACCGTGTTCATTGACGACATATTGGTGTACTCAAAATCCAGAGAGCATCATGAGGAGCATTTGAGGGAGATCCTTGGAGTTCTGAGATCGGAGAGGCTTTATGCCAAATTCTCCAAGTGCGATTTCTGGTTACGACAGGTTCAGTTCCTAGGACACCTCGTTAACCAGAATGGGATATTGGCCGATCCAGCCAAGATTGAGGCAGTGATGAGTTGGGAGGTGCCGAGATCCCCCACCGAGATTAGGAGTTTCCTAGGTTTGGCCGGCTACTATAGGAGATTCATCAGGGATTTCTACAAGATTGTCGTGCCTCTCACCAGGTTGACCCGGAAGGGTGTTGCTTTTACGTGGGGTCCGGAGCAGCAGACTTCGTTTGAGACTCTTCACCAGAGATTATGTGAAGCTCCGGTGTTAGCCCTTCCAGAGGGGATACAGGATTTTGTGGTGTATTGTGACGCGTCGATATCGGGATTGGGAGCGGTGCTGATGCAGAGAGGGCATGTGATTGCATACGCATTGAGGCAGTTGAAGCCTCATGAGATGAGGTATCTCACCTATAATCTGGAGTTGGGGGTTGTAGTGTTCGCCCTCAAGATCTGGCGTCACTATTTATATGGGGTCCAGTGTACTATATACATGGACCACAGGATTTTAAAATACTTGATGGATCAGCCCAACCTAAATATGCACCAGAGAAGATGGTTGGATGTGGTAAATGATTACGACTACGAGATCCTGTACCACCCGGGCAAGGCTAATGTTGTAGCCGATGCCTTGAGTCGTAGAGTGGAGAGTGCCCCGATACGAGACATTTGCATGAGATTGACAGTGATGACTCCAGTGTTGGACACCATTCGAGAGGCTCAGGTTGAGGCCGGGAGACCAGAGAACCGCAAGAGAGAGCGGGTAGTCGGGCAGGCGACCGAGTTTTTCGCCGACAGTCGAGGGCTTTTGACCTTTCAGGGTCGGATTTGGGTGCCGTTTGAGGGTGAGGCACGCACCATTCTGATGGAGGAGGCGCATAGGTCACGGTTCTCGATCCATCTCGGGGCCACTAAGATGTACTTGGACCTGAAGAGAGAATATTGGTGGCCCTGTATGAAAAGGGATGACGCATGGTTTGTAGAGAGGTGCCTAACATGTCGCAGAGTCAAGACTGAGCATCAGCGTCCACATGGCAAGTTGCAGCCATTAGAGATTCCCGAGTGGAAGTAGGAACAGATTTCCATGGACTTTATCACCAAATTGCCGAGGACTGCAAGAGGTGTCGATGCAATTTGGGTGATTGTGGACAGGTTAACGAAGAGCGCTCACTTTCTTGCTATCAGTGAGAGCTCTTTTGCAGAGAAGCTGGCAGATTTGTACGTGAGAGAGGTGGTATCGCGGCATGGAGTACCGATCTTGATTGTCTCAGATCGAGATGTGCGTTTCACTTCCAGGTTCTGGAAGAAATTTCATGAGAAGTTGAGGACGAGGCTACATTTTAGTACCGCAAACCACCCACAAACTGACGGGCAGAGCGAGCGGACGATTCAGACGCTCGAGGACATGCTTCGGGCGTGTGTTTTGGATTTCGGAGGGAGTTGGGACATGTATTTACGCTTGGCTGAGTTTTCCTATAACAACAACCATCATTCGAGCATTGGTATGCCACCCTTTGAGCTGTTGTATGGGAGGAGGTGTCGGACTCCCATTTGCTGGGGTGAGGTCGGGCAACGTGTGATGGGCAGCACGGAGATAGTGCTTCAGACGACTGAGCAGATTTAGCAGGTCAGGCAGAGGTTACTGACGGCTCAGAGTCGTCAGAAGAGCTACGCAGATAGGCGTCGCTCGGAGCTCGAGTTTCAGGTTGTGACTTCGTACTCCTGAAGGTATCTCCTTGGAAAGGAGTCATCCAATTCAGGAAGAGGGGCAAGCTGGGGCCCCGATATATTGGTCCATTCCTAGTGATTGCAAGGGTAGGTAGGGTAGCCTACCGGTTGGAACTACATGCAAAGTTAGGGCAGATTCATGACACCTTTCACGTATCGCAGCTGAGGAAGTGTGTGGCCAATGAGTCGACAGTGGTACCATTAGAGGATGTTCAGGTGGATGCGAGCCTTAACTATGTTGAGAGACCGGTTGCGATTATGGATTAGAAGATCAAGGTTCTTAGGAACAAGGAAGTGCCCCTGGTTCAGGTCCAGTGGCAACATCGGAAGGGGTCCGAGCTAACTTGGGAGCCGGAGCGAGAGATGCGTGAGTAACATCTAGAGTTGTTTACGGAGTACGACTTCGAGGGCAAAGTCTGATTCTAGTGGGGGAGAATTGTAACATCCGGGTTCCCAGGTGAATTATATTATTCTTTTATTTTAAGTTTTATGGAGAAACTCGGCGAGTTGATGCTTAGACTCGCCAAGTAGGATCGCGAGTTCTTATCCGGATTAATGACCGGACTCGACGAGTTGACTCATGGACTCGGCGAGTCCATGATGTTAAGTGAAACCCTAATTTCCCGGGTTTGGGACCTATTTAAAGGCCCTTATGGCCATCATTTGCGGCCACTACCCCCTGAGAAAACCCTAGAGAGCAGAGAGATCGTTGCAGTGAAAAAAGGAAGACTAACTCACTAGTTCTTGAGTGTTTTAGCAAGAAGGAAGAAGATAGAGCAGGCTAAGCAGATTGAATAGCTTGGATCCACTCCTATTTAATCAAAGGAAGCGGTTGGAGGTAACCATCTATGCCATTCTTATGATTTTATGATTCTAGTAGAATCTAGGGTTTCTTTATGCATCTTTTAGCTTGAGCATGGAGTATGAGAGGTCCCAAGCCTAAATGGTTCATGGATTCAGACCTCAAGAGGCCTAGAGAGTTCTTATCACACTGTTTTTTGCCATGACTTTTGTGTTAGGAGTCTAGAAGTCCATTTTTGGGGTTATTTCGCCAAAAGGGAGCTTGGGGGCGTTGCATGTGTGCCAAGATCCAACCTTTACATGATTATCATGCTTGGGGAGGTCAGATCTATATATTAGAGGAACTGATCTGACCTCAGGAGGTCATTTGAGTATGAGCATGGCATGAACTCGCCGAGTCTAAGGAAAAACTCGACGAGTAGGGGTAGGTTTCCCCGAGAACCACATAGTTGGTGACTCACTAAGTTGGGGAAGTGACTCGGTGAGTCATTGGGGATTTAGAGGACTTGAGTTCATGACTGAACTCGCTGAGTCACAATTGTGCACTCGACGAGTCTGGTCAAGATTTGACCGTTGACTTTTGTTGACTTTTAGGGTTTGATCAACAATTGGACTTGTGGACCGTTTGAAGGGTAAAATGGTCTTTTATCCTTCTTAGAGGACATGTGAGAGTCTAGTCTAGCTCGGAGAGCTGTTATTGATTGAGATGATTGTTATGTGTTTAGGCAGAGGCTAGATCAGTGTATACGCGAGCGAGGTATTACCCGAGACATCTGACGTGAGTCTTCTCACTATACTTTACCTTGAGTAGGTAACCAAAGTTATGTGATAGAGTATCTTGTATTCTATCTATGTGATGTGTTACACTGTATTATTTCTATGTGATTTATGCTGTATGTATATCAGAGTTAGGACCGGAAGGTCCACAAAGCTAGGAGCAGGGGGTCCACAGAGTTAGGGCCCAAGGGCCCACAAGAGTTATAGCCTTGAGTGGCTAATATGTGTTATATGTGGTATTTTGGGGAACTCACTAAGCTTCGTGCTTACATTGTTTTGTATTATGTGTTTCAGGTACTAGTGAGGATCGCGGGAAGGTGCCGGCATGATCAGTACACACACACGCGCGGAGTTTTATTTATATGTTATGATCTTGGGATTTCTACTTATGTTCGAATATATGAAACAATGAGTTTTATAATATTGTGAAATAAAGTGTTTTTAAATGTGAAAATTTGTTTGAAATTTTACGGCGTTACATTTGGTACTGTAAGGTGTGTAGAGCACATGTGGTAGAACAATAACGTGGTGGTGGCCAGAAATGAAGAATGTGGCTGGAGGTGGTCAAGACGAAGCAGATCAGGATGGAGACAGTTGTGGTAGATCCTCGTCGCTCACCAAAGCTGGTAGATTAGTATATCTAGCCTTATTGTTCGCCGAAGCTTGTAAATCTAGTCTCATCAGTCGTCAGAAGTTGTAGATCCGACCTCTGGTGTGTCAAACGACTATAGATCAGGTTCCACCAACCACTAGTACAAGGTGATTTTCATCACATCTCATCAGATCTGACCACAAAACATCAGATCGATGATTGTTGTTCACGATGGAAGCAGTAGTGCTAGTGATGGTGGTTCACGACAAATGTGGAGGAGATAGTTTAGTCTTTAAATCTGATGCGGAGAGTGGTGACAGACCAAATCCGAGTGAATGTAAAAGTATTTATGGATCTTCGTTGGAGCATATCTGAAGCAACAATGGTGATCTAGTGGTGTCTGACAGCGGTGTTTTACTGGAGGTGGGAGAGCAATAAAATTGGACCATATACTCCATAGAAGGAGGACACTATAATGGCGATGGTAGAACCGGCGGCAGCGGGGACGCCGGAGAAAAGAGGCATAAAAGGTTGCAAAGTTCTTTACTTTGAAAGAGAAAATAGAAGTTACGTTTCTTAATCTAAGAGAGAACCAGAAAGTTGTGAGGTTATACTTTTAATTATAAATTAAAAAATAATGGTTCTTAAGTTCTTAATTTTTTTGGTTCTCATTTAAACTTATATATATATATATATATATATATATATATATATATATATATATATATATATATATGATGGGTTTTATACAAACAATCATATGTGTGCATGCAACCCTAGAGTTGGATCTATGTTTTCACTATTAGTTATACAACTTTATGAACACAAAAAGAAACTTGGCATGCTACTATTATTTTTGAAATTCATATATAAAAATAGAATACATACCTTTTGTTGTTATATAGCAATAACAACTAGTTCCTTGAATTTCCTTAGCTCTTGAAAGCAAGTACCACAAGTATAGTACCTCTAATGGCTCACAAACACACTAGGTGAAAGGATGAATATGGGAGAGAGGAGAGAAGGGTATCTTGCCCTAGATTTCGTCCCTTTTAGGGTTTCCCAAGGCTTGGACGAAATCTTAGTGCCTTAGGGTGCTATTTATACTTAAGGCTAACTAGGGTTTCAAGGTGTAAACCCTAATCCCTTAGCTTAGGGCCTAAGCAAGTCCATGGACTCCTTTCCTTAAGCCCTTGGACGAAAACTCCTAGATCCTTCTAGGATTTTCGTTCAAGCCTTAATAAAGGTGATCCAATGGCCCAAAGCCTCAACTATTGAATAATTACAAAACAGCCCCTGTACTTTTAATTAATTCATTTAATCCCAAAATTAATTCCTAACTAATTTCTGATTAAATAATATGATTCCAAATTAATATATTATTCATATAATATATTAACAAATCATATTTATACCCTAATTTATTATTCTTAACAATAAACCAGCCTCTCTCCTCAACAATCATCCTGCCTGGTCACCAGTGTGAAGGCAACCCAAAAGGACCATGCACAATCGGGTCAAGTACATACCAAAATAGTTATGGACTTAGACACTAATCCAATAGTCTCCCACTTGGATAAGTCTAATAACTATTCTGCATATAACCTCAGATCCTGATTAGCAATCATAGCTTTCAAAAGACGCTGTCATCTCTGATCTTATCAGAAGCGTGTCCTTTAGATAATGGATCATATATTCCTCCATTCTTGATATCATATATACTTGAGACATGGATTTTGATCATTCTCTTAGTCTATGTTCTGTTTCCCAATTTCCGATTTATGACGACTGACAACAGACTACAATTGAACACATCAAATTAGTCTCGGCTTGGCCAAGCGCTTATGTGCCATCACTAAATCATCGAGGGGCCCACATATATCGCTTTCATCCTACTTTGGATAAAAGGAATGGATAAACTTTGATTCAATGCTTGCTTGCACTCACTTACCGAATCACACACAACAATATGTTTTATAACACCAAGTTACTGGTGCGCTTACATATTATCAATGTGTAACCGACTCGCAAGATACAACTCACACATCTCGGTTTCAAGAATATAAGATGTTATCGTCTCACCAATCACTCGTGATAAAATCCATGATGATCCAAGTGAGCGTGGGTTTAATCCAATGCTCAAATCATATTCATAAGCACTCATGAACATTGCAACAAACATTTGCTTATGTCTAATACACTTTAGACAATCCACACACCAATTCACGACAGTCTTCATTCATACCTACTTCCAACATATGAACGACTGTGGTCCATTCGAATAATTTGATTATTCTGAAATAATTAATTATTCAGGAAGTCAAAACATGCAAAGTGAAACACAAGAATATTACTAATCCTATATGATCCCAAACCTTTGAGTATAAATAAACACCTTTTATTTATCACAATATCGATTACTCATTATTTGTTGTTTCGGTTAATTAACTTATTACTTGAATTATTACTACAATTGTCCCATGCTCTTAGCATGCACACAATGTTTACTTATGGTCCTTACTTTGTGAAATAGATCAAATGAACACATTTCCAATCATACTCATTTCACAACTCCCAATTCTTATCATAAGTATAAGAATATCAAATTCTTGTCACTTATAGAATATGCTAGATTCTAACATTTTATGCAATGATCCTTTCGTAAAGTCATAGCTCAAAATCATCAAGACTTGGCCAATCTCTATCAGAAACAATTCTATAGATATGATGTCTCTCACTCAAAGTACATTCCTTTGAACATCATTCTTGCATAAAATTTTCTAATCTAGATATAGACTCTCAATATCCAACTCCCAATATGGAAACATTTCCATATTTGTCATATGACAACTCATTCTTAATAGAATCTTATCTATTCATAATAATGTCGATATGGTCCATCCAATACCATACTTCCAACTACTCACAAGCAACCAATCTTAAGCGAACTTTGGATCGTCCTTTGATCGTTGTTTAATTATTTTAGTCAAAATCGATTCTAGTCCTTTTTCCCTCTTAATGCGCTAGGCATTTGGAAAATTTTAGAATGGTCAAATATTGTAGCATTTGCAATCGATCCTATACCCGAAGCTGTAACACCGTAAAAATTAAACAATTTTTCGCATTTTCAAACACATTTTTACAAACTCATTCATTCATAAAATGTCATAGTATCATGTCTTTGTTTCACAAAATATCTCCCAAGATCAAAATACATAAAATCCTATGTGTGTGTACGAATCAAGTCGGCGCCTTCCCACGGTCATCACTGGTACCTAAAACACATAACACGTAACATTGTAAGCATAAGCTTAGTGAGTTCCCCAAAATACCACTCTAACATATAATAGCCACTCGAGGCTGAAACTCTGTCGACCCTCTGGTCAATGTGTCTCAGTGGGGCCCTCCAGCCCCAACTCTCTGTGGGACCTCTGGCCCTAACTCTAGGGACCCGAAAGTCCCAACTCTGTAACTTTGAATCATGCATATCACATATCACAATAAATCACAACACATAAATAACATGAAAATACACTGGCATATAACTCTATAGTACTCTGTTACCACACTAGGTAAAGTATAGTGCGAAGACTCGCCTCTGGTATCTCGGTAAATCTCTGACTCGGTAAACACTGGCCTAGCCTCCGCCTAATCATATGAAATAAATACTCTATTTAATATAACTCTCAAAGGCTAGACTATGTCCTCTTATGACACTCTCAGAAGGGTAAGAGACCATTTTACCCCTCTCATAACTCAAAAGGCCCCACAATAGACCATACCCTAAAAGTCAACCAAAAGTCAACTTTCCGGGTTATGCTGCGTGTACCAGATGTGTACGCTGAACGTACCCGGTTGCATCTCATAATTGGGGAACGCCACCCAGTACGCGGCGCGTACTGGGATTACGCCCGGCGTACTCCCCAGCTCCAGCCCCTTAGCTCTTGAGGTCTTAAACAGTTAAGACCCACGTCCAAATTTTAGATCTGACCACATCTAAGCCTCTTAATCCATAAAGTTGATGACTTTAAGCCTTTGCATGGCTGAACAAGCCACCAACTCCCATAATGCTCCATCCTTTAACTCTATAAGGCTTATTACACAAGCATGACCTCAAACTAAGATCCAAGATGGAAACTTTATGGTTCTAAATCACTAATACCACTGAAAAGGGACAGATCTCAGACCATGGAGCACTTTACACTCATAAAGTCTCCACCTTTGGGGTTTTTAGGCCTAGAAATGGCACATGCAACAACAACCAAAAGAAGAGGAAAGTTTTGAACTTTATACCTCCAAGTGTAGCCCTTTCCTCTATAGATCTCAGATCCAAAATGACACCTTAAGCTTTAGCTTCCAAGAGCTCCTTTCCTTCTTCTTCACTAAGTCACCAAAGCACAATTAGCTCCAACAACACTCTCACACACTAAGGACGATGGGAGGATCTTTCTTAGGGTTTCACTCACTGATATGGATTAGCACCCTTTAAATAGTGCACAAGACGGATTAGGGTTTTTGCACCTGGGCCGGGTACGCCCAGCGTACCTTGGTGACTCCGCGTCCAAATTAAGCGCATGAGTACGCGTAGCGTACCCCTCTGGTACGCCCAGCGTACTCACTTGCTATATCCCCTTCACTCAAGGACTAATCATGACCAATCGACAAAGAATAAGGGTGAAAGAAATGCACCTGAATCTCGGGGTGTTACAGAAGCGTATGGGACACAATGCATAAGGTCTTACATAAAGATGTGATACTTTATCAATCTTCTGCCATAATATTTTATGTGTCACATTCTCACAATTCGAACTATGAAGAGGGATGCCGTAATCATAATCGAAATTTGAGAACAAACTATGTATCCTAGACTAAATTTGTTAACATTCCACAGTCTAAGCCTTTAGATTTGAAATGAAGCATTATATTCTCTCCCTTGATTATAGCAAAACAACTTTTCAACCCTTACCACTTTGCAAAGTATAACTCTTGTTTTCTATAATTAATATTGCTAACTTGCAATACTTGCCATAATAATCATACAAGCATAACATTTATGCTCCCACTATCATGATTGATTATTATCATATAATCATAACACTTATGCTCCCACTAGCTTTGACATGTATTCAGAAAACAACTTAACTTCCAGAAAATAATACCTATTGAATTTCTTAAGTTCATATTTCTAATACCTAATGCTTTGATAATCCTTTATATAAGCTTCTCAAACTTATACACCTTTGCCTTAGATAGTTCATGTGTGTCTAAACAATTCAGACTAATTGCCAAATCTCACAATTCGAATTATGGAAAAGGATACCGTAACCATAATCGAATTCGAGAATACAATTTCACAATCACTATCTTCTTAAAATCTCTCTTGGTGAAAGCATTTCCTCACAGTCATTTTCATGAAGGAGGGAATCTTATGACACCTAGATTTCAGGGTGTATGTGTTCCTATCCATGTGAATTTTCCAAAACCAAAGTTTGCGACAAATCCAAACTCATATGGACCGAACTTTCTCAATCTTGATCTCTTGCCTTATGGTAACACGAGTGCCCACCATGTATTCCAAGTAGTTAAGCAACTCATCCTTTCCTATCTATGTACTTTTCATTGATCAAGGTGCTTGCCTTTTATGCGTTCAAATGAGAACTCATAGAGCTCACGTGCATAATTAACTCAATTGGAACGGCACAAAAACAAGATAGTGTCAACACGATAGGTTGTGAACCTCAAGTCGTGTGCTAGTGATGATCGATAAGGTTTATTCTTGATTAGTTCTTGAACTTTTCAAGACCATTAAGACTCCCACTGACTCCTTGACATATAAGATTCTCTTGTCAATAAACATTTCTCGACAAACAAATATTCAAGAGTTATTGTAGCTTTTATCAAGACAAAACACTTCACAAAATTGGTCTTAGTTGGTCTTTGTCTTATCTAAGACATCACAACTTTCCACATTTGATAAATGTTATAAACCTTCTTAAGACTTGCCACTCAATGTCACAATCTTAACTCTAAGACTTGTTTTTGGAACGAAGTATGATTGACTTCTTGATTTAACCATTTCTTCAATTCTTGATTCCTCTTCTCAGACATACAATTGTACTAAGACTCATTTAGAGGATCAATTGAGATATGGTTCTTAATCATTAAGACCTATCATAAAACATAATAAAAGGTACTCTCCCTTCTTCTTAGAATAGAGAAACTTTTATCTTTCTGCCTACTTGATTCTTCTTTATTTGTTCTGCTATTTATTGAAACTCTTTCAATCAACTTAGAATTACACTTAATCTTATAAATATAATCATATTTACTAAACCTTAGTAAATCATGACGAATATCTTTGTTACTCTTGTGGTGCACTTGATCAACACACAACCTTGTGTACTCGATTTCCTAGTCCTTCACTTGACACTTTGTTAACGAATTAGTCTAACTTCCAAATATGAAATTTCTCATTCATCACGCAACCAAGTTGTATGATTCCAAGTTTCTGTCCAATTGAAACTTGGGCAATGAGAAACTCTCCCTATTTGGTAAATTCTTGACATTTCCACAAATAACAAAAATTAAGAATCAAATTCATTATTGCTAATAATAGAAACCTTCAAACATCAATTTTTCATACACGCCATTGCAAGGATAAATAAATAATATAAAATCAAAATTTATTTTATTGCGGAAAAATTTGTCCTTACAATGCAATCCAATTGAAAAACTATGTCAATACATATTTCTTAGCAATCTTATTCTAACTCCAAGTAGTGGCTTAAGAATCTAATCTTCAAGCAATGCGATCGAAATCCATTTCTTCACGATTAGATTCAGCTCACTTCTTCCCTTAGACTTCCTTTCTTTTCTTCGATCCTACAAAACATCAAAATGTAATCTTATCACATCATGTATCAAGAATCTAGAATAGGAACTTAAAAGAGTTAGTTAATGGATTTTACCTAAAGTAGATCCATATGTTTTGACTCTCCCATCTCTTAGATCTCTTAGGTAAATAGGGCAGCTTCATCTCCAATGCTCCTTCTCTTGGCAATAAAAGCAAATGGACTCTTTTGGAATGGCCCAAGGAACTATCTCAGAATCTACCTTTTCTGGATCCCCAATGTCACCATTTCAATATCCATTGAAGTTTGGGAGTTTGATTTACCAGACAAATTTGCTCAACCAGCTCGCCAAATCATCGCTGATTCAGCGGCTATAAGCAAACAGGTCAAATCAATGAGGGTCACGTCATGATCCATCATATAGTACTCTCTAACGAACTCACTATATGATTCAGGAAGTGATTGAAGAACCCAGTCAACAGCCAACTTACCTGAAATCTCGACACCTAACATCCTTAACCTATCAATGTGTGACTTCATCTCTAAGATGTGTACACACATAGGTTTCCCATGTTTACTTGCCAAAAGGGCTTGAGTGAGCTTGGACTTTTCAAGCCTTCGAACTTGTGGGTTAGGGAGAATAATTGGAGAAGGTGGAGGTAGTGAAGCATGATCTCTTGTTCCTCGATCATATCGTGGAATGTCATCTTCGTTTGGAAAGCTTGTTCCATGGGATTTTGGGAAGACCATGATTGTCATAACTAGACATCTACAAAACGGGAGAAAATTCAAGTTAAGTTGATTAGAATCCTTGATGTGACACCCAAATGAAACATCAAGGCTAGGATCCAACACAATACTCTACAACCTAGAAGAGGGATGCCGTAATCTAGTTGCAGAATATTTGAAGGTAGGTAAATGACGATTTACCAATTTCCACCATGAAAAATGAAAAAGAAATTTAAGTTTTAAATCTATTGAAAATTCCTAGATCTTTTGAGATTCATTGAACATTTCAATGGCATGTTTAAATCTCGATATGCCCCTCGATTTGTGACTGGGATGCCGAGGATCACAAAACAGGGTGTGAATAACCATGCAAACTTACATGGTGCCCCCAATGTTACAGTCACCTATTCAGTGTGCCGGTTAACCACACACTCTCCACCGAACTATGACAAACATTGAGTCACCATTTGCTACCTTTGCTTAGAACCATTAGTGTGCCGGTTAACCACACGCGCTCCACTAACGTCTTCGCAAGGGCACAAAGTGTAATTTCATGGAATTGCATCAATTCACTTTTGACTAAAGTAACTAAGATTGAGAATTTTGTAAAACATTTAGTTACTTTATACTTCATTATACTTTTAATGGAAAGGATTTTCCCTATCCTACCCGTTCGGCTAACGACCCTCCACCAATCAAGGAAGCGGTGGGTGAGAGTGGACACCCATTAAACAACCATTTTATAGGTCATAACCTTATACCCCCCTTATAGATCTGCTTCGTGAATGATGCATACTAACGGTAAGACTAGCATTTAAGTTATACATATGTAATATTAGACTTTTAATGTTATACATAGTATAAGGGTGTATTTTACACTTTTAAAATACTAGGTGGTTTAATTTTATAAATTACACTTTTAATTTAATTAAATATAAACCATATCATTATGGATTTATTAACTCTCTTTTAATTATACACTTAATTAATTTAATAAAACCATAAGGGTGTAATTTGAACTTTTCAAAATTAGGGTTTTAGAATTTAGGCTTTTTCAAAATTAAACTTTTTATTCAAACAATTTAAATTCCAAAACTTGAGGGCAAGTTTTGAAACTTTTCAAAACATAAGCAAGAACATTCTAGATCAAATTCCAAATAATAATAATTAACCAATTAATTAGTAATTATCTAAATATGACCTAATTCAATTTCTTGCAAGATAATCTATCAAATAATTCAAATAAATCAAGTTTATCACACAAGGAAATGATTATCTAATTAATTTGACAATTATCTTTTATTTTGGTAAGGATATCTTTTAAATTAAACAATTAATTTAATCTAATCCCTTAAATCCCCTAGATTTCGAAATTATGGGATGAGATAAATCAAAATCTTTAATTACCAAATTTAAACATTTAAAGGATAATTACAAGATATGACATTATCCAAATACCTAAAATTTAGGATCTAACTTAGGGAAGGAGCCAATTTCGAAATCCAAGGGTTGGATAACCCTAGATTTCAAAATCTTGGAGGCTAAGGAAAGGGTTTAAAACCCTATCAAAAAATCGCCAACTAGGGTTTTGCAACCCTAATTGCGAAACTTACCAAGCCCTAAGGTTTACTAGCAATAAACCCTAATTTTTCGAGTTCATACATTAGAATAATGCTAATTAAAAACAAAAACCAATGGCTCTGATACCACTGATGGGTTTTATACAAACAATCCTATGTGTGCATGCAACCCTAGAGTTGGATCTATGTTTTCACTATTAGTTATACAACTTTATGAACACAAAAAGAAACCTGGCATGCTACTATTATTTTTTAAATTCATATATAAAAATAGAATACATACCTTTTGTTGTTATATAGCAATAACAACTAGTTCCTTGAATTTCCTTAGCTCTTGAAAGCAAGTACCACAAGTATAGTACCTCTAATGGCTCACAAACACACTAGGTGAAAGGATGAATATGGGAGAGAGGAGAGAAGGGTATCTTGCCCTAGATTTCATCCCTTTTAGGGTTTCCCAAGGCTTGGACGAAATATTAGTGCCTTAGGGTGCTATTTATACTTAAGGCTAACTAGGGTTTCAAGGTGTAAACCCTAATCCCTTAGCTTAGGGCCTAAGCAAGTCCATGGACTCCTTTCCTTAAGCCATTGGACGAAAACTCCTAGATCCTTCTAGGATTTTCGTTCAAGCCTTAATAAAGGTGATCCAATGGCCCAAAGCCTCAACTATTGAATAATTACAAAACAGCCCCTGTACTTTTAATTAATTCATTTAATCCCGAAATTGATTCCTAATTAATTTCTGATTAAATAATATGATTCCAAATTAATATATTATTCATATAATATATTAACAAATCATATTTATACCCTAATTTATTATTCTTAACAATAAACCAGCCTCTCTCCTCAACAATCATCCTGTCTAGTCACCAGTGTGAAGGCAACCTAAAAGGACCATGCACAATCGGGTTAAGTACATACCAAAATAGTTATGGACTTAGACACTAATGCAACAATATATATATATATATATATATATATATATATATATATATATATATATATATATATATATATATATATATCGTTTATATCTTTGATACCGTTTAAGTTTTATCAATCTTCAAATACAACATTTTATTGCAATCGAACATAAACAAACGACATATTAATTAAAAAAATTGTCTTTGAATGTCATTTTTTACTTTATTATAATGTAACTTTTAGGCATGTAATCTCGATAAAATATATCAATTTTTTGATCTCACCATAACATTAATATAACACATCCGTTGTGTTTTACGATCAGATATATTACACAAAATATCATATCATCAAAAATTAATTATACTATTATTTAATTAGTTTCATAGACAAAGACGTGTTTATAAATGTCTCTAATAACGATATGAAAAATGACATAAAAACATATGTAAATCTTAAATTGTAACATATTTTAACAACATAATTGCTATTATGTGCAACATGCGGAGATTCACGTAGTTATTTATAAACATAACATATGTATTTATTATAGTTAAACAAAGAGAAAACATTTGTTGCTAATTTTTAGGAATATAATGATGAACTAAGTATGCCTCTATTGTTTGTTGACCACTTCAAACTCTCAAAGCTTCTCCTATGTATCGTTGTGAGTGTCATAGTGAGATGTATTTTGTGAATGTTCCTCTGATGTTGGTGTTTATTTTATGTTTTTTAACCTAACTACCACTCAACATCCAGACATCACCTGGTAACAACAATCGACTAACACATATATCGAATGTGAAAAGTGAACTATGAATGATAGTTTATATGGAAACAAGTGAAGGGTGCTTATCTATTTAATTTTCATTCAAAGTTCACTTTTCACTCATGATAAATATGTGTATTTCGATGGTTCTTACCAAGTAATATATCGAGGTTGGATAGTAGTTAGGTTAAAAAACATAATGAAAGATTTATATGTTCAAGAATTATTATGTAATGATATTTTTAATAACATGTCGCATGTGATCCTATAGCATCACACCTTATAGTAAGTAGACATTTATTGATTATTTATTAAGTAATTTGTATTTAATTGGAGAAACATACATAGTACATCTCACCATGACACCCACGGCGATACATATGAGGAACATAGAGAGTTTGAAGTGTTCAACAAACAATAGAAGAATACTTAGTCTATCATTCTATTTTTAAAAATTAGCAAAAAATGTATTTTCTTAGTTTATAATAAAAAATATTTGTTATGTTTATAAATGATTTATTAATAACAATATCTATTAATTTCATGGTAATTTTCAAAAAAAAAAAAAAAAAAATCTAAATATTTTGGTTATTGGGTAATTTTCAAAAAAAATTTCAATATTTTGACAAAACTAACGAAAAATAACAAAATATCGGCTAAATCTATGAAATCGGCCAAAAAATGTCTTTTTTTTTTTTGAAGTTTTAGCCAATATTTTGTATTTCTATGAACAAAATTTAGTTTGAGATTTTTTATAAATTGAACTAAAATATTAGAATTTCTTTAAATTTTTTTAAAAAAAAAATACCAAATTAATATATTTTTGAGATTGAACTCATTAAAATTCTTATTAGAAACACTTTATTATACATCTTTTTAACCTAGCCCTAACTTTTTTTTTTTTTTGAAGATTTCTAAAAATTATAATAAAATTGATTATTAAACTTGAGACGTCTCTTCCGAGAATACAAAGTAGACCCGGAGATATTTGTATAACTTTTCACCTTTGACAAAGGGCTAGTCAAAGTTAAATAATAATTTTCAATTTTCAACGAAAAAAGTGCTGAACACGTGCCACGTCCCGACACCTAACTGACGGCCGAAACATTGCTCCTCCGGAAATCCTGGTGACAACCAAAATCTTGCTTTCCAAGTCATCTAGAAGATTCGCGTTCTCCCAACGCCAAAAACTCCCTAAAACCCCTCACCATTTTTCATTCCCCTCCCATATTTTTGGCAACTATCTTACATCTTTTTCTCTCTCTAAAAAGTAAGAACTTCGTTAATGTTTGATTATGTATATGATGAATATGACGAATGACTTATCAACTATCATCGATGTTTGATCCATGTTGCTGTTATTGATGTTGTTTTGCAGATCTGAATTCTGAGTTTTTGCTATATTTGGAGCAAAAATGAAGAGTTCGAATATCTACGAGAGGTTTTCTCAAACGTTTCGTCAACATCCTTCTCTCTCGAGATTTCTCGTGGTTTTCGCCGTCAGGTAACACCAATGCTTGTTTGTTTGTTTTTTTTTAATGAACGAACTTCAATCTGATTGTTGTGAATGCTGCTTTATTTGGTTAAACGTTGATTTGAAGTCGATTAGATCTGGATTCGGTGTGAAGTAGATGTGATGTTCATACTTCATAAGATGTAACGTTTTGGAAATTTTAACCGAGTTTTGAGATGTATTATCGATTACAGCAAATCTTCAGAATCGTGTGGTGGTTTTTATCAATTTCTGTAGAGGTTGATTTGATCTTGCAGGTGGTTAGTTTAGGTTGATGGCTCCTTTGAGTGGTTAATTCTGTTTAATGTGTTTAAGATTGATGGCTCCTGTTAGTTCTGATTGTTTTTTATAGGAACACAAGGCAAAATATATGTGGAACAAATTAAACATCTAACAGGATTCAATGAAGCAATTATCAAGTAATGACATCATATAAGATCGAATCATTAAAGTAAAAAACTTAGTTGATGATAATACTGATTTAGGATTCAAGTTTGATGATGAAACCATTATGTAAGAATGAGTCAAACTTGAGGAATTGATGCCGATAATATAATGGAAGGGTTCTCTAATGTACATTATGGTGTTCTTGAAGGAAAATTTCTTAATTAACAACTCCCAAGAAACAGACCACAATCTACTATATAATTTAGTTAGTTAACAGCTTTTGTGATGATTAAACCTATAAAAGTCAGAAAAGTTTAAAAAAATCATTTTGGCCATACTTCTCTTTCCAGATCTGACTTTTTTCTTCAAGGGATAACACCTCCCTCTCTTTCCTTGATTTAAGGAGTATGTGATAAATTTGCTAGATGATTACCTTTTGCTTGTTTTCTACAGCAGCAAAAACCCACTTTTGTTCACTCATTTCAGGTTCTAATATCAGCTTTTGGCAAAAGCTCATCACTTTTGTTCACTCATCTCCCCTGTTTTCTCTTGTTTTCTTTAGGAACATACTTTCAGTTAATCATTCATTATAATTTATAACATCCTATTCTCATTTCTTTCTGTTACAACAATGAACATCCATTTTTTTTCTTCATCTATAAAACTCTACTTTCTTTGATTTGTTTATTATGTACACGAACTTATAGCTTTTCATATATGTAACTTTGTAGTGGTGGAGGTCTTGTGGCTTATTCAGAGGGAAACATATTAAGTAGTAGTCCAAAGATTGATGAATTACCCGAGGCAGGTAACAAGAAAAAGAGGGTAGTTGTACTTGGAACTGGTTGGGCTGGAACAAGTTTCTTGAAAAATTTGAAGAATTCTTCATATGATGTCCAAGTGGTTTCACCTAGAAATTACTTTGCTTTCACACCTTTACTACCAAGTGTCACTGTTGGCACTGTGGAAGCTAGAAGTGTTGTGGAACCCATTCGCAACATTGTCAAAAAGGTAACTGAATTTGTTATATGGTGTTTTGCAAAAGACGTAAATACCCCTCTCATCATCATCATCATCATCTAAAATAGTCCTAGAAAGTCTTTCCACTTCCTTCCAGTCGAGTCCATTCCTATTGTGTTGTGGTTGGACAAAAACTTTCTAGGGCTATTTTCGTCTTTTCGATGACATGGATGAAAATGGGCATTTATGTCTTTTTTCACAGACGAGTTTTCAATAGCAAAAGTTTATGTTCTATCTATTTGGGCGGGATAAAGAAAATTGTAAATTTTGTCCCATTGACATCAATATGAAAATTTCTAGGGCTATTTTCGTCTTCTTGATGACGAAGATGAGAAAGGGAATTTATGTCTTTTTCCACAGAAAGAGATTTCTTGAGAAAGTTTATGTTCCACCTTTTTGGGAGGAATAAAGAAAATTGAAAATTTTGTACCATTGACATCAATATGAAAATTTCCAGGGCTATTTTTGTTTTTTTGATGACGAGGATGAGAAAAAGAATTTATGTTCTTTTTTTCCACATATGAGATTTCAAGAGAAAGTTTATGTTCTATCTTTTTGGGTGGGGTGAAGAAAATTTATATATATATATATATATATATATATATATATATATATATATATATATATATATATATATATATATATAATATTTGCTTATTGGGTACTGATTAATGGCTGTTTTAATATGTAACAGAAGAATGTAAATGTTAATTTCTTGGAAGCTGAATGTTACAAAATTGATGCAAAAAATAAGAAAGTATATTGTCGTTCAACTCAAGATGAGAAAGAAGAATTCATTGTTGATTATGATTACCTTGTTGTTGCCATGGGAGCACGTGTTAATACCTTCAACACTCCTGGTGTCGAAGAAAACTGCCTCTACTTGAAGGTAACTCTTTCAAGCTCATCTTAATATCTTATTTGTAACTAATCAAATTCATTTATTATTATTAAATAATGTAAATAGAGTAAAGTTAAAAAGTTCAAATGAACATTTATTCGATTTCATTACTTTGTGTTATTTCAGGAAGTTGAAGATGCTCTAAAGATCCGGAGGAGTGTAATCGATTGCTTTGAAAAGGCAAGCCTACCAAACGTAAGTGAAGATGAGAGAAAAAGGATGCTTCAGTTTGTTGTTGTTGGTGGTGGGCCCACCGGTGTTGAGTTTGCAGCTGAGCTTCATGATTTTGTTTCTGAGGATTTGGTGAGATTGTATCCAGCTGTTAAAGATTTCGTCAAAATATCACTTCTTGAAGCAACCGACCATATTCTCAACATGTAATGTAACTAAACCTTTTCTACACTTGTTATATGCTACAAACGAGAGATATGTAACATTAATTATTCCACTTTTTTGGTTGCAGGTTTGACAAAAGAATTACAGCTTTCGCAGAAGAAAAGTTTCATAGAGATGGTATAGATTTGAGAACAGGATCAATGGTGGTGAAGGTGACAGATAAAGAAATTTCAACAAAAGAAATCAAATCTGGAAAAATCTCTACAATACCTTATGGGATGGCTGTCTGGTCAACAGGTATTGCAACTCGCCCTGTTGTCATGGACTTCATGAAGCAAATTGGTCAGGTTTGTATTTTTCTCTTCTTTAAATCAACATGACATGTCAAAACCATTGTCATTTCAATAAGATGCTGACGCCTTATTTCTTTCTGTTGTTTAGGCAAATCGACGTGTATTAGCAACTGATGAATGGCTTCGAGTTGAAGGAACCAACAGCATATATGCTCTAGGCGATTGTGCCACAATCAACCAACGCAAAGTCATGGTACCTTTTTTATAAAACGAAATCAATTCAATAGGATCCCATAAACATCAGAATTACATTTGATTTTGCAGGAGGATATTTCGTCTATATTTAAAAAGGCTGACAAGGACAACTCTGGAACCCTTACAGTTAAAGAATTTCAAGAAGCCCTTGATGACATCTGTGACAGGTAATCAAGTATTTTACAAAAATACATACGTTTTCCATTTAAGTAGTGAATAACGTCTTACAACACTATCTATCAGGTATCCTCAAGTGCAACTTTATCTAAAGAACAAGAAAATGAGCAATCTTGTTGATTTACTAAAGGAATCCAAGGGCGATGTTGCAAAAGAATCAATTGCACTCAATGTTGAAGAATTTAAATCCGCTCTATCTCAAGTTGATTCTCAAATGAAGAATCTTCCCGCAACCGCTCAGGTAAAAACCATTATCTAAAACTTACCAGTTAGCAACTAGCTTATCAGTTATCAGCTAGATGGAAAATGTAAAATGACATCAAATGACTTTAATGCTCTCACCAAACACTACATTGCAATAAGCTTTATGTTTCACTATACGCAACCTTAAGTGTTTATCTATTTGTTGTTTTCTCAAATATTTTATAAACATCATTTATCCAACAACACTTAACTTAATGATAATTGGTTTGCAGGTTGCAGCTCAGCAAGGGTCATACCTTGCGGATTGCTTTAACCGCATGGACGAGTGCGAGAAACATCCGGAAGGTCCTCTCCGTTTCCGAGAGTCGGGACGCCATCGGTTTCGTCCTTTCAGGCACAAATTCAATTTTAATTTAAAATATATATATATATATATATATATATATATATATATATATATATATATATATATATATATATATATATATGATGTGAATTTATTGGTTGTTTGTGTAGATACAAGCACCTTGGCCAATTTGCTCCATTAGGAGGAGAACAAACAGCAGCACAACTCCCTGGGGATTGGGTTTCCATTGGCCACAGCACTCAGTGGCTCTGGTATTCTGTCTATGCAAGGTACCTACGTATTATAATTAATTAATTAATTACTTGTAATTATTTATGTTGTTTTAATTTTATTTTGTATTTGAAAATTGAAATTGAACAGCAAGCAAGTGAGTTGGCGTACAAGGTCGCTAGTGGTGTCCGATTGGATGAGACGTTTCATATTCGGCCGAGACTCAAGTCAAATATAATACCACACCAAACACATCATAGAGTTCTTCCAATTTTGTACGCCGATTTATTATTATTATTATTTTTTTGGTTACAGAAAATCATAATTATTCTTCATCTATTATTTACCTTTTTGTTTTTGTTTTGGTTAAATAACGGAAACAATGTTTTCCAGGCATACACTTATTTTTTTACCTGAGCTGTTTTATTTCAAATACAATTATACAAATAACTACCTTTGTCATGCTTACATGCTATTATCGCTTGTACTTGTTGTTTGTACTTGTTGTTTAAATGTTTTGACCAAGTCAAAGTGAAGTGAAGATTGCATGTTTTAACATGTGGCGTAATAATATTCGGCCATAACTGTTTTGCATGTACCTTCTCAATAATCATGTAAAAGGTTTTCATCAAATTCAAAACATAAATAATAAATAGTTTAATTAAAATAAGAGCCCAAGTAAAAAAAATGTAGAAAGAATATTAATTGATTTTGGTAACTATTATTTCTTAGTTAAAAAGTTTTAATAAAATTTATTTTTATTTATGTGATTTTTAAGTAATACTAATATTTGACTATTTCTAAAAAGGTTGAATACAAAAAACTTCTAGTATAATCTTAATTTTGTGTGATAAGGTTTTGTTATATATTAACTTTTTATGCTTTAAGAAAAAATGATTAGTTATAACTTATAATTGATATACGAATTAAATTAAAAAATTATATGGTTCAATTGCTTGTCCCATCTAGTTACTTTTTTATTCTATCAAACCATGCAAACCATTACTTGTGGCATGTGGAATCGAATGTTGTACACATTAGTCACACTTCAGTTGCTGTGATGGGATGTCTTATGGTACATATCTCTCTCTATATAAACTCTATGTGTTGATACTTCTCATTGTGGTTCTACCTATGGGAACAATAGAGGAGGAGGTCTCTGGCGGCAGCCATGGTGGTAGTGCTTTCAACAATATAACAAACAACGGTGGTGATGGTGGTGGTGGCGGCGGCAATGGACGAACAAAATTGAAACTAGCATGTACCAACTTCTTGAGCAAACTATACAAAATGGTTGATAATAAAGCGACCAACTCCATCATATCATGGGGCTCGTCTTCTAACACCTTCATCATATCCGATGAAGGACGATTTATATCAGAGATTCTCCCTTGCTACTTCAAAATCAATCATCTTGATAACTTCATTTATCAACTTAATAACTATGTTAGTATTTCTTTCTTTGCTACAATGACATACATATAAGGGTATATAGATGCATAATCTTTTTCAAGTGTGACAGAATAAAAAGAAAAAAACTCAATAGTGGAAACAAATAACAAGAAAACCCTAAAAGAAAGTTACCTATGTTGGTTTTCTTAGATAGATCGAGTAGATTTGATCAAACTCAACTTTTATTTTTATTTTTTCTTTCTTCGTGAGGACAAATAAAAAGGATACCCATTGTCTGGGGTTAGACCATCCTTGTAAACATTTTGAATCGATTTGAATAGTCATCTAGTTGAAACTAACTGTTGAAATCCAATTTGAAAAGGGTTTCAAGAAGAAGGAAGGAGATCACTTATTGGAGTTCGAGCACGAGTATTTCCAAGAAGGGAATCAACTCTTGCTAAAACACATCAAGAGAAGAAACAAACCACTTATGGCCACCAACAACATATCAACACTTAGTGTTGCCACAAACGAGCTTGAAGCCTTATTTGCAAAAGTTAGACATTCTCAACAACAAATCAAAACGAAAATACATTGGCTTAAAGATGATATAGGAAAAACTTTCTCCGAGGTCAAAAGTATTATTGAAGATAACTCTCATAAACTGATATCAACATTTTTCGAAGGCCGTAAAAGAAAACTTGTTGATTTTAACCTTGGAACTGATTTTGTTGATATCGAGAAAGATTTTGAACTAATGTATGGTCAATGTGAGGCATCGATGACTCATATCGATGGTTTTATGACCTTGAGTGATTTGACTGAAAAACTTACTAAAAAACACAATGATAATAATAGAGGTAGTGTGGTTGGTGATGATCGACGACGTATACCTCACTTTTTACAAAAACTATATGACATGGTACAAAAAGAAGAAACTGATAATTTTGTTTCATGGAACCTACCTAATCGTGATAGTTTCATCATCCGAGATATTAATGAGTTTGCTAGTCAAGTTCTTCCTATGTATTTCACTCATGCAAATTTTAGTAGCTTCAATTCACAACTTAACATATATGTAAGTCTCAAATTAGAAATCTATACTTTTTTAGTTTTAAAATCAAATTTACCCACGTTGGAATATAAATTATATAACAATGTTTTCATAAACACCAACATATTCCTATCCTAGCCATATATTGTACTTTTTTTTTTAAAACTTAAGTGTTTTTCACAAATTCCTCATGAAATGACATTTATACGTATCAGATTTTGAAGATGAAAAGTTATTTTGATGTCATAAGTCATAAGGGAGCGTATAAAATCTTTCACGAATTAGTGACATTTTGCAATTGGAAAAGCTTGAGTGCATTTATGTGTAACTTTACTTCCATTTTGATAATCTTTCTTGCACTACAATGGATTGTTTTCTAACTATTATTTTGGTTTGTTTCAAAGGGTTTCCGAAAGATCAGTTGGGAACGTCATGAATATGCGAATGAATGGTTTCAAGGAGGAAGATACGATTTGTTAGTGAATATCAAGAGAAGAGGCAAAAATCCATTATTGACTCGCTCAACTATAAAGTTTTCTTTAACACAAGTAGAAATGTTTAAGGACCAATTGAAAACTATAGAACAAGAGCAAGAGAAGAATATCATATGTCTCTCAAACTATGAAGAACAAATGAAAAGTTCGGTATATGAGTTTAAGGAAAAAGTCATCAACATGGCAAACATTGTCAACAAAATGATACTAACAAGCAATGATAACCCTGAAAACATCAAGAAACCTAAAACGAACATTAAAGACAAAGGTAACCGATATGTTTGGCATTCAAACATATTACATTAATAAATGATCACTTAGATTTTCTCTATTAAGTCGTTAATTGCATTAAATTGAAAAAACATCAAATAAACATGATTGATGGTTTGTTTCTTTGTAAAACACGATCTTATAGGTAAAACGGAAGAACATTATTTGAATGTTGATGAATGCATGACATCAATTGATAACAATAAGGCCGAAGCACAAACTTATTTTTTAGATCTTATGGAAGACACTTGGATTGTCGAAAGAGAAATGGAGCCATATTTATCTCTTTATCTTGGAAGAGAGAGTGAGATAGAAAAAAAAAAGTTTAATCTTGATGATGCTTAACTCGTGTTCATAGAATATGTTAGTCTCACAATATGTATGTTTTAAGATGATCATTAGCTTTATGTTTATATTGAATTGTTTTATTCGACATCAAATTTATTACTTATATATATATATATATATATATATATATATATATATATATATATATATATATATATATATATATATATATATATATATATATATTATGTTGAGTATTTTAGACATAAATATATGTATTGTTTATCATGGATGAATACGTCGACAAATATGATGAGTTCTATTGGCCTTCGTATTCTTATTAAGAGTATATAAGTTGTTGAATGAACGGGTATTTCACTATTTTGTTTTCGTTGTTTTAATATAGTATTAAAAGTTATATTTAAATAATTATCAATATATTATTTTATTTATATAATTCTCAAAAAAATAAAGTTTTTTCGAACAATGGGTGATTACTAAAGAAATACTATGAAAATATATGTGTCCCTGGTTTACTCGCCTTAGAAATTGATAAAATAAAATTCAAAAATATTAGAAAATAGTTTTTATTGCAAACTACATACAACTTATCATATTTCATTTATTTTTCCGATTAAAATATTGTATATTATATTTTTACTAATTAATAAAACACCATATTTTGAAGAAAAAAAATCATTGCTGACCACTATAACCTTTATTGCCGATTTAACAGATTATCACCATTAGGCGTCATCCAAATTCTATAACAATTTTTATCTAATTTGACTACAATAACAAATGTTTAGTATTTTTTTAACGGTGGGTTTTTGTTAAGAAAAGTTGTTAAAAGGATTTTTTTTTCAAATGTTTGTAATGTTTAGGGTTGTAACAAAAAAATTCACATCAGAATAAATTTTCAAATGTTTCTAAATGAGTTTTATATTTTTTTTTGAACTTAATATTTTTATTGTAAGATATTATTTTCATTTTAAAAACTATAAAATTTGCATAATTTACTAATTAATTAGTTCCATTTTTTTGCCGTTTGATTTTAATAAAAGATTACAATTAAAAAATCTTAAATGTTGCATTCAGTCCCTTTATAGAATCTTATTATGCACATACCCGTTGTGATTTCATAGCAATAATAATTTCATTTGTTATAGTAGATGATGTTTGCATTCATAATCATTCAAATTATGACAAGTTTTTGAAAAAATAAATGTATTTTCTTAGCCTTTAGAGCATCCACAATGTATAGTTTAATGGAAGAATTAAATGAAATGGCATGCTTAATTGACATTCAATGGATTAAACTCCATCATTATGGGATGTCATGTTGGCATTCAATGGATATGATGTTCAATGACAATTGAACTCTTCAATGAAAAAAAAACCTATTAACTATTAAATATATATTTCATTGAACTCTATTGAGTTGAATGCATTGTAGGAAAATTAATATAAAATTATATAGTAAATAAATTGATGATGTATCAATCCATTAAAATCTAATAAATTTAATGTATTGTGGATGTCCTTAGATATAGTTTTTAGTATGAGTACCATAGCCTTCAACATATGATGCTTGCAATTTTTTTGTGAATTCGTTTGATTATGAGGCTGCGAAGTTTGGTTAGTTTCTGCATACAGATCATCTTCAACTATGATGGAAAAATGAAATATCTGAACAATGTGATTGAATTTGTTAATATCAAATTATTTAATATCAAATTATCTAAACAATAAATATCCTCCTTTAAATTATAAAATATATCTTATAAACAAAAAAGAAAAGTTGAAAACATATAATTATAGATCAAAATTGTGAAATTAGAAAAAATTGTTATAGAACCAATAACTCATTTCTAAAACAAGTATAAAATATAAAACATGTACATATTTATTATGCTGCAAGGGTAGCACGAACTATTTCTCAAATTTTTCCGTCAAATCTAAATTTAATAAAAATTCATCAAAAACCGTCATAAATCTGTTGGAAATCCATCACAAACCATCATGAATTTATTGGCAATCATATTATCTAATTTCCTGATTTACCTTTATGCACTAGTCGGTATATAAAAGGCAATTAGGAATCCTAGTTCGAGTAGGATACTAGGAATTATGGTAAGGATCAAGTTTTCTTGGTGAGCAAGGATTAGGATCAATATATATATATATATATATATATATATATATATATATATATATATATATATATATATATATATATATATATATAATCCGTAAGAACCACAGTTACAAAATTAATTAAATTTTTATAGTCAAAACTCAAAATTATTAATTAATTATTTTAAATAAGTTATTAATTAAGAGATCTTTTTAGTTATATAAATTTTAATCATTAATTTAAATAAATATGTGAAATTATATCATTTTATAATTTGTATTAATTTAATTTTAATTTTTATTCTAATGTTATTAATTTAATGTAATTAGAGTGAAAAATTTAAAATTGAAATTTGAAATGGAGTTGACAAGTGACATTAATTAATTATGAGATATAATATGGTGACACATGACAAAAGGAGAATAAAATATGTATTAATTATGAAGCCTAATAGGATGACACATGTCAAAAGGAGAATAAAACTATTCTTTTATATATATATATATATATATATATATATATATATATATATATATATATATATATATATATGGGCTATGTATTGTCTTCACAGAGTGATTAAGAGAGCTCCTGTAGCATTGTTTTGTAACCCAAGTTTTGAGTTATTTTCTTGAGTTATAATAAGAATCTCTTTTGTTCATCTGTTAAATACCATTTCTGTCTTACAAATCCATCATAAAGTTTGATAATTGTGAATTTATTGTAAATTTGTAGGTTTATTAACAATTGTGCTGGAAACTTCTTTAAGAAATGAGTGTTTTCTGATAGTAACCCCTAAAATTTTTATGAAAACCCTAACTCTTCTTTCTAGATCTGACATTGATATAAAATGAACCAAAAAAAAAAATACAAAACATGCATTTTGATGAATTATTTTATTTTTATTTTTTTAATCAAAAGTCTATCACCTTCTAACAAGATAATAATAATAATAATAAAAAACTATTATTTTCAAATTAGATTTTTTTTTTGCTAAACATGGATGAGTTTAGTGAAAACAAAATAAACTCACTTTACCTTAGTGATGTGCTAAATCGGCATGGTCATAGTGTATTTAAAAAAAATCTAAAAATAAAAAATATGGTAGCTTTAAAATAGGGAAATCTCCAATAAAGTCTTAATACTTTAGGCTAGTTTATGGTTTAATCAATGATAGTTGGGAGGACAGGTACATGGGGTTCTTCTTCAACAAATCTCTAAACTTTTTTTTCAAGTCTTTTTAAATATCTCTCCATTTGTTAAGATCAACGATGATATTCACTTGCAATAAATATTGGAGCTAAATTATAACCTCCAACACTGTTAGATATGTAACACCTACTTTCCAAATTGGATCGGAGTAGGGAATAAAGGAATCAAAGGCATGATTTTTGGTAAAAATCATGTGTCGTGACGAGACCTTGGGGAGGTCACGATGTGACCAGACAAATGAGGAATGTGTATCAGGAAGCGAGTCACGATGTGACATATAGACATGACAAGGGGTACAACCCAAGCCTATGATCTTTTAGATTTTCCTTCGTATTTAAACCCCATAAACTCGAACTTAGGGTTCATTATTAGCCTCTACCACTCTAAAACCTCAAAAACCTTAACCTTAATTCCTCTTGGTGGTCCTTGGCTTATGTTGATGGTTTTGGTGCTCTTTGAATGAGGTATAAGGAGAATTAGTGTAAGGATCAAGCAGCAACAACTTCTCATCGTTGATATCACCTTCTTGACCATTTGTAAGGGTTCAAGCTTATACCTTTATGGTTTATTCTCTTAAATTTAAGTTGTTGTAGTCCTTTGTTATTCATAGTTTTGATTTGAGTGACTAGATGGAATAAAGTTGGCAACCTTATGGTCCTCTGGAGTCCCTAGAGCATCATATCTTATGGATCTAAATATTGGTTGTGGAATTGTGAAGCTTACATGAGTTTTAGGTCATTTTCTTGGCTTTTGACCTAGGTTAGGTTGAGTACATGCATGGAGCATGCATGTCCATAAAGTTGTCATTTTTATGAACCTATGAAGTCCCTTAAAGCTTTCTATAAAGTTAGAGTTGAAGACTTAATGGATTAAGGACTCAAACTATTAAGATGTTGCCTCAGACGGTGGTCATGACGTGACATATGGAATGTTACGACTATGGAATGTTACGATGTGACATGTAACAACCCAAAATTTTTCGAAGAAATTTAAACTTTCAAAAAAACCATTTTTACACAAATAAAGGTTATTCAAACATCAACAAGTTCTAATTGCTTTCAAAATGTTTTCATATCAGAGTTCCCAGAAATCCAAAATCATAAAAACGGGGATGTGTACGTCACGTCTTCGCCTTGCCATGGTCAACTGATGTACCTGAAACAATAAACGATAAGATGTAAGCTCGAAGGCTTAGTGAGTTACCTCCAAAATACCAACCTCTAGCATCTAATAATAAATAATAACTAACATCATGTATAATGAGTCTTCAGCATGACTGGACCGCCTCCTACGGGCCTACAGCCTATCTGGACCGCTCCCGAGCCTTCGGCATGACTGGACCGCCTCCTATGGGCCTACAGCCTATCCGGACCGCTCCGAGTATGTTGGCCTCAACCGCACAAAGCAAGACACCGCCTCAACCCAACCCATCCATGTATGTCGACATATAAATAGCACATAATCATACAATAAGCACAGATCATACTAACTGCTAAACATAGCACAATTCTATCCATCAAGGTACCAATCCAACTGATCATGAATATAGAACACATACTAACTCCAGGATAAAATCCCAAGGGACCGGCCTAGTGTCGTAGACCCTGTTGGTATAGTGAGGAGAAATCACTTAGCAATAGTGCAGAACTGAACTGAGAGTCCTCAACTGCTACGCCCGACACCCTCGACTGAGAGATAAAGAATACAAATTAATTAACGAGACCCAAATTGTCCAAATCTATTATTGGCCCAATTTATTAAATTGGGCCCATCACTCCATTGGCCTACACGAAACCTACAAGTCTAACCTAGCCCAAACAACATTATATCCATAGCCCATTAAGGGATTAACCCAATTGACCCATAACCGGCCCAAAGCATAAAGCCCACAAGCCAAAAGTCCAACAGGGAGCGTATGTGGGGCGTACCTCCCAGTTACGCTGGGCGTGGCGTAGTTCTTCATTGACCATCATCGGGACCGCTAACCACATACGTTGGGCGTACAGATCTTACGCGGGGCGTACGCGGGGATTTACCAAGGTCTTAATAAGTGCTTAATGGGTTGAGCTCTTGAACCCATATTCCAGATCCATTGACCAAATATGCCATAGAATCATAAAGTTTCAGACTTTATCACTTTGGACGTCCAAAAAGTCCTTAACTCATAGTCTTAACCCATTAAGACCTTCTTATCACAAGCATGGATCAAGTTTAGCTAACAAGAACTGATTTTTATCACTTAAGGCCTCTCAAAACGTCTGAAAGGACAACTTATTTCATCTATAACTTCCCATGCATCAACTTGGGAAATCTAGGGACCAAAAGACCTTCATAAAGCTAAAATGTCTAGATTTAAGGTAAATAAGCATAAAGGTTCAATCTTTTTACCTTCTAGAGTTCTAATGGTGTAACCCAACTTCAGATCCAAGGCCTTGCTTTCCTCCTCTAGCTTCTTGGTGCAATAACTCCACTCTCCAAAGCTCAAGATGCACACTAACTCACTCTTCATACACAAACTAGGGTTTTAGGGCATTCTTTGAGGTATGGAGGTTGAGGTGACGGTAAATAATGAGCCATAAGGGTGTTTATATAGTCCTTACCCCGAACATTAGGGTTTTTAGCTGACGCGAGTATGCCCAACGTACATAAGCTTACGCCTAGCGTACTAGGGCGCGCCTAGTACGCCCAACGTACTCTTATGTACGCTTAACGTACCCCTCTTTGGCCCAAAGTTTCAACTTAAGACCCTAAACTCCCCGGGACCCAACATAACTTCTCTGAGGGCTATAAAAGACAATAATCAAAAGAAGACGGGTTTCGAAATATACCTGCTAGGTTCGGGGCGTTACATGACAATGGTGGATCTTTCGTCTATATTGTCATGTTGCATTCACGACGTGACCAAGGAGGTTTCACATCGTGGTGCTTGCTGAGTGAGTTTTCTGTGACCAAGTTGGCAAAGTTGGTGCAAGACCGAGTTAGAATCGATTTGAGTGTGTTCTCACGACGTGACCAAGTGTAACGACCCAAAATTCAAGACAAAAAATTCTTTTAATAAAACATTACTTAAAGCAAAATCATCAATCCAAAACATAAACAGAGTATTAATTTCCAAAACACATGTTCGTTATCAGAGTAAAACATTCCCAGGCTGTCTAATCAATGGTGTGTGCCATGCGATCGCCTTGAGCTCTTCCCTCCGCTACCGGAAGTACCTAAAACCAAAACTTAAAACCGTAAGCACGAAGCTTAGTGAGTTCCCCACCCTACCACATACCATGCATAACCACATACTGCACATACTGGTCCACACCTGCTATCTTGGGCCTTGCTCCTACCTCGGGCCTCGCCCGTTACAACGGCCCCGCCGCTCCAGGCCTCGCCTGGCTTCGAGCCCCGCTCGGATACAGATCTGTTTCACTTAGGCCTCGACTGTCACAGGGCCTCGCCCGCTAACATATAATAGCACATAATCATACCGCAAAACATAAGCTAAACATATACAATGGATCCTGTCCTAAGGCCTCGCCTATCCTGGGCCTCGCCCTTGTCCTGCTACTGATGAGACATGGAACCCCGTCCACACTCCTACTGATAGTGAGATACGGGCCCAGCCCATACTCACTCCTTCCCTAACTTGGGCCTCACCCCTGTTATGCTGCTAATGAGATGTGGAACACCATCCATACTCTGCTATTGGTGAGATACAGAACCTCGCACCACACTCACCTCCCTACCAGGCACATACATGTATCACACAGACAACAAGTATAAACTATCATATAAACCAATCCTTGGGCACCCGCCCGCTATCATTGGACCTCATCCTGAATATCGTACTAGCATACTGTGCCTAGTGCTAACCCCCGGGTCTTCTACTCATAACTACATGGGCCGACATTATGGCCTTAGACCCATTCACACAAAGGGAAACTCACCTGCACTTTGCTGAACTTGCTAATAACCCCTCTAGCTGCTGCCCGGCAATTCTCTAAACTCTTGCTCCACTAGCTCCCCGAGCTACCAATATCAATGCAATACTTAGTCTAACTGTCCCCCGAAAGTCAACTAAGTCAACTCTGGTCAATGACAAATTCCTGGTCAAAGTCAACCTTCCTGGTCAACCCTACTTGCCGAGTCTGCCTACTGACTCGCCGAGTTCATATGCTCAGAGTCCTTCCAATTGCGACTCGACTCGCCGAGTCAGTCCATGACTCGCCGAGTCTACCGATTTGACCTGTCCAACTCACCGAGTCCCCACTCAACTCACTGATCCGAGTCTTAACTCGAAGGGTTTGGGGGTTTCGCGACTTGACTCGCCGAGTCCAAGAACAGACTCGCCGAGTCCAAGAAAACCTTCAACAGACTCACCGAGTTGTTCTTCCAACTCGTCGAGTTCCTGCCCAACTTCATCCGACTCGCTAAGTCTACCCATGTGACTCGCCGAGTCACTCCAGCTCTTAATCCATGTAGTGGCTCTTTGAGCCAAACAGGGGCTCCAACACATAGATCCATACTTCTAAGGCCTATTCCTCACGTAAAGTGGCAAACTTTACGTGTAGATATGGAGATCTAGGCTCAAAACACTCAAAACTAGGGTTTATGACAACCATGCTTCACCAACATACCAAGAGTTGATACTTTACGGGATTCTAGACCAAAACAAGCATGGATCTGAGGTAGCAACCTCAGATCTGAACCTCTAGCTTGAAATGGTTACTATCATGCCAAGAATGCCCAAAACACACAGATAGATATAGGTACATAGGAGTCCAAGAACTAGTTTATTACCTCAAAATGCTCAGAAATGTCTTCCCAATCCCGGATCTATAGCCCCCTTCTTGCACCTCCAAGATTCTTCTTCCTTCTCCAAGCTTTAATGCACTCTTCAAGGCAAATAATTAGCTCAAAAATGGATATGGCGGCTAGGGTTTTGGTGTTCTGGGTTAGAGAGGCTGTAAAGGAACCCTAGGGAAGAGAATGAGGCGCTTAAATAGGCTCCAAGTCCCGAATTTAGGGTTTTCCTCGTTCAGACCAGACTCGCCGAGTCGGTCACTTACTCCTTGACCCGGATCCCGCTCAGACTCGCCGAGTTCCTCCTTGGACTCGACGAGTCGTCCCTTAAAATTAGGGTTTTCTTTCCTTTCTTGGCCTTCCTGACTTTGGGTGTTACAACTCTCCCCCACTTAAACTAAACTTCGTCCTCGAAGTTTGCTATGGCCCACCGCCTGCGATCTGCCTCCAATACCCTACTAATTATTCCAACACCAGCTGCCTACCTTCGCTGGTCTTCCACCCGGTCATTCCGACTAACATTAAACCTTGCGGATAATAATCTTGGGTCAACCCTGACCCTGAACATTCTGGAAACACAACTTACTCAACCGACAATCCTTCTGGTACTCTCCAAGTACTGCACTGACCCCATAGGGGTTCACCCCTCTTTCCTTGCTCGATTCCCTTGCCTTCCCAAGGCGATGCTCCATAATCAACTATTTCCTCTGTCACTGTGAAGATCCTATCTTCACCAAATCCATTACTCCCTCTACTTCCAGTACGGGTCATTATCGCCAGTATCCACTGGGCATTTCTTTATACTATAATTTGGTGTCGAGCACCCCATGATCAACTAACTGAATTTCACCATAGACTGCTTACCAGCACTACTTCTGAATGAAACTTTCTACTATTCCTTATCTGCCTTCTGGATTAACCGAGACCACCCTGGTCCCTACCAATCTATCAATATCTGGATTACCGGCTCCCACCGGTGACTAGACCCAACACAACTCCTAGTCGCTCCCAGCAACTTTCGAAGAAACTTCAACCACCTATAACTGCTCAAACTATTCTGCCATATAGGCACTATAATTCTTGGGATCCCCGATCCCCTATCTTGACACTAAGGTCCTTACCAGGTCTCACCTGTACTACTAAAACTCACGGGCCTCGTCCACGGGTCTCACCCGCCTCTATCCTTCTAGTCTCACTTATCTAACCACTCTCGCACGGGCCTCGCCCACGGGTCTCACCCAATCATACTACTGAGCAACCCTGCTCTTAGGTCTCACCTATACTGCTACTCTCGTACGGGCCTCGCCCACGGGTCTCACCCAACTACATCCTGGAGTGGCCTCTCCCAAGGTCTCACCTCTCAAGGGCTATACAGGAAAACTCCCTATCATTCCCATCCACTACCCATTCCTGATCCTTATCTGATCACTAGGAGATAAGGGCCTCGCCCCAACTCCGTCAATGAAGCTACTATGGAATGCTATGACTTACCCGCAGTCTTACATCACCTTCTATCACCGACTGCTAGTGAATGCTACGGCTGCCTCGTAGTCTGACAACACTTTCCACCACTAACTGCTGATGAATGCTACGGCTGCCCCTTAGTCTTACAACACCTCCCATCATTGACTGCTAGTGAATGCTACGGCTGCCCCGTAGTCTTACAACACCTCCCACCACTGACTGCTAATACGCAAGCACCCCATTCTATCAGTTCTCAAGATCCTCCTTCTGACTCACTCGAGCCCTACAGGCGATCCTCCAGCCTGAATTCCCAACCACATACTAACCATCACCAATACATGCACCGGTTGAGGAGGGAGTTTCTCAAACTCCTAAACCTGAACTCCTTAATCCATCAAACGCTGTACCATTTTTTCCTTCTCGGAGGCTACGCACTCATTCTGGATCTGCGTGCTCTTACCTTTGCATGCTCGGAGGATTCTCCCCCACTTCGATCCTGCTTAACCCTTGTTGCTCAATGCTCGAAAAGAAATCCCAATCCTCGCTACCATTCCATAATCAACCTGCTGAGGAACCCCAAGCTTACCATAGCTAGGGATCTAACCAATCCATTTCTACAACTATACGGTTCCAAACTAGCAAGACATACCAAGTCCCTCTCACGCGTGCTACAGTTACTGCATCCTAAGCAACCTCCCCCAATAGGGCACATCCCCTAACTACCATTCAAATATCCCAGGTATGCAGATGGCATATAACTCGATCATGATCAAACCGCCCAAAAATAAAATACTCATACCGATAATGATGCAGAACCATAACAATATAATCAAGCACAAATAAAAGAACTGAAAACGGAAGTCGCATACCTGCAACGTCCGATGCTGCTCGCGTCTCCAAGGTAGTCATCTGAAAAGCCCTGCCTCCTACCGCAGGCGCCTCTGCACGGCCCTGATGGCCGTCTGTGATCCTCAAAGTTGCAGGGGCAGGTGCCATCACCCGTCCTGCTGAAAACAAACTGGGGCACTGGGCCTTCTTGTGGCCCCGCTGATTGCAGTGAAAACATATCAAGTCGGATCCCTGAATGGTGGTAACAGTACAATCCCTGCTAAAATGACCAGTCCGACCGCACTTGAAGCAGCCAGACTCACCACCGCTACTACTCCTGCACATGCTCCCGTGTACCCTGCCACACTTCCCGCATCGGTTGCGGTCCTGATAATCCCTCGATCTCGAATCCGTCCCTTGGGCCTTTTGCCCGAACCTGTGGCTACCTGAACCTCATTCGGCTTCCTCTTCCGGATCTGCTCCAAATCAATTTCCCTTTCTCTAGCCCGAGCGATCATATCCTCCAACGTTTTGCAGCTGGACCTGCTCACAAATTGCCTGATGTCATCCCTCAACATCTCATGGTATCGGGCCTTCTTCATCTCCTCACCTGCGATATACTGCGGTACAAGAAGAGCTCTCTCCCTGAACTTGGCGGTGATCTCCGCCACAGTCTCAGTGGTCTGCGTTAAATCCTGAAACTCCTGTGCCAACTGTTGCACCTCAATAATCAGTGAAAACTCAGCCTTGAACCTGGATGAAAAATCACTCCATGTCATCGCGTCCAACGCGACATCATCCCCCAAAGTATGACCAATATCCTCCCACCAATACCTCTCTCTTTCCTTCAGAAGACAGGAGGCGAGTCTGACCTTGTCCCCATCGGGACACCGGCTCGTACGAAATACGTTGGCGACATCGGCCAACCACCTGCTGCTAGCAATGGGGTCCTTAGCCCCATGATAATCTGGAGCTCCGCAAGCTCTAAACTATTGGAATGTCAAGGTACGTGCTCCCATCAAAGCCATCATCTCGATACGGAAGGCTCCCAGCCTCTCATCCAAAATCTCTAATATACCCTCCTTGACCGTGCCAAAGATCACAGGAGTCTGATCTAGAATACTGCGCGTAACCTCCACTGATATCAACTCCCTCATTCGCTCCTCGAGCTGCTCGGCTCCTGAACCCGAGCCTGATCCCTCTCCGGCGCCTGATCCGCCCACTGGTCTCTCTCGCAACGTCACCATGCTGAAAATATAATACATCCTTTATCAGAATACTTATCACTGCTGCGAGACCAAACACACACCCTACCATGTTCCCGGTCTTATCTCGGCCTTTCCCGAATCGAGTACGGATCCTCTGTTTTCAGTAGTACGGGCCCATACTACCTTCCACATCTATCCGTACTGTTCTCAGGAATTGCTTCGACTCCAACAGGTCCCTTTTCTACTACTACTGCTCCCAGCACTACTTCATCATAGGCTTGCCCTAGGGAAACCCCTGACTCAAACCAAAACCAGTCCTCAGCTGCTGAAGGACTCCTTGTGATGCCAATAAGCCATCACCTGAATACCATCACATGTGACGAGGCTCAGATAATCCTTCGAGTAAAAGACTCGTCCCCACAACGGTTAGACTCAAACAAGAGCTGCACAATAGGGCCAAATCCAGAACTCTGAGATTATTCAACCCTGATCACATGTGACGTGACGTATCCACCTAATGGCTAACTCCCACCACTCAGAATCCCTCATTGCACAAAGCAAGAAGCATTCAGAGAAGGGAAAATCTAACCATAACATACTCAAGCAATCATAATATCACACCAAGAATCTGTACTAGCATGCAACACAAACTCATAAACTCAGGCATAACCTAAACAGGCTATCCTACTATTGTCTAATCAGCACTATAATGCAGCTCAAAAGCACATATAACAGGCACATAAGGCATCCTCCCTAGATACTTAGCCCTAATCTAGCATGCTGTTCTATTAACTGATAATCATAACATAAACTTGTATGGGTATTTTGGGGTACTTATTTGAGCTCGGCTGATTGCATGCACCACACCCCTTTTCTCTTATCAAAATTCTTTTCTTTCTGAATTCTTTTTGCTTTTCTAAAACTGTTTTCCTTCTCAAAACTCTATTTTTACAATATGTCTTTTCATTTTGAAAACTTCTATACCAATTCCTCAGTTTGAGTTCAGACACACCCGAGAGCATGTCCAAATCCCTCAAACCAAGGCTCTGATACCAACTTGTAACGACCCAAAATTCAAGACAAAAAAATTCTTTTAATAAAGCATTACTTAAAGCAAAATCATCAATCCAAAACATAAACAGAGTATTAATTTCCAAAACACATGTTCGTTATTAGAGTAACACATTCCCAGGCTGTCTAATCAATGGTGTGTGCCATGCGATCACCCCGAGCTCTTCCCTCCACTACCGGAAGTACCTAAAACCAAAACTTAAAACCGTAAGCACGAAGCTTAGTGAGTTCCCCACCCTACCACATACCATGCATAACCACATACTGTACATACTGGGCCACGCCTGCTATCTTGGGCCTCGCCCCCTACCTCGGGCCTCGCCCGCTACAACGGCCCCGCCGCTCCAGACCCCGCCTGGCTTCGAGCCCCGCTCGGATACAGATCTGTTTCACTTAGGCCTCGCCTGTCACAGGGCCTCGCCCGCTAACATATAATAGCACATAATCATACCGCAAAACATAAGCTAAACATATACAATGGATCCTGTCCTAAGGCCTCGCCTATCCTGGGCCTCGCCCTTGTCCTGCTACTGATGAGACATGGAACCCCGTCCACGCTCCTACTGATAGTGAGATACGGGCCCAGCCCACACTCACTCCTTCCCTAACTTGGGCCTCACCCCTGTTCTGCTGCTAATGAGATGTGGAACACCATCCATACTCTGCTATTGGTGAGATACAGAACCTCGCACCACACTCACCTCCCTACCAGGCACATACATGTATCACACAGACAACAAGTATAAACTATCATATAAACCAATCCTTGGGCACCCGCCCGCTATCATTGGACCTTGTCCTGAATATCGTACTAGCATACTGTGCCTAGGGCTAACCCCCGGGTCTTCTACTCAAAACTACATGGGCCGACATTGTGGCCTTAGACCCATTCACACAAAGGGAAACTCACCTGCACTTTGCTGAACTTGCTAATAACCCCTCTAGCTGCTGCCCGGCAATTCTCTGAACTCTTGCTCCACTAGCTCCCCGAGCTACCAATATCAATGCAATACTTAGTCTAACTGTCCCCCAAAAGTCAACTAAGTCAACTCTGGTCAATGACAAAGTCCTGGTCAAAGTCAACCTTCCTGGTCAACCCTACTCGCCGAGTCTGCCTACTGACTCGCCGAGTTCATATGCTCAGAGTCCTTCCAATTGCGACTCGACTCGCCGAGTCAGTCCATGACTCGCCGAGTCTACCGATTTGACGTGTCCAACTCATTGAGTCCCCACTCAACTCACTGATTCAAGTCTTAACTCGAAGGGTTTGGGGGTTTCGCGACTTGACTCGCCGAGTCCAAGTACAGACTCGCCGAGTCCAAGACAACCTTCAACAGACTCGCCGAGTTGTTCTTCCAACTCGTCGAGTTCCTGCCCAACTTCATCCGACTCGCTAAGTCTACCCATGTGACTCGCCGAGTCACTCCAGCTCTTAATCCATGTAGTGGCTCTTTGAGCCAAACAGGGGCTCCAACACATAGATCCATACTTCTAAGGCCTATTCCTCACGTAAAGTGGCAAACTTTACGTGTAGATATGGAGATCTAGGCTCAAAACACTCAAAACTAGGGTTTATGACAACCATGCTTCACCAACATACCAAGAGCTGATACTTTACGGGATTCTAGACCAAAACAAGCATGGATCTGAGGTAGCAAACTCAGATCTGAACCTCTAGCTCGAAATGGTTACTATCATGCCAAGAATGCCCAAAACACACAGATAGATATAAGTGCATAGGAGTCCAAGAACTAGTTTATTACCTCAAAATGCTCAGAAATGTCTTCCCAATCCCGGATCTATAGCCCCCTTCTTGCACCTCCAAGATTCGTATTCCTTCTCCAAGCTTTAATGCACTCTTCAAGGCAATAATTAGCTCAAAAATGGATATGGCGGCTAGGGTTTGGTGTTCTGGGTTAGAGAGGCTGTAAAGGAACCCTAGGGAAGAGAATGAGGCGCTTAAATAGGCTCCAAGTCCCGAATTTAGGGTTTTCCTCGTTCAGACCAGACTCGCCGAGTCTCCTTAGCCGACTCGCCGAGTCGGTCACTTACTCCTTGACCCGGATCCCGCTCAGACTCGCCGAGTTCCTCCTTGGACTCGACGAGTCATCCCTTAAAATTAGGGTTTTCTTTCCTTTCTTGGCCTTCCTGACTTTGGGTGTTACACCAAGGGTTGGTCACGACGTGAGGGTTAACTGTTGGTATTGTTGGCTATTTGACTGTTGATTTTTTTGGCATGGTTGACTTTGGGTCAAATTGCTAGATTCAGGGTACAAACTAAGGTTTGACCTTGTTTGTTTTGTTAGGTGTGTTTATAGCACCGGTTGGGTGCCATTGCGCTATGGTTTAGCTGATTTCGTGAGTCAGGTGAGTCTTGCCACTATATTGTAGAGGATGCTAGCTGTCTTTGTATATCTTGCATGTGTATGTTGGGTTGGGCCTATTGATATGCTGGGTTGGACCCATTGATATGCTGGGTTGGTTTCATTGCATTACTGGGTTGGGCCCAACGATATGTTGGACTGGGCCCGTTGATATGTCGAGTTAGGCCCATTGTATGGTATGTGGTATTTTGGAGAACTCATTAAGCTTTGTGCTTACAATTTGTGATTTAAACATTTTCAAGTACTTCCAGTTCTAAAGGGAAGAGGACGACATGATCGCACAAAATCTCTTTGATTTTATTCCGTATTGTTATATGGTTTCACTCTGATGTTGAGATTATTTATACTGTGATTGGCTTGGAACAACTGGTTGTATTTTTGGGTGTTTGAAAACTTAAAAATTTTACAACTATTTTTGGGTCGTTACAAGATATATTTAAAGAGTGATGTTGTGCCATTTTCATATTAGTTTTGAAAATGAGCTAAGTGGTATAACACGTTGTTTAAATCAGAGTTTTTCTAAAACATAACAATGTTTTTTTAGCAAAATTAAAAAGCAATTAATGACTCTAATACCAATTGTTGAGAGAGGACCTTTATGATGGAGATTATGATGCAAAATTAAGTGAATTTCTTAGATCTTTAATTAGCTTCAACAATAAATAGATACATAAACTAAGAACAACAATATCAGAAAACATATCAACAACGTAACTAAATAAATATAAGCAAGTAATAAAATACTTTGTTGAACATAACTTGGCTTGCATGCAAACACAAAGTTAGTAAGCGATGGACAACAAAAGTATAAACGGAGATGAAAAAGATTTGTATTTCAATGAAACGATTACAAGAAAGATATGAAGATCAAAGGCACTTTTGAGATAACTAAAACCATATATTTATAGCTAAACAAAGTACTAGCTATTGATTGAAAAATAGAAAATGTATAGAAAACAAGCGACTATGCTTGCCATGCTTGTTCTGACAAAAACCACCAAACACTCTTCATCAGATAAAGATGTAATTAGTACTTTTCTTCGCAACACTCCAAGACAAAATGCAGCTTTAACTCTTCGCACAACCTCTTTCACTCCAATATCTGCATAGCTTCAGACTTGACAACTAGCAACTCATCACATATCACAAAAAGAATTAATTCTTCACACATCTTCATCAAAAACGACGATGAGGATGAGGATGAGGATGATGATATTGATGATACCCCTAACCCTATCCGAGAGGCGGAACAACACGAAGGCAAACTAGAAGTAAAGATCACAAAATGAAGACTATATGACAAAATGTTTTAACACACTTTATTATTATTACTAGTTTAATAGTTTAAATTTAGCATCCAAAACTCTTTCATCGGACGATTTGATGCATGTTTTAAATATTTTAATGAACTAATGCATTTTATGTTCTATTTGAGTGTTTATAAACTTTATTTAAAAAAAAAATTCAAATTTTGGATCAGATTAAACCGGTTTAGAGTTGTTTGAGGAAAAACCGGTTGGAACCGGATCCAAATCAAATCAAATTTAATGTGTATCACATTATTGCTTACGTCACCAAAATTGGATCGGATCAAATATCATATATAATAATATGTGTGCATCTCTACGTGGAACAACATTTTGTAGGTGACACCAACGAATTTCATGACTATCTTTACAAATTCCTAATTGTTTGTTTAAATATTGTGAAAAAACTATTAAAATTAGACAAATTTGTAGTTTAATCTAAAGCACATGTAATCCTTGGTATTTTATGTAGAAAATAAAACGTTTGAGGCTACAAAGTGTGTACTATGACGTAATTAAGGTGCTATTATGTAACTTGTTTCATATTTCTCCGTCACGTCAGTAAAGCTACCTGTTGGCTTCCTGGCTCTGGTGAGAGAGAGAGAGAGAGAGGAGAGAAACTCAGAGTTCCATTATTGGGTTCTTTCATCATGTAAATCCAATCTCCTCAACCTCCCGTATGTACGTTTACTCACTTTGATTCTCTTTTTCCCCCAATTATTTCACCCAATCTAGAGTTCTTCTACTGCAAATCTTCATAAATTTGTTCCAGATTTCTCTTATTTTGTTTTTCACTTTCAAATTAGGAGTAGTACAGTTTCTCTCGTTTTGGTTTTGAGTTTAATAAATGAAGGTTTTGTCTGTTAGTCTTGAACCGAAATCAGTTCCACGATTGATTGAAGTTTTTGGAGAAATCTCGGCAGTGAATTTCATTCAATTCTAGTTCTGAAATATGATGATTTAGCTTTGAATCTTATTGAAATGAGCTGAATCATTAATTGAAATTTTGCAGCGAAGTATGGATCTAAATCAGAAGCGAACCAAAACGGTTGACCGAGTCGATCCGGTTGATCCTGCTGCGGTGTCGCCGGAATCAACTCCGGTGTATCCGTTTCCTGACGAGGTTCTAGAACCGGTGCTCTCGCTGATAAACTCTCACAAGGACCGCAGTTCCGTGTCTCTAGTATGTAAAGACTGGTACAACGCAGAGCGGTGGAGCAGACGTCATGTGTTTATCGGAAATTGCTACTCGGTGTCGCCAGAGATTGTAGCCGGGAGGTTTCCTCAGATTCGGAGCGTGACCTTAAAGGGGAAACCGAGGTTTTCGGATTTCAATTTAGTACCGGAGGATTGGGGAGCTGATGTTCATCCATGGTTGAGTGTTCTCGCCAAAGCGTATCCATTCCTGGAGGAGCTGAGACTGAAGAGAATGGCAGTTAGCGACGAGAGTTTGGAGTTTCTGGCGACGAACTTTCCAGAGTTTAAAGCTCTGTCTCTATTGAGTTGTGATGGATTTAGTACTGATGGGTTGAAAGCTATTGCTACTCATTGCAGGTAAAATTTCTACTTTTCTTCTCGATATTAGAGCTAAATATGTTCTCCAAGGTGCATCAATCAGTTTATCTGTTCAACATCTGTCGTCCCAATTCATATGAATTTGTCAAATTAGGTTTCGCTTGCTGTAAGAGACATAAATCCGATCACTTTACTCTTGTGTTTGATCTCAATGTTATCAGATCACATTAATTTTGTTGTTATTGTTTGAAAATTTTGAAGATCTGGATTACAGTTTTAGTGAATCCTAATTGCAAAAGATAACAACAAACAAACTCTTATTCTATATCCTAATTTGGTATCTTTACTTTAAATCGTTGCATAAATGATTCTAACTTGCCAAAATTACTTTGAAAATCAATTTCATAAATGGAACATGTAACATGTGTTTTGGTCAAGATTAGGTAAAATTGTCAATTTTGAAAAGCATGATCGTTTTCTTTCGGTTTTGGGAGACCAATCAAAATTAAAAAAGAATCAAGTCCCACTATGTTTTTATTCATTTCAAATTTCCCCTTTTCTTCTTCGAAGTCAATCTTATAAATAAGCCGTTAATGGAAATGTGTAGGTCAAAGAACAGTATCTCCTTGTCATCAATCAGTATAAACAGTAGAATATGTTGTTTGATGAACAGAGGTCAAATGGAAATATAAAAAAGTAAAATTTTATATGATTTGGGTTGAAAATATCACATGTTTGTATTTGATTTGGCTGATAAAGTTAATGATGGGTTCCTCTTAACACATTCTGTATGGATACCCTTTGTGTCTAAAAATACATTGAAGGCATTTTCTTTTTCTATTTCCTTGAATTAATCCAATTGTTTTTACCTTTATTTAGTTTTGGGAACATTGGAGCATAACTTTTAGTGGAAAGCTACTTTATAATTTTATATTTCTTTGCCTTTTTAGTTGCTTTCTTGATGTGACACATGACCTGTCTTTGAACATTAATGGCTGCCATGTTCTTGATGTCATCTTCTGCATAAATATCTTCATATCTCATAATTGAGCCATGAAACTTGAATTTAATTTAAACTTATATTAATTTTTGATAGTTTGCTAAAAAATATTTATTGATTCTTTTTTCATATATCATTGCATAAAAGAAATTCATTTGTTTACTTTATTATCCTACTTTCATTTCCTCTTACTAAAGCAACATACTTTGAAAAATCTACCTAATTGACTATAATGCCCTTAAAACAGTATGATATAATTAAAAAATATATATGAAAGTAGGTTGCTATTTCTTACAGGAATTTAACAGAGCTAGACATACAAGAGAATGGAATCGATGATCTTGGTGGGGATTGGTTAAGTTGCTTCCCAGAAACCCTAACCTCATTAGAAGTACTAAATTTTGCAAGCTTAAACAGTGAAGTTGACTATAATGCCCTTGAGAAGCTTGTTACTAGGTGTAAATCATTAAGGGTTTTGAAAGTTAACCGAAACATAAGTCTAGATCAATTGCAAAGACTTCTATTACGGGCCCCACAACTAACTGAACTTGGCACAGGAACCTTTACACAAGATCTTGTCACCCGTTCAGTATCTGACCTCGAGGGTAGTTTTGGAAATTGTAAAAATCTACTTACTATCTCCGGTTTATGGGACACTACTACACTTTTCTTACCAGTGATCTACCCTGCATGTGCTCGACTTACGTTTTTAAACTTGAGTTATGCAACTTTGAGGAGTGTGGAATTAGCAGAGCTTCTTACTCATTGTAAAAGTCTGAAACGCCTTTGGGTAAGTGTTAGAAATAGTAAAAATACTTTCATTAATCTGTTGAGTAAATTACACGAATGGTCCCTATGGTTTGAGGTAGTTTGCACGTTTGGTCCCTAACTTATTTGTCTACAGGTTCTTGATACTGTGGGGGATAGTGGTTTAGAAGCGGTTGGATCATGCTGCCCGTTACTTGAAGAACTGAGAGTCTTCCCGGCTGACCCCTTTGACCAAGAAGTCGCCGGGGTGACCGAATCCGGTTTCGTCTCGGTTTCCCGTGGCTGCCCGAAACTCCATTACGTTCTTTACTTCTGCCACCAAATGACAAATGCCGCCGTAGCCACCATTGCCCGAAACTGCCCGGGCTTTACCCACTTCCGTCTCTGTATCATGAACCCCGGGCAGCCCGATTACCTGACCAACGAACCCATGGACGAGGCTTTCGGTGCGGTCGTCAAAACCTGCCCGAACCTCCAACGCCTGGCGGTTTCCGGGCGGTTGACCGACCTTACGTTTGAATACATTGGGAAATACGCAAAAAACTTGGAAACTCTTTCGGTTGCTTTCGCGGGTAGTAGTGATTTAGGGTTGAAGTATGTTTTGGGCGGCTGCCCGAAACTGAGGAAGCTTGAGATCCGTGACTGCCCGTTTGGAAACGCGGCGTTGCTTTCGGGTTTGACCAAATATGAATCAATGAGGTCTCTTTGGATGTCGGCTTGTAATTTGACTATGAATGGGTGTAGGGTTTTGGCTAAAGAGATGCCGAGGTTAAATGTTGAAGTTATGAAAGATGAAGATAGTGAGGATAGTCAGGCTCATAAGGTTTATGTCTATCGAACCGTGGCGGGACCTCGAAGGGATGCCCCACCTTTCGTCCTCACCCTCTGAGTTCCCTGACCCGTCATTTGAGATATCATATCAGATGACTAAAGTATAACTGGAGACCAGTCATCTGATATGATAGTCATCTGATATGATATATTGATATGATATATGAGATATCATATCAGATAACTAAAATATGACCGGAGACTCGTGCTCCGGTCATATGATGTTGGATCTATGCTCTAGTTATCTGATATAATCCGATGACTAGGCATTTGTACTTTGGAAAATAAGGTTGTATTGTGGTAGAGTATAAAAGATGGGAAACATATTGTTATATTTGAAGATTGTTCCTGTCATTTATGTTGAAAGTTCGAGTGTGGGACGGGTGTCAAAGCATGAAATGATATGGGATAAGTTGTAGGTTTTTCTTGTTTTTGTTTCGGTTGGGCAAGTTTAGTATGTTGATGTGTAGTTAAAAGTAGTGAATTGTTAAAGTTTGAATCTTTAAAGACAAAAGTTGGACTCTTTTTGTGTGGGACTGATGTCATGTATGTTTGATTTAGAGGTAAGGAGGTGAGAAACCGAGGATCATGTATCAATAATATGTGGTTTCTATCATAAAATCGAATGTATAATTTTATTAATTTTATAAATAGCTTTGTAAAACCTAAACTTTGATCAAATGAAAATCAGAATCAGAGTTGTAAATTATGAAACAATAATTTAACGAAGATATTGTGCGAGTTAGTTTTACATTTTAAAATATAATTTAATGAATGATGCTTTGCTAGTTAATTTTAGGACAAAATTGCAAAAATGGTTTTTATAGTATGTATTTTTTTCGAGGTTTAGTTGAAACGTTAGCTTTTTTAGCTTTGTGGTATTTTTAGGTTACTTTTGTTGTAGATTTGGTTTTCCAGGAAACTGAAATGACTTGAATATTTATTTTAATTTTCTTTTATTATTTTTTAAATCTAATATTTATGACTTGAATAAATATCATTGGGATATTTATTTTCTAATTTTCTTTTATTATTTTTTAAATCTAATATTTATTTTAATATTTAAAAAATAAAAGGGGTCTATCTTCTCTCTCTCTCTCTCTCTCACACACACACATACATACATAGAAACAAATTGTCACTCAAGAAACAATACAAGAAAATGGTTGTTTTTTCACCCCGATAAGAACAAAACCATAAGAGCAGATGAAGCTTTTAAATTTGTTTTAGAATCATGGAGTGTTCTTTTTGAGAACACAAAAAGAAACTTGTACCATCTCCAAGGAAGAAGAACTAGAATGTGTTGGTGGCTCCGATTAATGTCAAAAATAAGAAATCAAACGCTGGTTGATCCAACCCCACCTGTACCTCGTATAGTTGAATCAATATCATCGATCTCAACGACTTCAGGTGTGATTGTCTTCTTAATAATCATCTGCCCAATTCTATCGCCCAATTTCACTTCAAAATCATTATCAGAATGGTTGAATGAGACCAAATCTCGAAGCTACAAATAGATGAGTTGTAATCCGTAAGAACACAACCCTAGTATGCTATATAAAAACCAGTCAAAGAAGGTATGAACGTACTTTTCGAAACTAAAGGATCTCAAGAACCAGTTTTTGAGTCAAATTAGGTCATAAAAACAACAATTGACTACTGAATTCACATAAGCATAGATTCAACTAGCTCTTAAAGTACCTAAACCAGATTAAAGAAGAAAAATACCTCAATTTATCAGAACTTCCTCGATGGTTTTGGTGAAGTCAATATCTCCTGATATTCAACAGCCAAAAAAAGGAAATGGTTGCAACCAATCCAAAATTGTGTGGTGCAAAAAACCATCTGTAACACCAGTTTCGAGATATTTGCATTGTTGGCCTTGCTTTGTGATTAATTTGGCATTTTGGTCCCAAACTCCAGGCGTTAGGAATGGAACGCTAGGTGTAAGTTTATGGACGCCAGACATTCACACACAAAGGACAAACCCTAATTTTAGGGTTTGCACCCTATTTAAAGGCCATTATAACCGCAAAACATTTCTTATCTCTAGCCCCCATCCCTTATAGCCCTCATTTCGAAACCCTAAGTGAGTATGAGTGTTTTGAAGCCTTGGAGTAGCATTTTGGTATCATTTTAGTGTTCTTGGTGGAGGAGGAAGATCTTTGGAGTGTTGGTGTAGCTCTCTAGCCTTTGGATCTGGACTCTTGGCATCTTGGAGCACATTTTGGAGGTATAAAGTTCAGATCTTGATGACTTCTTTATTAGATCTTGCTTAAACGTAATTTTATGTTCTTTTGGTCCCAATAACTTGACTTTTGTGAGTTTGGAATGCTCCAGAGGTTTGGGCTGTCCTTTCAAGCATTTTGGAGGGTTTAGAATTATAAAAATGCAAGCTTGGACCTTGATACTCTTCTATGCAAGAGTTTTGGAACTTTAGAGTGTGATTTAAGTTAGATTTTGGTGTTGGGCTCTTCGTAGCCATGCAAAGTCATAAATGTTGCAACTTTATGACTTTAGACATTCTTTTAGCATTGGATCTGAAGCTTAAACATTAGGTCTTAAGCAATTAATACCTTAGTTAAGGATTTGGGATTCTGTGGTTATGCCAGACATTTAGGTTAGAAATGTAACACTCAAAATTTTAAAATAAAACTTTTCATTTTCAAAACCACACGAAACACAGTTTCACATTTCTCAAACCCAAATTTATAAGTTGTTCAAAACACAAGACAACAAAATGTTTGACAATATCCCAGAATCCTCAAAACATAATCTCTAGCTAGTGTGCACAATCATGCCGACGTCTTCTCGCAATCCTGATGTCACACCCCCGAACCAGACGGCGGAAACGTCCGAGGGCTCGCGTGACTTAAATTGAATATCGTCACAATGAATATACATGAATCATAACATAAACGTCACCATGCATCAATATATTACAACTGGAATTGTTCATATCAAGTACATTGTTTTAACACTACACATTCATAACCTAAATAGTTTGAGTACATTTAACAACATAACATCTAACATAACTTCCTATAACTCTTCCGCTTACCTGTTACCTGAGAATACAAGTTATTTTGGAAAAACGTCAACATATGGAATGTTGGTGAGTTCATAAGCAATGTTGTGATAAAATGATTTGTGTAGTTTTGTAAAAACCCAGAAAATCCGATATTTTCTGAAAAGACTTTTGTTTATCAAAGTGTGAGATCCATAAGTTGATGCATGAATGATTTCAAAAACATATATATATATATATATATATATATATATATATATATATGTGTGTGTGTGTGTGTGTGTGTGTGTGTATATATATATATATATATATATATATATATATATATATATATATATATATATATAGAGGTAGGTTCAATTGAGAAAATAAAAAAGATTGAGAATGAGGGAATAATTCTCAGCCAATCATTTATCTAACATGTTCAAATTAAAAAAAATACGCGTGTCCATTTTCATTAAGGGTATCTTTGTAAATTAGCAACTTTTTTACATAGAACTTACCTGTTTGTGTTATCAGGTTCCAATTTGATGATATCTTTATATCGTTTGAATCGGATTTGAGGAATTCATTATCAAGATTATTTTCTTTATATAACTCGTTAGCAATTATACGTTTTCATTTCATTAATCGTGAAGTTTTGCATCTGTGTTTCAGTTTTCTACTTCTTTATCAGCTTCCAATTTGATCAGGTATGTATATCGTTTGAATCGGATAGATCGGAGTTATTTATATAACTCGTTAGCAATTATACGTTTTCATTCAATTAATCGTGAAGTTTCGCATCTGTGTTTCAGTTTTCTACTTCGTTTTGAGTTTCCGATTTGATCAGGTATGTATATCGTTTGAATCGGATAGATCGGAGTTCATTATCAAGATTATTGCTTTTTATAATTTATTTTGAATTACGCTTATTATATTCCTTTTGGAGTTGTTTCATCGGAGTTCATTATCAAGATTATCAAGTTTCGAATATGTATTGAAGTTATTTCATCGGATTTTTGTTAAGTAGTTTGAGATATTTATTTCATCAGTTTTTTCGTTGTAGTTTTTACGTTCTATATTGAGAGAGACTGCTTAATTACATCATATGATCATATATGATTTAAGTTTCTTTAAGATATTTTGTACGTTGATCTGAGATATATTCGAAATTAACCAGGTTTTCATATTTACGACTTTTTTTGTGAGATATATTCGATATTAAGATTGTTTTTGTTTATTTATATAGATCATTTGGTGTATTATGTCGAATTCTAGTGTTATTGATGGTGATTTGTATTTTTCTATGAGTGAGAGTGAAGAAGAAGATGTTGAGAACTCATTTTTTTGAAGGTATCAGTTATTGAATTATTTTGTTGTTTTTAATTTTATTGATTATCATTTATTTACAAATGAATATGTTAATATGAATAAATTGTTGTCTTATTCATATATGAATAAACGTGTGATAATTGTAATTTCGAATTCATTATTTTTTCGTTTTATTCATATATGAATAAGTTATGTTTTATTTACATATGAATATGTTAAAATGAATAAATTGTTGTCTTATTCATATTATGAATAAACGTGTATTAATTGTAATTTCGAATTTATTATTTTTTTCGTTTTATTCATATATGAATAAGTTATGTTTTATTTTATATATTTTGAATCCTCATGAATTTTATGTATTCATATATGAATGTTTTATTCATTTATGAATGTTTTTTGTTTTATTTATATGAGTTTTATGTATTCATATATATATTATTGTTTTATTCATGCATTATTATTTTAGGTGGTGAATCTTCAAGTTCAGTACATGATGCACAATATTTTGATGATATAATTGGAGAACATGTCTATAAGCCAGATGTACCTGTTCAACTTATTCCTTTTAAGGGTTTAATCTTCAAATCATTAAAGTTGGCTATCAAAATGTATTCTGAGTATGCTGAAATTGGTGGTTTTGATGTTAGACTGAGCACACAGTCAAGGTTTGATAACAAGATTATAAAGAAGAAACATGTTATATGTAATCGTGGTGGTAAACAGAAAAAGAAATCTTGTGACACATTAGGTACAAGTGGTGTTAGGAGGAAACGAAATTCAAATTCAAGAGCTATTGGTTGTCAAGCAAAGATTATATTTGAATCTGTGTATGGAACTCCATATTATAAAGTTTTTCAGTTTGATGAACTTCACAACCATCCACTTGGGAAGAGAAGCGATTTAAAAAAGGCGAGACAAATGTCATATTCAGAAAAAGAGTTTATTGTGCGTTCTTCCACATCAAAAATAGGTCCAACTATGGCTCATAAATTGAGGGCAAGTCTGAGAGGTGGGTATGAGTTTGTAAAGCCCAAAGTAGTTATAAAAAATTTAAGGAGAGATATCAACAGGGTTATTGGTTATAAAGATGCCCAAATGATAGTAAACACAATGAATGACCGTCGAGCTCACTATCCAAATTACTCATTTGAGTTTAATTGTCAAGATGATGTTTTGGACTGTATATTTTGGGCTGATGAAATGGAGAAGGCATATTATGCTGAATTTGGTGATGTTATCTCGTTTGATGCGACTTTCCGAACAAACAAGTAAGTTATTTTATCTACTTTTGTTTATAGCTTATTCATATATGAATATTTTTATATTCACTTATTAATACATCAAAAATTGACTCTAATGAACATTTTTTTTTGTGTGTTAGGTATCGAATGGTTTTTGTTCCGTTTACTGCTATTGACCATCATAAAAAATCGGTTACTGTTGGATCTGGGTTGCTAAGCAATGAAAGCATTGAGTCTTACTCTTGGTTTCTTAAAGCATTTCTTAAAACTCATGGGAAAGAACCAACACTTGTTTTAACTGATCAAGATGCTGCAATAAAACAAGCTGTTGAGAACGTGTTTCGTAATTCAAAGCACCGATTATGTATGTGGCATATAATGAAAAAGTTGAAAAAAAGGGTATTATTTTAATATATTTCAAATATATTACTTATTAGTATATTCATTTATGAATATTGATTGTTATTTTACTTATTACAGTATTATTTATTCATTTATGAATATTTTTGTTTTAATACAGATATCAGATGATTTATTTACAAACACATACTTTAGAAAAAGGTTTTCGAAGCTTGTTTGGGACATTAATATGAAACCTGATGTTTTTGAGGTGAAGTGGGGTTTGCTTATGAAGGAATTCAATCTTGAAGACACAAGATGGTTTAAAGACATGTTTACAATACGTGATTCATGGATACCTGGATATTTTAGTGATATTCCAATGTGTGGTTTGATGAAGACTACATCGAGGTCAGAGAGTATGAATTCATTCTTTAATACATATTCAGAAAGTGGGAACTTACTTTTGAATTTCATGATGAATTACGACACTGCCATTCAAAAGCAAAGGAATACTCAACGAGAGCTTGATAGGGCATCAAAGAAAGCATCATATAAAATGCAAACACCTCGAGAAATAGAACTGCAAGCATCAAAGGTTTATACAAGTACATTATTTTTTGAGGTGCAAAAAGAAATATATAAAGCATGTTTTTTCTGTACGTACTCATATGTTGGTATTGAAGATGGTTGGGAAGTTTACATTGTGTAGCACAACAACAGTAAAAGTGATTTTAAAAATGAATTTAAGGTAATTTTACTTGTTTTTTTTATGAAAAATGTAATAATATTCATATATGAATATGATAATATTCATATATGAATATCAATATTCATATATGAATATTATATGAATATATGAATATATATGAGTGTTGATATGAGTAGTCTTATATGAAATTCCTGTATCAGGTTGAAATAAAAGCTGAAATAAAAGCTGAAGAGAAAGAAATAAATTGCAGTTGTGAACATTTTAAGTGTATGGGTGTTTTATGTAGACATGCTTTTACAATAATGATGAGATGTGGTGTTAAAGAAATTCCTGAAAGGTACATTTTGAAGAGATGGAGAAAGGATGTGATATCAAGAAATTATCGTTTTAGTTATGTTCAATCCGATTCGGGTGATTGTGAGAATGTAAAGGTAGTCAATGATTCATATTATAGTTTTGAATCATGTTTGGATATTGTAAGAGATGACAAAAAGAGATTGGCTTTGTTTTCTGAGAAACAACAAATGTTGTTGAAGGAATTTGAGAGTGATTATATTCCTCCTGGATTGAAAAGCAAGACAGATGGTGAAGTCGTATGCAAGCTTTTGGGTGTTACTATTCCTATTCCAGAAGAGATTAATATTCATGTTCCTGAAGTTCAAAGCAATAAAGGTTCTGGAATCAATAAAAGAATTCCAAGTGTAGGTGAAGTAGCATATGAAAATTCTAAAAAAGAACATAGAATGTGTTCAGGATGTGGAAAGCGAGTTCCACACAATTTACGTACTTGTCCAGAAAGAGTTGGAGCTGCTAAATCAGCAAAAGACAGTTAGGGATTTTTTTTATTCATTTATGAATATATGCAGATAAAAACAATAAACAATAATATTCATGTATGAATAATACACATTTATATTGATATGGTAAATTGATATGTTGATATTTGTTTTTTAAATTACTTTAAAATAAGTTATATTGATATTGTGAATTATTTATAAATGAATATAAATATGTGAAATTTGTTATACTAATAAATACGTAATATTCATATATGAACTTTTTTATGTTAATATCTGAACTTTGTTATACTAACATATTACTTTGAACTTATTCATAAATGAATATATCATATTCGTATTCATTTATGAATAAATAAAGATAAATTTTGAAAATATTTGAATATAAAAAAATGACATAAATAAGCAAACTTGTTTCTACTAATAAGTTATATTCATATATGAAATTTGTTATATTCATATATGAACTTTGTTATACTGACATATTACTCCTAATTAATCATAAATGAAGATATCATAAATAAACATAAATAAACTTTGAAAATATTTAAATATAAAAAACTGACAGAAATAAGCGAAGTTGTTTCTATTACACAATCATTCAACACAAGATAATAAAAGCTGTTCATAAGCATTTCACAAAATATTAAAACGATGTTCAACAATATTTAACAAACCATTTAAAACTTGTTTCGCAGAATCATCTTACATGTACTTCAAATCAATTCATCTTCAACACAAACTGTTCTATAGCATCACACTTCAACATTCTTTCATCTTCACAAGCAATCATTAATATTCTTTTAACCTTTTTTTAATTGTTTGCATAGCTTTGTATGCATGATCAGTACACACTTTGAATTCAACTTTTTGATATTTTTCAGCAAGATCCAACACCTTAGCCTTCAACATGTTAATTTCAGAAGTTAGCATTATGTGTGCATATCTTTGCCTGAGCTTCTCTAAGGTAGTTTGTTGAACTGCACTTTCTTTATGAAGACCTGGTTTCCACTTTGAGAGTGGTTGTCCCATATAGGTCTCCATATGTCTTATTGCAAAGACCCCACAATCAACTTTGTTTTTAACTGTTCTCCATGACATTTCAAGTCGTTGGGGTTTGATACTTTCTTTTGAGATTGCATTTGCTCTTGGATGGTTTATTTCTTTAAAGTATCTCACAAACAAATTTTTCTGATCATTAAATAAAATATAAGTTAGATATGTAATAAATTGGTTCTTTTATGTTGTTGTGAACTGGGTACATACCAAAGGTTTCATTATTACTCCGTATTTGCCTTCATAATCCCCCTCAACTTCACTATTGTCTAGAATTTCAATTGACGGTTTCTTTAAGTTGAAGACAATCACAAAAATGTGAGCACTTTTAACAACTGGAAAGAATACCTGTTTTTATGTATATAATGGTAAGTATTTTGTTGATAAAATATATATAAAAAACAACTTTAATTAACATACCATGTCAATATCTTTTATGTTCATGATTTTTTTGTACCCATTGGTACTGTCATGAAAGTTCTCCTTGAATTTTTCATACTTTCTTTCATCAGACAATGTTGAAGTTAGATAAGCAGTCTGTAACCAATATAATCATATGTGAATTTCGATTGAATATATATAATTATGTTAAAGAATACATCATATTTGTATAATCATATGTGAATTTAAGTTGTAAAAAAATATAATATTCATAAATGAATACATCATATTGGTGTATTCATTTATGAATAAGGAAGGAATTAAGGTTAGAACATAAACTTACAGAAACTCCAACTTTCAAGAAGAGTCTGTATGGTGAATTTCCAAAATCCCTTTCCAGTTCTTGGTGGTTAAGTAAATCAGACCAAGTGTCTAAAACTTCTCCAAAAATCTCTGTGTTTGCATATAGACTTTCCATAACTGCTCATTCTGCTATCTGACCATATTTTGTCTGGACAACCACATCTCTGCAAATATATAATCAAAATGTCATAGATTATTATCTATATAATAATCATATATGAATATATATAAAATAAAGTTACTTACGATGTATTGCCTTGTAAGTTGAACAACCATTCACAGACAATACTCTCCTGATGTGTCAGTTTGGGTTTTGTGTCTGTTATTCTGCATTTGAAAGGTGATTTGAAAGCATCAGCAAGCTTCTTCTCTCTTGGTTGATCCAGATCATGCTTTGATGGTCCTACTTCAGTAGGAATTGATACATAGATTAGATTTGGATTAAGAACATTTTTCTTTGCTAATCTGATAACAACCTTCTGATGGTCGTCTTTGATTTGTTTCTTTGTAAGTGCTTTTTTTGGTGAAGATTCATTAGATTTTTTACTTGAAGTTTGATCTGAATCTTGACTGAGACCTAGACTAAAGCTTGGATGAGTATCTGCATGCCAGGAGATTTGTCATATAAATAGTTGTAAGTTAATTATAATATTTGAGTTTATATTTTGAAATGTTTATCCAAATTGTTACCTCCTTTATTTCCTTTTGTCTTGTCAGCTTTTTCTCCTTTCTTGTTTTGATTTTCTGACTTTTTCTTTCCTGAAAGATAAAGAAATGTGATTAAGTAATTCATATGTGAATAAGTAATGTATTCATTTATGAATAAGTAATACATATCATTATTTATGAATAAGTAATACTATATTTTTTATTTATTCATATATTGTGTTATTCATTTATGAATAATAAAACTTACTATATTCATTTATTAGTGAATCAACTATTTACCTCTATCTTCTGCATTTCCTTTTTCAATTTCTGTTTGTTTTTCTTCACATCCATCTTTCATGTTCTTAGCTTCCGTTCCTCCTTCATTTCTATCTTCAGAGTTTTCCTTGCCTGAAACATATACATCATATATGAATATTTTTTATTTTTTATTCATTTATATAGTATATTATTCATTTATGAATAAACAATGTTATTAAAAAAATCAATACAAATATTGTAATATATTTTAAATCATTCATTTACCTGTATCATCTCCCTTTGTTTTTTTAACTTTTGTTCCTTGTTCATGTACACCTTCTGATTTTTCCGTTTTTGCAAGAGTATTAGTTTTACCTGTACTCATTGGTGACCCTGGTCAAAATTTAACAAACAAAATTGTTATTGTGTATTGATATTTTTATATATTTTTTTTAAAATAAAATTAAGACAAAATTTACCTATATCAATATTATCGAAAATAGTTTTCATTTCAGGGTGATTCCAGATTTCATCTTCTTGACTATTTAAACTTGAAACTCCAATTCCAAGGACATTGTCCACAATGTTGTCAACAACTTTATCCAACAAATTTTGATTTTTAGTTTGTTGAATAGTCTCTTCATGATTATTTGTTTCCTCAGCATGATCATCTTTTTCTTCTTCATCATTCTGATTTTCATTCCTCTTTGCATCTTTCTCTTTTACTCTAATTTCACATTCTTTTTGATTCTTATCTGCATCATTCTTTATTCCTTCATTATATGCTTCATTTGAATCAAGCAAATAATCTACTTCTGGTTGACTTGCACCATTATCACTGTCTTCTTCACCATTTCCCTCTTTATCTTCATTTTCTGTTTGATCATTTGTTTTTTGACCCATTATTGGTGTCAAATTGATTCCTTCAACTCCAATTTCATTAATTGGAAAATTAAAAAGTGTTGTGCTTTCAGTTTTTTCTTCAACAATCATATTTTTCATCTTTTCTTTGAAAATTCTAAAACTTTCCTTTTCAGGGAACTTTGTCATCGCATCATTGAGCTTTGAATTCAGCTTTTCCTTCATCCTCTCAAAACTATTAATCATTTTTGATATTTTTGATTCATATGCCTATGTAACAAAAAGAAGTATATGATTAGAATTTAATATAATAATTTAATGTAATCATATATTATTAACATGTTAAAACTAATTACCTCAACATAATGATCTTCATCTTTATCAGAATCACTGTCTTCGAGATCTGTATCTCCTTCATTTTGTTCATTAACAAATTCTTCGTTTAATTCTCCAACTCCAAATCTACCTTTTTCTTGTTCAAATGTCTCTCGATATCTAATCTTCTCTGAACTCCAATAACAAATTGTTGGACGTTTACGTGTTACTGTTAAAACTTCCGAGTGGATGTTATCAGCATAGAACAACTGCACATAAATGATATCTAATTGATATTCATATATGAACAAATAATATTATTTTTTACTTATTCATAAATGAATAAGTAATGTAAAGCATTACGTGTGAACAAATATTTTTCTTATTCATATATGAATATTTGCTATTAGATTAAGAATAATCAATATTATTAAAAATTGAGTATAAACATTATAATAATTTACCACCAAGAAAGCTGAAGGTCCAACAAAGAAGCTGTTATCTGAGTATGGTATGTATGAGTTTTTTGTTCTGACAAGACAGTCCAAAACATAGCTGCACCAGTCTATGTTGCTGATATATGTTTTACTTGAAATATAACTCAAGGGAAACAGGTTGCATCTTCCCATTGATGTTGACTCGCAAAAAGTGTTGACAAAAAGAACTAAGAAGTTCAATTTGAAATTGAAATCAGCTTTTGTGGTAGAAACAATAACATTTTTGATTGCACTCAGTCGGATGATTGAATCTTTTTTAAATTGTTGCTTCCATTCATCATAACTTGTATCATCCTTAGGCCATTGATCCAGTTGTGTAAGTTTGGTTCCACCAATTGGTATGCCTAACATGTCATGAACAGACTCTGCTGTTACTTTCAATTCCTTTCCTTCAATATCTATCACCATTCTCTCAGAATCAAATTTTTGAAGAACATAAAATCCCAGCTTCAGTGGTATATCCGTGATTTTCATTTTTAACAAAGCTCCAAAACCCATAGATCTTACAGATTCTTTTTGTTCTTTGCTCATCCCAAGGATTATAGATAGTAATGCCTCTGGTGAACATCTGTTTTTCATTGAGTAAAATTCTTTTACCATTGGTTTTTTTGTCTTTTTTGATTGGTGACTCCTTTTTTTTTTTGCCTTCTTCGATGGATGACTACTTTCAAAATCAGAGTCTGAATCTTGTAGTTGTTGTTTTTCAGGAGTTTTCCTTTTTGATGGACTTTTCCTGCTTTGATGCTTCATTTTCTTTGGTACTTTTGTTTCTTTTTTATCTGGGAAATGAAAACATATAATATTTGAATAAGTTACTGATATATGAATATGATATATGCTCGTTGATTTATTAATATTTATTTATTTCAAAAATATAACTAATATATACAATTTTATTATATATGAATATATTAGATATGATAGGAATTTTGTACCTTTCGCATTTTTCCTCTTCTGCATTGATCTTGTTTCTCTCATTGTTGGTGAATCTTTATCGGAAATGTTAGTGTTCTTACCTTCATTTAGAAGTAAGTAGAAGATAAATGAGTTTGATATTTACGAATGAATATTTGAATAAAACATATGTATTCATATTTTTTTATTCACATATGAATATGTTTTGTTATATTCATATGTGAATAGAACATATGTAAGTGATTATTGTTGTATTCACATTTGAATAATGTATGTATGGCAGCAAGCTATGTTCTATTCATATGATAATATAACATACATATTCACGAATGAATATTTGAATAAAACATATGTATTCATATTTTTTTATTCACGTATGAATATGTTTTGTTATATTCATATGTGAATAGAACATATGTAAGTGATTCTTGTTGTATTCGCATTTGAATAATGTATGTATGGCAGCAAGCTATGTTCTATTCATATGTGAATATAACATACATATTCACGAATGAATATTTGAATAAAACATATGTATTCATATTTTTTTTATTCACATATGAATATGTTTTGTTATATTCATATGAGAATAGAACATATGTAAGTAATTCTTGTTGTATTCACATATGAATAATGTATGTATGACAACAAGTTATGTTCTATGTGAATATAACATACATATTCACGAATGAATATTTGAATAAAACATATGTATTCATATTTTCTTTATTCACATATGAATATGTTTTGTTATATTCATATGTGAATAGAACATATGTAAGTAATTCTTGTTGTATTCACATATTAATAATGTATGTATGGCAGTAAGTTATGTTCTTTGTGAATATAACATACATATTCATGAATGAATATTTGAATAAAACATATGTATTCATATTTTCTTTATTCACATATGAATATGTTTTGTTATATTCATATGTGAATAGAACATACGTAAGTAATTCTTGTTGTATTCACATATTAATAATGTATGTATGGCAGCAAACTATACATATTCACGAATGAATATTAGTTTTGCTTGTGTTTAGAAGTAAACAAAACATATTTTATTTACCTTTTTGATTTGTTCTTGGTTTTCGTTTATATGTATTCTTCACTGTTGATGTCGTTTCTGTAAGGGTAAGTAGTTAATATTAGGAAAACATAAGCAAAATGTTAAGTAACGTTTGTATTTTGACAGAATAGTTTTGAATAAAGATGAAAAATGAAGAGATGATGTAAAATCATTTATATATCAAATAATAATGGATTATTCTTACAAAAAATTAAATAAAGTAATAACGAAGGAGGGTTACGAGAATGAACGAGTATCATAAATTTCAAGTTAAATTGAAGTAAACAACCTTTTTTGTATAATGAACAGTGTGAAAACAATGTTTTTAGTTATAAATCAACTAATAATTTTCGAACATTACGAGAAATTTCAAGTAATCAAGTGATAATTTTAGAAATGATTCGAAATCGTTAAAAACTCGAGAAAAAACGCCGATGGTTACCTTTCATTGTCAAGAGTGAGGAAATGGTCTCGTTCATGTTTTCACCGGAAGACATTTTTCTTCGTTTATGTTATTTGATGCTTCTGCAAATGTGTTTCTTCTTGTCGATTGTTCTTCAAATGGTTTTCGAGTTATGGTGTATCGAAGAGGGAAATGGTGCTTTTCTGTCGAGATTTGACGTGATATCAAATTACTCAAGTGCCCTGACGGTTTAATGTTTTTTGATTATTTACAAATTTGCCACCGCTCATTAATGTATTTGGATTATTTACAAGTTTGCCACCGTGCATTTTTTAAGCTCATTAAATGATTGGCTGAGAATGGTTCCCCCATTCTCAACCTTTTTTTTTCTCAATTGAACCCTCCTCTCTCTCTCTCTCTCTCTCTATATATATATATATATATATATATATATATATATATATATATATATATATATAAGGGTATTTTGTATTTTAGTTATAAAATTTCGAACGAGTAGTATTGAATTCCCCGGAAAACCTGATGTTTTCCGATGTTGAAATGTATTCATGATTACTGATTTTTTTGTATTGTCTTAACGAATGAATATTGATTAATTGTATATCGTCCTAATTTTTGTATACTTTGATTTCTCGTAAGCCTTAACAAATGAAGAGAAGGGAGTATTATGTCCCACTACTATCGTAAGTACCTTAGGCTGTCGTGGATGCGAAAGACATGATGGTCCAACTCGCACTTGATTACTATGACCTTACTAGCTTTTTCTAACGGGACACTTTGGCCCACTAGCACATAAAAGCTATTGAAAGTCCTTTTATAAAATATTGGGTCATTGAAGGCCCAATAACATATAAGCGTTATCCCTTTGGGCCCAAAGATCATGTTGGTGGGCTTGCATGACCAAACAAGCATGATTTGAAACTCATAAGCCCAAAGTTTGTAGGTTTATTCATTTTAGTCATCACATATCTATTGGAGAGTTTTGATTTAGGGATTGTTGTTTTGTATTGATTCGAGACCGAATCAATTCGTTTATAACGATTTTTGGTATTGAAGTTGTATTCGTTTTTCCGTTTTGTCGCTAGTCAGATATCTTGTATTTTGTCTTAATGAATTAATTTGCTTAGAGTAAATTACACGAATGGTCCTTATGGTTTGGGGTAATTTGCACGTTTAGTCCCTAAATTATTTTTTTAACTCGGAAGGTCCCTACTGTTTGTTTTTTTATGCGTTTGGTCCCTACTGTTTGTTTTTGTTACATGTTTGGTCCCTATCTTACCAAAAAAACTATTATTTAAATAGGGAAAAATGGTGGGGTAGGTAAGGTAAGATTAAGGAGGTGGGAATGGGGGTGTGTTAATTTAAATAAATTAAAAAATCAAGGGCAAAATAGTATTTTTAGGTAAGTCAGGGACCAAGCGAGTAATAAAAACAAACAGTAGAGACCTTCCGAGTTAAAAAAAATAAGTTAGGGACCAAACACACGAATTACCCTAAACCATAGGGACTATTCGTGCAATTTACTCATTTGTTTAAAAGTATGACTTTGACCTTTTCACTACCTTTCTTTTATAAAAGTAACACTTTTAGTCCTTTATATAAAAGAATTTCATTTTTAATCCTTAAAAACATTTTCTTGACACTTTTGTATCATAAACTTGTTGAAAAGACATTTTCAACCCAAATTATATTTTGTAAACAGTTTAGCCCTTCAAGAATGGTGTTTTCTCGGTTAGAACCCTAAATTTCGCAATTTTTATAGTTTTGGCCCAAAATATAAAAAGTTTACATTTTTGATCCTTTTTGAATTTGAAAAGCATTTTTGACCTTTAAAATAGTTTTATTTCACTTCAAATCCCCTGTTTTACAGAATGCTACAATTCATCCCCTTAAAACTTCAAAATTTCGCAATTATGGGCTTATTGGGCCGAAAAGTCCATATTTAGTCCAATAACCTAATTTTTTGCATTTTAAGTCCTTTGAAAATTCTAATATTCAGAAAAATGATTATAAAAACTGTTTTGACTCTTTTAACCCTCAAGAAACCATGACTTGACAGTTTTTAATCCAAGTTTTGTATTTTTGACAATTTAAGCCCTAAAATGGGTTTTATGTTAGAATATATCCCTCATAATCTTGACTTGTTTAGTGTAAAATAACTTAGATCATGTTTGTTTCCTTTCTCAAGCCATAGATCTCGAATTATCACCCTATTTTGTTACATATTTTTCACAAAAACACATAACATCACACACATATATGCATAAAATCACACATAACATACACATACACATAGATCTACACATTTTCTTGTATTCTCCCCCATAAAACATATGAAAACCGAAAAAAGAGGGGTATGAAGCTCACCTTGAGTTGTAGTTTCGGTTTTGAAAAAGAATAGAATAAGAAATTTCGATCCTAGCAAGTCTTCTTGGAGGATCTCGAACTTAGATTTGGAGAGGAGTGGAGAGAGTTTCCTTTGAGAGAGTTGGAGTGAAGTGTGTGTGTGTTTGGGTTTGGCCGAGAGGAAGAAAGAAGGGAGAGAAGAGAGAAGGTTGATGAGATAGGTGCATGGAAGTATGAGAGTGTGCATGGAAGTCCACTAAATAAAAATGAGTTGGCACCACAAAGTCAACTATTTCTTTCTTTGTGGGCTTGGGCCGAGATTAGAGAGGGAAAAGAGAAAATTTGGGCTTTTGAGTGTTTAGCCCATATTATGACTCACTTAGATGATGTTTGGGCCCAAATAAATCAAAGTGGAATTTTTATGACCTAATATGGCTAAATTAATTTGGTTGTGACCCATTAAGGCCCAAAATATTATGTTTCATGTATATGGGTCCATTTAGGGCCCATTAGAGAGTTCTAGATTCAAGATGGATAATTTGGAAGTTTATTAGTCCATTAGGCCCAATAAGGAATTCCTAGTCCAAAATGAACTCAAATTGGGAATTCAAAGGCTTCCAATTCTTTGTTGACCATTTGTAGGGCTAAAATGTAGTATTTGATGAAGTTTTGTTGTTATAAAATGAGCATCATGCATGCTTTCATGTTATTGATTCATATTTGTTATAAGTGTTGTAGTTACAAGGCGCCAAATTTTCTAGTTGTGACACCTGAGATGTACCTGAAACACATTTCACACAACACTGTAAGCACAAAGCTTAATGAGTCTTCCAAAAGACCACACACAAATAATTAGCTTCTCATGGCTATATCTCAATAAGGACCCTCCAGTCATGTGTGTCAGTGAAGACCCTCCGATCTCACAACTTGGTTTGGATCCTCCGTATTAACTCAATAAGGTTCAGAATAGTATACAACATAAATCACAAAGACAAAATGCATGATATCACATAACTCAGTATAAGCACATAAGACCCTCCGGTCAATTACTCAAATAAGACCCTCCGGTCACACAATATTACCACTCAGGTAAGTATAATGTGAAGACTCACCTCATAAGTAAGCAAGTATGTCTTGTACTCAATGGTAGGCCTAGATTCCGCCTACATATATAATAATCATTTCTAATTAACAATTTATAATAACAACTTCAAGGATGTTAAACTATTCCTCTACTAACTCTCGGAAAGGGTGAAAGACCATTTTACCCCTCCATGGTCTCCTAAGTCCATAACTTGACCAAACTCTGAAAGTAAATGGAAGTCAACCCGCAAGTCAACAGTCCATGTTGACCTAACTCGTCGAGTGCATCTATGTGACTCGTCAAGTTCCTTTGTTTCTTTAAAATATCAGGAAAACCCAACTCAACTCGTAGAGTTTTCTCACCAACTCGCTGAGTTTGTAACACATTCAGACTATCGGGAAAAACCCTAACCAACTCGTCGAGTTCCTTCAGCTTAATCACTCATTTAGACACTTTTAAGCGAGACTAAGGCCCTAAACTCTAGATCTAGCCTTCTAAGGCTGAAATACCACGTAAAGCTGTAAGATTTACATCCATGCATGGCATCTAGGGCTAAGTTTGTCAACACAAAGCTCAACAAAGGGTTTAAGGCATGGAATTTGGCCAAAGCTTAATAAAGCTTGAATCCTTAGGCTTAAGGGGCCTAGTATTGTCCAGATCTGAAGTCTCATCTTTAAAACATGCTCAAAATCAATAACGACTCAAGGAAATGCTAAAATGGCCACAAAATCTCTAATGGAGAGATCTAGCACTCAAGTGATCAACATAGTGGTTTTTTTTACCTCCAAATGGCCGCCAACATTGAAAGAATGCCGGATCCAAAGACTCCTTCTTGTTCCAAGCCTTTTATTCCTCAAGCTCCTTCAATGAATGCACCAAAACACACACTCTTAGCCTCTCTCTTTCTCTCTCATAGGTGATAATAGCTCGATTAGGGTTTCTCTTAGGGTGCTAAGGTGATAAGGGAGGCGGAATAGAGGGCTTAAGGTCCTTTAAATAGGGTGAAAAACCCTGAAAATTAGTTTTTTCCCACTCAGCTCCTACTCGTCGAGTTGGGTCCTCCAACTCGTTGAGTTAACTCTAAAAGCCGTGCGACTATCTAAATTTTTACTCGACGAGTTGGGGCCTCCAAATCGTCGAGTTGCCCTGTCAAAATGAATATAAATTAATTAAGTTTTTTTACCTGGGAGTCGGGATGTTATAATTCTCCCCACTAGAGTTAGACTTCTCCCTCAAAGTCATTGTCCGGAAACAGCTCTGGGTGCTGCTCATGGATCTCGGATTCCGGCTCCCAAGTCCACTCAGATCCCTTCCGATGTTGCCACTGAACCTGAACTAAGGGCACCTCTTTATTCCTCAAGACCTTCACCTACTTATCTAAAATTGCCACCGACTTTTCAATGTAGTTAAGCCGATCATCAACCTGAATATCCTCTAGAGGGACCACTGTTGTCTCGTTGGCTACACACTTCCTCAGCTGGGACATATGGAAGGTGTTATGGATCTGGCTCAACTCTGCAGGCAGCTCTAACCAATAAGCCACCTTACCTACTTGAGAAATCACTCTGAAAGGACCAATGTATCGAGGGCCCAACTTTCTCCGCTTTCTAAATCGGATCACCCTTTCCATGGGGATACCTTAAGGAGGACAAAATCACTAATCTGGAATTCTAGTTAGGAACGTCTCCGGTCTGCGTAACTCTTCTGACGACTCTGGGCCGTTAGTAACCTCTGTCTGACTTGATGGATTTGCTTTGTCGTCTTGAGCACTATCTCAGTGCTCCCCATCACTCTCTGCCCGACCTATCCCCAACAGATGGGTGTATGGCACCTCCTCCTGTAGAAAAGATCAAAGGGAGGCATCCCAATACTGGAGTGATGGCTGTTGTTGTATGAAAACTCAGCCAGGGGTAGGTAGGTGTCCCAACTCCCACCGGAATCCAGAACACATGCGCGTAGCATGTACTAGAGCATCTGAATCGTCCGCTTGCTCTGCCCATCTGTCTGTGGGTGATACTCGGTACTGAAATGCAGCCGGGTGCCCAAATCCTCATGAAATTTCTTCCAGAACCTGGAAATAAAACGCACATTACGATATGACATTATCGATGATGGCACCCCATGTGTAACATACACGTTCTTAAATTGTGTATTGTTATTATTAAAAGTGAATAAAATTGAGTGTTGACTTCTAACAGCTAGTTTTTACTAGAAATGAAGTAAAACTATGTTTAGAATCACTCATAAAATATTGGAAGTCTTATGAGATTCCAATTAAAAGCCAAATAGTGAAATATAGCGAAAATATAAAATTTGAAATAAGTAATATTTTATTATTATAAGTTGTAGATAATGTCGTTAGAAACACGTAGGCGAAAACCACGTCAAAATCCGAGTTATAACGAAGAAGTTATGACCAATCGAAGATTCGCGACAAAACCGGCACGGTGCCGAATGACGTAAAAAGTGAGTTTTTGATAAACTAATTTTTAGCCTTATTAATCTAAATGAAAGTTGTAGTATTCGTTAAACCGAGAAGTTCGATAAAAAGAACGCCAAAATCTGACTTCGTATGAGGAAGTTATGATTTTTCGAAGTTTCAGTTTAGCAGTAGACAACTAAAAACTCGAATTTTAGATCGAGTGATTTTTAGCCGACACAACCTAAACGAGAATTGAAGGTCTCGTTATTTATAGTACAACGGTAAAAAGTCTGACGAAAATGGATGTAGGATGAAGAAGTTATGAATTTTTAACGGATTTTCTTGTCCCGGTCTGTTAAAAATAATAATATTAAAATTAAATTCAGAATTAGCCGATGAAGTCTAAACAAAAGTTGTAGAGCATAATTTTAGCTACGTGTGCATATAAAGAACGTAAAAAACGGAGCTCGTATGCGAAAGTTACTGATTTTAGAAGAATTGGGTGCAATTTTCGAGAAATTAAGGATAAGACCCAGAATATTCGTGTGAACAGTACCAGCCACGTCACCCTTATCCACCCGAGTCCGAAGCTGCTGCATGTCGTGCTTTGATTGGACCAAACTTCGGTCAGGAGCTCTTTAGAACACATGTTTTGGCGTCCGAGGAGACGTCTAAGACGCCTCCCTAAGACGCCTCGCACCAGGCCTCCACCGAGCTGCTTGCTGCTGAGTCACCCCTCGATGCCACCTGCCTCTTCCGGATCCGACCACCTAGCCTTCGTAGCTGCTGACGCCAAGCTCCTTCTCGGCCGAACCCTCACATCTTCTCCCTATAAATACAAGGCCTGCGAGCCTTGCTGAGAAATTTTAGAAAATTGCCCTTTTTGGCCCCTTTTTCCATATTTTGACTATTTTGACATCCCCCGAAGACCCGGCGTCAATTTTAACACCCGAAACACGCCCCGAAGTGCCGTGAAGCCCAAAAAATTTATCTTTTCGATTTTGAAGCTCTACCTTTTTAGAGTCCAGTTTTTAGCTAATTCTCCCGGTTTTCAACAAATAAAGCCATATTTGGAGCCGATATGCTGCTCAAATTACTATTTTAACCCTCGATTATTTTAAGGCGAGTTCAATATATAGGAACAATTGTATGTTATGTGTTGTATGTGCTATGTGCTTTTCATTGTTATTATTCTGAGTTATTTTCCCGTGTTATTTTTATTCGCTATTTTTAATAGCAAAGTTATACCTATGACCATATGATCAGTGAAAGGACTTAGATTCACGGTGGTACTGGTATGTAGCCTCTGGCCATGTAGAACATGTCTCGTAAGAGAATGACTTCTATTCTATGGCATTGGCAAAAGGTTAGATAGGAATGGTATGTAGCCTCTGACCATGTAGAGCATGGCTCCGTAAGAGAATGACCTCTATTCTATGGTATTGGCAAATGGTTAGACAGGGTTATAAGCCTGAAATCTACCAAAATGTTAATAAGAAATTATATGTCTTCTGTGCCATTTGGGCCAAAGCTTTATTGATGCATATCAAGTATTGAAATTGTTATGTCTCATTGATCGTAAATCTTTGAATCAAATCTTGAGTTGATATTGAAAGCCTGACATATGATACGCATATGCTATTATTGTTCTTGTTCCCTTTTGCTTCTGTGATATGGGTATATATAAGGCATAAGATTATAATGTATCTATTTATTGAATTCACTAAGCATTATCGCTTATCCCTCTTAATATTTAACAATTGCAGGTGATGAGTATCCAATATAGTTATATACTGCTGAAAGATTTAGAATAGTTAACACTATTTCTCTGTATTTTAATGTTCATGTATGTATATGAATAGTAGATTCCTGGGTAGATATGAAATGTAATAAAACTTAGTCAGTTTGTATCCAATCTTTTGTAATCAGTTTATCAATATAAAATATTGTTTTATAAATATGCATGTAACATGTTTTGAGGAAGTATCTTAAGAATAATGTTGGAATAGTATGAAAGTTTGGGTCTTTCATAAATACAAAAGTTGGGGTCTTTCAATCACGGTATCATAGCAATGGTTCAAGTGAACTAAATATCACGGATTGGTATTTAGACTTAAACTGTTGGAAGCTCAATATATGACCTGATTCATAATAAGTATATGGATACAAACCATAGGAAATATTTAAGTGGGGGATTGGGTAATGATAAACCCTAGTATTCTAAGATATTAAGTTACTTTAGAATTTTAAGAAAATTAGTTTAAGTGAACTAGGAGTTTTGAGAATTTCTAAGCTTAAGCAAGAATTGCTAAGTAAAGATGATACGATATGTATCTGGTATATTTTAGGTTGAATACCTAATGAAGACAAGCACTAGAATATTAAGAGGAGATATGCCTTATATTCTATTATGTGCTAAATGATAAATGAATATAGCATGCCTTAGGGTGCTTATCTACAATTGCTATTATTTGAGAAAGCTTAAGGTCTGTTGCCGACCTTGGTTTAGAAAATTTTATGTTCAGAATTCTAAGAATTTTCGTAATAGAATTTTTCGAAGTGATAAAGAGACTTATGATAGCTGACATCGATAAGTTTATAAATAAACGATCGCGAGATATCGTAAAATAATAAATATGAATTGTTATCGTAATAAGTGTATTAATACCAATAGAGTGGTAATATACATTTAAAGTATGTTTGATATATAATAACATCTTTGGAAGACAGATGTGCGTTTGAAACATGTTTGGGCGAGACAAATGTGTTGGTGCAAATCCATGAAGTTGTTTCCACCGCTGTTCAGATTGAAGCAGTGATTGTTTAGAGAGTCAGAAGAACCGAAGATGGCGGTCAATACTTCGATACTATCTCAATCAATGTTGTACAAGATTTAGAAGAATTAAAGGAAGGACTAATGAAGTTTTCAGACTCAATAGGCCAAGACTTTGTCAAAAACATTGTGATGTACTATGTAGTTCGAGTAGTAACCCTATAAAAGATGTTCAGACTTTGTATTTAATAATACTAAGTGATGATTGACTTCTGTCCCATCCTTATAGAAGTTCCATTGTGTGTTAAGCCGACTTTAACATACAAGATTGGGATGGTGAATTGAGTCATTTAGTGGTAAATGGTTAAGCAACTTACTTGTCTAAGTAAGGTAGAATGTTTAATTGAAGAAGAAATACACCCATAGTATCGTATGAGAAGAGATGTTGTAGGCAGGAATGACAGAGAACCAAGTTGAATCTAGTAGAGCTTGCTGAGACGCAACTATGATGCAAACTTTTTAGGATAGAATCCTATGAAGTAGACTTAGACTTACTCAGATACAAGAATGACGATTTCAAGGAAGAATAATGAAATGAACAAATGTGCATGATGGTTTGCATGAGTTAGAAGATGATGCAGGTAGTAGAAGACCGTTTGTATCCATGCTGCTAGAGTAAATTTTGGAATAGTGTGTCTTGTAGAGTAGACACTACTCGAGAAAGTATTTATATGAAGAAATGGAAGTAAAATTTCTATCGACCTATGGAAAAGTATTAGGATATATTAAAGCGAGCATATGTATGAGAAGAATCCTAGAAGGCGAGTATAGGTAATCCAATATATGTTTAATAAAAACGTGAAAACGCTAGTTGAGTCTAGGAGAAACTGTTGTATGTATTTGTGTGAGCACATTCATGTGTGATAAGTTGCTTTGAGAAAACTTTTGAATTGTGACTCGGGAACTGCGAGACAATACTTGGGACGAGTATGAGTAGGTGTGAATAGTAGTAGAGGCCTATACTACTGGAAGCACAGGACTCACACTTGGATCAGGAAAAAGTCACAAGGTTACCAAGAAGCTAGTAAATGATTCCGTTTTATTTATGTGTGTCGTTACCTTCGATTCGGTAATGACTAAGAAGATATGTATTGTTCAACTCTGTCATAAAGAATCGAGTCCGATTAGTATAAATCCGCGAAAAGAGGTGATTGGTTCAGAGAACCATGTATTATATAGTGATAAAACTTCAGTAGGAATACTGAAGAAGTAAATGGTTGAGGTAGTCGATAGAAATATAACAATCTTCATTAAAGAATTGAGCAATCATTAGCCAGAGATGTGACTTGCTATGTGGTGTTACTGACCACAAGAAATGTTTTTGCCCTACTCTTACTAGTCAAATGGCGGGGAGTCAAGTTTCCGTTCAACAATCAAAGAGTACTCCAACTAAAAAGGAGGAGGTGCCAAAAGCTAAAAGATATGTAGGTCCGAAAGCACGAATTAGAGATACGTGGTGCTATTCTTTCTGTTCCAAAGCGTCTACGTGTTGATCAAACTCTTTTCATTCTCTTTATTCCATCAACTTGATTTATTTGATCTGATTCTAATACAAGAGTTTGGTTCGTTATGTGTCTTGTGTGTTATAAATACAAATGTCATTAGAATAAAACCATTCGAGTTGCTGTTATAGCAAAAGTAAAGACCTTATCGTGGGTTTAGTTTATAAACCAAGAAGGAGCAGGAGTCTGCAATGAGAATTGAGTTTTAACTCAAAAATTAGGATCGAAAGCCCAATAGAGAATGATGAGCGGGTGTAGGTTTGAGCACCACAAGTAATTAATAAGTTTGAAGAGTTTGACAATCGTTTGGCAAACTAAAAGTTAAATATCGTACATTTTAGATTACCACAAAGGAAGTAAGTTAAAACTCGAATGTTGTGACTAGTAATTTTCTCGTAAACTCTAGATCTACTCACATCTTATTTGATTTCAATGCCTCAGATTCTTTCGTGCCTTAGAAATTCGCATATTCTTTTCAAATTGCTTGTTACGCAGTTGTCCAATCATTTCATATAGATAACATAGGAAATATATCATTACTTGCTGATAAAGCCTATAGAGTTAGTGTTATATGAATTGAAAGTTGTAATCTTCCTGCTAACCTAATTCCTATCTTTGATATTATTCTCGACATGGATTGGTTGTTAAAGAACCACACAGAGCTCTTGTGCTACAAAGAGATGATATGCATCCCTATCGAAAGGGAAGATTCTATTTATGTGTACGGTGAAAATAATAAATTTCTTTCTTAAAAACTCGTAAATTATGTCGAAGGGATATTCTACTTATCTGGCTTATACAGTTAATACCTTGAAAGAGGAGAAGAAAACTGTGAATGATAACCTTTGGATAATTATCGACTGGCTGATGAAGAGTGCATATATTCTCGCCACACGTGAAACGACTCCATTGGAGAAATACGCGTAAGTTACTTTGACGAAATCATCATGAGACATGGTGTGCCACTAAAGATTTTTTTTTCTGATCGTGATACTCGCTTCACCTCTCACATTTGGGCGAGTATGAAGAGTGAATTGGGATCTCGAATTACTCCCAACACAACTTATCATCCTCAGACAAATGATCAGAAGAAGAGAGCAATCCAAATAGTAGAAAATATATAAAGGTATATAAAGTACTATATGAGCATAAATGTCATACTCAAATATGTTGGCGTGACGTAGGACAGAAGATCTTTGGAGGATCTAAAATGATTCAATACATCACTGACAAGATACAAATTTTGCCGAGAAAGAATGAAAGTGGCCTAGGATCGACAAATGTCCTATGCAGAAAGAGGAGACGACCCATAGAATTCCGGGTGGATGATTTAGTAATACTGAAGGTATTTCATGAAAAGGCATTATTCTACTTTGGAAGAAAGAACAGTTAGTAAGCAAGTTTACTACTTGGAATTGCCTGAAGATTTGAAAGATATTCATGAAGTGTTTCATGTGAGCTATCTGTGTAAAGGTCAAGCATATATGATGAAATGGTTCTATTATCCGAGGTGAAACTGGATAATAAGTTAAGTAGAAGAGATCGTAAATGAAAGAACGACTAATTTACGTAATAAAGAAATGAAGTTGGTGATTGTCAAGTGGAAGCACCATCGAGGCCCAAATTATACTTGAAAAAAAAAAAAGAATGAAATAAGAGTGAAGTATCCCTAATTGTTTTAATCGTTATGATTTCGGGGACAAAATCCTCAAAAGGGGGAGGTATTTGTAACATACACGTTCTGAAATTGTGTATTGTTATTATTAAAAGTGAATAAAATTAAGTGTTGAGTTCTAACTGCTAGTTTTTACTAGAAATGAAGTAAAATTATGTTTAGAATCACTCATAAAATATTGGAAGTCTTATGAGATTCCAATTAAAAGCCAAATATTGAAATATAGCGAAAATATAAAATTTGAAATAAGTAATATTTTATTATTAAAAGCTGTAGATAATCTCGTTAGAAACACGTAGGCGAAAACCTCGTCAAAATCCGAGTTATAACGAAGAAGTTATGACCAATCGAAGATTCGCGACAAAACCGACACGGTGCCGAATGACGTAAAAAGTGAGTTTTTGATAAACTAATTTTTAGCCTTAGTAATCTAAATGAAAGTTGTAGTATTCGTTAAACCGAGAAGTTCGATAAAAAGAACGCTAAAATCTGACTTCGTATGAGGAAGTTATGATTTTTCGAAGTTTCAGTTTGGCAGTAGACAACTAAAAACTCGAATTTTAGATCGAGTGATTTTTAACCGATACAACCTAAACGAGAATTGAAGGTCTCGTCATTTTTAGTACAATGGTAAAAAGTCTGACGAAAATGGATGTCGGATGAAGAAGTTATGAATTTTTAACGGATTTTCCTGTCCCGGTCTGTTAAAAATAATAATATTAAAATTAAAGCCAAAATTAGCCGACAAAGTCTAAACGAAAGTTGTAGAGCATAATTTTAGCTACGCGTGCATATAAAGAACGTGAAAAACGGAGCCTGTATGCGAAAGTTACGGATTTTAGAAGAATTAGGTGCAATTTTCGAGAAATTAAGGATAAGACCCGGAATATTCGTGTGACAAGTACCAACCACGTCACCCTTATCCATCCGAGTCCGAAGCTGCTGCATGTCGTGCTTTGATTGGACCGAACTTCGGTCAGGAGCCCTTCAGAACGCGTGTTTTGGCGTCCAAGGAGACGTCTAAGACGCCTCGCACCAGGCCTCTACCGAGCTGCTTGCTGCTGAGTCACCCCTCGCTGCCACCGGCCTCTTCCGGATCAGGCCACCTAGCCTTCGCAGCTGCTAACGCTTGGCTCCTTCTCGGCCGAACCCTCGCATCTCCTCCCTATAAATACAAGGCCTGCGAGCCTTGCCGAGGAATTTTAGAAAATTGCCATTTTGGCCCCTTTTTCCATATTTTGACATCCCCCGAAGCCCCGATGTCAATTTTAATAACCTAAACACGCCCCGAAGTGTCGTGAAGCACGAAAAATTTATCTTTTCGGTTTTGAAGCTCTACCTTTTTAGAGTCCAGTTTTTAGCTAATTCTCCCGGTTTTCAACAAATAAAGCCATATTTGGAGCCGATATGCTGCTCAAATTACTATTTTAACCCTCGATTATTTTAAGGCGAGTTCAATATATAGGAACAATTGTATGTTATGTGTTGTATGTGCTATGTGCTTTTCATTGTTATTATTCTGAGTTATTTTCCCGTGTTATTTTTATTCGCTATTTTTAATAGCAAAGTTATACCTATGACCATATGATCAGTGAAAGGACTTAGATTCACGGTGGTACTGGTATGTAGCCTCTGGCCATGTAGAACATGTCTCGTAAGAGAATGACTTCTATTCTATGGCATTGGCAAAAGGTTAGATAGGAATGGTATGTAGCCTCTGACCATGTAGAGCATGGCTCCGTAAGAGAATGACCTCTATTCTATGGTATTGGCAAATGGTTAGACAAGGTTATAAGCCTGAAATCTACCAAAATGTTAATAAGAAATTATATGTCTTCTGTGCCATTTGGGCCAAAGCTTTATTGATGCATATCAAGTATTGAAATTGTTATGTCTCATTGATCGTAAATCTTTGAATCAAATCTTGAGTTGATATTGAAAGCCTGACATATGATACGCATATGCTATTATTGTTCTTGTTCCCTTTTGCTTCTGTCATATGGATATATATAAGGCATAAGATTATAATGTATCTATTTATTGAATTCACTAAGCGTTATCGCTTATCCCTCTCAATATTTAACAATTACAGGTGATGAGTATCCAATATAGTTTTATACTGCTGAAAGATTTAGAATAGTTAATACTATTTCTCTGTATTTTAATGTTCATGTATGTATATGAGTAGTAGATTCCTAGGTAGATATGAAATGTAATAAAACTTAGTCAGTTTGTATCCAATCTTTTTTAATCACTTTATCAATATAAAATATTGTTTTATAAATATGCATGTAGCAAGTTTTGAGGAAGTAACTTAAGAATAATGTTGGAATAGTATGAAAGTTTGGGTCTTTCATAAATATGAAAGTTGGGTCTTTCACCATGTCGTGCCACCACCTCTCGAATGTAGATCTCGACCAATTTCACTACAGAAGAGCTTTCACTTATAGCCAGGAAGTGAACACGCTTCATCAACCGATCTACAATCACCCATATCGCATCGACACCTTGCACAATCGTCGGTAACTTGGTAATAAAATCCATGGAGATCTGTTCCCACTTCCACATGGGAGTCTCCAAACGCTGTAACTAGCCATGGGGACGCTGGTTCTCTGCCTTGAACTGACGATAGGTCAAGCATCTCTCGACTACTCATGCCACATTTGTCTTCATACAGGGCCATCAATAATCTTTTTTCAAGTCCAAATACATCTTGGTGGCCCCAGGATGGATCGAGAATCTCGACCTATGGGCCTCCTCCATCACAATATGTCGAGCTCCACCCGAATATGGCACCCATATCCGCCCACGGAAGGTCATAAGCCCCCAACTATCAGTCTCAAACTCAGAAATCTGCCCAATCACCCGCTCTCTCTTATGGTTCACTGGTCTCATGGACACTGCTTGGGCCTCTCGGTTGGTATCTAAGACTAGAGTCATTACCGTCATTCTCATACACACATCTCGGATCGGAGCACTTGCTGCCCTACGAATCAGCGCATCGACTACCACATTAGACTTGCCAGGGTGATATATAATATCGCAGTCATAGTCTTTCACTACATCCAGCCACATCCTCTATCTCATATTCAAGTTGGACTGATCCATAAGGTATTTCAGGCTCTTATGGTCCATGTATATGGTACATCGGACACCATAAAGATAGTGGCACCAAATCTTGAGGGTGAATACCACCGCCCCCAACTCTAAATCATGGGTGGGATACTTCGACTCGTGAGGCTTCAGCTGCCGCGACATATATGCTATCACATGCCCCCTCTGCATCAATACGACACCCATCCCATATATGCATGCATCACAGTAGACTACAAAGTCCTCTACTCCCTAGAAAAGAGTTAACACTGGAGCTTTGCACAACCTCTGGCGAAGAGTCTCGAATGATGCCTGCTGCTCAGGCCCCCAAGTAAAGATAACACCCTTCCTGGTGAATTTGGTGAGAAGAACGACAATCTTGGAGAAATCTTTGATAAACCTCCGATAGTAGCCTGACAGGTCGAGAAAACTCCTGATCTCGGATGGGGATCTCAGCACCTCCCATCGCATAGTTACCTCAATCTTGGCCGGGTCGACCATAATCCCATCCTAGATAACAAGGTGGCCCAAAAACTGGACCTCTGGTAACTAGAAATCACACTTGGAGAATTTGGCATAAAGCCTCTCCATCCTCAACACCCCAAGAATTTCCCACAAATGCTCCTTATGTTGTTCCCTAGAACTGGAGTACACCAAAATTCCATCGATGAACAAAATCACCGACCTATCCAACATGGGCCTACACACCCGGTTCATAAGGTCCATGAACGCTGCCGGTGCATTGGTGAGCTTGAAAGGCATCCCCACAAACTCATAATGCCCATAATGAGTACGAAAGGTTGTCTTCTAGATATCCTCCTTGAAGACTCTCATCTGATGATACCTTGATCTCAAATCAATCTTGGAAAACCAAGACGCCCCCTAAAACTGATCAAACAAATCGTCGATCCTCGGTAGTGGATAACGGTTCTTGACCGTCAGCTTGTTCAACTCCCGATAGTCGATGCACATCCGGTGTGTACCATCCTTTTTCTTGACAAAAAGGATCGGCGCTCCGCACGACGAACTACTCGACCTAATGAAACCCTTTACCAACAGCTCCTGGAGCTGCGAGGATAACTCATGCATCTCAGGCAGTGCAAGGCGATAAGGTGCCTTGGAAATAGGCGCCGCCCCCAGAATCAAATCGATCTAGAACTCTGCCTGTCTCTCAGGAGGCACACCCGGAAATTCCTCGATGAAAACATCCGGGAACTCACATACTACAGGAACATCAGAAACAGAAGTCGGCGTTTCAGTGGCAACCCGTGTATCCATCACACATGCTAAAAAGCCCATGCATCCCTGCTGTAGACTCTGCCTTTCCCTAGCGGCAGAGCAAAAACCTGATCCCGATCTAGTTCCCTCACCATAAACAGTAAGTACTCCCCCACTAGGGTCTCGTATAGTCACCATCTGACGCTCACAGCCAATCACTGCTCCAAACCGGCTAAACCAATCTATGCCCACTATGACACAAACATCACCCATCGCTATCTAGATCTTGTTGGATTTGGTGTCTAAGCCCATAACTATAACTGGGATGTACTTAACCCGATTGTAGCATGGTCCTTTTGAGTTGCCTTCACCAGTGCAATTTGATAGGATGGACTTTTGAGAATAAGGTTATTTATGATTTATTAATATATTACAAGTATAATATATTAATACGAAATCATATTATTTAATTAGTATTGATCAAGAATTAATTTTGTGATCAAAAGAGACTAATTAAATATATGGGGATTGATTATCTAAATCAATTATTCTTATAGTGTGGGCTAATGATCCATGATTATATAGGATGTGCTAAACTAATGAGATAATCCATGGATAGTCCATGGAGGTTAACCCATGGAACCAAAGTAATATGAAAGGTCATTAGGGTTTACAAGGTGTAACCCTAACATTTGCTACACTATAAATAAACCCCCTTAGAGCAGAAAACGGTTGCCACAATATTCTTGGAGAGTGTGTATTGATTTTGTGCTAAATAACTTATTCTCTCAAGCCTCCTCTTGCATATTGGTATTTATGAACCATTAGAGGCATCACACTTGAGGTGCTCAAGCTTTCAATGGTCAAGAACTACAATTCCTTTTAAGAGGTAAGTCATCTAACTAGTTGTATTGTTCAGTTGACAATTTGTATGCTAGTTAGGATATATGCTTTGGAAAATGAAAATATGCATGTATAATTAGAGAAAACATAGATCCAAAGCATTTAGGGTTGCATGTGCACCATATGAGTGTTATAGTGCTCAAAACCCAACAGTAGTATTAGAGCCTAGGGTTGTTTTCTGTTATACTTGATGCTTGTTAATTTTCAAAGTTGAAAAAAAAATCGATTTTCTGGCCTCTGACTGGTGAACTCGCTGAGTCCACTGGCTGACTCGACGAGTCCACTCAGTAACAAGGGCAACTCGACGAGTCAGTTCATGTACTCGTCGAGTCCATGGCTCTAGTTGTAGAATTTCGAGTTTTCTTGGCCTAGATTGGATTGGAATCACTACTACAGACTGTTTTACATCATTAAATCTGTTTTTTATGATATGGTAGTGATTATGCTCATCCAATCACAAGATAATTGTCAAAGTTGTAAGATAATTGTTGTTTTATATGATAAACAAAGTTGCTTGCAAATTGTTGACTTGATATTATCTTGTTTATGAGTTTAGATAGATCAATCTTGAATTATATGATAATTTTAGTTGTTGAAAATTGATCTAAATGAATTTTAATGACCTCCATAACTTATCCTCAAGTTATGGAAAATGCAAAGTCGCATCTTTAAAAATGCATTAAACCCATAAGTTATAAATTCCAAGAGTCATCAAAAGATAGTTGTCAAAGTTATTATGATAGATATTAGTTTATATGTTAAGCTAATTACTTGTATCATTTGATTTGAAACTATTTTGCCTTATGAGTTAGTTTAGATCATGATTAAAAATTATATGATAATTTTCCTTGATAGAATTGATCTAAATGTTCTTTATTGAGTTCCATAACTTGTCCTCAAGTTATGAAACATGAAAAGTCTTATCATAAATATTTTAATAAACTCCATAACTTGTCCTTAAGTTATGGAAAATCAAGAGTCTTTTCATAAAACCAACATTGAACTCATAAGTTATTGAAATGAAGAGTTTTGACAAGTTTGAAAACTTGCCCTCAAGTTTTGGAATTCGTAAAGTCTCACTAATGAAACTTTAATTCCAAACCCTAGAGTTTTAAAAGTTAAAATTCAACTCTTATACTTTATAATATTATAAATTTAATATATATATATATATATATATATATATATATATATATATATATATATATATATATATATATATATATATATATATAATACAAGCTGGTCTTACCATTAGTAGGACTCATTCACGACGCCGGTCTATAAGGGAGGGGGGGTATAAGGTTACTGACTATAAAATGGTGGTTTAATGGGTGTCCACTCTCACCCACCGCTTCGTTGACTGGTGGAGGGCCGTTAGCCAAACGGGTAGGATAGGACATTAATTCTCCCTCATTAAAGGTATAATGATAAATATAAAGTAACTAAACTTTTATTAAATTCCCAATCTTTGTTTCTTTAGGAAAATGTGAAAGTGGTGCTAATCCATGAAATTACACTTTGCACCTTGTCAAGTTGTTAGTGGAGCATGTATGGTTAACCGGCACACTAATCTGGGACTGATAATGTGTGGCAAAGGGTAGCTTGATGTTAATCATAGATCAATGGAGCGTGTGTGGTTAACCGGCACATTGGTTAGGTGATTTGTAACATTGAGTGTACCATGCTAATTTTCATGGTTATTCATACCTTGTTTGTGATCCTCCTCGGCATCCCAGTTACAAACTTGAAGGGCACAATCGAGAGCTAAACATGCCATTGAAAAATTCAATGAATCTCAAAGGATCTAGGAATTTCAATCCAATTAAAACTTAATAATCCATTTTGTTTTTTCTTGGTGGAAGTTGGTAAATCGTCATTTACCTAGCTTCAAATATTTTACAATTGGATTACGACATCCCTTTCCGTAATTGTAAAATATTATGTTGGGTCCTAGGCTTAATATTTTTTTTGGGTGTTATATTAAGGACTTAAATCAACTATCTTGAATTTATCCCTTTATAGATGTCTAGGTCAGACAACTATGGTCTTCCCAAATCTGTTGGAAAAGGCTTTCCACATGAAGATGATATTCCATAATATCATACTTCACTTCCTCCACCTCCTCCAATTATTCTCCCTGACCCACATGTTCGAAGACTTGAAAAGTTCAAGGTCACTCAGGCCCTATTGGTGAGCAAACATGAAGATGGAAGATCTGTGTGTGCACATGTCTTGAAGATGAAGTCAGACATTGACAAGCTAGGAATGTTAGGAGTCGATGTATCAAGGAAGTTGGCTGTTGACTTGGTTCTTCAGTCACTTCCCGAGTCGTATAGTCAGTTTGTTAAAGACTACTATATGACAGACCGCGACGTGACCCTTATTGATCTTACCTATTTTCTTATTGCTACTGAGTCTGCAATGATTTGGCGCACTGGTAAAGCAAATTTGATTGGAAGATCTACTTCCCATACTTCCATGGACATTGACAATGGAAACATTGGAAGTCCAGATAAGATTTCTCTTTCCAAGGGAAAAGGAAAATCAATGTCTGATATTGTCCCGTGTACCATTCCCAAAGAGTCCATATGTTTTTATTGCCAAGAGAAGGGGCATTGATTGCGAAGCTGTCGTATCTACCTGAAGGATTATAAGAATGGTAAGGTCAAAAAGTTTGACTCTGCTTCAGGTAAGTTAACTATGTAACTCTATTTAGTTCCTCTTGGTAGATTCTTAATACATGATGCGATAAGATTACAATTTAATGTTTTGTAGGATCAAAGGAAGCTTAAAGGAAAGGCATACAGATTCTGATCGCGAAGAGATGGATTTCGATCGCGTGGTTCGATGATCGGATTTTTGAGTTGCTGCTTAAGAGTTATGATAGATTGTTGCGAAATTTGTAATAACATAGTTTTCATTTGTAATTGCATTGTAAGGAATTTTTTTCCGCAATTATATAAATAAAGAAAAAAAAATTATTTTATCTTATTTTATATTTCCTTGCAATGGCATATGTGAAAATTGATGTGTGTATTTTTAATAATATGGATTTGATTCTTTCGTTTGTGGCAGTGTCTAAATTTACCAAATAAGGAAAGATTCTCATCACCCAAGTTTCAATTGGACAGAAACTTGGGATCATGCAACTTGTATTGTATGATGAATGAGAACCTTCATCTTTGGGAAATTAGGATTGATTCCTTGTTCACATACATAGGTGAGTTAAGTGAAGGACTAGGGGATCGGGTACACTTGATTATGTGCTGGTCAGGTCCACCACAAAGAACGATAAGACAATTCATTATGGTTCACTAAATTTAGTAAATATGGTTATGCTTACAATATTAAGTATAATTCTGAGTCATTGAAAAGTCTCATTGTATACCAGAACGAATAAGAAGAATCAAAGTCAGCAGAAAGATAAAAGTTTCTCCAATCTGAAATGATGGGAGAGTACTTGAGTATCATGTTTTATGATAATCTTAATGATTATGAAAAAACATATCACAATTTGATCCTCTAAGGAAGCCTTAGTGCACTTGTTTAGCTAAGAAGAGGAATCAAGAATTGTTGAAATGGTTAAATCAATTAAGATGAATCATACATCATTCCAAAATCAAATCTTAGAGTCATACTCCAAGATAGTATATTGAGTGACATATCAGCAAATGTAGAGTAAAATGTTTTCTACTCTTGTACATTTGAAATTGGTATGTTGTAATGTTTTGGATAAAACAAAGATCAACTAAGACCGATTGTCAAAAGTGTTTGTCTTGATAAGAAATCGCACTAACTCTTGAATATTTGTTTGTCAAGTAATGTTTCTTGACAGAGAGAAACTTATATGTCAAGAGGTCAGTGGGAGTCTTAAAGATCTTGAAAAGTTTTAAGAACTAATCAAGAGTCGACCTATTGTTAATCACTAGCACACGACTTGAGGTTTGTAACCTATCGTGTTGACATATTCTTATTTTTGTGCCCATTCCAGTTGGTTGAGTATGCATGTGAGTTCTATGGGTTCTCAATTGTTTGCATTACAACCTGGAAGCAATGATAGGCCCTTGTGCTGCCAGGTGGCATGGAATTAAGATTGAACAAGTTCAGTCCATATGATTTTGGATTTGTCACTAACCTTGTCTTGTGATTATGGTTTTGACAAATTCACATGGATAGGAACACATACACCATAAAAATCTAAGTGTCATAAGTTTTTTCTCCAATTCATGAAAAAGTTTGTGAGGAAACGCTTTCACTAAGTAGAGTTTAAAGAGTTAGCAATTGTGATATTTGCCTTCTCAAATTCGATTATGACTATGGCATCCCTATTTATAGCCCGAATTGTGAGAAATGGCAAAAGGTCTAAACATTTGAGACTTATTGCTGTAAGTTCTAAAATTGTTTAGACACACATATGGGCTTTCTAATAAAAGGTGTGCGAGCTTAGATAAAGGCTTATCGAAGCATCTCGTGTCAGAAATCTGAACTTTGGTAAGAAAGTCAATAAAGTTTTGATTTCTAGAAGTCCAACTGATTTCTATATTTATGTCACAGCTAGTGGGAGCATAAATGTTATGCAAGTAACAAAATAATTGTTATGCTAGTGGGAGCATAATTGTTATGGTAAATGTTGCAAGTTATCAATGTTAATTATAGAAAACAAAGTTTTTAATTCGCAAAGTTGCAGGGTTGAAAAGTTGTTTTGCTATAATTAAGGGAGAGGAACTTATACTTCATTTCAATTCTAAAAGTTTAGATTGAGATTTTAATTAAATTTAGTCAAGGATTTATATGAATACCATGTTGAAATGCTTCAACATTGGAAATTATATATATCGAAATATTATAGCAAAAGACTGGTCAAGTATCATGTCTTTATGTAAGACATTATGAATTGTATCCCATATGCTTTGGGTATAGGATCGATTGCATATGCTATAATATTCATGTGTTCTATTTTTCCAAATGCCTAGGGCATTAAGAGGGAAAAAGGACTAGAACTAGATATGACTAAAGATATTAAACAACTGCTAAGAACAATCCAAGGTTCGCCAAAGATTGGTTGCTTATGGATAGTTGGAGGTATAAAATGGATGAACCATATTGACATTATTATGAATAGACAGGATTCTATTAAAATTGAGTTGTCATATGGAAAATATGGAAATGTTTCCATAATGGGAGTTGGATGTCAAGAATCTATGAGAAAGTTAGAAACTTTTATGCAAGAAGGATGTTCAAAGGAATGTACTTTAAATATGAGACATCGAATATATGGAATTGTCTTGTAACAATCTCCAATGGAAAGTTTTATAATTGACAATGTCTCTATGACTTGTATACATAGTCATTACAAAAGGATCACTGCATATAAGTTTAGAATCTAACAAACTACAGTAAGTGACAAGAACTTGGTATTCTTACGCTTACGATAAGGATTTGGAATTGTGAAATGAGTATCATTGGAAATGATTACAACTGATCTATTTCACAAAGTAAGGACCGTAGATAAAAATAGTGTGCATGCTTAGAGCATGGGATATCTATTGTTTTAATTCAAGTATTAGATGATAAATCGAAACAATATACAATGAATAATGTGTAATCAATATAGTGATTAAATAAAACATGTTTTATTTACACAAAAGTTTTGGGGCCATATGGGATTAGTATTATTTTTGTGTTTCACTTTGCAAGTTTTGACTTCCTGAATAATAAGATTATTCAAACCATCCACAATCGATCATACTTTAGAAGTAGGTAATGAGGCTAGAGTGTGATGAGATGGCTTGTAGATTGTCTAAGGCGTTAGACATTGCAAACGTTTGCTACACCATTCATGAGTGATCCTGAAATAAGATTTGAGTATTGGATTCAACCCGCGCTCACCTGAATCACTTCATGGAATTTATCACGAGTGATTGTGAGATGATAATATCATATAATCTTCAAACTAAGATATATGAGTTGTTGACTACGAGTTGGTTGTGTATTGATGATACAAAAATGAATCAGCAACTTTCTTAGAACAAAATTTCTTTAAGGATCGTTAGATTCTATGCAAGTAAACAATTATAAGAGTAAATAAGAACACGAGAATGGATTTGAATGTGTTGAATGATTAAAACTTTAACACCTCAGAAGAGCTCGACTAAGAACTTCGACTGTAGAGATGTTTAGGGTTACAAAATAATGAACATAATTAATGACTTCTAAAATACGCATACATGCATGCATATTTATACTATAAGCCTACAAGATAATCACGGATGGACAGGCCCAATTCGGATACAAAACATGAGGCCCATGACCCAACATTAAAAGACTCTACAATCTCCCCCTTTGTGTCTTTGGAGCCGAAACCTCAATTCTGTTTAGCAACAGAAGTCTTCTTCCTAGTCTTGAATACTCTTGGTATGACCGCCAGAAGATGACAGCGAAACGTAACGTACCAACGAAGCATATCCGTAAAGTTCTTCTTATCTGCTTTGAGCTTCGCCTTTGGTAAGCATCACTGTTAGATGTGTTGAATCAATCTGGCCTATCTTCATCTTGTCAACATCTCCTGGTTTCGGTGTAGGCTTCACAGTAGGCTTTTTGTTCATAACCTTCGCAATCTCCTGATCCATAGTTGCAACTTCATAGATGTAAGAGGCCAACATTCTCTTTAAGTGTTCCAGAATTGGCTCATATTCCATCGGATTAGTGAGCAGAATGTTGTATAGTAAAATCCAATCATGGGGATTGAGATTAGGAAGGTCTGCAAGAGAGATAGTCGACATTGTGTTTGCTATACCACTAGTGATCTTGAAATCGACATTGATAAATCTCCCAGCAGGTGAAGGTTTGAGAACCTTGACTGTAATGATCTTCTGTGCACTCCAAGTCAAGTACTGCGGGTGCCCATACTTCAGTTAAAAGTCAATTAACTCACGGTCAACCTTCGGATGAGGAAAAGGAACCTCAACAGTTGAATCAAAACAATGGAATATGAACGCCTTCTTTGTAATTGGCATGTCAAACTACGAGTCCTTTGAATTATCACAGTCAAACAAAGCAATAGGTTCCAACCAATAAACTGATGGAAACTCTATAGCCTCCATAGAACAATACACAACGTCAATTGAGAAATCTACTAAAGCTATTGATGAGTCTACTTCTTCTTGTAAAAAGGCAACTAATGATGTTGCTGAGATTGTTCATACAACTCAGATTTTTCTTGAATCATTGAAAAGTCATGCTGATACAAGTGCAGCTAAAGTACAAGCTTCTGTGGATTCATTTTCTAAGTCCCTTTAGGAAGAAAGCACCAAGTTTGAAGTTGTGCGTTCATCTATCCAAACTGAGAACACTTCCTTTTTAAGTTTAGTGAATTCTTGTTTTTCCTCTCTTCACACTGACCTGGCAACCGAAAGTGCTCTGAAGGCATATCTTGCCAAACAAGCATCTACTATTGAAGTCCAGAAGGTGCAGCTAGCCTAAGCAGAAAAAGAAATTTCTTTATTAAAGACAGAACGGGCTATATTTCGAAGCTGTGCAGGAGATGTAATGGGCATGTTGACCAATCTCCTTGGTGCTCATGATCCCATTCTCACTCTCACCATCAGAAATCATCTTACCACCAAACTGCTTCCTGCCCTTGCAATGATCCATGAAATAAAGGGTGTTTCTGATAGGTCCATCCCTCCGAAACAAGGGGGAGAAGGTGCTCGTGTTGATCAACCGAAAGTGACTATGAAAACAAAAACAGAAACTATACACCCAGAAGTCAAAGTCACAACCGAACTGAAGGATAATGTAGCTTCAGGTTCTGGTCCACATGAAAAGCAAAAGGAGACCGCTGATGATAGTGAAAGTGATGTGGAAGAAACAATTGATGAGGCTCTCCAGAGAAAGAAGAAAGACCGAGAGCTGAATGAAAATTTGAAAGTTGCGAAGGAAGCAGAGGAGCAGGAAAGGAGAAACAAGGAAGAAGAAGAAGAAGCACACCACTATAAGCCTTGATGTCTTCAAGCAAACGATCCAGCTTTTCATGAATGCTCTGTAAATGTTGGCTGTTGACAGGAGCATCATTGTCTTCATCAGATGGAAGCCGATATGGACTGAAGTATGTAGAGTCATACTAATCATTCTCTCCACCGAGAGTGGCACCAGAATCGGTTGAGTTGGTAGGTGAAAGAGGTTTAGTGAGGACTGGAGTTTTAGTTGTAGTAGTTGCCCCCGTATCAGATACGTTGACTCCTACTGTTGGGTCAAGAATATTAGTGGTAGTGGAATGTGAAATTATAGGAGGTGGTAATAGAGATGTAGATTTTGGAATAGTAGTAACTGGTGGAGGTGGTGGTAAAGAAGTCGTTGGTTGTGAAGTAGTGGATGAAGGATCAATAGGAACCGAAACCGGAACAGTTTGTTTCGGTGATGGAGGTGGAGTAGGAATGTTGTCATGAATAGGTTCGGTTGGAGTTGGGGATCTGGGAGGTATTTTACCTCTCGGTGATTCATGATTACCCTCCTCTTCTTCAACATACTTGTCAATTTCTGAGCCAGGAGGAGTTAGACTCTTGGGTCTTCTTGCCATTTTATTAAGCTTCTTGGGATTGAAAGAATCTCATTTTTCAGAATTTTGCTTGTGTGACTTAGAGCCTTTAGACTTATCCTCCTCTGTGGGTTCCTTCTTCGTGGTAGTGCGTTTTCCTTTGTTGCCAGGCTTGTCCATAGATTATAGGGCAGCCTTCTATTCTGGAGTAAGGACTCTCGGTCCCGTGGGAGTCAGTTTTCTGTATTTCTCCATAACATGACTTTTAGCGGAGACACAACGGTACATAGATTCAGGAATTGAGCCATTGTGAGGGAACTTGATCGGATCAGAGATGATGATTATCTTCGTGTGAAACGTAGCAATAGACGCGACTAGGACATCCTTCATCACAGGAATGTCCAAAGTGTTAATCGCCCTTCTTGTAATAAGAGTCCAGAAGCGTCCACAAGAAATCTATGAATGTCTCGTAGAAGTATTGAGACTCTGCAGTACTTGAGACTAGATAATCGTCCCATAGTCAAGGTTGATGCCATTGTAGAGACCGTATAAAAGAGTTAGAAAACCCTTGCTAGTGCCATCCGATCTACCACTCCTTTCCGCCAAACTATTAATGAGAAGAGTTAGCATGCCATTCCATTGAGAGGGTAAACATGAATTTTTAACTTTCGTGAATGTGGTGAGCACATCTGTATATCCCATCTCGTAAAGCATGGAGAACAACTGTGTAGTTGTGATAAAGTCTGGTGAGATCACTGAGGAATCAACGACGAGATTCAGCAAAGAACAAAACCGCCCCTTTGAAATAGAAGCCTTCTTATTATGTATTTGAAAGAAAATATGTTCTTTGTTCTTGTCATAAGAAGCCGTAGAATAAACCTGCGATAATAGGGACATCGGAACAGCTTCAACTTGCATTAGGGCTATAGCCAATGGAGAGTACTTCAGATGTTCAACAACATGAAGCATATATGAATCATACAAAAACGGGTTAAGTTCGATGATCATATTTTGATTGGGCTTGATGGAAAGCAATGTAGACGAAGCAGTTTGATCGCGAGCGGAAGAAGAAGTCGCCATTGTTGAACAAAGAAAGAAGATGAACAGTTGGAACTTGCTTAGTAATCTTGAGAGAATTTGTTGCCGGTAAAAGACAAATAAAGGAAAACCCCTTGATATACCATTGCTAGGAGAGAGAATGAGCATGACGATAATGACGTGATCACTAAAACATCGCCTCAAAAAGCGCGATGTGACAGGTTGGGTACTCCTAGGTAAACGTCAGCACGCGTGGGTATAGAGACCGTTCAAATTCACGCGCCCAAATTCCGATTCTCAATCGTCGTTTGAAATTCATTGTGACGTCAAGTAATATGATTTCCCCTGTGTAAACAACACTTGAACTAACAACTTCTAGAGTTTTGGAAAATTAAATTTTTGTGCAATAGAGTGACAAATGATAAAGAAATAAAGCAAAAGTGTTTGGGATGTGAGTGATGTCTCATTATAAGACAGAAAGCAGGTGATCCCGGGCAAGAATCGCTTCCTTCAAAGTCAAGATAGACTTGAAGTGCTTGTGTGGTTTCCCGAAAAATACGATCAAGTGTTTGGTAAGAAACATTTAAAGGCTTCTTTTTAAGTCATAGGCTTAAGGTGGCTTATCTTCAACCGAATGTCGATTCTCAATGTAAGACCGAACATTGGAAAAAGTACTTGTGAGACCGATATGGTCTGTTGAACAAGAAGGAAGGATATATTTTATAATGACTAAAGAAGTTATAGAAATCTCAAAAAACAAAAATAAACTGGATCTTTAGGGGAAGAAAAGCCTTGGTGTTATATAAATTCATAAAAGATCACTAAAAAATAAAAAGAGATTTCAGTTGGTAAAAAGTAAGATCTTGAATATGATAATTCACCGTCAATTCATTATTGGTGTTGAATTTTGGGTTTCATTCAGCACGTGGTATACGTATCTAAGATCACAAACACAGACTTTGTGCAACCATAAAACTCAGTGGTAAGAACCGAGAGTCTCAAGGGTTACATTGGTGAACCGAAAGTAAATGGAGAATATAAGGAAGGTGGCAAAAGAACCAAAAGTACCTTCTGCTATAAAAACCTGACTAAGCAGACAAACTCTTAACTCATATGAGAAGAGTAAGGTAGCTCTAGACCGAGTTGATGTTAACAACCTAATTAGGAAGAAACGATAGGTATAGATCGAATCATTATGGCCTGCTCTAATTCGTAGAGGCTTTGGTCAACATGCAACAACATGCTTCTAGGGACCCTTAACTAGTTCTTATGGAAATAATTGCACCTGCCTTAGCTCCAAATTTTGTTGTACTGGTACTCTTGTGACCTAATTGAAGTAAGAACAAACAAACACACCACACAAACAAAACAAACAAACAAAACAAAAAATATTTTTGAAGATTTGAGTTTTGTGAAAAATAATAAAAACAGAAAGAGAATATTTTTAGATTTTTGAAGTTTTCTGAAAAAGAATAAAAAAACAGAAAGAGAAAATATTTTTGGATTTTTGAAGTTTTCTGAAAAAGAATAAAAACAGAAAGAGAAAATATTTTTGGATTTTTGAAGTTTTTTGAAAAAGAATAAAAACAGAAAAATAAGCATAAACCATATTAAAGACGAGAGAAAGGAATGTACATAGTATACAACCAAAATCTTATCTTAATTGAGTGAAGCGAAATAGACCGAGCGGTCGGTTCATTTCGGTTCTTAAAATTTCAGAGCCAAAATAGACCGAGTGGTCTGTTCATTTTGGTTCATAAAATTTTAGAGCCAAAATAGACCGAGTAGTTGGTTCATTTCGGTTCCTTAGAATTCCAGAGCCGAAATAGACCGAGCGGTCGGTTCATTTCGGTTCCTTAGAATTCCAGAGCCGAAATAGACCGAGCGGTCGGTTCATTTTGGTTCCTTAGAATTCTAGAGTCGAAATAGACCGAGCGGTCGCTCCATTTCGCTTGTCTAATTTTTAGTGAGAGATTTGAGGATTCGGTACCGACTTTGCTTCCATCATACCCAAGCCTTGTAAGATTTTGTTAAAGAGTGCTTCAGGTAATGCTTTAGTGAATATGTCGGCCAGTTGATCAGTAGATCGTACAAAATGCACTTCCACATTCCCATCTTCTACATGATCCTTGATGAAATGATATCTGAGTGCAATGTGCTTAGTTTTTGAGTGTTGCACTGGATTGTGACAAATCCTTATTGCACTTTATAAGTCACAATAGAGAGGAATCTTCTTCATACTCAGCCCGTAATCTCTCAGTTGACTTTGAATCCATATTACTTGAGAAGTGCAAGACGCTGCAACTATATACTCAGCTTCGGCTGTTGAAAGTGACACACAGGTCTACTTCTTGGACTGCCAGCTAACAAGTTTTCCATCAAGAAATTGGCATCCACCTGTAGTGCTCTTTCGGTCTAGACCACATCCTCCAAGATCAGCATCAGAAAAAGATTGAATAAAGAATCCAGACCTTGCAGGATACCAAAGACCGAGAGATGAGGTTCGCTTCAGGTAACATAATATATTATTCACTGCCACCATGTGAGGTTCTCTTGGATTAGCTTGAAACCTAGCACAATAACAGACAGAAAACATGATATCCGGTCTACTAGCTGTTAGATACATAAGGGACCCTATCATTTGACGATAAAGTGTTATGTTGACAGCAGGTTTTTCCAGAGATGGTGTTAACTTGGTGCCAAATGCTATAGGAACCTTCATTTTTGAGTCACCCGTCATACCAAATTTCGTCAGTACGTTCTTTGTGTAGGCCTCCTGGTTGATAAATATACCTTCTGGTCCTTGTCAGGCTCTTGGTGCTTGCTTTAATCCATAGACTGCTTTATCCAACACATAGCAATGATCAGGGAATTTCTCGTTCACAAACCCAGGTGGTTGCTCAACATAAACAGTTTCTTCCCAATCTCCATTCAAAAAGGCACACTTGACATCCATTTTGGAAAACTTCAAAGTTTTTGTGAGCAGCATACGCTAAGAAGACTCTAACTGATTCCAACCTAGCTACAGGAGCGAAGGTTTCCTCATAGTCTATTCCTTCCTCTTGGCAATAACCTTTGACCACCAACCGAGCCTTGTTGCGAATGACATTCCCTTCCTTGTCTAACTTATTTCTGAAGACCCACTTCAAGCCAACCACAGAGGCATCCTTTGGTGTGGGAATCAGCCTCCAAACTCGGTTGCGTTCGAACTCATGAAGTTCATCTTGCATTGCTTGGACCCAATCTGAATGATCAAGTGCAACATTCACAGTTTTTGTTTCGATCTTGGAATCAAGCGAATTAAACATACAAAATTCAACTTTAGAGAATAATGCAGTTTGTTCCGCTTTTAATTGAGAACGAGTAAGAACTTTTTCTGAAGTTTCACCAATAATCTATGCTTTAGGATGGTCCTTGGTCCATTTTACTAATGGAGGATAAGGTGGATCATATGCCGGGTCTAATTCAACATTCACTTCTACTTCAAATTCTGATTGATCATCATCAGCTTCGTCAGTTGTATGCTCTTTCTCCCCCTCTACTGGCGAAGTGTAATCTGTGGCAGCATGTGACATCCCTAAAAATCTCGGCCAGAAAAGACCGATTTTCATTTATGCTTTTAAAATAATTTCAGAGTAAATCCTTTTAATTTGAAAGAGTTGTGGAATTTGTTCCCAAAAACAAAACGTGATAAAACAATGTTTACCAAAGCATTTCATAAAAGAAATTTTTTTCATTATATAATCAAAACTCGGGATGTCATGTTCCGATACAGACCATAAAGCATAAATGATAACATTACAAGTCATTCAACAAATATATACATATACAGACTTGTAAACAAAACAACTTGATGGTTCATCCATCTTATGCCCTTGCGCCACTTCCTGTAATACAAATAAAACTGAGTGGGTCAGGCTTGGGAGCCTGGTGAGCAAATAGGGTTTTCAACCCACAATAAATAATTAAATTAATTTTCATCAACCAACAATAACCCAATTACCCATTCCCGTTATTCTCACTTTATGTCCCTAAAATAACTAACACAAGGGACCTAGTCTAAGAATATTTCATCAGGGCGACAACTCATGCTTCGGGGGTTCCTCAGCAATATAAGTCAAATAAGGCAACCATGAGGGGGATGGAGTACATCGAATGAACACCCAAGTTCATTAACACCTACAGGTGGCGAACCTGCTAGCGTTCCACAGGACTGTCTAGAAAGGTCTGTGGTCGTCATCTAAACTCCGCTAGATGACTGAATCAAAACAACAACGAGGCCTCTCATCTGTTTATTACACACCAACTATCTACCCATGTTCTACCCAACATATTAGTAGATAAAAATATACATTTTTATACATAGTTTAAAAACCTGTATAGCATGCTTTAATCAATACATATTCCACGTAACAGATGAGGCACACACACATAACACGTATTTCATAGAGAATAAATCATATCTATGAGGTAGAAGAAAGTGAATACACATTCACACACATAACCACAAAATTATACACATAACACATATTTCGTATAAAATACTTCATAATTATGCGTTAGAAGAAAGTAACCACACACTCACCTGATTAGAAGATGATCGGACAACACTACGGCTTATAGAAGTAGTATTCTTCGGTAGATCTGGAAGATCTCCACAAAAATCGAACTTCTAGCGGGCAGAGCTTCGGCTCGGGAATCTTACTTCTCGGGATCTTCTGGACCTCGGGACTTACTTCGGGGCTCGGGAATGATACCGGGGCTTCGGGGTACTTCTAGCACGCAAAACGATGCAAAATGGGAGAGAAAAGAGAGAAAAAGAGCAAATGAGCCGGCTGCCCTCGCATCCTATTTATAGGAGGCTGGAGCCTCGGAGTACGCTGGGCGTACAACAGTACGCGGGGTGTACGCGTCCGAATCGTCATGGCATGCGTCATCCGAAGAACTGGAGTGCGAGGGACGTCGCGCTTCGCTGTACGCTAGGCGTACTTCGGATGAGTCCGATGACTCCCCTGCGGATAATACCGGATTTTATAATTAATTTTAAATATTAATTATTTAATAAACTTAAGAAATTCATATATTCTTCATACGAACTCCGTTTTCAACGTTCTTTATATCCACGCGTAGGTGAGACTACGCTCTACAACTTTCGTTTAGACTCCGTCGGCTAATTTTGACTTTATTTTTATTAATTATTTTTAGTAAGCCGGGACAGAAAAACTTCGTTATAAATTCATAACTTCTTCGTTTGACGTCCGTTCTCGCCTAACTTTTCATCACTTCGATACCAACAACGAGATCTTTGATTCTCGTTTAGATTGATTCGACTAAAAACCGCTCAATCTCAAAGCGAGTATTTCGGGCTGCATACCGCTAAGTCGAAACTTCAGAAAATCATAACTTCCTCATACGAAGTCAGATTTGGGCGTTCTTTATATATTCGGAAACCTCGTTTCAACTACTACAACATTATCCAAAGATATCAAGTTTATTTTACACTTAAATTTTGACGCTCATTTTATTCTTAATTAATCAAATCACATAATTAAGCAATTAAGCACAAAACACATAATACTCAAATAATATACTTCTATTATTTCAAAACGGGTTACAAAGGTTAACCTAGACTATTACATCAACGAAAATGCCTAGCCTGGAAACGCGGGCGTTACAATTCTCTCCTCCTTAGGATGATTCCGTCCCCGGAATCACACATCAACAAACAAATGCGGATAGCGACTCAACATGTCACTCTCCGTTTCCCAGGTGAGATTTGGCCCATTCGAATGTTTCCAACGAACAAGCACTAATTCGACCATCTTGCGTCGAAGCTTCTTAGTCTTTCGGTCAAAAATTGCCTCTGGTTCTTCAATTAACCTCTTGTTTTCATCAAATCTCAATTCAAAAATTGGAATTATATCGGGAACTTCTCCCGTGAACTACCTCAAATAACACACATGAAAAGTGTTGTGAATTCCATTCAGTTCCTCTGGTAGTTCAAGCTTGCAAGCTTGGTTCCCAATCCTCTGAAGAACTTTAAACGGTCCAATAAACCTTGGAATCAACTTTCCCCTTTTACCAAATCTTATAAGTCCCTTCCACGGCGAGAATTTAAGCAAAACCGAATCTCCAACTTCGAAGATCATTGGCCTTCGCTTCTTGTCAGCATAGCTCTTTTGACGATCTTGAGCTTCTAACATTATTTCTCTAATTATTTTCAACTTTTCAGCGGTTTGATGGACCATCTCGGGACCCATAAACTGCTTTTCTCCAGCCTCAAGCCAACAAGACGGCGTACGACACTTTTGTCCGTACAAAGCTTGATAAGGTGCCATCTTTATGCTCGAGTGGAAACTATTATTGTAGGAAAATTCTACCAAAGGTAAATGTTCATCCCAATTACCTAGGAATTCCAGGGTACATGCTCTCAGCATATCTTCAAGTGTTTGTATTGTTCTTTCACTTTGGCCATCAATCTGCGGATGGTAAGCTGTACTTAAACACAACTTGGTACCCAATTCCTCTTGTAGAATTTTCCAAAACCTCGAGGTGAAATGACTATCACGATCCGACACAATCGTTAACGGAACACCGTGAAGCCTCACAATTTCCTTCACGTAAGAATTTGCAAGCTTCTCCATAGACCATTTCTCCTTGGCTGCTATGAAATGCGCACTCTTAGTGAATCGATCAACGACCACCCAAATCATGTCGTGACCATTCTTTGTTCGGGGCAGTTTAGTGACAAAATCCATAGCAATGTCTTCCCACTTACCCATAGGCACATGCAATGGTTCCAAACTCCCGTACGGTTTCTGATGTTGTGTCATTACTCTCGCACAAGTCATACACTCAGCCACATACTTTGCAACGTCAAGCTTCATCGTCGGCCACCAGTAGTAGGGTTTTAGGTCCCTATACATTTTAGTGCTACCGGGATGAATCGAGTACATGGTTTTGTGAGCTTCTTCCATCAGAAGATCTCTGACTCCTCCTGTCTTAGGTATCCAAATCCGATCTTGGAACACCTTCAGTCCATGACTGTTTACACCGAACACCAACGTTTTACCTAAATGTTCCTCCTTTCGGTCGTTCTTCTCAGAAGCTTCGCTTTGATCTTTCTTTATACTTTCCAAAATAGTCGAGACAACTTCAATTCTCAACGCTCTTGGCCTTTTCCTTTCAAGATTGATTTTCCGACTGAGAGCATCAGCAACAACATTAGCTTTACCGGGATGGTAAAGTATCTCACAGTCGTAGTCCTTGAGTAACTCTAGCCAGCGTCGTTGCCTCATATTCAATTCTTTCCGATTAAAGAGATATTGGAGATTCTTATGATCAGTAAAAAGTTTGCACTTCGTGCCATAGAGGTAATGCCTCCATATTTTCAGAGCGAAAACTACCGCTGCCAACTCCAAATCATGAGTCGGGTAATTCTTTTCATGCTCCTTCAGATGTCGAGACACATATGCTATCACCTTTTCTCTTTGGGTCAAAACGCAACCCAATCCAACCCCAGACGCATCGCTATAAATAGCAAAGTCTTCAACTCCATCGGGTAAAGAAAGTATCGGTGCCTCGCATAGCTTCTTCTTTAGCTTCTCGAATGCTTCTTTATGCTTATCACTCCAAGCATAAGTAGCTCCTTTGTGGGTCAAAGCTGTTAATGAAGTAGCAATCGAAGAAAAGCCTTGGATAAACCTTCTATAATATCCGGCTAATCCTAAAAAGCTTCGGATCTTTGTGGGACTTTTCGGTTGTTCCCACTTCATCACAGCTTCAATCTTTGCTGGATCAACCATTATCCCTTCTTGGTTGACCACGTGAACCAAGAATTGGAATTCACGAATCCAAAAATCACACTTAGAGAACTTTGCATACAACTTCTCCTTCTTCAAGACTTCTAACACTTCTCGTAAGTGTCTGCCATGCTCCTCTTGGCTTTTCGAGTAAATCAGAATGTCGTCTATGAACACTATCACAGATTTATCAAGGAACGGATTACAAACCCTATTCATCAAATCCATGAACGCTGTTGGAGCATTGGTTAGTCCAAACGACATAACCAAGAACTTGTAGTGTCCATATCTAGTTCTGAATGCAGTTTTCTCGATATCTTCCTCTCTTACTTTTAGTTGATGATATCCTGACCTAAGATCGATCTTCGAGATATAGCTCGAACCTTGCAATTGATCAAATAGGTCATCAATCCTCGACAACGGTTATCTATTCTTTATTGTTGCCTTGTTCAGCTCTCTGTAATCGATGCACATTCTCATACTTCCATCTTTCTTCTTCACAAATAACACCGGAGCTCCCCAGGGCGATGAAGTAGGTCTAATGAAACCTTTGTCCAATAACTCCTGAAGTTGCATCATCAGCTCCTTCATCTCCGTCGGTGCTAATCGATAAGGTGCTTTTGCTATTGGCGTGGTTCCTGGTAACAAGTCTATTCTGAACTCCACTTGTCTATCAGGTGGTAATCCATGAACATCTTCAGGAAATACTTCCGGATAATCACACACCACTGGAATACTCTGCATCACCTTCTTTTCCTTCTTAGCATCGATCACGAATGCTAAATATGATGTACATCCCTTGGTCAAACACTTCCTGGCTTTCATTAGGGAAATGATTCCAGAATTTACTCGCCGTTTGTCCCCGTACACCATAAATGAGTCTTTCCCAGGCGGGTTTACTTTAAATATCTTCTTCTTGCACAATATTTCGGCATCATTGGCGCTAAGCCAACCCATTCCCAACACGATGTCGAAACCATTAAGTTCGATTAAGATGTCTTTCATACGATGGCTAACAGGTACAAACTTGCCACTAGCTACTTCGACTAATAAAGCATTATCTAGTATATCAATAGGCAAGGCTAGTTTTCTACCAAACTCTTGCGAAATAAAGGAGTAGTTGGCTCCATAATCAAACGAAATTTGAGCAGGTAATTCGTTTACGAGAAAGGTACCTGAAGCGACATCAGCTTCATCTTTCGCAGCTTCGAGTGTCATCTGGAAGGCTCTCGCCTTTGGCTTTGGTGGAATGTTGGGCTTAGCTGCCTCCTTCTTCTTCGGACAGTCTTTCAAAATGTGCCCCTCTTCATTGCAACCAAAACACATCCTTTTGTTGTTCGGACACTCATTGGAAAAATGCCCAATTTTTCCGCACTTGTAGCAGGTTACATCCTCACTACATTTCCCAAAGTGCTTTTTCTTACACTTATCACACCATTTCGCTTCACCTCCTTTTCCTCCACCAAACTTTTTCGAATCAGATTTCAAAAATTTGCTTGTCTTACTGGAACCAGATGTTCCCTCAAACTTTCTCTTCTCACCAACCTCAACCTTGTCGGTGGTTCTCCCCTTAATCATGTTCTCAACAGACTTGGCAGCCCAGATAGCTGCCTCTAGAGTATGTGCCTGACGTACTGGCACCACGTACTCCCATGGGAATCCCTTCGCATACCGGTCCACCTTTGTCAACTCGTCTGGGTTGATACGCAAGGCGAAATCCATCTTATCGGTGAAGTTATTGGTTTATTCATCAACTGACATGCTGCCTTTCGTCAATGCCAACAACTTATTCTCCAACTCCAACAGATTTTGAGCCGAGCAGAACTTGCTCTTAAACTGCGCCAAGAACTCTGCCCATGACAATTGCAGTGGCTCATTAGGGCTTAAAGTCTTCCCTAGAGTGTTCCACCAACGAACGGCTCCACCTCGGAATTGACGCACTACATAGATAGTCTACAACTTGCCTCTGCAGCCACAAGTCATGAAGGCTAACTCCATTTCGGAGATCCAATCCATAACTCCAATCAGATCCTCCTTTCCATTGAAGGTAGATGGTTTTATTGAAGGTAGATGGTTTGCAAGTTAGAAAGTCCTTGTACTTGCATCCCATTCCATCATTCATTCCATCATGGTTGTTTTGCCTAACTATCGGTGGGTTGGCTTGACCAACACACCCACTGAAGTTTCCACCTTCCGAGTGCCCTTCATTTAATTCGGGCTCTTCCACACGGATTGACAGTTCTTCACGATTCTCTTGAAGAAACCGCCTAGTTTCATCCATCTGATGATCCAACATTGTTTGAATCATCATTTGCACACCAGCCATGGTTATTGGCTCAGGTGATGCTGCTACGACAGGTATTTGCTCAATCACTGGTGGTTGATTCCTTTTTTCATCAGCATTTCAAACTCCACTTCTTGTTCTCACCATTTTTGATCTATACAACGAATAAGGTGAAATTAGATCCTCATTCATGATAGATATTCAAATCATCCTTATCACTCCGAAACGTTTACATGCTAGTTCTAATATCGTAGACGTACGATTAGAATCCTACACACATATGGTTTCTAGATCCGGTCGGCAACAAACCATAGATCCGAACAAATAATATCATATATGGTAACATATAACATTTAGCACATAAAGTATTTTAGGCAACTTTCCTAAAATAAACTAGTGCTCGTGTCTAAAACATAACAGACACATATCTCAAAATTTCACTTAGCATTCTAAGTTTAAGTCTAGAAATCCTACAAATTCCTAGTTCGCTTAAACTAATGCTCTGATACCAACTGTGACATCCCAAAAAATCTCGGCCAGAAAAGACCGATTTTCATTTATGCTTTTAAAATACTTTCAGAGTAAATCCTTTTGATTTGAAAGAGTTGCGGAATTTGTTCCCAAAAACAAAACGTGATAAAACAATGTTTACCAAATCATTTCATAAAAGAAATGTATTTTCATTATATAATCAAAACTCGGGATGTCATGTTCCGATACAGACCATAAAACATAAATGATAACATTACAAGTCATTCAACAAATATATACATATACAGACTTGTAAACAAAACAACTTGATGGTTCATCCATCTTATGCCCTTGCGCCACTTCCTGTAATACAAATAAAACTGAGTGGGTCAGGCTTGGGAGCCTGGTGAGCATATAGGGTTTTCAACCCACAATAAATAATTAAATTAATTTTCATCAACCAACAATAACCCAATTACCCATTCCCGTTATTCTCACTTTATGTCCCTAAAATAACTAACACAAAGGACCTAGTCTAAGAATATTTCATCGGGGCGACAACACATGCTTCGGGGGTTCCTCAGCAATATAAGTCAAATAAGGCAACCATGAGGGGGATGGAGTACAACGAATGAACACCCAAGTTCATTAACACCTACAGGTGGCGAACCTGCTAGCGTTCCACAGGACTGTCTAGAAAGGTCTGTGGTCGTCATCTAAACTCCGCTAGATGACTGAATCAAAACAACAACGAGGCCTCTCATCTGTTTATTACACACCAACTATCTACCCATGTTCTACCCAACATATTAGTAGATAAAAATATACATTTTTATACATAGTTTAAAAACATGTATAGCATGCTTTAATCAATACATATTCCATGTAACAGATGAGGCACACACACATAACACGTATTTCATAGAGAATAAATCGTATCTATGAGGTAGAAGAAAGTGAATACACATTCACACAAAATTATACACATAACATGTATTTCGTATAAAATACTTCATAATTATGCGTTAGAAGAAAGTAACCACACACTCACCTGACCAGAAGATGATCGGACAACACTACGGCTTATAGAAGTAGTATTCTTCGGTAGATTTGGAAGATCTCCACAAAAATTGAACTTCTCGCGGGCAGAGCTTCGGCTCGGGAATCTTACTTCTCGGGATCTTCAGGACCTCGGGACTTGCTTCGGGGCTCGGGAATGATATGGGGGCTTTGGGGTACTTCTGGCACGCAAAACGATGCAAAACGGGAGAGAGAAGAGAGAAAAAGAGCAAATGAGCCGGCTGCCCTCGCATCCTATTTATAGGAGGCTGGAGCCTCGGAGTACGCTGGGCGTACAGCAGTACGCGGGGCGTACGCGTCCGAATCGTCATGGAATGCGTCATCCGAAGAACTCGAGTGCGAGGGAAGTCACGCTTCGCTGTACGCTGGGCTTAGTTCGGATGAGTCCGATGACTCCCCTTCGGATAATACCGGATTTTATAATTAATTTTAAATATTAATTATTTAATAAACTTTGGAAATTTATATCTTCTTCATACGAACTCCGTTTTCGACGTTCTTTATATCCACGCGTAGGTGAGACTATGCTCTACAACTTTCATTTAGACTCCGTCGGCTAATTTTGAATTTATTTTTATTAATTATTTTTAGTAGGCCGGGACAGAAAAACTTCGTTATAAATTCATAACTTCTTCGTTTGACGTCCGTTCTCGCCTAGCTTTTCATCGCTTCGTTACCAACAACGAGATCTTTGATTCTTGTTTAGATTGATTCGACTAAAAACCGCTCAATCTCAAAGCGAGTATTTCGGGCTGCATACCGCTAAGTCGAAACTTCAGAAAATCATAACTTCCTCATACGAAGTCAGATTTGGGCGTTCTTTATATATTCGGGAACCTCGTTTCAACTACTACAACATTATCCAAGGATATCAAGTTTATTTTACACTTAAATTTTGACGCTCATTTTATTCGTAATTAATCAAATCACATAATTAAGCAGTTAAGCACAAAACACACAATACTCAAATAATATACTTCTATTATTTCAAAACGGGCTACAAAGGTTAACCTAGACTATTACATCAATGAAAATGCCTAGCGTGGAAACGCAGGCGTTACACAGCATCAAAGTTGTCATCCTCCGTGGGAGTGGGATTCTCCCCCTCGATAGATACAAAGTTTGTTGCTGATGCAGTTGAACTCTCCCCCTGAAACTTTGAGTCAATAGATAGTGGATCTCCCTTAGCTTTAGGAATTTCACTTTCCATCTCTTTGGCAGCTTCATCTATAATCTTTTTAAGATTATCAATTTTGTTGTCTGCTGCTTTCGCTTCTGAGAGTGCCGCCTTCTCTGGTTCATCAAATAGACGCATGTACTCTTCAAACAGGTTGGCTATTGGAACCGAGACTTGTCCAGATGCCGGAAAAATTTCTCCTAAGTCACTTTCACTACTTTGAACTTTCTTCATGTAATTATCGTCGAAGGTGACATAATAGGTTTCTTGAATTCGTTTGGAGCGTTTGTTCAACACTCTGTATGCTTTTGATGGTAGTGAATAACCCAGAAAGATTCCCTCATCAGCTTTGACATCAAACTTATTTCGGTTCTAATTAGAATTGAAAATAAAGCACCTTGAACCGAATATGTGGAAAAATTTGACATTTGGCTTTCGGTTGTTTAAGATCTCATATGGAGTAATAGAGAATCTCTTGTTTAGCAAGGACCGATTCTGAGTGTAGCATGCGGTTGCAACAGCATTAGCCCAGAAGTATAACGGAAGTGAAGCAAAACTAAGCATGGTTCTGGCTACCTCACATAACGAACGATTTCGTCTTTCAACAATCCCATTCTTTTGTGGTGTATAAAGGGCCGAAAAATTGTGAGTTATTCCCTTGTCAGACCTATGTCACTTCTGATATTCCTTACCATCTTCCTTTGCTCCACTTCTACTTGCTTGATGAATGTTTTCAACTTGGCAGTTGCATCTAATTTCTGCTTAAGAAAGAAAACCCAAGTGAAGCGTGAAAAGTCATCTACAATGACAAGAATGTACTTACTACCACCGAAGCTTTCTATTTCCGAAGGTCCACATAAGTCGATGTGTAAGAGTTCAAGAGCTTCAATAATCTTTGTATTGATTCTTGTAGGATGGCTCTTTCTGGTTTGTTTTCCCATCTCACACGCTGCACACAGATGTTCCTTGACGAATTTGAGAAGAGGAAGTCCTCGTACGTGATCACCAAGCACCAACTTATTAATATCTTTAAAGTTCAGGTGCAATAATCATCGATGCCACAACCCGCTTTCATCTGTATTTGCCTTTGACAGCAAACATATTGCTGGTTTTCCTCGTATTGGTTTGACATTTAGAGGATACATCTCTCCCTTGCGTTCAGATTTCAATAGAACCTTCTTGGATTGTTTCTCGATTATCTCAGAGCCCTCATCATCAAATGTAACCTTTAAACCTGTGCCCACAACTAATTGTGACACACTAATGAGGTTATGCTGCAATCCTACCACATACGCCACTTTTCGAATCAATAAATCTCCATTTGTTATCATACTGTATCCGTTGATTGTTCCATAGGAGTTATTTCCATATTTTACACACCCACCATCTTTCAAGGACCGAAATTCCCTCAGCTCTTCCTTCCTTCTTGTCATGTGACGCAAGCAGCCACTATCTGTATACTATTCATCATCGAACTGCTCGTCACTGATTACCTGCAAATTCAAGCAGATTTAGGAACCCAAATTCGCCTGGGTCCTGGTGAGTCTTTCACAGAAAAATAAATTGCAATAGAAATATCAACCAAATATGTTCTTTTTACTAAAGTGGTTTGATATTTTCTTTTAATTGTATACACTTTGATTTTGGTTTTATCTTGTTTAAATTTTAGTGCATTGATTGGTTTGTTAGATGGTATTTGACTCCTAGGGTTAGCTAATGATTTCTTGTTATGGAACTTAGAATCTGATGTTAGCTTTCCTTTTTCTTTGATGTCTTCCCTAGAATTTTCTTTTCTTTGGGACTTGGTGGAACCGAAACTAGGTTTAGGACCGAAGCTGGGTTTAGAACCGAAACTAGTCTGGGGACCGAAAGAGGGCTTTTGGTTCTGAGTGACGTTCGGACCGAAACTCAACTTTCGGTTCTGAGACTTGGAATAGCAGGAACTTGGACTGAAATTTTCCTTTAGTTTTTCCTTTCCATTGTCCGTTGATGCTCTCCTAGGAGGGACATAGTTGGGATTTTGAGATTGCCAGTAACTCTTTTCTCATTGAAATTCTTTGCATATCTTTGATTTCTTAAGCATTTCTGTTCAGCTAGCTCCTTCTGCGATTTGTGGATGTTGAAGCTGGCCTTTGGCTTCTCTCTTTGAGTTTCGGTTGTTTTGGCTGGAACTTTCGGTTCTTCCTTTGGTTCTTCAGGGATTTCTTTGGTTCAACTCGTGCTTGGTTTGTCGAAACTTGAGGGTTTGTTTATGGGTTCAGCAATGTATCTTCCTTTAACCCTCCAAGAAGTCTGCTCATATAAGCCTATAGTTTTGTTTGCATTATCAATAGGAGCTGACCAGAAGTAGTCGTCGCACCCTTCAGCATTATCTTTGTCGACCATGATTCTTAATTCTGACGTCTACTTTGAAGTGAATCCTGTAACTGCATAAACCTGATTTGGCACAGTTTGAACCTTTTGATAAACCATAGCCTTTTCCTTGAGTTTCTGTTTCTTATCTTTAGACAGGCGAGCGAATTCAACCGAATTTTCAGAAATTAGGGGTTTCTCATTTTCGGTTTCCCTCTTCATAAACTCAGAACAATCAACCACATCTTCTACTGAGATTTCATTCATCTCACTTTCATTATCAAATTCAGAGGTTTTTTCTAAGTCCATTTGATTATCGGAAGTTAATTTGGCATTGGATTGGTCAAATGATTGAATAGTGTCTGACTTAATTTTCAACCTATCATTTTCATCTAAAATATCTTTTAGCATACATTTGTGTTCCTTGGAATCAATGAAGGTTTCTATTTTGTCCAGTCCAATTTTGTAAGACATGGATGTCTCTTCTGATGACACTTCTGATTCACATTCTGCTATGACCTCATCTTCCTTAAATTCAAGAAAGGACAAAATCATCTTATGAATTTTCTTTCCTATCTCACAAATTAAATGCAATTGAGCTATATTAGTGTATAAACGCTTAGCAATCAAACAAACAACATTCCTTTGTTTTAAAAACTTTAGATTGTCTCTTTGCAAATAAATACTTTCATCCCTAGCCCTAACTAACTCCTGTTCCTTCAGCTCTATCCACATTCGTCTCTCCTCACTCTTCGTTGTCACCCTACTGATTTGGTCAGGTAGGTTAGAATTTGTTAACCGAGTTTGCATGAGACTACCGCTTAGATTAGAAAATTTAAGTTTTAGTTAAGTTAATTCTTCTTCATATTCTGTTATTGGAACTTTAAGAGATTCTACGATAGATTGTACCTTTTTGATCAAACGATCGCAGTCGTTGATCTGCTCACTAACTGGCTTTGCTGCAAAACGTTTGTTTTCAGTCAGGTTCGGTTCCTCACTTGCACTTTCGGTTGACGAACTAGCTGTGAAAATCAAGCACTTCCCAGCCGAGCCTACTTCCTTTTCCACATAAGCCTTTCCATGAGTGGGCTTTCTTACCTCTTCATCTTCAGAGTTGGTTGACCAAAATTCGACGCCACCGAATTCGTCTTCATCGACATTCTCCTGTACAATCAAGGCATTCATAGAACTGTTAGTCGCTTTCTTTTTATTGATCTCTTCCAACTTGCGCATGTAGTATGCCTCACATCTTCACCATCTCTTTTCTCAGCCATTTTTCTTAGCATGCAATCTTTGGCAAAGTGGTTCTTGTCGTGACAGTAATTGCAGTCATATCCTGAGTCTTCTGCAAGCTTGCTCTCCTTCTTATCTTCATCCTTTTGAGAGGAGATTTTCGCTTCATCCTTCACCTTCTCAGAGCTATAACTTCCCTACGAGTTTCAGTTCTTGTTAATGGGAAATTTTCTCCTTGCAAACTTCTTTGGATTGGTGACCATCATAGCATACTCCTCGCTTGTAAGGTCACACTCAGACATATCAGACTCATCCTCTTCTTCTGCAACACTTTTTCCTTTTGAGAAAAGAGCTAGCGATCCCACACCAGAAACCACTTTCTCTTCTTTGGTTACTACACTTTCATGGGACTTGAGAATTCCCACAAGTTTCGCTAGCGAGTAAGATTTAAACTGTTCATATGATTTCACAGTAGAAACCACAGACATCCATTTCGGTCTCAACCCGTTCATGAAGGTCACCTTTTGCTTAATCAGCTTTCTTTCTATTCCATGTTTGATCATCTTACTTAGGAGATGATTGAGCCGATCGAAAGTTTGTATGAGTTTCTCCATAGGTTTCTGTTCAAAAATTCCAAATTCTGACAACAAGGTTTGAATGGAGTGTTCCAAGTCTTCATCAGTTGAGTAGAGGTCTTTCAACCTATCCCAGATTTCTTTGGCCGTCGTGCATGAACTAACTAAACGAAACGTGTCAGATTGCAAGGCGAATCTTATCATTCTCATGGCCTTTACGTTACACAATAGCTTGTCTTTCTCATCCTGTGACATCTTCTGTTCATCCGCCACCAGCTTGTTATATTCCTTTTGGGTCTTAACTACCGTGTTCATTCCCGAATGAACAAAAGGTCCAAGTATGATGGCTTCCCAGATGAGATAGCCATTATCTTCAGATCCAGCTACTTAGTCTTCAAAGTGATGCGCCCATGCTTCATAGTCTTGAGTGTAGAGTATGGGTATCCTGATAGTAGATCCAATGCTGTTTGAGATGTTGTGGGATTTGTTTGCGAATCTTCGTGAGACATGATGAGCTTCTAGAATCAAACCTATAAACTTGAGATTAGGGTTTTATCGGAAATAGAGTTGCCGTTGAAACAAAGAAGACGGCTTTTATTTATAAGATAAAAGTAGAAACCCTAAGGAATTCTGAATACAAAAGGAATGTGTATTGATCACACAGTCTCTTGCTCTGATACCAATTGTTAGAATAAAATTTCTTTAAGTATCGTTAGATTCTATGCAAGCAAACAATTATAAGAGTAAATACGAACACGAGAATGGCTTTGAATGTGTCGAATGATTAAAACTTTAACACCTCAGAAGAGCTCGACTAAGAACTTCGACTGTAGAGATGTTTAGGGTTACAAAATAATGAACGTAATTAATGACTTCTAAAATACACATACATGAATGTATATTTATTCTATAAATCTACAAGATAATCACGGATAGACAAGCCCAATCCGGATACAAAACATGAGGCCCATGACGCAACATTAAAAGACTCTACAAACTTGATGTTATAAAACGTATCGTTGTGCATGACTTAATGACTAGTTAGTATAATCATATAATGTCGAAGTTTATCTGTTCCTTTTATCCTAAGAGGATTAAAAGCGATATCTTGGGCTCCTCGATGATTCCATTTTGACTATGTGCCGGGATCAGTCAAAACAAAATTGATGTGTTTAGTTATGTTCAATGTTAGACGAATCGGAAATCGGGAAACAAATTGCAGGACAATAAGTATGACTATGTTCCATGTATTTGTCCGCATAGATATCTTGAGATCAGAGGAACATATGATCCCTTATCTGAAGGACACGTCACTGACTAGGTAAGAGTTCGACAGCGCCTTTTGAAAGCTTGTGATTGCTAAGTCGGATCCTAAAGTAGCATTGGCAGCTATAGTTATTAGACTTATCCAAGTGGGAGACTGTTGGATTTGGTGTCTAAGCCCATAACTATAACTAGGATGTACTTGACCCGATTGTAGAATGGTCCTTTTGGGTTTCCTTCACCAATGCAATTTGATAGGATGGACTTTTGAGAATAAGGTTATTTATGATATATTAATATATTACAAGTATATTATATTAATATGAATTCATATTATTTAATTAGTATTGATCAATAATTAATTTAGAATTAATTTTGTGATCAAAATAGACTAATTAAATATATAGGGATCGATTATGTAAATCAATGATTCTTATAGTGTGGGCTAATGATCCATGGTTATTTAGGATGGGCTAAACCAATGAGATAATCCGTGGATAGTCCATGGAGGTTAAACCATGGAGCCAAAGTAATATTAAAGATCATTAGGGTTTACAAGGTGTAACCCTAGCATTTGCCGCACTATAAATAAACCCCCTTAGAGCCAAAATCGGTTGCCACAATATTCTTGGAGAGTGTGTATTGATTTTGTGCTAAATAACTTATTCTCTCAATCCTCCTCTTGCATATTGGTGTTTGTGAACCATTAGAGGCATCACACTTGAGGTGCGCAAGATTTCAAAGGTCAAGAACTACAAGTCTTTCTAAGAGGTAAGTCATCTAACTAGTTGTATTATTCATTTGACAATTTGTATGTTAGTTAGGATATATGCTTTGGAAAATGAAAACATGCACATATAATTAGAGAAAACTTAGATCCAAAGCCTTTAGGGTTGCATGTGCACCATAGGAGTGTTATAGTGCTCCAAACCCAACAGATCTATCAGAAACTCAACACCGAAAATCTCTAAAACGCATCCCTAGTATATATCAATGGCAAAAACCACATGCTCATCGGCTATAGAAACCGTCAGCGGTCGACTCAATGCCTCATGTCTAACACTAATGTGGAGACTAAAGGATAAAAACATGAAAGATCGACTCGCACCCAAGTCAAATAACACCAAGGCAGGAAAAAAATTCACAAGAAAAGTACCTATATGAAAGACAGTATAAGCATAAGAAATCTCAAAATAATAAGAATCAGGAGATATGCACCAGCAACAACTTCAGGTGCTACGTGGACCTCCTCCGCAGTCAGATGGAAAGCTCTCCCATGAGCTCTCAGAGCCTTGGCCTTTCCCGACCGGCCATTAGTAACGCGCAAAGCAGCAAGAGCAGAAGCCTGGGCTGATCCCTGAGTGAGCTGAGGACACTCGACCTTCCGGTGGCCAATCTGGTTGCAATGAAAGCAAACTGAAAATCCCTTGGGGCAGTCCTTCGCCATATGCCCCTCCTTGCCACATTTGTAGCAAATCCCTGCTCGACAAGATCCCTCATGGTTCTTGCCGTACATGACACAAGTGCGGCCCTTCTGGCATCCTGCTCTTGTATTAGTGGGCTTAGCCCGCTTCGTTGTTGGCTGTGAATGTACTGGTCTCATGTCCCTCCCCTGAGACTCTCCCTCCTCTCTGGTCTCAATCTCCAACTTAATCTCCCTCCTCCCGGCATTGGTCTATAACTCTGCCAATGTCCGATATGATGAGCTCGCCATGAACTTCCGAATATCCATCCTCAAAATGCTCAAGTATTGGGTCACACGTGCCTGCTCAGTAGACATGTGATCAGGGCAAAACAACACCCTCTCATGAAACATCCTCGTAATATTTGTCACTTTTTATGACTTCTGTTTGAGAGACAAACTCCTGGGCCAATCGTTCTCTCTCCACCTGGGGAACATAATCGTCTCTGAACAACTAGGTAAACCTCTCCCAAGTCACTGCAACATGATTTGTAGGAGTAAAATCAGTCATCACGAACTTCCACCGGTCCTTCGCACCCAAGCGAAGCTGGTTCAGTGCAAACCGAACTCTCAAGTGCTCAAGGGATGAACACATATAGAAACACCCCTCAATGTTGGAGATCCATCTCATGGTAGAAATCAGGTCCTGGGTCCTGTCAAACTCTAGTGGCTTCGTGTTGCTGAACTCATGAAACAACAACGAGTCACCCCATGTAGCCTCGCAACTGCTAGGGATGTGGTAGCTGCATCAGCAGCAGACTCGGTGACAACATCATACCGCTCATCAAAAGTCTCAATTAGCGCAGTCTTAATAGACCCGAACATCTCTGGAATGGCCTCCCTAATAGCTGCGACCACCTCCTCAACAATGATCCTGAGAATCTCCTCGTCACTAGTACCACCACCCCTGGGTTGTTGCGGGTAATCACCATAGTCTCTCTGAAGCACAAACACAAAAATCATCAGGGACTAGCTCAAGCGCACACTCAATTACCCACCCATACATTCTCCTTAGCATCTTAAGGTTCTTACTTGGGTCGCATACAAATCCGGTTCTTTCAATAGTACGGGCCCAATACTACCTTCCACACCAACCCATGGTCGCCACAAGTCATCCTACTAGGATCCTAATTCACAAGTACACTATCCCTCATGGATATCAAACTACTCTCTCAGTAGATTCCTCAATGCATATCTAGGTATCTCTCCTAGATTACTCATCGACTCAAAGCTCTCTCTAAAAGGTTCCTTCTATGTACCCTTACATAGTACACAGACATAGCAAATAACATATAATATCATCTAATATCAATCCCCTTAGGCTAAGGCATCATGAATCAGGCAAATCTAGCCCTAAATTCCTGAAATACGTATCCAATCAGCTAGTATGCAGCTCTAATATCTCATAAGTATCTCATTTCATAATATAAACAAATAAGGGTATTTTGGGAAAATCACCGTTCGGGCTCTGGCTGATTGTACACACTGCTTCATCTCATTTCCTATTAAAAACTTTTACCCGTTTGGAAAATAATTTCTCTTTAGAAAATTCCTCAAATCCTCAATTTGAGTCCAGACATACCCGAGGGTACATTTGAATCCCTCAAACCAAGGCTTTGATACCAACTTGTAACACTCTAAATTTTCAAATAAATTTTTCATTTTCAAAACCACACGAAACACAGTTTCACATTTCTTAAACCCATATTTATATGTTTTCCAAAAAACAAGAACAAAATGTTTGACAATATCCCAGAATCCTCAAAACATAATCTCTAGCTGGTGTGTACAATCATGCCGACGCCTTCCTGCGATCCTGAGATGTACTTGAAACACATTTCACACAACACTATAAGCACAAAGCTTAGTGAGCTACCCAAAATAACACACAAAAATAATTAGCCTCTCATGGCTATATCTCAATAAGGACCCTCCGGTCATGTGTCTCAGTGAAGACCCTCCGGTCTTACAACTCAGGTTGGACCCTCTAGTCCGGTATCTCAGTGAGGACCCTCCGGTCTCACAACACGGTTTGGACCCTCCGGTCCTAACTCAATAAGGCTCAGAATAGTATACAACATAAATCACAAAGACAAAATGCATGATATCACAAAACTCAGTATAAGCACATAAGACCCTCCGGTCACACAGTATTACCACTCAGTTAAGTATAGTGACAAGACTCACCTCATAGGTAAGCATGTATGTCTCGTACTCAACGGTAGGCCTAGAATCCACCTACATATATAATAATCATTTCTAATTAACAATTTATAATAACAACTTCAAGGATGTTAAACTATTCCTTTACTATCTCTCGGAAAGGGTGAAAGACCATTTTACCCTCCATGGTCTCCTAAGTCCATAACTTGACCAAACCATAAAAGTCAATGGAAGTCAACCTTCAAGTAAACAATCCATGTTGACCCAAATCGTCAAGTGCATCTATGCGACTCGTCGAGTTCCTTCATTTCTCTGAAATATCAGGAAAATCCAACTCAACTCGTCGAGTTGTCTCACCAACTCACTGAGTTTGTAACGCGTCCAGACTATCGGGGAAAACCCTAACCAACTCGTAGAGTTGGCTCACCAACTCGTCGAGTTCCTTCAGCTTAATCACTCATTCAGACACTTTTAAGCGAGACTAAGTCCCCAAACTCTAGATCTAGCCTTATAAGGCTGAAATACCATGTAAAGATGCAAAATTTACGTCCATGCATGGCATCTAGGGCTAAGTTGTCAACACAAAGCTCAACAAAGGGTTTAAGGCATGGAAGTTGGCCAAAGCTTAATAAAGCTTGAATCTTTTGGCTTAAGGGGACTAGTATTGTCCAAATCTGAAGTCTGATCTTTAAAACATGCTCAAAATCAATAAGGACTCAGGGAAATGCTAAAATGTCCAAAAACTCTCTAATGGAGAGATCTAGTACTCAATTGATCAAGATAGTGGTTTTTTACCTCCAAATGGCCGCCAACACTGAAAGAATGTCGGATCCAAAGACTCCTTCTTGTTCCAACACTTTTATTCCTCAAGCTCCTTCAATGAATGCACCAAAACACACACTCTTAACCCCTCTCTCTCTCTCTCACACACACACACACACAGACATAGATGATAATAGTGATGGGTTTTAGCCATAAGAACTTTCCTATGTGCGCATGTAAAACCCTATTGCTTGGATCTAGGCTTTCTAATAAACATGCTTTGAATCCAAGACTTCTAATGACTAATTAGGTTAAATAACAACATTGAAACAGATCTAGAATCATACCTTTGAGTTCCTTGTTGATCTTGAGATCTTGGAGCTTCTAGAGTTACAAATGTCACTCCTCTAATGGCTTACAAACACCAATAGTAAGAAAGATGATTTAGGAGAGAGGAGAGGGAAGGAATTCGGCCAGGGTTTTCTTACTTTAGGAGAGGTATCGAATTCCCTATGCCATGGGGTCTATTTATACTTGTAGACTCCTTAAGGGTTACAACCTAAACCCTAATTAGATAACTTAGACTTTAAGTTAATCCATATCCTTTCCTTGATAACCCTTTGGACGATTTTGGCTTATCCTAGCCCTAGAAATCGTCCAATCCTATATCAATAAGGATTTACAGTCTAAAGTTTAACTATCAAACAATTGACAGTTTATACCCCTTTATTTAATTAATCTCTTTAAGTCACCAAATTAATTCTAATTAATTCTATGACTTATATTAATCAAATAACAAATATATTATTCATTATATTATTCTCATAATATATTAATAATATTTACTCTCTCTTAATAAATCATCCTATCAAGTTGCTATGGTGAAGGCAACCCAAAAGGACCATGCACAACCGGGACAAATACTTGTCTAATATAGTTGCAGCCTTAGACACTATTCCAACAGTCTCCCGCTTGGATAAGTCTAGTAACTATATTTACAGGTACAATTCGGTTTGCAATCGTAGCTCTCAAAGACGCTGTCAACTCTGATCTAATCAATCTTGTCCTTTAGATAAGGGAACGTACAGTCCTCTGTTAGATATCATGCTGACAATCCTATGGAATGGTTAGTCAAGCATTTAGGTTTCTCGATCTCTGATTTATTTGACATAGAACTTAATCGAACACATCAATTCAGTTCTGACCGGGCCCGACACATAAGTCAAATAAAATCATCGAGCGGCCGAGATATCGCTTTTACCTTCTTAGATAAAAGTTATAGATAAACTTCGACTTATATGCATTTACTTATTCATTAACCAACTATACACAACAATACGTTTTATAACACCAAGTTACTGATGCGTTTTCGTATTATCAATGTACAATCAATTAACAAATAACAAACCATATATCTAGGTTTTAAGACTACATGATATTATCGTCTTGCGACCACCTTTTATATCGTATTCCATAAGGTGATTCCAGCAAGCACGGGTTTATTCCAATGCTCAGAACTAGTTCATAAGCACTCATGAACGTTGCAGCAATCTTTTGCTATGTCTAACACCATTAAGACATTCTACACACCAATTCATGACAATCTTCATTCATATCTACTCCCAACATATGAACGATTGTGGACCATTTGAACAATTCGATTATTCCTAATAAACTCAATTATTCTGGAAGTCAAAACATGCAAAGTGAAACAATAGCTAAACAATTAACATAAGATAGTAACATTACTCATAAATAAAACTCCTTTATTTAATCATCAAATGTCAATTACATTTATCTATTACACGTTTCTAATACTATCTAATCTATGCTAATATCATCCTTCAGCCCAATACTCCTAGCATGCTGCAAGTGCTTAAACCTACTCGGTCCCTTCATAAGCGGATCTGCTGGGTTATCTTCTGATGATATCCTCTGTACTATGAGTTGTCCTTCTTCTACACGATGTCTAATCAAGTGATACTTTCTGTCGATATGTCTTGATCTACCATGATCCCTCGGTTCCTTGGTCAAGGCAACCGCGCCTTCGTTATCACATAGAATCTCCATTGGCTCCTTTATGGCAGGTACAACTCCAAGATCACCGATGAAGTTCTTTAGCCATATTGCCTCCTTCGACGCTTCGCTTGCTGCAATGTACTCTGATTCGCACGTTGAATCAGCTACGGTTTCCTGCTTGGAACTCTTCCATGTCACTGCTCCTCCATTTAGGGTAAAGACCCAGCCCGACTCCGAAGGTACTTAAGGATGTTTTTCACCGCAATCCAATGTGCTTTGCCAGGATTCCCTTGATATCTACTAACCATGCTCAAAGCGAAGGCTACATCAGGGCGAGTACAAGTCATAGCGTACATGATTGAGCCAACTGCGGAAGCGTATGGTACTCGGCTCATTTCTGCTATCTCAGCTTTGGTACTCGGACTTTGAGTCTTAGTCAATTTGGCATTACTTTGTATCGGTAGTTCTCCCTTCTTTGAGTTTTTCATACTAAAACGTTTTAGTACCTTCTCTAAGTAAGTATTCTGACTAAGTCCAATTAGTCTCTTACTTCTTTCTCTTACTATCCTTATTCCCAAAATATAAGAAGCCTCTCCGAGGTCCTTCATAGCGAAGCACTTCCCGAGCCAGGACTTAACCTCCTGCAGAGTCGGGATGTCGTTTCCTATGAGTAATATGTCATCGACATATAGAACGAGGAAGCTTACTATACTCCCACTAGCTTTGACATATACACAAGATTCGTCTTCGCTTCGTACAAATCCAAACTCTTTGACTTTCTCATTGAAGCAAAGATTCCATATGCGAGATGCTTGCTTAAGTCCATAAATAGACTTCTCAAGCTTACACACTCTATCCGGATGCTTCGGATCCACAAACCCCTCTGGCTGAGCCATGTAAACATCCTCAGCCAACTTTCCGTTAAGGAAAGCGGTCTTGACATCCATTTGCCAAATCTCATAATCATGAAATGCGACAATTGCTAGCATCACTCTAATAGATTTAATCTTCGCAACTGGTGAGAAGGTCTCATCATAGTCAACTCCAGGAGTTTGAGTAAAGCCCTTCGCGACCAATCGCGCTTTATATGTGTGTACATTTCCATCCACGTCGGTCTTCTTCTTGAAGATCCATTTGCACCCAACGGTCTTACGTCCGGGCACGTAATCAACCAAATTCCAAACTTCGTTATCATACATGGATTGGATCTCGCTATCCATTGCCTCTTTCCACTTTACAGACTCCGGGCCTGCCATGGCTTCCTTATAGCTATTAGGTTTATCAAGGTTTACTAGTGTACCATCACTAATATACGTGTCCCCTTCGGTAGTAATATGAAAGCCATAAAACTGGGGATGAACTCTAACTCTATCGGAACGTCTAAGAGGTAAGGATTCGTCAATCGGTTCAACCGGAGTTTCCTCCTCGGGTTGAATGCCAGCGGTAGAGGTTCCTTCATCTATCGACTATTGAATCTCTTCAAATTCGATTTGCCTCCCACTGTCTCCTTGGCTCATGAGTTCTCGCTCTCGGAAAACTCCTCTCCTCGCAATGAAGACAACATTGTCCTTCGGTCTATAGAAGAGATATCCAAAGGATGTCTGCGGGTAGCCGATGAAAATACATCGCTCACTTCGAGGTTCAAGCTTGTCGTGAGTATCTCGTCTTACGAAAGCCTCGCAACCCCAAACCTTGATATGTGCCAACGAGGGAGCTTTCCCTGTCCACATCTCATGAGGTGTTTTGGCAACCTTCTTAGTAGGGACTCGGTTAAGGATATGGGCGGCAGTCTCTAAGGCACACCCCCAAAAAGAGATAGGTAGTGAAGCACGACTCATCATAGAGCGAACCATATCCAATAAGGTTCGATTACGCCTTTCTGCCACACCATTCAACTGCGGTGTCCTAGGAGGCGTCAATTGTGAAACTATTCCACACTCCTTGAGATAATCGTGGAATTCAAGACTTAGGTACTCTCCTCCTCGATCGGATCGAAGCATCTTGATTTTCCTGCCCAATTGATTCTCCACTTCATTCTTGAACTCTTTGAACTTTTCAAAGGTGTTTGACTTTTGCTTGATTAAGTAGATATACCCATATCTACTATAGTCATCGGTAAAAGTCACATAGAAGCGGTTCCCATCCTTCGTGGTTGATCTAAACGGTCCACATACATCGGTATGTATTAGGTCCAATAGACCCTCGCCCCTTTCACATGTACTCGTGAAGGGTGACTTAGTCATCTTTCCAAGCAAACAAGACTCGCATGTGTCATCTTCCCTAAGGTCGAATGACTCCAACACTCCATCCTTTTGGAGTTGGGCTATGCGTTTCTTGTTGACATGTCCAAGACGACAATGCCACAAGGATGCTTTATCCATACTAGTGGAAGAATCAATATCCAAAACATCATTTCCTATGTTATCAACAATCATAACGGTTTCATATATTCCATTACATGGTATAGCTTCAAAGTAAAAGGCACCATTTAGATAAGCCAAAATAGAACCATTCTCATTATTAAAAGAAAATCTAAATCCTTGTCTATATAAACCATGAAATGAAATGATGTTTCTAGCCATTTCTGGCGAATAGCAACAATTGTTCAAATCCAAAACCAAACTATTCCTAAGCACTAAAGAATACACTCCAATCTTGGTCACAGGCGACGATCTTCTGTTCCCCATGATTAGATTGATCCTTCCTTGCTCTACATCCCTACTTCTTCTTAGTCCCCGCACATTAGAACAAATGTGATAACCACAACCGGTATCAAGAACCCAAGAAATAGCATGATTAGAATCGTTAGATTTGATTGTGTATATACCTGCGAAAGATGGCTTGATCTTTCCCTCTTTGATTGCTTGCAGGTAATCCGGGCAGCTTCTCTTCCAATGTCCTATCTTGTGGCAGTGGTGGCACTCTGCCTCCTTTGGGTTAGAGCAGGGCTTAGCGGGATCAACTTTCATCCCACTAGAAGAGACACCATCTCGGGCTTTCACCTTGCGATAGTTCTTCGATGAAGCTTTCCTCTTCTTTCCCTTTCCTTGACCAATAGCCAAGACAGGAGCAGCGGGCGGATTGGGAGTAGGTGCAACAGACTTGTCCTTGAAGTTGCTCTCAGCGACCCTCAAGAGACCTTGGAGTTTGCTTAGGGTGACCTCTTCTTTGTTCATGTGGTAGGTCATCCTAAATTGGTTGTACATCGGAGGCAAAGAGTGAAGCACCATATCGATTGCCAAGTCTTCACCAAAGTCAACATTTAACTTGCAAATGCGGTCGACATACCTTTGCATCTTTTGCAGGTGCACGGTAAGAGATTCCCCATGACCCATCTTAGCGGAAATCATGTTGGTGAAAATATCATAACGCTCTTGTCTCGCGTTTTGATGGTATCTCTCCAATAAGTCTTGGTGCATCTCGTAGGGGTACATGTCCTTGTAGGACTTTTGGAATTCGGAGTTCATGGTAGCGATCATGATGCAATGTACCTTCGTTGCATCTCGCTCATGAGTCTCAAAAGCAGTGATTTCGGCGGGAGTAGCAATTTCGGGGTTGATTTTCTCGAGCTTCTCATCGAGGACATACTCCTTATCCTCATAGCGAGCAATGGTGCGAATGTATCTTATCCATTCGCTAAAGTTCGTTCCATCGAAGGTGACCTTTTGGCAAAGGCTCATCAACGTGAAAGAACTAGCAGCAGCGTTGTTTGCGTTCGACATCTACAATTAGAAAAGGACAAAGATAGATTAGAATAAGAATCCCTAATTATCACCCAATAAGAAAAATTAGGGCTAGGATCCAACAATAACATTTACATACTAGAAAAGGGATGCCGTAATCTAACATGCAAATAAATTGAAGGTAAGTGAATGACGATTCACTAATTCTCCATTACAAAACTTAAACTATTAGTCCTAAGTGTTTTTGAGAATTCCTAGGTTCGGATGAGATTCATTGAAACTATTCAATGGCGTGTTTAAATCTCGATATGCCCCTCTCGTTTGTGACTGGGATGCCGAGGATCACAAAGCGGGTGTGAATTACCATGCAAATTCACATGGTGCCTTCATTGTAACGAACACCTATTCAATGTGCCAGTAAACCACACAACGCTCCATCGAACTATGATAAAAAATGAATCACCTTTTGCCACCTTCGCTTAGAACCAATTAGTGTGCCGGTAAACCACACACGCTCCACTAACTTCTTAGCAAGGTGCAAAGTGTAATTTCATGGGATTGCATCAATTCAGTTTTCCTAAAGTAACTAGGATTGGGAAATTTTAAAAATATGTGTAGTTACTTTATATTTCTTATTATACTTTTAATGAGAGGATGAGGTTTCCCTATCCTACCCGTTCGGCTAACGACCCTCCACCAATCAAGCAAGCGGTGGGTGTGAGTGTACACCCATTAAGCACCATTTTATAGGCCGCAACCTTATGCCCACCTTATAGATGGGCTTCGTGAATGAGGCCTACTAATGGTAAGACTAGCATTTAGTTATACATACATACATATATATATATATATATATATATATATATATATATATATTATTCTAGTAATATCATATTAGTATAGGGTTGTATTTTAAAACTTTTAAAATCTAGGGTTTGAAATTTAAGTTGTCTAAATTAAAACTTTTAATCACAAATATAAATTTCAAAACTTGAGGGTAGGTTTTAAACATTTAAAACATGGAGGATCAAATAACAAATAATTCCAATTAACAATTAATATCCTAATTATCTATATTTGATTTTATTCAAGATAATTACCAAAATAATTAAAATAATTAATTAATTATCATATAAGGAAATTAAATATTTTATTAGTTGATAAATACCTTTAACTAGATCAAGATAATAGTCATATATATATCAAAAAATCGGATTTAGATTGATCTATTATGATTAAGGTAAGTTTCCATAAGATAATTATGAAAAAATCCCGAATCTGGTCATTCCTGACGCCTGGACTCGCCGAGTGCACAAGGGGACTCGCCGAGTCAGGCCTACTCGCCGAGTCCACCTTGGAACTCGCCGAGTCCATGACTCATAAACCTAAAAATCGAATTTTGCATGTTTGTTTCAGTTAATCAAGCAGCAATTTAAAGAAAACCAAGCTAGGCTCTGATACCACTGATGGGTTTTAGCCATAAGAACTTTCCTATGTGCGCATGCAAAACCCTATTGCTTGGATCTAGGCTTTCTAATAAACATGCTTTGAATCCAAGAATTCTAATGACTAATTAGGTTAATTAACAACATTGAAACAGATCTAGAATCATACCTTTGAGTTCCTTGTTGATCTTGAGGTCTTGGAGCTTCTAGAGTCACAAATATCACTCCTCTAATGGCTTACAAACACCAATAGTAAGAAAGATGATTTAGGAGAGAGGAGAGGGAAGGAATTCGGCCAGGGTTTTCTTACTTTAGGAGAGGTATCGAATTCCCTATGCCATTGGGTCTATTTATACTTGTAGACTCCTTAAGGGTTACAACCTAAACCCTAATTAGATAACTTAGACTTTAAGTTAATCCATATCCTTTCCTTGATAACCCTTTGGACGATTTTGGCTTATCCTATCCCTAGAAATCGTCCAATCCTATATCAATAAGGATTTACAGTCTAAAGTTTAACTATCAAACAATTGACAGTTTATACCCCTTTATTTAATTAATCTCTTTAAGTCACCAAATTAATTCTAATTAATTCTATGACTTATATTTATCAAATAACAAATATATTATTCATTATATTATTCTCATAATATATTAATAATATTTACTCTCTCTTAATAAATCATCCTATCAAGTTGCTATGGTGAAGGCAACCCAAAAGGACCATGCACAACCGGGTCAAATACTTGTCTAATATAGTTGCAGCCTTAGACACTATTCCAACAAATAGGTCGATTAGGGTTTCTCTCAGGGTGCTAAGGTGATAAGGGAGGTGGAATAGAGGGTTTAAGGTCCTTTAAATAGGGTTCAAAACCCTGAAAATTAGGGTTTTCCCGCTCAGCTCCTACTCGTCGAGTTGGGCCGTCCAATTCATCGAGTTGACTCTAAAACCTGGGCGACTATCTAAATTTCTACTCGACGAGTTGGGGCCTCCAACTTGTCGAGTTGCTCTGTCAAAATGAATATAAATTAATTAATTTTTATACCTAAGAGTCGGGATGTTACAAGAACGATGGGCGTTCGGATGCCAGACTTCATTGTGTACACGCCAGGCGTTATCTTAGAAGCATATTATATTGATTTTGAGACTTGGGCCATTTAGGGTTTGGGCTTGGATTAGTTGGGTCTTGTAGGAAAAGGGAAAAAAATGGTCTTTTGCCCTTAATATGACGAAGGATGAGTGGACCAATGTGATGGGATAAAACCTTAGTTATTGATTGGAGTCATTTCTGGATTATGTTTAGTGTAAGGAGCAGTGTTCGCAGAAGATCGAGTGTTGATTCAACTATCTTCTGTTAGATGTGAGTTTTCCTCATTGTACTTATGGGTTGAAGGCACCAAGGCCGACCCAATGGATTGATATCCTGTTACATACTGAGTTATGATATGTTAAGCATGTGATAGACATGTTTGATTATCTGATAGTTAATGAAATGTGTTAGACTGATAGATCTTTAGGACTACCTGTAATTACTGGCTGTATAATTATCTGTCTGCTGAATGTGTATATTATCTGTTATATGTCGACATGTTACGTTGGGATTGAGACAACTGCTTTGTGTTGTCATTCAACAGACCTTGGCAATCCAACCAGGAGGTTGTGGGCCAGGGTAATCCAACCGGGAGGTTGTGGACCCAGTACATTATATGCAAGGCAATCTAACCGGGAGGTTGTGGGCCATGGTAATCCAATCGGGAGGTTGTGGACCCAATACATTATATGCAGGGCAATCCAACCGTGTGACAACCCTGAGAAATTTCGTTACTAGTCACCGTTAGGAAATAATAGGAAAATAAATGTAATAGAAATCATTGTAATATTCAATTTTTAAGATAATAAGAATGATATATGTTGTTACATTTATTTGCTAAAAATCATCCACTGGGCCCTAAAAATTAGCGATCAAAAAGTTGTGACATTTTCCGATTCAGCTAACATACTTGGATAGTATTTGTTAAGCTGATCCCAAGGATATAAAATTCGTAAAAATCCGACTACGAAGGAGAGAGTTATGGATTTTATAAAAACAGAAATCAACCGTGTAGTTAAAACTAATTATGTCGAAACGGTACTTAGAGATTGGTTGAGTTCTGACTAAAAGTGAAAAATGGAGTTTCGTAGTACTCTTCGGGATATAAACTTTAGGAAAAATTTTGTCGAAAGCAGGATCCATATGAGTAAGTTATGCTTTTTATAAAATCATTAATTCTTACCCCGGTTGGGCTCGAAAATGAAAGTCAAAACCGGCCAAAACAACCAAAAAAAAGTTGTAGTACTCGTTGAGATCGTCACATGGATATAGAGAGGGTCTAGATTAGAGCACACACAAGGAAGTAATGATTTTTGAAAAATATTTACTTACACGTCACGTACGCGCAACCGTGCGCGACACATATGTCATCGGATTCGAATAGATTGCGAGTGACGTCGTTGAGGATGGTGGGGACACGTGGCAACTTCTTATGGAGCCACAATGTTTGAATGCATGCCACACATACGAAAGGCGCAACATGCTCCCCAAAACTCGACTATAAATAGAGAGATGTGCCATTCAGTCCAGCACACCTTCAAAACATTCCCCTCTTTCTCTTTAGTTTGTGTGTTACCTCGTGGAGCGTTCCCCGGAGTTCGGAGCTCATCCCTACCCTACATCAGCGGTTTCAAAGCCTAGAGTGAGTTCTCGACCCATATTTTACTGTTTTAAAATGTTTTCAGGGGGAATACATGCTTAATAAATGATTTTACAAAAATATTTACTTTATAAAAATTAATCAATTTTATAATAAGCTAGATGCCTTAAAATAGTATAACTGTAGATACTATGTCTAGATTTAAGCTATAATCTGTGTGTAAAGGATATGATGCCCGATAATCTACGAGTAGGTATTAACTAGATGTTATAATGACAAAATCCTTAAGAAATCTTAGTAACTAGGAGTTATGCTAAACAAGATTTATGATATGTACTGTACTTAGTTGTTACGCTGTCCAAATATCCTGTTAAAAAAACCATAATAAGGGTATATGTATGACGATTTATATATATCAGATAATTATGAGATCATAAATATAATTATTAATTACATATATATATATATATATATATATATACACACAATAAAAACTATATATATATATATATATATATATATATATATATATATATATATATATATATATATATATGTTGTAACATCCTATTTCCTGCCATTTTTGGGCCGTGGGCCAGAAGTGGTATAAAAAAAGATTGTGTGATGTGTATATATATATATATATATATATATATATATATATATATATATATATGTTGTAACATCCTATTTCCTGCCATTTTTGGGCCGTGGGCCAGAAGTGGATTGTGTAAGGTTTTGGGCCTGAATGAGGCAAATTTTGGTCCTTGTGAAATGAGGGAATGTTGGTTAAGATATTTAACCGTTGAATTGTGTTTTGGGCCGAAGGGTAGAAAGGGATAAGTCATAGGCCATCTTCTTGAATGAAATATGGATTATTGTTGAAGAAGTTTTTAATACAAGATATTTAGATAATATTGTAGAGCTCTTCAATACTTTTCCGTGGATATAAAGAACGTCGAAAACAGAGTTGGAACGAAGAAGTTACGACCGTTTGAAGTTAGGATGATTTTTGGGTCAGCCATGTACGCTGGGCATAAATTGAGTATGCTGGGTGTACTGAGTATGCATGAGTATGCTTGGAGTAAATTGAGTACGTTTGGAGTGCAAGATCAGTGCCCAAACCCTATTTTCGTGGTTTGAGTCCTATTTAAGCCCCTAAACTTCTGCAAACCCACTCCATTCTCAGCCTCCACCTCTCCAACACCCTCTCTTGAAACCCTAACCCTAGATTGAGCCTTGTAAGCAAAAAGAAGGTGTTTTTAAGTTCTTTTGAGTGTTCTTGGTGCACCTTGGAGAAGAAGGAACTCATTGAAGAAGTGTTGGTTACATTGGAGCTTGTAGATCAAGACTTTGTTCACCTTGATATTTCTTCTAGACGTATAAAGTTTGAATCTTGATGACGAAATTGTTAGATCTAGCTAGATTTGGGTGTTATGATATTTTAGTCACTTTAAGTGCATAATGTTTAGATCTTGAAAGTTTGTGAGGTTGTTATGGGTAAACTTGGAAACTTTATCCATCTAAACATTATTTTGATTTAGATCTGAAGGTTGAAGACTTGGACTTAATGGATTCAGTGGAAAAAGATGCACTTTTGGGTCCCTTTGAGACTTAAAGACTAGATCTTGTTTGTTAGGACCATTCTAATGGATAAAGTTGGAAACTTTATCCATTATGGAGCTATTATGAACCATAAAAATATGATCTTGGCCCTTCTATCCCTTCTATACAAGAGTTGTGATGTCTTATTAGGTTAAGAACTTAGGGTTTTGGACATTAAGCAGCTTATAGGCATGCAAAGTCATAAAGTTGGAAACTTTATGACTTAGGACCTCATTTTGGGCTTGGATATGAGTTTTGGATGTAAGGGATTAATGAAATAAGCTCTTAATGGAGTTTGGGACTGGGCTGCGTATGCTGGGCGTACCTGGTGGTACACTGCGCGTATGTGGTCAGCAGCCTGCTTTTGGTCAACAACAGAGTACGCTAGGCGTACTCTCTTGGTACGCAGGGTGTACTCCGTTGGGATGAAATATTGACATTTGGACCTTGACTATTGACTTTGACTTTAAACAGGGTTGACCAAGTTTGACCTAAGGGCATTTTGGGCAATTTGATTATAGTTTGAGTATTTGGTTCCTGTTAATTGTATAGGTGACCGGTAGAGACAACCTTTAGAGGAGTGATCAGTGCAGTTATACTTTCAGACTGTGAGGTGAGTTTCCTCACTGTGTTTTAGCAAGTCGAAGGCACCAATGTTGGCCCATGGTTTGTTATGTTAGAATACTAGATGCCTGAGTGACTCTTGCTTTTGATATGTGTTGATATGTTTTCCAGGCGGGGCCCGATGAATATCTTGTATGCTATTTATCTTTCTGATTATTTCATGTGTTTATATGATTATATGTTTATTTGTTTATATGTATACCAGGCGGGAATCGATGCCTGACGGGTCCTGATGACTAACAGATTAGTTTATAGAGCGGGGCTCGATGCTGGGCGGGGCCCATTAGATGTTTGATATGTATGCTATGTGGTATTTTTGGGGAACTCACTAAGCTTTGTGCTTACGGTTTTCAGTTTATGTTTCAGGTACCTCGATTTTAAAAAAAGGAAGAGCTCGAGATAAATATATTGCACACACCACATTATTCCGCATTTTATATAACTCTGATATATTTGGATGTTTATTGGCATACTCTGAGTTTACTATGATTTTTGTGATATTGTTTGGGATAATGGTTTATAAAAATCGAAATTTTGGTCTCATTTATATATATATATATATATATATATATATATATATATATATATATATATATATATATATATATATATATATATATAGACACACACACATCATGGTTGTAGAAATCGCTAATCGGCCACTAATCAGTGGATTAGCGATTAGGGATTAATCACTAGGCGGGGATTAATCTGGGACCATTAATTATTAAGAAAATTATTCAAAAATTTATACATCTAACTTTAATCCTACAAAATAAGATATTAATCGGCGATTAGGTCCGATTAGGTCTGACTTTGACCTGTGTTGACCAAGCCCGATTCGGTTTGATTAAGTCCGATTAGGCCCGATTAGTCTGATTAATTATGACTTTGACCTGTATTGACCAAACCCGATTATATTAACCTATTAGCAATAAATCTCGTCGATGGAGGTCCGATAGCGATTAATCGGCCGATTAGGCCGATTTCTGCAACACTAATATATATATATATATACATATATATATATATATATATATATATATATATATATATATATATATATATATATATATATATATATATATATATATAGGCTTAGGTTATTGTATTCAAACTAATTATTGTACATCTATCGTATGTTATGAATAATTACTAAGAGAATAAGTTGTTTAGCAATGCATATACGTTCAACCTTACAAGAATATCGTCATTTTCATGCATTCTCATTAATTTTTTTTTGTTCTCACAGATCGTTTTACACTCATTTTCATTCTGACAGAATAGGACCCAATAAAACATTCTAACAGAAATGAGAATAATAATAATAAGTGTATAATAACCTTATAGACGATTTAATTAGTGAGAATGTGTGTTAATGACAATAGTTATGTAAGATTGAACGTATTTATATTATCAAACAACATATTTTCTTTATCATTCTCATAGCATACGATAGATGTACAATAATTAGTTAGAATACTTGAACCTAGGTCTCTCTCTCTCTCTCTCTATCTCTCTGTGTGTGTGTGTGTGTGTATATATATATATATATAGGGGTAATTATGATAAAGAGAAAAGATTAAAAGATAAAAGATAAAAGCCTAGGGTAAATGTGTTAGTGAGTTGGTTATTAATCCTAAAGTCTTGGTTAAATTCGGCATATCCCGAATACCTATAATCGTTAGTCTTGCGAGAGCTAGGAAGTTATGTGTTGGGTTATAAGAGTGTTGTATCACAGTGTATTTTACCCGAATAGTCTTATTTTTAACAGGTTGGGCCTGTCCATCTGTGTTTTTGTGTTGCTAGGGTTAGACTATTTAATGTGCATGATTGTAACATTAGGGTTTAACGATTGTATCGCCCTACCTAGCCCTTATAGAGAAGTTTACGTTGAACTCTTCTAGAGCTTTGTTGATCTAAGCATTCGACACCTATTTGATCTTCATTCTTGTCTTTTATATTCTCGTTATTGTTTATAGAATCAAACGATCTTGTTTATTGTTTCTAAAATTGGTATCAGAGCAAGAGATAGTGTAATTCATTCACTATTCTTCTGTTGAGTTTTTCAACTAGGGTTTATCGTTTTTCTTGGATCTGTTGTTGGTGTCTCAACCACTTCAATCGGTTGTAGGCTCCTGATCTAGATCTCTTCTTTTACGCTAGATCTCGATTCACATTATTACACATCTGATTCTATATTCACTTTTGTGAACTCTCGAGAAGATGAATCACTAAGATTCTCATAATCTTTCTTTTAATCTTTCCGGTAGTATTGAATCTACTACCAGGATCCCAATCCTTTTTCCGCAGGATTATGAAGTTTGGACACTGCATTTTGAACACTATGTTCTCGACATTGAAGATCATGGCACCACAATATTGAAAGTCGTGACGCAACAGAAATTCGCTCACATGACTACAAGGAAGGCCATCAAGACTCAAGCTGAATACAATACACTTCTTGTTGAAAATAAAGATATTCCTCAAGACGAAAAAGATAAGCTGTTGACCAACATCAAAGCAATGAGAATAATAAGGTTTGATCTTCCTCCAGACACTTTTCGTTTGGCTAGTGCATGTGAGATGACAAAATAAATATGGGATAGGTTAATAGAGCTTTATTCAAGCGACACAGATTTGGAACACTCCGTGCAAACTTTGTTTCTGTCTAAATTTGTAGCCATTTTTCAAAAGCCTAATGAAAAACTAGATCAAACATTCAATCGGTTTAATCGTCTATTAAGCAGGATGCTTAAACATAATCTCGGGCGTGAAAAGATAGAGCAAAAAGTTATGTTTATTAATGGATTGAGGTTTGAATGGAAAGCGGTTGTGTCTACAGTAAAAGCTCATGAAAGGTTCAAGAGTTATGCTCTGGAAAAGCTTGTGGGAATTCTTAGATCCCATGAAGATGAGGTTACGAAGGATGTGAAGCTTGTCTCTAGTTTGGGATCATTGGCCTTGGATTCGAAAGGCAAAAAGTTAGCTGAAGAAGATTCCGAATCCAAATTTTCGAATAGTGAACTTACCAAGGAGGAATATGATATGATGGTATCTAATCCCAAAAAGTTCATTAAAAAGAATTTTGGCCGATTCAAGAACATGAACGGGCAGGGAAACTTCAGTTTGGAAAAGTCAAGAGAAGAGAGCTTCAAGAACTCTCAAAGGGAAGAAGAGAAATAGGAAAAGAAGCTGTTAGGGGATTCAGGCTAGACTACAATTACTTTCATGGAAAGAATCATTTTTCCAAAGAGTGTATGCTGAGAAGGATGAGTGAAAAGAAGGAAACAAAGAAGGAAGAAGCTTACTATCTTCAAAAGATAGAAGAGCTTAGGAAGAAGAGTGCTGCGAACACAAAGCCCGTTTGGATTGTGCAGGAAGAGAGTGACGAAGATGGACGTGTTGAAGTATGGTCCACAGATTCTGAAGACGAGTAGGTTCGAAAGCCCACACATGGTGGATGTTTTGTGGCAAAGTCTGCAGCGCAGGAGTACAAAGGAAGATGTCTAATGGTTCAGAGCGGGGTTTCGAAACTGAGGGGTTATGCGACTAGTGGCGGCTAGGCCTCTAAAAATTGTTTTGCTACGATGCCTGTTTCTAAACAGGTGAAAGACTGTGAGAAGGTCATCAATAAGGTACACTCTCTACTACAATCTCTTGATATTCTAGTTACTCATTACGAATCTAAATTAGATGATTTAAATTACATTGTCTCTAATTTTAGTGATAGTTTAAAGAGAACACGTCTAAGCAATTCTAACCTGAATGATCAAATCAACAGGGTAACAAATAAAAGTGAAGGGAGAAGAATGTGGATAGAGAAGTTGGAATTAGAGCTTACTAGCTCAAAGGATGACGTTATTTATCTTAAGAGAGACAATTTAGCACTTTTGAAACAAATGAATATTTTCTGTTTAATTGCTAAGCGTTTATATTTCAATATTACTCAACTGCATGTTGATTGTGAAATAGGTAAAAATATACACAAAATTATTTTACCCTTTCTTGAATTGAAAGAGGTTGAGATCGATGCAAAATGCTATATGTGTGAATGTATCGTTTCTTCTGATGATGTTTCCGATTCATACAAAATTGGGCTGGAGAAAATAGAAGCATACATTCAGTCGAAAGAACATAAGAATATGTTAAAAAAATGTTGGATGATAAGGATAAAGAACAAATTAAATCTAATACCATAAAAAAATTTGACTCGTTGTGTAAAAAATTAAGTTCAAAAAATACTTTTGATGCTGAAAACGTTTATGAATTTGATGAAAGCAACATGTGTAAAATTTCTGTAGAGGATGAGATTGATTGTTATGAGTTTTTAAAAAATGAGGCTGAACCAAAGAAAAACTTGATTTTTGAAAATTCTTTTGAATTCATCCACATTGTTGAAAATAAAGGTTCAAGATTTTTAAAATCAAAAGCCACAGTTTTTCCGAAAGTACAAACAGTTTCGAATCAAGTTTTCGTAAAAACAGGACTGAACAAAAACAACACTTTAGAATTAACGTCCCTAGTAGATAATGATAATGAAGAAGGATGCGATGAATTCTTTTGGTCGGCTGAGAAACTTATTGCTAAGAAACGAGAACCGAATGCTAGGTATAGGAAGAACTTGCAAGAAGGAAAACATTTCAAGAAAAATAAAATTTCCAATCAAAATTGTGTTAATTCAGAAAGATCTTCAACTCTAAATATTAATTCTTCTTCTATTCAGAAACCGAAATCTAAATATTTTTCCAAACCACATGTTTCAAAACCACAAGTTTTGAAACCCCAAGTTTCTAAACCGATTGAAAAGGCTAAAAATATTTTTTCTCCAAAAACAAATGTTTCAAAATCTGTCAACACATCAAAAGATGTTAAGGGCAAAAGTAAAGTTGTTTTGGAACCAGAGATTTATCTCGAGGAATACAAAGCTAACTTGAAAAAGGAGAAAAAGTCTTTTTCGAAACAGATAACTCAAAAACACAAAGAATTTATTCAAAGAAAAGCAATTCCTATTGAGATCAATCTTTGTGATGATAAGAAGGGTTTTAAAATATTTAAACGGGAAAATAGTGTTTTGTTAAAAAGATCCTTTTGGGTTGATATGAATAAAACTTTTCCTGTTCTTAAGAAATCGTCACAAGGACCGAAGAAGTTTTGGGTTCCTAAATCTCTCTGAGTTTTGTAGGTAATGCGTGACATATAATACGACTCTGAATGGTACATCGACAGTTGCTGTTCGCGTCACATGACTGGAAGGAGAGAAGAATTGTGGGAATTCTGATCACTACTGGATGGTGGCAAATAAAACTTTGGAAACAAATCCACATGAGAAATTAAAGGCTACGACATGATTACGAATGACGAATTTTCCATTCGGAAGGTAGCTTATGTTGAAGGCCTACAACATATTCTAATAAGTGTGTCTCAATTGGTTGTGGGTACCAGGCTTGTTGGGTCAAAATTATGGTTTATACTTTACTTTTCTAGGAAAATGTATTTTTGTGTCTTGGACCGTAAACAAATTGGTGTTTACGGTCGTATATGTGTTTACGGCCGTAAACCCATTAACGGACCATGTTCACCAAGCCCTTGTTTCTCATGTATAAATATAGGTGTAAGGGGTGAGGAGTAGAGTGATGAACAGAAAAGGAGCGTACGGCCTAGAGAGAAAGAATAGAGTGTGTGTTGTTTGTGAATCTTGTATTTGGATCTACATTCTAATCATCAAATAATACAAGATTCATCATCTTCTTCTTCTCCTTCTCTTCTATTTGATCTGACATCATCCGTTTTATTGGGATTTCGCACCATCAAACGGATCTGATTGATACACAGGCATTTTGGGAACTTACAATTGGCATCAGAGCGAGGTTGTATCAGTCAATTTTTTCAGATCTGGAGCTTATTTGATCTTATTTTTGAAAGTTTTGTGCGTTTTTGGATAGATCTCTGAAAATTAGGGGGGTTTGTTCTTCGCGTTTTTTATAAAAACGGGTTTTTGATCGAGTTTTGGAGCCAAAAAGGGAAAAAATCAATGTTTTTGGTCGTAACCTGCAAGGGGGTGGCGGAGACTGCGGTCAACAGCTAGGGTTTCCGGAGTTCACGGTCCGAGATTACGGCTCGGAGTTTAAGGCCTTGGTTTGCGATCCTCGGTGGTTTATGGTTCAGCAACATTTATGGTCTCGCATGTCGCACCAGGTCCTCGGCTCAGAGTTTAAGGCCTCGGTTTGCGATCCTCGGTGGTTTATGGCTCAGCAACATTGATGGCCTCACACGTTGCACCAGGTCCTCGCATCGCATCGCTTCGTCCTCACCTCGCACCTCGGTTTCGCATCTGGTCCTCGCAAGCAGCACCCTCGCACGCAACATCAACAAAATTAGGATTGGATTTTGGAGCTGCCAAGGGTCGAACCCTGGCCCTTTGGGAAATCAACTCAGCGCCTTACCAACTCCTCTAACATTGCTATTGTTCCTTCCTTTGCAAATATAATTCAAAACCACCCCCTGTCGCATCCTTATTTCGAAATTTTGTCACTTTTAACCCCAAAATTAAATTTCTTTTATTTTTATTTTCCTTTTTCATCCAAAATATAATAATAATAATAATAATAATAATAATAATAATAATAATAATAATAATAATAATAATAATAATAACAATAATAACAAATAAATAAATAAATAAATAATAATAAAATAAAATGTAGTTTTTTTAATTTTTGACTTTTATTTTTGAATTTTTTAAAAAACTTTTACTTTGACTTTCATGTTTGACCTTTGACTTTAATCTTTGACTTTCTCGTTTAACTTTTAAATTTTCGAATTTAGCTTTTCACTTTGACTTTTCAAGGTTGACTTTTTAAATTTAACTTTTAAGGTTGACTTTTGAGGTTTATAGTCAGAGGGCATTTTTAAATTTTAGTTTGACGTTTAAGTTTTATTTTAGCTTCGAGTTGTACTTTTAATGGCTTTTGAGGTTTACAAGGGAATTGAAGACATGAAAGAGAGTCATTAGGATATGTTAAGACAATTTCAACATGTTCAACTACATTCCCGGAGAAACCCTGGAAGCTCAGTTGCAGCGATTTACCACACTCACTACTGAGATGAATATAGTTGGGATTTTCTTGAACAAATCTGAGATAAACAAAAAGCTACTAAATTCACTTCTGAAATCGTGGGATTTGAACGTAGTTGTCATCAAGAAGACAAAAGATCTCAATCGTCTTAGTATTGCTGATGTAATTGAAGAGCTTGACTCTTTGAAATGTGGAAAAACAATGAGTTACACGAACACCCCGGCCAATGAAGTTTCATGTACTCCATCTTGTGAAGATACGATTAAAATTCTTCGTGAACATAATGATTTGCTAAAAAGGGAAGTCGACGACCTAAAATACGAAGGATATCAACTTAGGAAAGGACAGAAACCCTTGAAGGCTGAATTAGAAGCAAAAACCAAAGACTTTAGGAAGCTTCAGGAAGAGTATAGAAACAAGTGTGAAAATTATGACTATATTAAGAGACAACTTGCTGCTGTAACTCAAGAACTTGACACCTTGAAAATTAAGTGTGGAAAAACAGATGTTAGTTTCAAAAATTATACTGCGTCAAGTCAGACAGTCGAGTCCTTATTTGAAACCCAATTAAAATTCAAAGATAATCAAAACAAGGGTCTAGGCTATGATAGTGTTCCTCCACCTTTCAATCATTACTACACATCCATCCCTATGACACGGGAAGAAATTGACAAGGAGGCACATCTTCAATATGGAAAACCAGCTGGATTTGTGTCAGGAGGTATTCAGGTTGAAAATACTAATGTTTCTACTTCATGTGCAGGTAAAGTAGCAGGAGATGAGAACAAGGAGAATACTACTGAACAAACCAATGACTCCTTGAACTCAGAATCTGTTGCTTCGAATTCTGTTACTCCTAACAAACCTGCCGTTGATAAATACAGGCCACCAATTCCAGCGCAACAGAGTACTTGCTGCAAGTGTGCATGTGGGAACAATAAGAGACAAGGCAAGGATACACCACCAGGGGCAGGAAGAAATAACTTCACTGTGAAGAAAAAGACTTGTTTTCATTGTGGAACACCTGGACACATTTCCAGAAATTGTCCTAATTGCGCATACGTTCCCTTATATACACATGGCTGGCAGAACAGGCAAATAGGGAGCTTTTCCAAAAGAAACCCCTCAAGGTCACTTTACGACAATGTGACTGGAATGCATAGGAGGCCAAGAATCAAACCCACATGGCCAAGAATCTGACTCCCAAGGGAAAGAAGGAAATGTTAGCCAAGAAGCCCAATCCAAGAGATGCTCTAGTGAAACAAAGACCGGTTAGGTCAAAGTCATCTCAACGATCGACATGAAGTTCAAAAGCACGTACTGAGCCACCCATCAGGTCGAAAAAGAAATGGGTTAAACCCAACTACCAATGGGTACCACAGGCTCAATCTCCTAAATCTCCTAACGATTCTAATATTTCTACATCTTTTGTTTGTGATAAGCAGGATATGTCATGGGAGAGTGTACCCTGCTTTGATGACAAAGGTCGACCCAGTTTCAAAATGGACTGGGTTCCAAAGACCAATTGATCCTGCTCTGTGTCGGAGAAGCTATGGATGCATATTATCAAACTTCAGTTTGTTGTTAGTGGCTGTTCCAGACACATGATAGGAGGCATCTCTCAACTGTATAACATTCAGACCTTTGTTTGAGAGTATGTGTCCTTTTGCGGGAAAGGAGGAAAGGAAGAGATAACAAATGGGGTTAGTATTTAATGACATGAAGAATTTTCGGATCTGTTCGAGATTATGTGTGCTGTTCTCAAACCTTCTGGATGCAAATTCAATCGGTGAATTACGGTTTGATTTTTCTTCTCTATATTCCTGAGTTTATCTTAATCTGATTCATTTCAAAGACAATTTTTTATTTTCTTATAGTTTTTTGTTAGTAGGCATTATTTGGGAAGTGATATCAAGAAAGTGATAACGGGCAGTCTAAAAGATGTGTAAGGGACTAAATCTGAATTGTCTAGACTCTGTGTTCAATGTGCTGGTAGGCACGAAGGATTTGACTGTGTGGATTTAGATAGGATTGTTTGGACTGACCATACGACGCTCGAGTAGATTGGGCAGTGAGATAAACGCGAGAACCTACAGGATACACTAAATTAATACGCATCTAGAACAGTGGTTCAAATTTTCCTTGATGTACAGACTTATGTCCTTAATTCTGGTTCTGATAGGGCGACTGGGGGTTCTGATAAAGTAGGTCTGTAGGAAATTATTTTCTTTCTTTCTATATGTCAGTCATATGTTGCTTGCTCTGCCTGATTGGAAGAGATCCGACCTGGAATGCAACATATGCAACTCTATTTCTATGCATATTTTTTATCTATGAAATTCTTCCTATCTGTTATCCATATGATGTCTCCTCTACGTGATCGGAACATCCGACCTGGAACACAGCATATGCACCCTACTATCTCTATATCCCTCAATATTTGTTAGTCATATGTTGTTCCCTCTGCGTGATTGAAATAGATCTGACCTGGGACACAACATATGCATCTATCTCTAAATCTGTCTTCCTCCTTAATAATTGTTTACTCACCTAAAGTAAGGAGTCCTTAGGAAGTTCTTGATAACCAAGGTATATCGGGAAGTGGGGAACATGTTCTAGTGCAACTAAAATTGAACCATTTAAAGGTTGTCTATAGATCTCGTTGCTTAATTTAAGTGGACAACAATACCCATGGTTGTCGTCAGCTAAATGGTTTATTTTGAAAAGTTTGTCGATACTCTCCGTGTTTAAGTGGACCACAATACCAACAATTGACCAGATCTATTCATGAAGGTGATGGTACTGATAAACAAGTTCAGGCTGTTTCACAACTTTGATCCCAAATATCTTTTCTTTTTGATAAATTTGTTCATAGTTTTCCTCTATGTATAAATTTAGGGGGAGAATTAAAAAAAAAAAATTCAAAAATCAAACAAAAATCGGAAAATTCAAAAATCAAACAAAAAATCAAAAAATTAAAATCCAAAAATAGTGTTATTTATGTTTTATTTCTTTTTCAAAAAAAAATCAAAAAACCAAAAATATTTTTGTTTACGTTTTATTTTTCCATAAAATATGAAAAATCCAAAAATATTTTTTGTGTGCTAAGTTTTCCTTTAGTTTTTTTTGTCTTGAAAAGTGATTTCAGGTATAGATAAGACTCATGGAGACTGAATTGAAGATTTCTGAGCCAAAGCTTCATCCGTGATCATCGAAGAATTTTTATTCGAAGGAGCAAGAAATGTAGATTATTCTTTCAAATTCAATCTTTCAACCCCAGAAGCAAGATAAAGATGAAATTGGAGATTATGTGACGGATTGCATTGAAGCCTCATCAATCAGTTAGCTGCTATCTTAAACCTGCTAAAGTGATCCAGAAAATTTGTTCTCTCTGATGTTCTCTCTGAAGATTCTCAAGCTGAAAATGCTATCTTTCAAGAATCAGTACGTCAAGCCTCCTCACCCAATGTGCGTTCAGAGTCAAATCTTGAAGAAAAGCTCAAGTGCTCAAGATGAATTCATTCATTCAAGATTCATCAAGTACATCTTGAAGCTGTGAAGTCATCGAAGATAAAAGCTGAAGCCAAGCTCCCAATGAAGATTATCAAGAAAAGCCAACTACCTTTTTAGGGGGAGCTTGTTGGGTCATTTAAGAAAAGAAAAGAAAGCTATAAACCAAGGGGGAGATTGTTGGGTCAAAATTATGGTTTATACTTTAAATTTTCTAGGAAAATGTATTTTTGTGTCTTGGACCGTAAATAGATTGGTGTTTACGGTCGTATACGTGTTTACGGGTGTGTTTACAACCGTAAACAGGTTTACGGCCGTAAACCCATTCACGGCCCATGTTCACCAAGCCCATGTTTCTCATGTATAAATATAGGTGTAAGTGGCGAGGAGTAGAGTGATGAACAGAAAAGGAGTGTACGGCCTAGAGAGAGAGAGAAAATAGTGTGTTTTGTGTCTGAATCTTGTCTTTGGATCTACATTCTAATCATCAAATAATACAAGATTCATCATATTCTTCTTCTCCTTCTCTTCTATTTGATCTGACATCATCCGTTTGATTGGGATTCCGCACCATCAAACGGATCTGATTGATACACATGCATTTTGGGGACTTACAAGGCTGAAGGTGTCATTTGATGCTGAGGGATCTGAGGTTATAGAAAAGAAATCCAAGGCGGTGCTTCTGAAATATGAAAGAAAAGGCGAAATATATCTTTTGAATCTGAAACCGATCAAAGGGAAGCCACCCATTTGCCTTCTTACGAAAGCGTCGTCGGATAATAGTTGGCTATGTAACTGAAGGTTGTCCCATCTAAATTTCAAGGATATAAACAAACTCGTACTTGGCGATCTTGTACGTGGCTTACCTCTTCTGAAGTTTGAAAACATATGTGTGCTGCTTGTGATCTAGGAAAGCAAAGTCATAAAAGTCCCTCGACTATTTTCAATACCAAAGTAATAGAGCCACTAGAATTGTTACACATTGATATTTGTGGCCCATCTGCCATCGAGAGCATTGGTGGTAATAAGTATATTCTAATTATAGTTGATGATTTTTCAAGATTTACTTCGGTTTACTTTCTTAGATAGAAATCAGATGCCACTTCAATGCTAAAGGATTTCATCAAGCATATTGAGCTTCAATGGCGAAAGCCCGTTCGGGAAGTACGTAGTGATAATGGTTTTGAATTCAAAAACCAAGTGTTTGAAGAATTCTTGACTGGAAGATGAGTTGCTCACAATTTCTCTGCTCCTTACACTCCACAACAGAACTGTGTCTATCCGAAGAAATCTTTCCGATGACACTTTATCAGGCGATCACTCTAATGAACTTATATGAGGAATTCGTGAATCTTTTTAATGAGCCCAAAAAAGCTATTTCTTCAAAATCAAATTCAACAAATAATAAGGAGGATGAAATGAAGAAAATCATTGATGATGGTGCCAAAGATCTTGGAAAAGAGCCCCCAATTCTAAAGGCTTTTGAAATTCCACCTCAGCTACAAGCAACGGATGCTCTAGTTCAGGGGGAGGGTTTCGCTTCAACCTCCACACCCGATACACTTGTTTAGGGGCAGAATACAAATCCAGAAGGCAACACTGATATTCTAATCCTGGGGAGAATCCGATTCCAAATATAGAGTCACATACAAACTTCCAGGAGGAGAATGAGAATGAAAATAATGAATCTGATGCTCCATCGGAATTTGAAGACATAAATGCAGAATTAGATCCAGGCTATGATCTGAACTACCCTCCATTGACCAAATGGACTAAAGATCATCCAAAATCTTAAGTAATCAGAGCAGCGTCTTCAGGAGTTCTCATAAGGGCTCATCAAAAAGCAAATCAAACTGCATTATTTTCAAAAATAGAATTTTGCACGTTTAATTCGTTCATCTCCAAAATTGAGCCTAAAACTTGTTGGGTTTTAGTTCAAAATATAGTTTCATAAACTAGAAAAATATGGCAACAGAAGACTTTAAAATTTTGAAATAACATAAACAATTTTATACCCACCAAGGATCTTCTTGCAAGTTGTAGAAAAATTTAAACACAAACCAAAGAAGAGGTGAAGAAATGACAACCTTTGAATTTCTTTAGGTCCTCTTGGGAGGCTTGGAAGTTGATGTAGAATGTGGAACCTTTGAGACACCAACAATTACTCAACTTGATGTAGATACTAGTCCATAAAATCTTAAACCATTAAGCGTTAAGTTCATAACCAATATGGACTTAAAGAACGCATGAAGATGCAAGTGTTCTTGAAGAAATGAAGAGCAAAAGGGATAGCATAACATGCTCTAAGCATGTTACGGTTTTAAGAGTAAGAGAATGAGCAAAATTTCAAGAATGCAAGCCTCTTATTTATATGCATAAAGTGAAAGTATTAACCATTAGGTCTTAACACCTTAACCACTTATGCCCCCCTGTCATAAACATGTTTCCCATGCTTCATTTCTTTAGAATAAACTAATGGAAAGCCCATACTTTTGTCCTTTTATCAAGTTCCAAAAAATGATTAAAGAAAGGAAGTAATAAGTTTAAATGTTATAAAACCAAGTTTTATAAAATATAAACTTTGTCTTTTGAGTAAAAGACAAAAGGGTTTCAACTAGTCCAAAAAGTTGTACACAACTTATTAATTCATACCATATGAATTATGTAATATTACTTGCTAATGAAAATTATTATTTCCATGAAATACGTAATTTCAAAATTAATTATAAGAATTTTATTGAATATCTATTAAAATCAATTTCTACTAAATAATCAATTATATAAAGTTGTTGTTAGTGTGACCCACTAGTCCATGGATTTCGCTCCATTCTCATCACTTTCTGGTAATCAAGCTCTTATCTTGCTTTATAGTTCATTATGTCTCTTTGTGGTTTATTTTCTGGGATTTTTGTCCAAGTAGCATGATTTATGAGTCATGGATGTCCCAAGTTGATTATACTTTCAGATCTGGAGTTATTAAGGGCTATAAAGACATAAAGGTGCAAACTTTATGCCATTTGAGTCTCATGCAAACCTTAAGGATGTTGTTATGGCCTTTTTAAGACCAAAGGGGCCATGCATGGAAGCAAGCCCGAGACTTTACGTGATTAACTAGTTTCTAGGCACTAGATCTAGGCTTTCATGCTTTGGTTTGGAATGCTAAGGCTGTCAGGACAAGATCTATGTCCTAAAGGAACTAGGGATTTAGCTAAACCCTTCAAAAAGGGTTATCAATGGGTAAAGTTGGAAACTTTACCCTTAGAAACGCCATTTCCAGTGAACAAGCGAAGTATGGGCTATAGATCTAGAGAGTAAGGGTTTAATCTGTTAAGATGGCCAATCAGACAAAAGGACTCTTCGAGTCCATGAGGGAACTCGACGAGTCAGGTTGTGTTGTCCTGTTTCAGTTTATGGTAGAACTTAACGATTTTGTAGAGGGACTCGACGAGTTAATTCGCCAAGTCGTGACTATGAGAAGTTCGATAGGACTCGATGAGTCAGAGGAACGAATCGGCAAGTTGGGTCGCGATTTCAGGACTTATGAGTTAAAAAGCTCAACGAGTTGAAAGGTTGAATCGGCGAGTTGGTAAACCCAAAATGTTGACTTTGACTAGGGGTAAAATAGTCATTTTTCCCTTAGATGGATTTTCAGTTTTCTAACTAAGTATTATTGTATAGAGTTAGTCGGGGAGTCGTAGGAGCAGCCAACAGAGATTACTCACAAACGAGTTCAACATTCAGTTTGAGAGGTGAGTTTCCATTAGTAGGAACGGGTCTAATGCACCAAGGCCGGGCCGTATATGTAACATGTTAGTAGTTGAGTAGGGCAGGGCCCACATCTTATTGGAGCTGAGTGTGGGCGGGGCCCGAATCTTGTAGTATTATTTGAGTAGACTTATGTGATTGTTTAATAGATATACTTGTTGTATTTGTGATATTTGTATGCATGTTCGTAGCGGAGTGTGGGCAGGGCATGAATCTCCTTGACAGCAGAGTGTGAGCATGGCCCAAATTTCTTGGACAACAGAGTGTGGGCAAGGCCCGAATCTTCTAGATAGCGGAGTGTTGGCGGGGTCCAAATATCCATGAGAGTGGGTGGGGCTCGTATCTCCTAGTTGCATGTTATATGTATGGTATGTGGTAGTTTAGGGGAGCTCACTAAGCTTCATGCTTATTGTTTCAATTTTGGTTTCCAGTACTTTTGCTAGCAAGGGAAGGGCTCGGGATTATCGCATGACACACACCACGCTTTTCTAGCCTGAGATATTTCACTCTAATATTTGATATGATATTTTGATACTTTTAGAGTTATGATGATTTTTTGAGATACATGGTTTATGATGTTTACTTGATGATGATTTGTATGGTTTTAATAATGAATTAAAAATGAAATTTTCGGACCGTATTTTTGGGATGTTTCAAGTTGGTATCAGAGCTTTGGTTTGAGGGCTTTGGGCACACTCTCGAGTGTGTTTGAACTCAAACTAAGGACTTGGTATGATTTTTTTCAAAAGAGAAACATGTTTCCAAAAAGAATCTTGAAAAGAAAAGAAATTTGAAAAGAGGAAAAGGGTGTGGTGCATGCAATCAACCGAGCTCAAGTAAGTACTCCCAAATTACCCATACAATTTTATGTTATGATATACTTATTAGCTTTATGAGAAATGCATGCTAGATTATGACTAAGGATCTAGGAAGGATGCCTTATGTGCCTGTTGTATGTGTATCAGCTATATGGGAACTATATGATATTACTGAGTAGTCAGTATGATGGCCTGATTAGAATATGTGTACTCAATGCTCGAATGATGCTTGCTTTGTGCTTTTAGGAGTTCTAATTTTATTTTACTAACTAGTAAACGAATATGTTAAGTTACATATTGCAAGGACTAAATAATTTCAGAAGGATAGGTTTAGCCTTATTTCGCAGCTCTTGTTTGAGTCTAACCGTTGCAGGGAAGAACCTCTCATTTGAAGAATTATCTAGTCGTAGTGATATCTAATAATATTCGCGAGCTAGTTAGGGGAAAATAGTAGGGACTTCTTATGCAGCTGATGGCGGAGAGTGGGATGGTGATTACCCTAGGGCAAGCCTAGGATGAGAGTAGCGCATGAAGCATTAGTAGTAGAAGGGACTTGGTGAAGTCAAGGCAGTTCTTAAGGAAAGTATGGATAGATGTGGAAGATAGTATGGGCCCGTACTACTGAAAGCAGAGGATCCGTACTCAAATCAAGAAAGGTTGAGGGAATCCATGGAACTTGAAGTGTATATATATATATATATATATATATATATATATATATATATATATATATATGATCCCTCGAGAGTTGTTTAGTATTCTGATGTTTGTTATGGTGTATTTTCAGTATGGTGACACTACGTACTAGGCCAGTTGGCACTTCAGGCACTGGTGAGGGATCAGGCTCGGGCTCTGGTGCCAGGCAGATGGATGAGCAGACAAGGGAGTTTATTTCGTCTTAGATCACGCACAACATTTTAGAGCAGACTCCTGTGATCTTTGGATCGATCAAGGAGGGTATTTTGGAGCTTATGGATGAGAAGCTGAGTGCTTTCCGCACTAAGGTGGCAGCCATGGTGGGGTCGCATACACTGACTTTCTGGGAGTTTAGGGCTTGTGGAGCTCCCGACTATCCTAGGGCTCAGGATCCCATTGCTAGCAGTAGATGGTTGGCTGATGTCGCCAACACATTCCGTACGAGTAGATGTCCTGAGGAGGAAAAGGTCAGACTTGCATCTGGTCTTTTGAAGGACAGGGCACGAGACTGGTGGGAGGAGGTCGGACGAACCATTGGGGATGATACAGTTTTAGACGGTATGACCTAGAGTGATTGGTCAGCCAGGTTCAGATCCGAGTTTTCACCTATGATAGAGGTGCAGCAGCTTGCTAGGGAGTTTCAGGATTTACAACAGACTACTGAGATGGTGATGGAGATCAATGCTATGTTTAGGGAGAGGGCCTTTCTCGTTCCGTAGTATGTGGCGGACGAGGAGATGAAAAAGGCCTGATATCATGAGATGTTGGGGAGTGACATTTGGTAGTTTGTGAGCCGATCCAGCTGCAAAAAGCTGGAGGATATGATTGCCAGAGCTATAGAGAGAGATTGACCTAGAGATGGAGAAGAAGAGGAAACCGGATGCGACATCTGGTATGGAGGGTTTAGGCAAGAAGCCTAAGAAAGATTCCCAAGGGAAGGGCCAGCAGGGCCGATGCCGCTATGGCAAGTGTGGCAGGGGGCACGATGGGTCGGGTCAGGCGAGTAGTTCGGGTTGCTTTAAGCGCGGCCGAACTGGTCATGTGAGCAGAGACTGTACATCCACCACCACCACCACAACATCTGATCTGATTTGTTTTCAATGCAATCAGAGGGGCCACAAGCGGTCCTAGTGTCCGAGCTTGGCAGCAGCAGGACATGTAGCAGCACCCGCTCCTGCTACATTGAGAATTACAGATGGCCGTCAGGGCCGTGCTGAGGCGCCAGTGACAAAGAGTAGAGCTATCCAGTTGATAGCAGAGGAGGCACGTGCAACTCCTGATGTCGTTACGGATATGTACCTACTCCTTAACTCTTTATTTATTTTGATTATTGCTTATGTTTAAGTGTTTGTTATAGGATCCTTGTAAACGTCATATCTGCTCTGGTACTGTTTGATTTGGGTGCTACCCGATCCTTTGTGTTGCTCGCGCTCAGCAAGGGATTTGTAAGAGCTCCAGGGGAGCTGAATTGCCTACTAGAGGTGGAGATAACATATGATAGGACCGTCAAGATTGCGAGGGTTAACAGAGGATGTACCGTACAATTATTCGATCAACAGTTTTCAGTAGATCTGGTTCCTATTCCCCTGTGTGGGAATAAGGTTATAGGTATGGATTGGTTGAGCCCTAATGGGGTAGTGATTGACCGTGAGTAGCAGCTAGTGAGGGTTCACATACCTAGTGGGGAAGGGGGGGGGGTTAGTGTTCCAGGGCGAGAGGCCACAACATGGACCGGTGTTTTGTTCAACAGTGAGGGCGAAGCGCCACTTTCAGCAGGGTTGCGCAGGATATGTCGCCTTTGTCATTGATACCTAGGATAAGGGTAAGGCGAAAGTTGATGATGTACCGGTAGTGCGGGAGTACCTATACGTATTCCCGAAGGATTTACCTGGGATACCTCCGGAGAGACAAATCAAGTTCAGGATTGACCTAGTCCTTGGTGCGGCTCCGATAGCCAAGGCACCGTATCGGTTGGCTCCTCCCGAGATGTAAGAGTTGTATACACAGCTACAGGAGCTGCTAGACAAGGGATTCATTAGACCAAGCAGTTCGCCATGGGGAGCCCAAATCCTATTTGTGAAAAAGAAGGACGGGTCACATCACATGTGTATAGACTATCGGGAGCTGAACAAGGTCACAGTGAAGAACTGTTACCCACTTTCGAGGATAGATGATTTTTTTGACCAGCTTCAGGGAGCATCTTGGTTCTCCAAGATTGATCTATGGTCGGGGTATCACTAGATGCGATTCAGGGACGATGATGTGCAGAAGACAACTTTTAGGACTCGCTATGGTCATTATGAGTTTGTGGTGATGGCATTTGGGCTCACCAATGCTCCAGCCGCGTTCATGGACCTCATGAACCACGTATACAGACCAATGCTGGATCGGTCTGTAATAGTTTTTATTGATGAGGGAGGTGCTGGAGACATTGAGGAGGGAGAGATTTTTCGAGAAGTTCTCCAATAGTGAGATCTGGTTGGCGAGGTGCAGTTCCTTGGGCATCTTGTAAACCAGAAGGGTATTCTGGTCGATACGGCCAAGATTGAGGCCGTGATGCAGTGGGAGGTTTCGAGGTCTCCATCTGAGATTTAGAGTTTTTTGGGTCTAGCGGGTTATTACAGGAGATTCATCCATTATTTCTCCAAGATCACCGTTCCCTTGACCCGACTAACTAACAAGTCGGCGACATTCCGCTGGGGGCCGGAGCAGCAGGCAGCCTTCAAGACTCTTATACGCAGTTATGCGAGGCACCGATTTCGACTCTGACCGAGGGAGTTGATGACTTCGTGGTTTATTGTGAGGCATCGATTTCAGGCATGGGTGCAGTTCTGATGCAGAGGGGTCATGTGATAACTTACGCGTCGATGCAGCTACAGCCGCACGAGGATAATTATCCGACGCATGATTAAGAGCTGGGGGATATGGTGTTCGCCCTCAAGATTTGGCGACATTACCTCTACGGGGTCTGTTGTAACATTTACACAGATCATAAGATTTTGAGGTACCTCATGGATCAGCCGAATCTGAACATGAGGCAGCGTCGGTGGTTAGATGTGGTAAAGGATTATGACTGTGAGATCCTTTACCACCCGGGCAAGGCGATTGTGGTGGCTGACGCCCTAAGCCGCAAGGTGGTAGTGGCTCTGATCTGATATTTGTGTTTAAGGATGACGATGATCACTCCACTGTTGGAGCAGATTAAAGAGGCGCAGGTTGAGGGCCTGAAGGAAGAGCGCCAGAAGTGAGAGAGGATTGTAGGTCGGGTGGATTCATTTGATTATGATAGCCAAGGGTTGTTGACTCTACATGGGAGGGTCTGGGTTCCGTACTCGGGTGGAGTACGGCAGGTTCTGATGGATGAGGCTCATAAGTCGAGGTTCTCCATCCATTCTAGGGCAACGAAGATATACCAGGATCTTCGCCCTGACTACTGGTGGCTCTGCATGAAGTGGGACGTAGCATGGTACATAGTGAGGTGCCTGATCTACAGGAAGGTCAAAGCAGAGCACCAAAGGCCTCGCGACAAGATACAACCATTAGACATCCCCGTGTAGAAGCTGGAGGACATTACTATGGATTTTATCACTAAGCTTCCGAGGACCGCACGTGGGGTCGATTTGATATGGGTCATCGTGGATCTTATCTCGATCTAGGAGAGCATATTGGCCGAGATTTACGTGCGAGAGGTAGTGGCACGATATGGAGTGTCTGTCTCAGTACTGTCGGATCGAGATGTCCATTTTACTTCCAAATTTTGGAAGCAGTTTCACGACGAGATGGGTACTCGTCTCCACTTCAGCACTGCTTTCCATCCCCATAATAACAGACATAGTGAAAGGATGATTCAAACTCTTAGGGACATGCTTCGTTCATGTGTTTTAGATTTCGGTGGCAGTTGGTATACGTATCTCCTGTTATCAGAGTTTTCGTATAACAACAGTTACCATGCCAGTATAGATCGGACTCCTTTCGAGATGCTCTACGGGAGGAAGTGTAGGACCCCAATTTGTTGGGGTGAGGTCGGTCAGAGGATCATGGGGAGTACTGAGGTAGTACTCAAGACCACAGAGCGGATCCAGCAGGTCTGGAGCAGGCTCCAGATTGCTCGGAGTTGACAAAAGAGTTATGCCGAAAAGCAGCGTTCGGATTTGGAATTTCAGGTGGGCGAAATGGTCCTCCTGAAGGTGTCACCCTAGAAGGGTGTTATCCGGTTCCGTAAACGGGGCAAGTTGGGCCCTAGTTTCATCGGTCAGTTTAGGGTTTTGGCCCGGGTGGGCCGAGTTGCTTACCGATTAGACCTTCCAGTAGAGCTCAGTCAGATGCACAACACCTTCCATGTTTCTCAGTTGTAGAAGTGCTTAGTGGATGATTCAGCAAGGGTACCCCTTGAGGATATTCAGGTTGATGACAGCCTAAATTACATTGAGTGGCCAGTAGCTATCCTTGACAGGAAGTCGAAGGATTTGAGGAGTAAGAGGGTGGAGTTCGTAAAGGTGCAATGGCAACACCGTAAGGGCTCAGAGTGGACCTAGGAGCCCAAGGAGGAGATGAGAGAGCACTACCTAGATTTGTTTTTAGACACAACAGACTTCGAGGACAAAGTCTAAGTCAAGTGGGGGAGAATTGTAACGCCTGGTTCCTGGTATGTTTTTAACATAATTATTTATTCATTTTGGAAGGGCTACTCGACGAGTTGGTGGCGCTAAATCGTCGAGTAAAAGGTAGAATATGTGCGGGTTTTAAGTGAACTACTCGACGAGTAGGACAACCTGGACGAAAACCCTAATATTTAGGGCTTGAACCCTATTGAAGCATCATATCTGGCCTCCACCCCAACCTCTGTCACCTCCAAACCCTAATCTCGAAACCCTATTCAACCTTGAGTGATCTTGAGCTATTTCTTGCCATTTTTTGAGTGGTTTGTGTGTTCTTGAAAGAAGAAGAAGGAGGAGCTTGAAGGTTCAAAGAGAAGATTATAGATCTAAGGATTTCGCTCCATTCTTATCACTTTCTGGTAATCAATCTCTTATCTTACTTTATAGCTCATTAGATCTCTTTGTGGTCTATTTTATGGGATTTTTATCCAAGTAGCATGATTTATGAGTCATGGATGTCCCAAGCTGATTATACTTTCAGATCTGGAGTTATTAAGAGCTGTAAAGGCATAAAGGTGGAAACTTTATGCCATTTGAGTATCATGCAAACCTTAAGGATGTTGTTATGGCCTTTTTAAGACGAAAGGGGCCATGCATGGAAGGTAGCTCCAGACTTTACGTGGTTAACTAGTTTCTAGGCCTTAGATCTAGGCTTTCATGCTTTGGTTTGGAATGCTAAGGCTGTCTGGACAAGATCTATGTCCTAAAGGAACCAGGGTTTTAGCTAAACTCTTGAAAAAGGGTTATCAATGGGTAAGTTGGAAATTTTACCTTTAGAAAGGTCATTTCCAGTGAATAAGCAAAGTATGGGCTATAGATCTAGAGAGCACGGGTTTAATCTATTAATATGGCCAATCAGATAGAAGGACTCTTCGAGTCCATGAGGGAACTCGACGGGTCAGGTTGTGTTGTCCTGTTTCAGTTTATGGTAGAACTTAACGATTTTGTAGAGGGACTCGACGAGTTAATTCGCCAAGTCGTGACTATGAGAAGTTCGATAGGACTCGATGAGTCAGAGGAACGAATCGGCAAGTTGGGTCGCGATTTCAGGACTTATGAGTTAAAAAGCTCAACGAGTTGAAAGGTTGAATCGGCGAGTTGGTAAACCCAAAATGTTGACTTTGACTAGGGGTAAAATAGTCATTTTTCCCTTAGATGGATTTTCAGTTTTCTAACTAAGTATTATTGTATAGAGTTAGCCGGGGAGTCGTAGGAGCAGCCAACAGTGATTACTCACAAACGAGTTCAACATTCAGTTTGAGAGGTGAGTTTCCATTAGTAGGAACGGGTCTAATGCACCAAGGCCGGGCCGTATATGTAACATGTTAGTAGTTGAGTAGGGCAGGGCCCAAATCTTATTGGAGCTGAGTGTGGGCGGGGCCCGAATCTTGTAGTATTATTTGAGTAGACTTATGTGATTGTTTAATAGATATACTTGTTGTATTTGTGATATTTGTATGCATGTTCGTAGCGGAGTGTGGGCAGGGCATGAATCTCCTTGACAGCAGAGTGTGAGCATGGCCCAAAAATCTTGGACAACAGAGTGTGGGCAAGGCCCGAATCTTCTAGATAGCGGAGTGTTGGCGGGGTCCAAATATCCATGAGAGTGGGTGGGGCTCGTATCTCCTAGTTGCATGTTATATGTATGGTATGTGGTAGTTTAGGGGAGCTCACTAAGCTTCATGCTTATTGTTTCAATTTTGGTTTCCAGTACTTTTGCTAGCAAGGGAAGGGCTCGGGATTATCGCATGACACACACCACGCTTTTCTAGCCTGAGATATTTCACTCTAATATTTGATATGATATTTTGATACTTTTAGAGTTATGATGATTTTTTGAGATACATGGTTTATGATGTTTACTTGATGATGATTTGTATGGTTTTAATAATGAATTAAAAATGAAATTTTCGGACCGTATTTTTGGGATGTTTCAAGTTGGTATCAGAGCTTTGCTTTGAGGGCTTTGGGCACACTCTCGAGTGTGTTTGAACTCAAACTAAGGACTTGGTATGATTTTTTTCAAAAGAGAAACATGTTTCCAAAAAGAATCTTGAAAAGAAAAGAAATTTGAAAAGAGGAAAAGGGTGTGGTGCATGCAATCAACCGAGCTCAAGTAAGTACTCCCAAATTACCCATACAATTTTATGTTATGATATACTTATTAGCTTTATGAGAAATGCATGCTAGATTATGACTAAGGATCTAGGAAGGATGCCTTATGTGCCTGTTGTATGTGTATCAGCTATATGGGAACTATATGATATTACTGAGTAGTCAGTATGATGGCCTGATTAGAATATGTGTACTCAATGCTCGAATGATGCTTGCTTTGTGCTTTTAGGAGTTCTAATTTTATTTTACTAACTAGTAAACGAATATGTTAAGTTACATATTGCAAGGACTAAATAATTTCAGAAGGATAGGTTTAGCCTTATTTCGCAGCTCTTGTTTGAGTCTAACCGTTGCAGGGAAGAACCTCTCATTTGAAGAATTATCTAGTCGTAGTGATATCTAATAATATTCGCGAGCTAGTTAGGGGAAAATAGTAGGGACTTCTTATGCAGCTGATGGCGGAGAGTGGGATGGTGATTACCCTAGGGCAAGCCTAGGATGAGAGTAGCGCATGAAGCATTAGTAGTAGAAGGGACTTGGTGAAGTCAAGGCAGTTCTTAAGGAAAGTATGGATAGATGTGGAAGATAGTATGGGCCCGTACTACTGAAAGCAGAGGATCCGTACTCAAATCAAGAAAGGTTGAGGGAATCCATGGAACTTGAAGTGTATATATATATATATATATATATATATATATATATATATATATGATCCCTCGAGAGTTGTTTAGTATTCTGATGTTTGTTATGGTGTATTTTCAGTATGGTGACACTACGTACTAGGCCAGTTGGCACTTCAGGCACTGGTGAGGGATCAGGCTCGGGCTCTGGAGCCAGGCAGATGGATGAGCAGACAAGGGAGTTTATTTCGTCTTAGATCACGCACAACATTTTAGACCAGACTCCTGTGATCTTTGGTTCGATCAAGGAGGGTATTTTGGAGCTTATGGATGAGAAGCTGAGTGCTTTCCGCACTAAGGTGGCAGCCATGGTGGGGTCGCATACACTGACTTTCTTGGAGTTTAGGGCTTGTGGAGCTCCCGACTATCCTAGGGCTCAGGATCCCATTGCTAGCAGTAGATGGTTGGCTGATGTCGCCAACACATTCCGTACGAGTAGATGTCCTGAGGAGGAAAAGGTCAGACTTGCATCTGGTCTTTTGAAGGACAGGGCACGAGACTGGTGGGAGGAGGTCGGACGAACCATTGGGGATGATACAGTTTTAGACGGTATGACCTAGAGTGATTGGTCAGCCAGGTTCAGATCCGAGTTTTCACCTATGATAGAGGTGCAGCAGCTTGCTAGGGAGTTTCAGGATTTACAACAGACTACTGAGATGGTGATGGAGATCAATGCTATGTTTAGGGAGAGGGCCTTTCTCGTTCCGTAGTATGTGGCGGACGAGGAGATGAAAAAGGCCTGATATCATGAGATGTTGGGGAGTGACATTTGGTAGTTTGTGAGCCGATCCAGCTGCAAAAAGCTGGAGGATATGATTGCCAGAGCTATAGAGAGAGATTGACCTAGAGATGGAGAAGAAGAGGAAACCGGATGCGACATCTGGTATGGAGGGTTTAGGCAAGAAGCCTAAGAAAGATTCCCAAGGGAAGGGCCAGCAGGGCCGATGCCGCTATGGCAAGTGTGGCAGGGGGAACGATGGGTCGGGTCAGGCGAGTAGTTCGGGTTGCTTTAAGCGCGGCCGAACTGGTCATGTGAGCAGAGACTGTACATCCACCACCACCACCACAACATCTGATCTGATTTGTTTTCAATGCAATCAGAGGGGCCACAAGCGGTCCTAGTGTCCGAGCTTGGCAGCAGCAGGACATGTAGCAGCACCCGCTCCTGCTACATTGAGAATTACAGATGGCCGTCAGGGCCATGCTGAGGCGCCAGTGACAAAGAGTAGAGCTATCCAGTTGATAGCAGAGGAGGCACGTGCAACTCCTGATGTCGTTACGGATATGTACCTACTCCTTAATTCTTTATTTATTTTGATTATTGCTTATGTTTAAGTGTTTGTTATAGGATCCTTGTAAACGTCATATCTGCTCTGGTACTGTTTGATTTGGGTGCTACCCGATCCTTTGTGTTGCTCGCGCTCAGCAAGGGATTTGTAAGAGCTCCAGGGGAGCTGAATTGCCTACTAGAGGTGGAGATAACATATGATAGGACCGTCAAGATTGCGAGGGTTAACAGAGGATGTACCGTACAATTATTCGATCAACAGTTTTCAGTAGATCTGGTTCCTATTCCCCTGTGTGGGAATAAGGTTATAGGTATGGATTGGTTGAGCCCCAATGGGGTAGTGATTGACTGTGAGTAGCAGCTAGTGAGGGTTCACATACCTAGTGGGGAAGGGGGGGGGTTAGTGTTCCAGGGCGAGAGGCCACAACATGGACCGGTGTTTTGTTCAGCAGTGAGGGCGAAGCGCCACTTTCAGCAGGGTTGCGCAGGATATGTCGCCTTTGTCATTGATACCTAGGATAAGGGTAAGGCGAAAGTTGATGATGTACCGGTAGTGCGGGAGTACCTATACGTATTCCCGAAGGATTTACCTGGGATACCTCCGGAGAGACAGATCAAGTTCAGGATTGACCTAGTCCTTGGTGCGGCTCCGATAGCCAAGGCACCGTATCGGTTGGCTCCTCCCGAGATGTAAGAGTTGTATACACAGCTGCAGGAGCTGCTAGACAAGGGATTCATTAGACCAAGCAGTTCGCCATGGGGAGCCCAAATCCTATTTGTGAAAAAGAAGGACGGGTCACATCATATGTGTATAGACTATCGGGAGCTGAACAAGGTCACAGTGAAGAACCGTTACCCACTTTCGAGGATAGATGATTTTTTTGACCAGCTTCAGGGAGCATCTTGGTTCTCCAAGATTGATCTATGGTCGGGGTATCACTAGATGCGATTCAGGGACGATGATGTACAGAAGACAACTTTTAGGACTCGCTATGGTCATTATGAGTTTGTGGTGATGGCATTTGGGCTCACCAATGCTCCAGCCGCGTTCATGGACCTCATGAACCACGTGTACAAACCAATGCTGGATCGGTCTGTAATAGTTTTTATTGATGAGGGAGGTGCTGGAGACATTGAGGAGGGAGAGACTTTTCGAGAAGTTCTCCAATAGTGAGATCTGGTTGGCGAGGTGCAGTTCCTTGGGCATCTTGTAAACCAGAAGGGTATTCTGGTCGATACGGCCAAGATTGAGGCCGTGATGCAGTGGGAGGTTTCGAGGTCTCCATCTGAGATTTAGAGTTTTTTGGGTCTAGCGGGTTATTACAGGAGATTCGTCCATTATTTCTCCAAGATCACCGTTCCCTTGACCCGACTAACTAACAAGTCGGCGACATTCCGCTGGGGGCCGGAGCAGCAGGCAGCCTTCAAGACTCTTAGACGCAGTTATGCGAGGCACCGATTTTGACTCTGACCGAGGGAGTTGATGACTTCGTGGTTTATTGTGAGGCATCGATTTCAGGAATGGGTGCAGTTCTGATGCAGAGGGGTCATGTGATAACTTACGCGTCGATGCAGCTACAGCCGCACGAGGCTAATTATCCGACGCATGATTAAGAGCTGGGGGATATGGTATTCGCCCTCAAGATTTGGCGACATTACCTCTACGGGGTCTGTTGTAACATTTACACAGATCATAAGATTTTGAGGTACCTCATGGATCAGCCGAATCTGAACATGAGGCAGCGTCGGTGGTTAGATGTGGTAAAGGATTATGACTGTGAGATCCTTTACCACCCGGGCAAGGCGATTGTGGTGGCTGACGCCCTAAGCCGCAAGGTGGTAGTGGCTCTGATCTGATATTTGTGTTTAAGGATGACGATGATCACTCCACTGTTGGAGCAGATTAGAGAGGCGCAGGTTGAGGGCCTGAAGGAAGAGCGCCAGAAGTGAGAGAGGATTGTAGGTCGGGTGGATTCATTTGATTATGATAGCCAAGGGTTGTTGACTCTACATGGGAGGGTCTGGGTTCCGTACTCGGGTGGAGTACGGCAGGTTCTGATGGATGAGGCTCATAAGTCGAGGTTCTCCATCCATTCTAGGGCAACAAAGATATACCGGGATCTTCGCCCTGACTACTGGTGGCTCTGCATGAAGTGGGACGTAGCATGGTACATAGTGAGGTGCCTGATCTACAGGAAGGTCAAAGAAGAGCACCAAAGGCCTCGCGACAAGATACAACCATTAGACATCCCCGTGTAGAAGCTGGGGGACATTACTATGGATTTTATCACTAAGCTTCCGAGGACCGCACGTGGGGTCGATTTGATATGGGTCATCGTGGATCTTATCCCGATCTAGGAGAGCATATTGGCCGAGATTTACGTGCGAGAGGTAGTGGCACGATATGGAGTGTCTGTCTCAGTACTGTCGGATCGAGATGTCCATTTTACTTCCAAATTTTGGAAGCAGTTTCACGACGAGATGGGTACTCGTCTCCACTTCAGCACTGCTTTCCATCCCCATAATAATAGACATAGTGAAAGGATGATTCAAACTCTTAGGGACATGCTTCGTGCATGTGTTTTAGATTTCGGTGGCAGTTGGTATACGTATCTCCTGTTATCAGAGTTTTCGTATAACAACAGTTACCATGCCAGTATAGATCGGACTCCTTTCGAGATGCTCTACGGGAGGAAGTGTAGGACCCCAATTTGTTGGGGTGAGGTCGGTCAGAGGATCATGGGGAGTACTGAGGTAGTACTCAAGACCACAGAGCGGATCCAGCAGGTCTGGAGCAGGCTCCAGATTGCTCGGAGTTGACAAAAGAGTTATGCCGAAAAGCAGCGTTCGGATTTGGAATTTCAGGTGGGCGAAATGGTCCTCCTGAAGGTGTCACCCTAGAAGGGTGTTATCCGGTTCCGTAAACGGGGCAAGTTGGGCCCCAGTTTCATCGGTCAGTTTAGGGTTTTGGCCCGGGTGGGCCGAGTTGCTTACCGATTAGACCTTCCAGTAGAGGTCAGTCAGATGCACAACACCTTCCATGTTTCTCAGTTGTAGAAGTGCTTAGTGGATGATTCAGCAAGGGTACCCCTTGAGGATATTCAGGTTGATGACAGCCTAAATTACATTGAGTGGCCAGTAGCTATCCTTGATAGGAAGTCGAAGGATTTGAGGAGTAAGAGGGTGGAGTTCGTAAAGGTGCAATGGCAACACCGTAAGGGCTCAGAGTGGACCTAGGAGCCCAAGGAGGAGATGAGAGAGCACTACCTAGATTTGTTTTTAGACACAGCAGACTTCGAGGACAAAGTCTAAGTCAAGTGGGGGAGAATTGTAACGCCTGGTTCCTGGTATGTTTTTAACATAATTATTTATTCATTTTGGAAGGGCTACTCGACGAGTTGGTGGCGCTAACTCGTCGAGTAAAAGGTAGAATATGTGCGGGTTTTAAGTGAACTACTCGACGAGTAGGACAACCTGGACGAAAACCCTAATATTTAGGGCTTGAACCCTATTGAAGCATCATATCTGGCCTCCACCCCAACCTCTGTCACCTCCAAACCCTAATCTCGAAACCCTATTCAACCTTGAGTGATCTTGAGCTATTTCTTGCCATTTTTTGAGTGGTTTGTGTGTTCTTGAAAGAAGAAGAAGGAGGAGCTTGAAGGTTCAAAGAGAAGATTATAGATCTAAGGATTTCGCTCCATTCTTATCACTTTCTGGTAATCAATCTCTTATCTTACTTTATAGCTCATTAGATCTCTTTGTGGTCTATTTTATGGGATTTTTATCCAAGTAGCATGATTTATGAGTCATGGATGTCCCAAGCTGATTATACTTTCAGATCTGGAGTTATTAAGAGCTGTAAAGGCATAAAGGTGGAAACTTTATGCCATTTGAGTATCATGCAAACCTTAAGGATGTTGTTATGGCCTTTTTAAGACGAAAGGGGCCATGCATGGAAGGTAGCTCGAGACTTTACGTGGTTAACTAGTTTCTAGGCCTTAGATCTAGGCTTTCATGCTTTGGTTTGGAATGCTAAGGCTGTCTGGACAAGATCTATGTCCTAAAGGAACCAGGGTTTTAGCTAAACTCTTGAAAAAGGGTTATCAATGGGTAAGTTGGAAATTTTACCTTTAGAAAGGTCATTTCCAGTGAATAAGCAAAGTATGGGCTATAGATCTAGAGAGCACGGGTTTAATCTATTAATATGGCCAATCAGATAGAAGGACTCTTCGAGTCCATGAGGGAACTCGACGAGTCGAGTTGTTCTGTCCTGTTTCAATTTATGGTAGAACTTAACGAGTTTGTAGAGGGACTCGACGAGTTAATTCGCCAAGTCGCGACTATGAGCAGTTCGATAGGACTCGACAAGTAGGAGAAACGACTTGGCGAGTTGGGTCACGGTTTCAGGACTTATGAGTTAAAAAGCTCGACGAGTTTAAAGGTTGACTCGGCAAGTTGGTAAACCCATAATGTTGACTTTGACAAGGGGCAAAATGGTTATTTTACCCTTAGATGGATTTTCATTTTTCTAACTATGTATTATTGTATAGAGTTAGCCGGGGAGTCGTGGGAGCAGCCAACGAAGATTCCTCACGAACGAGTTCAACATTTAGTTTGAGAGGTGAGTTTCCTTTAGTAGGAATGGGTCTAAGGCACCAAGGCCGGTCCGTATATGTAAAATGTTAGTAGTGAGTAGGGCGGGGCCTGAATCTCATAGCAGCCGAGTGTAGGTGGGGCTCGAATCTTTTAGTATTATTGAGTAGACTTATGTGATTCTTTAATAGATACTTGTTGTCTGTGTGATACTTGTATGCATGTTTGTCATAGCTACTTGTGAAAAAGGTTTGATCACAGTCAATGTCATGAGTATGATGAGGACCATAGTCAATGACATGAGTATGAGGAAATCTTTTTATAGAGGAATTCATTACTCCATCTAGCCTTGCTATAGGGATAAATTTTTAATCAAGCCGATACTTGATTCTCATACATGGATTACATCTAATGTTAAGGACTCTAAGTTATTTATCATATTCGAGATCTGACATAGCATCTTGGTATTTGATGGATTTTCCGGAAACCATCAATAAAATTTCATCAATGAGAGATTCCACATTTCTCACGTCATTGATGATTTCTACCACTAATGCGAACAATTTGTGTCTGTGAATGGCTATTATTGAAGTTTAAAAATCCTTGTTAAAATTAGTGTCAACTAATTTTTACATAAGGTTATGGTTCTTGACTTACTTCAAGTTCCATGTACCTCCCAATTGCTTTGTCATTAGAAGCTCTCTTTCTATTAACTTAGCTTTCACAAGAATAAGAAGACTTATTCTTGGCGGTTTTGCATATAATAATCTAAGCCACATTTAGAGTATTATTCAAATATGTATTTAGTAGATTTTGGGTTGAGATGCTTTAGTCCAACACGACTTCAAGTCCAGAAAACATTAAATAAGATGAAGATGGAGCCCTTCCATACTAAATCTAATAAAGTGTTTAATCTACTTATTAGCTGGTATTTGTATTCAAGATACAATTAATAGTGATTGAAGTATTATCCCAAAAAGATTTAATTAGTATATTTCTACTAATTAGAAAGTAAATCATACCAAGTAAGATTTAATTCATCCTTTATTATCATTAAGGCCTTAGTTGGTTCTTACCGGTTTGTATCTCAACTTTTGAAACCTTCAACATAGATTTCATAATTATGATTTACCATGTAAAGTATAATTCAAACTATTATAGTTGTTAATAAAGTTGATTTGGTATCTTGTGCATAATCTCAGACATTCATTTGAAAGGAAGTCATACACCAAAGTGTATAGTTCCTTAATTATTTTCTCTACACGTTGGTGAAAATAACAATAAGAATCCTTTATATATAAATAAGGTTCACATATGTCAAATAAACTACATTATTTTCCTTCAAAGATCCATTTCTTGAAGTTGGAATATGTGAATGTCATTTATATAATAAAGATAAATGGCATACCCAATTCATCATATCCATGAATACAACAAGATCATTTGTCAATCCGAATGGCATGACAAGGAATTCACAATTCCCATAATGAGTACAAAAAGCAGTCTTCGGTACATCCTGCTCGTGTACTTTCAACTGATGATAGCCAGACCTCAAATCATTCTTCAAGAAATAGCTAACACCCTAAAGTTGATCAAACAAGTTGACTATGCGAGGTAGTGGATACTTGTTCTTGATAGTTACTTTATTTAGCTCACGGTAATCAATACACATTTGCATCAATCCATCTTTCTTCTTGACAAATAATAGCGGAGCACCCCAGGGAGAGGTACTCGGTCGAATAAAGACTTTGTCAGGTAATTCCTGCAGTTGGTTCATCATTTCCTTAATCTCGGCTGGCACAAGCCGATAAGGAGTCTTTGCAATTGGAGCAGCACCAGGTACAAGATCAATTTAGAATTCTACTTTGCGTATGTGGAGGTAGTCCAGGCACTTCATCAGGGAAAACATCACGATATTCATTAACTGGAATATCAGTTACAATTTTCTTCCACTCTTTTGAGATATCAACTGTATAGGCCAGATAAGTAGAACACCCCTTCGATATAAATTTACGAGCTTTTAGGAAAGATATTATTTTAAAGATTTTATTTCTTTGTTCATCGTAGACATAAAGAGGATTATCCCCTTCAATAGGAACACATACTATCTTTTCATAGCACAAGAGTTCTGCACGGTTCTTTGACAACCAATCCATGCCGAGAATAATATCAAAGTTGGGCAAGGAGATAGGAATGATGTTAGCAAGAAAATTATAACCTTCAATTTTATGACACAATCCCTATAGAATTTATTAGCAAGTAACGATATACTTCCCGTAGTATCTACATGAAATGGTTGCACGAATGCATAACAAGCAATTTGAAAGGATGCACAAATTCATGAGCCACAAAAGAATCTGAGGCACCAAAATCAAATAAGATATGAGTAGGTCTAGAGTTGAATAGAAATGTACCAGTCACAACATTTAAGTCTTCACGTGCCTCCTCCGTGGTAATTTGGAATGCACGACCTTTAGATTTTGGCACCTCCTCCTTTTTAGTTGGAGTACTCTTTGGTTGTTGGACGAAAGCTTGACTCTCCACCATTTGACTAGTAAGAGTAGGGCAGAAACGCTTCATGTGGCCAGTAAATCCACAACCAAAGCATGTAACATTCTTCATCGGGCAAACGAGCTTCATTTGGCCTACTTCTCCACATCCATAACAGACCACTGATCCTTTTTGTAATATGTATTCACCCTGATGATTATTTCCACAATTTCGACACGATGGCGACTGAAGAGAAAAAGATTGTTACATACCGCGACCACGAGAGGTATTATGAGATTGCACTTGTTTACCAGGATCAGTTCAAATAGATTGAGCCGGTGGAATAGAGGAAACATGAACAGTTTGATCAATACATGGATGCTTCAGAACAGAAAGAGTGGAACCACATATTTCTAAGTCATGCTTGCGCTTTCGGGCATAATGAACAGCTTTATCAAATGACAGAACATCCCGATTAACCACAAAATCACGGATTTCATACCGTAGTCCTTCCATGAATAACTAAATTTTATCGTCTTCATTTGGAATATACTTTGCAACAAACCGTGATTTCTGATTGAAATGAGTTTCATAATCACTCACAGTCATTCCTCCCTGTTTAACCTCAGGGAATTCTTTCTCCAATCTTCTCCTCATGTCTAGAGGATAGTACTTTCCTAGAAAGCGATTTTTGAACATTTCCCAAGATAAATTCTCTTGGTGATACTTGTTGAGAGCTTCGAATGTTGCTTCCCACCAGACCAAGGCTTCTCCTATGAGCATTGCAGAAGCATAATTAGCCTTGTATTCATTAACCACATGAGAGATACGAAATACTTTTTCTGTGTTCCGGATCCATGTCAGAACAACAATGGGATTAAGAACAGCTGAAAACCCCATAACACCATTACTCTTGAAATTTTTGAATGAGGGAAGTTTCACCTCTCCTTTTGAAGATTCTCTGGTGGCTTTCACTTTACCTTTATCATTATCATTTTTGTGTTCTTCGAGAGTCTGCTGAATAACACCAGTAAGTTTATCCAAGACTCGCTCCTCACGAGGGGATACTGGAGTATTTACTTCATCAGGATGAAGTTCTCCACCCACATTTGTTGTATAGCTATTCACCTCTTCAGCCATTGCTCTGAAATTTCGGAGTAATATAGTATTTTAGAATATTATAATTTATTATAACCTAATACTTCAATTAAGTCTTTCCAATGGTTTGTATCCATATCTTACAATGAATCCGTTCATATATTGAACTTCTAATAGTTTAAGTCTAAATACCAATCTATAGGGTTTATGTCACTTAAACTACTACTCTGATATGATGACTGAAAGAACTACTACTGCTTTAATACCTTTACTATATTATTACTCCAAACATGCTACATGCATATTCATAATATAATTTACAGAAGTCCGGATACTTACCAAAAGACTAGATACAAACCAACTGTTAAGAATTTTTACAGAGTTTTATATATTACATAATTTCCCAGGAATTTATATACTAAATACAAAAGTTATAATATTATCTATTCTACATCATCTAACGGTACATAACTATACTGGATGCGTATCACCTGCAATAATTAAACACTGAGCGGGATAAGCGGCTGACGCTTAATGAGTTCAATAACAGTTACAATATAATGCTATGCTACATATATATATATATATATATATATATATATATATATATATGTGGCATAGCATCATATTATATATATATATATATATATATATATATATATATATATATATATATATATATATATATATATATATATATATATATATATATATATGACAGAAACAAAGAGGGACAATGAACAACCAAGGCAAATGAGTATCATATGACAGGCTTTCCATATCAACCAATAATCTGATTCAAAGATTTAGAATCAATTAAATACAACAATTTCAACATGATATACATCAATAAGACTTCAGCCAAAGTGGCATAGAAAATACAATTTTGAATTATCATTTTGCTAGAATATACAGGCTTTTAGCCCTATATAGCATTCTGCCAATACCAAAGTGATACGAGTCATTCTCTACATGGCCAAAGGCACAAAGCCAATACCAAAGTGATACGAGACATGCTCTACCTGGCTAAACACTTCATACCAATACCAAAGTGATGCTTAGTCATTCACTACATGGTTAAAGGTAAAGCTTCATTATCATAATAACACGGGAAGCACATTGCACATATAACACATAACGTACAATTGTCCCTATATTGAAGTCACCATGAAATAACCGAATGATAAAATACTGATTTGGGCAGCACTTCGTTTCTAGATATGACTTTCTTTGAAGAAAACGGGACTTAGTGTGGGCAGAGTTTCGACTGAAAATATTATTTTCTAGGGGTCTTTGGTGCGCCGGGGCTTGCTTCGGGCGTTGTGGTAGTTTCCTAGGCTTCTAGGGGTGTTAGGATAGTTTAGAAGAAATAAGAGGGTGTAAAAGTGTAAAATTTTCTAAAAAATCCGGGAGGTCTCGCACCCCTTTTATAGTGGCCGAAGCCTCACATTACGCGAGGCATAATTCCTCGTACGCTGGCGTACTGCCTCGCAAGGCTCTTCGTTGGGCGTACGCTTTTGTATGCTGAGCATAGGAGTGGATTACTTCGGACGCGTCAAGGCTACGAACACGTGTGCAACAAGCGAGGGAGTAGGCGACGTGGCCAATCTCGGACCGTGAACAAAAGTACGCTCGGTGTACTCTGATATTTCAAACTTCTATAATTCGTAACTTCTGCATACGAGCTCTGTTTTGGACGTTCTTTATATCCACTCTTAGGTGAGACCGTGCTCTACAACTTTCGTTTAGACTCTGTCGGCTAATTTTGAATATATTTTTTAAAATTATATTTTTAACAGGCCGGGACAGGAAAAATCCGTTAAAAATTCATAACTTCTTCATTTGATGTCTGTTTTTATCTGTCTTTTTACCGTTGTACTACTATTTACGAGACCTTCGATTCTCATTTAAGTCGTGTCGGCTAAAAATCAGTCGATCTTTATTTTGAATTTCGGGCTGTGTACTGCTATGCCAAATCATAGAAAAATCATAACTTTTTCATACGAAGTCAGATTTGGACGTTCTTTTTATGAAACTTATCGGTTTAATGAATACTAAAACTTTTATTTAGATCATTAAAGCGAAAATGTAGTTTACCATAAACTCACTTTTTATGTCATACGACGTCGGTTCTGTCACGAAACTTCAATAAGTCATAACTTCTTCGTTATAATTTGGATTTCAGTGAGGTTTTCACCTAAATGTTTCTAACGAGATAATTTATAACTTTTAATAACATTATTTTTACTTATTTCCGACTTGAATTTTACATTTACGTTAATTTCAATATTTGACTTTTTGATCGGAATCTCATAAGACTTCCCATCACTTTCTGAATGATTCTAAATATAGTTTTACTTCAATTCTCGTAAAAACTATCTTGTTAGAACGCAAGGCTCAAAATTATATATATTATATATTAATATTCACTTTTAAGCTATCAAGTTTACAAAACACGATAATTATACATGGTCATTAACATGTATGTTACAAATACCTCCTCCTTTTTGAGGAGTTCGTCCCCTAAATTACAACGATTTAAACAAATGGGGATATTTCGATCTTATCTCATTCTTATTTTCCCAAGTATAATTTGGGCCTCGATGGTGACTCCACTTTACAAGCACCAACTCCACTTCTTTATTACGTAATTCAATCGTTCTTTCGTTTACGATCTCTTCAGGCTCTTTTACATATCTTAATTTATTATCCAGTTTCACCTTGGATAACAGGACCGTTTCATCATATATGCTTAAACATTTACGTAGATAACTCACATGAAACACATCATGAATACCTGTCAAATATTCCAGTAATTCCAAACGGTATGCTTGCTTACCAATTCTCTGGATAATTTTGAAAGGACCTACAAATCTAGGACTCAATTTTCCTTTCTTCCCAAATCGCATAATGCCTTTCCATGGGGATTCCTTTAGCATTACAAAATCACCCAACTGGAATTCTATGGGTCATCTTCTCTTTTCCGCATAGGACTTTTGTCGATCCTGAGCCGCTTTCATTCTTTCTCTTACAATTTTAATCTTGTCAGTGGTGTCTTGAATCATTTTAGCGCCTCCAAAGATTTTCTGTCCTACATCATGCCAACATAATGGAGTACAACATTTACTACCACATAATGCCTCATATGGTTGCATTTTGATTGAAGTGTGGTAGTTTTTGTTATATGAAAATTCGACAAGAGGTAAGTACTTGTCCCAGTTACCACCAAATTCCAAGACACATGCATGAAGCATATCTTCCACTGTTTGGATTGTTCTCTACGTTTGACCATTTGTATGGGCATGATAAGTTGTGCTGAGAGTAATCCGAGATCCTAATTCACATTGCATACTTGCCCAAAAATGAGAAGTGAAGCGAGTATCACGATCGGAAATAATCTTTAGTGGCACGCCATGTATCACAACAATCTCATCCAAGTATACTTGTGCGTATTTCTCCATTGGAGCTGTTTCACGCATGACAAGAAAAGGTACACTCTTAGTCAGTGCATCAAAAATTACCCAAATGCTATCATTCTGTCTCGCAGTCTTTGGCAATTTGGTAATAAAATCCATGAAAAGCTCCTCCCATTTCCACATGGGAACATTAGTACTTTCTGGACTCCCGTATGGATTTTGGTGTTCCTCTTTGACTTGTAAGAATACTAAACATTCTTGCACGTATCTTCCAATGTCTCTCTTCAATCTAGGCCACCAATAATCAAATCGTACATCATAATACATTTTACTTGTACCAGGATGTATTGACAGTTTAGACTTATGGGCTTCATCTAAAATCTTCTGTCTTAGTCCACCAATCTCTGGAATCCATAGTCGATTCTTAAATACTTTCAGTCAACGTGGATCATCAAGTAAAATATCAGCATAATATACTGTGACAAATCGATATTTCGAGACAATGTAATGTAAAACCAATCAAATTTAGGTCAAAATATAACTTTCCTAAAAATCTTATATGGGTTAAATAAAGTAGTAGGAATCTTATCAAGGTTTTCATACATATAAAGAATCCTAAAATCCGAGTTATAACGAAGAAGTTATGACCAACCGAAGATTCTCAGCAAAACCGGCAACACCGATTAAAAGAAAAACGCGAAGTTTCAATACAATAGTTTTTAGCCTTAAGTATCTAAATGAAAGTTATAGATAATCTCAAACCGTGAGCGTACATAAAAAGAACGTCCAAATCTGACTTCGTATGTGAAAGTTATGATTTTTCCAAGATTCGGGTATAGCAGTAGACAGCTAAAAGCTCGAAATAGAGCTCGAGATACTTTTGACCAAAACAACCTAAATGAGAATCTAAGGTCTGACGAAAATGGACACCGGATGAAGAAGTTATGGATTTTTAACGGAATTATCGCGTCCCGTTAAAAATAAATAATTAAAAATAAATCATAATTTGCCGATGAAGTCTAAACGATAGTTGTAGATCATGTTTTTATCTATGCGTGCATATAAAGAACGTCGAAAACGGAGCTCGTACGCGAAAGTTATGGATTTTACAAGTTCGGGGTCCAAAATCCGAGGCTGTCAGGCCCCCACAACGTGGCACAAGCTTGCCGCGACCCGGCAAGTGACTGAGGGCGTCCAATCAATGGAAGAGGATAGGTTTGACTCCCCACGACGTGGCCATCACTTGCCACGACGTGGCACACCCCAAAAATGCCCCTATAAATAGATTTCAAGGGCTCCGAGTTCCATTGCTCAGTTCCCTTCTTTCTCGCACCGAAACTCTGCGTTTAAGCCCCCGAGACCCTCCCAAAGCCCCGGTTTTCACCTTCAAGTCCCGAAGGAAGGTTTTGTGTTCTCGAGATTCCCGAGATTCCCGAGAATCCCGAGATTTTCCCGCGTTTTCAACTGTTCCTGTCAAAGTTCTGCTCGATTCTTCTCTTGACTATTTCAAATCAACCACTTCAATCATGTGAGTTCATACCCTTTAACTAATGTTTTAAACTACTTTTAAATGTTTTGTAGGGGGGAATACAAGTAGAATCATGCTAGTATTATATCAATCACATGCGATTAATAAGTAGAATTACGCTAGTTATTACATCAATCACATGTGATTAATATACAACATTCAATAGATTTGGCTACTCATTAGCCGTTTTACCAAACAGTTTCCTTCAAATGATTTTTATAAACATTTTATATGTTTTAAACTACTTATTACAATGTACATTTTACTCGGTACATTACCTTTCAAACTTATTTACAACTTTGTTTCAATCAAATGTTTCCTTATACTCAAAACTGTTTTATCATACTTATGCCTTCAAATTGTTTTATAGATCGACATCAAGTCGATCTTTTCTTAAAATAATATTTATGTTTCAAATGTCTTACAAAATTTATTTATGCTTTTATATTATAAATTGCATGCCTCTATATGTATAGTTATATAAGAAATGTTTAAAAGACTTAGGAAGGCTATCCACCCTATTTCCTTTTCGCGCCTTGAGATGTGGTCTGGTGGGATATTGGGTATTCGTCCGAAAGTCGTTTAAATATTAGTTATATATCATGTGTACATATATAGTCATAAAAGTTCTTTCCAGTTCATCCCATGCCCTTAGTTAGTAAGGGTATACATCCATGACCATACGTACCAGTTAGACTGCTAGTAAACTACCATATGGGTAGTTTAGGAAGATACTAGAACCGTTACTAGAACGCGATATCATACAATGACTCAGTTCATTCATGAGTCAATACTTTCTAGAACATTACATGTACAACTATACTAGGAAGAGAACATATACAACTATACTAAAACGAGAAACATTACCCTTACATTAATACGTTAACAATTGTGATCCACTGTATCGGAGCATGCCTTAAATGTCATGGCCCGAGTTGTAGCCAGAATTCTCTTGGAGGGAGAGCGTTGAGTTTGCGTATAGATCTATACTGGATTGACAATCCTACACCTTGCTGCTAGCTACAGCCGGACCTGCAGGTCTGCGGGTGCCAAACGTCATTCCGTTATTACGACCGTTCTTTATGTCGTTGTTATCAGTCGATAGTATGGTGCAATTATCACATTATACCTTAATATAAATCCGGTTTAAGGTAGTTAGTACAGCAGTAGTTCCTATAATACAAAATTACAGTACTACAATGATTTATCCATTACGTTTTTAGTGATAACCTCACTTAAACTTTAATGTACAAACTATATTTTGTTAAAAGATAGTTACACTTGGGAAATTACACACTTGTACATCAAACGAGCATACAAAACAGTTAAGCCTTGGTAGAAGGCTACTTTAATAGAAAATATAGGTTTTTCTGAGAGATTCAAACTTTTTCAAATACTTACAATTCATATACACTTTCAAATTCTTATAATACATAGACCTACAAATTCTTACATACAAATTAAGACACTAAATTCTTATGATCTCACCAGCTTCAAAGCTGATACTCGCTTTCAAAATTACTTGTATCCTCAGGTCATCATAGACAGGTACCGATGCAAGGAGAAAGGAAGATGGAGCTTGTTGAAGACTTATCTTTCATTTTGATTTATGCTTTAGTGTTTATCAAAATTTGACAGAATACAATTGTATAATAATTATTTTATTAATGCAATGGATGATGTTGTTGCTTGTTTACTACTTTACATTGTTGTTGATATTATACATGACGTCCTCCGCCCCAGAACGTTTCCGCCGTTCTCGGTTTTGGGGTGTGACATGTACCATCCCTTCCATCTTCACATTTTCTGGCTTTAAGGCCTCTACTTGCCATTTATTTAGTTCATCAAGAATAGTGAAATTTACTGTAGTGTGAGTAATAACATAACACACACTATTATGATAAACCTTCTTGCTAAGTGCATCGACAACTACATTGGCCTTTCTAGGATGGTACAAGATTTCACAGTCACAGTCTTTGATCAACTCCATGGCTCGCTGTTGTCTCATATTCAAAGTTTGCTGACTGAATATATACTTGAGACTTTTGTGGTCAGTAAACAATTGCCATTTTGTACCAAAAAGATAATGCCTCCAAATTTTTAGTGCAAATACTACTGCAGCGAGTTCGAGGTCATGGGTGGGATAATTCTTTTCATGCTCTTTCAGTTGTCTTGAGGCATAGGCTATTACTCTACCACACTGCATCAACACACAACCGAGTCCCAACCTTGAAGCATTGCTATACACGAAAAATCGTTATCACCTTCTGGGAGTAATAAGATTGGAGCACGAATCAAAAGATCTTTTAGAGTTGAGAAAGCTTTTTCTTGGGCTTCACCCCATTCGAACGTTACTTCCTTTCGTGTAAGACTTGTGAGAGGTACAGTTATACGCGAAAAATCTTTAATGAATCTCCAGTAATATCCTGCGAGACCCAAGAAACTGCGAATATGAAAAGCATTACGGGTTGCTTCCCAATTCTGAATGGCTTCAATTTTGGTAGGATCTACTGATATACCGTCACCAGTAACCACATGGACATGAAATTGAATTTGGCGAAGCTAACATTAACATTTGCATAATTTAGCATGTAGTTTCTCCTTTCGAAGAAGTTCTAATATTTCATGAATATGAATGGCATGATCAGCTTCAGACTTGGAATATATTAGATTACCATCAATGAATACGATGATAAATTTATGGAGCATTGGGCGGCATACCAGATTCATCATATCCATGAATACAGCAGGAGCATTTGTCAATCCGAATGACATGACAAGGAATTCATAATGCCCATAACGAGTACGGAAAGCAGTCTTCGGTACATCCTGCTCGTGTACTTCAACTAATGATAGCTAGACCTCAAATCAATCTTCGAGAAATAGCTAACACCCTGAAGATGATCAAACAAGTCGTCTATGTGAGGTAGTGGATACTTGTTCTTGATAGTTACTTTATTTAGCTCACGGTAATCAATACACATTTGCATCGATCCATCTTTCTTCTTGACAAATAATACCGGAGCACCCCAAGGAGAGGTACTCAGTCGAATAAAGTCTTTGTCAAGTAATTCCTGCAGTTGGTTCATCATTTCCTTCATCTAGGCTAGCGCAAAATGATAAGGAGTCTTTGCAATTGGAGCAGCACCATGTACAAGGTCAATTCAGAATTCTACTTGCCTATCTGGAGGTAGTCCAGGAAATTCATCGGGGAAAACATCACGATATTCATTAACAACGGAAATATTATTTACAATTTTCTTCCCCTCTTTTGGGATATCAACTGTATAGGCCTGATAAGTAGAACACCTATTCGATATAAATTTACAAGCTTTTAGGAAAGAGATTATTTTAAAGATTTTAAGTCTTTGTTCACCGTAGACATAAATAGGATTCTCCCCTTCAATAAGAACACATACTATCTTTTCATAGCACAAGAGTTCTGCACGGTTCTTTGAGAACCAATCCATGCCGAGAATAATATCAAAGTTGGGCAAGGAGATAGGAATGATGTTAGCAAGAAAATTATAACCTTCAATTTCTATGACACAATCCCTATAGACTATATCAACAAGTAATGATATACTTCTCGTAGTATCTACATGAAATGGTTGCGCTAGTGTATAACAAGTAATTTGAAAGGAATGCGCAAATTCATGAGACACAAAAGAATCTGAGGCACCAAAATCAAATAAGATATGATAAGGTCTAGATTTGACTAGAAATATAAAGATCACAACATTCGGGTCTTCACGTGCCTCCTCCGTGGTAATTTGGAATGCACGGCCTTTAGATTTTGGCACCTCCTCTTTTTTAGTTGGAGTACTCTTTGGTTGTTTGACGGAAGCTTGACTCCCCACCATTTGACTAGTAAGAGTAGGGCATAAACGCTTCATGTGGCCAGTAACACCATAAGCAAAGCATGTAATATTCTTCATCGAGCAAACGAGCTTCATTTGGCCTATTTCTCCACATCCATAATAGACCACTGATCCTTTTTCTAATCCGCATTCACCCTGATGATTCTTTCCACAATTTTGACATGATGGCGACTGAAGAGAAAAAGATTGTGACATACCGCGGCCAAGAGAGGTATTATGAGATTGCACTTGTTTACCAGGGTCAGTTCGAATAGATTGAGCCGATGGAATAGAGGAAACATGAACAATTCGATCAGTACGTGGATGCTTCGGAACAGAAAGAGTGGCTCCACATATTTCTAAGTCATGCTCGCGCTTTCGGGCATACTGAACAACTTTATCAAATGACAGAACAACCCAATTAACCACGAAATCACGGATTTCATACCTAGTCCTTCCATTAATAACTAAATTTTATCGTCTTCATTTGGAATATACTTTGCAGCAAACCGTGCTTTCTGATTGAATTGAGTTTCATAATCATTCACAGTCATTCCTCCCTGTTTAAGCTCGGGGAATTCTTTCTCCAATCTTCTCCTCATGTCTAGAGGACAGTACTTTCCTAGCAAGCGATTTTTGAACATTTCCCAAGATAAATTCTCTAGGTCATACTTGTTCAGAGCTTCGAACGTTGCTTCCCACAAGACCAAGGCTTCTTCGATGAGCATTGCAGAAGCATAATTAGCCTTTTCTTCATTAGCCTTGTCTTCATTAACCACATGAGAGATACGGAATACTTTTTCTCCACCCGCATTTGGTGTATGGCTACTCACCTGTTCAACCATTTGTCTAAAATTTTGGAGTAATATAGTATTTTCGAATATTAGGATTTATTATTACCTAATACTTCAATTAAGTCTTTCTTATGGTTTGGATCCATATTCTTACAATGAATACGTTCATATATTGAACTTCCAATAGTTTAAGTCCAAATACCAAACAGTGGGATTTTGTTCACTTAAACTACTGCTCTAATACCATGACTTAAAGAACCACTACTTCTTTAATACCTTTACTATATTATTACTCCAAACATGATACATGTGTATTCAGAATATAATTTACAGAAGTCCGTATACTTACCAAAAGACTGGATACAAACCAACTATTAAGAATTTTTACATAGTTTTATATATTACATAATTTCCTAGGAATTTATACACTAAATACAAAAGTTATAATATTATCTATTCTACACATTCTAACAGTACATAACTATACTGGATGCTTATCACCTGCAATAATTAAGCACTGAGAGGGATAAGCAGGTGACGCTTAGTGAGTTCAATAACAGTTACAATATAATGTTATGCCATATACATATATATATATATATATATATATATATATATATATATATATATATCCTTCTTAGTAAATGAAGGTTTTTTTCCACATGTCAATCTCTCATTAGTTTTGACACTTGTCATTTTGGGGTATTTTTGAAATAAATATTGTCCACTTGTGTATTTTTCATTTGTTTCAATTTTTAAAATTAAAGTCATACTTAAATATGTAAAGTCTTAAATACATATATATATTATATTAAATTGCAATAAATACGCTTCTTCCTTTCTTGTTTTAAAGTTGTATATTAAAAAACATTTTCTGTTTACATTTTAATTTAATGCTTAATCTTTTTTAAAATCAACCCGTGTAATACACGAGTCTCACACCTAGTATATATATAGGGAAAAGATCAAATGAGAACATCTAAAAGGTTGAGAACGCGAGAACAGTTCTTAACCAATCAATATATAAGAGCATATTAGTAATTGTATATTTTAATTAAATTAAATTAAAATAAAATCAATCAAATTCCCTTAAATTTAGGATCAGTTACCAAAAAAGAAGGAAATATTTGATTTTTTATTTTTCTTATTAATGAAATATAAATAACATCTTTATCAAAAAAAGAATTTTAAACTAAAAAAATTTAATTTTTTTTTCTTAAATTTTTTTTCTCCTATTTCACGTTTTTTTTTTCGAAAAAATTAATAGAAATCCAACCCCCAATCAAAACATTTGTATTCATAAACAATTTTTTTTTCAAAAAAACTAATACTACTACAATCACAAATGAATACATATCAATTTACAAGTAATCCAATTCCTTTCTTTTAATCAACCGAAAATAAAAGGGGTGTAAAAATTATCCTTTCTTCATAAAAGAATATCTTTAATCATAAATAAATACACTTATTCACATATGATTACACTGCTATTTACAAATGAATACATTGTTATTAACAAATGAATACCTTGGTATTCACAAGTGAATAAAGGAATACATCTAATCAATAATAAATACACTCATTCACACATGATTACACTGCTATTTACAAATGAATACATTGCTATTAACAAATAAATACCCTGCTATTCATAAATGAATACCTCTCTCACGCATTTCATCAAACAGCCCAATCGTCCCAGATACAAAGCCAATGAACCCGATGTCAAATACGTCCTCCACAACCAAAGATAATCCTTATATAAATTTGGAAGTAACACAAATCTAATGTTGCCCCTCTTGCTCATTGGTAAATACTCTTTTCCCTTTTTACCCTTCATTTTCCTTTTTACCCTTCCTTTTGTATGTGTAATGTAACAATGGTATAGCACAAACTTTCCCATGAAACCTGTAGAACGGATCACTTGAAGATACAAAAACAATCAATGATAAACTCTAGAGTATCTACCACAGTGATGACCTGCAAACTAATAAATGATGCAACAAATCAATGATGTTTTGAGAGAATTGGCAATTCACAAACTTTCCCAGCCACCCTGTCAAGAATGTGTTTTGTTTTTACTCTTCAAATTGCTCCAATTGTTGATTTTTGTGGTTGTCGCATCTCAAAATTCAAACCACACAACGCCAACAAAGACAATCCTCGATTTCAATTAATTTTTTTGTTGACCTGGTGGATCGAAACGAGAAATCAGAAGCTAAGGAAGGAAGCTTATTAATTGAATTTATGTTAAATTGACAATCAAGGAAATTTTACAAGGGCTTAATATCAATCGACATTATGAACTTGGACAACAGAAATACGAAATTGATTTAACTTGTAGCTTTTTCCGGCCACCTCCGGTTGAGCTCTGCCGTTTCCCTTTCTAGTGGTTAGTGTTGCCGCCATCGGCGACTACCTTGCTATTATTTCTGTTCTCGTGACCACACAAAAACATAGGGAGATTGAGAAACCATGTGAATTCGATTTATTCCATCTGTATCTCGATTTCCGTCAACCAAATTACCTCAAATTGTGTTTCATGCTTCGAATCCACTACCGTCTCCTCGTCTTAAATCCTCGTCTCTTCTGATTTTTAAGACCACACCCACCCACCGAAAACGCAATTAGTATTTTGTTGTTTTATCCGGGATTTTGATTGTGTGATGGTCGACGATGGAGGATGGCAGAAGATGATGAACAAAAACAGTGGTGAAGAAGGTGGGGGTGTGCGGCCGGTTTTTTCAAAATAATTAGATTATGGTTTGCTAGTTAAGTAGAGAGAGAGAGAGAGAGAGATAGAGAAATTATAGGAATTTCTATTTAATTAAATTATATAGATTTCCTATTGTACTCTTCTTTCCATTTCAAAGTTACATATTTAGCACATCAATTTTATAATCTTTCATAAATGGTCCAGTTGATAATAGCCATAAATCTGATTATTTATAAGGTTGTGATACGTTCTCGCGTTCTTAACCTTTTGTGTGTTGTCATTTGATCCTACTCCTATATATATATATATATATATATATATATATATATATATATATATATATATATATATATATATATATGTATATATGACAGAAACAAAGAGGGACAAAGAACAACAAAGGCAGATGAGTATCATATGACAGACTTTCCATATCAACCAATAATCTAATTCAAAGATTTACAATCAATGAAATACAACAATTTCAACATGATATACATTAATAAGACTTCAACCCAAGTGGCATAGAAAATACAATTTTGAATTATCATTTTGCTAGAATATATAGGCTTTTAGCCGTACCTAGCATTCTGTCAATACCAAAGTGATACGAGTCATTCTCTACATTGCCAAAGGCACAAAGATAATACCAAAGTGATAAGAGACATGCTCTACATGGCCACAGGCTTGATACCAATACCAAAGTGATGCTTAGTCATTCACTACATGGCCAAAGTTATAGCTCCATTATCATAATAACACGGGAAAGCACATTGCACATATAACACATAACATACAATTGTCCCTATATTGAAGTCACCGTGAAGTAACCGAATGGTAAAATGCTGATTTGGGCAGCACTTCGTTTCTAGATATGATTTTCTTTGACGAAACCAGGGATTTTAGTTGAAAACCTGGCTTTGTGTGGGCAGAGTTTCGACTGAAAATATTATTTTCTCGGCGTCTTTGGTGCGCCGGGGCTTGCTTCGGCAGTTGGGGTAGTTCCCTAGGCTTCGGGGGGTGTTAGGATAGTTTAGAAGAAATGAGAGGGTGTAAAAGTGTAAAATTTTCTAAACAAATTCGGGAGGTCTCACACCCTTTTTATAGTGGCTGAAGCCTCACATTATGCAAGGCGTAATTCCTCGTACGCGGGGCATACTGCCTCACAAGGCTCTTTGCTAAGCGTACGCTTTCGTACGCTGAGCGTAGTAGTTGACTACTTCAGACGCGTCAAGGCTATGATCACGTGTGCAGCATGCGAGGGAGTAGGCGACGTGGCCACTCTCGGACCGTGAATAGGAGTATGTTGGGCGTACTTCGATTTTCAAACTTCAAAAAATCGTAAGTTCCGCATACGAGCTCCGTTTTTTACGTTCTTTATATTCTCGCTTTGGTGAGACCGTGCTATACAACTTTCGTTTAGACAACGTTGGTTAATTTTGACTTTATTTTTTAAAGTTATATTTTTAACAGACCGGGACAGGAAAAGTCCGTTAAAAATTCATAACTTCTTTATCCAGCGTCTGTTTTCGTCTGTCTTTTTAGCGTTGTACTACTATTGAAGAGACCTTCGATTATCGTTTAAGTTGTGTTGGCTAAAAGTCACTCGATCTTTATTTTGAGTTTCGGGTTGTGTACTGCTATGCCGAATCTTAAAAAAATCATAACTTCTTCATACGAAGTCAGATTTGGACGTTCTTTTTATGAAAATTCTCAGTTTAATAAATATTACAACTTTTATTTAGATCATTAAAGCTAAAAAGTAGTTTATCGTAAACTCACTTTTTACGTCTTACGACGTCGTGCTGGTTCTGTTGCGAAACTTCAATAAGTCATAACTTCTTCGTTATAACTCGGATTTCAGTGATGTTTTCGCCTAAATGTTTCTAAGGAGATAATTTATAACTTTTAATAACATTATTTTTACTTATTTCCGACATAAATTTTATATTCTCATTAATTTCAATATTTTACTTTTTGATCGGAATCTCATAAGACTTCCCATCACTTTCTGAATGATTCTAAACATAGTTTTACTTCAATTCTCGTAAAAACTATATTGTTAGAACGCAACGCTCAAAATTATATATTATATATTAATATTCACTTTTAAGATATCAAGCTTACAAAACACGATAATTATAGATGATCATTAATGTGTATGTTACATCCTAGCTTGATATCAGAAGCATCTTTAGCATCACAGTGATGCCTTTACTAGGTATTATGTTCAAGTTCATTGCTCAAAGTAAATAGTTTAGGAGTAGGAACTTTCTTAAGTCAAATATGTTGTAATGTGTCAAAGCTTGTTGAGTCAGTTTCGAAGGTTTTGTAATCTGTTTACTAAGGCATTTTAGTTTCAACGTCTAAATGTTGATTCCTTAGTATTTTTTGTATACTTTTAGTTCTCCTATAAATAAGATATGTACTATGAGTTAGATAGAACTTTTGGTGTAATTCTATCTAAGCACTCACTTTGTATGTTGAAAGTATAAATGAGCTGAATCAAGATCTTATTTACTTTTGGTGTTCCAATTAAATTGTTTACTCCGATTTCTTTCATACACTCGATTAATCATATCTGCAATTGGTATCAGAGCAGGAATCATACTGCAATGAGCTGATTTTCATTCGAAATCATAAGTTTTTGACTCGCGATTTTGATTCAAAAGTTTCTCCACTTTTTGGTTCTGAAAATCATCTCTGATCTTCAATTCTGATTTGATTATGCAATTGATTTGTTTAGTCGAGTGATCGATTTGGAATTCCTGATCAATTCATTCATTCATCTATGAAATTCATCAAATTTTTCTGTAAATCACGTTCGTACTGTCATGGCGAAATTTAACATGAATACGATGACCTATTTTTCTTATATGCTAGGATCTTCAGTGTAGATTCCTATGGTAATTCCAGATTATTATCATCATTGGGCTGATTGAATGGAGGATTATCTGAATGGACTGGATTAGGAGCTTTGGAATTTCATTACTGGAAATGTTCATCCTCCTTCGAATGTTCAGAACATTGGTTCATCTGGTTCAACTCAAGCAATTAGTGATCAATCTACGAGGCTGAAGAACAATGAGAAAAGATGCATGAGGGAACTGCAAGGTGCATTGCCACCTGTTGTTTATAACTATGTGCATGGTTGTAAAACTGCTAAAGAAATCTAGAATACACTCAAAGAGAAGTTTCAAGGAAGTGAGAAAACGAAGATTAATTCTGTGAAGCAATGCTTGGTTGAGTTGAAAGAGTTCAAACAAAAAGATGGTGAATCCATTGAAGGATACTATGATCACTTGAACGAACTTATTTACAGATGCAATCATTATGGAATCACAAGGTCAACCATGGAGTTCAATCTCACATTCATTATGGGACTTCGCAAGGAATGGAGAAGTGTTAGCATGATGGTGAAAATTCAGCAGAGTTTCGATAATTCAACCTTGAATGATGTATACAACTTGTTGAAGACTCACGAAGGAGAAGTTAATGAAATAGCTGAGGAAACATAAATGAGTCAGGGAGGTCCATTAGCTTTGCTTTCAAAAGTTTTTGAGAAGGAGACACTTGAGAAAGAGAATTCTGATGAAGAAGGATTTTTCATGAATTCTGATGATGAGGCAGTAGCATTTTACTCTAACAACAATGTAAAGAAGTTTTTCAAGAAACCTTTTAATCCAAAGTCGAAACCAAATGCTGGTAAAGAGTTTTGTCAACAAAGTTGTGAGTGATGATAAGAAAAAGGTCAAAAAGAATGATGTGAAGGCTGATGATGAGAAAATTGACAAGAAGCTCAAAGCTGACTCTGGAATCGATTGTCATTATTGCCACGTTGCAAATCACGTGGCTAATGATTGTATGCTTCGGAAGAAGGATGAAAAGAAGAGCAAGGTGAAAGACGAAACATACTATGTAGAACGTCTGAAGGAAGTTCGAGCAAAAGAAAAAGGTATGTCTTTGGTTTCTAGAGGTGAAGGTGATGATGTTGGAACTTATCAAATCTGGTCATTTGGATCAGATGATGAGGAGATGCGTAACCCTACACATGGTGCAATGTATGCAAGGTTCGTGGAAAAAGATGAAGAAGTAGTGACTAGTCGTTGTTTCATGACCAAGAGTGGAGATAAATCACCAATGACCACCAAGGTACGTTCTGTTCTTCAATCTTTTAATATTCCCTTACACGCATATGATTCTGAGATAACTTTTTTTGATGATATTGTTGCTTATTTCGATACCCTTGTTGTGTCTGCTAGTAACGAGGCTAAGAAATATACTATAAAATTGCTAGAGACTCAAAAGCTGTTGGATTCGAAAAGAGGGAGGTTGAGTATCTAGAACTTAAATTGAAAAATCTTAGTTGTGATAGGGAAAATTTGGACAATGATGTAAGGATGTTATTAGCATAAAGGAACATCTATTGTAATTCAGCTAAACGTCTATATGCGAAATTAACTGCATTGCATCATTCATCGGATATGAGCAAAGAACAACATAGGAAGTTATTAACTTTTCTAACTTTCGAAGGAGAAAAGGTTGATATCACATCTTATGACTGTGAAAAAACCATAGCTGAATTTGACAGAGTTCCTTATAATCGATTTGCTTATGCTACTGTTAAAATAGATGAATATCTTGATGCTGATGAACTTGTTGAAATTGTGAATGACACATTGACCAAAAGTGAACAATTAAAAATATTGAAAAGAACTGAGAATTCGAAATCTAACTCTCAATCTAATTTCGTTGATATCGAATATAATTTTGATAGTTTAGCGAAATCAGTGAAATTGAGGAAGAGGAAAGTATCGATTGTTATCAGTTGTCTGTCATTAATGTCACATCTAAGTCTAAAGGAAAAGAAGTATGTAATGATTCGATGGTTAAGATTGACACTTACAAACCCTCTACTTCGAAAGTTTATGATTTCGACCATGTGAGTGTAAGAGATAGTGAAACTGATAGTAGTGATGATGAGGACGAGGATGAGGTTTTTAAAAATTCAAACTCAGAAAAGAATGTTTCGAACGAAACGTTCATTCCTCGAATTGTTGTTGATCAAGTGTATGGAGATGCTGAAAATTTCGACAAAGTGATGACTGAAAAAGGTGCTCATTATCTTGAAACAAATACGGTTGTGTATCCAAATTTCAAGTGCAGAGATGATATTATCTTTCCCAATCAAGTGTTTGTCACTATTGGGAATAATGATAACATTAAATCGGAATTTAACAAGATGGTTGAAGAAGATAACAAGAAAACATCAGATGGAGGATTCTTTTCAAATCAAAGCACTGTCGAAAATAATCTCACAAAGAATTCCTACATTTTCAAAGACAAAAACCACAACGAAAATGGGTTGAAAAACAACAAATTTCAAAAGAAGTTTCAAAACAAAAGGTTTTTGAAACAAATCAAATGGTTAAAATCAATTCGCAAGATTTTAAGGAATTAATTGAAAAAATTTCGAAAGAAAATGGAGTTTCAAAAAGACAAGCAAGAAAGAAATTTTTTTGGCAAGTATTGAATAATCGTAAGAAACCAAATGATTTGACAAAGAAAAAGACTGAAAAGATACTGTCTAAATATGTTAAACAATGTCTTTAACAAATTCAGATATTAAGAAAAATCCCGCTCAAACACAAAAATCTTAATCTCAATCATTACCACCAGAAAATTCTACAAAATTTAAATCTCAAACAACCAAATCTTTGTCTTGGAATCTTAATCAACATGATCACACAAAGAAGTTTCCTACATCTCAATCATCAAGGAATTTTAGAACCCACAATCAACAAAGTTTTTCACAAAATCATTTTTCAAAACATCATTCTTTTACAAAACAATCATCGAATTTTCAAAATCGGTTTTCTTCAAAAACAGGTTTTCACTCAAATGTTGCAAATCAAAAGTTTGAAAATGTTCGAACAAATCCAAATGTAAAATTCACTCCTCAAAAACCAAACTTTCCAAATCCATCTGTGAAACAACCTTCGAATGTTTCATACATAAAGGGTCATTCAGATATGAACAACTTAAATCATTGGCTTGAAGGCAAAGGCAAAATCTACCAATCTGGAAAATTTTCTCAACAACAAATCAAAGATGCCAATGAGAAATATTTGAATGAATCTTTAAGTGGAAGTTCTTATTCAAAAGAATCTAATCTGTTTGTTAAAACATGGCAACCGATTTCGAAAGTGAAGAATTCTGGGAATCAAAGTGAGAAGAAAAAGGAGAATATCAGTGAAAATCCTAAATATTCTAAAGTTTATGTTTGTGCGACTTTAACTCATGATGTGGACTTAATTAATAGTCTCAAATCAAAAGTTCGAAATTGGGTCTTAAGTTCAAGTTTACATTTTGTTTTTCAAACCAATCTCCAAGGATCCAAACAGCCTTGGGTACCTGAAATTTTCCATTAATTATAGGTTTTATGTGACGAACAATATAACGAAAAATGGTATATTGATACTGGTTGCTTGCGTTACATGACTGGAAAGAAGGAAAATTTACGAGACTTCAGAAGTTTCGATAATGCAGGAGTCATGAAGTTTGGAAACAATCACAAATGTCAAGTTAAAGGTTTTGGTGAAGTCACGAATGGGAAGTTTACAATCAACCGAGTTGCTTATGTCGAAGGTCTTCAACGTAACTTGATAAGTGTTTCACAACTTGTTGTGGGCACTGACAATCAAGTGGTGTTCAATGAAGCAGGAAGCATTATTTCAAATGTCAAAACAAAAGAGGTTTTGTTAAAATCTAAGAGACATGGTGACATGTTCACTCTCGATATCAAACCAATTGTTGGGAAACCTTCAGTGTGCTTAATTTTGAAAGCTCCAACAGATGTTAGTTGGTTATGGAATCGAAGGCTTTCTCATTTGAGTTTTCGAAATTTAAACAAATTGGTGGTAAATGATCGTGTTTGAGGTTTACCTGTTTTAAAGTTTTACAATGATACTTTATGTGCAGCTTGCGAACAAGGAAAACAACATCGTCAATGACATCCAATTGTCATAGATTCGAATATTGTTGAACCGTTGGAACTTCTTCATATTGACTTATGTGGACCATCAACTGTTGAAACACTCAACAACAAACGGTAAATTTTAGTCATTGTTGATGATTTTTCACGATTCACTTCGGTTTATTTTCTCAGGTTAAAATCTGAAGTAGCTCAAATAATGATTGATTTCATCAAGCAAATAGAAACAAGCTTAAGGAAGAAAGTTCAAAAAATCAAGAGAGATAATGGCTCTGAATTTAAGAACAATGTTCTTGTTTCGTTCTTAACGGATAAAGGAATTTCACATAATTTTTCTTCACCATATACACCACAACAAAATGGTGTAGTTGAAAGACGAAATCGTTCTCTTTGTGAAGCAGCAAGAACGATGCTCACATATGCAAATCTACCTCAATATCTTTGGGTTGAAGCAGTTTCTACAACATGTTTTACTCAAAATCGATTGTTCATTCATCGTCATTTCAATATTACTCCTTATGAAATTATCATTAACAGAAAACCTAATGTCAAATTCTTTCATGTTTTTGGTTGCAGGTGTTTTATTATGAGTCTCAAGGATAATTTTTGAAATTTTAATCTAAGGCCGATGAAGGAATATTCTTGGGGTATTCACATAATTCGGTGGCATATAGAGTATTGAATAAATAAATGAGAAAAGTGGAAGAAACATTTAATCTCACTTTTGATGATTATTACGTTAAAAGAGTTGAAAAATGCTTTGAACAATATCTAATTATTAATGAATCGAATGATGAATATACAAATGTTAATTTGATAGATTTTGATTATGATTTAATATTTGGTGTTCCTGATAGAGCTGCTAATGCTGAAGTTAATGTCGCAGATAATAGAATGTCTGAAGCATCAAAGCATGCTGGAAATTCGACATTAACACAAGAAAATTCAGATTTCAACTCAGCATCAAATTCTCCTAGAATTGAAAAAAGTATTCTAAATGATCAAGTGAAGGGGGAGCACTTGTATTCAACTTCTCAAGTTGAAGGGAGCATTCTTTCGAGGGGGAGTATCAAAATGATAATGATGTCGAGGGGGAGCATCAAAATGATATTGATGTCGAGGGGAAGCATTAAAATGATAATAATGTCAAGGGGGAGCATATTGATACAAATATGTCGAATGTGAATCAAAATGAAATTTTTCTTGACTTAACTGATAATTGCAGGTACAAAAAATGATGAAATGTATGAAGATGCACCATTGGATTTTGATCCAACATATCCACCACTAGAAAAATGGACAAGAAATCATTCAAAACAACAAGTCATTGGAAATCCACATGATGGAGTATTGACAAGAGCTCAAATTCGTGCAAAGAATGGGGTACTTAATGCTCATCAAGAGTTTTACATGTTTAATGTTTTTATTTCTAAAATAGAGCCTAAGACAGTTAAGGTTTCAATGCAAAAATCAGATTGGCTAAACTACCTGAATTCGAAAGAAACAAGGTTTTGGAGATTAATTCCTAAACCTGATGATGTTTCAATTGTTGGTTTAAAATGGATTTTTAAAAATAAAACCGACAAAGATGGAAACATTGTTCGAAATAAAGCTAGACTTGTGTGACAACCCGAAATTTCTATTATGTACAAACATATCAAGTCAAATGAAGTCAGAACAGTTGCTGTCAATTTTCAGACTCTTTAGAATAAGTTTGACTATTTTAGGATTTCACACTTTAGTGATAACAGGAGAGAGGATGCACTAGGGTTACTGTACAATGCAGTTATTCCAAAACTCTAAGAAATTAGAGTTTACTGCTTGAATAAAATATTTTTTGACAAAAAACCCTAAATCTGAGAGTATATAATGAAACAAATGACTAGATCATCTATATATACTCTCAAATTTAGGGTTTTCGTCAGAAAATATTTTATTTAAGCAGTAAACTCTAATTTCTTAGAGTTTTGGAATAACTGCATTGTACAGTACCTAGTGCATCCTCTCTCCTGTTATCACTAAAGTGTGAAATCCTGAAATACTCAAACTTATTCTAAAAAGTTTGAAAATTGACAGAAACTGTTCTGACTTCTATTGACTTGATATGTTTGTACAAAATAGAAATTTCGGGTTGTCACATCATCCCCGCCTTAGAAGGAATTTCGTCTCGAAATTAGAATTTAAGCAAATAAGTAGTTACAAATAACTAAGTAAAAAGACGAGGATATTTCAGTTTCATCTGATCCTCACGCTCCCAAGTGAATTCCGGTCCTCGCTTGGCGTTTCAGCGAACCTTCACTATCGGGATACGACTTTGTTTCATCTGCTTCACCTCTCGGTCCATGGTCACTACAGTTCTTCCACGTAGGTAAGGCTCTTGTGGAACTCGATATATTCGAGTGGGATTTCAAGAGTCTCGTCAGATCGATACTTTTTACAAGCTCGAGACGTGAAGGGTAGAATGTACGTTACTAAGCTCGCGGAGTAGGTCTAGTTTGTGAGATATAGGACCGATTTCGATAAGAATCTCGGAGGTCCTGACTATCTTGGATTTAGCTTTCCACGCGTTACGAAGAGTATTAAGCCATTCCTAGAGTGAGACTTTCTAAAGAATTTGGTCTCTCACTTGGAATTCCAAGGTTTTTTTTCTTGCTTATCTTCCCTGTCGAGGGCCACCCTCTGCTGGGTCAAAGTCGTAAGGGTTTCTGTAATTTGCGGGGAGTTTTGAATGGACTACGATAGTAGGTCTGCAAGACCTAGAATTTGGCGAATTCTGTCGGCGTCTTTGGTGCCGACAAATTCCCCACGGTTTTGGATAAATTGACAGAGTACTCAAAATTTTCCACATCACTAATAGTGTGTCTTAGGAATTTGTCTCTTCAATTCTAAAACTTGTGTTTAGAGAACTTCGCGAAAAGTTTCTCTGAGGGTAATGTTTCCATGGGTTCCTTCTTACTACGAGGGTAGATAAGTAAGTCATTACAAGGAGAATGACGCACTGATCCAAGTAAGAATGGCGTACCCTACCCACTATGCTCATGAATACTATGGGCGTATTGGTCCTATCCGAGGGGTATCACTACGGACTTGAAGTGTCTGCATCAAGTTGGGAAGGTAGTCTTAGGGACATCCTTCTCTAACACTCGAAATTGTTGATATTCGGATCTCGGTCCATTCCTGAAAGGTAACTCATTCCTTGCATTTGCTCAGCCAATTCATCTATGCGAGGCAGAGATAATGATTTCTAATGGAAATCTTGACGGAGTCCCATATAGTCGAGGCACATATGATACAATCCGTCTACTCATGGAAGGATAATACCGGAGCTCTCCAAGGTGAGAAGCCTGGTCTTCCAATTCTATTGTTGAGTAGTTCACTAAGTTGTATGGGTTGTTCTTGTATCTCTGCGGTGTTTAAACTGTAGGGCGATATGGTTGCAGTAGTCATACTAGGTTCTAAGTTTGTTCACATGATGATGCGATTACTCGTAGTCTTGGGCAGTATCCGTCCTGAATTTCATATTAGACGTCATACATGGTTCATCAATTGTTGTCTCGCATATACGAGTCGTATATAATTAAGATCGAAAAGGTAGTCGAATAACTGATTCTTTTTTAAGCTTACATCCCAACTAGGAAAAGAAGTTAAAGTGGAATCATCAATTCCAAACATGTAGAACCTTGATTATATATCACCCCTATGTATACATTCCTCAGCGACCGATCAACCGTATGGATCTTTGGATTGAACTTGACGTACTGTATGAGTGGTACTTCAAGGATTTCTTCGGATGGAAAAGAACTATGAGGTACTCCATGCATGAGTACTTCGGTGTTCTGATATGATGGCTTCGCTGGAAAGGCGATTTCGAAGAAAGAGATGTACGTATGAAGCTGGTTTTGTGCGGATCAAATTGAATCTTGTCGTATGGTAATCTCAGAATCATAAGGAAACTAAAAGACATTAGATTTGAACATAAAGCGTTACAGACAAAACACAACCGTGTAACCATCAACAAAGTTACAGTACTTTAGACTTACTACAAGAATATTGCTGCGAATAACATATACTACAAAAGACTGTTGGGTAGCATAGCGTAGCATTTTTGATGTATTGCGTCTATTGGGCTCGGTTAATAGTCCAAGTTTTGTTTCTCCGGTTTGGGCCTGTCCAACCGTGAGCTGATAGGGTTTAGTATAAATTAATGTGCTTGCATGCATATTAGGAAAACAATCTAGAAGACGATAGCAATTACGATAGATAACAGATTTATTTCTTCATCGTTCTTGTAAACCCTAAATCCTCTACAGTAGAAGTTCTTTATCGAGCTCTACTGAGGATTATTGATTAATAATTCGACACTCTTTGATCCATTATTGTGTTCTTGCTGTTTACTCGTTTATTATTTTACCTGTTTTAAAGATCTAATCGATCTTCAAGTTAGTTTTTATCTCATCAATTGGTATCAGAGCAGGAGGCTGTGTAAATCATACACTTCTTTTCTGTGAAAAAGGTTTCGATTAGGGTTATTCCACATTTACTGATATTTATTGAGCCATCATCCCATAATTGACGTAACTCGATATTTATTGTTTTGCCCTAATTTATTATATTACAAGTCTGATCTTTTAACAGGTTATTCAATCAAGCATGGACGAGTCGCAATCCAATCCCATTAATATTTCGAACAACATTGGATCAACAACGAAGATTCCCATCCTTTACACCCATGATTATGAAGTCTGGGCACATCACTTTGAAGACTATGTTATAGGATCTGAGGACAATGGATACCTCATCTGGGAAGCAATCATATCTGGACCCTTTTCTCATTCAGCAACTTCAAGGATTATTAAAACTCAAAAGGAGTATAATGATCTTTTGAAAGACGTTAAAGATATTGCTCAAGACGAAAAAGATAAATTTCAGTGCAATATCAAAGCATTGAGATTAATCAGATTCACTCTTCAATCTGATACTTTCAGGCTGGTGAGTTCATGCACGACTGCAAAAGAAATATGGGACAGGCTAAGAGAATTATACTCTACAGACGAAGATCTTGAACACTCCATTCAAACTTTACTCTTGTCCGAGTTTGGTGAATTCAAGCAGGGAGCCGAAGAGACTGTGACGCAAACGTTCGATCGCTTCAATCATCTTCTTAGCAAGATGATTAAACATGACATTGAAAGGAAGCTAATTGAGCAGAAGGTTACGTTTTTGAACGGTCTCAGATCTGAGTGGAGAGCAGTAGTGTCCACAGTTAAAGCGCATGAGCAATTCAAATCCTATTCTTTGGCGAAACTGGTGGGCATCCTGAAATCCCAAGAAAAGATCGTGTTACAGGAGAAAAATGTGGTTTCAAGCCTGGGTTCGTTGGCCCTCCTATCCAAAAGCAAAGCAGTGATGGAAGAAGAAGACCTCAACTTGGAGGACTATGACCTCACTTCTAAAGACTATGCTATGATGGTGTCAAACCCCAAGAGGTTCATCAAGAAGAGATTCCCCACAAACAAGAACTGAAATTGGCAGGGGAGTTATAGCTCTGAAAAGGTCAAAGATGAACCGAAGGCAGAAGAATCAAAGAAGGAACCGAAAGCTGAAGGAGATTCGGGAGTGAGCTGCTATTACTGTGGAGGAAAGAACCACTATGGAAAAGATTGTGTCCTCAAGAAAATGGCAGAAAAGGATGAGGAAAAGGATGAAGAAGCTTTGTTATTGAAAAAGCTGGACGAAATCAGAAAGAAGAAATCTACTGCTAACCCTTCTATGAATGCTTTAATTGTGCAGGGTTCGGTAGCAGATGATGAGTTCGGTGGTGTGGAGGTCTGGTCAACCGACTCTAAAAATGATGAAGTAAGGAAGCCTTCTCATGGAAAGGCTTATGTGGCGAAAGAAGAGAGAAGTGGTGGAAAATGCTTGATGGTGTCCGACGTTTCTCAGATTAGGGGATACAACACAGACGGTGGGACTAAAGACGCAAAGGAGCGAGAGGACTTGTGCTTCACTGCAAAACCGCTCAGCGTACAGTTCAACGAGCTTGATGAACTGATCAAGAAGGTACAATCCGTTTTTGTTTCATTCAAAGTCCCACAATGCTCATATGAAAAAGAATTAAAAAGTGTTAATTCAAGAATCTCTCATCTAGACAGTAGTTTAACTCAAACTCGAGTCACCAATTCTAACCTGACTGACCAAATAAGCAGGGTGTCTTCGAAGAGTGAGGAACGGAGGATGTGGATCGAACAGAAGGAGTCGAAGTTAATCAAAACAAAAGATGAAAACATTTATTTGCAAAGAGACAATTTAAAGCTTTTAAAACAGCGAAATGTTTTTTGTTTGATTGCTAAACGTCTTTACACTAATATCACTCAGCTTCATTTGGATTGTAAAATAGGACAAAAGATTCATCACATGATTTTACCCTTCCTTGAGTTTAAGGAGGATGAAATTGATGCTGAAGCGTATAATTGTGAAAGTGTTATTTCATCTGAAGAAGTTAATCCGACGTATATGTATGGACTGGACAAAATCGAATCTTTTATTAAGTCCAAGGATCATAAGGACATGCTTAAAAACCTTTTGGATGAAAATTATAAATTGAAACTGAGGACCGAAACCATACAAAAATTTGACTCCTTAAATGCCAACTTGAGCTCAGAAAACAAAATTGATGTTGAAAATGCATTTGAGCTTAACGAGGACAATAATATGAGTGAAATTTCTGTAGAGGACACAGTTGACTGTTCAGAATTTGTCAAGAGCGAACCCGAAAACCACAAGAATCTCATTTCAGAAAATTCAGTAGAGTTTGCTCGTATGTCCCAACAAAAGTCCCCGATTCTTGCAGAGAAGGCAGTAGTATATCAAAAGGTCAGAACCACTCCAAATCAGGTGTATAAGGTCACAGGTGTATCCGAACATCAGACCGCTGAACTCACAGCCATTGTAAACGAAGACAATGCTGATGGCTGTGACGAGTTCTTCTGGTCAGCTCCCATTGACAACGCTGATGAAACGGTTGGGCTATCTGAAAGGACTTCATGGAAAAGCAAAGGCAGATATGTTCCAGAACCTTTGAATAAGCCTGATAGCTTCGATGTGCCAAGTACTAGTGGTACAAAAGATATTTCTCAAGAAAAAGGAATTCCTACAAAAGAAGTCACTCCTTCAAGTGAAACGTCATCAGTTCAGAGTGAACCAGCTAAAGAAAAACAAAAACTGAAAGCTAATATCCATCATCAACCGAAGCAGATGAGAAATCAAAAACAATAAAGGAATCAGAGATACAAGAAGAATCTCTCTGAAAGAAAATAGTTTTGGCAATCTCAAAATGCCTATTTCTCACATCAAGACAGGGACTTAAAGTCAGAGAAAAATCCTGTTGAATCACAAGAGAGCAATATCAACCGAAAGCAAAGGTTCGGTTCAGAGAATGACTTCAACCGAAAGCAGAGGTTCGGTTCAGAGAACAACTTTAACCGAAAGCAAAGGTTCGGTTCGGAGAACAAAAGAAATCAAAAATCTAGGGTCAGTCCCACTAATGATCAAGAGCAAAAGGGTCACCTAGAATCTCCAGCCAAAAAGTCAACTCAATCTAAGTCCTCTAATTCTTCAAATGCTTCTAATTCCTCTCCACTTCGTTCTAAATTCCATTCTGTTCACTCTCAAAAACCTCAATCATCAACTGAACCGAAAGGAAAATCAAAGGTTTCATCAGCTAAACTAGAGTCCAAACCAAAAGCAACTAATCCCAATAAAATTAAAGTTAGGAAAGATGAAACAACACTAATAAAAAGAACATACTTTGTTGACATCTCTATTACTATTCCTGTTCATGTGAAAGGCTCACGAGGATCCAAGAAACTTTGGGTTCCTAAATCTGCTTAATTTTTGCAGGTTATCAGTGACGAGCAGTTTGACGAAGAATGGTACATTGACAGTGGCTGCTCACGTCACATGATAGGAAGAAAGGAAGAGGTGAGGGAATATAGGTATCTTTCAAACGGTGGAAATGTCAAGTTCGGGAACAACTCCTTCGGCACAATAAAAGGCTACGTAATGATTATAAACGGTGATTTCACGATTAGGAAGGTTGCATATGTGGAAGGACTACAACATAACCTCATCAGTGTATCTCAGCTTGTTGGAGGTACCGGTCTCAAGGTTTCATTCGACGATGAGGGCTCTGAAATCATTGAGAAGAAGACGAAAAGAGTTATTCTCAAATTGGAGCGTAAAGGTGAGATGTTTCCCCTGAACCTCAAACCTATCAAAGGGAACCCAGCTATCTGTCTGTTATCAAAAACTCAATCTGACGAAAGCTGGTTGTGGCACCGAAGACTCTCTCATCTCAACTTTAAAGATATCAACAAACTTGTCACTGGAGGTCATGTTCGAGGTCTTCCATTGCTCAAGTACGATAGAGAACATTTGTGTGCTGCATGTGAAATGGGGAAGCATAGTCGTCAAAGTCATCCATCTATAATAAACACTAAAGTTGTTGAACCACTTGAATTACTTCATATTGATTTGTGTGGACCATCATCTATCAAAAGTATCGGTGGTAGCAAGTACATTCTTGTTATTGTTGATGACTTTTCGCGTTTTACATGGGTGTTCTTTCTGAAGCTTAAATCTGAAGCGACTCACAAGCTAAAGGTGTTCATCAAGCAGATTGAAGTACAGCTGAAGAAAGTTGTTCGGAACATCAGGAGCGACAATGGACTGGAATTCAAAAATAAAGACTTCGAAGAATTCCTGGCAGAAAAGGGAATTAGTCACAACTTATCAGCTCCCTACACACCTCAACAAAACGGAATTGTCGAAAGACGAAACCGATCCTTGTGTGAAGCAGCCCGAACCATGCTAAGCTTCGCTTCCTTACCCTTATATTTTTGGGCTGATGCTATTTCTGCTCCTTGTTTTACACAGAACAGGTCATATCTCAACAAGCGCTTCACTCTCACTCCTTATGAGATCCTCAACAATAGGAAGCCAAACGTCAAGTTTTTCCATGTGTTCGGTTCACGGTGTTTCATTTTCAATTCCAAAGAACACCGCAACAAGTTTGATGTCAAAGCCGACGAGGGGATATTTCTGGGCTATTCTCTAACTTCTAAAGCGTACAGGGTATTAAACAAGCATTCGAGGAAAATAGAAGAAACCTATTATGTGACTTTTGATGACAGCTATGTCAAAAAGCTAAAGGCCAACGAAGACACAGTTGGAGAAATTTTTCCTCAAACTGGCCAAGTCACAACCTCAATTGCTAACCTATTTGAGAAGTTCATGGAGTTGTTTGATGAACTAGAGAAGGCCACTCTCTCAGAAGCCAACGCAGCAGACAACAAGGTAGATCATATGAAGCAAATTGTCGAAGATGCTGCAAAGAGAATGAATGAAGGAGGATCAAGTTCTGACGACCCTCCACAACACAATGCTTCAGTCGAGGGGGAGGATTCGCCATCGTCATCACAACCGAGCTCACATGCTGAGGGGGAGCTAAGGTCTCAAACTGCTCCTGAACGCACTTTTTCAACCGAAAGTGCGTCACCACCCGAAGGTGCGTCAACACCCGAAAGCTCAGCACCAGTAGAAACCTCTGTAGCTCAAGATACTCAAGACATTCCTGAAAGCTTATCTGTCGAGGGGGAGCATGCCGATATGTCTTACGACTATGAAAGTCAATCTGAACCAGAAGAGATGATACACGCTGAATTGGATCCAACCTTTGATCCAAACTACCCTCCTCTCGTCAAATGGACCAGAGATCATCCTGTCTCTCAAGTCGTTGGGGATGTATCTGAAAAGGTTCTGACCCGATCACAACTCAAGGCAAAACAAACTTCCTTGTTTTCACAAGTAGAATTATGTATGTTTAACTCCTTCGTCTCAAAAATTGAACCAAAGACAGTTAACACTGCTCTTGATCACTCCGATTGGGTTCAAGCTATGCAAGACGAACTGAATGAATTCGAAAGGAACAAAGTTTGGCGACTAATTCCAACTCCTCCAGATGCCTCAGCTGTTGGTCTTAAATGGGTCTTCAGGAACAAAATGGACAAAGAAGGGAACGTGATACGAAACAAAGCACATCTGGTAGTAAAAGGATACTGTAATGAGGAAGGAATTGACTATGAAGAGACTTTCGCTCCTATAGCTAGGATGGAATCCGTTAGAATATTTCTTGCCTATGCTGCACACAAAAACTTTGAAGTCTACCAAATGGATGTCAAGTGTGCATTTCTTAATGGTGAACTCGAAGAAACAGTGTACATGGAGCAACCTCCTGGATTCGTAAATGAAAGGTATCCTAATCACTGTTACATTTTGGACAAAGCCGTGTATGGACTGAAACAAGCTCCGAGAGCCTGATATGAAACGCTGACAAAATTTTTAAAGATGTCCAAATTCAAACAAGGTTCGGTTGACCTAACCTTCTTTCGTAAGAAGAAAGGTAACCACCTTATGATTGTTCAAATTTACATCGATGATATCATCTTTGGCTCCATGAATCCCAGCTTAACGGTTGAATTCAGAAAGCTGATGGAGACTAAATTTGAAATGAGCTCAATGGGTCCAATTAACTTTTTCCTTGGTTTAAATATTAGACAGGGACCCGAAGGCATCTTTATTAATCAGGAAGCTTACACGAAGACTCTCCTTGCAAAGTTTGGCATGATGGGAGATTCAAAGGTCAAAGTTCCAATGGCGTTCGACACCAAGCTCACTCCATCCTTGGATAAACCGGAAGTTGATATTACGCTGTATCGCCAGATGATTGGTTCACTGATGTATCTTACTGCTAGCAGGCCTGACATAATGTTCTCTGTTTGTTATTGTGCTAGATTTCAGGCAAACCCACGCGAACCTCACATGCTTGCAGTAAAGAACATTCTACGATATCTCAAGCGAACTACCTCTTTAGGTCTGTGGTATCCTTCCAACTCAGGCTTCTTTGTTCAAGCCTACTCAGATGCAGACCTTGGAGGCTGTGGTCTCGACAGGAAAAGCACTACTGGTGGCTGCCAATTCCTTGACGGGAAGTTGATTAGCTGGCAATCAAAGAAACAAACGTGTGTGTCTTTGTCTACAGCTGAAGCCAAATATATTGCAGCTGCATCCTGTACTTCTCAAGTGATTTGGATCCAGAGTCAACTCAGAGACTATGGACTCAATATGAAAAAGATCCCACTATATTGTGACTCTGAAAGTGCAATTAGGATCTGTCATAACCCAGTGCAACACTCAAAGACTAAGCACATAGCACTACGGTATCACTTCATAAAAGATCATGTGGAAGATGGAAATGTTGAAATTCACTTTGTTAGAACCACTGATCAACTGGCTGATGTCTTCACCAAAGCCCTTCCTGAAGCATCATTCAACAAAATTCTACAAGGGCTAGGTATGATGGAATCAGAGTCAGTACCACAAACTACCTCTCAAACTCAAACGTAAGAAGCGAAATAGACCGAACGTTCGGGTTCGGTTGGTTCATCTGCCTCTCGCTCATCAACTAAAGGTAGTTTTCTTGGTTGTAAATTTCATGTACAATTGTTTTTCAAAATTGTTTATCTTATTGTCAAAAGTATTTCCATTTTGAAAGTCTAAATTCCTTGGTTTTCCAAAAATTTTCAAAACCGAAATCACCCGAAGGTTCTGATTCGGTTTTCCAAAATTTTTCAAAACGGAAATCAACCGAAGGTTCGGGTTCGGTTTTCCAAAATTTTTCAAAACCGAAATCAACCGAAGGTTCGGGTTCGGTTTTCCAAAATTTTTCAAAACCGAAATCATCCGAAGGTTCGGGTTCGGTTCTTCAAAATTTTCAAAACCGAAACCAACCGAACGGTCGGGTTCGGTTTTTCAAAATTTTTTAAAACCGAAACCAACCGAATGCTTGGGTTCGGTTTTTCAAAATTTTTCTCAACCAAACGCTCGGGTTCGGTTCCAAAGTTTTTTTAATCTTTTTATTTTCTTTCTTAGTCTCAATTTTTTTTCTTTTTTAATATATATCAAAATTCCAAAAATACTTCTTTTCTTCTAATATCAAAAACTCCAAAAATATTTCGTTCTTTATTTGCTTTTTGTCTTTAATTTTATTTGTGTGTTCGTTCGTCAATGGGGAAATTGTTGAAATAGTTAAGTGTCCCTAGAAGCATGCTGTTGTATGTTCCCAAAGCCTCATCAGATTCTGAATAATAGCCTTAATGACTTGGTATACACAAACCTTGTCTTCCCAATTAGGCTATCACATTTATTCTAATCGTGAGCTACCTAACTCTCTTCTCACATGAGATAAGAGTTTTCTGCTAAGTCCTCTTTTTCACAGAAGAGGTGCTTTAAATTCTTTCACCATCTCTATTGCATTTCTCCATTTAACTTCGTTTCACAAACGTAACCCTTGAGACTCTCAGACATTACCACTGAGGTTTATGGTTACTCAAAAACTGTGTTTATGATCTTAGTTTCGTGCCACTACGATCTGAGTGAAACCCAAAATTCAATACCCAATCTGAATTGACGGTGACCAATTAATTTGCTCAAGTTTTCACTAATGAATTGACGGATGTATCTTTATGAAGTCTCAAAATTTTCTTTTGTGTGATTCCTATGAAATTGTTAATAACCATAACATTTCTTCCCTTGGGATCCAGTTTTTAATTTTTTTTTTGTTGAGATTTTATATTTCCCAGTCACTTTAAAATTATTTCAAACCTACTTGTTCAATAGACTACACCGGTCTCACAAGTACTATGTTCACTTTCTATCTTATTTCAAGATTAGGACTGATGAATCAAAGCTAAGCCACCCTAAAAAGCTTAATTAAAAGTAGCCTTTCATCACTTCTTAATAAGTGTTTGATCGTTATTCAACGGGAAACCACACTAACACTTTAAGGTCTCTCTTGACTTTGAAGGAAGAGATTCGTGCCCGGGATCATGTGTTTCGTGTCTTTATTGACATCACAATTTTTCCTAAAAGGAATTGCTTTATTTCTTATCTTTTACACCCTTAGCACGAAAATCTTTGATTTTCCAAAATTCTGGTTCTAATAATTACAGGCTTTTCATTGGATTGGTGGTTGATTATAAACTGTGGTCAATTTTAATCCACGTGGGCGTATTATTCAAATGATGCCGTTACACTTTAAAGGAATAAGATGAAGAGTTGCTGACTCAGGCGGGAGTTTAATTGATTTGATTTCAACCGGCGGAAAAGAGAAAGCGTGCGAATTTGAACCGTCTAATCTCTATCTCCAAGCAACGTTTTTGCTCTCTGCTAGGGTTTGAAGCTGATCCAACAAGGGTTAATCCAGAGACAATTCCCATGGGGCACCTGTTCAATATGTTCTACAATATGGGTTATACGGAGGTGCTTACTTCCGTCACCAAGTTCAAGAAGTCATGCTTGCCGCCACAGTGGAACGGGATGTTCACTGTGCTATTCAAAGGTCTTTTTGAAAGGAGCTCTGGCTCAGATGGTTTCAGTCGACTGTTCCTGTCCATCTTATATGGGGTCTACAATGGCATTAATGTCGACTATGGGTTTGTTCTCTGGCAACAACTCATCCAAAGTTTATCTTCTTCTTCACGGCATTCAGAGGTATCGTATGCCAGGTTTTGGACCTTGATCACGAAGTGGGTGATGGACAAGTACAATGTCCCCACTGTCGCCGGCGCACCGATGTCTTCGATTGGTACCTTTCATACCACGAAGATCATCGTGTCAGATGCTTCAAAATTCCCATTCAATGGTTCCATTCCGGAAACCATGTACGCTGACGTTCCAGCTGACAGCAGGATCATCCGGACCTACAAAGAGTTCAAGCGATCTGGTTCGAGGGATCTCACGCCGGAGATGCTGAAATCGATTCACGATGCCGATAAGCCTGCTCCAAGAGGCAAGAAGGCGGACAAAGGCAAACAGGTGGCGAAAGGCGCTAAAGGCCCTTCTCCTAGGAAGAGGAAACCCACTAAAGCTGCTCAGTCCCCGCAGCAAAAGAGGCGAAAGACACAACCAAAGCGAAAGCTGATTATCGCTTCCTCTTCAAGTGAGTCGGAGGGTGAGAGTTCGGATTCTGACGACTCTCCAAGAGGCAACACACCTCCAAGGGGCAACACACCACCCAGATCACCTACCCCCGAAATGCAAATCCATACTTCTCCAATTCCCTCTCATACTCAAACAATTCCTACTTCCATTCCCACCATAAACCCCTCTACCCACATTCCAAACACCTCAATCCCCATGCCACCTCCTATCTTCACCGATGCTACAACAACATCCACTGCAAAGGTTACAACCAACGTATCTGATACGGGGGTTAATACCGATGCAACCGAACCTCCACCAGCAACCGAAACCCAAAAAGCACCTGAACCTACCCCTACTCAAAAACAAACCAAACCTACACCTACACCTACACCTGAAACCACCCAACCTGAACCTACTCATACCACTACACCCCCAGCTTCATCACCACCACCATCTCCCGGTCATGCCTCTGACGGAGATAACCCTTTCCTTGGTGGGGAAAACATGACATTTGATTTGGTCTATTACAGTCCATTTCAAGTGTAGAGTGACGATGACGATGACGCTCCGGTCACAAAGAAGCATCTTAAGGAGCTACATGACAAGGTCGGCTTGCTCATTGCTTCATCGTCCGCCTCTCAATCATCCCTCTCTGAAGCCGCTCTTCAGAAAATTGTTGATGCCTTTTCAAGGGCTTAGCAAGATTTGGTCGCTTCTGCAACCGCCGCCATCGATGCCTCAACGAAAGCCTGTGAGGCTGCGACCGGAAAAGTCGATAAACTATTCTCTGATGCCTCTACCCTGTTACAGTCTTTACAGGAGAGTGCAACTGCCACCAAGAGTACGTTGGAACCAATTGTTCAACAGTTGGCCACGTTTGTCTCTACGGAGTTGAAGTCCTTTTCCACACTTCGTCAATCTCTGATAGACGACAACTCTGCCCTTCGTGCCTCTATTGACGAGCACCTCTCTAAACTCCAAGAGGATCTGGCTGCTGAAAACTCGTTGATGGATGTTCTGGCAAGGAAGACCACTGCCCTAAAGGTCAAGAGTGCTCAACTCTCCGATTCTCAACAACAAATTGACACTCTTCGATCCGAACGGGAGGTCATCAAGACGTGTGTTTCGGACGTCCACTCAGCAATATCCAACATCCTTAAAGCACATGATCCGATCCTTAATCATTCTGTGAGGCGTACCCTTGCAGAAAAGCTCGCTCCTGCCCTGGATCTGTTAAGCAAAATTGAAGGGCTACCCGATTTCGTGTCCAATCCGAAACAAGGGGGAGAAAAGGAGTCTGGATCGCAACCACCTCATTTCTCAAAGGCAACTCACACAACCGAACCTCCTCCTGCAGGCCAAGCCTCTGGTTCGGGTGTGAAGGATAAAGGCAAGAAAATTGCTGAGGAAGAAGAGGAAGAAGACAATGAAACCATTGCCGACTTGCTGAAACGCAAAAGTCGACGGAATGATGAAGATGATAATGTTCGTGTGGCAAGAGAAGCTGAAGAAGCTGAGCTCAAACAGAAGGAAGCGCACGACCTTCTCGAGAGTAGGAAAACTTTGTTTCCTGCTTGGACTCTCGAGAGGATGATAAAGGAGGCATTCGACACCCCGAGCATCCTGTGGCTTGAACCAGTTATCTCATTTGACTGCTTCAATTCTGTCGACTCTCAGTTCGACATGCCATTAACCCGAAAGGCGTTCATCTTTCATGCCTTTACCAACGTTGCTGAGTTCCCTCATCCTCATCCGGAGGTTGATCGGGAATTGATTGAATTCTATCTGAAGGCTGCTCAACCCCAATATCAAACCTGGAGTGCTCAGAAGATCATCAACGTTCGGGTCCTGAAACCATACACTGAAAGGAGGTTTATCAATGTTCGTTTCAAAGTTCTCAGAGGATCTGCAAAAACCGAACATGCCATCTCTTTAGTGTTGGGTTTTGAGCATTCTAACACTCCTAAGTGTACATGCAACCCTAAATACCTTGGATCTATGTTTTCTCTATTATACATGCAAATAAGAACTTCCAAGGTATTATCCTAATCTAGCATACAAAACAATGACTATAGCAAGATAGAATACATACCTCTTTGGTGTAGAAAGTCTTCATGAAGCTTGAGTGCCTAGTGCCCCAAGTGTGACACCTCAAATGGTTCACACAACACCAAATACACTTGGAATAACTTGAGAGAATTCTACACTTCATGAAATCGGCTAGCCCTTTTCTTTCTCTCTCTAGTGCCAATTTTTCCCAAGAATGTGATCTTTATATAGTGTTACAATTAGGGTAAACTCTTAATTGTCATGGCTTTCCATTTCCTTGGATCCATGGGTTCAAATACACCATGGAGCATCCATGAACCATCCTATGGGTTTTAGCCCAACTTGATTATCCATGGAGCATTAGCCCACTATACAAGTATGGATGATTTACACAATCAACCCATATATTTAATTAGTCTTCTTTTGATCACTTAATTAATCCTAGATTAATTCTTAATCAATACTAATTAAATAATCTCATTATTCTTATTATTAATATACTAGAACTTATAATATATTAATAACCATAAGTGTCATATTTCTCTCATTTAGTCTATCCAAGCGCATGATGCAATGCAACCCAAATGGACCATGCCGGGTCGGGTCAAGTCTTACCAATTATAGTTATGGACTTAGACATTAATCCAATAGTCTCCCACTTGGATAAGTCTAAAACTATTATTGCGTATGACTTCAGAAACCAACTGGCAATCGTAGCTCTCAAAAGCTTCTGTCAAACTCTGACCTTGTAGATGAACTCTGACCTTTGTCAATGACTTGTCCATTAGATAAGGGATCATATATTCCTCCATTCTAGATATTATATGGACTGAGACATGGATTATAATCATTCTCTCTGTCCATTTGTTGTTTCCCGATTTCCGATTTATGACGACTGACTAATTGAACAAATCAAATCAGTCCTGGCCCCGCTGAGCACTTCCATTTGTCATCATCAAATCATCGAGGGGCCCACAGATATTGCTTTTATCCCGAAGGTAAAAGGAATGGATAAACTTCGACTCATATGGCTTGTTCTACTACTTGTTGAATAATACACAAAGGCACGTTTTATAGCACCGAGTTACCAAATCCGTTTTCGTGCAATCAATGTACTATCAACTCATAGTAACAACTCATATCTCTAGGTTTGAAGAATATAAGATATTATCGTCTCATGATCACTCGTGATAAAATCCATGAAGTGATTCCAATGAGCGCGGGTTGAATCCAATACTCAGAACTTATGAGCACTCATGAGTGTTGTAGCCCTTTGTCCAACACCTTAGACCTTTACAAGCCAACCCATGACAGTCTTAATTCATATCTACTTCCAACATATGACCGACTGTGCATGGTTTCAATAACTTAGTCATTCCGGAAGAATAACCTAGTTTATTCGGGAAGTCAAAACATGCAAAGTGAAACACAATAATAATTGAATCCAATATGGTATCAAAACCTATGAACATAAATAAAACACCTTTTATTTATCACCATATGATTACACATTATTCATTGAATACCGTTTCAGCTATCAACTTTATTCTTGAATTTAAAACAATAGTTGTCCCATGCTCCAAGCATGTACACTATGTTTTCTTAAACACTAGTCATGCCATACACCAAGTATGCATACTATGTTTGTCTATGATCTTTACTTTGTGAACTAGATCAATTGAACATAACTTCAATGATTCTCTTTTCACAGTCCCAAATCCTTACTGCAAATGCAAGAATTCCAAATTCATGCCATTTACTGAAATCTGTTAGATTCTAAACTTATATGCATTGATCCTCCTCTAATGATTATGCACAAAGTCATAAAGACTTGACAACAAACATTACAGAGCATTCCAAAGGAGATCAACTCCTTGGAAACATCCTTCTTGCATTAAGTTTCCTTAATCTTACACAGATTGAAAATTCTAACTTTGAAACATTTCCAGATTCCATTTTGACTATCACTTCTGAACAAGAGTTGCCTCCTTATAGATTATGTCAATATGGTCCTTCCAGAATTATCACTATACTTCCAACTGTCCTTGAGCAACCAACCTTTGGTAAACCTTAGATTGTCCTCGACAATTGTTTAATCCTTATAGTCATATCCACTTCTAAACCTTTTCCCTTCGTAATGCCCCAGGCATTTGGAAAATTTTAGAAAGCATGACCATAGCACATGTAATCGATCCTATATCCGAAGCATATGGGACATGATGCATGATGTCTCACATAAAGACTAAACCAGTCTTTTGCTATAACATTTCCATTTCTACTTGCCAAGTTCTCATAATTCAGATTATGAAAAGGGATGCCGTAATCATAATCGAATTTTAGAACGCAAATAATGGACCCATATACAGAATTTCCTTATGTTGAGCCATTCCAACATGAAATTCATATATATATCCTTGACTAAATGATTAAAACCTCACGATCTAAGCTTATAGATTTGAAATGAAGTATAATTTCCTCTCCCTTAATTATAGAAAAACAACATTTTCCCAATTGAAACCTTTTGTTTTTCTATAATTAACATTGCTAGCTTGCAATACTTATCATAATTAGCATGCTCTCACTAACATGATGATTATTAGCATAACACATATGCTCCCACTAGCTTTGACATGTACTCAAAAATCAGCTAACTTTCTTACCAAAGTTCAGATTTCTGATACTAGATTGTTTTGATAAAACTTTATCAAAAGCATACACCTTCCCTTAGATAGCACACTTGTGTGTCTAAACAATCATGAAGAGGGATGCCGTAATCCTAACGGTTAGACCTTTTTGCCACTTCTCACAAGTCCAGGTTAGTGTGCCGGTAAACCACACACGCTCCACTAACGACTTTGAGAATGCAAATATCACAATTGCTATCTAGCTAAAATCTACTTAGTGAAAGTGTTTCCTCACCATCATTTTCATGAATCGGAGAGAAACACTTAGATTTTTATGGTGTATGAGTTCCTACCCATATGAATTTGTCAAAAACCATAATCACAAGACAAGGATAATGACAAATCCAAACTCATATGGATTGAACTCAATCTTAATTTCTTGCCACCTGGCAGCTCAAGGGCCCGCCATTGCTTCCAAGTTGTTGTGCAACCAATTGAGAACTCTAAGAACTCATATGCAAAGCCAACTTTAAATGGAATGGGCATAGAATATGTCAACACGATAGGTTATAAACCTCAAGTCGTGTGCTAGTGAAGAACTTTAGGTTCTATTCTTGATTAGTTCTTGAGACTTTCAAAACCTTTAAGACTCCCACTATCCTCTTGACCTATAAGACTCCCTTGTCAAACATCCAAGAGATAGTGCGGATTCTAATCAAGAAAAACACATCACACAATTGGCCTAAGTTGGTCTTTGTTTTATCCAAAACATCACAACTTACCAATTTCAAATGTACAAGAGTAGGAAACTTTTACTCTTACATTTTACAAGTGTTTTAAACCTTCTTAAAGACAAGTCACTCAAATTACAATCTTGGAGTATGACTCTAAGACTTGTATTGGAACGGAGTATGACTCATCTTCTTGATTTAACCATTTCAACAATTCAAGATCCCTCTTCTTAGTCATAAGAATGCACTAAGATTTCCTTAGAGAAATAATTGTGCTATGGTTTCTTAATCATTAAGATGATCACAAAACTGATACGAAAGTACTCTCCCATCTTTTCAGATTTGAGAAACTTCTATCCTTCTGCCTAATTTGATTCTTCTTATTCGCTCTGTCATACATTGGAACCTTTTTCCAATGTCTCAGAATTACACTTAAGCTTGTAAGTATAATCATATTTACTAAGCTTTAGTAAACTATGACGAATAGTTTTATCAATCTTTTGTGGTGGAGTAGACCAGTGCACAAGAATGTGTACTCGATCCCATAGTCCTTTACTTGACTCACACATCCATGTGAACAAGTAATTAGTCTTAATTTTCCAATACTTGAAAGTTCTCATTCATCATGCTATACACCTTGCATGATTCCAAGTCCCGGTCCAAATGAAACTTGGGTGATGAGAATCATTCCTTATTTGGTAAATTTTGACATCACCACAAGTGAAAGAATCAATTTCATATTTCCACTCTTGCTATTAATGGAATCATATAAGCAAAAATTTTCCTCAAATGCCATTGTAAGGATATTTTAAAATAAATAAAATCAAAAATTTTCTTTTATTTTAAAACTTTGCGGAAAAACTTATCCTTACAATCCATATGAAAACTTGTTGTTATCTATTCCTAAGCAATATCTCATAACTCCTAAGAAGTAGCTCAAGAATCCGATCTTCAAACTACGCGATAGAAATCCATCTACGCGATCAGATTCAACATATTCTTTCTTTAAGTTTCTTCACTTTTCTTTGATTCTTAAAACATCACCATGTAACCCAGTCACATCATGTATTACGAATCTCAGAATAAAAACTTAGCAGAGTTAGATAGTGGACTTTACCTGGAGTAGAGTCAAACTTATTGACTTTAACATCCTTAGGTAAATCTGGCAGCTTCGCAACTAATGACCCTTTCCTTTGGCAATAAAAACATATGGACCTTTTGATAATGGTACACGGGACTATCATAGACTTAGCTTTCTCTTTACCATTTGGTCAACCGAGTTGACTATGGCCGATCCCTTTCCATTAGGAAGAGAATGCTTTTCTGGATTTCCTGTGTCACTATTGTCAATGTCCATCAAGTTTTAAGGAAGTTGATCTTAACAAATAGATAAGATCATTAAGGGTCTTGTCATAGTCTGTTTCATAGGTGTCCCAAAGGAACTCACTATGTGACTTAGAAAGTGATTGAACCACTAACTTTCTCAAGACTTTGACACCTAACTCTCCCGGCTTGTCAATATGTGACTACATCTCCAAGATGTGATCACACCTAGACCTTGCCTTGCCAATAGGGCTTGATTGACCTTAAACTTTTCAAGAACTTGTGGGTTGGGGAGAATAATTGGAGGAGGAGAAAGAAGTATGATATCCATGGGACATCATCTTCATTAGGAAAGCTTGTTTCAAGAGACTTGGGAAGATCATTAATGTCTGAACCAGACATGTTTTGGGAGACATTCAAGATAGTTGATTTAAAGTCCTTAATATGACACCCAATATGAAATATTAAGGCTAGGACCCAACAAACTATTTTATAACTCAGAAGAGGTATGCCGTAATCCAAGCTATGAAATATTTGAAGGTAGGTGAATGACGATTCACCAATTTCCACCAAGATAAACGAAATGTATTATTAGGTTTTAATTGGATTTGAAATTCCTAGATCTTTTGAGATTCATTGAACTTTTCAAAGGCATTTTTCAATCTCGAGTGTGCCCTTCAGGTTTTTTGACTGGGATGCCGAGGATCACAAAACAAGGTGTGAAGTAACCATGCAAATTACTTGGTACCCTTAAGTGTTTACCCCTTAATCGATGTGCCGGTTAACCACACACGCTCCATCGATACTATGATAAACATTAAGTCACCCTTTGCCTACCTTGTTAAATACGCGTTAGTGTGCCGGTTAACCACACACGCTCCACTAACGACTTTGACAAAGTGTAAAGTGTAATTTCATGGATTAGCACCTTATTCACATTTTCCTAAGTAACTAAGATTGGGTATTATTAAGAGTTTAGTTACTTAGTATTTATCATTAATACTTTTAATCAAGGGAGAATTATAGTCTTATCAAACCCGTTCAGCTAACGACCCTCCACCGGTCAAGCAAGCGGTGGGTGAGAGTGGACACCCATTAAGTTGCCATTTTATAGGCAACAACCTTATACCCACCTTATAGACCGGCTTCGTGAATGAGGCGTACTAGCGGTAAGACTGACTTTACTCTTATACACACACATATATATATATATATATATATATATATATATATATATATATATATATATATTATTAACTTATAATATTATAAAGTATAAGGGTTGAATTTTAACTTTTAAAATTCTAAGGGCTAACTTGGAATTAAAGTAGTCATAAGAGAAAACTTTACAAATTACAAAACTTGAGGGCAAGTTTTGAAACTATTCAAAACAAATTAATTCCATAACTTATGTGTTTAAAGTAGTTTTAATCCAAAAACTCTTCAAGTTCCATAACTTGAGGACAAGTTATGGAAGACTTTAAACTAATAAAAGAACTAACTTTTCCTTTATTTTATAACTTATGGATTTAATTATGGTTACATATTTTTCTTTAATGAAGTGACTCTTGAACTTCCATAACTTGAGGACAAGTTATGGAGTCATAAAAAAATTATTCAATGACACAAGACTCTTCATTTTGTAACCATTGCCAACTTTTATGAGTTTTATGAAACTTAAATGTGACTTTTCATATAACTTGAGGACAAGTTACACAAACACATTTTAGAATCAACTCTTAGATTAATTTGGATTGAAAACAATAATTTCACATAACTTTCCTATTAATCTAAGCAACTCATAAGAACAAGATAATTCAAATCAAACTTTTTCATGTAATTAGTGTAAACCTTAAACTAATACAAAACATGAATCTATTGACAATTATCTTTGAAAATGGATTAGCATGAGCATTACCACATCAAAAAACAAGTTTATAAGTTCAAAACAACTTAGGGTAATGTTCCTAGTCCATTTCTAGCCAAAAAAACTCGAAAATATGCTGTCTGGGGGTCCAACTCGTCGAGTGCTTGAACCAAGTCGGCGAGTTGGATCGAATTGACCACATTTTAGTCATGGACTCGCCGAGTCTCCTGATGGACTCGCCGAGTCTGATGATCAGACAGCAACAGATTCGTTTTTTCAGCTTCTATTGCAGGTATAACAAGAAAACAAGCCTAGGCTCTGATACCACTGTTGGGTTTTGAGCATTCTAACACTCCTAAGTGTACATGCAACCCTAAATACCTTGGATCTATGTTTTCTCTATTATACATGCAAATAAGAACTTCCAAGGTATTATCCTAATCTAGCATACAAAACAATGACTATAGCAAGATAGAATACATACCTCTTTGGTGTAGAAAGTCTTCATGAAGCTTGAGTGCCTAGTGCCCCAAGTGTGACACCTCAAATGGTTCACACAACACCAAATACACTTGGAATAACTTGAGAGAATTCTACACTTCATGAAATCGGCTAGCCCTTTTCTTTCTCTCTCTAGTGCCAATTTTTCCCAAGAATGTGATCTTTATATAGTGTTACAATTAGGGTAAACTCTTAATTGTCATGGCTTTCCATTTCCTTGGATCCATGGGTTCAAATACACCATGGAGCATCCATGAACCATCCTATGGGTTTTAGCCCAACTTGATTATCCATGGAGCATTAGCCCACTATACAAGTATGGATGATTTACACAATTAACCCATATATTTAATTAGTCTTCTTTTGATCACTTAATTAATCCTAGATTAATTCTTGATCAATACTAATTAAATAATCTCATTATTCTTATTATTAATATACTAGAACTTATAATATATTAATAACCATAAGTGTCTTATTTCTCTCATTTAGTCTATCCAAGCGCATGATGCCATGCAACCCAAATGGACCATGCCGGGTCGGGTCAAGTCTTACCAATTATAGTTATGGACTTAGACATTGATCCAACATTTAGTAGATCTACCGAACATCAATCCTCATGATTGGATCGTCCTGCACAACATCCTGCTGACCAACGAAGCTGAATATGGTCCTATCATTGACAATCTCAAAAGGATGATGGTGTGCTATATCATGGAGGTCGCCCTGATGGATCAGGAGGTTGCAAATGTCTTCAAGAAGAAACCGAAGATATCTCCTGTTGGCTCGGCCAGTGATCTAAACCAGATGGAGATGGGAAAAATTGACGCAAGGCGAAACTCCGTCATGTTCACTAGGAGTGAAGGACATAAATGTCTCTTTGCCTTAGTTGATAAACATCTTTATACCACTGCTTGTCTTGAGCATGTGTTGGGGATCATCCATAGGTGCAAGGAAAATACAGCGGATGATATCAAGTATTTTGACGATATGATTCAGTGGTACATCTGGTTCAGACAGACGATCCTCGCGCTTATCTCACGTCTGTTTGAAACTGTAAAGAAGAAGGTTCCCACTGCTGGCCCAAGCAAGAAGTAGTGATCTCGCTCCAATTTGACGCAAAGAGGAGATTGTTGGGTAGCATAGCGTAGCATTTTTGATGTATTGCGTCTATTGGGCTCGGTTAATAGTCCAAGTTTTGTTTCTCCGGTTTGGGCCTGTCCAACCGTGAGCTGATAGGGTTTATTATAAATTAATGTGCTTGCATGCATATTAGGAAAACGATCTAGAAGACGATAGCAATTACGATAGATAACAGATTTATTTCTTCATCATTCTTGTAAACCCTAAATCCTCTACAGTAGAAGTTCTTTATCGAGCTTTGCTAAGGATTATTGACTAATCATTCGACACTCTTTGATCCATTATTGTGTGCTTGCTGTTTACTCGTTTATTATTTTACCTGTTTTAGAGATCTAATCGATCTTCAAGTTAGTTTTTATCTCATCAAAGACAAGTATATGCAGCACGAGCATTACTTTACTGACGGGATCTCACAAAATATAAGACTCTAGATGCACTAGTTTTGGATGGTTTATAAGTCTGTTACAATGAAACGCCTTAATTACATTAACGTGGGTCCGAAGTAGGTTCTCCTACAGCTGTGATCCTGAGAATCTTCCCATCTGTGCCCGAGCTCTTTGTTATTGGACAGTCCTTCTTGAGATGTCCCATCTCTCCACATAAATGACATATCTGGCTAGTGCCAGCAACGGTAGTGGAAGTGAAGTGTTGAGTAAGAGTTAAGGGGACGCGGGTTGTTTCCATGATCTCCCTCTTCGGGAAATTTCTTTTATAGTGCCCAAACTCACCACAATAATAGCAACCCTGGCTGGCTTTAGCGGCGGTGGCTCCATAGAAACGGGCAATGTGTCCCAATCTGTTGCAATTGATACATTGCAATAACCGGCAGGCTCTATTATGACGATAGCTACACTTGCTACACTTCAGAAGCATTCCCTTATATTGCTTGCGTCCCTCTTGGGCTTGACGCTTCCGTTTCTTGAATTCTGAGTTATGGCTTCGCAAGCCTGTGACTGTTATCGTTTGTTGGCTACCTGGATTGATACTACGATCGGGATTTTCAGTCCCAGCGTCGATATTGCTTGCATTGATAGTGTTACTGTTTGCAAGGACAGCTGTCACGACAGCCATCACGGCAGCTGTAACTGCGGCTTGGAAAGTAGTGGCGTCCATAGGAAAGGCAGGGGTTTCGTTGTGCAGCTGATTGTTTCTGGGTGACGACATGATTCTGTTAACATGAAAGATAAAGATTTTGTGAGCGATTTTGGTCGGCCCTAGATGCACTTCGACTGTTCAAGTAAAGAGTAAGAGTATGATCTCGAAAGTTTGACCTACATCCCTATGATGCAGTCCTAGTACGGATTGGAAGTATGTTCGCGAAGGTTTGACCTACATCCCTATGATGCAGTCCGAATACTGAGTGGAAGTAAGTTCATAGAATGGTCTCGAAACGTTTGTCGTTCAAGCCGAGGTATCATTGGTTGGTGAATAACATGATCCAACTACTAAAAGAGACTTGGAAATGTCTTCGGAGTTAAATTACTATAGTCCAATGTCTTGGCTAAAGCATGTTTCAGATAGACCCCAATGAAAGTATGATGAGAGTATTTGAATAAAGAATGACACAGAAGGTAGCCGAATATCAATATCGTTGATATTCATGACGTAAAAGTTCGGGAAAATGACCCTGTAAGAGGTCTTACATCATATCCAGAGAAGATAGTTCTTGACAGCATAAAGGCCTAACTAAAGTACTTACATTACAAGATAGTTTCATAGAAAATGCCACATCGGGCATGGATAGAAAACGATTCCTTTTAACAAGGAAAATAAAGTAAAGCATCTACTACTGGTGACGGTCATCCCTCTGGTGAACTCTCAGTTCAGCCAGTTGGTGTTCCACATTAAGTAGGTGTCTTTCGTACACCCTTTGGCGTACTCGGAGCTCTATGACTTCAGCTTGTGATTCAGCCAGTGCTTGAAGCAGGGCTTCATGATCTCTCTTAGATCTCTCACGAGCATCTTCTAGACGAATGGTGCGGAGGTTATGCATTCTTGCATCGGCGACAACTTTTGTGATCTGATGTAGGACTGTCATGCCTTGAATCTCATTTTGAGCCACTCTGCGGACCAGGATTGGCAAGATTTTGTCTGCTGAACCCCCATTGCCCAGGTCATAAAAGCTTCGGTCACCATTAAATGGCATGGGCTGATCTTGTCCTTGGCTCCATGTTTCCAAGCATTCCACCCATTGAGGCGTCGGGCCATGAAAAGCCGGACGAGGGTTAGGATTTGGAAAGGGAGCTGTCTGGGGTAGGTTCTCAACCTCGGTTTCGGAGTTACCATCATCCGAAAGGTCTTCACCATGGTGATCATTCAAAGGGATCAGATGATCATTCTCTGGTTCTTCTCCAAACCATCCAGCAATGACTTCGTTCGGAAGGTACGGATTGTCGTGGGGATGGAATCCAGCCATGTTATCTACGCGAGAATTGGGGTAAGAAAATAATTGTTAGACGAACTATCTAGATAATTATTTAGAAAATCTTCATTAGTTATATCACTATTTGTGAAGTGCATACCAGTTATATGTAATCAAAACAGGATAGGCCTTCGAATAAGTGACCTTAACTCTAAATTCACAAAAAATAGGGGTAAAGAAAAACTTTTACATATTCTAAGTCCATAACATCCTAGTTACATATAGCCTTAGTGTATCCACTTAGAAACTATTAACTTAGTAATGAAGATCCCGTTTAGTTCTCAAGTATGAAGTACTTATAGTAACACCAAACGCCCTTATAGTATTTTAGGTTTTATGTTCTATTGTTCTCATTGTGGTGTTATTGGTAAGATTTTAGACTTGTTGCAACCTCACAACTACACTTAGGCACATGCTAGTCAACCCTCGGATAATATAGTTGATCAGGCTATATCTTCCCAGTTTTGACTATATGTTTCTAAGTCTACTTGTGTTGCCCAACAATCGTAATTCTTTTGTACTGTCCTAGTGACACTGATTTTAGTATGAATGCAGACACGTATACTTAATTAAATATTTTATTATTTAAAGTATAAACTCTTGGTTAGAGTATTTTAATCCCATTGTATTTATAGTTAGTATATCTTTTATGGGTTGATATACTCAATTCACTATAAACAATGCTCTAATACCAATTTGTCACAACCCAAAACCATGAACGGCGGAAACGCTCTGGGGCAGAGGACGTCATGTACAGTGTCACAACAATGAATAACAGTTAACAAGCAACAACATCATCCATTGCATTAATAATATAATTTCATACATGTGTGTTCTGTCAAGTTATATAGACACCAAAATATACATATCAAAATAAAAGATGAGTCTTGAACGAACTCCATCTTCTCAAAAGCCTGGAACTTGTACCTGTCTATTGGTGACCTAAGAATACAAGTTATTTTGAAAGCGAGTATCAGCTTTAAAGCTGGTGAGATCATAAGTATATTAAAGTCTGTGTTTGTATGAAAGCATTTGTAAGATGTTTTGTATAATGTTTGAACTCTCCTAGAAAACCCTATGTTTCCTACTAATGGTAGCCTTCTACCAAGGCATCTAGTGTCCGTGTGTATGTCTCTTGTAAGAGTGTGTATTTTCCCAAATCTGACTATCATTATCCAAAAATATAGTTTCTACATTACCGTGCATCGTCTGAATGTTCACGAAGTGAATGTAATGGGAAAATGAAATAGTACTATGGTGTAGTGTCGAACTACAACCGTACTAATTACCTTAGGTCTATGGTAATTTTGTAAGTACTTTGGTATTTGTAATAGGTGACTACTTCTGTACTAATATTGCCTTATTTGAGGGATAAGGCATAATGTGATGGCTAGATCCCACGCTAGACGCTCCCCTATCAAAGGGATTTTGGGACCCATACATGACCCTTGCATATCTACAAGTCGTGAACATCCACATTACTATGATCACTTATACCCAATATAACTATCATAATGCGTTGTGATTCATTGGTATAGTTAGATCCTGAAATCGTTCCATGCTGTAGCACCTAGTGATGTTTGTTCTATTATCGTATATGTAAACACACTCATGTAAACGCATCTATGTAAACGTACTCATGTAAGCGTAATCATGTAATAGTATAGTAGTGTACTGTAATGTTCTGTGTGTGCTAGCTATACCCTGTGTTCTCTCTCTATCTAGCATGTATGTTTGTTTCTCATTACTATGTATTATGTTTGTTTCTCATCACTATGTATTATGTTTACTTCTCTTCACTATGTATTATGTTTGTTTCTCATCACTATGTATTATGTTTGTTTCTCTTCACTATGTATTATGTATGTTTCTCTTCACTATGTATTATGTTTGTTTCTCATCACTATGTATTATGTTTGTTTCTCTTCACTATGTACTATGTTTGTTTCTCTTCACTATGTATTATGACTCATGTACGAACTAACTCTTTGTATGATTCATTGTTCAAGTATTAGTATTAGTAAAACCCTAAACTACACATATTGTAGTTTACTAGTAATATAACTTGTACGTATGAACATGGAAGTATACCCTTGCTACCCTAGGGTATTCAATTGACTGGAAGAACCTTAATGACTATATATGTACACATAATACATAACTAATAATTAAACGACCCTCGGATCCAAAAATATTTTTAAGATCTTCAATCTAGTAAGTGTTTCTAGTTTCCTTCAGTGATTAGATGCTTACATCTAGTGTTTTAAAACACTTCTAACCGTGAAATCTTTCCAAAAAGGTTGATTCTTCCTTTTCACCAAGAACACCAAGAACACACACTAGTGTTCTTGGACTTTTAGTGTAACACCATAAATTTCAAAACAATTTTTCGTTTAAAAATAATCGTTTAACTCTTAAAAACACTTTGCTTAAAATCTCATTCATAATCGAATTACAAAACATAACTCCATTTTCACTTGCATAATAAACCAGGATCCTCAAAACATGACTCTCTCTCTCTGGTGTGTACAATCGAGCCGGTGCCGTCCCGTGATCCTGAGAGAAACCTGAAACACATAACACAGAACACTGTAAGCACGAAGCATAGTGAGTTCCCCAAAATACCACACATAACACCTATTAGCCACTCGAGGCTATAACTCTGTGGGTCCGTGGACCCTACTCTATGAACCCTCTGGTTCTAACTCTATGAACCTTCCGGTTCTAACTCTGGGAACCTTCTGGTTCTAACTCTGTAAACATGCACAACATAAATCACATAGAAATAATGCAGTACAAAACGTAACATACATAGCATACAAATACTCTGTCACATAACTCTGGTTACCTACTCAAGGTAAAGTATAGTGAGAAGACTCACCTGGCAAGCAGAAAGCAGATATCCCCACACTTGAATATTGAACTCGCCACCGCCTAACTCATAAGGCAAATACTCTCATGAATATAACTCTCGAGACAAGAATCAACCCTCTCTTGGCACCCTCTTAAGGGTAAAAGACCATATACCCCTCTCTTGGCCCAAAGGCCACCTAGCTGACCAAACCCTAAAAGTCAACAAAAGTCAACGGTCAACTTTGACCGGACTGGACGAGTGCACTAGGGCGACTCGGCGAGTCTACACGTGTCCACTGACTCCCTTGGATCCTCTCTTGATACGTCGAGTACTTCCCTAACTCGACGAGTTCCACCTGGCATGAATCGCGGGGCCACTATGACTCAACTCGTCGAGTCTCAAGAACATCTCGGCGAGTTCCGGCTTGACTCAGCCCCCCCCCCCCCTTGACTCTCCCTGACTCACTGGGTCATCCCCCAACCCGGCTAGTTTACTCGCTGAACAATTTACGTGAAACCCAAACCCTACTCGCCGAGTCTCAAGAACAACTCGGCGAGTTCATGCCATGCACAAAATCTATTGATCTTCTGAGGTCAGATCTGTTTCTCCAAACCATAGATCTGGCCTCCCCAAGCATGAATGTCACGCAAAGTTCGAAACTTGATGCTTGTATAACCACAACAAGGCATCAAAAGGAGATTTAGTCCCAAAAATGGCAACCTAAGGCCAATAACCCCAAACTGGTCCATAAAGCTCCAAGGGTCAAGGTCTCTGGACCTCTTTCAGTCCAGAGCCAAGGCACAAACTCGAAGAGGGACCATTTTCTCCACATAATCACTCTCCAAAGGGGGTTACAAAACCCTAAATCTAAAGATGAACACCAAAACTGAAGGAGGTTCAAACCATTACCTCAAAATGATGTCTCTGAACTCTGGAACTGCTTGAATCGCACCTCCTCTTTGCTCTTGTCACCTTCTTCTTGCTAAACCAAGGGTTCAAGGATCAAAAAATTGACTTCTTCTCTCTCACAGCGATTTGGCTCACTTAGGGTTCTCTCAAGGGACTGGTAGCCGCAATGGGAGGCTATAAGTGCCCTTAAATAGGCTCCAAACCCAGGGATTAGGGTTTCATTAAACAGCATGGACTCGTCGAGTCCACTAATGGACTCGCCGAGTCCGGACGTGAACCGGGATGAACATCCGCAACCCTACTCGGCGAGTCTTGGCTCCAACTCGCCGAGTTCCTCCTCAAACTCCAAAATAATTAAATAAAATGATATACCTGGGAAATCAGGATGTTACAATTCTCCCCCACTAGAATCAGACTTCGCCCTCGAAGTCTCACTCTGGAAACCACTCCGGATGCTGCTCACGCATCTCGCGCTCTGGCTCCCAAGTAAGCTCTGACCCCTTCCGGTGTTGCCACTGGACCTGCACCAGGGCACCTCTTTGTTCCTCAGAACCTTGGTCTTTCAATCCCGAGTAGCCACCGGTCTCTCAACGTAGTTCAGGCCCATATCCACCTGAATATCCTCTAATGGCACTACTGCCGACTCATCGGCTATACACTTTCGCAGCTGCGACAAATGGAAAATGTCATGGATCTGACCTAGCTCTGCAGGTAGCTCCAATCGGTAGGCTACCCTGCCTACCCTCGCGATCACCCGAAAAGGACTGATATATTAGGGCCCCAACTTGCCCCTCTTCCTGAATCGTATCACTCCTTTCCAAGGAGAGACCTTCAGGAGCACAAAGTCACCGACCAAAAATTCGAGCTCGGACCGGCGCCTGTCCGCATAACTCTTCTGACGACTCTGAGCGGTCAACAACCTCTGCCTGACCTGTTGTATCTGCTCTGACGTTTGAAGCACGATCTCTGTACTTCCCATCACACGTTGCCCTACCTCTCCCCAACAAATGGGGTCCGATACCTCCTTCCCTACAACAGCTCAAAGGGTGGCATACTGATGCACTAATGATGGCTGTTGTTGTGGGAAAACTCTGTCAAGGGCAAATACGGGCCACAATTTCCCCCTAAAATCTAATACACATGCCCGAAGCATATCCTCGAGCGTCTGAAACGTTCGCTCGCTCTGAAGTGTCCACAGACATCACCATGGTAAACTCTAGCTCATTTCTCATATTCATATGCTCTGATACCAACTTGTAACACCGTAAATTGCAAAACAATTTTTCGTTTAAAAACAATTTTTCGTTTACAAAACATAACTCCATTTTCACTTGCATAATAAACCAGGATCCTCAAAACATGACTCTCTCTTTCTGGTGTGTACAATCGAGCCGGTGTCGTCCCGTGATCCTGAGAGAAACCTGAAACACATAACACAGAACACTGTAAGCACGAAGCTTAGTGACTTCCCCAAAATACCACACATAACATGATCCAAAATATCTCACTAACTTCCTCCCCGTGACCAGTATCACGGCCCAGTGACACCCATGTCATTAAATTCCCTTTTCCTCATAAAAATACAATCCAATCGAAGATCGACTCAGCTCTAACCTCTGGCGTCTGCTGCGCATATTCTCCCGTGCGCCTCGTTGATCCTCCCGACAGAGATGGAGACCCCAGTCTTGCCCCGGTTTAACCACTAGGCTCCAAAAACTCAACACTAGGGCTACTCAAGCCTAAAACTCTTCTGCATCATGCACTTATCGGAGAACACTCCATCATCACACTCTCTTTCCGTCTAGAGGGTACTATGGCTTCCCGCAACATTACGACAACCTCTGACTAGTGAGTACTACGGCTCCCCGTAGTATCACAACGCCAACTAACTAGTGAGTACTACGGCTCCCCGTAGTACCACGACTCCCTCCCTCTGACTTGTGAGTACTATGGCTCCCAGTAGCATCACAACACCCTCTGACTGGTGAATACTACGGCTCCCCGTAGTATCACGACTCTCTCTCTCTCTCTCTCTGACTTGTGAGTACTACGGCTCCCCGTAGCATCACAACACCCTCTGACTGGTGAATACTACGGCTCCCCTTAGCTTCACCCTATACTCTCATTCTCATTACAACGCCACACTATGTTCACTAACTCATGCACTGAAGACTATCATAGATAGTTACACACACACTTGCCCCGATATGCATTACAGACAATGGCGGCAACCGCCATATCACAGAATCCTACCTCTGCGGAGATCCACTTCCTTAAATAATCCCTCTTGATGACAATACACGAAGGGCTCCCACTGGATCCATAGATACTTGTTATACCACAATTCGTCTCAACTCAAGATTCACGAATAACTCTGAAACCAAGATATCATACCCGGATACCTCGGAACACCCCAACAGAACATCACAATGTCCTGCCTCTACCACTGATTCCCTTACTCCCAGCACTATACACATACAACAATACATTTCCTCTGAATCCCATAATAATTTCCTATTTCACTCAATGCGCAACTTCAGTGCATCCAAACACTCAATTGGAATACAAGGAAGGCGCTAACTCTTCAGAACACACTGATGATCCTCCGAAACCCTTTCCACTACTGCACAAAATCCAAGCAAGAATACACATCCCAGCCCGGGAGTTGGCTACTCGACAATCTTCTACCCATATTTCAACCCACAAGTTCTCAACTGCCCATACCATCATTATGAGTTTTCCACTTGAAACAAATCTGACCCCCCACCAGATTCCTGACCATTAACCACCCGCCGTGGAGACACCCATCCTTCTCTCGGTCATATACCACATGTATTATCTCGCCCTGCACCTTTCCTTGATCACCAATGAACCTGATCTCATGAATTCAAGTCGAAGGTTTCTGTATCCAACCCCTAACCGCTCTTGCACAAATCTCTGGTTCTCTCAATAAACCACCCGGTTCTCCCCCACTTAGGGTTCGAACCATCACTATCTGACACATCAACAACCTCACAAACTATTTTCACCATCAATAACGCACCTGCCCCTGGAAAGTGCTACGCAACATCCGATAATCCCCTTTAAGGAAATCAATCGATCTCATAACTCTGAACCTCCGATGAAATCCTCAAGAACTTCTCTTCACGACTGCCTCTAGTCGTTCCAAGTCTCATACCAATCCAATACCAAACAACTCAACTGTCCAATAACATCACTGACTCATAGACTGGACCACGAAATCATCATACTCCCCCCCCTCGACTCATCAACCGACGTTCCAACACATGGATCATCCTAAGAACAGGTACCCACTCCCATATTCAATACCCAACATAGATAGAAAAAACCACTGCACTGATTAACTCGACTGGACTCCCCACTGATACCTCTACAATACGCCCTACTATACTCAAATAGGTGTAACGTGGTCCTCAACTATCTCAGTCCCAACTGACTATCTGCTCATGGTAAATCACTGCCTCGCAGCAGACATGCTACCTGATACTCTGATGGAAAATCATCATCAATGACAACCTGCAGGGTTTACCCCCAAACCCCAAACTTAAACATCATGCCTCTCGTGTTTCGCACACGAACATAAATAGCACCACCCAGGTCATAGAAGGTGTCATCTCCTCTATCGACTGATTGCTCAACTCAGACCGAAATTCTCTCCTCCCTCCGACTCCTTACCAAAATACTCTGAAAGGCTCTCGAGCTCCCTCTCAAGGGACGTCTCTTCGAACTCAATCATGGTCCACTGGCCTAAAACCCATAGCGTCCAATATCTACCTCATCAATCATGACCGGATAACCGGAGAACCACAAGCATCATTCACTATGAACCATGGTACTCATCCCATGACATCTCTTCTCAATATGCTCCGGTGTATGGTACCCGAACCATAGCATCACTCATCCATCTGCTCCGATGTATGGTACTCGAACCATAACATCATTCCTTCATCCGCTCCGATGTATGGTACTTGAACCATAACATCACTCCTTGATCCACTCCGATGTATGGTACTCGAACCATAACATCACTCCTCGATCCGCTCCGATGTATGGTACTCGGACCATAACATCACTCCTCATTCTGCTCCGATGTATGGTACTCGAACCATAACATCACTCCTCAATCCGCTCTGATGTATGGTACTCAAACCATAACATCACTCCTCAATCCACTCTGATGTATGTTACTTGAACCATAACATCACTCCTTAATCTGCTCCGATGTATGGTACTCGAACCATAACATCACTCCTCAATCTGCTCCGATGTATGGTACTCGAACCATAACATCACTCCTCAATCCGCTCCGATGTATGGTACTCGAACCATAACATCACTCCTCAATCCGCTCCTTAGAACTTTCAGAATACTCCCTGTATCAAGTATGGGACCTCTGCTTTCAGTAGTATGGGCCCATACTACCTGCCACATCTACCCATACTTTCCACACGGACTATCCCGAAGCTCCTAAGTAGCTGCTCGACCTTCTCGTTCACCAATTTCGTCGCGCGCTCGCTCCCCAACGAAATTCTCTACTCTGCCAGCGCACTCATCTGGCTAAGGTTACTCTCTAGTCTGCTTTCAGTAGTATGGGCCCATACTACCTGCCACATCTACCCATACTTTCCACACGGACTATCCCGAAGCTCCTAAGTAGCTGCTCGACCTTCTCGTTCACCAATTTCGTCGCGCGCTCGCTCCCCAACGAAATTCTCTACTCTGCCAGCGCACTCATCTGGCTAAGGTTACTCTCTAGGCTCTTCCTTGAATCCCACACTTCTCTGCCATCAGCTGCTGAAAAGCTCCTAATGATGCCAGCCATCTACCTCCTGAATATCGTCATATTCGCTTGGTAGCTGACTCCCATCATCGAGAGTTCCACAAAGCACGAAGCAAGCAGCATTCGAGCATCGAAGAATATATATGACTCGCTCTGGGTGATAACTCCGCTTGCTCTGCTCATCCTCGAAAGTACCACCGAACTCTGCAACTCTTCCCCTCGTAGGTTCTAACTATTCTTTCACTAAGTACCATGATACTCATCTAGGCATCTCCCCTAGATTACTCCTCTACTCAAATCCCCTAAATGATTCCAACTAAATGTTCTCACTCATCACATACTCAAAAGCACATTGCATATAACAGCAATTCCTAGGCTAAGGCATCACAAATCAGGCCACTCTAGTCCTAAGATATGAAATACCTAGCTTGTCTCTAGCATGCAATAATATCTCATAAACTGCATCATAAATATCTCATAACACAAAAATAAGGGTATTTTGGGAAATCATCGTTCGGGCGCTGGCTGATTGTACACACTGCTCTTTCTCGCTTTCTCTTTGAACTCTTATTCACTTTAGAAAATTATTTCTTTGAAAACTTTTCTTAATTCCTCAGTTTGAGTCCAGATTTACCCGAAGGTGCATCTGGATCCATCAAACCAAGGCTCTGATACCAACTTGTAACACCGTAAATTTCAAAACAATTTTTCGTTTAAAAATAATCGTTTAATTCTTAAAAACACTTTGCTTAAAATCTCATTCATAATCGAATTACAAAACATAACTCCATTTTCACTTGCATAATAAACCAGGATCCTCAAAACATGACTCTCTCTCTCTGGTGTGTACAATCGAGCCGGTGTCGTCCCGTGATCCTGAGAGAAAACTGAAACACATAACATAGAACACTGTAAGCACGAAGCTTAGTGAGTTCCCCAAAATACCACACATAATACCTATTAGCCACACAAGGCTATAACTCTGTGGGTCCGTGGACCCTACTCTATGAACCCTCTGGTTCTAACTCTATGAACCTTCCGGTTCTAACTCTGGGAACCTTCTGGTTCTAACTCTGTAAACATGCACAGCATAAATCACATAGAAATAATGTAGTACAACACATAACATACATAGCATACAAATACTCTGTCACATAACTCTGGTTACCTACTCAAGGTAAAGTATAGTGAGAAGACTCACCTGGCAAGCAGAAAGCAGATATCCCAACACTTGAATCTCGAACTCGCCACCGCCTAACTCATAAGGCAAATAATCTCCTGAATATAACTCTCGAGACAAGAATCAACCCTCTCTTGGCATCCTCTTAAGGGTAAAAGACCATTTTACCCCTCTCTTGGCCCAAAGGCCACATCGCTGACCAAACCGTAAAAGTCAACGGCCAACTTTGACAAGACTCGACGAGTGCACTAGGGCGACTCGGCGAGTCTACACGTGTCCACTGACTCCCTTGGATCCTCTCTTGACATATCGAGTACTTCCCTAACTCGATGAGTTCCACCTGGAATGAATCGTGGGGCCACTACGACTCAACTCACCGAGTCTCAAGAACAACTCGGCGAGTTTCGGCTTGACTCAGCCCCCCCTGACTCTACCTGACTCACTGGGTCATCCCCTAACCCGGCGAGTCTACTCACTGAACAATTTACGTGAAACCCAAACCCTACTCGCCGAGTCTCAAGAACAACTCGGTGAGTTCATGCCACGCACAAACTCTATTGACCTCCTGAGGTCAGATCTGTTTCTCCAAACCATAGATCTGGCCTCCCCAAGCATGAATGTCATGAAAAGTTTGAAACTTGATGCTTGTATAACCACAACAAGGCATCAAAAGGAGATTTACTCCCAAAAATGGCAACCTAAGGCCAATAACCCCAAACTGGTCCATAAAGCTCCAAGGGTCAAGTTCTATGGACCTCTTTGAGTCCAGATCCAAGGCACAAACTCGAAGAGGGACCATTTGCTCCACATAATCACTCTCCAAAGGGGGTTACAATGTTGGATATAGTGTCTAAGCCCATAACTATATTTGGTATGTACTTGACCCGACCCGGCATGGTCCATTTGGGTTGCACTTCACCCGAACAATTTATGGATAATATTTGAGAATAGTACAAGTTATGATTTATTAATATATTATAAGTTCTAATATATTAATATAAGATCATATTATTTAATTAGTAGTGATCTATAATTAATCTAGGATTAATTTAGTGATCAAAGATATTACTAATTAAATATGGGCTTCTATATTTATATTGTGTGGGCTAATGCTTATTTAGAATGGGCTAGGCTTGCATGGAAAAGTCCATGGATACTCCATGGAGCTTTGACCCATGGATCTCATGGAAATGAAGAGACATGGGTATTAGGGTTTACATGGATGTAACCCTAATCCACCACACTATATAAAGGAGGCTTTGGTTCTTGAAATCATACTAGTTGACACTTGTTGAGGTGAGGCCGATTTCAAGATAGTAGTATTTATTCTCTCAAAGTTCCAAGTTTGTGGTGATTTGTGATTTCCACTTGAGGCATCCACACTATTGGTGCTAGGCTCTAAAACTCCAAGCAATCAACTACAACTTCAAGGTAAGCATTTCTACTAGCTTTATTTGATTCATGTTCCCCATGCCATGCTAGTTAGGATATGAACCTTGGAAAAATAATTATTTGCATGTATCTTAGAAAAACATAGATCCAAGGTTTATTAGGGTTGCATGTACACTTAGGAAGTGTTAGAATGCTCAAAACCCAACAGTGGTATCAGAGCCTGGTTTGTTTGTTTGATACTTGATGCAAAATAGTTGGAAAAGTCGAAAATAATTAAAAAAAAAAAAACGGAATTTCGACTTTAGTTGCTGGAAATGGATTGGAAACATTACCCTAAACTGTTTTGGTACTTGAAAACTTGTTTTAGATGGAGTAATGTTTTTTGCTAATTCATTTACAACAACTAGTTATCAAAATTACAAAGTTTTATGTGATTTTGATTCTTGAAAGTGTTCATATTCATATTCTTGTTCTTATGATGTTTAGATGATCATAGGAATTATTTGTAACCTATGTGGTAATTTAATTCTTGATCATAATGTGTTTTAATGGAGTCCATATCTTGTCCTCAAGTTATGGAAAACCAAAAGTCTCTTGGATTAAAAACCATTAAAAGAACATAAGAGTTAGGAAAATGAAGAGTCTTCATTTTATTACTCTATTAAACTCATAAGTTACAAGATATGAAAAGTTTTGAAAGTTTACAAAACTTGCCCTCAAGTTTTGGAACAAGTAAAGTTAAGTTAAAACTTTAGTTCCAACCCTTAGAATTTTAAAAGTTAAAATTCAACCCTTATACTTATATTATTATGATTTAATAATTATATATATATATATATATATGTATAAGAACAAAGTCGTCTTACCGCTAGTACGCCTCATTCACGAAGCCGGTCTATAAGGTGGGTATAAGGTTGTTGCCTATAAAATGGTGACTTAATGGGTAAGACAAGGACTTATAAATTCTCATTCAAAGTATGATGAATATTATAAAGTAACTAAATGTTTTATTAAATTCCCAATCTTAGTTACTTTAGGAAAAATGTGAATAAGGTGCTAATCCATGAAATTACACTTTACACTTTGTTTAAGTCGTTGGTGGAGCGTGTGTGGTTAACCGGCACACTAACTTGGACTTAACAAGGTAGGTAAAGGGTGACTTAAAGGTTTATTATAGTATCGATGGAGCGTGTGTGGTTTACCGGCACATCGATTGAGTGATAAACTTTAAAGGGTACCAAGTGATTTGCATGGTTACTTCACACCTCGTTTTGTGATCCTCGGCATCCCAGTTACAAAACCTGGAGGGCACACTCGAGATTGAAACATGCCTTTGAAAAGTTCATTGAATCTCAAAGAATCTAGGAATTTCTAAGAACCAATCAAAAACCTAATATTTAATCATTTCGGTTTTCGTGGTGGAAATTGGTGAATCGTCATTCACCTACCTTTCAAATATGGTATAGCTTAGATTACGGCATACCTCTTCTAAGTTATATTATATTGTGATTGGATCCTAGCCTTAATATTACATTTGGGTGTTTTATTAAGGACTCTCTTATATCTAAACTAATCTTGTTCTCTTTTTTTCAGATGTCTTCAAACAATGCTGCTTCTGGCTCTAATCCTAATAGCTCCTTTACTCTTATGAGCTTGTGTGGGAAAGTTACCTTTGATGGATCCAACTTCAATGAGTGGATCAGAAACATCAGGATGATTACCCGCTACGAGGACAAAGAATATTTCCTTGACAAGGAGCTTAAGGAAATTAATGAGACCACTGCAACTCCCCAGGAGATAGCTGACTTTCATACTCATGAAAGAGATGCTACCAAGGTGGCTTGCATCATGTTAGCCACAATGACAGCTGAACTCCAAAAGTCTTATGAGGATTTCTACCCTTATGAAATGCGCCAAGATTTGATGGAAAGATACCATCAGAGTGCACGACAAGAGAGGTATGAGATCATCTGCTCCATGATAACAGCTATGATGAAGGACGGTGAATCCGTCACGAGCCACATGCAGAAAATGCAAAGGTATGTGGATCGGTTGCTGAAGCTTAATGTGAACTTCCCTGAGGAGCTTGCAATAGATATCATTTTGCACTCCTTACCATCGTGCTATGATCAATTCCGCATGACATATCACATGAATAAGGAAGAGGTCACACTCAGCAAACTTCAGGGACTTCTCAAGACCGTAGAAACAGGTCTTAAGGGGAAGTCGGTTGCTATCACTCCCACTCCAAACTCAACTCCAGTTTTGGCAATCAGGAAAAGACGAGGGAGGAAGAGAAAGAGCTCTTCGAAGGGTACCAAGGTTCGGACCCTTGATGGCTCTTCTTCAAGTGGAACCAAGAAAGGTTTCATCACTCCTTCTTCTGACCCAAAAGAGGTTGAATGCTTCTATTCCCATGAAAAGTCTCATTGGAAGCGGAACTGCCCAAAATACCAGCAGGATGTGAAGGATGGGAAAGTTAAACCCAACCACGCAGGTATTTACACTATCTTATCTAATAACTCACCCCATTCTAAATCTTGGGTCCTTGATACCGGTTGTGGTATTCATATTTGTTGTGACTTGCAGGGACTAAGAAGAAGTGAGAATATGGAGCAAGGAAGAATAAACTTGATCATGGGGAATAGGAAAGCTTTACCTGTTACCAAAATTGGAGTTTATACTTTATCGCTAAGTAGTGGGTTTAATTTAGATTTGAATAAGTGTTGTTATTCGCCAGGAATGGCAAGAAATATTATTTCCTTTCATGCTTTGTACAAACAAGGGTTTACCTTTTCATTTAATAATGAAGTTGGTTCTATTGATGCTTTCTTTAATAATGTTTTTTATTTTAGAGCATTACCCTGTGATGGTGTGTATGAAGCTGTATCTGTTGTAGATAATTTAGGAAATAATGTTTTGTGTATTGATTCTACTACTAATAATAACTTGGATAAAGCATCATTATGGCATTGTCGTCTTGGACATATAAGCAAGAAACGCATAGGCCAACTCCAAAAGGATGGAGTCTTGGAGTCGTTTGACCTAAAGTCAAATGATAGTTGCGAATCATGCTTACTTGGAAAAATGACAAAGTCACCCTTCACAGGCTCGTGTGAGAGGGGTGAAGGTTTGTTGGACCTTGTACACACGGATGTGTGTGGACCATTCAAACATGCCACAAGGGATGCTAATCGTTATTATTTGACTTTCACTGATGATTACAGTAGATATGGATATGTCTACTTAATCAAGCATAAGTCAGAGACTTTCGAGAAGTTTAAGGAATTTAAACAGGAAGTCGAGAATCAATTGGGCAGGAACATTAAGATGCTTCGATCCGATCGAGGAGGTGAGTATCTTAGTTCAGAGTTCCTCGACTATCTTAGGGAATGTGGGATTGTCTCACAATTGACACCTCCCAGGACACCACAGTTGAATGGTGTGGCTGAGAGGCGTAATCGAACCTTGTTGGATATGGTTCGTTCCATGATGAGTCGAGCTACGCTACCAATCTCATTCTGGGGGTATGCCTTAGAGACTGCCGCCCATATTCTTAATCTAGTCCCTACAAAGAAAGTTGCCAAAACTCCTCACGAGATGTGGACTGGTAAAGTACCTAAGCTAGACCACATCAAGATTTGGGGTTGCGAGGCTTTCGTGAGACGCGAGACTCATGATAAGCTCGAACCTCGAAGCGAGAGGTGTATTTTCATCGGCTACCCACAACAATCCTTTGGTTACCTCTTCTACAGACCTAGTGATAATGTGGTCTTTGTAGCAAGAAGAGGAGTTTTTCGAGAGAGAGAATTTATAAGCCAAGGGGACAGTGGGAGGCAAATTGATCTTGAAGAAATTCAAGAGTCAAGCGGTGAAGGAACTTCAAACACTAGCCCTCAACTTGAGGAGGAAACTCCTGTTGAGCCAGTTGATGTGCCTGTACCTCTTAGGCGTTCCACGAGAGTTAGGAATGCACCTGAGCATTATTATGGCTTCCATATTACTGCGGAAGGTGAGACACTTATTAGTGATGAGACACTAGTAGGTCTGGATGAACCTAACAGCTACATGGAAGCCATGGCTGGCCCTGAGGCTGCCAAGTGGAAAGAGGCAATGGATAGCGAGATACAATCCATGTATGACAATCAAGTTTGGAACTTGGTTGAAAATGTACCAGGTCGTAAGACAGTGGGGTGCAAATGGATCTTCAAGAAGAAGACCGACATGGACGGTAATGTACACACTTATAAGGCACGACTGGTTGCAAAAGGTTATTCTCAAACTCTGGGAGTTGATTATGATGAAACCTTTTCACCAGTGGCCAAGATAAAGTCTATTAGGGTTCTGTTAGCCATTGCTGCATTTCATGATTATGAAATATGGCAAATGGATGTCAAAACTGCCTTCCTTAATGGAAAGTTGGCTGAGGATGTTTACATGGTTCAGCCAGAGGGTTTTGTCAGTATAGAGTACCCCAATAGAGTGTGTAAGCTCGAGAAATCCATTTATGGATTGAAACAGGCACCTCGCAGATGGAATCTTTGCTTTGATGAGAAAGTCAAGGAATTTGGCTTTTCAAGGAGTGAAGATGAATCTTGCGTCTATATCAAGGCTAGTGGGAGCATAGTCAGTTTTTTGGTACTGTATGTGGATGACATACTACTCATAGGAAATGACATCCCAACCTTGCAGGAAGTAAAGTCCTGGCTTGGGAAGTGTTTCGCTATGAAGGACCTTGGTGAAGCTGCCTATATCCTAGGGATAAGGATTTTGAGAAACAGGAGTAAAAGACTAATTGGACTTAGTCAAAGCACCTATGTGGACAAAGTGTTGAAAAGATTCAACATGCATAACTCCAAGAAAGGTGAGTTACCTATTCAGAGTAATGCCAGATTGAGTAAGACACAAAGCCCTAGCACTGAGGCTGAGATAGCAGAAATGAGTCGACTACCTTATGCTTCAGCTGTAGGATCGATCATGTATGCTATGACGTGTACTCGACCTGATGTAGCCTTTGCTTTAAGCATGGTTAGCAGGTATCAGGGGAACCCTGGCAAGGAACACTGGACTGCGGTAAAGAATATCCTCAAGTACCTGCGAAGGACTAAGGACTGGGTCCTTACCCTCGGTGGGAGTGATGACTTGAGAGTTGTAGGGTATAGTGATGCTAGTTTCCAGACTGATAGGGATAATTTCCGCTCTCAGTCAGGCTGGGTCTTTACCCTAAACGGAGGAGCAATTTCTTGGAAGAGTTCCAAGCAAGAGACAGTGGCAGATTCAACTTATGAATCAGAGTATATAGCAGCAAGCGAGGCAGCAAAGGAGGCTATATGGCTAAAGAACTTCATCGGAGACCTTGGAGTTGTACCAGCTATAAAAGAGCCAATGGAGATTTTCTGTGACAGCAATAGTGCGGTTGCCTTAGCCAAGGAACCAAGGGATCACGAGAGATCCAGACACATCGACAGAAAATACCATTTTATCAGACATCGAATTGAAGAAGGACTCCTCATGGTGAAGAGGGTATCATCGGATGAGAACCCGGCAGATCCCCTCACGAAGGGACTGAGTAGGGTTAAGCATCTCCAGCATGCTCGGAGCATAGGGCTGAAGGATGATATAAGTTTTAGTAGTTAGATAACCCAGAAATTTGTAAAGTGTAATTGACATTAGATGATGAATAAAAGGTGTTTTATTTATGAGTAAAGTGTTGCTATCTCTTGTTGATCGTTTACTATATTTCGTTTGCATGTTTTGACTTCCAGAATAATTTTGTTTGATATAACATATTATTCAAACCTCCACAGTCGGTCATATGTCGGAAGTAGGTATGAATCAAGATTGTCATGATTGGTTGCAGAGGTCTAAGGTGTTGGACAAGGCTACAACAATCATGAGTGCTCATAAGTTCTGAGCATTGGACTCAACCCACGCTCACTGGAATCACTTCATGGAATTTTATCTCGAGTGATCGTGAGACGGTAATATCATATAAGTCTTCAAACCTAGAGATATGATTTGTTACTTACGAGTTGGTTATGCATTGATTGTACGAAAACGCATTGGTAACTCGATGTTATAAAACGTGCTTTTGTGTGTAATTCAATGAGTGGTAGAACAAACATATGAGTCGAAGTTTATCTGTTCCTTCTTGGATTAGAAGCTGATATCTGGGCCTCTCGATGATTTTGTTTTGACCTATGTACCGGGCCCGGTCAGAACTAAGTTGATGTGTTCAATTAAGTTCTTTGTCAAACAAATCGGAAATCGGGAAACAAACTGCTGGACAATAAGTAAGACATTGTTCCATGTATTTGTCCGGCTGATATCTAGAACAGAGGATTATATGATCACTTATCTAAATGGCGCGTTCTAGTTCAACCGAGTTTAAAGAGCTACGATTGCTGATCGGTTCCTGAAGTTATACTTGCAAATATAGTTACTAGACTTATCCAAGTGGGAGACTGTTGGATATAGTGTCTAAGCCCATAACTATATTTGGTATGTACTTGACCCGACCCGGCATGGTCCATTTGGGTTGCACTTCACCCGAACAATTTATGGATAATATTTGAGAATAGTACAAGTTATGATATATTAATATATTATAAGTTCTAATATATTAATATAAGATCATATTATTTAATTAGTAGTGATCTATAATTAATCTAGGATTAATTTAGTGATCAAAGATATTACTAATTAAATATGGGCTTCTATATTTATATTGTGTGGGCTAATGCTTATTTAGAATGGGCTAGGCTTGGATGGAAAAGTCCATGGATACTCCATGGAGCTTTGACCCATGGATCTCATAGAAATGAAGAGACATGGGTATTAGGGTTTACATGGATGTAACCCTAATCCACCACACTATATAAAGGAGGCTTTGGTTCTTGAAATCATACTAGTTGACACTTGTTGAGGTGAGGCCGATTTCAAGATAGTAGTATTTATTCTCTCAAAGTTCCAAGTTTGTGGTGATTTGTGATTTCCACTTGAGGCATCCACACTATTGGTGCTAGGCTCTAAAACTCCAAGCAATCAACTACAACTTCAAGGTAAGCATTTCTACTAGCTTTATTTGATTCATGTTCCCCATGCCATGCTAGTTAGGATATGAACCTTGGAAAAATAATTATTTGCATGTATCTTAGAAAAACATAGATCCAAGGTTTATTAGGGTTGCATGTACACTTAGGAAGTGTTAGAATGCTCAAAACCCAACATACAAAACCCTAAATCTAAAGATCAACACCAAAACTGAAGGAGGTTCAAACCATTACCTCAAAATGATGTCTCTGAACTCTGGAACTACTTGAATCGCACCTCCTCTTTGCTCTTGTCACCTTCTTCTTGCTAAACCAAGGGTTCAAGGATCAAAAAAGTGACTTCTTCTCCCTCACAGCGATTTGGCTCACTTAGGGTTCTCTCAAGGGACTGGTAGCTGCAATGGGAGGCTATAAGTGCCCTTAAATAGGCTCCAAACCCAGGGATTAGGGTTTCATTAAACAGCATGGACTCGTCGAGTCCACTAATGGACTTGCCAAGTCCGGACGTGAACTCGGATGAACATCCGCGACCCTACTCGGCGAGTCTTGGCTCCAACTCGCCGAGTTCCTCCTCAAACTACAAAATAATTAAATAAAATGATATACCTGGGAAATCAGGATGTTACAATTCTCCCCCACTAGAATCAGACTTCGCCCTCGAAGTCTCACTCTGAAAACCACTCCGGATGCTGCTCACGCATCTCGCGCTCCGGCTCCCAAGTAAGCTCTGACCCCTTCCGGTGTTGCCACTGGACCTGCACCAGGGCACCTCTTTGTTCCTCAGAACCTTGATCTTTCAATCCCGAGTAGCCACCGGTCTCTCAACCCGGATGAACATCCGCGACCCTACTCGGCGAGTCTTGGCTCCTACTCGCCGAGTTCCTCCTCAAACTCCAAAATAATTAAATAAAATGATATACCTGGGAAATCAGGATGTTACATTTAGCTCATTTCAAGCTTCCACAAAGTAACTAATTCTATCCTAGAGTCTTTTAAATCTTGCTATACATCTTTACATCAAGGAAAAGTCCCTAGAACACCAAGAACAAGGTGTTCACGGTTCAAGAAGTTCTTGAACCGTAAACACCAAGTAATGGTGCTAAAGGGTGCCTTAGGGTGCCTAGATGCTTCACAATGCCTTAGGGATATTTCTAGATCCATCCTTGATGAGTTTATCACCCAAAAAGCACAAAAATACCACATTTATATGTGTTTACGGTTTAGGGATCTCCCAAAACCGTAAACACCCCAAAAAGTGTATAAATGTCCCATATTTACTCCTTATGCCTAGAATCTAACCTATGCTAGTACCTTGAAGTATTTAGGACTTGAAAACATCAAAATACCTAAGTCCGTGAGAGTTTACGGTAGTAAACTCATGGGGAAATGATCCATAGACCGTAAACTCCATTTAGGAGTGTTTTGATGCCACACAACACTTCCTAAGGCTTAAACATGAAGTAGGAATGCTTGGATTGGCTTAGAAAGCTTCAAACAACAAATGGTCACAAAGGGGGTGAGCTTATGACCGTAAACCCAAGGGTTTACAACCGTAAACCCTTTTTCTAGTGGCCACAAAACCGTAAACTCCCTAATGGAGTGATCCTTGAACCCCAAACACACTAGCCCTTCCCTACAACTCTTAGATGCAATCCTTGGGACTTATAACACTTGTATAAGGTGTTTAGCATGTCCTAGGGTGTCTTAACTTTGTTTATTAGTTGTTTAAAACACTAATTGGATACATATATGTGATATTATATGTTAACTAGGATCATAGAGTGTGTTCAAGACTTCACTTGACACCTAGCAATCCTACATCTTCAGTTCATCCATACCACTCACTACAGGTGAGTTCATACCCCTTAATCAATGTTTTAAATGTTTTTAAATGTTTTATGGGGGTTTACAAATAGAATCATGCTAGTTATTATGTCAATCACATGTGATTAATAAGCAACATTCAAACGATTTACTACTCATTAGCTGTTTTTCCAAACAGTTTTCTTCAGATGATTTTCATAAATGTTTTATATGTTTAAAACTCCTTATTAAACTGTTCATTATACACTGTATGTTTCATTTCAAACTCGTTTACAATTGTGTTTCAAACAAATGTTTCTTTATACTTAAATTGTTTTATCAAACAAATACTTTCAAACCGTTTTATAGGCCGACATTAAGTCGACCTTTACTTAGATAGTGATCATGTTCAAAGGTGTTACAAAACTTATTTTATGCTTTTATACTGTCAATTGCATGCCTATATATGTATAGTTATATAAGAAATGTTTAAAGAACTTAGGAAGGCTATCCGCTCTATTTCCTTTTCATCGTTGGGATGTGGTCTGGTGGGTATCAGGTATCCGTCCGAGGGTCGTTTAAATATTAGTTATGTATCATGTGTACATATATAGTCATAAAGGGTCTTCCAGTCAATTCAATACCCTTGGGTAGCAAAGGTATACTTCCATGTTCATACGTACAAGTTATATTACTAGTAAACTACAATAGGCGTAGTTTAGGGTTTTACTAATACTAATACTAGAACAATGAGTCATACAATGAGTCAGTTCATACATGAGTCATAATACATAGTGAAGAGAAACAAACATAGTACATAGTGAAGAGAAACAAACATAATGCATAGTGATGAGAAACAAACATAATACATAGTGATGAGAAACAAACATAATACATAGTGATGAGAAACAAACATAATACATAGTGATGAGAAACAAACATAATACATAGTGATGAGAAACAAACATACATGCTAGATAGAGAGAGAACACACGGTATAGCTAGCACACGCAGAACATTACAGTACACTACTATACTATTACATGATTACGCTTACATGAGTACGTTTACATAGATACGTTTACATGAGTGCATTTACATATATGATAAAAGAACAAACATCACTAGGTGCTATAGCATGGAACAATTTCAAGATCTAACTATACCAATGAATCACAATGCATTGTGATAGTTATATTGGGTATAAGTGATCATAGTAATGTGGATGTTCACGGCTTGGAGATATGCAGGGGTCGTGTATGGGTCCCAAAATCCCTTTGACAGGGGAGCGTTTAGCCTGGGATCTAGCCATCACATTATGCCTTATCCCTCAAATAAGGCAATATTAGTACATAAGTAGTCACTTATTACAAATACTACAGTACTTACAAAATTACCATAGACTTAAGGTAATTAGTACGGTTGTAGTTTGACACTACACCATAGTACTATTTCATTTTCCCATTACATTCACTTCATGAACATTCACAGGATGCACGGTAATGTAGAAACTATATTTTTGGCTAATGATAGTCAGATTTGGGAAAATACACACTCTTACAAGAGACATACACACGGACACTAGATGCCTTGGTAGAAGGCTACCGTTAGTAGGAAAAATAGGCTTTCTAGGAGATTTCAAAAATTATACAAAAGATCTTACAAATGCTTTCATACAAACACAGACTTTAATATACTTATGATCTCACCAGCTTTAAAGCTGATACTCGCTTTCAAAATAACTTGTATTCTCAGGTCACTAATAGACAGGTACAGGTGCCAGGCTTTTGAGAAGATGGAGTTCGTTCAAGACTCATCTTTTATTTTGATATGTATATTTTGGTGTCTATATAACTTGACAGAACACACATGTATGAAATTGTATTATTAATGCAATGGATGATGTTGTTGCTTGTTTACTATTATTCATTGTTGTGATACTGTACATGACGTCCTCCGCCCCAGAACGTTTCTGCCGTTCATGGTTTTGGGGTGTGACAACTTGTACTTAAAGGCTATTCACAACAAGAAGGTAAACCTATGCCCCTATTGCAAGACTCGAGGCTGTTCGAATATTTTTAGCCTATGTAGCTCACAAGGATTTTGATGTATATTAAATGGATGTCAAATGTTCTTTTCTCAACGGCGAACTTGAAGAAACAGGTTACGTTGAACAAACTCCAGGTTTTGTAAATGAGGAATATCTTGATCATTGTTATATCTTAGAGAAAGCTGTTTATGGGTTAAAACTAGCACCAAGGGCCTGGTATGCAACACTTACCAATTTCTTAAAACAATCAAATTATAAACAAGGATCAGTTGACCCTTACTTTATTTCAAAAGAAAGTTGGGAATCATCTATTGCTTGTTCAAATTTATGTTGATGATATTACTTTTGGCTGTACTGACCCTGCTTTGTCAAGTGAATTCGAAAATTTAATGAAAATTCAGTTTGAGATGAGTATGATGGGAAAAATTAACAGTTTTTTGGGGTTAAATATTCCTCAAAGTAGAGAAGGCATCTTTATCAGTCAAGAAAAATATACCAAGAATTTGCTTGAAAAGTTTGGATTGACAAATAGGACAAAGTTAAGAGTACCAATGGTGGTTGGAACAAGGCTTACACCTTCGTTAGATAAACCTGTTGTTGATTTTACTTTATACAGGAGCATGATAGGTTCGTTATTTTATCTTACTACTAGTCGACCTGATATCCTGTTTTCTGTTTGTAATTGTGCTAGGTATCCACCAAATCCCAGAGAACCTCACTTAACTATTGTGAAAAATATTTTTCGATATATCAAAGGAACAATTTCGTTAGGATTGTGGTATCCTTCGAAATCAAGCTTTTTCATTCAAGCATACTCAGATTCAGATTTGGGAGGTTGCAGTCTTGATCAAAAAAGTACAAGTGGCGGATGTCAATTATTAGATGGGAAGCTTGTCGGTTGGCAATCAAAAAAGCAAACATGTGTTGCAATTTCAACTGCTGAAGCAGTATGTTGCGGCTGTTGCTTGCACTTCTCAAATCATTTGGATCCAAAGTCAATTGCACGATTATGCAATTAATATGAAAAAGATTCCATTGTATTGTGATTCACAAAGTGCAATACGCATTTTTCATAATCCAATACAACATTTGAAAACAAAACACATAGCACTTCGTTATCATTTCATAAAAGATCATTTGGAAGATGGAAATGTCGAAGTTCATTTTGTAAAGACAACTGATCAGCTAGCTGATATCTTTACAAAACCCTTGGTTGAAATGTCATTTGTTTGAATTTTAACAGGTTTGGGAATGATAGAAACAAGTTTTGTTCCAAGAATAATTTCGAAAGAATGAAAAAATGGTGTTGAGGAAAAGTGTGGATTCAGAGGTAATGGTTAATAATTCAGAGGTTACTAGGGTTAATTATTTAGAGGTTAATGTTCACATTCAGCGTTTCGACATGCTTCACTTTCGACATCTAGAATGAAAATTTTTCTCAAGTTTGATACATTTAAATTTTATAAATTTCTTTGTTATTTCTTTCAAAAATTTTGAAAACCACAAAAATATTTTCGTTATTTGTTCTTTATTTTTGAAATTTATTGTTATTTCTTTCAAAAATTTTTGTACGTTCTAGATCATATGCTAATGTTTGGCAACTAGCTCAAGATACTTAATCGAAAAAGCTCAATTCTATTCTTAAATCCCAAACTGACTCAGGGGCAAAACAATCAGTTTCGAGTATAGAGGTAGATGTAATGCTCAAGGCACATGAGTTACGTCTTCAAAAACAGATGGATGGCATGGATAAAAACAATGAGCTCAGAGTCAAGGCTCAAGCCGACTCATTCAATGGAGAAATCAAAGAGATTAGGATGGTAGAAAATGAACGTCATGTTCTATTTGTTAAAGATGTCAAGACTGTGCAAGAGGATGTGAATCGCAAGCTTGAGGAAATGAAGGTTGAAGTTTAGAAAGAAATCCAAGAGTTGAGTACTAATTACTCTTATCTTCATTCGAAAATTGATACCATTGCTAGGGCTGTTACGAAAGTTGTGGAATACTATCAATCATTACTTTCTAAGGATGAAACAAAGGCGAGTGAAGATGTTCTAAATTTCGAAACGATAGGAGTCTTACTTGGAGAATTGAAGGAAATTGTGTCAAAGCCTACTACAACTTCTGCTTTAACTTCTGAGTTTTTAACTTAGAAATTTAATTCCCTTGAAGCAGCAATAACGAAAGCAGTGGCTCCTCTATCAAAATCTGCAAATCTCTTACCAACTAGTGCCCCACCTATTATCACAAGGATTCAAAGGGGATAAAAGGAGTTAGTTGGTAAAGAAACGAAAGTAAGCAAAGGAGGAGAGGAGAAAGCAAAAACAGTTAGCAAGGTGATTTCAACTTAAATCCCAATTCCCATTGTTCCAAAAGTTACTATAGTGATGGAAACAAAAACAACGACAATACCTATTCAGAAGGGGATTGTTATTGGTTCGGAAGTTGTTGGAGTGAGTACAAGCTCTTCGAAACGAAAAACAACTGAAGCTGATAGAGGAAAGGGAAGGGTGATTGTAGTTGAAAAGTCGTAAGCTGAGAAGAAGGCAGAAATTAAAGCATAAATGGAAATGCAAAGACAGATAAAAAGTATTCTAAGGCTTCGTGAAAATGTTCCACCAACAATGGATAAAGGCGATCCAAAGAAACTTCACAGCTATGAAAATATCGAAGCCAGAGTGTCATGCAACCACATGTATGCATTCGAAGAAAAAAAAAGCCAAGAAGAAGCTATTCTATCGAAAATATTGATATGAATCACCTTGATTTTCCAAGAAATGAAATGAAGTTCATCACAGCACAATACTAAATTATTGAGAAGTTTCAAAATGAAGATGATTTTCTCCATATGAAGTTATGGTTTCATGTTGTGGTTGGAAAAGATCAGGAGGAGATATGGTCCCTTATCCAAAATTTTCGCTATCATGTGGTACGGGAGAACAACATTGCATATGATTTTTCTATAGCTGATTTCCCATTGATAAAATTGAATGATCTTATTCAAGTTGCATTAATTCTTAAGGATATGGATGCTTCGAAACTTCAAGGAACAAGCAAGGAAATTTTGAGACTTGGACTTGGTCACATTAAAATTTTCATAGACAATTACTATGAGTGTCTAGCCTTGACCGATATAGAGCACTGCATTGGGAAATGAAGTAAAAGTGGATAAGGAAGTTGTGAAGTCTCAAGTTGAACTTAAGAAGTTTGTTGATGGAGAAATGTGTTTAAAGCTAATGGGGTTAGTCTTTTTGGGAAAAGACAAGAAGGAAAAAGCAAAAAGATTTTTATTTCAAGCTTCGGAAGATGAAAGATATACAACAACTCAGTATACAAACTTTATTGTTCGTATGAACAACTGTAAAAAGAACAATTAAGGAGATAAAGTTGAACTGAAGAAGGTGATGAGCTAGTAAACCGAAATTCGAAGGATGATGCATTTTGCTTCTCAAATTCTCACAAACTAAAGTTCGACACTAATTACAAAGGGGGAGAATGTTGAGTCAAATATGTTGTAATGTGTCGAAGTTTATTGAGTCAATTTCGAATGTTTTGTAATCTATTTACTAAGGCATTTTAGTTTTGAAGTCAAAATGTAGAGTCCTTAGTATTTTTTGTATACTTTCATTTCTCCTATAAATAGGAGATGTACTCCGAGTTGGATAGAACTTTTGGTGTAATTGTAACGACCCAAATTTCACGTCCAAAATTTTCTTTTTAAATCAATACTTTAGAAAACAATTGTAATTAAAACACTGTATGGTCAAACCATTTCATAACATACATCGTGTCTAAAAACCGAAACATGAAAACGATCCACTATCATCGTACAAAATCCCAGAATGACTCATGGTGCGGAAAACAAGGTGCGTGTATGATGTACTGCTACCGCACCAGCTCCTTCTCCCTTGAAGAAGAGGTACCTAAAAACAAAACTGTAAACCATAAGCACGAAGCTTAGTGAGTGCCCCCATAATACCTCATACCATACAAACATACAATGAACAGCTAGGAGATACGGGCCTTGCCCACACTCATGAAGATACGGGCCTCGCCCACACTCCGCTAGCTTGGAGATACGGGCCTCGCCCACACTCTGCTATCTGAGAGATACGTGCCTCGCCTACACTCCGCTATCTGAGAAATACAGGCCTCGCCCACACTCCGCTATCTGAGAGATACGGGCCTCACCCACACTCCCCTATCAGAGAGATACGGGCCTCGCCCACACTCAACTACTTAACCATAACATATAAGTATCACACAGACAATGAGTATAACCAATTCTATCATATTGGCATATATCATAATCAAACTCAACTATGAGATACGGGCTCTGCCCACACTCCGACACTAACATATCGTCTATACGGGCCGGCCTTGTTGCCTTAGACCCGTTGCTACTGGAAGGAAACTCACCTTGAAAAGTAGCTACCGAAAGTCTGACTATTAGATGTCTGACTGCTGCACCGGTAATCCTCCGACTATAAATCCATAAACATAGCTTAGCCACTCGTAAATACCCTTAGGTCAAATGACTGACCCACCCCTGGTCCAAGGTCAACTCCTTGGTCAAAGTCAACTTCCAGTTGACTGGACTCGCCGAGTCATGGCACAGACTCGCCGAGTCCTCCTCCTACTAACCTGGTCCTACTCGACAAGTCCCTCTTCCCACTCACTGAGTCACCCTTAACTCACTGCTTGGGACGATTGGACCGACTCGCGATCCGACTCGCCGAGTCCCCACGAGCAGATCTCTTACTCACTTCCAAATCCTCACCAGAGCATGCTCTATGAGGATTTGGGCTTCTGGGACTATTGCTACACATTAAATTGCTAATTCCGCGTGCAGATATGAAGGGTTGGACCTTTAACACTTAAACCCCTCTTACTCAGTAACAGTTCATATGACTCGCCGAGTTTTAAGAACAACTCGTCGAGTTCCAGGAAATCTTCATAGGACTCGCCAAGTTGTTCATCCAACTCGCCGAGTCTAAGACCATCTTAATAGAACTCGCCGAGTTCCACTTTGGGACTCGCCGATTCCCTTCAACCCATTTCCCATATAGGCCAAATCTTAGACATGCAATGCTTCTAAACCATAGATCTATGCCCCTAGGGCATGCTTATCACGTAAAGTTGCAAACTTTACGTGCATGCATGGCCCTATAAGCTCCAAAAGGCAAATCCAAGCTCTTTATGAGGTCATACACTCAATAGGGACCTCAATCACTTCAACCAAAAAGACTTTATACTTCTAAGATGCCCATAAGGTCCAGATCTGAAGTCATTTCAGAACATAGAGCATAAACACATGGAGTTTGAGGTTTTAGGGCTTGAAAACCACCATTTTGGGACAAAAGGGGATCTAATGAACTAGTGATCAAGGTAAGAACTTTTCTACCTGAATGAAAGCTTCTCACAATGTAGATTCCGGATCTACCTCCCCTCCTTGTACTCTTCAACCTCCTCCTTCTTCTTCTAAGCTCCAAACCTCCTTCATAAAGCCAAAATCACTCACAAGAACAATATGGGGGCTAGGGTTTCGCTCTACAGCTCTCTGGAAGTGTTAGGGACAAAGGAGGCCAAGTTAGAGCATTTAAATAGGGTGCAAACACCCGGGTTAGGGTTTTTGCCCAAACAGGGTCTACTCGTCGAGTCCAGGAACCGACTCGCCGAGTCCAAAACTCAGACCCCGCGTCTTATCCCGCTCCTACTCGGCGAGTTGGTCCTTCAACTCGTCGAATCCAAGGCAAAAATGCACAATTTAAGAAATATTAATTACAAGGAATACGTACCAGGAACCGGGTGCTACAGTAATTATGTCTAAACACTCTCTTTGTATGTTGAAAGTATAAATGAGCTGAATCAAGATCTTATATTCTTTTGGTGTTCCAATTACATTGTTTATTCTAATTTCTTTCATACACTCGATTAATCACATCTACAATCTTTAAGTGTATACAATTTCATATCTCTTACAAGATTGTCTCTTAAGACATGAACCCATTCATTGAAGTTGTATCTATTGAATATTATTGGTTCATTAAGTCATTAAAGAAAATGACAATTCATGATAATGAGAATAGATTATTTAACTACAAAATTTTAACAAAATTCATTTAGTATTTTCAATATTTAATATTTAATAACTAATACCCTTTTAGTTTCTAAAAACATTAATTATCAAAGTCTAGGATCCAAGTTGCAAAACAAATAAATAGTTAGGTATCATTTATCCCATCCATTTGGGTTCAACCCAGTAGATATCAATTATCAATTATATCTTGCTATTAAATTCTTAGATTTATCGGATCTCTAATAAAAAATTTAATTAGAGATGTTTGATCCCATCTATGCCTCGGAACTGTCTTGCTTAGGTATCCTTTATCACAAAAGATTTCCGATCAAATCATCCAATTTAAAAAACTTGTGTAATCGGCGTATAACTTGGTTATAGAAATCGCGAAGACATCTCGGCCATCAAGAGAAAACACTAAGCGATTAGGTATCCTTTATCCCACTAGTTCATACAAGAGATGTGCGAGTGTTTTTGAAAAGGATTATATGGATTTGAGGTTTGTAAAGAAAGGGTATTTATATTTTTCTAATTTTAGTTTAAAAGCATATGATATCATGGTTATTTCATGCATATAATAAACCATGGTATCAATTTTCAAAAGAAAATTACCTTTAAAAATTCTATATAAAAAGCTACTTTTTATATAATCTGACGCAAATCAGTTTTAATAACTGGTATTAGTTTCAAGTGCATTTGAACATTTTATATATTTAATAAAACTTCATTTTATTACTTATATATTTGGAGTTTGTATAAGTTACAAAAATCACCATCCTAAAACTTATAATTGAATATTTCAAAATTTACCGTTATTAATGATTTTATAAAACCGGGTTTTATTTTAAAATAATAACTTGCTACATCTTATGTCCAATTTTGAACACCCAAACTCCATTTGATGTTTATTTTGTCCAAAATTATTTTATCATGTGAAAAACTAATTTATGAATCACACATAATAATTTCATAAAATAAACAACACAAATATGTATAAAAAGATATATGCATAAGTATAACCAACTAATGACATTTTTGTGAGCCAACAAAAAATATGTTAAGTCCATTCCTAAAGGGACATTTAAGGAGACCAAAAATCTTCTTGTAATGTTGTTGAAGAAGCTCCCACTTGAGTAAACACATACTGCTTGCAAAAGATCAGAAAAACTTCTTGAAGGCTAAACTTCTGCAATTATCGTTAAAAGCCAACAACCCTTGATAAACAACATTAATGACACTTTTTAGAAACACAATGTTCATTGGCTAGATTATGCACATCATATACATCAACATACATATAAAACAACCTTTGTTTTTCGAAGACAACTTTAAATGTAAAAAGATGCGTGAAGCTTTTATAACACCAAATAACAAATAAAAAGTTTTCATAGAAAATATGTATGAACTTATTTTTATACAAAAACAAGTTATCCATATTCTCCAAAAATTAAGATTACCGAAAATCAAAAAAATCGAACCAAACTTGCAAGGTGGCTCTGATACAAATTGTTGCGTTTTAGTTCAAAAAATAGTTTCATAAACTAGAAAAATATGGCAGCGAACACTTTAAAATTTTCCAATAACATAAACAATTTTATACCCACCTAGGATCTTCTTGCAAGTTGTAGAAAGATTTAAACACCAACCATAGAAGAGGTGAAGAAATGACAACCTGTGTAGTTCTTTGGGTCCTCTTGGCAGGCTTTGAAGTTGATGAAGAATGTGGAGTCTTTGAGACACCAATAATGACTTAGTTTGATGTAGATGCTAGTCCATATACTCTTAAACCCTTAAGCTTTAAGTTCATAACCAATATGGACTTCAAGAAGGCATTAAGATGCAAGTGTTCTTGAAGAAATGAAGAACAAAAGGGAGAGAGTAACATGCTCTAAGCATGTTATGGTTTTAAGAGGAAGAGAATGAGCAACATTTCAAGAATGAAAGCCTCTTATTTATATGCATAAAGTGAAAGTATTAACCACTAGGTCTTAACACTTTAAGCACTTATGTCCCCATGTCATAAACATGTCTCCCATGCTTCATTTCTTTTGAATAAACTAATAGAAAGCCCATACTTTTCTTCTTTTTATAAATTTCCAAAAAATGATTAAAGAAATGAAGTAATAAGTTTAAATTTTATAAAACCAAGTTTTATAAAATATAAAATTTGTCTTTTGAGTAAAAAACAAAATAGTTTCAACTAGTCCAAAAAGTTGTACACAACTTATTAATTCATACCATATGAATTATGTAATATTATTTGCTAATGAAAATTATTATTTCCAAGAAATAAATAATTTCCAATTTAATTATAAGAGTTTTATTGAGTATTTATTAAAATCAATTTCTAATAAATAATTAATTGTATCAAGTTGTTGTTAGTGTGACCCATTAGTATCATATGTTAATTATCAATATCACTTTAATATGACTCTTGAGCATACTAGACCTTTCATAACTGTGAAGATTGCTCTTGATCATTCAGATTGGGTGCAAGCTATGCATGAAGAGCTCAATGAATTTGAGTGTAATAAAATTTGGCGATTGATTCCAACACCGAAGGATGCATTAGTGGTAAGATTAAAGTGGGTATTTCAGAATAAGCTTGACACAGAAGGCAACGTAATTCGGAACAAGACACAATTAGTTGTGAAGGGATACTACCAAGAGGAAGGAATAGACTATAAAGATACATTTGCATCGGTTGGAAGGCTAGAATTTGTTCATATTTTGCTTGCCTATGCAACTCATAAAATTTTTCAAAGTCTATCAAATGGACATGAAATATGCGTTTTTGAATGGTGAATTAGATAAGACTGTCTATGTGGAATAGCCACCGGGCTTCCTAAATGAAAGATATCCAACTCATTGCTATATTTTAGATAAGACCGTGTATGGTCTAAAACAAGCACCCCGTGCATGGTATGAAACCCTAACTCGGTTTTTGAAACAATTCAAATTTAAACAAGGCTCGGTCGACCCAACCTTCTTTCGCAAGAAAGATGGGACCATCTAATGATTGTCTAAATTTACGTTGATGATATCATTTTCGGATCCACTAATCCTAGATTAACATTTGAATTCTGAAACAGATGGAAACTAAATTTGAGATGAGCTCAATGGGTCCTATTAACTTTTTCCTTGGTTTAAATATTAGACAAAGTTCAGAGGGAATATTCATCAACCAGGAAGCCTTCACGAAGATCTTGCTTCCTGAATTCGGAATGGTGGGAGATTCAAAGGTCAAGGTTCCAATGGCGTTCGAAATGAAGCTTACACCATCCTTGGACAAGCCAACAGCTGATATGACTCTATTTCGACAAATGATTGGATCCTTAATGTATCTAACATCTAGTCGTCCAGATATATGGTTTGTTGTTTGCTATTATGCCAGGTTTCAAGAGAATCCACGTGAGCCACATATGACCACTATGAAGAATATTCTCCGATGCCTCAAAATAATCACCTCTCTCGGAATCTGGTACCCTTCTAACTCAGGATTCTTTGTGCAAGCATACTCTGATGCTGATCTTGGTAGATGTGGTCTTGATCGAAAAAGTACAAATGGAGGATGTCAGGTTTTGGATGGCAAACTAGTTACTTTGCAATCTAAGAAGCAAGCATGCGTCTCTTTATCCACTGCTGAAACTGAGTATATCGCATCTGCATCGTGCACTTCTCAAGTATTATGGATTATAAAATCAACTTAGTGATTACAGGATAAATATGAAGAGGATTCCATTATACTATTATTAAGAAAGCAATTCGGATTTTCCATAATCCAGTGCAACACTCTAAGACAAAACATATTGCACTAAGATATCACTTCATTAAGGATCACATTGAAGATGGAAACGTTGAAGTACACTTTGTAAGATCCTCTTATTAGTTGGTTGATATCTTCACTAAGGCCATACCAGAAATTAAATTCAATCGTATTTTACCAGGTCTCGAAATGATAGAAGCTGACTCAGTTCCGAAATCCCATTCGTAATCGGAGATTATTGTTCACGTTCCAAGCTTCAGAATTTTTTAGATTCTACTATTCATTTGGGTTTCGGAATGCTTCTGTATACTTTGGACATTAATTGTCTTACGAGTGATTCCGAGCTTCGGAATGCTTCAGAAGCCACTGTTCATTTATTCTTAGGAATTTATTTTTCTTAATAATTTCATTTTATTTTCTGTTTTTCTTTTGTTTTTCAGAAAAATCAAAAACCTCAAAAATATTCTCTTTATTTATGTTTTATGTTTTTCAGAAAAATCAAAAATCACAAAAATATTTTCTCTATTTCTATTTAATCTTTTTCAGAAAATTCAAAAACCTCAAAAATATTTTCTTTATTTATGTTATTTTCAGAATACGTTTTTGCTTCAAGTACAAATTCTTTTTATCTCAATCCAGAATGATGCGGCATGCATAGTTTCAAATCTTTGTACTAGCTAAGTGCCCCTAGAAGCATGTTGTTGCATGTTGACCCAAGCCTCTGAGACTTTATGTTTCTAGCCTTAATGAAACTTTCACTCCAATCTTTTCTTCTCAATCAGGCTGATATTCACATACGTCATTGAGCTACCTTATTATTCTCATATTGAGTTAAGAGTTGTGTGCTTGGTCTTTCTATTATAGCAGAGGTACACTTTTCTCTTCGGAACCATCTCTAACATTTCTCTATCAATTTCTCATTCATAAATGTAACCCTTGAGACTCTCAGCATTACCACTGAGGTTTATTGTTACACAACATCTGTGTTCATGATCTCTAAATCGTTATCACCACGATTTAAGTGAAACCTAAAATTCGAAACCTATTTCTGAATTGATGGTGAACAATCAATATGTTCTAGATTTTTCACCAAGGATTTGACGCATATAAACTTTTTAGTTGGTACCTTAAAATTTTGAAATCTCATTATTTTTATTTTTATTTTTTATTTTTGAGTGATCTTTACGAAAAGCTCTCAACCCAAGACTTTTCTTACCAAAAGATCCAATTTTATTTTTTTAGATTTTAAGAAATATCTTGTCACTTAAAATAGATCCAAAACTTACTTGTTATTATGACTACACTAGTCAGACAAGTACTTTTTTAGACTTTCAGACTTATATTAAGTTTTGGAATTTGGTTGAAGCCAAAGCCACCCTTGAAGCCTACTTAAAAGACGCCTTTCACTATTTATTAACAAGTAGATAATCATATTCAATGGGATACCAAACAAGCACTTCCAAATCTCTCTTGATTTAAAAGGAAGAGATCGTTGCTCGGGATCAATCTGTATTTCATGTCAATTATTATTTTGACATCACAAATCCTAGATATTAACTTTGATTTATTTCTTTTTCTTTGGCACACTCTTGCACAAAAATATTTATGATTTTTCCAAAGTCTTGTACTAATTCATGTGGATTACTATTATTATGAGAACAAGATATGATGTATTGGCTTTCACTCCGAATGATAGAAACTGAAATGATAATTTTCTTGGGTGATAAGGATTCAAATTAAGGTGTGTCCTTTTTCACAGCCTAACACCACGCGTGCCAGTTATTACGCCGCCTGAAACATACAATTGTTGCATTTTTCTAGGCCACTCTATCGGGATATGGGCACGTCAAACGACATATTTTTCTCTATCCACTTATCATAGATGTATAAAAGGGTTTTGACGGTTTGGTATCTCTCACCGCTCACACAATACTTGAACTCTTAAAGCAAATAACCTTTTTTCTCTCTATTGTTCATCGTCGTCTTCAACTACTCCTATGGTCGGATCAACTGAAACCACTTCCTTTGCCGATGAATCCACGTCCGTGATTATGTTGAACGTCAAGCCGAGTCTGAATCTCATTCTCAATCTCGATGCATCTCGTTACAATGAAGCCCTAAAACCCATGATTGAGTGCCCGAGGTACTCTCCACTCGCTCAAGCCCTAACAATGGTGGACAATGTTCCTTTGGTGCATCTCTCTAAGGCATACTCGTCTGCTACCTACAGTCAATAGAAGGGTGTCATTCACTTGCTTCCTACAAAAACCTCGATCTCTAAATCTCGTTTCTGCAGAATCTTAGGTCTTACTACCATTGAAGGGCCCATAGACCCATAATTAATTCCAACCTCTACACTTGTGGAGATGTTCTTCCAAATGGGTTATAATGGTGATTTGTCCTTGTTGTCAAAATTTAGAAAGACTTTCTACCCCCAAATGGAATGGTTTATTTACTCTTCTGTTCAAGGGTTTCTCTGAAAGAGTTGTTGGATCAGAAAGCACAAGTTTCATGTTCTACATGATTATTTACAACCTCTACCATAGGATGAATATTGATTTTGGTTCTATTTTGTGGACTTAGTTGATTCATATTATGGTTTCCTCTACACTTCATACAGAGATTTCATGTGCTTGTTTTTGGTCAGTTACAGTCAAGCGTGTTCTTGATCACTACTAGGTCCCATTGATAGAAGATTCAGTTATTGCTGATATTCTGATTTTGCAAACTTCTTCGTTCATGATATTAGATCAACTAAATTCAGCTTTGTTGGCACTATTCCTGGAGTCATGTTGGAAAGAGTTAGTTCCATAAGACAATGTGATTGTGGGTGAATATTGCAAACAACCCTCTTCTATACTTGTCCCATAACAGAAGAATTCAAAAAGATACTTGATGAAATGAACAAACCAAAAAGAGGAGTAAAAAGAAAAGAAAAATCGGCCACTTCTGAAGTTGTTAAAACTATGAGAAAGAAAGTTAAGAAGGCCGCTTGGAAACAATGGTCACCATCTCTAGTTTTGGAGGCTTTGGAGTCAAGAACTCATTCGAATGTTCGTGGGGGTGAACCAATTCAAAATGAAGTCAACTATGCTACAGTCACTTCAATGCCACCTAGTTAAACTCCAATTTCGAAGGTATCCACTCCAACTCCTACTTCTATCCCTGTTTTTGATTTCTTTAAGATGCACACTCCACCACCATCTCCGATAACCACTTCTTCTTCGATCACCACCACCATACCAATCACCATTACTTCACTACTAAATTTCTCTGTGGGAATTTTTCCACCACAAATTTCTATTCCATTATCCCCTCCCTTCTATACTGACTCAACAGCAACCACAAACTTCCATAGTTAGTACTCCGATGTCGATTGTCAACGTATCTAATATGGGGGCAAATGTTGATTTTGGTGTTACTATGGGCCAGAGCACATCCACAGCTTCACCGCTTCGGGAAGATGAATCAAACATCATATATGTGGATGATCAAGAGGCATTTCAGGATTTTACCTTCAATACTTTTACCATTCATCAGAATAGTGATGATGATGACTCCCCAATGACTCAAGGGCAATTTAAGCAACTTAATACTAAGCTGGATTCGATTCTGGAGTCTTCAGTCACTTCATCCAACTCTGAGTTCATGCTCAAGTCTTACCGAGCAACAGTTGAAATTCTTACTAAAAAAATGAAAAAGTTATTTCTGAAGCTACAAAGACCATCCAAGCATCAAAGTCAACCATTTCAGAAGCGGCCGCAAAAGTCGAAAAATTATATGCTGAAGTTATGCAGTTCATGGCGGACATGTCAACAAAGCAATTATAGGTCTTGGCTTTACATTGCAAATTGAGAAGGATTCTCTTTGATGTGTTCGTTCTCAAATCCAAGTTGACAATTCTGAACTCAATATCGCTATTGTGTCCAAGATTGAAAAACTTCAAGCTAACCTCGCTACCGAGAACAAGCTTATGGACAAACTGGCTCAGAAAACTGAAAAAGCTAAGGTCCTTTCTATATAGTTGAACTACGCTAACAGATATCTAGATGATTTGGAATCCGACAAAACTATTCTGAAAAGCTGTGTTTCGGAGGTTAATCAATATCAACAAAATCTGGTAGAGACTCGTGATTAGTTGCTCACAGTCTCGGTACGCCAACATCTGGCAAACAAACTCAAGCTAGTCTTTGCTATGCTGGACAAAATCGAGGGTGTTTCGGAATATGATGTTCATCCGAAACAAGGGGGAGATAATAAAGAACAACCCAAGCCCAAGTAAAAGATAGGTGAACCTTTTGATGATAATGAGCAAGAATCGAATTAGCAGAAACCGAATCCTAATCCTAAAGAACAAAAGGATAATGAAGCTTCTGGTTCTAAAGGTAAAGAAAAGCTTCTTGACGAAGAAGAAGAAGAAGAAGAAGAAGAAGAAGAAGAAGAAGAAGAAGAAGAAGAAGAAGAAGAAGAAGAAGAAGAAAGAATAGTTTCAAGTAAACTATTCTGAAGGTGAGAAGCTTGTGAGAAAGAATAGTTTTTACTTGATATAACATATATCAAGTAAACACATACACATGCAATAATCACAAAGATACATAACATACAAAATGGTCATTGGCCTCACTCGGCATCAGGCCCTGCCCGGTAAGCATATAAGAACATAACACATTAAAGAGTCACATAGACGGCTAGCATACTAACATAGCATAAACATACACCAATATTGGTGCCTTCGACGCGCTAAACCCAGTGAGGAAACTCATTTCACACTACCGAATCACACAGATAATCCATGACTTTTGGCTGATCGGTCCTCGAACTATCAATATCTAAACAACACCTGATAAACATTGGGGTTCCAATCCATAACCATAAATCCATACTCGGGGTAAAATGGCCATTTTACCCCTAACATAGCTTGGTCCAAGACTAAGGCCCAGACTCATAATCTGAAAGGTCCAAAAGCCAAATAATCAACCAAAGCCCAATTAAGCCCAAACCCCTTACATGAGCCTCACCCTAAAGCCCAAACATTTTTCCTAGTCCAAGACACTTGTACTCAGATAGCAAATTAAGAACTCAAACACCCAAGCCCAAAAGAAAGCCCAAACTCGAAGCCCAAAATGCAAAACCTCACCTAATGGGTATGCCGGGTGTACTCATTTGTATGCTAAGCATATTTGTTGTTTGGCTTGTACGCTGCACTATCTGACTTGTGTGCCCAGCGTACTCATCCATTAAGCCAAATTCTTCATTAAGCTCTTAATGCATAAGTCTAGAAGTCCAAACCATAGATCTGAGTCCAAACAAGTGTCTAGAACCGTAAAGTCACTGACTTGGTGACTTTGCATGGCCCAAAAGAACCTAACTTCAAAATATAGCATTATACTTTCACCAAATGGACAGAATCTCATACATGGGGGATTCCAAACACTAAAGGAGACAACTTTATGAAACTAGAACCTCAGAAACGCCAAGAGTGGCAACTCATAGCTGCTGGAGTGGTAGCAAACCACTAGATCTCTTTCTTGGGGCTAAAATGAACGAAAACTCTTACATAATAGATCTAAGCGATTAATGAACAAGTTCATAGCTTTTTACCTCAAAAAGCTGGAAATGAAGCAGAGAATCGGGATCCATAAGCTCTTCCTTGATCAACAACCTTGCACCAAACTCTTTCTTCTTGAATATGAACCAAACACACCAAGATGCACATAATTATCTTAAAACACCACCATTGAGGATAAGGGACGTTTTCTAGGGTTTCAGGGACTTCGAGGCTGGCAGAGAGGCTAGCCCAAAAGACTTAATGTGCTTATATAGGGTACAACATCAAAATTTAGGGTATTCATTTACCCCCTCATACACCCCGCGTACCCCTCATATGCCCCGCATACTCCTTGTATGCCCAACATACGAGGTCTCGCACCCCCGATCCAATATTTGCAGTATGCTAAGCGTACACCACACTACGCCCCGCATAATGCCCTTCGCATCAGTACGCCCCACATACTCCTTAGGTACGCCCCGCGTACTAGGGTTTCCTCTAAAACCTTAACATATTTTTAAGGCCATAACTTCTTCGTTATAAATTTGATTCCGATGATCCATATATACATGAAAAGGTGACAAGAAGCTCTACACGTAGTTAACTCATACTGTCCTTACAATTTCCTAAACAAACATCCATCTTTTTATAAAAGCCCGAGCTGACATACTACCAAAATACCCTTTGGCTCCGAAACACCAACTGGACACCTAGATCATGCATATTACATCATCCAACTCCAAATGAGCCCAAATCTAAATTCTTCAAGGGTCCTAAGTCTGATAATACTCACTCCTTTATCATCACCCCATAATAAGAAATGATTCGAAACATGTTGTTACATATGGCAACATCAATTAGGCATGTATTATGATATTATTTCAACTTTAGTGAAGCTATCCTCTTGTGATGCACACTCAAGAAATACAAGCAATCAGATGTACACACATACAAACAAAACCTCTTAGCCAGTGGGACAAAATCTAAGCAGATCAAGCATCCATGAGAAGATTAATTGGAACCCAAATCTCCAAATCTGACTTGTATTGATACTAATCATCATTTCATTAGAATAACGAATTTATAAGTATTAAACTTAAAATTCCCTGAAATTGTCGGTTTTCTGACCTTTCCCTAGCTCTAAAGCAACAAAGATTAACTCCAAAATAGTAAAATCAGTAAAACTGAACGATGGCCACCATAAAAAACATCAACATTCACCTCGTCCACCTCTCTCTCTCCATCACTCCCACCATAGTGCTATCCTTTGTCGAAACCCATACCACCATCGCCATCTATTTGGAAATTAACTCCAGATGAAAACCCTTGCTAATTAGAATCAAATAAAGCTACAAATCAATATGTTAACAGAATCTGAAGATGTCAACCATGGTCTGGAGGTGTAGATAAGATAGAAAATGTAACTGTTGATGAAGATTAGGAGACGAAACTTGGTTGTCATTCCGATTTCATAGGAGTCGATCTTTCGATCATTCAAGGAGGGGATGCTAAAGGGGTAATTCGGTCAATCTAGTTTTAAGGATGAAAGTCTTAAATATTAAAGTGAAATATCATCGATTACTATTTTTTATACACTTAAAATATATAAATTGATTAAAAACATTTAGAAAAAAGTAAATTACACGAAGGGTCCCTATGGTTTGGGGGTAATCTGTGCGCTTGGTCCGTAGTTATTTTTTTAACTCGGACGGTCCCTATAAAGTATTTTTGTTACGTGTTTGGTCCCTGATAGACCTAAAAACACTATATTGTCCTTAATAATATATTTTTATTTTGTTAGTTCATTTTTATTACTTCAACTATTTTTAAATAAAATAAATTATTAACAAATATTTGGACCGACCCACCCCTCCTTAATTTTTTTTCCCTTTCTCCAATTTCTCCATCCCCTCACCATCTGACTAACTAACCCTTCGTCTTATCTCACTGGCAAGACCGCCCTCCTTCGTTTTACCATATTCAAAATAATTAAAAAAAAAGATCAATCATAACAAATCAAATCTAAAACCAAAAGAGTATTAGCAAGACTTTCAATTTTTTTGGTCCAGTAAAAACTTTAAATTTTTTCTTAGGATCAATGCAAACTCCAACATAAATCCATTATTGACTAAACAAAATAATAACTGGAAAAATAATATCGATAGTTGGTTTTCCATTTGATAGATAAAACAAAATCATAAACCACGAACATCATCAATAAACTCTAGATTTTACTGAAGGCAACACTATCACAACTTTGACCATGAAAATTAACAATAGGGGTTGTAATCACTTCTTCAGGGAGTGAAGCTAAGCTCTTAACATTAAAACCACTTCCTTCAGTAGAACACTAGAGATACTTACAAGTGCATTGGTTTTTAGGGTAGTCCTCTTGAAAAACGAAATTACGCGAGTTCAGTCCACATCTTATAGGTATGAAGGATAGGGAAAGAGAAGAGAGCGGGGTGAGTTGGTACAGTGATGGCCGACGAGAGAAAGAAGAACATGAGTTGAGGGTTTGTACAGAGAGAAGAACGGGAGAGAGGAAGGTATTCTGGTGGCCATGGCATATGCCGGGGACGATGTTGATGAAGATCTGGAGGAGAATAGGATCGAAGACAACTTTATATTTTGAAAGTATTGGTATAAAGTGAATTAGGGTATGAAGGGTGGGTTTTGTTACCTTATAAAATTATTATATTAAATAAATAATAAAACAAATCATAAAAATGTTGAAAAAAAAGAAATAAATAATAAATAAATCCATAAAGAATTTAAGAAGGGAAACATAGTCTTTTAGGTATGTTAGGGACCAAATACATAACAAAAATACTTTATAGGGATCGTTGGAGCTAAGAAAAACAATTAGGGACCAAACATGCAGATTACCCCAAACCATGGGGACCATTCGTGTCATTTGCTCTTTAGAAAATATTTAAAAAATAAATTTGGGAATGTACGATATTATAAAGTTAAAAAAAGGGTAAATTTGATATTTTGATTTTAAGTTAGGTAATATGATATTTTGAAACTTTACAAGAGCATACACGAAATAATAAAAAAAGTGCATTTTCATGGATTAACATACAATTTCATATTTCTCTTAAAGTAACAAGAGTGAGATTTCATAGAATATTCTAGTACTTTTATATTATACTTTTAATTTGATTATTATCCTAACAAACCCATTTGGCTAACAACCCTCTACCATACAAACAACCAGTGGGTGAAAATGACACTCATGCAATTATCATTTTAGAGGTCGTTTCTTTATACCTCTCTTATAGTGTGACTTTGTGAATGAGACCTACTCTTGATTCGATTGACATTATGTTAATGTGATTATAGGTCATTTCTTTATACTTCTCTTAGGTTTTATTAAAAACCTTATTAAAAAAAGGTTTAAATTTAATTATCTTAAGTAATTTTTAATTAGTTAATTTTTAAACCAATTTAAATTTAATATTTATATTTTAATTAACCATCTAATTAATTGTATTAATTCTTTTAAGGACAAATCATTATCTTATAATTAAATAGTATTAGTTTCCTTTTATTAGTTCCTCAATTTTCGAATTAGGGTTTCATAATTATCTAGTCTTAAAGTTCAGATTTTAATCAATTAATGTGACAATTAATGACTAATAAATATCCTACAATTCGAAAAGGACAATGTGATATCCTCATTTTTATGACCATTTTAGAACTTTTATTTATGCTTATTTAAAATAGAGTTTATTTATAAATGAGGAATTTGTCCCATAGAAGTATTTTCGAAGAAATGTTTTTCATGATTAGAACTTTAGGATGTCATAATTGATACAAAAAACATAAGCATAAACAGGCCTTACAATATCTTAGACTAATAGTCTACATCTCATTGAATCCCTAATCATTCATGTACCTTTGTACCGCTACCTGTGACATAAAGAATCTGAATGGGTCAAGTTGGGAAACATAGTAAGTATATATGGTTTTCAATGTCACACCCCAAAACTGGAACGGCGGAAACGTTCTGGGGTGGATGACGTCATGTCAAGTATCACAACACATGCATTATAGTAATCAAAGTACAACAAAACATTTCATTAATAGTAATAGTTTTACATGGTTTACATTACAATGCATCAAAGTAATACAAGTAATAATATAAGAGCAGCTTAGCACAAAACCGTCTTCAATAGAAGCTCCTGGAATGTACCTGTCTAATGCTGACCTGAGAATACAAGTTATTTGAAAAGCGAGTATCAGCATTTTTACAAATGCTAGTGAGTTCATAAGTATTTAGTGTCATTTTATTCAAATAACTTTAATAAAAGTGGTAGCTTTAGTGTATCCATTAAATTAGTGTCTTTTCCAGAAAATCCTATATTTTCTTTATAAAAGCAGTCTTCTACCAAGACTGGACGGAGTTATGTGGTAAAAAGTAATTTTCCCTTAAATCGCTATCATTATCAAAATACAGAATTTGATTATTAAATAAAGCAAGAGAAATCAGGGAAATAACATATGCCTCAGCAGTGAAGACTGCTAACTAAGGAAAAGGCATCATAGACTCCAGGAGAGTATCGAACAAACGACACGCCTGGCTCAGTCTAACAAAGAGAGACACAGACCCCAGACGGTACCAAATGAAAGGTACGGCTAGCAAGGTCTAAAAACAGAGGATACAGACCCCAGACAGTATCAAATGAAAGATACAGCTAGTAAGGTCTAAAACAGAGAATACAGACCACATGTAGTATCAAATGAAAGATACAACTAGCAAGGTCTAAAAATAGTGTGACTCTGAGAGTGGGTTTCCAGCATACAGTGTAAATTGCTGGTGAAATACTGTTACCTTAAGGACATGAATTATAAGGTAACATGGGATACTCGTAACCATACTAACCGACACTAGAGTACCTGACGCCCTGAAAGCGTCTATAAAATGTGACATTTGTCACCTCTTGGCTTGGTAGGCCGTGGACTGTAGCTAGCAGTCAGGGTGCGGGGGTGTCAATCCCTTATAGATCTATACACACAATGTATGCTCTCCCTACAGGAGACTCTGGTTACCGACTAGACGACGGAGAAGGCTGTGTCCCGAAGATGCATCCCAAATAGTGGGTAGTGGGTTTCCAATATAAGTGTTGAACTAGAGGTAGAGACTCATAACTGAACTGACTAGAGTAAACCTATATGTCTATGCTCATATACATAATATATAACTAATGAATCCAACGACCTTCGGACGGACATCCGATCCCACCAGACCACATCTCAACGAAGAAAAGGAAATAGGGCGGACAAGCCTTCCTAAGTCCTTCAATCATTATTTATATGCATCTATACAAGCACAGGCATACATCTAACTACGTTTGAGTGTGTAACAAGTGGAAACATATCGTGAAGTATAACCAAATCGTGATGTATAACCGAATCGTGTGGATTAACCGAATCGTGAAGTATAAGCGTAGAGTGTGGAATAACCAAATCGTGAAGTATAAGCATACAGTGTGGAATAACCGAATCGTGAAGTATAAGCGTACAGTGTGGAATAACCGAATCGGGAAGTATAAGCGTACCAAATATAAGTGTATCACGAAGTGGAAGCGACAACAGGTGAAGAAAGGCGTCTAATAGGTATAAGCGACTACAGGTATAAGTGAAATAGAGGCAATAACAAGTATAAACACATCACAAAGTGAAAGCGTTATCAAGTAGGAGTTTAAACTAAGAAGGAGTATCAAAACATGGAAGAAAACCTTTATACTTGAGAAAATCACCACTTGGTGTTCTTTGGTAAAATAAGTTTGAAAACGTTTAGAAATTCTTTGGAAACTTTTCATAAACCAGTTTAAAATGATCTTTGATAAAACAGTATAAGTAATAGTTTTGAACAAGTGAAAACATTTTAGAAAACCATTTATAGTATCCTACTCGGTAAAATAGTTTACAGTGTGGTAAATCCTTGTGCATGCGGGTTATTAATCACATGTGATTGATATGATAAATGGCATGTTTAACTTGTATTCCCCCCCCCCCACTATAAAACATGTAAAAGCATTTAAAAGGTTCATTCAGCGGTATGAACTCACCTGGTGTAAGTGGATCCGACGAAGGTGCCAGTTGGGTGCTCGGCGTCAAGTAAAGACTTGGACACACTTAGTGACCTATTTAACATATGATAACATATGTTCACATACAATTAGTGCATTTAATACTAATTAAACAAGTGTACTCTTCCTAAGTGCGAAAACACTTTTAATTAAGCGTTAGGGGTGTCCCGAGTGTGTATGGCTTGAATAAAGAGTTTACTCTCCTAAAACTCACTTTATATGAGTTCACGGTTGGGAGACCATATTCCCCATGAGTTTACGGCCGTAAACTTATGGGAGGATTGTTTTAGGATGATTTCAAGTCCCAAATGCTTCTAGAATTGGTTTTAAGTAATTATCCAAGGCTATAGGGGTGTTTAGGGTTTCGAGAGTGCACTCCCTTGGAGTTTATGGTCCAAATGAGCACTCCTTGGGAGTTTACGGCCGTAAGCTCTATGGCTTGGCCGTAAACTCTCCTACACCCACAAAACTTGATGTTAAGGCCCTTGGTTCAATTCTAGTAATTTGCAATAAAAGTCTAAGGCCATTTGGGGAATTTAAACTACCATTTGGCATGGTTTGGGGGTGTTTATGGCCTAAGCATATTCTTGGGCCATAAACTCCATTTTATCCATCAAATCTATGTGTTTATTTGTTCCAAATCCGAAATAGCAAGTCCCTAATCTATGTCTTAAGCCTAAGGGTGGTTTGGGAGTGTTTTTGGGGCATTTTTGCAAGGATTAGAGGTGTTTACGGCCTAAGCATGTGTTTGGGCCGTAAACTCTCTTTTATGCCCTAAAACTTTGTGTTTTGATGATTAAACACTCCTAGATAAATTCCCTAACTAGTATCCAAGCTCAAATAAGGAAGAATCGAGACTTTTGGCCACTTTTTGGGTGTTTATTGCATAAGGAGGCTCTTAGGCCGTAAACTCCTTTTCCTTGTCCTTTTCATGAGATTTTTGAGCTATAACAACAATAATGCATGTTTAGAATAATTTAGGGTTGAAGGTCTTACGTTTAGGAGCCGGAATTCGCGGTTTTTGGCACGAAAAATGCGTCGTAGAGAGAGGGTGATATGGAAGTGGGAAAAGGGGTGGAATGAAGTCCACTCCCCCTTATATAGGGGCTTGAGTTGAAGCTCAGTGGAAATCTACCCGATACTGCCGTTATACGGGGCTTTTGGTCGCACCAGATTTAGTGGTCGTAATAATAAAAACTAACTTTTTCCAATTAAATGCAAATGTATATTACGAGTTTTTATTTATCTTATCACGACGTTAACGACATAAAAATATAAATAAATAAAACATTTATTTATTTTACGACCTCGAATTAACGGAACTTTTATAAAATGGAATATTCCGTCAACGGCAACGGGGTAATGTAACGGAATAAACTTTGGGTTGTCACATTCAATCCAACAATTTATATATATATATATATATATATATATATATATATATATATATATATATATATATATATATATATATATATATATATATATATATATATATATATATGATAAAACCTGCAAGATCATTAACACAAATACATATCACATAAGCAATATACCCTATTTTGTTGATCGTCACATATTGATCCTTTATAATGACCTAATCCATACTCTCATATTCATAAATGAATGGCTTTACCTAATCCATACTCTTGGATCAAAAATAAATGACTATACCTAATCCATATATCTTGGATCATGAATGAATGGCTAAATCTAATCCATACTCTCGGATCCGTAACGAAGGACTATATCTAATCCATACTCTTGGATCAGGAATGAAAGACTAAATCTAATCCATACTCTTGGATCCGAAAGAAATTACTAAATCTAATCCGTACGCTCGGGTCATGAATCAGTGACTAAATATAATCCATACTCTTAGATCAGGAATGAGTGACTAAATATAATCCATACTCTCAGATCAGGAATGAATGACTAAATCTAATTCATACTCTTGGATTAGGAGTGAATGAATAAATCTATTCCATAATCTCAGATCAACAATGAATGACTAAATCTAACCCATACTCTCAGACCAGGAATGAATGACTAAATCTAGTCCATACTCTCGGATCAGGAATGATAGATTTCTATTATATACTCATTTCTTACACGTACTCATAAGAAAATGCTACTAAATGTCCACCTTAATTAAAGTTAAGCCTCCTTTGCAAGTCTTATATTATCTCTTGGTAGGAGTACAATGCTCAACTCCTAGTACCAACTTTGTGTCTGCAACTATAACATCAAAAAAATCAGAGTAAAATTTTCAAATTTTCAAAACTAAACCATAGACCATAATTATTTATAAAATAGTGTTTCCAAGAGTAATATTCAAAATCAAAGTATCTCAAAATCCATAATCATAAAATCGAGAGGATGTGAGCACGATCATGCCTTTACCTTCCCACGATTGTCTGAAGTAACTGAAACGATAAAATGAAACTGTAAGTCGAAGTTTAGTGAGTTCCCTAAAAGTACCACACACAACCAAAGAAATAACCTCATGCAAACATGTAACATCCGTTTTCTTGGCTGAATCAAATTAGGATTTAGAGGGTCAAAAGGTTGGATTTGTGGAGAAAAAAGGGTCATCATGACGTGAGGTATGGAGGCTCATGACGTGAGGAGGGCTGCATGAAGATTCTAACCGGGATTGAGCTCACGTTGTAAGAAATAAGAACTCATGACGTGAGGATCTCTACAGCCCAGGCCCACAAAGTTTTAGGGTATCCCATTTATCTAATCCCCCTTAACTTGGTTTTAGGGTTCATTTCTCCACCTCCACCTTCCCTTAACTCAGAAAAATCCTAACCCTAATCCATATTGGTGATATTGGATCCATTTTAGTGTTTTGGTGGCTAAATGAAGAAGAAGGAAAAGTTCTAGAGTGTTGGTTCAGTAAGGGGGCTTCACCATCATCATCTTGTGCACATTTTGGACCACTGTAAGTGTCCAAGATTCAATCATTATGAGCTCAAACTGCTAGATGTAAGTTCTAAGCTCCTTTTTGCATGTTTATGATGGATTGCATGCTTGGGATCCATAAAGATGGAAAATTTATGGATCAGTGAGTCATTCTCTGTGATTTAGTCTTATAGATATGAAGTATGGTTATAATTTATGTTACTTGTTTGAATTTGGGGCCATTTCTTGTCATTTAACCTAAGCTGGGTTTAGGACATGCTTAGGGCGTGCATGTCCATCAAGTAATCGTTTTTGTTGGCCTTCGGAGTCCTTGTTACCTTATGGAAGAATTACGATTGAAAGCTTAAGAGATAAAGGAGTTAAAAGTTGGATTTTTAGCCTCAGACTGTTCTCACGATGTGAGAAGCATTTGGTCTCGTTTCTGGTTATCTGCTTGAGGCTCACAACGTGAGAAGGCTTCTCACGACGTGAGGGGAGCCCCGTTGACTTACCCTTGGCTAAGTTGGCTAGTTTAAGTCGTGATGAGTTGGGATCTGATTGAATGGGGTCTTGCAACGTGACCAAGGCTGGTCGCGATGTGAAATGCGGTTTTAGGCTTTGTTGGGCCATTGTTTCTGATTGTGGGTCATGGTTAGGTTGTAGGCTTCTTGGTTTTGGTCGCATGATATTTTTTGCGCCCAATTAGGATGTTGGGCCTTATTGGGCTTTGAGTTGCCACCTTGGGCTTTTGTGTGATTCGGCTAGGCCTTGGGTTTGGGCCAAATGGGAAAAGGGTAAAATGGTCTTTTACCCTTTAGGAAGTTGGTTTATGGAGCGAGCCCCAAATTGTGGACTATCGGGATAATTATTGACTAAGATTGTATTTTGTTAGTTGGTGTGAGGTTATCTATTTCAGCAACCTGAGCAGTCATTTGATTATCAGTGGATTGAGGTGAGTCCCTCCTCAGTGTACTTGCGGGTCGAAGCCACCAAGGCCGACCCTTTGGATTTTATATCCTTTTTTTGTGATAATATTTTATCGAGATGTAGTGATCTATAAGATCGGTATCCTGGTATATAGGATGATGTTATGCTCAGTGATCAGTGAATCTGTCTGACTGTTTATATGTTTATATGTTATATGGGCACATATTTGTTGGTGGTTGAGGCTTTACTGCTGTGTGCGTGAGCCAACATACCGGGGGCATTTCAACCTAATGGTTGATTGGGCTCGAGGGTATTCCATCTTGAGGATGACTAGACATGTTATGTATATTGGCATTTCAACCTGGGGTATTCCATCCCGGTGGATGACTGGACCCGGAGATTAACTGGGCTCGGGGTATTCCAACCCGATGGTTGTCTGGACTCGACATGCTTGTTATGGTATATGGTGAGAATGGACTGCTTCGTGCTTCTGTCAACAGGCCGGGGGTATTCTAACCTAATGGTTGACTGGAGCTGACATGTTTTGGTATTACAACCTGATGGTTGATTGGACCAAACATGCTTATGATATGAGGGTATTCTATCTCGAGGAATATTGGGCCCATCGTAGACATGCTTGGTATTCCAGCCTGAGACTGATTGGGACAGATATGAGCATTTGTGCATGCGATTAGCTTGTATGGTGGTACATTGGGGGAACTCACTAAGCTTCATCCTTACAGATTCAGGTATTCCAGCCTGAGATTGATTGGGATAGACATGAGTGTTTTGTGACTGATTGGATCTTGGGAGACTCTGATCTTAAATAGTGTTTTGAAAACAATGATTTTGTAAACACTTTTATTAGTAAATGGGTTGTTTTGAAAGGTTTAAATTTTGTAGAAATTTTTGGGATGTTACATAACATTAGCCTTCAGCCTGACTGGAGCGCCGCACTAGGCCTACAAGCCATCTGGACTCCTCTACGGACCTTCAGCCTGACTAGACTGTCGTGTAGGGCCTATACCTATCTGGACCGCCCTAGGTATCTTGGCCTTCAGCACAAAGCAAGACCACCTCAACCCAACAACCATAACATGTCGACATGTACCATAACAATCAATAACTAGAAAACAAGTACTCATGAAAATCTACCAATCTTACACACACTCATCATAACAACAATCCAATATACTAGGATACAAAATCTAGTGGGCCGACCTTGGTGCAATCGACCCACAAGTACAGTAAGGAAAACTCACCTTACAATCTGAACAAAAGCAGAAAAGAACATTGTGCAGATCACCATCTAAATGTTGACTCTACTGGTCACCTATACAATAAAAGTGACCCAAGCTCAACCTACAACTCAAAATACCCAAAATACCCCTAAGTCGATCCTGGTCAACCTTCTGGTCAAAGGGTCAAATTCAACAAGTCAAGCAAAGTCAAGGAAGCCTCCTGACTGAGTATGCTCAATGTATTTAGTAACTACGCCCGTAGTTCGTCATTGACCAGGTTATGGGGTGCTAACCGATTATATGCAACATACCATCTGGTACGCTTATCGTACTTCTTTGAGCCAACAACTCTCTTTTAAGCTCTTAATTCATTAATCCAACACATAAAATTATCATATCTAGTCTGAAAAGTCGCCCTAAGTCATAAAGTTTCCAACTTTATGACTTAACATGTCTTAATGGTGTCCAACAACAAAAACCCTAACTTATTAACCCATTAAGACATTCTAGCATGTGCATGGAAAGAAACTAAGAGTCAAGATCACACTTTATGGCTCTAAACACTCCAAAATGTCTGAAAGGATAACTCAAATGAATTAGAGTAACCCGTACTCAAATACATTACGCTTATGGGACCAAGATGAACACAATCCATGGCTAATCAAGATCTAAGCAAAACTTCATCAGAGCTTTTTACCTCCAATTAGTGTCAAATGATGACGTGATTCTGGATCCAAAGTGCTTCATTCTTCTAAGATGGTCTCCTATTTCTGCTTCCTCCTTCAAGATCATCAAAATACATACTCAAGGCTCAAATATGCTCTAAAATGAATTTGGGTTAGTGAGGGTCGAGTTAGAGGATGGAGACTGATGAATGGAAGGGTTTTGAGGCTATAATGAGGTTTAAATAGGGTGCAAACCCTAAATATTAGGGTTTTGGCCCAAGCCACGTATGCCTAACATACACTTGGGTAAGCCTAGTATACGCAAGCCACTCCTCAAAATTAAAAAAATTCCATTCGGGTCCAGATTTGCAAACAATATTCATACCAAGGGTCAAAATGAAAAGTACCTGGAAGTCGAGATGTTACAACAACATTATCCTAATTCAGTGTATATTTAAAGCAGATTATTTAGGTATTAATAAACCATTATCCTTCTTTTTAATGATACGTTTATTATTACTATCATGAAATAGTAAATATATATCTTAACATATATAGAACCATATCTGGTTCACATATCGTAGATCGTCAAATACGTTTTTAACACATATTCCAGGAAATAAGCGTATAGATCACATATAAACTCTTCTACATATTTTTAATACTTTAATTAATACTTTTTTAAAATCATGTTCGTGAAAGGGACTATGTACTCACGTGATACAAGTGGATGTCTTGAAATTTGGGCAGAACTTCGCCTTGCTACATTATCTTTTCCTCTGAGGTGATCTAAGTTCATATTACTAAGTCTTAGTCTTATATTCTTGGAGACTAATTAAATTCTAGATTCCTCACGAATCCTAATGTCTACATCAAGATCTATCATTTATGGAACAACTATGTAGGATCATATCGGAGGTAGGGTTCGTTTGGTAAATAGAGTATACTATTTGGAAATCTCACTTTAACACCTCACTAATTTCAGTCTAGACATCATCCTCCTAAGTGGATCAGTTAGTATAATGAATGAGAATCACTGATAAATCTTATTTATAGGTTCATAATAACGAATATGATCATAAAAAAGTGTAGATTAACTTATAGAGTTTCTAGAGAAAACAGGGAAATTGCACTGGGAGAACCTCGATCTGAAGGTGCTATATCTCAGATGCTCCAGGGTCTCGCTAAAGTAGCCGAAAACTAGACAGTATCATGACTAGACGTCCGAGAGAGTTTCAGAAGTTTCTGGGTGAAAGTTGTGAGAAAAGTAGTTGAATCTTGAGGTTTATATAGGGCTGGAAAGCATGTATGTGTCGTGCATGTTGTCTGGGCGCACCACGAGCTTGGTCGGGGATGGTGATCTGGCATCTTCTAAGTGGTGACATGTGTCAAAATCTTGTGGTATATCAGAGGCGCGCCGCATACCTTGTTGGCGCGTGTCTGCGCGTAAATTTTTATAGATCTTTAGAAATCTGTATCTTCTTCATACGATCTCTATTTTCGACGTTCTCTATGTCCACGTGTAGCTATCAACAAGTACTACAAATGTTTTTAGACTATGTCGGCCAGTTCTTAACTTATTTTTAACAGACTTAGACTACTAAAGTCCGCATAAAAATCATAACGTTCTCATATAATATCCTTTTTCGACTGTCTTTATATCAATGAATAGGTATTAATGATATCTTCAACTCGCGTTTAGTTTGTTTTTCCTAAAAATCGACTGATTTTAATTTCAGTTTCTGTGCTAAAACACTTGCGTTGAACACTTCGAAAAATCACAACTTCTCTATATGAAGTCAGATTTGGACGTTCTCTATATGTGCGCTCTCGGTTTTATAATTACAACAAATTTCATTTAGATTGCTCAGGGTAGTAATAAACCTATCCAAAAATCACTTTTTATAAAACGTAGAGTTGTTTTGATTTAATTGTGAAGCTTCAAAGAAGCATAACTTCTTAATGTGAAGTCGGATTTCGGCATTCTTTATATGTATGAGATCTTTGTCACATATAATATAACTTTGCTTAAGATTATTTATCCTAAATATTCTTCTATCAAAAATCCGTTTAATTGTTTATTATATATTAATCGGCTAGCTTGAATCTGCAGGCGTTACAAAAAGTAAATCTTGAAACCCTTCTACAGCCAAAAGTGCATCGCACCCTACGATTGATAGGTTTCTTCAGATATCGATTTCCAGTTTCATAATATGCACTAATAACATAAAATCCTAGGCTTTCATACTATTGATTGGTTTTCTAGGTTACAACAAAAAGATTTACACAACAGACTTTAATGATATACACTTATGTGCGCATGAAACCTAGAACTCTATCACATTTTCTCATGTTATAGAAACATACTTTATGAAGCAACATCTAACCTATAAAAATAGAAATTTACTAGGTTAAATTCATACCTTTAGAAACAATTGATTGATGCAAGAAACTCTCTTGTAGATCTGCTTAGAAAGCTAGCTGTAATAGTATGGTAGCCTCTAATGTGTCTCACGCAAAACCCTTGGAAACCTTAGGATCGAAAATATGGAGAAAGGAGAAATGAGAAATCCAATTTCTTCTAATGTAACGATAGGTGTCGATCTTGCAAAGGGTTATGCCCCATTATATAGCTTTCAGATAACCTAGAAGTCCTATATTTAAATATTAAAATAATAGTATTTTAATTTGATTCAAAATTTGTTTCCACATCTAATTTAGGAGGCTTCCAGAACCCTTCCAAGCTCTCCTTGAAACCGTCAATAGAAATGTAAGGTTATAGAATTGCATTCCTTGCTCAACTATTGAACAATTATAGTTCAGCCCTTTCACCATAAATTAAATTTAATTAACCCAAAACCAATTCTAATTAATTCTTAGTTCATTATTAATTGTTTCTAATTAATTTATTAGTTATATAATATATTAACAAATCATTTAATTAGTTGTTAATTTCGATCCAAGCCATTTCCTGCTTATTAGGACAGCCCAAAAATGACTTTACTTTTATTCACTAATATTATACCAATTTAGCTACGACCTTAGACACTTAATCTAACATATATAAGATAAAAAATGGTTAAAATAAGTGTTATGTTATTGTTAAACTATTTTTCTATTTTTTTAGACAGTCGTGATGCTAAATGTTGTTTACTCTTAGAGGTGTAAGTGAGCTACTTGTGATTGACTCATAATTGAGCCTAATTTCGACTTGCTTATCATGGTCGGAGCTTCAGTTAGGCTCTCAATCCTAAATGAGAATCTATATAAAGTATAATATAACACACAAATAATTTATGTTAACTTGTATAATTTACATCATATGAAACACACACATACAACTTATGTATTTTTTTTTCTCATAAACACTCGGTACTAATTTTCAAGTGGGTTATGAAATTATTGGGTTTGTAGAATTGATATTATTGGGTTATATATATACATATACATATACATATATATATATATATATATATATATATATATATATATATATAGGGTTAGGTTATTCTATTTAAAGTATCTATTGTGTTATTGTATGCAAAATTATGGACCAATCAAATATTTAATTTCTAAAAGAAAATGATTAATATTTGAATGATATACAATAAATGAAAATGGGTGCTCAATTAATGATAACGGTTGAATAAAGGTATAAGTGTACATTGTCCTCTCCATTAAAATAGGAAACTGAATAAATTGATGAAAACTACCCGCATAATCCTTATAACATTGCATGCACCCGGATTTGACTACCCTCTGTATCAGAACACAAAATCAAACTGTATCTTCTCTACTCAACCCAAAAATCGGTGGATTCTGTTGTGTATGTTATATAAAGTGATCGATTCTTGATGATTAATCACAGAAATTGCGTTGTGATCGTTTGAAGTAAAAGAAATTGCAGTGCAATGAGGAATACAAGGACAAGTTCTTTCAAATCGAAATGTAAGAACACATAAGAAACAACGTTGAATCTAGATGAAGACAATGACGATTTCTTCCCTCCGCCTATAGGTAATTTTTTTTATAAATATGTTTTTCAAGGAAATCATTTGAGTACACACCATTCTTTTGGAATGTTCTACAAATTAAGCACTTGCATGTGGATGATTAGTTAGTTTAAGTAAAAAAGAACGAAATAGTTTAAAAAGCGGTTATTTTTAGATTAGGGTTTTATGAAATTGGGGATTTAAAACTCGATAATTTTATGTTAATTGTAACTGATATGCGAAACAAGCATTCTTCCAGAAATCAACATATTTAACATTTTTTCTATTAGAATTAGTAGTGTTGTTTGTGTTTGATTTTGTATTTAAGAGTTGTCAGTTTAGTTTTTAAAAATTTTCATAAAATTGTGATGTGTTTGATGTTCTTGAAAAATTATTGAAGGTTGTAAGTTTTTTTTTCATGGTTTTCATTTTTTAGGAAAAATAAATATTTTTTTAGTTATAGTTCTAATCCCCTGATTTTGAAGGTTTACTTTATTTGTATAGAAAGTATGAATCATACTTTCATAGAGTAATATTAAAGTTTTGTTTTTATCCTAATTGTGAATGGTAGTGTTGTTTGTGTTTGAACATATTTTCATAGAATAATAATAAGGTTTTGTGTTTATATTAATTGAGAATGGGAACATGTTCAGTGTGTAGAAATATTTTGTTAGAATGATTTTTGTTATTGTAATGGTCATATAAAATGCATTCTTCAAGATTTTGAGCATATTTAAAATACTCTCTTGTACTGTTGGTAGTGTTGGATGTGTTTGATTTTGTTTAAGAATTCTCAGTTATTTTTTTATTTAATCCCCTGATTTTGATGGTTTACTTCATTTATGTAGATTCTATGAATCATATTCTCATAGAATAATGGCAAGGTTTTGTGTTTATATTCATTAACAAATGGGAACATGTTAAGTGTGTATAAATAATTTGTTAGAATGCTTTTTGTTTTTATAATGTACATGTTAAGTGTTGGTAGTGTTGTATTTGTTTCAACATATTCTCATAGAATAAGAGTAAGGTTTTGTGTTTATATTAATTGAGAATGGGAACATGTTCATTCTGTAGAAATATTCTGTTAGAATGATTTTTGTAATTATAATGTTCATATGAAATACATTCTTCAACATTTTGAACATATTTAAAATACTTTCTTCTACTATTGGTAGTGTTGGATCTGTTTTATTTTGTTTAAGAATTCTCAGTTATTTTTTTATTTAATCCCCTTATTTTGTTGGTTTACTTCATTTGTATAGATTCTATGAATCATATTCTCATGGAATAATAGCAAGGTCTTGTGTTTATATTCATTACAAATGGGAACATGTTAACTGTGTATAAATAATCTGTTAGAATGCTTTCTGTTTTTATAATGTACATGTTAAGTGTAGGTAGTGTTGTATGTGTTTGATTCATATTCTCATAGAATAAGAGTAAGGTTTTGTGTTTATATTCATTAAGAATGGGAACATGTTAAGTGTGTATAAATAATCTGTTAGAATGCTTTCTGTTTTTGTAATGGTGTTCTGAAATGCATTCTTGTAGAATATGTATGTATTTAATATATTTTCTTTATGAAATGCATTCTTCCAGAATATGAAGCAGAAGGTGTCAGAAGTGAGAAAATTGATACAAATGTTGTTGGATCAAGTAAAACAAAGAAACAGAAGAAAAAAACTTCAAGATCAGAACATGCAAAGAACAATGTAGAATCTGGAAAATCAGGTAGCATCATTATTGCATGAACTTATTTTATTTATAGAATTTACTTATGAGAATGCTGGTATAACATTAATTATTGTATTCATGTTCTAGTAGACAGTGAGTAATTATGTTTTTGTGATTGAACAGATGTTAACAAAAATAAAGAAGAGACAATACCAAGTGATAGCACAGTTGTTGGAAGGATGAAAAGGAAAGTTTCTGCAACAAGTACACCTGCTAAGGATTGTAATAAATCCTCTGAAGCAAGTGGTGAAAGGAAAAAACCAAGAAGTTTAAATGTGTTACTTTTGGGGAGTATGAGTGGGTCAAAGAAAAACAATGAAAAGGAAAATTTTGGTGTGCAAATGGAAGATAAAGAGAATGTTGTAAAGAGAAAAAAGGTAGTGAATGATGCACATTCAAAGAAATTTCCAAAGAGAAAAAAGGGAAAAATAGGGTATGAAAATGTTAATATCAAAACAAAAGAGGAGAAGGTCAGAAAGGTAAACAAGGACCATCCAGAAGGGTATACAAGACTTGCAACTAGGATGACTCCTGGTAGGAATAGTGGAGATGTCAAAGTAATGTCCCCCGCATAGAAAATTGGGATTGTGTGTATGGGTTTTGGCTCACTTTTGAACATTGACATGCACATTGCTCCGAGTTACTTAACTACTATCTGTTAGATCACTATGATCCAGATAGTAGCCGTCTAGTTCTGGAGAATATGGTCATAACAATTACGAAAGACACAGCGCATGACATGTTGGGTTTACCAAATGAAGAGGAAGACTTCTTGAGCATGACTAGTTGTGAGAAAGATAATCAAGTTCTGCAAGAATGGAAAAGTCAATATGATAAAAAAAGGTTTAATGGGGAAGAATACCTGAAAAGGATCAAAAACACAAAGAAAGACAGTCTTATGTTTAGGCTGAATTTTCTGACCCTTTTCATTAACACATTTGTGGAATCAACTTTGAGTGGTACCAATCAAATAAATTTTGTGAATAAGTTGGTCATGGTAAAAGACTTCTATAAAATAGATTGGTGCAAGTATATTCTAGATTTTTTGGTCAGCAGAAAGCAGATGTGGAGAAGGAATGATAATACATGCTATTACAGTGGACCTATACTCATTTTAAAGGTAATTTTGGTATCTCGATTAGATATTTACTTTAATGTATGATAGTATATGTTTAATGAACTAATTGATGAAGTTTTTTTTATGTAGCTGGTGTATGTATATAGCATGAAGTTTACAGGATTGAAGATAGTTAAGAGGTTACCGTTTGTTAGGAATGTTACGGGTGCTATTCCTGACAAAATAAGAAGTTGGAAATTAGTGTTGGGGGGTTTGGTAGACAGCTACCAGAAGACTTTTAAAATATTGATGGTGATGAAGAAATGGTTGATGAAGATGTAATGTCGGATGGGCTAATGAGATTGTATGGGGATGAGGAGGTAAGGCTTTTATTCTATTTGAATTTCATGTTAATTAGAATTTAATGTAAATTAGAATTTCATAAACTGATTTTCCAGAATCTACATTGTGTTTTATAATTTCATAAACTGATTTTCCAGAATCTACATTGTGTTTTATAATTTCATAAAACTGATTTTACAGAATATTGATACACACTTAACTGATTTAAGTTGTATTCTGTGTCACAATGTCAGTGAGGTAATATGTATGTTGAAGATTAGTTCTGTGTGAATTTTTTTACTGATTTGTTAAAATAAAACTTACAGGCATACGTAGCTGTTATAGAGCATAGCTATGGAATAGTATTGTCCAAAAAGAAGAATATTGAAAAAGCTCTAAAAAAAGGAATTGAAAAATTCCCAGACAGCTTGATGTTGAAGGAGTGGTACGAAAAAAATCAAGAACTGTTCAAGGAAGTGAATAAGACAGATAATGGAGGAATGAATAGTAATGAAGCTGGTTTTGATGGTCATAGAAAAGAAGTTGATTTAGATGGTGGTAAGGAAGAACAATTCTCTCCAGTTAGAGGATTGGTAGTTTATGGGGATCTTCATGATGATGGTGGAGGTTTCAGTACACCTAATGTGGAAAAGGTAGTTAATACAGACAATCTAACCTGTTCACAATTCTTGGAGCAGCCTGAAGTGTTGGCCACAACAATTAAAATGACAGATGATGTTGTGTTGGAAAGTTATAAAAAAAAAAAAAAAAAAAAAGAGGAAAAGAAATCTTGGAAACAGTTGAAGTATGTGAGGAAGATGATGGCAATGGAAAAAGGGGGAAGAGAGAGCAAAAGATACCTGTATATGGAAAATCACCTTTTGTTGAAAGGATTATGAAAATCGAGGACAAGGTGAAGAAGGATGAAATGGCGTTATACAATTCAGTTTTTGCATCAAAAAGAGCTTATGGGTAAGTTAAATAATATAATTTTGTGGTTTGCTTTTAAAATGAGGTGTTATATGATTGATCATTTTATAATTGTTGATCAGGGAAGAGATATGGAACATTGGGAGCGGTCATGTGTTGCATCAAGGATTCGTATATCATTTTAAAAGCAACACGTTTATTCATGCGAGACTGTTGGTGATCATTACTCAACAGAATGGAAGAACTAAGGGATGTAGGATCGGTTTCTAGGATTTTCTTCGACACAAATTTTTTGGTTAGTATTGAATTTAAATTTAGTTCAAGTCCAATAATATGTGTTGTTTTGATTGATTTCTTAATCTGTACAGGCAGAAGAGATATTGGGTGGATCAATGTCATCTGATAGAACTCAAAAATTGTTTGATTCAATGTTGATACTACACCTTAAAAGTCTACAAAAATCGGAAAAGCTTAAAGATATTGGACTAGTAATTTAATTAAGTATTGTTTTTTTATCGATTACAACCCTAACATACAAAATTAGCTTATTGTTATAAAATCCGTTTTATGCCAGGTTTTCTTCCCAATAGTTGATAAGAGTAAATATTATCTGATACGCTTTGATCTAAGGGTTCCAACTTACTACATTATAGACCATGTGAACCGCAATGGTGCTGTTGAGGATATCTATGGCATAAAACACGTTCTTGTGGTATGATTCAGTTTTATTTTTTATAATATTTTAAAAACATGAGTTTATTAGTGTATTGTTAATTGATTGTATTGTATCATGGAAAAAATGGCTTGGGAACTATTTAAAAACAGAGAATTACCAAAAGTCAACAGCTTTTAACAAGATTAAAGCTCGTGTAATGAAAATGCCATGGAAAGTAGAGAAAGAAGGATCAGACTATGGAGTATATCTCATGAGGCATATGAAGTCATATATGGGGGAAAATGAAGGGCGTTGGCATTGCGATTTTACAGGAAAAAAACAGAGTGATGTAGTTGCTTTAAATAATCTAAGAATCAAATACATTGCAAGGCTTATGAAATTGGAGTACAAAAAGCATAAAAGTATGTTGGAGAAAGATGCAGAAGAATATGAGAGGCTCGATCCATTGCAGAAATTGGTTGTCATGAATGAGTGAAATAAATCAGGGAGAAGCAGAGACGTGGAAGGCGTCGATTTTAAGATGGACATTTTATGATGTTAGGATGGTTTGTGTTGAAAGACTATTGTAATTATGTTTGGTTTAAGTCTATGTTTTTAGGAATTGAAGTATGTTATGTTCCTTTATTTTGTTTTAGTATTGTTCATTTTGGGCAAATTGTTTATCAATGGTAGGATGGTTTATGTTGAATGACTTTTAGTATAATGGTTTATTTTGTTATATATATATTAGGCTTAGTGAAGTATGTTAATGTGTTCTCGGGAGACAGTTGAATGTGAATGATATTTGTTCTACTAGTTTTATATTTTTTTGGGTAAAAGATAATATTTGTTTTCCAAGAATGTAATTATTATATGCATTTTGTTGTGGAAGTTTGATACTAGTTAGTGTACACATTAGTCGTGGGTAAAAAATGTTATAATTATTTGTACCATATATTCTGGTAGAATTATTATATGCATTTGTTGTGGAATCAAATGTTATAATCTAAGAATCAAATACATGTAAGTTTTGTTTTCCAAGAATGTAAGTATTATATGCATTTTGTTGTGGAAGTTTGATACTAGTTAGTGTACACATTAGTCGTGGGTAAAAAATGTTATAATTATTTGTACCATATATTCTGGTAGAATTATTATATGCATTTGTTGTGGAATCAAATGTTATAATCTAAGAATCAAATACATGTAAGTTTTGTTTTCCAAGAATGTAAGTATTATATGCATTTGTTGTGGAAGTTTGATACTAGTTAGTGTACACATTAATCGTGGGTGAAAATGTTATAATTATTTGTAGAATATATTTTGGTAGAATTATTATATGCATTTGTTGTGGAATCAAATGTTATAATCTAAGAATCAAATACTGTTAATTTTTGTTTTCCGATAATGTAATTATTATATGCATTTGTTGTGGAAGTTTGATACTAGTTGGTGTACACTTTAATCGTGGGTAAAAAATGTTATAATTATTGGTACAATATATTCTAGTAGAATATATGTAAAGTGGAATGCATGTAAAGTGGAATGTATATAACAATGTATTCTGGTAGAATATATGTAAAGTGGAATGCATATAACAATATATTCTGGTAGAATACATATAACAATATATGTAAAAATCGAAATGGTTGTGAATTTATGAAAGAATATATGTAAAGTGGAATGCATATAATAATATATGACAATTATATTAAAGACTATGACATTTGTAATTAATAAATGAAGTTATTGGGGAACGATAAAGTTTTAGTGTAACATAAAATTAAAACAAAAACTACATGTAAAACATACTACTTAGTCACATTTCTTAAGAGGACAATTACGTTTATCATGGTTAACCAGCTGTTTACATAAAGCACACTTTCTCTTAGGCTTCTAACATGCTTTTTCCATCATTTCTTTCTTTGATTTTAATCTCTTACCACGACGGCCAGTTCCCTTATTACAAATATCCGATGGGTTGTCAATATCAGGAGCATCAGTAGTTAATTGTACGCCGATAATCTGGTTGTAGAATGATTCTCTTGATGGCATCTCAGAGGCTGGACAATCATCTACAATTTTTTTCTTCAACTCTTCAAGATATGACTTTAACTTCGATGCATCATGGCTTAAAAATGAAACGCAAAGATCTACATTTGAGAAAATTTCAATAACCGTCATGTCAGAGTTAGAGTCTAGCAAAGAATTAGAAAAACGCCTTTTAAGCAATTATGTTGGAACAACATCCCGACACCACCGTCTCATAATGTATTCTTCAGGAATTTGTTCAATACTGTAGTACAATACACAGAATATGTGCCTACACAAAAGACCGACATGTTCAAAATGCATGCTGGTATATTTGTATGAGCCATCTATTTTTGATTGTGTAACCTGGAATATGTATGATAAAATAAGAGTTTTAGTTATAAAGTCTTGTTGTTTGATTAAAACAAATAAGTATGCAGTGGTAATGAAATAACGTACCATGTATTGGGTATCCTCTGTAAGAGAATCGTAATAGTATTCCTCAACTTTGTCAACAACAACAGGACTTGATGGTTTCCTTGTTGTAATGTTCTTTTGCTTCTCCAAAATAGTAATAGTGTCAACACCATTATTAGAAGTAACACTCATCTGGAAAAAAGTTTTTACGGAATCAGAAATCTCTTTCTGCACCTGATAGAAAATTTTACGAATGTAGACTTTTGAAGCATGTGGTTCAATTGGACTAGATGTGATGAATCTAGGAATTGTTGTAGCAGTGTTAAAGTCGTTTACAACTTGATTACGCCTTTGACGTTCCATAACACCCTTAAATGTCATCATACACATTAAAATATAAGAACCGGTAAGGGTGTTGTTCTGAAACGACCAATTTTGGCCTTCCGACAATGATGTAGTTCTCATAAGATCAGACATCGGTATGTCCTTGAAGAATGTAGGTACCCAACGTCTACGCAACTCATACATCTCTTGCATCCACTTTTTATTTTAAATGTTAAACTCATGTAAACAAGATTTCCATTCCTTTTAAAAAAAACATGTGGTTCCAGCTTAGAATTCAAATTATGGAGTGAAAACGCTTTCGAAAAGCTGAGTTTGTGGCTAGTTCAGATGTTATCTGAAATATATATATATATATATATATATATATATATATATATATATATATATATATATATATTGGTATAAAATATATAAATGTGATAAACAATGAATGAAGGGTATGGATGGTGTATAGATGAATTCTTGCAGAATTTAGTTTTTATTCTATCAGAATACACCTTTTGAATGTAGTTCGGTCATATCATTTGTTCTGAGAAAAATTAAATTCTGATTGAACCATATGCACTAACAAGGTAAACATATTGACATTGTTTTGAATATAAAAATATAATCACCTTGTTGGAATTTTTTTTGTAATATGCCACATACAAAACCTATGTGCAGACATTGGAAATACTTGATTAACAGCCTTGATTAAAGCTGGATCTTGATCTGTAAGAACAAGCGTAGGCTGTTTTTTGAATGCTTTCAAAAATATTGTAAGCAACCAAGAGTAAGAACTACCATCTTCTCTACTCAAAAGTCCAGCACCAAAAGTCACACATTTCTTATGATTATCTATCCCAGTGAAAGGTACGAAAACCATATCATATATGTTTTAAAAGAAAAAAAATTGTTATGCGTTATTGGAAGCAAGAAAACATATGTGAAAACATTGCAGAATGTAAGAATACTTATTCATGCTGAATGTGGCATCAAGAGAAACAACCTCTCCAAAAACATTGTAGTTGTACTTTGAGGTTTCATCAGCCCAAAAAATAGCATTCAATTTTTTCTCAACAACTTTAAATTCAAAAGAAAAACTTGGTATATTGTTTTTCCTTTCCAGCATCTTCCCTACACTGAATTTTGCATCCCTGAAACCTATGTAAGAATTGAGATTTCTAGTACTGTTCTTGAAATCAGAAACCAACCCACCGCGAATGTCAGAACCACCCTGAAGTCCAGTATACAATCTATGTGCTCTTGAGGCACCAATATTTTTCTTTGACAAATTATGAATAAAGATCTCCTGTGAATAATCAAGTTTCCTCTTTGTACGAGACAAAAACATATTATCCTTACCAAACAACTTATGATTGTGTTGTTCGACAAATTGAGCAACAATATATTTATTAGTACCATGTAATAGAATAAAAACAATTTTGGCTTTGCATTCGCACCTAAATGAGTCTTTCCTTCTCTGAATCATATTATTTTGAGGGTCTAAAGTATCCACTTTAGCTGTTCTTGGTTTACCTTCCCGATTGCATAGCAACTGTCGTTGTGTTATAATGTCGGATTTGGTGGTTCTAATAGGTCCAAGTCTGACATCAAAGTCTGCTAATGATGTGTAATTGTAGTAAATTGATAATGCTGCTCTGTATGAATCAAAATTTGAATTGATTTTAGGTTTGATGTGGTCTGAAACAACAGGAATCCAATAAGATGATCCACCAGACGAAACATAATCATGTGTAACATGAGAATGTTCTGCATTGTCTATAAGATGATCCACTAGGCGAAAAAAAATTAAATAACTGTCAAATAATTAATCTATTTTATTAAAATTTTTAATTATTCATATACTAACATTTCTGAAAATCAATGTTATCATCGTCTATATTATAATTTGCCTTATTATCATTGAACTCGAGTTCGTTTTCTGCCTCTTTATGACTACTACAATCACCGAAATGATATTCGGAATTGTCATACATCTGATCTTGAATATGTTCTAATGGATGCTCATCTTTGCAAATGCAAGTTAAGCCATATTGCAAAAAACAATATAAAATATCAACATTATTATTATAAAATACGGAAGTATAAAAACTCAAAATGTAAATTCCTCTAAATTTGGATTGCTAGTATCAAATATTAGAAAATCCATATTATGTAGAGAATCATGATCAGCTAACCCGAAATCTTCATAGTCATGTGCATAATCCTTAGGATATTCATGTTGATCATGAATATGATCATCACCAGCTGATACTGAATCATCCATAACATAAGTTACAGCACGATTTGTAACAACCCGAAATTTTGTTTCATTACTTATACCCCTTTTCGCGACTCGTTTCGATCATCCAGTCGCCGTTTTCGATTTCGTTTCCAATTTCCATCAATTAATTAAGTCATTAATGTGGATTTTATTTTATGACTTAATAAGTGTCCTAATACCTTTAGAACTCATCCTAACGCCCAGTATTAGCGATCGGCACATTTCTAGAATCAACCGTATCGGGTAACGACAACTTAATCGGGTGCGACCAAAAGCCCCGTTTAACGTCGGTTACGGGTAGAATTCCACCGTGTCCCGAACTTAGGACCTATTTAAACATGTTCAAGCTATCATTTGAAGCTTTTTCTCTCTCTCACTACTCTCTCTCTAACCTCTCTCCTAAATTCAAGTTTAAGGGTCTAAAATCTCAAATTTAAGGCTTCTAATCACCAAGGTACCTTCCCTAACTTTTTGTACAACCTCATTAGCCTCCAAATCCAAATTTAAACTTTGATTTTGGACCTCAAACATGAGTTTAAGGCCAAGGAGCATGCTTGGGCCGTAAACTCATGATAAAAGGGTTTTTATGCCTTTAAACCCCTGCTAATCAATTTTGGGACTTAGATTCGACTATATGACTTACCAATTCGGACTTAGAACACCCTAATCATAATTTTTGAAGATTAAACTTGAGTTTACTGCCCAAGAACATGATTGGTCCGTAAACTCATTGTTCTTGGAGAGTAAACTCCTCTAAATGTGTTAAAATGCCACTTTAACACACCTAAAGCCTTGGGATAAATTCTAGAAGTGTTTACAAACAAGTATTGGACCTTAAAACATATTATTTTACCCATCTAAGGAGTTCACAGCCATGAGGGTGTTCATGGGCCGTAAACTCCAAACACCATGCCAAAAGTCCCCTAAAAATCCATACAAGGCTTAGGAAAAATCATTAGAATCATGTGTGATTAATTTAGAACCAAAACTTAAAGGATTTGAAGTGAAGGGGAGTTTATGGCCGTAAACTCCATGTTTACAGCCGTAAACTCCAATAAATGGTCCCTATGTGTGTATTAATCCATTCCAAAGCCAAAAACCCAAGTCTAGCAATTATTCCCGAGTGTTATGAAGCTATTTTGCACCCAAAATCAACCTCCATGAGTTCACGGCCGTGAACTCATATGGATGAGGTGTTTAGGGTAGTAAACTCCCTAAAAAGTCTACTCTTGAAGAGTAAACTCAATTCCCAAGTCCCACGCATCAATACACATCTGTAGATGGGGTCACTCCAAACACTTGTTTTGAAGTGTTTTCGCTCATTGGAGTGTAATATCATATCTAATTAGAGTTTATAAATCTAATTAGATATATTTGTATATCATTTCATATTACATAGGAACCTCGCGTGTTATCAAACCTTGAATCGACACTTAGCATCCGGAACGTCGCGTTTCTCAACCGGTGAGTTCATACCCCTACCCTTTTTCAACTGTTTTCACTGTTTTCAGGGGGGAATACAAGCAAAGTACAAGGAAATCTTGTACTCCAACTTATTATTTTCAGTTCAATAGATTTCATTATGTATGTTCTAATATCAATAACTGTGTTTATCAAATAGTTCGAATTATGAAGTTAGCTTTCAAACTAATCATAGATTTCTTGGTAAAATGTTACAATCTAAACTATGTTTCATAATCTATGAATAATTCATACTAATCATCAATTAGAACGAATACGAAACTATAACTAGGAATAGAAAGAATACGAAAGTACAATTGGAAACAGAACGGATACGAAACTATAACTAGGAATAGAACGAATACGAAAGTACAACTGGAAACAAAACGAATACGAAACTATAACTAGGAACAGAACGAATACGAAACTATAATTAGGAATACAACGAATACGAATACGAATACGAATAGTAATAGGAGTAGAATTAGGGAAACAAATACGACTATGAATACGAATACGAATACGAATGTGAATACGAATACGAATAGTAATAGGAGTAGGATTAGGGAAACGAATACGACTACGAATACGAATACGAATACAAATGCGAATAAGTATATGAATATGTTTAAGAATAGGAACACGAATACGAAGATATGTATCTAAGTACACTCCAGTGTAACACCATTAGGATATCAGAACACCTAGTTAATACAATAGGTACGAATGGAAATCAATCATTACATCGAAATTCAATAACTAAACTTACTTTTAGGAAAGTATGGGACTTTCCTGGGGAAACGTTACATAACTAGAAAAGTGTAATGAACCAAATAACTTTATATCTTTCACAATTAGTAATATACAATCAGGAAAGTATGGGACTTTTCTGGGATCATAGTTAAACATAACCAGAACCGTGTAACCTAACAATCAACCAACCTTTTCTTTTAAGAAAATATGGGATTTTCTTGGATAACAAACTTTTCGGAAAACCAAAGGAAACTCGTACATTTTCACAAAACGAACATCTTATAAACTCACCAGCTTTATGTTGATTTTCAAACTGCTTGTATTCTCAGGTCAACATTAGACAGGTACCTAGCGATCCTTTTGGAGAAGATGAAGCGTACAGAAGACTCGGCTCTACTTTTGTTCATATATACTATGTATTACGAATGTACAACTTTACTTTTGAACAAATGTAAACTTTGATATGTAATGTAATGGTTGTTTACTTTACTTACTATGTACATTGGATTTGATACTCAACGTGGAGTCCGCCCCGGAAATGTTTCCGCCTTAGGTTTTCGGGGTGTGACAGATTGGTATCAGAGCCCTTGTTTATAGTGAATGGAGTATACCAAACCTTACATGGTATAAAACTATAAACACTAAAGGGCCTAAGTGCTCTGAACTAAAAGTATACCTCAAATATAAGTATTTTCAATAGTATACTAGTATACCCGACCGTGGAAATCGGTAACTACAAGTAGAACAAAACATAAGTAAATGGGTGTTGTACGTTACGGTTAAACCTGGGCAGTTATGTAGTCATGTCTAGGATCAATCTAGCCTGGCCAACTATATTCATTCGAGACACGACCAACATGTGCTTAGGAGTGACTGTGGTGTACGGCATGCCTAAAACTTACCCAATACCCAAACAATGAGCCGTCGCTGCAGCGAATCATGAAATACTATGGGAGTATTTCTCGAGCCAAATCCGTTATAGAATTCCTCATCCCAGCGTTGCTCCTCAATCATCCCTTTAAGCGATAATTTATCTGTTTTGATAACTCCTTCCTGCTTTATCGCTTAATAGAATTCTATGTATGTCATAAAGAGATATCCTTTGTATCATATCTCTTGATTCAATTCGGAGGACTTACCATCCTCTCTTTCCTGATCTTATTAGATCAAGATGCCTCCAAGAAAGAGACCCAGCTCAAAAACCAACAACAATCCTCCTCCACCACCACCTTCTCTTCAAATCGACCTGGCAACCCTTCAGTCAGTTTTAACTGCAGCATTTTCAGCAGCCATGTCGCAAACGAACCATGGTAGTTCAGGAGGTGGACCCCAGCCTCAAAACTAGGAAGGTAGCCAGGGACACCGAAAGGAGTGTTCCTATAAAGACTTTATGAATGCGAAACCCACATTCTTCGATGGCACTAGAGGTGTCATTGCTCTAACTCGGTGGTTAGAGAAGATCGAATCTATCTTCGAGATCTGTGCTTGTTCAGAATCCGAGAAGGTGAAGTTTTCCGTATGCACACTCACCAATAAAACTCTGACTTGGTGGAACGGCCGAGTCAAATCTCTAACTCTACCTGTAGCCAATGCTATGGGTTGGGAAGTTATGAAGTAACTTCTGCACGCAGAGTATTGCCCTCGGGGTGAAATTTAGAAGCTGGAACATGAACTCTGGAACCTGAAGATGAAAGGTTCCGATATCGCTGCCTACACATCCAGATTTGATGACTTAGCGCTTCTTTGTCCAGGGATGGTTACCCTGGAAAGTAAGAAGATTGATAGGTTTATCTGGGGATTAACCCAACCAACCAAAGGGAACATCTTAGCTGCGAAGTCGGATACATACGACAGCGCCAAATGCCTAGCGCAAATCTTGATCGACCATAGTGAGGATGTAGAGGAAGCAGCTACCACTCTTGAGCCTACAGAAAGAAGTGGTGAGAAAAGAAAGTATTGGGAGGCAGGGGAGAAATGTCAGCCTTCACAAGAGTTCTCGAAGAAACAACAGATGGTGGCAGCCCACACTATCACTACCCGTGCTACTGTTTCTGTCGTGGGTTTCCCAGCCCGAGCACCTATCACCGGGTATGCCGGTGTTCTCCCGTGGTGTAACCAGTGCAGTTACCACCATTACATCCCCGGTCCATGTCATGTGAAATTTTGCAAAAATTGTGGCCAAGAGGGTCACCTTGCGCGGAGTTGCAGAACACCAACAAATCAAGCTCCAGGAGCGGGCATCATACAGGCATGTTATGGTTGCGGTAAAGTCGGGCATTATAAGAGGAACTGCCCCAATGCAGCAACAACTGGCAACACTGGAAGAGTCCTAGCTATAGGACAAGGGGAGGCAGTCGCCGATCCCACAGTTGCCTCAGATATATTCCTTTTCGACAACCCTTCTACTTCCAATCCTTTTTCAATTCTAGTCCTAAAAGATAAACTGTTAACTATCCATTCGAATCTCTTCATAAACATAATCCTCAATTAGTAATCGAAACATCCACCATCGAGGTAGCCAACAATGAGAAAGATGGCATGTTACATTCTGAAACGCGTATCCCAAGGAACAGAGAACTTTTCGAAATCCTCATTAGGATTGATTCCGTAGCCTACAAACTTCGACTACCCTCGGAACTTAGTAACATTCCTCTGGTATATCACGTCTCAGTCTTTAATAAGTATCTACCCAACGAAACCTAGACGCTTCCCGATAGTGAGGGTTCACTGGAATGTCAAGCGGAGACTCGATTCCACTTGGAAGCGTGAAGACCCGAAGCAGTAGATTCATCCTCAAATCCATTTTCACTTCGCAATTTGTGTTCAAATATTTGAATTTCGGGACAAAATTCCCTCTAACGGGGGGATAATGTAACAACCCGAAATTTCGTTTCATTACTATACCCCTTTTCGCAACTCGTTTCGATCATCCAGTCGCCGTTTTCGATTTTGTTTCCGATTTCCATCAATTAATTAAGTCATTAATGTAGATTTTATTTTATGACTTAATAAGTGTCCTAATACCCTTACAAACGCATTCTAACGCCCAGTATTAGCGATCGGAACATTTCTAGAATCAACCATATCGGGTAACGACAACTTAATCGGGTGCGACCAAAATCCCCGTTTAACGTCGGTATCGGGTAGAATTCCACCGTATCCCGAACTTAGGACCTATTTAAACATGTTCAAGCTATCATTTGAAGCTTTTTCTCTCTCTCATGACTCTCTCTCTAACCTCTCTCCAAAATTCAAGTTTAAGGGTCTAAAATCTCAAATTTAAGGCTTCTAATCACCAAGGTACCTTCCCTAACTTTTTGTACAACCTCATTAGCCTCCAAATCCGAATTTAAACTTTGATTTTGGACCTCAAACATGAGTTTACGTCCAAGGAGCATGCTTGGGCCGTAAACTCATGATAACAGGGTTTTTATGTCTTTAAACCCCTCCTAATCAATTTTGGGACTTAGATTCGACTATATGGCTTACCAATTCGGACTTAGAACACCCTAATCATAATTTTTGAAGAGTAAACTTGAGTTTACTGCCCAAGAACATGATTGGGCCATAAACTCATTGTTCTTGGAGAGTAAACTCCTCTAAATGTGTTAAAATGCCACTTTAACACACCTAAAGCCTTGGGATAAATTCTAGAAGTGTTTACAAACAAGTATTGGACCTTAAAGCATATTATTTTCCCCATCTAAGGAGTTCACGGCCATGAGGGTGTTCATGGGCCGTAAACTCCAAAAACCATGCCAAAAGTCCCCTAAAAATCCATACAAGGCTTAGGAAAAATCATTAGAATCATGTGTGATTAATTTAGAACCAAAACTTAAAGGATTTGAAGTGATGGGGAGTTTACAGCCGTAAACTCCATGTTTACAGCCGTAAACTTCAATAAATGGTCCCTATGTGTGTATTAATCCATTCCAAAGCAAAAAACCTAAGTCTAGCAACTATTCCCGAGTGTTATGAAGCCATTTTGCACCCAAAATCAACCTCCATGAGTTCACGGCCGTGAACTCATATGGATGAGGTGTTTAGGGTAGTAAAATCGCTAAAAAGTCTACTCTTGAAGAGTAAACTCAATTCCCAAGTCCCACGCATCAATACACGTCTGTAGATGTCACCCGGGTCACTCCAAACACTTGTTTTGAAGTGTTTTCGCTCATTGGAGTGTAATATCATATCTAATTAGAGTAAATAAATCTAATTAGATATATTTGTATATCATTTCGTATTACATAGGAACCTCGCGTGTTATCAAACCTTGAATCGACACTTAGCATCCGGAACGTCGCGTTTCTCAACCGGTGAGTTCATACCCCAACCCTTTTTCAACTGTTTTCACTGTTTTCAGGGGGAATACAAGCAAAAGTACAAGGAAATCTTGTACTCAAACTTATTATTTTCAGTTCAATAGATTTCATTATGTATGTTCTAATATCAATAACTTTGTTTATCAAATAGTTCGAATTACGAAGTTAGCTTTCAAACTAATCATAGATTTCTTGGTAAAATGTTACAATCTAAACTATGTTTCATAATCTACGAATAATTCATACTAATCATCATTTAGAACGAATACGAAACTATAACTAGGAATAGAACGAATACGAAAGTACAATTGGAAACAGAACGAATACGAAACTATAACTATGAATAGAACGAATACGAAAGTACAATTGGAAACAGAACGAATACGAAACTATAACTAGGAATAGAACGAATACGAAAGTACAATTGGAAACAGAACGAATACGAAACTATAACTAGGAACAGAACGAATATGAAACTATAATTAGGAATACAACGAATACGAATACGAATACGAATAGTAATAGGAGTACAATTGGGGAAACGAATACGACTATGAATACGAATACGAATACGAATGTGAATACGAATACGAATAGTAATAGGAGTAGGATTAGGGAAACGAATACGAATACGAATACGAATACGAATACAAATACAAATGCGAATAAGTATATGAATATGTTTAAGAATAGGAACACGAATACGAAGATATGTATCTAAGTACACTCCAGTGTAACACCATTAGGATATCATAACACCTAGTTAATACAATAGGTACGAATGGAAATCAATCATTACATCAAAATTCAATAACTAAACTTACTTTTAAAAAAGTATGGGACTTTCCTGGGGAAATGCTACATAACTAGAAAATTGTAATAAACCAGATAACTTTATATCTTTCACAATTAGTAATATCCAATCAGGAAAGTATGAGACTTTTCTGGGATCATAGTTAAACATAACCAGAACCGTGTAACCTAACAATCAACCAACCTTTTCTTTTAAGAAAATATGGGATTTTCTTGGATAACAAACTTTTCGGAAAACCAAAGGAAACTCGTACATTTTCAGAAAACGAACATCTTATGAACTCACCAGCTTTATGCTGATTTTCAAACTGCTTGTATTCTCAGGTCAACATTAGACAGGTACCTAGCGATCCTTTTGGAGAAGACGGAGTGTACAGAAGACTCGTCTCTACTTTTGTTCATATATACTATGTATTACGAATGTACAACTTTACTTTTGAACAAATGTAAACTTTGATATGTAATGTAATGGTTGTTTACTTTACTTACTATGTACATTGGATTTGATACTCAACGTTGAGTCTGCCCCGGAAATGTTTCCGCCTTAGGTTTTCAGGGTGTGACACGATTGAAGACGAGTTGATTGGAAACACCAAAATAAATTCAATATTACAAACTTCGAGCCAATTAAGTATATATTAACAAATGAAAAACCGTGTAATTGATATGTAACTAAAAAGGCGTGATATCTATATTCATTGTTAACAATTATTTAGTTTTTTAATTTTTTATAAACATTGTAAAGATAAGAATCAACAGAAAATCGTATTCTTAATCATGATATTCTAAAATATTTGACATATTCACATTCCTGATATAATAAATTCCATAGATAATACTTCGACACATCCTGCGTTTTAAAATAGATATTTAATAAATTTATTCAACAAACTTTTAAAAAAAAAGCTATTTTTATGAATTTACAAACGATTAATGATTTACTATGTCATAAATGCATATACTAACAAATGAATGTTTATTACAAGAATGTTGTTCTGTGAGAATATTTGAAACAACATTTACAAAAAAATTATTTTTCATACATTTGTTCTGTATATTGTCGTACAACTGAACAGATACATGCTTATAACACGGTATCATTATACCATATTCTTATTCTGTAAGAATGTATTAAATAAGAATAACAATACATTTTTTTTCTTCGTGTTTGATTTGTATATTGTAATACAACTTAACATTCTGTAAGAATTTGATAATAAAAATTCTAACGGAGTCTTTGATTAATCATTAATTAAAAACGAATTTGGGAACACTTATTCTAAATGAATAATAATAATTGTCTACTTGTTTATTCTGTATCTTTGTAATCAACAATTACATTCTAGAACGTTTTATATCTTTTATTCTCACAGAATGTGCACATATCTGTAATCATATGATAAGTACGAAAATGTATGGAATTTTAATCAAACTCAAAATAAAAATTATTAATATTAATCGAATGAAAACATAAAGTTACAAGGAGAAACCCTATAATTCATGAATCCATATAATTATTATACTGAAATAAAACTCCATAAACTCCGAAAAGACTAAATTGAAAAATTATTCGATTCCTAAAATACGTTGACAAAGTAAACATCTACTCTCTCTTGACCCTTGCTTGAGGATAGTTCCTCCTATCATGACCAACACCAAAACAAATCCCACATCTTCTTATTTTCTTCTGATCTTGGTGCACTTAACATTGATTGAGATTCCGATCATTGTTATCAGAAAAGTCCTTCTTGTTGTTATCAATATTATCTTTCTTCTGAAAAAAAAATATGATATGAATCTAATGAAAGATTATTCTGAACAATGAATATAACAAAATTTATCTGCATATGATAAAGGATTATTCAACAATATCAAGATAAAAAACATGAATGAACAATATACCTCCATTAACAAAATATCATAATAAGACTAATGATATGAAGATGATGAAATATGAATCTACAATTGACTAAAACGTATATGATGCATATAAATATATATAAGTTATTTTCATTGATAATATCCATATTTGATAGCCTTATATTTAGGAATTTGATTGATATCAATCACGCCTTAATTAACTGGGAAAATATATATTATATAGTAATATTACATTAATACCCTTTAAGAATGATTGGTCCATATTTGTGCGTACAATAACACAATACATAGAATAAACATCTGAACCTATCTATCTATCTATCTATCTATCTATATATATATATATATATATATATATATATATATGTGTGTGTGTGCGTGTGTGTGTGTGTTTGTGTATATATATATATATATATATATATATATATATATATATATATATATAATTCAAAATAATCAATATATTATATCAACTTAGTATACAAATTATTATATTAAACTTAACAACCACGTTATTGTTATATTTAAGAAAACATATATTTGTAAAGATTTTAGCTATGCAGGTGTTTCTACACAACACGCAGACATTCACCAACTCTATATATACTTATAAAAGAGAGATTTTTACTTGCGCCACATGCATTTGAAACCTCCATGACTTTTCAACTTATTTTTAATAATTGTTATAAATTGGTTAGCAATGTTAAACTAATGCAAAAACTAAATTCTAATCATAAAGTAACTAAACTATAATATTAAAATAACATATTTTACATTTGTTTATAAAATTACGACATTAACTTTTTAACATATTATAGTTAACTTATTTGTTTAGATATGTTGTTGTATGCGAGCAATTATCATTTTAAAGTCACGACATTTGTAAAATTTATGATTTTATGCAAAATAGTTAAAACAATAGACTATTTTATAAATAGTTAAAATTTACAAATTATAGAGTTAAACATAAATTGGAATCCTAAATTAACAAAAAAAACCATTAAAATATTTTTTATAATCGTTAAGAATTTTCAAATAAATAGCATAAAAATAACTTACAATAAGAATAGTTAAAAGTAAAAAAAATTATAATGTTACCTTAAAAACAAAAACAATGTTTGTTGTTTTCAATAATTACAATCAAAGAAACTAACAATATTCATCAAATAAATTAAAATAAAAAAGTTAAATTTTTGAAACAAAAGTAAATATACGTTATTTTAAAATACTTACATCAACAATAGTTAATATAATTTACTTTATTAGAGTGAGAAATTTAAATTTTGAAATTTGAAATAAATAATTAATATGTTGACAAGTAGTATGATAGTTGACATATAATATTAATGAGGTGTTGTAATACTATGACACTTGTCAATATGAGAATAAAACTTTTTTTTATTAGATAGGGATATATATATATATATATATATATATATATATATATATATATATATATATATATATATATAAAACTTTTTTTTATTAGATAGGGATATATATATATATATATATATATATATATATATATATATATATATATATATATATATATATATATATAGCTGATGAATTTCACCATATGTTCTCACCTTGATGCAATAGACGGAGTAAACAAAAAAATGATGGAAAGAAGATCACCCCATTATTATTTGTTTTCAGGTTTCTATAACATTTATTTGTTCATTGTATTTAATTTAACATTTGTTAGTGATGGGTTTTATAGGAAACAATATTGTACAATGTGGAAAACATTTCACATTTAATATAGTACATGCATCCAATAAAAGATCGATGTCATACATTTTGATAGCAACATACATTGAACAACTAAACCTAGCATAACCTTTGTGAAATTTCGAACTTACAATGTTTAGGGTTACATACCTTTGATTTTTTGTGGTAAAAAATCAATTCAATCTCTTTGTAGTGTAGGTTTAGGAAATCTTAGAACTAAAAGTATGGTTGCCTCCAATTGCTCATACCCAAACCCTAGAACTAGAGGACAATAGGAGAGAGTAAGGAGGGGATTTTCGGCCAAGGTATCCTTGTTAGAAGAGTATGAACCAATTTTAGGTCTCAAGGGGTCCTATCTATAATTTAGATAACTTAAGGAGTAAGCAATAATTGAATGATTAAATTATAGATTTAATCACAATTTAAATCTTTTCCTTATTTACCACTAGGAGGCTTTTGGAAACCCTAGAATCCCTTCTAATTTTGTTCACCACCTATATGGGTTCTAGAATCTTTAATTAAGTTCAATTAATCCCAAATTCATTCTAGATTAATTCTTATTAACAATTAATTAATTCTAATTTATTTATTGTTAATTTATTAACAATATAAATTAATAAATAAATTGTCTATTTCCGATTAATATATTAATCACATAATATATTAACAAATCATTTTCTCAAAATTTCCAATTCGTTTATTAACCATACAATAATATAATAAATCATTTTTTCTCTCTAAAATGTCATTTCTTTCAGATACTAGTTTTTGAGGTCAACCCAAAAGGATATTGCTTCTAATTCAACAATAAACCAATTTGGTTACTGCCTCAGACACTTTAATCCAATATTCTCCCACATGGATAAGTCTATAACTACAATTTCATGTATAAATCTTGAATTAAACAACAAAGTTAGTATGTGACTCAGATTAGAATCAATCTCATAGTCCAAGATTCTGTTTCTCGATTTCCTGATTTATGACGACTGAATTTAAACTATTAATTGAAAACATTAATTTAGTATGGGCTCAGCCAAGCACTTCAGATGTCGGCAACAAATCATCGAGGGGCCCAAGGATATTGCTTTTCCTGTTAAGGAAAAAGGAACAAATTACTTTGAATATATAGTGTCACACCCCCGGCCGTCGGCAAAAATGCCAAGATGCGCGATGTAAATTAGTGATCACAGTTATTGAACATACATGGAATTGTACAAATATAATCTTCTATTATTACCGAAATAGAAATTACATTGAAAATAACTATCACTAAATCGAGACACATGCCTAAAAAATGATGTTTACAAAGGTGTAGTAAAACATTGGAAAGTTTTCTATACAAATTCTTCCAACCTGCTAATAAAAATGTACTTATACTCACTTATAAATACCATTTTTTTCAAATCTAAAAGTACAAAGTTTGGCAAAATACACATGAGTAATTCAAACTTATATCAAAATTTACGGTTCCCAAGACCAAGAATGCATTTTATATAAGGATTTCGAATACCACTTTAAATAAAGTGAAGTCATATCACCCTTTGTGAAATCATATAATGTCAAATTTTACTCTAGAAACGTATACAAGGCTTTATATAGTGATAAGTTATAAAATTAACTTGAAGATCGTTTAGATCTTTATAACAGGTAAAATAATGAATGCGAAAACTACAAATAACACAAGTATGGATCAAAGTGTGTCAAATGATTAGATTAACAATCCTCAGCAGAGCTCGATAAAGAACTTCCACTGTAGAGGATTTAGGGTTATAGGAACGATAAAGAAATAATGCTCTGATCTATCGTAATAATCGTTTTCTATCGTCAACCTGATTTGCATGCAGGCATATATATTTATACTAAACCTTATCAAGCTCTCGGTTGGACAGGCCCAAACCGGAGTTACAAAACTGGACTAATAAGCGAGCCCAATAGATGCAATACATAACAAAACGCTACCCAACAATCTCCCCCTTTGCGTCAAATTGGAGCGAGACTACTTCTTCTTTTTGCTTGGGCCAGCAGCGGGAACCTTCTTCTTGACAGTATCAAACAGACGTGAGATAAGTGCAAGGATCGTCTGTCTGAACCGAATGTACCAGTGTATCATGTCGTCGAAGTACTTGATATCATCCGCTGTGTTTTGTTTGCATCTGTGGATGATCCCCAACACATGCTCTAAGCAAGCAGTGGTGTACAGATGCTTATCAGCTAAGGCAAAAAGTCATTTCTGTCCTTCATTCCTAGTGAACATGATTGAGTTTCGCCTCGAGTCAATTTTGCCCATCTGCATTTGGTTCAGATCACTGGCCGAGCCAACAGGAGATATTGTTGGTTTCTTCTTGAAGACGCTTGCTATCTCCTGATCCATCAGTGCAACTTCCATGATGTAGCACACCAGCATCCTCTTGAGATGGTCAATGATCGGACCATATTCAGCTTCATTGGTCAGAAGGATGTTGTGCAGAATGATCCAATCATGGGGATTGAGGTTCGGAAGATCTGCTAAAGAAATGGCATGTTCGGTTTTGGCAGATCCCCTAAGCACCTTGAACCGAACGTTAATGAACATCCGTTCAGTGTACGGTTTCAAGACCCGAACGTTGATAATCTTATGAGCGCTCCAGGTTTGATATTGGGGTTGAGCAGCCTTCAGATAGAATTCAATTAAGTCCCGATCAACCTTGGGATGAGGATGAGGGAACTCTGCAACGTTGGCGAAGGCGTGAAAGATGAACGCCTTTCGGGTCAGTGGCATGTCGAACTGAGAGTCGACAATATTGGAACAGTCAAAAGAAATAACTGGTTCCAGCCACAAGATGCTCGGAGTGTCGATTGCTTCCTTTATCATCCTCACGAGAGTCCAAGCAGGAAAAAGAGTTTTCCTACGCTCGAGAAGTTCGTGGGCTTCCTTTTGTTTGCGTTCAGCTTCTTCAGCTTCTTTTGCCACACGAGCACTATCATCAGTCTCATTGCGTCGACTTTTGCGTTTCAACAAGTCGGCAATGGTTTCTTGGTCGTCTTCCTCTTCTTCCTCAGCAAGCTTCTTGCCTTTATCTTTCACACCCGAACCGGAGGCTTGGCCTACAGGAGAAGGTTCGGTTGTGTGAGTTGCCTTTGAGGAATGAGGTGGTTGAGATACAGACTCCTTTTCTCCCCCTTGTTTCGGAATGGACACAAAATCTGGTAGCCCTTCAATTTTGATTAACAGGTCTAGGGCAGGAGCGAGCTTCTCTGCAAGGGTACGCCTCACAGAATGGTTAAGGATAGGATCATGTGCTTCGAGGACGTTGGAGATGGCTGAGTGGACATCCGAAACACACGTCTTAATGACCTCCCGTTCGGACCGAAGAGAGTCAATCTGCTGTTGAGAAAGGGAGAGTTGAGAACTCTTGACCTTCAGGGCAGTGGTCTTCTTTGCCAAAACATCCATCAACGAGTTCTCAGCCACCAAATCTTCTTGAAGCTTTGAGAGACGCTCGTCAATAGAAGCACGAAACGCTGAGTTGTCGTCTGTAAGCGATTGACGAAGTGAAGCAAAGGACTTCAACTCAGTAGAGACACTCATGGCCAACTGTTGAACAACTGATTCCAACGTAGTCTTGGTGGCATTAGCACTCTCCTGTAAAGACTTTAACAGGGCAGAGGCATCAAAAAATAGTTTATCGACTTTTTCGGTCGCAGCCTGACAGGCTTTCGTTGAGGCATCGATGGCGGAAGTTGCAGAAGCGATAGAGTCTTGCTGAGCCCTTGAGAAAGCATCAACAATCTTCTGAATAGCAGCTTCAGAGAGTGATGACTGAGACGTGGAAGAAGAGGTAATGAGCAAGTCGACCTTGTCATGGAGCTCCTTAAGATGTTTCTTTGTGACTGGAGCGTCATCATCATCATCGCTCTGAACTTGAAACAGACTGTAGTAGACCGAATCAAACGTCATGTTTTTGTCGCCAAGGAAAGTGTCGTCTCTGTCAGAGGCGTGACCAGGAGATGGTGGTGGTGGTGAAGCTGGTGGTACAGTGGTATGGGTAGGTTCGGGTTGGGTTGTTTCGGGTGTAGGTGTAAGGGTAGGTTCGGGTGCTTTTTGGGTTTTGGTTGTTTTTATGGTTTCGGGTGCTGGTGGAGGTTCGGTTGCATCAGTATGAACCCCCGTATCAAATACATTGGCTCTAACATGTGCAGTGGATGTGGTGGTTGCGTCGGTGAATATTAGTGGTGGCATTGGGATTGAAGTGTTTGGAATATGGGTAAAGGGGTTTATGGTGGGAATGGAAGTAGGAATAGTTTTAGGAGGAGAAGGAATTGGAGAAGGAGGGATTTGAATCTCAGGGGTAGGAGATCTGGTGGTGTGTTGCCTTGTGGAGAGTCGTCAGAATCCGAACTCTCACCCTCTGACTCACTGGATGAGGAAGTGATAACCAGCTTTCTCCTGGGTTGAGTTTTTCGCCTCTTATGCTGCGGAGACTGAGCAGCTTTTTTTGGTTTCCTCTTCTTAGGAGAAGGGCCCTTAGCCCCTTTCGCCACCTGTTTACCTTTGTCAGCCCTCTTGCCTCTTGGAGCAGGCTTGTCGGCTTCATGGATCGACTTCAACATCTCCGGTGTGAGATCCCTCGGACCAGAACGCTTGAATTCTTTGTAGGTTCTGATAATCCGGCTGTCAGCTGGAACATCAACATACATAGATTCCGGAATGGAACCATTGAAGGGAAATTTGGAAGCATCTGAGATGATGATCTTCGTGGTATGAAAGGTACCAATCGAAGACATCGGTGCACCGGCGACAATGGGGACGTTGTACTTGTCCATCACCCACTTCGTAATCAAGGTCCAAAACCAAGCATAAGACACCTCTGAATGCCGTGAAGAAGAGGAGAGACTCTGGATGAGTTGTTGCCAAAGAACAAACCCATAATCGACATTGATGCCATTATAGACACCATACAAGATGGACAGAAACAGTCGACTGGAACCATCAGAGCCAGAACTCCTTTCAGAAAGGCCTTTGAATAACACAGTGAACAACCCGTTCCACTGTGGCGGCAAGCACGACTTTTTGAATTTGGCGACGGAAGTAAGCACCTCCGTATAACCCATGTTGTAAAACATATTGAACAGGTGCCCCATTGGAATTGTCTCTGGATTAACCCTCGTAGGGTCAGCTTCAAACCCTAACAGGGAGCAAAATCGTTGCTTGGAGATGGACGCTTTGTGATGAGAAACGTCAAAGAAGATCCTGTCAACCACTTTGTCGTAATGAGCAGTCGCATAGATTTGCGACAGGAACTCCATTGGAACTGATTCTGCCCTTGAAAGTGCAGGAGCAATCGGCGAAAACCTTAAACACTCGATTATTGGTAACATGAAGTCATCGTAAACGTGAGGAGATAAATCGATTATCAGGCTTTGTTGTGGGAGAATAGGCAGTATGTGGGAAGTGGCGTGAACAGAAGAAGAATCAGCCATTGTTTGAAGTAAGTGGAGAAGATGAAGAACAGTAAAAGTTCAGAGATTTCTTGCGCTGTAGGAATTTTACTTGCAGTAAAGAGGTAAATGGTATAGGATGTTGCCTTTTATACTGGGGTTTAAGGAGAGAGAAAGATCTTCCCAAATCTTTGATTGAGAATGGAAGGATTTTTTGGAGTTGACTGATGTGTGACAGTTGGGGTTGCCGATGATCACGCATGAGAGAGAATGTCAGATTCCTAAGAACACGCCTCCCAACAAGCGCCGTTTAGATATGAAGCGTTTCAGATTCACACGTGCCTCTTCTGCGCCATTTGGAGATGAACCTTTTCAAATTCACACACGCGTCTGCGACGTCATTTGGAGATTAGACGTTTCTAATTCGCACACTTTTTCTTTTACGCCGTTTGAAATCAAATCGATTGGACTCCCGCCTGAGTCAGCAACTCTTCATCTTATCCCTTTAAGGTGTAACGGTATCTTTTGAACAATTAACCACCAATCCAATGAAAAAGCCTGTAATTATTAGAACCAGAGTTTTGGAAAATCAAAGATTTTCGTGCTAAGGGTGTAAAAGAAAAGAAATAAAGCAATCCTTTTTAGGAAAAATTGTGATGTCAATAAAGACATGAAACAAATGATCCCGGGCACGAATCTCTTCCTTCAAGGTCAAGAGAGACCTTAAAGTGTTAGTGTGGTTTCCCGTTGAATAACGATCAAACACTTATTAAGAAGTGTTGAAAAGTTTCTTTTAATTAAGCTTTTTAGGGTGGCTTTTTCTTTGATTCAACAGTCCTAATCTTGAAATAAGATATAAAGTGAACAAAGTACTTGTGAGACCAGTGTAGTCTGTTGAACAAGTAGGTTGGGAATAATTTAAAGTGGCTGGGAAGAAATATAAAATCTCAACAAAAATTAAAAACTGGATCCCAAGGGTAGAAATGTTATGGTTTTTAACAATTTCATAGGAATCACACAAAAGAAAAATTGGAGATTTCATGAAGATACATCCGTCAATTCATTAGTGAAAACTAGAGCAAATTAATTGTTCACCGTCAATTCGTATTAGGTATTGAATTTTGGGTTTCACTTAGAGCGTAGTGGCACGAAACTAAGATCATAAACACAGAAATTGTGTAACCATAAACCTCAGTGGTAATTTCTGAGAGTCTCAAGGGTTACTTTTGTGAAACGAAAGTGATGGAGAAATGCAATTTAGATGGTGTAAGAAAACAAAGTACCTCTGCTGTGAAAGACTGGACCAAGCAGAAAACTCTTATCCCATGTGAGAAGAGAGTTAGGTAGCTCATGATTAGAATAAATAGGAAAGCCTAATTGGGAAGACAAGGTTTGTTTATACCAAGTCAGTAAGGCTTATTATTCAGAATCAAGTGAGGCTTTGGACACATACAGTAGCATGCTTCTAGGGACACTTAGCTAATTCAATAATTTTCCCATAAACAAACACACAAATAAAATTAACGTCAAAAAGGAATAAAGAACAAAATATTTTGGGAGTTTTGAAATTTTATATAAGAAAAATATTTTTGGAATTTTTGAAAAATAATAAAAAATTAAATGATAAATAATAAGACTGAGAAAGAAAATAAAAAGATAAAAAAAACTTTGGAACCGAACCCGAGCGTTCGGTTGACTTCGGTTGTGAAAAATTTTGAAAAACCAAACCCGAGCGTTCGGTTGGTTTCGGTTTTGAAAAAATTTGGAAAACCAAACCCGAGCGTTCGGTTGGTTTCGGTTTTGAAAAATTTTGGAAAACCGAACCCGAGCGTTCGGTTGGTTTCGGTTTTGAAAATTTTTGGAAAACCGAACCCGAGCGTTCGGTTTATTTCGGTTTTGAAAAATTTTGGAAAACCGAACCTGAACGTTCGGTCTATTTCGGTTACCGAATAAATTAGATTTTCAAAAAGGAAATACTTTTGACAATAAGATAAATAATTTTGGAACAATTGTACATGAAATTTACAACCAAGAAAACTACCTTTAATTGATGAGCGAAAGGCAGATTATCCAACCAAACCCGAACGTTCGGTCTATTTTGCTTCTTACGATTGAGTTTGTGAGGTAGTTTGTGGTACTGACTCTGATTCCATCATGCCTAGCCCTTGTAGAATTTTGTTAAATGATGCTTCAGGAAGGGCTTTGGTGAAGATGTCGGCCAGTTGATCAGTGTTTCGAACAAAATGAATTTCGACGTTCCCATCTTCCACATGATCTTTGATGAAGTGATACCTCAATGCTATGTGCTTAGTCTTTGAGTGTTGCACTGGGTTATGACAGATCCTAATTGCACTTTCAAAGTCACAATATAGTGGGATCTTTTTCATATTGAGTCCATAGTCCCGGAGTTGACTTTGGATCCAAATCACTTGAGAAGTACAGGATGCAGCTGCAATGTATTCTGCTTCAGCTGTAGACAAAGACACACACGTTTGTTTCTTTGATTGCTAGCTAATCAACTTCCCGTCAAGGAATTGGCAGCCGCCAGTGGTGCTTTTCCTGTCTAGTCCACAACCTCCAAGGTCTGCATCTGAGTAGGCCTGAACGAAGAAGCCCGAGTTGTATGGATACCATAGACCTAAAGAGGTAGTTCGCTTGAGATAACAAAGAATGTTCTTGACTGCAAGCATATGAGGTTCACGTGGATTCGCCTGAAATCTAGCACAATAACAAACAGAGAACATGATATCAGGCCTGCTAGCAGTAAGATACATCAGTGAACCAATCATCTGGCGATATAGCGTAATATCTACTGCTGGCTTATCCAAGGATGGAGTGAGCTTGGTGCCGAACGCCATGGGAACTTTGACTTTTGAATCTCCCATCATTCCAAACTTTGCAAGGAGAGTCTTCGTGTAAGCTTCCTGATTAATAAAGATGCCTTCGGGTCCCTGTCTAATATTTAAACCAAGGAAAAAGTTAATTGGACCCATTGAGCTCATTTCAAATTTAGTCTCCATCAACTTTCTGAATTCAGCCGTTCAGCTGGGATTCGTAGAGCCAAAGATGATATCATCGACGTAAATTTGAACAATCATAAGGTGGTTACCTTCCTTCTTACGAAAGAAGGTTGGGTCAACCGAACCTTGTTTGAATTTGGACATCTTTAAAAACTTTGTTAGCGTTTCATACCAGGCTCTCGGAGCTTGTTTCAGTACATACACGGCTTTGTCCAAAATATAACAATGATTAGGATACCTTTCATTTACGAATCCAGGAGGTTGCTCCACGTACACTTTTTCTTCAAGTTCTCCATTGAGAAATGCACACTTGACGTCCATTTGGTAGACTTCAAAGTTTTTGTGTGCAGCATAGGCGAGAAATATTCTAACGGATTCCAGTCTAGCTACAGGAGCGAAAGTCTCTTCATAGTCAATTCCTTCCTCCTGACAGTATCCTTTCACTACCAGACGTGCTTTGTTTCGTATCACGTTCCCTTCCTTATCCATTTTGTTCCTGAAGACCCATTTGAGACCAACAACTGAGGCATCTGGACGAGTTGGAATGAGTCGCCAAACTTTGTTCCTTTCGAATTCATTCAGTTCGTCTTGCATAGCTTGAACCAAACCGGAGTGATCAAGAGCAGTGTTAACTGTCTTTGGTTCAACTTTTGAGACGAAGGAGTTAAACATACAAAATTCTACTTTTGAAAACAAGGATGTCTGTTTTGCCTTGAGTTGTGATCGGGTCAGAACTTTTTTAGACACATTACCAACAACCTGGGAGACAGGATGATCTCTGGTCCATTTTACGAGAGGAGGGTAGTTTGGATCAAAGGTTGGATCTAATTCAGCGTTTACCATCTCTTCTAGTTCGGATTGACTTTCATAGTCGTAAGACATATCTACATTCTCCCCCTCTATGGATAAGCTTTCTGGTGTGTCTTGAGTTTCTTGAGCTACAGAGGGTTCTTGTGGTGCTGAGCTTTCGGACATTGATGCACCTTTGGGTGGTGAGGCACCTTCGGTTGGTGAAGTGCGTTCGGGAGCAGCTTGAGAGCTGTTCTCCCCCTCAACATGTGAGCTCGACTGTGATGACGAAGATGGATCCTCCCCCTCAACTGAAGCATTGTGCTGAGAAGGATTGTCTGAACTTGATCCTCCTTCATTCATTCTCTTTGCAACATCATCGATGAGTTGCTTCAGATGATCTACTTTGTTGTCTGCTGCACTCGCTTCTGAGAGAGTGGCCTTCTCTGATTCATCAAATAACTCAACGAACTTCTCAAATAGGTTTGCGATTGAGGCTGTGACTTGGCCAGTTTGAGGAAAGATTTCTCCAGTTGTGTCTTCGTTGGTTTTTAGCTTTTTGACATAGCTATCATCAAAAGTCACGTAATAAGTTTCTTCTATTTTCCTCGAGCACTTGTTTAATACCCTGTACGCTTTAGAAGTAAGAGAATAGCCCAAAAATATCCCTTCATCGGCTTTGACATCAAACTTCTTGCGGTGTTCTTTAGAATTAAAGATGAAGAATCGAGAACCGAACACATGGAAGAATTTGACATTTGGCTTCCTGTTGTTGATGATCTCATAAGGAGTGAGAGTGAAGCGCTTATTGAGATATGACCTGTTCTGTGTAAAACAAGCAGCAGAAATAGCATTAGCCCAAAAGTATAAAGGTAAGGAAGCGAAACTTAGCATGGTTCGGGCCGCTTCACAGAAAGATCGGTTTCGTCTTTTGACAATTCCATTTTGTTGAGGTGTGTAGGGAGCTGAGAAGTTGTGACTAATTCCTTTTTCTGCCAGGAATTCTTCGAATTCTTTATTTTTGAACTCCAGTCCATTGTTGCTCCTGATGTTGCAAACGACTTTTTTCAGCTGTACTTCAACCTGCTTGATGAACACCTTTAGCTTGTAAGTCGCTTTAGATTTAAGCTTCAGAAAGAACACCCATGTAAAACGCGAAAAGTCATCAACAATAACAAGAATGTACTTGCTACCATCGATACTTTCGATAGATGATGGACCACACAAATCAATATGAAGTAACTCTAGTGGTTCAACAACTTTGGTGTTTATTATAGATGGATGACTTTGACGACTCTGCTTCCCCATTTCACATGCAGCACACAAATGTTCTCTATCGTACTTGAGCAATGGAAGACCTCGAACATGACCTCCAGTGACAAGTTTGTTGATATCCTTAAAGTTGAGATGAGAGAGCCTTCGATGCCACAACCAGCTTTCGTCAGATTGTGCTTTCAATAACAGGCAGGTAGCTGGGTTCCCTTTGATAGGTTTGAGGTTTAGGGGAAAGATTTCACCTTTACGCTCCGATTTGAGAATAACTCTTTTCGTCTTCTCCTCAATTATTCCAGAACCCTCATCATCGAATGAAACTTTGAGACCGGTACCTCCAACAAGCTGAGATACACTGATGAGGTTGTGTTGTAGTCCTTCTACGTATGCAACCTTCCTTATCGTGAAATCACCGTTTGTAATCATTCCATAGCCTTTGATGGTGCCAAAGGAGTTGTTCCCGAACTTGACATTTCCACCGTTTGAAAGAGACCGAAACTCCCTCAGTTCCTCCTTCCTTCCTGTCATGTGACGCGAGCAGCCACTGTCAATATACCATTCTTCGTCAAACTGCTCGTCACTGATAACCTGCAAAAATTAAGCAGATTTAGGAACCCAAAGTTTCTTGGGTCCTCGTGAGCCTTTCATAGGAATAGGAATAGTAAGAGAGATGTCAACAAAATATGTTCTTTTTATTAAAGTTGTTTCATCTTTCTTTTTAATGGTGAAAACCTTAATTTTATTAGGATTTGTTACTTTCGGTTTGGTTTCTGGTTCAGGCACTATGACATTGGAATGCTTTTGATCGGTTTTGATTGAGGAAACCTTCGATTTTCCTTTCAAATCTGTTGAAGATTTCGGATTTTGAGCATTAAAAGAATTGGATTTAGAATGAGGTTGAGAGGAATTAGAAGAATTAAAAGAAGAACGAGAGAAGTTAGACTGAGATGATTTCTTGACTTGAGATTCTAAGTGACCCTTTTGTTTTTGATCATTAGTGGGACCGAACCTAGATCTTTGGTCTCTTTTGCTCTCGGAACCGAACCTCTGCTTTCGGTTGACGTTGTCCTCTGAACCGAACCTTTGCTTTCGGTTGATGTTGTTCTCTGAACCGAACCTTTGCTTTCGGTTGTTTTGACATTCTTGTGACCTTACAGTGTTATTCTCTGACTTCAAGTTTCTGTCACGATATGAGAAATATGCATTTTGGGATTGCCAAAATTGTTTTCTTTCAGAGAGATTCTTCTTGTATCTATGATTCCTTTGCTGTTTTTGATTTCTCACTTGCATCGGCTGATGACGGATATTCGCTTTTGGTTTTTGCTTTCCTTCAGCTGGTTCACTCTAAACTGATGATGTTTCGCTTAATGGAGTGACTCCTTTAGCAGGAATTCCTTTCTCTTGAGGAACATCTTTTGTACCACTAGTACTTGTCACGTCGAAGCTATCAGGCTTGTTCAAAGGTTCTGGCACATATCTACCTTTACTTTTCCATGAAGTTCTTTCTGACAGACCTACTGTTTCGTCAGCGTTGTCGATGGGAGCTGACCAGAAGAACTCATCGCAGCCGTCAGCATTGTCTTCTTTTACAATGGATGTGAGTTCAGCAGTCTGATGTTCAGTTACGCCTGCCTTATACACCTGATTTGGAGTGGTTCTAACTTTTTGATATACTACTGCCTTTTCTGAAAGGATCGGGGACTTTTGTTGGGAAAAACGAGCAAACTCCACTAAATTTTCTGAAATGAGATTCTTGTGGTTTTCGGGTTCGCTCTTGACAAATTCTGAACAATCAACTGTGTCCTCTACAGAAATTTCACTCATATTGTCGTCCTCATTAAGCTCAGATGCATTTTCAACATCAATTTTATTTTCTGAGCTCAAGTTGGAATTCAATGAGTCAAATTTTTGTATGGTTTCGGTCCTCATTTTCAGTTTATCATTTTCATCCAAAAGGTTTTTAAGCATGTCCTTATGGTCCTTGGACTTTATGAAAGATTCAATTTTGTCTAGTCCATACATATATGTCGGGTTAACATCTTCAGACGAAATGACACTTTCACAATTATACGCTTCAGCATCAATTTCATCCTCCTTAAACTCAAGGAAGGGTAAAATCATGCGATGAATCTTTTGTCCTATTTCACAGTCCAAATGAAGCTGAGTGATATTAGTATAAAGACGTTTAGCAATCAAACAAAAAACATTTCTCTGTTTTAAAAGCTTTAAATTGTCTCTTTGCAAATAAATGTTTTCATCTTTGGTTTTGATTAACTCCGATTCCTTCAGTTCGATCCACATCCTCCGTTCCTCACTCTTTGAAGATACCCTGCTTATTTGGTCAGTTAAGTTAGAATTGGTGACTCTTGTTTGAGTTAAACTGCTGTCTAGATGAGAGATTCTTGAATTAACATTTTTTAATTCTTTTTCATATGAGCTTTGTGGGACTTTGAATGCAATAAAAACGGATTGTACCTTCTTGATTAATTCATCAAGTTCGTTGAACTGTATGCTGAGCGGTTTTGTTGTGAAGCACAAGTCCTCTCGCTCCTTTGCGTCTTCATTCCCACCATCTGTGTTGTATCCCCTCATCTGAGATACATCGGACACCATCAAGCACTTTCCACCACTACTCTCTTCTCTCGCCACATAAGCCTTTCCTTGAGAAGGCTTCCTTACTTCATCATCTTCAGATTCGGTTGACCAGACCTCCACGCCACCGAACTCATCATCAGCTACCGAACCCTGCACAATTAAAGCATTCATAGAAGGGTTAGCAGTAGATTTCTTCTTTCTGATCTCATCCAGCTTTTTCAGCAACAAAGCTTCTTCATGTTTTTCATCATCCTTTTCTGCCATTTTCTTGAGGACACGATCTTTTGCATAGTGGTTCTTTCCTCCACAATAATAGCAGGTTACTCCCGAATCTCCTTCAGCTTTCGGTTCCTTCTTTGGTTCTTCTACCTTCGGTTCTTCCCTGACCTTTTCTGAACTATAACTTCCCTGCCAATTTCTGTTCTTGTTGGTGGGGAATCTTTTCTTGATGAACCATTTTGGGTTTGACACCATCATTGCATAGTCTTCAGAGGTAAGGTCATAATCCTCTAGGTTGAGGTCTTCATCTTCTGTCACAACTTTGCTTTTGGACAGAAGGGCTAATGAACCCAAGCATGAAACCACATTTTTCTCCTGTAACACGATCTTTTCTTGAGACTTCAGAATGCCTACCAGTTTCGCCAGAGAATAGGATTTGAATTGCTCATGCGCTTTAACTATGGACACTACAGCTCTCCACTCAGATCTAAGGCCATTTAAAAACGTGACCATTTGTTCAATCAGCTTCCTTTCAATGTCATGTTTAATCATCTTACTAAGAAGATGATTGAAGCGATCAAACGTTTGAGTCACGGTTTCTTCAGGGCTCTGCTTGAATTCACCAAATTCGGACAGCAGCAAGGTTTGAATGGAATGCTCAAGATCCTCGTCCGTAGAATACAACTCTCGCAGCCTATCCCATATTTCTTTGGCAGTTGTGCATGAACTCACCAGCCTGAAAGTGTCAGATTAAAGAGCGAATCTGATTAATCTCAATGCTTTAATATTGCACTGAAATTTATCTTTTTCATCTTGAGCAATATCTTTAACGTCCTTCAAAAGATCATTATACTCCTTCTGAGTCTTAATAATTCTTGAAGTTGCTGAATGAGCGAATGGTCCAGATACTATTGCTTCCCAGATGAGGTATCCATTGTCCTCAGATCCTATAACATAGTCTTTAAAGTGATGAGCCCAGACTTCATAATCCTGGGTGTAAAGGATGGGAATCTTCGTCGTTGATCCGATGCTGTTCGAGATATTAATTGGATTTGATTGTGACTCGTCCATGCTAGATCGAATAACCTGTTTAAAAGATCAGACTTGTAATGAATTAAATTAGGGCAAAACAAATAAATACCGAGTTACGTCAATTATGGGATGACGGCACAATAAATATCAGTAAATGCGGAATAACCCTAATCGCAACCTTTTTCACAGAAAAGAAGTGTATGAATTACACAGCCTCCTGCTCTGATACCAATTGATAAGTTATAAAATTAACTTGAAGATCGTTTGGATCTTTATAACAGGTAAAATAATGAATGCGAAAACTGCAAATAACACAAGTATGGATCAAAGTGTGTCGAATGATTAGATCAACAATCCTCAGCAGAGCTCGATAAAGAATTTCCACTGTAGAGGATTTAGGGTTACAGGAACGATAAAGAAATAATGCTCTGATCTATCATAATAATCGTTTTCTATCGTTAACCTAATATGCATGTAGGCATATATATTTATACTAAACCCTATCAAGCTCTCGGTTGGACAGGCCCAAACCGGAGTTACAAAACTGGACTAATAAGCGAGCCCAATAGACGCAATACATAACAAAACGCTACCCAACATATAGTTTATATGTAAAACTCATAAGTTTCGAATTTATAAAATTTGTAAAATCGTGTCATGGTATTATTTAAGTATTATCTTACTTAATTTGGGAACCGACACTTAACCAGTGGTGCAAACTCCTCCCACATGCATATTGTGTTTTCGTACAAGAACAAAGGGTTTGAATAAATAGCTTATTAGCTATAAGTTATTAGACCTTAATAAGTCGTTTCATGATATTAATTAAGTGTTATATAATTTAATTTCTGGTATTGACACTTATCATTTGAGTCATGACCTATCTAACTACCTACAGTCTCTATCAACTATTATAAGTAAACAAAAACCCCATATAAACCCAATATCGATTATATACGGTAACAAGACATCCACGATCTATAATGAGGTCGTAACCGCACTGTGATGAACACCTCTGCACCAACACTGAAAGGTTGTGCTGAAAGCCTACACCACATTTTTGATGACGTGATGAAAAAAATTTGTGAAGGAAACGCCAAATCCCATGCTCGACTCGTCAGCCGATGGTTGTTGCTAGCAACCGATAGTGGGATGTCAATCTGTATAAGTATGTGATCCAGAACTAATACTCAACGTTCCTCATTCCATACGAATTAACAGTTATGATACAGAGGGATTATTGCTAAGATGTACGATCTTAGTGTGGATACAAACATAGCCCATGAAGCTTAGGAAATCATCCTAACTCATAAAGCTTTTAGAAACAAACGTAACTCATATAGAACATCCCGTGGGTGGATGGATCCTAACAATATGTCTAGGCATCCTAATCGTAAACATTTCGATACAAGACTCTTGAATACTTATACATCTTTGGTGTTTAGGAATGATTTTGATTTAAGTCTTTTAGTATTTGGGATTCATAAAGCTTAACGGATTTCAAAATTTCCTATTATCAGTTATGACGAAATTTGGGCAGCATAACGACTGCGTATATAATATTTTTCCAAGTTCCAACCAATGTGAAACCAACGATTCTCATAATATTTGATAAGTTGCATAATGGATACAATATATAATTTATTGGAAATTGTTTCCTAAAATCCAAGAAACAATTATGTTAGCATATATGACGGATTTCATTTTACATTAAAAATAACTTAAATTTTTATAATAACTATACAAATAAAATATATCATTTATTTAAAATCATTTCGATGTGACGATCGAGAGTATAATAATAATAATAATTGATTTTTGGTATATTTTCAATTAACTATTATGTATTTGTTCAATCTTCGTTTGACAACCGTTTAAGGTAACGTACATTTCTTTTGTACATAATTATGTTGAATAAGGTGTCTGGTCATATGAATAATGTATTTTCATGCTTTTGCAACATATTCAATGCATATATACGACAAGGCTTACAATTTGTGATTGGTCAAATGTATTTATCTTTATAGCAATCCACCTAAAATCTTGTGATTTTTGTGAATATTAATATATCACAACAAGGTGTAATTATATCATTTATAGCATTCTATTATAACTTATATGTTTTACACAATTTAGATTACTATTTCATAAATTTTGACCAATAATAAAGTATGATGTTATTTTGTGTGTAATACATGAACATCATCAAAACTTTAATAAACACGCATGTATTCCCCCGAAATATTAAAAATGTAAAAGAGGAGTCATAAAAACTCACATTCGATGCGTGATCTCGATCCCGGTTTATTTTGGTGAACCATTTCGTTAGTAACCGCATCTTGACGTCTTTTTAAGTTAAAACCAAGCCCGGGACCATTTTTGTAACATTTTTTACCAAAGGGACATGGTTTTGAAGTACTTTGCATTTAAAAACGTTTTTTTTTTGTAAATTAACTAATCCAAGGACTAATTTCGTAATAAACTATATCCAAAATGGCCTTTTTTAATGACTAAGAGGGTGTTTGTTTTTTCTCTGCAGGTCTGCGTAACCTATTCTGTCTGCGAGGCGCAGACCACGCGTAGACATAATGGTTTGCAGTCTGTTTGTTTTTTTGAAGTGCGCAGACATAAAAACGTCTGTGCGAGGTCTTCACCACACAGATATGGGATAGCCTCTTCTAAAGTCTGCAGGGCCTTTGACCTAAAAAAAACGCGTTTTTTTTGGTTTCCGCCTCCATTCGTCGTCCAACCTCCCAGAAAAAAAACCTCGATCGATCGACTCCATCTTGCAGCGACCAGCACCGTCGCAACCCTCCTCTCCGACCAAAACCACCGATCGCAACCTTCCTCTCCGATCCGGTGTCCTCCGATTTTGCAACCATCACGGTCGATTAGAGCAGCGAGCGAACAGCAAGGTCACAGCGAGAACTAGTGAGCAATCTGGTTTGTCGTCACCTCCTCTTTCTCTTTCTCTCTCTTTGTCGATTTCAATTTCAATTCAACTTGTTTGATTCACATCTTTGTTCAATTTCTTGTTTGATTCACATCCTTGTTCAATTTCTTGTTTGATTCACATCCTTGTTTCACAGAAAATTGAAAGCCAAATTCCCAACAAATAGAAAATCTTACCTGTAAACAAATTGGATTTATATTTTTCTTTTATTGGAAGCCAATATACATAATTATGAATCAAAAGATAACATTTTCTCTTGTTGATAGTCATTGTTTATGTGTATATGATTTTTGATTGTGTATATGCATATGATATTGTATATGTATATGATTGTTGATTGTGATTGTTTATGTGTATATGAGTTTTGATTGTGTATATATATGATTATTGATTGTGTATATTTATATGATAGTGTATATGTATATGATTGTTGATTGTGTATATGTATATGATAGTGTATATGTATATGATTGTTGATTGTGATTGTTTATGTGTATATGAGTTTTGATTGTGTATATATATATATATATATATATATATATATATATATATATATATATATATGATTATTGATTGTGTATATGTATATGATAGAAAGCATCAAAAAGAGTCATAAGTTTTGTTTATTTGATAGAAGTAAAATGGAAAACTCACTAGCTGTTTGGATGTGTGCTGGTACTAATGATTTTGATTTATAAAGTTTTTTAGAAAACTTTGAATTAAAACACTTTAATTGAGGTTATTTATAATTGAATAAAAAGTTTCACATTATTGTGATTGAAAATAAAACAAAATTACAAATTTGTCGTGAAAATAAAAAGTTTACTAAAACAAAATTTATTGAAATAATGCTGTGAAAATAAAACAAAATTACACATTATTATCATTGAAAATAAAACAAAATTACAAACTTACCCTCTCAATTCCCTAAATAGGTAGCCCTTTTTCGATTTGTGGATGATATAATTTGCTTAGAATGTGCTGAAATCAAGCTTTTTCTTGAAATAATGCTGTGAAATAATGTTGTTACTTGTCAATTGTTTATTGTTATTTGGTTATTAGAGATGGGAGAAAAACAACAATGGACCAATGAGCATTTAAAATGCTTATTGGATACTTGTATTGAAGAAGTAGAGAGTGTTAGTAGAATAGGATTGAGTTTGCAGAAAGATTCATGGATAAGGCTTGGAAGAGTTCTTAAGGAGAAATTTGGGGTTGAGTTGACTCAAAAACAAATGAAAAACGCATATGACAATCTGAAAGCCAAATACACTGGATGGGTATATTTAAAAAACAAAACCGGTAATATATTCAATTCTCAAACAAACACTTTTAATTTAACAGCCGAGGAGTGGGATGATTTTAAGATGGTACATATACATTAATATACAATAATATATATATATATATATATATATATATATATATATAGATATAGATATATATCATTTACGTTTGAAGTTGCCAAATATTTTTATACTATTTCTTGTTACATTTGGGTTTAGGAGCATCCGAAAGCTGCTTCTTTGAGAACAACTCCACTGTCTTTTCCAGATCTTTGTGCACGTCTTTTTGATGGAAATAGTGCCACTGGTAATTTTAGGAGTTAGTCAACCCAATCATCATCAGTAGCTGGCGCATCCTCCTGTCGTGTTCCACCACTTCAGATCACCGCCACCCCTTTTGATGCAATGGATGATGATGGTGTTGACACTTCTCATCATGAGCCACCACCTTCTGCTGCTTTACCTTCTGCTGGTTCACTTTCTGATGCTTCACCTTCTGTTGCTTCACCATATACTGCTACACCATCCGGTAACCCCAACAAAAGGGCTAAACCCTCAACTCCTGTAGCTCCTAGTGCCTCACCGTCTGCTTCTTCACCTGATGGAACTTCTATTACTGCTGACGATTTAGCATTTAAAATGAAGAAAGCTGTACAAAGTTTGACTAAAGGGTATACAATTCCTCAGTGTTTAGAGAAGTTAGAGGTCCTTCAGTTAGGCCCTACAGATCCTTTACGGTTTGTCGCATATCATATTTTTGGAGGAACCATGAACATGAGAGAGATGTAGATGCATTTGTCCGATGTTCCCGAGATATTACGAGGGTGGCTTGAGATGACAGGTACCAGTTTAGGAGTTTTGAAGGATGGGAAGATTGTTCGATGATTTTCTAGTGTTGAAACTATTTGTTATGTCTTTTTGCTTTGTTGGAACTACTTTGTTAAATGTTTTTGCCTTTGTTGGAACTATTTTGTTAGGTCTTTTTGCCCTTGTTGGAACTATTTTTTGTTATTTTGTTACTTGGAATATGGTTTATGTAATGTTATTTTGGTACTTGAAATATGATTAATGGAATGTTTATTTGATACTTGAAATATGGTTTATATAATGTTTTTTTGCTACTTGAAATATGATTAATGGAATGTTTATTTGATACTTGAAATATGGTTTATGTAATGTTTTTTTGCTACTTGAAATATGGTTTATGTAATGTTTTTTTAAAGTTCTACTTTGTTGATTTTAGGTTCATATGGATCACGATCAAAAGTTACTTCTTGTAATTCTAATGTATCTATACATCCGTTATTTTTTGAAGAGGGGTGTGAAACGATTGCGGGATAATGATTCGGAAATGACGGGACATGAATACACATTGGAGTTATTACACCGTAATCGTTTACAATGTGTTGAAATATTACGCATGTCCCGTGAATCTTTTGTACTACTATGTGCTCATTTTAGAGCAAATTACTCATTAAAGGACAACAAACACGTATCAGTTGAGGAAAAGATGGCTATGTTTTTGATGATGATCGGACATGATCAACGTTACGTGATTATCAAGCGGAGATTTCAACACTCGAAGCAAACAATTCATAAATTTTTTTATGAAGTGTTGGAAAAAATGATGCTTTTCGCACAAGATGTTATAGTACCAGCATCTTTTAATCTGAATCCAAACATTCCAGGACATAATAGGAGGCTACGAAGGGTTTTCAAAGGAGCAGTTGGTGCACTTGATGACACTTTGATACATGTTGTTGTCCCTGCTAAGAAACAAGACTTATATAGAAGTAGGGGAAAGGGAGATTGCTACCAAAACGTATTGGCAATTTGTGACTTCAATATGATTTTACATTTGTTGTGACCGGGTGGGAAGGGGTAGCGCATGACTCTAGAATATTATCAGAAGCAGTAGCCGATCCACAAGCATCATTCCCGTTTCCATCACCAGGTAAGTTTTTGTTTTTTTTAAATATTTTTATCTTAATTTGAAAATTGATTAGTGTTTTGCATTTTTTTTTCAGACAAATATTATCTTTGTGATGCCGCGTATGCACACACTCGAGGATTTATGGTCCCTTATCGTAATGTGAGGTATTGGCTTGGAGATTTTCGTCAAAGACGTGCATTGACTAATAAAGAAAAATTTAACCATGGACATGCAAAACTTAGGAATGTCATTGAGCGTGCTTTTGGTGTTTTGAAAGCACGCTTCCCTATATTGAAGAGGATGACACCATTCTCGTTTGTGACACAAAGAAACATTGCCATAACATGCTTCGCGCTTCATAATTATATAAGGAAGGAAGGATTGAGTGATGAGTATTCCGCACGATACGATGAACCCAATGTCCCGTTTCGAAATAACAATGTGGCCATTGATGATGATGAAGACTGGATTCCAACACATGGTACTGTAGCAGACCGTGAATATGTGACTCAGTTACGGGATGAAATTGTTGATCAGTTGATGCACAATATAGATTGAATTGTTTTAAATGAAATTGTTATTGTAAAATAATTTTTTTATTGTATGACTAATTTAGTTGCATGAATTTTATTTTCAATGTTATAAGACTATTATTATTAAAATTTTAGTGTTGAAAAATCATTTTAAGTTTGTAAAATAATTTTATTTAAAATTCAATTTATTTCAGCAGCCTGCAAACGTTAAAAAACAAACAATGTTCTTATTGCAGACTGTAGACGTTTGGTCCACCTCTTCTGCTGCAGAGGCTTGCAGATGTGGTACGCACACTGTAGACATTTTGGCTTCAGAAAAACAAACAGTACCTAACTAAATTTGGACTTATTTTGTAAAGATTTATGTCAAATGGCTGATTTTGCTTAACTAATAGATTTAGAGGACAGTATGGTAAATTTGATACAAAAGGGACTGATTTGTCAACTAACATTGCAGTGACCGCCTTCTTCACAAATCCGATCGATTAAGGAATTTGATGAATGAGAGTTGTCGATGCAAGCTCTGGCGGTGGCTGGAGGTTGTGAGGAGGGGCTCATCTGGTCCATCTAAGGGGGTGTTTGGCATAGCTTTTTATAGCCAAAAGTCCTTTTTGTAAAAGAAAAAAAAACAAAAAGATGTTTGGCAAACTAGTAACTTTTGGAGTTTTAATACAAGGAAAAGCATCTTTTTGGAAAAGTCAGGATTTCGTGACTTTTTGTAACTTTTTGGAAAAGAACTTTTGAGCTTTTAAAAGCTAAGCCAAACACCCCCTAACACAACCGAAAGGGATGAAATATTTTAGGTCAAACTGATACAATCGATTTGGGGAAAGGGTCTTCATCCTCGTCTGATCGGATCAAAAAGAAAGAAACACGAACACAAACATATCAGGGGGTGGGAGGATGGTTCCATGGTGGCAAATCCATCGGGGGGGGGGGGGGTAGTCGACCCCTTTGTGGTTTAATCTTTGTCTAGTTGGGAGAGGGAAAAAGAGAAACACGGATGGAAACAGATGAAGGGAGGGATGGATTGGGAAACCTCCACCGGTTGTTAGCTTGATCGGAGAAGCAGGACAAAGGAGACAAAAGGAGCTGTTGTCAACAGTGATGGAAGCAAGGGGCTACTCCGGCAGTGAATCGCGAAGGGGAGGAGGGAAAACTATTGGTTCTGTGGTGGTACTGTTATGTTAAATCGATGAAGAAGAAGACGAAATCAACAACTGGGGGTCTTCGGCAGAGGATATGTCACCAAGACCAAAAATCTTCAATCGGATTTGAAGTCTTAGTCGTTGACAGTGGTGGTGAGAGGGAGGTTAGATCGGAGGCAGTGGCCTCCTTTCTTCTGGTTCTGTTTTCCGGCGAGCTGTGGAAGAAAAGGTAGAAGAGGGTTGAGTCTAGTAGCATATGTGATGGGGTGTTTGGTTGTGGTGATCGAAGAATAGAGGAGGGTTTCATTCCCGGCTTGTTCGCCGGATTCCTTTCCTCCTTGTCGGGGTATAAGAACGAAAGAGAGATGAGGGATAGAGTGTGAGGGAAGCTTTGAGAGTCAACAATGAGGGTATGGAACGAGTGATTAAAAAAAGGTTATTTCCATAAAAGAACCTATATTCCGATTTTTTTTCTTTTTAAACTTAATATTTCTTTTCATTTCTTAAAAAAACTCAACTTTTATGTGTTACTTGTTATTTCAAACCTAGCAGGTCACTAATAGGTAAATTAGGTATTTTGTTTCATAAAAGACCCTATATTTTGTAGTTGTTTTCATTTTAGACCTAAAATATTTTTTTTTTTCAAAATAAACTCAATTTTAAAATTGGTTATAATCTTCAATACCAAATATATAAAATACTTTTTGACTACATCGAAAAAGAAAGTATACATGTATACACTAAAAAATGTTATCTAACTTATTATCCTTTGAACGAATATAACCTAAAAGAATTGCAAAATTTTATTATTGTCTAAAAGATATGATTAAACTTTATCTTGAATAAATATTATATCCTTAAACATGATATATTGTTTATAGAAAATGTTATTATTACCGATGATAAAAAGTTTAATGTTAATTTGATATTTTTTGGTGACATAGATAATACATAGCTAAGAAGAATCTTTTAGCATAATAACAATTTTTTTATTTGTAGAAAAAAAATACCATATAATTTAACAAACTGTATACAAAATAATTTTTTTAGTTTGTCTATTATACAGTGAGTTTGTACATATTTCCCTCTCACTTTTCTATATTATTTTTTTGGCTGAATTTTTTAATCAATTTTTGTAGAACATTTAATAAATGCACTCACTATCATACTCCTAAACTAAAGTCATAGAATATTTTGTAGCATTAGCCCATTATTAAATAATATGTTATAATTATATCAAATAAATACATAAAAATATTAATCCTAAACATTGTATTAGTTTTGTTTAGATATATGAGATTCAAGTTTAAGGCTTTCTTAAAAAATGTTAACATCACATACTAATACATAAAACTATATTTTGGGAATGAAAGCGTTTGAGCATAAGTTGAAAATCCAACTAACAAGAATGATACCGCACACTTAAATATCAAAATAATATGGTTGACATTATTAACAATGGTTGGAATGTGGTGAATAAGTAAAACTGATAAAACTATGAAATTTTGTTGTAGAGAAAAGAAAATTGAATAGTTGGCCTACTACCTCATTTTATTAATCTATCTTATGTATACATGGTATTTGTATATCACAATTATGGAATCTTAAGAATAATCATAATAATTACCAAAATAAAATTTAGGATTTCATTTTAATTTGAAAGGATATAATCACGTTTTTACGCATGAACGAAGTTAAGCTTCATTAAATCGGTGTAGTTAAGTACCTTATACAACTAGTGTTAAAGGTTGTAACCAATTTTAAAGTTGAGTTTATTTGAAAATTAAAAAAAAAAAAAAAAAAAAAAAAAAAAAAAAAAAAAACCTTTTAGGTCTAAACTGGAAAAAAGTACAAAACGTAAGGTTTTTTTATGAAATGAAAATACTTGATTTCCCTTTTGGTAACCTGCTAGGGTCTAAAATAACAAGTAATAGGTAAAAGTTGGGTCTTTTTCGGAAAAGAAAAAAGTTTTAGGTCTAAATAGAAAAAAAAGAAAAAGCAAAATATGTCTTTTATGGAAATAACCCATTAAAAAAATATGATCTTTAAATGATTTTAAGTTACAAAATTGGATTTGCACGAGATATTGGAAGATATTATTCACGTTCATGTATTTTTAGTGATATCTTTCCGTTTCTCGATTCCCATGCCATCGATACTGACTTCGTAATATTTTTATGAAATTGCCTGCTGATATTCTTCATTGTGGTGATTTCAAAAATGCAGACAAATTTCAATTATGGTAACTGAACTCCATGAATTAACATTTAAAGTTTCGCGATTAATAGATCGGATTTGACAGATTTTACGAATCTGATTTTTGGTCGAGATTAAAAATGAGACAAAAATATAATACATAATATACCATAATCTGAATTCAAAAACGTGCTAAAAACATCTTATGAGACTTGTCGCTATCTCAAACAAAACAGTGCACAACTCGTTTCAAGAAATCAGCTAAATACTAACATTAAAGAGGCGTAACTTTCTCATACCACCTCCATTTTCGATGTTCTTTATATCCACGAAGCCAGAAGAACATAGTCTATTCAAATATCTTATCCATAACTCTCAAATATATCTGATGCAGAAATTTTATTTTTAACGCCACAAATAAATTAAAGTTGTGGTGATTTTCGTTTCGATCTACAACGATAGATGGTTTGAGCAGTTTGAGATGTTGTAAAAGAAATTATAAATATAATATATTTTATATACATTTTAAACATAAAATTACACACAAGTGGTCATTAATACCTAGCGGTTTGTGATGGTTTGATCGGTGAACTCTGACCAATTTTTACCTATTGTTACATATAGTCATATAACTTACAAACCAAATCATACATGAAATTACTCTTTATAACACCCAGTTACGAGATGCATTTGGGTAAACCAGTGCACAATTGATTCCTAAACTATGAACTATATATATTCGCTTAAGAATAGCAGATATTACCATCTAAGAATTACTGGTGATAAAATCCATAAAGTAATCTTTAAGCTTGGGTTTATCCAATACTTAAAATCTCTATTTTCAAAGTACTCATAAATATCGTAGCAATTCCAGTTGCATTGTATTAACCTCAATCAACAATCTACAATCAACTCATGATAGTCTTAAATCACTACTTACTTTCAAATGTATGAACGACTGTGGAACTTTGAATAATATTAAAATTACTCAGGGAAGTAAACATGGAAAGTGAAACAAAATAATAAATTACTCAACTATGGTTTCAAATTTACAAAATATTAATAAATACTATTATTTAATCACCATGGAAATTACAAATTTACTTATTGCATAATGTTTTGAGTGATCAACTAATCACTTGAATTAGATAACATCAGTCATGCCTATGTCATGAACATGCATACTATACCTCTCTATGATCCTTCCTTTGTGAATAGATCCACTAAACACTATTCCAATTATGCATATTTCAGAATTCCAAATTATTATCCTTTATCTAAGATGTAGTGGAGTTTCATCTTTCCATGCATTGTCTTTCTGTGATGTCGAGGTTCTACAGTCACTGAGACTAAGCCTTCGATATTAAAGAATGTTCCACTAGAACTTGTTGCTCAGAACAATTCCATGGCCATGAAGTCTTAAATTCAAGGTATACTCCCTGAATACTTTTTTGCATTAAAGTTTCCAACTCACATGTATATTTTACAAACATCTCCCATTTGTTGGATTAGGTGTCTAAGTTCATAACTATTTATGGGATGTACTTAACCCGGTTGGCATGGTCCATTTGGGTTGCATGACATTGCAACACGTGGGTAGACAAAATGAGAGAAAGGACACTTAAGGATTACTAATATATTATAAGTTCTAATATATTAATAATATTATTTAATTAGTAATGATCAAAGAATTAATTTGGAATTAATTGAGTGATCAAAAAGAGACTAATTAAATATATGGGGTTGATTGTGTAAATAATCTATTCTTATATAGTGGGCCAATGATCCATGGTTTGTATGGATTGGGCTAAAACCCATAAGGTGCTCCATGGATAATCCATGGGGGTTACAAACCCATGGATCATGGAATATGAAAAGTCATGACAATTAGGGTTTACATGGTGTAACCCTACTTGTGCCACAACTATATAAAGACCCCTAGTCTAGCAAAATCGACACTACTTGTACAAGATAGAGGGCTACACGATTTAGAGGTGTAAGTGAATTTCTTTCAAGTCTATTCCAAGAGTTGTAGTGTTGTGTGAGACATTTGAGGAATCACACTTGAGGTGCTAGGCTCACAAGGTTCTCAAGGAATCCAAACTACAAAAGGTATGTTCTTCTTCTAGATTTTATGTTTAAAAGTTTCCCATGGTATGCTAGATATGTTAAAAACCCTGGAAAATCAAATTTTCATGTATCATAGTAAAACATAGATCCAAGGTTTCTAGGGTTGCATGTACACGTTAGGAGTGTTAGCATGCTCAAAACCCTTCAGTGGTATCAGAGCCTATGTTTGTTTTCTTGATACTTGATGCTACATGTTTTTTCAAAAGTTGAAATTCTACATTTTTTTCATCTGACTTATCACCATGACGTGGCAGTCTTTACCACGATGTGATCATGCCCCTGTATGCAGAATTTCAGGATTTTCCTTGCTATTGTTTGAGGGTCATTACCCTAAACTGTTTTTTGAACCTTAAAACCTGTTTTTGATGTGGTAATGATTATGCTAATCCAATTTCAAAGGTTATTATCAAAATTTCAAACTTTGTATGGTTTGTTTATGATTCTTGAAATTGTTGATATGAAAGTTCCTACACTTATGAGTTTAGAAGATCATAGGAATTATTTGTAACTTGCTTGTTAGTTTATTCTTGATCATTATGTGTTTTAATGGAATCCATAAGTCATCCTTTTAAAGTCCATTAATGAAACACATATGTTACATAAAATGAAAAGTCACTCATTTTAATAGACCATTTAAGTGATAAGTTATGAAATATGAAAAGTTTTGAAAGTTAAAAAACTTGCCCTCAAGTTTTGGAACATGTAAAGTCACTTTAAAAACATTAGTTCCAACCCCTAGAATTTTAAAATTTAAAATTCAACCCTTATACTTTATAATATTATAAGTTTAATAATAAGTACATATGTATAAGAATAAGTCGTTTTACCGTTAGTAGGCCTCATTCACGAAGCTGGTATATAAGGGGGATATTAGGTTGTTGCCTATAAAATGGCAGCTTAATGGGTTTCCACTCTCACCCACCGCTTCCTTGATCAGTGGAGGGTCGTTAGCCGAATGGGTAAGACAAGGACTTTAAATCTTCATTAAAAGTATTAATGATAAACATAAAGTAACTAAATGTTTTATAAATTTCAAATCTTATTTACTTTAGGAAAATGCGAATAAGGAGCTAACCCATGAAATTACACTTTGCACTTTGCTTAAGTCGGTTAGTGGAGCGCATGTGGTTAACCAGCACACTATTTGGACTTAACAAGGTAGGCAAAGGGTAACTTAATGTTTATCACAGTATCGACGGAGCGCTTGTGGATAACCGGCACATCAATTGAGGGGTAAAACATTAAGGGTACCAAGTAATTTGCATGGTTATTCACACCTTGTTTTGTGATCATCGGCATCCCAGTCACAAAACTTGAAGGGGATACTCGATATTGAAACATGCCATTGAAAAGTTCAATGAATCTCAAAGAATCTAGGAGTTTCAAAACCAATTAAAACCTAATAATTATTTCGTTTTTCATGGTGGAAATTGGTGAATCGTCATTTGCCTACCTTCAAATATTCTATAGCTTGGATTACGTTATCCCTCTTCTAAGTTATAAAATATTGTGTTGGGTCCTAGCCTTAATATTTTATAACGGGTGTTATATTAAGGACTTTAAATCAACTATCTTGAATATCTCCCATTAGATGTCTGGTTTAGAGATCTATGATCTTCCCAAATCTCTTGGAACAAGTTTTCCAATTGAAGATGATGTCCCGTGGTTGAATCATGGAAATCATTCTTCACTTCCTCCACCTCCTCCAATTATTATCCTTAACCCAAAAGTTCAAGGTCACTCAAGCCCTATTGGCAAGCAAGGTCTATGTGTGCTCACATCTTGGAGATGAAGTCACATATTGACAAGCCGGGAGAGTTGGGTGTAAAAGTCTTGAGAAAGTTGGTTGTTCAATCACTTTCTAAGTCTTATAGTAAGTGTCCTTTGGGACTACTATGTAAATGACTATGACATGACCCTTAATGATCTTATCTATTTGCTTGGTGCTGCTGAATCAGCAATGATTTGGAGCACTGGTAGAGCAAATTTCATTAGTAGATCAACTTCCCAAACTACAATGGACATTGACAATTGGTAACATTGGATATCCAGAGAAGCTTTATCTTCCCAATGGGAAGGGATCGGCCATAGTCAACTCAGTTGAGCAAATGGTAAAGAGAAAGGCTAATTCTGAGATAGTCCCATGTACCATTACCAAAGAGTCCATATGGTTCTATTGCCAAAGGAAGGGTTATTGGTTGCAAACCTGCCCTATTTAACTAAAACATCATAAGGTTCGTCAAGTCAAAAAAAATTTTGACTCCACTTCAGGTAAGTCCACTATCTAACTCTATTAAGTTCCTATTTGGAGATTCTTATTACATGATGTGACTGGGTCACATGTTGAAGTTTTAAAAATCAAAGAAAAGAGAGGATGCTTAATGAAAGTAAGTTGATTCTGATCGTGAAGATGGATTTCAATCACATGGTTCAGTGATCAAAATTTTTTAGCTACTACATAAGAGTTGTATAGATTTCTTAGGAATAGATAACAACATAGTTTTCATATGCATTTGCATTGTAAGGATAAGTTTTTCAGCAAGTTTTAAATAAAAGAAAAGTTTCGTTTTTATTTATTTTAAATATCCTTATAGTGGCATTTGTAAAAAAATTGTTGTTTATATGATACCATTGATAGCAACATTGGAAAATGGATTTGATTCTTTTGTTTGTGGTAGTGTCATAATTTACCAAATAAGGAAAGATTCTCATTACCCAAGTTTCAGTTGGATAGAAACTTGGAATCATGTAAGTCGTATGATGAATGAGAATTTTCCTCTTTTGAAAATTAAGACTAATACCTTGTTCACATGTATATGTGAGTTGAGTGAAGGACTAAGGGATCAAGTACACATTCTTGTGCACTGGTCAAGTCCACCATAAAAGATTGATAAGACTATTCGTCATGATTTACTAAAGTTTAGTAAATATGGTTATACTTACAAGTTTAAGTATAATTCTGAAACATTGGAAAAGTTTCGATGTATGACAGAACGAATGAGAAGAATCAAATTAGGTAGAAAGATAAAAGTTACTCAAATCTGAAAAGATGGGAGAGTACTTTAGTATCATGTTTTGTGATCATCTTAATGATTAAGAAACCATATCACAATTGGTCTTATAAGGACATCTTAGTACATTCTTATGGCTAAGAAGAGGAATCATGAATTGTTGAAGTGGTTAAATCAAGAAGATGAGTCATACTTCGTTCCAAAAACAAATCTTAGAGTTATACTCCATGATTGTAAATTGAGTGACATATTTTAAAGAAAGGTTTATAACACTTGTCAAATGTAAGAGTAAAATGTGTCCTACTCTTGTACATTTGAAATTGGTAAGTTGTGATGTTTTGGATAAAAGAAAGACCAACTAAGGCCAATTGTGTATAGTGTTTGTCTTGATAAAGAATCCGCACTATCTCTTGAATATTTGGCAAGTGAGTCTTATATGTCAAAAGGAGTGTGGGAGTCTTAAAGTTCTTGGAAAAGCTTCCAGATCTAATCAAGAAGAAAAACCCATAGTTTATCACTAGCACATGACTTGAGGTTTATAACCTATCGTGTTGACATATTCCTATTTCTGTGCCGATTCCAGTTAAAGTTGTCTTTGCATATGATTTCTGAGAGTTCTCAATTAGTTGCATAACAACTTGGAAGCAAGGGTAGACCCTTGTGCTGCCAGGTTTCTCTCCGATTCACATGGATAGGAACACATACACCATAAAATCTAAACTGTCATAAGGTTTCTCTCCGATTCATGAAAATGATGGTAAGGAAACACTTTCACTAAGTAGATTTTAAGTAGATAGCAATTGTGATATTTGCATTCTCAAAGTCGTTAGTGGAGTGTGCGTGGTTAACCGACACATTAACATGGACTTGTGAGAAATGGCAAAGGTCTAAAAAATTGAGACTATGATTACGACATCCTTTTTCATAATTCTGAAATTGTTTAGACACACGTGTGTGCTATCTAAGGAAAGGTGTATGATTTTGATAAAGTTTTATCAAAGCATCTTGTATCAGAAATATGAACTTTGGTAAGAAGGTCAATAACGTATTGATTTATAGAAGTCCAACTGATTTCTGAGTACATGTCAAAGCTAGTGGGAGCAAAAGTGTTATGCTAATAATCATCATGCAAGTGGGAGCATGATAATTATAATAAGTGTTGCAAGTTAGCAATGTTAATTATAGAAAACAAAAGGTTTCAATTAGGAAAAAGTTGTTTTGCTATAATTAAGGGAGAGGAAATTATACTTCATTTCAATTCTAAAAGCTTAGATTGAGGTTTTAATCATCTTTTGTCAAGGATATATATTTGAATTTTATGTTGGAATGGCTCAACATAAGGAAATTCTATATATGGATCCATTATTTGCGTTTTAAAATTCGATTATGATTACGACATCCTTTTTCATAATCTGAATTATGAGAACTTGGCAAATAGAAATAGAAATAGAAATATTATAGCAAAAGACTGGTCTAGTATCATGTCTTTGTAAATCGTGTCCTGTATGCTTTGGATATAGGATCGATTGCATGTGCTATAATATTCATCTGTTCTAAATTTGTCCAAATGCCCAGAGCATTAAGAGGGAAAAAGTCCTAGAACTAGATATGACTAATTTGATTAAGCAATTGTCGAGGACAATCTAAGATTTACCAAAGATTGGTTGCTCAGGGACAGTTGAAAGTATAGTGTTAATTTTGGAAGGACCATATTGACATTCTAAAAAGAGTCAACTATATTTCAATATTAATAGTCAAAAGGGGAATATGGAAATGTTCCCATAGGTGGAAGTTATTCACTAAATCTATGTAAGATTAGGAAACTTAATGCAAGAAGAATGTTCAAAGCAATGGATTTAAAAATGAGAATTCGTTTCCAGGGAGTTGATCTCCATTGGAATACTCTATAATGTCTGTTGACAAGTCTTTATGACTTTGTGCATAATCATTACAAGAGGACCAATGCATATAAGTTTAGAATCTAACAGATTTAGGTAAATGGTAGGAATTTGGAATTCTTGCATTTGCGGTAAGGATTTGGGATTGTGAAATGAGTATCATTGGAATTAGGTTCAATCGATCTATTTCATAGAGTAAAGATCATAGACAAACTTAGTGTGCATACTTGGTTTATGGCATAACTAATGTTTGGAAAAACATAGTGTGCATACGTGGTGTATGGCATGACTTGTGTATAGAAAAAACCATAGTGTACATGCTTGGAGCATGGGACAACTATTGTTTTAGTTCAAGTATAAAGTTGATAGTTTGAAACAGTATGCAATGAATAATGTGTAATCAATATGGTGATAAATAAAATATGTTCTATTTATATTCATAAGTTTTGAGACCATATTTGATTCGATTATTCTTGTGTTTCACTTTGCATGTTTTGACTTCCAGAATAACTAGGTCATTCTTCCTGAATGACTAAGTTATTCAAACCATCCACAGTCGGTCATATGTTGGAAGTAGATATGAATCAAGACTGTCATGAAGCTGGATTGTAGATGTCCAAGGTATGGGACATAGCACGAGTTGCTGTAACATTCATGAGTGCTCATAAGTTCGGAGTATTGGATTCAACCCACGCTCACTGGTGTCACTTCATGGAATTTATCTCGAGTGATCGTGATATGGTAATATCATATAAGTCTTCAAACCTAGAGATATGACATGTTGCCTAGGAGTTGGTTATACATTGATTGTACGAAAATGCATTGGTAACTCGATGTTATAAAACGTTCCTTTGTGTATGATTCAACAAGTAGTAGAACAAGCATATGAGTCAAAGTTATCTGTTCCTTCTTGGATTAGAAGCGACATTTGGGCCCCTCGATGATTTTGTGTTGACCCATGTACCGGGCCCAGTCAGAACTAAGTTGTGTGTTCAATTAAGTTCTATGTCAAACAAATCGGAAATCGGGAAACAAACCGTTGGACAATAAGTAAGACATACCATGTATTTAGAACAGAGGATTATATGATCACTTATCTTAAATGGTGTATCATCATCATCCCAGTTCCGCGAGACCTTGAAAGAGCTACGATTGTTGATCTGTAACTGATATTATTCTTGAAGATATAGTTATTAGACTTATCTAAGTGGGAGACTGTTGGATTAGGTGTCTAAGTTCATAACTATTTCAAGGATGTACTTGACCTGGTTGGCATGGTCCATTTGGGTTGCATGGAACTGCAACACTTGGATAGACTAAATGAGAGAAATGACACTTAAGGATTATTCATATATTATAATTTCTAATATATTAATAATATTATTTAATTAGTATTGATCAAAGAATTAATTTGGAATTAATTAAGTGATCAAAAAGAGACTAATTAAGTATATTGGGTTGATTGTGTAAATAATCTATTCTTATATAGTGGGCTAATGATCCATGGTTTTTTATACATTAGGCTAAAACCCATAAGGTGCTCCATGGATAATCCATGGGGGATAGAAACCCATGGATCATGGAATATGAGAAGCCAACCCTTCGGTCCATTTCGTTTCCGACCAGCTTCGCTCCATTTTGCTTCCTAGCCCAGTTCGCCTTCGGGTCCAGCACCAGGAGGGACCGTACCATCGCACCTTCGCTCCTTCATGCAAGAAGCCTCGCAACTTTGCCTCAACTTCCCGGTTTCGACTACAACTTCATTTTAAGCCCGTTTTTCATCATTTTAATGCGAATTTTCACCCAAAACTTTATTTTAACATATTAGACCCCATATTTATTAATTAATCATGTTTTTGGGGATAAAACTCATCCAAGAAGAGTGGGTGAAGTACGAAAGGTGGAGTGTTGACTTTCCTTTAGATTATGACACAAGCAACCACCCACACCCACTCCATGACCAACCACACTCCTTCCACCATACCTAGGTCATGTCAATGTACTTTCTCATCATTTCCAGCCATTTCCCACATTCATAGGGCTGGACCATCCACCCTCTCTCCTCACACTTCATTTATTCTCTCATTTTCCACCAACAATTACACTCCAAACTCTCTCATCTTTCTCTCTCAATTTAGAGAACTTCAAGGCATACTCTAAGGCTTTTCTCCCTCTTTTAGTAAGTATCATCATCTTTCTTATGATTATTAAACATCCTTCTACTCAAAATCATAGAAATCTTACACAAACATCGTCACCTTCATGTTAGGTTCTCGATTCTTCGAGGCATCTTCTGAGTGTTCTTGAGTTGAACACTTCTCTTCTTCAACATTCATCCATTAAGAAAACATAAGGTGAGTTCATACCCCTATCTTTTCATGTTTTCTTAAGTTTTAAGGGGGGGGATACAAGTTAAAACAACAAGAACACAACTAAACTCTTCCAACAGCTTTCATCAGAAAAGTTGGACTCCATTCACGGACTATTTTAGGAAACCTAAACATTTTAGTTTTCAAAACTGTACTACGTGCAAGTAGTTCAATTTCTTATCTTTAAAATGAATACTTGCACATCTCCATACGATTTTCCTTCAATTTATGGTGATTTTTACAAAACTGCCTATCATTTCATGAACGAATCTGGACCAGTTTGTGATTATGGACTTTTTCACACACGTTGGAGCTCACTAAAAATATTAATAAAATTTACAAACAAACTAGACTCATTTTCCAAACTCTCAGAATTTACGGATTTTGATTTGGACCTTTGATAATTTTTCTTTAAATTTTCTAAGAACAACAATAGAAAATGTTAACAACAGAAAAATGCTATCAATTTCATTCCACCTTGTAACTTGTTGAGCAAGGTGTATATCATTATGTGATCATATATTATTACATTATATGTCATTTTTTCTTGGTAATTAGACAAACATCAGTAGAAAAATGGATTTTACCTTATCAAGAATGGAAATTAGTTTATTGTTATAAACAATGTCTACGTCCATTGCTAATATTTTATAAACTATGGAAGTATAGTTTACGTTGCTTTTAGATTATAAACGATTATAATAAACTATATTAGGTGTAGTTTATGTTTCATTACATTTCAAACTCTTTACCAAAGGTTCTTCGTTTACGTAAATCTGTTAATGAATAAATTTGTGAGACACTTGCTTCATGTTACATCTATGTAACAAAGTCATAAGTGCTGTAAATTGTAACCAGAGTCTCTTGCAGGGAGAATGTGATAGTTGTGTATAGATCTATATTGGGTCTGACAAACCCACACCTGAGCTGCATGCAACAACTAGACCGGAAGGTCTGAGGTGACAAGTGTCATTTAACTTGCGACGCCTGAAGAACGTCGTATTTACGAGGACGTCTGAGTCATAGTATGGTTATAATAACTCACATGTGGTATTATCAAACACCAGATTTACGAGTTTTAATTCTAAATTTAATGAGTTTATGTCAATTTGAACTTGCATTATTTACTATAAGTATTGAATGTTACTTATACATTCTTGTCTTAGGTTTTAAGACTACATTTTATGTATTAAGGAAGATATTGGATTTTCTGGAATGAACACTACTTTTATAAGTAAAGGCTTTCATAATTCCATACAAATGCTTATGAACTCACCAACCTTTGTGTTGACACTTTTTCAAAACAACTTGTATTCTCAGGAAATCACTAAACAGGAAATCAAGTGCTTTTGAGGATGGGACGTTAAGGCGTCAAACATTTCATTTTTTTCAACATAATGTAATTGATTTGGAAACATGTAAACTCCTACAATGATGTAACTCTTTCAATTATATTTATTTTGGTTGTGTTTACTTTAATCACTATTGCAATTGTTTTTATGATACTGTACATGAAGTCCTCCACCCCCGGACGTTTCTGCCATCCTTGGTTTGGGGGTGTGACAGATTGGTATCAGAGCATGGATTATAGTGAATTAAGTATATCAAACCACATAAGATATACAAACTATAAACACATTTGGGACTAAAAGTCTCCGATTTGAACATTTTTCAATCGGTTATATATTTAGTAGATAAATAGTTTTCTTGTTTAAAGTATACATACATGCTCGCATAGTGTCATAACTAGGGAGAACATAAAGTGAATGAAGACGAGTTGAACACTATGAGTATGCCTTGGCATGTGTAGTCAGTTTTGGGAAGGATATAGCTTGATCAACTATGTCCGTCCAAGAAGTGACCTACACATACTGGGGGATAGTTGTAATGGGCAACAAATCTAACAACCTAACTTCACTCTACAAAGAATGCTCTAAAAACCAAATCTAAACACTTAAAATACTATAGGAGTATTTTATGTTGCTATAGCGCAATATTATTATTATTATCCATTACATGCTTCTTACACCCCAATTCTGCGCAAACGACATGGCCAGATTTCATCTACCTGGAGATCCTTACTTCCCTAATGTGGGAAATGTTGGATGGATCGAGGCAGAACCCGAGGAAATGATCGAGGAGGATCCTGAGGAGGACCCTGAGGAGATTGACGAAGAAGAAGAACTCGAGGAGGAAGTTGAAATGGAGGACAAAGAAGAAGGATCTGAAGAGGAAGAAGAAGAAGGGGAACTAGAGGAGGAAGTCTTCAACCCTCCTTACATCGCCAGGGTGCCTACGAACCGCTTTGGCCACAACGGGCCTGAGCCCCATTGGGCAACAATGATCGAGAGGTGGAGCCAACAACGACGCCAATGATCACCATGTGGCGACCAACGTGGTTACTACGACCTCAGCCACGGGGGACCGGCTGACAGAGCCCTCCCCGTCATGGTCCAACATATCACGAATTTAGGGAACCAGAGTAGGGAAATGGCAGATAAAGTTCGGAATCTCAATGATGTTCCGGCAGCCACTGAGGCACGCACCAGGGAGTTGGAAAGGGACTTCTATCCAGTGGACCAACTTATCGAGGACCTTGCTGTCGCTCGAGCGGAAGTAAGGGAGTACCAGGTGAGGCACGTTGCTCTCGAGGAGAGAGTGATTGTGGCCGAACGCCAGATTGCGGAGCTTCAGGGAGCCTCGACCTCATCTCAGGGCCACCATGGACCAGATGCCACCCGCCACGAGTAGTGTTTTCACTGCTCATGTTTTGTTATAAAACTAGGAATTTGAGTATGTGTTGGTGCTACTCTTTCTTGAGAATAGGCTGACCCCCGCGATTCAGTGATTACACTAGTCAAGGGCTTTTGTGCTGCCAAAAATTATCCTTTACATTGATGTAATGTGGACCTCTACGAGGTTAAAGTTTCCCCAAAACAATATGTACTAAAAGTTTATCAATGAATTTGGCATGCATTTTATTTCATTGGATGTTTGGCACTAGATCTCACTATTTACTATTACAAACAACTTACAACTAATAACTCGAAGATTCTTAAAGTGTACCCCGAAGTCAGGTGTAATTAAGAAATGATCGGCCTAGAAATGGTGAGTCTGCCTTAGGACCTGTTCCTTGTTTGGTTGTGGACTTAGGGCAGACTCATTAGGTTCAACAGTTTATTAAAATTTTAATTACAGACAATTGGGGCACGACAAGAGAATCTTAGGAGTGGGTCAGATATGAAAAAAAAAATTACAAGACTCCATTTGAAGTCATTACTACTGAATTCATAAGTTTACTTATATATAATTTCTACTATGAATTTGTTTGCAAACATATGGAGGTCGAGAAATACTATACTTAGAAACTAAATAACTAATTTCACGACACTCGAATTATATCAATCACTAAAAGACTTATACCCATTTCGTCTTTGAAATTCTATGACAGAAAAATGCCACCTCGTAGATCTGCTAGACACACTGTCAGAACACAAACAAATTCACCCCCGCCGCCTCCCTAGTATGATCTTGTTATCTTTCGGGCTGCGGTTAGAGCCGCAGTGGCGGCTGCCATGTCCCAGATCAGCACTGACGGTGCCAGGAGGATAGGGAGAGGTATTAACATCTCTACTCAAGGAGATAGCCAAGGGCGTTCGAGAGAATGTTCCTAGAAAGACTTCACAAATGGCAAACCCGATTCTTTCAATGGAAGCGGGGGCGTCATCGCATTGATGCAGTGGTTCGAGAAGTCTGAATCCGTCTTCGAGATCTGTGCATGTCCCAAAACAGACAAAGTCAAATTCGCAGCCTGCACTTTCTCCAGCAGGGCCCTCACTTGGTGGAACGGCCACGTAAAATCACTGACACTCTCCGTGGCTAATTCGTTAAGTTGGGAAGACTTGAAAACAATGATGCTGAAGGAATATTTCCCAAGGGGTGAGGTGCATAAATTAGAACAGGAACTATGGAATCTCAAGATGATGGGCGCTGACCTTACAGCTTACACTGCCCGATTCAATGATCTAGCACTCCTCTGTCCGACGATGGTTACACCGGAAAACAAGAAGGTGGAACGGTATCTCTGGGGCCTATCACCCCAGATTTAAGATAGTGTGTTGGCCTCGAGGCCAACCACTTTTGACAATGCCAAGGAGTTGGCACAATAACTCATTGATCATCGGTTCAGCCATGTCGTGGTGCCAACCACCTCCGATCAAGAAAAAGGAGGGAACAACAAGAGGAAGTTTTGGAATAATAAAAAGAAGCAACCATCACAGGACCCCGCAAAGAAACAACAAACTGTTGCCATCCATGCTGCCACTACTCCCACCACTCCGGCTCCATGGAAGGAATACGTTGGGACTCTTCCCAAATGCAACAAGTGCAACTTCCACCACACCGGTGCTTGTCGGGAAATGCACTGCAGTAATTGCAACAAGAAGGGGCACACTTCTCGATTTTGTAAAGTGCCAGCCCAATCCGTCGCTCAAGCCACCCTGGCCGCCAACACCGGAGCAAGCCAAACCTGTTACGGCTGTGGAGAGGCAGGGCACTTCAAAAGAAACTGCCTAAAATCATGAAACACCAATGTTGGAGGTGCAGGAAGAGTCCTAGCTTTAGGGCATAGAGAAGCGGTCAAAGACCCCATGGTGTTCACTGGTACGTTCCTCCTCAATAACACTTATGCATGCGTACTTTTCGATTGTGGGGGCAGAAAGGAGTTTCGTGAGCCACCAATTCAAAATTTTACTTAAAAAAAATCCCCAGACATTAAAAGATTCATATGTCGTAGAAATGGCAAATGGAAAGGTTGAGTGCACTAACGATATTTACATAGGGTGTACCCTCACTTTAGACAACCATTCGTTCAAAATCGATCTAATGCCAGTCACAATAAATTTTTTTGACATCATCGTTGGTATGGATTGGTTAAGTTCAAATCGTGCCGACATTTTTGTTGGAATAGTGTCTAAGGCTGCAACTATATTAGGCAAGTATTTGACCCGATTGTGCATGGTCCTTTTGTGTTGCCTTCACCATCGCAGCTTGACAGGATGATTTGTAATGAGAGAAGAGATATTATTAATATATTATGAGAATAATATAAGGAATAATAATATTTTATTTGATTAATATAAGTCATAAATTAATTAGGAATTAATTTGGTGACTTAAAGAGATTAATTGAATAAAGGGGCATAAACTGTTAATTGTATGATAGTTGTATTTTGGGCTATAATCCCTTATGGATAAGGGGGACGGTTTTGGGGCTTAGGATAGACTTGAAATCGTCCAAGGATTATCATTAGGGTATTGGATTGCTTAGGGCCTAAGTTATCCAATTAGGGTTTTAAGGGTGAAACCCTAGGAGCCTTACAAGTATAAATAGACCCAAGGGGTTAATGAAATCGGCACCTTGTCTCTAAAGAAACCCTGGCCGATTTCTTCCTCCTCTCTCCTCTCTCTATAATCATCCTCTTGCTAGTTGGTGTTTGTAAGCCATTAGAGGAGTGAGAATTGTGACTCTAAGCTCCAAGGACAAGAAGATTCAAGCACGCAACTTAAGGTAATCTTCTAGATCTATTTTTCTTATGTTATTACCTAGATCTATTGTTAAAAAGTCTTGGATACAATGCATGATCACTTAGAGAAACCTAGATCCAAGCTTTAGGGTTTGTATATGCACATAGGAATGTTCATATGGCTGAAACCCATCAGTGGTATCAGAGCCTAGATTGGTTTCTATTGAATTGATGCATTGGTTGCTTGATTGTTGCTTGCAAAATTCGAATTTTGTCATTCTGCCTGATGAACTCGGCGAGTCCCATAGTGGACTCGGCAAGTAGGCTCAAATCGGCGAGTCCATTGTGGTACTTGGCGAGTTCGAGCGTCAGAAAGAGCTAATTTCGGGATTTCTTGTTGTTTATCTTTTGGTAACTTACCTTAATCTTAATGGGTCAATATAAATCCGATTTTTATATATATTTGAGTATATTCTTGACCTAATTAAAGATATTTATCAATTAATTGAATAATAATTTCCTTATGTGATAATTGATTAATTATCTTAATTAAATTGGTAAATGGTTTTGCAAAAAATAATTAAATAAATCAAATATGGATAATTATGTGATTAAATGTTAATTTGGATTATTTGTTATTTGATCCCCTATGTTTTGAAAAGTTTGAAACTTGCCCTCAAGTTTTGAAATTTATGTTTTGAGATTAAAAGTTTAATTTAGACAATTTAAATTTCAAACCCTAGAATTTTACAAGTTTAAAATTCAACCCTATACTAATATAATATTACAATATTAATATTAATATATATATATATATATATATATATATATATATATATATATATATATATAATTAAAATGCTAGTCTTACCGTTAGTAGGCCTCATTCACAAAGCCGGTCTATAAGGTGGGTATAAGGTTGCGACCTATAAAATGGCGCTTAATGGGTGTACACTGACACCCACCGCTTGCTTGATCGGTGGAGGGTCATTAACCGAACGGGTAGGATTGGGAAACCTCATCTCCTCATTAAAAGTATAATATGAAATACAAAGTAACTACATGTTTTTCAAAATTCCCAATCCTAGTTACTTTAGGAAAAGTGAATTGATGCAATCCCATGAAATTACACTTTGCACCCTTGCTAAGAAGTTAGTGGAGCGTGTGTGGTTTACCGGCACACTAATTGGTTCTAAGCAAAGGTGGCAAAGGGTGATTCATTGTTTATCATAGTTCGATGGAGCGTGTGTGGTTTACCGGCACATCGAATAGGTGATTGTTACAATGAAGGCACCGTGTGACTTTGCATGGTAATTCACACCCACTTTGTGATCCTCGGTATCCCAGTTACAAACGAGAGGGGAATATCGAGATTTAAACATGCCATTGAAAAGTTCAATGAATCTCATCAAAACCTAGGAATTCTCAATACATTTAGAACTTATAGTTAGGTTTTCATGGTGGAGAATTAGTGAATCGTCATTCACTTACCTTCAAATTGTTTGCATGTTAGATTACATCATCCCTTTTCTAATATGTAAATATTGTTGTTGGATCCTAGCCCTAATTTTTCTTATTGGGTGATAATTAGGGATTCAAATTCTAATCTATCTTTGTCCTTTCTATCTGTAGATGTCGAACGCGAACAACGCTGCTGCAAGCTCAGTCACATTGATGAGCCTCTGCCAAAAGGTGACTTTCGATGGGACGAAATTTCGCGAATGGATAAGATACATTCGCACAATTGCTCGCTACGAGGACAAGGACTATGTCCTCGATGAGAAGCTCGAGAAGATCAACCCAGAAATCACTACTCCGGCTGAAATGACTACTTTTGAGACTGATGAACGTGATGCGACGAAGGTTCATTGCATCATGATAGCTACAATGAATGTTGAATTCCAAAAGTCCTACGAGGACATGTATCCGTACGAAATGCACCAAGACTTGTTGGAGAGATACCACCAAAACACGAGGAAGGAACGTTACAAGATCTTCACTAACATGATCTCCGCCAAAATGGGTCATTGAGAATCTATAACCATACACCTGCAAAAGATGCAAAGGTATGTCGATCGTCTTCGCAAGTTGAATGTTGACTTTGGGGAAGACTTGGAAATCGACATGGTGCTTTACTCCTTGCCTCCGTGTTACAATCAATTTAGAATGACCTACCACATGAAAAAGGAAGAGGTCACCCTAAGTAAGCTCCAAGGTCTCCTTAGGGTTGCTGAGAGCAACCTCAAGGACAAGTCTGTTGTACCCACTCCCAATCCACCCGCTGCTCCTGTTTTGGCCATTGGGCAAGGAAGAGGCAAGAAGAGGAAGGCTCCGTCTAAGAGCCACCGCATGGGAAAGTCCCGAGATGGTTCCTCTTCTAGTGGGACCAAAGTTGATCCCGCTAAGACTAACCCTAACTGAAAGGAGGCAGAGTGCCACCACTGCCATAAAATAGGGCATTGAAAGAGAAGCTGCCTAGACTACCTGCAAGCCATCAGGGAAGGAAAGATCAAGCCGTCTTTCGCAGGTATATATACAATTAAATCTAATGATTCATCTAATGCTATTTCTTGGGTCCTCGATACCGGGTGTGGTTACCACATTTGTTCTGAATTGCAGGGACTAAGAAGAAATAGGGATGTGGAGCATGGAAGAATAAATCTAATCATGGGGAACAAAAGATCATCGCCTATGACCAATATTGGAGTGTATTCTATAGTGCTTAGGAATGGTTTATGTTTAGATTTGAACAATTGTTGCTATTCGCCAGAAATGGCAAGAAACATCATTTCATTTCAGGGTTTGTTTAGAAAAGGATTTAGATTTTCTTTTAATAATGAGAATGGTTCTATTTGTGCTTATCAAAATGGTGTCTTATATTTTTAAGAAATACCATGTAATGGAATTTATGAAACTGTTATGATTGTAGATAACCTAGGAAATGATGTTTTATGCATGGATTCTTCCAATGGTATGGATAAAGCATCCTTGTGGCATTGTCGTCTTGGACATGTCAACAAGAAGCACATAGCCCAACTCCAAAAGGATGGAGTGTTGGTATCATTCGACCTTAGGGAAGATGACAAATGCGAGTCTTGTTTACTTGGAAAGATGACCAACTCACCCTTCACTAGTACATGTGAAAGGGGTGAGGGTTTATTGGACCTCATACATACCGATGTATGTGGACCCTTTAGATCAACCACGAAGGATAGAAACCGCTTCTATGTTACTTTTACCGATGACTATAGTAGATATGGGTATATCTAATTAATCAAGCAAAAGTCAGAAACGTTTGAAAAGTTCAAAGAGTTCAAAAATGAAGTGGAAAATCAATTGGGCAGGAAAATCAAGATGCTTCGATCCGATCGAGGAGGAGAGTACCTAAGTCTTGAATTCCATGACTATCTCAAGGAGTGTGGAATAGTTTCACAATTGACGCCATCTAGGACACCGCAGTTGAATGGTGTGGCAGAAAGGCGTAATCGAACCTTGTTGGACATGGTCCGCTCTATGATGAGTCGTGCTTCACTACCTATCTCATTCTGGGGGTATGCCTTAGAGACTGCCGCCCATATCCTTAACCGAGTCCCTACTAAAAAGGTTGCCAAAACACCTCACGAAATGTCGACAGGGAAGGCTCCCTCGTTAGCACATATCAAGGTTTAGGGTTGCGAGGATTTCGTAAGACGATATACTCACGACAAGCTCGAACCTCATAGTGAGCGATGTATTTTCATCGGCTACCCGCAGAAATCCTTTGAATATCTCTTCCATAGACTGAAGGACAATGTTGTCTTTGTTGCGAGGAGAGGAGTTTTCCGAGAGCGAGAACTCATAAGCTAAGGAGACAGTGGGAGGCAAATCGAGCTTGAAGAGATTCAAGAGTCGATTAATGAAGGAACCTCTACCGTTGGCACTCAACCCGAGGAGGAAACTCCGGTTGAACCGGTTGACGAGTCCTTACCTCTTAGACGTTCCGAAAGAGTTAGAGTTCAACCTCAGTTTTATGGCTTTCATATTACTACCTAAGGGGATATGTATATTAGTGATGGTACACTAATAAATCTAGATGAACCTAATATCTATAAGGAAGCCATGGCAGGCCCAGAGTCTGCAAAATGGAAACAGGCAATGGACAGCGAGATACAATCCATGTATGACAACCAAGTTTGGAATTTGGTTGATAATGTGCCCGGACGTAAGACCGTTGGGTGCAAATGGATCTTCAACAAGAAGACCAATGTGGATGGAAATGTACACACATATAAGGCATGATTGGTTGTGAAGGGCTTTACTCAAACTCCCGGAGTTGACTATGATGAGACCTTCTCACCAGTTGCGAAAATAAAATCTATTAGAGTGATGATAGCAATTTCCGCATTTCATGATTATGAGATTTGGCAAATGGGTGTCAAGACTGCTTTCCTTAATGGGAAGTTAGCTGAGGATGTTTACATGGCTCAGCCAGAGGGTTTTGTTAATCTGAAGCATCCAAATAGAGTGTGTAAGCTTGAGAAGTCCATTTACGGACTTAAGTAAGCATCTCGCAGATGGAATCTTTGCTTCGATGAGAAAGTCAAAGAGTTTGGATTTGTACGAAGAGAAGATGAATCATGTGTATATTTCAAAGCCAGTGGGAGTATAGTAAGCTTCCTCGTTTTGTATGTCGATGACATACTACTCATAGGAAACAACGTCCCGACATTGTAGGAGGTTAAGTCCTGGCTCGGGAAGTGCTTCGCTATGAAGGACCTCGGAGAGGCTTCCTATATTTTGGGAATAAGGATAGTGAGAGAACGAAGTAAGAGACTAATTGGACTTAGTCAGAACACTTACTTAGATAAAGTACTAAAACGTTTTAGTATGGAAAATTCAAAGAAGGGAGAATTACCGATACAAAGTAATGCCAAGTTGAGTAAGACTCAAAGTCCGAGTACCGAAGCTGAAATAGCAGAAATGAGCCGAGTACCATACGCTTCCGCAGTTGGCTCAATCATGTATGCTATGACTTGTACTCGCCCTGATGTAGCCTTTGCTTTGAGGATGGTTAGTAGATATCAAGGGAACCCTGGCAGAGCCCATTGTATTGCAGTCAAGAATATCCTTAAGTACCTTCGGAGAACCAAAGAATGGTTTTTAGTCCTCAGAGGGAGTGATGAGTTGAAGGTGCGAGGGTATAGTGACGCCAGCTTTCAGACCAACAGGGACAACTACCGTTTGCAGTCGGGCTGGGTCTTTACCCTGAATGGAGGAGCAGTAACTTGGAAAAGTTCCAAGCAGGAAACCGTAGCTGATTCAACATGCGAATCAGAGTACATTGCAGCGAGCGAAGCTTTAAAGGAGGCAATATTGTTGAAGAACTTCATCGGTGATCTTGGAGTTGTACCTGCCATAAAGGAGCCCATGGAGATTTTCTGAGATAATGAAGGAGCGGTTGCCTTGACCAAGGAACCGAGGGATCATGGTAGATCTAGACATATCGACAGAAAATATCACTTTATTAGACATCGAGTAGAAGAAGGACAACTCGTGGTGAAGAGGATATCATCAGAAGATAACCCAGCAGATCCGCTTACGAAGGGACTGAGCAGGGTTAAGCACTTGTAGCATGCTAGGAGTATTGGGCTGAAGGATGATATTAGTATAGATTATATAGTATTAAAAACGTGTAATAGATAAATGTAATTAACATTTGATGATTAAATAAAAGAGTATTATTTATGAGTAATGTTACTGTCTTATGTTAATTGTTTAACTATTGTTTCACTTTGCATGTTTTGACTTCCAGAATAATTGAGTTTATAAAGAGTAATCGAATTATTCAAATTGTCCACAATCGTTCATATGTTGGAAGTAGGTATGAATGAAGATTGTCATGAATTGGTGTGTTGATTGTCTAAATGGTATTAGACATAGCAAAAGTTTGTTGCAACGTTCATGAGTGCTTATGAACTAGTTTTGACCATTGGAACAAACCCACGCTTGCTGGAATCACCTTATGGAATGTGATAAAAGGGTGAACGCAAGACGATAATATCATATGCTCTTAAAACCTAGATATATGATTTGTTATTTGTTAATTGGTTGTTCATTGATAATGCGAAACCGCATCAGTAACTTGATGTTATAAAACGCATTGTTGTGTATAGTTGATTAATGAATAAGTAAATGCATATAAGTCGAAGTTTATCTGTTACTTTTATCCTTAGAGGGTAAAAGCGATATCTCGGCCGCTCGATGATTTGATTTGACTTATGTGCCGGGCCCGGTCAGAACTGAATTGATGTGTTCCATTAAGTTCTATGTCAAATAAATTTGAGATCGAGAAACCAAATGCTAGACAATTGGTTCCATGTAAATGTCTGCATGATATCTAAACAGAGGACTATACGATCCCTTATCTAAAGGACAAGATTGATAAGATCAGAGTTTGGCAGCGTCTTTGAGAGCTACGATTGCTAATCGGATTATACTTGTATATATAGTTACTAGACTTATCCAAGTGGGAGACTGTTGGAATAGTGTCTAATGCTGCAACTATATTAGGCAAGTATTTGACCCGGTTGTGCATGGTCATTTTGGGTTGCATTCACCATAGCAACTTGACAGGATGATTTGTAATGAGAGAAGAGATATTATTAATATATTATGAGAATAATATAAGGAATAATAATATTATTATTTGATTAATATAAGTCATAAATTAATTAGGAATTAATTTGGTGACTTAAAGAGATTAATTGAATAAAGGGGCATAAACTGTCAATTGTATGATAGTTGTACTTTGGGCTATAATCCCTTATGGATAAGGGGACATGGTTTTGGGGCTTAGGATAGACCTTGAAATCGTCCAAGGCTTATCATTAGGGTATTGGATTGCTTAGGGCCTAAGTTATCCAATTAGGGTTTTAAGGGTGAAACCCTAGGAGCCTTACAAGTATAAATAGACCCAAGGGGTTAATGAAATCGGCACCTTGTCTCTAAAGAAACCTTGGCCGATTTCTTCCTCCTCTCTCCTCTCTCTATAATCATCCTCTTGCTAGTTGGTGTTTGTAATCCATTAGAGGAGTGACAATTGTGACTCAAAGCTCCAAGGACAAGAAGATTCAAGCAAGCAACTTAAGGTAATCTTCTAGATCTGTTTTTCTTATGTTATTACCTAGATCTATTGTTCAAAAGTCTTGGATACAATGCATGTTCAATAAGAGAAACCTAGATCCAAGCATTAGAGTTTGTATGTGCACATAGGAATGTTCGTATGGCTAAAACCCATCAATTTTATGCTACGAAAGGGTCGTCCACCTTAATCTGCCAAATAGCAAAACCTTTCTCGTCTACGGCGATAAACCCAGAACAAATCTACAAATCATTTCTTGCGTCAAGGCTCAAAAGTACCTCCGAAAGGAATACCATGCCTTCTTAGGCCACGTCGTAGATATGAAACAAGGGGTGAAGATCTGCCAGGTGTACCACTCGCACGACAAGTTGAATTCATAATTGACTTGGTTCCCAGAGCTACCCCCGTAGCCAAAGCTCCATATCGCCTCGCACCGGAAGAAATGCAAGAACTGTCTAGTCAATTGAACGAACTTTTAAGCAAGGGGTTCATCAGACCGAGCTTTTTACCCTGGGGAGCACCAGTCCTATTTGTGAAAAAGAAGGATGAATCCTTTCACCTTTGCATTGACTATCGAGAGTTAAACAAACATACTGTCAAGAATCGATATCCCCTACCCCGAATCGACGACCTCTTCGACCAACTTCAGGGAGCAAGCTACTTTTCAAAAATCAACTTGAGGTCGGGTTACCATCAACTGTGAGTTCAAGAGTATGATATTCCCAAGACAGCTTTCAGAACGCGCTACGGCCATTATGAATTGGTGGTGATGCCCTTTGGTCTAACCAACGCACCTGTGGTATTCATGGATCTGATGAACCGAGTGTGTCGACCCTTCTTAGACAAATTCGTGATCGTATTCATCGACGATATCTTGGTCTATTCGCGAAGCAAAGAAGAGCACAGCCAACATCTGCGACTAGTATTGGAGACTCTAAGAACTAAGAAGCTTTATACTAAGTTTTCAAAGTGCGAATTTTGGCTCCGAGAAGTGGGATTCCTTGGCTACGTGGTTAGTGACAAAGGGATACATGTGGATCACTCAAAAATCAAAGCAATCGAAAACTGGTCAGCACCTACAACGCCGAAAGAAATCCAAAAATTTTTAGGGCTCGCTGGATACTACCGAAGATTCATCAAAATTTCTCCAAGATCGCTAAACCACTCACCACCTTGACTCAAAAAGGTGTGATGTTTAAGTGGGGAGATAAACAAGAAGCCGCCTTCCAAACATTAAAACAAGCCCAGTGCAGCGCGCCGGTCTTGTCTCTTCCAGAAGGAAGCGATGACTTCGTGGTATATTGCGATGCTTGGAATCAAGGTCTCAGATGTGTGCTCATGCAGACAAGGAAGGTCATCGCTTACGTGTCAAGGCAACTTAAGACGCACGAGGTTAATTATACTACCCACGACCTTGAACTGGGAGCAGTAGTGTTCGCCTTAAAGATCTGGAGGCACTACCTCTACGGCACAAAATGCACTATCTTCACCGATCACAAAAGTCTGCAGCATATCCTCAATCAAAAAGAGCTCAACATGTGGCAGAGAAGATGGGTAGAGTTGCTGAACGACTACGAGTGTGAGATCCGCTATCACCCGGGCAAGGCCAATGTAGTGGCCGATGCCCTAAGCAGAAAGGAATATTCGGGCCACCGAGTAAAATCCTTAACCATGACAATCCATTCCCACCTGGCCACACAAATCAAGGAAGCACACCTAGAAGCCTTGAAACCATAAAATGTGTAAGGTGAGGCATTAAGAGGGATGGATAAAAACTTAGAAGTCAAGGATGATGGAGCATGTTACCTCATGAACCGGATCTGGACACCGAAGTTTGGTGGGTTCCGAGACGTTGTCATGAACGAAGCACACAAGACTCGATATTCCATCCATCCAGGTTCGGATAAGATGTATCTAGACCTCAAGAAGTTGTACTAGTGGCCGAACATGAAAGATGAGATTGCTACTTATGTGGGCAAGTGTTTAACTTGCGCCAAGGTCAAGGTGGAATACCAGAAACCCTTAAGACTACTACAACAGCCTGATATACCGGAATGGAAGTGGGAACGAATAACCATGGACTTCATAACCAAGATGCCTAAGACATCAGGCAGATTTGATACCATATGGGTAATCGTCAACAAACTGACCAAGGCAGCACACTTTCTACCAATGAAAGAGACCGTCAAGATGGAGAAACTGACAAAGCTGTACATCAAGGAAATCGTGCGATTCCATGGAGTACCGAGGTCCATTATCTTAGATCAGGATAGTCGATTTACCTCGCGATTCTGGCAATCACTATAGAAATCCTTGGGAACCAGGATGGACATAAGTACAACTTATCACCCACAAACCGATGGATAGAGCGAGCGAACCATACAAACGCTAGAAGACATGTTGAGAGCCTGTGTGATACATTTTGGTAAAGCATGGGATACCTATTTACCACTTATCGAATTCTCCTACAATAACAGCTATCACACTAGCATCAAAGTCGCTCCATTCGAAGCTCTTTATGGCCACAAGTGCCAATCACCCCTGTGTTAGACAGAAGTGGGGGACACACAGCTAGCTAGGGGGCAAGTCCCTAACAGCACCCTCACTGGTCCTGAAGTCATAAGAGAGACCACATAAAAGATTGTTCAAATTTGGGAAAGACTGAAAGCATCCCGAGATCGGAAAAAGAGTTATGTGGATAAGCGACGCAAACCCTTGGAATTCCAGGTCGGTGATCGAGTACTACTGAAAGTTTCTCCTTGGAAAGGAACGATATGTTTCGGTAAACGTGAAAAACTAAACCCAAGGTACATCAGACCGTTCGAAATCCTTGCCAGGATTGGCCCAGTGGCATACAAACTCCGATTACCACAAGAACTAGATCAAGTACATCCTACCATTCACGTATTAAACTTGAAAACGTGCCTATCCGACGAGACTCTCGTGATACCCCTCGACGAAATTGAAGTTAATGAGAGTCTCCATTTCACGGAAGAACCAGTTGAGATTATGGATCGGGAGATTAAAAGAACGAAACAAAGTCATATTCCCATATTGAAGGTTCATTGGAACGCTAAACGAGGGCCCGAGCTCACCTGGGAACGCAAGGATCAAATGAAACAAAAATACCCACATCTCTTCCCGAACTCTTGAAGTCCCAGCCAAAATGCAAATTTCAGGACGAAATTCCTTCTAACGGGGGGATGGTGTGGCAACCGTCAAATTCTGGTCAAGTCAAAGTCAAACTAAGTCAACAAATCAAACCGGTCAACTCAGTCAACCCTTGTATATTATGGTTTACGTTATGTAATTACTGAACAATTCACTATTTTAATGAGAAAACATCAATTGGGAAATTCATGTGTTTGAATTTCCGTAGCATTAATAGTGCTAAACAATGAACCAAAGCGATAAAACGCTATTGCACACTCATCAGGAGTGTGTGCGACACTAAAACATGGCTTAACAGGGTTTACGGACCTTGCGTTGTAAAGCTGGACACTCAAAAATGTCACAAACGAAACCTCTATCGATTGTTTTCACTCTATCTCTCTATTAAAAATCTCTCCCAAATCTCTCCCAAATCTCTCACGAGTCTCTCTCAAAAGTTCTCGTGACCTTTTGTAACCATTTGGGCCATCCCCACCCTTAAATGGGTCAAAAATCGCTTAAAACGGGTAAAATAGCCTTAAGGATCTGAAACCCACTATATAGGGCCAAACCCTCTTAGGACCGAAAGTCCTCTTAAGGAACCGAACTGTTGAGAACCCGAAGCCCCAGTAGACCGAACCCGAAGCCTCCTCTCGGGCCTGAACCTCGCATGCGAACCAAACCCTTCGGTCCATTTCGCTTCCGACTAGCTTCGCTCCATTTCGCTTCCTAGCCCAGTTCGCCTTCGGGTCCAGCACCAGGAGGGACCGAACCCTTGCACCTTCGCTCCTTCATGCGAGAAGCCTCGCAGCTTCGCCTCAACTTCCCGGTTTTCGACTACTACTTCATTTTAAGCCCGTTTTTCATCATTTTAATGCGGGATTTTCACCCAAAACTTTATTTTAGCATATAAGATCCCATATTTATTAATTAATCACATTTTTGGGGATAAACCTCATCCAAGAAGAGTGGGTGAAGTACAAAAGGTGGACTGTTGACTTTCTTTAGATTATGACACAAGAAACCACCCACACCCACTCCATGACCAACCACACTCCTTCCACCATACCTAGGTCATGTCAATGTACTTTCTCATCATTTCCAGCCATTTCCCACGTTCATAGGGCTGGAACATCCACCCTCTCTCCTCACACTTCATTCATTCTCTCATTTTCCACCAAGAATCACACTCCAAACTCTCTCATCTTTCTCTCTCAATTTCGAGAACTTCAAGGCATACTCCAAGGTTTTTCTCCCTCTTTTGGTAAGTATCATCATCTTTCTTATGATTATTACACATCCTTCTACTCAAAATCATAGAAATCTTACACAAACATCGTCACTTTCATGTTAGGTTCTCAATTCTTCATGGCATCTTCTAAGTGTTCTTGAGTTGAACACTTCTCTTCTTCAACATCCATCCATTAAGAAAACATAAGGTGAGTTCATACCCCTATCTTTTCACGTTTTCTTAAGTTTTAAGGGGGGTAATATAAGTTAAAACAACAAGAACACAACTAAACTCTTCCAACAGCTTTCATCAGAAAAGTTGGACTCCATTCACAGATTGTTTTGGGCAACTTAAGCAATTTATTTTTCAAAACTATAATAGGTGCAAATAGTTCAATTTCTTATCTTTAAAATGAATACTTGCACATCTCCATAAGATTTTTCTACAATTTATGCTGATGTTTACAAAACTGCCTATCATTTCATGAACGAATGTGGACCAATATGTGATTATTGACTTTTTCACACAAGTTGGAGGTCACTAAATATCATAATAAAATTTATGAACAAACTAGACTCATTTTCCAAACTCCCAGAATTTACGGATTTTTATTTGGACATTTGATAATTTTTCTATAAATTTTCTAAAACAGCAATAGAAAATGTTAACAACAGAAAAATGCTATCCATTTCATTCCACCTTGTAACTTGTTGAGCAAGGTGTATATCATTATGTGATCATATATTATTACATTATATATCATTTTGTCTTGGTAATTAGACATACATTAGTAGAAAAATGGATTTTTACCTTCTCAAGAATGGAAATTAGTTTATTGTTATAAACAATGTCTACGTCCATTGTATACAAATATTTGATAAACTATGGAAGTATAGTTTACGTTGCTTTTACATTATAAACGATTATAATAAACTATAATAGGTATAGTTTATGTTTCATTACTTTTGAAACTCTTTACCAAAGGTTCTCTGTTCACGTAAATCTGTTAATGAATAAATTTGTGAGACACTTGCTTCATGTTACATCCATGTAACAAAGTCAAAAGTCCTGTAAATTGTAACCAAAGTCTCTTGTAGGGAGAACATGATAGTTGTGTATAGATGTATATTGGGTTTGACAAACCCACACTTGAGCTGGATGCAACAGCTAGACCGGAAGGTCTGAGGTGACAAGTGTCATTTAACTTGCGACGCTTGAAGAACGTCGTATTTACGAGGCCGTCTGAGTCATAGTATGGTTATAGTAACTCACATGTGGTATTAACAAACACCAGATTTACGGGTTTTAATTCTAAATTTAACGAGTTTATGTCGATTTAAACTTGCATTATTTACTATAAGTATGGAATGTTACTTATACCTTCTGGTCTTGGGTTTTAAGACTACATTTTACGTATTGAGGAAAATATTGGATTTTCTGGAACGAACACTACTTTTATAAGAAAAGGTTTTCATAACTACATACAAATGCTTATGAACTCACCAACCTTCGTGTTGACACTTTTTCAAAACAACTTGTATTCTCAGGAAATCACTAAACAGGAAATCAAGTGCTTTTGAGGATGGGACGTTAAGATGTCAAACATTTCCTTTTTGTCAACATAATGTAATTGATTTGGAAACATGTCAACTCATACAATGATGTAACTCTTTCAATTATATTTATGTTGGTTGTGTTTACTTTAATCACTATTGCAATTGTTGCTATGATACTGTACATTAAGTTCTCCACCCCCAGACGTTTCCGCCATCCTTGGTTTGGGGGTGTGACATCTAGGGTTGCATTTACACCTTAGGAGTGTTGGAATGCTCAAAACCCTTCACCATTATGGAAACATTTCCATATTCCTATGTGAACAACATGACGAAGACAATCTCAATCCATAACATGTCACTATGATTCGTCCTATTAATAACATACTTCCAACTATCCACAAGCAACCAATTCTTTGGTAAAACCTTAGAACGTTCTTGACAGTTGTTTGACAACTTCAGTCACATGAAAGTCTAATTTTTTTCACTAAATACTAAAAGAATTTGAAATTTTGAATAATTGAATATTATAGCACATGTAATCGATCTTATATCTGAAGCATATGACACTTTAATCATTATTACAAGGGTCCGTCATAAGTTTAATTCCTTGCTATAAAATTTTATATTTATAATCTTCCAATGTTGAATTATTTCAACACTCTATTCATATATTTCTTTGGATAAGTTAAACTATACAATCTAAACCTTTATATTCATAACGAAGTATAAGTGACCTCTCCCTTGTGTTCACTATAGCGAAACAGTTTTCAATTTTTGCAACTTGCAAATTAGAGACATTGTTTCATATGAATAGTATTGTTAACATGCAATACTAACATAACAATCATGTTCCCACTAGCTTTGACATGTACTTATAAATCAAATGGACTTCTAGAAATCAATACCTTTTGACTTTCTCATGGAAGTGCATATTCCTATTTCTCGATGCTTCGTCAAGCCTCTAGTTAGGCTTATTAAGCTTATGTACTTTATTTGGACAATGTATGTGTTCAAACACTTTTAATACATGATGAACATATCCCTGGAATTTTAAACACTTCATTTTCATTCCTCATAATTCAAAATATGAAAAGGGTTGTTGTAATCATATTGTGAATTTGAGAATGCAATTAATACAAACGATATATGTATTGATCTTTATCATATCCTTAAAATCTACTAGCAAAAGTTTTACCTCATAACGATTTCCACGAATTAGAGAGAAACCTTTTTCTACCTAGATTCGAGGGTGAATAAGTTCCCATCAATGTAGAACTTTTTATTTTCAACCTACAGTCGTAAGACAAGGTCTAGGACAAACCAAAATCATATTTTGGTCTCCTTCATGGACTGAACTTCGCTAATCTAAATTTCTTGCCTTCTTGTAGCTCAAAAGTTATGGGTTTTATAGGTTAAAAAAATCTTACTTTTGTGGAAAAACATAAACCCTAAGTTCACATGCAACCTAAAGAATCCATGTTCTCAATATGATTTGCTATAAACAATTAAATATTAAGAACCCTAAAAGTACATTGTTATTTTCAAAATTAAGAAAGGGTTATTAGAAAATACATAGTTTATTATAGAACTAAACTAATATTCCTTCCTTGTTGGTCTTTAGAAAGGAAGCACCAGAAGTCTCGTGCCTCTAATGGCTCACACCAAAACCCTATCAAGTTGAAGGCTTAAGAGGAGAGAGGAGATGGAAGGAAATTTTTGTATTAATCTCTTGGAAAGAATTGAATTCCTAAAATCAAACCCAAGGAGGTTTATATAGGTGATGAAGAGGCTAAATATAAGGCAGACTAAATATCGGTCAATGTTCAACTTTTGAAAAGTATCACATTTAGTCCTTCCACTTTTAGTTAATCTAGTTAATCTAGTTAATCCCAAAAATAATTCCAATTAATTTATGATTAATTCTTAATTAAAGAATACTATTTATAATTAATATATTAGTCTCATAATATATTAATGAATCATTTATTTTGATTTCTAATTAATTTATTAATCATATAATAAATTAATAAATCAGTCTTTCTCTCTAAAAGCCATGCCAGTCAATTACTAGGTTTAAGGGCAACCCAAAAGGACTTTGCTAATAATTAAAGATTATAAAAATTTAGTTATTAGCTTAGTCATCTAACCCAACAAAAAGGCCTACCAGTGCTTCCGTATTGTTAGCAGCTCACCTATATAGATCAATGTACTTTCACTGACCAACATGCACAAAAATAAGAATGTATCAACTGAAACATAATAGGTTATCATCCCCAAGTTGTGTGCTAGTGAGAACTAAAAAGACCATTGTCGTTTGAGTCTTTCAACTAAAGATCAACGTGAGTCCTACCGACTGTTTGACATATGTGTTTTATGTCATGGAACATTCCTTGATGAGTTAAAACAAATATTAAAACATTTGTGCGGATTTCAAACTAGAAAACACTTCATATAATAGGACTCAGTTTATCTTTTATTTTCTCGATCAACGAAAACAACAAAAATCCAATTCCCAATGTGCTAGAGTAATAAAACATTATTACTCCACATGTTAAAGGTGTTATCATTCTTCTTAGTTTTGAAAATTGAGTTTGAAGATACGATTCATAGTTACTAGAGCATGCTCTAAAACTTGATTTGGAATGAAACATGACTTATCTATGATCGAACCATTTCCAACAATGTTTGATTTCTCTTCTTAGTTATACAATTGCACTAAGATGTTCTTGGAGGATTAATTATAATATGATTTCATGATTACTAAGATGATCATAAAACATGATACTAAAGCTGTGAAAACCTTCAAAATTCGAGTCGGTTCTAGATTTGACTAAACTTAGTTGCACATATAGGCACGACACATACTAGACGTAGTAACTACAAGCTAAGTTATAACCTACTAGAAACTTGGAAACAATTAGAAATGATGGACAGTGTACTTAGATTTCACATTGATACGTGAATTCTACAACTACTTAGCTGTAGTGACTATCCATATTCGGGTCGCTCTTTGACGCGAACACCTTTTCATGAATCATATACACACATCATGCACTTAACCTAGTGGTATAAATTAGGTCCGAGTCTCGTAGAAACATATGTTAAAGTTGAAAACTAGGGCTAGTATACTTGATTCCTCAATGTCGCTTGAATCTTGGAATCACTACATAGAATGCTAATAAACCAATAAAAATAAATTACAAACATTATTTCTAATTTGAATAAGAGTTATGAAACTCTAAAATAGTTTGAAGTCTCAAAGATTCTATTTATTTCAATATCCAAAGATTTACAAACTCTCAAAAACCCTAAATGCCCCAAATACTTAAATTTATAAAATTTAACCCTAAAAATTCTATAAAATAGTTATGAACTTTATAATTTGATTTTATAATAATTAAAATTATGAAAATTCATTCAAGGAAAAAAATTTAACTCATTTACATTTACCCTTAATTGATAAATCAAAAATCAAGGTTTCATGAATAAAAATTAGGTTAGGGTGTATATTTTATAAAAAGTTTAATATTTTTATAAAAGAATTGAATTTTCTATAAAAGAAAAAGAGAAAGAGGGTATTATGCCTCAAAAATTTCGGACCTGTCTCCTCTCTCTCTCTCTCTCTCTCTCTCTCTCTCTCTATTACTTAAAAACCCTAATACTCTATTTCCCCAAAAATATAAATCATTTCTCCTTTTCTCCACACTTCATTTCTCTCTCACACTCTCACACACATTTTCTCTCTTCCTCCCCCTAAGAACCATGAAATTTTCCATCAAAAAAACCCAATAACACTCCTCAAACTTGAAATTTTCATCATACTGTGGTGTTCTTGAAGGTAAAATCGATTTCTACTTCACTATTCCTTCAAGTTTTACTATTTCTTCTTCTCCATAAACACTTTTCTTTGAGATTATTCACATTCATGTTCATAACCACGATTTTTATGATTATGGTGATATTATTTCACCCAAAAACCAACATGCATGTGATGATCTTCAAGCTTAGAGGCTTGATTATCAAAGCTTGTTGTTAAAAAGCATTCAAATAGGCTCATAAAGGATTTATTCCCAAATAAATATCTAAAACTTCTTTTCTGACCAAATCCAATTTTTCCCAGAATTCCATCAACAAAAAGGGATGTTCAACAAATTTTCAGAAAATAATTCATTTTTATCGAATAATTATAGTTATTGCATGAAATAAGGGAAATAATTCATATAAAATATTTCTTAGGTCTATAAATCCTAGTTAAATTCGTGGATGACCCCTAAAGTACATGATGACACTTTCATGGGTTTCATCGATTTTTGTTACTGTTTGCTATAGTTTTGAATTTTCTTTTCGTTTTACTTAAATAAATAATAAAACCACTTTAAGAATTTGAAAAGCCTATATAATAATTTTCACAGCTCCTAACCTATGTTTAAGACTCAGAAAAATATTTTTCGATTTTTTTTATATTGAATACCTATTTTTCCCTGATTTTTATATTTATAAGGGACTAATAATGGGAAAAATATTTTTACACATCTAAAATTCATGAAAATTTACCCGAAGACTTTAAAATATATTAAAACTCTAAATAAAAATTGTGAAGAATTTTCTATTCAGTATACTAATTTTCCCCTATTTTCTAAGATTAAATACATTTAAATCCACAAAATCGGATTAAACTATATACAAATCACCATTGGTATTTTTCCAGGATTATGTACATGGCAAATGAAGTTTAAAATTTTTTTGGTAATTTAATTTAACAGTTTAATAATTATTCAGGAATTAATGATTATTTAAGTGAATAAAATCAAGAAAAATATCTAAGATGCATGGAAACCAACTTCTATATTTTTCTCAGTTTGCATATTTCTAATAACACAAGTACAAAAAGTTTGTGTAATTTTGGAAACTTTTTTCTATTTATATCTATTTTGATAGAATAAATACACAAAAATCAGAAAAATCATGTTAAACTGTTTGAAAACACATTTTATTATTTTTCACAGATTATGTACGATGTAAAACAGTTACAAAAAAATTATAAGAATTTGTCATATTAACTTACTATATTTCCATGATTTTACGATCATTCAAGGAATTAAAATGGTGAAAAATAGTTAGACAAATCAAAAATTCAGGAAAATTTATGTTAAAGTCTTTGAATTCAATTAAAATTGAAATACAAAGTTTGGGAATTTTTAGAACTAAATTGACTTGGTTTTTAAATATTTAATCATTGGAACACCTCCTAAAATATTAAATATTAGCAATTAAATAATGAGAATTTTTCCACTTAAATTGTTATATAACAATTGATTCATTGAAATTTAATTTTCACAAAAAAATGTTTGTAACTTATCAATATTAATTTTTGACACAATATTGACATAATTCTATTGTAGTAGTAAGTATATTAGTGTTAGATTTCGATTAGGGACTCACTAGTGAATACCATTATTGTAGGAAAACGATAGTGGTATGAGTGGAGCGTAGTTCAAGGCACCATTTGCATCATCTCAATACATATTTTGAGTATTCACGACTCCCCTATTTTCAAATTTTAAATGTTTTGGGGTGGAAAAGCATGTCCTAAACTATTTAAGCTCATTGTATTTATTCGACTCGTATAAACTTGGTTGCTATATTTTGCATATTGTGAGTATTCACGCATTCCCCTATTTTCGGTTTTTAAATGTTTTTGGGTGGAAAATCATGTCCGAAAATCTATTTACTGTTCGTTGTATTTGAATTGATTTGTATCAAATTTGATTGCTATATTTTGCTATATCTTGCTATGTATGTTTATGCATCTTGAAACATAAGACCTTATCGTCTTAAGTCCCTTCCCTTAGATTTTAATCCAACCATTAACTCTTTGAAACAGAAGTGCCTGCACCAGAAGAACTACGTTCTCCTCACTCATGTTGTGGACAAGACCGAAGAAGAGGTAGGCATACAAGGTATTCCAGTAGATAAGGCCTTGGATTGCTTCGCCTTGACCCCAGGTCAGGACCATTTCTGATCCTTCTGCACCTTGGTTGATATTCTTGGGGCAACTACGCCTGAAGTGACCGGTTCCTCCTTACTCATAGCAGGTGTGGATGGTCTCATCATTGGTGTTGTTGTTAGGGTTGTTGCGATTGTTGTCGTTTTCATTAGGCTGATGCTTCCGGCATGGATAAGTTCTACAGAAATTGGGCGGTGTGATTCTTTCGGTTGCATTTGTCACAATGCATCCCCTGGCAGGCTCCATTATGATGGAATTTGCACTGGTTGCATTTTGGAAGGATTCCAACATGTGGTCTCCTGGTTGTTGGTGTAATAGGGGTCATGGTCTAATGAACAGCAACAACATGTTGCTTCCTTGAGAACCCTTGAGTGGGATGTCCCTTTCTCTTACTTCCAGACCTCAGCTTCCTGCTCTTAAGCTTGGGGTTTGGAGTTCCTTGATAGGTTGTCACTTGTTGGTTTCCATGTTCGTTCCTTTGGCTGGAGTTGTTAATGCTATTCCTGCCTCCATTGGGATTGTTTGCATTGATTTGTGCCATAGCAGCGGTTACTGCCGCCGTTACAGCAGCTTGAAATGTAGCAGAGTCCATCTGCAGGAGCGGTGTCTCACGAGTGCGCTTGTTATTCTTGCGAGATGGCATTTTTCCTGCTGCTCGTTGATAATCTAGTTTGTAAGTAATGATCATCATTCCTGGTTGTACTCTATAATACTTTGCATCTTGTTGTATAGTTCTTACTGCTTCCATCAACATCCCTATGATGTATTTACGGTAGTAGGTAGTCACAGATTTGGCACGACCGTCACGTCTATCCTTAGAGTATATAAGGTGTTTTGGTTTCGAGATTCCTTAAGTCTCTAGTGGTCTCGAGGGTTCGCTTGTTCATATAATTGAGTGCAGTAATATGAAATCAATATGGCACATAGTTGTTTCAGGGGTAAGTACCATCTTAGTACACGAAAGAGAGTCATGTCGGAAGTAGGGGGAACTAGAAAAGGCTGATCCTAATCGTGGCGGGAAGTGTCTAGTGGTGGTGCTGGTGAAGTGGACGCACCTCGGAGACGAGCTACTTGTTGCTCGGTATCTCGTTGGCGTACTTCCCAAACTAACTGTCTTGCTCGAGAGTCTCCATTCACTTCCCGTGTTTGCCTTTCATCCCTCTTAATAGCAAACCACATTTATTTCGTTCGATTTGGGGTGTCTTGAGCTTGGTTATCAATACCTCGGGTGCGTCAGACCAAGACTGGGAGGGCCTGGTCAGCGGGTCCATTATGGCCAATGGTCGGAGAGACCTTGGTTCCTGCCCTAGGGTGGTCGTATCCCCTGCTGGTGACTCTATTTCCAAATTTCGTATGCCCAAGGGGGCATGGGGCCACTAGGGACCACACGATAAGTCGGTACTCTGGCTTTTCATGGATGGTTGATGACATCAGATTCTGCATCCGATTCATCATCATTTCTGTCCTTGGGCTCTTCCTCCTCGAGGTCCACTATTGACTCAGCGGATTCACATGCGAGTTCTACTCCGTATTCCTCTGGTGGTTCTTTCTCTGGGTCGAGCCACCCTACTATATCCTGACTAGGGAGATAGGGTTTCCTGACTAATGATACTTGTCTATAGCGTATTGCACGAAGGGCTATGAATACTAGAATCAAATAGCATACCAATTACTCCTATAACCCTACAACTATTGCATAGATTAAGTTGGGGTTCCCTTCTTGGGGATTAAGGGGTATGATTTTGGATTCCCTAGCTATCACGATTTCTTCAAGACATGTGATGGTTGTACCTTGGAGGGGATGTAGTTGATTAGGCTACATCCGCTCCTTGATACCACTAAGAACAGTCCTGGATAAACCGAGATACTAGTATTATCTTGTTTGGTTCGGTGTTAGGTTCTCGTTCCTAATACAAGCAAGGGTGTTTTATTGTTATGTTTTACTTGTTCTGTTCAGAGTTATGTTAGTCCCTCTTTTGGTTTATAATTGCATATCAATGTATGGTTAGATATGCTAGTTCACTATAAACAAAGCTCTGATACCAACCTGTCACACCCCCGAACCAGACGGCGGAAACGTCCGGGGGCTGTTGTGACTCAATTGAATACCATCACAATGAATATACATGAAACATAACATCATTCATCACCAACATTTGAATATTACAACTGATAGTGTTTACATTTAGTACATTGTTCCCTAACATTACATGCCCAAAAAGTAGATTGTTCGGTACTAATTAAACAAGCAGCAAAACGTCACTGAGTACACTTATCCCTTCGATTTATCTGTTACCTGAGAATACAAGTATTTTGAAAAACGTCAACATATGAAATGTTGGTGAGTTCATAAGTATGTTTGTGAAAATGATTTGTATAACTTTGAAAACCACCAGAAAATCCAATATTTTCTGAAAATAGTATAGCGTAAAAGAAAGTGTGAAGATCCGTGAGTATGCTTGTTTGTTTTCTACAGATGTAAGCGTACGATTTGCAAAACTCAGTGTGTAGTTCGTAGGTGTATGAATTGAAAACCCTAGGAAAACCCGACGTTTTCCTATCACTTTGCTTTAATTAGTTTATGTGTTGTTATTTCGTTACGTTAGAGGTATTCGTTGAGCTCCGGAGGCATTGGGTGTACAGTGGGTTGTGAATTGTTGTAACATACGTTAATGAAAACGTCTAGTTGAAAACCGTACAAGCGATCCCTTAGGCGTCGCTCGCACTTATTCACATAACCCAACCCTCCCGGACTTCTGTAGTCCCACGACCAAAGGGAAAAGGAGAAGGTGCGAAACCCTCGGTATTTCCCTACGTCGTTCAAGACCATTGCGAATGCGAAGGGCCCGAAGCCTAACTCGCAATCGTGAGTTCCCGACTTTACTAGCAGTACCGAAGGACCCTAGGGGACCAACAGCACGTTTGCCATTGAAAGTCCTTTTACACGAGGTTAAGTCGTATTGGACCCAACTACATGTAAGCAAGTATCCTTTGGGCCTAAAGATCATGTCATCGGGCTAGCTAGGCCAAACAAGCATGATTTGAAACTTTTGGGCCTAAGGAAGGTACGTCGACGTATAGAGTAGTTCCACGAGTGTATAGAGTTCCGAGAGTTCCATGTGTGTATTGAGCGTCGTAGTGTTAGTAGTTTTGGATTTGTTATTGATTCGAGACCGAATCAATTCGTTTGATAACGATTGTTGGTGATATTGTGTATTGTAATTTATCGAGAGTCGTAGTGTTAGTCTTGGTTCACAACGAGTGTATTGAATTAACATTGAAAATTTTCAGTTTACAACCCCTCTTTATTTTGTAAATTTACTTTATCACCCCTTTAAGTAAATTAATTTCCGGTTTAGTCCTTAAACCATTTTTCTTGGCATTTTAACATCAAAATTTAATGAAATTGATATTTTTCAGCACCTTTTTAATTGAAAACAGTTTTAGACCTTGAAAATACAAATTTTCTCGGTTGTAGCCCTTTATTTCAAAATTTTTACACTTTTGGCCCAAATTGGAAATTTTTTGCAACTTTGGTCCTTTTTAACTATGGAAAGCATTTTTGACCTTTGAAATGTATTTAGAACACTAATAACCCATTGTTTTGAAGAAAATTAAGGTTCAGCCCCTCAAGTTTGGGAAATTTCGCATATTGGGCCCTATTGGGCCGAAAATGTCATTTTTAGCCCATTAAGCTTGAAATTTATGTTTTTAATCCTCCAAAAGAGTATATTTTCAGAAAATACATTATGGAAACTGTCTTGACTCATCTCACCCATCAGAATTCGAAATATTTCATTTTGGGCCCTTTAACTTTATATTTTTAACATTTTATGTCCAAAAATTGAGTTTTTAGCCCAAAGAAGATGTTATTAAGCCATTTAGCTATTTTTCTTGGAACACTTTGTATGTAGAAAGATATTTGATGCTAGTATCATTTAACATAAAGTATATCTCGATTTTTAGGGGTTTATGGCTAGATCCAACATTATAACGCACAAAAACACACATATAAGCATAGAAATCATACAAGGCATACAAAACACATATAGATCTACACTTTCACTTGTATTCCCCCCCCCCCACAAAACTTATAAAACAGAAAAATAGGGGGTATGAAGCTCACCTTAGGGGGTAGTTTCGGTTCTTGAAGAAAAGATGGAAGAAAACTTGGTGATTTTCGGCCCTAGCACCCCTTGATGAAGATCTCGAGTTTATGGAGTTTTCTAGGAGTATGATCACCAAAGAAACTTGTTTAGAATAAGAGATCTCATGTGAGAGGGGAGTTTTGAAGCTTAGACATGGAAAAACTTACCAAAGGATGATGATAACCTTGAAGAATCCTCTTGAAACACAAGAAAAATTTCGAGACTTTGAATGGAGAGGAAGAGAGAAGTCTTGAGTGATTTAGAGAGATTTTTGTGAGATGTGTGTGTGTGTGTAAACTCTCGGCCAAGGGAAGGGAAAGAGAGAAATGAGAAGTGAGTGAAGTGACATGTGCATGGAAACATGTGTTTGTGCATGGAGATTCATGAGAGAATAAGGAGGTGGCATTGAAAGTCAAACCTTCTTCATTTCTTCTTGGATTTGGGCCATGGGCCGAGGATTTAGAAGGAAAAGGAAAAATTTGGGCTTTTATGCCCTCTAGCCCATGTAGAAGTTAGGTTGGATGAGTTTTAACTTAAAAGAAATATAATATGATTTTTACCCTTTGTTGGACTAGTTTAGGTTATTCATGTTTCAAAACTCTTAATTTATTTCATTTTAGGCCCAATATGGCCCATAATGTTGAAATAAATTAATTTGGGTCCAATTAGAGCCCATTTAAGGGTTCTAAGCCCATGATAGTCAAATTGGAAGCTTATTGGTCCATAGAGTCCAATAAGGAAGTCCTAGTCCAAAATGGACCTAATCAAGAACTTCTAGGGTTTCCAACCCTTATTTGAGCATATGAGATATATTTGAATGAGAATAGAGTATAGTATTCACTTAGAGTATATGCTTTTACTATGGATAATGTTTATGTGAGAAGAGAATTTCCTAGCTAAAAATGCTAGTTGTGACATCATCCCCCCGTTAGAGGGAATTTCATCCCGAAATTCCTTCGAAAGATAGGTTCATGAATGAGAGAACAGGTACTCCAGCTGATCTTCGCGTTTCCCATGTGAATTTCGGTCCACGCTTAGCGTTCCATCGAACCTTCACAATCGGAATGCGGCATTGTTTTGTACGCTTTATTTCTTATCCAATACATCGACTAGTTCTTCGACGCACAAGAGACTCTTGTTTATTTCGATTTCCTTGTAAAGGAATGATAAGAGTCTCATCTGATATTCCTTTGATAAAACACAATTCCCGACTTGACACCCCAATGGCTTACGCCGCTTGTCAGAATAGCTCTTATGTCGGTCTCGCGATGTTTGAATTCAAGCTTTGATTTGGATTATTTTCTCTGTTGTTTTGCAAATGGTTTCTGGTCTCATGAGAGTACTGGCGAGTGATATACATCTATGACTATAAAGAGTTTCGAAACGAGCAATCTTGACGCTCGTGCGATAACTGTTATTGTAGGGGAATCCAATCATGGGCAATCGGGTATCCCATGACTTGTTGAATTCGAGCACCTAGACTTATAGCATGAATTTGAGTGGTTGAATAGTTCGTTCTCTTTGGCTAGCGGTTGAGAGTAGCAAACAATGCTCATATTTAGCTATGTTCCCATAGCCTTCTGGAATGACTGTCAAAGTCATGATGTAATCATGTTATCTCGGTCCGAAATGGTAGTTACTGATACTTCACGGAGTCTCAGGATCTGTATTGGCAAGAAATGGGCAGATTGGGTTAACCTATCGACGATCACCCGGATAGCGCCCAACTCAACTCTTATAATAATAAGCTTTGTCTTTTGACTTCGAGGGTTTTATCCATCCCTGCAGTGCTTTCATTGCGATATTCTCCAGCTTTGATGCTTTCAAGGCTGGTCGTGGATGTTGACAGTGTTTTGTTCTTGCCTCGAGAGTAGATGAGTATGTTATTGATGAAAATAATGAAAAAGGACGACTAGGAATGGTTGGGAAAACTCGGTTTGTAGGGTCCATCAATACCGTGGGAGCAATCATTAGACCGAAGGGTATCACAATGAATTTGAAATGGTCGCGACGAGTTCGGAATGCAGTTTTGGAATGTCGCCTTCTCGGACTCAGAGTTGATGATAACCGATTCTTAGATCTATTTAAAAGAAGTAACGAGCTCCTTGGAGCTGGCCAAATAGATCGTCAGTCCGTGGAAGTAGGTATCGACTTTTAATAGGGAGATTATTCAATTTCCTAAAATCGACGTACCTTCGGAAGGATCTGTCTTCTTGAAAAACAAGACCGGAGCTCTCTAGGATGAGAAGCTTGGTCTAATGAATCCTTTGCGCAACAATTCTACTCAGTTGACAGGATAACTTGTGAATTTTTGGCGGGAATCAACCTATAGGGTGAATTGGCAATTGATGTGGTTCCCGATATGAGGTTGATTCGAAATTCGACCTGTCACTCTCGGATATTCCCGAAAGTTCCTCGGGAAACACATTTGGAAAAATTCACATGCTACTGGAATACCTTGTATGCCTACCTCTTCTTCGGTCTTGTCCACAACATGAGTGAGGAGAACGTAGTTCTTCTGGTGCAGGCACTTCTGCGCCTTGATGCACGAGATAGGAAGAGGATTGGTGCTAGGTTTATCACCATGGATTATTAGAGTTTTCGTGATTAGGAAGGTGAAGGCAAACGGCCTTCTCGCGACACATAGTATCGGCACGGTGGGGGCTTAACCCAACCATGACGATTATCACATTAGAACTCCTAATATTTATCGGCAAGAAATCTATTTGTAATGAATGGCTGTGTAGTGTTAAGGTGTACTCCACATAAGTACCCTAGGTTAAATCGGTTTTTCCCATTGGCCATGTCCATTGAGAAGGCTTAGCTTAGCTTTGGGAATGTTATTTTAGTAAGCGTTTGAATATGTTACTAATCGAAACTTCGCTCAGGTTTACCATTGAATAAGAGGTAAGCGAAAGAGTTGTCAAGTGGGAACGTACCAGTAATAACCCTTGGGTCTTGGATTGCTACGCCTTGACCCCAGGTCAGGACCATTTCTGATCCTTCTGCACCTTGGTTGTTATTCTTGGGGCAACTACGCCTGAAGTGACCGGTTCCTCGTTACTCATAGTAGGTGTGGATGGTCTCATCATTGGTGTTGTTGTTAGGGTTGTTGCGATTGTTGTCGTTTTCATTAGGCTGACGCTTCCGGCATGGATAAGTTCTACAGTAAATTGGGCGGTGTGATTCTTTCGGTTGCATTTGTCACAATGCATCCCCTGGCAGGCTCCATTATGATGGAATTTGCACTAGTTGCATTTTGGAAGGATTCCAACATGTGGTCTCCTGGTTGTTGGTGTAATAAGGGTCATGGTCTAATGAACAGCAACAACATGTTGCTTCCTTGAGAACCCTTGAGTGGGATGTCCCTTTCTCTTACTTCCAGACCTCAGCTTCCTACTCTTAAGCTTGGGGTTTGGAGTTCCTTGATAGGTTGTCACTTGTTGGTTTCCATGTTCGTTCCTTTGGCTGGAGTTGTTAATGCTATTCCTGCCTCCATTGGGGTTGTTTGCATTGATTTGTGCCATAGCTGCGGTTACTGCCGCCGTTACAGCAGCTTGAAATGTAGCAGAGTCCATCTGCAGGAGCGGTGTCTCACGAGTGCGCTTGTTATTCTTGCGAGATGGCATTTTTCCTGCTGCTCGTTGATAATCTAGTTTGTAAGTAATGATCATCATTCCTGGTTGTACTCTATAATACTTTGCATCTTGTTGTATAGTTCTTACTGCTTCCATCAACATCCCTATGATGTATTTACGGTAGTAGGTAGTCACAGATTTGGCACGACCGTCACGTCTATCCTTAGAGTATATAAGGTGTTTTGGTTTCGAGATTCCTTAAGTCTCTAGTGGTCTCGAGGGTTCGCTTGTTCATATAATTGAGTCTTTGCAGTAATATGAAATCAATATGGCACATAGTTATTTCAGGGGTAAGTACCATCTTAGTACACGAAAGAGAGTCATGTCGGAAGTAGGGGGAACTAGAAAAGGCTGATCCTAATCGTGGCGGGAAGTGTCTAGTGGTGGTGCTGGTGAAGTGGACGCACCTCGGAGACGAGCTACTTGTTGCTCAGTATCTCGTTGGCGTACTTCCCAAACTAACTGTCTTGCTCGAGAGTCTCCATTCACTTCCCGTGTTTGCCTTTCACCCCTCTTAATAGCAAACCACATTTATTTCGTTCGATTTGGGGTGTCCTGAGCTTGGTTATCAATACCTCGGGTGCGTCAGACCAAGACTGGGACGGCCTGGTCAGCGGGTCCATTATGGCCAATGGTCGGAGAGACCTTGGTTCCTGCCCTAGGGTGGTCGTATCCCCTGCTGGTGACTCTATTTCCAAATTTCGTATGCCCAAGGGGGCATGGGGCCACTAGGGACCACACGATAAGTCGGTACTCTGGCTTTTCATGGATGGTTGATGACATCAGATTCTGCATCCGATTCATCATCATTTCTGTCCTTGGGCTCTTCCTCCTCGAGGTCCACTATTGACTCAGCGGATTCACATGCGAGTTCTACTCCGTATTCCTCCGGTGGTTCTTTCTCTGGGTCGAGCCACCCTACTATATCCTGACTAGGGAGATAGGGTTTCCTGACTAATGATACTTGTCAATAGCGTATTGCACGAAGGGCTACGAATACTAGAATCAAATAGCATACCAATTACTCCTATAACCCTACAACTATTGCATAGATTTAGTTGGGGTTCCCTTCTTGGGGATTAAGGGGTATGATTTTGGATTCCCTAGCTATCACGATTTCTTCAAGACATGTGATGGTTGTACCTTGGAGGGGATGTAGTTGATTAGGCTACATCCGCTCCTTGATACCACTAAGAACAGTCCTGGATTAACCGAGATACTAGTATTATCTTGTTTGGTTTGGTGTTAGGTTCTCGTTCCTAATATAATCAAGGGTGTGTTATTGTTATGTTTTACTTGTTTTGTTCAGAGTTATGTTAGTCCCTCTTTTGGTTTATAGTTGCATATCAATGTATGGTTAGATATGCTAGTTCACTATGAACAAAGCTCTGATACCAACCTGTCACACCCCCGAACCAGACGGCGGAAACGTCCGGGGGCTGTTGTGACTCAATTGAATACCATCACAATGAATATACATGAAACATAACATCATTCATCACCAACATTTGAATATTACAACTGATAGTGTTTACATTTAGTACATTGTTCCCTAACATTACATGCCCAAAAAGTAGATTGTTCGGTGCTAATTAAACAAGCAGCAAAACGTCACTGAGTACACTTATCCCTTCGATTTATCTGTTACCTGAGAATACAAGTATTTTGAAAAACGTCAACATATGAAATGTTGGTGAGTTCATAAGTATGTTTGTGAAAATGATTTGTATAACTTTGAAAACCACCAGAAAATCCGATATTTTCTGAAAATAGTATAGCGTAAAAGAAAGTGTGAAGATCCGTGAGTATGCTTGTTTGTTTTCTACAGATGTAAGTGTACGATTTGCAAAACTCAGTGTGTAGTTCGTAGGTGTATGTGACAACCCGAAATTTCTATTCTAAATCAAACCATTTCAATCCAATAGTAGTAGAGCAGTTACAGTGAAAATTCAAACTTGTGGAATAAGTTTGGCAGTTTTAGGGTTTTACACCTAAGGAGTTATTAGGAGAGTGGTTGCACTAGGATGTTGTGCAACACTGTAATCCCATTACTCTAGGTCATTAGAATCCATTCCGAGAAAAGAAATATTTTCTGCCAAAAATCTCAGGACTATAAATAGAATTCTGAACCAAAATGGTTCATTAGTTGAATTCCAAATAGAGAAAAGTCAATTTCTCTCTCACGGATCTTCGGGTTTTCATCCCAGATTGTGAGTCTACTTCCCTAAATGTGTTTTAATACTTGTTATATGCTTTATAACATTGTTTACATGTCCAAAACACAAGATCCGGGAGTTTACTGCCCAAGAACGTTCTTGGGGAGTAAACTCCAAGATCAAGCCTAAAGGCCACATAGTCCCATTTCCGTGTTAGGCATCTATCTAAGGACTTAGTGTATGATCATTAGAGGCTTGAAACAAATCAAAATCAAGTAGATTGAGGAGTTTACGGCCAAGGAACCACCTCTTGGGCCGTAAACTCCAAAGTAAAGGGCACAAATGAGTGCCTTGTGATCCCTAGCCTTAGAACAAACACCTAGAAGCTTTAAACTCATGATTTATGCCATCAAAACCCTTAGAAATCATTTCTATAAGGGAGTTTACGGCCAAGAAACTCCTTGGGCCGTAAACTCCAAGTTTTAGGCTCCAAAATGCCTTCAAACACTTCCTAAGGCTTAGTATTCATTTTTGGCATGTACCTTAATGTGTTTAGGACCTACATAACACATGAAAAGCATAAGTGTTGGAGAGTTTACGGCCAAGAGTAATTCTTGGGCCGTAAACTCCTTAAATGGGGTCAAAGGACACCCTAGACACTTCCATAGGCCAAGAAACTTTTAGGGCTTGTACCTAGATGAGATATGGACTAGTTAAAATTCTTAGGACCTCATGTGTGAGGGAGTTTACGGCCCAAAGAGTTCTATGGCCGTAAACTCCATCAAATGGTCCCATTTAGTGCCTTAAACCTCCCTTAATCTAAGTATTGAAGCCTAGACTTGTTCCTAGAATTGTTAGACACTTGAAAAGACAATAAGAACCCTCCCAAGGGAGTTTACGGCCGTAAACTCCAAGGGAAAAGGGTCTTTGGGCCGTAAACTCCCCTTAGGAGTCAATATGGTACCTTAAACTCTTGTCTAGCCTTGAAGCAATTCCCCTCTAAAGTTGTAGTACTTCTATGCACCATTTCATGGCTTGTTTGAGAGTTTACGGCCAGGAGCCTACTCCCCTGGGCCATAAACTCTAATGAATATGGTCTTTTGACCATAAACTTCCATTAGGGGCATTGCACTTCGTTGTTGCAACCCATTAGCCTCCTAGCACTTGACCAAAAGTGTTGTCCTCGTGCTTAAATGTTTATACTTGTATAATTACTGATTTAGTCTCTAATTATTTATATACATATGTCTTAATATGTAATTAGGATCATTGTGTGTGTCTAAGTCTCCACTTGACACCAAGCACTTGTTCGATCCTTGCGTACGATAACAGCCGTTCAATTCCAGTCACATACTGCAGGTGAGTTCATACCCCTTAACTAATGTTTTAAACTATTTCAAATGTTTTATGGGGGGGGGATACAAGTAGAATCATGCTACTTATTATGTCAATCACATGTGATTTGTAAGTAGGACATTATTACTTATTACATCAATCACATGTGATTAATATACAGCATTCAAAAGATTTGGCTACTCATTAGCCGTTTTACCAAACAGTTTCCTTCAAATGATTTTTATAAACATTTTATATGTTTTCAAACTACTTCTTACACTGTACTTCTTACTCTGTTTATCATACTTCAAACTTATTTACAACTGTGTTTCAAACAAATGTTCCTTTATACTCAAAACTGTTTTATTATACTTATGCCTTCAAATTGTTTTATAGATTGACATCAAGTCGATCTTCTCTTAAAATAATATTTTTGTTTCAATTGTTTTACAAAACTTACTTATGCTTTTATTTTATTATAAATTGCATGCCTCTGTATGTATAGTTATATAAGAAATGTTTAAAAGACATAGGAAGACTATCCACCCTATTTCCTTTTCGCGCCTTGAGATGTGGTCTAGTGGGACATTGGGTATTCATCCGAAAGTCGTTTAAAGATTTGTTATATATCATGTGTACATATATAGTCATAAAAGGTCCTTCCAGTTCATCCTATGCCCTTGGGTAGAAAGGGTATACATCCACGTCAATACGTACCACTTAGTTTACTAGTAAGCTACCATATGGGTAGTTCAGGAAGACACTAGAACCATTACTAGAACGCGATATCATACAATGAGTCAGTTCATTCATGAGTCAATACTTTCTAGAACATTACTGTACATTACATATACATCTATACTAGGACGAGAACGTATACAAGAATACTAGAACGTTTACATTACTATACTTGCTAGATAGAGAGAGCACACATTACAGCTAGCACACTTAGAACATTATAGTACAATTACATGATCACACTTACATGAGTACAATTACATGATCACACTTACATGAGTACAATTACATGATCACACTTACATGAGTACAATTACATGATCACACTTACATGAGTACGCTTACATATACGAGAATACGTTGATTACGGTGATTTAAATCGGAGCATGACTTAAAACCTCATGACTTGAGTTGCGGCCAGAGTCTCTTGAAGGGGGAGCGTTGAGTTTGCGTATAGATTCTATAATGGATTGACTATCCTACGCCTTGCTGCTAGCTACAGCGGGACCTACAGGTCTGCGGGTGCCAAACGTCATACCTTAATTTCGACCATTCTTATGTCGATGAAGCCAGTCCTTAGTATGAGTTTGTGTATAGATCTATGCTGGATTGACAATCCTATACCTTGCTGCTAGCTACAGCCGGACCTGCAGGTCTGCGGGTGCCAAACGTCATTTCTTTATTACGACCATTCATTATGTCGTTGTTACTAGTCGATAGTATGGCGCAATTTATCACGTAATGCCTTTGCCAAGATCCGGCCTGAGGTAGTTAGTACGGTAGTAGCCCTTTTAGAACTACGTTTAGTACTACGTTAATTTTTCCAGTACATATTTTAGTGATAATCTCACTTAAACAAAGTTGTACAAACTATATTTTTGGATAATGATAGTTATACTTTGGAAAAATACTTACTCTTACAAGCGACATACACACACAGAACAGTTAAGTCTTGGTAGAAGACTCCTTTTGTTACTAATAGGAATCATAGGGATTTCTAGGGATTTTCAAACATTTACAGTTGAGCTACAAACATTTTCATACTTATACTAGCTTTCTTTCAAAGCAATGTCAAGTCTTAGAAATTATAAGTTTTCACAAATTAAGACACATTAATACTTATGATCTCACCAGCTTTATAGCTGATACTCGCTTTCAAAATTACTTGTATCCTCAGGTCATCATAGACAGGTACCGATGCAAGGAGAAAGGAAGATGGAGCTTATTCAAGACTTATCTTTCATTTTGATTTATGCTTCAGTGTATATCAAGATTTGACAGAATATAATTGTATAATAATTATTTTATTAATGCAATGGATGATGTTGTTGCTTGTTTACTACTTTACATTGTTGTTGATATTATACATGACGTCCTCCGCCCTAGAACGTTTCCGCCGTTCTTGGTTTTGGGGTGTGACAGATTGGTATCAGAGCATTGTTTATAGTGAATTAAGTATATCAACCCATAAAAGATATGGTAACTATAAATACATAAGGGATTAAAAATACTCTGACCAAGGGTTTATAATTTAAATAGTAAAATATTTAAGTAAGTATATGTGCTGCATTCATACTAAAATCAGTGTCATTAGGACAATACAAAAGAATTACGATTGTTGGGCAACACAAGTGGGCTTAGAGACATATGGTCAAAACTGGGAAGATATAGCCTGATCGCCTATATTATCCAAGGGTTGACTAGCATGTGCCTAAGTTTAAGTGTGTGGTTGCAGCAATGCTAAAATCTTACCAACCCTACCACAATGAGAACAATAGAACATAACAATAAATTTAAAATACTATAGGTGTATTTTGGTGTTACTATAAGTACTTTATACTTGAGAATTAAAATGGGATCTTCATTTCTAAGTTAATAGTTGCTAAGTGGATACACTGAGGCTACATGTAATTAGGATGTTATAGACTCAGAATCTGTGATAATTTTGCCTTACCCCTATTCTATGTGAATAAGGAGTTAAGGTCACTTATTCGAAGGTCTATCCTATTTAGATTACACATAGCTGGTATGCACTTCACAAATAGCGATGTAAGTAATGAAGGTTGTCTAAATAATTATCTAGATAGTTGTCTAATAATTATCTTCTTACCCAAAATTCTCGCATAGAAATCATAACTGGACTCCATCCCCTTGACAACCAGTATCTTCCGGATGAAGTCATAGCTGGTTGGTTTGGAGAAGAACCAGAGAATGATCATCCTATCCCCTTGGATGATCACCATGATGAAGACCTTTCGTATGATACTAACCCCGAGCTAGAGGTTGAGAACCTACCCCGAGCAACTCCTGTTTCAATTCCTAACCCTCTTCCGACTTATCATGGCCCGACCCGGAGTGAGTGGAATGCTTGGAAACAGGGAGCCAAGGATAAGATCAGTTTATGCTATTTAATGGTGACCGAAGCTTTTACGACTTGAGCAATGAGGGCTTAGCAGATATAGTCTTGCCAATCTTGGACCGCAGAGAGGCCAAAATGAGATTCAAGGCAAGACAGCTCTACATCAGATTCCAGAAGTAGTCACCTATGCTAGAATGCATACCCTCTACACCATTCATCTAGAATATACTCACGAGAGAGCAGTGAGAAACCATGAAACCCTGCTGCAAGCACTGGCTGAATCACGAGCCGAAGTCATAGAGCTCCGAATACGCCAGATGGTGTTCGAAAGACACCTACTTGACAAGGAACGTCAATTGGTTGAACTAAGAGTTCACCAGAGGGATGACCGTCGCCCGTATTAGACGCTTTACTTTATTTCCCTTATAAAAAGAAATCGTGTTTTTCTGTCTATGCCCGATGTGGTATTTTCTATGAAACTATCTTGTTCCGTAAGTACTTTAGTTAGGTCATTATGCTGTCAGGAACTATCTTCTATGGATATGATGTAAGACCTTTACAAGGTCATCTTCCCGAATCTTTACATCGTGGATATCAAAGATATTGACAGCCGACTAACTTCTGTGTCATTCTTCATCCAAGTACTTTTATCTTACTTTCATTGGAGTCTATCTGAATCATACTTTAGTCAAGTCATTGGACTAAGGTGATTTATTCCAGGAGACACTTCCAAGTCTCTTTCAGTGGTTGGATCTTGTTATTCACCAACCCACGATACCTCAGCTCGAAAGGCAAACGTCTTGAGACCATTATACGAACATACTACCCTACAATACCAGGACTGCATCATAGGGATGTAGGTCAAACCTTAGCGAACATACATTCATTCCTTATCGGGACTGCATCATAGGGATGTAGGTCAAACTTTCGAGATCATACTCTTACTCTTTTCATGAACAATCTAAGTGCATCAGGGTCAACCAGAATCGCTTACAAATCTTTACTCTTTCATGTTACAGAATCATGTCGTCATCCGGAAACAACCAACCAAGCAACGAGACCTCTACTTTCCCCATGGACGCCGCTACCTTTCAAACGGTATTTACAGCTGCCGTAGTGGCTGCCGTAACCGCGGTCATTGCGCACCGTAGCACTAACAACACGGTCGATACTGCTGATGGGAATGAAGTTCCCAATCGTGATATCCATCCAGGAAGTCACCCAACAGTAACAGTCACAGGCTCGCAAAGCCAGAAAGCAGAGAACAAGAAACGAAAGCGTCAAGCCCGGAAAGAAAACAAGAGAGCCCAAAAGCTGGCTATACCACAACAGCACGTGGAAACCCCTTCCGTTCCCATACCACGCAGATCATATGAGGGAAAACTCCCGAAGTGTGAGAAGTGTAGTTTCCATCATCATGGGGCTTGCCATGAGAGGCAATGTTGCAATTGCCTGAACATAGGGCATCATGCTCGTGACTGTGGAGCACCGAAATGACCTGTCACTCAAGTCCCTTCCATCGAGACAAACCCTGCGCACAAGACGAGTTATAGTGCAGAACGATTCAAGAAGCAATTTTCAAGGTGGAGTAACGAGGAAGGCACTCGTGTCCACATAACACTAGCTAAGCACCGAAATCCCGTCACCAAAGCTAGTACTAGCCAGACATGCCACCAATGTGGTGAGACAGGGCACTTCAAGAAAGATTGCCCGATAACGCAGAATTCTGGCGCAGATGGGAAAATTCTCAGGATCACAGCTGCGGGAGAGCCTGCTCAGGAACCACGTTAAGGTATTTAAGGCGTTTCGTTGTAATAGAGTTATAAACTAACTAGGACTAGTGCAACTAGAGTCTTACCCTTTTGCGAGATCCTGTCTGTATAGGAATTCTCGTGCTGCATATACTTGTCTTTTGTAGTATATCTTATTTCGCAGCAATAGTCTTGTGGTAAATCTAAAGTACTGTAACTCTGTTCATGGTTGCATAGTTGTGTTTTGTCTGTAACCGCCTTATGTTAATTCTAATGTCTTTAAAGTTTCTGTATGATTCCGACATTATCATACGACTCGATAAAAAAAAATTGATCCTCACGAAAACAACTTCTTGCGTACATCTCTTTCTTCTAGATCACGATTACAGCGAACCCGTCATATCGGAACGCTGAAGTACTCATTCCAGGAGTACCTCTTAGTTATCTTCTTTCCGAAGAAATCCCCGAAGTACCACTCGTGCAGTACGTCAAGTTCAATTCAGGGATTCGTGCGGATGATCTATCACTGAGGAAGGTATACATAAGAATGTTATATAATCAAGGTTCTACAGGTTTAGAATTGATGATTCCGCCTTAACTCTTTTCATCCTTGGGAGGTAAGGGTAAGGAAGAATCAGTTATTCGACTACCTTTTCAATCTTAATTATATACGACTCGTATACACGAAATTGTGATCGTGAAGCCCTGTATGAATTCTAAAATGGACTTCAGGACGGAGAAACTGCCTAAGTATACGAGTAATCACATCGTCATGTGAATAAACTTAGAACCCAGTATGACTCCTGAAAACAGATCACCCTATAGTTTAAACACCCACGGAGATACAAGAATAGTACGAACAACTCAGCGAACTACACATAAATAGAATTAGAAGACTAGGGTTCTCACCCTCGAGAACCCCGGTCAGATTCTTCCAGAGATCGATGGATCGCATCGCATGTGCCTCGGATATCGAGGACTCCGTCAAGATTTTCATAGAAATCATGATCTCTGCCTCGCATAGACAAAATGGTTGAGCAAACGTAAGGAAATAATCTACTTCCAGGAATGGACCTAAGATCCGAAAATCATCAGTTCGATGTGTTAGGGAAGGATGTCTGGGAGACTATCTTCCGAATTCGATGCGGATGCCTCAAGTCCATAGTGATACCTTTCGGATAGGACCCGTACGCCATGGTTTTCATGAGATAAATGATTAGGGTTACGTCTTTCTTACTTGGATCAATTCGTCATTTCCCCATGAAAGGACTTACTTATCTACCCTCGTAGTAAAAAGAAAGCCCATGGGAACATTCCTTCAGAGGAACTTCTCGTGAAGTTCTCTAGGCACGAGTTCTGAAATTGAAGAGTCAAATTTCTAGGACACACTGTTAGTAAGGTGAGAAATTTTGAGTACTCTTTCAATTTGCCAAAAACATTTGAGCATTCATCGACAACAGAGAAGCCGACAGCTTTCGCCAAATTCTAGGCCTTACCGACCTACCGCCTTAGTTCATTCAGAACTCCTCACAAGCTTCAGAAACTCGTACGACTTTGGCCCAGCGAGGGGTGGCCTTTGACTGAGAAGTTACACAAGAAAAGGAACCTTTGAGATTCCAAGTGAGTGACCAAAATCTTTAGGATAACTCACTTGGAGAATGGATTTATACGCTTCGTAAAGCGTGAAAAATCTAAATCCAATATAGTTAGGACCTCCAAAATTCTTATCGGAATCTGTCCTATGCCTCGCACAAACTAGACCTACTCCGCGAACTCAGTAACGTACTTTCTACTTTTCGCATCTCGATCGTGAAACCATACCTTTCCGTTAGGACTCTTACAAGTCCATTCGTCGAGATCTTTGCCTTCGTATCAGAACCGTAGTGACCCTCGACTGAGAGGTCAAGTGAACGAAGCAACGCCGTCGCCAACTAGTGAAGGTTCGTTGGGATACCAACCGAGAGCCCGATTTCACTTAAGTACGCTAGAACCAATCGATTAGGAAGTTTCCTCCTCACGACTCGATCATTCGTGCATACTTCCTTGCCTAATTTCTAATTTCGGGACGAAATTCCCTTTAACAGGGGGATGATGTGACAACCCGAAATTTCTATTCTAAATCAAACCATTTCAATCCAATAGTAGTAGAGCAGTTACAGTGAAAATTCAAACTTGTGGAATAAGTTTGGCAGTTTTAGGGTTTTACACCTAAGGAGTTATTAGGAGAGTGGTTGCATTAGGATGTTGTGCAACACTGTAATCCCATTACTCTAGGTCATTAGAATCCATTCCGAGAAAAGAAATATTTTCTGCCAAAAATCTCAGGACTATAAATAGAATTCTGAACCAAAATGGTTCATTAGTTGAATTCCAAATAGAGAAAAGTCAATTTCTCTCTCACGGATCTTCGGGTTTTCATCCCAGATTGTGAGTCTACTTCCCTAAATGTGTTTTAATACTTGTTATATGCTTTATAACATTGTTTACATGTCCAAAACACAAGATCCGGGAGTTTACCGCCCAAGAACGTTCTTGGGGAGTAAACTCCAAGATCAAGCCTAAAGGCCACATAGTCCCATTTCCGTGTTAGGCATCTATCTAAGGACTTAGTGTATGATCATTAGAGGCTTGAAACAAATTAAAATCAAGTAGATTGAGGAGTTTACGGCCAAGGAACCACCTCTTGGGCCGTAAACTCCAAAGTAAAGGGCACAAATGAGTGCCTTGTGATCCCTAGCCTTAGAACAAACACCTAGAAGCTTTAAACTCATGATTTATGCCATCAAAACCCTTAGAAATCATTTCTATAAGGGAGTTTACGGCCAAGAAACTCCTTGGACCGTAAACTCCAAGTTTTAGGCTCCAAAATGCCTTCAAACACTTCCTAAGGCTTAGTATTCATTTTTGGCATGTACCTTAATGTGTTTAGGACCTAGATAACACATGAAAAGCATAAGTGTTGGAGAGTTTACGGCCAAGAGTAATTCTTGGGCCGTAAACTCCTTAAATGGGGTCAAAGGACACCCTAGACACTTCCATAGGCCAAGAAACTTTTAGGGCTTGTACCTAGATGAGATATGGACTAGTTAAAATTCTTAGGACCTCATGTGTGAGGGAGTTTACGGCCCAAAGAGTTCTATGGCCGTAAACTCCATCAAATGGTCCCATTTAGTGCCTTAAACCTCCCTTAATCTAAGTATTGAAGCCTAGACTTGTTCCTAGAATTGTTAGACACTTGAAAAGACAATAAGAACCCTCCCAAGGGAGTTTACGGCCGTAAACTCCAAGGGAAAAGGGTCTTTGGGCCGTAAACTCCCCTTAGGAGTCAATATGGTACCTTAAACTCTTGTCTAGCCTTGAAGCAATTCCCCTCTAAAGTTGTAGTACTTCTATGCACCATTTCATGGCTTGTTTGAGAGTTTACGGCCAGGAGCCTACTCCCCTGGGCCATAAACTCTAATGAATATGGTCTTTTGACCATAAACTTCCATTAGGGGCATTGCACTTCGTTGTTGCAACCCATTAGCCTCCTAGCACTTGACCAAAAGTGTTGTCCTTGCGCTTAAATGTTTATACTTGTATAATTAGTGATTTAGTCTCTAATTATTTATATACATATGTCTTCATATGTAATTAGGATCATTGTGTGTGTCTAAGTCTCCACTTGACACCAAGCACTTGTCCGATCCTTGCGTACGATAACAGCCGTTCAATTCCAGTCACATACTGCAGGTGAGTTCATACCCCTTAACTAATGTTTTAAACTATTTCAAATGTTTTATGGGGGGGGGATACAAGTAGAATCATGCTACTTATTATGTCAATCACATGTGATTTGTAAGTAGGACATTATTACTTATTACATCAATGTGATTAATATACAGCATTCAAAAGATTTGGCTACTCATTAGCCGTTTTACCAAACAGTTTCCTTCAAATGATTTTTATAAACATTTTATATGTTTTCAAACTACTTCTTACACTGTACTTCTTACTCTGTTTATCATACTTCAAACTTATTTACAACTGTGTTTCAAACAAATGTTCCTTTATACTCAAAACTGTTTTATTATACTTATGCCTTCAAATTGTTTTATAGATTGACATCAAGTCGATCTTCTCTTAAAATAATATTTCTGTTTCAATTGTTTTACAAAACTTACTTATGCTTTTATTTTATTATAAATTGCATGCCTCTGTATGTATAGTTATATAAGAAATGTTTAAAAGACATAGGAAGACTATCCACCCTATTTCCTTTTCGTGCCTTGAGATGTGGTCTGGTGGGACATTGGGTATTCGTCCGAAAGTCGTTTAAAGATTTGTTATATATCATGTGTACATATATAGTCATAAAAGGTCCTTCCAGTTCATCCTATGCCCTTGGGTAGAAAGGGTATACATCCACGTCAATACGTACCACTTAGTTTACTAGTAAGCTACCATATGGGTAGTTCAGGAAGACACTAGAACCATTACTAGAACGCGATATCATACAATGAGTCAGTTCATTCATGAGTCAATACTTTCTAGAACATTACTGTACATTACATGTACATCTATACTAGGACGAGAACGTATACAAGAATACTAGAACGTTTACATTACTATACTTGCTAGATAGAGAGAGCACACATTACAGCTAGCACACTTAGAACATTATAGTACAATTACATGATCACAATTACATGAGTACAATTACATGATCACACTTACATGAGTACAATTACATGATCACACTTACATGAGTACAATTACATGATCACACTTACATGAGTACGCTTACATATACGAGAATACGTTGATTACGGTGATTTAAATCGGAGCATGACTTAAACCTCATGACTTGAGTTGCGGCCAGAGTCTCTTGAAGGGGGAGCGTTGAGTTTGCGTATAGATTCTATAATGGATTGACTATCCTACGCCTTGCTGCTAGCTACAGCGGGACCTGCAGGTCTGCGGGTGCCAAACGTCATACCTTAATTTCGACCATTCTTATGTCGATGAAGCCAGTCCTTAGTATGAGTTTGTGTATAGATCTATGCTAGATTGACAATCCTATACCTTGCTGCTAGCTACAGCCGGACCTGCAGGTCTGCGGGTGCCAAACGTCATTTCTTTATTACGACCATTCATTATGTCGTTGTTACTAGTCGATAGTATGGCGCAATTTATCACGTAATGCCTTTGCCAAGATCCGGCCTGAGGTAGTCAGTACGGTAGTAGCCCTTTTAGAACTACGTTTAGTACTACGTTAATTTTTCCAGTACATATTTTAGTGATAATCTCACTTAAACAAAGTTGTACAAACTATATTTTTGGATAATGATAGTTATACTTTGGAAAAATACTTACTCTTACAAGAGACATACACACACAGAACAGTTAAGTCTTGGTAGAAGACTCCTTTTGTTACTAATAGCAATCATAGGGATTTCTAGGGATTTTCAAACATTTATAGTTGAGCTACAAACATTTTCATACTTATACTAGCTTTCTTTCAAAGCAATGTCAAGTCTTAGAAATTATAAGTTTTCACAAATTAAGACACATTAATACTTATGATCTCACCAGCTTTATAGCTGATACTCGCTTTCAAAATTACTTGTATCCTCAGGTCATCATAAACAGGTACCGATGCAAGGAGAAAGGAAGATGGAGCTTATTCAAGACTTATCTTTCATTTTTATTTATGCTTCAGTGTATATCAAGATTTGACAGAATATAATTGTATAATAATTATTTTATTAATGCAATGGATGATGTTGTTGCTTGTTTACTACTTTACATTGTTGTTGATATTATACATGACGTCCTCCGCCCCAGAACGTTTCCGCCGTTCTTGGTTTTGGGGTGTGACAGTGTATGAATTGAAAAACCTAGGAAAACCTGACATTTTCCTATCACTTTGCTTTAATTAGTTTATGTGTTGTTATTTCGTTACGTTAGAGGTATTCGTTGAGCTCCGGAGGCATTGGGTGTACAGTGGATTGTGAATTGTTGTAACATACGTTAATGAAAATGTCTAGTTGACAACCGTACAAGCGATCCCTTAGGCGTCGCTCGCACTTATTCACATAACCCAACCCTCCCGGACTTATGTAGTCCCACGACCGAAGGGAAAAGGAGAAGGTGCGAAACCCTTGGTATTTCCCTACGTCGTTCAAGACCATTGCGAATGCGAAGGGCCCGAAGCCCAACTCGCAATCGTGAGTTCCCAACTTTACTAGCAATACCGAAGGACCCTAGGGGACCAGCAGCACGTTTGCCATTGAAAGTCCTTTTACACGAGGTTAAGTCGTATTGGACCCAACTACATGTAAGCAAGTATCCTTTGGGCCTAAAGATCATGTCATCGGGCTAGCTAGGCCAAACAAGCATGATTTGAAACTTTTGGGCCTAAGGAAGGTACGTCGACGTATAGAGTAGTTCCACGAGTGTATAGAGTTCCGAGAGTTCCATGTGTGTATTGAGCGTCATAGTGTTAGTAGTTTTGGATTTGTTATTGATTCGAGACCGAATCAATTCGTTTGATAACGATTGTTTGTGATATTGTGTATTGTAATTTATCGAGAGTCGTAGTGTTAGTCTTGGTTCACAACGAGTGTATTGAATTAACATTGAAAATTTTCAGTTTACAACCCCTCTTTATTTTGTAAATTTACTTTATCACCCCTTTAAGTAAATTAATTTCCGGTTTAGTCCTTAAACCATTTTTCTTGGCATTTTAACATCAAAACTTAATGAAATTGATATTTTTCAGCACCTTTTTAATTGAAAACAGTTTTAGACCCTGAAAATACAAATTTTCTCGGTTGTAGCCCTTTATTTCGAAATTTTTACACTTTTGGCCCAAATTGGAAATTTTTTGCAACTTTGGTCCTTCTTAACTATGGAAAGCATTTTTGACCTTTGAAAAGTATTTAGAACACTAATAACCCACTTTTTTTGCAGAAAAATAAGGTTCAGCCCCTCAAGTTTGGGAAATTTCGCATATTGGGCCCTATTGGGCCGAAAATGTGATTTTTAGCCCATTAAGCTTGAAATTTATGTTTTTAATCCTCCAAAAGAGTATATTTTCAGAAAATACATTATGGAAACTGTCTTGACTCATCTCACCCATCAGAATTCGAAATATTTCATTTTGGGCCCTTTAACTTTATATTTTTAACATTTTATGTCCAAAAATTGAGTTTTAGCCCAAAGAAGATGTTATTAAGCCATTTAGCTATTTTTCTTGGAACACTTTGTATGTAGAAAGATATTTGATGCTAGTATCATTTAACATAAAGTATATCTCGATTTTTAGGGGTTTATGGCTAGATCCAACATTATAACGCACAAAAACACACATATAAGCATAGAAATCATACAAGGCATACAAAACACATATAGATCTACACTTTCACTTGTATTCCCCCCCCCCCCCACAAAACTTATAAAACAGAAAAATAGGGGGTATGAAGCTCACCTTAGGGGGTAGTTTCGGTTCTTGAAGAAAAGATGGAAGAAAACTTGGTGATTTTCGGCCCTAGCACCCCTTGATGAAGATCTCGAGTTTATAGAGTTTTCTAGGAGTATGATCACCAAAGAAACTTGTTTAGAATAAGATATCTCATGTGAGAGGGGAGTTTTGAAGCTTAGACATGGAAAAACTTACCAAAGGATGATGATAACCTTGAAGAATCCTCTTGAAACACAAGAAAAATTTCTAGACTTTAAATGGAGAGGAAGAGAGAAGTCTTGAGTGATTTAGAGAGATTTTTGTGATATGTGTGTGTGTGTAAACTCTCAGCAAAGGGAAGGGAAAGAGAGAAATGATAAGTGAGTGAAGTGACATGTGCATGGAAACATGTTTTTGTGCATGGAGATCCATGAAAGAATAAGGAGGTGGCATTGAAAGTCAAACCTTCTTCATTTCTTCTTGGATTTAGGCCATGGGCCGAGGATTTAGAAGGAAAAGGAAAAATTTGGGCTTTTATGCCCTCTAGACCATGTAGAAGTTAGGTTGGATGAGTTTTAACCTAAAAGAAATATAATATGATTTTTACCCTTTGTTGGACTAGTTTAGGTTATTCATGTTTCGAAACTCTTAATTTATTTTATTCTAGGCCCAATATGGCCCATAATGTTGAAATAAATTAATGTGGGTCCAATTTGAGCCCATTTAAGGGTTCTAAGCCCATGATAGTCAAATTGGAAGCTTATTGGTCCATAGAGTCCAATAAGGAAGTCCTAGTCCAAAATGGACCTAATCAAGAACTTCTAGGGTTTCCAACCCTTATTTGAGCATATGAGATATATTTGAATGAGAATAGAGTATAGTATTCACTTAGAGTATATGCTTTTACTATGGATAATGTTTATGTGAGAAGAGAATTTCCTAGCTAAAAATGCTAGTTGTGACAGTATTTACTAAAACATTAATAAGTCATGACGAAAAGAATTATCGTCCCTTGTGGTGGATCTGAAGTGTCCATATCAACATGTACAAGATCCATTAGTCCTCCACTTGCCTCATATAAGCATGTGAACAATGTATTATATCATAAATTTCCAATAAACAAGATTCTCGTATATTATACAATACGACTTGTACAACACCAAATATCTGTCGAGTTGATGATGATATTTCTTTTTCACTTAGTCAATAAACCACAAACGGTATCATAAGAATCAAATTCACAATCAGTATTGCAATTATTAGAAACACAACTAACACTTTCATTAATAACATTGCAAGGAAATAAGATAAGCCAACTATGTAAACCAAGACTTCAATTTTATTGCTAAAAAAGAAAATTAGAATTTGTCCTTACAATGCATAAAATGAAAAACCACATTTTTAGACATCACCGAAGAGTAATAACAATCTCTTAAAACCTACCCTAACTCCTAAGTATTAGCTCCAAATTCTAACCATCAAACCATGTGACAAGTGTCCATCTCTTACGATCATATTTAGCTCACTTTGCTCAATCTGCCTTCTTTCTTTTAGATCCTGCAATACCATTTAAATGTGATCATCACATTATGTATCAAGAGGCTATTAATAAGAACTTATAAAATAGTGGAGTTAGATAATGGATGTACCTGAAGTAGAGTCACACGAATTGACTTCCTAATCTTTAATATCCTCTAGGTATTTTGGGCAACTTTGTAACCAATATCCCTTCGATTGGCAGTAAAAACATATGGACTCTTTGGGTTTAGCACATGGAATGATCCCATAATTGAACGTTTCTTTACCATACGATCAAACAGTTTGATCTTGGATGACCCTTTCCATAGGGAAGATAAATCTTTTTTGGACCAACATTATCACCATTGCCAATATCCATGGAAACCTTGGAATCAGACCCAATAAGCATCTTTGTTTTAGATGTGTTCTTAAGCATTTCTGGTTTAGTAACTATCAACATCGTGGTCAAATAAATTAGGATCACGTCAAGATTCCTCATACGAAAGCTCTTAACGAACTGACCATATGACTTAGGAAGAGAAAAAAGAACCAAATTAATGGCTTGCTCCTTCGGGAATATGACACCCATCCTATCCAATTTGTCAATGTATGATTTCATGCGCACATACAAAGTTTCCATCTAGATGCTTACATGTCAATATGGCAGAAGTAGTCTCGTATCTTTCCATTTGAGGAAAACGTGATGTTGGGAGAGTCATTGGAGGAGGAGGAGGTGGAAGAATTGAAGAAGCATGATGTCCAGTTCCACCATTCTCTGATCAAGAGAGAACTTTTTCACCTTTATCAGAATATGGAAGATCATCTTCAGAAAAATGAGGAAAAACATTTCTAGAAGAACGAGGAAGACCATCATTGTCTTTTCTTGACATCTAAAATTTGGGAGAAGAGAGAACTCAAGTTAGTCGATTTTAATCCTTAATTCTTAAATCATAATTTAAATTAAGGCTAGGATCCATATTTTTGATTCAACCTTTGAAGTGGGATGCCATAACTAAATTCAAATATATTTTAGGTAGGTAGAGTCATCTCACAAATTTCAATCACATGAAACTCCTAGATCTTTTGAGATTCATTGAATCATATCAGTGGCGTGTTTAGTCTTGATTATTCTCTTACCAATTATGATTGGGAGGTCGAGGATCACAATTAGGAGCTGAATAACCATTCAAACCCGCTTGACAACCTCGAGGTCATTTATCATCTTGAATTGTTGTGTCAATTAACCACATACACTCCATCAATAATGCTTATTTTTGATTTATCCATCACCTCATTTATAGTCCCAAATTAGTGTGTCAGTTATCCACGTACGCACCACTAATGACATATAAAGAGTGATGTGCTTTTTCATGGATTGGCATACACTTTTACATTTTTTCTAAACTAACTAGAGTGGGATTTATAAAAGGTTTAGTTACTTTATCGTATTATACATTCAGATGTTATGTCCTATCAATCTCGTTCGGCAAACAACCCTCCACCATATATCGAGCGTTGGGTGAGACTGGACACCCAATGATGGTCATTTATAGGTCGTTTCCTTATACCCCCTTCAAGTATGGCTTCGTGAATGAGGCTTACTGTTGATTTGACTGACTTGTCTTATACATATAATGTATTAAACTTTTAATCATATATAGTATAAGGTGTATTTTAAATCTTTTTCAAAATATGACATTTAAATATTAATTATCTGAATTTTCATATAATTAAATAATCAATTTAAACCTGTAATAAATTTATAATTATCCTTTAATTGCATTAAAATTAAAAAAAATATTAAATTTATAAAGGATAATTCAATTTAATATAACTAATTAAAAATTATCAAATAAGGACATCTCATAATATTTAGGGTTTTATGGGTTAGCACACAAGACATTCAAAATTTGAAATCTAACAAAATTAATAGTAGATAATTACCAAAAATAACACCATAAATCAGATTAGGAAGATAATTACAGATAATATAGAAAAACTATGCTCCCGTCGTGAGAGGTATATTCTCATGTCGTGAGATCATTATTTTTCGAAAAATATGTTTAGTTCCATTCAACTCATGTGCAATCAATGTTTGACAAGCCTAAGATCAGATACCAATGATGGGTTTTATAGGAAACAAAGTTATATAACATGGAAAACGATTAACATTTAATAGAGTACATGCATCCTATAAAAGATCTATGTCGTACATTTTGATAGAAACATATAATGAACAAATAAACATAGCATAACCCTAGTGAACTTTCAAAATTACAAAGTTTAGGGTTACATACATTTGAATTGTTGTAGTAAACAAATCAATTTAATCTCCTTGTAGTGTAGGTATTGGAAAGCTTAGCACCAAAAGTATGGTTGCCTCTAATGGCTCATACCAAAACCCTAGAGCTAGATGACAATAGGAGAGAGGAGGGAAAGGATTTTCGGCTAAGGTATCCTTCTTGGAAGAGTTTGAACTAATTTTAGGTCTCAAGGGGTCTAATTTATAGTTTAGGTAACTTAGGAACAAAACAAGATTTGAATGATTAAATAATAGATTTAATCTCTATTCAAATAATTTCCTTATTTACCACTAGGAGGCTTTTGAAACCCTAGAATCCCTCTAATTTCGTTCACCAACTATATGGCTTCTAGAATCTTCATTTCTTGCTCAATTATGAACAATAACAAATCAAACCTTGGACCTTTACTTAAATCCAATTATCCCAAATTACTTCTAGATTAATTCTGATTAATAATTAATTAATTCTAATTGATTTCTTATTAATTTATTAACCTTATAAATTTATAAATCAATTGTCTATTTCCAATTAAGATATTAATCAAATAATATATTAATAAATATAATTTCCAATTAGTTTATTAATTATATAATAATCTAATAAATCATTTTCTCTCTCCAAAATATCATTTCTTTCAGTTACTACTTTTTTTGAGCAACCCAAAAAGACCTTGTTTTTAATTCAAAAATATATCAATTTAGTTATTGGCTTAGAAACCTTAATCCAACAGTTAGTTCATGTGTTATCTATTTCATTGATTTTTTCCCTATATTTCAGCCGATGCTAGTTGTGATTCATAATTGTAAGGCGGTGTATGTCATATTGTCTTAATAGTTTTTTTTTCTATCTCATTATATGTCTAAAAGGAAATTATAGGCAATACGATTTGGATTTCTATATGGAGTTTACTTTGATTTGTTGTTTATGCTAAGTTTAGTGCACTCTGTCATTTTAACAAATATCCAAAACCATTTTTTATAATAATTGAAATTTATCTAAATAAATATTTTTTAAATTAATTAACAACAATAATAGTTAAAAAAAGTATCTATCATCATTTGATAAAGACAAAAAGAATTATACACAAAACCATCAATGCTTGGGTATATTGAATATAATGAATATGAAGACTGATGGAGAACATTGTTCATGATTATGCAGGATGTTTTCATAAAATAAGAAATAAAATAAAAATACATGTATACAAATCAATATATTGGCACAATTCATAAATAGAGGCACAACTGAGATGTGATGTATCTAAGTTCATGAATGAAAGGATTCAGGTTTGAGATATGGATAGATGATCATGTTTCTTCTCCTTCTACTTTGTTTATCGAACCTACACCAACTGCATATCAACAAATGGAATATACACTTCCATATGAAAAAAACCGGTGCGACATAATAAAATCATGCCCCCTTATTTGTACTCTACGATAGACCAGATACAAATTTAAAAATTTTTTAAAACAAAAATGCAATAAATTTTATAATCAAACTGAATTCATACTAACATGAAAAAAAACTTGCAAAACCTATCTAAAGGAACAAAATTCATATTAATAGACACAAATACCTACACAAATCATTTAAATTGATATTTTCATGCATTTCTTGAATCATGTATCTTTCTTATCATACTTGAAATTAGGAAGATTTGAATCCAAAAAGTTTTTGAAAGAAAAGGAAAGATAATCCCATTTTCCTCTGATCTTATTAGTAGTTGCATCATCATATGGTCGGGTATCATACAATCGATAATCAATCACATGTTCCAGTTATTCGAAATATATATTTCACAATGCTGTAAATCAATGTAATAATACCCTGATTGCAACTACAATTGAAACTCATACTATTATAAAATATTTAAAGTAAATACCTTACTCGACCTTAGACTTAACTAAAGACCCTTGGAAATATACAATCAAATAATAAGATCCACAATATAAGTATAAGTTACAACGCTTAACAAAAGCATACATAAAGGCTCTATATTAAAGGTAAATTTAAGATATTTAACCAATAACCAAATGATCTAATTAAAAGGCTTAACTATTGTGCTTTATGGAAACGTTGTTCCCAGTTTGACCATGTTTATTGAAAAGAAAAATAAAACTTAGTTTACTACTTCTAAATAGAACCATGAGGGCAAATAAGTTCAATCCTTTCAATAACAGCTATCTAAAATACTTATCCATTTTTATTATCTGCAACATCAAACAGATATTGTCTTACCTTGATGTTTTGTAAACATGATTCTAAATAAGCCAATATCAACATTACAACCTATGAAATTCCAATTCTATCATTTGTTCTTCATAGATCTGCTTCACCTTTTCGATTTAAACCAAAAATGAGAAGAAAAAACACATCAGAAAATCCCTGAAAAGAGAAGAAGTAAAGAAAGATAAAATCTTGAGAATTTCAAGAAAATAATCACTACTCAAAATTAGAATTAGAAATCACTTGGGTCGTATGAGACGATGAGGCATTACAACCTAAATCAAAACTAAACCAACACCAAAGTCGGCTGAAGATGATGGAGAAAGAACAAACCCTAAATCAAAACCACAATAATAATGATGTTGTGACGGATTGATATAGCCGATCGAGAGGTGTGTGACTATGGCGGTGTGACTGCTGATACGATAGGGGTAGAAGAGATGATTAATAGAAGTCTAATCCTAAAATTTTTTATAGGGGTGATCCTCATTAGTCACTTCTATAATCACATAGTGCACACCAGCTATACATAATCTAAGATAAAATAGACCTTCGAATAAATCACTCTACTCTAAATTCACAACCAAACAAGGAACAGGAAGTAGTGCAAAAGTCATAGATTCTGAGTCTATAATATCTTTAATTATATATAACCGTAGCGTATTCACTCAATCATTATAGACGTACTTAACAGGGATCTTTAGTTTACACATAAGTTGGTTATAGTATCACAAAATACTCCTATACTATTTTAATGTTTTTATTATGTTATCAATGTTTCTTTGTAGATAGAGTTGGCAAGTTTTTAGACTTGTTGCAACCCCATACCCATTCCTGGGCATATGCTAATCACTTCTGGGATAGACATAGTTGATCAAGCTATGTCATTCTCAGACCTTGCCATATATCCCCAAGACTACCTGTGTCGTTCACTAATCACCACTTTTGTTATGTTCTATTTGGATACTGACCTTAGTATGTATGCATGCATGTACTCATTCGTTTAATCAAGAAACTATTTCATTTCTAAAAGTATAGTTATTTGAAAAACGTTTAACCAAAGACTTTTAGTCCCAATGCATTTATAGTTTGTATATATTATGTGGTTCGATATACTTAGTTCACTATAAACAATGCTCTGATACCAATCTGTCACACCCCCAAACTAAGGATGGCGGAAACATCTGGGGGTGGAGGACTTCATGTATAGTATCACAACAACGAGTATAATAGTGCTCAAAGTAAAAACAACCAACATAAATATAATTGAAAAAGTTACACCATAGTGTGAGTTAACATGTTTTTAAATAAATTACATTATATTGACAAAATGAAATGTTTAACGCCTTAGCGTTCCATCCTCAAAAGCCGCTGATTTCCTGTTTTACTGATTTCCTATTTTACTGATTCCCTGAGAATACAAGTAGTTTTGAAAAAGTGTCAGCAATTAAGTTGGTGAGTTCATAAGAGTTTTATTTGAAAAAGATGTCATTTTCCTTGTAAAAGTGAATGGATATGATTCCAGAAAATCCAATATTTTTCTTTATAAAATGTGTAATGAAAGCTCCTATGTTATGCAATAATGTACCCTAGAAAGACCCATATATTTCCTCTAAAATCACCCAGCCTATGTAAGTTATATAAAATTTAAGTTAAATAAACCGTCGAATATAATGGGTCTGCCCTATGTCCATAACCAAACAAGGAATAGGAACTAAGGCGGGCCCACCAATTCTAAGTCGATCGCAACTAAATTCTTATATAAGTCTAATATATACACCTAGCAATTATAGTCGAAATCTAACAAATTCTAGATGAATAGTAGTTCTAATATTATAAAACCATTTCGTGTAAACCCGGTACTTTGTATTCGTACCCCCTTTATTTGAAAACCCAGTACTTTGTAATGTACCCCATTAGTATAAACCTGGTACTTTGTAATGTACCCCTTTAGTATAAACCCGATACTTTGTAATGTACCCCTTTAGTATAACCCGGTAGTTTGTAATGTACCCCTTTTGTATAACCCGACACTTTATAGTTGTACCCCACTTAATGAATAACCCGACACTTTATAGTTGTACCACACTTAATAAATAACCCGTCACTTTATAGTTGTACCCCACTTAATGAAAAATATTTTTTGTTTGAAAACCCGGTACTTTGAAATGTATCCCTTTAGTATAAACCTAGTACTTTGTAATGTACCCATTTAGTATAACCCGATACTTTTTAATGTACCCCTTTTGTAGAACCTAACACTTTATAGTTGTACCCCACTTAATGAATAACCCGACACTATATAGTTGTACCCCACTTAATGAATAACCCAACACTTTATAGTTGTACCCCACTTAATGAAAAACCCTTTTTGTGTGGAAACTCGGTACTTTGTAATGTACCCCTTTAGTATAAAAACCTTTTGTAATGAGTTCGAAAAGTAAATGAAACATAAACTATACCTATTATAGTTTATCAAAATGTTTGTATTGTATATGCAACCTAACTATACCTATTATAGTTTAGCTTAATTGCTTGTGATGTATAATAGACTCAACCATACTCGCTATGGTGGTACTCCTTTGTATATGATTCATACCTTTAAACTAAGGTAAATAATATGTACCATCAGTAACACGCATTCAAATAATACTACACACCTTGCTCAGCAAGTTACAAGGTGTAAATAGGATTGTTAACTATTTTATAGTTTTTAACTTTTCTGTCCCTGCTATTGGAAAATTTATAGAAAAATCATCATAGGTCGAAATTTAGATCTGTAAACTCTGAGAGCTTAGAAAATGTGTCTATTTTATTTATAATTTTTATCATGAATTTTAGTGACCTTTAACTTGTGTAAAAATGTCCAACTTCACAGACTAGTCTGAAGTGGTTTCTGAAATGATAGGCTGTTTTGTAAAAATCGCCATAAATTCTAGAAAAGTTGTATGGAGATGTTCAAGTAGTCATTTAAAGGTATTAACCTGAACTATTTTCATATTAGACAGTTTTGGAAAATAAAAAGTTTAAGAAGGTCAAAACAATCAGTGAATGGGACTCAACTTTCCTGTTGAAAGGTGATGATAGAATTTAAGTTATATTATGGTGATTTAACTTGTATTCCCCCCTCCCCCTAAAACTTGAAGAAAACATGAAAATGTAGGGGTATGAACTCACCTTGTGTGGTTTCAGTAGATGGATGATGAAGAAAAGAAGTTTCCAAGTCAAGAACACTTTTGAGATGCTTGAAGATTTTAAGGTTCTATGAACAAATATGATGATATCTATGTAAGCAATCCATAATTTGGAGGAAGGTTAGTAGAATATTTAAGTTTAGGAGGAAGATATTTACCAAATGTGGAGGAAAAACCCAAGATCAGCCTTTGAATCTCGAATTTTAGAGAGAGAAAGTGAGAGAGAAATGGGTTTGATTCTTCTTGAGAAAGAGTAAATAATGTGGGAAGTGAAGTGAAGACATCCAGCCGTTTAATCTGATTATGGGCTGGTGAAATAGTGTCAAAGGACAAATAATTGACTAAGTATGGAGGAATAGTGACTAAGCATGGCCCTGGAGTGGGTGTGGTGGGTTGCTTGTGTCATAACTCAAAGATAAAGTCAACACTCCACCTCAAAGTCTTATCCACTAGATTTTATTCTTAAATAAAGATTCCCCTAAAAATGTGTTTAAATTATGAATATATAGTATTTTATATGTCAAAATATGAGTTTGGGTGAAAATTCTATGTGAAAATAATGAAAAACGGGCTTAAAACGGAGTTGGGGTCAAAAACCGGGAAGAAAATGGAAAAATCCGAAGTCTGGCCGAAGACTTGTCCTGAGAGGGTTAGAACCGAAGGCTGGTTCGGTTGGTGTATTGGAACCGATAGGGGAATTTCGGTCCTAGCAATCTCGCAGGCGAACTCATCAAAAGAGGGACCGAAGGCGATTAGAGCGAGGCGAAGGCGAAAGGTAGTTCGGGTTTAGTTCAACAGGAGCTTTGGGTTCGGTCAACAGGAGCTTCGGGTTTGGTTCTAGCCAACTTCGGTCCTGGCAGTTCAGTTCCAAGAGGGTTCGGTTCTAATAGAGGAGTTCGGTCCTTTAAGGCTATTTTTCGTATAAACTTCACATTTTGAGCGGTTTTTTCACCAAGTTAAGTGTCGGGATGCCCCAAATGATTATAAAAAGTTAAAAGAGATTTTGAGAGAGATTTGGGAGAGATTAACATTGATAACGAGAGATTGAAATAGACTTTGTTTGTGACATTTTTGAGTGTTTAGCTTCGCAATTTAAGGTTCGTAAACCCCGTTAAGCCATGTTTAAGAGTCTTACATACCCCCGAAGGGTATGCATTAGTGTTTTATCGTTTTGTTACCTCGCTTATCTCGTTTAGGGTTTAAGAATTTCAATCATACGAACTTTCCAAGTGATAATTTCTTATTAAAATAGCGAGTTGTACCATAGCTAACATATTGTAAACCCTAATATACCAAGGTTAACGGAGTTGACCGGTTTGACTTGTTGACTTTATTTGACTTTGACTTGACCGGAAATTGAAAGTTGTCACATCATTCCCCCGTTAGAAAGAATTACGTCCCGAAATTAACGTTTTGACTGGGACTTCAAGAATTTGGGGAAAACATGGGGGATATTTTTCGTAATATACGACATTGATATGGTAAGGACCAAGTTAACTTATGTTTACACTAGCCATCAAAATCTCACCATTACAAATCCTGTGTTTTTATATAAGTGATACAACTTCTTCGTGTTTTGTCGTGTTCTCTAGATCCATTGTTAATAAATCCTAAATTGACACTAGTCTTAGTAAGGATTTAAAACCTACATGTAGCGGTTATAAGCACGTACCGTTATTCACGGGTGGTTCCGGGGGAGTTTCACCTGCGGTGATCATAAGCACCCTTCCACCATCATCAGCATTTCTTGCTCTTTGGCAGTCCCTTTTAAAGTGTCCCGTTTCGCCACACTTGTAGCAGGCTAGGCTTACTCTAATGTCGGGGACCTGAGTGATGGGTTGTGCTGGTGCTCTACAGAAATGGATAGTGTGCCCCTTCCTATTGCAATTCTTGCAATGCATCTCCCGGAAAACCCCAGTATGATGGAAGTTACACTAGTTGCATTTCGGAAGGTTTCCATTGTATCAATTTATGGGTGCTGGAGTGGCATGAGTTGTGGCAGCATGAACAGCAACAGTCTGTTGCTTCTTGGAGGAGTCCTGGGCTGGTTGGTCCTCTTGTTGTTCTAGAACTTCCTTTTGTTGCTTCTCCCTCCGTCTTGCTCAGGGGTGGTTTTTACAATATCATGGCTGGCCATATGGTCTTTGAGTTGTTGTGCCAACTCCTTGGCACTGTCAAAGGTGGTTGGTCTTGAAGCCAACACACTATTTAGAATTTGGGAAGACAATCCCCAAAGGTATCGTTCCACATTTTTGTTCTCTGGGGTGACCATAGCGGGACACAGGAGTGCTAGATCATAGAATCGGGCGGTATAAGTTGCAATGTCAGAATCTGTCATCACAGGAGTGTTAGATCACATAATCGGGCGATATAAGTTGCAAGGTCAGACTCTGTCATCTTGAGGTTCCATAGTTCTTGCTCCATTTTTTTCACTTCTCCCCTTGGGCAATACTCTTTCAGCATCATTGCCTTCAAATCCTCCCAGCTCATCGAGTTAGCCACTGTAAGCGTCAGTGACTTAATGTGGCCGTTCCACCAAGTAAGGGCCCGACCGAAGAAAGTGCAGGCTGCAAATTTGACCTTGCTTGATTTGGGGCATGCACAAATTTTGAAGACCGATTCGATCTTCTCAAACCATTTCATCAGTTTGATGACTCCCCCGCTTCCATTGAAAGAATCGGGTTTACTACTAGTAAAATCCTTGTAGGAACATTCCTTCGTACGCCCCGTACTGTCCCCATGGTTGGAGTTTGTGGCACCAGATCCAACACCATCGGTACCATTCATACCAATTTGTGACATTACGACAGCTACTGTTGCGGTTACGACAGCTTGGAACATGGCGGGATGAAACTACAGACGTGGTGGCGGAGGTGGTGGTGGTGCTGCGTTGCTAGACGGTCTGGACTTTTTCATTGGCGGCATAGTTCTGTCATAAGTTTGTAGAGAATACCATACAGTAAGTCTCCAATAGTAGTGACAAGTCGTATGTTTATTGAACTAGATTTTTCTGTATTATGCCCCGACTTAAATGTATTTTGTAAGTGATTCATAATGACAGTCCATATAGATAACTTATGAATTTAGTAGTAGTGACTCGAATGTAATCTTGTGATTTGTTCCATGCCTGATCCACCCTAAGATCACCTGATGTATACCACTTGTGTGTAATTAAGGTTTAATAGGCCGTTGAACTTAATGAGTCTGTCCTAGGCCCACAACCAAACAAGGAACAGGACCCAAGGCGGACCCACCATTTCCAAGTCGATCGTCTCTTAATTACACCTAACCTTGAGGTATACATTAAGAATTCTTAGAGTTACCATAAGCAAATCGTTGGTAATACCAAGTCATGAAATATTTGGTAAACTCCAATGAAATAGAATGTATGATAATTTCATTGATATAATCTAGTACATATAGTTCTGGAAAGTTTGACCTTATAGAAGGTCCACATTACATTATAGTACGGAAAAATTTCGACAGTGACATGACCCCTTGAACGGTGTAGTCTTTAAGTTTGAAGGGTCGAATTCATGCATGTGAGGGGTAGTGTTTAAATGTATTCTAGTAGATTGAGTCTTTATTGATTTGTCAGTAGTGTACACACTACTCGCGATGGGTGATGTTTCGTGGGCCATAGAATGAAGACATGAATGTCTGCATTGACCTAATCTCTGCCCTGGCTTCTGTCATTTGATGTTCTGCTTTTACCATGAATTTTCTCCAACGCTTTTTGACGTTCCCCATACCCTCAGGTCTCGGCTCGAGTTGCGGTCCCTTTCCTCTGAAAGGTTTGATGTGTTTTCTGGTCTCGTTCATGGCCTCTATCTAGATGACAAAGGCAAATTGCAGTGATCTTGGTGGTAGCGCCGACCTCCATTATTCAGCTTACCGATGCTCATGTTGGTACTCTCTTGTGAGTGATGCGACGTGCTATGACAAGGAGAGTCATGTCTGCTACTCCTCCCCTACCGAGGTTGTAGAAGCCCCATCCATGCCATAGGGAGGGTGTTGACCTATTTCCAAACTCTGTCTCTGTAAATCTATGGATCATTAAGGTGTCAGACCACGGAAGTCTCGTCGGGGTCTTCCTCTATTATTTCTAAAGTATCCTCTTCAAAGTTCTCTGTGATTCCAACCCCCATTTTCCTGGTTAGAAGAATAGGGTCTCCTGGTAGTTGAGCTCCCGCCATGTTGTTCGTGCGAGAATAAGGGTAGAAGAGATGATTAATAGAAGTCTAATCTTACAATTACTTATAGAGGTGATGTTCATTAGTCACTTCTATAATCACATAGTGCACACCGGTTATACATAATCTGAGATAAAATCGACCTTCGAATAAATGACTCTACTCTAAATCCACAACCAAACAAAGAACAGGAAGTAGAGAAACAGTCATAGATTCTGAGTCTATAATATCTTTAATTATATATAACCTTAGCGTATGCACTCAATCATTATAGACCTACTTAACAGGGATCTTTAGTTTTCACATAAGTTGGTTATAGTATCACAAAATACTCCTATAGTATTTTAATGTTTGTCTTATGTTCTGTCACACCCCAAAACCGGAACGGCGGAAACATTCTACGGTGGATGACGTCATGTCATGTATCACAACACATGCATTATAGTAATCAAAGTACAACAAGACATTGCATTAATAGTAATAATTTTACATGGTTACATTAATACATCAAATCAAAGTAATACAAGTAATAGAATAGATACAACATGATACTAAGCTATCTTCATCAACAGCTCCGAGATGTACCTGTCTAATGCTAACATGAGAATACAAGTTATTTTAAAAGCGATTATCCGCATTTTTACAAATGTTGGTGAGTTCATAAGTATTTAGTGACATTTCATTCAAATAACTTTATAAAGTAATAGTTTAAGTGTTTACAGTGTATTAAAGTTCTTTCCAGAAAATCCTATATTTTCTTTAAGCAAAGCAGCCTTCTACCAAGACTGGTCAGTGTTATGTGGTAAAAAGTGGTTTTCCCTTAATCGCTATCATTATCAAAATACTGAATTTGATTATTAAAGATAGCAAGAGACAACAGGGAAATAACATATGCCTCAGCAGTGAGGACTGCTGACTAAGGCAAAGGAATCATAGACTCCAGGAGTGTATCGAACGAACGACACGCCTGGTTCAGTCTAACAAAAAGAGACACAGACCCCAGAAGGTACCAAATGAAAGGTACAACTGGTAAGGTCGAAAACAGTGAATACAGACCGCAGACAATATCAAATGAAAGATACGACTAGCCAGGTCTAAAACAGTGAACACGGTGAATACAGACCGCAGACAACATCAAATGAGAGATACGTCTTGTAAGGTCAAAGAAGAGGAGACAGACCCCAGACAGTATCAAATGAAAGATACGTCTTGTAAGGTCAAAAACAGTGTGACTCTGAAATTAAATTACCAGCATACAATGTAAATTGTTGGCGAAATACCGTTACCTTAAGGCCATGAATTATAAGGCAACCTCGGATACTCGTAACCATACTAACCGACACTAGAGTACCAGACGCCCTACAAGCGTCTAAAGAATATGACATTTGTCACCCCTTGGCTTGGTGGGCCGTGGACTGTAGCTAGCAGTCAAGGTGCGGGGGTGTCAATCCCGTATAGATCTATACACACAATGTCCGCTCTCCCTACAGGAGACTCTGGTTACCAACTAGACGACGGAGAAGGCCGTGTCCTGAAGATGCATCCAAAATAGTGGGTAGAGACTTCCCAATAGTGGGTTTCTAATGTAAGTGCTGAACTAGAGGTAGAGACTCATAACTGAACTGACTGAAGTAAACCCATATGTCTATGCTTGTGTACATAATATATAACTAATGAATCAAACGACCTTCGGATGGACATCCGATCCCACCAGACCACATCTCAACGAAGAAAAGGAAATAGGGCGGACGAGCCTTCCTAAGTCCTTCAATCATTATTTATATGCATCTATACAAGCACAAACATACATCTAACAATGCTTGAGTGTGCATCAAGTGGAATCATATCGTGAAGTATAAGTGTACGGTGTAGAATAACCGACTTGTGAAGTATAAGTGTACAGTGAAATATCCGAGTCGTGAAGTATAAGCGTACAGTGGAACATTCGAGTCGTGAAGTATAAGCGTACAGAGTGGGATAATCGAATCGTGAAGTATAAGTGTACCAAGTGTAAGTGTATCACGAGTGGAAACGACGATAAGTGAAGTAAGAGTGTCTATCAAGTATAAGCGACTACAAGTATAAGCGATATAGAGACAAAATCTGGTATAAGTGCTTCAAGAAGTGAAGGCGCTACTAAGTAGGAGTATAAAATAAGTATAAGCGAAGTAGCATTAACTAACAAGTAAAAGTATACATGAAAACCTTGGAAAAACCTTTATACTTAGGTAAATCGTATTTTTGTATTCTTTGATAAAATAAGTGTGAAAGCCTTTAGAACTATTTGGAACCTTTATAAACTAGTTTGAAATGAACTTTGATAAAAACAGTATAAGTAAGACTTTTGAACAAGTGAAAACCTTTTTGAAAACCGTATATAACATCCTACTCGGTAAGAACAGTGTACAGTGGTAAAACCTTGTGCATGCGGGTTATCAATCACATGTGATTGATATGATAACTGGCATGTTTAACTTGTATTCCCCCCTATAAAACATGTAAAAACATTGAAAGGTTCACTCAGGGGTATGAACTCACCTGGCGTAAGTAGGTCCGACGAAGGTGCCGTTTGGGCGTTCGGTGTCACGCAAGGACTCGAACACTCTCAATGACCTACTTAACATATGATAACATATGTTCACATACAATTAGTATATTTAATACTAATAAAACATGTATATGCACTCAAAGGAGCGGAAAACACTTTGGTTAAGTGTTTGGGTGTCCCGGGTAGCGTTTAAGGGTGCGTATGACCTAGGAATGAAGTTTACTCTCCGAGAGTAAACCCTTAACACTTAGTTTATGGCCCAGGGACTACTCACCATGAGATTACGGTCGTAAACTCATGGTGAGAGTATCTAGTGTGTTTTAGGGCTTCTACTTGTTCATGGGATATTTCTAAGTACTTTTCCAAAAAGGCATGAGTGGGTTTAAGGCTTTTAAGGGCATTATATTGGAGTTTACGGCCTAGGGACAACTCCCATGGGAATTTACGGCCGTAAACTCTCATACCATGGATTTAGTGATGTTTTAAGCCCCTATTACCTTCCTAGCAATTTATAATGGAGTGTGATGCCATTTTGGGGGATTAAAACTATCATTTGGGTGTGTTTAAGGGTGTTTACGGCCTTGACACATGTCTGGGCCGTAAACTCCTTTTACTCCTTCATTTTATTGAGTTTAATTGATCTAACCCAAAAGGACAAACCCCTAATTTATGTCTTAAGCCTTGGTATGAATTTAGGGCACCTTTTTACATGTTTTTATGAGTTTATGGCCCTAGAGCTATTTCTTGGGAAGCTTTGGCCGTAAACTCCTAAATGGAGGGTGTTTGACATGTTTAAGGTCCCCAAACTATTTTTAGATGATTCTAGGATTTATTTCAAGGCTATTGGTGGAGTTCTATGGCTTTTAAACATGTAAAAATGAGTTTACTCCCCATGTTTGAGGGGTTTACGGCCCAACCACATTCCTTGGCCGTAAACTCTTATTTGCTCCTCAAAGCTTATGATTAGGGTGTTCTATGTCCGGATTTGCAAGCCATAAGGTTGGATCTAAGTCCCAATATTGGTTTGGAGGGGTTAATTTGCTTAAAAACCCACTTATTAAGTGTTTACGGCCCAAGCATGTTCCTTGGCCGTAAACACATGTTCCAAGTCCAATTCTATGCTATAAACACGAATCATAATGTTTAGAATAAGCTAGGGTAACCGGACTTACTATTTGGATGCGTTTGGTTGCGGATTTGGGGCGAAAACGGGTCTAGAGAGAGTATAGAGAGAGAGGGTGGAAAAGGTTGAAATGGGGTTTACTCCCTTTTATATATGGGTGGGAGTTGGAGCTCGGTGAAATTCTACCCGATACTGTCGTTTAACGGGGCTTTTGGTCGCACCCGATTTAGTGGTCGTAATAATAAAAACTAACTTTTTCTAAATTACTTTTGAAATGTAATTTAAGTGTTTTCATTTACCTTATTACGAATATAACGACATAAAAACATAAATAAATAAAACATTTATTTATTTAACGACCTCTTATTAACGGAACCTTTATACAGTGGAATATTCCGTTAACGGTAACGGGGTAATGTGACGGAATAAACTTTGGGTTGTCACATCATCCCCCCGTTAGAGGGAAGTTCGTCCCGAAATTCTGGTCTAGCCAAGGAAGTAGGTATGAATGGCCAAGTAAAGGTAAGAGAGTACTTCCTACACGGTTGTCCTCGCATTCCAAGTGAACTCTAGCCTGTGTTTGTCATTCCGACAGACCTTCACGTACGGGATGCGGATTCCGTCTCGTGTAGCTAGTGGGTTCCAACTGATGTATCTACAAGGTTAGGGTTCTCAATGGATTCTATCAAAATGAGTGAGGCACGAAGAGTGATGTCGGGAAATCACATATCAAGTCTAAGAAGTGGATCGATCGGGTGTGAATCTTGTGGTACATCCAAAGGTAGTGGCGGCCTGAAAAGGGTTGGACCAAATCTCCATGAGAATTCTCATATGGTCCTAAGCTCTCGGAATGGTAGAGCTTTTCAGTACTCAGAACATAGTGTACTTCTATGGCAAGATCATCACTGGCGTGATCGCTATTCCGAAGTTCCTAACATTCTCTCTCGTACCGTGTGTGTGTGTAGTCCTTCAGGTTGGTTCTTAGAAAGATCGGGTGGTCTTTGGTTTCGCGTTTCCTGTCAACTGGCTGATAGAGACTTTCTAGGTCATCGGATGGGTTGCGTGACTATGGTTATCAACTTTCTGTTGAGTGTTTATCTCATGCTGGTGCAAAATGAACCTGCACTAAGGGATCTTGAGATACGGAAACCCTGCAGGTCGGGGAGATAAGGTTTCACCAGACGAGCATTGGACTATCTCAGGAGGTGGTTCTACTATCTCTGCGTGAGATGGTATTCGTGGAACACCTAATAGTCCAATGAATCTCTAAGACTTTGGTTTGATCTAGTGTGGAAAGCGCATGCTCCTGCATAATCTCCCGACTAACACCAAGGCTAGTGTCAAGTCTTATAATCTCTTCGGGATCCGGGACATGAGGCTTAGCGCAACTACTTTAGCACTTTGATCGAGTATTCTTGGTTGCGGAGGTTATCCTGTGGTTCTCGGTATCCTAGTGTTCACTTCGGGAATGAAGTCTATCGTCTACGGGACGATGACAATTTCCTCCATGCAAGAGGGTGGAGGATGATAGGCAGTACCTGTCCATAACAGGGTGGGCAAGGTGCCTGAGTAGTAAGAGAATCTACTGCAACTACACTTCCGAAGGTTCTGAGTTTCCTCGGTCTAGGTCAATTCTAGTGAGTATAGGGTCTCATCACTTGGGACTTTACTAGCTTAACCCGCAGTGATTCTCTTGACTCCAGCTCCTATGTTATGGAATAGGGTGAAAGTGCTTTTCTAAGAGGTTCGTGGTAGAGCTCATGCTTAGCCTAACTACAAATACCGGGTGTATGCAAGCAGTATATAATTGAGGTCGGCAGGATGTTCAGCTGTGCGACTCCACTCCAAACCCACAACCCAACGAGGAACAGGGAATAGGGAGGAAACACACACCTTAAATCTTTTTGATCTCAATTATATGCCACCTTTATGCATATACCTGGTTATAGTGGTCAGTCTCATGAGTTATGTTCTCTGGGTTCACGAACTTGATGTGCGAGGTGCGAAGGGTCTTTCTAGGGATTCTTCTGAGTATGTTCCGGATGGTTGTCGTCTTCTGGAGTATCTACAGTGTCGTTCACTTCGGTGTTCATCTGACTACGAGGGGTCGGTCAACGGCGCACGGTACCCTCTCTTGGGTACTTCGGAAGGTTCGAGATAAGAGGGACGATTGACGGATTGCATTAGGTTTGATTATTTGTGTTAGGTTTAGGTTCGGAAGAACCTTTATTTGCCGACATGGCTACGGAGAAAGTTCTTTTTACACAGCACTAAGAATGTCCACATGGTTGCATGAAGTCAAACCATGATCGATAGAGTCGTCGAAGTTGGCACACTTCGACATGATATAAAGTGAAGATCGGTAGAGTCATGTGCCGAACAGGCACACAAGTTCTAGGCGTCTCGGGTTTCGTCCTATGTATCACTACCGCGGATACTTGGACCGATAGAGTCGACGCGGAACTATAGAGGGTCCTAAGTGTTTCCGGATAGAGTACCTTTTCATGAGTGGATTCTCACAAGGCATTTCTATAATCGCCTCACATACACTAGTAATGTATATTTAAGGTGGGGAGGACTGTTGACTGAGCGACCCTTCCCTAAATCTACAACCAAACGAGGAACAGGAAATGAGGCGGCATTCGCTCACTCTAGGTCTGTCCATTTTAAATATACATGGTCGTAACGTATATGTTTAGCCATTATAGTTTTACCTAATGAATTTTAAATTTTATAACAGTGCTATGACTTTCGCCTTACTGGGAAGAATTTACATTTGAATTAGTCTTTTATTGTTCTTAGTTTAGTTATCCGAGATCGAGAGACGTACCAAAATCTAACGAGTTCCTTGCCGCTTCTCCCTAAGCAGTAGTGGCAGGCTCCTTCTGTGTCTTTGTTGTTTCCTTCAGCTGAGCAATCCCTTTTGAAGTGTCCAATCGCACCACATAGACGGCAAACTAGATTGGTCGTCACTTTGGTGATTGATGCAATACGCTCCACCGGAGTTCTGCATACACGAGCAGTATGCCCCTTCATGTTGCACCTAGCACAATAGAGTTCCCGGCAGGCACCATGATGATGGTAGCTGCACTTGCTGCAGTGGGGAAGGTCTCCTAGGTATGGTCTTCTTGAGGTCGGGAGGGAAGAATTGACAAGAGTATAGACTGCCTCTGCTCGTCGCCTTTCAGAAGGTCCTTGAGCCGAGGTACTTCCCTCCTCAATCTTGAGTTTTCTCTTTAGTGGTTTCGGTGAAGGCTCTTGGGTGACTGGGTATGAAAGTGTTGGTTGCTGCTGTCCATCGCCAGGATTGGAAATCCCGACAGGGCCTTTGCTAACATTGGCGGTGTTAGCATTCATGTGAGCCATGACAGCTGCTACGGCTGCTGAGACTGCAGCTTGGAACGTAGCTTCATCGAATAAGAGAGTAGGTTTCTTGCTTGTGGTTGGTTACGCTTCTTCGGTGGCATGATTTTCCTATACGGAAAGGAATACAAGGTAATGAGAGACGATGGTTAACCCCGGACATTTCTGTCCTGAACGTATTAGGCATAAATTTTCCCGTGTCTTGAGTACTGGTCGTCTGAGTGTCGACCTACATCCCTATGATGTAGTCCTGGTAATCGAAGTGGCTGTATGAGTATCAAAAAAAGGCCACAAGATGCGAGTCGTTCCTACTAAGTTACATTTTATACTGGGAAAGGTTTCACTCTCCGGCCTGGAGAGATTTGAGAACGGTTCGGAATGAAACTGCGGAAAGAGAGGCTCATGAAAGCTCATGGCTAAGCACTCTCAATAAAGGTGCGGGGATCCGCCCTAATCGTGTATCTGGCAATAGGAATCGACGATTTTCCTAACACATAGCGTGAGTAGTGTAACCACTAACTCACTAAATTGTATTATTTTAAGGGTTTATTAGTGTGACGAACACGAGGAAAAGACAATTCCCGGGTTCCATGTACTGGCTCCCTCGGTTTGCCTCGTATCTTTGACTAGAATCGGCGTTGGTTTCCTTCGGGTAGTTACCTAGGGTTCTTCTCTGGTGAAGACATATTGAATTTCTACTCCGCCTTCCTTCTGATTCCATCTCTGGGTGTCACCACTTCATGATGGATGACTAGGAATCTCTGAAGTTTAGGCGAATCTCTCACCGTTGTCCCTAAATGATATGGGAACTTGGTGAATTCAATAGTCTCGACCCAGTTCATTTATTTCCGAACAGGAAATCTTCTCAATGAACCTCTTCGGGGTCGAAATCAACTCTTCTGTCAAGCACTGAAGTGGATAGGGTTTTCTACAGGGTTCGTGCGAGAATGGAAATGTCTAAAGAATCCTAAGAGATTATTAACATTTCACTGGATGATCCATATCGAGTCCTGCTACGATTACACGGGGTATACAAATCATATATAGCTTAGATCCGATAGGCCTTCGAATATGTGATACTACTCTAGAACCACATCCCAACGAGGAAAAGGAAATAGAGCGAAACCACACATTCTTAGCCTATGGGATCCTTATTATATATAACCTTGGGAGTACACCCTCTGTAGTTGTAGGTATATCAATAAGGATCTTTTTAGTTATTCACACAAGGTTGTTTATGGATTCTAAAATACCCCTATGGTATTTTAATTTCTTATTTGGTTCTTATCTTCTGAATATGGTTCTGGGATTAGTGTGGATCTTTTAGTGTTCTAAAATACTCCTATAGTATTTTAACTTTATGTTTGGCTCTAGCATTCCTAGTTGGTAAGTTTCAGACCTGCTGCACACCACTATCACTCCCGAGTACACGTTCATCGCATCTCGGATAAATGTAGTTGATCAGGTTACATTTATCCCAGCTTACGATTACATAACTGCCCAGGTTTGACGGTAATGCTCAACATCCGAAGACTTTTATTCTTGTTCTTCTTGTGATACTTTTGTTCGAGTGTTTCGATTTTGGATGTTATTATACTTTGGTAAAATACGGTTATATTTTAAAGTATAATTCTTGGTCAGATTGTTTTATCCCTTTGTGTTTATAGGTTGTATATCTTTTATGAATTGATATACTTAGCTCACTATAAACAATGCTCTGATACCAATTTGTCACACCCCAAAACCGGAATGGCGGAAACGTTCTGGGGTGGATGACGTCATGTCAAGTATCACAACACATGCATTATAGTAATCAAAGAACAACAAGACATTGCATTAATAGGAATAATTTTACATTGTTACATTAATACATCAAATCAAAGTAATACAAGTAATAGAATAGATACAACATGATACTAAGCTATCTTCATCAACAGCTCCGAGATGTACCTGTCTAATGCTAACCTGAGAATACAAGTTATTTGAAAAGCGAGTATCATCATTTTTACAAATGCTGGTGAGTTCATAAGTATTTAGTGACATTTCATTCAAATAACTTTATAAAGTAATAGTTTAAGTGTTTACAGTGTATTAGAGTTCTTTCCAGAAAATCCTATATTTTCTTTAATCAAAGCAGCCTTCTACCAAGACTGGTCAGTGTTATGTGGTAAAAAGTGGTTTTCCCTTAATTGCTATCGTTATCAAAATACTAAATTTGATTATTAAAGAAAGCAAGAGACAACAGGGAAATAACATATGCCTCAGCAGTGAGGACTGATGACTAAGGCAAAGGAATCATATACTCCAGGAGAGTATCGAACGAACGACACACCTGGTTCAGTCTAACAAATAGAGACACAGACCCCAGAAGGTACCAAATGAAAGGTACAGCTGGTAAGGTCCAAAACAGTGAATACAGACCGCAGACAATATCAAATGAAAGATACGTCCAGCCAGGTCTAAAACAGTGAACACGGTGAATACAGACCGCAGACAACATCAAATGAGAGATACGTCTTGTAAGGTCAAAACAGAGGAGACAGACCCCAGACAGTATCAAATGAAAGATACGTCTTGTAAGGTCAAAAACAGTGTGACTCTGAAATTGAATTACCAGCATGCAGTGTAAATTGCTGGCGAAATACCGTTACCTTAAGGCCATGAATTATAAGGCAACCTAGGATACTCGTAACCATACTAACCGACACTAGAGTACCAGACGCCCTACAAGCGTCTAAAGAATATGACATTTGTCACCCCTGGCTTGGTGGGCCGTGGACTGTAGCTAGCAGTCAGGGTGCGGGGGTGTCAATCCCGTATAGATCTATATACACAATGTCCGCTCTCCCTACAGGAGACTCTGGTTACCAACTAGACGACGGTGAAGGCCGTGTCCTGAAGATGCATCCCTAATAGTGGGTAGAGACTTCCGAATAGTGGGTTTCTAATGTAAGTGTTGAACTAGAGGTAAAGACTCATAACTGAACTGACTGAAGTAAACCCATATGTCTATGCTTGTGTACATAATATATAACTAATGAATCAAACGACCTTCGGATGGACATCCGATCCCACCAAACCACATCTCAAAGAAGAAAAGGAAATAGGGCGGACGAGCCTTCCTAAGTCCTTCAATCATTATTTATATGCATCTATACAAGCACAAACATACATCTAACTATGCTTGAGTGTGCATCGAGTGGAATCATATCGTGAAGTATAAGTGTACGGTGTGGACTAACCGACTTGTGAAGTATAAGTGTACAGTGAAATATCCGAGTCGTGAAGTATAAGCGTACAGTGGAACATTCGAGTCGTGAAGTATAAGCGTACAGAGTGGGATAATCGAATCGTGAAGTATAAGTGTACCAAGTGTAAGTGTATCACGAGTGGAAACGACGATAAGTGAAGTAAGATCGTCTATCAAGTATAAGCGACTACAAGTATAAGCGATATAGAGACAAAATCCGGTATAAGTGCTTCAAGAAGTGAAGGCGTTACTACGTAGGAGTATAAAATAAGTATAAGCGAAGCAGCAGTAACTAACAAGTAAAAGTATACATGAAAACCTTGGAAAAACCTTTATACTGAGGAAAATCGTATTTTTGTATTCTTTGATAAAATAAGTGTGAAAGCCTTTAGAACTATTTGGAACCTTTATAAACCAGTTTGAAATGAACTTTGATAAAAACAGTATAAGTAAGAGTTTTGAACAAGTGAAAACCTTTTTGAAAACCATATATAACATCCTACTCGGTAAGAACAGTGTACAGTGGTAAAACCTTGTGCATGCGGGTTATCAATCACATGTGATTGATATGATAACTGGCATGTTTAACTTGTATTCCCCCCCCCCCTATAAAACATGTAAAAACATTGAAAGGTTCATTCAGGGGTATGAACTCACCTGGCATAAGTAGGTCCGACGAAGGTGCCGTTTGGGCGTTCGGTGTCACGCAAGGACTCGAACACTCTCAATGACCTATTTAACATATGATAACATATGTTCAAATACAATTAGTATATTTAATACTAATTAAACACGTATATGCACTCAAAGGAGTGGAAAACACTTTGGTTAAGTGTTTGGGTGTCCCGGGTAGCGTTTAAGGGTGCGTATGACCTAGGAATGGAGTTTACTCTCCGAGAGTAAACCCTTAACACTTAGTTTACGGCCCAGGGACTACTCACCATGAGTTTACGGCCGTAAACTCATGGTGAGGGTATCTAGTGTGTTTTAAGGCTTCTACTTGTTCATGGGATTTTTCTAAGTACTTTTCCAAAAAGGCATGAGTGGGTTTAAGGCTTCTAAGGGCATTATATTGGATTTTACGGCCTAGGGACAACTCCCATGGGATTTTACTACCATAAACTCTCATACCATGGATTTATTGAAGTTTTAAGCCCCTATTACCTTCCTAGCAATTTATAATGGAGTGTGATGCCATTTTGGGGGATTAAAACTATCATTTGGGTGTGTTTAAGGGTGTTTACGGCCTTGACACATGTCTGGGACGTAAACTCCTTTTACTCCTTCATTTTATTGAGTTTAATTGATCTAACCCAAAAGGACAAACCCCTAATTTATGTCTTAAGCCTTGGTATGAGTTTAGGGCACCTTTCTACATGTTTTTATGAGTTTACGGCCCTGGAGTTATTTCTTGGGAAGCTTTGGCCGTAAACTCCTAAATGGAGGGTGCTTGACATGTTTAAGGTCCCCAAACTATTTTTAGATGATTCTAGGATTTATTCCAAGGCTATTGGTGGAGTTCTATGGCTTTTAAACATGTAAAAATGAGTTTACTCCCCATGTTTGAGGGTTTTACGGCCCAAGCACATTCCTTGGCCGTAAACTCTTATTTGCTCCTCAAAGCTTATGATTAGGGTGTTCTAAGTCCGGATTTGCAAGCCATAAGGTTGTATCTAAGTCCCAATGTTGGTTTGGAGGGGTTAATTTGCTTAAAAACCCACTTATTAAGTGTTTACGGCCCAAGCATGTTCCTTGGCCGTAAACACATGTTCCAAGTCCAATTCTTCGCAATAAACATGAATCATAATGTTTAGAATAAGCTAGGGTAAGCGGACTTACGATTTGGAGCTCGGTGAAATTCTATCCGATACTGTCGTTTAACGGGGCTTTTGGTCGCACCCGATTTGGTGGTCGTAATGTGACGGAACCTTTATACAGTGGAATATTCCGTTAACGGTAACAGGGTAATGTGACGGAATAAACTTTGGGTTGTCACATGTTCTCAATGTTTCTTTGTAGATAGAGTTGGTAAGTTTTTAGACATGTTTCAACCCCACAACCATTCTCGCGCATATGCTAATCACTTTTGGGATAGACATAGTTGATCAGGCTATGTCATTCCTAGACCTGACCATATATCCCCAAGACTACCTATGGCATTCAACAATCACCTCTTTTGTTATGCTCTAGTAGGATACTGACCTTATATGTATGTATGCATGTACTCACTCGTTTAATCAAGAAACTATTTCATTTGTAAAAGTATAGTTATTTGAAAAACGTTTAATCAGATACTTTTAGACCCAATGCATTTATAGTTTGTATATTTTATGTGGTTCGATATACTTAGTTCACTATAAATAATGCTCTGCTACCAATTTGTCACACCCCAAACTAAGGATGGCGGAAACGTCTGGGGGTGGAGGACTTCATAGGATCACAACAACGAGTATAATAGTGCTCAAAGTAAAAACAACCAACATAAATATAATTGAAAAAGTTACACCATAGTGTGAGTTTACATGTTTCTAAATCAATTACATTATATTGACAAAAATGAAATGTTTAATGCCTTAGCGTTCCATCCTCAAAAGCCGTTGATTTCCTGTTTTACTGATTCCCTGAGAATAAAAGTAGTGTTGAAAAATTGTCAACAATTAAGTTGGTGAGTATATAAGAGTTTTATTTGATAAAGATGTCATATTCCTTGTAAAAGCGAATGGATATGATTCCATAAAATCCAATATTTTCTTTATAAAATGTGTAATGAAAGCTCCTATGTTATGCAATAATGTACCCTAGAAAGACCTATATATTTCCTCTATAATCACCCAGTGTATATAAGGTATATAAAATTTAAGTTAAATAAACCGTCAAATATAATGGGTCTGCTCTAGGTCCACAACCAAACAAGGAACAGGAAGTAAGGCGGGCCCACCAATTCTAAGTCGATCGCAACTAAATTCTTACATAACTCTAATATATACACCTAGAAATTATAGTCGAAATCTAACAAATTCTAGATGAATTCGTACCCCGTTTATTTGAAATCCCGGTACTTTGTAATGTACCCCTTTAGTATAAACCCGATACTTTGTAATGTACCCCTTTAGTATATACCCGATACTTTGTAATGTACCCCATTAGTATAACCTGGTACTTTTTAATGTACCCCTTTTGTATAACCCGACACTTTATAGTTGTACCCCACTTAATGAATAACCCGACGCTTTATAGTTGTACCCCACTTAATGAATAACCCAACACTTTATAGTTGTATCCCACTTAATGAAAAACCCTTTTTGTTTGAAAACCCGATACTTTGTAATGTACCCCTTTAGTATAAACCCGGTACTTTGTAATGTACCCTTTAGTATAAACTTGGTACTTTGTAATGTACCCCTTTAGTATAACCCGACACTTTGTAATGTAACCCTTTTGTATAACCCGAGACTTTATAGTTGTACCCCACTTAATGAATAACCCGACACTATATAATTGTACCCCACTTAATGAAAAACCCTTTTTTTGTGAAAACCCGGTACTTTGTAATGTACCCCTTTAGTATAAACCCGGTACTTTGTAAGGTACCCCTTTAGTATGAAAACCTTTTGTAATGAGTTCGAAAAGTAAATGAAACAAAAACTATACCTATTATAGTTTATCAAAATGTTTGTATTCTATATACAACCTTACTATACCTATTATAGTTTAGCTTAATTGCTTGTGATGTATAATAGACTCAAGCATACTCGCTATAATTTGTTATAAATATTTGTAGTGGTGGTACTCCTTTGTATATGATTCATACCTTTAAACTAAGATCAGCCTTTGAATCTAAGATCAGCCTTTGAATGTGGAGGAAAAATCTAAGATCAGCCTTTGAATCTCGAATTTTGGAGAGAGAAATGGGTTTGATTCTTCTTGAGAAAGAGTGAATAATGTGGGAAGTGAAGTGAAGATTTCTAGCCCTTTAATCTAATTATGGGCTGGTGAAATAGTGTGAAAGGACAACTAATTGACTAAGTATGTAGGAATAGTGACTGAGCATGGCCCTGGAGCGGGTGTGGTGGGTTGCTTGTGTCATAACTCAAAGATAAAGTCAACACTCCACCTCAAAGTCTTACCCACTAGATTTTATTCTTAAATAAAGATTTCCCTAAAAATGTGATTAAATTATGAATATATAGTGTTTTATATGTCAAAATATGAGTTTGGGTGAAAATCCCATGTTAAAATAATGAAAAACGGGCTTAAAACGGAGTTGGGGTTAAAAACCAGGAAGAAAATGGAAAAATCCGAAGTCTGGCCGAAGACTTGTCCTGAGAGGGTTAGAACCGAAGACTAGTTCGGTTGGAGTATTGGAACCGAGAGGGGGAGGTTCGGTCCGATCAAACTCGCAGGCGAACTCATCAGAAGAGGGACCGAAGGTGAATGGAGCGAGGCGAAGGCGAAAGGTAGTTCGGGTTCGGTTCAGCAGGAGCTTCGGGTTCGGTTCTAGCCAACTTTGGTCTTGGTAGTTCGGTTCCAAGATGGTTCGGTTCTAATAGAGAGGTTTGGTCCTTTAAGGCTATTTTTCGTATAAACTTCCCGTTTTGAGCGGTTTTTTCACCAAGTTAAGTGTCGGGATGCCCCAAATGATTATAAAAATTTACAAGAGATTTTGAGAGAGATTTCAGAGAGATTTGGGAGAGATTAAGATTGATAACGAGAGATTGAAAGAGACTTTGGTTGTGACATTTTTGAGTGTTTAGCTTCATAATTTAAGGTTCGTAAACCCCGTTAAGCTATGTTTAAGAGTCTTACATACTCCCGAAGGGTATGCATTAGTGTTTTATCATTTTGTTACCTCCCTTATCCCGTTTAGGGTTTCCGAATTTCAATCATACGAACTTTCCAACTGATAATTTCTTTTTAAAACAGCGAGTTGTACCGTAGCTAACATATTGTAAACCGTAATATACCAGGGTTAACAGAGTTGACCGGTTTGACTTGTTGACTTTATTTGACTTTGACTTGACCGGAAATTGACGGTTGTCACATTTTTGGTCTACAAATTTGTGATGGGAAAATCGATTGTAAATCTCTAGAGGGAAAGTAAATTAGATGTAAATAGAGCGAAGGGAAATGAAATTATTAATTGGAGGTGCTTGTAATTTAATTTAAAATGTCACGTATTTTTATCCTAAAATTCAATTAATTGAATATTTGATTCGTAATTTCTATTATTATTATATGCCATTATAATTATTTTAATATTATATTTAGATATAATATACTTATATAATTTAATTTTAATTGATATAATATATATATATATATATATATATATATATATATATATATATATATATATATATATATATATATATATATACAAAAGAACATAGAACTTTAGGTTCAGTAAACTTTTGGCACTTAAAAATTTGGCCATATTACTTTGAAGGTTTGACAACTTTAGTCCCTACCTCCTCTTGCTTCAAAAAAACACAAAGATCTAGGTTTTTCTCAAGTTGTACATGCAAAGTAATTTTCCAAAGCATGAACCTTAATCTATCATACATAAAAATCGAAATCTAATCATATTAGGGTTAGAAGAATACCTTTCTAGTTGATTGCTATCTTGACCTTCAAGAGCTTAGTGCCTCAATTGTTGCACCTATAATGGAGTCACAAACACCACAAGCAAATAATGAGGAGAAGGAGAGGCAGAAATCGGCTAGGGTTTCTTCTAAGGAAGCAGTAGCCGAAATCTGGAGGCTGGGGGTTCCTTTTATAGTTGAGGTTGCTAGGTTTTTAACTGGAAACCCTAATTCCCATGCATAGGCCCTAAGCAATCCACAGACCCCCACATGATAGGCCTTAGATAAAAACTCTATGGGATTCCCATAGATTTTCGTCAACCCCATATCCATAGATTCCATTAGCCCAAACTACAACTATTACTGATTTACAAAATCAATCCCCGTTCTTTTAATTAGTCTCTTTTGATCACTAAATTAATTCCAAATTAATTTCTGATCAATACTAATTAAATAATTTGATTTCTCAATTAATATATTATTCTTATAATATATTAATAAATTATTAATTAATCTCTTTCTCCAAAACTCATCCTATCAAATCGCTATGGTGAAGGCAACCAAAAAAACAATGCTACTATCGGGTCAAATACATACCAATTTTAGTTATGGGCTTAGACAACTAATCCAACAGTTTTTTTATGTCCACCGCCTTTATTCTCTAGTTATTTTTTTCCTCACTGACTATTTTAGACACTTCATTGATTTGATTGACTTATTCATAATTTTTTTGTGCTTATCATCCGTTTTCTCTGTCTCTTTTCTTTCCGCACCGCGACAATCGCCAATCAGGTTGTTGGTTTCTTTCTTTCCTCCTTTACTTGCCCTAATTTTTTGATATTTTAGGCTTTGGGAAACATAGAAAGGAACTTAAGGTGATCTTAGAGTTTCACTTCCTTTGTGTGTAACAAACCAAATTTCACGTCCAAAAATTTCGTTTAAATTCAGTAGTTTATTAAACATTTGTAATAAAACATCATAAGATCATATCATTTCAATAAACATATCTTGTGTCTAAATACCATCACATGAAGATAGTAATAATGTCAGAGTACAATCCCAGAATATATCATAGTGTGGAAAACCAAAGTGTGTGTGTGTATGATGTGACGCTACCGCGCCGGCTCCTTCCCCTTCGCTGAAGAGGTACCTGAAACAAAACTGAAAATTGTAAGCACGAAGCTTAGTGAGTTCCCACATCGTACCACATACCTGACAATCATATCACATACATACTGCCAGGCATTTCTGGGGTGCCTTACTTACCCGCTACAGCCATTCTGGGGTGCTGACCTACCCGTACGACCATTCCGGGGTGCCGACCTACCCATGCGGCCATTCTCGGGTGCCGTCCTACCCGTGTCAAGCCATTCTGGGGTGCTGACCTACCCGTGTCGAGCCATTTTGGGGTGCTGACTACCCATCGGTCCTAACAACCGAACCTCGGGGACCGGTCCCCTCCTACTACCTCTATCGCATATGACATACAAGCCAGCATGCAAACGTATCATCACACACTGTCAGACGTATCTGGGGTGTCTGACTACCCTTCGGTCCTAACAACCGAACTCTACTACTATCACATACAACATATCATGCTAGCATATAACATATTAGGTAGTAGCAACCTAGATCATATCACGAAGACAATCACCTAACATATAAACCCTAATGGTGGGCCGACATTATGGCCGTAGACCCACCGCTACTGGAAAGTAACTCACCTCGTAGTTGTTGAACTGTGCGGAAATCCTCTGACTGCTGCCGCTGCTGCTCCGGAAATCCTCGGGCTATAATTCCCACAAACACTTAGTCAGAAACTGACATCTACCCTTAGGGTAAAATGACCATTTTACCCATTGACCAAGTCAAAGTCAAAGTCAAAGTCAACTTCCCGTTGACCTGACTCGCCGAGTTGTCTCGTCAACTCGCCGAGTACCTATCTTTCCATCAGACCTCATACCCGTCTCTACTCGTCGAGTTAGGCGATGACTCGATGAGTTTTCCTTCTAAATGAACACCGACTGAATCCACATCCGACTCGCCGAGTTGTATGAACAACTCGTCGAGTTCATCATCAACTGATACTTATGTCCAAACTTGACTCGCCGAGTTGTATGAACAACTCGTCGAGTTACTTTTCATCCTATGAACACGTTCTATCCTCGACTCGCCGTGTTGATGAACAACTCGCCGAGTTGTATGAAGGTTTTCTTGGACTCGCCGAGTCCGTTCATGCACTCGCCAAGTACCATGAATTCCCAGAACACTTTTTTAGTCCAGAACGTTGGGTCACTCCCCAGGACTCCTAAAACCCTTCCACACTCAACCGGTCCTTATGACCCTCACTGATATGGGACCAAAACCCTTGGACTCGCCGATTCGGTCACATCCCCTCTTTAAAACTTCGATTTCTGATATACAACACTTAACCAAATGATAGATCCAGGCCCTTAAACTCGATCTAGCACGTAAAGTTACAAACTTTACGTGCATGCATGGGACATTAGAGCTTAAATGGCTCTAAAATGGTTCTTTTGTTGTATGGGGCCTTCCTTGGTGTAAAAAGCAACCTAGATCTAACTTGTGGCACATAAAATGACATGATACAGAAGTCCAAACCCCCAACCATGTTTGCAAACATGGTTGGCCACAAAAAATGGCTTATAAAATCCCTAAATCACCCCAAAGAGGGATCTAATAAATGAATGAGCAAGGTTCAGACTTTATTCCTTCCAAAGACTGCAAATGATGAACCAAACTCGAATCCTTCAGTCCCCTCTTGATCCTTTTATACTCTTTCTTCTTCCTTGAGACCAAAACTCACAAGAATCACTCAAAAAGCCTTAGATCTTCACAAAAACAGCTAGGGTTGCTATGAGGGGTGTTTGGGAGCATAAAGGGGGAGAGGAGGCTACATAAGGTCGCTTAAATAGGGTGCAAACCCCTGGATTAGGGTTTTTGTCCAAACAGCGGCTACTCGCCGAGTCCGGGACTCGACTCGCTGAGTCCATCACTTAAGTCCCGCGTCTAATCCCGCTTCTACTCGGCGAGTCTGTCCTTCGACTCGCCGAGTCCAAGGCCAAAAATGAAAAAATTAAATGAAGATTTAATAACAGAATACATACGAAGAACCAGGTGCTACAAATCTCCCCCACTTATTTTAGACTTCGTCCTCGAAGTCTGCCGCTTGATCCTGAAACAGCTTGGGTTAGTGCTCAATCATCTCACTCACCGGCTCCCAAGTCCACTCCGACCCCTTCCGGTGCTGCCACTGCACCTTCACGAGTTCTACCCTTTTGTTCCTCAGATCCTTCGATTTCCGGTCAAGGATCGCCGCAGGCCGCTCGATGTAATTCAGGCTGCCATCAACCTGAATGTCCTCCAAGGGTACCACCGCCGTACCGTCCACTAGGCACTTCCGCAGCTGGGAGACGTGGAAAGTGTTGTGGATCTGACTAAGTTCGGCTGGCAGATCCAGCCGATACGCCACCTTGCCCACCCGGGCTACAACCCTGAACGGTCCGATATACCTTGCGCCCAACTTGCCCCGCTTCCTAAATTGGATGACGCCCTTCCATGGAGACACCTTCAGGAGAACCATATCCCTGACCTGGAATTCTAGGTCTGATCGACGCTTATCGGCGTAACTTTTCTGCCGACTCTGAGCAGTCTGAAGCCTGCTCCGGACCTGCTGAATCTTCTCTGTCGTCCTGAGCACTACTTCGGTGCTCCCCATGACTCTCTGGCCCACCTCGCCCCAGCATATCGGGGTCCTTCACCTCCTCCCATACAACATCTCGAAGGGAGGACGGTCGATACTCGCATGATTGCTGTTATTATACGAGAACTTCGCCAATGGGAGGTAGGTATCCCAGCTACCTCCGAAATCTAAAACACATGCCCGCAACATATCCTCCAGAGTCTGGATGGTCTGCTCGCTCTGGCCATCCATATGCGGGTGAAAAGCGGTGCTAAAATGCAGACGAGTACCCAGATCATCATGAAACCTCTTCCAAAACCTGGAAGTGAACCGCACGTCTCTGTCTGAAATCACCAAAACTGGCACTCCGTGTCGCGCCACCACCTCCCTGATATAGATATCGGCCAATTTCATGGCCGAGATGCTCTCCTGAATCGGAATAAAGTGGGCGCTATTGGTCAATCGATCCACGATGACCCATATCGAATCCATCCCCCGTGTGGTCCTAGGAAGCTTCGTGATAAAATCCATCGTAATATCCTCCCATTTCCACAGCGGGATATCCAACGGCTGCATCTTTCCGTGTGGTCTCTGATGCTCGGCCTTGACCTTACTGCAGGTCAAGCATCGCTCCACGTACCATGCCACATCCCACTTCATGCTGGGACACCAATAGTCTAGACGAAGATCCCTATACATTTTCGTAGCCCCGGGATGAATAGAGAATCGGGATTTGTGCGCCTCCTCCATCAGGACCTGGCGCACACCTCCATGATAAGGCACCCATACCCTACGGTGAAGAGTCAATAACCCTCGGCTGTCATAGTCGAAGGAGGAAACCTGCCCCACAATCCGCTCACTCTTATGATGTTCCTCCGTCATAGCCTCATGTTGAGCCTCCCGAATCCACTCCAACAGCGGAGTCACTACTGTCATCCTCATGCAGATACCCCCGATCGGCGCCGCCTTGCGGCTAAGCGCATCGGCCACCACATTGGCATTACTCGGGTGATAAAGGATCTCGCAATCGTAATCCTTTACCACATCCATGAGGTACCTCAGACTCTTATGATCCGTGTAAATGGTACACCGAACCCCATAGAGGTAATGCCGCAAAATCTTGAGGGTGAAGACCACCGCCCCCAACTCTAAATCGTGCGTTGGGTAGTTCGCCTCGTGAGGCTTCAACTGCCTTGAGGCATAAGCAATGACATGCCCTCTCTGCATCAACACCGCGCCCAAACCTGAGATGGACGCATCGCAGTACACAACAAAATCCTCCATGCCCTCTGGCAGGGATAAGATTGGCGCCTCGTACAATCTCTGTCTCAGTGTCTCGAACGCTGCCTACTGCTCAGGCCTCCAACAAAATACCACGACTTTCCTCGTTAGCCTGGTCAACGGTATGGCTATCTTGGAGAAATCCTAGGTGAATCTCCGATAATAGCCCGCTAATCCCAAGAAAACTCCGAATCTCAGATGGAGACTTCGGAACCTTCCATCTCATCACGGCCTCCACCTTGGTCGGGTCTACCGAAATCCCGTTCTGGTTGACAAGGTGCCCAAGAAACTGCACCTTGCGCAACCAAAACTCACATTTGGAGAACTTTGCATACAAGCTCTCCCTCCTCAAAGTCTCCAGCACCTCCCGCAGGTGCTCCTCGTGCTCCTCCTGCGTCTTGGAATAGACCAAGATATCATCGATAAACACTATCACTAACTGGTCTACACATGCGGTTCATGAGTTCCATGAACACGGCAGGAGCATTAGTGAGCCCGAAGGGCATCACCACAAACTCGTAGTGGCCATAGCGCGTCCGAAACGCAGTCTTCTGCACATCCTTGTCCCTGACCCTCATATGATGATATCCTCATCGCAGATCAATCTTGGAGAACCAAGATGCTCGCTGTAGCTGGTCAAAGAGGTCATCAATCCTCGGGAGTGGGTAACGGTTCTTCACCGTTACCTTATTCAGCCCCCAATAGTCTATACACATAGGATGCGACCCGTCCTTCTTCTTCATAAACAGAATTGGGGCTCCCCAAGGCGAACTACTTGGCCTGATAAACCCCTTGTCTACCAACTCCTGCAGCTGCGTAGACAACTCCTGCATCTTGGGAGGAGCCAACCGATAGGGTGCCTTGGCTATTGGAGCCGCACCAGGGACTAGGTCAATCCTGAACTCCACCTGGCGCTCCGGAGGTATTCTAGGCAGCTCCTCGGGGAATACGTCCGCGAACTCTCGTACTACGGGCACCTCGCCCACCGTCGCTCTACCCGCCTCCCGGGTATCCATAACATACGTGACATAACCTGCACAACCCTGCTGGAGGTAGCGCCTGGCTCTCGCTGCCGAACATAAAGTTGGTCCTCGCTGTGGCCTCTCGCCCTGAATCACCAGCTCTCCCCCACTTGGGGTCCTGATCCGCAACAACTGTCGCGCGCAGTCGATCACTGCCCCATTGGGGATCAACCAATCCATACCGATAATAACCTTGTTTCCCCGCAAAGGTATGGGAATAAGATCCAATAGATAACGCTCCTCAAATAACCTCAACACACAATCCCGGAACACCGTCGATGCTCGTACCGAACGGTCATCCGCAATCTCTACGTCCAGAGGGCAATCCAGCATGCCTGAAGACTTGGAAAATCTCTTACTAAGCGCAAGAGAAACAAAAGATCGGGTAGCGCCTGAATCAAACAATACCTGAACTAGAATACCGTTCACATGGAACGATCCTAAACAAAATACATACATATATCTCAAAATTACAGCAACATATCATAATAGGATAAATAAGAAGTCATACACGTCACCACATTGGGTGCAGCGCGTGCCTCCTCAAAAGTCAACTGGAATCCCTGGCTCCTCACCACTGGAGCCTCTGTCTTGCCCTGCCGGCCATCACTGATCCGTAGGGTCGCTGGAGCTGGCACCTTCACTGGCGCTGATGCTGCTGTCAACTGGGGGCAATTGACCTTCTTGTGGCCCCTCTGGTTGCAGTGGAAACACAACAACTCAGACGTCTGAATAACCGATACAGGGGCAGTACAATCCCTGCTGAAATGCCCCGCCTTGCCGCACTTGTAGTAGCCTGACGATCCCAGTCTACACACCCCCTCATGCGGCCTACCGCATTTCCTACAGCTGCCCGGTCTTGGCTGGCCTTTCGGCATACCATTCGATCCCTTGGGCTTCTTCCCCGAAGCCCCCATCGACTGCCCCTCCTCCACTTTCCTCTTCCGGACATGCTCCAGATCAATCTCCCTCTCCCTCGCCCTGGCAATCATAGACTCAAGGGTAGGGCAAGCTGAAAAACTAACATGCTCCTGAATATCAGCTCGTAGCATGTCATGATAGCGGGTCCTCCTCATATCCTTATCACCCACGTACTGGGGCACCAGCAACGCCCTCTCCCGGAACATGGCGGTGATCTCCGCCATAGTCTCCGTCGTCTGCCTCATATCCAAAAACTCCCTGGACAGCTGTTGAAGGTCGACAGCCGGCGCAAACTCTGCCCTGAACCTAGTCACAAAGTCCGACCAGGTCATAGCCTCAACAGTCGAGGCTCCCAATGAGTCACCGACAGACACCCACCAATCTCTAGCTCGGTCTCGTAAACATCCTGTTGCATATCTCACCTTCGACCTCTCGGGGCAAAATATAGTCAACTGTGCAGACTCGATGTCTTCAATCCACCGTCTGACAGCTATAGGGTCCTTCGCCCCATGGAAATTCGGCGCACCACTGCCCCTGAAGTCCTTAAAGGACAGTGTGTGAGATCCTGACTGGCCCGATGCCATGTCACTCCTGAACGCCCTGAGGCGGTCCTTAATCAGCTCAACTATACCTTCCTTGATCGACCCGAAAATGATGGGGGTCGACTCAAGGATGCCTCTGGTGATCTCTGACGCGATGAACTCGCGTAGCCTCTCGTCTGCTGGCTCGGAACCTGATCCTGAACCCGATTCCTCTCCAGAACTGCCAACTGTTGGCCTCTGACGTAGTACCACCATTCTACAATACATATAAGCAACTATTAGTGATACTGGTATCTTTAAAGGGATCACATCTATTACAAGTTCCCCGGTCTTGTCTTAGCCTTCCCCAAGTCGGGTACGGATCCTCTGCTTCCAGTAATACGGGCCCATACTACCTTCCACATCTATCCGTACCTTCTTCAAGGACTGCCTTGACTCCACCAGATCCCTTCTACCACTGCTGATCTCTGCTACTCTTATCCTAGGCTTACCCTAGGAAACCTATGACTCCACCCAAACCGGTCCTCAGCTGCTGAAGGTCTCTTTGTAATGCCAATTAGCCATTACCTGAATACAATCACATGCAACGAGGCGTGGATAATCCTTCGAGTAAGGGACTCATCCCCACAACGATTAGGACTCAAACAAGAGCTACGCCATAGGGTCAAATCCAACACCTTGAGATTATTCAACCATGATCACATGTGACTTTAACGTATTTACCCTAACAGCTAACTCCCATCACGCAAGGCCCACAAAGCACAAAGCAAACAACATTCGGACAAAAGGAAACAATCTCAAGTAACTTTATCCTCATATCAGGGATTGTATTAGCATACAATGCTAAGCTCATACTATCAGGCAACCTAACCAGGCTATCCTACTATTATCTACATAAATCTAGCATGCAACTCTCATAAGCTGAAACATATAAAGCAGGAACATAAGGCATCACTCCTAGATCCTTAGTCCTATTCTAGCATGCTGTTCTACTGAAACTGATAAACGTAACATAAACTTGTCTGGGTACTTTGGGGAGTACTTACTTGAGCTCGGCCGGTCGCGCACATCACACACTTCGTTCTTTCTCGAAAACTCTTTACTTATCTTTTAGAAAACATTTCCTTTTTCAAAATCTTTTAATCCCTTGATTTGATTTCAGACACCCCCGAGGGTGTGTCCGAATCCCTCAAACCAGGGCTCTGATACCAACTTGTAACAGCCGAAATTTCACGTCCAAAAATTTCGTTTAAATTAAGTAGTTTATAAAACATTTGTAATAAAACGTCATAAGATCATATCATTTCAATAAACATATCTTGTGTCTAAATATCCATCACATGAAGATAGTAATGATGTCAGAGTACAATCCCAGAATATGTCATAATGCGTAAAACCAAAGTGTGTGCGTGTATGATGTGTCGCTACCACGCCGACTCCTTCCCCTTTGCTGAAGAGGTACCCGAAACAACACTGAAAACTGTAAGCACGAAGCTTAGTGAGTTCCCCCATCGTACCACATACCATACTATCATATTACATATATACTGCCAGGCATTTCTGAGGTGCCCGACCTACCCAGTACGGCCATTCTGGGGTGCCGACCTACCCGTACGGCCATTCCGGGGTGCCGACCTACCCATGCAGCCATTCTGGGGTGCCGTCCTACCCGTGTCAAGCCATTCTAGGGCGCTGACCTACCCATGTCGAGCCATTTTGGGGTGCTGACTACCCATCGGTCCTAACTACCCATCGTTCCTAACAACTGTCAGATGTATTTGGGGTGTCTGACTACCCTTCGATCCTAACAACCGAACTCTACTACTATCACATACAACATATCATGTTAGCATATAACATATAAGGTAGTAGCAACCTAGATGATATCACAAAGACAATCACCTAACATATGAGCCCTACTGGTGGGCCGGCATTGTGGCCGTACACCCACCGCTACTGGAAAGTAACTCACCTCGTAGTTGTTGAACTGTGCGGAAATCCTCTGACTGCTGCCGCTGCTGCTCTGGAAATCCTCCGACGATAATTCCCACAAACACTTAGTCAGAAACTGACATCTACCCTTAGGGTAAAATGACCATTTTACCCCTAGACCAAGTCAAAGTCAACTTCCAGTTGACCTGACTCGCCAAGTTGACTCGTCAACTCGCCGAGTCCCTATCCTTCCATCAGACCTCATACCCGTCTCTACTCGTCAAGTTAGGTGATGACTCGACGAGTTTTCCTTCTAAATGAACACCGACTGAATCCACATCTGACTCGCCGAGTTGTATGAACAACTCGTCGAGTTACTCTTCATCCTATGAACACGTTCTGTCCTTGACTCGTCGAGTTGATGAACCACTCGCTGAGTTGTATGAAGGTTGTCTTGGACTCGCCAAGTCTGTTCATGCACTCGCCGAGTACCATGAATTCCCAGAACACTTTGCTTAGTTCAGAATGTTGGGTCACTCCTCGGGACTCCTAAAACCCTTCCACACTCAACTGGTCCTTATGACCCTCACTGATATGGGACCAAAACCCTTGGACTCGCTGAGTCCAGGAATGGACTCGCCGAGTCCAGGAATGGACTCGCCGAGTCGGTCACAGCCCCTCTTTAAAACTTCGATTTCTAATGTACAACACTTAACCAAATGATAGATCCAGGCCCTTAAACTTGATCTAGCACGTGAAGTTACAAACTTTACATGCATCCATGGGACATTAGGGCTTAAAAGGCTCTAAAATGGTTCTTTTGTTGCATGGGGTCTTCATTGGTGCAAAAAGCAACCTAGATCTGACTTGTGGCACATAGAATGACATGATACAGAAGTCCAAACCCCCAACCATGTTTGCAAACATGGTTGGCCACCAAAAATCGCTTATAAAATCCCTAAATCACCCCAAAGAGGGATCTAATAAATGAATGAGCAAGGTTCAGACTTTATTCCTTCCAAAGACTGCAAATGATGAACCAAAATCGAATCCTTCAGTCCCCTCTTGATCCTTTTATGCTCTTTCTTCTTCCTTGAGACCAAAACTCACAAGAATCACTCAAAAAGCCTTAGATCTTCACAAACATAGCTAGGGTTGCTATGAGGGGTGTTTGGGAGCATAAAGGGGGAGAGGAGGCTACATAAGGTCGCTTAAATAGGGTGCAAACCCCTGGATTAGGGTTTTTGTCGAAACAGCGGCTACTCGCCGAGTCCGGGACTCGACTCGCCGAGTCCATCACTTAAGTCCCGCGTCTAATCCCGCTTCTACTCGGCGAGTTAGTCCTTTGACTCGCCAAGTCCAAGGCCAAAAATGCAAAAATTAAATGAAGATTTATTAACATAATACATACCAAGAACCAGGTGCTACATTGTGCTTTCTTGCCCAATACATCAACCATCAACATCATTTCTATATGTTTTTTGTTTATCTTTTGTTTACTCGATTAGGTGTCGTTCTGATGTCGATGGTTTCTCAAAGACAGATTCCATTTATTCCACCATGCTATGTGTTTGGAATTTCCATTGTTTTCCATCCAACTGTTCCACCAATTGAAGTAGATGGTTTGTTTTTTTTTCTGCTTTTGTTCGACAATTAAGGATCAAAGACATCTTAAAGAGCGAGAATTGCAACTAATCGTATGATTTGCTACGATTTCTACCTTTGGGTGAAGTCGATTGCATATGTTTAATAATAAAACGCAGTTATTTGTTTATGATATCAATTTGTATACACTACTAGAAAACAATCTTTTAATGACAGCGAACCAGGACACGCACGATTTTACGATACACATAAGTGTGTGTCCTAAAAATAATATCGGATCTCCTAATATTTGAAGGATTTAGGACACACATTTTTGCGTGACCTAAAAATTTTGACGTTTTATAAATGTTGTAAGAACCCATGTCCTTCATCTTAATAGCAAAGGGGGGAAAATGAAATACCCCAAATTTTTTAAGTGTCGCCCTTCGTCTTCCTTCCTCCGTAAATAACTTGTACTGATTCTCTTCTAAAATCTCCCGAAACCCTACCATTTCTCTCTATTAACGCTCCATCATCTCATATTTTTCTACAAAAACAACTTCACCAGAAAAATGCAACCTATAATGGTGGTGAGGAAGACCAACTGGTTCGACTTCTCCCCTAAAACCTGGGACAACTTCTCCTAAATTCGACTTCACTCTTCAATCTTCACGCGATTGACTGGTTTTTCACTCTCAAAATGCAAACCCTACATTGATTTTGATAGAAAGAGCAACATATAAGTGTTGTCGGCTACTACGCTCCATTATTACCACAAAGTTCTCTTGATTTGTTAGGGCTCGTTTCATCTATTCATCGCCTCCCTACTACAAGAGATCTTATAGTTCTGCCCAATCCACACACTTCAATCATCTTTTCTATCAACATCATATGCCTCCACCGTTCCCTTAAAGATGACTTCATTTTCGATCTTTGATAATTTGAGCCCTAATTTGTATTTTTCTTTAACTTTTCTATCAACATCGTATGGTTTGATTAGTATAAGTGTTTTCTCTAATTTGGTAGATTTCCAGTTCCAGACCAACTATTTGTTTAAATGCCTACAAACCGCTTTAGTGAAAAGGAAGTGGATAACACAAACATCTGGTAGCTCATATTATTGACTATTTATATTTGTGTAGTAGGATTATGAATATTCTTCCAATCAATATCACGTTCATACTGGTGGATTCAATTCAAGGGGCTTATGAAGATTCTATTGTAACTCATTTGGTGATGGAACTTTGTGCTGAAGTTGAGTTCTTTGATAGGATTACCAGAAAAGGGCACTATTCAGAAAGAAAAGAAACAAATCTTTATAAAAAATAATAAAATAAAAATAAATAAAAATATTGTTGGTTTGATTGATGCTTGTCTTTCTTTAGGAGTAACACATCATGAGCTTAGACCTGGAAACTTTATTTATGTTGATATACATGAAGATTCGCCTCTTAAAAACATAGATTTTGGACTATCAGTTTTCTTTAAACCAGGTACCTATAAAATTACAGATGAAGAAGATATCCCATGTGGCCCACATTGTTATCTCCATGTAATTGTTATTTCTCCCCATTTTTAGCATTACATGGGTATCAGAGTATGTAAAATCATCTAGAGTATGAAAAAAAATAATGTTTTTAAATAACTTATTAGAAACAATAATCCTCCTGAAAGTTCTTCGTAGGATAATATGAAAAACACTAGTTTCTTGACACCTTTAGACTTCCACAAACCCTCTGTTTTGAGAATTACAGACCCTCTGATTTGGTTAATTTAAATTGCAGGTCAACCTAAGATCATTCATCATGATATCAAGTCTCTGAATATACTTCTAGATATCAATTTTGAGCCAAAGGTAGAAACTACTTGTATAATCATAATATGTTTTAGTGAAATGACCATTTTTTTAATTTAATTTATTCAGGTTGCTGATTTTGGACTTGCTCGATTCACTGCTGAAACCGATGCACATGTGTCCACTCGTGTGATGGGAACTTTGGAGCTAGATAATTTCCCCCGCTTTATATATATTTTTAAAAAATGAAATACATTAATATATGTATACACATACATTTTTCTTTTACGGTTATTTAGCTCCAAAGTATGCTCTTACAGGAAAATTTATAGAAAAATCAGGTGCCTTTTCCTTTGGTGTGATGCTTCTGGAATTGATTACTGGACACCGACCTATTGGCAAAGCCCAATTCTTGGATGATAACATTGTTAACTAGGTGAGTAATGAGTAATGAGATATTATTATTACTTTAATGGTTTTCTAAAAATGTGGTTATTTAAAATGGCGACACATACAAGCAAGACCATTGCTAAATGAAGCATTGGAAAATGGTGACCTTAGCTGTTTAGTGCATGTGGGGCTAAATAATGATTATGATTTGGGTGAAATGTCTCGGGTGATTGTTTGTGCTGCTGTTTGTGTACGTTATTTGGCAAGGCGGAGGCCATCAATGTCCCAGGTAAAAAAATAGCACCCTACTTTCATTTATTTCTACAAAGAGTACATTGTTATGTTTTTGGTGTACAATGTCTTCATAACAACAAATGAAAGTATATGTTTTAGATTGAAAGAGCGATAGAAAGGAGCCTGCCCTTAGAGGATTTAGACGAGGGTTTGAAACCTGGGCACATAAAATGTAATGGATCTCATGAGAGCTTTGATTTTGATAATGCACAGTTTAGAGAAGAGTTAAAAAATTCTAGAAAATGGCATTTGAGAGCCAAAATAATTCAAGTGTATGGAGTGCACCGACTATAAGTTTTGGTTAGTAGCCATGTGGATCTAGTAGATCAACATATGATCTAGGCTCAACCAAACTAGTTTAACAATAATTATAATAACTTTAGAGTTTATTTGGAAGATAAGATAAGATTTGTGTTTATATAGAATTTTTTTGTTGTACAGAAAGACTTGAAATCATGTGATTCTGGTTTTTGGTTTGATTAGTTTGGGGCCTCAATGTTTTGTCTTAAAATTAATTGTGAGAGCTTTTCTAGGAATGTTTGGAATGAGATAACATAAAGGGTTTCCACTGACAAAAAAGAGGTATGCCCTTTGAATAAAACATACATTTTCTCATATAATTTCTTTTTTCTAAATTAGTGTGAGCAACTTTTGTTCTAGGTTGAATAACTATCAAAAAAATTTGAAGACAAATACAAGCATACTGGAGATGTAGCTTCTAAGTTGTGTTGGATTAGTGTCTAAGTCCATAACTATTTTGGTATGTACTTGACCGGATGGTGCATGGTCCTTTTGGGTTGCCTTCACCAAAGCAACTTGATAGGATGAATTATGGAGAGAAAGGATTAAATATGATTTATTAATATATTATAAGAATAATATATTAAGGGAGAAATCATATTGTTTAATTAATATTAGTCAAGAATTAATAAGAATTAAGTTTGTGGCTAAAAGAGATTAATTAAACTTAAGGGACTGAAATTGTAATTATAAGATAATTGCAATTGGGCTATGGATTACCTTATATTATAAGGTTGGACGAATTCTATGGGGAAACCCATTTGAAATCGTCCTAGGCCTTTAAGGAAGAAGTTCATGGGTTGCTTAGGGCCTAAGCATCCAAATTAGGGTTTCCTTGTGAGATAACCCTAATAGCCTCACTATTTAAAGAACCCTTATGCCCTAAAAACGTGGTGAACTTGTTCTCTAGGGTTTCCACACGTTTTGGGCCGCCACCTTCTCTTCTTCTCTTCATCCTCTTGCTCTTGGTGTTTGTGAACCATTAGAGGAGTGACATTTGTGACTCTAAGCTTTCTAAAGTAAATACAAGAAGGATTTGAGATTGTTATTGCTACATAACAATCAAGGTAATATCTTAAACCCATTCTTATGTTAATATTGATTATCATATGCTAGATTTAGGGTTTATAGTCTTGGATGAATTGCATGTACAATAGAGAAACCTAGATCCAAGCATTAGGGTTTGTATGAGCACATAGGATGTTCTTATGGCTAAAACCCATCATGTTGAGCATTGAGGAGTCCACTTTTCGTGAAGACAAATACAAGCAGTCTAGAGATGTAGCTTCTAAGTTGAGCGTTGAGGATGTCACTTTTCGTGATATCCAGGTTCTCTAATAATATATACCTTTAATTGTTTATAAAAAATACTACTTTCTTAATATTATAAGAAAGTTCATTTCTCTAAAATTATATCTTTCTTATATGATATAGGAATATTATAATAGGAAAAATAGATGGAGCTTTACTGAGCAATTGTCAAGCTAGACCAGGATGGAGCTTTATTCTGATTTTTTATGTAAATTAGTTTTAAATTAAATTACAAATAATGTCCATGTGCTTTCTAACTCGTCCTATGTTTGGTATTTAGTCCATAATTGAAACCTTTTTTTTTCAAATTTGGCTCCTGTTGCAAGGTTTCATATTGATTTTGAGGTTCAAGGACCAAATTTGACGTGAATCCTTGAATTAAGGGCCAAATTTTAAAAAAAAAAAATTTGGTTTTCGACTAGAATGATAAAAGTTCAGAAAGTAGCAGGATCATATTTGAATGTTACTCTTATTTTTATTTTGGTTTTGTATGTAAATTAGTTTTACAGTGTAACATCCTGTTCCAGATTGTTTTGTGATTTAAGGCCCGCGGGCCTTAATCCGAGGATGAGAAGGTTTTGAGGCTTTGAAGTAGAAAGGTATAGGCATTTTTGGGATATGGGTTTGTGCTTTAGAGCCCAAATGTATTGTTAAAGGCGTTGGTGCGGGCTTTTCATGAATTTTGGATTTGAGTTCGAGTGGGCTTCAGGAGGAATAAAGTTGATAGAAGTGTAGGGATTCTTGTTACCTTTTCATGGATATAAGGATCGTCGGAAACGGATTTATAACGAAGAAGTTATGGCATTCAGAAGTTTTGTGGTTGCAGGCTTAGCCGAGTACGCTGGGCGTACACAAAGAGTACGCTAGGCGTACTAGTGCAGAAGGAAGTACGATGAGCGTACTTTGGCGTACGTTGGGCGTACAAACCAAGGGTGGTCGCAAATGTTCTTCAGAGTACGTTGGGCGTACCGTATGTACGCTGGGCGTATGCCAATCAGACGTGAACACTATTTTAGGGTCTTGGACCCTATTTAAGCTCCTTATCTCAAAACCTAACCCTAATATCTTCAGCCTCCATCCCTCTAAACCTTAGAAATCGACCCTAAGCCTCCATTTGAGTGATTCTTGAGCATTTTGGTGATTTAGTGAGTTTTTGGTGCATATTATGGAAGAAGGAGTTCCTTGAGGAAGCATTGCTTATCTTGGAGCTTGTGATCCAAGCCCTAATCATGTTGATCTAGATCCAGAAAGAATAAAATTTGAATCTTTGTGGCTTTCTCATGTGGATCTAGTGGGGTGATTACTTGTTGTTGTAACACCATAAAAATTAAGGCAATTTTTCACTTTTAAAAAAATCAAAGTCATTCATAATCATTTCCAAGAAAACATTGTATCAGCATTATCTCATTACAAATCCCAAGATCAAATCATAATAAACTCCGCGGGTGTGGGTCTGTGAACAGATCATGCCGGCGCCTTCCCGCGATCATCACTGGTACCTGAGACACATAACACAAACATTGTAAGCATAAATGCTTAGTGAGTTTCCCAAAATACCACATAAACACATATCAGCCACTCAAGACTGTAACTCTGTTGACCCTCTGGTCGAATATCTCTATGGGACCCTCTTGGTCCCATAACTCTGTGAACCAACTAGTCCAAACTCTGTAACTCTGAATCATGCATATCACATATCACAATAAATCACAACACATAATGACATGCAAATACACTAGCATATACTCTAAAATACTCTGTCACATAATTTCGTTACCACACTAGGTAAAGTAAAGTGAGAAGACTCACCTCAGATGTCTCGGTAAATCTCTGACTCATAGAAATATGATCTAGCCTCCGCCTAATCACATAAAGTAAATACTCTCATAAATATAACTATACTCAACCCTCTCTTAGCACCCTCAGAAGGGTAAAAGACCATTTTACCCCTCTTTTAGCTTAAAGGCCACATTGTTGACCAAACCCTAAAAGTCAACAAAAGTCAACGGTCAAACTTTGACTCAACTCGTCGAGTGCACTTGGGCGACTCGGCGAGTCTACACGTGTCCACTAATTCATTAGTCCCGCTTGGCACGTCGAGTTCCTCCTCTTACTCGACGAGTCTCAAGAACAACTTAGCTAGTTCCGCCTTGAACTCCAGTCCTCTAATCACCCTCTGACTCACTGAGTTATTTCCCCAACTCGGCAAGTCTACTCACTGAGTGATTTACGGGAAACCCTAACCCTACTCGCTGAGTCTGATCTTTGGACTCGGCGAGTTCATGCCATGCACAAACTCCATTGACCTCCTGAGGTCAGATCTGTTAATTAAATCCATAGATCTGACCTTCCCATGCATGATAATCACGTAAAGTTCAGACCTTGACACTCATATAGCATCTAGATGGTCTCACTTGGTGATTTAGCCCCAAAAATAATCTCCTAAGTCCATGGCTCCAAAAATAATCCATAAAGCTCCAAGGGTTAAGCTCTCTGGACCTCTTTGAGTCCAGATCCAAAGCATAAACTCCAGAAGGGACCAATTGCTCCACATATTCATTCTCTAAAGGGGTTAGAAAACCCTAACTCTAAGAATCAACACCAAATCTGAATAAGGTCCAAATTAACACCTCAAGATGAAGTCTCTGAACTCTGAAATCACCATAATCGCTCCTCCTTCATCCTCCTCTTGCCTTGGTCACTTCTTTCTTGCAACCACACCAACAAAATGATCAAAAGTGGCCTCCCCTTCCTCACAAACGCTCTAGATCTCTTAGGGTTTCTCTCGGGGTTTGGTAACCGCAAATGACGGCCCTAAGGGCCTTTAAATAGGTCCCAAACCTAGGAAATTAGGGTTTTGTTAAACATCGTGGACTCGCTGAGTCCACTCATGAACTCGCCGAGTCCAGCTGTGAACCCGGATGAGAATCTGCGACAATACTCGGTGAGTCTAAGCACCAACTCGCCGAGTCCCCTCCCAACCTTCAAAAATAAAGGAATAAAATAATATACCTGGGAATCCGGATGTTACAATTCCCCCCCCCCCCTCCCCCACTAGAATTAGACTTCGTCCTCGAAGTCTCACTCTGCAAACAATCCTGGATGTTGCTCCCGCATCTCACGCTCCGGTTCCCAAGTCAACTCTGACCCTTTCCGATGGTGCCGCTGGACCTGCACCAGAGGCACCTCCTTGTTCCTCAAAACCTTGATCTTCCAATCCCTAATCGCCACCGGTCTCTCAATATAGTTCAGGCTCGCATCCACCTAAATATCTTCTAACGGCACCACTACCGACTCGTCGGATATACACTTTCCCAACCGCGACATGTGGAAAGTGTCATGAATCTGACACAACTCTGTAAGTAACTCCAAACGGTAGGCTACCCTACCTACTCTTGCGATCACCCTAAAAGGACAAATATATTGGGGCCCCAACTTGCCCCTCTTCCTGAATCAAATCACTCCTTTCCAAGGAGAGACCTTCAGGAGCACGAAGTCGCCGACCTGAAACTCGAGCTCGGACCAGCGCCTGTCCGCATAACTCTTCTGACGACTTTGAGTGGTCAACAACCTCTGTATGACCTGTTGTATCTGCTCAGTCGTGTGGAGTACAATCTCTGTACTACCCATCATACGCTGCCCCACCTCTCCACAACAGATATGGGTCCGACACCTTTTCCCATACAACAGCTCAAAGGGTGGCATATCAATGCTCGAATGATGGTTGTTGTTGTAGGAAAACTCTGCCAATGGCAAGTACGTGTCCCAAATCCCGCCAAAATCCAACACACATGCTCGGAGCATGTCCTCGAGCGTCTGAATCGTCCGCTCACTCTGAACATCAGTCTGTGGGTGGTATGCGGTACTAAAATGCAGCCTCGTACCCAATTCCTCATGGAATTTCTTCCAGAATCTGGAAGTGAAACGCACATCTCGATCTGAGACAATCGAGATGGGCACTCCATGTCGCGATACCACCTCTCTCATGTACATCTCTTCCAATCTATCCACGGAAGAGATCTCACTGATAGCAAGGAAATGAGCGCTCTTCGTCAACCTGTCCACAATCACCCTAATTGCATCGACACCCCTCACAGTCCTTGGCAAATTGGTGATGAAATCCATGGCAATCTGTTCCCATTTCCACTCAAGAATCTCTAATGGCTGTAGCTTACCATGTGGACGCTGATGCTCAGCCTTAACCTTACGACAGGTCAAGCATCTCTCTACAAACCATGCGACATCCCTCTTCATACAGGGCCACCAATACTCCCCCTTCAGGTCCAAATACATCTTAGTGGCCCCGGGATGGATCGAGAACTTCGATCGATGAGCCTCTTCCATCAAAATGGTATGCGTCCAGCCCACAAACGGTACCCATATCTGACCCAGGAATGTCATAAGCCCCCAACTATCGGTAACGAACTCCGATACCAGCCCGACAACTCGCTCTCTCTTCTGGTTTTCTGGTCCCACGGCCTCAGCGTGGGCCCCACAAATGGTGTCCAACACCGGAGTCATCCCTATTAATCTCAAACAAACATCTCGCATCGGGGTGCTCTCTGCCCTTCGGCTTAGTACATCGGCTACAACATTAGCCTTGCCCGTGTGGTATAGGATCTCACAATCGTAATCATTCACCACATCCAACCATCTCCTCTGGCGCATATTCAGGTTGGGCTGATCCATTAGATACTTCAGAATCTTGTGGTCCATGTATATGGTACACCGAACCCCATACAGATAGTGACGCCAGATCTTGAGGGTGAATACCACTGCCCCCAATTCCAGATCGTGGGTGGGATATCTCATCTCATGAGGCTTCAGTTGGCTCGATGCGTATGCTATCACATGACCCCTCTGCATAAGCACCGCTCCCAGCCCAGATATCGACGCGTCACAATACACTACGAAGTCCTCCATCCCCTCCGGAAGGGCTAACACCGGAGCTTCGCATAATCTCTGGCGAAGTGTCTCGAAGGAGGCCTACGGCTCTGGGCCCCATGAAAAAGCAACACCCTTCCGGGTCAACTTGGTGAGCGGCAGGGCGATCTTGGAGAAATCCCCGATAAATCTACGATAATAACTAGCCAACCCTAGGAAACTCCTGATCTCGGTAGGTGACCTCGGCACCTCCCAACTCATCACTACCTCAATCTTGGATGGGTCGACCAATATCCCTTTCTAGTTAATGAGGTGCCCTAGGAACTGGACCTCTCGCAACCAAAAATCACACATGGAGAATTTGGCATAAAGCTTTTCCGATCTCAGGACTCCGAGGATCTCCCTCAAATCTGTCACACCCTGAAAACCAAAGGCAGAAACATTTTCGGGGTTGACTCCACGTTGAGTATCAAATCCAATGCACATAGTAATCAAAGTAAACAACCATTACATTACATATATTTGAAAGTTTACATTTGTTTCAAAAGTAAATTGTACAAGTGTGATACATAATATATATATATATATATATATATATATATATATATATATATATATATATATATATATACGAACAAAATGAGACGAGTCTTCTACACACTCCCTCTTCACCAAAAGAGATCTTTCGGTACCTGTCTAATGCGGACCTGCGAATACAAGTCATTTGAAAATCAACATAAAGCTAGTGAGTTCATACGATGTTTGTTTTCTGAAAAATGTACCAGTTTCCTTTAGTTTTCCGAAAAGGTTTGTTATCCAAGAAAATCCCATATTTTCTTATGTAAAACAGTTTAGTTATCTTTCATTACCAGTTCAATTACGCGTTATATGTTACCCCAGGAAAATCCCATATTTTCCTAAATGCAAGACCGATTGAATATCATAGAGTATAGTTTAATACACAAAACTATATATTGAGAATCATGGGATTACTATCCCGAATTAGATATAAAATACTTTAATATACGTGAACTGTAGATGGAAAGTAGTTTGAAAACCATGGGACTAACGTCCCGTACTAGATACAAGATAATTTGATATACATGAAAATATAGATTGAATACCATGGGACTACCATCCCAGACTAGATACAAGATAGTTTGATATACACGAAAATATAGATTTAATACCATGGGACTACCATCCCGGACTATATACAAGATAGTTTGATATACATGAAAATATAGATTTAATACCATGGGACTACCATCCCGGACTAGATACAAGATAGTTTGATATACATGAAAATATAGATTGAAAACCTTGGGACTACCATCCCAGACTAGACATATTTTCAAAACCATGGGATTATCATCCCGTACAAGATATAGTTTCAAAACCATGGGACTACCATCCCGTACAAGGTATAGATTGAAATCATGGGACTATTATCCCGTACTAGATATAAGTTAAAAACCATGGGACTATCATCCCGTACTAGATATGGAAACTATAGATAGAAAGTAGATATGGAATCGAAACAAAGTCAAAACAAACCCCAAGCGAAACCGTGAATAAACTTATATTAATACATATTGTGAGTTGGGTAACCATGTTGATACGACAACGAGACCTCCTTGACGCTTGTCAGACGTCGGACGATATCCATAATTTGTCACCCTAGGCGTGCCCGCCTAACTGTAGCTAGCAGTTAAGGTGTGGGATTGTCCGTCCCGAACGGATCTATTCACAAATTCCACGCTCTCCCTCCAGGAGACTCTGGTTACACTTCCGGGGAGGATTTACTGATAACCCGAAGGGTAATGACAAAACTCACAAGCTAGTACTAAATTATTCTCTGGGTTCTCATACGATATCAAACATACAAAATGTTATGAAACATAATACAGTGAATACAGCTATATATATATATATATATATATATATATATATATATATATATATATATATATATATATATATACAAATAAACTATCTGGCAATACATTCAAATGAAACGGAGATAACCTGAATCAGACATAGTTTATCTAATAACTTTATATATATATATCAGTATGTGATTAAACGAGAACTAAAGAACCCCAAATTATTCCCATAATAATTTGATTAGTTAGGTTATTTCCTTAACTGAAATTCATATATTTGTAGTTGCTAAATCATCCCTTATGCTCAGCATAATACATAAGGGGTAAAGATATTTTTAAATTTTCCAGATATTTATTGAAATACATCGATGTTATGTTTTGAAAACATTTGTAATTTGCTTGTATTCCCCCCCTGAAAACATTGAAAACCCATTGAAAAAGGGTAGGGGTATGAACTCACCGGACGAGGAACGTATCTGCTCGGATCCTAAACGTCGTTTCTGGGTTTACAAACGCATGAGGTTCCTATGAATTATGAATAGATACATATTTGTATCTAATTAGAACTTAGATTATTTATTTGGTAGAGACAAACACTTCTAGTTGCGGAAACACTCCCTTACAAGTGTTTGGAAAGACCCGGGTGGCGTTTGAAGTCACATAAGGTTTGGATATGGAGTTTACTCTTCAAGAGTAAACTCATGGAAGAGTTTTTGGCCTTAAACACCCCATCCACATGAGTTCACGACCGTAAACTCATGGAAGGTGTTTTTGGGTGCTAAATGGCTTCATAACTCATGGATAATTTAGCTAGGATTGCATCTAGGGAATTGGGAAGAATTTAAACTCACTTAAGGACCAATTATTGGAGTTTATGGCAGTAAACTAAGAGTTTATGGCCGTAAACTCCCCCACACATAGAATCCTTAATGTTTTGGTCCTTAAACAATCACATGTGATTCCAATGATTTTTCCCTAGCCTTATATGGATTTTTAGGGTACTTTTAGCACCAATTTTGGATTTTACGGCCCATGAACCCCCTCATGGCCATGAACTCCTTAGATGAGGGATTTAACATGTTTTAAGGTCCAAATCTTTTTTGTGGTCACTTCTAGAATTTATCCTAAGGCTTATGGTGTGTGTAAATGGCATTTTAACACACTAAAAGGAGTTTACTCCCCATGATAATGAGTTTACGGCCCAAGACTGTTATTGGGTAGTAAACTCATGTTTGCTCCTCTACATTAATGTCCAAGGTGTTCCAAGGCCAAATCCAATAATCTACAATTCATATCTAAGCTTCAATGGAGTTTTGGAAGGGTTTAAGGGCATAAAAACCCCATTTATATGAGTTTAAGGCCCAAGCATGCTCTTGGGCAGTAAACTCATGTTTACTCTTCAAAATCCATGTTTAAGGCATTCTAAGTCCATTCCATTAAGCTATTAAGCCATATCTAAGCTCCAAAGGTCGATTAGAAGGGTTTTTGGGCTCTAAAACCTAATTTATGTGAGTTCACGGCCTAGGACTGTTCTAGGGCTGTAAACTCATGAATATGGTCCTATTCCATGATTTGAACTCGAATTTGAAGGCCTAAGATGTTATAATAGGAGTTAGGGTAGTTACCTTGGTGATTTGGAGCTTAAATTTGATGATTTTGGACCCTTAAACTTGGTTTGAGGAGAGAGAGGTTAGAGAGAGAGTAGAGAGAGGAAGAAAAAGCTTCAAATGAAAGTTTGAACACGTTTAAATAGGTCTCAAAACTTGGACACGGTGGAATTCTACCTGATACCGGCATTAAACGGGGCTTTTGGTCGCACCTGATTAAGTTTCCGTAACCCGGCGGGGACGTTTCTAAAATCTTTGAAATAAACATTTTGGGCTAATATCATGAGTTCCTAAGGGGTTTGGACACTCATTAGATTATAATAAACATATAAGTTTAAATCATTTAACCCAAAATGAAATCGGAAGGAATTGATAAACGGTGAATTTTTACGGGTAGAACGGGTTTTCGGCGATGGACAATTTCAGGTTGTTACATTATCCCCCAGTTAGAGGGAATTTCGTCCCGAAATTCAAAGATTAAGATACAAATCATGAATTGGAATGAGATACGAATGGATTTGTAGCCTTGTATCTTCACGCTGACAAGTGGAAATAGGGTCTCCGCTTGGCGTTCCAGCGAACCCTCAATATCGGGACGTGACTTTGTTTCGTACATTGACTCTCTCTCAATCTATGATCTTAATTGATTCGCCCATGGGGGTTCCGACCCTTGATGACTTCGATCTCCTCAAAGAAATCACTAAGGTTTCGTTGGGTAGATACTTCTAAGGATTCGAGACGTGAAGTACCGGATGGATGCTACTAAGTTCTGAGGATAGCTGAAATTTGAAGGTTGCGAAATCGATTCTACGAGGATCACGAAGGGTCTAATGGTTCTAGAAGAAATTTCTGGGTATGTATGCGATAATAGTAGATGGGACCCAAGAATCGACAGGTTTCTATGGGTATTTCCGATGTCGACTAATTCCCTATCGCCTTAGTTGTTGGAAAGGTTCACGGGTATGACTGCTTTGCTTAGCTATACGATCAAGGAAAATGATTTGACCGAAAGGTACCACTACTAACCCGTAGTGATCATATCAATTCTTGGTCACCGTCTTGGACATGTTACTCTCACTGAGGTTTGGTGACGAGGTAGTTCCAGAGATTAGGTCGGTGTGAGACTAGACTAAACGTTCGGAAAGAGTTCTCGAGAGTCCTTCGGGAAAGAAATTTAGGGAGAAGAGCTGCAGACTTCTCGTTTCCTGATGATCACAGGAACGAGGGATGCGCGACAATTCCTATAGGGAAAAACTTTTTGAGCTTTAATGCACGAAATGATGCGAAGGTTTGATGCCGAAGATCACGAGAGTCGGGTCGTGGGAAAGATCTAGACGGGCGACCCTTTCGAAACCAAGAATAACGACATGAATGAGACTCGGTCATTACATGTAAAACATAGCATCAAAGTATTTCATGAAAAGTTTTTCCATTAAATCGAATGGAACAGAATAATCCTCCGGACTGAGAATACAATCTATAGGTACGAAGTTAGCGTTCTCTTATTTCATTAGTTAGCCGTCTCGACGGTACACAATTTCGATTACAAACGAAGGATTGAGTTTAGAAAGGTGTTCGAATAGATAGATAACAGGTTTCCCTTCTGGTACTAGAATCAAAAAGAGTTGCAGGCATAAGAGTCGTCAAAGAGAAGTATACCTACGGCGACAGTAGGATCAGCGATTGTCTCCTCACGTCCTATTTCTAGGACTCTTCCAGTGTTGCCAGTTGTTGCTGCTTTGGGGCAATTTCTTTTGAAGTGCCCTACTTCGCTACAACTATAGCAGGCTGGACTGATTCCCGTTCCGGATGATTGGTTTGTTGATATGGCTGGTTTTCTACAGGTTCGAGCAAGGTGGCCCTTCTTGCCACAGTTGTCACAGATTCTTTCGCGACATGGACCCGGAATACGGTGATGGTAGTTGCATTTACCGCACCAAGGTAGGGTACCAATGTATTCACTGGTAGGAGTTTGTGTCGTGGACCCGGTAGCTGAAACAACAACAGTGACAGTAGCAACATGGACTGCTACTATTTTCTGTTTCTTAGAAGACCCTTGCGTACTTTGGGCCTTCTGCTTATTCTAGAATTTCTTTTTACTTCCACCTCCGCTTGTGACTGGCTCGGGAGTGGTAGCCTCCTCATCAGAGTTGTCTTCGTGATTGATCAGGGTTTGCGCAAGACACTTAGCGCTATCATAGGTGTCTGGCTTCGCAGCCAAGACATTCCCTTTTGTTGGCTGGGTCAGCCCCCAGATGAATTTCTCAATATTTTTACTCTCCATGGTAACCATTCCCGGGCAGAGTAATGCCAGGTCATCGAATCTTGAAGTATAAGCAGCTATATCGGAACCCTTTATCTTAAGGTTCTAGAGTTCGTGTTCTAGCTTCTGTATTTCGCCCCGAGGTCAATACTCTGCGAGCAGAAGCTCCTTCATAGCTTCCCAACCCATATCATTTGCTACAGGTAGAGTTAAGGATTTGACACGGCCATTCCACCAAGTCAGGGCTTTGTCAAGGAAGGTGCAGGTGGCGAACTTTACTTTGTCAGACTTCGAACATGCCCATATTTCAAAGATTGAGTCGATTTTCTCGAACCATCGGGTGAGGGAAATGACACCTCCAGTGCCATCAAAGGATGTGGGTTTCGCGTTCATGAAGCCTTTATAGGAACCCTCTTTTCGGTCTCCCTGACTGTTCTCTGGGTTTTGGGTTTGAGTATCACCTCCCAAACCACCGGAACCACCGGTGTTCAAATGAGACATAGCATCTGCCACCGCGGCGGTAACAGCTGCCTGAAATACCACGGGGTCGATTTCAGGAGGAGGTGGCGGCGGAGGGTTGTTGGTGTTCTTCGAGCTGGGTCTCTTTCTTGGAGGCATCGTGATCTAAAAAGATCAGGAAAGAGAGGATCATAAGTCCTCTGAATTGAATCAAGAGATATGGAACAGGGGATATCTCATCAAGACCGATATAGCATCATATTAAGCGATAAAGCAGGAAAGAGTTATCAAGGCAGAAAATTTTATCGCTAGAGGAATGATCAAGGAACAACGCGTATACGAGGATTTTCTACAAAGGATTGACTCGAGAAATACTCCCATAGTATTTCATGATTCATTGCAACGAAGACTCGTTGTTTGGGGTATTGGGTAAGTTTTAGGTATGCCTAATACCACAGTCACTCCCAAGCACATGTTGGTCATGTCTCGAATGAATATAGTTGGCCAGACTATATTGACCCTAGACGCGACTACATAACTGCCCAGGTTTAACCGCAGCGTACAACACCCATTTACTTATGTTTTGTTCTACTTGTAGCTACGGATCTCGACGGCTCGGTATACATGTATACTTTTGAAAATACTTATATTTTGAAGGATACTTTTAGTTTAGAGCGCTTTAGCCCTTTAGTTTTTATAGTTTTATACAAGGTAAGATTTGGTATACTCCTTTCACTATAAACAAGGGCTCTGATACCAATCCGTCACACCCCGAAAACCAAAGGCGAAAACATTTCTGGGGTTGACTCCACGCTGAGTATCAAATCCAATGCACATAGTAATCAAAGTAAACAACCATTACATTACATATATTTGAAAGTTTACATTTGTTCCAAAAGTAAATTATACAAGTGTGATACATAATATATATATATATATATATATATATATATATATATATATATATATATATATGAACAAAATGAGACGAGTCTTCTACACACTCCGTTTTCACCAAAAGAGATCTCCGGGTACCTGTCTAATGGTGACCTGAGAATACAAGCAGTTTGAAAATCAGCATAAAGTTGGTGAGTTCATAAGATGTTTGTTTTCTGAAAAATGTACCAGTTTCCTTTAGTTTTCCAAAAAGGTTTGTTATCCAAGAAAATCCCATATTTTCTTATGTAAAACAGTTTAGTTATCTTTCATTACCAGTTCAATTACGCGTTATATGTTACCCTAGGAAAATCCCATATTTTCCTAAATGCAAGACCGACTGAATATCACAGAGTATAGTTTAATTCACAAAACTATATATTGAGAATCATGGGATTACTATCCCGAATTAGATATAAAATACTTTAATATACGTGAAATGTAGAAGGAAAGTAGTTTGAAAACCATGGGACTAACATCCCGTACTAGATACAAGATAATTTGATATACATGAAAATATAGATTGAATACCATGGGACTACCATCCCGGAGTAGATACAAGATAGTTTGATATACATGAAAATATAGATTTAATACAATGGGACTACCATCCCAGACTAGATACAAGATAGTTTGATATACATGAAAATATATACTTAATACCATGGGACTAACATCCCGGACTAGATACAAGATAGTTTGATATACATCAAAATATAGATTGAAAACCATGGGACTACCATCCCGGACTAGACATAGACTCAAAACCAAGGGATTATCATCCCGTACAAGATATAGTTTCAAAACCATGGGACTACCATCCCGTACAAGGTATAGATTGAAATCATGGGACTATTATCACGTACTAGATATAAGTTAAAAACCATGGGAATAACATCCCGCACTAGATACAAGATCAATAGACTGAAAACCATGGGACTATCATCCCGTACTAGATATGGAAACCATAGATAGAAAGTAGATATGGAATCGAAACAAAGTGAAAACCAAACCCAAAGCGAAACCGTGAATAAACTTATATTAGTACATATTGTGAGTCGGGTAACCATGCTGATACGAAAACGAGACCTCCTTGATGCTTGTCAGACGTCGGACGATATCCAGAATTTGTCACCCCAGGCATGCCCGCCTAACTATAGCTAGCAGTTAAGGTTTGGGATTGTCAGTCCCGAATAGATCTATTCACAAATTCCACGCTCACCCTCCAGGAGACTCTGGTTACACTTCCGGGGAGGATTTACTGATAACCCGAAGGGTAATGACAAAACTCACAAGCTAGTACTAAATTATTCACAGGGTTCTCATACGATATCAAACATACAAAATGTTATCAAACATAATACAATGAATACAGCTATATATATATATATATATATATATATATATATATATATATATATATACAAAGAAACTATCTGGCAATACATTCAAATGAAACGGAGATAAACTGAATCAGACATAGTTTATCTAATAACTTTATCTATATCAGTATGTGATTAAACAAGAACTAAAGAACCCCAAATTATTCCCATAATAGTTTGATTAGTTAGGTTATTTCCTTAACTGAAATTCATGTATTTGTAGTTGATAAATCATCCATTATGCTCAGCATAATACATAAGGGGTAAAGATATTTATAAATTTGCCAGATATTTATTCAAATACATCAATGTTATGTTTTGAAAACATTTGTAATTTGCTTGTATTCCCCCCTAAAAACATTGAAAAACCATTGAAAAAGGGTAGGGGTATGAACTCACTGGACGAGGAACATATCTGCTCGGATCCTAAATGTCGTTTCTAGGTTTGCAAACGCACGAGGTTCCTATGAATTATGAAAAGATACATATTTGTATCTAATTAGAACTTAGATTATTTATTGGTAGAGACAAACACTTCTAGTTGCGGAAACACTCCCTTACAAGTGTTTGGAAAGACCCGGGTGGCGTTTGAAGTCACATAAGGTTTGGATATGGAGTTTACTCTTCAAGAGTAAACTCATGGAAGAGTTTTTGGCCTTAAACACCCCATCCACATGAGTTCACGACCGTAAACTCATGGAAGGTGTTTTTGGGTGCTAAATGGCTTCATAACTCATGGATAATTTAGCTAGGATTGCATCTAGGGAATTAGGAAGAATTTAAACTCACTTAAGGACCAATTATTGGAGTTTATGGCAGTAAACTAAGATTTATGGCCGTAAACTCCCCCACACATAGAATCCTTAATGTTTTGGTCCTTAAACAATCACATGTGATTCTAATGATTTTTCCCTAGCCTTGTATGGATTTTTAGGGTACTTTTAGCACCAATTTTGGAGTTTATGGCCCATGAACCCCCTCATGGCCGTGAACTCCTTAGATGAGGGATTTAACATGTTTTAAGGTCCAAAACTTTTTTGTGGTCCCTTCTAGAATTTATCCCAAGGCTTATGGTGTGTGTAAATGGCATTTTAACACACTAAAAGGAGTTTACTCCACATGATAATGAGTTTACGGCCCAAGAATGTTCTTGGGTAGTAAACTCATGTTTTCTCCTCTAAATTAATGTCCAAGGTGTTCCAAGGCCAAATCCAATAATCTACAATTCATATCTAAGCTTCAATGGAGTTTTGGAAGGGTTTAAGGGCATAAAAACCCCATTTATATGAGTTTAAGGCCCAAGCATGCTCTTGGGCAGTAAACTCATGTTTACTCTTCAAAATCCATGTTTAAGGCATTCTAAGTCCATTCCATTAAGCCATTAAGCCATATCTAAGCTCCAAAGGTCGATTAGAAGGGTTTTTGGGCTCTAAAACCCAATTTATGTGAGTTCACGGCCTAGGACTGTTCTAGGGCTGTAAACTCATGAATATGGTCCTATTCCATGATTTGAACTCGAATTTGAAGGCCTAAGATGTTTTAATAGGAGTTAGGGTAGTTACCTTGGTGATTTGGAGCTTAAATTTGATGATTTTGGACCCTTAAACTTGGTTTGAGGAGAGAGAGGTTAGAGAGAGAGTAGAGAGAGGAAGAAAAAGCTTCAAATGAAAGTTTGAACACGTTTAAATAGGTCTCAAAACTTGGACACGGTGGAATTCTACCCGATACCGGCATTAAACGGGGCTTTTGGTCGCACCCGATTAAGTTTCCGTAACCCGGCGGGGACGTTTTGAAATTTCTGACATAAACATTTTTGGGCTAATATCATGAGTTCCTAAGGGGTTTGGACACTCATTAGATTATAATAAACATATAAGTTTAAATCATTTAACCCAAAATGAAATCGGAACGAATTGATAAACGGTGAATTTTTACGGGTAGAACGGGTTTTCGGCGATGGACAATTTCAGGTTGTTACATTATCCCCCGGTTAGAGGGAATTTCGTCCCGAAATTCAAAGATTAAGATACAAATCATGAATTGGAATGAGATACGAATGGATTTGTAGCCTTGTATCTTCACGCTAACAAGTGGAAATAGGGTCTCCGCTTGGCGTTACAGCGAACCCTCAATATCGGGACGCGACTTTGTTTCGTACATTGACTCTCTCTCAGTCTATGATCTTAATTGATTCGCCCATGGGGGTTCCGACCCTTGATGACTTCGATCTCCTCAAAGGAATCACTAAGGTTTCGTTGGGTAGATACTTCTAAGGATTCGAGACGTGAAGTACCGGATGGATGCTACTAAGTTCTGAGGATAGCCGAAATTTGAAGGTTGCGAAATCGATTCTACGAGGATCACGAAGGGTCTAATGGTTCTAGAAGAAATTTCTGGGTATGTATGCGATAATAGTAGATGGGACCCAAGAATCGACAGGTTTCTATGGGTATTTCCGATGTCGACTAATTCCCTATCGCCTTAGTTGTTGGAAAGGTTCATGGGTATGACTGCTTTGCTTAGCTACATGATCAAGGAAAATGATTTGACCGAAAGGTACCACTACTAACCCGTAGTGATCATATCAATTCTTGGTCACCGTCTTGGACATGTTACTCTCACTGAGGTTTGGTGACAAGGTAGTTCCAGAGATTAGGTCGGTGCGAGACTAGACTAAACGTTCGGAAAGAGTTCTCGAGAGTCCTTCGGGAAAGAAATTTAGGGAGAAGAGCTGCAGACTTCTCGTTTCCTGATGATCACAGGAACGAGGGATGCGCGACAATTCCTATAGGGAAAAACTTTTTGAGCTTTAATGCACGAAATGATGCGAAGGTTTGATGCCGAAGATCACGAGAGTCGGGTCGTGGGAAAGATCTAGACGGGCGACCCTTTCGAAACCAAGAATAACGACATGAATGAGACTCGGTCATTACATGTAAAACATAGCATCAAAGTATTTCATGAAAAGTTTTTCCATTAAATCGAATGGAACAGAATAATCCTCCGGACTGAGAATACAATCTATAGGTACGAAGTTAGCGTTCTCTTATTTCATTAGTTAGCTGTCTCGACGGTACACAATTTCGATTACAAACGAAGGATTGAGTTTAGAAAGGTGTTCGAATAGATAGATAACAGGTTTCCCTTCTGGTACTAGAATCAAAAAGAGTTGCAGGCATAAGAGTCGTCAAAGAGAAGTATACCTGCGGCGACAGTAGGATCAGCGGTTGTCTCCTCACGTCCTATTTCTAGGACTCTTCCAGTGTTGCCAGTTGTTGCTGCTTTGGGGCAATTTCTTTTGAAGTGCCCTACTTCGCTACAACTATAGCAGGCTGGACTGATTCCCGTTCCGGATGATTGGTTTGTTGATATGACTGGTTTTCTGCAGGTTCGAGCAAGGTGGCCCTTCTTGCCACAGTTGTCACAGATTCTTTCGCGACATGGACCCGGAATACGGTGATGGTAGCTGCACTTACCGCACCAAGGAAGGGTACCAGTGTATCCACTGGTAGGAGTTTGGGCCGTGGACCCGGTAGCTGAAACAACAACAGTGACAGTAGCAACATGGACTGCTACTGTTTGTTGTTTCTTAGAAGAACCTTGCGTACTTTGGGCCTTCTGCTTATTCTAGAATTTCTTTTTACTTCCACCTCCACTTGTGACTGGCTCGGGAGTGGTAGCCTCCTCATCAGAGTTGTCTTCGTGATTGATCAGGGTTTGCGCAAGACACTTAGCGCTATCATAGGTGTCTGGCTTCGCAGCCAAGACATTCCCTTTTGTTGGCTGGGTCAGCCCCCAGATGAATTTCTCAATATTTTTACTCTCCAGGGTAACCATTCCCGGGCAGAGTAATGCCAGGTCATCGAATCTTGAAGTATAAGCAGCTATATCGGAACCCTTCATCTTAAGGTTCCAGAGTTCGTGTTCTAGCTTCTGTATTTCGCCCCGAGGTCAATACTCTGCGAGCAGAAGCTCCTTCATAGCTTCCCAACCCATATCATTTGCTACAGGTAGAGTTAAGGATTTGACACGGCCATTCCACCAAGTCAGGGCTTTGTCAAGGAAGGTGCAGGTGGCGAACTTTACTTTGTCAGACTTCGAACATGCCTATATTTCAAAGATTGAGTCGATTTTCTCGAACCATCGAGTGAGGGAAATGACACCTCCAGTGCCATCAAAGGATGTGGGTTTCGCGTTCATGAAGTCTTTATAGGAACCCTCTTTTCGGTCTCCCTGACTGTTCTCTGGGTTTTGGGTTTGAGTATCACCTCCCAAACCACCGGAACCACCGGTGTTCAAATGAGACATAGCAGCTGCCACCGCGGTGGTAACAGCTGCCTGAAATACCACGAGGTCGATTTCAGGAGGAGGTGGCGGCGGAGGGTTGTTGGTGTTCTTCGAGCTGGGTCTCTTTCTTGGAGGCATCGTGATCTAAAAAGATCAGGAAAGAGAGGATCATAAGTCCTCTGAATTGAATCAAGAGATATGGAACAGGGGATATCTCATCAAGACCGATATAGCATCATATTAAGCGATAAAGCAGGAAAGAGTTATCAAGGAAGAAAATTTTATCGCTAGAGGAATGATCAAGGAACAACGCGTATACGAGGATTTTCTACAAAGGATTGACTCGAGAAATACTCCCATAGTATTTCATGATTCATTGCAACGAAGACTCGTTGTTTGGGGTATTGGGTAAGTTTTAGGTATGCCTAATACCACAGTCACTCCCAAGCACATGTTGGCCATGTCTCGAATGAATATAGTTGGCCAGACTATATTGACCCTAGACGCGACTACATAACTGCCCAGGTTTAACCGCAGCGTACAACACCCATTTACTTATGTTTTGTTCTACTTGTAGTTACGGATCTCGACGGCTCGGTATACATGTATACTTTTGAAAATACTTATATTTTGAAGGATACTTTTAGTTTAGAGCGCTTAAGCCCTTTAGTGTTTATAGTTTTATACAATGTAAGATTTTGTATACTCCTTTCACTATAAACAAGGGCTCTGATACCAATCTGTCACACCCCGAAAACCAATGGCGGAAACATTTCTGGGGTTGACTCCACGCTGAGTATCAAATCCAATGCACATAGTAATCAAAGTAAACAACCATTACATTACATATATTTGAAAGTTTACATTTGTTCCAAAAGTAAATTATACAAGTGTGATACATAATATATATATATATATATATATATATATATATATATATATATATATATATATATATATATATATATATATATATATGAACAAAATGAGACGAGTCTTCTACACACTCTGTTTTCACCAAAAGAGATCTCCGGGTACCTGTCTAATGGGGACCTGAGAATACAAGCAGTTTGAAAATCAGCATAAAGTTGGTGAGTTCATAAGATGTTTGTTTTCTGAAAAATGTACCAGTTTCCTTTAGTTTTCCAAAAAGGTTTGTTATCCAAGAAAATCCCATATTTTCTTATGTAAAACAGTTTAGTTATCTTTCATTACCAGTTCAATTACGCGTTATATGTTACCCCAGGAAAATCCCACATTTTCCTAAATGCAAGACCGACTGAATAGCACGAAGTATAGTTTAATACACAAAACTATATATTGAGAATCATGGGATTACTATCCCGAATTAGATATAAAATACTTTAATATACGTGAAATGTAGAAGGAAAGTAGTTTGAAAACCATGGGACTAACATCCCGTACTAGATACAAGATAATTTGATATACATGAAAATATAGATTGAATACCATGGGACTACCATCCCGGAGTAGATACAAGATAGTTTGATATACATGAAAATATAGATTTAATACCATGGGACTACCATCCCAGACTAGATACAAGATAGTTTGATATACATGAAAATATATACTTAATACCATGGGACTAACATCCCGGACTAGATACAAGATAGTTTGATATACATGAAAATATAGATTGAAAACCATGGGACTACCATCCCGGACTAGACATAGACTCAAAACCAAGGGATTATCATCCCGTACAAGATATAGTTTCAAAACCATGGGACTACCATCCCGTACAAGGTATAGATTGAAATCATGGGACTATTATCACGTACTAGATATAAGTTAAAAACCATGGGAATAACATCCCGCACTAGATACAAGATCAATAGACTGAAAACCATGGGACTATCATCCCGTACTAGATATGGAAACCATAGATAGAAAGTAGATATGGAATCGAAACAAAGTGAAAACCAAACCCAAAGCGAAACCGTGAATAAACTTATATTAGTACATATTGTGAGTCGGGTAACCATGCTGATACGAAAACGAGACCTCCTTGATGCTTGTCAGACGTCGGACGATATCCAGAATTTGTCACCCCAGGCATGCCCGCCTAACTATAGCTAGCAGTTAAGGTTTGGGATTGTCAGTCCCGAATAGATCTATTCACAAATTCCACGCTCACCCTCCAGGAGACTCTGGTTACACTTCCGGGGAGGATTTACTGATAACCCGAAGGGTAATGACAAAACTCACAAGCTAGTACTAAATTATTCACAGGGTTCTCATACGATATCAAACATACAAAATGTTATCAAACATAATACAATGAATACAGCTATATATATATATATATATATATATATATATATATATATATATATATATATACAAAGAAACTATCTGGCAATACATTCAAATGAAACGGAGATAAACTGAATCAGACATAGTTTATCTAATAACTTTATCTATATCAGTATGTGATTAAACAAGAACTAAAGAACCCCAAATTATTCCCATAATAGTTTGATTAGTTAGGTTATCTCCTTAACTGAAATTCATGTATTTGTAGTTGATAAATCATCCATTATGCTCAGCATAATACATAAGGGGTAAAGATATTTATAAATTTGCCAGATATTTATTGAAATACATCAATGTTATGTTTTGAAAACATTTGTAATTTGCTTGTATTCCCCCCTAAAAACATTGAAAACCATTGAAAAATGGTAGGGGTATGAACTCACCGGACGAGGAACATATCTGCTCGGATCCTAAATGTCGTTTCTAGGTTTGCAAACGCACGAGGTTCCTATGAATTATGAAAAGATACATATTTGTATCTAATTACAACTTAGATTATTTATTGGTAGAGAGAAACACTTCTAGTTGCGGAAACACTCCCTTACAAGTGTTTGGAAAGACCTGGGTGGCGTTTGAAGTCACATAAGATTTGGATATGGAGTTTACTCTTCAAGAGTAAACTCATGGAAGAGTTTTCGGCCTTAAACACCCCATCCACATGATTTCATGGCCGTGAACTCATGGAAGGTGTTTTTGGGTGCTAAATGGCTTCATAACTGATAGATAATTTAGCTAGGATTTCATCTAGGGCATTGGGATGAATTTAAACTCACTTAAGGACCATTTATTGGAGTTTACGGCAGTAAACTTGGAGTTTACGGCCGTAAACTCCCCCACACATAGAATCCTTAATGTTTTGGTCCTTAAACAATCACATGTGATTCCAATGATTTTTCCCAAGCCTTGTACGGATTTTTAGGGGACTTTTAGCACCAATTTTGGAGTTTATGACCCATGAACCACCTCATGGCCGTGAACTCCTTATATGGGGGATTTAACATGTTTTAAGGTCCAAATCTTTTTTGTGGTGTCTTCTAGAATTTATCCCAAGGCTTATGGTGTGTGTAAATGGCATTTTAACACACTAAAAGGAGTTTACTCCCCATGATAATGAGTTTATGGCCCAAGCATATTCTTGGGCAGTAAACTCATGTTTACTCCTCTAAATTAATGTTCAAGGTGTTCCAAGGCCAAATCCAATATTCTACAATTCATATCTAAGCTTCAATGGAGTTTTGGAAAGGTTTAAGGGCATAAAAACCCCATTTATATGATTTTACGGCCCAACCATGCTCTTGGGCAGTAAACTCATGTTTACTCTTCAAAATCCATGTTTAAGGCATTCTAAGTCCATTTCATTAAGCCATTAAGCCATATCTAAGCTCTAAAGGTCGATTGGAAGGGTTTTTGTGCTCTAAAACCCAATTTATGTGAGTTCATGGTCTAGGACTGTTCTAGGGCCGTAAACTCATGAATATGGTCCTATTCCATGATTTGAACTTGAATTTGAAAGCCTAAGATTTTATACTAGGAGTTAGGGTAGTTACCTTGGTGATTTGGAGCTTAAATTTGATGATTTTGGACCCTTAAACTTAGTTTGAGGAGAGAGGTTAGAGAGAGAGTAGAGAGAGGAAGCAAAAGCTTCAAATGAAAGTTTGAACACGTTGAAATAGGTCTCAAAACTTGGACACGGTGGAATTCTACCCGATACCGGCATTAAACGGGGCTTTTGGTCGCACCCGATTAAGTTTCCGTAACCCGGCGGGGACGTTTTGAAATTTCTGACATAAACATTTTTGGGCTAATATCATGAGTTCCTAAGGGGTTTGGACACTCATTAGATTATAATAAACATATAAGTTTAAATCATTTAACCCAAAACGAAATTGGAACGAATTGATAAACGGTGAATTTTTACGGGTAGAACGGGTTTTCGGCGATGGACAATTTCGGGTTGTTACAAAATGCTCATCATGCTGCTCTTTGGTTCTTGAAAACACCAATATGTCATCGATGAACACGATCACCGAGCGATCCAACATCGGCCTGCACACTCTGTTCATGAGAGCCATGAACACCATCGGTGCATTGGTGAGTCCGAAAGGCATCACCACGAACTCGTAATGCCCATAACGAGTCCTGAATGCTATCTTCTGGATGTCTTCATCTCGCACCCTCACTTGATGATACCCAGACCTCAAATCAATCTTGGAGAACCAAGATGATCCATGCACTGATCGAACAAATCGTCGATCCTCGGCAACGGGTAACGGTTCTTGACCGTCAGCTTGTTCAACTCCCGGTAATCAATGCACATCTGGTGTGAACCATCCTTTTTCTTGACAAAAAGGATAGGCGCTCCCCACAGCGAACTGCTCGGCCGAATAAACCCCTTCCCCAGCAACTCCTGAAGCTATGAGGATAACTCCTGCATCTCTGGAGGTGCAAGGCGATAGGGCGCCTTGGAGGTAGGCACAGCCCCCGAAACCAAATCGATACTTAACTCCACCTACCTCTCGGGAGGCACGCCCGACAACTCCTCCGGAAATACGTCCGGGAACTCACGCACTATCGGAACCTCATCAACTGACCTCGGTCTCTCTGAATCAACCCTCGTATCCATCACATACGCTACAAAACCCCTACAGCCTTGCTGTAGGCTTTCCCATCCTTCACATCTTGCTGGTACTTTGGGCAGTTCTACTTCCAATGTGCCTTTTCATGGCAATAGAAGCATTCAGCCTCTTTTGGGTTAGAAGAAGGAGTTATGAAACCTTTCTTGGTTCCACTTGAAGAAGAGCCATCAAGGGTCCTAGCCTTGGTACCCTTCGAAGAACTCTTTCTCTTCTTCCCTCGTCCTTTCCCGATTGCCAAGACAGGGGCGGAGTTGGTAGGAGTAGGAGTAGTAACAACCACCTTACCCTTAAGACCACTTTCCGCGGTCTTTAAGAGTCCTTGAAGTTTACTGAGAGTGACCTCTTCCTTGTTTATGTGGTATGATATGGAATTGATCATAACATGAAGGTCAGGAGTGAAAAATGATATCTATTGCAAGCTCCTCGGGGAAGTTCACATTAAGCTATAGCAAGCAGTCCACAAACCTTTGCATTTTCTGCATGTTGCCCGTGATGGGTTCACCATCCTTCATTCGAGTTGTTATCATGGAGGAGATGATTTCATACCTCTCTTGTCTTGCACTTTGATGGTATATTTCCATCGAATCTTGGTGCATTTCAAAAGGGTAGAAGTCCTCATAGGACTTTTGGAGGTCGGCTGTCATAGTGGCCATCATGATGCATGCCACCTTGGTGGCATCCCTTTCATGTGCCCTAAAGTCAGCGATCTATTGAGAAGTAGCAACTGTCTCATCAATCTCCTTAAGCTACTTATCGAGGACATATTCTTTGTCTTCGTCGCGGGTAATCATTTGGATGTTTCTGATCCATTCATTAAAGTTGGATCCATCAAAAGTGACTTTCCCACACAAGTTCATTAGAGAAAAGGAGTCATTAGGATTAGAGCCAGAAGCAGCAGTGTTTGCAGACATCTGAAAAGAAGAAAATTTTAGTTTAGAAATAGAGATAGTCCTTAATAAAACACCCAAATGTATTATTAAGGTTAGGACCCAATCACAATATATTATACTTAGAAGAGGTATGCCGTAATCTAAGTAATAACATATTTGAAAGCTAGGTGAATGACGATTCACCAATTTCCACCAAAGACGAAATATTAAAAATATTTAATTTGGTTCTTAGAAACTCCTAGATTCTTATGAGATTCAATGAACTTTGCAAAGGCATGTTTCAGTCTCGAGTGTGCCCTCCAAGTTTTGTGACTGGGATGCCGAGGATCAGAAAACGAGGTGTGAAGTAACCATGCAAATTACTTGGTACCCTTAATGTATTACCCCTCAATCGATGTGACGGTTAACCACACACACTCCATCGATACTATGATAAACATTAAGTCACCCTTTACCTACCTTGTTAAGTTCAAGTTAGTGTGTCGGTTAACCACGCACGCTCCACTAACGACTTAGACAAAGTGTAAAGTGTAATTTCATGGATTAGCACCTTATTCACATTTTTTCAAAAGTAACTAAGATTGGGAATTTAATAAAACATTTAGTTACTTTATAATTATCATTATACTTTTAATGAGAATTTATAAGTCCTTGTTCTACCCGTTCGGCTAACGACCCTCCACCAGTCAAGCAAGCGGTGGGTGAGAGTGCACACCCATTAAGTTTCCATTTTATAGGCAACAACCTTATACCCACCTTATAGACTGGCTTCGTGAATGAGGCGTACTAGCGGTAAGACGACTTTGATCTTATACATACATACATACATATATATATATATATATATATATATATATATATATATATATATATATATTATTAACTTATAATATTATAAGTATAAGGGTTGAATTTTAACTTTTAAAATTCTAAGGGTTGGAACTAAAGTTTTAATCAAGACTTTACTTGTTCCAAAACTTGAGGGCAAGTTTTGTAAACTTTCAAAACTTTTCGTTTCTTGTAACTTATGAGTTAATTGAGTATTAAAAATGAAGACTCTTCATTTTTATAACGCATGTGTTCTTTTAATGGTTTTAAAAACAAAGTGACTTTTGGTTTTCCATAACTTGAGGACAAGTTATGGACTCCATTAAAACACATAATGATCATGAATTAATCTACCACATAGGTTACAAATAATTCCTATGATCACCTAAACATCATAAGATCAAGAACATGAATATGAACACTTTCAAGAATCATAAATTACACATAAAAACTTGTAATTTTGATCATTGTCATTGTAAATGGATTAGCATAAACATTATACAATCTAAAACATGTTTTCAAGTACCAAAACAATTTAGGGTAATGTTTCTAGTCCATTTCCAGCAACAAAAGTCGAAATTCTGAAAACTGCAGCCTCTACTCGTTGAGTGCATGAACTGTGGGGACTCGACGAGTCCATACGGGCATAAAGCAGAAAACTCGATTTTTTCAAGCAGGTTGCACAAAAATCAAACAAACAAGCCTAGGCTCTGATAACATTTGATGGGTTTTAAGCATTCTAACACTTCCTAAGTTTACATGCAACCCTAATAACCTTGGATCTATGTTAGTCTAATAATCATGCGAAGTTGTTTTTCAAGGTTATGAACCTATCTAGCATCCATGGGGTACAATTTTCTTTGTATAAAAGATAGAACTACATACCTTGTTGTTGAAAGTGTTCCTTGAAACCTTGTGAGCCTAGCACCTCAAGTGTGAGGCCTCAAATGCTTCACACAACACCAAATGCAAAGAATAAACTTGAGAGAGTACTCTAACACATGCAAAATCGGCCAAGCCCTCTAGTTTCTTAGTGTAGCCGATTTTTGGGAGAGTTACATTGCTTATATAGTGTGTTGCATTAGGTAAACCCTAATGTAACATGACTCTTCATTTCTTGATCCATGGGTTAACTCCATGGAGCATCCTATGGGTGGAACCCAACTTGATAATCGATGGAGCCTCTTAGCCCACTATATAAGATATGAAGATTTACATAATCTACCCATATATCTAATTAGTTATCTTTTGATCACTTAATTAATTCTACATTAATTCTTGATCAAAACTAATTAAATAATATTATTAATATATTAGAAATTATAATATATTAATAAACCATATGTGTTATTTCTCTCATTTAGTTTATCCAATTGCATGGTGCCATGCAACCAAAATGGACCATGTCGGGTCGGGTCAAGTACTTACCAGAAATAGTTATGGACTTAGACACCTTATCCAACAAGAACTCCCCCACTAGGGTCTCGTATGTTCACCAGCTGACGCTCGCTGTCGATAACCGCTCCAAATATGCTCAGCCAGTCCATGCCCACGATGACACAGACATCTCCCATCGCGATAGGAACTAAGTCAATCGGAAACTCCACTCCAAAAATCTCGAGTACACACCCTCGGATCACCTCAGTGGCATACACCGCCCTCTCATCAGCTATGGAAACTCTCAGAGGTTGACTCAACACCTCTCGACTAACACTGATATGCTGACTAAAAGCCAGAGATACGAAAGACCGACTCGCACCCGAGTCAAATAACACCAAGCCAGGTACAGAACTCACAAGAAAGGTACCTACGCATAACATAATATAAAAACGATATCACATCAACAAAATAAATACATGAAAGAATACATACCAGCCACGACATCGGGCGCTGCGCGGACCTCCTCCGCGGTCAACTGGAAGGCTCTCCCTCGTGCGTTCGTCAACTCGGCCTTCACTGGCCGGCTCTCAGTAGCTCTGATAGCATCAGGGGCAGATCCCTGAGGTGCTCCCTGGGCTGTCCCTCGCAACTGTGGACACTCTGCCTTGCGGTGTCCGGTCTGGTTGCAGTGAAAGCATACTGCAAACCCCTTGGGGCAATCCTTGGCCATATGCCCCTCCTTGCCACATTTGTAGCAAGACCCTGCTCTGCACACCCCATCGTGGCTCTTACCGCACTTTCCACAAGTGCGGCCCTTCTGACTCCCAGATCTCGAATCAGCGGGCTTGACCCGCTTGACTGCCGGCTGAGACTGCGTCGGTCGCCGATCCTTCCCCTGAGACTCAGCCTCCTCCCTAGCCTGAGTCTCCAGCTCGATTTCCCTCTTTCGGGCATTTTCCTGAAGCTCAGCAAATATCCGTTACGTTGAGTTCGCCACGAACTCCCGTATATCCCTCCTCAAAATGCTCAAATATCGGCTCATACGTGCCTGCTCGGAGGACACGTGCTCTGGGCAGAACATCGCCCGCACATGGAGCATCCGTGTAATCGCTGCAACAGACTCGGTACCCTGCCTGAGGGTCAAAAACTCCTGTGCCAATCGCTCCCTCTCCACTTGGGGAATGTACTCGTCTCGAAACATAGTATTGAACCTCTCCCAGGTCGCTGCATCAAGCTTAGTAGGCATGTAGTGTGCTGTCACAAACTTCCACCAGTCCTTTGCTCCCAAGCGAAGCTGGTTCAGCACGAACCAGACTCTCAAATGCTCAGGAGATGAGCACATAAAGAAACACCCCTCAATGTCTGAAATCCACATCATCGCTGCAATCGGGTCCTGGGTGCCATCAAACTCCGGTGGTTTTGTGTTGCTGAACTCCCGACACAGCAACGCATCACCACCCTGCGGTCTAGCCGCAGCAACAACAGCATCAGAAAGAGCAACATATCTCTCATCAAATGTCTCTATCAGGGTGGTCTTGATAGACCCGAACATCTCTGGAATCTCAGCGCAAATGGCAGCAGCCACCTCATCATGAATCATTTGGCGGAGCTCCTCGTCGCTCACACCCCCTCCATTGGTCCCTGGTCTGTGGTGCGTCCCCACCATGATACCTCTTTGAAATACAACACAAGATATCAAAGACTCGATCGAGCATACACACACTCGATACCCCCAATCCTACTAGGTTTTTGGTACCCTAAAGATTCTTACTTGGGTTGTGCACGGACCCGGTGCCTTCGGTAGTACGGGCCCAATACTACCGACCACACCGACTCAGCATTCATTCCAATCCTCCTCCCAGAGTCCAAAATTTCCAAGCACTCTATTCTCTTAAATCATGTGCCACTCACTAGCAGATATCTCATAAGCACCTAGCTGCTATCTAACTGCTCTCAAACATTTCTAGTAGCAAAACCCCTAGACTAAGGCATCATATATCAGGCCACTCTAGTCCTAATAAGAATACCTAGTCTACTCTAGCATGCGTATAAGAATTCATCATATAGCATAACATAACATATCTGATAGCAGTTATTGTAAGGGTATTTTGGGAAATCACCGTTCGGGCACTGGCTGATCGTACACACGGCTCTGCTCTATTTGTCTCAAAACTCTTTTTACTCTTTTCAAAAAGTTTCATTTTGCTATCAAAATTTTCCTCAAATCCTCAGTTTGAGTTCAGATACGCCCGAAGATGCATCTGAATCCCTCAAACCAACGCTCTAATACCAACTTGTAACACCATAAAAGTTAAGGCAATTTTTCACTTTTAAAAAAATCAAAGTCATTCATAATCACTTCCAAGAAAACAGTGTATCAACATTATCTCATTACAAATCCCAAGATCAAATCATAATAAAATCCACGGGTGTCGGCGTGTGTACAGATCATGCCGACGCCTTCCCGCGATCATCACTGGTACCTGAGACATATAACACAAACACTGTAAGCATAAATGCTTAGTGAGTTCCCTAAAATACCACATAAACACATATCAGCCACTCAAGACTATAACTTTGTTGACCCTCTAGTCGAATATCTTTGTGGGACCCTCTTGGTCCCATAACTCTGTGAACCCACTGGTCCTAACTCTGTAACTCTGAATCATGCATATCACATATGACAATAAATCACAACACATAATGGCATGCAAATACACTGGCATATACTCTAAAATACTCTGTCACATAATTCCATTACCACACTAGGTAAAGTATAGTGAGAAGACTCACCACAGATGTCTCGGTAAATCTCTGACTCGTAGAAATATGATCTAGCCTCCGCCTAATCACATACAGTAAATACTCTCATAAATATAACTATACTCAAAACTCTTTTAGCACCCTCAGAAGGGTAAAAGACCATTTTACCCCTCTTTTGGCTTAAAGGCCACATTGTTGACCAAACCCTAAAAGTCAACAAAAGTCAACGGTCAAACTTTGACTCGACTCATCGAGTGCACTTGGGACGTGTCCACTAATTCATTAGTCCCGCTTTGCACGTCGAGTTCCTCCTCTTTCTCGACGAGTCACACCTGGCATCAATCGCGGGGCCACCCCGACTCAACTCGCTGAGTCTCCAGAATAGCTCGGCGAGTTCCACCTTGAACTCCAGTCCTCTAATCCCCCTCTGACTCACTGAGTTATTTCCCCAACTCGGCAAGTCTACTCACTGAGTGATTTATGGGAAACCCTAACCCTACTCGCCGAGTCTGATCTTTGGACTCAACAAGTTCATGCCATGCACAAACTCCATTGACCTCCTGAGGTCAGATCTGTTCCTTAAATCCATAGATCTGACCTTCCCAAGCATGATAATCACGTAAAGTTCAGACCTTGACACTCATATATCATCTATATGGTCTCACTTGGTGATTTAGCCCCAAAAATAATCTCCTAAGTCCATGGCTCCCAAAATAACCCATAAAGCTCCAAGGGTTAAGGTCTCGGAGATCTTTGAGTCCAAATCCAAAGCATAAACTCGAGAAGGGACCAATTGCTCCACGTATTCATTCTCTAAAGGGGGTTCGAAAACCCTAACTCTAAGAATCAACACCAAATCTGAAGAAGGTCCGAATAAATACTTCAAGATGAAGTCTCTGAACTCTGAAATCACCAGAATCGCTCCTCCTTCAGCCTCCTCTTGCCTTGTTCACTTCTTTCTTGCAATCACACCAACAAAATGATCAAAAGTGGCCTCTCCTTCCTCACAAACGCTCTAGATCTCTGAGGCACTACTAGAAAAAAGGCCTTTTACGACGCGCAAAATACGACGTTCATTGATCTATGTTACGCAAAGGAGAGTGACATTAGAAAAATGTCATCTCTTCAAAAAACTTAAGGATAGAAGACACACATTATTGTGCGCCCTTAAATTAGTGTCTAAAAAAACACGGAGGGCACCTATAATAAAATGTGCGTCGTCTAAGGATGTCGCTTTATAATTTTTAATGGAACGCGCGTTCCATCCTTTAACAGTATGGGGAAATGAAATTCTGAAAAAGTTAAAAATCCCGCCTTCCTTTTTTTTCTCCTTTCCCTCTTGCCCAAATTACAGACGCTCCTTCCTTCCCCCTCCCGACATTGACTGCTGCCTACTTCTTCCCTCACTTCTACCTACTGGAACCACCATATCTCCCACTCGATGTTGAAATTGTTAGAAAAAGCCCTAATTATACTCTCAAGTCTAAATACAGAAAAAATAGAAGATGGTGAAGAAGTAGCAGTACAGGAAGTGGAGGATGAACAGTCGAAAATGGAATGAATGCCATCAATAGCGTTGTTACTAGATGGGTCAATCTCGGGTCATTTTGTTCAACTTCCCGAGTCCGTTTGTTACCAGATGGGTCAATCTCGTCTTTTCATCTCAACTTCATATCTCTCTGTAAAGCAACCAACGACTTCATATCAGAAGTGGAGGTGGTAGCCTAAAGACTGTAATTTGCCAAAGTAAGCGTACTCTGTTCTTCCACTTTTTAAAATCGAATTAATTGTTGAATTCTTGATGATTTTAATTGTGTGTTTTGGGGGCAATGAAATGAAGGTTTATAGGGAAATTGTTGGTGGAGAAATCGAAGAACAAGAGGCTTATGTTCGTTGGAGATTCGTTGAATAGAAATCAATGGTGTGCATGGTTCAATCCATAGTCACAGGATTCGCCAAAGTAGTCACGATCCACGTTCCAAACGCCTCAATCCCAAACGGGGTACGATTGCGTACCGATCGCCGACAGAAACGCCCTCCGGTACGTCATGCTTGCAATCCCACCAATTCTTTAAATCGATACCTGAAACGTGAAATTGGCAAATTGGATTGCACAGAAACGCGATTGGGATCGGGAATTTTGGTTTTGGAACGCCGATTTGTGAAATTGGCGGGAAATTGTTTTTATCCGGAGAAAAGTCACCGACGCTTGATTTCTTCCTTAAGCCCTCGATTCCATGTTAGGTGTTTGGACTTCCAGATCTGATTCTTCTTTATCACTTTTAATAATATATAATAGCTATAACACTTATCCAATATCATCACTTCACCATGATTTCACTTTTGTTCTACACCTTTCAGGAAGAGTTGTTGATGGAAGAGAGATGATGGTTTAATTTGCCAAATATGGGCCTAATGCTGAAAAAATGTGAGTCACATTCACATATAATCTAATATATTTCTAAATTCCAAGAATCAGATATGAAAAAGTATATGGTTGTTTGACTAATGTGGTTGCTTTTATTCTTGTTTTAGTCACAAGGGAAGGATACTTGAACCAGTAGAAAAGCTGAAGGGTGGATTAAGGAGCCGAAGTCCTAGAGCAAGGTATGATGAGAATGTAGTTTTGACCATTCTACCCTTGTATTGGAGTTGATGTTTACCCAATGTAGTTCCAGGTATAGAGATGAATACAAGGGCTACAGGAGGATAAGTCGCAGCAGTAGCAGGGACAGGTATTATGGAAGGGACAAAGATCGTTACAGAAGTAGGACCCTCATGCAGTAGGAGTAGGAGCCCTGATTATCATAGAAGAAACAGGAGGGGTAGATATGATAATGATTATGATGATGAGAGAAGCCCAAGTAGGTCTCCTATAAGGTAAAAAGACGTAAATGCCCTTATCATTAAAAATAGCATCCGTAAAAAGTTTTGTTTGTCTGTTTAAAGTTGATGTTTCATTAGGAACCTGATGGACTATTCACTATTCTATATGTGTTTGTTAGTTACATAGAAGTACTAGTGTTGAAAAGACTAGAATGCCCTTATCATGTGATGTGTCAATAAACTGATGGATTACACAGAAGCAGGTCTCATCCACGTAGGAGTAGGTCACCTTCTAGAAGCAGAAGCCCTGAAGGAGGAGGAAATGAGAAAGCATCAACATCATCACCATATTCCCATGGTAGAGCTGATTCCAGAAGCCCTTTGCAGCGTTCTGATTCCAATGTAAGTTTTTTTTACCTGTGGAATCATTGATTCCGAGTGTTGATATTTTTTTATTGATTACTTTTTATCTTATCTTTTATATATTATTAATTATTATTAACCCTTGGTTGTGGTATAATATGTAGGGTTTGCCTGGACCAATGGGGTTGATGAGTACTAGTCATTTAGAACAAGAAGCTGCAGTACTTGCTTTGTCAACTTTGATGACCATAGCTCCTGCAGAAGTTTATGCAGAATTTGAAAAGGTAATTTTTTATTTATTTATGAACTTTCAAAGCAACTTTTATTGTTTTACATCACTTGAATTTTAGTGCATTAGGTCGTATAATATGTTGAAATGTTGAACGTTTTATGATGAGATTGTTTCAAATAAGGGAAGTAGAATAAAGGATAAATTAATTCATAATGTCTATGAAACCCCTTATACCCTTCTCTTGAACGGTGAAATAAATTATAGAGGCGAGATAGAACATAGGAGTATGAGGTGGCTGAATTATTCCATTTGGATCCTCATTACACAATAAGTTTATGTTTGAAACATATAAAAGTGTGTCTAGCTTTGTATGATCCAGTTGCAGCAAAAGATAAATTATTCAATTTTTTCAGCATCTGTTGTGTATGGTGACAGTTTTGTTTAGGTTGCACCCACTAAGAATGTATCAGCTTTTTTAGCATCTGTTGGAAAGTGAATGTTCAAAAGGAAAAAACGATATAAGTGCACATTTGTTACTATGCTAATATGAATTGAGGATTAAGCTATTAGTTTCTAAATCACAAACAGTGTTTGCTGCCTTTCTTAATCTATTTGAATACGAAATCAAGCCTGTGTTTATATTTGATTTGATTGTTTATGTGAGTTTTTGGTCGATTTTGGTTTAATGTTGTGATTAAAGTAGGGTTTGTTAGAATATAATGTTGCAGAAATTATCCTTATGGGTCTTGACACATCAAGTTTGTTAATTATTTAGAAAAATATTATAAATTATCTTTGATTTCATGAGAATATAAATGCTTGTTTGTCATATTCAATTCACATTCGGTAAAATGTTGTGTCCACATGATACTAAGGAATACAATTCTGTAATTGACTTGGGCATAAACATGTTATTTTGATCAAGAGAAAAAGAAAAATAGCCTAGATAATTAGCAACTTATAAGTAGGTTGGTTGGTGTTATGTGAAAGTGAAAGGGGTGAGTGAAATTTGAGAGTGATTTGTGTTTTTTTAGTCACATTGCATCGGACTCAATTCCAGCTTGGAAATGGTGGTTTGTTTGGTGCTAGTTATATTCAGGTAAAAGATTTCCCATCTCTTATATTAATGTTTGGTTTTAATGTTTGGCTTATTACATTACTTTTGTCTCCTTTGTTGTATTGATGAGGCTTGAGCATGCTGGGCTGTTAATGTTCCTATTTGTTTTCATTTATGCAGGTAACAATCTTGTTGAAAGGACTTATGAATCAGATATTAATGGTAACAAGTTTAACACTCGAGTCCATACGATTAGATGTTAATGGTAACAAGTTTAAAACATGTGTCTTTGTTATACATACAAATTAAATGCAATGGATTGTATTTTTTGTATATGGTATTTTATTTTATATTATGCAATGGATTGTATTTTTTGTATATGGTATTTTGTTTCTATTATGAGAGATTAAATGCAAATTTAATTTATAAATTAATAAATATATAAATATATTTTTTTTTTAAAAAAAAATTAAAATTACGATATGCAAAAATGTGTGTCGTCTTCATTTATGACATGGCCTTTCTTGACTGGTGCTTCCTTGATACGCATTGCGTGTCATAAACACGCGCGTCGTAAGGTTACGACACGCAAATGCGTGTCGTCTTCCTTTATGACAGCGCCTTTCTTGATACGCATTGCGTGTCATAACCGAGCGTCGTAAATGTGCGTCGTCTATAGACGACGCGCAAAAGCGCGTCATCTCTCTTTATGACAGGGCCTTCCTTGACGCGCATTTGCGCGTCGTCTGAGCGTTTTACGACCCGCAATGAGCGTCGTAAAAGGCCTTTTTTCTAGTAGTGAGGGTTTCTCTCTGGGGTTTGGTAGCCACAAATGACGGCCCTAAGGGACTTTAAATAGGTCCCAAACCCAGGAAATTAGGGTTTCATTAAACAGCATGGACTCGCCGAGTCCACTCATGAACTCACCGAGTCCAGCTGTGAACTCGGATGAGAATCCGCAACCATACTCGGCGAGTCTAAGCACCAACTCGCCGATTCCCCTCCCAACCTTCAAAAATAAAGGAATAAAATAATATACCTGGGAATCCGGATGTTATAGTTGTGTTTGGCTTTTGAAGAAGAAGGAGCTTTGAAAGAGAATAACTTGAGCACCTAGCTTTTGGATCTATATTCTTCTCATGTTGGTGCATTTTCCATAGGTATCAAGTTTTGAACTTGCTTATTGTTGTGCTAGTTTTTGTTTTGGGTGCATTTTAAGGGTTTTGGTCCCAAAGCTTGAAGCTATATTAGTTGTTGAACTCCAGAGCCTAATATATGTCCCTTTGAGTATATTTAGTGGTGTTATGCCATAAAAGTTCAATCTTGGACGTTGGAATCAAGCCACGCATGAGATAGGAGGTTTTTGAGATAAGAAGTGAGTGTTTTGGGTTTTTGTGACCTTTCCATCTGTGCAAAGGCTAAAGTCACTGACTTTATGGAGTAAGTGCCATTAGGGAGTCCTAATATGGGGTTTGAGGTAATGTCTTAACTGTTTAAGACCAAATGAGTAAAAGAGTGAATCTGGGGAGTACGTTGAGTGTAATTCATGTACGCCCCGATTGCTGCCCAGTGTCCCTGATGGCCAATATGGATTCGTAAGTACGTTGAGCGTACCAAGAGAGGTATGCCCTGCACAACCTCACTGTGGACTTTTGGGCTAAGTCTCATTTTGGTCCTTGAGTGTTGGGCCTGGAGTTTGGACTTGTTGCAATAGATTCTTAGATAAGAGGATTCTATATATATATATATATATATATATATATATATATATATATATATATATATATGTGTGTGTGTGTGTGTGTGTGTATGTGTGTGTGCTTTGGGCCCTTGAGTTGGGCTTGCCATTAGATGTGAGAGAGTTAGGCCTCGGGAGAGCCCATTTATTATTGGGTCATGGTGGGCCCAATAGGTTTTAGGTCATTGATGGGCTGGTTAGTGGACTACCTTTAGACCTAAGGAGTGAGAGTTGGGACTTAGTTCCTAATTGGGATAATTGTGGGTTTGGCACAGGGTTAGAGGTCGGCGCGTAGCAACAACATTTCTTGGGGTTGTTCATCATCAGAGGTGAGTCTTCTCACTATACTTTACCTAGAGTGGTAATTATGTGTGACCAGAGGGCCTTATGTGCTTGCTTGAGATATGCATTTTCTGTGTAATATGTGATGTGTGCTATATTATGTGATACTTAGACCGGACTGGAGGGTCCAACGAACTATTAGACCGGAGGGTTCTCAATTAGACCGGACCGGAGGGTCCAACGAGCTGTGAGACCAGACGGTCCAAACCAGACCGGACCGGAGGGGCCAACGAGCCATGGGACTGGAGGGTCCCAACCAGACCGGACCGGAGGGTCCAACGAGCCGTGGGACCGGAGGGTCCAACCGAGACACATAGACCGGAGGGTCTTACAGAGTTATAGCCTCGAGTGGCTTATGTATTGTATGTGGTATTTTGGGAAACTTACTAAGCTTCGTGCTTACCGTGTTATGTGATATGTGTTTCAGGTTTTCTCAGGATCGCGGGAAGGCACCGATTTGATTATACACACAAGAGAAGGAGGTATGTTTTGAGGATCCTGGAGTATTAATCAAACAATTATGGAGTTCTGTTTTGTAAATTGAATTAATGAGATTTTTGTGAAATGTGTTAAAAGAATTATATGATTTTAAAAATGAAAAAAAACTTGTTAGAAAATTTACGGAGTTACAAGTTGGTATCAAAGCCTTGGTTTGAGGGATTCGGATGCACCTCTGGGTGTGTATGAACTCAAACTAAGGATTTGAGAAATATTTTCAAAAGAGATAAATTTTTCTAAAAATGAGAAAGAGTTTAAGAGAAACGAGTTGGAGCGGTGTGTATAATCAGCCAGGGCCTGAACGGTGATTTCCCAAAATACCCTTACCTTTGTGTTATGAGATATTTATGAGATATATAACATGCTAGACATAGGATAGGTATTTCATATTTTAGGACTAGAGTGGCCTGATTTGCGATGCCTTAGCCTAGGAGTTGTTGCTATCTATGATTTGCTTTTGAGTATGTGCGGAGTAAGAGTATCCAACATGAATCTTTTTTAGATAAGGATTTGAGTAGAGGAGTAATCTAGGAGAGATACCTAGATGAGCATTTGAGGAGTCTACTGAGAGGGTAGTCAGATGCCCACGTGGGGTAAAGTTGCTTGAGTTCGATGATATCCTTCGTGTATGAGGAGTGCAAGTGGAGTAATAACCTAGAGGGGTTTTACATGCTGGTGGAGATTATCTGATGACCGAATGTTGCTTGCTTCGTGCTTTGTAGAACTCTCGATGATGGGAGTCAGCTACTGAGTGAATATGACGATATTCAGGAGGTAGATGGCTGGCATCATAAGGAGTTCTTCAGCAGCTGATGGCAGGAAAGTTAGAGAACCTAGGAAGAGCCTAAGGAGTGAACTTAGTCAAAAGAGTACGATGACGAAGGATAGTATTCTCTGGAGGGCGAACTTGCATAACGAGATAGGTGAACAAGAAGGTTGAACAGCTACTTAGGAAATCTGGGACGATCCATGTGGAAAGTATGGGTAGATTTGGCAGGTAGTATAGGCCCATACTACTGAATGTGGAGGACCCATACTCGAAACAGGGAGAATTCCAGAAATTCTACGTAGTGGATTGAGAAGAGAGAACATGGTTCGAGTACCATGATTCATAGCGGATTGAGAAGAGAGAACATGCTTCGAGGACCATGATTCGTAGCGGATTGAGAAGGGAGAACATGGTTCGAGTACCATGATTCGTAGCAGGTTAAGAGGAGATAACAGGGTTCGGGTACCATGGTTTATAGCAGATCGAGAGGTGGCCACATGGTTCGAGTACCATGACTCATGGCGGTTAGTGCTTCTAGTTTTACCTGTTATTCCATTGTGTAGGTTAGACTAAGATCAGATGTGAGGGAGTATGGGTCCATAGGGCCAGGTCGAACGAGTTTCAATGGAGCGTACCTTGAGAGGAAATCGAGTTAGTTTCAAAGGGATTTTTGGTGAGATACCAGTTGGAGTCGCAAGACTCAGGGATGAGTAGAAGATGATGCTTTATGGAGGGTTACAGTCTGAATTGAGCAATCGGTCGATAGAGGAGATGCCACTTTCTATGACCAGAGTGCGCTATTTTCGTTTCTTGTGAGAAGTAGAAGAGATAATGAGTTTCCGATTTCTAAGCTTGGTGTTAAACTTTATGGGGTAGCATTAGATGCGATCTTTCACCAAATTATCTGGGTAGTATGTCTACCGCAAGGTAGTATTACAGTAAGAGAGGATCATCAGTGGTGACTGAGCTGATTTTGAGACCATGATATACCCTATTTGAGTATAGTAGGGCACGTGTTAGCAGTAGTGTCAGGAAATCAAGAGGAGCATTTCGGGGTAGTGGCTTTCGTTGCCTAAGTTGTGTGTTGGTTATGAGAAGTGAGGTCTCTTTCTTTTATGATTATTCCCGCGTTGGGTGGAATTCGAGACTTTTGGTCAGAGACAAGATATTTGGAGATTGCTTGGTTCAACTGGTGATGTCCTTGAACTTTAACATGATACGTTCCAATAGTTAAGTATGACATACCCGGTAAAACATTATGTTGAGTAAACTATGGGTATGCCAATTGGTGATGGTTCGAACCTTGAGTGGGGGAGGACTGAGTATTTTATTATGAAAATCCGATATTTGTTCAGGTACTATTAGAAAACTGGTTATGGAGATGTGCAGTGCGGACACGTGAGGCCCGAGTTATTAGTGATGAGGCGAGATGATGTTTGCAAATGTTGAGTTCAAGGCGGTTGGGTCGCTGAGTCAGGGTGTAACAGCTGAGATTGGCGGATATAAGTATAGATTGAGATCTATACTCCAGGAGGGGCAGCAGTTGAATGTTCAACCAATTACAGAGTCAGTATGAGTAGTTACGTATGGATGGTGATCAGTAGATGGTAGAGGCTTGGATTTTCGTTAGCATGTTTTCAGTCGATGACAAATTCTTCCATGTTTCAATTGAGGTTGGAGTATTCCGAAGTTACGTTTTGTTTGAAATGAAGATTAGTTATGAGATGGCGAGTGGCCTATCAGGTGTCTATGGTCCTAGTGGGAGCCTTATCAGCTAATTGGCTTTAAGTGAGATTATCTAAGAACGTGAATTACAGCAAGGGAAAGTGTTTGGACATGGCGGTTGTCGTCAGGATTAGTGACGCATAATTAGGGTAGGTGTGTGCACCTATATATATATATATATATATATATATATATATATATATATATATATATATGGGACCGTAGAGCATGATTTAGTGAATGCGGTGTGGTGTCGACTTGAGGATGAGATAGTGGGGTGATGAGAGGGTGTTGTGATACTGCGGGAAGCCGTAGTATTCAGCAGTCAGCGAGAGAGTCTTGTGATACTGCGGGGAGTCATAGTATTCACCAGTCAGGGAGAGGGTGTTGTGATACTGCGAGAAGCCGTAGTATTCACCAGTCAGCGAGAGGATGTTGTGATACTGCGGGGAGCCGTAGTATTCACCAGTCAGCGAGAGGGTGTTGTGATACTGCGGGGAGCCGTAGTATTCACCAGTCAGCGAGAGGGTGTGGGAATACTACATGGAGCCATAGTATTCACCAAGCAGCGAACGAGAAGCGTTGTGAATTTTCGGGGAGCCATAGTATTCACTAGTCAGGGCATGACACAAGGGAGTTCCTAGGCTTGTGTAACCTCATCAGTTGAGTCTGTAGGATCTTGGTGGTTAAACCAAGGGAGAGACCGAGGTCTCCATATTTTTCACTAATCGTTATATTCTGAGTTGAGTCGTGGTTATCACAATCGAAGGGAATTGGAGAAGTGGTGTACGCGTGGATTGCGAATCTTCGGTCACGAGTTGAGTACCATATTGGAATTTATTGGTTCCAATTATGTTGTTGAATCCGACTCTAGAGCTTGAGTTTGGATTCGATCGTGTGTTTAGTAGGCAAGATGAGGTTTCAGATTCGTAGATGGGTTATTTTGAGAAGTATTGTTCTCCATCAGATGTATTAGACCAGAGTGAGTAAGTTCGCCGGTATGGGAAGAACCGCGAAACGCATGGAATCAGTGGTTGGTAGACGATAGAGGTCGAAGGTAAGACGATTTCAGATAAGGTGTAGTTTTTGCTTGGGGTAAAGCGAACTATGTGACTACTGTGTCGCAATGAGCTGGGTTAACTATTGTGAATAGGAAGGTTGTAAAGTCATTTTATTGGGTGTGCAAGGGGTAGCCCTTGGAGGTTCAACCGTTGGGTCGGGAATTGGAGAAGTGGTGTACGTGTGGATTACGAATCTTGGGTCACGAGTTGAGTACCATATTGGAATTGATTGGTTCCAATTATGTTGTTGAATCCGGCTCTAGAGCTTGAGTTTGGATTCGTTCGTGTGTTTAGTAGGCAAGATGAGGTTTCAGATTCGTAGATGGGTTCAATTTGAGAAGTATTGTTCTCCATCAGATGTATTAGACCAGATTAAGTAAGTTCGCCGGTATGGGAAGAACCGTGAAACGCATGGAATCAGTGGTTGGTAGACGATAGAGGTCGAAGGTAAGACGATTTCAGATAAGGTGTAGTTTTTGCTTGGGGTAAAGCGAACTACGTGACTACTGTGTCGCAATGAGCTGGGTTAACTATTGTGAATAGGAAGGTTGTAAAGTTATTTTATTGGGTGTGCAAGGGGTAGCCCTTGGAGGTTCAACCGTTGGGTCGGGAGCTGGCCTGGTACTCAGAGTTGGGAGTGTTTTATTCGATTCTGTTATTCTATGAGCGATTATCAGGGTGATATTCTGCATGGGCGGTCTGACGGGGAGACAGACCACTATAGTTTCAAGTTCTGGAAAGTTAAAGCAGGTACCTCCACGGGAAAAGGGGTCCGTCCTTCTTCAGCTTGGGAATTCTATTTTGTTTTTGATGTCTTGGGAGAAGGATCGTTGAATGTTAAGAGATTTTCTGGTTGTGCTTCTCGGGTTATTTGTTTTGATCTATGCGAGGAAAAAGAGAGATTTCGAGGGCGAAATCTAATTTAAGTGATGGAGAATTGTAACATCCAGTTCTAGATTGTTTTGTGATTTAAGGCCTGTAGGCCTTAAGCCGTGTATGAGAAGGTTTTGAGGCTTTGAAGGAGAAAGTTTTAGGCCTTTTGGGATATGGGTAAGGTAGGTTGTGTGATAAAAGAGTTCGGTTTGTGCTTTAGAGCCCAAATGTATTGTTAAAGGCGCTGGTGCGGGCTTTTCATGAATTTTGGATTTGAGTTCAAGTGGGCTTTAGGAGGAATAAAGTAGATAGAAGTGTAGGGCTTCTCGTTACCTTTTCGTGGATATAAGGATCGTCGGAAACGGATTTATAATGAAGATGTTATGGCCTTCAGAAGTTTTGTGGTTGCAGGCTTAGTCGAGTACGTTGGGCGTACACAAAGAGTACGTTGGGCGTACTAGTGCAGAAGGAAGTACGCTGGGCGTACTGACCAGGGGTGCTCGCGAATGTTCTTTAGAGTACGTTGGGCGTACGCCAATCAGACCTGAACCCTATCTAAGGGTCTTGAACCCTATTTAAGCTCCTTATCTCATAACCTAACCCTAATATCTTCAGCCTCCATCCCTTTAAACATTGGAAATCGACCATAAGCCTCCATTTGAGTGATTCTTGAGCATTTTGGTGATTTAGTGGGTTTTTGGTGCATATTATGGAAGAAGGAGTTCCTTGAGGAATCATTGCTTAGCTTGGAGCTTGTGGATCCAAGCCCTAATCATGTTTATCTAGCTCCAGAAAGCATAAATTTTGAATCTTGGTAGCTTTCTCATGTGGATCTAGTTGGGTGATTACTTGTTATGTTTCACTTTTGAAGAAGAAGGAGCTTTGAAAGAGAATAGCTTGAGCACCTAGCTTTTGGATCTATATTCTTCTCTTGTTGGTGCATCTTCAAGAGGTATCAAGTTTTGAACTTTCTTATTGTTGTACTAGTTTTGGTTTTGGGTCCATTTTAGGGTTTTTGGTACCAAAGCTTGAAGCTTTATGAGTTTTTGAACTCCATAGCCTAATATATGTCCCTTTGAGTATATTTAGTGGTGTTATGTCATAAAAATCCAATCTTGGACGTTGGAATCAAGCCATGCATGAGATAGGAGGTTTTTGAGATAAGGAAGTGAGTGTTTTGGGTGTTTGTGACCTTTCCATCCATGTAAAGTCTTAAAGTCACTGACTTTATGGAGTAAGTGCCATTAGGGAGTCCAGATCTGGGGTTTGAGCTAATGTCTTAACTGTTTAAGACCAAATGAGTAGAAAGAGTGAATCTAGGTAGTACGCTGAGTGTAATTCCTATACGCCCCCGCGTACTGCCCCAGTGTCCCCGATGGCCAATATGGATTCGTAAGTACGCTGAGCGTACCAAGAGAGGTACGCCCCGCGTAACCTCACTGTGGACTTTTGAGCTAAGTCTCATTTTGGACCTTGTGTGTTGGGCCTGGAGTTTGGACTTATTGCAATAGATTCTTGGATTAGAGGATTATATATATATATATATATATATATATATATATATATATATTTATTTATTTATGAGCTTTGGGACCTTGAGTTGGGCTTGCCTTTAGATGTGAGAGAGTTGGGCCTTGGGAGAGCCCATTTATTATTGGGCCTTGGTGGGCCCAATGGGTTTTAGGTTATTGATGGGCTGGTTAGTGGACTACCTTTAAACCTAATGAGTGAGAGTTGGGACTTAGTTCTTAATTGGGATAATTGTGGGTTTGGCACAGGGTTAGAGGCTGGTGCGTAGCAACAACATTTATACGGGTTGTTCATCATCCGAGGTGAGTCTTCTCACTATACTTTACCTAGAGTGGTAATTATGTGTGACCAGAGGGTCTTATGTGCTTTCTTGAGATATGCTTTTTCTGGGTAATATGTGATACTTAGACCGGACCGGAGGGTCCAACGAAGTATGAGACCGGAGGGTTCTCCCTTAAACCGGACCGGAGGGTCCAACGAGCTGTGAGACCAGACGGTCCCAACCAAACTGAACCGGAGGGTCCAACGAGCCATGGGACTAGAGGGTCCTAACCAGACCGGACCGGAGGGTCCAACGAGCCGTGGGACTGGAGGGTCCCACTGAGACACATAGACCGAAGGGTCTTACAAAGTTATAGCCTCGAGTGGCTTACGTGTTGTATGTGGTATTTTGGGAAACTCACTAAGTTTCATGCTTACCGTGTTATGTGATATGTGTTTCAGGTTTTCTCAAGATCGCGGGAAGGCACCAGTTTGATTGTACACAGCAGAGAAGGAGTTATGTTTTGAGGATCCTTGAGTATTAATCAAACAATTATGGAGTTGTGTTTTGTAAATTAAATTAATGAGATTTTTGTGAAATGTGTTACGAGAATTATATGATTTTAAAAATGAAAAAAAATGTTTGAAAATTTACGGTGTTACATAGAGTAAATTACGAATCTGGTCCTTGTTATTTCTAACTTTTACCTTGCTTAGTCCATAATTGAAACCCTTTTCCTTTTAGGTTCTTATTTCATGGTTCCATATTGATTTTGGTTCTTTTTTATTTTAAGAATCTAGGGGCGATGTGAAACCTTCAAATAAGGACCATAGTTGAGAAAATGTTTCGAATATGGACCAAACGTAGTAAAAATCAAAAGGTGTGGGGACCGTTTTTTGTAATTTACTTGTACTTATATTTTAGTTTTTGTTCCTTTTTTTATGTGTGGTCTTGTGGCTTAGGATTTTATAAAGTTACAATCTTTTAACAAATCTTTTTCAGATCTTTGTGAGTTATGAACATTTACAGCCTCTTTTTCCTAGTGAAAGTGGTGTAGATCAGCTTGTTGAGATCATCAAGATATGCTCTTTTATGTTTTCCAGTTGTAGACATGTGCCCACCCGTTTTTTGATGGATTAAAACAATGGTCCTTATTCAAATTTGCAGGTCTTGTTGATGTATGTAGTCTCAAGTAAAGTAGCTCAGATGTTATGAAGGTGGGCAATAAGTTCTTGTAGTTCGACTATTATTTGTTGATGACTTTCATCTCTTTAGCATTTTATGTAATTACATTTTTCTACTATTGGAATGATTATTTGTATGACATTAAATTTTGTGCAATGGATTGTATTTTTTGTATATGGTAATTTATTTTGTATTATGAGACATCAAATGCAAATTGAACTTGAAAATTAGTAAATCTATAAATATTTTTTTTAAACATTTAAATTTACGATACGCAAAAATGTGTGTCATCTTCATTTATAATATGACATTTCTTGACAGGGGCTTTAATGATATGCATTGTGTGTCGTAAATACGCGTCGTAAAGTCGACACACAAATGCGTTTCGTCTTCTTTTATGACATGTTTTCCTTGAGACACATTTGCGTGTCATTTGTACCCTTTTATGACACGTGATGCATGTCATTAAAGGGTATTTTCTAGTAGTGATATAAATTTCCACAACTATAATTACTATAGGTGTGTTTATACATATAAATAGTAATTATATGTATTATTGATAACTAAATGAAAATAATTCCTTGAAACAAAGATTAATATTACGTTCAAACTTGTTACAAAACTTTCTTGAAATTAGGTGTTTTGAATAAAAAATCCAACATTTAAAAAAATGTTTGATGAGGCATTTTAATGCAACACTTAAATGTTCCTTTAGAATAAAAACCAAAAAATATTTTAAGTGTCGCTTTTTAATTGTTGCATTAGATTTTTTTAGTACGGTCACTCGTAATATTTTATTATTAAACTTGAATAAAAACTAGAAGGAATTTGGTTGCACCGTTGGCGCCGGTTTGAATAATGTTTGGAAAAAGAAAGTTATAAATGATTTTTTAAAAATGGTATTAAAAGTTATCTAAATAGAATTTGTTTACCTTTGCAATTAACCATTACATTCCATGATAGAATTGAAAAGAAAAAGGAAAACATTTACTCAGCAAACACTGAAAAATTAACCAAATACGAAGAAGGGAATGGTCCATTCCATTCCATCTAGCAATGGAATGAATAATTTCATTCCTTCGTTGAGTCCATTCTTCATGGACAACTACCACTGTAAAAAAACAGAATAAAGCATAGCAAGCGTCCGATGTTGATTTCTTGCTTGAACACGAGACGTCAGTTATGGCAACGGTTGAAAGGACAGTATTAGGCATAAGGAATGTGTACAATTGAAAGATGTTTTTTTTGCTGTGTTATAAAAGTTGAGTAATAATACATACAGGATTCCATTTTATTCCCCACATGACTCTTCGGATAGATCATCACATCTCATTAATGGTTACGGATAACTAAGGCCGATATCTGGTAACTTTTCACCAAGTTCTTTCAAAATTGTTAACTTTGTTCTTTCAAAATTGATAACTTATCCCATTTTCCGACCAAAACACCACCTACATCCAGAAAATGAACATCAAATGTCAATATCAGGGAACCCATTCTGAATAAAATACCACAAACATCATGGTAGAAGGGATTTGTTATACATACTATGAACAACATGATTAAGGGAATGCATCGCCACCCGTGCTTCATATGGTTTAAAGAATGACAATAGTAACGGGGCATCATATCATGGGAATGCCTTTTGTCATTTGGACCATTTTACCCCTGTGCATGTGGGCGACTATATTGTTGTATTTTCTCGATCTTCTATGTAGTGGACCATTTTGTCCTTGGGTGTTATTGTGAAATTTATTTTCTTAAAGTTACAACCAACAACAGTGGCAATTAATTGGCTTTCATTATTTTAGATTTAAATATCAGAGAAGAACGAATAACTTTATGCAGATCAGTGGCCATCAAGTCATACACAATATACACGTCATCAACTTCTCTTCCTATGGTGGCCTTATGATGTCTTCAATCTTGACAATCTGCAAAATATTGATAAATAAGTCATAATCATGTATAAGAAGGTCTAAAATACAGAAAAATTATAGAAGAAGAAGATGACAATCGAGAAAAGACTGTGCATACATTCTCATGATCCATATGGCGGAGGAGTTTGATTTCATGTAAATTAGAACTTATATGGGTCGCAAATTACGCAAAGTAGTCCATGATTAGATTAAAAGTATCTGAAATACAACATGACATGTTATAATGGTTAACTATGGAGAGAATATAGATTATTTACTTCAACTTTTTAACAAAATATTAAAATATTTATAAAGCTTGTTAATGCATATTTCTATGATTCCAAAATATAGTAATTAATTAACTATACTATCAATTGATAAAATACATCCATAGGCAAAGCTATTGAAACAACTGATAACAGCCTGTTGAATGTTTGAATCAATATTATTAGGAGTTTTTGTCACAGAAAGCAAAAGCCCTGGCCTCCGGCTGCAAAACATGAGTATGTTCATCTTTGCTTGACCTCAATCTATAATTTACCCTAATTGGTTGTCTTGTGGGGGGAGGGTGGCGGTGGGGAAAGGTATTTTATTTCTATAACGCGGTATCAACAACAAAGACATAGTAATTGAAGATCCAGAAAAAACATCAAATTTCCCAAATATTCCATACTTGAACAAGAAATCGGTTTACAAAAAATTGAGAAGAAGACGAATGAATTGTGGTCACCTAAAGTCGAATTCCACCTTCCACTTTCTCTTTCTCCCATTCCACTCTCTGTGTTTCTATTGTTGTCATTGAGAGATTCCTTCAGGCGCTGCGTTTGGGGTACGATAGTAGTAGCACAGGTAGGCGATGGTAAAGGTGGGAGAGGATGGTTGTGGGAGACATGAGACGTGGTGGCTGCTCTCTGGATTTAAGGTTAGAGAGGGAGCGAGAGTATGTTCATAGAGCAGAGGAGAAGGGAAAGAAAGAAATCTAGTGGAGAGGCAAGCGAAGCGGTGGAAACCAGACCTAAGAATGTGATGGGAAGGCAAGGTCGGCAGTGGTCTGTTGATGGAGGTGGGAATGAGAATTAAGAGGGAAAATGGAGTTGAGGGCAAAAGTATTGGAGTAAGTGTAATGGAGTCGGTAGAGGATTTGTGATTGGAAGGTAAGGAGGCGGGGGCTACATTTAAAATTTCAAAACTGTTGTGTTAAATGTCTAAAGCCAAAAAAAGGTTGCGGCAACATTCTAAACCACAAAAAGTTCCTGTTCACCAACCCTTATATATATATATATATATATATATATATATATATATATATATATATATATATATATATATATATATATATATATATATATATATATATATATATATATATATATATATATATAGGGATAATGATTTAAAAGTGTAATATATTTTTTAATATATATACATTTGGTTATTGAGTTTTTTTTTTTTTTGACCATTTAACTTTTTTTGTCCACATTCAGTCGTTATAATCAGCTACTCCAGGTGAAAGGCAAAAAAGTGACCTAATAAGGTAATATATTTTTCAGTTTGTATCCATTTAATCATTAATGTTTTTGTATATATTTAGTCCTTATGATCGCTTTCTTCTAAATTTGCTCATGACATCCTACGTGAGACAATCATTAATGATGTTCTCATTCGTGATCGTCATTCACTTAAATCGGTAATCGAATTCATAAACTGGTCAAATAATGTTGGTGGTATAGTTTTCTCCAAGTAGAAGTTGTCTTCGTATTCGGCGTCAATAATCTCCATAGCAGACAACGAGACTTTTTTTGTGTGTAACATCCCAAAAATATAGGCCAAATTTTTAATTTGAATTAATTAGTTTGTAAAACATTAGTAGTAAAACGTCATCCGATCATATCATTTCAATAAACATATCTTGCGTCCAAATACCCAAAACATGAAAATAGTAATAATGTCAGAGTACAATCCCAGAATATCTCACAATACGGAAAACCAAAGTGTGTGTGTATGATGTGCCGCTACCGCACTAGCTCCTTCCCCTTCGATAAAGAGGTACCTGAAACCAAAACTGAAACTGTAAGCACGAAGCTTAGTGAGTTCCCCCATCGTACCACATACCATACAATCATATCACATACATACTACCAGGAATTTCTGGGGTTCCCGACCTACCCGGTACGGCCATTCTGGGGTGCCGACGTACCCGTACGGCCATTCTGGGGTGCCGTCCTACCCATGTCTAGCCATTCTGGGGCGCTGACCTACCCACGTCGAGCCATTCTGGGGTGCTGACTACCCTTCGGTCCTAACAACCGAACCTTGGGGACTATTTCACCCCCTACTTCCAATATCACATATAAAATAACATAAACATATTATCAGACATATCTGGGGTGCCTGAACTACCCTTCGTTCCTAACAACCGAACTCGAGGACTGGTCCCCTCCTACTACCTCTATCGCATATAACATAACAAGCCAGCATGCAAAGATATCATCACATACTGTCAGACGCATCTGGGGTGTCTGACTATCCTTCGGTCCTAACAACCGAACTCTACTACTATCTATTGGGTTTTGAGCACTCTAACACTCCTAAGTGTACATGCAACCCTAAATACCTTGGATCTATGTTTTCTCTATTATACATGCAAATATTAACATCCAAGGTATTATCCTAATCTGGCATATAGAACAATGAATATAACAAGATAAAATACATACCTCTTTGATGTAGAAAGTCTTCATGAAGCTTGAGTGCCTAGTGCCCCAAGTGTGACACCTCAAATGGTTCACACAACACCAAATACACTTGGAATAACTTGAGAGAATTCTACACTTCATGAAAATCGGCTAGCCCTCTCTAGAATGATACTAGTGCCGATTTTGGTCAAGAATAAGATGCATATATAGTTAGGGTTACACCATGTAAACCCTAATTGACATGGCCTTTCATTTCCATGATCCATGGGTACAAAAACACCATGGAGCATCCATGGAGCATTATATGGGTTTTAGCCCAACTAGATAATCCATGGAGCATTAGCCCACTATATAAGTATGGATCATTTGCACAATTAACCCATATATTTAATTAGTCTTCTTTTGATCACTTAATTAATCCTAGATTAATTCTTGATCAATACTAATTAAATAATATTATTATTCTTATTATTAATATACTAGAACTTATAATATATTAATAACCATAAGTGTCTTATTCCTCTCATTATAGTCTATCCAAGTGCATGATGCCATGCATCCCAAATGGACCATGCCGGGTCGGGTCAAGTCTTAAAAATTATAGTTATGGACTTAGACATTAATCCAATAGTCTCCCACTTGGATAAGTCTAAAACTATTATTGCGTATGACTTCAGAAACCGACTGGCAATCGTAGCTCTCAAAAGCTTCTGTCGAACTCTGACCTTGTAGATGGACTCTGACCTTTGTCAATGACTTGTCCATTAGATAAGGGATCATATAATCCTCCATTCTAGATATCATATGAACTGAGACATGGATTATAATCATTCTCTCTGTCCATTTGTTGTTTCCAGAATTCCGATTTATGACGACTGACTAATTGAACAAATCAAATTAGTCCTGGCCCGGCCGAGCACTTCCATTTGTCATCATCAAATCATCGAGGGGCCCACAAATATCGCTTTTATCCCGAAGGTAAAAGGAATGGATAAACATCGACTCATATGGCTTGTTCTACTACTTGTTGAATCATACACAAAGGCACGTTTTATAACACCGAGTTACCAAATGCGTTTTCGTGCAATCAATGTACAACCAACTCATAGTAACAACTCATATCTCTAGGTTTGAGGAATATAAGATATTATCGTCTCATGATCACTCGTGATAAAATCCTTGAAGTGATTCCAATGAGCGCGGGTTGAATCTAATACTGAAAACTTATGAGCCCTCATGAGTGTTGTAGCCCTTTGTCCAACACCTTAGACCTCTACAAGCCAACCCATGACAGTCTTAATTCATATCTACTTCCAACATATGACCGACTGTGGATGGTTTGAATAACTTACTCATTCCGGAAGAATAACCTAGTTTATTCGGGAAGTCAAAACATGCAAAATGAAACACAATAATAGTTGAATCCAATATGGTATCAAAACCTATGAACATAAATAAAACACCTTTTATTTATCACCATATGATTACACATTATTCATTGTATACTGTTTCAGCTATCAACTTTATTCTTGAATTTAAAATAATAGTTGTCCCATGCTCCAAGCACGTACACTATGTTTTCTAAACACTAGTCATGCCACACACCAAGTATGCATACTATGTTTTTCTATGATCTTTACTTTGTGAACTAGATCAATTGAACATAACTTCAATTATTCTCTTTTCACACTTTCAAATCCTTACTGCAAATGCGAGAATTCCAAATTCATGCCATTCACTGAAATCTGTTAGATTTTAAACTTATATGCATTGATCCTCTTGTAATGATTATGCACAAAGTCAGAAAGACTTGACAACAACCATTACAGAGCATTCCAAAGGAGATCAGCTCCTTGGAAACATCCTTCTTGCATTAAGTCTCCTAATCTTACACAGATTGAATAATTTCTAACTTTGAAACATTTCTAGATTCCATTTTGACTATCACTTCTGAACAAGAGTTGCCTCTTTACAGATTATCTCAATATGGTCCTTCCAAAATTATCACTATACTTCCAACTGTCCTTGAGCAACCAATCTTTGGTAAACCTTATATTGTCCTCAACAATTGTTTAATCCTTTTAGTCATATCCAATTCTAGACCTTTTCCCTTCTTAATGCCCCAGGCATTTGGAAAATTTTAGAAAGGATGAATACAGCACATGTAATCGATCCTATATCCGAAGCATATGGGACACGATTCATGATGTCTCACATTAAGACTAAACCAGTCTTTTGCTATTACATTTCCATTTCTATTTGCCAAGTTCTCATAATTCAGATTATGAAAAGGGATGCCATAATCATAATCGAATTTTAGAACACAAATAATGAATTTCCTTATGTTGATCCATTCCAACATGAAATTCATATATATCCTTGACTAAATACGATTAAAACCTCAATCTAAACTTTTAGATTTGAGATGAAGTATAATTTCCTCTCCCTTAATTATAGCAAAACAACTTTTTCCCAATTGAAACTTTTGTTTTCTATAATTAATATTGCTAACTTGCAATCTTTATCATAATTATCATGCTCCCACTAACATGATGATTATTAGCATCACACTTATGCTCCGACTAGCTTTGACATGTACTCAGAAATTAGCTGACTTTCTTACCAAAGTTCAGATTTCTGATACTAGATTGTTTTGATAAAACTTTATCAAAATCATACACCTCTTCTAAATAGCTCATAGGAGTGTCTAAACAATTTTAGAACTATGAAAAGGGATGTCGTAATCATAATCTCAATTGTTTAGACATTTGCCACTTCTCACAAGTCCAGGTTAGTGTGCCGGTAAACCACACACGCTCCACTAACGACTTTGAGAATGCAAATATCACAATTACTATCTAGCTAAAATCTACTTAGTGAAAGTGTTTCCTCACCATCATTTTCATGAATCGGAGAGAAACCTTATGACACTTAGATTTAATGGTGTATGTGTTCTTATCCATGTGAATTGTCATAACCATAGTCACAGGACAAGGATAATGACAAATCCAAACTCATATGGACTGAACTCAATCTTAATTTCTTGCCACCTGGCAGCTCAAGGGCCCGCCATTGCTTCCAAGTTGTTGTGCAACCAATTGAGAACTCTAAGAACTCATATGCAAAGCCAACTTTAACTGGGATGGGCACAAAATATGTCAACACGATAGGTTATAAACCTCAAGTCGTGTGCTAGTTTTTGTTTTGGGTCCATTTTAGGGGTTTTGGTCCCAAAGCTTGAAGCTATATTAGTTGTTGAACTCCAGAGCCTAATATATGTCCCTTTGAGTATATTTAGTGGTGTTATGCCATAAAACTTCAATCTTGGACGTTGGAATCAAGCCACGCATGAGATAGGAGGTTTTTGAGATAAGAAGTGAGTGTTTTGAGTTTTTGGGACCTTTCCTTCTGTGCAAAGGCTAAAGTCACTGACTTTATGGAGTAAGTGCCATTAGGGAGTCCTAATATGGGGTTTGAGGTAATGTCTTAACTGTTTAAGACCAAATGAGTAGAAAGATAGAATTTGGGGAGTACGTTAAGCGTAACTCATGTACGCCCCGATTGCTGCCCCAATGTCCCTGATGGCCAATATGGATTCGTAAGTACGTTGAGCGTACCAAGAGAGGTATGCCCTGCACAACCTCACTGTGGACTTTTGGGCTAAGTCTCATTTTGTTCCTTGAGTGTTGGGCCTGGAGTTTGGACTTGTTGCAATAGATTCTTAGATAAGAGGATTATATATATATATATATATATATATATATATATATATATATATATGTGTGTGTGTGTGTGTGTCTGTGTGCTTTGGGCCCTTGAGTTGGGCTTGCCATTAGATGTGAGAGAGTTAGGCCTCGGGAGAGCCCATTTATTATTGGGTCATGGTGGGCCCAATAGGTTTTAGGTCATTGATGGGCTGGTTAGTGGACTACCTTTAGACCTAATGAGTGAGAGTTGGGACTTAGTTCCTAATTGGGATAATTGTGGGTTTGGCACAAGGTTAGAGGCCGGTGCGTAGCAACAACATTTATTGGGGTTGTTCATCATCAAAGGTGAGTCTTCTCACTATACTTTACCTAGAGTGGTAATTATGTGTGACTAGAGGGCCTTATGTGCTTACTTGAGATATGCATTTTCTGGGTAATATGTGATGTGTGCTATATTATGTGATACTTAGACCAGACTGGAGGGTCCAACGAACTATTAGACCGGAGGGTTCTCACTTAGACCGGACCGGAGGGTCCAACGAGCTGTGAGACCAGACGGTCCCAACCAGACCGGACCGGAGGGGCCAACGAGCCATGGGACTAGAGGGTCCCAACCAGACCGGGCCAGAAGGTCCAACGAGCCGTGGGACCGGAGGGTCCAACCGAGACACATAGACCGGAGGGTCTTACGGAGTTATAGCCTCGAGTGGCTTATGTATTGTATGTGGTATTTTGGGAAACTTACTAAGCTTCGTGCTTACTGTGTTATGTGATATGTGTTTCAGGTTTTCTCAGGATCGCGGGAAGGCACCGGTTTGATTATACACACCAGAGAAGGAGGTATGTTTTGAGGATCCTGGAGTATTAATCAAACAATTATGGAGTTGTGTTTTGTAAATTAAATTAATGAGATTTTTGTGAAATGTGTTACGAGAATTATATGATTTTAAAAATGAAAAAAAAAATTGTTTGAAAATTTACGGTGTTACAAGTTGTTATCAGAGCCTTGGTTTGAGGGATTCGAATGCACCTCTGGGTGTGTATGAACTCAAACTAAGGATTTGAGAAATATTTTCAAAAGAGATAAATTTTTCTAAAAATGAGAAAGAGTTTAAGAGAAACGAGTTGGAGCGGTGTGTATAATCAGCCAGGGCCTGAACGGTGATTTCCCAAAATACCCTTACCTTTGTGTTATGAGATATTTATGAGATATATAACATGCTAGAGATAGGCTAGGTATTTCATATTTTAGGACTACAGTGGCCTGCGTTGTGATGCCTTAGCCTAGGAGTTGCTGCTATCTATGATTTGCTTTTGAGTATGTGCGGAGTAAGAGTATCCAACATGAATCTTCTTTAGATAGGGATTTGAGTAGAGGAGTAATCTAGGAGAGATAACTAGATGAGCATTTGAGGAGTCTACTAAGAGGGTAGTCAGATGCCCGCGTGGGGTAAAGTTGCTTGAGTTCGATGATATCCTTCGTGTATGAGGAGTGCAAGTGGGGTAATAACCTAGAGGGGTTTTACGTGCTGGTGGAGATTATCTGATGACCGAATGTTGCTTGCTTCGTGCTTTGTAGAACTCTCGATGATGGGAGTCAGCTACTGAGTGAATATGATGATATTCAGGAGGTAGATGGCTGGCATCATAAGGAGTTCTTCAGCAGCTGATGGCAGGAAAGTTAGAGAACCTAGGAAGAGCCTAGGGAGTGAACTTATTCAGAAGAGTACGATGACGGAGGAGAGTATTCTCTGGAGGGCGAACTTGCATAACGAGATGGGTGAACGAGAAGGTTGAACAGCTACTTAGGAAATCTGGGACGATCCATGTGGAAAGTATGGTAGATTTGGCAGGTAGTATAGGCCCATACTACTGAATGTAGAGGACCCATACTCGAAACAGGGAGAATTCCAGAAATTCTACGTGGTGGATTGAGAGGAGAGAACCTGGTTCGAGTACCATGATTCGTAGCGGATTGAGAAGAGAGAACATGCTTCGAGGACCATGATTCGTAGCGGATTGAGAAAGGAGAACATGGTTCGAGTACCATGATTCGTAGCAGGTTAAGAGGAGATAACAGGGTTCGGGTACCATGGTTTATAGCAGATCGAGAGGTGGCCACATGGTTTGAGTACCATGACTCGTGGCGGTTAGTGCTTCTAGTTTTACCTGTTATTCCATTGTGTTGGTTAGACTGATATCAGATGTGAAGCAGTATGGGGCCATAGGGCCAGGTCGAACGAGTTTCAATGGAGCGTACCTTGAGAGGAAATCGAGTTAGTTTCAAAGGGATTTTTGGTGAGATGCCAGTTGGTGTCGCAAGACTCAGGGATGAGTAAAAGATGATGCTTTATGGAGGGTTAAAGTCTGAATTGAGCAATCCGTCGATAGAGGAGATGCCACTTTCTATGACCAGAGTGCGCTATTTTCGTTTCTTGTGAGAAGTAGAAGAGATAATGAGTTTCTGATTTCTAAGCTTGGTGTTAAACTTTATGGGGTAGCATTGGATGCGATCTTTCACCAAATTATATGGGCAGTATGTCTACCGCAAGGTAGTATTACAGTAAGAGAGGATCATCAGTGGTGACTGAGCTGATTTTGAGACCATGATATACCCTATTTGAGTATAGTAGGGGTGTTAGCAGTGGTGTCAGGAAATCAAGAGGAGCATTTCGGGGTAGTGGCTTTCGTTGCCTAAGTTGTGTGTCGGTTATGAGAAGTGAGGTCTTTTTCTTTTTTGATTATTCCCGCGTTGGGTGGAATTCGAGACTTTTGGTCAGAGACAAGGTATTTGGAGATTGCTTGGTTCAACTGGTGATGGCCTTGAACGTTAACATGATACGTTCCAATAGTTAAGTATGATATACCCGGTAAAACATTATGTGGAGTAAACTATGGGCATGCCAATTGGTGATGGTTCGAACCTTGAGTGGGGGAGGACTGAGTATTTTATTATGAAGATCCGATATTTGTTCATGTACTATTAGAAAACTGGTTATGGTGATGTGCGGTGCGGTGCGGACACATGCGGCCCGAGTTATTAGTGATGAGGCGAGATGATGTTTGCAAATGTTGAGTTCGAGGCGTTTGGGTCGCTGAGTCAGGGTGCAACAGCTGTGATTGGCGGATATAAGTATAGATTGAGATCTATACTCCAGGAGGGGCAGCAGTTGAATGTTCAACAAATTACAGAGTCAGTATGAGTAGTTACGTATGGATGGTGATCAGTAGATGGTGGAGGCTTGGATTTTCGTTAGCATGTTTTCAGTCGATGAAAAATCCTTCCATGTTTCAATTGAGGTTGGAGTATTCCGAAGTTACGTTTTGTTTGAAATGAAGATTAGTTATGAGATGGCGAGTGGCTTATCAGGTGTCTATGGTCCTAGTGGGAGCCTTCTCAGCTAATTGACTTTAAGTGAGATTATCTAAGAATGTGAATTGCAGCAAGGGAATGTGATTGGACATGGCGGTTGTCGTCAGGATTAGTGATGCATAATTTGGGTAGGTGTGTGCACCTATATATATGGGACCGTAGAGCATGATTTAGTGAATGCAGTGTGGTGTCGACTTGAGGATGAGATAGTGGGGTGATGAGAGGGTGTTGTGATACTGCGGGAAGCCGTAGTATTCAGCAGTCAGCGAGAGAGTCTTGTGATACTGCGGGGAGCCGTAGTATTCACCAGTCAGGGAGAGGGTGATGTGATACTGCGGGAAGCCGTAGTATTCACCAGTCAGCGAGAGGATGTTGTGATACTGCGGGGAGCCGTAGTATTCACCAGTCAGTGAGAGGGTGTTCTGATACTGTGGGGAGCCGTAGTATTCACCAGTCAGCGAGAGGGTGTAGGAATACTACATGGAGCCATAGTATTCACCAAGAAGCGAATGAGAAGCGTTGTGAATTTTCGGGGAGCCGTAGTATTCACTAGTCAGGGCATGAGACAAGGGAGTTCCTAGGCTTGTGTAACCTCATCAGTTGAGTCTGTATGATCTTGGTGGTTAAACCAAGGGAGAGACCGAGGTCTCCATATTTGTCAGTAATCGTTATATTCTGAGTTGAGTTGTGGTTATCACAATCGAAGGGAATTGGAGAAGTGGTGTACGCGTGGATTGCGAATCTTGGGTCACGAGTTGAGTACCATATTGGAATTGATTGGTTCCAATTATGTTGTTGAATCCGACTCTAGAGCTTGAGTTTGGATTCGTTTGTGTGTTTAGTAGGCAAGATGAGGTTTCTGATTCGTAGATGGGTTCATTTTGAGAAGTATTGTTCTCTATCAGATGTATTAGACCAGAGTGAGTAAGTTCGCCGGTATGGGAAGAACCGCGAAACGCATGGAATCAGTGATTGGTAGACGATAGAGGTCGAAGGTAAGACGATTTCAGATAAGGTGTAGTTTTTGCTTGGGGTAAAGCGAACTACGTGACTACTGTGTCGCAATGAGCTGGGTTAACTATTGTGAATAGGAAGGTTGTAAAGTCATTTTATTGGGTGTGCAAGGGGTAGCCCTTGGAGGTTCAACCGTTGGGTCGGGATCTGACCTGGTACTCAGAGTTGGGAGTGTTTTATTCGAGTCTGTTATTCTATGAGCGATTATCAGGGTGATATTTTGCATGGGCGGTCTAACGGAGAGACAAACCACTATAGTTTCAAGTTCTGGAAAGTTAGAGCAGGTACCTCCACGGGAAAAGGGGTCTGTCCTTCTTCAGCTTGGGAATTCTATTTGGTTTTTGATGTCTTGGGAGAAGGATCGTTGAATGTTAAGAGATTTTCTGGTTGTGCTTCTCGGGTTATTTGTTTTGATCTATGCGAGGAAAAAGAGCGATTTCAAGGGCGAAATCTAATTTAAGTGATGGAGAATTGTAACATCCAGTTCTAGATTGTTTTGTGATTTAACGCCGGTAGGCCTTAATCCGTGTATGAGAAGGTTTTGAGGCTTTTAAGGAGAAAGGTTTAGGCCTTTTGGATATGTGTAAGGTAGGTTGTGTGATAAAAGAGTTCGGTTTGTGCTTTAGAGCCCAAATGTATTGTTAAAGGCACTGGTGCGGGCTTTTCATGAATTTTGGATTTGAGTTCAAGTGGGCTTTAGAAGTGTAGGGCTTCTCGTTACCTTTTGGTGGATATAAGGATCATCGGAAACGGATTTATAATGAAGATGTTATGGCCTTCAGAAGTTTTGTGGTTGCAGGCTTAGTCGAGTACGTTGAGCGTACACAAAGAGTACGTTGGGCGTACAAGTGCAGAAGGAAGTACGATGGGCGTACTGACCAGGGGTGCTCGTGAATGTTCTTCAGAGTACGTTGGGCGTACGCCAATCAGACCTGAACCCTATTTTAGGGTCTTGGACCCTATTTTAAGCTCCTTATCTCATAACCTAACCCTAATATCTTCAGCCTCCATCCCTTTAAACATTAGAAATCGACCTATAAGACTCCCTTGTCAAACATCCAAGAGATAGTGCGGATTCTAATCATGACAAACACTTCACAAAATTGGCCTAAGTTGGTCTTTGTTTTATCCAAAACATCACAACTTACCAATTTCAAATGTACAAGAGTAGAAAACTTTTACTCTTACATTTGAAGAGTGTTTTAAACCTTCTTTAAGACATGTCACTCAAGTTACAATCTTGGAGTATGACTCTAAGAATTGTTTTTGGAACAAAGTATGGATCATCTATTTGATTTAGCCACTTCAACAATTCATAGCTCCTCTTCTTAGCTATCAAAAAGCACTTAGAGGATGAATTGTGATAAGGTCTCTAAATCATTAAGATGATCATATAACATGATACTAAAGTACTCTCCCATCTTTTCAGATTTGAGAAACTTTTATCTTTCTGCCTAATTTGACTCTTCTTATTCGCTCTACCATACATTGGAACCTTTTCCAATGTCTCATAGTTACACTTAAGCTTGTAAGTATAATCATATTTACTGAGCTTTAGTAAACTATGACGAATAGTCTTATCAATCTTTTGTGGTGGACTTGACCAGTGCACAAGAATGTGTTCTCGATCCCTTAGTCCTTCACTTGACTCACACATCAATGTGAAGAAGTATTTAGTCTTAATTTTCCAATGCTTGAAAGTTCTCATTCATCATGCTATACAACTTGCATGATTCCAAGTTTCTATCCAACTGAAACTTAGGTGATGAGAATCTTCCCTTATTTGGTAAATTTAGACACTACCACAAATGAAAGAATCAAATTCATATTTCCACTCTTGCTCTTAATGGAATCTTATAAGCAACAAAAATTTCCACAGATGCCATTGTAAGGGTATTTTAAAATAAATAAAACCAAAATTTCCTTTTATTTTAAAAAACTTTGCGGAAGAACTTGTCCTTACAATCCATATGGAAACTTGTTGTTATCTATTCCTAAGCAATATCTCATAACTCCTAAGAAGTAGCTCAAGAATCCGATCTTCAAACTACGCGATAGAAATCCATCTATACGATCAGATTCAGCATATTCTTTCTTTAAGTTTCTTCACTTTTCTTTGATTCTTAAAACATCACCATGTGACCCAGTAACATCATGTATCAAGAATCTCAGAGTAGAAACTTAGCAGAGTTAGATAGTGGAATTTTTACGTGAAGTAGAGTCAAACTTATTGACTTTAACATCCTTAGGCAACTTTGCAGCTTCGCAACCAATGTCCCTTTCTTTGGCAATTCAACATATGGATGCTTTGGTAATGAAACATGGGACTATCACAAACTTAGTCTTTCTCTTTACCATTTGGTCAACCGAGTTGACTATGGCCGACCCCTTTCCACTGGGAAAAGAGAGCTTTACTAGATATCTAATGCCATCATTGTCGATGTCCATAAACTTTTAGGAAGATGATCTTAGCAAATGGATAAGATCCTTAAGGGTCTTGTCTTAGTCTGTTTCATAGGAGTCCCAAAGGAACTCACTATGTGACTTAGAAAGTAGTTGAACCACCAACTTTCTCAAGACTTTGACACCCAACTCTCCCGGCTTGTCAATATGTGACTACATCTCCAAGATGTGATCACACCTAGACCTTGCCTTGCCAATAGGGCTTGAGTGACCTTAAACTTGTGGGTTAGGGAGAATAATTGGAGGAGGTGAAAGAAGTATGATTTCCAAGGGACATCATCTTCATTTAGGAAAGCTTGTTTCAAGAGATTTGGGGAGATCATAAATGTCTAAACCAGACATCTTTTGGTAGATATTCAAGATAGTTGATCTAAAGTCCTTAATATGACACCCAATAAGAAATATTAAGGCTAGGACCCAACAAACTATTTTATAACTTAGAAGAGGGATGCCGAAATCCAAGCTATAAAATATTTGTAGGTAGGTGAATGATGATTCACCAATTTCCACCAAGATAAACGAAATGTATTATTAGGTTTTAATTGGTTTAGAAACTCCTAGATGTTTGAGATTCATTGAACTGTTCAATGGCATGTTTCAATCTCGAGTGTGCCCTTCAGGTTTTGTGACTGGGATGCCGAGGATCACAAAACAAGGTGTGAAGTAACCATGCAAATTACTTAGTACCCTTAAGTGTTTACCCCTCAATCGATGTGTCGGTTAACCACGCAGGCTCCATCGATACTATGATAAACATTAAGTTACCCTTTGCCTACCTTGTTAAATACGAGTTAGTGTGCCGGTTAACCACACATGCACCACTAACCGACTTAAACAAAGTGCAAAGTGTAATTTCATGGATTAGCACCTTATTCACATTTTCCTAAGTAACTAAGATTGGGTATTATTAAGAGTTTAGTTACTTAGTATTTATCATTAATACTTTTAATGAAGGGAGAATTCTAGTCCTTGTCCTACCCGTTCGGCTAACGACCCTCCATCGGTCAAGGAAGCGGTGGGTGAGAGTGGACACCCATTAAACTGCCATTTTATAGGCAGTAACCTTATACCCCCCTTATAGACCGGCTTCGTGAATGAGGCCTACTAACGGTAAGACTGACTTTACTCTTATATATATATATATATATATATATATATATATATATATATTATTAACTTATAATATTATAAAGTATAAGGGTTGAATTTTAACTTTTAAAATTCTAAGGGCTAACTTGGAAATTAAAGTATTCATAAGAGAAAACTTTTCAAATTCCAAAACTTGAGGGCAAGTTTTGAAACTATTCAAAACTAATTAATTTCATAACTTATGTCTTTAAAGTAGTTTTAATCCAAAAACTCTTCAAGTTCCATAACTTGAGGACAAGTTATGGAAGACTTTAAACTAATAAAAGAATTAACTATTCTTTATTTTATAACTTATGGAATTAATTAAAGTTACACTTTTTTTATTTAGTATTTAATGAAGAGACTTTTGGTCCTCCATAACTTGAGGACATGTTATGGAGTCATAAAACCATTTAATTAGAACTAGACTCTTCATTTTTGTAACCTTTGCCAACTTTTATGAGTTTTGTGAAACTTAAATGTGACTTTTCATATAACTTGAGGACAAGTTACAAAAACACATTTTAGAATCAACTCTTAGATTAATTTGGATTGAAAACAACTATTTCACTCAACTTTTCTATTAATCTAAGCAACTCATAAGAACAAGATAATTCAAATCAAACTTTTTCATGTAATTAGTCTAAACCTTAAACTAATACAAAACATGAATCTATTGACAATTATCTTTGAAATTGGATTAGCATGAACATTACCACATCAAAAACAGGTTTATAAGTTCAAAAACAACTTAGGGTAATGTTCCTAGTCCATTTCTAGCCAAAAACCTCGAAAATATGCTGTCTGGGGCTCCTACTCATCGAGTGCATGAACCTACTTGACGAGTAGGATGCTTTTACTCATGGACTCGGCGAGTCCAGTGCCCAGAAAGCCAGAAAAATGAGTTTTTCAGCATTTTTCAGCAATTTGCATCAAGTATAATTGAAAACAAGCCTAGTCTCTGATACCACTGTTGTGTTTTGAGCATTCTAACACTCCTAAGTGTACATGCAACCCTAAATACCTTGGATCTATGTTTTCTCTATTATACATGCAAATATGAACATCCAAGGTATTATCCTAATCTAGCATATACAACAATGAATATAACAAGATAGAATACATACCTCTTTGATGTAGAAAGTCTTCATGAAGCTTGAGTTCCTAGTGCCCTAAGTGTGACACCAAAAATGGTTCACACAACACCAAATTCACTTGGAATAACTTGAGAGAATTCTACCCTTCATGAAAATCGGCTAGCCCTCTCTAGAATGATACTAGTGCCGATTTTGGTCAAGAATAAGATGCATATATAGTCTGGGTTACACCATGTAAGCCCTAATTGATATGGCCTTTCATTTCCATGATCCATGGGTACAAAAACACCATGGAGCATTATATGGGTTTTAGCCCAACTAGATAATCCATGGAGCATTAGCCCACTATATCAGTATGGATCATTTGCACAATCAACTTATATATTTAATTAGTCTTCTTTTGATCACTTAATTAATCCTAGATTAATTCTTGATCAATACTAATTAAATAATCTTATTATTCTTATTATTAATATACTAGAACTTATAATATATTAATAACCATAAGTGTCTTATTTCTCTCATTATACTCTATCCAAGTGCATGATGCCATGCAACCCAAATGGACCATGCCGGGTCGGGTCAAGTCTTACCAACTATAGTTATGGACTTAGACATTAATCCAACACTATCACATACACATATCATGCTAGCATATAACATATCAGGTAGTAGCTATCCTAGATGATATCACAAAGACCATCATATATCATACGAACCCTACTTGTGGGCTGACATTATGGCCGTAGGCCCACCGCTACTGGAAGGTAACTCACCTCGTAGCAGCTGCTAAACTGTGCGGGAATCCTCTGACTGTTGCCACTGCTGCTCCGGAAATCCTTCGGCTATAATTCCCACAAAACACTTAGTCAAAAACTGACATCTACTCTTAGGGTAAAATGAGCATTTTACCCCTGACCAAGTCAAAGTCAAAGTCAACATCCAGTTGACCTGACTCGCCGAGTTGGATCGCAAACTCACCGAGTCCCTATCCTTCCATTAGACCTCATACCCGACTCTACTCGACGAGTTAGGCGATGACTCGACGAGTTTTCCTTCTAAATGAACACCGACTGAATCCTCATCCGAATCGCCTAGTTGTATGAACAACTCGTCAAGTCCATCATCAACTGATACTCATGTCCTTCCCTTAACTCGCCGAGTTATATGAAAAACTCGCCGATTTACTCTACATCCGACGAACATGTTCTGTCCTCGACTCGCCGAGTTGACGAACAACTCGTCGAGTTCTATGAAGATTGCCTTCGACTCGCCGAGTCCGTTCATGCACTAGCTGAGTACCATGAATTTCCAGAACAATTTGCTTAGTTCAGAACGTTGGGTCACTCCCCGGGACTCTCTAAAACCTCTCCACACTCATTTGGTCCTTTTGACCCTCACTGATATGGGACAGAACCCTTGGACTCGTCGAGTCCAGGAATGGACTCGTCGAGTCCAGGAATGGACTCGCCAAGTCGGTCACATCCCCTCCTTCAAACTTTGATTTCTGATGTACAACACTTGACCAAGAGATAGATCCAGGCCCCTAGACTCGTTCTAGCATGTAAAGTTACAAACTTTACGTGCATGCATGGGAATTTTGAGCTTAAAAGGCTCTAAAATGGTTCTTTTGTTGCATGGGGCCTTCCTTGAGTGCAAAAGCAACCCAAATCTGCCTTGTGACTCCAATAATGACATGATCCAGAAGCTCAAACCCCCAACCATGTTTGCAAACATGGTTGGCCACCAAAAATAGCTTATAAAAGCCCTTAATCACCCCAAAGAGGGATCTAACAAATGAATGAGCAAGGTTCAGACTTTATATCTTTTGTAGACTGCAAATGGAGAACCAAACTCGAATCCTTCAGTCTCCTCTTGATACTTCTATGCTCTTCCTTCTTCCTTGAGGTCAAAACTCACAAGAATCACTCAAAAGCCTTGGATTTTCTCAAAACGGCTAGGGTTTGCTATGAGAAGTGTTTGGGAGCATAAAGGGGGAGTGGAGGCTACATAAGGTCGTTTAAATAGGGTGCAAACCCCTGGATTAGGGTTTTTGTCCAGACGGCGACGACTCGCTAAGTTCGGGACCCGACTCGCCGAGTCCGCAACTTAAGCTCCATGCCTCATCGCGCTTCTACTCGGCGAGTCAGTCCTTCGACTCACCGAGTCGAAAGATAAAAATGCAAAAATAAAAGAAGATTTAATAACAGAATACGTACCAAGAACCAGGTGCTACAAATCTCCCCCACTTATTTTAGACTTCATCCTCGAAGTCTGCTGCTTGATCCGGAAACAGCTCGGGGTAGTGCTCCATCGTCTCATCCATCGACTCCCAAGTCCACTCCGACCCTTTCAGGTGCTGCCATTGCACCTTCACGAGTTCTACTCTTTTGTTCCTCAGATCCTTCGACTTCCGGTCAAGGATTGCTACAGGCCGCTCGATGTAATTCAGGCTGCCATCAACCTGAATGTCCTCCAAGGGTACTACCGCTGTGTCGTCCACCAGGCACTTCCGCAGTTGAGAGACGTGGAAAGTGTTGTGGATCTGATTGAGTTCGGCTGGCAGATCCAACCGGTACACCACCTTGCCCACCCAGGCTACAACCTTGAAGGGTCCAATGTACCTGGGGCCCAACTTTCCCTACTTCCTGAATCGAATGACGCCTTTCCAAGGCGGCACCTTCAGGAGAACCATATCTCCGACTTGGAATTCCAGGACTGGTCGGCGCTTGTCGGGATAACTTTTCTGCCGACTCTGAGCAGTCTGAATCCTGCTCCGGACCTGCTGAATCTTTTCTGTCGTCTTGAGCACTACTTCGGTGCTCCCCATGACTCTCTGGCCAACCTCGCCCCAGCATATCGGGGTCCTGCACCTCCTCCCATACAACATCTCGAAAGGAGGACGGCCGATGCTCGCATGATAGCTATTATTATACAAGAACTCCGCCAACGGAAGGTAGGTATCCCAGCTACCTCCAAAGTCTAAAACACAAGCCCGCAGCATGTCCTCCAAAGTCTGGATGGTCCGCTCGCTCTGGCCATCTGTTTGCGGGTGAAAGGCGGTGCTGAAATGCAGACGAGTACCCAACTCGTCGTGGAATTTCTTCCAAACACTACTAGAAAAACAGCCTTTTACGACGCTCATTGCGCGTCATAAAGGGCTCAGACGACGCGGAAATGCGCGTCAAGGAAGGCCCTGTCATAAAGAGAGACGACGCGCATTTACGACGCTCATTTACGACGCGCATTTACGATGCGCGTTTACGACACGCAATGCGTATCAAGAAAGGCCCTGTCATAAAGGAAGACGACACGCATTTGCGTGTCGTAACCTTACGAAGCGCGTGTTTATGACACGCATTGCGTATCAAGGAAACCCCTGTCAAGAAAGGCCATGTCATAAATGAAGACGACACACATTTTTTCGTATCGTAATTTTAATTTTTTTTTTTTAAAAAAAATTATTTATAGATTTACTGAATTTCAAATTAAATTTGCATATCATGTCTCATAATAGAAAATAAAATACCATATACAAAAAATACAATACATTGCACAAAAGTTAATGTCATACAAATAATCATTCCAATAGTAGACAAATGTAACATTTCAACATTTTTTATATAATTAACTAAATTATTAGCCAAATTTCCTAAAATACCAACATACTTTTCTATGAAGAGTATTAACACTATTCTTTTCCATCAAAAACTTCAAAACCTGCATAATTAAATTAATGTGTAATCAGCTATAGAAATTTGTGTAAGCATATGGATAATTCTCTATAAACACCACATAGAGGTATATAAGTGAAGTCAGAAGTCAGAATTGTAAGTAAGGCTAAAGATGTAGCAACTCACAATGAAAAAGTTGATTGATAAGACTCTGGAACCGTTCTTGCATCATTAGTAGAGGAGCAGGGGGAAATGGGAATTGAGGACAAAATGATGTTCCTGTTTCAGGGAAAACACCACCAGCTGGACTGATAAGGTGACAGAAGGTCCGTAAATATGAATTTTTAAAACAAAAAATGATTAGTTTTTAACATTTTTTTTATAGAAATCCACACGTGTCGATTTTGTCTCCAATCACCATGTAATAATTGCTACTTATATGGTGCATTAAGATACACAAATTGATTTCTTTTCTATAGGACTTTAGAAATGTTATAGATACACCATAAAATATCAAAAAGTCATAATTGAAAGAGTCATAAAAAGAAAGTTTTCATAAAAAAGAAAGTTACATACACCATAAAAGAAAGTTAGTCACCAAGGAAAATAGAAGAAATAGGGGAGAAGAAAAGAGGGACGAGAACAGTAGAACCAAGAAAAAACAGAGGAACAATATTGCTTGGTGCTAAAGGTAACTTAACTGAATAAAACAATACTAGTATGTACTTTCACTTGTTCATGAACCTACTTTAATAGAAAAAATATAGCATACCTATCGGGTTTCTCCATGAAGTCAAATCCAAGTATATCATCAACACCAAGAGCACTAAGCTACAAAATAACATTAGAAAGGTTGCCTCTTTTGATCTCTGGCATTGTGGAATCATCATGTCCCTCAAATCTGCTCTCTGGATAAAGACAGAAGCATTTCCCAGCTCCTTCACGCCCTGCACGCCCACTGCAACATTAGAAAAAAATTAAAGTTGAATCACATTTCCATCTTATTTTATTATATTCTCTGCCATCTTAAAATAAAATTAAATGTTTGACTTGACACTTAGTTTAATGAAGTAAACATGGCTTTATATTTGGTCCCTGTATATGTAGATGTGAAATCAATGTGCTTACCTCCTTTGAAGAGCTTGAGCTTTTGAAGTTGTAAGAACAGTTAGAGACTCAATGCCACTATGAGGAGAGTAACTCCTCACTTTTACCCATCCAGGATCAATCACATACTTAGTTCCAGGTATTGTCACTGATGTTTCAGCAATGATAGTTTCCAGTATTAGCTACAGTAACAAACACACCAATTTGACTTCAGGAAAGTAATTAGGGGTGTAAAGGAAAGCTTTGGATAGAGCTTAAACATTGATTGGTACGTGATTTGCGCCACTACAACTGAATTAGTCTACAAAGTCCAAGAGAAATACAAGTTAATAGCTTTAATTAAACAAGAGTTATCAAAAAGAATGATGATGAGGCATGCCACATATGACCATTATAAAAAATCAATATATACTTGGATTAGTAAGCCTTCTTTTGCCTCCACAGCCTGGTGGATCCCCTCTGACCATCGTATTTTCTCTTCCACTCTCCCCGTCAACTTTAAATAACAACAAAAATTTTAATCGTTTAAACAGTTTATACTTTATACAGAAACATGTTTTTATCGTTTATAAAAACATACCTGAACGACATAATTCCCGTATTGATCTTATGCAAGCATGTGTACAGATTTCAAGATTTCATCTATGACTATGGTTTGAGTTTTTGGGTTGCTACAGTGCTCTAGGACTCTCTGTTAGTAAAATTTCAATCATTTAGTAACAAGATCGAATAAAGAAAGTGAAATCTATTACCCAAATGTTTAAAAAATGAAAAATAAATTCTGCTTTTTTACCTGAATAACGCGACAACCATATTGGTAAGTTGATAATGTAACAACTTGATCATAAAATGTAGATATGATGAAATGAATATCATCTTCCGGAATAAAGATAGTTAAACACCAATTTACTTTCTGGATCACATAATTGCCAAATACATCAGTCATAAGTGAAAGAGCCTGAGGCATAATTTCATGAAAAACCATGTTTTTTTTTCTTCTGTGGTAGCGGTTTCAAGCTTTTGTTGAATAAATTGACTTCCATACTGATCGGAAATGCATAAATTAATGTTTAAAATGAGTTTTTGTTACATGTAGTTGTACCATGATGAAGTAAAACTTTAAAACTAACCTGAATTCAACAATATGTCCTGCGATTTCTGAATTATCCTTAAGCTGTATATTGTAATGATGTGTAGTGAAACAAACAATGAGATACTCATACAATGGATATGGATAACAAGACATCAAAAAGGAAAAAAGAAGGGCAAAAAAGTAAAATACGAGGCCACGCATGAGAAGCTCAGCTACTTTAGCTGCAACTGTGTAACGTGCAGCATCCTTGCTAGCCTGAGAATGAGATGCAGATCAAAATATCAAAGCTGTTAAGTAACTAGTTCCTTTTTTTTTTTTACTTTCCCAAATATTTTTTAAACATCATTTATCCGTACAACACTCAAAGTAAGAAGACATACCTCACCACTTATCAGCAATGGGTTTCTTCCCTCATTAATTAGGACATAATCAACTTCATCAACTATTCCCTCATCAATTAGGACATACCCCATCGTGTTTCTCAAACCTGCATGATCAGAAGGGGAATTCTTGAATGGAATCAAAAATTCATTAACTATAACAATTATTTAACTATAACTAAACTTTTATTATACTTCAAATGATTACAAAACAAGTAAGCAACAAGACTGACAAAAATGTTTCAAAAAAAAGTTTAAAATTATATGGCATGGGACAGGGGCATTTTAGGCATGAGAGAGCTTGATGAGATTTTAGCAAATATATTTCAGCAAGTACTTACATTTAACATAGAACAAAGATTTCAAGCAAATAGATTTAAAAAAAGATTCAAATCATATCCCAACTTCAGATTTCAGCATGAGATTTTAGCAAATATATTTCAGCAAGTATGTTTGTTTCAACAGTTCATTAGTAAACATTTCAACACAAAAAATTAAAGGCAGCAAAAAGAATTCAACTAGTATGTTTTATCTCAAGATGAAAATTCCAGTAGAGCACCATAAGATTGACCAGCATAAAAATGATTCAAACAGACAAGTATCTGTTGCATCAAGAAAATATAATTATTCAAAATCAACAACCAATCACTTTCTATTGAAGCATATATACACACAATTCGGAAACAAATTAGTCAAACCTACATACATTTAGTCCATAGCTCCAAGTCTAGAATCTTTTTATTTGGATTTTTCATGTTGGGGAAAAGGAATACCTGTAAACAACCCATTTCATATCAATACAGATCATTGACCTAGGATTTCATTGCAGATGGTGACCACGAAGGAAGATTGATGGGTACGAATTTATCATCACCAAGTAAAAAATACGCAGATAGAAGACATGAATTAGCCTATCTCCAAAACGAAGGATTTATGCTAACGGGTTCAGGTTCAGGTCCAAGTCTTCATCTTGTAGCGGTGGATGCAGGGGTGGCTGAGCAGTGGTGGTCCAGGTTGAGTTCGTTAGTTCAAAGAGAGGGGATAATCAAATTCCTGTAATTGATGCGAAGGGAACAAATAAAAAAAAATCTTTGTTTTGCCCCTGGACAATAAAAAGGGTTAGATACAATTAGTGGCATAAAGGGAACAAATCAGAAAACATGTAACCTGTAAGACGTGAGCAAGTTACAAGAACTTTCTCTCTGTTTCTAAACCCTGGAGTGGTTATAGAGTCTTGTGTGTTTTCCAGCTAGTCTTTCCAACCAATAAGAGTCCTTTTAGTTCTCTCATGCGCCGTTTTATCCTTATTTGCCACCGAAACCTCTACTTTGGTGTGTTTTCGCAGGAGAAAGTTAGCGGGAAAATGAATGAAAGGGGAGATGACGAAAAAGATCTTGATGTTTGAGAATTTTGGGTGTGCGAAAGAATTTTGGGTGGGAATGAACCCTAAATCTCCAAGGTGGGGTTTTCTACTTTTTTGGGTTTTCTAATCGAAGTAAGGAGATCGATCCCCTTTTTCAGAGTGAAGACCTGGTGGAGGATAGAGATAAGAGAAAACCTGGTGGAGAAGGAGTCCCCTCCCTACATGTAATCTGCTGGCGACAAGGAAGAACAGCCAAGGAGACCGCCGGAGCACCTCCCCCCCCAAGCTGTGGCAGACAAGAGAAGCGTCGCTGCTTCTCCCTTCTCCTTTTGTCAAATCGATCCCGCACCAGAGGTGCTTCCCCTTTCTCGATTGATTTCCATCATCGAGCCACCATGGCTGCTTGCGTTCCCATCTTCCTTTCTTGATAGATGAACCACGACCACCGGACCAAAACTCCCGCTACCTTCGTCATTCTAATTCCCCTTTTTCGATTTATCTGTGGGGAATAAGAAACAAACGAGAATCAATATTTGGATTCTAATATTGAGACTTGAGAGTATAATACTTAATTAGGGCTTTTTCTGAAAATTTCAACATCAAGTGGGGAATAAGAAAACTATTGGCGAGTATTCTCAATAACAGCAGAGATATGAAGAAGGTGAAATTACAGCAACGATGAAGTAGATGAATGGAAATTAGAAGCCCTTTTTCTTGATTGAGATGATGAAGTCGAGAGATGGAGATGAAATTGTAACCTTCGATCTTTGATTGAGAAGTTGCACAACAGTGTGAGGAGAATGAAAGATGCGTGAAAATGCTTAGGGCAGGGAGGGTAGCGGGCTTTTCTAATTTTTTGGCTTTTCTTTTCCCGCTTGTAACTAAGGATCGCGCGTTCATTAAAATTATAAAGCGACACATATAGAGGGCGCGCATTTAAGGTACAACGCCCTTCGTGTTTTTAATTTTTTTTCTTTTGACACTAATTTAAAGGCACGCAATAATGCGTGACCTAAATCCTTAAATTTTCTGAAGAGATGACACCTCTTTAATGTCACTCTCGTTTGCGTAACATATATTAATGAGTGTCGTAATTTGCGCGTCGTAAAAAGGCTATTTTTCTAGTAGTGAAAACCTGGATGTGAACCGCACATCCCTATCTGAAATCACTGAAACTGGCACTCCGTGCCGGGCCACCACCTCTCTGATATGGATATCGGCCAATTTCTCGGCCGAGATGCTCTCCTAAATATGGATAAAGTGGGCGCTCTTGGTCAGTCGATCCACGATGACCCATATCGAATCCATTCCCCGTGCGGTCCTGGGAAGCTTCATGATAAAATCCATCGTAATATCCTCCCATTTCCACAGCGGGATATCCAACGGATGCATCTTGCCGTGAGGTCTCTGATGCTCGGCCTTGACCTTCCTGCAGGTCAAGCACTGCTCCACGTACCATGCCACATCTCGCTTCATGCAGCGCCACCAATAGTCCAGACGAAGATCCCTATACATCTTTGTCGCCCCGGGATGAATGGAGAATCGGGATTTATGCGCCTCCTCCATCAAGATCTGGCGCACGCCTCCGAGGTATGGCACCCACACCCTGCGGTGTAATATCAATAATCCCCTGCTGTCATAGTCAAATGAGGAAACCTGACCCACTATGCGCTCACTCTTCCGATGTTCCTCCTTCATGACCTCCTGCTGGGCCTCCCGAATCCGCTCCAATAGCTGAGTCACCACTGTCATCCGCATGCAGATACCCCTAATCAGCGGCGCCTTGCGGCTAAGCGCATCGACCACCACATTGGCCTTACCCGGGTGATAAAGGATCTCACAATCGTAACCCTTTACCACATCCATCCACCGACGCTGCCTCATGTTTAGATTTGGCTGATCCATGAGGTACCTCAAACTCTTATGGTCCGTGTAAATGGTACAGCGAACCCCATAGAAGTAATGATGCTAAATCTTGAGGGCGAACACAACAGCCCCCAGCTCCAAGTCACGCGTCGGGTAATTCGCCTCATGAGGCTTCAGCTGCCTCGACGCATAGGCGAAGACATGCCCTCTCTGCATCACCACCGCGCCCAAACCTGAGATGGATACATCGCAGTACACAAAAAAATCCTCCATGCCCTCTGGCAGGGCTAAGATTGGCATTTCGCACAATCTCTGTCTCAGTATCTCGAACGCTGCCTGCTGCTCAGGCCCCCAACGAAAGACCACGACCTTCCTTGTTAGCCTGGTCAACGGTACGGCTATCTTGGAGAATTCCTGGATGAAACTCCGATAATAGCCTGCTAATCCCAGGAAACTCCGAATCTCAGATGGAGACTTCGGAACCTCCCATCTCATCACGACCTCCACCTTGGCCGGGTCTACCGAAATCCTGTTTAGGTTGACAAGGTGCCCAAGAAACTGCACCTCACGCAACCAAAACTCACATTTGGAGAAATTGGCATACAAGCTCTCCCTCCTCAAGGTCTCCAGCACCTCTCGCAGGTGCTCCTCGTGCTCCTCCTACGTCTTGGAATAAACCAAGATATCATCGATAAACACTATCACTGACCAGTCTAACATCGGTCTAACATCGGTCTACACACGCGATTCATGAGGTCCATGAATGCGGCATGAACAATGGTTAGCCCGAAGGGCATCACCACAAACTCGTAGTGGCCATAGCGCGTCCGAAATACAGTCTTCTGCACATCCTCCTCCCTAACCCTCATCTGATGATATCCTGAATGCAGATCAATCTTGGAGAACCAAGATGCTCCTTATAGCTGGTCAAAGAGGTCATCAATCCTTGTGAGTGGGTAACGGTTCTTCACCGTTAGCTTAATCAGCTCCCTATAGTCTATACAAATACGATGCGACCCGTCCTTCTTCATCACAAACAGAATCGGGGCTCCCCAAGGCGAACTACTTGGCCTGATAAATCCCTTGTCTAGCAGCTCCTGTAGCTGCGTAGACAACTCTTGCATTTCGAGAGGAGCCAACCGATAGGGTGCCTTGGCTATCGAAGCCGCACCAGGGACTAGGTCGATCCTGAACTCCACCTGGCGCTCCGGAGGTATCCCAGGCAGCTCCTCGGGGAATACGTCCGGAAACTCTCATACTACGGGCACCTCGACCACCGTCGCTCTACCCGCATCTCGGGTATCCATAACATACGTGACATAACCTGCGCAAACCTGCTGGAGGTAACGCCTAGCTCTCGCTGCAGAACATAGGGTTGGTCCTCACTGTGGCTTCTCGCCTTGAACCACCAGCTCTCCCCCACTTGGGGTCCTGATCCGCACCAACTGTTGCGTGCAGTCGATCGCTGCCCTATTGGGGCTTAACCAATCCATACCGATAATAACCTTGTTCCCCCGTTAAGGTATGGGAACGAGATCCGCTAGATAACGCTCCTCAAATAACCTCAGCACGCAATCTCGGAACACCGTCGATGCTCGCACCGAATGGTCATCCGCAATCTCTACGTCTAGAGGGAATCCAACATGCCTGAAGACTCGGAAAATCTATTGCTGAGCGCAAGAGTAACAAACGATCGGGTAGCACCCAAATCAAACAATACCTGAACTGGGATACCGTTCACATGGAACGATCCTAAACAAAGCACATACATAACATATCAAAATCACAGCAGTATATCATAATAGCATAAATAGGAAGTCATACCCGTCACTACATCGGGTGCAGCGCGTGCCTCCTTGGTAGTCAACTGGAATGCCTGGCTCCTCACCACTTGAGCCTCTACCTTGCCCTGCCGGCCATCAGTGATCCGCAGGGTTGCTGGAGTTGGCGCCTTCATCGGCGCTGATGCTGCTGTCAACTGGGGGCAATTGGCCTTCTTGTGGCCCCTCTGGTTGCAGTGGAAACACAGCAACTCAGAAGTCTGAATAACCGATGCAGGGGCAGTACAATCCCTGCTAAAATTCCCCATCTTGCCGCACTTGTAGCAGCCCGACGATCCCAGTCTACACGCCCACTCATGTGGCCTGCCGCATTTCCTGCAGCGGCTCGGTTCTGACTGGCCTTTCGGCCTACCATCCGATCCCTTGGGCTTCTTCCCCGAAGCCCCATTTGACTGCCCCTCCTCTACTTTCCTCTTCCGGACATGCTCCAGATCAATCTCCCTCTCCCTCACCTTGGAAATCATAGACTCTAGGGTAGGGCAAGCTGAAAAACTAACATGCTCCCGAATGTCGGCTCGCAGCATGTCATGATAGCGGGTCCTCCTCATATCCTCGTCTCCTGCATACTGGGGCACCAGCAATGCCCTCTCCCGAAACTTGGCGGTGATCTCCACCACAGTCTCCGTAGTCTGTCTCAAATCCAAAAACTCTGTAGCCAGCTGCTGAAGCTCTACCGCTGGCGCAAACTCTGCTCTGAACCGGGTCACAAAATCCAACCAGGTTATAGCCTCAACAGCCAAGGCTCCCGATGAGTCGCCAACAGACTCCCACCAGTCTCTAGCTCTATCTCTCAAACACCCTATTGCATATCTCACCTTCGACCCCTCGGGGCAGAAACTGGTCAGCTGTATGGACTCAATGTCCACAATCCATCGTCTGGCAGCAATGGGGTCCTTCGCCCCATGGAAATCCGGTGCACCACTTCCCCTGAAGTCTTTAAAGGACAGTGTGCGAGATCCTAACTGGCCAGATGCCAAGTCACTCCTGAACGCCCTGAGGCGGTCCTCCATCAGCTCAACTATCCCTTCCTTGATCAACTCGAAAATGATGGGGGTCGACTCAAGGATGCCTCTGGTGATCTCTGACGCGATGAACTCGCGTAGCCTCTCATCTACTGGCTCGGAACCTGATCTCGAACCCGATCCCTCTCCAAAACTGCCAACTACTGACGTAGTACCACCATTCTGCAATACATATAGGCAACCATTAGTGATACAGATAACTCTAAAGGGATCACATCTATTACAAGTTCCCCGGTCTTGTCTTAGCCTTCCTCAATTTGGGTACGGATCCTCTTCTTTCAGTAGTACGGGCCCATACTACCTTCCACATCTATCCATACCTTCCTCAAGGACTGCCTTGACTCCACCAGATCCCTTTTACCACTGCTGATCTCTGCTACTCTTATCCTAGGCATACCCTAGGAAACCCTTGACTCCACCCAACCCAGTCCTCAGCTACTGAAGGTCTCTTTGTAATGCCAATTAGCCATTACCTGAATACAATCACATGCAACGAGGCTCATATAATCCTTCGAGTAAGGGACTCATCCCTACAATGGTTAGGACTCAAACAAGAGCTACGCAATAAGGTCAAATCCAACACTCTGAGATTATTCAACCCTGATCGCATGTGACTTTAACGTATTCACCTAACAGCTAACTCCCATCACTCAGATCCCACATAGCACAAAGCAAACAGCATTCGGACAAAAGGGAACCATCTCAAGAAACTATATCCTCATAACAGGAACTACACTAGCATACAATGCTAAGCTCATACTATCAGACATAACCTAGACAGGCTATCCTACTGTTGTCTACTCAATTCTAGCATGCAACTCTCATAAACTGAAGCACATAAAGCAGGCACATAAGGCATCACTCCTAAATCCTTAGTCCTATTCTAGCATGATGTTCTACTGAAACTGATAAACGTAACATAAACTTGTATGGGTACTTTGGGGAATACTTACTTGAGCTCGGCCGGTCGCGCACATCACACACTTCGTTCTTTCTCAAAAACTCTTTACTTAACTTTTAGAAAACATTTCTTTTTTTTCAAAATCTTTTAATCCCTTGATTTGAGTTCAGACACCCCCGAGGGTAGTAAAACGTCATCCGATCATATCATTTCAATAAACATATCTTGTATCCAAATACCCAAAACATGAAAATAGTAATAATGTCAAGGTACAATCCCAGAATATCTCACAATGCGGAAAACTAAAGTGTGTCGGTATGATGTGCTGCTACCACGCTAGCTCCTTCCCCTTCGCTAAAGAGGTACCTGAAACCAACACTGAAAACTGTAAGCACGAAGCTTAGTGAGTTCCCCCATCGTACCACATACCATACAATCATATCACATACATACTTCCAGACATTTTTGGGGTGCCGACCTACCCGTACCGCCATTCTGGGGTGCCGACCTACCCATGCAGCCATTTTGGGGTGCCGTCCTACCCGTGTCTAACCATTCTGGGGCGCTGACCTACCCATGTCGAGCCATTCTGGGGTGCTGACTACCTTTCGGTCCTAACAACCGAACCTCGGGGACTATTTCACCCCCTACTTCTAATATCACATATAACATAACATAAACATATTATCAGATATATGTGGGGTGCCTGAACTACCCTTCGATCCTAACAACTGAACTCAGGGACTGGTCCCCTCCTACTACCTCTATCGCATATAACATAACAAGCCAGCATGCAAACATATCATCACATACTGTCAGACGCATCTGGGGTGTCTGACTACCCTTCGGTCCTAACAACCGACCTCTACTACTATCACATACACATATGATGCTAGCATATAACATATCAGGTAGTAGCTATCCTAGATGATATCACAAAGACCATCATCTATCATACGTACCCTACTGGTGGGCTGGCATTGTGGCCGTAGACCCACCGCTACTGGAAGGTAAATCACCTCGTAGCAGCTGCTGAACTATGCGGGAATCCTCTGACTGCTACCGCTGCTGCTCCAGAAATCCTCCGGCTATAATTCCCACAAAACACTTAGTCAGAAACTGACATCTACTCTTAGGGTAAAATGATAATTTTACCCCTGACCAAGTCAAATTCAAAGTCAACTTCCAGTTGACCTGACTCGCTTAGTTGGATCGCCAACTCGCCGAGTCCCTATCCTTCCGTTAGACCTCATACCCAACTCTACTCGTCGAGTTAGGCGATGACTCGATGAGTTTTCCTTTTAAATGAACACCGAATGAATCCTCATCCGACGCACCGAGTTCTATGAACAACTCGTCGAGTCCATCGTCAACTGATACTCATGTCCTGTCCTTAACTCGCCGAGTTATATGAACAACTCGTCGATTTACTCTACATCCGATGAACACGTTTTGTCCTCGACTCGCCGAGTTGATGTACAACTTGTCAAGTTCTATGAAGATTGCCTTGGACTCGCCAAGTCTGTTCATGCACTCGCCGAGTACCATGAATTTCAAGAACAATTTGCTTAGTTCAGAACGTTGGGTCACTCCCCGGGACTCTCTAAAACCTCTCCACACTCATCTGGTCCTTTTGACCCTCACTGATATGGGACCGAACCCTTGGACTTGTCGAGTCGGTCACGTCCCCTCCTTCAAACTTTGATTTCTGATGTACAACACTTGACGAAAAGATAGATCCAGGCCCCTAGACTCGTTCTAGCACGTAAAGTTACAAACTTTACGTGCATGCATGGGACTTTTGAGCTTAAAAGGCTCTAAAATGGTTCTTTTGTTGCATGGGGCCTTCCTTGAGTGCAAAAGCAACCCAAATCTGCCTTGTGACTCCAATGATGACATGATCCAGAAGCTCAAACCCCCAACCATGTTTGCAAACATGGTTGGCCACCAAAAATGTCTTATAAAAGCCCTAAATCACCCCAAAGAGGGATCTAACAAATGAATGAGCAAGGTTCAGACTTTATACCTTCTATAGACTGTAAATGGTGAACCAAACTAGAATCCTTCAGTCTCCTCTTGATCCTTCTATGCTCTTCCTTCTTCCTTGAGGTCAAAACTCACAAGAATCACTCAAAAGCCTTGGATTTTCTCAAATCGGCTAGGGTTTGCTATGAGAAGTGCTTGGGAGCATAAAGGGGGAGTGGAGGCTACATAAGGTCGTTTAAATAGGGTGCAAACCCTGGATTAGGGTTTTAGTCCAGACAACGACTACTCGCCGAGTCCGGGACCCAACTCGTCGAGTCCGCAACTTAAACTCCGCGCCTTATCCCGCTTCTACTCGGCGAGTCAGTCCTTCGGCTCGCCGATTCCAAGGCTAAAAATGCAAAAATAAAAGATGATTTAATAACAGAATACATACCAAGAACCAGGTGCTACATTGTGATTGTTTCCTCTTAACTCGAATTTGCACTTCCAAGACAAAACAACACAATGGAAAAAAGTTTTATCTATCTCCACAGTAGGTAATGAGATTCTTTATGATTGCTTCCTCCTAACTCGAATTTGCACTTCCAAGACAAAGAATCTCGTTGTTTGTTATAAAGATAGATGAAACTGAAGATACTACTTGGAGAAAACTAGGACACCAATATTATTTGATCGATTTGTAAATCAGGTTACTAATATAAATGAAGGAAGAGCCATGTATGAATACACCTAATTAATGATTGTCTTATATAGGATGTCGTGAGCAAAATCTGAAGAAATCGACTATAAGGACTAAATGTATAGAAAAGCATTAAGGATTAAATGTTTACAAACTAAAAAATATATTACCTATTAGGTTATTTTTCCGGCTTTAACCCGGTTATAATGACTAAATGTGAAAAAAAAAACAAATTAAATGGTAAAATATGGACAAAAAGAACATTCAGTGACCAAATATATACAAATAAAAAATATATTATTCTTTTAAATCGTTTTCCTTAAAAATTATCCTCTTCTTTAATTTCAAATATCGCTATTTTTCATTTTTTTTTATTTAGTTTGTTTATCTATTATTTTTATAGTATAATATAATTTTTAGAAATAAATATACATGTATCTATATATAGATAGCACATGACAAATGACCCTAAGCTATGCGATGTTGATATGATCCCAAGAAATTGTCCATCCGGTCTAATTGTAGTTGAAGTGTATCCGAAGCAAAGCTCATCCAAGAAAGTGATTATTTTTGTCTTAATGTTTTTTTTATAGATCAATGAACAAAATCAACATGATCATTTTACATACATATTGTACTATACGTTCCCTTGTATTTTTACATGTTTACTTTTAGTTTATGAATAGTCAAGTCAAACTAATGTATCGACCAACATTTCTTGTATCACTTCAAAAGTTAATACAATCAGTCATTTTTCTTAAATACTTTTTATGTTCGTCATTTATTATCCAAGTAATTTACTCTTTCTTATTTATTATTGCATTTAATACATCTTGGTTAATGGTTAATCATTCATAAATCTAACTTGACTCATTCCAAAATTTGAGGTAACTCATATTATAATTCAAACTAGAGAAATTAAATATTCTCCTAGCTTTTAATCCTACCAATCCTCCTACTTATTTAAATGATGACATGTGTCATATTAATATCATAAAATATCATTAAATCTCATTAAATCTCATTATATAAGCATTAAATGTTACACAAGACACCATTTCATTATAATTTATTCTTCACTATAAACGCCTTCAAATAGCAATAACAAACAAATCAAATTGTTTATCTTTTGAGCTAGTTTGAGTTTAAATCAACTTTAGGTCTTAAAAATTATTAAGGTAATATATATATATATATATATATATATATATATATATATATATATATATATATATATATATACCCACTACATATCCCAAAAATTTTGGACTTCCTGAAGACATAGGCCCTGGACGGTCGCCTGGGTTGCTGACCATTTGAACCGCCCTGAGTAGATTAATACACCAAAGATGCAAATATGTTAAGTTGTGTGTAATCGTTGGAGCATGCTTTCATAAAATTTTTTATTACAAAAATAACATCCTTTTTTACAATTAATTGTATAACCTTTTTTACAAAAATTTACAAATTATTACAACCTGTTGACTTCTTTTATATAATTTTCGTAAAACTTTTTATAGAAACACTATATTAGTAAATTACAACATTTTATAGAATTTTTTTACAATGTTCTTAAACTTAATTTACAACTAACACAAAATATAAATCAAATAAGAAAATAGATCAAAACTCTCAGAATCATCAACATAAAAAATTAATCGAATCAATTCATTCAGGCTTCTCCAAGATTACAGTACCCCTCACTCGTCTGATGAGGAAGGGGGTGGATTTCCGATGGGGCCCTGAGCAACAAACAACATTTGAGACCCTTCGGAAAAGATTATGTCAGGCCCTGGTTTTGACCCTCCCAGAGGGAATTGAGGATTTTGTGGTATTTTGTGATGCTTCCATCACTGGTTTGGGGGCGATCCTCATGCAGAGAGACGAGTGATAGCATATGCTTCATGGCAGCTAAAGCCGCACGAGATGAGGTATCCCACGCACGATCTAGAGTTGGGGGCAGTGGTTTTTGCCCTTAAGATTTGGAGGCATTATCTTTATGGGATCTGTTGTACTATCTACACGGACTATAAGAGTCTGAGACATATTATGGATTAACCGAACCTGAACATGAGGCAGCGCGGGTAGCTGGACGTAGTCAAGGATAATGACTGCGAGATCCATTACCATCCGAGTAAAGTGAACGTGATGGTGGATGCTATGAGTTTCAAGTCGGCTGGGTCTTCAATTAGGGTATCGTGTATGAGGATATCAGTGGATTCTCCGCTTTTGGGATTAATTAGGGAGGCTCAAGCTGAGGGTGTTCAGGAAGAGAACTGGAAGATAAAGAAAATCAAGGGTGAGATCGCCAGATTTGTTCCGGATAGTCGTGGATTGTTGAACCGTTGTGGTCGGGTATGGGTTCATATGGCTGGTCTGTAACGACCCGAAAACCAAGGGTAAAAATTTCATTTTTAATTTAGCTAAAGCGTAGATACCATTTATTACAAACATTTCAAATCATCGTTAAGTAAATCATTTATCAGAGTTCATCCCAAAATCATTCACTGCGGAAATCATAGGTGTGTGCACTGCGATCAATCTGAGCCCTTCATTTCCAAATCGATGAAACCTATAACCAAAACTGTAAACCATAAGCACAAAGCTTAGTGAGTCCCCCAAAACATACCCCACACACAATCCACATAACACATAACATATTAGCTTTAAAAGCTATCTTTACCGCATACCACATATCATAATAGCTATAAAAGCTATCTCTACCACATAACACATTAGCTATAAAAGCTAACTTTACCACATATCATGTTAGCCACAAAAGCTATCTCTACCGCATAACATATTAGCTACAAAAGTGATCTCTACCACGTATCCCTGCATAAGGATGGCATGGGCTCCCTCACATGGTCTTACACCTAAGTGCCATGGGCTCCCCCCATGGTTTTTCCCTGTCGGACAATCATGGGCTCCCCCACATGGTCTTACATCCAAGTGTCATGAGCTCCCCCGATGGTCTTTCATGCAAATATCACAAAAAAGCATAGCATAGCATAGTATGAAGCATATAATGGACTGGCATACCACATATCACTACATCAACTAGTGTACCACATAAGTCTACATAATAAATATACCACACATCTTTACAAAATGGGTCGGCCTTGGTGCCTTAGACCCGTTGGTATGGTGAGAAGACTCACTTGGCATTGCTGAAGTCCCGCAGATAAAACTTCAGTGCTGGTTGACAGGTTCCCGAACTGTCAACATCAAAGAATACCCAATTAATAATTGGGTTCCAACTCATAATCATAAGTCCATGCTTGGAGTAACATACGACTCTACTCCTAACTTGGCTTGATTCAAGCCCAAGGCCCAATCCAAAGGCCCAAAAGTCCAACTATGGCTCAAAGCCCAACATATGGCCCAATTTTCAAATTGGGCCCAAACCTTTACATGTCTTATTCAAAGTCCCAACCAAAAAGTCCAGTCCAACATTTGGTATTTCTAATGGCCCAATATCTCGAAATCATGAAGGCCCAAACTATGGCCCATCTATGGCCCAATTTTCCAAATTGGGCCCATACCCTAATATGGGCCTTACCCTAAGCCCATCAACATATTCTAATCCATATGATTAATCCTAGATGGCCCATTAATAATCCAATTACCAAAGCCCAATGGAAAGGCCCAACTCAAGGCCCAAGTGAAATTAGGGTTTCACATAAAATGATGATTAGGGTTAAGTGTCCTTACTCAACCCATTAAGGACTTAATCCATTAAGTCCAACATGGCCTTAGGTTAATTTGCAATGATTATTAATTAATATTTTAAGTTCATTAAATAATTCCGATGTGGTCCCGATAAATCTCAAATTAGGGTTTCATGGTATTAGGGTTTTCTAAACCCTAATTAGGGTTTCCAACCCATCTTAGCCCAATATGCCCAATAGCTAGGTCCTTTGATCAATTAGGGTCCATTAGGCCCATTAGAGTTTCAAGCATCCCAACCGAATTAAACACGACAAATCAAAGCACACCGCCACCCGACACGGCGGCCGGTGGTGGTTATGGGTTTCTTTCATTAATCGTTTTCTAAATATACTTACAATGCTTGAATCCAAAAATATACACACTAACGAACATGGACATACACATACAGCCACCCTTGTGGTGGCAGAACCAAAGTAGAGACGGCTACCACCATGGTTAGTAGCCATGGTGGTCATTTCGGGGTTTTCTAGCCAACCGAATACACACACACGCACCCCAACTAGCAACAACAACAACACACACACAAAATAAGCCTCCTCGGGGTGGCGGATGATGACCAGAGTAGTGGGAGAAGAACTAAATGACGGTTTGTGACAGTCATGACCGCAAACGGAGGTAGAGAGGTGTTTACGGCCGGGAAACGGTGGCAATCCATCACCGAGGCAACGACCACAGTAGCACAATAACCTCCGGCAGCAGCAATGACGTTCGCGACGTCCAACACCGAGAGAAACGACTGGGAAGATATACATATATATATATATATATATATATATATATATATATATATATAGAGAGAGAGAGAGACAGAAAGAGAGAGAAAGAGAGAGAGAGGTGGCGGTTAGGCCCACCGGAAACTCCTTGGCTGCTCACGGCTAACAACTCGTCGTTCATAGCCCCACAGTGTGATGTCCGACAACGGAGTTATGGATGGCGGCGCTTGGCGACAGGCAGCAGAGAAATGGGGCGATGGCGTTGCTGGTGGTTCTTCGACTTCGACAGCAAACGAACGGCGGTGGGGAGGGTCACGAGGTTTGTGACCGCAAACAAGAGGAATAAGGGTGGCGGCCGATGACTTCACTTTAGGGTTACGGTTTGGCAACCTTTAAATACCCGCTCCATATTAAAAGTTTTCCATAATGGCAGAACTGGTCCCTCCCCAAAAACATTTTTGCAACAAAGGCTTAAAATTTACTCTTTATACCCCTGCTCCCCCAATTCTTTTCATTTTAAGACCGAAATTTACCTTTTTAACCCAGTCTCCCGAAATCCTTTACAAATTAAGTCTAATATTTACCAAACAACCCCTAAGCTTCCGAAATCTCTTCAATTTGAGTCCCAATAATTCGCCAATTATACCTTGCCTTTATAAATATTTACGACACTAACCCAAGACTTATGTTTAAACCCCGGCTTCTAAAAATATTTACAACATAAATCCCAGATACTCCAATATATAACATTTGACTCCCCAAAACCAATAATATCCTAAATAATATGAATTTATTGCGACGATTCGTTCATCAAATTTTATCTATTTATTTATTAATTAAATAGGATGTTAGATGGTCAGGTCAGACATATTGTGTTGGAGGAGGCTCATAGGTCTCGTTTTTTAATCCATCCGGGGGCCATAAAGATGTATCTAGATCTGAGATTAAGTTGTTGGTGGTCGTGTATGAAGAGGGAGATCGCCTGGGACGTGGAGAGGTGCATGACCTGCAGGATGGTCAAGGCTGAGCACCAGAGGCCGCATGCCAAGCTATATCCTCTAGAGGTTCCCATGTGGAAATGGGAGCAGATTTCGATGGATTTCATCACCAAGTTGCCGAAGACAACAAAGGGGTTCGATGTTATTTGGGTCATCGTGAATCGATTGACCAAGAGTACCCACTTCCTGGCAATTCGGGAGAGTTCTTCGGCCGAGAATTTGATTGAAGTGTATACTCGTGAAATCGTTGCTCTCCATGGGGTTCTGGTCTCCATTGTTTCAGACAGTGATGTTCGGTTCACCTTGTTGGGTTTTAGTTCAAAAATAGCTTCACATACTAGAAAAATATGACAATGGAAGACTTAAATTTTTGAAATAACATAAATATTGTATACCCACCAAGGATATTCTTGCAAGTTATAAGAAGATTTAAACGCCAACCAAAGAAAGGATGAAGAAATAACAACCTTTGTTGTTCTTTGGGTCCTCTAGGGGGGCTGCGAAGTTGATGAAGAATGTGGAACCTTTGAGACACCAACAATAACATCAACTTGATGTAGATGCTATTCCATAAGCTCTTAAACCCTTAACCTTTAAGTTCATAACCAATATGAACTTAAAGAGGGCGTGAAAAATGCAAGTATTCTCTTCATGCAAAAGCAAGACTAGAGAGAGTGAGATAGAGGGTTATGGTTTCGGCCATTCTTCAAAAGAATGACTAGCCAAAAATGCAAGCCCCAAACCTTGTATTTATAATAGTAACAATACCCTACCTTTTGAATAAACTATTCAATAGACCATACTCTTATTTAAATAATCAAAGAGCCATTCTCTCATTTAAGTAATCAAAAAGCCATACCCTTATTTAAATATTTAAAGAGCCATTATCTTATATAAATAATCAAAAATTCATACTCTTCCTTTTTTAACCTTATTTTTATAAATAATAAAAAGAAGAAGGCAAAAAACTTTATATTTTATAAAACAAGTTTATACAATACAAACTTGAACTTTTTGGTAAAAGAAAAAAGAATTTGTCTAGTCCAAAATGGTGTGCATGACTTATTAATTCATACCATATGAATTATATATAATGTTACTTGCTATTGAAAATTATTATTTCATAGAAATAAATAATTTCCAAATTAATTATAAGAGTTTATTAAATATTTATTAAAACCAATTTCTAATAAATAATCGATTGTATCAAGTTGTTAGTGTAACCCATTAGTATCATATGTTAATTAGCAGTATCACTTTAATATGACTCTTAAACATACTAGACCTTTCAATCTCCCACTTACACAAGATCCATATTAGACTGATATAGAAAGTGGTGAACGTCTAGTAACATTTCACTGCCCCTAACAACATACGACTTTGTGCCATTCTATCAACGCCCAATTCCCAAAAATTTCAAAGCTATAATTGGTGTATAAGGTAAGTTTATCAGTTATCCCTTTGCTACAAACATCATGTTAAACATTAGATACGGATCGCGATCAATCTCATTAGTTGTTCAACTTTTGGTAAGGCATCTTAGATGTCTAACTCTCAACATATAAGAGGAACAAATCCCATCCTGACTACATAAGCCTCTTGCATAGTTCACACCATACCTGAAAATGGCTTTTATAACTACCCAGTTAAGGAATAACATTTGACCATATCAAAGCACAGTACTCTCCCACTATGCATCTCAGGTGTTAAGGATACAAAGATAGTACCTTTTAATCAAGTATCACTCATGATATCGATCAATGGGATGATCTTGATGCGGGTCAGTTTAATACTAGTTATTTGACAAGTACCTATGAAACTTGGCTACAACCACTTGCCTACTTTCATCTAGTGAGATTCAACCAATCCAATTCATATTAGTCTTACTTCATAACTGCTCCCACAGTTATAACCGACTATGAACTTTTAGAATAATAACATTATTCATGGATTAAACATGTTAATAAAGAACACAACAAGTATTAATGTGATGACTATATCCCAATATATCATAACATTATTTAATAGTTGTTATAATGTTCCAATATCCAAATACCAAATCCAAATCAAAAACCCATTTCTAGAATAATAAAGTCTTATAGCTGAATTGTGACCACTCATACATAGCTCAAAAGAATGACTTTGTCAATGGATCTGACAAAATTTAATTTGAGTGAATTCTGTGAATACTATCATCTCCATACTTAACTTTACTCTAAGTATAGTTAAATATCTTGGAGAATATGATTTGTGTTCTTTCGTGACATTGAGTTTCATAGCTTGATTAAGTATACTCTCGATATCATAAAGATTTCTATGTGATCCTAGAATGGCAGAAATCAACATAGTTTTTCAATGATCTCATTCATCCCATCATATTTGAATTCAACTTCTCAAGTAGTGTATTCTTATTTTGTAGTAGATTGTTTCATTATGTTTTGCTTGGACCTCATTCCAACAAGACATACCCTTTATTCCATAATGAAGTCAAAATCCTGTTATAAATCATAGTTATTTATATTTGTTTAGAAATTAACATCTTGTGTAGCTCTTTCCATAAAGATCCTTTCTAAAGTAATTGTCTCATATATATTCTCTTAATTCTTTTAAAGTACTCTTAGAATGCTCTCTTAGTCATCAAGTGACTTAACCATGTATTAAGTTAGTATCCTATTACATGCTTACAACATGATCAAATACCATGTCCTATGCATAATATGGCGTAAATGATGAATACATTTTCCAATCAAATAAATTATAAATCATTTCATCTAGTCGAAGCCTATGAGCTATGTACTTTTGAGGCTAGCTCAAAATGGTGCCATATGACAATGCCAAGAATTCTCCAAAAGAATCTTGTGTTTTGATCCCTTTCAAGATATTGCCAATATATTTATAAGGACATGAAACTTTTAACATTCATTTTATTTATCTCTTATAGATCTTACATTCCAAGAATATATCTTCTCCTTCCTAAGTCTTTCATTTTTGAAAGACTTTCTGAGTCAAGGTGAAACGACCTTGCTTACTCAAAATGTGATTTCAAATGATTAAGTATGTCTCATTCATACAAGATTAGGAATTTCACTATGCTCCCACTAGTTCTTAGCAAACACACATGTTCTATTCATTTTGATATAAAAACATACCTTGTGGTTTAAATTAAAAGGATGATTGCAATATTGAGATGTTTTCTTTATATGCACAAGTAGATCATAAGCTCTACACATTTTTTTAGGATAACGTGGATTAAGAAAACCTCCACACTAATCTATATAGATATCTATTAAGAAAAAGCGGTCTTTCTTGAAATTTATTTACTATATCTCATATTAAGAATTTGAATTTATAGTAAAAAATATCCTTATTGATCTAGTCATAGCTACGTGTGAAAAAGGTTTGATCACAGTCAATGTCATGAGTATGATGAGGACCAGAGTCAATGACATGAGTATGAGAAAATCCTTTTATAACAAGTCTTGCTTTAAATGTGCATGGTTATCCATGTAATTTATTCTTTCTAGAAGAGGTATTTACTCCTTCTATCCTTGCTATAGGGATAAATTTTAAACAAGCATGTACTTGATTCTCATACATGGATTACATCTCAGGTTCATGACTCTAAGTTATTTATTAGAATCAATATCTGACATTGCATCTTGGTACTTGATGGATTTTTACAGAAACCATTAATAGAAGCTCATCAGTGAGAGATTCCATATTTCTCAAGTCATAGATGATTTCTACCATTAATGCTTTGTGTTTGTGAATAGATATTATTCAAGTTTAACGATCCTTGTTAAAACTAGTGCCAACCATTACTACATAAGGTTATGATTCTTGAGTTGCTTCAAGTTCCATGTAACTCCCACTTACTTTGTCATTAGAAGCTTGCTTTCTACTAACTTAGCTTTCACAAGAATAAGAGGACTTATTCTTGGTGGGTTTATATATAATAATCTAAGCCACATTTAGAGTATTATACATATATGTATTTAGTAGATTTTGGGTTTAGAAGCTTTAGTCCAACATCGGCTTCAAATCCATAAAACATTAAGTAAGATGAGGATGGATCCTTTCCATACTAAATCTTATAAATTGTTTAATCTACTTGTTAGTTGGTATTTATATTCAAGATACAATTAATAGTGATTGAAGTATTATCCCAAAAAAGATTAAAGGATGATATTTCTACCGATTAGAAAGTAAATCATACCAAGTAAGATTTAATTCATCCTTTATTATCATTAACCCCTTAGATGGTTCTTTCTGGTTTGTATCTCAACTTTTGAAATCTTCAACAAAGATTTCACAATTACGCTTTACCACATAAAATATAATTAAAACTACTATAGTTGTTAATAAAGTTGACTTGGTATCTTGTGCTTAATCTCAGACATTCATCAGAAAGGAAGTCATACACCAAGGTGTATAGTTCCTTAATTATTTTCTCTAGACCTTAGTGAATATATCATTAGGAATCCTTTACATATAAATAAGATACCATATGTCAAATAAACTACATTATTTGCCTTCAAAGATCCCTTTCTTGAAGTTTAAATATCTGAATGTCATTTATATAATAAAGATAACAATTTTAAAGATAAGTTTGATTTAAAACAAGTTTAAGTCAAAAGTGCTTGTATATAGAACTTGATTTTATTTATAAAAAAGTTGATATTTACTTTACAATTATATTAAGAGATCTAGTCTTATAAATAGAAGTTAATCATTTCAGAATATGAATATTATCGTTATGGAAAACAATTAAGTAAATGATCAAACATTTGAATAAAATAACCGAGACATAAATTTAGACATGCTAAATTCAAACATACATTATTCTAAAACAAATATTGTTTTACATTACAAGTAATTTATGTTCTAAGCATAAATAATAAATTAAACTCTGAGAGTGTAGTTCCTACTTGATTGTGCTCAGCTGGTTACTCTTTAATAAATATCAGCAAGCCATTTACAAATATTAGATTAACATTTAAGTACCAAGTACCTAAGTGTTATATGAAAAGTATGAGTTCTATCTAGTAGATACTAGAAGTACTAGTGTCTTTCAGACATTCTTTCCAAATAAGAGGAGTAAATCCTCTTCGAGTGTCCAGTTTCTTCACAAAAGAAACAAGATCCATCTATGTGGGCTTTAGTAGATTTCTTTGGCTTAAAGGTGTCGAATCCATAAAACATGGGCCTTCTGGATCACACAAGGTCATTATTTTAGCCTTGCATTATTCGAATGTTTAAACTAGCTTTAAATAAAATATCATTGTATTTACTGGAATTTTGCTTGACCTGTTATATCATCAGATATATGTTTAAATTATCCAAGACTTCCTAGAAGTCATGAATAACTATTCCTAGCTTGATGTTAGAAGCATCTTTAGCATCACAGTAATGCCTTTAATAGGTATCATTTTCAGGTTTATTGCTCAAAGAAAGTAGTTTAGGACTAGGACCTTTAAGTGTATATAATTTCATATCTTTCACGAGATTGTCTCATAAGACATGAACCCATTCATTCAAGTTGTATCTACTGAATGTTGTTTCATTAAGTCGTTAAATAAAATGAAAATTCATGAGAAAGAGAATGGATTATTTAACTACAAAATTTTTAACAAAATTCATTTAGTATTTTCAATATTTAATCTCCAATAATTAACACCCTTTTAGTGTAACATCTTGTTCCTGATTGTTTTGTGATTTAAGGCCCATGGGCCTTAATCCGAGTATGAGAGGGTTTTGAGGCTTTGAAAGAGAAAGGTTTAGGCCTTTTTGAGTTATGGGTAAGGTAGGTAGTGTGATAAAAGAGTTTGGTTTGTGCTTTAGAGCCCAAATGTATTGTTAAAGGAGTTGGAGTGGGCTTTTCATGAATTTTGGATCTAAGTTTGAGTGGGTTTCAGGAGGGATAAAGTTGATAGAAGTGTAGGGCTTCTCGTTACCTTTTCGTGGATATAAGGATCGTCAGAAATGGATTTATAACGAAGAAATTATGGCCTTCAGAAGTTTTGAGGTTTGCAGGCTTAGCCGAGTACGTTGGGCGTACACAAAGCGTACGCTGGGCGTAATTTTGGAGTACGCTAGGTGTACTGGCCAGGGGTGGTCGCAAATGTTCATCAGAGTACCCTGGGCGTACAATATGAACGTTGGGCGTACGCCAATCAGACCTGAACGCTATTTTAGGGTCTTGGACCCTATTTAAGCTCCTTATCCTATAACCAAACCCTAATATCTTCAAGCTCCATCCCTCTAAACCCTAGAAACGACCCTAAGCCTCCATTTAAGTGATTCTTGAGCATTTTGGTGATTTGGTGAGTTTTTGGTACATGTTGTGGAAGAAGGACTTCCTTGAGGAAGCATTGCTTGGCTTGGTGCTTGTGGATCCAAGCCCTAATGATGTTGATCTAGCTCCAGAAATAATAAAGTTTGAATCTTTGTGGCTTTCTCATGTGGATCTAGTGGGGTGATCACTTGTTGTGTTTGGCTTTTGATGAAGAAGGAGACTTGAAAGAGAATAACTTGAGCACCTAGCTTTTGGATCTATGTTCTTCTCTTGTTGGTGCATCTTCCAGAGGTATCAAGTTTTGAACTTGCTTATTGTTGTGCTAGTTTTTGTTTTGGGTCCATTTTAGGGTTTTTGGTCCCAAAGCTTGAAGCTTTATGAGTTGTTGAGCTCCAAAGCAGAATATATGTCCCTTTGAGTATATTTGGTGGTGTTATGTCATAAAAATCCAATCTTTGTCGTTGGAATCAAGCCATGCAAGAGATAGAGGTTTTTGAGATAAGGAAGTGAGTGTTTTGGGTATTTGTAACCTTTCCAGCCAAGCAAAGGCTTAAAGTCACTGACTTTATGGAGTAAGTACCATTAGGGAGTCCAGAGCTAGGGATTGAGGTAATGTCTTAACTGTTTAAGACCAAATGAGTTGAAAGAGTGAATCTGGGGAGTATGCTGAGCGTATTTCCTGTACGCCCCGCGTACTGCCCAGTGTCCCCGATGGCCAATATGGATTCGTGAGTATGCTGAGAATACCAAGAGAGGCACACCTCGTGTAACCACACTGTAGACTTTTGGGCTTAGATTCATTTTGGGCCATGAGTGTTGGGCCTGGAGTTTGGACTGGTTGCAATAGAGTCTTGGACTAGAGGATTATATATATATATATATATATATATATATATATATATATATATATATATATATATATATATATATGTGCTTTGGGCCCTTGGGTTGGGCTTGCCATTAGTGTAGCACCCGGTTCCTGGTATCTATTTCATTCATGTGTTTTTTGCAATTTGGACTAAGACTCGGCGAGTTGATGGACAACTCGTCGAGTAGTAGTGACTTGGACCCGGGGGTTAAGTGGCGGACTCGTCAAGTCGGCGGCATGACTCGACGAGTAGACTCTGGCAGGACAAAACCCTAATCCAAGGGTTTGCACCTTATTTAAACGTCTTATTCAGCCTGCCTCATCCCTTATGCTCTCAGAACCCCCTCACATCAAACCCTAATCGTCCTTGGTGAAGATCTAAGGCCTTTTTAGTGATTCTTGGTGGTTTGTGGTTACAAGAAGGAAGGAGAAGCTTGAGGAACCAAGAGGTTGGCCAGAGGCGTCAAACTTATGCATCATCTCTAGTTCCTGGAAGCTATAAAATCGACACCTTGCTCCTTCTTGTATTAGATCCATTCATGGGGAGATTTAGTGGTTTTATAAGCTATTCTTGGTGACCAACCATGATTGCAAGCATGGTGGGGGTTAAGGTTTCAGATCCAGGCTCATTAAAGGGTTAAAAGGCAGAAAGGGACTGCCTTTGCACCCATGGAAAGCCTCATGTAACTCAAGAGCTTCTTTTAGTGTCTTTTTAGCTCATAATCTCATGCATGCACGTAAAGTTGGTAACTTTACGTGCTAGATCGATCTTAGGAGCCTAGCTCTATCATTTGGGCAAGTGTTGTACATAATAAATCGAGAAATGAGACTTGGACAACCTCGACTCGGCGAGTTGTTCTTGGGACTTGGCAAGTCCGAGGCTTGACTTCCCTTTTTCTGTTAGGGTTCAAAGGAACCCAGTGAGTGTTAGAATGGCCTTAGAAGGGTCCGAGGGAGTGACCCAACACATTGGACTTAGCCATAGACCTGTAGTTCATAGTACTCGATGAGTGCATGTGCAGACTCGGCGAGTCGAAGGCAATCTCCCAACTTTTGAAGATGAACTCGACGAGTTGTTCATACAACTCGGCAAGTCAAGGACATGACTTGTTTGAAGGACGAGGATGAAATCGACGATTTGTTCATACAACTCGGCGATTCGGATAAAGGTTCATTCGAAGTTGTTTTGGAAGGAGAACTCGTCGAGTCATTGCTGAACTCGACGAGTAGAGGCATGAAGAAGGACAAATGAAAGGATAGGGACTCAACGTGTTGGAGGCCCAATTCGGTGAGTCAGGTCAACTGGAAGTTGACCTTGACTTTAACTGTGACTTGGCCCGGGGTAAAATAGTCATTTTATCCTAAGAGTAGTTATCAATGTCTGACTAAGCGTTTTATGGGAATTATAGCCGGAGGATCACCGGAGCATCAGTCAGACATCTGTCAATCAGCTTTCAGCTATCAGCCTTATGAGGTGAGTTACCTTCCAGTAGGGGTGGGTCTAAAGCACCAATGTCGGCCCACCAGTAGGTGATTATGGTTGAGATGGTTATCTTTGTGATAATTATCTGGTTGCTATATCTTTGTTGAGAATGTGTTCAGTAGTAATAGGGCACACTAGCCCTGGTTACCGGTTGAAAGATACCGAGGACGATTACCGGTTGAAAGATACCGAAGGGGTGGATAAAACCCATGCATGTATGGTAGTATAATTATGATATGCCATTATGTGACTCAGTATGCTTATGTATGTTATTATGAAACCAATATGTTATGACTTGTAATATGTAATAGGGATGGGGGTGAAATAGTCCCCAGATACCGGTTGAAAGATACTGAATGGGAGGTTAGTTCCCAGGTACTGGTTAAAAGATACCGAAGGGGAGAGTAGCTCCCGGTTACCAGTCGAAAGATACCGAAGGGGAGGATAGTTCCCGGTTACCGGTTGAAAGATACCGAAGGGGAGGGTAGTTCCTGGTTACCAGTTGAAAGATACCGAAGGGGAGGGTAGCTCCCGGTTACCGGTTGAAAGATACCGAAGGGGAGGGTAGCTACCGGTTACCGGTTGAAAGATATCGAAGGGGAGGGTAGCTCCCGGTTACCGGTTGAAAGATACCGATGATTATGTGCTATGGGTATGATGGGGGAACTCACTAAGGTTCGTGCTTACAGTTTCAATTTTGGTTTCAGGTACCTCTTCGTCCAAGGGGAAGGAGCCGATAGTGTAGCATCGCATCACACACACACACATGTTTTCCGCATGGAGCTTCTTGGAATGTACTCTGATTTATTTTACTTTTGACAAAATAGTTTTTATGGGGACATGTTTTGGATTATCGACACATTGGTTGTGACATGAGATATCATTATGAATACTTTTTATACCGATGGTTTTATGTTACAATTTACTTTAAAATGAAATTTTTTGGCCTTGAATTTTGGGATGTTACAAGTTGGTATCAGAGCCCTGGTTTGAGGGATTCGGACACACCCTCGGGGGTGTCTAGACTCAAACCTTGGGGTAAAGGATTTTTTTTTAAAAGAAATGGTTTCTAAATCTAAGAAAAAGAGTTGGAGAAAGAACAAGGTGTGTGATGCGTGCGACCGGACGAGCTCAAGTAAGCTTTCCCTAAGATACCCATACTTGTTATGTTATGTTATAGGATATATGTTTCTGAGAACTGCATGCTATATTAGGGCTCAGGATCTAGAAGGATGCCTTTTATGTCTGACATATGTTTCTGAGAATTGCATGCTAGATTAGGGCTAAGGATCTAGAAAGATGCCTTTTATGCCTGATATATGTTTTTGAGAACTGCATGCTAGATTAGGGCTGAGGATCTAGGAAGGATGCCTTATATGCCTGGTGTATGAGCTGCATGCTAGGACTACCTAGTCAACAGTAGGATGGCCTGGTTAGGTAATTCTTGATATGGTTACTCAATGCATGAATGCTGCTTGCTTTGTGCTATAGGGGTCCTGGCTAACTTCAACTAACTAGTGAGCGGATATGTAACATTATCCGCTAGCTAGTTAGGGGAGGATGGTAAGGACTCCTGATGCAGCTGATGGAAGAGAGTAGGTCGGAGAGTGCCCTAGGGAAGCCTAGGATGAGAATAGTTGGAAAGGGATTTTGGTTAAGGGACTTGGTAAAGTCGAAGCAATCCTTGAGGAAAGTACGGATAGATGTGGAAGGTAGTATGGGCCCGTACTACTGAAAGCAGAGGATCCGTACTCGAGTCAAGGAGGGCAAAGATGGAACCAAGAATCCTGGATAATGTGTGATACCTCTCGGGGTATGTTTGGATCCTGACATTTATGTGTTTATTCCCATTATGGTGGTCACAAGACACGGAGCAGGAGGCTCAGGATCTGGGTCAGGATCGGGATCGGGCTCGGGCGCGGGATCCGAGCAGGTAGATGATGGATTATGCGAGTTCATCGCGTCTGAGATTATGAGAGGTATCCCTGAGTCGACCCGAGTCATTTTCGGGTAGATCAAGGAGGGGAGCATCAAGCTAATGAAGGATCGCCTCTGAGCATTCAGGACTGATTTGGTGTTTGTCCAGGTGGGTACGCGCACACTGTACTTCAAGGACTTTAGAGGGAGTGGTGCGTTAGATTTTCACGGGGCGAAGGACCCCATTACTGCCAGGAGATGGATTGCAGACATTGATTCTACACAGTTGACGAGCTTCTGCCCAGAAGGGTCGAAGGTCTGCTTTATGGCGGGATGTTTGAGAGACAGATCTAGAGGTTGGTAGGAGTAGGTTGGTGACTCAATGGGAGCCCCGGTCGTCGATGCTATGACCTGGTCAGACTTTGTGACCAGATTCAGGACGGAGTTCGCGCCAGCTATAGAGCTTTAGCAGCTGGCCAAGGAGTTTTTGGACATGAGACAGACTATCGAGACTGTGGCGGAGTTCACCGCCAAGTTCTAGGAGAGGGCTCTATTGGTGCCCCAGTATACAGGCGATGAGGATATCAAGAGGACCCGCTATCACGACATGTTGAGAGTCGACATCAGGGAGCACGTCAGCTTCTCAGCATGACCGACCTTGGACTTTATGATGGCCAAGGCGAGGGAGAGGGAGATCGATTTGGAGCACCTCAGGAAGAGGAAGGCTAAGACTAGGCAGGCTGCAAGGGTTTTTAGGAAGAAACCCGAGAGATCCGACTCCAGGTCGAAGGGCCAACTGGGCCGAGAACGCTATGGAAAATGCGGTCGGTCACATGAGGGAGCATGTCGAACTCGGTCGGGTTCTGGCTGCTATAAGTGCGGCAAGGCTGCACATTTTTGCAGGGATTGTACTGCCCCCGCCCTCACAATGCAGATGACAGACCTGATTTGCTTTCATTGCAATCAGAGGGGCTACAAGAAGGCCAATTGCCTTAGATTGATAGCAACGACAACAGCAGTGCCATCAGCGACGCTGACCCCAACAGCAGCGCGGGTTACGGATGGCCAAAAGGCCAAGGTAGAGGCTCCAGTGGTGCGGAGCAGAGCATTTTAGTTGACAGCCGAGGAGGCACGTGCTGCACCCGATGTGGTGACGGGTACGGTTTCTTCTCTTATTTCTTTATGTTATGTCGTTGTGATTTTGATATGTTATGTGTATGATGTGTTTAGGATCGTTCCATGTGAACGGTATCCCGGTTCAGGTGTTGTTTGACTCGGGTGCTACCCGATCATTTGTTTCTCTTGCGCTCATCAAGAAGTTTCATGAGTCTTCGGGCATGTTGGATTGTCATCTAGAGGTCGAGATTGCGTACGACCGGTCAGTGCGAGCATCGGAGGTCTACCAGGATTGTGTATTGAGGTTGTTCGAGGAACGTTACCTGGTAGAATTAGTTCCCATACCATTGCGGGGGAACAAGATTATTATTCGTATGGATTGGCTAAGCCCCAATGGGGCAGTGATCGACTGTGCTTAGTAGTTGGTGCGGATCAGGACCCCAAAGGGGGGAGAGCTGGTGATCCAGGGCGAGAGGCTACAACGAGGACCAACTTTATGTTCTGCAACGAGGGCGAGGCGCTACCTCTAGCAGGGTTGCGCAAGATTTGTCGCCTATGTTATGGATACCCGGGAGGCGGGTAAGGCGACGGTGGGTGATTTGCCCGTGGTATGGGAGTTTGTGGATGTATTCCCTGAGGAGTTGCCTGGGATACCTTTGGAGAGGCAGGTGGAGTTCAGGATCGACCTCGTCCCTGGTGCGGCTCTGATAGCCAAGGCACCGTATCGGTTGTCTCCTCCTGAGATGTAGGAGTTGTCTACACAGCTGAAGGAGCTGTTGGACAAGGGATTCATCAGACCGAATACTTCACCTTAGGGAGCCCCGATTCTATTTGTGAAGAAGAAGGATGGTTCGCATCAGATGTGTATAGATTATCGGGAGCTGAATAAGGTAACGGTGAAGAACCATTACCCACTCCCGAGGATTGATGATCTCTTTGACCAGCTACAGGGAGCGTCTTGGCTCTCCAAGATTGATCTGCGTTCAGGATATTATCAGATGAGGGTCAGAGAGGAGGATGTGCAGAAGACTGCGTTCCGGACGCGCTATGGTCACTATGAGTTCATGGTGATGCCTTTCAGGCACACCAATGCTCTTGTCGCGTTCATGGATCTCATGAACCATGTGTTCAGACCGATGTTGGATCGGTCTGTGATAGTTTTCATCGATGACATCTTGGTTTATTCCAAGACGCGAGAGCAGCATGAGGAGAATTTGCGGGAAGTTTTGGATACATTGTGGAGAAAGGACTTGTATGCTAAGTTCTCCAAGTGTGAGTTCTGGTTGCGCGAAGTGTAGTTTCTTGGGCACCTTGTCAACCAGGACGGGATTTCGATGGATCCAGCCAAGGTACAGGCCGTGATGAGGTGGGAAGTCCCGAAGTCTCCATCTGAGATTCAGAGCTTCCTGGGAATGGCATGCTATTATCGAAGATTCATCCAGGACTTCTCCAAGATAGTCGTACCTTTGACTAGGCTAACAAGGAAAGTCGTGGTCTTTCGCTAGGGGCCTGAACAGCAGGCTGCATTTGAGACATTGAGACAGTGATTGTGCGAGGCGCCAATCTTAGCCCTGCCGGAGGGAATGGAGGATTTTGTAGTTTACTGCGATGCGTCCATCTCGGGTTTGGGTGCGGTATTGATGCAGAGAGGGCATGTTATAGCTTACGCTTCGAGGCAGCTGAAGCCTCATGAGGCGAACTAACAAACGCATGATTTGGAGCTGGGGGCGGTTCCTCTTTCAACTCTGATAGCCGAGGGTTGTTAACCCTTCACTGTAGGGTGTGGGTCCCCTGTCATGGAGGCGTGAGTCAGATATTGATGGAGGAGGCGCACAAATCCAGGTTTTCTATTCATCCAGGGGCGACGAAGATGTATAGGGATCTTCGTCTCTACTATTGGTGGCCATGCATGAAGCGGGACGTAGCATGGTATGTGGAGTAGTGCTTAACCTACAGGAAGGTCAAGGCCGAACATCAGAGGCCACATGGAAAGATGCAGACGTTGGATATTCCCATGTGGAAATGGGAAAATATCACCATGGACTTCATCACCAAACTTCCCAAGATCGGGCGGGGAGTGGATTCCATATTGGTCATTGTGGATCGGTTGACCAAGAACGCCCATTTTATCCCGATCCAGGAGAGTATATCGGCTGACAAGTTAGCCGGCATCTACATTCGAGAGGTGGTGGCGCGGCACGGCGTGCCAGTGTCAGTGATTTCAGACAGAGACGTGCGGTTTACTTCTAGGTTCTGGAAGAAATTCCACGACGAGTTGGGTACTCGCCTCCACTTTAGCATCGCTTTTCATCTGCAAACGGATAGTCAGAGCAAGCAGACCATCCAGACTCTGGAGGATATGCTGCGGGCATGTGTGCTAGGCTTTGGTGGTAGCTGGGATACTTACCTCCCATTGGCTGAATTCTCCTACAACAACAGCTAACACATGAGAATCGATCGTCCTCCCTTTGAGATGTTATACGGGAGGAAGTGCAAGACCCCGATATGTTGTGGTGAGGTTGGCTAGAGGGTCATGGGGAGCACCGAGGTGGTGCTCAAGATGACAGATAGGATCCAGCAGGTCAGGAGCAGGCTCTAGAGTGCACAGAGTCGGCAGAAAAGTTATGCCACAAGCGCCGTTCAGACCTGGAATTCTAGGTCGGGGATATGGTTCTCCTGAAGGTGTCGCCTTGGAAAGGCGTCATTCAATTCAGGAAGAGGGGAAAGCTGGGCCCCAGGTACATTGGAACCTTCAGGGTTATAGCCCGGGTGGGCAGGGTGGCATATCGGCTGGATTTGCCAGCCAAACTCAATCAGATTCATAGCACTTTCCACGTATCCCAGCTGCGAAAGTGTCTGGTGGACGACTCGGTGGTGGTGCCCCTAGAGGATATTCAGGTTGATGACATCCTGAACTACATTGAGCGGCCAATGGCAATCCTTGACCAGAAGATAAAAGACCTTAGGAACCAGAACGTCGAGCTGGTGAAGGTGTAATGGCAGCACCGGAAGGGCTCAGAGTGGACGTGGGAGCCGGTGGACGAGATGAGGGAGCTTTACCCTGAGCTTTTCCAGGATCAAGTAGCAGACTTCGAGGAAGAAGTCTAAAATAAGTGGGGGATACTTATAGCACCCGGTTCCTTTTATGTATTTCATTCAAGTGTTTTTCGCAATTTAGAATAAGACTCAGTGAGTTGATGGACAACTCGTCGAGTAGTAGCGACTTGGACTCAGGGGTTAAGTGGCGGACTCGTCAAGTCGGCGGCATAACTCAATGAGTAGACTTTGGCAGGACAAAACCCTAATCCAAGGGTTTTCACCCTATTTAAACGTCTTATTCAGCCTCCCTCATCCCTTATGCTCTCAGAACCCCCTCACATCAAACCCTAATCGTCATTGGTGAAGATCTAAGGCCTTTTTAGTGATTCTTGGTGGTTTGTGGTGGCAAGAAGGAAGGAGAAGCTTGAGGAACCAAGAGGTTGACTAAAGGAGTCAAACTTGTGCATCATCTCTAGTTCATGGAAGGTATAAAGTCGACACCATGCTCCTTCTTGTATTAGATCCATTTCTAGGGAGATTTAGGGCTTTTATAAGCTATTCTTGGTGACCAACCATGATTGCAAGCATGGTGGGGGTTAAGGTTTCATATCCAGGCTCATTAAAGGGTTAAAAGGCAGAAAGGGACTGCCTTTGCACCCATGGAAAGCCTCATGTAACTCAAGAGCTTCTTTTAGGGTCTCTTTAGCTCATAATCCAATGCATGCACATAAAGTTGGTAACTTTACATGCTAGATCGATCTTAGGAGCCTAGATCTATCATTTGGGCAAGTGTTGTACATCAGAAATCGAGAAATGAGACTTGGACAACCTTGACTCGACGAGTTGTTCTTGGGACTCGGCGAGTCTAAGGCTTGACTTCCCTTTTTCTGTTATGGTTCAAAGGAACCCAGTGATTGTTCGAATGGCCTCAGAAGGGTCCGGGGGAGTGACCCAACGCATTGAACTTAGCCATAGACCTGGAGTTCATAGGACTCGATGAGTGTTTGAGCAAACTCAGTGAGTCCAAGGCAATCTTCCATCTTTTGAAGACGAACTCGACGAGTTGTTCATATAACTTGGCGAGTCAAGGACAGGACTTGTTTGAAGGACGAGGATGAACTGGACGAGTTTCTCATACAACTCGGCAAGTCGGATGAAGGTTTATTCGAGGTTGTTTTGGAAGGAGAACTCGTTGTGTCATTGCTGAACTCGACGAGTAGAGGCGTGAAGAAGGACAGATGAAAGGATAGGGACTCGACGAGTTGGAGGCCCAACTCGGCGAGTCAGGTGGAAGTTGAGTTTGACTTTGACTTTGACTTGGCCAGGGTTAAAATAGTCATTTTACCCTAAGAGTAGTTATCAGTGTCTGACTAAGCGTTTTATGGGAATTATAGCCGGAGGGTCACCGGAGCAGCAGTCAAACATATTTCGATCAGCTTTTCAGCAGTCAGCCTTTCAAGGTGACTTACCTTCTAGCAGGGGTGGTTCTAAGGCACCAATGCCGGCCCACCAGTAGGTGATTATGGTTAAGATGGCTATCTTTGTGATAATTGTCTAGTTTCTATATCTGTGCTGAGAATGTGTTCAGTAGTAGTCGGGCACACTAGCCCTGGTTACCGGTTGAAAGATACTGAAGACGATTATTGGTTGAAAGATACCGAAGGGGTGGATAAAACCCATGCATGTATAGTAGTATAATTATGATATGTCATTATGTGACTCAGTATGCCTATGTATGTTATTATGAAACCAATATGTTATGACTTGTAATATGTAATAGGGATAGGGGTGAAATAATCCCCAGATACCGATTGAAAGATACCGAATGGGATAGTAGCTCCCGGTTACCTGTCGAAAGATACCGAAGGGGAGGATAGTTCCTAGTTACCAGTTGAAAGATACCGAAGGGGAGGGTAGTTCCCGGTTACCGGTTGAAAGATACCGAAGGGGGAGGGTAACTCCCGGTTACCGGTTGAAAGATACCGCAGGGGAGGGTAGCTCCCGGTTACCGGTTGAAAGATACCGATGATTTTGTGCTATGGGTATGATGGGGGAACTAACTAAGCTGCGTGCTTACAGTTTCAGTTTTGGTTTCAGGTACCCCTTCGTGCACGGTGAAGGAGCCGGCAGTGTAGCATTTTGAAATATGTTATGACATTGACACTTGAGATTTTGAGAATTATTATATGTGATGTTTGTAATTTAAAATCGGAAATTTTGTTTGAAAATTTACAGTGTTACAAGTTGGTAACAGAGCCTTGGTTTGAGGGATTCGGATACACCTTCAGGTATGTCTGGACTCAAACAGAAAATTTGAGAAAAGTTTTCAAAATGAATGATTTTTCTAAAAATGAGTAACAGAATTTTAAGAGAAAGAGGAAACGAGCAGTGTGTACAATCAGCCAGCACCCGAACGGTGATTTCCCAAAATACCCTTACTTATGTGTTATTAGTTGTTATGAGATATGTTATGCATGCTAGAGAGTAGGCTAGGTATTTCATATTTTATGACTAGAGTGGCCTGATTTGTGATGCCTTAGCCTAGGAGTTACTGCTATCTGCGAATTGCTTTTGAGTATGTGCGGAGTAAGAGTATCCAACAGGAATCCTTTTTTAGAGAAGGATCTAAGTAGAAGAGTAATCTAGGAGAGATACCTAGATGAGCATTGAGGAACCTACTAAGAGGGTAGTCAGATACCCGCGAGGGGTGGAGTTGCTTGAGCTCGATGATACCTTTTGAGTATGAGTATAGCAAGTAGAGTTGTAACCTAAAGTGGTTATACGTGTTGATAGAGAATATTCGATGCCCGAATGCTACTTGCTTCATGCTTTGTGGAACTCTTGATGATGGGAGTCAGCTACTAAGTGAATATGACGATATTCAGGAGGTAGATGGCTGGCATCATGAGGAGTTCTTCAGCAGCTGATGGTGGAGAAGTGTGAGAGCCTAGGAAGAGCCTAAGGAGTGACCCTTGTTAGATATGTATACTGATAGAGGAAGAGTATTCGCAAGGGAGCAACCAGGTATAACAGGATTGATGATTGAGGAGGTTGAGTAGCTACTTAGGAAATCTGGGATGATCCATGTAGAAAGTGTGGGTAGATGTGGCAGGTAGTATGGGCCCGTACTACTGAAAGCAGAGGACCCATACTCGATACAGGGAAAATTCCTGAGGATCTAAGTAGCAGATGAGAGGTGATCACATGGTTTTAGTACCATGATCCGTAGCAGATGAGAGGTGATCACATGGTTCGAGTACCATGATCCGTAGCAGATGAGGGGTCATAACGTGGTTCGAGTACCATGATTTGTGGCTGTTAGTGCTTCTGGTGTTACCAGTTATTCCATTGTGATTAATTAGACTGAGATCAAATGTGATAGAGTGTGGAGCCAGAGGGCCTGTTGAACGAGTTTCAAGGGAGCACACCATGAGGGGGAAATCGAGTTGGTTTCTGAGAAAGTTAGATGAGATGACAACTGGAGTCGCAAGACTTGGGAATGAGTAGAGGTGGTACTTCGTGGAGAATTACGGGTTGAGCTGCACAGTTGGCCGATAGTGGGTTTACCACTTCCTATGAGCGTAGTGTGCTATTTTCTATGAGGAGCAGAAGGGATATGAGTTTCTGAGTTGGAGGTAAACCCTGTGGGGTAACAAGTGTTGTTACCTTTTCACCAGAGTATTTGGGCAGTATGTTTGCTGCGAGGTATCCTTATACCAGGAAAGAGTCATTAGTGGGACTAAGATGGATGAGAACAAGGAGGTGCCTTATTGGGGGAAAAGTACTTTTATTAGCAGTTTTTAGTGGAAAAGGGGTATATTGGGGCGGTGGCCATCATGGTCTATGTTGTGTATCGACAACGAGAATGAGGTCTGTGCTTTTATGATTATTCCCGATTTAGGAGGCGTGTCGAGGAGTTAGAGTCGAAGTATGTGAAAGGACACTATTTCCAAATTAGATACAGATTGGATTCAGAGCAATGGGGTTTCCGGCGGTGTGTCAGTCTGAGGCCTCAAGATGCCTAGAGGCAGTCGCGTGGGGAGGATTCCGTGATTTCGTCAGGGACGGGACATATGGAGATTGGTTGGTTTCCTTTGCGAAGGCCCTGGGATGATTGTGTAATACATTCAAGAGTCAAGTGTGACATAATTGGTGAGACAATCCACTGATTAGATTATGGATGTGCCAATTGGTGATTGTTCGAACCTTGAGTGGGGGAGAACTAGTTTTCCAGTAAGAAGATCAGTGATTCGTTCAAGTGTGGTTAGAGAGCGGTTATCGAGACCTACAGTTCGAATGCAGGATACCAGGGTTATTGGTAGCCGAGGCGAAGTGCAGAGCAAGGTAATGCAAGACGTACATGTTCAGGAAAGGACGAGTGTCCTCACCGCAGGTGGCCGTTGGACAGATACCATGTGGTGATTATAAATTCTTCAAGGTTGTAATGGTAAAATTTGAGGCGATTGGGTCAAAGGATAGCTTCGGCGGTGAAGAACTTCAGGCTTACCGTACGGGTTGTTATACGCATTTTGTAAAGGGTAGAAGTGGATTGGGCAACCAACTCCAAGTCCAATATGTGTATACTTGCATGGGTTTGGAGCAATAGAGGAGGAAGTTTTGGATGTTCCTCAACGTGTTCTGAGTCATTGACGATTCATCCATAAGAGTTGGAATATTCCGAAGTTGTGTGCTGTGCGAAAATGAAGATTAGATACGAGATTATTTAAAATGTGAATTGAAGTAAGATAAGAAGTTTTGTCATGAAGGTAGCCGTCAGGAGTAGTGATGTTTATTTCTTGATGGGTGTGTGATCATCTGTCTATTATTATCTGCGGAACATGGGTTAATGGATGTAGAGTGTGGCGTCGACTAGAGAATGAGACCGTGGGATGATAAGAGAAAGTACTGTAAGGGTTTAGGGAGTTGCATCATCCTTGAGTTAGTACCAAAGGGTGTGGTGATACTACGGTGAGTCGTAGTATTCACCAGTTAGCGAGAGGGTGTGGTGACACTACGGGGAGCCGTAGTCTTCACCAGTTAGCAAGAGGGTGTGGTGAAATTGCGGGGAGCTGTAGTATCCACCAGGCAGCGAGATGGTGTGGCGTACTTCAGGGGGGCGTGGTTCTCGCCATGTAGTGAGGGAGCATCATGGAACTGCGGGGAGCCGTAGCTTCCACTGATCAGAGGGAGAGCGTTGTGGAATTACGGGGAGCTGTAGTTTTCACCAGCCATAGCATGATGCAGAAGAGTTCTTAGGCTTGTGTAGCCTCATCAATTGAGTCTGTAGGATCTTGGTGGTTGAACCAAGGGAGAGACCGAGGTCTCCATATTCGTCAGGGATCGTTATATTCTGTGTTGAGTCATGGTTATCGCAACCGAAGAGAATTGGAGAAGTGGTGTACGTGTGGATTGCGAATCTTGGGTCACGAGTGGGGTACAAGATTGGAATTGAGTGGCTCCAATTTTGTTGTTGAATTCGACTCTCTAGCTTGAGTCTGGATTCGTTCGTGTGTTTTGTAGGCAATATGAGGTTTCAGATTCGTAGATGGGTTCATTTTGAGAAGTTTTGTTCTCCATCAGATGTAATAGACTAGAGTGAGTTAGTACGTCTGTATGGGAAGAACCGTGAAATGCATGGAATCAGTGGTTGGTAGATGACAGAGGTCGAAGGTGAGACGATATCAGATAAGTTGTAGTATTCTCTTGGGATAAAGCAAACTACGTAACTTGTGGTTCGCGATGAGCTGAGATAACTATTGTGAGCAGGAGGGCTGTAAATTTATTTTATTGGGTGTGCAAGGGGTAGCCCTTGGATGTTCAACTGTTGGGCAGGAGCTGACCTGGTACTCAAAGGTAGGAGCGTGTTATCTGAGTCTGTTATTCGATGAGCGATTATCAGGGTGATATTCTGCATGAGCGGTCTGTCGGGGAGACAGACCACTATAGTTTCCAATTCCGGAGAGTTAGAGCAGGTTCCTTCACGAAAAAACGGGTCGGTCCTTCTTCGGCTTGGGAAATTTCTATTTGGTCTCGGATGTCATGGGAGAAGGATCGTTGAATATTAAGAGATTTTCCGGTTGTGCTTCTTGGGTTATTTGTTTCGATCTATGTGAACAAAAGGATTGATTTCGAGGGCGAAATCTAATTTAAGTGGGGGAGAATTGTAACATCCTGTTCCAGATTTTTTTGTGATTTAAGGCCCGTAGGCCTTAATCCGAGTATGAGAAGGTTTTGAGGCTTTGAAGAAGGAAGGTTTAGGCCTTTTGGGTTATAGGTAAGGTAGGTTGTGTGATAAAAGAGTTCGGTTTGTGCTTTAGAGCCAGAATGCATTATTAAAGGAGCTTGTGCGGGCTTTTCATGAATTTTGGATCTAAGTTTGAGTGGGGTTCTAGAGGAATAAAGTTGATAGAAGTGTAGGGATTTTTGTTACCTTCTCATGGATATAAGAATCGTCATAAACGGATTTATAACGAAGAAGTTATGGCCTTCAGAAGTTTTGAGGTTTGTAGGCTTAGCCGAGTACGCTGGGCGTACACAAAGCGTACGCTGGGCGTAATTTTGGAGTACGCTGGGCGTACTGACCAGTGGTGGTCGCGAATGTTCTTCAAAGTATGCTGGGCATATTATATGAATGTTGGGCCCACGCCCAATCAAACCTGCACACTATTTTAGGGTCTTGGACCCTATTTAAGCTCCTTATCTCATAACCTAACCCTAATACTTTCAGCCTCCATCCCTCTAAACCCTAGAAATCGACCCTAAGCCTCCATTTGAGTGATTCTTGAGCATTTTGGTGATTTGGTGAGTTTTTGGTACATATTGTGGAAGAAGGAGTTCCTTGAGGAAGCATTGCTTGGCTTGGAGCTTGTGGATCCAAGCCCTAATCATGTTGATCTAGCTCCAGAAAGAATAAAGTTTGAATCTTGGTGGCTTTCTCATGTGGATCTAGTGGGGTGATCACTTGTTGTGTTTGGCTTTTCAAGAAGAATGAGCTTTGAAAGAGAATAACTTGAGCACCTAGCTTTTGGATCTATGTTCTTCTCTTCTTGGTGCATCTTCCAGAGATATCAAGTTTTGAACTTGCATATTATTGTGATAGTTTTTGTTTTTGGTCCATTTTAGGGATTTTGGTCCCAAAGCTTGAAGCTTTATGAGTTGTTGAACTCCAAAGCATAATATATGTCCCTTTGAGTATATTTAGTGGTGTTATGTCATACAAATTCAATCTTGGTCATTGGAATCAAGCCATGCATGAGATAAGAGGTTTTTGAGATAAGGAAGTGAGTGTTTTGGGTGTTTGTGACCTTTCTAGCCAAGCAAAGGCTTAAAGTCACAAACTTTATGGAGTAAGTGCCATTAGGGAGTCCAGATCTGGGGATTAAGGTAATGTCTTAACTGTTTAAGACCAAATGAGTAGAAAGAGTGAATATGAGGAGTACACCGAGCGTAATTCCTGTACACCCCGCATACAGCCCCAGTGTCGCTGATGGCCAATATGGATTCGTGAATACGCTGAGCGTGCCAAGAGAGGTATGCCCCGTGTAACCTCACTATGGACTTTAGGGCTTAGTCTCATTTTGGGCCTTGAGTGTTGGACCTAGAGTTTGGATGTGTTACAATAGAGTCTTGGACCAGAGGATTATATATATGTGCTTTGGGCCCTTGAGTTGGGCTTGCCATTAGATATGAGAGAGTTAGGCCTCGAAAGAGCCCATTTATTATTGGGCCTTGGTGGGCCCAATGGGTTTTAGGTCATTGATGGGTTGGTTTGTGGACTACCTTTAGACCTAATGAGCGAGAGTTGAGAATTAGTTCCTAATTGGGATAATTGTGGGTTTAGCACAAAGTTAGGGGCCGATTCGTGGCAACAATATTTATAGAGACTATTCATTATCCGAGGTGAGTGTTCTCACTATACTTTACCTAGAGTGGTAATTATGTGTGACTAGAGGGTCTTATGTGCTTGCCTGAGTTATGCAATTTATGTGTGATATGTGTTGTGTGCTATATTATGTGATATTTAGACTGGACCAGAGGGTCCAATGAACTGTTTTATATTATGACCGGACCGGAGGGTCAATGAACGGTGCTATATTATAATCGGACCGTAGGGTCCAACAAGCTATGCGATCGGAGGGTCCTCACTTAGACCAGATAGGAGGATCCAACGAGTAGTGAGACCAGAGGGTTCTCATCCAGACTGGACCAGAGGGTCCAACGACCCATGGAACTGAAGGGTCCCACTGAGACACAACGGACCAGAGGGTCCTACAGAGTTATAGCCTCGAGTGGCTAATATGTGTATGTGGTATTTTGGGGAACTCACTAAGCTTCGAGCTTAACGTGTTATGTGTTATATCTTTCAGGTTCTTATCAGGATCGCGGGAAGGCGGCAGCTCAATTGTACACACAAGAGAAAAGATTCATGAATGAGGATCCTGGATTTTGATAATTACTTTTGAAAACAATTTTGAAATACGTTATGACATCGACACTTGAGATTTTGAGAATTATTATATGTGATGTTGGTAATTTAAAATCGAAAATTTTGTTTGAAAATTTATAGTGTTACATTTAGTTTCCAAAAACATTAATTATCAAAATCTAGGATCCAAGTTGCAAAAGAAATAAATGGTTTGGTATCCTTTATCCATCCATTTGAATTCAACCCGACAGATATTGATTATCAATTATATCTCGGTATATAATTCCTAGATTTATGGGATCGCTAAAAAAAATTTAATTAGACATGTTTGATCCCATCTATGCCTCAGATTTCTCTTACTTAGGTACCCTTTATGATAAAATATTTCCGATCAAATCGACCAATTTGAAAAACATGTGTAATCGACATGTAACTTGGTTATAGAAATCGCGAATACATGTCGTCCATCAAAAGATAACACTAAGTGGTTATGCATCATTTATCCCATTAGTGGATATAAGAGATGTGTGAGTAATCTTCAAAATGATTGCATAGATTTGAGGTTTGTAAAAAGGGTCTTTATATGTTTTATAATTATAGTTTAAAAACATATGATATCATGGTTATTAGATGCATATAATAAACCATGATATCAGTTTTCAAAAGAAAATCACATTTAAAGGTTCTATATAAAAAACTAGTTTTTATATAATTTGACGTAATTCAATTTTAACAACCGGTATTATGTTTGAGTGCATTTGAACTTTTTTTATATCTTTAATAAAACTTCATTTTTATTAATTATATATTTGGAGTTTGTATAAGTTACATAAATGACCATTTTAAAACTTATAATGTAGTATTTCACAATTTGACGTTATTAACGATTTTATAAAACCAGGTTTTATTTTAAAATAATAACTTCTTACATCTTATGTCCAATTTTGAAAACCCAAACTCCATGTGATATTTATTTGTCCAAAATTATTTTAGCATATGAAAAACTAATTTATTGACCACACATAATAATTACATATAATAGACAACACAAACAAGCATAAAAAGACATGTGCATAAACATAACCAACTATTGACATTTTTGTGAGCCAACAAAAAAGATGTCAAGTTCATTCCTAAAGGGACATTTACGGGGACCAAAAAACTTCTTGTAATGTTGTTATAGAAGCTCCCACTTGAGTAAACACTCATTGTTTGCAGAAGATTGGAAAAACTTCTTGAAGGCTAAAATTCAACAACTGTCGCTAAAAGTCCAACAACCATTTGTAAACAGCATTAGTGACACTTTTCAGAAAGTTTCACTCAAAATCTTGCACACCTTTTAAACTCGAAAATTGCTCTTTTGTCTTCAAAAATGGTTCAAACTTTATTTTTTGTTACATTTTTGTACAAATAAATTATTTCTAAAACCTAATCTATTACTTTACAAAAATAAACAAGAAAACTAATCTATTTAGTTTATTACCTATCATATGATTAAATAAATTATTACCACCATTTTTATAAAACAACCAACACAACAAAAACAATGGTCCTTGGCTAGTTTATGCACATCATATACATCAACATACACATAAAACCACATTTGTTTTTCTAAGAGAACTTTAAATGACAAAAGATACATGTTGGTCACATAAAATAACAAATATAAAGTTGTCATAGAAAATATGTATGAACATACTTTTATAAAAAAAAAACAAGTTATCTATATTCTCCAAAAAGTAGGATTTCTAAAAAATCAAAAAAAATCTAACCAAACTTGCAAGGTGGCCTTGATACCAATTGTTGGGTTTTAGTTCAAAAATAGATTCATAAATTAGAAAAATATGGCAATGGAAGACTTAAAATTTTGAAATAACATAAACATTTTATACCCACCAAGGATCTTCTTGCAAGTAATAGAAAGATTTAAACACAAACCAAAGAAATGATGAAGAAATAACAACCTTTGTTGTTCTTTAGGTCTTATTGGGAGGTTTGGAAGTTGATAAAGAATGTGGAAACTTTGAGACACCAACAACGACTCAAATTGATGTAGATGCTAGTCCATAAACTCTTAAACCCTTAAGCTTTAAGTTCATAACCAATATGAACTTAAAGAGGGCTTGAAAAATGCAAGTATTCTCTTCATGCAAAAGCAAGACTAGAGAGAGTGAGAGAGAGAGGGTCATAGTTTCGACCATTCTTCAAAAGAGTGACTAGCCAAAAATGCAAGCCTCAAACCTTGTATTTATTGTAATAACAAGACCCTACCTTTTGAATAAACTACTCAATAGACCATACTCTTATTTAAATAATCAAGGAGCCATTCTCTCATTTAAATAATCAAAAAGCCATACTCTTATTTAAATATTCAAAGAGTCATTCTCTTATTTAAATAATCAAAAAGCCATACTCTTCCTTGTTGAACCTTATTTTTACAAATAATAAAAGGAAGAAGGAAAAAGCTTTATATTTTATAAAACAAATTTATAAAATATAAACTTTAACTTTTTGGTAAAATACAAAAAGAATTTTTTAGTCCAAAATGTTGTGCATGACTTATTAATTCATACCATAAGAATTATATATATTGTTACTTGCTAATGAAAATTATTATTTCCTAGAAATAAATAATTTCCAATTTAATTATAAGAGTTTATTAAATATTTATTAAAACCAATTTCTAATAAATAATCAATTGTATCAGGTTGTTGTTAGTGTGACCCATTAGTATCATATGTTAACTACTAATATCACTTTAATATGACTCTTGAGCATGCTAGACCTTTCACACCTCCCGTTTTTGGTAGAAGTTCCATGAGGAACTGTGCATGGGATTGCACTTCGGGACAGTTTATCGGCCAGAGTGAGCGGACGATACAAACCCTTGAGGATATGCTATGGGCATGTGTCATTGATTTTGGTAAGAGTTGGGACTCCTACCTACCTCTTGCGGAGTTCTCCTACAACTACACTTTTTCACTCCATCATTGGTGCTCCGCCTTTCGAGCTCTTATATGGGCGGAGATGTCGTACCCCAGTTTGTTGGGGCGAGGTTGGTCATAGAATTAAGGGGCGGACCTGTTGGATTAGTGTCTAAGTCCATAACTATAATTGGTACGTACTTGACCTGATTGGCATGGTCCATTTGGGTTGCATGGCATCGGAACAATTTGGATAGACTTTTGTTAGAAAAGGATAATTATGATTTGTTAATATATTATAACTTCTAATATATTAATATGAAATCATATTATTTAATTAGTATTGATCAAGAATTAATTTGGAATTAATATTGTGATCAAAAGGAGACTAATTAAATATATGGGGATTGATTGTGTAAATCATTCATTCTTATATATGTGGGCTTATGATCCATAGTTCTTCATGTTGGGCTAAAACCATGGAGTAACCCATGGATAATCCATGGAGGTTTTAACCCATGGAGCATGAAGAATATGGAAATACATGAGTTACATGGTGTAACCCTAATAGCCACCATATATAAGGAACCATTGGCTCAAGAAATTAGCACTAGTGTGTGTACACATGAGGGCTAGCCAATTTGAGCATATGAACCTTTTCTCTCAAGTTACTCCAAGATGTTGGTGTAACAACGTAAATTTCAAAACCAATTTTTTTCATTTTCCATCAACCAAGTGCATATAAAACATTCTCAAATATTTCCAACCGTAGTTTTTAAGACATAACATATCTCAAGATCATAAAAATCAAACTCTCTCTCTCTCTCTCTCTCTCTCGTGTGTACGAATCACGCCGACACCTTCCCACAGTCTTCGCTAATACCTGAAACACATAACACAACAACTGTAAGCATAAATGCTTAGTGAGTTCCCCAAAATACCGCATACAACACATACGCCACTCGAGGCTATAATTCGACCCTCCGGTCGATGTGTCTCAGCGGGAACCTCCAATCCCGTAGCTCGTTGGACCCTCTGGTTCGGTCATAGCTCGTTGGACCATCCGGTCCGGTCTATAACATCATACAACATACATATATCACATAGCACATAATCTCATACGTAACACATAAGACCCTCTAGTCAACACATAATACCACTCTAGGTAACGTATAGTGAGAAGACTCACCTCAAGTGTCTCGATATGTCTTTGACTCGGTAGAAATGTGATCTAGCCTCCGCCTAATCACATAAAGTAAATCCTCTCATAAATATAACTATACTCAAACCTTTCTTAACACCCTCAGAAGGGTAAACGACCATTTTACCCCTTTCTTGGCTTAAAGGTCTCACCGTTAACCAAACCCTAAAAGTCAACAAAAGTCAACGGTCAAACTTTGACCCGAATCGTCGAGTGTACTTGGGCAACTCAGCAAGTGTACACGTGTCCACTGACTCTCTTAATCCTTCTCCTGGCACGTCGAGTCCTTCCCCTTACTCGACGAGTCACACCTGGCATGAATCGCGGGGCCACCCCGACTCAACTCACCGAGTCTCAAGAACAACTCGGCGAGTTCCGCCTTGAACTCCAGTCCCCTAACTCTCCCTGATTCACCGAGTTATTTCCCCAACTCGGCAAGTCTACTCACTGAGTGATTTACCGGAAACCCTCATCCAACTCGCCGACTCTGATCTTCGGACTCGGTGAGTTCATGCCATGTACAAACTCCATAGACCTCCTGAGGTCAGATCTGTTCCTTAAATTCATAGATCTAGCCTTCTCAAGCATGATAATCACGTAAAGTTCAGACCTTGACACTCATAAAATATCTAAATGGTCTTAACTTGGTGATTTAGCCCCAAAAATGACATCCTAAGCTCATGGCTCCCAAAATAACTCATAAAGCTCCAAGGGTTAAGGTCTCTGGACCTCTTTGGGTCTAGATCCAAAGCATAGAATCGATAAGGGACCAATTGTTCCACTTATCCATCCTCTAAAGGGGGTTAGAAAACCCTAACTCTATGAATCAACACCAAAACTGAAGAAGGTCTGAACAAATACCTCAATATGGTCTCTATGAACTCAGAAGTCACCAATATCGCACCTCCTTCAGCCTCTTCTTGCCTTGGTCACCTCCTTCTTGCAAATACACCAACAAAAGGATCAAGAATGGCCTTTCCTTCCTCACAAACGCTCTAGATCTCTTAGGGTTTCTCTCTGGGGTTTCGTAGCCGCAAATGACGGCCCTAAGGGCCTTTAAATAGGTCCCAAACCCAGAAAATTAGTGTTCCATTAAACAGGGTGGACTTGCCGAGTCCACTCATGAACTCGCCGAGTCCGGCTGTGAACCTGGATACGAATTCGCGACCATACTCGGCGAGTTGAAACACCAACTCGCCAAGTCTCCTCACAACGTCCAAAAATAAAGGAATAAAATATTATACCTGGGAATCCGGATGTTACAATTCTCCCCCACAAGAATTAGACTTCGCCCTCGAAGTCTTACTCTACAAACAACTCTGGACGCGGCTCCCGCATCTCACGCTTCGACTCCCAAGTCAACTCTGACCCTTTCCGATGCTGCCACTGGACCTGCACCAGAGGCACCTCCTTGTTCCTCAAAACCTTGATCTTCCGATCCCTAATCGCCACTGGTCTCTCAACATAATTCAGGCTCGCATCCACCTGTATATCTTCTAATGGTACCACTGCCAACTCGTCGGCTATACACTTTCGCAGCTGCGACACGTGGAAAGTGTCATGAATCCGACCCAACTCTGCTGGTAACTCCAAACGGTAGGCTACCCTACCTACCCTTGCGATCACCCTGAAAGGACTAATATACCGGGGCCCTAATTTGCCCCTCTTCCTGAATCGAATCACTCCTTTCCAAGGAGAGACCTTCATGAGCACGAAGTCGCCAACCTGAAACTCGAGCTCGGACCGGCGTCTGTCCGCATAACTCTTCTGACGACTCTGAGCTGTCAACAACCTCTCTCTGACCTGCTGAATCTAATGTGTCGTCTGAAGCACAATCTCGGTACTACCCATCACACGCTGCCCTACTTCTCCCCAGCAAATGGGGGATCGACACCTCCTCCCATACAACAACTCAAAGGGCGGCATACCAATGCTCGAATGATGGTTGTTGTTGTAGGAAAACTCTGGCAAGGGCAAATACGTGTCCCAACTCCCGCCGAAATCCAACACACATGCTCGGAGCATGTCCTCGAGCGTCTGAATCGTCCACTCACTCTGCCCGTCAGTCTGTGGGTGGTATACGGTACTAAAATGCAGTTTCGTACCCAATTCCTCATGAAACTTCTTCCAGAATCTAGAAGTGAAACGTACATCTCGATCTGAGACAATCGAGATCGGCACTCCAAGCCACGATACCACCTCTCTCACGTACATCTTTGCCAACCTCTCTACGGAAGAGCTCTCACTAATAACCAGGAAGTGAGCGCTTTTTGTCAACCTGTCCACAATCACCCAAATTGCATCGACACCCCTCGCAGTCCTTGGCAATTAGGTGATGAAATCCATGGTAATCTGTTCCCATTTCCACTTGGGGATCTCTAACGGTTGCATCTTACCATGTGGACGCTGGTGCACGACCTTAACCCTGCGACATGTCAAGCATCTCTCTACAAACCAGGCAACATCCCTTTTCATACAAGGCCACCAATACTCCCTTTTTAGGTCCAAATACATCTTAGTGTCCCCAGGATGGATCGAGAACTTCGATCGATGAGCCTCTTCCATCAAAATGGTATGCGTTCCGCCCACAGACGGTACCCATATCCGACCCTGAAATGTCATAAGCCCCCGGCTATTGGTAACGAATTCCGATACCAGCCCGACAACTTGCTCTCTCTTCTGGCTTTCTAGCCTCACGACCTCAGCCTGGTCCCCACGAATAGCGTCCAATACCGGTGTCATCACTGTCAATCTCAAACATACATCTCGCATCGGGGTGCCTTCCGCCCCACGGCTCAGTGCATCGGCTACAACATTAGCCTTGCCCGGGTGGTACAGGATCTCACAATCATAATCCTTGACCACATCCAACCACCTCCTCTGGTGTATATTCAGGTTGGGCTGATCCATCAAATACTTCAAGCTCTTGTCGTCCGTGTATATCGTACACCGAACCTCATACAGATAATGTCGCCAGATCTTGAGGGCGAACACTACCGCTCCTAATTCCAAATCATGAGTGGGATACCTCGACTCATGAGGCTTAAGTTGCCTCGATGCATATGCTATCACATGCCCCCTCTGCATAAGCACCGCTTCCAATCCGGATATCGATGCATCACAATATACCACAAAATCCTCCATCCCTTCCGGAAGGGCTAAAACTGGGGCTTCGCATAATTTTTGGCGAAGTGTCTCGAACGAGGTCTGCTGTTCCGGACCCCAAGAAAATGCATCACCCTTCCGGGTCAACTTGGTGAGTGGCACGGCGATCTTGGAGAAATCCTTAATAAATCTCTGATAATAGCTGGCCAAACCTAGAAAGCTCCTGATCTCGATGGGTGATCTCGGCACCTCCCACCTCATGACCGCCTCAATCTTAGCCAGATCGACCAATATCCCACTCTGGTTGACGAGATGCGCCAAAAACTAAACCTCTCGTAACCAGAACTCACATTTGGAGAACTTGGAATAAAGCCTCTCCGATCTCAGAACTCCGAGGATATCCCTCAAATGCTCCTCATGCTGCTCTCTGGATCTTGAATACACCAATATGTCGTCGATGAACACGATCACCGAGCGATCCAACATCGGTCTGCACACTCTGTTCATGAGATCCATGAACACCGCCGGTGCGTTGGTGAGTCTGAAAGGCATCACCACGAACTCGTAATGCCCATAACAAGTCCGGACTGCTGTCTTCTGGAAGTCCTCATCTCGCACCCTCACCTGATGATACCCAGACCTCAAATCGATCTTGGAGAACCAAGATGCTCCCCGCAACTGATCAAAAAATCGTCGATGTAACACCGAAATTTTCAAAACAAAATTTTCATTTAAAATTGCTTATCTCTTTAACACTTTTCATAGAAATCCTATTTTGTTTAAATTAAAATACATGACTCTTTTGTTCAATCAATTCATAAACCAGGATCCTCAAAACAAGCGCTTCCTCTGGTGTGTACAATAGAGTCGGTGCCGTCCCGTGAACCTGAGAAACCTGAAACACATAACACAAAACACTGTAAGCACGAAGCTTAGTGAGTTCCCCAAAATACCGCATACAACACATACGCCACTCAAGGCTATAATATGACCCTCCGGTCGATGTGTCTCACCGAGACCCTCCAGTCCCGTAGCTCGTTAGACCCTCCGACCCGGTCATAGCTCGTTGGACCCTCTAGCCTGGTCTGTATTGTTGGACCCTCCGGTCCGGTCTATAAAACCATACCACATACATATAACACATAGCACATAATCTCATACATAAGACATAAGACCCTCTGGTCAACATATAATACCACTCTAGGTAACGTATAGTGAGAAGACTCACCTGATACTGCCGACTAAAGAATCAAGATCACGCTGCTCCGACCAGCGTCACGAACTCCACCACTGAATCACCGAAACCAATAAATACCAATAACAACCAAAATACCCCTGGAAGTCAACTAGTCAACTCTTGGTCAAAGTCAAAGTTCTCAGTCAAAGTCAACCCTCCTGACTGACTCAACTCGCCGAGTCGTCCCAAGACTCGCCGAGTCCCACAACTCTGAGTCAAACCGTACTCAACTCTCCGAGTCATCCCTTGATTCACCAATTCACAGCTTAACCAGAGAAGATTAGGTCTTCACGACCTGACTCGTCGAGTCCAAGAACAGACTTGTCGAGTCCAATGCAACATTCAACATACTCGCCAAGTTGTTCTTCCACCTCGTCGAGTTCCTGCCTATCTTCATCCTACTCGCCGAGTACACCCATGTGACTCGCCGAGTACCTCTAGTTCTTAACCCATACAGTGGCTTTCTAAGCAATGCAGGGGCTCCAATCCATAGATCTACCCTTCTACAACCCACCCATCACGTAAATTAGCAAACTTTACGTGAATCCAAAGAGATCTAAGCACAAAACACTCTTGGGCTAAGGTTTGGGACAAAATAACTTTACCAACAACTCTTGGGCATAGACTTTAAGGCTTTCTGGATCATTAACAACCTAGATCTGAGGTAGCAACCTCAGATCTTACACCAAACTCGAGATGGTCCTCATTTATGCCCCCAAAAACCCCACAATTGATAGATCTAGATGCACAAAAGCTCAAGAAAAGATTATTACCTCAAATGCAAGCTCCCACTAAAGTAGACTTCGGATCTATACCACTCCCTTGCTGAAATCCATTAGCCTTCAAGTTCCCTTTTCAAGGTTTCCTTTCCTAAAGCTCCAATTTCACTATCAATGGAGTTCCACTCGATTTCTAGGGTTTGTAAGCTCTCAAGGGTGGTAAGGAGGCTGAAGAAAGGATGTTATGTTCTTTATATAGGGAAAAACCCCCGGAATTAGGGTTTTTTCCATATAGCACCAACTCGCCGAGTCCACCCATGCGAATCGCCGAGTTGGTCACTTAACACGTGACCCGAACGCGACTCGACTCACTGAGTCTATCCATTGACTCGCCGAGTCGACCCTCTTATTTACACTTTTAGCCCTTCACTTATACTTCTGAACTTCCGGGATGTTACAATTCTCCCCCACTTAAATTAGGCTTTGTCCTCGAAGCCTGCTATAGCACACAACTCCAGATACTATTCCCACAACGCATCCCCTGGAATCAACCGACTCAGGTTCCTCCAAACACTATTACTAAACCCCTATAAAGTCTAACTCCTTCTCACAGAGTCACGAAAATCGCTTCAAGGCGGCCATCGGCTTCTTTCTCTGATTACACCCTTATTAGCCAATGATCACCTGATGATACATTCATCACTGCAAATCACAACAATCATTAAATCCTTACCATGCTAGATGCCACCCTGGACCACCGGTTTCTGACCCGGTACCGACTGCTAGAACTTATCCCGCTTCCTTTCGGAATCCAACTCTTTTCGTTCCGTGCTGACAGGATGACACACCCTGTAGCTCCGGAGAAACTCCCATGAGTTCTTCTCCGAAATCACATACACATGCTTTGCCAGCTCTACATCCTTGGGTTGGAGAAACCCGACACACTGACGATACCATCAAACATCCCCAGGATGAATTACCACTCTATACATAACCTCCTGATCACAACCATACTTGAATCCAAGGCTCTATCCTGCATCTCTTCCGAAGTCCTCTGGTTCTAAACCACCGAATATTCTTCTGTAACCTCAACAGACACCCAACCCGGATGTGCTTCCATACCACTGGCACAGACACAGTGTTCAACCACCATACACTTAATCATCCATTTTCACTACTGCTTTCACTTCCGTGAACCAACACTCCCTCCCGGAGTTACATACCTTTCTCTTTCCTTACCCAAGGAAATCTACTTGTCAACCTTGCCACTTCAGACAAGTGCCACGGTGCTCACACCCCAATCTACACTATCCCTCGTAGAGTAACCGCTACTCCATGTGTCTCACATGCTCTAAATCTGATCACAAGGACTTTCGTGTCCATGCACTACCTCTTCCCAGCAACTGGGGGTCTGACACCTCCTCCTATACAACAGCTCAAAAGGTGGCATACCAATGCTCGATTGATGGTTGTTGTATAGGAAAAACTCAGCCAAGAGTAAATATGAGACCCAACTCCCTCCGAAATCTAATACACATGCCCGAAGCATGTCCTCAAGCGTTTGAATTGTCTTCTCGCTCTTAAGTGTCCTCAGACATCACCATGATGAACTCTAGCTCATTTCTCATATCCCACTTCGATACTGAGCACCAGGTCAGCTTTTGACTCCACAGCTGAACCTCCAAAGATCTCCTATAACATGATCCAAAATATCTCACTAGCTTCCTCCCCATGACCACTAACCCGGCCTAGTGACTCACAAGTCACGAAATTCTCTTTTCGTCATACGAAAAATACTATCCAACCGAGGATCGACTCAACATTGACCCCCAGTTCCGCCCTTGGTTCAACCATCAGGCTCCAAAAACTCTATGCTAAGGCTACTCAAGCCTAAAACTCTTTTGCATCATACACTGATCGGGGAACACTCCAACATCACACTCTCTTGCCGTCTAGTGAGTATTACGGCTCCCCGAAATAACACGACAACCTCTGACTAGTGAGTACTACGGCTCCGCGTAGCATCACAACACCAACTGTCAAGTTACGGCTCCCCGTAGTACCACAACTCCCTCTCTCTGACTTGTGAGTACTACGGCTCCCCGTAGCATCACAACACCCTCTGACTAGTGAATACTACGGCTCCCCATAGCTTCACCCCATACTCTCATTCTCATCCCAACGCCACACTATGTCCACTCACTCATGCCCGTAGACTATCATAGATAGCCACACACACTTGCCCCACATATGCATCACAGACTCTGGCGGTAACCATTATAACGAAAATACTTACCTTAGCGGAGATCCCCTGAACTCCATAAATAATTCTTTATTTTACTCAATGCGTAACTTCAATGTATCCAAACACTCAATTGGATTACAAAGAAAGCGCTAAGGCTTCAAAACACGCTGGTGATCCTCCGAAACCCTTTTCCCCTACTGCTCAAATCCAAGCAAGAATACACATACCGGCCTGGGAATTGACTGCTCGATAATCTTCTATCCAGAAGTTCTCAACCGCCCATACCATCATTACGAGTCTTCCCTTTGAAACGGCCCTGGCCAACACCAAACTCCCGACCATTTGCCAACTGCCGAGGAGACATCCATCCTTTCTCAGACACATACCACATGCATTAACTTGCTTTGCTCCTTTCCTTGATCATCAATGACCCTGGCCTCATGAATTCGAGCTGCAGATTCTTGTATCCAACCCCGAACTTCTCTTGCACAAATCTCTGGTTCCCTTAATAAAATACCCGGTTCTCCCCCACTTAGGGTTCGAACCATCACCAATTAAGGCACACACCATCCCATAGAATGTTTCCACTAGCGACATCGCACCTGCCCTTGGGAAGTGCTATGCAACGCCCGATAATCTCCTTTAAAGAGATCAAGCAACCTCAAATACCCTGAATATCAGAAGAAATCCTCAGGAACTTCTCATCACGATTGACCCTATTCGTTCAAAGTCTCATACCATCCCAGTACCGATCACCTCAACTGTCCAGTAATATCACTGACTCTTAGACCGGAACAATAAATCAGCGTACTCCTCAACCTCGATCTCTCAACTCAAGTTCCATCACCTGAATCATAACAAGAACAGAAACTCCACTCCCATACTCAATATCCATCATAGACAGAAGAGCTTCCACCCTGATATACTTATCTGGATTGCCCACGGATACCACTACCACACGCCCTACTATACTCAGATAGGGTGCAACATGGTCCTTGACCACCTCAGTCCCAACCAACTACATGCTCATGATATATCCTTACCTCGCAGCGAACATGCCGCTTCATACTTTGGTGGAACATCGACATAAATGTCATTCCGCAAGGTTTTTCTCCTAAACCCCAAAACCGAAATCTCACACCTCTCCTACTTCCCATAGGAAACATAAATAGCACCCAACAAGTCATAGAAGGTGAAATCTCCTCCATCGGCTGATTAGTCACTCAGACCGCAATCCTCCGTAAATGCCTTCTCTACTAATCCCGGAGTCTTGCGACTACCTCTGAAATCTTACCAAGGTACTCTGAAATGCTCTCAACCTCCCTCTCAAGGGATATCTTTTGGAACTCAATCATGGCCCTCAGGCCTAAAACCCTACCGCGTCTATACTCCACCAATCAATCCTGATCGGATAACCGGAGAATCACAAGCATCAATTGCTAAGAACCATGGTACTCATCCCCTGACATCTCTCCTCAATCTGCTCCGACGTATGGTACCCGAACCATAACATCACTCCTCAATCTGCTCCAATGTATGGTACTCGAACCATAACATCACTCCTCAATCTGCTCCGATGTATGGTACTCGAACCATAACATCACTCCTCAATCTGCTATGATGTATGGTACTCGAACCATAACATCACTCCTCAATCTGCTACGATGTATGGTACTCGAACCATGACATCACTTCTCAATTTGCTATGATGTATGGTACTCGAACCATAACATCACTCCTCAATATGCTACTTAGAACCTTCAGAATACTCCCTGTATTGACTGTGGGTCCTTTGCTTTCGGTAGTACGAGCCTATACTACCTGCCACATCTACCCATACTTTCCATACGGACCATCCAAGAGCTCCTAAGTAACTGTTCAACCTTCTTGCCCACTAATTCCTCCATGTGTGCTCGTGCCTCAGCGAAATGCTCTACTTCACCAGCGTACTCATCTGGCTAAGGTTACTCCCTAGGCTCTTCCTTGGTCCTCGTACTTCTCCGCCATCAGCTGCTGAAGAGTTCCTAATGATGCCAACCATCTACCTCCTGAATATCGTCATATTCACTTGGTAGCTGACTCCCATCATCGAGAGTTCCACAAAGCACAAAGCAAGCAGCATTTGGGCATCGAAGAATACAGAGAACTCACTCTGGGTGATAACTCCACTTGCTCGGCTCATCCTCGAAAGTACCACCGAACTCTGCAACTCTACCCCTCATGGGTTCTAACTGCATACTCTCACTCATCACATACTCAAAAGCATATCACATATAACAGCAAATCCTAGGCTAAGGCATCACAAATCAGGTCACTCTAGTCCTAAGATATGAAGTACCTAGCCTGTCTCTAGCATGCATAATATCTCAAAAATGCATCATAAATATCTCATAACACAAAAGTAAGGTATTTTGGGAAATCACCGTTCGGGCTCTAGCTGATTGTACACACTGGTCTTTCTCGTTTTCTCTTCGAACTCTTATTGACTTTTAGAAAATCATTTCTTTGAAAGCTTTTCTAACTTCCTTAGTTTGAGTCCAGATTTACCTGAAGGTGCATCCGAATCCCTCAAACCAAGACTCTGATACCAACTTGTAACACCGAAATTTTCAAAACAAAATTTTTCATTCAAAATTGCTTATCTCTTTAACACTTTTCATAGAAATCCCATTTTGTTTAAATTACAATACATGACTCTTTTGTTCAATCAATTGATAAACCAGGATCCTCAAAATAAGCGCTTCCTCTTGTGTGTACAATCGAGCCGGTGCTGTCCCGTGAACCTGAGAAACCTGAAGCACATAACACAAAACACTGTAAGCACGAAGCTTAGTGAGTTCCCCAAAATACCACATACAACACATACACCACTCGAGGCTATAATGACCCTCCGGTTGATGTGTCTCAGCGGGACCATCCAGTCCCATAGCTCGTTGGACCCTCTGGCCCGGTCATAGCTCGTTGGACCCTCCGGCCCGGTCTGTATTGTTGGACCCTCCGGTCCGGTCTATAACATCATACGGCATACATATAACACATATCACATAATCTCATACATAACACATAAGACCCTCTAGTCAACAAATATAATACCACTCTAGGTAACGTATAGTGAGAAGACTCACCTGCTACTGCCGACTGAAGAATCAAGATCACGCTGCTCTGACCAGCGTCACGAACTCCACCACTGAATCACCGAAACCAATAAATACCAATAACAACCAAAATACCCCTGGAAGTCAACTGGTCAACTCTTGGTCAAAGTCAAAATTCTCAGTCAAAGTTAACCCTCCCGATTGACTCAACTCGCCTAGTCGCCCCAAGACTCGTCGAGTCCCACAGCTCTGAGTCAAACCGTACTCAACTCACTGAGTCATCGCTTGACTCACCGATTCACAGCTTAACTAGAGAAGATTAGGACTTCACGACCCGACTCGTCGAGTCCAAGAACAGACTCGCCAAGTGCAAGGCAACATTCAACATACTCGCCGAGTTGTTCTTCCAACTCGTCGAGTCCCTGCCTATCTTCATCCTACTCGCCGAGTACACCCATGTGACTCGCCGAGTACCTCTAGTTCTTAACCAATACAGTGGATTTCTAAGCCATGCAGGGCTCCAATCCATAGATCTACCCTTCTACAACCCACCCATCACGTAAAGTAGCAAACTTTATGTGAATTCAAAGAGATCTAAGCACAATACACTCTTGGGCTAAGGTTTGGGACAAAAGAATACCAACAACTCTTGGGCATAGACTTTAAGGCTTTCTAGATCATTAAAAACCTAGATCTAAGGTAGCAACCTCAGATCTTACACCAAACTCGAGATGGTCCTCATTTATGCCCCAAGAACCCCACAATTGATAGATCTAGATGCACAAAAGCTCAAGAACAGATTATTACCACAAATGCAAGCTCCCACTAAAGTAGACTTCGGATCTATACCGCTCCCTTGCTGAAATCCCTTAGCCTTCAAGTTCCCTTTTCAAGGTTTCCTTTCCCAAAGCTCTAATTTCACTATCAATGGAGTTCCACTCGATTTCTAAGGTTTGTAAGCTCTCAAGGGTGGTAAGGGGGCTGAAGAAAGGATGTTATGTTCTTTATATAGGGCACAACCCCTAGAATTAGGGTTTTCTCCATACAGCACCAACTCCCCGAGTCCACCCATGCGACTCGCCGAGTTGGTCACTTAACACGTGACCCGAACGCGACTCGACTCGCCGAGTCTGTCCATTGACTCGCCAAGTCGACCCTCTTATTTACACTTTTAGCCCTTCACCTATACATCTGAACTTCTGGGATGTTACAGTCGATCCTTGTTCAACTCCCGGTAATCAATGCACATCCGGTGTGAACCATCCTTTTTCTTGACAAAAAGGATAGGCGCCCCCATGGCGAACTGCTCGGCCGAATGAACCCCTTCCCCAGCAGCTCCTGGAGCTGCGAGGTTAACTCCTGCATCTCTGGAGGCGCAAGGCGATAAGGCGCCTTGGCGATAGGCGCAGCTCCCGGAACCAAATCGATACCGAACTCTACCTGCCTCTCTGGAGGCACACCCGACAACTCCTCCGGAAACTCACGCACTATCGGGACCTCATCAACTGACTTCGGTTTCTCTGAATCAACCCTTGCATCCATCACATATGCCAAAAATCCCCTACAGCCCTACTGTAGACTTTGCCTTGCTCTGGCCGCCAAACAAAATGCTGACCCAGTACGTGTACCCTCGCCGTACACCGTATGAACTCCCCCACTGGGGTCTCGAATCGTCACCAATTGACGCTCGCAGTCTATCACAGCTCCATATTGGCACAACCAATCCATACCCACTATAACTCACATATTCCCCATCGCAATCGGAACCAGATCTATCGGAAACTCCACACCGAAGATCTCAAGGACACATCCTCTAATCACATCTGAAGCATACACTGCTCGCTCATCAGCTATGGAAAATCGTAGAGGTCAATCCAACGCCTCTCGTCGGGTACTAATGTGCTGACTAAATGTTATGGAAACAAACGACCGACTCGCACCCGAGTCAAATAATACCAAAGCAGGCACATAACTCACAAGAAAAGTACCTACACACATCATCATATAAGCATAATAGCTCAACTTAAATAAAAGATGAATATAGAATACATACCATCCACAACATCGGGCGCCGCGCGGACCTCTTCCGCAGTCAACTGGAATGCTCTGCCATGAGCCTTCGGGGCCTCAGACTTCACCGACCGAAACTCAGTAGCCCTAGCAGCAGGCGCAGATCCCTGAAGTAGCTAAGGGCACTCGGCCATCCGATGGCCGGTCTGGTTGCAATGAAAGCAAACCGAAAATCCCTTGGAGCACTCCCTCATGAAATGCCCCAACTTCCCGCACTTGTAGCATACTCCAGCCCTGCACGACCCCTCGTGACTCTTGTCGCACTTCCCACAAGTGCGACCCTTCGCACCTCCAGATCTCGAATCAGCGGGTCTAGCCCGCTTGGCTACCAGATGAGACTGAGCCGGTAGCCAATCTGCCCTCTGTGACTCGGCCTCCTCCCTAGCATGAGTCTCCAACTCAATCTCCCTCTTCCGGGCATTTTCCTGGAGCTCAGCAAATGTACGGTAAGTCGAGTTCGCCACGGACTCCCGAATATCTCTCCTTAGAACACTCAGATAACGGCTCATACGAGCCTGCTCAGAAGACACCTACCCACGACAAAACATCTGTCACACCCCAAACCAGAATGGCGGAAACATTCGGGGGTGGATGACTTCACGTAGTACCATAACAATTAAATATTGTAAAGAAAGTAACACAACCATCATATGTATAATAAAAATGTATATTATTGCGTTATACATATTTCCAAAAGAATATTACAATATGATGATGTAAATGTTTAATAATAATGTCCTTAGCGTTCCTTCTTCAAAAGCTGGTGGTTACTTGTATTACTGATTCCCTGAGAAATACAAGTGGTTTCGAAAAAGTGTCAATAATTAAGTTGGTGAGTTCATAAGTGTTTTGTATTGAAAAGTATGTCCTTTTGGTAGAAAATCGATGAACAAGGTTTTCAGAAAATCCAATATTTTCTATAAATAGTTTGAAAAGTTCCCAAAGTTGGAGTGCGTTAGTATTTTTCGTACTTGAATGATAAAGATAAACTTTGTGCTCAAAATACTGTAAAAATTGAATGCATATATGAATCTTGTAAATCAGACTTGTTTTTATACTTTCATGTGAGTCTTATAACCATACTATTGACACAGACTGCCTGTAACAACATTCTTCAGGTGTTGTAGTGTTATGACATTTGTCACCCCAGACCTGCCGGTCTAACTATAGCTAACAGTTTAGGTGCGGGGTTGTCAATCCCGTATAGATCTATACACAAGCATCACATTCTCCCTCCAAGAGATTATGGTATATAATACAGGACTTGAAATGCATACATAAGAGTACGTTGAAGTTTTAATATCTCACATCACTTAGTATAAATAGATTTATGATAAGAAAGACTTTACTTCATTTTTGTTGAAAGTATTTCGTTTTTCATGATGTATACGTAAGAATGTATGAGTAACTTGCTAACTATACCCATTATAGTTTATTAGAAAGTATGTTCCATTTGGTTAAAACAACTTGATGATATACTAGACTTTATACGTAAAGTAAGATGTTGGTATCGATAATTAACAAGATAGATGTTGCATTTATGTTTATAAAACGATACGGTTACTTGTATTATACTTGTATTCCCCCCACCCCCCCCCCCCCCCGCTAAAACATGAAAAAGACTTGAAAAGTAGGGTATGAACTCACTTGTTTGGTTTGCAGAGAGTGGGGCTAGAGTCGAGCAGAACTTCAACCACAGAAAGTTGTGTCTTCGAGCTCTTCGGGGATCTCGGTAGCGTAGAACCTTCGTCGGGGGCTCGGGTGCGGAAATCGAGGGCGTCCGGACAGCTTCTGGTGCTTGAAAGTATGTGGGAGTATGTGGGAGTTTGAGAAGGTGTGCCAAAACCCGTAGCTCATGCCTTATATTTATAGTGCTGGAAAGGCGAGTACGCTGGGCGTACGTATTACGTTGGGCGTACTTCGGTTACGCTCGGCATAACTTTGCGTCATGGATTACGACTCGAGTCTAGCTAGGCGTAGAGCTGCAGCCGATGCGACTCGACCCTGCACCTGAGTACGCTGGGCGTACTCCTACATTACGCTGGGCGTAATCTTGGCTTCCGTCTTCTAAATTCCATAACTTTCGCGTACGGGCTCTGTTTTTCGCGTTCTTTATATCCACGCGTAGATGAGATTATGCTCTATAACTTTCATTTAGACTCCGTCGGCTAGTTTTGACTTTATTTTTAATGATATGTTTTTAATAGGCCGGGACTGCTAAAGTCCGTTAAAAATTCATAGCTTCTTTATTCGATGTCGGTTTTCGTTTGTCTTTTTATCATTTTACTCCTATTGTGGATACCTTCAACATTCGTTTAGGTTGCGCTAGCTAAATAACGCTCGATCTTCAATTCGAGTTTTTAGCCCTCTACTACTGTTACGAAACTTAGAAAATTCGTAACTTCTTCATACGAGGTCCAATTTGGGTGATCATTTTATGTACGTTTACAGTTTAACGAACTCTACAACTTTTGTTTAGATACTTAAGGCTAAAATGTGTTTTATTGTAATTTCACTTTTTACGTTAAATAATGTTTTACCGGTGTGTCCTAAATATTCGAGTGGTTATAATTTCTTCAATATAACCCGGTTTCGAATGTTCTTCATGTTTTTGGAACCCTTGGCACGATATCTAACATTTGATGCATCCCAATTTAGATATTTGAACACTTTATTTTTGGGGTTAATTTCGTTGATTCCAAATAGTTTTCATTGTATTTGACTTTTGAGTGTTACATTGCTTTTGGAAAATATAGGGTTGTCACAACATCGCCCTCTCATGAAACTTCCTGGTGATCACTGCCACAGAATCAGTACCCTGCTTGAGGGTCAAGAACTCCTGAATCAACCGTTCCCTCTCCACCGGGGGAACACACTTGTCTCTGAACATATCGGTGAACCTTTCTCAGGTCACCTCAGAAATCTCTGCCAAAGTGAAGTTCGCCGTCACGAACTTCCACCAATCCTTCGCTCCCAAGTGGAGCTGGTTCAGAGCAAACCGTACCCTCAAGTTCTCTGGACAAGAACTCGTATAGAAACATCCCTCGATGTCAGAGATCCATGTCATCGCGGGAATCGGGTCCAACATCCCATCGAACTCTGGTGGCTTCATGTTGTTGAACTCCCGAAACAACAACGAATCACCTCCCTAAGGTCTGGTAGCAGGAACAACAGCAGTAGCTGCAGCTGCAGCAGCCTCAGTCAGTGCTGCATATTGCTCATCAAAGGTCTCAATCAATGTGGTCTTGATGTCTCCAAACATCTCAGGAATCTCAGCCCGGATAGCAGCAGCCACCTCCTCATGAATCAATCGACGGATCTCCTCGTCGCTGACACCACTGCTCTCAGGTGTGTGTCGAGTCACAACCATGATGCCTCTAAAATACAGCAATAAATATCAGAGACTCGATCGAGCATACTCATACTCGATGACTCAACCCTACTCGTCCTCCGTTGTCCAAAATATTCTTACTTGGAATGCCCACTAATCCTGTGTCTTCAGTAGTACGGGACCCATATCTACTGACCACACCGCATCAGCATTCACTCCAAGTCCGCCTCCTTGGATCCTGGATTACAAGTACTCTACTCTCATTATGCATTGGCTACCCTCCCATAGACCTCTCATGAGCTCCTAACTGCAATCTACTCGCTCTCAAAGCATCTCAGCAGCAGAAATCTCCTAGGCTAAGGCATCCCAAATCAGGCCACTCTAGTCCTACAATGAATACCTAGCCTACTCTAGCATGCATAATGTAACATAGCATATCTCATAACACATAATGTAAGGGTACTTTTGGGGATTCACCGTTCGGGTGCTGGTTGATCGTACACACGACTCTGCTCTGTTTGTCTCAAAACTCTTTTTACTCTTTTTTTTTCAAAAATTTTACTTCATTACCAAAATTTTCCTCAAATCCTCAGTTTGAGTTCAGATACGCCCGAAGATGCATCCGAATCCCTCAAACCAAGGATTTGATACCAACTTGTAACAACATAAATTTCAAAACCAACTTTTTTTTTTCATTTTTCATCAACTAAGTGCATATAAAACATTCTCAAATATTTCTAACCGTAGTTTTTAAGACAAAACATATCCCGAGATCATAAAAATCAAACTCTCTCTCTCTCTCTCGTGTGTACGAATCACGTCGGCACCTTCCCACGGTCCTCGCTAGTACCTGAAACACATAACACACACAACTGTAAGGATAAATGCTTAGTGAGTTCCCTAAAATACCGCATACAACATATACGCCACTCGAGGCTATAATACGACCCTCCAGTCGATGTGTCTCAGCGGGACCCTCCAGTCCCGTAGCTCGTTGGACCCTCTGGTTCAGTCATAGCTCGTTGGACCCTCCGGTCCGGTCTATAACATCATACAACATACATATATCACATAGCACATAATCTCATACGTAACACATAAGACCCTCTGGTCAACACATAATACCACTCTAGGTAACGTATAGTGAAAAGACTCACCTCAGGTGTCTCGGTAAGTCTCTGACTCGGTAGAAATATGATCTAGCCTCCCCCAAATCACATAAAGTAAATACTCTCATAAATATAACTATACTCAAACCTTTCTTAACACCCTCAGAAGGGTAAAAGACCATTTTACCCCTCTCTTGGCTTAAAGGTCTCACTGTTGACCAAACACTAAAAGTTAACAAAAGTCAACGGTCAAACTTTGACCTGACTCGTCGAGTGCACTTTGGAAACTCGGCGAGTCTACACGTGTCCACTGACTCTCTTAATCTTTCTCCTGGCACGTCGAGTCCTTCCCCTTACTCGACGAGTCACACCTGGCATGAATCGCGGGGCCACCCCGACTCAACTCGCCGAGTCTCAAGAACAACTCGGCGAGTTCCGCCTTGAAATCTAGTCCCCTAACTCTCCCTGACTCACCGAGTTATTTCCCCAACTCGGCAAGTCTACTCAGTGAGTGATTTACGGGAAACCCTCATCCTACTTGCCGAGTCTGATCTTTGGACTCGGCGAGTGCATGCCATGCACAAACTCCGTAGACCTCCTGAGGTCAGATATGTTCCTTAAATTCATAGATTTGGCCTTCTCAAGCATGATAATCATGTAAAGTTCAGACCTTGACACTCATAAAACATCTAAATGGTCTTAACTTGTTGATTTAGCCCCAAAAATGACATCCCAAGCTCATGGCTCCCAAAATAACTCATAAAGCTCCAAGGATTAAGGTCTCTGGACCTCTTTGGGTCCAAATCCAAAGCATAGACTCGAGAAGGGACAAATTGTTCTACTTATCCATCCTCTAAAGGGGGTTAGAAAACCCTAACTCTAAGAATCAACACCAAAACTGAAGAAGGTCCGAACAAATACCTCAATATGGTCTCTATGAACTCAGAAATCACCAAAATAGCACCTCCTTTAGCCTCCTCTTGCCTTGGTCACCTCCTTCTTGCAAATACACCAACAAAAGGATGAAGAATGGCCTCTCCTTCCTCACAAACGCTCTAGATCTCTTAGGGTTTCTCTCTGGGGTTTTGTAGCCGCAAATGACGGCCCTAAGGGACTTTAAATAGGTCCCAAACCCAGGAAATTAGGGTTTCATTAAACAGCATGGACTCACAGAGTCCACTCATGAACTCGCCGATTCCGGCTGTGAACCCGGGTACGAATCCACAACCATACTTGGCGAGTTTAAACACCAACTCGCCGAGTCTCCTCACAACGTCCAAAAATAAAGGAATAAAATATTATACCTGGGAATCCGGATGTTACAGTTGGTGATGTTGTGTGAACCATTTGAGGTGTCACACTTGAGGCACTAGGCTCATAAGCTCCATGATATCAAGCTACAACAAAGAAGTATGTAATTCTACTAGAGTTTATATTATATGTTCTTCATATTATGCTAGTAAGAAAAATACCTTGGAAAATTGATATTTGCATGTATAATAGAGAAAACATAGATCCAAGGTATTTAGGGTTGCATGTACACCTTAGGAGTGTTAGAATGCTCAAAACCCAACAGTGGTATCAGAGCCTAGGCTTGGTTTCAATTATACTTGATGCAAATCGCTGAAAAAGCTAAAAAAAATCGAATTTCCAGGCTGTCTGGGCATTGGAGTCACCGAGTCCATGAAGAAAATCATCTGACTCGTCGAGTAGGTTCATACACTCGACGAGTAGGAGCCCCAGACAGCATATTTTGGAGTTTTTTTGGCTGGAATTGAACTAGGAACATTAACCTAAGCTGTTCTTGAACTTGTAAACCTGTTTTTGATGTGGTAATGTTCATGGTAATCCAATTTCATAGATAATTGTCAATAGATTCAAGTTTTGTATTAGTTTAATGGTTAGGCTAATTACATGAAAAAGTGTTTGATTTGAATTATCTTGTTCTTATGAGTTGATTTAGATTAATAGAAAAGTTATGTGGTAATATGTTTTCAATCCAAATTAATCTAAAAGTTGTTCATAATATGTGTTTTTGTAACTTGTCCTCAAGTTATATGAAAAGTCACATTTATGATTATTAAAACTCATAATATTTCCATAAGTTATGAAAAATGGAGAGTTTCATTTTTAAATGTTTTAAAATCTTCCATAACTTGTCCTCATGTTATGAAACTTGAAGAGTTTTTTTCATTAAAACTACTTTAAACACATAAGTTATGAAATTGAAAAGTTATGAATAATTCAAAACTTGCCCTCACGTTTTGGAATTTGTTAAGTTTCCCTCATTAATACTTTAATTCCATGTTAAGCCCTTAGAATTTTAAAAGTTAATCAACCCTTATACTTTATAGTATTATAAGTTAATAATATATATATATATATATATATATATATATATATATACATACAATATATATATATATATATATATATATATATATGTATGTATAAGAGCAAGTCAGTCTTACCGTTAGTAGGCCTCATTCATCAAGCCGGTCTATAATGGGGTATAAGTTTACTGCCTATAAAATGGTAGTTTAATGTGGTCCACTCTCACCCACCACTTCCTTGACTGGTGGAGGGTCGTTAGCCGAACGGGTAGGACAATGACTAGAATTCTCCCTTCATTAAAAGTATTATTGATAAATATAAAGTAACTATACCTTTTATAAATTCCCAATCTTAGTTACTTTAGGAAAATGTGAATTTGGTGCTAAGCCATGAAATTACACTTTTTCACTTTGCTTAAGTCGGTTAGTGGAGTGCGTGTGGTTAACCGACACACTAGCTTGATTTAACAAGGTAGGCAAACGGTAACTTAATGTTTATCATAGCATCGATGGAGCGCGTGTGGTTAAACGACACATCGATTGAGGGGTAAATATTAAATGTACCAAGTATATTTACATGGTTATTCACACCTTGTTTTGTGATCCTCGGCATCCCAGTCACAAAACTTGAGAGGGCACAATGGAGATTGAAACATGCCATTGAAAAGTTCAATGAATCTCAACATATCTAGGAGTTTCAAATCCAACTAAAACCTAATAAATTATTTCATTTTTCATGGTGGAAATTGGAGAATCGTCAGTCGCCTACCTTCAGATATTTTATAGCTTGGATTACGGCATCCCTCTTCCAAGTTATAAAATATTGTGTTGGGTCCTAGCCTTAATATTTCATATCGGGTGTTATATTAAGGACTTTAAAGCAACTAACTTGAATATCTCCCAAAATATGTTTGGTTCAGACATCTATGATCTTCCCAAAAACTCTTGGAACAAGCTTTCCTAATGAAGATGATGTCCCGGAAATCATCCTTCACTCCCTCCGCCTCCTCCAATTATTCTCCCTAACCCACAAGTTCAAGGTCTATGTGTGCTGACATCTTGGAGATGAAGTCACATATTGACAAGTCGGGAGAGTTAGGTGTCACAGTCTTGAGAAAGTTGGTTGTTCAATCACTTTCTAAGTCACATAGTGAGTTCCTTTGGGACTACTATGTAACAGACTATGACATGACCCTTAATGATCTTATCTAGTTGCTTGGTACTGCTGAATCAGCAATGATTTGGAGTTCTAGTAAAGCAAATTTGAATAGTAGATCAACTTCCCAAACTACCATGGACATTGACAATTAGTAACATTGGATATCTAGAAAATCTTTTTCTTCCCAAGGAAAGGGATTGACCATAGTCAACTCGGTTGACCAAATGATAAAGAGAAAGGCAAGTATGAGATAGTCCAGTGTACCATTCCAAAAGAGTCCATATGTTCCTATTGCCAAAGGAAGGGCATTGGTTATGAAGCTGCGCTAACTATCTGAAAGATCTGAGAGAAGGTATAGTAAAAAAGTTTGACTCTGCTTCAGGTAAGTCCACTATCTAACTCAATTAAGTTCCTATTTGGAGATTCATAATACATTTTGATTTATGGAGGGATCAAGCAAATGGAAGGAAACTTAAAGAAAGAGTATGTTGAATCTGATCGCGAAGATGGATTTCAATTGCATGGTTCGAAGATCGGATTCTTGAGCTACTACTTAAGGAGTTATGATAGATTGCTAGGAAATATGTACTAGCATAGTTTTTCATTTAAGTTGCATTGTAAGGAAAAGTTTTTTTTTTCTGCATCTTATAATAAATAATATTTTTGTTTTATTTTATTTTATCTCCTTACAATGGCATTTATGGAAAATTGATGTTTATATGTTTCTAGCAATAATGGAAATATGAATTTGATTCTTTCATTTGTGGTAGTTTCTAAATTTACCAAATAAGGAAAGATTCTCATCACCCAAGTTTCAATTGGACCATAACCTGGAATCATGCAAGTTGTATAGTATGATGAATGAAAATATTCATCTTTGGAAAATTAAGACTAATTCCTTGTTCACATGTATATGTGAGTCAAGTGAAGGACTAAGAGATCGAGTACACATTCTTGTGCATTAGTCAAGTCCACCACAAAAGATCGATAAGACTATTCGTCATGATTTACTAAAGTTTAGTAAATATGGTTATACTTACAAGTTTAAGTATAATTCTGAAACATTGGAAAAGTTTTGATGTATGGCAGAACGAATGAGTAGAATCAAATTAGGCAGAAAGATAAAAGTTTCTCAAATCTGAAAAGATGGGAGAGTACTTTAGTATCATGTTTTGTGATCATCTTGATGATTAAGAAACCGTTTCACAATTGGTCCTGTAAGGACATCTTAGTGCATTCTTATGGCTAAGAAGAGGATTCAATAATTCTTAAAATGGTTAAATCAAGAAGATGAGTCATACTTCATTCCAAACAATTCTTAGAGTCATACTCCAAGATTGTAACTTGAGTGACATATCCTAAAGAAATGTTTATGAATAGTAGTCAAATGTAAGAGTAAAGTGTGTCCAACTCTTGTACATTTGAAATTGGTAAGTTGTGATGTTTTGGATAAAAACAAAGACCAACTAAGGCAAATTGTGTGAAGTGTTTGTCTTGATAAAGAATCTGCACTATCTCTTGAATATTTGGCAAGTGAGTCCTATATGTCAAGAAGACAGTGGGAGTCTTAAAGATCTTGAAAAAGCTTCAAGATCTAATCAAGAATAAAAAACTTGTAGTGTATCACTAGCACACGACGTGAGGTTTATAACCTATCGTGTTGACATATTCCTATTTATGTGCCCATTCCAGTTAAAGTAGGCTTTGCATATGAGTTCTGAGAGTTCTCAATTGGTTGCTTAACAACTTGGAAGCAATAGCAGGCCCTTGTGCTACCAGGTGGCAAGAAGTTAAGACTACACAAGTTCAATCCATATGAGTTTAGAATTGTCACTAACCTTGTCTTGAGATTATGGTTTTGACAAATTCACATTGATAGGACCACATACACCATAAAATCTAAGTGTCATAAGGTTTTTATCCGATTCATGAAAATGATGGTGAGGAAAACCTTTCACTAAGTAGATTTTAGGTAGGTAGCAAGTGTGACATTTGCATTCTCAAAGTCGTTGGTGGAGCGTGTGTGGTTAACCGACCCACTAACATGGACTTGTGAGGAATGACAAAGGTCTAAAAAATTGAGACTATGATTACGGCATCCCTTTTCATAGTTCTGAAATTGTTTACACATACATGTGTGCTATTTAAGGAAAGGTGAATGATTTTGATAAAGTTTTTATCAAAGCATCTCGTATCAGAAGTATGAACTTTGGTAAGAAAGTTAATAAAGTATTGATTTCTAGAAGTCCAACTGATTTCTGAGGACATGTCAAAGCTAGTGGGAGCATAGTTTCGGCCATTCTTTAAAAGAATGAATAGCCAAAAATGCAAGCCTCAAACCTTGTATTTATAGTAGTAACAATACCCTACCTTTTGAATAAACTATTCAATAGACCATACTCTTATTTAAATAATCAAAGAGCCATTCTCTCATTTAAAAAATTCAAAAAGCCATACTTTAATTTAAATATTCAAAGAGCCATTCTCTTATTTAAATAATCAAAAAGCCATACTCTTCCTTTTTTAACCTTATTTTTACAAATAATACAAGGAAGAAGGAAAAACTTTATATTTTATAAAACAAATTTATAAAAATACAAACTTTAACTTTTTGGTAAAATACAAAAAGAATTGTCTAGTCCAAAATGTTGTGCATGACTTATTAATTCATACCATATGAATTATATATAATGTTACTTGCTAATGAAAATTATTATTTCCTAGAAATAAATAATTTCCAATTTAATTATAAGAGTTTATTGAATACTTATTAAAACCAATTTCTAACAAATAATCCATTGTATCAAGTTGTTGTTAGTGTGAACCATTATTATCATATGTTAATTAGCAATATCACTTTAATATGACTCTTGAGCATACTAGACCTTTCACACCTCCCGTTTTTGGTAGAAGTTCCATGAGGAACTGGGCACGGGATTGCAATTTGGGACAACTTATCGGCCAGAGTGAGCTGATGATACAAACCCTTGAGGATATGCTACAGGCATGTGTCATTGATTTTGGTAAGAGTTGGGACTCCTAACTACCTCTTGCAGAGTTCTCCTACAACTACACTTTTTCACTCCAGCATTGGTGCTCCACCTTTCGAGCACTTATATGGGAGGAGATGTCGTACCCCAGTTTGTTGGGGCGAGGTTGGTCATAGAATTAAGGGGCGGACTTATTGGATTAGTGTCTAAGTCCATAACTATAATTGGTATGTACTTGACCCGATTGGCATGGTCCATTTGGGTTGCATGGTATCGGAACAATTTGGATAGACTTTTGTGAGAAAAGGATAATTATGATTTGTTAATATATTATAAGTTCTAATATATTAATATGAAATCATATTATTTAATTAGTATTGATCAAGACTTTAATTTGGAATTAATATTGTGATAAAAAGGAGACTAATTGATTGTGTAAATCATTCATTCTTATATATGTGGGCTTTTGATCCTTAGTTCTTCATGTTGGGCTAAACCCATGGAGTAACCCATGGATACTCCATGGGGGTTTTAACCCATGGAGCATGCAAAATATGGAAAGACATGAGTTACATGGTGTAACCCTAATAGGCACCATATATAAGGATCCCATGGCTCAAGAAATTGGGACTAGTGTGTACACATGAGGGATAGCCAATTTGAGCATAGGAACCTTTTCTCTCAAGTTATTCGAAGATGTTGGTGATGTTGTGTAAACCATTTGAGGTGTCACACTTGAGGCACTAGGCTCTTAAGCTCCATGGAATCAAGCTACAACAAAGAGGTATGTAAGTCTACAAGAGTTTATATTATATGTTCTTCATATTATGCTAGTAAGAACATTAACTTGGAAAAATTGATATTTGCAATGTATAATAGAGAAAACATAGATCCAAGGCATTTTGGGTTGCATGTACACCTTAGGAGTGTTAGAATGCTCAAATGGGACTGTTGTAGGAGGTATAATCTTGCATCTTTTCTTCTATTTTGGTTGGACCTCATGATCTTGAGAGTTTTAGGGTTTAACTCCCCTTCTTTAGTGCTTATGAGCTAAGTGAGACATGATCTGAGATGGGAAACCTCATATATGAACCTTGTGAGGTCTTTAGAGCCTAGGTGCCTCAGCTTTAGTGGTCAAAATGAGGGTTGATGAGCAAAAACTTTCGTAAAGAGCATGTATTGGCGTTTTGAAGCAATAACATCATGTGTGAACGTAAAGATCGAAGTTTACGTAATTATTGAGCCTTGTGATGATAGATCTATAGTTTAGAGTGATAGATCTGGTTCAAATCGTCTGAATGAGAAATCAGATCAAAGGGACTCGCCGAGTCCATGTCCTGACTCGACGAGTCAGTAGGGATTTGTCCCGATGGATTGATTGTACGATAACTCGGCGAGTTGGGGGTCAACTCGACGAGATGAACTGGACTTTTGAGACTTCTGAGGATACGAGGCGACTCGACGAGTCGCACGAGTGCACTCGATGAGTCGGGTCAAGCTTGGACTGTTGACTCGAGTTCGAATTCTGCTGACTTTGGGGTTTTGGTCAACATGAGTAGTAAAGGCCATGGAGGGGTAAAATGGTCTTTTATCCACTTCAAAAGAGTTAATGAGAGAAAGAACCGCCTTCGATTATCTAATTTGTGAAAAGAGTATTAATATGAGATATTCATCCTTTGTGTTAGGAGGAGGCTAGTTTGAGATCCGAGCGCGAGGTTATTTGCTCACCTACTAGCCGAGGTGAGTCTTCTCACTATATTTTACCTAGAGTGGTAATTAGAGTTATGTGACAGAGTATTTTGTATGCAATTTATGTCATGTGATGCACTGCATTGTTTCTATTTGATTTATGATGTGTGTGTGTTCCAGAGTATACAGAGTTACGACCGAAAGGTCCACATAGTTAGGACCAGAGAGTCCACAGAGTTAGGACCAGAGGGTCCACAAAGTTAGGAGCAGAGGGTCCACAGAGTTAGGAACAGAGGGTCCATAGAGTTATAGCCTCGAGTGGCTAATATGTGTTTTATGTGGTATTTTGGGTAACTCACTAAGCTTCGTGCTTACCATGTTATTTGTTATGTGTTTCAGGTTTCTCTCAGGATCGCGGGACGACACCGACTTGATTATACACACCAGAGAAGAATTATGCTTTGAGGATCCCGGATTACCATTTAATTAAACATGGAGCTATGTTTTGCAATTTTAATAAATGATGTCTTGTGAAATGTGGACTAAGGATTATATGTTTTCAAAAGAAATATTGTTTTGAAATTTACGGTGTTACAAGTTGGTATCAGAGCCTTGGTTTGAGGGATTTGGATGCACTTTCGAGTAAATCTGGACTCAAACTGAGGATTGAAGAAAGAATTTTCAAAAGAAAGGATTTTTCTAAAATGAACAAGAGTTTCTAAGAGAAAACGAGAAGGAGCAGTGTTTACAATCAGCCAGAGCCCGAACGGTGATTTCCCAAAATACCTTACTTTTGTGTTATAATATATTCTATGAGATATTATGCATGCTAGAGATAGGCTTGGTTTTTCATATTTTAGGACTAGAGTGGCCTGATTTGTGATGCCGTAGCCTAGGATTTGATGTTATTTGTGATGTGCTTCCGAGTATGTGCTGAGTAAGAGTATCTAATAGGAATCCTTCTTGAGAAGGATTTGAGTAGAAGAGTAATCTAGGAGAGATACCTAGATGAGCATTGAGGATTCTTCAGAGGAGGTAGTCGGATGCCGCACGGGGCGGAGACGCTTGTGTACGGTGATATCTTCCGAGTATGAGGAGAGCAAGTGGGACAATAACCTAGATAGGTTTTATGTGCTAGTAGAGGTTATCCGATGTCCGAATGATGCTTGCTCCGTGCTTTGTGGAATTCTCGATGATGGGAGTCGGCTACTAAGTGAATATGACGATATCCAGGAGGTAGATGGCTAGCATCATTAGGAGTTCCTCAGCAGCTAATGGCAGAGGAGTGTGAGAACCTAGGAATGGCCTAGGGGTGACCATGGTCAGATGAGTGCATTGACAGAGTAGGGCATTTCGCTGGGGAGCGAGCACGCGTATTGAGATTGGCAGTTGAGAGGGTTGAGCAGCTACTAAAGAACTCTGGGATGGTTCGTGTGGAGAGTATGGGTAGATGTGGCAGGTAGTATGGGCCCGTACTACTAAAAGCATAGGACCCATACTTGATGTAGGGAACATACCAGTGGTTCTAAGTAGCAGATTGAGGAGTGATTTCATGGATCGAGTACCATGCATTGTAGAAGATTGAGGGGTGATGTCATGGTTCGAGTACCATGCATAGTAGCAAATTGAGGAGTGATGGCATGGTTCAAGTACCATGCATTATAGCAGATTAAGGAGTGATGTCATGGTTCGAGTACCATGCATATTAGTAGATTGAGGAGCGATGTCATGGTTCGAGTACCATGCATTGTAGCAGATTGAGGAGTGATGTCATGGTTCGAGTACCATGCACTGTAGCAGATCAAGACGTGATGTCATGGTTCGAGTACCATGCATTGTAGCAGATCGAGGAGTGATGTCCTGGTTCGAGTACCATGCACTGTAGCAGATCGAGAGGTGCTGTCACGGTTTGAGTACCATGATTCGTAGCAGATAATGCTTGGGGTTCTCCAGTTATCCAATCATGATTGACTTAGTGGGGGTCAGATGCGATAGAGTATGAGCACTGAGCGCCATGTAAACGAGTTTTAGGGGAGCATCCCTTAAGAGGGAAATTGAGTTAGCTCCAAGGGATTTTTGGTAAGATGGCAAATGAAGTCGCGAGGCTCAAGGATGAGTAGAGAAGGCAGTTATGGAGGATTGCGATATGAGTTGAGCAATCAGCCGATAGTGGAGATGTCATCTTCTATGACATGGATGGTATTATTTCAGTTTCCTGTGGGAAACATAAGAGATATTGTGTGACAACCATCAAAATCTGGTCAAGTCAAAGTCAAACAAAGTCAACAAGTCAAATCGGTCAACTCAGTTAACCCTTGTATACTAGGGTTTACACTATGTAATTACAATACAACTCGCTATTCTAATTCATGGGTTTTAGCCATATGAACATTCCTATGTGCACATACAAACCCTAATGCTTGGATCTAGGTTTCTCTAATTGAACATGCATTGTATCCAAGAATTTTGAACAACAGATCTAGGTAATAACATATGAAAAGCAGATCTAGAAGATTACCTTAAGTTGCTTGCTTGAATCTTCTTGTCCTTGGAGCTTAGAGTCACAATTGTCACTCCTCTAATGGCTTACAAATACCAACTAGCAAAAGGATGATTATAGAGAGAGGAGAGAGGAGGAAGAAATCGGCCAGGGTTTCTTTAGAGACAAGGTGCCGATTTCATTAACCCCTTGGGCCTATTTATACTTGTAAGGCTCCTAGGGTTTCACCCTTAAAACCCTAATTGGATAACTTAGGCCCTAAGCAATCCAATACCCTAATGACAAGACTTAGACGATTTCAAGGTCTATCCTAAGCCCCAAAACCGTCCCCCCTTATCCATAAGGGATTATAGCCCAAAGTACAACTATCATACAATTGACAGTTTATGCCCCTTTTTTCAATTAATCTCTTTAAGTCACCAAATTAATTCCTAATTAATTTATGACTTATATTAATCAAATAATATTATTATTATTCCTTATATTATTTTCATAATATATTAATAATATCTCTTCTCTCATTACAAATCATCCTGTCAAGTTGCTATGGTGAAGGCAACCCAAAAGGACCATGCACAACCGGGTCAAATACTTGCCTAATATAGTTGCAGCCTTAGACACTATTCCAACAGTCTCCCACTTGGATAAGTCTAGTAACTATATATACAAGTATAATCCGATTAGCAATCATAGCTCTCAAAGACGCTGTCAAACTCTGATCTTATCAATCTTGTCCTTCAGATAAGGGATCGTATAGTCCTCTGTTTAGATATCATGGAGACATTTACATGGAACCAATTGTCTAGCATTTGGTTTCTCGATCTCAGATTTATTTGACATAGAACATAATCGAATACATCAATTCAGTTCTGATCGAGCCCGGCACATAAGTCAAATCAAATCATCGAGCGGCCGAGATATCGCTTTTACCCTCTTAGGATAAAACTAACAGATAAACTTCGACTTATATGCATTTACTTATTCATTAATCAACTATACACAACAATGAGTTTTATAACATCAAGTTACTGATGCGGTTTCGCATTATCAATGAACAACCAATTAACAAATAACAAGTCATATAGCTAGGTTTTAAGACCATATGATATTATCGTCTTGCGATCACCCTTTTATCACATTCCATAAGGTGATTCCAGCAAGCGCGGGTTTGTTCCAATGCTCAAAACTAGTTCATAAGCACTAATGAACATTGCAGCAAACTTTTGCTATGTCTAATACCATTTAGACAATCTACACACCAATTCATGACAATCTTCATTCATACCTATTAGTCTCTTACTTCGTTCTCTCACTATCCTTATTCCCAAAATATAGGAAGCCTCTCCGAGGTCCTTCATAGCGAAGCACTTCCCGAGCCAGGACTTAACCTCCTGCAATGTCAGGACGTCGTTTCCTATGAGTAGTATGTCATCGACATACAAAACGAGGAAGCTTACTATACTCCCACTGGCTTTGAAATATACACATGATTCATCTTCTCTTCGTACAAATCCAAACTCTTTGACTTTCTCATCGAAGCAAAGATTCCATCTGCGAGATGCTTGCTTAAGTCCGTAAATGGACTTCTCAAGCTTACGCACTCTATTTGGATGCTTCGGATAACAAAACCCTCTGGCTGAGCCATGTAAACATCCTCAGCTAACTTCCCATTAAGGAAAGCAGTCTTGACACCCATTTGCCAAATCTCATAATCATGAAATGCGGAAATTGCTATCATCACTCTAATAGATTTTATTTTCGCAACTGGTGAGAAGGTCTCATCATAGTCAACTTCGGGAGTTTGAGTAAAGCCCTTCACAACCAATCATGCCTTATATGTGTGTACATTTCCATCCACATTGGTCTTCTTCTTGAAGATCCATTTGCACCCAACGGTCTTACGTCCGGTCACATTATCAACCAAATTCCAAACTTGGTTGTTATACATGGATTGTATCTCGCTGTCCATTGCCTCTTTCCATTTTGCAGACTCTGGGCCTGCCATGGCTTCCTTATAGATATTAGGTTCATCTAGATTTATTAGTGTACCATCACTAATATACATATCCCCTTAGGTAGTAATATGAAAGCCATAAAACTGGGGTTGAACTCTAACTCTTTCGGAACGTCTAAGAGGTAAGGACTCGTCAACCGGTTCAACCGGAGTTTCCTCCTCGGTTTGAGTGCCAGCGGTAGAGGTTCCTTCATCAATCGACTCTTGAATCTCTTGAAGCTCGATTTGCCTCCCACTGTCTCCTTAGCTTATGAGTTCTCGCTTTCGGAAAACTCCTCTCCTTGCAACAAAGACAACATTGTCCTTCGGTCTATAGAAGAGATATCCAAAGGATTTCTGCGGGTAGCCGATGAAAATACATCTCACTACGAGGTTCGAGCTTGTCATGAGTATCTCGACTTACGAAAGCCTCGCAACCCCAAACCTTGATATGTGCTAACGAGGGAGCCTTCCCTGTCCACATTTCGTGAGGTGTTTTGGCCACCTTTTTAGTAGGGACTCGGTTAAGGATATGGGCGGCAGTCTCTAAGGCATACCCCTAGAATGAGATAGGTAGTGAAGCACGACTCATCATAGAGCGGACCATGTCCAACAAGGTTCGATTACGCCTTTCTGCCACACCATTCAACTGCGGTGTCCTAGGTGGCGTCAATTGTGAAACTATTCCACACTCCTTGAGATAGTTGTGGAATTCAAGACTTAAGTACTCTCCTCCTCGATCAGATCGAAGCATCTTGATTTTCCTGCCCAATTGATTCTCCACTTCATTTTTGAACTCTTTGAACTTTTCAAACGTTTCTGACTTTTGCTTGATTAAGTAGATATACCCATATCTACTATAGTCATCGGTAAAAGTCACATAGAAGCGGTTTCCATCCTTCGTGGTTGATCTAAAGGGTCCACATACATCGGTATGTATGAGGTCCAATAAACCCTCACCCCTTTCACATGTACTAGTGAAGGGTGACTTGGTCATCTTTCCAAGTAAACAAGACTCGCATGTGTCATCCTCCCTAAGGTCGAATGACTCCAACACTCCAACCTTTTGGAGTTGGGCTATGCGCTTCTTGTTGACATGTCCAAGACGACAATCCCACAAGGATGATTTATCCATACCATTGGAAGAATCCATGCATAAAACATCATTTCCTAGGTTATCTACAATCATAACAGTTTCATAAATTCCATTACATGGTATTGCTTCAAAATATAAGACACCATTTAGATAAGCACAAATAGAACCATTCTCATTATTAAAAGAAAATCTAAATCCTTGTCTAAACAAACCATGAAATGAAATGATGTTTCTTGCCATTCTGGCGAATAGCAATAATTATTCAAATCTAAACATAAACCATTCCTAAGCACTAGAGAATACACTCCAATCTTGGTCATAGGCGACGATCTTCTGTTCCCCATGATTAGATTTATTCTTCCATGCTCCACATCCCTATTTCTTCTTAGTCCTTGCAATCCAGAACAAATGTGGTAACCACACCCGGTATCGAGGACCCAAGTAATAGCATGAGATGAATCATTAGATTTAATTATATATATATACATGCGAAAGACGGCTTGATCTTTCCTTCCCTGATGGCTTGCAGGTAGTCTGGGCAGCTTCTCTTCCAATGCCTATTTTATGGCAGTGGTGGCACTCTGCCTCCTTTGGGTTAGGGTTAGGCTTAGCGGGATCAACTTTGGTCCCACTAGAAGAGGAACCATCTCAGGACTTTCCCTTGCGGTGGCTCTTAGACGGAGCCTTCCTCTTCTTGCCTCTTCCTTGCCCAATGGCCAAAACAGGAGCAGCGGGTGGATTGGGCGTGGGTGCAACAGACTTATCCTTGAGGTTGCTCTCAGCAACCCTAAGGAGACCTTGGAGCTTACTTAGGGTGACCTCTTCCTTGTTTATGTGGTAGGTCATCCTAAATTGATTGTAACATGGAGGCAAGGAGTGAAGCACCATGTCGATTGCAAAGTCTTCCCCAAAGTCAACATTCAACTTGCGAAAACGATTGACATACCTTTGCATCTTTTGCAGGTGTACGGTTAGAGATTCTCCATGACCCATTTTGGCGGAGATCATGTTAGTGAAGATCTCGTAACGTTCCTGCCTCGCGTTTTGGTGGTATCTTTCTAACAAGTCTTGGTGCATTTCGTACGGATACATGTCCTCGTAGGACTTTTGGAATTCAGCGTTCATTGTGGCTATCATGGTGCAATGAACCTTCGTCGCATCACGTTCATGAGTCTCAAAGGCAGTCATTTCATCCGGAGTAGCGATTTCTGGGTTGATCTTCTCGAGCTTCTCATCGAGGACATACTCCTTGTCCTTGTAGCGAGCAATTGTGCGAATGTATCTTATCCATTCACTAAAGTTCGTCCCATCGAAAGTCACCTTTTGGCAAAGGCTCATCAATGTGAACGAGCTTGTAGCAGCGTTGTTCGCGTTCGACATCTACAAATAGAAAGGACAAAGATAGACTAGAATTTGACTCCCTAATTATCACCCAATAAGAAAAATTAGGGCTAGGATCCAACAACAATATTTACATATTAGAAAAGGGATGCCGTAATCTAACATGCAAACAATTTGAAGGTAAGTGAATGACGATTCAATAATTCTCCACCATGAAAACCTAACTATAAGTTCTAAATGTATTGAGAATTCCTAGGTTTTGATGAGATTCATTGAACTTTTCAATGGCATGTTTAAATCTCGATATGCCCCTCTCGTTTGTTACTGGGATACCGAGGATCACAAAGTGGGTGTGAATTACCATGCAAATTCACACGGTGCCTTCATTGTAACAATCACCTATTTGATGTGCCGGTAAACCATACACGCTCCATCGAACAATGATAAACAATGAATCACCCTTTTCCATCTTTGCTTAGAACCAATTAGTGTGCCGGTAAACCACACACACTCCACTAACTTCTAAGCAAGGGTGCAAAGTGTAATTTCATGGGATTGTATCAATTCACTTTTCCTAAAGTAACTAGGATTGGGAATTTTGAAAAACATGTAGTTACTTTGTATTTCATATTACACTTTTAATGAGGAGATGAGGTTGCCCTATCCTATCCGTTCGGCAAATGACCCTCCACCGATCAAGCAAGCGGTGGGTGTGAGTGTACACCCATTAAGAGCCATTTTATAGGCCGCAACCTTATATCCACCTTATAGACCGGCTTCGTGAATGAGTCCTACTAACGGTAAGACTAGCATTTTAATTATACATATATATATATATATATATATATATATATATATATATATATATATATTAATCTTGTAATATTATATTAGTATAGGGTTGAATTTTAAACTTGTAAAATTCTAGGGTTTGAAATTTAAATTGTCTAAATTAAACTTTTAATCACAAAACATAAATTTCAAAACTTGAGGGTAAATTTCAAACTTTTCAAAACATAGGGGATCAAATAACAAATAATCCAAATTAACATTTAATCACATAATTATCCATATTGATTTATTTAATTATTTCTTGCAAAACAATTTACCAATTTAATTAAAATAATTAATCAATTATAACATAATGAAATTATTATTCAATTAATTGATAAATATATTTAATTAGGTCAAGAATATACTCAAATATATATAAAAATCGGATTTATATTGACCCATTAAGATTAAGGTAAGTTACCAAAAGATAAACAGCAAGAAATCCCGAAATTAGCTCTTTCTGACGCTCGAACTCGCCGAGTACCACAATGGACTCGCCGAGTCCACTGTGGGACTCGCCGAGTTCATCAGGCAGAATGACAAAATTCGAATTTTGCAAGCAACAATCAAGCAACCAATGCATCAATTCAATAGAAACCAATCTAGTCTTTGATACCACTGATGGGTTTTAGCCATATGAACATTCCTATGTGCACATACAAACCCTAATGCTTGGATCTAGGTTTCTCTAATTGAACATGCATTGTATCCAAGACTTTTAAAGAATAGATCTAGGTAATAACATAAGAAAAACAGATCTAGAAGATTAGCTTAAGTTGCTTGCTTGAATCTTCTTGTCCTTGGAGCTTAGAGTCACAATTGTCACTTCTCTAATGGCTTACAAACACCAACTAGCAAGAGGATGATTATAGAGAGAGGAGAGAGGAGGAAGAAATCGGCCAGGGTTTCTTTAGAGACAAGGTGCTGATTTCATTAACCCCTTGGGTCTATTTATACTTGTAAGGCTCCTATGGTTTCACCCTTCAAACCCGAATTGGATAACTTAGTCCCTAAGCAATCCAATACCCTAATGATAAGCCTTGGACGATTTTAAGGTCTATCCTAAGCCCCAAAACCGTCCCCCCTTATCCATAAGGGATTTTAGCCCAAAGTACAACTATCATACAATTGACAGTTTATGCCCCTTTATTCAGTTAATCTCTTTAAGTCACCGAATTAATTCCTAATTAATTTATGACTTATATTAATAAAATAATATTATTATTATTCCTTATATTATTCTCATAATATATTAATAATATCTCTTCTCTCATTACAAATCATTCTGTCAAGTTGGTATGGTGAAGGCAACCCAAAAGGACCATGCACAACCAGGTCAAATACTTGCCTAATATAGTTGCAGCCATATACACTATTCCAACACTAATGAGAAATCATCAATTTAAAAGTTCGTATATCTAGATTTCCTTAACCTAAAAATGCGGTAAGTAATGAACCAAACCAATAAAACAATGTTACATACTCATCGGGAGTGTGAAAGACTCTTAAACATAACTAAACGGGGTTTCGGACCTTGCGTTTCAAAGCCAAACACTCAAAAAGGTCACAAAAGAAGTCTCTCCCAATCTCTTTCTCTCTATCTCTTTGTATGTCAAATCTCTCCCAAATCTCTCCAGGTATGTCAAATCTCTCCAAGTATGCCAAATCTCTCCAAGTATGTCAAATCTCTCCCAAATCTCTCCAAGTATGTCGAATCTCTCCCAAATCTCTCCAAGTATGCTAAATCTCTCCAAAAACGTGAAATCTCTCCAAATATGGCAAATCTCTCCGAAATCTCTCTCAAAGCCTCTTTTGGTTTTTCGTAATCATTTAGGGCGTCTCGACACTTGACTTGGTGAAAAACCATGCGAAACGGGGTGATACCTTGGAAAATAGCCTTTTAGGGCCGAAGTCTCTTTATAGGGACTAAACCCTCCTTGAGCCGAAGTCCCAAGAAGCAAGACCGGAGTCCCCTTGAGTAGCCGCATCCATCTAGCCGCAACCACCGAGCTGAAGCCGCCGAACCGCAACCATCGAACCTGGAGCACCGCATCTGAACTTTGCCTTCGGTCCCTCCTGACGAGCCGCCTGCGGTACCTGCTCGGACCGCAGTCCCCTCCCCCTCGAACCCAATTCAGTGAGCAAGCCACTCCGGTTCTAAGGCTGCTGAGACCGGACCCTCGCCCTGACTTCCAATTTTCCATTTTTTACCCGGTTTTCGACCACGACTGCGTTTTAAGTTCGTTTTTAATTATTTTAACGAAGGATTTTCACCCAAACTTTTGACATATAAGGTCCCATATATTCATAAATTCAGCATATTTTTAAGGAGATTCTTATTCAAGAATAAGATCTATTAAGTAAGATCTTGTGGTGGAGTGTTGACTTTGTCATAGTGTTTGACACAAGCAACCACCCCCATGCACACTCCATGACCAACCCACACCCCTCCCCACCATACCTGGTCATTCAAGAGTACTTTTCCCACTCATTTCCCAGCCATACTCACGTCCTAAGGGTTGGAAAACCCACCCTCTCTCTTCACTTCACTCATTTTCACTCATTTCCACCAAAGATCAAACACATATTTTCTCTCAAATTCTCTCTCACAATTTCGAGATTTCCAAGGCATTTTTGAAGCTTTTCTTCTACATTTGGTAAGTATCATCACCCTTCATAAGGTTTTACACTTCCTTTTACTCAAATCATTGACTTCTTACACAAACTCCATCATAATTGTGTTAGATTCTCAAATCTTCAAGCAATCCTCCAACTGTTCTTGAGTTGAACACTTCTCTCCTTCAACATCCATCCACTAAAATCACATAAGGTGAGTTTATACCCCTATCTTTTCATGTTTTCTTAAGTTTTAAGGGGGGGGGGGAATACAAGTTAAAACAACAAGAACACAACTAAACTCTTCCAACAGCTTTCATCAGAAAAGTTAGACTCCATTCATGGACTATTTTGCAAAACTTAAACATTTTAGTTTTCACAAATGTACTAGGTACAAATAGTTCAAGCTCTTAACTTTAAAATGATACTTGCACATCTCCATACGATTTTTCTACAATTTATGGTGATTTTTATAAAACTGCCGATGATTTTAAGAACAAATCTGGACCAGTCTGTTGTTATGGACCTTTTCACACAAGTTGGAGGTCACTAACAATCATGAAAAAATTTATGAAGAAGCTAGACTCATTTTCCAAACTCTCAGAATTTACGGATTATGATTTGGACCTTCGATGATGTTTATTCAAATTTTCTAAGAACAGGAATAGAAAATGTTAACGACAGAAAAATGCTATCAAGTTCTTTACACCTTGTAACTTGTTGAGCAAGGTGCATATCATTATGTAGTTATATGTTATTACATTACATGTCATTTTTTCTTGGTATTTAGACATACAACAGAAAACAAATGGACTTCTATTATATTATGTATGGTAAATAACAAATTGTTATCAACAAAGTACATCCATTACATGCAAACATTTGGTAAACTATGATAAGTATAGTTTATGTTCACTACTACTATCCTTGTTTTGATAACCTATAATAGGTATAGTTTATGTTTCATTACATTTCACACTCTTTACCTAAGGTTTTCAGTTCTTGTAAATATGTTAATGAATAAATTTGTGAGACATTCGCTTCACGTTACATCCAAGTAACAAAATCAAAAGTCCTGTAAATTATAACCAGAGTCTCTTGTACGGAGAACATGATAGTTGTGTATAGATCTAAATTGGGTCTGACAAACCCACACCTGAGCTGCATGCAACAGCTAGACCGGCAGGTCTGAGGTGACAAGTGTCATTTACGTTGTGACGCCTAAAGAACGTCGTATTATGAGGCCGTCTGAGTCATAGTATGGTTATAATAACTCACATGTGGTATTAACAAAACATAAGATTTACAGGTTTTACTTCTAAATTTAACGAGTTTATGTCGATTTAAACTTGCATAAATTTCTTTAAGTATGGTAAAATATTTGTACACTTCGGTCTTGACTTTTAAGATTACAATGATTACTTAAGAAAATATGGGATCTTTCTTGAACGAACATCAGGTTTACAAGAAAAGGATTTTAGCATTACCTTCAAAAGCTTATGAACTCACAACCTTAATTGTTGATACTCTTTCAAAACTACTTGTATTCTCAAGAAATGCATAAACAAGTAACCAAGTGCTTTTGAGGATGGGACGTAAGGCGTCAAACATTTCATTTTTTTCAACATAATGTAACTAATTTAGAAACATGTAAACTCATACTATGGTGTAACTTTTTCAATTATATTTATGTTGGCTGTGTTTACTTTAATCACTACTGTAATTGTTGTTATGATACTATACATGAAGTCCTCCACCTCCGGACGTTTCCGCTATCCTTGGTTTGGGGGTGTGACAGATTGGTATCAGAGCACGCTTATAGTGAATTAAGTATATCAAACCACATAAGATATACAAACTATACACACATTTGGGACTAAAAGTCTCTGATTTGAACATTTTTCAATTGGTTATACTTTTAGAAAATAAATAGTTTTCTTGTTTAAAGTATACATACATGCTCGCATAGTGTCATAACTAGGGAGAATATAAAGTAAAAGAAGAGGAGTTGAACATTGTTAGTATGCCTTGGTATGTGTAATCAGTTTTGGGAAGGATATAGCCTGATCAACTATGTCCGTCCGAGAAGTGACTTACACATACTGGGGAATAGTCGTAATGGGCGACAAATCTAACAACCTAACTTCACTCTACAAAGAATGCTTTAAAAACCAAATCTAAACACTGAAAATACTATAGGAGCATCTTATGTTGCAATAGTGCAATATTATTATTGTTATCCATTACATGCTTCTTACACCCCTATTCTCGCACAAACGACATGGCAGGATTCCGTCTACCTGAGACCCTTACTTCCCTGATGAGGGAAAAGCTGGATTGCTCAAGGCAGAACCCGAGGAAATGATCGAGGAGGATCCTAAGGAGGAAGATGAAATGGAGGATGAAGAAGAAGAATCTGAAGAGGAAGAAGAAGAAGAGGAACCAGAGAAAGAATTCTTCAACCCTCCTTACATCGCCAGGGTACCTGCGCACCGTTTCGGCTACAACGGGCTAGAGCCCCGTTGGGCAACAGTGATCGAAAGGTGGGGCCGACAACAACGCCAACGATCACCATATGGCGACCAACGTGGTTACTACGACCTTAGCCACGGGGGGACCGACTGACAGAGCCCTCCTCGTCATGGTCCAGCATATCACAAATTTGGGGAACCAGAGTAGGGAAATGGCAGATCAAGTTCGGAATCTCAACGTTGTTACGGAAGCCACCAATGCACGCACCAGGGAGTTGGAAAGGGACTTCTATCTAGTGGACCAACTTATCGAGGACCTTTCTGCCGCTCTAGTGAAGGTAAGGGAGTACCAGGTGAGGCACGGAGCTCTCGAGGAGAGAGTGATCGCGGCTGAATGACAGATTGCGGAACCTCAGGGAGCCTCGACCTTATCTCAGGGCCACCATGGACCAGATGCCACCCGCCGCGAGTAGTGCTTACACTGCTCATGTTTTGTTATAAAACTAGGATTTCGAGTATGCGTTGGTTTTCTTGTGAATAGGTTGACCCCGCAAATAAGTGATTACAATATGTACTAAAAGTTTAGCAATGAATTTGTCATGCATTTTATTTCATTCGATCTTTGGGACTACATCTCACTACTTACTATTACAAACAACTTACAACTAATAACTCGAACATTCTTAAGGTGTACCCCGAAGTCATGTGTAGTTAAGAAATGATCGGCCTAGAAATGGTGAGTCCGCCTTAGGACATGTTCCTTGTTTGGTTGTGGACTTAGGGCAGACTCATTAGGTTCAACAGTTTATTAAAATTTTAATTACACACAATTGGGGCATGACAAGGGAATCTTAGGAGTGGGTCAGATATGAAACAAAAACTACAAGACTCCATTTGAAGTCATTACTACTGAATTCATAAGTTTATTTATATAGATTTTTACTATGAATTTGTTTGCAAACATATGGAAGTCGGAAAATACTATACTTAAAAACTAATTAACTAATTTCACGACACTCGACTTATATCCATTACTAAAAGACTTATACCCATTTCATCTTTGAAATTCTATGACAGAAAAATGCCACCTCGTAGATCTGCTAGACACACTGAGAGAACGCAAACAAATTCACCCCCGCCGTTTCCCCAGTATGATCCTATTATGTTCCAGGATACGGTTACAGCCACAGTGGCGGCTACTATGTACCAGATTAGCACTGACGGTGCCAGGAGGACAGGGAGCGGTATTAACATCTCTACTCAAGGAGATAGTCAAGGGCGTTCGAGAGAATGTTCCTATAAAGACTTCACAAATGGCAAACCCGATTCTTTCAATGGAAGCGGGGGCGTCATCGCTTTGATGCAGTGGTTCGAGAAGACTGAATCCGTCTTCGAGATCTGTGCATGCCCCGAAATAGACAAAGTCAAATTCGCAGCTTTCACTTTCTCCGGCAGGGCCCTCACTTGGTGGAACGGCCACGTGAGATCGCTGACGCTCTCCATGGCTAATTCGTTAAGTTGGGAAGACTTGAAAACTATGATGCTGAAGGAATATTGCCCAAGGGTTGAGGTGAAAAAATTAGAGCAAGAACTGTGGAATCTCAAGATGACGGGCTCTGACCTTGTAGCTTACACCGCTAATTCAATGATCTAGCGCTCCTCTGTCCGACGATGGTTACACCGGAAAACAAGAAGGTGGAACGATATCTCTGGGGCCTATCATCCCAGATTCAAGATAGCGTGTTGGCCTCGAGGCCAACCATTTTTGACAGTGCCAAGGAGTTGGCACAGCAACTCATTGATCATCAGGCCAGCCATGTCATGGTGCCAACCACCTCTGATCAAGCAAAAGGAGGGAACAACAAGAGGAAGTTCTGGAACCATAAAAAGAAGCAACTAGTGCAGTATCCCGCTAAGAAATAGCAAATTGTTGCCATCCATGCTGCCACTACTCCCTCCACTCCGGCCCCACGGAAGCAATACGCTGGAACTCTTCCCAAGTGCAACTTCCACCACACCGGTGATTGTCGGGAAATGCACTGCAGTAATTGCAACAAGAAGGGGCACACTACTCGATACTAAAAAGGGCCAGCGCAATCCGTCACTCAAGCCAAACCTGTTACGACTGTGGAGAGGAAGGTCACTTCAAAAGAAACTTCCCAAAAGCACAAAATACCAATGCTGAGGGTGCAGGAATAGTCCTAGATTTAGGGCATGGAGACGCAGTCAAGGACACCACGGTGGTTACCGGTACGTTCCTCCTCAATAACTCTTATGCATGCATACTTTTCGATTGTAGGGCAGAAATCAGTTTCATGAGCCACCAATTCAAACATTTACTTAAACAAAATCCCCAGTCATTAAAAGATTCATATGTCGTAGAAATGGCAAACGGAAAGGTTGAGCGCACTAATGATATTTACATAGGGTGTACCCTCACTCTAGCCAACCATTCGTTCAAAATCGATCTAATGCCGGTCACAATAAAAAGTTTCGACATCATCATTGGTATGGATTGGTTAAGTTCTAATCATGCCGACATTTTATGTTACAAAAGTGCCATCCGCCTAAATCTGCCAAATGGCGAAACCCTTCTCGTCTACGGCGATAAACCCGGTACAAATCTACAAATCATTTCTTGCGTCAAGGCTCAAAAGTACTTCCGAAAGGAATACCATGCCTTCTTAGCCCACGTCGTAGATAAGAAACAAGGGGTGAAGGATATCAAGGACATTCCAGAAGTGTGCAACTTCCCCGATGTATTCCCAGAAGATTTGCCAGGTGTACCACTCTCACGACAAGTTGAATTCAGAATCGACTTGGTTCCTGGAGCTACCCCTGTAGCCAAAGCTCTATATCACCTAGCACCGGCAGAAATGCAAGAACTGACTAGTCAATTGAATGAACTATTAAGATGGGGTTCATTAGACTGAGCATTTCCCCCTGGGGAGCACCAGTCCTATTTGTGAAAAAGAAGGATCGATCCTTTCGCATGTGCATCGACCATCGGGAGTTAAACAAACTTACTGTCAAGAATCGATATCCCCTACCCCGAATCGACGACCTCTTCGACCAACTTCAGGGAGCAAGCTACTTTTCAAAAATTGACTTGAGGTTAGGTTACCATCAACTGTGAGTTCAAGAGGATGATATTCCCTAGACAGCTTTCAGAACGCGCTACGGCCATTACGAATTTGTGGTGATGCCCTTTGGACTAACAAATGCACCTGCGGTATTCATGGAGTGTGTCAACCTTTCTTAGACAAATTCGTGATCGTATTCATTGACGATATCTTGGTTTATTCGCGAAGCAAAGAAGAGCACAGCCAAGATCTGCGACTAGTATTGGAGACACTAAGAACTGAGAAGATTTATGCTAAATTTTCAAAGTGCGAATTTTGGCTCCGAGAAGTGGGATTACTTGGCCACGTGGTTAGCGAGAAAGGGATATATGTGGATCCCTAAAAAATCAAAGTGATCAAAAACTGGTCAGCACCTACAACACCGACAAAAATCCGATAATTTTTAGGGCTCGTTGGATACTACCGAAGATTCATCCAAAACTTCTCCAAGATCGCTAAAAAACTCACCACCTTGACTCAAAAGGTGTGATGTTTAAGTCGGGAGATAAACAAGAAGCCGCCTTCCAAACGTTAAAACTAGCCCTATGCAGCGCGCCGGTCTTGTCTCTTCCAGAAGAAACCGATGACTTCGTGGTATATTGCGATGCTTCAAATCAAGGTCTCGTATGTGTGCTCATGCAGAGAGGGAAGGTCATCGCTTACACATCTAGGAAACTTAAGACACACAGGGTTAATTATACTACCCACGCCCTTGAACTGGGAGCAGTAGTGTTCGCCCTAAAGATCTGGAGGCACTACCTCTATGGCACAAAGTGCACTATCTTCACTGATCACAAAAGTCTTCAGCATATCCTCAATCAAAAAGAGCTCAACATGCGGAAAAGAAGATGGGTAGAGCTGCTCAATGACTACGAGTATGAAATTCACTATCATCTAGGCAAGGCCAATGTAGTGGCTGATGCCTTAAGCAGAGAGGAATATTGGGGTCGCTGAGTAAAGTCACTAACGATGATGATTCATTCATACCTTTCCAGACAAATCAAGGAAGCTCAACTAGAAGCCTTGAAACCAGAAAACATGACAGGTAAGGCATTGAGAGGGATGGATAAGAACCTAGAAGTCAATGATGATGGAGCTCGTTACCTCATGAACCGTATCTGGACACCGAAGTTTGGCGGTTTCCGAGACGTTGTCATGAACGAAGCACACAAGACTCGATATTCCATCCACACAGGTTCAGATAAGATGTATCTGGACCTCAAGAAGTTATACTGGTGGCCGAACATGATAGCTGAGATTGCTACCTATGTGGGCAAGTGTCTAACTTGCGCCAAGGTCAAGGTGGAATACCAAAAACCCTCAGGACTACTACAACAACCTGGTATACCGGAATGGAAGTGGGAACGAATAATCAGGGACTTCATAACCAAGTTGCTTAAGGCATCAGGCGGACTTGATACCATTTGGGTAATCGTCGACAGACTAACCAAGTCATCACACTTTCTACAAATGAAAGAGACCGACAAGATGGAGAAACTGACAAAGCTGTACATCAAGGAAATCATGAGATTGCATGGGGTACCGAGGTCCATTATCTCAGATCGGGATAGTCGGTTTACCTCGCGATTCTGGAAATCACTTCAGAAATCCTTGGGAACAGAGCGATCGAACCATACAAACGCTAGAAGACATGTTGAGAGCCTGTGTGATAAATTTTGGTAAAGCATGGGATATCCATTTACCACTTATCGAATTCTCCTGCAATAACAGCTATCACACTAGCATCAAAGTCGCTCCATTCGAAGCTCTTTATGGTCGCAAGTGCCGATCACCCCTGTGTTGGGCAGAAGTGGGGGACACACAGCAAGCTAGGGGCAAGTCCCTAATAGCACCCTCACTGAAATCATAATAGAGACCACAGAAAAGATCGTTTGAATTCGGGAAAGACTGAAAGCATCCAGAGATTGGCAAAAGAGTTACGCGGATAAGCAATGAAAACCCTTGGAATTCCAGGTCGGTGATCGAGTACTACTAAAAGTTTCCCCTTGGAAAGGAATGATACGTTTCGGAAAACGTGGGAAACTAAACCCAAGGTACATCGGACCGTTCGAAATCCTTCCCAGGATTGGCCCAGTGGCGTACAAACTCCGACTACCACAAGAACTCAATAACGTACACCCTACCTTCAATGTATCAAACTTGAAAAAGTGCCTATCCGACAAGACCCTTGTAATACCACTTGAGGAAATCGAAATTTAACGAAAATCTCCACTTCGTGGAAGAACCAGTTGAGATCATGGATTGGGAGATCAAAAGAACAAAGCAAAGTCGTATTCCCATTGTGAAGGTTTGTTGGAATGCAAAACGAGGACCCAAGTTCACCTGGGAATGCGAGGACCATATGAAACAAAAATACCCACATCTCTTCCCGAACTCTTGATGTCCCAGCCAAAATGCAAATTTCGGGACGAAATTCCTTCTAACGGGGGGACGATGTGACAACCATCCAATTCTGGTCAATTTAAAGTCAAACAAAGTCAACAAGTCAAATCAGTCAACTCAGTTAACCCTTGTATACTAGGGTTTACACTATGTAATTACTATAAAACTCGCTATTCTAATGAGAAATCATCAATTGAAAAGTTCGTATATCTAGATTTCCTTAACCTAAAACTGCGGTAAGTAATGAACCAAACCTATAAAACAATGTTGCATACTCATCGGGAGTGTGTAAGACTCTTAAACATGACTAAACGGGGTTCCGGACCTTCCGTTTCAAAGCCAAACACTCAAAAAGGTCACAAAATAAGTCTCACCTAATCTCTTTCACTCTATCTCTCTGTATGTCAAATCTCTCCCAAATCTCTCCAAGTATGTCAAATCTCTCCAAGTATGCCAAATCTCTCCAAGTACGTCAAATCTCTCCCAAATCTCTCCAAGTATGCCAAATCTCTCCAAGTATGTCAAATCTCTCCAAGTATGCCAAATCTCTTCAAAAACGTGAAATCTCTCCAAATATGGCAAATCTCTCTCAAAACCTCTTTTGGTTTTTCGTAATCATTTGGGGCGTCTCGACACTTGACTTGGTGAAAAACCATTTGAAACGGGGTGATACCTTGGAAAATAGCCTTTGAGGGCTGAAGTCTCTCTATAGGGACCAAACCCTCCTTGAGCTGAAGTCCCAAGAAGCAAGACCAGAGTCCCCTTGAGAAGTCGTATCCATCTAGCCCCAACCACCGAATTGAAGCCACCAAACCACAACCATCGAACCTGGAGCACCACATCCGAACTTCGCCTTCGGTCCCTCCTGACGAGCCGCCTGTGGTACCTGCTCGGACCGCAGTCCCCTCCCCCTCGGACCCAATTCAGCAACCAAGCCACTCTGGTTCTAAGGCTGCTAAGATCGGACCCTCGCCCTGACTTTGGATTTTCCGTTTTTTACCCGGTTTTCGACTACGACTCTGTTTTAAGTCCGTTTTTAATTATTTTAACGAAGGATTTTCACCCAAACTTTTGACATATAAGGTCCCATATATTCATAAATTCAACATATTTTTAAGGAGATTCTTATTTAAGAATAAGATCTATTAAGTAAGATCTTGTGGTGGAGTGTTGACTTTGTCATAGTGTTTGACACAAGCAACCACCCCCATGCCCACTCCATGACCAACCCACACCCCTCCCCACCATACCTGGTCATTCAAGTGTACTTTTCCCACTCATTTACCAGCCATACTCACGTCCTAGGGGCTGGAAAACTCACCCTCTGTCTTCACTTCACTCATTTTCACTCATTTCCACCAAAGATCAAACACATCTTTTCTCTCAAATTCTCTCTCACAATTTCGACATTTCCAAGGCATTTTTCAAGCTTTCCTTCTGCATTTGGTAAGTATCATCACCCTTCATAAGGTTATTACACTTCCTTTTACTTAAATCATTGATTTCTTACAGAAACTCCATCATAACTGTATTAGATTCTCGAATCTTCAAGCAATCCTCCAAGTGTTCTTGAGTTGAAAACTTCTCTCCTTCAACATCCATCCACTGAAATCACATAAGGTGATTTCATACCCCTATCTTTTCACGTTTTCTTAAGTTTTAAGGGGAGGGGGGAATACAAGTTAAAACAACAAGAACATAACTAAACTCTTCCAACAGCTTTCATTAGAAATGTTGGACTCCATTCACGGACTGTTTTGGACAATTTAAACATTTTAGTTTTCAAAATGGTACCTGGTGAAAATAGTGCAATTTATTATCTTTAAAATGACTACTTGCACATCTCCATACGATTTTTCTACAATTTATGGTGATATTTACAAAACTGCCGATCATTTTAAGAACAAATCTGGACCAGTCTGTGATTATGGACTTTTTCACACAAGTTGGAGGTCACTAAAAATCATGAAAAAATTTATGAAGAAACTAGACTGATTTTCTAAACTCTCAGTATTTACGGATTATGATTTGGACCTTTGATGATTTTTCTTCAAATTTTCAAATAACAGGAATAGAAAATGTTAACGACAGAAAAATGCTATCAATTTCATTACACCTTGTAACTTGTTAAGCAAGGTGCATATCATTATGTAATTAAATGTTATTACATTACATGTCATTTTGTCTTGGTATTAAGACATACAACAGAAAACAAAGGGACTTATGTTATATTAAGTATGGTAAATAACAAATTGTTATCAACAAAGTACATCCATTACATGCAAACATTTGGTAAACTATGATAAGTATAGTTTATGTTCACTTCTACTATCCTTGTTTTGATAAACTATAATAGGTATAGTTTATGTTTCATTACGTTTCAAACTCTTTACCTAGGGTTTTCAGTTCACGTCAATCTATTAATGAATAAATTTGTGAGACATTCGCTTCGCGTTACATCCAAGTAACGAAATCAAAAGTCCTGTAAATTGTAACCAGAGTCTCTTGTAGGGAGAACGTAATAGTTGTGTATAGATCTATATTGGGTCTGACAAGCCCACACCTGAGCTGCATGCAACAGCTAGACCGGCAGGTCTGAGGTGACAAGTGTCATTTACGTTGTGACGCCTGAAGAACGTCGTATTACGAGGCCGTCTAAGTCATAGTATGGTTATAATAACTCACATGTGGTATTAACAAAACATAAGATTTACAGGCTTCTAAATTTAACGAGTTTATGTCAATTTAAACTTGCATAAATTTCTTTTAGTATGGTAAAATACTTGTACACTTCAGTCTTGACTTTTAAGAATACAATGCATTACATAAGAAAATATGGGATCTTTCTTGAACGAACATCACTTTTACAAGAAAAGGATTTTAGCATTACCTTCAAAAGCTTATGAACTCACCAACATAATTGTTGACACTCTTTCAAAACTACTTGTATTCTCAGGAAATCCATAAATAGGTAACCAAGTACTTTTGTGCATGGGACGTAAGGCATCAAACATTTCATTTTTGTCAACATAATGTAATTGATTTAGAAACATGTAAACTCATACTATGGTGTAACTTTTTCAATTATATTTATGTTGATTGTGTTTACTTTTATCACTATTGTAATTGTTGTTATGATACTATACATGAAGTCCTCCACCCTTCGATGTTTCCGCCATCCTTGGTTTGGGGGTGTGACATATTGAGAATTCGGTTTTCGAGCTTGGGGGTAGACCCTATGGATTAGCATTGATGGCAACCTTCCATCAAAGTATTTGGGCAGTATGTCTGCTGAAAGGTAATGTTAGAGCATGAGCAGGTTGTCAGCGGGGACTGAGATGGTTAAGGACATGGACACACCCTATTTGAGCATAGTAGGGCATGTATTAGCTGCAGCGGCTGACGGTCAAGAAGAGGATAGTGGGGCGGTGGTTCTTGTTTTCTATGATAAGTATCAAGTATGGTAATGAGGATTCCACTCTTATTACAACCCACGTGATGGAACGTTGGTTGAAGAGTCGAGGATGAGGACTATGATTAGCTCGTTATTTTCAGACTAAGAGTCAGGGTTACAACTGGACAGTTGAGATATCCGATAGGGGGATGGTACGAGATTCTGAATGACTAGAGGTAGTCATGATGAGAAGTTTCTAAGGATTTCATCAGAGATTCGGGGTATTTGGAATTGCTTGACCTCCATTGGGAGATCATCAAACATTACGTATCACCTTCCAAGAGTAGGTGCCATGTTTCTGGTAAAAACAGTATGTGGGATAGATTGTTGGCGAACCAATTAGTGAGGGTTCGAACCCTGAGTGGGGGAAAACCGGGTACTTTTTAAGGAGATCAGAGAATTGTTCTAGAGCAGTTAGAGAACTGGATAGAGAGGCCTGCAGTGCGGATTCCTGAGACAAGGATTATTGGTGGTCAAGGAGAGGTACAGAGCGAGATAGTGCAGGTGGTACATGTTTGATAAAGGATGAGTGTCTCCATGGCAAGTGGTCGTTGGTCAGAGACCTTGTGGTGGTTAGGAATCCTTTAAGGTTAAAATGGTGAATTCGAGGTGGTTGGCTTGTGAGGTTAGTTCGGCGGTTGAGAATTTCTAGTTCAGAGTATATGCTATTATATGCAGTATGAGAAGGGAAGTTGTTGATTGGGAAACCAACTTCAGGGTCGTTATGAGTATTCTTGCATGAGTTGTGTGCAATAGAGGAGGTAGTTACGGATTGTCATCTTCGTGTTCTGAGTCGTTGGCAATTTCTCTATTTTTAATTTAGGGGATGGAGTATTCCGGGGTTACAAGTGGCATAAGAGAAAGATCGGTTGCGAGATTTCTAGGAAGCAATGCAGTATCTGAGTATGATGCCATGAGTATGAGATCAGTGGTAGAGTCAAGACATTGCGAGGCGTTGTGATGGTATTCTAGGGTATCCGAGTTAATGTCCTAAATCTCGAATTATTTTGAGTTTTGAGTTGAGATGACGAGTGGTGTATCAAGTATCTATGGTTCCGGTGGGGGGCTTTCAGCTAATTGACATCAAAAGGATTTATTTGAGAATGTGAATTGCAGCGAGAAAAGAGGTTTTGTCACGATGGGGTTGTCCGAAGTAGTGATGCTTAGCCTGGATGGGTGTGTGTGTGTACCTATCTATGTTGGGCCGTAGAGCATGAGTTAATGATCGCAGTGTGGTGTCAACCTGAGGATGAGATTGTGAAGTGGTAAGGGTAAATGTGGTAAGGCTACGGGGAGTTGCGGTTTCAATGAGTTAGTGCATAGAGGTTCTGATGATGCTACGGGGAACTGTAGTGCTCACTATTCAGTGATGGGGTTGTGGTGATGCTACGGGGAGCCGTAGTACTCACTATTCAGTGAAAGGTTGTTGTGATGCTACGGAAAGCCGTAGTACTCACTATTCAGTGAGAGGTTGTAGTGATGCTACGGGGAGCCGTAGCACTCACTATTTAGTGAGGGGTGTGGTGATGCTATGGGGAACTGTAGTACTCACTATTCAATGAGAGGTCGTTGTGATACTATGGGGAGCCGTAGTACCCACTAGTTAGCAAGATAATGTTGTGATGAAATTCTCTCTCATCAGAGCTTGACATAGAAGAGTTTTAGGCTTGGGTAGCCCTAACATTTTAGTCCGTGGAAGCCTGGGGTTGAACCAGGGGCGAGACTGGGGTCTTCATGTTTTTCGGAAGTCGTTATATTCCGAATTGAGTAGTGGTTTTCGTGGCCAAAGGGTAGTGGACCAGAGAGGTACACATGGGTTGCAGGTCATGAGTCATGACGTGAGTGGTTCATTGGGGTGAGTGGTTCCAGCTCTGGATCAGATCAAACTCTCGAGTATGAGTTTGGCTCTGGTAGTGTGTTGTGTACACAGAATGAGATTACGGATTCAGAGCTGAATTTTGGAAGGGGGTATTGCTTCCATCAAGTGTATTAGACCTTATTGGGTCAATTCGTTGGTATGAGAAAACTGTGAAATGCATGGAACTAATGAATAGCAGACAGCTGAGATCGAAGTGAGTCGGATTCCATATTTGCTTGAGGTAAAGCAAACTTCACGACTTGTCTGTCGCACCGGGCCGAGATAGTTGTATTGTTAAGGAAATCAGTGAGATGTTTTGTTACATGCAATGGGCAACCTTTGGAGGTTCAATTGCTGGGTCGCGAGATGACCTGGTGCTTAGTCTTGAAAGGGATATTGAGAAGGGAGCTGAAGTTTATGTTTGTCAGATTTCGGAGGACGCTTCTGAACAAACATGGTCATTGTTTGTGTCTAGGGACAGGGTGTTGAGGGTTCGTTATGCAGAAGGGTTGTGATTGCAGTACAGCGAATGAGTCCCTGGTGTGATGTGATCCTTCCATTACTTGGTATATGATCTGGATTGTTTATCATGTCTAGGACGAGTGATTGGTAGCCAGATTTGGGAATGGACTTGTTTATCGGTCTCCACTGGAGAATCAGAGGGGCAGTGAGCTATCAGGGTTTTTATTCGAGGAGCGAACAACGTGGTGACATCTGGAGAGGGCGGTCTGGCTATGCGTCAGGCTACTAGAATCCCAGATTCTTGAGAGCTAGAAGGAGTAGCTTAGTGGCAAGTGGGTCTGTCCTTTTCCAGGGAGGAGTCCCTGTTTGGATCAGGTGCCAGAAAGGAAGATAGTTGTGTAGTATGAGACCCCTTCAATGCTGCGGTTCGGGTATTGGAGCAGATCTATATGTTGCGGAGGAGCGATTTCGAGGGAAATCTAATTCAAGTGGGGGAGATTTGTAACATCCGGAACTTCAGGTATGATAGTTAGAGTTTCATTTTTTGAAGATTTAAGAGAGGCTCGACGAGTCGAAGGTCTGACTCGCCGAGTCATGTCGAGTGATCACATGGATTTAATGAGCGGACTCGACGAGTCCAAGTAGGGACAATCCGAGTAGGTACTGGGCAAAGAAAACCCTAAGTTCCGGGGTTGGAGCCTATTTAAAGGAACTTATGACCTTGGATGCGCCTCATATCTCCTGTGAGAAACCCTAAATTGCCATTGGTGCCATGGGAGAGTTCTTATGATGAAATCAAGTATTTTTGTGGGTTTTATGGAGGGAAAAGAGCATAATTCAAGCGAGCGAGATGGGCGCTGTGAATCTAGCATTTTTTCACATGGGAGTACTGTAGGAGGTATAATCTAGCATCTTTTCTTCTATTTTGGTTGGACCTCATGATCTTGGGAGTTTTAGGGTTTAACTCCCCTTATTTAGTGCTTATTAGCTAAGTGAAACATGATCTGAGATGGGAAACCTTATATCTAAACCTTGTGAGGTCTTTAGAGGCTAGGTGCCTCAGCTTTAGTGGTCCAAATGAGGGTTGATGAGAAAAAACCTTCATAAAGAGCATGTATTGGCGTTTTTGAAGCAATAGCATCATGTGTGAACATAAATATCGAAGCTTTACATAATTATTGAGCCTTGGGATGATAGATCTATAGTTTAGAGTGATAGATCTAGTTGAAATCGTCTGAAAGAGAAATCAGATCAAAGGGACTCGTTGAGTCCATGTCCTGACTCGAAGAGTCGACAAGGGTTTGTCCCGATGGATTGATTGTATGATAACTCGGGGAGTTGGGGGTCAACTCGACGAGCTGAACTGGACTTTTGAGACTTTTTAGGATATGAGGGGACTCGACGAGTCGTAGGAGTGCACTCGACAAGTTGGGTCACACTTGGACTGTTGACTCGAGTTCGACTTTTGCTGACTTTGGGGTTTTGGTCAACATAAATAGTAAAGAACCGCCTTTGATTATCTAAGTCGTGAAAAGAGTATTAATATGAGATATTCATCCTTTGTGTAAGGAGGTGGCTAGTTCGAGATCCGATCACGAGGTTATTTACTCACCTGCTAGCCGAGGTGAGTCTTCTCACTATACTTTACCTAGAGTGGTAATTAGAGTTATGTGACAGAGTATTTTTTATGCTATTTATGTGATGTGATCCACTGCATTATTTCTATGTGATTTATGTTGTGTGTGTGTTCCAAAGTATACAGAGTTACGACCGAAAGGTCCACAGAGTTAGGACCAGAGGGTCCACAGAGTTAGGACCAGTGGGTCCACAGAGTTAGGACCAAAGGGTCCATAGAGTTATAGCCTCGAGTGGCTAATATGTGTTTTACATGGTTTTTTGGGGAGCTCACTAAGCTTCGTGCTTGCCGTGTTATGTGTTATGTGTTTAAGGTTTCTCTTAGGATCACGGGACGACACCGGCTTGATTGTACACACCAGAGAAATATTATGCTTTGAGGATCCTGGATTACCATTTAATTAAACATGGAGCTATGTTTTGCGATTTTAATAAATGATGTTCTGTGAAATATGCACTGAGGATTATATGTTTTCAAAAGAAAAATTGTTTTGAAATTTATGGTGTTACAGATTAAGAGCTTGTGCTAGGACTTTATGGACGTGTAGAGTCATAAAGTTGGAAAGATTATGACATTATTATGCCTCTGGACCTTGGATTTGAAGTGGGAGCTTAAGTGTTGAAGCCATTAAGTACTTAATAAAGAAAATGGGGTTGTGAGGTTACGCTCTGCGTACTCGGTCAGCTCCCCCATAATCAGTCAATGCGAGGCTTACATACGCTGAGCGTACCTCCGGAGTACGCCTGGCGTAGTCGCATGGAACAACCAATTTTGAGTTAACTTGGTTGGGTTTACTCGATGGATTTATGGAGTTTGACCATGTTTGACCAAGTTGACTATTGAGGGTATTTTGGGTATTTTTGGGATTTTAATGGAATTGGTCACTTGGTGGATGTAGGTATTAAGTAGAGCTAAGATTCGGAGTCGATCCTTATCAGTTCTGCTCAGCTGTGAGGTGAGTTTTACTCACTATACTTTCAGGTCGAAGGCACCAAGGCCGGCCCATTGGTTTGATAAACTGATATTGTTGATATGTTGAGTATGGTATAGATATGCATGCTAGTCTTGATATGCTAATCTGGTAGATCTGTAGGACAACCTATGATACTGTCTGTTTATCTGTATATGATATTATCTATTATATTTCGACAAATTTTGTAGGTTGGGTTGAGGTTGTACCAGTGTTGCAGAAATCGGCCTTGGCGGCCAATTAATCGTTTGGTGGCCTTGAAACGATTATGATTAAGGATTTTGGAGGAAATTGGTCAAAATTGGTCAAACTCGGGCTTAGCGGTCCTCGGTGGGAAATATTTAAAAAAATTCAAAAAAATTAATTTTCAAACATTACACCAAAATTTTAAGTTTTCAATTTTAATTTTTCAAATTTGAAAATGTTATACTAAGAATTTCAAAATTTTAATATTTTAAAATTTTAATATTTTAAAACTTTAAATTTTGTAATACATAATTTTTTTAGGAAATATTAATTTTATTAATAATTTAGGGTCGCCGATTAATCCCTACTGAGTCCGATTAATCTCTTATCGCCAGTCGACCGTCGAGCTACCGTCAAGCGATTTCCACAACCTTGGGTTGTACTGCTCCGTGTTGTAGCCAACAAACCCTGGCACAAACCAGATATGAGCTGAGGGTAGGGGAGGGCATGTCGTACTCATACAGAGGGCTCATGAGCATTCCAGATACGAGCTGAGGGCCGGGAAGGGCATGCCAAACTCGTCTTGAGGGCATAGTGGTATTTAGTCCGATGACTAATCAGGCCGGAGAGCAAGCGAGACATAAGCTGTGGGCCAAGGGGGCAAGCCAGTCTTATGATATGGGCTCAGGGGTAATCCAGTATGTTAGGTATGGACTCGTTGCATGCTGTTATTATGTTATTGTTATTTGATAATGTATTGGTATTTTAGGGGAACTCAATAAACTTTAGGATTATACTTTTGGATTATGTTTCAGGTACCTCATAGGATCACGGGAAGGCGGAAGCGTGATCATGCACCTCCTAATATTTGGTTTCATGATTTTGGGATACTCTGATATTAAACATGTTTTGAAAACTATTTGTAAACAATGATGGTTTTTGGGTTGTTTTAAAAGTTTAAATTTTTCATGTATTTGATGGATGTTACATTATGATATGTCGTATTTTGGGGAACTCACTAAGTTTTATGCTCATGGTTGGTGGATTTAACATTTTTCAGGTACTTCCAGTTTCCAACAGAATGGCCTAGGTTGACTGTACAACATCTCCTTATGAATTTTCTACACCGATTATTATTGTATTACTCTGATGTTTAAACAATACATTTTACTCTAATTAGTTTTAAACAAATGGTTGTACAGATTCGATGTTTTAAAAATGAAAATTTTACTATGGTTTTTAGGACATTACTTTATTAAGATCTGAATTTACTATTTTAACTGTAAATCAATTATATATATATATATATATATATATATATATATATATATATATATATATTTGATTTGGAAGGACTGATGATAGCGACGGTGACTAGGGCGGTTGGTGGTGACATAAGGTAGTTGGTTGTGGTGGTTGTAACACCCCGTTTCGGTACATTACTTAATTCAGGGTTCGTGGACCATAATTCAATCATGTAATGGCTTTGGGGTTGAGGAAGTAAAGTTTAGAGCTTATTGAAGGCGGATAATATTGGTTATGAGATCTAACCCCTTTATTTGTGTACTGGAACGAAAGGGTAAAATGGGAAAAGTTTCATGTTGGGCTTCTTCTAACATACACGTTCAATTATCGTGTTTTGTTAGTTTAAAATGAATATTATTAAATATTATATGGTCTTGAGCATTGAGTTCTAAAAATATAGTTATTACAAGAATTGAAGTAAAACTATGTTTAGAATCATTCAGAAAGTGATGGGAAGTCTTATGAGATTCCGATCAAAAAGTCAAATATTGAAATTAATGAAAATGTAACATTTAAGTCGGAAATAAGTAAAAATAATATTATTGATAATTGTAAGTTATCTTGTTAGAAACGTTTAAGAAAAAACCTCATCGAAATCTGAGTTATAACAAAGAACTTATGACTTATTGAAGTTTCACAACAGAACTGGCACGACACCATATGACGTAAAAATTGAGTTTACTATAAACTACTTTTTAGCTTTAGTGATCTAAATAAAAGTCATAGTATTCGTTAAACCGAGAATTCTCATAAAAAGAACGTCCAAATCTGACTTCGTATGAGGAAGTTAAGATTTTTCTAAGATTCGGCATAACAGTACACAACCCGAAACTCGAAATAAAGATCGAGTGATTTTTAGCCGACACAACTTAAACGAGAATCGATGATCTCGTCAATAGTAGTACAACGGTAAAAAGATAGATGAAAACGGACGTCAGATGAAGAAGTTATGAATTTTTAACGGACTTTTCCTGCCCCGGCCTGTTAAAAATATAATATTAAAAATTAAATCAAAATTAGCAGACGGAGGTTAAATTAAAGTTGTAGAGTAAAATTTCACCTACGCGTGGGTGTAAAGAACGTCAAAAATGGAGCCGGTATGCAAAAGATATGAATTTTTGAAGTTTTAAATATAAAATTTGATGCTTATCCGAAGGAGTACGCCCAGCGTACTCATGTTCACGGTCAGAAGTTGGCCATGTCGCTCCTTTCTTCGCATGTTAGACATGTGTTTCATACAAGTGACACCTTCGAAGCTCGGAAACCAAACAGATGACACGTAGCTCGTACGCGAGGCTTCAGCCACCTATAAAATGGGTGCGAGGCTGCCAGGTTTTTGTTTAGAAATTTCACACTTTTACACCCACAACTCTTTTGTAAGTTACCCTAACACCCCGCCACCCCCCCCTGAAGCCTAGAAAACATCCGCGACACCCGAAGCAAGTCCCGGCGCACTGAAGACACAAGAAAATAATATTTTCAAGTTGAAACTCTGCCCGCACAAGGTTTGGTTTTCAACAAAATTCCCCGGCTTCGTCAAAGAAGTCATTTTTAGACATGAAGTGCTGCCCAAATTATCATTTTATCATTCGGTTATTTCACGGTGAGCTTAATATAGGGACAATTGTATGTTCTGTGTTATATGTGCAATGTGCTTTCCCATGTCGTTATGATAATGAAGCTTTACCTTTGACCATGAAGTGAACGACTAAACATCACTTTGGTACTGATATGTAGCCTTTGACCATGAAGTGAAGGATTAAGCATCACTTTGGCATTGGCAGAAGGCTAGGTAGGGCTGAAAGCCTGTAAATTGCTAGCAAAATGATAATTCAGAATTCGTTTATTTTCTATGCCACATGGGCTGAAGTCTTATTGATGTATATCTTGTTGAAATTGTTGTATTTCATTGATTGTAAATCTTTGAATAACATTATTCATTGATAAGGAAAGCCTGTCATATGATACTCATTTGTCTTTGTTGTTCTTTGTCCCCCTCTGCTTCTGTCATATATATATATATATATATATATATATATATATATATATATATATATATATATATATATGGCATAATGTTATATTGTAATTGTTATTGAACTTACTAAGTGTCACCGCTTATCCCTCTTAGTGTTAAATTATTGCAGGTCATAAGCCACCAATATAGTTATTTACTGTTAGAAGATGTAGAATAGATTATATATATATATATATATATATATATATATATATATATATATATATATATATATATATATATATATATATATATATATATATAGTTTTTGTATTTAGTGTATAAATTCCTGGTAAGTTATGTAATATATAAAACCTTGTAAAAACCTCGTTAGTCGGTTTGTATCCTGTCTTTTGTAATAAGACCATATACGTAAAATATGCTTTGTTGAATCAAAAAGTGACCCTCTTGAACTTCAGCTACCGCAGCCTCCAAGCTACCGCAGTCAAGCGATCTCTTCACCTGGCCATCCGCAGTCATTATCTTTACTTAGTTTATTTGTCTTTTTCTGTAAAACACTCTAATGTCCAGTATGCCTTGCATGGCTACTTTTAGAGTTGTTAAATTATCTTTATAAATAGAGTTCATTTCTCATGTAATTGTATGGGTGTAAATCTCTCCTCATATTCTAATACACATCAGTTCTCATTCTATCTTACTTATCAAAGCTTCTTACTCTCATCATCTCTCCTCGTAGAGCAAGTCACTTGTGACTTAATCACTAAGCTAGATCTCGCTTACTAACTTGGTTTGAATGCATTCCTTGTTATGAATATGCTTTTTTGTATACTTGATATAACAATTGTTGTCATTTACATTCCTTACTTTTCCGCATCTAACTCACTAACTTCTAACACTTAATATTATTGTTGAGCTAACAGATCCTTCGAGATTAACTATTCCGCTATGTACTTGTTCTAACGATTTGTTCAAGTGTATCTCAAAGTTTTTCTCTCAACAATTGGTATCAGAGCCATAGTGATTGCTTTTTGAAAATCGAAACTCTGATTTTTCGAAGAGCTTTCTATACCACTGAAGCTCATTTCTTAAACACAAAAATTCTTCAAAATGGCACAATCGTTATCACTAAATGTCTCCAACGGTGTTGGTGGTTCTAATCGAGCCCCAATATTGGTTGCAAATGAGTATCATCACTGGTCTCAAAGGATGGAAAGATATCTCAAACGACTTGGTAGAGATGTTTGGCGATCTATAGAGGAAGGACCACATGTTCCAGTCCTCACACCTGTCCAACCTGATGGAGCCACTGCAAGGCTAGGAGGAGGTCAACCAGCTTTAAACCGTCCCACCAAAGATGATCTCGACAAGATGGAAAATGATGCTATTGCCTTTTGTGAAAGCTCTTGTGGAGTTGCTCCTGACAACTTCGACATCATCATAAACTGCAAATTAGCAAAGGAGATTTGGGATGTTCTCAAAAACTTGTACGAAGGTTCAGAGCAGGCTCAAGACAAGAAGCTTACTACGGCCCTCAACGAATTTAACAACTTCAAAGCTCACTCCGGTGAAAGTTTGGAAGAATCTTTTAAGAGATTCAACTTGATTGTCACAAAACTGTCCAATGCGGGCACCGTCCACAGCAATCATGAAACAAATCTACAATTCCTTAATGGCATGGGAAGACATTGGACAACAGCCAAAATGATTGTACAAGGTGATAGGAAGATTCACTCGTTATCTCTCTATAAGCTTTATGGTGAGTTGCAAGCTCAAGAGTCCACTGTACTCAAGGACTGCTCAGACTTCGGAGGTCCACTTGCTCTTGTAGCGCAATCACCCCACACTAAAACTTATCCCACTTCGTATGACTCATCACCGCAGTCATATGAAGCAGACTCAGAATATGATGATGAAGAAGAGTTTCAAAATGCCATTCCCCTTGTCAGTCAAAAACTCAATCGCTTACCACCTTCATTTCGTAAAAATCAACAATACAACCGACCACCTTTCAACTGCAACTTTCAAAATAATCACTTTCGTTCCACCAAGAATCCTCTCCCTCCACCGCAGCCTCAGCAAACACAATCTAAAGACGTACCACCGCAACTTCAATCAACTGACTTCGGTACCTCTTTAGAAGACAAAAGTGACATTGATATTTGTCACAAGTGCAACGAGGAAAACCATTTTTCCAATGATTGCAAGGAAAACGTAGTGAAAGATAGAGCCTTCTATCTCAGAATGGCTCAAGAACTGGAGGACAAAGAAAAGGGAAAAGCATACGTTGCTCAAGTGAAAAGGAATCATCAAGTGTGGTCATCCGGAGACGAAGATGAAGACAACCGCAGTAAAGGAGAAGGCAAGATCTGTATGATGGCAACTGCTGATGAAGACGGCTCAACCAAACTAAAGAAGAACCATTGCTATATGGCGAAAGATGGAACTCTTAGCATTGTGGAACAGGTAAAACTTATGATTCAAACTTTAAATTATAGCATGCATGACTGTCAACCTTACTTGGACACACTTAATGACACATGTGCTACCGTACTTACAGACTACAATAAAGCCTTAGATGAGAAGAACATCGCTTCGCAGGAGATGTTCCATGTTAGAGGACGTTTGGACAATAAGAGACTCAAAATGGCAATGTTAGAGAAGGACTTGATGCTAGAAAAAGATGCTAGGATGTTAAGTGAAACACAACTAGAAATAGCCTTGAATCAGAGAGATTTAGCACAGAGTGAAATTGTACGCTTAAATCTTTTAATTGAAAAGCTTTTTAATGAAACTGAGGCCACTGAGAATCTTGTTAATAATGGTAATGTTGATAACACTTTTAATTGGGGTTGGTCTAATGGTTACCCAACCGTAACGGACTCCTCACCTCGGTTCACACCGGAACGTCCCTATGTCACTCCAGACCGAACCTTCTTATTTCCAGTTAATGACAAGACATTTCCTGAGGATATTCAAGCTCATTTTTGTAAACTTCATGATCTGAGTAATAACTGTGTTATCGAGGAAATTCTCCCTGAATTTTCTAATCACGTTGATAACATAGATCACTCTGATTCTCAGACATCATCCGTAGTCGATGAGGAAATTGTTGTAGAATGTCTTGAAGTCAGATTAGACTTCCCATCTCTACAGTCTGACCGCAATGTTCCTAACCGCAATCATGAACTGCAAACCGTCCCATTACCCAGTAACAATTGTCCCACTAAAGTGTCCACCAAGACTTACTCTACGGTTGTTCAAAGCACTACACCGCATACCTTAGTTAAAAATTTATGTGACTATTGAACCAATTAATCATGAATTGCCAATCGACAATTTTGAATTTGGTCAATGTTCTCAAAATCCTGACTTCTCCAGTTCGAATGAATCAAGTCCCTGTTTTTCAAAATCTTCAAAAGAATTAAGGAAATCGCAATTAAATGTCACTGACTGCGGTTCTCCTAAGACCGAAGCAAAAAGAGCTTTTAAAGAAGAATTTCGCTCCCGTGGGAAGCAACGGGAAATTCATGCAAAACAAAAAAAATATGTGAAATGTCCAAAGTCAAAGAGTCCAGAAAAACTTGTTTTCTCAAATTATCATTTCAAGAAAACTGTTTCCAAGAAAACAAAAAGGAAGGAGCTTATTGTTTCTGACATTGCTCAAAAAACACCTGACTCTAAGGATAAGTCTTTTTGATCAAATGGTTTTCAAGTCTATTCATTAGACAATCCAAAATGGAAAGGTATTCTACCTACTCCGATGCTTCCAAAGTCACTTTTAAAAACTCAAAAATGGAAAGGAATTTTGCCAACCTCGACACTCAAAAGGTCACCTCAAGAGTTTATGAAATCACATCATAAAAGGCCTGCACGTGTCTACACAACTGTGAGACCTGCAAAAAACACCTTTTCAAAACACAGATACAGAAGGATCAAATATTACAATCCTCGGACCGGACAAAAGCATATTTTTTCATCAAAACAACTGACTAAGCCAAATGTCAGGCTAAATGAGAAAAAGTTCACGTGTCAATGTCAATGTCAAAAGATCTTCTCTCATGACAAATCTCATCGTTCTCAAAAGACACGTAACTATCCACAATCTCACAAAGCTCCAAAAGATCTCAAACACCCAGGACTAGGCTTGAAAGTTGACTTAAAACCTGTCCCTGTCACCTCACATCATGCATCGATTAATACCTCATATGTGACTCCGGGCTCCAAACTCGCTTGGGTGCCTAAATTAACCACTTAATTTCTATAGGCATTGTGCAAAGGGGAACACGAAGAAGAATGGTTGATCGACAGTGCCTACTCCTTGCACATGAACGGAAGGTTAGAATACATTCGGGATTTCAGGCCTATATGCAATGGTGGAAATGTTACATTCGACAACAATGTGAATGGAATCATCCGAGGTTACGGTGTACTCACTACAGGGAACTTTTCAATACAGATGGTTGCTTATGTAGAAATCCTTAAACACAATCTTATCAATGTTGGCCAACTATGTAAGGTAGGCCATCGATTTGAGTTTGATGATCAAATATGTTATGTTATGACGAGTGACAGAAGTACTTGCTTAATCAAGTCACGATCCGAAGGCACCATGTATCCTCTGGATGTCTCTCTCATCATTGGTAAACCGCAGCTGTGTTTTCTCTCCAAAGTTGTATCCGAAGTTAGCTAGTTATGGCACCGCAAGCTCGCTCATCTCAACTTCAAGTACATCAACACCTTGGTTACTGGAGAGCTGGTCAGAGGATTATCCATTCTTAAGTTTAGCAATGACACTCTATGTCCTGCTTGTGAATGTGGTAAGCAGTCCAAAGCAAGTCACCCCATGGTGGTTGATTCTTCAATATCTGAACCACTTGAACTTCTACACATTGATCTCTGCGGTCCATCAACCGTAGCCAGTCTTCATCACAAAAAATACATATTGGTTATAGTTGATGACTTCACTCGCTTCACATGGGTATTCTTCCTCATACTTAAATCTGAAACACCGCAGATTCTCATCAACTTCATCAAAGAGATAGAACTTTAGATCAAGCTACCTGTAGGACGCATCCGCAGTGATAATGGCACTGAATTCACTAATCATCCTCTCAACAACTTCTTGGTGTCAAAAGGTATCTCTCATAATTTTTCAGCTCTGTATACACCTCAACAAAATGGTGTAGTAGAAAGGAGGAACCGTACTCTAGTGGAAGCAGCTAGATCCATGCTCAACTTCGCACATCTTCCTTTTTACTTTTGGGCTGAAGCTGTAGCCACTGCACACTTTGTTCAGAACCGAAGCATTGTGTGCAAACGCCTCAACAAGACACCATATGAGGTTCTCAACAACAGGAAACCAAATGTTTGTTTCTTTCACATCGTTAGGTGTAGATGGTTTGTGATCAATAACAAAATCAGCTTAACAAATTTCCACCAAAGTCCGATGAAGGCATTTTTCTTGGCTACTCTACAAACAAGGTTGCTTATCAGGTTCTTATCAGATGAACGAGGCTTATCATTGAAAGTTTTGATGTGAAGTTCTATGACACTTACATCCGCAACACCCCTCCATCTATTGAAACCACTGCCATCATGGAAAGTGACATCCATGCTTCTTCAGGTCCTCTAAACCTGGTTGAAGTAAATTATGATGATCTCTTTGACCCTGTTGAAACGGCAAAACTATCCGAAATTCTTGTGTCACCAACTGCTCAACAACAACACGCTGATGTTTCTGGTCCATCTTTATCCGAAGTAGGATCTCTCAATACTTTCACCTCTCCGGTTGAGGGGGAAAGCTCTACTCCAGATCAAGCAACAACCATCGAGGTTCTAGTATTAGATGATGCTCAAGCTCCTCTTCCTAAAAGATCATTACCATCAAATGTATCTTCGGATTCGGATGATGAAATCATAGAGACCATTGACACTCTAACCAACTCAGCAATCCAGGGGGAACCTTCTCAGGTTCCAGAGGAACTACCATCAGCAATCCAGGGGGAACCTCTCCAAACTACTCAAGAAAATGTCATTCTCACTCCAACAAGTCAAGATGATTCCGCAGGCTGTTCACAAATCCAGGGGGAACTTCCTTCTCCATCGGAAGCAACCTATGATATTGAAAACATTCCTTCTACCACAGCTGCTGACCATCTGATGCCTCGTCTACACGTATGGACGAAGGATCACCCACCAGGTCAAATTATTGGCAACCCATCCGCAGGTATACAGACTCGATCTGCCAAAGATCTATCTGATCCTTGTCACTATGCAGCATTCATGTCCACAGTCGAGCCTCGATCTATCAAAGAAGCATTATTGGAACCAAATTGGATTTTTACAATGGAAGAAGAACTGGAAGAATTTGAAAGAAACAAAGTATGGCAACTTGTTCCCATTTCACAAGGCCATACTATTGTTGGTACAATATGGGTGTTCAAAAACAAGTTAGATGAATCTGGTGCTATTATCCGAAATAAAGCACGAATAGTTGCAAAAGGGTATAGTCAACTGGAAGGGGTTGACTACGATGAAACATATGCTCCGGTGGCAAGAATGGAAGCAATTCGAATCTTTTTAGCATATGTTGCCCATAAAAACATCAAGGTACACCAAATGGATGTCAAAAGTGCCTTTCTCAATGGGGAATTAAAAGAAGAGGTTTATTTGCAATAACCTCTCGGGTTTGAAAATATTGAATTCCCCGACCACTGCTACAAGCTTCAAAAGGCAGTCTACGGTCTGAAGCAAGCTCCAAGAGCTTGGTATGAGACTCTTTCTGAATTCTTAGTCTCTTCAGGCTACAAAAGGGGAGAGATTGATCCCACACTATTTAGAAAAGCAAACGAGTCTCACTTTATGCTTGTACAAATATATGTGGATGATATCATCTTCGGATCATCTGATCAAGGAATGGTGGATAAATTTGCTAAGCTCATGAAAAACAAATTTCAAGTGAGCATGAATAGAGAGATTAACTTCTTTATAGGTCTTCAAGTCAAACAAATTCAGCAAGGGATATTCATTCATCAAGAGAAATACACCACTGAACTTCTGAAGAAATACTCTATGGACAATTGTGATGGGTTTTGGCCATATGAACATTCCTATGTGCACATGCAAACCCTAATGCTTGGATCTAGGTTTCTCTAATTATACATGCATTGGATCCAAGACTTCTAATGACTAATGGAGTATAAGAACAATACAAAATCAAAATTAGAAGCATACCTTGAAACACTTGTTTGATCTTCTAGTTCTTGGAGCTTTAGAGTCACAAATGTCACTCCTCTAATGGCTTACAAACACAAACTAGCAAGAGGATGATTTGAGAGAGAGGAGAGGGAATAGAAATCGGCCAGGTTTTCTTTGCTTTAGTAGAGGTGCCGATTTCCCTTTCCCCAAGGGTCTATTTATACTTTTAAGGCTTCTAGGGTTTCACCCTTAAACCCTAGTTGGATAATCTTTACTCAAAGAAATACAAATCCTTTCCAAGATAAGCCCTTGGACGATTTGTGGCTTATCCCAAGCCCTAGAAATCATCCAACCCTATCCAAGAAGGATTTACAGCCTAAAGTGTAACTATCAAACAATTGACAGTTTATACCCTCTTATTTAATTAATCTCTTTAAGTCACCAAATTAATTCTAATTAATTTATGACTTATATTAATCAAATAACAATATTATTATTCCTTATATTATTCTCATAATATATCAATAATATTTTTTGTCTCATAATAAATCATCCTGTCAAGTTGCTATGCTGAAGGCAACCCAAAAGGACCATGCACAATCGGATCAAATACTTGCCTATTATAGTTGTAGTCTTAGACACTATTCCAACAGTCTCCCACTTGGATAAGTCTAGTAACTATATGCACAAGTACAATTCGATTTGCAATCGTAGCTCTCAAAGACACTGTCAAATTCTGATCTAATCAATCTTGTCCTTTAGATAAGGGATCGTACAGTCCTCTGTTAGATATCATGCTGACAATTCTATGGAATAATTTGTCTAGCATTTTGGTTTCTCGATCTCCGATTCATTTGACATAGAACTTAATCGAACACATCAATTCAGTTCTGACCGGGCCCGGCACATAAGTCAAATCAAATCATCGAGCAGCCGAGATATCGCTTTTACCCTCTTGGGATAAAAGTAATAGATAAACTTCGACTTATATGCATTTACTTATTCATTAATCAACTATACACAACAATGCGTTTTATAACACCGAGTTACTGATGCGTTTTCGCATTGTCAATGTACAACCAATTAACAAATAACAAACCATATATCTAGGTTTTAAGACTATATGATATTATCGTCTTGCGATCACCCTTTTATATCATATTCCATAAGGTGATTCCAGCAAGCGCGGGTTTGTTCCAATGCTCAAAACCAGTTCATAAGTACTCACGAACGTTGCAGCAACCTTTTTCTATGTCTAAAACCATTTAGACAATCTACACACCGATTCATGACAATCTTCATTCATATCTACTTCCCACACATGAACGATTGTGGACAATTTGAATAATTCGATTATTCTTAATAAACTCAATTATTATGGAAGTCAAAACATGCAAAAAATGAAACAATAGTTAAACAATTAACACAAGACAGTAACATTACTCATAAATAATACTCCTTTATTTAATCATCAAATGTTAATTACATTTATATATTACACGTTTCTACTACTATCTAATCTAAGCTAATATCATCCTTCAGCCCAATACTCCTAGCATGCTTCAAGTGTTTAACCCTACTCAGTCCCTTCGTAAGCGGATCTGTTGGGTTATCTTCTGATTATATCATCTTCACTACGAGTTGTCCTTCTTCTACACGATGTCTAATAAAGTGATATTTTATGTCGATATGTCGAGATCTACCATGATCCCTTGGATCCTTGGTCAAGGCAACCGCTCCTTCATTATCACAGAAAATCTCCATGGGCTCCTTTATGGCAGGTACAACTCCAATATCACCGATGAAGTTCTTCAACCATATTGCCTCCTTCGACGCTTCGCTCGCTGCAATGTACTCTGATTCGCACGCTAAATCAGCTTCGGTTTCCTGCTTGGAACTTTTCCAAGTTACTGCTCTTCCGTTTAGGGTAAAGACCCAGCCCGACTGCGAATGGTAGTTGTCCCTGTCGGTCTGAAAACTGGCGTCACTATACCCTCGCACCTACAAGTCATCACTCCCTCCGAGGACTAAGAACCATTCCTTCGTCCTCCGAAGGTACTTAAGGATATTCTTAACCGCAATCCAATGGGCTCTGCCAGGATTCCCTTGATATCTGCTAACCATGCTCAAAGCAAAGGCTACATCAGGGCGAGTACAAGTCATAGCATACATGATTGACCCAACTGCGGAAGCGTATGGTACTCGGCTCATTTCTGCTATTTCAGCTTCGGTACTCGTACTTTGAGTCTTACTCAACTTGGCATTACTTTGTATCGGTAATTCTCCCTTCTTCGAGTTTTCCATACTAAAACATTTTAGTACCTTCTCTAAGTAAGTGTTCCGACTAAGTCCTATTAGTCTCTTACTTCTTTCTCTTACTATCCTTATTCCCAAAATATAAGAAACCTCTCCGAGGTCCTTCATAGCGAAGCACTTCCCGAGCCAGGAGTTAACCTCCTACAGAGTCGGGACGTTGTTTCCTATGAGTAATATGTCATCGACATATAGAATGAGGAAGCTTACTATACTCCCACTGGCTTTGACATATACACACGATTCATCTTCGCTTCGTACAAATCCAAACTCTTTGACTTTCTCATCGAAGCAAAGATTCCATCTGCGAGATGCTTGCTTAAGTCCATAAATGGACTTCTCAACCTTACACACTCTATTCGGATGCTTTGGATCCATAAAACCCTATGGCTGAGCCATGTAAACATCCTCAACCAACTTCCCGTTAAGGAAAGCGGTCTTGACATCCATTTTCCAAATCTCATAATCATGAAATGCGGCAATATCTAGCATTACTTTAATAGACTTTATCTTCGCAACTGATGAGAAGGTCTCATCATAGTCAACTCCTGGAGTTTGAGTAAAGCCCTTCGCAACCAATCATGCCTTATACGTGTGTACTTTTCCATCCACTTCGGTCTTCTTCTTGAAGATCAATTTGCACCCAATGGTCTTACGTCCGGGCACATTATCAACCAAATTCCAAACTTGGTTATCATACATGGATTGGATCTCGCTATCCATCGCCTCTTTCCATTTCGCAGACTCCAGGCCTGCCATGGCTTCCTTATAGCTATTAGGTTCATCAAGTTTTATTAGTGTACCATCACTAATATACGTGTCCCCTTCGGTAGTAATATGAAAACCATAAAACTGGGGTTGAACTCTAACTCTTTCGAAACGTCTAAGAGGTAAGGATTCATCAATCGGTTCAACCGGAGTTTCCTCCTCGTGTTGAGTGCCAGCGGTAGAGGTTCCTTCATCTATCGATTCTTGAATCTCTTCAAGCTCGATTTGCCTCCCACTGTCTCCTTGGCTTATGAGTTCTCGCTCTCGGAAAACTCCTCTCCTTGCAACAAAGACAACATTGTCCTTTGGTCTTTAGAAGAGATATCCAAAGGATTTCTGCGGGTAGCCAATGAAAATACATCGCTCACTACGAGGTTCGAGCTTGTCGTGAGTATCTCGTCTTACGAAATCCTCGCAACCCCAAACCTTGATATGTGCCAACGAGGGAGCGTTCCCTGTCCACATCTCGTGAGGTGTTTTGGCAACCTTCTTAGTAGGGACTCGGTTAAGGGTATGGGCGGCAGTCTCAAAGGCATACCCCCAAAAAGAGAATGATAGTGAAGCACGACTCATCATAGAGCGAACCATGTCGACCAAGGTTCGATTACGCCTTTCTGCCACACCATTCAATTGTGGTGTCCTAGGTGGCGTCAATTGTGAAACTATTCCACACTCTTTGAGATAATCGTGGAATTCAAGACTTAGGTACTCTCCTCCTCGATCGGATCGAAGCGTCTTGATTTTCCTGCCCAATTGATTCTCCACTTCATTCCTGAACTCTTTGAACTTTTAAAAATTTTCTGACTTTTGCTTGATTAAGTAGATATATCCATATCTACTATAGTCATCGGTAAAAGTCACATAGAAGCGGTTCCCATCCTTTGTGGTTGATCTAAATGGTCAACATACATCGGTATGTATTAGGTCCAATAGACCCTCACCCCATTCACACGTACTTATGAAGGGTAACTTAGTCATCTTTCCAAGTAAACAAGACTCGCATGTGTCATCTTCCCTAAGGTCGAATGACTCCAACACTCCATCCTTTTGGAGTTGGGCTATGCGCTTCTTGTTGACATGTCCAAGACGACAATTCCACAAAGATTCTCTATCCATACTATTGGAAGAATCCATGCATAAAACATCATTTCCTAAGTTATCTACAATCATAAAGGTTTCATAAATTCCATTACATGGTATAGCTTCAAAATAAAAGACACCATTTAGATAAGCCAAAATAGAACCATTCTCATTATTAAAAGAAAATCTAAAACCTTGTCTAAACAAACCATGAAATGAAATGATGTTTCTATCCATTTCTAGCGAATAACAACAATTGTTCAAATCTAAAGATAAACCATTCCTAAGCACTAAAGAATATACTCCAATCTTGGTCATAGGCAACGATCTTCTGTTCCCCATGATTATATTTATTCTTCCAGCCTCCACATCCCTATTTCTTCTTAGTCCCTACACATTAGAACAAATGTGGTAACCACAACCGGTATCAAGAACCCAAGAAATAGCATGAGATGAATCGTTAGATTTAATTGTGAATATACCTGCGAAAGACGGCTTGATATTTCCTTCCTTGATGGCTTGCAGGTACTCTGGGCAACTTCTCTTCCAATGTCCTATCTTGTGGCAGTGGTAGCACTCTGCCTCCTTTAGGTTAGAGCAGGGTTTAGCAGGATCAACTTTGTTCCCACTAGAAGAGGCACCATCTCGGGACTTAACCTTGCGATGGTTCTTAGATGAAGCCTTCCTCTTCTTTCCCCTTCCTTGTCCAATAGCCAACACAGGAGCAGCGGGTGGATTGGGAGTTAGTGCAACAGACTTGTCCTTGAAGTTGCTCTCAGCGACCCTCAAGAGACCTTGGAGCTTGCTTAGGGTCACCTCTTCTTTGTTCATGTGGTAGGTCATCCTAAATTGATTATAACTTGGAGGCAAAGAGTGAAGCACCATGTCGATCGCCAAGTCTTCCGCAAAGTAAACATTCAACTTGCAAAGACGGTCGACATACCTTTGCATCTTTTGCAGGTGCACGGTAAGAGACTCTCCATGACCCATTTTAGCGGAAATCATGTTAGTGAAAATCTCATAATGCTCTTGTCTCGCGTTTTGGTGGTATCTCTCCAACAAGTCTTGGTGCATCTCGTACGGGTACATGTCCTCATAGGACTTTTGGAATTCGGAGTTCATAATGGCTATCATGATGCAATGTACCTTCGTTGCATCACGCTCGTGAGTTTCAAAAGCGGTCATTTCAGCCGGAGTAGTGATTTCAGGGTTGATTTTCTCGAGCTTCTCATCGAGGACATACTCCTTGTCCTCATAGCGAGCAATAGTGCGAATGTATCTTATCCATTTGCTAAAGTTCGTCCCATCGAAAGTGACCTTTTGACAAAGGCTCATCAATGTGAATGAACTAGCAGCAGCGTTGTTTGCGTTTGACGTCTACAAATAGAAAGGACAAAGATAGATTAGAATATGAATCCCTAATTATCACCCAATAAGAAAATTAGGGCTAGGATCCAACAACAATATTTACATATTAGAAAAGGGATACCGTAATCTAACATGCAAACAATTTGAAGGTAAGTGAATGACGATTCACAAATTCTCCATCACGAAAACATAACTTTAAGTTCTAAATGTATTGAGAATTCCTAGGTCTAGATGAGATTCATTGAAACTTTTCAATGGCATGTTTAAATCTCGATATGCCCCTCTTGTTTGTGACTGGGATACCGAGGATCACAAAGCGGGTGTGAATTACCATGGAAATTTACATCGTGCCTTCATTGTAACGATCACCTATTCGATGTGCCGGTAAACCACACACGCTCCATCGAACTATGATAAACAATGAATCACCCTTTGCCACCTTTGCTTAGAACCAATTAGTATGCAGGTAAACCACACACGCTCCACTAAGATTGGGATTGCATCAATTCACTTTTCCTAAAGTAACTAAGATTGGGAAATTTTGAAAAACATGTAGTTACTTTGTATTTCATACTATACTTTTAATGAGAGATGAGGTTGCCCTATCCTACCCGTTCGGCTAACGACCCTCCACCGATCAAGCAAGCGGTGGGTGTGAGTGTACACCCATTAAGCGCCGTTTTATAGGTAGCAACCTTATACTCACCTTATAGACCGGCTTCGTGAATGAGGCCTACTAACGGTAAGACTAGCATTTTAGTTATACATATATATACATATTAATCTTGTAATATTATATTAGTATAGGGTTGGATTTTAAACTTGTAGAACTCTAGGGTTTGAAATTTAAATTGTCTAAATTAAACTTTTAATCATAAAACATAAATTTCAAAACTTGAGGGCAAGTTTTAAACATTTAAAACATGGAGGATCAAATAACAAATAATCTTAATTAACAATTAATTCCACTATTATCCATATTTGATTTATTTAATGATTTCTTGCAAAAAAATTTACCAATTTTATCACATAAGGAAATTAAATATTTTATTAATTGATAAATATCTTTAATTAGATCAAGATTAAAGTCATATATATCAAGAAATTGGATTAGGGTTGATCTAATATGATAAAGGCAAGTTTCCATAAGATAAATATAAAAAAAATCCCGATTTTGGCCCTTCCTGACGCTCGGACTCGTCGAGTTCCCAACTGGACTCGTCGAGTCAGGCCAACTCGTCGAGTCCACCATGGGACTCATCGAGTTCATGACACAGAACCACAAAATTCGAATTTTGCAAGCAATATGCATCAATTTAATAGAAACCAATCTAGGCTCTGATACCACTGATGGGTTTTGGCCATATGAAGATTCCTATGTGCACATGCAAACCCTAATGCTTGGATCAAGGTTTCTCTAATTAAACATGCATTAGATCCAAGACTTCTAGTGACTAATGGAGTATAAGAACAATACAAAATCAGAATTAGAAGCATACCTTGAAACACTTGTTTGATCTTCTAGTTCTTGGAGCTTTAGAGTCACAAATGTCACTCCTCTAATGGCTTACAAACACCAACTAGCAAGAGGATGATTTGAGAGAGAGGAGAGGGAATAGAAATCGGCCAGGGTTTCTTTGCTTTAGCAGAGGTGCCAATTTCCCTTGCCCCAAGGGTCTATTTATACTTGTAAGGCTTCTACGGTTTCACCCTTAAACCCTAGTTGGATAATCTTTACTCAAAGCAATCCAAATCCTTTCCAAGATAAGCCCTTGGACGATTTGTGGCTTATCCCAAGCCCTAGAAATCATCCAACCCTATCCAAGAAGGAGTTACAGCCCAAAGTGTAACTATCAAAAAATTGACAGCTTATACCCTCTTATTTAATTAATCTCTTTAAGTCACCAAATTAATTCTAATTAATTTATGACTTATATAATCAAATAACAATATTATTATTCCTTATATTAATCTCATAATATATCAATAATATTTATTGTCTCATAATAAATCATCCTGTCAAGTTGCTATGGTGAAGGCAACCCAAAAGGACCATGCACAATCGGATCAAATACTTGCCTAATATAGTTGTAGCCTTAGACACTATTCCAACAAATTGCTCCTCGACTAAGGTTCCTATGGGCTTCGGATATAAGATCTTTGTTGATCCTTCTGGCGAATCTATGGATCACAAGACTTACACAGGTATCATTGGCTCTCTTATGTACCTCACCGCAAGCCGACCGGACATTGTCTTTGCTATTGGTGTATGTGCAACGTATCAGACTGACCCAAAAGTGTCACACATGACCACAGCCAAACAAATTCTTCGATACCTAAAAGGAAGCAAATCTCTTGGTCTATGGTACCCCGCAGGCAATGACTTCAGTCTTCAAGCGTTTTCTGATACGGATCATGCTAGATGCAAACTTGATCGAAAAATTACATCTGGTGGATGTCAATTTTTAGGAGGTGGACTTGTTAGCTGGTTCTCAAGAAAACAAAGTTGTGTTTCTTTGTCTTACGCAGAAGCAGAATATGTGGCCGCAGCCAGTTGTTGTTCTCAAGTTCTATGGATGAAGACTCAACTATTAGACTACGGTTACAGAATGATGTGGATACCAATCTACTGTGATTCTGAAAGTGCCATAGCGATTTCTCATAATCCTATTCAGCACTCCAAGACTAAACATATTGAACTACGGTATCATTTCATCAAAGACCACATTCTGAAAGGTAACATCGAACTCATCTTTGTCCCTACTCATGAAGAGATTGTTGATGTCTTTACAAAAGCACTTGACTCTACCAAACTCAATGAGTTCTTACAAATGTTAGGGATGATGAATCCGAACCCTCAATTCTTCTTGAATTGATAGGTACTGCATACCTTCTTGGTCTCCATTGTGGTTCTAGATGAAAGACACTTATAACAGATGGTTTTGGTACATTCTGTGTACCATAGTCAATGTACCGCAACCATATATTATATCTACCTTTCATGGGTATTTCTTGTTTGTTGTTACTAATTTTTGTACAAGTGCTTTTCTCAGTTTCTCCCACTGCAGTCATCCGTAATGCCAAGGAAACCATCCACAATGATGTCTTCATCCACAGTCACATTAATTGTTTTACCGACGGTTCATTTCTTTTTGAAAAACAAAAAAATAGTGTGCTATTTAATGATTCTTCATTAAATAAAACATTAAATAAAAACATTCCTTTGAGAAACTGTCACATTCTTTTCTTCCAAAACCTCGTGTCAGACCTATTTTAGGTATGATGACAAAATAAAAGATTTTCCAAATCAAATCCTCTATTATGTCTTTACCTATTACCCTAAACATCGCATTCGTTACGACTTCTGCTTTATCCAACGGATTTTTCTCAGCCACCCTCCACACGTTCTCAAGACGTGATTTTACCTCTGACATTTCATTAATTGCAAAGTTCTTTTTCTGGTTAATCCCAATTTCCATATTTATCCCTTTTTTGTCAATTTGTGGTCAAGATTAAAAGATGCTTATCCTTAGTTAAACCCAAATGTTTTTACCCAAATTTCACCTAGGTCAAAAACATAAACGTTTCCTGCTCCAATAAACCATTATAAAATCCTTTTCTTCTCCACAAAGAACTTTTTACGCTCTTAAAAAAAACTTAATCTCTCTCTGTATTCTTCAAGCTCTCAACAACTCGACAATGGTGAAATTCGGTGCTTCCAAGAAACAAACCAAAGCCTCTGGATCAGTGAACCCAACTGGTTCAGATTCTTCCACAATTGCCCTGAGCAATTTTAGAGCAGTGTTCGACGATCAACCCACTTACAATGCACCAACCAAACTGATGATCATGTTCTTGAGGAATCATCCCCTGTCTGAACCTTTTGATGCATTTACAGACATTGTTCCACTCTCCACCCTCTACAAATGCGCTTTTTCTGGATATCGCCCTGTCAATAACCCTCAAGAAGTTCACCTAAACCTTGTTAATGATTCCTTGGTCATCCTGACCTAAGAAAGTGCCTTTCAGCCATTAACCTTCTGATTCATCCTTCCGTCAAGTTCTTCACACCATCAATGGCGGACATCACCTATGCACTATATCAAATGGGATATCAGAAGCCATTCAAAGGGATTAGTGAGTTCAAGAAAAATCAATTGCGTGTGGTATGGCAGTTTGTCTGTCACTTTATCATCCACAGTCTGTTCGGCAGAACCGGAGGCACAGGCAACATGGGATTAATGCTTCTAGAACTGGTTTGGAGCATCTTCTTCGGCCACGACGTCAACTACGGTCAGATTCTATGGGATGATTTTCTCTAGTACATTCCCAAGGAGAGCCCGAGGCAGAACCCATCCGAGCTTACTTTTTCTCGATTCTGGTCCTTGTGCAAATCAGATCTGCATGCGGATGCCAAGATTGACATAGGTGACGACATCAATTTCTTCGTCACCAAAGACTTAAAAAGATACAACCCTTCCTCTGATCAAACTATTTTTGGTCCCATCCACAGACTCCCTACCCACATTCTCTCTTCTCTTGGTCTCGAGACTGCTGATGTCTCAGATCACATAGAGGCTACGGAAGGTATTGACCCATACCTTCCTACCCCGCCTCTCCCATCTGCAGCCTTAAACCCTGAAGGTACCGCAGTCTTTTCTTCCACTACTCTTTCTAACGTCTCTCAAAGACGCAAACATAAGGTTTCTTCTCTCCATGGTCCCCGCACATCAAAGAAATCTGCCACTCCCAAGAAGGATGCCCCTAAACCATCCAAACCATCAAAGAAGTGAAAAACCCCACCTGTAATCACAACTGATGAACCGAGTCACCATGACTCCGGTAGTGATTCGGAAGAAGATAACCAACCCATCTCTATCCTTAAGAAAAGGAAAGCTGATCCCACTAACCAAATGCATGATCGGACCGACACCCCAGCCTCTCAACAGGCTCCAGTAGTCCTTGGGATGCCTGCACATCCATTTGTCAACACCATCCTTTTCCTCTTAGACTCAGAAAGTGAGTCGGAATCACAATAGAGAGGAGACTCCCCTCCAGTACATTCCCAAAGGGATATTACTGGTTCTCGCCCTAAATTCTCCAGGGCTTCCCGACTGCATATTTTTTCATCCGAGGAGTTGAACTCCATCCTCTTGAATGTCACCCATACACTCCAAACACAGTCCCATCTGCAAGGTACTTCTTCCGCCTTTGCCAGAACTGAGCCGAGGCCAAACTTGACCACGGGTCAAGGAGACCAAGGAAGCTCAGGAAATCCTACTCTGCTTACCTTACAATCAGGTGGTTTAGGCATGGTGAGCACCAATGTGCAAGGATCCGTGAACCCAAGGGACACCTTGGTGCGTTTTTCAGGAATTGACGAAGAAGACTCTAATGATTCTGGGAGCAGATATCAACCCTCTAACAAGGCTGAAGCCAAGAAATATGCCGCTTTTCGTAGGGCATTTCAAGCTCACAAGGATCAGCAGATCAAGCAACAACAACTAAAAGAACAAGAGATTCAAGCAGTGGCAAAGTATTCGGCAGATGCGATCAACAATGCCAATACCATAGCCAACATCCTGAAGGTTCAAGAATGGATGTCCGCAATGGCAGCCAATGTTCAACAAGCTCAACAAACTGCTGCTGATCAGCATGTTCATCATGCTCCCCCTTCTCCAACTGCTGCAGATTCTCAGGATGAAGAACCTGAAATCAAAGTGAGCTCTGCTCCAATTTTTGGCTTCGATGATGATGAACCACAAGAGGTAAACAAACCCTCTCCTTCAGATGATAACTTAATAATGTTTGATGAAGATGACGAATCCAGTGGTTCTCACCACTCCACTTCTAAGCCAAAAGAAAAAAAGAAGAAGAAAAAGCAAGTCGTCACAAGAAAAGAATTCCTCAGTCTTCAGGCTAAGGTTGATCAAATCTTAGTTGCGGTCAAATCGAATCAACCGCAACCAGAGGACAGCCCGGGACCACAGTCCTTGATTGAAAGAATCGAAAGACTGGAAACACGAGAGAGATTGGCTGCGGAGCACATCTCTCTGAAGGTTGAAATGGGACTCAGATCACTTGACAACAATCGTCACGCTGATCACAAGGAGTTTATGGTTGCTGCGGAACGCCTCATCTCTGAGGTTACCACAATCAAAACTAACCTTCAAGCAACAATTGTGGATCAAGCTTCACACTCTGAGAAGTTGATTGCTAAAACTCATACTACTTATGAGTCAGCAATCTCCGTTCTCCAATCAACTATCACCAGGATGCAACGCTCACTCTCCACCAACTTCCATGGTCCAGAAATTCTCCAACTCATCAAGGAGATTCATCAACTACTCTTTAATCCCTCCATTCCCAACAATCAATAGTTGGCAGACGTCCTCAAAGCACAATTTCAAACTGTTTTTGACAAGGTTGATGACCTACGTCAATGGCTTGAGGAGGCTCCGGGTCTTAACTCCTCAACAGGGGGAAATGAAGAAGTTCATCAAGTCCATCATTCCAACCAATCCCTCTCACACCATCAAACTCCCCCAGCCTCTACTGGAAAAATTCCCACTTTGCAACCTTCACCACAACCATCTCATCACACCCCTCCTCACAGCTCTCCTCCTCAAATTGACATAACTACTGAAAAACCAGAAACTCCCCCACACTTCAAGAATCTGGAGGAGTATATGTCGTCTCCGAGCTCAAACGATTCTCCTGCCACTGCTCAAAGAAAAAGAGACTGGAAGACAGCCAAGCTGGCCGAAGAAATTTGGAGACTTTGTGGATTCGACTCGGTTATGGATGAGTCCCTAATAAACTCTTGGGTCAATCCCCACATAAGTATTCTTGATGATGACTATGTCCTGCATCTTACCTATGCGGAACCCACTTCAGATGGTTACTGGGATATTCCAATCTCACCGAATGCCAGATACTTCACTGTATTTAAGCAGTTCGACCGCAACCTTCCCAATGAGAAAAGACTTCCAATGGAGTTCGAGAGACTTAGCCAAGTCTATGCTAAGCATGCCTCTCCGGTTAAACACATATGGTCTAACGATAGACCATCAACCGTCAAAAATTACAAGATCCAGAAGTTCATGAAGGCTGAGTTTATCCAGTACACCCTGACCAGGAGGGAGCACGACTACATCCGCACCCAGGCTGATTTCCCGTGTATGAACCCAGAAGAAGTGTTTCTCATTGCCATGTTCTTTCAGCACAAGTCTGAGAAGCATCTGAAGATAAAGATCGCTCTTGAAAGGGCAAGTACCTTTCTTAAGGAAACAGTTTGTGACTTCGCAAAAATAGATGCATACATTCATCCCATCATTTCCAAGATTGCTGAATTGCCACCACTTGACCCCGCACTTATGCCAACCAAAGGCTATGAAGAAAGATCATTAGGAGCAACCAACTACCCTGAGCTAGGAGTCATTTTCAAGAGGAAGACTGACAACGTCAAATATTTTATTCCTATGACTGCCGTGCACCGTCTCACCAAGAAACAACTTGAAATCTTCCGCAACGCAGTTGAAAAATCCAAACACACCACCGCAGAAGTCAAGTTTGAAATTCTAAGAAGAATCAACTAGTTAGAGAATGTCAGGAAGTTTTGGTGGATCCTGATCAAGTTCCTTAAACTTGATAACTGATCAAAGTTAAAGAGGTCACTTAGGGGGAAATTGTTGAATCAAAAAGTGACCCTCTTGAACTTCAGCTACCGCAGTCAAGCGATCTCTTCATCTGGCCATCCGAAGTTGTCTGCACCGCAGTCATTATATTTACTTAGTTTATTTGTCTTTTTCTGTAAAAAACAATCTAATGTCCAGTATGCCTTGCATGGCTACTTTTAGAGTTGTTAAATTATCTATATAAATAGAGGCCATTTCTCATGTAATTGTACGGGTGTAAATCTCTCCTCATGTTCTAATACACATCAGTTCTCATTCTATCTTACTTATCAAAGCTTCTTACTCTCATCATCTCTCTTCGTAGAGCAAGTCACTTGTGACTTAATCACTAAGCTAGATCTCACTTACTAACTTGGTTTGAATGCATTCCTTGTTATGAATCTGCTTTTGTGTATACTTGATATAACAATTGTTGTCATTTACATTCCTTACTTTTCCACATCTAACTCACTAACTTCTAACACTTAATATTATTGTTGGGCTAACAGGTCCTTCGAGATTAACTATTCCGCTATATACTTGTTCTAACGATTTGTTCAAGTGTATCTCAAAGTTTTTCTCTCAATATGTTTATGAATATGCATGTAGAATGTTTGGAGTAATAATGTGGTAAAGTTTAGAGAGGTAGTGGTTCTCCCAGTTATGGTATCAGAGCAATAGTTTAGGTGAACTAAATACCATAGATTGGTATTTAGACTTAAACCATCGGAAGTTCAATATATGAACGGATTCATTGTGAGTATATGGATACAAACCATATGTAACACCATGAATTCAGAAGACCTAGAAAGGAAACAAAACGATAAGGAAGTGACTCGTCGAGTAGATAGGTGACTCGACGAGTAGAAGCGCGAATTTGATCGCGGGATAAGTGACGTACTCGACGAGTCAGAAGACTGACTCGGCGAGTTGGCCAGGTTTTGGGAAAACCCTAAATGCGGGACTTGTACCCTATCTAAAGAACATTACCACCCTTCTTCAGCCCCCTTAATACTCTCTCACGTCCAGAGCAAAACCCTAGATTCTCCTTTGAGCTTGTGAGCCATTTTGTGAGTCTTGAAGCATTCTTGGAGCTTGGAAGGTGAAGAGGGAGATTGGTGATCCAAGGAGGGAGGACTAGATCCAGAAGATCCATCTCATTTGTTTCTCATATTGGTAATCAAGTTCCTTTCTTGCCTTCTGGTTTGTTAGATCTCCTTTTGTCCCTTTTATGAAGTTATGGACCAAGAATGACGCCTTGTGGGATTTGGGCGTCCCCAAGCTAGATCCTTTCAGATCTAGGGTGTTTACTGAAGTAAAGGCATAAAGGTGGGAGCTTTATGCCATCAAACCTCTTCATGCAAAGATTAAGTGGTTGTTATGGCCTTTTGAGCAAAAAGGGCCATGTAAGGGTGCAAAGATAGCAACTTTGTGTGGCATCCCGACCCTAGGAGGCCAGATCTGGGTCTTGGATGCCTTGAGGTTGTCTGAAATCATCAGATTAGTGTTGGACATAGAGAGACTCGGCGAGTCAGCTGTAGGACTCGGCAACAGTTCTTGCCCCAAAACCCTTCTATTAAGGGTATGAGTTGAGATTGGAAAGGGACACATCCAGTCTGAGTCCATAATGGTCATGAAGTTCATCGTACTCGATGAGTTCAAGGAAGAACTTAGCAAGACTAAGGCAATCTCCTTAGTTATGAGGATGGACTCGACGAGTTGTTCATACAACTCGGCGAGTCACAGACTAGACACATTCATATGTGGATGTTGAACTCGACGAGTTCAAGGATGAATTCGGCGAGTCGGATGAAGTTGGTCCAAATTGAGTGGTTGAAGGAGAACCCGTCGAGTTATTGCTAGACTAGACAAGTGGATTCGGGGTTGTTTTAGGATTGGAGGAGTCTGGACTCGACGAGTTGGTGGACCAACTCGGCGAGTCAGGTCAACTGGATGTTGACTTTGACCAAGTTTGACTAGGGTTGACTTTTGGATTATTGATCTAAATGTTAATTTGGGTATTGATAGTGCGGGAAGCCAAAGGGTCAACGGTTCAGAAATTGTCGGTTAGCAGTCAGAGGTGTTTAGCGAGTTTTCGACAGTGCGAGGTGAGTCTACTCACTGTTTGTATGGATCTACGGCCACAATGTCAGCCCATTTAGTTTATGTATGGTAGGAAGACCCGAGGGTTAGCCCTAGGCATTATACATGAAAGATCAGGAGACGGCCCCTGTAAGTCCCAACCTATAGATCCAAATCAGTAGTTAATGAATTGCAAGCAATCAATCAGAGTGTAGAGGGAGTAGAATGAGAATAACATCAAGCATGCACACATCTATTACTCATAAATGTCAGGTACACCTTGAAAAACACACATACACATACGTCATTCTACTGACATACTGACTCGGCCTATTTATATCACATGAAGCAGCACACAAGTGTGCAGCCGCACACACATGTATGGCCGCACACACACCTACTAACATGCTTGTGACCACCACAAAACACTCTAACACCCTACCACGATTATGCATGAAAGACCAGGAGACGGCCCCTGTGAGTCCCAATCTATAGATCCAAATCAGTAGTCAACGAATTGCAAGCAATCAATCAGAGTGTAGAAGGAGTAGAATGAGAATAACATCAATCATGCACACATCTATTACTCATAAATGTCAGGTACACCTTGAAAAACACACATACACATACGTCACTCTACTGACATACTGACACAGCCTATTTATATCACATAAAGCAGCACACAAGTGTGCAGCCGCACACACACCTACAAACATACTTATGACCACCACAAAACACTCTAACATCCTACCACGACCTATACATGACATGTCTAGCCCAAACCACAAAAATAGCCTATCAATCTCCCCCTTGGTTTGTGGCTAGCATTGACTTGGTCTTCATTCTCCAGGAGTTTCATACAACTTCAGGTCGGATTTTCCCATGGATCCCATCCATAGCTTTCCATTGATGATTGTGGCGACCATTCCAGTTAATTCCTTGGCAGCAGCCTCCATGACTTCTTTTCTGCAGATGATTTGGTGACGAGCCAAGGTGCGCATGTCTCTTTCTCTGAATCTGAGAAGATCTTTTGCACTGATGAGCCTCAGAACTTCTTCACTATTCTTGAACTTGATGGCAGCAGTAGCAGTTTCATCATCATATGCCCAAAATTCCATGTCGTTAAGAAATCCTTCATGAAAATGTTGAGGGATAGTAATTTCTTTCAGTTGCTTTGTTGTTGTCCATAGTATCATCTTCATTGGCTTCCCAGATTCAGGATCGATAACATCTGCATGTTTTTTGAACAGGGCTTTTGCAGTTTTCATCTTTGGGAAATTTTCTTTGACTTGCCTATCCAGAAATCGTTTGAAGTTGGTTGCACTGGGATCCTGTGAATTATTGTGAAATGGAGCTCTTGAAAGTTCGGCAAGACCAACTTTCGTCCATGAGTTGAAGTGATGAATGCTTCGGTAGTATTCGGAAGCTCTAGAGTTTCTCTTTACAACCCACGCGTTCACTTCATGATCAAATGCCCACATCCTGATCCCAGAGCGATCACCAAACTTTCTTTTCTTGAGATCTGTCACTGTCAATACAGGATCCTTCGCTTTGCGGTTTTCGTTTGAATTCTTAATAAAGAGTAATCCTTCACTCTTATTGGCAGTGACGGTCCTTATGCCATGCTTAATTGTGATCCGAGATCTGGCATTTTCAGGCTCTTTGTCGAAATGATTAATGATGGTTGTTGTCCTTGGAGGAGGTTGATCTACTAGAAACTCGCCTTCTGACGACTGGTTGGGATCCATAGGAGGATCTTCAATTCCATGAGGTTGCTGAAACAGAGCTTTGACTTTGTCTCCAAAGGCGTCATACAAGATGTTCTTCAACCCGAAGTAAAAGGCAGTTAAAGAACCAAGATTTGTTTGCAGATCTGTAATCTATTTAGTATTCATTTCATCTCTTTCTTGAAGCTCAGTGATATAGGAATCATGTTGCTCAATAAGAATGTTCTTCTCAATGACTTCTTGCCTTAAGATTCCAATATCATCTCGAAGCTTAGACACTAAGGTCTTATCATCCCCTGAATGCTCTTCCTCAAAAGATATGCGTTTTCCTCAGGAAGGAGAATTTGAAATGTTCTGAGCCAAATGCTTAGCAAGCCCGATAGAAGCTTCATCAAGCGAGGGCCTTATGGGGGTATATTCAGGAATGGAAGACGATCCGCCTACTTCACATACTGTGCTTGGACCTTCTTCAGCTTGAATTGGCAGTGTAGAGACAGTTGTGGTGGTGACAATTGATGAAACCGGTGGTGCTTGACTTTGAATAAACACTCCCTGCCCCAGACAAGGCAAGGAAGTTTGTGGTTGTGTTGGTTCACTCAGAGATGGAACAGAAGTAGAGACATTGATATCAAGGGGAAGAATCCCTAAAACCACATCTCTTTGACTTGAAGAGACTTCCATTGGTTTTGAATAAGAAAGCAAAATTTTGAGACTGTTAACGTCATCCTTGGTCTTAGTTGCTAGTTGAGAAACTTCATCAACCTTTCTAAAATGCCTATCAACGAATCCCGACAAAGGACCAAAATCATCATCATCATCTAGATTGAGATCAAGGCCCGAAGAAATGTTGTCATTGTTGATGCCAGTAAAATCCAAATCTTTCAGGAAATCATCATCTCCACTGAAGTCCTCATCACCTCCCTCTCGATCAAAATGTCTCTCAACTTCCACATCATGTAGGTTCCATCTTCCAATGTAGTTGTAATGCGGATCGATCCTCTAAGAATACTTCGCCATATCTTGAAATCCTTCATTTTGATGTACTTCTCGATCCGATATTTCCATTCTGGAAATCCTTCCACAGATAACAGTCGTGGAATTCGAGAAGTGATTCCTATAATTGCATCCAATTCATGGTGAGCTGACATGATTTGAGATTCCATGTTTTAGAGATCAACAAAAACTTCGTTAATTAGGATGAGTGCAACCACACACTTCAGCCGCACACGCTAACCGCACACACTACAACCGCACTCTTCAGTTGTATACCCCATCCGCACACATTGGCTTCACACTCAACCGCACACACTGGCTTCACACTCAACCACACACCTTCAAAAACTCAACCGCACACCTTCAAAAAAACTCAAACGCACACTCAAAAATACTAGATTTTTTGAATGAAATCTAATTCCGAACTAGTAAAAATAATGATTAGCGGCAGTTTCTCAGTCAAAAACTATGAATGCACTTCAAAAACCACAATTATCTTCAACCGTACACTCTAAGATTCTTCAAAATTGACACTGAATTGGCTCTGGTACCAATTGTAAGTCCCAATCTATAGATCCAAATCAGTAGTCAATGAATTACAAGCAATCAATCAGAGTGTAGAAGGAGTAGAATGAGAATAACATCAAGCATGCACACATCTATTACTCATAAATGTCAGGTACACCTTGAAAAACACACATACACATACATCGCTCTACTTACATACTGAAACAGCCTATTTATATCACATGAAGTAGCACACAGCGTGTGCGGCCGCACACACACCTATTAACATAATTGTGACCACCACAAAACACTCTAACACCCTACCACGACCTATACATGAAAATGTCTAGCCCAAACCACAAAAATAGCCTATCAGCCCCTGGCACTCGGTATGTTATTATGTATGGTAGGAAGACCCGGGGGTTAGCCCTAGGCATTATACATGAAAGACCAGGAGACGGCTCCTGGCACACGATATGTTATTATGTCTGGTAGGAAGACTCGGGGGTTAGCCATAGGCAACATGAATGAAAGACTAGGAGGTGGCTCCTGGCGCACTGTATGCTATTATGTATGAAAGTCCAGGAGGTGGATCCTGGCACCTTATATGCTGAGTAGCCTAGTAGAGTGGTATGTATAGTTGTCTTTGTGATGCTTGCATGGAAGACCAGGGGGTGCCCCTTGCCAATTGTCTGTAAGACCCAGGGAGTGGCCCCAGGCTTGACCAGGAACGCCACGTACGGCCCGTGGCATAACACCAAGACTATGTTTGGCACATAGCACCTTAGCAAGACTATGTTTGGCACATAGCACCATACTTCATTATGGATATGTTTGTTATGTATGGCTCTTGGTTATGTATGGCATGTATGGGTCAGTTGGTATGTATGGTATGTGGTATCTGGGGAACTCACTAAGCTTTGTGCTTATGGTTTTCAGTTTTGGTTTCAAGTACCTTGTTTTCAAGGAAAGGAGCCGGCTCGATCGCAGCGCATCACACTATGTTTTCCGCACATGAGATCTTTGGGATTACACTCTGATATGATTTTGTGATAATATGTTTTGATTATTGACACTTTGGTTTGACATGAGATGTTAATATGAATGTTTTTATACTGTTGGTTTTATATAATAACTTAATTAAAACGAAATTTTTGGTCTTGAATTTTGGGATGTTACACCATAAGAAAGATTTAAGTAGGGTATATGCCTTAATTAATATTATATGCTAATTGAATTGTTATAACATGCCTTAGGTTGAATACCTCACTTGCTATAGTGAGGACTAGCATACTTTAAGGGAGATGCCTTATAAGCTAATATGTGCTAAAATATAAATAAAATACCTGAAAGCGCGAGCACGACTTGGAGATATGCGGTGTCACTCTTTCACTTCCAAAGCATCCATGTGTCGATAGAACTGTTTCTGTTTCTTCTATTCCATCGGCATGAAACTTTTCGAGGTGATAAGGAGACTTACGATAGTTGACATCGATAATTTCATAAATAAACAGTCAAGGGATATCATGAAATAAAATCTATCAAGTGATACCGTAAATAGTGTATTAATTCCTAAAGAGTGGTGTTGTACATTCAAACTATGTTTGATGAAATAATAACACCTTTGGAGGAATGTTGTGTGTTCAAAGTACATTCGGATGAGATGAATGTTTTGGTGTAATCCATGAAGTTGTTCCACCGCTGACTAGATTGAAGCAGTGATTACTTACAGAGTTAGAAGAGCTGAAGATGGTAATAAATACTTCGACAATATCGAAAATTGATGTTTTGCAAGATTTAGAAGAATTCAATGGAGATCAAAGGAAAGGCTAACAAAGTTTTTAGACTCAATAGGCCAAGACCTTGCCTAACATTGTAACCTAGTATGCAGTTCGAGTAGTATGGTAAGAGCCGATATGTAACCCTATACAAGATGCTCAGACTTAGTATTTAATAATATCGACTGACAATTGACTTCTATCACATCCTTATAAAAGTTCCATAGTGTGTTAAGCCGACTTTAACATACATGATTAGGATAGTTGTGAAAGGCTGAATGACTTAGTAAGTGTAAGGTAGAGTATATAGTTGAAGAAGATATATTCTCATAGTATTTTATGAGAAGAGATGTTGTTGTTAGGAATGACAGATAACCAAGTTGAATCTAGTAGAACATGCTGAGATGCAGTTAAAATGCAGACCTCCTAGGATAGATTCCTATGAAGTATACTTAAAAGATACACCCATGAGAAGAAAATTTTCTCATATAAAGGAATGGCAATGTCATGAAAGGATAATGAAATGAATAAATGTGCATGATGACTTGCATGATTTAGAAGATGATGCAGATAATTGGAGACCGTTTGTCTCCACACTACTAGAGTAAATTCTGGTATAGTGTGTCTTGTAGAGTAGACACCACCCGAGAAAGAATTTATATGAAGAATTTGGAAGTGAAATTCCTATCGATCTAGGAAAAATATAAGGATATGCTAGATCGAGCTTATGCATAAAAAGAATTCTAGAAGGTGAATTTAAGAAATCACAGATATGTTTGATAGAAACGTGAAATCCCTAGTTGAGTCTAGGAGAAATTGTTGTATGTACTTGTTTGAACACAGTCAAACGTGAAAAGTTGCTTCGTGACAACTTTTGAATGGTGCCCGTGAAAACTGCGAGACAATACTTCGGACGAGTATGAGTAGGTGTGAATAGTAGTAGAGGCCTATACTACTGGAAGCACAGGACTCACACTTGGATCAGGGAAAGTCACAAGGTTACCAAGAAGCTAGTAATTGATTCCGTTTTTGTTCAAGTATGTCATTACCTTCGTTTCGGTGATGACTAAGAAAATGATTTTCGTTCAGACCTTAGTAGTCATACATAATCGATTCCGACTAATATAAATCTGCGAAATGAAATGATTGGTTCAGAGAACCATGTCTTGTGTAGCGACGACACTTCAGTCAGAAGATTGAAGAAGGAGATGGTCGAGGTAGTTGATAAAAGTATAACAACCTTCATTAAAGGATTAAGCAATAATTAGCTAGAAATGCTACTAGTTATGAAGATATTACATCATGAAGGAAGGTTTCTTCTATGATAGTGTTTGACTAATAGAAATAAGAGTATAATTAGTTGTGTTTCTTTTCTGTTATGAAATCAAAGGTCATTAGAATATGACCATTCTGTAACACCCTTTTTATTTAATAAATAAATTAATTAATTAATTAATGTATAGTAGCCCTAGAATCAATAATTATATAGCAGCGTGTTGGTTTCAAGGAGTTAATTGTCATAATTTTTTAGATTGGGGGTTAAAAGTGTAAGTTTCGGATTAGTTTCGTAAATAATTATGAAGGCAGGAAATACTCGGTAACTTCTGGAACTTCATTTGAAGAGATTTTGGAGGCTAAGGGGATGTTTGATAAATTAGGGATCGAATTTGTGAGGAAATATGGGAACAGGGGTGTAATTGGTTAATTTTGTACCTAAATTGTAAAGGATTTTAATGTTGAGGGTTTAAATGGTAAATATTGGATTTATTTTGAAAGAAATGGGGGAAGGAGGGACCATTTTGGTCATTATGGAAACAAGTTGTGGGGATCGGGGTATTTAAACCCGTCGCCCCCGGTAACCCTAACCCTAGTTTCATCTTTCAGCCGTCACTACCCATTCAGAGCAACTCTGCCTCCACTTCCATGACATTGCACGAATTTTGATCTCTTCTCTCGCTGGTGAATTCGGGTCGATGGTGCAACGTCAGGAAGATCAGAAGTTTCAAGATCGGGGGCTGATGTTGCTGTTTTTCGGTGGAGGCGACTTCCATTCTCCCGCTACTTTCACCACCGTCGAAGACGAAGGCTAGTTTAAGGAGTCGCAACACTAGGCAGTCGTAGGAGTGCTCCATGGTGTCGTGGCTGCTGTTTCCGGTGGGAGTCGCCTACCTCTTCTCCTCTTCATCACCATCTGTTACCGCCTCCTCCTTCGCTTCTGTTTGGGTATGTCGTTGCTTTTGTCGTTCTGAAGCACTTTTCTCCCAACGATGTGCTAAGCGGACTATCATGAGGAATCCATCAAGACCAAGGATGGACGTTGCCAAACCCTAGTGGCCACATCTACCGCCTTCCTTTGTCACGGCTGCCGTCAGTATCATTTTCTGCCACAATCGTACACTGCTAGGTGGGTGGCTGGATCCTTTTTGCAACCAGAGCATGTGTGTGTGTGGCTGTATTTCCTTTGTTAGTGTGTTTTGTCTTGCCAAAAAACCAAAAGAGCCACCGCCACCACCGTGAGGTGGTGGCTACCGCCATGCGCCACCGCCGGCCACCACAAGGTGGTTGTGTGTGTGTGTTTGTTTTTAGTGTGTGTGTGTATTCTTTGAGATGTTGCATTGGATGATGTAATGAAAAAAGAAATAATGGAAATGAAACTCAAAACCACCACCATAGGGTGGTGGCTACCGCCACCGGCAGCCGTGTTGGGTGGCGATGTGCTTAATTGTGTTTGGATGTCATTTGGGATGCTTGGACTCGATTGGACTAGAAACCTTAACCACCACCATGAGGTGGTGGCTGCTGCCGTGTGCCACCATTGACCACCACTACCCGAGGTGGTAGTAGTTGGTGCCCGATTAGTGAAACCCTAATGAGCCTAGCAAAACCCTAATGGGCTTAAGGACTTGATTTTGGGCCATTAGAATGGAATTGTGTACTAAGCCTAATCACACCATATGACTTATTTAGTAAAGTGAGGGACTTAATGGATTAAGTCCTTAATGGGTTAAGTGAGCAACACTTAACCCTAATTGTCATTTTATGTGAAATCCTAATTTCACTTGGGTTTATTGTTGAGCCTTCCTATTGGCTCTTGATGATTGGGTTATTAATGGGCCATCCAAGATCAAGCAAATGGACTAGAATAATTAATGGGCTTTGGGGTAAGGCCCTATGAGGGCTTGGGCACAAGTTCTGGAAAATTGGGACATAAATGGGCCATAGTTTGGGCCTTTACGATTACGAGATATTGGGCCTCTAAAATGCCAAATGTTTGGACTGGACTAACTGGTTGGGCCCTTGAATAAGACCACATAAAGGTTTGAGCCTAATTTGTAAAATTGGGCCATATGTTGGGCTTTGATTCCTAGTTTGACTTTTGGGCCTTTGGATTGGGCCTTGGGCTTGAATCAAGCCAAGATGGGGTAATGTAGCCTATTACTCTAAGAACTTATGGTTATGTCGTTGTACCCAATTATTAATTGGGTGATGTTTTGATATTTATAGTTTGGGAATCTGTCATCCAGCAGCTGGGATTGTGTCTACAGGACTTCAGTAGTGTGAGGTGAGTTACCTACCAGTGGGGGTGGGTCTAAGGCACCAATGTCGGCCCACCAATAGGTGATTATGTTTGAGATGATTGTCTTTGTGATAATTATCTGGTTGCCACTATTTGATATGCTTATTTTGCTGGGATGCTATGAGATATGTGTTCGTAGTAGTGGGGATGCAGTAGTCCCCAGTTACCGGTTGAAAGATACCGAAAACGGTTACTGGTTGAAAGATACCGAAAGGGTGGACAGAACCAATGCATGCCTAGCATAATGTTTATGATATGTTATTATGTGACCAATATGGTTATGATATGCCATTATGTGAGCAATATGATTATGATATGTTATTATGTGACCAGTTTGGTTATGATATGCCATTATGTGGTTCATTATGTTTATGTTATGTTATCATGGAACCAATATGTTTATGACATGTTATTATGTGATAGTGATAGGGGTGAAATAATCTCCGGATACCGGTTGAAGGATACCGAAGGGGAGGTTAGCTCCTGGTTACCGGTTGAAAGATACTGAATGGGAGGTTAGTTCCCAGGTACCGGTTGAAAGACACCGAAGGGGAGCCCAGCTCCCAGTTATGCCAGACAGATACCGGTTGAAAGATACTGATGGATAGGCATTATGTGGTATGATGAGGGAACTCACTAAGCTTTGTCCTTATGGTTTTCAGTTTTGGTTTCAGGTACTTCGTTTTCAAAGGAAAGGAGCCGGCGATCGCAGCACATCACACCATGTTTTCCGCATAAGAGATCTTTGGGATTACACTCTGATATTATTTTATGATAATATGTTTGACTATTGACACTTTGTTTTTGACACGAGAGGTTATTACGGATGTTTTTATACATACGCTTTAAAATAACTTCTTTAAAAATGAAATTTTTGGCCTTGAATTTTGGGATGTTATACATTCGAATTGTTGTTATAGCAAAAGTGAAGACCTTATCTTGGGTTGAGTCTATAAATAAAATTTAAGAAGGAGCAGGAGTCTGCAATAAGAATTGAGTTTTTAACTTGGAGATTAGGACCGAAGGCCCAATAGAGAATGAAGAGTGTGTGCAGATTTGAGCACCGCCATCAATTAAGAAGTTTGAAGAGTTTGACAATCGTTTAGTTAAAGGTCGTACATTTCAGATTACCATAGAGGAAGCACACGAGGACCCGAATGTTGTGACTGGTTCATTTCTCATCAACTGTAGACCTGCTCACATCTTATTTGATTATGATACCTCAGATTCTTTTGTGTCTCATGAAATTGCGCATTCTTTTCAAATTGCTTGTTATACATTCGCCCAATCATTTCATGTAGATACCGCGGGAAGTGTATCATTACTTGCTAATAAAGTCTATAGAGACTGTGTCATAGAAATTTAAGGTTATAGTTTTCTTGCTAACCTGATTCCTATCTCCTTGCCCAACTTTGAAATTATTCTCGGCATGAATTGGTTGTCAAAGAATCGCACATAACTTTTGTGTTACGAAAAGATGGTTTGCATCCCTATCAAAGGGAAGGATTCTATTTTATGTCTTCGGTAAACAAAGACATAAAATCTTAAAAATAATATCTTTCCAAAAAACTCGTAAACTTATTGTAACAGCCAAAATTCAGGTACAACCGATTAGCCCATCATCTTTATTTATTTGTTTGTCATTTTGGGCCTTTGTGTTGGGCGAGTACGCTGGGCGTACAAGGAGTACGTTGCGCGTACTCACGCGGCTCATTTAAACACGTCATCGTTGGGTATGCTGGGCGTACCCAAGGTTACGCCGGGCGTAATCGGTCCAGACCCAAAACCCTAATTTGAGTTGTTGGCTATAAAAGGAATGAGATGGCTTGGTTCCTCAGCCACCATCCTTCAGAAAGAAACCCTAAGAGAGTTGTTCCTTCGTTCATAGCTTGTTTGTGAGTGTTCTAAGCTTTGAGGTGTCATTTCAAGGTAGCAAAAGGAAAGAGGAGTCCATTATGGAGGACAGAAGTTGGTGTGCAAGTGTAGATCCGTGAAAAGCAAAGGTTGGAGCTTCTTCCTAAGGTAAAAAGATCCTGCCTTGTAGTTCTTATGGTATGCTTCATGGACCAATTTCTAGGGTTTTGGTCCCAAAGATGGAGACTTTATGAGCAAGTAGTCTCCATTGGCTTAGATCTACCATATTCTAGGTCCATTTGAGTTGTATGTTCATAAAAATGTGATCTTGCACGTATATATTTAGCCATGCATGAGATCTAGATCTTTGGAGTTGAAAAGGAAGGTATTAGAGAGTGTAGGTGCCTTTACAGCCATGCTAAGGCTTAAAGGTTCCGACTTTATGGATTAGGAGGCTTAATGAGAGCCAGATCTAGAAGTTGAAAGAGTGTCTTAACCATTTAAGACAAAAAATATGGTATGGCTGAATCTGGGAATTACGCTGGGCGTAACTCCCAGTACGCGCAGCGTAAGGGGTTGCGACCCCCGATTGTGACTCATCGATGTACGCCCCGCGTACAGAAGCTGGTACGCCCCGCGTACTGTGGTCAGTTGACTTTCGTTGACTTTTAGGGTTTGGTCAACATGAGTCAAGGAAGGGTAAAATGGTCTTTTACCCCTCTATGGGATAATGATAAGGGTGTAGCCTAGTCTTGAAAGTCTATATTAATTAGAATGATATTTCGTTATGATTAGGCGGGGTTGGGTCTTCGTTTCGAGATTCGGAGATAGCGAGCACGTGAGATTCTAGACATCCTGCGAGGTGAGTCTTCTCACTATACTGTACCCGGAAGGGTATTTATGTGTGACCGAGAGGTCGGATATGTTATGAGTTGTATGCATTGAATATGATAAGTTAACCGTTTGTATGTGCTATGTATGATATGCTTGATATGGGCCGGAAGGCATTATGTTATGGGCCGGAAGGCATTTTATGTTAGAGGTCGGAAGGCATTGTGATGTGGACCGGAAGGTCGACATGCGTAGGACCGGAAGGTTTACCGGGTCGGGACGAAAGTCCCCTGAGACACATGGACCGGAAGGTCATGTCCTGGAAAGGCGTATGTGCATAAGTAGTATTTTGGGGAACTCACTAAGCATTTATGCTTACAGTTGTTGTGTTATGTGTTTCAGGTACTAGCGAGGACCGTGGGAAGGCGCCGGTGTGATCTGTACACACTGATGGAGGATTTATGATCTTGGGATTCATATGATTTGTATTATGATATGATACATTGGATCTTTATGACTTGTTTTTGGATGAAAACATGTTTTTAAGAAATGAAAATTTTGTTTTGAAAATTTACATTGTTACACTTATATCGAAGGGGTATTCTACTTATCTAGCCTATACAGTTGATATCTCAAAAGAGGGGAAGAAAACTGTAAATGATGTTCCCGTTGTTAATAAATATCCTAATGTTTTCCCCGATGATTTGCCTAGACTTCCCCCAGATAGACAAATAGAATTCTAAACTGACTTTATGTCTAGTGCTGCTCCAATTACCAAAGACTACTAGACAGAATGATAACATTTGGGTAATTTTTGACCGGCTGACGAAGAGTGCACATTTTCTTGCCATGCGTGAAACAACTCCAGTGAAGAAGTACGCACAAGTATACTTGGATGAAACTGTTGCGAGACATGGTGTGTCGCTAAAGATTACTTCCGATCGTGATAGTAGCTTCACTTCTCATTCTTGGGCAAGTATGCAATGTGAATTGGGATCTCGTGTCACTCTCAGCATAGCTTATTATCCCCAAACATATGGTCAAACGGAGAGAACAAGCCAAATAGTAGAAAATATATTGAAGGTGTAACAACGTGAAAATTTAAAACAATTTTTTATTTTCCAAACATAACATATCACGTATAAATTATCTCAAAACTCAGGGGTATCAAATTTTATCACAGTAAAACATATCCCAGAATCTCAAATACAATTCTCTATCAGTGTGTACAAATCATGCCGACGCCTTCCCGTGATCCTCGCTCGTACCTAAAACACATATCACATAACACGGTAAGCATAAATGCTTAGTGAGTTCCCCAAAATACCACATAAAGCACATAAGCCACTCGAGGCTACAACTCGGTACGACCCTCTGGTCAATGCACCCCAGCGGGACTCTCCATTCCCGTAGCTCGTTAGACCCTCCGTTCCGGTCTGATCAAGGACCCTCTATCCTCATAAATTGTTGGACCCTCTGGCCCGGTCTATATAACACATAGCATACATATAACACAAAGCACATAATTTTCAAGAATACACATACACATAAGACCCTCTGGTCTGCACATAGCTACCACTCTAGGTAATGTATAATGAGAAGACTCACCTCGAGAAATCTCGGAAAGTCTCGAACTCGAAATACTAATCGAGCCTCTGCCTAATCACATAAAGTAATTTTTCTCTAATTAACAACGATTCTCATAGGCTTGACTTATCCCTTCCTATAATCTCTCAGAAGGGGAAAAGCCCATTTTACCCCTCCAATGGTCCAAATGTCCAAATGTTGACCAAAACCTAAAAGTCAACAAAGGTCAACTCCAGTCAACGGTCCAACTTGACCAGACTCGTCGAGTGCACTCGAGTGGCTCGGCAAGTTCATGCTTGTCCTCTGAAATCTTCTAAGGCCTCACTCGACTCGTCGAGTTAACCTTTCACTCAACGGGGTACCATTGATCACGACTCGCGGAACAACACGATCCGACTCGGCGAGTTTCCTCCACGACAATGCTCAAATGACCTTCTAAGGTCAGATCTGTTTCTCTAACTTATAGATCAAACCTTGTAACACCCAGAAGTCACGTAAAGGTCCCAAATTTATGTTCATGCATTGCACAAACGGCTCTATTTGATGAAATAACTCTTAAAATGGAACCCTAGACTCAAAACTCTTATGGGACTTGTAACAACCCAAAAATTTTCGAAGAAATTTAAACTTTCCAAAATCATTTTTACACAAATAAAAGTGATTCAAACATCAACAAGTTCTATTTTCTTTCAAAATGTTTTCATATCAGAGTTCCTAGAAATCCAAAATTATAAAAACGGGGATGTGTACGTCACTCCTTCGCCTTGCCATGGTCAGCTGAGGTACCTGAAACAATAATCGATAAAATGTAACCTCGAAGGCTTAGTGAGTTACCCCCAAAAATACCAACCTCTAACATCCAATAATAACAAACAGCATGCATAATGAGGCTTCAGCCTGACTGGACCGCCTCCCACGAGCCTACAGCCTATCTGGACCGCTCGTTGGGCCTTCGGCATGACTAGACCGCCTCCTACGGGCCTACAGCCTATCCGGACCGCCCCAGGTATGTTGGCCTCAACCATACAAAGCAGGACACCGCCTCAACCAACCTATCCATGTATGTCGACATATAAATAACACATAATCAAGCAACAAGCACAGATCACACTAACCGCTAAGCATAGCACCATTCTATCCATCAAGGTACCAATCCAACAGATCATAACCGCATAACACCCTAAGTACCAGGGTACCAATCTAACTTATCATGAATATGAAACACATAATAACTCCGGGATAAAATCCCAAGGGACAGACCTAGTGTCGTAGACCCTGTTGGTATAGTGAGGAGAACTCACCTAGGAATAGTGCAGAACTGAACTGAGAGTCTTCAACTGCTACGCCCGACACCCGCGACTGAGAGATAAAGAATATGAATTACTTAACAAGATCTTGAAGATATCAAGAGACCCAAAATGTCCAAATCTAATATTGGCCCAATTTATTAAATTGGGCCCATCACTCTATTGGGCCTAAACGAATCCTACAAGTCCAACCTGGCCCAAACAACACTAAATCCAAAGTCCATTAGGGGATTAACCCAAATGACCCATAACTGGCCCAAAGCATAAAGCCCACAAGCTAAAAGTCCAACAGGGAGCGTACGCGGGGCATACCTCCTAGTTACGATGGGCGTAGCGTAGTTCTTCGTTGACCATCATTGGGACCACTGACCACGTACATTGGGCATACAGATATTACGCGGGGTGTACACGGGCTTTACTAAGATCTTAATAAGTGCTTAATGGTTTGAGCTCTTGAACCCATATTCCAGATCCATCGACCAAATATGTCATAGAATCATAACGTTTCGGACTTTATCACTTTAGATGTCCAAAAAGTCCTTAACTCATAGTCTTAACTCATTAAGACTTTCTTATCACATGCATGGATCAAGTCTAGCTAAAAAGGACTGATTTTTATCACTTAAGGCCTCTCAAAACGTCTGAAAGGACTACTTATTTCGTCTAGAACTTCACACGGATCATCTTGGGAAATCTAGGGTCCATAAGACCTTCAAAAAGCTAAAATTTCTAGATCTAAAGTAAATAAGCATAAAGTTTCAATCTTTTTACCTTCTGGAGCTCAAATGGTATAACCCAACTTTAGATCTAAGGCCTTGCTTTCCTCCTCTAGCTTCTTGGTGCAATAACTCCACTCTCCAAGCCTCAAGATGCACACTAACACACTCTACACACACAAACTAGGGTTTTGGGGTGTTCTCTGAGGTATGGAGGCTGAGGTAAGGAAAAAGAATGAGCCATAAGGGTGTTTATATAGTCCCAACCTCGAACATTAGGGTTTTTAGCTGACACGAGTATGCCCAACGTACATAAGCTTACGCCCAGCATACTAGGGCGCGCTTAGTACGCCCAGCGTACTCTTATGTACGCTTAGCATACTCCCTCTTTGGCCCAAAGTCTCAACTTTAGCACCTAAACTCCCCGGGACTCAACAAAACTTCTTTAAGGCTATCAAAGACAATAATCAAAAGAAGGTGAATTACGAAATATACCTGCTAGGTTCGGGGACTCTCTGGACTTCTCAAGGTCCAGATCTAAAGTCTATTCCTCAATGGCACTCCATATGCCCCATATTCCAACTAAAGAAGGGGTAAAGAAACCCTAGTTTCATGAGATCTACTATATACACGAAAATAGGCATGGATTCATACCTCAAACAGCAACTTTTGATGAAGTGATAGCAGATCTGAGCTCCTCAAACAGCCTAGCTTAAATCCCATCCTTCTTTCTTGCAAGAATGCATTAAAATGAAGTAAATAGCTCCTACCCTCACTCTCTATGCATATGGGTCGTTAGGGTTTCTCAAGTGGGTGTGTGGCCGCAAATAAAGGCCATAAGGTCCTTTAAACAGGGCACTGGCCCAAAGATATAGGGTTTCTGTCCATAGCACGGACTGTCGAGTCGACCCTCCGAATCATTGAGTCCATTCATTAATCCGAGTCATCAGTCGCAATCCCACTCGACGAGTTTAGGCATCAACTCACCGAGTCCCTTTTCTCATCTCAAACAAATATTTAAATTATGATACCTGGAATTCCGGATGTTATAATTCTCCCCCACTAGAATCAGACTTCGCCCTCGAAGTCTTACTTTGCAAACAACTCTGGATGCTACTCCCACATCTCCGTCTCCGGTTCCCAAGTCAGCTCGGACCCCCTCTGATGCTGCCACTGGACCTAAACTAGAGGCACATCCTTGTTCCTCAGAACCTTGATCTTCCGATCCATGATTACGACCGGCCTCTCAATGTAATTCAGGCTCACATCCACCTGAATATCCCCTAGCGGCACTATTGCCGTCTCATCGGCTATACACTTCCTCAACTGGGATACGTGGAAGGTATCATGAATCTGGCCCAACTCCGCTGGTAGCTCTAAACGGTATGCTACCTTACCCACTCTTGCGGTCACCCTGAATGGACCAATGTATCAGGGCCCCAGTTTGCCCCTCTTCCTGAATCGGATCACTCCTTTCCAAGGAGATACCTTCAGTAGTACGAAATCTCCTACCTGGAACTCGAGCTCGGATCGCTGTCCATCCGCATAACTCTTCTGGCGGCTCTGGGCTGTCAGTAACCTCTGCCTGACCTGCTGTATCTGCTCAGTCGTCTTAAGCACTATCTCATTGCTACCCATCACTCGCTGCCCTACCTCTCCCCAACAGATGGGAGTTCGACACCTCCTCCCATATAAAAGCTCAAATGTAGGAATCCCAATGCTCGAATGGTGGTTGTTGTTATAAGGAAACTCGGCCAAAGGTAGATAGGTGTCCCAACTTTCACCAAAGTGCATAACACATGCTCGAAGCATGTGCTCGAGTGTCTGAATCGTCCGCTCACTTTGACCATCCGTCTGAGGGTGGTAAGCAGTACTGAAGTGTAATCTTGTACCCAACTCCTCATGAAACTTCTTCCAGAACCTGGAAGTGAATGGTACATCCCTGTCTGACACAATCGAGGTCGGAACTCCATGCTGCAACACAACCTCCCTCACATATATCTCTGCCAGCCTCTCTATAGAAGAGCTCTCACTGATAGCCATGAAGTGGGTGCTCTTCTTCAACCAATCCATAATCACCCAAATTGCATCAACACCCCTCACGGTCCTCGATAATTTGGTGAGGAAATCCATAGAAATATGTTCGTACTTCCACTGGGGAACCTCTAGCGGCTACAACTTTCCATGCGGACGTTGGTGCTCAACCTTAACCCGGCGACAGGTAAAGCACCTCTCTACAACCCACGCGACATCCCTCTTCATATAGGGCTACCAATAATCTCTCTTCAGGTCCAAATACATCTTAGTGGCCCCGGGGTGGATCGAGAATCTCGATCTGTGCGCCTCATCCATCAATATGCTACGTGCCCGGCCCATAAACGGCACCTAAATCCGACCGTGAAAGGTCATAAGCCCTCGGCTATCAGTAACAAACTCGGATACCTGCCCAATCACCCGCTCTCTCTTGCGTTTCTCCGGTCTCATAACCTCTGCCTGGGCCTCTCGGATGGTATCCAATACCGTAGTCATCACTAGGGATGAGATTTAGAACCGAAAAACCGGACTGAAACCGGAATCGGACCGGAACCGGAACCGTTAGAACCGAAATATATAGAACCAGTTCCGGTTCCGGGTTTAAAAATTGGCTTTATCCGGGTTCTGGGTAATCCGGGTTTAGGTCCATCGGATCCGGGTAAATCGGGTCTAAAAACTGAAACCGGTGTTTGGAACCGGAACCACTTTTAGGACCGGAATCGGTTTTTGTGAAACGTTTAAAAGATGTATATCTCATTCGTTTCAACTCCGATTGACATGCGGTTTTCTCCAACATGTAGTTTAGATTTTGTACATGACTTTAGACTATAAATTTGCCATTTTTAGTTTTATATTCAATGACTTACAGTCCCCCAAAGTCGAGATATGAAAGCTGAAAGTTTTTAGTTTTTCAGTTTTTTGTATTCGGTGAAAGTTTTAAAACAAGCATCTCTAATTCGTTTGAAGTCGGATTGACATGTGGTTTTTTCCAACTTGTAGTTTACAGTTTGTACATGAGTTTAGACTATAGTTTTCTCATTTTTGGTTTAACATTCAATGATTTACAATTCTCTAAAGTCGGAATATCAAAACTGGAAATTTTCAATTTTTTAGCTATTTGTTTTTGTACTTTGTATTATGTGAAAATGTTAACACAAGCATATCTCATTCATTTAAAGTCGGATTGATATGCGGTTTTTTCCAGAGTGTATTTTAGAGTTTGTACATAATTTTAGACTATAATTTTGTTAATTTCGGTTTCACATTCAATGAGTTACAATCCCACAAAGTCAGGATATCAATATAAAATTTTTTAAAGCTCAACCCACCAAGTAGTAAGTAATTACCAAAACATTTCGGGTTTTCCGGGTTTTCCGATTCTAAACCCACTTTATCTGGTTCCAACCTACCCACTTTGATGTTTCCGGCTTTTTCGGTTCTAGACCCACTTTACCCGGAACTAAACTGGAACCGGTTCCTATATACCGGTTTGGTTTTCGGTTCTACAAAATCCCGTTAACCGGTTCCGGGTTTTCCAGGTCCGAGTCCATCCGGTCCGGGTTTGGACCCACGTTCATCCCTAGTCATCACCATCATCCTTAAGCATATATCTCGAATCGGGGCATTCTCTGCCCTGCGGCTCAGAGTATCGGCTACCACGTTAGCCTTGCCCGGGTGGTACAGGATCTCACAGTCATAATCCTTTACCACATCCAACCATCTCCTATGGCACATGTTTAGGTTGGGCTGATCCATCAGATACTTCAAACTCTTGTGGTCCGTGTATATGGTACACCGAACCCCATACAAATAATGGCGTCATATCTTGAGGGCGAACACCACTGCCCCCAACTCCAAATAGTAGGTGGGATATCTCGTCTCATGAGGCTTCAGCTACCTTGATGTGTATGCTATCACGTGCCCTCTCTGCATAAGCACTACACCCAACCCCGATATAGACGCGTCACAGTACACCACAAAATTCTCCATTCCCTCCGGAAGGGCTAACACCGATCGATCCAACATCGCCCTGCATACTCGGTACATGAGATCCATGAACGCTGCGGGTGCATTGGTGAGCCCAAAAGGCATCACCATGAACTCGTAATGCCCATAACGAGTCCTGAACGCCGTCTTCTGGATATCCTAATCCCCCCCCCCAATCTGGTGTTATCCAGACCTCAAGTCAATCTTGGAGAACCAAGAAGCCCTTTGGAATTAATCGAACAGATCGTCGATCCTCGGTAGTGGATAACGTTTTTTAACCGTCAACTTGTTCAACTCCCGGTAATCAATACACATCCGGTGTGAACCATCCTTTTTCTCGACAAAAAGGATGGGCGCTCCCCACGGCGAGCTACTCGGTCGGATGAACCCCCTCCCCAGCAGCTCCTGAAGCTGACAGGATAACTCCTGCATCTCTGGTGGCGCAAGGCGATAAGGTGCCTTGGCGATAGGCGCCGCCCCTGGAACCAAATCGATGTGAAACTCCACCTGCCTCTCGGGAGTCACACCCGGCAACTCCTTGGGGAAAACATCTGGAAACTCTCGTACTATCTGAAGAAAATATTCAGATCTGCAGGAAATAAGTTCAGATCAGATCTTTCATTCAAACATAGATCTCAAAGTATACAGATTAGATCTGAAGAAAAAGTTTAGATCTGAGATGAGAAAGTGTAGATCTGAAGGAAAAAGTTTCAGATCTGAAAGAAAGAAATATAGATCTTCTCGTCCAGCAAACGTCTCAGTATATATACACATAGCACATAATTTATATAAAATACTTCATATCTATGTGTAAGATGAAAGTGACTATACACTCACCTGATACAGAGTGATTTGGACAGCACCTCACTTCTAAAAATAACCTTTTGACAAAACTAGGAAGTTTGCTTGAAAACCGTGCCCCACGCGGGCAGAGTTTCAAACCGAAAAACTCTTTTTCTCGGAGACTCCGGGAGCCTCGGGGCTTCCTTCGGGTGCTAGGGGGTTTACCTAGGCTTTAGGAGGGTTTAGAAACCTTAGAGCGAGAAAGTAGTGAGAGAATGAATAAAGAAATGAGTGAGAAATCCAGAACATTTTGCATGGTATTTATAGGCCTGGACTTCAGACTGTACGTTGGGAGTACAACTCAACTACGTTGGGCGTAGTTCGGATAAGGTGCAAGGTGGCGGTCTCCAGGTGGTGCGACGTGAAGCTTGCTGGGCCGAGGAGTGTGAGGCATACGTTGGGCGTACCAAGCTCGAACGCCAGGCGTAGTTTGCGACGCGACGTGTCGCAATCCGAAGCGAGCCTTTGATCAGCGATGGACGGCCCAGATCGAGCCATGTCATCACTATTCGCACCAGCTTCGCAATTTCTAGTTCCAACTTCAAAAAATTTGTATCTTCCTCATACGAGCTCCGTTTTCAACGTTCTTTATATCCACGCGTAAGCGGGAATGTACTCTACAACTTTCGTTTAGACTCTATTGGCTAATTTTGAATCTATTTTAAAAGTTATATTATTAACAGACCGGGACAGGATTGGTCCGTTAAAATCTCATAACTTCTTCATCCGACGTCCGCTTTTGTCTGTCTTTTTATCGTTATGCTACTATTAACGAGATATTTGATTCTCGTTTAGGTTGTGTCGGCTAAATATCGCTCGATCTAATATTCAAACTCCTGGTTGTACATTGTTAAGCTGAAACTTCGAAAAATCATAACTTCTTCATATGAAGTCAGATTTGGGAGTTCTTTTTATGGACGCTCTCAGTTTAACGTATTCTACGATTTTCGTTTAGGTCGCTAAGGCTAAAACTTTCTCTATCATAAATTCACTATTTACGCTTCTCGGTGTCATGCCGCTTCCGTCGCGAAACTTTGACGGGTCATAAGTTCCTCGTTGTAACTCAGATTTCGGCGTTCTTTATATCCCCGGAATCCTAGTTTCGACCACTACAACTTTATGTAAAGATATCGGGTTTATCTCACACTTTAATTTTGACTCTTATTTTTATCCTTTATTTATTATAAATTTATAAATAAATAATAAGCATATACATTCACATAATTCACATAATACTCAAATATTTCATCTTTTATTACTTCAAAAAGAGTTACAATAGTTGACCTAGACTATTACATCATCTAATAATGCTTAGCCCAGAAACGCGAGCATTACAATTCTCTCCCCCTTAGGAGGATTCTATCCCGGAATCATGCATCAGCAAACAGATGCGGGTAGTGACTCATCATATCACTTTCTGTTTCCCAAGTGAGATTCGGCCCATTCGAATGTTTCCATCGGACTAGCACTAAGTCGACCATCTTGCGTCGTAACTTCTTAATCTTACGGCCAACAATTGCCTCGGGCTCTTCGATCAACCTCTTATTCTCATCCATCCTTAACTCTGAGATTGGAATTATGTCGGGAACGTATCTCATGAACTTCCTCAAATAACACACATGGAATGTGTTATGGATATCATCCAGCTCTTTGGGCAATTCCAGCTTATAAGCTTGGTTCCCAATCTTCCGAAGAACTTTGAACGGTCCAATAAACCTTGGACTCAACTTTCCTCGTTTCCCAAATCTTATAAGTCCCTTCCACGGTGACACTTTGAGCAAAACTGAATCCCCAACTTTGAATGTCACTGGTCGCCTCTTCTTATCAGCATAGCTCTTCTGACGATCCTGAGCTGCTAACATCCTTTCCCTAATCACCTTTAACTTCTCAGCAGTCTGATGGATTATCTCGGGGACCATAAACAGCTTTTCTCTGGCTTCAAGCCAACAAGACGGCGTACGACACTTCTGTCCGTACAAGGCTTGATAAGGTTCCATCTTAATACTCGAATGGTAATTATTGTTGTAGTAAAACTCTACCATAGGTAAGTGTTCATCCCAGTTACCTTGGAACTCTAGGGTACATGCTCTTAGCATATCCTCCAATTTTTGAATCGTTCGTTCGCTCTGACCATCGGTTTGCGGATGATAAGTTGTACTTAAACACAATTTCGTACCCAATTCCTCTTGTAGACTCTTCCAAAACCTTGACGTGAAACGACAATCACGATCTGATACAATCGTTAAAGGAACACCGTGAAGTCTTACCACCTCCTTCACATAAGTATTTGCGAGCTTATCCATCGACCATCCTTCATTGGTTGCTATGAAGTGTGCGCTCATAGTGAACCGATCAACGACTACCCAAATCATGTCGTGACCGTCCTTCGTTCTGCGCAGTTTAGTGACAAAATCTATAGTAATGTATTCCCATTTACCCATGGGAACAGGTAAAGGTTCTAAACTCCCATATGGTTTTTGATGTTGTGCCTTAACTCTCGCACAGGTTACACACTCTACCACATACTTCGCAACATCGAGCTTCATCGTCGGCCACCAGTAATAGGTTTTTAGATCCCTATACATTTTTGTGCTGCCGGGATGAATCGACTACATGGTCTTGTGCGCTTCTTCCATTAGAAGATCTCTTATTCCTCCCGTCTTAGGTACCCAAATTCGGTCTTGGAATACCTTCAGTCCTTGAGGGTTTGTACCGAACACCAATGTTTTTCCCGAACATTCTTCTTTTCGGTCATTCTTCTCTGAATCTTCTTCTTGAGCTTTCTTGATACTTTCCACAATAGTCGAGACAACTTCTATTCTCAACACTCTTGGTCTTTTTCTTTCAAGGCTCATTTTTCGGCTCAAAGCATCAGTTACGACATTTTCTTTACCAGGGTGGTAAAGTATCTCGCAATCGTAATCCTTAAGCAATTCTAGCTAGCGTCGTTGCCTCATATTCAACTCTTTTTGATCAAAGAGATACTGAAGACTCTTGTGATCAGTGAAAATCTTGCACTTCGTGCCATAAAGATAATGCCTCTATATCTTTAGTGCAAATACTACCGCCGCCAACTCCAGATCATGAGTGGGGTAGTTCTTTTCGTGTTCTTTCAATTGCCTCGATGCATATGCTATCACCTTATCCCTTTGGATCAGAACGCAACCTAACCCAATTCCAGATGCATCGCTATAAACTGCGAAGTCTTCAACTCCATCGGGCAGAGAAATAATCAGTGCTTCACATAATTTCTTCTTTAGCTTCTCGAATTCTTCTTCGTGTTTCTCACTCCAAGTATAAGTGGCTCCTTTATGGGTCAAAGTTGTCAATGGAGCAGCTATCGAAGAAAACCCTTGGATAAACCTTCAGTAATATCCAGCTAATCCTAGAAAGCTTCGGATCTCCGTAGGACTCTTTGGTCGCTCCCACTTCGTCACAGCTTCAATCTTCGCTGGTTTAACCATGATCCCTTCTTGGTTAACCACATGACCCAAGAATTGGACTTCTCGAATCCAAAAATAACATTTGGAGAACTTTGCATACAGCTTCTCCCTCTTAAAAACTTCTAGCACCTCTCGAAGATGCTTGCCATGCTCCTGCTCGCTTTTAGAGTAAACCATAATGTCATCTATGAATACTATGACAGATTTATCGAGGAATGGTTTTTAAACCTTGTTCATCAAATCCATGAATGCTGCCGGAGCATTGGTCAGTCCAAACGACATAACCAAGAACTCGTAGTGTCCATATCTCATTCAGAACGCAGTTTTCTCAATATCCTGCTCTCTTACCTTCAGTTGATGATATCCTGACCTAAGATCGATCTTTGAGAAATAGCTCGAACCTTGAAGTTGATCAAATAAGTCATCAATCCTCGGTAATGGGTACTTGTTCTTCACTGTTGCCTTGTTCAGCTCTCGGTAGTCGATACACATTCTCATGCTTCCGTCTTTCTTCTTCACGAATAGCACCGGAGCTCCCCAGGGTGATGAACTAGGTCGAACGAAACCGTTGTCCAATAACTCCTGAAATTGTGTCATAAGCTCCTTCATCTCCGTTGGTGCTAATCGGTATGGTCCTTTTGCTATTGGTGTTGTTCCTGGTAACAAGTCTATTCGAAACTCCACTTGTCTATCAGGGGGCAATCCAGGAAGATATTCAAGAAAGACTTCTGGATAGTCACACACCACTGGTATATTTTGCATTCCTTCTTCTCTTTCTTAGCATCGATCACAAATGCCAAGTATGATGTGCATCCTTTGGACAAACATTTTCTGACTTTCATTAGGGAAATGATTCCAGAATTCACTCTACGTTTGTCCTCGTAGACCACAAATGTCTCTTTCCCAGGCGGGTTCACTCTTACTATCTTCTTCTTGCACAGTATCTTGTCATCATTGGTGCTAAGCCAATCCATTCCCAGTACGATATCGAAATCGTTTAGCTCAATAGGTAACAAATCCTCGTGGAATTCGTTTCCGTTCAAGTCGATGACGATATTCCTAATGCAATTGCTAACATGTATGAATTTGCCACTAGCAACTTCTACAACTAGGACATCATCAAGTTTTTCTATAGGCAATGCTAGTCTTTCACCAAATTTATGTTATATAAAGGAGTAGTTGGCTCCGGAATCAAATAGTATATTGGCAGGCAATCCATTTACAAGAAAGGTACCTGAAGCGACGTCCGCTGCTTCCTTCACGGCTTCCATGGTCATCTGGAAAGCTATAGCTTTTGGCTTCGGTGGGACATTGGGCCTTGCCGCCTCCTTCTTCTTCGAGCAATCCTTTGCGATGTCCCCTTCCTCATTACATCCATAGCACAACTTCTTTTTGGATGTGCACTCGTTGGCATAATTCCCTGTCCTTCCACATTTGTAGCAAGTCACCTCCTCGCTACATTTCCCCGAGTGTTTCTTCTTACACTTCTCACACCACTTTGCTTCGTTTCCTCCTCCACCAGATTTCTTTGAACCATACTTGTTCTTTTTGTTAGATTTTGACGACCCCTTAAACTTCCTCTTTTCGCCAACCTCAACCTTGTTGGCGGCTCTCCCATTGATCATTTCCTCAACAGACTTGGCAGCCCAGATAGCTTCCTTTAGAGTAGGTGCCTGGCGGACTGGCACAACGTACTCCCATGGAAGTACCTTTGCATACTTGTCAACTTTCGTCAGCTCGTCTAGAACGATGCACAAAGCAAACTCCATTTTGTCAATGAAGGAATTGATGGATTCATCAATGGACATGTTTCCCTTTTTCAATGTCAGGAACTGGTTCTCTAGCTCAAGCATATTTTGGGTTGAGCAGTACTTGCGCTTGAAGTGTACCAAAAATTCTGCCCAAGTCAACTGCAGTGGCTCATTGGGGCTTAGGGTCTTCCCCAGAGTGTTCCACCAGCGAACAGCGCCACCTCTGAACTGACGCACTGTAAATGTGGTATGTAGCTTGCCCTTGCAACCACATGTTATGAAAGCGAATTCCATCGATATCCAGTCCATGACTCCAATTGGGTCCTCCTTCCCCGTGAAAGTTGATGGCTTACAGGTTGTGAAGTCCTTATACTTGCATTCGTTCCTCTTGTCTCCTTCATCATGGTTGTTCCTCCTAATCACTGGGGGTTCCACCTGACTGACAGTGCGGTTGTTATTCCCTTCTCCAGGCTCTCCGTTACTTCGCTCTGGTTGTTCAACGGGCATTGAAGGTTCACTTCTGTTATTCAGCAACATTTGTCTCATTTCTTCCCTTTGTTCAGCCATTATTTCCCGAATCATGGCTTGTACTCCGTCCATAGTGACTGGCTTAGGTGCAACTTCGACTATCGACACCTGCTCAATCACTTCGGGACGAGGTCGTTGATTCCTGTTTTCATTTGCGTTTCCAACTCCACTTCAAGTCTTTTCCATTTCGATCTATACACCAAATTAGGTGAATTTAGATCTTTATTCACGATAAACGTTTAATTTCCCCTTGTCACTCTGAAACGTTACATGCTAGTTCTAATATCGTATTCGTACGCTTAGAATCCTAAACACATAGGTTTCCGGATCCGATCGGCAACAGACGATAGATCCGAAAAAATAATGGCATACAGGGCAAACATAAAGCATTTAGCACATAAAAGCATTTTAGGCACCTTTCTTAAAATAAACTAGTGCTCGTGTCAAAAATATGGAAGACACTCATCTCACGATCATCGCTTAGCATTCTAAGTTTAAGTCTAGAAATCCTACAAATTTCTAGTTCGCTTAAACTAATGCTCTGATACCAACTGTGACATCCTCGTTTTTACGGCCAGAAAAGACCGATTTCGTTTATGTTTTTTAATAAAAATCAGAGTAACTTCTTAAGAAAAGTATTGCGGAATTTGTTCCCAAAACAAAATATGATATAAATTTTATCAAATCATTTCTTAAAGAAATGTATTTTCATTGCATTACAAAAACTCGGGATGTCAATCATCGATACAGACCATAAGCATAAACTAAAGAGAAATAAACATCTTAGGCCACAAAACACTATCTGGCCTCAAATCTGTAATCTCTCATCAAATCATCCAACTATGCTTTTGCCACTACCTGTAATACAAGAAACTGAGTGGGTCAGGCTGGGGAGCCTAGTGAGAATATAGGGTTTTCAACCCACAATAATAAGTTCATTATTTATTTTCATCAAATCACTAACCCGATTACCCGTTCCCGTTATCCTCACTTTACGTCCCTAAAGCATCTATTATAAGGGTCCTATCCTAAGGAATTTCATCGGGATGGGCACTACTGCTAAGGGGATTCCTCAGCCATATGTGTCCGTAAGGCAACCATGGAGGGGGATGGAGTACATCTTCAAAAAAACACCTACAGGTTGCGAGCCTGCTAGCGTTCCACTGGACTGCCTATAAAAGTTTGTGGTCGTCATCTATACTCCGCTAGATGACTGGATCATCTTAAACATCGAGGCCTCTCATCTTTTTAACATACATCATCTATTTCATCTACCCATTGTTCTACCCAACATATTTGTAGATATAAAATACATACACAGTCCAGATCTAAGAAAAAAACAATGTTTACATCTTTCATCCAGCATAACTTTCAAAGCATAAAATATTTATACAGTCTAGATCTGAAAAATAATGTTTACATCTTTCATCCAACATAAATTTCAAAGCATAAAATACATATACGGTCTAGATCTGAAGAAAAAGTTCAGATCTGCAGGAAAGAAGTTCAGATCTTTCATTCAACATAGATCTCAAAGTATACATATTAGATCTGAAGAAAAAGTTTAGATCTGAGATGAGAAAGTGTAGATCTGAAGGAAAAATTTTCAGGATCTGAAAGAAAGAAGTATAGATCTTCTCGTCCAACAAACATCTCAAGTAAACATATGACATATATATACACGTAGCACATAATTTATATAAAATACTTCATATCTATGTGTAAGATGAAAGTGACTATACACTTACCTGATACGAAGTGATTTGGACAGCACCTCGCTTTTAAAAATAACCTTCTTTGACGAAACAGGGAAGTTTGCTTGAGAACCGGGCCCCGCGCGGGCAGAGTTTCAAACCAAAAAACTCTTTTTCTCGGAGACTCCGGGAGCCTCGGCGCTTCCTTCGGTTGCTAGGGGGTTTACCTAGGCTTTAGGAGGGTTTAGAAACCTTAGAAAGAGAAAGTAGTGAGAGAAAGAATGAAGAAATGAGTGAGAAATCTGGAACATTTACAACTCAACTACGATGGGCGTAGTTCGGATAAGGTACGAGGTGGCGGTCTCCGGGTGGTACGACGTGGAGCTTGCTGGGCCGAGGAGTGTGAGGCGTACGTTGGGTGTACCAAGCTCGGATGTTGAGCATAGTTTGCGATGCGACGTGTCGCAATCCGAAGCGAGCCTCTGATCAGCAATGGACGGCCCAGATCGACATGTCATCACTATTCGCACCAGCTTCGCTGTAACATCCCCCTCTGGCACGTATCACAATATTGTCCGCTTTAGGCCACTCGGCACGAGGACTTCCCAGGGGGTCACCCATCCTGGTACTACTCCCGCCCGAGCACGCTTAACTGCAGAGTTCTTATGGGATCTGCGGCCCTCACGGCTTTTTAAAACGCGTTGTGATAGGGAAGGTATCCACACCCCTTATAAGGAATGCTTAGTTCTCCTTCCCAGCCGATGTGGGATCAGATCTAACCCACTTCCACCCCCCCCCCCCCCATTATAGGGTTCGACGTCCCCGTCGAACACATCGACCCATGCCCTGGCTCTAATACCATTTGTAACATCCCCCTCTGGCACGTATCACAATATTGTCCGCTTTGGGCCACTCGACACGAGGACTTCCCAGGGGGTCACCCATCCTGGTACTACTCCCGCCCGAGCACGCTTAACTGCAGAGTTCTTATGGGATCTGCGGCCCTGTTCTTATGGGATCTGCGGCCCTCACGGCTTTAAAACGCGTTGTGATAGGGAAGGTTTCCACACCCCTTATAAGGAATGCTTAGTTCTCCTTCCCAGCCGATGTGGGATCAGATCTAACCCACTTTCACCCCTCATTATAGGGTTCGACATCCCCGTCGAACACATCGACCCGTGCCCTGGCTCTGATACCATTTGTAACATCCCCCTCTGGCACGTATCACAATATTGTCCGCTTTGGGCCACTCGGCACGAGGACTTCCCAGGGGGTCACCCATCCTGGTACTACTCCCGCCCGAGCACGCTTAACTGCAGAGTTCTTATGGGATCTGCTGCCCTCACGGCTTTAAAACGCGTTGTGATAGGGAAGGTTTCCACACCCCTTATAAGGAATGCTTAGTTCTCCTTCCCAGCCGATGTGGGATCAGATCTAACCCACTTTGATCCCAAATCGGCTGGGAAGGAGAACTAAGCATTCCTTATAAGGGGTGTGGAAACCTTCCCTATCACAACGCGTTTTAAAGCCGTGAGGGCAGTAAATCCCATAAGAACTCTACAGTTAAGCGTGCTCGGGCGGGAGTAGTACCAGGATGGGTGACCCCCTGGGAAGTCCTCATGCCGAGTGGCCCAAAGCGGACAATATTGTGATACGTGCCAGAGGGGGATGTTAAAAATGGTATCAGAGCTAGGGCATGGGTCGCTGTGTTCGACGGGGACGTCGAACCCTATAATGGGGGTGAAAGTGGGTTAGATCTGATCCCACATCAGCTGGGAAGGAGAACTAAGCATTCCTTATAAGGGGTGTGGAAACCTTCCCTATCACAACGCGTTTTAAAGCCGTGAGGGCAGCAGATCCCATAAGAACTCTGCAGTTAAGCGTGCTCGGGCGGGAGTAGTACCAGGATGGGTGACCCCTTGGGAAGTCCTCGTGCCGAGTGACCCAAAGCGGACAATATTGTGATACGTGCCAGAGGGGGATGTTACATTCGGAATTTCTAGTTCCAACTTCAAAAATTCGTATCTTCCTCATGCGAGCTCCGTTTTTGACGTTCTTTATATCCACGCGTAGGCGGTAAGGTACTCTATAACTTTCGTTTAGACTCCGTTGGCTAATTTTGACTCTATTTTAAAAGTTATATTATTAACAGGCTGTGACAAGATTGGTTCGTTAAAATCTCATAACTTCTTCATCCGACGTCTGTTTTCGCCTGTCTTTTTATTGTTACGCTACTATTAACGAGATCTTCGATTCTCGTTTAGGTTGTGTCGGCTAAATACCGCTCGATCTAATATTCGAACTCTGGGTTGTACACTGCTAAGCCGAAACTTCGAAAAATCATAACTTCTTCATACGATGTCAGATTTGGGCGTTCTCTTTATGGACGATCTTGGTTTAACGTATTCTACGATTTTCGTTTAGGTCGCTAAGGCTAAAACTTGCTCTATCGTAAATTCACTATTTACGCTTCTCGGTGTCGTGTCGGTTCCGTCGTGAAACTTCGACGAGTCATAACTTCCTCGTTATAACTCGGATTTCGGCGTTCTTTATATCCCTGGAATCCTAGTTTCGACTACTACAACTTTATGTAAAGATATCGGATTTATCTCACACTTTAATTTTGATGCTTATTTTTATCCTTTATTTATTATAAATTTATAAATCAATAATAAGCATATAAATTCACATAATTCACATAATACTCAAATATTTCATCTTTTATTACTTCAAAAAGAGTTACAATAGTTGACCTAGACTATTAAATCATCTAATAATGCTTAGCCCAAAAATGCGGGCATTACAGGTTCTACATGGGGTGTAACCTCTGTACGCAATCCGTAGCTCTACACTGGGCGTAGATTACTTACACAGGGCGTAAGTCAACTGAGTGGTGACTATTGACTTTTTAACCGGTTTGACTTTTGGTCAACCGTGTTGGGACTTAGTATAGTAAGGGAAAAATAGTCTTTTGCTCAAAGGAGGTTTAATTGTCAGTCTGGACCTTTCGTGGGCCCATCATTTCCTTAATTGTTAATTAGGGTTTTATTGTGGATATGTTTAGCAGGAGGAGGCTTGATATCGTCGGCTTAAGTAGTGGTTTATCTTGTCTTCAGGGTTGAGGTGAGTCTTTTCACTATACTTTTGGGTCGAAGGCACTAATGTCGTCCCATTAGATTGTGTTATATAGGATGTTAGTTCTCTTTATGACTCTTGCATGTGTATGTGGGGTTGGACCCTTTTTATTTGTATATTTGGGCTAGGCCCATTTATATGTTGGGTGTGGCTTGTTATGTATTTTGGGCGGGGTCTGTTATGTATGTTAGGCGGGACCCGATTGTATGGTGGGCGGTGCCTGAGATTATGTATGGTTATATGGTACTTTGGAGAACTCCTTAAGCTTTATGCTTACGGTTTGTGGTTCAACATTTTTTGGGTGCTTCCAGTTTTAAAGGGAATGACCTGGCTTAACTGCACTGCATCCCCTGATGGTTTTTTCCATATTGGTTACTTTTGAGATACTCTGATTTTTGAAAATACATTTTTACTTTGTTTGGTTTTGGAACAATTGTTTGCATAATGCATGAAAAATATTAAATTATGTATTAATGAGTTATTATGTTTATTAAACTGTAAATATTGGATTTTAAACTATGCAGATTTATGATACACGATATAATTTTTTTAAAGAGATCTACAATTTAGAAAAAAAAAAAAAAATTTGAATTTTTCAAGTCATAATTTGTTTTTTAGGAGTAAATTAAATGAATGGTCCCTATGGTTTGGGGCAATTTGCGTGATTGGTCCCTAAATTATTTTCTTTTAATTCGGAAGGTCCTTACGGTTTGTTTTGTTATGCGTTTGGTCCCTATTTTACCTAAAATACTATTATTTAAATAGCAAAAATGGTGGGGTAGGTAAGGTTAAGTCAGAGGGGTGGGGTTGAGGTGTGTTTATTTCAATAAGTTAAAAAATCAAGGTAAAAATATTCTTTTTAGATAAGACAGGGACCCAACACGTAACAAAACCAAACAGTAAGGACCTTCCGAGTTACAAAAATAAGTTAGGGACCAAGCATGCAATTTACCCCAAACCATAGGGACCATTCATGTAATTTACTTTTTTTTAATAGAATTTTATATATTTTGACTGGAAAAATAAAAAATATTACTAAAAAGATTGAAGCTACAATTTTTGTTCTGTTAAAATGTAAATACGATCAAGAAAATATTACTAAATTTAATATTGGTCAAACAGCAGTCCAACGGCAATTTAACCAATGGCGTAGCCACATTAGTACAAGGGTGGGCCTTAGCCCACCCAAAGAAATTTAAGGTTATATATATATATATATATATATATATATATATATATATATATAGAGAGAGAGAGAGAGAGAGAGAGAGAGAGAGAGAGAGAGAGAGAGAGAGAGAGAGAGAGAGAGAGAGAGAGAGGAAGTGAATTGCTATATCACCTACCTATTAAAAATTTCAAATTATACACAAATAGAATACCTTTTGCTGCATATATTGTTATATTTTGTCATCATTTGAAGTATTTTATTACCGTTCATATTTTTTAAATTATTTGGCCAACCCTAAAATAAAATTCTAGCTACGCCACTGAATTTGACGACAAATGTTGAATTTTATATTGAAATGGTTTTTCGTTTTTTTAATTTCGTTATCTGATCCGTCGATTAGATTTTTGACTCATCACCGACAACCTATAAAATTTAAATAGCAAGGAACACCCTTATTTAAAAAATTAAGAAAAGAACTCATAATTTTTTATAAATCATTGGACTAATGTAATTTAGTCTAATTAAAATATTATATATCTTTCAACAGAATAAAGATAAAATCAAACTCTAAGCAAATGCGTGACGATTCTCATTGATTAAATCATACGCAATTTTGACCACTAACATCATAATATTTCCACAAGGGAGGATTTACGTACATTCACGTCTTTAACTAAAATTGGGTGCTCTTTGAAAAAAGAAAACTAAACCTATGGGGTGATTTTGTAATTTTTTTTTTTATCATTTAATTAGCCCATAAATTTGGCTATTTATACCAAGCCGTATGAAACACACAGACTATTCCCGCAATAAATCAATATGAGAAACTTTAATTTAGCGTTGCCATTCTCCGACTCTGATGGTGGAAACCAATCGGATCACCGGAAAATACCGTTTTCTGATATAATAGTCACAAAACCTAGAGACCAATTTTGTGGTCGAAAATGGCAACCTATAGACATTCAAGTGGCATTATGGTTCACTTTTGTCCATATACTAGCCCTCTTTGCACCATTTTCATTCACTTGGGGTGCTTTTTGGATCGCATTTTCTGGTTATTTGCTTACTGGAATTTTGGGTATAACTCTTTCTTATCATCGACTTTTGTCTCATCATAGTTTCAAACTCCCCAAATGGCTCGAGTATATGTGTGTTTACTTTGGGGTCCTAGCTGCCCAGGTTTGTATTTAGCTTCACTGTTATACCGAATATAATTTTTGTTCAATTTGATTAGGATTTTGTTTATTTAAACATGTGTATTGACGAATGAATGAAGTAAGCAAAATAAAAAAAAATGTATTTATGTTTTTTAGAAAGTTTTATATGAATTTAATGAACTTTATATAATCCATATTCTAATAAAAAAAAATAGTTTTTATTCTGTTTTTAACATTTGTCATCTTATTAGATCTCTTAATATCTTATTAGACCTCTTAATTAATATATACTGGTTTACTAAATGTAAGACTCGTTTATTATACGGGTTGTTAAAAAAAAAAATATTAAAATGTAAATAATAAGTATTTTTTAAAATAAAATTTTGAAATAAAGAATAAAGAAACATATTAATTGCAATTTATTATAATATTTATTACATTTGATACTTATATATATATATATATATATATATATATATATATATATATATATATATATATATATATATATATATAAGTATAAGATTATGTGTTTTTTTTTTTTAATTTTAAAAATTGAAAAAACCCATAAATTGACATGTGGATATTATTTATTTAAAAAATATCACAAAATGACAACTGTCAAAACTCATTAGAGATTAAGATGTGGGAAAATTATCTTCATTTATTATAGTAGGTAACCCATGGAAACCACGGGTTATAAAATCAATTGAACATTCATAATAAAGATTTATAATTATTAATAAATTATTTTAAATAAATTATTAATTAAGAGATATATCAAAATTTTAAACTTATTATAACTTCAAATTTAACCTATAATTAGAAAATGTAAATTTGAATTTTTGAAATGAGTTGTCTAATATATCTAAATGACACACGACATAATATCAATGAGGAGTTGTATTAGAGTGACATTTAGCAAAAGGAGATTAAAACTATTCATTTATTAGAATATGGATATATATATATATATATATATATATATATATATATATATATATATATATACACACACACACACCATGTGTCACCCTATTATGTCTCTTAATGAATAGTTGACACTTGTAAACTTATTGATTATTCATTTGAAAATATAAATTTTAAAATTTTCACTCTATCTATATTAAAATAATAGCATGAAAAATTAAAATTAAAATAAAATTAATACAAATAATAAAATGATATAATTTCATATATTTTATTTAAATCAATGATTATAAATTTTTATAACTAAAAAAATCTCTTAATTAATAATTTATTTAAAATAATTGATTAATAACTTTGAATTTTTATTATAATAGTTTAATTAATTTTGTAACTATGGTTTTCACGGATTATAATATATATATATATATATATATATATATATATATATATATATAAATAAAGTGGCTTATGAGTAATACATTTTGTCTATTTCATATTTTCACCACACATCTATTTATTATTAAGACATTTAGTCCTTATAGTCTTGTAATTTACAAAAATAATCACTAAGATTTATTTTACATAAATAATATTTAAGATTTTCATAAAAAAAAAGGTCATTCAAATATAAATAATATTATAATAAAAAATATATTTCTATATTATTGAAATAAAAAATAATTAGAATCATAAAATTTTATAAGAAACTTTGTTTGATTAATAATTATTTAAATATCTTATTTGGATTACAACTTTTCTTTATATTTATTCCAAGATTTTATGAGAAAACTAAAATCAAACCTTATTTTTATTCCAATAGAATGAACAATATAAATAATATTTATGTTATATTCTTACATGCAGGGAGATCCAATATTTTGGGTGAGCATTCATAGATACCATCACAAATATGTGGATTCGAATAATGATACACATTCACCTCTTAATGGATTTTGGTTTAGTCATATGGGTTGGCTTTTTGACAGTGAATATATGGTTGAAAAGGTATCAGGTTTCGATAATTTGTTATAATTTTAATTTAGTATTATAAATTTATCCTTTCCATAATTTTAGAGGGTGTTTGTCATTCCTTCTAAAATGACTTTTATACTTTTAACTTTTCTAAAATGAATACAGTCAGGAAAATCCTAATATTTTTGGAAAATTTTCATTTTAGTCCCGAAATTTATTTTTTTAACAGAAAAGTCACGATTATTTCATTTTGGCTCAAATTAACAAAAAAAAATATCATTTTTTTCTTTTAATAGGAAATGACATATTATCGTGTAAAATCAAACAATCGAAACCATTCTGTTTAAAAAATAACATTTGGGACTAAAATGAAACTTTTCCAAAAAATATTGGGATTTTTACGACAATTTCCCTTTCCAAGAAGTCTAAAATGTCCAAAAGATGTATATAAAAATTCTTTTTAAAACAACTTTTGCTAAGAAAAAAAAGTGATTTTTCAAAAGTCATGAAAGCATCCATTTTTGTTACTTTTGGCTTTTGACATTTAAAAACTTTAAAAGTTAATCCAAACAAATCTTAAAAACCTTATTTTAGAAAAAGTCATTTTACAAAAAATCTTTTTTATAAAAAAATATTTTTAAGTTTTAAAAATAAATCCCAACACACCCTTAGTCAAAACTCATGTTATATGAGTACACGTCATGAAATTATTTTATATGTGGTTGGTTTAATGCAGTATCGAGAACGTAAAAATGTAGAAGATTTAAAAAGTCAGACATTCTACATGTTTATACGGAAAACATACATGTGGCATTTATTTGGATGTGGTGCTCTCTTATATGCATGGGGTGGATTCACATACCTGGTTTGGGGAATGGTATTTAAATTTCATTTGAATTCATTTCATAAACTCATTATGAATAATTATTTCCCATATATTCCACTTGAATACCTCATTTTTATAAACTTTTTATTTTTATATGATAAACTACGTGTGAGACCCATATATTACATGAGTTTATTTAAAAAAAACTAAATACAAAATTCTAAACATTTGAAAAGTATGAATTTATAAGAAAAATAAGAAAATATTAAATTATAAAATTAAAGTGTTTTTTTTTCTCTTTCAAACTTAAACAAATAATTTAGATAAATAAATAAAGAAAATTTATGAATATTTAATTTGGTATTTTTAAAATTAGAAGGAAAATTCATTAATGAAATTGATATGTGTTTATTGTTAAATATAAATACTATTTACAATTTAATAAAATGAAAAAAACCATAAAATGACATATGGAATAAAAATTAATTTAAAACAACCACAAAATTACTTGTGAAAAAATAAATAAGAATGTGACATGTGGCAAAAAGATCTTTATTGACTAGGAATGATAGTTACAAAAAGACAATTTTTTTATAGAAAAACATATCCTCATACTTAAAAATGGTGTTTAAAGTTAGGGTTGACATGATATATAGCCAAACCTATCAATATGGTCCATAAAAATATGATCTTACATGTTAAAGATCAACCAAAACCAAATGAAGGTTTGACAGATCTAGATCATGATTATGTGGTTTGATCAAATAACTTGATTACCCTCCTTCATTAATTAAATACGTTATAAACCAACAAAGTACATTACAGTTTTCGGAAACAACCAATTTTATTAAAAAGACCCCGAAAGCAAGAAGCTAGACAAGGACCAAATCAAAGAGTACATAAAGCAACAAATACATAGAAAAAAGAATGGGGACAAGACCATTCCTCCTCTACAAATTCCTCCTTTTATTCTTATATTTAATCCAAAGATAAACTAAGAATTTTATGTTCTTAGCCAAATTTTATAGGATTACATAATAATAAAATTGCATATTAACTATATTGTTAAAATTAACTAAGTTATTATCATCAATCAATGATTGAATTATTATTATAATATAAAATATTAAAATTTATGGTTATTCAAATCATATAGAAAATATATGTATTTAAAAAGGTTGAAATTAATATGATTAACGATTAATATTGATTGTGAACCAGATCAACTTAGTGGTCTCTATCGGTTGGTTCTATATTAAAAAAACGTCTTTACTTTTTTATTTAACATTAGTTTTAGCTATTATTATGGTTAATTAATTTAAATTGTTCTTTTAATATTCGATATGCAGATATTTGTGTATTCCTCACACACAAACACACACACACACACACACACACATATATATATATATATATATATATATATATAAAGTTGAAAAATATTTCTTTAGGTATTCTTTTAGTCGCATAAAAATAAATTCTCATTATTTAAATAATAAATGAAAATATATAACATTTCAAATAACAATTGATGATTTTTAATAAATCGATGTAACTTGTTATTTTTTGTAGACAATTTGTAAGATATCATTGTTATTTTCATTACATATAATTAAATAAGATTATCAAACATGTCAAATATTTACAAAAATTTGTGGGAGTTAATGAATTAAAGGATGGAATTAATATAGTATGCCCTTCTTCTCTAAATAAAAGAAAGCTAATTCTATTGATAGACATTTTATGTCTACGAATAAAAGACCTTTTTCCTTTTTGGGTAGGGGCCGACCTCCCACTCTCTTATCTCATGCAAAAGTTATTAGCGGTTGGGTAGATCACGCATTAAGCCTCTCTTAACCCTCCATTTTTAATACATGTTTATAAAAGTCTCTTGCCTTTCAAGATCTAGTCTAGATGGTTTGGCTAAATGAAAGCATTGCATATTTTGATATCTCCGGCTCCTCAATGAATAGTTGGTCTGTCTAACATTACATCATAATAGACAAAGCTCATATAGTTTGGCATGGCTAGTGTTCATTTCCCTATAAAAAATAAATTGTATGTTTTTAACTATTTTATTTGAATGACATAAAATATAAAACGAAGGAAGATAAATAGATATTATCAATTTATGATATGATGTTAATGGATAATAATTATTGATTATTTTAAAATAATTAATTTTAATATTATATAATGTTTAGCATTATGAATTTATAGGTGTACTACTTTAATGTATGGTTATAAAGTGAAATTTCAAATATAATCAATAAAATTAGAAGAATATAGAAAATAAGAAAAATTAAATCTAGACAAAACTTCATTTTCCTTATAGTTTCTTACAATGGGTCCTTAACTTTAATTAAGTTTATAGAAGGTATATGTGAATAGAAGGTCTATGTGATTTATATTTTATGTGGTCCTTATGCCACCTAAAAAAACTTTTATATCCTTTTAAATTTATTTTATATTTTCTTTTAATTAATTTTACATTTAAAAAAAATTAAAAAATAAAAAGAATTAAAAACATTTACCCTACCCACTCACTCCATCTTTACCATACCCTACCCTACACTTTGCATTTTCCTTTCCGGTTGATATCCCACATTACCTCCACCCCACCACTATCCACCATCATTATCATTATAAACTCCCACCTGTCGGACTACCACATACCCATTAACGTCACCATCACGATCCACATCATAATTGGCAGATGGTTTTGAATCAACAAAATTACTAATTCACGAAGCCATTTCTGATTTTAGCATCAATAAAAATACATTTCAGATTCCATAGTGGTTAAAATCTACATCGATTTCATGAGGAACAATGTAACACTCTAAAAATTTAAGCCAATTTAAACTTTTCAAAAACAACCCAGTTTCGTTAAATCATTACAAAAAGGTTTTCAATACAATTATTATCAGAGTCTTCCCAGAACCATATCGTAAAACATAAACATGAGGAGCGGTACGATCACGTCTTTGCCTTGCCACGGTCTCTTGAAGTACCTGAAAAACATTAAACCACAACTGTAAGCCCGAAAGCTTAGTGAGATAACCCCAAAATACCAACCACATATACTACGCATAACATATCACAACCGAACAGAACAACCATGCACTTCGGGTCTACTGTGTGACTAGTCTGCCCTACCGGGCCTTCAGTCCACCTGGTCCACCCTCCGAGTCTAGCCATATCCATCAAGTTTGCAGTGTGGTTGGTCCGCCCGCATCGGGCCTTCAACCCACTTGGTCCACTCATTGAGTCTACAGTATGACTGGTCCGCCCGCACCGGGCCTTCAGTCGGCCTGGTCTACTCTCCGAGCCTCGGCACGTCTGGTCCGCCCTCGTGGGGGCTACAACCTATCCGAACCGCTCGTTGGGCCTTCGGGATAACCGGTCCGCCCTGGGTATGTTGGCCTACAACACAAAGCAGGACCCGCCTCAACCCAACCCCAGTCCAACAACCATGTGCACATAAACATACAATCATATAACAATTCCCATCCAATCAAACCGATCTAGCAGATCATATATCATAACATACTCTAAACAGGATACCGACCTAACCGGTCACTAGCATAGTATCATCCTATATACCAGAATACCGACCTTAACCAGGTCTCTAACATATACCATCCTAACTACCAGGATGCAAACATAGCAAAGCAACAACATTACAACGATACCCGGATTACAATCCGATAAAGGGCCGACCTTGGTGCCTTAGACCCCGTTGATATAGTGAGGATAACTCACCTTGCAACTGCTGCCTGAAAAGATAAGATCATGCTGCTCCAACCTCTGACACGAACTCCACCACTGACAATACCAAAAGACCGAACTCAATAAATACCAATAATTACCAAATTACCCCTTGAAGTCAACTGGTCAACTCTTGGTCAAAGTCAAACTTCCTGACTGACCGTACTCGCCGAGTCAGCCCGCTGACTCGTTGAGTCTCTCAACCCTGAAAACCCCCATATCGCGACCCAACTCGCCGAATCGCCCCAAGACTTGCCGCAGTCCCACAAACTCTGAGTCACTTCCTACTCAACTCACCGAGTCGTCCCTTGACTCACCGATTCATAGCTCAACCAGGAAAGGTTAGGACCTCACGACCAGACTCACCGAGTCCATGAACAGACTTGCCGAGTCTAAGGCTATCTTCAACCAACTCGCCGAGTTGTTCTTCTAACTCGTCGAGTTGCTGCCTATCTTCAAGCAACTCGCCGAATACACCCATGTGACTCGCCGAGTACCACTAGCTCTTAACCCATATAGAGGCTTTCCAAGCATGCAGGGTCTCAAATTCATAGATCTACTCTTCTACAAGCCATCCATCATGTAAAGTGGCAAACTTTACGTGAAACCAAGGAGATCTAAGCATAATATACTCTAGGGCTAGGGTTTGGGTTTGGGACTAAAAGGCTTCATCAACAACTCTTCAATATGGACTTTATGCTCCTTTGGATCATCACTACACTAAATCTGAGGTAGCAACCTCATATCCAACCTCCAAACTCAAGATAGCACTAGATATACTCCCAAAAATCCCACAAATGATAGATCTAGATTGATAACAACTTAAGCAACGAATCATTACCTCAAGAGAAGACTCCAACAGAAGAATAAGCTAAAACCTTGCAAAGCCCCTTGCTCCAAGCCTCTTAATCTTCAAGGATTTCTTCAACAAACACTCCTTCAAGGTCCAAATGCTCTCCAACTCTCTCACAAACGAATGCTAGGGTTTTTGGACTTCAAGGGAGAGCAAAGAGGCTGGGGAGAGGGTATTATGTTCTTTATATAGGGCTCAACCCCCGAAATTAGGGTTTCTCCACACAGCACCAACTCGCCGAGTCCACCCATGTGACTCGCTGAGTTGGTCACTTAACACGCGACCCGCAACGCGACTCGACTCACCGAGTCTATCCATCGACTCGTCGAGTCGACCTTCTTATTTACACCTTTAGCCCTTCCACTTTACTTCTGAATTTTCGGGATGTTACAAACAAAGTTAAAAAGGCTCGACCATGGCATAGAGGAAGAAACATTTCATGAAAATAGATATAATTTTAGTAAAATAGCAATAATTTCATGAAAATATAATCGAAGTTGTGCTCTTGTGCTGCATCGGTGGTTTAGCGACGACATACCTGTGGTTCGTTGGCGGGTTAAGGAAGAAAAAATGGAGGTGATCGTCTAGTGCATTAGCGAGAACTGACTTCGATCATCAGGTGGTCCAACGGTTCGTAGTTTAGTGGCGATGATGATTGTCAGTTGCTTAGTGAGGTGGTGATCACCATCATGCATAAATATGTGGCGACTATCAATTAAAAGAATATGTGGTTGTTTGTGGTGTGATCTAATTCATAGAGGGAGAGACAACGTCAACAGTTGGGATATGTAGTCGGTAGGTATTAAGGGTGTGTGTGTGTGGTGGTGGTGGGTGGGGGGGGGGGGGTGTTTCCATGGAGTATGATGCCGATTCCCTTCCACTATCGAGGTGTATACATTTGGGGTTGGTAGACAGGTAGGGGTGTGGGTGTTTTTTTTATTCTCTTTTTCTTTTCTTTTGTCCAAGTTCAAATTAGTTAAAGAAAATATAAAATAAATTAAAAATGATATAAAAAGGTTTTTTTATGTAGGTGAGAGACCAGTCATAATAGAAATTAAAAATCACAGAGAACTTCTATAAAGTTTTCTAAGGGGGTGTTTGACTTAACTTTTCACAGCCCAAAAGTCCTTTTTGGAAAAGAAAAAAAGCAAAAGATGTTTGACAAAACTAGTTTTAAAAGCTATTTTTGGAGTTTTTATATAAGGAAAATGAACTTTTTGGAAAAGTCAGGAAATCCTGACTTTTTGTAATTTTTCCAAAAATGACTTTTGAGTTGTGAAAAGCTAAGTCAAACACCTCCTAAAATTACGGGTTATATCTAAGATTTTAAGAAGCCACAAACATGAAGTTTTATCTTAAACTTACAAAAGTTTTATCTTAAACTTACAAAGACCTTTTATGATGTTTTGTCTTAAGATTACAAAAATTAATAACATTTAATCATTATATAAAATAAAAAATTGTACTTAATGTGACTCACTTAAAATTATTGAGGGTGAATTACTTATAATTATTGAGGTTAAATTCCGTTAGATTGAAATTGAGTTCAATAAATAGGTCGTAAGAGCATCCACAATAGGGATTTAATAAGTGTTGAATAGATAATGATTATAATTGAATTGAAATTTAATCAGTGACAGAGCTAGGTTCAAAGTAAAGGTGTATCCCAAGCCGGGTTCGGTTTCTTAGTTTTCCAAACTCGGTTTCGGGTTTAAACCCAAACCCATTCAAAAGTTTAACTTGTTGAGAGTTAAGAAGCTTGTGTTGCTTATATAACAGATGTATATGAGCTATGTTTCATGTTATGACTGATGTGGGACAATTTTAAAATTTTAAAAAAACAAGTTGAAAAACTGACAAACAAAATAAAATACACAAATATAACCGCCAAGATTCGAAATAAATGTATAAAGCTATATAAAAGGAGCTACAAAAATAATAGAAAATAAATGTTAGGAAGAAGATTTGAACTTGCAACCTCTACAAACATCCCTTAATGACTTAACCATCTAAACCAATTACATCTTTTGTTATTATCTCGCTAAACATATTAATATTATGTCTATGTACACTACATAAAACGAAATTCTTCTTAAAAAAAGTTATACCATTGAAATTTTTTTGAGGGATATCCCGGGATACCCTGTGATCTATTGTGGATCCGCCCATGAATTTAATGGAGTGTGAGTGATGATATAGATGAAAGTTGGGTGATCATTAAGTGAAATTTAATCTTTTCTTTTTCAATTAAATTTCAAACAAAATATAGAAATTCATTAAACTTTGTAGGGTTAAATGGAGTGTAGAGTAGATGTTATAAAATATAATTAAATAAAAAAATAAAATGCTGATGTGACAGTGATGTAACAATTTATTGAACTTCTTAAAATTCAATACACTGTCGATACCCTAAGTGCAATTTCTACCGTAAAATATTAAATTGCTTATTGTTTAACATTAAATATATAAAAAAACGGTGTTAATGTAAATTAAAATATTGATTTTAGATAGGTGGGTAATTGAGGTTGCAAATGACCCACTGGGTACGGTCATTTTATCATATTTTTTGGTATGTCATATTAAGCCATATTACTGTTCATTCTTCTCCTCCCCGTTTAAAATGATTGGAAATTGTCTTACTATGTCAGCTCTCACTTTTTTTTTTCATTAAATATGTTAAAATATAATTTATTACAACGTAATTATATAAAATTAATAAAAATAAACTATATTATTAACTAAAAAAATACATAAAACACATAATCGAAACATAATATAATAGTTCGTCATGTTTAATCATCGTCGGTCATAACATCATCATCATCATCGTCGTTGACCGAATCATCTACAAACATATTTGATGCGTCATTTGTATCGTTAAACAAAATCGTCGTAAAAATCACCAATGACGAAATTTACATTAGCATTTAAGACATGTTCCACCCTATACAATTATCGCGGTCCAAAATCAAATATCGGTCAAGGGCCGATATTTGAGATATATGTTATTGCGGTGGGATATCGGTATTTTTATATCATGCATAATTCATATATATATATATATATATATATATATATATATATATATATATATATATATATATATATATATATATATAAGTCAACTTAAAACTATCAATGTTCTAAACATAATCTTACGCAAGTCATGAAATCTTCCTCCAAGTCCACATCAACCAAGGCATCTAATTATTTTATTTAGATCTTCCATATCAACTCTAATATCATCATCATCATTTGAGAATTAAGTACTTAACACATCAACATGATCAAACCTATAGAAACTAGCAAGTTAACACTTAAGTATTTAATAATTAACATAACAATAAGATAGGTTAATACTTAAAACATGAGTTTATGACCTAAAACTAACAATTAAGTACTTAACATAATAGCAGGTTCAGTTAAGTTAAGACCATAAGACTTAAGGCCATGAATTAACACTAAAAAAAACAAGTAAAATTACTTAACCGATATCCCACATGCAAATATCGGTAAATATCACCGATTTTTGCGGTCCGATATTTTGGACCGATATCTAACACCGCTATTTTGAAAAGTACTGATAACCGACATCCCACCTGGAAATCACCTGGAAATCGTCGATATTAACTGCTTAGGTTCCACCAAATCAGCTTGTATACTTCCCCTCTGTTCGGTATGTTTTTCGGCGTACAAATACATACTCCTTCGAATATTAGTAAATTGTCTTTTTCATTATAGTGACAAATCGTTTTTTCCTTCATCTTCCATAATGATATTATGCAATATGATCATGCATACATCATGCTACTTATTAATCCATACTCGAATGATTGTGTCGGTACTTTGTATCTGTCAACGTCTCTTTAGAGCACCAAAGGTTCACTTGACATCCTTCCTAGTTGATTCTTGGTTCGACTTAAACTTTAATCGTTTTTCATTGTCTAGACACGAGAATGATTTCACAAATACAACTAACTTGAGATATATCTCATCAGTTGGTAATACCTACGCTTGTATGATTTTCCATTTTCTTGAAATGAAATATCATACAATTTCTCAAGGTAAGTTTCGTTGAATATTGACGATAAGTCTAGAACATTGAGGTCGTTGTTGACAACCTATGGCCTAAAAATGTATGTCATATCCAAAGATCATACAATGTCACTGCTTCTGAAAGTATTGTTGGTTGTTTTCGATCACCTCACATGAATCGACTATGCCACACATTAGGGCGTAATGACCACCCCAGAGCATATAATCCATACTACAAAGCATTCCAGAGAATCCATGCTACTTTTCATGTGTCGTATACAATTGGTGGATGTCGCTAGTTACATGCTTGCGTAAATACCGACCATGATAGAGGATAATCACAACTTTAGCAAACTTGTATAAACATTCTCTGAGTCGTTCACTTTGATATCCTCCTCTACTCATCCCCTGAGTTCGGTCCCATGCTAAACGCTAATTGATGAATTGTCGTTGTACTTTTTTGAATTGGAAAGAAACTTTTCTTGCCTCTTGCATCCTATTTATAAAATTCAAAATGAAATAAATAAAAGTATTATTATTGTATCAACCCACCCTTCTAAGCAACTTTCCTTGCCTCTTGCCTCTTGTATCAACCCACCCTTTTAAATTGGAGAGAAACTTTTATTTATTTCATTTTGAATTATAGAATTACAATAACCGTCTAATTCTTTAACCTAAGGTGATCGGATATTGTAAAGATTTTAATCACTTCTAAGCAACTTTTAACTCGATTAATTTTTTTTTTTCATTTAATGCTTGTTTTACGAGTTAAAAAATAATATATTGTATCATTTTGTACGGTCTAAGTCAATTCGACTCACAATCCATGGCAGGTCAATCGTAGCAAGATTTTTGGTTTGTCAGTTTTTGAACTATAGACTTATGAAATTTTACTATTCAACTACTAAACTTTATCACGGGACACATTTTGAGAGTAAGTAACGACCCAATAGAAGTCGGTATAAGCCCAAAAACGGTTTGTAGGAAAAGGACCAAACTGTTAGGAAATAACCTACCATAACAAATATTTTATATTCTTTCAAATTTTCGCTATATAAATTTTGCTTCTATTTTTTACGCAAGAAAATATCATCATTTGTATATCATAAGCAGTGGCACTTTCTTATTTCCTAAAAACTGTCCTCAAGGCCCAAGAAATCGCTTTAAATGAAGCCCATCTACAAACCAACAATCTTACCAAAGTGTGGTTCCTGAGCCATTTTTAATTTTCATTTTGAAAAGAGAAATTAAATTACCTCCTATCTTTTATACCTATAATTATTCCTACCCATTAAAATTATGACAAATCACCATTCAATTTAATTGTAATTGATATATTCCTAATATAACATTAATGAGTTAGTTAAAAAAATATGGAATGATGACACTTGTCATAATTTTATTAGGTATGAACATTTGTAGACATAAAAAGTAGGAAACAATTTAATTTCTCTTTTGAAAAGCCTTACAAAATCTAGCATCTCTTCCTATATCTTTGAAATAGAGCACCAAATCCCTTGGATTATATTTTTTAGCCAATAAACAAAGGGAAATGTCATGACCACTACTTCAAATATATCTGACTTAGATGCTTGCACATATGTAATTTCATCGTTTATATAATTTTTTTTGAACCAAATTAACTAAACATAGATGGTTAATTTGCAACAACAAAGAATAAAAAGAACAACAGTATGCTAAATAAATGTTGTTTATCTCAAAGCGAATTGGTGATGGTAAATAAATGTTGTTTATCTCAAAGCGAATTGATGATTTTTCGTATATTGTCTCGTCAAATAAACAAAAAATACTTGATACATAATCATAAAATAATTGTAGTACAATATGTTGCTTTTGATATAATGTGTGTAAAAATGTAAAATAGTAGGTAGATTGTTTGGAAAATTAGGGTTCGCGGTGGAGATCTGGATACCAGTTTGGATCATGATATCACTTTCCGAACTGATATTTCTACCCTATGCTTGGGTTACAAGAAATTCAACTTAGGATAATCCAAGCGGACACCTACGTTTCTAGGCACAGAAAACGTAAACTATTATGCTAAAAGGTTCTATGAATGTGTGATGAAAAACGGAGCTAAAAAACATCCGTCTTCTGGAAAGGAAGAGTTGTTTATATACTAAACACGATTAGGGTTTCATTAGGTTTGGGCCGTCATTACTTGCTTAGGAAGCAAGTAATATTAATCTAGATTAGGGTTACCAAAAACTAACGAGTTTCGTTAGTTTTACCATAATCACCCTCAAGAAATTGAATTTTTCATTATGTTCCCACATACAAAATTTGGTGAGGTTTTGGGGCGCTGCCCCTCGACCCCGCCCGCTGACCTGGCAGCGGGACCCCAGCCAGGGGCTCTGCCCCTTGGACCCCACCAAAGGGGCGCTGCCCCTTTGGAAAACCCCGGACCCGGGGGCGTTGCCCCCGAACCCCCGACTAGTCGTCGAACGGGCTTCTGACTCGATCTTATACATGCGTGCACTCCTCACAAACTCGTACATGTATTAGAGTACAAATCATGAAACTTCTTAGCTCACATGTTAGTTCCAGTTACTTAAAATGACATGGTGACACTAAAATCACCAACATAGATGTGTATGATAATACATATATTTAATTAATTTTCAATCTACATTGTTTATGTAGGGTGTTAGGACTGTATGGGTATACCACCTCACGTTTTTTGTGAACTCTGTTTGTCATATTTGGGGAAACCAATCTTGGAATACCGGAGATCTCTCCAAGAACAACTGGTATGTTTTTATATATCTGAATGTGCTAATTATACTAGTATCCAACATAAATAAATGTTTGTCCAAATATTGTGAAGGTTGTTAGGAGTGTTTTTTTTCGGAGAAGGATGGCATAATAATCACCATGCATTTGAGTATTCAGCACGACATGGATTTGAGTGGTGGCAAATAGATATTACTTGGTACATTATAAAGTTTCTTGAAGCAGTAGGGTTGGCAACCAACGTCAAAGTGCCAACAGAAGCCCAAAAGCTTAAAAAATCCAATTTCAATTCAGTTAATAAATTCAAATGACTGAGCGTTTATTTATAATATAAAGCATAATTTATTGTAACTTGATAATTCTATCTGAACTGATGTCGATACGTATCAATGTGTGTATGTTAATGTTTGTTTGTTGTTGATATCTTTCAGAATATCCAAAATTATGCTTTGGTTTTAGTTGGAAATAGAACTACAAGCTGAACTATTGATATCTACTCTAATAATAAATCTTCTTAATAAATGAAGGTTTTTTTGACACATGTCAATCTCTCATGAGTTTTGACACTTGTCATTTTATGGTATTCTTGAAATAAATATTATCCACTGGTCAATTTTTGGTTTTGTTTCAATTTTAAAATTAAAGTAATATACTTATATATATAAAGTATTAAATATCATATATATAATATTAAATTGCAATAAATACGTTTATTATTTTCTTATTTTAAAGTTGTACATTAAAAAATATTTTCTTTTTACATTTTAATATTTAATCTTTTTTTTTTAAATCAACTCGTGTAATACACGGATGTAATACTTAGTATCATATTTTGCCGTTTGTCATCTTTTTAAATATTTGGTCAGATATTATTTTCTTATAATTTGAGTTTTCTTTTCAAAAAGTCTAGAAAAATTACATATAGATTTTTCTAATAAGGAAGTCATATAACATGGTAAAATATTGATTCCTAATTTGTGGGGATTAATTGGGAACGATTGGTGTAATTTTATATGATTTTAAGTTAATTTTTTTGAAATATAAGATGATTTGTAGGCAAATTATCCGGAAAAAATTTAATGGAACTTTCAAATTGAATTATAAATCATCCATAAATTTAATCGGCAATTTTGAATGACTTCCCATGCCTTTTTGTTCGCCTATGTCTATCACTCGTCTTCTATACTGAATTCCGATCTTTTTTGCTGTGGGGATTATTGTGATTTTAGGTTGGATTTTTTATTTCAAGTTCTAATTTTTAATTTTTCTTCCTAAGGTTTTTACCGATCCATTAATTTTTTGGTATTTATATAGATTTTAATTTACCAGCAACACGAGATTTGTGGCCGTGTTTCAATCATGCATTTTTTCTAGTACATAAAACCCAACACCAATTTTTCTATTATTTGACAAAAGAATGATCAGATTGATTAAATGATCTCATTATTTGGTTTACTATATTTCTAACTTTATCATATACTAAGTATGAGACTGGTATATTATAAGATTAAAAATTTAAAGAAGGTGTAAATATTAATTATTTTGTAAACTAAAATTTAGAAAAAAATTCAATGAATAAATAATTCAATGTATAATAATAATAATAAAAGTAGATATTTTAAATAAATGGATGGAACCACAAATTACCAAAGAGTTCTTTAAATACGAAACATAATAAATCTAATAATATTTAGTATCTATTTCTTATATCACATGGAGCCAATATAAAAATAGTTAGTTATCAAGCAAAGAAATATAGTATGCTATATGGCTTGCTGTAATACCAAATATAAGCAAATTATTTACATTATATACTTTATAATTAGTTTTTTTCTATATAAAGGTTGCTTTGAGACTTACCCTTGAGAATATACTCTTGAATGTCTTATTGTGCCACTTCGACTATTAGCTCCTCTTGGTGATTTGCATCAGTTTACCGAACATTACATTGGGAAAAAAAGTTAGATATGATCCACTCCACACTTAAGACAAATATTTCCATCGTTTGCATCTTTAGCCATGCTATAGAAATAAGGTTACAACGACACAAGGAAAGCATCCTAATCAAGTTACAAAAATATTGATTCTTTATGTAGTCCACTTTGGCACTTTCCTTGATAAATTGTCACTAAACCATGAAAACCTTCACACACAACATTATCCATTGAAATTCCCTCTATGTTCTTTGCGTTTAAATCAGCTGCCGAGGGACAAATACCACTCATGTGCACCAAACCCATATCAACTCATCATAGTTGTCTCTAAGTAGATCAATAAGAGATCAAAATAACCAATTATAAACAAAACCCACAAACCTTAACATTTCAATAATCAAAGTTGGCATCCATAATAAATACAGTTTCATCCTCATATAAATTGGGTATCCTTTTTTATGGTTGTAAACAATAATTACCAAAATTTACTTCACATGTAAAGAAGGAAAACATTATCGGTAGTCCAAGAACAAATAACACCAACCACATTGATTCTTTTGATACAAATAGAACAAAAAGCTAGACCAAAATTGAATCAAAAGATAAATGCATATAAATCCGGTTACCTCGTTAGGTAATTTCATCGAACCGTTGCATTTTATTGAAACCATTTGGAGATATAATTTATAAAAATCACAACAATAAAAAGAAACAAATCTTACATTATTACACAATTTCATGAGAATTTTAAATTCTACTTGGTTTCTTTCGCCATAAAATGTGTACAGTGAATATAGTGACAGTTTTGTAACACCCATTTTCCTGGATAAATTGAATTAGAGTTTCAAGGAGTCAAAAGGTTGGATTTTGGAAGAAAAGGAGCCTCACGACGTGAGACATAAAGGCTCAAGACGTGAGATAGGTTTACCTCGAACTTTTGTTCGGGACTAGTCTCATGACGTGAGACATAAGAGCTCATGATGTAGCACCCCGAGTTCAGAAATGCAAGTTTAGGGTGCTTGGTGTAATTAAGGAGGATCGACTCGGCGAGTCAATGGATAGACTCGGCAAGTTGAGTCGCGATTTTGGTCACGTGCTTAGTGACCAACTCGGCGAGTCGGCGACTGGACTCGGCGAGTTGGTGCTGGAATGAGAAACCCTATTTTTCAGGGTTTGCACCTTATATAAGGAACTTTATGTTTTCCCCTCAGCCTCTTTGCTGCCCATTTGAGATCCAGAAAACCCTAATTCGTGAGGAGACCCCATTGTTGAGTGAATTAGATCTTGGAGGAGGATCTTTGGTACTTGAAGCTTGAAGGTTTGGAGGCTTGTATCAGGAAGCTTGGGGAGATCAGAAATCTACAGTTGGTTGGGCTCATTTCAGGGGTAATGTACCATTTCCTTAAGCTATTTCTTCATGGATTCATGTATGGTGATTGATATGAGATCTAATTCGAGATAGAAGCTTGGATCTGAGGATGCTACTTCAGATCTAAGCTTGTGATGGTCCTATATGTCATAAAGTTCCTGTTTAAGAGTTATTGGTGAAACCCTTTTGTCCTTAGCCTTAGCCCTCGAGTGTTTTGAGCTTATATCTCCTTGGTTTCACGTAAACTTTGCAACTTTATATGAGAGTTAGGCTGTAGAAGAGTGGATCTATAGATTTGAGTCCCTGCATGGCTTGAAAAGCCTCTGTATGGAATGAGAACTGAAGAGACTCGGCGAGTTCCATGGGTGAACTCGGCGAGTTGGATGAAGGTGGGCATGGACTCGACGAGTTGGAAGAACAACTCGGCGAGTCTATTGAAGATTGTATTGGACTCGGCGAGTCTGGTCGTGGGGTCCTAACCTATTCTGGTTGATCGGTGAGTTGAGCGTGAAGGAATTCAGAGTTATTGGACTCGGCAAGTCTTGGGGCGACTCGGCGAGTTGAGTCGCGTCATGGGAAGTTTTCAGAGCATAGGGACTCGACGAGTCAGCGGATTGACTCAGCGAGTAGAGTTAGTCAGGAAGGTTGACTTTGACTGAGGACTTTGACTTTGACCAAGAGTTGATCCGTTGATTTCCAAGGGTATTTTGGTAATTATTGGTATTTATTGAGTTCAGTCATTTGGTATTGATCAGTGGTGGAGTTCGTGTCAGAGGTTGGAGCAGCGTGATCTTATCTCTTCAGTCAGCAGTTGCGAGTTGAGTTATCCTCACTATATCGACAGGGTCTAAGGCACCAAGGTCGGCCCTTTATCGGATGGACATCCGGGTAGTTGTTATGTTGTTGCTTTGCTATATGTTTGCATCCTGGTAGTTAGGATGGTATATGTTAGAGACCTGGTTAAGGTCGGAATCCTGATATATATGATAATGATATGTTAGTGACCGGTTAGGTCGGTATCCTGGTTAGAGTGTGTTATGTATGTGATCTGCTAGATCGGCTGATTAATGATGAATTGCTATATGATTATATATTTATGTGCACATGGTTGGTTGACTGGGGTTGGGTTGAGGCGGGCCCTGCTTTGTGCTGTAGACCAACATACCTGTAAGTCCCTAATTTGCCTATGTATCAATCAAATCCGTTTGATAGTGTGGAATCCCAATCAAATGGATGATGTCAGATCAAGTAGAAGAGAAGGAGAAGAAGATTAATATGAATCTTGTATGTATTGATATGAATTAAAGTTCCAGATACAAAAGATTCACACATACATGTTTCTCTCTTCTCTCTGGCCGTACAATCTCTAGGGTTCATCAAATCTGTTCCTCACACCCTAACACCTATATTTATACTTGTGAGTATGGGCTAACTAAACTTGGGCCGTAAATGGGTTTAGGGCCGTAAGGTGTTTACGGCCGTAAACTTAATCGTAAACATGACCGTAAACTCCACAAATATTATAGAAAAATACATTTGCCCAGAAAAGCAAAGTATAAACCATATTTTTGACCCAACAATCTCCCCCTTGGTTTATAGCTTTCTTTTCTTTTCTTATATGACCCAACAAGCTCCCCCTAAATAGTAGCTGGCTTTTCTTGTTAATCTTCATCGAGAGCTTGGCTTCAACATTTATCTTCAATGAATGACTTCATCTTGAGCAGTTGGGCATTTCTTCAGAGTTTGGACTTGAACGCATGTCGGATGAGGAGGCATGATGTACTGATTCTTGAAAGATAGCGCTTTCAGCTTGAGAATCTTCAGAGAGAACATTAGAGAGAAGAAATCTTCTGGATCACTTCAGCAGGTACAAAGATAGCAACATACTGATTGAGGAGGCTTCAATGCAATCCATCACATAATCTTCAATTGCAGCTTCACCTTGCTTTTGGGGTTGAAGGATTGAATGTTGAAAGAATAATCTTCATTTCTTGCTCCTTCGAATGCGAATTCTTCGATGCTCACGGACGAGGCTTTGACTCAGAAATCTTCAACACAAACTCCATGAATCTTATCTACACCTGAAATCACTTTTCAAGACAAAACAAAACTAAAAGAAAAACTTAGCACACAAATTAAAACAGAAACAAAAATATTTTTTTTTGGATTTTTTTTAATTTTTCTGAACAAGAAATAAAACAGAAATAACACTATTTTTGGATTTTTAATTTTTCTGATTTTTCTTTGATTTTTGAATTTTTTCTGATTTTTTTTTTAAAATTTTTAATCCTCCCCTAATAATTAAATTAGAAGAAACTATGACAAATTTAACAAACATAAAAATTGATATCTAACTTTAAGAGTGATTTGGGATCAAAGTTTTTAGACAGCCTTTATCCACTTGTCGGTACCTTTCATATTCACATCTTTGTCTGGTCGATCGTCGGTATTGTTGTCCACTTAAACACGAAAAATTGTGACAAATTTAGGACATACTATTTGTTACAAGACAAGGTGAACTTAAGTTCCTAAAAATCATATCTGATCCTAATTCCTTAGATACTATATCTTAAGGACCATTCATCTGACAACAACCAGAGATATTGTTGTCCACCTAAATTGAGCAGTAAGATCTATAGACAATCTGTATGTGTTCAATTTTAAGTGTACTAGAACGTGTTTCCCGCTTCCTGATATGCCCCAGCCATCAAGAACTTATAGACTACTCCTTACACCGGGTGAGCAGACAACCATTCAGAGAGAAGATAGATTCAGAATTCTATTACTTATTACTTCAGAGGGGTTGAGAAGAAGAAGGTTGCATATGCTGTGTACCAGGTCGGATTAGAAGTCACGCAAAGGAGACAGCATATGGCTAACAGATAAGAAGTATTTCACATATATATAACATGTAGAGAAATAGAGTTGCATATGTTGTGTACCAGGTCGGATTGGAAGTCACGCAAAGGAGACAACATATGACTAACAGACGGAAAGAAAGAAAATGATATTCTACAGACCTAATTTATCGGAATTTACCAGTCGCCCCATCCAACCGGAATTAAGGACAGAATCCGCACATCGAGGAAAAGTTAAACCATGGTTCCAAGTATGGGTTCTTTTAATGTGACGAGTAGATTCCCATATATATCTCCCTGCTCAACCTATCTGAGCGTCGTATTGTCAGGCTGAATGGATCTAACTAGGTCAAGATTTGTCAAGTCTATAAATTTCCTAAGTTCAACTCTGCCTAGTCATGTCCATTTAAAATCTTTCGTGCCTACCAGCGCATCAAACCAGAGCATAGACCCTTCAACTTTGGGTACGTTACGCAGACTCAGGTTGCCTGTTATCACATGATCATATCACTTCCCAAAACATCTCCCTCAAGCACATTCCATTAACACCATATTTTTGATTTTCTGATTTTCTAATGTTTTTGGATTTTTTTTTAAATTAAAATTTTCTAATTTTTGTTTTGTTTTTATTTCTCCCCCTAAATTTGTGCATAGGAAAGAAACGAAAGTAAATGCGCAAATTTAAACTATCTTAAAACAAAAATTAGTCTTTAAAGCGAATCAGCTTAAGAAAAATTCAGGAGTATAGAGAAGAAAACGCAAACCGTAATTCACCGATTGAATCTGCATTCAGAAGGTCTAAGAACAGCAAGCATAATCTCAGAACAGATCCGAAAATTCTTCACATCGTTAAGTACTAACCCCATGATTGATCTCTTACTTTCTTCCTTTCCCACAAAAAGGCACATCCTCTCAAACAAAGTTTTGAATGTTGTATAATTGAGAGATGTCCCCTATCAAGTGCCTAGAACAGCCACTACCAACAAACCGAAGTCTGATGATATGCCTCCATAGCTGCTCCGACACAGAGCGGGATCACTTGGTCTTTGGAACCCAGTCCATTTTGAAACTGGGTTGACCTTTGTTAGCAACACACGATACTCTCTCCCATGACATATCCTGCTTATCACAAACAAAAGATGTAGAAACGTTAGAAGCATTAGGAGATTTGGGAATTTTCACCTTTGGTACCCATCTATATTCGGGTTTAACCCATTTCTTGTTCGATCCAATGGGTGCCTCGACACTTGCTTTGGAACTTGAAGCCGTCTACCTAGATGACTTTGACCTAATCGGTCTTGGCTTCACAGGAGCATCTCTTGAACTAGACTTTTGGGCTAGCATTCCCTTCTTGTTCTTGGGAGTTGGATGCTTGTTCTTGGGAGTTGGATGCTTGTCCTTGTAGGTTTGATTCTTGGCCTTCTGCGCGTTCCAGTCACCATTGTATGAACGTGACCTGGAAGAGTTTCTTTTGAAGTATCTCCCACTTGGCGTGTTTTCCATCCTTGTGCATAGTAGGGAACGTATGCACGATCAGGACAATTTCTGGCAATGTGTCCAGGTGTTCCATAGTGAAAACAAGTCTTTTTCTTCACTGTGAAGTTATTTATTCCTGCCCCTGGTGGCGTATCTTTGCCTTGTTTCTTATTGTTCCCACAAGCACAATTGCAGGAGGCACTCTGTTTCACTGGAATTGGTGGCCTGTATTTTTCACCAGTAAGTTTGTTAGGAGCAACAGAATTCGAAAATACAGATTCTGAGTTTAAAGAGTCATTGGTTTGTTTAGTAGTGCTCTCCTTGTTCTCATCTTCTGCTAATTTACCTGCACATGTAACAGAAACATCAGTATTTTCAACATTAATAACTCCTCCTAACACAAATCCAGCTCGTTTGCCATATCGAAGATGTGGCTCCCTGTCAGTTTCGTCCTGTGTCATAGGGATGGATGTGTAGTTATGATTATAAGGTGGAGGTACACTATCATACCCTAGACCCTTGTTTTGATTTTCTTTGAATTTTAATTGGGTTTCATATAAGGACTCGAATGTCCGACTTGACGCAGTATAATTTTTAAAACTAACATCTGTTTTTCCACACTTAATTTTCAAAGCGTCAAGTTCTTCAGTTACAGCAGCAAGTTGTCTCTTAATATAGTTATAATTTTCACACTTGTTGCTATAGTCTTCCTGAAGTTTCCTAAAGTCTTTGGTTTTTGCTTCTAATTCAGCCTTCAGGGGTTTCTGTCCTTTCCTGAGTTGATATCCTTTATATCTCAGGTCCTCAACTTCCCTTTTTAATAAATCAATTTGTTCCCGAAGAAATTTAATGGTATCTTCCTTAGATAGCGTACATGAAACTTCACATGATTGAGAATATGAAACTTTATTGACCGGGAGGTTTGTGGAACTCATTGTTTTTCGACAATTCAAAGCGTTAAGTTCTTCAATTATATCAGCCAGACTAAGACGATTGAGATCTTTTGTCTTCTTGATGTCAGCCACGTCCTGTTGGGGTGCAAAGTTATTCATTCATGACTTTGTAAATGTTTGACTTTTGTAAAACCCACTTGCATGTGGTGCTTTAGCCTTTAGACCCATTTGTTAGAGAGTGAGAGAGAGACATGTAAACACCTCTATAAATAGTGGGTTCATACCACTTGTAGAGGTGTGCTTGAGAGATGTAAAAGTGAGTGTGTAAGTGTGTGTTATTTATGTAGTCTAGATCTAAATCATTTTTGTGTAACACCATATACATTCAATATGTCTCTTAAACACCCAAATTACCATGTTCAATTGTGCAAGCTTTAATTATGCATTCCAAACCATGTTCTTATGTCACTACAATTGGTATCAGAGCTTGGTTTTCACGATCAACGTGACTTTTGAAGAACGATTCTCGGTTTGGCAACTTTTGTCTCAATTTGAGCAATTTTGGTGAGTCTCTCTCTATGATCTCTCTTAATTTCATTGAATCGTGTGTTACGTTTTTTGATTTGAGATCGTTTGACTCATTGGATCAAATTTTCTTTGAAAAACCCATTTGTTGTGATCCAATAATTTTTTTTGATCAAAGCCCAATCCAATTTCATATTCATTTGCTCGATTTGATTCTCGAATTTTAATCGTTTGTTTGATTCGATTCTCAAAATTGCTAATGTTCATTTGAATCGATTGTTGGCCCAAAAACTATCCATTATTGTTAATTGATCATTAAATCAAATTTGTGAACAAATTGCTTGCATATGTTATCACATTCTGATCTTGAGCCCAAAATGAAATCAATTACTGTTCATCAGGCATGAATTAGCCCACAGTTCATATGTTTAATCCAATTTTTGAATCTATACTTTTTACAAATAAATTTTGAGCCCAAACTTGTTTCGATCCAATAAATTGCAATTGTGAGCCAAATGGTTTGTACAATCCAGTGATTCCAGCCAATACTTTAATCCTTTTTTTTTGACATCATTCTTCATACGTATTCCAATCTGTACAAGATGTTCTCATCACTTTTGTTTCTGATTCTTGTATTTCATTTTCATCCCGTAACAATCGTTTGTTACTGATTGTTAATCTGAAACTGTGAATCGATTTCATATGATTGGTGTATGATGAAATCGATTTTAGAATTGGAAATTGGAAATTGACTCTTTGATCTTGATGAGATTAATCAAGAACTGTCAAATTTTTGTGAATAACATGTGAAGAACAGTTGGATAATCATGTTTTGATCTGGATTTTGTCATTAGAGTCTTTGATTTCGTGTTTAGTGATCTTTGACTTTGAAAAGTCAAACTGAGAAAAAGTCAAGATCGATGTTCAAGTGATGATTCCTTGAATTAAAGGCTGAAATCGATTGTTACAAGTTGAATATGGGATATGGATAACGAAATCGAACTTAAATTTGAGTTTAATTTCGAATTTGGATGTGTTGTATTCTTGATGATGAACTCTGTAAGTTGATTGGAGTCGATGGTTGGAAGTTCGCTTTTGGAATCAATGGGTTGATTTTTTTGATTTCGAATGTTGATGGTTGATGTCGTTTTCGAAGAGTGATGCACTAGAAATCGCCAATTTGGTGTTGATACTGAGAAATCAGTTTCGAATACATAATGGATTTTGGAGTCACGATCGTATTTTTGAAAAGATGTTACTAAAGAACGAACAGATCATCGATGCGAAGTCAAGAAAAACGGAATTGGCAAACGATTGGATGTATCTGGAAGTCGATTTGGAAAGAGGGCTGATTGAAATCGATTTCGCATCTTGAATACATTTGGATAAAATTGAGTTCACAATTTCGATTGATAAAATGCGAATAATAATTTTTTTTTGATTGATCTCTGTTGTGTTCGCATTTGAGGTCAAGAAAGGATCGCATTTGATATTTTGGGTTCGCATATAAAATCAAATTCGCATCTGGGTTTCAAACATGAGTTCGCATTCTGTTCAATTTTGGAGTTAAGATGCGAAGTATTTTCTTATCCATGGTTCGCATATCTGGAAGTAGTTCATTCGCATTTGGTTCATTTGGTTAATTGGGTCAAACATGCGAAGAATGGAACATACAAAGAATGGAACATGCGAAGAAATTGAATGATAATGCGAAGTCTTTTACAGTAGAATGCGAGTTGGGGAAGAAAGCTAAGAGTTTCGCATTTGGCCCCTGATCTTTTCACAAAATAATACAAATGGTCCAACTTCGCAAATGGGGTCATAAAATGATGAAATTGCAGAATTTTCAAATTTAGTCCCTGCAGTTTGTGCGAATTTACACATTCTACCCAATTTCGCAAATGGGAGTGTATTTCGCATATTTGGCTGTTTTTGGGCGCAACGGGTCACTGCAGAATTTTGAAATTGACAATTTCTACCCATTTTTGAGAAATTTTGTCAAAGGCGATCCGTGAACGAAACTAAAAATTCAATATTTTTTGGATTTTCCGGATTGAAGCACAAAGTGTATGCCACATGTTAAGGGGGAGTTTTGACATGAAAAATTCCGAATAGAGTACGTTCTTTTTCCTTGGAGTTTTATAATCAAATTTCGATTATAAAAAGGGGGAGAAGTTTTATATGGAAATTCGAACTTGAATTTTTCATATTACGCGGATTTGAAGACCGAAGTGATCTTGAAGTTTTGAAGCCATGAGATGATGCAATTGGAAGTTCGGAAGTGATGTATTCGAAATGGGTTTGGAATTATTGAAGATTTTTGGGGTGTGTTTTTATGCGCAACTTTTGAGTGATTATTTGGAGTTTGGAATACTCTTGATCATTCGTTGCTGCTCGGATTGTATGGTCTCACATCCTAGAGCCCAAATTGAAGAGTCATGGAAGAATTGAAGATTGAAGTTCGTTTCGACATGTGTCACCTTTGAGGCTCGAACCGCGTAGTGCTTGATTTTGGAAGATTTGAAGTGGGTCATTCATTCCTAACTTTGAGGGGGAGAATGTTGGGGTGCAAAGTTATTCATTCATGACTTTGTAAATGTTTGACTTTTGTAAAACCCATTTGCATGTGGTGCTTTGGCCTTTAGACCCATTTGTTAGAGAGTGAAAGAGAGACATGTAAACACCTCTATAAATAGTGGGTTCATACCACTTGTAGAGGTGTGCTTGAGAGATGTAAAAGTGAGTGTGTAAGTGTGTGTTATTTATGTAGTCTAGATCTAAATCATTTTTGTGTAACACCATATACATTCAATATATCTCTTAAACACCCAAATTACCATGTTCAATTGTGCAAGCTTTAATTCCGCATGCCAAACCATGTTCTTATGTCACTACACGTCCATATCCCACGATTTTGGAAGTGCATTCAGCAGCTTTTTTTTTATCTCAGATTTGGTCAAGACGATCCCAACTATATTCATCTCAGTAGAGAGTGTAGTAAATCGCTGCAACTGAGTTTCGAGGGTTTCTCTAGGCATATAATCGAACATGTTGAATTTTTGTCTTAACATCTCTTGACGACTCTCTTTCACGTTTTTTTTAATTTCCTCATAAAGCACAACTAGAAGTTAAAAGTCAAACTTAAATTTAAAAATGCCCTTTGATTATAAACCTCAAAAATCAATCTTAAAAGTCAAATTTAAAAAGTAAAACTCAAAAGTCAAACTTGAAAAGTCAAACTTAAAAGTCAAACCGAAAAACTAAATTTGAAAATTTAAAAGTTAAACGAAAAATTCAAAGTTTAAAATCAAAGATCAAACTTGGAAGTCAAAGTCAAAATAAAAAATCAAAAATAAAAGTCAAATTTTTTTATTGTATTATTATTAATTTAAATTTTGGATGAAAAAGGAATTTAAAAATAAAAGAAATTGAGTTTTTGGGTTAAAAGTGTCAAAATTCAAAATTTGGTGCGAAAGTACTCTTTATGAATTAAGTTCGGAAGGGAAGTAACAAGGGATCATGTAGCCGAGTTGTATAAGGCACGAGGTTCTTGATCTGGAGGTCGTGAGTTCGAACCTTGGCACCTGCACCTTCGCTTCCTTTTTATTTGATGCTGCTGAGTGCGCGGCTGCTGAACGAGCTGCTGAAATGCGAGGATGCTGAGCAGTAAACTCCGAGCCGCAAGCTCGGGCCGTAAACGTGCGAGGCCTCGGACCGTAACCTCTGACCGTGAACTCCTCGGACCACAAACACCGGCCGCAAACACTTCGGAAACCCTAGCTGTTGGCCGCCACCCCCTCGCTGATTACGACAAAAAACACCGATTTTTCGACTTTGAAGCTCCAAAACTCGATCAAAAACCTTTTTTTTATGAAAAACACGAAGAACAAACCCCCCTTATTTTTGCGAGATCTATCCAAAAACTCAAAAATATTTCGAAAATAAGATCAAATAATGCTCCAAATCTGACAAAATTGACTGATACAACCAAGCTCTGATACCAATTGTAAGTCCCTAATTTGCCTGTGTATCAATCAAATCCGTTTGATGGTGTGGAATCTCAATCAAACGGATGATGTCAGATCAAGTAGAAGAGAAGGAGAAGAAGATTAATATGAATCTTGTATGTATTAATATGAATTAAAGTTCCAAATACAAAAGATTCACTCACACACACACACGTTTCTCTCTTCTCTCTGGCCGTACAATCTCTAGGGTTCATCAAATCTGTTCCTCACACCCTAACACATATATTTATACTTGGGAGTATGGGCTAACTGAACTTGGGCCGTAAATGGGTTTACGGCCGTAAACTCAATCGTAAACATGATCGTAAACTCCAAAAATATTATAGAAAAATACATTTGCCCAGAAAAGCAAAGTATAAACCATATTTTTGACCCAACAATACCCAGGGCGACCGGATATTCCGAAGGCCCAACGAGCGGTCTGGATAGGATGTAGGCCCTACGAGGGCGGACTAGACTTGCCGAGGCTCGGAGAGTTGACCAGGCCGACTGAAGGCTTGGTGCGGGCAGACCAGTCATACTGTAGACTCGGAGAGTGGACCAGGTGGGTTGAAGGCCCGGTGCGGGCGGACTACCCACACTGTAGACTCGATGTATATGGCTAGACTTGGAGGGTGGACCAGGGGGAATGAAGACCCGGTGCGGCGGACCAGTCACGCAGTAGACCCGAAGTGCATGGTTGTTCTGTTTATGATATGATATGTTATGTGTATGGTATATGTGGTTGATATTTTGGGGGTAACTCACTAAGCTTTCGGGCTTACAGTTTTCAGTGTATTGTTTTAGGTACTTCAGGAGATCATGGCAAGGCGAAGGCGTGATGGTACCGCTCCTCATGTTTTATGTACTTATGATGTGGTTCTGAGAAATACTACGATATTAAATGAATTTGAAAACCTTTTTGTAACGAATAATGAAAATGGGTTGTTTTTGAAAAGTTTAAAATTGGTTGTAAATTTTGGATGTTACAAGTTGGTATAGAGCCTTGGTTTGAGTGAATTGGAGGAACATTCGTGTGAATCCAGTCTCAAATCAAGGAGAGTTTTCAAAGAGAAATTAAAAATGGTTTTCAAAAATAAGTAAAAGAGGACGCAGAGGGTACGATCAGCCGGAGCCAGTAAGTTACCCCAAAATTACCATACAAGTTATTTAAGTTGGATAAGGTGTCTAAGTCCATAACTATTTTTGGTATGTACTTGACCCGACCCGACATGCTCCATTTGGGTTGCATGGCACCATGCAATTGGATAGACTACATGAGAGAAATAACACTTGTGGATTATTAATATATTATAAGTTCTAATATATTCATAATATTATTTAATTAGTTTGATCAAGAATTAATTTAGAATTAATTAAGCGATCAAAAGATAACTAATTAAATATATGGATTGATTATGTAAATCATCTATACTTGTATAGTGGGCTAAGAGGCTCCATGGATTATCAAGTTAGGTTCCACCCATAGGATGCTCCATGGGAGTTACAAACCCATGGGTCATGGAAATCAAGAGTCATGACACATTAGGGTTTACATGGTGTAACCCTAAATGTGTCAACACTATATAAGGATCATATTCTCCACCAAAATCGGCTACACATGAACAAGTGAGGGCTAGGCCGATTTTTGCAAGTGTAAGATTCTCTCAAAAGTTTACTCCTTTGCATTTGGTGTTGTGTGAAGCATTTGATGCATCAAACTTGGTGTGCTAGGCTCACAAGGTTACAAGGATCATAAGCAACAACAAGGTATGTTATTCTATCTTTCATTCAAGTTAAAAATTGTTCCCCATGTATGCTAGATAGGAATATAACCTTGGAATTCAACTTTGCATGATAATTAGACAAACATAGATCCAAGGTTATTAGGATTGCATGTACACTTATGAAGTGTTAGAATGCTCAAAACCCATCAGTGGTATCAGAGCCTAGACTTGTTTGTTGATTTTTTGTGCAAACTGTTGCAAAATATCGTTTCTCTATTTCTGATCGTATGAACTCGCCGAGTCCATGGGGGGACTCGACGAGTCTATGTGCAAATGCAAGCTACTCGTCGAGTTTGTTCTTGCACTCGACGAGTAGAGGCTGTAGTTTTCAGAAATTCGACTTTTGTTGCTGGAAATGGACTAGATACATTACCCTAAACTGTTTTGGTACTTGAAAACTTGTTTTAGATGGTGTAATGTTTATGCTAATCCATTTGCAATGACAATTATCAAAATTACAAGTTTTTTAAGTGTAATGTTTGATTCTTGAAATGTTCATATTCATGTTCTTGAACTTATGAAATTTAGATGATCATAGGAATTATTTGTACCTCCATGTTAGTTAATTCTTGATCATTATGTATTTTAACGGAGTCCATAACTTGTCCTCAAGTTATGGAAAACCAAGAGTCACACTTGAATTAAAACCATTAAAAGAACACAAAAGCTATGAAAATGAAGAGTCTTCATTTTAATACTCTAATAAAATCATAAGTTATAAGAAATGAAAAGTTTTGAAAGTTTACAAAACTTGCCCTTAAGTTTTGGAACAAGTAAAGTCTTAATTAAAACTTTAGTTCCAACCCTTAGAATTTTAAAAGTTAAAATTCAACCCTTATACTTTATAATATTAAGTTAATAATATATATATATATATATATATATATATATATATATATATATATATGTATGTATGTATATATATATATATATATATATATATATATATATATATATATGTATGTATAAGATCAAGTCGTCTTACCGCTAGTACGCCTCATTCACGAAGCCGGTCTATAAGGGGGGTATAAGGTTGTTGCCTATAAAATGGGAACTTAATGGGTGTCCACTCTCACCCACCGCTTCCTTGATTGGTGGAGGGTCGTTAGCTGAACGGGTAAAACAAGGACTTATGAATTCTCATTAAAAGTATGATGAATATTATAAAGTAACTAAATGTTTTATTAAATTCCCAATCTTAGTTACTTTAGGAAAAATATGAATAAGGTGCTAATCCATGAAATTACACTTTACACTTTGTTTAAGTCGTTAGTGGAGCGAGTGTGGTTAACCGGCACACTAACTTGGACTTAACAAGGTAGGTAAAGGGTGAGTTAAGGTTTATCATAGCATCGGTGGAGCGTATGTGGTTTACTGGCACATCGATTGAGTTATAAACTTTAAGGGCACCAAGTGATATGCATGGTTACTTCACACCACGTTTTGTGATCCTCGGTATCCCAGTCACAAAACCTGGAGGGCATACTCGAGATTGAAACATGCCATTGAAAAGTTCAATGAATCTCAAAGAATCTAGGAATTTCTAATAACCAATTAAAAACCTAATATCAATATTTCGTTTTTCATGGTGGAAATTGGTGAATCGTCATTCACCTACCTTTCAAATATGTTATAGCTTGGATTACGGCATACCTCTTCTAAGTTATAATATATTGTGATTGGATCCTAGCCTTAATATTACATTTGGGTGTTTTATTAAGGACTCTCTTAATATCTAAACTAATCTTGTTCTCTTCATTCAGATGTCTTCAAACAACGCTGCTTCTGGCTCTAATCCTAATAGCTCCTTTACCCTTTTGAACTTGTGTGGGAAAGTCACTTTTGATGGATCCAACTTCAATGAATGGATCAGAAACATCAGGATGATTACCCGCTACGAGGACAAAGAATATGTCCTTGATAAGGAGCTTAAGGAGATTGATGAGACCACTGCAACTCCTCAATAAATTGCTGACTTCCAGGCACATGAAAGGGATGCTACCAAAGTAGCATGCATCATGATGGCCACCATGAAAACGGAACTCCAAAAGTCCTATGAGGACTTTTACCCTTTTGAAATGCACCAAGATTTGATGGAAAGATACCATCAAAGTGCACGACAAGAGAGGTATGAAATCATCTGCTCCATGATAACAACCTTGATGAAGGACGGAGAGTCCGTCACAAGCCACATGCAAAAAAAATGCAAAGGTATATGGATCGATTGCTGAAGCTTAATGTGAACTTCCCTGAGGAGCTTGCAATAGATATCATTTTGCATTCCTTACCATCGTTCTATGATCAATTCCGCATGACATATCACATGAATAAGGAAGAGGTCACACTCAGCAAACTTCAGGGACTTCTCAAGACCGCAGAAACATGTCTTAAGGGGAAGTCGGTTGTTAACACTCCTACTCCAAACTCCGCACCGTTTTGCCAATCGGGAAAAGTCGAGGGAAGAAGAGGAAGAGCTCTTCGAAGGGTACCAAGGCTAGGACTGTAACGACCAAAATTTCAAAACAATTAAAACTTTTCAAAAACCACCCATTTAATAACGTTGTTACAAAAAGGTTTTCAATAAATTATTTAACAGAGTATTTTTCCCAGGTTGAAATCATAAAACACCAACGCGGGGAACGGTACGATCACGCCTTTGCCTTGCCACAGACTCCTGAGAACCTGAAAACATAAAACCACAACTGTAAGCCCGAAAGCTTAGTGAGATACCCCCAAAATTACCAACCACAAATACGCCCTTCCAGGCCACGACCTTCCGGTCCAAAACATATCGCCTTTCGGCCCATAACATATTGCCTTCCGGCCCATAACATATCGCCTTCCGGCCCATAACATAAAATGACCACGTAACATAACAGATCATAGAACAACCTTACATATTGGGTCAAACCCCAGACCAAGCAACTGTGCACATAACATATAATCATTCAACAGATCACAGTCAGCGAATCGATCAACAGATCACATAACATATCATTACCCTAACCAAGATACCGGCCTAACCGGTCACTAGCATAATATCGCCCTACGAATCAGTCAACATACTAATTACACACATAGGCCTTTCCAGGCCATGACCTTCCGGTCCACCTCGCATTGCCTTCCGGCCTACAACATGTAATGCCTTCCGGCCCACAACATATAATGCCTTCCGGCTCACAACATAATGCCTTCCGGCCCATATCCCGCAATATCATAACAACAGACAACTACCCGGATTTCCATCCGATAAAGGGGTCGGCCTTGGTGCCGTAGACCCTGTCGATATAGTGAGGATAACTCACCTCGAAACTGCCGACTGAACAGATAACTCAAGCTGCTCCGATCACTGATACGATCTCCACCTCTGGACAGCCACCAATGCACTAAACTCAAACAATAATCAACAATTACCAAAATACCCCTGGAAACCACTAGTCAACCCTTGGTCAAAGACAAGGTCAAAGTCAACCCCTGACTGACCCTACTCGCCGAGTCAACCCGATGACTCGCCGAGTTCCCATACTCAGAACTCCACTCAATCCGCGACCTAACTCGCCGAGTCACCCCGAGACTTGCCGAGTCCCACAACTTCTGAGTCCTCTCGCACACAACTCACCGAGTCATCCCTTGACTCATCGATTCTCGACTCAACCAGAGAACATCGGAACTCTTTGACAAGACTCGCCGAGTCTATGGCTATCTTCAACCTACTCGCCGAGTTGTTCATACAACTCGCCGAGTTCCAGGCCATCTTCATCCAACTCGCCGAGTCCCAGCTTGTCTTCAAGCAACTCGTTGAGTACACCCATGTGACTCACCGAGTACCACCGGTCTGAATCTATACAGAAGCACTCCAGGCCATGCAATCGCTCCAAAACATAGATCTAGCCTCCTACAACTCATCCATCACGTAAAGTGGCAAACTTTACATGAATCCATAGAGATCTAGGCCATTTGCACATTGAGCTAGGGTTTGGGACATGTAAGCTTCACTAAACACTCCAACACAGGGACTTTCATGCTCTCTGATTCTTCTCCATTCCAGATCTGAGGTAGCAACCTTAGATCTAACCTCTTGACTTCCAATTACATCCATAGGCAAGTTCCCACAAACCCCAAAATGAAGAAACAACATAACAATAGCCCAAGAACGAGATATTACCTCCGATGGACGCCCAGTCTGCAATGCAATTCGAATCCAAGCAAAGCCCCTTGCTCCAAGCCTTCAATCTCTCACAATTCCTTCAATAATCATCTCCTTCAAGCCGCGACTCTACTCGCCGAGTCCATCCATGGACTCGCCGAGTCACTCTTCCACAACTTACTCTTTTAGCCCTTCAACTCTACTCTTGATATTTCGGGATGTTACAATTCTCCCCCAATTATATTAGGCTTCGCCCTCGAAGCCTACAGCAACTCAATTCCATGGATACTCCCACAACGCTCCACCTGGCCTTAACCGGACCAGGTCCCTCAAGGCATACTTATCGAAACTCGAACACTCTTTCCCCTCCTTCACGGTGTCCTGACCACCGTCTCGAACCAGGCACCGACTGTACCCCTGATTATCATTCTCAATATCCGAGAATTACCCAAGATGCAACTCTGCTCTAAATCTCAACAATCACTCGACCCATAAGGGTTAGAAAACCAAGGACCATCGGATCCCCGATCCGAATCCCACTCTATCCATTCCGGAATGACTGAGAGACCCATTCTCAATCTCAGAGCAACTCTCACGAGTTCTCCCCTTGCAACCGCATACACATGCTGAACTAGCTCTAACACCCTCAGGTTGGGAAAACCTGATACACTGATAATACCCTCAACATCCCCCAGGATGAACCACTAATATACAACCCATACCCTGATCAGAATCACACTAAGAGTTCAAGACTCTCTCTCCCTGCATCCTTTTCGAGCCTCTTGGCTCTACACTTGCGGATTTCCCTCCGCAACCTTAGCAGACATTCCAAACCGGATGAGCTTCTAATCCACTGCCGCAAACACGCTGCTCAATAACCATACTCGAATTGCTCTAATCATAACTCTGCTCTGCCACTTTCACTTCCGTGAACTTGCACTCCCTCTCGGAGTTACACGCCTCTTACCTCTTTCTCTTCCTTTACCAAGGAATCCACTCGGCCACAATGTCACTCCGACAAATGCCACGGCGCTCGCCCGACGCTACACCACCCTTAGCGTGTCCGCTAACCATCCAACACACTTACTCTGACTCTCCTCGCAGGGACTCTCAAGCCCATGCACTACCTCAACTAAAAAAGATCACTACCCGGGGCCAGACCTTCCAATGCAATCACACTGCAACATACACAATCCGCAATCTCAAACTGATCCAACACTACCAGCAGAGTCTCCAGCACGACTGGACCGACTCACATAACACATATTAGCCACTCGAGGCTATATCTCTGCGGGTCCGTACACCAAAACTCTGTGAACCCTCAGGTTCTAACTCTGGGAACCTTCCGGTTCCAACTCTATAAACATGCACAACATAAATCCCATAGAATTAATGCAGTACAACACATCACGTACATAAAGCATACAAATACTCTGATCACATGACCCCGGTTAACTACTCAAACTTGATCCCGGCCTGCTTCCAGGCCTCCACAAACAAATGCCCTAGGTCTGTATCCCGCCCCGCATGCCCGACACTCGCTCCTATCAGCCTATACTCTGGGCTGACAGTACACTGCTGAATCCCAACAGCTAAGCACCCTCAAACACTCATCGATCTCCGGGAGAATTCTCCAATTCTCCCCCACTTAAAGCACTGACTAACAACCACCGGTCGCCATTAACGACCTTCCAGAACAACCCCGCACAAAGAGAACACTTACACTCTAACTGCTTCCCACAAGCATAAGCAACCCTCAGCAAAACACATCTCCTCACTGATCAATCTGCTCACAAAGAATCCGATCTCCAATTATCCCTTCCATGAATGTAGATGCTACCCGACATTCAACCCAATGCCGCATCTCCACTAATAACCCTCACGAACGATAACCAACGATAGCACAAAACACCAAACTATAATCATACCAAACCCTCAGGGAACAACGGATACCAAGACGAAAACCCGAAACACAAATCCATAACCATGCCAAACCCGCGAAACAACGAATACCGCATCGAAATCCACACAAAGATACCAGCACAAACAATACCTACAATAATCGCAAGATAACAAGACATCAAGAAAGAAACGTACCCGCAGCTGCCTCCGGCACTGCTCCGACCTCCTCTGCCGCAAGCTGATAAGCACGACCCTGAGCCCTTGGGGGCTCCGCTCCATCCTGTCCTCCTCCTGAACTCCTCAAAGTGGCCGGTGCTAGAGCCTGCACCGGTCCTGTAGGAAGCTGTGGACAGTTGACCCTCAAATGTCCAACCTGACGACAATGATAACAAATCCTCAAATCCCGAATCAGCACTGACTGCCGACAATCCCGCGCATAGTGCCCCTCCTTTCCGCACTTGCGGCATGCACCACCGGACCAACAAACTCCGGTGTGACCCCTCCCACACTTCCCACAAGTGTGACTACCCTGCTCTCCTACCCTGGAATCGACGGTCTTGGACCGTTTCGGCGCCGGCTGCGACTACACCGGAGCCTGCCTCAGCTCACACAACTGAAACTCAATCTCTAACTCACGCCGCCTAGCGGCCTCCTGCAACTCCAACAAGGTCTCGCACCTCTGCGTAGACACCCACTGTCTGATATCCCCCTTGAGCATACTCAGATATCGGGACATCTGAGCCTGCTCCGAAGCGAACTCAGGGCAAAACATCGCCCTCTCAGTGAACATCCTGGTGATCTCAGTCACCGACTCCAAATCTTGCTTCAACTCAAGGAACTCCTGAGCCAATCTCTCCCTCTCATCCTGCGGAACATAGCGAGTGCTGAACACCTCTCTGAACTGTCCCCATGAAACCGAAGCCCTCTACGCATCCGAGTATGACCCTGTGGTCAATCTCCACCAATCCTTCGCCCCGAGCCTCAACAGGTTCAGAGCACACCTGACCCTCAGATCGGCAGGGCATGAACACGTGAAGAAGCACCCCTCCACGTCCGATAACCACCTCATAGCAACAATCGAGTCCTGAACTCCATCAAAGGTGGGAGGCTCCGTATTATCGAAGTCCCGATACTGAAAATCCCTACTAGCTCCTCCCCCTGCCGCTGTAGCCGCCGCGGCAGCCATTTCTGCAAGAGCCGCATAGCGCTCATCAAAATACTCAACCATGGCGGTCTTGATCGACCCAAATAGTTCCGGAAACTCAGCCCGGAACAATGCAGCAACCTCATCATGCAGGATCTCGTGAATCCTCGCATCCAACTCGCTCGTGCTCATCTGATCGATAACCTCAGACGGCACCGATCCACCCGGAACTCTCTCTCCAGCTCCCGATCCTGATCCGGATCCACTCTCATCATGCCTCGTAATCTCCATACTGAAAAACACCATACGAGATCTCAGACTCATCCCACAAACCTGGGATCCAACTCTCTTAACCCACCCTAGAGATCATGGTTTCCCTGATACGCGTATGGGTCATGTGCTTTCAGTAGTACGGGCCCATACTACCTTCCACACCTACCCATATTTGTATGAAGTACTACCACAATACCCTAGAGAACATGCATAACAACGATCAACCCTCACCACTAAAGGAACACTGAGAATCTCCCATAAGGGACCCTAGGCTACATGCATCACAAATCAGGCAACATTATCATGAAATCCTGAAGATCCCTAGCCTAACTCTAGCATGCTGTTCTATCAAAGCTCAATAAAACAAGTGTCATGAATGGTAAATTTGGGGTTACTTACTGGCTCCGGCTGATCGTACCTCCGCGTCCCCCTTTTACTTAATTTGTAAACCATTTTAATTTCTCATTTAAAACCTTCCTCGATTTGATACTGGAGTTACACGAGTGTTCCTCCAATTCACTCAAACCAAGGCTCTGATACCAACTTGTAACGACCAAAATTTCAAAACAATTAAAACTTTTCAAAAACCACCCATTTAATAACGTTGTTACAAAAAGGTTTTCAATACATTATTTAACAGAGTATTTTTCCCAGGTTCAAATCATAAAACACCAACGCGGGGAACGGTACGATCACGCCTTTGCCTTGCCACAGACTCCTGAGAACCTGAAAACATAAAACCACAACTGTAAGCCCGAAAGCTTAGTGAGATACCCCCAAAATTACCAACCATAAATACGCCCTTCCAGGCCACGACCTTCCGGTCCAAAACATATCGCCTTTCGGCCCATAACATATTGCCTTCCGGCCCATAACATATCGCCTTCCGGCCCATAACATAAAATGCCCACGTAACATAACAGATCATAGAACAGCCTTACATATCGGGTCAAACCCCAGACCAAGCAACTGTGCACATAACATATAATCATTCAACAGATCACAGTCAGCGAATCGATCAACATATCACATAACATATCATTACCCTAACCAAGATACCGGCCTAACCGGTCACTAGCATAACATCGCCCTACGAATCAGTCAACATACTAATTACACACATACGCCTTTCCAGGCCATGACCTTCCGGTCCACATCGCATTGCCTTCCAGCCCACAACATGTAATGCCTTCCGGCCCACAACATATAATGCCTTCCGGCTCACAACATAATGCCTTCCGGCCCATATCCCGCAATATCATAACAACAGACAACTACCCAAATTTCCATCCGATAAAGGGGTCGGCCTTGGTGCCGTAGACCCTGTCGATATAGTGAGGATAACTCACCTTGAAACTGCCGACTGAACAGATAACTCAAGCTGCTCCGATCACTGATACGATCTCCACCTCTGGACAGCCACCAATGCACTAAACTCAAACAATAATCAACAATTACCAAAATACCCCTGGAAACCACTGGTCAACCCTTGGTCAAACACAAGGTCATAGTCAACCCCTGACTGACCCTACTCGCCGAGTCAACCTGATGACTCGCCGAGTTCCCATACTCAGAACTCCACTCAATCCGCGACCTAACTCGCCGAGTCACCCCGAGACTCGCCGAGTCCCACAACTTCTGAGTCCTCTCACACACAACTCACCGAGTCATCCCTTGACTCACCGATTCTCGACTCAACCAGAGAACATCGAAACTCTTCGACAAGACTCGCCGAGTCCAAGAACAGACTCGCCGAGTCTATGGCTATCTTCAACCTACTCGCCGAGTTGTTCATACAACTCGCCGAGTTCCAGGCCATCTTCATCCAACTCGCCGAGTTGTTCTTCCAACTCGCCGAGTCCCAGCTTGTCTTCAAGCAACTCGTCGAGTACACCCATGTGACTCGCCGAGTACCACCGGTCTGAATCTATACAGAAGCACTCCAGGCCATGCAATCGCTCCAAAACATAGATCTAGCCTCCTACAACTCATCCATCACGTAAAGTGGCAAACTTTACGTGAATCCATAGAGATCTAGGCCAGTTGTACATTGGGCTAGGGTTTGGGACATGTAAGCTTCACTAAACACTCCAACACAAGGACTTTCATGCTCTCTGATTCTTCTCCATTCCAGATCTGAGGTAGCAACCTCAGATCCAACCTCTAGACTTCCAATTACATCCATAGGCAAGTTCCCACAAACCCCAAAATGAAGAAACAACATAACAATAGCCCAAGAACGAGATATTACCTCCAACGGACGCCCAATCTGCAATGCAATTCGAATCCATGCAAAGCCCCTTGCTCCAAGCCTTCAATCTCTCACAATTCCTTCAATAATCATCTCCTTCAAGCTCCCAATTGAGATCTGGACTTGGAGGTGAATAAAGAGGCTAAGAGTGGGCTGATATGTTCTTTATATAGGGCTCAGCCCTGGGAATTAGGGTTTTCTCCACTCAGCGCCTACTCGCCGAGTCCTCCTTAACGACTCGCTGAGTCGGCTACTTAACACGCGTCCCAGCCGCGACTCTACTCGCCGAGTCCATCCATGGACTCGCCGAGTCACTCTTCCACAACTTACTCTTTTAGCCCTTCAACTCTACTCTTGATATTTCGGGATGTTACAAGGACCCTTGATGGCTCCTCTTCAAGTGGAACCAAGAAAGGTTTCGTCACTCCTTCTTCTGACCCAAAAGAAGCTGAATGCTTCTATTGCCATGAAAATCACATTGAAAGCGGAACTGCCCAAAGTACCAGCAAGATGTGAAGGATGGGAAAGTTAAACCCAACCATGCAGTTATTTACACTATCTTATATAATAACTTAACCCATTCTAACTCTTGGGTCCTTGATACCGGTTGTGGTATTCATATTTGTTTTGATTTGCAGGGACTAAGAAGAAGTGAGAATATGGAGCAAGGAAGAATAAACTTAATCATGGGGAATAGGAAAGCTTTACCTGTCACCAAGATTGGAGTTTATACTTTATCGCTAAGTAGTGGGTTTAATTTAGATTTGAATAAATGTTGTTATTCGCCAGAAATGACAAGAGATATTATTTCCTTTCATGCATTGTATAAACAAGGTTTCACCCTTTCATTTGATAATGAAGTTGGTTCGATTAATGCTTTCTTTAATAATGTTCTTTATTTTAAAGCATTACCTTGTGATGGTGTGTATGAAACTGTATATGTGGTTGATAACTTAGGAAATAATGTTTTGTGTATTGATTCTGTTAATGATAATAACTTGGATAAAGCATCATTATGGCATTGTCGTCTTGGACATATAAGCAAGAAACGCATAGGCCAACTCCAAAAGGATGGAGTCTTGGAGTCATTTGACCTAAAGTCAGATGATAGTTGCGAATCATGCTTACTTGGAAAAATGACAAAGTCACCCTTCACAGGTTCTTGTGAGAGGGGTGAAGGTTTGTTGGATCTTGTACACACGGATGTGTGTGGGGCCTTCAAACATGCCACAAGGGATGCTAATCGTTATTATTTGACTTTTACTGATGATTATAGTAGATATGGATATGTCTACTTAATCAAGCATAAGTCAGAGACTTTCAAAAGGTTTAAAGAGTTTAAATAGGAAGTTGAGAATTAATTGGGCAGGAACATTAAGATGCTTCGATCCGATCGAGGTGGTGAGTATCTTAGTTCAGAGTTCCTCGACTATCTTAGGGAATGTGGGATTGTCTCACAATTGACACCTCCCAGGACACCGCAGTTGAATGGTGTGGCTGAGAGGCGTAATCGGACCTTATTGGACATGGTTCGTTCCATGATGAGTCGAGCTTCGCTACCAATCTCATTTTGAGGGTATGCCTTAGAGACTGCCGCCCATATCCTTAATCTGGTCCCTACAAAGAAAGTTGCCAAAAATCCTCATGAGATGTGGACTAGTAAAGTACCCAAACTAGACCACATCAAGACTTGGGGTTGCGAGGCTTTCGTGAGAAGCGAGACTCATGATAAGCTCGAACCTCGAAGCGAGAGGTGTATTTTCATAAGCTACCCACATTAATCCTTTGGTTACCTCTTCTATAGACCTAGTGAAAATGTGGTCTTTGTAGCTAGGAGGGCGTTCTTTCGAGAGAGAGAGAGAGAGAGAGAGTTCATAAGCCAAGGAAACAGTGGGAGGCAAGTTGACCTTGAAGAAATTCAAGAGTCAAGCGGTGAAGGAACTTCAAACCCTAGCACTCAACTTGAGGAGGAAACTCCTGTTGAGCCAATTGACAAGTCTGTACCTCTAAGGCGTTCCACAAGGGTTAGGAATGCACCTAAGCATTACTATGGACTCCATATTACTGCGGATGGTGATACACTTATCAGTGATGAGACAATGATAGGTCTGGATGAACCTAACAGTTACGCGGAAGCCATGGCAGGCCCTGAGTCAGCCAAGTGGAAAGAGGCAATGGACAGCGAGATACAGTCCATGAATGACAATCAAGTTTGGAACTTGGTTGATAATGTACCAGGTCGTAAGACTGTAGGGTGCAAATGGATCTTCAAGAAGAAGACCGACATGGATGGTAATGTACACACTTATAGGGCACGATTGGTTGCAAAGGGTTTCTCACAAACTCCAGGAGTTGATTATGATGAGACCTTTTCTCCAGTGGCCAAGATTAAGTCTATTAGGGTTCTGTTCGCCATAGCTGCATTTCATGACTATGAAATTTGGCAAATGGATGTCAAAACCGCTTTCCTTAATAGAAAGTTGGCTGAGGATGTTTAAATGAGTCAGCCAGAGGGTTTTGTCAATATAGAGTACCCTAATAGAGTGTGTAAGCTTGAGAAATCCATTTATGGATTAAAGAAAGCACCTCGCAGATGGAATCTTTGCTTTGATGAGAAAGTTAAAGAGTTTGGCTTTCTCTAGGAGTGAAGATGAATCTTGTGTATATGTCAAGGCTAGTGGGAGTATAGTTAGCTTTTTGGTATTGTATGTGGATGACATACTACTCATAGGAAATGACATCCCAACTCTGCAGGAAGTTAAGTCCAGGCTTGGGAAGTGTTTCTCTATGAAGGACCTAGGAGAAGATGCCTATATTCTAGGGATAAGGATCTTGAGAGACCGGAGTAAGCGATTAATTGGACTTAGTCAGTGTACCTACTTGGATGAGGTGCTGAAGAGATTCAGCATGCAGGACTCCAAGAAAGGAGAGTTACCCATCCAGAGTAACGCCAGATTGAGTAAGACACAAAGCCCTAGTACTGAGGCTGAGATAGCAGAAATGAGTCGAATACCTTATGCTTCGACTGTAGGATCGATCATGTATGCTATGACGTGTACTCGACCTGACATAGCCTTTGCCTTGAGCATAGTTAGCAGGTATCAGGGGAACCCTGGCAAAGCACACTGGACTACGGTAAAGAATATCCTCCAGTACCTACGGAGGATTAAGGACTGGGTTCTTACCCTCGGTGGGAGTGAAGACTTGAGAGTTGTAGGGTATAGTGATGCTAGCTTTCAGACTGATAAGGATAATTACCGCTCTCAGTCAGGCTGGGTCTTTACCCTAAACGGAGGAGCAATTTCTTGGAAGAGTTCCAAGCAAGAGACAGTGGCTGATTTAACTTGCGAATCACAATATATAGCAGCTAGCGAGGCAGCAAAGGAGGCAATATGGTTGAAGACCTTCATGGGAGACCTTGGAATTGTATCAGCTATTAAGGAGCCAATGTAAATTTTCTGTGATAGTGAAAGTGCTGTTGCCTTAGCGAAGGAACCAAGCGATCATGGGAGATCCAGACACATCGACAGAAAATAGCATTTCATCAGACATCGAATAGAAAAAGGACTCCTCGTGGCAAAGAGGGTATCATCGGATGAGAATCCAGCAGATTCCCTCACGAAGGGACTGACTCGGGTTAAGCATCTCCAGCATGCTCGAAGCATAGGGCTGAAGGATGATATTAGATTTAGTAGTTAGATAAGCTTGAAATTTGTAAAGTGTAATTGACATTAGATGATGAATAAAAGGTGTTTTATTTATGAGTAAAGTGTTGCTATCTCTTGTCGATCGTTTACTATATTTCTTTTGCATGTTTTGACTTCCAGAATAATTATGTTTGGTATATCATATTATTCGGACCTCCACAGTCGGTCATATGTCGGAAGTAGGTATGAATGAAGACTATCATGATTGGTTGCAGAGGTCTAAGGTGTTGGACATGGCTACAACAATCATGAGTGCTCATAAGGTCTAAGCATTGGACTCAACCCACGCTCACTGGAATCACTTCATGGAGTTTATCTTGAGTGATCGTGAGACGGTAATATCATATAAGTCTTCAAACCTAGAGATATGATTTGTTACTTATGAGTTGGTTATGCATTGATTGTACGAAAACGCATTGGTAACTCGATGTTATAAAATGTGCTTTTGTGTATAATTCAATGAGTGGTAGAACAAACATATGAGTCGAAGTTTATCTGTTCCTTCTTGGATTAGAAGCTGATATCTGGGCCCCTCGATGATTTTGTTTTGACCTATGTACCGGGCCCGGTCAGAACTAAGTTGATGTGTTCAATTAAGTTCTTTGTCAAACAAATCAGAAATCGGGAAACAAACTGCTGGACAATAAGTAAGACATTGTTCCATGTATTTGTCCTGCTGATATCTTAAACGGAGGATTATATGATCACTTATCTTAAATGGCGTATCATCATCTTCTCAGTTCCGAGATACCTTGGAAGAGCTACGATTGCTGATCGGTTCCTGAAGTCATACTTGCCGTTATAGTTATTAGACTTATCCAAGTGGGAGACTGTTGGATAAGGTGTCTAAGTCCATAACTATTTCTGGTATGTACTTCATCTGACCCGGCATGGTCCATTTGGGTTGCATGGCACCATGCAATTGGATAGACTAAATGAGAGAAATAACACTTGTGGATTATTAATATATTATAAGTTCTAATATATTAATAATATTATTTAATTAGTTTGATCAAGAATTAATTTAGAATTAAATTAAGCGATCAAAAGATAACTAATTAAATATATAGGTTGATTATGTAAATCATCCATACTTGTATAGTGGGCTAAGAGGCTCCATGGATTATCAAGTTGGGTTCCACCCATAGGATGCTCCATGGGAGTTACAAACCCATGGGTCATGGAAATGAAGAGTCATGACACATTAGGGTTTACATGGTGTAACCCTAAATGTATCAACACTATATAAGGATCATATTCTCCACCAAAATCGGCTACACATTAAAAAGTGAGGGCTAGGCCGCTTTTTGCAAGTGTAAGATTCTCTCAAAAGTTTACTCCTTTGCATTTGGTGTTGTGTGAAGCATTTGAGGCATCACACTTGGGGTGCTAGGCTCACAAGGTTTCAAGGATCATAAGCAACAACAATGTATGTTATTCTATCTTTCATTCAAGTTAAAAATTGTTCCCCATGTATGCTAGATAGGAATATAACCTTGGAATTCAACTTTGAATGATAATTAGACAAACATAGATCCAAGGTTATTAGGGTTGCATGTACACTTAGGAAGTGTTAGAATGCTCAAAACCCATCAATTTATTATGTGATGTGTTAGAACATCATGCCAGTGTTAGGCTAGGAATCTTCAGGAAGCACATGATAGAGTTGTCTGATTGTGATGCCTGCTAGCCTAGGGTCTCCTTTTATGAAAGCTTCAGTGTTCCTCTAGGAGTGAGGATAGAGTGCCTTCTATGTTCGTTAGTGCTTGGGGCGTTGTGATGATACTTGAGACAAATATGGGTAGGTGTGGAAGGTAGTATGGCCCCATACTACTGAAAGCACATGATGCATACGCATATCAAGGAAGTCACAATCCCTAGGTGGTTGATTAGAGAGTCATTCTGGGTGGTTATGCGAGGTTTCTGAGGATCTATTGGTGTATTGCAGAATGGAGATTACGAGATGTTTCGAGGCAGGATCCGGTTCGGGATCAGGAGCGGGAGAGGGTGGTCAGGAGGGGTCAACACCACCCGAGGTCGTTGGGCAGATGAGTCCGGACGAGTTGGATGCCAGGATTCGTGAGATCCTGCATGATGAGGTTGTTGCTATGTTCCGGGCTGAGTTGTCGGAATTGTTTGGGTCGATCAAGACTGATATGGTTGAGTATTTTGATGAGCATTATGCGGCTCTCGCAGAGAGAGCGGCTGTGGCAGCCGTAGTGGCTGTGGCAGCGGCAGGGGGAGGAGCCAGTCGGGGTTTCCAGTATCAAGACTTCGACAATACGAAGCCCCCTACTTTCAATGGAGTTCAAGATCCGATCGTTGCGATGCGATGGTTGTCGGATGTGGAGGGATGTTTATTCACATGTTCATGCCCTGCTGATCAAAGGGTGAGGTGTGCTCTGAACCTTTTGAGGCTCGGGGTGAAGGATTGGTGGAGATTGACCACGGGATCATATTTGGATGCGCAGCGGGCTGCGGTGTCTTGGGATCAGTTTCGGGAGATGTTCATCACTCGTTATGTTCCATGTGTTGAGAGAGAGAGAGAGATAGAGAGAGGTTGGCTCAGGAGTTCCTAGAGCTAAAGCAGGATACAGAGTCGGTGACGGAGATCACCTGGATGTTTACTGAGAGGGCGATGTTTTTCTTTGAGTTTGCTTCGGAGCAAGCTCAGATATCCCCGATACATGAGTATGCTCAAGAGGGACATCAGGCAGTTTGTGTCCACGCAGAGATGTGATACCTTGTTAGAGTTGCAGGAGGCCGCTTGGCGGTGTGAGTTGGAGATTGAGTTGAAGCTGAGAGAGCAGAGGCAGGCTCCGACGCAGTCGCAGCCGGCGCCAAAATGGTCTAAGACCGTTGATTCCAGGTTGGGAGATCAGAGCAGCCACACTTGTGGGAAGTGCGGGAAGGGTCACACCGATTCGTAGGTCCGATGGTGCGTGCTGCAAGTGCGGGAGAGAGGGGCATTATGCGAGGGATTGCCTTCGGTCAGCCCCAATTAAGGATGTGAGGATTTCTTATCAGTGCCATCAGGTTGGTCACATGAGGGCCAACTGCCCACAGCTTACTGCCAGACCGGTGCAGGCTCCAGCACTGACTACTTTGAGGATTACGGGTGGAGGTCAGGGTGGAGCATAGCCCCCGAGGGCTCAGGGACGTGCTTTTCAGCTTATAGCAGAGGAGGTCTAGGCAGAGCCGGATACAGCTGCGGGCGTGAGTTGGAGATTGAGTTGCAATTGAGAGAGTAGAGGCAGACCCTGACGCAGTCGCAACCGGCGCCGAAACGGTCCAAGACCATTGATTCCAGGTTGGGAGATAAGAGTAGCCGCACTTGTGGGAAGTACGGGAAGGGTCACACCGGATTTTGTAGGTCCGGTGGTACGTGCCGCAAGTGTGGGAGAGAGGGGCATTATGTGTCACAACTAGCATTTTTGCTAGGAAATTCTACTCTCATGCAATCATTCACCTAGTGTAATAACTTGTACTCTAAGTGAATACTATACTTCATTCTCATTCAAATATATCTCATATATTCAAATAAGGGTTGGAAACCCTAGAAATCCCGACTCAAGTTTATTATGGACTAGGATTCTCTTATTGGGCCTAAGGGACCAATAAATTATCAATTCATCAATCTATAACATTTTGGGCCATAAGGGCCTAAAATGATCCATCTTATTTCTAATGGGCCTTATTGGGCCATAACTAATCCAATTAACCCTAATAAGCCATAAATGCATTCTTTTATGCCATTTTGGGCCGTGAATTTCCCTAAAGGCCCAATGGGCCGAAAAGTCATTAGTGGTCCTCATAAATTCGAACCAAGACTAGAAATGGGCCAACCTAATCTACCTCCCCTCTCTTTAGCCCAATTCTCGGCCCATCATCTATTTAAACAAAAAAAAAAAAGAAAGGAAAAAATAAGGGTTGACTTTGGTGATGACACCTCATTTTTATTTAATGGACAACCAAGCTAGATACCTCACATACATCTATACAAGTTCCATATAACCATGCACACTCTCTTCCCTCTCCTCTTGATATCTCGGCCAAGAACCACACACACACACACACATCTTCTCTCAAACATCTCCAAATCTCTCAAGAACATCTCTACTTACTTCTAAGATTTTCGAGATTTAGAGCAATTTTAAGAAGGTTTACCACCTAGATCATCATCTTTGGTAAGTTCTCACTTAGATCTTTGAATTAACTTCTTAACCTCTTCAAAAATCTCCTCTTACCACCTTAAATTCGTGACCATACTCCTTAGAACTCATCAAGATTCGAAGATCACTTCAAGAAGCTAGCTAGAGTCATAACTTACACCACCTTCTTCTTATCTTCATCAAAACCGAAATCCAAACCCCAAGGTGAGTTCATACCCCCTTGTTTTTGGGGGAGAATACAAGTTGATTTGTGTACATCTATGTGTATATGCATGAGTATGTGTGATTTCCTTGAAACATTTGGTGATTATGTGTTGATTTCTTCACTAATCTAAAAATATGTTAAGAAACTTGAAGTGTATCACTAGGATATTTATATGAAACATGAGAAAAGTATGTTTTATCTCATATAATACATGTAAACTTGTAGATCTGGGATTTGTATACTTGATATAGCAAAAATGAGTGTTGGGTTCAAAGATCTATAAACTAAACTCACAAAACAGCCCTTGACAGAAACGTTTTGGTCCATTCTCGGACTGTTTTGACCCTCCAAATGGAAGTATTTTTCAAAACCGTTTTACATGGATAAAGTTCAGATTTATACCTTTAAAATGACTACTCTCACGTTTTCATACGATTTTTCTACAATTTTTGGCGAATTTTACAAACCTGCCTATCATATTTGAAATAATTTCGGACCAACCTGTGAAGATGAGTAATTTCACACTAGTTTGAGGACATCAAAAATTATGAGAAAAATTGTGAACAAAGTAGACAAAATTTCCAAACTTCCAGAATTTACGGATCTAAATTTCGACTTACGATGAATTTTCTACAAATTTTCTAAAAACTATGTCGGAAAAGCCAAAAAAACAGAAAAATGTGTATTTTCACAAAAACCAAGCCAAAAATGATATTTTTGAAAAAAATAGGTTTAAAATGTTATTTTTACCACAAGGTAGTCATCACACAAGTTTTTAACAAAATTGGAGATTTAAGTGTTATTCTTAAAAAAATTGGGCCTTAATTGTAAATTTTTGGCTTATTGGGCCAAGAACGTCATTTTTACAAAAAGGGGGCTTTAGATATAAATTATGTAAATAATCAAGCTAAAATAGACAAAACAATAACAAATGGGTTAAAAATGATATTCATATCCTTATTGGGCCTGGAAATAATATACATGTTTAGTGGGCCTTAGTGTCCTTTTACATGTATATTGGGCTTAGGATAGACATTCACATTCCTTTTGAGCCTGGAAATAATAGACATGTATAGTGGGCCTTAGTGGTCCACTTACATGTTTATTGGGCCTGAGAATGGGTTTTATATGCGTTCTTCTTTTTATGCTATTTTAGTGAATACTTAAGCTAAAACCAATGATAAACCAACAAATGGATTTAATTTGATCATTTTCTAGGTTATTGGGCCTTAGTGGCCCATTTTTATGTGTGAGAGGTCCTGTATATGTTTATTGGGCCTCATTGACCCATTAACATGTGCGACGGACCTTGGATACTATTTGTGTGCCATTTGGGCCTGTAAATACTTTACATGTGGAATGGGCATTAGTTGTCCTTTCATATATATTTCGGGCCCATGTTATATAACCTCATACCATTTGGGTCTTGAAATGATTTACATGTTTAGCGATGCCTTAGTGGTTCACTTACATGGATCATTGGTCCAGGAATGAGTTTATACCTTTTTCTTCATGTAAATTCGATTAAGGATCTAGCGAGTTTTTGTCGGTTGGCACCTATTAAGTGTACGATCGTAGCCTGTAGTTATAACCAGAGTCTCTTGGAGGGAGAACGTGGATTTGTGTATAGATCTATATGGGGATGACACCCCACACCTCAGTTGTTTGCTATAGTTAGACTAACTCAGTCTATGGTGACGAAAACCTTATAATCAAAGTCAAAACCGGTGTCCAACGACGCCAAGACAGGCGAAATTGTCATTATTTAATATGGTTATGACGGCTCGCTTAGAGGAATTAACGTTAGGAAGTTTACGGAAGACCCTTTTTTTACAGGCAACATCGGGTTGTCTGGGAACTTTCTCTTTACATGCTCTTACATTCTCTCTACATTTTGTTTACCGTTTTAGTCAAATAAACAATAACATACATGCATTAATACAAGATCTAACACAAACACACTAAACAGTTTTCAAAAAATATCGGATTTTCTGGTGGTTTTCAAAGTTATACAAACCATTTTCACAAACATGCTTATGAACTCACCAACATTTTTATGTTGACCGTTTTTCAAAATAACTTGTATTCTCAAGAAGCCGTTGAAGCAGGATGAACGAAACAAACTAATGGATATTGTGTGATATTTTGTTTCATCATACTCTTTTTATTTTGGCATGTAATATTCAAATACAATACTCGATGTAAACAATGAATGTTGTTATATTACATGTGTGATGATGATGATATTATGTTTCAATTATATTCACTGTAATGATATTTCAAGATGAAGTCACGCACAAGCCCCCAGGCGTTTCCGCCGTCTGGTTCATGGGTGTGACATTATGCGAGGGATTGCCATCAGTCACCTCCATTCAGGATGTGAGGATTTGTTATCAGTGCCATCAGGTTGGTCACATGAGGGCCAACTGCCCACAACTTACTGTCGGACCGGTGCAGGCTCCAGCACCGGCCACTTTGAGGATTACGGGTGGAGGTCAGGGTGGAGCAGAGCCCCCGAGGGCTCAAGGACGTGCTTTTTAGCTTATAGCAGAGGATGTCAGGGCAGAGCCGAATACAACTGCGGGTATGTTTCCTTCTTGATATCTTGTTATCTTATGGTTGTTATGGAGTATTTTATATCTGCTAGTCTCGTTCGCATGATTCATGGTGTGGTATTCGTTCGTTCTTTCGTCGGGTTTATCGTATGATCAAGGGTTTTGGTATTGGGAGTCTTAGTTGGGTATCATCCATGCGAATTATTGGTGGGGAATTAGGCTTTTTGGTTTGAGTGTCGCGTATAGCATTTGCAATTTGAGGATTACTCAGCTGAGGGTTGAACTCCCTTAGAGTACGAGATGTGCGTGCTCGGAACGTGATGTTGTGGAAGTTGCTTGTTTTAGGATCAATTCATGGGTAAGAGGAGTATGTTGAGTAGGAATGATTGATTTATGTCGGTTTAGTCACCGGTGGTTTGTAGTCAGTGCTCTAAGTGGGGAGAAATGGAAAATTCTGAGGAGGATCGACAGCATGAGAGGTCAATTAGTTGTTTGTGTTTCAGCAATATTTCAGTCAGCCAAGAGCGTGGGCTGGTATGAGTAAGTGGCAGACGAGTGGGGCGGGATACAGACCAAAGTTGGTGTAACGTTCCAAAATACGACCCAATTTTTTTTGTTTAGTAATTACTAAAAACACCATGTTAATATCATAAAGTAAAACTCGTACGTCAATATCTCAAAACAATAGCAAAGTATTACGAGGAAACTGTATCAAGACTATATCAAACCATATCTATGAAAAACTAAAACAACTCTCAGGACAAACTGAAGCTGTGGTGTGTGCGATGCCATCAAACCGAGCTCTTCCCTTTACTTGCGGAAGTACCTGAAACCAAAACTAAAACTGTAAGCACAAAGCTTAGTGAGCTCCCCCAAACTACCACATACCATAAAATAACATATAAACACATACTGGGCCTTGCCCACTGCATCGGACCGAAGTCCGGAACTAACCAGGGCCTTGCCCTCTGCATCGGACCGAAGTCCGGAAACTGCATCGGACCGAAGTCCGGAACTGACTGGGACCTTGTCCCCTGCATCGGACCGAAGTCCGGAACTAACTGCATCGGACCGAAATCCAGAAACTGACTGAGGATAACATAGCATAGCATAAACGTATCAACTAGCATGAACACATAAACTGCATACTGCATCGAGCCGTAGCCCGGAACACAATCCATAAACCCTGTCTGAGCCACGAAGGCATCAAACATCCTAACTACTGCATCAGACCGAAGTCCGGAAACTACTGCTAGTTAGACGGGCCAGCATTGTGGCCTTAGACCCGTTCCTACTGAAAGGAAACTCACCTCGTGACACTGGCTGCTGAACTCCTGAATGAGAAATCCCTGACGGCTGCTCCGGCTGCTTCCCATCTATAATGGGAAATAAATACTAAATCAGAATAGGGATTCCTTTATGGGTAAAATGACCATTTTACCCCCACTATGGTGTGGGACACAACATGGCCCAAAATCTCAATTCCTTCTAAGTCCATCTATGGCCCCACTATAGGCCCACTAATGGCCCAATTTGCTATATTGGGCCTAGAACTCTTATATTGGGCCTTACTCAAGCCCAATACTAAATCCTTGGTCCTTAGCAACTGAATTCTGATGGGCCACAAAGGCCCAAGGACCCTAAGCCTGAAACCCAGCCCACACCAAGGCCCAACACTCGAAGCCCAAACTGGTAGCGTACGTGGGGCGTACACCAAGGTACGCTAAGCGTACTGGCTGCTGGCTTGTACGCGGAGCGTACTTCCTTGTACGCCCAGCGTACAGCCCTGTTAAGCCAACATCTCATTAAGTGCTTAATAATCCGATCTAGAAGCTACAAATCCAGATCCTAAGCTTATTCAATGACTTAAGCCATAAAGTTGCTTACTTGATGGCTTACAAGCCTCATAAAGGCTCAAACTCTCAAAAATAACATTCTACTTCCATAAAACCAACTAGATCTCATGCATGGTTCCATATAAGCCTCAAAGATCGAAACTTTACTGCTATGGGGACACTTGAGCTTCAAAGATAGCAATCCCAAGCTCCAAAAACGCAGTTGTAAGATAAAGGTCCCTCCTTTGGACCTAAATGGTCCTAACTTCCAAAAACTCCTAGATCTAAACTTACAAGAGGAAAGTTGGAAGCTTTATACCTCTTTTGAATGCCAAATGAAGGAATGATCCCAGATCTATGAGCTCAAGGTACTCAAGTTCTACTTCTTCCACTTCTCTTCTTCTTCTTCTTCACAAAAATAAGCTCAAAGATCAAACACATATAAGCAAGGAGCAAAGGGGACGAACTAGGGTTTCTCTGGGGTGAATAATAAGTGAGGAGGCCAAATGGGAGGCTATAATGGGGTTTAAATACGTCTCAAACCCTAAAATTAGGGTTTTTCCTCTGGCCGCGTATGTTGGGCGTACACTATGGTACGCTGCACGTACACCTCTCCTTCCCGCGTTTCATTTAGCCATTACGCCTAACGTATAACGGGTTACGCCCCGCGTACGGCTTATGGGCAGGCTATAACTTGGCCCAAAACAAAAGCCCACTCTCATATATAATTCTATAATAGCCCAAATAAAACTTGAGAATTTAAATAAATTTATACCTCGGAAAACGATTGTTACAAATCTCCCCCAATTGAATCAGACTTCGTCCTCGAAGTCTGCTACTACTGAATCTGAAAATAACTCCGGGTAATGCTCCTGCATCTCCTCCTCTGATTCCCACGTCCACTTTGAACCCTGTAAGGTCAAACCTTGAAATATGATGATGTTTGAAATATATCTTTCAGTATCAGCGCATATCTCAGTATCAGCATCAGCGTTTCAGCAGTTCAGTGTGTTTAGTTTATTCAGTGCATTGTAACATATTTTGTATTTATCTAGTTTCCATAGTTAGCGTAAATTAGTTAGCTGGCATATCCCTGATTTATAGGGATTGACTAGAATAACAGTATATAATCTTTTGTATAGGTTTGTGAAAGCTTACGCCTTTCACAAACCCTAATAGCTGCTTTGTGCAAACGGTAATCTCTTTGTGAGATTATCTTTCTTAGTGAAAGTTTTTCTTCGTGAATTCTTCTTATTCTTATTTACTGTCATTGTTTGATAAATTGATTGATCAAAAGGCTTTTCAATTGGTATCAGAGCAGGTTTCTTTTATCAAACAAATGGCTTCGTCTTCTTCTTCGTCAAACTCATCAAATCATCCTTCCACTAAAATTCCTCCTTTTGATGAAACAAATTTTGCCATGTGGAAAATAAAGGCTGTATATGCTTTGGAGTCAGTAGATGAAGACATGTTGGACATCGTCGAAAAAGGTCCATACGTCCCAATGTATCAGCCTCTGAAAAACAACGTTCCTGATGGTGCTATGAAGAAAACACCTAGAGAAAACTGGACGGCAGATGACAAAAGAAAAAATGGTCTAGATGTTCATGCTCGTGCTGCAATCAGCTACGCTTTGCCATTCAATATTTTCGGGCTGGTTCAAAATTGCATCTCAGCAAAAGAGATGATGGATACTCTGACTGTATCTTTTGAAGGCACTGAAGAAGTTAAGGCTACTCAAATAAATGATCTTAACAGAAGGTATGAACATTTTTTTTGCAAAGAAAGGTGAAACTTTGACTCAAACCTTTAACAGATTCAATACTCTCGTTAATGACCTACGGAGATTAGATCAGTTGAAACATAGAACTGTTCTAGTGCAGAAGTTTTTGGATTCTCTGGGTGCAGGTTGGGAGAACCATGTTGATGTGCTGAAAAATAGTGAGAAGATCAACACTATGGACTTACAAAGTCTCTATGGAAATCTTCGATACTATGAGGAATCCAAGCTTCAAAGAAAGGAGCTGATGAAAGATTCTCAGCGTGAATCATCTGTAGCTTTGTTCTCAAACAAAAAGCTAGTGTCAGATTCAGACACTGAAAGCGATTCAGACACTGATTCCTCAAAAACTGACACTGATGATCTTGAAAAGGTTGTGGCTAGTGCAGCTTTGATTGTGAAGACTTTTGAGAAATCAGGCCGAAGCTTCTCAAAGTTTCAGAAGAAGATGGGTGGAAAGTTTTCTAAAAGATCAGAAGCTGATAAAAAGCATGGTACTGATAAGAAAGGAAATGATCAGTGCTTTAACTGTGGGAGCACTGATCATCTTGCGAAGGAATGTAAACAAAAAAAGCAAGGCTCAGATGAATACTGGAAGCAGAAGTACAACAAGTTGATTGAGAAACTGAAAGTAGAAAACTTGGAACATAAAGTTCTTGTTGCTGAAGAAGAAAAATGGAAGACTGATGAGGAGTCATCAGATGATGAAGTCAAGTGTCTAATGGTAAAGATAGAAGACACGGATGTTCCTGAAAAAGGCACAAGTACATTTGATGCTGATATGTCTGATGCAGTTGAAAATTCAAGGAAGCACAACACTGACTCTTCTTCAATGTATCAGGTTAAAAACTTTGTTCCCTATTCAATGAATGAAGAAATCAAAATGTTTGAGTATTTGGGTGTTATTAATTCTAAGAAGAATCAAACAATAATGGATTTGCAAAATCAACTTGATCTTCTTAAAACTGAAATATCCATGAAAAATAACATTATTGATTCCACTCAGGAAAATCTTAAAATCACTAGTTTGTCAAACTCATCTTTGTCTGCTGAAATTGATAATGTTAAAGATCTTTTGATCAAAGAACAAACTGTTCTTCATACTTGGGCCAAATCTCACAAAAATGCTAATTATATTATTTTTGCTCAAATTCCACATTCATGTGAGAAAATTCTTGGGGGTAACTTTGCAGAAGCTGAAAAAGTTTTTAAATCACAGGAAAAAGAATCTGAATTTTATTCCATGAATGAAATGAAAAACAATTTCAAAAATAAGTTTGTCAGTAACTCTTTTATTAATCAGATTCTAATTGATGAATACTGTGTTACTAACTCTAATGGTGTTACTGAGTGTAATGTTGAAATTACCAAAATTGTTCCAACCTCTTACCCTACACATCTTGTAAGACCAACTCCTCTCACTGAGAATATTATTGTCTTCCCTATCTCAAATGGAGTGTTTCATGCTGTTCATGAACAACTTAAGCATTTTCCTGATTGTAATGCATTTGTGAATAAGTCCAACTCAGACACTGATGATAGCTCATCATCTATCACTGATCACAATTTGTATGACACTGAATTCAGTTGTGATTCAATGATAAACAAAAGGACACAAAGCTCTCTTGGTGAATCTTACAAGTCGAAATGTGTTAAGTCCAAAAAATTACTCACCAAGAAGAACTTTGGTACTAGAGTTTGTTACAGATGTGGTGATACCTCTCATAAGATCAGTGAATGTTCATTTGATAAATTATCTTTAAGAGCTGATAATATTAAAGTTAGAAATGAAAAATGGACTCTTAAGTCAAATTCTTTAAACTGTCTTCCTAAGGAGTGTTATAATCTATTATCAAATAACTTTGTGAATGACCCATCCTTGAATGGGTCAGTGTGTTCTAACTAGTTTCTCAGCACTGCAGGGTCAGGAGCATCTTTGGTACTTAGATAGTGGTTGCTCAAGACATATGACAGGATCCAAGTTGCTCCTGGAAGATTATGTCAAGAAAACTGGTCCTGCAGTTACATACGGAGACAATGGTAAGGGGTTCACTAAAGGATATGGAAATATCAAGTGCAATAACGTAGGTTTTCAAAACGTTTCATATGTAAAGGGTCTCAAACACAATCTAATCTCAATCAGTCAATTGTGTGATGCTGACTATGAAGTTCACTTTACAAAGAAGGAAGGAAAAGTTGTCAACACTGACAAGAACATCGTACTTTCAGCAAGTAGAAAAGATGATATATATATATATATATATGTTCTTGATATGTTCTCTTGTGACAAGGCGCTGATGCAATGCTTCTTTACAAAGTCACAAACCAATCTCAGCTGGATTTGGCACAAAAGGTTTTCTCATCTGAACTTCAAGAATCTATCCAAGATATCCAATCAAGATCTAGTTAGAGGTCTCCCAAAATTCAGCGTTGTTAAAGACAAGATGTGCTCAGCTTGTGAACAAGGAAAACAAACCAAGCCATCCTTCAAACCCAAGTCATGTTCCAGTATATCTGTCCCTCTTCATTTACTCCACATGGACTTGTTTGGACGTATTCCTGTCCGTTCTCTAGGTGGAAATAAGTATACTCTAGTGGTTGTGGATGAGTTCACTCGATTTACATGGGTGGTTTTCCTGAAGAAGAAAAGTCATGCTGCACAGGAAATTTTCTCACTGATTCGTAAAAATGAGACACTGACAGGTCTCAAAGTTAAGCAACTAAAAAGTGATCATGGTACTGAGTTCCGGAATTCAACTCTTGAAGAATTCTGTGATCATAAAGGCATTGGGAAAAACTTCTCAGCTCCTTGTACTCCTCAACAAAATGGAGTTGCTGAACAAAGAAATAGAACACTGATTGAGGCAGGAAGGACCTTAATGATTCATGCTGGTCTTCCTATGTTGTTTTGGGCTGAAGCTGTCAATACATCGTGCTTTACTCAGAATCGATCTCTAATTCACAGGATTCACAAGAAGACACCATATGAAATGCTGAAAAGTCAAAAGCCAGACGTATCCTTCTTTCACATGTTCGGATGTATTTGTTATATTCTAAATCAGCGTGACCCAAGATCTAAATTTGAACATAAGGCTGACAAAGGTATTTTTGTTGGGTACTTATCTATTTCAAAGGCTTTTCGTGTTTTTCATGTGAACAGGCAATGCATTGAAGAATCCATTTATGTGAAGTTTGATGAGGAATCATACACTGATGAAAAAGTCACTCATTCTTCCTCTATTTTTAAAGAGCTTCTCTCTTGCCCATTTGACGAAGTTCCTCTTGCTGGAGATGAAGCTGATATTTCTGATTCTATCGTTACAGTTCCAAGTTCCTTGAATCAAGATATTGAAGCCAGATCATCAAATAATTCGTCAGGTGCTGATGACACCCTTGAAGCTGAAGACTCTCCTGCAACTGATAACTCGTCAGTGTCAAACTCTTTGGAATCAGCATCAGTTTCTGAACATCGATATCATCCTGTTGATCAAATTATTGGGAATATTCATGATGGTGTCCGAACCAGATCTCGTGTATCTAAAATTTTTTGCATGTATGTTAATTTCGTTTCAATGATCTTACATGACAAGATACACTCAGCTCTTCAAGATGCTGACTGGATTAAAGCCATGCAAGAAGAACTGAATGAGTTTGAAAGGCACAAGCTTTGGACTCTTATTCCTAGACCATCAGGAAAGACCATCACCGGAACTCGCTGGGTCTATCGTAACAAGGTTGATAAAGATGGAATCATTACTCGCAACAAAGCAAGGCTTGTCGCTCAAGGGTTTACTCAAATTGAATCCATCGACTACGGGGAAACCTTTGCTCCAGTTGCTCGCATTGAAGCAATCAGATTGTTTCTCGCATATGCATCCTACATGAATTTCATTGTTTATCAGATGGATGTGAAAACAACATTTCTTCATGCTGTGTTAGAAGAAGAAGTATTCCTCAATCAGCCCCCATGATTTGTTGACAAAGATCACCCTGATTATGTGTACCGATTAGACAAAGCTGTCTATGGACTGAAGCAAGCACCCAGGGCTTGGTATGAGACGCTGACATCGTATCTTCTTGAAAATGGATACAGACGAGGAGCAATCGACAATACTCTCTTCATCAAAAACAAAGGCTCAGACATGGTTCTTGTTCAAATCTATGTCGATGACATCATCTTTGGCTCTCCAAATGAGAAACTAAGCAAGGAATTTGCAGAGATCATGTCTCAAAGGTTCGAAATGAGCATGATGGGGAAGATGACTTTTTTCTTTGGTCTTGAAGTTCAGCAACAAAAATCAGGTATTTCTATTTGCCAAAGTAAATATATTTCTGACTTGCTTGTTAAGTATTATCTCAGTGACTGCAAACCAGCCTCTACTCCAGTGTCCAAGACTGATAAGATGCACGCTGATCCAACTGGCACTGATGTCAATCACTCGCTGTATCGAGGAATGATTGGATCTCTTTTGTATCTCACGACAAGTCGTCCAGACATCATGTTTGGAACCATTCTCTGTGCTTGTTTCCAAGCTAATCCCAAGGAATCTCATCTCATGGCCGTCAAACGTATTTTTCGCTACTTGAAAGGGACTCAGAACTTAGCACTGTGGTATCCTTGCGACTCAACATTTGAACTTTTTGGATACACAGATTCAGACTATGCAGGATGCAACTTAGACAAAAAGAGTACGTCAGGTGGATGTCATTTCCTTGGAAATCGTCTCATCAGCTGGTCTTGCAAGAAGCAAACATCAGTAGCCATCTCGACTGCAGAAGCTGAATATGTTGCAGCTGGAAGGTGTTGTGCTCAGCTCTTATGGATTCAAAATCAGCTTCTAGACTATGGGATCAAGTTCTCAAAGACTCCCATATATTGTGATAACACCAGTGCCATTCAAATCACACAAAACCCTGTTCAGCACTCAAAGACGAAGCATATCGAAATGAGACATCACTTCATCAGTGATAATGTTGAGAAGGGCAAGGTTGTTCTTGAACATGTCAAGACTTCAGAACAATTAGCTGATATCTTCACCAAGGCACTGGATTCTCAAACAACTGCTTACATTATTGGAGAACTGGGAATGATTACTTTGTAATTAATTTTGCTGATTAATTTTTGCTAATGTTTGGTATTGTCTTATAAGCTGGTGTACATTGTGCTGATGATGACATGCTGGTGATATTTGCATACTGAGTACTTGGTTTGATTTCCTATTTTTCTCTCTTCTTCAACTCTTCTAAACTAAAGTTGAATGATTCACTGTATTAAACCTTACACTGATAACAACTTGAAACTCTTTGCCGATGGTTAGATCAAAACACCAAGATCTATCACACGCAACTATCTCTTCTTACCAATCTTACACTGATTTCGTGATTCAGTGTGACAAAACACACACTGATGAGAATCTAAAAATCTTTGCCGATGGTTAGATCAAAACACCAAGATCTATCACACGCAACTATCTCTTCTTACCAATCTTACACTGATTCCATGATTCAGTGTGACAAAACACACACTGATGAGAATTTCCAATCTTTGCCAATGGTTAGACCAAAACACCAAGGTTTATCACACGCAACAATCCTTTCTTTACCTTCTTCTCATTCAGTGTCTAATGATTCAGTAAGATAAATCACTCACTGATAAAGACACAACACTCTGTGCCGATGGTTAGATAATACAACTAGTATCTATCACACGCACCAATCTCCTTGCTAGCCTCAATCAAGCAAGTTGTACCTTGAATTGACGGAGAATCATCTTCAGCATGTAACTTTTGTGACACTGATCTCAGCGCTTCCGCAAACACTAATTGACGTTTCATCTTCAGTCAACGGCTCTTTTATCCAATGGCTATTTTTCTGATCTGACAGGTTGTTACGATACGCCGTTATTTTTGAAGAAGATAATCATTTCCTTTTTTTAAAAGGCCCGTTTAATTCCATATTTAAACCTCTTTCCACCCTTATTTCAAACTTTCCTTCCACAATTTAAACTTCCTTCACTTATATTCAAAACCCTAGAACCCTGAAAACTCTCTAATGGCAGCTTCTCTGTTCACTTTCTCCTCTACTTCACGAAGGGTAATCCCTGCTCCAAACTCTCCTCCTCTCCCAATATACATCAAAGCCACCAACGTTGTTTTCAACCCTGATATTCCAGATGTTCATCGAGGTCTTGGACTCGATGATTTTGTTAATTTCTTAGCCTCCTGCCGCCTACGATACGCCATCAGTGACATTCCATCAGAGTTCTTCCCTGAACAAGTCTGTGAGTTCTACTACACCGCAACAGTCAATGATGAAAACAATGTCATCACCGGGACTATTGGCCGTGGAAGACACTCTGTATTTATTACCGCAGAACTCCTCAGTGCTGCACTCAGGTTACCTATCTTTGAACCATTTTCTGAACTTCCTTCTATTGAACATTGTCGACGTCTTTTCGATCAACTGGGATATGATCACTCAAAGGCTGGTGCTCGATCAGCTCTTATTCTACGCCAATGTATGACCCCAGGATGGAAATTCTTCACCGGTGCTCTGTGCAAATGTGTGGGTCACAAGTCTCGAAGTGGTGATCAACTGAGCACTTATGAGCAACAAGTCGTCTGCTCACTTCTTCTCAACAAAAGACTTGATTATGGGACCTTATTCTTTGATCAACTTGTTCAGCTTCTTCATGCAAATGTACGCGCTGATCACGTTCCCTTCCCACGCTGGATTGCTCTTGTGCTCGATAAATTTTTTGCTGCTGATTACTTCTCACACCCTGGAAATCCCATCCAATGCCCTCGCATGTCAATTCGAATGTATCAAGATGATCCACTGGATACTGACATCGGAATCTCTGATAGGATGAGAGAATGGATTGCAAATCCATACACTGTTCCTTCACTCACCGCTGATACTGATGAAGGAGCTGATGGTAACCATGAAGATCATGCCAGTCAAGAGGATGAACCACATGATGGTGGTCATTTCTCTCCTCAACTTTCTCATCATATCGTCTCTGTTACTGAGAAAGTTCCCTCAGCTCAAAAGGATTCACTGATTCAGGGGGAGCAACAATTTCAGGGGGAGCACCCATCTCAGGGGGAGCATCCCTCACAGGGGGAAAATCCACCCCAGGGGGACCAATCTTCTCCGGGGATACCACCACGCCCACAAGCAGCTCCAGGTACTTCATTCCTTCAAATTTCGGCCTCAGCATTTAATGAACTTCTGACACTGACTCGGGACATGAGTTAGCGTCTTCTACGCATTGAGGCTGATGTCCATCAGCTAAAGGAAGTTCTCTTGCATACTCCTTCCTCTAGTCCCCAATCTGATGATGCTCAAAAAGGGGGAGATACTGATGATGATGATGATGATGATAATGCTGATGATGATGATAATGCTGATGGTGATCCAAATGAGAGAGACACCGAACCTGTTGACAACACCATTGTTTAGACTGAATCACCAAAGCCGATGCATGAGTCTGACTCTGCGGAGCCTAATAGTCCAGCAACTATTGAAAAGCTTGTTGAAGATAGTGAGCATGATGATGAATCAGATGATGAATGTCAAATACTAGATATGGACTTCATTGATCCCTTTATTCCAGTCCAAGATGAAGATTCAGATGATCTTGAAAATGAATCTCAAAGGCCAGACATGAAATTTGTTGATCCCATTGATGATTCCATTATCCCGGTCCAAGGAGAAAATTGAGACGTTGCTAGTGAAGACTCTCATCCGCTATCTCGCAAGCACAAGGTAGCAGATACTGACTTGGCTCATTCACACACTGATACTTCTTTGTCTTGCAAGAAATCCAAGTCCATTGTCAGTATATCAAATTTGGCGACTGAATGGAACATGTCTCCTGATCAAGTTAAGCAAATTCTTGATGAAGCCAATCAAGCTCAGCTTCTAAAGAACATTGCTCAAGCTGATGAATCACTCATTCAACATAAACTTCAGGCCAAAGGATCTTTTGAAGCTCAGATGAAGAAATTCTTGGAATTTCAGTCCAAATCTCAATCTTCTCAGCCTCCTCCTAGTAGCAGTAAGCCTAAGTCGGATAGTGTTCTTGACAGGATAGATCAAAAGAGGTTTGAAGATGTTCTTAGACGACGAGTGTGTGGTGACAAAATCATCAAAGTTAAATCTTCCAAACCTCGCAGCGAGAAAATTCTTACGTTGCTGATTACTCGTCAAGGTCCACAACATTCATACACTGAAGTTGTCAAGAGGGATGAGCTGATCAAATATGGATATTCTGAATGGATGGAGTTACTCGAATTAGCATCCAAGCAAACCTCAGCTCACTCCTCTGAACTGACATGTGCTCTACATCTGCTGATCAAGAAAGTTCAGCGTTTGGACCTTGTTCCTAAAGAACGACCACAACATCATGGCCAAAGGTCATTTGTTCCTAGAACTCGAAGAACCAAATTTCAAGTTGATTGTGAAGATGTGTTGGTTCTGGACTTTGGTGCCGGTGGGATAAACAACTCTCTTCCTATCAGTGTTGACCCAGTTCAACATAAATTTATCTCAGTTCCTGAACACGGGATGTTCTATCTCGATAAAAACAGAAAAATGTGTTTTTAGCGAACTGCTGAGATTCCAAAAGCTCCAACCACTCATCTCGTTGGCTTAAGGCAAATGTGCATGAGTCATCAAGATCTCTCCGGAGAGTTTCACATCCTTATTGCTATGGAGCTGCTGAATAGAAGACAGGAGTTGCTGGATAGTCCTTACTGGCCGGTAAAAATAGAAGCTGAAGCTGAGTATGAAGAGTTCTTGTCCAGAGGTGTTCTAATTTAATTGGTTTTGAACATCATCATATTGGGGGAGATTTTAAGGTCAAAGCTTGAAATATGATGATGTTTGAAATATATCTTTCAGCATCAGCGAATATCTCAGTATCAGCATCAGCGTTTCAGCAGTTCAGTGTGTTTAGTTTATTCAGTGCATTGTAACAGATTTTGTATTTATCTTGTTTCCATAGTTAGCGTAAATTAGTTAGCTGGCATATCCCTGATTTATAGGGATTGACTAGAATAGCAGTATATAATCTTTTGTATAGGTTTGTGAAAGCTTACGCCTTTTACAAACCCTAATAGCTGCTTTGTGCAAACGGTAATCTCTTTGTGAGATTATCTTTCTTAGTGAAAGTTTTTCTTCGTGAATTCTTCTTATTCTTATTTACTGTCATTGTTTGATAAATTAATTGATCAAAAGGCTTTTCAAACCCTTCCGGTACTACCATTGCACTTTCACTAGCTGAATTACCTTGTTCCTCAGGGTCATTGCCTTCCGGTCCAGAATCGCGACCGGCCTCTCAATATAATTCAGGCTGCTATCAACCTGAATGTCCTCTAAGGGAAAAACTGCTGACTCATCCACCAAACACTTCCTCAACTGGGAAACATGGAAAGTGTTGTAGATCTGGCTAAGCTCTGCCGGAAGATCCAACCGATAAGCAACCCGACCCACCGGGGCCAAAACCCTAAAAAGATCAATGAACCTGGGGCCTAACTTGCCCCTCTTCCGAAACCTGATGACACCCTTCCAAGGTGATACCTTCAGGAGGACCATGTTGCCTTCCTGAAACTCCAAGTCTGATCGCCTCCTGTTGAAAGACCCTGTACAATGGTTTGGTCTAGGCATAGTCGTAGATAGCAGTAGATATGTAATTGTTCGTGATTTGTATTGTGTTTACGGTCAGAATGGGTTTACGGCCGTAAACTCTTTACGACCGTAAACACCTTACGGTCTGTAGTCAGGTCTTTAAATAGCGAGTTGTGTCAGTCATTGTGGGTTGTTGATGCTTTCGTATACTTCCAAGTTGTATCAGACGTTTTATAGCATTAAAGCGTATGCAAGCTTGGCCTTTTGTTCTATGTTTGTCTATTAATTTGTGTTTGCATCTGTTATTATCTTTGATCATTGGTAGATCTATTTTTCGGGACTTTACAATTGGTATCAGAGCAAAACCAGTGTCAAAGGCGTTCAACAGCTACGTTTTCAACTAAATCGACATTCACTGCAGTATAGAGAGATTTATTTCAGTCGAAATCAAAGTTTCTAGAAGCTTACGGCCTGAGTTTACGGCCGTAAACTCCTCTTCACGGCCACAATTGCATTCCTTGAAAACGATAGTTTTTCACATCATTCAAGCCTTCGTAATCACATATTGGTTTTGGCATTTAATTGAATTGTTTTTTAAAATAAAAATCGAACTTTTTATTTGAATTTCATTGACCGTAAACTCAAGCATTCACGGAAAATTGATTCTCTGTTAATCGAAAATTACACCATTATTTTTCCGGAGTTTAAATCAACAAGTATACTTGGACCGTAAACTCGAGTTTACGGCCTAGGGTTTACGGCCTACGAGTTTACGGCTTAAGAGTTTACGGCTAAGTCAGTTAATTTATAAATTGAAATTAATTCTTGAGCTTAAAATCAAAATAATTTTTTAAATAATTTTTGACCGTAAACTCAGTTTACGGTATAAAACAGTTTACGGCCTAGTGTTTACGGCCTAAGATTTTACGGCAAAATAAATTTACAGTCTTAAAATTTTATAGTAATAATTTTTAAAATATGGATACACAAAATTCAACTCAATACCAAGAGCTTGATGCTGTGATGGGTACAACCACGCGAATTCCAAGACTTATGTCTGCTGATGGTTTCCCCGAGTGGAAATATAGAATTGAGAAGTATATAAAGATGAAAGACTTCAAGATTTGGAAATGTGTTTTAAAGGATCCAGTCAGAATCACCACTACAGTTGGGGGCAGGTGGTCGACAAGAAAATCGAAAACTACACTGATGAAGACTTTGAGAGTGTGGAAGAACAAGAAAAGGCATTGGCCATTTTGACTATGGCTTTATCTCCAGACATTGCTCAAGGATTCAGAGAGTATACTTCTGCCAAAGCTCTGTGGGAATCTCTCATTGAAGTATATGAGGGAAATGAAGATATGTTGAGACAACGCTTCAATATGTTTAATTATGTTCCCGGAGAGACTCTCGAGGCTCAACTGCAGCGATTTACAACTCTCAACACTGAGATGACTGTGGCAGGGATTTTCTATACAAAGTCAGAAATTAATAAGAAGCTACTAAATGCACTCCCAAAATCTTGGGACATGAATGTAGTAGTAATCAAGAAGACTAAGGATATTAATCGCCTTTCCCTAGCTGAAGTGATGGCTGTCATCAAAGCGTGTGATATTGATGACAAGCAGCGAGAGATCAATCATGTGAACTCCTACTCAGCTGCCAATCTTGGCATTTCAGCTAATAATGCCCTCTCTTCTTTCTCCTATACTCCTGCAGGTTCATCTTCCTCAGCACCAGTCATTCCTTACTCACAAAGCCAGCTTATTACATCTACCCAAAATGTTTCATCCTCAAATGTGGCTTCCTCACCAAAGGGAAAGGAGGGTGATGAAAACCTTGTCTTTGCAGTAGGGCTTGTGAATTGCTACAATGCTCTTGTAGTTGGGGAACTTCCTCCTCAATTGTCATTTGCAGATCTTGATCAAATCCATCCAGAGGACGTTGAGGAAATGGACATCACATGGCAAATTGCCATGGCTGTATTTAGGGCGGAACAGTTTGCCAAAAAAACAGGGAAAAATAATTGGGGAATGAGTGCTGACAAGAAGGTTGGATTCAACAAAGGAAAGCTTCGATGTTTCAATTGCCACTAGCCAGGGCATTTTGCTCGTGATTGCCCACACCCTGATAGGAGGGTTAATAATGACAGAACAATGGTTGCAGTTGGAAACAATCGAAGCAGTGGTCAAGCAAACAATGAAAAGGCTATGGTTGCATAATCATTTGACTGGGATGATCAAATACAAGCACTAAATTTGTCTGGACCAGAAAATGCTCACCTAGCACAAGTGAGGGATGACGCTCAAGTAAGGACTGCAGCAGCTGAAGACAACATGATGAATCTACAATTTGGCTTGATGGTATCCTCCTCCCATGAGCCTAATTCATCCAAGGTAAGTCTTCCATCATGCTCTAAGGCTTGTGTAGATTATGTGAAAACTTTACAGGATAAAATTGAGACATTAGGTGATGAAGTAGAAAATCTTAGGATTCTTCGTGAACTCAATGACAAATTAATAAGAGACATAGAAGACCTTAGATATGAAGGGTACCGACTTCGAAAAGGACAAAAACCACTTAAAGCTCAACTAGAATAAAAAATTAAAGACTTTAGGAGACTCCAGGAAGACTACAGCAACAAATGTGAAAATTACGATTATGTAGTCAAACAAAATGCTGAGCTTGTAGCTGAAGTTGAATCCTTGAAAGGAAAATTTGAGACCGCCAAACTTGATGTCAGAAAATATGATTTCTCAAGTGAGGTGGTTGCAAATATGATAGACCAAAGTATGCAGTTTAAAAGAAATCAATCAAAAGGTCTAGGGTATAATCATGTGCCTCCTCCTTTCAATCACTCATACGTGTCCAAGCCTTTGTCCAAAGAAGAGATTGCCAATGAATCATTTATGATTTATGGCAAGCCCTCCGGTTTTGTTTTGGGAGGATTTATTAATGTTGAAAGTAATAACATTTCTACTTCTCCTGCAGATCAATCCTTGAATCAGTCAAAGCACAAAGTTGAAGGATGTGTTTCTGAAAATAAAATCGAGTCCAAACCTGAAGCTTTCATTTTAAATAAAGACAATTCTTTGTTAAATGTTTTTAGTGACAATTTTTCTTGTGGTGTTTTTGATTATTCTGATACAGTAGCTGCTATCTCTGATACAGTTTTGAGTGTTTCGAATATGTCTGATAAATCTTTGAACAGTTTGGTTGACAATTTAAACGTTTGTGATAAAAATGTTGAGATACCTTTAGCCTCACATCCCTCAATAAATATAGCACCCTCACTTGCCTCACAAACTGATAATATTGTATGTTTTTGTGAGACAAGCAAGGGTGTTTGTAGGGAAAACAAATCTGATAAATGCAGCACAAGTTCTAATAATAACAATCAGATTTGTTTTAATTGTGGCACTAAAGGTCATATTGCTAGAAATTGTCTTAATCAAATGTTTGTGAGTTATAATCTTCCAAGAGGTGAGAACGAATTCAGAGGAAGATCTTTAAATAGAAATTCCTCTAGAAGTCGCTCTCGAAATGATTATTGGGTAGATAAAAGAAATAGAAAAAGGGACATTTTTCATAGTCATAAAAGGTTTTTTAATCACCTTGTCCTGAACCGTCTGCCAAAAGGGAGCATAGCCACGCAAAGGTCAAGCTCATCCCAAAGCAATAATGGATCTTCAACCAATTCTGGTAGAAGTAACACATGCTTTAAGCAGATCGTCAGACATAAAATGACAAAGTTGACTGAATTTTTCAAAAAACCTAATTATAAATGGAAACCCAAATCTACTCCCAATACATCATCTGTATCCTCAGAGAAGTTCATGTGCAATAAATCTGAAAAGGCATTGGGATCACCCAGGAAGATCATGACCTGGGTTCCCAAATCTAATTAAACCCGCACATTTTGCAGGGGCAGTTGCGGGGAAATGTCGTCAGACCATGGTTCGTCGACAGCGGCTGTTCCCGGCACATGACAGGAGACATCACCCAATTGAACAACATTCAATCATTTAATGGGGGATACGTCTCTTTTGCGGGTGTAGATGGAGGAAAAATTACACAAAAGGGCACGGTATCAAATGGAGTTTTGAGTTTTGAAAATGTGAATTTCGCTCTAGAGCTAAAACACAGCTTGCTAAGTGTCTCGCAGATCTGTGACAAGGGCTATTCTACACATTTCACTGACAAGGAATGCATGATCTTAAAGCCAGGTTTTGTCATCCCTGAAGAATGGATTCTCGTAAAATCAAAAAGGGATGGAAATGCTTATATTATCGATATGAATAACAATCTCCCAGAGCAAGTTACTTGTTTGTTTTCAAAGATCTCTGAGCAAACTGCAATGTTGTGGCACCGAAGATTAGGTCACGCCAACGCCAAAAATCTCAATCGTCTTGCAAAGAATGAAATGGTCCGTGGATTACCTGTCAAAGACTTTATCACGTTTGAGAAATGTGTGTCCTGTGCTCAAGGAAAGCATCATCGAAAGCCACATTTACCGAAGCAAGTTAACTCAATAAGTCAGGTTCTACAGCTTCTTCAGATGGACCTATTTGGTCCAGTGAATGTGCTAAGCATCAATAGGACTTCCTACTGTCTAGTTGTAATTGATGATTTTTCTCGTTTTACGTGGGTTTTCTTTCTATCCAACAAAGCTGGAGTCGCTGGATTGATCAAGAGGTTCATCATACTTGTTGAGAATCAGACCAATCATAGGGTGAAGGCTCTTCGCACTGATAATGGAATGGAATTCAAGAATTCTGTTCTCAATCACTTCTGTTCTGAGAAGGGGAGCCTACGTCAATTTAGTTCCGCTCACACACCTCAACAAAATGGTGTTGCTGAGAGGCGAAACAGAACACTTAAGGATGCTGCAAGGACGATGTTGTGTGACTCCAAGCTACCTGTTTTCTTTTGGGCAGAGGCAATAAACATTGCCTGTTATGTTCAGAATCGAGTACTCATCAACAAAGCTCAAATGAAAACTCCATATGAAATTTACTATGGTCACAAACCGTCAGTTAGTCATTTTCGAGTATTTGGCTGTCCTTGCACCCTTCTTCACCTAGATGCCAATCCGAAGTTTAATGCCAAAGCTGATGACTGCTACTTTGTTGGGTATGCTGCACGTACCGCCTATAGAGTCTACAACAAGAAAACCAAACAGATTGTGGAATCCTATGACGTGTGTTGGTTGGAAGAGAATGAGACAGACGCAAGAGTGGGTCCAGACTGGTTGTTTGATTACACGTCTCTTTTCAAATCCTTAAACGTGTATTCAAATGATGTCTCAAGAACTGATTCGCATTTGAAGAGTATCTCTGAAGATGAAGACGAAGAAGTTGTATACAAACCTGTATCTAAACCTTCCAATTCATTGAAAGGAAAGCCTAAAGCTTCAACCGAATGGATGTCCTCCGACTCACACAAGGGAGAATCTTCTGCTCCATCTGAGGGGGAGTCTTCTGCTTCATCTGAAGGGGAGCTGTCTGCTGAAATTGGGGAGGAGTCTTCTGCAACATCTTTCGATAAGTCATCTGCTACCTCTCAGGGGAGGCCGTTATTGGAACATGACAGTCCTCAATCAGACCACATTGATTCTTCGGATGCTGAATCAAGACCTCCCACATCATTAGAGAAAGAGTTCATTCCAAATGATGCTTCCGTTGTCTCTTCAACCCTGATGGAATTACTCTTTCCTGACCTTATTGCAGATGAGTATGTTGCAGAACCATCTAGTTCTACTCAACAAGCAACTGAAGGAGGTCTTAACATTCACACTCTACCTGTCTCTATCAATGACATCAGCCAAGAAATACCCTCTAGGATTCAACAAGATCATCCGCTCGAGAACGTTATCGGCCAGCTAGATAGTGGTGTTAAAACTAGAAGTCAAAGTGGAGACGTGAATACATGTCTGTATTCTTGTTTTATCTCTCAAATTGAGCCCAAGAATGTAGAAATGGCTCTCAATGAACCTAGCTGGGTGGATGCGATGCATGAAGAATTGCATCAATTTGAAAAACTAGGTGTTTGGAAGTTAGTTGAGTTACCAAAGGGAAAAAAGTCTCTTGACACACGGTGGGTCTATCGTAACAAGCAGGACGATTCAGGGGTCATTGTGCGAAACAAGGCCAGACTGGTAGTTCGCGGGTTTCGACAAGTCGAGGGTCTTGACTACACTGAGGTTTATGCTCCTGTAGCTCGCTTGGAGGCCATTCATATCTTCTTGGCGTACGCTTCGTATATGAACTTCACTGTTTTTCAAATGGATGTCAAGACTGCCTTCTTGTATGGCAAGGTGAAGGAAGAAATCTACGTTGATCAACCTCCAGGGTTTGTCGACCCGAAGTTTCCTAATCATGTCTACAAGTTGGATAAAGCGTTGTATGGGCTGCATCAAGCTCCTAGAGCATGGTATGCAACTCTAACAAAGCATTTCCTCGAACATGGCTATACACGTGGTACTATCGATCAAACATTGTTTATAAAGCATGTCGACAAGGACCAGATACTTGTTCAAATATACGTCGACGACATAATCTTTGGATCAACTAGCCAACAACTTTGCAAGGAGTTCGAAAGTGTAATGAAGAAAAGATTTGAAATGAGTTCTTTGGGAGAAATGACCATGTTTTTGGGGCTTCAGGTTAAACAGAATTCAACCGGCATCCTTCTTCATCAGGCCAAGTATGTGGATGATATTCTTGAGAAGTTCGCACTTCATGATGCAAAATCTGCCTCAACACCGATGGCTGAACGACCCCTCCTGACTCCAGATCCAGAAGGCGAACCCGTAGATCAAACTCTTTATCGATCGATGATCGGATCCCTAATGTATCTTACTGCAAGTCGACCAGACATTATGTTCGCAGTTTGTCAATGCGCACGCTATCAGGCTAATCCTAAACTCTCTCATCTTATTGCTGTTAAAAGAATTTTTCGATATATCAAAGGAACCCCTAAATTGGGTCTTTGGTATCCGAAGAATTCTGAATTTACTCTTTATGCTTTTACTAACAGTAATTATGGAGGTTGTGAGCTTGACAGGAAATCAACCTCAGGAGGATGTCAATACCTAGGTGACAGACTAGTTTCATGGCAATGCAAGAAGCAGCACACTGTCTCGACTTCGACAGCAGAGGCAGAATATGTGGCAGCATCAGCTTGTTGTTCTCAAGTTATTTGGATCCAACATCAGCTGTTGGACTACGGTTTGAATTACTCAGAAATCCCTATCTATTGTGATAATGAGGCTGCCATACAAATTGCTAAGAACCCAGTCCAACACTCTAAAACCAAGCACATCGATATTAAAATTCACTTTATCAGAGACTGTTATGAACGATCTTTAATTCGAATCGAACAAGTCCACACTGATAACAATGTGGCTGACTTATTCACAAAACCTTTTAACAAAGCTCGTTTTGATGTGCTTGTGGGATTTCTGAAAATGATACGTTTTGAGGATTAATTTTTTTTCCTTTTTTTTTCTTTGCTTCTTTTTATTTTTTATTTTATTTTTTACTCTTGGTCTTCTTAGTCTATTTTTAAATTTTACTAAGTTTGTCTTAAATTTTTGTTAGGTTTGTTTAAATTTCCGCACTTTTCTTTTGTTTAAATTCTCAACCATGCACAAATTTAGGGGGAGAAAGAAAATCCAAAAACAACAAAAATTACAAAAATCCAAAAATAGTGTCATTTCAGTTAAAAAAAAAAAAAAATAGTGTCATTTCAATTCAGAAATTTAAAATTTTTTGTTAGCAGCCTTCGTTGTAAGTATTGTGATGGGAAATGATATTAATAAGTGATAAAGGACGACCTGAATCGGCGTAACGTACCTAAGTTGAATCGTCTACGCTATGTGCTCGATGTGCTGGTAGACGCGAAAGATTTTAAAAAAAAGGGGACTTGACTAGGAAAGTTGAACCTAATGAATTTAAGGACTCGACAAATTTTGACCTAGTTAGATCCGTTTAATCTGACATCACGACGCTCGGATAGGTTGAGCAGGGAGATAAACATGAGAATCTACTCGTCACATTAATTGAATCCGTACTTGAAACCGTGGCTTAACTTTTCCTTGATGTGCAGATTCTGTCCTTAATTCCGGTTGGATGGGGCGACTGGTAAATTCCGATAAATTAGGTCTGTAGAAAATCGTTTTCTTTCTTTCTTTCTGTTAGTCATATGTTGTCTCCTTTGCGCGACTTCTAATCCGACTTGGTACACAACATATGCAACTCCATTTCTCTGTAGGAAATATATATGTGCTTGAAATATATGTGTGAAATGTATGTGTGAAAAACTTCTCATCTGTTAGCCATATGCTGTCTCCTTTGCGCGACTTCTAATCCGACCTGGTACACAGCATATGCAACCTTCTTCTTCTCAACCCCTCTGAAGTAGGTAGAAATAGAATTCTGTATCCCTTCTCTCTCTGAATGATTGTCTGCTCCCCCGGTGTAAGGAGTACTCTGGAAGTTCTTGATGGCTGGGGCATATCAGGAAGCGGGAAACACGTTCCAGTACACCTAAAAATTGAACTCATACAGATTGTCTGTAGATCTCGCTGCTCAATTTAGGTGGACAACAATATCCCTGGTTGTAGTCAATTAAATGGTCATAAGGTAATTTCACGTAAGATTTAGGAGTTATAATAATTACCAGAAATTTACAATTAGGTATATGCCCGAATCATGTCATTGGTAAAAGGTCCAAAAATGTCACAAATCCTTCGCGCTTAAGTGGACCACAATACTGACAATCGGTCAGACGAAGATGTGAAGATAAGGGTACCGACAAGTAGAATAAGGCCGTCCAATAACTTTGATCCAATCATCACAAAAAAGTGGTAGTTAAAGTGGTTCTTAATTTATTTGACGTTGATTTTTATTCTATTTTATTTTTTATTTTACTTTTATTTTAATTTTTTCTTTTATTTTTATTTTTATTTTTATTTAATTTTCAATTTTCTTCAACTTCAAATTTTATGTTAATTTGATTTTACTTTTATTTTTCTAGCATTTAAAATTATGGTGTGTTAGTTTTTATTTTAAATTTTTTTTTTTAAAATTAAATTAATCCTCAAAAAGTTTTCTTAATTAATTGGCGAAAAATTAGAAAGACTGGGTAGCTATCAGGCAGGAGGGTAAGAAAGGTGGAAAGGTAAAAAGGTAAAAAGGGGGAGTTCACGGCCGGAATCTCCCCACTCAACAGTTTCCGGCCTCAAACCACTCCCAAAAAGCTCTCAAGGTGTTAAAAAATTTTCTTCGATTTTCACGGAATCACATCGCATTGTGTTTAAAATTAAATAAACTCAAGTCGAGGAGTTTACGGCCGTAAGCTTAGGCCGTAAACTCTGAAACTTGATGATTTGGATTCAAAACTATTTTATTATGATGCCATTTCTCGTTATGTTCACGACTATGTGCTTTTCGTTCGTCATTTCAAAGAGAAAGATCAATTTCAAGCCTTTTTTCGGTGTAGACATTCATAGGCCGTAAACTCCCAGTTTACGACCCGTGAATTCGAGTGTAATTATTCTGGATTGTTTGAAAGATCTCTATGATAATTGTGCATCGTGTTTTCGAAGTAATTTCTAGGCCGTAAACTAGAGTTTACGGCCCAAGAACAATTGTCGATTCAAGCTGTTATTTTGACTGGGTAACGATTGCATGTTTTCATCGCTTAAACCGTGAACCAAACTGTTTTTTAACGGTTCCTTAGGCCGTAAACTAGAGTTTACGGCCCAAGAACCAAAATTGTCAAAAGGTTTATTTTTTTGAGCAGTAAACATACATCATTAATAAATAATTTTTATTTTGATCAAAATTTTATTGTCATATTTTTGGTCAAAATAAGTTTTATTATTGGTGTCGGTTTTTTACAACTGTGTTTGAGTGCAGGAAAATGGCAAATCTCAAGTTTGCAGACATGCACAATCTGGCGATAGTTCTTGCTGATCCACCTGTCGTTCATTCCAATATGCTTTCAATGGTTCACAGGTTGCGTGAATGCTGTGTTGCAACAGCATTGACAGTCAATCCGGTGATCTATCAGAACATCGTTCGTGAGTTTTGGGAGACGGCAAGGACGCAGATGGATGATGATGGAAATTTCACAGTCGCGGCGAAGGTGCAAGGATGAGATATTGTAATCGATGAAAGTTTTGTTCGAAACGCGTTGCTGATTGATGATCAACCTAACTATCCGACGGAAATTGGCATAGAAGATGTTCAGAGAATACTACGACGGATGAGTTATGAAGGAACCTACCCGCCAACGTTGAAAAAGCTGCTTCATCCGTATTGGAGATTTCTGGCTCATGTGTTCGTAAGTTGCATATCCGGTAGAAGGAGTGGGGCTGATGAAATTTCTCAACGCACAACTGGTGCATTGGTATCTTTGGCCTCTGGAATTCATTTCAATTTCTCAAAGTTCATCCTAGAGGAATTTGTCATAAACATCCTGGCTTCTACAAGGGATACCTTTCTCCAATATCCCCGCTTCATTCAAGTGTTTGTCGAGATGCAGTTTCCTGAGGTTAGAAAGGCGGGAGACACCTTGGATATGAAATCTTTGGGTCCACACACTGTGGGACTCATTAAGCAAAACCGAAGAGGAAAAGTTGTCTTTCGAGGGCGTTATCCATTGGAAAAATTCGGAAAGTTTACAGAATTGGATGAGACGCCAGTGTCATACGAATCATCAGAACCGACTTCTTCTGAGAAAACGTCTACTGAGGGTTCGACTCCAGCAAACATTGTGATAGATGTGACTGAAGATGATGAAGATTCACCAACTCAGAGAGATCAAAGTGCTTCTAGTCATGAACATGAGTCGAATGAAAGACAGGATGAAAGGGAAATAGGTACTAGGGATGATGGACATGACTCATTTGAAGATCTTGATCTTACGGGGTTTGATAATGATGATATTGCGGCTTCTTTAGCTAGTAGTGCTAATGTTGTGTCCAACGAGATATTTGACACGATTTTTCAAAATGTCGATGATAGTGTTTTGCCGTCAACTGAGATGAGAAAATCGAGCGAAACTCTTACTCCAACTTCTGAGCAGATGGTGTCAACTTCAATCCCAATGGAGGTAGTTGTGGGATGTTCCCCTCCCGTGTCTATTTCTCCTACATCTGAACCATTTGTTAGTATAATACCTCCACAGACTGACCAACCTCAATCTAAGAGGAGAAGACTTGATGAAAGACAATCCAAGCTAATTACTAGTTTGGTCAGTGGTCTTCTTACACCACCAATTACTACTGCTACTACACGACTTTCCGCAACAAAGATGTTTGCAACTGGACCTAGTTCAGTTTTTGATGTTGGTGGCCCTTCAGCTCCGCCTGGTTTTCCTGTTCCAAGATTTAATAGGGATGCCGCTTCTGAGAGACTAGCTTTGCATATGGCAGAAGAACAGCTTCGTTCGCCTAGTCCTCAAGGAAAGAACATTTCTATGAGCGAAGGGGGTGCTCCTGATGATGATTCATCTGTTGATAGTTTACGAAAGGAGATCTCTGTATTAAGTCAGAAGAACATAGAGCTTGACATTCAAGTAGCTGAACTTCGTGCTCAGAACATTGAGCTTCGTACTCAAGTCTCTAAACTTCAGTCAGATAGAACTTATCTTGGCGGACAACTCGCAAAAGTTAAAAGGGATAGGAAAGTAAAAAATAAGCAGATTTCTGACCTTCAAGAACATTTCAATCTGCTGACTTCAAGCTACTTCGAATTGAAAAAGAAACTAGAGGATGATTTTGGTGAGATGTATAAAACAAGCGTAGAAGAACAAAAAATAAATTTACATGTGCAAGCGTATCCAGTAGATGTGCCAGCTGGTCAATCTTCTGGTTCTGCTGAACGTATTGGAGCTGTTCCTCCTATGGCTTCTCATATTCAAGAGATCATTCGGAAAAATCAAGAAGATGATATTGAAAGGGGGCAGTTATTATTCAAGCGAAATGTTACTCAGAGCAGTTCTAAAGGGGAATCCTTGATCACTGTCACTGATCTTGAAATTGTTCGGTTCAGAGATACTTTTGGAGATCGGTCGGGTGTAGCTGCTTGGGGATTTCACGATCCTCTTCGACTTTGGATTATTATTCGCAAGAGCGGTAATTCAGAGTTGTATAAGGATGTTCGTGCTTTTAGTTCATTGACAAGGGTTGATCTTGCGGAGTTATCACAAGCTCCTTTTATCAATCTATTAAACAATCCTCAGGTTTCGCAGTTCAAATTCTTTCTAGATGAGCAAGTAAAGAAGGGATTTCCTACAATGCCAACTGCTGAGTCAGTCATTCTGGAACATCCAGATGTGTTTGAAGCCTCTTCTGATAAACCTATACAGTTGGTTATGTGGCCACCCACGACTCAAGTTAAACAATTTCCCATTGTTCAAGGTTATAAAGATGGATCGCTCGGTTCTATGGAGTGCTGGGTTTATGATGAGAGTACTTGTGGTGCAGTCATTAAGCTCAAGAATGGGTGCATACGGTTGTATGATCGAAGAGACCTACTGCAGTTCAGGAAATGGGATATTCATTATCTGAGCAATTTTCAGATCAAAGTGGTTGAAGATATCTATGAGCAAGGAGCCAAGGCGTATACCAGGATGGTTGCTGAAATTTTGAGCAAGAAGATGTGGAATGGTGCTATGGGCCAAATGGATGTCATGCTGGTAAAGAAAGGAATGGGGCCGAGCTAGTCCAAACCAAGGGGGAGATTGAAAGACCCTGTACAACGGTTTGGTCTAGGCATAGTCGTAGATAGCAGTAGATATGTAATTGTTCGTGATTTGTATTGTGTTTACGGTCAGAATGGGTTTACGGCCGTAAACACCTTACGGTCTGTAGTCAGGTCTTTAAATAGCGAGTTGTGTCAGTCATTGTGGGTTGTTGATGCTTTCGTATACTTCCAAGTTGTATCAGACGTTTTATAGCATTAAAGCGTATGCAAGCTTGGCCTTTTGTTCTATGTTTGTCTATTAATTTGTGTTTGCATCTGTTATTATCTTTGATCATTGGTAGATCTATTTTTAGGGACTTTACACCTGTCGGCGTAACTCTTCTGACGACTTTGCGCAGTCTGCAGCCTACTGTGTACCTTCTGGATCAATTCTGTCTTCTTGAGCACGACTTCGGTGCTCCCAAATGATACGCTGACCGACCTCGCCCCATCAAATCGGGGTCCTACACTTCCTCCCATATAGCATCTCGAAGGGAGGTTGATCAATACTCGCATGGTAACTGTTGTTATATGAAAATTCGGCTAACGGAAGATACATATCCCAACTGCCACCGAAATCTAGGACACATGCCCGAAGCATGTCCTCCAGGGTCTGAATCGTCCTCTCACTCTGTCCGTCCGTCTGGGGGTGGAAAGCGGTGCTGAAATGGAGACGAGTGCCCATCTCGTCATGAAACCGCTTCCAAAATCTGGAAGTAAAACGGAAATCTCGGTCTGACACCACAGAAACAGGCACTCCATGCCGTGCCACAACCTCTCGCACATAAATATCGGCTAGTTTCTCCGCCGATATACTCTCCTTGATCGGTATAAAATGAGCACTCTTCGTCAACCGATCCACAATAACCCAAATTGAATCCACCCCACGTGCGGTCCTAGGGAGCTTAGTGATGAAATCCATGGTGATATCCTCCCATTTCCACACTGGAATGTCTAACGGCTGCAACTTGCCGTGGGGCATCTGGTGCTCTGCCTTGACCTTCCTGCAGGTCAGGCACCTCTCCACATACCAGGCGACATCCCGCTTCATGCAGGGCCACCAATAATCGGGTCGAAGATCCCTATACATCTTCGTCGCCCCTGGGTGGATGGAAAATCGAGACTTATGAGCCTCGTCCATCAACACCTACCGTACTCCGCCCCAGTACGGTACCCATACTCTCCCATGAAGAGTCAACAATCCTCGACTGTCGTAGTCAAAAGAAGCTACTCGGCCCACAATCCTCTCACACTTTTGTCTCTCCTCCTTGAGGCCCTGGGCCTGCGCCCCTTTGATTTGCTCCAACAATGGATTAATCACACTCATCCTCAAACAAATATCTCTGATCGGGGCCGCTGCTGTTTTGCGACTCAGGGCGTCGGCCACTACATTGGCCTTCCCTGGGTGATATAAGATCTCACAGTCGTAATCCTTCAACACATCTAACCATCGCCTCTGCCTCATGTTTAGATTCGGTTGATCCATGAGGTACCTCAAGCTCTTGTGATCCGTGTAAATGGTACAACGGACCTTGTAGAGGTAATGTCTCCAAACCTTGAGGGCGAACACCACTGCCCCCAACTCTAAATCATGAGTAGGATAATTAGCCTTGTGAGGCTTCAACTGTCTCGAGGCGTAAGCTATCACACGGCCTCGCTGCATCTACACTGCTCCCATACCTGTAGTTGAAGCATCACAATAAACCACAAAATCCTCTACTCCCTCTGGCAGGGTAAGAATCGGTGCCTCGCACAATCTTTGCCAGAGGGTCTCAAATGCTGCTTGCTGCTCAGGCCCCCAGCGAAACACCACCGACTTCTTTGTCAGTCGGGTGAGCGGTACTGCTATCTTAGAGAAATCCTGAATTAACCTCTTGTAGTACCCAACCAAACCTAGGAAGCTCCAAATCTTAGATGGAGACCTCGGGACCTCCTCATGCTGCTCCTGAGTCTTGGAATAAACCAAGATGTCATCAATGAATACTATCACCGATCGATCCAACAACGGCCTACATACGCGGTTCATGAGGTCCATGAACGCGGTTGGGGCGTTGGTGAGCCCAAACGGCATCACCACGAACTCATAATGACCGTACCGGGTCCTGAAAGCAGTTTTCTGCACATCCTCATCCCTGACTCTCATCTGATGATACCCGGAGCATAAATCGATCTTGGAAAACCAAAACACTCCTTGCAGCTGATCAAACAAATCATCTCTCCTTGGGAGTGGTTAACGGTTCTTCATCGTTACCTTATTCAACTCCCGATAATCAATACACATACGATGCGACCCGTCCTTCTTCTTCACAAACAAAATCGGTGCTCCCTAGGGCGAACTACTCGGCCTGATAAAAACCTTGTCTAACAGCTCGTGCAGCTGCGTAGACAACTCCTACATCTCTGGGGGAGCCAATCGATACGGTGCCTTGGCTATCGGAGCCGCACCAGGGATTAGGTCAATCCTGAACTCGACCTGCCTCTCGGGAGGTATTCCAGGCAAATCCTCTGGAAATACATCCGGGTAGTCTCGCACTACCAGAACATCATCAACTGTTATCTTACCCTTCTCCCGGGCATCTGAAACATAGGCAACATAACCGATACAACCCTGCTGAAAATAGCGCCTCACTCTCGCCACTGAACATAGAACTGGTCCGCGCTGTGGCCTCTCGCCCTGAATCACTAATTCTCCCCTACTTGGAGTGCGAACCCTCACTAACTGCAGCTCACAATCTATCACTGTCCCATTGGGGCTTATCCAATCCATATCTACTATAACCTTATTCCCTCGCAAGGGAATAGGGACCAAATCCACCGGAAACTGCTCATCGAATAACTGTAGGGAACACCCTCTGTGCACCCTTGCAACCCTAACGGTCCTATTAGATGCTATCTCAACCTCAAGTGGACAATCTAGCTCCCCTGGAGCTCTGTTAAACCTCTTGCTAAGTGCAAGAGAGACGAATGATCGGGTAGCCCCCGAATCAAACAATACTGTAGCTGAGATGCCGTTCACTGAGAACGACCATATATAAAACATATTGTTGGGTTTTGAGCATTCTAACACTCCTAAGTGTACATGCAACCATAAATACCTTGGATCTATGTTTTCTCTATTATACATGCAAATAAGAACTTCCAAGGTATTATCCTAATCTAGCATACAAAACAATGAGTGTAACAAGATAGAATACATACCTCTTTGATATAGAAAGTCTTCATGAAGCTTGAGTGCCTAGTGCCCCAAGTGTGACACCTCAAATGGTTCACACAACACCAAATACACTTGGAATAACTTGAGAGAAATCTACACTTCATGAAATCGGCTAGCCCTTCTATTAGTCTCTCTAGTGGCCGATTTTGGTGAATAATATGATGCTTATATAGTTAGGGTTACACCATGTAAACCCTAATTGACATGGCCTTTCATTTCCATGATCCATGGGTACAAATACACCATGGAGCATCCATGGACCATCCTATGGGTTTTAGCCCAACTTGATTATCCATGGAGCATTAGCCCACTATACAAGTATGGATGATTTACACAATCAACCCATATATTTAATTAGTCTTCTTTTGATCACTTAATTAATCCTAGATTAATTCTTGATCAATACTAATTAAATAATCTTATTATTCTTATTATTAATATACTAGAACTTATAATATATTAATAACCATAAGTGTCTTATTTCTCTCATTATAGTATATCCAAGTGCATGATGCCATGCAACCCAAATGGACCATGCCGGGTCGGGTCAAGTCTTACCAATTATAGTTATGGACTTAGACATTAATCCAACACATATAACCATAAGAAACAATCAAAAATAAATGCAGAGATAAAGGAAAAATACATACCCATCACCACGTCAGGAGTCGCTCGTGCCTCCTCTGTCGTCAGCTAAAAAGCCCTACTCTTTGCCACCGGCGTCTCAGATCGGTCCTGACGGCTATCTATAATCCTCAAAGTAGCAGGAGCAGGTGCTGACACCTTTCCTGCAATAGCTAAACTCGGACACTGGGACTTTTTATGTCCCCTCTGATTGCAATGGAAGCAAATCAGATCTGATGCTGCAACGACGGCAGTAGTGGCTGTACAATCCCTGCTCATATGGCCAGTCCAACCGCACTTGTAGCAGCCAGCACTCCCTGCTTTGCACGCCCCATCGTGCAATCTCCCACACTTGCCACACCTAGCATGGCTCTGCTGACTTCTCGCTCTGTGATCTGAACCCTTGGGCTTTTTGCCCGAACTCCCTAAACCTGGAGCCGCCTCTGGCTTCCTCTTTCTTTCCATCTCAAGATCAATCTCTCTCTCTCTCTCTCTCTCTCTCTCTCTCTCTCCCTCTCTCTCTCTCTCTCGCCCTAGCAATCATGTCATCCAGCGTCTTACAGCTGGACCGGCTCACGAACTGGCGGATATCACTCCGCAGCATCTCATGATAACGGGCTTTCTTCATTTCCTCATCAACTGCATACTGAGGAACAAGAAGAGCCCTCTCCCTGAACTTGGTGGTAATCTCCGCCACTGTCTCCGTAGTCTGGGTAAGATCCTGAAACTCTCTGGCTAACTGCTGCACCTCAATGACCGGTGCAAACTCAGCTCTGAACCTGGTAGTGAAATCAGTCTAGGTCATAGCATCCAAAGCTGCGTCATCCCCGGTGGAATGACCAATCTCCTCCCACCAATCCCGTGCCCTGTCCTTCAGAAGACAGGACGCCTATCTGACCTTGTCCCCCTCGGGACATCTGCTAGTGTGGAAGGCGTTGGCCACGTCTGCCAACCATCTGGTGCTCGCTATGGGGTCCCGTTCCCCATGATAATCCGGAGTCCCGCATGCCCGGAACTCCCTAAAAGTAAGCGTGCACGACCTCATCATGGCCGCCACCTCAGCACGGAAGGTGCTCAACCTCTCGTCCATCATCTCTAAGATACCCTCCTTGATCGAACCGAAGATCACAAGAGTCTGCTAAAGTATGGTGCGAGTAATATCTGAAGAGAGAAACTCCCTAGTCTGCTCATCCAACTGCCCGGCCTTCGGGCCTGATCCTGATCCCCCTCCGGCACCTGAACTGCCGACTACTGGTCTAGGGCGTAATATCACCATTCTGAAACACAACATAATAAACGTCAGGAACACTGATAATTCTCGAGGAATCACTACTACCACAAGTTTCCTGGTCTCAGCTCAGCTTTCCTTGATTCGAGTACGGATCCTCTGCTTCCAGTAGTACGGGCCCATACTACCTTCTGCATCTATCCGTACTTTCCTCAAGTACTGCTTTGACTCCACCAAGTCACTAATACTACTAATGATCTCTACTACTCCCATACTAGGCTTGCCCTAGGGAATTATTTGACTATACCCGATCCAGTCCTCAGCTGCTGAAGGCCTCCTTGTGATGCCAACTAGCCGTCACCTGAATGCCATCACATGCGGCGAGGCTCAGATAATCCTTCAAGTAGAAGACTCGTCCCTACAACGGTTAGACTTAGACAAGAGCTGCGCAATAGGGCTAAGTCTAGCACTATGAGATTATTCAACCCTGTTCACATGTGACGTGACGCATTCACCTAATGGCTAACTCCCAGCACTTAGAGTCCCACAAAGCACAAAGCAAGCAACATTCAGACATAGGAGACTACTCAAGCAATTCTATCCTCATAATGGGAAACTGTACTAGCATATAACGCTAAGCTCCTACTATCAAGCATAACCTAAACATGCTATCATTCTGCTGTATACTCAAAACTAGCATGCAATTCTCATAAAGCTGAAACACATATAGCAGGCACCTAAGGCCTTCTCCTAGATCCTTAGTCCTATTCTAGCATGCTGTTCTACTGGAACTGAAATAGATAATCATAATATAACTTGTATGGTAATTTGGGAGTACTTACTTGAGCTCGGTTGATCGCATACACCACACCCTTTTCCTTTTATAAAAACTCTTCTTCTTTCTAAGTTCTTTTTCAAAAATCATTTTCGAAAACATTTTTCTTTTGAAAATCTTTACCGTTTCCTTAGTTTGAGTTCAGACACACCCGAAAGTGTATCCGAATCCCTCAAACCAAGGCTCTGATACCAACTTGTAACGTTCCAAAATACGACCCAAATTTTTTTTTTGTTTAGTAATTACTAAAAACACCATGTTAATATCATAAAGTAAAACTCGTACGTCAATATCTCAAAACAATAGAAAAGTATTACGAGGAAACTATATCAAGACTATATCAAACCACATCTATGAAAAGCTAAAACAACTCCCAGGACAAACTGAAGCTGTGGTGTGTGCGATGCCAACAACTCCCAGGATAAACTGTAAGCACAAAGCTTAGTGAGCTCACATACCATACAATAACATATAAACACATACTGGGCTTTGCCCACTGCATCAGACTGAAGTCCGGAAACTGCATCGGACCGAAGTCTGGAACTAACTAGGGCCTTGCCTTCTGCATCAGACCGAAGTCCGGAAACTGCATCGGACCAAAGTCCGGAACTGACTGGGACCTTGTTCCCTGCATCCAACCGAAGTTCGGAACTAACTGCATCGGACCGAAATCTGAAAACTGACTGAGTATAACATAGCATAGCATAAACGTATCAACTAGCATGAACACATAAACTGCATACTGCATCGAGCCGTAGCCCGGAACACATAATCCATAAACCCTGTCTGAGCCACGAAGGCATCAAACATCCTAACTACTGCATCAGACCGATGTCCGGAAACTACTGCTAGTTAGACGGGCCAGCATTGTGGCCTTAGACCCGTTCCTACTGAAAGGAAACTCACCTCGTGACACTGGCTGCTGAACTCCTGAATGAGAAATCCCTGACGGTTGCTCCAGCTGCATCCCAGCTATAATGGGAAATAAATACTAAATCAGAATAAGGATTCCTTTATGGGTAAAATGACCATTTTACCCCTACTATGGTGTCGGACACAACATGGCCCAAAATCTCAATTCCTTCTAAGTCCATCTATGGCCCCACTATAGGCCCACTAATGGCCCAATTTGCTATATTGGGCCTAGAACCCTTTTATTGGGCCTTACTCAAGCCCAATACTAAATACTTGGTCCTTAGCAACTGAATTCTGATGGGCCATAAAGGCCTAAGGACCCTAAGCCTGAAACCCAGCCCACACCGAGGCCCAACACTCGAAGCCCAAACTGGTAGCGTACGCGGGGCGTATACCAAGGTACGCTAAGCGTACTGGCTGCTGGCTTGTACGTGGCGCGTACTTCCTTGTACGCCCAGCATACGGCCTTGTTAAGCCAACATATCATTAAGTGCTTGATAATCAGATCGAGAAGCTACAAATCCAGATCCTAAGCTTATTCAATGACTTAAAGCATAAAGTTGCTTACTTGATGGCTTACAAGCCTCATAAAGGCTCAAACTCTCACAAATAACATTCTACTTCCATAAAACCAACTAGATCTCATGCATGGTTCCATATAAGCCTCAAAGATCGAAACTTTATTGCTATGGGGACACTTGAGATTCAAGGATAGCAATCCCAAGCTCCAAAAACGAAGTTGTAAGATAAAGGTCCCTCCTTTGGACCTAAAAGGTCCAAACTTCCAAAAACTCCTAGATCTAAACTTACAAGAGGAAAGTTGGAAGCTTTATACCTCTTTTGAATGCCAAATGAAGGAATGATCCCAGATCTATGAGCTCAAGGTACTCAAGTTCTCCTTCTTCCACTTCTCTTCTTCTTCTTCTTCTTCACAAAAATAAGCTCAAAGATCAAACACACACAAGCAAGGAGCAAAGGGGACGAACTAGGGTTTCTCTAGGGTGAATAATAAGTGAGGAGGCCAAATGGGAGGCTATAATGGGGTTTAAATACGTCTCAAACCCTAAAATTAGGGTTTTCCTCTGGCCGCGTACACTGGGCGTACACTATGGTACGCTGCGCGTACGCCTCTTCTTCCCGCGTTTCATTTAGCCATTACGCCCAGCGTACAACGGGTTACGCCCCGCGTACGGCTTATGGGCAGGCTATAACTTGGCCCAAAACAAAAGGCCCAATATCGTATATAATTCTATAATAGCCCAAATAAAACTTGAGAATTTAAATAAATTTATACCTCGGGAAACGATCGTTACAGTTGGGCCTAGGGTTAGGTCGAGATTTGAGTATAAAGAATCGAGTTAGAGTTCGGAACCCCAAGAGGGCTAGAACAATATGTACGGGAGAGATTCCCGGAAAGAATGGTTCAGGGTGACGTAAGACAGTTTGAGCGGTCCGGATAGACTGAAGGCATGTGGGCGTACCAGTCAGGTCGAAGGCTCGGGGAACGGTCCAGACAGGCTGAAGGCCTAGGAGGGCGGTCCAGACATGCTGAAGGTTCCGAGTGTGGTCCAGCTAGGCTGAGGGCCTGGTAAGGCGGTCCAGTCATGCTGAAGGCTCTGTATGTGTTAGTGGATCGGTACGAGGAGAATGAGGAAAAACGTCGCCAGGGGATGATAATTGATATGGTCTGGAACCAAGTATTGTTCATGTTAGTGGAAAGCAGTGCATGGACCCGAGAGTCCTTGCGAACAAATTCATAGTTTATGGAAGTTCGAGAATAGCAGTTCCTCTACATGGATAATGTAGAGTGAAGTTTAGCTCAGTGGCATGTGCAAGTGCGGTAAGGGTTGTTAAGTGGATTTCCTTGGATAAGGAAAGGGAAGGGTATGTAACTCCGGGAGAAAGTGTTGGTTCACGAAAGTGAACCAACAATGTGAATGGATAATTGAGAGCATTTCGATTATGGTTATTAGGTACTGGGATTGTACCAGTGGTATGGAAGCACATCCAGGTTGGGTGTCTGTTGAGGTTGCAGAAGGATTTCCGATAGTGTAGAACCAGGGGAGTTCAGAAGGGATGCAAGGAGGGAGCCTTGGATTTTCTGTATGGTTGTGATCAGGATGTCTGGAAGTATCGTCAGGGTGTTGGGTTTTCCAGCCCGAGGATGTTAGAGCAGGTTCAGCGTGCATAGGTGACAACAGGGGAGAGCTCATGGGAGTTGCTCAGGAGCTGAAGGATGTGCCATCCTGTTAGCTCGGAAAGAAACGAGTTGGTTTTAAAAAGGAAAGTAGGATAAGTCCCAGAAGTGAATTCGATAAAGGATATGCCAGTCGAGGAAAGGGGTAGCAGCTTGGTACCGGGTTAGGACCCGATGGTTTAGGGTGGTATCTAGCTTGGTAAGGGTCAAGTGATTGTTGTAAATTGGAGTGATGAAAGTATCATCGGGTGATCATTGGTTAATAAGGGTTGTTATCAGAGAAAGAAGCCGGTCGGTTGAGACCAAGAGCTGTTTTGAGGGAGTGTCATCTAGGATGTGTTGCTGCAGGCTTCAAGGACGAAGCCTAATTTAAGTGGGGTAGAATTGTAACACCCCGAGTTCAGAAGTGCAAGTTCAGGGTGCTTGGTGTAATTAAGGAGGATAGACTCGGCGAGTCCATGGATAGACTCGGCGAGTCGAGTCGTGATTTTGGTCACGAGTTTAGTGACCTACTCGGCGAGTCGGTGCTGGAATGAGAAACCCTATTTTTTAGGGTTTGCACCCTATATAAGGAACGTTATGTTTTCCCCTCAGCCTCTTTGCTGCCCATTTGATATCCAGAAAACCCTAATTCGTGAAGAGACCCCATTGTTGAGTGAATTAGAGCTTGGAGGAGGATCTTTGGTACTTGAAGCTTGAAGGTTTGGAGGCTTGTATCAGGAAGCTTTAGGAGATTAGAAATCTACAGTTGGTTGGGCTCATTTCAGGGGTAAGGAACCATTTCCTTAAGCTATTTCTTCATGGATTCATGTATGGTGATTGATATGAGATCTAATTCAAGAAAGAAGCTTGGATGTAAGGATGCTACTTCAGATCTAAGCTTCTGATGGTCCTATATGTCATAAAGTTCATGTTTAAGAGTTATTGGTGAAGCCCTTTTGTCCTTAGCCTTAGCCCTAGAGTGTTTTCAGCTTATATCTCCTTGGTTTCACGTAAAGTTTGCAAATTTATGTGAGGGCTAGGCTGTAGAAGAGTGGATCTATAGATTTGAGTCCCTGCATGTCTTGAAAAGCCTCTGTATGGAATGAGAACTAAAGAGACTCGACGAGTTCTAAGGGTGAACTCGGCGCGTTGGATGAAGGTGGGCATGGACTCAACGAGTTGGAAGAACAACTCGGCGGTTCTATTAAAGATTGTCTTGGACTCGGCGAGTCTGTTTCTTAGACTCGGCGAGTCTGGTCATGGGGTCCTAACCTCTTCTTGTTGATCGGTGAATCGGTGAGTCGAGGGATGAATCAGTGAGTTGAGCGTGAAGGGATTCAGATTTGTTGGACTCGGCGTGTCTTGGGGCGACTTGGCGAGTTGAGTCGTGTCATGGGAAGTTTTCAGAGCATAGGGACTCGACGAGTCAACGGATTGACTCGGCGAGTAGAGTCAGTCAGGAAGGTTGAATTTGACTGAGGACTTTGACTTTGACCAAGAGTTGATCAGTTGACTTCCAAGGGTATTTTGGTAATTATTAGTATTTATTGAGTTCAATCATTTGGTATTAATCAGTTGTGGAGTTCGTGTCGGAGGTTGGAGCAGCATGATCTTATCTCTTCAGTCAGCAGTTGCAAGGTGAGTTATCCTCACTATATCGACAGGGTCTAAGGCACCAAGGCCGACCCTTTATCGGATGGAAATCCGGATAGTTGTTATGTTGTTGCTTTGCTATGTGTTTGCATCTTGGTAGTTAGGATGGTATATTTTAGAGACCTGGTTAAGGTCAGAATCTTGATATATATGATAATGCTATGTTAGTGACCGGTTAGGTCGGTATCCTGGTTAGAGTGTGCTATGTATGTGATCTGCTAGATCGGTTGATTAGTGATGAATTGCCATATGATTATATGTTTGTGTGCACATGGTTGGTTGACTGGGGTTAGGTTGAGGCGGGTCCTGATTTGTGCTGTAGGCTAACATACCCAGGGCGGACCGGATATTCCGAAGGCCCAGCGAGCGGTCCGGATAGGCTGTAGGCCCCACGAGGGCGGACCAGACATGCCGGGGCTCGGAGAGTAGACCAGGCCGACTGAAGGCCCGGCGCGGGCGGACTAGTCATATTGTAGACTCGGAGAGTGGACCAGGTGGGTTGAAGGCCCGGTACGGGCGGCCCACCAATACTGCAGACTCGATGTATATGGCTAGACTCAGAGGGTGGATTAGGTGGACGGAAGGCCCATTGGGGCGGACCAATCACACAGTAGACCCAAAGTGCGTGGCTGTTTTGTTTATGATATGATATGTTATGTGTATGGTATATGTGGTTGGTATTTTAGGGGTAACTCACTAAGATTTCGGGCTTATAATTTTCAGTGTATTGTTTCAGGTACTTCAGGAGATTGTGGCAAGGTGAAGGCATGATCGTACCGCTCCTCATGTTTTATGTACTTATGATGTGGTTCTGGGAAATACTCTGATATTAAATGAATTTGAAAATCTTTTTGTAACGAATTAATGAAAATGGGTTGTTTTTGAAAAGTTTAAAATTGGTTGTAAATTTTGGATGTTACACACGACATGAGAACTGATGCAGCCTAAACTCATGATCTTTTCGGTTTTCCTTCGTATTTAAGCATGTCTAAACCCATTTTAGGGTTCATCATCAACGTCCAAACCCTCTTTCACCTTAGAAAACCCTAGCTTTCATCCCTTGCTTAGTTCTTGGCCATTTTAGAGTATACCTTTATTTGCAGAAGAAGAGAGGAAGAATAAGAAGGTGATCTTTGGAAGAGGCTTGCAAGGAATCATCATCATCATCACCTTACATTACTTCTAGACCCTTGTAAGTGTCAAAGCTTCCATATTTATTGTTGTTTATGGCTAGATCTAAGTTTTGTCCCACTTTTCTCCTTGGTTGAGCACGTTTGAATGAATGGAAACCATAAAGTTGGCAACTTTATGGGTTATAAAGGTCCTGACAGTGTCATGAAGTCTAGATCTAGTGAATGGTTAGGTTTTGGAACCTTGCATGGAAATTAGATGATCTTTTCTTCAATATTGATCCCAAATGAGATCTAGACATGTATTGGACATACATGCCGAAAAATAATCGACTTTTAAGTGCATTACGAAGTTATAAGGCCTCCTGGAAAGTTAGGGTAAAAGGCTTAATGGATTAAGGACTTAAATTGTTGTATTTTTGGCTCACATCGTGTGGGTTGAATGATCCTGTTTCTATCGAGCTTTTGACGCTCACGACATGAGAGAAGGCTGCTCATGTCATGAGGTCATCCCATGTGACTTTCCTTGAATAAGTTAGCTTGGTTGAGTCGAGATGAGTTGTAATTGGACCGAGTGAGCTATCACGACATGAACAAGAGCTGGTCACGACGTGAGGCTGAATATCTGACATATTGGGTTGTTGACTTTGACTTTGACCGTTGACTTTTGACTTGGGTTGACTTTTGGTCAATCTCTATTTTAGAAGGTAGACTTAGGGTTTGCCTTATGTGGATTGTAAGGAAGTGTTTAACGCTCATCATTTGGCTAAAGAGCAGTTAGTTGTGGTCGACGCGGTTTTGAGCTGAGTCTTAGTCGGCTTTGTGACTCAGTTGAGTTTCCTCACTGTACTCGAGGGTTAAAGGCACCAATGTTGACCCATTGTTTTATGTTATATAGGAAGACTAGGGGTGACCCCTGGCATTTGTATGAAAGACCTAACATGGTTCTCGATAAATTATATGTATGTGTAAGTACCGATCTAAAGATCCAAATCAGTAATCAATGAATTGCAAACAATCAAACAAAGTGTAAAAGGAGTAGAAGGAGAATAAAGCCAAGCATGCACACATCTATAACGTATAACTGTCAGGTACACCTTGAAATATATGCACACATACTTCACTTTTTCTGACACACTGATACATCCCATTTATACCACAATTAGCAGCACACAAGTGTGCAGTCGCACACACGTGTACGGCCGCACACACATGTATGGCCGCACACACCCACTAACATACTATGACCACCACAACACACTCTAACATCCTACCACGACCTATACATGATAATGCCTAGCCCAAACCACACAAATATAGCCTATCAATCTCCCCCTTGGTTTGTGGCTAACATTAACTTGGTCTTCATTCTTCAGGAGTTTCATACAACTTCAGGTCGGATTTTTTGCATGGATCCCATCCATAGCTTTCCATTGATGATTGTGGCGACCATTCCAGTGAATTTCTTGGCAGCAGCCTCCATGACTTCTTTTTTGCAGATGATTTGGTGACGAGCCAAAGTGCGAATGTCTCTTTCTCTGAATCTTAGAAGATCATTTGCATTGATAAGCCTTAATACTTTTTCACTATTCTTGAATTTGATGGCAGCAGTAGCAGTTTCATCATCATATGCCCAAAATTCCACGTCGTTAAGAAATACTTCATGGAAGTGTTGAGGGATAGGAATTTCTTTCAGTTGCTTTGTTGCTGGCCATAGTATGATCTTCGTTGGCTTACCAAATTCAAGATCGATAACATCTGCATCTTTTTTGAACAGAGCTTTTGCAGTTTTCATCTTTGGGAAATTTTCTTTGACTTGCCTGTCCAGCAATCATTTGAAGTTGGTCGTACTGGGATCCTGTGAAGTATTGTGAAATGGGACCCTTGAAAGTTCGGCAATATCAACTTTTGTCCATGAGTTGAAGTCATGAATGCTCTGGTAGTATTCGGAAATTCCAGAGTTTCTCTTTACGACCCACATGTTCACTTCATCGTCAAAGGCCCACATCTTGATCCCAGAGAGATCACCAAACTCGTCACCAAACTTTCTTTTCTTGAGATCCGTCACTGTCAATACAGGATCTTTTGCTTTGCGATTTTCGTTCGAATTCTTCATAAAAATTAATCCTTCACTTTTATTGGCAGTGACAGTCCTTTTTCCATGCTTAATCGTGATCCGAGATCTGGCATTTTCAGGCTCTTTGTCGAAGCGATTAACAATGGTTGTTTTCCTTGGATGAGGTTAATTAACTGGAAGGTCGCCTTCTAAGGACTGGGTGGGAGCCATAGGAGGATCTTCAATTCCATGAGGTTGCTAAAACAGAGCCTTGACTTTGTCACCAAAAGCGTCACACAATATGTTCTTCAATCCGAAGTAGAAGGCAGTTAAAGAACCAAGATTTGTTTGCAGATCTGTGATCTGTTTAGTCTTTAGTTCATCTCTTTCTCGAAGCTCAGTGATATAGGAATCATGTTGCTCAAGCAAAATGTTCTTTTCAATGACTTCTTGCCTTAGAATTCCAATCTCTTCTCGAAGCTTAGACACTAAGGTCTTATCATCCCTTGAATGTTCTTCCTCAAAAGATATGCCTTTTCCTCGGGAAGTAGAATCTGAAATGTTCTGAGCCAAATGCTTAGCTAGCCTGATAGAAGCCTCATCAAGTGAATGACTTGTGGGGGTATATTCAGGAATAGAAGACGATCCGCCTACTTCATACACTGTGCTTGGACCTTCTTCAGTTTGAAGTGGTGGTGTAGAGACAGTTGTGGTGGTGACAATCGATGAAACCGGTGGTGCTTGACTTTGAATGAACACTCCCTGCCTCGGAGAAGACAAGGAGGTTTGTGGCTGTGTCGGTTCACTTAGAGATGGAACAGAAGTAGAGACATTAGTATCAAGGGGAGGAATCCCTGAAACCACGTCTCTTAGACTTGAAGAATCTTCCATTGGTTTTGAAGAGGAAAGCAAAATTTTGAGAGCATTAACATCATCCCCGGTCTTAGTTGCTGGATGAGAAACTTCATTGACCTTTGTAAAGTGTCTGTCAATGAATCCCGACAATGGACCAAAGTCATCATCATTATCATCTAGATTAAGATCAAGACCCGAAGAAATGTCGTCATTGTTGATACCAGTAAAATCCAAATCTTTTAAGAAATCATCATCTCCATTGAAGTCCTCATCACCTCCCTCTTGATCAAAATTTCCCTCAACCTCAACACTATGTAGCCGATCATGTTCCTCAACCACCATTTCCACTGGAGAGTCATGACCTTCTTCATTCTCAGGCTCTGAAATCGAGATTACGATATCCTCGGTCCCTGTGGGATTAGAGACATTTTCAGATCTTGATAGGTCACTATCGTTTGTAAAGATCCCAAATTTTATCAGCGGAAATTTTCCTTCAAAGACAAACTTTCTAGCTCTATTCTGTTTCATTAAACCAAAAGCGCTCGAACCAACAGACTTGAGATCCAAAGTTTCATTTCCACAGTCGATCTCGGGGTGCATGACGTTAAAGATGATCTGCAGAAACCTAGGGTACATTAAGAACTTGTCCCTCTTGTTTCTCTCAAGGTTGAGAATTAACTCACGCAGAATAAATTTTGAAAAATTGAATTCAATTTCTGACGCCAAGGCTGCAATGGCTCATGTGTTGAAGAGAGAGATCTCGTTAGGTCCTGATCTCCTTCCAGAAATACAACTCATAAATACATGAGCTAAGTACTTCCAACAAGGAGGTAGTAACTTCTTGATAGTAGGAGGAAATGATCCTTCATAATGCTGGGTTTTAGCCATATAAACATTCCTATGTCCACATGCAAACCCTAATGCTTGGATCTAGGTTTCTCTAATTGAACATGCATTGAATCCAAGACTTCTAATGGCTAATAGAGTATAATAACAATAAGAAATCAGAATTAGAAGTTTACCTTGAATCACTTGCTTGATCTTCTTGTCCTTGGAGCTTTTAGAGTCACAATTGTCACTCCTCTTGATGAGTTAAAATAACTTGAAGATCGATTAGATCTTAAACAGGTAAATTAAAGAGCAAACAGTAAGAACACGAAAACAGTAAACAACTTAAGAATGGATCGAACAATGTCGAATGATTATAAACAATACTTAGAAGAGCTCGATGAAGAACTACAACTGTAGAAGATTAAAGGTTTACAAGAACGATAAAGAAATCTGCAAAGCTATCGTAATTCTGTAAATCGTATTCTAGATCGTTAACCTAATATGCATGCAAGCATATTATTATATAGTAAACCCTACAAGCTCACGGTTGGACAGGCCCAAACCGGAGTGCAAAACTGGACTATAAACCGAGCCCAATGATGCAATACAAAATAATTCCTACGCTACCCAACAATCTCCCCCTTTGCGTCAATTGGAGCGAGATCATTACTTCTTGCTTGGGCCAGCAGCAGCAGGAACCTTCTTCTTTACAGTCTGAAACAGACGAGAGATAAGAGCAAGTATCGTCTGTCTGAATCGGATGTACCATTGAATCATATCGTTAAAGTATTTGATATCATCCGCTGTATTCTCTTTACACCGATGGATGATCTCCAGCACATGCTCTAGACAAGCGGTGGTATAAAGATGTTTATCCGCTAAGGCAAAGAGACATTTCTGTCCTTCAGCCCTAGTAAACATGACCGAATTTCGCCTTGGGTCAATCTTGCCCATCTTCATCTGGTTCAGATCACTGGCCGAGCCAACAGGAGAGATCTTCGGTTTCTTCTTGAAGACAGTAGCAATCTCCTGATCCATCAGTGCTACCTCCATGATATAGCACACCAACATCCTTTTGAGATGGTTTATGATCGGACCATATTCGGCTTCATTCGTCAAGAGGATGTTGTGCAGAACGATCCAGTGATGGGGGTTGAGGTTCGGTAGATCTGCTAAAGATATGAGATGTTCGGTTCTTGCAGACCCTCGAATCACCCTGAACCGAACATTGATGAATCTACCTTCGGTATATGGCTTCAAAACCCGAACGTTAACTATCTTCTGAGCGCTCCATGTTTGATACTGTGGTTGAGCGGCCTTCAGATAGAACTCGATTAATTCCCGATCAACCTCCGGATGAGGATGAGGGACTTCAAAAATGTTGGAGAAGGCGTGGAAGATAAACGCCTTTCGGGTTAAGGGCATGTCGAACTGCGAGTCGACAGAATTGTAGCAGTCGAAGGAGATCACCGGTTCGAGCCATAGGATGCTCGGAGTATCGATAGCCTCCTTAATCATTCTCTCTCTCGAGTCCAAGCAGGGAAAAGAGTCTTCCTGCTCTCGAGGAGATCGTGAGCTTCTTTCTTTTTGCGTTCAGCTTCTTCAGCTTCTCGCGCCACATGAATATTGTCATTATCAACATTGCGACTATTTTTGCGTTTCAGCAAGTCAGCAATGGTTTCTTGATCATCTTCATCTTCTTCCTCAGCTATCTTCTTTCCTTTATCCTTCACACCCGAACCCGAATTTTGACCAGTAGGAGGAGGTTCGGTTGTGTGAGTAGCTATTGAGGAAGGAGGTGGTTTCGATCCGGACTTCACTTCTCCCCTGGTTTCGGAGTGGACACGAAACTAGGTAGCCCTTCTATTTTGCTGAGGAGGTCCAGGGCAGGAGCAAGTTTTTCAGCAAGGGTTCGCCTCACCGAATGATTAAGAATCGGATCGTGTGCTTCCAGGATGTTGGATAGGGCAGAGTGTACATCCGAAACACATGTCTTGATAACCTCCCGTTCGGATCGAAGAGCTTCAATTTGTTGCTGAGAGTTGGAAAGCTGAGCGCTCTTGACCTTGAGGGCGGTGGTTTTGTTTGCAAGAGCGTCCATCAACGAGTTTTCTGCAGCGAGATCCTCTTGGAGTTTAGAGAGGCGCTCGTTAATGGAGGCACGAAGGGCCGAGTTATCGTCACTGATTGATTGGCGAAGGGTAGCAAACGACTTCAACTCCGTGGAGACGAACGTGGACAATTGTTGAACGATTGGTTCCAACGTTGTCTTTGTGGCATCGGCGCTCTCCTGTAAGGATTTTAATAGGGAAGAGGCGTCAGAGAATAGTTTATCGACTTTTTCGGTCGCAGCCTCACATGCTTTCGTCGAGGCGTCAATGGCAGCAGTGGCTGAAGCTACGAAATCATGCTGAGCCCGGGAAAAGGCATCAACGATCTTCTGAAGAGCAGCTTCAGAGAGAGAGGATTGAGAATTGGAGGATGAAGCAATAAGCAGGTCAACCTTCTCATGCAGCTCCTTAAGATGTTTCTTCGTTACTGGAGCTTCCTCATTATCGTCGCTTTGGACCTGAAACGGACTGTAGTAGACCGAATCGAAGGTCATATTTTCCCATCCAAGGAAAGGGTTATCTCCTTCAGAGGCATGACCAGGAGATGGGGGTGGTGGTGAAGCTGGTGGTGTTGTGGTATGGGTAGGTTCAGGTTGAGTTTGAGTGTGGGTAGGTTCGGGTGGTTGTTGAGTTTCGGTTGTGTTTCTGGTTTCGGTTACTGGTGGTGGTTCGGTTGCATCGGTATGAACCCCCGTATCAGATACGTTGGTTGTAACCTTTGCAGTGGCTGTTGTTGTTGTATCAGTGAAAATGGGTGGTGCTATAGGGAAAGAGGTTGGAGGAATGGTGGTAGTGGGGGTTATGGTGGGAATGGAAGTGGGAATTGTTTGAGTGGGAGAGGGAATTGGTGAGTTATGGATTTCCATGTCAGGGGTAGGTGATCTGGGCGGGGTATTGCCTCTTGGAGGGGTTGCGCCTCTTTGAGAGCCATCCGAATCCGAACTCTCACCCTCCGACTCACTGGAAGAGGAGGCGATTATCAGCTTTCGCTTCGGTTGAGTTTTGTGCCTCTTCTGCTGAGGGGACTGAGCAGGTTTAGTAGCCTTCCTCTTTTTGGGAGAAGGGCCTTTATCCCCATTCGCCACTTGCTTTCCTTTTTCTGCCTTTTTGCCTCTTGAAACAGGCTTATCGGCATCATGTATAGATTTGAGCATCTCCTGTGTGAGCTCCCTTGGTCCAGACTGCTTGAACTCCGTGATAGTCCGGATGATCCTGCTGTCAGATGGAACATCGCCGTACATGGTCTCCGGGATGGAACCAATGAAAGAGAACCTCGATGCATCTGAGACGATAATCTTCGTGGTATGGAATGTACCAATCGAAGAAATCGATGCACCTGCAGCAGTTGGGACATCGTGCTTATCCATCGCCCATTTAGCAACGATGGTCCAGAACCTGGAAAACGACACCTCAGAATGTCGTGAAGAGGAGGATAAACTCTGGATGAGTTGTTGCCAGAGAACCAACCCATAATCAAGATTGACTCCGTTGTAAACCCCGTACATGATAGAGAGAAAGAGCCGACTGGAGCCGTCTGAACCTGAGCTCCGTTCTGAAAGACCCTTGAAGAGGACAGTGAACATACCGTTCCACTGTGGCGGCAAACATGACTTTTTAAACTTCGTGATGGAGGTGAGCGTCTCCGTGTACCCCATATTGTAGAACATATTGTAGAGGTGCCCTAATGGAATCGTCTCCGGATTAACCCTAGAAGGGTCAGCAGCAAACCCAAGCAATGAGCCAAATCATTGCCTGGAAATCGAGGCTTTGTGATCAACAACTTCAAATAAGATTCTATCGACTGCTTTGTCATAATGTGCAGTCGCATAGATCTGCGAAAATATCTCCATGGGCACTGTTTCCACCCGTGAAAGTGCAGGAGTGATAGGGGAATACTTCAGGCACTCGATAATCGGGAACATGTAGGAATCGTACGCCTGAGGGGTTAAATCGATCAACAAACACTGTTGAGGGCGAATGGGAAGGATGTGGGAAGTAGCGTGAACTGACGATGAATCTGCCATTGTTGAAGTGGGGAAGAAGATGATGAACAGTTAGGTTTTCTGGGATTTTTTGCTCTCTTGGAAATTTGGATGCGGTAAAGAGGTAAAAGGGAGATGAGGTCGCCTTTTATAGTGGTTTGCAGGAGAGAGAAAAATCTGTTCAAATCTTCTATCGAAATACGAAAGGTTTTCTCCGGAATTTGACTGATACGTGACAGTTAAGGTATGCGATGATCACGCATGAGAGAGAATGTCAGATTCCTTGGAACACGCCACCAAACAAGTGTCGTTTCTGAAGAAACCGTTTCAAATCCACACGCGCCTTTATGTGCCAGAGAGGAATCGTTTCAAATTCGCACACGCGTCCACAATGTCAGTTAAAGAATGGACGTTTCAGTTTCGCATGCGTCCCTGATTTACCGCCGTTTGAAATGCAATCCATTAGAGAGGAATCGTTTCATTTTCACGCCTTTATGTGCCTGAGTCATCAACCCTTCATCTTATCCTTGTAACGGCATCTTTTGAATGATACGCCCATGTGGATGAATTTTGACCACGTCTTTTAATTAACCACCAATTCAATAAAACAGCCTGTAATTATTAGTACCAGAATTTTGGAAAATCAAAGATTTTCGTGCTAAGGGTGTAAAAAGAAAAGAAATAAAGCAAATCTTTTTGGGAATAATTGTGATGTCATTTAAGACACGAAACAAATGATCCCGGGCACGAATCTCTTCCTTCAAAGTCAAGAGAGACCTTAAAGTGTTAGTGTGGTTTGCCGTTGAATAACGATCAAACACTTATTAAGAAGTGTTGAAAGGCTTCTTTTAATTAGGCTCCTTAGGGTGGCTTTAGCTTTGATTCAACAGTTCTAATCTCGATATAAGATAGAAAGTGAACAAAGTACTTGTGAGACCGGTGTAGTCTGTTGAACAAGTAGGCATGGAATAAGTTTAAAGTGGCTTGGAAAATATAAAATCTCAAAAAAAAAAAAAAAATGGATCCCAAGGGAAGAAATGTTATGGTGTGTAACAATTTCATAGGAATCACACAAAAAAGAAAAACTTGAGATTTTATGAGGACACGTCCGTCAATTCATTAGTGAAAACTTGATCAAATTAATTGTTCACCGTCAAATCAGATTTGGTTTTGAATTTTGGGTTTCACTCAGCTCGTAGTGGCACGAAACTAAGATCATAAACACAGTTTTTATGTAACCATAAACCTCAGTGGTAATTTCTGAGAGTCTCAAGGGTAACATTGATGAAATGAATGTAATGGAGAAAGTACTGGAGATGGTGTGAGAAATCAAATTACCTCTGCTATAAACGAAGGACCAAGCAGAAAACTCTTATCCCATGTGAGAAGAGAGTTAGGTAGCTCTTGATTAGAATAAATGTGATAGCCTAATTGGGAAGACAAGGTTTGTGTATACCAAGTCATTAAGGTTGTTATTCAAAATCTGATGAGACTTTGGTCACATACAGCAGCATGCTTCTAGGGCCACTTAACTAATTCATTAAAAAATTTCCCCATAATCGAACGAACACTCATATAAAATGAAAGACTAAAAAGTAAATAAAGAACAAAATATTTTTGGAATTTTGGATATATAAAAAAATTAAAATTAACAAAGTAAAAAAAATAAGACTCAGAAAGAAATTAAAAAGAGTTAAAAAAAACTTTGGAAAAATTTGAAACCGAACCCGCGCATTCGGTTGGTTTCGGTTGAGAAAAATTCTGAAAAACCGAACCCGAGCGTTCGGTTGGTTTCGGTTTTGAAAAATTTTAGAAACCGAACCCGAGCGTTCGATTGGTTTCGGTTGTGAAAAATTTTGGAAAACCGAACCCGAGCGTTCGATTGGTTTCGGTTTTGAAAAATTTTGGAAAACCGAACCCGAGCGTTCGGTTGGTTTCGGTTTTGAAAAATTTTGGAAAACCGAACCCGAGCGTTCGGTTGGTTTCGGTTGTGAAAAATTTTGGAAAACCAAACCCAAGCATTCGGTTGGTTTCGGTTTTGAAAAATTTTGGAAAACCGAACCCGAACCTTCGGTAGGTTTCGGTTTTGAAAAATTTTTAGAAACCAAGAAATTTTGACATTCAAGTAGGTAATACTTTAGACGAATAGATAAACAACTTTGTACAATAAATTTACAACCAAGAAAACTACCTTTGAAATGATGAGCGAGTGCAGATGATGCAACCGAATCCGAACGTTCGGTCAATTTCGCTTCTTACGTTTGAGATCGAGAGGTAGTTTGTGGTACTGATTCTGATTCCATCATACCTAGCCCTTGTAGAATATTGTTGAATGAGGCTTCAGGAAGAGCTTTGGTAAAGACATCAGCCAGTTGATCAGTGGTTCTAACAAAGTGTACTGCAACGTTTCCATCTTCCACATGATCTTTGATGAAGTGATACCTCAGTGCTATGTGTTTTGTTTTGGAGTGTTGCACTGGGTTATGACAGATCCTAATTGCACTTTCAGAGTCGCAATATAGTGGGATCTTTTTCATATTGAGTCCATAGTCTCTGAGTTGACTCTGGATCCAAATCACTTGAGAGGTGCAGGATGCAGTTGCAATGTATTCAGCTTCAGCAGTGGACAAAGACACGCACGTTTGTTTCTTTGACTGCCAGCTAACCAACTTCCCGTCAAGGAATTGGCAGCCACCAGTTGTGCTTTTTCTGTCGAGTCCACAACCTCCAAGGTCTGCATATGAATAGGCTTGAACGAAGAAGCCTGAGTTGGAAGGATACCATAGACCTAAAGAGGTGGTTCGCTTGAGATAGCGTAGAATGTTCTTCACTGCAAGCATGTGAGGTTCGCGTGGATTTGCCTGAAATCGAGCACAGTAACAAACATAAAACATTATGTCAGGCCTGCTAGCAGTGAGATACATTAGTGAGCCAATCATCTGTCGATAAAGCGTAATTTCAACAGCCGGTTTGTCCAGGGATGGGGTGAGCTTGGTGCCGAACGCCATTGGAACATTGACTTTGGAATCTCCCATCATGCCAAACTTTGCTAGGATAGTCTTCGTGTAAGCTTCCTGATTGATAAAGATACCTTCGGTTCCCTGTCTAATATTTAAACCAAGGAAAAAATTAATAGGACCCATTGAGCTCATTTCAAATTTAGTCTCCATCAGCTTTCTGAATTCAGCTGTGAGGCTAGGATTCGTTGAGCCAAAGATGATATCATCGACATAAATTTGAACGATCATAAGGTGGCTACCTTCCTTCTTGTGAAAGAAGGTTGGGTCAACCGAACCTTGCTTGAATTTGGACATCTTTAAAAATTTGGTCAGCGTTTCATACCAGGCTCTCGGAGTTTGTTTCAGTCCACACACGGCTTTATCCAAAATATAACAATGATTAGGATACCTTTCATTTATGAAGCTAGGAGGTTGCTCCACATACACAGTTTCTTCGAGTTCACCATTGAGAAATGCACACTTGACGTCCATTTGGTAAACCTCAAAGTTTTTGTGGGCAGCATAGGCTAGAAAAATTCATACAGATTCCAACCTATCTACAGGAGCGAACGTCTCTTCATAATCAATCCCTTCCTCCTGACAATATCCCTTCACGACCAGACGAGCTTTGTTTCGAATTATGTTTCCTTCCTTGTCCATTTTGTTCCTTAAGACGCATTTAAGACCAACAACCGAGGCATCTGGAGGAGTTGAAATAAGACGCCAGACTTTGTTTCTCTAAAATTCGTTCAGTTCATCTTGCATGGCTTGAACCCAATCGGAGTGATCAGGAGCAGTATTAACTGTCTTTGGTTCAACTTTCGATACGAATGAGTTAAACATGCAGAATTCGACTTTAGAAAAAAAGGAAGTCTGTTTTGCCTTGAGTTGGGATCGAGTCAGAACCTTTTCAGATACATCACCAACAACTTGAGAGATAGGATGATCTCTGGTCCATTTGGTGAGAGGAGGATAGTTTGGATCAAAGGTTGGATCTAATTCAGCGTTTATCATTTCTTCAGGTTCGGACTGGCTATCATAGTCGTAAGTCATATCGGCATGCTCCCCCTCGATAGATGAGCTTTCAAGAATGTTTTGAGCTTCAGAGGTTTCTTGAGGTGCCGAGCTTTCGGGCGTTGATGCACCTTCGGATGGTGTGGCACTTTCGGTTGGTGAAGTGTTTTCGGTTGGCAAAGTGCTTGGCTCCCCATCAACTAGTGAGCTTGGCTGGGATGATGATGGTGGATTCTCCCCCTCGACTGAAGCATTGGGTGATTGAGGCTCATCAAAACTTGATCCTCCTTCATTCATTCTTCTTGCAGCGTCTTCAATAACTTGCTTCATGTGATCTACCTTGTTGTCTGCTGCGCCTGCTTCTGATAGAGTGGCTTTCTCTGGTTCATCAAAGAGCTCCATGAACTTCTCGAATAGATTAGCGATCGAGACTGTGACTTGGCCAGTTTGAGGAAAGATTTCCCCAGCTGTGTCTTCATTGGCCTTTAGCTTTTTGACATAGCTATCATCAAAAGTCACGTAGTAAGTCTCTTCGATTTTCCTCGAACGCTTGTTTAATACCCTGTACGCCTTAGAAGTGAGAGAATATCCCAGAAATATTCCTTCGTCGGCTTTGACATCAAACTTGTTTCGGTGTTCTTTGGAATTGAAAATGAAACACCTTGAACCGAACACATGGAAAAGCTTCACATTGGGCTTCCTGTTGTTGAGAATCTCATAAGGTGTGAGCGTGAATCGCTTGTTGAGATATGATCTGTTCTATGTAAAACAAGCAGCAGAAATAGCATCAGCCCAAAAATAAAGAGGTAAGGAAGCGAAACTTAGCATGGTTCGGGCGGCTTCACACAAAGATCGGTTTCGTCTTTCGACAATCCCGTTTTGTTGAGGTGTGTAGGGAGCTGAGAAGTTGTGACTAATTCCCTTTTCCGCCAGGAATTCTTCGAATTCTCTATTTTTGAACTCCAGACCATTGTCGCTTCTGATGTTGCGAACGACCTTTTTCAGCTGTACTTCAATCTGCTTGATGAACACCTTTAGCTTAGGAGTCGCTTCAGATTTAAGCTTCAGAAAGAACACCCATGTAAACCGCGAAAAGTCATCGACAATAACAAGAATATACTTGCTACCACCGATGCTTTCGATAGATGAAGGGCCACACAAATCAATATGAAGTAATTCTAGTGGTTCAACAACTTTAGTGTTTATTATAGATGGATGACTTTGACGACTTTGCTTCCCCATTTCACATGCAGCACACAGATGGTCTCTATCGAACTTGAGTAGTGGAAGACCTCGAACGTGACCTCCAGTGACGAGTTTGTTGATGTCCTTAAAGTTAAGATGAGAGAGTCTTCGGTGCCACAGCCAGCTTTCGTCAGATTGTGCTTTTGATAACAAGCAGATAGCTGGGTTTCCTTTGATGGTGATGAGAGTAAAAAACAACCTTTAATCTACGAAGATCGATTAGATCTTGAACAGGTATGTAAATATAAAACTATATGAACGCAATAATAAGAACAAGACGAAATTGAATCAAATGTGTCGAATGATTAAACAAAATCCTCAGAAGAGCTCGATTAAGAACATCAACTGTAGAGGATTGGTAGGTTACAAGAACGATTAAAGAAAACCTGTTATACTCTAGATGAATCGTTATTTCGTTAATCTCTAAATCGTTAACCTAATATGCATGCAAGCGTAAACTTATATACAAAACATAAAAGGCTCTCGGTTGGACAGGCCCAAACCGGAATACAAAATAACTTATACTATCGAGCCCAAAAGACGCAATCTTCAAAATAATCTTTAGCCCAACAATCTCCCCCTTTGCGTCAATTTGGAGCGAGACCTTCACCGGTTACTTGGGCCAGCAGCTGAAGCAGGTACCTTCTTCTTCACGGTGCTAAATAGACATTTGGTGATGGAGAGAATGGTCTGTCTAAACCGGATGTACCAATTGATCATGTCGTTGAAGTACTTGATGTCATCAGCCAATTTACACCGTTTGATAATCGATAACACATGCTCCAGACAAGCAATGGTGTAAAGGTGTTTGTCAGCTAAAGCGAAGAGACATTTCTGTCCTTCCGCTCTAGTGAACATAACCGAGTTGCGTCTCGGGTCGATCCTGCCCATTTGCATTTGGTTGAGATCACTGGCCGATCCCACAGGAGCAATCTTCGGTTTCCTTTTGAAGACTGTGGCGACCTCCTGATCCATTAGGGCAACCTCCATGATGTAGCAGGCTAACATCCTTTTGACATGGTCTATAATGGGACCATATTCGGCTTCATTAGTCAAAAGGATATTATACAGGACAATCCAATCGTGAGGATTTAGATTTGGTAGATCTGCCAGGGAGATAATATGAGCAGTTCTTGCAGATCCCCGAATGAGCTTGAAGCGAACGTTTGTAAAACAACCTTCGGTGTAAGGTTTCAGCACCCGAACGTTTACAATCTTCTGGGTGCTCCAAGTAAGGTATTGGGGATGAGCAGCCGCCAGATAGAAGTCAATGAGCTCCCTGTCAAGCTCAGCGTTCGGGTGAGGGACTTCAAATATGTTAGAGAAGGCGTGGAAGATGAACGCCTTTCGAGTCAGCGACATGTCGAACTGCGAATCGACAGTGTTGTTGCAGTCGAACGAGATAACCGGCTCGAGCCATAATATGCTGGGAGTTTCTATGGCCTCTTTAATCACACGCTCCCTGGTCCAGGCAGGGAAGAGAGTCTTTCGGCTCTCAAGGAGATCGTGGGCTTCCTTTTGCTTGCGTTCGGCTTCTTCAGCCTCTCGCGCCACACGACCGGCATCATCATCAGCATTGCGACTGTTCTTTCGTTTTAACATGTCAGCAATGGTCTCCTTGTCTTCATCTTCATCTTCTTCCTCAGCTATGTTTTTTCCTTTGTTCTTCACACCCGAACCCGAAGCTTGACCAGTCGGAGGTGGTTCGGTTGTGTGAGTAGCTTTGGAGGAAGGAGGTGGTTTCGATCCAGTCTTCTCATCTCCCCCTTGTTTCGGAATGGACACAAAACTCGGTAGGCCTTCGATTTTGCTAAGAAGGTCCATGGTCGGAGAGAGTTTTTCAGCGAGGGTACACCTCACCGAATGGTTAAGAATGGGATCATGTGCTTCCAGGATGTTGGATAATGTGGCGTGGACATCCGAAACACACGTTCTGATCACCTCCCTTTCGGATCGAAGAGCTTCCAGTTCTTGTTGGGAGTTGGAAAGTTGCGTGCTCTTGACCTTGAGGGCGGTTGTTTTGCTCGCCAGAACGTCCATCAAAGAATTCTCAGCTGCAAGATCCTCTTGTATCTTAGCTAGGCGGGCATCGATGGAGGCACGAAGTGCCGAGTTGTCGTCGCTGATATTTTGTCGGAGTGTAGCGAACGAAGTCAACTCCGTTGACACGAACTTGGCCAATTGCTGAACAATTGGTTCCAAAGTTGTCTTGGTGGCATCGGCGCTTTCCTGCAAGGACTTCAGCAGGACGGAAGCGTCGGAGAATAGTTTATCGACTTTTTCGATCGCTGCCTCACAGGCTCTGGTGGAGGCGTCAATCGCAGCAGTTGCTGAGGCCACCGAATCATGTTGAGCCCTGGAGAAGGCGTCAACAATTTTCTGAAGGGCAGCTTCAGAGAGAGAGGACTGCTGGTTGGAAGAGGAGGCGAGAAGTAGGTCAACCTTCTCGTTAAGCTCTTTGAGATGCTTCTTCGTCACTGGAGCATCATCCTCCTCGTCACTCTGAACTTGAAACGGACTGTAGTAGACCGAATCAAAGTTCATGTTTTCACCACCGAGGTAAGGGTTTTCGCCATCAGAGGCATTTTCAGGAGATGGAGGGGGTGGTGAAGTTGGGGGTGTTGTGGGTTTGGTAGGTTCAGGTTGAGTGGGTGTTGGGTTAAATTTGGGTGGTGGTTGAGTATGGGTAGTTTTCGTTGTATGGGTTTCGGTTTGTGGTGGTTCGGTTACAGGAGGGGTTTCGGTTACTGGTGGTGTTTCGGTTGCGGTGGTGAAAATGGGTGGAGGTATAGGGAAAGATGTTGGGGGAATAGTGGGGTTTATGGTCGGAATGGAAGTAGGAATGGTTGGTGGAGGTGAAGGAACTGGGGAAGTATGAAGTTCCATCTCTGGGGTAGGGGACCGAGGTGGAGTGTTGCCTCGTTGAGGAGATTCGTCTCCTTGAGAGCCGTCAGAACCCGAACTCTCACCCTCAGAGTCACTGGAAGAAGAGGGAATTACAAGCTTTCGCTTCTGTTGAGTTTTCCTCCTCTTCGGCTGTGGGGATTGTGCAGCCTTCGGTTGTTTCCTCTTTTTGGGAGAAGGTCCCTTTGGAGCTTTGGACGCTTGCTTCCCTTTTTCTGCCTTTTTGCCCCTGCCCACCGGTTTGTCTGCATCGTGAATCGACCTGAGCATATCCGGTGTCAGTTCCCTAGGACCAGTTGGCCTAAACTCCTTGATCGCCCGAATTAGTCTACTGTCAGATGGCACGTCGCCATACATTGACTCCAGGATGGAGCCAATGAAGGAAAATTTCGATGCATCTTAGACGATGATCTTCTTGGTATGGAACGTACCAACAGAAGACATTGATGCACCGTCAGCAGTGGGAACATCAAATTTATCCATGGCCCATCTTGTAATCAAGATCCAGAACCGGGCCAACGACACCTCAGAGTGTCAGGATGATGAAGAGAGGCTCTGGATGAGCTGTTGCCATAGGACAAACACATAGTCCAGGTTAAGCCCGTTGTATACCCCGTACATTATTGACAGGAAGAGACGACTTGCACCATCGGATCCTGAGCTCCTTTCCGACAAGCCCTTGAAAAGGACTGTAAATAGGCCATTCCACTGTGGCGGCAGGCAAGACTTCTTGAACTTAGCGACAGAGGTGAGAACCTCTGTGTATCCCATGTTGTAAAACATGTTATACGGATGACCAACCGGAATCGTCTCCGGATGAACTCTTGAAGGGTCAACGGCAAACCCCAGCATGGTGCAGAAGCGTTGGCGAGAGACTGAGGTCTTGTGTTCTGCAAGCTCGAAAAACACCCGGTCGACGGCCTTGTCGTAGTAGGCAGTCGCGTAAACCTGCGATAGTGCCACCATTGGCACAGATTCAATTCTTGAGAGAGCCGGAGCAAGTGGGGAGTACTTCAAACATTCTATGACCGGCGACATGTATGAGTCGTACGCCAGTGGGTTAAGATCAATGACCAGACATTGTTGTGGGCGGATAGGGAGGATCTGTGAAGTAGCATGAACGGAAGAGGATTCAGCCATTTTTGCAGGTATGAAGAAGATGATGAACAGGAAACTGTTTGGGAGTATTTGCTCTTTGGAAATTTTAGAGGTAGTAAAGAGGTAAAAGGTGGTGTAGACGGCTTTTTATAGTGGGTGATAGGAGAGAGAAAAATCGTTTCAAATCCCTTATGGAAATACGAAACGGGTTCTTGAATGACAGATGGATGACAGGTGAGGCGTGCGATGATCACGTAGGAGAGAGAGTGTCAGGTTCCTAGGATCACGCCGCCCAACAAGCGCCGTTTCAGAGAGAAAATCGTTTCCATTTCCACACGCGCCTTTAATGCCAGAATGATGACTGTTGGATTTCGCACACGCGTCCACAAGTGTCAGTAAGAGCACGGCCGTTTCGAATTCACACGCGCCCACTTTTACCGTCGTTTGAATTTCGATCCTTTTAACTCCCGCCGAGTCAGCAACCTTTTGTCTTATCCTTTTAAACGGCAGCTTTTGAATTGATTAACCACGTGGATTGTTTTTGACCTCAAGTGCATGATTAACCACCAAGTTATAATACAGCCTGTAAATAATTAGCAACGGAATTTGGAAAATCAATGATTTTCGTGCAAAGAGTGGAAAAGAAAAAGAAATAAAGCAACTCTTTTAAGGATATTCTGTGATGTCAATAATGACACGAAACTGATGATCCCGGGCACGAATCTCTTCCTTCAAGGTCAAGAGAGACCTCAAAGTGTTAGTGTGGATTCCCGTTGAATTACGATCAAACGTTTATTAAGAAATGCTGAAAGGCTTCTTTTAATTAGGCTAAATAAGGGTGGCTTTCGCTTTGATTCATCAATTCTAGTCTTGAAATAAGAAAGGAAGTGAACAAAGTACTTGTGAGACCGGTGTAGCCTGTTGAACAAGTAGGTAGGAATTTATTTTAAATTGGCTTGGACAAATATAAAATCTCAGAGAAAAAAAAAATTAAAAACTGGATCCCGAGGGAAGAAACGTTATGATGTATAACAATTTCATAGGAATCACACAAAATTAAATTTGAGATTTCATTAGGGTACATTCGTCAATCCTTTGGTGAAAACTTGAGCAATATAATTGTTCACCGTCAATTCATTAGGTGTTGAATTTTGGGTTTCACTCAGCTCGTAGTGACACGAAACTAAGATCATAAACACAGATGTTGTGTAACCATAAACTTCAGCGGTAATTTCTGAGAGTCTCAAGGGTTACGTTGATGAAACGAACGTAATGGAGAAGTAAAATGGAGATGGTGTAAGAGAACGTAGTACCTCTGCTGCGAAAATTAGGACCAAGCAGGAAACTCTTAACTCATGTGAGAAAAGAGTGAGGTAGCTCACGATTAGAATAAATGTGTTAGCCTTATTGGGAAGACAAGGTTTGTGTATACCAGGTCAGGAAGGCTATTATTCAAAATCTTATGAGGCTTGGGACACATACAACAGCATGCTTCTAGGGACACTTAAGTAATTCATCAAATTTATCCCCATAAACGAACAAACACTCAAGAAAGTAAAAAAAACATATTTTTGGAGTTTTAGAGATTCTTAAAAAAAATTAAAGTAAAATAAAGAAATAAGTAAGAAGAAAAGAAAAAGAATAAAACTTAAAAAAAAGTTTGGAAAGAATATGAAAAACCGAACCCGAACGTTCGGTTGGTTTCGGTTGGAAAAAGTTGAAAAACCGAACCCGAGCGTTCGGTTGGTTTCGGTTCTAGAAAATTTTGAAAAACCGAACCCGAACCTTCGGTTGGTTTCGGTTTAGGAAAATTTTGAAAAACCGAACCCGAACCTTCGGTTGGTTTCGGTTCAACAAAATTTTGAAAAACCGAACCCGAACCTTCGGTAGGTTTTGGTTTTGAAAAGTTTTGAGAAACCAGGGAATTTAGACATGCAAGTGAAAAATATTTTTAACACAAAGAAAAACAAAATTGTACAAGAAATATATAACAAAGAAACACTACCTTTGAAGTAAGGAGCGAGTCAGATGGTTGAACCGAACCCAAACGTTCGGTTGGTTTCTCTTCTTACGTTTGAGGTTGAGAGGTAGTGTGAGGTACTGACTCTGATTCCATCATACCTAGCCCTTGCAATATTTTATTGAATGATGCTTCAGGAAGAGCTTTGGTAAAGACGTCAGCCAGTTGATCAGTGGTTCTTACGAAGTGAACTTCGACGTTTCCATCTTCCACATGATCTTTGATGAAGTGATACCTCAGTGCTATGTGTTTGGTTTTAGAGTGTTGCACTGGGTTATGACAGATCCTAATTGCAATTTCAGAGTCACAATATAGTGGGATCTTCTTCATATTGAGTCCATAGTCTCGAAGTTGACTCTGGATCCAAATCACTTGTGATGTGCAGAATGCAGCGACAATGTATTCCGCTTCGGCAGTAGACAACGACACACACGTTTGTTTCTTGGATTGCCAGCTGACCAACTTCCCGTCAAGGAATTGACAGCCACCAGTTGTGCTTTTACGGTCGAGTCCACATCCTCCAAGGTCAGCATCAGAATAGGCTTGAACGAAGAAGCCTGAGTTGGATGGATACCATAGACCTAAGGAGGTGGTTCGCTTGAGATAGCGTAAGATGTTCTTCATTGCAAGCATGTGAGGTTCGCGTGGGTTTTCCTGAAATCGAGCACAATAACACATAGAAAACATGATATCAGGTCTGCTAGCAGTTAGATACATCAGTGAGCCTATCATTTGACGATAGAGCGTGATATCGACAGCCGGTTTGTCTAGAGATGGGGTAAGCTTGGTGCCGAATCCCATTGGGATTTTGACTTTTGAGTCTCCCATCATGCCAAACTTTGCTAGGAGAGTCTTCGTGTAAGATTCCTGATTAATAAAGATGCCTTCGGGTCCCTGTCTTATGTTTAAACCAAGGAAAAAGTTAATAGGACCCATTGAGCTCATTTCAAACTTAGTCTCCATCAGCTTTCTGAATTCAGCTGTTAAGCTGGGATTCGTGGAGCCAAAGATGATGTCATCGACATAAATTTGAACTATCATAAGGTGGTTACCTTCCTTTTTGCGAAAGAAGGTTGGGTCAACCGAACCTTGTTTAAATTTAGACATCTTTAAAAATTTTGTAAGCGTTTCATACCAGGCTCTCGGAGCTTGTTTGAGGCCGTACACAGCTTTATCCAGAATATAGCAGTGATTAGGATACTTTTCGTTCATGAATCCAGGAGGTTGCTCCACATACACAGTTTCTTCGAGTTCTCCATTGAGAAATGCACATTTGACGTCCATTTGGAAAACATCAAAGTTTTTGTGAGCAGCATAAGCCAGAAATATTCTAACAGATTCTAGCCTGGCTACTGGAGCGAAAGTCTCTTCATAGTCTATCCCTTCCTCCTGACAGTATCCCTTTACCACCAGACGAGCCTTGTTCCTTATAACATTACCTTCCTTGTCCATTTTGTTCCTAAAAACCCATTTGAGACCAACAACCGAAGCATCTGGAGGAGTTGGAATGAGGCGCCAGACTTTGTTCCTTTCAAATTCGTTCAGTTCGTCTTGCATTGCTTGAACCCAATCAGAGTGATCGAGGGCAGTGTTAACTGTCTTCGGTTCAACTTTTGATACGAATGATTTAAACATACAAAACTCAACCTTTGAAAATAAGGATGTCTGTTTTGCCTTCAGTTGTGATCGGGTCAGAACCTTTTCAGATACATCACCAACTACTTGAGAGATAGGATGATCTCTGGTCCATTTGGTAAGAGGAGGGTAATTCGGATCAAAGGTTGGGTCTAGTTCAGCATTGATCATTTCTTCTGGCTCAGATAGGCTATCGAAATCAAGCGTCATATCATCATGCTCCCCCTCGATTGATGAGGTTTGAGAAACTTGAGGTTCAGGGGTTTCTTGAGGTGCTGGGCTTTCAGGCGTTGAAGCACCTTTGTTTGGAGATACATCTTCGGTTGGAGAAGCACCTTCGGTTGATGAAGGACCTTCGGTTGAAGTTGTAGAACTTGGCTCCCCCTGGACTTGTGAGCTTGGCTCCCCCTCGACATTTGAGCTTGGCTCCCCCTCGATTGAAGCATTGTTGGATGGAGAGTCATCAGTGGTCGATTCTCCTTCATGCATTCTCCTTGCAGCATCTTCGACAATCCGCTTCATATGATCAACTTTGTTGTCTGCTGCACCTGCTTCGGAGAGTGAAGCTTTCTCTGGTTCGTCAAAGAGCTCCAGAAATTTCTCGTACAAATTGGCGAGCGAGACTGTGACTTGGCCAGTTTGAGGAAAGATTTCCCCAGCGGTGTCTGCTTCGGCCTGTAGCTTCTTGACATAGCTATCGTCAAAGGTCACATAATATGTCTCTTCAATTCCCTCGTCGGCTTTGACGTCAAACTTGTTGCGGTGTTCTTCAGAATTAAATATGAAACACCTTGAGCCGAACACATGGAAAAATTTCACATTGGGCTTTCTGTTGTTTATTATCTCATATGGTGTGAGCGTGAATCGATTGTTGAGATAGGACCTGTTCTGTGTAAAACAAGCAGCAGAAATAGCATCAGCCCAAAAATAAAGAGGTAAGGAAGCGAAACTTAGCATAGTTCGGGCAGCTTCACACAAAGATCGGTTTCGTCTTTCGACTATTCCGTTCTGTTGTGGTGTGTAGGGAGCTGAGAAATTGTGACTAATTCCCTTTTCTGCAAGAAACTCTTCAAACTCCCTGTTCTTGAATTCAAGACCATTGTCGCTCCTGATATTGCGAACAACCTTCTTGAGCTGTACTTCAATTTGCTTGATAAACACTTTCAGCTTTTGAGTCGCTTTAGATTTGAGCTTTAGAAAGAACACCCATGTAAATCGTGAAAAGTCATCAACAATAACAATAATATACTTTCTACCACCGATGCTTTCGATAGATGAAGGACCACACAAATCGATATGAAGTAATTCGAGTGGTTCAACAACTTTTGTGTTGATCACAGATGGGTGACTTTGACGACTCTGCTTCCCCATTTCACATGCAGCACACAGATGCTCTCTGTCAAACTTGAGCAATGGAAGACCCCTAACATGACCTCCAGTGACAAGTCGGTTGATATCTTTAAAGTTGAGATGAGAGAGTCTTCGGTGCCACAACCAGCTTTCGTCGGATTGAGCTTTTGATAACAAGCATATAGCTGGGTTTCCTTTGATGGGTTTAAGGTTTAAGGGAAACATATCACCCTTTCGCTCTGACTTGAGAATTACTTTCGTTGTCTTTTTCTCTATGATTTCAGAACCTTCATCATCGAATGAGACTTTGAGACCTGTACCTCCAACAAGCTGAGATACACTGATGAGGTTGTGTTGGAGTCCTTCCACATAAGCCACCTTCCTTATAGTAAAGTCCCCATTTGTTATCATCCCGTATCCCTTTATGGTGCCGAAAGAATTATTTCCAAACTTGACGTTGCCACCATTTGTAAGAGATCTGTATTCCCTGAGCTCCTCTTTCCTCCCTATCATGTGACGTGAGCAGCCACTATCGATATACCATTCTTCGTCGAACTGCTCGTCACTTATAACCTGCAAAAATTAGGCAAATTTAGGAACCCAAAGTTTCTTGGGTCCATGTGAGCTTTTCATGGGAACAGGAACAGTAAGAGAGATGTCAACTAGATATGTTCGTTTTATGAGAGTTGTTTCATCTTTCTTTTTAATGGTAAAAACTTTTATCTTATTAGGATTGGGTGTGTTCGGTTTGGACTCTGGTTTGGATTCATTGACCTTCTGCTTTCCCTTTTGTTCAGCTGACGAATGAGATTTTTGAGAACAAGCGGAATTAGCTTTAGAGCCAGATGGACATGATTCGGTGGAAGTAGAAGAATTAGAAGAACGAGAAGAATTAGAATGAGAGGGTTTGGATTCAGAGGACTTCCTAGCTGGAGACTTTAGGTGACCTTTTTGCTTTTGATCGTTGGAGGGACTGACCTTAGAGTCTTGTTCTCTTTTGACTTCAGAACCGAACCTTTGCGTTTGGTTGGAGCTGTTCTTGGAACCGAACCTTTGGTTTCGGTTGAAGTCTTTTTTAGAACCGAACCTTTGCCTTCGGTTGGTATTTTCTCGTGAACCGAACCTTGGTTTTCGGTTGTTGTGACTTTCAGGCTTTCCTACAGGATTGTTTTCATACTTCAGATTCTTGTCTTGGTGTGAGAAGTATGCATTCTGGGATTGCCAGAATTGTTTCCTTTCAGAAAGGTTCTTCCTGTATCTTTGGCTCCTTTCTCTCTTCCTATTCCTCATCTGCTTAGGTTGATGATGAACATTCGCTTTCGTTTTCGGTGTCTCCTTGGCTGGTTCCTTTTGAACTGCAGGAGTTTTACTTTGAGCCGAGGGAGCAGAGGGAATGTCTGTAGAAGTTCCACTTTGAGCTGAGGGAGTAGAGGTAGTGTCTTCTTTTGCCGAACGATCATCTTCCTGAGGAATATCTTTCGTACCACTGGTGCTTGGCTCATCGAAATTATCCGGCTTATTCAAGGGTTCAGGTATGTATCTTCCTTTACTCATCCAGGAGGTTCTTTCAGATAAGCCAACAGTTTCGTTTGCATTATCTATTGGAGCTTCCCAGAAGTATTCATCGCAGCCATCAGCATTGTCTTTGTTTACGATAGCTGTGAGTTCAGCTGTTTGATGTTCGGTTACTCCAGTTACCTTGTATACTTGATTCGGAGTGGTCCTGACCTTTTGATACACAACTGCTTTCTCAACCAATATCGGGGACTTTTGTTGGGACAATCGAGCGAACTCCACTGAATTTTCAGAAATAAGATTCTTGTGGTTTTTAGGTTTGCTTTTAATAAATTCTGAGCAGTCAACTTTGTCCTCTACAGAAATTTCACTCATGTTTTCGTCCTCGTTAAGCTCAGATGCATTTTCAACATCAATTTTGTTTTCTGAGCTTACGTTGGCGTTTAAAGAGTCAAATTTTTGCATGGTTTCGGTTCTCAGTTTAAGTCTGTCATTTTCATCCAAAAGATTTTTAAGCATGTCCTTATGGTCCTTGGATTTAATGAAGGACTCAATTTTGTCCAGTCCATACATGTAGGTCGGATTGACATCATCAGACGATATCACACTCTCACAATTGTAGGCTTCAGCATCGATTTCATCCTCCTTAAACTCTAGGAAGGCAAAATCATGCGATGGATCTTTTAGCCTATTTCACAATCCAAGTGAAGTTGAGTAATATTAGAATACAAACATTTAGCAATTAAACAAAAAACATTCCGCTGTTTCAACAATTTTAAATTGTCTCTTTGCAAATAAATGTTTTCGTCTTAAACTTTAACTAATTCCGACTCCTTTAACTCGATCCACATTCTCCGTTCCTCACTCTTCGACGCCACCCTGCTTAATTGATCAGTTAGGTTAGAATTGGTGACTCGAGTTTGAGTTAAGCTACTATCTAGATGAGAAATTCTTGTATTAACATTTTTTAGTTATTTCTCATATGAGGATGGTGGTACTTTGGATGAAATAAAAATAGATTGTACCTTCTTTATCAGTTCATCGAGCTCATTGAACTGCTGGCTGAGTGGTTTGGCCGTAAAGCACATGTCCTCCTGCACCTTCGGTCCATCGCTTCCACCATCGGTGTTGTATCCCCTCATTTGAGATACGTCAGTCACCATGAAGCATCTTCCTCCACTGCTTTCCTCCTTAGCCACATAAGCCTTTCCATGGGTAGGCTTCCTCACTTCATCGTCTTCTGAGTCGGTGGACCAAACTTCCGTGCTACCGAACTCGTCATCATTAACCGAACCCTGCACAATAAGAGCATTAATAGAGGGGTTGGCGGTAGACTTCTTCTTTCTCAAGTCGTCCAATCTTTTCTGCAACACAGCTTCCTCATCATTTCCATCATCCTTTTCAGCCATCTTCTTAAGGACACAGTCCTTAGCATAGTGGTTTTTCCCACCATAGTAGAAACAGCTTACTCCAGAATCGCCATCCACCTTTGGTTCCTTCTTGGGCTCCTCAGCCTTCGGTTCATTGTTCACCTTTTCAGAGCTGTAACTCCCCTGCCAGTTTCGGTTTTTGTTGCTGGGGAATCTCTTCTTTATGAACCTCTTGGGATTGGACACCATCATGGCATAATCCTCAGACGTGAGGTCATATTCCTCCAAGTTGAGGTCTTCATCCTCCATTACAGCTTTACTTTTAGATAGGAGGGCCAACGAACCAAGACTAGAAACGACGTTCTTCTCTTGCAGCACAATCTTCTCTTGGGACTTGAGAATGCCCACCAGTTTCGCCAAAGAGTATGATTTAAACTGCTCATGGGCTTTGACTGTGGAAACCACTGCTCTCCATTCAGACCTCAGTCCATTCAAGAAAGTAACCTTCTGTTCGATAAGCTTCCTTTCAATATCGTGTTTGATCATCTTGCTGAGAAGATGATTGAAGCGATCGAATGTCTGGGTCACCGTTTCTTCGGCCCCTTGCCTGAATTCTCCAAACTCAGATAAAAGCAAAGTTTGGATAGAATGTTCAAGATCCTCGTCTGTAGAATACAGTTCACGAAGTCTATCCCAAACTTCCTTTGCCGTCGTGCATGAGCTAACCAATCTGAATGTGTCGGACTGGAGGGCGAATCTGATCAACCTTAACGCCTTAATATTGCACTGAAATTTGTCCTTTTCATCTTGTGCAATATCCTTCACATCCTTTAGCAGATCATTGTACTCCTTTTGTGTCTTAATAATCCTGGACGTTGCAGAATGAGAAAACGGTCCATTGATAATAGCTTCCCATATGAGGTACCCATTATCCTCCGATCCAATCACGTAGTCTTCAAAGTGATGTGCCCATACTTCATAGTCATGGGTGTATAAGATTGGAATCTTTGTCGTCGAACCGATGCAGTTGGAAATATTAATAGGGTTTGATTGCGTCGCGTCCATTATGATCGTAAAAACCTGTTCAAAGATCAGACTTGTAATAAAGCAGATTAGGGTAAAACAATAAATATCAAGATACGTCAATAAAGAGATGACGGCTCAATAAATATTGATGATTGCGGAAAAACCCTAATGGAAATCTTTTTCACAGAAAAGATGTGTATCGATTACACAGCCTCCCGCTCTGATACCAATTGATGAGATTAAAAAACAACCTTTAATCTACGAAGATCGATTAGATCTTGAACAGGTATGTAAATATAAAACTATATGAACGCAATAATAAGAACAAGACGAAATTGAATCAAATGTGTCAAATGATTAAACAAAATCCTCAGAAGAGCTCGATTAAGAACATCAACTATAGAGGATTGGTAGGTTACAAGAACGATTAAAGAAAACCTGTTATACTCTAGATGAATCGCTATTTCGTTAATCTCTAAATCGTTAACCTAATATGCATGCAAGCATAAACTTATATACAAAACATAAAAGGCTCTCGGTTGGACAGGCCCAAACCGGAATACAAAATAACTTATACTATCGAGCCCAAAAGACGCAATCTTCAAAATAATCTTCAGCCCAACAGATGGGTTTGAGGTTAAGAGGAAACATTTCACCTTTACGTTCAGATTTGAGAATAACTCTTTTCGTCTTCTTCTCAACAATTTCAGAACCCTCATCGTCGAATGAGACTTTGAGACTAGTACCTCCAACGAGCTGAGATACACTGATGAGGTTGTGTTGTAGCCCTTCCACGTATGCAACCTTCCTTATCGTGAAATCACCGTTAGTAATCATTCCATATCCTTTTATGGTGCCGAAGGAGTTGTTTCCAAACTTTACGTTTCCACCATTTGAAAGAGACCTGTATTCCCTTAGCTCTTCTTTCCTTCTTGTCATGTGATGTGAGCAGCCACTGTCAATATACCATTCTTCGTCAAACTGCTCGTCACTGATAACCTGCAAAAATTAAGCAGATTTAGGAACCCAAAGTTTCTTGGGTCCACGTGAGCCTTTTACAGGAATAGGAATAGTAAGATAGATGTCAACAAGATATGTTCATTTTATTAATGTTGTTTCATCTTTCTTTTTGATGGTAAAAACTTTAATTTTATAGGATTTGGTGCTTTCGGTTTTGACTCTGGTTCAAACGCTGAAACCTTCTGTTTTCCCTTTTGTTCTGCTGATGATTGAGATTTTTGAGAAAAAGCAGAATGGGATTTAGAATAAGGTGAAGAAGAGTTGGAAGAATTAGCAGAATTAGATGAGATAGAATGAGAGAGCTTAGATTGAGATGATTTCTTGGCTGGAGACTCTAGGTGACCCTTTTGCTTTTGATCATTGGTGGAACTGACCTTAGAGCTTTGATCTCTTTTGATTTCCGAACCGAACCTTTGCTTTCGGTTGGTGTAGTTCTCTGAACCGAACTTCTGCTTTCGGTTGAAATCATTTTCTGAACCGAACCTCTGCTTTCGGTTGATATTTTTCTCCGAACCAAACCTCTGCTTTCGGTTGTTGTGTCTCTCTTGCGATTCGATAGGATTTTTCTCAAACTTTAGGTTCTTGTGTTGATGAGAGAAATAAGCATTTTGGGATTGCCAGAACTGTTTTCTTTCAGAGAGATTCTTCCTGTATCTCTAATTCCTTTGATGTTTCTGATTTCTCATCTGCTTCGGTTGATGATGGATATTAGCTTTCGGTTTCGGTTTTTCTATGGCTGGTTCACTCTGAACTGAGGAAGTTTCACTTGAAGTTGTGACTTCTTTTGCTGGAAATCCTTTTTCTTGAGGAATGTCTTTCGTACCGCTTGTGCTTGGCACATCGAAGTTATCAGGTTTATTCAAGGGTTCTGGTACGTATCTCCCTTTGCTTTTCCATGAGGTCCTTTCAGACAAACCTACTGTTTCATTAGCATTATCGATTGGAGCTGACCAGAAGAACTCATCGCAGCCATCAGCATTGTCTTCGTTTACAATAGCTGTGAGTTCAGCAGTCTGATGTTCGGTTACGCCTGTGACCTTGTATACCTGATTTGGAGTGGTTCTAACCTTTTGATATACTACGGCCTTCTCTGCAAGAATCGGGGACTTTTGTTGGGACAAACGAGCGAACTCTACTGAATTTTCTGAAATTAGATTCTTGTGATTTTCGGGTTCGCTTTTTACAAATTCTGAGCAGTCAACCGTGTCCTCTACAGAAATTTCACTCATATTATCGTCCTCATTAAGCTCAGATGCATTTTCAACATCAATTTTATTTTCTGAGCTCAAGTTGACGTTTAAAGAATCAAATTTTTGTATGGTTTCGGTTCTCAGTTTCAGTTTATCATTTTCATCCAAAAGGTTTTTAAGCATGTTCTTATGGTCCTTGGATTTAATGAAAGATTCTATTTTGTCCAGTCCATACATGTACGTCGGATTAACGTTCTCAGATGAAATAACACTCTCACAATTATACGCTTCAGCATCAATTTCATCCTCCTTAAATTCAAGGAAGGGTAAAATCATGCGATGAATCTTTTGTCCTATTTCACAATCCAAATGAAGCTGAGTAATATTAGTGTAAAGACGTTTGGCAATTAAACAAAAAACATTTCGCTGTTTCAACAACTTTAAATTGTCTCTCTGTAAATAAATGTTTTCATCTTTTGTTTTGATTAATTCCGACTCCTTTAGTTCGATCCACATGCGTCGTTCCTCACTCTTCGAAGACACCCTGCTTAATTGGTCAGTTAGGTTAGAATTGGTGACTCGAGTTTGAGTTAAACTACTATCTAGATGAGAGATTCTTGAATTAACACTTTTTAGTTCTTTTGCATATGAGCTTTGTGGGACTTTAAATGAGACAAAGATGGATTGTACCTTCTTGATCAGTTCGTCGAGCTCGTTGAACTGTACGCTGAGCGGCTTAGCTGTAAAGCACATATCCTGTTGCTCCTTCGGTTCATTACTCCCACCATCAGTGTTGTATCCCCTCATCTGAGATACGTCGGACACCATCAAGCACCTTCCTCCACTGCTTTCTTCTTTAGCTACACAGGCCTTTCCATGGGAAGGCATCCTCACTTCATCGTCTTCAGAGTCGGTTGACCAAACCTCCACGCCACCGAATTCGTCATCAGCAACCGAACCCTGCACAATTAGAGCGTTCATAGAAGGGTTAGCGGTAGATTTCTTCTTCCTTATCTCATCAAGCTTTTTCTGCAGCAAAGCTTCCTCATCCTTTTCCTCATCCTTTTCAGCCATCTTTTTAAGGACACAATCCTTTGCATAGTGGTTCTTCCCACCACAATAGTAACAGCTTACTCCAGAATCACCATCTGCCTTCGGTTCCTTCTTAGGCTCTTCAACCTTCGGTTCATTATTAACTTTTTCAGAACTATAACTCCCCTGCCAGTTTCGGTTTTTGTTGGAGGGAAATCTCTTTTTGATGAAACCACATTCTTCTCCTGCAACACAATCTTCTGGACAGGAGGGCTAACGAACCTAGGCTTTACTTTTGGAATGCCCACCAGTTTTACTTTTGGACAGGAGGGCTAACGAACCTAGGCTTGAAACCACATTCTTCTCCTGCAACACAATCTTCTCCTGAGATTTGAGAATGCCCACCAGTTTCGCCAAAGAATATGTTTTAAATTGCTCGTGGGCTTTAACTGTGGACACGACTGCTCTCCACTCTGATCTTAGACCATTTAAGAAGGTAACCTTCTGCTCAATAACCTTCCTTTCGATGTCATGTTTGATCATCTTGCTAAGAAGATGATTGAAGCGATCGAACGTTTGGATCACAGTTTCTTCGGTTCCTTGCTAGAATTCACCAAACTCAGATAAGAGTAATGTTTGAATGGAATGTTCTAGATCTTCGTCTGTAGAGTACAGTTCACGTAACCTGTCCCATATTTCTTTTTCCGTCGTGCATGAACTTACCAGCCTGAAAGTGTCGGACTGAAGGGCGAATCTGATCAATCTTAACGCCTTGATGTTGCACTGAAATTTATCTTTTTCATCTTGCGCAATATCTTTAACATCTTTCAGAAGATCATTATACTCCTTTTGAGTTTTAATAATCCTTGAAGTTGCAGAATGAGAAAACGGTCCATTAATGATTGCTTCCCAGATGAGGTATCCATTATCCTCAGATCCTATAACATAATCTTCAAAGTGATGCACCCAGACTTCATAATCATGGGTGTACAGGATGGGAATCTTCGTTGTTGATCCATTGTTGTTCGAAATATTGATGGGATTCGATTGCGACTCGTCCATAATGATCGAATAACCTGTTTAAAGATCAGACTTGTAATAAATCAAATTAGGGCAAAACAATAAATATCGAGATACGTCAATAATGAGATGACGGCTCAATAAATATCAGTAATTGCGGAAAAACCCTAATCGAAACCTTTTTCACAGAAAAGAAGTGTATCGATTACACAGCCTCCTGCTTTGATACCAATTGATGAGTTAAAATAACTTGAAGATCGATTAGATCTTAAACAGGTAAATTAAAGAGCAAACAGCAAGAACACGAAAACAGTAAAAAACTCAAGAATGGATCGGACAATGTCGAATGATTATAAACAATCCTCAGAAGAGCTCGATGAAGAACTACAACTGTAGAAGATTAAAGGTTTACAAGAACGATAAAGAAATCTGCAAAGCTATCATAATTCTGTAAATCGTATTCTAGATCGTTAACCTAATATGCATGCAAGCATATTATTATATAGTAAACCCTACAAGCTCACGGTTGGACAGGCCCAAACCGGAGTGCAAAACTGGACTATAAACCGAGCCCAATGGCGCAATACAAAATAATTCCTACGATACCCAACACCTCTAATGGCTTACAAACACCAACTAGCAAGAGGATGATTTGAGAGAGAGGAGAGGGGATCAAAATCGGCCAGGGTTTCTTTTTAAAGCAAAAGTACCGATTTCCTTAACCCTTGGGGTCTATTTATACTTGTAAGGCTCCTAGGGTTTCACCCTTAAACCCTAATTGGATAACTTAGGCCCTAAGCAATCCAATACCCTAATTGATAACCCTTTGGAGGATTTCAAGGCGTATCCAAAGTCCTTAAAACCATCTACCATTATCCATAAGGGATTTATAGCCCAAAGTACAACTATCACACAATTGACAATTTATACCCCTTTATTCAATTAATCTATTTAAGTCACCAAATTAATTCTCAATTAATTTATGACTTATATTAATCAAATAACAATAATATTCTTCCTTATATTATTCTCATAATATATTAATAATATTTCTTCTCTCATAATAAATCATCCTGTCAAGTTGCTATGGTGAAGGCAACCCAAAAGGACCATGCACAACCGGGTCAAATACTTGCCTAATATAGTTGCAGCCTTAGACACTATTCCAACACATAACCCATATGGTCCAGGATTTCTTGGGTTTGCTTCAGATCAATTTCCATGGTAAACTCAGGCCTATCATTAATTTGCAGCGATTCTCGAATGATTTTCTTGGTAATTAGAACTTTCTTTCCTTGCACAGTTGCCTCAAGATATTTTCTTCGTTGTCATTTCTTTCCACATAGGCGCTTCTCCAAAAGTCTTTAATCAATCTTTGACTAATTGTTGGACTAGTGGTGAAGGCATAGACTAAGCAACAGTTTCTTAGACCATCAACAATGAATTTGAGATCGCTGTGGGCAGTCGGAGGATCTTCTAGAAAAATGGCTGAATTGTGCACCTTTGCAAACTCAAGATCTCCCATGTTGATCTAAAAAACACAAGCATACATTAGAGCATTAGAAAAAAATTAAGAGATTTTAATTAATAAAAAAAAATACCTGTGAATTTTTAGGTGTACAACCATACACCTATATCCAGCCACACACAATGTGTGTAGCCGCACACGGTGTACAACCGTACATGGGTTCCAACTGTACAATGCCAGCCGCACACAAGTTCAGCTGCACATGAGGGGTGTGCAACCGCACACGGATTCAGCCGTACACGGGGGGTGTGCAGCCGCACATGGCACCAGCCGCACACGGACCATCCGCACACGGCGTGTGCGGCCACACACACGCAGTCGGAAACGAAAACCTTCGATTAACCACCAGTTCAAGATCGATTTTGCTCAGAAACTACATTATGGGAGTCGATTTCACAGTTCTTACTTATTAACCAACTTATAATCATTATTAGAAAGACACTATAACTTATCACTTTTTACTATTTACAAAATATTATTTGGGTTATTTAAGTTAAACTAAAATTTATATTTAAGTTGATCCTATAATGTTATATTGAAATTTATAATGTAAGTATTTTATACAAATAGTTCAAAAGTTGTAGCTTTAAAATGATAATGATTTACACCCAACAATATATTAAAACTAATAAATTAAGTACAATATGTTAAAAGTTAAAAAACATAACTTTATAAGTAGAAGTAAATATACTATTTTAATATTGAAATTTAGTTTGTATATGATTACACTTTATATATGATATTTATTTAATCTTATTAACCAACTTATAACCATTATTAGGAAGAAATTGAAAAGTCTTGGGAGTTTCAAATGAATGTGGTGAAAGGAAAAATGCATGGAAGTTTCAAATGAATGTGGGGAAAGGAAAAATGCTAGCTTTATAAGATATATAGATATAGATATAGATATAGATATAGATATAGATATAGATAGATATAGTGTCACACCCCCAAACCTGAAAGGCAGAAACGTTCGGGGGCGGATGACTTCATGTGGTAACGTAACAAATGAATACATAGTAAAGAAAGCAATACAACCATCATATATATAATTGAAAGTTTACATTTGTCAAAAGTTACATGTTCAAAACCAATTACAATATGATCTCAAAATATGAGATTAAACTGGCGCCGCAGCATCCCTTCTTCAAAATCATATTCATACCTGAAATTACTGAATCCCTGGGACATACAAGTAATTTTGAAAGAGTAGATCAACATTTAAGCTGGTGAGTTTCATAAGTATTAAATGACAAAGCTTTGTTATGAAATGAAATGTTTTGTCCTTGTTTGTTTGTTTCTAGAAAATCCTATATTTTCTACTAGTATAAAAGTAGCTTTCTCTCAAGACCAATGTTTGTTTATAAAATGTATGTAAGTGTAAAATAACCAATATGTTTGAAAACCTCGTAAATCAATGCATTTTTAATATCCCATGTGAGTTTTATAACGATACTATTGACTCGGAATGCCTATACACAACGTTCTTCAGGCGTTGGAATGTTATGACGTTTGTTACCCCAAATGATGGACTGTAGCTAACAGTCAAGGCGCGGGTTGTCAAGCCCGTATAGATCTATACACAAACACCATGCTCCCCGTCCAAGGGATTCTGGTATATAATACAGGACTTGAAATGTGTACTCGAACGTACGTGAAGATAATGTCTCACAAATCGTGGTATAAACACAGATTTACGTGTTAAAATGTTCGTTTGTTCTTGTATATGAAAGTGACTTCTTGAAAATCGTGTTTCTAGTATGTAAAAGTTAGCAATATCCTCATAAAACTATACCTATTATAGTTTTCTAAAAGTGTGTCTCGTTTGTTTAGAAATACCTAGAAAAGGAATCACTTGTTATGAAAGTATAGATTTTTGTAGAGCCTAAGATAGACAAGTATACATATAATCTAAGAAAATGTTTAGTTTATACATGCATTACAACAATTTATATTTCAAAAGATAGAATGCTATTGTAACATATTTTATATACGAAAGTTCCCTATAAAGTTTATAAATCACATATGATTTGGTTAAATAAAAGCATATGATAATTCTACTTTATATAACACACGATGATACTCGTGTGTTTTACTTGTATTCCCCCCCCCCCCCTGAAAGCATATAAAAGCATTTATAGAACATTTAAAAGGTTAATTAAGGGGTATGAACTCACTTGAAAGTTTGAAGAAACCGAGATGGAAACCGGGCAGAATTTCGTCTCGGGAAACGGATTTTTCTCGAGATTCTCAGGAATCTCGGGAGTAAAAACGACCTTCGGGACTTGAGCAAAATGACCGGGGCTTCAGGTTAGAACGGGCACGGAAAACGAGGCAAGAACGCAAAAGAAAGGTGAGAAATGGAGCCCTTTCTTCGGAACCCTCGCATCCCTTTTATAGGGGCTGGAACCGCCTCGGTACGCGGGGCGTACGCGTACGTCATGCATGACCGAGTCCTCGACTGCCTCGGACTTCGGATGGGACAAGGGGTAGCTTTGCATAGGTCGGGACGTGGAAGATCCGAGGCCTAGGCCTTGAGTACGTGGGGCGTACGTGGGTACGCAGGGCGTACTTCGGCCCTATCTGCTGACTCCCTTCGGATAATACCAAACAATTATAGTTAAATTTATATTTAATTTAATTAATAAACTTCTAAAATTCATATCTTCTTCATACGAATTCCGTTTTTGATGGTCTTTATATCCACGCGTAGGTGAGACTACGCTCTACAACTTTCGTTTAGATTCCGTCGGCAAATTTCGAAATTAATTTTATTATTTATTTTTTAAAATGTCGTGTTTAAGGAATTTCTCTAAAATTCATAACTTCTTTATCTGACGTCGGTTTTTGCCAGACTTTTTACCGCTGAATTACCATTGTCGAGACCTTCGATTCTCGTTTAGGTCATTCCGGCCAAAATTCGCTCGATCTCCGATTCGAGTTTTTAGCTGTCTGTTGTTAAGCCGAACTTGGAAAAATCATAACTTCAATATACGAAGCCGGATTTGGGCGTTCTTTTTTTTTTTAAGTACGATCCCGGTTTAATGACATTAACATAGTAGGTAATTAAAATAGAAACTTTTTGGGAATTTTATTATCAAAGTTAATTTTATTAACTCAAGGTGGTTACAATACTTGACTTTTTAGATCATTACAAAGAGTTGAAATATCGGGTTGTCACATCATCCCCCCGTTAGAGGGAATTTCGTCCCGAAATTTAAAATAGTAAAGATACTAGTGGATCAGAGAAAAAGATGAGGGTACTTTTGTTTCATCTGATCTTCGCGTTCCCATGTGAATTCTGGTCCCCGCTTGGCGTTCTAGCGAACCTTCACGATGGGTATGCGACTTTGTTTTGTTTGTTTGATCTCTTGGTCCATGATTTCTACCGGTTCTTCCACAAAGTTGAGGCTCTCGTTGATCTCAATCTCGTCGAGTGGAATAACAAGAGTCTCATCGGACAGACACTTTTTCAAGTTCGAGACAAGGTAGGTTGGATGTATGTTACTAAGTTCACGCGGTAGGTTAAGTTTGTAAGCCACAGGGCCGATTCTAGCAAGAATCTCGAAAGGCCATATGTATCTTGGATTTAGTTTCCCGCGCTTCCCAAAGCGTATTAAACCTTTCCACGGCGAGACCTTCAATAAAACGTGGTCTCCTACCTGGAATTCCAAAGGTTTCCTCCTTTGGTCAGCGTAGCTTTTCTGTCGGTCTCTGGAGGCTTTCAACCGTTCACGAATTTGAACGATCTTCTCTGTCGTTTCTCGTATGATTTCCGGACCGGTGAGAGTGCTTTCAGGAACTCGTCCTCTAGCTAACTGGGTATCGCCAACTTCAGTCCAGCACAGAGGGGATCTGCACTTTCGACCATAGAGGGCTTCAAACGGAGCAGCCTTTATGGTTGAATGATAACTATTGTTGTATGAAAATTCGACAAGGGGTAAATGCATATCCCATGCCTTTCCAAAGTCAATCACACAGGCTCTCAGCATATCTTCCAAAGTTTGTATCGTTCTCTCACTTTGTCCATCTGTTTTGATGGGTTTTGAGCATTCTAACACTTCCTAAGTGTACATGCAACCCTAATAACCTTGGATCTATGTTTGTCTAATTATCATGCAAAGTTGAATTCCAAGGTTATATTCCTATCTAGAATACATGGGGAACAATTTTTTCTTGAATAAAAGATAGAATAACTTACCTTGTAGTTGCTTGTGTTCCTTGAAACCTTGTGAGCCTAGCACCCCAAGTGTGATGCCTCAAATGCTTCACACAACACCAAATGCTCTTGGAGAGACTTTAGAGAGAATTCACACTTCTTCAAATTGGCCTAGCCCTCAAGTTTCTTATATGTCTTGTGTGTGTTGCCAATTTGTGGAGAATGGGACCTTTATATAGTGTTGTGTCATGACTCTTCATTTTCATGACCCATGGGTTTGTAACTCCCATGGAGCATCCATGGAGCATCCTATGGGTAAAGCCCAACTTGATAATCCATGGAGCCTTTTAGCCCACTATACAAGATATGAATGATTTACATAATCAACCCATATATTTAATTAGTTATCCTTTGATCACTTAATTAATTCCAAATTAATTCTTTGATCAAACTAATCAAATAATATTATTAATATATTAGAACTTATAATATATTAATAATCTCCAAGTGATATTTCTCTCATTTAGTCTATCCAATTGCATGGTGCCATGCAACCCAAATGGACCATGCCGGGTCGGGTCAAGTACACCCCAGAAATAGTTATGGACTTAGACACCTTATCCAACAGTCTCCCACTTGGATAAGTCTAATAACTATAAGTCTAGTACTTCAGGAACCGACCGACAATCGTAGCTCTTTCAAGGTTTCTCGGAACTGAGAAGATGATGGTACGCCATTTAAGATAAGAGATCATATAATCCTCTGTTCTAGATACCAGCCGGACAAACACATGGAACATTGTCTTGCTTATTGTCCAGCATTTGTTTCCCGATTTCCGATTTATTTGACATAGAACTCAACTGAACACATCAATTTAGTTCTGACCGGGCCCGGTACATAGGTCAAAACAAAATCATCGAGGGGCCCAGAGATCAGCTTCTAATCCAAGAAGGAATAGATAAACTTCGACTCATATGTTTGTTCTACCACTCATTGAATTACACACAAAGGCACGTTTTATAACATCGAGTTACCAATGCGTTTACGTACAATCAATGCATAACCAACTCGTAAGTAACAAATCATATCTCTAGGTTTGAAGACTTATATGATATTACCGTCTCACGATCACTCGAGATAAAATTCCATGAAGTGATTCCAGTGAGCGTGGGTTGAGTCCAATGCTCAGAACTTATGAGCACTCATGATTGTTGTAGCCATGTCCAACACCTTAGACCTCTGCAACCAATCATGTCAGTCTTGATTCATACCTACTTCCGACATATGACCGACTGTGGAGGTTTGAATAATATGATATACCAACCAAAATTATTCTGGAAGTCAAAACATGCAAAAGAAATATAGTAAAAGATCGACAAGAGATAGCAACACTTTACTCATAAATAAAACACCTTTTATTCATCATCAAATGTCAATTACACTTTACAAATTTCTGGGTTATCTAACTACTAAAACTTATATCATCCTTCAGCCCTATGCTCCGAGCATGCTGGAGATGCTTAACCCTACTCAGTCCCTTCGTGAGGGGATCTGCCGGGTTCTCATCCGATGATACCCTCTTCGCCACGAGGAGTCCTTCGTCGATTCGATGTCTGATAAAATGGTATTTTCTGTCGATGTGTCTGGATCTCCCGTGATCCCTTGGTTCCTTGGCTAAGGCAACAACACTTTCACTATCACAGAAAATTTCCATTGGCTCTTTAATAGCTGGTACAACTCCAAGGTCTCCAATGAAGTTCTTCAGCCATATCGCCTCCTTTGCCGCCTCGCTAGCTGCAATATACTCTGATTCACAAGTAGAATCTGCCACTGTCTCTTGCTTGGAACTCTTCCAAGAAATTGCTCCTCCGTTTAGGGTAAAGACCCAGCCCGACTGAGAGCGGAAATTATCCCTATCAGTCTGGAAGCTAGCATCACTGTACCCTTCAACTCTCAAGTCATCACTCCCACCGAGGGTAAGGACCCAGTCCCTAGTCCTCCGTAGGTACTTGAGGATATTCTTTACCGTAGTCCAGTGTGCCTTGCCAGGGTTCCCCTGATACCTGCTAACCATGCTTAGGGCAAAGGCTACATCAGGTCGAGTACACGTCATAGCATACATGATCGATCCTACAGCCAAAGCATAAGGTATCCGACTCATTTCTGCTATCTCAACCTCAGTGCTAGGGCTTTGTGTCTTACTCAATCTGGCGTTACTCTGGATAGGTAACTCTCCTTTCTTGGAATCCTGCATGCCGAATCTCTTCAGCACCTTATCCAAGTATGTACTCTGACTAAGTCCAATTAGTCTTTTACTCCTGTTTCTCAAAATCCTTATCCCTAGAATATAGGCAGCTTCTCCTAGGTCCTTCATAGAGAAACACTTCCCAAGCCAGGACTTAACTTCCTGCAAAGTTGGGATGTCAATTCCTATAAGTAGTATGTCATCCACATACAATACCAAAAAGCTAACTATACTCCCACTAGCCTTGACATACACACAAGATTCATCTTCACTTCTAGAAAAGCCAAATTCCTTGACCTTTTCATCAAAGCAAAGATTCCATTTGCGAGGTGCTTGCTTCAATCCATAAATGGATTTCTCAAGCTTACACACTCTGTTAGGGTACTCGTCGCTGACAAAACCCTCTGGCTGACTCATGAAAACATCTTCAGCCAACATTCCATTAAGGAAAGCGGTTTTGACATCCATTTGCCAAATTTCATAGTCATGAAATGCAGCTATGGCTAACATAACCCTAATAGACTTAATCTTGGCTACTGGAGAAAAAGTCTCATCATAATCCACTCCAAGGATTTGAGAGAACCCCTTTGCAACTAGTCTAGCCTTATACGTGTGTACATTACCATCCATGTCGGTCTTCTTCTTGAAGATCCATTTGTACCCCACTGTCTTACGACCTGGTACATTTTCAACCAAGTTCCAAACTTGATTGTCATACATGGATTGTATCTCGCTATCCATTGCCTCTTTCCACTTGGCTGACTCAGGGCCTACCATGGCTTCCGCATAACTTTTAGGTTCATCCAGACCTATCAGTGTCTCATCACTGATAAGTGTATCACCTTCTGCAGTAATATGGAAACCATAGTAATGCTCAGGAGCATTCCTAACCCTTGTGGAACGCCTCAGAGGTATGGACTTGTCAATTGGCTCAACAGGAGTTTCCTCCTCAGGTTGAGTGCTAGGGTTTGAAGTTCCTTCACCGCTTGACTCTTGAATTTCTTCAAGATCAATTTGCCTCCCACTGTCTCCTTGGCTTATAAATTCTCTCTCTCGAAAGACTCCTCTTCTTGCTATAAAGACCACATTGTCACTAGGTCTGTAGAAGAGGTAACCAAAGGATTGTTGTGGGTAGCCAATGAAAATAAACCTCTCGCTTCGAGGTTCAAGCTTATCATGAGTCTCGCGTCTCACGAAAGCCTCGCAACCCCAAATCTTGATGTGGTCTAGTTTAGGTACTTTACCAGTCCACATCTCGTGAGGAGTTTTGGCAACTTTCTTTGTAGGGACTAGATTAAGAATATGGGCGGCAGTCTCTAAGGCATACCCCCAAAATGAGATTGGTAGCGTAACTCGACTCATCATGGAACGAACCATATCCAACAAGGTTCGATTACGCCTCTCAGCCACACCATTCAACTGTGGTGTCCTGGGAGGTGTCAATTGTGAGACAATCCCACATTCCCTAAGATAGTCGAGGAACTCTAAACTAAGATACTCACCTCCTCGATCGGATCGAAGCATCTTAATGTTCCTACCCAATTGATTCTCGACTTCCTGTTTAAATTCCTTAAACCTCTCGAAAGTCTCTGACTTATGCTTGATTAAGTAGACATATCCATATCTACTGTAATCATCAGTAAAAGTCAAATAATAACGATTAGCATCCCTTGTGGCATGTTTGAATGGTCCACACACATCCGTGTGTATAAGGTCCAACAAACCTTCACCCCTCTCACACGAGCCTATGAAGGGTGACTTTGTCATTTTTCCAAGTAAGCATGATTCGCAACTATCATCTGACTTTAGGTCAAACGACTCCAAGACTCCATCCTTTTGGAGTTGGCCTATGCGTTTCTTGCTTATATGTCCAAGACGACAATGCCATAATGATGCTTTATCCAAGTTATTATTATTAGTAGAATCAATACACAAAACATTATTTCCCAAGTTATCTACAACAGATACAGCTTCATACACACCATCACAAGGTAATGCTTTAAAATAAAAGACATTATTATAGAAAACATCTATAGAACCAACTTCATTATTAAATGAAAAGGTAAACCCTTGTTTGTACAAAGCATGAAAGGAAATAATATTTCTTGCCATTCCTGGCGAATAACAACACTTATTCAAATCTAAATTAAACCCACTACTTAGCGATAAAGTATAAACTCCAATCTTGGTAACAGGTAAAGCTTTCCTATTCCCCATGATCAAGTTTATTCTTCCTTGCTCCACATTCTCACTTCTTCTTAGTCCCTGCAAGTCACAACAAATATGAATACCACAACCGGTATCAAGGACCCAAGACTTAGAATGGGGTGAGTTATTAGAAATGAAAGTGTAAGTACCTGCATGGTTGGGTTTGACTTTCCCATCCTTCACATCCTGCTGGTACTTTGGGCAGTTCCGCTTCCAATGAGATTTTTCATGACAATAGAAGCATTCAGCCTCTTTTGGGTCAAAAGAAGGAGTGACGAAACCTTTCTTGGTTCCACTTGAAGAAGAGCCATCAAGGGTCCGAGCCTTGGTACCCTTCGAGGATCTCTTTCTTTTCCTCCATCGATTTTTCCCAATTGCCGAAACCGGAGTTGAGTTTGCAGTAGGAGTGATAGCAACCAACTTCCCCTTAAGACCTGATTCTGCGGTCTTAAGAAGTCCCTGAAGTTTGCTGAGTGTGACCTCTTCCTTATTCATGTGATATCTCATACGGAATTGATCATAGCACGATGGTAAGGAGTGCAAAATGATATCTATTGCAAGATCCTCAGGGAAGTTCACATTAAGCTTCAGCAAACGATCCACATACCTTTGCATTTTCTGCATGTGGCTCGTGACGGATTCCCCGTCCTTCATCATGGTTGTTATCATGGAGCAAATGATTTCATACCTCTCTTGTCTTGCACTTTGATGGTATCTTTCCATCAAATCTTGGTGCATTTCATAAGGGTAGAAATCCTCATAAGACTTTTGGAGTTCCGCTGTCATCGTGGCCATCATGATGCAAGCCACTTTCGTAGCATCCCTTTCATGTGCCCGAAATTCAGCGATCTCCTGAGGAGTTGCAGTGGTCTCATCAATCTCCTTAAGCTCCTTGTCAAGGACATATTCTTTGTCCTCGTAGCGGGTAATCATCCTGATGTTTCTGATCCACTCATTGAAGTTGGATCCATCAAAGGTGACTTTCCCACACAAGTTCATAAGGGTAAAGGAGCCATTAGGATTAGAGCCAGAAGCAGCATTGTTTGAAGACATCTAAAAAGAAGAGAACAAGATTAGTTTAGATATAAGAGAGTCCTTAATAAAACACCCAAATGTAATATTAAGGCTAGGATCCAATCACAATATAATATAACTTAGAAGAGGTATGTCGTAATCTAAGCTATACCATATTTGAAAGGTAGGTGAATGACGATTCACCAATTTCCACCACGAAAACCGAAACATTTAACTATTAGGCTTTGATTGGTTCTTAGAAATTCCTAGATTCTTTGAGATTCAATGAACTTTTCAAAGGCATGTTTCAATCTCGAGTGTGCCCTCCAGGTTTTGTGACTGGGATGCCGAGGATCACAAAACGAGGTGTGAAGTAACCATGCAAATCACTTGGTACCCTTTAAAGTTTATCACTCAATCGATGTGCCGGTAAACCACACACGCTCCATCGATACTATAATAAACCTTTAAGTCACCCTTTACCTACCTTGTTAAGTCCAAGTTAGTGTGCCGGTTAACCACACACGCTCCACCAACGACTTAAACAAAGTGTAAAGTGTAATTTCATGGATTAGCACCTTATTCACATTTTTCCTAAAGTAACTAAGATTGGGAATTTAATAAAACATTTAGTTACTTTATAATATTCATCATACTTTGAATGAGAATTTATAAGTCCTTGTCTTACCCATTCGGCTAACGACCCTCCACCAGTCAAGCAAGCGGTGGGTGAGAGTGGACACCCGTTAAGTCACCATTTTATAGGCAACAACCTTATACCCACCTTATAGACCGGCTTCGTGAATGAGGCGTACTAGCGGTAAGACGACTTTGTTCTTATACATATATATATATATATATATATATATATATATATATATATATATATATATATATATATATATATAATTATTAAATCATAATAATATAAGTATAAGGGTTGAATTTTAACTTTTAAAATTCTAAGGGTTGGAACTAAAGTCTTAACTTAACTTTACTTGTTCCAAAACTTGAGGGCAAGTTTTGTAAACTTTCAAAACTTTTCATATCTTGTAACTGATGAGTTTAATAGAGTAATAAAATGAGGACTTTTCATTTTTCTAACTCTTGTGTTCTTTTAATGGTTTTTTTAATCCAAGAGACTTTTGGTTTTCCATAACTTGAGGACAAGTTATGGACTCCATTAAAACACATTATGATCAAGAATTAAACTACCACATAGGTTACAAATAATTCCTATGATCATCTAAACTTCATAAGAACAAGAACATGAATATGAACACTTTCAAGAATCAAAATCACATTAAACTTTGTAATTTTGATAACTAGTTGTTGTAAATGAATTAGCAAAAACATTACACCAGCTAAAACAAGTTTTCAAGTACCAAAACAGTTTAGGGTAATGTATCCAATCCATTTCCAGCAACTAAAGTCGAAATCTGCACTCTGTCGACCCTACTCGCCGAGTGCATTGAACCTACTCGCCGAGTAGGTTGAAGATACAAGTGAACTCGGCGAGTCCCTCCATGGACTCGCCGAGTCCATTCGTCAGACAACAAGTTTTTCGACTTTTTCCTTCAACTTTTAAGCACAAATAAAAAGCAAACAAGCCTAGGCTCTGATACCACTGATGGGTTTTGAGCATTCTAACACTTCCTAAGTGTACATGCAACCCTAATAACCTTGGATCTATGTTTGTCTAATTATCATGCAAAGTTGAATTCCAAGGTTATATTCCTATCTAGAATACATGGGGAACAATTTTTTCTTGAATAAAAGATAGAATAACTTACCTTGTAGTTGCTTGTGTTCCTTGAAACCTTGTGAGCCTAGCACCCCAAGTGTGATGCCTCAAATGCTTCACACAACACCAAATGCTCTTGGAGAGACTTTAGAGAGAATTCACACTTCTTCAAATTGGCCTAGCCCTCAAGTTTCTTATATGTCTTGTGTGTGTTGCCAATTTGTGGAGAATGGGACCTTTATATAGTGTTGTGTCATGACTCTTCATTTTCATGACCCATGGGTTTGTAACTCCCATGGAGCATCCACGGAGCATCCTATGGGTAAAGCCCAACTTGATAATCCATGGAGCCTTTTAGCCCACTATACAAGATATGAATGATTTACATAATCAACCCATATATTTAATTAGTTATCCTTTGATCACTTAATTAATTCCAAATTAATTCTTTGATCAAACTAATCAAATAATATTATTAATATATTAGAACTTATAATATATTAATAATCTCCAAGTGATATTTCACTCATTTAGTCTATCCAATTGCATGGTGCCATGCAACCCAAATGGACCATGTCGGGTCGGGTCAAGTACACTCCAGAAATAGTTATGGACTTAGACACCTTATCCAACATGTTTGTGGGTGGTAGGCTGTACTCATATCTAGCCTAGTCGCCAGGCATTTACTTACGAAGGTAGCAATTTCTGCTTTCATGTTAGGCCACCAGTACAGTTTCTTAAGATCCAGATATATTTTATCTGAACCTGGGTGAACGGAATATCTTGTGTTGTGTGCTTCGGTCATGACTACGTCTCTGAAACCACCATGTTTCGGTGTCCAGATTCGGTCCACGAGATAATATGCTCTGCCACCTTTGACTTCTAGATTCTTTTCCATTCCTCGCAGGGATTCACCCGCCACATTTTCAGGTTGCAAAGCTTCCATTTGTGCCTCCTTAATTTGTGTGGATAAGTGGGAATGGATAGTCATACTCAGAGATTTCACCCTCTGACCAGTGTATTCCTTTCGACTGAGGGCGTCAGCCACCATGTTGGCCTTGCCAGGATGATAACGAATTTCACATTCGTAGTCATTGAGTAACTCAACCCATCGTCGTTGTCGCATGTTGAGTTCCTTCTGATTAAAAATGTGTTGAAGGCTCTTGTGATCGGTGAAAATAGTACTCTTTGTTCCGTATAAGTAGTATCTCCAGATCTTCAGAGCAAATACTACTGCTCCTAACTCAAGATCGTGGGTCGTATAGTTCACTTCGTGTGTCTTAAGCTGTCGGGAGGCATAAGCAATAACCTTCCCTCTCTGCAGAAGAACACAACCAAGTCCTTGGTTTGATGCATCGCAATACACTACGAAATCTTCTATCCCTTCGGGGAGGGATAGTATCGGTGTGGTGCACAAGGCCTGTTTCAGAGTTTGGAACGCCTTCTCTTGTTTCGCTTCCCAGTCAAAGGACACGCCTTTCTGGGTTAATGTAGTAAGAGGTTTCGCAATGCCAGAGAAGTTCTTTATGAATCTGCAATAGTAGCCGGCGAGACCTAGAAATTGACGAATCTCTGTAGGTGTCTTTGGTGCCGACCAGTTCTCAATGGCCTTAATTTTGGAGGGGTCCACGTGTATCCCTTTCTCGCTAACAACATGGCCCAAAAATTCGACTCTTCGAATCCAAAATTCGCATTTGGAGAACTTCGCATAGAGTTTTTCCGATCGCAGTGTTTCTAGGACTTTTCGTAGGTGCTGACTATGCTCTTCCTTACTTCGGGAGTAGATAAGTATATCATCGATAAAGACGATGACGAACTGATCCAAGTAAGGACGGCATACCCTATTCATTAGGTCCATAAATACTGCAGGTGTGTTGGTTAATCCGAACGGCATCACTACAAATTCGTAGTGCCCATAATGAGTTCGGAAAGCTGTCTTGGGAATGTCCCCCTCTAGTACTCGTAATTGGTGATATCCGGATCGTAGATCTATCTTTGAGAAGTAGTTTGCTCCCTGAAGTTGATCAAATATGTCGTCAATACGGGGTAGAGGATAACGGTCTTTGACGGTAAGTTTGTTCAGTTCTCTGTAGTCAATGCACATACGGAACGATCTGTCTTTCTTCTTCACGAACAAGACCGGTGCTCCCCAAGGTGAGAAACTTGGTCTTATGAATCCTTTTTGAAGGAGTTCGTTAAGTTGACTGGAAAGTTCTTGCATCTCTGCTGGTGCGAGACGATAAGGCGATTTCGCTACTGGGGTAGCCCCTGGAACTAAGTCGATTCTGAACTCGACTTGGCGTTGTGGTGGTAATCCCGGTAGTTCTTCTGGAAAGATATCGGGAAAGTCGCGTACTTCTGGAATGTTCTTGATGTCATTCAGTTCCTGACTTGTATCGACGATATGCGCTAGGAATGATCGACAATCGTTCCATAAATACTTTCGAGCTTGGATGCACGAAATGATGCGAAGGTTTGTACTTGATTTGTCGTCGTAAATAACTAATGTTTCGTTGTTAGGGAGATTAAGACGAACTGCTTTCTCAAAGCACATGATGTCGGCGCGAAGAAGACTCAACCAATCCATGCCGACTATGACGTTGAAACTTTTAATTTGGACCGGCATGATATTGATTGGGAAAGAATGACCGTCTAAAGTTAATGTACAGTCCATGTATATGCAGTTAGCGTTTTCGATTTTCCATTGGCCATCTCTACAGTGAATGAGTTTTCTAACTTGCTAGGTTTAGGTTTAAGTAAGTGAATAAATTTTTGACTCACGAACCTTCTCTCCGCTCCACTATCGAATAATATGCATGCATATGAACTATCTAGAAGGAACGTACCAGCTACTACAGTCGGATCAGCTACGGCTTTATCGTGGCCTATAGCTAAAACTCGTCCCACCCCGCCGGTATTTGCTGCCTTAGGGCAGTTCCTCCGGTAGTGGCCCACCTCGCCACAACCGTAGCAAGTCTGGCCTACACCCGCGTTGGGAACTTGAGTGATCGGCTTTGCGGGCTCCTTGTAGAAACGGACAGTGTGCCCCTTTCTGTTGCAGTTGGCGCACTGCATTTCCCGACAAGGTCCATGATGGTGGTAAGTGCATTTGGCGCACTTTGGAAGGTTACCTACATATGGCCTTGTTGGGTAGGTATTTGTAGGAACTGTAGTAGGTACAGTGGCAGCATTCACTGAGACCAGTTGTTTCTTCGTGGATTCTTGGGAAGACCCACCCTTCCCTTTATTCCATACCCTATTCTTGTTATTGTTGTTGTTGTTGCTGTTATTGTTGTTGTTGTTTCCCTTTTGTGGTTCTGGTGTAGCAACCGTCGAGTTCTGATGACCTCCATAATCAACAAGAGATTGTGCCAGTTCCTTGGCACTTTCAAAAGTGTCAGGTTTTGAAGCTAACACGCTTGACCTAATTTGGGGCAACAGACCCCAAATGTATCTCTCTATTTTCTTGCTCTCAGGAGTAGTCATATATGGGCAAAGGATTGCCAGATCGCAGAACCTGTTGGTATAAGTTGCGATGACGGTACCAACCATTCCAAGAGTCCAGAGTTCGTGCTCGAGTTTTTGAATCTCTCCTCGTTGATAGTATTCTCTCATCAGCATGACTTTTAAGCTTTCCCAGCTTATGGAGTTTGCCACTATCAGGGTAAGTACCTTAACGTGGCCATTCCACCAAGTTAAAGCTCTATCAATAAGGGTGAAAGTTGCAAACTTGACTTTGCTGTGCTCGGGACAGGAGCAGATTTCAAAGACTGATTTTGTCCTTTCAATCCACTGCCTTAGAGCTATCACACCACCAGTTCCATAAAACATCCGGGGTTTGGCATTAGTAAAGTCCTTATAGGTGCATTCTCGGGGTTGCCCATGACTCTCGCCATGGTTGGATAGGTGTGTGCCAGTTCCCAAGCCAGTAGTACTCAAGTTATTGATCTGTGACATGGCAGCTGCTACCGCTATGGTGACTGCTGCTTGGAACATGACAGCATCAAATTGAGGAGGTGGAGGTGGTGGTGGTGGTATAGGTGCTTCCCCACCGTTGTTTCACCTTGGGTTCCTACACGGAGGCATCCTTCAACTAAAGGTTGAAAAGATAACGATAAGAATTACTTAGTATAGAAACTGAATGTGTCTTATGAACCAATTTGCTATAGTTCGACAACAGATGATAGTATGAGTCTTAAAATAGAAGAATGAAAAGTATTTGTAAGACTGAAAATATGAATCAAGCATTTGGTTTCTCGATCACTTTTCAAGGATTTAATGAAATACTCAATGTAGTAATAATAGTGCCACTTATATTAATATAATAGTTGATACTATGATCACGAAAATTTGACCCCTATAAGGGTCTCCGGTTACAAAGTTTAAGAAATTTAAAGACTTTTAGCCGAGATCCTAACTTATAACAAAATTTGAGATTTTTGCAAGCACTACTTGTGACGTAGGTTGCGCTTGGAGCTTCACTCCGCATCCGATTGCTTTGACTCCATTAGACGCCTATCAAAAGCGGCTTGTTGTTCCCTCAATTCGGCGAGAGCTGCAATCATTTGCGCTTGGAATGCCTCGGTTTGGAGTTGAGCATTGTCTTGCATTCTATCCAGCCTACGGATGTCGGATGTGTGAACCTGTACTTCCACGTTGACATACCGAAGTCGGCTAGCTTGAACTCTGGATTGATAGGACTGATTGGCTAGCTTACCCACCATTACTGGGAGTGCCCGATCAGCCGAACCTCCGCCACGGACATCGTAGAAGTCCCGGCACATGCCGTAGGGAGGGCGTAGGTTTTGTTGTTGGCTCCAATGGTGGAGGTGACTTCCCCAGACGGGAGTCGGTCCTTGAAAGTTCCTTACGAAGACGGGAGGTTGTACGGGTGGTGGGTTGATCACCTCCGGCTCTGAGTCGGTACCGGAGTCATCATCCACTTCTATGGGTTCCTCGTCCTCTTCGGGATCATCTTCGACCCATCCTCCATTTCCTTGGTTGGGAAAGTAGGGGTCGCCAGGGTGGTGAAATCCAGCCATTTGACTGTACGAGAAATAGGGTTATAAGAATTGAATAAAGTTGAAACACACAAGGTTAAACATGTAAGTTAAACTAGTTTATGTAGCAAATACTCCTATAGTATTTAAATTCTTGTGTTTGATTCTTGTGACAGTTTGGTAAGTTTTGACTTGTTGCTTACTACGAGCATTCCTCGATATATATTGGTCCGATCTCGGGCAAATATAGTTGATCACGGTATATTTGTCCCAAATCTGATTATATATATCGAGTTTTAATCGTAGTGTCAACTTGTCTAAATACTTGTTGTATAGTTAAAATCATGAAAATAATTTGTTGTATGCATGTATTTGTACTTAAATGAACTAACAATTTAAGTTAAACGTAACGCTGCTTAAGCGTAAAAACAAAAGAAAAATGTTTTGTCAGAGAGTATTAGTCCCTTAAGCATTTATAGTTTGTATATCTTATGTGGTTCGATATACTTAGTTCACTATAAACATTGCTCTGATACCAATCTGTCACACCCCAAACCTGAACGGCGGAAACGTTCGGGGGCGGATGACTTCAGGTGGTAACGTAACAAATGAATACATAGTAAAGAAAGCAATACAACCATCATATATATAATTGAAAGTTTACATTTGTCAAAAGTTACATGTTCAAAACCAATTACAATATGATGTCAAAATATGAGATTAAACTGGCGCCGCATCATCCCTTCTTCAAAAGCATATTGATACCTGAAATTACTGAATCCCTGGGACATACAAGTAATTTTGAAAGAGTAGATCAGCATTTAAGCTGGTGAGTTTCATAAGTATTAAATGACAAAGGTTTGTTATGAAATGAAATGTTTTGTCCTTGTTTGTTTGTTTCTAGAAAATCCTATATTTTCTACTAGTATAAAAGTAGCCTTCTCTCAAGACCAATGTTTGTTTATAAAATGTATGTAAGTGTAAAATAACCAATATGTTTGAAAACCTTGTAAATCAATGCATTTTTAATATCCCATGTGAGTTTTATAACCATACTATTGACTCGGAATGCCTATACACAACGTTCTTCAGGCGTTGGAATGTTATGACGTTTGTCACCCCAAATGATGGACTGTAGCTAACAGTCAAGGCACGGGTTGTCAAGCCCGTATAGATCTATACACAAACACCATGCTCCCCCTCCAAGGGATTTTGGTATATAATACAGGACTTGAAATGTGTACTCGAACGTACGTGAAGTTAATGTCTCACAAACCGTGGTATAAAAACAGATTTACGTGTTAAAATGTTCGTTTGTTCTTGTATATGAAAGTGACTTCTTGAAAATCGTGTTTCTAGTATGTAAAAGTTAGCAATATCCTCATAAAACTATACCTATTATAGTTTTCTAAAAGTGTGTCTCGTTTGTTTAGAAATACCTAGAAAAGGAATCACTTGTTATGAAAGTATAGATTTTTGTAGAGCCTAAGATAGACAAGTATGCATATAATCTAAGAAAATGTTTAGTTTATACATGCATTACAACAATTTATATTTCAAAAGATAGAATGCTATTGTAACATATTTTATATACGAAAGTTCCCTATAAAGTTTATAAATCACATATGATTTGGTTAATTAAAAGCATATAATAATTCTACTTTATATAACACACGATGATACTCGTGTGTTTTACTTGTATTCCCCCCCCCCCCCCCCCTTGAAAGCATATAAAAGCATTTATAGAACATTTAAAAGGTTAATTAAGGGGTATGAACTCACTTGAAAGTTTGAAGAAAGCGAGATGGAAACCGGGCAGAATTTCGTCTCGGGAAATGGATTTTTCTCGGGATTCTCGGGATTCTCAGGAGTAAAAACGACCTTCGGGACTTGAGCAAAATGACTGGGGCTTCGGGTTAGAACTGGCACAGAAAACGAGGCAAGAACACAAAAGAAAGGAGAGAAATGGAGCTCTTTCTTCGGAACCCTCGCATCCCTTTTATAGGGGCTGGAACTGCCTCGGTACGCGGAGCGTACGCGTACGTCATGCATGACTGAGTCCTCGACTGCCTCGGACTTCGGATGGGACAAGGGGTAGCTTCGCATAGGTCGGGACATGGACGATCCGTGGCCTAGGCCTTGAGTACGTGGGGTGTACGAGGGTACGCAGGGCGTACTTCGGCCCTATCCGCTGATTCCCTTCGGATAATACCAAACAATTATAATTAAATTTATATTTAATTTAATTAATAAACTTCTAAAATTCATATCTTCTTCATACGAATTATGTTTTTGATGGTCTTTATATCCACGCGTAGGTGAGACTACGCTCTACAACTTTCGTTTAGATTCCGTTGGCAAATTTCGAAATTATTTTTATTATTTATTTTTTAAAATGTCGTGTTTAAGGAATTTCTCTAAAAATTCATAACTTCTTTATCTGACGTCGGTTTTTGCCAGACTTTTTACCACTGAATTACCATTCTTGAGACCTTCGATTCTCGTTTAGGTCATTCCGGCCAAAAGTCGCTCGATCTCCGATTCGAGTTTTTAGCTGTCTGTTGCTAAGCCGAACTTGGAAAAATCATAACTTCAATATACGAAGCCGGATTTGGGCGTTCTTTTTTTTAAGTACGATCCTAGTTTAATGACATTAACATAGTAGGTAATTAAAATAGAAACTTTTTGGGCATTTTATTATCAAATTTAATTTTATTAACTCAAGGTGGTTACAATACTTGACTTTTTAGGTCATTACAAAGAGTTGAAATATCGGGTTGTTACATATAGATATAGATATAGAATAGATTTAGATATAGATATAGATAGATAGTTTTATTTCGATATTATTTAGTAGGCTCCTTAAGTCTAACATTTTGATAGTACTCACACATTAAGGATTAAAGACTAGTATTGTATGTTGGACATTTTGAAGGTCACGCATATGCATGTATAGTTCATTTGAACTTTTATTATGGTATTAGAACTGAAATTCTTGTACGATTTAAAATATGATTTTAAAAATATGATATATTTGGGACCACTATTCAACATTTAAACCTACAAAACATTTTAATTTTAAACTAAGTTTTACTAACCCTATGAGGGGTGTTTGACTCCATTGTAACAAAATATGTTAGTGTATATTGTATTAGTGTATATCTTAGCCCAATATTAGTTCTATTATAAACGGCCCGACAGCCCTGTACATAATCTATATATTTCCTTGTATTGTATGTTTTCGGCATGGAATGAGAATCAATTTGATTACCATCTAATAATATGGTATCAGAGATATTCTCCTAAAATTTCTCCTTTCTTCTTCTCTCCTTCCCAAAGCTGTGGTCTTCCTCGTCAACCCTAAATCTTGCTTCTCCTTCTGTTATCATCATCATGTCTGAACCTGCAGCACCAATACACAAAGTTTTTTGTGTTAACAACATCAAATCTCATATTCCTCTTACCTTGGATCTTGAAAGGCTGAATTAGGATGCCTGGCGTGAACTATTCACAACTCACTATGAAGCATACGATGCTCTCGACCATATTGATGACACGTATGATGATCCCACTCCAAAGCCCACTGATCCTAACTGGAAGAAAGTTGATTCGGCTGTTAAAGGATGGATTTAATCAACTCTTTCCCAAAATACCCTTAATATGATTCTGAAACGAGCCACCTACACTAGACAAGTTTGGCTTACCATCGAACGTCTCTTTCGCGACAATAAAGATTCGAGAGCAATCCAACTTGACACCGAGCTTCGAAATCTCTCCATGGGTGATCTTAGTGTCACTGCCTACTTCAAAAAAATCAAGTCTATTGCCGACCTACTGGAGAATCTTGACCCTCAAGCAAAGGTTCCTGATAAAAATCTTGTCATTTATGCCATTAATGGGTTATCTTCCCGCTTTAATAATGTCGCTGGCATCATCCGTCATCATATCCCATTCCCATCCTTTGAAGATACCCACTCAATTTTACTTTCTGAAGAACAACGGATTCTCCTTCCTCGACCCCTTCAATCCTCCGCTCATAGTGAACACTCATCTTCCCCATCGCTGTTGCACACTACCACCGACAGCAGCCGCTGTCAGGACCGTCCCCAAGACCGCCGGACCTCCCAAAACCGACGATGCCAGCAAGGGTCTAACTCCAATGGACCCTCACCTCCACCACAGCAATACAGTTAGGTATACATCCCGCCGCCAGGTTCTTCTCAAATCCCTTGGACTCAATAGCATCGCCCCAGCAATACTCCTTATTGGGCTGCCAACTCACGGCAACAGGCTCCAGGCCTTCTTGGCCCACCTCCTTCATGGCCTCACCTACCTGTTGAACAAGCCCATCTAGCTGCCACTTCCTCTGCACCAGCCAAACACATAAATGCTCCAATAACACCACCGTGGGCCTAGTTTGGGACCGCACAACAGCCCACAGCCCTTCCATAATTATTTAGCTCCATGTCACTTCAAGTGTCGGGCGAATGGGTTATGGACACGGGTGCAACGGACCACGTTCATGCCAACCAAGGTATACTCCAATCCTTTCTTGATAAGAATACTTGTCATAATATCCTAGTCGGTGACGGGACCAAAATACCTGTAATTGCGATCGGCCATACCTTATTTCCTATACAAAACAACCATCGTCCTCTTTATCTAAAAAATGTCTTCATTAAACCTTCAATCATCAAAAATCTAATTTATGTACGCAAATTCACTCATCAAAATAAATGCTCCATTGAATTTGATGAATTTGGTTTTACTATCAAGGATTACAGGACCCGTCTACCCCTAATCCGATGTGACAATGATGGTCCGCTCTACCCAGTTCTACCTCAAACTCCTCAAGCTCTCGTTTCCACAAGCTCTTCCGTTTGGCACTAACGCCTTGGTCATCCTGGCAGCCATGTTTTGCAATTTCTTTTATCCAATAAATTGATTCCATGTAATAAAAATGACTTTACTTCTTTGTGTCATGCTTGTCAAACTGGAAAACATGTCAAACTTCCATTTAGTTCTTCTAATTCTATTGTTTCTCATGCATTTGAAATTATACACTCTGATGTTTGGACCTCTCCTATTACTAGTATAAGTGGTTTTAAATATTATGTTATCTTTCTTGACCACTACTCTCACTATCTTTGGGTGTACCCATTAAAACAAAAATCTGACGTTTACTCCAAATTTCTTGAATTTTTCACATATATCAAAAACCAGTTCAACACCAACGAACGAAACACATCGAAATCGACATTCGCTTTGTTCGCGACAAAGTAGCTCTCGGCCACATACGTGTTCTTCATGTTCCATCCGCCTCCCAGTATCTTCACCAAAGGTCTACCCACCAGCTTTTTCAAATATTTTCGCTCCAGTTTAAACGTTCGTCATTTCCCTCCCGATCAAACTGCGGGGGGATGTTAGTGTATATTGTATTCGTGTATATCTTAGCCCAATATTAGTTCTATTATAAACGGCCCAACACCCTGTACATAATCTATATATTTCGTTATATTGTATGTTTTCGGCATGGAATGAGAATCAATTTGATTACCATCTAATAATAAAATCAACATGGCTTACCATTATTGAAAAAGAAATTAATTATAATTTTACTTTTCTTCTAATTTATCCTCTACCTATTTAAAATGATGATAAATAGATTAAAATATAATCAACATTATCCAAATATAACACGTTATAATTTTATATAGATATGAATAAAAAAAAAAAAAAAAAAGAAAAAAAAAAGAAGGATATTTAATTTCTATTATGGAAACACGATAGATTAAAGGAATTAAAATAAATATTCCATCATAGATAACGTCCACAATGATAGATGGCATTTTGTTTTTTATTTTAGAAAAAAAAAATTAAGACATAAAATACTACAATCTACGGTTCAAAACATTGGATTAAGATACTTATAACTTATGTACCTCATATTGGGTTTCGTTAGGCCTTGTGGCATACATACCACGAATCGATTCGTGGTCTAGTTGGTCACGAGAAAAGCTGGTGCACACCACCCCGACATTTCGTGGTCTGGCGTGGTCGTAATCCTTCGTGTTCCCGACGACGAACTCAAACGAAGAAGATGATTGGTGGTTGATTTTTTGGCTGTTGAACAACTATTTTGCTTATTTTTTTTTTTCAAACTCAATTCAATAACATAAATAAACCTTCTATTTTCAACAAAACTTACACCTCATTCTAACATTCATTCTCTAAAACCACAAAATACATATACATGGATTCCACAAAACATATGAAATTTTTAAAAACTTTTGACTCGGATGACGACGTAGAATTCGTCGAGATATTGTTTAACGTTGTGCAACACATCCACGACGAAGAAAGTTCGAATGTTGATCGTACAAGGGTGGTCGTCAATCGTGATCATCAAGCCGCACACGACTTATTGGTACATGATTATTTTGCCGATAATTGTCTTTATAATGACGACTCGTTCGAACGTCGTTTCCGTCTGAATAAGGCTATATTTTTACGTATTAGTAATGCTTTAGAATCTCGTTATGATTTTTCAAACAAAAACCCAACGCTAGCGGAAGAATGAGTTTTAGTAGTACACAAAAATGTGCGGCTGCTCTTAGGTATTTGGGATACGGTATAGCATTTGATGCATCTGACGAATACTTGAAAGTATCTGAGAGGACTGCAATTGAATGTGCAGATTGGTTTTCTGCATGTGTTTATGAGGTTTTTCACGAAGAATATTTATGCAAACCTACTCAACGTGATATTGAGAGATTATATTCAACTCATGAAGAGAGGCATGGATTTCTGGGTATGCTTGGCAGTCTAGATTGTATGCATGTGGCTTGGGAAAAATGTCCAAATGCATGACGTGGTCAGTTCACTCAAAGAGATATAGGTAAACCAACTATCATCCTAGAAGTTGTTGCATCTCAAGATTTGTGGATATGGCATGCCTTTTTTGGAGTAGCGGGGTCTAACAACGACCTAAATGTTCTTGGCTAGTCTCCACTTTTCAACGATATTTGGATCGGCAAAGCACCTGATATGACGTTCACGGTGAACAGGCACGCGTACAAATACAGTTACTACTTTGGTGATGGGATATACCCGGATTATTCTACATTGATGAAGGCATACTCGGTTCCTCGAAGTGAAAAGGCAAAGTTGTTTACAAAAAACAATAATCAGTGAGAAAGGATATCAAGAAGGCATTTTGTCACACCCCAAAACCGAGAATGGCGGAAACGTTCCGGGGAGGAGGACGTCATGTGAAGTATCATAACAGTGTAAAATAGTAAACAAGCAACAACATCATCCATTGCATTAAAAGTAAAGTTTTAATACACGTGTGTTCTTTCACCGTAATAAGACATCAAAATATGTAATCAAAATAAACTACGAGTCTTGTCTGTGCTCTGTCTTCTCAAAACCTGGCCATCGTACCTGCCTAACTGGTGACCTGAGAATACAAGTTATTTTGAAAGAGAGTATCAGCGTAAAGATGGTGAATTCATAAGTATTAATGTGTCTTTGATTTGTAATTATTGTAAGGTAATGACTTGGAAACCTTTGGAAAAAGACTGTATAAGTGTGAATTGTTTGAAAACAGTTGAAAATATTTGAATACTCTAGCAAATCCCTATGATTTCTATTAGTATAATGAGTAGCCTTCTACCAAGACTTAAATATTATGTAAGTAGTCTTCTACCAAGACTCGTGTGTTTTGTAAGTAGTCTTCTACCAAGACTCGTGTGTTTTGCTAAAACAAATATGGTTTTCCTTCTTTTTGACTATTACTAATAGTACTCAGTCTATATCAGCGTTTATGTGAATGTATCACAAAATAAGGAAATAGGAAAAATATAACGATGTAAGTGTTATCCTTTTGTATTAGGATTAACACGACATCGCGAATAGCGACATGTATAACCTTTGAACATCCGTAGATTGTTCAATTTTCCTCTGTAGCTACAGCAGGTTTAAGGAAGGGTTAGTCCCGTAAAGGTACACCTAATATAAGTATTAACCGTAGGCATCCGTAGATGGTCATTTACCTCTATAGCGAACAATAGGCCAAAGGAATGGTTAGTCCCGTAAAGGTACCCCTAATATAAGTAATAACCATAGGCATCCGTAGATGTTCATCTACCACTGGTGCTAACAAGTGGTTTTCGGAATGGTTAGTCCCGTCTAGATATCCCATTGAACTGGGATAGGCAGGACAATTTACACAGAAGGTACTAATAAATCATCCTAGTGAATTGAGGTACAAGTATCCATGTAAGTGTATACAGGAAAATGTATCTACGTAAAGGTACTCATGTAAGATATTCATGTAAGTGTATTCATGTAAGCATATCTATGTAGACGTATTCATGTAACATGTAATGTATAGTATAGACTCATGAATGAACTGACTCTGGTGTAATTCCTTGTAATAGGAATATTGTTTCGTATCTCCTAATTGTCCTTATAATAGTTAACAGGATGGTAATTGTTCGTCCAAATAGGTTTATACACCCTTGATACACAAGAGTGTGGGAAACTAAATGATGGATGAGAACTATAACACCAATACATATATAAGAACATAAGTGTATCGATATAGTTTTGTTCAAGAAGGTAAAAATGATTTTGTAAGACATCTAAGAGTTTTGAACAATAATTAACAATGACTTGATGTCATTTTAATAAACATTTCAAAGCTAATACTTTTGCTACCAAGGTATTTTAAGATAGAAAACCATTTCATGCATCACATTTTGAAGTATGTGAAATCTGCTGGATGAAAACACGGTTATAAAATACATATGAGTGATTTAATAACATACTGTTTTCTACCTGTATCCCCCCCCCCCATTAAAGCATTTAAAATCATTTAAAACGTTGATTAAGGGGTATGAACTCACCTGATGCGAGTGGATCGGAAGGAAGTGTCGGATAAGTGCTTGGTGTCAAGTGAAGACTTAGACACGCACAAAGATCCTAATTACATACGAGGACATATGTATATAACCAATTAGTCTTTAAAAAACTAATAAACAAGTCAAGACACTCTAGGACATGAAAAACACTTGGTATAAGTGTTATAAGTGTTAAGGAGTGCATCTAAGTGTTGTAGGGAAAGGCTAGTGTGTCTGGGGTACAAGGAACACTCCTAAACTGAGTTTACACCCTAAAGACCAACACCCCTTGAGTTTACAGTTGTAAACTCTTGATTTTACGGTCGTAAACTCCTAACCTTATGACCCTTTGTTGTTTTGAACTCTTCTAAGCTATTCCAAGCATTCCTACTTCATGTTTAAGCCTTAGGAAGTGTTGTGTGGCAAAAAAACACTCCTAAATGGAGTTTACGGTCTAAGGACCATTTCTTCATGAGTTTACTACCTTAAACTCATGAGTTTACTACCTTAAACTCATAAGTTTGGTATTTTGGGGGGTTTTCAATTCCTTAGCTCAATCATGGCACTAGTCTAGGTTAGATTTAGACATAAGAAATAACCATGAGACTTTTATGGGATTTTTATGCAAATTTTGGGGTGTTTACGGTTTTAGGAGATCCCCAAACCGTAAACACATAAAAATGTAAGGTTTTGTGCTTTTTGTGTAATAAACTCATCAAGGATGAATCTAGACAAGTCCCTAAGGCATGATGAAGCATCTAAGCACCCTAAGGCACCACTTTGCACCATATTTGGTGTTTACGGTTTTGGGAGCTTCCCAAAACCGTGAACACTTTGATCTTGGTGTTCTTAGGATTTTCTTTGATGTTAATATGTAATACAAGCTTATTAAGACTCAAGGATGGAAGTACTTACTATAAGGAAGCTTGAAACGGTGCTAAGGGCTTAAGAACACTAGTGTGTGTTCTTGGTGTTTTGTTAAACTAGTCAAAACACATAAATGGATGGATTAAAGGATGTATAATCACTAGATGTTATGTTATATCAACTAATCAAGTCGAGAAACACTTACGTTTTCGGGAAATCGGGCGAAAACCGGGATGATACTTGAGAGAGTTTTTGAGTTTACTCTTTTAGGGTGAAAAATGAAAAGTGACTAAATTTGAGGAGTAAACTCATGCTTATGCATGAGTTCACGATTTTTGGATGATTTTCCGGCACAAACATATAAGTTTGGCCGTCAACTTCTAAGACACGAGGTGTTTGCGGTTTAGAAATTTCGAGACCCGAGACGGCCCATTCGTTTACCCGTTCGTTTAAAGATTAATTATTAAAATAATCAAATGAACTTATTTTCCCAAAAACAAGTAAAAGTGAACTTGACTTATAATATGGAGTGATTGACTTTTAGGGTTTGACCGAATGAAAATTCTGGGTTGTCACATCTGATGGGTTTTAGCCATAAGAACTTTCCTATGTGCGCATGCAAAACCCTAATGCTTGGATCTAAGCTTTCTAATTAAACATGCTTTGAATCCAAGACTTCTAATGACTATTTAGTAATAAGAACAATTTTAAAACAGATCTAGAATCATACCTTTGAATTCCTTGTTGATCTTGTTGTCTTGGAGCTTCTAGAGTCACAATTGTCACTCCTCTAATGGCTTACAAACACCAAATAGCAAGGAGGATGATTTGAGAGAGGGGAGAGGGGAGCAAATCGGCCAGTGTTTCTCTACTTTTTGATCAAGTGCCGATTTCCCTTTGCCATAGGGTCTATTTATACTTGTAGACTCCTTAAGGGTTACAACTTAAACCCTAATTGGATAATCTTCTCTTAAAGCAATCCAAATCCATTCCTTAGATAACCTTGGACGATTTGAAGCTATCCATAGCTTCTAGAATCCGTCCACTATCTATCCAATATGGATTTATAGTCTAAAGTTTAACTATCAAACAACTGACAGTTTATACCCTCTTATTTAACTAATCTCTTTAAGTCACCAAATTAATTCCAATTAATTCTATGACTTATATTAATCAAATAACAATATTATTATTCTTTATATTATTCCCATAATATATATTAATAATATTTACTCTCTCTTAATAAATCATCCTATCTAGTTGCTATGGTGAAGGCAACCCAAAAGGACCATGCACAACCGGGTCAAATACTTGCCTAATATAGTTGCAGCCTTAGACACTATTCCAACAACATCATCCCCCTGTTAGAGGGAATTTCGTCCCGAAATTAGAATTTAGGTAAGGAAGTAGGTATGAATGATCGACTCAAGAGGTGGAAACTTCTTAATCGGTTGGTTCTCGCGCTCATAAGTGAAAACGGGTCCTCGGTTGGTATCCCAACGAACCTTCACTAATGGGTGACGTCGTTGCTTCGTCCGCTTGACCTCTCGGTCAAGGGTCACTATGGTTCTAATACGAAGGCAAGGATCTCATTAATCTCGATCTCGTCGAGTGGCTTACGAGATCCCTAAGGGAAAGGTACGGTTTAAAAATCGAGACGTGAAGGGTAAAATGTACGTTACTGAGTTTGCAGAGTAGGTCTTGTTTGTGAGGTACAGGACCGATTCTAGTAAGAATCTTGAAGGTCCTAACTATATTGGATTTAGCTTTCCACGCTTTACGAAGCATATTAAGCCATTCCCAGAGTGAGACTTCCTAAAGAATTTGGTATCTCACTTGGAATTCCAATGGTTCTTTCTCTTGCTTAACTTCCCAGTCAAGGGCCACCCCTTGCCGGGTCAAAGTCGAAAAGGGTTTCCGTGCTTTGCGAGGACTTCTGAATGGAATACAATAGTAGGTCTGCACGACCTAGAATTTGGCAAATTTCTGTCGGCGTCTCTGGTGTTGACAAATTCTCAACGGTTTTGACAAATTGAAAGAGTACTCAAAAATTCCCACATCCCTAACAGTGTATCTTAGGAATCTGACTCTTCAATTTCAAAACTCGTGTTTAGAGAACTTCGTGAAAGTTCCTCTGAAGGTAAAGTTTCCATGGGTTCCTTCTTACTACGAGGGTAGATAAGTAAGTCATTACATGGAGAAATGATGAACTGATCCTAGTAAGAAAGACGTACTATACTCATTTAGCTCATGAATACTATGGGCGTATTGGTCCTATCTGAGGGGTATCACTACGGACTCGAAGTGTCCGCATCGAGTTCGGAGGGTAGTCTTCTGGACATCCTTCCCTAACACTCGAACTGGTGATATTCGGATCTCAGGTCCATTTCTGAAAGTAATTCTTTCCCTGCCTTTGATCAATCAACTCATCTATGCGAGGCAGAGATAACGATTTCTAAAGGAAATCTTAATGGAGTCCCCGATTGTTGAGGTACATATGATGCAATCCGTCGACTTCTGGAAGAATAAGACCGGAGCTCTCAAGGGTGAGAAGCCTGGTCTTCTAATTCTATTGCTAAGTAGTTCACTGTGTTGTCCAGGCTGTTCTTGTATCTCTGTAGGTATTTAGACTGTGAGACGATCTGGTTATAAGCGTCATATTGGGTTCTAAGTTTGTTCACATGCCAATGCAATTACTCGTAGTCTTGGGCAGTCTCTGTCCTGAAGTGCATATTAGAATTCATACATGGTTCAACGATCGCAATCTCGTGTATACGAGTCGTATATAATTAAGATTGAAAAGGTACTCAAATGACTGATTCTTCTTTAAGCTCACATCCCATCGAGGGAAAAGAAGTTAAAGTGGAATCATCAATTCTAAACCTGTAGAACATTGATTATATATCACTCTCATGTATACATTCTTCAGTGATAAATCAACCGTATGAATCTTTGGATTGAACTTGACGTACTGCACGAGTGATACTGCGGGGATTCCTTCGGAAAGGAAAAGAACTATAAGGTACTCCATGCATGAGTACTTCGGTGTTCTGATATGACGGCTTCGCTAAAAGACATTTACTGAAAAAGAGATGTACTTATGAAGTAGGTATTGCGAGGATTAAATTTACTCGAGTCGTATGATAAAGTCGGAATCATATGGAGACTAAAGTCATTAGATTTGAACATAAGGCGTTACAGACAAAACACAACAATGCAACCTTTAACAGAGTTACCGTACTTAAGATTTACTACAAGACTATTGCTGCGAACAAGGTATACTACAAAAGACAAGTATATGCAGCACGAGCATCCCTTAACGGACGGGATCTCGCAAAAGATAAGACTTTGGTTGCACTAGTTCTGGATGGTTCATAAGTCTGTTACAACGAAAAGCCTAAATAACATTAACGTGGGTCCGGAGTAGTCTCTCTTGCGGCGGTGGTCGGTAGCATACTTCCGTCTGTGCCAGCATTTGCTGCCTCAGGGTAGTTCCTTTTGTAGTTACCCACCTTGCCACAACCGTAGCAAGCCTGGTTCACACCGGTGTTGGGCACTTGGTTGATCGGCCTTGTTAGGCTCTTGCAGTAATGTATGGTGTGCGCCTTTCTGTTGCAATTTGAGCACTGCATCTCCCGACAAGGTCCATGGTGGTGACAACTGCATTTGATGCATTTTGGGAAATTTCCAGCATATTGTCTGGCTGGGTTAGGGACAATTGGGATACCCGAAGGGATGGTAGTAGGAGGTACCGATGTCGTGGCTGTGAAGGTTGTTACTGGTGGTTGTTTCCTGTTCGCCCTTCGAAGTGATTTGTCCTCAGATTTAGCCCAAGACTTCCATTTGTTACTCTTGGTCTTGGGACTCGGGGTGTCGTGGTAGTTTGCTGCTCGTTGAGGTGCTTGATTGTTACTCGGATTGGAATTGTTGTTAGCAATCCCGCTAACATTTGCGTTGTTAGCGTTAAGGTGCGTCAGAATAGCTGACACGGCAGCCGAGACTGCAGCTTGAAAGATAGCTGCATCAATCTGAAGAGTTGGTGGTTGGTTGATGGGCTGATCGTTTTTCTTTGGCGACATGATTCTGTTACACGGAAAGAAAATGAATTTGTGAGTGAGAATGGTTGAACCTATACGTAGTTCGATTGCTCATGTAAAGAATTGAAGTATGTTCTCTATGGTTCGAGCTACATCCCTATGATGCAGTCCTAGTACGGAATGGAAGCATGTTCACGAAGGTTTAACCTACATCCCTATGATGCAGTCCTAGAAAAAGTGGATGTAAGCTCATACAGTGGTCTCAAGACGTTTGTCGTTCAAGCCGAGGTATCATTGGTTGGTGAATAACATGATACAACCATTAAAAGAGACTTGGGGATGTCTCCGGAGTTAAATTGCTATAGTCCAATGACTTGACTAACGCAAGTTTCAGATAGATTCTAATGAAAGTATGATAAGAGTATTTGAATAAAGAATGACACAGAAGTTAGCCGACTGTCAATATCTTTGATACTCATGATGTACAAGTTCGGGAAAATGACCTTGTAAAAAGGTCTTACATCATATCCAGAGTAGACGGTTCTTGATAGCATAAAGACCTAACCAAAGTACTTACAGTACAAGACAGTTTCATAGAAAATGCCACATCGAGCATAGACAGAAAACGATTCCCTTTTAACAAGGAAAAATTAAAGTAAAGCATCTACTACTGACGACGGTCATCCCTCTGGTGAACTCTCAGTTCAGCCAGTTGACGTTCAACATCAAGTAGGTGTCTTTCGTACACCCTCTGGCGTACTCAAAGTTCTATGACTTCGGCTCGTGATTCAGCCAGTGCTTGCAGCAGGGTTTCATGGTTTCTCTCAGATCTCTCACAAGCATCTTCTAGACGAATGGTGCGGAGGGTATGCATTCTCGCATCGGCGACTACTTCAGTGATTTGATGTAGGGTTGTCCTGCCTTGAATCTCATTTCGGGCCACTCTGCGGACCAAGATTGGCAAGATTCTGTCTGCTGAGCCCCCATTGCTCAGGTCATAGAAGCTTCGGTCACCATTAAATGGCATGGACTGATCTTGTCCTTGGTTCCATGTTTCCAAGCATTCCACCCACTCAGGCGTCGGGCCATGAAAAGTCGGACGAGGGTTAGGAATTGGAAAAGGGAGCTGCCTGGGGTAGGTTCTAAACCTCGGGTTCGGAGTTAACATCGTCCAAAAGGTCTTCATCATGGTGATCATTCACAGGGATAGGATGATCATTCTCTTGTTCTTCTTCAAACCATCCAGCAACGACCTCATTCGGAAGGTACTGGTTATCGTGGGGATGGAGTCCAGCCATGTTATCTACACGAGAATTGGGGTAAGAAAATAATTATTTGACGAACCATCTAGATAATTATTAGAAAATCTTCATTAGTTATATCGCTATTTGTAAAGTGCCTACCAGTTATATGTAATCAACACAGGATAGGCCTTCGAATAAGTGACCTTAACTCCATATTCACAAGGAATAGGGGTAAAGCAAAAATTTCACTGATTCTAAGTCTATAACATCCTAGTTACATATAGCCTTAGTGTATCCACTTAGCATCAACTTAGTAATGAAGACCCTTTTTAGTTCTCAAGTAAGTAATTATAGTAACACAAAACACCTCTATGGTATTTTAGACTTAGGTTCTGTTATAATGTTCTCATTGTGGTAATGTTGGTAAGTTTTTAGACTTGTTGCCATATCACAACCATTCTTGGGCATATGCTAATCACTCCTTGGACCAGCATAGTTAATCAGGCTATGCTACTCCCAAGACTGACCATACATCCCCACGCTTCCTTGTGATATTCAACAATCGTAATACTTTTGTTCTTGTCGTTGTGACACGGATTTTAGTATGAATGCAGGCACGTATACTTTGTTAAATATTTTATTATTTAAAAGTATAAACTCTTAGACAGAGTGTTTTAATCCCAATGTATTTATACTTAGTATATCTTTTATGGGTTGATATACTATATTCACTATAAAAAATGCTCTGATACCAATCTGTCACACCCCAAAACCGAGAACGGCGGAAACGTTCTGGGGTGGAGGACGTCATGCGAAGTATCATAACAATGTAAAGTAGTAAACAAGCAACAACATCATCCATTGCATTAAAAGTAAAGTTTTAATACATGTGTGTTCTTTCATCGTAATAAGACATCAAAATATGTAATCAAAATAAAATACGAGTCTTGTCTGTGCTCCGTCTTCTCAAAACCTGGCCATCGTACCTGTCTAACCGGTGACCTGAGAATACAAGTTATTTTGAAAGAGAGTATCAGCGTAAAGCTGGTGAATTCATAAGTATTAATGTGTCTTTGATTTGTAATAACTGTAAGGTAATGACTTGGAAACCTTTGGAAAAAGATTGTATAAGTGTGAATTGTTTGAAAACAGTTGAAAATATTTGAATACTCTAGCAAATCCCTATGATTTCTATTAGTATAATGAGTAGCCTTCTACCAAGACTTAAATATTATGTAAGTAGTCTTCTACCAAGACTCGTGTGTTTTGTAAGTAGTCTTATACCAAGACTCGTGTGTTTTGCTAAAAAAAAAGATGGTTTTCCTTCTTTTTGACCATTACTAACAGTACTTAGTCTAAATCAGCGTTTATGTGAATGTATCACAAAATAAGGAAATAGGAAAAATATAACCATGTAAGTGTTATCCTTTTGTATTAGGATTAACACGACATTGCGAATAGCGACATGTATAACCTTTGAACATCCGTTGATTGTTCAATTTTCCTCTGTAGCTACAGCAGGTTTAAGGAAGGGTTAGTCTCGTAAAGGTACACCTAATATAAGTATTAACCGTAGGCTTCCGTAGATGGTCATTTACCTCTGTAGTGAACAATAGGCCAAAGGAATGGTTAGTCCCGTAAAGGTACCCCTAATATAAGTAATAACCGTAGGCATCCGTAGATGTTCATCTACCACTGGTTCTAACAGGTAGGTTTCGGAATGGTTAGTCCCGTCTAGGTATCCCGTTGAACTGGGATAGGCAGGACAATTTACATAGAAGGTACTAATAAATCATCCTTGTGAATCGAGGTACAAGTATCCATGTAAGTGTATACAGGAAAATGTATCTACGTAAAGGTATTCATGTAAGCATATTCATGTAAGCGTATCTATGTAGACGTATTCATGTAACATGTAATGTATAGTATAGACTCATGAATGAACTGAATTTGGTGTAATTCCTTGTAATAGGAATATTGTTTCGTATCTCCTAACTGACCCTATAATATTAACAGGATGGTAATTGATCGTCCAAACAGGTTTATACACCCTTGATACACAAGAGTGTGGGAAACTAAATGAAGGATGAGAACTATAACATCAAAACATATATAAGAACATAAGTGTATAGATGTAGTTTTGTTCAAGAAGGTAAAAATGGTTTTGTAAGACATCTAAGAGTTTTGAACAATAATTAACAATGACTTGATGTCATTTTAATAAACATTTCAAAGCTAATACTTTTGCTACCAAGGTATTTTAAGGTAGAAAACCATTTCATGCATCACATTTTGAAGTATGTGAAATCTGCTGGATGAAAACACAGTTATAAAATACATATGAGTGATTTAATAACATACTGTTTGCTACCTGTATCCCCCCCCCCCCATTAAAGCATTTACAATCATTTAAAACGTTGATTAAGGGGTTTGAACTCACTTGATGCGAGTGGATCGGAAGGAAGTGTCAGATAAGTGCTTGGTGTCAAGTGAAGACTTAGACACGCACAAAGATCCTAATTACATACGAGGACATATGTATATAACCAATTAGTCTTTAAACAACTAATAAACAAGTCAAGACACTCTAGGACATGACAAACACTTGGTATAAGTGCTATAAGTGTTAAGGAGTGCATCTAAGTGTTGTAGGGAAAGGCTAGTGTGTTTGGGGTACAAGGAACACTCCTAAAATGAGTTTACTCCCTAAAGACCAACACCCCTTGAGTTTACGGTGATAAACTCTTGAGTTTACGGTACTAAACTCCTAACCTTATGACCCTTTTTTGTTTTGAACTCTTCTAAGCTATTCCAAGCATTCCTACTTCATGTTTAAGCCTTAGGAAGTGTTGTGTGGCAACAAAACACTCCTAAATGGAGTTTACGGTCTAAGGACCATTTCTTCATGAGTTTACTACCTTAAACTCATAAGTTTGGTATTTTGGGGGTTTTCAAGTCCTTAGCTCAATCATGGCACTAGTCTAGGTTAGATTTAGTGTTAGGTCCAGTTAGTGTTGCGTCTTAGGCTCGTTAGTTAGTCCATTTTAGTCTCCGGTATGGGCCTGTCCATCCGTGAGTTATTTTGTAGGGTTTTATTATTTATAGATTCTTGCATGCATTCTTGAACGTGAGATTTGATAGAGTTTTTCATAGCGTTAAAAGTTCTTATCTTTTGTAACCCTAATATCCTCTACAGTGGAAGTTCTTCATCGAGCTCTGCTGAGGATTGAGTTAATTGAATCATTCAACCCTTTCAGATCCATTCTAGTGGTTTTATCTTACTGTTTTTGCTTTCTTGATTTACCTGTTATAAGATCTAATCGATCTAGAGTTTTATAAACTCGTCAATTGGTATCAGAGCAGGAGGCTGTGTAATTCATACACATCTCTTCTGTGAAAGAAGTGATTAGGGTTTATTCCGCATTAACTAATATTTATTGAGCCATCACTCCATATTTGACGTATCTCATTATTTATTCGTTTTGCCCTAATATTACATATTACAAGTTTGATCTTGCAACAGGTTAAACGATCAAGCATGGACGATTCTCAATCTAATCCTATCAACATCTCAAACAGTATTGGATCAACAACAAAGATTCCAATTCTTTACACTCAAGATTACGAGGTATGGGCGCATCATTTTGAAGACTATGTCATCGGATCTGAAGATAATGGGTATCTTATATGGGAAGCTATTGTGTCTGGACCATTTGCTCATTCAGGAACATCCAGAATCATTAAAACTCAGAAAGAGTATAATGATCTGTTAAAAGATGTGAAAGACGTTGCTCAAGACGAAAAGGAGAAGTTTCAGTGCAACATCAAATCATTGAGACTGATCCGATTTGCTCTTTAGTCTGACACGTTTAGGTTGGTGAGTTCCTGCAGTACAGCTAAAGAAATCTGGGATCGGCTGCGAGAGCTGTATTCTACAGATGAAGATTTGGAACACTCAATTCAGACCTTGCTTTTGTCTGAGTTTGGTCAGTTCAAGCAAAACTCCGATGAGTCTGTTACACAGACGTTTGATCGCTTCAATCATCTTCTCAGCAAGATGATCAAACATGATATCGAAAGGAAGCTGATTGAAAAGAAGGTCACCTTTCTGAATGGCTTAAGATCCGAATGGAGAGCTGTTATGTCTACAGTTAAAGCTCACGAGCAGTTCAAGTCATATTCGCTGGCGAAACTGGTGGGAATTCTGAAATCCCAAGAAAATATAGTGATGCAAGAGAAGAGTGTGGTCTCAAATTTGGGGTCCTTGGCCCTCCTGTCTAAAAGCAAGAATGTAGTAGAAGATGAAGATCTGAACCTGGAGGACTACGATCTAACTTCATAAGATTATGCTATGATGGTGTCCAATACCAAGAGATTCATCAAGAAAAAGTTTCCTACCAATAAAAATAGAAATTGGCAGGGAAGCTACAGTTCAGAAAAAGTAAGGGAGGAGCCGAAGACTGAAGAACCAAAGAAAGAGGTGAAGGTTGAAGCAGATTCTGGTGTCAGCTGCTATTACTGTGGAGGAAAGAATCATTATGCCAAAGATTGTGTTTTGAAGAAAATGGCAGAGAAAGATGAGGAGAAAGATGAAGAGGCAATCCTGATGAAAAAGCTAGAAGAGATTAAGAGAAAGAAAGCTACTACTAATCCTTCTATGATTGCTCTTATTGTACAGGGTTCGGCAGAGGATGACGAGTTCGGTTGCGTACAGGTGTGGTCGACTAACTCAGAAGATGATGAGGTGAGAAAGCCTTCGCATGGAAAGGCGTATGTCGCAAGAGGTGGTGAAAGCAGTGGAAAGTGTCTGATGGTGACTGGCGTATCTCACATGAGGGGATACAATACAGATGGTGGAAATGAGGACACCAAGGAGCGAGAGGACTTATGCTTCACAGCAAAAGGATGTGGATTGAGTAGAAGGAGTCGGAGCTAATTAAGTCTAAGGATGAAAACATTTATTTGCAAAGAGACAATTTGAAACTTTTAAAACAAAGAAATGTTTTTTGTTTGATTGCTAAAAGACTTTATGCTAACATTACTCAACTACATCTGAATTGTGAAATAGGGCAGAAAATACATCGCATGATTTTACCCTTCCTTGAGTTTAAGGAGGATGAAATCGATGCTGAAGCATACAACTATGAAAGTGTTGTATCGTCTGATGATGTGCATCCTACTTATATGTACGGTCTAGACAAAATAGAATCTTTTATAAAGTCCAAAGACCATAAGGACATGCTGAAAAATCTTTTGGATGAAAACGATAAACTGAAACTAAGGACCGAAACCATACAAAAATTCGACTCATTCGGTGCCAATTTAAGTTCAGAAAATAAAATTGATGTTGAAAACACATCTGAACTTAATGAAGACGATGATATGAGTGAAAGTTCTGTAGAGGTTGAAGTTGATTGTTCTGCGTTTGTCAAGAGCGAACACGAAAATCAAAAAAAATCTAATTTCTAAAAATTCTGTGGAATTCGCTCGTTTGTCCAAGAATAAGTCCCCGGCCCTTAAAGAAAAAGCTCTTGTGTTTCAGAAGGTTAGAACTACTCCAAATCAGGTGTATAAAGTCACAGGAGTAACCGAACATCAAACATCCGAACTCACTGCCATAGTGAACGAAGATAACGCAGATGGCTGTCATGAGTTCTTCTGGTCCGCTCCTATAGATAATGCAGACGAAATAGTCGGTCTATCAGAGAGAACATCCTGGAAAACCAAAGGAAGATATGTACCAGAGCCGCTGAATAAGCCTGACAATTTTGACGTGCCAAGTACAAGCGGCACAAAAGAAATACCTGTGGAAGAAGTTACCTCCACAAGCGAAACCTCGTCTATGAAGAGTGAACCGGCTGTCAAGAAGCTAAAACAAAAGGCTAATATCCATAGACAACCGAAACAGGTGAAAAATCAAAAGCAGCAAAGAAACCTAAGATACAAAAAGAATCTCTCAGAGCGAAAGCAGTTTTGGCACTCTCAAAATGCTCATTACTCTTACCATGATAAAGGTTCTAAGCCAGAGAAAAAGACTTTCGGACCACATGAAGCACAGAACCGAAAGGATAGGTTCGGTCCTGAAAGCAACAGCAACCAAAAAGCGAGTTTCAGTCCGCCAAGTAATAACAAGCAAAGACCTAGTTTTAATCCTACAAGCTTTTATAATAAAAGATCAAGTTTCAGACCACCAGCCAACAACAGCTCATCATCGAACAGCTACCGAAGGTCCAGGTTCGGTCCTTCCAATGACCATAAACAAAAGGGTCATTTCGAATCACAAGTCAGAAGAAATTCCCATTCCAATTCTTCTCATTCTCAATCCTCTTCTAAACCCAATTCTGTTCCTGCCCCAAATTCAAAATCATCAACTAACTTGAAAGGAAAATCGAAGATTTCCTCAGTCCAGGAAGACCGAAAGCAGTCTAAAGCCCAAACACCAAAATCTGAAACCAAAACGTCTGTAGCTAACCCTAAAAAAAATCAAAGTGTTTACCATTAAAAGAAAAGATGAAACAACATTAATAAAACAAACATATCTTGTTGATGTTACTCTTACTATTCATGTTCCTGTGAAAGGCTCACGTGGACCCAAGAAACGTTGGGTTCCTAAATCTGCTTAATTTTTGCAGGTTATAGGTGACGAGCAGCTCGGCGAAGAATGGTACATTGACAGTGGCTGCTCACGTCACATGACAGGAAGGAAGGAAGAGCTAAGGGAGTTTCGATCTCTTCAAAATGGTGGGAATGTCAAGTTTGGTAACAACTCTTATGGAACAATAAAGGGTTATGGGATGATTACCAATAGAGACTTCACAATAAGAAAGGTAGCGTACGTTGAAGGATTGCAGCATAATCTCATTAGTGTATCTCAACTGGTGGGCGGTACCGGTCTCAAAGTTTCATTCGACGACGAAGGTTCAGAGATTATAGAGAAGAAATCCAACAAGGTCATTATTAAATCAGACCGAAAAGGCGAAATGTTTCCTATTAATCTCAAACCAATCAAAGGAAATCCAGCTATATGCCTTTTGTCCAAAGCTCATTCTGACGAAAGCAGGTTGTGGCACCGAAGGCTCTCACATCTCAACTTCAAAGACATCAACAAGCTTGTCACCGGAGGACATGTTCGGGGTCTTCCCTTGCTCAAGTTTGATCGAGAACACTTGTGTGCTGCATGTGAAATGGGGAAACAAAGTCGTCAAAGTCACCCATCAATTATAAACACAAAAGTTGTTGAACCACTTTAGTTGCTTCTCATTGACTTGTGTGGTCCATCATCAATCGAAAGCATTGGTGGCAGCAAGTATATTGTTGTTATAATTGATGATTTCTCACGTTTTACATGGGTGTTCTTTTTGAAGCACAAATCTGAGGCTACTCCTAAGCTAAAGATGTTCATCAAGCAGGTTGAAGTGCAACTGAGAAAAGTCGTTCGCAACATTAGGAGCGACAATGGACTGGAGTTCAAGAACAAAGAATTTGAAGACTTTTTGGCAGAAAAAGGAACCAGTCACAACTTCTCAACCCCCTACACGCCTCAATAGAACGGAATTGTCGAAAGATGAAACCGATCCTTGTGTGAGGCGGCCCGAATGTAGCACCTGGTTCCTGGTACGTAAATCTTATTTGAGTACTTCCCTTCTTTTAGCCTTGGACTCGGCGAGTCATAGGTCCGACTCGCCCAGTGGATGCGGGACCCGGGACAAGTTTAAGTTGGCGACTCGGCGAGTCCATATCCTGGACTCGGCGAGTCACAACTGTTGGATGAAACCCTAAGTTTCAGGGGTTTGCACCCTATTTAAACGACTTAACTGCCCCAAACCAGCCCCCATTCACCCTCAGAGCCCTGTATCTCTCTCTAGTCTTGCTTTCTTGTGAGTTTGAAGTGTTTTATGGTGTATTGAAGTTTCTTTGAAGGAAAAGAAGAGGGAATCAAGAAGAGGAGAAGGAGGCCAAGCATCTCTGTGTCATTCCAACGTTTCCCCTAAGGTATAGCTCGTTTCACCTCTGTTTTTAAGCTTATAGCTCCATAAAAGTCCTTTTTGAGCCATTTCCAAGATTGTGTATGCTTGAGGGTTTGTAATAAGTCGATTGGCCTCTAGATCTAGGCAAGATTGAGCTCCAGGAGCTCAGATCTGTTAGCTTTATGGCCCCATGTTGCTTGTTCACCCTAGATCTACGCTTTTGAGGCATTTTGAGCCCTAAAATCCATATGGGTGAATATCCACACGTAAAGTTGGAAACTTTACGTGTGATTCGTGTCCTAGAAGTCCAGATCTGTGAATGGCATGGACTGGAATCGAGCAAATCTGTGTATTTAGTGGGTGTATGGAAACGACTCGGCGAGTCGTTCATGTGACTCGGCGAGTCTGTTCGCGAGTCTCCGAGTTTGTCCCCTTTTCGTAGTGTCAAGTGAGCAGTGAGTCACGGGGTGTGACTCAGTGAGTCGGAAGCTGAACTCATCTATGGAGGTACTCGGCGAGTCAATGTCCTGACTCAGCGAGTTCAAGGCAATCTCCTTAGATCAAGAACAGACTCGGCGAGTTGTTCATACAACTCGGCGAGTCTTAGCATAAGTGTTCATCGGATGAAGATGAACTCGACGAGTTGTTCATACAACTCGGCGAGTAGGATGAAGGACTTGAATATCAATTTAGAAGGAGAACTCGTCGAGTCGTCGCCTAACTCGACGAGTAGGAACGGGATCCAGGACAATTGTTTGGGTGGTGACTCGGCGAGTTGGAAAGCCAGCTCGGCGAGTCGGGTCAACTGAAAGTTGACTCTGACTTTGACTTAGGGCATGGTCAGGGGTAAAATGGTCATTTTACCCAAAGGTCAGTGAGCAGTGTTTGATTGAGTATGTTGTGGGAATTGCAGCCGGAGGATTTCCGGAGCAGCAGCAGCAGCAGTAGGCAGTCAGTTCCCGATCAGATTAGCCACTACTTCGAGGTGAGTTACCTTCCAGTAGCGGTGGGTCTACGGCCACAATGTCGGCCCACCAGTAGGAGTTGTATGTTAGATGATTGTCTTTGTGATATCATCTAGGTTTGCTACTACCTGATATGTTGTATGCTGGCATGATATGTATATGTGATAGTTGTAGAGTTCGGTTGTTAGGACCGAAGGGTAGGTCGGACACCCCAGATATGTCTGACAGTACGTGATGATATGATTGCATGCTAGCTTGTTATGTTATATGAGATAAAGGTAGTAAGAGGGGACTAGTCCCCGAGGATCGGTTGTTAGGACCGATGGGTAGTCAGCACCCCAGAATGGCTTGACATGGGTAGTCAGCACCCCAGAATGGCTTGACACAGGTAGTCAGCACCCCATAATGGCTTGACACGGGTAGGACGGCACCCCAGAATGGCCGTACCAGGTAGTCAGGCACCCCAGAATAGCCTGGCAGTATGTATGTTATGTGTTTGTATGGTATGTGGTACGATGGGGGAACTCACTAAGCTTTGTGCTTACAGTTTTCAGTTTTGGTTTCAGGTACCTCCTCAGCTAGGGGAAAGGAGCCGGTGCGGTAGCAGCATGTCACACACACACTCTCCGGTTTCCGCATTTACGAGCTTCACTGGGATTTGTACTCTGATATTTTGATTGGGTGTATGAATTGGCTTTTAGACATGGTTCACTTTGTGTTATGGTTTGATCAAACAATTTTTTTAGTTATTAATATTTTCTAAAGTAATGTTTTAAAACAAATTTTTTGGTCGTGAAAATTGGGTCGTTACAAGTTGGTATCAGAGCCCTGATTTGAGGGATTCGGACACACCTTTGGGAGTGTCTGAACTCAAATAGAGGGATTAAAAGATTTTCTAAAAGAAAATGTTTTCTAAAATTGAGAAAAGAGTTTTGAGAAAGAACGAAGTGTGTGATGTGCGCGACCGGCCGAGCTCAAGTTAGTATTCCCCAAAGTACCCATACAAGTTTATGTTATGTTTATCAGCTTTTGTAGAACAGCATGCTAGAATAGGACTAATGATCTAGGAGTGATGCCTTATGTGCCTGCTTTATGTGTTTCAGTTGTATGAGAATTGTATGCTAGATATTGAGTAGACAGTAAGTAGGATAGCCTGATTAGGTTATGCCTGGTAGTATGAGCTTAGCACTAAATGCTAGCTCAGTTCCTGAAAGTAGATAGAGTTAATTGAGATTGTTACCCTTATCTGAATGCTGCTTGCTTCGTGCTACGTGGGACTCTGAATAATGGGTGTTAGCCATTAGGCGAATGCATCACGTCACATGTGATCAGGGTTGAATAATCTTAGAATGCCGGATTTGATCCTACTGCGCAGCTCTTGTTTGAGTCCAACCGTTGTAGGGATGAGTCGGGTACTCGAAGGATTATCTGAGCCTCGTCACATGTGATGGTATTCGGGTAATGGCTAATTGGGATTACAAGGAGGCCTGCAGCAGCTGAGGACTGGTTAGAGTGGAATTAGAGATTTCCCTAGGGCAAGCCTAGGATGAGTATAGCAGTGATCAGCAGTAGTGAAAGGGATCTGGTGGAGTCGAGGCATTCCTTGAAGAAGGTACGGATAGATGTGGAAGGTAGTATGGGCCCGTACTACTGAAAGCAGAGGATCCGTACCTGAACCAAGGAAGGCCAAGATAAGACCAGGGAACTTGTAAGTAGTTGTGATCCCTCAGGAAGTATCAGTATCACTAATGAGTGTTGTGATGTATTGCAGAATGGTGGTACTTCGATCGAGGCCGGTAGATGGCGGTTCAGGAGAGGGGTCAGGTTCGGGATCAGGTTCCGAGCCGGTTGATGAGGGACTACGCGAGTTCATCATGTCAGAGATCACCAGAGGCATCCTTGAGTCGACCCCCATTCTCTTTGGGTCGATCAAGGAAGGGATCATGGAGTTGATGGAGGATCGCCTTCGGGCATTCAGGAGTGATATGGCATCTAGCCAGTCAGGATCTTGCACACTGTCCTTCAAGGACTTCAGGGGCAGTGGTGCGCCAGATTTCCATGGGGTGAAAGACCCCATTGCTGCCAGGCGATGGATTGCAGACATCGAGTCTGCCCAGTTGACTAGCTTCTGCCCCGAGGGGTCGAAGGTGAGGTATGCAGCAGGGTGTTTACGGGACCGAGCCCGGGATTGGTGGGAGTCAGTGGGTGACTCGTTGGGAGCCTCAGCTATCGAGGCTATGACCTGGTCGGACTTTGTGACCAAGTTCAGGGCAGAGTTTGCGCCGGCTGTCGAGCTTCAGCAGCTGGCCAGGGAGTTTCTAGACATGAGGCAGACGACGGAGACTGTGGCGGAGATCACCGTCAAGTTCCGGGAGAGGGCTTTGTTGGTGCCCCAGTATGCTAGTGACGAGGACATGAGGAGGACTCGTTATCATGATATGCTACGAGCTGACATCCGGGAGCATGTTAGCTTTTCGTCTTGCCCTACCTTGGACTCTATGATTGCCAGGGCAAGGGAGAGGGAGATAGATTTGGAGCACATCCGGAAAAGGAAATTAGAGTAGGTTCAGGCAGGAGGGGCTTCGGGGAAGAAGCCCAAGGGATCAGATGGTAGGCCAAAAGGCCAGTCAGGACCGAGCCGCTGCAGGAAATGCGGCAGGCCGCACGAGGGGGCATGCAGGATGGGATCATCAGGCTGCTACAAGTGCGGCAAGACTGGGCACATCAGCAGGGATTGCACTGCTCCGGCAGCAGTCATTCAGACATCAGAGTTGCTGTGTTTCCACTGCAGCCATAGGGGCCACAAGAAGGCCAATTGCCGCTAGTTGACAGTCTCAGCGCCGGTGAAGGCGCCAGCTCCAGCGACCCTGCAGATCACGGATGGCCGACAGGTCAAGGCAGAGGCTCTAGTGGTGAGGAGCCGAGCATTTCAGCTGACTACCGAGGAGGCACGCGCTGCACCCGATGTGGTGATGGGATCGTTTCATGTGAACGACCTCCCAGTTCAGGTGTTATTTGATTCGGGTGCATCCCGATCATTCGTTTCCCTTGCGCTTAGCAAGAAGTTTCATGAGTCATCAGGCAAGTTAGATTGCCCTTTGGAGGTGGAGATTGCTGATGATCGATCGGTGTGAGCATCGATTGTATTTCGAGATTGCGTGCTGCGTTTGTTCGAGGAGCGCTATTTGGTAGATTTGGTTCCCATTCCGTTGCGTGGGAACAAGGTGATTATAGGCATGGATTGGCTGAGCCCTAATGGGGCAGTGATAGATTGCGCGCAGTAGCTAGTGCAGGTCAGGACCCCAAGCGGGGGAGAGTTAGTGATTCATGGTGAGAGGCCTCAGTATGGACCCGCTGTATGTTCAGCAGCGAGGGCTAGGCGCTACCTTCAGCAGAGATGCGCAGGATATGTCGCGTATGTGATGGATACCCGGGAGGCGGGTAAGGCGACAGTGAGAAGGGTTCCGGTGGTCCGAGATTTCACAAATGTTTTTCCAGAGGAGCTTCCTGGGATACCTCCAGAGTGACAGGTTGAGTTTAGGATTGACCTTGTTCCTGGTGTGGCTCCGATAGCCAAGGCACCGTATCGGTTGGCTCCTCCCGAGATGCAGGAGTTGTCTACGAAGCTGCAGGAGCTGCTAGACAAGGGATTTATTCGTCCGAGCAGTTCACCCTGGGGAGCCCCGATTCTGTTTGTGAAGAAGAAGGACGGGTCGCATCGGATGTGTATAGATTATCGGGAGCTGAACAAGGTAACGGTGAAGAACCGTTACCCGCTTCCGAGGATTGATGACCTCTTTGACTAGCTTCAGGGAGCATCTTGGTTCTCCAAGATTGATTTGCGTTCGGGTTATCATCAGATGAGGGTCAGGGAGGAGGATATGCAGAAGACCGCGTTTCGGACGCGCTATGGCCATTATGAGTTCGTGGTGATGCCTTTTGGGCTCACCAATGCTCCTGCCGCGTTCATGGACCTCATGAACCGCGTGTGCAGACCGATGCTGGATCGGTCTATGATAGTCTTTATCGATGACATCTTGGTTTATTCCAAGACTCGGGAGGAACATGAGGAGCATCTGAGGGAGGTGTTGGAGACCCTGAGGAGGGAGAGCTTGTATGCCAAGTTCTCCAAGTGTGATTTTTGGTTGCGCGAGGTGCAATTTCTTGGACACCTCGTCAACCAGAACGGGATTCTGGTCGATCCGGCCAAGGTCGAGGCCGTGATGAGGTGGGAGTTTCCGAAGTCTCCATCTGAGATTCGGAGTTTCCTGGGATTGGCAGGTTACTATCGGAGATTTATCCAGGATTTCTCCAAGATAGTCGTACCCCTGACGCGGCTGACGAAGAAAACCATGGTCTTTCGGTGCGGACCCGAGCAGCAGGCTGCATTTGAGACGCTGAGACAGAAATTGTGCGAGGCGCCGATCTTAGCCCTGCCAGAGGGTGTAGAGGATTTTGTGGTTTATTGTGATGCGTCCATTTCTGGGTTGGGCACGGTATTGATGCAGAGGGGGCATGTGATTGCCTACGCTTCGAGGCAGCTCAAGCCTCACGAGGCGAACTACCCGACGCACGATTTGGAGTTGGGGCGGTGGTTTTTGCCCTCAAGATTTGGCGGCATTACCTCTACGGGGTTCGATGTACCATCTACACGGACCACAAGAGTTTAAGGTACCTCATGGATCAGCCGAATCTGAACATGAGGCAGCGTCGATGGTTGGACGTGGTGAAGGGTTATGATTGTGAGATCCTTTACCACCCGGGGAAGGCCAATATGGTGGCTGATGCGCTTAGCCGCAAGGCGGTGCCGATCAGGGACGTTTGCATGAGGATGACCGTGGTGACTCCCCTGTTGCAGCAGATTCGGGAGGCTCAACAGGAGGCTATCAAGGAGGAGCATCGGAAGAGCGAGCGTGTGGTGGGTCAGGTTTCCTCCTTTGATTATGATAGCCGAGGACTATTGACACTACACCGTAGGGTGTGGGTGCCGTATCACGGAGGCGTGCGCCAGATTTTGATGGAGGAGGCGCACAAGTCCCGATTCTCTATTCATCCCGGGGCGACGAAGATGTATAGGGATCTTCGTCTAGACTATTGGTGCCCTGCATGAAGCGGGATGTGGCATGGTACGTCGAGCGATGTTTGACCTGCAGGAAGGTCAAGGCCGAACATCAGAGACCGCATGGCAAGATGCAGCCGTTGGATATTCCACTGTGGAAATGGGAAGATATCACGATGGATTTTATCACGAAGCTTCCCAGGACCGCACGTAGAGTGGATTCGATTTGGGTCATCATGGATAGATTGACCAAGAGTGCTCACTTTATTCCGATTCAGGAGAGCATATCGGCCGAGAAATTGGCCGACATCTATATCAGGGAGATTGTGGCACGGCATGGGGTTCCAGTATCGGTGATCTCGGACAGGGATGTGCGTTTTACTTCCAGATTTTGGAAGAGATTCCATGACGAGTTGGGCACTCGTCTGCATTTTAGCACTGCCTTTCACCCGCAGACGGATGGTCAGAGCGAGCGGACCATCCAGACTCTGGAGGATATGCTGCGGGCGTGCGTGCTAGACTTCGGTGGTAGCTGGGATACCTATCTTCCCCTGGCCGAGTTCTCCTACAATAACAGCTATCACGCGAGTATCGACCGCCCTCCCTTCGAGATGTTGTACGGACGGAGGTGCAGGACCCCGATATGCTGGGGTGAAGTTGGCCAGAGGGTCATGGGGAGCACCGACGTGGTGCTCAAGACGACCGAGAGGATCCAGCAGGTCCGGAGCAGGCTTCAGACTGCTCAGAGTCGGCAGAAAAGTTATGCCGACAAGCGTCGATCCGACTTGGAGTTCCAAGTCGGGGATACGGTTCTCCTGAAGGTGTCGCCTTGGAAAGGCGTCATTCGATTCAGGAAGCGGGGCAAGTTGGGCCCACGATTCATCGGACTGTTCAGGGTCGTAGCCCGGGTGGGCAAGGTAGCGTATAGGTTGGATCTGCCAGCCGAGCTCAGCCAGATCCACAGCACTTTCCATGTTTCTCAGTTGCGGAAGTGCTTAGTGGACGATTCAGCAGTAGTGCCTTTGGAGGATATTCAGGTTGATGACAGCCTGAATTACATTGAACACCCAGTCGGAATCCTCGACAGGAAGTCGAAGGATTTGAGGAACAAGAGGGTGGAGCTAGTGAAGGTGCAATGGCAGCACCGCAAGGGTTCGGAATGGACTTGGGAGCCGGTGGACGAGATGATGGAGCATTACCCCGAGCTGTTTCAGGATCGAGCAGCAGACTTCGAGGACGAAGTCTAAAATAAGTGGGGGAGATTTGTAGCACCTGGTTCCTGGTACGTAAATCTTATTTGAGTACTTCCCTTCTTTTAGCCTTGGACTCGGCAAGTCATAGGTCCGACTCGCCGAGTGGATGCGGGACCCGGGACAAGTTTAAGTTGGCGACTCGGCGAGTCCATATCCTAGAATCGGCGAGTCACAGCTGTTGGATGAAACCCTAAGTTTCAGGGGTTTGCACCCTATTTAAACGACTTAACTGCCCCAAGCCAGCCCCCATTCACCCTCAGAGCCCTGTATCTCTCTCTAGTCTTGCTTTCTTGTGAGTTTGAAGTGTTTTGTGGTGTATTGAAGTTTCTTTGAAGGAAAAGAAGAGGGAATCAAGAAGAGGAGAAGGAGGCCAAGCATCTCTGTGTCATTCCAACGTTTCCCCTAAGGTATAGCTCGTTTCCCCTCTGTTTTTAAGCTTATAGCTCCATAAAAGTCCTTTTTGAGCCATTTCCAAGATTGTGTATGCTTGAGGGTTTGTAATAAGTCGATTGGCCTCTAGATCTAGGCAAGATTGAGCTCCAGGAGCTCAGATCTGTTAGCTTTATGGCCCCATGTTGCTTGTTCACCCTAGATCTACCCTTTTGAGGCATTTTGAGCCCTAAAATCCATATTGGTGAATATCCACACGTAAAGTTGGAAACTTTACGTGTGATTCGTGTCCTAGAAGTCCAGATCTGTGAATGGCATGGACTGGAATCGAGCAAATCTGTGTATTTAGTGGGTGTATGGCAACGACTCGGCGAGTCGTTCATGTGACTCGGCGAGTCTGTTCGCGAGTCTCCGAGTTTGTCCCCTTTTCGTAGTGTCGAGTGAGCAGTGAGTCACAGGGTGTGACTCAGTGAGTTGGAAGCTGAACTCATCTATGGCGCTACTCGGCGAGTCAATGCCCTGACTCGGCGAGTTCAAGGCAATCTCCTTAGATCAAGAACAGACTCGGCGAGTTGTTCATACAACTCGGCGAGTCTTAGCATAAGTGTTCATCGGATGAAGATGAACTCGACGAGTTGTTCATACAACTCGGCGAGTAGGATGAAGGACTTGAATATCAGTTTAGAAGGAGAACTCATCGAGTCGTCGCCTAACTCGACGAGTAGGAACGGGATCCAGGACAATCATTTGGGTGGTGACTCGGCGAGTTGGAAAGCCAACTCGGCGAGTCGGGTCAACTGAAAGTTGACTCTGACTTTGACTTAGGGCATGGTCAGGGGTAAAATGGTCATTTTACCCAAAGGTCAGTGAGCAGTGTTTGATTGAGTATGTTGTGGGAATTGCAGCCGGAGGATTTCCGGAGCAGCAGCAGCAGCAGCAGTAGGCAGTCAGTTCCCGATCAGATTAGCAGCTACTTCGAGGTGAGTTACCTTCCAGTAGCGGTGGGTCTACTGCCACAATGTCGGCCCACCAGTAGGAGTTGTATGTTAGATGATTGTCTTTGTGATATCATCTAGGTTTGCTACTACCTGATATGTTGTATGCTGGCATGATATGTATATGTGATAGTTGTAGAGTTCGGTTGTTAGGAACGAAGGGTAGGTCGGACACCCCAGATATGTCTGACAGTACATGATGATATGATTGCATGCTGGCTTGTAATGTTATATGAGATAAAGGTAGTAAGAGGGGACTAGTCCCCGAGGATCGGTTGTTAGGACCGATGGGTAGTCAGCACCCCAGAATGGCTTGACATGGGTAGTCAGCACCCCAGAATGGCTTGACACGGGTAGTCAGCACCCCAGAATGGCTTGACACGGGTAGGACGGCACCCCAGAACGGCCGTACCGGGTAGTCAGGCACCCCAGAATAGCCTGGCAGTATGTATGTTATGTGTTTGTATGGTATGTGGTACGATGGGGGAACTCACTAAGCTTTGTGCTTACGGTTTTCAGTTTTGGTTTCAGGTACCTCCTCAGCTAAGGGAAAGGAGTCGGCGCAGTAGTAGCATGTCACACACACACTCTCCGGTTTCCGCGTTTACGAGCTTCACTGGGATTTGTACTCTGATATTTTGATTGGGTGTATGAATTGGCTTTTAGACATGGTTCACTTTGTGTTATGGTTTGATCAAACAATGTTTTTAGTTATTAATATTTTCTAAAGTAATGTTTTAAAACAAATTTTTTGGTCGTGAAAATTGGGTCGTTACACCGAACTATGCTTAGTTTTGCTTCTCTTCCTTTATATTTCTGGGCTGATGCTATTGCTGCAGCATGTTTTACGCAGAACATGTCTTATCTCAACAAGCGTTTCTCTCTTACTCCTTATGAGATCATCAATAACAGGAAGCCGAACGTAAAATTCTTCCATGTTTTCGGCTCACGATGTTTCATCTTCAACTCCAAAGAACATCGTAACAAGCTAGTTTGACGTTAAAGCTGATGAAGGAATTTTTCTGGGATATTCTCTTACTTCAAAAGCATACCGGGTCTTAAATAAGCGTTCTAGGAAGATCGAAGAAACATATTATGTGACTTTCGATGCTAACTATTTCAAGAAGCTAAAGGCTACTGAAGAAGCAATTGGAGAGATTTTCTCTCAAACAGGTCAGGTCACGGCCACCATTGCTAATTTGTTTGATCAGTTTGTGGAATTATTCGATGAACCTGAGAAAGCTACTCTCTCGGAAGCCAAGGCGGCAGACAACAAAATCGACCATCTAAAGCAAATCGTCGAAGATGCAGCCAAACAAATGGGTGAAGGAGAACAAGTTCCAAACGAACCTCCTCAACAAGGTACTTCGGTCGAGGGGGAGAATCCATTTCCTTCAAATCAACCAAACTCACACTTTTAGGGGGAGAATTCTCTTCCTGCTACACCCGAAAGTCCTATAGCACCCGAAAGTCCTGTAGCACCCGAAAGCTCTGCTACACCCAAAAGTCCTGTAGCACCAGAAAGTCCAGCTACACCTGAGAGTTCTGCTGCACCTGAGAGCTCATCAGTCGAGGGGGAGAATTCTGATATGTTCTACGATGATAATAGTCAATCTGAATTGGAAGAAATGGTCAACGCCGAATTGGATCCATCTTATGATCCAAATTATCCTCCTCTTATTAAATGGACCAGAGATCATCCTGTATCTCAGATAGTGGGTAATGTCTCTGAAAAGGTCCTGACCCGATCTCAACTGAAGGCAAAGTAATCATCTCTATTCTCCAAAGTAGAGTTCTGCATGTATAATTCTTTCGTATCCAAAGTTGAGCCAAAGACAGTTAACACAGCTCTTGATCATTCCGATTGGGTACAAGTCATGCAAGATGAACTTAATGAGTTTGAAAGAAACAAGGTTTGGCGCCTTATTCCAACTCCTAAAGATGCCTCATTCGTTGGTCTCAAATGGGTTTTCAGAAACAAAATGGACAAGGAAGGCAATGTAATACGAAACAAAGCTCGTCTCGTGGTAAAAGGATACTTCCAGGAAGAAGGAATTGATTACGAAGAAACTTTTTCTCCGGTAGCTAGGCTGGAATCTGTTTGAATATTTCTGGCCTATGTTGCACACAAGAACTTCGAGTTCTACCAAATGGACGTAAAATGCGCCTTTCTGAATGGAGAACTTGAAGAAACGGTTTACGTGGAGCAACCTCCAGGTTTTGTCAATGAAAAGTACCCAAATCACTGTTATATTCTGGACAAAGCAGTTTATGGTCTGAAACAAGCACCTAGGGCATGGTATGAAACGCTAACTAAGTTCTTAAAGATGTCAAAATTCAAACAAGGTTCGGTTGACCCAACCTTCTTTCGTAAGAAGGAAGGTAACCACCTTATGATAGTTCAAATCTATGTCGATGATATCATCTTTGGCTCAACGAATCCTAGCTTAACAGCTGAATTCAGAAAGCTGATGGAGACTAAATTTGAAATGAGCTCAATGGGTCCGATTAACTTTTTCCTTGGTTTAAATATTAGACAAGGACCCGAAGGCATCTTTATCAACCAGGAAGCATACATCAAGACTCTTCTTGCTAAATTTGGCATGATGGGAGTCTCAAAGGTTAAAGTTCCAATGGCGTTTGGCACCAAGCTCACACCATCCTTGGAAAAACCGGCAGTCGATATAACGTTATACCGCCAGATGATTGGGTCCTTAATGTACCTCACTACTAGCAAGCCTGATATAATGTTCTCTGTGTGTTATTGTGCTAGGTTTCAGGCGAATCCTCGTGAACCACATATGCTTGTAGTGAAAAACATACTCCGCTATCTGAAAACGAACCACCTCCCTCGGTCTATGGTATCCATCAAACTCAGGTTTCTTCATTCAAGCCTACTCAGATGCAGACCTTGGAGGATGTGGTTTAGACAGGAAAAGCACCACTGGAGGCTGCCAATTCCTAGACGGGATGTTGGTTAGCTGGCAATCAAAGAAACAGACATGTGTTTCTCTGTCTACAGCCGAAGCAGAGTACATTGCAACTGCCTCCTGTACATCTCAAGTGATTTGGATCCAAAGCCAGCTCCGTGATTATGGACTCAATATGAAAAAGATCCCACTTTATTGCGATTCAGAAAGTGCAATTAGGATCTGTCATAACCCAGTGCAACACTCCAAGACCAAGCATATAGCACTGAGGTATCACTTTATAAAGGATCATGTGGAAGATGGAAACGTCGAAATTCACTTTGTTCGAACCACTGATCAACTAGCCGATATCTTTACCAAAGCTCTTCCTGGAGCGAGTTTCAATAAAATTTTACAAGGGCTAGGAATGATGGAATCGGAGTCAGTACCAAAAACTACTTCTCAAAACTAAAAGTTGGAAGCGAAATGAACCGAACGCTCGGGTTCGGTTCACGTGTGTGCCGAAATGAACCGAACGCTCGGGTTCAGTCCTATTCTCTTATCTTCGCTTATCACTCAACGATATTTTCTTTGGCTATAAACCTTTTGTATCTTTTTCAAATTTCATCTCTCTTATTTTCAAAAATTTTCTTATTTTCAAAGTTCTTTTCTTTTTCAAATTTATTTTGCAATCGAAATTGACCGAACGCTCGGGTTTGGCTCCAAATTTTTTTTTGTCTCATTTTTTTTCTCTTTAAATCAAAAAATTCCAAAATCTTTTTCTTATTTTAAAAAAAAAAATCAAAAACTCCAAAAACATTTTTTTTTATTTTTATTTGTACGATATTTTTTTTTGATCTCATATTTTTGTGTGGCTATTTGTGTGGAAATTCTTTCATTAGTTAAGTGTCCCTAGAAGCATGCTGTTGTATGTGTCCAAAACCTCACCCGATTCTGAATAATAGCCTTACTGATTTGGTATATACAAACCTTGTCTTCCCAATTAGGCTTTTATATTTCTTCTAATCATGAGCTACCTTACTCTCTTCTCACATGAGATAAGAGTTTTCTGCTTGGTCCCTATTTTAATAGCAGAGGTACTTTGGTTTCTTTACACCATTTACCCTACTTTTCTCCATCTCATTCGCTTCATAAACGTAACCCTTGAGACTCTCAGAAATTACCACTGAGGTTTATGGTTACACAATTTATGTATTCATGATCTTAGCTTCGTGCCACTACGTGCTAAGTGAAATCCACAATTCAATACCTACTATGCATTGACGGTGAACAATCAACTTTGTTCTAGCTTTCACTAATGAATTGACGAACTTATCCATGAGGATGTAACATGAAATCTCTAATTTCTTTTTGTGTGATTCCTATGAAATTGTTAAATCCCATAACATTTCTTCCCTTGGAATCCAGTTTTATTTTTCTTTGAAATTTCACATAAAATATTTTCATGATGCCACTTAGATTCTTTTCAAACCTACTTGTTCAACAGACTACACTGGTCTCACAAGTACTTCGGTAGATTTCTGTCTTATGTCAAGATCAGGAATACTAAACTGAAGCGAAAGCCACCCAAATTAGCCTGATTAAAAGAAGCCTTTCAACCCTTCTCAATAAGTGTCTGATCGTTATTCAACGGGAAACCAAACAAACACTTTAAGGTCTCTCTTGACTTTGAAGGAAGCAATTCATGCCCGGGATCTATTGTTTTGTGTCTTTATTGACATCACAATTTCCCACATATGTGTTGCTTTATTTCTTTTTCTTTTACACACTAAGCACGAAAATCTTTTTGATTTTCCATAATTCTGGTTTCATTACTTACAAGGAAATTTTTTTTGAAAGAGGTGTGGCTCACATTATTACACGTGGTCATTTTGCTTTAAGATGGCGTTCCCTATAAAGGGATAAGATGCTGACTCAGGCGGGAGTCCAATCGCTTTGATTTTCAAACGGCGCTTGAATGACAGGCGTGCGAAGTGGAACCGTTTTTTTAAAACGGCGTCTGATGGGAAGGCGCGTGAATCAGGACAGTTCTTCTCTCTCCTGCGTAATCATCGGGGCTACCAACTGTCACGCATCAATCACCTCCGAAACCCTTTGTATTTCCTTCGAGGATTTGGGAAAGGATTCTTCTCTCTCCTTTCGCCACAGTATAAAAGGTAACTTCGACCATTATTTACCTCTTTAGTGCACCCAAAATTCAGAGAGCAAGAAACGCTTTGAGTATTCTACTATTCATCATCTCTCCCAACTTCTTCACTTCAATGGCGGATTCATCTTCTGTTCATGCCACTTCCCACATCCTGCCGATTCGTCCTCAACAGAGTCTGATCATCGATCTTACTCCACATGTTTATGATGACTTCATGTTCCCGATCATCGAATGCCTCAAATACTTGCCGCTTGCTCCCGCTCTCACCAAAGCTAAAGTTGTTCCAATGGAATGTTTATCCCAAATCTTTGCCACTGCTCATTATGATAAGTCTGTCTATAGAATTTTCTTCGACATTCTTGATCACAAGGCATCCATCTCTAAGCAGCGATTCTATTCGCTTTTAGGGTTTGAACCTGATTCATCTACGGTTAACCTTGAATCCATTCCAGTGGGTCACTTGTTTTCCATGTTCTATAACATGGGGTACACAGAGGTTCTGACGACGGTCACCAAGTTCAAGAAATCGTGCTTGCCTCCTCAATGGAACAAGTTATTTACCGTGTTATTCAAGGGGTTATCGGAACGCAGTGCCGGTTCAGACAGAGCGAATCGTCTATTCATCACGATTCTTTATGGGGTATACAACGGTATCAACCTCGACTATGGGTCGGTGTTATGGCAGCAGCTGATTCAGAGTCTTGCCTCCACATCTCGACACTCAGAGATTTCCTACACTCGCTTCTAGACTCTAGTCACAAAATGGGTGATGGACAAGTATCACATCCCCATTGTTGCTAATTCTCCACTCTCTTCGATAGGTACTTTCCATACCACGAAGATAATAGTCTCCGATGCATCAAAATTTCAGTTTATTGGCTCCATCCCTGAGTCAATGTGTGGAGGCGTTCTTGCCGACAGCCGTATCATCTGAACTTACAAGGAGTTTCGTCGCTCTGGTCCTAGAGAGCTCACTCCTGAGATGATCAAATCCATCCACGAAGCTGATAAGCCCTCTCCAAGGGGAAAGAAAAATGAAAAGGGCAAAGACAAGCAAGTTGGCAAGGGAGCAAAAGGCCCTTCTTCGAAGAAACGAAAACCCACCAAGGCTGCTCAATCTCCTCCACTGAAGAAGAGGAAAACCCAATCTAGGCGAAAGCTGATACTTGCTTCCTCCTCAAGCGAATCTGAGGAAGAAAATTCAGACTCCGACGAGTCTCCCCGTGGTAACACTCCTCCACGATCGCCTACCCCAGAAGTACATTTTTCCAGTTCACCTGTCTCTTCTCCACCAATCACCATTCCTATTTCCATTCCGCCCATAACCTCCATCACTCAAATACCTCCTACCTCTATCCCAGTTCCCCCTCCCATTTTCACTGAAGCTACCACAACAATCGCTGAAGTAAGAACCAACGTATCTGATACGGGGGCTCCTACTAAAGCACCCGAACCCACTCCCACTACCGAACACACATCAAAACCCGAACCTACTTCCATAACCGAAACTCCACCATCCCTTCCACCCTCATCTCCTGCTCCCTCCGCAGATAATGAAGAACCTTTTCTTGGTGGGGAGGACATGACATTTGATTCGGTCTATTACAGTCCATATCAGGTGCAAAGTGACGATGACGACGATGCTCCTGTCACCAAAAAGCACCTCAAGGAGCTTCACGAGAAGATTGATTCGCTCATTGCTTCCTCCTCTTCTTCATCACAGTCTATCATTTCTGAAGCTGCTATTCAGAAGATTGTTGATGCTTTATCTAACGCTCATGAAGCCTCCCTCAGCTCAGCCACTGCCGCTATTGATGCCTCCACCAAGGCTTGTGCTGTTGCGACCGAAAAAGTCGAAAAACTATTTACTGATACTTCTTCTCTCTTGCAGTCTTTATAGGAAACTGTCGATGCCAATAAAACGAAGCTTGACTCCATTGTCAACAAGCTGGCTACCTCAGTTGCCTCAGAATTGCAGTCCTTCGGCACTCTTCGTCAATCTCTCACTGAGGACAACTCAGCGTTTAAGGAGACTATTGAGGAGCGCCTCACTAAGCTACAAGAAGATCTAGCTGCCGAGAACTCCCTCATGGACGCTCTCGCTCGAAAGACCACTGCTCTCAAGATCAAGAATCTTCAACTCTCTAGTTCTCAAAAGGAGATTGATTCTCTTCGATCTGAATGAGAGATTGTGTCTTCATGTGTTTCGGATGTCCACACCGCCCTTTCCAACATCCTTGAACCACATGATCCAATATTAAATTACTCAGTCAGGCGTACTCTCGTGGAAAAGATTGCTCCTACCCTTTCTCTCCTGAGCAAAATTGAAGGGCTCCTTGAGTTCATATCCATTCCGAAACAAGGGGGAGAGAATGTATCTCAACCGCCTCCCACTTCTACAGCAACAAAATCAACCGAACCTCCTTCAACAAACCAAGCCTCAGGTTCGGGTGTCAAAGACAAAGGGAAGAAAATTGCTGAAGAGAGCGATGATGATAAAGAGACTATTGCAAATCTCTTAAAGAAGCAAGGTCAGGATAAGGATGCTGATTTGAGCGCTCGCGTTGCCAGAGAAGCTGAGGAACATGAAAGAAAAATAAAAGAGGCTCATGATCTTCTTGAGAGTAGGAAAACTCTTTTTCCTCCGTGGACTCTTGAGAAGCTACTGAAAGAAGCGATTGAAACACCCAACATTCTGTGGCTTGAACCGGTGATTTCACTTGATCGTGTCAATTCTGTTGATTCACAGTTTGACATGCCACTGACCCGAAAGGCCTTCATCTTCCATGCCTTTGACAACATTGCTGATATACCTCATCCTCATCCAAAGGTTGACAGGGATCTGGTCGAGTTCTATCTGAGGGCTGCTCAACCACAGTATCAAACCTGGAGCGCTCAGAAGATTATCAACGTTCGGGTCCTCAAGCCGTTTAGAGAAGGGAACTTCATGAACGTTCGGTTCAAGGTGCTGAGAGGTTCTGCCAAGACCGAACATGCCATTTCGCTTGCTGATCTTCCCAACTTGAATCCACACGATTGGATAATTTTGCACAACATCCTTCTCACAAATGAAGTAGAGTATGGTCCAATCATTGACCACTTCAAGAGGATGCTTGTCTACTACATAATGGAAGTTGCCAAGATGGATCAGGAGATCACTAGTGTCTTCAAGAAAAAGCCTACTATCTCACCTATTGGCTCTGCCAGTGACCTAAACATGATGTAGATGGGGAAGATTGACCCGAAACGCAATTATATCATGTTTACCAGAAACGAAGGCCAAAAATGCATGTTCGCTTTGGCAGACAAACATCTCTACACCACTGCATGCCTGGAACATGTCTTAGGAATCATTCATCGTTGCAAGCAGAATTCGGCAGATGACAAGAAGTACTTTGATGATATGATTCAGTGGTACATTCGCTTCAGACAGACAATCCTCGCTCTTATCCCTCGTCTGTTTGATACCACTAAGAAGGTTCCGGCAGCTGGACCCAGCAAGAAGAAGTGATAGTCTCGCTCCAATTGACGCAAAGGGGGAGATTGTTAGGTCCAGTTAGTGTTGCGTCTTGGGCTCATTAGCTAGTCCAGTTTAGTCTCCGGTATGGGCTTGTCCATCCATGAGTTATTTTGTAGGGTTTATTATTTATAGATGCTTGCATGCATTCTTGAACGTGAGATTTGATAGAGTTTTTCATAGCGTTAAAAGTTCTTATCTTTTGTAACCCTAATATCCTCTACAGCGGAAGTTCTTCATCGAGCTCTGCTGAGGATTGAGTTAATTGAATCATTCAACCCTTTCAGATCCATTCTAGTGGTTTTATCTTACTGTTTTTGCTTTCTTGATTTACCTGTTATAAGATCTAATCGATCTAGAGTTTTATAAACTCATCATTTAGACATAAGGAATAACCATGAGACTTTTATGGGACTTTTATGCAACTTTTGGGGTGTTTACAGTTTTGGGAGATCCCCAAACCGTAAACACATAAAAATGTAAGGTTTTGGTGCTTTTTGTGTGATAAACTCATCAAGGATGAATCTAGACAAGTCCCTAAGGCATGGTGAAGCATATAAGCACCCTAAGGCACCACTTTGCACCATATTTGGTGTTTACAGTTTTGGGAGCCTCCCAAAACCGTGAACCTTTGATCTTGGTGTTCTTGGGACTTTTCTTTGATTTTAATATGTAATACAAGCTTATTAAGAATCAAGGATGGAAGTACTTACTATAAGGAAGCTTGAAACGGTGCCAAGGGCCGAAGAACACTAGTGTGTGTTCTTGGTGTTCTTGGTGTTTTGGATAACTAGTCAAAACACATAGATGGATGGATTAAAGGATGTATAATCACTAGATGTTATGTTATATCAACTAATCAAGTCGAGAAACACTTACATTTTTGGGAAATTGGGCGAAAACCGGGATGATACTTGAGAGAGTTTTGAGTTTACTCTTTTAGGGTGAAAAATGAAAAGTGACTAAATTTGAGGAGTAAACTCATGCTTATGCATGAGTTCACGATTTTTGGATGATTTTCCGGCTCAAATATAAAAGTTTGGCCGTGAACTTCTAAGACACGAGGTGTTTGCGGTTTAGAAATTTCGAGACCCGAGACGGCCCATCCGTTCACCCGTTCGTTTAAAGATTAATTATTAAAATAATCAAATGAACTTATTTTTTCCAAAAACAAGTAAAAGTGAACTTGACTTATAATATGGAGTGATTGACTTTTAGGGTTTGACTGAATGAAAATTCCGGGTTGTCACACATTTGGAGTCCTTAAGCAGACATGACATGTAGTGAAATACGCTACACGACTCGTGGATAAAGAAAGAATTAAATGAATGGTCCTAGCATATATTATAATGCATAATATGATTATTGAAGATGAAGTTCGAGCGATTTGCACATATGATCCGAACGACGTTGTCGTTCCAATTGAGGAGTTCGTACCCAGAACGAACGTGCTTTTAGAGCGAGTTGTTGAAATTCATAATGGTGAAACGTGTTTCAATCTTTGAGAATATGTCGCGGAATATTTGTACCAACGTAGCATGAACGACGATTAGGTTTTTTATGTGTATGTTTGTTTGTTTTTTTTTTAATTAATGTAATTTTTTTCTAGATTAACTAAGTAATGTAGTTTGAAGTTGTAATTTTATTTTTATAATTAATGAAAAACTAGTTTAAAAAAATAAATGCTTTTTAATTATAAAAAATGTAATTTTATTAAATTTTTTAATTAAAAAAATAAAAATAATGATGTGGAGTAGTGTGTTAGTGGTATGTATCCCATGTTAATGGTAGATGAATGTGGTGTTGATGTGTCATCCACCACATATGTGGTATGTAGTGGGCATAACGGATGGCCTTATGGAGACTAAGGCTAAGGGGAGTGGTAACACTCCTAATACCTTGCCACGTCAGATTTTGTAGTGCCACCTCATTTTTGACCATTTAACACTTAATTTTAGCATTTGGTAAGAAGTGGTAACACTTCTAGCACTTTATTTATTTTCTTTTTCTAATTTAATTAAATTATTTTTATAAATAATCAACCAACATTCAAATAAATTACTCTTTTTTTAGAATTGAAATAAATACTATAGCTCCAAATTTCTTTCAGATTTTTTTTTGATATGATACCATCCTATTTTATCCTACTCTGATAGTTGCTTCAAATCTGAATGCTCAAAACCCTAAAACAGCTTGAGCATGACTCGAAGAGAAGCTATTCTTGTTTCTACCCAAGGGTATTTACGTCATTTCCCTTGGAGGGTCTGAATGCTTAAAACCCCAATTAGTAATTGCTATATAGTATATACCACAAGCTCCTATCATATCATTTTTATGATACAGAACAACTATTACTCCATTATCCATATTAATTAAACTCCTCAAACAATGGATAACACATAATATATTCTTACTTAACTGCCATCATAAATGCAATATAAGCTTTTAAATACCACTCAAGATCATTACAATTCATTAATATCACAGAAAAAAAAAATTGTGCTTACATGCATAGTATGTGTCTTCCCACTGTTTATTACACCATATACAAATAAAGTTCTTGCATTTGCAGTGATACATTAGCCTCAACTAGTGTTTTTCTATATCCCTTTCTTAATCTGCAGTCATAACAGTACCTGAGAAGCTATTCTTGTTTCTACCCAAAACTGGCAGAGGAGCCCAAAACTGGAGGAAGCTTTTCATTGAGGAATTTTATCAAACACTTGGTGTTCATACAAGAAATCAAACTCCCAAGAACAAAAAACAGAATAAGAAATATGTTAGCATTTGTAGAACATGTGTGTGTCTATTGTTGGGTTAATCGGATTTATGAGTGCAGGGGAATTATAGGAAAGTTATATATTTAAGTTTTGTTTGATTGTTTTAGAGTTTGATAAGGTTTCTATTTTACTTAGTTAATCTTTTTCATTTAGATTTTGAGCAGGATATTATCTTAATTAGTATAAATAGTTGTAGTCGTTTGTTTTGTTAATGTAATTTCCGGAGCTTCTATTTAGTTTAACTTTGTTAGCAAGCAACTTGTTTCTTTTTTTTTGTTTCATTTAGTTTTATTTCTTTGCCTTGGTGCACAAGGTGTAACTTTTTTTTTACACTTGGTATCAGAGCGAGGTGAAGACGGTGCCGGATTCAAGAAAACCATAGCCTTTCGCTGTGGGGCAGACGCAGTGGGAACCGGGTTCGGTTGAAGGGGGTGTGGATTGTTTTTTAGCGCGAGTTGAAGCATCTCATTAGCAACGCCAATTTTTTTGATCGGGCTTGTTCTAAGGTAGAGAGAGACTAACCGGAGGCGCGGAATAAACGAACGGGAAGACGTCAAAGTGGTGACTTTGATTTAGTTCGTTTTGCATGTGACGGAAGACGGTAAAAGTGGTCGTGACCTTGTCTCTTTGTTTGGTGGAAAAATGCTCTCATAACAAGTTTGATAGGTTGGGGTTGTCAAAAAAAAAGAATAAGACGTTGATCGGTTGAAATCAGAAGGCATAAAGTTCTTGATCGGTTTGTTCGTGATAAGGGGATACTGACGTAGATGCGTGAAAAGCGGGCAGGAAGGATCCGTCAAAACAGGTAGCTTTGGATTCAGTTCATTTGGCAGGTTGAAAGAAAACGGTGAAGCGGGTGGCTTTGTTTTCTTCATCGGTGGAGTCGCCTCTTTGAAGAACGGTAATCGAAACAAAGGAAGAGACTGGAAACACAACACGGTGTGAGCATTATGGCAGTGGAAGTTCAAATCGGATGACTTTGGATCTAGTCGGGGTGAGGTCGTGAATCTAGGAAAAGTCTAGATGGTAATGAACGTGTCCAACGGGATGTCATGGTATATGTTACATGCGTTTTAAACAATCAAATGGATTGAGAAAAGACTTTGGACACAACCGAGGTGGTGGTCGGGTGTCCGGGAAAGGTCGAGAATCGAGATGGTTCTAAAAGGTGATTAAACGTTGTAGTTAATGGGTGGTATGACCAATCCGATTAAGGGGGTGATTGTTGGGTTAGTCGGACTTATGAGTGCAGGGGCATTTTAGGAAAGTTATATATTTAAGTTTTGTTTGATTGTTTTAGAGTTTGATAATGTTTCTAGTTTACTTAATTCATCCTTTACATTTAGATTTTCAGTAGGATACTATCTTAATTAGTATAAATAGTTGTAGTCGTTTGTTTTGTTAATGTAATTTCTGGTGCTTCTATTTAGTTCAACTTTGTTAGCAAGCAACTTGTTTCTTTTTTTCTGTTTCATTTAGTTTTATTACTTTGCCTTGGTGCACAAGGTGTAACTTTTTTTTTTACACTTGGTATCAGAGCGACGTGACGACGGTGCCAGTTTGAGAGTTAGTTTAAAGAAAAACATAGCCTTTCGTTGTGGGGCAGACGCAGTGGGAACTGGGTTCGGTTTAAGGTGGTGTGGATTGTTTTTTAACGTGAGTTGAAGCATCTCAACAACAGCCCCAATTTTTTTGATCAGGCTTGTTCTAAGGTATAGAGAGACCAACCGGAGGCACAGAATAAACGGACGGGAAGACGTCAAAGTGGGTGAATTTGATTTAGTTCGTTTTGCGGGTGACGGAAGACGGTAGAAGTGGTCGTGATCTTGTCTTGTTGTTTGGTGGAAAAGTGCTCTCAGAACAAGTTTGATTAGGTCAGGGTTGTCAAAAAAAAAGAATAAGACGTTGATCGGTTGAAATCAGAAGGCATAAAGTTCTTGATCAGTTTGTTCAGGTTGAAATCAGAAGGCATAAAGTTCTTGATCCGTCAAAACAGGTAGCTTTGGATACAGTTCGTTTGGCAGGTTGAAAGAAAAAGGTGAAGTGGGTGGCTTTGTTTTCTTCATCGGTGGAGTCACCTCTTTGAAGAACGGTAATCGAAACAAAGGAAGAGACTGGAAAAACAACACGATGTGAGCATTATGGTAGTGGAAGTTCAAATCGAATGACATTTGATCTAGTCGGGATGAGGTCGTGAATCCAGGGAAAGTCTAGATGGTAATGAATGTGTCCAACGGGATGTCATGGTATATGTTACATGTGTTATCAACAATCAAATGGATTTAGATAAGACTTTGGACGCAACCGAGGTAGTGGTCTGGTGTACGGGAAAGGTCGAGAATCGAGATGGTTCTAAAAGGTGATTAAACGTTGTAGTTAATGGGTGGTATGACCAATCCGATTAAGGAGGTGATTGTGGGGTTAATCGGATTTATGAGTGCAGGGGCATTTTAAGAAAGTTATATATTAAGTTTTGTTTGATTGTTTTAGAGTTTGATAAGGTTTCTATTTTACTTAGTTCATCCTTTACATTTAGATTTTGAGTAGGATACTATCTTAATTAGTATAAATAGCTGTAGTCGTTTGTTTTGTTAATGTAATTTTCGGGGCTTCTATTTAGTTTAACTTTGTTAGCAAGCAACTTGTTTCTTTTTTTCTGTTTCATTTAGTTTTATTTCTTTGCCTTGGTGCACAAGGTGTAACTTTTTTTTTCCACTTGGTATCAGAGCGAGGTGAAGACGGTGCCGGTTTCCATAAAACCATAGCCTTTCGCTGTGGGGCAGACGCAGCGGGAACTGGGTTCGGTTTAAGGTGGTGTGGATTGTTTTTGAGCGTGAGTTGAAGCATCTCAACAGAAGCCCCAATTTTTTTGATCGGGCTTGTTCTAAGGTAGAGAGAGACTAACCGGAGGCACGGAATAAACGGACGGGAAGACGTCAACGTGGGTGACTTTGATTTAGTTCGTTTTGCGGGTGACGGAAGATGGTAAAAGTGGCCGTGACCTTGTCTTGTTGTTCGGTGGAAAAGTGCTCTCAGAACAAGTTTGATTAGGTCAGGGTTGTCAAAAAAAAAGAATAAGACGTTGATCGGTTGAAATCAGAAGGCATAAAGTTCTTGATCGGTTTGTTCAGGTTGAAATCAGAAGGCATAAAGTTCTTGATCCGTCAAAACAGGTAGCTTTGGATTCAGTTCGTTTGGCAGGTTGAAAGAAAACGGTGAAGTGGGTGGCTTTGTTTTCTTCATCGGTGGAGTCACCTGTTTGAAGAACGGTAATCAAAACAAAGGAAGAGACTGGAAAAACAACACGATGTGAGCATTATGGCAATGGAAGTTCAAATCGGATGACTTTGGATCTAGTCGGGGTGAGGTCGTGAATCAAGGGAAAGTCTAGATGGTAATGAATGTGTCCAACGGGATGTCATGGTATATGTTACATCTGTTATCAACAATCAAATGGATTGAGAGAATACTTTGGACGCAATCGAGGTAGTGGTTTGGTGTCCGGGAAAGGTCGAGAATCGAGATGGTTCTAAAAGGTGATTAATCGTTGTAGTTAATGGGTGGTATGACCAATCCGATTAAGGGGGTGATTGTTGGGTTAATCGGATTTATGAGTGGAAGGGCATTTTAGGAAAGTTATATATTTAAGTTTTGTTTGATTGTTTTAGAGTTTCATAAGGTTTCTATTTTACTTAGTTCATCTTTTTCATTTAGATTTTGAGTAGGATACTATCTTAATTAGTATAAATAGTTGTAGTCGTTTGTTTTGTTAATGTAATTTCCGGAGCTTCTATTTAGTTTAACTTTGTTAGCAAGCAACTTGTTTCTTTTTTTCTGTTTCATTTAGTTTTATTTCTTTGCCTTGGTGCACAAGGTGTAACTTTTTTTTTACACTTGGTATCAGAGCGAGGTGAAGATGGTGCCGGTTTCCAGAAAACCATAGCCTTTCGCTGTGGGGCAGACGCAGCGGGAACCGGGTTCGGTTAAAGGGGGTGTGGATTGTTTTTTAGCATGAGTTGAAGCATCTCAACAGCAACCCCAATTTTTTTGTTCGGGCTTGTTCTAAGGTAGAGAGAGACTAACCGGAGGCGTGGAATAAACGGACGGGAAGACGTCAAAGTGGTGACTTTGATTTAGTTCGTTTTGCGTGTGACGGAAGACGGTAAAAGTGGTCGTGACCTTGTCTCTTTGTTTGGTGGAAAAGTGCTCTCAGAACAAGTTTGATAGGTTGGGGTTGTCAAAAAAAAGAATAAGACGTTGTTCGGTTGAAATCAGAAGGCATAAAGTTCTTGATCGGTTTGTTCGTGATAAGGGGATACCGACGTAAATGCGTGAAAAGCGGGCAGGAAGGATCCGTCAAAATAGGTAGCTTTGGATTCAGTTCATTTGGCAGGTTGAAAGAAAACGGTGAAGCGGGTGGCTGTGTTTTCTTCGTCGGTGGAGTCGCCTCTTTGAAGAACGGTAATCGAAACAAAGGAAGCGACTGGAAAAACAACACGGTGTGAGCATTATGGCAGTGGAAGTTCAAATCGAATGACTTTGGATCCAGTCGGGGTGAGGTCGTGAATCTAGAAAAAGTCTAGATGGTAATGAACGTGTCAAACGGGATGTCATGGTATACGTTACATGCGTTGTCAACAATCAAGTGGATTGAGAAAAGACTTTGGACGCAACCGAGGTGGTGGTCGGGTGTCCGGGAAAGGTCGAGAATCGAGATGGCTCTAAAAGGTGATTAAACGTTGTAGTTAATGGGTGGTATGAGCAATCCGATTAAGGTGGTGATTGTTGGGTTAATCGGATTTATGAGTGCAGGGGCATTTTAGGAAAGTTATATATTTAAGTTTTGTTTGATTGTTTTAGAGTTTGATAAGGTTTCTATTTTACTTAGTTCACCCTTTACATTTAGATTTTGAGTAGGATACTAACTTAATTAGTATAAATAGCTGTAGTCGTTTGTTTTGTTAATATAATTTCCGGTGCTTCTATTTAGTTCAACTTTGTTAGCAAGCAACTTGTTTCTTTTTTTCTGTTTCATTTAGTTTTATTTCTTTGCCTTGGTGCACAAGGTGTAACTTTTTTTTTACACTTGGTATCAGAGCGTGGTGAAGACGGTGCCAGTTTGAGATTCGGTTTAAAGAAAAACATAGCCTTTCGCTGTGGGGCAGACGCAGCGGGAACTGGGTTCGGTTTAAGGTGGTGTGGATTGTTTTTGAGCGTGAGTTGAAGCATCTCAACAGCAGCCCCAATTTTTTTGATCGGGCTTGTTCTAAGGTAGAGAGAGACTAACCAGAGGCGCGGAATAAACGGACGGGAAGACGTCAAAGTGGGTGACTTTGATTTAGTTTGTTTTGCGGGTGACGGAAGACGGTAAAAGTGGTCGTGACCTTGTCTTGTTGTTCGGTGGAAAAGTGCTCTCAGAACAAGTTTGATTAGGTCAGGGTTGTCAAAAAAAAAGAATAAGACGTTGATCGGTTGAAATCAGAAGGCATAAAGTTCTTGATCGGTTTGTTCAGGTTGAAATCAGAAGGCATAAAGTTCTTGATCCGTCAAAACAGGTAGCTTTGGATTCAGTTCGTTTGGCAGGTTGAAAGAAAACGGTGAAGTGGGTGGCTTTGTTTTCTTCGTCGGTGGAGCCGCCTCTTTGAAGAACGGTAATCAAAACAAAGGAAGAGACTGGAAAAACAACACGATGTGAGCATTATGGCAGTAGAAGTTCAAATCGGATGACTTTGGATCTAGTCGGGGTGAGGTCGTGAATCTAGGAAAAGTCTAGATGGTAATGAATGTGTCCAACGGGATGTCATGGTATATGTTACATGTGTTGTCAACAATCAAATGGACTAAGAGAAGACTTTGGACGCAACCGAGGTAGTGGTCTGGTGTCCGGGAAAGGTCGAGAATCGAGATGGTTCTAAAAGGTGATTAAACGTTGTAGTTAATGGGTGGTATGACCAATCCGATTAAGGAGGTGATTGTTGGGTTAATCGGATTTATATGTGCAGGGGCATTTTAGGAAAGTTATATATTTAAGTTTTGTTTGATTGTTTTAGAGTTTGATAAGGTTTCTATTTTACTTAGTTCATCCTTTACATTTAGATTTTGAGTAAGATACTATCTTAATTAGTATAAATAGCTGTAGTCGTTTGTTTTGTTAATGTAATTTCCGATGCTTCTATTTAGTTTAACTTTGTTAGCAAGCAACTTGTTTCTTTTTTTCTGTTTCATTTAGTTTTATTTCTTTGCCTTGGTGCACAAGGTGTAACTTTTTTTTACACTTGGTATCAGAGCGAGGTGAAGACGGTGCCGGTTTCCAGAAAACCATTGCCTTTCGTTGTGGGGCAGACGCAGGAACTGGGTTCGGTTTAAGGTGGTGTGGATTTTTTTGAGCGTGAGTTGAAGCATCTCAACAGAAGCCCCAATTTTTTTGATCGGGCTAGTTCTAAGGTAGAGAGAGACTAACCGGATGCACGGAATAAACGGACGGGAAGACGTCAAAGTGGGTGACTTTGATTTAGTTCGTTTTGCGGGTGATGGAAGACGGTAAAAGTGGCCGTGACCTTGTCTTGTTGTTCGGTGGAAAAGTGCTCTCAGAACAAGTTTGATTAGGTCAGGGTTGTAAAAAAAAAAGAATAAGACGTTGATCGGTTGAAATCAGAAGGCATAAAGTTCTTGATCGGTTTGTTCAGGTTGAAATCAGAAGGCATAAAGTTCTTGATCCGTCAAAACAGGTAGCTTTGGATTCAGTTCGTTTGGCAGGTTGAAAGAAAACGGTGAAGTGGGTGGCTTTGTTTTCTTCGTCGGTGGAGTCACCTCTTTGAAGAACGGTAATCGAAACAAAGGAAGAGACTGGAAAAACAACACGATGTGAGCATTATGGCAGTGGAAGTTCAAATCGGATGACTTTGGATCTAGTCGGGGTGAGGTCGTGAATCTAGGAAAAGTCTAGATGGTAATGAATGTGTCCAACGGGATGTCATGGTATATGTTACATGTGTTGTCAATAATCAAATGGACTAAGAGAAGACTTTGGACGCAACCGAGGTAGTGGTCTGGTGTCCGAGAAAGGTCGAGAATCGAGATGGTTCTAAAAGGTGATTAAACGTTGTAGTTAATGGGTGGTATGACCAATCCGATTAAGGAGGTGATTGTTAGGTTAATCGGATTTATGAGTGGAGGGGCATTTTAGGAAAGTTATATATTTAAGTTTTGTTTGATTGTTTTAGAGTTTGATAAGGTTTCTATTTTACTTAGTTCATCTTTTTCATTTAGATTTTGAGCAGGATACTATCTTAATTAGTATAAATAGTTGTAGTCGTTTGTTTTGTTAATGTAATTTCCGGAGCTTCTATTTAGTTTAACTTTGTTAGCAAGCAACTTGTTTCTTTTTTTCTGTTTCATTTAGTTTTATTTCTTTGCCTTGGTGCACAAGGTGTAACTTTTTTTTACACTTGGTATCAGAGCGAGGTGAAGATGGTGCCGGTTTCCAGAAAACCATAGCCTTTTGCTGTGGGGCAGACGCAGCGGGAACCGGGTTCGGTTAAAGGGGGTGCGGATTGTTTTTTAGCGTGAGTTGAAGCATCTCAACAGCAACCCCAATTTTTTTGTTCGGGCTTGTTCTAAGGTAGAGAGAGACTAACCGGAGGCGTGGAATAAACGGACGGGAAGACGTCAAAGTGGTGACTTTGATTTAGTTCGTTTTGCGTGTGACGGAAGACGGTAAAAGTGGTTGTGACCTTGTCTCTTTGTTTGGTGGAAAAATACTCTCATAACAAGTTTGATAGGTTGGGGTTGTCAAAAAAAAGAATAAGACGTTGTTCGGTTGAAATCAGAAGGCATAAAGTTCTTGATCGGTTTGTTCGTGATAAGGGGATACGGACGTAGATGCGTGAAAAGCGGGCAGGAAGGATCCGTCAAAATAGGTAGCTTTGGATTCAGTTCATTTGGCAAGTTGAAAGAAAACGGTGAAGCGGGTGGCTTTGTTTTCTTCGTCGGTGGAGTCGCCTCTTTGAAGAACGGTAATCGAAACAAAGGAAGCGACTGGAAAAACAACACGGTGTGAGCATTATGGCAGTGGATGTGACAATAGTCAAATTCGGGTCAAGTCTAAGTCGGACAAGGTCAACGAGTCAAACCGGTCAACTCAATTAAAACCTTGTATAATAGGGTTTGTATTATGTAATTTCTGTATAACTCACTATCTTAATGAGAAAACATCACTTGGAAAGTTCGTGTGTTTAAATTTCTTTAACTTTAGTGCTAAACAATAAACAAGAACAATAAAACAATGTTGCATACTCATAGGGAGCGTGTAAGATCCTAAAACATGGCATAACGGGGTTTACGGACCTTGCATTTCGAAGCCGGACACTCACATTCATCACACACGAAACCGCTCTCAATCGTTTTCACTCTATCTCTTTTTATCGAGAATCTCTCCCAAATCTCTCTAAGAAAGTGAAATCTCTCCCAAATATCCCTCTGTATGTGAAATCTCTCCAAGAATGTCAAATCTCTCCCAAATCTCTCTAAGTATGTGAAATCTCTCCCAAATATCTCTTTGTATGTGAAATCCCTCGAAGTATGTCAAATCTCTCCCAAATCTCTCTAAGTATGTGAAATCTCTCCCAAATATCTCTTTGTATGTGAAATCTCTCCAAGTATGTCAAATCTCTCCCAAATCTCTCTAAGTGTGTGAAATCTCTCCCAAATATCTCTTTGTATGTGAAATCTCTCCAAGTATGTCAAATCTCTCCCAAATCTCTCTAAGTATATGAAATCTCTCCCAAATATCTCTTTGTATGTGAAATCTCTCCAAGTATGTCAAATCTCTCCCAAATCTCTCTAAGTATGTGAAATCTCTCCCAACTATCTCTCTGTATGTGAAATCTCTCCAAGTATGTCAAATCTCTCCCAAATCTCTCTAAGTATGTGAAATCTCTCCCAAATATCTCTTTGTATGTGAAATCTCTCCAAGTATGTCAAATCTCTCCCAAATCTCTCTAAGTATGTGAAATCTCTCCCAAATATCTCTTTGTATGTGAAATCTCTCCAAGTATGTCAAATCTCTCCCAAATCTCTCTAAGTATGTGAAATCTCTCCCAAATATCTCTTTGCATGTGAAATCTCTCCAAGTATGTCAAATCTCTCCCAAATCTCTCTAAGTATGTGAAATCTCTCCCAAATATCTCTCTGTATGTGAAATCTCTCCAAGTATGTCAAATCTCTCCCAAATCTCTCTAAGAATATGAAATCTCTCCCAAATATCTCTTTGTATGTGGAATCTCTCTCAAATCTCTCTCGAAATCTCTCCCAACTTTCTATAATCACTCGGGGCATCCCGACACTCGAATTTCGCGAAAACAGCCCAAAAACGGAAGTCTAAGCGAAAAACGGACTTAAGGAACCGAAACTCCTCTTAGGAACCGAAACCCCTCTTAGGAACTCTTAGGAACCGAAACCCCTCTTAGGAACCGAACCTTCTGATGAAGAAGAACCGAACCGAACCTTCGGACGGACCCTCGCCCTTCGCTTCTCGCTTCTGGTTCGCACCCTTCGCTTCCGGCTCAGCACCAGCAAGGACCGAACCTCGGCCTAGGGACCGAACCTCGGCCTAGGACCGAGAGGTCTCGCTGGGAACGTTTTTTCTCCCGGTTTTCGACTAAATTCGCATTTTAGGCCCGTTTTTAATTGTTTTAACATGGGATTTTCACCCAAAACTTTATTTTAAAATATAAGACCCCTAAATTAATGATTTAATCACATTTTAAGGATAAAACCTTATCCAAAAGAGAGTAGGTAAAGTACAAAGGTAGAGTGTTGACTTTACTTATGTCTATGACACAAGCAACCACTCCCATACCCACTCCATGTCACTATTCACCATCAGCCCATCCCTAGTCACTTCATAGGTCCTTTCTCACTATTTACAACTATTCACACGTTCTTAGGGCTGGAACATCCATCCCCTCTCCTCACACTTTAATCATTCTCTCATTTTTACCAAGAATCACACTCCAAACTCTCTCATCTTTTTCTCTCTAATTCAAGAATTTCAAGGCATACTCCAAGACTCTTCTCCTACAATTAGTAAGTATCATCATCTTTCTTATGATTATTACACATCCTCCTACTCAAAATCAAAGATTTCTTACACAAACATCATCACATTCTGGTTAGATCTTCGAATCTTTAAGTGATTCTTCAAGTGTTCTTGGGTTGAACACTTCTCTTCTTCAACACTTACCTACTGAAATCACTCAAGGTGAGTTCATACCCCTACATTTTTATGTTTTCTTAAGTTTTTAGGGGGGGAATACAAGCTGAATCACCAAGAACATAACTAAATTTTTTCTAACAGCTTCCATCAGAAAAGTTGGACTCCATTCACGGACTGTTTTGGACAACTTAAACATTTTTGTTTGAAAAACTGTTTTAGGTGTAAGTAGTTCCAGTTATCAGCTTTAAAATGACTACTTTCACATCTCCATACGATTTTTCTACAATTTATGGTGATTTTTACAAAACTGCCTATCATTTCAAACACCAATCCGGACCAGTCTGTGATTATTGACTTTTTCACACAAGTTGGAGGTCATTAAAAATCATGATAAAAATTATGAGTAAACTAGACACATTTTGGGAACTCTCAGAATTTACGGATTTAGTTTTCAGCTTCGTATGATTTTTCTATGAATTTTCAAAAACAGTGTAGAAAGGTTGAAAATTTGTTAACAGCTTATAACTTTCATAACACTTTGTATTATGTTGAGCAAAGTGTATAACGATAAGTTCCAAATATTGAATGTGTTTCCATGTTAGTTTATCATCATAAACTGAAATATAGTCATTCATGATAAGATTATTCATTCATTTAGAACACGTATATTAAGCTATAATGAGCATAGTTTATGGATTCATAGCATTAAAGCATTCATAAAAGAATTCTTATACATTACAAACGTTTTGGATAAACTATAATAGGTATAGTTTATGTACCATTTACTTCTCAAACTTATTTACCAAAGGTTTTCCGTTTAGTTCACGTAAATCTGTTAATGAATAAATTTGTGAGTCATTCCCTTCGGGTTACTTCCAAAGTAACAAAGTCAAAAAAAAAGTCCTGTAAATTGTAACCAGAGTCTCTTGTAGGGAGAACGTGATAGTTGTGTATAGATCTATATTGGGTTTGACAAACCCACACCAGAGCTGCTTGCAACAGCTAGACCGGCAGGTCTGTGGTGACAAGTGTCATTTAACGTCGACGCCTGAAGAACGTCGCATTACGAGGCCGTCTATGTCAAGTATGGTTATAATAACTCACAGAAAGTATTAACAAACTTAAGAATTTACGAGAATTTCACTAATATCATACGCGTTTATATTGAAATAAACTCACGTTATTTCTGTAAATAAGGAAGATTACTCATACGTTTCAGTCTTTGGATACAAGACTACAATATTCATTTTAAGGAAAATATCGGATTTTTCTGGAATAACTATACAATTACGAGACAAGCTTTTTTCATAATTATATACAAAAACTTATGAACTCACCAACCATTGTGTTGACACTTTCTCAAACTACTTGTATTCTCAGGAAATCGCTAAACAGGTAACAAAGTACTTTTGAGGATGGGGCGTTGAGGCGTCAAACTTATCATATTTTGACAACATATTGTAATTGATTTTGAAACATGTAATTCATACAATGATGTAACTCATTCAATTATATATATGTTGGTTGTGTTTACTTTCATCACTATTGCCATTGTTGTTATGATACTACACATGAAGTCCTCCACCCCCGGACGTTTCCGTCATCCTTGGTTTGGGGGTGTGACAGTGGAAGTTCAAATCGAATGACTTTGGATCTAGTCGGGGTGAGGTCGTGAATCTAGGAAAAGTCTAGATGGTAATGAACGTGTCCAACGGGATGTCATGGTATATGTTACATGCGTTGTCAACAATCAAATGGATTGAGAAAAGACTTTGGACGCAACCGAGGTGGTGGTCGGGTGTCCAGGAAAGGTCGAGAATCGAGATGGTTCTAAAAGGTGATTAAACGTTGTAGTTAATGGGTGGTATGACCAATCCGATTAAGGTGGTGATTGTTGGGTTAATCGGATTTATGAGTGTAGGGGCATTTTAGGAAAGTTATATATTTAAGTTTTGTTTGATTGTTTTAGAGTTTGATAAGGTTTCTATTTTACTTAGTTCACCCTTTACATTTAGATTTTGAGTAGGATACTAACTTAATTAGTATAAATAGTTGTAGTCGTTTGTTTTGTTAATATAATTTCCGGTGCTTCTATTTAGTTCAACTTTGTTAGCAAGCAACTTGTTTCTTTTTTTTCTGTTTCATTTAGTTTTATTTCTTTGCCTTGGTGCACACGGTGTAACTTTTTTTTTACACTTGGTATCAGAGCGAGGTGAAGACGGTGCCAGTTTGAGATTCGGTTTAAAGAAAAACATAGCCTTTCGCTGTGGGACAGACGCAACGGGAACTGGGTTCGGTTTAAGGTGGTGTGGATTGTTTTTGAGTGTGAGTTGAAGCATCTCAACAGAAGCCCCAATTTTTTTGATCGGGCTTGTTCTAAGGTAGAGAGAGACTAACCGGAGGCGCGGAATAAACGGACGGGAAGTCGTCAAAGTGGGTGACTTTGATTTAGTTCGTTTTGCGGGTGACGGAAGACGGTAAAAGTGGCCGTGACCTTGTCTTGTTGTTCGGTGGAAAAGTGCTCTCAGAACAAGTTTGATTAGGTCAGGGTTGTCAAAAAACAAAAAGAATAAGATGTTGATCGGTTGAAATCAGAAGGCATAAAGTTCTTGATCGGTTTGTTCAGGTTGAAATCAGAAGGCATAATGTTCTTGATCCGTCAAAACAGGGAGCTTTGGATTCAGTTTGTTTGGCAGGTTGAAAGAAAACGGTGAAGTAGGTGGCTTTGTTTTCTTCGTCGGTGGAGTCGCCTCTTTGAAGAACGATAATCGAAACAAAGGAAGAGACTGGAAAAACAACACGATGTGAGCATTATGGCAGTAGAAGTTCAAATCGGATGACTTTGGATCTAGTCGGGGTGAGGTCGTGAATCGAGGAAAAGTCTAGATGGTAATGAATGTGTCCAACGGGATGTGATGGTATATGTTACATGTGTTATCAACAATCAAATGGATTGAGAGAATACTTTGGATGCAATCGAGGTAGTGGTTTGGTGTCCGGGAAAGGTCGAGAATCGAAATGGTTCTAAAAGGTGATTAAACGTTGTAGTTAATGGGTGGTATGACCAATCCGATTAAGGAGGTGATTGTTGGGTTAATCGGATTTATGAGTGGAGGGGCATTTTAGGAAAGTTATATATTTAAGTTTTGTTTGATTGTTTTAGAGTTTGATAAGGTTTCTATTTTACTTAGTTCATCTTTTTCATTTAGATTTTGAGCAGGATACTATCTTAATTAGTATAAATAGTTGTAGTCGTTTGTTTTGTTAATGTAATTTCCGGAGCTTCTATTTAGTTTAACTTTGTTAGCAAGCAACTTGTTTCTTTTTTTTCTTTTTCATTTAGTTTTATTTCTTTGCCTTGGTGCACAAGGTGTAACTTTTTTTTTACACTTGGTATCAGAGCGAGGTGAAGACGGTGCCGGTTTCCAGAAAACCATAGCCATTCGCTGTGGGGCAGACGCAGCGGGAACCGGGTTCGGTTAAAGGGGGTGTGGATTGTTTTTTAGCATGAGTTGAAGCATCTCAACAGCAACCCCAATTTTTTTGTTCGGGCTTGTTCTAAGGTAGAGAGAGACTAACCGGAGGCGTGGAATAAACGGACGGGAAGACGTCAAAGTGGTGACTTTGATTTAGTTCGTTTTGCGTGTGACGGAAGACGGTAAAAGTGGTCGTGACCTTGTCTTTTTGTTTGGTGGAAAAGTGCTCTCAGAACAAGTTTGATAGGTTGGGGTTGTCAAAAAAAAAAAAGAATAAGACGTTGTTCGGTTGAAATCAGAAGGCATAAAGTTCTTGATCGGTTTGTTCGTGATAAGGGGATACGGACGTAGATGCGTGAAAAGCGGGCAGGAAGGATCCGTCAAAATAGGTAGCTTTGGATTCAGTTCATTTGGCAGGTTGAAAGAAAACGGTGAAGCGGGTGGCTTTGTTTTCTGCGTCGGTGGAGTCGCCTCTTTGAAGAACGGTAATCGAAACAAAGGAAGCGACTGGAAAAACAACACGGTGTGAGCATTATGGCAGTGTAAGTTCAAATCGAATGACTTTGGATCCAGTCGGGGTGAGGTCGTGAATCTAGAAAAAGTCTAGATGGTAATGAACGTGTCCAACGGGATGTCATGGTATACGTTACATGCGTTGTCAACAATCAAATGGATTGAGAAAAGACTTTGGACGCAACCGAGGTGGTGGTCGGGTGTCCGGGAAAGGTCGAGAATCGAGATGGCTCTAAAAGGTGATTAAACGTTGTAGTTAATGGGTGGTATGAGCAATCCGATTAAGGTGGTGATTGTTGGGTTAATCGGATTTATGAGTGCAGGGGCATTTTAGGAAAGTTATATATTTAAGTTTTGTTTGATTGTTTTAGAGTTTGATAAGGTTTCTATTTTACTTAGTTCACCCTTTACATTTAGATTTTGAGTAGGATACTAACTTAATTAGTATAAATAGCTGTAGTCGTTTGTTTTGTTAATATAATTTCCGGTGCTTCTATTTAGTTCAACTTTGTTAGCAAGCAACTTGTTTCTTTTTTTCTGTTTCATTTAGTTTTATTTCTTTGCCTTGGTGCACAAGGTGTAACTTTTTTTTTACACTTGGTATCAGAGCGAGGTGAAGACGGTGCCAGTTTGAGATTCGGTTTAAAGAAAAACATAGCCTTTCGCTGTGGGGCAGACGCAGCGGGAACTGGGTTCGGTTTAAGGTGGTGTGGATTGTTTTTGAGCGTGAGTTGAAGCATCTCAACAGCAGCCCTAATTTTTTTGATCGGGCTTGTTCTAAGGTAGAGAGAGACTAACCGGAGGCGCGGAATAAACGAACGGGAAGACGTCAAAGTGGGTGACTTTGATTTAGTTCGTTTTGCGGGTGACAGAAGACGGTAAAAGTGGTCGTGACCTTGTCTTGTTGTTCGGTGGAAAAGTGCTCTCAGAACAAGTTTGATTAGGTCAGGGTTGTCAAAAAAAAAAGAATAAGACGTTGATCGGTTGAAATCAGAAGGCATAAAGTTCTTGATCGGTTTGTTCAGGTTGAAATCAGAAGGCATAAAGTTCTTGATCCGTCAAAACAGGGAGCTTTGGATTCAGTTCGTTTGGCAGGTTGAAAGAAAACGGTGAAGTGGGTGGCTTTGTTTTCTTCGTCGGTGGAGCCGCCTCTTTGAAGAACGGTAATCAAAACAAAGGAAGAGACTGGAAAAACAACACGATGTGAGCATTATGGCAGTAGAAGTTCAAATCGGATGACTTTGGATCTAGTCGGGGTGAGGTCATGAATCCAGGAAAAGTCTAGATGGTAATAAATGTGTCCAACGGGATGTCATGGTATATGTTACATGTGTTGTCAACAATCAAATGGACTAAGAGAAGACTTTGGACGCAACCGAGGTAGTGGTCTGGTGTCCGGGAAAGGTCGAGAATCGAGATGGTTCTAAAAGGTGATTAAACGTTGTAGTTAATGGGTGGTATGACCAATTCGATTAAGGGGGTGATTTTTGGGTTAATCGGATCTATGAGTGCAGGGGCATTTTAGGAAAGTTATATATTTAAGTTTTGTTTGATTGTTTTAGAGTTTGATAAGGTTTCTATTTTACTTAGTTCATCTTTTACATTTAGATTTTGAGTAGGATACTATCTTAATTAGTATAAATAGTTGTAGTCGTTTGTTTTGTTAATGTAATTTCCGGTGCTTCTATTTAGTTTAACTTTGTTAGCAAGCAACTTGTTTTTTTTTTTTTTTTTCTGTTTCATTTAGTTTTATTTTTTTCCTTGGTGCACAAGGTGTAACTTTTTTTTACACTTGGTATCAGAGCGAGGTGAAGACAGTGCCGATTTAAGAGTCGGTTTCAAGAAAACCATAGTCTTTCGCTGTGGGGAAGACGCAGCGGGAACTGGGTTCGGTTGAAGGGGGTGTGGATTGTTTTTTAGCGCGAGTTGAAGCATCTCAACAGCAACCCCAATTTTTTTGATCGGGCTTGTTCTAAGGTAGAGAGAGAGTAACCGGAGGCGCGGAATAAACGGACGGGAAGACATCAAAGTGTGTGACTTTGATTTAGGTCATTTTGCGGGTGACGGAAGACGGTAAAAGTGGTCATGACCTTGTCTTGTTGTTCGGTGGAATAGTGCTCTCAGAACAAGTTTGATTAGGTCAGGGTTGTCAAAAAAAATAAAAATAAATAAGACGTTGATCGGTTGAAATCAGAAGGCGTAAAGTTCTTGATTGGTTTGTTCGTGATAAGGGGATGCCGACGTAGGTGCGTGAAAAGCGGGCAAGAAGGATCCGTCAAAACAAGTAGCTTTGGATTCAGTTCGTTTGGCAGTTTGAAAGAAAACGGTGAAGCGGGTAGCTTTGTTTTCTTCGTCGGTGGAGTCGCCTCTTTGAAGAACGGTAATCGAAACAAAGGAAGAGACTGAAAAAACAACACGGTGTGAGCATTATGGCAGTGGAAGTTCAAATCGGATGACTTTGGATCTAGTCGGGGTAAGGTCGTGAATCCAAGAAAAGTCTAGATGGTAATGAATGTGTCCAACGGGATGTCATGGTATATGTTATATGTGTTGTCAACAATCAAATGGATTGAGTGAAGACTTTGGACGCAACCGAGGTGGTGGTCGGGTGTCCGGGAAAGGTCGAGAATCGAGATGGTTCTAAAAGGTGATTAAACGTTGTAGTTAATGTGTGGTATGACCAATCCGATTTAGGGGGTGATTGTTGGGTTAATCAGATTTATGAGGGCAGGGGCATTTTATGAAAGTTATATATTTAAGTTTTGTTTGATTGTTTTAGAGTTTGATAAGGTTTGTATTTTACTTAGTTCATCTTTTACATTTAGATTTTGAGTAGGATACTATCTTAATTAGTATAAATAGCTGTAGTTGTTTGTAGTTCAAGGTGGCTAGCAACTGTAGCGAGGCCATCGGCGACCCCCACTCCGCTTAGCCTAATATTCGACTGTTAAATAACTAGTGCTGAAAGCACTTATATAGTAGTTTAAGGGAAAATTTCATTATTTCAACTATAAACCATTCCAAAAATCCTAAATTATAAGCTATTTTTCTAATCATACAAGCTAACATATCTTAAAAATAAGCTTAGCTACCATACCAAACGTAAATATTCTAGTGCCAAACGTGCCAAACGAAAGCAAATTAATAAATAAATTGACTTCGAAGGTAAGTTAACTTTTCTTTTCTCTTTTTGATGTTTGGAAAGTGCAAAATATAAACTTTGGCCCTGTGAAAAATATACAACTTTTATTGGGGACCAAAGCTATCTAAAGAAACTTCAAAGTACTTCTAAGATGCTTATTCCATTTTAAAACAAAAAGTAAATAAATATTCTAGTGTAAAGGGCCAAAAAAAATTAATATAAGATTTCATAGTCCACTATCTTTATTTTCAAAACAAAAGTAATGTTCGATTTATATATCATATTGTAATTTCTTTAACTAATAATCATCAGGAAGCAATCTCCTGGATTGTTCCACCAACCTTTAAGGCGGTGTGTTGTTAATGGCTTTATATATTAGATCAAATTGATCCATGTTATTTTGATTTCTATATAATAAAATGGTATTGAGGTATATAGAAAAGAGAGAGGATAGAGAAAAAAAAGACACACGAGAGAATTTGTTTTCCATATTTTCAATGGTAAATATTTGCTGGTTTAAAATAAAAACAAGTTGTTTACAATTATTATAAAATGTAAATAGTTATAGATGTTATTTTGAAATGAATAAAACATAACCATAAGCTATATTTATGAATTTGTTTGGATCGGATTGATAATGGAAGTAAAAAAAATTGATACAATTTAATTGATAGGTCGATTAAAAAGAAACTAGTTTTTTTAGTATATAATTAATCTGGATTATATCTATAAAAAATTAAATTGATTCTTATTTTTTATGTCTATAATGTTTCTATCAAATAAAATTATGACAAATGTAATAATTCTATATTTTTTATATTAAAAACTAGGTGTGAGATCCATGTATTACATGAGTTTATTTAAAAAAAATTAAATATGAAATTTTAATAATTTAAAAAGTTTGAATTTATAAGAAAAATATTTTTTTTTGAATTATTAAAATTAATGAGGTTTTAATATATTGATTATATTACATATATATTATCTTACATATTAAATGTGTAATTTTAATTTAATAAAATAAAAAATACAATAAAATGACAAGTGAAAAATAGAAAATTCAAAAATTTTAGAAAATGTTATGTGTTCAATGAAGGAGAAGACGAGACAAAAAGTTTTTTATTTATTAGGAAGAATATATTAAATAAAACTAAATTCAATGTTGATTTGTCAAATTTTAATGGATAAAAATAATTATAGGCATAAAGATTAGAGGTAATTTAATTTCTGTTTTGTAATGGAAAATGAAAATAGTTTGAAAACAATTTTAATAATAAGTGTTTAAAATATATGTTTTATAATAAAATTAAATATTAAATATCATACTATTTATCTCATTTTGTTTCAACTAGTAACAAACCCACGACTGATCAGCTAACCAGTTTCACATTCTTTCTATATGTAAAATACCAAACATGCCCCCACTAGCTCAAAGTAATGACTACATAATCATTACTAGCCTCAAAGGATATATTAGTAAAATCAAAAACCACCTATACTTCACTCGAGGTGACGAGTACAACAGTTGTAACACCATCAATGCGACGTAACTTCACCTTCAAAGTCCCTCAACAACTCGCCGGAAATGGCTGCCGGAAAATGGGTTTGTTTCTGAACAAGTAAAACGCCGAAATGGTGGAAGAAAACACCCAAATCGCCGGGAATTCAAAACTCCGGCTACCGTCCGACCAAATCTCTTCGTTAATCACCCTTTCTTACTCGATCAAAGTCTTCGCATCCAGATGGAATTTAATAAGAAACAAGCTAAACGAGATTCTCCCCGTCCTCGCCGCTCTGCCGCCGGAACTTCAAGATTCAGTCGACAACCCAACTTTATCCGGGGTCATTCAAGCCGTTGAAGAAACGACAGAATTCACCACCAATTTGGCTCAGAAATGTATCGATCTTTCCTACAGCGGGAAACTGTTAATGCAGAGTGATCTTGATATTATCTGTGTGAAATTCAACAACCATATAAAATCGTTATCTGAATTATCTCCCACGAATGGGTTATCCCCCATTAACGGAGATTACGCCTTAGTTGTTTCAAGACCTGAGCGAACAGCTTCGAAAGATGACATCAAATTCTATGTTAAAGATTTGCTATCAAGATTCAGAATTGGGAGCAATGAGATTAAGAAACGAGCCTTGATATGTTTCAATGAAGTCATTCACGAAGATGAGAGGTTCATGAAGATAGCAATGGATGTTGAAGGGTTTGCTTTTGTTTTAGTTGAGCTTTTGGTTTCAAAAGAATCGAGAATCCAAGAGGAAGCATTGAAAACGTTGGATATACTTTGTGGGTTTGATTCATATAAATGTGTTTTAGTTTCATTCGGAGTTATTGCTCCATTAATCAGAGTTTTGGAAAGCGGAACCAATTTGAGCAGAAAACTGTCCACCAGCTGTCTGATGAAATGCACAAGTGAATCTGATAATGCTTGGTCAGTCTCCGCTCATGGTGGGGTGACTTCATTGTTGAAAATTTCTGGTAGTGAATATGAAAACGATGGTGAATTGGTAAGTTTAGCTTGTGGTGTTCTTAAAAATCTTGTTGGAGTTTCTGAAATCAAACGTTTTATGGTCGAAGAAGGTGCAATCCCAATGTTTATCAACCTTGTTAACTCCACAAACGAACTTTCCCAAATCACTGCTATTGATTTCCTCCAATCAATCGCCTCAAAGGACGAATTAGTAACCAATTTGATCGTTAAAGAAGGTGGGATTCATGTTCTTTCTCAAATCTTGGATCCACAATTATCATTTTCATCAACAACACGAGAGATATCAATAATGGCAATCATGAATTTATGTTCAAATTCAACAAGATCACACACTTTAATAACTTCGGGTTTCTTGGATCACATACTCCATTTTCTTAACAATAGCGACACTTCCGTTCAAGAATCGTCACTAAAAGCCGCGTTTTGGTTAAGTGGGATTTCGGATGATTTCAAGAAAGCAATGGGAGATAAAGAATTCATGCAAGAACTTGTGAAATTGATTGGTGCAAAGTCGTTTGAGGTTAGAGAAATGGCATCCGAGACATTATCGAATTTGGTTTCGATCCCGAAAAATCGAAAAAAATTCGTGGAAAATGATCAAAATGTGGGATTGATTATGCAATCGGTTGATCAAGAAGATGGGAGTTCAAGTAATCGGAAGCTTTTGCTTCCAATAATCATGTCTTTATCGGGTTGTAATAGTGGTCGAAAGAAAATTTTGAGTTCAGGGTATTTGAAAAATATTGAGAAATTAGCGGATGAACAAGTTTCGGATGCGAGAAAAATCGTTAGAAACTTGACATCGAATAGATTTGTTCGTATGATTAGAGGGTTTTGGAGATGATGACTCGTTTCTTGTTTTCGTGTATATCTTAGGGTTTTTTTTTTTTTGTTTTGTTTTTTTTTTCACGTGTTACGTTGACGTTTAGGGTTAAATAAGATTGTGAATACAATGAATGTTAAAAATACTTTTCGCCTATTTTTGTTATAAAACACGAGAGGAAAATATTATATCGCATTTAACGTGCATTTTATCATAATTGAGATAAAAATTGTAACTTTTTTCACATCCAAGAAAGATGTAACAAAGTTTCCACTTACTATCAATGTATCGATACGTGAATAGCTACGAAAGTGTTTCTAATCTCCATTAGTCATAAAAACTCGAACTAATAAGAACAAATGGACTAGACAATAGACACTAGACAATACCGATATAATATGCTAGTTTATTTCTTAAATTTACATCATAATAAAAGAAAATGTATTAAAAGTTATGGTAAAAAAAGAAGAATTTATTTTATCTAAAACCATTCCAATCCAAAAAGGAACCCACTAGGCATGATCTTTCTGTGAACCATCTTTAGGATGAGCATCTTAAATGAGACCTATGATTTGTAGTGTGGGGGTGCACATGGAGTATGTACTCAAAATTTTGTCCATCTTCCTTAATGTATAAGTATAAAAGGGGAGGGTACAATTCATATTTAAATATCTTGTCTTTTATGTTGTCCATTTTACAAAACTTAATGAGTATATTATATTGTTCCTTGTTATGGAGATTTTTGTACTTGGGTTAACTAGTGTGAGCCGAAAAAATAGAATAATGGATTTCTGCATTAATTGAATCATTCATTGTTTTGGAATGTTTTATATTTCTGTTCATGATTTATATTTGTTAGTTGATTTACAATTTCATGTAGAAATCAGTTTCGTTAAATAAATAGGTAAAAGCCATGGAAGTTTGTTAAATAATAAAAAAACTAGTTGTGAAATATGAGTTTATTAAAAAAAAATATGAAGATCTAACAATTCAGAAAATTTAAATTTATAAGAAAAAATAAAATAATTAATAATTAAAATTCAAATGTTTATTTATCTTTTAAATTTATATTAATAATTTAAATAAATAAACAACTAAAATAATTGAATTTAATTTAGAAATTATAAGGAAAATTACATTATTATTGAGTATATATTTATTATTACATTTAAGTATTATATAAAATTTAATAAAATGGAAAAAAACCCACAAAATGACATGTGGATGTAATTTAATCTAAATTTACTATAAATTTACATATATAATGCATAAGAGGATGACAAATGGCAAACTTATTTTCATTTATTAAAGAGGATTGATTGATAACTTTAATATTTATAAAAATAGTATTTGATTTTGTCGAATAATTTAATAAAAATATACAATCATTGTTTTTCATAAGCCAAAAATGTCTCTTCACCAAAACAATCGCAATGAATCACGATAAAAGAGCTCATCAACTAATGATTGGAAGAATAAAAACCCCATCGAACTGTCCAATTCAAATAAACATAAAATTTACATGCGTAGTTTAAATGTGTTAATCAAATAGTTTGAGCTTTTATTTAAAATTTCTCTTTTATTTAAATTTTCGATGGAGTTTTAATCTCTCGATCCGTGTCAAGGTTGTCAATATTAGGATTTTATGTAGGATCGTTTTTGGGTTTGCCAGATTGGGATCGTGTGACATCCAGTTTATGGATGTTTCTATCTCAGGATTGTGGATCGTAATTCGATCATGTAAAGACCTTAAGCTTCGGAGAAATAAAGTTTAGACCCTATCAGATGTTGGTAATATCGATTATGAGATCCAAGTCCATGATTCGTGTTTTGGAACCAAATGATGAAATGAGAAAACTGATGTTTCGGACCTCTTACATGAATTAAAAAAATTAGTTCGGTATGATTTAAGTCAAAAGTAATGGGATAGAATTGTGGGCCTTGTGAATACCTTAGCGTGGATATAAAGATCGCTGAAAACGGAGTTGAAATAAATAAGATGTGACAGATTGAAGTTGGAATGAATTTGGATGAAAACCCATCGCCGCGAAGTGGTAGCTGAGATAGCCCAAGCCCACAAATTTTAGGGTTTTCAAGGTATTTAATGGCAAGGATTTATGTTTTAGGGTTTTTTTCTTATCCTCTATCACATCTAGAACTCATTAGGAGAAACCCTAGCCTTCGTCTTCAAGATTCGAGCTCCTCCTCCCTCATTTCTCTTCTTTTGGATGCTTATAGTTATGTTTTGATGAAGCTTGAAGATCAAGAAGGTTCTTTTTCTTGCAAAGTGTAACGCTTAGTTTCGGTATGAATTTATTTCCTTAAATTGTGATTTTCCCGTTGAACTTGGCGAGTGAAGACTTCAACTCGACGTGTTAAATGGATTTTCGCCGCGAGAATTATTGGACCAACTCGACGAGTTGGGGTGCCTCAACTCGACAAGTTGGCGGCTGGGAAGGAAACCCTAACGTTTAGGGTGTTGCACACTATTTTAAAGACCTTAAGTCCCTTTGTTGGCCTCCTTACCAGCCTCCTTGTCCAGAAACCCTAATTTCGTGCATTATCCTCTAAGGTTGAGTGTGTGAACTTGTGGTGAGCTTGAAGAGTTGGTTTTTGGTATTCTTTGGAAGGAGCTTTGAAGTTGGAGGTGCCTAATTTAGAATGAGGGCTTTAGATCCAGAACTCTCCATTTGTTGCAGTCCTTTGAGGTATAAATTCGATGCCTAGCTTTGTTATCATCTAGATCTATTCGTTTGATGCATTGTCTTGATTTTGGGTTTATGTTTGGGTTGTCCCAAGAAGTTGAGGGTTCCAGGGGTTATTATGTTAGATCTGACCCTTTCATGACCTCTCTTGGCTTAAAGTTGCAAGCTTTACTAGGCTCTAGGTCCCATTCATGAAATAAGTCCTTTATTAAGCCATTTTGAGTCCTAGGGTTCCTTTTGTGGGTTTTGAGCATTCTAACACTCCTAAGGTGTACATGCAACCCTAGAAACCTTGGATCTATGTTTTACTAAGATACATGCAAAATTGTTTTTCCAAGGTTCCTAACCTATCTAGCATAGCATGGGGAACTTTTAAACATAAATGCTAGAAGAAAAACATACCTTAATGTTGTTTGGATTCCTTGAGAACCTTGTGAGCCTAGCACCTCAAGTGTGATACCTCAAATGTCTCACACAACACCACAACACTTGGAATGACCTTGAGAGAAGTTCACTTAACCTCAAAATCAGCTAGCCCTCTATCTTTTACAAGTAGTGCCGATTTTGCTAGACTAGGGGTCTTTATATAGTTGTGGTAGAAGTAGGGTTACACCATGTAAACCCTAATTGTCATGACTTTCCATATTCCATGATCCATGGGTTTGTAACCTCCATGGATTATCCATGGAGCACCTTATGGGTTTTCACCCAATCCATACAAACCATGGATCATTAGCCCACTATACAAGAATAAATTATTGACACAATCAACCCCATATATTTAATTAGTCTCTTTTTGATCACTTAATTAATTCCAAATTAATTCTTTGATCAATACTAATTAAATAATATTATTAATATATTAGAACTTATAATATATTAATAAACCTTAACTGTCATTTCTCTCATTTAGTCTATCCAAGTGTTGCAATGCCATGCAACCCAAATGGACCATGCTAATCGGGTCAAGTACATTCCATGAATAGTTATGAACTTAGACACCTAATCCAGCAGTCTCCCACTTGGATAAGTCTAATAACTATAACTTCAAGAATGACTTCAGGAACCGATCAACAATCGTAATTCTTTCAAGGTCTCGCGGAACTGAGATAATGATGATACGCCATTTAAGATAAGTGATCATATAATCTTCTATTCTAGATATCAGTCGGACAAATACATGGAACAATGTCTTACTTATTGTCCAGCAGTTTGTTTCCCGATTTCCGATTTGTTTTGTTGAATAAAAAAAAGCGACCCTCTTGAACTTCAGCTACCGCAGCCTCCAAGCCACCGCAGTCAAGCAAGCTTCATCATCAATCCTCAACCGAAGTCTCTAGTACCGCAGTCTCTATATTGTCTACATTACTTTGTCTTTATTGTAAAACACTCTATTGTCCGTATGCCTTTATGAGTCTTTATAAATAGAACTCATTCTCGTGTAATCAGTAAGGTGTGAATCTATCATCTAATTCTAATACACACCTCAGAAGTTTTCATTCTATGTTACTTACTCAATCTTCTTACTCTCATAATCAATCACCATCTCTCTTCGGAGCAAGTCTCTTGTGACTTAATCACTAAGTTTGATCTCACTTATTAACTTGGTTTGAATGCACTCCTCGTTATTAGCTTATGTGCTTACTTGAAATAACAATTATTGTCATTTACATTTCTTTACTTTCCCGCAACTAACTCACTAACTTCTAACTCTTAATATTATTGTTGAGCTTTTAGATCCTTCGAGATTAACTATTTCATTATATACTTGTTCTAACGTTTGTTCAAGTGTGTCTCAAAGTTTTTCTCTCAACAATTGGTATCAGAGCCAAGTGGTTGCTTTTTGAAAATCGGAACTCTGGTTTTTCGAAGAGCCTTCTATACCACTGAAGCTCATTTCCAAAAAAAAACAAGAAACAAAAAAAAAACTTTAAAACATGGCACAATCGTTATCTCTGAATGTTTCCAACAGTGTTGGTGGTTCAAATCGAGCCCCAATACTGGTTGCAAATGAATATCATCACTGGTCACAAAGAATGGAAAGATACTTAAGAAGACTTGGTAGAGATGTATGGCGATCCATAGAAGAAGGACCACATGTTCTATTCCTTACACCAGTCCAAACTGACGAAGCTACAACAAGACTTGGAGGAGGTCAACCAGCTATGAGTCGTCCCACAAAGGATGATCTAGATAAAATGGAAAATGATGTTGTTGCTTTTTATGAAATCTCTTGTGGAGTTGCTCCTGACAACTTCGATATTATCATAAATTGCAAATCAGCAAAAGAGATCTGGGATGTTCTCAAGAATCTGCACGAAGGCTCAGAGCAAGCTCAAGACAAGAAGCTCACAACTGCACTCAATGAGTTCAACAACTTCAAAGCTCACACTGGCGAAAGCTTGGAAGACTCCTTCAAAAGATTCAACCTGATTGTCACCAAGCTATCCAATGCGGGCACCATCCGCAGTAACAATGAAACAAACCTTCAGTTCCTCAATGGCTTGGGAAGACATTGGACTACGGCCAAAATGATAGTCCAAGGTGATAGAAAGATTCATTCCTTATCACTCTACAAACTCTATGGGGAACTCCAAGCACAGGAATCCACGGTACTCAAAGATTGTGCTGACTTCGGAGGACCTCTGCCTCTCATAGCACAAACCCCACAAAACCAATCTTACACTCCCTCGTATGATACTTCACCGCAGTCATACGAAGCTGATACGGAGTATGACGATGAAGAAGAATTTCAAAAGGCAATCGCTCTTGTCAGCAAACAATTCAATCGACTACCACCTCATTCCTTTCGCAAAAACCAACACTTCAACAAACCACCCTTCAATCGTAACTTCAACCCATAAACAAATCACTCACATTATCCAAAAAATTCTCATCCACCACCGCAATCTCACAATACTCAACCTAAGGAAGCACCGTCGCCTACTCAAACCTCTGACTCCGGTACTCCCTCAGAAGACAAGACTGATGTTGTTGTTTGTCACAAATGCATCAAAGAGAATCACTTCGCAAGAGACTGTAAGGCCAATGTAGTTAAAGACAGAGCATTCTATCTTAGAATGGTCTAAGAGCTGGAAGAAAAGGAGAAAGCAAGGGCATACGTAGCCCATGTCAAAAGAGACCATCAATTCTGGTCATCCCGAGATGAAAATGAAGCTATCAACAGTGTTAATGGCAAAGGGAAAATCTGCATGATGGCAACTGCGGATGATGATGGGTCTACAAACATGAAAAAAACTACTGCTACATGGCAAAGGATGGAACTCTAAGCATCGTTGAACAGGTAAAACTCATGATCCATACTCTAAATTATAGCATGCATGATTGTCAACCCTACATAGATAATCTTATTGACACATGTGTTGCCGTCCTTACAGACTATAACAAAGCCTTAGATGAGAAGATAATTGCGTCGCAGGAGATGTTCCATGTGAGAGGATGACTGGATAACAAAAGACTCAAAATGGCTATGTTAGAAAAAGATTTAGAGTTAGAAAAAGATGCAAGAATGTTGAGTGAAACCCAATTAGAGATAGCTTTGAATCAGAGAGATTTAGCTCAAACTGAAATTGTACGTTTAAATCTTTTAATCAAAAAATTGTTCAATGAAAGTGAAGCTATTGAAAATTTGATAAATAATGGAACCGTGGACAATACATACAATTGGGGTTGGTCCAATGGATATCCTACCGCAATGGATTCCTCACCCCGGTTCAACAAAGACAGACTTTATGTCCCTCCAGACCGTGAATTTCATTTCCCAGTCAATGACAAGACTTTTCCCGAAGATATCAAAACTCACTTCGGTAGACTGCATAATTTAGGCAACAATTGTGTCATTGAGGAAATTGTGCCCGAGGTTTCTGATCACACATGTGATCAAACTCCTATTAATAGCACTACTTTCCTAAGTTCTCAAAACTCATCCGTAGTCGATGAAAAAATTGTCATTGAGGACACCGAAATCTCTAAAGACTTTCCATCTCTGTCCTCAGACCACAGTGTTTCTCACTGTAGTCAAAAGTCTCACATAAGTCCCACTGAAGTCCTAACTAAGACATACTCTGCGGTAGTCAAATCATCCTCACCGCAGTCTTCAAACAAAAGTTCTACCACTCTTCAAACAATTTTTCATGAATTACCCATAGAAAATTTCGAAGTAGGTCAATGTTCCCAAATCCCAGAATCCTCAAGTTCTGATGATTCAAGCCCACGTTTTCACAAAATTTCCAAGGATTCCAGGAAACCGCAGTTAAATAACAAAGACTGCATTTCACCAAAATCCTTAGCTAAAAAGGCTTTTAAAGAAGAACTTCTCTCTCGAGGCACAAATAGATAAATATTTTCAAAAAACAAAAGGCATGTCAGATCTCAAAAGTCCAGAAAAATTTGTTTTCTCACACTATTTTTCAAAAGATCCTACCACCAAGAAAACATCCAAAAAGGAATGTATAGTTTCAATAGTCATTCCTGAGTCATCTGACATGACTAAAAGGGGTTCAAAGTCTTTTTAGAATGGTGTTTTTCAAATCTATTCCTCAGATGATTCGAAATGGAAAGGTATATTACTCACTCCAACACATTTGAAGTCACGTCAAAATTTTCACAAATGGAAGGGTATTTTACCAAATCCAACAAAAAGGACACAAAGATCTACATGTGTTAAACCTATTTCAAAACAAACTTTTCAGAAAAATGACAACACTCATGTCAGATCTTTTTAACTTCGGTCTAATCAGAAACCTAACAAATCTTCCTTTAGACCGCTGACCAAACGAGGTGTCAAAACTAAACACAAAATCTCAACCTGTAATTGTCAGTGTAGTTGCAAAAATCAGAAACCTCGTAACTTTACAAAAACACACTACATTCCAAAATTGCACAAACATCCAGGACTAGGTTTAAAAGTCGACACGAAACCAGTCCCTGCAACCTCGGTCCATGCATCACTCAGAAATTCACCTGTTGTCCCAGGCTCCAAACTAGTTTGGATGGCTAAACTAACTGTGTAATTCTCAGGCTTTGTGCAAGGAGGAACAAGAAAATGAATGGTTAATTGACAGTGCCTGCTCCTTGCACATGACAGGAAGGTTAGAAGACCTTCGGGATTTCAGGCCTATATGCAATGGTGGAAATGTTACATTCGGCAACAATGCGAATGGAATCATCCGAGGTTACGGTGTACTCACTACGGGGATCTTCTCAATACAGAAGGTCGCTTATGTAGAAAGTCTTCACAATCTCATCAGTGTTGGCCAACTATGTAAGGCAGGCCATCGAGTTGAGTTAGATGATCAATTCTGTTACGTTATGACGAGTGATAGGAGCACCTGCTTAATCAAGTCACGATCCAAGGGTACCCTGTATCCTCTGGATGTATCTCTCATCATTGGAAAACTGCGGTTGTGCTTTCTCTCCAAAGCCATATCCGAAGTTAGCTAGTTATGGCACCGCAAGCTCGCTCATCTCAACTTCAAGTATATCAACACCTTGGTTACTGGATAGCTGGTCAGAGGATTACCCATTCTCAAGTTCAGCAATGACACTCTATGTCCTACTTGTGAATGTGGTAAGCAGTCCAAAGCAAGTCACCCCATGGTGATTGACTCTTCAATATCTGAACCACTTGAGCTTCTACACATTGATCTCTGCGGTCCATCAACCGTAGCCAGTCTTCATCACAAAACGTACATATTGGTTATAGTTGATGACTTCACTCGCTTCACTTGGGTATTCTTCCTCAAACTCAAATCTGAAACACCGAAGATACTCATCAACTTCATCAAAGAGATAGAACTTCAAATCAAACTGCCTGTAAGATGCATCCGCAATGATAATGGGACCGAATTCTCTAACCATCCACTCAATAGCTTCTTGGTGTCTAAAGGTATCATTCATAACTTCTCAGCTCCTTATACACCTCAACAAAATGGTGTAGTAGAGAGAAGGAATCGTACATTAGTCGAAGCATCCAGATCCATGCTCAACTTCGCACACCTTCCTCTTTACTTCTGGGCTGAAGCCGTAGCAACTGCATGCTTTGTTCAAAACCGAAGCATCGTGTGCAAACGCCTCAATAAAACACCATATGAGGGTCTCAACAACCGGAAACCAAATGTTCGTTTCTTTCACATCCTTGGGTGTAGATGTTTTGTGATCAATAACAGAGATCAACTTAACAAATTTGCACCGAAGTCCGATGAAGGCATTTTTCTTGGCTATTCTACGAACAAGGTTGCTTACCGGGTTCTTATCAGACGTACGAGGCTAATCATTGAGAGCTTCGATGTAAAATTCGATGATTCTTACATCCGCAACGCCCCTCCATCCAATGAAACCACTGCCATCATGGAAAATGACATTCATGCTTCTTCAGGTCCTCTAAACCTGGTTGAATTCAATTATGATGATCTTTTCGACCCTGTTGAAACTGCAAACTATCTGAAGTTATTGTGTCGCCAACTACTCAACAACAACACGCTGATGTTTCTGGTCTGTCTCTATCCGAAGTAGCATCTCTCAATAATTTCACCTCACCGGTTGAGGGGGAAAGCTCTACTCCGGATCAAGCAACATCAATCGAGGTTCCAGTATTTCATGATGCTCAAGCTCCTCTCCTCAGAAGATCACTACCATCAAACGTATCTTCGGATTTGGATGACAAAATCATAGAGAACATTGACACTCGAACCGACTCAAGAATCATTTCTCTCCCATCAGCAGTCCAGGGGGAACCTTCTTAGGTTCCAGAGGAACTCCCATCAGCAATCCAGGGGGAACCTCTTCAAGCTGCTCAAGAAGATTTCATTCTCGCTCCAACAAGCCAAGATAACTCTGCTGGATGTTCTCAAATCCAGGGGGAACTGCCATCCCCATCCGAAGAAACTTCTGATATTGAAGACATTCCTTCTACCGCAGCCGCTGACCATCTGATGCCTCGTCTACACATATGGACGAAGGACCACCCACCAGGGAAAATCATTGACAATCCATCTGTAGGTATCCAGACTCGATCTGCCAAGGACTTATCTGACCATTGTCACTACGTGTAACATCCCAAAAATACAGGCCAAAAATTTCGTTTTAATTAAGTTATTATATAAAACCATCAATATAAAAAGACATCTGTAATATTATGTCATGTCAAAACCAAAGTAGAAATAATCAAACATGTTATCATAAAACAATATCAGAGTGTAATCCCAAGGATCTCTTGTGCGGAAAACCATAGTGTGATGTGCTGCGATCAAGCCGACTCCTTTACTTTAAACACGAAGTACCTGAAACCAAAACTGAAAACCGTAAGCACGAAGCTTAGTGAGTTCCCCCATCATACCACATACCATACAATCATATAATGAATGGCTAGGAGATACGAGCCTCGCCCACACTTATGGAGGTATGGGCCTCGCCCACACTCTGCTAGCTAGGAGATACAGACCTCGCCCTCACTCCACTATCTCTGAGATACGGGCCTTGCCTACACTTAGCTACTAAACCATAACATACAAGTATATACAATCATATACTAAACAACTAGGAGATACGGGCCTCGCCCACACTCATGGAGGTACGGGCCTCGCCCACACTCCACTATCTTTGAGATACGGGCCTTGCCCACACTCAGCTACTATCATAAATATCATAACACAAACATACTATCAGACATACCTGGGGTGTCCGAACTACACTTCGGTCCTAACAACCGAACTTGGGGACTATTCCCCTCCTACTACCACTATCACATATAACATATCATGCCAACATATAAACATATCATCACATGCTGTCAGACATATCTGGGATGTCTGACCTACCCTTCGGTCCTAACAACCGAACTCTACTACTATCACATATAACATATCATGCCAGCATATAACATATCAGGTGGTAGCAAACCTAGATGATATCACAAAGACAATCATCTAACATACAACTCCTACTGGTGGGCCGACATTGTGGCCGTAGACCCACCGCTACTGGAAGGTAACTCACCTCATATTGTTGAAGTCCTGAAAACACAATCCCACACTTGCTGAAGTCCCGCAGACTCGACCCCAGCTGCTGGCTGACAGATTCCCGAACTGTCAACACCAAAATAACACCCAACTAATAATTGGGTCCCAATACATAACCATAAGTATATTCTTTGGGTAATTACTACATTACCCCTAACTTGGCTTATTCAAGCCCAAGGCCCAATCCATAGGCCCAAAGTCAATTAGAAATCAAAGCCCAACACATGGCTCAATTTTCCAAATTGGGCCTAGGCCTAAACATGGTCTCATTCTAAGGCCCAACACCATATAATCATTAAGGCCCAAACTATGGCCCATCTATGGCCCAATTTTCCAAATTGGGCCCAAGTCCCTTACATGGGCCTTACCCCAGGCCCATTAAATTATTCTAGTTCATTGGCTTGACTTTGGATGGCCGATTAATTACCCAACCCTTAAGGCCCAAAGGAATGGCCCAACAATAAACCCAAGTGAAATTAGGGTTTCACATAAAATGTTGATTAGGGTTAAGTTTCCTACTTAACCCATCAAGGACTTAATCCATTAAGTCCATTATCGCTTAGATTAATCTTTACAAAAGTTTATTATTTAATATCTAAAGTTATTAAATAATTCTTGTGTGTGTGACCTGATTAATTCTTAAAGTTAGGGTTTCATTGGCATTAGGGTTTTCCAATCCAAATATTAGCCCATTTATCAATTTGTTGGTCTTTTATGTCAATTAGGGCTTTATTGGGCCTATTAAGCCCACTAAAATATTATTAAGCCCATTAGGGTTTTAGTCCCTTATCCAAACATCCAAACCAAAACACAACATCAACGAGGCACACCGCCACCCGACACGGCGGCCGGTGGCGGCAGCCACCACCCTAAGGTGGTGGTTTTCGATTTCTTTTTATCATTCCAAGCTGTAATTTACACTTTACAATGTTGAAGCTCAAAATAAACACCTACACTAAACAACATAAACACACACAGCCACCCTATGGTGGCCGGTGGTGGTAGATGGTGGCAGCGGCTTTTCCGGCCGATCTGGACAATACACACAAACATACCAAAGAAAACAGAAACACACCCACCCAAACTTTTGTTTGCAAACATCTAGCCACCCTCCTGGTGGCGGCAAAGGCTGCTTCACGATGGCAGCCACCACCTCGTGGTGGTGGCGGTGGTCCCTTTTAGTTTCCAGTCGATCAACACGCACATCAATCCCTTGTTCGAGATTCAGAACACCACCATACACAACAAACACATCCTTTGGCTCGGACTAATAAACCCAACACCCTCCTGAGGCGGGTGGCGGCGGTAGCAACATGAGATGACGGTGGGTTGCGGTGGTCGCAGCATCGACGGAGTGGCGGCTACTCACGGTTTATCACCTGTGACAGAAAAAACGGAGCTCAACGGTCATGCGACCCATAGAACTGGCGTCACGAGTGTCCACGAGCACTGTGATGGCAAAACAACGGCGATAAGTCTCGACAGGGCGGCGGGAGGCTCTAACATAGCGGATGGAATAAGAGAAGGAGAAGAAGGCGGTCGATCGGCGGCTCCAATCTCCACGGTGGTGAAGGTGCGATACCGGAAGTGAAGAAGTAGGTGGCGGCCGGTGGGAGGCATAAGGGAGAGGGGTAAGGGAGTGAAGGCTGCATACCAGGTCCTTAGGGTTATGAGCATGGTGACGGGTTATAAGCCCACATCCCATTTCAAACTTAACTCCTTTTGTCCGCGTTCAGTCCCTCCTCCACAGAATTTTCTTCAAATTAAATCCAACATTCACCCTTTAGCCCCTAATACCATAATTTCCTTTCATTTTAGGTCCAAAACTTACCAAATAGCCCTCCACTTGAGAATATTTTCCGAAGCCAATCCAGTAATTACCTTTTTAACCCTGCCTCCTGAAATCATTTATATATTAAGTGTAATACTTACCAAAATATCCAACTTATACTTTGGCACCCAAAATATCCAACTTATACTTTAGCACCCAAAATATCCAACTTAAGGCATTTCGCTTTCCAAAACCAACACATTGGTATATAAGTAGTAATTTTAGGGCCACTATTCACTCATTATATTACTTATTTATTTAATAATTAAACGGGTGTTACAACTCTCCCCCACTTAAATTAGATTTTGTCCTCGAAATCATTCCTTACCATTCCTTACTCGCCCAGCTACTCTAGTAGCATTATCACCAACCTGGGCGCACCCTAGCCTTCCCAGGGTAGCCATGACCAATCCTCGTAAAGCCCTAAAATCCGCAGGTGAACGAATTCCTCGCACCCATATCTCGTCTACTCCGTCTGAAGTCTATTGTCTCGAGATGATCTGAATCCCTAACAGGCCACTCATACTGAATCATTAAAGTTGATTCTAGTCTGTTTATCCCACAACTGACTACTTCAACTACTGATAACCTGAGGCTCCCACTATAAAATAGGTTCACATACCTTATTACCCCTGCAAATCACTTATTCTTGGTCGAGGCTCAGCTAATCCCGTTGGGAGTGACTTGTCACTTCCCAATCAACCAGTTATTATGTCCGTACTTACAACCTGAAACACAAATGCTAAGACTGCCCAAACACTGAAACTGTCCGAACACTGAACTTGAGTCCTAACCAGAACTCTAACCTGGTTCCCAAAACCTGCTATCATGTGACCCTATTGAATAAGTACCGCATCCATACCCGTGATCAAAGCGTCACAATAAACCATGAAATCATCTACACCCTCTTGCAGGGTGAGAATCAGTGCCTCGTGCAACCGCTGTCTGAGAGTCTCGAAGGTTGCCTACTAGCCAGCCCCCCCCCCCTAACGGAAGGCCACCGACATCTTGATCAGTTGGGTCAAAGGAACTGCAATCTCGGAGAAGTCCCATGTAAACCTCCGGTAGTAACCTGCTAGACCCAAGAAACTCCAAATCTCAGATGGAGACCTTGGAATTTCCCACTGCATCACGACCTCTATCTTGGCCGGATCAACTAGAATACCCTTCTAGTTGACAAGGTGCCCAAGAGATTGCACCCCACGCAACCAGAACTCACACTTGGAGAACTTTATATAAAGTCTCTCCCCCACTTAGATTCGACTAAGTCTTCACGGCATGCGAGAATTGCAGGATTCCCAATCCGTCTCGCTTTCTAATATCCCACTGATGACAAAATGTGCTTACCAATGCTAGCGTTTAATCATCGATTAAACCTTAAGATCGCCCATCCTTTGAAATCTTGAAGAGTACTCTTGAAATCTGTTCCATTATGACACCTCAATTCATCTCCCAAGCTGACCACTGAAGACCTTAATCTTCACTCTGGCTGATGAATCCTCGTTCTCATTTCCAATCTTGCAGTACCACTGAACTCTGACCGAACACAGCCCATGCGAAAATACAATTCTCTTGAACACGCTATGACCAACCACTTTTGCATCTAACACCCGTGACTAACCTTATCCTTTTCATGTCACCAGCTCTGTCCTAGCAACGGTAGTGCCTTGAACTCCAAAGTTCTCCCATAGACAATTACCGACCATACATGAACAATGATAGAACCTCTGAACGCTGACTTCACTGGAGAACTATCACTCTAACCCTGACCAAGGATCTTCCAAACAATACTCCTGTACAGATCTCGACAAAGATCCGAAATGATAACGGTACGCGTGGAACCCGCTCTGCAAGATACGTCCCTCTGTAGGATCATCAAAGACCTTTCGGCATGCAAAATGGCATATACGGTCCTTGATAACCAAACACTAGTAGAAAACCGACTCGAGATCTGACTTATCCAAACTCGCTCTCAATTCCGAAGCGATACGTATTCCCAAAATGAATCGGGTAGCAGTAAAAGATGACATACTCGCAACATCTGGAGGAACCCTAGTCACCTCCAGCTGACATGATCAACCCTGCCAAACCTGTAGCAGCCTAAACCCTTGGAGTGACAAACTCCCTCGTGTACTCTCTCGTACGCTTTGCACTGACTCTGGCCCTGCTGGCCCTCCACCCGATGATCAGAAGTCGTGGGACTCTTCCCGGGATCCTCTACTATACCCACCTAGCACAACCCTCTCTTTCTAGGGTGCTCCAAATCGATCTCGCATCTACAACCTCTTGGAAATCATATCCTTCAGGGTCTGACACCCTGTCACGCTCACTATCTCGCTTGCCAATGGCTAAGCTGCAACAACTGGAACATCCTCTGTCCCCAAACTGGGTCACACACTCTTCCCTGAAGCTTCTTAGATTCTCCAAGACTCTCACTGATTCGAGTATGGATCCTTTGCTTTCAGTAGTACGGGCCCAATACTACCTTCCACACCTATCCATACTTTCCTCAGCAATCCTCCCGAATCCTCCAAGTCACTTCCTCAAACTGGTACACCCAATTCTCACTGAACCTCACTACTAACTCACTGGAATATATCCTAGGCTTTCCTAGGTTCCCGTACCCACCCAGTCCTCAGCTGCTGAAAGATTCCCAATAATGTTGTAACAGCCTGGATTTCCAGGTATCCTTTATTGTTTTGATTCTTGGTGTTTTGAGAGGGGACTCGGCGAGTTGGAGCTCAGACTCGCCGAGTAGGATCGCGATTCTGGACGCGGGATTCGTCTGGACTCGGCGAGTCCAGGATATTGACTCGGCGAGTCCGCGCTGTTTAATGAAACCCTAATTTCTCGGGTTTGGGACCTATTTAAAGGGCCTTATGGCCGTCATTTGCACCCAACAGTCCATAGAGAGAAACCCTAGAGTGCTTTAGCGATTTGAGAGAGAAAGGAAGCATTTCTTGACCTTTGTGTGTTGTTTAGCAAAGAAGAGGGAGGTTCTAGCCAAGAGGAGGCAAAGGAGGTTACTATTTTGTGAATTTGAAGCTTAGATCTTCGATCTAAAGGTATGATTTCGGCTCATCTTCTGTTTTGTGAAGTATGTTGGGTTTTAGGGTTTCTTGTGACCTTTGTTGGGTTGATTGGATGGCCAAATAGTCCCTTACTAGTGATGAGGCTTTGGATCTGGACCCATAGAGGTCCAGAGAGCCTCATTCATCAAGCTTTATGAAGAGCAATGGAGCTTATGACCTTGGGTAGTGATATTTGTTGATATTCCTTCATATATGGTCATATAGAGGTTGTATGTGCACCAAGTTTGGGGCTTTACGTGGTGAATCAGTCTAGAAAGGCCAGATCTATGAATTGTTGGAACAGATCTGACCTTAGAAGAGAGTTTGAGTGATTGCATGGCATGGACTCGCCGAGTCCGATGAGCAGACTCGGCGAGTAGCTTGAAGATTGCCTTGGACCGGCTAGTGAGTGGTCCAGTCGAGTCATGGGTTGACTCAGTGAGTCAGGGCGAGTTAGAGAGGGTTGACAGGTGGAGTGAGTCGAGCTGGGACTCGCCGAGTTGTTCTTGGAACTCGGCGAGTTGAGTCGGGGTGGCCCCGCGGTTCTGCCAGATGGAACTCGTCGAGTCAGGGGGAGTACTCGACGTGTAAAAAGGGAATCCTAGAGAGTTGGTGAAAACGTCTAGACTCACCGAGTTGCCCTTGTGCACTCACCGAGGCTGGTCAACGTTGACCGTTGACCGTTGACCGTTGACCAGAGTTGACCTGTGTTGACTTCTTAGGGATAGTCAACCTTAGAGATAAAAAGTGTTAATTAGAGACATGTGATGTTATAGGAGGATTAGAGCTCGGAGGATCGAGCATGAGGGATTTCCAGGATTCGTGAGATACCGAGATACGCAAGGTGAGTCTTCTCACTATACTTTACCTTGAGTAGGTAACCAGAGTTATGTGACAGAGTATTTGTATGTTATGTATGCTATATGTTGTACTGCATTAATTCTATGTGATTTATGTTGTGCATGTTTACAGAGTTGGAACCGGAAGGTTCCTAGAGTTAGAACCTGAGGGTTCGCAGAGTTTGGGTGCACGTACCCATAGAGTTATAGCCTCGAGTGGCTAATATGTGTTTTATGTGTGGTATTTTGGGAACTCACTAAGCTTCGTGCTTACAGTGTTAGTGTTGTTGTTTCAGGTACTAGCGATGACCGTGGGAAGGCGCCGGCTTGATCCGTACACACACAGGGGATTTTGCTATACTTATGATCTTGGGATTTTGTATGATGTGAATTGAGATTTAGACTTGATGTTTTTATGAAAAGTTAATGGGAAATGTTTTTATAATTTGTGAAAAATTATTTTGAAAATTTACGGTGTTACAAGTTGGTATCAGAGCCTTTGTTTGAGGGATTCGAGTACACCTTCGGGCGTATTTGAACTCAAACTGAGGATTTGAGATGTATTTTCTAAAAGAGTAAAAGATTTTCGAAAAACGCAGAGCAAGAGATGTGTGTACGTTCAGTCAGCGCCCGAACGGTGATTTCCCAAAATGCCTTTATATTATGAGATATTGATATTGATATGATGTATGTGCATGCTAGAGTAGGCGAGGTATTACTATTAGGATTAGAGTGGCCTGATTTGTAATGCCTTAGCCTAGGGAGAGGTGAGCTGCTACGAGATGCTTGAGAGTGAGTAGGTAGCAGTGAGGGGCTTATGAGAGATCCATTAGAGAGTGGTTTACGCATGATAGAGCACTTGGGACTTGGGATCCGAAGAGGAGGACATGGAGTGTATTCTGGTGCGGTGCGGACAGTAGTATTGGGCCCGTACTACTGGAAGCACCGGAGCGGAGTGCAGCCCAAGTAAGAATCTTTGGAATGCCAAGAATCAAGGAGGGAAGAGTTGACGAGTGTGAGTATGCTCGTGTGGATTATAATTTATCATATGTTGTATTTCAGAGGTAGATCATGGTGAGGACACGTTTGATGCCCAAGAGCAGTGGTACCAGTGAGGAGGAGATCCGCCGGATCATTCAGGAGGAGGTGGCTGCGGCCATTAGGGCAGAGATACCGGAGATGTTTGGGTCTATAAAGACCACATTGATTGAGACATTTGACGAGCGTTATGCCGCTCTTTCTGAGGCTACTGCTGCAGCGGCTACCGCAGCGATTGCTGCTGCGAGGCCGCAGGGTGGTGATGCGTTGCTGTTCCGCGAGTTCAGCAACACAAAACCACCAGAGTTTGATGGGACTCAGGATCCGGTGGCAGCTATGAGGTGGATATCTGATATTGAGGGTGTTTCTTCACTTGCTCGTCTCCTGAGCATTTGAAGGTTCGGTTCGCGCTGAACCAGCTTCGCTTGGGAGCGAAGGACTGGTGGTAGTTTGTGACGGCGCATTATACGCCTGCTGAGCTTTCGGCAGTGACCTGGGAGAGGTTCACTACCATGTTCCGGGATGAGTACGTTCCCCAGGTGGAGAGGGAGCATTTTGCACAGGAGTTTCTGACCCTCAAGCAGGGTAGTGAGTCAGTTACAGCGATCACGAGGATGTTCCATGAGAGGGCGATGTTCTGCCCTGAGCACGTGTCCACTGAGTAGGCACGTATGAGCCGCTACTTGAGCATTCTGAGGCGGTATATTCGGGAGTTCGCTGCGAACTCCTCGTACCGGACATTTGCTGAGCTTCAGGCAAATGCCCGGAAGAGGGAGATTGAGCTTGAGACTCAGGCCAGGGAGGAGGCGGAGTCTCAGGGGAGGGATCGGCGACCGGCACAGTCTCAGCCGGCAGCCAAGCGGGCCAAGCCCGCTGATCCCAAACCAGGGAGCCAGAAGGGGCGCACTTGCGGGAAGTGCGGCAAGGGTCATGACGGAGTTTGCTGAGCGGGGTCTTGCTACAAATGTGGCAAAGAGGGGCACATGGCCAAGGACTGCCCCAAGGGGTTTGCAGTGTGTTTTCACTGCAACCAGACCGGACACCGGAAGGCCGAGTGTCCGCAGTTGCGCGGAGCATCTCAGGGGTCTGCTCCTGCCGCCACCAGAGCTACAGAGAGTCGGCCTGTGAAGGCCGAGGCGCCGAGAGCTTGAGGGAGAGCCTTCCAGCTGACTGCGGAGGAGGTCCGCGCTGCGCCCGATGTTGTGGCTGGTACTTTTCTTGTGAGTTCTGTACCTGCTTTAGTGTTATTTGCCTCGGGTGCGAGTCGGTCTTTTGTATCTTTGGCCTTTAGTCAGCATATCAATGTTAGTCGTGAGGCATTGAGTCGACCTCTGAGAGTTTCCATAGCTGACGATAGAGTGATTTGTGCCACAGAGGTTCTCCGGGGATGTGTGTTAGAGATTTTCGGGGTTGAGTTTCCGATTGATCTGATTCCTATTGCGATGGGTGATGTCTATGTCATTGTGGGCATGGACTGGTTGAGCCGTTTCAGCGCGGTTATCGACTGCGAGCGTCAGCTGGTGACCATACGAAACCCTAGTGGAGGAGTTCTTTCAGTGTACGGCGAGGGTACATGTTCAGGATCAGCTTTTTGTTCGGCCGCTAGGGCGAGACAGTGTCTACAGCAGGGCTATAAGGGTTTTGTGGCGTATGTGATGGATACGCGAGCGACTTCCGAGAGATCGAGTTCAGTTGAGGAGGTACCGGTGGTGCGCGAGTTTCCAGATGTTTTTCCCGATGAGTTGCCGGGTGTGCCTCCTGTGAGGCAAGTGGTGTTTGGTATTGATTTGGTTCCGGGGGCCGCGCCTATTGCTAAGGTGCCTTATCGTCTTGCACCGCCAGAGATGCAAGAGTTATCCTCGCAGCTTCAAGAGTTGCTGGGGAAGGGATTTATTCGGCCGAGCAGCTCGCCGTGGGGAGCACCTATTCTGTTCGTCAAGAAGAAGGATGGTTCACACCGGATGTGCATTGACTACCGGGAGTTGAACAAGCTGACGGGTAAGAACCGTTACCTGTTGTCGAGGATCGACGATTTATTCGATCAGTTGCAGGGAGCATCTTGGTTCTCCAAGATCGATTTGAGGTCGGGATATCATCAGGTGAGAGTGTGGGATGAGGACGTCCAGAAGACAGCATTCAGAACGCGATATGGGCATTATGAGTTTGTGGTGATGCCTTTTGGGCTCACCAATGCCCCGGCTGTGTTCATGGATCTCATGAACAGGGTATGCAGGCCGATGTTGGATCGGTCGGTGATTGTATTTATCGATGATATTCTGGTATATTCGAGATCTAGAGAGCAGCATGAGGAGCATTTGAGGGAGGTCCTTGGGGTTTTGAGATCGGAGAAGCTTTATGCAAAGTTCTCCAAGTGTGATTTCTGGTTGCGGGAGGTCCAATTCCTTGGACATCTCGTTAATCAGGAAGGGATATTGGTCGATCCGGCCAAGGTTGAGGCGGTAATGAGTTGGGAGGTGCCAAAGTCACCCTCGGAGATCAGGAGTTTTCTTGGATTGGCAGGGTATTATCGGAGATTTATCAAGGATTTCTCCAAGATCGCAGTGCCACTCACCAGATTGACCCGAAAGGGTGTTGCATTTTCATGGGGTCCCGAGCAGCAGACCTCCTTTGAGACCCTTCGCCAAAGGTTGTGCGAAGCCCCGGTATTAGCTCTCTCGGAAGGGATGGAGGATTTTGTAGTATATTGTGATGCATCGATTTTGGGGCTGGGTGCGGTGTTGATGCAGAGGGGACATGTGATAGCATATGCATTGAGGCAGCTGAAGCCTCATGAGACGAGATATCCCACGCATGATCTAGAGTTGGGGGCAGTGGTGTTCGCCCTCAAGATTTGGCGTCACTACTTATATGGGGTTCGGTGTATGATATACACGGACCATAAGAGTTTGAAGTACTTGATGGATCAGCCCAACCTAAATATGCGGCAGAGGAGGTGGTTAGATGTGGTCAAGGATTATGATTGTGAGATCCTGTACCACCCGAGAAAGGCCAATGTGGTGGCCGATGCGTTGAGCCGCAGGGCAGAGAGCACTCCGCTGCGAGATTTATGTTTGAGATTGACCGTGATAGCTCCGGTATTGGATGCCATTCGTGGGGCACATGCCAAGGCAGTGCAACCAGAGATGCAGAAGAAGGAACGGGTCGTTGGTTTGGTTTCAGAGTTCGTTACGGATGGTCGAGGGCTTATGACTTTTCAGGGTCGGATTTGGGTACCGTTTGTGGGCGGTACGCGTACTACTTTGATGGAAGAGGCTCATCGGTCGAAATTTTCGATCCATCCGGGGGCTACGAAGATGTATTTGGATTTGAGGAAAGAGTATTGGTGGACCTGTATGATGAGGGACGTTGCCTGGTTTGTTGAGAGGTGCTTGACCTGCCGCAGGGTTAAGGCCGATCACCAGAGACCGCATGGCAAGTTGCAGCCATTGGAGGTTCCCGAGTGGAAGTGGGAACATATCACTATGGATTTCATCACCAAATTGCCGAGAACTGCCAGAGGAGTTGATGCAATTTGGGTGATTGTGGATAGGTTGACGAAGAGCGCTCACTTCCTTGCCATCAGTGAGAGTTCTTCAGCGGAGAAGTTGGCGGAGATATATGTGAGAGAAGTGGTATCTCGGCATGGGGTGCCGATCTCGATCGTTTCGGACCGTGATGTGCGTTTCACTTCCAGGTTCTGGAAGAAATTTCATGAGGAGTTGGGTACTAGATTGCATTTTAGTACCGCATATCATCCCCAAACAGACGGTCAGAGTGAGCGGACGATTCAGACGCTTGAGGACATGCTTCGAGCATGTGTGTTGGATTTCGGGGGTAGCTGGGATGCGTATTTACCCTTGGCAGAGTTTTCCTACAACAACAGCCATCATTCGAGCATTGGTATGCCACCCTTTGAGCTGTTGTATGGTAGGAGGTGTCGGACCCCCATTTGCTGGGGAGAGGTTGGATAGAGAGTGATGGGCAGTATAGAGATCGTGCTTCAGACGTCAGAGCAGATTCAGCAGGTCAGACAGAGGTTATTGACCGCCCAGAGCCGACAGAAGAGTTATGCAGACAGACGCCGGTCCGAGCTTGAGTTTCAGGTCGGCGACTTCGTTCTCCTGAAGGTCTCTCCTTGGAAAGGAGTGATCCGATTCAGGAAGAGAGGCAAGTTGGGGCCCCGGTATATTGGGCCATTTCGTGTGATTGCGAGGGTAGGCTGGGTAGCCTATCGTTTGGAATTGCCAGCAGAGTTGGGGCAAATCCACGACACTTTTCATGTGTCACAATTGAGGAAGTGTATAGCCGATGAGTCGGCAGTGGTTCCATTAGAGGATATTTAGGTGGATGCGAGCCTGAATTATGCCGAGAGACCAGTAGCCATCAGAGATCAGAAGATTAAGGTTCTGAGGAACAAGGAGGTACCTCTGGTGTTGGTTCAGTGGCAACACCGGAAGGGATCAGAGATGACCTGGGAGCCAGAGCGCGAGATGCGGGAGCAGCATCCGGAGCTATTTTCAGAGCGAGACTTCGAGGGCGAAGTCTAGTTCTAGTGGGGGAGAGTTGTAACAGCCCGGATTTCCAGGTATCCTTTATTGTTTTGATTCTTGGTGTTTTGAGAGGGGACTCGGCGAGTTGGAGCTTAGACTCGCCGAGTAGGATCGCGATTCTGGACGCAGGATTCGTCTGGACTCGGCGAGTCCGTGCTGTTTAATGAAACCCTAATTTCTCGGGTTTGGGACCTATTTAAAGGGCCTTATGGCCGTCATTTGCACCCAACAGTCCATAGAGAGAAACCCTAGAGTGCTTTAGCGATTTGAGAGAGAAAGGAAGCATTTCTTGACCTTTGTGTGTTGTTTAGCAAAGAAGAGGGAGGTTCTAGCCAAGAGAAGGCAAAGGAGGTTACTATTTTGAGAATTTGAAGCTTAGATCTTCGATCTAAAGGTATGATTTCGGCTCATCTTCTGTTTTGTGAAGTATGTTGGGTTTTAGGGTTTCTTGTGACCTTTGTTGGGTTGATTGGATGGCCAAATAGTCCCTTGCTAGTGATGAGGCTTTGGATCTGGACCCATAGAGGTCCAGAGAGCCTCATTCATCAAGCTTTATGAAGAGCAATGGAGGTTATGACCTTGGGTAGTGATATTTGTTGATATTCCTTCATATATGGTCATATAGAGGTTGTATGTGCACCAAGTTTGGGGCTTTACGTGGTGAATCAGTCTAGAAAGGCCAGATCTATGAATTGTTGGAACAGATCTGACCTTAGAAGCGAGTTGGAGTGATTGCATGGCATGGACTTGCCGAGTCCGATGAGCAGACTTAGTGAGTAGCGTGAAGATTGCCTTGGACCGGCCAGTGAGTGGTCCAGTCGAGTCATGGGTTGACTTAGTGAGTCAGGGCGAGTTAGAGAGGGTTGACAGGTGGACTGAGTCGAGCTGGGACTCGCCGAGTTGTTCTTGGAACTCGGCGAGTTGAGTCAGGGTGGCCCCGCGATTCTGCCAGATGGAACTCGTCGAGTCAGGGGGAGTACTCGACGTGTAAAAAGGGAATCCTAGAGAGTTGGTGAAAACGTCTAGACTCGCCGAGTTGCCCTTGTGCACTCGCCGAGGCCGGTCAACGTTGACCGTTGACCAGAGTTGACCTGTGTTGACTTCTTAGGGATAGTCAACCTTAGAGATAAAAAGTGTTAATTAGATACATGTGATGTTATAGGAGGATTAGAGCTCGGAGGATCGAGCACGAGGGATTTCCAGGATTCGTGAGATACCGAGATACGCAAGGTGAGTCTTCTCACTATACTTTACCTTGAGTAGGTAACCAGAGTTATGTGACAGAGTATTTGTATGTTATGTATGCTATATGTTGTACTGCATTAATTCTATGTGATTTATGTTGTGCATGTTTACAGAGTTGGAACCGGAAGGTTCCTAGAGTTAGAACCTGAGGGTTCGCAGAGTTTGGGTGCACGTACCCATAGAGTTATAGCCTCGAGTGGATAATATGTGTTTTATGTGTGGTATTTTGGGGAACTCACTAAGCTTCGTGCTTACAGTGTTAGTGTTGTTGTTTCAGGTACTAGCGATGACCGTGGGAAGGCGCCGGCTTGATCCGTACACACACAGGGGATTTTGCTATACTTATGATCTTGGGATTTTGTATGATGTGAATTGAGATTTAGACTTGATGTTTTTATGAAAAGTTAATGGGAAATGTTTTTATAATTTGTGAAAAATTATTTTGAAAATTTACGGTGTTACAAATGTCAACTAGTTACCTCATGAATATAGCCACATGCAACAGAGATCAGATAATCCTTCTAGTAATAGACCCATCCCTAGAACGGTTGGACTCAAACAAGAGCTACGCAATAGGGTCAAATCTATCACTCTGAGATTATCTAGTCTGTGCCACATGTGACTTAGCATATTCATTTAATAGTTAGCTCACATTACTAAAAGTCCCACAAAGCACAAAGCAAGCAGCATTCAGACAATGGAAACTCTAACCATCATATTCCAATCAAATCATTCTATCCTCTAATCAGGAATCTGTACATGCAATTCAAAGGCTCATACAATCAGGCATAACCTAAATAGGCTATCCTATCACTGACTGATCTGTACTAGCATGAAAGTCTACAAGCACATACAATAGGCATATAAGGCATCCTCCTAGATCCTTAGCCCTAATCTAGCATGCAGTTCTCGTAATCATATCATACCATATCATAACATGTATGGGTATCTTGGGGAAAACTTACTTGAGCTCGGCTGATTGCACGCATCACACACTTTGTTCTTCTCAAAGTTCTTTTCTCTTTCCAGATTCTTTTCAAACCCCTTTTATAAAATGGTTTTACTTTTGAAAACTTTCATACCAAGCCCTTAGTTTGAGTTCAGACACACCAAAGAGTATGTCTGAATCCCTTAAACCAAGGCTCTGATACCAACTTGTAACATCCAAAAAATACAGGCCAAAAATTTCGTTTTAATTAAGTTATTATATAAAACCATCAGTATAAAAAGACATCTGTAATATTATGTCATGTCAAAACCAAAGTAGAAATAATCAAACATGTTACCATAAAACAATATCAGAGTGTAATCGCAAGGATCTCTTGTGCGGAAAACCATAGTGTGATGCGCTGCGATCAAGCCGACTCCTTTACTTTAAACACGAAGTACCTGAAACCAAAACTGAAAACGGTAAGCACGAAGCTTAGTGAGTTCCCCCATCATACCACATACCATACAATCATATAATGAATGGCTAGGAGATACGAGCCTCGCCCACACTTATGGAGGTATGGGCCTCGCCCACACTCCGCTAGCTGGGAGATACGGGCCTCGCCCTCACTCCACTATCTCTGAGATACGGGCCTTGCCCACACTCAGCTACTAAACCATAACATACAAGTATATATCAATCATATACTAAACAGCTAGGAGATACGGGCCTCGCCCACACTCATGGAGGTACGGGCCTCGCCCACACTCCACTATCTCTGAGATACGGGCCTTGCCCACACTCAGCTACTATCACAAATATCATAACACAAACATATTATCAGACATACCTGGGGTGTCCAAACAACCCTTCGGTCCTAACAACCGAACTTGGGGACTATTCCCCTCCTACTACCACTATCACATATAACATATCATGCCAACATATAAACATATCATCACATGCTGTCAGACATATCTGGGGTGTCTGACCTACCCTTCGGTCCTAACAACCGAACTCTACTACTATTACATATAACATATCATGCCAGCATATAACATATCAGGTGGTAGAAAACCTAGATGATATCACAAAGACAATCATCTAACATACAACTCCTACTGGTGGGCCGGCATTGTGGCCGTAGACCCACCGCTACTGGAAGGTAACTCACCTCACATTCCTGAAGTCCTGAAAACACAATCCCACACTTGCTGAAGTCCCACAGACTCGACCCCAGCTGCTGGCTGACAGATTCCTGAACTGTCAACACCAAAATAACACCCAATTAATAATTGGGTCCCAATACATAACCATAAGTACATTCTTTGGGTAATTACTACATTACCCCTAACTTGGCTTATTCAAGCCCAAGGCCCAATCCATAGGCCCAAAGTCAATTACAAATCAAAGCCCAAAACATGGCCCAATTTTCCAAATTGGGCCTAGGCCTAAACATGGTCTCATTCTAAGGCCCAACACCATATAATCATTAAGGCCCAAACTATGGCCCATCTATGGCCCAATTTTCAAAAATGGGCCCAAGCACCTTACATGGGCCTTACCCCAGGCCCATTAAATTATTCTAGTTCATTGGATTGACTTTAGATGGCCCATTAATTACCCAACCCTGAAGGCCCAAAAGAAAGGCCCAACAATAAACCCAAGTGAAATTAGGGTTTCACATAAAATGATGATTAGGGTTAAGTTTCCTACTTAACCCATTAAGGAATTAATCCATTAAGTCCATTATCGCTTAGATTAATCTTTGCCAAAGTTTATTATTTAATATCTAAAGTTATTAAATAATTCTTGTGTGTGTGACCCGATTAATTCTTAAAGTTAGGGTTTCTTTGGCATTAGGGTTTTCCAATCCAAATATTAGCCCATTTATCAATTTGTTGGTCTTTTATGTCAATTAGGGCTTTATTGGGCCTATTAAGCCCACTAAAATATTATTAAGCCCATTAGGGTTTTAGTCCCTTATCCAAACATCCAAACCAAAACACAACATCAACGAGGCACACCGCCACCCGACACGGCGGCCGGTGGCGGCAGCCACCACCCTAAGGTGGTGGTTTTTGATTTCTTTTTATCATTCCAAGCTGTAATTTACACTTTACAATGTTGAAGCTCAAAATAAACACCTACACTAAACAACATAAACACACACAGCCACCCTATGGTGGCCGGTGGTGGTAGATGGTGGCAGCGGCTTTTCCGACCGATCTGGACTATACACACAAACATACCAAAGAAAACAGAAACACACCCACCCAAACTTTTGTTTACAAACATCCAGCCACCCTCCTGGTGGCGGCAAAGGTTGCTTCACGATGGCAGCCACCACCTCGCGGTGGTGGCGGTGGTCCCTTTTGGTTTCCAGTCGATCAACACGCACATTAATCCCTTGTTCGAGATTCAAAACACCACCATACACAACAAACACATACTTTGGCTCGGACTAATAAACCCAACACCCTCCTGAGGCGGGTGGCGGCGACAGCAACATGAGATGGCGGCGGGTTGCGATGGTCGCAACATCGACGGAGTGGCGGCTACTCGCGGTTCATCGCATGTGATAGAAAAAACAGCACTCAATGGTCATGCGACCCATAGAACCGGCGTCACGAGTGGCCACGAGCACTGTGATGGCGAAACAGCAGCGTTAGGGGCGGCGATAAGTCTCGACAGTGCGGCGGGAGGCTCTAACATAGCGGATGGAATAAGAGAAGGAGAAGAAGGCGGTCGATCGGTGGCTCCAATCTCCACGGTGGTGAAGGTGCGATACCGGAAGTGAAGAAGTAGGTGGCGGCCGGTGGGAGGCATAAAGGAGAGGGGTAAGGGAGTGACGGCTGCATACCAGGTCCTTAGGGTTATGAGCATGGTGACGGGTTATAAGCCCACATCCCATTTCAAACTTAACTCCTTTTGTCTGCGTTCAGTCCCTCCTCCACAAAATTTTCTTCAAATTAAATCCAACATTCACCCTTTAGCCCCTAATACCATAATTCCTTTCATTTTAGGTCCAAAACTTACCAAATAGCCCTTCACTTGAGAATCTTTTCCGAAGCCAATCCAGTAATTACCTTTTTAATCTTGCCTCCTGAAATCATTTACATATTAAGTCTAATACTTACCAAAATATCCAACTTATACTTTAGCACCCAAAATATCCAACTTAAGGCATTTCGCTTCCCAAAACCAACACCTTGGTATATAATTATTAATTTTAGGGCCACTATTCACTCATTATATTACTTATTTATTTAATAATTAAAAGGGTGTTACACTACGCTACATTCATGTCCGCAGTCGAGCCACAATCGACAAAGAAGCATTATTGGAACCTGATTGGATTTCTGCAATGCAAGAAGAACTGGAAGAATTCGAAAGAAACAAATTGTGGCTACTTGTTCCCATATCTCAAGGCCATACTATTGTTGGAACAAGATGGGTGTTCAATAACAAATTAGATGAATCTGGTGGGTTTATCAGAAATAAGGCAAGACTAGTTGCAAAAGGGTATAGTCAACTGAAGGTGTTGACTACGACGAAACATATGCTCCGGTGGTAAGAATGGAAGCAATTCGAATCTTTTTACCATATGCTGCCCACAAAAACATCAAGGTACACCAAATAGATGGAAAGAGTGCTTTACTCAACGGGGAATTGAAAGAAGAGGTTTATTTGCAACAACCTCCCGGGTTTGAAAATATTCAAAAGGCAGTCTATGGTCTGAAGTAAGCACCAAGAGCTTGGTACAAGACTCTTTTTGAATTTCTAGTCTCTTCAGGCTACAAAAGAGGAGTGATTAATCCCACGTTGTTTAGAAAAGCAAACATTGACCACCTTATGCTTGTACAAATATAAGTGGATGATATCATCTTTGGATCGTCTGATCAAGGAATGGTGAATGATTTTGCTAAGCTCATGACAAAAAAATTTCAAATGAGGATGAATAGAGAGATTAATTTCTTTCTAGGTCTTCAAGTCAAACAAATTCAGCAAGGGATATTCATTCATAAAGAGAAATACACCACTGAACTTTTGAAGAAATACTCTATGGACAACTGCTCCTCGGCTAAGGTCCCTATGGCCTTCGGAAATAAGATCTCTGCTGATCCCTCTGGTGAATCTGTGGATCACAAGACTTATCGAGGTATCATTGGGTCTCTTATGTACCTCACCGCAAGCCGACCGGGCATTATCTTTTGCTACTGGTGTATGTGCAAGGTATCAGGCTGACCCAAAAGTCTCACACATGACCGCATCCAAACAAATTTGCCGGTACCTAAAAGGAAGCAAATCTCTTGGTCTATGGTACCCCGCAGGCAATGGCTTCAGTATTCAAGCGTTTACCGATGAGGATCATGCCGGATGCAAACTTGATCAAAAAGTACATCTGGTGGATGTCAATTTTTAGGAGGTAGACTCGTCAGCTGGTCCTCAAGAAAACAAAGCTTTGTTTCATTATCTACCGCAGAAGCAGAGTATGTGGCCGCAGCCAGTTGTTGTTCTCAAGTTCTATGGATGAAGACACAACTGTTAGACTACGGATACAGAATGTTGCGGATACCAATCTATTGTGATTCTGAAAGTGCCATAGCGATCTCTTATAACCCTATTCAGCACTCCAAGATTAAACATTTTGAATTACAATATCATTTCATCAAAGACCACATTCTGAAAGGTAATATTGAACTCATCGTTGTCCCTACTCATGAAGAAATTGCTGATGTCTTTACAAAAGCACTTGACTCTACCAAACTCAATGTATTTTTACAAATGTTAGGGATGATGAATCCGAACCCTCAATTCTTCTTGAATTGATAGATACCGCAGACCCTCTTGGTCTCCATTGCGGTCCTAGCTGAAAGACATTTATAACAGATTGTTTTAGTATATCCTGTGTATCGCAGTGTATGTACCGCAACCATATGTTATATCTATCTTTCATGGGTCTTTCTTGCTTATTGTCACTAACTTTTTGTACAAGTGCTCTTCTCAGTTTCTCCCACTGCAGTCATCCGCAATGACAAAGAAGCCATCCGCAATGATGTGTTCATCCGCAGTCACATTAATTGATTTACAGACAGTTCAGTCTTTTTGGAAAACAAAAAAAAACATAATGTGCTATTTAATGATTCTTCATTAAATAAAACATTAAATAAAAAAACATTCCTTTGAGAAACTGTCACATTCTTTTCTTCCAAAACCTTGTGTCAGACCTATTTTAGGTATGATGACAAAATAAAAGATTTCCAAATCAAATCCTCTATTGTGTCTTTTCCCATTACCCTAAACCATCACATATGTTACAACTTCTACTTTATCCAATAGATTTTTCTCACCCCATCCACACATTCTCAAAGACGTGATACAATTCCGACATTTCATTAAATGCAGAGTCCTTTTCTGGTTAATCCCAAATTCACCTTTTATCCCTTTTTTTTGTCAATATGTGGTTGAGATTAAAGATGCTAATTCAAAAGATAAACCTAAATGTTTTTACCCAATTTCACTTAGGTCAAAAACATTTCCTGCTTCATCGAGTCACTATAAAACCCCTTTCTTCTCCACAAAGAAAAGTTTAAGCTCTCTAAAACTTCAAACTCTTCTGCATTCTTCAAGCCCTCTCAAAAACTGAACAATGGTGAAATCCGGCGTGTAACGACCCAAAAATCATGACTAAAAATTTCTTTAAAAACATTACTAAAATCATATTTATAAAAACTGTATCATATGTCATAACATAAATTCTCGAGTATTAATTCAAAACATAATATCATTATCAGAGTCAAACATTCCCAGGCTAACTAACTATGGTGTGTGCACTGCAATCTTCCCGAGCTCATCTTTTGAAAAACTGAGTACCTGAAACCAAAACTGAAAACTGTAAGCACGAAGCTTAGTGAGCTCCCCCAATCTACCACATACCATGCAATAACATATAAAACACATACTGGGCCTTGCCCACTGCATCGGAACGAGGTCCGGACTAACTGAGGCCTTACCCCCTGCATCGGACCGAAGTCTGGAAACTGACTGGGACCTTGTCCCCTGCATCGGACCGAAGTCCGGACTAACTAGCGCCTTGCCCCCTACATCGGACCGAAGTCCAGACTAACTGACTGGGGCCTTGCCCCCTGCATCGGACCGAAGTCCAGAAACTGACTGGGACCTTGTCCCCTGCATCGGACCGAAGTCCGAAACTAACTGAACATAACATATCATAAACATATCAACTAGCTTGAACACACATATACTGCATACTACATCGGGCCGTAGCCCGGAACACATAACACATAAATACTGTCTGAGCCACGAAGGCATCAAACATGCTAACTACTGCATCGGATCAAAATCCAGAAACTACTACTAGCTAAACGGGCCGGCATTGTGGCCTTAGACCCGTTCCTACTGGAAGGAAACTCACCTGAACTGCTGAGCTCTGCCGATAGTCCTCTGGCTGCTGATCGACAATCCCCCAAGCCGCTGCTCCTTCAGCTCTCCGAGCTACCAATATCAGTATGGTACTTAGTCTAACAGTCCTCTAAAAGTCAACTAAGTCAACTCTGGTCAAAGTCAACCTTCCAGGTCAACCCTACTCGCCGAGTGCACCTAATGACTCGCCGAGTTCATATGCTCAGGGTGTTTCTATTTGCGACTCGACTTGCCGAGTCAGTCCATGACTCGCCGAGTCAACTATTCCCGAGTCCTAACCTTACCAACTCGCTGAGTCTCCACACAACTCACTAATCTGAGTCTTGACTCGAAGGTTTTGGGGTTTCGCGACTTGACTTGCCGAGTCCATGAACAGACTCATCGAATCCAAGGCAATCTTCAACAGACTCGCCGAGTTGTTCATCCAACTCGTCGAGTTCGAGGCAATCTTCAACAGACTCGTCGAGTTGTTCATCCAACTCGTCGAGTTCGAGGCAATCTTCAACAGACTCGCCGAGTTGTTCATCCAACTCGTCGAGTTCGTCTCCATCTTCATACTACTCGCTGAGTCCACTTAAAGGACTCACTGAGTCTATTCAGTCCTTAATCCATGCATTGGCTTTTCGAGCCAAACTGGGCTTCCAACTCATAGATCCATACTTCTAAGGCCTATCCCCCACGTAAAGTGGCCAACTTTACGTGTAGATCAACAGATCTAGGCTTAAAACAATCCAAACTAGGGTTTAAGACAAAGAGGCTTCACTATCATCCCAAGAACAAATGCTTTATGACTTTCTAGGCCAAGATACACTCAGATCTGAAGTAGCAACTTCAGATCTAGGCTTCTAACTCGAAATAGTTCTTAAGCATGGCATAAAATCCCCAAATCTCATTACAAAATAGATCTAGATGCAAAGAAGGGAAAAATGGCAGCTTAATACCTCCAAGAAGAGCACAAACTGAAGTAGATCTTGGATCTACACCTCTCCTTTGAAGCAACCTTCTTGATCTTTAATTTCCTTCCAAGATTTCCTTTCTCCAAAGCTATTTCTCTCAAATGATGGAGGCTCCCACGAAATCCAGGGTTTATAGGTTCTCTAGGATGATATGGTGGCTGAGGGAGGGACATAACTCCCTTTAAATAAGATACAACTCCCAGAATTAGGGTTTTCCTCGCACAGACCAGACTCGCTGAGTCTCCTTGGCTGACTCGCCGAGTCGATCACTTACTCCCGGACCCGGATCCTGCTCGGACTCGCCGAGTCGACCCCTAAACTTAGGGTTTTCTTTCCTTTCTTGGTCTTCAAAACTTTGGGTGTTATAACTCTCCCCCACTTAAACTAGACTTCGTCCTCGAAGTTTGCTATGGCCAACTATCCTGCAAACTGCCTCCAACTCTCTGTCTGGGAAAACTAACACCCTCTTGCCCATCACTCCAGCCACTTACAATGCTGGTCACTACTGTTGGTACATACTGAATCCTTCTCTTCTCCATAATTGTCTTAACGTTACTTCGTCTGACTGGAAATTCTGTTAACCCTCATCCGCCTACCGGATGCACTGAGACCACCCTGGTCCAACTATTCAGCCAATATCTGAGTTACCGGACTCCCACCGGCCACTACACTCCATCGAAATCTCCTAGTCGCTCCCAGCGACTCCGGAAGGTACTTCGACTATCTATAACTGTTCTATCCATTCTGCCATCCATACTGAATCGATGCTGCTGGAACCAGCCTGCTTATCTCTCACCTGATTACTCAACTCCTACTAACTCGAGCCTTTCATCCTGAAGAAAAGCTACCTGCCTAGCTATCCCTACATATCACTTATACTTGGCAGAAGGGCTCAACTGATCCTGCTGAGAGGGATTTGTCGTTTCCAAACCAACCAACTATACCATCAGCACTTGCATTCCAACACAAATACTAATACTGTCCAAAACTCTAAAACTATCCAAACACTGAACTGCCTGCAATACTGAACATGCCTGAAACTCTAAACTGCCTGAAACACTGAGCTGACCGAAACACTGAACTGACTGAAGCACTGAGCAACCTGATACACTGAACTGCCTGAAACACTGAGTTCCAACTCAATTGTGGAGTCAAAGGACTCCTAACTTAGTCGCTCCCACGACTTTTGAACGAAATCTTTCTCTGGAACTAGTTTCCACTAGTTATCCTGTCACTGTGGCTCTAACAACCTCTCGATCCACCGATCAGGTCCTTACGTCACATCCTGACACCATCAATTCCACGACTAACAATATGATGGCTCCCAGACTAACGGTAGCCCTTAACATACCCGAACCCCAATGGTCCACTGCTACTCTGATCTCATAACTGCGGTGACGATCTACTGACAAATCGCCGACTTAACTGTTGGGTAGAGTTTTGTTATGTGTTGCGACGATTGGGCTCGCTTATTAGTCCAAGTTTTGTAACTCCGGTTTGGGCCTATCCAGCCGTGAGCCTTATAGGGTTTAATATAAATATAGGTGCTTGCATGCATCTTAGCTTAAGGATTGATAATGATTGATTACGATAGAGCACATTTGATCAGAGCATTATTTAGAAGTTTTGTCATCGTTCTTGTAGCCCTAAATCCTCTACAGCGTAAGTTCTTAATCGAGCTCTGCTGAGGATTGTTTGAATGAATCATTCGACACACTTTGATCCATTCTTGTGTTCTTTACAGTTTTCTTGTTTATTATTTTACCTGTTATAAAGATCAATCGATCTTCAGGTTAGTTTTTAACTTATCAATTGGTATCAGAGCAGGAGGCTGTGTAATTCATACACATCTTTTCTGAAAAAAAAAGGTTGCGATTAGGGTTATTCCGCATTGATCAATATTTATTGAGCCGTCATCCCATAATTGACGTAACTCAGCATTTATTGTTTTGCCCTGATTTAATACATTACAAGTCTGATCTTTTAAACAGGTTATTCGATCAAGCATGGACGAGTCGCAATCCAATCCCATTAATATTTCGAACAACATTGGATCAACAACGAAGATTCCCATCCTTTACACCCAGGATTATGAAGTCTGGGCACATCACTTTGAAGATTATGTTATAGGATCTGAGGACAACGGATACCTCATCTGGGAAGCAATCATATCTGGACCCTTCGCTCATTCAGCAACTTCAAGGATTATTAAAACTCAGAAGAAGTATAATGATCTTTTGAAAGACGTTAAAGATATTGCCCAAGACGAAAAAGATAAATTTCAGTGCAATATTAAAGCATTGAGATTAATCAGATTCGCTCTTCAATCTGACACTTTCAGGCTGGTGAGTTCATGTACAACTGCCAAAGAAATATGGGACAGGCTACGAGAATTGTATTCTACGGACGAAGATCTTGAACACTCCATTCAAACCTTACTCTTGTCCGAGTTTGGTGAATTCAAGCAGGGAGCCGAAGAAACCGTGACTCAAACATTCGATCGCTTCAATCATCTTCTTAGCAAGATGATTAAACATGACATTGAAAGGAAGCTAATTGAGCAGAAGGTTATGTTTTTGAACGGCCTCAGATCTGAGTGGAGAGCTGTAGTGTCCACAGTTAAAGCCCATGAGCAATTCAAATCTTATTCTCTGGCGAAACTGGTAGGCATTCTGAAATCTCAAGAAAAGATCGTGCTACTGGAGAAAAATGTAGTTTCAAGCCTGAGTTCATTGGCCCTCCTGTCCAAAAGTAAAGCGGTAATGGAAGATGAAGACCTCAACTTGGAGGACTATGACCTTACTTCTAAAGACTATGCTATGATGGTATCAAACCCCAAGAGGTTCATCAAGAAAAGATTTCCCACCAATAAGAACCGAAATTGGCAGGGAAGTTATAGTTATGAAAAGTTCAAAGATGAACCGAAGGCAGAAGAATCAAAGAAGGAACCGAAAGCTGAAGGAGATTCGGGAGTGAGCTGCTATTACTGTGGAGGAAAGAACCACTATGCAAAAGATTGTGTCCTCAAGAAAATGGCAGAAAAAGATGAGGATAAAGATGAAGAAGCTTTGTTGCTGAAAAAGCTGGATGAGATCAGGAAGAAGAAATCTACTGCTAACCCTTTTATGAATGCTTTAATTGTGCAGGGTTCGGTAGCGAATGATGAGTTCGGAGGAGTGGAGGTCTGGTCATCCGACTCCGAAGATGATGAAGTAAGGAAGCCTTCTCACGGAAAGGCTTATATGGCGAAAGATGAGGGTAGCAGTGGCAAATGCTTGATGCTGTCTGATGTATCTCAGATGAGGGGATACAACACAGATGGTGGGAATGAAGACACGAAGGAGCAACAGGACATGTGCTTTACAGCAAAACCGCTCAGCGTGCAGTTCAACGAGCTTGATGAACTGATCAAGAAGGTACAATCCGTTTTTGTTTCATTCAAAGTCCCACAATGCTCATACGAAAAAGAATTAAAAAATGTTAATTCAAGAATCTTTCATCTAGACAGCAGTTTAACTCAAACTCGAGTCACCAATTCTAACCTAAGTGACCAAATAAGCAGGGTGTCTTCGAAGAGTGAGGAACGGAGGATGTGGATCGAACTGAAGGAGTCGGAGTTAATCAAAACCAAGGATGAAAACATTTATTTGCAAAGAGACAATTTAAAACTTTTAAAATAGCGAAATGTTTTTTGTTTGATTGCTAAGCGTCTTTACAATAATATCACCCAACTTCATTTAAACTGTGAAATAGGGCAGAAAATTCATCGCATGATTTTGCCCTTCCTTGAGTTTAAGGAGGATGAAATCGATGCTGAAGCATACAATTGTGAAAGTGTGGTTTCGTCTGAGGATGTTAATCTGACATATATGTATGGTCTAGACAAAATTGAATCTTTCATAAAGTCCAAGGACCATAAGGACATGCTGAAAAAGCTTTTGGATGAAAATGATAAATTGAAACTAAGGACTGAAACCATACAAAAGTTTGACTCATTGAGTACCAACTTAAGCTCTGAAAATAAAATTGATGTTGAAAATGCATCTGAGCTTAATGACGACGATGATATGAGTGAAATTTCTGTAGAGGACGTAGTTGACTGTTCTGAATTTGTCAAAAGCGAACCCAAAAACCACAAGAATCTTATTTCAGAAAATTCAGTGGAGTTTGCTCGTTTGTCCCAACAAAAGTCCCCGATCCTTGAAGCAAAGGTTGTAGTGTACCAAAAGGTTAGAACCACTCCGAATCAGGTGTATAAGGTCACAGGTGTAACCGAACATCAGACGGCTGAACTCACGGCCATTGTAAACGAAGATAATGCTGATGGTTGTGATGAGTTCTTTTGGTCAGCTCCTATCGACAATGCTGACGAAACGGTTGGTCTGTCAGAAAGGACATCATGGAAAACCAAAGGCAGATATGTGCCAGAGCCTTTGAACAAGCCTGATAGCTTCAACACACCAAGTACTAGTGGTACAAAAGATGTCCCTAAAGAAAAAGCAGAGTCAAGTGAATCTTCATCAGTTCAAAGTGAACCAGCTGACAGAAAGCAAGAACAAAAGGCGAACATCCATCATCAGCCGAAGCAGGTGAGAAACCAAAAACAGCAAAGGAATCAGAGATACAAGAAGAATCTTTCTGAAAGAAAACAGTTTTGGCAGTCTCAAAATGCCTATTTCTCATATCGTGACAAAAATTTAAAGTCAGAGAAAAATACTGTTAGACCACAAGAGAGCAATAACAACCGAAAGCAAAGGTTCGGTTCAGAGAACAATGTCAACCGAAAGCAGAAGTTCGGTTCAGAGAACAATGTCAACCGAAAGCAGAAGTTCGGTTCAGAGAACAGTGTCAACCGAAAGCAGAGGTTCGGTTCAGAAAACTATATCAACCGAAAGAAAAGGTTCGGTATAGAGAGCAAAAGAGACCAAAATTCTAGGTTCGGTCCCACTGATGATCAAAACCGAAAGGGTCACCTAGATTCTCCAGTCAAGAAATCATCTCAATCTAAATTCTCTCAATCTAATTCTTCTAATTCCTCTCAACCACATTCTAAATTCTATTCTGTTCACTCTCAAAAACCTAAATCATTAAATGATCTGAAAAGAAAATTGAAGGTTTCGTCAGTTAAACCAGAGTCCGCACCAAAAGCAACAAATCCCAATAAAGTTAACGTTTTCACCATCAAAAAGAAAGATGAAACAACACTAATAAAAAGAACATATCTTGTTGACATCTCTCTTACTATTCCTGTTCCTGTAAAAGGCTCACGTGGACCCAAGAAACTTTGGGTTCCTAAATCTGCTTAATTTTTGCAGGTTATCAGTGACGAGCAGTTTGACGAAGAATGGTACATTGATAGTGGCTGCTCACATCACATGACAGGAAGGAAGGAAGAGCTAAGGGAATTTAGGTCTCTTTCAAACGGTGGAAATATCAAGTTCGGGAACAACTCCTTTGGCACCATAAAAGGCTATGGAATGATTACAAACGGTGATTTCACGATAAGGAAGGTTGCATACGTAGAAGGTTTACAACATAACCTCATTAGTGTATCTCAGCTTGTTGGAGGTACCGATCTCAAGGTTTCATTCGACGATGAGGGTTCAGAAATAATTGAGAAGAAGACGAAAAGAGTTATTCTCAAATCGGAGCGTAAAGGTGAAATGTTTCCCTTAAACCTCAAACCCATCAAAGGGAACCCAGCTATCTGCCTGTTATCCAAAGCACAATCTGAAGAAAGCTGGTTGTGGCACCGAAGGCTCTCACATCTCAACTTTAAGGATATCAACAAACTTGTCACTGGAGGTCATGTTCGAGGTCTTCCATTGCTCAAGTACGATAGAGAACATTTGTGTGCTGCATGTGAAATGGGGAAGCAGAGTCGTCAAAGTCATCCATCAATAATAAACACTAACGTTGTTGAACCACTAGAGTTACTTCATATTGATTTGTGTGGTCCATCATCTATCGAAAGCATCGGCGGTAGCAAGTACATTCTTGTTATTGTTGATGACTTTTCGCGTTTTACATGGGTGTTCTTCCTGAAGCTTAAATTTGAAGCGACTCACAAGCTAAAGATGTTCATCAAGCAGGTTGAAGTACAGCTGAAGAAAGTCGTTCGCAACATCAGGAACGACAATGGGCTGGAGTTCAAAAATAAAGAATTCGAAGAATTCTTGGCAGAAAGAGGAACCAGTCACAACTTCTCAGCTCCCTACACACCTCAACAATGTCGAAAGACGAAACCGATCTTTATGTGAAGCGGCCCGAACCATGCTAAGTTTTGCTTCTTTACCTTTATATTTTTGGCCTGATGCTATCTCTGCAGCTTGTTTTACACAGAACAGGTCATATCTCAATAAGCGATTCACGCTCACTCCTTATGAGATCATCAACAACAGGAAGCCGAATGTTAAATTCTTCCATGTGTTCGGTTCATGGTGCTTCATCTTCAATTCTAAAGAACCCTGCAACAAGTTTGATGTCAAAGCCGATGAAGGGATTTTCTGGGCTATTCTCTCACTTCTAAAGCGTACAGGGTATTAAACAAACGCTCGAGGAAAATAGAAGAAACTTATTACGTGACTTTTGATGATAGCTATGTCAAAAAGCTAAAGGCCAATGTAGACACAGCTGGCGAAATCTTTCCTCAAACAGGTCAAGTCACAATATCAATTGCAAATCTCTTTGAGAAGTTTGTCAAGTTATTCGATGAACCAGAGAAGGCCATTCACTCAGAAGCCAGCGCAGTAGACAACAAGGTAGATCATCTGAAGCAACTGGTCGAAGATGCTACAAAGCGAATGAATAAAGGAGTATCCAGTTCCAACGAATCTCCACAGCACAATACTTCAGTCGAGGGGGAGGATCCATCTTCCTCATCATATCCGAGCTCACATGTTGAGGGGGAGAACAGTTCTCAAGCTGCTCCCGAACGCACTTTACCAACCGAAAGTACCACACCAACCGAATGTGCCTCACCACCCGAAGGTGCATCAACACCTGAAAGCTCATCACCACCAGAAACCTCTGTAGCGCAAGACACTCAAGAAATTCCTGAAAGCTTATCTGTCGAGGGGGAGCATGCCGATATGCTTTATGACGATGAAAGTCACTCCGAACTAGAAGAGATGGTAAACGCTGAATTGGATCCATCCTATGATCCAAATTACCCTCCTCTCGTCAAATGGACCAGAGATCATCCTGTCTCTCAAGTTGTTGGTAATGTTTCTGAAAAGGTTCTGACCTGATCACAACTTAAGGCAAAACAAACTTCCTTATTTTCGAAAGTAGAATTCTGTATGTTTAATTCCTTCGTTTCAAAAGTTGAACCAAAGACAGTTAACACTGCTCTTGATCACTCCGATTGGGTTCAAGCTATGCAAGACGAACTGAATGAATTCGAAAGGAACAAAGTTTGGCGACTCATTCCAACTCCTCAAAATGCCTCAGTTGTTGGTCTCAAATGGGTATTCAGGAACAAAATGGACAAGGAAGGGAACGTGATTCGAAACAAAGCACGTCTGGTAGTGAAAGGATACTGTCAGGAGGAAGGAATTGACTATGAAGAAACTTTTGCTCCTGTAGCTAGGCTGGAATCCGTTAGAACATTTCTTGCTTATGTTGCACAAAAAAACTTTGAAGTCTACCAAATGGATGTCAAGTGTGCATTTCTAAATGGAGAACTTGAAGAAACAGTGTACGTGGAGCAACCTCCTGGATTCGTAAATGAAAGGTATCCTAATCATTGTTATATTTTGGACAAAGCCTTGTATGGACTGAAACAAGCTCCGAGAGCCTGGTATGAAACGCTAACAAAGTTTTTAAAGATGTCCAAATTCAAACAAGGTTCGGTTGACCCAACCTTCTTTCGTAAAAAGGAAGGTAACCACCTTATGATTGTTCAAATTTACGTCGATGATATCATCTTTGGCTCAACGAATCCTAGCTTAACGGCTGAATTCAGAAAGCTGATGGAGACTAAATTTGAAATGAGCTCAATGGGTCCAATTAACTTTTTCCTTGGTTTAAATATTAGACAGGGACCCGAAGGCATCTTCATTAATCAGGAAGCTTACACAAAGACTCTCCTAGCAAAATTTGGCATGATGGGAGATTCAAAAGTCAAAGTTCCAATGGCGTTCGGCACCAAGCTCACTCCATCCTTGGATAAACCAGCAGTTGATATTACGCTATATCGCCAGATGATCGGTTCTCTGATGTATCTCACTGCTAGCAAGCCTGATATCATGTTCTCTGTTTGTTACTGTGCTAGATTTCAGGCGAATCCACGCGAACCTCACATGCTTGCAGTGAAGAACATTCTCCGATATCTCAAGCGAACTACCTCTTTAGGTCTATGGTATCCTTCCAACTCAGGCTTCTTCGTTCAAGCCTACTCAGATGTAGACCTTGGAGGTTGTGGACTAGACAGAAAAAGCACCACTGGAGGCTGCCAGTTCCTTGACGGGAAGTTTGTTAGCTGGCAATCAAAGAAACAAACCTGTGTGTCTTTGTCTATAGCTGAAGCAGAATACATTGCAGTTGCCTCATGCACTTCTCAAGTGATTTGGATCCAAAGTCAACTCCGAGACTATGGACTCAATATGAAAAAGATCCCACTATATTGTGACTCTGAAAGTGCAATTAGGATCTGTCATAACCCAGTGCAACACTCCAAGACTAAGCACATAGCACTGAGGTATCACTTCATTAAAGATCATGTGGAAGATGGAAACGTTGAAATTCACTTTGTTAGAACCACTGATCAACTGGCTGATGTCTTCACCAAAGCCCTTCCTGAAGCGTCGTTCAACAAAATTCTACAAGGGCTAGGTATGATGGAATCAGAGTCAGTACCACAAACTACTTCTCAAACTCAAACATAAGAAGCGAAATAGACCGAACGTTCGGGTTCGGTTGGATAATCTGCTTTTTGCTCATCTATTAAAGGTGGTTTTCTTGGTTGTAAATTTCATGTACAATTGTTTCAAAATTATTTATCTTATTGTCAAAAGTATTTCCTTTTTGAAAATCTAATTTCTTCGGTAACCGAAATAGACCGAACGTTCGGGTTCGGTTTTCCAAAATTTTTCATAACCGAAACCAACCGAACGCTCGGGTTCGGTTTTCCAAAATTTTTCGGAACCGAAACCAACCGAACGCTCGGGTTCGGTTTTCCAAAATTTTTCAAAACCGAAACCAACCGAACGCTCGGGTTCGGTTTTTCAAAATTTTTCACAACCGAAACCAACCGAACGCTCGGGTTCGGTTTTCTCAAAGTTTTTCTCAACCGAAATAAACCGAACGCTCGGGTTCGGTTTTTCCAAAGTTTTTTTTTATCTTTTTATTTTTTTTCTCAGTCTTATTATTTATTATTATTTATTTATTTATTTTATTTTCACTATTATTTATCAAAAACTCCAAAAATATTTTATTTATTTCCTTTTTGGCTTTAATTTTATTTGTGTGTTTGTTTATGGGGAAATTGTTAAATTAGTTAAGTGTCCCTAGAAGCATGCTGCTGTATGTGTCCTAAGCCTCATCTGATTCTGAATAATAGCCTTAATGACTTGGTATATACAAACCTTGTCTTCCCAATTAGGCTATCACATTTATTCTAATCGTGAGCTACCTAACTCTCTTCTCACATGAGATAAGAGTTTTCTGCTTGGTCCTATTTTTCACAGCAGAGGTACTTTGACTTCTTACACCATCTCTATTGTATTTCTCCATTAAATTCGTTTCACAAATGTAACCCTTGAGACTCTCATAAATTACCACTGAGGTTTATGGTTACTCAAAAACTGCATTCATGATCTTAGTTTCGTGCCACTACGAGCTGAGTGAAACCCAAAATTCAATACCCAATCTGAATTGACGGTGAACAATTAATTTGATCTAGTTTTCACTAATGAATTGACGGTCGTATCTTCATGAAATCTCAAATTTTCCTTTTGTGTGATTCCTATGAAATTGTTAACAACCATAACATTTCTTCCCTTGGGATCCAGTTTTAATTTTTGTTGAGATTTTATATTCCCCAGCCACTTTAAAATTATTACCAACCTACTTGTTCAACAGACTACACCGGTCTCACAAGTACTTTGTTCACTTTCTATCTTATTTCAAGATTAGGACTGTTGAATCAAAGCAAAAGCTACCCTAAGAAGCCTAATTAAAAGAAGCCTTTCAACACTTCTTAATAAGTGTTTAATCGTTATTCAACGGGAAACCATACAAACACTTTAAGGTCTCTCTTGACTTTGAAGAAAGAGATTCGTGCCCGGGATCATTTGTTTCGTGTCTTTACTGACATCACAATTTTTCCTAAAAAGTATTGATTTATTTCTTTTCTTTTACACCCTTAGCACGAAAATCTTTGATTTTCCAAAATTCTGGTTCTATTAATTACAGGCATTTTCATTGGATTGGTGGTTGATTCCAAGCTATGGTTGATTTTAATCCATGTGGGAGTATTCTTCAAAAGATGCCGTTACAATTTGAACGGATAAGATGATGACATGCTGACTCAGGCGGGAGTCTAATCGATTTGATTTCAAACGATGCTAAAAGGGCACACATGCGAATTGGAAACGTCTTATCTCCAACTGAAGTCGCAGAAGCGCGTGTGAATTTGAAACGGTTTATCTTCAAACGGCGCTTGATGGGAGGCGTGTTCTTAGGGGTCTGACACTCTCTCTCATGCGTGATCATCGGTTACCCTAACTGTCACGCATCAGTCAACTCCGGAAAACTCTTCGTTTTTCGATAGAAGATTTGGGAAGATCTTTCTCTCTCCTTACCCCATAGTATAAAAGGCAACATCCTCTACCGCTTACCTCTTTACTGCAATTAAAATTCCCAGAGCGCAAGAAATCCCTGAACCTTAATTGTTCATCATCTTCTTCACTTTCTTCAAACAATGGCAGATTCATCTTCTGTTCACGCAACATCCCATATACTTCCCATTCGCCCACAACAATGCCTGATCATTGATTTAACCCCTCATGCTTACGATGCCTTCATGTTCCCCATTATCGAGTGTTTGAAGTTTTTGCCGATTGCTCCTGCACTTTCAAGGGCGGAATCGGTTCCAATGGAGTTCTTGTCGCAAATCTATGCGACTGCTCATTACGACAAAGTGGTTGACAGGATCTTCTTTGACGTTTTTCATCACAAAGCGTCCATCTCCAAGCAACGATTTTGCTCCCTGTTAGGGTTTGAAGCTGACTCTTCGAGGGTTAATCCAGAGACGATTCCAATGGGGCACCTGTTCAATATGTTTTACAACATGGGTTATACGGAGGTGCTTACTTCCGTCGCCAAATTCAAGAAGTCGTGCTTGCCACCATAGTGGAACGGGATGTTCACTGTGTTATTCAAAGGCCTTTCTGAAAGGAGTTCTGGCTCTGATGGTTCCAGTCGATTGTTTCTATCCATCTTGTATGGTATCTACAATGGCATCAATGTAGATTATGGGTTTGTTCTTTGGCAACAACTCATCCAGAGTCTCTCCTCATCTTCACGGCATTTAGAGGTGTCTTACGCTAGGTTTTGGACCTTGATCACGAAATGGGTGATGGACAAATACCACGTCCCCATTGTCGCCGATGCTTCGATGTCTTCGATTGATACATTCCATACCACGAAGATCATCGTTTCAGATGCTTCCAAGTTTCCATTCAATGGTTCGATTCCGGAGTCTATGTATGGTGACGTTCCAGCCGATAGCCGGATTATCAAAACCTACAAAGAGTTTAAGCAATCAGGTCCGAGGGATCTCACTCCGGAGTTGTTAAAGTCTATCCATGACGCCGACAAGCCTGCTCCAAGAGGCAAGAAGGCGGATAAGGGGAAACAAGTGGCGAAAGGGGCTAAAGGCCCTTCTCCAAGGAAGAGGAAACCCACAAAGGCTGCTCAGTCTCTGCAGCAAAAGAGGCGCAAAACTCAACCAAGGAGAAAGCTGATTATCGCTTCCTCCTCAAGCGAGTCTGAGGGTGAGAGTTCGGATTCTGAAGACTCTCCAAGAGGCAACACTCCACCAAGATCTCCTACACCTGAGATCCCAATCCCTTCTTCTCCAATTCCCTCTTCTCCCAAAACTATTCCTACTTCCAATCCCACCATAAACCCCTTTACACATATTCCAAACACTTCAATCCCAATGCCACCACCAATATTCACCGATGCAACAACAACATCCACTGCAAAAGTTACAGCCAACATATCTGATACGGGGGTTCATACTGATGCACCCGAACCTACACCGGCACCCGAACCTACACCTACACCCGAAACAACCCAACCCGAACCTACCCATACTACTGTACCACCAGCTTCTCCACCACCACCATCTCCCGGTCACGCCTCTGAGGGGGAAGAAACATTCCTTGGCGGGGAAAACATGACCTTTGACTCGGTCTATTTCAGTCCGTTTCAGGTTCAAAGTGATGACGATGAAGACGCTCCTGTTACCAAAAGACTGTTGGGTTTTGAGCATTCTAACACTTCCTAAGTGTACATGCAACCCTAAATACCTTGGATCTATGTTTTCTCTATTATACATGCAAATAAGAACATCCAAGGTATTATCCTAATCTAGCATACAAAAACTATGAATGTAACAAGATAGAATACATACCTCTTGATGTAGCTTGATGTCTTCAAGCTTTAAGAGCTTAGCCCCAATAGTGTGGAAGCCTCAAGTGGAATCACAAATCACCAAGAAACCTTGGAATACTTTAGAGAATACGATTACTTGGTTCTCTCTAGTGAAATTGGCTAGCCCTTCTTTAGTGTATCCACACTAGTGCCCATTTCACTAACCAAGGACATCTTTATATAGTATGGAGGATTAGGGTTAAACCCTAATACCCATGACCTTTCATTTCCTAGGATCCATGGGTTAAACACTCCATGGACTATCCATGAAAGCTTAGCCCAACCTAAATGAACTTGGCCCATTCCATATATATAAGAGTCCATATTTAATTAGTTCCTTTTGATCACTTAATTAATTATAAATTAATTCTTGATCAATACTAATTAAATAATATGATTCCATATTAATATATTAGAACTTATAATATATTAATATTAATCGTAAACATACTATTCTCAAAAGATTATCCATATAAATTGTGTCGGTGAAGTGCAACCCAAATGGACCATGCCGGGTCGGGTCAAGTACATACCAAATATAGTTATGGACTTAGACATTAATCCAACAGTCTCCCACTTGGATAAGTCTAAAACTATTATTGCGTATGACTTCAAACCTAACTGGCAATCGTAGCTCTTAAAGACGCTGTCGAACTCTGATCTTGTCAACGAACTTGTCCATTAGATAAGGGATCATATATTCCTCCATTCTAGATATCATATGGACTGAGACATGGATTATAATCATTCTCTCTGTCCATTTGTTGTTTCTCGATTTGCGATTTATGACGACTGACTAATTGAACAAATCAAATCAGTCCTGGCCCGGCCGAGCACTTCCATTTGTCATCATCAAATCATCGAGGGGCCCACAGATATCGCTTTTATCCCGAAGGTAAAAGGAACGGATAAACTTCGACTCATATGGCTTGTTCTACTACTTGTTGAATCATACACAAAGGCACGTTTTATAGCACCGAGTTACCAAATGCGTTTTCGTGCAATCAATGTACAACCAACTCATAGTAACAACTCATATATCTAGGTTTGAAGAATATAAGATATTATCGTCTCATGATCACTCGTGATAAAATCCATGAAGTGATTCCAATGAGCGCGGGTTGAATCCAATACTCAGAACTTATGAGCACTCATGAGTGTTGTAGCCCTTTGTCCAACACCTTAGACCTCTACAAGCCAACCCATGACAGTCTTAATTCATATCTACTTCCAACATATGACCGACTGTGGATGGTTTGAATAACTTAGTCATTCCGGAAGAATAACCCAGTTTATTCGGGAAGTCAAAACATGCAAAGTGAAACACAATAATAATTGAATCCAATATGGTATCAAAACCTATGAACATAAATAAAACACCTTTTATTTATCACCATATGATTGCACATTATTCATTGTATACTGTTTCAGCTATCAACTTTATTCTTGAATTTAAAACAATAGTTGTCCCATGCTCCAAGCATGTACACTATGTTTTTCTAAACACTAGTCATGCCACACACCAAGTATGCATACTATGTTTGTCTATGATCTTTACTTTGTGAACTAGATCAATTGAACATAACTTCAATGATTCTCTTTTCACACTCCCAAATCCTTACTGCAAATGCAAGAATTCCAAATTCATGCCATTTACTGAAATCTGTTAGATTCTAAACTTATATGCATTGAACCTCTTGTAATGATTATGCACAAAGTCAGAAGGACTTGACAACAACCATTACAGACCATTCCAAAGGAGATCAGCTCCTTGGGAACATCCTTCTTGCATTAAGTTTCCTAATCTTAAACAGATTGATAAATTCTAACTTTGAAACATTTCCAGATTCCATTTTGACTATCACTTCTGAACAAGATTTGCCTCCTTACAGATTATGTCAATATGGTCCTTCCAGAATTATCACTATACTTCCAACTGTCCTTGAGCAACCAATCTTTGGTAAACCTTAGATTGTCCTCGACAATTGTTTAATCATTTTAGTCATATCCAGTTCTAAACCTTTTCCCTTCTTAATGCCCCAGGCATTTGGAAAATTTTAGAAAGGATGAATATAGCACATGTAATCGATCCTATATCCGAAGTATATGGGAATCGATTCATGATGTCTCACATAAAGACTAAACCAGTCTTTTGCTATAACATTTCCATTTCAATTTGCCAAGTTCTCATAATTCAGATTATGAAAAGGGATGCCGTAATCATAATCGAATTTTAGAACGCAAATAATGGACTCATATACAAAATTTCCTTATGTTGAGCCATTCCAACATGAAATTCATATATATCCTTGACTAAATGATTAAAACCTCACGATCTAAGCTTATAGATTTGAGATGAAGTATAATTTTCTCTCCCTTAATTATAGCAAAACAACTTTTTCCCAATTGAAACTTTTGTTTTCTATAATTAACATTGCTAACTTGCAATACTTATCATAATTATCATGCTCCCACTAACATGATGATTATTAGCATAACACTTATGCTCCCACTAGCTTTGACATGTACCCAGAAATCAGCTGGACTTCTAGAAATCAATACTTCATTGACTTTCTTACCAAAGTTCAGATTTCTGATACTAGATTGTTTTGATAAGACTTTATCAAAATCATACACCTTCCCTTAGATAGCACACTTGTGAGTCTAAACAATTATGAAGAGGTATGCCGTAATCATAATGGTTAGACCTTTTTGCCACTTCTCACAAGTCCAGGTTAGTGTGCCGGTAAACCACACACGCTCCACTAACAACTTTGAGAATGCAAATGTCACAATTGCTATCTAGCTAAAATCTACTTAGTGAAAGTGTTTCCTCACCATCATTTTCATGAATTGGAGAGAAACCTTATGACACTTAGATTTAATGGTGTATGTGTTCTTATCCATGTGAATGGTCAAAATCATAGTCACAAGACAAGGATAATGACAAACCCAAACTCATATGGACTAAACTCAATCTTAATTTCTTGCCACCTGGCAGCTCAAGGGCCTGCCATTGCTTCCAAGTTGTTGTGCAACCAATTGAGAACTCTAAGAACTCATATGCAAAGCCAACTTTAACTGGAATGGGCACAAAATATGTCAACACGATAGGTTATGAACCTCAAGTCGTGTGCTAGGGAAGACCTTCAGTTTTTGTTCTTGATTAGTTCTTGAGACTTTCAAGACCTTTAAGACTCCCACTGTCCTCTTGACCTATAAGACTCCCTTGTCAAATATCCAAGAGATAGTGTGGATTCTAATCAAGACAAACACTTCACACAATTGGCCTAAGTTGATCTTTGTTTTATCCAAAACATCACAACTTACCAATTTCAAATGTACAAGAGTAGAAAACTTTTACTCTTACATTTGACAAGTGTTTTAAACCTTCTTTAAGACATGTCACTCAAGTTACAATCTTGGAGTATGACTCTAAGACTTGTATTGGAACGAAGTATGACTCATCTTCTTGATTTAACCACTTCAACAATTCAAGTTCCTCTTCTTAGATTTCCTTAGAGAACTAATTGTGCTATGGTTTCTTAATCATTAAGATGATCACAAAACTGATACTAAAGTACTCTCCCATCTTTTCAGATTTGAGAAACTTTTATCCTTCTGCCATTTTGATTCTTCTTATTCGCTCTGCCATACATTGGAACCTTTTCCAATGTCTTAGAGTTACACTTAAGCTTGTAAGTATAATCATATTTACTGAGCTTTAGTAAACTATGATGAATAGTCTTATCAATCTTTTGTGGTGGACTTGACCAGTGAACAAGACTATGTACTGGATCCCTTAGTCCATTACTTGACTCACACATCCATGTGACCGAGTAATTAGTCTTAATTTTCCAATACTTGAAAGTTCTCATTCATCATGCTATACAACTTGCATGATTCCAAGTTCCGGTCCAAATGAAACTTGAGTGATGAGAATCTTTCCTTATTTGGTAAATCTAGACATTACCACAAATGAAAGAATCAATTTCATATTTCCACTCTTGCTATTATTGGAATCATATAAGCAACAATTTTTCCTCAAATGGCATTGTAAGGATATTTTAAAATAAATAAAATCAAAAATTTTTCTTTTATTTTAAAACTTTGCGGAAAAACTTAACCTTACAATCCATATGAAAACTTGTTGTTATCTATTCCTAAGCAATATCTCATAACTCCTAAGAAGTAGCTCAAGAATCCGATCTTCAAACTATGCGATAGAAATCCATCTACGCGATCAGATTCAGCATATTCTTTCTTTAAGTTTCTTCACTTTTTCTTTGATTCTTAAAACATCACCATGTGACCCAGTCACATCATGTATCAAGAATCTTAGAGTAGAAATTTAACAGAGTTAGATAGTGGAATTTACCTGAAGTAGAGTCAAACTTATTGACTTTAACATCCTTAGGTAAATTTGGCAGCTTCGCAACCAATGCCCCTTCCTTTGGTAATATAAACATATGGACCCTCTGATAATGGTACACGAGACTATCATAGACTTAGCTTTTCTCTTTACCATTTGGTCAACCGAGTTGACTATGGCCGATCCCTTTCCATCGGGAAGATAGAGCTTTACTAGATATCCAGTGTCATCATTGTCAATGTCCATAAAGTTTTAGGAAGTTGATCTTAGCAAATAGATAAGATCATTAAGGGTCTTGTCATAGTCTGTTTCATAGGTGTCCCAAAGGAACTCACTATGTGACTTAGAAAGTGATTGAACCACCAACTTTCTCAAGACTTTGACACCCAACTCTCCCGTCTTGTCAATATGTGACTACATCTCCAAGATGTGATCACACCTAGATCTTGCCTTGCCAATAGGGCTTGAGTGACCTTAAACTTTTCAAGAACTTGTGGGTTGGGGAGAATAATTGGAGGAGGTGAAAGAAGTATGATTTCCAAAGAACATCATCTTCATTTAGGAAACCTTGTTTCAAAAGATTTGGGAAGATCATAGGTGCCTAAACCAGACAACTTTTGGGAGATATTCAAGATAGTTGATTTTAAGTCCTTAATATGACACCCAATATGAAATATTAAGGCTAGGACCCAACAAACTATTTTATAACTTAGAAGAGGTATGCCGTAATCCAAGCTATAAAATATTTGAAGATAGGTGAATGACGATTCACCAATTTCCACCAAGATAAACAAAATGTATTATTAGGTTTTAATTGGTTTTGAAACTCCTAGATCTTTGAGATTCATTGAACTTTTCAAAGGCATGTTTCAATCTCGAGTGTGCCCTTCAGGTTTTGTGACTGGGATGCCGAGGATCACAAAACAAGGTGTGAAGTAACCATGCAAATCACTTGGTACCCTTAATAAATTACCCCTCAATCGATGTGCCGGTTAACCACACACGCTCCATCGATACTATGATAAATATTAAGTCACCCTTTACCTACCTTGTTAAGTCCAAGTTAGTGTGCCGGTTAACCACACACGCTCCACTAACGACTTAGACAAAGTGTAAAGTGTAATTTCATGGGTTAGCACCTTATTCACATTTTTCCTAAGTAACTAAGATTGGGTATTATTAAGAGTTTAGTTACTTAGTATTTATCATTAATACTTTTAATGAAGGGAGAATTATAGTCCTGTCAAACCCGTTCGGCTAACGACCCTCCACCGGTCAAGCAAGCGGTGAGTGAGAGTGGACACCCATTAAGTTGCCATTTTATAGGCAACAACCTTATACCCACCTTATAGACCGGCTTCGTGAATGAGGCGTACTAGCGGTAAGACTGACTTTACTCTTATACATATATATATTATTAACTTATAATATTATAAAGTATAAGGGTTGAATTTTAACTTTTAAAATTCTAAGGGCTAACTTGGAATTAAAGTATTCATAAGTGAAAACTTTACAAATTCCAAAACTTGAGGGCAAGTTTTGAAACTATTCAAAACTAATTAATTCCATAACTTATGTGTTTAAAGTAGTTTTAATCCAAAAACTCTTCAAGTTCCATAACTTGAGGACAAGTTATGGAAGACTTTAAATTGTTTAAAGAATGTAACTTTTTCTTTATTTTGTAACTTATGGAATTAATTAAGGTTACATATTTTTTACTTAATGAAGTGACTCTTGAACCTCCATAACTTAAGGACAAGACTCTTCATTTTTTGTAACCATTGCCAACTTTATGAGTTTTAAGATTCATAAATGTGACTTTTAAGTTACATAAACACATTTTATGAACTTCTTTTAGATTAATTTGGATTAAAACCAACTAACAAATAATATTTTTCATCAATCTAAATTAACTCATAAAACAAGATAACACAAAAAAAAACTTTTCATGTTCCATAACTTAAGAACAAATTATGAAATTCTTTAAAACATTAAGACCAAGTTTTGTAACTCCATAAAAAACTTTGAATCAATTTTTTTTTAAAACCTTTTCATATCCATAACTTATGGAGGTTTCAAAAAACTCTTTAGATCAACCTTTTAAAACTAATAAAATAATCATATCGTTTTAACTTTTACTAAATTTGACCAAATTCAGCTCATATAGCAAATGATTCAAATTTTACAAATAATTAGTTTTTCACAAAAACAAGAAATTATCTTAAAATTTGACAAACTTCATGTTTTTTTTTCTTCAACTTGGAAAAAAAAATTCATTTGCATCAAATATAATAGAAAACAACCCATGGCTCTGATACCACTGTTGGGTTTTGAGCATTCTAACACTTCCTAAGTGTACATGCAACCCTAAATACCTTGGATCTATGTTTTCTCTATTATACATGCAAATAAGAACATCCAAGGTATTATCCTAATCTAGCATACAAAAACTATGAATGTAACAAGATAGAATACATACCTCTTGATGTAGCTTGATGTCTTCAAGCTTTAAGAGCTTAGCCCCAATAGTGTGGAAGCCTCAAGTGGAATCACAAATCACCAAGACACCTTGGAATACTTTAGAGAATACGATTACTTGGTTCTCTCTAGTGAAATTGGCTAGCCCTTCTTTAGTGTATCCACACTAGTGCCCATTTCACTAACCAAGGACATCTTTATATAGTATGGAGGATTAGGGTTAAACCCTAATACCCATGACCTTTCATTTCCTAGGATCCATGGGTTAAACACTCCATGGACTATCCATGAAAGCTTAGCCCAACCTAAATGAACTTGGCCCATTCCATATATATAAGAGTCCATATTTAATTAGTTCCTTTTGATCACTTAATTAATTATAAATTAATTCTTGATCAATACTAATTAAATAATATGATTCCATATTAATATATTAGAACTTATAATATATTAATATTAATCGTAAACATACTATTCTCAAAAGATTATCCATATAAATTGTGTCGGTGAAGTGCAACCCAAATGGACCATGCCGGGTCGGGTCAAGTACATACCAAATATAGTTATGGACTTAGACATTAATCCAACAAAGACACCTCAAGGAGCTTAATGATAAGATTGACTTGCTCATCGCCTCTTCTTCAACATCTCAATCATCGCTTTCTGAAGCTGCAGTTCAGAAGATTGTTGATGCTTTCTCAAAGGCTCAGCAAGATTCTCTCGCTTCTGCAACCTCCGCTATTGACGCTTCGACAAAAGCATGTCAGGCTGCGACCGAAAAAGTCGATAAACTATTTTCTGATGCCTCGGTCCTGTTAAAGTCTTTACAGGCGAGTGCTGATGCTGCTAAGACTATATTGGAACCAATTGTTCAACAGTTCGCCACGTCTTTCTCAACTGAGTTGAAGTCCTTTGCTTCACTTCGTCAATCGCTCTCAGACGACAACTCAGCATTCCGTGCTACTATTGACGAGCGTCTCTCCAAACTCCAAGAAGATCTGGCCACTGAGAACTCGTTGATGGATGTTCTAGCTCGGAAGACCACTGCTCTGAAGGTCAAGAGTGTTCAACTCTCTAATTCTCAACAAGAGATTGACTCTCTTCGGACTGAAAGGGAGGTTATTAAATCGTGTGTTTCGGATGTCCACTCAGCCATATCCAACATCCTTGAAGCACATGATCCCATCTTGAACTACACTGTGAGGCGAGACCTTGCAGAGAAGCTCGCTCCTGCCCCAAGCAAAATTGAAGGGATTCTTGATTTCGTGTCCATTCCGAAACAAGGGGGAGAAAAGGAGTCCATGTCACAACCACCTCCATCCTCAAAGGCAACTCACACTACCGAACCTCCTCCAGTAGGTCAAGCTTCTGGTTTTGGTGTGAAAGATAAAGGCAAGAAGATTGCTGAGGAAGATGAAGAGGAAGACACAGAGACTATCGCTGATCTTTTAAAGTGAAAACGTCGAGTTGATGATGATGATGTCAATGCTCGTGCTGCTAAAGAAGCTGAAGAAGCAGAGAGAAAACAGAAGGAAGCACACAACCTTCTTGAGAGTAGGAAAATTCTTTTTCCTATCTGGACTCTTGAGAGGATGATCAAAGAAGCAATCGATACTCCAAGCATCTTGTGGTTGGAACCTGTTATTTCGCTTGACTGTTCCAACACTGTCGATTCTCAATTCGACATGCCTCTGACCCGAAAGGCGTTCATCTTTCACGCCTTCGCCAACGTTTCAGAGTTCCCTCATCCTCATCCACAAGTTGATCGGGACTTGATTAACTTCTATCTGAAAGCTGCTCTTCCTCCGTATCAGACTTGGAGCGCTCAAAAGATTGTAAACGGTCGGGTCTTGAAGCCGTACAGTGAAGGGAGCTTCATCAACGTTCGGTTCAAGGTGCTTCGGGGGTATGCCAAAACCGAACATGCCATTTCATTAGCAGATCTACCGAACCTCAATCTCCATGACTGGATCATCTTGCACAACATCCTATTGACCAACGAAGCTGAATACGGTCTGATTATCGACCACTTCAAAAAGATGCTTGTGTGCTACATCATGGAAGTAGCATTGATGGATCAGGAGATAGCGAGCGTCTTCAAGAAGAAACCAACTATATCTCCTATTGGCTCGACCAGTGATCTGAATCAAATGAAGATGGGCAAAATTGACTCGAGGCGAAACTCAGTCATGTTCACTAGGAATGAAGGACAGAAATGTCTCTTTACCTTAGCTGATAAACATCTGTACACCACTGCTTGCCTAGAGCATGTGTTGGGGATCATCCACAGGAACAAGCAAAACTCAGTGGATGATATCAAGTACTCTGATGACATGATACATTGGTACGTTCGGTTCAGACAGACGATCCTTGCTTTAATCTCTCGTTTGTTTGATACCACGAAGAAGGTTCCCACTGCTGGCCCAAGCAAGAAGAAGAAGTAGTCTCGCTCCAATTTGACGCAAAGGGGGAGATTGTTGGGTAGAGTTTTGTTATGTGTTGCGTCGATTGGGCTCGCTTATTAGTCCAAGTTTTGTAACTCCAGTTTGGGCCTGTCCAGCCGTGAGCATTATAGGGTTTAATATAAATATAGGTGCTTGCATGCATCTTAGGTTAAGGATTGATAACGATTGATTACAATAGAGCAGATTTGATCAGAGCATTATTTAGAAGTTTTATCATCGTTCTTGTAACCCTAAATCCTCTACAGCGGAGGTTCTTAATCAAGCTCTGCTGAGGATTGTTTGAATCAATCATTCGACACACTTTGATCCATTCTTGTGTTCTTTACAGTTTTCTTGTTTATTATTTTACCTGTTATAAAGATCAATCGATCTTCAAGTTAGTTTTTAACTTATCATTAACCATAACTAAGCCATTTGGGAAATTCCAAATCTAACCCGTGGATTCCATATCCTCACACTGCACCCGAACTGGTGGGTACTACTACTTTTCCGCGTCCAACAACGCGCTCATGCTGCCTACCAATCTGATACATGCTACGACTACGCTCGCGGACTTACAACGCTGTACTACTATCTAACTGCTAGTGAATGCTACGGCTACCCCCGCAGACTTACAACACCACTACTACTATCTTACTGCTAGTGAATACTATGGCTACCCCCGCAGACTTACAACACTCTACTACTACTATCTGACTGCTAGTGAATGCTACGGCTACCCCCGCAGACTTACAACACTCTACTACTATCTAACTGCTAGTGAATGCTACGGCTACCCCCGCAGACTTACAACACTCTACTACTACTATCTGACTGCTAGTGAATGCTACGGCTACCCCCGCAGACTTACAACACTCTACTACTATCTAACTGCTAGTGAATGCTACGGCTATCCTCACAGACTTACAACACTCTACTACTATCTAACTGCTAGTGAATGCTACGGCTACCCCCACAGACTTACAACACCACTACTACTATCTAACTGCTAGTGAATGCTACGGCTACCCCCGTAGACTTACAACACTCTACTACTATCTAACTGCTAGTGAATGCTACGCCTACCCCCACAGACTTACAACACTCTACTACTATCTAACTGCTAGTGAATGCTACGGCTACCCCCGCAGACTTACAACACCACTACTACTATTATCTGAGGACATCCTGACTATCCCTAGTCCTGCTAGTGATTCCTCATCCTGATTTTCTCAAAACCAGCCCTCAGTCTTTGAATACTACATCATCCTCGACATCTTATATCCTTGATATACTTAGCGCTTCGTCGAGGTACTCTTCAGCTTGGTTCCCAAACCAACCGTCTACTAATCCGGATACAAGAAGCTATTGTTGGGAAGTTTCCAAACTCCCAACTCCTGAATCTACACAATCCTGCATGCTGACTCCGCCACTGGCTACTAATACGAAAACATCTCTTGCTAACCGTTCTCAGGATCCTCATTTCGACTCACTTGAGCCCTACAGGTGGTCCTCCAATCCTGGATTCCCAACCAGCTTCTAACCATCTCGATTGCATGAACTAACTGCTGGGAAGGTCCTCGAACTCCCAATTCTGAACTTCTCAATCCATCAACCACTGTGCTACTATCATTTCTTCTCAGAGGCCGCACACTCATTCTGGGTCTACGTGGCTCTTATCCTTGTATACTCGGAGGGTTCTCCCCCACTAAGATTCGGCTAGTTCCTTACTGCTCACTGGTCGAAAGGATTTCCAACCTTCCTTCCATTAAAAGGGCGATATGCTGTCCGCCGACATTTACCCCTGCTAGCGCTCCTACTAACTCTTACCAGATCCGCACCCTTCTTGCTCTCTGACTGAGCAACCTTCAATCCTTAACCATCATTGCTTAAGGGACTGCATTCCAAGAACCTGCGTTTGGGGTTGCACATTCCCAACCCACTTCCTTACTGACCGCTAGCTATTCCACTGAAAACTCTGGACTATCACTACTGAGAATATAACTGATCATTACCCGACTAACGCCTTCCGCAAGTAGTAAGGCACTACTGAATCTTACACATACATGTTACAATCACCGCATCTGAAGTAACCTGATCTAGAGGGAACGACCTCCAATTCACCATTCTAATCCCATGGTATGCAGATGGCATAAAACTCCGTCACAAGTAGGTAATATAATACCCCCAACACATATACTTATTGATATCAATGCAACAATATAACAATAATACTATGAATAATAATTGACAGGGAGGTAAAAGATACATACGTCCATCACTTAGCGCTGCTCGAATCCTTGCTGAACTCAACCGGAAAACTCGGCTCCGAGCCGTGGGCGCCCTTGCCCAGCCTCGGCAACCACTGGCAGTACTTGAAGTCCCAAGGGCAGGAGCTGGCACCTGCCCTGCTGTATAAAAACTCGGACAGTGGGCGTTCTTGTGGCCCCTCTGACTGAAATGGAAACATATCGGATCAAGTCCCTGGGCGATGGTAATAATACAATCCCTGCTAAAATGGCCAATCTGGCCGCACTTGAAACATCCGGCATCGCCACCACTTCTACGCCTGCACGCACCCAGGTGCGTCCTACCGCACTTCCCGCATCGACTGCAACTCTGATAGTCCCTCGTTCTCAAAATCGACCCCTTGGGCCTCTTACTCGAACCTGTGGCTACCTGAGTCTCATCCGTTTTCCTCTTCCCTTCCGACTCCCTGCCCGTTTCTCGCTCCTGCATTGCCCTGTCGACACCGCCCGTCGACTGAACAACAACTGTTTGATCCTAGAGCTTCGCAATCAACCTATCAGTGATCCTCACGACCATGTTGGGCAGATCCTCGCGAATGGATCGCGTAACCTCCTCTACTATCCAATCATGCAAAGGTCTCTCTTGGAGACAGGGTGCCCCACTCACTCCTGTCCCCTGATGGAAAAAACTAGAAATGGGATCTCCTTTCCCGATGGATCCCTGAACTCCACAAGAATCGGGGCCTAGACGAGCCCCAATCTGTCCTGAAACCATCCCGGCCTTAAAGGCCTCAAGATGACTGTCCATGAGCTCCACAATGGCCTCTCTAACTGAACCGAAAATCACTGGAGTCTGATCAACAATGTTGCGCGTGATCTCTGCGGAAATGCAGTTCCTCATCTGATCATCAAGCTGTCCGGCTCTAGAGCCTGAGCCAGATCCCTCCCCGGCACCTGAACTGCCAACTGATATATCGCGTAACGTCACCATGCTGAAAATACAACAATTCCGGATCAATTTACACAATACTGCTGAGGGATCTCTCACACACTCTACTAGTTCCCTGGTTTTGCCTTGGCCCCTCTTGAATCGAGTACGGATCCTCTGCTTTCAGTAGTACGGGCCCATACTACCTTCCACATCTATCCGTACTTTCCTCAAGAGTTACCTCGACTCCACCAAGTCCCCTTTCTCTACTACTGATCTCTGCTACTCTCATCCTAGGCTTACCCTAGGGAACCCCTGACTCTACCCAAACAGTCCTCAGCTGATGAAGGCCTCCTTGTAATGCCAATTAGCCACCACCTGAATACCATCACATGCAATGCGGCTCGGATAATCCTTCGAGTAAAAGTCTCGTCCCTACAACGGTTGGACTCAGACAAGAGCTGCGCAATAGGGCCAAATCCAGCACTCTGAGATTATTCAACCTTGATCAGATGTGATGTGACGTATTCACCTAATGGCTAACTCCCATCACTCAAGAGTCCCACAAAGCACAAAGCAAGAATCATTCGGATAAAGGAAACATACTCAGGCAAAACTATTCTCATGACAAGAAACTGTACTAGCATACAATGCTAAGCTCATACTATCAGGCATAACCTACACAGGCTATCCTACTCCTGTTTACTCATTACTAGCATGAAATTCTTATCAAGCTGAAACACATAAAGCAGGCACATAAGGCATCATCCTAGATCCTTAGTTGTATTCTAGCATGCTGTCCTACTGAAACTGAAGCTGAATATGAAACTGAAACTGATACTGATACTGATAATCATAACGTAACTTGTATGGGTAATTTGGGAGTACTTACTTGAACTCGGCTAATTGCATGCACCACACCCTTTTCTCTTACCAAAACTCCTTTCTTTCTAAATCCTTTTGCTTTACTAAAACTGTTTTCTTTCTCAAAATTCTTTTTACAAAACTGTCTTTTCCTTTTGAAAACCTTTATACCAATCCCTTAGTTTGAGTTCAGACACGCCCGAGGGTATGTCCGAATCCCTCAAACCAAGGCTCTGATACCAACTTGTAACGACCCAAAAATCATGACTAAAAATTTCTTTAAAAACATTACTAAAATCATATTTATAAAAACTGTATCATAAGTCATAACATAAATTCTCGAGTATTAATTCAAAACATAATATCATTATCAGAGTCAAACATTCCCAGGCTAACTGACTATGGTGTGTGCACTGCAATATTCCCGAGCTCCTCTTTTGAAAACTGAGTACTTGAAACCAAAACTGAAAACCGTAAGCACGAAGCTTAGTGAGCTCCCCCAATCTACCACATACCATGCAATAACATATAAAACACATACTGGGCCTTGCCCACTGCATCGGAACGAGGTCCGGACTAACTGAGGCCTTGCCCCTTGCATCGGACCGAAGTCCGGAAACTGACTGGGACCTTGTCCCCTGCATCGGACCGAAGTCCGGACTAACTGGGGCCTTGCCCCCTGGATCGGACCGAAGTCCGGACTAACTGACTGGGGCCTTGCCCCCTGCATCGGACCGAAGTTCAGAAGCTGACAACGACCTTGTCCCCTGCATCGGACCGAAGTCCGGAACTAACTGAACAGAACATATCATAAACATATCAACTAGCATGAACACACATATACTGCATACTACATCGGGCCGTAGCCCGGAACACATAACACATAAATCCTGTCTGAGCCACGAAGGCATCAAACATGCTAACTACTGCATCGGATCAAAATCCGGAAACTACTACTAGCTAAACGGGCCGGCATTGTGGCCTTAGACCCGTTCCTACTGGAAGGAAACTCACCTGAACTGCTGAGCTCTGCTGATAGTCCTCTGGTTGCTGATCGACAATCCCACGAGCCACTGCTCCTTCAGCTCTCCGAGCTACCAATATCAGTATGGTACTTAGTCTGACAGTCCTCTAAAAGTCAACTAAGTCAACTCTGGTCAACGTCAACCTTCCAGGTCAACCCTACTCGCCGAGTTCATATGCTCAGGGTCTTTCTATTCGCGACTCGACTCGCCGAGTCAGTCCATGACTCGCCGAGTCAACTATTCCCGAGTCCTAACCTGACCAACTCGCTGAGTCTCCACACAACTCAGTAATCTGAGTCTTGACTCGAAGGGTTTGGGGTTTCGCGACTTGACTTGCCGAGTCCATGAACAGACTCGTCGAGTCCAAGGCAATCTTCAACAGACTCGCCGAGTTGTTCATCCAACTCGTCGAGTTCGAGGCAATCTTCAACAGACTCGCCGAGTTGTTCATCCAACTCGTTGAGTTCGAGGCAATCTTCAACAGACTCGCCGAGTTGTTCATCCAACTCGTCGAGTTCGTCTCCATCTTGATACTACTCGCCGAGTCCACTCAAAGGACTCGCCGAGTCTATTCAGTCCTTAATCCATGCATTGGCTTTTCGAGCCAAACAGGGCTTACAACTCATAGATCCATACTTCTAAGGCCTATCCCCCATGTAAAGTGGCCAACTTTACGTGTAGATCAAGAGATCTAGGCTTAAAACAATCCAAACTAGGGTGTAAGACAAAGAGGCTTCACTATCATCCCAAGAACATATGTTTTATGACTTTCTAGGCCAAGATACTCTCAGATCTGAAGTAGCAACTTCAGATCTATGCTTCTAACTCGAAATAGTTCTTAAGCATGGCATAAACTCCCCAAATCTGATAACAAAATAGATCTAGATGCAAAGAAGGGAAAAATGGCAGCTTAATACCTCCAAGAAGAGCACAAACTGAAGTAGATCTCGGATCTACACCTCTCCTTTGAAGCAACCTTCTTGATCTTCAATTTCCTTCCAAGATTTCCTTCCTCCAAAGCTATTTCTCTCAAATGATGGAGGCTCCCACAAAATCTAGGGTTTACAGGTTCTCTAGGATGATATGGAGGCTGAGGGAGGGACATAACTCCCTTTAAATAGGATACAACTCCCAAAATTAGGGTTTTCCTCGCACAGACCAGACTCGTCGAGTCTCCTTGTCCGACTCGCAGAGTCGGTCACTTACTCCCCGACCCGGATCCCGCTCGGACTCGCCGAGTCCCTCCTTGGACTCGCCGAGTCGACCCCTAAACTTAGGGTTTTCATTCCTTTCTTGGTCTTCAAAACTTTGGGTGTTACACGACGCTTCAAAGAAACAATCCAAAGCTTTTGGATCAGTGAACCCAACTGGTTCAGATTCTCCCACAATTCCCTCGAGCAATTTCAGATCCGTTTTCTAAGATCAACCCACATACAATGCTCCCACAAAACTGATGATCAAGTTCTTGAAGAATCATCCTCTGTTTGGACCATTCGATGCTTTCACAGACGTTGTTCCACTCTCCACTCTCTACAAATGTGCTCTCTCTGCCTATCGCCGAATCGATAACCCCCAAGAAGTCCACCTAAATCTTATCAATGATTCTTTGGTCATTTAGTCCAAAGAAAAATTCCTCAATGCCATTAATCTACTTGTTCATCCCTCCATTAAGTTCTTCACACCATAAATGGCGGACATCACCTCAGCACTGTTTCAGATGGGCTATCAGAAGAAGATCAAAGGAATTGGTGAATTCAAGAAGAACCAATTGCCTATGGTCTGGCAGTTTGTATGCCACTTTATCATCCGCAGTCTATCCGGCAGAACCGAAGGTACGGATAACATGGGCCTAAAGCTTTTGGAAATGGTTTGGAGCATGTACACAGGCCACGATGTGAACTACGGTCAGATCCTTTAGGATGACTTTTTGAAATACATTCCCAAGGAGAGCCCAAGGCAGAACCCATCCGAGCTTTCTTTTGCTAGGTTCTGGTCTCTCTGCATATCTGACTTGCATGCGGACGCAAAGATTGACATGGGTGATGATATCAACCTCTTCGTCACCAAAGATCTAAAAAGGTACAACCCTTCCTCTGATCAAACAATTTTTGGTCCAATCCGCAGACTCCAGTCACATATTCTTTCTACCCTTGGTCTCGAGACTGCTGATGTCTCAGACCACATTGAGGCTACGGAAGGTATTGACCCATATCTTCCAACCCTGCCTCTTCCATCCGCAGCCTTAAACCCTGAAGGTACTGCAGTCCCTTCCTCTACAACTCTTTCTAACATCTCTCAAAGACGCAAACACAAGGTTTCATCTCTCCATGGTCTCCACAACACAAAGAAATCTGGAACTCCCAAAAAGGATGCCCCCAAACCATCCAAACCATCAAAGAAAAGAAAAACACCACCCGCAATCACAACTGCTGAACCAAGTCGCCATGACTCCAGTAGTGATTCTGAAGAGGATAACCAACCCATTTCTATCCTCAAGAAACGAAAACCTGATCCTACTAGCCAAATGCATGACTGGACCGATACCTCAGCCTCTTAACAGGCCCTGGTAGTCCTTGGGATGCCTGCACATCCATTCGACACCACTATCTTTTTTCCTTTCAGACTCAGAAAGTGAGTCTGAATCACAGCAAAGAGGAGACTCCCCCCTAGTACATTCCCAAAGGGATAATACTAGTTTTCGCCCTAAAGTCTCCATGGCTTCCCGACTGCATATCTTTTCACCCGAGGAGTTTAACTCCATCCTGTTTAACGTCACCCAAACACTACAAACACATTCCCATCTGTAGGGCACTTCTTCCGCCCATGCCAGAACTGAGCCAAGGCCAAACTTGACCACGGGTTACGGAGACCAAGGAAGCTCAGGAAATCCTACTCTGCTTTCATTAGAAACAGGTGGTTTAGGCACGGTGAGCACAAATATGCAAGGATCCGTGAACCCAAGGGACACGTTGGTGCGATTTACATGAATTGACGGTGAAGACTCGAGTGATTCTTGGAGCAAGTATCAACCCTCTAATGAGGCTGAAGCCAAGAAATATGCCGCTTTTCGTAGGGCATTCCAAGCTTGCAAGGATCAACAAATCAAACAGAAGCAACTCAAGGAACAAGAGAAAATGTGGCCAAGTACTAGGCAGATGCCATTAACAATGCCAATACCGTTGCCATAATCCTCAAGGTTCAAGACTGATGTCCGCAATGGCCGAAACAGTTCAGAAAGCTCAGGAAGCAGTTGCTGATCAACATGTCTCTCAAGCTCCCCCCTCTCCTACTACAGAAGGTTCACAAGACGACGAACCGGAAATTGAAGTGAGTTCTGCTCCCATCTTTGGTTTCGATGATGATGAACCTCAAGAGGTAAACAAACCCTCTCCTTTGTATGACAATCTAATGATGTTTGATGAAGACGAAGAATAGTGTGGTTCTCATCACTCAACATTTAAGCCCAAGGAAAAGAAGAAGAAGAACAAGAAAAATGTGGTGACAAGGAAGGAATTTCTCAGTCTACAGGCCAAGGTTGATCAAATCTTAGCTGCGGTCAAGCCAAATTAACTACAACCAAAAGATACTCCGGGACCGCAGTCCCTTATTGAAAGAATTGAAAGGCTGGAAACTAGAGAGAGAATGGCTGCAGAGCGTATCTCTCTGAAGGTTGAATTGGGGATCAGGTCACTTGACAATAATCGTCAAGCTGATCACAGAGAATTTCTGGCTGCTGCGGAACGCCTCATCTCTGAGGTTACCGCAATCAAAACTGATCTCCAAGCAGCCATTGTGGATCAGGCATCACACTCTGAGAAGTTGATTGCTGAGACTCATACTGCTTATAAGTCCGCAATCTCCGTTCTTCAAACAACAATCAACAGACTACAGCGATCTCTGTCTGCAAACTTCCACGGTCCAGAAATTCTTCACCTCATTAGGGAGATCCACATACTACTTTTCAACCCCACCAATAATCATCAACTGGCCGAAGCCCTTAAAGCACAATTTCAGGTGGTGTTTGACAAGGTTGATGGCCTTCATCAATGGCTTGAGGAGGCTCCGGGTCTGAACCTCTCAAGAGGGGTAAGTGAAGAAGTCCATCGAGAAGAAGAAGTTCATCATTCCAACCAATACATCTCAAAACATCAATCTCCCCCTGTCTCCACTGAAAAAATTCCAACACCACAACCTTCACCACAACCATTTCATCACACCCCACCTCACAACTCTCCACTTCAAACTGAACACACTCCAGAAAAACCAGAGACTCCTCCGCATTTCAAAAACATTGCAGAGCATATGTATTCTCTAAGTTCAAACGACTCCCCTGCCACCACTCAAAGAAAAAGAGATTGGAAGGCAGCCAAGCTCGCTGAAGAAGTATGGAGACTTTCTGGATTTGACACGGTCATAGATGAGTCCCTGATAAACTCTTGGGTCAATACACATCGAAGATTACTTGATGATGACTACGTCCCACATCTTCCCTATGTGGAACCCCCTTCAGATGGTTACTGGGATGTACCAATTTCTCCCAATGCCAGATACTTCTCTGTATTTAAGCAATTCGACTGCAGCCTTCCTGACGCCAAAAGACTGCCAATGGAATTCGAGAGACTTAGCCAATTCTTTGCTAAGCATGCCTCTCCCGTGGAACATATATGGTCTAACGATAGACCATCCGCAGTAAAAAATTACAATATCCGGAAGTTTATAAAGGCTGATTTCATCCAGTACACTCTGACCAGAAGGGAACACGACTACATCCGCACCCAGGCTGACTTCCCATGTATGAACCCTGAAGAAGTCTTTCTCATTGCTAAGGTGTTTCATCACAAGTCTGAGAAGCATCCGAAGATGAAGATTTCACTTGAAAGGGCCAGTACTTTCCTAAAGGAAACAGTCTGTGACTTCGCCAAGATCGACGCAGACATTCACCCCATCATCTCCAAAATTGCTGACCTGCCACCACTTGATCCCGCACTGATGCCTACCGAAGGCTATGAGGAAAGATCCTTAGGTGCAACCAACTATCCTGAACTTGGAGTCATTTTCAAGAGGAAGACTGATAACATCAAATACTTCATTCCTATGACTGCCATGCATCGTCTCACCAGAAAGCAACTTGACATCTGCCAAAACGCAGTTGAAAAATCCAAGCACACCACTGCAGAGGTCAAGTTCAAAATACATTGAAGAATTAACTGGTTGGAGAACATCAGGAAGTTTTGGTGGATCCTGATCAAGTTCCTTAAACTTGATAGCTGATCAAAGTTAAAGAGGTCACTTAGGGGGAAATTGTTGAATAAAAAAAGTGACCCTCTTGAACTTCAGCTACCGCAGCCTCCAAGCCACCACAGTAAAGCAAGCTTCATCAACAAGCATCAACTGAAGTCTCTAGTACCGCAGTCTCTATATTGTCTACATTATATTGTTTTTATTGTAAAACAATTTATTGTCCAGTATGCCTTGCATGGCTACTCTTAGAATTGTAAACCTGTTACCTTTATGAGTCTCTATAAATAGAACTCATTCTCGTGTAATCAGTAAGGTGTGAATCTCTCATCTAATTCTAATACATATCTCAGAAGTTCTCATAATCAATCATCATCTCTCTTCTGAGCAAGTCTCTTGTGACTTAATCACTAAGTTTGATCTCACTTATTAACTTGGTTTGAATGCACTCCTCGTTATGAATCAGCTTATGTGTTTACTTGAAATAACAACTATTGTCATTTACATTTCTTTACTTTTCCGCAACTAACTCACTAACTTCTAACTCTTAATATTATTGTTGAGCTTTTAGATCCTTCGAGATTAACTATTCTGCTATATACTTTTTCTAACGTTTGTTCAAGTGTGTCTTAAAGTTTTTCTCTCAACATGTTTGACATAGAACTTAATTGAACAAATCAACTTAGTTCTGACCGGTCCCAGTACATGGGTCAAAACAAAATCATCAAGGGACCCAGATATCGCTTCTAAACCAAGAAGGAACAGATAAACTTTAACTCATATGCTTGTTCTACTACTTGTTGAATCATACACAAAGGCACGTTTTATAACATCGAGTTACCAATGCATTTTCGTACAACCAATGTATAACCAAGTCATAGGAAACAATTCATATCTCTAGGTTTGAAGACTTATATGATATTATCGTCTCACGATCACTCAAGATAAATTCCATGAAGTGACACCAGTGACCGTGGGTTGAATCCAATACTCAGAACTTATGAGTACTCATGAGTGTTGTAGCAACAGTTTGCAATGTGCAACATCTTAGACATCTACAACCAACTACATGACAGTCTTGATTCATATATACTTCCAACATATGACTGAATGTGGAGATTTTAAATAATATCAAATAACATAACATAATTATTCTGGAAGTCAACACATGCAAATTGAAACGATAGTAAACGATTGACACAAGATAGCAAAACTTTACTCATAAATGAACACAACTTTTATTCATCATCAAATTTCAATTACACTTTACACATTTCAAAGCTATCTAACTACTAAAACTAATATCATCCTTCAGCCCTATGCGCCTCGCATGCTGGAGATGCTTAACCCTGCCCAGTCTCTTCGTGAGGGGATATGCCGGGTTCTCATCCGATGATACCCTCTTTGCCACGAGGAGTCCTTCTTCTATTCAATGTATGATGAAATGGTATTTTCTATCGATATGTATGGATCTCCCGTGATCCCTTGGTTCCTTGGCTAAGGCAACTGCACTTTCACTATCACAGAAAATCTCTATAGGCTCCTTTATAGTTGGAACAACTGCAAGGTCTGCAATGAAGTTCTTTAGCCATATAGCCTCATTTTCTGCCTCGTTTGCCGCTATATACTCTGATTCGAAAGTTGAATCAACCATTGTCTCCTGCTTGGAACTTTTCCAAGAAACTGCTCCTCCGTTTAAGGTAAAGACCCAGCCTGACTGAGAGCAGAAATTATCCCTATCAGTCTGAAAGCTAGCATCACTATACCCTAATACTCTCAAGTCACCACTCACACCAAGGGTAAGGACCCAGTCCTTAGTCCTCCGTAGGTACTTGAGAATGTTCTTTACCGCAGTTCAGTGAACCTTGCCAGGGTTCCCCTGGTATCTACTGACCATGCTCAATGCAAAGGCCACATCAGGATGAGTACAAGTTATAGCATACATGATCGAGCCTACAACGGAAGCATACAGAACTCGAATAATCTTTGCTATCTCAGCCTCTATACTCGGGCTTTGAGTCTTACTTAGTCTGGCGTTACTCTGGATCGGTAATTCTCCTTTCTTGGAATTCTGCATGCTAAATCTATTCAGCACCTTCTCCAAGTAGGTACTCTGACTAAGTCCAATTAGTCTTTTACTCCTGTCTCTCAAAATCCTTATCCCTAGGATATAGGCAGCTTCTCCAAGGTCCTTCATAGCGAAACACTTCCCAAGCCAGGACTTCACTTCCTGCAGAGTTGGGATGTCATTTCCTATGAGTAGTATGTCATCCACATACAAAACCAAAAAGCTAACTATACTCCCACTATTCTTGACATATATACAAGATTCATCTTCACTCCTCGAAAAGCCAAACTCTTTGACTTTCTCATCGAAACAAAGATTTCATCTGCGAGGTGCTTGCTTTAATCCATAGATGCATTTCTCAAGCTTACACACTCTATTAGGGTACTCTGTACTGACAAAACCCTCTGGCTGACTCATGTAAACATTCTCAGCCAACTTTCCATTAAGAAAAGCGGTTTTGACATCCATTTGCCATATTTCATAATCATGAAATGCAGCAATGGCTAACATAACCCTAATAGACTTAATTTTTGCTACCGGTGAAAAGGCCTTATCATAATCAACTCCCGGAGTTTGAGAAAATCCCTTTTCAACCAGTCACGCCTTATAAGTGTGTACATTACCATCCATGTCGGTCTTCTTCTTGAAGATTCATTTGCACCCGACTATCTTACGACCAGGTACATTGTCAACCAAGTTCCAAACTTGATTATCATACATGGATTGAATCTCGCTTTCCATAGCCTCTTTCCATTTATCAGCATTAGGGCCTGCCATGGCTTCTGTGTAGCTGTTAGGTTCATCCATACTTACTAGTGTGCTATCACTGATAAGTGTATCACCTTCCGCAGTAATATGGAAACCACAGTAATGCTCAGGTGCATTCCTTACTCTCGTGGAACGCCTCAGAGGTACAGACTCTTCTGTCGGATCAACAGGAGATTCATCCTCAGGTTAATTGCTAGGTTTTGAGGTTCCTTCACCACTTGACTCTTGAATTTCCTCAAGGTCAATTTGCCTCCCACTGTTTCCTTGGCTCATGAACTCTCTCTCACGAAAGACTCCTCTCCTTGCTACAAAGACCACATTATCTCTAGGTCTATAGAAGAGGTAACCAAAGGATCTCTGTGGGTAGCCGATGAAAATACACTTCTCACTTCGAGGTTCGAGCTTATCGTGAGAATTGCGCCTCACAAAATCCTCACAAACCCAAATCTTGATGTGGTCCAGATTGGGAATTTCTCAGGTCCACATCTCATGAGGTGTTTTGGCAACGTTCTTTGTATAACTAGATTAAGAATGTTGGCGGCAGTCTCTAAGGCATACCCCTAGAATGAGATTGGTAGTGAAGCTCGAGTCATCATGGAACGAACCATATCCATCAAGGTTCGATTGCGCCTCTCAGCCACACCATTAAGCTGTGGTGTCCTGGGAGGTGTCAATTGTGAGATAATCCCATATTCCTTAAGATAGTCAAGGAACTCTGTACTAAGATACTCACCACCTCGATCGGATCGAAGCATCTTAATGTTCCTGCCCAACTGATTCACCACTTCTTGTTTGAACTCTTTGAATCTTTCAGAGGTCTCTGACTTATGCTTGATTAAGTAGACATATCCATATCTACTAAAATCATCAGTAAAAGTCACATAAAAGCGGTTAGCATCTCGTGTGGCGGTTCTGAAGGGTCCACACACATCAGTATGTATGAGATCCAACAAACCCTCACCCCTAGCACAAGTACCAGTGAAGGGTGACTTTATCATTTTCCCAAGCAAACAAGATTCAAAACTATCATCTAACTTTAGGTCAAATGTCTCCAAGACTCTATCCTTTTGGAGTTGGCCTATGTGTTTCTTGCTTACATGTCCAAGCCGACAATGCCATATGATGCTTTATCCAAACTAGTGGAAGAATCGATATACAACACATTATTTCCTAGGTTATCAACAACCGATACAGTTTCATATACACTATCACAAGGTAATGCTTTAAAATAAAAAAACACATTATTAAAGAAAGAATTAATACCACCACTATCATTATCAAATGAAAAGGTAAAACCTTGTTTGTACAAACCATGAAATGAAATAATATTTCTCACCATTTCAGACGAGTAACAACACTTATTCAAATCTAACACTAATCCAATACTTAGCAACAAAGAATAAACTCCAATCTTGGTGACAGGTGAAGCTTTCTTATTCCCCATGATCAAGTTTATCTTCCCATGCTCCACATTCTCACTTCTTCTTATTCCCTGCAAATCAGTACATATGTGAATACCACAAACTGTATCAAGGACCCCAAGAATTAGAATGGGGTGAATTATTAGACAATATAGTGTATGTACCTGCATGGTTGGGTTTTACTTTCCCATCCTTCACATATTGCTGGTACTTTAGGCAGTTTCGCTTCCAATGCGACTTTTCATGGAAATGGAGGCATTCAGCCTCTTTGGAGTTAGCAGAAGGAGTGACGAAACCTTTCTTGGTTCCACTTGAAGAGGAGCCATCAAGGGTCTTACCCTTGGTACCCTTCGAAGGGCTCTTCCTCTTATTTCATTTGCCTTGCCTGATTGCCAAGACAGGGGCCGTGGTAGGAGTAGGAGTGGTAACAACCGATTTACTCGTAAGACCACTTTCTGCGGTCTTCAAGAGTCCTTGAAGTTTGCTAAGTGTAACTTCCTCCTTGTTCATGTGGTATGTCATACGAAATTGATCATAACACGAAGGTAAGGAGTGCAAAATGATTTCTATTGCCAACTCCTCGGGGAAGTTCACATTCAGTTTCAACAGACGGTCCGCATACCTTTGCATTTTCTGCATGTGGCCCGTGATGGGTTCATCATCCTTCATTCGGGTTGTTATCATGGAGGAGATGATTTCATATCGCTCTTGACGAGCACTATAATGGTAGCGGTCCGTCAAATCCGGGTGCATCTCAAAAAGATAGTAGTCCTCATAGGACTTTTGGAGCTCGGCTGTCATTGCGGCCAACATGGTACATGTCACTTTGGTAGCATCTCTTTCATGTGCTTGGTATTCAACGATCTCCTTAGGAGTAGCGGATGACTCAAGTTCCTTAAGCTCCTTGTCAAGGACATATTCCTTGTCCTCATACCGAGTGACCATCCTGATGTTCATGATCCAATCCATAAAGTTTGATCCATCAAAGATGACTATCCCACAAAGGTTCATGAAAGAAAAGGAGCTGGTAGGGTTTGAGCCAGAAGTAGCATTATTAGAAGACATCTGAAAAGAAGAAAGACAAGTTTAGATTAGATATAAAGACAATCCTTTAAAAGACACCCAAATGTAATATTAAGGCTAGGATCCAACACAATATTTTATAACTTAGAAGAGGGATGCCGTAATCCAAGATATAAAATATTTGAAGGTAGGTGAATGACGATTCACCAATTTCCATCATGAAAAACGAAATAAATTATTAGGTTTTAATTGGTTTTGAAACTCCTAGATTCTTTGAGATTCATTGAACTTTTCAATGGCATGTTTCAATCTCGAGTGTGTCCTTCAGGTTTTGTGACTGGGATGCCGAGGATCACAAAACAAGGTGTGAAGTAACCATGCAAATTACTTGGTACTCTTAATGTTTATCACTCAATCAATGTGCCGGTTAACCACACGCGCTCCACCGACCTATGATAAACCTTAAGCCACCCATTGCCTACCTTGTTAAGTTCAGGTTAGTGTGCCGGTTAACCACACACGCACCACTAACGACTTAATCAAAGTGCAAAGTGTAATTTCATGGGTTAGCACCTTATTCACATTTTCCTAAAGTAACTAAGATTGGGAATTTCAAAAAACATTTAGTTACTTTATATTCATCATACTTTTAATGAAGATTTAAAGTCCTTGTCTTACCCGTTCGGCTAACGACCCTCCACCGATCAAGGAAGCGGTGGGTGAGAGTGGACACCCATTAAGCTGCCATTTGATAGGCAACAACCTTATACCCCCTTTATAGACCGGCTTCGTGAATGAGGCCTACTAACAATAAAACGACTTTTTCTTATACATATATAATTATTATTAAATTTTTAATATTATAAAGTATAAGGGTTGAATTTTAACTTTTGAAATTCTATGGTTTGGAACTAAAGTTTTTAAAGTGACTTTACATGTTCCAAAACTTGAGGGCAAGTTTTGTAACTTTCAAAACTTTTCATCTTTCATAACTTATGAGTTAATGGTTTAATAAAATGAGAGACTTTTCATTTTATGTAACCTATGTGTTTTTTTAATGGACTTTAAAAGGATGACTTTTGGTAATCCATAACTTGAGGACAAATTATGGATTCCATTAAAACACATAATGATCATGAATTAAACTAACAAAGAAAGTTACAAATAATTCTTATGATCTTCTAAACTCATAAGTTCATGAACATGGATATCAACAATTTCAAGAATCATAAATAACCCATATAAAACTTGAAATTTTGATAATAGCTATTGAAAATGGATATTACACCATCAAAAACAAGTTTTCTAACACCAAAACAGTTAGGGTAATGTTTTTAGTCCATTTCCAGCAGCAAAACTCGAAAATCTGCATTCTGGGGCTCCTACTCATCGAGTGCACGAACCTACTCGACGAGTAGGATGAATTTACTCATGGACTCGTCGAGTCCCCCCATGGACTCGGCGAGTTCATGCTGCAGAATGCAGAAAACGTGAGTTTTTTCAACAATTTGCATCAAGTATCAAATAAACAAGCCTAAGCTCTATACCAATGTAGGATTTTGAGAATTCTAACACTCCTAAGGTGTACATGCAACCCTATAAACCTTGGATCCATGTTTTACTAAGATACATGCAAAATTGTTTTTCCAAGGTTCTTAACCTATCTAACATACCATGGGGAACTTTTAAACATAAATGCTAGAAGAAGAACATACCTTTTTGTTGTTTGGATTCCTTGAGAACCTTGTGAGCCTAGCACCTCAAGTGTGATGCCTCAAATGTCTCACACAACACCACAACACTTGGAATGAACTTGATAGAAATTCACTTAACCTAAAAATCGGCTAGCCCTCTATCTTGTACAAGTAGTGTCGATTTTGCTAGACTAGGGGTCTTTATATAGTTGTGGCAGAAGTAGGGTTACACCATGTAAACCCTAATTGTCATGGCTTTCCATATTCCATGATCCATGGGTTTGTAACCTCCATAGATTATCCATGGAGCACCTTATGGGTTTTAACCCGATCCATACAAACCATGGATCATTATCGCACTATACAAGAATAGATTATTTACACGATCAACCTCATATATTTAATTAGTCCCCTTTTGATCACTTAATTAATTCAAAATTAATTCTTTGATCAATACTAATTAAATAATATTATTAATATACTAGAACTTATAATATATTAATAAACTTTAAGTGTCATTTCTCTCATTTAGTCTATCCAAGTGTTGCAATGCCATGCAACGCAAATGGACCATGCTAATCGGGTCAAGTACATTCCAGGAACAGTTATGAATTTAGACACCCGATCCAATACTTTTCTAGCATGCATGGACGTAAAGTTGGAAACTTTACGTGATTTTGCAGCCTTGGGATGCTAGATCTGTGTTTTGGGACTAGGTTTTGAGGATTTTAGGGGTTACAGGGTTAAGTCTCTCTCTTTTGAGACTAGGGTTCGGGTGTGGGATCATTGTGGTGGTTCTTAAGGGTAAAGTTGGAAACTTTACCCTTGTAGACATCATTTTGAAGGAGATCTAAGTATTGGAGTTCCTCGATTCGATGGAAATAGCTTAATGCATTAAGCTATTGGATTTCTTGCTAACTCGACGAGTTCACTAGTGAACTCGGCGAGTTGGTGAGGGTTTTCCCGAACTATACAGTTAACGAAGAAACTTGACGAGTTGAAGGATAACTCGGTAAGTTGGGTCAACTCGGACCATTGACTTTGACCTTTGACTTTTCTCTTTCACAAAGTTTGACTTTTAAGGGGTGTTAGGGCATTTTGGGTTGTATTTAAGGAATTGGTTCTGTTTAGGGGTTGATTAGAGCTGATATTCGGAGTCGGGACCTAGTCAACTATCGTTCGGTATTTGAGGTGAGTCTTCTCACCACACTCATGGGTTGAAGGCACCAAGGCCATCCCATTAATGGTTTCGAAATGATTTGTATGGGAATATGTAATTGTTTGTTATTGGATTTATATGTGTAGACCATGGGAGGAGCCCATGGCTCAGGGATATAAGACCATGGGGGTAGCCCATAGCGTTCCAATGAAGACCATGGATGGAGTCTATGGAAAACTTATATGTGTTTATGTGTATGCATGACATTATGTGATCATATGATTCGAGTGTTTTTGGAAACTCAGTAAGCTTGTGCTTACAATTTTATTGTATGTTTTGGGTACTTCTTCTGATAAGGGCAAGGGCTCGGCTTGATGGTGCGACATGCATTCCCCGGTGTTCATATTTAGTTTTCGTACTCTGGATTTTATACTGATATGGATATGTAATATGATTTTTGGAAATCTTGTGATTGATATTTATGAAATTAAAAGTTGAAATTTTCTATAAAAATTTGGGTTGTTACAAGTTGGTATCAGAGCCTTGGTTTGAGAGATTCGGGCATACTTCTAGGTGTGTCAGTGCTAAAACTGATATTTTAAATAGTGTCCAAGGTCATTAACTCTTGATAATAATTCTAAATAATAATAGGGTCCTTTTGGGTTTCCCTCATTACACAAATGAGAAATTAAAAGAAATAGATTTAAGGAGAAAATTAGTTTATTAATTTATTATGTTAACAAATGAATTAGAAACTATTTTGGAATTAGGAATTAATTAATTTAAAGGGTTGAATATTAATTAGTTAAAAGCAAGGTTCTAAAAAACTCGTCATGGCTCCAAGGCTTGAAACTGCCGCCAAGTTTTACCAAAATGTCGTCTTAACTCATATATGTATATAAAAATGAATAATATTTGAAAATACATATAAAAATATTAATTATATAAAAAATTACGACATTAAGTCATGTCACAACCCCGAACCGGGACGGTGGAAACGTCCAGGGGCGAATGATTTCATCTTGTAATATCATAAAAAGTGTGTATAAGTGAAACATAAACATCATCATCACCATACATAAAATATAACAACATACATAGTTCACATCATTGTGTTTGTTCATAAAATTACATCCCAAAATATCAAGTGTATGGTTAAAAACAAAATACAACAAACATCCAAATTCCTTAGCTTCCAACCTGTTTAGTGAGTTCCTGAGAATACAAGTTTTTTTTGTAAAGCTTCAACATAGAATTTTGGTGAGTTCATAAACATGTTTATATGAAAAACCTTGCGATAATTTGTAAAATCCAGAAAATCCGATATTTTCTATAAAAATAGTTAGTGTGTTTTGTTCAAATCATGTACAGTTGCATGTATTATTGATTTATCTTGTTTGAAATGTGTAGAGAGTGATTCCCAAAAAATCTTGTATTTTCTGCATTATGAGAAATCGTGGCCTTAAAACCCTAAGGCCGGTGTGATGTGGATAGTACAAAATAATCAGCACAATGTTTGTAATTTGTAAAACTGAGTGGTATGTGTATTCAGTGTAAATCTTATAATAGTTTTGTTATTCTCTATGTGAGTCGTTATAACCATACTAATATGACGAAGTGCCTGTCTTGACGTTCTTCAGGCGTCAGTTTCTGAGAAGACATTTTTCACCCTAGACTGGTCTGTCTAGCTGTAGCAAGCAGCTCAGGTGTGGGGTGTCATCCTCATATAGATCTATACACAAATTCTCGTTCTCCTTCCAGGAAGGTGCGTCTCACAAGAGCCTTAATTGAATTTACGCTAATATTGAGTTTCATTATTTAACGTTATAAATAATGTTGTGAGTGTATATTTTCGACTACGGACCGTAGGTGATAAAATATAAATATTTTTATCGGAAGTGCCAATATATTTCCTTTTCACTGTTGTTATCATAAATAGCTCATTGTTACCCAATGTATCGTGAAAGTTTCGAATTTATTAGAATTGTCACTAATGGCCCAATTATCATAGAATGCGTCATGTAAGGCCCAATTATAATAGAGTTGCCACTTAAGGCCCAATTTTTGTCCAAATTGTTATAAGTGGCCCATTTTTTACTAAATAATCCATTTTCGGCCCATTATATATAAAAATGTCTTATTTGGCCCAATTTTGTTAAATAGTTCATTTTCGGCCCATTGTAAATGAAAATGTCATAAAAAGCCCATTTTTACCAAAAAATGATCATTTTAGCCCAAAAATATCGTAATTGACATAAAAGGTCCATTTTTATCAAAAGTGACATTTTAGCCCATAAATACCGATAATGACATAAAAGGTCCATTTTTATCAAAAATGACCATTTTAGCCCAAAACTACCGAAAATGACATAAAAGACCCATTTTTATCATAAGTGACCATTTTAGCCCAAAACTACCGAAAACGACATAAAAGGCCCATTTTTATCAAAAGTGACCATTTTAGCCCAAAAATACCAAAAATGACATAAAAGGCCCATTTTTATCAAAAATGACCATTTTAGCCCAAAACGACCGAAAATGACATAAAAGACACTTTTTTTTTATCAAAGTGACCATTTTAGCCCAAAAATACCAAAAATGACATAAAAGGCCCATTTTTATCAAAAGTGGCCATTTTAGCCCAAAAATACCGAAAATGACATAAAAGGTCCATTTTTATCAAAAATGACCATTTTGGCCCATTAATACCGAGAATGTAAATAAAAGGCCCGTTTTTCACTCTATTGTCAAATATGGTCCCTTTTTATATTTTATTTAGTTTCATGGTAAATTTGTAGACATATTATACACATATAACCATCTTAAGGAGTTACATAAAGTAACTTGTTTCCTAAAAACTTCAAACTTGGATGAAATCTCGAGTTCATGGGGGTTTGTCATGATTTCATAAGATTTCACACACAATATCATGTAACATACACATGCAAGCATACGTACAAAAAATCTATACAAAACTAAGCTTGTATTCTCCCCTTAAAGAAGGAAAATCACGAAAACAAGGGGTATGAAGCTCACCTTGGGGGAAGAGTGAAGTGAGTTTTTGGCCTAGCTTGCTATCTTGAAGAGATTTTCGAACCCAAGATGGTTTCTATAAGCATAAACACGAAAAGAGAATGGTTTTGAGGAATGATCTAGCATAAAATAGAATAAAACAACTTGAGTATGGTTAACAACTTACCAAGTGGATGAGAGGCTTGAAGAAAAACAACTTGAGTATGGTTAACAACTTACCAAGTGGATGAGAGGCTTGAAGAGGATCCTTTGAAAATACTCACAAACTCACGATTTTCTTGGAGTAAAAAAAAGTGAGAGAGCTCTTGAAGATTTAGAGAGTAGGGAAGAAGTGAGTGAAGGTTGAAATGAGAAATGAGAGAGGTGGGGTGGGGGTATTCTCGGTCAGTTTAGGAAGGAGAAGAGAAAGGAGTTAAGGGGGCTATTATTTGATGGTTAAGCATAATACACCTAGAAGTATGGTTAATAATGTAACACCGTAAAAATTTGAACAATTTTAATTTTTCAAAACACATTTTCCAAACACATTTATTAACAAAATCTCATTGTATCATATCTTTGTTTCACAAAAACATTTCCCAAGATCAATACATAAAATCCCATGTGTGTGTACGAATCATACTGGCGCCTTCCCGCGATCATCACTGGTACCTAAAATACATAACACATAACACTGTAAGCATAAAGCTTAGTGAGTTCCCCAAAATACCACATATAACACATGTTAGCCACTCGAGGCTATAACTTTGTGGGCCCACAGGCCCTAACTCTGTGGACCCTCTAGTCCTAACTCTGTGAACTCTGATATATACACAGCATAAATCACATAGAAATAATGCAATGCAACATATCACAAACATGGCATACAAGATACTCTGTCACATAACCCTACTTACCACTCAAGGTAAAGTATAGTGAGAAGACTCACCTCAGATGTCTCGGTAAATCTCAGACTCTGTAGCAATACGGTCTAGCCTTCGCCTAATCACATAAAGTAAAATACTCTCATAAATATAATTCTAGAGACTAGACTCAACCCTCTCTTAACACGAAGACTCCATTGTTGAACAATCCTCAAAGTCAACAAAGTCAACGGTCAGACTCTGACCCGAGATGCTGAGTGCACTTAAGTGACTCGGCGAGTCTACGCGTGTCCACTATCCCTCTAGTCCCGCATGATATGTCGAGTCTTTCCCCTGCTCGACTGGTCACACCTGGCATGAGTCACGGGGCCACCCCGACTCAACTCGCCAATTCCCATTATGAACTCGGCGAGTTCCGCCTTGAACTTCAGTCCCTAAAAACGCTCAAAACTTACACCAAAACTGAAAGGGGCTAAAAATCCTAACTCTCAAAACTTACACCAAAACTGAAAGGGGATCGAATATATACCTCAAGATGAAGTCCCTAAGCTCTGAAATCCACAAATTAGCACCCTCTTCAGTTTCCTCTTGCCTTGGTCACCTTCTTCTTGCAAAATCACCCACACAAGGATCAAAAATGGTTTCCTTTCTCTCTCAAAACGCTCACACACTCTGGGGTCTCTCTTTATCAACTGGTAGCCGCAAATGAAGGCCATAAGGACCTTTAAATAGGTCTCAAAAGCCGTATATTAGGGTTTCGTTAAACAGCATGGACTCGCCGAGTCCACTAGTCGACTCGCCGAGTCCGATCATTAACCCTGGTGGGAAATCGCGACGCTACTCAGCGAGTCTAAGCATCAACTCGCCGAGTCCCTCCCAAAATCTCCAAAAATGAATGAATAAATAATGTACCTGAAAATCCGGATGTTACAGATAAATTGCATGGATTTCCTCCATGCAAAGGTGAGGTGTCAACCAAAGTCAACACACACCTTTGTTTTTTTTTTTTAATAAATGAGCCGATCGGATTTAGGGTGGGGGAAAAGAAAGGAATGTTGGGATCGGGTTTGAAGTTTAACCAAGAACCATAAGTCCAAAGGGTGTTTTCAGTTTAAAGGCCCAAAAATAAATGGCTCTCAGCCCAATAAATGATCCATGAAGGGTATTGGCCCAATCAACAGGTTCTCAGCCCAAATGTGGCCCAAGGAGATTAGTTGAACAAGTTTTCGGCCCAATAGGGGCCCAATATTGATTCTTGGCCTTGGAAGGTCCATTAAAGGTCATATGGCCCAAAATACTATTGCATAATTAATTTTGGCCCAATTAGGGCCCAAATGTGGATTTTTGGCCCAAAGGAAACAAGTAGGGAGATTACCGGCCCCTTAGGCACAATAAGAGAGTTTTGGATGTATAAACTGATATATCATTGATGTTTGGTTCACATTTAAACATGGCGTTACATAGTTACATAAAGAACTATCTTGTTCATGAATAGGAAAACCTAGCCCTAAAATGCTAGTTGTGACATCATCCCCCCGTTAGAGGGAACTTGGTCCCAAAATTCTTTCGTGAGTTATCCTTAAGTGCTAGAAAAGATGTGAGAGTACTTTTGCTTCATTTGATCTTCGTGCTCCCATGTGAACTCAGGCCCGCGTTTTGCACTCCATCGAACCTTTACAATAGGAATGTGACTCTGTTTCATACGCTTCACTTCTGTATCCATGATTTCGACTAGTTCCTCAATGAAGTGGAGATCCTCATTCACCTGAATCTCATTGAGTGGAATAAAGAGGGTTTCATCCGATAAGCATTTCTTGAGGTTTGACGTGTGGAAGACAGGGTGTACATTTCTGAGCTCCGAGGGTAGCTGCAACTTGTAGGCTACGGGACCCATCCTGGTGAGTATCGCGAATGGTCTGATGTATCGTAGGTTTAGCTTTCCCCGCTTCCCAAACCGTATCATCCCTTTCCAGGGAGAGACTTTTAACTGCACATGATCACCTAATCGGAACTCCAGCGGCTTTCATCTCTTGTCTGTATAGCTCTTCTGTGTAACCCTAGATGCTTGGAGTCGTTCCCTGATTTGAACGATTTTCTTCATTTTTTGCCGGATAATTTCTGGTCCTGTGAGTGTGTTGTTCGGTACCTGTCCCCTTGCCAACTGGGTGTCTCCCACCTCGGACCAACAAAGAGGTGATCTACATTTCCGACCGTACAAGGCCTCGAAAGGAGCGACTTTAATGCTAGTGTGGCAGCTGTTCTTGTAGGAGAATTTGATTAGTGGCAAGTGGGTATCCCACACCTTGTTGTAATCTATCACACAAGCTCAGAGCATATCCTCCAGTGTTTGAATGGTTTGCTCACTGTGACCGTCGGTCTAGGGGTGGTAGGTAGTACTCATATCAAGCTGGATCCCCATTGCTTTTTGGAGTGACTGCCAAAATCGTGAGGTAAATCTAATATATCTATCAGAAATTATAGATATCAGTATTCCATGTAGTCTCACCACCTCCTTTATGTAGATCTGTGTTAATCTCTCCATTTTGTATGTTTCTTTACTGGTAGGAAATGGGTGGATTTAGTCAACTGAGTGACAATCACCCAAATGGCATCCAGACCGTCAGCCGATTTAGACAATTTGGTTATAAGATCCATTGTTATTCATTCCTATTTCCACTCGGGTATCACTGGCTGTTGTAATAATCCAAAGGGCTTTTGATAACCTTTGTGCAAGTCAGGCACTTGCTCACGTAGGTAGCAATCTCCGCTTTCATGATCAGCCACCAATAATGTTGTTTGATATCCAGGTACATCTTATCAGAACCTGGATGGACAGAGTATCGTGTCTTGTGCGCTTCATTAATGACTACGTCTCTAAACCCTCCAAATTTTGGAATCCAGATCTGGTTCATGAGATAGGGTGCTCCGTCCTCCCTGATTGCGAGATTCTTGTACATTCCATGCAAAGCATCGTTTGCAGCGTTCTACTGCTTCATGGCTTCTATATGAGCCCTTTTGATTTGTGAAGATGAGTGGGAATGGACGGTCATTATCAGTGTTTTTACTCGGCGGCCTGAGTATTCCTTTCTTCGAATGTTAAACGACATCGAGTCGATTGAAAATGAATGGTTATTTAGTGTTACTGGGCACCCTATGTAAATGTCTTTGGTTGTTTCAGTCTTCCCATTAGCAATCTCCACCGTGAAGGCTTCGCTTAGTTTCTGGGAGTTTTCATTTACTAGGTGTTTGAATTTATGACTTACGAAACTCTGCTCAGCTCCACTATCAAATAAAATACATGCGTAAATGTTATTGAAGGGAAACGTACCAGTTACTACAGCCAGGTCTCGTACTGCCTCCCCTATCCCATTGCTAGGACCCTGCCGGATCCCATGGCACCCTGATTGTTGGCTTTTGATAATTCCGCTTGATATGGACAGTCTCCCCACATCCGTAATACGTGCGGCTTGCCCCAACATTGTTGGTTTGAGAGTTTTTTTTTTTGAGGAGGCGCTCTGCAATATCGGGCAATGTGCCCTTTCCTATTGCAATTTGTATATTGGAAGTCTTTGCATGCTCCGATAGGATGGAAACTACACTTGTCACACCTAGGGTGGGAACTGGCATAAGGTTTACTAGGTGTTGGTGCAGTTGTTGTGGTTGCAGTTGGGGTTTGTCTGGTTGAAGTAGTAACAGTGTGAACCACTACCATTTGCTGCTTCTTAAAGGAATCCGAAGGGTCACACCCCCGAACCATCAAAAAACAACGGCGGAAATGTCCGGGGGCAGGTGACGTCAAGCGTAGTATCACAACAGTTGTATCATAGCAAGCAAAGTAAACACAACCATTACATTACAATATGATTATTTACATTTGTTTGAAAACATAGTTTGTACATAGCAGTATATAACAAAATTAAAGACGTGACTCCAAAATGCTCCGTCTTCTCCAAAAGTTGGCAAGAGTACTTGTCTATCATTGTCCTGAGAATACAAGCGGTTTTGAAAACGTATCAGCATAAAGCTGGTGAGTTCATAAGCATTGTTGTTTTATTGAAAACTAGTCACTAAATTTGTACAAATGATTTATTTGTAGTATATGTAAAACATCGTTTGTATCGAAACCCTGGTTACCACCAGTATATAACATGAATTCAGTTTGAAAACCCTGGCTACCACTAGTAAGTAAACTACGCAAAGTATATTCCGTTTGAAAATCCTGATTTCTGTTAGTATAATAGGCACTGTGATTTAGCCGAGAAAATGCCTTATTTTCCCTGTTGTGTGAGTGGTTGCTTTAATGTTTCTGTAATGGTAAGGCATAAATATAATCCATATTTATGTGATTAAAGCAATTGTTTGTGAGCATTGTATTATTACGTAAAAGTGTCCTAACTATTGGCGAGTTTTATGACCATACTGAAACTTGATACAACGTGAATTCGGACGTCAATATCCTTTATGACATTTGTCACCCGTAGACCAGCCGGTCTGAATGTAGCTAGCAACCAGGTGCATGATAGTCAGTCCCGTATAGATCTATACACAAAAGCCACGTTTACCCTCAAGGAAATTCTGGTTCATAAGGGTAGTCCTCCACTTAGTTAATGTTGTAAGCGCCCGAGGACGTGTCTCTCATATATATCAACGTCTTTACGAGTAATAATATATAAGCGTGCTATCCTTTCGTATGTAAATTCGATGTTTTTTTGTAGAGGAAAAATAATTATACTGAAATAATTATTCACAGTTGTACTCTCATAGTAATGTAGGTTATAAACTAAATCTTTCATAGTTCATGTATTCAACCATGTAAGTAGTTTCACATTGGTAAGACTGGTAATAAAATCAACAAAATATACCCTATATAGTTTAATTGAAATGTTATGTTCGTGAAATGTTCGGAAAACTATGCAATTAAATTTAGAAAAACTCCCCTTGTGCTCTGCATACTACAAAAGGGATTATCTAAATGCTTTATGAAAATCATTGATTTGTATAAATTGCATAAGTTTGACTTGTTGAAAACTTTGTGTTTGGCTTGTATTCCCCCTGAAAACGTTCAAAAACCATAAAAGTGTAGGGGTATGAACTCAATATTTAACGTAGGATTTGAGTGTATGATCGGATGAGTGCTGAGTGTCAACTGATGTTTCGTACTCAAGTGGATCCTATTAACATAAGGTAACATATACATGTATTAGATGAGGACATAACACTATTTGTTATGTAAGGAAACCTTCTTAGGTACTAGGAAACACTTGAAACTAAGAGTTAGAATCACACGTGATTGAAGATAGGGAGTTTGCGGCCGTAATCAGGAGTGTACGGTCATGGGTTTATGGTTCCATGGGTTCACGGTCCCTTTTGTTTATGGTCTCTTGTATTTACGGTCTAATGACCTTATAGTCATAGGGTTTACGGTCCATGGGTTTACGGTCTATGGGTTTACGGCCCATGAGTTTATGGTCATTGAAGGGTGTACGGTCTAAGGAGATACACTAGACCGTAAACACCTTTTGTTCATGGAAAAGTGACGATTTCAAGGCAAAACAAAAGAATCCTAACTAGATATATGTATAAGAGGATGATACTTATGATTTGAAGGCAAAGAAAGGTGTCTTCGGTCCAAAACACTAAGGTGTTCTTGAGGATTCTTGAAGATCTAGATAAAAACGTGAAATTCATGGATGAATCAAGAGTGAATCATGGATATAGGAAGGATTAACACCCAAAGGAAGGAATCACTTACTTTCTTGAGGATTTCCTTGAGTAAACTTGATGAATTTAGAGAGAGAAAGTCTTTGAAGTATGTAAAGTGAAAAATGAAGGCCATATACCCTATATATAGGGTAGAGTTTTTGGTCAAGGGGGAGGGGTGGGGGTGTATGACCGTAAACTCGAGTTTGCGATCGTACACTCCTCTCAAATGGGTGTTTGACTCGGATGCTATGCTTTGACTTGGAAAAACTCGTTCTTGGACCCAAACCTTGATTGTATTGAGTTTAGAATATTTAATTAGACCCGAGATAATGCTGACAAGAGCAGAAATAAATTTCGAATTCATTTATTTTTTTAACGGTATGAACGGAAGAAATTTTGGGTTGTCACATCATCCCCCCGTTAAAGGGAATTTCGTCTCGAAATTCTAACATAGAATACAAATCATGGATTTGGAAAGTGATGCAGATACTTCTGCTTCATCTGATCTTCGCGCTCCCAATTGAATTCGGGTCCCCGCTTGGCATTCCAGCGAACCTTCACTATCGGGATGCGACTTTGTATCGTTCGTTTGCTCTCTCTATCCACGATTTCGACTGGTTCTTCCACAAAGTTCAGGTTCTTGTTGACTTCAATCTCATCGAGAGGGACCACAAGGGTTTCGTTGGATAAGCATTTCTTAAGATTCGAAATGTGGAAGATAGGATGAATGTTGTTAAGTTCTCGGGGTAGACGAAGTTTGTAGGCTACTAGACCGATCCTAGCAAGGATCTCGAAGGGTCCTATGTATCTTGGATTTAGCTTTCCACGCTTTCCAAAGCGTATCATGCCTTTCCAGGGTGAGACCTTCAATAGAACATGGTCTCCAATCTGGAACTCCAAGGGTTTTCATCATTTATCGGCGTAGCTCTTTTGTCGGTCTCGTGAGGATTTCAGTCATTCCCGGATTTGTATGATCTTTTCAGTGGTTTCGCGGATGATTTATGGGCATGTGAGAGTGCTTTCAGGGACTTGTTCCTTGGCTAGCTGCGTGTCGCCTACCTTAGCCTAGCACAGAGGGGATCGGCACTTGCGGCCATAGAGGGCGTCAAACGGCACAACCTTGATACTGGTGTGGCAGTTGTTGTTGTAGGAGAACTCGACCAAGGGTAAATGGATGTCCTACGACTTACTGAAGTCTATGACACATGCTCGCAACATGTCTTCCAAGGTTTGGATGGTTGTCTCACTCTGCCCATCTGTCTGAGGATGGTAAGCAGTACTCATGTCCAACTTAGTTCCAAGAGCTTTCTGTAGGGACTGCCAAAACCTCGAAGTGAACCTGCTTTCTCGATCGAAGATAAAGGACACAAGCACACCGTGCAGTTGAACTATCTCTTGAATGTAGATTCGTGTAAGTCTTTCCATCTTGAAGGTTTCTTTGATTGGTAGGAAGTGAGCGGATTTTGTCAATCGGTCGACTATTACCCAGATGGTATCGCACCCACTCTGAGATTTGGGTAATTTGGTGATAAAATCCATGGTAATCCTCTCCCACTTCCACTCAGGTATCTCTGGCTGCTGGAGCAGACCTGTGGGCTTCTGATATTTGACCTTCACCTTGATGCAAGTCAGGCACTTGCCTACGAAGGTAGCGATCTCTGCTTTCATGTTTGTGTTGGATTAATGTCTAAGTCCATAACTATATTTGGTATGTACTTGACCCGACCCAGCATGGTCCATTTGGGTTGCACTTCACCGACACAATTTATATGGATAGTCTTTTGAGAATAGTATATTTATGATTAATATTAATATATTAAAAGTTCTAATATATAAATATCGAATCCTATTATTTAATTAGTATTGATCAAGAATTAATTTAGAATTAATTAAGTGATCAAATGTAACTAATTAAATATGGACTTTTATATATATGGAATGGGCCCAGTTCATTTAGGTTGGGCTAAGCTTTTATGGATAGTCCATGGAGCTTTTAACCCATGGATCCTATGTAAATGAAAGATCATGGGTATTAGGGTTTACATGGATGTAACCCTAATTCCCCATAATATATAAAGGGGTCCTTTGCTCATAAAATTGGCACAAGTGTGTGAAAATAAAGAGTGGGCCAATTTTAGTGTGCATACATATTCTCTCAAGTTCTTCCAAGGTGTTTTGGTGATTTGTGATTCCATTTGAAGCTTCCACACTATTGGGGCCAAGCTCTTAAAGCTTGAAGACATCAAGCTACATCAAAAGGTATGTTATCTAACTAGAACTTTGTAGTATAGGTGCTTCATAATATGCTAGTTAGGATGAAACCTTGGAATAGTTAATATTTGCATGTATAATAGAGAAAACAGAGATCCAAGGTTTATAGGGTTGCATGTACACCATAGGAGTGTTGGAATGCTCAAAACCCAATAGGAGTATCAAAGTCATGGGTTGTTTTCTGTTATATTCATGCAAATTTCTTGATTTTCAGAGTTGAAAAAAAAAAGAAAAAAAAAACATGAAGTTTGTCAAATTTTAAGATAATTACTTGTTTTGTGAAAAACTAATTATTTGTAAAATTTGAATCATTTGCTATATGAGTTGATTAGGTCAAATTTAGTAAAAGATAAAATGATATGATTATTTTATTAGTTTTAAAATTCTGATCTAAACGTTTTAAGGAGTTACAAATTTTGTCATAAAATTTTGGAGCTCAAAAGTTTTTTTTTAAAGTTGTGATCTTAAGAGTTTTGAAACTTCCATAAGTTATGGATATGAAAGTTTTTTTAAAAAAAATGTTTCAAAGTTTTTATGGAGTTACAAAATTTGGTGTAAATGTTTTAAAGAATTCCATAACTTTCTTAAGTTATGGAACATGAAAAGTTTCATCATAAAACAAGTATTTAACTCCATAAGTTATGGAATCCAAAAGTTTTCAAGAGTTACAAAACTTTCCCTCAAGTTTTGGAATTTGGAAAAAGTTTTTATGAAAAAAAAAGAATTGAATTCTAAAACTCTTGGGTTCATAACTTAAACAATTAATTAAATGTTTTTAATTTTGAATTTAATAATTGGAATTATGATGTTTTTATTGAATAATTCAATTAACTCTTATGGACTTTATTAATAGATAATTAAAGTGTTTAATTAAAAGAGAATTAACAATGCCATAATGACATGGTTTAAGTTTAATTAAATTAAGAGTATAGTAAAATTAATAGATTAAACCACCAAGTATTTTAAATGTCTAAAATACACCCTTATACTATTATAATATTAAAAGTTTAATATATTATATGTATAAGAGCAAGTCGTCTTACCATTAGTAGGCCTCATTCATGAAGCCGGTCTATAAGGGGGGGGGGGGGGGTATAAGGTTATTGCCTATAAAATGGCAGTTTAATGGGTGTCCACTCTCACCCACCGCTTCCTTGACTGGTGAAGGGTCATTAGCCGAATGGGTAGGACAAGGACTATAATTCTACCTTCATTAAAAGTATTAATGATAAATACTAAGTAACTAAACACTTTTAAATTCCCAATATTAGTTACTTAGGAAAATATGAATAAGGTGCTAATCCATGAAATTACACTTTGCACTTTGTTTAAGTCGTTAGTGGAGCATGTGTGGTTAACCGGCACACTAGCTTGATTTAACAAGGTAGGCAAAGGGTAACTTAATGTTTATCATAGTATCGATGGAGCGTGTGTGGTTAACCGGCACATCGATTGAGGGGTAAACACTTAAGAGTACCAAGTATATATGCATGGTTATTCACACCTTGTTTTGTGATCCTCGGCATCCTAGTCACAAAACCTGAAGGGCACACTCGAGATTGAAACATGCCATTGAACAGTTAAATGAATCTCAAAAGATCTAGGAGTTTCAAATCCACTTAAAAACCTAATAATTATTTTGTTTTGCATGGTGGAAATTGGTGAATCGTCATTCACTTACCTTCAAATATTTTAAAGCTTGGATTACGCCATCCCTCTTCTGAGTTATAAAATATTGTGTTGGGTCCTAGCCTTAATATTTCATATTGGGTGTTATATTAAGGACTTTAGATCAACTATCCTGAATATCTCCCAAAAGATATCTAGTTTAGACATCTATGATCTTCCCAAATCTCTTGGAACTTCACTTTCTCCACCTCCTCCAATTATTCCCCTTAACCCACAAGTTCAAGGTCACTCAAGCCCTATTGGTAAGGGAAGGTCTAGGTGTGATCACATCTTGGAGATGAAGTCACATATTGACAAGCCGGGAGAGTTGGGTGTCAAAGTCTTGAGAAAGTTGGATGTTCAATAACTTTCTAAGTCACATAGTGAGTTCCTTTGGGACCCCTATGGAATAGAATATGACATGACCCTTAATGATCTTATCTATTTGCTTGGTGCTTCTAAATCAGCAATAATTAGGAGGAATAGTAAAGCAAATTTGATTAGAAGATCAACTTCCCAAACTTCCATGGAAATTGACAATGGTACATGGTAAAGGGCATTGGTTGCGAAGCTGCCAAATTTACCTAAAAGATCTTCAGGTAAAGTCCACTATCAAACTCTGTTAAGTTTCTATTCTGAGATTCTTATTACATGATGTGACTGGGTCACATATTGATGTTTTAAGAATCAAAGAAAAAGTGAAGAAGGAAGTATATGTTGATTCTGATCGCGAAGATGGATTTCGATCGCATGGTTCGATGATCAGAATTTTGAGCTGCTACTTAGGAGTTATGTAATATTGCTTAGAAATAGATGACAACAAGTTTTTCATATGCTTTTTCATTGTAAGGATAAGTTTTCCGCAAAGTTTTAAAATAAAATTTTTGGTTTTATTTATTCTAAGTATCCTTACAATGACATTTGTGAACAATTGTTGTTTATATGATTCCATTGATCGCAATATTGGAAAGTGGATTTGATTCTTTCATTTGTGGTAGTGTCTAAATTTACCAAACAAAGAAAGATTCTCATCACCCAAGTTTCAGTTGGATAGAAACTTGGAATCATACAAGTTGTACAATATGATGAATGAAAACTTTCAGCTTTGGAAAATTAAGACTAGTTCCTTGTTCACATTTATATGTGAGTCAAGTGAAGGACTAAGGGATTGAGTACACATTCTTGTGCACTGGTCAAGTCCACTACAAAAGATCGATAAGATTATTCGTCATAATTTACTAAAGCTCAGTAAATATGGTTACACTTACAAGCTCAAGTGTAATTCTGAGACATTGGAAAAGGTTCCAATGTATGGCAGAGCGAATAAGAAGAATCAAATTAGGCAGAAGGATAAAAGTTTCTCAAATCTGAAAAGATGGGAGAGTACTTTAGTATCATGTCATATGATCATCTTAACGATTAAGAGACCTTATCGCAATTCATTCCCTAAGTGCATTCTGATAGCTAAGAAGAGAAGTTATGAATTGTTGAAGTGGTCAAATCAAGAAGATGAGTTATACTTCGTTCCAAAACTAGTCTTAGGGTCATACTCCAAGACTCAAAGTTGAGTGAAATATATTAAAGAAGGGTTTAAAACACTAGTCAAATGTAAGAGTAAAAGTTTTCTACTCTTGTACATTTGAAATTGGTAAGTTGTGATGTTTTGGACAAAACAAAGACCAACTAAGGCCAATTGTGTAAAGTGTTTGTCTTGATAAAGAATCCAAACTATCTCTTGAATATTTGGCAAGTGAGCCTTATGTGTAAAGAGGATAGTCGAAGTCTTAAAGATCCTGAAAGGGTAATCAAGAATAAAAACCTGTAAGTTTATCACTAGCACACGACTTGAGGTTTATAACCTATCATGTTGACATATTCTGTGCTCATTCCAGTTAAAGTTGGCTTTGCATATGAGTTCTTAGAGTTCTCAATTGCTTGCATAACAACTTGGAAGCAATGGCAGGCCCTTGAGCTGCCAGATGGCAAGAAATTAAGATTGAGTTCAGTCCATATGAGTTTGGATTTGTCATTATTCTTGTCTTGTGACTATGGTTTTGACAATTCACATGGATAAGAACACATACACCATTAAATCTAAGTGTCATAAGGTTTCTCTCCGATTCATGAAAATGATGGTGAGGAAACACTTTCACTAAGGTTTCTCTCCGATTCTTGTCTTGTGACTATGGTTTTGACAATTCACATGGATAAGAATGCAGTGTCTTGCTTTTTACTCCAACAAAAGGGTACACCTTTCTGGGTTAGAGTGGTTAAGGGTTTGGCAATTTTGGAGAAATTCTGGATAAACCTGCGATAATAGCCTGCCAGACCCAAGAATTGACGGATTTCTGTAGGCATCTTCGATGACCAGTTCTCTATAGCTTTGATTTTGGAGGGGTCTACATGTATCCCTTCCTCGCTTACCACGTGACCTAGGAGAGTTACTTTTCGAATCCAGAATTCGCACTTGGAGAATTTCGTGTATAGCTTCTCCTTCCTTAGAGTTTCCAGCACCAATCTCAAGTGTTGTCTGTGATCTTCCTCGCTTCTGGAATAGACAAGTATATTGTCGATGTATACGATAACGAACTTGTCCAGGAAAGGACGGCACACCCGATTCATCAGGTCCATGAATACTGCCGGTGCGTTGGTTAGACCGAAAGGCATTACTACGAACTCGTAGTGGCCATACCGAGTCCGAAATGTTGTCTTAGGAACATTACTCTCGTGGACTCGCAGCTGATGGTACCCTACTCTTAGGTCTATTTTCGAGAATTAGCTAGCTCTTTGAAGTTGATCGAAGTGATCATCGATCCGAGGAAGAGGATAACGGTTCTTAACAGTGAGTTTGTTCAGTTCGCAGTAGTCGATGCACATCCGAAAAGACTCATCCTTCTTTTTCACAAATAAAACCGGGGCTCCCCTCCGTGAGGAACTCAGTCTGATTAATCCTTTGCTGATCAACTCATTGAGCTGACTGGATAACTCCTGCATTTCTGCTGGCACTAAGCGGTAGGGAGACTTAGCTACGGGGGTAGCTCCGGGGATTAAGTCAATGTGTAACTCCACTTGGCGTTCAGGAAGAATTCTCGGAAGTTCTTCGGGAAAGACCTCAGGAAATTTGCAGACTTTGGGGATGCTCTCGAGGTCTTTAACTTCCTGCTTCTCGTTAATGACATGGGCTAGGAATGCATGACACTCCTTTTGCAGAAGTTTATGGGCTTTGATGCACGAGATGATGTGGAGGTTTGAATTGAGTTTATCACCATAAATCATGAGGGCTTCGTCAGAGGGAAGATTGAGACGGATGGATTTTTCATAGCAAAGGATATCAGCACGATTGGGGCTCAACCAATCCATGCCGATGATGACATCGAAACTCTTTATAATAACCCGCATAAGATTGATGGGAAAAGAATGTTCGTTAAGGGTAAGGGTACAACCTACAAATATCTCGTTAGTGCTCTCTTTCTCACCGTTAGCCATATCAACGGTAAATGCTTCGGTTAGGGGTTGAGGTTTATGTTTGAGTAGATGTTTGTATGCATGACTAACAAAACTCCTTTCTGCACCAGAATCGAAAAGAATGCATACATAAGAGTTGTCAAGGAGGAACTTACCCGTAACAACTATGGGATCTACAACTGCTTCCTCCTGACCCATCGCTAGCACTCTCCCCGTGCATCCGGTTGTTGTTGCTTTAGATCAGTTTCTCTTGTAGTGTCCGACTTCTCCATAACCATAACAGGCTTGACCATCACCCACTCCAGTTGTGTGATTGGTTGGTTGGACTGGTGCCTTACAAACTCGGGCTGTGTCCACCTTTTTGCCACAGTTGGTGCAAAGCATTTCATGGCATGGGCCGGGATTATGATGGTAATTGCACTTGTCGCACCGAGGAAGGGAACCAGCATATCTACTGGCAGGTGCTTAAGTTGCAGGAGCAGTGACAGGAGTAGTAGCAGCGTGAACTGCCACCGTATTTTGTTTCTTGGAAGTCTCCTACGAAGACTGGCCCTTTTGCTGCTTCCATAACTTTCGTTTCTCACCACTCACCTTTGCTGGTTTGGGAGCGGCTGTTACTTTATCAAGATCAATTCTGTGATCTATGAGATTTTGCACCAGGCACTTGGCGCTATCAAACGTGGCTGGCCTAGCGGCCAGGACATTTCCTTGCATTGGGGGCATCAATCCCCAAATGTATCTTTCAATCTTCTTGCTTTCCGGGGTGACCATTCCTGGACAAAGAAGAGCCAAATCCTTAAAGCTAGAAGTGTAGGCAGCAATGTCGGAACCCTTCATCTTCAGGTTCCATAGCTCATGCTCTAGTTTTTGCATCTTGCCCCGTAGGCAGTAGTCAGCAAGCATGAGCTCCTTCAAGCTCTCCCAAACCATAGCATTCGCTACTGGTAGAGTTAGGGACTTGACCCGACCATTCCACCAGGTCAGGGCTCTGTTAATGAAAGTGCAAGTGGTGAATTTCACCTTACTGGCTTCGGAACAAGAGCAAATTTCGAAGATAGACTCGATCTTCTGAAACCATCGATTCAGGGCAATAACACCTCCATTGTCGTCGAAAGATGTGGGTTTTGCATTCATGAAGTCTTTATAGGAACACTCCTTCTGGTGTCCCTGGCCTCCACCAAGAGTTTGGGGTTGTGGTCCACCTCCTTATCCACCCGAGCCACCCGGGTTCATCGGAGCCATTGCAGCGGACACAACGGCGCTAACCGCTGTTGGAGGATTGTTGTTCTTTTTGTTGGGTCTCTTTTTGGGAGGCATCTTGTTCTAAAAATAATTAGGAAGAAGAGGATGGTAAGTCCCCTAGATATGAATCAAGATATATGAAGATAGATATATCTTATTTGATAGATAAAGTGTTCTACTAAGCGATAAACAGGAAAGAGGTTACTAATGCAAGTAAATTTCTACAATGTATTCGGCTTTGACTAAAATACTCCTATAGTTTTTTAAGCTGCAACATCACAGTTACTCCCAAGCATAGGTTGGTCATGTCTCGAATAAATATAGTTGATCAGGCTATATTGACCCTAGACATGATTACATAACTGCCCAGGTTATGTAAAAATACTTGAATTTGTTTCTCGTATGTAGGTATACTTGTATACTTTTCGTAAAAATACTTATATTTTTAAAGTATACTTTTAGTTCAGAGCGCTTTGGCCCCCTTAGTCTTTATAGTTGTATACCATGTAAGGTTCGGTATACTTAGTTCACTATAAACAATAGCTCTGATACAATTCTGTCACACCCCCGAACCGTCAGAAAACAACGGCGGGAACGTCCGGGGGCGGGTGACGTCAAGCGTAGTATCACAACAGTTGTATCATAGCAAGCAAATTAAACACAACCATTACATTACAATATGATTATTTACATTTGTTTGAAAACATAGTTTGTAAATAGCAGTATATAACAAAAGTAAAGACGTGACTCCAAAATGCTCCGTCTTCTCCAAAAGGGTGCAAGAGTACTTATCTATCATTGTCCTGAGAATACAAGCGGTTTTGAAAACATATCAGCATAAAGCTGGTGAGTTCATAAGCAATGTTTTTGTATTGAAAACTAGTCACTGAATTTGTACAAATGATTTATTTTCATTATATGTAAAACATCGTTTGTATCGAAACCCTGGTTACCACCAGTATATAAGATGAGCTCGGTTTGAAAACCCTGGCTACCACCAGTAAGTAAAGTACATAAAGTATATTCCGTTTGAAAATCCTGATTTCTGTTAGTATAATAGGCACTGTGATTTAGCAGAGAAAATCCCTTATTTTCCCTGTTGTGTGAGTGGTTGCTTTAATGTTTCTGTAATGGAAAGGCATAAATATAATCCATATTTATGTGATTAAAGCAATTGTTTGTGAGCATTGTATTATTACGTAAAAGTGTTGTAACTATTGGCGAGTTTTATGACCATACTTAAACTTGATACGACGTGAATTCGGACGTCAATATCCTTTATGACATTTGTCACCAGTAGACCAGCCGGTCCGAATGTAGCTAGCAGCCAGGTGCATGATAGTCATTCCCGTATAGATCTATACACAAAAGCCACGTTTTCCCTCATGGAAATTCTGGTTCATAAGGGTAGTCCTCCACTTAGTTAATGTTGTAAGCGCCCGAGGACGTGTCTCTCATATATGTCAACGACTTTACGAGTAATAATATATAAGCGTGCTGTCCTTTCGTATGTAAATCCGATGTTTTTTTTGTAGAGTAAAAATAATTATACTGAAATAATTATTCACTGTTGTACTCTCATAGTAATGTAGGTTATAAAGTAAATCTGTCATAGTTCATGTATTCAACCGTGTAAGTAGTTTCACATTGGTAAGACTGGTAATAAAATCAAAAAACTATACCCTTTATAGTTTGATTGAAATGTTATGTTCATGAAATGTTCGGAAAACTATGCAATTAAATTTAGAAAAACGCCCCTTGTGCTCTGCATACTACAAAATGGATTATCTAAATGCTTTATGAAAATCATTGATTTGTATAAATTGCATAAGTTTGACTTGTTGAAAACTTTGTGTCTGCCTTGTATTCCCCCCCTGAAAACGTTTAAAAATCATAAAAGTGTAGGGGTATGAACTCACTTATTAACGTAGGATTTGAGTGTACGATCGGGATGAGTGCTGAGTGTCAACTGATGTTTCGTACTCAAGTGGATCCTATTAACATATGGTAACACATACATGTATTAGATGAGGACATAACACTATTTGTTATGGAAGGAAACCATCTTAGGGACAAGGAAACACTTGAAACTATGTGTTAGAATCACACGTGATTGAAGATAGGGAGTTTGCGGCCGTAATCAGGAGTGTACGGTCATAGGTTTACGGTTCCATGGGTTCACGGTCCCTTGTGTTTACGGTCTCTTGTGTTTACGGTCCATGGGTGTATGGTCTATGAGTTTACGACCCATGAGTTTATGGTCATTGAAGGGTGTACGGTCTAAGGAGATACACTAGACCGTAAACACCTTTTGTTCATGGAAAAGTGACGATTTCAAGGAAAAACACAAGAATCCTAACTAGATATAAGTATAAGAGGATGATACTTATGATTTGAAGGCAAAGAAAGGTGTTTTCGGTCCAAAACACTAAGTTGTTCTTGAGGATTCTTGAAGATCTAGATAAAAAGGTGAAATCCACGGATGAATCAAGAGTGAATCATGGATATAGGAAGGATTAACACCTAAAGGAAGGAATCACTTACTCTCTTGAGGATTTACATGAGTAAACTTGATGAAGGTAGAGAGAGAGTAGAGAGAGAAAGTCTTTGAAGTGTGTAAACTGACAAATGAAGGCCATATACCCTATATATAGGGTAGAGTTTTCGGTCAAGGGGGAGGGGTGGGGTTGTATGACCGTAAAGTCGAGTTTGCGGTCGTACACTCTTCTCGAAGGGGTGTTTGACTCGGATGCTATGCTTTGACTTGGAAAAACTCGTTCTTGGACCCAAACCCCGATTGTACTGAGTTTAGAATATTTAATTAGACTTGAGATAATGCTAAGAAGAGCAGAAATAAATTCTGAATTCATTTATTTTTTTAACGGTATGAACAGAATAAATTTCGGGTTGTCACACAAAGGTTGTCCCCTTTCCTATTATTTCCCTTGTTCATTTTGTTGTTGTCTTCCTTCTTGGTCTCTACCTCTGGAGTCTTGGTGCCTTTCATTTTCCCATGATCATACAACTTTTAAGCAAGACACTTTCCATTATCGAATGTTTCAGGGTTGGCATCAATAACACTCCCCTGAATTGGAGGATTTGGCCCCCAAATAAAACGTTCGATTTTCTTGCCTTCGGAGGTGATCATCCTGTTGGATTTGGTGTCTGAGCCCATAACTATAACTGGAATGTACTTGAACCAATTGTAGCATGGTCCTTTTTGGGTTGCCTTTACCAGTGCAACTTGATAGGATGGATTTTAAGAATAAGATTGTTTATGGTTTTTTAATATATTACAAGTATAATATATTAATATGAAATCATATTATTTAATTAGTATTGATCAAGAATTAATTTGGAATTAATTTTGTGATCAAAAGAGACTAATTAAATATAAGGGATTGATTATGTAAATCAACCATTCTTGTATTGTAGGCCAATGATCCATGATTATGTAGGTGGGCTAAACTAATTCATGGATAGTCCATGGAGGTTAAAGCCATGGAGCATGAGAATGTGGAAAGTCATCGATTATTAGGGTATACAAAGTGTAACCCTGACATGTGCAACGCTATAAATAGAACCCTTCTAGAGCCAAAATCGGTTACACCATCAGTTGGAGATAAACAGCTTATTCTCTTAAGCCTCCTTTTTCATTTTGGTGTTTGTTAACCAATAAAGGCATCACACTTGAGATGCTCAAGCTTTCAAAGGTCAAGAACTCTACCCTACTCAAGAGGTAAGCATCCAAACCAAGTTTATATTGTATAGCATCTGATGAATCATCATACACCCAATATTGCATGGATTGAAGAGACCCATCAGGAAAATTTTGAAGAACGGGGATATGTTTGACTTGAGCAGTAGCAGGCCACATCACTGTACGAAGAGGCTGACTTGTCTTGGGATCAATGACACGCTTGTGAACTTCAACAAAAGATTCCGCAGTCTTCATTGACGGAAAGCCCTTGGCCACTTGATCATCCAAGAAAGATTTGAACTGACTAGCTTTGGGATTTCCTGATGGATTTGAGAAGTGAGCTTTGGATAGCTCAATAAGGTCACCTTAGTAAAAGAGTGAAAATCATGAGCATCCTTGTATAGTTCCTTATTCCCGCTCTTCCTTCTCACCATAAACATATCCATAGTGTCATGGAATCTCCACGAAACGATTCCTGACCTATCACCATAGGTATCCCTGAAAGTATGAGTGCTCAGATCTGTGAAGGTGATTTGGGGCTTATCCCAAGGTGCCCTATGATCCACACTTCTCTTGAATAACCATTTGCCTTTGTCAGCCAATTTGTCAGCAGCCTTCTTCTTTTTAGCACCTTTTGATACCGCTGCCCTTGAAGCTTGTTCCGGATCTATTTCAAAACGATCCACGATGATGGAGGATCTGATCGGTTGAGAAACAACGGGAGCGTCAGCACTTGGAGCGTCTTGAATGGGAGGATTGATTTGTGATTTGTCAACAGGAGACTTGAATTCATCACCAAATTTATCTTCTAGTTTCTTCTTCAAATCGAGGAAGTTGGCGGTTAAGAGGCCAAATTGTGTCTGAAGGTCAGCAATTTGCTTCGTCTTCAGAGCATTATCTTCGCTAAGCTCGGCCACTTGAATACTGAGCTCTGTGTTTTTAGTTTGAAGGTCAGCGACCTTGATGACTAGCTCAATGTTCCTTTGATCAAGATCAACATTCTTCTGATTTAGAACGTCAACCTGATTCTGGAGTCCACGAAGTGAAGGAGATTCTTCTCTTGAGCCGTCACCCCCGATAAAAATTCCTTTGCCGCGAGAGGGTGGTGTAGAAAAATTTTCCTCTGCCTAGAGCCTGGCAAGCCTAACCGAGGCTTCATCGTTATCTGGCCTGGGAGGAGAGAAGTTTGTTTGGAATGAAGAACCACCAGCTTCAAATACGGTACTAGGGCCTCTACTAAAAGGTTCAGTTGAAACAATAACAGGTGTGATTGTTGGTGGATTTGTAACGTTTTGAGTTGTAGCACTCTGAGTTGCCAGTCTCAGAACGAGTATGTGTCTTTTGTTTGGAGGAGGAGGAGAAGCTTGTGTGGTGGTGTGATCACTTTCCATAGGCGTAGATGTAGGTAAAACAACATCAAGGGGAGGAATCCTTGACAGCGTCACCATACGAGTTGCTATTTCCGCCGTTGGATTAGAAACAAGAGGTGCAACTACAAAAACGTCTTCTTTTTCCCTTGTCTCTGTTGTCGTATGAGCAACTTCATCGACATCGTCAAGCAAGTTGTCAAGATTTTCTCCAATCATAAAATCATCATTACTGCCGAAGTTCAATGGAATATCATCTTTATCGAATCCCGTGAGGTCGACATCCTCGTACACTTCTTTCTCGTTCCCCGATCCCTCATTATAATCACTCTGAACCCGAACAGACAGTAGATCTTGTACCTCATTGATTTGGGCACTTGGAGCTTGAGTTTCGTCAACATCATGATCTGAGATCAGGATGATATCTTCAGAAATAACTCTTTTAGAGGAAGTCGGCCCGTACAAAGTCTTTTCTGACGTTCCATGGGACTCGGAGGACCCGTTAATCAAAGCAAATTTTCCAAATTTCACCAAAGGATGTAATCCCTGAAAAATGACCTTGCCCTTCCGATTCTGCTTAATAAGACCAACACTGTAAGGGCCCAAGGATTTCATATCCAGTTTATCACCATCCTTGACGATATCTAGGAATTGATCATTAATGAACGCTTGAATGAATCTTGGATATAGCAAGAGTGCATACTGTTCCCCCGTGTCATGGCATTGATGTTCACCAGGAATTCATCAAAGATGTACTTCGAGAAGTTGAATTTAATACCAACAGCCAACGAAACAATTGCCCCTGTGTTCCTAAGGGAGATTTCATCAGCTCCTGATCTCCTGCGTAAAATGCAGCTTACAAACACATGTGCCAGAAATCGCCAATAAGGAGGCAATAGCATTTTCACTGTAGGGGGTAGGAGCCCTCGTATCCCATCCTATCCAGAATCTGTTGTACTTCATTAGTTTCAATCTCAGTAGGGAAATCGGATTCATCAATAATCAGCAAAGTATCTCTGATGTATTGCTCCAAGATTCTGATCTTGCAGCCTTTAACTACAGCCTCAATTATCATCTTCCTGTTAACTTTTGAAATTTTAGCTATTTTCCAGATTTCTCGGACAATGTCTTGATAGATGACAGGATTTACAGTGATGGCATAAGCTAAGCAACATTCTCTCAGTCTGAACATCATTGATGCGAAGTCTTTGTAAGCGACCGGAGGATCATCCAATACGATTGCCATGTTGTGTATCGCAACAAACCTAAGATTCACCGTTGATCTGCACTAAAAGAGCCAAGTAAGAAAACAAATTATTTAACAGTTCAACGCTTTAAGTTTTCTTAATTAAACGGTTTTAATTTGCCAAAGAAAAATATTTTGATGAAAATTTCGAGTTTACGGTCAAAAGGGTTTATGGACCAAAAGGATCTTCTGACCGTAAACAGGGTTTACGGTCGTAAAGCAAAAAACGTTTACGGTCATAAGGCCATGGGAGTTGATGGTCGCAAAGGTCAAAGGGGAGTTTACGGTCGCAAAGGTCAAAGGGGAGTTTACGGTTCAAGCATATCTGTCACACCCCCGAACCAGACGGCGGAAACGTCCGAGGTCTATTGTGACTTAATTGAATACCATCAAAATGATTATACATGCATCATAACATCATTCATCACCATGCATTGAAATATTACATCTGATATTGTTTACATTCGGTACATTGTTTTAAACATTACAAATCCATAACATAAACCGTTCGATAATAAATTTGAGCAAAACACCATGACATCACTTGGTACTTATTCTTTGGTTTACCTGTTGCCTGAGAATACAAGTATTTAGGAAAAACCTCAACATATGAAATGTTGGTGAGTTCATAAGTAATGTTGTGAAAAATGATTTCTGTGAAGTTTGAAAAACCCAGAAAATCCGATATTTTCTGAAAAGATTATTGTTTATAAAAAAAGTGTGAAGATCCGTAAGTATGCTTGTCAATTTTTGTAAACATGTATAATTGTTGAACTTTGTATACATCACATAAGTAAAAGTGTTGAACTCCCCGGGAAAACCCGATGTTTTCCCAAAACATAAAATTACGTGTCTTATTTATTGTTATACCGATACGACGATTGTTTTTGATTACCCAGGTGACATTGGATTAATTATGGGTTGTGAGTTGTTATAATCACGCATTAATGAAAATGACTAGTTTATAACTACCAATTACAAACGATCCTTTAGGCGTCGTCCGTACTACTCACTTAATCCAACCACCCTGACTTCTCATAGCCCCACAACCGAGGAGAAAGGAGGGTATGAAGCCCCCTTTATTTCCATAAGTTGTTCAAGACTATCGGGAATGCGAAAGGCGCTTGGCCCGACTTGCATTTGACTTCTCGACTTCATTAGCAGTACCAATGGACCCTTGGGGCCTAACGGCACAATAGAGCTATTGAAAGTCCTTTTACATAGAATTAGGTCATAGAAGGCCCAATAACATGTAAGCGCGTTCCCTTCGGACCTAAAGATCATGTTATTGGGCTAGCAAGACCCAACAAGCACGATTTGAAACTTTCAAGCCCAAAGATTGAATATTGACTCCTCGTAGATTTTGCGTGTTTATTGAAGTACTATTGTTTATTGATTTTTGATTTGTTATTGATTCGAGACCGAATCAATTCATTTGGTAACGATATTGGTGTTGAAAGTGTATTTGTTATTACGTTTCGCCGGTAGTCGTGGATCTCGTATTTTGTCTTAAGGGGTTTATTTGTTTAAAAGTAAGATTTTACCTTTTCATGACCCTTCTTTGATAAAATTTGCACTTTTAATTCCTTATATATAAGAATTTCCATTTTTGTCCTTAAACCAATTTTTTTGACACTTTAGTACCATAACTTATTGAAAAGACATTTCCAGCTAAGGGTAAGTGGGTATCCCAAGACTTCCCAAAGTCTATCACATATGCGCGAAGAATTTCCATTTTTGTCCTTAAACCATGGTTCGTTTGCTTTGACCGTCCGTTTGTGGGTGATAAGCGGTGCTCATGTCGAGATGGGTTCCAAGTGCTTTCTGAAGTGATTGCCAGAAACATGAAGTGAATGTACTGTCTCTATATGAGATGATAGACACTGGTACTCCGTGAAGTCTCACGATTTCTCGAATGTATAATTGTGTCAGTCTCTCCATCTTGTAGGATTCTTTTATTGGCAGGAAATGGGCGGATTTCGTCAGTCGGTCAACTATTACCCATATAGTGTCTAATCCGTCCGACGTTTTGGGTAGCTTGGTCATAAAGTCCATGGAAATCCCTTCGCATTTCCACTCGGGGATCACCGATTGCTGTAATAACCCCGAGGGCTTCTGGTACTCCACCTTTACTTTGGCGCAAGTAAGGCATTTGCTGACATAGGTGGCAATTTCTGCCTTCATGTTAGGCCACCAATAATGTTGTTTAATATCCAAGTACATCTTGTCCGAACCTGGATGGATGGAGTATCGCGTCTTGTGAGCTTCATTCATGACTACCTCCCTAAATCCTCCGAGTTTAGGGAACCAAATACGGTTCATGAAATAGAATACTCCATCCTCTTTTACCTCTAGATTCTTCTCCGTTCCACGTAACGCTTCGCTTGCTCTGTTTTCCGTCTTCATGGTATCTGACTGGGCTACCCCGCTGAGTGGTTAGGTGAGATTGGATGGTTATTGAGAGACTTTTCGCACGACGATTAGAGTACTCCTTCCGGCTCAAGGCATCGGCTACCACGTTGGCCTTGCCTGGGTGGTACTTGATTTCACACTCGTAATCATTTAATAATTCAACCCATCTTCGTTGCCTCATATTCAGCTCTTTCTGATTCAAGATGTGCTGGAGGCTCTTGTGGTCCATTAAGATGGTGCACGTCGTACCATAAAGGTAATGTCTCTAAGTCTTTAGAGCAAAGACCACTGCTCCCAATTCTAGGTCATGGGTCGTATAATTCACTTCGAGTGTCTTTAGTTGGCGGGATGCGTAAGCTATCACTCTTCCATGCTGCATGAGAACGCAACCTAAACCCTGATTTGACGCGTCACAGTAGACCACGAAATCTTCCGTTCCCTTTGGTAGAGATAGTACCGGGGCACTGCAGAGCGCTTGCTTCAGAGTTCGGAATGAAACTTCTTGTTTGTCCGTCCATTTGAATGGTACGCCCTTTTTCGTAAGCGAGGTAAGTGGCTTGGTGATCTTAGAGAAGTTTTGAATGAACCTCCTATAGTAGCCTGCTAGGCCTAAGAATTGGCGAATTTCTGTGGGTGTCGTCGGGACTGCCCATCCTTCAACGGCTTTGACCTTAGAAGGATCCACATGAATTCCTTCCCGACTAACAACATGACCTAGGAAGTTCATGCTACGGAGCCAGAACTCATACTTGGAGAGTTTTGCGTATAGCTTTTCCGTTCGCAGGGTTTCCAGGATTTGTCGGAGATGTTGGCCATGTTCTTCTTTGCTTCGGGAATAGACTAGAATGTTGTCAATGAAGACGATAACAAAGTTGTCGAGGAATGATCGACAGATTCAGTTCATCAGGTCCATAAATGCGGTAGGGGCATTTGTTAGACCGAAGGGCGTTACGACAAATTCATAATGTCCATAACGAGTTCGGAAAGCGGTTTTGGGAATATCCTCTTCCCGGACCTTGAGCTGATGGTACCCGGACCGTAGATCTATCTTAGAGAAGTAACTAGCTCCTTGGAGCTGGTCAAATAGATCGTCGATTCGTGGGAATGGATAGCGATTTTTGACAGTGAGTTTGTTTAGCTCTCTGTAATCAATGCACATTCTAAAAGATCTGTCCTTCTTTTTGACAAAGAGGACCGGAGCTCCCCATGGTGAGTAGCTGGGTCGGATGAATCCCTTGCCCAGGAGTTCGTTGAGTTGGCTAGACAATTCCTGCATTTCAGCAGGAGCTAGCCGATAAGGCGATTTAGCATGAGGGATTGCTCCTGGAACGAGATCAATTTGGAACTCAACTTGTCTCTTTGGGGGTACTCCAGGAAGATCTTCAGGAAATACGTCTGGGAATTCACGTGCTACTGGAATGTCTTGAATGTTAACCTCTTCCATGGTTTTATCCACTATGTGAGCCCGGAACGTCAAATCGTTCTTTCTTAGAAGCTTCTGTGCCTGGATGCACGTGATGAGGCGAAGGTTCGAGCTAGGTTTGTCTCCGTAAATAACTAGGGTTTCGTGATTGGGAAGGTGAAGGCGAACGACCTTCTCGCGACACATAATTTCAGCATGGTGGGGGCTTAACCAGTCCATGCCAATAACCACATCGAAACTCCTAATGGAAACAGGCATTGAGTCTATTCGAAAGACGTGTTGATTCAGGGTTAGGGTACATCCGATGTAGATTTCCCCAATGGATTCGGTTTTCCCATTGGCCATTTCCACCGTAAAGGTTTCATTGAGCTTCTGGGGTTGTTGTTTTAACAAATGTTTAAATTTATTGCTCACAAAGCTTCGCTCTGCTCCGGTGTCAAATAGGATGCATGCATAAGTGTGGTTTAGGGGAAACGTACCGGTAACAACAGCAGGATCCTGAATCGCTTCTCCCTGACCCATGGTCAGCACCCTTCCTGTTCCTCCATTTCCAGGATTGTTGTTGTTAGGGCAATTTCGACGGAAATGCCCAGTCCTTCCACATCCATAGCAGGTGTGGCTAGTTCCTGCATTGTTGCCGCCAGTGTTGGTGATGTTGTTGTTGCGGTTATTGTTGTTGATTCTGAGGAGGGTAAGTCCTGCAGTACCTTGCTGTGTGCCCCTTCCGATTGCAACTGGTGCACTGCATCTCTCTGCATTCTCCATTGTGATGGAGACCGCACTTGTTGCACTTGGGAAGATTACCGGAATAAGGTCTAGGAGCACTCAGAGCAGCTGAGGCTGGAGCATGTGGTGTGGATGGAACTTGAGCGGTTGCAGCATTAACTACCACTGTTTGTTGCTTCTTGGATGATTCGGAGCCTTGACGTCCCTTCCTCTTGTTGTTCTTCCCCTTCTTGCTATCATTTTCCTTCTTAACTTCGGTCTTCACTGGCTTCTCACCCTTTTGGTTGTTGTGGTCATACAGCTTCTTGGCCAATCTCTTGGCTCTGTCGAAAGTTTCGGGATTTGCAGCTATCATGTTTCCTTGGATCGGGGAGGTTAGTCCCCAGATGAATTGTTCGATCTTCTTACCCTCTGAGGCAATCATGCCAGGGCACAACAGAGACAGCTCACTAAACCTTGATATGTAGGCATCTATATCAGCGTTCCGGACAGTGAGATTCCACAGCTGTTGTTCCATTTGCTGAATTTCACCACGAGGGCAGTATTCGGCCATCAGCATTTCTTTCATTTCTGCCCATGGCATGGAATTGGCTACGGGGAGTGTCATGGCTTCCATGTGTCCGTTCCACCAAGTGAGCGCTTGTTCAATGAAAGTGCATGCAGCAAACTTCACCTTCATCTCCCAAGACAATCGCATATCTCGAATACCGATTCCACCTTCTCGATCCACCGTTTCAGGGTGATCTCCCCTCCAGTGCCGTTAAAGGTTCGTGGTTTGGCGTTGGTGAAGTCTTTGTAGGAACATGTTTTCGTGGGTCCTTGATTCATCCCGTTGTTCGAACTTCCGGCCCCTTGTCCGTTGGCTCCTCCATTGTTCCCTTGGTGAATTTGTGCCATCGCTGCGGTGACCGCAGCAGATACAGCTGTCTGGAATGCAGCTGATTCGACTTCGGGTGGGGTTGGTCCAGGGTTTCCGCGAGTGGGTCGTTGAGGTATCTTTCTGTCATGGAACGGAAAGATGTTGAGTGTCTGTGGTTTTTGGTGAGGTTGTGATCCTATAGACTAGGTGCGTGGCACAACTTAAGTACTTCTACAATTTAGCATACAGTCATGGATACGTAACACATAGCAGGTTATAACGTCACAATAAAACATGTAAAATCTTTCATTACTATTACCCACACTTTGATACATGAAAATTTTGCTCGAAAGAGCATACATAAGCGGTACTAGTTTGACAGCATAACGGCTCTATGAGTAGTGTAGTCAGTTAAACATAGAGTCGGGGTACATAACATAGATCCTAATGACCTAGTACTAAAAACTGATACTGCTATCCCTAGTCGCGGTGAGATGTGCCTGGGGGTGGTGCCGAGGAAGTGGATGCTCCCTGAAGACAAGCCACCTGTTTTTTTGCGTTCCAGAGTCGAGACTCCCACCTCACCTGCCTCATATGGAACTCTTGAAGAACGTCTGGTGTCTCCTGCTCTGCACGTTCGACCCTAGTCCACAGCTGGCGTACTTGGTCGGCGATTGAAACGACCCAAAAATACGACCCACAAATTTCGTTTTTCAATATAACCAAAAACCATAATCTGAGTGTCATATCATAAAACCATACGTGATGTATCCCAAACATAATAAAAACACTGTGCGGAAAACTGTATCATATCAAAATCAAAAACTAAATCAACTCCCAGGATAAAAGCTGAAGCTGTGGTGTGTGTGATGCCATCATCCCGAGCTCTTCCCTCTGCTTGCGGAAGTACCTGAAACCAAAACTGAAACTGTAAGCACGAAGCTTAGTGAGCTCCCCCAAACTACCACATACCATACAGTAACATATCAAGCACATACTGGGGCCTTGCCCCCTCCATCGGACAAAGTCCGAAGCTGACTGACTGGGACCTTGTCCCCTACATCGGACCGAAGTCCGAAGCTAACTGACTGGGGCCTTGCCCCCTCCATTGGACCGAAGTCCGAAGCTGACATCGGACCGAAGTCCGAAGCTGACTGGGACCTTGTCCCCTACATCGTACCGAAGTCCGAAGCTGACATCGGACCGAAGTCCAAAGCTGAATGGGACCTTGTCCCCTACATCGAACCGATGTCCGAAGCTGACATTGGACCGTAGTCCAAAGCTGACTGGGACCTTGTCCCCTACATCGGACCGAAGTCCGAAGCTGACTGAACATAGCATAAACATATCACTATCATGACCACACATAAATCCTGTCTGAGCCACGAAGGCATCAAACATGCTGACTATTGCATCGGATCAAAATCCGGATACTACTGCTAGCTAAACGGGCCGACATTGTGGCCTTAGACCCGTTCCTATTGAAAGGAAACTCACCTCGTGAACTGGCTGCTGAGTGAATGGCTCTGAGGGCTAACTGCTACTGCTCCGGTATCTCCCCGGCTACAAGTCCATAAACACACTCAATCAAATACTAAACACTGCACTGGGTAAAATGACTCTTTTACCCTTGGTCAAAGTCAACTCTCGGTCAAGGTCAATCTCTCGGTCAAAGTCAACTCTCAGTTGACCTGACTCGCTGAGTTGGGCCGCCAACTCGCCGAGTCCCTATTCCCACTCCTCGACCCTACTCGCTGCTACTCGTCGAGTATGGTATCGACTCGACGAGTACCCTCTCGATCCAAGAACTCAGACAATCTTCATCCGACTCGCCGAGTCATATGAACTCGCTGAGTCCTCTCCACTACTCACTGATCCCACTCGACACCGCTCAAAAGGAAGAAATCGGGGACTCGCGACTCGAGTCACCGAGTCGTTCTTCCGACTCGCCGAGTCACCGCCATGCAACTATTCTACACTCGATTCTGCTCGAATCCAATACATACAAATGATAGATCTGAGTCCAATAAGCTGATTTACCACATAAAGTTTCCAACTTTACGTGTACAAACACATGAAAAAGGGAATAAAGGCTAAAAGATGCTTAAAAGGGGTAGATCTAGGGTTAATATGCAAAATAGCTCCATAAAGGCAATAGATCTGGGTGCTACAACTCCTAAATAAACAGATCTAAGGATATCTCGGCATAATAGGGTTTCCAAATCAACATAAGGCCTGAGAAAAGCATCAACTAGATCTAGAGGGGGTTTTAAAGCATAAAAGGGAAGGAAATCTGAAGAATACCTCAAAGAGCTCTTGCTTTCCCTTGAATCTCTGCTCTACAATCCTTCTCCTTGCTCCTTTCTTCTTCTCCTTCTTCAAGCCTTCACAAATGCACACAAGATCACTTAAAATCACTCAAGAACGAATTAGGGTTTTCTCACAGCTTCTGAGGGTGAAGGAGGCGAGAATGGAGGCCATAAGGCGGCTTAAATAGTGGGCAACCCGGGGATTTAGGGTTTCTCCCAAACGGACAAACTCGCCGAGTCGCCAGCTAACACGTGCTCGAAATCCCGTCCCTACTCGGCGAGTCAGGCTATGAACTCGCCAAGTCCCTCTTGCAAAACTTCAAAATAAATACCAAGGAATCATCATACCGGAGACGGGTCGTTACAATTCTCCCCCACTTATCTCAGACTTCGTCCTCGAAGTCTGCTACAGCTGGATCTGCAAATATCTCTGGGTAGTGCTCTCTCATATCCTCCTCAGCCTCCCACGTCCATTCAGACCCCTTCCGGTGCTGCCACTGCACCTTCACTAACTGAATTTCCTTGTTCCTCAAGGTCTTGGTCTTCCGGTCTAGAATCGCGACCGGCCTCTCAATATAATTCAGGCTGCTATCAACCTGAATATCCTCTAGGGGAACGACTGCCGACTCATCTACCAAACACTTCCTCAACTGAGACACATGGAAAGTGTTGTGGATCTGACTAAGCTCCTCAGGAAGATCTAACCGATAAGCAACCTGACCCACCCGGGCCAAAACCCTGAAAGGACCAATAAATCTGGGGCCCAACTTGCCCCTCTTCCGGAATCTGATGACACCCTTCCAAGGTGAGACCTTCAGAAGGACCATATCTCCCACCTGGAACTCCAAGTCCGAACGCCTCCTGTCGGTGTAGCTCTTCTGCCGACTCTGCGCAGTCTGCAGTCTGCTACGGACCTGCTGGATCAACTCGGTCGTCTTGAGCACCATCTTTGTGCTCCCAATGACCCGCTGACCGACCTCGCCCCAACAAATCGGGGTCCTACACTTCCCCCCATACAGCATCTCAAAGGGAGGTCGATCAATGCTCGCATGATAACTGTTGTTATACGAAAATTCCGCCAACGGAAGATACGTATCCCAACTGCTACCGAAATCTAGAATACATGCCATAAGCATGTCCTCGAGAGTCTGAATCGTCCTCTCGCTCTGCCCATCCGTCTGAGGGTGAAAAGCGGTGCTGAAATGGAGACGAGTACCCATCTCGTCGTGGAACCGCTTCCAGAATCTGGATGTAAAACGGACATCTCGGTCTGACACCACCGATACCGGCACTCTTCGTCAACCGATCCACTACTACCCATATCGAATCCACTCCTCGTGCGGTCCTGGGAAGCTTGGTGACAAAATCCATGGTGATGTCCTCCCATTTCCACACGAGAATGTCTAACGGCTGCATCTTGCCGTGAGGTCTCTGGTGCTCCGCCTTGACCTTCCGGCAGGTCAGGCATCTCTCGACATACCAGGCGACGTCCCGCTTCATGCAGGGCCACCAATAATCAGGTCGAAGATCTCGATACATCTTCGTTGCTCCTGGGTGGATAGAAAACCGAGACTTATGAGCCTCATCCATCAACACTTGCCGTACTCCACCCCAATACGGTACCCACACCCTCCCGTGAAGCGTCAGCAATCCCCGACTGTCATAATCAAAGAGGCTACTCGGCCCACTATCCTCTCACACTTCTGCCTCTCCTCCTTGAGGCCCTCCACCTGAGCCTCCTTGATCCGCTCCAACAACGGAGTGATCACTGTCATCCTCAAACACAGATCCCCGATAGGGGCCGCCGACACTTTGCGGCTTAGGGCGTCGACCACCACGTTGGCCTTCCCTGGATGGTAGAGGATCTCACAATCATAATCCTTTAGCACATCTAACCACCTCCTCTGCCTCATGTTCAGACTCGGCTGATCCATAAGGTACCTCAAACTCTTGTGATCCGTGTAAATAGTACAACGGACCCCATAAAGGTAATGCCTCCAAATCTTGAGGGCAAACACAACTGCCCCCAACTCCAAATCATGGGTAGGATAATTAGCCTCGTGAGGCTTCAACTGTCTCGAGGCATAAGCTATCACATGGCCTCGCTGCATCAATACTGCTCCCATACCTGTGATCGAGGCATCACAGTAGACTACGAAGTCCTCTACTCCCTCTGGCAAGGTAAGAATCGGGGCCTCGCACAATCTCTGTCTGAGGGTCTCGAACGCTGCCTGCTGCTCAGGCCCCCAACGAAATACCACCGACTTCTTGGTCAGTCGGGTGAGCGGCACTGCTATCTTGGAGAAATCATGAATTAATCTCCGATAATACCCTTCCAACCCTAGGAAGCTCCGAATCTCAGATGGAGACTTCGGGACCTCCCACTGCATCACGACCTCTATCTTGGCCGGGTCTACCAAAATACCCTTCTAGTTGACGAGGTGACCAAGGAACTGCACCTCGCGCAACCAGAACTCACATTTGGAGAACTTTGCGAAAAGTCTCTCCCTCCTCAAAGCCTCCAGCACCTCCCGCAGGTGCTCCTCATGCTGCTCCTGCGTCTTGGAATATACCAAGATATCATCTATGAATACTATCACTGACCGATCCAGCATCGGCCTGCACACGCGATTCATGAGATCCATGAACGCGGCTGGAGCATTGGTGAGCCCAAATGGCATCACCATAAACTCATAATGACCATACCTGGTCCTGAAAGCAGTCTTCTGTACATCCTCATCTCTAACCCGCATCTGATGATAACCGGAGCGTAGATCGATCTTGGAGAACCAAGACGCTCCCTGAAGCTGATCAAACAAATCATCTATCCTCGGAAGTGGGTAACGGTTCTTCACCGTTACCTTATTCAACTCCCGATAATCTATACACATACGATGCGACCCATCCTTCTTCCTCACAAACAGGATCGGCGCTCCCCAAGGCGAACTGCTCGGCCGAATGAAACCCTTGTCTAACAGCTCCTGCAGCTGTGTAGACAACTCCTGCATCTCAGGGGGAGCTAGTCGATACGGTGCTTTCGCTATCGGAGCCGCACCAAGAATTAGGTCGATCCAGAACTCAACCTGTCTCTCAGGAGGTATCCCTGGCAAATCCTCGGGAAACACATCCGGGTAGTCTCGTACAATAGGAACATCATCAACTGTCATCTTGCCCTTCTCCCGGGCATCCAAGACGTAAGCTACAAAACCGGTGCAACCCTGCTGAACATAGTGCCTCGCCCTTGCGGCGGAACAAAAGGTTGGTCCACGTTGTGGCCTCTCGCCCTGAATCACTAACTCTCCCCCACTGGGAGTGCGAACCCTCACTAGCTGAAGCTCACAACCAATCACCGCCCCATTGGGGCTTAGCCAATCCATGCCCACAATAACATTATTCCCTCGCAGGGGAATAGGTACCAGGTCCACTGAAAACTGCTCATCGAACAACTGAAGAGAACACCCTCTATGCACTCTGCCGACCCTCACGGTCCTATCATCTGCTATCTCAACCTCTAATGGACAATCCAGCTCCCCTGGAGCTCTACTAAATCTCTTGCTAAGCGCAAGCGATACGAATGATCGGGTAGCCCCCGAATCGAATAATACCATAGCAGAAATGCCGTTCACAGAGAATGACCCTAAATAAAACATACAATCATAAGCAATATTCAAACGATAATAATAATAAAGAGATGAAGGGAAGATACATACCCGTCACCACATCAGGAGTCGCTCGCGCCTCCTCTGCTGTCATCTGAAACGCCCTACTCTTCGCCACTGGCGCATCAGCTCGGCCCTGCCGGCCATCTGTAATCCTCAAAGTAGCAGGGGCAGGTGCAGCCACCTTCCCTGCTGCGGCTAAGCTCGGACACTGGGACTTTTTATGTCCCCTCTGATTGCACTGAAAGCAAATCAGATCTGATGCTGCAACGGCAGTAGCAGGGGCCGTACAATCCCTACTCAAATGCCCAGTCCGACCGCACTTGTAGCAGCCGGAACTCCCAGCCTTGCACGCTCCATCGTGCATCTTCCCACACCTACCACATCGACCGTGGCTCGGCTGTCCCCTGGACCTGTGATCTAAAACCCTGGGCTTTTTGCCCGAACCGCCTGAACCCGAAACCGCCTCCGGTTTCCTCTTCTTCTCCATCTCGAGATCAATCTCCCTCTCCCGAGCCCTAGCAATCATATCTTCCAGCGTTTTACAGCTGGACCGGCTCACAAACTGGCGGATATCGCTCCGCAACATCTCATGATAACGGGCCTTCTTCATTTCCTCATCAGCTACGTACTGAGGAATGAGAAGTGCCCTCTCCCTGAACTTGGCGGTGATCTCCGCCACTGTCTCTGTAGTCTGGGTGAGGTCCTGAAACTCCCTAGCTAACTGCTGCACCTCAATGACCGGTGCAAACTCCGCCCTGAACCTGGTAGAGAAATCAGCCCAGGTCATGGTGTCCAATGCTGCATCATCCCCAATGGCATGTCCGACCAACTCCCACCAATCCCGTGCCCTGTCCTTCAGAAGACAGGACGCCAATCTGACCTTGTCCCCCTCGGGACACCTGCTAGTGCGAAAAGCGTTGGCCACATCCGCCAACCATCTGGTACTCGCTATGGGGTCTCGCTCCACATGCCCTGAACTCCCTGAAAGTAAGGGTGCGCGACCCCATCATGGCCGCCACCTCGGCACGGAAGGTGCCCAATCTCTCATCCATCAGCTCTAGAATCCCCTCCTTAATCGAACCGAAGATTATAGGAGTCTGCTCTATAATGATGCGCGTAATCTCCGAAGAAAGAAACTCTCGGGTCTGCTCATCCATGCGCTCATCCCCCGAGCCTGAACCTGATCCCTCCCCGGCACCTCCACTGCCGGCTGCTGGTCTCGAATGTAAAACCACCATTCTGAAACACATCACAACTACATCAGAAAACTGAAATATCTCAAGGGATCATTGATACTACAACTAGCTCCCTGGTCTTGTCTCGGCCTTTCTTGATTCGAGTACGGATCCTCTGCTTTCAGTAGTACGGGCCCATACTACCTTCCACATCTATCTGTACTTTCTTCAAGAACTGCCTTGACACCACCAAGTCACTTCTACTACTACTGATCTCTGCTACTCTCATCCTAGGCTTGACCTAGGGAAACCTCAGACTCAACTCAACTAGTCCTCAGCTGCTGAAGGTCTCCTTATAATACTAATTAGCCACCACCTGAACACCATCACATGTGACGAGGATTAGATAATCCTTCAAGTAAAAGACTCGTCCCTATAACGGTTGGACTCAAACAAGAGCTGCGTAATAGGGCCAATTCCGGCACTCTGGGATTATTCAACCCTGATCACATGTGGTGTGACATGTTCACCTAATGGCTAACTCCCATTACTCAGAACCCCACAAAGCACGAAGCAAGCAGCATTCGGATAAAGGAAACATACTCAGGCAAAACTATTCTCATATTGAGAAACTGTACTAGCATACAATGCTAAGCTCATACTATCAGGCATAACCTAAACAGGCTATCCTACTGCTGTCTACTCAATACTAGCATGCAATACTCATAAAGCTGTAACACATAAAGCAGGCACATAAGGCATCCTCCTAGATCCTTAGTCCTATACTAGCATGCTGTTCTACTGAAACTGAAACTGAACAAATAACTTGTATGGGTAATTTGGGAGTACTTACTTGAGCTCGGCTGATCGCATGCACCACACCCTTATCTCGTTTTAAAAAAAAAATTCTTTCTTTCTAAGTGTTTTCAAAATTCTTTTAGAAAACATTTTCCTTTTAAAAATCTTTTTATTTCCCCTTAGTTTGAGTTCAGATACACCCGGAAGTGTATCCGAATCCCTCAAACCAGGGCTCTGATACCAACTTGAAACGACCCAAAAATACGACCCAAAAATTTCGTTTTTCAATATAACCAAAAACCATAATCTGAGTGTCATATCATAAAACCATACGTGATGTATCCCAAACATAATAAAAACACTGTGCGGAAAACTGTATCATATCTATGTCATATAAAAATCAAAAACTAAATCAACTCCCAGGATAAAAGCTGAAGTTATGGTGTGTGCGATGCCATCATCCCGAGCTCTTCCCTCTGCTTGCGGAAGTACCTGAAACCAAAACTGAAACTGTAAGCACGAAGCTTAGTGAGCTCCCCCAAACTACCACATACCGTACAATAACATATCAAGCACATACTGGGGCCTTGCCCCCTCCATCGGACGAAGTCCGAAGCTGACTGACTGGGACCTTGTCCCCTACATCGGACCGAACTCCGAAGCTAACTGACTGCGGCCTTGCCCCCTCCATCGGACCAAAGTCCGAAGCTGACATCGGACCGAAGTCCGAAGCTGACTGGGACCTTGTCCCCTACATCGTACCGAAGTCCGAAGCTGACATCGGACCGAAGTCCGAAGCTGACTGGGACCTTGTCCCTTACATCGAACCGAAGTCCGAAGCTGACATCGGACCACAGTCCGAAGCTGACTGGGACCTTGTCCCCTACATCAACCGAATTCCGAAGCTGACTGAACATAGCATAAACATATCATTATCATGAACACACATAAATCCTGTCTGAGCCACGAAGGCATCAAACATGCTGACTACTGCATCGGATCAAAATCCGGATACTACTGCTAGCTAAACGGGCCGGCATTGTGGCCTTAGACCCGTTCCTACTGAAAGGAAACTCACCTCGTGAACTGGCTGCTTAGTGAATGGCTCTGAGGGCTAACTGCTGCTGCTCCGGTATCTCCCCGGCTACAAGTCCATAAACACACTCAATCAAATACTAAACACTGCACTGGGTAAAATGACTCTTTTACCCTTGGTCAAAGTCAACTCTCGGTCAAGGTCAATCTCTCGGTCAAAGTCAACTCTCAGTTGACCTGACTCGCCGAGTTGGGCCGCCAACTCGCCGAGTCCCTATTCCCACTCCTCGACCCTACTCGCTGCTACTCGTCGAGTATGGCATCGACTCGCCGAGTTATAAGAACAACTCGCCGAGTCCCTCCATTACTGAGTCTACCCTCGAACTCGCTGAGTCCACTCCACTACTCACTGATCCCACTCGACACCGCTCAAAAGGAAGATATCGAGGACTCGCGACTCGACTCGCCGAGTCATTCTTCCGACTCGCTGAGTCACCGCCATGCAACTATTCTACACTCGATTCTGCTCGAATCCAATACATACAAATGATAGATCTGAGTCCAATAAGCTGATTTACCATGTAAAGTTTCCAACTTTACGTGTACAAACACATGAAAAAGGGAATAAAGGCTAAAAGATGCTTAAAAGGGGTAGATCTAGGGTTAATATGCAAAATAGCTCCATAAAGGCAATAGATCTGGGTGCTACAACTCCTAAATAAACAGATCTAAGGATATCTCGGCATAATAGGGTTTCGAAATCAACATAAGGCTTGAGAAAAGCATCAACTAGATCTAGAGGGGGTTTTAAAGCATAAAAGGGAAGGAAATATGAAGTATACCTCAAAGAGCTCTTGCTTTCCCTTGAATCTCTGCTCTACAATCCTTCTCCTTGCTCCTTTCTTCTTCTCCTTCTTCAAGCCTTCACAAATGCACACAAGATCACTTAAAATCACTCAAGAACGAATTAGGGTTTTCTCACAGCTTCTGAGGGTGAAGGAGGCGAGAATGGAGGCCATAAGGTGGCTTAAATAGTGGGCAACCCGGGGATTTAGGGTTTCTCCCAGACGGACAGACTCGCCGAGTCCAGAATATGGACTCGCCGAGTCGCCAACTAACACGTGCTCGAAATCCCGTCCCTACTCGGCGAGTCAGGCTATGAACTCGCCGAGTCCCTCTTGCAAAACTTCAAAATAAATACCAAGGAATCATCATACCGGAGACGGGTCGTTACAGAGATGCTCTGAGCGAGGTCGTCGGTGTTCCGTAATCGTCTCACCATGACCGGAAGGGATCGATCGGACGGTCCTCCGTCCCTCAGGTCAAAGAACTCGCGCGACATGCCGAATGGGGGTCGCTGTCCCTGTTGTCTGTTCTATCTCCAAAGATCAATACCCCAGGGAGTGTAGGACCAGTGGGGCCCACCCGGTAAGCGGGCACCCTAATCGGATAAGGGGGGTTGATGACTTCGGACTCTGCGTCTGAATCACCCTCTTCAGTGTCGTCGGGTTCCTCCTCAAAGCTTCCTTCATCTTCTTCCTCCTCCTATTCTTCTTCTGGTTCGGCAGGCTCGCCCTCGACTTCTGCCTCCGGTTCCCCGTCAGATTCCTCCTCGGGGTCTTCCTCAGGCTCTTCATCTAACCATCCGTTATTTCCCTGGTTAGGGAAGTAAGGATCTCTGTGGTGATGGAAACCAGCCATGCTGTCTGCGAGAGTGTGTAAATATGCTAACATTATCCTTAGGATGCTACAACTATTGTACAGACTAAACATATGTTCTCTTTTTGGTGATAAAGGGGTATGTTTTCAGGTTCCCTAGCTATCACGATCTCCTCAGAACGTGTAATAGTTATACCTTGGAGGGAATGTAGTTGATCAGGCTACATCCACTCCTTGATTTGAGTAGAACAGCTCTGGCTTAACCGAGATACTAGCATTATCTTGTTTGGTTTGGTATTATGTTATTGTTCCTAATGAAAGCAAGGGTGTTTTATTGTTATGTTTTACTTGATTTATTCAGAGTTGTGTTAGTCCCTCTTTGGGTTTGTATTTGCATATCAATGTGTGGTTACATATGCTAGTTCACTATAAACAGAGCTCTGATACCAACCTGTAACACCCCCGAACCAAACGGCGGAAACGTCCGAGGGCTATTGTGACTTAATTGAATACCATCACAATGATTATACTTGAATCATAACATCATTCATCACCATGCATTGAAATATTATAGCTGATATTGTTTACATTCGGTACATTGTTTTAAACATTACAAATCCATAACATAAACCGTTCGATAATAAATTTTAGCAAAACACCATGACATCACTTGGTACTTATTCTTCGGTTTACCTGTTGCCTGAGAATACAAGTATTTTGGAAAAACGTCAACATATGAAATGTTGGTGAGTTCATATGTAATGTTGTGAAAAATGATTTCTGTGAAGTTTGAAAAACCCAGAAAATCCGATATTTTCTGAAAAGATTATTGTTTATAAAAAAAAGTGTGAAGATCCATAAGTATGCTTGTCAATTTTTGGAAACATGTATAATTGTTGAACTTTGTATACATCACATAAGTAAAAGTGTTGAACTCCCCGGGAAAACCCGATGTTTTCCCAAAACATAAAATTACGTGTCTTATTTATTGTTATACCGATACGACGATTGTTTTTGATTACCCAGATGACATTGGATTAATTATGGGTTGTAAGTTGTAATAATCACGCATTAATGAAAATGACTAGTTTATAACTACCAATTACAAACGATCCTTTACGCGTCGTCCGTACTACTCAATTAATCCAACCACCAAGACTTCTCATAGCCCCACAACCGAGGAGAAAGGAGGGTATGAAGCCCCCTTTATTTCCATAAGTTGTTCAAGACTATCGGGAATGCGAAAGGCGCTTGGCCCGACTCGCATTTAACTTCCCGACTTCATTAGCAGTACCAATGGACCCTTAGGGCCCAACGGCACAATAGAGCTATTGAAAGTCCTTTTACATAGAATTAGGTCATAGAAGGCCCAATAACATGTAAGCGCGTTCCCTTCGGACCTAAAGATCATGTTATTGGGCTAGCAAGGCCCAACAAGCACGATTTGAAACTTTCAAGCCCAAAGATTGAATATTGACTCCTCATAGATTTCGCATGTTTATTGAAGTACTATTGTTTATTGATTTTTGATTTGTTATTGATTCGAGACCGAATCAATTCGTTTGATAACGATATTGGTGTTGAAAGTGTATTTGTTATTACGTTTCGCCGGTAGTTGTGAATCTCTTATTTTGTCTTAAGGGGTTTATTTGTTTAAAAGTAAGATTTTACCTTTTCATGACCCTTCTTTGATAAAATTTGCACTTTTAATTCATTATATATAAGAATTTCCATTTTTGTCGTTAAACCATTTTTTTGACACTTTAGTACCATAAGTTATTGAAAAGACATTTTCAGCCCAAATTTACTTTGTAAACAGCTTAAGTCCTTCAAAAATGAAGTTTTCTCGGTTGGAACCCCCATTTTCGCAACTTTTACAGTTTTGGCCCAAAATGGAAAAGTTTTGCATTTTTGATCCCTTTTGAATTTGAAAAACATTTTTGACCTTTGAAATGGTTTTAATATACTTGAAGTCCCCTGTTTTAAAAAAGTTACCTTTCCAGCCCCTAAAATTTAAAAATTTCGCAAATTGGAGCTTATTGGGCCGAAAAGCCCATTTTAGCCCATTAGGTTCAAAATTTACATTTTAAACCCCTCAAAAATGTTGATATTCGGAAAAATTGTATTAGAAACTGTTTGGACCCTTTTCAACCTCCATAAATTATAATTTGTTGTTTTGGGCCCTTAGTTTTGTATTTTTGACAATTTAAGCCCAAAAATGGGTTTTATGTCCAAATATGTTCATCCTAACCAAATGAACTATTTTTCTTGACTTGATTTGTGTAAAATGGTGTAAGTTATGTTTATTTCATCCCTCATGTTATAGATCTCGGTTTTTAGGTACTTTTTGGCTAACATATTCATCACAACACATGATATTACACACAAACATGCATCAAATCACACAAAACATACATTTACTCATAGATCTACACATTTGCTTGTATTCTCCCCCAGAAAAACTCACAAAAACCAAAAGAAAGGGGGTATGAAGCTCACCTTGAGTTGTAGTTTTGGTTTTCAAGAAGATTGGAAGGAGTTTGATGTTGTTTTCGGCCCTAACAAGCCTTCCTTTGATGATTTCGAACTTAGAGGGTTTCTAAGAGAGTGATCATGATTTTGCATGGATTAGAAAGAGATTTTTGATAAAAACAAAGAACCTAGATCATAAATCCAAGCATGATCTTACCTTAGATGAAGAATTTGTGGAAATATCTTCTTGAAAAACCTTCTAAATTTCGAGAACTTGATGAAGAGTGGAGGGAGTTTCCTTGGGAGATTTGTGAGAGAAATGTGTGTGTGTGTGTGTGTGTCCTTGGAATCGGCCGAGAGCAAGAGAGAGAGGAGAGAAGAGTAATTTTTGAAGTGAGTTACATGAAAACATGAGATGGCATGGATGTTTGAAGTGTAATAACCTAGATATGTTCCATGCAAAGATTAGGTGTCATGCAAAAGTCAACTTCTTTTTCTCCTCTTGGGCTTGGGCCGAGAATTAGAGAGGAAGAGAAAAGAATTTGGGCCTTGTATGCTTAAGCCTTTTTCATGGTTATGTTAAGTGATGTTTGGTCCAAATAATCATAAATGTGAGTCTTATGACCTATTAGGGCTAAATTAGGTTAATTATGGCCCAAAATGGCTCATATAATTAATTTATTTCATTCTAGGCCCAATATGGCCCAAAATATTGAAATAAATGGAAGTGGGTCCAATTAGAGCCCATTTAAGAGTTCTAAGCCTAAGGTGGTCAAATTGGAAGCTTATTGGTCCATTGGGCCTAATATGGAAGTCCTAGTCCAAAATGGACTTAAACAAGAACTTATAGGGTCTCCAATTGCTTATTCACTACTTGAAATGCTTGCATGGGGTGTTTGATTGAAATTTTGTTGTCATAGAGTATGCATCATACATGCTCTTATGTCTTTAATTCATAATTTGACTTAAGAGTTGTAGTTACAAGGCACAAAGATTTTCTAGTTGTGACAATATCCCCAAACCGTAAACCCTCCCGAAACCATAAACGCCGAAGAACTTTCAAACGTCGATTACTCCCCCAATTTTCAGTCGATTTGATGAACCGATTACATTTTCCCAGTCGGTTTTAACATACCTTCGAAGTAGAATAACTGATTTCACGAAAAATTAACACAAAAATTCGAGGATTTGAGAGAGAGAGGAACAGTTTACTGCCGCAAGGAGAGGGAAGAAGGTGAAAAGGGTTTACCACAGTAAACTCCTCCTTTTATACCCCCTTCGAGTTTTAGAGTCTCCCACACAGTTTGATGCACAATCCAAATTCCAATAAGATTTTTCAAAAATAAAACTTTTGTGGAAATAAAAATAAAAATAAAAATAAAAATAAAATTTAAACTAAAATTAAAATAAACAAATTTTTAAAGTTTAAGAATTAAAATAAATTTTTGACAATTATAAAAATAAAAATAAAAATAAAAATAAAATAAAATAAAAAATGCAGACAAAATTTTATCTCAAGATTTACTGAAATTTTCTTGTGATGCTGGGATCAAAGTTGTTAGACAGTCTTAATCCACTTGTCGGTATCTTCCATATTCACATCTTTGTCTGGTCGATCATCGGTATTGTGGTCCACTTAAACATGAAAAACTATGACAATTTTAGGACATACTAATAATTGTAAGACAAAGTGATCCTAAGTTCCTATATATTATATCTGATCCAAAGTTCTTAGATATTATATCTTAAGGAACATTCATCTGACGACGACCAGGGATATTGTTGTCCACCTAAATTGAGCAGCGAGATCTATAGACAATCTTTGAGTGTTCAATTTTAATTGTACTGGAACATGTTTCCCGCTTCCTGATATGCCCTAGTAATCAAGGACTTCCAGAGTACTCCTTACATCGGGTGAGCAGACAATTATTAGGAGAGAGGATAGATTCAGATTATTATCACTTATAGTTTTAGAGGGATTGAGAAGTTGAAGGGTGCATATGTTGTGTACCAGGTTGGATTGTTAGTCACGCAAAGGAGACAACATATGGCTAACAGATAAGAAGAATTTCATAGATATAATATGCAGAGAAATAGAGTTGCATATGTTATAGTCCAGGTCGGATTTTGAGTCACGCAGAGGAGGTAACATATGACTAACAGACAGATAGAAAAGAAAACAATTTTCGACAGACCTCATTCATCGGAATTTACCAGTCACCCCATCAATACCAGAATTAAGGACAAAATCCGCACATCGAGGAAAAGTTAAACCACGGTTCCAGATATGGGTTCATTTAATGTGACGAGTAAATTCCCATATATATCTCCCTGCTCAACCTATCCAAGCGTCTTATTGTCAGGCTAAACGGATCTAACTAGGTCAATATTTGTTAGATCTATAAATTTCTTAAGTTCAAGTCTGCCTAGTCAAGTCCATTTAGAATTTTCGTGCCTACCGACGCATCAAACCAGAGCATAGACCCTTCAACTTCGGATACGTTACGCAGACTTAGATTGCATGTTATGACTAGATAATATCACTTCCCAGTCCTTTATCAACAAGCAAAACTTTATGCAACAATTTTTGATTTTTCTGAATTTTTTAATGTTTTTGGATTTTTGAATGTTTTCTGAAAAAAAAATAAAACAGAAGCAGAATATTTTTGGATTTTTAATTTTTTTTGGTTTTCTTTATTTCTCCCCCTAAATTTGTGCATGGAAGAATAAAATGATTGAAATGCTCAAATTTAAACTAACCTACAAAAATTAATCCTCAAAACAAATCATTTTCAAAAATCCCACAAGCACATCGAATCGAGCTTTGTTAAAAGGCTTAGTGAACAGATCCGCCACATTATTGGCAGTGGGAACCTGTTCTAGCCAGATGAGCGAACGCTCATAATAATCTCTGATAAAATGAATTTTGATGTCAATGTGCTTGGTTTTGGAATGTTGGACCGGATTTTTAGTGAATTGAATAGCAGCCTCATTATCACAATGAATTGGGGTTTCTAGATAATTCAAACCGTAGTCCAACAGCTGATGTTGGATCCAGATAACTTGAGAACAGCAAGCTGATGCAGCAATGTATTCCGCTTCTGCAGTTGAGGTAGAGACGGTATGTTGTTTCTTGCACTGCCACGACACCAGCCTATCACCAAGGAATTGGCACCCTCCTGATGTGGATTTCCTGTCAAGCTCACAGACTCCATAATTACTCTCAGCAAAAGCATATAAATCAAATTCAGAATTCTTCGGATACCAAAGACCCAATTTTGGGCTGCCTTTGATATACCGAAAAATTCTTTTGACAGCAATAAGATGTGAAAGTTTAGGATTAGCCTGATAGTGAGCGCATTGACACACTGCAAACATGATGTCGGGACGGCTTGCAGTGAGATACATCAGGGAACCGATCATTGATCTATAGTGAGTTTGATCTACAGATTCGCCATCAATATCTAGGTTCAACAGGGGTCTTTCAGCCATTGGTGTCAATGCAAGCTTTGCGTCTTCAAACCCGAAATTCTCAAGAATATCCTCCACATACTTAGCTTGATGTAGCAGGATTCCGGTTGAACTTTGTTTGACCTGAAGCCCCAGAAACATGGTCATTTCACCTAGAGAACTCATCTCGAATCGCTTCTTTATCACGCCCTCAAACTCTTTGCAAAGCTTTGGATAAGTAGACCCAAAGATAATGTCGTCAACGTAGATCTGAACTAGTATCTGATCATTACCCACATGCTTGATGAATAAAGTTTGATCAATAGTACCGCAAGAGTATCCTTGCTCGAGCAAGTGCTTTGTTAGAGTCGCATACCATGCTCGAGGAGCTTGATGCAACCCATACAACGCCTTGTCCAACTTGTAGACATGATTAGGGAACTTTGAGTTAACAAACCCATTTGGTAGTCTTCACATCCATTTGAGTTAACAAACCCATTAGGGAACTTTGATTAGGGGGTTGATCAACATAAATTTCTTCCTTTACCTTTCCATACAAGAAGGAAGTCTTGACATCCATTTGGTAGACCGTGAATTTCATGTAGGAAGCATATGCGAGAAAGATACGAATAGCCTCCAGACGAGCCACGGGAGCATACACATCAGTATAATCAAGACCCTCGATTTGTCGAAAATCGCGAACCACCAACCTTGCTTTATTGTGCACTATTACACCAGAATCATCCTGCTTATTACGATAGACCCAACGCGTGTGAAGAGACCTTTTGCCCTTTGGTAACTCAACCAACTTCCAAACCCCGAGCTTTTCAAACTGATTTAGCTCTTCATGCATTGCATCTACCCAGCTGGGCTCATTCAAAGCCATTTCAACATTCTTCGGCTCTATTTGAGATATAAAGCAAGAGTAGAGACATGGTTAACATCTCCACTCTGACTTCTGGTTTTGACTCCATCACCATTAGGAGTTTCATTTATAGTCTTATACTCTGGACTATTTGGTTGATCAGATGACTCCCCCTCAGGTGGAGCAGAGAACCTTCTTTCAGATGAAACAGAGGACTCCCCCTCAACCGTTGGAGGTCTGTAGACAACTTCTTCATCTTCGTCTTCAGAAACAATCTTCAAACCAGAAGAGGATCCACTTGAATTATCTGTAGACACATTTAAAGATTTGAAAAGTGATGTGTAATCAAATAACCAGTTGGGACCCACTCGAGCATCTGTTTCATTCTCCTCCAACCAGCGCACGTCATAGGATTCTACTATCTGCTTAGTCTTTTTGTTGTAAACCCTATACGTAGTGAGCGCAGCATACCCTACAAAGTAACAATCATCGGATTTGGCATTGAATTTAGGGTTGGATTCCAAGTGAAGAAGGGTGCAAGGGCAGCCAAATACACGGATGTGGCTGACAGAAGGCTTGTGTCCATAAAGAATCTCGTACGGTGTCTTCAATTGTGCTTTGTTGATTAGAACACGAGTCTGCACGTAGCAAGCAGTGTTAATCGCCTCGGCCCAAAAGAAAACAGGTAGTTTGGAATCACAAAGCATTGTCCTTGCGGCGTCTTTCAAAGTTCTATTTCTCCTTTCAGCAACACCATTTTGTTGAGGCGTGTGAGCAGAGCTATATTGATGCACTATCCCTTTTTCTGCGCAAAAATGGTCAAGAACAACATTCTTGAACTTAGTTCCATTGTCAGTACGAAGCGCCTTCACTTGGTTGTTGTTTTTCTTCTCAATCCTCACAACGAACCTCTTTATCAAATCAGCAACCCCCGCTTTGTTGGATAAGAAGAAGACCCACGTAAACCGAGAGAAATCATCGACCACAACTACACAGTACGAGCTTCTATTGATGCTTAGGACGTTGACCGGAACGAATAAGTACATATGCAATACTTGGAGCACTTGACTGATTGAGTTGACTTGCTCGGGCAGGTGTGGTTTCTGATGATGTTTGCCTTGAGCACAAGAAACACACTTCTCAAATGTAATAAAGTCTCTGACGGGGCAGCCTCGGACCATCTCATTCTTAGCAAGGCGATTCAGGTTTTTCGCATTAGCATGACCGAGCCTTCGGTGCCACAGCATTGCATTTTGTTCGGAGACTTTTGAGAATAGACAAGTGACTTGTTCAGGTAGGTTACTGTTCATATCAATAATGTAAGCATTCCCATCCCGCTTAGATTTGACAAGAATCCACTCTTCCGGGATGACAATGCCTGGCTTGAGAATCATACATTCTTTATCAGTAAAATGGGTAGAGTAGCCTTTGTCGTAGATTTGACAAACACTCAACAAGCTGTGCTTTAACTCGGGAGCGAAGTTGACATTTTCAAAGCTTAGCACTCCATTTGTAACAGTTCCTCTCTGTGTGATCTTGCCACCATCTCCGCCCGCGAAGGAAACATAACCCCCATTAAAAGATTGAATTTCGCTCAATTGGGAGATGTCTCCTGTCATATGCCGGGAGTAGCCGCTATCGACATACCAAGGAAAAACAACATTCCTCCGCAACTGTCCCTGCAAAATGAACGAAATCATTTAGATTTAGGAACCCAGACCATCACAGTCCTGGGGTTCCTTTTTGCTTTCTCTGAATTATCCTTCAGTATTTTCAAATTAGGATCCTCATTCTTAATCACTTCAGAGGATTTTAATGATGGATTGGAAAGTGATTTGGGCTTCCATTGATATTTGGGTTTTACAACATTCTCGGGTGGTTTTGAAACATGTTTCTTAGGAGTTTGCACTGAGTCTCTGGATTTTCTACCAAAAGTGGTGGAAGATCCAGAATTACTCTTAGATGAAACCAATCTTGGTGGGGCCTTGTTCGGTTTTGGCAAACTACTTTGAGCTTTGTTAGTAAAACACCTTTTATTTTATTTTATTTTTAAATTAGCCCTTTTTCTGCTTCAATCATCTTTCCAATCATCCTTTTGAGAACGAGTTCTTGAGGATTCTCTAATTAAAGACCTTCCTCGAGATTCGTTTTCTCGTCTTGGTGACAAGTGGTCTACAAAGATCCTATTTTGACAATTCCTAGCTATATGACCACCAACACCACAATTAAAACAAATCTATGTATTATTTGAATTTGTGCTGCATTTTTCAGATTGATTTTCTTGACAGACACTCTCACTTTTCTCAGAAGAACATGCATGAGGAATAGACTGAGAGATAAGTGAGGGTGTCTCAGATGTTGTGACTTGTGGAATTGATGGTGTTTCATGAGTATCGCAAGCATCAGAATTACCAAACAGTTCATCAAACATATCAAAGAAATTAAATTCAACAGAATCAGATATGGAAGCATCACAAGAAACATCATCGGTCTTAACATCAGAAACGTAAACATTTTCATTTGAAACAGAAAACTTAGAATTAGAAACAGAAGTAGAAACAGATTCTCCAGCTTCATGCTTTGCCTGTTCTAATGGTTGATCTGCAGAGGAAGTAGAAACATCAGTACTTTCAACATTGATAAAACCTCCTGAAACGAAACTCGATGGTTTGCCATAAACCAAGACTGATTCACTGGCAATCTCATCCTAGGATAAAGGTTGAGACTGATATGTAAGATTATAGGGAGGAGGTACCCTATCATATCCCAAACCTTTTTGTTGGTTTCGTTTGAACTACATGCAATGATCAATCATGTTGGCAACTACCTCGCTTGATCCATCAAATTTTCTAATATAAAAATTTGTTGTTTCAAATTGTTCATTTAATGTATCAAGCTTGGTAATTAACTCATCATTTTGTCTTCTAACATAATCCTACAGTTCACATTTCTCACTGTATTCTGTTTGAATTCTCTTAAAGTCTTTTATTTTAGCTTTTATTTGGGCCTTAAGTGGTTTTTGTCCTTTCCTAAGCTGATAGACCTCATATCTAAGGTCCTCTACTTCTCTACGTCATACTTGAATTTCATCATGAAGTAATTTAACATATTCTTTACATGCATGAGAACAAGATGGTAGGTTTACCTCGCTTTTCTTAGGCTCAGAAGAAGTAGATGCCATTAGTGCAAGCTGCAGCTCCATCATTTCTGCTTCGGGGTCAACATCATCATTCTTCAAAGTAGCATCATCAATCTAGGCTAGGTGAGCTTTTTCTGGCCCTGAGATATTTAAAGCTTGAATCTGGTCCTCCTAGTCAAAGGACTGAGCGACCATAGCAGTCTCTCCATTCGCTGTAGCACTAGCACGGTTGTTTCCCACTGCTACCATTTGCCTGTTGTTATTGACCCTACGATCTGGTTTCGGGCAATCACGAGCAAAATGACCCGGCTCGTGGCATTTGAAACATCTCAGCATACTCTTGTTAAATCCCAACTTCTTGTCAGCATTCATGGCCCAGTTGCTCTTCCCTGTCTTCTTAGCAAATTGTTTGGCCCTAAAAACAGCCATAGCAATCTGCCAAGTAATGTCCATTTCTTCTACGTCTTCAGGATGAATTTGATCCAAATCAGCAAACAATAGCTGAGGGGTGGAAGATCTCCAGCTACAAAATCATTGTGGCAATTAACTAGCCCAGTAGCTAGAGCAAGATTTTCATCAGAATCTTTCGGGTTTGAAGAAGAAGCTACAGTTGGCACATTTGGAGCAAAGACAGCTTGTGGAGGAACAAATGTCGGATTTTGATGGTGAGGGATAGATGAAGCAGCAGCGAAAGTCTAAATCTGAGGTTGTTGAGCTGCAAAGGCTTGACCTGAGGGAGACATAAATGATGAGAGAGCATTGTTGGATGAGATTCCAAGATTAGCAGTAGAATATGAGTTCACATGATTAATCTCTATCCGTTTTTCATCAATGTCACAAGCTTTGATGATTGCCATGATTTCAACAAGAGTGAGGCGATTCAAATCCTTGGTTTTCTTAATCACAGCGACATTCATATCCCATGATCTAGGAAAAGCATTTAGAAGCTTCTTGTTGATTTCTGACTTCGTCAAGAAGAACCTCAATATGTTCATGTCAGTTGTGAGAGTTGTGAATCGCTGCAGCTGAGCCTCAAGAGCCTCTCCTGGAATGTAGTTGAACATATTGAATTTTTGTCTCAACATGTCATGCCGACTCTCCTTCATATCTTCATTGCCCTCATAAACATCAATTAGGGCTTCCCATAGATCTTTATTTGAGGTGTACTCACGAAAACCTTGAGCAATGTCGGGAGATAATGCCATAGTTAAGGTGGCTAAAGCTCTTTCCTGCTCCTCAATTTTCTCAAATTCCTCATCAGTGTAGTTCTCAACAGCCTTGTCAATTATCTGTCCTCCAACTGTCATAGTGATTCTAACAGGACCTTTAATAATGCTTCTCCAGACTTTGAAATCTTTCATATTAATGTATTTTTCAATTCTGTACTTCCACTCGGGAAAATAATCAGCAGACATTAACCTTGGAATTCGCGTAATGGTGCCCATAACAGCATCAAGTTCTTGAAAATGATTTTGACTTTGAGATTCCATTAGAAATTAAAGCAATTAAGAGTTTTATTTTTAATTTACGGTTGGCAGAAGTAAACTGATAACGACCGTAAACTGAGTTTACGGTTGACGAGTTTACCACCTTAAACTAGGTTTACGATTTTTGTGTCTGCGATTTTGCAAGTTTACGGATTATACGTTTACTGTTTTTAGATTTTTGACACCTTGATTAAGGTTCTTGAGTATGCTGAGTTTACGGTTTAAGAATATCTTGTTTTTATGACCGTAAACAAGGTTTACGGTTGGCAGAAAACTCCCAGAAAGCTTTCAAAAACACTTTTTCTAATAAAATCAGATCCTTCAACCACTAGAACACGGAAACCAAAGTTTGAACAACAGAAATATCAGATTAAACGCCCCAAATCTCAATCGAATGAAGTTTGACACCGGTCTCTGCTCTGATACCAATTGTAAGGTCCAAATTACGATCTTTACCAGTAATCAAACAATAAACAATCAAAGTAAGAATGAGATGAAGAGAAACTAATCTTGCACACGCTTATATTCAATAATCGTCAGGTACAACTCAGGTAACGACTGTGAACTGCTGGGCATCAACTATTACAAATGACCTACACCTCCACTATATATACTCGACTGGACAACAAACAGAGTTTGCGGCCGTAAACGCGTTTACGGCCGTAAACGTGTTTACGGTCGTAAACGTGTTTACGGTCGTGAACATACAAAATGACTAATTTGAATTAAACAGCTCACAAACACTATTACAGACTCATACCAAACAAAACACATTAAAAGCCTAGACCAAACCATTAACTGGACCCTTCATTTTTCAAAGCTGAAAAAGTCGAAATTTTTGCACCTTACTGATGAACTCGCAGAGTACATGAATAGACTCGACGAGTCCACTCAGTAACAGAGTAACTCGCCGAGTCCGGTTCATGCACTCGACGAGTTGAAGGCTCTGTTTGCAGAATTTCAAGTTTCTTGGCCTAGTTTGGATTGGGAACACTACTACAAACTGTTTTGGATCATTAGAAACGTTTTTTATGGTATGGTAGTGCTTGTACTCATCCAACCACAATATAATTGTCAAAGTTTTTAAAATAATTGTTGTTTTATATGATAAACAAAGTTGTTTTTCTAATTGTTGACTTAAAATTGTCTTGATTATGAGTTTAGTTAGATCATGAATTATGTTTAGTTGTTAGAAAAATGATCTAAATGATGTTTAATGACCTCCATAACTTGTCCTCAAGTTATGGAAAATGAAAGGTCTCTTCAATAAAATCAAATTAAGCTCATAGGTTATGAATGTAAAGAGTTTTGACATGTTTCAAAACATGCCCTCAAGTTTTGGAATTTGCAAAGTCTCATTAAATGAAACTTTAATTCCAAACGCAAGAGTTTTAAATGTTAAAATTCAACCATTATACTTTATAATATTATATGTTTAATAATATATATATATATATATATATATATATATATATATATATATATATATATATATATAAGAGCCATTCAGTCTTACAGTTAATAGGCCTCATTTACGAAGCCGGTCTATAAGAGGGTGTAAGGTTATTGCCTATAAAAAGGTGGTTTAATGGGCGTCCACTCTCACTCACCACTTCCTTGACTGGTGGAGGGTCGTTAGCCGAACGGGTAGGATAAGACATTAGTTATCCCTTATTAAAAGTATAATGATAAATATAAAGTAACTAAACTTTTATTAAATTCCCAATCTTAGTTACTTTAGGAAAATGTAAAAATGGTGCTAATCCATGAAATTACATTTTGCACATTTGTTAAGTCGTTAGTGGAGCATGTGTGGTTAACCGGCACACTAATCCGGAACTGACAATGTGTGGCAAAGGGTAACTTGGTGTTAATCATAGATCAATGGAGCCTGTGTGGTTAACCGGCACATTGATTAGGTGATTTGTAACATTGGGTGTATCAAGCTAATTTGCATGGTTATTCACACCTTGTTTGTGATCATCGGCATCCCAGTCACAAACTTGAAGGGCACACCAAGATTTAAACATGACATTGAAAACTTCAATGAATCTCAAAGATCTAGGCATTTCAAAACAATTAAAACTTAATAATTTATTTCGTTTTTCATGGTGGAAATTGGTAAATCGTCATTTACCTACCTTCAAATATTTTACAATTGGATTACGGCATCCCTCTTCGTAATTGTAGAATATTGTGTTGGGTCCTAGCCTTAATATTTCATTTAGGTGTAATATTAAGGATTATCATCTAATCTAAACTTTGTTCTTCTTCTTTTCAGATGTCTATCCCAAACAATGCTTCCCCACCAATTCCATCAGGCTCTTTCTCCCTTATGAACCTATGCGGGAGGGTCATTTTCGATGGCTCAAACTTCAATGACTAGATCTGTAACATCAGAATGACTATTCTCTATGAGGAAAAATAATATGTCCTTGATAAAGAGCCAAACGAGATTGAGTTAACCACTGCCACTCCTGAACAAATCGGTGAACACACTACTCATGAGAGGGATACAAAAATGGTGTTGTGTCTTATGATTGCAACCATGACTGTAGAGCTACAGAAGTCCTATGATGACTACTATCCCTATGAAATGAATCATGATTTGATGGAAAGATGCCATCAAAGTGCTCGGCAGGAGAGGTATGATATCATTGCCACCATGATCACAACAAAAATAAAAGATGGTGAACCCATCACGGCCAACTTGCAAAAGATGCAGAGATTCGTGGACAGCTTGCTTAAATTTAATGTCAATTTTGATGAAGAGTTAGCCATAGATATTATTCTATACTCTTTTGTCACACCCCAAAAACAGGAACGGCGGAAACGTTCTGGGGCGGAGGACGTCATGTATAATATCAACAACAATGTAAAGTAGTAAACAAGCAACAACATCATCCATTGCATTAATAATATAATTATTATAAAAATGTGTTCTGTCAAATTTTGATAAACACTAAAGCATAAATCAAAATGAAAGATAAGTCTTGAACAAGCTCCATCTTCCTTTCTCCTTGCATCGGTACCTGTCTATGATGACCTGAGGATACAAGTAATTTTGAAAGCGAGTATCAGCTTTGAAGCTGGTGAGATCATAAGTATTTAGTGTCTTAATTTGTATGTAAGTAATTGTAAGTATATGTATTGTAAGTATTGAAAGTGTATATGAACTGTAAGTATTGAAAATGTATATGAAGCAACTGTAAACGTTTGAAAAACCCTAGAAATCCCTATGATTCCTACTAGTATATGAAGGTGTCTTCTACCAAGACCTAACTGTTCTGAATGTAGTCTTCTACTAAGACCTAACTGTTCTGAATGTAGTCTTCTACCAAGACCTAACTGTTCTGAATGTGTGAATGTTCACGAAGTGAATGTAATGAGAAAATGAAATAGTACTATGGTGTAGTGCTATAAGAACTACTGTCGTACTAATTACCTTAAACCGGATTTATATTAAGGCATTATGTGATAAATTGCACCATACTATCGACTAGTAACAACGACATAATGAATGGTCGTAATAACGGAATGATGTTTGGCACCCGAAGACCTGCAGGTCCGGCTGTAGCTAGCAGCAAGGTGTAGGATTGTCAATCCAGTATAGATCTATACACAAACTCACGCTCTCCCTCCAAGAGAATTCTGGATACAACTCGAGCCATGACATTTAAGTCATGCTCCGATTTAAATCGCAATAATTAACGTATTCTTGTATATGTACTGTAATGAACTGATCTAGCTTTAATGTAATGAACTGTTCTAGCTGTAATGTACGTGCTCTTTACCTAGCAAGTATAGTAATGTAATCGTTCTAGTATAGTTGTATAAGTTCTCTTCCTAGTATTGTTGTATATGTTCTCTTCCTAGTATATTTGTATATGTTCTCTTCCTAGTATACTTGTATATGTAATGTACTGTAATGTTCTAGAAAGTATTGACTCATGAATGAACTGACTCATTGTATGATATCGCATTCTAGTAATTGTTCTAGTATCTTCCTAAACTACCCCTATGGTAGTTTACTAGTAATCTATCTGGTACGTAGGAACATGGATGTATACCCTTGCTACCCAAGGGCATATGTTGAACTGGAAGGACCTTTTATGACTATATATGTACACATGATATATAACTAATATTTAAACGACTTTCGGACGAATACCCGATATCCCACCAGACCACATCTCAAGGCGCGAAAAGGAAATAGGGTGGATAGCCTTCCTAAGTCTTTTAAACATTTCTTATATAACTATACATATAGAGGCATGCAATTTATAATATAAAAGCATAAATAAGTTTTGTAAGACATTTGAAACATAAATATTATTTCAAGAAAAGATCGACTTGATGTCAATCTATAAAACAATTTGAAGGCATAAGTTTGATAAAGCAATTTAAGTATAAGGAAACATTTGTTTGAAACACAGTTGTAAATAAGTTTGAAAGGAAATGTACAGAGTAAGATGCACAGTGTAATAAGGAGTTTAAAACATATAAAATGTTTATAAAAATCATTTGAAGGAAACTGTTTCGTAAAACGGCTAATGAGTAGCCAAATCATTTGAATGTTGTATATTAATCACATGTGATTGATGTAATAAGTAATATAATCCTACTTACTAATCACATGTGATTGACATAATAAGTAGCATGATTCTACCTGTATCCCCCCATAAAACATTTAAAAATAGTTTAAAACATTAGTTAAGGGGTATGAACTCACCTACAGTAAGTGACTGGAATTGAACGGACTGTTATCGTACGGAAGGATCGAACAAGTGCTTGGTGTCAAGTGAAGACTTAGACACACACAATGATCCTAATTACATATGAAAACATATGTATATAAATAATTAGTGATTACAACACTAATTATACAAGTAATAACATTTAAGCGCGAGGAAAACACTTTTGGTCAAGTGCTAGGAGGCTAATGGATTGCAACAAAGGAGTGCAATGCCCCTAATGGAAGTTTATGGTCAAATGACCATATGATTTGGAGTTTACGGCCCAGGGGAGTAAACACCTGGCCGTAAACTCTCCTTAAGGTCCCTAATTGAAGCTTAGAATTACTACAACTCTGGTAGGGAATTGTCTCAAGGCTATACAAGTGTTTTGGGTATCATATAAACTCCTTTGGGGAGTTTACGGCCAAAAGACCATATTCCCTTGGAGTTTACGGCCGTAATCTCCCTTGGGAGGGTTTATATGGTGCTTTCAAGTCTCTAATTTAACTAGGAACAAATATAGGCTTTGGTACTTGGCTTTAGAAGAGTTTATGGCACATTTTGCACCATTTTATGGAGTTTACGGCCATAGAACCTTTTGGGCCATTAACTAGTCCAAAACTCAACTAGGTACATGCCCAAATTTTCTCTTGGCTTAAGGAAGGATTTAGGGTGTCCTTTGACCCCTTTAAAGGAGCTTACGGCCCAAGAAATACTCTTGGCCGTAAACTCTTCCACAATTGTGTTTCCATGAGTTTTCTAGGTTCTAAACACTTTAGGGTATTTTTCTAAAATAGAGTCCAAGCCTTTGGGATGATTAGGGCACATTTAAGCCCTTGAAAATGGTGTTTACGGTCCAAGAAACACTTGGGCCGTAAAATCTTATAACTATGTGTTCTTGATTGATTTCTAGCCTCTAATGATCATACACAATACCCTAAGCTAGTTACGTAACAAGGAAATGGGACTAGATGGCCATTAAGCTCCATTTTGGAGTTTACTCCCCAAGAACGTTCTTGGGCGGTAAACTCCCGGATCTCATATATTTGACATATAATCTATGTTAATAAGCATAAAACAAGCATTATAACACAACTAGAGAAGTATACTCACAATCTGGGATAAAAACCCAAAGATCCATGAGAGAGAATATTGACTTTTCTCTAAATGGAATTCAACAAATGAATCAATTTGGTTCAGAATTCTATTTATAGTCCTGAGATATTTTTGGCAGAAAACATTTTTATTCCTGGAACGAACTCTAATGTCTTAGAGTAATGGAATAACAGTGTTGCACAAAACCCTAGTGCAACCACTCTCCTAATATCTTCTTAAGTGTAAATCCTGAAAACTGCCTAACTTACACTCGGAGTCTGAATTTTCACTGTAACTGATCTACATCTATTGGCTTGATATGGTTTGTTTAGAATGGAAATTTCGGGTTGTCACATCATCCCCCTGTTAAATGGAATTTCGTCCCGAAATTAGAATTTAGGCAAGGAAGTATGCACGAATGATCGATTCGTGAGGAGGAAACTTCCTAATCGATTGGTTCTAGCGCACTTAAGTGAAATCGGGCTCTCGGTTGGCATTCCAACGAACCTTCACTAACTGGCGACGACGTTGCTTCGTCCGCTTGATCTCTCGGTCGAGGGTCACTACAGTTCTAATACGAAGGCGAGGATCTCGACGAGTGGACTTGCAAGAGTCCTAACGGAAACGTATGGTTTCACGATCGAGAAGCGAAGAGTAGAAAGTATGTTACTGAGTTCACGGAGTAGGTCTAGTTTGTGCGAAGCACAAGACAGATTCTGATAAGAATCTCGGAGGTCCTGTCTAACTTGGATTTAGCTTTCCACGCTTTACGAAGCGTATTAAGCCATTCCCAGAGTGAGTTATCCTAAAGAACTTGGTCACTCACTTGGAATCTCAAAGGTTCCTTTTCTTGCGTAACCTCCCAGTCAAAGGCCACCCCTTGCTGGGTCAAAGTTGTACGAGTTTTTGTAGCTTGCGAGGAGTTCTGAATGAACTAAGGCGGTAGGTCGGTAAGACCTAGAATTTGGTGAAAGACTGTCGGCGTCTCTGGTTTCGATAAATGCTCAACGGTTTTGACAAATTGAAAGAGTACTCAAAATTTCCCACACTACTAACAGTGGGTCTTAGAAATTTGACTCTTCAATTTCAAAACCCGTGCCTAGAGAACTTCGCTAAAGTTCCTTTATAGGAAATGTTTCCCTGGGTTTTCTTCTTACTACAAGGGTAGATAAGTAAGTCATTACGTGGAGAAATGACGAACTGATCCACGTAAGAAAGACGTAACGCTATTCATTTAGCTCCTGGAAACTATGGGCGTATTGGTCCTATCCGAAGGGTATCACTACGGACTCGAAGTGTTCGCATCGAGTTCAGGAGATAGTCTTCCGGACATCTTTCCCTAACACTCGAACTGGTGATATTCGGATCTCAGGTCCATTCCTGGAAGTAATTCTTTCCTTGTGTTTGCTCAACCATTTCATCTATGCGAGGCAGAGATAACGATTTCTATGAAAATCTTGATGGAGTCCTCAATAACCGAGGTACATACAATGCGATTCGTCGATCTCTGGAAGAATAGACCGGGGTTCTGCAGGGTGAGAAACCTAGTCTTCTAATTCTATTTCTATGTAGTTCGCTTAGTTGTTTGCACTGTTCTGGCATCTCCGTGGGTGTTTAAACTATAGGGCGATCTGTTTTCGGGAGTCGTACTGGGTTCTAAGTTTGTTCGCATGACGATGCGATTACTCGTATACTTAGGCAGTTCTCCGTCCTGAAGTCCATTTTAGAATTCATACAGGGCTTCACGATCACAATCTCGTGTATGCGAGTCGTATATAATTAAGATTGAAAAGGTCATCGAATAACTGATTCTTCCTTACCCTCACATCCCAATGAGGAAAAGAGTTAAGGCGAAATCATTAATTCTAAACCTGTAGAACCTTGATTATATAACACTCTTATGTATACATTCCTCAGTGATAGATCATCCGCATGAATTCCTGTATTGAACTTGACGTACTGCACGAGTGGTACTTCGGGGATTTCTTCGGAAAGAAAATAACTAAGAGGTACTCCTGGCATGAGTACTTCGGGGATTTCTTCGGAAAGAAAATAACTAAGAGGTACTCCTGGAATGAGTACTTCGGCGTTCTGATGTGACGGTTTCGCTGGAAAAGTGATCTAGAAGAAAGAGATGTACGTGTGAAGCCGTTTTTGTGAGGATCCAACTGAATCAATTCGTATGATAATGTCGAAATCATACTGAAACTTAAAGACATTTGAATTGATCATAAGGCGTTTACAGACAAAACACAACCGTGCAACCATGAACAGAGTTACAGTACTTAAGATTTACCACAAGACTATTGCTGCGAATAAGATATACTACAAAAGGCAAGTATACGCAGCACGAGACTCCCTATACAGACAGGATCTCGCAAAAGGTAAGACTCTAGTTGCACTAGTTCTGGATAGTTTATAACTCTGTTACAACGAAACGCCTAAATTACATTTAACGTGGTTCCTGAGCAGGCTCTCCTGCAGCTGTGATCCTGAGAATCCTCCCATCTGCGCCAGAGTTCTTTGCTATCGGGCAATCTTTCTTGAAGTGCCCTATCTCACCACATTGGTGGCATGACTGGCTAGTACTAGCTCTGGTGACGGGATTTCGGTGTTTAGCCAATGTTATGTGGACGCGAATGCCTTCCTCGTTACTCCGCTTCGAAAATTACTTCTTAAATCGCTCGGCGTTATAACAAATCTTGTGTGCAGGGTTAGTCCCGATGAAAGGGACTTGAGTGATGGGTCGTTTCGGTGCTCCACAGTCACGAGCATGATGCCCTATGTTTAGGCAATTGCAACACTGCATCTCATGGCAAGCCCCATGATGATGGAAACTACACCTATCACACTTCGGGAGTTTTCCCTCGTATAGCCTGCGCGGTACGGGAACGGCAGGGGTTTCTACTTGCTGCTGTTGTATAGCCAGTTTTTGGGATCTCTTGCGTTCTTTCTGGGCTTGACGCTTTCGTTTCTTGTTCTCTGCTTTTCGGCTTTGCGAGCCTGTGACTGTTACTGTTCGGCAACCTCCTGGATGGATACCACGATTTGAAACATCATTCTCATCAGCAGCATTGACTGTGCTGATAGCGCTACGGTGTGCAAGGACCGCGGTTACGGCAGCCACTACGGCAGCTGTAACTGCCATTTGAAAGGTAGCGGCGTCCATAGGAATAGCGGAGGTTTTGCGGTTCGACTGATTGCTTCCAGATGATGACATGATTCTGTTAACACGAAAGATAAGGATTTTGTGAGCGATTCTGGTTGACCCTGATGTACTTAGATTGTTCATGTAAAGAGTAAGAGTATGTTCTCGAAAGTTTGACCTACATCCCTATGATGCAGTCCTAGTACAGAATGAATGTATGTTCGCGAAGGTTTGACCTACATCACTATGATGCAGTCCTAGTAACGGGTGGAAGTAAGTTCGTAGAATGGTCTCAAAACATCCGTCGTTCGAGCTGAGGTATCGTGGGTTGGTGAATAACAAGATCCAACCACTGATAGAGACTTGGAAATGTCTCCGGATCTAACTTGCTATAGTCCAATGACTTGACTAAAGCATGATTCAGATAGACTCTAATGAAAGAATGATAAGAGTACTTGAATGAAGAATGACACAGAAGTTAGCCGGCTGTCAATATCTTTGATATTCACGATGTAAAGATTCTGGATAATGACCTTGTAAAGGTCTTACATCATATCCACAGAAGATAGTTCCTGACAGCATAAAGACCTAGCTAAAGTACTTACGGAACAAGATAATTTCATAGGAAAATGCCACATCGGGCATAGACAGAAAAACACGATTCCTTTTTATAAGGAAAATAAAGTAAAGCTTCTACCACTGGCGACGGTCATCCCTCTGGTGAACTCTTAGTTCAACCAATTGACGTTCCATGTCAAGTAGGTGTCTTTTGCACACCATCTGGCGTAATCGGAGCTCTATGACTTCGGCTCGTGATTTGGCCAGTGCTTGCAGCAGGGTTTCATGGTTTCTCTCTGATCTCTCATGAGCATCTTCTAGACGAACGGTGCGGAGGTTATGCATTCTCGCATTGGTGAAAACTTCGGTAATCTGATGTAAGGCTGTCCTGCCTTGAATCTCATTTCGGGCCACTCTGCGGACCAAGATTGGCAAGACTCTATCTGCTGAGCCCCTATTGCTCAAGTCGCAAAAGCTTCGGTCTCCATTAAATGGCATGGGCTGATCTTGTCCTTGGCTCCTTGTTTCCAAGCATTCCACTCACTCAGGGGGTCGGGCCATGAAAAACCGGACGAGGGTTAGGAATTGGAAAGGGAGCTGCTCCGGGTAGGTTTTCAACCTTTGCTTTGGAGTTAGCATCATACGAAAGGTCTTCATCATGGTGATCATTCAAGGGGAAAAGGATGATCATTCTCTGGTTATTCTCCAAACCAACCAGCTATGACTTCATTCGGAAGATACTGGTTGCCGAGGGGATGGAGTCCAGCTATGTTTTCTATGAGAGAAATTAGGGTAAGAGAATAATTATCAGACGAACTATCTAGATAATTATTTAGCAAACCTTCATTAGTTACATCGCTATTTGTGAAGTGCATACCAGCTATGTGTAATCTAAACAGGATAGACCTTCGAATAAGTCACCTTAATTCCAAATTCACACAGAACAAGGGTAAGGCAAAATTATCACAGATTCTAAGTCTATAACATCCTAATTACATATAGCCTTAGTGTATCCACTTAGCAACTATCAACTTAGTAATGAAGATCCCGTTTTAATTCTCAAGTGTAAAGTACTTATTGTAACACCAAATACTCCTATAGTATTTTAATTTTAATGTTATGTTCTATTGTTCTCATTGTGGTAGGGTTGGTAAGATTTTAGCATTATTGCAACCACACACTTAAACATAGGCACATGCTAGTCAACTCTCGGATAATATAGGTGATTAGGCTATATCTTCCCAGTTTTGACCATATGTCTTTAAGCCCACTTGTGTTGCCCAACAATCGTAATTCTTTTGTATTGTCCTAGTGACACTGATTTTAGTATGAATGCAGCACGTATACTTACTTAAATATATTACTATTTAAAGTATAAACTCTTGGTCAGAGTATTTTTAATCCCTTATGTATTTATAGTTAGTATATCTTTTATGGGTTGATATACTTAATTCACTATAAACAATGCTCTGATACCAATCTGTCACACCCCAAAAACAGGAACGGCGGAAACGTTCTGGGGCGGAGGACGTCATGTATAATAGCAACAACAATGTAAAGTAGTAAACAAGCAACAACATCATCCATTGCATTAATAATATAATTATTATACAAATGTGTTCTGTCAAATTTTGATAAACACTAAAGCATAAATCAAAATGAAAGATAAGTCTTGAACAAGCTCCATCTTCCTTTCTCCTTGCATCGGTACCTGTCTATGATGACCTGAGGATACAAGTAACTTTGAAAGCGAGTATCAGCTTTGAAGCTGGTGAGATCATAAGTATTTAGTGTCTTAATTTGTATGTAAGTAATTGTAAGTATATGTATTGTAAGTATTGAAAGTGTATATGAACTGTAAGTATTGAAAATGTATATGAAGCAACTGTAAACGTTTGAAAAACCCTAGAAATCCCTATGATTCCTACTAGTATATGAAGGTGTCTTCTACCAAGACCTAACTGTTCTGAATGTAGTCTTCTACTAAGACCTAACTGTTCTGAATGTAGTCTTCTACCAAGACCTAACTGTTCTGAATGTGTGTCTTTTGTAAGAGTATGTATTTTCCCAAGTATAACTATCATTATCCAAAAATATAGTTTCTACATTGTCACGCGTCGTGTGAATGTTCACGAAGTGAATGTAATAAGAAAATGAAATAGTACTATGGTGTAGTGCTATAAGAACTACTGCCGTACTAATTACCTTAAACCGGATTTATATTAAGGCATTATGTGATAAATTGCACCATACTATCGACTAGTAACAACGACATAATGAATGGTCGTAATAACGGAATGATGTTTGGCACCCGCAGACCTGCAAGTCCGGCTGTAGCTAGCAGCAAGGTGTAGGATTGTCAATCCAATATAGATCTATACGCAAACTCATGCTCTCCCTCCAAGAGAATTCTGGCTACAACTCGAGCCATGACATTTAAGTCATGCTCCGATTTAGATCACAATAATTAACGTATTCTTGTATATGTACTGTAATGAACTACTCTAGCTGTAATGTAATGAACTGTTCTAACTGTAATGTACGTGCTCTCTACCTAGCAAGTATAGTAATGTAATCGTTCTAGTATAGTTGTATAAGTTCTCTTCCTAGTATAGTTGTATATGTTCTCTTCCTAGTATAGTTGTATATGTTCTCTTCCTAGTATAGTTGTATATGTAATGTACTGTAATGTTCTAGAAAGTATTGACTCATGAATGAACTGACTCATTGTATGATATCGCATTCTAGTAATTGTTCTAGTATCTTCCTAAACTACCCCTATGGTAGTTTACTAGTAATCTATCTGGTACGTAGGAACATGGATGTATACCCTTGCTACCCAAGGGCATATGTTGAACTGGAAGGACCTTTTATGACTATATATGTACACATGATATATAACTAATATTTAAACGACTTTCGGACGAATACCCGATATCCCACCAGACCACATCTCAAGGCGCGAAAAGGAAATAGGGTGGATAGCCTTCCTAAGTCTATTTAACATTTCTTATATAACTATACATATAGAGACATGCAATTTATAATATAAAAGCATAAATAAGTTTTGTAAGACATTTGAAACATAAATATTATTTCAAGAAAAGATCGACTTGATGTCAATCTATAAAACAATTTGAAGGCATAAGTTTGATAAAGCAATTTAAGTATAAGGAAACATTTGTTTGAAATACAGTTGTAAATAAGTTTGAAAGGAAATGTACAGAGTAAGATGCACAGTGTAATAAGGAGTTTAAAACATATAAAATGTTTATAAAAATCATTTGAAGGAAACTGTTTCGTAAAACGGCTAATGAGTAGCCAAATCATTTGAATGTTGTATATTAATCACATGTGATTGATGTAATAAGTAATATAATCCTACTTACTAATCACATGTGATTAACATAATAAGTAGCATGATTCTACTTGTATCCCCCCCATAAAACATTTAAAAATAGTTTAAAACATTAGTTAAGGGGTATGAACTCACCTGCAGTAAGTGACTGGAATTGAACGGACTGTTATCGTACGGAAGGATCGGACAAGTGCTTGGTGTCAAGTGAAGACTTAGACACACACAATGATCCTAATTACATATGAAAACATATGTATATAAATAATTAGTGATTAAAACACTAATTATACAAGTAATAACATTTAAGCGCGAGGAAAACACTTTTGGTCAAGTGCTAGGAGGCTAATGGATTGCAACAAAGGAGTGCAATGCCCCTAATGGAAGTTTATGGTCAAATGACCATATGATTTGGAGTTTACAGCCCAAGGGAGTGAACGCCTGGCCGTAAACTCTCCTTAAGGTCCCTAATTGAAGCTTAGAATTACTACAACTCTGGTGGGGAATTGTTTCAAGGCTATACAAGTGTTTTGGGTACCATATGAACTCCTTTGGGGAGTTTACGGCCCAAAGACCATATTCCCTTGTAGTTTACGACTGTAAACTCCCTTGGTAGGGTTTATATGGTGCTTTCAAGTCTCTAATTTAACTAGGAACAAATATAGGCTTTGGTACTTGGCTTTAGAAGAGTTTATGGCACATTTACCACCATTTTATGGAGTTTACGGCCATAGAACCTTTTGGGCCGTAAACTCCCTCACTCTTGGTGTTCTAAGTATTTTAACTAGTCCAAAACTCATCTAGGTACATGCCCAAATTGTCTCTTGGCTTAAGGAAGGATTTAGGGTGTCCTTTGACCCCTTTAAAGGAGTTTACGGCCCAAGAAATACTCTTGGCCGTAAACTCTTCCACACTTGTGTTTCCATGAGTTTTCTAGGTTCTAAACACTTTAGGGTATTTGTCTAAAATAGAGTCCAAGCCTTTGGGATGATTAGGGCACATTTAATCCCCTTTAAAATGGTGTTTTCGGTCCAAGAAACTCTTGGGCCGTAAACTCCTATAACTATGTGTTCTTGATTGATTTCTATCCTCTAATGATCATACACAATACCCTAAGCTAGTTACCTAACAAGGAAATGGGACTAGATGGCCATTAAGCTCCATTTTGGAGTTTACTCCCCAAGAACGTTCTTGGGCGGTAAACTCCCGGATCTCATATATTTGACATATAATCTATGTTAATAAGCATAAAACAAGCATTATAACACAACTAGAGAAGTATACTCACAATCTGGGATAAAAACCCGAAGATCCGTGAGAGAGAATATTGACTTTTCTCTAAATGGAATTCAACAAATGAACCAATTTGGTTCAGAATTCTATTTATAGTCCTGAGATATTTTTGGCAGAAAATATTTTTATTCCTGGAACGAACTCTAATGTCTTAGAGTAATGGAATAACAGTGTTGCACAAAACCCTAGTGCAACCACTCTCCTAATATCTTCTTAAGTGTAAATCCTGAAAACTGCCTAACTTACACTCGGAGTCTGAATTTTCAGTGTAACTGATCTACATCTATTGGCTTGATATGGTTTGTTCATAATGGAAATTTCGGGTTGTCACATCTTTACCTCCTGGTCATGATCAGTTTCGCATGACTTATGTCACACCCCCGAACCAAATGGCGGAAACGTCCGGGGGCTTGTGCGTGACTTCATCTTAAAATATCATTATAGTGAATATAAATGAAACATAACATCATCATTACCATGCATAATATAATACAACTGCCATTTTTTACATCAAGTATAATATTTTAAATAACATGAACAAAACATTCAATGTATGGTGTTTAACAGTACACAAAACAAAATCCCCTATTCTTGTTGATTCTTCTGCTTAACGAGTCCCTGAGAATACAAGTTATTATGAAAACGTCAACATATATAATGTTGGTGAGTTCATAATTATATTTGAGAAAATGATTTGTATAACTTTGTAATCACAAGAAAATCCAGTATATTCTTAAAATAGTTTGGTATGTTTAAGTCTGATCTTGTATTAATGCATGTGTGTTATTGTTTAATAGAATGTCAAAAGTGATTGAAGAAAATGTAAATAGAATATCCCCAGACAACCCGATGTTGCCCGTAAAAGAAGAATAGATAATGTTGCTGCAGCAAAACCGAGGCTGAGTACCAGTGTGAGTAAGTTTTTGAGTAATCCAATCATAAAAGAAAATAAATAATGTAGTCATACCAACATCGAGGTGGGGGTACCAGTGTGAGTAAGTTTCCGAGTAATCCAACATAAAAGAAAAATAGTCTTCCGCAAACTTCCTAACGTTAATTCCTCTAAGTGAGACGTTATAACCATACTAAATAATGACAATTTTTCCTGTCTTGGCGTTTGTGAACGCCGAATGAAAAATATAATAAGGTTATAGTCACCCTAGACCGATGTAGTCTAACTGTAGCGAACAACTTAGGTGTGGGGTGTTTTCCCTGTATAAATCTATACACAAAACCCCGCTCTCCTCCAAGAGACTCTGATTATAACTATAGGCTATGATCGAACACTTAATCGGTGTCAACCAACAAAACTCACTAGATCCTTAATCAAATTTACGCGAAGATAAACATATAAAACTCATTCCAGGCCCAACGAACCATGTAAGTGAGCCACTAGGGCATCACTAAACATGTGAGTCATTTCAAAACCTAATATGAATGAGATTATATAACATGGGCCCAAAATATATGTAAAATGAAAACTAAGGCCCATTTCACATGTAAGGTATTTATAAGCCCAAATAGCATGCAAATAGTATACAAACCCTATCAAACATATAAATTGGCCACTAAGGCCCAATAACCTAAAAATGATCGAAATTAATCCGTTTGTTAGTTTATTGTTGGTTTTAGTTTAAGTATTCACTAAAATAGCATAAAAAGCCCAATTTTTGTAAAAATGACGTTCTTGGCCCAATAAGCCAAAAATTTACAATTAAGGCCCAATTTTTGGAAAAAATAACACTTTAGTCCCCATTGTGTTCAATTCTTGTTTTTATGACTAGTTTGTGGTAAAAATAACATTTTAAACCAATTTTTGTGAAAAATATCATCTTTGGCTTGATTTTTGTGAAAACACACATTTTTCTGGTTTTTGGCTTTTCTGACCTAGTTGTTGGAAAATTTGTAGAAAAATCATCGTAAGTCGAAATTTGGATCCGTAAATTCTAGAAGTTTGGAAATTTATCTACTTTGTTTGCACAAATTTTAATGGGCTCTAACAAGTGTGAAATTGCTCACCTTCACAGGTTGGTCCGAAATTATTTCAAATCTGATAGGCAGTTTTGTAAAATTCGCCAAAAATTGTAGAAAAATCGTATGAAAATGTGAGAGTGGTAATTTTAAAGGTATAAACCTGAATTTTTTGCATGAAAAACATTTATGAAAAAATATTATCATTAAGGATGTCAAAACAGTTCGAGATTGGACCAAAACATTTCTATCAAGGGCTGAATTTTGAGTTTAGTTTATAGATCTTTGAACACAACACTCATTTTTATAAATCCTAGATCTACTAGTTTATATGTATTATATGTGATAACCCATACTTTTCTCAAGGTTTTCATGTAGATCTAGGTGATAAACTTAATATTCTTAACATATTTTCAGATTTATGAAGTAAATAGCACATAATCAACAAATAAGTCATGTAAAACACACATATTCATGCATATACACATAGATCTACATAATGCAACTTGTATTCTCACCCAAAACCAAGTAAAAATCGAAAATAGGGGGTATGAACTCACCTTGTGGTGATGGATCGGTTTTAATGAAGAAGTGGAAGAAGATTTTTGATCCTAGCAAGCTTTCTTGAGTAGATCTTGAACTTAGATGGTTCAAAGCTGATGATCTTGAAGTATACTCTAATTCTCGAAAATTTAGACGAAAATGTAGGAGTGTTCTTGTGAGTGTTTGATAGATTATTTTAGAGAGTTTGTAAGTGAAGTGTGTATGTGTGTGTGTATCTTTGGCCGAGAATGAGAGAAGAGGGGGAGAGAGACTAGTCTTCAAGTATGTTGGGTTATACAAGTTATATAGAAGTATGAGAAACAAATTCCTTACGGTGAATAATATGGAGGTGGCACCTCCAATGTCAACCCCCATTTCATTTCTTTTTTTTTGTTAAATGGTGTTGGACTGAGATTTTGGGCCAAGAAGGTAGGAATTGGAATAGCTTAAGCCCATTAAACTTTAGTTAGGATTTTTAGATCCTAATCATAAAATCTATCGGCCCATTGGGCCTTTCGGGTCTCTCACAGCCCAATAGTATAAGAGAATGGGTTCTAAGGTCCATTAAGGTTAATTGGAGTTGTTATGGCCCAATAAGGCCCATTAGGGTTAGAATGAATCATTCTAGGCCCAAATGGTCCAAAATTTTATAGATTTGTAAATTGGGTCCATTTAGAATCCAAATAGGGTTTCCAAGCCCAAAATGGTTGAATTGCAAAACTTATTTGTCCATTAGGCCCAATAAGGAAATCCTAGTCCAATATGGACCCAAACCAGGATTCTTAGGGTTTAAAATCCCTAAGTTGACTATTGAAACGTTTTGTATAGAGTTTTGAATTTCAATTGTCAATCTTGATTAGCTTAGTTGTCATAGAATGAATATAGTGTATAGTCTCAGGTTAGAACTACAAGTATTATCATGGATGATATTTACATGATCATAGAACTTCCTGACTAAATTGCCAGTTGTGACATCATCCTCTCATTAGAGGGAATTTCGTCCCGAAATTCTTTCGAAAGGTAGGTTCGTGAATGAGAGAATAGGTGAGGGCACTTCTGCTTCATCTGGTCCTTACGTTCCCATGTTAATTCCGGTCTACGCTTAGCGTTCCATCGAATCTTCACAATCGGAATGCGACTTTATTTAGTACGCTTCACTTCCCTGTCCATAACTTCAACTGGCTCTTCAACGAAATGAAGGTTCTTGTTTATCTCGATCTCTTCCAAAAGAATGACAGGAGTCTCATCTGATAGGCACCTTTTTAGATTCGAGACGCGGAACACAGGGTGTACATTCCTGAGTTTGGTAGGTAGCTACAGCCTATAAGTCGTTGGACCAATCAATGCAAGAATCTTGAACGATCCAATGTATTGCGGGTTCAGTGTTCCCTATTTCCTAACACGAATCATTCCTTTCCAAGGAAAGACTTTCAATAGTACCCGGCCTCCGACTTTGAATTCCAGAGGTTTTTGTCATTTGTCAGCATAACTCTTCTGTCTATCTCGTGATGCTTGAAGTCGAATTTTGATTTTGATTTTCTTCTCTGTCATTTCGCAAATGGTTTCTGGTCCCGTGAGAGTACTAGCGAGTGATCAGCATTTTTGACCATAAAGAGCCTCGAAAGGGGCAACCTTCGTGCTCGTGTGATAGCCGTTATTGTATGAGAATTCAATCAAGGGCAACTGGGTATACCATGACTTGTTGAATTCAAACACCTAGACTTGGAGCATGACTTCGAGTAGTTGAATGGTTCGTTTTCTTTGGCTATTGGTTTGAGGGTGGTAAGCAATGCTCATGTCTAGCTGTGTTCCCATAGCCTTCTGAAGTGACTGTTAAAATCTTGAAGTAATTTTGTTATCTCGATCCATGCAGTGCTTCCTCCATGATATTCTCCGGCTTTGATGCTTTCCAAGGCCAGTCGTAGGTGTTGACAGTGTTTTGTTCTTGCTTCGTGAGCAGACGAGTATGTTATGGATGGAAATAATGAAAAGGCTGACTAGGAATGGTTGGGAAAACTCGGTTCGTAGGATCCATGAATATTGTGGGGGCATTCGTCAGACTAAAAGGGCATAACAATGAACTTGATATGGTCATATCAAGTTCGAAAAGCAGTTTTGGAATGTCCTCTTCTCAGACTCGGAGCTGATGATAACCGAATCTTAGATCTATCTGGAGAAGTAACTAGCTCCTTAAAGTTGGTCAAATAGGTCGCCAATCTGAGGAAGTGGGTATCGGTTTTTGATAGTGTTTATTCAATTCTGTAAAATCGATGCACATTCTGAAGGATCTGTCTTTTTGATGAACAAGACTGGAGCTCCCTAGGATGAGAAGCTTGGTCTGATGAATCCTTTGCTCAACCATTCTCTTAATTTGACTGGATAACTTCTGAATTTCGGCAGGAGCTATCCTGTAGGATGAATTGGAAATTGATGTGGATCCCGGTATGAGGTCGATTCGAAATTTGACCTGTCTCTCTGGGGTATACATCCGGAAATTCGCATGCTATTAGAATACCTTGTATGCTTACTTCTTCCTTGGCCTTGTCCATAATGTGAGCGAGGAAAACATAGTTCTTCTTGTGCAGGCACTTATGTGCCTTAATGCACGAGTCAAGACAAGGATTGGCGTCAGGTTTATCACCATAGGTTGTTAGAGTTTCATGATTGGGGAGGTGAAGGCAAACAGCCTTCTCGCAACACATAGTATCAGCATCGTGGGGGCTTAACCCAACCATACCGATTATCACATCAAAACTCCTAATATTTACTTGCATTGAATCTATTTGAAATGAATTGTTTTTTAGTGTTAAGGTGTATCCTACATAAATATCTTTGGTTGATTCAGTTTTTCCCATTAGCCATCTCCACCGTGAAGGCTTCTTTTAGCTTATGGGGTTGTTGTTTTAGTAAGTGTTTGAATTTGTTATTAACGAAGCTTCGCTCAGCTCCATTATCGAGTAAGATGCATTCGTTTATGTTGTTAAGTAGGAACAACCTGTGACAATCGTCAGGTATTGAGTTGTCTCTCCTTAACCCACAGTCATGACCGTTCCTGATCCTTCTGCTCCTTGATTGTTAGCCTTGGGGAAATTGCGCCTGAAGTGACCAGTTCCTCCACACCCATAGCAGGCGTGACTGGTCTCAGCATTGGTGTTGTTGTTAAGGTTGTTGCAATTGTTGTTGGTGTTGTTTGGATACTGATTCTATCGTGGATAAGTTCTACAATATTTAGTGGCGTGACTCTTTCGGTTGCATCTCTTACAATACGGCTCCCGACAGACTCCCTTATGAGGGAAATTGCACTATTTTGGAAGGCTTCCAGGATATGATCTCGCTAGTGTTGATGTAGTAGGTGTCATGGTCGTATGGACAACAACAGCATGTTGCTTCTTCAAGAACCCTTGGGTTGGCTATCCCTTTCTCTTACTTCCAGAATTTCGCTTCCTACTCTTAAACTTGGGGTTTGGAGTGCCTTGATAAGGTGTCACTTGTTGGTTTTCGTGCTCGTTCCTTTGGCTGGAGTTGTCGATGCTATTTTCACCTCGATGTTGTTTGTGTTGAGTTATGCCATAGAAGCAGTTACTGCCACTGTTACAGTAGCTTGGAATGAAGCAGAGTCCATCTTCAGGAGCGGTGTCTCGCGGGTGTGCTTGTTATTTCTGTGGAATGACATTTTCCTGTTGCATGTTGATAAGCCAAACTGTAGGAATGATCATCATTCCTAGTTGTACTCTATAAATTTCGTATCTTGTCGTATGATTCTCATTGTTTCCATCTGTATCCCTATGATGTATTTACGGTAGTAGGTAATCACAGATTTGGCATGACCGTTACGTCTATCCTTAGAGTATATAGGTTGTTTTGGTTTCGATATCCTTAAGTATCTAGCGGTTTCGAGGGTTCGGTTGTGCATATAATTGAATTTATGAAATAAAGATAGCACATAATTGTTTCATTGTTAAGTAACGTCTTAGTACACAAAAGAGAGTCATATCGGATAGTAGGGGGAAAGAAAAGGTTGATCCTAATTGTGGCGGAAAGTGACTGGTGGTAGTGCTGATGAAGTAGATGCACCTTGGAGACGAGCTACTTGTCGCTCAGTATCTCGTAGTCATACCTCCCAAACTAACTGTCTTTCTCAGGAGTCTCCGTTCACTTCCTGTGTTTGTCTCTCATCTCTCTCAATAGCAACCGTATTTGGTCCGTTTGATTTGGGGTGTCCTAAGCTTGGTTATCAATGTCTCAGGTGCGCCGGACCATGACTAGGAGGGCCCGGTCAGCTGGTCCTCTATGACTAAGATCAAAGAAACCTCGGTTCCTACAGTAGTTGGTCGTATCCCCTGCTGGTGAATCTATCTCCAATAGCGATTTCCTATGACGCGTGGGGCCATCGGGGCCCACACGATAAGTCGGTACTCTAGCCATGTATGGAGGATTGAACACCTCGGATTCTGCATCCGAGGCATCATCGTCATTGCCCTCAATCTCTTCCTCTTTGAGGTTCACTACTGGCTCGGCGGGTTCATTTGTAAGTTCTACTTCATGTTCCTCCTCTGGTTCTTCCTCTAAGTCTCCTTCTGGGTCTTCCTCTGGGTCGAGCCACCCAGCACACACATGTATGTATTTTAATTATCATGTTCAGAGTAGTTTAGTCCCATTGTATTTAAAGTTTCATATCTTGTATGGTTAGATATGCCAGTTCACTACAAACAATGCTCTGATACCAATCTATCACACCCCCAAACCAGACGGCGGAAACATACGGGGCTTGCGCGTGACTTCATCTTGAAATATCATTACAGTGAATATAAATGAAACATAACATCATCATTACCATGCATAATATAATACAACTACCATTGTTTACATCAAGTTGAATCTTTTAAATAACATGATCAAAACATTCAATGCATGATGTTTAACATTACACAAAACAAAATCCCCTATTCTTGTTGTTTCTTCTGCTTAACGAGTCCCTGATAATACAAGTTATTTTGAAAACGTCAAGATATATAATGTTGGTGAGTTCATAATTATATTTGAGAAAATGATTTGTATAACTTTGTAATCACAAGAAAATCCTGTATTTTCTTAAAATAGTTTGGTATGTTTATGTCTGATCTTGTATTAATGCATGGGAGTTATTGTTTAATAGACGGTCAAAAGTGATTGAAGAAAATATAAATAAAATATCCCGGGACAACCCGATGTTACTCGTAAAAGAAGAATAGTTAATGTTGTCGTACCAACACCGAGGCTGAGTAGCAGTGTGACTAGGTTTCCGAGTAACCCAATCATAAAAGAAAATAGATAATGTCGTCATACCAACCCCGAGGTGGGGGTACCAGTGTGAGTAAGTTTCCGAGTAATCCAACATAAAAGAAAAATAGTCTTTTGCAAACTTCTTAACGTTAATTCCTCTAAGTGAACCATTATAACCATACTAAATAATGACAATTTCGCCTTTCTTGGCATTTGTGAACTCCGACTGAAAAACAGAATAAGGTTATAGTCACCCTAGACCGATATAGTCTAACTGTAGCGAACAGCTCAGGTGTGGGGTGTCATCCCCGTATAGATCTATACATAAAACCCCGCTCTCCCTCCAAGAGACTCTGATTATAACTACAGGCTACGATCGAACACTTAATAGCTATCAACCGACAAAACTCACTAGATCCATAATCGGATTTACGCGAAGATAAACGTATAAAACACATTCTAGGCCCAACGAACCATGTAAGTGAGCCACTAGGGCATCGCTAAACATGTGAGTCATTTCAAAACCTAATATGAATGAGATTATATAACATGGGCCCAAAATATATGTAAAAGGACAACTAAGGCCCATTTCACATGTGTAACAGCTGGTTTACCAGGTATATTGTTTTAAGTATTTGATTCAAGGATTTTGGTGGGACTCAACGAGTTGGTGCCTATACTCGTCGAGTAGGGTCGTGACTTGGTGACGTGGTTAATGAATGGACTCGACGAGTCAGAGAGATAACTCGCCAAGTCATCGTTGTTGGAAGAAATCCTAATTCTCTCAGGCCTAGGCCTATTTAAAGGCACTTAAGGCCTCCTATTGCAGCTACCCTTCAAAGGAGAGAACCCTAAACGAGTCCTAAGCGCTTTGGGAAAGAAAGAGAGCCAAGTTAAGCTTCTTGGTGGGTGTCTTGCAAGGAAGAGGAAGGTTTCAAGCCAAAGCAGCCAGAAGAGGTTGTAGATCCACAATTTGCAATCAAGGAGCATCAGTTCGAAGTATCAATTCGGACCCCTTTCTTCCCTATTTTTAGTAGATCTTTTTTTGTGGATTAGAGTTTGTATTACCTTCTTGGTAGGGTTTTGAATGCATCAAGCCCCTCTTATGAGATGGTAACATAGATCTGGACCTTGGAGGGTCCAGAGAGTCCGAAAGTGGAAAGCCATGGTGGAGCAACCATTGGGCTTTGAATCTATGAACCATTAATGGAGTTTTTATGGTTTATAATGCAAAATACACCATGCATGGACATCAAGATCGACCTTTAGGCGACTTTTGGGTAGAAGCAGGTTAGATCTATGAGTTAGAGCTACAGATCTGACCTCAGATGGCTGAGTGAGTAATCCAATGGAGTCAACTCGTTGAGTCCATGGGATGACTCGACGAGTTGTAGCGGGTGTGACCCAGTATTCTTGGCCAGTGCTGACTCGTCGAGTTGGGAGTCAACTCAGTGATCTGAGCGGACCCTAGGAAGATCATGAAGAATTTGAGGGGACTCGGCGAGTCACAGGTGTGCACTCGGCGAGTCAGGTCAACATGGAATGTTGACCAAAGTTGACTTCTGTTGGCTTCATTAGTGGACCAGTAAGGGGGCAGGTGGGGCCAAGGAGGGGTAAAATGGTCTTTCACCCATCCTGCGGGTCAAAAGAGGAAAAGAGGATTTAAAATGTAAAGAGTAATAAGGCAAATAATGATTGAGATGTTTGTCTTATGTGTTAGACGGAGGCTAGTCCAAGATTTCCGAGTGCTTGTCGGTTACCTGCTAATCGATGTGAGTCTTCTCACTATTCTTTACCATGAGTGGTATCTATATGTGACCAGAGGGTCTTATGTGTTTATATTGAGTACTGTGATATCCTGCATTATGTCTATGTGATTTATGTTGTGTATTTTTCTATGGTTACTGAATTAGGACCGGAGGGTCCCACTAAGACACATTGACCGGAGGGACTTACTGTGTTATAGCCTCGAGTGGCCAATGATTTATGTGTGGTATTTTGGGGAACTCACTAAGCTTCATGCTTACCGTGTTATGTGATATGTGTTTTATTTTTTCTTAGGATCGCGGGAAGGCAACGACTTGATTGTACACACCAGAGAAAGAGTTATGTTTTGAGGATCCTGGGTTATTAATCAATAAATTATGGAGTTGCGTTTTGTAAATTAAATCAATGAGATTTTTTTGTAATGTGTTACGAGAATTAGGTGATTTTAAAATGAAATTTTTTTTTTGAAAATTTATGGTGTTATAAGTTGGTATCAGAGCCTTGGTTTGAGGGATTCAGATGCACCTCCAGGTGTGTTTGGACTCAAACTGGGGATTTGAGAAAAATTTTCAAAAGAGAAAATTTTTCTAAAAATGAGAAAGAGTTTAAGAGAAAACGAGTTAGAGCAGTGTGTATAATCAGCTAGAGCCCGAACGGTGATTTCCCAAAATACCCTTACTTACTTTGTGTTATGCATTATTATTGAGATATTAGTGATGCATGCTAGAGAGTAAGCTAGGTATTTCATATTATAGGACTAGAGTGGCCTAATTTATGATGCCTTAGCCTATAAGTTGCTGCTATCTGTGATTTGCTTTGAATATGAGTTGAGTATGAGTATTTAGCAGAGAGGGTGCTTAAGTATAGGAGTAATCTAGGAGAGATACCTAGATGAGCATTGGTGTGGCCTACTGTGAGAGTAGTTAGATACCCACGTGGAGTAGAGTTTCCTGGGTTCGGTGATACCTTTTGAGAGTGAGTAGAGCAAGTAGAGTAATAACCTAGAATGGTTTTACATGTTGGTAGAGATTATTCGATGCCCGAATGTTGTTTGCTTCATGCTTTGTGGGACTCCTCATGATGGGAGTCAGCTCCTAACTGAATATGACGATATTCACGAGGTAGATGGTTGGCATCAAAAGGAGTTCTTCAGCAGTTGATGGCAGAGAGTGAGAGAACCTAGGGAGTGACCATAGTCAGCTGAGTGCGCTGATAGAAGAGAGTATTCGTTGGGGAGCGACTAGGTTTAGCGAGATTGGTGATCGAGAAGGTTAAGCAGTTACTTAGGAAATCTGGGACAATCCGTGTGGAAAGTATAGGTAAATGTGGCAGGTAATATGGGCCCGTACTACTGAAAGCAGAGGACCCATAATTGAAGCAGGGAGAATTCCAGAGGTTCTTAGTAGCGGATTGAGAGGAGATAACAAGGTTCGGGTACCATGATTTATAGCAGATTAAGAGGAGATAACATGGTTCGAGTACCATGACTAGTGGCGGTTAGTGTTTCTAGTTTTACTAGTTATCCCATTGTGATTGATTAGACTGAGATAAAATGTGATAGAGTGTGGGGCCAGAGGGCCATGTTGAATGAGTTTCAATGGAGCATACCTTGAGAGGGAAATAGAGTTAGTTTCCGAGAGATTTTTGGTGAGATGCTAGATGGAGTCGCAAGACTCAGGTATGAGTAGAGATGGAGCTTTACGGCGGTATGAGCTGAGCAATCGGCCGATAGTGGAGATGTCACTTTTTGTGACCAGAGTTGTTCTATTTCCATTTCTTGTGAGAAGCAGAAGAGATATTGAGCTTCCGGTTTCTGAGCTTGGAGGTAAACCCTGTGGAGTAGCATTGGTTGCGATCTTTCACCAGAGTATCTGGGTAGTATGTTTGTCTCAAGGTAATATTATAGCATGAGAGGGTTATCATTGGGGACTAAGTGTTGGGTTTTGAGCAATATAACACTTCCTAAGTGTGCATGCAACCCTAATAAACCTTGGATCTATGTTTTCTTCTAAAATACATGCAAATAATAATTTCCAAGGTTTCTTCCTAACTAGCATAGCATAAGGATTATGAATCATAAAACTACTAGTAGAAATACATACCTTTTGATGATGGTTGATTGTTTGGAGTTTGAGAGCCAAGCACCAATAATGTGAATGCCTCAAATGGAATCACAAATCACCACAAACACTTGGAAAACTTTGAGAGAGTAGTATACTTTCTTATAAAATTGGCCACCACTAAGTCTCACACAACTAGTGCCACTAGTGGCTATTTCATGCAACATAAGCATACTTATATAGTGTACATGATTAGGGTGAAACCCTAATAACCCATGACCTTTCCTTTTCCAAGGATCCATGGGTTAAAAGCTCCATGGATCATCCATGGACTTCCATATAAGCCTAGCCCATTAACTAATGAGTATTAGCTCACACCATATAAAACAATAGCCCACAATTTAACTAGTCTTCCTTTTAATCTCTAAATTAATTCATAATTAATTTAAGACTAAAACTAATTAAATAACATGACTTCATATTAGTATATTATAACTTCTAATATATTAATAAATTGTAAGTATACAATTCTCATAAAATTATCCATAAATCGTTTGGGTGAAGTGCAACCCAAATGGACCATGTCGGGCCGGGTCAAGTATGTACCAAATAAGTTATGGACTTAGACACCTTATCCAACCGACTCCCACTTGGATAAGTCTAATGACTATATATGCGTATGTTACTTCAGGAACCAACCAGCAATCGTAGCTCTCGAAAACTCTGTTGAACTATGAAGCGCTATTTTAGATAAGTGATCACATAATCCTCTGTTCTCATGATATCAGCCGTACAAATACATGGAACAACGTCGTACTTATTGTCCAGCAGTTTGTTTCCCGATTTCCGATTTGTTTGACAAAGAACTTAATCGAACACATCAATTTTGTTCTGACCGGCCGGTACATAGGTTACAACAAAATCATCGAGGGGCCCAGATATCGCTTCCATTTCTAGAAGGAACAGATAAACTTTGACTCATATACTTGTTCTACTACTTGTTGAATTGTACACAAAGGCACGTTTTATAACATCAAGTTACTGATGCGTTTACGTGCAATCAATGCACAACCAACTCATAGGTAACAAATCATATCTCTAGGTTTGAAGATTTATATGATATTACCGTCTCACGATCACTCGAGATAAATTCCATGAAGTGATACAAGTGAGCGTGGGTTTATTCCAATACTCATAACTTATGAGCACTCATGAATGTTGTAGCAACCATTTCTATAACTAAACCCATTTAGCCATCTACAAACTCGATTCATGACAGTCTTGATTCATACCTACTTCCAACATATGAACGACTGTGGAGTGTTTAAATAACTTAGTCATTCGGAAAAAATAACCTAGCTATTTTGAAAGTCAAAACATGCAAAGTGAAACACAATAATAATCGAATCGAATATGGTCTCAAAACCCTTTTGAATATAAATAAAACCACCTTTTATTTATCACCATATTGATTACACATTATTCATTGTATAATGTTTCAAATAATCAACTTAATACTTGAATAAAACAACAGTTGTCCCATGCTCCTAGCATGTACGCTTTGTTTTCTAAACAATAGTTATGCCATACTCCTAGTATGCACACTATGTTTGTCTATGATCTTTACTTTGTGATGTAGATCAATGTAACATGATTCCATTGATACTCATTTCACAATCCCAAATCCTTATTGTAAATGTGAGATTCCCCGATTCCTATCATTTACCAAAAAATTTGTTAGATTTTAAACTTTTATGCCATGTTCCTCTTGTAATGATTATGCACAAAGTCACCAAAACCTTGTCACCAGTCATTACAAAGTATTCCAAAGAAGGTCAACCTCTATGGAACGGAAGTCTCATATTCAAAGTACATTGCTTTGAACATCCTTCTTGCATTAAGGTTTTCTAATCTTACATAGATTGAATAACTTCCACCTATGGAGAAATTTCCATAGTCCCATTTTGACTATCACTTCCGAACAAGAGTTACTTCTTTTCAGAATATGTCAATATGGTCCTTTCCGACAACTTACATCATACTTACAACTTTCCCTGAGCAACCAATCTTTGGCGAACCTCAGATTGTCCTCGACAATTGCTTAATCACTTTAGTCATATCCAGTTCTAGACTTTTCCCTTCTAAATGCCCTGAGCATTTGGAAAATCTAGAAAAGATGAATAATATAGCACATGCAATCGATCCTATATCCGAAGCATATGGGACACGATTCATGATGTTTGACATAAAGACATGATACTAGACAAGTCTTTTGCTACAATATTTTTTATTTGCCATGTTTTCAAAATTTAACTGTGAAGAGGGATGTCGTAGTCAATTGAATTTTGAGAACACAAGAATATATATATAGAATTTCCTTAAGTCGAACCATTCAGACATAAAATTCATACATTTATCCTTGACTAAAGATGATTAAAATCTCAATATAAGCTTCTAGAATTGAAATGAAGTATAATTTCCTCTCCCTTAATTTTAGCAAAACAACTTTTCAACCCCTGCAACTTCACGAATTGAAACTTTGCTTTCTATAATTAACATTGCTAACATGCACTAAACGTAATAATCATGCTCCCACTAACATGATGATTATCAGCATAACACTTATGATCCCACTAGCTCTGACATATTTCTAGAAATATGTTGGACTTCTGAAATTTAGATTCATACACCCTTTCTTAGATAGCTCACATGTGTGTCTAAACAATTTTCAGAACTATGAAAAGGGATGTCGTAATCATAGTCTCAATTGCTTAGGCATTTGCCATTTCTCACAAGTCCATGTTAGTGTGCCGGTTAACCACACACGCTCCACTAACGACTTTTGAAAATGCAAATAACACAATTGATATCCACGTAAAATCTACTTAATGAAAGTGTTTCCTCACCATCATTTTCATGAATCGGAGGGAAACCTAATGACACTTAGATTTTATAGTGTATGAGTTCCTATCCATGTGAATTTGTCAAAACCATAATCACAAGATAAGGTTAGTGGCAAATTCAGCCTTACATGGATTAAACTTGTTCAATCTTAGTTTCTTGTCACCTTGGTAGCACAAGGCCCACCAATGCTTCCAAGTTGAACTCTGATAACTCACATGCAAATTCAACTTATTTGAAGTAGGTAAAGAAATAAGAATTATGTCAACACGATAGGTTGCAAACCTTAAGTCGTGTGCTAGTGATAAATTACAGGTTTTACTCTTGATTAAATCTTGAAACTCTTTCAGGGTCTTTAAGGCTCCCACTGTCCCCTTGACATATAAGTTTCCCCAATCAAGAACCATTCCTTGACAAAACAAATATTCAAGGGATAGTGCAGATTCTTATCAAGGCTAACACTTCACATAATTGGTCTTAGTTGGTCTTTATCTCATCACAACTTACCAATCTCAAATGTACAAGAGTAGAAAACATTTTACTCTTACATTTGACTAGTGTTAATAAATCTTCCTTTATGTCACTCAAGGTTACAATCTTGGAGTATGACTCTAAGAATTGTTTTGGAATGAAGTATGACTCATATTCTTGATCTTAACCAATCCAACAATTCATGACCTCTCTTCTTAGCCATAACAATGCACTAAGACGTCCTTAGAGTATGAATTTGTGATATGGTTTCATAATCATTAAGATGATCATGAAATATGATACTAAAGTACTCTCCCATCCTTTCAGATTTGAGAAACTTTTATCTTTCTGCCTAATCTGATTCTTCTCATTTGTTTTGTCATACATTGTAACCTTTCCAATGTTACAGAATTATACTTAACCTCATAAGTATAATCATATTTACTAATCTTTAGTAAATCATGACAAGTCAATCTTTGTGGTGGACCTTGACCAGCGCACACCCAGTGTACCTAATTCCTTAGTCCTTCAATTGACTCACATATACATGTGATCAAAGAATTAGTCTTAATTTTCAAAGATGAAAATTCTCATTCATCATACAATACAACTTGTATGATTCCAAGTTTCTGTCCAATTGAAACTTGGGTGATGAAAAACTTTCTTCATTAGGTAAATTCAGACACTACCACAAATGAAAGAATCAAATCCACTTTCCAATATTGCTATTACTGGAAACATATAAGCAACAATTTTCCACAGATGCCATTGTAAGGATATTTTTAAAATAAATAAAATTAAAACCCTTTTTTTCTTTTATTTTAAAACTTTGCGGAAAAACTTATCCTTACAATCCACATGAAAACCTTGTTGTTATCTATTCATAAGCAATGTATTATAACTCTTAAGCAACAGCTCAAAATTCTGATTACCGAACCATGCGATCGAAACCCACCTTCGCAATCAGAATCAACATATACTTACTTTAAGCTTCCTATCTTTTCTTTTGATTCTTAAAACATCAACATGTGACCCATTCACATTATGTAATACGAATCTCCAAATAGAAACTTAATAGAGTTAGTCAGTGGAATTTACCCGAAGTAGAGTCAAACCTCTTGACTTGATCAACCTTATGACCTTTCAGGTGAATAGGGAAGATTCGCAACCAATGCCCCTTCATTTGGCAACAAAACACATGGACCCTTTGGTAATGGCACATGAGACTATCTCAGACTTAGCCTTTCTCTTTACCATTTGGTCAACCGAGTTGACTATGGCCGATCCCTTTCCATTGGGAAGAGAAATCTTTTTCTAGATATCCAATGCTACCATTGTCAATGTCCATTTAAGACTTGGGAAGTTGTTCTTTTAATCAAATTTGATTTACTGGTGTTCCAAATCATTACTGATTCCACAACACCAAGCAAATAGATAAGATCATTAAGGGTCATGTCATAGTCTGTCTCATAGTAGTCCGAAAGAGACTCACTATGCTTGTCAATATGTGACTTTATCTCCAAGATGTGAGCACACATAGACTATGCTTTCCAATAGGGATTTAGTGACTTTAAACTTTTCAAGAACTTGTGGGTGAGGGAGAATAATTGGAGGAGGTGGAGGAAGTGAAGCATGATGTTGAGGGACACCATCTTCAAGAGATTTGGGAAGATCATAGTTGTCTGAACCAGACATCTATAATGGGAGAAAATCATGTTAGTTGATTCAAAATCCTTAATATAACACCCAATATGAAATATTAAGGCTAGGACCCAACACAATATTTTATAATTTGGAAGAGGGATGTCGTAATCCAAGCTATAAAATATTTGAAGGTAGGCGAATGACGATTCACCAATTTCCACCATGAAAAACGAAATAATTTATTAGGTTTTAATTGGATTTGAAATTCCTAGATCTTTTGAGATTCATTGAACTTTTCAATGGCATGTTTCAATCTCGAGTGTGCCCTCTCAAATTTTGTGACTGGGATGCCGAGGATTACAAAACAATGTGTGAATTGATGGGTTTTGAGCATTCTAACACTTCCTAAGTGTACATGCAACCCTAATAACCTTGGATCTATGTTTGTCTAATTATCATGCAAAGTTGAATTCCAAGGTTATATTCCTATCTAGCATACATGGGGAACAATTTTAACTTTTATCATAGATAGAATAACTTACCTTGTTGTTGCTTGTGTTCCTTGAAACCTTGTGAGCCTAGCACCCCAAGTGTGATGCCTCAAATGCTTCACACAACACCAAATGCTCTTGGAAAGACTCTTGAGATAACACACACTTCTCAAAATCGGCCAAGCCCTCTAGTTCCTTAGTAGTGCCGATTTTTGGTGGAGAATATGCTTCTTATATAGTGTTGACACATCTAGGGTTACACCATGTAAACCCTAATGTGTCATGACTCTTCATTTCCATGACCCATGGGTTTGTAACTCCCATGGAGCATCCATGGAGCATCCTATGGGTAGAACCCAACTTGATAATCCATGGAGCCTCTTAGCCCACTATACAAGATATGGATGATTTACATAATCAACCCATATATTTAATTAGTTATCCTTTGATCACTTAATTAATTCCAAATTAATTCTTTGATCAACTAATCAAATAATATTATTAATATATTAGAACTTATAATATATTAATAATCTCCAAGTGTTATTTCTCTCATTTAGTCTATCCAATTGCATGGTGCCATGCAACCCAAATGGACCATGCCGGGTCGGGTCAAGTACACGCCCGAAATAGTTATGGACTTAGACACCTTATCCAACAGTCTCCCACTTGGATAAGTCTAATAACTATATCTCTAGTACTTCAGGAACCGATCGGCAATCGTAGCTCTTTCAAGGTCTCTCGAAACTGAGAAGATGATAGTACGCCATTTAAGATAAGTGATCATATAATCCTCCGTTCTAGATATCAGCCGGACAAATACATGGAACATTGTCTTACTTCTTGTCCAGCATTTGTTTCTCGATTTCCGATTTGTTTGACATAGAACTTAATTGAACACATCAACTTAGTTCTGACCGGGCCCGGTACATGGGTCAAAACAAAATCATCGAGGGGCCCAGATATCAGCTTCTAATCCAAGAAGGAACAGATAAACTTCGACTCATATGTTTGTTCTACCACTTATTGAATTACACACAAAAGTACGTTTTATAACATCGAGTTACCAATGCGGTTTCGTACAGTCAATGCATAACAAACTCGTAAGTAACAAATCATATCTCTAGGTTTGAAGACTTATATGATATTACCGTCTCACGATCACTCGAGATAGAATTCCATGAAGTGATTCCAGTGAGCGTGGGTTGAGTCCAATGCTCAGAACTTATGAGCACTCATGATTGTTGTAGCCTTGTCCAAGACCTCTACAACCAAACATGACAGTCTTGATTCATATCTACTTCCAACATATGACCGACTGTGGAGGTTTGAATAATATGTTATACCAAACAAAATTATTCTGGAAGTCAAAACATGCAAAAGAAATATAGTAAACGATCGACAAGAGATAGCAACACTTTACTCATAAATAAAACTCCTTTTATTCATCATCAAATGTCAATTACACTTTACAAATTTCTGGGTTATCTAACTACTAAAAACTTATATCATCCTTCAGCCCTATGCTTCGAGCATGCTGAAGATGCTTAACCCTACTCAGTCCCTTCGTGAGGGGATCTGCTGGGTTCTCATCCGATGATACCCTCTTTGCCACGAGGAGTCCTTCTTCGATCCGATGTCTGATGAAATGGTATTTTCTGTCGATGTGTCTGGATCTTCCGTGATCCCTTGGTTCCTTAGCTAAGGCAACAGCACTTTCACTATCACAGAAAATTTCCATTGGCTCTTTAATAGCTGGTACAACTCCAAGGTCTCCAATGAAGTTCTTCAGCCATATCGCTTCCTTTGCTGCTTCGCTAGCTGCAATATACTCTGATTCACAAGTAGAATCTGCCACTGTCTCTTGCTTGGAACTCTTCCAAGAAATTGCTCCTCCGTTTAGGGTAAAGACCCAGCCCGACTGAGAGCGGAAATTATCCCTATCAGTCTGGAAGCTAGCATCACTATACCCAACAACTCTCAAGTCATCACTCCCACCGAGGGTAAGGACCCAGTCCTTAGTCCTTCGTAGGTACTTGAGGATATTCTTTACCGCAGTCCAGTGTGCCTTGCCAGGGTTCGCCTGATACCTGCTAACCATGCTCAAGGCAAAAGCTACATCGGGTCGAGTACACGTCATAGCATACATGATCGATCCTACAGCCGAAGCGTAAGGTGTTCGACTCATTTCTGCTATCTCAGCCTCAGTGCTAGGGCTTTGTGTCTTACTCAATCTGGTGTTACTCTGGATGGGTAACTCTCCTTTCTTGAAATCCTGCATGCTGAATCGCTTCAGCACTTTATCCAAGTAGGTACTCTGACTAAGTCCAATTAGTCTTTTACTCCGATCTCTCAAGATCCTTATCCCTAAAATATAGGCAGCTTCACCAAGGTCCTTCATAGCGAAACACTTCCCAAGCCAGGACTTTACTTCCTGCAGAGTTGGAATGTCGTTTCCTATGAGTAGTATGTCATCCACATACAATACCAAAAAGCTAACTATACTCTCACTAGCCTTGACATACACACAAGATTCATCTTCACTCCTAGAAAAGCCAAATTCCTTGACCTTTTCATCAAAGCAAAGATTCCATCTGCGAGGTGCTTGCTTCAATCCATAAATGGATTTCTCAAGCTTACACACTCTATTAGGGTACTCGTTGCTGACAAAACCCTCTGGCTGACTCATGTAAACATCTTCAGCCAACTTTCCATTAAGGAAAGCGGTTTTGACATCCATCTGCCATATTTCATAGTCATGAAATGCAGCTATGGCTAACAGAACCCGAATAGACTTAATCTTGGCTACCGGAGAAAAGGTCTCATCATAATCCACTCCAGGAATTTGAGAGAAGCCCTTTGCAACCAGTCTAGCCTTATAAGTGTGTACTTTACCATCCATGTCAGTCTTCTTCTTGAAGACCCATTTGCACCCTACTGTCTTACGACCTGGTACGTTTTCAACCAAGTTCCAAACTTGATTGTCATACATGGATTGTATCTCGCTATCCATAGCCTCTTTCCATTTAGCAGACTCGGGGCCTGCCATGGCTTCCTCGTAGCTGTTAGGGTCATCTTGACTTACTAGTGTTTCATCACTAATAAGTGTCTCACCTTCTGCAGTAATATGGAATCCATAGTAATGCTCAGGTGCACTCCTAACTCTCGTGGAACGTCTCAGAGGTACAGATTTGTCAATTGGCTCAACAGGAGTTTCCTCCTCAAGTTGAGGGCTAGAGTTTGAAGTTCCTTCACCGCTTGATTCTTGAATTTCTTCAAGATCAATTTGCCTCCCACTGTCTCCTTGGCTTATAAACTCTCTTTCTCGAAAGACTCCTCTTCTTGCTACAAAGACCACATTGTCACTAGGTCTGTAGAAGAGGTAACCAAAGGATCGCTGTGGGTAACCGATGAAAATACACCTCTCGCTTCGAGGTTCGAGCTTATCATGAGTCTCGCGTCTCACGAAAGCCTCGCAACCCCAAATCTTGATGTGGTCTAGTTTAGGTACTTTACCAGTCCACATCTCGTGAGGAGTTTTGGCAACTTTCTTTGTAGGGACTAGATTAAGAATATGGGCGGCAGTCTCTAAGGCATACCCCCAGAATGAGATTGGTAGCGAAGCTCGACTCATCATGGAACGAACCATATCCAACAAGGTTCGATTACGCCTCTCAGCCACACCATCCAACTGTGGTGTCCTGGGAGGTGTCAATTGTGAGACTATCCCACATTCCCTTAGATAGTCGAGGAACTCTGAACTAAGATACTCACCACCACGATCGGATCGAAGCATCTTAATATTCCTGCCCAATTGATTCTCGACTTCCTGTTTAAATTCCTTAAACCTCTCGAAAGTCTCTGACTTATGCTTGATCAAGTAGACATATCCATATCTACTATAATCATCAGTAAAAGTCAAATAATAACGATTAGCATCCCTTGTGGCATGTTTGAATGGTCCACACACATCCGTGTGTATAAGGTCCAACAAACCTTCACCCCTCTCACATGAACCTGTGAAGGGTGACTTTGTTATTTTTCCAAGTAAGCATGATTCGCAACTATCATCTGACTTTAGGTCAAACGACTCCAAGACTCCATCCTTTTGGAGTTGGCCTATGCGTTTCTTGCTTATATGTCCAAGACGACAATGCCATAAAGATGCTTTATCCAAGTTATTATTAGTAGAATCAATACACAAAACATTATTTCCCAAGTTATCTACAACAGATACAGCTTCATACACACCATCACAAGGTAATGCTTTAAAATAAAAGACATTATTATAGAAAACATCTATAGAACCAACTTCATTATTAAATGAAAAGGTAAACCCTTGTTTGTACAAAGCATGAAAGGAAATAATATTTTTTGCCATTCCTGGCGAATAACAACACTTATTCAAATCTAAACTAAACCCACTACTTAGCGATAAAGTATAAACTCCAATCTTGGTAACAGGTATAGCTTTCCTATTCCCTATGATCAAGTTTATCCTTCCTTGCTCCACATCCTCACTTCTTCTTAGTCCCTGCAAGTCACAACAAATGTGAATACCACACCCGGTATCAAGGACCCAAGAATTAGAATGGGGTGAGTTATTAGAAATGATAGTGTAAATACCTGCATGGTTGGGTTTAACTTTCCCATCCTTCACATCTTGCTGGTATTTTGGGCAGTTCCGCTTCCAATGAGCTTTTTCATGGCAATAGAAGCATTCAGCCTCTTTTGGGTCAGAAGAAGGAGTAATGAAACCTTTCTTGGTTCCACTTGAAGAAGAGCCATCAAGGGTCCGAACCTTGGTACCCTTAGAAGAGCTCTTTCTCTTCCTCCCTCGATTTTTCCCGATTGCCAAAACCGGAGTAGAGTTTTGAGTAGGAGTGATAGCAACCGACTTCCCCTTAAGACCTGTTTCTGCGGTCTTGAGAAGTCCCTGAAGTTTGCTGAGGGTGACTTCTTCCTTGTTCATGTGATATGTCATGCGGAATTGATCATAGCACGATGGTAAGGAATGCAAAATAATATCTATTGCAAGATCCTCCGGGAAGTTCACATTAAGCTTCAGCAAACGATCCACATACCTTTGCATTTTCTGCATGTGGCTCGTGACGGATTCCCCGTCCTTCATCATGGTTGTTATCATGGAGCAGATGATTTCATACCTCTCTTGTCGTGCACTTTGATGGTATCTTTCCATCAAATCTTGGTGCATTTCATAAGGGTAGAAATCCTCATAAGACTTTTGGAGTTCTGCTGTCATCGTGGCCATCATGATGCAAGCCACTTTCGTAGCATCCCTTTCATGTGCCCGAAATTCAGCGATCTCCTGAGGAGTTGCAGTGGACTCATCAATCTCCTTAAGCTCCTTGTCAAGGACATATTCTTTGTCCTCGTAGCGGGTAATCATCCTGATGTTTCTGATCCACTCATTGAAGTTGGATCCATCAAAGGTGACTTTCCCACACAAGTTCATAAGGGTAAAGGAGCCATTAGGATTAGAGCCAGAAGCATTGTTGAAAGACATCTGATGGAAGGAGGACAAGATTAGTTTAGATATAAGAGAGTCCTTAATAAAACACCCAAATGTAATATTAAGGCTAGGATCCAATCACAATATAATATAACTTAGAAGAGGTATGCCGTAATCTAAGCTATATCATATTTGAAAGGTAGGTGAATGACGATTCACCAATTTCCACCACGAAAACCGCAATATTTTAGTATTAGGTTTTTTTGAATGGTTCTTAGAAATTCCTAGATTCTTTGAGATTCAATGAACTTTTCAAAGGCATGTTTCAATCTCGAGTGTGCCCTCCAAGTTTTGTGACTGGGATACCGAGGATCACAAAACGAGGTGTGAAGTAACCATGCAAATCACTTGGTACCCTTAAAGTTTATCACTCAATCGATGTGCCGGTTAACCACACACGCTCCATCGATACTATAATAAACCCTAAGTCACCCTTTACCTACCTTGTTAAGTCCAAGTTAGTGTGCCGGTTAACCACACACGCTCCACCAACGACTTAATCAAAGTGTAAAGTGTAATTTCATGGAATAGCACCTTATTCACATTTTTCCTAAAGTAACTAAGATTGGGAATTTAATAAAACATTTAGTTACTTTATAATATTCTGTTGGATAAGGTGTCTAAGTCCATAACTTATTTGGTATATACTTGACCCGACCGGCATGGTCCATTTGGGTTGCATCTCATCCAAACTATTATGGATAATTTTATGAGAGTTATACACATATGTTTATTAATATATTATGAGTTATAATATATTAATATGAAGTTACGTTATTTAATTAGTTTTAGTCTTAAATTAATTATGGATTAATTTAGAGATTAAAAGGAATACTAATTAAATAATGGGCTATTTGTTTTATATAGTGTGGGCTAATACTCATTTGTTAATGGGCTAGGCTTATGTGGAAGTCCATGGATGATCCATGGAGCTTTTAACCCATGGATCCTTGGAATGGGAAAAGACATGGGTTATTAGGGTTTCACCCTAACCATGCATACTATGTAAGCATGCTTATGGAGCATGAAAGAGAGCCTAAGATAGCCTAAGAGAAAGCTAGTGTTCTAGTGTGTGTGTGCATGTGTGTGGCCGAAAATACAAGAGTGTGTATACTCTCTCAAAGTTTTCCAAGAGTTTGTGGTGTTTGTGATTCCATTTGAGGCATTCACACTATTGGTGCTTGGCCCTCAAACTCCTAAGAACCCAACACAACAAAGGTATGTAATCTCTTCTAACTCTTTTATGTTGAAATGTTCCCCATGCCATGTTAGATAGGTTATAAACCTTGGAAAATTATTATTTTGCATGTATTTAGACAAACATAGATCCAAGGTTTATTAGGGTTGCATGCACACTTAGGAAGTGTTAGATTGCTCAAAACCCAACAGTGGTATCAGAGCCTAGGCTTGCTTGTTTGATACTTGATGCAAAATAGTGAAAAAAAGTCGAAATCGTTGCTGTCTGCATGCTAGACTCGCCGAGTCCATTGGGGGGACTCGCCGAGTCCAAGGCAAACTTCAACCTACTCGACGAGTCCGTTCGTGCACTCGGCGAGTAGGATCGAAAGAATGCAGAATCTCGACTTTTGCTGCTGGAAATGGACTGGAAACATTACCCTAAATTGTTTTGGTGTTGTAAAAATTATTTTAGTTGGTGTAATGGTTGTTCTAATCCATTTACAATAGCATATATCAAAAATCCATGATTTTATGTGTTCATATAATTCTTGAATTTTTGATGATCATGTTCATGTTCTTATGAATTTAGAAAATGATAGGAATTATTTGCTGAATTGTTTAGAATTAATTCTTAATCATTTATGTGTTTTAATGGAGTCCATAATTTGTCCTCAAGTTATGGATTACCAAAGGTCACTTTCATTTAACACACACTTAAAACACATAAGTTACATGAAAATGAAGAGTCTTCATTTTTATGAACCTTTAATTCATAAGTTATGAAATGAAGAGTTTTGCAAAGTTACAAAACTTGTCCTCAAGTTTTGGAATTTGTAAAGTTTCACACACTTTAATAAACTTTAATTCCAAACCTTAGAGTTTTAATAGTTAAAATTCAACCCTTATACTATTTATAACATTAATGGTTAATTATTATATATATGTATAAGAATAAGTCGTTTTACCGTTAGTAGGCCTCATTCACGAAGCCGGTCTATAAGGTGGGTATAAGGTTGTTGCCTATAAAATGGCGACTTAATGGGTGTATACTCTCACCCACCGCTTGCTTGATCGGTGGAGGGTCGTTAGCCGAACGGGTAGAACAACGACTTTAAATCCTCATTAAAAGTATAATGAATATTATAAAATAACTAAACTCTTTTAATTCCCAATCTTAGTTATTTTAGGAAAATGTGAACATGGTGCTAATCCATGGAATCCACACTTTGTACCTTACCAAGTCGTTAGTGGAGCGTGTGTGGTTAACCGGCACACTAATTAGACTAGTAAGGATCACGAAGGGTAACTTAATGTTGTCATAGATCAATGGAGCGTGTGTGGTTAACCGGCACATTGATTAGGTGATAATATTAGGAGTACCAAGTGAGTTAGCATGGTTATTCACACCTTGTTTTGTGATCCTCGGCATCCCAGTCACAAAACTTGAAGGGCACAATCGAGATTGAAACATGCCATTGAAAAGTTCAATGAATCTCAAAAGAATCTAGGAATTTCAAATCCAATTAAACCTAATTAATCATTTCGTTTTCATGGTGGAAATTGGTGAATCGTCATTCGCCTACCTTTCAAATATATTATTACTTAGATTACGGCATCCCTCTTCTAAGTGTAATATATTGTGATTGGATCCTAGCCTTAATATTACATTTGGGTGTCTTATTAAGGATCCTAAATATCTAATCTAAACTTACTTTCTTCTTTCAGATGTCTTCCAACACTAATGCTTCAGGCTCTAACCCAACTGGTTCTTTCTCTCTCATGAATCTTTGTGGGAGGGTCATCTTTGATGGTTCCAACTTCATGGATTGGATTAGGAACATCAGGATGGTTACTCGTTACGAGGACAAGGAATATGTCCTCGATAAGGAGTTAAAAGAACTTGATGAGTCTACTGCTACTCCTGAGGAGATCGCTGAATTCAGGACTCATGAGAGAGATGCTACTAAGGTGGCATGTATCATGATGGCCACGATGACAGCCGAGCTCCAAAAGTCATATGAAGATTTCTACCCTTTTGAGATGCACCAAGACTTGATGGAAAGGTACCATCAGAGTGCTCGTCAGGAGCGGTATGAAATAATCTCCTCCATAATAACTACCCGCATGAAGGACGGTGAATCCGTCACGGGCCACATGCAAAAGATGCAAAGGTATGTGGACCGTTTGCTGAAGCTGAATGTTAACATCCCCGAGGAGTTAGCAATTGACATCATTTTGCACTCCTTGCCTTCTTGTTATGATCATTTTCGAATGACATATCATATGAACAAGGAGGAAGTTACCCTCAGCAAGCTTCAAGGACTCTTGAAGACCGCTGAAACCGGTCTTAAGGGTAAAGCGGTTGTTACCTCTACTACTCCTACTCCAACTTCTACCCCTGTTTTAGCTATTGGGCATGGCAAAGGGAAAAAGAGGAAGCACCCTTCGAAGGGTACCAAGGGAAAGTCTCTTGAAGGCTCCTCATCCAAGACTAAGAACGGTTCTGTCACTCCTTCTGCCATTCCAAAGGATGCTGAATGCTTTTATTGCCATGAAAAGGCACACTGGAAGCGAAACTGCCCTAAGTACTTGCAGGATCTAAAGGATGGGAAAGTGAAACCCACCTATGCAGGTATTTACACTATATTGTCTAATTACTCAACATATTCTAACTCTTGGGTGCTTGATACAGGATGTGGTATTCACATATGTTCTGATTTGCAGGGCCTAAGAAGAAGTGAGGATGTGGAGCACGGGAAGATAAACTTAATCATGGGGAATAGGAAGGCTTCACCTGTTTCCAAGATTGGAGTTTATACTTTGTTGCTTAATAATGGGTTAAAATTAGATTTGAATAAATGTGTATACTCGTCTGAAATGGCGAGGAATATTATTTCTTTTCATGCTTTGTACAAACAAGGTTTTACCTTTTCGTTTGATAATGAATGTGGTGGTATTAATGCTTTCTTTAATAATGTGTTTTATTTTAAAGCATTACCTTGTGATGGCGTGTATGAAACTATGTCGATTGTAGACAACTTAGGAAATAATGTGTTGTATATTGATTCTTCTACTAGCCTAGATAAAGCATCATTGTGGCATTGTCGTCTTGGACATGTAAACAAGAAACGCATAGACCAACTCCAAAAGAGTGGAGTCTTGGAATCATTTGACCTCAAATCAGATGATAGTTGTGAATCTTGTCTACTTGGAAAAATGACAAAATCACCCTTCACTGGAACTTGTGAGAGGGGTGAAGGTTTGTTGGACCTAATACATACTGATGTATGTGGGCCATTCAAAACCGCCACAAGGGACGCTAATCGGTATTATGTGACTTTTATTGATGATTATAGTAGATATGGGTATGTCTACTTGATCAAACACAAGTCCGAAACCTTTGAAAGGTTTAAGGAATTCAAACAGGAAGTAGAAAATCAATTGGGCAGGAACATTAAGATGCTTCGATCCGATCGAGGTGGTGAGTATCTTAGTACCGAGTTCCTTGACTATCTTAAGGAGTGTGGGATTGTCTCACAATTGACTCCTCCCAGGACACCACAGCTGAATGGTGTAGCTGAGAGGCGTAATCGTACCTTGTTGGACATGGTTCGCTCTATGATGAGTCGAGTTTCGTTACCAATCTCTTTTTGGGGGTATGCCTTAGAGACTGCCGCCCATATCCTTAATCTAGTCCCTACAAAGAAGGTTACCAAAACACCTCATGAGATGTGGACTGGGAAGGTTCCCAATTTGGACCACATCAAAATTTGGGGTTGCGAAGCCTTCGTGAGGCGTGAAACTCATGATAAGCTTGAACCCCGAAGTGAAAGGTGTATTTTCATCGGCTACCCACAGAAATCCTTCGGTTACCTTTTCTACAGACCCAGTGAGAATGTGGTCTTTGTAGCACGAAGAGGGATCTTTCGCGAGGAAGAATTTATAAGCCAAGGAGACAGTGGGAGGCAGATTGATCTTGAAGAAATTCAAGAATCAATTGGTGAAGGAACCTCAGACACTAGCAATCAACCTGAGGAAGAAACTCCTGTTGATCCAGCTGACGAGTCTGTACCTCCGAGACGTTCCACACGGGTTAGGAACACACCTTCGTTTTATTATGGTTTTCATATTACTACGGAAGGTGATACGTTTATTAGTGATAGTACACTAGTAAATTTGGATGAACCTAGCAGTGTTAAGGAAGCCATGGCAGGCCCGGAGTCTGCTAAATGGAAGGAGGCTATGGACAGCGAGATACAGTCCATGTATGACAATCAAGTTTGGAACTTGGTTGACAATGTACCAGGCCGTAAAACAGTCGGGTGCAAATGGATCTTCAAAAAGAAGACCGACATGGTAGGAAAAGTGCATACTTATAAGGCTCGACTGGTTGCGAAGGGTTTTACTCAAACTCAAGGTATTGATTATGATGAAACCTTCTCGCCGGTGGCCAAGATTAAGTCTATTAGGGTTATGTTAGCCATTGCAGCATTTCATGATTATGAAATATGGCAAATGGATGTCAAAACCGCTTTCCTTAATGGAAAGTTGGCTGAGGATGTGTACATGAATCAGCCAGAGGGTTTTGTCAATGCAGAGCACCCTGATAGAGTATGCAAGCTTAAGAAATCCATTTATGGATTAAAACAAGCATCTCGTAGCTGGAATCTTTGTTTTGATGAGAAGGTAAAAGAGTTTGGCTTCTTGAGAAGCGAAGATGAGTCTTGCGTGTATGTCAGAGCTAGTGGGAGTATAGTTAGCTTTTTGGTACTGTATGTGGATGACATACTACTCATAGGAAATGACATCCCAACCTTGCAAGAGGTTAAGTCCTGGCTTGGGAAGTGCTTTGCTATGAAGGACCTAGGGGAGGCTACCTATATCCTAGGGATAAGGATATTAAGAGAAAGGAGTAGAAGACTAATTGGACTTAGTCAGAGTATCTACTTGGATAAGGTGTTGAAAAGGTTCAACATGGAGAATTCCAAGAAAGGAGATTTACCGATCCAAAGCAATACCAAACTGAGTAAGACTCAGAGTCCGAGTACAGAGGCTGAGATAGCTGAGATGAGCCAATTACCATATGCTTCCGCAGTTGGCTCGATCATGTATGCTATGACTTGTACCCGTCCTGATGTGGCATTTGCTTTGAGCATGGTCAGCAGGTATCAGGGGAACCCTGGCAAGGCTCATTGGACCGCGGTAAAGAACATTCTCAAGTACCTGCGGAGGACTAAGGATTGGGTCCTTACCCTTGGTGGCAGTGATGACTTGAGAATATTAGGGTATAGTGATGCTGGTTTTCAGACTGATAGGGATAATTTCCGCTCTCAGTCGGGCTGGATCTTTACCTTAAATGGAGGGGCAATTTCTTGGAAGAGTTCCAAGCAGGAGACGGTGGCTGATTCGACTTGTGAATCAGAGTATATAGCAGCGAGTGAAGCAGCGAAGGAGGCGATATGGCTAAAGAACTTCATCGGAGACCTTGGAGTTGTACCAGCTATTAAGGAACCTATAGAGATTTTCTGTGACAACAATGCTGCGGTTACCTTAGCCAAGGAACCAAGAGATCATGGCAGATCTCGACACATTGACAGAAAATATCACTTCATAAGACACAAGATTGAAGAAGGACTCCTTGTGACAAGGAGGATATCGTCAGATGAGAATCCTGCAGATCCCCTTACGAAGGGACTGACGAGGGTTAAGCATTTTCGGCATGCGAGACGCATCGGGCTGAGGGACGATATTAGTTTTACAGATTAGATAGTTTTCCTGAAACTTGTAAAATGTAATCGACGTTTGATGATGAATAAAATTTGTGATTTATTTATGAGTAAAGTGTTACTATCATTGTCAATTATTTACTATTGTTTCAGTTTTGCATGTTTTGACTTCCAGAATAATTAATTTGTTCAAACCTCCACAATCGATCATACGTCGGAAGTAGGTATGAATCAAGATTGTCATGAATTGGGTTTGTAGATGCCTTAAAGGTGTTTAGGCATGGCAATGGTTGCTGCAACATTCATGAGTACTCATAAGTTATGAGTATTGGTATAAACCCACGCTCACTTGTATCACTTCATGGAATTTATCTCGAGTGATCGTGAGACGATAACATCATATAAATCTTTAAACCTAGAGATATGAGTTGTTACCTATGAGTTGGTTGTGCATTGATTGCACGTAAACGCATCAGTAACTTGATGTTATAAAACGTGCCTTTGTGTACAATTCAATAAGTAGTAGAACAAGCATATAAGTCGAAGTTTATCTGTTCCTTCTAGAAATAGAAGCGATATCCGGGCCCCTCGATGATTTTGTGTTGACCCATATACCAGGCCTGGTCAGAACTAAACCGATGTGTTCAGTGAAGTTCTTCGTCAAACAAATCGGATAATCGAGAAACAACTGCTAGACAATAAGCAAGACATAGTTCCATGTGTTTGTCCGGCTGATATCATGAGAACAGAGGATTATGTGATCACTTATCTAAAATGGCGCTTCATAGTTCGACAGAGTCTTCATTGTTCGAGGGAGTTTTCGAGAGCTACGATTGTTGGTTGGTTCCTGAAGTTATAGGCAAATATAGTTATTAGACTTATCCAAGTGGGAGTCTGTTGGATAAGGTGTCTAAGTCCATAACTTATTTGGTATATACTTGACCCGACCGGCATGGTCCATTTGGGTTGCATCTCATCCAAACTATTATGGATAATTTTATGAGAGTTATACACATATGTTTATTAATATATTATGAGTTATAATATATTAATATGAAGTTACGTTATTTAATTAGTTTTAGTCTTAAATTAATTATGGATTAATTTAGAGATTAAAAGGAATACTAATTAAATAATGGGCTATTTGTTTTATATAGTGTGGGCTAATACTCATTTGTTAATGGGCTAGGCTTATGTGGAAGTCCATGGATGATCCATGGAGCTTTTAACCCATGGATCCTTGGAATGGGAAAAGACATGGGTTATTAGGGTTTCACCCTAACCATGCATACTATGTAAGCATGCTTATGGAGCATGAAAGAGAGCCTAAGATAGCCTAAGAGAAAGCTAGTGTTCTAGTGTGTGTGTGCATGTGTGTGGCCGAAAATACAAGAGTGTGTATACTCTCTCAAAGTTTTCCAAGAGTTTGTGGTGTTTGTGATTCCATTTGAGGCATTCACACTATTGGTGCTTGGCCCTCAAACTCCTAAGAACCCAACACAACAAAGGTATGTAATCTCTTCTAACTCTTTTATGTTGAAATGTTCCCCATGCCATGTTAGATAGGTTATAAACCTTGGAAAATTATTATTTTGCATGTATTTAGACAAACATAGATCCAAGGTTTATTCGGGTTGCATGCACACTTAGGAAGTGTTAGATTGCTCAAAACCCAACATATTCATCATACTTTGAATGAGAATTAATAAGTCCTTGTCTTACCCGTTCGGCTAACGACCCTCCACCGATCAAGCAAGCGGTGGGTGAGAGTGGACACCCATTAAATCACCATTTTATAGGCAACAACCTTATACCCACCTTATAGACCGGCTTCGTGAATGAGGCGTACTAGCAGTAAGACGACTTTGTTCTTATACATATATATAATTATTAAATCATAATAATATAAGTATAAGGGTTGAATTTTAACTTTTAAAATTCTAAGGGTTGGAACTAAAGTTTTAACTTAACTTTACTTGTTCCAAAACTTGAGGGCAAGTTTTGTAAACTTTCAAAACTTTTCATTTCTTGTAACTTATGAGTTTAATAGAGTAATAAAATGAGGACTTTTCATTTTTTCCTAACTCTTGTGTTCTTTTAATGGTTTTTAATCCAAGAGACTTTTGGTTTTCCATAACTTGAGGACAAGTTATGGACTCCATTAAAACACATTATGATCATGAATTAATCTACCACATAGGTTACAAATAATTCCTATGATCATCTAAACATCATAAGAACAAGAATATGAATATGAACACTTTCAAGAATCAAAATCACATTTAATCTTTGTAATTTTGATAACTAGTTGTTGTAAATGAATTAGAAAACACATTACACCTTCTAAAATAAGTTTTCAAGTACCAAAACATTTTAGGGTAATGATTCTAATCCATTTCCAGCAACTCAAGTCGAAATTCTGCACTCTGTCGACCCTACTCGCCGAGTGCATAAACCTACTCGCCGAGTAGGTTGAAGATACACATGAACTCGACGAGTCCTCCCCATGGACTCGCCGAGTCCATCAGTCAGACAGCAGAATTATCGACTTTCTTCAACTTTTAAGCACAAATAACAAACAAACAAGCCCAGGCTCTGATACCACTGATGGGTTTTGAGCATTCTAACACTTCCTAAGTGTACATGCAACCCTAATAACCTTGGATCTATGTTTGTCTAATTATCATGCAAAGTTGAATTCCAAGGTTATATTCCTATCTAGCATACATGGGGAACAATTTTAACTTTTATCATAGATAGAATAACTTACCTTGTTGTTGCTTGTGTTCCTTGAAACCTTGTGAGCCTAGCACCCCAAGTGTGATGCCTCAAATGCTTCACACAACACCAAATGCTCTTGGAAAGACTCTTGAGATAACACACACTTCTCAAAATCGGCCAAGCCCTCTAGTTCCTTAGTAGTGCCGATTTTTGGTGGAGAATATGCTTCTTATATAGTGTTGACACATCTAGGGTTACACCATGTAAACCCTAATGTGTCATGACTCTTCATTTCCATGACCCATGGGTTTGTAACTCCCATGGAGCATCCATGGAGCATCCTATGGGTAGAACCCAACTTGATAATCCATGGAGCCTCTTATCCCACTATAAAAGATATGGATGATTTACATAATCAACCCATATATTTAATTAGTTATCCTTTGATCACTTAATTAATTCCAAATTAATTCTTTGATCAACTAATCAAATAATATTATTAATATATTAGAACTTATAATATATTAATAATCTCCAAGTGTTATTTCTCTCATTTAGTCTATCCAATTGCATGGTGCCATGCAACCCAAATGGACCATGCCGGGTCGGGTCAAGTACACGCCCGAAATAGTTATGGACTTAGACACCTTATCCAACATGAATAACCATACCAATTCACTTGGTACCCTTAATATTATCACCTAATCAGTGTGCCGGTTAACCACACACGCTCCATTGATCTATTACAAACATTAAGTCACCCTTCGTGATCCTTACTAGTCCAAGTTAGTGTGCCGGTTAACCACACACGCTCCACCAACGACTTGGTAAGGTACAAAGTGTGAATTCCATGGGCTAGCACCAAATTCACATTTTTCCTAAAGTAACTAAGATTGGGAATTAAATAAAAAATATTTAGTTACTTTATAATAATCATTATACTTTTAATGAGAATTTAAAGTCATTGTCCTATCCGTTCGGCTAACGACCGTCCACCAGTCAAGCAAGCGGTGGGTGAGAGTGGACACCCATTAAGTTGCAATTTTATAGGCAACAACCTTATGCCCACCTTATAGACCGGCTTCGTGAATGAGGCCTACTAACGGTAAAACGACTTGTTCTTATACATATATATAATAATTAACCATTAATCTTATAATAGTATAAGGGTAGAATTTTAACTTTTAAAACTTCTAGGGTATGGAATTAAAGTTTGTGTGAGACTTTACAAATTCCAAAACTTGAGGGCAAGTTTTGAACAATTCATAAACTTTTGGATATTCATAACTTATGAGTTTTAATTAAGTGTTTAATACTTTTAATGAAGAGTCTCTTAGAAATCCATAACTTGAGGACAAGTTATGAAGTCCATAAAAGCATTTATTAGAATGACTCTTCAAAAGTGTAACTTATGACTTCTTAAAAAAAACATTTAAAAGAAAAAACTTCTGGAATTCCATAACTTGAGGACAAATTATGAATTCCATTAAAACACATTAAGATCAAGAATTAACTAACAAACAATTTGCAAATAATTCCTATGATCTAACAAAACTCATATGAACATGAACATCCACATCAACAATTTCAAGAATCATATGAACACATACAAACTTTTGAAATTTTGATTATAACTTTGAAATTAGTCCACCATCATCATTACCACATCAAAAACAGGTTTTATAAGATCAAAATAGTTTAAGGTAATGATTCCAGACCAATTCCAGCACCAAGACTCGAAGATATGCTGTCTGGGGGTCCAACTCGTCGAGTGCATGAACCAACTCGCCGAGTTGGATGAATTTTGTCTTGGACTCGTCGAGTCCCTTCATGGACTCGGCGAGTCTGCTGTGCAGACAACACATAAACTTCGATTTTCAGCAATTTTCATCAAGTATTCAAGAAAACAAGCCTAGTCTTTGATACCATTGTTGGGTTTTGAGCAATCTAACACTTCCTAAGTGTGCATGCAACCCTAATAAACCTTGGATCTATGTTTTCTTCTAAATTACATGCAAATAATAATTTCCAAGGTTTCTTCCTAACTAGCATAGCATAAGGATTATGAATCATAAAACTACTAGTAGAAATACATACCTTTTGATGATGGTTGATTGTTTGGAGTTTGAGAGCCAAGCACCAATAATGTGAATGCCTCAAATGGAATCACAAATCACCACAAACACTTGGAAAACTTTGAGAGAGTAGTATACTTTCTTATAAAATCGGCCACCACTAAGTCTCAAACAACTAGTGCCACTAGTGGCTATTTCATGCAACATAAGAATGCTTATATAGTGTACATGATTAGGGTGAAACTCTAATAACCCATGACCTTTCCTTTTCAAAGGATCCATGGGTTAAAAGATCCATGGATCATCCATGGACTTCCATATAAGCCTAGCCCATTAACTAATGAGTATTAGCCCACACCATATAAAACAATAGCCCACAATTTAATTAGTCTTCCTTTTAATCTCTAAATTAATTCATAATTAATTTAAGACTAAAACTAATTAAATAACATGACTTCATATTAATATATTATAACTTATAATATATTAATAAATCGTAAGTATACAATTCTCATAAAATTATCCATAAATCGTTTGGGTGAAGTGCAACCCAAATGGACCATGCCGGGCCGGGTCAAGTATGTACCAAATAAGTTATGGACTTAGACACCTTATCCAACACTAAAAGGAAGACTATGTTGGGGCAGTGGCTCTCATTTTCTATGATGGATATCGAGTGTGGGGGTGAGGTCTCTGCTCTCACGATGGGACGTTGGTTGAGGAATCAAGACGAGGAGTGTGATAGTTCATTAATTTCAGACTGAGAGTCATGGCTACTATGGGACAGTTGAGATGTCCGGTAGTGTGTCAGTGTGATATTTTGGATGACACGTTGGGAAGCTTTTCGAGGATTTTATCTAATATTCGGGATGTTAGGATTTGCTTGGTCTCTATCAGGAAGATCATCAAGTGTTATATGGTACTTTTCAAGAGTAAGTGTGATGTACCTGGTGGAACAGTCTGTGGAATAGATTGTTGGTGTGCCAAATGGTGATGGAATAGATTGTTGGTGTGCCAAATGGTGATGGTTCGAGCCCTGAGTGGGGGAGAACCGGTTATTTAGTGAGAGTATTGTAGATTTGTTCAAGAGCAGTTAGAGGACTGGATATAGTGACCTACGTTACGAATACATGAGACCAGGGATATTGGTGGTCGAGGCGAGGTGTAAAGCGAGATAATGCATGCGGTACGTGTTCAGGAAAGGATGAGTGTCTCCATGGCCGGTGGCCGTTGGTCGGAGACCTTGTGGTGGTTAGGAATTCTTCGAGGTTGTAATGGTGGGTGGCTCGTAAAGATAGTTTCGGTGGTTGAGAATTTCTGGTTTTATGTATGGGTTGTTATAGGCACTCTGGGAAAGGTAGAAGTTGATTGGGCAACCAAATTCAGGGTTGGTATGTGTATTCTTGCATGGGTTTTGAGCAATATAGGAGGGAGTTTCGGATGGTCGTCAACGTGTTCAAAGCCATTGACGATTCCTCCATGTTCCAAGTGAGGGTTGGGATACTCCAAAGTTGCACGTTATGTGAAATGAAGATTTGTTATCAGTTGCTGAGGGAATGCATTGATTTATCTGTGTATGATGTCGTAAATACAGGATTAGTGGTTGAGATAGGACATCGTGATGTTCTGTTATGGTGTGCCGAGGCATCCGAGTATAATGCCCTGAATTTTAAATTATTTTTGAGTCTTTAGTTAGGAGATGGCAAGTGAAGTATCAAGTGACTATGGTTCCGGTGGGAGTATCCAAGAATGTGAATTGCAATGAGAAAAAGTGTTGGTCACGACGGTTGTCGTCAGGAGTGGACTTAGGGTTGTGCATGGGTCGGTTTCGGTCGGTTTTAGACTCAAACCCAACCCATAAATGGTCGGTTTCTGGTTTTCAGAACTCAATAGGATCGGTTTCTAGTCGATTCGGTTTCTCGGGTTCTGAGGTCCGTTTGGGCGGTTTTTCGGTTTCTTGGGTTCAACCCATATATTCACGGGTTCTGGGTTTAAACCCATGGGTTTTGGGTTTTAACCCATTTTCCATAAATGAAGCAACAAGTTAAATACTTCAAAAAAACACCAAATTTAAGTTAAATACTTCAAAAAACATGAGTCTTACAACAAATAGTTTATTACAAGTTACAACTAAAGCCCGAAATAGTCTATTAAAACCAAAAAACAATCAAGTATGGGTCGGTTTCTCGGGTTGGATGGATCGGTTTCTTGGGGCGGTTTGTCGGTTTTAAGTATGGGTCGGTTTCTCGGGTTGGATGGGTCGGTTTCTGGGTAAAAGCCGAAACCGAACCCGATTTTTCGGTTTTTAAAAAATTCAAACCCTAACCGTCGGTTTTGCTTCGGTTTCGGTTTTTTTGATTTCGGTTTCGTCGGTTTTAGTTGGTTTCTCAATTTCTTGGTTTGGTTTTGCTCACCCCTATGAGTGGTGATGCTTAACCTAGGTGGGTATGTATACCTATCAATGTTGAGTTGTGGAGCATTCGATAGTGAACTTAGTGGGGTGATGACTCGAGGAGGAGATCATAGGGGATAAGAGGGTGAATGGATCCGAGTGGGAGTAATCACTTCGGATTATCAGGGGAAAACTATGGATTGAGCCCATGGTGAGTTAGTGAAAGAGAGTGTTGTGATACTGCGGGGAGCCGTAGTGTTCACCAGCCTGCGAGAAAGTGTTGTGATACTACTGGGAGCCATAGTGTTCACCACTCAGTGAGAGAATGTTGTGAAACTGCGGGGAGTCATAGTATTCATGAGTCAGTAAGAGAGTGTTATAGGCCTATGGGGAGCCGTATTATTTGCTAGTTAGAGCATGACGCATAAGAGTTTTTAGGCTTGGGTAGCCTTATTCTTTGAGTTTCGAGAACCTGGTGGTCGGACCAGGGGTGAGACTAGGGTATCTGTATTTGTTGGGAATCGTTATATTCTGAGTTAAGTTGTGGTTATCACAATCGAAAGGAATTGCAGAATTGATGTATGTGTGGGTTCCGGGTCATGGGTTATGAGTTGGGTGCTTCATTGGGACGAGTGGTTCCAATGCTGTGTCAGACCAGACTCTCGAGTTTAAGTTTGGCTTTGGTGGTGTATTAAGTAGGCGAATGAGATTCCAGATTCAGAGATGGGTTTCATTTTGAGGGGTATTGTGTGTCATCTGATGTCTTAGACCCGAGTGGGTCAGTTCGTTTGTATGGGAAGGACCGCGAGATGCATGGAACTAATGAGTAGTAGACAACAGAGGTCGAGGGTGAGACGATTTCAGTTGGGATTGTAGTATTCGCTTGGGATAAAGCAAACTCCGTGACTTGTGTGTCACAATGGGCCAAGGTAGTTGTTGTGAGAAGGAAGACAGTGAGACGTTATGGGGCATGCGATGGGTAACCTTTGGAGGTTCAACTGTGGGGTCGGGAGTTGACCTAGTGCTTAGTGTGGAAAGGGATATCTGAGAGGGAGCTGGGGCTTATGATTGTTAGATGTTAGAGGATACTTCTGAGCAAGCATGATCATTTTCTTGAGTCTAAGGATAGGGTGCTGAGAGCTCTTTGCTCAGATGGGTTTCGATTGCAGTACAGTGGAAGGGTCTCTGGTGTAATGTGACCCTTTTGTTCCTTGGAGTATGTTATGGATCATTTGGTGTGTCTGGTATGAGCGATCAGTACCCAATTTTGGGCATTGGCTTGTTTCTATCAGTCGTAATGAGAGAATCTGAGGGTCAGTGATTTATTAGGGTTTGTTATTCGAGGAGCGAATAACATGGTGATAGCTTGAGAGGGTGGTCTTGCAGCGAGACAGGCCACTAGAGTTTCCAGTTTCTGGGGTGTCGGAAGGGGTATCATAGCGGCAGAAGGGTATATTCTCTTCCGGGTTTGGGAGTTCCTGTCTGGTTTCGGATGTCTATGGAGGAAGTTAGTTGTGTGGTATGAGATCTTTCCGGTGGTACTTTTCGGGTTTTGGGTATGATCTATGTGGTTAAGGAGCGATTTCGAGGGCGAAATCTAATTCAAATGGGGGAAGAATTGTAACATCCGGTTTACCAAGTATATTGTTTTAAGTATTTGATTCAAGGATTTTGGAGGGACTCGACGAGTTGGTGCCTCAACTCGTCGAGTAGGGTCGCGACTTGGTGACGTGGTTAATGAATGGACTCGACAAGTCGGAGAGATGACTCGCCGAGTCAGCGCTGTTGGAAGAAACCCTAATTCTCTCGGGCCTGGGCCTATTTAAAGGCACTTAAGGCCTCCTATTGCAGCTACCCTTCAGAGGAGAGAACCCTAAACGAGTCCTAAGTGCTTTGGGAAAGAAAGAGAGCCAAGTTAAGCTTCTTGGTGGGTGTCTTGCAAGGAAGAGGAAGGTTTCAAGCCAAAGCGGCCAGAAGAGGTTGTAGATCCACAATTTGCAATCAAGGAGCATCAGTTGGAAGTATCAATTCGGACCCCTTTCTTCCCTATTTTTAGTAGATCTTTCTTTTGTGGATTAGAGTTTGTATTACCTTCTTGGTGGGGTTTTGAATGCATCAAGCCCCTCTTATGAGATGGTAACATAGATCTAGACCTTGGAGGGTCTAGAGAGTCCAAAAGTGGAAAGCCATGGTGGAGTAACCATTGGGCTTTGAAGCTAGGAACCATTAATGGAGTTTTTATGGTTTATAATGAAAAATACGCCATGCATGAACATCAAGATCGGACCTTTAGGCGACTTTTGGGTAGTAGGAGGTTAGATCTATGAGTTAGAGCTACAGATCTGACCTTAGGTGGCTGAGTGAGTAATCCACTGGAGTCAACTCGTCGAGTCCATGGGATGACTCGATGAGTTGTAGCGGGTGTGACCCATTAGTCTTGGCCAGTGTTGACTCGTCGAGTTGGGAGTCAACTCAGTGAGCTGAGCGGACCCTAGGAAGATCATGGAGAATTCGAATGGGACTCGGCGAGTCACAGGTGTGCACTCGGCGAGTTAGGTCAACATGGAATGTGGACCCAGGTTGACTTCTGTTGACTTCATGAGTGGACCAGTAAGGGGGCAGGTGGGGCCAAGGAGGGGTAAAACGGTCTTTCACCCATCCTGAGGGTCAAAAGAGGAAAAGAGGATTTAAAGTGTAAAGAGTAATAAGGCGGATAATGATTGAGATGTTTGTCTTATGTGTTAGGTGGAGGCTAGTCCAAGATCTCCGAGTGCCAGTCGGTTACCTGCTAATCGAGGTGAGTCTTCTCACTATACTTTACCATGAGTGGTATCTATGTATGATCGGAGGGACTTATGTGTTTATATTGAGTACTATGATATCCTACATTATGTCTATGTTATTTATGTTGTGTATTTTTCTATGCTTACTGAGTTAGGATCGGAGGGTCCATTCGAGTTATGGGACCGGAGGGTCCCACTGAGACATATTGACCGGAGGGACTTACTGTGTTATAGCATCGAGTGGCCAATGAGGTTATTTGTGGTATTTTGGGGAACTCACTAAGCTTCGTGCTTACCGTGTTATGTGATATGTGCTTCAGTTTTTCTTAGGATCACGGGAAGGCAACGACTTGATTGCACACACCAGAGAAAGAGTTATCTTTTGAGGATCCTAGGTTATTAATTGATAAATTACGGAGTTGCGTTTTATAAATTAAATCAATGAGATTTTTTGTGTAATGTGTTACGACAATTATGTGATTTTAAAATGAAATTCTTTCTTGAAAATTTACGGTGTTATAACATGTAAGGTATTTATAGGCCCAAATAGCACGTAAATAGTATACAAAACCTATCAAACATATAAATGGGCCACTAAGGCCCAATAACCTAAAAATGATCGAAATTAATCTGTTTCTTAGTTTATTGTTGGTTTTGGTTAAAGTATTCACTAAAATAGCATAAAAAGCCCAATTTTTGTAAAAATGACGTTCTTGGCCCAATAAGCCAAAAACTTACAATTAAGGCCCAATTTTTGAAAAAATAACACTTTAGTTCCCATTTTGTTCAAAACTTGTGTTTATGACTAGTTTGTGGTAAAAATAACATTTTAAACCCATTTTTGTCAAAAATATCATTTTTGGCTTATTTTTTTGAAAACACGCATTTTTCTTGTTTTTGGCTTTTCTGACCTAGTTGTTGGAAAATTTGTAGAAAAATCATCGTAAGTCGAAATTTGGATCCGTAAATTCTGGAAGTTTGGAAATTTTATCTACTTTTTTTGCACAAATTTTAATGGGCTCTAACAAGTGTGAAATTGCTCACCTTCACAAGTTGGTCCGAAATTATTTCAAATCTGATAGGCAGTTTTGTAAAATTCGCCAAAAATTGTAGAAAAATCATATGAAAATGTGAGAGTAGTAATTTTAAAGTTATAAACCTGAATGTTTTGCATGAAAAACATTTATGAAAAAATATTATCATTAAAGTGGTCAAAACAGTTCGAGATTGGACCAAAACGTTTCTGTCAAGGGCTGAATTTTGAGTTTAGTTTATAGATTTTTGAACACAACACTCATTTTTGCTATTTTAAGTGTTCAAATCCCAGATCTACTAGTTTACATGTATTATATGTGATAACACATACTTTTCTCAAGGTTTTCATGTAGATCCAAGTGATAAACTTAATATTCTTAACATATTTTTATATTTATGAAGTAAATAGCACATAATCAACAACTAAGTCATGTAAAACACACATATTCATGCATATACACATAGATCTACATAAAGCAACTTGTATTCTCCCCCAAAAACAAGTAATAATCGAAAATAGGGGATATGAACTCACCTTGGGGTGATGGATCGGTTTTGATGAAGAAGTGGAAGAAGATTTTTGATCCTAACAAGCTTTCTTGAGTAGATCTTGAACTTAGATGGTTCAAAGTTGATGATCATGCAGAAGAATCTCTTGAAGTATACTCGATTTCTCAAAAATTTAGATGAAAATGTATGAGTGTTCTTGTGAGTGTTTGAGAGATTATTTGAGAGAGTTTGTAAGTGAAGTGTGTGTGTGTGTGTGTGTGTGCGTGTATGTGTATCTTTGGCTGAGAATGAGAGAAGAGAGGGAGAGAGACTAGTCTTGAAGTATGTTGGGTTATACAAGTTACATAGAAGTATGAGAAACAATTTCCTTGTTGTATGGTGAATAATATGGAGGTGGCGCCTCCAAAGTCAACCCCAATTTCTTTTTTTTTTTTGTTAAATGGTTTTGGGCCGAGATTTTGGGCCAAGAAGGTAGGAATTGGAATAGATTGAGCCCATTAAACTTTAGTTAGGATTTTTGGAGCTTAATAATAAAATATTTTGGCCCATTGGGCCTTTAGGGTCTCTCACAGCCCAATAGTATAATAGAAAGGGTTCTAAGGTCCATTAAGGTTAATTGGAGTTGTTATGGCCCAATAAGGCCCATTAGCGTTAGAATGAATCATTATAGGCCCAAATAGTCCAAAATGTTATAGATTTGTGAATTGGGTCCATTTAGAATTCAAATAGGGTTTCCAAGCCCAAAATGGTTGAATTGGATGCTTATTGGTCCATTAGGCCCAAGAAGGAAATCCTAGTACAAGATGGACCCAAACCGGGATTCTTAGGGTTTTAAATCCCCAAGTTGACTATTGAAACATTTTGTATAGAGTTTTGAATTTAAATTGTCAATCTTGATTAGGTTAGTTGTCATAGAATGAACATAGTTGTAGGGTTTCAAAGTACTCCATGGATGATGGCAATGGGCCCCCTTGATGAAGTGTAGGTTAAAAGCCCAAGACTTGTCTTTTCCCTATAAATAGCCATGTATATTCATAATTAGGGTTAAGAGTGAGGCAAAATGTAGCCGCCACATAGTGAAGTTTCTTATGTAGTGTTAGATCTTTAGTCTATGCTGAAAGTATAATTTATTCCTCATGTTTTGAATAAATCGAGTGATCATTCGACATATCTTCTTTATTTGTGTTTGTTCTTATTTTCCGCATCTTGTTCATCAAATCACAATTAGGGTTTTAATCCCAACAAGTGGTATCAGAGCGGGTCTTTGAAGATCTATTGATTTTTGAAGTATTGGTTTGATGATTTTCTGCACAAGTTATGAAAGATTATTGGTGTTTTGGCGTTTTGGAATCAAAATTCTGTTCAACTTACTGTTCATAAAGATTTATGTTGCTCCTCTTGTTCCTCTACTATTCGTGGTGGTATTTTTTTCTCTCCGTTCTTTGGATCTGATTAATTTGTTTTGAGATCCATAGATCCCGTTTGTGGCCATATAATCGAATCTTATTTCGTTTTATCATTCCGATCCAATTTTGTTTATGTTCACTTGAGACTATTACTGTTTTAGTGTACTGTTCATCAAAGGTGGTTTGACCCATTATCGTGTTCTCTAAATTCACTTATTGCAATCAACTAAACTTGATTATGTGATTTTCGTTTCTTCAAATCCATTTTTCTTTTGTTCTTAGTCGATTTTCATAATCAATTTCTTTATCAAGACCGTCTTTTGATTTTATTTGATTTTGTGATCGATCTGAGTCGGTACATTCATTCATTGAATATCAATTTTTTTTCTTGATTCTATCATTCGTTGAAGTTGGTGATGATATGGATTCGGATTTTTAAGGTTTTTGTAAATACAAATAAGGATGGTGATGAACTCAATTGAAGCGTTGTTTGATCTTCAAATCGATCTGAGAGAATTATTTGGTGATTGTCGATGGTCAATGCTAAAAGTCAAAACTGAAATTATAGTTTTTCTTTGAACGATGTTCTCACTGTTCGAAATGGGTATCGGAATTAGGACTTAGCTGGATTGTTTTAAGGATATGTTCATGATTTCTGGTCTCGTAATCATATCTTGCATCACCAATTGGAATTGATTCGGAGTTTGGAATGCTTGAATTCGGGGATTGTGTTTGATTTGCACCGAAATCGTTTGACTTAGAATGAACCATCTTGGGGGTGTTTGGATAAATAATTTTTAGCTTATTAGTTTATTGCTTATTTGCTTATTGTTGTGGGAATAAACACTTTTTTAAAAATGTGTTTGGATTAGCTTATTGCGGTGAGAATAAGCAATAAACAGTAAGCATTTGAAGTGTTTGGCAAATAAAACAGCTTATATGAGTAAAATGATCAATAAGCAATAAGTAATAAGCATCCCCCCCCCCCTCATTGCTTATTAAAATCAGCTTATTTAGCTTATTCCTACCGCAATAAGCTGATTTTTAAATACTCCTATCCAAACACTTAAATTTGCTGATTGCAGTAGGATTAAGCAATAAGCAATAAGCAGCCTATTTTTACCCTATCCAAACACCCCCTTGGATTCGGAATTATAAAATTGAATTCACAATCGGAATTGGAACTATGAGAATTCGTTTGGAATTCATTCAGAAGGAGAAAGAAGAATCAGAATTATGACTGATATGAAGTGGAAATAGAATCAGATTCGCAGTCGGTAGAGCGTTAATCGGGATAAACAATGGTCAAAATTGATAAGTCAAAATTGACTGTGATAGGGGATTGACTATAAACGAACCACTTACCTGCGAACGTTCGCTTTGGGTGTGTAATCGACGGACTCGGAACGAAAGTATAAATGGGAAGTGTTGGTGGATTGGAATCGGATTTGAGGTTTCGTATGCGAACGATAATTTGAATCACCGTTCTAGTGGTTCTTTTTAAGCAGACGTCTTATTAGGGATGTAGATATCAAGTTACATTTTTTGGTCCCTGAAACTTCAATGATTTGACACTTTTGATCCATGTTGTTTTCAAAGTTTGGCATTCTTGGACCATTTCCAGATTTTGTTACAAATAAAGGGGAACATGGTGCAGAATTATTAATTTTGTCCCCTGAATTTTAACAAAGTGCCAATTTCAGCCCATTTTTCGAAACATTTGTAAATTTGAGGGCTGGTGAACAATTTTGAATTCTTTAACGCACATTTTTTTTCATGAACAGAAATTTAAATATTCCATCACGTCTTGGCGGTTCGGAAAGCCGTTTCTCGTGATCACGTCAATTTTTCTCAACTTTTTCGGAATTTATACTTCATCGTTTATATCATTTTGTCACGGGGGATCATAGTAACTTTTTATCCATTCAAGATCATTCTCACGACCATTAGAAGACTTTATAATCATGTTTTTTTATTATAAATCGGGGGAGAATTTGGTATGGTCATTCGAAATTGGATTTGTGACTTTTCAAAGTTGAAGATTTTTGATAAAGCTTGTGGTAGAATTATGAAGGTAGCTTTTACAGTAGAAGTTCTTCATCGAGCTCTACTAAAGCTTTTACAGAGAAGTATCCTTAACAGTAGAAGTTCTTCATCGAGCTCATCTAAGGACTTGTTATATCTCCGACTTCTAGTATTTTCTCGATCAAGTGGCATTACGAATCTTAAATTCTGGGTTGTTACATGATAATTTTTGGTGGTTTATATCATTAGCTTATTTGAAGATCATTGTGATTTGGAGAGGGAGCTCTTCATAGACAAGAAGTGATTCGGTTTCTTTGTTCTGAAATGGGTTTTTATGGCGGGTTTGGTTTTCATGAAGATTTTTTTGGGATTACATTCGAAAATGAAGTTTAAAGACATTACTTCAGTGCTTGATTTATATATCCTAGAGCTCGTGTTTGAAGACTATTGAAGAATCAAGATTCGTGGATTGCTTCATCTATTCCTCGTGGCAAGATCTTTTTATTTGCTAGATGCTTGTTTGGGAAGTTAAAGCATTGTCATCCATTCCATACTTTGAGGGGGAGATTGTAGGGTTTCAAAGTACTCCATGGATGATGGCAATGGGCCCCCTTGATGAAGTGTAGGTTAAAAGCCCAAGACTTGTCTTTTCCCTATAAATAGCCATGTACTATTCATAATTAGGGTTAAGAGTGAGGCAAAATGTAGCCGCCACGTTGTGAGGTTTCTTATGTAGTGTTAGATTCTTTAGTCTATGCTAAAAGTGTAATTTATACCTCACGTTTTGAATAAATCGAGTGATCATTCGACATATCTTCTTTATTTGTGTTTGTTTTTATTTTCCGCATCTTGTTCATCAAATCACAATTAGGGTTTTAATCCCAACAATAGTGTATAATCTCAGGTCAGAACTACAAGTATTATCATGGATGATATTTACATGATCATAGAACTTCCTGACTAAATTTCCAATTGTGACAACTTATCATATGAACAAGGAGGAGGTAACTCTTAGCAAGCTTCAAGGCCTTTTAAGGACTGCTGAAAGCAACCTGAAAGGCAAATCAGTTGTGTCTACTCCTCCTACTACTACCGCCCCTGTTCTGGAAATCGGACATGGAAAGGGAAAGAAGAGGAAGGCTCCCTCCAAGAGCCACAAGGGAAAGTCTCTTGATGGATCCTCTTCTAGTGGGACCAAAGTTGGTTTTGCTAATTCCTCTAATCCGAAGGATGCTGAGTGCTTTCACTGCCATGAAAAAAGGCACTGGAAACGAAGCTTTCCCAAGTACTTGCAAGACATAAAGGATGGGAAGATCAAACCCTCCTTTGCAGGTATTTACACTATTCAATCTAAAAACTCATCACATGCTAATTCTTGGGTCCTTGATACAGGTTGTGGATTTCACATTTGTTCTGATTTTCAGGGACTGAAAAGAAGTAGGGATGTGGAGCATGGGAAGATAAACTTAATCATGGGAAATAGGAAAATGTAGCATGTGACCAAGATTGGAGTTTATTCTTTATTTCTTAGTAATGGTTTAAATTTAGTTTGAATAATTGTTGTTACTCAGCCGATATGGCGAGAAATATTATTTCCTTTCACAGTTTGTATAAACAAGGTTTTACCTTTTCTTTTAATAATGAACTTGGTGGTATTGATGCTTATTACAATGATGTATTTTATTTTGAAGCATTACCTTGCAATGGTGTGTATGAAACTGTGAATGTTGTAGATAACCTAGGAAAAAATGTGTTACACATTGATTCTTCCAATGATTTGGATAAAGGATGCTTGTGGCATTGTCGTCTTGGACATGTCAACAAGAAGCGTATAGTCTAACTCCAAAAGGATGGAGTTTTAGAGTCATTCGACTTAAAGTCGGATGACACTTACGAATCTTGTTTACTTGGAAAGATGACTAAGTCACCCTTCACTGGTACTTGTGAAATAGGTGAAGGTCTGTTGGATCTCATACACACTAATGTGTGTGGACCATTCAGAACCGCCACAAGGGATGCTAATCGTTTCTATGTGACTTTTACTGATGATTACAATAGATATGGCTATGTCTACTTAATCAAGCATAAGTCAGAAACCTTGGAAAAGTTCAAAGAGTTTAAGAAAGAAGTGGAGAATCAATGGGCAGGAAGATAAAGATTTTGCGATCCGATCGAGGAGGAGAGTATCTTAGTATCGAGTTCCTTGACTATCTTAAGAATGTGGAATTGTTTCACAATTGACGTCACCTAGGACACCGCAGCTTAATGGTGTGGATGAGAGACGCAATAGAACCTTGCTAGATATCGTTTGTTCCATGATGAGTCGAGCTTCGTTACCTATCTCATTGTAGGGGTATGCCTTAGAGACTGCAGCCCATATCCTTAATCTAGTCTCTACCAAAAAGGTTTTCAAAACACCTCACGACATGTGGACTAGGAAGGTTCCTACATTAGACCACATCAAGGTTTGGGGTTGGGAGGCTTTCGTGAGACGCGAGAATCATGACAATCTTGAACCTCAGAGTGAGCAATGTATTTTCATCGGCTATCCATAGAATTCCTTTGGGTATCTCTTCTATAGATCGAGTGACAATGTTGTCTTCGTTGCGAGGAGAGGATTTTTTCATGAGAGAGAACTCATATGCCAAGGGGACAGTGAGAGGCAAATTGACCTTGAAGAGCTTCAAGAGTCAAGCGGTGAAGGAACCTCAAACACTAGCACTCAACCCGATGAGGAAACTCTGGTTGATCCAATTAACGATTCCGTACCTCTGAGGCGTTCCAGTAGATTTAGAGTTCCACCTGAGTTTTGACTAAGTCCTATTACTACAGAAGGTGATACATTTATCAGTGATAGCACACTGGTAAATCTAGATGAACCAAACAACAACAAGGAAGGTATGGAAGGCCCCAAGTCTGCTAAATGGAAAGAGGCTATGGACAGTGAGATTCAGTCCATGTATGACAATCGAGTTTGGAACTTGCTTGACAATGTACCGAGTCGAAAGACAATCGAGTGCAAATGGATCTTCAAGAAGAAGGCCGACATAGATGGGAATGTACACACGTATAAGGCGCGTCTGGTTGCGAAGGGTTTACTCAAACTCCAGGATTTGACTATGATGAGTGTTAGGTGCATAAATTGCACCTTTTCATAAGCTAATTTCATGTTTATTTATAACATTGCATTGCATTTTTGGTGTAATATTCATTCATTTTGCATTTAAGGACATTATCGAGGATCTATCGATATTTCACCATTTTTTGTGGATGTTTCCGAGTGATTTGAAGATTGGAGCATGCTTAGGATGGTCAATGGAAGCTCTCGGTGAAATTTCGGAAATTTCGGAGCTAAATTGAAGAAATGAAGAAAATTGGAGATTAGCTATCTTACAGTTCATTACACGGCCCGCGCTTTGGCAACGCATACATTACGCGGCCGCGCTTTGGAAGTATTTCAGCAAATCAGATTCATTACACAGCCGTGTAATGGCAAGGCATACGTTACACGGGCCATGTAACGTGATCTAGTCAAAATTTGAATTCTTAACTTCCGATTTATCATGTTCTTTTGGCATATTCAAACATAACTTTGACTTGGAACGGTAGGGGGAGATTTTGGTGTATCATATCATCATCTAACACTTTGGTAAGACTTTAATTTGCTTTTTGTAAGTTGATTTGAAGATCATACTTGTTAGATTTGTAGTTAACTTAGACATGTATGGCTAATTTCTCACTCATTTCTGATTCTGGATTCCTAAGTGTTTGTTGTTAAGTTGTAATTTTCACTTGATTTTATGTTTATCATCTAGTAATCTTTGATTTGATCTTAATTATATGTTTGATTGGTTCTCTTTTCACTTGATCGATGAATTAAGGTTCTTATCAATCTAGTTAATCAAATTATGAAATTCGTATATGTTTTATGATTTGATGTTAGTAACATGCACTTAATAGGTTGTAATTAGAACAAAAATTAGTGTAATCAAAGATTAGATGTTCATATTCCCGAACTTATGAGGAATGTTGGATATTGTTTGTAGTTGTTGAAAGATCTTAATGTCATTTAATGATTTGATGCAAAAGCTTGTTTTTGAATCAATTAAATGAAGTTTTATTTAAAGAACATGTTTTGAGTAAAACACTTTTATCAACTTGGGTATTAGATCTTGTTAATATCTAAATTACCAACCTAGATTGAACATGAATCACCGTCATATTACACCCTACAACGTAATGCATGTATAGGAATCCGAATCAGAAATGTATTTCTTTTACTGAATTTAGTTTTCAATCTTACTTCTTTATGAATTTTAAGTCTAGTTCAAACATAATCCCCCATTTTAATATTGATTGTATGATGTGTGAGAATATGGCTAAATAAGAAGTCCTGTATTCTTGTGGATCAACCCTGCTTACCTTGTATTACATTTATAGTGCAAAGTAACAGTGTTTTGGAGTCATTTTGTACCCCTTTATTTTTTGGATTTGACACACCTAACAAAATGGCGTCGTTGCCGGGGATACGGTAGTACTAATTGTTTATGCCAAGATCTTTTCGCATAGGTACACCTTTACCAGTTGATTTGGAGATAGAGAAATCTACAAAACAAAGAAAGAAGCAAGCCAAACTTTTAAAGAAACAACAATCCGGAGCTTTTTCATCAAATCCTTCAACCACATCTTCTCCAACATCCAAAAGTATCACCCCACCATCTTCACCTACTCTTACCATGGCAGAAACCATGGAGGAAACCAAAATCCTCCAAACCCACCACCTGAACAAACCTTTAGACAGTAGGCCACTCAAGATGTCACCCAACAACCTTTATGCATAAATTACCCTGCAGCAATCAACTTTGAACTCAAGTCTGGACTCATCCATTTGTTACCCTCATTCCGTGGTCTTGAGAATGAAGACCCACATAAATTCCTTAAGGAATTTCATGTTTTCTGTGTGGGTATGAAGCCACATGAAGTCACAGAAGATCAAATCAAATTAAGGGCATTCCCCTTTGCATTACTAGATTCAGCTAAAGAATGGTTGTATGACTTACCACCGGGGTCAGTCACAACATGGAATGAACTTGCAAAGATGTTTTTGGACAAATATTTTCCAGAGATGAGAGTTTCGGCCTTATGCTGTGAAATCATTGGTATCAAGCAACAAAAGAGAGAATCTTTGCATTCTTATTGGGAACGGTTCAAGAAGTTGTGTTCAAGACGTCCAAAACATGGGATTTTAGAGTATCAGTTGTTGCAATATTTTTGTGAGGGAATGTCATCTTAGGATAGGAGATTACTTAATGCATCAAGTGGTGGATCCATAGTTAATAAAACTCCAATGGAAATCAGAGCTCTTATCAAGAACATGGCAGAAGAGTCCAAGCATACAACACAAGAAGAAGAATGGTACAGTGACGCACCAAGAGGAGTGAAAGAAATCTCTACCCCAAAAATTGAGAGTCAACTTTCTGAGTTGACTAAAGTAGTGATGATGCTTGCTAAAGATAAGGGTGTGCAACCACCAATAGTTAGACCTTGTGGTATTTGTACCCAAGTTGGACACCCTACTGATATGTGCCCAATGTTACAAGAAGATGTATAGCCAGTTCAAGCTATGGGATTCTCAAGCCAATAGCAAGGGAACTTTCAGCCAAGAAGCAATCCAAATTGGCACCAACCCAATGCCAATTTTCAGCCATGGCCACCTTATCCACCAAGACCTCCATTTCTAAATCAAATGCATCATCAACAAAATTATCAACCACATTTCCAGCCAAATCAACCTCATCATCAATCTCAATTCCAACCTCAAAACATGCAGCAAGGAAGTAGTTCAAGCGGGTCCGGAATGTCTTTGGAAGACATTGTCAAGAGTTTAGCCACAAGTACTCAAACATTTCAAAATGAGACCAAGGCGAGCATCAAGACTTTGGAGCAACAAATGACTCAACTCGCCACTTTTGTGAGTAAATTGGAGTCACAAGGCAAACTACCCGCACAAACCGAAAAGAATCCAAAGCATAGTGTATGTGCTATCACAATGAGAAATGGCAAAGAATATGAAGGTCAAAAGATGATTGAAGAAGAAGAGATGGAGATAGAGAAAGAAGAAGAGAAGTCAAAAACACCCTCAAAGCAAGTTTCCATTGAAGCAAAATTCATTCCTTCTCCATTTCCCACAAGGTTAAGCAAGTCAAAGCGTGAAAAGGAAAATGAGATCATGGAGATGTTTAGGAAGGTTGAGGTAAATATTCCTCTTATTGATGCCATCAAGGGTGTCCCAAGATATGCTAAATTCCTTAAGGATTTATGCACATCTAAAAAAAAAGTTAAAAGGGAATGAAACTATCAAAGTGGGTGAAAATGTATCTGCAGTGTTACAGAAAAGACTACCTCAAAAATGTAAGGATCCGGGTGTTTTCACCGTTCCTTGCAAGCTAGGTAATATTCATGTTCCACGAGATATGCTAGACCTTGGAGCTTCTATCCATGTTTTTCCATACTCTATTTTCAAAACTTTAAATATTGGCATATTAAAGAAAACCGGGGTGATAATTCAATTGGCTGATATGTCTTTAGTAAATCCAAAAGGTGTGCTAGAAGATGTGTTAGTCCAAGTGAATGAATTAGTATTTCCAGCAAATTTTTATGTCCTTGATATGGATGATTATGAATCACCGAATTTGAGTTCAATTCTTCTAGGAAGACCCTTTTTGAAAACAGCCCGGAAAAAAATTGATGTGTATGATGGTACATTGTCCATGGAATTTGATGGATAGGTGATAAATTTCAACATCTATGATGCTATGAGATATCCAAGTGATATTTCATCTTTGAATTTTGTGGATATGATAGAACCATTGACAAAGGAGTGTTTTGATTTGTCTAATCTTGATGTATTAGCTCTCATTTTAGACAGGAATCTTCAAAAAGAATAAGTGGAAAAGCTTGCCAAGCAATTTAAAATTGATGAAGAGATTATAGAAGTTGTATCTTGCATGGATGAGAAGAAGAAAATGAGGTTTGATGTTCCAAACTGAAAATACCCATCCTAATGAGAAACTTGTTCCTTCTATTGTGCAAGCATCGGAATTGGGGCTCAAAACTTTACTCGAGCATCTCAAGTAAGCATATCTTGGAGACAAAGATACTTTGCCAGTGATCATTTCCACAAAGTTATCAACAAAAGAAGAAGAAGAAGAAGAGCTTGTCACCACCTTGAAGGAGTACAAGGAAGCTATCAGGTGGACTATAGCCGACATCAAAGGGCAAAGTCCTTCACTTTGCATGCACAAGATCCTTATGGAAGAAGATTACAAGCCTTCCTGAGAACCTCAAAGGCGTTTGAATCCTCCAATGATGGAGGTTGTGAAAAAAGGAGATTTTAAAGTTGTTGAATGCGGGGATGATTTATCCCAAATCAGATAGCAAGTGGGTAAGCCCAGTCCAAGTTGTACCCCAAGAAGACAGGTATTACCGTTACAAAAAATGACCAAGTTGAATTAGTCCCCACCCGTGTGCAAAACGGGTGGAGAGTTTACATTGATTATAGAAGACTCAATTCCTCAACCCGGAAAGACCATTTCCCACTTCCCTTCATTGACCAATTGTTGGAAAGGTTAGCAGGAAAAGCACACTATTGTTGCTTGGATGGGTATTCCGGTTTTCATCAAATACCCGTTGCACCCGAGGATCAAGAAAAAACCACTTTCACATGTCCCTTCGGAACATTTGCATATAGGCGGATGCCTTTTGGACTTTGCAATACTCCTGCCACTTTTCAAAGGTGCATAGTAAGTATTTTTTCAGAGTATGTTGAGGAGATCATTGAAGTTTTTATGGACGATTTCACAGTTTATGGTAATTCTTTCCATGAGTGTTTGGACAATTTGAAAAAGATTTTACAAAGATGTATTGAGACCAACCTTGTTTTGAATTATGAAAAGTGTCATTTTATGATTGATAAGGTTCTCATACTTGGTCATGTTGTGTCTTCTAAGGGGTTAGAGGTAGACAAAGAAAAAATTGATGTCATTAAGTCTTTACCTTATCCCACTTGTGTTCGTGAGGTACGCTCGTTTCTTGGTCATGCAGGTTTTTATAGAAGGCTCATCAAAGATTTTTCCAAGATATCTCGTCCCATGTGTGTGCTCCTACAAAAAGATGCAGAATTCGAATTTTCCAAGGAGTGCAAGCAAGCTTTTGATCAGTTGAAGAAGTTGTTAATCTCAGCACCAATACTTCAATCACCGGATTGGAGTTTACCTTTGAAATCATGTGTGATTCCAGTAATCATGCAGTCGGTGCAGTGTTGGGGCAAAGAAAATATCAAGTTCCTAATGTCATTTATTATGCTTCGAAAACACTTGATAATGCACAACCCAATTAGTCAACAAATGAGAAAGAATTGCTTTCTATTGTCTTTGCTTTAGATAAATTTCGCCAATATCTATTAGGTTCTAAAGTCATTGTTTATTCTGATCATGCAGCAATTAGATATCTACTTGCAAAGAAGGATTCAAAGCCTAGACTCATTCGATGGGTATTGCTCTTACAAGAGTTTGATATTGAAATCAAGGACAAGAGCGGAAAGTCAAACCTTGTAGTTGATCATCTTAGCAGGATCGTTTCTCCCGAAGACTCAACTCCCATTCATGATGCATTTCCCGATGAGAACCTATTTTTAGCAAAAGTTGTCCCATGGTATGCAGATATTGTGAACTATATTGTCACAAATCAATTTCCACCATATTTGACTCAATGGCAAAGAGATAAAATCAACAAAGAAGCCAAGAGGCATGTATGGGATGAGCCATATTTGTGGAAATATTGTGTTGATCAGATGATTAGACGATGTGTGCAACAACATGAGGTATCTTCTATCTTAGCATTTTGTCACTCTTATGCTTGTGGAGGGCATTTTGGTCCTCAAAGAACTACAAGAAAAGTATTAGAGAGTGGATTTTACTGGCCAAGTATTTTCCATGACTCTTATGTTTTTTGTGCAAGCTGTGATAAGTGTCAAAAAATGGGTTCTTTAAATTCAAAGAATCAAATGCCCCTAAATCCCATTTTAGTTTGTGAAATTTTCGATGTTTGGGGCATTGATTTCATGGGACCTTTTCCATCATCTTCGGGTTTTACTTATATCCTTTTGGATATGGATTATGTTTCCAAATGGGTGGAAGCAAAAGCTACCCGTACTAATGATTCAAAAGTTGTGATAGATTTTTTGAAGGCTAACATCTTTTCCAGATTTGGTGTTCCAAAGGCCTTAATCAGTGCTCGTGGTACACATTTTTGCAATCATATGTTCGGGGTGTTTTGAAGAAATATGGTGTTACTCATAAAGTTTCCACAGCATACCATCCACAGACAAACGGTCAAGCTAAAGTGAGCAATCGAAAAATCAAGGGCATCTTGGAGAAAACTGTGAATACAACAAGGAAAGATTAGAGTACACGTCTTGATGATGCTTTGTGGGCGTACCGCACTACATATAAAACTCCAATTGGGATGTCTCCATATCGCATTGTTTTTGGGAAGCCATGTCGATTACCCGTTGAGTTGGAGCATAGAGCTTATTGGGCAGTCAAACAATTCAATATGGATTTAAATGAATCAGGAAAAAAGTGGAAGCTTGACATACAAGAGCTTGAGGAAATTCACAATGAAGCATACGAGAATGAAGTTCTTTATAAGGAAAAGATGAAAGCATGCCATGACAAGATGATTTCACGCAAAGTATTTCAAATAGGTCAAAAGGTATTACTTTACCATTCTCCTTTTAAATTAATTCCAGGTAAATTAAGGTCCCGTTGGGTGGGACCATTTGTTGTCACTAATGTTTTTGAGCATGGTGCAATAGAGATCACGAGTGAGAAAACCGGGAAGATATTTAAAGTGAACGGTCATCGTTTAAAGCCTTATTATGAAGGATTTGAGGTTAAAAACTAGGAAGTGGAGGAAGTAGCGGATCCAAAGTATCAAGATTGACAAATAATTGGGGTCCATGTCGAGCCACCGACTTTAAACAAGGGCAGCTACCCGAGAGGCAACTCTGGGGTATTTTGGTCATTTTTGTAAAATTTTCGTATGGACATTTTCTTTTAAGTTTTTGTGTTCCAAGGTTCTTAGAATAATTAGGGGAGTCTAAAAATAATTTTTATGAAGATTGGAAGTGAGCGGGTGCGGAAATAAGAAAAATCAAGGTGCGTCTCTCAGAACATTACACGGGCCGTGTAATGCATGCCTTTGCAAAACACGATCGTGTAATGAAGCTTGATTCAGAACTTTTGGCGTTACACGGCCGTGTAACATTACTCTTGCCATTACATGGGCCATGTAACGAGGCTTGTACATTAAAATAAAATAAAAAAACGCAGCTTCTTTCTTTCTTTCTTCATCCAGTCGCGACCCTCTCTTCTTCTCGTCCCCTTACACCGAAAACACACACATACACCTCAAGCTTCGATCTTACATGGAATTAAGCATGCAAGGTATGATTGTTCATTCCCCTTTCTTCTTCCTTACACTCAAGCACCTTCAAAACACCATTTTCATGGTGATTTTCGGATTTTTGGAAGAACCCTAGAAATTGGGGTCCGAAAATTTTGTTTTAATTTCTTCAAATTGTTTGTAGGAAAAGCTTGGGGAAGCATTTTGGAAGAGATTACAAGTGATTTCAAGCACCAGATTCGTGTTTCAAGCTCTAAATCGGGTATTCTCCTTCCAATTCTTTGACTTTGCATTATTAGTCAAAAAGCTTTAATTTTTGTGCTTAAACTGTCATATTGAGTGTTGATTGTGTGTTGGTCATATTAAGTGGTTGTGCATTGTGCTTAAGAGTCAAATTTTTTTGCTTAATTTGTTTTTCTCATGGCTTCATCATCTCGTGGGCGTGGGAAAAAGGGTAATTCCAAGCGTTCTAGAGTCGTTGACTCTAGTGATAGTCAAAGTCAGCCAAACCCTCCACGCCAAAATTAGGGTGCATTAAAATTCTTAGACTCTCAACAAGAAGCTAGGTATCATAACTTTCTTGGTCGTAGGTGTGCAACACAGAAATTCGCGGACATGTCCACTCTTGAATCCCTCCATATTCATGACCAAGTCCGTGTTTTGTTTAGAAATATTGGATGGGAAGGTTTGTTGTAATTACATGATGTTGGGTATGTCCAACCAACTCTTGAATTTCTGTCATCTGTTTCTTTCAATCAAAGAACCGAGTATCTCTCATTCCATGCTTTTAGCCGTAATTATCAGTTGCATAAAAATCAATTATGTGAACTCATTGGCGCTCCAATTGTTAACACTTACGGTCCATTTCACATATTGAATTTTCCATTTCAAGAGGATGCTAAAGCTTTTTGGGTGCGAATTTCAGGATTGACATACTTTCCAAGTGCTGCTAAAGCATCAAGTATCATTCATCCTGTTCTTAAGGCCGTTCATCGCATCCTTGCTTCTATTGTATTTCCACAAAATGAGATAAGCAAGGCTGGCCAAAAAGAATTAGAGCTTATGTGGTGTATGATTCATAACCCAAATCAACTTCCTGATTTTGGATTATGGATCATTTTCAAATTGTTGAAAATATCCCATAGCACCAGTGGTAAATTACTTTGTGGGGGTATAATCACAATTATCCTCAAACACCCAGCTCTTGCCATTCGCTTTTCACCTGGTCTCGATGTTATTGAAGGAGAAACTCGCCTCACGACAAACATCTTTCAAAACATGCATTTGTTCCATACCGATTATGAAACAGAAGCCATTTATTGGGCTGTTGATAGTCGTGATTACCTTAGCGTCGATCATCATAATTCTCAGCTTCTTCGATTGTCCAATCCCATCCACAACACTGTCTGGCACCTTAGGTCCAATTTAGGTGTTTCGATGCCCGAACCTGATTCTGATTCTGATGAGGATGAGCCCATTCCTGATGCTGTTGTGCAGCAAGAACTTGTCATGCATCCCCATCATGACATGTATATGCAAGAATTTCGTAGGTTGCATGAAGACAATCGGTGTTTGCATCATGACTATTCTGAACTTTATGATAGTGTTTGTGAGATAAATACTGAGATGGTGGAGTTTAGGGAAGAGTTTTATACCTTTAGAGACAATCAACAAGCACGCAACCAACATGTGGATTCCCTTGTGACCGACATGCATAGGGTACTTTGTTTAGGTGGTCAACCTACATGGCCACCTTATTAGCCTCAATATCCATATTACCCCCCACCATACACTCCACAATTTCCACATCAATATCCCCCTCCATTCCCACCTCAAGATCCTCCTCAATAATTTGTCCCGCTATCTTCCCAAGCATCGAGGACGATGCATATTTTTAAGCTTGGGGAAGGGTGTATCATAAATAATCTAAAAAAAAAGTTGCATATTCATTCATTGCATGAGTAAAAAAAATAAAAAAAATAATAAAAATAATAATACAAAAATATTTGTTCTTTTTCATTTAGGTTTTTGGGATCATTTCATGAATATTTCTCTCCTCTTTCTTCTCATCTTTAGAATGCCTTTAACTTTTTTGTCACAATACATAGTCAAGTTCAAAATTTTGTCTGCTTATACCCCTTATACATATGGTGTCACTAATTTGTGAAACTTTAGAACTATTAAGAACACACTTATTTGCTATTCACTTAGAGGCGGTGCATTGAGGTATATTATCATAAGTAGCCCCTCTTAAATAATTCGGGTCACAGCAGGTGATAATCAAATATAGGGCGTTTTTTTTAAATACATGTGAGTACGTTATTGTGTGCATCGGTAAGGCATAAGGAGGCATAAAAGTTCATTTGGTTGTCTAGTTTTGTTTTTAGTTTATTTTGTTAATCGTTTGTATATATGCTTGTTTTATTTTGTTTTGTAATAATTAGTTTATACAAATTGACTCTTTGTTGGATTATACATGATCTTTGCTTGGTTCAAAAAGATTGGTTAGAAAAAAAAATAAAAAATAAAAAATAAAAAAATAATAATAATAGGATTTATGTAGCTTTTTCAATATTAGCATTTTTGCATTTTAAAATCAAATCAATGTGTCCAAAGAATAGTTGTTAAAGTTGTTTATTATTTTCATTCTAGTTTTCTAGTTGTAAATATTATAAGTTTATCGTTATTTTAAACCAATTTGTTTTCCAAAGTCAAAAACCGCGAGATCATCAAAATAATGAATTTCAAAGTCAAATCTCAACAAGTATTTGTCATTTATAAAGAGTTTTTCAAAAGTCAATTTATCAAGTTATCAAAAAAATATATGTTTGTTTTTCATTTCTTTTGTAATATTTAAGTTGAGTCTTTATACATATCCATGCTGCTTTCTAGGAAATAAATAAATAAATAAATAAATTAAAAGAGAGAGAGAGAGAGAGAGAGAGAGAGAGAGAGAGAACCGAACCAAGCCTTTCCATATTTTTCATGATGATATTTTCATACGAAATTCGTTTGTGTTTGATTTTGTTGGCTTGTTTAGCATTAGAAGTTTATTTTGAAGCCAATAATTATGATTATATGGTTCTATTTTGTATATTGATGAGATTAAAAAGCTTTAATCTATGAAGATCGATTAGATCTCAAACAGGTAAGTAAATATAAAACTGTAAGAACACGAAAATAAGAACGAAACAAGAGTGAATCAAACATGTCGAATGATTAAACAAAATCCTCAGAAGAGCTCGATTAAGAACATCAACTGTAGAGGATTGGTAGGTTACAAGAACGATCAAAGAAATCTATAATACTATCGTTATGCTCTAGAATAATCGTTAATCTCTAAATCGTTAACCTAATATGCATGCATGCATATACTTATATATTAAACATAATGGGCTCTCGGTTGGACAGGCCCAAACCAGAATACAAGTAAAATAATTAAACTATCGAGCCCAACGACGCAACACTTGAGCAATTCTTCAACCCAACAATCTCCCCCTTTGCGTCAATTGGAGCGAGACCTTCATTTGTTACTTGGGCCAGCAGCGGAGCCAGGTACCTTCTTCTTCACAGTGTTAAACAAACGAGAGATTAGCGCCAGAATCGTCTGCCTAAACCTGATGTACCACTGGATCATGTCATTGAAGTACTTAACATCATCCGCTGTATTCTCTTTACACCTTCGAATGATCGATAATACATGCTCTAGACAAGCAGTGGTGTAGAGATGTTTGTCAGCTAAAGCAAAGAGACATTTCTGTCCTTCTGCTCTAGTGAACATGACCGAATTGCGTCTCGGGTCGATCTTGCCCATCTTCATCTGATTGAGATCACTGGCCGATCCCACAGGAGCTATCTTCGGTTTCTTCTTGAAGACAGTAGCAACCTCCTGATCCATCAGGGCAACCTCCATGATATAGCAAACAATCATCCTCTTGATATGGTCTATAATCGGACCATATTCAGCTTAATTCATCAAGAGGATGTTGTGCAGAACAATCCAATCATGAGGATTTAAGTTCGGTAGATCCGCCAGGGAGATGTGATGTGCAGTTCTTGCAGATCCCCGAATCACCTTGAACCGAACGTTTATGAAACGACCTTCGGTGTAAGGCTTCAGTACACGAACGCTTACTATCTTCTGTGCGCTCCAAGTTAGATATTGAGGACGAGCAGCCGCCAGATAGAAGTCGATGAGCTCCCTGTCAAGCTCAGCGTTCGGATGAGGGATTTCAAAGATATTTGAGAAGGCATGGAAGATGAATGCCTTTCGAGTCAACGGCATGTCGAACTGCGAATCGACAGAATTATCGCAGTCGAACGAAATTACCGGCTCGAGCCATAATATGCTGGGAGTGTCTATGCCCTCTTTGATCATTCTCTCCCGAGTCCACGCAGGGAAGAGAGTCTTTCTGCTCTCGAGGAGATCGTGGGCTTCCTTCTTCTTGCGTTCGGCTTGTTCAGCCTCTCGCGCCACACGATTCACGTCGTCATCCACATTGCGACTGTTCTTTCGTTTCAACATGTCAGCAATGGTCTCCTTGTCTTCATCTTCATCTTCTTCCTCAGCTATATGTTTCCCTTTGTCCTTCACACCCGAACCCGAAGGTTGACCAGTCGGAGGTGGTTCGGTTGTGTGAGTAGCTTTGGAGGAAGGAGGTGGTTTCGATCCGGTCTTCTTCTCTTCTCCCCCTTGTTTCGGAATGGACACGAAACTAGGTAGGCCTTCTATTTTGCTGAGAAGGTCCATGGTCGGAGAGAGCTTTTCAGCAAGGGTTCGCCTCACCAAATGGTTTAGAATCGGATCATGTGCTTCTAGGATGTTGGATAAGGCAGCGTGTACATCCGAAACACATGTCTTGATGACCTCCCTTTCGGATCAAAGAGCTTCCAGCTGTTGTTGAGAGTTGGACAGCTGAGTGCTCTTGACCTTTAGGGCGGTGGTTTTGCTGGCGAGAACGTCCATCAAAGAGTTTTCAGCCGCAAGATCCTCTTGTAGCTTAGCAAGGCGCTCATCGATGGAGGCACGAAGGGCCGATTTGTCGTCGCTTATGGTTTGGCGAAGGGCAGCGAACGAAGTCAACTCCGTTGAGACGAACTTTGCCAATTGCTGAACAATCGGTTCCAAAGTTGTCTTGGTAGAATCTGCACTCTCTTGTAGTGACTTCAGCAGAGAAGAGGCGTCTGAGAATAGTTTATCGACTTTTGCGGTCGCAGCCTCACAGGCATTGGTAGAGGCGTCGATGGCGGCGGTTGCTGAGGCTACCGAATCATGCTGAGCCCTGGAGAAGGCATCAACAATCTTCTGAAGAGCAGCTTCAGATAAGGAGGATTGTTGGTTGGAAGAGGAGGCGAGAAGTAAGTCAACCTTCTCGTTGAGCTCCTTAAGATGCTTCTTTGTCACTGGAGCATCATCCTCTTCATCACTCTGAACCTGAAACGGACTGAAATAGACCGAATCAAAGGTCATGTGATCACCGCCAAGAAAAGGGTTTTCTCCATCAGAGGCATTTTCTGGAGATGGAGGGGGTGGTGAAGCTGGGGGTGTTGTGGGTTTTGAGGATTCAGGTTGAGTATGGGGTGGGGTAGTTTCGGGTGGTGGTTGAGTGTGGGTATGTTCAGTTGTATGGGTTTCGGTTTGTGGTGGTTCGGTTGCGGGTGGGGTTTCGGTTGCACTGGTATGAACCCCCGTATCAGATACGTTGGTTGTAACCTTTGTAGTGGTTGTTGTTGTAGTAGTGAAAATGGGTGGTGGTATAGGGAAAGAGGTTGGGGGAATAGTGGTAGTGGGGTTTATGGTCGGAATGGAAGTAGGGATAGTTTGTGTAGGTGAAGGGATGGGCGAATGATGGATTTCCATGTTTGGAGTAGGGGCTCGGGGTGGGGTATTGCCTCTTTGAGGGGTTTCGCCTTCTTGAGAGTCGTCCGAACCCGAACTCTCACCTTCCGATTCACTTGAAGAGGAAGGGATGACAAGCTTGCGCTTCGGTTGAGTCTTCCTCCTCTTCGGCTGTGGGGACTGGGCAGCCTTTGTCTGTTTCCTTTTCATGGGAGAAGGACCCTTAGTGGCTTTGGTCGCTTGCTTCCCTTTGTCCGCCTTTTTGCCCCTTGGCACCGGTTTGTCCGCATCGTGGATGGACTTGAGCATTTCCGGTGTGAGTTCCCTTAGCCCTGACTGTTTGAACTCCTTGATCGTCCTGATGATCCTGCTGTCAGAAGGAACATCGCCATACATTGTCTCCGGAATTGAGCCAATGAAGGAAAATTTGGACGCATCAGAGACGATTATCTTGGTGGTATGAAAAGTACCAACCGAAGACATCACTGCACCAGCAGCAGTAGGGATATCCAGCTTATCCATCGCCCACTTGGTGATGAGAATCCAGAACCGGGCCAGCGACACCTCCGAATGTCGAGATGAAGAAGAAAGGCTCTGGATGATCTGTTGCCAGAGGACCAACCCAAAGTCCAAGTTAATCCCGTTGTAGACCGCATACATGATCGACAAGAAAAGGCGACTGGCACCATCGGATCCTGAGCTCCGTTCCGACAAGCCCTTGAAGAGGACTGTGAACATGCCATTCCACTGCGGCGGCAAGCATGACTTCTTGAATTTCGCAACGGAGACGAGCGCCTCCATGTACCCCATGTTATAAAACATGTTGTAAAGATGGCCCACTGGAATCGATTCCGGATGGATTCTTTAAGAGTCAGCAGCAAACCCTAGCAGAGTGCAGAATCGCTGCCTTGAAATCGAGGTCTTGTGATCGGCAACTTCAAAGAATACCCGCTCAACTGCTTTGTCGTAATACGCAAATGCATACACCTGTGAGAGAGCCACCATTGGTACAGACTCAATCCTTGAGAGAGCTGGAGCTATTTGGGAGTACTTCAAGCACTCAATGATCGGCGACATGTAGGAGTCATACACCAGAGGGTTGAGATCAATCACCAAACATTGTTGTGGACGGATGGGAAGGATTTGTGAGGTAGCATGGACGGAAGAAGATTCTGCCATTGTTGAAGGTATGAAGAAGATGATGAACGGGAAAGCTTTTTGGAGTGTTTGTTCTCTTGAAATTTCGGAGGCAGTAAAGAGGTAAATGGTGGTGAAGACTGCCTTTTATAGTGGATGATAGGAGAGAGAAAAATCGTTTCAAATCTGCTAAGGAAATACGAAAAGGTTTGCTGAGTGACAGATGGATGACAGTTGAGGCGTGCGATGATCACGTAGGAGAGAGAGTGTCAGATTCCTAGGATCACGCCGCCCAACAAGCGCCGTTTCAGGGAGAAAACCGTTTCAATTCCTCACGCGCCTTTAATTGCTAGAGAGATGACGCTTGGATGTCGCACACGCGTCCACTTTGTCAGTAAAAGTATGGCCGTTTCAAATTCCCACACGCCCCTTTTGAATTTTTACCACCGGTTGAAATTCAATCCTTTTATTTCCCGCCTGTGTCAGCAACTCTTCGTCTTATCTTATTGAATCGCATTTTTTGAATGAACTGCCCACGTGGAGGATTGTTGACCACGTCTTAATTATTAACCACCAATTCAATAAATCAGCCTGAAATTAATTAGTAACGGAATTTTGGAAAATCAATGATTTTCGTGCAAAGAGTGTAAAATGAAAAGAAATAAAGCAACTCTTTTTAGGATTAACGGTGATGTCAATAATGACACGAAACTGATGATCCCGGGCACGAATCTCTTCCTTCAAGGCCAAGAGAGACCTTAAAGTGTTAATGTGGATTCCCGTTGAATTACGATCAAACACTTTTTAAGAGATGTTGAAAGGCTTCTTTTAATTAGGCTACTTTATGGTGGGTTTCGCTTTGATGCAACAATTCTAATCTTGAAATAAGAAAGAAAGTGATCAAAGTACTTGTGAGACCGGTGTAGTCTGTTGAACAAGTAGGTAGGTATTTATTTGAAATTGGCTTGGAAAATATAAAATCTCAAAAAAAATTAAAAACCGGGTCCCAAGGGAAGAAATGTTATGGCGTTTAACAATTTCATAGGAATCACACAAAATAAAATTTGAGATTTCAGGAAAGGTTATCTGTCAATTCTTTGGTGAAAACTTGAGCAAAGTAATTGATCACCGTCAATTCAGATTTGGTGTTGAATTTTGGGTTTCACTCAGCTCGTAGTGACACGAAACTAAGATCATTAACACAGATGTTGTGTAACCATAAACCTCAGTGGTAATTTCTGAGAGTCTCAAGGGTTACGTTGATGAAACGAATGTAATGGAGAAGTGTAATGGAGATGGTGTAAGAAGAAAAAAATACCTCTGCTGCGAAAATAAGGACCAAGCAGAAAAACTCTTAGCTCATGTGAGAAGAGAGTGAGGTAGCTCATGATTAGAATAAATGAGGTAGCCTTATTGGGAAGACAAGGTTTGTGTATACCAGGTCATGAAGGCTGTTATTCAAAATCTTATGAGGCTTGGGACACATACAGCAGCATGCTTCTAGGGACACTTAAGTAATTCATCAATTATAACCTCATAAATGAACGAACACACATCAAAAAAAAATAAAAAATATTTTTGGAGTTTTTGAGATTTATGAAAGAAATAATAAAGAAATAAAAGAAAAAAAAATTGAATAAAATTAAACAAATAGTAAGAAAAAAATAAGTCTTAAAAAAAACTTTGGAAAAAAAATGAAAAACCGAACCCGAACGTTCGGTTGGTTTCGGTTGGGAAAAAGTTGAAAAACCGAACCCGAGCGTTCGGTTGGTTTCGGTTGCAGAAATTTTGAAAAACCGAACCCGAGCGTTCGGTTGGTTTCGGTTCCAGAAAATTTTGAAAAACCGAACCCGAACGTTCGGTTGATTTCGGTGCAACAAAATTTTGAAAAACCGAACCCGAACCTTCGGTAGGTTTCGGTTCAACAAAATTTTGAAAAACCGAACCCGAACCTTCGGTAGGTTTCGGTTCAACAAAATTTTGAAAAACCGAACCCGAACCTTCGGTAGGTTTCGGTTTTGGAAAATTTTAAGAAACCAGGGAGTTTAGACATGCAATTGGAAAATATTTTCAACTCTAAGAAAAACAATTTTGTACACGTAATATACAACCAAGAAAAACTGCCTTTGAAGTGATGAGCGAGTCAGATGGTTTAACTGAACCCAAGCGTTCGGTTGGTTTCGCTTCTTATGTTTGAGGTTGAGAGGAAGTGTGAGGTACTGACTCTGATTCCATCATACCTAGCCCTTGCAATATTCTATTGAATGATGCTTCAGGAAGAGCTTTGGTAAAGACGTCAGCCAGTTGATCAGTGGTTCTTACGAAGTGAACTTCGACGTTTCCATCTTCCACGTGATCTTTGATGAAGTGATACCTCATTGCTATGTGTTTGGTTTTAGAGTGTTGCATTGGGTTATGACAGATCCTAATTGCACTTTCAGAGTCACAATATAGTGGGATCTTCTTCATATTGAGTCCATAGTCTCGAAGTTGACTCTGGATCCAAATCACTTGTGAGGTGCAAGAAGCAGCGGCTATGTATTCCGCTTCGGCAGTAGACAACGACACACACGTTTGTTTCTTGGATTGCCAGCTGACCAACTTCCCGTCAAGGAATTGACAGCCACCAGTAGTGCTTTTCCGGTCGAGTCCACATCCTCCAAGGTCAGCATCAGAATAGGCTTGAACGAAGAAGCCTGAGTTGGATGGATACCATAGACCTAAGGAGGTGGTTCGCTTGAGATAGCGTAAAATGTTCTTTACTGCAAGCATGTGAGGTTCGCGTGGGTTTCCCTGAAATCGAGCACAATAACACACAGAGAACATGATGTTAGGCCTGCTAGCAGTAAGATACATTAGTGAGCCTACCATTTGACGATAGAGCGTGATATCAACAGCCGGTTTGTCTAGGGATGGAGTTAGCTTGGTGTCGAATGCCATTGGGACTTTGACTTTGGAGTCTCCCATCATACCAAACTTTGCTAGGAGAGTCTTCGTGTAAGCTTCCTGATTGATAAAGATGCCTTCGGGTCCCTGTCTAATATTTAAACCAAGGAAAAAGTTAATAGGACCCATTGAGCTCATTTCAAATTTAGTCTCCATCAACTTTCTGAATTCAGCTGTTAAGCTGGGATTCATAGAGCCAAAGATGATGTCATCGACATAAATTTGAACTATCATAAGGTGGTTACCTTCCTTTTTGCGAAAAAAGGTTGGGTCAACCGAACCTTGTTTGAATTTAGACATCTTTAAGAATTTAGTCAGCGTTTCATACCAGGCTCTCGGAGCTTGTTTAAGGCCATACACAGCTTTATCCAGAATATAGCAATGGTTTGGATACTTTTCGTTCACGAACCCAGGAGGTTGCTCCACATACACGGTTTCTTCGAGTTCTCCATTAAGAAATGCACATTTGACGTCCATTTGGAAAACTTCAAAGTTTTTGTGGGCAGCATAAGCCAGAAATATTCTTACAGATTCCAGCCTAGCTACAGGAGCGAAGGTTTCTTCATAATCAATTCCTTCCTCCTGACAGTATCCCTTTACAACCAGACGAGCTTTGTTCCTTATAACATTCCCTTCCTTGTCCATTTTGTTCCTAAAGACCCATTTGAGACCAACAACCGAAGCATCTGGAGGAGTTGGAATAAGGCGCCAGACTTTGTTCCTTTTAAATTCGTTCAGTTCGTCTTGCATTGCTTGAACCCAATCAGAGTGATCGAGGGCAGTGTTAACTGTCTTCGGTTCAACTTTTGATACAAATGAGTTAAACATACAAAACTCAACCTTTGAAAATAAGGATGTCTGTTTTGCCTTCAGTTGTGATCGGGTCAGAACCTTCTCAGAGACATCGCCAACCACTTGAGAGATAGGATGATCTCTGGTCCATTTGGTAAGAGGAGGATAGTTTGGATCAAAGGTAGGGTCTAGTTCAGCATTGATCGTTTCTTCTGGCTCGGATTAGCTATCGTAATCAAGCGTCATATCATCATGCTCCCCCTCGATTGATGAGCTTTGAGAAACTTGAGGTTAAGAGGTTTCTTGTGGTGCTGGACTTTCAGGCGTTGAAGCACCTTCGGTTGCAGTTGTAGAACTTGGCTCCCCCTCGACATGTGAGCTTGGCTCCACCTCGACATGTGAGCTTGGCTCCCCCTCGACAGAAGCATTGTGGAATGGAGGTTCATTAGAAGTCGATCCTCCTTCATTCATTCTCCTTGCAGCTTCTTCGACAATCTGCTTCATGTGGTCAACCTTGTTGTCTGCTGCACCTGCCTCTGAGAGAGAAGCTTTCTCTGGTTCATCAAAGAGCTCCAGAAATTTCTCGTACAGATTAGCGATCGAGACTGTGACTTGGCCAGTTTGAGGAAAGATTTCCCCAGCGGTGTCTTCTTTGGCCTGTAGCTTTTTGATATAGCTATCGTCAAAGGTCACATAATATGTCTCTTCAATTTTTCTCGAACGCTTGTTTAGGACCCTGTATGCCTTGGATGTGAGAGAGTAGCCCAGAAAGATTCCCTCGTCGGCTTTGACATCGAACTTGTTGCGGTGTTCTTTAGAGTTAAAGATGAAACACCGTGAGCCGAACACATGGAAAAATTTCACATTGGGCTTTCTGTTGTTTAGTATCTCATAAGGTGTGAGCGTGAATCGCTTGTTGAGATAACACCTGTTCTGTGTAAAACAAGCAGCAGAAATAGCATCAGCCCAAAAATAAAGAGGTAAGGAAGCGAAACTTAGCATAGTTCGGGCAGCTTCACACAAAGATCGGTTTCGTCTTTCGACTATTCCGTTCTGTTGAGGTGTGTAGGGAGCTGAGAAGTTGTGACTTATTCCCTTTTCTGCTAGAAACTCTTCAAACTCCTTGTTCTTGAATTCCAGACCATTGTCACTCCTAATGTTGCGAACGACCTTCTTGAGCTGTACTTCAATCTGCTTGATGAACATTTTCAGGTTATGAGTCGCTTCAGATTTGAGCTTTAAAAAGAACACCCATGTAAATCGTGAAAAGTCATCAACAATAACAAGAATATACTTGCTACCACCGATGCTTTCGATAGATGAAGGACCACACAAATCGATATGAAGTAATTCGAGTGGTTCAACAACTTTTGTGTTAATTACAGATGGATGACTTCGACGACTCTGCTTCCCCATTTCGCATGCAGCACACAAATGATCTCTATCAAACTTGAGCAATGGAAGACCCCTAACATGACTTCCAGTGACAAGTCGGTTGATATCTTTAAAATTGAGATGAGAGAGTCTTCGGTGCCACAACCAGCTTTTGTCAGATTGAGCCTTTGATAACAGGCATATAGCTGGGTTTCCTTTGATGGGTTTAAGGTTTAGAGGAAACATTTCACCCTTTCGCTCCGAATTGAGAATCACTTTCTTTGTCTTTTTCTCAATAATTTCAGAACCTTCATCATCGAATGAGACTTTGAGGCCTGTACCTCCAACAAGCTGAGATACACTGATGAGGTTGTGTTGGAGTCCTTCCACATAAGCCACCTTCCTTATAGTAAAGTCACCATTTGTTATCATCCTGTATCCCTTTATGGTGCTGAAAGAGTTATTTCCAAACTTGACATTGCCACCATTTTCAAGAGATCTGTATTCCCTGAGCTCCTCTTTCCTCCCTGTCATGTGACGTGAGCAGCCACAATCGATGTACCATTCTTCGTCGAACTGCTCGTCACTTATAACCTGCAAAAATTAAGCAAATTTAGGAACCCAAAGTTTCTTGGGTCCACGTGAGCTTTTCATGGGAACAGGAACAGTAAGAGAGATGTCAACAAGATATGTTCGTTTTATGAGTGTTGTTTCATCTTTCTTTTTAATGGTAAAAACTTTTATCTTATTAGGATAGGGTACGTTCAGTTTGGACTCTGGTTTGGATTCATTGACCTTCTGTTTGCCCTTTTGTTCAGCTAATGAATGAGATTTTTGAGAACGAACAGAATTAGCTTTAGAGCAAGATGGAGATGAATTGGTGGAAGTAGAAGAATTAGATGAACTGGAAGGAGTGGGTTTGGATTGAGAGGACTCCTTGGCTGGAGACTCTAGGTGACCCTTTTGCTTTTGATCATTGGAGGGACTGACTTTAGAGTTTTGTTCTCTTTTAACTTCAGAACCGAACCTTTGCATTCAGTTGGAATCGTTCTTTGAACCGAACCTTTGCTTTCGGTTGAAGTCATTCTCAGAACCGAACCTTTGCTTTCGGTTGGTATTCTCTTGTGAACCGAACCTTGGCTTTCGGTTATTGTGGCTCTCAGGCTTTCCGACAGGATTGTTTTCACACTTCAGATTCTTGTCTTGATGTGAGAAGTATGCATTCTGGGATTGCCAGAATTGCCTCCTTTCAGAGAGATTCTTCCTGTATCTTTGGTTCCTCTCACGTTTCTTATTCCTCATCTGCTTTGGTTGATGATGAATATTTGCCTTCATTTTCGGTTTTTCCTTGGCTGGTTCCTTTTGAACTGAAGGAGTTTCACTTTGAGCTGAGGGAGTAGAGGGAACGTCTTCTTTTGCCGAACTTTCATCCTCCTGAGGAATGTCTTTCGTACCACTGGTGCTTGGCTCATCGAAATTATCTGGCTTATTCAAGGGTTCAGGTATGTATCTACCTTTACTCATCCAGGAGGTCCTTTCAGATAAGCCCACCGTTTCGTTTGCATTATCTATTGGAGCTGACCAGAAGTACTCATCAAAGCCATCAGCATTGTCTTCGTTTACAATAGCTGTGAGTTCAGCCGTCTGATGTTCGGTTACTCCAGTGACCTTGTATACGTGATTTGGAGTGGTCCTGACCTTTTGATACACAACTGCTTTCTCTCCTAAGATCGGGGACTTTTGTTGGGACAATCGAGCGAACTCTACTGAATTTTCAGAAATAAGATTCTTGTGATTTTCAGGTTCGCTTTTAACAAATTCTGAGCAGTCAACCGTGTCCTCTACAGAAATTTCACTCATGTTGTCGTCCTCGTTAAGCTCAGATGCATTTTCAACATCAATTTTGTTTTCTGAGCTTACGTTGGCGTTTAAAGAGTCAAATTTTTGTATGGTTTCGGTTCTCAGTTTAAGTCTATCATTTTCATCCAAAAGGTTTTTAAGCATGTCCGTGTGGTCCTTGGATTTAATGAAGGACTCAATTTTGTCCAGTCCATACATGTAGGTCGGATTGATATCATCAGACGATATCACACTCTCACAGTTATAGGCTTCAGCATCGATCTCATCCTCCTTAAACTCAAGGAACGGCAAAATCATGCGATGGATCTTTTGGCCTATTTCACAGTCCAAGTGAAGCTGAGTAATATTAGAATATAGACGTTTTGCAATTAAACAAAAAACATTCCGTTGTTTTAACAACTTTAAATTGTCTCTTTGTAAATAAATGTTTTCGTCTTTTATTTTAACTAATTCTGACTCCTTCAACTCGATCCACATCCGCCGCTCCTCACTCTTCGAAGACACCCTGCTTAATTGATCAGTTAGGTTAGAATTGGTGACTCGAGTTTGAGTTAAGCTACTATCTAGATGAGAAATTCTTGTATTAACATTTTTTTAGTTCTTTCTCATATGAGGATTGTGGTACTTTAAATGAAATGAAAACCGATTGTACCTTCTTTATCAGTTCATCAAGCTCATTGAACTGCTGGCTGAGTGGTTTGGCTGTAAAGCACATGTCCTCCTGCCCCTTCGGTTCATCGCTTCCACCATCAGTATTGTATCCCCTCATCTGAGATACATCAGACACCATGAAGCATCTTCCTCCACTACTCTCCTCCTTTGCCACATAAGCCTTTCCACGAGTAGGCTTCCTCACTTCATCGTCTTCTGAGTCGGTAGACCAAACTTCTGTGCTACCGAACTCGTCATCAGCAACCGAACCCTGCACAATAAGAGCATTAATAGAAGGGTTAGCGGTAGACTTATTCTTCCTCAGTTCATCCAGCCTTTTCTGCAACACAGCTTCCTCATCCTTTTCATCATCCTTTTCAGCCATCTTCTTAAGGACACAATCTTTAGCATAGTGGTTTTTCCCACCACAGTAGTAACAGCTTACTCCGGAATCACCATCCACCTTCGGTTCCTTCTTGGGCTCCTCAACCTTCGGTTCATTGTTAACCTTTTCTGAACTGTAACTCCCCTGCCAGTTTCGGTTTTTATTTCTGGGGAATCTCTTCTTTATGAACCTCTTGGGATTGGACACCATCATAGCATAATCCTCAGACGTGAGATCATACTCCTCCAAGTTGAGGTCTTCATCCTCCATCACAGCTTTACTTTTTGATAGGAGGGCCAACGAACCAAGGCTTGAAACAACGTTCTTCTCCTGCAGCACAATCTTCTCTTGGGATTTGAGAATACCCACCAGTTTCGCCAAAGAGTATGATTTAAACTGCTCATGGGCTTTGACTGTAGACACCAATGCTCTCCATTCAGACCTCAGACCATTTAAGAACGTAACCTTCTGCTCGATAAGCTTCCTTTCGATGTCATGTTTGATCATCTTGCTGAGAAGATGATTGAAGCGATCGAACGTCTGGGTCACTGTTTCTTTGGCTCCTTGCCTGAATTCTCCAAACTCAGATAAGAGCAAGGTTTGGATAGAATGTTCAAGATCCTCGTCTGTAGAATACAGTTCGCGAAGTCTATCCCAAACTTCCTTTGCCGTCGTGCATGAGCTGACCAACCTGAAGGTGTCGGACTGAAGGGCGAATCTGATCAACCTTAGCGCCTTGATATTGCACTGGAATTTGTCCTTTTCATCTTGTGCAATATCCTTCACATCCTTCAGCAGATCATTGTACTCCTTTTGTGTCTTAATAGTCCTGGACGTTGCAGAATGAGAAAACGGTCCATGAATGATGGCTTCCCATATGAGGTACCCATTATCCTCAGATCCTATCACGTAGTCTTCGAAGTGATGCGCCCATACTTCATAGTCATGGGTGTATAGGATTGGAATCTTCGTGGTTGAACCGATGCTGTTAGAAATATTGATTGGATTTGATTGCGACCCGTCCATTATGATCGAAAAAACCTGTTCAAAGATCAGACTTGTAATAAAGCAGATTAGGGCAAAACAATAAATATCAAGATTCGTCAATAATGAGATGACGGCTCAATAAATATCGGTAGTTGCGGAAAAACCCTAATTGAAACCTTTTCACAGAAAAGATGTGTATCGATTACACAGCCTCCTGCTCTGATACCAATTGATGAGATTAAAAAGCTTTAATCTATGAAGATCGATTAGATCTCAAACAGGTAAGTAAATATAAAACTGTAAGAACACGAAAATAAGAACGAAACAAGAGTGAATCAAACGTGTCGAATGATTAAACAAAATCCGCAGAAGAGCTCGATTAAAAACATCAATTGTAGAGGATTGGTAGGTTACAAGAACGATCAAAGAAATCTATAATACTATCGTTACGCTCTAGAATAATCGTTAATCTCTAAATCGTTAACCTAATATGCATGCAAGCATATACTTATATATTAAACATAATGGGCTCTCGGTTGGACAGGCCCAAACCGGAATACAAGTAAAATAATTAAACTATAGAGCCCAACGACGCAACACTTGAGCAATTCTTCAACCCAACAGTATATTTGTTGTTGTATATTTCTTTTGCGCTCCTGATATGGTTATGGATTTATCTCCTATTGTAGATTACCGAGAGTTGACACAGATTTTGGAAGAAGATATGAAGATTGTGCAACCACAAGCTATTGAAGAGCATGGGGAGAAAAATAAGAAGAATGGGATATGCGTTACCGACGTCGAGTGCCCTCCACCTTAAATAACGAGTGTAGATTCTTTGATAGGAGTGAGTTCATTCATCTTGTGAAATGAGTGCATACACGAGTTGAGTGCTTCAGTGAGCACGCCCTATAGATTGAGATGCACTTACCTTGACAGTAAAAGTTACTAGGAGATGCCTTATATTATGGTTCTATGCAATTAAACCAAGTGGTTGGCAAATCTTTGTGTTCCAAGTCTTCTACTGTCTTGATTTGGAATGCAGTTCATTCGTATGTGTTTGGGCTATAGGTTGACAACTCTTTAATCATGATTATGTTGTCGGGATAAATAACTTGAGGCATTCTTTCTTTTTATTTCTATGTTTGCATTTCTTCATTTGCATTTGCATTCATCTCCTCCAAGGTTAATTTTTGTTTTGTTTTCTTGAGGACAAGAAAAGGTTCAAGCTTGGGGGGATTTGTTAGGTGCATAAATTGCACCTTTTCATAAGCTAATTTCATGTTTATTTATAGCATTGCATTGCATTTTCAGTGTAATATTCATTTATTTTGCATTTAAGGACATTATCGAGGATCTATCGATATTTCACCATTTGTGTGGATGTTTCAGGGTGATTTGAAGATTGGATCATTCTTAGGATGGTCAAGGGAAGCTCTCGGTGAAATTTCAGAACTTTCGGAGCTAAATTGAAGAAATGAAGAAAATTGGAGATTGGCTATCTTATAGTTCATTACACGGCCTGCGCTTTGGCAAGGCATACGTTACGCGGCCGTGCTTTGGAAGTATTTCAGCACATCAGAGTCATTACACGGCAGTGTAATGGCAAGGCATACGTTACACGGGCCGTGTAACGTGATCTGATCAAAATTTGAATTCTTAACTTCCGATTTATCATATTCTTTTGGCATATTCAAACATAACTTCGACTTGGAACGGTAGGGGGCGATTTTGGTGTATCATATCATCATCTAACACTTTGGAAACACTTTAATTTTCTTTTTGTAAGTTGATTTGAAGATCATACTTGTTAGATTTGTAGTTAACTTAGACATGTGTGGCTAATTTCTCAATCATTTCTGATTCTGGATTCCTAAGTGTTTGTTGCTAAGTTGTAATTTTCACTTGATTTTATGTTTATCATCTAGTAATCTTTGATTTGATCTTAATTATATGTTTGATTGGTTCTCTTTTCACTTGATCAATGAATTAGGGTTCTTATCAATCTAGTTAATCAAATTATGAAATTCGTATATGTTTTGTAACATCCCGAAATTCAGGTAAGCTATTTAACCCTTCCATTTTGTCAAGTTGTCAAGAGTAGTCCCTTGAGAGAGTTCTTGTAGCAAATGAGTACATTGGGCGTACTGGGGAATATGATGTGCGTACTCATACGCTTAATTTGGACGCGGACTCGCCTAGGTACGTTGGGCATACCCAGGGTTACGTTGGGCGTATCGGGTCCCGATGCAAACCCTAAATGTTTGGCGTGTGCACTATTTAAAGGATGCTAAGGCTTATTTCTCAGCCTCCATATCAGTGAGTGAAACCCTAAGAGAGAGCCTTCCATCGTCATTAGCTTGAGTGTGTGTGTTTGGAGCTAAAGTGTTTGGTGTGTTAGTGAAGAAGAAGGAGAAGAGCTTGTGGAGGCTAGGGCTTGAAGTGCAAGTTTGGATCTGAGATCTACAGAGAAAGGAGCTTCATCTAGAGGTATAAAGTTCAAAACTTTCCTATTTATTTGGTTTGAAGAATGCATGGACCATTTATAGGCTTAAAAGTCCCAAAGGTGGAGACTTTATGAGTGTAATGTACTCCATGGACCTAGATCTGTCCCATTTCAGTGATATTTGTGTTATAGATCCATAAAGTTTCCATCTTGGTAAAGTTCGAGATTACCGAGTTACCCAGGTGATTCTTCTCACTATACTTTACCTAGAGTGCTAATTAGAGTTATGTGACAGAGTATTTTGTATGATTTTGCATGATGTGATTTCTATGTGATTTATGCTATGCATGTTTCAGAGTTTATAGAGTTAGGACCGGAAGGTCCACAGAGTTAGGGCCAGAGGGCCCACAGAGTTATGGGACTAGAGGGTCCCACTGAGACACATTGACCAGAGGTTCAAATAAAGTTATAGCCTCGAGTGGCTGGTATGTGTTGTGTGTGGTATTTTGGGGAACTCACTAAGATGTTATGCTTACAGTGTTTTGTTATGTGTTTCAGGTACCAGTGAGGATCACGGGAAGGCACCGGCTTGATCAGTACACACACGAGGAGTTTTTATATATTTTGATCTTGGGACATGATGTTATGGATTATTATGTGATACAATGATATTTTTATAACAATTATGAATGGAAGTGTGTTTTTAAAATGTGAAAAATTATTTGAAATTTTTGGGTGTTACATGTTTTATGATTTGATGTTAGTAACATGCACGTAATAGGTTGTAATTAGATCAAAAATTGGTGTAATCAAAGATTAGATGTTCATATTCCGGAACTTATTAGGAATGTTGGATATTGTTGGTAATTGTTGCAAGATCTTAATGTCATTTAATGATTTGATGCAAAAGCTTGTTTGAATTGAATCAATTAAATGAAGTTTTATTTAAATAATATGTTTTGAATAAAACACTTTTGTCAACTTGGGTATTAGAGCTTGTTAATATCTAAATTACCAACCTAGATTGAACATGAATCACCGTCATATTACATCCTACAACATAATGCATGTATAGGAATCTGAATCAGAAGTGTATTTATTTTACTGAATTTAGTTTTCAATCTTACTTCTTTATGAATTTTAATTCTAGTTCAAACATAATCCCCCATTTTAATGTTGTTTGTATGATGTGTGAGAATATGGCTAAATAAGCAGTCTCGTATTCCTGTGGATCGACCCTGCTTACCTTGTATTACATTTTTAGTGCAAAGTAACAGTGTTTTAGAGTCATTTTGTACCCCTTTATTTGTTGGATTTAACACACCTAACAATGAGACCTTCTCACCAGTAGTGAATATTAAATCTATAAGGGTTATGTTGACCATAGCTACATTTCATGACTATGAAATATGGCAAATGGATGTCAATACCGCTTTCCTTAATAGAAAGTTGGCTGCAGATGTTTACATGAGTCAGCCAGAGGGTTTTGTCAATGCAAAGTACCCTAATAGAGTGTGTAAGCTTGAGAAATCCATTTATGGATTAAAACAGTATCTCGCAAATGGAATCTTTGTTTTGATGAGAAAGTCAAAGAGTTTGGATTTTCGAGAAGCGAGGATGAGTCCTATGTATATGTCAAAGCTAGTGGGAGTATAGTGAGCTTTCTGGTATTGTATGTAGATGACATACTACTTATAGGAAATGGCATCCCAACCTTACAGGAGGTAAAGTCCTGGCTTGGGAAGTGTTTCGCTATGAAGGACCTCGGAGAAGCTGCCTATATCCTAGGAATAAGGATATTAAGAAACAGAAGTAGAAGACTAACAGGACTTAGTCAAAGTACCTACATGGACAAGGTGTGAAACGTTTCAGCATGGAGAACTCCAAGAAAGGTAACCTACCTATCCTAAGCAATACCAAACTGAGAAAGACTCAGAGTCTGAGTACAGAGGCTGAGATAGAAGAAATGAGTCATATACCATATGCTTCCGCAGTTGGTTCGATCATGTATGCTATGACTTGTACTCGCCCTGATGTAGCCGTTGCATTTACATTGATTAGCAAATATCAAGGGAACCCTGGTAAAGCTTATTAGACTATGGTTAAGAGCATTCTTAAGTACCTATGGAGGACTAAGGACTAGGTCCTTACCCTTGGTGGGAGTGATGACTTGAAGTGACAGGGTATAGTGACACCAGCTTTCAAACCGACAGAGATAATTTCAGCTCTTAATCGGGCTGGGTGTTTACCCTAAATGGAGGAGTAGTGACATGGAAAAGTTCCAAGGAGGAGACTGTAGCTTATTCGAAGTGTTAATCAGAGTACATATCAGCAAGCGAAGCATTGAAGGAGGCGATATGGTTGAAAAACTTCATCGGAGACCTTGGAGTTATTTCTTCCATAAAGGAGCCTGTGGAGATTTTTTGCGATAATGAAGGGTGGTTGCCTTAACCAAGGAACCAAGAGATCATGGAAGATCCAGGAATATCGATAAAAAGTACCACTTCATAAGAAATCAAGTAGAAGAAGGACACCTCATGGTGAAGAGGATATCGTCAGAGGACAACCCAACAGATCCTCTTACAAATGGACTGACTTGGGTTAAGCACTTGCAGCATGTGAGGGGCATTGGGCTAAAGGACGATATTAGTTTTAGTGATTAGATAAACCGAAACTTGTAATAGCTAAATTGTAATTGACATTTGATGATGAATAAAAAGAGTTTTATTTATAAGTAAAGTTACTGTCTTGTGTCAATCATTTACTATTGTTTCACTTTGCATGTTTTGACTTCCATAATAATAAAACTTATTCAAACTATCCACAGTCGATCATACTTTAGAAGTAGGTATGAAAGAAGACTGTCATGAGTTGGCTTGTAGATTTGCCTAAGGAGTTAGGCATAGCAACAGGTTTGCTGCACCATTCATGAGTACTTCTGAAATAAGATTTGAGTATTGGATCAACCCGCGCTCACTTAAATCACTTCATGGAATTTATCTCGAGTGATTGTGAGATGGTAATATCATATAATTCTTCAAACCAAGATCTATGAATTGTTGACTACAAGTTGGTTGTGCATTGATGATACGAAACGAATCAGTAACTTGATGTTATAAAACATATCGTTGTGCATGATTTAATGAGTAGTTAATACAAGCATATAATGTCGAAGTTTATCTGTTCCCTTTTATCCTAAGAGGATTAAAAGTGATATCTTGGGCCCCTCGATGATTTTGTTTTGACTATGTGTCGGACCTGGTCAGAACTAAATTGATGCGCTCTGTTATGTTCTATGTCAGACGAATTAGAAATCGGGAAACAAACTGTTGGACAATAAGTATGACATTGTTCCATGTATTTGTCTAGCTGATATCTTGAGAACAGAGGATTATATGATCCCTTATCTAAAGGATGTGTCACTTACTGGGTCAAAGTTGACAGCAGCTTTTGAAAGCTTACGATTGCTAAGTCGAATCCTGAAGTCACATTGGCAGTTATAGTTACTAGACTTATCCAAGTGGGAGACTGTTGGATTTGATATCTAAGCCCATAACTATAACCGGGATGTACTTCACTCGATTTTAGCATGGTCTTTTTGGGTTGCCTTCACCAGTGCAACTTGATAGGATGGATTTTAAGAATAAGGTTGTTTATGGTTTATTAATATATATTATAAGTATAATATATTAATATGAAATCATATTATTTAATTAGTATTGATCAAGAATTAATTTGGAATTAATTTGTATCAAAAGAGACTAATTAAATATAGGAGGATTGATTATGTAAATCAATCATACTTGTAGTGTGGGCCAATGACCCATGATTATGTAGGTGGGCTAAACTAATCCATGGATAGTCTATGGAGGTTAAACCCATGGAGCATGAGAATGTGGAAAGTCATGGATTATTAGGGTTTACAAAGTGTAACCCTAGCATGTGTAACACTATAAATAGAACCCTTCTAGAGCCAAAATCGGTTACACCATCTCTTGGAGATAAATAACTTATTCTCTTAAGCCTCCTTTTGCATTTTGGTGCTTGTGAACCAATAGAGGCATCACACTTGAGGTGCTCAATCTTTCAAAGGTCAAGAACTCTACCCTACTCAAGAGGTAAGCATCCAAACCAAGTTTATATTGTATAGCTTCAATTGTATGCTAGATAGGGAGAATGCTTAGGAAAATTTTAAAAATGCATGTATAATTAGAGAAAACATAGATCCAAAGCTTTTAGGGTTGCATGTGCACTATAGGAGTGTTATAGTGCTCAAAACCCAACACATCCCTGGCATAGAAGTGCCAGTTCACTGAATCTAGTGATATAGGCTTCAACATCGGAGTTTTGTACAGTAAGGTTCCAGAGTTCCCGCTCAAGCTTTTATACTTCCCCGCGAGGGCAGTACTCAGCCAACATCAATATCTTGAGATCATCCCAAGACATAGTGTTCACAACCTGAAGAGTTACGGCCTTGACATGGCCATTCCACCATGACAAACCTCGATCAGTAAATGTACATGCAACAAACCTCACTTTGCTTTCTTCTGGACAATCACAAATTTCAAAGTTGGACTCCGTTTTCTCAAACCAGCGAGTTAAAGCTATCACCCCACCGGTCCCGTTAAAAGTTATGGGTTTCGCATTGGAGAAATATTTATAGGTGCATGCTTTTGTAGGAACTTGATTCATTCCATGGTTGGAGCTTCCTGTTCCCTGACCATTTCCACTCCATTGTTTCCATCGTGGATGTGAGCCAACAATGTAGTGACTGCAGCCGAGACTGTTGCCTGAAAAGCAGCAGAGTTTATCTCTGGTTGTGGTGGTGGTGGCAGTGGTGCATCCATATCGTTGTTTATGCGCACATATCTTCGAGGCATCTTCTGTCATGGAACAGAAGGACGATGAGTATATAATGATTTCGGATATCTTTAATTGTCTCGCGGTTGCAGCGATTCGGTTGTGCTTATAAGTGAAATCATACAATATCAAGAAATAATGAAAATAGAACTCATAGCAGATAACAACATCACAAATAAAACACACACTTGTTTCATTATTGGTAAAGGTTTAGTACATGTTACGTGAAAAATTGGCCTTTATAAGGCCTACAGTACATAGGATAAAAGTCAAACAACATAACACCCCATCGGGTAGTGTAATCACTTAATCGTGGGTTTAACCCTACATACATAAAGTAAAACAAAAAAAGGAGATTACATCAAGATCATGTGGTGGGTAGGATGGGTCCTACTCACGGCGGAAGGTCTCCGGCGGTGTTGATGACGAAGTGGATACGCCCTGGAGCCTGGCCAACTAGCGCTCGGTGACACATAGTCTGGCCTCCAATGCCGCCTGTCGCTCCTAGTAGTCTCTCACTACCTCCTGAGTCTGCCTCTCAGCCGTCTCCACGATTACTCTCATTTGGGCCATCTTATCAGTGGTGTCCTGGGCCTGATTGTCGATGTCTCGGGTCCTCCTGACCATCACGAGGAGGGAGCGGTCAGTCGGCCCTCCATGTCGGAGTTCGAACATTCCCTGGTCCATGCCAAAGGATGGTCATACCCCCTATTGCCTGCTCCATCTCCAAATATCGTGGGCCCATGGGGGCATCGGGCCATGGGGGCCCATCCTGTACGCTGGCACCTGCACCATGTAAGGCGGATTGATGACTTTGGACTCCGTGTCCGACTCATCCTCCCTGATGTCCTCGTCACTACCATCCAGCTCATCCTCTTCAAGGTCCACCTCGGGTGCTTCGGGCTCCGCTTCTAACTCCTCTGGGTCTTCCTCCGGCTCTTCCTCAAGCCAACCCCCATTCCCCTGATTGGGGAAGTAGGGATCACCGGGAAAGTGGAAGGCGGTCATAGCGTATGTAAGAGAATATAAGCACGAAAAGGAAATATAAGAAAATACAATAAAGGTTTCACTTACTGTCAAAATACTCCTATAGTATTTTATTTATTTATGTTTGATTCATCAATCCTTTGGGTATTAGGTTGACAAGTTTCAGATTCATTGTCCACCCCGATCACTCCCAAACACATGTTGGTCATATTTTGAATAAATATAGTTGATCAGGCTATATTTATCCCCAATACGACTACATAACTGCATGGGTTTAACCGCGATATCCAACTCCTCCAAAAACTTTTTAGTGTTTCTTATCTTTATTCAGAGTGTTTTAGTCTCATTGTATTTATAGTTGCATATCTTGTATGGTTAGATATCCTAGTTCACTATAAACAATGCTCTGATACCAATCTGTCACACCCCCGAACCGGGACGGTGGAAACGTCCGGGGGCGAATGACTTCATCTTGTAATATCATAACAAATGTGTATAAATGAAACATAAACAACATCATCACCATACATAAAATACAACAACATACATAGTTTTCATCATTGCGTTTGTTCATAAAATTACATCCCAAAATATCAAGTGTATTGTGAAAAACAAAATACAACAAACATCTAAATTCCTTAGCTTCCAACCTGTTTAGTGAGTTCCTAAGAATACAAGTTATTTTGAAAAGTGTCAACATAGAATGTTGGTGAGTTTATAAGCATGTTTATATGAAAAACATTGCGATAATTTGTAAACTCCAGAAAATCCGATATTTTCTATCAAAATAGTTTGTGAGTTTTGTTCAAATCATGTATAGTTGCATGTGTATTCTTGATTTATCTTGTTTGATAATGTGTAGAGAGTGATTCCCAGAAAATCCTGTATTTTCTGCATTATGAGAAATCGTGGCCTTAAAACCCTAAGGTCGGTGTCATGTGGATAGTACACAATAATCAACACAATGTTTGTAATTTGTGAGACTGAGTGGTATGTGTATTCAGCGTAAATCATATAAGAGTTTTGTTATTCTTTATGTAAGTCATTATAACCATACTAATATGATGAAGTGCCTGTCTTGACGTTCTTCAGGCGTCGGTTTCTAAGAAGACATTTGTCACCCTAGACTGGCATGTGTAGCTGTAGCATGCAGCTCAGGTGTGGGGTGTCATCCCCGTATAGATCTATACAGAAATTCTTGTTCTCTTTCCAGGAGACTTTAGTTATAAGTACAGGGCTTACGGTGTACACTATGATAGGTACAGTGAAGGTGCGTCTCACAAGAGTCTTAACTGAATTTACACTAATATTGAGTTTCATTATTTAACATTATAAACAATGTTGCGAGTGTATATTTTCGACTACGGACCGTAGGTGATAAAAATATAAATGTTTTTATCGGAGGTGCCAAAATATTTCATTTTCATTGTTGTTATCATAATAGCTCATTCTTACCCAATGTATCATGAAAGTTTCGAGTTTATTAGAATTGTCACCAATGGCCCAATTATCATAGAATGTGTCATGTAAGGCCCAATTAGAATAGAGTTGCCACCTAAGGCCTAATTTTTGTCCAAATTGTTATAAGTGGCCTATTTTTGCTAAATAATCAATTTTCGGCCCATTATATATATATATATATATATATATATATATATATATATATATATATATGTCTTATTTGGCCCAATTTTGTTAAATAGTTCATTTTCGGTGCATTGTAAATGAAAATGTCATAAAAAGCCCATTTTTACCAAAAATGATCATTTTAGCCCAAAAATAACGTAATTGATATAAAAGGCCCGTTTTATCAAAAGTGGCCATTTTAGCCCAAAAATACCGAAAATGACATAAAAGGTCCATTTTTATCAAAAATGACCATTTTAGCCCAAAACTACCGAAAATGACATAAAAGGCCCATTTTTATCAATAGTGACCATTTTAGCCCAAAACTACCGAAAATGACATAAAAGGCCCATTTTTATCAAAAGCGACCATTTTAGCCCAAAAATACCGAAAATGACATAAAATGCCCATTTTTATCAAAAATGACCATTTTAGCCCAAAACGACCGAAAATGACATAAAAGGCCCTTTTTTTAATCAAAAGTGACCATTTTAGCCTAAAACTACTAAAAATGACATAAAAGGCCCATTTTATCCAAAAGTGGCCATTTTAGCCCAAAAATACCGAAAATGACATAAAAGGTCCATTTTTATCAAAAATTACCATTTTGGCCCATTAATACCGAGAAGGTAAATAAAAGCCATTTTTTTCACTCTATTGTCAGATATGGTCCCTTTTTATATTTTCTTTAGTTTCATGGTAAATTTATAGACATGTTATACACATCTAACCATCTTAAAGAGTTACATAAAGTATGTTTCCTAGAAACTTCATACTTGGATGAAATCTCGAGTTCATGGGGGTTTGTCATGATTTCATAACATTTCACACACCATATCATGTAACATACACATGCAAGCATACATACAAAAAAATTATACAAAACTAAGCTTGTATTCTCCCCCTAAAGAAGGAAACTCACGAAAACAAGGGGTATGAAGCTCACCTTGGGGTTTGATTGGTTTTGAAGAGAAGAATGAAGTGAGTTTTCGGCCTAGTGTCACGACCCAAAAATCAAGGGTAAAAGTTTCATTTTTAATATAGCTAAAAAATTGATACCATTTATTCCAAAAATTTCAAATCATCATTAAGTAAAACATTTATCATAGTTCATCCCAAAATCGTTCATTGCAGAAATCATAGGTGTGTGCACTACGATCACTCCGAGCTCTTTGTTTCCAAATCGATGATACTTGAAACCAAAACCGTAAACCGTAAGCACAAAGCTTAGTGAGTCCCCAGAGCATACCCCACACACAATACACATAACACATAACCTGTTAGCTATAAAAGTTATCTTTACCGCATACCACATAACATATTAGCTATAAAAGCTACATATATCACATAAGCCATGCATACATAAACCTGTAAGAATGCCATGGGCTACCCCACATGGTCTTTACCTAGGACTGCCATGTGCTACCCTACATGGTCTTACATCCAATGCCAGGCAACCCCACATGGTCTTCACCTAGGAATGTCATGGGCTACCCTACATGGTCTTACATCCAATGCCACGGGCTCCCCCTGGGGTCTTCCATGCAAGTATCACAAAGACAACTAGCATAACACATATCATATAATCACTAGCATACCACTTAGCATAAAGCTAACTATCATACCACATATCTCTATTACAGCTAGTGTACCACATAACATAAAATGGGTCGGCCTTGGTGCCTTCGACCCATTGGCATGGTGAGAAGACTTACCTCGAATGCAGAAGCTTCCTGAAGAAATACTTAGTTGTTTCCCCACCAGCTACCCGAGATGTCATTACCAATCAATATACCCAATTAGCAATTGGGTCCCATACCATAATCCTTAATCCATGTACGGGGTAAAATAACCATTTTACCCCTGCAAAATATGATCCAAAACTAAGGCCCCAAACACAAAACAAAAGCCCAACATTATAACCATAAAACCATCAATGGCCTAATTTTCCAAATTGGGCCCAGACCTTTCCAGTCGACCTTATACTAAAGCCCAATACTTTCCTTAGTCAATAATTTTGACCCAAATGGCCCACGAAGGCCCACAGCAACCTAGTCCAAGAATTGGCCCAAACTGAGGCCCATAATGCAGAGTTCATTTCTATATTGGGCCACAAGGCCCAATAGGCCCAACTATTCCATTATAGGCCCAAAGATGCATTTTGGCCCAACTATCAACAAATCCAGGCCCAAAGGTCCGAAGTTCACTAAGACCCAAGTCCTCCTGAGAGCATACGCACAACGTACCTCTTCTGTACGCTTAGTGTACTGAGCAAATGGACTGTACGCGCAGCGTACTACATAGTACGCCCAACATACAAATAGCTCATGCACAACATCCATTAAGTGCTTAATACTTGATCCAATAAGTCTAAATCATAGATCTAAACTATACTTAACATCTAAACCCATAAAGTCATTGACTTTATGACTTTGCATGCCCCAAACAAACCCAAACTCCAAAAATGGCATTCTACTTCCATAAAAGTGACCCTAACTCAAGCATGAACCCATTAAGACCATCAAGATGGCAACTTTCTGCCTTAAGGAGTTATTTAACACTGAGAGTGGCAACTCAAAGCCTAAGAATCGGATTTCAACCATAAAGTTCCATCCTTGGGACCAAAATGATCTAACACCCACAATGGTAGATCTACATGAAAGAGTCGGCAAAGGTCCGAAGTTCACTAAGACCCAAGTCCTCCTGAGAGCATACGCACAACGTACCTCTTCTGTACGCTTAGCGTACTGAGCAAATGGACTGTACGCGCAGCGTACTACATAGTACGCCCAACATACAAATAGCTCATGCACAACATCCATTAAGTGCTTAATACTTGATCCAATAAGTCTAAATCATAGATCTAAACTATACTTAACATCTAAACCCATAAAGTCATTGACTTTATGACTTTGCATGCCCCAAACAAACCCAAACTCCAAAAATGGCATTCTACTTCCATAAAAGTGACCCTAACTCAAGCATGAACCCATTAAGACCATCAAGATGGCAACTTTCTGCCTTAAGGAGTTATTTAACACTGAGAGTGGCAACTCAAAGCCTAAGAATCGGATTTCAACCATAAAGTTCCATCCTTGGGACCAAAATGATCTAACACCCACAATGGTAGATCTACATGAAAGAGTCGACCCTACTCGCCGAGTGCATAAACCTACTCGCCGAGTAGGTTGAAGATACACATGAACTCGACGAGTCCTCCCCATGGACTCGCCGAGTCCATCAGTCAGACAGCAGAATTATCGACTTTCTTCAACTTTTAAGCACAAATAACAAACAAACAAGCCTAGGCTCTGATACCACTGATGGGTTTTGAGCATTCTAACACTTCCTAAGTGTACATGCAACCCTAATAACCTTGGATCTATGTTTGTCTAATTATCATGCAAAGTTGAATTCCAAGGTTATATTCCTATCTAGCATACATGGGGAACAATTTTAACTTTTATCATAGATAGAATAACTTACCTTGTTGTTGCTTGTGTTCCTTGAAACCTTGTGAGCCTAGCACCCCAAGTGTGATGCCTCAAATGCTTCACACAACACCAAATGCTCTTGGAAAGACTCTTGAGATAACACACACTTCTCAAAATCGGCCAAGCCCTCTAGTTCCTTAGTAGTGCCGATTTTTGGTGGAGAATATGCTTCTTATATAGTGTTGACACATCTAGGGTTACACCATGTAAACCCTAATGTGTCATGACTCTTCATTTCCATGACCCATGGGTTTGTAACTCCCATGGAGCATCCATGGAGCATCCTATGGGTAGAACCCAACTTGATAATCCATGGAGCCTCTTAGCCCACTATACAAGATATGGATGATTTACATAATCAACCCATATATTTAATTAGTTATCCTTTGATCACTTAATTAATTCCAAATTAATTCTTTGATCAACTAATCAAATAATATTATTAATATATTAGAACTTATAATATATTAATAATCTCCAAGTGTTATTTCTCTCATTTAGTCTATCCAATTGCATGGTGCCATGCAACCCAAATGGACCATGCCGGGTCGGGTCAAGTACAAGCCCGAAATAGTTATGGACTTAGACACCTTATCCAACAGTCTCCCACTTGGATAAGTCTAATAACTATATCTCTAGTACTTCAGGAACCGATCGGCAATCGTAGCTCTTTCAAGGTCTCTCGAAACTGAGAAGATGATAGTACGCCATTTAAGATAAGTGATCATATAATCCTCCGTTCTAGATATCAGCCGGACAAATACATGGAACATTGTCTTACTTCTTGTCCAGCATTTGTTTCTCGATTTCCGATTTGTTTGACATAGAACTTAATTGAACACATCAACTTAGTTCTGACCGGGCCCGGTACATGGGTCAAAACAAAATCATCGAGGGGCCCAGATATCAGCTTCTAATCCAAGAAGGAACAGATAAACTTCGACTCATATGTTTGTTCTACCACTTATTGAATTACACACAAAAGTACGTTTTATAACATCGAGTTACCAATGCGGTTTCGTACAGTCAATGCATAACCAACTCGTAAGTAACAAATCATATCTCTAGGTTTGAAGACTTATATGATATTACCGTCTCACGATCACTCGAGATAGAATTCCATGAAGTGATTCCAGTGAGCGTGGGTTGAGTCCAATGCTCAGAACTTATGAGCACTCATGATTGTTGTAGCCTTGTCCAAGACCTCTACAACCAAACATGACAGTCTTGATTCATATCTACTTCCAACATATGACCGACTGTAGAGGTTTGAATAATATGTTATACCAAACAAAATTATTCTGGAAGTCAAAACATGCAAAAGAAATATAGTAAACGATCGACAAGAGATAGCAACACTTTACTCATAAATAAAACTCCTTTTATTCATCATCAAATGTCAATTACACTTTACAAATTTCTGGGTTATCTAACTACTAAAAACTTATATCATCCTTCAGCCCTATGCTTCGAGCATGCTGAAGATGCTTAACCCTACTCAGTCCCTTCGTGAGGGGATCTGCTGGGTTCTCATCCGATGATACCCTCTTTGCCACGAGGAGTCCTTCTTCGATCCGATGTCTGATGAAATGGTATTTTCTGTCGATGTGTCTGGATCTTCCGTGATCCCTTGGTTCCTTAGCTAAGGCAACAGCACTTTCACTATCACAGAAAATTTCCATTGGCTCTTTAATAGCTGGTACAACTCCAAGGTCTCCAATGAAGTTCTTCAGCCATATCGCTTCCTTTGCTGCTTCGCTAGCTGCAATATACTCTGATTCACAAGTAGAATCTGCCACTGTCTCTTGCTTGGAACTCTTCCAAGAAATTGCTCCTCCGTTTAGGGTAAAGACCCAGCCCGACTGAGAGCGGAAATTATCCCTATCAGTCTGGAAGCTAGCATCACTATACCCAACAACTCTCAAGTCATCACTCCCACCGAGGGTAAGGACCCAGTCCTTAGTCCTTCATAGGTACTTGAGGATATTCTTTACCGCAGTCCAGTGTGCCTTGCCAGGGTTCGCCTGATACCTGCTAACCATGCTCAAGGCAAAAGCTACATCGGGTCGAGTACACGTCATAGCATACATGATCGATCCTACAGCCGAAGCGTAAGGTGTTCGACTCATTTCTGCTATCTCAGCCTCAGTGCTAGGGCTTTGTGTCTTACTCAATCTGGTGTTACTCTGGATGGGTAACTCTCCTTTCTTGGAATCCTGCATGCTGAATCGCTTCAGCACTTTATCCAAGTAGGTACTCTGACTAAGTCCAATTAGTCTTTTACTCCGATCTCTCAAGATCCTTATCCCTAAAATATAGGCAGCTTCACCAAGGTCCTTCATAGCGAAACACTTCCCAAGCCAGGACTTTACTTCCTGCAGAGTTGGAATGTCGTTTCCTATGAGTAGTATGTCATCCACATACAATACCAAAAAGCTAACTATACTCTCACTAGCCTTGACATACACACAAGATTCATCTTCACTCCTAGAAAAGCCAAATTCCTTGACCTTTTCATCAAAGCAAAGATTCCATCTGCGAGGTGCTTGCTTCAATCCATAAATGGATTTCTCAAGCTTACACACTCTATTAGGGTACTCGTTGCTGACAAAACCCTCTGGCTGACTCATGTAAACATCTTCAGCCAACTTTCCATTAAGGAAAGCGGTTTTGACATCCATCTGCCATATTTCATAGTCATGAAATGCAGCTATGGCTAACAGAACCCGAATAGACTTAATCTTGGCTACCGGAGAAAAGGTCTCATCATAATCCACTCCAGGAATTTGAGAGAAGCCCTTTGCAACCAGTCTAGCCTTATAAGTGTGTACTTTACCATCCATGTCAGTCTTCTTCTTGAAGACCCATTTGCACCCTACTGTCTTACGACCTGGTACGTTTTCAACCAAGTTCCAAACTTGATTGTCATACATGGATTGTATCTCGCTATCCATAGCCTCTTTCCATTTAGCAGACTCGGGGCCTGCCATGGCTTCCTCGTAGCTGTTAGGGTCATCTTGACTTACTAGTGTTTCATCACTAATAAGTGTCTCACCTTCTGCAGTAATATGGAATCCATAGTAATGCTCAGGTGCACTCCTAACTCTCGTGGAACGTCTCAGAGGTACAGATTTGTCAATTGGCTCAACAGGAGTTTCCTCCTCAAGTTGAGGGCTAGAGTTTGAAGTTCCTTCACCGCTTGATTCTTGAATTTCTTCAAGATCAATTTGCCTCCCACTGTCTCCTTGGCTTATAAACTCTCTTTCTCGAAAGACTCCTCTTCTTGCTACAAAGACCACATTGTCACTAGGTCTGTAGAAGAGGTAACCAAAGGATCGCTGTGGGTAACCGATGAAAATACACCTCTCGCTTCGAGGTTCGAGCTTATCATGAGTCTCGCGTCTCACGAAAGCCTCGCAACCCCAAATCTTGATGTGGTCTAGTTTAGGTACTTTACCAGTCCACATCTCGTGAGGAGTTTTGGCAACTTTCTTTGTAGGGACTAGATTAAGAATATGGGCGGCAGTCTCTAAGGCATACCCCCAGAATGAGATTGGTAGCGAAGCTCGACTCATCATGGAACGGACCATATCCAACAAGGTTCGATTACGCCTCTCAGCCACACCATTCAACTGTGGTGTCCTGGGAGGTGTCAATTGTGAGACTATCCCACATTTCCTTAGATAGTCGAGGAACTCTGAACTAAGATACTCACCACCACGATCGGATCGAAGCATCTTAATATTCCTGCCCAATTGATTCTCGACTTCCTGTTTAAATTCCTTAAACCTCTCGAAAGTCTCTGACTTATGCTTGATCAAGTAGACATATCCATATCTACTATAATCATCAGTAAAAGTCAAATAATAACGATTAGCATCCCTTGTGGCATGTTTGAATGGTCCACACACATCCGTGTGTATAAGGTCCAACAAACCTTCACCCCTCTCACATGAACCTGTGAAGGGTGACTTTGTCATTTTTCCAAGTAAGCATGATTCGCAACTATCATCTGACTTTAGGTCAAACGACTCCAAGACTCCATCCTTTTGGAGTTGGCCTATGCGTTTCTTGCTTATATGTCCAAGACGACAATGCCATAAAGATGCTTTATCCAAGTTATTATTAGTAGAATCAATACACAAAACATTATTTCCCAAGTTATCTACAACAGATACAGCTTCATACACACCATCACAAGGTAATGCTTTAAAATAAAAGACATTATTATAGAAAACATCTATAGAACCAACTTCATTATTAAATGAAAAGGTAAACCCTTGTTTGTACAAAGCATGAAAGGAAATAATATTTCTTGCCATTCCTGGCGAATAACAACACTTATTCAAATCTAAACTAAACCCACTACTTAGCGATAAAGTATAAACTCCAATCTTGGTAACAGGTATAGCTTTCCTATTCCCCATGATCAAGTTTATCCTTCCTTGCTCCACATCCTCACTTCTTCTTAGTCCCTGCAAGTCACAACAAATGTGAATACCACACCCGGTATCAAGGACCCAAGAATTAGAATGGGGTGAGTTATTAGAAATGATAGTGTAAATACCTGCATGGTTGGGTTTAACTTTCCCATCCTTCACATCTTGCTGGTATTTTGGGCAATTCCGCTTCCAATGAGCTTTTTCATGGCAATAGAAGCATTCAGCCTCTTTTGGGTCAGAAGAAGGAGTAATGAAACCTTTCTTGGTTCCACTTGAAGAAGAGCCATCAAGGGTCCGAACCTTGGTACCCTTAGAAGAGCTCTTTCTCTTCCTCCCTCGATTTTTCCCGATTGCCAAAACCGGAGTAGAGTTTTGAGTAGGAGTGATAGCAACCGACTTCCCCTTAAGACCTGTTTCTGCGGTCTTGAGAAGTCCCTGAAGTTTGCTGAGGGTGACTTCTTCCTTGTTCATGTGATATGTCATGCGGAATTGATCATAGCACGATGGTAAGGAATGCAAAATAATATCTATTGCAAGATCCTCCGGGAAGTTCACATTAAGCTTCAGCAAACGATCCACATACCTTTGCATTTTCTGCATGTGGCTCGTGACGGATTCCCCGTCCTTCATCATGGTTGTTATCATGGAGCAAATGATTTCATACCTCTCTTGTCGTGCACTTTGATGGTATCTTTCCATCAAATCTTGGTGCATTTCATAAGGGTAGAAATCCTCATAAGACTTTTGGAGTTCTGCTGTCATCGTGGCCATCATGATGCAAGCCACTTTCGTAGCATCCCTTTCATGTGCCCGAAATTCAGCGATCTCCTGAGGAGTTGCAGTGGACTCATCAATCTCCTTAAGCTCCTTGTCAAGGACATATTCTTTGTCCTCGTAGCGGGTAATCATCCTGATGTTTCTGATCCACTCATTGAAGTTGGATCCATCAAAGGTGACTTTCCCACACAAGTTCATAAGGGTAAAGGAGCCATTAGGATTAGAGCCAGAAGCATTGTTGAAAGACATCTGAAGGAAGGAGGACAAGATTAGTTTAGATATAAGAGAGTCCTTAATAAAACACCCAAATGTAATATTAAGGCTAGGATCCAATCACAATATAATATAACTTAGAAGAGGTATGCCGTAATCTAAGCTATATCATATTTGAAAGGTAGGTGAATGACGATTCACCAATTTCCACCACGAAAACCGCAATATTTTAGTATTAGGTTTTTTTGAATGGTTCTTAGAAATTCCTAGATTCTTTGAGATTCAATGAACTTTTCAAAGGCATGTTTCAATCTCGAGTGTGCCCTCCAAGTTTTGTGACTGGGATACCGAGGATCACAAAACGAGGTGTGAAGTAACCATGCAAATCACTTGGTACCCTTAAAGTTTATCACTCAATCGATGTGCCGGTTAACCACACACGCTCCATCGATACTATAATAAACCCTAAGTCACCCTTTACCTACCTTGTTAAGTCCAAGTTAGTGTGCCGGTTAACCACACACGCTCCACCAACGACTTAATCAAAGTGTAAAGTGTAATTTCATGGAATAGCACCTTATTCACATTTTTCCTAAAGTAACTAAGATTGGGAATTTAATAAAACATTTAGTTACTTTATAATATTCATCATACTTTGAATGAGAATTAATAAGTCCTTGTCTTACCCGTTCGGCTAACGACCCTCCACCGATCAAGCAAGCGGTGGGTGAGAGTGGACACCCATTAAGTCACCATTTTATAGGCAACAACCTTATACCCACCTTATAGACCGGCTTCGTGAATGAGGCGTACTAGCGGTAAGACGACTTTGTTCTTATACATATATATAATTATTAAATCATAATAATATAAGTATAAGGGTTGAATTTTAACTTTTAAAATTCTAAGGGTTGGAACTAAAGTTTTAACTTAACTTTACTTGTTCCAAAACTTGAGGGCAAGTTTTGTAAACTTTCAAAACTTTTCATTTCTTGTAACTTATGAGTTTAATAGAGTAATAAAATGAGGACTTTTCATTTTTTCCTAACTCTTGTGTTCTTTTAATGGTTTTTAATCCAAGAGACTTTTGGTTTTCCATAACTTGAGGACAAGTTATGGACTCCATTAAAACACATTATGATCATGAATTAATCTACCACATAGGTTACAAATAATTCCTATGATCATCTAAACATCATAAGAACAAGAATATGAATATAAACACTTTCAAGAATCAAAATCACATTTAATCTTTGTAATTTTGATAACTAGTTGTTGTAAATGAATTAGAAAACACATTACACCTTCTAAAATAAGTTTTCAAGTACCAAAACATTTTAGGGTAATGATTCTAATCCATTTCCAGCAACTCAAGTCGAAATTCTGCACTCTGTCGACCCTACTCGCCGAGTGCATAAACCTACTCGCCGAGTAGGTTGAAGATACACATGAACTCGACGAGTCCTCCCCATGGACTCGCCGAGTCCATCAGTCAGACAGCAGAATTATCGACTTTCTTCAACTTTTAAGCACAAATAACAAACAAACAAGCCTAGGCTCTGATACCACTGATGGGTTTTGAGCATTCTAACACTTCCTAAGTGTACATGCAACCCTAATAACCTTGGATCTATGTTTGTCTAATTATCATGCAAAGTTGAATTCCAAGGTTATATTCCTATCTAGCATACATGGGGAACAATTTTAACTTTTATCATAGATAGAATAACTTACCTTGTTGTTGCTTGTGTTCCTTGAAACCTTGTGAGCCTAGCACCCCAAGTGTGATGCCTCAAATGCTTCACACAACACCAAATGCTCTTGGAAAGACTCTTGAGATAACACACACTTCTCAAAATCGGCCAAGCCCTCTAGTTCCTTAGTAGTGCCGATTTTTGGTGGAGAATATGCTTCTTATATAGTGTTGACACATCTAGGGTTACACCATGTAAACCCTAATGTGTCATGACTCTTCATTTCCATGACCCATGGGTTTGTAACTCCCATGGAGCATCCATGGAGCATCCTATGGGTAGAACCCAACTTGATAATCCATGGAGCCTCTTAGCCCACTATACAAGATATGGATGATTTACATAATCAACCCATATATTTAATTAGTTATCCTTTGATCACTTAATTAATTCCAAATTAATTCTTTGATCAACTAATCAAATAATATTATTAATATATTAGAACTTATAATATATTAATAATCTCCAAGTGTTATTTCTCTCATTTAGTCTATCCAATTGCATGGTGCCATGCAACCCAAATGGACCATGCCGGGTCGGGTCAAGTACAAGCCCGAAATAGTTATGGACTTAGACACCTTATCCAACACCAGGACCCTAAAATAGGGTTCTGATCTGACTGGAGTACGCCCAGCGTACTCCAGGGAACATTCGTGATCCTTTTGGTCAGTACGCCTAGCGTACTCCAAAAGTAAACCCAAATACGCCCAACGTACTCCTTGTGTACGCCCAGCGTACTTGGCTAAGCCTGAAACTAGTAAACTTCCAAAGGCCATAACTTCTTCGTTATAAATCTCTTTTCGACGATCCTTATATCAACAGAAAGGTAACAAGAAGCCCTACACTTCTATCGACTCATATCTTCCTAAATACCCTTCGTACAAAAGTCCATTTTCCACAAAAGCCCGAATTGCCATTTTACCGAAATACCCCTAGGTTCCAAAACACGAACCGAATACCCGGATCACTTTTAATACATCACCCGCACCCAAAAGGGCTAGATCTTACCTTCCCAAGAGCCATAATCCTTATAATGACCGACCTTCGAGCCACCACCTCAGACTAGGAGTCAATTCGAAATAGAGCGTTACACCTAGCTTGCTATCCTAAAGAGATTTTCAAACCCAAGATGGTTTCTAGGAGCATAAACACGAAAAGAGAGTGGTTTCGAGGAATGATCTATCATAAAATGGAATAAAACAACTTGAGTATGGTTAACAACTTACCAAGTGGATGAGAGGCTTGAAGAGGATCCTTTGAAGATAATCACAAATTCACAATTTTCTTGGAGGAAAAAAAAGTGAGAGAGATCTTGATGATTTAGAGAGGAAGAAAGATGTGAGTAAAGGTTGAAATGAGAAATGTGAGAGGTACGGGTGGTCTCAGCCGGTTTAAGAAGGAGGAGAGAGAGAGAGAGAGAGAGAGAGAGAGAGGAGGTTAAGGGGGTTATTATTTGATGGTTAAGCATAATACACCTAGAATTATGGTGGACAAATTGCATGGATTTCCTCCATGCAAAGGTGAGGTGTCACCCAAAGTGAACACCCACCTTTGGTTTCTTTTCTTCTCTTTTTTAATAAATGGATCGATTGGATTTAGGGTGGGGGAAAAGAAAGGAATTTTGGGCTCGGGTTTGAAGTGTAACCGGGAACCATAAACCCAAAGGGTGTTTTCGGTTTAAAGGCCCAAAAATGATGGCTCTCGGCCCAATAAATGATCCGTGAAGGATATTGGCCCAATCAAGATGTTTTCAGCCCAAATGTGGCCCAAGGAGATTAGTTGAACAAGTTTTTGGCCCAATAGGGGACCAATAATGATTCTAGGCCTTGGAAGGTCCATTAAAGGTCTTATGGCCCAAAATACGATTGCATAATTAATTTCGGCCCAACTAGGGCCCAAATGTGTATTTTTGGACCAAAGGAAACAAGTGGGGAGATTATTGGCCCCTTAGGCCCAATAAGAGAGTTTTAGATGTCTAAACTGATATATCATTGAAGTTTGGTTCACATTTAAACATAGCGTTACATAGTTACACAAAGAACCATCTTGTTCATGAATAGGAAAACCTAGCCCTAAAATGCTAGTTGTGACAAGTCACGACTTACAAACAACGTGGCTCGCCAAGGCTTGGAAAAACTTGAGGCTTGACATTGCTGCCAAGTCACGCCTTACGTTATTTAGAACCTTGGTTAAAATATTGACTAAATGGAATATTCCAAAACCCATAAAGGGAATTTGAAATTTCCATCCCATATTGGATGGGAGGAGAATTTCAAAATTCATCTTCATCCCACATGGGATGGGAGATGAAGCTTTGCAAGAGCTTTAATGCTATAAATAAGGTTACAAGGTTTCATTCCTCATTGCACCTTAACTTGAAATATCGCCTACTTCTTCCCTCACTTTTTGTGGGACGAATATCTCAACCCATTCTAGGGTTTGTATAAGTTTATCCCTCTGCTAGTTTTCTTTTGGTTCTCTTTTTGGAGTCTTGGTTGTGATTCCATTAGAGATATTCTTCGTTGGGTCCTCACATCCAAGCAACATGATTGGATCAAGAAGGTTCAAAAAGATCAAGATTAAGCTACAAAAGATGTTAGAAATTCTATTTTTCTTAGTAGATTTATAGTTTTAAAGTAGGTTGCTATAATTAGTAAAACCTAGATCCTATGGTGCGTGTACTTATAGGGATTGTTTTGATTATTTTGATTCGCTAATCTTATCTGTATACATGCATAGAAAACCCAACATATGATTGTAAAAATTATGACATGCACATGTTTTTGGAACTACTCCATCACCCATAATCCTCCAAAATATCATATGAGTACATCAACAAATCCTCTTCTCATGTACATAGTGGTAAGGTTAGGCAAGGATAAGAAGTCTTTCACCTTACCCAACACAACACGAGCTTTGGCTTTTTCCTCCACCACACACTCCCCCAATTGCAACATAATAATCTGATCACTTAATTTAACCTCCACCAACATATCACTCTTTTTGTACCCGGAATAACATGAGCATAAGAGCGAGGAAGTGAAAATTAGGCATAGAAGGATCAACCGCCATAGACTTCTTATGTTCAATTACTTTACGTCCCTCATCAAATCTCGTCAAGGTTGCAAATATTTAATTTTGACCAATAGTGTGAGACATCTTACTTACCTCCCTTGCATCCTCATATCATGTCATGCTTCTTTGAATGTGGCCAATTTTGTCAAAGACGTTGTAGTTGCTTGAGGGCCTGGTGTGATTAAAAACATTCACGCAATTTTTTTTCATGATGTGCGTTTATCCATTAGTCTCGACCATGGTTAGGATCCTCGTGGCCTTGCACACCAAATAAAGCAACATTGGAAAATCCTAATTGGGAGTCTCATTGTCGTTGTTCGGAATTATACCCTAACGGACACAAGAATCGCCACATCAGAGACCCTGACTATATGAAATTGACTCTTCAATTGTTGTTGTACCTAAGTTTTTGACCCAAACAAATTTAAAATACATTTGGCCCTTTATTTTACTTTATTTTAGCTTATAGTGTTGTATACATAATGTTTGTTTTTAGGCAATAAATTGTTCGAATGAGACTAAATGTTTGTTTATGTTTGTTTTTTAAGACAATAAACCACTCGAAGGAGACTAAACGTTTGTTTGTTTCACTCTTATGCTAAAAAAATCATATCGCTAAATATTTTATCATTACTGACAATTTCCATTAAACCTTCTTTATTTTTATTTTTTTTGAAAAACAAAAAATCAAACCGTTAGTTAATTTATGATTTTCCATGAAATCCCCTATTTCCACATGCATATGGTACTGTGGTAATATATGACGAATCACAGAAGAAAATCACTGATTTGTTCATGGTCCACCGATGATGTAACAATGGGTTGTACGAAATAAGACTTTTCAGTCATTTTGTCCCATCCATAACTATATGTTACATTACACTTTAATGCTGGTTCCTTTTTTTTTTTTTTTTTTTTTTTTTTTTTTGGAAAATGACTTAGGTGGGTAACTACCTCTTATCCATATTCACATATTGGTAACTTCTTCTTTTTTGTACATAATAAAACAACTAACTTGTTCTAACTGTTTAAATTACACCAATATTACCGGCTAATACATGTTTTAACCGGTAACTTAAAGGAAAAATGACTTAAGAGGGTAACTACCTACCTTTTCTTCGTGTTCACATATTAGCAACTTCTTATTTTTTGTACATAAGAAAGCAACTAACTTGTTTTAACAGTGTAACATCCCAAAAATCATGACCAAAAATTTCGTTTTTAATTTAATATTAAAACCATAATTGTCAAACCATTAATTTAATACTCTGGCATTGGATCTCGCCCGACATCAGACCCCGCCTGGCATCGAGCGTCGCTCGGTATACAGATCTGTCTCTCTTACGCCCCGCCTGTCACCGGGCCCCACCCGCTAAACACATACAATCATATAACATGCTAACACATAAAGAAACATACTATACTGTATCTCTGTCCTAAGAAACATACTCTGCTAATAATGAGATACAGAACTTCGTTCGTACTCAGCTAGTTCCAGCCAGGGCTTCAGCACTGTAAGGTGAGCCTCCTCACTGTGTGAATGGGTCTAAGGCCACAATGTCAGCCCATGTAGTCTATAAGTAGGAAGACTCGGGGGTTAGCCCTAGGCATTGTATGCTAGTATGTTATTCCAGAACAAGGTCTGATGTCGAGCGGGTGCCCGAGGAATGTTTGCATGTTAGATTATACTTGTTGTCTGTGTGATACTTGTATGCGCCTGGTAAAGAGGTGAGTGTGGGCGAGGTTCCGTCTCTCATCACTAGCTGAGTACGGACGATGTTCCGTATCTTATTATTAGCAAAGTATGTTTCTTAGGACAGAGATACAGTAGAGTAAGTTTCTTTATGTGTTAGCATGTTATATGATTGTATGTGTTTAGCGGGCGGGGCCCGGAGACAAGCGGGGCCTAAGAGAGACAAATCTATATATCGAGCGGGGCCCGATGTCGGAATATTAAATTAATGGTTTGACAATTATGATTTTAATATTAAATTAAAAACGAAATTTTTGGTCATGATTTTTAGGATGTTACACAATTAAAACAAATTAGTTGTTTTTTTATGTACAAAAAATAAGAAGTTGTCAATATGTGAACACGGATAAAAGGTAGTTACCCTCCTAAGTCATTTTCCCTTTGAGTTACCGGTTAAAACAGGTATTAACTGGTAATATTGGTGTAATTTAAACAGTTAAAACAAGTTAGTTGCTTTATTATGTACAAAAGAGAAGAAGTTGCTAATATGTGAACACGGATAAGAGGTAGTTACTCTCCTAAATCATTTTCCCTTTTTCTTTTAGTCTTGTACAAATAAAATTGCCCAATATGATCCTAATATTGTCACGATGAAATATATTGTATATATAATGTTCGAACTAATAAATCTTTGAAACGAGACTAAATGATCATAGCTTACATACCAAAAAAAAATAATAATAACAGATTTAAATGATCATAGCTTACTTACCAAAAAAAGAAACAACAGATTTCACAATATTCATGGTCACCAATAATTTTCATCAATTTTAAAGTTTTGTATATAAGTTCTATTTCTTTAGATAATATACAACTAAATAACCATTTTACTCTTGTGTTAAATAAAATCAAATTCCACAATATTCATCAATTTTAACACGAATAGTTTGGAGGAAAAAAGATTGACCAATAGATAAAAGGTTAGTAACCTAATACACTAAGCCAATTTTATTTTTTTTGGCTTAACCCAGTAATTCATTTTGTCTCGATTAAGTGAAAAGAAACAGTCATGTATACGTATAGCCATATATATATATTTCTTAAGTGACGAACTGAATTCACAAAAGCTTTTTACATTGAAAATATGTTAAAAACATCAACCACCCACCCGTTTTATGCAACCTTAGCATTGAGTGGGGGAAACAACGCAACATAAACATTTAAAATAAAATTAATTTAAAAAAAAAAATACACGATTATGATTTAAGAAACGAACTTTTTTTTTTATCATACCGAGTCAACACCTTCAACTTGTTGTCGAGCCAGATATCTCTCTCTTCTTTCTTTCTGAAATAAACAAAAATATTTATTTATTTATTTTTATAGTATTAATATTAATATTAATAAACAAATAAAAGAAAAGTGAAACTGACCCATTCATCTATGACAAGGCCTTCGTTGATGACCTTAGGGCCGGGTTCCTCTACAGGTTTCTTGTTGGATTCAAGAGCAGCCTCCGCTTCTGCTAACTGCCGCTTCAATTTTTCCAAAGCCTTAAAACATACAAAACACAACAACCTTTATTCAATTAAATTAAACCATTTACTTACCTGATTTTTTTTTTTTTCATATTAAAGAGTAAATTACATGAATGGTCCCTATGGTTTAGGGTAATTTGACGTTTGGTCTCTAACTTATTTTTTTTAACTCGAAAGGTTCTTACTGTTTGTTTTTTGTTACGCGCTTAGTCCCTGTCTTACCTAAATTATTTTAACTCGAAAGATTCTTACTGTTTGTTTTTTATTACGCGCTTAGTCCCTGTCTTACCTAAAAAGACAATTTTGCACTTGATTTTTTAATTTATTTAAATAAACACGTCCTCAACCCTAACCCCTCACCTTATCTTCCCCATCATTTTTTTCCGATTTAAGTAATAGTCTTTTAAGATAAGACAGGGACTCAACGCGTAACAAAAACAAACAATAGGGATTTTCCGAGTTAAAAAAATAAGTTAGAGACCAAACACGCAAATTACCTCAAACCATAGGGACCATTCATGTAATTTACTCTAAATTAAAATAAACAAGTGTATAAATGTAATTTGGACTTACGGGGCTTGGACGTTCGGCATCAAGGAAAACAACTTGCAATATCCGCTCCACAGCGACATGATCTTTTTGCTCTTCAAACTGAGTCACAAAATAATTGGATTAGCATCATGAAACTGACATGGTTGCCACGTGGCATCCACATTGACACGTCAGCAAAAACATGAGAAAAATAAAAAAAGGGGTTACCAAACCTTCGCTTGCACGAAATCATAAAGCTTTTTATGATAAATTGTACAAAATGTTTTCATTTTTAAATATAACGAATTTATTTCTCATGAATGAATACAAAAAAAAATTATTTCTTAGATTTAAATGCAAGAAATAGCAAACGTAATTTCATTTATTTTTCTGTTACGTCATTTGTATTTTCAAAATTAAAAAATAAAAATAAAAACTTAAAAAGGGCTTATACTTTGAAATATCTAAAAACACTTTTTACGTATTTTATAATGTTGTAATATGAAAACATGAAAGTAGAGATTTTATATTAAACAAATCAATAAAAAGTAGTACATTGTTGCTATACATTTTGAAACTCTCCTTTTTTTGTTTATAAGTGATTACAAAAAATTGTATAGCTAAAAGTCTAAAACCACTTTTTATGTATTTTCTTTACAACAAATGATGACAAAAAAATGATTTTCAATGAAATTAAAAAAAGAGTAAACTATACGAATGGTCCCTATGGTTTGCGGTAATTTGCACGTTTGGTCCCTAACTTATTTTTTTAACTCGGAAGGTCCCTATTGTTTGTTTTTGTTACGCACTTGGTCCCTACTGTTTGTTGTTGTTACATGCTTAGTCCCTGTCTTACCTAAAAAGACTATTATTTAAATAGAGAAAAATGATGAGGTGAGTAAGATAAGATGAGGGGGTGGGGTTGGAGGTATGTTTATTTAAATAAATTAAAAAATCAAGGGAAAAATAGTCTTTTTATATAAGATAAGGACTAAGTGTGTAACAAAAACAAACAGTACGGACCTTCCGAGTTAAAAAAATAAGTTAGGGACCAAATGCGCAAATTACCCTAAACCATAGGGACCATTCGTGTAATTTACTCTTAAAAAAAAATGAGAAAACATATTTTAAATGAAGTTTTTAACTCACCAACTCAGGCACATAATCCATGACTCCTTTAACTTTCAGACTCATGATTTTGAATTTCACTTTTCTCTTTTGGTCCATTTGTTTTTCATTGTTCTCTGGAGGCTCCACAAACTTGAAAACTATAAAAATCATTAAAACGAGTAGTAGAAATTATTATAAAAATAATTAAAAATCAATGTTTGTTTTTAAGTAAAAATAAAATCTACAAAAAAAAAAATGTTTTTTTTAGAAGTTTTACCGGTTGCAATTATAGTCTCTCCAGGAGCAAGAATAGCACCAGGGGGACGCATGAAACAACTCTTTGGTGCAGTTGTTTGAAACTAAAGAAACATAAACAAAAATCATAAATCAGATGATGGAATATTTTTTAGGCTTAATTATAATTTTGTAAATGTGTATAAAATAGAAGGATGTTTTAGTCATTTTGCACATGATAGGTAACTATATGTTGCACTTGATGTATGTTTTCGTAATGGAAGTCGTCTTTATAGTTTCCATAATTTTGCAAGTTTACTTGCAATGCCACGTCACCAATGTGGATCCCATATTATATTTATAGAACAGATTAATATTTTACAGTATTACATTTATTTATTAAATCATTCACTAATTGTGAGGCCTATGTATTACATGGGTTAATTTAAAAAAGAAAAAAAAATGTTAAAGATAAAGATCAAAATATTTGAGAACTTTGAATTTATAAGAAAAAAAAAATAATGAATTATTATAATGGAAATGTTTTTTATCTTTTAAATTTAAATAAATAAACGAAACTAATGAGCTTTAATTTTGGGAATTTTGAAATTAAAAGGTAAGTTAATTAATGAAACTGATATCCATTTATTACAATTATTACATTATAATATTATGTAGAATTTAATAAAATAGAAAAAAATAATCACAAAATGACATTTGGCAATTTGAATGAGAATGTGACAAGTGACAAAAAAAACCTTCAAAAAAAATTTTACTTTTTAAAACTACAAATTATACATTGATAATTTATTGAAGACATTTGCGATTATCAAATTTGTATATTTTTATTTTTAATTTGTAAACGACAACTGTTTTAAAATTTCTTTAATTGCTAGTGTAACAACAAATATAGAATCATACAATTTGTGTACACATTTACTATATACAGATAGGTTTATTTTATCAAATTAAAAATTAAATACTTTTTATTAATAAATCATATAATTCAATAACAATTTTATTAATCAAATAACAAGCTATTAAATCAATGTTAATATTTAAAGTCATACCTTGAAAGCAACATGAGACTTGGTTGTGTTTTTTATCTTGATAGCACTTTGGACTTGCTTACCAGGTTCATCTACAAAATTTTAAAAAATAAAATTAAAAATGATTTCACTTTTTACTAATATATGCAATGTACTTTAAATTTTAACCAAAATGCTTATTTTCTTTTTACCCATAATAGCATTGTATTTACATTTATTTGCCAATAAAATCAATGTAGTTTATTTTTAATCCAAAATAGCAACATACTTATATTTTTTTACCCATATATAAGTAAAGAAGCACTCACACATCCACATAATAAATTAAATGAAAAAATGCTCAACAACAAAAAGCTAAAAGGTCAAAAGCATATAACTGATAATTAAAGTAGTAATTAATAACTCCTAGTGACATTAATTATTATTAAGAAACATGTAAACAGAAGTCAACCTTTTATTTTGGCAAATGGGACAACACACAACAACCTTGATTCCACTTTGTTGTTGAGTTTGTATGAATTATGTCAATCTGAACTTTTTCTCCTTTTTTTATTTTTAATATATTGTAAAGTGTCTCGATAGGCTTCTTTTCATTAAGAATTGTTTGTAATTTCAGGTCTTGATGAAAATAGAGTTTTTTTCAATTTGCAAATTTAGTTCAATGGCAACAGTTCTAAGATCTCCCAAAAATATTATCATAATTCACAACTTGTTCCATGATGAATCTTTAATAACCTTTTAACGTTAAATACTTCATCAATTACTAAACTTGTAAACATGTATTCTATCAAAAAGGTAAATAAAACCAGGTCATATTAAACATTAATCCCTATGCACCACAATTCCAATGTGTAGAAAATGCATATGAATATATGATACACACATGTCTCTTTCCATAATTAGAATTCTACCCAGAAAAGGACAAAGTAGTGGAAATTGGTGGATGTGGAGTTGAATTGTAATTACTAACAAGACTTGATTATGAAAAGCAACTCACCTACTTGTTCATAAATCATATAGGCCATATAATTAAACTAATACTCGTTGGAGAAAACCAGCGATTAACAATATCAAGAACTTCGAAATTATAGGTAAAGTATGGGAGCTAGGCATAGAAAGGTACAGTTATCAGGCATTCTGCAAGAAATAACGTCGCTCTCACTAATTTCATATCACACACAATTTTCTCGAGTGGAAATTAGACCAAAAGGAAAAAAAATGAAATTAATCTCAACAATTACCTAGATCTCATCGGAATTTATAATCAAACAAGTCGGATTCATAAACAGTTATGCTAAAAATCAGTAGTAATCAGAGCAAATGGAGGAAATAAAGGCGGGAGTTCATACAGGGAAAGTATAGCTTATTGCTTGGATCGAGCCGAAGACGACGACGTGTCGGAAGCAGAGATCTAGCCACCGAAGAGACAGAGTTGCTCGCACTCAAGCCTTGGTGGTTATTGCTGTTCTGAGTGTTCGATCCTTCGGTTTGATACGTTGAAGACGACGTCGTCGTGTGCGTCGTACTGTTACCTGTGTTTCGAAACGGTAGCTTAAATAATCCCCAAACTTTGCCGCCGCCGCCGCCTTCAGACGGAGGTCTATTGTCGACCATCGCCATCACCGGCAACTTAAACTATCCGCCGATGAGTAATTTCAGGTATGATAAACAAGAGCTTCTTCTCTCTCGGAAATGCTTCTCTTTATCTCTCTCTCTCTCTTTCCCTAGAAATCCATGGACTCTTGGCGTCTGGAAATGCAACGAACAAGTCGCGTTGTGTCTCCTTTTACACGATGATTTGAAAAGGTGGAGTATTTTCTATGCAATTTTCACATTGCACCCCTCAAGTTTTTGTTTAGGTATTACATTAGCCAATTACTTTGAAAATATTCAATTCCATATTTTTGTTCATGTCTAACAAAAAATTATTCATGTCTAACAAAAAAATTTCAATCGTTCCTATCTAGTTATTAGTGTCTCTATATAGAGCAAAGTGATAGAAGTGTCAATATTTTTCATATTTTCTAAATGAATTTTTATGTTTTTTATAATTTTATAACATGAAGAAAACAAATATGACTACATGCTTTGAAGGGATTGTACCCATAAAAGATTAAATTGGGCATAAATAGATTTGACAAGATGATGATTATATTTTTTGTTTTCGATAAAATACTTATCATCATATTGTTTTAGAAGTTATGAGAGTCAACAAACTAAATCGCTTTACAATAAAATACCTATCACCATATTATTTTAAAAGTTATGGGAATCAACAAACTTAAATATTAACATATTGATGGTTTAAAAATCCATTAGATTCCATAAACTAAAGAAAGAAGTAAATTTCACCTTTAAACCTTTGAACGCCTCCATCAACAAGTTTTATGACCAATTTGTGGGGATTAAATTGCAATGGCTTCTAAGTAATTAAAATAATGCACAAATTTGAAACATAGACTTTGTTCGTTAATTCGCACATTTATATAATCAAGAAAAATGTTTGGAAACTCCATAATATGTAATATCATATTAATAAGGGGTTAATATGATTGGGGCAAACAATAGTTATTTTGATTTTGGTTAAACCAATATATACATATGACCTATTGAATGTAAATTTAAACTATTTTTAAGTAATATAATCGAGATACATATGTCATAATCAAATTAATCTTTTTTACAAACAATTGCACACCTAAATCTTCTTGATTTGATTGTATATATGAGTCATAACCAAAACATAGATTTACATATACATAGATTCTCAAATAAAACAATATTTTTTGATGTTTTATCAACACTATTAGATATTTGATCCATTTCTTCTATGCATTAAAAAACGATTAAGTGGTTTTTTCACATCGACAAAACCTCCATGTAGGTCATGTTTAAAGACTTGTGCCTTGTGGTTATATACAAGTTTAAGAGTTTACATTTTGAATCTATATACTAATTTAGTAAATTACCAAACATATTTCATCGATACTAATGTAAAAAAGTTTTATCTTTTTTTGGGTTTCAATATACTAAAAAAAGTGTTAGAAGTCATAAACGTGAAGGGCTGATTAGACAAGTGGAATATGCTGAGGTAGTAAAGTGAAATATAAAACTTTTGCAGCGGGATAATGATGGCATTTGTGAGACTGGTGGGTGGGTTCCACACGTCCGTGAGGTCAAAGTATTCAGTCATGAGAACGACGTCGTAAGCGCGTTGCCAAGTCACAACGTATTGAAAACGGCCTAACCTGGTTGACTTTAAGGAAATTTGAACCTGTGATGCTGGCAGGCAATTACCGAACATCAGTTATTAGGGCTACCAAAATGACATTTTATGTAGAGGTGGCAATAAGTTTTGTATCTTGACACTTAAAACCTATATTTAATCGGGGAATGGCGAATCCAAGATTAAAACTTATGTATATCCAACCTAACGACAAAACGATACAAATGGTTATCGAATCGGATCGTTAATAATGCCCTTTAAAAACAAATAGCAACATATCGGGAGGTAGAAATTGTAAAAAACAATAAATTATACTTACTAAAAAGAAAAGTAACGCTATAAAAAGTGCTTAAGTTTGCACAAAATATTCAATTTGATCCTTTTGGGTGTTTTGGGTGTTTTGGGTGTTTTGTGTTCACTAAAACTGCATATTTAATTAAATTTGTGCATTTTTGCCCATTCAAAAAGTTATCGTGTTTTCAACCGGTTGCCTACACAAATGGTATTCCAAGTCGGCACTAAGTAAGGTGTTTGTATTTTTGAAGCAAAAATTTATAAAATTTATGGACCATCTCTGCAACTCTCTGCAGCAGAAGAGGTGGACCAAACGGCTGCAGAGTGTAATAAAAAGCGTTTTTGTTTTTTAACATCTGCAGGCTGCTGTAGATATTAAAAAATTAAAGTAAACTGATTTAATAAACGGGAAATAGTTTTTCAATACCGAAAATGTAATAACTGTAGTCTTAAAACATTGAAATAAAATTGATACAACCAAATTAGTCTTACTATAACATTTTGAAATAAATTTCATACAACCAAACGTTAATAACTCTCATTCCGTATTTTGCATCAATTGCTCGGCAATTTCATCATGTAACTGGGTCATATTTTGCATCCATCACATTTCAGCAACAATTTAGCACATTTAAGCAAGAATTTATGATATTTCAGCATATATTTGTGACCTTTCAGCAAGAAAGTATCATTATTATAGTTGGAAAACAAAATAAAGTACAGCAACAACAAGAATTCAGCAACATGTACGTAGAGAAAAACGAAATCAACAACAATTTAGGATTCAACAACATAATCATCAACAAAGTGCATAGTGGGTTAGGTGTCCTCTTTTGATTATGATAGTTGGGGATTATTGACCCTTCATCAGAAAGTTCGGGTTCCGTATTTGGTGAGGCACCCGTCAGATTCTGATGGAGGAAGCATACAGGTCGAAATTTTCTATTCATCCGGGTGCGAGTAAGATGTATATAGACCTCCGAATTAATTATCGGTGGCCCTACATGAAGCGGGATGTGGCCTTGTATGTGGAGAGGTGCTTGACTTGCAGGAAAGTCTAGGTTGAGCAACAGCGACATCACGGAAAGATGGAACTATTGGGTGTTCCCGTCTGGAAATAGGAAGAGAACACGATGGATTTTTATCATGAAGCTACCGTGGACAGCGCGAGGGGTGGACTCGATTGGTTCATTGTGGATCGGTTGATCAAGAGTGCATATTTCATTCCTATTCAGGAGATTATCTCTATAGAGAAGTGTAACGACCCGAAAATCACTGGATAAAATTTTCATTTTTAATATAATCAAAACACTCATTTATCCTTTATTCAAACATTTAGAAGTGTTTCACGTAAAAACAATTATTAGAGTACATTCCCAGAATCACAAGTTGCGGAAAACACAGGTGTATGCGATGCGATCAAGTCGGGTCATTCCATTTCAAACTAGAAGTACCTATAACCATAAACCACAAACCGTAATCACAAAGCTTAGTGAGTTCCCCAAAATACCACATAACATATGAGTCATACATATCAACATGCAATAGGAAGTACGATGTACCAACCACAGTCTTGTCATTATGCCACGAGTCGTATCATGGTCTTTCTTGCCAGGTCGGGTCCAAAACCTTGGGTCTTATAGACAAGTGCTAGGAGCCACCTCCTGGTCTTCCATGCAAGTATCACAAAGACATCTAGCATACAATCTACAACTACTTATCTAATTAATTGTCGGAGTCCAAACTCTGGTCATCCATACATATTTCCAGGAGCCACCTCCTGGTCTTTCATACAAATGTCAAGGGTCACCCCCTGGACTTCCTAATATGCGTAAACCAAATGGGTCAGCATTGGCGCCTTTGACCTATAGTACAGTAAGGAAACTCACCTCAACAACTGAACCCACGAATAAATTTATGATTGTTGATCTTGCTAAAATCCTTGCGCTATCAAACAAATAACACTCAATTAACAATTGGGTTCCAAACCAAATCTAACCATCCAAATTGTCACACCCCAAAACCAAGAACGGCGGAAACGTTCTGGGGCGGAGGACGTCATGTATAATATCACAACAATGTAAAGTAGTAAACAAGCAACAACATCATCCATTGCATTAATAATATAATTATTATACAAATGTGTTCTGTCAAATTTTGATAACACTAAAGCATATATCAAAATGAAAGATGAGTCTTGAACAAGCTCCATCTTCCTTTCTCCTTGCATCGGTACCTGTCTATGATGACTTGAGGATACAAGTAATTTTGAAAGCGAGTATCAGCTTTAAAGCTGGTGAGATCATAAGTATTTAGTGTCTTAATTTGTAAGTAAGAAGTTGTTTGTAAATGAACTGTAAGTATGAAAATGTTTGTAAATGAACTGTAAGTATGAAAATGTTTGTAAATGAACTGTAAGTATGAAAATGTTTGTAAATGAACTGTAAATGTTTGAAAAACCCTAGAAATCCCTATGATTCCTACTATTATATAAAGTACGTCTTCTACCAAGACCTAACTATTCTCAATGTACTCTTTTACCAAGACTTCATTGTTCTAAATGTCCGTTTCTTGTAAAAGTGTGTAATTTTCCCAAGTGTAACTATTATTAACAAAATATAGTTTTTACATTTATAGTTTAAGTGAAAAGATCACTAAATATATGTACAGGGAAAATTAATGTAGTACTAAAACGTAGCTCTATAAGAACTACTGCTGTACTAACTACCTTAAATCAGATTTATATTAAGGTATCATGTGATAAATTGCACCATACTATAGACTGGTAACAACGACAACGTATAGTCGAAAATAAGGTATGACGTTTAGCACCCGCAGACCTGCCGGTCCTGCTGTAGCTAGCAGCAAGGTGTAGGATAGTCAATCCAGTATAGATCTATATGCAAACTCACGCTCTCCCTTCAAGAGACTCTGGCTACAACTCGGGTCATGACAATTAAGGCATGCTCTCATACAGTGGATCACAATTTTATTAGCGTATTAATGTAAGTGTAATGTAACGAACTGTTCTAGTTGTAATGTACGTGCTCTCTACCTAGCAAGTATAGTAATGTAATCATTCTAGTATATTTGTATATGTTCTTCTAGTAGTAAGTATTGACTCATGAATGAACTGACTCATAGTATGATATCGCGTTCTAGTAATAGTTCTAGTATCTTCCTAAACTACCCATATGGTAGTTTACTAGTAATCTAACTGGTACATATGAACATAGATGTATACCCTTGCTACCCAAGGGCATGGGATGAACTGGAAGGACCTTTTATGACTATATATGTACACATGATATATAACTAATATTTAAACGACTTTCGGACAAATACCCGATATCCCACCAGACCACATCTCAAGCGCGAAAAGGAAATAGGGTGGATAGCCGTCCTAAGTCTTTTAAACATTTCTTATATAACTATACATATAGAGGCATGCAATTTATAATATAAAAACATAAATAAGTTTTGTAAAGCATTTGAACGTAACTATTATTTTAAGAAAAGATCGACTTGATGTCAATCTATAAAACAGTTTGAAGGCATAAGTTTGATAAAACAGTTTAAGTATAAGGAAACATTTGTTTGAAACACAATTGTAAATAAGTTTGAAATGTAATATACAGAGTAAAATGTATAGTGTAATAAGGAGTTTAAAACATATAAAATGTTTATAAAAATCATTTGAAGGAAACTGTTTGGTAAAACAGCTAATGTGTAGTAAATCATTTGAATGCTGCATATTAATCACATGTGATTGATGTAATAACTAGCATAATTCTACTTATTAATCACATGTGATTGATATAATAACTAGCATGATTCTACTTGTATCCCCCCCCCCATAAAATATTTAAAAATAGTTTAAAACATTAGTTAAGGGGTATGAACTCACCTGCAGTAAGTGACTGGAATTGAACGGACTGTAATCGTAAGGAAGGATCGGACAAGTGCTTGGTGTCAAGTGAAGACTTTAGACACACACAATGATCCTAATTACATATGAAGACATATTTATATAAATAATTAGTGATTAAAACACTAATTATACAAGTATAAACATTTAAACGCGAGGAAAACACTTTTGGTCAAGTGCTAGAAGGCTAATGGGTTGCAACAAAGGAGTATAATACCTCAAATGGGAGTTTAAGGTCTAATGACCATATTCTTTGGAGTTTACGGCCCAGGGGAGTAAACTCGTGGCCTTCAACTCTACACTGGGTCATTAATTGAGGCTTAAAGTTGTTACAACTCAAGTGGTAAATTGTTCCAAGGTTTAAACAAGTGTTTGAGTGTCATACTAACTCCTTTAAGGAGTTTACGGCCCTGGGACCATATTCCCTTGGAGTTTACGGCCGTAAACTCCCTTGGGAGGGTGGTTATGGTGTTTTCAAGTCTCAAACATTTCAAGGTAATGATCCATGTTGGGTTCTAGGCATAAGGAAGGAGTTAGGGTGTCATTTGACCCCTTTATAGGTGTTTACGGCCCAAGAACTTGTCTTGGCCATAAACTCCTCCATACATGGATTCATTATGTTTTCTAGGCTTTAAACACTTTAGGGTACATGTCTAAAATCAAGTCTAAGCCTTAGGTGTCTTAAAAGCACCATTTTGAGCATGTTCTTTGGAGTTTACGGCCTAAGATATTCTTGGGCCGTGAACTCCCAAACTTGGGTGATTCTAGCTTGATTTCATGTCCCTACTACACTCCTAGACAAGTCCAAGGCAGTAGTATATCACGGGGGGACAATCTAGGCTTGGTTTCGGGAGTTTACCGCCCAAGAACACCTTGGGGAGTAAACTCCTAAATCGAATGATTTAGCTATGTAAACTATGTTATGAACACATTTAAAGCTTTCTAACACTACTAGAAAGAGTTACTCACAATTTGGGATAAAAACCCGAAGATCTGTGAGAGAGAATTTTGACTTTTCTCTAAATGGAATTCAGCTAATGAACCAATTTGGTTCAAAATTCTATTTATTGTCCTGAGATATTTTTGGCAGAAAATATTTTTATTCCTGGAACGAACTCTAATGTCCTAGAATATTAGAATAACAGTGTTGCACAAAACCCTAGTGCATCCACTCTCCTAATATCTCCTTAAGTGTAATATCCTAAAAACTGCCAAACTTATACTCGAAATTTGAGTTTTCACTGTAACTGTTCTACATCTATTGGCTTGATATGGTTTGTTCAGAATAGAAATTCCGGGTTGTCACATCATCCCCCTGTTGAAGGGAATTTCGTCCCGAAATTAGAATTTAGGAAAGGAAGTATGCACGAATGATCGAGTCGTGAGGAGGAACTTCCTAATCGATTGGTTCTAGCGCACCTAAGTGAAATCGGGTTCTCGGTTGGCATTCCAACGAACCTTCACTAACTGGCGACGGCGTTGCTTCATCCGTTTGACCTCTCGGTCGAGGGTCACTACGGTTCTAATACGAAGGCGAGGATCTCGACGAGTGGACTTACAAGAGTCCTAACGGAAAGGTATGGTTTCACGATCGAGACGCTCAGAGTATAATGTATGTTACTGAGTTCGCGGAGTAGGTCTAGTTTGTGCGAGGCACAGAACTGATTCTAATAAGAATCTCGGAGGTCCTAACTATATTGGATTCAGCTTTCCACTCGATACAAAGCGTATTAAGCCATTCCTAGAGTGAGTTCTTCCAAAGAACTTGGTCACTCACTTGGAATTCCAAAGGTTCCTTTTCTTGCTTAACTTCCCAGTCAAAGGCCACCCCTTGCTGGGTCAAAGTCATACAGGTTTCTGTAATTTGCAAGTGGTTCTGAATGAACTAAGACGGTAGGTCGGTAAGACCTAGAGTTTGGCGAATGACTGTCGGCGTCTCTGGTGTCAACAAATGCTCAACGACTTTGACAAATTGAAAGAGTACTCAAAATTTCCCACATTACAACAGTGTGTCATAGAAATTTGACTCTTCAATTTCAAAACTCGCCTAGAGAACTTCGCTAAAGTTCCTCTGTAGGAAATGTTTCCATGGGTTTTCTTCTTACTACGAGGGTAGATAAGTAAGTCATTACATGGAGAAATGACGAACTGATCCAAGTAAGAAAGACGTACCCTACTCGTTTAGCTCATGAAAGCTATGGGCGTATTGGTCCTATCCGAAGGGTATCACTACGGGCTCGAAGTGTCCGCATCGAGTTCAGGAGATAGTCTTCCGGACATCTTTCCCTAACACTCGAACTGGTGCTATTCGGATCTCAGATCCATTCCTGGAAGTAGTTTCTTTCCTTGCGTTTGCTCAACCATTTCGTCTACGCGAGGCAGAGATAACGATTTCTAATGAAAAATCTTGACGGAGTCCTCGATAACCGAGGTACATACAATGCGATCCGTCGATCTCTAGAAGAATATGACCGGGGTTCTCTAGGGTGAGAAACCTAGTCTTCTATTTATATTTCTGTGTAGTTCGCTAAGTTGTCCGGACTGTTCTTGTATCTCCGTAGGTGTTTAAACTATAGGGTGATCTGTTTACGGGAGTCGTACTGGGTTCTAAGTTTGTTCACATGATGATGTGATTACTCGTAGACTTAAGTAGTTCTCTGTCCTGAAGTTCATATTAGAATTCATACGTGGTTTCACAAGCACAATTTTGGGTATACGAGTCGCATATAATTAAGATTGAAAAGGTAGTCGAATAACTAATTCTTCTTTAAGCTCACATCCCATCGTGGAAAAAGAAGTTAAAGTGGAACCATCAATTCTAAACCTGTAGAAGCTTGATTATATATCACTCTTATGTATACCTTCCTTAGTGATAGATCAATCGCATGAATCCTTGGATTAAACTTGACGCACTGCACGAGTGGTACTTCGGGGATTTCTTCGGAAAGAAAATAACTAAGAGGTACTCCTGGCAAGAGTACTTCGGTGTTCTGATATGACGGCTTCGCTGGAAAAGGCGTTTACTGAAAATGAGACGTACGCATGAAGCTGTTTTTGTGAGGATCAAATTGAATCGATTCGTATGATAATGTCGGAATCATACTAAAACTTAAAGACATTAGATTTGAACATAAGACGTTTACAGACAAAACACAACCATGCAACCATAAACAGAGTTACAGTACTTTAGATTTACCACAAGACTATTGCTGCGAATAAGATATACTATAAAAGATAAGTATATGCAGCACGAGAATCCCTATACAGATAGGATCTCGCAAAAGGTAAGACTCTAGTTGCACTAGTTCTAGATAGTTTGTAAGTCTGTTACAACAACACGCCTAAGTTACAGTAACGAGGGGTTCCGAAGTAGGCTCTCCTGCAGCTGTGATCCTGAGAATTCTCCCATCTGCGCCAGAGTTCTTTGCTATGGGGCAATCCTTCTTGAAGTGCCCTATCTCCCCGCATTGGTGGCATGACTGGCTAGTACTAGCTTTGGTGACGGGATTGCGGTGTTTAGCCAGTGTTATGTGGACACGAGTGCCTTCCTCGTTACTCCACTTTGAAAATTGCTTCTTAAATCGTTCGGCATTATAACTAATCTTGTGTGTAGGGTTAGTCCCGATGAAAGGGACTTGAGTGATGGGTCGTTCCGGTGCTCCACAGCCACGAGCCTGGTGCCCTATGCTTAGGCAATTGCAACATTGCATCTCATGGCAAACCCCATGATGATGGAAACTACACTCGTCACACTTCGGGAGTTTTCCCTTGTATAGCCTGCTCGGTACGGGAACAGCAGGGGTTTCCACTTGTTGCTGTTGTATAGCCAGCCTTTGGGATCTCTTGCGTTCTTTTCGGGCTTGACGCTTTCGTTTCTTGTTCTCTGCTTTTCGGCTTTGCGAGCCTGTGACTGTTACTGATTGGTGACTTCCTGGATGGATACCACGATTGGAAACTTCATTCCCATCAGCAGCATGGACTGTGCTGATAGCGCTACGGTGCGCAAGGACCGCGGTTATGGCAACCACCACGGCAGCTGTAACTGATGTTTGAAAGGTAGCGGCGTCCATAGGAAAAGCTGAGGTTTCGCTGATCGACTGATTGCTTCCGGATGACGACATGATTCTGTAACACGAAAGATAAGGGTTTTGTGAGCGATTCTGGTTGACCCTTGATGTACTTAGATTGTTCATGTAAAGAGTACGACTATGTTCTCGAAAGTTTGACCTACATCCCTATGATGCAGTCCTAGTACGGAATGGAAGTATGATCGTGAAGGTTTGACCTACATCCCTATGATGCAGTCCTAGTAATGAGTAGAAGTAAGTTCGTAGAATGGTCTCAAGACGTTTGTCGTTCAAGCCGAGGTAACGTGGTTTGGTGAATAACAAGATCCAACCACTGAAAGAGACTTGGAAATGTCTCCGGAGATAAATCGCTATAGTCCAATGACTTGACTAAAGCATGTTTCAGATAGACCCCAATGAGAGTATGATAAGAGTACTTGAATGAAGAATGACACAGAAGTTAGCCGGCTGTCAATATCTTTGATATTCACGACGTAAAGATTCGGGAAAATGACTTTGTGAAGGTCTTACATCATATCCAGAGAAGATAGTTCTTGACAGTATAAAGGCCTAACTAATATACTTACGGTACAAGATAATTTCATAGAAAATGCCACATCGGGCATAGACAGAAAACACGATTCCTTTTAATAAGGAAAATAAAGTAAAGAATCTACTACCGACGACGGTCATCCCTCTGGTGAACTCTCAGTTCAGCCAGTGCTTGCAGCAGGGTTTCATGGTTTCTCTCTGCTTTCACGCGAGCATCTTCTAGACTAATGGTGCGGAGGGTATGCATTCTAGCATAGGCGACAACTTCGATAATCTGATGTAGGGCTGTCCTGCCTTGAATCTCATTTCGGGCCACTCTGCGGACCAAGATTGGCAAGACTCTATCTGCTGAGCCCCCATTGCTCAAGTCGTAAAAGCTTCGGTCGTCATTAAATGGCATAGGCTGATCTTGTCCTTGGCTCCCTGTTTCCAAGCATTCCACTCACTCAGGGTCGGGCCATGAAAAGTCGGACGAGGGTTAGGAATTGGAAAGGGAGCTGCTCGGGGTAGGTTCTCAACCTCTGGTTCGGAGTTAGCATCATACGAAAGGTCTTCATCATGGTGATCATTCAAGGGGATAGGATGATCATTCTCTGGTTCTTCTCCAAACCAACCAGCTATGACTTCGTTTGGAAGATACTGGTTGCCGAGGGGATGGAGTCCAGCTATGTTTTCTATGCGAGAATTTAGGGTAAGAGAATAATTATTAGACGAACTATCTAGATAATTATATAGAAAACCTTCATTAGTTACATCGCTATTTGTGAAGTGCATATCAGCTATGTGTAATCTAAACAGGATAGACCTTCGAATAAGTGATCTTAACTCCAAATTCACACAGAATAAGGGAAAAGTAAAAGTTTCACAGATTCTTAGTCTATAATATCCTAATTACATATAGCCTTAGTGTATCCACTTAGCAACTATCAACTTAGTAATGAAGATCCCGTTTTAGTTCTCAAGTATAAAGTACTTATAGTAACACCAAATACTCCTATAGTATTTTAATTTTAATGTTATGTTCTATTGTTCTCATTGTGGTAGGGTTGGTAAGATTTTAGCATTGTTGCAACCACACAATTACACTTAGGCACATGCTAGTCAACCCTCGAATAATATAGGTGATCAGGCTATATCTTCCCAGTTTTGACCATATGTCTCTAAGCCCACTTGTGTTGCCCAACAATCGTAATTCTTTTGTACTGTCCTAGTGACACTGATTTTAGTATGAATGCAGCACGTATACTTACTTAAATATTTTATTATTTAAAATATAAACTCTTGGTCAGAGTATTTTTAATCCCTTATGTATTTATAGTTAGTATATCTTTTATGGGTTGATATACTTAATTCACTATAAACAATGCTCTGATACCAATCTGTCACACCCCAAAACAAAGAACGGCGGAAACGTTCTGGGGCGGAGGACGTCATGTATAATATCACAACAATGTAAAGTAGTAAACAAGCAACAACATCATCCATTGCATTAATAATATAATTATTATACAAATGTGTTCTGTCAAATTTTGATAACACTAAAGAATATATCAAAATGAAAGACGAGTCTTGAACAAGCTCCATCTTCCTTTCTCCTTGCATCGGTACCTGTCTATGATGACCTGAGGATACAAGTAATTTTGAAAGCGAGTATCAGCTTTAAAGCTAGTGAGATCATAAGTATTTAGTGTCTTAATTTGTAAGTAAAAAGTTGTTTGTAAATGAACTGTAAGTATGAAAATGTTTGTAAATGAAATGTAAGTATGAAAATGTTTGTAAATGAACTGTAAGTATGAAAATGTTTGTAAATGAACTGTAAACGTTTGAAAAACCCTAGAAATCCCTATGATTCCTACTACTATATAAAGTACATCTTCTACCAAGACCTAACTGTTCTCAATGTAGTCTTCTACCAAGACTTAACTGTTCTAAATGTTTGTTTCTTGTAAAAGTGTGTAATTTTCCAAAGTGTAACTATTATTAACAAAATATAGTTTTTACATTTTATAGTTTAAGTGAAAAGATCACTAAATATATGTACAGGGAAAATTAATGTAGTACTAAAACGTAGATCTATAAGAACTACTGCTCTACTAACTACCTTAAACCGGATTTATATTAAGGTATCATGTGATAAATTGCACCATACTATAGACTGGTAACAACGAAAACATATAGTCGAAAATAAGGTATGACGTTTGGCACCCGCAGACCTGCCGGTCATGCTGTAGCTAGCAGCAAGGTGTAGGATAGTCAATCCAATATAGATCTATACGCAAACTCACGCTCTCCATTCAAGAGACTCAGGCTATAACTCGGGTCATGACAATTAAGGCATGCTCCCATACAGTGGATCACAATTTTATTAGCGTATTAATGTAAGTGTAATGTAACGAACTGTTCTAGCTGTAATGTACGTGCTCTCTACCTAGCAAGTATAGTAATGTAATCATTCTAGTATAGTTGTATATGTTCTTCTAGTAGTAAGTATTGACTCATGAATGAACTGACTCATAGTATGATATCGCGTTCTAGTAATAGTTCTAGTATCTTCCTAAACTACCCATATGGTAGTTTACTAGTAATCTAACTGGTACGCATGAACATGGATGTATACCCTTGCTACCCAAGGGCATGGGATGAACTGGAAGGACCTTTTATGACTATATATGTACACATGATATATAACTAATATTTAAACGACTTTCGGAAGAATACCCGATATCCCACCAGACCACATCTCAAGCGCGAAAAGGAAATAGGGTGGATAGCCATCCTAAGTCTTTTAAACATTTCTTATATAACTATACATATAGAGGCATGCAATTTATAATATAAAAACATAACTAAGTTTTGTAAAGCATTTGAACGTAACTATTATTTTAAGAAAAGATCGACTTGATGTCAATCTATAAAACAGTTTGAAGGCATAAGTTTGATAAAACAGTTTAAGTATAAGGAAACATTTGTTTGAAACACAATTGTAAATAAGTTTGAAATGTAATATACAGAGTAAAATGTATAGTGTAATAAGGAGTTTAAAACATATAAAATGTTTATAAAAATCATTTGAAGGAAACTGTTTGGTAAAACAGCTAATGTGTAGTAAATCATTTGAATGCTGCATATTAATCACATGTGATTGATGTAATAACTAGCATAATTCTACTTATTAATCACATGTGATTGATATAATAACTAGCATGATTCTACTTGTATCCCCCCCCCCCCCATAAAACATTTAAAAATAGTTTAAAACATTAGTTAAGGGGTATGAACTCACCTGCAGTAAGTGACTGGAATTGAACGGACTGTTATCGTAAGGAAGGATCGGACAAGTGCTTGGTGTCAAGTGAAGACTTTAGACACACACAATGATCCTAATTACATATGAAGACATATGTATATAAATAATTAGTGATTAAAACACTAATTATACAAGTATAAACATTTAAACGCGAGGAAAACACTTTTGGTCAAGTGTTAGAAGGCTAATGGGTTGCAATAAAGGAGTATAATACCTTAAATGGGAGTTTAAGGTCTAATGACCATATTCTTTGGAGTTTACGGCCCAGGGGAGTAAACTCCAGGCCGTAAACTCTACATTGGGTCATTAATTGAGGCTCAAAGTTGTTACAACTCAAGTGGTAAATTGTTCCAAGGTTTAAACAAGTGTTTGAGTGTCATACTAACTCCTTTAAGGAGTTTACGGCCTTGGGACCATATTCCCTTGGAGTTTACGGCCGTAAACTCCCTTGGGAGGGTGGTTATGGTGTTTTCAAGTCTCAAACATTTCAAGGTAATGATCCATGTTGGGTTCTAGGCATAAGGAAGGAGTTAGGGTGTCATTTGACCCCTTTATAGGTGTTTACGGCCCAAGAACTTGTCTTGGCCATAAACTCCTCCATACATGGATTCATTATGTTTTCTAGGCTTTAAACACTTTAGGGTACATGTCTAAAATCAAGTCTAAGCCTTAGGTGTCTTAAAAGCACCATTTTGAGCATGTTCTTTGGAGTTTACGGCCTAAGATATTCTTGGGCCGTGAACTCCCAAACTTGGGTGATTCTAGCTTGATTTCATGTCCCTACTACACTCCTAGACAAGTCCAAGGCAGTAGTATATCACGGGGGGACAATCTAGGCTTGGTTTCGGGAGTTTACCGCCCAAGAACACCTTGGGGAGTAAACTCCTAAATCGAATGATTTAGCTATGTAAACTATGTTATGAACACATTTAAAGCTTTCTAACACTACTAGAAAGAGTTACTCAGAATTTGGGATAAAAACCCGAAGATCCGTGAGAGAGAATTTTGACTTTTCTCTAAATGGAATTCAACTAATGAACCAATTTGGTTCAAAATTCTATTTATAGTCCTGAGATATTTTTGGCAGAAAATATTTTTTTTCTTGGAACGAACTCTAATGTCTTGGAATATTGGAATAACAGTGTTGCACAAAACCCTAGTGCATCAATATCTCCTTAAGTGTAATATCCTGAAAACTGCCAAACTTATACTCGAAATTTGAGTTTTCACTGTAACTGTTCTACATCTATTGGCTTGATATGGTTTGTTCAGAATAGAAATTTCGGGTTGTCACACAAATCTAGGGTAAAAAGGTCATTTTACCCATTACGTAATTTGGTCCAAGACTAAGGCCCAAACTCCCAATCATAAATGGCCCTTTAACAACCCAAAAATTCAGGTAAAACTTTTCATTCAATAATTAGAAATTCAACCATATTTTTTTTCCAAAATCCCATTACATTATTTATTTTCCAAAAGATCATAGTATCTAAAACAATAAGTGCAGAAATACTGGAGAGTGCGTGTTGCGCCATCAAGTTGGGCCCTTGCCCTTGGAACCAGAAGTACCTGAAACACCCAACAAAATTGTAAGCACACGCTTAGTTAGTTTCCCAAAATACACAAAACATATAACCACATAATGTCATGCACATATACATATACATTTGCCATGGGCTCCCTCCATGGTCTTCATCTGGGATGTCATGGGCTACCCTCATGGTCTTACATCCAAGGGTTTGGTCCAAATGATATAAGGTTGTTGCTATGGAGGCTGATTAGGGTTTAGTCCAAATGATATAAGGTTGTTTAAATAGGATGCAAGTCAATAAATTTGGGTTTTAGTCATCTGCCATGTACACCCCGTGTACATGCTCGTACGCCCAGCATACGAGCCTCAGCCACCCGATGCACGCACACGCGTACGCTAAGCGTACCCAAATGTAAGCCCAACGTACGGAAGGACCTTTTTTTGCCAAAATGAAAATACTTTTGAGGGTAAAAAATGGAATATGTAACAGCCCCAATTTTATAGAAAATCTTAACTTTTATAATCATAAATACCAACCACAATTGTTTCAAGAAAATTCCATTAGATGACCATAATGTTTTAAAATATCAGAGTATCAAAACTAAATATGAAAACACTAGAGAATGTAAAGGGTTAAGAGCATCCTAAAAACCTTAAGGTCCAAATACAACCCTAAATGCTTTGGATCTATGTTTTCTCTAATTATACATGCAATTTGATTTTCCAAAGCATTACCCTAACTAGCATACAATACATGGGTACTTGTATAACAAAAAAACAAGTTAAATGACATACTTTTTCTTGTAGCTTGATTTCCTTAGAACTTTAAGAGCCTAACACCCCAAATGTGATGCCTCAAATGCTTCACACAACACCACCAACAATAGAGGACTTGAGAGAGAATATCTTGCACTCAAAATCGGCTATAGCTCTTCCAAATACTACTTAGATGTCGATTTTAAGAGCTTACGGCCTTCTTATATAGTGTGGCAAAACTAGGGTTACACCATGTAAACCCTAATGTGCATGACCTTCCATATTCCTTAGGCTCCATGGGTTTAAACTTCCATGGATAATCCATGGGTTGTCACATTGGTTTAGCCCAACCTAAAGAATCATGGATAATTGTCCCACATTATAAGAATCAATGATTTACACAATCAATCCCCATATATTTAATTAGTCTCTTTTGATTACAAAATTAATTCCAAATTAATTTTTGATCAATACTAATTAAATAATATGATTTCATATTAAGATATTTGAACTTATAATATATATTAATAAATCATAAATATCCTCTTCTCAAAAGGCCATCCTTACAAATTGTTCCGGTGCCATGCAATCCAAATGGATCATGCTACTCTCGGGTCAAGTACATATCAATTATAGTTATGGGCTTAGACACTAAATCTAATAGTCTCTCAGTTGGATAAGTCTGATTACTATAACTGCAAGTATGACTTAAAACACCGACTAGCAATCGTAGCTCTTAAAAGCCTCTGTCGAACTGTGACGCTCCATTTTAGATAAGTTATCATATAATCTTATGTTCTCAAGATATCAGTTGGACAAATACATGGAACAACATCATACTTATTGTCCAACATTTTGTTTCCCGATTTTCGATTTGTTTGACATAGAACTTAATTTAACACATCAATTTAGTTCTGACCGGGCCCGACACATAAGTCAAAACAAAATCATCGAGGGGCCCAAGATATCGCTTTTAATCCTCCAAGGACTAAAAGGAACAGATATACTTCAACTCATATGCTTGTACTAACTACTCGTTAAATTGTACACAACAGCACGTTTCATAGCATCAAGTTACTGTAGCGGTTTCGTACTATAAATGTACAACCAACTTATAGTCAACAACTCATATCTCTTGGTTTGAAGACTTATATGATATTATCGTCTCACGATCACTCGAGATAAATTCCAAGAAGTGATACAAGTGAGTGTGGGTTTTAGCCAATACTCAGGCCTTATGAGCATTCATGAATGTTGTAGCAAACTTTTTTGTGTCTAATACAATTCAGACAATCTACAAGCCAAATTCATGACAGTCTTGCCTCAATACCTACTTCCAAAGTATGATCGACTGTGGATGGTTTGAATAATATAATTATTCTGGAAGTCAAAACATTCAAAGTGAAACAATATTAAATGATTGACACAAGATAGTAACATTACTTATAAATAAAAACACCTTTTATTTATCATCAAATGTCAATTACATTTCAACTATTACAAGTTTCGAAATAGCTTTCTAATCATTAAAACTAATATCTTCCTTCAGTCCGATGCGCCTCGCATGTTGTAGATGCTTAACCCTACTCAGTCCCTTCATGAGAGGATCTGTTGGGTTCTCCCCAGACGATACCCTCTTTGTCACGAGGAGTCCTTCTTCTATTCGATGTCTTATGAAGTGATATTTTTTGTCGATGTGCCTGGATCTACCATGATCCCTTGGTTCCTTGGCTAAGGCAACTACACTCTCGCTGTCACAGAAATTCTCCATAGGCTCCTTTATAGTTGGTACAACTCCAAGGTCTCCGATGAAGTTCTTCAGCCATATAGTTGTTGGATTAGTGTCTAAGTCCATAACTATTTTGGTATGTACTTGACCCGATGGTGCATGGTCCTTTTGGGTTGCCTTCACCAAAGCAACTTGATAAGATGAATTATGGAGAGAGAGGATTAATTATGATTTATTAATATATTATGAGAATAATATATTAAAGGAGAAATCATATTGTTTAATTAATATTAGTCAATAATTAATTAAGAATTAATTTTGTGGCTAAAAGAGATTAATTAAACTTAGGGGACTAGAACTATCAACTGTGTGATAGTTGAATATTAGGCTAATGAACTCCATATTAGAGGAATGGACGAATTCTATGGGGAAACCCATTAGAAATCGTCCAAGGCCTCTAAGGAGGGAGTCCATGGGCTGCTTAGGGCCTAGGCAGTCAAATTAGGGTTTCCTTGTTAGATAACCATAATAGCCTCACTGTTTAAGGACCCCTAGGGCACCAAAAACGTGGCTAACTGATTCCTTAGGGTTTCTAGACATTTTTGGGTGCCTCTTCTCTTCTCCTTCTTCATCCTATTGCTCTTGGTGTTTGTGAGCCATTATAGGAGTGACACTTGTGACTCTAAGCTTTCAGAAGCCAATTCTAAGGAGGATTTGAGATTCTTATTGCTACATAACAATCAAGGTAAGATGTAAACCCTATTCTTATGTTAATATCAATTATCACATGCTAGATCTAGGGTTTATTGCTTTGGTATTCAATGTTGTATGTTTAATTAGAAAAACCTAGATCAAAGCAATTAGGGTTGCATGAACACCATAGGAATGATGTTATGCTCATAATCCATCAGTGGTATCAGAGCCTAGGTCATTTTTCTAGTTGAATAGATGCAAAAGTGAACTGCTAAAGGATCAAAAAGTCGAAATTTTTGTTGTTTGCGCCGCCGACTCGACGATTAGGCTGAACTCGGCGAGTCCAGGGTGCTGTTGACGGGAGTTTTGATTTTTTGAGCAAATTTGGTTAAGAATAATTACCGAAACTCGTTTTTATTGCCTAATATTGATTTTCAATGTTTGGAATGATTATCCTTATCAAAATTAATGGATTTGGTTAAATATGGATAATATAGGATTATTATTTGTCAAATATTTGACCTATAAGATTGAAAAGTTTCAATTTACACCCTTTAGGTTTTATAGTTTAAATTTGAACTCAAAAGGTTTTAGTTTTGAAATTTAAATAGTTATACCCTAATATTTTGAAAGCTTTCAAAATTTGTCATCAAGTTTTGGAATTTAAATTTTAAATTAAAAGGTATTAATTTTGAAATATTAAATTCTAAAACCCTAGTTTTGAAAAGTTCAAATTACACCCTTATGGTTTTATTAAGTTAATTAAATGTATAATTAAAAGAGAGTTGATAAATCCATGATTATATGGTTTAAGGTTAATCAAATTAAAAATTTAATTTATTAAATTAAACCACCTAGTATTTTAAAAGTATAAAATACACCCCTATACTATATATAACATTAAAAGTCTACTATTATATATGTATAACTTAAACTGCTAGTCTTAGCGTTAGTAGGCCTCATTCATGAAGCCGATCTATAAGGGGGGTATAAGGTTATGGCCTATAAAATGGCCGTTTAATGGGTGTCCACTCTCACCCACCACTTCCTTGATTGGTGGAGGGTCGTTAGCCGAACGGGTAGGATACGGCAAACCCTTTCCATTAAAAGTATAATGAATTATAAAGTAACTATTTTTTTTTACAAAATTCCCAGTCTTAGTTACTTTAGGCAAAAGTTAATTTGATGCAATTCCATGAAATTACACTTTGTACCCTTGTGAAGACGTTAGTGGAGCGTGTGTGTGGTTAACCGGCACACTAAATGGTTCTAAGCAAAGGTAGCAAAGGGTGACTCAATGTTTTTCATAGTTCAGTGGAGCGTGTGTGGTTAACCGGCACATCGAATAGGTGACTGTAACATTGGGGGCACCATGTAAGTTTGCATGGTTATTCACACCCTGTTTTGTGATCCTCGGCATCCCAGTCACAAATCGAGGGGGAATATCGATATTTAAACATGCCATTAAAAAGTTCAATGAATCTCAAAGGATTTAGGAGTTTTTCAATACATTTAAACCCTAATCTCGTTTTCGTTTTTCATGGTGGAAAATTAGTGAATCGTCATTCACTTACCTTCAAATGTTCTGCAATTTAGGTTACGGCATCCCTCTCCCAAGTTGTGGAATATTGTGTTGGGTCCTAGCCTTAATATCTCATTTGGGTGATTTATTAAGGACTCAATCAATCAACTAAGTTGATTTTTCTCCCGTTTTGTAGATGTCAAAGTATGACAACTATGGTCTTCTCAAATGTCGTGGAACAAGCTTTCCACATGAAGATGATATTCCACGATTCGATCGAGGAACGCGAGATCATGCTTCACTTCCTCCACCTCCTCATATTGTTCTCCCTAACCCACAAGTTCAAAGGCTTGAAAAGTTCAAACTCACTCAAGCCCTTTTGGCAAGTAAACATGAAGAAGGAAAGTCAGTGTGTGCACACGTCTTAGAGATGAAGTAACACATTGATAGGTTAAGAATGTTGGGAGCCGTTGTCTGTGAGGAGCTAGTTGTTGACTGGGTTCTTCAGTCGCTTCCTGAATCATAAAGTGAGTTCGTAAGAGAGTATTGTATGATAGACCACGACGTGACCCTCATCGACCTCACCTATTTTCTTATTGCTACTGAATCAGCGATGATTTGGCGCACTGGAAAAGCAAAGTTGATTGGTGAATCTGCCTTCCAGACCTCTATGGACATAGGCAATGGCAACGAAAGGCATGCCATGGTCGAAAAGTTTGATCATAAGAGAAAGGCAAAGTCTGAATCTGTGTGCTGTTCCAAAAGAGTCAATTTGCTTTTATTGCCAAGAGAAGGGGCATTGGAGACGAAGCTGCCTAGTCTCCCTGAGAGATCTAAGAGATGGGAGAGTCAAGATGTTTGGCTCTACTTCAGGTAAAATCCACTATCTGACTCCATTAAGTTCCTATTCATTGATTCTGAATACATAATGTGATAAGATTACATTTGAATGTTTTGCAGGATCAAAGAAAAGAAAGGAAGCCTGATGGAAGAGAAAGATAAGTCTGATCTCGAAGAAATGGATCATGATCGCATGGATACGAAGATTAGATTTTGAGCTTAGAAAGTTATGATAGAGTTGTTAGGAATATTTGATTACATAGTTTTTTAGTTGATTTTGCATTGTAAGGACATGTTTTCCGCTGTTTTTATGAATAAAATAAATTTTGATTTGTCTTATATATATATATATATATATATATATATATATATATATCCTTGCAATTAAATCATTGTGAAAAATTGATGTTTGTGTATTTCTATAAATGGATGTGATTCTTAGTTATGCTATTTATGGTAGTGTCAAAATTTTCTAAGTAAGGAAAGATTCCCATCGGCCAAGTTTTAGTTGGAAAGAAGCTTGGAATCTTATGATTTGAATCATGTGATGTATGGAAATCTTGGTACTTAGGAAATTAAGACTAATTCCTTGATGACACAAGTATGTGAGTAAAGTGAAGGACTAAAGGACTAGAACACAATGTTGTGCACTAGTCAAGTCCACCACAGATAACAATGAGACTGTCTGTCATAATTTACCAAAATTCTGGCAAATGTGGTTATACCTACAAGATTAAGTGTAATTCTGAATCATTGAAAGGTTTCAATGAATGGCAGAATGAATAAGAAGAATCAATGAAGGCAAAAAGATAAAAGTTTCTCAAATCTAAGAAGAAGGGAGAGTACTTTTGTATCGGATTTTATGATCATCTTAACGATTAAGAACCATATCACAATTGATCCTCTAAGGACATCTTAGTGCATTAGTATGGCTAAGAAGAGGAATCAGAAATTATAGAAATGGTTAAATCAAAAGGATGAGTCATACTTCGTTCCAAAATCAAGTCTTAGAATCGTACTCCAAGATTGTGAATTGAGTGACACACACACATCAAATGTGAAGTAGAAAATTGTTTTTCTTACTCTTGCACATTTGAAATTGGTAAGTTGTGATGTCTTGGAGAAGACAAGGACCAACTAAGACCAAATGTGTGTAATGTTTTGTCTTGATATAGACACACACTAAATCTTGGATATTTGTTTATCAAGAAATGTCTCTTGATAAGAGAATCTAATATGTCAAGAGGTCAGTGGGAGTCTGAAGATCTTGAAAAGATTCAAGAAGTAATCAAGAGTAAACTTATTAAACACTAGCACACGACTTGAGGTTTGTAACCTATCGTGTTGACAAAATTCTTTTTATGTGCCAATCCTGTTGAGTGATTATGCATATGAGTTCTATGAGTTCTCAATAGAATGCATAAGGCAAGCACCTTATTCAATGAAAGTACATTGATTGGAATAAGTGAGCTGCTAGATAACTTGGAAGCAATGGTGGGACCCTTGATGGCAAGAAATTAAGAATGAACAAGTTCTGTCCATAAGAGTTTGAATTTGTCACAAACATTATCTTTCGATTATGCTTATGGCAAATTCACATGGATAGGAACACATACACCATAAAATCTAAGTGTCATAAGGTTTCTATCCTTCATGAAAATGATTGCGAGGAAACACTTTCACTAAGAGAGATTTTGAGAAGATAGCGATTATGTAAATTGCATTCTCAAATTCGATTATGATTATGGCATCCCTCTTCCTAGTTCGAATTGTGAGATTTGGCAGTTAGTCTGAACATTTGGGACTTAGTAAAATAAGTTCTGAATTAGTTTAGACACACATGTGAGCTGTCTAAAGAAAGGTCTGTGATTTTGAGAAGCTTAGATAAAGGCTTATCGAAGCATATCGTATTAGAAAAAATGAACTTTGGAAGTTAATAAGTATTGTTTTCTAGAAGTTTATATGGTTTCTAAATTCGTGTCAAAGCTAGTGGGAGCATAAAAGTTATGCTCCAATGAATATAATCATCATGCTAGTGGGAGCATGATTATTATTTAAGTATTGCAAGTTGGCAATATTAATTATGGAAAAATAAAAGTTTCACTTTGCAAAGTTGCAGGGGTAGAAAAGTTGGTTTTGCTATAATTAAGGGAGAGAATGATGTACTTCGTTTCAAATCTAAAAGCTTAGATCGAGAAATGTTAATTGAATTTAGTCAATGGTATATTTATTATTTGCATTCTCAAAGTTTGATTACGAATACGACATCCCTCTTCATAGTTTGAATTTTGAGAATACGGCAAATAGAAATATTATGACGAAATTATAGTAAGAAACTGGTAAAGTATCATGTTTTCATTATGAATTGTATCCCATACGCTTCGGGTATAGGATCAATTGCATATGCGGTAATATTCGACCGTTCTAAAATTTCCAAATGCTTAGGGCATTTAGAGGGAAAAAGGAAATAGAACCGGTTTTGACTAAAATAATTAAACAACTGCCAAGGATAATCTAAGGTTCGCCAAGGATTGGTCGCTTGTGGACAGTTGAAAGTATAGTCATGGATGGACCATATTGACATTATTATGAATAGATAAAATTCTATTTAGAATGAGTTGTCATGTGGAAAATATGGAAATGTTTCCATATTGGGAGTTGGATATCGAGAATAAATGTCTAGATTAGAAACTTTTATGCAAGAAGGACGTTCAAAGGAATGTACTTTGAATATGAGACTTCATGACTATGAAAATGTCTTGTAACAATTTCCAATAGAGTATTTTGTAATTTCATTGGCCGACTCTTGTTGACCTTTGTGCCGTGACATTACGAAAGGACTGTTGCATAAAATGTTAGAATCTAACATATTCTAGTAGTGGCGAGAATTATGTATTCTTACACTAATGGATTAGGAATTGTGAAATGAGTGTGATTGAAAATGTTATTCAATTATACTATTTCAGAAAGTAAGGACCATAGGTAAACATAGTGTGCATGCTAAGAGCATGGGGCAATTGTTGTTATAATTCAAGTAATAAGTTGATTACCCGAAACATTATACAATGAATAATGTGTAATCGATATGGTGATTAAATAAAAGGAGTTTTATTTATACTCAAAAGTTTGGGGCCATATTGGGTTCGATTATTCTTGTGTTTCACTTTGCATGTTTTGACTTCCTGAATAATAAGATTATTCAAACGATGCACGGTCGCTCATACTTTGGGAGTAGGTCTGAAAGAAGATTGTCATGAATTGGTTTGTAGATTGCCTAAAGTGTACTAGACATAGCAAATGTTTGGTGCAACACTCATGAGTCCTTATGAATATGATTTGAGCATTGGATTAAACCCACGCTCACTTGGATCACTTCATGGATTTTATCACGAGTGATTGGTGAGACGATAATATCTTATATTCTTGAAATCGAGATGTGTAAGTTGTATCTTGTGAGTCGGTTACACATTGATAATGTAACACCGTAAATTTCAAAACAATTTTTCGCAATTTATAAAAACATAATTCATTTATTATTCATAAAAACATCATTGTTTGAGACTCAAATTCATAGCATATGACAATTCCCAAGATCTCATAACATAAAAATCCTGTGTGTGTACTAATCAGGCCGACGCCTTCCCGCGATCCTCACTAGTACCTGAAACAGATAACACCAAACACTGTAAGCACAAAGCTTAGTGAGTTCCCCAGAATACCATATATATATAACACATATTAGCCACTCGAGGCTATAACTCTTTGGGTCCGTGCACCCAACTCTATGAACCCTCAGGCTCTATCTCTGTGAACCTTCCGGTTCTAACTCTGTAGCATGCACAACATGAATCACATAGAATAATGCAGTGCAACAAATAACACATATACAGCATACAACACTGTATCACATAAATCTAATTACCTACTCAAGGTAAAGTATAGTGAGAAGACCCACCTCGCGTATCTCGGTAACTCGTAAATCCCTGAAACCACTAGTGCTCGATCTCCCGAGCTATAGTCCTCCTATAAAATAAATACATCTCTAATTAACACTTTCCCAACTAGGGTTGACTAACTCTATCAAGTCAACATCGGTCAACTCTGGTCAACGGTCAACGGCCAACCTAACTCGCCGAGTCTAGCGTGGACTCGCCGAGTCCCTACGGGGACCCGATTCCTCTGAATCCCCTTCCGACTCACCGAGTCGCTCAACCCCTGGTTCGAAAACACGGAACAACTCGCTCCAACTCGTCGAGTCTGCCAATGGACTTGATGAGTGCATTCCATGCACAACCCCAAACGACCTTCTAAGGTTAGATCTGTTCCACTAACTCATAGATCCAGTCTTTCCATGATTATTTATCACGTAAAGTTTATGTCTTGGCGCTCATATCACACCTATTGACTCGTAAATGGTGTTTGAACCTCAAACACAAGGATCCCAAACCAGAACCTCCATGGACTCATATAAAGCTTGGACAAAGAGGCACTCTGGACTTCCATGGGTCTAGATCCAGAACCTAACTCGCTTAAGGGACCATGGGAGCACTAGATCTAGTCACAAAAGGGCTCAATAAGCCATAAATCAACATAAACATCACCTTAACAGAAAATGGTTCGAAAAGAGTACCTCAAACGTGATGTTCTGGACCTCAGATCTTCAGGAAGTTAACCCTCTTGCTTCCTCTTGGCTATACCTTCTTTTCCCTTGCTAGACAACACCACCAAGGTCAACAATGGCTCCTTCTCTCACTCCAAACGCTCAAGCTCACTAGGGTTTCGCTCTGGGGGCTGGTGAGCACAAATGACGGCCATAAGGCCCTTTAAATAGGTCCCAAACCCGAGAAATTAGGGTTTCATTAAACAGCACGGACTCGCCGAGTCCACAATGCGACTCGCCGATTCCGGTCATTAATTCGGGTGAGAAATCACGTCTCTACTCGGCGAGTCTACGCATCAACTCGCCGAGTCCTTCCACAAAACTCGAAATAAAATGAATAAATATAATACCTGAAATTCCGGATGTTACAATTCTCCCCCACTTGAATCTGACTTCGCCCTCAAAGTCTCATCCCTGAAATAGCTCCGGATGCTGCTCCCGCATCTTACGCTCTGGCTCCCAGGTCAACTCGGATCCTTTCCGATGTTATCACTGAACCTATACCAGAGGCACCTCCTTGTTCCTTAGAACCTTGATCTTCCGATCCACAATCGCAACTGGTCTCTCCGCGTAGTTCAGGCTCACATCCACCTGAATGTCCTCTAATGGCACTACCGCCGACTCGTCGGCTATACACTTCCTCAACTGAGACATGTGGAAGGTATTATGAATCCGCTCCAACTCCGCAGGTAGCTCCAACCGATACGCTATCCTACCCACCCTCGCGATCACCCTGAACGACCCAATATACCGGGGCCCTAGCTCGCCCCTCTTCCTGAATCGAATCACTCCTTTCCAAGGAGATACCTTCAGGAGAACATAATCACCGACCTGGAACTCAAGCTCCGAACGTCGTCTATCCGCATAACTCTTCTGGCGGCTCTGAGCGGTCAACAATCTCTGCCTGACCCGTTGTATCTCCTCTGTCATCTGAAGCGCAATATCTATGCTACCCATCACTCGTTGCCCGACCTCTCCCCAACAAATGGGAGTCCGACACCTCCTCCCATACAACAGCTCAAAAGGCGGCATACCATTGCTCGAATGATGGCTGTTATTGTAGGAGAACTCTGCTAAGGGAAAATACGTGTCCCAACTTCCACCAAAATCCAACACGCATGCTCGGAGCATGTCCTCGAGCGTCTGAATCGTCCGCTCGCTCTGACCGTCAGTCTGTGGGTGGTATGTGGTACTAAAATGCAGCCTCGTACCCAACTCCTCATGGAATTTCTTCCAAAATCTGGAAGTGAAACGCACATCTCGATCTGACACAATCGAGATCAGCACCCCATGCCGTGATACCACCTCTCTCACATATACCTCTGCTAACTTTTCCGCAGAAGAACTCTCACTAATGGCGAGAAAGTGAGCGCTCTTTGTCAAACGGTCTACTATCACCAAAATCGCATCGACACCCCTCGCCGTTCTCGGCAATTTGGTGATAAAATCCATGGATATCTGCTCCTATTTCCATTCTGGGACATCCAGTGGATGCAACTTACCATGCGGTCTCTGATGTTCGGCCTTAACCCTACGACATGTTAGGCACCTCTCAACAAACCACGCTACATCTCTCTTCATACAGGGCCACCAATCCTCCCTTTTAAGATCCATAAACATCTTAGTGGCCCCGAGATGGATCGAGAATCTCGATCTATGCGCCTCCTGTCGGGTTTTGAGCATTCTAACACTCCTAAGTGTACATGCAACCCTAAATACCTTGGATCTATGTTTTTTCTATTATACATGCAAATAAGAACTTCCAAGGTATTATCCTAATCTAGCATACAAAACAATGAATGTAACAAGATAGAATACATACCTCTTTGATGTAGAAAGTCTTCATGATGCTTGAGTGCCTAGTGCCCCAAGTGTGACACCTCAAATGGTTCACACAACACCAAATACACTTGGAATAACTTGAGAGAATTCTACACTTCATGAAGATCGGCTAGCCCTTTCTTACTCTCTCTAGTGGCCGATTTTTTCAAGAATAAGATCTTTATATAGTGTTACAATTAGGGTAAACCCTAATTGTCATGACTTTCCATTTCCTTGGATCCATGGGTTCACATACACCATGGAGCATCCATGGACCATCCTATGGGTTTTAGCCCAACTTGATTATCCATGGAGCATTAGCCCACTATACAAGTATGGATGATTTACACAATCAACCCATATATTTAATTAGTCTTCTTTTGATCACTTAATTAATCCTAGATTAATTCTTGATCAATACTAATTAAATAATCTTATTATTCTTATTATTAATATACTAGAACTTATAATATATTAATAACCATAAGTGTCTTATTTCTCTCATTATAGTCTATCCAAATGCATGATGCCATGCAACCCAAATGGACCATGCCGGGTCGGGTCAAGTCTTACCAACTATAGTTATGGACTTAGACATTAATCCAACAGTCTCCCACTTGGATAAGTCTAAAACTAATATTGCGTATGACTTCAGGAACCGACTGGTAATTGTAGCTCTCAAAAGCTTCTGTCGAACTCTGACCTTTGTCAATGACTTGTCCATTAGATAAGGGATCATATATTCCTCCATTCTAGATATCATATGGATTGAGACATGGATTTATAATTATTCTCTCAGTCCATTTGTTGTTTCCCGATTTCCGATTTATGACGACTGACTAATTTAACAAATCAAATCAGTCCTGGCCCGGCCGAGCACTTCCATTTGTCATCAACAAATCATCGAGGGGCCCACATATATCGCTTTTATCTCGAAGGTAAAAGGAATGGATAAACTTCGACTCATATGGCTTGTTCTACTACTTGTTGAATCATACACAAAGGCACGTTTTATAACATCGAGTTACCAATGTGTTTTCGTGCAATCAATGTACTATCAACTCATAGTAACAACTCATATCTCTAGGTTTGAAGAATATAAGATATTATTGTCTCATGATCACTCGTGATAAAATCAATGAAGTGATTCCAATGAGCGCGGGTTGAATCCAATACTCAGAACTTATGAGCACTCATGAGTGTTGTAGCCCTTTGTCCAACACCTTAGTCATTCCGGAAGAATAACACTAGTTTATTTGGGAAGTCAAAACATGCAAAGTGAAACGCAATAATAATTGAATCCAATATGGTATAAAAACCTATGAACATAAACAAAACACCTTTTATTTATCACCATATGATTACACATTATTCATTGTATACTGTTTCAGCTATCAAGTTTAATCTTGAATTTAAAACAATAGTTGTCCCATGCTCCAAGCATGTACACTATGTTTTCTAAACACTAGTCATGCCATACACCAAGTATGCATACTATGTTTGTCTATGATCTTTACTTTGTGAACCAGATCAATTGAACATAACTTCAATGATTCTCTTTTCACACTCCTAAATCCTTACTGCAAATACAAGAATTCCAAATTCATGTCATTTACTGAAATCTGTTAGATTCTAAACTTATATGCATTGATCCTCTTGTAATAATTATGCACAAAGTCAGAAAGACTTGACAACAATCATTACAGAGTATTCCAAAGGAGATCAGCTCTTTGGAATCATCCTTCTTGCATTAAGTTTCCTTAATCTTACACAGATTGAAAATTCTAACTTTGAAACATTTCCAGATTCCATTTTGACTATCACTTCTGAACAAGAGTTGCCTCCTTACAGATTATGTCAATATGGTCCTTCCAGAATTATCACTATACTTCCAACTGTCCTTGAGCAACCAATCTTTGGTAAACCTTAGATTGTCCTCGACAGTTGTTTAATCCTTTTAGTCATATCCAGTTCTAAACCTTTTCCCTTCTTAATGCCCCAGGCATTTGGAAAATTTTAGAAAGGATGAATATAGCACATGTAATCGATCCTATATCTGAAGCATATGGGACATGATTCATGATGTCTCACACAAAGACTAAACCAGTCTTTTGCTATAACATTTCCATTTCTATTTGCCAAGTTCTCATAATTCAGATTATGAAAAGCGATGCCGTAATCATAATCGAATTTAAGAACGCAAATAATGGACCCATATACAGAATTTCCTTATGTTGAGCCATTCCAACATGAAATTCATATATATATATATATATATATATATATATATATATATATATATATATATATATATCCTTGACTAAAAGATTAAAACCTCACGATCTAAGCTTATAGATTTGAGATGAAGTATAATTCCCTCTCCCTTAATTATAGCAAAACAATTCTTTCCCAATTGAAACTTTTGTTTTCTATAATTAACATTGCTAGCTTGCAATACTTATAATAATTATCATGCTCCCACTAACATGATGATTATTAGCATAACACTTATGCTCCCACTAGCTTTGACATGTACTCAGAAATCAGCTGACTTTCTTACCAAAGTTCAGATTTCTGATACTAGATTGTTTTGATAAAACTTTATCAAAAACATACACCTTCCCTTAGATAGCACACTTGTGTGTCTAAACAATTATGAAGAGGGATGTCGTAATCATAATGGTTACACCTTTTTGCCACTTCTCACAAGTCCAGGTTAGTATGTCGGTAAACCACACACGCTCCACTAACGACTTTGAGAATGAAAATATCACAATTGCTATCTAGCTAAAATCTACTTAATGAAAGTGTTTCCTCACCATCATTTTCATGAATCGGAGAGAAACCTTATGACATTTTGATTTTTATGGTGTATGAGTTCTTATCCATGTGAATTGTCAAAACCATAGTCACAAGACAAGGATAATGACAAATCCAAACTCATATGGATTGAACTCAATCTTAACTTCTTGCCACCTGGCAGCTCAAGGGCCTGCCATTGCTTCCAAATTGTTGTGCAACACATTGAGAACTTTAAGAACTCATATGCAAAGTCAACTTTAACTGGAATGGGCACAGAATATGTCAACACGATAGGTTATAAACCTCAAGTCGTGTGCTAGTGAAGAACTTCAGGTTTTTATTCTTGATTAGTTCTTGAGACTTTCAAGACTTTTAAGACTCCCACTGTCCCTTTGAGATATAAAACTTTCTTATCAAATATTCAAGGGATAGTGCGGATTCCTTATAAAGACAAACACTTCACACAATTGGCCTAAGTTGGTCTTTGTTTTATCCAAAACATCACAACTTACCAACTTCAAATGTACAAGAGTAGAAAACTTTTACTCTTACATTTGACAAGTGTTTTAAACCTTCTTTGAGACCTGTCACTCAAGTTACAATCTTAGAGTATGACTCTAAGACTTGTATTGGAACAAAGTATGACTCATCTTCTTGATTTAACCACGTCAACAATTCATAGCTCCTCTTCTTAGCTATCAGAATGCACTTAGAGGATGAATTGTGATTAGGTCTCTAAATCATTAAGATGATCATAAAAACTGATACTAAAGTACTCTCCCATCTTTTCAGATTTGAGAAAATTTTATCTTTCTGCCTAATTTGATTCTTCTTATTCGCTCTGCCATACATTGGAACCTTTTCCAATGTCTTAGAGTTACACTTAAGCTTGTAAGTATAATCATATTTACTGAGCTTTAGTAAACTATGAAGAATAATTTTATCGATCTTTTGTGGTGGACTTAATCAGTGCACAAGAATGTGTACTCGATCCCTTAGTCCGTTACTTGACTCACACATCCATGTGAGCAAGTAGTTAGTCTTAATTTTCCAATACTTGAAAGTTCTCATTCATCATGCTATACAACTTGCATGATTCCAAGTTCTAGCCCAATTGAAACTTGGGTGATGAGAATCTTTCCTTATTTGGTAAATTTAGACATTACCACAAATGAAAGAATCAATTTCATATTTCCACTCTTGCTATTAATGGAATCATATAAACAACAAATTTTCCTCAAATGCCATTGTAAGGATATTTTAAAATAAATAAAATCTAAAAATTTTCTTTTATTTTAAAACTTTGAGGAAAAACTTATCCTTACAATCCATATGAAAACTTGTTGTTATCTATTCCTAAGCAATATCCCATAACTCCTAAGAAGTAGCTCAAGAATCCGATCTTCAAACTATGCGATAGAAATCCATCCACGCGATCAGATTCAGCATATTATTTCTTTAAGTTTCTTCACTTTTCTTTGATTCTTAAAACATCACCATGTGACCCAGTCACATCATGTATCAAGAATCTCATAATAGAAACTTAATAGAGTTAGATAGTGGACTTTACCTAAAGTAGAGTCAAACTTATTGACTTTAACATCCTTAGGTAAATTTGGCAGCTTCGCAACCAATGCTCCTTTCTTTGGCAATATAAACATATGGACCCTTTGATAATGGTACACGGGACTATCACAGACTTAGCTTTTCTCTTTACCATTTGGTCAACCGAGTTGACTATGGCCGATCCCTTTCCATTGGGAAGAGAATGCTTTCATGGATTTCCTGTGTCACTATTGTCAATGTCCATCAAGTTTTAGGGAAGTTGATCTTAACAAATAGATAAGATCATTAAGGGTCTTGTCATAGTCTGTTTCATAGGTGTCCCAAAGGAACTCACTATGTGACTTAGAAAGTGATTGAACCACCAACTTTCTCAGGACTTTGACACCCAACTCTCCCGGCTTGTCAATATGTGACTACATCTCCAAGACGTGACCACACCTAGACCTTGCCTTGCCAATTTGGCTTGAGTGACCATAAACTTTTCAAGAACTTGTGGGTTAGGGAGAATAATTGGAGGAGGTGAATGAAGTATGATTTCCATGGGACATCATCTTCATTTAGGAAAGCTTGTTTCAAGAGATTTGGGAAGATCATAAATGTCTAAACCAGACATCTTTTGGGAGATATTCAAGATAGTTGATCTTAAGTCCTTAATATGACACCCAATATGAAATATTAAGGCTAGGACCCAACAAACTATTTTATAACTTAGAAGAGGTATGCCGTAATCCAAGCTATAAAAGATTTGAAGGTAGGTGAATGACGATTCACCAATTTCCACCAAGATAAACGAAATGTATTATTAGGTTTTAATTGGTTTTGAAACTCCTAGATCTTTGAGATTCATTGAACTGTTCAACGGCATGTTTCAATCTCGAGTGTGACCTTCAGGTTTTGTGACTGGGATGCCGAGGATCACAAAACAAGGTGTGAAGTAACCATGCAAATTACTTGGTACCCTTAAGTGTTTACCCCTCAATCGATGTGTCGGTTAACCACACACGCTCCATCGATACTATGATAAACATTAAGTTACCCTTTGCCTACCTTGTTAAATACGAGTTAGTGTGCCGGTTAACCACACACGCTCCACTAACCGACTTAAACAAAGTGCAAAGTGTAATTTCATGGATTAGCACCTTATTCATATTTTCCTAAGTAACTAAGATTAGGTATTATTAAGAGTTTAGTTACTTAGTATTTATCATTAATACTTTTAATGAAGGGAGAATTATAGTCCTGTCAAACCCGTTCGGCTAACGACCCTCCACTAGTCAAGCAAGCGGTGGGTGAGAGTGGACACCCATTAAGTTGCCATTTTATAGGCAACAACCTTATACCCACCTTATAGATTGGCTTCGTGAATGAGGCGTACTAGCAGTAAGACTGACTTTACTCTTATACATACATATATATATATATATATATATATATATATATATTATTAACTTATAATATTATAAAGTATAAGGGTTGAATTTTAACTCTTTAAAATTCGAAGGGCTAACTTGGAATTAAAGTATTCATAAGAGAAAAACTTTACAAATTCCAAAACTTGAGGGCAAGTTTTGAAACTATTCAAAACTAATTAATTCCATAACTTATGTGTTTAAAGTAGTTTTAATCCAAAAACTCTTCAAGTTCCATAACTTGAGGACAAGTTATGGAAGACTTTAAACTAATAAAAGAATTAACTTTTATTTATTTTATAACTTATGGAATTAATTAAGGTTACACTTTTTTTATTTATTATTTAATTTAATGAAGAGACTCTTGGTCCTCCATAACTTGAGGACAAGTTTTGGAGTCATAAAACCATTTAATTAGAACTAGACTCTTCATTTTTTGTAACCTTTGCCAACTATTATGAGTTTTATGAAACTAAAATGTGACTTTTCATATAACTTGATGACAAGTTACAAAAACACATTTTAGAATCAACTCTTAGATTAATTTGGATTGAAAACAACTATTTCACTCAACTTTTCTATTAATCTAAGCAACTCATAAGAACAAGATAATTCAAAACAAACTTTTTCATGTAATTAGTCTAAACCTTAAACTAATACAAAACATGAATCTATTGACAATTATCTTTGAAATTGGATTAGCATGAACATTACCACATCAAAAACAACTTTATAAGTTCAAAAACAACTTAGGGTAATGTTCCAAGTCCATTTCTAGCCAAAAACCTCGAAAATATGCTGTCTGGGGCTCCTACTCGTCGAGTGCATGAACCTAGTCGACGAGTAGGATGATTTTACTCATGGACTCGGCAAGTTCATCAGTGGACTCGGCAAGTCCAGTGCCCAGAAAGCTAGAAAATCGAGTTTTTTCAGCATTTTCCAGCAATTTGCATCAAGTATAATTGAAAACAAGCCTAGGCTCTGATACCACTGTCGGGTTTTGAGCATTCTAACACTCCTAAGTGTACATGCAACCCTAAATACCTTGGATCTATGTTTTCTCTATTATACATGCAAATAAGAACTTCCAAGGTATTATCCTAATCTAGCATACAAAACAATGAATGTAACAAGATAGAATACATACCTCTTTGATGTAGAAAGTCATCATGAAGCTTGAGTGCCTAGTGCCCCAAGTGTGACACCTCAAATGGTTCACACAACACCAAATACAATTGGAATAACTTGAGAGAATTCTACACTTCATGAAAATTGGCTAGCCCTTTCTTACTCTCTCTAGTGGCCAATTTTGTCAAGAATAAGATCTTTATATAGTGTTGCAATTAGGGTAGACCCTAATTGTCATGACTTTCCATTTCCTTGGATCCATGGGTTCACATACACCATGGAGCATCCATGTACCATCCTATGGGTTTTAGCCCAACTTGATCATCCATGGAGCATTAGCCCACTATACAAGTATGGATGATTTACACAATCAACCCATATATTTAATTAGTCTTCTTTTGATCACTTAATTAATCCTAGATTAATTCTTGATCAATACTAATTAAATAATCTTATTATTCTTATTATTAATATACTAGAACTTATAATATATTAATAACCATAAGTGTCTTATTTCTATCATTATAGTCTATCCAAATGCATGATGCCATGCAACCCAAATGGACCATGCCGGGTCGGGTCAAGTCTTACCAACTATAGTTATGGACTTAGACATTAATCCAACACCTCCTCCATCAAAATGGTACGCGTTCCTCCAACAAACGGTACCCAAATCCGACCCTGGAAGGTCATAAGCCCTTTGCTATCGGTTACGAACTCTGACACCTGACCGATAACTTGTTCTCTCTTACGGTTCTCCGGTCTTACTGCCTCAGCCTGAGCCCCTCTGATGGTGTCCAACACCGGAGTCATCACCGTCAATCTCATACAAATATCCCGAATTGGGGCGTTCTCTGCCCTACGACTCAGGGCGTCGGCTACCACATTAGCCTTGCACAGGTGGTAAAGGATCTCACAATCATAATCCTTTACTACATCCAAGCATCTTCTATGATGCATGACGTGTCGTCACCATGATCTACCTCTGAAAAACAACATACGATACATTAGAAACTCACCCAAGCATACTCGCACTCGATAACTCGTCCCTCCTTGTTTCCCGGCATCCCGAAGATTCTTACTTGAACTGTACACCGTCCCGGTATTTTCAGTAGTACGGGCCCAATACTACCTTCCACACCGCGTCAATATACAACCTAAGTCCTCCTCCTAGGATCCCAAGTCCCAAGTACTCTATTATGCAAAATTCTTTCTCTAACAGATCTCTCATAAGCTCCTCGTTGCTACCTACTCACTCTCAAGCATCTCATAGCAGCTCACCTCTCCCTAGGCTAAGGCATCACAAATCAGGCCACTCTAGTCCTAATAGGAGTACCTGGCCCACTCTAGCACGATAATACATCATATCAATATCATAAACATATAACATAAAGGTATCTTGGGAAATCACCATTCGGGCGCTGACTGATCGTACACATGACTCTGCTCTGCGTTTTCCAAAAATCTTTTACTCTTTTTGAAAATATTTCTCAAATCCTCAGTTTGAGTTCAAATTCGCCCGAAGGTGTACTCGAATCCCTCAAACAAAGGCTCTGATACCAACTTGTAACACCGTAAATTTCAAAACAATTTTTCGCAATTTATAAAAACATAATTCATTTATTATTCATAAAAACATCATTGTTTGAGACTCAAATTCATAGCATATGATAATTCCCAAGATCTCATAACATAAAAATCCCGTGTGTGTACTGATCCGGCCGGCGCCTTCCCGCGGTCCTCACTAGTACCTGAAACAAATAACACCAAACATTGTAAGCACAAAGCTTAGTGAGTTCCCCAAAATACCATATATATAACACATATTAGCCACTCGAGGCTATAACTCTTTGGGTCCGTGCACCCAACTCTATGAACCCTCAGGCTCTATCTCTGTGAACCTTCCGGTTCTAACTCTGTAGCATGCACAACATGAATCACATAGAATAATGCAGTGCAACACATAACACATATATAGCATACACCACTATATCACATAACTCTAATTACCTACTCAAGGTAAAGTATAGTGAGAAGACTCACCTCGCGTATCTCGGTAACTCGTAAATACCTAAAATCACTAGTGCTCGATCGCCCGAGCTATTGTCCTCCTATAACACAAATACATCTCTAGTTAACACTTTCCCAACTAGGGTTGACTAACTCTATCAAGTCAACATCGGTCAACTTTGGTTAACGGTCAACCCAACTCGCCGAGTCTGGCGTGGACTCGCCGAGTCCCTACAGGGACCCGATTTCTCTGAATCCCCTTCCGACTCACCGAGTCACTCACCCAAATCAGTTACTCAACCCCTGGTTCGAAAACACAGAACAAGTCGCTCCAACTCGTCGAGTCTGCCAATGGACTCGACGAGTGCATTCCATGCACAACCCCAAACGACCTTCTGAGGTTAGATCTGTTCCACTAACTCATAGATCCAGTCTTTCCAAGCTTATTTATCACGTAAAGTTTATGTCTTGGCGCTCATATCACACCTATTGACTCATAAATGGTGTTTGAACCTCAAACACAAGGATCCCAAACCAAAACTTCCATGGACTCATATAAAGCTTGGACAAAGAGGCACTCTGGACCTCCATGGGTCCAGATCCAAAACCTAACTTACTTAAGGGACCATGGGAGCACTAGATCTAGTCACAAAAGAGTTCAATAAGCCCTAAATCAACATGAACATCACCTCAACAGAAAATGGTTTGAAAACAGTACCTCAAACGTGATGTTCTGGACCTCAGATCTTCAGGAAGTTAACCCTCTTGCTTCCTCTTGGCAATAGCTTCCTATCCCTTTCTAGACAACCCACCAAGGTCAACAATGGCTCCTTCTCTCACTCCAAACTTTCAAGCTCACTAGGGTTTCACTTTGAGGGCTGGTGAGTACAAATGACGACCATAAGGCCCTTTAAATAGGTCCCAAACCCGAGAAATTAGGGTTTCATTAAACAGTGCGGACTCGCTGAGTCCACCAATGCGACTCGTCGAGTCCGGTCATTAATCCAGGTGAGAAATCGCGTCTCTACTCGGCGAGTCTACGCACCAACTCACCGAGTCCTTCCACAAAACTTGAAATAAAATGAATAAATATAATACCTAAAATTCCGGATGTTACAGATAATATGTAAACGCACCAGTAACTTGGTGTTATAAAACATATTGTTGTGTGTAATTCGGTGAGTGAGTACAAGAGAGCATTAAGTCAAAGTTTATTTGTTCCTTTTACCCAAAGTGGGATAAAAGCGATATCTGTGGGCCCCTCGATGATTTAGTGATGACACCTAAAGTGCTTGGCCAAGCCGGGGACTAAGTTGATGTGTTCAATTATAGTCTGTTGTCAGTCGTCATAAATCGGAAGTCGGGAAACAATATGTAGACAAAGAGAATGATTTAAATACATGTCTCAGTCTATACGATATCAGGAATGGAGGAATATATGATCCCTTATCTAGAGGACACGCTTCTGATAAGATCAAAGTTCACAGCGGCTTTTGAAAGCTACGATTGCGGATCAGGATCTGAAGTCATACGCATAATAGTTATTAGACTTATCCAAGTGGGAGACTGTTGGATTAGTGTCTAAGTCCATAACTATTTTGGTATATACTTGACCCGATGGTGCATGGTCCTTTTGGGTTGCCTTCACCAAAGCAACATGATAGGATGAATTATGGAGAGAGAGGATTAATTATGATTTATTAATATATTATGAGAATAATATATTAAAGGAGAAATCATATTGTTTAATTAATATTAGTCAATAATTAATTAAGAATTAATTTTGTGGCTAAAAGAGATTAATTAAACTTAGGGGCCTAGAACTATCAATTGTGTGATAGTTGAATATTGGAGCTAATGGACTCCATATTAGAGGAGCGGACGAATTCTATGGGGAAACCCATTAGAAATCGTCCAAGGCCTCTAAGGAGGGAGTCCATGGGCTTCTTAGGGCCTAAGCAGTCAAATTAGGGTTTCCTTGTTAGATAACCCTAATAGCCTCACTATTTAAGGACCCTTAGGGCACCAAAAACGTGGCTAACTGATTCCTTAGGGTTTCTAGACGTTTTTGGGTGCCTCTTCTCTTCTCCCTCTTCACCCTCTTGCTCTTGGTGTTTGTGAGCCATTAGAGGAGTGACACCTGTGACTTTAAGTTTTCAGAAGCCAATTCTAAGGAGGATTTGAGATTCTTATTGCTACATAACAATCAAGGTAAGATCTAAACCCTATTCTTATTATAATATCAATTATCACATTCTGGATCTAGGGTTTATTGCTTTGGTATTCAATGTTGTATGTTTAATTAGAAAAACCTAGATCAAAACAATTAGGGTTGCATAAACACCATAGGAATGATGTGTTGGATAAGGTGTCTAAGTCCATAACTTATTTGGTATATACTTGACCCGACCGGCATGGTCCATTTGGGTTGCATCTCATCCAAACTATTATGGATAATTTTATGAGAGTTATACACATATGTTTATTAATATATTATGAGTTATAATATATTAATATGAAGTTACGTTATTTAATTAGTTTTAGTCTTAAATTAATTATGGATTAATTTAGAGATTAAAAGGAATACTAATTAAATAATGGGCTATTTGTTTTATATAGTGTGGGCTAATACTCATTTGTTAATGGGCTAGGCTTATGTGGAAGTCCATGGATGATCCATGGAGCTTTTAACCCATGGATCCTTGGAATGGGAAAAGACATGGGTTATTAGGGTTTCACCCTAACCATGCATACTATATAAGCATGCTTATGGAGCATGAAAGAGAGCCTAAGATAGCCTAAGAGAAAGCTAGTGTTCTAGTGTGTGTGTGCATGTGTGTGGCCGAAAATACAAGAGTGTGTATACTCTCTCAAAGTTTTCCAAGAGTTTGTGGTGTTTGTGATTCCATTTGAGGCATTCACACTATTGGTGCTTGGCCCTCAAACTCCTAAGAACCCAACACAACAAAGGTATGTAATCTCTTCTAACTCTTTTATGTTGAAATGTTCCCCATGCCATGTTAGATAGGTTATAAACCTTGGAAAATTATTATTTTGCATGTATTTAGACAAACATAGATCCAAGGTTTATTAGGGTTGCATGCACACTTAGGAAGTGTTAGATTGCTCAAAACCCAACAGTGGTATCAGAGCCTAGGCTTGCTTGTTTGATACTTGATGCAAAATAGTGGAAAAAGTCGAAATCGTTGCTGTCTGCATGCTAGACTCGCCGAGTCCATTGGGGGGACTCGCTGAGTCCAAGGCAAACTTCAACCTACTCGACGAGTCCGTTCGTGCACTCGGCGAGTAGGATCGAAAGAATGCAGAATCTCGACTTTTGCTGCTGGAAATGGACTGGAAACATTACCCTAAATTGTTTTGGTGTTGTAAAAATTATTTTAGTTGGTGTAATGGTTGTTCTAATCCATTTACAATAGCATATATCAAAAATCCATGATTTTATGTGTTCATATAATTCTTGAATTTTTGATGATCATGTTCATGTTCTTATGAATTTAGAAAATGATAGGAATTATTTGCTGAATTGTTTAGAATTAATTCTTAATCATTTATGTGTTTTAATGGAGTCCATAATTTGTCCTCAAGTTATGGATTACCAAAGGTCACTTTCATTTAACACACACTTAAAACACATAAGTTACATGAAAATGAAGAGTCTTCATTTTTATGAACCTTTAATTCATAAGTTATGAAATGAAGAGTTTTGCAAAGTTACAAAACTTGTCCTCAAGTTTTGGAATTTGTAAAGTTTCACACACTTTAATAAACTTTAATTCCAAACCTTAGAGTTTTAATAGTTAAAATTCAACCCTTATACTATTTATAACATTAATGGTTAATTATTATATATATGTATAAGAATACGTCGTTTTACCGTTAGTAGGCCTCATTCACGAAGCCGGTCTATAAGGTGGGTATAAGGTTGTTGCCTATAAAATGGCGACTTAATGGGTGTATACTCTCACCCACCGCTTGCTTGATCGGTGGAGGGTCGTTAGCCGAACGGGTAGAACAACGACTTTAAATCCTCATTAAAAGTATAATGAATATTATAAAATAACTAAACTCTTTTAATTCCCAATCTTAGTTATTTTAGGAAAATGTGAACATGGTGCTAATCCATGGAATCCACACTTTGTACCTTACCAAGTCGTTAGTGGAGCGTGTGTGGTTAACCGGCACACTAATTAGACTAGTAAGGATCACGAAGGGTAACTTAATGTTGTCATAGATCAATGGAGCGTGTGTGGTTAACCGACACATTGATTAGGTGATAATATTAGGAGTACCAAGTGAGTTAGCATGGTTATTCACACCTTGTTTTGTGATCCTCGGCATCCCAGTCACAAAACTTGAAGGGCACAATCGAGATTGAAACATGCCATTGAAAAGTTCAATGAATCTCAAAAGAATCTAGGAATTTCAAATCCAATTAAACCTAATTAATCATTTCGTTTTCATGGTGGAAATTGGTGAATCGTCATTCGCCTACCTTTCAAATATATTATTACTTAGATTACGGCATCCCTCTTCTAAGTGTAATATATTGTGATTGGATCCTAGCCTTAATATTACATTTGGGTGTCTTATTAAGGATCCTAAATATCTAATCTAAACTTACTTTCTTCTTTCAGATGTCTTCCAACACTAATGCTTCAGGCTCTAACCCAACTGGTTCTTTCTCTCTCATGAATCTTTGTGGGAGGGTCATCTTTGATGGTTCCAACTTCATGGATTGGATTAGGAACATCAGGATGGTTACTCGTTACGAGGACAAGGAATATGTCCTCGATAAGGAGTTAAAAGAACTTGATGAGTCTACTGCTACTCCTGAGGAGATCGCTGAATTCAGGACTCATGAGAGAGATGCTACTAAGGTGGCATGTATCATGATGGCCACGATGACAGCCGAGCTCCAAAAGTCATATGAAGATTTCTACCCTTTTGAGATGCACCAAGACTTGATGGAAAGGTACCATCAGAGTGCTCGTCAGGAGCGGTATGAAATAATCTCCTCCATAATAACTACCCGCATGAAGGACGGTGAATCCGTCACGGGCCACATGCAAAAGATGCAAAGGTATGTGGACCGTTTGCTGAAGCTGAATGTTAACATCCCCGAGGAGTTAGCAATTGACATCATTTTGCACTCCTTGCCTTCTTGTTATGATCATTTTCGAATGACATATCATATGAACAAGGAGGAAGTTACCCTCAGCAAGCTTCAAGGACTCTTGAAGACCGCTGAAACCGGTCTTAAGGGTAAAGCGGTTGTTACCTCTACTACTCCTACTCCAACTTCTACCCCTGTTTTAGCTATTGGGCATGGCAAAGGGAAAAAGAGGAAGCACCCTTCGAAGGGTACCAAGGGAAAGTCTCTTGAAGGCTCCTCATCCAAGACTAAGAACGGTTCTGTCACTCCTTCTGCCATTCCAAAGGATGCTGAATGCTTTTATTGCCATGAAAAGGCACACTGGAAGCGAAACTGCCCTAAGTACTTGCAGGATCTAAAGGATGGGAAAGTGAAACCCACCTATGCAGGTATTTACACTATATTGTCTAATTACTCAACATATTCTAACTCTTGGGTGCTTGATACAGGATGTGGTATTCACATATGTTCTGATTTGCAGGGCCTAAGAAGAAGTGAGGATGTGGAGCACGGGAAGATAAACTTAATCATGGGGAATAGGAAGGCTTCACCTGTTTCCAAGATTGGAGTTTATACTTTGTTGCTTAATAATGGGTTAAAATTAGATTTGAATAAATGTGTATACTCGTCTGAAATGGCGAGGAATATTATTTCTTTTCATGCTTTGTACAAACAAGGTTTTACCTTTTCGTTTGATAATGAATGTGGTGGTATTAATGCTTTCTTTAATAATGTGTTTTATTTTAAAGCATTACCTTGTGATGGCGTGTATGAAACTATGTCGATTGTAGACAACTTAGGAAATAATGTGTTGTATATTGATTCTTCTACTAGCCTAGATAAAGCATCATTGTGGCATTGTCGTCTTGGACATGTAAACAAGAAACGCATAGACCAACTCCAAAAGAGTGGAGTCTTGGAATCATTTGACCTCAAATCAGATGATAGTTGTGAATCTTGTCTACTTGGAAAAATGACAAAATCACCCTTCACTGGAACTTGTGAGAGGGGTGAGGGTTTGTTGGACCTAATACATACTGATGTATGTGGGCCATTCAAAACCGCCACAAGGGACGCTAATCGGTATTATGTGACTTTTATTGATGATTATAGTAGATATGGGTATGTCTACTTGATCAAACACAAGTCCGAAACCTTTGAAAGGTTTAAGGAATTCAAACAGGAAGTAGAAAATCAATTGGGCAGGAACATTAAGATGCTTCGATCCGATCGAGGTGGTGAGTATCTTAGTACCGAGTTCCTTGACTATCTTAAGGAGTGTGGGATTGTCTCACAATTGACTCCTCCCAGGACACCACAGCTGAATGGTGTAGCTGAGAGGCGTAATCGTACCTTGTTGGACATGGTTCGCTCTATGATGAGTCGAGTTTCGTTACCAATCTCTTTTTGGGGGTATGCCTTAGAGACTGCCGCCCATATCCTTAATCTAGTCCCTACAAAGAAGGTTACCAAAACACCTCATGAGATGTGGACTGGGAAGGTTCCCAATTTGGACCACATCAAAATTTGGGGTTGCGAAGCCTTCGTGAGGCGTGAAACTCATGATAAGCTTGAACCCCGAAGTGAAAGGTGTATTTTCATCGGCTACCCACAGAAATCCTTCGGTTACCTTTTCTACAGACCCAGTGAGAATGTGGTCTTTGTAGCACGAAGAGGGATCTTTCGCGAGGAAGAATTTATAAGCCAAGGAGACAGTGGGAGGCAGATTGATCTTGAAGAAATTCAAGAATCAATTGGTGAAGGAACCTCAGACACTAGCAATCAACCTGAGGAAGAAACTCCTGTTGATCCAGCTGACGAGTCTGTACCTCCGAGACGTTCCACACGGGTTAGGAACACACCTTCGTTTTATTATGGTTTTCATATTACTACGGAAGGTGATACGTTTATTAGTGATAGTACACTAGTAAATTTGGATGAACCTAGCAGTGTTAAGGAAGCCATGGCAGGCCCGGAGTCTGCTAAATGGAAGGAGGCTATGGACAGCGAGATACAGTCCATGTATGACAATCAAGTTTGGAACTTGGTTGACAATGTACCAGGCCGTAAAACAGTCGGGTGCAAATGGATCTTCAAAAAGAAGACCGACATGGAAGGAAAAGTGCATACTTATAAGGCTCGACTGGTTGCGAAGGGGTTTACTCAAACTCAAGGTATTGATTATGATGAAACCTTCTCGCCGGTGGCCAAGATTAAGTCTATTAGGGTTATGTTAGCCATTGGAGCATTTCATGATTATGAAATATGGCAAATGGATGTCAAAACCGCTTTCCTTAATGGAAAGTTGGCTGAGGATGTGTACATGAATCAGCCAGAGGGTTTTGTCAATGCAGAGCACCCTGATAGAGTATGCAAGCTTAAGAAATCCATTTATGGATTAAAACAAGCATCTCGTAGCTGGAATCTTTGTTTTGATGAGAAGGTAAAAGATTTTGGCTTCTTGAGAAGCGAAGATGAGTCTTGCGTGTATGTCAGAGCTAGTGGGAGTATAGTTAGCTTTTTGGTACTGTATGTGGATGACATACTACTCATAGGAAATGACATCCCAACCTTGCAGGAGGTTAAGTCCTGGCTTGGGAAGTGCTTTGCTATGAAGGACCTAGGGGAGGCTACCTATATCCTAGGGATAAGGATATTAAGAGAAAGGAGTAGAAGACTAATTGGACTTAGTCAGAGTATCTACTTGGATAAGGTGTTGAAAAGGTTCAACATGGAGAATTCCAAGAAAGGAGATTTACCGATCCAAAGCAATACCAAACTGAGTAAGACTCAGAGTCCGAGTACAGAGGCTGAGATAGCTGAGATGAGCCAATTACCATATGCTTCCGCAGTTGGCTCGATCATGTATGCTATGACTTGTACCCGTCCTGATGTGGCATTTGCTTTGAGCATGGTCAGCAGGTATCAGGGGAACCCTGGCAAGGCTCATTGGACCGCGGTAAAGAACATTCTCAAGTACCTGCGGAGGACTAAGGATTGGGTCCTTACCCTTGGTGGCAGTGATGACTTGAGAATATTAGGGTATAGTGATGCTGGTTTTCAGACTGATAGGGATAATTTCCGCTCTCAGTCGGGCTGGATCTTTACCTTAAATGGAGGGGCAATTTCTTGGAAGAGTTCCAAGCAGGAGACGGTGGCTGATTCGACTTGTGAATCAGAGTATATAGCAGCGAGTGAAGCAGCGAAGGAGGCGATATGGCTAAAGAACTTCATCGGAGACCTTGGAGTTGTACCAGCTATTAAGGAACCTATAGAGATTTTCTGTGACAACAATGCTGCGGTTACCTTAGCCAAGGAACCAAGAGATCATGGCAGATCTCGACACATTGACAGAAAATATCACTTCATAAGACACAAGATTGAAGAAGGACTCCTTGTGACAAGGAGGATATCGTCAGATGAGAATCCTGCAGATCCCCTTACGAAGGGACTGACGAGGGTTAAGCATTTTCGGCATGCGAGACGCATCGGGCTGAGGGACGATATTAGTTTTACAGATTAGATAGTTTTCCTGAAACTTGTAAAATGTAATCGACGTTTGATGATGAATAAAATTTGTGATTTATTTATGAGTAAAGTGTTACTATCATTGTCAATTATTTACTATTGTTTCAGTTTTGCATGTTTTGACTTCCAGAATAATTAATTTGTTCAAACCTCCACAATCGATCATACGTCGGAAGTAGGTATGAATCAAGATTGTCATGAATTGGGTTTGTAGATGCCTTAAAGGTGTTTAGGCATGGCAATGGTTGCTGCAACATTCATGAGTACTCATAAGTTATGAGTATTGGTATAAACCCACGCTCACTTGTATCACTTCATGGAATTTATCTCGAGTGATCGTGAGACGATAACATCATATAAATCTTTAAACCTAGAGATATGAGTTGTTACCTATGAGTTGGTTGTGCATTGATTGCACGTAAACGCATCAGTAACTTGATGTTATAAAACGTGCCTTTGTGTACAATTCAATAAGTAGTAGAACAAGCATATCAGTCGAAGTTTATCTGTTCCTTCTAGAAATAGAAGGGATATCCGGGCCCCTCGATGATTTTGTGTTGACCCATATACCAGGCCTGGTCAGAACTAAACCGATGTGTTCAGTGAAGTTCTTCGTCAAACAAATCGGATAATCGAGAAACAACTGCTAGACAATAAGCAAGACATAGTTCCATGTGTTTGTCCGGCTGATATCATGAGAACAGAGGATTATGTGATCACTTATCTAAAATGGCGCTTCATAGTTCGACAGAGTCTTCATTGTTCGAGGGAGTTTTCGAGAGCTACGATTGTTGGTTGGTTCCTGAAGTTATAGGCAAATATAGTTATTAGACTTATCCAAGTGGGAGTCTGTTGGATAAGGTGTCTAAGTCCATAACTTATTTGGTATATACTTGACCCGACCGGCATGGTCCATTTGGGTTGCATCTCATCCAAACTATTATGGATAATTTTATGAGAGTTATACACATATGTTTATTAATATATTATGAGTTATAATATATTAATATGAAGTTACGTTATTTAATTAGTTTTAGTCTTAAATTAATTATGGATTAATTTAGAGATTAAAAGGAATACTAATTAAATAATGGGCTATTTGTTTTATATAGTGTGGGCTAATACTCATTTGTTAATGGGCTAGGCTTATGTGGAAGTCCATGGATGATCCATGGAGCTTTTAACCCATGGATCCTTGGAATGGGAAAAGACATGGGTTATTAGGGTTTCACCCTAACCATGCATACTATATAAGCATGCTTATGGAGCATGAAAGAGAGCCTAAGATAGCCTAAGAGAAAGCTAGTGTTCTAGTGTGTGTGTGCATGTGTGTGGCCGAAAATACAAGAGTGTGTATACTCTCTCAAAGTTTTCCAAGAGTTTGTGGTGTTTGTGATTCCATTTGAGGCATTCACACTATTGGTGCTTGGCCCTCAAACTCCTAAGAACCCAACACAACAAAGGTATGTAATCTCTTCTAACTCTTTTATGTTGAAATGTTCCCCATGCCATGTTAGATAGGTTATAAACCTTGGAAAATTATTATTTTGCATGTATTTAGACAAACATAGATCCAAGGTTTATTAGGGTTGCATGCACACTTAGGAAGTGTTAGATTGCTCAAAACCCAACATGATGTTATGCTCGTAATCCATCAATAGCCTCCTTTGCGGCCTCGCTTGCTGGTATGTACTATGATTCGCAAGTTGAATCAGCTAACGTCTCCCGCTTGGAACTTTTCCAAGTTATTGCTACTCAATTCAGGGTAAAGACTCAGCCCAACTAAGAGTGGAAATTATCACTGTCGGTCTGAAAGCTAGCGTCACTATACCAACCACTCTCAGGTCATCACGCCCACTGAGGGTAAGGACCCAATCCTTAGTCTTCCGTAGATACTTGACAATGTTCTTTACCACTGTCCAGTGAGCCTTGCCAGGATTGCTTTGATATCTGTTAACCATGCTCAAAGCACAGGCCACATCAGAGTGAGTACAGGTCATAGCATACATGATCGAGCCAACTATGGAAGCATATGGTATTCGACTCATCTCAGCTATCTCAGCCTCTGTACTCATACTCTGAGTCTTACTCAGTTTGGCATTGCTCTGGATCGGTAAGTCACCTTTCTCTAGAATCCATCGTGCTGAATCTTTTCAACACCTTTTCCAAGTAGGTACTTTGACTAAGTCTACTTAGTCTCTTACTCCTGTCTCTCAATATCCTTATCCCAAGAATATTGGCAGCTTCTTTGAGGTCCTTCACAGCGAAACACTTCCCAAGTCAGGACTTAACCTCCTGCAAGGTTGAGATGACATTTCCTATGAGAAGTATGTCATCCACATACAACACCAGAAAGCTAACTGTACTCCCACTAGCTTTGAAATATACACATGACTCATCCTCACTTCTCGAAAAATCAAACTCTTTGACTTTCTCATCGAAACAAAGATTCCATCTGTGAGATGCTTGTTTCAATCCATAAATGGATTTCTCAAGCTTACACACTCTATTAGGGTACTTTGCATAGAAAAAACCCTCTGACTGACTCATGTAAACCTCCTCAGCCAACTTTCAATTAAGGAAAGCGGTTTTGACATCCATTTTCCATATTTCATAATCATGAAAATGCAGCTATGGCTAGCATAACCCTAATAGACTTAATCTTCACTACTGTTGAGAAGGTCTCATTATAATCAACTACCGAAGTTTGAGTAAAGCCCGTCACAACCAGTCGCGTGTCTTATAAGTGTGTACTTTCCCATCCATGTTGGTCTTCTTCTTGAAGATCCATTTGCACCCGATTGTCTTACGACCCGGTACATTGTCAACCAAGTTCCAAACTTGATTGTCATACATGGACTGAATCTCGCTGTCCATCGCCTTTTTCCATTTAGCAGACTCAGGGCCTGCCATGGCTTCCTTGTAGTTGCTAGGTTCATCCAAATTTACCAGTGTGATATCACTGATAAATGTATCACCTTCTACAGTAATATGGAAACCATAAAACTCAAGTGGAACTCTAACTCTACTGGAATGCCTCAGAGGTACAGACTCGCCAATCAGCTCAATAGGAGTTTCCTCCTCAGGTTGATCGCTAGTGTTTGAGGTGTTGGATTAGGTGTTTAAGCACATAACTATTTGGGTATGTACTTGACCGATTATGAGCATGGTCCTTTTGGGTTGCCTTCATCATAGCAACTGATAGGATGAATTAAGGAGAAAGAGGATTAATTATGATTTATTAATATAAAATATGAATAATATGTTAAAGGAGAAATCATACTGTTTAATTAATATTGATCAAGAATTAATTTAGAATTAATTTAGTGGTCAAAAGAGATTAATTAAATTAAGGGGACTGATACTGTAATTATAAGATAGTTACAGAGTTGGGCTTAAGATTCATAAGGAAGCAATGGACAAATTCTATATGGGAGTCCATATAGAAATCGTCAAAGGGGCCTTCTGGAAGGATCTTTGAGCTGCTTAAGGACTAAGCAACTAGATTAGGGTTTTGACTAAAACCCTAATTGCTCAGCTATATAAGGAACCCTTGGGCATGACACAATCGGTAACTAGAAACCCTAGAAGGAATCCATAGCCTATTTTGAGCCTCTCCTCTCTCTCTTGTTCTTCCTTGTTGCTAGTGATGTTTGGGACTCCATTAGAGGTGCAACATTTGAGGCACTATGCTTTGATAAGTGAAGATCAAGAAGGATTGGGATTGTTATTACTACATTACAATCAAGGTATTGTTTCTAACCCTAATCATATGTCAATTTCGAATTATATGCTAGTTCATAGGGTTTATTGCTTTGGTATTCAAATTTTGTATGTTCAAATTAGAGAAACCTAGATTAAAGCAATTAGGGTTGCATGAACACCATAGGAATGATGTTATGCTGATAATTCATCAGTGGCATCAGATCCTAGGTCGTTTTTTCTAGTTGAATAGATGCAAAAGTGAACTGCCAAAGGATCAAAAAGTCGAATTTTTGGTGTCTGTGAAGCCGACTCGGCAAGTCCATCAGTGGACTCGACGAGTTGCATGAACTCGGCGAGTCCATCAGTGGACTCGGCGAGTCCATGGTGCTGTTGACGGGGTTTTCAATTTTTTGAGCAGATTTTGTTAAGGATAATTAACAAAACTCGTTTTTATTGCCTAAAATCGATTTTTTATGTTTGGAATGGTTATCCTTATCAAAATCAATGGATTTGGTTAAATATGGATAATATAGGATTATTATAAGTCAAATATTTGACCTAGTAATTTTGAAAAGTTTCAAATTACACCCTCTAGGTTTTATAGTTTAAATTTGAACTAATAGGTTATAGTTTTTGTAATTTAAATAGTTAAACCCTAATGTTTTGAAAGGTTTCTAAAGTTGTCCTCAAGTTTTGGAATTTAAAATTTAATTAAAAGGTATTAATTTCAAAATATTAAATTCTAAGACCCTAGTATTTTGAAAAGTTCAAATTACACCCTTATGGTTTTATTAATTTAATTAAGAGTTTAATTAAAAGAGATAATTAATAAGTCCATAAATATATGGTTTAGGTTAATCAAATTAACAGTCTAATTTATCATTAGATTAAATCAACTAGTATTTTAAAAGTATAAAATACACCCTTATACTATATAAAATTAAAAGTTTAATATTATATGTATATAAGTAAACAGTCAGTCTTACTGTTAGTAGGCCTCATTCACGAAGCTGGACTATAAAGGTTGTTTAAGGAAATTGCGTATAAAATGGCGATTGAATGGGTATCCACTCTTACCCACCGCAATCTTGACTAGTAGAGGGTCGTTAGCCAAACGGGTAGGATAGGACACAACCTTCCATTATAAGTATAATGAAGTACGAAATAACTAAACATTCTTATAAATTCCCAAATCTTAGTTGCTTTAGGAAAAATGTGGAGTTGGTGCTAATCCATGAAATTGCACATTGCACCTTGTTGGTCGTTAGTGGATCATGTGTGGGTAACCGGCACACTAATATGAGACCAATGAAGGATGGCAATGTGTAGCTCGTAGATTATCTTAGATCAATGGAGCGTGTGTGGTTAACCAAAACATTGATTAGGTGATATACGTCTTTGAGAGTACCAAGATAATTTTCATGGTTATCCACACCTTGTTTGTGATCCTCGACATCCCAGTCGCAAACATGAAGGGCACAATTGAGATTTAAAATGCCATTGAAAAGTTCAATGAATCTCAAAGGATCTAGGAGTTTCAATTCATTTAAAACCTAATTTTCAATTTTCGTTTATCATGGTGGAAATTGGTAAATCGTCATTTACCTACCTTCAAATGTTTTGCAATTTGTGTAATGCCTCGATTCTCAGGTATTACTTTTGTGGATTTAATTTCTATAATTTGCAAGGTCTACTCGATGAGTTAGATGCCCTGACTCGTCGATTAGAAGCGGATTGGGCCACATGTTTAAGTGACCTACTCGACGAGTAGGAGATGGAGGATGAAACCCTGATTTCTGGGGTTTTGCACCCTATTTAAAGGATCATTGGCCCCTTTAGCCTCCCTTATAGCCTCTTGAGAGTTCAGAAAACCCTAATCCGTGTCTGTGCTCCATTCTTGTGTGTTGTAAGCTTTGGAAGGTGGATGTTAGTGAGAAGAGCTTGGAGAGCAAGTCGCTAGAAGCAAGGAACGTGTGGGGATCTGAAATCTACCTCAGTTGGCATCCTTTGAAGGTATCAAGTCGTTACCTTTACCTCATTTCATTCTAGATCTCTTTTGGTTAAAGATTAGGGCTTTTCCAGCATATTAAGAAGCTATTATTGGGGATTTGAACTCTCTTTGGTCTCTAAGTCCATAAAACTTTCAGCTTTAGCAAGTATGAACCTCTCCTTAAGTGTAAAAATCCATTTCAAGCTTGGTTTTGACATTATAAGCCTTGCATGCACGTAAAGTTTGTAACTTTATGTGATAAACATGCCTTGGGAGGCTGGATCTGCAATATGGAACCTTAAAATGGCTTAAAAAGCATCTAAATGGATAATGGACTAAAAGGACTCAGCAAGTTGCATGGCCAACTCGGCGAGTCCGATGAAGATTGTCATGCACGGACTTCTGCATGGACTCAACGAGTCAGTGGGGTGACTCGGCAAGTTAACTAGGGTTTTACCGACTTTTGGACACGCTTGAACTTGGCGAGCTACAAGAAACTTGATGAGTCAGTGGGGGGATTTCACGACTACTTGAGTTCTGGAAGGACTCGACGAGTCAGTGACTGCACTCAACGAGTCGGGTCAAGATGGACTGTTGACCTTAACCGTTGACTTTGACCTTGACTGAGGGTTGGCTAATTGACTTCTGGGGCATTTTGGGAAATTGGAAATTTATGAGTATGGTTCTATGGTGAATATAGTTGGTGGAGTTTTTGGCGGTGATCCGAGAGTTTGAGCTTATCTTTCGAGTTGACAGTTGCGAGGTGAGTTATCCTCACTATACTCAAGTGTCTAAGGCACCAAGACTGACCCTTTTTATTGTTAGCTGGATATGTTATGCTAGTATGATCTGTTAGATCGATATCCTGGTAGATAGGATGGTATTATGCGGTATGTGGTATGACCTGTTAAATCAGTATCCTGGTAGATAGGATGGTATTATGTGTTATGTGGTATGATCCGTTAGATTAGTTTGTTGTCTATAGACTGATATGTGACTGTCTTTTATATGTGCACATGTTTGTTTGGCGGTTGAGGCTTATCTACTTTGTGCGAAAGCCAATAGACATGGGCATTCCAACCTGTTGGTTGTGGGCCGTGAGTATTCCATCCCGAGGATGATTGGACTCATAATATGTGGGCATTCCAACATGTTGGTTGTGGGCCTGGGGTATTCCATCTCGAGGATGATTGGACCCATAGTATGTTGTTTACGATTATATGTGTATTACTGTGTGTATGGGTATTTTGGGGTAACTCATTAAGATCTCAGGCTTACACTTTCAGTTTATTGTTTCAAGTACATCAAGGGACCGTGTCAAGGAAAAGGCGTGATCGTACCACTCCTCACTTTTTATGACTTTGTTTCTGGGAGACTCTAATATAGACTATTTTGAAAGCAAATTTTGTAATGACTGTTGGTTTTTATATGTTTTAAAAAGCTTAAATTTGGCATGATTTTTATGGGTGTTACAACTGGATTACGACATCCTCTTCCGAGTTGTAGAATATTGTGTTGGATCCTAGCCTTAATATCTCATTTGGGTGTTTTATTAAGGACTAAATCAACTAACTTGAATTTCTCCCGTTTTGTAGATGTCAAAGTCTATCAACTATGATCTTCCCAAATCCTTTGGAAAAAGTTTTCCACAAAAAGATGATGTTCCACGATTGGATTGTGGAAATGGAAATCATGCTTCACTTCCTCCACCTCCTCTAATAATTCTCCCTGACCCACGTGTTCAAAGACTTGAAAAGTTCAAAGTCACTCATGCCCTATTGACAAAAAGACACAAAGATGGAAAGTCTGTGTGTGCACACATCTGAGAGATGAAGTCACACATTGACAGGTTGATGATGTTGGGTGTCGATGTCTCAAGGAAGTTGGATGTTGAATGGGTTCTTCAGTGACTTCCTGACTCATAGAGTGAGTTCATAAGAGAGTACTATATGATGGATGACGACGTGACCCTCATTGACCTTACATTAATTATTGCTGCTGAATCAGCAATGATTTGGTGGATTGGTCAAGCAAATTTGTCTAGTAAGTCAATGTCCCAACCTTCCATGGACAATGGCAATATTGGAAGTCCAGAAGAGTTTTCTCTATGCAAGAGAAAGGCTGAGTCCGAGATTGTCCCATGTGCCATTTCATAAGAGTCCATATGTTTCTACTGCCAAGAGAAGGGGCATTGGTTACGAAGCTGCCCTGACTACCAGAGTGATCTAAAAGATGGGAGAGTCGAAGTGTATGACTCTGCTTTAGGTAACATTCACTATCTAACTCTATTAAGTTCCTATCTGTAGATTCTTAATACATGATGTAATAAGATTGCATCTTGATTTTTTGTAGGATCGAAGAAAAGAAAGGAAGCTTAAAGGAAAAGTGACCTACGTCTGATCGCGAAGAAATGGATTTCGATTACATGGTTTGATGATCGGATTTTTGAGCTGCTACTTAGAGAGTTATGATAGATTGCTTAGGAATATGTAATGGCATAGTTTTCATTTGAATTGCTATTTTAAGGAAAAGTTTTTTTGCGTTTTTATAAATAAAATAAATTTTGATTTTTGTCTTATTTATAATTCCTTGCAATGACATTTGTGAGAATTGATGTTTGTTTCTATTATTAGCAATGTTGAGATGAATGTGATTCTTAGTTTTGTTATATGTGGTAGTGTGAGAAATTTACCAAATAAGGAAAGATTGTTATCGCCTAAGTTTCATTTGGACAGAAACTTGGAATCATACAACTTGTATTGTGTGATGAATGATAACCTTCGTATTTGGGAAATTAAGACTTATTCCTTGTTCACACAAGTATGTGAGTCAAGTGAAAGATTAAAGGACTAGAACACAATGTTGTGCACTGGTCAAGTCTACCACAAAAACGATAAGACTATTCGTCATGATTTAATAAAAGTTTAGTATATATGGTTATGCTTACAAGATAAAGTGTAATTCTGAATCATTGGAAAAGTTTCACTGTATAGCAGAACGGATAAGAAGAATCAATTAGGCAGAAAGATAAAAATTTCTCCAATCTGAAAAGAAAGGAGAGTACTTAAGTATCGTGTTTTATGATTAACTTAGGATTATGAAACCGTGTCATAATTGATCCTTTATGGACACCCTAGTGCATTACTATAGCTAAGAAGAGGAATAGGAAATTGTTGAAATGGTTAAATAAAAAAGGTGAATCATACTTCGTTCTAAAATCAAGTCTTAGAGTCATACTCCAAGATTGTGACTTGAGTGACTTCATCTTAAGAAGGTTTATAACACTCATTAAATGTGGAGTCGTAAAGTTTTCTTACTCTTGCACATTTGAAATTGGTAACTTGTGATGTCTTGGATAAGATAAAGACCAACTAGGACCAATTGTGTGAAGTGTTTGTCTTGATAAGAATCCGCACTAACTCTTGAATATTTTTTTGTCAAGGAATGTCTCTCGACAAGAGAATCTTATATGTCAAGAGGTTAGTGGGAGTCTAAATGATCTTGAAAAGGTTCAAGAACTAATCAAGAGTCAACCTATTGTTAAAAACTAGCACACGACTTGAGGTTTGCAACCTATCATGTTGACACATTCTTGTTTCTGTGCCATTCCAGTTGAGTTGACTATACTTATGAGTTCTATGAGTTCTCATTTGAATGCATAAAGGCAAAAACACCTTAATCAATGGAAGTTCATTGATTTGTATGGGTGATCTGCTCAACTTGAAAGACATGGTAGGCCCTTGTGCTGCCACGTGTCAATAAATTAAGATTGAACAAGTTCAGTCCATATGAGTTTGGATTTGTCACAAACATTGTCTTATGGTTATTGTTATGACAAATTCACATGGATAGGAACACATACACCATAAAATCTAAGTGGTAAGATTTATCTCTGCTTCATGAAAATGTTTATGAGGAAACACTTTCACTAAGAGAGATTTTAAGAAGAGAGCAATTGTGATATTTGGATTCTCAAATTCGATTATGGCTACGGCGTCCCTCTTCATAGTTCGAATTGTGAGATTTGGCAATTAGTTTGAACATTTAAGACTTACTGTTGTAAGTGTTGAAATTGTTTAGACACACATATGAGCTATCTAGGGAAATGTGTATAAGTTTGAGAAGCTTAGATAAAGGCTTATCGAAGCATATCGTCTTAGAAATATGAACTTTGCAAGTCAATAATTACTGATTTCTAGAAGTCCAACTATTTTCTAAATACGTGTCAAAGCTAGTGGGAGCATAAATGTTATGTTGATATGGATATAATTATCATGTTAGGGGGAGCATGATTATTATTTTAAGTGTTGCAAGTTAGCAATATTAATTATAAAAAACAAAAGTTTCAATTTGCAAAGTTGCAAGGGTTGAAAAGTTGTTTTGCTATAACTAAAGGAGAGGATATTATACTTCATTTCAAAATCTAAATGCTTGAATCGAGAAAGTTTAATCAAATTTAGTCAAAGGACATATATGGATGTTATGTTGAAAAGGTTCAAGTTAAAAGTATTATATATATGGCAATATTAAAGCAAGAAACTGGTAAAGTATCATGTTTTTCATGAATCATTTCCCATACACTTATGGTATAGGATCGATTGCATATGCCGTAATATTCGACCGTTCTAAATTTTCTAAATGCCTATGACATTAAGAGAGAAAACAACCAGAACCGAATATGACTAAAATAACTAAACTGTCAAGGACAATCTAAGGTTCGCTAAGGATTGGTCACTGGTGGGCAGTTGGAAGTGTAGTAACGAATGGACCATAATGACATTATTATGATTGGTTATGATTCTATTAATAATGAGTTGTCGTATGGAAAATATGGAAATGTTTCCATATTGGGAGTTGGATATCAAGAATCTATTTCTAGATTAGAAACTTTTATGCAAGAAGGATGTTCAAAGGAATGTACTATGAATGTGAGACTTCATATCTTTGGAATTGCCTTGTAACATTCTCCAATATAGTACTTTGTAATATCATTGGAAAAGTCTTGGTTGCTTTGGTGTCGTGACATTACAAAAGGATCGTTGCATAAAATGTTAGAATCTAACATATTCTAATAGTGACAAGAATTTGGTATTCTTACACTTATGACAAGGATTAGGAGTTGTGAAATGAGGATCATTGGAAATGTGTTCAATTGATCTATTTCACAAAGTATGGACCATAGGTAAACAGAGTGTGCATGCTTGGCGCATGGGAAAACTGTTGTTATAATTCAAGTAATACAATGAATAATGAGTAATCAGTATGGCGATTAAATAAAGGTGTTTTATTTATACTCAAAAGTTTGGGGCCATATAGGATTAGTATTATTCTTGTGTTTCAGTTTTCAGGTTTTGACTTCCCAAATAATAAGATTACTCAAACCATCCACAATCAATAAATACTTTGGAAGTAGGTATTGAAGCTAGACTGTCATGAATCCGACTATAGATTGTCTAAAACGTTTTAGACATAGCAACAGTCTACTGCAGTATTCATGAGTGCTCTTGAAATAAGATTTGAGTATTGGATTAAACCCATGCTCACTTGAATCACTTCATGGATTTTATCACGGGTGATTAGTGAGACGATAATATCTTATATTCTTGAAACCGAGACATGTGAGTTGTAATTTGCAATTTGGTTGCACATTGATAATATGTAAACACACCAGTAACTTGGTGCTATAAAACATATTGTTGTGTGTGATTTGATAAGTAGGTACAAGAGAACATTTGAGTCAAAGTTTATCCGTTGCTTTTGCCCAAAGTTGGATAAAAGCGATATATGTGGGCCCCTTGATGATTTAGTGATGACACCCTAAGCGCTTGGCCAAGCCTGGACTAAGTTGATGTGTTCAATTGTAGTTGTTGTCAGTCGTCTCAAATCGGAAATCAGGAAACAACACATGAACAGAGAGTATGATTAATCCATGTCTCAGTTCATATGATATCTAGAATGGAGGAATATATGATCCCTTATCTAAAGGACGTGTTACTAATAAGATCAAAGCTGACAACATCTTTTAAAAGCTACGATTGCTAATCAGGTTCTGAAGTCGTACTTGCAAAATAGTTATTAGACTACTTTGGTATGTACTTGACCCAATTATGAGCATGGTCCTTTTGGATTGCCTTCTAGCCTTGTCAAAAATACCCGTTACCTGAATTACCCACCCGATTTTTTCGGGTAACGGGTAAATCAGATATCGGGTTAATTTTTTTGGGTAAGTGGGTAACCCGAATTTTTTTTTCCGGGTCGGGTAAAGGGTAAGTTGTTTGGGTTTCGGGTATACCCGATTACCCGAAATATATATAATAAATAATGTCCCTTTATGAGTTTATCTAACCCTCCCAATTCCCAAATCCCAATTTCCCTCGTTGAGCCTCGTTCAATTTTCCCCACATCAAAAAACCCTCATATCTCGTCCGCTCTTTGTTGGTATTCATCACCAATTGATGACTATATTGAAGTAGAAGATGAGACGATTGAAGTTGACAACCCAACCAGTGATCAAGTTCCACAAGAAAGATAGAAAAAAAATAAAGAATTCAACCCAAGATCGAAACTTTGGAAAAAATACTTGATATCTCAAATATTATTAAGTAAAAAATCTCAATGTTCAAAGTTTAGCACGACATACTTATTTCATTACATTTATTTTTAAGTGTTATTAAAAAATTAAAAAAATAAATAAAAATCGGGTAATACCCGAATTACCCTTACCCGACCCATTACCCGAATTACCCACACCCGAATTACCCGAATTTAATTTGGGTAGGGTAACGGGTAAATTTTTTTGTATGAAAAACCCGAATTATCCGACTCGAATTACCCGAAACCCGAAAATTTTACCCGATCAACACCCCTATTACCTTCACCATAGTACCTGATAGGATGGATTAATGAGAAAGAGGATTAATTATGATTTAATAATATATTATATGAATAATATATTAAAGGAGAAATCATATTGTTTAATTAATACTGATCAAGAATTAATTTAGAATTAATTTTGTGGTCAAAAGAGGTTAATTAACGTAAGGGGACTGATACTGTAATTATAAAATAGTTACATAGTTGGGCTTAAGATTCATAAGGAAGCAATGGAAGAATTCTATATGGGAGTCCATATAGAAATCGTCCAAGGGGCCTCCTGAAAGGATCTTTGGGCTGCTTAACGACTAAGCAACGGGATTAGGGTTTTGACTGAAACCCTAATTGCTCAGCTGTATAAGGAGCCCTTGGGCATGCCAAAATCGGTAACTAGAAACCGTAGAAGGATTCCATAGCCGATTTTGAGCCTCTCCTCTCTCTCTTGTTCTTCCTTGTTGCTAGTGGTGTTTGTGACTCCATTAGAGGTGCAACTTTTGAGACACTAGGCTTTCAGAAGTGAAGATCAAGAAGGATTGGGATTGTTATTGCTACATAACAATCAAGGTAATGTTTCTAACCCTAATCATATGTCAATTTCGAATTATATGCTAGTTCATAGGGTTTATTGCTTTGGTATTCAATGTTGTATGTTCAAATTAGAAAAACCTAGATCAAAGCAATTAGGGTTACATGAACACCATAGGAATGATGTTATGTTGATAGTCCATCATGAGGTTCCTTCACCACTTGACTCTTGAAGTTCTTCAAGGTCAATTTGTCTCCCATTGTTTCCTTGGCCTATGAGCGCTCTCTCTCTCTCTCTCTCTCTCTCTATCGCGAAAGACTCCTCTCCTCGCAACAAAGACAACATTGTCACTCGGTCTGTAGAAGAGATAACCAAAGGATTTATGTGGTAGACGATGAAAATACACCGCTCACTACGAGGTTCGAGTTTGTCGTGAGTCTCGTGTCTCATGAAAGCCTCACAACCCCAAACCTTGATGTGTGCTAAAGAGGGAACCTTCTCTGTCCACATCTCGTGAGGTTTTTTGGCAACCTTCTTAGTTGGGCTTAGATTAAGGATATGGGCGACAGTCTCTAAGGCATACCCCTAGAATGAGATAGGTTACGAAGCTCGAATCATCATGGAATGAACCATGTCCAACAAGGTTCGATTGCACCTCTCAGCCACTCCATTAAGCTATGGTGTCCTAGGTGGTGTCAACTGTGAAACTATTCCACATTCCTTAAGATAGTCAAGGAACTCAATACTAAGATACTCACCACCCCGATCGGATCGGAGCATCTTTGTCTTCCTGTCCAACTGACACTCCACTTGTTGTTTAAACTTTTTGAATTTCTCAAAGGTTTCTGACTCATGCTTGATTAAGTATACATAACCATATCTACTGTAATCATCAGTAAAAGTCAAATAAAAGTGGTTAGCATCCCTTGTGACCGTTCTGAAGGGCCCACACACATCGGTGTGTATGAAATCCAACAAACCTTCACCTCTTTCACAAGTACCAGTGAAGGGTGACTTGGTCATCTTTCCATGTAAGAAAGATTCGCATGTGTCATCCGACCTTAAGTCGAATGACTCCAAAACTTCAACCTTTTGGAGCAGTCCTATGCATTTCTTGCTGACATGTCCAAGACGAAAATGCCACAAGCATGCCTTATCTAATTCATTGGAAAAATCAATGTGCTACACATTATTTATTAAGTTGTCTACATTTATCACAGTTTCATATACACCATTACAAGGTAATTCTTTAAAATAAAAAACACCATTATAATAAGCATTAATAGCACCAATTTCATTATCAAATGAAAAACTAAAACCTTGTTTGTACAAACCATGAAAGGAAATAATATTTCTCTCCATTTCAGACGAGTAGCAAAAATTATTCAAATCTAACTCTAACCCACTACTAAGCAATAAAGAGTAAACTCTAATCTTGGTGACAGGAGAAACCTTCCTATCCCCCATGATCAAGTTTTATCTTCCCGTGCTCCACATCCTTACTTCTTTTTAGGCCCTGCACATCAGAAAAAATGTGAAATCCACAACCTGTATCAAGGACCCAAGAACAAGAATGTGATGAGTTATTAGATAGAATAGTATAAATACCTGCATGGGTGGCTTTAACCTTCCCATCTTTAACATCCTGCAAGTATTTGGGGCAACTTCACTTCTAGTGCCCTTTCTCATGACAATATAAACACTCTGCGTCCTTAGGAATGGTAGAGGGAGCAGTAGAACCAGCCGTGGTCCCACTTGAAGAGGATCCATCAAGAGACTTTCCCTTGTGGCTCTTTGAGGGAGCCTTCCTCTTCTTCCCCTTCCTTTGTCCAATTGTCAGAACAGGGGCGGTGGTAGGAGTAGTAACAACCGATTTACCTTTGAGACTACTTTCAGCTATCCTCAAAATCCCTTGAAGTTTGCTAAGTGTGACCTCCTCCTTGTTCATATGATAGGTCATGCGGAACTGATCACAACATGGAGGTAAGGAGTGTAGAATGATATCTACAGCCAACTCCTCATCATAGTTCACTTTCAATTTCAGCAAACGGTCCACAAACATTTTCATTTTCTACAAGTAGGTCATGTTAGGTTCACCATCCTTCATCTTAGTTGTTATCATGGAAGAGATGATTTCATACCTCTCTTGACGAGCACTTTGACGGTATCTTTCCATCAGGTCCTAGTGTATCTCAAAATGGTAGAAGTCCTTACAGGAATTTTGGAGTTCAACTGTCATGGTGGCCAACATGAAACAAGACACCTTGGTGGCATCCTTCTCATGAGTCCTAAACTCATCGATCTCCTCAGGAGTAGCAGAAGACTCATCGATTTCCTTAAGCTCCTTGTCTAGGACATATTCCTTGTCCTCATAGCGAGTGACCATCCTGATGTTCCTAATCCAAACATTAAAGTTGGAACCATCAAATATGACTCTCCCGCACAAGTTCATGAGAGAGAAGGAGTTAGCAGGGTTTGAGCCAGAAGCAATGTTGGAAGAAATCTTAAAAGAAAGAACAACAAAATTTAGATTACATTAAAAGTCCTTAATATGCACCCAAATGAAATATTAAGACTAGGACCCAACACAATATTTTACAATTTGGAAGAGGGATGGCGTAATTCAACTTGCAAAATATTTAAAGGTAGGTAAATGATGATTTACAAATTCCCACCATGAAAAACGAAATAGATTATTAAGTTTTAAATCTCGATTATGCTCTTCAGGTTTGTGACTGGGATACCGAGGATCACAAACAAGGTGTGAATAACCATGCAATAATTTGGTACACTCGATGTCATTTATCACCTAAACAATGTGCCGGTTAACCACACAAGCTTCACCGATCTATGACAAACATCAAGCTACCCTTTGCCACCCTTACCAGTCCAAGATAATACGTCGGTTAACGACACATGCTCCATTAACGACTTGGCAAGGTGCAAAGTGAAATTTCAAGGATTAGCATCAATTTCACATTTTCCGAAAGTAACTAAGATTGGGAATTTAATAAAACATTTAGTTACTTTATAAATTTCATTATACTTTTAACGAGAATTAATGTCCTATCCTACCCATTCGGTTAACGACCCTCCACCAGTCAAGGAAGCGGTGGGTGAGAGTGGAAACCCATTAAACTACCATTTTATAGGCAGTAACCTTATACCCCCTTATAGACCGACTTTGTGAATGAGGCCTACTAACGGTAAGACTGACTTGTCTTTTACATATATATATATATATATATATATATATATATATATATATATATAAAATTATTAAACTTATAAAAATACAATAGTATAAGCGTTGAATTTTAAACTTTTCAAATTCCAGGGTTTGGAATTAAAGTGTTCATAAGTGTGACTTTACAAATTCCAAAACTTGAGGACAAGTTTTGACGCTATTCAAAACTTTTCATTTTCTTAACTTATGAGTTTACTGACTTTTAAAGAAAAGACTTTTGGTTTTCCATAACTTGAGGACAAGTTATGGATTTATAAAAACCATTTAGACCATTGATTTAATTAACACAATAATCAAATAAAACATGCATGATCTAAATAAACTCATAAGCATAAGGTAATTCATATCATCAATCTTAAAGAAATTAGCCTAATCATATAAACTAATAGAAATTTTAAAATTATGACAATTACCTTTTAATTGGACAAGCATGATCATTACCTTATGGAAAAACATATTTCATGGTTTAAAAAACAGTTTGGGGGTAATGATCATAATCCAATTTCTGGCCGAAACTCGAAAATCTGCACTCCGTACCACCAACTTGCCGAGTACATGAACAAGACTCGTCAACTTGGTCATTTGATGAAGGGACTCGGCGAGTTCACTGGGCAGAATGCAGAAATTTGATTTTTCCAACTTTGAAAACCAATAAAACATCAAGTATAATAGAAAACAATCCTAGGCTCTTATACCATTGAAGGGTTAAGAGCATCCTAACAATCTTAAGGTCCACATACAACCCTAAATGCTTTGGATCTATGTTTTCTCTAATTATACATGCAATTTGATTTTCCAAAGCATTACCCTAACTAGCATACAATACATGGGGTACTTGTATAACTAAAAACTAGTTAGATGATATACCTTTTCTTGTAGCTTGATTCCTTGGACCTTTAAGAACCTAGCACCCCAAATATGATTGTAACACCCCAAATTTCAAATGTTCAATGAAGGGCCAAAAGTGTAAATTTAGGAAAGGTACTCGACGAGTAGGTCCACTTACTCGCCGAGTCGGAGCGGGATTCTGTCGCGTTAAATGGCCAAGTCGCCGAGTTGGCGGCTTGGACTCGACGAGTTGGTGCTGAAGAGAGAAAAAACTAATCCCGGGGGTTGTGCCCTATATAAAGCACATTATAACCCACCCTCAGCCTCTTGGCTACCCTTTTGAGATCCAGAAACCCTAGAATCGTGTGAGCTTCCATTAATAGAGAGAATAGAGCTTTGGAGGAGAAAATATTGGAAAGGGGCTTGAATATCACGAGGCTTGCTGCAAAGGAGTGGTGTCGATCCGGGATCTACTTCAGTTGGAGCTTATATTGGAGGTAATAATCTGTTGCTTGGGCTCTTTTTCATCTAGATCTATTATCAATTGAGATTTGGGGCATTTTTGGTATGATTGAGAGCTATTTCGAGTTAGAGGCTTAGATCTGAGGTTGCTACTTCAGATCTATACTTGTGATGGTCCAAAATTTCATAAAGCTTTTGTCTAAGAGTTGTTGGTAAACCCCTTTTGTCATAAATCCTACCCCTAATAATGTTATGGGCCTATATCTCCTTGGTTTCACATAAAGTTTGCAACTTTATGTAAGGGTTAGACTGTAGAAGAGTGGATCTATGGATTGGAGCCCCTGCATGGCTAGAAAAGCCTCTATATGGATTGTGAACTGGAGAGACTCGGCAAGTCACATGGGTGTACTCGACGAGTTGTATGAACATGAGCATGGACTTGGTGAGCTGGAAGGACAACTCGGCGAGTCTGTTAAAGATTGCCTTGGACTCGGCGAGTCTGTTCTTGGACTCGGAGACTTTGGTCGCGAAACCCTAACATCTTCTGGTTAAAGCCTCGAATCAGTGAGTCGAGGGGTGACTCTGTGAGTTGAGCAGGATCGGACTCGGAGATCGTTGAACTCGACGAGTCTTGGGGTGACTCGGCGAGTGGAGTCGTGTACTAAGAGTTTTCAGAGTTTAAGGACTCGACGAGTCAACGAGTTGAATCAGCGAGTAGGTTCAGTCAGGAAGTTTGACTTTGGCCTGGACTTTGACTTTGACCTTCAAGGGTGTTATGGTAATTGGTTATTTATGAAAATGGTCCATTGATGGCAATAGGTGTTAGAGTTTGGAGCAGTGCTTCGGGTGTGTGCTTTCGTGGTCCGATTCTTTATTTCTGGTGAGTTATCCTCACTGTACTCAAGGGTCTAAGGCACCAAGGCCGACCCTTTGAATTGTTGTTTAGATCTTGTTATGTGATGTGATGATATGCTTGCTAGTATCCTGGTAGATAGGATAATGATATGAGGATATGCCTTGTTAGCTTAGAATCCTAGAGGAATGGATAGTTAAGTGATGGTTAGTTTTGTTGGACCAGCGCCCTGGTAGTTGGGTAGTGGTTATTTATAGACCTATAGTTGGTCTTGCCTTATGTACGCTGGTAGGAGGTTACCTGTGAGTTATGTATGTTGAGTAGTAGCAGAGGGTATTCCATTCCAGTAGGATGATAGGGCCCTAGTATGTTGGTTGTGTAGAGTATTATGTGGTTGCCTATTATGTGTGCATGTTTGCTAGTGTGGGGCATTCCAACCCGATGGTTGTAGGCGAGGAGTATTCCATCCCGGTAGGATGATTGGACTCATAGTAGGTTGGCATTCCAACCCGAAGGTTGAGGGGCCTGGGGTATTCCATCTTGAGGGTTGATTGGACCCATAGTAGTAGTAGTTACTGTATGTATAGGGAGTGGGGAATTCCAACCTGATGGTTGTGGGCCAGGAGTATTCCATCCCGGTAGGATGATTGGACTCATATTATGTTGGCATTCCAACCCGATGGTTGAGGGGACTGGGGTATTCCATCTTGTGAGATGATTGGACCCATAGTAGTTATTGTTGTACGTATAGGTGTATGGGCATTCCAACCTGATGGTTGTGGGCCAAGAGTATTCCATCCTGGTAGGATGATTGGGCTCGTAGCATGTAGGCATTCCAACCCGATGGTTGAGGGCCAGGGGTATTCCAACCGGAAGGTTGATTGGACCCATAATATGTTGTTATTTGTTGTATGCATATGTTTATGTGTGTATGGGTACTTTGGGGGAACTCACTTAGCTTTCGGGCTTACAGTTATGGTTTATTGTTTCAGGTGCTTCAGGAGATCGTGGCAAGGCGAAGGTGTGATCGCACTGCTCCTCATGTTTTATGATCTATGTGATATGGTTCTGGGGGATAGTCCGATGTTTAAACTATTTGAAAACAAGATGTATGAACTTAATGGTTTTTGAATGAAATAAAATGTTTTAAATTGGTTAAAATTTTTGGTCGTTACAAGTTGGTATCAGAGCCTTGGTTTGAGTGAATTGGAGGAACATTCGTGTGAATCCAGTCTCAAATCAAGGAGAGATTTTCAAAAAAAATAGTTTTCAAAATAAGTAAAGGAGGACACAGAGGGTACGATCAGCCGAAGCCAATAAGTTACCTGAAAATACCATACAAGTTGTTTGTTTATGTGATATGTTACAACAACATGCTAGTAATAGGCTAGGGATCTTCAAGAATTGCATGATAGAATTGCCTGATTTATGATTCCTGCTAGCCTAGGGTTTAATTGATATGGGATATTCGGTATTCCTCTAAGGGGTGAGGATTGAGTGCTTGCTATGTATGTTTGTGCTTAGGGCGTTGTGGTGATACTTGCGACAAATATGGGTAGGTGTGGAAGGTAGTATAGGCCCGTACTACTGAAAGCACAGGACCCATACACGTGTCAAGGAAGTCACAGCCTTAGAGGTTAGTTCTCGGTGGTTATGCGAGGTATCTGAGGTTCTTATGGTTCATTTCAATATGGAGGATGCGAGACATTCCAAGGCAGGACCCGGTTCAGGATCCGGATCAGGAGAAGGTGGTCAGGATGGACCAGCACCACCCGAAGTCATCGGTCAGATGAGTACGGATGAGTTGGATGTCAGGATTCGCGAGATCCTGCATGATGAGGTTGCTGCTATGTTCCGGATTAAGTTGCCGGAACTGTTTGGGGCGATCAAGACCACCATGGTTGAGTATTTTGATGAGCGATATGCAGCTCTTGCAGAGACAGTGGCCACGGCAGCCGCAACGGCTGTGGCAACGACAGGGGGAGGAGCCTGTCGGGGATTTCAGTATTAGGATTTTGATAATATGAAGCCCTCTACTTTTGATGAAGTTCAGGATCCGATTGTTTCTATGAGATGGTTGTCAGATGTGGAGGGATGTTTCTTCACATGTTCATGCCCTGCTGATCAGAGGATGAGGTATGCTCTGAACTTGTCGAGGCTCGGGGCGAAGGATTGGTGGAGGTTGACTACGGGATCTTATTATGATGCGCAGAGGGCTGCGGTTTCGTGGGATCAATTCCGGGAAATGTTCAGTACTCGTTCTGTTCCACAGGTTGACAGAGAGAGGTTGGCTCAGGAGTTCCTGGAACTGAAGCAGGGTTCAGAGTCAGTGACGGAGAACACCAGGATGTTCACAGAGAGGGTGATGTTTTGCCCAGAGTTTTCTTTGGAGCAGGCTCAGATGTCTCGATATCTGAGTATACTCAAGAGGGACATCAGGCAGTTTGTGTCCACACAGAGGTGTAGTACCTTGTTGGAGCTGTAGGAGGCCGCTAGGCGGCGCGAATTAGAGATTGAGCTCCAGTTGATAGACCAAAGGCAGGCCCCAGCGCAGTTGCAGCCTGCACCAAAGAGGATGAGGGCCGCTGATTATAGGCAGGGAGGTCCAATAAGTCGCACTTGCGGGAAGTGCGGCAAGGTGCACGAGGGTAGTTGTCGTTCTTCTTCGGGGTGCCACAAGTGTTGCAAGGAGGGCCACATACCCAGGGATTGCAGGTAGTCGACTCCAGCGGTGGGAGTTCGACTTTGTTATCATTATGATCAGGTGGGCCGTATGAAGGCCCAGTGTCCTTTACTGGCTGCCAGGTCAGTACAGGCCCCAACGCCAGCCAATTTGAGACTTACTTACAGAGGTCAGGGTCGAGCAGAGCCTCCAAAGGCTCCAGGGCGTGCTTATCAGCTTGTGACCAAGGAGATCAGGTCAACGCCAGAGGTGTCAGCCGATATGTTTTTCTGCTTTCTCTTCTTTATGTTGTGATTATGAGATGTTGTTTCTTGCATTGAGATATAAAAGTGTTGTATGTGTTAGAGAAGAGTTATTATTGAGGGTTTTCAGAGGGTTAGTATCCGGTGTGGAGTTTGTGAGAAAGAAAGGTCATGATTCGGCAAATTGGAACTTTCAGCAGGAACTCAAGTTACTCGAAATTCGATGTACTGGTTTGATTCGATTGAGAGGTGCGTTAGCTTCGCCGCCAGTGGATGGTGGTTAGTGCCCTAAGTGGGGGAGAATTGGAAATTCTTGGATGAGTCGCTGGTTGTAGAAGGTTGTCTGACGCGGTTTGAATGTTGGTTATTGGAGTGGTGCGATGAGGCAGTTCAGGTATAGTAAGGGATTTGTATGTGTCGTGGATCTTTGAACCAGTAGTGAGGATGGTGTTATGAGATAGCGGCTAGTGGGGTTGTCCCCGGATGGTGGAGATGTCGAGGAAATGCGACAGGCTATGTATGGGTTGCTGGTTATGCGATCAGTCTCTGAGTATGTATGCATGTTATGAGGTAGCAGTGAGCACCGCTAAGGGGTGATGTATAGCGAGGATCTGTCGCTGGGGCAATGTTGGATTATTCGTAGGCATGTTTTCAGTCTCCTTGGAAGAGGAGGGGGATAGTGGCTCCAGATTGGAGATTTGGATAGAGGAAAGTGAGATAGCAGGTTTACAGACTTGGGAGCAGTCTGGACCGGTAATGAGGACTGTATAAGGATATTACAGTCGGAGGTCAAGGACCTAGAGATCGTGATAGGGAGGTATGAGTGGGTTACACTCAGTTGTGGCGAGCCGAAGGGTTCGAGGGTGACGCAAGGACAAGGTCCTTGGTTCCAAGTATGGCTGTAGGTTTGAGTTTTGTATGTGGAGGTATTCCAATATGGGGTATTCCATTAGGAGGATGACCAGACCCTATGATTGATTGGACCTGGTGTGTTTGGTATTCCAACCCGAGGGTTGATTGGGCCAAACATACAAGAGGATGAGAGGGTATACCATCCTAGGGATAACTGGACCCGTTTTAGGCGTCCATGGTATTCCAACCCGAGGCTGATTGGGCCAGGTACTGATGGGTTTTGAGCATTCTAACACTTCCTAAGTGTACATGCAACCCTAATAAACCTTGGATCTATGTTTGTCTAAGATACATGCAAATAATTATTTTTCCAAGGTTCATATCCTAACTAGCATGACATGGGGAACATGAATCATATAAAGCTAGTAGGAATACTTACCTTGTAGTTGTAGTTGAATGCTTGGAGTTTTAGAGCCTAGCACCAAATAGTGTGGATGCCTCAAATGGAAATCACAAATCACCACAAACTTGGAACTTTGAGAGAATAGTCACTACTATCTTGAAATCGGCCCTCTCGCTTTACTCACCTCAACTAGTGTGATTTTAAGAACTAAAGCCTCCTTTATATAGTGTGGTGGATTAGGGTTACATCCATGTAAACCCTAATACCCATGTCTCTTCATTTCCATGAGATCCATGGGTTAAAGCTCCATGGAGTATCCATGGACTTTCCATGCAAGCCTAGCCCATTCCAAATAAGCATTAGCCCATACTATATAAATATAGAAGCCCATATTTAATTAGTAATACTTTTGATCTCTAAATTAATCCTAGATTAATTATAGATCAATACTAATTAAATAATATGATCGTATATTAATATATTAGAACTTATAATATATTAATAAATCATAACTTATACTATTCTCCAAAGATTATCCATAAATTGTTTGGGTGAAGTGCAACCCAAATGGACCATGCAGGGTCAGGTCAAGTACATACCAAATATAGTTATGGACTTGGACACTATATCCAACAGTCTCCCACTTGGATAAGTCTAATAACTATAGTTGCAAGTATGACTTCAGGAACCGATCAACAATCGTAGCTCTTTAAACTCTGTTGAACTAGAATGCGCCATTTTAGATAAGTGATCATATAATCCTCTGTTCTAGATATCAGCCGGACAAATACATGGAACATGGTCTTACTTATTGTCCAACATTTGTTTCCCGATTTCCAATTTGTGTGACACAGAACTTAACTGAACACATCAATTTAGTTCTGACCGGGCCCAGTACATAGGTCAAAAAAAAATCATCGAGGGGCCCAGATATCGCTTCTAATCCTAGAAGGAACAGATAAACTTCGACTCATATGTTTGTTCTACCACTCATTGAATTATAAACAAAAGCATGTTTTATAACATCGAGTTACTAATGCGTTTTCGTACAATCAATGCATAACCAACTTGTAAGTAACAAATCATATCTCTAGGTTTGAAGACTTATATGATATTACCGTCTCATGATCACTCGAGATAAATTCCATGAAGTGATTCCAGTGAGCGTGGGGTGAGTCCAATGCTCAGAACTTATGAGCACTCATGATTGTTGTAGTTATGTCCAACACCTTAGACCTCTGCAACCAATCGTGACAGTCTTGATTCATACCTACTTCCGACATATGACCGACTGTGGAGGTTTGAATAATATGATATATCAAACATAATTATTCTGGAAGTCAAAACATGCAAAAGAAATATAGTAAACGATCGACAAGAGATAGCAACACTTTGCTCATAAATAAAATACCTTTTATTCATCATCTAATGTCAATTACACTTTACAAATTTCGAGATTATCTAACTACTAAAACTAATATCATCTTTCAGCCCTATGCTCCGAGCATGCTGGAGATGCTTAGCCCGAGTCAGTCCCTTCTTGAGGAGATCTGCTGGGTTCTCATCCGATGATACCCTCTTTGCCACGAGGATTCATTCTTCTATTCGATGTCTGATGAAGTGATATTTTCTGTCAATGTGTCTGGATCTCCCATGATCTCTTGGTTCCTTGGCTAAGGCAACCGCACTATTGCTGTCACAGAAAATCTCCATTGGCTCCTTTATTGCTGGTACAACTCCAAGGTCTCCGATGAAGTTCTTTAGCTATATAGCCTCCTTTGCTGCCTCGCTTGCTGCTATATACTCTGATTCACAAGTGGAATCAGTCACTGTCTCCTGCTTGGAACTTTTCCAAGTAATTGCCCCTCCGTTTAGGGTAAAGACCCAGCCTGACTGAGAGCGGAAATTATCCCTGTCAGTCTGAAAGCTAGCATCACTATACCCTACAACTCTCAAGTCATCACTCCCACCAAGGGTAAGGACCCAGTCCTTAGTCCTTCGCAGGTACTTTAGGATATTCTTTACCGCAATCCAGTGTGCCTTGCCAGGGTTCCCCTAATACATGCTAACCATGCTCAAAGCAAAGGCTACATCAGGTCGAGTACACGTCATAGCATACATGATCAATCCTACAGCTGAAGCATAAGGTAGTCGACTCATTTCTGCTATCTCAGCCTCAGTACTAGGGCTTTGTGTCTTACTCAATCTGGCGTTACTCTGAATGGGTAACTCACCTTTCTTGGAGTTATGCATGTTGAATCTTTTCAACACTTTGTCCACATAGGTGCTTTGACTAAGTCCAATTAGTCTTTTACTCCTGTTTCTCAAAATCCTTATCCCTAGGATATAGGCAGCTTCACCAAGGACCTTCATAGCGAAACACTTCCCAAGCCAGGACTTTACTTCCTGCAGGGTTGGGATGTCATTTCCTATGAGTAGTATGTCATCCACATACAGTACCAAAAAGCTGACTATGCTCCCACTAGCCTTGATATAGACACAAGATTCATCTTCACTCCTTGAAAAGCCAAATTCCTTGACTTTCTCATCAAAGAAAAGATTCCATCTACGAGGTGCCTGTTTCAATCCATAAATGGAGTTCTCGAGTTTACACACTCTATTGGGGTACTCTGTACTGACAAAACCCTCTGGCTGAACCATGTATACATCTTCAGCCAACTTTCCATTAAGGAAAGCGGTTTTGACATCCATTTGCCATATTTCATAGTCATGAAATGCAGCAATGGCTAACATAACCCTAATAGACTTTATCTTGGCCACTGGTGAAAAGGTCTCATCATAATTAACTCCCGGAGTTTGAGAATAACCCTTTACAACCAGTCGTGCCTTATAAGTGTGTACATTACCATCCATGTTGGTCTTATTCTTGAAGATCCATTTTCACCCAACTACCTTACGATTATGTACATTGTCAACCAAGTTCCAAACTTGATTGTCATACATGGACTGTATCTCGCTATCCATAGCCTCTTTCCATTTAGCAGCCTCAGGGCCTACCATGGATTCCGTGTAGCTGTTAGGCTCATCCACATTTACCAGTGTGTTATCACTGATAAGTGTCTCACCTTCTGCAGTAATATGGAAACCATAATAATGCTCAGGTGCATTCCTAACTCTGGTGGAACGCCTCAGAGGTATAGATTCTTCAGTTGGATCAACAGGAGTTTCCTCCTCAAGTTGAGGGCTAGGGTTTGAGGTTCCTTCATCACTTGACTCTTGAAGTTCCTCAATGTCAATTTGCCTCCCACTGTCTCCTTGACTCATGAATTCTCTCTCTCGAAAGAATCCTCTTCTTGATACAAAGACCACATTATCACTGGGTCTGTAGAAGATGTAGCCAAAGGATTTCTATGGTTAGCCGATGAAAATACACCTTTTGCTTTGGGGTTCAAGCTTATCGTGAGTCTCGCGTCTCACGAAATCCTCACAACCCCAAATCTTGATGTGGTCTAGATTGGGAACTTTTCCAGTCCACATCTCGTGAGGTGTTTTGGCAACCTTCTTTGTAGTGACTAGATTAAGGATATGGGCGGCAGTCTCTAAGGCATACCCCCAAAATGAGATTGGTAGCGAAGCTCGACTCATCATGGAACGAACCATGTCCAACAAGGTCCAATTGCGCCTCTTAGCTACACCATTCAACCGTGGTGTCCTAGGAGGTGTCAATTGTGAGATAATTCCACATTCCTTAAGATAGTCAAGGAACTCAGTACTAAGATACTCACCACCATGATCGGATCGAAGCATCTTAATGTTCCTACCCAACTGATTCTTCACCTCTTGCATAAACTCTTTGAATTTCTCAAAGGTTTCTGACTTATGCTTGATTAAGTAGACATATCCATATCTACTAATATCATCAGTGAAAGTCACATAAAACCGATTAGCATCTCTTGTGGCGGTTCTGAAGGGTCCACACACATCCATGTGTATGAGTTCCAACAAACCTTCAACCCTAACACAAGTGCCAGTAAAAGGTGACTTTGTCATTTTCCCAAGCAAACAAGATTCATAACTATCATCTGACTTTAGGTCAAATGACTCCAAGACTCCATCCTTTTGGAGTTGTCCTATGCGTTTCTTGCTTACATGTCCAAGACGACAATGCCATAAAGATGCTTTATCTAAGCTAGTGGAAGAGTCAATATACAATACATTATTTCCTAGATTATCTACAATAGATACAGTTTCATACACGCCATCACAAGGTAATGCTTTAAAATAATGAACATTATTAAAGGAAGCATCAATACTACCATTATTATTATCAAAATAAAAGGTAAAACCTTGTTTATAGAATTCATGAAAGGAAATAACATTTCTTGCCATTTCTGGCGAATAATAACACTTATTCAAATCTAATGTAAACCCACTATTTAGCACTAAGGAATAAACTCCTATCTTGGTGACAGGTGATGCTTTCCTGTTTCCCATGATCAAGTTTATCTTTCCCTGCTCCACATTCTCACTTCTTCTTAGTCCCTGCAAATCACAACATATGTGAATACCATAACCGGAATCAAGGACCCAACACTTAGAATGATGTGAGTTATTAGACAATATAGTGTATATACCTGCATGGTTGGGTTTTACTTTCCCATCCTTCACATCTTGCTGGTACTTTGGGCAGTTTCGCTTCCAGTGAGACTTTTCATGACAATAGAAGCATTTAGCCTCATTAGGGTTAGCAGAAGGAGTGACAGAACCTTTCATTGTTTTGCTTGAAGAGGAGCCTTCAAGGGTCTTACCCTTGGTACCCTTAGAAGGGTTCTTTCTCTTCTTCCCTTTGCCATGCCCGATTGCCAAGACATTGGCCGCAGTAGGAGTAGGAGTAGGAGTAGTAACAACTGACTTACCCTTTAGAACACTTTCCGCGGTCTTCAAGAGTCCCTGAAGTTTACTAAGGGTGACTTCTTCCTTGTTCATGTGATATGTCATGCGGAATTGATCATAACACGATGGTAAGGAGTGCAAAATGATGTCTATTGCTAACTCCTTGGGGAAGTTCACATTCAGCTTCAATAAACGGTCCACATACCTTTGCATTTTCTGCATGTGGCCCATGATGGGTTCACCATCCTTCATTAGGGTTGTTATCATGGAGGGGATTATTTCATATCGCTCTTGACGAGCACTCTGATGGTAATGGTCCATCAAGTCCTGGTGCATCTCAAAAGGATAATAATCCTCATAGGACTTTTGGAGCTCGGCTGTCATGGTGGCCATCATGATGCATGCTACTTTTGTAGCATCCCTTTCATGTACCTCATAATCAGCAAGCTCTTCAGGAGTAGCAGTTAGCTCGGGTACCTTTAGCTCCTTGTCGAGAACACATTCTTTGTTCTCATACCGACTGACCATCCTGATGTTCCTGATCCAATCAGTAAAGTTGGATCCATCGAAGATGACTCTCCCACAAAGATTCATGAGAGAGAAAAAGCTAGTAGGGTTAGAGCCAGAAGCATTGTTATTGGAAGACATCTAAAAAGAAGAGGGAATAGATTAGATTAGATTTAGAGATAGTCCTTAATAAAACACCCAAACGTAGTATTAAGGCTAGGACCCAACACAATATTTTATAACTTAGAAGAGGGATGCCGTAATCTAAGCTATAAGATACTTAAAGGTAGGTGAATGACGATTCACCAATTTCCACCATGAAAAATGAAATTTTAATTAGGTTTTAATTGGTTTAGAAACTCCTAGATTCTTTGATATTCATTGAACTTTCTTCAATGGCATGTTTCAATCTCGAGTGTGTCCTTCAGGTTTTGTGACTGGGATGCCGAGGATCACAAAACAAGGTGTGAAGTAACCATGCAAATTACTTGGTACCCTTAATTTACTACCCCTCAATCGATGTGCCGGTTAACCACACACGCTCCATCGATACTATGATAAACATTAAGTCACCCTTCACCTACCTTGTTAAGTTCAAGTTAGTGTGCCGGTTAACCATACACGCTCCACTAACGACTTAAACGAAGTGTAAAGTGTAATTCCATGGATTAGCACGTTATTCACATTTTTCCTGAAGTAACTAAGATTGGGAATTTAATAAAACATGTAGTTACTTTATAATTATCATTATACTTTTAATGAGAATTTATAAGTCCTTGTCCTACCCATTCGGCTAACGACCCTCCACCAGTCAAGCAAGCGGTGGGTGAGAGTGGACACCCATTAAGTTGCCATTTTATAGGCAACAACCTTATACCCACCTTATAGACTAGCTTCGTGAATGAGGCATACTAGCGGTAAGACGACTTTGATCTTATACATATATATATATTATTAATAACTTATAATATTATAGGTATAAGGGTTGAATTTTAACTTTTAAAATTCTAAGGGTTGGAACTAAAGTTTTTAATATGACTTTACTTGTTCCAAAACTTGAGGGCAAGTTTTGTAAACTTTCAAAACTTTTCATTTCTTGTAACTTATGAGTTAAATAGAATATTAAAAATGAAGTCTCTTCATTTTTCTAACTCTTGTGTTCTTTTAATGGTTTTAATTCAAGTGTGACTCTTGGTTTTCCATAACTTGAGGACAAGTTATGGACTCCATTAAAACACATTATGATCAAGAATTAAACTACCAAGTAGGTTACAAACAATTCCTATGATCATCTAATCTTCATAAGTTCAAGAACATGAATATGAACATTTCAAGAATCATAAATTACTCATAAATCTTGTAATTTTTGATTATAGCCATTGTAAATGGATTAGCATAAACATTACACCATCTAAAACAAGTTTTATAACACCAAAACAGTTTAGGGTAATGTTTCTAGTCCATTTCCAGCAGCAAAAGTCGAAAATCTGCATTCTGTGGCTCCTACTCGTCGAGTGCACAAACCTACTCGCCGAGTAGGATGAAGATACACATGTACTCGGTGAGTCCCCCCATGGACTCGGCGAATTCATCAGGCAGACAACATGTTTTTCGACTTTTTCCAATATTTTGCATCAAGTATCAAACAAACAAGCCTAGGCTCTGATACCACTGATGGGTTTTGAGCATTCTAACACTTCCTAAGTGTACATGCAACCCTAATAAACCTTGGGTCTATGTTTGTCTAAGATACATGCAAATAATTATTTTTCCAAGGTTCATATCCTAACTAGCATGGCATGGGGAACATGAATCAAATAAAGCTAGTAGAAATACTTACCTTGTAGTTGTAGTTTATTGCTTGGAGTTTTAGAGCCTAGCACCAAATAGTGTGGATGCCTCAAATGGAAATCACAAATCACCATAAACTTGGAACTTTGAGAGAATAGTCACTACTATCTTGAAATCAGCCCTCTTTCTTTACTCACCTCAACTAGTGTGATTGCAAGAACCAAAGCCTCCTTTATATAGTGTGGTGGATTAAGGTTACATCCATGTAAACCCTAATACTCATGTCTCTTCGTTTCCATGAGATCCATGGGTTAAAGCTCCATGGAGTATCCATGGACTTTCCATGCAAGCCTAGCCCATTCCAAATAAGAATTAGCCCACACTATATAAATATAGAAGCCCATATTTAATTAGTAATACTTTTGATCTCTAAATTAATCCTAGATTAATTATAGATCAATACTAATTAAATAATATGATCTTATATTAATATATTAGAACTTATAATATATTAATAAATCATAACTTATACTATTCTCCAAAGATTATCCATAAATTGTTTGGGTGAAGTGCAACGCAAATGGACCATGCTCGGTCGGGTCTAGTACCTACCAAATATAGTTATGGACTTAGTCACTATATCCAACAGGTACGAGTGGTTACGTGATATGGTTGGTTGATGGTTTATGGGAGCTGAAGGATGCAACATCCTGTCAGCGCGTAAGGGATAGAACAAGAGGGTGGAACATGATTCGTTCCATGTTGCAAGTTATCAGGGTTATCACCAATTTTGGGTGAAGGAAGATGGATTATTTTCTTAGCAGAGCTCAGTGGGTGTTTGTGGAATCTAGCGTTGCAGGGCACATAAGCATGTCCCTGATATGAAGGGTTATTACTATCGGGTGAGTCGTGGTTAATTCGTGGTGCTATTGAGTTGAAAGGACGAGGATCGGCTTAGAGTAGTGGCAAGGATGCCACATGAGAATAAGCCATAAGCCATTTTAAGAGAGATGCAGAAGTAGGGTTTGTAAGAGCATGAGTTGGTTGAGAAGTTGGAGTTTGCAGGGCAAGGGGTTTGTTCTGACGCGTATGCTGCAGTAGGCTTCAAGGATGAAGCCTAATTTAAGTGGGGGAGAGTTGTAACACCCCAAATTTCAAATGTTCAATGAAGGGCCAAATGTTTAAAAGTTGGAAAGGGAATCGACGGGTAGATCCGCTTACTCGCCGAGCCGGAGCGGGATTCTGTCGCGGTTTAAGTGGCCAACTCGCCGAGTCGGCGGCTTGGACTCGACGAGTTGGTGCTGAAGAGAGAAAACCCTAATTCCAGGGGTTGTGCCCTATACAAGCACATTATAACCCACCCTCAGCCTCTTGGCTACCCTTTTGAGATCCAGAAACCCTAGAATCGTGTGAGCTTCCATTAATAGAGAGAATAGAGCTTTGGAGGAGAAAATATTGGAAAGGGGCTTGAATATCACGAGGCTTGCTGCAAAGGAGTGGTGTCGATCCGGGATCTACTTCAGTTGGAGCTTATATTGGAGGTAATAATCTGCTGCTTGTGCTCTTTTGCATCTAGATCTATTATCAATTTAGATTTGGGGCATTTTTGGTATGATTGAGAGCTATTTCGAGTTAGAGGCTTAGATCTGAGGTTGTTACTTTAGATCTAGACTTGTGATGGTTCAAAATGTCATAAAGCTTCTGTCTAAGAGTTGTTGGTAAATCCCCTTTGTCATAAACCCTACCCCTAGAGTGTTTTGGGCCTATATCTCCTTGGTTTCACGTAAAGTTTGCAACTTTATGTAAGGGTTAGACTGTAGAAGAGTGGATCTATGGATTGGAGCCCCTGCATGGCTCGAAAAGCCTCTGTATGGATTGAGAACTAAAGAGACTCGGAAAGTCACATGGGTGTACTTGACGAGTTGTATGAACATGAGCATGGACTCGGCGAGCTGGAAGAACAAGTCGGCGAGTCTGTTGAAGATTGCCTTGGACTCGGCGAGTCTGGTCACGGAACCCTAACCTTTTCTGGTTAAAGCCTCGAATCAGTGAGTCAAGGGGTGACTCTGTGAGTTGAGCATGATGGGACTCGGAGATCGTTGGACTCGACAAGTCTTGGGGTGACTCGGCGAGTTGAGTCGTGTACTAAGCGTTTTCAGAGTTGAAGGACTCGACGAGTCAATGAGTTGACTCGAAGAGTAAGGTCAGTCAGGAAGTTTGACTTTTTCTTGGACTTTAACTTTGTCCTTCAAGGGTGTTATGGTAATTGGTTATTTATGACAATGGTCCATTGATGGCAATAGGTGTTGGAGTTTGGAACAGTGCTTCGGGTGTGTGCTTCTGTGGTCCGGTTCTTCATTTCAGGTGAGTTATCCTCACTGTACGCAAGGGTCTAAGGCACCAAGGCCGGCCCTTTGAATTGTTGTTTAGAGCTTGTTATGTTATGTGATGATATGCGTGCTAGTATCCTGGTAGATAGGATAATGATATGAGGATATGCCTTGTTAGCTTAGTATCCTAGAGGAATGGATAGTTAAGTGACGGTTAGTTTTGTTGGATCAATGCCCTGGTAGTTGGTTAGTGGTTATTTATAGACCTGTAGTTGGTCTTGCCTTATGTATGATGGTAGGAGGTTACCTGCGAGTTATGTATGTTGAGCGGTAGCAGAGGGTATTCCATCTCGGTAGGATGATAGGGCCCTAGTATGCTGGTTGTGCAGAGTATTATGTGGTTTCCTGTTATGTGTGCATGTTTGCTAGTGTAGGGCATTCCAACCCGATGGTTGTAGGCTAGGAGTATTCCATCCCGGTAGGATGATTAGACTCATAGTAGGTTGGCATTCCAACCCTATGGTTGAGGGGCCTGGGGTATTCCATCTTGAGGGATGATTGGACCCATAGCAGTGGTAGTTACTGTATGTATAGGGAGTGGGGCATTCCAACCCGATGGTTATGGGTCAGGAGTATTCCAACCCGGTAGGATGATTGGACTTATATTATGTTGGCATTCCATCCTGATGGTTGAGGGGCCTGGGGTATTCCATCTTGTGAGATGATTGGACCCATAGTAGTTATTGTTGTACGTATAGGTGTATGGGCATTCCAACCCGATGGTTGTGGGCCAAGAGTATTCCATCCTTGTAGGATGATTGGGCTTGTAGTATGTAGGCATTCCAACCCGATGGTTGAGGGCCAGGGGTATTCCAACCGGAAGGTTGATTGGACCCATAATATGTTCTTCTTTGTTGTATGCATATGTTTATGTGTGTATGGGTACTTTGGGGGAACTCACTAAGTTTTCGGGCTTACAGTTGTGGTTTATTGTTTCAGGTGCTTCAAGAGATCGTGGCAAGGCGAAGGCGTAATCGTACCGCTCCTCATGTTTTATGATCTATGTGATATGGATCTGGGGGATACTCTGATGTTTAAACTATTTGAAAACAAGATGTACGAACTTAATGGTTTTTGAATGAAATAATTTTTTTTAAATTGGTTGAAATTTTTGGTCGTTACAAGTTGGTATCAGAGCCTTGGTTTGAGTGAATTGGAGGAAAATTCGTGTGAATCCAGTCTCAAATCAAGGAGAGATTTTCAAAAAAATAGTTTTCAAAAGGTTTTCAAAGTAAGTAAAGGAGGACGTAGAGGGTACGATCAGCCGGAGCCAGTAAGTTACCCCAAAATACCATACAAGTTGTTTATTTATGTGAAATGTTAGAATAGCATGCTAGTACTAGGATAGGTCTTGGCTCCAAACGTCAACTCTATTCAACCCCTAAAACAAAAACGATTCCTTAAATACAACTCAACATGCCCCAAAACCCCTTATAGGTCAAACTCGGTCAAAGATAAAGTCAAGAGTCCATTTCAATCGTGACATCCCCAATTTCACAGCCAAAAAAGACCAGTTTATTATGCTTTATTTAAAAATCAGAGTATATTTTTAATGAAATATGTTGCGGAATTTTTTCCCAAAAATATAATAAAGAATTTATCAAATCATTTATGAAGAATTGTATTATATTAAAAACCTCAGGATATCATTGTTAATACAGATCGGAAGCATAAATATAAACAACATTGGCCTTATAATATCTATTTATTCTAATGGCCTATAATCCATTGATCTCTCATCAGATCATCACTCATGTGCTCTCTTGCCACTTCCTATATACGAGAAAACTGAGTGGGTCAGGCTTGGGAGCCTAGTGAGCATATAGGTTTTTCAACCCACAATAATTAAGTTTATTAGTTTCATCAAATCAATCAACCCAATTACCTGTTCCCGTTATCCTCACCTTACGTCCCTAAAACATCTATCATAAGGGACCTATCCTAAGGATTTTCACCGGGATGGACACTACAGTTAAGGGGATTCCTCATCCATATATGTCTGTAAGGCAACCATGAGGGGGATGGAGTACACCAGTAAACACATCATTCACAAAAACCTACAGGTTGCGAGCCTGCTAGCGTTCCACTAGACTGTCTAGAATAGTCTGTGGTCGTAATATATACTTTGCTAGATGACTAAATCATCGTCAACATCGAGGCCTCTCATTATTTTATTTCATCACACCCTAAATATTTCATCTACCCATGTTTTACCCCAACATATTTGTAGATATAAAATACATATACAATTTAAATCATTTAAAACATGTATAAAATGTTCATCCAACATAGATATCAGGTAAACAGATTATATGCACACACATAGCACGTAATTTATATAAAATACTTCATATCTATGTGTAAGATGAAAGTAATTATGAACTCACATTAGTAGCTTGATTGGATAGAATCTAACTAGAAATGGTCAACGGTTCGTGATCTTTGGGCTCGGGACGCGGAACGGTTTCAGCAAACGAGAGATAGAAAGAAAGTTTAGGTGTAAAGAGTGAAATGGTCGAATTTGCTATTTATAGGTAGTTTTGGGCTTTCTCATGTTGTAAGCCACATATGATCACGTCGTGAGCCATGCCTGCTCACTCAGTAGACTTGTCATTTGCGTCCCTAGCTTCGGAAGGTGTCCGTTTGACTCCTCACGTCGTGAGCTTTTGACTTATCCCTCCAAAGTTTCCATCTGCATTCTAGGCTTGAAAAGTGTCCGCTTGACTCCTCACTTCATGAGAATCTACGCTCACGTCATGAGTCCACTCGGATTATGGTTTTCTGACACTTGTCATGCTCTCAGACAGTTGTATCTTTGGAAGGTCATAACTTTTGCACATGAGCTCCATTTTTGACATTCTTTATATCCATGCGTAGGTGGAGACGTACTCTACAACCTTCCTTTAGAACCCTAAGGCTAAAAAGTACTTTATCATAAACTCACTTTTTTTATGATTCCTGGTGTCGTGCCGGTTTTTTTGCAAAACTTCGACAAAACCTTATCAACTCGCCTTGTTCACTAAGTAACACACAGAGTTAGCCAGAATTTCAACAGCTTGATGCATTAAGCTGTTTCCATCGAATTTTGGAGCTCTAAATCTTAAATCTCCTCCAAAATGATGTCTAGAAGGGTAAAGTTTCCAACTTTACCCTTAGGAACCACCAAAATGAGTCAAACCCAAACCCTAGACTCATTAGAGTGAAGCTTGACCCGTTAAGCCCTTAATCTCCAAAGACATAGTCCTAAACTGCAGATCTGGCATCCGAAGGTTGGAAATTCACATAAAGTTTCCAACTTTACGTTCATGCATGCTAAAAAGATGCTATAAGGCTCAAGAATGGCGTACTAATGGGCTTAATTCATGAATGGGACCTAGAACCTAGTAAAGCTTGCAACTTTAAGCCAAATGAGGCCACAAAATGGCTAGATCTAACATGACAACCCCAGGAACACACAACTTCTTAGACAACCCAACCATGAGTCCGAAATAAAGATAAAACCCAAAAAAAGAGATCTAAACAATAATAAAGCAAGGTATAAACTTGATAGCTCCAAGAGACTGCAACAAGTGGGGAGATTTTGGATCTAAGTCTTCCCTCCAAGCTATACACCTTCAACTTCAAAGCTTCTTCAAAAGAGTACAAAAAGATCAACACTCAAGGCCCTTCACAAGCTCGTACACTCACAAAGGAAGATAATACACACTATTAGGATTTATGGACAGAGGAGGCTGGTAAGGAGGCCAACCAAGGGACTTAAGGCCTTTAAATAGGGAGCAACACCCTAAAAATTAGGATTTCCTTCCCAACCGCCAACACGCCAAGTTGATACACCTCGACTCGCCATGTTGGTTCATTAATTTCCATGGAAAAAGTCATCCTAACATGCCGAGTTGAAGCTTCCAACTCGCCAAGTCCTAAAGGAAATATAAACAATTTGGAGAATAAGCTCATACTGGAACCAAGCATTATAGAATACCTGGATTGGAGTACAACTCTCCCCCAATTGAACTAGACTTCCTCCTCGAAGTCCGCTATCGCAAATAGATCTGGTTAATGCTCTCACGTCTCGTCCTTCGGCGCCCAAGTCAATTCGGAGCCCTTCTGGTGCTGCCATTACACCTTCACTAGCTTCACCAACTTGTTACGAAGAGCTTTAGCTTTTTCTATCCAATACTGCAATGGGGTTCTACACAAAATTCGGGCTCCTATCCACATGAATATCATCCAAATAAATAATTGCGGCCTCATTTCGCAACACACTTCCAGAACTCTGCTACACCTCCGCCCACACAACATCTCGAGTGGAGGTCGGTAAATACTAGCCTGGTAAATATTGTTGTAAGAGAACTTTGCTAACGGAAGGTAACTATCCCAACTCCCCTCAAAGTCTAAAACACATGCACGAAGTATATCCTCAAGTGTCCGGATTGTCCACTCGCTCTATAAGTCTGGGGATGGTAAGCTATGCTAAAAAGCAGCCGAGTACCTAACTCCTAATGAAACCTCCTCAAGAATTTGGAGGTGAATCGAACATCACGGTCTGAGACCATGGAATCCGGCTCTCTGTGCCTAACCACCACCTCCCGCACATAAATATCTGCTATTTTATCCACAAAGATAATCTCATAAAACGGAATAAGACGAGCACTCTTGGTCAACCTGTCCATAATAACCGAAATGGAATCAACACTGCACGCCGTCCTAGGTAACTTCATGATAAAGTCCATGGTCATCTTCTCTGATTTCCACATGGGGATGGGTAACGACTGAACCTTTCCGTGAGGCATCTGATGCTTGGCTTTGACCTTCTTATAGGTTAAACACCGCTTAACACACCAAGCAACTTCCCGCTTCATGTTAGGCCGCCAGTAGCTCGATCTCAGTTCTTGGTACATCTTTATAGCCCTCGGATCTATAGAAAATTTGGACTTATACGCCTCCTCCAAAATCTTTTGTCACACTACCCCAAATGCCGGAACCCAAACTCTGCCACACTGAGTCAATAATCCCCGACTGTCTCGAACAAACAATGGAATTTTTCCCCGAATCCGCTCAATCTTCCAATTCTCCTTTTTCAATCCCTCCACCTGTGCCCCCTTAATCATATCCATCAAAGGTGAGGTAACCTTCATCCTCAAGCAAATGTCTCGGATCGGAGCACCTGCCATTTTACGGCTTAATGCATCGGCCACCACATTGGCCTTCCCGAGATGATACAAAATATCGCAGTAATAATATTTCACGACATCTAACCATCTCCTCTATCGCATATTCAGATTCTGCTGATCCATCAATTACTTCAAACTATTGTGATCAGTGAAGACGGTGCATCGAACTCCATATAAATAATGCCTCTAAATCTTGAGAGCAAACGCCACCACCCCCAATTCCAAGTCATAAGTGGGGTAATTCGTCTCATGAGGCTTCATCTGCCTCGAGGCGTAAGTAATCACATGCCCCCTTCGCATCAGAACAACTCCCAAACCCAAAATAGAAGAGTCACAAAATCATCCAATCCCTCGGGTAGCGCCAAAATCGGGGCCTTGCATAATTTCTGTCTCAAAGTCTCGAATACCAATTGCTGATATGGACCCCACCGAAAGGTCACACTCTTCTTGGTTAAGCAGGTCAAAGGTACGACAATCTTGGATAAATCCTGGATAAATCTCCGATAGTACCCCGCTAGACCCAATAAACTCCGGATCTCAAATGTGTTCTTCGGAACCTCCCAACGCATTACCGCCTCAATCTTGTCCAGATCTACCAAGATACCCTATTGGTTGGTGCTGTGCATTAGAAAATGCACCTCACACAACCAAAACTTGCATTCAGAGAATTTGTCATATAGCCTCTCCCTCCTCAAGGTATCCAACACCTCCCTTAAATGATGATCGTGCTACTCCTTGGTCTTAGAATAAACCAATATATCATCAATGAAAACGATCACATACCGATCCCACATCGGCCTCCAAACTGGGTTCATGAGATCCATGAACGTTGTTGGAGCGTTGGTGAGCCCAAATGGCATCACCACAAACTTGTAATGACCATAACTAGTTCTGAAAGTCGTCTTCGGTATATCCTCGTCCCTGATCCTCATCTGATGATACCCCGACTGAAGATCAATCTTGGAAAACCAAGATGCACCATGAAGCTGATCAAATAATTCATCAAATCATATCCAAAAGATCAGAGTATCCATAAAAATAATGCGGAAATACTGAAGAGTAGGTGATGCGCCATCAAGTCGGGCCCTTTCCCTTAGAACCAGAAGTACCTGAAACAGCCAACAAACTGTAAGCAAATGCTTAGTGAGTTCCCAAAATATACAAACATACAACCACATAATACCATGCAATATATATATATATATATACATATATATACATATATATATATATATATATATATATGTTGGATTAGTGTCTAAGTCCATAACTATTTTGGTACGTATTTGACCCGATGGTGCATGGTCCTTTTGGGTTGCCTTCACCAAAGCAACATGATAGGATGAATTATGGAGAGAAAGGATTAATTATGATTTATTAATATATTATGAGAATAATATATTAAACGAGAAATCATATTGGTTAATTAATATTAGTCAAGAGTTAATTGATAATTAATTTTGTGGCTAAAAGAGAATTAATTAAACTTAAGGGACTGGAACTGTAATTATAAGATAATTGCATTTCGGCTATGGAGCACCTTGGAATAATAGGTTGGACGAATTTTATGGGGAAACCCATTAGAAATTGTCCAAGGGATATTCTAAAAGGGTCTATGGGCTGCTTAGGGCTTAAGCAGTCAAATTAGGGTTTCCTAGTTGAAAACCCTAATAGCCTACATGTATATATAGTACCCTTAAGCCCCAAAAACGTGGATTAGAGTTCCTCTAGGGTTTTGGACGTTTTTGGGCAGCCTCCTCTCTCCTTATTCTTCATCCTCTTGCTCTTGGTGTTTGTGAGCCATTAGAGGAGTGACAATTGTGACTCTAAGCTTTCTAATGTCATTGTAAGGAGGAATTGAGATTGTTATTGCTACATAAAAATCAAAGGTAATTCTGTAAGCCCTAATTTCAGTTTATAATATGTTAGATCTAAGATTGTAAGTCTTGGATACTTTGCATGTACAATAGAGAAACCTAGATCCAAGCATTAGGGTTTGTATGAGCACATAGGATTGTTCTTATGGCTAAAACCTATCATTGGTATCAGAGCCAAGCTAGTTTCTGTTATATGTGATGCTATGTAGAATTATTAACTGAAAATCGAATTCTGGCCTTCTGTACGAACTGACTCGGCAAGTCACTTCATGGACTCGGCGAGTCTGCCCTACTCGGCGAGTTCTAATGTGTGACTCGGTGATTCGGAGCGTCAGACAGAGGGAATTTCGGATTTACTTGCTGTTTTGCGTAAGGATAATTACCATATTCGTTTTAAACTAATAAAATACGTTTTTATTGCTTCTAAAAGATTATCCTTACCAAAACACAAGATAATTACCAATTGATTAGATAATAACTTCCTTATATGATTAAAGATTGATTATTTGTATTAATTGGGTAACTTATCTTGGAAGAAATTGAAATTAGGTCAAATATAGATAATGACAATATTAATTGTTTGATTTCTATTATTTGTTATTTGATCCTTGTGTTGTGAAAAAGTTTCAATTGTGCCCATGTATGTTTTATGGTTTAAATTTGAACTTAAAGGTTTTGTTTTGAAATTTAAATAGTTGAACCCCTAATGTTTTGAAATGTTTCAAAAGTTTCCCTCACGTTTTGGAATTTAAAAGTTGATTAAAAGTTTAATTTAGAAATGTTAAATTCTAAAACCCTAGTATTGTTTTGAAAACTTCATATCACACCCTTATGGTTTTATTAATTAATTAAAGTGTATAATTATTAAATTAGACTACCTAGTATTTTGAAAGTCTTACCGTTAGTAGGCCTCAATCACGAAGCTTGTCACACCCCTGAACCAAGGATGGCGGAAACGTCCAGGGATGGAGGACTTCATGTGTAGTATCATAACAACAATGGTAATAGTGATGAAAGTAAACACAACCAACATACATATAATTGAAAAAGTTACATCATTGTATGTATTACATGTTTCAAATTCAATTACAATATGTTGACAAAATAAGATAAGTTTGACGCCTTAACGTCCCATCCTCAAAAGTATTTTGTTATCTGCTTAGCGATTCCCTGAGAATACAAGCAGTTTGAAAAGTGTCAACACAATGGTTGGTGAGTTCATAAGTATTCGGATATCTTTATGAAAAAGCTCGTCAAATAATGGCCTAGTTGTTCCAGAAAAATCCGATATTTTTCTTAAAGTGAGTAATGTAGTTTTGAATCCGAAAACTGTAATGCATGAGTAGTCTTCCATATTTACAGAAAATAATGCATGTTTATTTCAATTTAAACGCATATGATATTAGTGAAACTCTCGAAATTTCTCAAATTTGTTAATATTTTCTGTGCGTGTAGTCCTAAATCTTAGGACCAAGAAAGTAACAAGTATTGTCCATACTTAAAATTATAAACATGATATCACATGATGTGTAGTCGTAAATACCGAAACCGAAAACGTGCAGTAATGCCCGTACTTATTGAGATAAAAGTGACTTCAAAATCGTCATAAAACTCGTTTCAGTTTTATAAAAATCCCGTAAACTTTATGTATTGTTATATCCTTATGTGAGCCGCTATAATCATACTTAAGACTAATGAACCTGCCACGACGTTTCTCAGGCGTCGATTAACTGAAATGACAATTATCACCCGTAGACCTGCAGGTCCGACTGTAGCTAGCAGCAAGGTGTGGGGTGTCAATCCCAATATAGATCTATATATAACTATCACGTTCTCCCTCCGGGAGACTCTGATTATAACGTACAGGATTTTATATTCCGCACTCGGACGTACGGAAAGAGAGTGTCTCACAATTTAGGTTAACAAGTTTACTAGTTGTATGCGGAAGTGTAAAACCTTTCTGTATGAATGTACCCTTTTCGTACGTGTGTGTTAGGTGATGTATTGAAAACTATACTTGTTATAGTTTTATCCAAAACGTTTGTAATATATAAGAATTCTTTTATGAAAAGGTGTTAGGATTATAAAATCCAATAAACTATGCGTATTATAGTTTATGTGTATGTATACGTGTTCTAGATGAATGAATAATCTTATCATGAGTGACTTATTTTTCAGTTTAAGATGATAAAATTTACAACATATCACATTCAATACTTAGAACTTGACAATATACACCTTGCTCAACACAATACAAAGTGTAGTAAAAATTACAAGCTGTTAACAAATTTTCAGCCTTTCTACACTGTTTTTGAAACTTTATAGGAAAATCATACGAAGTCGAAAACTAAATCCGTAAATTCTGGGAGTTCCCAAAATGTGTCTAGTTTACTCATAATTTTTATCATGATTTTTAATGACCTGCAACTTAGGTGAAAAAGTCCATAATCACAGACTGGTCCGGATTGGTGTTTGAAATGATAGGCAGTTTTGTAAAAATCACCATAAATTGTAGAAAAATCGTATGGAGATGTGCAAGTAGTCATTTTAAAGCTAAGAAGTGGAACTACATGCACCTAAAACAGTTTTGAAAACTAAAATGTTTAAGGTGTCCAAAACAGTCCGTGAATGGAGTCCAACTTTTCTGATGAAAGCTGTTAGAAAGTTTTAGTTATGTTCTTGGTGTTTTAACTTGTATTCCCCCCCTAAAAACTTAAGAAAACATGAAAATGTAGGGGTATGAACTCACCTTGTGTGATTTCAGTAGATAAGTGTTGAAGAAAAGAAGTGTTCAATCCAAGAACACTAGAAGGATCGCTTGAAGATTCGAAGCTCTAACACAAATATAATGGAGTTTGTGTAAGATATCCATGATTTGAGTGGAAATAACTAAGATAATCATAAAGGAAATGGATTATGCTTACCAAAGGTGGAGGAAACTCTCAAGATCAGCCCTTGAATCTTGGATTTCTAGAGAGAGAGAGTGAGAGAGAAGGAGTTTGATCTTCTTGTGAAAATGAGAGCAAATGAGAGGAAAATGGGGAGAGAGGGTGAATATCCAGCTCTCAAAGCATGGGAGGTGGCTTGTGAGGGAGGTAAAAAGTACAAGGTATGGTGGGGAGGAGTGTGGGTTGTCATGGAGTGGACATGGGGGTTGCTTGCGTCATAACTAGGGTAAGGTCAACACTTCTTCTTTTTGTACTCTACCAACTCCTTTTTAAATAAAATTTTACCCTTAAAATGTGATTAAATCATTAATTTAGGGGTCCTATAATTAAAAATAAAGTTTTGGGTGAAAATCCCATGTTAAAATAATCAAAAATGGGTTTAAAATGCAAAAATGGGTAAAAATAGGCGAAATCCGAGCTGCCCAGCGAGACCCTTCGGATCTCGGCCGAGGCTCGGTCCTCTGGGCGAAGGTTCGGACGCTGGGGTTGAATCCGGAGGCGAAGGCGCGAAGGGTGGCTCGGCTCGGACGCGGCAGGCTGAGGCGGGGAGGCGAAAGCGCGAGGCGAGCTCGGCTCGGAAGCGGTGCAGTCCGAAGCGAAAGCGAGAAGCGGGTTCGGTCCGAGCAGCTATCCGACGCGAAGGTGGAGTTCGGTCCGAAGGGTGGCTAGAACCGAAGCTACTGTTGTGAACAGTAGTGAACAGTAACTTCGGTTCGGACCTTCCTTCCATATGAGGTTCGGTTCGGACCTTTCTTCTTAGCAGGGTTCGGTTCGGATCTCTTTCATGGCCGGGTTCGGTTCGGATGAACAGTACTTTCGGTTCAGCTCATGAACAGTACTTTCGGTTCGGACCCTCATGAATAGTGCTTTCGGTTCGGTTCGTGAATAGTACTTTCGGTTCGGAGGGTTCGCTCCCTTAAGTCCGTTTTTCGCGTAGACTTCCGTTCTTGGGCTATTTTCGCCAAATTCGAGGGTCGGGATGCCCCGAGTGATTATAGGAAGTTGGGAGAGATTTCGAGAGAGATTTGAGAGAGATTCCTCGTTCTCAGAGAGATTTGGGAGAGATTCGACGTACTTGGAGAGATTTCGCATACGAAGAGATACGTGAGAGAGATTTCACATACTTAGAGAGATTTGGGAGAGATTTGACATACTTGGAGAGATTTGGGAGAGATTTGACATACTTGGAGAGATTTCGCATACAGAGAGATATGTGGGAGAGATTTCACATACTTAGAGAGATTTGGGAGAGATTTGACATACTTGGAGAGATTTGGGAGAGATTTGACATACTTGGAGAGATTTGGGAGAGATTTGACATACTTGGAGAGATTTCACATACAAAGAGATATGTGAGAGAGATTTCACATACTTAGAGAGATTTGGGATAGGTTTCACATACTTAGAGATATTTGAGAGAGATTTCACATACTTAGAGATATGTGGGAGAGGTTTCACATACTTAGAGAGATTTGGGAGAGGTTTCACATACTTAGAGAGATTTGGGAGAGGTTTCACACACTTAGAGAGATTTGGGAGAGATTTGACATACTTGGAGAGATTTCGCATACAAAGAGCTAGAGTGAAAACGATTAAGAGTGTCTTCGTGTGTGATGAATGAGAGTGTTCGGCTTCGAAATGCAAGGTCTTTAGACCCCGTTGTGCCATGATTTAGGATCTTACGCACTCCCTATGAGTATGCAACATTGTATTATTGTTTTTGTTCATTGTTTAGCACTAATGCTAAGGAAATTTAAACACATGAACTTTCCAAGTGGTGTTTTCTCATTAGAATAGTGAGTTATACAGTAATTACATAATATAAACCCTATCATACAAGGTTTTAATCGAGTTGACCGGTTTGACTCGTTGACCTTGACCGGCTTAGACTTGACCCGATTTTGACTATTGTCACAAAGCTGGTCTATAAGGGATGTTAAAGGAAATTACCTATAAAATGGCGATTGAATGGGTATCCACTCTTACCCACCGCACTCTTGACTAGTGGAGGGTCGTTAGCCGAACGGGTAGGATAGGACAGAAACCTTCCATTATAAGTATACTGAATTACAAAAGTAACTGAATGCTTTCATAAAATTCCTAATCTTAGTTACTTTAGGCAAAAGTGAATTGATGCAATCCCATGAAATTACACTTTGTGCCCTTGCGAATACGTTAGTGGAGCGTGTGTGGTTAATCGGCACACTTAATGGTTCTAAGAAAAGGTAGCAAAGGGTGACCCAATGTTTGTCATAGTTCGGGGGAGCGTGTGTGGTTAACCGGCACATCGAATAGGTGACTATAACATGTGGGGGCACCATGTAAGTTTGCATGGTTATTCACACCCACTTTGTGATCCTCGGTATCCCAGTCACAAACTAGAGAGGCATATCGAGATTTAAACATGCCATTGAAAGTTTCAATGAATCTCAAAAGATCTAGGAATTTTCAATAGATTTAAAAATTAAATTTCTTTTTCGTTTTTCATGGTGGAAATTAGTGAATCGTCATTCACTTACCTTCAAATATTCTGTAACTAGATTACGACATCCCTTTTCTAGGTTGTAGAGTATTGTGTTGGGTCCTAGCCTTAATATCTCATTTGGGTGATTTATTAAGGACTCAATCAATCAACTAAGTTGAATTTGATTTTTCTCCCATTTTGTAGATGTCAAAGTATGACAACTATGGTCTTCCTAAATCCCATGGAACAAGATTTTCACATGAAGATGATATTCCACGATTCAATCGAGGAGCATGAGATCATGCTTCACTTCCTTCACCTCCTCCTATTATTCTTCCTAACCCACAAGTTCAAAAGATTGAAAAGTTCAAACTCACTCAATCCCTTTTGGCAAGTAAACATGAAGAAGAAAAGTCAGTGTGTGCACACATCCTGGAGATGAAGTCACACATTGATAGATTGAGAATGTTGGGATCTGTTGTCTGTGAGGAGCTGGCTGTTGACTGGGTTCTTTAGTCACTTCCTAACTCATATAGTGAGTTCGTAAGAGAGTACTATATGATGAACCACGATGTAACCCTCATGGATCTCACCTATATGCTTATTGCTGCTGAATCAGCAATGATTTGGTGCACTGGAAAAGCAAAGTTGATTGGTGGATCGACCTTCCAGACCTCTATGGATATAGGAAATGGCAACTAAAGGCATGCATGATTGAAAAGTTTGATCATAAGAGAAAGGCAAAGTCAGAAGTAGTTCCATGTGCTGTTCCAAAAGAGTCAATTTGCTTTTATTTCCAAGAGAAAGGGCATTGGAGATGAAGCTGCCCTATTTACCTACGAGATCTAAGAGATGGGAGAGTCAAAGCGTATGGATCTGATTTAGGTAAAATCCATTAACTAACTCTTTTAAGTTCCTATTCTAGATTCTTAATACATGATGTGATAAGATTACATTTTGATGTCTTATAGGATCGAAGAAAAGAGAGGAAGCTTAAGGAAAGAAGTGAGCGCAATCTAATCGTGAAGAAATAGATTTCGATCGCATTACTTGAAGATTATAATCTTGTGCTACTACTTGGAGTTAGAATAAGATTGCTAAGAAATATGTATTAACATAGTTTTTCAATTGAATTGCATTGTAAGGAAAAAAAAATTCCGCAATAAAATAAATTTTTATTTTTGTATTATTTATTTATCCTTGCAATGGCGTGTATGAAAAATTGATGTTTGAAAGTTTCTATTATTAGCAATAATGGATTTGATTCTTAATTATGTTATTTGTGGAAAGGTCAAGAATTTACCAAATACGGAAAGTTTCTCATCTCCCAAGTTTCAGATGGATAGAAACTTGGAATCATACAACAAGTATTGCATAATAAATGAGAAATTTCATATTTGGAAATTAGACTAATTCGTTGATAAAGTGTCAAGTGAAGGACTAGGAGATCAAGTACACAAGGTTGTGTGTTGATCAAGTCCACCACAAGAGTGAAAAAGATATTCGTCATGATTTACTAAGGGTTTAGTGGATAAGATTATACTTATAATATTAAGTATAATTCCGAGTTGATTTGAAAGAGTTTAAATCAATAGCAGAACGAATAAGAACAATCAAGTAGGCAGAAAGATAAAAGTTTCTCTATTCTAAGAAGAAGGGAGAGTACTTTTATTATGTTTTATGATAGGTCTTAATGATTAAGAACCATATCTCAATTGATCCTCTAAGTGAGTCTTAGTGCAATTGTATGAAGAGGAATCAAGATTTGAAGAAATGGTTAAAATCAAGAAGTCAATCATACTTCGTTCCAAAACCAAGTCTTAGAGTTAAGATTGTGACATTGAGTGACAAGTCTTATGAAGGTTTATAACATTCATCAAATGTGGAATTTGAAAAAGGTTTTCTTATTACTACACATTTGAAATTGGAAAGTTGTGATGTCTTGGGTAAGACAAAGACCAACTACGACCAATTTTGTGAAATGTTTTGTCTTGATTAAAGCTACACTAACTCTTGAATATTTGTTTGTCGAGAAATGTTCATTGACAAGAGAATCTTATATGTCAAGGAGTCGGTGCGAGTCTTAATGGTCTTGAAAAGTTTCAAGAACTAATCAAGAATAAACCTTATCGATTATCACTAGCACACGACTTGAGGTTTACAACCTATCGTGTTGACACTATCTTGTTTCTGTGCCGTTCCAATTGAGTTAATTATGCATGTAAGTTCTATAAGTTCTATAAGTTCTCATTTGAACACATAAAAGGCAATGACCTTGATCAATGAAAAGTACATTGATAGGAAAGGGTGAGCTGCTTCATGAAGAGATCAAGAATGAGAAGGTTCGGTCCATATGAATTTGGATTTGTCGCAACTTTGGTTTTGACGAATTCGCATGGATAGCAAGACATACACCATTAAAATCTAAGTGTCATAAGATTTCCTCCTTCATGAAGATGATTGTGAGTAAATGCTTTCACTAAGAGAGATTTTAAGAAGATAGTGATTGTGAAATTGTATTCTCGAATTTGATTATGGTTACGGTATCCCTTTCTATAATTAGAATTATGAGATTTGGCAATTAGTCTGAATTGTTTAAGACACACATATGAGCTATCTAAGGCAAAGGTGTATAAATTAAGAAGCTTTGATAAAAGATTATCAAAGCATTAGGTATTAGAAATATAAACTTAAGAAATTCAATAGGTATTGTTTTCTGGAAGTTTAGTTGTTTTCTGAATACATGTCAAAGCTAGTATGATAATATGATAATAATCATCATGATAGTGGGGGCATAAATGTTGTGCTTGTATGATTATTAAGGCAAGTATTGCAAGTTAGCAATATTAATTATAGAAAACAAGAGTTATACTTTGCGAAGTCGTAAGGGTTGAATAGTTGTTTTGCTATAATTAAGGGAGAGAATATTATGCTTCATTTCAAATCTAAAGGCTTAGGTTGTGGAATGTTAATAAATTTAGTCAAGAGTACATACTGCGTTCTCAAAATTTCGATTATGATTGTGGCATCCCTCTTCATAATTCGAATTGTGAGAATGTGACACATAAAATATTATGGCAAAAGATTGATAAAGTATCGTATCTTTATGTAAGACATTATGCATCGTATTCCATACGCTTCGGGTAAAGGATCGATTGCAGATGCTATAATATTTGACCATTCTAAAATTTTCCAAATGTCTAGCGTATTTAGAGGGAAAAAGGACAAGAATCCGTTTTGATTAAGATAATTAAGCAACTATCAAAGGACGATCCAAAGTTCGCTGAGGATTGGTCGCTTGTGAGTAGTTGGAAGTATGGTATTGGATGAATCATATCGACATTATTATGAATAGATAAGATTCTATTAAGAATGAGTTGTCATATGGCAAATATGGAAATGTTTCCATATTGGGAGTTGGATATTGAGAATCTATATCTAGATTAGAAACTTTTATGCAAGAAAGAGTTTCAAAGGAATGTACTTTGAGTGAGAGACATCATATCTATAGAATTGTTTCTAATAGAGATTAGCCAAATCTTGATGATTTTGAGCTATGACCCTACGAAAGAATCATTGCATAAAATGTTAGAATCTAGCATAAGTAATACGAATTTGATATTCTTATACTTATGATAAGGATTGGGAGTTGTGAAATGAGTATGATTGGAAATGTGTTCATTTGATCTATTTCACAAAGTAAGGACCATAGGTAAACATTATATGCATGCTGAGAGCATGGGACAAGTGTAGTAATATTTCAAGTAAGAAGTTAATTACCCGAAACAACAAATAATGAGTAATCAATATGGTGATTAAATAAAATATTTTATTTATACCCAGAATTTGGGACCATATGGGATTAGTATTATTCTTGTGTTTCACTTTGCATGATTTGACTTCCTGAATAATTAAATTGGTTTAGAACAATCGAATTATTCGAACGGACCACAGTCGCTCATATGTTGGAAGTAGGTATGAGTGAAGAGTGTCGTGAATAGGTGTGTGTATTGTCTAAAGTGTATTAGACATAAGCAAATGTTTGATGCAATGTTCATGAGTGCTTATGAATATGATTTGAGCATTGGATTAAACCCACGCTCACTTGGATCACTTCATGAATTTTATCACGAGTGATTGGTGAGACGATAACATCTTATATTCTTGAAACTGAGATGTGCGAGTTGTATCTTGCGAGTCGGTTACACATTGATAATATGTAAACGCACCAATAACTTGGTTTCATAAAACATATTGTTGTGTGTGATTCGGTGAGTGAGTGCAAGCAAGCATTGAATCAAAGTTTATCCGTTCCTTTTATCCAGAGTAGGATGAAAACGATATCTGTGGGCCCCTCGATGATTTAGTGATGAGACCTAAGCGCTTGGCCAAGCGGGGACTAATTTCATGTGTTCAAATGTAGTATGTTGTCAGTCGTCATAAATCGGAAATCAAGAAACAACACATAGACAGAGAGAATGATTTAAATCCATGTCTCAGTCTATACGATATCTAGAATGGAGGAATATATGATCCCTTATCTAAAGGACGCATATCTGATAAGATTAGAGTTGACAGCAGCTTTTGAAAACTACGATTGCAGATCAGGATCTGAAGTCATACGCATAATAGTTATTAGACTTATCCAAGCGGGAGACTGTTGGATTAGTGTCTAAGTCCATAACTATTTTGGTATGTACTTGACCCAATGGTGCATGGTCCTTTTGGGTTGCCTTTACCAAAGCAACTTGATCGGATGAATTATGGAGAGAAAGGATTAATTATGATTTATTAATATATTATGAGAATAATATATTAAATGAGAAATCATATTGGTTAATTAATATTAGTCAAGAGTTAATTGATAATTAATTTTGTGGCTAAAAGAGAATTAATTAAACTTAAGGGACTGGAACTGTAATTATAACATAATTGTATTTCGGCTATGGATCACCTTGGAATAATAGGTTGGACGAATTCTATGGGGAAACCCATTAGAAATCGTCCAAGGGATATTCTAAAAGGGTCCATGGGCTGCTTAGGGCTTAAGCAGTCAAATTAGGGTTTCCTAGTTGAAAACCCTAATAGCCTACATGTATATATAGTACCCTTAAGCCCCAAAAACGTGGATAAGAGTTCCTCTAGGGTTTTGGACGTTTTTGGGCAGCCTCCTCTCTCCTTATTCTTCATCCTCTTGCTCTTGGTGTTTGTGAGCCATTAGAGGAGTGACAATTGTGACTCTAAGCTTTCTAATGTCATTGTAAGGAGGAATTGAGATTGTTATTGCTACATAACAATCAAAGGTAATTCTCTAAACCCTAATTTCAGTTTATAATATGTTAGATCTAAGATTGTAAGTCTTGGATACATTGCATGCACAATAGAGAAACCTAGATCCAAGCATTAGGGTTTGTATGAGCATATAGGATTGTTCTTATGGCTAAAACCCATCAATATATATATATATATATATATATATATATATATATATATATATATAATTGAATTGGACCCCCTCCCTGGTCTTCACCTGGAATGCCATGGGCCTGATAACCAAGTGTCATGGGCTCACTTATGGTCTTTACCTGGAATGCCATGCCCTGTAACATCCCGTTTAAAATAAAATAATTAAATAATAAACCTGAAACCTAAGTAGTAATTTTATTGTTATTTTATATTTTTATTGCTCAAAATTAATGAATAATTAGTGGGGTGTTTGTTTCGGAAGGCCAAATGTTATAATTTTGATTTCCGGGGGCTAAAGTATAATTTCAGGATTTAATTTGCAAAGGATTTTAGAAGACAGGGGGTATTTGGTATTATTTGGACTTAAAATGTAAGGAATTATGGAAGCAGGGGCTGCTTGGTAAATATTTCAGACTGAATTTGTATGGATTTTAAGAGACAGGGACTAAAGGAATAAATGTCGGATTTAAGTTGAAAAGATTCTTATGGATAGGGACTAAATGTGTAAAATACACAAATGGTTGAAGATGGATACGGGTGGAACCCGTCACCTTCTTAGCCTCTATATATAAACATCATAGCCACAACACTCCATGTAACGCTAACCCTGATATTCCTCCCAGCCGCTACCTTATATTTCCGTCTCTTTCAGCCGCCGCTATCGACCACCAAAGTCCACTGGGAACCGCTACTACCAGCAAGACATTCAGGGGGTGATTTTCCATTGCCAACGACGACAGACCATGGCCGTCACTGCTTCCTTCGTGGTTAAAGAAGAGCGGTTATGGTGTGCCGCCATTGTTGCGGTTCCGCCAACCACTCCACCATCGCCATCGCCATCTGTTAAGAAGTTAACAGCACTCCGAGATGTCGTCGATGCTGCTGACCTCGAAGACGAGGGTTGCGGATAATTTTGAGATTCGGTATTGTGACCCATCGTGGTCATTGCAGTGATGGACACGACAACCCCTCGCCTTGAATGACGTTCTTCCTTCTTCGATTCAGTCGCTGCTGTGACCACCGAAACCCATCCGCCGGATGCCACCATTTTTGGTTGGCTGTGTTCGCATCTAGGAAGTCGGGTGTGGGTTGCTGCCACTTGCTGCCTTGTTTCCGTCGCCACCAGCCACCATGGATGGTGGCTGTGTGTAATTTATGTATTCTTAGGTGGGTGTATTGTGTGTGTTGTATTGTGTGAGTGGGAAAAACCTTGGCCGGAATCTTGAAAGAGATCACTACCACCACCATGAGGTGGTGGCTGCCACCATCTGCCGCCGGCGGCCACCACAAGGTGGCTGTGTTTGTGTTATTAGTGTGTGTGTATTATTAGTATGTGTGTGTTTATTTGGATTGAGTTGTAAATTGTAAAAGGTACCCGAGATAATAAAAGAAACCCTAACCACCATCATATGGTGGTGGCTACCGCCACCGGCCGCCCTGTCGAGTGGTGGTGTGCTGTGATTGGGTTTGGACCTCGTTGGGGGGATGTTTGGACAATGTGGGATCAATGAAACCCTAATGGGCCCAATAAGGCCCAATGTGACCTAAAAGCCCAACCAATGGACTAATGGGCTAGTATTGGGTTGGAAAACCTTAATTAGGGTTTGTAAAACCCTAATGACATAACTTGAAATATTAAATAATAATTATTGACAAAAGTTAACCTAAAAGCAATATTGGACTTAATGGATTAAGTCCTTAGTACATTAAGTCCTTAATGGGTTAAGTAGGAACACTTATTCCTAATCATCAATTCATGTGAAAGCCCTAATCTCACTTGGGCCTTAAGTTGGGCCTTCCTGTTGGGCTTTGGCGATTGGACTATTGGTGTACCATCCAAGAGCAAGTTAATGGACCAAAGTAATTAGATGAGCTTTAAGGTAAGGCCCATGTAAGGACTTGGGTCCAACTTGGAAAGTTGGGCCATAGATGGGCCATAATTAGACCTTCATGATTATGTGATATTGGATCATGGGAATTGGATTGGAATAACGGGATGGCCCTTAAAGAAAGACCATGTGGAAGTCTGGGCCCAATTTGGAAAATTGGTCCATGTGTTGGGCTTTAGCCCATTACTTGACTATTGGGTTTTGTAGTGTGAGTTGGACTTTGGGCTTGGAACCCAATTATTAATTAGGTGTTGTTTGATATTGGCAGTTTGGGAATCTGTCAACCAGCAGTTGGAGTTTCATCCGTGGGACTTCAGTAGTGCCAGGTGAGGTATCCTCACTATATTAATTGGATCTAAATTAATTGGATCTAAGGCACCAAGGCTGGCCCTTATGGATTGTATCTGGTTATGGCATGATATGTTTATTTATTACATCATGGTTATAGTACGTTGTTATGATCTGTATGGTATGTGCTTGTTATTGATTGATTATGTGTTATAAGTATGTCGGCATATGTATGTGTATGTTTGGGTTAAGGCAATCCTGCTTTATGCTGAAGGCCAACGTAACCAGGGCGGTCCAGATAGGCTGAAGGCCTGCGAGGCAGCCTAGTCAGGCTGAAGGCTCATTATGCATACTGTTTGATTGGATTAGTGATCTGCTTGTTTTGCCTCCTGGTAGATAGGATGACACTATACTTGTTGATCTGTTAGATCTGCCGCGTGATAGTTAGGATAAGGTTATGTTTATGCTTAGTGACCTGGTTAGGTCGGTGTCCTGGTTATAGGATGTTGTTGTGCTATATGATCTATTAGATCAGTTTGATTGTTATATATGTATGCTAGCATATGATATTTATGTTCACATGTTTGTTTGATTGGGGGTTGGGTTGAGGCGGTCCTACTTTGTGTTGAAGGCCAACATACCCGGCGAGTGGTCCAGATAGACTATAGGCCCTGCGAGGCGGTCCAGTCATGCCGAAGGCTCGGAAGCGGTCCAGATAGGCTGTAGGCCCTGCGAGGCGGTCCAGTCATGTTGAAGGATCATGATGCATGCAGTTCTGTATTGGTTATATGATATGGTTATGTTTGTATGGTGTTGGTATTTTGGGGTAACTTACTAAGCTCTCGGGCTTACAGTTTCAGTTTATTTTTTCAGGTACATTAGATGATCGCAGGAAGGCAAAGGCGTGATCGTACAACTCCTCATATTTTATGGTTTTATGAATTGGTTCTGGGGATACTCTAATGTCTAAATTATTTTGAAAACAAACTATAATAATTTGATGGTTTTAAAATGTATTAAAAGGTTTTAATTTGGCTTGAATTTTATGGGTGTTACAAGTTGGTATCAGAGCCTTGGTTTGAGTGAAGTGGAGGAACATTCGTATGAATCCAATCTCAAATCAAGGAAAAGTTTTCAAAATGATTTCTAAAATGGTTTTCAAAATAATTAAAGGAGGATGCAGTGTGTACGATCAGCCGAAGCCAGTAAGTAGACCCTAAAATACCATACAGTTGTTTGATTATGTGATATGTTAGAACAGCATGCTAGTGCTAGGCTAGGGATCTTTAGGAATTGCGTGATAGAATTGCCTGATTACATGTTGCCTACTAGCATAGGGTTTCCTTTATATGAGATTGACATCATTACTATAGTTACTTAGTGTATGCATCACGGTTATACATAATTAAGATCTTATAGCCTAAGAATGTTTGATTTGGCCTTATGTTATGTCCTTGTTGATTGGGAGCCTAGGGTAGGATTGGATATTCGAAAGTCTATAGGGTCCAGCGTTATGAATGGCTAGCATACACTAGTGCTGCAGGGTTGGTGGAAGTTTCATGGATGGGTGGGTTGTGTGAGGCCGAGAGGCCAGTTATGTGATATTTAGCATTCCTCTAGGAGTGAGGATTGAGCGCTCGCTATGATTATGTATATTGTTAGGGTGTTGTGATGATACTTGAGACCAATATGGGTAGGTGTGGAAGGTAGTACGGGCTCGTACTACTGAAAGCACAGGACCCAAACACATAGCAAGGAAGTCACAACCCCTAGGTTTTTGTTGGGAATTGGTTCCTTGTCATTATATGGGTTATCAGATATCTTCCTGGTGTCATACCAGAATGGTGGTTACGAGACGTCTAGAGACCTGATCTTGGTTAGGATCGGGAGCTGCCAGCCAGGATAGGCCAGCATTGTCAGAGGATCGTGTCAGTGAGATCATTTGGGAGGAGGTGATCGATTTTGTGTGGGGAAAGTTACCGGAGATGTGTGGGTCTTTTCAGACCACCATGGTTGAGTATTTCGACGAGCGCTATGCACCCATTATTGAGACGGCTGGCGCAACAGCTTCAACAACTGTAACGTCAGCAGGGGGAGGACCCATTCGGGATTTCCAGCATCGGGACTTTGATAATGCGAAGCCCCGGCCTTCAGTAGGGTTTAGGACCCGGTCAAAGCCATGAGGTAGCTATATGATATGGAGGGATGTTACTTCACATGTTCATGTCCTACTGACCAGAAGGTTAGGCACGCTCTGAACCTGCTGAGGTTCAGGGCGAAGGACTAGTAGGAACTTGTTACTGGGACGTGTTCTGATGAGAAGAGGGCTGCAGAAATATTATATGTACTCGTTATATTTCCGTGGGTTGAGCGGGAGAGTATAGCACATGAGTTTCTAGATTTGAGGCTTCGGGGGTTTTGCTCGAAGTCGGGATGTGAGTCGTTAGGACTCCAGAAAGGAGTGATGCTTATGTTCAGCTAGGTTTCGTAACTGGAAGTAGAATGGTTAATTGGTGGATTGGAATGTCGTTATATAGGGTAAAGAATGTGCCCTTTCAGTTTACGAGCTCGAAGGATTGAGCAAGCTTGTGACCCCAAGATCAGGTTGTATTCTAGCTCGGGGTCAGTTGGTCGCTGGGATTGGCGACAGTAGTTTAGCTTTGCTAAGCACCAGTGGGTCGATGTGGCATAAGTATTTTGGGGGTCCAGTTTGCCTTGGATCTCTTGTATCGGGCGATAAGGATTGATTGCACGATCTATTGCACTTTTGGGATTGTAGACTATGTTTGGGGAGTAGTTATAGCCCGTTTTAGGGTAGAGTTGTTTCAACTACTACAGTTCAGTTATGGATGATCGAGCTGGTGAGTGATTCAGGGTACGAGTCCCTGAATGATATGATTTCTAGAGCCGAGAGCGGGAGGTTTGTTGGAGCACTTTGGGAAGAAGGGTATTATATGGGAGGTCTGCGGACAGCGTCCCACGGTTTGGTTATTCAGCATTTTCAGGATTCCGTGGTTTTAGTAACCATTATTGTTTGGCGGAGGAAAGCGCCAAGGGAAGTAGCTCATTGTTGAGACATTAGTTGGAGCATCTATCTTTGGACTTCAAGATTTGGGTGTGGGATCATTCGATCATTAGGGACTGGTGGTTTCCCTGGGATTCAGGTAGTGTTCATCTAGTTATTAGAAGCGTGTGATCATTTGGGGTTGGCTAGTTGTTGGGCTTATAATGTAGCGTCATGGGCTCGGTCCTTAGCCTGGTTTTGGTTGCCGGTTTGGGCCTGTCCAACCGTGCATGTTTTATTCTAAAGTTTAGTATTTAAGCTACACGCATGCAGTCTTTTTAGTTAACGCTTTTATTATTTTTTTCATTGAGTTTTTGTAAACCCTAGCTCGCCTCGACAGTGGAAGTTCTTCATCGAAATCTACTGAGGCGTGACTATATTTGAATCATAAGCACAAGATTGTTTCTATTCTGTGTTCATCATATTATTGTGTTCGTTTTTTTTGATCTTAGTCCTTTACCTGTGAAAGATCTAATCGATCTAAGTTTTATTCTCATCAATTGGTATCAGAGCGGGAGACTGTGTAATTCGTACACATCTCTTCTGTCGAATAAGTTATTAAGGTTTTAATTCCGCATTGATTGATATTAATTGAGCCGTCATTCCATAGTGACGTATCTCATTAATCGCCGATCTTACTCCAATTGATAAAATTACGAGTCTGGTCTTTAAACAGGTTATCGATCAAACTCTATCACAATGTCCATGGATGATTCTCAATCCAATCCGATCAACATCTCTAACAACATTGGTTCAACTACAAGGATTCCAATCTTGTATGCTCAAGATTATGAAGTTTAGACGCATCATTTTGAAGATTATGTGATTGGATCGGAAGATAATGGGTACTTGATCTAGGAAGCAATCACTATTGGCCCATTCGCTCACTCAAGCACCTCAAAGATTGTCAAAACTCAGAAGGAGTACAATCAACTTGTTAACGATGTAAAAGATATTCCTCAAGACGAGAAGGAAAAGTTTCAATGCAACATCAAGGCCTTGAGGAAGATTAGGTTTGATCTACAGTCATATACGTTCTGTTTGGTGAGTTCGTGCGCTACTGCTAAAAAGATATGGGACAGGCTAAAAGAATTGTATTCCACTGATGAAGATCTGGAACATTTCATTCAGACTCTTTTGCTTTCTGAGTTTGGTGATTTCAAACAGAAGCCCGAAGAGAAACTGGTTCAGGCTTTTGATCGCTTTAATAATCTTTTAAGTAAGATGATTAAGCATGGGATCGAAAGGAAGGTTATAGAACAAAAGGTTACATTCATGAACGGTCTGAGATCTGAATGGATGGTTGTCATATCCACTGTTAAAGCACATGAACAGTTTAAATCGTATTCTCTAGCGAAACTAGTGGGAATTATGAAATCCCATGAAAATGCACTGTCTAAGGAAACGAATGTGGTTTCTAGTTTGGGTTCGTTAGCCCTTGTTTCAAAAGGGAAAAGTTCAGTTGAAGAAGAAGAGGAATTGGATCTTGCAGACTACGATCTAACCGGTGAAGAATATGCCATGATGGTGTCCAATCCTAGGAAGTTCATTAAAAGAAAGTTCCCAGCCAACAAAAACCGAAACTAGCAGGGAAGTTACAGTGCTGAAAAGGCTAAAGAGGAACCGAAGTTGGGGTCGAAGTTAGAAGAGTCAAAGAAAGAAGTGAAAGTTGGTGGAGACTCAGGATTTGATTGCCATTACTATGGAGGCAAGAACCATTTTGAAAAAGACTGTATGCTGAAAAAGAAAGCAGAAAAGATAGATGATGATGATGAGGAAGCGAGCCTCTTGAGACGACCGGAGAAAATCAAGAAAAGAAAGTATGTTGCTAACAATATAACCATGAATGCTTTGATTGTACAGGATACAGGCATTTGTGATGAATTTTGTGGTGTGGAAGTGTGGTCCACGGATTCCAAGGATGAAGAAGTAAGAAAACCCACTCATGGCAAGGCGATGCTGGTAAAAGAAGAACCTTCTGCAGGAAGATGTTTGATGGTGACCGAAGGTGTATCCCAGATGAGAGGATATACAACCGATGGTGGGATAGAAGGCGAGAAGGATCGAGAAGACAGGTGTTTTGCTGCAAAACCTGTTAGTGCACAGATCAACGAATGTGATGAGTTGATCAAGAATCTACAAAATATTCTTGCCTCTCTAAATATACCTGTTACTAACTATGAAAATGAATTGAATAACTTAAAATCTAAATTTTCAAGTATAAGTAGCAGTCTTACCCAAACCCGTGTCACAAATTCTAACCTGACTGATCAAATTAGCAGGATATCGTCGAAGAGTGAGGAAAGGAGGATGTGGATTGAGCTGAAGGAGAAAGAGTTGATTAGGTCTAAGGATGAATCGATTTATTTGAAAAGAGACAATCTTAAACTTTTAAAACAATGAAATGTGTTTTGTTTGATTGCTAAAATACTTTATTTTAATATCACTCAGTTGCATCTCGATTGTGAAATAGGAAAGAAGATACATCGCATGATTTTACCCTTCCTTGAGTTAAAGGAGGATGAAATCGATGCTGAAGCTTACAACTGTGAAAGCGTTGTATCTTCTGATGAGGTCTCACCTGCATACAAAATTGGTCTTGAAAAAATTGAATCCTACATAAAGTCCGAAGACCACAAGGACATGCTCAAAAATCTGTTAGATGAGAATGATAAATTGAAGTTAAGATCCAAAACTGTATAGAAATTTGACTCATTGAATGCCAAATTAAGTTCAGAAAATAGATTTGATGTTGAAAATGCATCTGAACTTAGTGAGGATGATGATTTGAGTGAAATCTCTATAGAGGATTTGGTGGACTATTCAGAATTTGTCAAAAGCGAACCTGAAACACGCAAAAATCTTATTTCTGAAAATTCTGTTGAGTTCTCTCGCTCATCAACAGACAAGACCAAAACTCTCAAAGCTAAAGTTGTTGTGTATCAAAAGGTACAAACCACTCCAAATCAAGTCTACACAGTTCCAGGAGTCTCTCCACAACAAACCGCAGAACGGACATCTATGGTGGAAGAAGATAATGCTGACGGATGTGATGAGTTCTTCTGGTCAGCACCAATAGACAATGCTAACGAGACAAAAGGTCTACCTCAGAAGAGCTCATGGAGAGTGAAAGGTAGATATGTACCAGAACCATTAATGAGCCTACAAGATATGATGTGCCAAGCACAAGTGGCACCAAAACATCATTGAGTGAATCGGTGCAAACTACCAGTGAAAAATCTTCAACAAAGAGCGAAAACTATGCTCGTGCTTCAAAGAAAAAGGCTAACATCCACAAAAATCCAAAATAGGTGGCTGATCGAAAATACCAATGAATTCTGAGATACAAGAAGAATCTCTCAGAAAGAAAACAGTTTTGGAGATCACAAAATCCTCACTATGTTAGGAACGAAAGGAAGTATAAGTCTCAAGAGGAATCAAAGAACCGAAAGGGTAGTTTCGGTCCCTCAACTGAAAGGAACCGAAAGGGTAGTTTCGGTACCATGACTGAAGGGAACCAAAAGGAGAGTTTCGGTCCTCAACCCAATATCAACCGAAAGAGTGGTTTCGGTCCTCAACCCAATATCAACCGAAAGAGCGGTTTCGGTCCCCAACCCTATATCAACCGAAAGAGCGATTTCGGTCCTCAGCCTAATAGCAACCGAAAGAGCGGTTTCAGTCCTCAAGCATACAAGTTCAATCAGACGAACAGAAAAACCAATGTCACTTCTAAACCCAACTCTTCTCATTCTAATTCTTATTCCTCAAAAGATTTAAAGGGAAAAGGAAAGCTCTATCCAGAAGATGACATAAATCCAAAAGAGACACAAAATAATGCTGACGTCAAAATCTTAAAACCTATGTCCAATGAACCTAAACCAACCAAAATTAAAGTTTTCACTATAAAAAGAAAAGATGAAAAAACTTTGATTAAACGTACTTATTTGGTTGATATCTCTCTTACTATTCCCTGTCCTGTAAAAGGCTCACAAGGACCCAAGAAACTTTGGGTTCCTAAATCTGCTTAATATTTTGCAGGTTATTTGTGATGACAGTTTGACGATGAATGGTATATTGATAGTGGCTGCTCGCGTCACAAGACAGGAAGGAAGGAAGAACTGAGAGAGTTTCGGTCTCTCAAGGATGGTGGTATTGTGAAGTACGACATCAACTCATTTGGTACTATTAAAGTCTATGTAATGATTACCAATGGCGATTTCTCGATAAGAAAGGTAGCATATGTTGAAGGGCTCCAACACAATCTAATCAGCGTATCATAGCTGGTAGTTGGCATTGGATTGAAGGTATCGTTTGATGATGAAGGCTCATAAATTGTCAAGAAGAAGTCAAATAACATTATGCTGAAATTGAAGCAAAAGGGGGAAATGTACCCTTTAAACCTCAACCCAATTAGAGGTAAACCAGCAGTCTGCTTACTCACGAAGGCTCACTCAGATTAAAGCTGGTTATGGCATCGAAGATTCTCTCATCTTAATTTCAAGGATATCAACAAGCTGGTTTTAGGAGATCATGTTCGAGGTCTTCCAATTTTCAAATTCTAAAAAGAACATCTATGCGCAACCTGTGAAATGGGAAAGCAGAGTTGTTGAGAGAAAAACTTGGAGACACACTTGAACAAACGTTAGAACAAGTATATTGCGGAATAGTTAATCTCAAAGGATCTAAAAGCTCAACAATAATATAGTTAGATAGTTAGATAGTTAGTTGTGGAAAGTAAAGAAATATAAATGACAGTAATTGTTATATCAAGAATACACTTAAACTGATTCATAACAAGGAATGCATTCACTCCGAGTTAATAAGGAAGATCAAGTTTAGTGATTAAGTCTAAAAGACTTGCTCCGGAGAGAGGTTATAGTTTGATATGTTTTAGTAGCAATTTAGAGTGTGAAGAGTAGTAAGATAGAGAAATGAAGAAGATAACTTGGAGAAATATATTCAGAATAATTCACAAGTCATTGAGTGATAAGAGAGATGGTTGAAGAAGAAACCTTGTGTAGTAAGAAGTTGCATTTTAATACATCAAAAAGAGTCTCTATTTATAGAGTCTCAGAAATAAACTACTCTATAAGTAGCCGTGCAAGGCATGCTGGATAATAGAGTACATTACATAAAGATAAGAAAAAACATAACAATGGACTGAAGATGCAGAAGAAGAACTGACTCCGGGTGCTGAGATGATCACGGATGGTGAACCGTTGCGGTAGATAGATGGTTGTGGTATCTTAGTTCACGAGGGTCACTTTTATGTTTCAACAATTTCCCCCTAAGTGACCTCTTTAACTCCGGTTCAGGTATCAAGTTTGAGGAACTTGATCAAAATCCACCAGAATTTCCTGACATTTTCAAGCCAAGTGATTCTTCTAGAAATTTCAAACTTGACTTCAGCAGTAGTGTGCTTCGATCTTTCTACTGCGGTCTTGCATATGTCAAGTTGTTTCTTGGGCAGGCGGTGCATAGCATTCATCGGAATGAAGTATTTGACATTGTCAGCCTTCCATTTGAATATGATCCTAAGTTCAGGAAAGTTTGTTGCGCCTAGTGATCTTTCTTCAAAGCCTTCGGTAGGCATTGGCAAAGGTTCAAGTGGGGGGAGATCAAACTTTCTGATGATGGTGGGGTGGATATCCGCATCAATCTTGGCGAAGTCACAAACTGTATCCCTTAGAAAGGATTTGGCTTTGTCGAGCGCCATTTGCATCTTCGGATGCTTTTCTGCCTTGTTTTGGAATACTCTGGCAATGAGGAAGATTTCTTCTGGATTCATGCTTGGGAAATCTGCCTGAGTGCGTATGTAGTCATGCTCTCTTCTAGTAAGAGTGTACTGAACGAAGTCAGCCTTCATAAACTTCCGCATCTTGTAATTCTTAACTGCGGATGGTCTATCGTTAGACCATATGTTTTCCACAGAGGAGCCATGCTTCGCATAAAAGCAATTGAGTCTTTCAAATTCCATAGGCAGTCATTTGTGATCAGGGAGGCTACAGTCAAAAGACTCAAAAACTGCAAAATACTTAGCATTGGGAGAGATTGGAATATTCCAATATCCATCAGAGGGAGGTTCAGCATATGTGAGATTTGGAGTGTAGTCTTCATCCAGTAGCCTGCGGAGCGGATTGACCCATGAGTTAATCAGCGACTCATCTATCATTGTATCAAATCCGTATTCTCTCTATATGAGTTCAACTAGCTTGGCCGCTTTCCAATCGTGTTTTCTTTGGGTGGTGGCAGGAGAGTCTGTGGAGCTCGTTGATGACATTTTTTCCTCAATATTTTTTAGGTGAGGAGGAGTCTTAGGCCTTTGGAGAATGTTGTTTATAGGTGAAGAGTGAGGAGATGGAATATTGTGGGATGGTGGAGGTGAGGGCTGCGGTGTGGGAATTTTCTTTGTGGTGATGGGAGGGCTCTGATGGATGGAAGTATCCGAGTGGTGGAATTCTTCATCACTTCCCCCTCTTGAGGGATGCAACAGAGGTGCTTCCTCAAGCCATTATTTAAGTCGATCCACCTTGGCACAGACTTCTGCAAAGTGAGCTTTCATGGTCTCGGCCAACTGTGAGTTGTTTGGGGTGGAGGAGTTGAAGAGCAGCTTGTGTATATCTTTGGTAAGTTGGAGGATCTGAGGGCCATGGAAGTTAGAAGTGAGGGATTCTACATTCGGTTGATAGTGGCATGAAGAACAGAGATAGTGGACTCATAGGCAGTATGAGTCTCATCTATCACTTTCTAAGACAGTGAAGCTTGATCCGCAATGGCTGCTTGAAGATCATGTTTAATTGCGGTCACCTCAGTAATGAGGTGTTCCGCTGCAGCCATAAATTCCTGATGATCGGCCCTGCGGTTGTTGTCAAGGGATCGGATCCCCATTTCGACCTTGATAGAGATGCGCTTAGCAACCATACGCTCTCTCGTCTCAAGTCGTTCAACACGTTCAATTAAGAACTGCGGTCTTGGAATATCTTCAGATCGAGGTTGGGTAGGTTTAACCGCAACCAAAATTTGATCAACTTTGGCTTGGAGATTGAGGAATTCCTTCCTGGTGACAACATCCTTCTTCTTCTTCTTTTTCTTTTCCTTGGGCTTAGAAGTTGAATGTTGAGAACCGCTGGACTCTTCTTCTTCTTCAAACATCATAAGGTCGTCGTCTGAAGGATTTGGTGTGTTGACCTCTTGGATGTCTTCGTCATCAAAACCGAAGGTAGGGGCTAAGTTGAGTTTAATTGTCGACTCTTTGTCTTGATATGGGCTGACTGCGGGAGATGGAACAGGAGTTGGAGTAGGAGGAACTGTCGAGGTAGCTGTGGCTGCGGCTGAAGCTTGAGCTTTCATCATAGTTTATGCCATTTGATCCATCCAGGTTTGAACCTTTTGGATTGTGGCAGCAGTATGAGCATTGCTAATGGCGTTTGCCCAGTACTTGTCCACAGACAATATTTCCTCTTCCTTCTGTTGTTGTTGTTTGACCTGTTGCTCCTTGTGGGCTTGGAATGCTCTTTTAAAGGCAGCATATTTCTTGATTTTGGCATCAGTAGTTGGCTGATACCGACTCCAAGAATCACTTGAGTCATCGTCGTCAATTCGTTGTGTTCGCACCAAGGTGTCCCTTGGGTTCACGGATCCTTGCACATGAGTGCTCACCGTGCCTAAACCACCTGGAAAGAATGAAAGCAGAGTAGGATTTCCTGGGCTTCCTTGGTCTCCTTGTCCCGTGGTCAAGTCTGGCCTCGGCCTAGTTCTGGCATGGGCGAAAGAGATGCCCTGTGGATGGATTGGTGTTTGAAGTGTTTAGGATACATGCAAAAGGATGGAGCCTAACTCCTCAGAAGAAAAAATGTGCAGTCGGGAAGCCCTTGAGACCTTAGGGCAATGTCGAGATTTATCTACTTGAGATATAACTTGGGGGCTGTCTCCACGTTCGGATGATGAAGAGGATGAAACAATCTCACATGATTAGGTTGAGTGGTATTCGAGTGTGGTATTGAATGGATGTGCGGCCATCCCAAGGACTACCAGAGCCTGTTGAGAGGCTACAGTATCAGTCTGGTCACACATTTGGCGAGAGGTTTCGGTTGTTTTTCTTTTCTTGAGGATAAATATTGGTTGTCTATCTTCCTCAGAGTCACTGCTCAATACAGTAGTGGGTTTGGTTTTGCGTTTCTTTGAGGGTGCGGTTTGTTTTGGGGCATTCTTCTTAGGTGTACTAGATTTCTTTTTAGATGCCACTGTTTTTCTCTATTGTGAAGGGTTAGATAGTGTAGTAGCAGAGGGGGCTGCGGTACCCTCAGGAAGAATGGTTGTGGAAGGAAGAGGTGGGGTAGAAGGGTATGGGACAATACCCTTCGTGGCCTCTATATGATCTGAGACATCAGTAGTCTCAAGACCAAGCAAAGTAAGAATGTGAATGAGAAGCCTGCGGATAGGTCCAAATAAATTTTGATCAGAAGAGGGATTGTACCTTTTGAGATCCTTAGTGACAAAGAAGTTGATGTCACTGCCCATGTTAATACCAGCATCCGCATGTAGATCAGATATGCATAAGGACCAGAATCGAGCAAATGTGAGCTCGGTTGGGTTCTCCCTTGGGTGCTCTTTGGGGATATATTAGAGGAAATCATCCCAAAGAATCTAGCCATAATTGAAATCGTGGCCCGTGTAGATGCTCCACACTAGTTCAAGGAGCTTCAAACCCATGTTGTCGATGCCTCCGGTTCTGCCAGATAGACAGCGGATGACAAAATGGCGTACGAACTGCCAAACCGCAGACAGTTGGTTCTTCTTAAACTCACCAATCCCTCGGATCGGTTTCTAATAACCCATTTGGTAGAGTGCGGTGGTGATGTCAGATAAAGATGGTGTGAAGATCTTGATGGAGGGATTAATCAGAAGATTTATGGCAGACAAGAACTTCTCTTTGGTCAAGATGACCAAAAAATCATCGATAAGGTTGAGACGCGCTTCTTGTGGGTTCTCCAATGGTCGGTATGCAGAAAAGGCACACTTGAAGAGTGTAGAAACAGGAACAACGTCAGTGAATGCGTCAAATGGACCAAATAGAATATGGTTCTTGAGAAACTTGATCATAAGCTTTGTTGGGGCATTATACGACGGATGATCTTCAAAAACTGCTCTAAAGTTGCTTGAAGCTAACGTTGGAGATGTGGAACTAGTTGGATTCATGGAGCCTGAAGCCTTGGATTGCTTCTTTGATGCACCTGATTTCGCCATTGAGAGATAAGAGAATGGAGTTCTTGAGAGTTATGGGAGTTTTGGAGAGTTGAGAGAGAACAATAGATTAAACAAAGAGCGTAAACAATTTTAGGGAAGAAGACGGGTTTATAAAGGAGGTAAAAAGGATTTTAACCCTAGGTAAAAGATAGAAGAGGGTAAGAAGTCGAATGGGTTTTTTTAGGGGGAATCAATGATTTTGGGATTAAATCTCAGCCACACGAAGATGAAACAGGTTTTGGAAAGATTTTGAGAGATTTCAAAAAGGGTTTGCATTTAATGGAGGATTAGACGCATGGAAATACGTCAGGTAAACGTGGGGTGATGAGAGAGAAAGTTGTAACTGATGGGACGTGGTTGGGAGAGGAAAGGACAAGTTGAGGATGGATTTATTTGGGAATCGTTCTTTTTGTCATCATCCCTAAAATAGGTCTGATACGGGGTTTATTCAGAAAGGGAATGTGACAGTTTCTAAAGGGAATGTTTGTATTTTATTTAATGAAAGATCATTAAATAGCACACAAAGATTCGATAGTTAATGAAACTGTTGGAATTTATTTAAGATGATTGCGGATGGAATCATCATAGCGGTTGAGAAACTTCATCGTGGATGAACAAAGAAAGATTTCAGAGAGAATCTGTGAGAAAAACACTTGTACAAGAGTTAGAAATAAAAGATCATTAGAACCCATGAGAGATACGTATGACATATGGTTGCGGTACCTAGACTGCGGTAGCAAAACCATCTATCATATGTAATTCTCAGTTAGAACCGCAATGAAGACCAATGATGGTCTGCGGTAGCTAACACTTCAGAAAGAATTGCGGGTCTGGATTCATCATTCCCAACATTTGTAAGAATGCATTGAGTTTTGTTGAGTCAAGTGCTTTTGTAAAAACATCAGCAATCTCTTCATGAGTAGGAACAAAGATTAGTTCAATATTACCTTTCAGAATATGATCTTTGATGAAATGATACCATAACTCAATATGTTTTGTCTTGGAGTGCTGAATAGGATTATGAGAGATCGCGATAGCACTTTCAGAGTCACAGTAAATTGGTATCCGCATCATTCTGTACCCATAGTCTAGCAATTGTGTCTTCATCCAAAGAACTTGGGAACAGCAGCTGGCTGCGGCCACATACTCGGCTTCTGCAGTAGATAGAGATACACACGTTTGCTTCCTTGAAGACCAACTTACAAGTCTTCCTCCTAGGAATTGGCATCCACCTGATGTACTTTTTCTATCGAGCTTGCAACCTGCATGATCCGCATCGGTGAAGGCTTGAAGACTGAAGTCGTTGCCTGCGGGATACCATAAACCCATTGATTTGCTTCCTTTAAGATACCGAAGAATTTGTTTGGTTGCGGTCATATGAGACACTTTTGGATCAGCCTGGTATCTTGCACATACACTAGTTGCGAATACAATGTAAGGTCTGCTTGCGGTGAGGTACATCAGTGAACCAATGATACCTCTATAAGTCTTGTGATCCACAGATTCACCGGAGGGATCAGCAGAGATCTTATAACTGAAAGCCATAGGGAACTTAGCAGAAGAGCAATTATCCATTGAATATTTCTTCAAAAGTTCAGTGGTGTATTTTTCTTGATGAATGAAAATCCCTTGCTGAATTTGTTTGACTTGAAGATCCAGAAAGAAATTAATCTCTCTATTGATGCTCATTTTGAATTTGTTGGTCATGAGCTTAGCAAATTCATCTACCATGCCTTGATCAGTCGACCCGAAAATGATATCATCCACATATATTTGTACCATCATAAGGTGGTCACCATTTGCTTTTCTAAATAATGTGGGATCAATCACTCCTCTTTTTGTGACAACCGTCAATTTTCGGTCAAGTCAAAGTCAACTAAAGTCAACAAGTCAAACTGGTCAACTCAATTTGCCCGTAGATACTAGAGTTTACGTTATGTAATTTCTAAACAACTCTCTATTCTAATGAGAGATCATAAATCGAAAAGTGCGTACATCTAGATCTCCTTAACCTAAAACGGTGGTACGTGGAGAGCCAAACCGATAAAACAATGTTACATACTCATCGGGAGTATGCAAGATCCTTAAACAAGGCTTAACGGGGTTTACGGACCTTGCATTGCAAAGCTGGACACTCAAAAAGGTCACCAATGAAACCTCTCTCAATCGTTTTCACTCCATCTCTTCTTATCAGAAATCTCTCCCAAATCTCTCTAAGTATGTGAAATCTCTCCCAAATCTCTCTTTGTATGAGAAACCTCTCCAAGAATGTCAAATCTCTCCCAAATCTCTCTAAGTATGTGAAATCTCTCCCAAATCTCTCTTTGTATGAGAAACCTCTCCAAGAATGTCAAATCTCTCCCAAATCTCTCTAAGTATGTGAAATCTCTCCCAAATCTCTCTTTGTATGAGAAACCTCTCCAAGAATGTCAAATCTCTCCCAAATCTCTTTAAGTATGTGAAATCTCTCCCAAATCTCTCTTTGTATGAGAAATCTCTCCAAGAATGTCAAATCTCTCCCAAATCTCTCTAAGTATGTGAAATCTCTCCCAAATCTCTCTTTGTATGAGAAATCTCTCCAAGAATGTCAAATCTCTCCCAAATCTCTCTAAGTATGTGAAATCTCTCCCAAATCTCTCTTTGTATGAGAAACCTCTCCAAGAATGTCAAATCTCTCCCAAATCTCTCTAAGTATGTGAAATCTCTCCCAAATCTCTCTTTGTATGAGAAACCTCTCCAAGAATGTCAAATCTCTCCCAAATCTATCTAAGTATGTGAAATCTCTCCCAAATCTCTCTTTGTATGAGAAATCTCTCCAAGAATGTCAAATCTCTCCCAAATCCCTCTAAGTATGTGAAATCTCTCCCAAATCTCTCTTTGTATGAGAAATCTCTCCAAGAATGTCAAATCTCTCCCAAATCTCTCTAAGTATGTGAAATCTCTCCCAAATCTCTCTTTGTATGAGAAACCTCTCCAAGAATGTCAAATCTCTCCCAAATCTCTCTTTGTATGAGAAATCTCTCCAAGAATGTCAAATCTCTCCCAAATCTCTCTACGAATTTGAAATCTCTCGCAAATATCTCTTTGTATGTGAAATCTCTCCAAGTATGTCAAATCTCTCCCAAATCTCTTTAAGTATGTGGAATCTCTCTCAAATCTCTCTCAAAATCTCTCTCAACTTTCTATAATCACTCAGGGCATTCCGATCCTCGAATTTGACGAAAACAGCCCAAAAGCGGAAGTCTACGCGAAAAACGGGCTTGAGGAACCGAAACCCCTCTTAGGACCCGAAAGTCCTCTTAGGAACCGAAACCCCTCTTAGGAACCGAAAGTCCCCTTAGGAACCGAACCCTCCTGATGAGGAAGGCTGCTGAACCGAACCGAACCTCACTCAAAGAACCGAAACAAACCTTCGCTTCTGACCCTTCGGACCGAGCCTTCGGACTGAGCCCCTCGCCTTCGCTTCTCGCTTCTGGTTCGCACCGTTCGCTTCCGGCTCAGCACCAGCAAGGACCGAACCTCGGCCTAGGGACCGAACCTCGGCCTAGGACCGAGAGGTCTCGCTGGGAACGCTTTTTCTCCCGGTTTTCGACTAAATTCGCATTTTAGGCCCGTTTTTAATTGTTGTAATATGGGATTTTCACCTAAAACTTTATTTTAACATATAAGGACCCTTAACTATTAATTAATCACATTTTTAAGGATAAAACCTTATCCAAAAGAGAGTGGGTGAAGTACAAAGGTAGAGTGTTGACTTTACTTATTTCTATGACACAAGCAACCACTACCATACCCACTCCATGTCACTATTCACCACCAGCCCATCCCTAGTCACTTCATAGGTCCTTTCTCACTATTTTCAACTATTCCCACGTTCTTAGGGCTGGAACATCTATCCTCTCTCCTCACACCTTAATCATTCTCTCATTTTTTACCGATAATCACACTCCAAACTCTCTCATCTTTTTCTCTCTAATTCGAGAATTTCAAGGCATACTTCAAGACTCTTCTCCTACAATTAGTAAGTATCATCATCCTTCTTATGATTATTACACATCCTCCTACTCAAAATCAAAGATTGCTTACACAAACATCATCACATTCTTGTTAGATCTTCGAATCTTCAAGTGATTCTTCAAGTGTTCTTGGGTTGAACATTTCTCTTGTTCAACACTTACCTACTGAAATCACTCAACGTGAGTTCATACCCCTATATTTTCATGTTTTCTCAAGTTTTTCGGGGGGGGGGGGGGGGGGGGGGGGGGGGAATACAAGTTAAAACACCAAGAACATAACTACACTTTTCTAACAGCCTTCATCAGAAAAGTTCAACTCCATTCACGGACTGTTTTGGACAACTTAAACATTTTAGTTTTGAAAACTGTTTTAGGTGTAAGTAGTTCCAGTTCTTAGCTTTAAAATGACTACTTGCACATCTCCATACGATTTTTCTACAATTTATGGTGATTTTTACAAAACTGTCTATCATTTCAAACACCAATCCGGACCAGTCTGTGATTATGGACTTTTTCACCCAAGTTGGAGGTCATTAAAAATCATGATAAAAATTATGAGTAAATTAGACTCATTTTAGGAGCTCTCAGAATTTACGGATCTAGTTTTCGACTTCGTATGATTTTTCTATGACTTTTCAAAAACAGTGTAGAAAGGTTGAAAATTTGTTAACAGCTTATAACTTTCATAACACTTTGTATTATGTTGAGCAAAGTGTATAACGATAAGTGCTAAATATTGAATGTGTTTCCTTGTTAGTTTATCATCATAAACTGAAACATAGTCATTCATGATAAGATTATTCATTCATTTAGAACACGTATATTAAGCTATAATGATCATAGTTTATGGATTCATAGCATTAAGGCATTCATAAAAGAATTCTTATACATTACAAACGTTTTGGATAAACTATAATAGGTATAGTTTATGTATCATTTACTTCTCAAACTTATTTACCAAAGGTTTTCAGTTTAGTTCACGTAAATCTGTTAATGAATAAATTTGTGAGTCATTCCCTTCGGGTTACTTCCAAAGTAACAAAGTCAAAAAGTCCTGTAAATTGTAACCAGAGTCTCTTGTAGGGAGAACGTGATAGTTGTGTATAGATCTATATTGGGTTTGACAAACCCACACCAGAGCTGCTTGCAACAGCTAGACCGGCAGGTCTGTGGTGACAAGTGTCATTTAACGGTGACGCCTGAAGAACGTCGTATTACGAGGCCGTCTATGTTAAGTATGGTTATGATAGCTCACATGTGGTATTAACAAATCATAAGATTTACGGGTTCTAACTTTAAATTAGCGAGTTATGTCTATTTAGCTCACTGGAATTACTTTAAGTATGGAAAAATACTTATACGCTTTCATATCAAAAAGGGTTTTATGTCGATTTAAAATCACTTTTTACATCAACAATTACATACTTTATTGCATACTTTCGGTCTTGGTATTTAAGACTACACATCACTCATTACGGGATTTTTCTCACATCAGAAAGGGTTTTATGCCGATTTAAAACCACTTTTATATCTGTAAGTATGACGACTATTTGTTCATTTTCGGTCCTGGTATTTAGGACTACATAACTTTTGTAAGGAAAATATTGGATTTTTCTTGGTAACATACATCTCTTTACAAAGATTGATTTTCAAACTCTTACTGTCAAAAGCTTATGAACTCACCAACCTTTGTGTTGACACTTTTTCAAAACTACTTGTATTCTCAGGAATTCAGTGAAACAGGAAATCAACCACGTTTTGAGGATGGGACGATAAATCGTCGAACAGTTCATTTTTTATCATAATGTAATTGATTTGAATCATGTAAACGTATACTTTGGTGTAAATTTTTCAATTATATTTATGATGGTTGTATTTACTTTGAGCACTATTATACTCGTTGTTGTGATACTCTACATGAAGTCCTCCACCCCCGGACGTTTCCGCCATCCTTGGTTTGGGGGTGTGACAGATTGGTATCAGAGCATTGTTTATAGTGAACTCAGTATATCGAACCACATAAGATATACAAACTATAAATGCATTGGGACAAAAGTCTCTGATTTAAAGTTTTCAAAACAATCATACTTTTAGAAATAAATAATTTCCTATTAAAAGTATACAGGCATGCATACATACTAAGGTCAGCATCATCCTAGAACAAAACTAAAGTGATGATTGTTGGATATCACAGGTAAGCTCGGGGGTGTATGATCAGTCTTGGGAATGGCATAGCCTGATCAACTATGCTAGTCCAAGGAGTGATTAGCACATGCCCAAGAATGGTTGTGATATGGCAACAAGTCTAAATACTTACCAACACTACCACAATGAGATCATTAGAACAGAACATGAGTTTAAAACACTATAGGAGTATTTTGTGATATCATAACTTATATGAAAACTAAATAGATCCTTAATAATAGATCTATAGTCCCTAAGTGGATACCCTAAGATATTATATAACTTAGAAATTATAGACTTAGAATTTGTGGTCATTGCCTTACTTCCTTTCCTTGTTTGGATGTGGATCTAGGGTAGGATCACTTATTCGAAGGTCTATCATATCTTGTTATATGTAATTAGTATGAACTATGTCATTATAGAAGTAACTAATAAGGATCACCCCTATAAGTAATTAATTATAGAGTTAGACGCCTAGAAATTATCTCATCCACTCTTATTCTCGCAAGTACAACATAGCAAGATCCTACTTACCGGACGACCCCTACTTTCCCAATCCAAACCCGAGAAATGGTGAATGGTTATGAGGAGAATCAGAAGCGGAACCGGAGGTAATCAATCCTCCATGCATAGCAAGGGTTTCCGCGAACCGTTTCGACTACATCGAACCTGTGCCCCGTTGGGCAATCGTGATCGAGGGTTGAATGTCGACAGCAATGACAACAACCAGCATGTGGAGATCAACGAGGGTGCTATGACCTCAACCACGGGGGACCGACTAACAGAGCCCTCCCGGCGAAGACCCGGCAGATCGCGAACATCGGGGATTAAAGCAGGTAGACTATAACCCGAGTTCGGAAACTGCACGCTACTACAGGCCCTACTGTCTCACGTACCCGAGACTCGGAAAGAGACTACTATTTCGGAGACCAACTCTCTATTTAGGACCTTATCACCACTCAGGCAGAGGTAAGAGAGTAACGGGGTAGACACATAACATTCAAAGAGAGGAGGATTGCAGCCAAGCATCGATTTGCAAGGTGCATCGACTTTGCCTCATGCATCGCAAGGGACAGATCGTCGTAATTAGAGTTCATACCTCTCACAAGACCTTGTAAATTAGATTCGTGAGTATGCGTTGGTGCTACTCTATTCTAGGCGTAAGCACGACACTGGGATTTAAGCGGTCATACTAAACGAGGGATCTAGTTGATATCAAAACTTTTCCATGCATAGATGTGAGGTAAACCTACATCTAGGTCAAAAATTTTTACCAAAACCCAAATTACTACAGTCATATTAACAAGATGGGCTTAGGACATACCTAACAGACTCGAAGGTCTACTTAGCCTTAATTATATAACTAAGCATACATCAATTGGTCATAATTGATGGGTTTTGAGCATTCTAACACTTCCTAAGTGTACATGCAACCCTAATAAACCTTGGATCTATGTTTGTCTAAGATACATGCAAATAATTATTTTTCCAAGGCTTATATCCTAACTAGCATGGCATGGGGAACTTGTGTGACAACCGTCAATTTTCGGTCAAGTCAAAGTCAACAAAAGTCAACAAGTCAATCCGGTCAACCCAATTCGCCGTGAGTACTAGAGTTTACGTTATATAACTTCTAAACAACTCTCTATTCTAATGAGAGATCATAAATCGAAAAGTGCGTTCACCTAAATCTCCTTAACCTAAAACGGTGGTACGTAGAAAGCCAAACCGATACAACAATATTACATACTCATCGGGAGTATGCAAGATCCCTAATCAAGGCTTAACGGGGTTTAAGGACCTTGCAGTGCGTAGCCGGGCACTCAAAAAGGTCACCAGTGAAACCTCTCCCACATATCTCTAAGTATGTGAAACCTCTCCCACATATCTCTAAGTATGTGAAACCTCTCCCACATATCTCTAAGTATGTGAAACCTCTCCCACATATCTCTAAGTATGTGAAACCTCTCCCACATATCTCTAAGTATGTGAAACCTCTCCCACATATCTCTAAGTATGTGAAACCTCTCCCACATATCTCTAAGTATGTGAAACCTCTCCCACATATCTCTAAGTATGTGAAACCTCTCCCACATATCTCTAAGTATGTGAAACCTCTCCCGCATATCTCTAAGTATGTGAAACCTCTCCCACATATCTCTAAGTATGTGAAACCTCTCCCACATATCTCTAAGTATGTGAAACCTCTCCCACATATCCCTAAGTATGTGAAACCTCTCCCACATATCTCTAAGTATGTGAAACCTCTCCCACATATCTCTAAGTATGTGAAACCTCTCCCACATATCTCTAAGTTTGTGAAATCTCTCCCAAATCTCTCTAAGTGTGTGAAATCTCTCTCACATATCTCTTTGTATGCGAAACCTCTCCAAGTATGTCAAATCTCTCCCAAATCTCTCTCCGTATGTGAAATCTCTCCAAGTATGTCAAATCTCTCCCAAATCTCTCTAAGTGTGTGAAATCTCTCTCACATATCTCTTTGTATGCGAAATCTCTCCAAGTATGGCAAATCTCTCCCAAATCTCTCCAAGTATGTCAAATCTCTCCCAAATCTCCCTAAGTATGTGAAATCTCTCCCAAATCTCTCTCTGTATGTGAAATCTCTCCAAGTATGTCAAATCTCTCCCAAATCTCTCTAAGTGTGTGAAATCTCTCTCACATATCTCTTTGTATGCGAAATCTCTCCAAGTATGGCAAATCTCTCCCAAATCTCTCCAAGTATGTCAAATCTCTCCCAAATCTCCCTAAGTATGTGAAATCTCTCCCAAATCTCTCTCCGTATGTGAAATCTCTCCAAGTATGTCAAATCTCTCCCAAATCTCCCTAAGTGTGTGAAATCTCTCTCACATATCTCTTTGTATGCGAAATCTCTCCAAGTATGTCAAATCTCTCCCAAATCTCTCCAAGTACGTCAAATCTCTCCCAAATCTCTCTGAGAACGAGGAATCTCTCTCAAATCTCTCTCGAAATCTCTCCCAACTTTCTATAATCACTCGGGGCATCCCGACCCTCGAAATTGGCGAAAAATAGCCCAAGAATGGAAGTCTACGCGAAAAACGGACTTAGGAAACGAACCCTCCAAACCGAAAGTACTATTCACGAACCAAACCGAAAGCACTATTCATGAGGGTCTGAACCGAAAGTACTGTTCATAAGCTGAACCGAAACCACTGTTCATCCGAACCGAACCCAGCTTGGAAGGAGGATCCGAACCGAACCCGGCTTAGAAGAAAGGTCCGAACCGAGAGTACTGTTCATCACTGTTCACAACAGTGACTTCGGTTCTAGCCAGCCTTCGGACCGAACCCTTGCCTTCGCGTCGGACCTGCTTCTCTTCGGACCGAGCCTCGGACCAGCCTAGCTTAGCTTCTTCCTTCTGGCGCGCCTTCGCTTCCGAGACCAGCCCCTCCGAGCCGCGCGCATCTGACCGAGCTCCGGCCTAGGGACCGAACTTCGGCCTAGGTCCGAAGATTTCCGCTGGAAATTACACTTTTCACCCCGTTTTTGCGTATTTTTGCATTTTAAACCCATTTTTAATTATTTTAACATAGGATTTTCACCCAAAACTTTATTTTTAATTATAAGGCCCCTAAATTAATGATTTAATCACATTTTTAAGGATAAAACCTTATTAAAAAGGAGTTGGTAAAGTACAAAGGTAGAGTGTTGACTTTACCTTATTTTATGACACAAGCAACCCCATACCCACTCCATGATTAACCCACACTCCTCCCCACCATACCTTGTACTTTTTACCACCCTCACAAGCCATCTCCAAGTTTTGAGAGCTGGATATCCATCCTCTCTCCTCATTTTCTTTCATTTGTTCTCACTTCACAAGAAGATCAAACTCCTTTCTCTCTCACTTTCTCTCTCTAGAAACCCGACATTCAAGGGCTGATCTTGAGAGTTTCCTCCACCTTTGGTAAGCATAATTCATTTCCTTTTAGATTATCTCAATTATTTCCACTCAAATCATGGGTATCTTACACAAACTCCATTATATTTGTGTTAGAGCTTCGAATCTTCAAGCGATTCTTCAAGTGCTCTTGGGTTGAACACTTCTCTTCTTCAACACTTATCTACTGAAATCACACAAGGTGAGTTCATACCCCTACATTTTCATGTTTTCTTAAGTTTTTAGGGGGGAATACAAGTTAAAACACCAAGAACATAACTAAAATTTTCTAACAGCTTTCATCAGAAAAGTTGGACTCCATTCACGGACTGTTTTGGACACCTTAAACATTTTAGTTTTCAAAACTGTTTTAGGTGCATGTAGTTCCACTTCTTAGCTTTAAAATGACTACTTGCACATCTCCATACGATTTTTCTACAATTTATGGTGATTTTTACAAAACTGCCTATCATTTCAAACACCAATCCGGACCAGTCTGTGATTATGGACTTTTTCACCTAAGTTACAGGTCATTAAAAATCATGATAAAAATTATGAGTAAACCAGACACATTTTGGGAACTCCCAGAATTTACGGTTTTAGTTTTCGACTTTGTATGATTTTTCTATGAATTTTCAAAAACAGTGTAGAAAGGCTGAAAATTTGTTAACAGCTTGTAATTTTTATAACACTTTGTATTATGTTGAGCAAAGTGTATAATGTCAAGTTCTAAATATTGAATGTGTTACCTTGTTAGTCTATCATCATACTGAAGTATAGGCATATATGATAAGATTATTCATTTATTTGGAACAAGTATATCAAACCAAAATGAGCATAGTTTATGAATTTATAACATTAAAGCATTCATAGAAGAATTTTTACATATTACAAACGTTTTGGATAAACTATAATAGGTATAGTTTATGTATCATTACCTCTTAAACTTATTTATCAAAGGTTTTCCGTTTAGTTCACGTAAATCTGTTAATGAATAAATTTGTGAGTCATTCCCTTCGGGTTACTTCCAAAGTAACCAATTTATAAGTCCTGTATTGTAACCAGAGTCTCCAGGAGGGAGAGCGTGATAGTTGTATATAGATCTATATTGGGTTTGACACCCCACACCTTGCTGCTAGCTACAGTTGGACCTGCAGGTCTACGGGTGACAAGTGTCATTTCAGTTCTACGACGCCTGAAGAACGTCGTTTTCAGGCCATCTAGGTCATAGTATGGTTATGATAGCTCACATGTGGTATTAACAATCATAAGATTTACGGGTTCTAACTTTAAATTAGCGAGTTATGGCTATTTAGCTCACTGAAATTACTTTAAGTATAGAAAATACTTGTACGCCTTCATATCAAAAAAGGGTTTCATGCCGATTTAAAAATCACTTTTATATCTTTAAGTATGACATATTGTTGTTCATTTTCGGTCCTGGTCTTTAGGACTACATAACTTTTGTAAGGAAAATATTGGATTTTTCTTGGTATCATACATCTCTTTACAAAGATCGATTTTCAAACTCTTACTGTCAAAAGTTTATGAACTCACCAACCTTTGTGTTGACACTTTTCAAAACTACTTGTATTCTCAGGAATTCAGTGAAATCGGGAAACCAACAACGTTTTGAGGATGGGACGATAAATCGTCAAAAAGATTATTTTGTTTCATAATGTAATTGATTCGATTCATGTAAACATATACATTGGTGTAACTTTTTCAGTTATATTTATGTTGGATGTATTTACTTTGAGCACTATTATACTCGTTGTTGTGATACTCTACATGAAGTCCTCCACCCTCGAACGTTTCCGCCATCCTTGGTTTGGGGGTGTGACAACTTGAATCAAATAAAGCTAGTAGAAACACTTACCTTGTAGTTGTAGTTGATTCCTTGGAGTTTTAGAGCCTAGAACCAATAATGTGGATGCCTCAAATGAAAGTCACAAATCACCACAAACTTGGAACTTTGAGAGAATAGTCACACTTCTCTTGAAATCGGCCCTCACCTCAACATGTGTCAACTAGTGTGATTTCAAGAGCCAAAGCCTCATTTATATAGTGTGGTGGATTAGGGTTACATCCATGTAAACCCTAATACCCATGTCTCTTCATTTCCATGAGATCCATGGGTTAAAGCTCCATGGAGTATCCATGGACTTCTCTATCCAAGCCTAGCCCATTCCAAATAAGCATAAGCCCACACTATATAAATATAGAAGCCCATATTTAATTAGTAATATCTTTGATCACTAAATTAATCCTAGATTAATTATAGATCACTACTAATTAAATAATATGATCTTATATTAATATATTAGAACTTATAATATATTAATAAATCATAACTTGTACTATTCTCAAATATTATCCATAAATTGTTCGGGTGAAGTGCAACCCAAATGGACCATGCCGGGTCGGGTCAAGTATATACCAAATATAGTTATGGGCTTAGACACTATATCCAACAGTCTCCCACTTGGATAAGTCTAGTAACTATATTTGCAAGTATAACTTCAGGAACCGATCCGCAATCGTAGCTCTTTAAACTCTGTTGAACTAGAACACGCCATTTAGATAAGTGATCATATAATCTTCTGTTCTAGATATCAGCCGGACAAACACATGGAACATTGTCTTGCTTATTGTCCAGCATTTGTTTCCCAATTTCCGATTTGTTTGACATAGAACTCAACTGAACACATCAATTTAGTTCTGACCGGGCCCGGTACATAGGTCAAAACAAAATCATCGAGGGGCCCAGATATCAGCTTCTAATCCAAGAAGGAACAGATAAACATCGACTCATATGTTTGTTCTACCACTCATTAAATTACACACAAAGGCATGTTTTATAACATCGAGTTACCAATGCGTTTACGTACAATCAATGCATAACCAACTCGTAAGTAACAAATCATATCTCTAGGTTTGAAGACTTATATGATATTACCGTCTCACGATCACTCGAGATAAAATTCCATGAAGTGATTCCAGTGAGCGTGGGTTGAGTCCAATGCTCAGAACTTATGAGCACTCATGATTGTTGTAGCCATGTCCAACACCTTAGACCTCTGCAACCAATCATGACAGTCTTGATTCATACCTACTTCCGACATATGACCGACTGTGGAGGTTTGAATAATATGATATACCAAACATAATTATTCTGGAAGTCAAAACATGCAAAAGAAATATAGTAAAAGATCGACAAGAGATAGCAACACTTTACTCATAAATAAAACACCTTTTATTCATCCTTCAGCCCTATGCTCCGAGCATGCTGGAGAGGCTTAACCCTACTCAGTCCCTTCGTGAAGGGATCTGCCGGGTTCTCATCCGATGATACCCTCTTCGCCATGAGGAGTCCTTCTTCAATTTGATGTCTGATAAAATGGTATTTTCTGTCGATGTGTCTGGATCTCCCGTGATCCCTTGGTTCCTTGGCTAAGGCAACCGCATTATTGCTGTCACAGAAAATCTCCATTGGCTCTTTCATAGCTGGAACAACTCCAAGGTCTCCGATGAAGTTCTTTAGCCATATCGCCTCCTTTGCTGCCTCGCTTGCTGCTATATACTCTGATTCACAAGTGGAATCAGCCACTGTCTCCTCCTTGGAACTCTTCCAAGAAATTGCTCCTCCGTTTAGGGTAAAGACCCAGCCTGACTGAGAGCGGAAATTATCCCTATCAGTCTGGAAACTAGCATCACTATACCCTACAACTCTCAAGTCATCACTCCCACCGAAGGTAAGGACCCAGTCCTTAGTCCTTCGCAGGTACTTGAGGATATTCTTTACCGCAGTCCAGTGTTCCTTTCTAGGGTTCGCCTGATACCTGCTAACCATGCTCAAAGCAAAGGCTACATCAGGTCGAGTACACGTCATAGCATACATGATCGATCCTACAGCTGAAGCATAAGGAAATCGACTCATTTCTGCTATCTCAGCCTCAGTACTAGGGCTTTGTGTCTTACTCAATCTAGCGTTACACTGAATGGGTAACTCACCTTTCTTGGAGTTATGCATGTTGAATCTTTTCAACACTTTGTCCAAGTAGGTACTTTGACTAAGTCCAATTAGTCTTTTACTCCTGTTTCTCAAAATCTTTATCCCTAGGATATAGGCAGCTTCACCAAGGTCCTTCATAGCGAAACACTTCCCAAGCCAGGACTTTACTTCCTGCAGGGTTGGGATGTCATTTCCTATGAGTAGTATGTCATCCACATACAGTACCAAAAAACTGACTATGCTCCCACTAGCCTTGATATGGACGCAAGATTCATCTTCACTCCTCGAAAAGCCAAATTCCTTGACTTTCTCATCAAAGCAAAGATTCCACCTGCGAGGTGCCTGTTTCAATCCATAAATGGATTTCTCGAGTTTACACACTCTATTAGGGTACTCGTTGCTGACAAAACCCTCTGGCTGACTCATGTAAACATCTTCAGCCAACTTTCCATTAAGGAAAGCGGTTTTGACATCCATTTGCCATATTTCATAGTCATGAAATGCAGCTATGGCTAACAGAACCCGAATAGACTTAATCTTGGCTACTGGAGAAAAGGTCTCATCATAGTCCACTCCAGGAATTTGAGAGAAGCCCTTTGCAACCAGTCTCGCCTTATAAGTGTGTACTTTACCATCCATGTCGGTCTTCTTCTTGAAGACCCACTTGCACCCTACAGTCTTACGACCAGGTACATTCTCAACCAAGTTACAAACTTGATTGTCATACATGGATTGTATCTCGCTATCCATGGCCTCTTTCCATTTAGCAGCCTCAGGGCCTGCCATGGCTTCCATGTAGCTGTTAGGTTCTTCCAGACCTACTAGTGTCTCATCACTAATAAGTGTCTCACCTTCCGCAGTAATATGGAAACCATAGTAATGCTCAGGTGCATTCCTAACTCTCGTGGAACGCCTCAGAGGTACAGGCTCATAAACTGGCTCAACAGGAGTTTCCTCCTCAAGTTGAGGGCTAGTGTTTGAAGTTCCTTCACCGCTTGATTCTTGAATTTCTTCAAGATCAATTTGCCTCCCACTGTCTCCTTGGCTTATAAATTCTCTCTCTCGAAAGACTCCTCTTCTTGCTACAAAGACCACATTGTCACTAGGTCTGTAGAAGAGGTAACCAAAGGATTGCTGTGGGTAGCCGATGAAAATACACCTCTCGCTTCGAGGTTCGAGCTTATCATGAGTCTCGCGTCTCGCGAAAGCCTCACAACCCCAAATCTTGATGTGGTCTAGCTTAGGTACTCTGCCAGTCCACATCTCGTGAGGAGTTTTGGCAACTTTCTTTGTAGGGACAAGAGTAAGAATATGGGCGGCAGTCTCTAAGGCATACCCCTAGAATGAGATTGGTAGCGTAGCTCGACTCATCATGGAACGAACCATATCCAACAAGGTTCGATTACGCCTCTCAGCCACACCATCCAACTGTGGTGTCCTGGGAGGTGTCAATTGTGAGACAATCCCACATTCCCTAAGATAGTCGAGGAACTCTGAACTAAGATACTCACCTCCTCGATCGGATCGAAGCATCTTAATGTTCCTGGCCAATTGATTCTCGACTTCATGTTTAAATTCCTCAAACCTCTCGAAAGTCTCTGACTTATGCTTGATTAAGTAGACATATCCATATCTACTGTAATCATCAGTAAAAGTCAAATAATAACGATTAGCATCCCTTGTGGCATGTTTGAATGGTCCACACACATCCGTGTGTATAAGGTCCAACAAACCTTCACCCCTCTCACACGAGCCTATGAAGGGTGACTTTGTCATTTTTCCAAGTAAGCATGATTCACAACTATCATCTGACTTTAGGTCAAACGACTCCAAGACTCCATCCTTTTGGAGTTGGCCTATGCGTTTCTTGCTTATATGTCCAAGACGACAATGCCATAATGATGCTTTATCCAAGTTATTATTATTAGTAGAATCAATACACAAAACATTATTTCCCAAGTTATCTACAACAGATACAGATTCATACACACCATCACAAGGTAATGCTTTAAAATAAAAAACATTATTATAGAAAACATCTATAGAACCAACTTCATTATTAAATGAAAAGGTAAACCCTTGTTTGTACAAAGCATGAAAGGAAATAATATTTCTTGCCATTCCTGGCGAATAACAACACTTATTCAAATCTAAATTAAACCCACTACTTAGCGATAAAGTATAAACTCCAATCTTGGTAACAGGTAAAGCTTTCCTATTCCCCATGATCAAGTTTATTCTTCCTTGCTCCACATTCTCACTTCTTCTTAGTCCCTGCAAGTCACAACAAATATGAATACCACAACCGGTATCAAGGACCCAAGACTTAGAATGGGGTGAGTTATTAGAAATGATAGTGTAAGTACCTGCATGGTTGGGTTTGACTTTCCCATCCTTCACATCCTGTTGGTACTTTGGGCAGTTCCGCTTCCAATGACATTTTTCATGACAATAGAAGCATTCAGCCTCTTTTGGGTCAAAAGAAGGAGTGACGAAACCTTTCTTGGTTCCACTTGAAGAAGAGCCATCAAGGGTCCGAGCCTTGGTACCCTTCGAGGATCTCTTTCTCTTCCTCCATCGATTTTTCCCAATTGCCAAAACCGGAGTTGAGTTTGGAGTAGGAGTGATAGCAACCGACTTCCCCTTAAGACCTGATTCTGCGGTCTTGAGAAGTCCCTGAAGTTTGCTGAGTGTGACCTCTTCCTTATTCATGTGATAAGTCATGCGGAATTGATCATAGCACAATGGTAAGGAGTGCAAAATGATATCTATTGCAAGATCCTCAGGGAAGTTCACATTAAGCTTCAGCAAACGATCCACATACCTTTGCATTTTCTGCATGTGGCTCGTGACGGATTCCCCGTCCTTCATCATGGTTGTTATCATGGAGCAGATGATTTCATACCTCTCTTGTCTTGCACTTTGATGGTATCTTTCCATCAAATCTTGGTGCATTTCATAAGGGTAGAAATCCTCATAAGACTTTTGGAGTTCCGCTGTCATCGTGGCCATCATGATGCAAGCCACTTTCGTAGCATCCCTTTCATGTGCCCGAAATTCAGCGATCTCCTGAGGAGTTGCAGTGGTCTCATCAATCTCCTTAAGCTCCTTGTCAAGGACATATTCTTTGTCCTCGTAGCGGGTAATCATCCTGATGTTTCTGATCCACTCATTGAAGTTGGATCCATCAAAGGTGACTTTCCCACACAAGTTCATAAGGGTAAAGGAGCCATTAGGATTAGAGCCAGAAGCAGCATTGTTTGAATACATCTAAAAAGAAGAGAACAAGATTAGTTTATATATAAGAGAGTCCTTAATAAAACACCCAAATGTAATATTAAGGCTAGGATCCAATCACAATATAATATAACTTAGAAGAGGTATGCCGTAATCTAAGCTATACCATATTTGAAAGGTAGGTGAATGACGATTCACCAATTTCCACCACGAAAACCGAAATATTTAAGTATTAGGCTTTGATTGGTTCTTAGAAATTCCTAGATTCTTTGAGATTCAATGAACTTTTCAAAGGCATGTTTCAATCTCGAGTGTGCCCTCCAAGTTTTGTGACTGGGATGCCGAGGATCACAAAACGAGGAGTGAAGTAACCATGCAAATCACTTGGTACCCTTTAAAGTTTATCACTCAATCGATGTGCCGGTAAACCACACACGCTCCATCGATACTATAATAAACCTTTAAGTCACCCTTTACCTACCTTGTTAAGTCCAAGTTAGTGTGCCGGTTAACCACACACGCTCCACCAACGACTTAAACAAAGTGTAAAGTGTAATTTCATGGATTAGCACCTTATTCACATTTTTCCTAAAGTAACTAAGATTGGGAATTTAATAAAACATTTAGTTACTCTATAATATTCATCATACTTTGAATGAGAATTTATAAGTCCTTGTCTTACCCGTTCGGCTAACGACCCTCCACCAGTCAAGCAAGCGGTGGGTGAGAGTGGACACCCATTAAGTCACCATTTTATAGGCAACAACCTTATACCCACCTTATAGACCGGCTTCGTGAATGAGGCGTACTAGCGGTAAGACGACTTTGTTCTTATACATATATATATAATTATTAAATCATAATAATATAAGTATAAGGGTTGAATTTTAACTTTTAAAATTCTAAGGGTTGGAACTAAAGTTTTAACTTGACTTTACTTGTTCCAAAACTTGAGGGCAAGTTTTGTAAACTTTCAAAACTTTTCATATCTTGTAACTTATGAGTTTAATAGAGTAATAAAATGAAGACTCTTCATTTTTCTAACTCTTGTGTTCTTTTAATGGTTTTCAATCCAAGAGACTTTTGGTTTTCCATAACTTGAGGACAAGTTATGGACTCCATTAAAAAAACATTATGATCAAGAATTAATCTACCACATAGGTTACAAATAATTCCTATGATCATCTAAACATCATAAGAACAAGATCATGAACATGAACACTTTCATATATCAAAATCACACTTAATCTTTGTAATTTTGATAACTAGTTGTTGTAAATGAGTTAGAAAAGACAATACACCTTCTAAAACGAGTTTTCAAGTACCAAAACAGTTTAGGGTAATGTTTCTAATCCATTTCCAGCAACTAAAGTCGAAAAACTGCACTCTGTCGATCCTACTCGTCGAGTGCATGAACCTACTCGGCGAGTAGGTTGAAGATACAAGTGGACTCGGCGAGTCCCCCCATGGACTCGGCGAGTCCATCAGTCAGACAGCAAGATTTCGACTTTTTCAAGCATATTGCAACAAGTATCAAACAAACAAGCCTAGGCTCTGATACCACTGAAGGGTTTTGAGCATTCTAACACTTCCTAAGTGTACATGCAACCCTAATAAGCCTTGGATCTATGTTTGTCTAAGATACATGCAAATAATTATTTTTCCAAGGCTTATATCCTAACTAGCATGGCATGGGGAACTTGAATCAAATAAAGCTAGTAGAAACACTTACCTTGTAGTTGTAGTTGATTCCTTGGAGTTTTAGAGCCTAGCACCAATAATGTGGATGCCTCAAATGAAAGTCACAAATCACCAGAAACTTGGAACTTTGAGAGAATAGTCACACTTCTCTTGAAATCGGCCCTCACCTCAACATGTGTCAACTAGTGTGATTTCAAGAGCCAAAGCCTCCTTTATATAGTGTGGTGGATTAGGGTTACATCCATGTAAACCCTAATACCCATGTCTCTTCATTTCCATGAGATCCATGGGTTAAAGCTCCATGGAGTATCCATGGACTTCTCCATCCAAGCCTAGCCCATTCCAAATAAGCATAAGCCCACACTATATAAATATAGAAGCCCATATTTAATTAGTAATATCTTTGATCACTAAATTAATCCTAGATTAATTATAGATCACTACTAATTAAATAATATGATCTTATATTAATATATTAGAACTTATAATATATTAATAAATCATAACTTGTACTATTCTCAAATATTATCCATAAATTGTTCGGGTGAAGTGCAACCCAAATGGACCATGCCGGGTCGGGTCAAGTATATACCAAATATAGTTATGGGCTTAGACACTATATCCAACAATAATAAGGACCTAGCTTGGGTCAAGTATAAGGGTTCACTTGGATACAGAACTACTAAAAATTCATGGGTTTACCATATAAAGACTCCCGTTATGAATTGTTTTCAGAACGCCCTTAACGACCAAATGACGTTACAAATCGATATAAGATAAAACTTAGTTAGAAACTCGCGACGTATAGCCATTCTAAAAACTCATTATCATCTCACCCTTAATCATTTTGTTGAGAAGTTCCTTCTTCATAGACTTATGGGTGCGATCATACCAACACTAATACACCGGGTCCCATCAAAACTCCTCAGCCAAGCGTGTTTGGACACACATGATTCTAAGATGAGTAAAGCTTAACGCCCGTATGAAACCTACCCCTACCCACTGCTGTAACTCCATTTCAAGAATGTTAGCGGAAACACTAGGAATAGTATAGTAATGAGCAAAAATTTATATGCGTAAATATAAATCGTAAGGATACACATAAGATAATCATTTCCACTAACGAAGACGTTTTTCATCGTGAAACAGAGGTATGTCTTCACCAAGAGGCAACCAACCAACTAGTAAGGTGCCAACTCTGCAGATAGACGTTGCTACTTTTCAGGCTGCAGTCACGGCAGCCGTGACAACCGTCATGGCGCAATTTGACGCTAACAACGCCAGCAGGAGTGGAAGTGGTACTGACAATACAAATTGTGGTAACAATTAGGAGCACCAACAGCTGCCTGCCAGCGAAAATACCTCGGGCCACAAACCTACGAGCAAGAAGAGAAAGTTTTGGAACATGAAAGAGTGCCACCAATCTCAAAGATCCACTAAAAGACAACAACCTATGGGCACCCCCACCATTACAACAGCAGTCACGACACATGCCTCGATACTAGCCACAGGGTCTGCCACCCATATGTCGGCTAGACCATATGAGGGATCACTCCCAAAGTGTGGCAAGTGTGGTTTCCATCACCATGGAGCTTGCCGAGAACTGCACTGTAAAAACTGCAACAGGAAAGGGCACACCGCCCGTTTCTGTAGGACCCCGACTCAGTACATCACTTCAACACCTATTACCAAAGTAATTCCAGTGTGCTTCCTATGTGGCGAAGTGGGACACTTCAAGAGAAACTGTCCAACTGAGAAGAATGACGGGGAAACCGGAGGAGTATATCAAACGAACCAGAAAAGGTAATAGGGAACCATATTAAGACTTTTGTAATGTTCCAATGACAAAAACGTTTAAGTACCATATATCTGTAATGAAATTGGTATGCTTGATAAAGTCACCGTCTTCCTAAAAGTAGTTAAAATACTCTCTCGTTCAATTCAAACCAAAGACATTCATATATGATCTTAGGATCATTACCTGTAAGATGTGATACATCGGGGTTAATTATAATCAAAATACTGAAATCTTGAAACGAGTAATTCCATCCCGACTCCTATTTCGTGTCTAGTAGTAAGAATTGAGTGGGGCCACCCACTCGACAATTTCACCAATATCAACTTACATACGACGTTCATATACCGCTCGATCATAGGGAGACCTGTCAAGGATCACGATGTCAAGTATCATTACTGATTATCGAAACACACCCACTACCAGTGCTAGACACTATGGTGTGAATCATCTACAGTAACGATAACATCAAACAAAATGGATCACCCTAAAAAGAAACACAAGATACTCTATCACTCTAGTGATCTCTTCTTGCGAATACAGCTTAACTCGTTTTATCTAAAAAGATATTGATGTCATCATCCAATTTTCATTGATATAGCCCTCATCTTCCCGATTTAATGTCTACAAAAGGACCCTTCACCTAACTCACCAAATATCGGAATCCTTATCTCCCATAAACGTATCCAGCACAGACCTCCGAGTCATCTCTCGCTGTGGAACTCCAAAACACGCACCAGAGGAGTGTTACACTTCCCGAAACCTTATCACAAGTATTTACAGGAGACCTTTGGGAATGTTGCATTTAGCAGAAAAGGTTCAAGCATAGAAGCTTGGGACGGATATGGTACGAGTCCTGCTAAGAGCTTCGGGCCAAGATTGCCCAGAGGGACGAGTAAATGTCCTACCATCTGAGAAGGCCTAGCCGCGTAAACCAAACCCACATGTTACCTATCGAGCTACAAAAACTATCAGGTCCAAACCTGTCGAGCTACTTAACAATGAAATTGAAGAACCAAGCTTCTCACCCTGGAAAGATCTGGTCTTATTCTTCAAATAGAAAGGCAAATTGCTCATAGTTCCATCGACTTCAGAGGCCCTGACAATATCTTCAGTAGAAACCTTTACTATCTGCCTCGCATAAACGAATAGGCCGACCAACCACAAGGAAAGAGGTATCCTTCAGGTATCGGACCTGAGATCTGAATATCACCAGTCGCGAGTATTGGAAAAAGATGTCCGAGGACAACCCTCCAAATTCGATGCGGACGCTGCAAGTCCGTAGTGATACCCCTCGGATAGGACCAACCCGCTCGCAGTATTCATAGGACATGCCATTCTTACTAGGATCCGTTAGTCATTGTCGTTGTAAATGACTTGCTTATCTACCCTCGTAGTAAGAAGGAAACCAAGGAGAGCAGCTACAACAAACCACGAAAGCAATACGATCAGAGAAGCTTTACCTGAAGTTCTCTAAGATACGAGTTTTGGAATTGAGGAGTTAATTTCCTAAGATACATCATTATCAATGTGGAAATCCTTAAGGACTCTTTCAATTGATCAAAACCGTTGAGAAACAGTCAGCACCAAAGGCGTCAGCAGGAATACACCAAAATTCCAGGTATCGCTGACCTACCGTCTTAGCTCCTTTGGAACTTCTTGTAAATTACAGAACCCCCCTTACGACTTTGACCCTGAAGGGAGCAACCCTTGGCTGGGAAGAGAAGCAAAAGGAAGAAACCTTCAGAATTCCGGAATAAGAGACCAAATTCCTCTGGAAACCTCACTATGGGCAGGCTTAGTACGCTTCGGAAAGCATGGAAAGCAAAAACCCCAGATAATTATGCCCTTCGAGATTCTTGTAAGAATCAGCCCTGTAATCACAACTTCAACCTACTCCCGCGAGCTTAGTAAAGTATATCCTACCCGACACATCCCGAACTTGCAGAAGTATTTATCCGATGAGACTCTTGTAATCCCCCTCGACGAGATCGAGGTCCACAAGAGCCTCATCTTCGTGAAAGAACCATAGTGACCATGGACCGAGAGGTTAAGCGAACGCAGCAACGCCGCTTCCTATTAGTGGAAGTTCGCTGGAATACTAACCAAGGACCTGGAGTCACGTGGGAGCGCGAGAACCAGTCGATTAGGAAGTATCCCCACTTTGTGGTTCGATTATTCGTGCCTACTCCTTGCCTAAATTCAAATTTCGGGACGAAATTCCCTCTAACGGGGGGATGATGTGACAACCGTCAATTTTCGGTCAAGTCAAAGTCAACTAAAGTCAACAAGTCAAACTGGTCAACTCAATTTGCCCGTAGATACTAGAGTTTACGTTATGTAATTTCTAAACAACTCTCTATTCTAATGAGAGATCATAAATCGAAAAGTGCATACATCTAGATCTCCTTAACCTAAAACGGTGGTACGTAGAGAGCCAAACCGATAAAACAATGTTACATACTCATCGGGAGTATGCAAGATCCTTAAACAAGGCTTAACAGGGTTTACGGACCTTGCATTGCGAAGCCGGACACTCAAAAAGGTCACCAATGAAACCTCTCTCAATCGTTTTCACTCCATATCTTCTTATCAGAAATCTCTCCCAAATCTCTCTAAGTATGTGAAATCTCTCCCAAATCTCTCTTTGTATGAGAAACCTCTCCAAGAATGTCAAATCTCTCCCAAATCTCTCTAAGTATGTGAAATCTCTCCCAAATCTCTCTTTGTATGAGAAACCTCTCCAAGAATGTCAAATCTCTCCCAAATCTCTCTAAGTATGTGAAATCTCTCCCAAATCTCTCTTTGTATGAGAAACCTCTCCAAGAATGTCAAATCTCACCCAAATCTCTCTAAGTATGTGAAATCTCTCCCAAATCTCTCTTTGTATGAGAAATCTCTCCAAGAATGTCAAATCTCTCCCAAATCTCTCTAAGTATGTGAAATCTCTCCCAAATCTCTCTTTGTATGAGAAATCTCTCCGAGAATGTCAAATCTCTCCCAAATCTCTCTAAGTATGTGAAATCTCTCCCAAATCTCTCTTTGTATGAGAAACCTCTCCAAGAATGTCAAATCTCTCCCAAATCTCTCTAAGTATGTGAAATCTCTCCCAAATCTCTCTTTGTATGAGAAACCTCTCCAAGAATGTCAAATCTCTCCCAAATCTCTCTAAGTATGTGAAATCTCTCCCAAATCTCTCTTTGTATGAGAAACCTCTCCAAGAATGTCAAATCTCTCCCAAATCTCTCTAAGTATGTGAAATCTCTCCCAAATCTCTCTTTATATGAGAAATCTCTCCAAGAATGTCAAATCTCTCCCAAATCTCTCTAAGTATGTGAAATGTCTCCCAAATCTCTCTTTGTATGAGAAATCTCTCCAAGAATGTCAAATCTCTCCCAAATCTCTCTAAGTATGTGAAATCTCTCCCAAATCTCTCTTTGTATGAGAAACCTCTCCAAGAATGTCAAATCTCTCCCAAATCTCTCTTTGTATGAGAAATCTCTCCAAGAATGTCAAATCTCTCCCAAATCTCTACGAATTTGAAATCTCTCCCAAATATCTCTTTGTATGTGAAATCTCTCCAAGTATGTCAAATCTCTCCCAAATCTCTCTAAGTATGTGGAATCTCTCTCAAATCTCTCTCAAAATCTCTCTCAACTTTCTATAATCACTCGGGGCATTCCGACCCTCGAATTTGTCGAAAACAGCCCTAAAGCGGAAGTCTACGCGAAAAACGGGCTTGAGGAACCGAAACCCCTCTTAGGACCCGAAAGTCCTCTTAGGAACCGAAACCCCTCTTAGGAACCGAAAGTCCCCTTAGGAACCGAACCTTCATGATGAAGAAGGCTGCTGAACCGAACCGAACCTCACTCAAAGAACCGAACCGAACCTTCGCTTCTGACCCTTCGGACCGAGCCTTCGGACTGAGCCCCTCACCTTCGCTTCTCGCTTCTGGTTCGCACCGTTCGCTTCCGGCTCAGCACCAGCAAGGACCGAACCTCGGCCTAGGGACCGAACCTCGGCCTAGGACCGAGAGGTCTCGCTGGGAACGCTTTTTCTCCCGGTTTTCGACTAAATTCACATTTTAGGCCCGTTTTTAATTGTTTTAACATGGGATTTTCACCCAAAACTTTATTTTAACATAAAAGGACCCTTAACTATTAATTAATCACATTTTTAAGGATAAAACCTTATCCAAAAGAGAGTGGGTGAAGTACAAAGGTAGAGTGTTGACTTTACTTATTTCTATGACACAAACAACCACTCCCATACCCACTCCATGTCACTATTCACCACCAGCCCATCCCTAGTCACTTCATAGGTCCTTTCTCACTATTTTCAACTATTCCCACGTTCTTAGGGCTGGAACATCTATCCTCTCTCCTCACACCTTAATCATTCTCTCATTTTTTACCGATAATCACACTCCAAACTCTCTCATCTTTTTCTCTCTAATTCGAGAATTTCAAGGCATACTTCAAGACTCTTCTCCTACAATTAGTAAGTATCATCATCCTTCTTATGATTATTACACATCCTCCTACTCAAAATCAAAGATTGCTTACACAAACATCATCACATTCTTGTTAGATCTTCGAATCTTCAAGTGATTCTTCAAGTGTTCTTGGGTTGAACACTTCTCTTGTTCAACACTTACCTACTGAAATCACTCAAGGTGAGTTCATACCCCTATATTTTCATGTTTTCTAAAGTTTTTAGGGGGGGGGGGGGGGGGAATACAAGTTAAAACACCAAGAACATAACTACACTTTTCTAACAGCCTTCATCAGAAAAGTTCAACTCCATTCACGGACTGTTTTGGACAACTTAAACATTTTAGTTTTCAAAACTGTTTTAGGTGTAAGTAGTTCCAGTTCTTAGCTTTAAAATGACTACTTGCACATCTCCATACGATTTTTCTACAATTTATGGTGATTTTTACAAAACTGCCTATCATTTCAAACACCAATCCGGACCAGTCTGTGATTATGGATTTTTTCACCCAAGTTGGAGGTCATTAAAAATCATGATAAAAATTATGAGTAAACTAGACTCATTTTAGGAACTCTCAGAATTTACGGATCTAGTTTTCGACTTCGTATGATTTTTCTGTGACTTTTCAAAAACAGTGTAGAAAGGTTGAAAATTTGTTAACAGCTTATAACTTTCATAACACTTTGTATTATGTTGAGCAAAGTGTATAACGATAAGTGCTAAATATAGAATGTGTTTCCTTGTTAGTTTATCATCATAAACTGAAACATAGTCATTCATGATAAGATTAATCATTCATTTAGAACACGTATATTAAGCTATAATGAGCATAGTTTATGGATTCATAGCATTAAGACATTCATAAAAGAATTCTTATACATTACAAACGTTTTGGATAAACTATAATAGGTATAGTTTATGTATCATTTACTTCTCAAACTTATTTACCAAAGGTTTTCAGTTTAGTTCACGTAAATCTGTTAATGAATAAATTTGTGAGTCATTCCCTTCGGGTTACTTCCAAAGTAACAAAGTCAAAAAGTCCTGTAAATTGTAACCAGAGTCTCTTGTAGGGAGAACGTGATAGTTGTGTATAGATCTATATTGGGTTTGACAAACCCACACCAGAGCTGCTTGCAACAGCTAGACCGGCAGGTCTGTGGTGACAAGTGTCATTTAACGGTGACGCCTGAAGAACGTCGTATTACGAGGCCGTCTATGTCAAGTATGGTTATGATAGCTCACATGTGGTATTAACAAATCATAAGATTTACGGGTTCTAACTTTAAATTAGCGAGTTATGTCTATTTAGCTCACTGAAATTACTTTAAGTATGGAAAAATACTTATACGCTTTCATATCAAAAAGGGTTTTATGTCGATTTAAAATCACTTTTTACATCAACAATTACATACTTTATTGCATACTTTCGGTCTTGGTATTTAAGACTACACATCATTCATTACGGGATTTTTCTCACATCAGAAAGGGTTTTATGCCGATTTAAAACCACTTTTATATCTGTAAGTATGACGACTATTTGTTCATTTTCGGTCCTGGTATTTAGGACTACATAACTTTTGTAAGGAAAATATTGGATTTTTCTTGGTAACATACATCTCTTTACAAAGATTGATTTTCAAACTCTTACTGTCAAAAGCTTATGAACTCACCAACCTTTGTGTTGACACTTTTTCAAAACTACTTGTATTCTCAGGAATTTAGTGAAACAGGAAATCAACCACGTTTTGAGGATGGGACGATAAATCGTCGAACAGTTCATTTTGTATCATAATGTAATTGATTTGAATCATGTAAACGTATACTTTGGTGTAACTTTCTCAATTATATTTATGATGGTTGTATTTACTTTGAGCACTATTATACTCGTTGTTGTGATACTCTACATGAAGTCCTCCACCCCCGGACGTTTCCGCCATCCTTGGTTTGGGGGTGTGACACTTTTGTACCCGGATGAGACAAGGAATTCATAGAGTGTCTCATACCAAGCTATTGGGGCTTGTTTCAGACCATAGACTGCTTTTTCAAGCTTGTAGCAGTGGTCTGGAAGTTCAATATTTTCAAATCCTGGAGGTTGCTGAAGATAAACCTCTTCTTTTAGTTCCCCATTGAGAAAAGCACTCCTAACGTCCATCTGGTGTACCTTGACATTTTTGTGGGCTGCGTATGCTAGAAAGATTCGGATGGATTCCATGCGTGCTACCGGAGCATATGTTTCATCGTAGTCAAGGCCTTCTAGTTGACTATAGCCCTTAGCAACAAGTCTTGCCTTGTTTCTAATGACTGAGCCAGATTCATCTAGCTTATTCTTGAAAACCCCATCTTGTACCAACAATAGTATGACCTTGTGGAGGAGGAACAAGTTGCCATACTTTGTATCTTTCAAATTCTTCTCATTCTTGTTGCATTGCAGCTATCCAGTCCGGTTCAAGCAATGCTTCTTTGATCGTTCTAGGTTCTACCGAGGACATAAATGCTGCAAAGTGGCAATGATCTGATAAGTCCTTGGAAGACCGAGTCTGGATACCTGCGGATGGGTTGCCAATAATTTGACCTGGTGGGTGGTCTTTCGTCCATTCATGAAGACGTGGGATCAGATGATCAACAGCTGCGGTAGAACGGATATCTTGGATGTCAGAGGAATCTGCGGTTGGAGATGGCAGTTCCCCCTGGATTTGAGAACATGCTCCTGAATCATCTTGATCTATTGGAGCAGAATTTTCTTGAGTAATCGGCAGAGGTTGAGGTTCCCCCTAGATTGCAGATGGGATTTCCTCTGGAACCTGAGAAGGTTCCCCCTGGAATGCAGATGGGAGAGTGACAATTCTAGGATCGGTTCTAGTGTCAATATTCTCTATGAATTCATCATCTGAGTCCGAAGGTTCGTTTGATGGTGAAGCTTCATTTCGGGCAGGAATGTAAGCAGCATCAAGTACTAGAACCTCAACGGTTGCGACAAGATCCAGAGTAGAGCTTTCTCCCTCAACCGGAGAGGTGGAAGTATTGAGCGATACTACTTCAGATAGAGATGGTCCAAATACGTTGGCATGTTATTGTTAAGCTGCGGGTGACACCAGAACTTCGGATAGTTTCGCCGTTTCAATGGGATAAAAAAGATCATCATAGTTGACTTCAACTAGATTCAGAGGTCCGGAAGCGGCTGGAATGTCACTTTCCATGATTGCAGTAGTTTCGGTGGATGGAGGTGCGATGCGGATGTGAGAATCATCAAATTTCACATCAAGGCTTTCAATGATCAAACTTGTTCGTCTAATGAGCACTCGATATGCAACCTTGTTAGTGGAATAACCAAGGAAGATACCTTCGTCAGACTTTGGTGCAAATTTGTTGAGTTGGTGTCTATTGTTGATCACGAAGCATCTACATCCAAAGATATGAAAGAAACGAACATTAGGTTTGCGATTGTTGAGACCTTCATATGGTGTTTTATTGAGACACTTGCACACGATACTTCGGTTTTGAACAAAGCATGCGGTTGCTACTGCTTCAGCCCAGAAGTAGAAAGGAAGTTGGGCGAAGTTAAGCATGGATCTGGCTGCTTCAATGAGTGTGTTGTTCCTTCTTTCTACTACACCATTTTGTTGCGGTGTATAGGGTGCTGAAAAGTTGTGAGAGATGCCTTTGGAAACCAGGAAACTGTTGAGAAGATGATTAGTGAACTCAGTTCCATTATCACTGCGGATGCGTCTGACTGGAAGCTTGATTTGAAGTTCGATTTCTTTGATGAAGTTAATGAAGATTTGTGGTGTCTCTGATTTGAGTATGAGAAAGAAGACCCATGTGAAGCGTGTATAGTCATCAACAATAACCAGCATATACTTTTTGTGGTGAAGACTAGCTACAGTTGAGGGACCGCAGAGATCAACGTGTAATAGCTCCAGTGGTTCAGAGATTGAAGAATCCATTATCAGCGGATGGCTTGCTTTTGATTGTTTACCGCATTCACAAGCTGGAAAAAGGGTATCGTTGCTGAATTTAAGAATAGGGAGACCGCGGACTAGTTCTCCAGTGACGAGGTTGTTGATGTACCGAAAGTTGAGATGAGCTAGCTTGCGATGCCATAGCCAGCAGACTTCGGATACAGCTTTGGACAGAAAGCACAGCTGCGGTTTACCAATGATGAGAGAAACGTCCAGAGGATACATCGTGTCTTCTGAGCGATATTTGATTAAGCAAGTGCTTCGATTACTCGTCATTATGTAACAAAGTTGATCGTCAAATTCAACACGATGTCCTGCTTTACATAGTTGGCCAACACTGATAAGATTATGTTTAAGGCTTTCTACATAAGCAACCTTCTAAATGGAAAAGTTCCCCATAATGAGAACAACGTAACCTCGAATGACACCGTTTGCATTGTTGCCAAACGTGACATTTCCACCATTGCATATAGGCCTGAAATACCAAAGGTACTCTAACCTTCCGGTCATGTGCAAGGAGCAGACACTGTCAATTAACCATTCTTCTTCTTGTTCCTCCTTGCACCAAGCCTGAGAATTACACGGTTAGTTTAGGCATCCAAACAAGTTTGGAGCCAGGGACAATTGATGTATTTTTAAATGATGCATACTCCGAGGTTGCATGGACAGGTCTTTTGTCAACTTTTAGACCTAGTCCTGGGTGTTTGTTCAGATTTGGATTGTTGCGAGTTTTTTGAAAAGTACAAGGTTTCTGACTTTAATTTGACTTGACATGAGATAAAACTTTTTGACAGCTGCACTAACATTTACAAAAAGAGAGTTTGTCATTAAATCTGACATTATGCTTGGTCAACGGTTTATAGAGTGAATTGGACTTGGTATTTGTCCGAGGTGGGTAACTTCTGAAAGATTTGACATTTGGTTTCTGAAAAGTTTGTTTTGAATGAGGTTTAGCACGTCTAGATCTTTGAGTCCCTTTAGGTGGATTTGGTGAGATTCCCTTCCACTTGTTTTGATGTGATTTTAAAAGTGTTGGAGTGGGTAAATTTCCTTTCCAATTAAGGTCTTTTGAGGAATAGACCTGGAAAACGTAGTTTCGTACAAGTTTGACACCTTTTTGGGTTATGTCAGAAGTAGCAGGAATGACTTTTGAAACTGAACTTCCTTTTTTGCTTGTTTTCATGAAAGAAGAGTTTTTTGAAATGTAGTTTGTGAAAACAAATTTTTCTGGACTCTTAGATTTTGGAATTCTCACATGTTTCTTATTTTTTGAAAAACTTTGTCTGCTTGTGCTTCGAGATCTAATTTCTTCTTTGAAAGCTCTTTTTGCCAAGGATTTTGGTGAACCGCAGTCATTGTTATTCAACTGCGGTTTCTTGGAACCTTTTATACGATTTTGACAACGTGGGCTAGAATCATCAGAACTTGATGATTATGGAATTTGAGAGCATTGGCCTACATCAAAATTTTCTATAGGTAACTAATGAAAAATTGGCTGAAGAGTTGTGGTTCCTTGAACTGATGGTTTTGGTAGAGATGATTTGACTACCGCAGAGTAGGTTTTAGATGAAACTGCGGTGGGACACTTTTGGGAGATTTGACTACAGTGTGGAACACTGTGGTCTGAGGACAAAGATGGAAAGTCCTTTGAGACTTCGGGTCCTTCAACAACAATTTCTTCATCAACTACGGATGAAGTTTGAGAATTTTAATGAGTGGTGCCACAGATGGGAGTTTGATCACATGTGTGACCAGAATCCTCGGGCATAATTTCCTTAATGACACAATTATTGCTCAAATTGTGTAATCTACCGAAGTGAGTTTTGATATCTTCGGGAAAAGTCTTGTCATTGACAGGGAAATGAAATTTTCTATCATGAGGGACATACACTCTGTCTTTGTTGAACCGGGGTGAGGAATCCATTGCGGTAGGATACCCATTTGACCAACCCCAATTATATGTATTGTCTAGGGTTCCATTGTTTACCAAATTTTCAATAGCCTCACTTTCATTAAATAATTTTTCAATTAAGAGATTTAAGCGTACAATTTCTCTCTGAGCTAAATCTCTCTGGATCAAAGATATCTCTAATTGGGTTTCACTTAGCATTCTAGCATCTTTCTCAAACTCTAAATCCTTCTCTAACATTGCCATCTTAAGTCTCTTGTTATCCAGCCTTCCTCTCACATGGAACATCTCTTGGGACACAATGTTCTTCTCATCTAAGGCTTTGTTATAGTCTGTAAGGATGGCAGCACAAGTGTCATTAAGTTCATCTATGTAGGGTTGACAGTCATGCATACTATAATTTAAAGTTTGGATCATGAGTTTTACCTGTTAAATGATGCTTAGAGTCCCATCCTTTGCCATGTAGCAGTAGTTTTTGTTCAACATTGCTGACCCATCATCATCCGCAGTGGCCAACATGTAGATTTTCCCTTTTCCTTTAACAGTGCTGATGGTCTCTTCTTCATCTCCTGATGACCAAACTTGATGGTCTCTTTTAACTTGAGCCACATATGCCCTTGCCTTTTCTTTTTCTTCCAACTCTTGAGCCATTCTAAGATAGAATGCTCTATCCTTGACTATATTTGCCTTACAGTCTTTTGCAAAGTGATTTTCTTTATTGCATTTGTGACAAATCACAACATCAGTCTTGTCTTCTAATTGAGTACCGGAGTCATTGTTCTGAGGAGACTGCGGTATCTCCTTTGGTTGATTGTTCTGAGAGCCTTTAGGATATCGAGAATGGTTCTTCTGAGGACCGGAGTTACGGTTGAATGGAGGTTTGTTGAATTGTTGATTCTTGCGGAAAGAAGAAGGTGGTATGCGGTTGAACTGTTGGCTAACCAGAGCAATAGCCTTCTGAAATTCTTCTTCATCATCATACTCAGAATCTGCTTCGTATGACTGTGGTGGGGTATCATACGATGAAGAGTAGGGTGACTGCGGTGGAGCTTGTGCTATGAGAGCAAGTGGTCCTACGAAGTCAGCACAGTCTTTGAGTACAGTGGATTCTTGTGCTTGGAGCTCTCCATAGAGTTTGTAGAGTGAATCTTCCTGTCGCCTTGGACTATCATCTTAGCCGTAGTCCAATGTCTTCCTAAGCCATTAAGAAACTGGAGATTGGTTTTATGGTTGCTGCGGATGGTACGAGTATTTGATAACTTTGTGACTATCAAGTTGAATCTCTTGAAGGAGTCTTCCAAACTTTCACCCGTATGAGCTTTGAAGTTGTTGAAGTCGTTGAGTGCGGTAGTGAGCTTCTTATCTTGTACATGTTCTGAGCCTTCGTACAGGTTCTTGAGTACATCCCATATCTCTTTTCCTGACTTGCAGTTTATGATAATATCAAAGTTGTCAGGAGCAACACCACAAGAAATTTCATAAAAAGCAACAACATCATTTTCCATTTTACCGAGATCATCCTTGGTGGGACGGCTCATGGTTGGTTGATCTCCTCCTAGCCTGGTTGTCGTGCCGTCAGTTTGGACTGGTGTAAGGAGTTGAACGTGTGGTCCTTCTTCCATGGATCGCCATACATCTCTACCTAGTCTTCTTAAGTACCTCTCCATTCTTTGTGACCAGTGATGATATTCATTTGCTACCAGTATTGGAGCTCGGTTAGAACCACCAACACTATTGGAGACATTCAGAGATAACGATTGTGCCATTTTTTTTTTGTTTTTTTTTGAAGAAATGAGCTTTAGTGGTATAGAAGGCCTAATGAGAAAATCAGATTTCCGATATTCAAAAAGCAACCACTTTGGCTCTAATACCAATTTTTGAGAGAAAAACTTGGAGACACACTTGAACAAACATTAGAACAAGTATATTGCGGAATAGTTAATCTCAAAGGATCTAAAAGCTCAACAATAATATAGTTAGATAGTTAGATAGTTAGTTGCAAAAAGTAAAGAAATATAAATGACAACAATTGTTATATCAAGAATACACTTAAACTGATTCATAACAAGGAATGCATTCACTCCAAGTTAATAAGGAAGATCAAGTATAGTGATTAAGTCTAAAAGACTTGCTCCGGAGAGAGGTTATAGTTTGATATGTTTCAGTAGCAATTTAGAGTGAGAAGAGTAGTAAGATAGAGAAATATAGAAGATAACTTGGAGAAATATATTCAGAATAATTCACAAGGCATCGAGTGATAAGAGAGATGGTTGAAGAAGAAATATTGTGTAGTAAGAAGTTGTATTTTAATACATCAGAAAGAGTCTCTATTTATAGAGTCTTAGAAATAAACAACTACTCTATAAGCAACCGTGCAAGGCATGCTGGATAATAGAGAACATTACATAAAGATAAGAAAAAACATAACAATGGACTGCGGATGCTGAAGAAGAACTGACTCCGGGTGCTGAGATGATCGCAGATAGTGAACCGTTGCGGTAGATAGATGGTTGCGGTATCTAAGTTCAAGAGGGTCACTTTTATGTTTCAACAAGAGTAGACAAAGTCATACCTCAATTATCAATACAAAGGTGATAGAACCATTGGAGCTATTGCACATCGATCTGTGTGGTCCCTCTTCCATTGAAAGCATTGGTGGAAGCAAGTATATTTTGGTCATAGTGGACGATTTCTCTCGATTCACTTGGGTGTTCTTCTTGAAGCAAAAATATGAGGCTACTCTAAAGCTCAAGCTCTTCATAAAACAGATAGAAATTCAACTAAGGAAAGTTGTTCGTAACATAAGAAGCGACACCGACTTGGAGTTCAAAAACAAAGATTTCAAAGAGTTTCTTGCTGAGAAGGGAACGACACATAATTTCTCAGCCCCCTATAGTCCACAGCAGAATGGTATCGTTGAAAGGCGAAACCGGTCTCTGTGTGAAGCAGCTCGAACGATGTTATGCTTTGCATCATTACCTTTATATTTCTGGGCTAATGCAATCGCTGCTGCTTGTTACACTTAGAACAGATCATATCTGAACAAGCGATTCTCTATCACTCCCTATGAAATCTTGAACAATCGAAAACCGAATGTGAAATTCTTCCATGTGTTCGGTTCAAGATGCTTCATCTTCAACTCTAAAGAGAATCGAAATAAGTTTGATGCTAAGGAAGATGATGGAATATTCTTAGGTTACTCCCTGAATTCTAAGGCATATAGAGTTCTAAACAAGCACTCTCAGAAGATTGAAGAAACATACTATGTCACTTTTGATGATAGCTATGTTAAGAAGATCAAGAAAACCGAAGGTGCTATATAGGAAATCTTTCCGAAGACTAGTCAGGTTACAACCTCTATTTCAAATCTTTTCGAGCAATATATGCTTCTTTTTGACGAGCCTCAAACAGCAATTGATTCTGAGTCAACGGCTAAAGACAACAAGGTTGATAGTCTAAAGCAAATCATCGATGATGCTGCTCAAAAGATGGCTGCTAATCAACCTAAAGCAACCGAGAGGCCAGACGGAAGCGACCCTTTGAATAACTGTCCTAATGTCTAGGGGGAGGGTCCATCACTACAACACGATCAAGGTTCATCATTCCAGGGGGAAAATTTATCGTCACAATCTTCAAGCTCCTCTGAGAATCCAATTGAAGGAGAAGATACTAATCCAGATTCTGAACAGGCGTCATCCTTCGAGGGGGAGAACAACAATGTCAATGATGACGACATGCTATCAAAATTGGAAGAAGAAATCAATGCAGAATTGGATCCCTCTTGTGATCCAAATTACCCTCCGCTTATTAAATGGATCAAAGATCATCCTCAAAGTCAAATTATTGGGGAATCTTCAGAAAAGGTGTTAACTCGATCTCAGATCAAAGCAAAACAAGCTGCACTCTTTTCTTAAGTGGTGTTTTGTATGTTTAACTCCTTTGTTTCCAAAGTTGAACCAAAGACTGTTAATTCAGAACTTGATCACTCTGATTGGGTGCAAGCCATGCAAGATGAGTTGAATGAGTTTGAAAGAAATAAAGTATGGCGTCTTATTCCAACTCGAAAGGATGCTTCGGTTGTCGGTCTCAAATGGGTATTCATAAACAAGATAGATAAGGAGGGGAACACGATTCGTAACAAAGCTCGGTTGGTTGTGAAAGGCTACTGTCAGGAAGAAGGTATCGACTATGAAGAAACCTTCGCTCCCATTGCAAGATTAGAGTATGTTCGTATCTTTCTTGCCTACGTTGCACACAAAAACTTTGAAGTCTATCAAATGGAGGTCAAGTGTGCCTTTCTCAATGGGGAACTTGAAGAAAGTGTGTACGTTGAGCAACTGCCAGGCTTCGTGAACGAAAAGTATCCAGATCACTGCTACATACTTGATAAAGCGGTATATGGCCTAAAACAGGCTCCCAGAGCATGGTATGAAACTCTAACTCGGTTCTTAAAAATGTCTAACTTCAAACAAGGTTCGGTTGACCCAACCTTCTTTTGAAAGAAAAAGGGTAACCACCTTATGATAGTCCAAATTTATGTTGATGACATCATCTTTGGCTCCACGAATCCCAGCTTAACAGCTGAATTCAGGAAGTTGATGGAAACTAAATTTGAGATAAGCTCAATGGGTCCAATTAACTTTTTCCTTGGCTTAAATATTAAACAGGGACCCGAAGGCATTTTTATTAACCATGAGGCATACAGCAAGACACTATTGGCTAAGTTTGGTATGACGGGGGACTCCAAAGTTAAAGTTCCAATGGCTTTTGGGACAAAGCTTACGCCCTCATTGGAGAAGCCGGCCGCTGACATGACGCTCTATTGTCAAATGATTGGGTCGCTCATGTATCTCACAGCCAGTAGACCCTACATCATGTTTTCAGTCTGTTACTGTGCCAGATTACAAGCTAACCCCTGCGAACCTCATTTGCAAGCTGTGAAAAACATCTTTCGCTATCTGAAGCGAACCTCCTCTCTCGGTCTGTGGTATCCAGCCAACTCAGGATTCTTTGTTCAAGCGTTCTCAAACGCTGACTTAGGTGGCTGTGGATTAGATCATAAAACCACCACTGGAGGATGCCAATTTCTAGATGGTAAATTGGTTAGCTGGCAATCAAAGAAAGAAACTTGTGTTTCTCTCTCCACTTCAGAAGCTGAATACATCGTTGCAGCATCATGCACATCTCAAGTTGTATGGATACAATGTTAGCTAAGAGATTACAGGCTGAACATGAAGAAAATCCCACTATATTGCGACTCTGAAAGTGAAATTAGGATTTATCATAACCCAGTGCAACACTCAAATACCAAACATATAGGACTGAGGTATCACTTTATCAAGGATCATGTGGAAGATGGCAACATGGAAATTCATTTCGTAAGGACAACTGATCAACTGGCGGATATATTCACTAAGGCTTTACCTGAAGCAAGCTTCCACAAGATTTTGCAAGGCCTAGGAATGATGGAAGCAGAATCAGTACCAAAATCGCCTTCGCTTCAATAAAGGTAAGAAGCGAAATAGAGCGAACCGAACGTTCGGTATATTTCGGGTTCGGTTTATTTCGGGTGAAGCTCGACCAAGAACCGAAATGAACCGAACGTTCGGTCTATTTCGGGTTCGGTCCTTCTGAACTTGTTCGCTTCTTTTTCTTATCAAGATATTTTGATTGTATTCCCATGTATATTCTTTTAAATACTTCTTTTTATATTCATAAAATCCAAAAATATTTTTCTTTTTTTGTTCAATTAAATAATTTTCACAAAATACAAAAATACTTTTCGTTTTAATCTAATGTTTTTTTTTATAAGTGTTACTCTCAATGATGAAGATCCAGAAGGTATGATTTCTTTTCTATACACGTTCTATACGTCCCTAGAAGCATGCTGGTGCATGTTGACTAAAGCCTCGACAGATTTTGAGTGAAGCCTTAATAACATGATAGATACAAATCATGTTTTCCCAAGCTAGGCTGCAATATTCACTCTAATCATGAGCTACCTTACTCTACTCACATTGAGCTTAGAGTTTTTCTGTTTAGTCCTTCTTTTATAGCAGAGGTACATTTGTTTCTTATACCACCTCTATCATTTTTCTTCATTACACTTCGTCTCACCAACATAACCCTTGAGACTCTCAGCATTTACCACTGAGGTGTATGGTTATACAAAAATCTATGTTAATGATCTTAGTTTCGTGTCAGTATGTACTAAGTGAAACCCACTATTCAATACCATTAATGAATTGATGGTACATGAACTATGTGTTAAGACTGAAATCTCTTTTTTATTTTGAGTGATTCTTCTGAAACATTCTATTACCAAGAATTTTTCTTCCCCAAGGATCCAGTTAATTTTTTTTTTTTTGGAGATTTCTCACCTATCCAACAGTCAATAAATATCTTTCCTACCTACTTGTTTAGCAGATCACATTGATCTCACAAGTACTTTGTTCAGTTTTGGTCTTATATCAAGTATCGAAATCATGAATTGAAGCGAAAGCCACCTGTTATAAGATTTAATTTAAAAGATGCTTTTCAATACTTCTTAACAAGTACTTGATGGTTATTTAATGGGAAGCCACACAAGCACTTTAAAGTCTCTCTTGACTTTGAAGGAAGAGATTCGTGCCCATAATCAGCTGCTTTATGTCTTTTTCAGACATCACAAATTATCCCAAAAAGTTTGCTTTATTTCTTTATCTTTTACACTCCTTGCACGAAAATTTTTAATTTTCCAAAATCTGGTTCTATTAATGGTGATTTAATTGTTCTAGCTTCGTTTCATCAAGTATTTCAATGCTCGATAAAGTTAAAAAGCAATGACGGTTCATGTGGAATATGGGGTGACGATTGGGATAAAGTTAAGGGTGACTCAGCAGTTATCCAATCGTTTTGACGATTTGAAAAAACACATTTTATGGAATGGCTTGCAAAAAGGAAACGTACTTTCTCTTTCTTGCGTCATCATCGGGTATGACAACTGTTCATCCATCAAATCAGGCACAGTTATCAATTAAATCCAAGATATCAACCGAATTTTTCTCTCTCCTACTAGTACGTATAAAAGGATCAGGCGCGCTCCACTTTACCCTTTTATCACTTACAAAACTCTCTCAAAGAACAAAGGCGATTCTTCTTATTGTTCATCTTTTCTAAAAGCTTCTACAATGGCAAACTCCTCTTCAGTTCATGATACCTCTGTTCACCAAACCCTTCTCACCATCGAACCTCAACAAAACCTGATCATCGATCTTACTCCCTTCATCTATGAACCCCACATGCTCTATGTCGTTGAGTGTCTCAAATACTCGCCTCTTTTCGACACTCTGACCAAAGTCGAAGTCGTTCCTATGTCCTGCCTCTCACTTATCTACTCCACTGCCTATTACGACAAAGCTGCTGAGAGGATTCACTTTGAAATCCACAACGAGAAGACTTCCATCTCCAAGAATCGCTTATGTGCCCTAATTGGTCTCTCTCAAGAACCAACCTTGGTAAACCCTGAATCGATCACTACTGGCCAGCTCTTCTTAATGTTTTATTAAATGGGGTACACTGAAACCCTCACCACCATTACCAAGTTCAAGAAGTCATGTCTTCCTCCTCAATGGAATGGCCTATTTACTCTACTGTTCAAAGGACTCTCGGAGCGAAGCGCCGGCTTAGATGAAGCAAGCAAGTCATTCATGACTGTCCTTTACAGTCTATATCACGGGATAGATCTGGACAATGGGTCTATCATCTGGCAACAGTTAGTTCAAAGCTTGTACACCTCCTCAAGACACTCAGAAATCTTTTGTGGCAGGTACTGGTCAATCATCACCAAGTGGGCAATGGATCGTCTTCACGTTCTAATCATGGTGGATTCTCTTCTCTCCTCCATCAGCACTTTTCACACAACCAAGATAATCATCACGGATCCCACCAAGTACTCCTTTATTGGATCCATTCCTGACACCATGATTGCCTGTGTGTCTGCAGCAAGTAATGTCTTACAACAATACAGGAAGATTCCTTCTTCGGGTCCGAGGGAACTCACACCAGCCATGGTTCGCTCCATTGACGAGGCTGACAACCAGCAAAAAGGGGAAAGAAAACTGAGACTCAGAAGGAGACGAAGGTGACTAAAACAACCAAGGGGCAAACCCCTAAGAAGCGAAAGTCTGACAAGGCTGCTCCATCACAGCCTCAACCAAATAAGTAGAAGAAGCCCGCTCATAGACTCATACTCCAATTTTCAATCGATTCAGACTCAAAGTATGTTCCTCCCAAACATAAATTTGCTCCTCCTTCAGAATCTAAAAGCGATAGCTCTGACGATGAGGCTTCCGGTCGTGGTGATACCCCGCCTCGCTCGCCTACCCCAGAAATTCCAGTTCGCTCCCTACCTCCTTCTCCTCCACCTATTACTATCCCAATATCCATCCCTCGTATATTTCCTATCCCTACATCTCAACCATCAACCACTACTCCCATCCCCACTCCAATCTTCACAGACACTACCACTACCACCACTACTCATTCTACAGCTCCCACCTCACCTGTTACAACCGAACCACCAATAACAACTGAACCTCCTGCTACTACCAAACCCTTCTCACCTACACCTTCTACTGACACCACCCCAGTTCTAGGCAGTGAGGACTTGGAATTGGATTCCACTTATTTCAGTCCTTACCGTGTACAGAGTGATGAAGACGACGATGAACCGGTCACCAAGCGTCATCTCAAAGCAGTAAACGACAAACTTGATCAACTGCTTTCCTCCTCTTCATCTGGGGCTTATTCTGATGCTGCTTTAAAGGCTTTGTTCTCTTCTTTAGTCCAAGAACACAATGCCTCCCTTTCTGTTGCAGCTAAGGCTATAGACGCCTCCACTTCACAATGCCATAAAGCCTCCCTCGCTGTTGAGGCTTCCACAAAGGAGTGCAAACAAGCGACCGCAAAAGTCGATAAACTAATTTTTGAGGCTCACTTATTTTTGGATTCAATGAAGGTGTCAGCTCAGAAAAATTCTCAAACTATGAACGCTTCGGTTGATAACCTTCAGCATTCTCTTCAAGCTGAACGGTCCAACCTTGAAGCTGCTCGTCAAGAAATCGAGGCAGCCAATGCCACTCTGCACGACAATGTCAATGATCGATTGACTCAATTAGAGGCAGAGTTGGCTGTTGAAAATCGCATCATTGATGAACTCGACAAAAGAACCTCTCAGCTGAAGATGCAGAATCTCAAACTTCGCACTGCAACAGCCGAACTCAATGACTTGAAGTCCGAGAGGGAGGTTATACGAAACTTTGCTGCTGATGTTCACTCCATCTTACTTCACCTTCTTGAAGCCCATGATCCCATCATTACCATCACCATTCGCAGGCATTTGGCTGACAAACTTCGACCTGCACTGGACATCCTTAGTTGTATCGAGGGTGTTCCGGTGACTGGCGTCCAACCGAAACAAGGGGGAGAGAAGGCAGAAAAAACTCAACCTCCTCCTGAACCGAAACCAACTACTGAACCGAAGGATAATGAAGCTTCGGTCAGTAATAGAGACAAGAAAAAGAAGCAAAATTGGGGAGGATGACACTGATAATGAAGATGATGTTTACGGTGAAAATCCTGAAAAGCCTTTTCTGAAGACAAAACCTTCTGATAAAGAGCTTGAAGAAAGGTTTAAGAAACAAAAGGTTGAGCTGGAGCAGAAGCAAAAGGAAAAGGAGCTCCTGGAAAGGAAGAAGTCCATTTTTCCTGAATGGACTCTTGATTCACTTCAAAGGTGTGCCATTGATGAGCCAAGCACACTTTGGCTGGAGCCTGTGATGTCGTTCGAGCTTGACAACTCCAAGGATGCACAGTTTGACATGCCGATCACGCGAAAGGCATTCATCTTTCACTGCTTCAACTCAATTGTTGCCTTCTCGTCTCCAGGCCTGAAGGTGGATCGGGAACTGTTGAAGTTCTACCTAGAGTTCGCTCAACCTTAGTACTTAACTTGGAGTTCAAAGAAAATTACAATTGTCAAGGTTCTGAAGCCCTATTCAACAGGGAAGTTTATTAATGTGAAATTCAAAGTGACTCAAGGGTCTGAAGGCTCGGTTCATAACTTCACCCTTGCTGAGCTACCGAACCTCAATCCCCACGACTGGATACTCCTCAACAATATCTTACTGTCAAATCCACAGGAGTATCAGCCAATCATTGACCATGTCAAGCGAATGCTTGTATGCTACATTCACGAGGTAGCGCAGATGGTCCAGGAGATTGTCTATACCATTCACAAGCGAACCACGATCAAAACTATGGGCAGAGTAGGCAATGTTAATACAATGGTCAAGGGCAAGATTAATTCAAAGTACCACACTGTGATGTTCATCAGAGGCGAAGGACAGAAATGCCTGTTCGCTCTTGTTGAAAAACACCTCTTCTCAACTGCTTGCTTGGAGCAAATTTTGGAGATTATTCAGAGGTGTGACCAGAACACTGCAGCCGACAAGAAGATGTTTACAGATATGTTGAGATGGTACATTCAATTTTAGCAGACTCTTCTTGCTTTTATCCCTCAGTTGTTCAAGGTGGTCAAGACTGTGAAGCCAACTCAAAGAAAGTGATCTTTCGCCTCATTTGACGCAAAGGGGGAGATTGTTGGGCTTATAATGTTGCGTCATGGGCTCGGTCATTAGCCCAGTTTTGGTTGCCGGTTTGGGCCTGTCCAACCGTGCATGTTTTATTCTAGGGTTTAGTATTTAAGCCGCATGCATGCAGTCTTTGTAGTTAACACTTTTATTATTTTTCTCATTGAGTTTTTGTAAACCCTAGCTCGCCACTACAGTGGAAGTTCTTCATCGAGCTCTGCTGAGGCGTGACTATATTTGAATCATAAGCACAACATTGATTCTCTTATGTGTTCATCATATTATTGTGTTTGTTTTGTTTGATCTTAGTCCTTTACCAGTGAAAGATCTAATCGATCTGAGTTTTATTCTCATCACTAGTTAAGGAGCACTAGTTGGAAAGGTTCGGTTGTCGTCAGATCGACCGTTGGAAAGAGAAGGATTGGGAATTCTCAAATTTTCATGTATTGTGAAGACTTAGTTAAATCTAAGTGGGGGAGAATCATCCCGGAATACAGAAGTAGGATCGGTTTTGAAATTGGGATAAGTTTCGCATCGTTGTCAAGATAGAAGACAACTCAAGTGGTTGTTTGGTTTAAGAGTTTTGTGAGTTAGGAGTTCGGTAAAACTCCCCAATGTAACATCCGGATTCCTAGGTATATTATTTTATTCTTTTATTTTTTGGAGTTTGTGAAGGGACTCGACGAGTTGGTGCTTAGACTCGTCGAGTAGGGTCGCGGATTCTTATCTGGGTTCATGACTGGACTCGGCAATTTCATGAGTTGACTCGGCGAGTCCACGCTGTTTAATGAAACCCTAATTTCCTGGGTTTGGGGACCTATTTAAAGGCCCTTAGGGCCGTCATTTGCGGCTACCAAACCCCAGAGAGAAACTCTAAAGGAGTTAGAGCGTTTGTGAGAGGAAAAGAGCCATTTCTTGATCTTTGTGGTTGATTCTTGCAAGAAGGAGGTGATTCTAGCTTAGGGGAGACCAAGGAGGTTGTGCATATATGGATTTCGAGCAAGAGACTTCATCTTTGAGGTATTATATCGCCCCTTTAACTGATTTGTTGAAGGAATCCATAGATGTAGAGTTTTATGACCTTTATTGGAAGAAAATTTTGAGGATATGGCCCCTATTCACTTTGAGACTTCAGATCTGGACCCATAGTGGTCTAAAGAGCTTATCTCAGGTTCCTTTATTTTGAGCTATGCAGGTGTTGACCTAAGGATGTTACTTTTGGGGCTAAATCACCAAGCGAAGCCTCCTAGACGTCCCATGAGTGTCAACTTTCGAACTTTACGTGTCTATCAAGCTTGGAAAGGTCAGATCTATGGATCAAAGGAACAGATCTGACCTCAGGAGGCCATTTGAGTTCGTGCATCGCATGAACTCGACGAGTCCAAGGACAGACTCAGCGAGTAGGGTTAGTTTTTCCCGTAAATCACTCAGTGAGTGGACTTGCCGAGTTGGGGGCATAAAAAGTGAGTCAGGAGGGGATTAGAGGTCTGGAGTTCAAAGCGGAACTTGATCTTGAGACTCGGCGAGTTGAATCGGGGTGGCCCTACGATTCATGCTAGGTGTGAATCGTCAAGCAAGGGGAGGGACTCAATGTGCCAAGCGAGACTAGAGAATTAGTGGACACATGTAGACTCGCCGAGTCGCCCAAGTGCACTCGACGAGTCGGGTCAAAGTTTGACCATTGATTTCTGTTGACTTTAGGATCTGGTCAACAATGTGGCCTTTGAGCTATATGAGGGGTAAAATGGTATTTTGCCTTCCGAGGGTGCCAAGAGAGGGTTGAGTCTAGTCCTGAGAGTTATATTTATGAAAATATTTACTTTATGTGATTAGGCGGAGGCTAGATCGTATTTCTACCGAGTCAGAGATTTACCGAGACATCCGAGGTGAGTCTTCTCACTATACTTTACCTAGTGTGGTACAGAGATATGTGACAGTGTATTTTAGAGTTATGTGCCCATATATTTGCATGCTATTTATGTGTTGTGATTTATTGTGATATGTGATATGCATGATTCGGAGTATACAGAGTATGACCAATGGGTCCATAGAGTTAGGGCCAGAGGGCCCATAGAGAGTTGGGACTGGAAGGTTCCACTAAGACACATTGACCAGAGGGTCAACAAAGTTATAGCCTCGAGTGGCTAATATGTGTTAGTGTGGTATTTTGAGGAACTCACTAAGCAATTATGCTTACAATGTTATGTGTTGTGTTTCAGGTACCAGCGATGATCGCGGGAAGGTGCCGGCATGATTCGTACACACGCACGCTGGAGTTCATATGTTTAGATCTTCGGGTTTTGTATTAAGATAATGACGATACAATGTTTTAAAATGTGGATGTGAATGAAATTACATGGTATTTAAAATGTGAAAATTTATTTAAATTTTTTACGGTGTTACAAGTTGGTATCAGAGCCTTGGTTTGAGGGATTCGGATGCATCTTCGGGCGTATCTGAACTCAAACTGAGGATTTGAGGAAAAATTCTGATTATAAAAGTAAATAATTTTTAAGAGAGTTTTGAGACAAACAGAGCAGAGTCGTGTGTATGATCAGCCAGCGCCCTAACGGTGATTTCCCAAAATACCCTTGTAATAAGTGTTACGAGATATATTATGTTATGATGACTTATATTACGCATGCTAGAGTAGACTAGGTATCCTTATTAGGACTAGAGTGGCCTGATATATATATATATATGATGCCTTAGTCTAGGACTTTTGCTGCTAGGGATGCTTGTGAGTGTTTAGATAGCAGCAAGGAGCTTATGAGAGATCAGCTAGCGAGTAGCATATGATTTAAGAGAGTAGAGTGCTTGGAATTTGGGACTCTGGGAGGAGGACTTGGGAAGAATGTTGAGGTGGTGTGATCGATAGTATTGGGCCCGTCCTACCGAAGGCACCGGGTCAGTGCGCAACCCAAGTAAGAATCCTTAGGGTACCAGAGACCAAGTAGGATTGGGGTATCGAGTGTGTGAACGCCCAAGAGAGTCTCTGATATCTTGTGTTGTATTTCAGAGAGGCATCATGGTGGGGACGCGCCACAGACCAGGGACTAGTGGAGGGAGTGTAAGTGACGAGGAGCTCCGCCAAATGATTCATGATGAGGTGGCTACTGCCATACGCGCAGAGATTCCAGAGATGTTCGGGTCTATCAAGACCACCCTGATAGAGACATTTGATGAGAGATACGATGCTCTTTCTGATGCTGCTGTTGATGCGGCCACTGCAGCTGTAGTTGCCGCTAGACCGCAGGGTGGTGATGCGTTGCTGTTCTGGGAGTTCAGCAACACAAGACCACCAGAGTTTGATGGGACCCAGGACCCGATTGCAGCGATGAGGTGGATTTCAGACATCGAGGGGTGTTTCTTCACCTGCTCATCTCCAGAGCATTTGAGAGTCCGGTTCACGTTGAACTAGCTTCGCTTGGGAGCGAAGGACTGGTGGAAGTTTGTGACGGTGCATTATTCGCCTACCAATCTTGCTGCAGTGACTTGGGAGAGGTTCACTGCTACGTTCCGAGATGAGTACGTTCCCCAGGTGGAGAGGGAGCATTTGGCCTAGGAGTTTCAGACCCTCAAGTAGGGTACTGAGTCTGTCACAGTGATTATGAGGATGTTCCATGAGCGGGCGATGTTCTGCCCAGAGCATGTGTCCTCCGAGCAAGCACGTATGAGCCGATATCTGAGAATTTTGAGGATGGATATACTTGAGTTCGTGGCGAACTCAACATACCAGACATTTGCTGAGCTTCAGGAAAATGCCTGGGAGAGGGAGATAAAGCTGGAGACCTAGGCTAGGGAGGAGGCTGAGTCTCAGGGGAGGGATCGGCGACCGGCGCAGTATCAGCCGGCAGCCAAGCGGGCCAAGCCCGCTGATTCGAGATCTGGGAGTCAGAAGGGCCGCACTTGTGGCAAGTGCGGCAAGAGCCACGATGGGGTGTGCGGAGCGGGGTCTTGCTACAAATGTGGCAAGGAGGGGCATATGGCCAAGGATTGCCCCAAGGGGTTTGCAGTATGCTTTCACTACAACCAGACTGGACACCGCAAGGTAGAGTGTCCACAGTTGCAAGGGATAGCCCAGGGAGCACCTCAGGGATCTGCCCCTGCTGCTATCAGAGCTACTGAGAGCCGGCCAGTGAAGGCCGAGGTACCGAAGGCACAAGGGAGAGCCTTTCAGTTGATTGCGGAGGAGGTCCGCGCGGCGCCCGATGTCGTGGCTTGTATGTATCCTTTCTTGTATTTATTTTGATGTCGGGATATTGTGTTTATTTTATGTTATACGTAGGTACTTTTCTTGTGAATTCTGTACCTGCCTTGGTGTTATTTGACTCGAGTGCGAGTCGGTCTTTTGTATCTTTGGCTTTTAGTTAGCACATCAGTATTAGCCGAGAGGCTTTGAGTCGACTTCTGAGAGTTTCCATAGCTGACGAGAGGACGATGTATGCCGCCAAGGTGATCTGAGGATGTGTACTCGAGATTTTTGGCGTTGAGTTCCCGATTTATTTAGTTCCTATTGCGATGGGAGATGTCTGTGTCATCGTAGGCATGGACTGGTTGAGCAAAGTTGGAGCGGTCATTGACTGCGATAGACAGCTGGTGACTATACGAGACCCCAGTGGGGGAGTTCTTACGGTGTACGGCGATGGTACACGTTCTGGGTCAGCATTTTGTTCGGCCGCCAGAGCGAGACAGAGTCTACAGCAAGGCTGTAGGGGATTTGTAGCGTATGTGATGGATGCGAAGGTTGATTTAGAGAGACCGAGGTCAGTTGATGAGGTCCCGATAGTGCGTGAGTTTCCGGATGTATTTCCAGAAGAGTTGCTGGGTTTGCCTCCCGAGAGGCAGGTAGAGTTCAGTATCGATTTGGTTCCGAGGGCTGCACCTATCGCCAAGGCGCCTTATCGCCTTGCGCCTCCAGAGATGCAAGAGTTATCCTCGCAGCTTCAGGAGCTGCTGGGAAAAGGGTTTATTTGGCCGAGCAGTTCGCCATGGAGAGCGCCTATCCTTTTTGTCAAGAAGAAGGATGGTTCACACCGGATGTGCATTGATTACCGGGAGTTGAACAAGCTAACGGTCAAGAACCGTTACCCGTTGCCGAGGATCGACGATTCGTTCGATCAGTTGCAAGGAGCATCTTGGTTCTCCAAGATCGATTTGAGGTCTGGATATCATCAGGTGAGGGTGCGAGATGAGGACATCCAGAAGATAGCGTTTAGGACTCATTATGGGCATTACGAGTTCGTGGTGATGCCTTTCGTACTCACCAATGCACCAGCAGTGTTCATGGATCTCATGGACAGAGTGTGCAGGCCAATGTTGGATCGCTTGGTGATCGTGTTCGTCGACGACATTTTGGTGTATTCAAGATCCAGAGAGCAGCATGACGAGCATTTGAGGGAGATCCTCGGAGTTCTGAGATCGGAGAGGCTTTATGCAAAATTCTCCAAGTGTGATTTATGGTTGCGAGAGGTCCAGTTCCTAGGACACCTCGTTAACTAGAAAGGGATATTGGTCGACCCGGCCAAGATTGAGGCTGTGATGAGTTGGGAGGTGCCGAGGTCGCCTACCGAGATCAGGAGTTTCCTAGCGTTGGCTGGTTATTATTGGAGATTTATCAGGGATTTCTCCAAGATCGACGTGCCACTCACCAAGTTGACCCGGAAGGGGGTTGCTTTTTCATGGGGTCCAGAGCAGCAGGCCTCCTTCGAGACACTTCGCCAGAGACTATGCGAAGCCCCGGTGTTAGCCCTTCTGGAGGGGATGGAGGACTTTGTAGTGTTTTGTGACGCGTCGCTATTGGGGTTGGGAGCGGTGCTTATGTAGAGGGGTCATGTGATAGCATACGCATCGAGGCAGCTGAAGCCTCATGAGATGAGGTATCCCAGCCACGATCTGGAGTTGGGGGCAGTGGAGTTCGCCATCAAGATTTGGCGTCACTATCTGTATGGGGTTCGGTGTACCATATATACGGACCACAAGAGCCTGAGGTATTTAATGGATCAGCCCAACCTGAATATGCGCTAGAGAAGATGGTTGGATGTGGTGAAGGATTACGATTGTGAGATCCTGTACCACCCAGGCAAGGCTAATGTTGAAGCCGATGCACTGAGCCGTAGGTCGGAGGACGCCCCGATGCGAAATGTTTGTTTGAGATTAACAGTGATGACTCCAGTGTTGGACACCATTCGTGGGGCCCAGGCTGAGGTCGTAAGACAAGGAAGCCAGAAGAGAGAGTGAGTTGTCAGGCTGGTATCAGAGTTCGTTACCGATAGCCGGGGGCTTATGACATTTCAGGGTTGGATATGGGCACCGTTTGTGGGAAGTACGCGTACCATTTTTATGGAAGAGGCTCATCAATCAAAGCTCTCGATCCATCCTAGGGCCACTAAGATGTATTTGGACCTGAAGAGGGGGTATTGGTGGCCCTGTATGAAGAGGGATGTCGCATGGTTTGTAAAGAGATGCTTGACTTGTCGCAGGGTTAAGGCCGAGCACCAGCGTCCACATGGTAAGCTGCAGCCGTTAGAGATTCCCGAGTGGAAATGGGAACAAATTACCATGGATTTCATTACCAAATTGTCGAGGACTGCGATAGGTGTCGATACAATTTGGGTGATTGTGGACTGGTTGACGAAGAGTGCTCATTTCCTTGCTATCAGTGAGAGCTCTTCCATAGAGAAGTTGCCAGAGATGTCGGTGAGAGAGGTGGTATCGCGGCATGGGGTGCCGATCTCGATTGTCTCAGATCGAGATGTGCTTTTTACTTTCAGATTTTGAAAGAAATTTCATGAGGAATTGGGTACGACACTGCATTTTAGTACCGCATACCACCCACAGACTGACGGGTAGAGTGAGCGGACGATTCAGACGCTCGAGGACATGCTCGGAGCATGTGTGTTGGATTTCAGCGGAAGTTGCGACACGTACTTGCCCTTGGCAGAGTTGTCCTACAACAACAGCCATCATTCGAGCATTGGTATGCCACCCTTTGAGCTGTTATATGGGAGGAGGTGTTGGACCCCAATTTGCCGGGGAGAGGTAGGGCAGCGTGTGATGGGTAGTACAGAGATCGTGCTTCAGACGACTGAGCAGAGTCACCAAAATAGTTATGCGGACAGGCGCCGGTCCGAGCTCGAATTTCAGGTCGGCAACTTCGTTCTCCTGAAGGTCTCTCCTTGGAAAGGAGTGATCCGATTCAGGAAGAGGGGCAAGTTGGGGCCTCGATATATTGGTCCTTTTAGAGTGATCATGAGAGTAGGAAAGGTAGCCTACCGGTTGGAGCTACCTACGGAGTTGGGTCAGATTCATGACACCTTCCACGTGTCACAGCTGAGAAAGTGTATAGCCGACAAGTCGGCAGTGGTGCCATTAGAGGATATTCAGGTGGATGCGAGCCTGAACTATGTTGAGAGACCGGTGGCGATTAGGGATCGGAAGATCAAGGTTCTGAGGAACAAGGAGGTGCCTCTGGTGCAGGTCCAGTGGCAACATCGGAAAGGGTCAGAGTTGACATAGGAGCCGGAGCGAGAGATGCGGGAGCAGCATCCCGAGTTGTTTGCAGAGTAAGACTTAGAGGACGAAGTCTGATTCTAGTGGGGGAGAATTGTAACATCCGGACTCCCAGGTATATTATTTTATTCTTTTATTTTTTGGAGGTTGTGAAGGGACTCGGCGAGTTGGTGCTTAGACTCGCCGAGTAGGGTCGTGGATTCTTATCCGGGTTCATGACTGGACTCGGCGAGTTCATGAGTGGACTCGGCGAGTCCACGTTGTTTAATGAAACCCATATTTCTTGGGTTTGGGACCTATTTAAAGGCCCTTAGGTTCGTCATTTGTGGCTACCAAACCCCAGAGAGAAACCCTTAAGGAGTTAGAGCGTTTGTGAGTGGAAAAGAGTCATTTCTTGATCTTTGTGGTTGATTCTTGCAAGAAGGAGGTGATTCCAGCTTAGGGGAGACCAAGGAGGTTGTGCATCTATGGATTTCGAGCAAGAGACTTCATCTTTGAGGTATTATATCGCCCCTTTATATGTTTTGTTGAAGGAATCCGTAGATGTAGAGTTTTATGACCTTTATTGGAAGAAAATTTTTAGGATGTGGACCCTATTCACTTTGACACTTCAGATCTAGACCCATTGTGGTCTAAAGAGCTTATATCAGGTTGCTTTATGCTGAGCTATGGAGGTGTTGAGCTAAGGATGTTACTTTTGGGGCTAAATCACCAAGTGAAGCCTCCTAGACGTCCCATGAGTGTCAAGTTTCGAACTTTACGTGTCTATCAGGCTTGGGAAGGTCAGATCTATGGATCAAAGGAACAGATCTGACCTCAGGAGGCCATTTGAGTTATGTGCCCATATATTTGCATGTTATTTATGTGTTGTGATTTATTGTGATATGTGATATGCATGATTCAGAGTATACAGAGTAGGACCAATGGGTCCATAGAGTTAGTGCTAGAGGGCCCATAGAGAGTTGGGACTGGAAGGTTCCACTGAGACACATTGACCAGAGGGTCAACAGAGTTATAGCCTCGAGTGGCTAATATGTGTTAGTGTGGTATTTTGGGGAACTCACTAAGCAATTATGTTTACATTGTTATGTGTTATGTTTCAGGTACCATCGATGATCGCGGGAAGGCGCCGGCGGACAAAGTGAGAGGACCATCCAAATACTGGAAGATATGTTGAGAGCCTGTGTGATCGACTTTGGAAAGGCATGGGATACTCATTTAACCCTTGTCGAGTTTTCCTACAATAACAATTATCACACGAGCATCAAGGCTACTCCATTTGAAGCCCTCTACGGCCGAAAGTGCAGATCCCCTCTGTGCTGGGCTGAGGTGGGTGATACCCAATTAGCTAGGGGCAAGTTTCTGACAATACTCTCACAGGCCCGGAAATCATTCGGGAAATAACAGAGAAGATCGTTCAGATCCGTGAACGATTGAAAGCCTCTAGAGAATGACAGAAGAGCTACGTTGATAAGCAAAGGAAACCTTTGGAATTCCAGGTGGGAGACCGAGTCCTTCTTAAAGTCTCACCCTGGAAGGGTTTGATACGCTTCGGTAAGCATGGGAAGCTTAATCTGAGATATATAGGACCCTTCAAGATTCTCGCAAGAATCGGCCCAGTAGCTTACAAACTCAATCTACCCGACGAACTTCGTAACATACATTCTACATTCCACGTATCTAACTTGAAAAAGTGTTTGTCCGACAAGACTCTTGTAATCCCACTCGACGAGATCGAGATCAACGAGAGCCTCAACTTCGTGGAAGAACCAGTAGAGATCATGGACCGAGAAGTCAAACAGACAAAGCAAAGCCGTATCTTAATAGTGAAGGTTTGCTGGAACGCCAAGTGAGGACCGGAATTTACTTGGGAGCATGAGGATCAGATGAAACTGAAATACCCTCATCTCTTTGCTTAGTTAATTGTAACTACTTTATTTGTTAGACTTTAATTTCGGGATGAAATTCCCTTAACAGGGGGATGATGTGACAACCCGAAATTTCCATTCAGTCAAACCCTAAAAGTCAACCACTTCGTATCATAAATTAATGTCATTATTTTTTATTTTTTTATAAAGTTCGTTTGATTATTTTAATATTATTTTTAAACGAACGGGTGAAAGAAAGTGCCGTCTCGGGTTTTGAATTTTAAAATCCGCAAACATTTCACGTATTAGAAACACCCGACCAAACTTTTATGTTTTGGGTTTAGAAATCACCCAAAACCGTGAACTCATGCCTATGTATGAGTTTACTCCCCAAAAAGTTAGTCATTTGTGTTTACTCCTCAAATATCAAAAGAGTAAACTCCAAATATTCTCTCAAATACCATCCAAGATTTAATTCCAAATCTTCAATCTTGTAAGTGTTCTAACCTTTTTAAGTTAGTAAAACACTTAATCTAGTGTTGATACATCTAATCATCCAACCATATTTGTATTTTGACTAGATTTCCAAAACACCAAGAACACACACTAAGTGTTCTTGGCATTGTAGCTCAAATCAAGAATTCTAATAGTAAGTGTTTTCATCCTTGAGTGATTTTAAGCTAGTATTACATTTGAATATCAAGGAAATTTGTCAAGAACACAAGGATATAGGTGTTCACAGTCGAAGGAGATGCTTGGACCGTAAACACCATAAAGTGTACCAAAGTGTGCCTAAGTCCTTATCTAAGCCATAGTTTGATGTGTAAGCCTTCCATGAATTGATTAAACCTTCCTTTGATGTATCTAAGCCTTGAAAAACACCAAAATCCAACATTTATAGGTGTTTACGGTTTGGGGATCTCCCAAAATCGTAAACACCCTAAAGTATGTCTAAATGGGTTATTTTCCTTCCTTAGGCTTAGAATCTAGCACATACACTTACCTAATTGTGTTAGAGACTTGAAAACATGGCAATACATTTCTCCATAAGGGTTTACGGTAGTAAACCCAAAGGAAGATGCCATGAGGCCGTAAACTCCTCAAAGGAGGTGTTTTGTTGCCCTAGTCCCTTCCAAAGGTCAAACCACTTAGTAGAATTGCTTGCTAAACCACAAAACAACACCTAGTCATTAGGACTAGAGTTTACGACCGTAAACTCTAGAGTTTACTGCCATAAACTCTTTGAGTCATGGCCACCAAAACCGTAAACTCCAAAGGAGTTTACCCTTGAACCCTAAACACCCTAGCTTTGCTTTGCTAACACTTGGATGCAATCCTTGTGATCTTTAACACTTGAAACAAAGTGTTTTCATGTTCTAGAGTGTCCCAACTTATTGTATTAGTTATGATTTGGCTAATTAGTTACATATATGTTCATTATATGATAACAAGGCTCGTGCGTGTGTACAAGTCTTCATTTGTCACCTAGCACCGTACCCGACACTTCATTCCAATCCACTCACCACAAGTGAGTTCATACCCCTTTAATTAACCTTTGAAATACTTTTAAATGTTTTAAATGCTTTTATGGGGGGAATACAAGTTGAATATTTATAGTTATTACATCAATCACATGTGATTAAGAACTACAAAACCAATGATTTTATTACTGTTCAAACTATTTATCAAATTGTTTTACTTCAAACTGCTTTACAAAATCTCTTACTTATCAAATACTTTTACTTAAACTTTGTTACACTTATTATAAATTGCATGCCCATATATGTATATTTATATAAGCAATGTTTAAAAGGCTTAGGAAGGCCGTCCGCCCTGTTTCATTTTCCTCGATTTAGATGTGGTCTGGTGGGATATCGGGTAGTCGTCCCAAGGTCGTTTCAATATTGATTATATATCATGTGTACATATATAGACATAAAAGTGCTTCCATATTCATGCGTACTAGTTACATCATTAGTAAGCTACCATCGAGGTAGCACAGGATCATACTTATACTATTGCTAGGTCAATGAGTCAGTTCATTCATGAGTCAATACTTATTACTATGAGAACATATACATTACGTTACTAAGAGAACATATACACTATACTAGAGGAGGACAATATACAACTATACTAGAAAAAGAACGTATACAACTATACTAGAAAGAGAACATATACAACTATACTAGAAAGAGAACGTATACAAATATACTAGAAAGAGAACATATACAACTATACTAGAGGAAGAACATATACAACTATACTAGAAAGAGAACATATACAGCTATACTAGAAAGAGAACATATATAACGATACTAGAACGAGTAACAATACATTACATATACATATATACATTGACAGAATTGTGATCCACTGTATCGGAGCATGCCTTAAATGTCATGGCCCGAGTTGTAGCCAGAGTCTCTTGGAGGGAGAGCATGAGTTTGCGTATAGATCTAAACTGGATTGACTATCCTACACCTTGCTGCTAGCTACAGCTGGACCTGCAGGTCTGCGGGTGCCAAACGTCATACCTTTTTATGACCTACATTTGTCGTTGTTTATCCAGTCGATAGTATGGTACAATTAATCACATGATACCTTAATATAAATCCGGTTTAAGGTAGTTAGTACAGCAGTAGTTCCTATAATACAACACTACAGTACTATAGTAATTTACCCTTTATATACATTTAATGATCTTTTCACTTAAACATTAATGTACAAACTATAGTTTGTTAATGATAATTACACTTGGAAATTACATACTTTTACAACAAACGAACATACGGAACAGTTAAGCCTTGGTAGAAGGCTACTTTAATAGAAAATATAGGTTTTTCTAGGAGATTCAAACTTTTACAAACACTTACAAACATTTACATACCTTTTACAAACTCATACTTAAAACCATGTTCAAACATTTTGATAACAAACACCGACACTAAAATACTTATGAACTCACCAGCTTAATGCTGATAAACTCTTTCATAATAACTTGTATTCTCAGGTTGATAGTAGACAAGTACCGATGCCAGCTTTTGAGAAGATGGAGCGCATACAAGACTCATCTTATTATTTTGATTTACCTTTTTGGTGTCTATAATTGTACAGAACACTTGTATTAAAATTATATATTTAATGCAATGGATGATGTTGTTGCTTATTTACTGTTATACTGTGTTGTGATACTTTACATGACGTCCTACGCCCCAGAACGTTTCCGTCGTTCTTGGTTTTGGGGTGTGACAACCATCGCCATCGCCATCTGCTAAGAAGTTAACAGCACTCCGAGACGTCGTCGATGCTACTAACCTCGAAGACGAGGGTTGCAAATAATTTTGAGATTCGGTATTGTGATCCATCGTGGTCATTGCAGTGACGGACACAACAACCCCTCGTCGTGAATGACGTTCTTCCCTCTCCGATTCAGTCGCTGCTATGACCACCGAAACCCATCCGCCGGATTCCACCATTTTTGGGTGGCTGTGTTCGCATCTAGCAAGTCGTGTATGGGTTGCTGCCACTTGCTGCCTTGTTTCCGTCGCCACCAGCCACCATGGATGGTGGTTGTGTGTGTAATTTCTGTATGCTTAGGTGGGTGTATTGTGTGTGTTGTATTGTGTGAGTGGGAAAAACCTTGGCCGGAATCGGGAAAGAGATCACTACCACCGCCATGAGGTGGTGGCTGCCACCATCTACCGCCGCCGGCCACCACAAGGTGGTTGTGTGTGTATGTGTTATTAGTGTGTGTGTGTATTATTAGTATATGTGTGTTTATTTGGATTGAGTTGCAAATTGTAAAAGGTACATAAGATAATAAACGAAACCCTAACCACCACCGTATGGTGGTGGCTGCCGCCACCAGCCGCTGTGTCGAGTAGCGGTGTGCTTTGATTGCGTTTGGACCTCGTTTGGGGGATGTTTGGACAATGTGGGATCAATGAAACCATAATGGGCCCAATAAGGCCCAATGTGACCTAAAAGCCCAACCAATGGACTAATGGGCTAGTATTGGGTTAGAAAACCTTAATTAGGGTTTGGAAACCCTAATGGCATAAGACCCTAATTTTGAGAATTTATTGGGACACACACAAGATTATTTAATAACTTAAAATATTAAATAATAATCATTGACAAAAATTAACCTAAAAGCAATATTTGACTTAATGGATTAAGTCCTTAGTACGTTAAGTCCTTAATGGGTTAAGTGGGAACACTTAACCATAATCATCAATTCATGTGAAAGCCCTAATCTCACTTGGGCCTTAAATTGGGTCTTCCTGTTGGGCTTTGGCGATTGGACTATTGGTGTGCCATCCAAGAGCAAGTTAATGGACCAAAGTAATTAGATGAGCTTTAAGGTAAGGCCTATGTAAGGACTTGGGCCAAACTTGGAAAGTTGGGCTAGAGATGGGCCATAATTGGGCCTTCATGATTATGTGACATTGGATCATGAGAATTGGATTAGAATAATGGGATGGGCCTTAAAGAAAGACCATGTGGAGGTCTGGGCCCAATTTGGAAAATTGGGCCATGTGTTGGGCTTTGGCCCATTACTTGACTATTAGGTTTTGTAGTGTGAGTTGGACTTTGGGCTTGGAACCCAATTATTAATTAGGTGTTGTTTGATGTTGGCAGTTTGGGAATCTGTCAACCAGCAGTTGGAGTTTCATCCGTGGGACTTCAGCAGTGCCAAGTGAGTTATCCTCACTATATTATTGGATCTAAGGCACCAAGGCCGGCCCTTATGGATTGTATCTGGTTATGGCATGATATGTTTATTTATTAAATTATGGTTATAGTACGTTGTTATGATATATATGATATGTGCTTGTTATCGATTGATTATGTGTTATGGTATGTCGGCATATGTATGTGTATGTTTGGGTTGAGGAGGTCCTGCTTTATGCTGAAGGCCAACGTACCCAGGGCGGTCCAGATAGGCTGAAGGCCTGCGAGGCAGCCCAGTCAGGCTGAAGGCTCATTATGTATACTGTTTGATAGGATTAGTGATCTGCTAGTTCTGCCTCCTGGTAGATAGGATGACACTATGCTTGTTAATCTGTTAGATCTGCAGCCTGATAGTTAGGATGAGGTTATGTTTATGCTTAGTGACCTGGTTAGGTCGGTGTCCTGGTTATAGGATGTTGTTGTGCTATATGATCTATTAGATCGGTTTGATTGTTATATATTTATGCTAGCATATGATATTTATGTTCACATGTTTGTTTGATTGGGGGTTGGGTTGAAGCGGTCATGCTTTGTGCTGTAGGCCAACATACCCGGCGAGCGGTCCGGATAGACTGTAGGCCTTGCGAGGCGGTCTAGTCATGTCGAAGGCTCGGAAGCGGTCCAGATAGGCTGTAGGTTCTGCGAGGCGGTCCAGTCATGTTAAAGGCTCATGATGCATGCATTTATGTATTGGTTATATGATATGGTTATGTTTGTATGGTGTTGGTATTTTGGGGTAACTCACTAAGCTCTCGGGCTTACATTTTCAGTTTATTATTTCAGGTACATTAGATGATCGCAGGAAGGCAAATGCGTGATCGTACAACTCCTCATATTTTATGGTTTTATGAATTGGTTCTGGGGATACTCTAATGTCTAAATTATTTTGAAAACAAACTATAATAATTTGATGGTTTTAAAATGTGTTAAAAAGTTTTAATTTGGCTTAAATTTTATGGGTGTTACATGCCCCCTATGATCTAATAACCAAGCGTCATCGGGGGAGCCCATGCCATGCCCCCCTATGATCTGATAACCAAGTGTCATGGGCTCCCCCATGATGTTCACATAAGTCATTACATGTCAACTAATAAACCATTGCATAACAACTATTAAGATCTCATATTAAGTAATGGGTCGGCATTGGTGTCTTCGACCCATTGGTATAATGAGAAGACTCATCTCAGTCTGCTGAAAACAATAGTTGCTCGACTACCAATCCAAAATCTCACACTGTATAAATATACAAACAACCCTAAATAGGATTATGACACACCCTAGTCAAGGGCCCAAAATCCTAAGTCCAAATCCCTCCATTATGGCCCAAAAGTCTTTCTTTCACTAATGGGCCTAGCATCAAAGTTCAAACTATAACAGGCTACACGGCCTAAAAGGCCGAAAAGAAGTTTCCTATAATGAGCACAACCAAGCTTGGCCCATTTATGCTAATGGGTCTAAGGCCCAAAAGGCCCAACTCATGACCCTAAAAACACACAATGGAAATTGACCCAACTAACTTAACCAAGCCACAGCCCATGATTCAGCCCTAAGCTCCTAAACTCCACATGTGAATCCCACACCGAAGGCCCAAAATACCGAAACCATCTGCTGAGTATGCGGGGTGTACTCAGCTTATACGCTAAGCGTACACGCTTAAGGGCCTGTACGCTACGCATACGAGCTTGTACACCCAACGTACTCCTCTGATTTGCCAACTATGTCATTTAGCTCTTTTTTTGTTCAGACACTTGCTATAGTACTCAGATCTGGCCTCTTTAAGGTCGGTAATCACGTAAAGTTGCCAACTTTACGTGCATGCATGGCTTAATGAAGCCTAAAAGTCTAAAAGGACTTAAAAAATGACTTAATGCTTGCATGTAGGTCATAAACACCATAAAGTTTGCACCTTTAAGCTAGAAGAGGCCACTAAACATGTAGATCTATAGCTTTGGCATCACAAATGGTATTGACACATCAATACCTTCAAAAAGGGACCAAAGAGACCAAAACAAGTCCAAAAAGGATATTTAAACAATAGATGAGCAAGGTATGGACTTTATACCTCCAGAAGCTCCCTAAGATGAAGGAAATTCTGATCTAGAAGCTTCACCACGATCACGAATTGTACCATAAGCTCTTCTCCTTTGCAAACACACCCAAAAATGGCTTCGTTATAACACTCCAAGCTCAAACTCACTTCCAATAGTTATTAGGGTTTTCTAGGGACGTTGAGAGGCAAAGGAGGCTGATAGAAATGAGGTCCAAAGGTTATAAGATGGTTTAAATAGGGCACAAGTCCGATTATTAGGGTTTTAGACCTCGGCATCGTACGCCTCGCGTCAAAACTTATACACCCCGGGTACGAGCCTAAGCCACCCGATGCATTCGCTTGTGTACGCAAAGCGTACATACATGTACGCCCAACGTACGGAGGGTCCTCAAATACCATAAATTAAATACTTCAAGGGGGTTAAATGAAATACCTAGATTTTGAATGTTACACCCTATTGCATCCTTCGGTTCCCAATTCTCAATAACATCGCTCCAACTAAGAATCAGGTAATCAAGTCATCATTTGTAGCTTCATTTGTATATTTCTAGTTTTTGATGTAAAGGAACAAGGATGTTGAGTGAAACAACAAAGTTTATTTTGGATTTGGCTTTATAAATTATCAAATTGTTATATTAGATTTTGGGTAGGTATTGGTTGATTTCTTGTTCTATTCTCGTGAATCTCTAATCGTTGATTTCCATTTTGTCACACCCTCGGCCGCCGACGGAAATGCTGAGGTGCGCGACGTAAATCAGTAATCATGGTTATTGAACATAAATTGAATAGTACAAATATAATCTCCTATTATTACCGAAATAGAAACTACATTGACAATGAACATTACTAAATTGTGACATACGCCTATCAATCCGACATTTACAACTGTATAAAAAAATTTATGGAGAGTCTTCTGAACGAACACTTCCAAGCTATTAAATAACCTGAGAATACATGCATTTAAAATACGTTAACAAAATTGTTGGTGATTTCTATAGGTTTTGACCCAAAATATTTTTATAACCTAAAGTGTTTTTGTAACAATTCTCTGGTTAACCAACTTTTCTGAATAAGTGTCTTTCATTCAAAAGCATAAAAATAGAATGAGTTTTAAAAGTGTATTTATACTCATTTAAAAATATTTCTCAAAACCAAAAATTAATTATTTGTTGAATATATAATTAAATCAAATTTATAATAAATCTTTATGGTTCTCATGACCGAAAATGGTTTTTTTATAAAGATTTTGAATACCAATTTATGTAATAGAAAATCATATCACTCTTTTATGAAAACATAAAATATCATAATTTATTTTTGAAACCTTGCACAAGCATTCATATAGTTTATATGTAAAGTTCATAGATTTTGTAAATTCGTGTCGTGGTATTAATTAAGTATTATCTTACTAGATTTAGAAACCGACACTTAACCAGCAGGACAAAATCTTCCCACATAAATATTTTGTTTTCGTGTAACAACAAAGGGTTTATATAAATAACTTGTTCATTGTAAGTTAATAAACCGCGTTCAGTCATGCCATGATATTAATTAAGTATTATATGACTTAGTTTCTGGTATTGACACTTATCGTTTTGAGTCACAAGCTATCTCACTACCTACCGTCTCTTTCAATTAGGATCACTAAACAAAATCTCGTATAAACCCAATATCAAATTCTATACGGTAACAAGGCAAACCCGGGATCTATGATAAGGTCATAACCGAACTATGACGAATACCACTGCTCTAGCACTTACAAGTTTTAGTGCTGAAAGTCCACACCCAAGTTTTCTCATCCTCGGGGACTTTATCGTGTAGGAAACGCCAACGCCCAAACTCGACTTGTCAACCGATGGTTGTAGCTAGCAACCGGTGGCAGGATGTCAACCCATATAAGTATGTGATCCTGAACTTATACCTGGCGTTCCTCGTTCCAATACGAATTAATGGTTATAACACAAAGGAATTTCCACTAAGATGTACAGTCTTAGAATTTGCGACAAACATAGCCCATGCAGCTTAGGAAATGATCCTAACTCATAAAGCTTTTAGAATAAATGTAACTCATATAGAACATCCCGTGGGTGTGATGAATCCTAACAATGAGTCTTGACATCCTAATCCTAAACTCTCCATTATAAGTATATCAGACACTTATAATTCTTGATGTTTAGGATTAATTATTGATTGAAGTCTTATGGTATTTTAGATTCGTAAGACTTAACACATTTTCAAACTTTTATTATCCGCCGATAAAAAATTTGGGCAACATAACAGCTGCTTATTTAATATTTTTCAGGTTTCAACCAACGTGAAACCAACAGTTCCATAATATTTATAATTCACGCAATTAGTCACAGATAACGACTCTTAAGTCGTGAAGTCGATCATGTTCATGTTATTTATTGCAATAAATATCCATAGCTTAATAAATTGAGTTATATTTTTATAATTAATATAAAAATATATTAATATCTTTTCCTTTCATTTTACACGACCTTACATATTAAAAATTATATTTTAATAATTTTAACTATTAATTATATATTTTCATAATCTTGGTCTTTCAATCGATTATGGCAAAATATTTTAGTTTTATACCCGACTAATATTTATGATTATTTTTGTATCTTTCCATACTTCCATTCGATACTTTGATTATCACATAAATTTGTCAATTCTGTGTGCTACAACACCAACTTGTGTTATTATAGTAGTTTACATATAATCTTGTGATTTCTAATGTTATTAATTAATGCATCACATAAAGGTGTATGTATATCCTTTATATCATTCTACTTTAATTTATGCGATTTATACAATTTAAATTATTAATTCATAAACTTTCGACCACATATCAAGTACGATTTTATTTTAACGTATAAAAATTTGTAAATCATTAAACTTAAATAGACATGCATATATCCCCCCCCCCCCCCCCCCCCCAAAAAAAAATATTAAAATTCTAAAAGAGGGGCCGTAACTCACTTTCGTAGCGTGATCTCGATCCCGGTTCGCTTTTTGTTGCAGATTTTCGCGGATAACTGCAAAGTAACCGTTGTGGGAATCTAAAACATTTTCGAGTTGGTTTTGTAATATTTCAAACGAAATAGATTATTTTCTAACTTTAACTAACAAAAGACCATATTTGACAAATAATCAAAAGAGAGGGGTAGTTTAGTAATACTTTAATCAAATGGGACTGATTTGCAAACATTTGAACAAATGGGGGATTGTTTTGAATAACTAGATTCAATATTTAGGGGTTTAGGACTTATTTTGAATGAAAGGTTTAATATGGAGGGCATTTTGGTCATTTCATCGAAATCAAAAGGGGCTAGGGCTTTTTACGTCCGACTCTTGTTTCGATCGGGTAATGAGTAAGGGAACGACGAAAACAGATAAACAATAATAGGGGGGTTAGGATAATTTATTAGTTGTCAGTAAAATTAGAATGTGATGTAACATAAAGTGTTAGTCTCTCTATAGTCTAGGGGGCTAAAGTGTAAAATAGTTTGTCGTATTGCAATCATACGATTGCAAGTGTGTAATGTAACCAGCTCTCTTGAGCCTATAAATAGGGACTTTGCCCATATGAAATAAACAAGATATGTTTGCAATCGTATGATTGCAATAAGACAAACTATTTTACAGTTTAGCCCCCTAGACTATAGAGGAACTAACACTTTATGTTACATTACATTCTTATTTTAATGACAACTAATAAATTATTCTGCTGACACTTTAAAATAGTTACATCAGTAAAATTTACAATTCCTTCCACATTGAAAGGACGTGTGTCTTCAATAATGTCTTCAATAATAGTGGTTTTATACGTCATTGCTTGCGTCGGTCCTTCATTAGTAAAATTTACAATTCCTTGCTTTATACGTCATTGGTTGCGTTATTCTTCCCGCCACCGAAAGGTCAGATTCTAATTTTATTGACAACTAATAAATCATTCTACCGACACTTTTAAATAATTACATTAGTAAAATTTACAATTCCTTCCACATTGAAAAGACGCATGTCTTCAATAATAATGGCTTTATACGTCATTGCTTACGTCATTCCTCCATTAGTAAAATTTACAATTCCTTGCTTTATACGTCATTACTTGCGTCATTCCTCCCGCCGCCAAAAGGTCAGATATTTCTGAATGATGTGTGCTTTATTCATGGCTGACGTTAGTCTTCCATGAATGGTGTTTCTTCTGTATTTTCTTTACAGTGACTGCAATTATCTCGTGGTGCATGCATGATGTCTTTACAAAGTTGTTTCTTGAGATCAGCAGGTAATTCAACTAAATGATGAGAAAAATTTTCGACGGTTGTTCGAAAGTTTTAAAATTTACAATTCCTTCCATATTGAAAGGACGTGTGTCTTCAATAATGTCTTCAATAATAATGACTTTATACGTCATTGCTTGCGTCATTCCTCACCCATTCTCCACCATTTTCCCATCAAAGAAGAACAGCCAAATACCCTCCCTCGATTGATGTTATCCACCTCGATCATAATAGTACCGATGAAGGCTTGATCAATGAGAAGGGTAAATTGGAGATCATCTACCGGTGCAACTACCCCTCCTCTTCTTATGTGATAACCGAGAAAACAACCACTGGAGGTGGGGTTTTCCTGCGGTAAAGTAGATGATTATACCTAAATGATGCGTTGGAATAATCTTGATGATGATTAGATGGATGATTATATGGATGGTTTTGGATACTTTGGATAGACGCTCTGCTATTCTACAATTTAGCCCCCTAGACAATTATGTCGTGGTGCATGCATGATGTGTTTACAAAGTTGTTTCTTGAGTTTAGTGGGTAATTCAGCTAAATGATGAGAAAAATTTTCGAATGGCTGTTCAAAAGTTTCAATTGCTTTTAATGCCTCAGTGGTGATTTCACTGTCTGTTAGAGAATAGATAACGAAGGTTTTGCTGGCATAATTCACTCTGATTCTTGACTTTTGGTCTTTACAATTGCCTATGCGATAAGATGCTAGATAGACACCGGCTAGTGCGAAAATTAGATGATCATGTGTTGGTGTTTGATGGGGTAGATCATCTCTTGTTGGTTTTGAGCCGTTGCTTATTCCCATGTTTGCGAAGGTAATGCTTGGGACAAGTAGTTGAGAGTCTTCGTCAAAGATGCGGTAACTAGAATGCATTTTGATGAATAATCCTCTTTCTTGTTTGGCAAAGCGTGTTTTATAATTTCTGATTATGGTTTGTACAGCAAATGGAAATTCGTTGATGCAGTAGAGGTTGGTGCCTTCTAAATAGATGGTGTCAATAAATCCATGAATAAAATAATACCATAAAGTCATAGGATCTGATAAATCGGCTAGGAAAACTGCTTTAGGGCCTGGGCGCCTGGCTACTGGGTAGAAGCCCATCAAGGAATGAACTTCAGTATATGAAATGAGGCTATCCCATAGTTTAGAAAATTTTTGGGTGGTTCGTTTTTTCATAGCTTCTTTTTCTTTGGTTGATGGAATGGCTTTAAGGGCAATTTTGGCATTCAGTTGGTTAAGAGATTTTGGGATGGATACAGGTTTTTGTGGAGTAAGGAGAACCGTTTTTGAATGTTCGACATGATCTTTTATGACTGCTTTGTATGCTTCGTTGTATGCTGCCTTTACTTCACTTTTAGTTTTGTAACTTTTGTGGATAACATTTTTGCAAGAATAAATAAATTGGCAATTCTCGAATCATCGTAGATTCCTTTGTTTGCTCCGTTGAAAATCACATACCATTTCTTTATGTTTTTATTATCGGCTTGATGTGGTTGATACTCTTCTGGATTTGATGTAGTAGGTTGTTTTTTAGTACTGTCTGTGGCTGAATATCATGGGATGATATATCCTGAATGTCTTCTTGAGGATGTTTTGTTGTTGAGCTGCTAGCAGCTTCTTCTTTAGGTGCTGAATAGGATGATAAAATTTGTAATGTTTGTTGTAGTTGTTCTTCTTCATGTCTGACTACTTCAAGTTGTCTAATTAATGATGCTTTTTGCTCATGCTTCTGTTTGAGCTGGTGTTGTATTTGTTTCATGATTGCTTCCATGTCAATATGTCTGTTGTCTGAATATTTGCGCTTCTTGGGGTACCTGAATGTGTGGTTATATTTGTTTGCTTTTAATATTTTAAATGATGATATGAGAATTTTCATATCAATGTATGTTTTGGTGATATATTTATATCACTGTATACTTTATTATTGTATGCTTTTGGTGATGTTTTCATACCACTGTATGCTTTTTCAATGTATACTTCAGGTGGGTTAGATATGAAGTTTCCCTCACCTTCTAATCCCGATAATATTTTTTCGATAGGATCATGTATCTGCATCTGAATCAGAATCAGTTGTATATGCATAAATATCTATGTATGAATCTATATCTGAATCTTCTATAGGTTCATATCCAAGATCATATGCAATTTTAATAAATTTGTTTCTCGTTCCTTTTTAGTCTTTTTTGGGCATTCATAAGCTTTGTGTCCGTCTTCTTGAGATAACCAACATTTACAATCTTTTTTATTCGATGGACAATAACTTTTTTTAGGTTGATATTTTTGTTTATATTGTTTCTATTTCGAAAATATTTTCTTTCACCTTGTTTATAATATTGTTTATATTTAGGTTTATAAGTTTGTTTTTTCCAAGTTTTCTTTTTATATCATTGTCTTTTATTATCTTTACAACCATATTGATTAACTTTATTAGAAAGGGTGTCACAACTTAAATCAATTTTTGCATCTTGTGTTGTTTTTTGTTCTAAACATTTCTTTTGCATCCATGCTTTTAATATACTTATTCGTGCTCCTAGAGTGTCTGCAATTTTATTTTGTTGTAAAGCTTCTTGGAAATCTTTTATTACACTTTGACTTACTAATGATGGTAATTTTTGATAAAACATGTCTAAGGTTATCTTTTTTCTAGTGAAATCTCGATTATAATAATGTTCAGAATATTCACATATAAATGGGTCTAAATAACACATGTTATAAATTCGTATGTTAGTTAAATGCCATAATGATTCTACTTGAAAAGCTTCATGAGATGTTTTATCTTTTATTTTTTCCTATGAATTCTTGAATAAGCCGATTTAATACATTTTTAAATGTTTCCATAGCGTCAGTAGTGGCTATCATCATTGTTTCGGTTTCATCGAGAGATGAAAGGAAACGATATGAATTACCTTGTGTTTTATGTATGATATAAGTAAGAAATTTTTTTGGGTGTATTCTTAATTCTTGACTTAATTCAATTTGAATTCCCATTTTATTACTCCATCCTTGAATTTTTTCTTCGGGATTTTGATCACAATAAATAAACAAAATATCTGAATTTGTTGGAAATGTAAATAATTTAGGTATATATTGTGGAGGTATTTTTTTCCCATTTGTTTTGTTTATTTTTAACCATTCCTTGTCGATATAAATAATTTTCTTTTAATGAAGGGGGTCCGTAAATATATTGACTTTGATAATCATCTTCAACATATGATTGTTTTCGTTTTAATCCAAAATTATTTTGTGATTCTTTATATGGATTTGAATAAGGGTTTTCATCATCGGATGAGAAATCATATATTACTTATGCGTCATTATTATCTGAATTATTTTTTATTTCTGTATCATTTTCTTGAATTTTGGATGGAATTAATTCAGTTAATGTTTCTACTTTTTCTTGTAAAGTTTCCATATTAATAAGTTTTGTTGGTACTGACTTTTAGAAAACAAATCTTTAGTTTCTTTTTATTAATGAAGTAGTTATTATTGGTTGAAAGTTAGTTCATTAAATATTCTACTATTAGTCATATTTGGTGATTCAAATAATAATAAAGGGGTAAATAATTTATCTATATAAATACTTTCTTCTGTTTTAAACGTAATACTATAATGAGAATTTGTTAATGCATAATTTATTTGATACGTAATAGTAAACGGATGATTACCTTTTAACATCAAATTTTGTCTTAATAATTTATATCGTACGATAATACTATTACTTAGATTTTTAACTTTAAGACTTAATCCTAGTTAAATATTAATATTAAAATTTATTTTTCCTTCAATTAAATTACTTTTTCCTTTTGCAATAATATTTTTTTTATTATTAATTATACGATCATCCCTTCTTTCTAATTCTAATGGTGTATCTAAGTCACTAAAAGTACTTTTTAAAATTACTTGAATAATTGATATATTAATATAAGCGATTTTTATTCGATCTACCTCTTTAATATTAGATAATCTATTTCTAATTTGTTGTTTATTTATTATGGGTATAATAATATTTCCTTGAGTTGATTCTATAGGTATTAGCTCTTCTCCTACAATTTTTCCATAATATATAATATTATTTCTAGAAAAGAAAATTTTTAACGAATAATTTCTAAAATTATGTTTTTCTGATAGTGTAAAATTTGATTTTCTTATAGCATCTTTATTAATATATTTTTTAGTAATTAAAGCATCAAACGTGTATCCAGATTCATTTTCTTCGTTATTAATAATAATTGATGAAATTTCTATTTTTTGAAACATATTTAGCATATTAGTTTTGTTATTTTATCTTGAAGATTTTTTATTTGTTCTTGTTTCCAATTTATATTATTATTTATTATATGTATTGCTTCAATATTAAATATACAATTATTATTGATATGTTATAATCTATTTTTAAATTTCAAAGAAAATTTTTAGATTGTTACAGTTTTTTAAGAAAAAAAATTAAATCTTGTTTATTAATATTTATACTTAAAAAACTCATGATTAAATGTTTTAAAAACAAAATGACGATTTAGATTTTCTTTCAAAGTTACGATTAAAAATTATAGATTTTAATAGGATGGTGAGGTTTGTTATTTATGATATTTATAATGGTGGTTATGATGCCAAAGTTTTCATTCGGAGAATTAAAAACTTCTTTACAAAACATGTTTTAAAATTGGTACATAGTAATAATTATTTTAAATTTTTTTTGACGAAATATGTTTAAATTGTAGGTAGATAGTAATAATTGTTTTTAATATTGAATTTATGATGATAACTCATAACCATAAATATTTATAATAACATTTATGATGATGCATGATGAACAGTTATTCATAAGAACGAAAGATTTAACATTCATAATCATAATAAGAACGATATTTAGCTTTGATAACAAAATTAACGATATAGTATAATCTTTGATTATAACGATAAAAGTAGATGATTATACCTGAATGATGCGTTGGAATAATCTTGATGATGATTAGATGAATGGTTTTGTATACTTTGGATAGAAATTCTGCTATTCAGAAATAGAACAACTATTTCAACAGAGGAAGAACTTTTAGATCAACTCAAGTCTTAAAACTCTCAAACATATCTTGTTTATTTCATATGGGCAAAATCCCTATTTATAGGTTCAAGAGAGTCGGTTACATTACACATTTGCAATCGTATGATTACAATACAACATCCTATTTTTGAATAGCAGAGCGTCTATCCAAAGTATCCAAAACTATCCATATAATCATCCATCTAATCACCATCAAGATTATTCCAACGCATCATTCAGGTATAATCATCTACTTTTATTGTTTTAATCATAGATTATACTATGTCGTTAATTTTGGTATCAGAGCTAAGTATCGTTCTTATTATGATTATGAATGTTAAAGCTTTCATTTTTATGAATAATTGTTCATCATGCATCATCATAAATATTATTATAAATATTTATCATTATGAGTTGTCATCATAAATTCAATATTAAAAACAATTATTACTATCTACCTACAAGTTAAACATATTTTGTCAAAAGTTTTTAAAATAATTATTACTATGTTTAAAACATGCTTCGTAAAAAAAGTTTTTAATTCTCCGTATGAAAACTTTGGCATCATAACCACTATTATAAATATCATAAATAACAAACCCCACCATCCTAATAAAATCAATAATTTTTAATCGTAACTTTGAAAGAAAAGCTAAATTGTCATTTAGTTTTTAAAGGTTTTAATCATGAGTTTTTTAAGTCTAAATATTAACAAACAAGAATTAAATTTTTTTTGTAAAACACTGAAACAATCTAAATAATTTCTTTTAAATTTAAAAATACATTCTAACATATCAATAATAATTGTATATCTAATATTTAAGTAATACATATTAATAAAAATGCTATAAGAAAATCAAATTTAACACTATCAGAAAAACATAATTTTAGAAATTATTCGTTAAAAATTTTCTTTTCTAGAAAAAATATTATATATTATGGAAAAATTATAGGAAAAGAACCAATACCTATAGAATAACCTCAAGAAAATATTATTATACCCATAATAAATAAACAACAAATTAGAAATAGATTATCTAATATTAAAGAGGTAGATCGAATAAAAATCGCTTATATTAATATATCAACTATTCAAGTAATTTTAAAAAGTACTTTTAATGACTTAGATACACCATTAGAATTAGAAATCAGAGATGATCGTATAATTAATAATAAAGAAAGTATTATTGCAAAAGGAAAGGTAATTTAATTGAAGGAAAAATAAAATTTAATATTAATATTCAACTAGGATTAAGTCTTACAGATAAAAATCTAAGTAATAATATTACCGTACGATATAAATTATTAAGACAAAATTTTATGTTAAAAGGTAATCATCCGTTTACTATTACATATCAAATAAATTATGCATTAACAAATACTCATTATTGTATTACGTTTAAAACAGAAGATACAATTTATATAGATAAATTATTTACCCATTTATTATCACTTGAATCACCAAATATGACTAATAGTAGAATATTTAATGAAACTAATTTTCAACCACTAATAACTACTCCATTAATAAAAGGAAATCCAATTTTAGAACCTCCAATTTCAACCATAATAGGTAGATCTCCCATATCGGAAAATCAACCTACAACATCTACTAATAACCAAGGTAAAAAATTAGAAGAAATAAAAGAAATGACAAAATCATTAAGTTTACGAATATGACAAAATCATCTAGTAATCCTTTAAAACATTTTAAAACACTTGAAGGTCCAATCAAAATTCTAAACCATGTATACTAGATAAAGAAATGATTATAGAAATACCACAAAATTTTCCACAAGGAACACTATATAATATTGGCCTTAGCTCTGAAGAAGATAAACCCATAGGAGACAAATTAGATATAATTAGTTAAAAACTAAATAATATTATAGAAATAGAAAGTTTACTTGTATTAAAACAAATTCCTGAACTATTACAAAGTTTAACTTAATAGAAAATATTACTCGAAAAATATTTTAAAATAAAAACTATTAAAGAAGAACCACTTGAAAAAGAACCATTTAAACAAAAATCACTCACTATTAAACCACGTTTTACATGGCAGAAATAAATAATGAGCGATAAAACCAAATATATTGTAATTTCGATAATAAATATAAAGTTAATTTACTTAAAAAATTATGGAAAGATTTAGAAAATTCCATAAAACATTTAAAAGAAAAAGAATATGAAGTACACAAATTAATTTCTAAAAACAAGAATTATACTGCATATCAATTAATTAAAATTGGAAGATTAAGAGCTCAAATTAATCATTTTAAAATAGTAATAAAAAATATTAACAATTCAACTAATTTTCTTACAGACGCTTTAGTAATTTGTTAAAATGAATTAAATAGCACAAATAATTCTTCAAAAGATAATATGATTTGGACTAATATACTAAAAAATCATTGGAAAATAAACTCTAATATCTCTAATACTATTCAACATTTAAAAGATATTTTATCATATGAAGAAAACTATTTATTAAGATTACAACCAGAAAATGAAGAATACAATAATCAATTAAAAAATATATATGGATTATAAGAAGGAATTAAGAAATACAAAAAATCACAAACTCATAATTTAAAAACAATACGCAATGATTCATCTATCCTAACAAACACAACTTGTTAATATGGAAACTTTGCAGAAAAAGAAAAAGTAGAAACAATAATTGAACACAGATAAAAATTTATAAACTAACTCTAATGAGTAAAAGAAAAATAAATATTAACCCAACCAGTATCTTTGTTACAACTAAAATACAAGATAAAAAATTAGTTTCATATATAGATACATGAGCTACTTTATGTTTTGGAAGATAAAAGATATTAAAAAATTAGAAAAAACTAGAAAAACCATTAAAAATTACAATTGTTGATAAATCAATTCACAAAATTTGGTTCGTAGGAAGAGACATAAATATAGTAATTGAAAAAACACCATTTAAAACTCCAACTATATATCAACATGATTCGGGAATAGATTTAGTAATACGAAATAATTTCGTTAAATTATATCAACCATGTATACAAACAAATGATCATATAAGTCTCAATCACCCGACAAAAGATATTATAAAAACTACAATTATCAAACGTTTTGATCTTATTAAAACAATTAAACAAGAAGTTGGTTTTGAACTACGCATATTACTAACGTTTGGTAAAGAAATTGGTGAAAAACAACTCAAAAAAGTATGTAGTGAAAACTCGTTGGATCATTTAAAAAACTGAAATAATCAAAAAATAATAATATAATTAAAAAATCCTAATGATGAAGTTAATTTTCCAAATAAAATTTCATATAGTATAAAAGACGTTTCTGAATTTAAACAAGAATATACCGAACTACTAGAAAAAGGAATCATTCAACCTAGCATTAGTCCTCATTCTGCACCTGCATTCTATATAGAAATTAATAATGACATAAAACGAGGTAAATGAAGAATGGTAATTAATTATAAAAAGCTAAACGACGCTACTATAGGAGACTCATATAAATTACCACAAAAAAAATATATTTTGGAAAAATTAAAAGGGAATACACATTTTAGTACATTTGATGCAAAATCCGGATATTGGAAATTACGCTTACATGAAAATACGAAACCACTAACCGCTTTTACATGTCCCCCTCAGAAGCATTATGAATGGAATATCCTTCCATTCGGTTTAAAGCAGGCACCAACCATATATCAACGATTCATGGATGAAACCTTAAATGGTTTAGATCATATTTGTCTTGCATATATTGATGATATAATTGTTTTCACAAAAGGAAATGAACAAACACACACTGATGCAGTCATCAAGGTTTTACAAAGAATTAAAGAAGGGTTTAGTTTTATCAAAAGATAAATCAAAATTTTTCAATCTACGGTTGAATACCTCGGTTTAAAAATTGGAGAAGATGGTCAATTATCATTAACAGACAACATACGAGAAAAATTAAATATGTTTCCTGATAAACTTGAAAATAGAAAGCAAATACAATGTTTTCTTTGTTGTCTAAATTATATTGCAGAACATGGATTTTTGAAAAATTTAGCAAAAGAAAGAAAAGTTTTACAAAAGAAAATATCAGAAAAAATACCTTGGTCTTGGACCAATACAGATACTATTTTGGTACAAAATATAAAACAAAAAATTCAAGTTCTCCCTACTTTACATAATGCAAAAATCGACGATTTTCTAATTGTAGAGACAGATGTATCACAAGACACTTGGGCAGGATGCCTAAAGGCGATTATACATGGAAAAGTATTATTGGGACTAGATAGTGAGGGGAACCTCATATCTAACTCATCAAAAGTATACAATGATAAAGCATACATTGGTATGAAAATACCATTCGAAGTAAACAATGATAAAGTATACAGTGATATGAGGATATCACCACAAGCATACACTGATACAGATGTATCATCTGAAGTATTAAAAATAGATAAATATGAGCCAAAATTATGCAAGTATATATCAAGAATATTTTCCCAAACGGAGCAAAATTATAGCACACATGAACGAGAACACTAGCATGTCTCAGAACATTGAAAAAATGGAAAGTCGAGCTACTTCAAACTAGATTCGAGTTACGCACAAGTTCCAAGCATCTACTTGGCTTTTAGCGATATAAATTACAAGAAGATTATTTCTGTGGACGATTGATTCGTTGGCAATTACAATTACATCAATTTCATCCATACCTCAAGTATATCAAAAGCGCCAACAATCATATGGCAGACACATTGACAAGAATATGGAAGCCATCATAAAGCAACAACCAAAAACATCCCTACTCAAATATGGAAGAAACACCATTCATTAAAGACTAACATCAACCATAACCAAAGAAAAAATCATTCATAAATATATGTCCTTTTGGTGGTGGGAAGAATGACGCAAACAATGACGTATAAAGCCATTATTATTGAAGACATTTTTCAAGACATGCGTCCTTTCAATGTGGAAGGTGAAATTGTAAAGTTTACTAATGTAATTATTTAAAAGTGTCGGTAGAATAATTTATTAGTTGTTAGTAAAATTAGAATGTGATGTAACACAAAGTGTTAGTCCCTCTATAATCTAGGGGGCTAAACTATAAAATAGTTTGTCGTATTGCAATCATACAATTGCAAATGTGTAATGTAACCGGCACTCTTGAGCCTATAAATAGGGCATTTGCCCATATGAAGTAAACAAGATATGTTTGAGAGTTTTAAGACTTGAGTTGATCTCAAAGTTTGTCCTCTGTTGAAATAGGTGTTCTATTTCTGAATAGCAGAGCGTCTATCCAAAGTATCCAATACCATCAATATAATCATCATCAAGATTATTCCAACGCATCATTCATGTATAATCATCTACTTTTATCGTTATAATCATAGATTATATTATGTCGTTAATTTTGAAAAACCATCTATATAATCATACATCTAATCATCATCAAGATTATTCCAACGTATCATTCTGGTATAATCATCTATTTTTATCGTTATCTAAGTCACTAAAAGTATTTTTTTTTTAAATTATTTGAATAGTTGATATATTAATATAAACGATTTTATTCGATCTACCTCTTTAATATTAGATAATGTATTTCTAATTTGTTGTTTATTTATTATGGGTATAATAATATTTTCTTGAGTTGATTCTATAGGTATTGGTTCTTCTCCTAAAATTTTTCCATAATATATAATATTTTTTCTAGAAAAGAAATTTTTTAACGAGTAATTTCTAAAATTATGTTTTTTTTTATAGTGTAAAATTTGATTTTCTTATAGCACTTTATTAATAGCATCTTGAGTTGATCTCAAAGTTATTCCTCTGTTGAAATAGTTGTTCTTCCTCTATTGAAATAGTTGTTTTATTTCCATAATATATAATATTTTTTCTAGAAAAAAAAATTTAACGAGTAATTTCTAAAATTATGTTTTTCTGATAGTGTAAAATTTGATTTTCTTATAGCATCTTTGTTAATATTATTTTTATTAATTAAAGCATCAATAGTGTATCAAGATTCATTTTCTTCGTTATTAATAATGGTTTTATACGTCATTGTTCGAAAGTTTCAATTGATTTTAATGCTTCCGGGGGATTTCACTGTATGTTAGAGAATAGATAACGAAGGTTTTGCTGGCATAATTCACTCTGATTCTTGACTTTTGGTCTTTACCGTTGCCTATGCGAGAAGATGCTAGATAGACATCGGCTAGTTCAAAAAAAAAACCATCCATATAATTATCCATCTAATCATCATCAAGATTATTCGAATGCATCATTCAGGTATAATCGTCTACTTTTATCGTTATAAGTCTCTGGGGTCGGCGAGCCAAAGCAACGACAACGGAAGGAAGCAGCGAAGAAGTTGAGGTCTTCGCCTTCAACTGATCAGGGAAGAAATGAAATCAAAAAAACATACAGAGGTGGGGAATCGGAGTTGGCGAGAAAGGTCCATCGGGGGAGGAGAGCAGGCAACAAAAGGACTGTTCCGAAGATCTCTTTTATTTTCTGGTTCGATCGGCATCAAATCACGAAGGAGGAGGAGGAGGGACTTCGGTCCACTTCCTTAGTCTGATCTAGAAGAAGAGCCCGGTCGGAAGCAGTCACACGAGCGGTTCGATGGTTATTGGTCAATCGCCGGTAGGGAGAGAGACACATGGGTGAATGGGGGCTGCTCCGGCAGCTCCCCTATTCTTCTTTCTTTCTTTCTTTCTTTCTTTCTTTCTTTTTGTTTGTTTTGATAGATACTGATGAAGGTGTTAGTCTATATATTCTTAGCCCGCTTGTTTATGGGCCTTTTGTCTTTAGCCCATTAGGGTTTCTATCTAGCTAGTATTTATATCTGCTTTATTCCTTGTAGTCTTTACGCTTTTATCTGAGAACCCTTGTAATTTCTCTTTGTTATAATCATATGACAATGTTATCATGGTATCAGAGCGGAGGTTTGATACATTGTTAGAAGTCTTTGTAGCAGTCATCTAGGGTTACTGTAACATGTCGTTTTCATTCATTGTCACTGGTATTCGCTTTTTTTGATGTGTTAATTCGTTGCTACTGTTGGTTTGTTGCTGCTGTTGGTTCGTTGCTACTGTTGGTTCGTTGTTGCTGTTGGTTCGTAATTGTTGTTGATTCGTTATTCAAGTGATTGCTTCTGCTGGTTTGTTACTCCTTTCATTATCAGATTGTTATATTGTCATTGTGGTTATTCATTCACTATCAACATGACTGGAAAGGATGATTTCCTTCAGTCAATCTGTACACGTTTGGATGGAAAGAATTATACGTATTGGGGTTACGTTATGAAGAACTTCCTTCGTGGGAAGAATATGTGGGGCTATGTCACTGGGACTAAAGCTAAACCCTCAATGCCTCAAACTGAGAATTTTGATATGTTGCTTGATGCTTGGGAGACTGATAACTCCAAGGATATTACTTGGATCAATAACTCTGTTACTCAGTCCATTGGTATGCAGTTGGCTAAGTATGACACATCAAAGGAAGTTTGGAATAACTTGGAGAGACTGTATACTCAGTCCAATTTTGCTAAACAATACCAGTTGGAATATGATATTGGTGCCCTTCAACAGAATGACCAGAGCATTCAAGATTTCTATGATGCTATGTCTGATCTTTAGGATTAATTGGCTCTTATTGAATCTAAAGAGTTAATAGATTTTGAGCCTTACATTGCTAAGAGGGAAGAACAACGCTTGGTTCAGTTCTTGATGGTCTTCCGTTCTGATTTTAAAAGTCTTCGTGGAACAATTCTTCATCGCTCTCCTCTTCCTTCAGTTGATTCAGTTGTCCATGATTTAATTGTAGAAGAGACTCATATCAAGTCCCATGCAGATAAAGGGTTTAAAGCAACCTCTACTCCTACTCCCGCTCCTACTGTGCTTGCTGTCTCCTCCAGTCAGTCTCGACAAACTTCAAGAGTCGCTTATGACGAGTGTGCATTCTGCAAACAGAAGAATCATTGTAAAGCTCAATGTCCATTGTTAGTCAACAAGGGTAAATCTGGTAAACCTCAGTCAGGGAAACAAAATAGGTCTGGTCAACAAAAGTTTAAGTTGCGTTCCACTGGTACTCCTCTATCACACCCCAAAACCGGAACGACGGAAAAGTTCGGGGGTGGAGGACGTCATGTTTAGTATCACAAGACATGTATCATAGTAAGAAAGTAATGAAAAACCATTTCCTTAGAAAGAAAGTGTTTACAAAGTATGTGTTAATAAAACATAGAGTACATAAGCAAATAACAAAACAAGGCTTGAAGCTTTACTGCTCCATCTTTTGAATTCCCAGAGCGAGTACCTGTCTACTAGTTTCCTGAGAATACAAGTTATTTGAAAGAGTTTATCAGCAATTAAGCTGGAGAGTTCATAAGATTTTAGTGATGTAAGTATGTTGTAGAAAGTTATTGAAAAATGTAGTTGGAATGTAATAAGTTATAAGTTCCGTTTTAGAAAAGTTCGCCTGTTCCTCTAGAAAATCCTATATTTCCTACTTTAATGAAAGATACGTAAAAATGATTCTACAATCCTTTCTATGAGTACTAAATGAATACAAGTTATATAAAAATCATAGTAAACAAACAATCGACTGTGCGCATCTGCCCAAAGCCCACAACCAAAAAAGTAACAGGAAGTAAGGCGGATAGCAAACATCCCATTGTTTGTTAGGTCCTTGTTGTATGTAACCCTGGTGTATTCACCTGTTACTCATGGAGTTAATTGTAACAGTTCCTTTATATTTAATGAAAAGATCCTTTAATAAACCCTTATTTCTTATAATAAAATAGTGACCACAGTGATTACTTCTATAATCACTTAGTTTATACTGGCTATATATGATCTAATATCGAATAGGTAGTTGACTGGATGAATCTGCCCTAAGCCCACAACCAAACAAGGAACAGGAAGTAAGGCGGAAAGCACACGTCCAACTACCTGTTCGGTATTAATGATATATAACCATGATGTACAAACTAAGGTATTATAGAGTCAATCACCTAAAGTCCTTTAAGTCTACACCGGTTTAATAAAATGGATTAAACCCTTTACTAGTGACTTTCTAGCTTTGAGTACCAAAAGTTATGTTTGAAAAGTATGCTTTGTACTAGAAAATTGTGCATTGAATTAGAGTCTTATGACTTTACCCATACCTGGTACCCCTTATGATGACTTAATGTATACGGAACATATATATAACTAATATTGAATGGATAATAGGCTGGGTGAATCCCCTCTAAGCCCACAACCAAACAAGGAATAGGAAATGAAGCAGAAAGCACACATCCTATTACCTATCATATATTATTAGTATACATCTCTTGATGTATACATTAAGGAATCAGAAGGTTAGCATTATGGTCCCTTTCTACTGAATGTACTAGAACCGACTATTACTTTATGAAAGTAATGGGAAAATATAAGTACTCAGTTGTCTTATAAATGACAAACTGATCGTACTAATTACTTTAAAACATATTTGTTTTATTAAGGTCATAATGTGATAAGTAATTCCCATACTAAACGTTCTCTCTTCAAGAGATTCTGGGAATCAAGAGTGGCTTCCGCAACGAATTGCTAGGCCGAAATATCCACATTAGAGTTATGTGATCATGTATACCCAATATAACTATCACCTTTTGTTTAGAACAATGCATTAGTGATTCATTGGTATAATTAGATCCTGTAGTTGTCCCATGCTATAGCACCTTATTATGTTTGTTCTATTATAGTATCTTAGTATGTTCGTTCTGTTATTGTGTATTGTATCTTCCTCCCTGTTTCTCTTTATTGTGTGTTCTCTTATGTTATCATGTATTGTATCTAGTATGAACTGACTCTCTAAACTATACCCATTATAGTTTACTAGTGTTTAACTTGAACTGTTGTTGAAAAGACTCGTTTTACAACTAAGTTATGTTCGTACTTTAAAAATGGAGTTTTGCTAAACTAAAAAGTAACATAACTTTAAAAGAGCTTTTGAAATGTTTACTTATAAAAGACATAAATCATTTAAAAGATGTTTAACAAACAATTACACAATTATAAATTGTGGTCAACTTGTATTCCCCCCCCCCCCCTTAAAAGCATTTAAAATAGTTAAAAGATTCATTACGGGGTATGAACTCACCTGATGTGAGTGATTCAAACGGGTATACGCGTATGGATGAGAAGTTCCACGAATGAAGTCTCGAGACACAATAGGTCCTAAATGACCTATAATGACACATATTCGCATGAATATAGTGTTTATAAGCAACTATATGAAAGGAAACACCTTTCGGGACTAGGAAACACTTTGACCTAGTGTTGAAATCACATGTGATTCAACAAGGAATGTGAAATGGCACTCACATGAGTTTACTACCATGGGTTTATGGCCCAAGGAAGTTTACGGCCGTAAACTCTTGGTCACTCATGTATATTTGTAGGTTTGAAGGCTAGGGAAGCTTTAGGGACTTTTGTTTTATACATTTATGAAAAAGACCAACCCATTGAAGGCTTTTGATGATTTTACGGCCCAAAGGAGTTTACGGCCGTAAAATCATGGTCATTGTGCACTTAAGGGTAGTTTAAGGTCCTAATCTTATCCATGAAGGGTCCTGGGTTATTAGCTTTGCATCTAGGAGGGTTTATGGCCAAAAATGGCAACCTTAAAGGGGTTTACGGCCTTAGGAGATGGCTTGGCCGTAAGCTCCTTTTGTCCTTGTGTTCTTGATGTTTTCAAGTCTCTAAGCATGGATACTAACTAGATAAGAAGTATAGGGAAGAGTACTTACGATCTAGAAGCTTGAAATGGTTGATATTGGCCAAGAACACTAGTGTGTGTTCTTGGTGTAACTTGAAGATCTAAACACACATGATTTTCATGGATGAAATCATGAGATGATGCTAGTTAAGATGGATTAACAACGACTGGAGAAAGAACACTTACGATTTTTGAAGATCGGGATGATAGTTGAGAGAGAAATGGGGTGTTCTTGAGTAGGAAGTGAAAGAATGAAGAAAATTGAAGAAAATGAGCCTAGAAAGGGGAGCTCACGGCCAGGGTTGAGTTTACGGTCGTAAACTCCATGTTTACGGCCGTAAACTCCACATGTTGGAGTTTAAGGCTTGAATCTTGTACTGTGGCTTTAGCAGATAAATCCCAACACTTATCCCTTAAGTGTACTAGGCTCAGAACGCTCAAACAGACTCAAATTTGTGCTAAATGATAGAAGGAATGAGTCTGACACCGTGTTGAGTTGATTGACTGAGATTTCAAAGCAAAAAAAAATTCGGGTTGTCACATCATCCCCCCGTTTGATGGAATTTCGTCCCGAAATTAGCTTTGTTACAGTACTACTGGGGTTGCGTTTCTTTGATTTGCAGAATATTTACTCGTAGACTTTGTAATTTTGCCTTAGTGTTCATGATAGGATTCGTACTTGGTCCATCTATCATTACCTCGTGTATACAAGTCGTATATAATTAGGATTAGTAAGACGGTCGGATGTGCGACTCTGCCCCAGGTCCACAACCAAACAAGGAACAGGAGATAGGGTGGAAACACACATACTAGATCTGCATAATCTTAATCATATACCACCCTCGCGTATACATTGAATAGTGATAGGTGAGTTGTATTTGTCCTTAGCCTCTGTGCTCGAACTTGGTCTGCTGGACGAGTGGTATTTCGTGACGGTCTGCGGACATATGATGATAAGGCTTCGGAGGACAAAGTACCTTTCGCACGAGTACTTCGGTGTTTAGAATACGGTAGATAAAACTGGGGTTTAGGTCGGACTGTCGATACGAAAGACGAAGGTTTCGAGAATTTGACGATCGAGGCGATAGAAACATACGAACTTAGTATGGTGAGGACCACGCCAATTCGTGACGAATGATAGCAACAGACTCTTTACTGAACAAAGTTTTGTCCAATTGAAAGAAATGTCTGATATACAATGATGTATCCCGAGTGTGTTCGACAATGTACTCCTAGTGAATGTTCTAGTGCTTTCTGTTTTCGATTTTGATGTTAACACTCCTATGTAACGTACCACTATGTGCGCATACATACAAATAAAAAGTGCTTTGATAACTAGTGATGATACTTAATATCATGATCCTCCTTGGTACCACTACAATCGCCTGTCATATACAAGTTATGAATACTTAAGATGAATGAGACTGTCGACTGAGTAACTCTGCCTCAAATCCACAACCATACAAGGAACAGGAATTAAGGCGGAATCACTCACTCTAAGTCTGCAACATCTTAGTTATGCACAACCCTGATGTATATGCTAAGTCATCATAGCCTCTCTAAATGGATCTTTTAGTTCTCTTGAATACCGTGATCTATTTCAACATGTGCGTTGTTTTAATAATTACTTTTATGTGTATTCCCCTTAGAAGAGGCACCATCTCAGGCTTTAACCTTGCGACAGTTCTTAGACGAGGCCTTCCTCTTCTTTCCCTTTCCTTGACCAATAGCCAAGACAGGAGCAGCAGGTGGATTGGGAGTTCGTGCAACAGACTTGTCTTTGAAGTTTCTCTCAGCGACCCTCAAGAGACCTTGGAGTTTGCTTAGGGTGACCTCCTCTTTGTTCATGTGGTAGGTCATCCTAAATTGATTGTACATAAGAGGCAGAGAGTGAAGCACCATGTCGATCGCCAAGTCTTCCCCAAAGTCAACATTTAACTTGCGAAGGCGGTCGGCATACCTTTGCATCTTTTGCAGGTGCACGGTAAGAGATTCTCCATGACCCATCTTAGCGGAAATCATGTTAGTGAAAATCTCATAACACTCTTGTCTCGCGTTCTGGTGGTATCTTTCCAATAAGTCTTGATGCATCTCGTATGGGTACATGTCCTCGTAGGATTTTTGGAATTCGGAGTTCATGGTGGCTATCATGATGCAATGTACCTTCGTTGCATCTCGCTCATGAGTTTCAAAAGCGGTAATTTCAGCCGGAGTAGCGATTTCAGGGTTGATCTTCTCGAGCTTCTCATCGAGGACATACTCCTTATCCTCATAGTGAGCAATGGTGCGAATGTATCTTATCCATTCGCTAAAGTTCGTTCCATCGAAGGTGACCTTTTGGCAAAGGCTCATCAATGTGAAAGAACTAGCAGCAGTGTTGTTTACATTCGACATCTACAAATAGAAAGGACAAAGATAGATTAGAATATGAATCTCTAATTATCACCCAATAAGAAAAAACTAGGGCTAGGATCCAACAATAACATTTACATATTAGAAAAGGGATGCCGTAATCTAACATGCAAATAAATTGAAGGTAAGTGAATGACGATTCACTAATTCTCCACCATAAAACTAACTATGAGTCCTAAATGTATTGAGAATTCCTAGGTTCGGATGAGATTCATTGAAACTATTCAATGGCATGTTTAAATCTCGATATGCCCCTCTTGTTTGTGACTGGGATACCGAGGATCACAAAGAAGGTGTGAATTACCATGCAAATTCACATGATGCCTTCATTGTAACGATCACCTATTCGATGTTCCGGTAAACCACACACGCTCCATCGAACTATGATAAACAATGAATCACCCTTTGCCACCTTTGCTTAGAACCAATTAGTGTGCCGGTAAACCACACACGCTCCACTAACTTCTTAGCAAGGGTGCAAAGTGTAATTTCATGGGATTGCATCAATTCACTTTTCCTAAAGTAACGAAGATTGGGAAATTTTAAAATATGTGTAGTTACATTGTATTACATATTATACTTTTAATGAGAGGATGAGGTTGCCCTATCCTACCCGTTCGGCTAACGACCCTCCACCGATCAAGCAAGCGGTGGGTGTGAGTGTACACCCATTAAGCGCCATTTTATAGGCCGCAACCTTATACCCACCTTTTAGATCGGCTTCGTGAATGAGGCCTACTAACGGTAAGACTAGCATTTTAGTTATACATATATATATATATATATATATATATATATATATATATATATATATATATATATATATATATATTATTCTTGTAATATTATATTAGTATAGGGTTGTATTTTAAACCTTTTAAAATCTAGGGTTTGAAATTTAAATTGTCTAAATTAAAACTTTTAAGCACAAAATATAAATTTCAAAACTTGAGGACAAGTTTTAAACATTCAAAACATGGAGGATCAAATAACAAATAATTTCAATTAATAATTAATTTCCTAATTATCTATATTTGATTTATTCAAGATTTCTTTCAAGATAATTACCAAAATAATCAAAATAATTAATTAGTTATCATATAAGGAAATTAAATATTTTATTAGTTGATAAATATCTTTAATTAGATCAAGATAATAGTCATATATATCAAAAATTCGGATTAGGGTTGATCTAATATGATTAAGGTAAGTTTCCATAAGATAATCATGAAGAAATCCCGAATCTGGCCATTCCTGACGCTTGGACTCGCCGAGTCAGGCAAACTCGCCGAGTCCACTATGGAACCCGCCGAGTCCATGACTCAGAAACACAAAAATCGAATTTTGCAGTTTAGTTTCAGACAATTAAGCAACAATTTAATGAAAACCAAGCTAGGCTCTCATACCACTGATGGGTTTTAGCCATAAGAACTTTCCTATGTGCGCTTGCAAAACCCTAATGCTTGGATCTAGGCTTTCTAATTAAACATGCTTTGAATCCAAGACTTCTAATGACTATTTAGGAATAAGAACAATGATAAAATAGATCTAGAATCATACCTTTGAATTCCTTGTTGATCGATCTTGTTGTCTTAGAGCTTCTAGAGTCACAATTGTCACTCCTCTAATGGCTTACAAACACCAAATAGCAAGGAGGATGATTTGGGAGAGAGGAGAGGGGAGGAAATCGGCCATGGTTTCTATACTTTAGATGAAGTGACGATTTCCTTATGCCATAGGGTCTATTTATACTTGTAGACTCCTTAAGGGTTACAACCTAAACCCTAATTGGATAATCTTCTCTTAAAGCTATCCAAATCCATTGCTTAGATAACCCCTTGGACGATTTGAAGCAATCCTTAGCTTCTAGAATCCGTCCAATCGATATCTATATGGATTTAGAGTCTAAAGTTTAACTATCAAACAATTGACAGTTTATACCCTCTTATTTAATTAATCTCTTTAAGTCACCAAATTAATTCCAATTAATTCTATGACTTATATTAATCAAATAACAATATATTATTCTTTATATTATTCTCATAATATACTAATACTATTTACTCTCTCTTAATAAATCATCCTATCAAGTTGATATGGTGAAGGCAACCCAAAAGGACCATGCACAACCGGATCAAATACTTGCCTAATATAGTTGCAGCCTTAGACACTATTTCAACACTATCCACCTTACTCACTGTACCCCGTTGGGTTGTAAGTTGAGGGCAGATGCACACAATCGATTGTTTGTTTACTCCAAGTTTATATAACTTGTACCCACTTAGTACGCATAGAAAGGCTTGTAGTGTCATTTTACTTAACTTCCATTAAAGTAGGAAATATAGGATTTTCTAGAGGAACAGACGATCATTTCAAAACAGAACTTACAACTTACATCACTTTTACATATACTTTTTCCACATTTTACAGCTTACTCACATCACTAAAATCTTATGAACTCACCAGCTTAATTGCTGATCAACTCTTTCAAATAACTTGTATTCTCAGGAGACTATTAGACAGGTGCTCGTGCTGGGACTTCAGAAGATGGAGCATTATAGCTTCAAGTCTTGTTTTGTTATTTGTTTATGACTTCGATGTTTTGTGAACACTTACATTGTAAACACTTTCTTTCTAAATGAAATGGTTGTTCATTACTTGTTTACCATATACATATCTTGTGATACTCGACATGTCGTCCTCCACCCCCGAACGTTTCCGTCGTTCCGGTTTTGGGGTGTGACAGATTGGTATCAAAGCATTGTTTATAGTGAACTAAGTATATCAACCGATAAAAGATATACGTCTACAAATACAATGGGGCTTAAGTGCTCTAGATAATGATATATTTAGAGTATAACTTCAAGTTATAAAAATATAACTACTTGCTCATACATGTACATAATAGAACTAGGATCAAGAGGAGAACAGAACTAAAAGTATTTAGAGGTTGGACACTTTCGTCAACCTGAACAGTTATGTAATCATAGCTAGGATTAATATAGCCTGATCAACTATATTCATTCGAGATGTGACCAACATGTGTTTGGGAATGATGTGGTGTTGCAACAGGGTTAAAACTTACCAGAACACCAGTCAAGAGAACGCCAGAACAAGTACAGTTAGATTTAGAGTACTATGGGAGTATTCTATGATACTATAACGCGATAACGATTTTAGATCATACCAAGTACATTACGTTAGGATACTATAGGAGTATTTTAGTCCAGATACAAAACTTATGTGATAACTTAAAAGACCCTTGCGCATAGTTCTATAATCTTACAGGGTATATTGATAAAGTTTTATATATAATCAAGATCTTATAGACATAGAATCTATGACCGACGCTTCGCTATCCATTCCTTTTAAGGAAGTAGTGTTGAGGTGGGATCAATTGTTCGAAGGTCTATTTGATCTTCAATTATATACAATACCAACTGGTATACCTAGTATAATTATAGGAAGATTCCGTAAGGATCACCCCATAAAGTTACCTCAAAGCTCATAGGTTCTTTAGTCACTTTCATTCTCGCACGACAACCCCGGATAAACGTAACCACTTCCTCATAGTAGATAATAGAAGAGTTCAGGAGGAACAAGGACAAACCAATGAGAAGATTTCAAGGAAAGATCAGCCGAAGTAACCAAAAACGTCTTACGCATCACACTAATAAATATTAACTAGGTTAATTTAGCGAGCGAGTGGAAACACTGCTCACATTACATGTGTTAGAATTATATTCTTACATGCAACTGGTAACAGTTATTCAGGAAACAGATATTCATTCGAGGATAGTTATTTCAAATTCATAGAGTTTATTTGGTATAGACTCATTTATGAATAATTTCTAGAACCCTGTGGAAGTCAGGACCCGATACATCCAGAACTAGGATAACTTTGTCTTTTCAGCTTTCGGCTTGTGTCCGTTGCTATAGACTTATTCCGTCTCATCTATGTTTTCTTTTAGCAAAGATGCCTCCTCGCAGATCACCCTGACACGCTACTCCGATAACTCCCATACCTTCTCCACAAATCGATGCAGCAACTTTGAACGCTGCAGTGGCCGAGGCTGTGGCAACAGCCATGGCACAATATCACTCCACCAGTACAGGTGGAGGCGAAGTGCCTACCGATTCTACTCAAGGTGAGGTCCCTGTGCGCCATGGAGAGTTCTCCTACAAGGACTTCACCAGATGCCAACCACTGTCCTTTAAAGGGACTGAATGATTCATTGCCCTCCTGCAATGGTTCGAGAAATCTGTTCATGCCCCGAAGGAAGCAAAGTGAAGTTTGCTGCCTGTACCTTCGATGGCAAGTCCCTAACATGGTGGAACAGCGATGTTAAGTCACTGACCCTATCAGTGGCAAACTCCATAGGTTGGGAAAACCTAAAGGAGTTAATGCGGGAAGAATATTGCCCGTTAGGCGAGATTCAGAAACTGGAACAAGAGCTGTGGGATCTCACTATGGTCGGCTCAGATATAGTGACCTACACGGACCGGTTCAGCGAACTAGCAGCTCTATGCCCCGTGATGATTACCTCGGAAAAGAAGAAGATAGAGAGATACATTTGGGGTCTGACTGCTCTGACCCAAGGAAGTGTGTTATCTTCTAACCCAGCCACGTTCGATAGTGCTAAATGCTTGGCTCAGCGACTCATCGATCATGGAGTCCGCCACAGCATAAAAGTCCCTATTCCTGAGTCATCAAGGGAAGAGGACTATAATCAAGAGTCGGAGAACAAGAGAAAGAAGAAGCGAACAACACAAGACATCCCGCAAGAGCAACAAGCGAGTACTATGTACACCGCTATGACGCCTGCTGCTTCAGCATCTGCCAGTCGTTATGCTGGAAACCTTCCAAAGTGTGGAAAGTGCAACTTTCACCACACTGGAGTGTGCCGAGAAATGCAGTGTTTGAACTGCCACAGAAAAGGACACACGGTCCGTTACTGCAGGGCACCGGCTCAACCGATCTCCCACGTCCACGGAACTGAAGAAAACCAAGCCTGCTATGGCTGTGGTGAGACTGGACACCATCATAAGGACTGCCCGATAATCCAGAACTCAGGCGCGGATGGACGTATTCTGATGATCACCGCAGGAGAATCTACCCCGAAGTCGTTGACGAGTAGTGGTACGTTTTCAAAATAGTATTTACTTTTAAAAATTAATTTATATTCATATAAGATTAAAATTTGGGGATAACACTTAAAAGTAACAATAACAACCCGCATGTTGAAATAGGTTGTAATATTCAGGAGAACTAAAGGATCCCTTAGAGAAGCTATTATGGCTCATCATATACATCAGGGTTGTGCGCAACTGAGAGGTTGCAGACTTAGAGTGAGTGACTCCGCTTAGGTCCCTTTCCTTAATTGGTTGAGGATTTGAGGCAGAGATGCTCAGTTGACTGCCTGAATCATCTTAAGTATTTGCAACTTGTATATGATGGGCGATGGTAGTGGTACCATGGGGGATCATAGTATAAAAGTATCCTTTCAGTTATTAAAGCACTTTTATTTGTATGTATGTGCACATAGCGGTACGATACATAGGAGTGTTGATTTCAAAAGAGAAAACAAGAAATTCGAGAATATTGTTGAACATACTAGGAGTATAGTACTAAGCATACCAGGGATACATCATCGTTCATCAGACGTTTCTTTCATTTGACCAAAACTTTGTTCGGTATAGAGTCCGTTGTTTTCCTTTCGTCATGAGTTGGTGTGGCCTCACCATACTGAGTTCATATGTTTCTATCGCCTCGATAGGCAAGTTCTCAAAACTTTCGTCATTCATATAAAAGGTCCGACCTAAACCTAAACTTTATCTTTCGCATTGCAACCCCGAAGTACTCATGCGAAAAGTGCTTTGTCCTCCGAAGCCTTATCAACAGACGTCCGCAGACCGTAACGACATACCACTCGTCCAGCAGACCAAGTTCTAGCACAGAGGCTAAGGACGAATACAGCCCGCCTATTATTATTATTAATTAGTGTATACGCGAGGGTGGTATATGAGTATGATTACGCAGATCTAGTATGTGTGTTTCCGCCCTATCTCCTGTTCTCCGTTAAGTTGTGGACCTAGAACGGAGTCGCACATCCGACGGTCCTACTAATCCTAATTATATACGGCTTGTATACACGAGGTAATGATAGATGGACCATGTATGAATCCTATCAAGAACACTAGGGCAAGTTCCCAGGTCTACGAGTGAGTATTCCGCAAATCAGAGGAGCGCAACCCCAGTAGTAATGCTAAGAGAGCTAATTTCGGGACGAAATTCATTCTAACGGGGGGATGATGTGACAACCCAAAAATTTCCACTTAAATAGAAACCAAGTCTGTTGCTGCTAACTTTCAAACTTTTGGGATAAGTTCGAGCAACTCAGGATTTACACTTAAGGAGATATCAGGAGAGAGGTTGCACTTGGTTCTTGTGCAACTCTGTTATTCCAAAACTCTATGATATTAGAGTTCTTTCCGGGAATAAAATATTTTCTGCCAAAAATCCCAGGATTATATATAGGATTCTGAACCAAATTATTCATTAGTTACAATTCCAACTAGAGAAAAGCGAAATTCTCTCTCAAGGATCTTCGGACTTTTGTTCCGGAACATGAGTACTTCTATCTAGTGTTGTTTTAAAGCTTTATATATGCTTAATACACTAGAAATCATAGGAAAACACCAAGATCTGTGAGTTTACCGCCCAAGAACACCTTGGGGAGTAAACTCCATTTCAAGGGCCAAAGTGTGCCCAATGACCCCTAGACCTTGGAAACCAAACATGGGACAAAACTTCACATGTTTAGGCATCAAAATCAATTAAAATCAAGGACCAAAAGTGAGTTCACGGCCAAGGAAGTTCTTGGGCTGTGAACTCCATTTTAGGGTGCCAAAATGCCCTAAATGCCTTCCATAGCCCAAGAGACAAGCATAGAAGTTTACCTAGATGTGTTTAGGACCCAAAACAACCAAAATATCATCTCCCATAAGTGTTTACGGCCGCAAGCTCCAGCCAAAATGGTCTTTGGGCCGTAAACTCAAAATAGAGGTGTTTTGATGCCACAAACACTTCCAAGGGCTTAGGCATGAATTTAGAATGCTTCTTTATGACCTTTAGGACCCTCATTAGAATATTTGGCCATGAGTTTACGGTTGTAAACTCATTTGGGCCGTAAACACCCCAAAAGTGCCAAAAGATGTGGTCTTTCTCATCCTAGGTTAAAGCTAATGTCCCTAAATCACCCCCTAGACTTCAAACTTGCACTAACCCATGAGTAACCATGAGTTTACGGCCGTAAACTCCCTTGGGCCGTGAACTCATGGTAGTATACTCATTTAAGTGCCTTTATACCCTCCTAGGTTGAATCACATGTGATTCCAACACTTGGTTAAGGTGTTTCCTAGTCCCGGAAGGTGTTTCCTAGTCCCGGAAGGTGTTTCCTTTCATATAGTTGTTTATAAACACTATATTCATGTCATTATGTGTCCTTAAATATCATTTAGGACTTATTGTGTCTCGGAACTTCATTCGTGGAACTTCTCATCCGTATGCGCATACCCGTTTGAATCACCCACATCAGGTGAGTTCATACCCCGTAATGAATCTTTTAACAATTTTAATTGTTTTAAGGGGGGATACAAGTTGAACACAATGATAATTGTGTAATTATTTGTTGTTAAACATTCTTTAAAAATGTTACTTATGTTATTTATAAGTTGTTAAAACATTTCAAAACTCTTCTAAAGGTTATGTTACTTTATAGTTATACAAAACTCCATTTTTAAAGTATAAGCATAACTTTGTAGATAAATGAGTCTTTTCAGTATCAGTCCAATTAGAACATTAGTAAACTATTATAGGTATAGTTTAGGAGAATGGTATTCATTACCTCTAGTACAATGAAGCACACACAGAACAGAACAGAACAAACAGTAAAGAGAATCAAACAATACCAGAACAGAACATAACAAACAAGTAAATTTGCTATAGCATGACAACACGCAGACCGGATCTAACTTTAATGTGAATTACGGGGTTCTAGCTTTCACATTATGACCGTAATAAAACACACATATGTTTTTAGGTTGATAATACCTCCGTATGTCATTATAAACGACATCAGGGTACTCATTTCTCCCATTACTTTCATAAAAGTGTCAGTAACACTTGAAGGTTGATCTATTCTCTAATCGAGATAGGTTATAAACTAGGAAGAATGTACTTTACAGTTGACAAAGGAACAGTAGAGTCTTGGTAGAAGACTGCTTTCATAACAGTAGAGTCTTGGTAGAAGACTGCTTTCAAAACAGTAGAGTCTTGGTAGAAGACTGCTTTCAAAACAGTAGAGTCTTGGTAGAAGACTGCTTTCAAAACAGTAGAGTCTTGGTAGAAGACTGCTTTCAAAACAATCGAATCTTGGTAGAAAGCTACTTTTAAAAGTTAGGACCATGATGCTAACCTTATGATTCCGTAATGTATACACTATAGGATACATATATGTTAAGTAGATGCCGACAGCTAATAGGATGTGTGTTCTTCGCTGTACTTCTTGTTCCCGTTGGATGTAGGCTTACACCGAGGTCACCCAATCTATTATCTACCCGAATCTATATATATTTATGCTTAGTATACATTAAGTCATCATAAGGGTACCAGGTATGGATCAGGTCATTGGACACAGAGTCAATGCACAGTTTTTCCTAGTACAAAACTTTCGTTTCAAAGTCAGTACTTTTGATATACAAAACTAGCGATTTCCCAGTTAAGGGCTTAATCCATTTTATTAAGCCAATACAGTCTTAAAGACTTTAAGTGAGTTAACTCTATAATACCTTAGTTTATACACCATGTTTGTATATAAGACTAGTATCTGACAGCTAGTAGGATGTGTGCTCTTCGCTGTATGTCATGTTCCCGTTGGATGTGGGCTTACACCGAGGTCACCCAATCTACTATCTACCCGATATCAAATTATATATAGCAGTATAAACAAAGCTATTATAAAAGTAATCACCATAGTCAATATTTTATTATAAGAAATATAGGTTTTCTTAAAAAGGAATTCTCCATTAGATATAAAGGAACCATTACAAATAACTCCATGAGTAACAAGTGAATACACCATGGTTACATATGACAACGATCTAACAACCAATGGAATGTGTGCTATCCGCCTTACTCACTGTACCCCGTTGGGTTGTAAGTTGAGGGCAGATGCGCACAATCGATTGTTTGTTTACTCCAAGTATATATAACTTGTACCCACTTAGTACGCATAGAAAGGATTGTAGTGTCATTTTACTTAACTTCCATTAAAGTAGGAAATATAGGATTTTCTAGAGGAACAGGCGATCATTTCAAAACAGAACTTATAACTTACATCACTTTTACATATACTTTTTCCACATTTTACAGCTTACTCACATCACTAAAATCTTATGAACTCACCAACTTAATTGCTGATCAACTCTTTCAAATAACTTGTATTCTCAGGAGACTATTAGACAGGTGCTCATGCTGGGACTTCAGAAGATGGAGCATTATAGCTTCAAGTCTTGTTTTGTTATTTGTTTATGACTTCTATGTTTTGTGAACACTTACATTGTAAACACTTTCTTTCTAAATGAAATGGTTGTAAATTACTTGTTTACCATATACATATCTCGTGATACTCGACATGACGTCCTCCACCCCCGAACGTTTCCGCCGTTCCGGTTTTGGGGTGTGACACATGGCTTCCTTATAGTTATTAGGTTCATCAAGGTTTGTTAGTATACCATCACTAATATACGTTTCCCCTTCGGTAGTAATATGAAAACCATAAAACTGGGGTTGAACTCTAAATCTTTCGGAACGTCTAAGAGGTAAGGATTCGTCAATCGGTTCAACCGGAGTTTCCTCCTCGGGTTGAGTGCCAACGGTAGAGGTTCCTTCATCTATCGATTCTTGAATCTCTTCAAGCTCAATTTTCCTCCCACTGTCTCCTTGGCTTATGAGTTCTCGCTCTCGGAAAACTCCTCTTCTCGCAACGAAGACAACATTGTCCTTCGATCTATAGAAGAGATATCCAAAGGATTTCTGCGGGTAGCCGATGAAAATACATCGCTCACTACGAGGTTCGAGCTTGTCGAGAGTATCTCGTCTTACGAAAACCTCACAACCCCAAACCTTGATATGTGCCAATGAGGGAGCTTTCCCTGTCCACATCTCGTGAGGTGTTGTGGCAACCTTCTTAGTAGGGACTCGGTTAAGGATATGGGCGGCAGTCTCTAAGGCATACCCCCAAAAAGAGATAGGTAGTGAAGCACGACTCATCATAGAGCGAACCATATCCAACAAGGTTCAATTACGCATTTCTGCCACACCATTCAATTGTGGTGTCCTAGGTGGCGTCAATCGTGAAACTATTCCACACTCCTTGAGATAATCGTGGAATTCAAGACTTAGGTACTCTCCTCCTCGATCGGATCAAAGCATCTTGATTTTCCTGCCCAATTGATTCTCCACATCATTCTTGAATTCTTTGAACTTTTCAAAAGTTTCTGACTTTTGCTTGATTAAGTAGATATACCCATATCTAGTATAGTCATTGGTAAAAGTCACATAGAAGTGGTTCCCATCCTTCGTGGTTGATCTAAACGGTCCACATACATCGGTATGTATTAGGTCCAATAGACCCTCACCCCTTTCACACGTACTTGTGAAGGGTGACTTAGTCATCTTTCCAAGTAAACAAGATTCGCATGTGTCATCTTCCGTAAGGTCGAATGACACCAACACTCCATCCTTTTGGAGTTGGGCTATGCGCTTCTTGTTGACATGTCAAAGACGACAATGCCACAAGGATGCTCTATCCATACTATTGGAAGAATCCATGCATAAAACATCATTTCCTAAGTTATCTACAATCATAACGGTTTCATAAATTCCATTACATGGTATAGCTTCAAAATAAAAGACATCATTTAGATAAGCCAAAATAGAACCATTCTCATTATTAAAAGCAAATCTAAAACCTTGTCTAAACAAACCATGAAATGAAATGATGTTTCTAGCCATTTCTGGCGAATAGCAACAATTGTTCAAATCTAAAGATAAACCATTCCTAAGCACTAAAGAATACACTCCAATCTTGGTCACAGGCGACGATCTTCTGTTCCCCATGATTAGATTTATCATTCCATGCTCCACGTCTCTATTTCTTCTTAGTCCCTGCAGATTAGAACAAATGTGGTAACCACAACCGGTATCAAGAACCCAAGAAATAGCATGAGGTGAATCGTTAGATTTGATTGTATAAATACCTGTGAAAGACGACTTGATCTTTCCTTCCTGATGGCTTGCAGGTACTCTGGGCAGCTTCTCTTTCAATGTCCTATCTTGTGGCAGTGGTGGCACTCTGCCTCCTTTGGGTTAGGGCAGGGTTTAGCAGGATCAACTTTGGTCCCACTAGAAGAGGCACCATCTCGGGACTTAACCTTGCGATGGTTCTTAGATGAAGCCTTCCTCTTCTTTCCCCTTCCTTTTCCAATAGCCAAGACAAGAGCAACGGGTGGATTCGGAGTTGGTGCAACAGACTGGTCCTTGAAGTTGCTCTCAGTGACCCTCAAGAGACCTTGGAGCTTGCTTAGGGTGACCTCTTCTTTGTTCATGTGGTAGGTCATCCTAAATTTATTGTAACTTGGAGGCAAAGAGTGAAGCACCATGTCGATCGCCAAGTCTTCCCCAAAGTCAACATTTAACTAGCAAAGACGGTCGACATACCTTTGCATCTTTTGCAGGTTCACGGTAAGAGACTCTCCATGACCCATCTTAGCGGAAATCATGTTAGTGAAAATCTCATAACGCTCTTGTCTCGTGTTTTGGTGGTATTTCTCCAACAAGTCTTGGTGCATGTCGTACGGGTACATGTCCTCATAGGACTTTTGGAATTCAGAGTTCATAGTGGCTATCATGATGCAATGTACCTTCGTTACATCACGCTCGTGAGTTTCAAAAGCGGTCATCTCAGCCGGAGTAGCGATTTCAAGGTTGATTTTCTCGAGCTTCTCATCGAGGACATACTCTTTGTCCTCATAGCGAGCAATAGTGCGAATGTATCTTATCCATTCGCTAAAGTTCGTCCCATCGATAGTGACCTTTTGACAAAGGCTTATCAATGTGAATGACCTAGCAGCAGCGTTGTGTGCGTTCGACATCTACAAATAGAAAGGACAAAGATAGATTAGAATATGAATCCCTAATTATCACCCAATAAGAAAAATTAGGGCTAGGATCCAACAACAATATTTACATATTAGAAAAGGGATGCAGTAATCTAACATGCAAACAATTTGAAGGTAAGTGAATGACGATTCACTAATTCTCCACCACAAAACATAACTTTAAGTTCTAAATGTATTGAGAATTCCTAGGTTTAGATGAGATTCATTGAAAATTTTCAATGGCATGTTTAAATCTCGATATGCCCCTCTTGTTTGTGACTGGGATACCGAGGATCACAAAGCGGGTGTGAATTACCATGCAAATTCACATGGTGCCTTCATTGTAACGATCACCTATTCGATGTGCCGGTAAACCACACACGCTCCATCGAACTATGACAAACAATGAATCACCCTTTGCCATCTTCGCTTAGAACCAATTAGTGTGCCGGTAAACCACACACGCTCCACTAACTTCTTAGCAAGGATGCAAAGTGTAATTTCATGGGATTGCATCGATTCACTTTTCCTAAAGTAACTAAGATTGGGAAATTTTTGAAATAACATGTAGTTACTTTGTATTTCATATTATACTTTTAATGAGAGGATGAGGTTGCCCTATCCTACCCATTCGGATAACGACCCTCCACTGATCAAGCAAGCGGTGGGTGTGAGTGTGCACCCATTAAGCGCCATTTTATAGGCCTCAACCTTATACCCACCTTATAGATCGGCTTCGTGAATGAGGCCTACTAACGGTAAGACTAACATTTTAGTTATACACACACACACACACACATATATATATATATATATATATATATATATATATATATATATTAATCTTGTAATATTATATTAGTATAGGGTTGTATTTTAAACTTGTAAAATTCTAGGGTTTGAAATTTAAATTAAACTTTTAATCACAAAACATAAATTTCAAAACTTGAGGGCAAGTTTTAAAAATTTAAAACATGGAGGATCAAATAACAAATAATCTTAATTAACAATTAATTCCATAATTATCCATATTATATTTATTTAATGATTTCTTGCAAAATAATTTACCAATTAATCAAAATAATTAATTAATTATCACATAAGGAAATTAAATATTTTATTAATTGATAAATATCTTTAATTAGATCAAGATTATAGTCATATATATCCAAAAATTGGATTAGGGTTGATCTAATATGATTAAGGCAAGTTTCCATAAGATAAATATCAAAAAAATCCCGATTTTAGCTCTTCCTGATGCTCGGACTCGCCGAGTGCCCAACTGGACTCACCGAGTCAGGCCAACTCGCCAAGTCCACCATGGGACTCGCCATGTCCATGACTCAGAAACACAAAATTCGAATTTTGCAAGAAAGAAACAAACAATCTTGCATCAATTTACTAGAAACCAATCTAGGCTCTGATAACACTGATGGGTTTTGGCCATATGAACATTCCTATGTGCACATACAAACCCTAATGCTTGGATCTAGGTTTCTCTAATTAAACATGTATTGGATCCAAGACTTCTAATGCTAATAGAGTATAAGAACAATACAAAATCAGAGTTAGAAGCTTACCTTGAAACACTTGTTTGATCTTCTTGTTCTTGGAGCTTTAGAGTCACAAATGTCACTCCTCTAATGGCTTACAAACACCAACTAGCAAGAGGATGATTTGAGAGAGAGGAGAGGGACTAGAAATCGGCCAGGGTTTCTTTGCTTTAACAGAGGTGCCGATTTCCCTTACCCTAGGGGTCTATTTATACTTGTAGGCTCCTAGGGTTTCACCCTTAAACCCTAGTTGGATAATCTTTACTCAAAGCAATCCAAATCCTTTCCATGATAATCCCTTGGACGATTTGTGGCTTATCCCAAGCCCTTGAAATCGTCCAACCCTATCCAAGAAGGATTTACAGCCCAAAGTGTAACTATCAAACAATTGACAGTTTATACCCTCTTATTTAATTAATCTCTTTAAGTCACCAAATTAATTCTAATTAATTTATGGCTTATATTAATCAAATAACAATATTATTATTCCTTATATTATTCTCATAATATATTAATAATATTTACTCTCTCATAATAAATCATCCTATCAAGTTGCTATGGTGAAGGCAACCCAAAAGGATCGTGCACAATTGGGTCAAATACTTGCCTAATATAGTTGTAGCCTTAGACACTATTCCAACAAAATCTTCCCCAAAGTTGACATTCAACTTGCGAAGAAGATCGACATACCTTTGCATCTTTTGCAAGTGCACGGTTAGAGACTCTCCACTTCCCATTTTAGCTGTGATCATATTCATTATGATCTCATAGTGCTCTTGCCTCGAGCTTTGGTGATATCTCTCCATCAAGTCTATATGCATCTCATAAGGATACATGTCCTCATAGGACTTTTGGAATTTAGAGTTCATCGTGGCTATCATATTGCAATGGACTTTCATCGCATCACGCTCATGGGTCTCAAAGACAGCCATTTCTTCAGGAGTAGCAGTTTCTGGATTGATCTTCTCGAGCTTCTCATCAAGAACATACTCTTTGTCCTCGTAACGCGCGATCGTGCGAATGTATCTTATCTATTCGCTAAAGTTCGATCCATCGAAAGTCACTTTTTGACAAAGGCTCATTAGCGTGAATGATCTAGCAGCAGCGTTGTTTGCGTTAGACATCTACAAATAGAAAGGGAGAAAGTTGATTAGAATTAAGTCCCTATTTAACACCCAAAATGAAAATTTAGGGCTAGGACCCATCAACATTATTTACACATTAGAAAATGGATGTAGTGATCCAACATGCTAATAATTTGGAGGTAAGTGAATGACGATTCACTAATTCTTCACCATGAAAAACATAAGCTTTAAGTTTTAAATGTATTGAGAATTCCTAGATTTCTTTGAGATTCATTGAACCTTTCAATTGCGTGTTAAAATCTCGATATGCCCCTCTAGTTTGTGACTGGGATACCGAGGATCACAAAGCGGGTGTGAATAACCATGCAAATCTACATGGTGCCTTCATTGTTACAATCACCTATTCGATGTGCCGGTAAACCACACACGCTCCATCAAACTATGACAAACAATGAATCACCCTTTGCCACCTTTGCTTAGAACCAATTAGTGTGCCGGTTAACCACAAACGCTCCACTAACTTCTTAGCAAGGGTGCAAAGTGTAATTTCATGGGATTCCAACAATTCACTTTTCCTAAAGTAATTAAGATTGGGAATTTTATGAAATACGTTTAGTTACTTTATGTAGATTCATTATACTTATTAATGAGAAGAGGTTTACCCTATCCTACCCGTTCGGCTAACGACCCTCCACCAGTCAAGCAAGCGGTGGGTGTGAGTGTACACCCATTAAGCGCCATTTTATAGGCAGCAACCTTATACCCACCTTATAGACTGGCTTCGTGAACGAGGCCTACTAACGGTAAGACTAGCTTTTTTTAAATCATATATATATATATATATATATATATATATATATATATATATATATTAAGCTTGTTATAATATATTAGTATAGTGTTGAATTTTAAACTTGTAAAATTCTAGGGTTTGAAATTTAAATTATTCAAATTAAACTTTTAATCACAAAACTTAAATTTCAAAACTTGAGGACAAGTTTTAAACTTTTTAAAACATAAGGATCAAATAGAAAATAATATAAATCAACTAATTAGATTATCTCAATTTGATCTTATTCAATATTACTTGCAAGAGAATTCACCAATTCAATTCAAACAATCAATTATTATCATATAAGGAAATTATTATTCAACTAATTGGTAATTATCTTTTGTTTGGTCAAGAATATATTCATATGTATGATTAAAATCGGATTTTAACGACCTAAAACAGTTAAGGCAAGTATCCTCAAGTAAAAACAGCAAGAAATCCCGAAACTACCTCCTTCTGACGCTCAAACTCGCCGAGTTCCTCTATGGACTCGCCGAGTCCACAGGGGAACTCGCCGAGTTCATCAGGATAAATCACAAAAATCGAATTTTTTAAGCAACAAGCAATCAAACAATGCATCAATTCAATAGAAATCAATTAAAGCTCTGATACCACTGATGGTTTTGAGCCATAAGAACTTTCCTATGTGCACATGCAAACCCTAACGCTTGGATCTAAGTTTCTCTACTCAAACATGCATTGTATCCAAGGCTTACAATTCAAGATCTAATGTAAACAATTGAATCTTATCATATGAAATCGGATCTAGAACAATACCTTGAGTTACTTGCTTGAAACTTCTTCTTCTTGGAGATTAGAGTCACAATTGTCACTCCTCTAATGGCTTACAAACACCAACTAGCAAGAGGATGATCTTGAGAGAGAGAGAGAGAGAGGAGGGGTGAGAAATCGGCTCTAGGGTTTCTTGCCTTGCATGAGTGTCGATTTCCCTCACCCAAGGGATCTATTTATACTATGAGCTACTAGGGTTTCACCTTTAACCCTAATTGAATAACTTAGGCCCTAAGCAATCCAAAGATCCTCCTAGATATTAGGCTTGGACGATTTTATGGTCTCCTAACCCTAAAATCCGTCCACCCTTATATCCATAAGGATACATAGCCCAAAACACAACTATCTCACATTTGACAGTTCATGCCCCTTTATTCAATTACCCTCTTTAAGTCACCAAATTAATTCTCAATTAATATATGACTTATATTAATCAAATAACATTATTATTTCTTTAATATATTTTTCTCATAATATATTAACAATAATATCTCTTCTCTCTTAACAAATCATCTTGTCAAGTTGCTATGGTGAAGGCAACCTGAAAGGACCATGCACAACCGGGTCAAGTACTTACCAAATATAGTTACAGCCTTAGACACTAATCCAACAGATCCTTCTTTGAAAACTTCTCGTGAACTTTCTCTTGTTCCTCCTTGACTCTTCTATTTTCTACGATGAGGAAGTGGTTACATTTATATGGGTTTGTCGTGCGAGAACGGATGTGACTAGAGAACCTATGAGATTTAAGGCGACTTTATGGAGTGATCCTTACAGAGTCCTTCTATAATGGTACAATGTATACAAGTTGTATATAATTCAAGATTACATAGACCTTCGAATAAGTGATCCTACTCCAAGACCACAACCAAACAAGGAACAGGTAATGAAGCGTAGATCACAAATTCTAAGTCTATAAAACCCCAATTATATATAACCTTGGGAGTATACATTGCAAAATTATAGACCTATCCGTAAGGGTCTTTTAAGTTATCACATAAGTTATTTATATAGAGCCTAAAATACTCCTATAGTATCTTAATGCAATGTACTTAGTATGTTTCAAACTTGTTATCGTGTTATAGTGTCATAGAATATTCCTATAGTATTCTAACTTTCATGTTATGATCTAGAATTTCTTGTATAGAATTTGGTAAGTTTGAAGACTGTTGCAACACCACATCACTCTCAAACACATGTTGGTCAGATATCAAATGATTATAGTTGATCAAGCTATATTGATTCTAGCTGTGATTACATAACTGTCCAGGTTTGACGACAGTGTTCAACCTTTAAATACTTTAGTTCTGTTCCTCTTGTGATACTTGTTCTAGTATGTATATGTATAAGCAAGTAGGTATATTTTTAAAAATTATCGTTATACTCTTAAAATATATCATTATCCAGAGCACTTAATCCCCATTGTATTTATAGTTGTATATCTTTTATCAGTTGATATACTTAGTTCATTATAAACAATGCTCTGATACCAATCTGTCACACCCCAAAACCAGAACGGCGGAAACGTTCGAGGGTAGAGGACGTCATGTTTAGTATCACAAGACATGTATCATAGTAAGCAAGTGATGAACAACCATTTCCTTAGAAAGAAAGTGTTTATAAAATATGTGTTCACAAAACATAGAGTACATAAGCAAATAACAACAAAAGACTTGAAGCTATACTGGTCCATCTTTCGAATTCCCAGAGCGAGTACCTGTCTACTAGTTTCCTGAGAATACAAGTTATTTGAAAGAGTTTATCAACAATTAAGCTGGTGAGTTCATAAGATTTTAGTGATGTAAGTATGTTGTAGAAAGTTATTGAAAAATGTAGTTGAAATGTAGTAAGTTATAAGTTCCTTTTTAGAAAAGTTCGCCTGATCCTCTAGAAAATCATATATTTCCTACTTTAATGAAAGATACGTAAAACTGATTCTACCATCCTTTCTATGAGTACTAAATGAATACAAGTTATATAAAACTCATAGTAAACAAACAATCGACTGTGCACATCTTCCCTAAGCCCACAAGCAAACAAGGAACAGGAAGTAAGGCGGATAGCACACATCCCATTGTTTGTTAGGTCCTTGTTGTATATAACCTTGGTGTATTCACCTGTTACTCATGGAGTTAATTGTAATAGTTCCTTTATATTTAATGAAAAGTTCCTTTAAGAAAACCCTTATTTATTATAATAAAATAGTGACCACTGTAATTACTTCTATAATCACTTAGTTTGTACTGGCTATATATGATCTAATATCGAATAGGTAGTTGATTGGATGAATCTGCCCTAAGCCCACAACCAAACAAGGAACAAGAAGTAAGGCGGAAAGCACACATCCAACTACCTATTGGGTATTAATGATATATAACCATGATCTATAAACTAAGGTATTATAGAGTCAATCACCTAAAGTCCTTTAAGTCTACACCGGTTTAATAAAATGGATTAAACCCTTTACTGGTGAGTTTCTAGCTTTGACTACCATAAGTTATGTTTGAAAAGTATGCTTTGTACTAGAAAACTGTGCATTGAATTAGTGTCCTATGACTTGACCCATACATGGTACCCCTTATGATGACTTAATGTATACATAACATATATATATATACATAACATATATATATATATATATATATATATATATATATATATATATATATATATATATATATATAACTAATATTGAATGGATAATAGGCTGGGTGAATCCCCTCTAAGCCCACAACCAAACAAGGAACAAGAAATGAAGCAGAAAGCACATATCCTATTACCTATCATATATTATTAATATATATCTCTTGATATATACATTAAGGAATCATAAAGTTAGCATTATGGTCCCTTTCTATTGAATGTACTAGACCCGACTATTCTTGTTTGTCGTTTGAAAAGATGTAAATTTTTCCTTAGTTTATAACTATCTTGACTCAAAAATAGTTTGCATTAACTTTCAAGTGGAACTGTCACTTTATGAAAGTAATGGGAAATATAAGTACTCAGTTGTCATATAAATGACAAACTGATCATACTAATTACTTTAAAACATATTCGTTTAATTAAGGTCATAATGTGATAAGTAATTCCCATACTAAACGTTCTCCCTACAAGAGATTTTTGGAATCAAGAGTGGCTTCCGCAACGAATTGCTAGGCCGAAATATCCACATTAGAGTTATGTGATCATGTATACCCAATATAACTATCACCTGTTGTTTAGAACAACGCGTTAGTGATTCATTGGTATAATTAGATCCTGTAGTTGTCCCATGCTATAGCACCTTATTATGTTTGTTCTGTTATAGTATCTTAGTATGTTCGTTCTGTTATCATGTATTGTATCTTCCTCCCTGTTTGTCTTTATTTGGTGTTCTCTTATGTTATCATGTATTGTATCTAGTATGAACTGACTCTCTAAACTATACCCATTATAGTTTACTAGTGTTTAACATGAACTGTTGTTGAAAAGACTCGTTTTACAACTAAGTCATCCTCGTACTTTAAAAATGGAGTTTTGCTAAACTAAAAAGTAAAATAACTTTAAAAGAGCTTTTGAAATGTTGTGATTACTTATAAAAGACATAAATCCTTTAAAAGATGTTTACCAAACAATTACACATTTATAAATGGTGTTCAACTTGTATTCCCCCCTCCCCTTTAAAAGCATTTAAAACAGTTAAAAGATTCATTACGGGGTATGAACTCACCTGATGTGAGTGATTCAAATGGGTATGCGCGTAAGGATGAAAAGTTCCACGAATGAAGTCCCGAGACACAATAGGTCCTAAATGACATATAATGACACATATTCGCATGAATATAGTGTTTATAAACAACTATATGAAAGGAAACACCTTCCGGGACTAGGAAACACTTTGACCTAGTGTTGAAATCACATGTGATTCAACAAGGAATGTGAAATGGCACTCACATGAGTTTACTACCATGGTTCTACAGCCCAAGGAAGTTTACGGCCGTAAACTCATGATCACTCATCTATATTTGCAGGTTTGAAGGCTAAGGAAGCTTTGGGGACTTTTGCTCTATACAAGTATGAAAAAGACCAACCCATTGAAGGCTTTTGATGAGTTTACGTCCCAAAGGAGTTTACAGCCGTAAACTCATGGTCATTGTGTACTTAAGGGTAGTTTAAGGTCCTAATCTCATCCATGAAGGGTCCTGGGTCATTAGCTTTGCCTCTAGGAGGGTTTATGGCCAAAAATGGCAACCTTAAAGGGGTTTACGGCCTTGGGAGATAGCTTGGCCGTAAACTACTTTTGTCCTTGTATTCTTGATGTTTTCAAGTCTCTAAGAATGGATACTAACTAGATAAGAAGTATAGGGAAGAGTACTTATGATCTAGAGGCTTGAAATGGTTGATATTGGCCAAGAACACTAGTGTGTGTTCTTGGTGTAACTTGAAGATCTAAACAAACATGATTATCATGGATGAAATCATGAGATGATGCTAGTTAAGAAGGATTAACAATGACTGGAGAAAGAACACTTACGATTTTAGAAGATCGGGGGATGAAGATCGGGATGATAGTTGAGAGAGAAATGGGGTGTTCTTGAGGAGGAAGTGAAAGAATGAAGAAGATTGAAGAAAATGAGCCTATAAAGGGGAGTTCATGGCCAGGGTTGAGTTTACGGTCGTAAACTCCATGTTTACGGCCATAAACTCCACATGTTGGAGTTTAAGGCTTGAATCTTATATTGTGGTTTTAGCAGATAAATCCCAACACTTATCCCTTAAGTGTACTAGGCTCAGAACGCTCAAACAGATTCAAATTTATGCTAAATGTTAGCAGGAATGAGTCTGACACTGAGTTGAGTTGACTGACTGAAATTTCAAAGCAAAAGAATTTTGGTTTATCACATCCTCTATGGACCCCTCGTCCTCCACAGTGTGATGTTGCTGCTGTTCCACTAGTTGACACAGAATCTGTTGGACATATGTCACCATCTGCATTGGATCCCAAGGTGTTTGACAGCTTTAGACAGTATTTGGCTTCTAATCCCACTGCCATGTCTGAATCTATGTCTCATTCTGGTCCTTCTTCATCTGGCACTTCAGGTATTCCCTCATCTTTGTGGATTTTAGATTCTGGTGCAACCCATCATATAACTCCTCCTTTGTCATCATTTAGTTCTTTGTCGCAAGTGTCGTCTATTTCTGTTAAGTATGCTAGTGATACATCTATGCTAGTTAAGGGTGTTGATTCTGTCTCTGTTTCTCATATCACTCTTCCTGATGTTTGTTACATTCCTAAACTTAATTTGAACATTGCCTCAGTTAGTCAGTTATGCAAGTCTGGTAACTGCGTGTTCTTTTCTGATTCTGTCTGTGTTATATAGGATCATCACACCCAGAAGGTGATTGGGATCGGCCATAGGGTGGGGGAACTATATGTCTTGGAGGTCCTCAAAGTATCTGTTGTTGCTGCTTCCAACATTGATTTATCTTCTTTTCGTTTGAGTCCTTTGTCGTTTGAGTTTTATATTTGGCATTCTCGTTTGGGACATGTGTCTGTATAACGTTTGAATTTCTTAGCATCTAGTGGTGTTTTGGGTCACCTAAACTCTTGTGATATGTATGATTGTAGTGGTTGCAAACTAGCAAAATTTTCTGCTTTACTCTTCAATAAAAGTATGTCTTGTTCTACTGCTCCTTTTGATATTATTCATTCTAATGTGTGGGGTCCTACACCAGTATCCTCAAAGGGTGGGTCAACCTATTATGTATCTTTTATAGATGATTATACTCGGTATATATGGGTTTATCTTATAAAATGCAGATCTGATTTCTTTGATATTTACAGCAATTTTAAAGCTCTTGTTAATACTCAACATTCGGCTGTGATTAAGTGCTTCAAGTATGACTTAGGGGGTGAATATACCTCTAATGATTTCACTCAGTTACTTGCTTCTGATGGTACCATACACTAGTCTTCTTGTACTGACACACCTCAGCAAAACGGTGTGGCCACTACAACAAAATGAATCTAATGCAACCCCGCTAAAAGGTTGCATTAGGCCTTGAAAAAGTTGCATAATGCCTAAAGCAACCTTTTACCAAAGGTTGCATTAGGTAGAGTTGCATTAGAATTTTAGCAACTTTTTTCCTGGAAAATGCAACCTTTTATGAAATAGTTGCAAATCTTATTGAGATGCTACCTTTTTTAATGTAACATTTGTTATGCAAAAGCAACTTTTTTATGTTCATATGCAACTTTCTTTACACTTGTCTGCAACCTTTTTAACAGTTTTAGTTATGAAAATGCAACTTTTATTATAATCAATTACAGCCTTTATTATGTTTCTAGTAAAGAACTGCAACCTTTCTCTATGGTATGCAACCTTTCTCTATGGTATATGCAACCTTTGTTATGCCTATAATTGTAAAAAATGCAACCTTGTTTACATTCAAATGCAATTTTTTTTGTGACTTTTCTAACACTAATGTGACATCTTTTTTTCTTGTCATGCAGATGTTACATATGTTTTACTACATTACTACGAATATTCATTACTTCTAAAATCACATCATAACAATAATAACATAAATATCCTATATAATTTTATGGTCTCCTTTAACATATCTAAATTCAAAATAACAACCGTAAATCAAAGTCAACATAAGGTTGTCAACTATAATCACAAAAAAATTATTAAAAGCGTCATAGATGTGTACTAAACATAGATGATAAATCATCTTAGCAACTATCACCCTTCTAGAGGTTGTTTAACAAAATTCTGCATAATGGCTTCAAAGTTTTCTCGTTAGTTGTTAATATCTAATTGCATAGCTTCTAATTCGGCCTGTATTTTTTTTCCATGGTCCTATTGAATCTCTTTTTGCATTTCAACCAACTGATTTCTTTCAACTTCATTTGTTTTTAATGACTCCATAAGTCCCGCTAGAATCATGTATGATGTATCATCACTGCCTACTTTTGATTCGGCCACACAAAAAGCCAACACCACTTCTCGTACACCAGGGTGCACGTGAAGTATTATGCACACCAAGTATTAGACTTATAAGGTTCTACCCATACCACCATTATACCTCGCAAAAGCAATTAAACATTAATATAGGCATATTATTTATACAACCTTAACGAGCAATAAAGTATGTAATGAGATTCATCATACTACCAACCTATTATAGCATGTGACTACCAATTCTTTAAACATCATATCATGCAATTACAACTTATACATAAAATGCATAACACCATAACAGGGTATAGCCATACACAAGATGCAAACAACATATTTATGAACAATTATCGAAAACATTAGCAAATCTAGTATAATCATAATTTGCATCAACAATCCACTTATGGGGTGTAGTTTCTGGTTATACGCTAAAGCTAAAAAATATTATCGACTCGCCTTTTTCCTTGATGCAATTCTCTTATTCTTCAAATCTTGTACTTACTTGAAGTTGTCAAAGCCTCACCTACTCACCACACATACCTATCAATTATAAAAACAAGCCAAGTTTAAATAACATAATTTGAATACTTAATTACTTATATATATATATATATATATATATATATATATATATATATATATATATATATATTGTTTAGTGTTTTGATCATAAAACAAAGCCTGCAACTCCAAAATAGGTTGATATCGGAGTTCTTGGAAGACAAATCAACAATTCCATCTTGCACATTTAGTATTGACACAAAAATATTGTAAATACTATGCTTTTACTCACTCAATAATCAAACACTCATATCTTCTACAATTTAAGAGCTCAATAGGCTACACATTAAGACATAAGGAATGAAATTTAACCAAGACCTAAGTGTTTTAATAGGGATAGTGAGTCATTAATTAAGTGACTAATTAAGAGGTTCAAGAATGGATTAATCTAGACAAAAACTAAGTGAATCAAAATTACATAAATTCATAGTATATGTATACCCTTGCATTCGAACCCCATTAACCCATTATACAAAATATACATGGTGCTAGAATTGGGACAAACACAACCACCCAACAAGGTGGTGGTGTGATGGAAGAATCCGACCGCCATGGCTGTCGGTGGTGATGGTGATGGAAACCGAACTAAGATAGAAGAAAAACATTGCACAAGATAGAAAAGCTAACCACTATTATTGAATGGTAACAATACACCACCAGAACCGTTTCCTTTGGAGGCTTTGACGGAACCCTAGACCACCAAAAACTCACCGAAATCACCACCCTCGCCTGAAAAATCGACACAGCCAACACCTTTCACCCTGACGCACTCGATTCTCTCTCCATCTCTCACGTGCGCATAAGCCGCGACCCTTAAAGAATGAAGCGTCATTTTTTTAGGGCTAGAGGAGGTTTACGTAATTGATGACAAGGAGAAAGAGATCGACATCGACTGGAGTTTCTCAATGTCCCTTGAGCTCTATAAGCGTTATTTCCAATATAGCCCCCCATATTTTCCATATCGACACATCACATCCCAATTTCCAAAAACATTTCCTGCATTACTCTTAATATTGATTAATCGACCCCTACACTTCATTATTTTTACATTTAATGTATTTCATTTGCCTTCTTTTCTCATAAAACCATTTGATTAGATTAAATGATATACCCTTTTGTATATTGATTAATTATTTTAGATATTATTTAACATCATTTTTATGTAATTTATTTTGATTTATACCCTTAAAACCAAAATCTTTTATATAAAAATAATTATTCAAGTAACAAAACTAACATCGCTGACAGAAGCAAATTTGAATCTGCGTACAATTAAATTTTTATTTTACAATTTTCTTTTTATGTTAACAAGATAAAGAGGGAAATAAATTTCTAGCTTATTTGGAGGGAATGAAAAAAAAAATTATAATTTGAGGGGATTGAAATTAATAATGTAACTTTTGTAGTAAAAGTTGCAATTTTTAATAAGATTTGCAACTTTTTTAAAAAGTTACAATTCTCAATAAAATTTGTAACTTTTAAACACAAAGTTGCAGATTTCAATAAAATTTGCAACTTTGTAAAAACAAAGTTGCAATTTTTAATAAAATTGACAACTTTTTTAAACAAAGTTACATTAAATCTTCTAGTGCAACTTTTTTGTTCGGCGATACCTTCTTTATAATCAAATGCAACAGTTGTGAAAAGGTTGCATCTAAAAGGTCGCATTAGACTCATTTTGTAGTAGTGGGCAGAACGAAAACATTGTCATATTGTTGAGACTGCCTGCTCATTGCTCCTGTCTGCGCAGGTCCCTAGTGCCTTTTGGGGAGAAGCAGTCCTAACTGCTGTGTATCTGATTAATCGTATCCCTACTTCATTGAATTTAGGAATATCTTCTTTTAAGAAGTTATATGGTCATCTACCAGACTACTCTTCCTTACGAGTTTTTGGATGTACTTGTTTTGTTCTTCGTCTTCATGTTGAAAGGAACAAGCTGGGGGTGGAATATGCTATTTGTGTATTTTTGGGGTATGGTATTGGTCAGAAAGGATACCGTTGCTATGATCCTGTGGGTCAGAAGTTATATGTTTCCCGACACGTTACTTTTTTGGAACATATTGCTTTCTACTCGATTCCTGCTACAGCCCACAATGTAACAAAGTCTGATCTTCTGCGTATTGATCCTTTTAATGACGATATAGAGGCTCAAGACTCATCTATGCCACATGATCCCTCAGCACATGACACGCCCACTTCTTCAGAGGGTGCCTCGACTCCACCTGTTCCTAAGCATGATCCTCCGATTATTGAAGTTGAGGATCTACCTCCACCACCACCCCTCAGGATATCTTCTCGTCCTGTCAAGTCCACCAAGCTACCAGATTTTTCTTACTCTACATATTCAAGACCGTTTTCTTCATTTATAGCAAGCACCCATCATCTGTTTGAACCTGAATCATATAGAGAAGTTGTTTCAGATCCTCTTTGGCAGAATGCTATGGCTAAAGAACTCACTGCTCTTCATCAAACTCATACATGGGATTTGGTTTCTCTTCCTCCTGGGAAACATATGATAGGTTGTCGTTGGGTGTACAAGATAAAAACAAAAGTTGATGGTTCTGTTGAATGATATAAGGCTATACTTGTAGCAAAAGGGTCTTCCCAACAGTATGGTTTTGACTACGAGGAGACATTTGCCCCAGTTGCAAAGATGACGACAGTTTGTACTATGATTGCAGTTGCATCCGTTCGACAGTGGAAGATCTTTCAAATGGATGTCAAGAATGCCTTTTTGAATGGTGACCTTCATGAGGAGGTTTATATGACCCCTCCTCCAGGAATTCAGCACCGACCGGGTAAGGTTTGTCGGCTTCGCAAATCTTTGTATGGGCTCAAGCAAGACCCTCGTGCTTGGTTTGAGAAATTATCCACAGTGATTACCTCTCTTGGATTTGTCCTGAGTAATCACGATTCTGCTCTATTTGTTAGATGCTCGAGTGTAGGACGGATTCTTCTTTCCTTATATGTGGATGACATGATTATTAAAGGTGATGACCATGGTGGTATTGAGTCTTTGAAGCATGATCTAGCTCGTCGATTTGCTATGAAGGATTTGGGCTTGCTGCGTTATTTCTTGGGTATTGAGGTCGCTGAGTCTAAGAAAGGGTACCTTCTTTCCCAGACTAAATATATATCTGACTTGTTTACACGGGCGAGACTTTTTGACAGTCCGACTGTTGATACCCCTCTTGAAACCAATGCATGATACTCTCCTATTGATGGTGTTCCTTTGTCTGATCCGAATCTTTATCGCACTATGGTGGGAAGTTTGGTTTATCTCACAGTCACTCGTCCAGATATTGCTCATGCTATTCATGTTGTCAGTCAGTTTGTTACTGCACCTACCTCTGTTCATTGGGGATCTGTTCTTCGTATTCTGAGATATCTTCGTGGCACTCAGTTTCAGACTCTCTTGTTTCCCTCGACGTATTCTCTTGAGTTATGTGCCAATAGTGATGCTGATTGCGATGGTATTAGCCATGATCGTAAGTCTACCACTGGATTTTGTGTATTTCTTGGAGAGTCTCTTATTTCATGGAAGAACAAGAAACAAGATGTTGTCTTTAGATCTTCCATGGAGGCTGAATATCGGGCTATGGCTGTAACTACATGCGAGCTTATCTGGTTACGGTGGCTGCTTGCGGATATGGGAGTTTACATTTCTTCACCTACTGCCTTGCATTGTGATAATAAAAGTACGATACAAATTGCAAAGAATTCTGTTTTTCATGAGCGGACGAAGCACATTGAGATCGATTCTAATTTTACTCGTCATCACCTGCAGCTTGGGACCATTTGGCTTCCATTTGTTTCATCAACCTTGCAGCTTGCGGATATTTGTACGAAGGCTTTATCGGCTTCTCGGTTTCGGTTCTTATGTGACAAACTCTCAATGCTTATTGTTGCGGCATTGTGAGTTTGAGGGGGGATGTTAATCTATATATTATTAGCCCGCTTGTTTATGGGCCGTTTTGTCTATAGCCCATTAAGGTTTCTGTCTAGCTAGTATTTATATCCGCTTTATTCCTTGTAGTCTTTACGCTTTTCTCTGAGAACCCTTGTAATTTATCTTTGTTATAATCATATAACAATGTTATCAAAAGGGAATGGATGTTTAGGAGTGTTTGTGATGGTGTTACTCGGCAGGAGGAGGAAAAGAGGGAGGAAGGGAGTTGCGGTGGTGGCAATAAGACTGCTTCGGTGCTCCTCTCGACTGCATTCCCTTGGTGTCTTTCCTCTTTCTGATTCAATGGTATAATCGCAGAAGGAAGAAACAGCGGCAACAGTGGGCATCCATGGTGGTTTAGTGGTTGTATACAGGTGGTACAAAGGTGGCATCTGGTGGTTGCAATCCGAAGGGCAACAACTCTTTCTTTCTTTCTTCCATTGCCTTCTCGGTGAAATAAAGGGCGAGAGAGAGAGAGAGAGAGAGAGAGAGAGAAAGGATTTGAGAGATTGAGTGTGTGGAATGAAGAATGATTGTTGGTTACCTTTTGATTATCTTCCAGAGATTTTGGGAAGACTTTGGTTGATTTCTTTGTACTTCCAAATCTATAAATTGTGTATGCGATTGCTTGTGTGAGTGTGTATGTTGTATAGCTTCCAATTGAAGTATTTTGATAAATTATTGTAATAGAAATTATTGTAATAGTTAATGACTGACTTTTCTATATATATATATATATATATATATATATATATATATATATATATATATATATATATATATATATATATATATATATATATATAGGAATAAAACATGTGCAATTTATTTTGTAAGGTAATTTCGTTTCTTGATTCTCGTGTCAATAAATCTGGACATCAATAAATTTTTCTAAAAGTTTCTGATGACAGTCCTAATCGTGGTGATTTCAAAAACGCATACGGAATTCAATTCCGATGTACCAAACTCTGTGAATTTACGTTTGAAGTTTTGCGATTAAAAGAATCAGATTCGATAAATTTTACGAATCTGATTTTGGTCAAGGTTAAAAATATATAATAAAATAATATATCATAACCTTATTTAAAAACGTGCTCAGAAATAATTTATGAGACCTGTAGCTATTCCAAACGAAGCAGTGCACGGTTTGTTTTAGAAAAATCAGATAAATACTTGTTTTTGTAACTTTAAAGAGACGTAACTTTTTCATACGACCTCCGTTTCAGACGTTTTTTATTCCACGAAGTCAGAAGAACATAATCTACTCAAACATTTTATCCATAACTCTCAAATATATTTAATGCAAAAATTTTATTTTTACGCCACAAATAGATTTAATTTTTGTTGGTTTTTGATTCAATCTTCAACGATAGACGTTTTAAACAGTTTGGGATGTTCTAAAAGAAATTATAAATATCATATATTTAATATACATTATAAACATAAAGTTACACATAATTGGTCATTGATGTCTAGCGGTTCTTTGTGGTTGACCGCCGAACTATGACTAATTTTTACCAATTGTTACACACTTTGTTTTTGCGTTTAGAGATGTTGAAGCTGATGGTTAGGCTGACTTCCCAATATTCCTGGGAGGATGGTGTTTTTCTTGGTATGTAATTGAAGTAATCCTCATCATTTTCCCGTTTCTCAAAAAGAAAAGTTTTTTTTTTTTTTTTTTTTTTTGTAATTTTAACGTAAGTAAATTCTCTCCGACGACAGTGATGAGGAAATTGTTTTTTTTTTTTTTGTATTTTCTAAACATTCATCTTTTTGTTCCATTTTTGGTTTCCGAATTTTCCCTTATTGCGCACATGTCATTTTTACATGCCTTGTTGATATGTGTAGTGTCAAACAAATGCAAAGTACCAGCTCGCAATGTTGTGAAGGTGGCCTGCATTACCAATGGAGTTGGTCAAATTCCAGGGGTGATGACAAGGATGATGGAGTAAATTTGATCTCCAAAGACCCAGGCCCAAGTATTTTTATAACACTACTTGTCAATTCTTGAATAAACAAAATCATAGAATAAGCATACGTCAATAAGGTAATATAAGATAATATATGAGATTAATGGATTGTTTGTTAGTTTGTGAAGCAACAATGGTAAGAAAGAAAGAAGGTAATGGTAATAATAATAATAAGAGACGAAAAAGGGTTCTGAATGGAGTCTAATCATAGTGCACTTGGTTCAACAATGGCTTTATTAAGATCAAACATAACATATAAAAATCATCCCAATCTTTTTTATTCTTTTTTAAATAGTTTTGTGTGATACAAGGAAATTGGATTAAAACTGGTGTATGTTTTGAGGATTTTTTTTTAATGCTTTCTTCAAGTCTTGCACAAATTACGAGTGTTATTTGAACAAATATAATGTTTCGAAAAAAAAAAAACACCATGTAGATTTAAGATATTGGAAGCTTAATTAGAATCTAAAAATCACAAGCTTAACATTTTTAATCATGTAACGACCAAAAATTTTTAAATAAAATTTTCATTTCTAATTCGCCAAACATTCTCATAAAATATGTAGTAACATTAACCATTGTTTTCAAAATTTATAACATTAACATTTTATTCAAAACATCAGAGTGTCCCATCAAAACAAATACCGGAGAGTGCACGCATCGCCATCAAGCCTTTCCCTTGCCCTTAGGCTCAGACGTACCTGAAACAAATCAACAAACTGTAAGTTAATTCTTAGTGAGTTCCTTAGAGCATACCCCCACAGAATCCACATAAATACATAATCCATATTAGTTATAAAAGCTACATAAACCATATAAGCCTTGCATACAACATATAAGGATGCGGTGGGCTCCTCCAAGGGTCTTACTCTAGGATGTCATGGGCTCCCCCTCATGGTCTTACTCCTAAGTGCCATGGGCTCCTCCCCATGGTCTTTAGTTGGAAAGTCATGGGCTCCCCCACATGGTCTTACATCCGAGTGACATAGGCTCCCCCATGGTCTTTACCTGAACAGCCATGGGCTCCCCCACATGGTCTTACATCCAAGCGTTATGGGCTCCCCCCATGGTCTTCCCTACAATTATCACATATAAAACTAGCATACCACTTAGCATGTATCCAACTAACGTACCACATATCTCTACATCAACCATTGTACCACTTATCACAGAATGGGCCAGCCTTGGTGCCTTAGACCCATTGGTATGGTGAGGAGACTCACCTCTCGTGAATGCTAAACTGACAACTAAGATCAGATAAATCCCATGTGCTTTTCCAACTCAACTGCCTATAATCTGTTGGATATAATGTCTAAGTCCATAACTTTATTTGGTATGTACTTGACCCGACCCGGCATGGTCCATTTGGGTTGCATAGCATTGCAATACTTGGATAGACTAAATGAGAGAATAAGGCACTTATGATTATTAATATATTATAAGTTCTAATATATTAATAATAATATTATTTAATTAGTATTGATCAAGTATTAATCTAGTATTAATTTGGTGATCAAAGTGAGACTAATTAAATATATAAGGGTTGATTATGACAATCATCAATTCTTTTATGGTGGATTAATGATCCATGGTTTATGGGTTATGGATATAACCATTTGGAGCTCCATGGATAGTCCATGGGAGTTACAAACCCATGGGTCATGAGAAATGAAGAGTCTTGACAATTATGGGTCCTCATGATGAAACCCTAATTATGACACCACTATAAAAGGGACCCTTTGGCTAGCAAAATGGTGACCTAGTGTTACTAGAGAGGGCATAACCGATTTTTGAGTGCTAGAAGTATTCTCTCAAGTTATTCCAAGTTTTGTGGTGTTGTGTGAAGCATTTGAGGCACAACATTTGGGGTGCTAGGCTCACAAAGTCTTGAAGGAATCCAAGCAAAACAAGGTATGTATTTCTACTAGTTTTATATTTTTATGTAATCCCCATGCCATGCTAGTTAGGAAATAACCTTGAAAAAGAAATTTACATGTATATAGTGAAAACATAGATTCAAGGTTATTAGGGTTGCATGTACACTTAGGAAGTGTTAGAATGCTCAAAACCCATCATAATCATCATGTGATTAACTTGTCACAATCCTGAAATACTATAATTATCCTCAAAGTCAACCCTGGACAAAGTCAAGGTCAACAGTCCATGTTGACCTTGACACGTTGAGTGCATCCAGCAACTCGCCGAGTTACCTGGATAACTCATCAACTCGCTAAGTTACCTGTGTAACTCGTCGAGTTCCTCAATGTCCAAAATATCGCAAACTCATGTAGGCCGAAAACTCCAATCCTCTACAGAAATCACTTCGGAATCTCGAAAATGGGTAAACCCTACCCGATCGTCGAGTTGGCTAAGGGAATCGACGAGTCTCTTCAGTTCTTCTTGTATACGGACGTTTTTAATCTACCCCAAAGCTCCAAATTACAGATCTAGCCTCCTAACGCATAGTTTCCACGTAAAGTTGCAAACTTTATGTGCATGCAAGCTCTTAACTGCCAAAACCAAGCTAAGGGATGGGTTTTAGCCTAAGAGAAAGGGCAATGCTTGATAAATTTAGTGACTTTAGGACTCTAAGGACTTTAGAGGGGTCCAAATCTGAAGTTACAACTCCAGATCTTACCCAACACCCGAAATGCTTCACAAATGTACTAAAAATGGCCTTAAACCCAAGAAAAGGGGGATCTAATGCTAGAATGGTCAAGGTAACAACTTGTTACCTTCAAATGGATTCCCAAACGTTGTAGATGATGGATCTACAAGCTCCTTCCCGAACTTCTTCAACAAAATACATCAAAAACACTCTTTTGGACTCACAAGCACAAGGAAACAACAAATAACGGCTAAGGTTTCTTCTCTTGTTAATGAAGTTGTAAGGGAGGCCACAAGAATCGGATTAAGTCCTTTATATAGGGTGCAAACCCTAAAAATTAGGGTTTTCCTTTACAGCGCCTACTTATCAAGTAGGATCTAAATCCCGCGCCCTCATAAATGATCTCTACTCGACGAGTTAGAGCTTCCCAACTCGTCGAGTCCTTACGTAAAACCCCAAAAACTTGGAAAATTAAATGATACCTGGAACAGGTGTTACAAATCTCCCCCACTTGAATTAGACTTCGTCCTCGAAGTCTGCTGATGCGAATAAGTTCGAGTAGTGATCTCGCATCCCCTCTTCCGGCTCCCATGTCCACTTGGATCCCTTCCGGTGCTGCCATTGTACCTTCACTAGCTTCACTTCCTTGTTCCGAAGAACCTTGGTCTTCCTATCAGAAATCGCGACAGGCCTCTCAATGTAGTTCAGGATCTCGTCCACCTGAATGTTGTCAAAAGAAACGACCGTGGCCTCATCTGTGATAGACTTCCGGAGCTGAGACACCTGAAGGTGTTGTGGATTTGGCTAAGCTCGTCCGACAGATCCAAACGGTAAGCCACTGTGCCCACCTGGGCCGAAATCCTGAACGGGCCAATATATAGGGGCCCTAACTTTCCCCTCTTTCGGAACCTAATAACACCATTCCATGGTGATACTTTTATCAAAACAAAGTCACCCACCTAGAACTCGAGATCTAATCATCGCTGGTCGGCATAGCTTTTCTGATCGATTTGCGCGACTTGCATCCGGTCGCGCACCTGCTGAATCAACTCTGTAGTCTTGAGCACCACTTTGGTGCTCCCCATAACTCGGTACCCTACCTCACCCCAACAAACAGGGGTCCTACACCTCCGACTATATAACATCTTGAACGGTGGTCGGTCGATACTGGCATGATAACTAGTGTTATAAGAAAATTCTGAAAATGGGAGGTATGTGTCCCAACCCCCTCCAAAAACCAACATACATGCCTGAAACATATCCTAAAGTGTCTGGATCGTCCTCTTACGTTTTCCATCTATCTGGGGGTGCTAGGCCTTGCTGAAATGTAACTGAGTACCCAGTTCCTCATGGAACTTCTTCTAGAATCTAGATGAAAATCGAACATCTCTGTCATACACTACTGACACTGGCACCCCGTGTCTAGCCACCACCTCTCGCACATAAATATACGCCAATTTCTCAGCGGAGATGCTCTCGGAGATCAGAATGAAGTGGTCACTCTTCGTCATCCTATCCATCATAACCCATATGGCATCCACACCCCTCGCTGTCCTTGGTAACTTCATGATGAAGTCCATAATGATCTCTTCCTACTTCCATATGGGAATGGGTAGTGGTTGAATCATGCCATAAGGCCGCTGATTCTCGGCCTTGACCTTCCGGCAGGTTAAACACCGCTCTACGAACCAAGCGATCTCCCGCTTCATGCAGGGTCACCAATAACTCAGTTTCAAATCTCTATACATTTTTGTATCTCCCGGATGTAAAGAAAACTTGGAATTGTGTGCCTCCTTTAATATCTGTTGTCTCACTCCCCCGGTGATCGATACCCAAACCTGGCCACACTGTGTCAAGAGACCTTGACCATCCCATCCAAACAAGGGAAATCCCCCCGAATCCGCTCTATCTTCTAGTTCTCTTTCTTCAAACCCTCCACTTGAGCTTTCTTGATCATATCTAGCAGTGGAGAGATCACCGCCATCCTCAAGCAAACGTTCCCAATTGGGGGAGCCACCACCTTGCGACTCAAGGAATCAGCCACCACGTTGGCCTTCCCTGGATGGTATAAGATCTCACATTCATAATCTTTCAGCGCATCTAACCACCTCCTCTGTCGCATGTTGAGGTTATGCTGATCCATCAAATACTTCAAACTCTTGTGATCAGTATAAATGGTGCACCGTACTCCATACAAGTAGTGCCTCCAAATCTCGATTGCAAACATCACTGCCCCCAATTCCAGGTAGTGAGTGGGGTAGTTCGCCTTGTGAGGCTTTAACTGCCTCGAAGCGTACGCGATCACATGCCCTCTCTGCATCAATACAACGCCTAACCTGAAGATTGATGCATCACAGTACACTACCAAATCATCCAGTCCTTTAGGTAGTACTAGAATCAGAGCCGCACATAACCTCTGCTGTAATAAGCTAACGCAGCCTCTCGTCGATGGGCTCGGTAGTGTCACCTGACCCAGCCTCGGATCCAGATCCTAATCCGGATCCCCATGCTCAAAATCGTGTCACCACCTTACTTCTCTACAATACCATAAACATAACGATCAGGATGTCCATAAAGGGAATCCTCCCACACCCATCCTCCTTAAAGCTTTTAGGTCTAACATTGGTTCGGGTACATGTCCTATGCTTTCAGTAGTACGGGCCCAATACTACCTTGCACACCTACCTGTACCTTCCCCAAGGCTCTACCTAGTAACTCTAATTCGTCCCAAAACAAATCATATCTCATAGACTACCGCATAGCTCAAATCCTAGGCTAACCTAAGATTTCCTCCATCCTTATCAAAACAGAAATCAATCATACTAGGTTGCCTTATGCATGCAAATTATACACAAAATAGGATCTAATAGACTTTCAAATAATAGATTCTACCCTAAGACCACAACCAGACAAGGAACAAGAAATAAGGCCAAATCAATCATTCTGAGGCTATACGACCCTAACCGTATACAATTTTGAAAGCATACACATAGCAAGATTCATACGATTATCATAACTCACATATCGTTATAACATGGCTAACATACTGGGGCAACTACTTACTTGGCTCGGCCGATCGTGCGCATTGCACTCTCCTTTTTCTCATTCTAAAAAGTTCTTAACTGTTATTTTTTAAAACAATTTTACCATTTCCTTAGTTTGAGTCTTGACATACTCGAGAGTGTGCTCGAATCCCTCAAACCAAGGCTCTAATACCAACTTGTTGCTACCCAAAATTTTCAAATAAAATTTTCATTTTTATTTAGCCAAAAATTCCGATAAAATATGTAGTAACATTAACCGCTATTTTCAAAATTCATAACATTAACATTTTATTCAAAACATCAGAGTGTCCCATCAAAACAAATACCGGAGAGTGCACATCGCGCCATCAAGCTTTTCCCTTGCCCTTAGGCTCAGAAGTACCTGAAACAAATCAACAAACTGTAAGTTAATGCTTAGTGAGTTCCCCAGAGCATACCCCACACAATCCACATAAATACATAATCCATGTTAGCTATAAAAGCTACATAAACCATATAAGCCATGTATACAACATATAAGGATGTCGTGGGCTCCTCCCAGGGTCTTACTCCAGGATACCATTGGCTCCCCTTGTCTTACACCTAAGTGCCATAGGCTCCCCCCATGGTCTTTAGTTGGAAAGCCATGGGCTCCCCCATATGGTCTTACATCCGAGTGCCATGGGCTCCCCCACATGGTCTTACATCCAAGTGTCATGCCCCCCATGGTCTTCCCTACAAGTATCACATATAAAACTAGCATACCACTTAACATGTATCCAACTAACATACCACATATCTCTACATCAACTATTGTACCACATATCATAGAATGGGTCGGCCTTGGTGCCTTATAGCCATTGGTATGGTGAGGAGACTCACCTCTCTTGAATGTTGAACTAACAAGCTAAGATCAGATAAATCCCACACACTGCTCCAGCTCAACTGCCTATAATCGTCATGTGATTAACTTGTCATAATCCCAAAATACTATAATTATCCTCAAAGTCAACCCTAGTCAACACTGGAAAAAGTCAAGGTCGATAGTGTCACACCCCAAAACCAAGAACGGCGAAAACGTTCTGGGGCGGAGGACGTCATGTAAAGTATCACAACACAGTAAATGTAAATAAGCAAACAACAACATCCATTGCATTAAATATATAATTTTAATACAAGAGTGTTCTGTACAGTTATAGACACCAAAATAATGTAAGTCAAAATAATAAGATGAGTCTTGAATACGCTCCACCTTCTCAAAAGCTGGCCTCGGTACCTGTCTACTGATGACCTGAGAATACAAGTTATTTTGAAAGAGTTTATCAGCATTAAGCTGGTGAGTTCATAAGTATATTAGTGTCAATGTTTGTTGTCAAAAACGTTTGAACCTGTCTCAATGTATAAGTTTGTAAAAATGTAAGTAAGTATTTGAAAGTATTTGTAAAGGTTTGAATCTATAAGAAAATCCTATATTTTCTATTAAAGAAACCTTCTACCAAGGCTTAACTGTTTTGTATACTCGTTTGTTGTAAAAGTGTGTAATTTCCCAAGTGTAACTATCATTTAATAAAATATAGTTTGTACATTAATGCTCAAGTGAGGTTATCACTAAAATATGTAATGGGTAAATCATTGTAGTACTGTAGTTTTGTATAATAGGAACTACTGCTGTACTAACTACCTTAAACCGGATTTATATTAAGGTATAATGTGATAAATTGCACCATGCTATCGACTTGTAATAACGACATAATGAATGGTCGTAATAAAGAAATGACGTTTGGCACCCGCAGACCTGCAGGTCCGGCTGTAGCTAGCAGCAAGGTGTAGGATAGTCAATCCAGTATAGATCTATACGCAAACTCACGCTCTCCCTCCAAGAGAATTCTGGCTACAACTCGGGCCATGACATTTAAGGCATGCTCCGACACAGTGGATCACAATTGTTAACGTATTCATGTATATGTAATGTTTCTCGCTCTAGTATAAATGTATATGTTCTCCTTCTAGTATAGATGTATATGTCCTGTTTCTAGTATATATGTATATGTTCATGTTTCTAGTATAGCTGTATATGTTCATGTTTCTAGTATAGCTGTATATGTTCATGTTTCTAGTATAGCTGTATATGTACATGTTTCTAGTATAGTTGTATATGTTCCTGTGTTACCCCGATGGTAACTAACTATTGATGTACTGATAAGTATGTATACGGAAGTACTTTTATGTCTATATATGTATATATGATATATAAGTAATATTGAAACGACCTTCGGATGGTCACCCGAAATCTCACCAGACCACATCCAAATCGAGAAAAAGGAAATAGGGCGGACGGCCTTCCTATGCCCTTTAAACATTATTTATACATCTATACATATATGGGCATGCAATTAAATATATATAAAGGCATAAATAAGTTTTCATAAGACATTTTAAACATAAATATAATTTCAAGAGAAGATCGACTTGATGTCAATCTATAAAACAATTTGAAGGCATAAGTTGATAAAACAGTTTAAGTATAAGAAACATTTGTTTGAATCACAGTTTGTAAATAAGTTTGGATAGTAAAAGAGTTTGTAAAACATTTCAAAGTAAAGCAGTTTGATAAACAGTTTGAACAGTGGTAAAAATCATTGGTTTCCTAGTTATTAATTACATGTGATTAAATGCAATCACATGTGATTGAAGCAATAACTATAAGTATTTGACTTGTATCCCCCCATAAAGTATTTAAAACATTTAAAATCATTTCAAAGGTTGATTAAAGGGGTATGAACTCACTTGTGGTGAGCTGTACGAATTGCAGTGTCGGATACCGTGCTAGGTGGCAAAAGGAGACTTGTTTACACGCACGAGCCTAGTTATCATATAATAAGCATATATATAACTAATTAGCCAAATAATAACTTAACATATAAGTTAAGACACTTAGGAACATGTAAACACTTTTTATAAGTGTTAAAAGTCCCAATGGTTGCATCTAAGTTGCTACGGGACCAGGCAAAAGGGTTTGAAGCATCAAATGGCCTTGTATAAGAGTTCACCACCCAACAAACCCCACCTTTGGAGTTTACGGCCGTAAACTCATGGGTTTATGTCCGTGAACTCCTCACTTGGTGGTTTTGGGTGTTTTAAGGTGTTATCTTGATCCTAGAATTAGCCTAGCTTTGTTGGAATTAACCTTGAAGTAGTTTAAGGCCCTAGAATGCTCCATTGGGGAGTTTACGGCCTAATGACCATATCCCCTTTAGTTTACGGCCGTAAACTCCTATGGGATGTTGGTTTTTAATTCATTTGAGGCACTTGCACATGTAGGATAGCTTCCATGTTTTTATCTAAGGCTAAAGGGGACAAGAGGCACACATTTGTGCCTTCACTTGGAGTTTACGGCCTAAGTGATGTTCCTTGGCCGTAAACTCCCTTTTAGGGATGATTTTGATGTAGTTTATTCCCCATTCAAGTCCTATGTATTCATGGGTAATTGTCTTAAGGCCTTAGGGGTGTTTCTGGTGCATTTTACCCTAGAAAAAGGGGTTTACGGCCCAAGAGATATTCTTGGCCGTAAACTCCTATAACTCCATGATTTTGAAGTGTTTTGATGTCCAAAATAGGTACAAGCATTTGAGGTTTAATGTGCTTAAGCTTTAGGGGTGGTTTAGGGCACTTTAAGCCCTTGAAAAGGGGTTTACGGCCCAAGAAAAGTCCTTGGCCGTAAACTCCTATTACTTTTGTTTCTTGATTGCTTTCTAGTCTCTAAAGATCATACAATAAGTCTCCAACTAGTTGTCTATCAAGGAAATGGGACTAGGAAGCCTTAAAGCTCCATTTTGGAGTTTACTCCCCAAGAACGTTCTTGGGCGGTAAACTCCCGAATCTTGTTGTTTAGACATGTAATTGATGTTATAAAGCATATAACAAGTAATGAAACACATCTAGGAAAATAGACTCACAATCTGGGATGAAAACCCGAAGATCCGTCAGAGAGAAAAGGGCTTTTCTCTAGTTGGATTTGTGAATAATGAATTAATTTAATTCAAAAAACTATTTATAGTCCTGGAATATTTTGGCTGAAAATATTTTTATTCCGGAGATTGGACTATGACATTATGAAACTTGGAATGTTCAAGTTTCACCAATCCAGGAGCATCCACTCTCCTAATATCTCCTGAAATGTAAACCCTAATGTACACAAACTTGTTCGGAAAAGCCTGAAAATCACTGAAACTGGACTAGCTTCTACTGAATAGATAATGTTCGTACAAATGGAAATTTCGGGTTGTCACATCATCCCCCCGTTAGAAGGAATTTCGTCCCGAAATTAGAATTTAAGCAAATATGAAGTTACAACAATTAAGCGAAAAGATGAGGGTATTTCAGCTTCATCTGATCCTCGCGTTCCCAAGTGAATTCCGGTCCTCGCTTGGCGTTCCAACGAACCTTCACGATTGGGATACGGCTTTGTTTCGTCTGCTTGACCTCACGGTCCATGATCTCTACGGGTTCTTCCACGAAGTTGAGGCTCTCGTTGATCTCGATCTCGTCGAGTGGGATTACGAGAGTCTCGTCGGACAGACACTTTTTCAAGTTAGATACGTGGAATGTAGAATGTACGTTACGAAGTGTGTTGGGTAGGTCGAGTTTGTAAGCTACGGGGCCGACTCTCGCAAGAATCTCGAAAGGCCCTATGTACCTCAGATTTAGCTTCCCACGCTTGCCGAAGCGTATCAAGCCTTTCCAGGGTGAGACTTTGAGAAGGACTCGGTCTCCCACCTGAAATTCTAAAGGTTTTCTTCGTTTATCAGCGTAGCTCTTCTGTCGGTCTCTAGAGGCTTTCAATCATTCACGGATCTGAACGATTTTCTCCGTCGTTTCCCGAATGATTTCCGGACCGGTGAGAGTACTGTCGGAAGCTTGCCCCCGATCTAATTGGGTATCACCCACCTCAGCCCAGCATAGAGGGCATCTGCACCTTCGGCCGTAGAGAGCTTCGAATGGAGTAGCCTTGATGCTCGTGTGATAACTGTTATTATAGGAAAATTCGACAAGGGGTAAATGAATATCCCATGCTTTCCCAAAATCAATCACACAGGCTCGCAACATATCTTCCAGTGTTTGGATGGTCCTCTCACTCTGTCCGTCGGTCTGTGGATGGTAGGCTGTGCTCATGTCCAGCCTTGTTCCTAGGGAATGTTGTAGTGATTGCCAAAATCTTAAGGTGAACCTACTATCTCTATCGGAGATAATGGACATAGGTACACCATGTAGCCGTACAATTTCCCTAATGTATGTTCTCGTAAGTTTCTCCATCTTGTCGGTTTCTTTGATAGGTAGGAAGTGTGCAGACTTGGTCAATCTATCAACGATGACCCATATGGTGTCAATTCCACCCGTTGTCTTGGGCAACTTGGTTATGAAATCCATAGTGATACACTCACGCTCCCACTTCCATTCTGGAATCTCTGGTTGTTGCAGTAAACCAGAGGGCTTCTGGTACTCGACCTTAACCTTTGTGCAAGTAAGACATTTACTTACGAAGGTAGCAATCTCTACTTTCATATTAGGCCACCAGTATAGCTTTTTAAGATCCAGATACATCTTATCTGAACCTGGGTGGACGGAATATCGAGTGTTGTGCGCCTCGGTCATGACGAAGTCTCGGAAACCACTGTGTTTCGGTGTCCAGATCCGGTTCATGAAATATAAAGCTCCGTCACCCTTGGCTTCTAAATTCTTGTCCATTCCTCTAAGGGATTCACTCGACACATTTTCAGGTTTCATGGCCTCAAGTTGAGCCGCCTGAATTTGCTTAGTCAGGTGTGAATGGATGGTTATCGATAATGACTTGACTTTGCGACCAGAGTATTCCTTCCGACTTAGGGCGTCTGCTACTACGTTGGCTTTACCCGGATGATAACGAATATCGCATTCGTAATCACTGAGTAGCTCGACCCACCGTCGTTGTCTCATGTTGAGCTCCTTCTGATCGAAGATATGTTGTAAACTCTTGTGGTCGGTAAAGATAGTGCTCTTCGTTCCATACAAGTAATGTCTCCAGATCTTCAGAGCAAACACTACTGCTCCTAGTTCAAGATCATGTGTCGTGTAGTTAACCTCGTGTGTCTTCAACTGTCTCGAGACATAGGCGATGACCTTACCTCGCTGCATCAGAACAATCCGAGTCCTTGATTTGATGCATCGCAATAGACTACGAAGTCTTCTATCCCTTTGGGAAGGGATAGTATTGGTGCGGTGCACAAGGCTCGTTTGAGCGTTTGGAACGCTCTTTCTTGTTTCTCTTCCCAATCAAAGGCCACGCCTTTCTGGGTCAGGGTCGTAAGAGGTTTCGCTATTCGGGAGAAGTTCTGAATGAACCTGCGGTAGTAGCTAACGAGACCTAGAAATTGACGAATTTCTGTAGGCGTTTTGGGAGCTGACCAGTTCTCAATGGCTTTAATTTTGGATGGGTCCACGTGGATTCCCTCTTCGCTTACCACGTGTCCCAAGAATTCGACTCTTCGAATCCAAAATTCACATTTTGAGAACTTCGCATAAAGTTTCTCCTTTCTTAAAGTTTCTAGGACTTGTCGCAGATGATTGCCGTGTTCTTTCTTACTTCGGGAGTAGATCAGGATGTCGTCACTGAAAACGATAATGAACTGATCTAAGTAAGGTCGGTATACTCTATTCATCAAATCCATGAAGAATGCGGGCGCATTGGTCAATCCGAATGGCATCACCACGAGCTCGTAGTGTCCGTAACGAGTTCGGAAGGCTGTCTTCGGCACATCCTCCTCTAGCACTCGTAACTGGTGATATCCGGATCTCAGATCAATCTTGGAAAAATAGCTCGCCCCTTGCAGTTGGTCGAATAGATCATCTATGCGTGGCAGTGGATAACGATTCTTGATCGTCAATTTGTTGAGTTCTCTGTAGTCAATACACATATGGAATGATCCGTCTTTCTTCTTAACGAACAAGACCGGTGCTCCCCAAGGTGAGAAACTCGGTCTTATAAAGCCCTTGCTGAGCAGTTCGTTAAGTTGACCAGAGAGTTCCTGCATCTTAGCTGGTGCTAAACGGTAGGGCGACTTGGCTACTGGGGTAGCTCCTGGGACTAATTCGATTCTGAACTCGACTTGTCGTTGCGGAAGTAATCCAGGTAGTTCTTCTGGGAAAATGTCGGGGAAGTCGCTCACTACTGGGATGTTCTTTAGTTCTTTCGTTTCTAGATTCGTGTCGACGACGTGAGCAAGGAATGCGTGGTATTCTTTGCGCAGGTATTTCTATGCTTGAATACTCGATATAATGCGAAGACTCGCACCAGGTTTGTCGCCGTAGACTATAAGAGTTTCATTAGACGGGAGGTTTAAACGGACTGCTTTCTCGTAGCACATGATGTCGGCGCGATGAAGACTTAACCAATCCATGCCGATAATAACGTCGAAAATTTTTATTGAGACCGGCATAAGGTCGATTGGGAATGAATGGTTATCTAAAGTTAGGGTACAACCTAAGTATATGTTATTTGTACTTTCAGTTTTCCCATTGGCCATTTCTACTGTGAATTGTTCATTAAGTGCGTGTGGTTTTTGCTTAAGCATGCGAGCAAATTTGTGGTTTACGAAGCTTCGCTCCGCTCCACTATCGAACAGAATGCATGCATAGGAGTTATCAAGGAGGAACGTACCAGTCACCACTGTCGGGTCAGCAACTGCTTCCCCGTGGCCTATAGCTAGTACCCTCCCTGCTCCTCCAGCATTCCTCGCTTTGGGGCAGTCCCTTTTAAAGTGGCCTGTTTCGCCACATCCATAGCAAGTTGGGCTCGCGCCTGAGCCAGGAACTTGGGAGATCGGTTGTGCCGGGAACTTACAGAAACGGACGGTGTGTCCTTTTCTGTTGCAGTTAAAACACTGCATTTCACGGCAGGCGCCGTTGTGGTGGAAGTTGCATTTGTTGCACTTCGGCAAACTTCCAGCATACTGCTTCCCCGGAGCAGTAACAGCAGCAGGGGTTACCGCGGCATGCACTTCCACGATTTGCTGTCTCTTGGCAGCTCACTGTTTCTTCTTCTCATCCCAGAATTTCCGCTTAGTGCCAGCGGGTTTGGAGGGTTCTGGGATGGCTAGGGTTGTTGTGGTTGCAGGGGTTTTGACTCCATGGTCAATGAGTCTTTGTGCCAAACGCTTGGCACTGTCGAAGGTAGCAGGGTTTGATGCTAAGACGTTCCCCTGGTACGGAGGCATTAGCCCCCATATGTACCGTTCGATCTTTTTCCCCTCAGTGGGAACCATATTGGGGCAGAGGGCCACCAGTTCGCTAAATCGGGCAGTGTAAGCGATCACATTGGTGCCCTTCATGGTCAGGTTCCAGAGTTCATATTCCAACTTCTGGACTTCGCCCCTCGGGCAGTATTCCTCAGTCATGAGGTCCTTCATCGTTTCCCAACCAATGTCGTTAGCCACGACGAGTGTTAGGGCTTTAACGTGGCCGTTCCACCACGTTAGGGCTTTTCCCTCAAAGGTGCATGCGGCATATTTCACTTTGCACGCAGCAGGGCATGAACAGATTTCGAAGACTGATTCAGTCTTCTCGAACCATTGCGAGAGGGCAATGACTCCGCCGGTGCCATAGAAAGGCTTCGGCTTGCAATTTGTGAAATCCTTGTAGGTGCACTCTCTCGAGCGCACAGGGATTTCGATCGGAATAGATTCAACAGGGGTTCCACCTCTGCTGGCATCGGATGAGTGATACTGAGCCATGGCAGTTGCCACTACTGCAGCTACGGTAGCATTCAGAGCTGCAACATCGATGACCGGAGGCGGTGGAGGTGCAGGATTATTCCTATTCCTGGGAGATTTGCGAGGAGGCATCTTTCAGCTATAAGTTTATAAAGATAAGAAAGATGGTAAGAATCAATTTGTAAGCAACGTGAGAGTGACACATGGACTAACTAACCATAGCCCAACAGTTGAATGAGTGTTTGAAATCGCAATAAGAAATATTAGTAGGAATACACAAGTGTACAAATTTTTCCCACATATTAGATAGATTTCAATAGTACGGGTATTACTGATGTAATAAGTTCAAGGAAAATCGACCTACAGTAGGTCTTACATCATACCAAAAGGATAAGTTTGACAGTTCTTAGATTCCTAATTAGAGTACTGAAAGTTAGGAATATTTTACAGACAAGAGCTACTTAGAGCACAGATGTTTAAAGGCTAATCCCTAATCAAAAGACAGAGATGTACTAGACATCATCTAATGGTGATGGGAATTCCTCGGGCGAGCCCTGAGGTCGGACACTTGACGAAACACCTCTTGAAGGTGTCGGTCCTGGGCTCTCTGACGAGCTCGAAGTTCCAAGACCTCTGCTAGGGAGGCAGCCAGCTGTTGCTGTAGGGTTTCGTTGGTTCTCCGGGTCCGTTCCATGTCTTCTTCAAGACGGTGGATGCGGACTGTGTTGACACCTGAATTGGCATCAATCTCCATGACCCGGTTGATGGCTGCTCGACCTTGCTCGACATTACGAGCTATTCTGCGGATAATGACCAGCAGAGCTCTGTCAGTAGAGCCACCATCGCTGATGTTGTAAAAGGTTCGGTCCCCAAAGTATGGTAAGGGTTGACCCTGCTCATCACTCCAGCGATTCAAGTTGGTTGCCCACATAGGAGTAGGACCTGGAAAAGCTGGTCGAGGGTTGTTGTTCGGGGCTTGACCTACAAGCGGTAGGTTGTTGACTTCAGGCTCGGAGTCGGATCCATCAGAAAAGCCTTCTGCGAGGTGATCATCCAAAGGGATTGGATGCTCATCTTCGGGCTCTTCATCGATCCACCCGGCGTTGCCTTCATTTGGAAAGTACGGGTCGCCGTGATGGAATCCAGCCATTTAAATCTACGCGAGAAGAGAGGTATAAGAATATAGTATACATGTAACTAGTAGTACAAAAATACACCTATTGTATTTTAAGTTTAAGTTTTACTGATCTTCTTGTGGTATTGTTGGTAAGTTTTTAGACTTGTTAACATATCACAACCATTCTAGGGCATATGCTAATCACTCCTAGGACCAGCATAGTTGATCAGGCTATGTCATTCCCAGGACTGACCATACATCCCCGAGCTCACTTGTGATATTTAACAATCGTAATACTTTTGTTCTTGTCATTGTGACACTGATTTTAGTATGAATGCAGACTAGTATACTTAATTAAATATTTTAGTATTTAAAGTATAGACTCTTGGTCAAAGTGTTCTAATCCCTTTTGGGTTTATAGTTTAGTATATCTTTTATGGGTTGATATACTTGATTCACTATAAACAATGCTCTGATACCAATCTGTCACACCCCAAAACCAAGAACGGCGGAAACGTTCTGGGGCGGAGGACGTCATGTAAAGTATCACAACACAGTAAATGTAAATAAGCAAACAACAACATCCATTGCATTAAATATATAATTTTAATACAAGAGTGTTCTATACAGTTATAGACACCAAAATAATGTAAGTCAAAATAATAAGATGAGTCTTGAATACGCTCCACCTTCTCAAAAGCTGGCCTCGGTACCTGTCTACTGATGACCTGAGAATACAAGTTATTTTGAAAGAGTTTATCAGCATTAAACTGGTGAGTTCATAAGTATATTAGTGTCAATGTTTGTTGTCAAAAACGTTTGAACCTGTCTCAATGTATAAGTTTGTAAAAATGTAAGTAAGTATTTGTAAAGGTTTGAATCTCTTAGAAAATCCTATATTTTCTATTCTACCAAGGCTTAACTGTTTTGTATACTCGTTTGTTGTAAAAGTGTGTAATTTCCCAAGTGTAACTATCATTTAATAAAATATAGTTTGTACATTAATGCTCAAGTGAGGCTATCACTAAAATATGTAATGGGTAAATCATTGTAGTACTGTAGTTTTGTATAATAGGAACTACTGTTGTACTAACTACCTTAAACCGGATTTATATTAAGGTATAATGTGAGAAATTGCACCATGCTATCGACTGGTAATAACGACATAATGAATGGTCGTAATAAAGAAATGATGTTTGGCACCCGCAGACCTGCAGGTCCGGCTGTAGCTAGCAGCAAGGTGTAGGATAGTCAATCCAGTATAGATCTATACGCAAACTCACGCTCTCCCTCCAAGAGAATTCTGGCTACAACTCGGGCCATGACATTTAAGGCATGCTCCGACACAGTGGATCACAATTGTTAACGTATTCATGTATATGTAATGTTTCTCGCTCTAGTATAAATGTATATGTTCTCCTTCTAGTATAGATGTATATGTCTTGTTTCTAGTATAGATGTATATGTTCATGTTTCTAGTATAGCTGTATATGTTCATGTTTCTAGTATAGCTGTATATGTACATGTTTCTAGTATAGTTGTATATGTTCCTGTGTTACCCCGATGGTAACTAACTATTGATGTACTGATAAGTATGTATATGGAAGTACTTTTATGTCTATATATGTATATATGATATATAAGTAATATTGAAACGACCTTCGGATGGTCACCCGAAATCCCACCAGACCACATCCAAATCGAGAAAAAGGAAATAGGGCGGATGGCCTTCCTAAGCCCTTTAAACATTATTTATACATCTATACATATATGGGCATGCAATTAAATATATATAAAGGCATAAATAAGTTTTCATAAGACATTTTAAACATAAATATAATTTCAAGAGAGATCGACTTGATGTCAATCTATAAAACAATTTGAAGACATAAGTTGATAAAACAGTTTAAGTATAAGAAACATTTGTTTGAATCACAGTTTGTAAATAAGTTTGGATAGTAAAAGAGTTTGTAAAACATTTCAAAGTAAAGCAGTTTGATAAATAGTTTGAACAGTGGTAAAAATCATTGGTTTCCTAGTTATTAATCACATGTGATTAAATGCAATCACATGTGATTGAAGCAATAACTATAAGTATTTGACTTGTATCCCCCATAAAATATTTAAAACATTTAAAATCATTTAAAAGGTTGATTAAAGGGGTATGAACTCACTTGTGGTGAGCTGTACGAATTGCAGTGTCGGATACCGTGCTAGGTGGCAAAAGGAGACTTGTTTACACGCACGAGCCTAGTTATCATATAATAAGCATATATATAACTAATTAGCCAAATAATAACTTAACATATAAGTTAAGACACTTAGGAACATGTAAACACTTTTTATAAGTGTTAAAAGTCCCAATGGTTGCATCTAGGTTGCTACGGGACCAGGCAAAAGGGTTTGAAGCATCAAATGGCCTTGTATAAGAGTTCACCACCCAACAAACCCCACCTTTGGAGTTTACGGCCGTAAACTCATGGGTTTATGGCCGTGAACTCCTCACTTGGTGGTTTTGGGTGTTTTAAGGTGTTATCTTGATCCTAGAATTAGCCTAGCTTTGTTGGAATTAACCTTGAAGTAGTTTAAGGCCCTAGAATGCTCCATAGGGGAGTTTACGGCCTAATGACCATATCCCCTTGAGTTTACGGCCGTAAACTCCTATGGGGTGTTGGTTTTTAATTCATTTGAGGCACTTGCACATGTAGGATAGCTTCCATGTTTTTATCTAAGGCTAAAGGGGACAAGAGGCACACATTTGTGCCTTCACTTGGAGTTTACGGCCCAAGTGATGTTCCTTAGCCGTAAACTCCCTTTTAGGGATGATTTTGATGTAGTTTATTCCCCATTCAAGTCCTATGTATTCAAGGGTAATTGTCTTAAGGCCTTAGGGGTGTTTGTGGTGCATTTTACCCTAGAAAAAGGGGTTTACGGCCCAAGAGTATTCTTGGCCGTAAACTCCTATAACTCCATGATTTTGAAGTGTTTTGATGTCCAAAATAGGTACAAGCATTTGAGGGTTAATGTCCTTAAGCTTTAAGGGTGGTTTAGGGCACTTTAAGCCCTTGAAAAGGGGTTTACGGCCCAAGAAAAGTCCTTGGCCGTAAACTCCTATTACTTGTGTTTCTTGATTGCTTTCTAGTCTCTAAAGATCATACAATAAGTCTCCAACTAGTTGTCTATCAAGGAAATGGGACTAGGAAGCCTTAAAGCTCCATTTTGGAGTTTACTCCCCAAGAACGTTCTTGGGGGGTAAACTCCCGGATCTTGTTGTTTAGACATGTAATTGATGTTATAAAGCATATAACAAGTAATGAAACACATCTAGGAAAATAGACTCACAATCTGGGATGAAAACCCGAAGATTCGTCAGAGAGAAAAGGGATTTTCTCTAGTTGGATTTGTGAATAATGAATTAATTTAATTCAGAAAACTATTTATAGTCCTGGAATATTTTGGCAGAAAATATTTTTATTCCGGAGATTGGACTATGACATTATGAAACTTGGAATGTTCAAGTTTCACCAATCCAGGAGCATCCACTCTCCTAATATCTCCTGAAATGTAAACCCTAATGTACACAAACTTGTTCGGAAAAGCCTGAAAATCACTGAAACTGGACTAGCTTCTACTAAATAGATAATGTTTGTACAAATGGAAATTTCGGGTTGTCACAGATAGTCCATGTTGACCTCGACTTGTTGAGTGCATCCAGTAACTCGTCGAGTTACCTGAGTAACTCGTTAAATCGCCGAGTTACCTGAGTAACTCGTTAAATCACCGAGTTACCTGTGCAACTCGTCGAGTTCCTCAATGTCCAGAAGACTGCAAACTCATGTAGGCCGAAAACTCCAATCCTCCACAGAAATCACTTCGAAATCTCGAAAATGGGTAAACCCTACCCGACTTATTGAGTTGGCTAAGGGACTCGACGAGTCCCTTCAGTTCTTCTTGTATTCGTACGTTTTTAAGCTACCCCAAAGCTCCAAATTGTAGAACTAGCCTCTTAAGGCATAGTTTCCATGTAAAGTTGCAAACTTTACGTGCATGCAAGCTCCTAAATGCCAAAACCAAGCTAAGGGAGGGATTTTAGCCAAAGAGAAGGGCCAATGCTTGATAAATTCAGTGACTTTATGACTCTAAGGACTTAGAGGGGCCAAGATCTGAAGTTACAACTCCAGATCTTACCCAACATTCGGAATGCTTCACAAATGTACTAAAAATGGCCTTAAACCCAAGAAAAAGGGATCTAATGCTAGGATGGTCAAGGTAACAACTTGTTACCTTGAAATGGATGCCCAAACGTTGTAGATGATGGATCTACAAGATCCTTCCCGTTCCAAGATTCTCTACCTTCAAACTTCTTCAACAAAATGCACCAAAAACACTCTTTTGGACTCACAAGCACAAGGAAACAACAAATAACGGCTTGGGTTTCTTCTCTGGGTAATGAAGTGGTAAGGGAGGCCACAAGAGGCAGATTAAGTCCTTTATATAGGGTGCAAACCCTAAAAATTAGCGTTTTCCTTTACAGCGCCTACTCGTCAAGTCGGGGCCTTCCGACTCATCGAGTAGGATCTAAATCCCGCGTCCTCATAAATGATCTCTACTCGTCGAGTCGTAGCGTGAAACCCCCAAAACTTGGAAAATTAAATGATACCTGGAGCAGGTGTTACAAATCAATTGTACACACTTATTTATTATTTTATTTTATGTTTCTTGTGTAATATTGTTATTCTAGTTTGAATTTTTATGCTTAATTTTATTTCAGAAATCAATCACATTTTGGAAGATCTATTATGAGAGAATAAGTAATTTTTGTTGTTGTTGTTGTTGTTGTTGTTTTTGCTGTTGTTGTTTGCTGCTTTTGCCGGTGCTGATTGTTGTTGTTGTTGTTTTTGCTGTTATGTGTTGTCGCTGATTTGTGGTGTTGTTTTGTTGTTGCTGTTTTTGTTGTTTTTTTGCTATTCCTATTGTTGTTTTTGCTGTTTTTATTGTTGATATTTTTACTTAATAGTTTGTAGTTTATTGTTTTTATTGTTGTTGGTTATAGTTTGTAGTTTGATGTTTTTATTGTTGATGTTTTGCCTCTTGCTATTGTGCTATTTAAAAGTGGGAAATGTTTTAGTAGATTGTTATTTAAAAGATCAATTTCTTGTAAATATTTTGGTTTTATATCGTGTACTTATATTGTTTGTATAGGTTAATTTACATAATTTACATGGTAGGTATAAAATAACAAGCTTTAATACTCAAGAAGCCGGGTACTCGGATCCAGCGGTTCCGGGGGTGGTTCTTATTTTCTAGGAACCGGTGTAGGCGTTTCGATTCCAATACCAAAAACTCAAGAACTGTCGGTTCCAGGAGCGGTTCCGATTCCAACTAAAATAGGCGGGTATCCGGTTATACTCATCCTTATAAAATATGTTTGAAATGACCATTGTTCTTCTTTAGGTTAATGCACATACTAGGTACCGAATATTTATCTGCTTAAGTTGGAAGTGTAGATCCATCAACATATATAAGTTACAATTGTCGATGTGGTACTAGCCCACTTGGTAGAAGTTTTGCATCTTAGATTGAAGACCAAAAGTTTTAATTCCGGCGTTAGTGAATTCTATTAACTTGGTGGTGTTAACTTTTAATCACTAATCAACCATTAAAAAAACATAAATTACAAAATTTGGATGGATCTTGCATATAATCATATAAATTTAAACACATTATTTGAACATTCCCATTATATTATATATTTTATCTGAAAAGTTACAGTTTCAGAGGGGTTTTTTTTATCCAAAATCGAAGCTTTTTCAGTCTAATTTTGGCTATATTAAATAATAACATATAACAATCCCACGCAACAAGAAATTGTCATGTAAGCATTTTGCAAAAAATTACTCTAAAATAAAAAAAAAAATCTTGATGAACTTTCTTTTAATTTGCAATTTGTTATTTTCTAAAAAAAAGTTATACAAATCCAAAGCGCATGGCAGAAGTAGAATACAGAGAATTAAGGGCATAACATAAAATGGACAACATGTTTTAAGGAGTTGTAACTTGACACATCACATCTATGCACGTACATGCATTGTTCTCCACGGGATTTTCTTTACAAACAAGACACCAATAACTCGGGAAGCGCGTGTTTCCTTAACAAAGAAAAGGTCACCCTCCAACCTTCTTCCTCCGATCCTCTCCCTCAAACGCCGTCATAGTTTTCAATTGAATCAAGCTTTGACGACGATAATCATATACGGTGGCGAACGCATATAGAATTCAAATCTCATTCTGATGACCCTTAGCGGTCGAATCACGGTTTGTATCTGTAGAAAATGCTCGCGATTCAGCTCCTGCGAAAATTACATTTGATCCCTAATCGAGCATATCTCTCTTCTTTCTATGTCAAGGTTCTAATTCGTTTCTTCTTATTCTTCTTCTTCCTTTTGTTTTCTATCTCAAATTCCTTATATGCTTGCATATAATTAGGGTTTCGGTTTGTTCTCTCTGTTCATTGAATGAGTTACCGATGGAATTTCACGTGTATATTTGTTGTAAGCATCTGCGTGGGGAAATTATGATATAAGTTTTTACGCTTAACACTTGTGAGAGTTTGCTATCGAGACTTGAAAGGTTTTGGGGTGGATTAGTTAACCTTGAAACATCAATCAATATAACTATAGAGTTGTTTACCGTTTCAACCATCATACTTGCCTTTTCCCAACCAACAAAATCCTTTTTTGTTTGAAAATGCATAACATAGTTTGCAAAATATAGTAAATTAGGAAAAAAAATCCGATTATGATTGGTCATTTGTGATTGAGATATGCACAATCTGTTAACTATTGGTTCTTTTTTATTCATATATGAACATTCTGTTAAACCTTCTTGCAGTATATATTATTTTATCGCATTTTCACAAGTACTATAATTAGGCAGTTCATAATAAAAAGCCAAGTATGATATTTAGAATGTTTATCACTTTGTAATAATATAGTATAGTAACTATCTTAAGCCTAGAAAACTAGCGGATGATTACATTGAATGAGTTTTCATTCTGCAAATCCGTAGCTCTTTCTTTTAATCTTGTTCTTTATTTATCCAGTATTGGTAAAATCAACTCGATCATTGTAAATACAGGTTCTTGGTGATAAAAAATATTAAAAGAGCAGCATAATTAATCCTAAAAAGCAACCGAGGGATTTATTCAGGAGATGGAAAGCATGGATCAATCATTAAATATGGTTTTCACAACTTCAAACACAGAATATACACTCATAACAATCTCTCTAATAGAGGGTTTGTTTCCACCAAGAACACTTTCTCCCGAAACTATTCCATTATCCCATCCAATAACACGATAACACATCATGCCCAAATCGCATGGAAAAGGCTTTCCAAGAATTCATATCAAGATTCACAAATTTCCTCCATAAACAAAATCGCTCAAGCATTTACCTTGGCATTAACCTGTTCATATATTGTTCTTCCTGGAATATTCGCCTTAACATATAAAAACATAGCATTTGCAGATAAAGGGTCATCAAATCTTGATCAGCTTCATCCAAGAAACACCCTTTACACACATGCTGAAAACGGACACGCAATTTTGATTTCATCTTTACTTTCATTGTTCGAGGGTTTAATCCTACTCTTTAGAGCTATTTATCTAGCAATCTTGTTTTCACCAAGTATGGCAATGGCTCCATTTGCAGACCATTTTGGGGTTTCAAGTAGACAAAAATGGATTTACCTTGTAAGAAGGACATTGGAAATAGCGGGCCCCGCTTTTATAAAATGGGGTCAATGGGCAGCTACAAGACCTGATCTTTTTCCAACAGATTTATGCAATGAGCTATCTAAGCTTCATAGCAAAGCTCGTGAACATAGTTTTTCATACACAAAAAAGATAGTTGAAAAAGCATTTAGGCGTAAAATTTCTGAAATTTTTGATGATTTTGAGGAAATCCCAGTTGCATCAGGAAGTATTGCACAAATCCATAGAGCTTCTTTAAAGTATAAACACCAGAAGAAACGTATCAAGCCTTTGTTAGTTACAGTTAAAGTAAGACATCCAGGGGTTGGTGAATCGATCAGAAGAGATTTTGAGATTATAAATGTGGTTGAAAAGATGTCAAAGTTTATTCCAACACTTAATTGGTTGAGATTGGATGAAAGTGTTCAACAATTTGCTGTTTTTATGATGTCACAAGTTGATCTTGCAAGGGAAGCTGCTCATTTGAGTAGATTTATATATAATTTTAGGAGTTGGAAAGATGTTTCTTTTCCAAAACCTGTGTATCCACTTGTTCATCCTGCTGTTTTGGTGGAAACTTTTGAACATGGAGAAAGTGTGACTCGTTATGTTGATGATCTTGAAGGACAAGTTAGGCTTAAGAGTTCTCTTGCTCATATTGGGACTCATGCACTTTTGAAAATGCTTCTGGTAATATCTTTAATCTCTTTGATTTATGATAAGGATTTATTGTATTTTGTTGCTTTCTTTTAATCATGTATTATAGTAGCATTCTATTGCCATTTCTTTCTTTTATAAATACTTTGTGTTTAGATGACATTATCATAATTGGGTAGATTTTGTAAAAGGAAGAGATAAAAGTAGGATGTTATAATTTAAACAAATCCATGAAATTAAGTTGTTATTTCTTACATTTAATTTTATATGATTGTCACTTTAAATTGGGTATCATCTTCTTATAAAGAACATATGGGGACATATTTGGCTTTTGTGGAAATAAATCATCCTTCGTGGGAAACTACAGACAAACAACAATCTTTAGAGGAATGAAAATTTTCATATGAGTTTTTGGTACATAAATGCAAAAAAAAAAAAAAAAAAAAAAAAAAAAAAAAAAAAGACATTTCACTTGTAACATTTTGTTCAAAATAACTCATTCTTGGAAAGTGTTTCTTTTCCCATTATAACAAATGGTTGGAAAAGTCAATTCACTTCTAAATTAAATTAAATTGGATATTTTTATTCGGAATGAAGAAGTTTATTGATTTTGTTTGTGTGTGTAGGTTGATAACTTCATTCATGCTGACATGCATCCTGGAAACATCCTTGTACGAAGCAAATCATTAAGAAAAGGGATCTTCAAATCAAAGCCTCATGTGATATTCCTTGATGTAGGCATGACTGCTGAGCTGTCAAAGAGTGATCGAGTCAATTTATTGGAATTTTTTAAGCTGTTGCTCGTAGAGATGGACGCACTGCAGCCGAATGCACATTGAAGCTTTCAAAACAACAAAATTGTCCTGATCCACATGCCTTCATCAAGGTAAAAATATTTCACATTTTTTTCTGAAATGCTTGCAAATCTTAGATATCATATTCTTATTAGAGTAAATTACTGAAATCATCTTTATGGTTTCGTCAAAATTAGACGTTTGGTCCCTAACTTCTCTTTTGCACTCAGATTGTTCATATGGTTTGATTTTGTTGCGTTTTTTGTCCCTTACATTCATAAAGTTAGAGACCAAATGCCTAATTTTGACCAAACCACAGGGACGATCCGTGTACAAAAATAATTTAGGGACCAAACATGTAATTTTGACCAAATTATAGGGACGATTTCAGTAATTTACTCTTCTTATTATTAGGAAAGGAATAGCTGTTATGTGTAATTAATAAAGTACATTTTTTTTTTAGTTTCAAGCTACATATTACTATTATTGGCTTATGGATAGTACATTTTCTTAGTTTTAAAGTTTTGCTACAAAGGTTTTTTGTTTTAAAGTTTTGCCATAATGGTTTTGGACTTTGGCATATTTAGTCCTTGTAATTTTGTAATGTATAGAAAAGGTCCCTGTGAGGTTTTTCTTATACAAAAACAGTCCCTATATTTAATATTTTTGTATGTTTCTGTAGTTTACAGAAAAGGTCCTTATGCATTATTTTTTTATAGAAATGGTCCACATATTAAAAAAATTACAAATATAGTCTGTGTCTACGTTTTTTTTTGTTTTCACAGATTGGCCACATGAGTTTTGTATATTTGTATATTTGCTCCCTACACTTTGATAGTTATGCAATTTCGGCCCTTGCTGGGAGGGGGCAATATGATGTGTTAAAAAATGTTATGTGTTGTGATTAGGGGTAATAATCATGTAAAATTACCGATTAACTATTTACAAATCTGTCCTCTCATTTATTTTGGTTATAATTAACAGGAAGTGACAGAATCTTTTGATTATTGGGGGACACCTGAGGGCGATATTGTCCATCTCGCTGATTGCATGCATCAAGTGTTGGAGCAAGTGAGGCGCCATAGAGTCAATGTTGATGGAAATGTCTGCACTGTCATGGTTACAACTCTCGTTCTTGAGGTAACCCTTTTTGTTTTTTTCCCTTGAACATATAAATATTAAATTATAAAATCATAAATTTCATTAAGCAATAATCCTTATTTTTTAAAATTTGCATTTGTATACACTAACATTTATCTTTCTTAGAGACATCAAGTTTCATTAAAATTTTTACCTTTCCAAGATTCAAAAAATGTTATTTTTTCCATAAAAAATAATAAACCATTTAGGTTTTTAAAGTAGGGTTAATCTTATAAAAGACTTTATATTTTGTGTTTTTCCGGATTAAACATCGAATTAACTTTTTGCCTGAAAAAGACCTTGTATTTTTTCATTTTTTTTTTCCGATTTGGCTCTTTTAGTTGTTTTTTTTCCAAAAAAATTGTAAAATGTGCATTTTTTTTTCGAGAAAAACTAAAAACTTGAGGGTTTATTTGGAAGCAGCTAGAAGCTTGAGGGTTTTTGTTGGAAAAAAAATAAAGAAACAGTTGAGGGTTTTTTCAGAGAAAAAAATACAAGGTAAAAAAATAAAGTTGAGGTTTAATCCGGAAAAAACATAAAATATAAGGTTTTTTTTTATAAGATTAACCCTTTAATGTATAATGTCCTACTAAGATAAAATAAATTGAAAGTACAATGTTGTAATTGTAAAAAACGAAAGTACAAAAAATTACAATTTTTTCCATTTGAAGAGATATTGACAATACAACCTGTTCTGTCATGTCATGTTATAAAGTAAAAATGACAGTTTCTTACTGGGTTCTCTGCTAATTTTTGAAGGGATGGCAAAGGAAGCTCGATCCGGACTACGACGTTATGCACACGCTTCAAACATTATTACTCAAAGAAGATTGGGCAAAATCATTAACACACACAATCGAAAGCTTGATGGCTCCATAAACAATTTTTTAGGTAAAAAAAAAGGAAAAAAAGTTTTGTAAGCGACTGGACTGACTATGTTTTATAGGTTTGATCTTCTTGAGAAGATGTTGTACGTGTTTTCTGTCTCTTATAATTTTGCGTTAATCACACAATTTTTGGACATGAAAAGCAAAGAATTTTGTTTTCGATATAAGGGTCTTGAGTTTTTCTTTTTTTAAGGATGATAGTTGAAGATTGTATAAAGATAAGAAGAATGCGACATTCTTTATGATGGAAGGAACCATTGTGGCTCTAATGGCATATATGTTGTAACTCAAATGAAAAAATATTCGATCTCTATGTGTGGTTCATGAACATCAGAACATGTGTTTATGTTCAAAACGAATAAAACGTGTTTATGTCTAATGGTTATTCCTTAAAAACATATTACTTTTGCTATGTCATGTCGCATTCTACTTTTTTTTTTCTTTGGATATATACAAAAATGATCTTATTGAAAATTCCGGAAAACAATACAACTTTTAGGCATTTGTCAAAACAACAATAATTTCTGGAATGGCAGTTTCAAATTTAATTAAATTTATAATGTGTAATTTTTTTTTTATTTGCACCAGACCTTTTTAAACGAAATTCTATACCCATTTCCAGAATGACTATTTTGATTGTCCAATAATATTTGATTTTTCAACCATTTAGGTCATTCTTTATATTTATCTTTCATGAACATTTCTATCTATCTCAATCTTTTCATAGATATAACGTTTTTCCGAAATAAACCAAATAGGATATTATTTTTTTTATTTTTTCAAATGACTAAAAGGTTGGTTATATCAAAGAAGCTCACATCCCTTTTGGTCATTTTTATTAAAACCCTATTATGAAAATTCCCTCTAGATTTTAACTTTTGCAAAAGCTTTTATTAAATTTAACAAATTTATCCTCTCTATCTTGGAAATCTATAAAAACCTTAAATCTAATTTGTTATTTTAAATATATTTTATATCGTTAAATAAATAGTAACTTATATTAATGATATATTTCTCTATAAAATATGTTTATTTTTAATTTTTGAGAAATTAAATATCCTCCTACTTTTTGTTCCTATACATCCTCATACTCAATGAAATAGTGATATGTGTAACATTTAATGCTCATTTAATAATATTTTAATATATTAATATGACACATGTCATCATTTAATTGGGTAGGACAATTTGTAGGAACAAAAGTAAAATGATATTTAATTTCTCTTAATTTTTACATCGATAATGAGAAAATGATAAACATTTCATATGTAAATATAAACTAGATTTAGAATAAAATATTATTAATTGTGTGAGCAAAATTTATATCAGTTTATGTGCTCAAATGAATTGTGTTTTTCAGTCCGGACCAAATAAGGGTGACTTTTATTTTTATTTATTATTATTTTTTTTAAAAGGCAAAATCTATACTAATAAATAAAACTCATTTTCTGCCACATGTCATGTCCTCATTAATTTGGACACATGACATTTTAATAGATTTTTAGAATTTATTTAATTCCACATGTAGTTTTCTGATTTGCTTACATATCACAATTTATTTCAGTTACAATAGTAAGAGAAATAAATATTTCCTTGAAAAATAATTGATATATTTATAATGTAATAAATGTCATAATTAATGAGAGCTCTAAAATTGATATTGATATTAAATTTAATGTTTAAATATTGATATTAAATTTTTATTTTTAATAAACTTTTATTTTTAATAGTAAGAGAAATAAATATTTCGTTGAAAAATAATTGATATATTTATAATGTAATAAATGTCATAATTAATGAGAGCTCTAAAATTGATATTGATATTAAATTTAATGTTTAAATATTAATATTAAATTTTTATTTTTAATAAACCTATGTAGTAAACGGGTCTCACATCTAATTTTATTAATAAAAATCACCTCTACTGTATTTATACCAGAGAGGCCCAATGCACCAACAAGCACTAAAGCTAGTACCAAATTTGTAAATAACCCAAAGACCATATCAGTGAATTCCACCACCTGGAAACGGACCATAACCAAAGGGTGACTTTTATTGCTTGGACCTTTTGTCTTTTGTTTGTAAGTTTTTATAATTTTTTAATGGAGTAATGTTTTTTGATTTTTGTTTTTAAGTATTTTACGTATGCGCCGCGCAGACCACGTACATACATTAACCCTCACAGACTGTTTGTTTTTTTTTTTCTAAGATTGCAAAGCTAAAAATGTCTGGGCGCACTATTCTTGGCACAGATGAGGACCAAAGTTTTCTAACATCTTCAGACATCTTCTAACCTAAAAAACATATATATCTTTATTTTTTAGTTTTTTTAATTTAGATTTATTTCAACTTTATTAATGATAAACAATTTGAAAAAAAAAAAAAGTTACAATACTTTAAAAACGGTTCAACGATACAAAGTGATATTTTTGATAAATTTATAAATAAAGATTTATTATAATAATGGTCGTTGAAGTTGTTTATATAAATATGAAAAAAATCATAATATATTCTTATATTTTTTGTGCAAAATTTTATATACATTATTTAATACAGTATCGTTAATTTCTTAAAAAACTATTAATGGTGCGTTTTTAATTGATTTCATTGAAAAAATCTAAGTTTATTTCCATCCATTTATGTATCAACTAGGTGTGACACCCATATATTACATGAGTTTATTTTAAAGAAAAATTAAATATAAAATTCTAAACATTTAAGAAGTATGAATTTATAAGAAAAGTGAAAAAAATATTGAATTATAAAAATTAAAGTGTTTTTTTCTCTTTTAAATTTAAACAAATAATTTAGATAAATAAATAAAGAAAATTAATGAATATTTAATTTAATAATTTTGGAATTAGAAGGAAAGTTTATTAATGAAATTGATATGCATTTATTATTGTATTTAAATACTACCTAGAATTTAATAAAATGAAAAAGCCATAAAATGACATGTGGAATAAACATTAATTTAAAATAACCATAAAATTACATGTGGCAAAATAAATGAGAATATGACATATGGCAAAAATATATTTATTTATTAGGGAGAAAATTTCTTTGATTCCTAATTAGAATGTTTAGGTATAACTTTGCGAGCAAAATTATTGGTTTTTTTTTTTTTTTATCAAATTTGTATATTAATTCGTACCTTTTTATTTTTACTTTTTATACAATAATACATAAAAAATGATCTAGATTTATTAGTTATCTATAACAAAGTCATAAAATATTAGAAAAATCACTTTGAAGTTTTAAAAAACAAGTTTATATAGATTGAAGACGTCTGATTCATCTCTTCTACTGCAGAGGTCTACATATATGGTCCGCAGACTGCAGACATTTTCCTTAGAAAAAACAAACAACACCTAAAACAAATAAAATGATGTTATTTTTCTAATTTGATGTCGATTTAAGATTGAGTAAGATTATAACTCTAAAGTTGTAAGCCTCTCACTTATACATATGTAATATGTACATGCATACACATATGCGTGTACAATGTTTTTGGCAACATTTATATATGTTTTTAGCTTTAATTAGTTTTTCCAATATAATTTTTTTTACAAAATTTGTATTATTATAGTAAAGGAGTGTCAAAAATTGTATGGATCATAAAATGATTTTATTTTTCTAATTAGATGTTGAGTCAAGATTGATATATAGTTTTCCCTCTCCTACTATGTGACTTTCCTCTAATTTGATGTTCATATTTTATACAAATTTTGTACAATGTTATTAGTTTTAGTTGGTGTTCAACAAAACCATAACATAGTTGGACTAGAAGATACCGATTGAGTTTAAAAATTATAAAAATAAAAATAATGTCAATTCAAGAAACCAAAACTTGTATGGACCATATGGTAGCTTCGTCCACAACGCTTGTGCCAAAACAGCTTTTCGGTACTAATAAAACATTAATTTAATATTTATATATTAGTAATCAAAATTAAAACAAAACGTTGCTAATTCCTGTAGTTTACCACTACCAAAATTAGAAACATTATCTCCAACGAATAATATACAAATCATTATAATAAGAAAAATTAAATATCTTATTAGTTTTTTTTCTATACATCTTCCTAACATTTTTAGATGATGACAAATATAATAAAAGTTTATTAATTTTATTAAATATAATAAGTTTCATAATTTTAGATGTATAGAAAAATTATAAATGTATAGGAAAACTATAGAAACAAGGATATTTGATTTCTTAATAATATTAATAATTTAACATAAAAAGTAAAAGTTACTTTATAATAATATAATATATGACTTTAAAAACACTGCTACTAACCCACGTAATGACATAAGCCGTATAACGTCACATGTTCTTTTTCTCATAACATACAAGTTGCAATGCATATGACAGTTGATGTAGGACCAAAGCAACCAAACAAAATATGTAGATTAAAGAAAATTCGTAATAACATTTAATACTTTAAATATTATAACCAAACATCCTTAACAACTTTAGTTTTGGTAGAGTTTGTGCCCGAAAGTTCAAAATTCAAAAGAAAACAATTAAAATTCATTGTCTTGATTAAGATATCACATGAGTGGTAAGAAATATATGAAAGCAAATGATAACTATATACAAAATAAAAAAGAAATTGAGTAATAACCAAATGTTCAATGCAATTTTAAGAAACTAGATTTTTATTTATTTATTTATTTTGCAAAATGACCACCTTCGAAATGATGCATTCTAGAGTGGAGTTATCTGACCCAAGTCATTTGTATTGTGTTTCGGACTCAATGCCCACTACATATGAGATTTCAAAATGCATGCCGAAATATCTTCATTTATTGGACTAAGTATGCAAATAAAAATGACATAGGATTCCGATGAGTTTGAGATTTTATGAGTTAGTTATTCGTTTCTTCACCTCTACTTATTGAATTTTTTATTTCAGTCGAAAAGCTTTAGTCCAGAACACAAAAAACACAATATTTGATACTTATAACGTATAAATTCAACTTTGTAGCAAAAACGGATCTCAAGGAAAAAGACTAAAATTGGACAAAGCTGGGAACTTGGAGGTTGAAGAATGCATTCAATGAGAAAGAAGAGAAGAAAACGGGCTAAAAGAAGATCCCATGTTATGGTCTCTTATATGCAATGACGTGGTAACGTGTCCAACATAGAAGCTTCTTTGAATTTGCATGAATAACTTGGCGCATACGGATCAAAAGTGACTCCCGCGTCGTAGAAAACTATTGGCCACAACGTGGACATCAGTTTATGACAACTATAAATTACGACTTTTAGGTCGAATTTTAGAGATCTATTCCGAAAAGCTGCGACTTTCTTCGGCCAGAAGTGACCTAAAACCATTGGAAGGCAGAATTCAATTAGAGAACAAGTTTTAGAGAGATTGTGTGACATCCCCAACTTCACAGTTAGAAAAGTCCGATTTGTTTATGCTTTATTTGAAAATCAGAGTATATTTTTACAGAAATATATTGTGGAATTTGTTCTCAGAAAAACATGATAAATATATTATCAAAGCATTTATGAAGAAATGTATTTTGTTCATATTAAAACTTTGGGATGTCATCGTACATACTGAAACATAAGCATAAACAGACTTTATATTTATTTACACTAGTGATGTACATCTCTTTTAATTTCTCAGTGTAAAGTAGCTCTGTATCGATACCTGTGATATAAATAAACTGAGTGGGTCATGTTGAGAAACCTGGTGAGTACATAGGGATTTCAATCCCACAATGTTATATATATATATATATATATATATATATATATATATATATATATATATATATATATATATATATATATATTAGAACTCACAAAATATACAATTCCACCATAAATAAGAAACTTTACCCCACCCCATCAATCCTCATAAAGACACGATCTATACTCCTGGATCTAAAATTTACCTCTTTACTTAATCCATACTCCCGGATTAATAACAAATAACTATGTCTTAATCCATACTCCAAGGTTTATAACAAATAACTATGTCTTAATCCATACTCCCAAATTAATAACAAATAACTATGTCTTAATCCATACTCTCAAATTAATAACAAATAACTATGTCTTAATCCATACTCCCGGATTAATAACAAATAACTATGTCTTAATCCATACTCCCGAATTAATAACAAATAACTATGTCTTAATCCATACTCACAGATTAATAACAAATAACTATGTCTTAATCCATACTCCTGGATTTATAACAAATAACTATGTCTTAATCCATACTCTCAGACTAAGGACAATTGACTAAGTCTAATCCATACTCTCGAAAAACACCTACATGTTACGAGCCTAATAATGTTCCACTGGACTGTCTAGAATAGTCTGTGGTCGTTGTCTATACTTTACTAGATGACTAGATCATCTTAAACTTCGAGACTTCTCATTAATTTTTATTTCATCACACATCATCTAATTCATCTACCCATGTTTTACCCAACATATTTGTAGATATAAAATACATATACAATTTAAATCAATTAAAACATATATGAAATTGTTCATCCATCATAGATCGCAAGTATACAGATAATATGTACACATAACACATAATTTATATTAAATACTTCATATCTATGTGTAAGATGAAAGGGACTATGCACTCACCTTAGTAGCATGACTTGATAGAATCTAACTAGAAATGGTCTGTGGTTCGTGATTGTCGAGCTCGGGACGCAGAACGGTTTCAGCAAACGAGAGAGAGAGAGAGAGAGAGAGGGAGAGAGAAAATTTGGTGTAAGGAAGCTTAGGGTGAAATGGCTATTTATAGGATGATTTTTGGTCTCTCCCGTTGTGAGAATCAATGCTCACATCGTGAGCCATGTCTGTATCACCTCGTAGCTTCGCCATCTACGTTTATAGCTCCGAAACGTGTCTGGACAACTACTCACGTCATGAGAATGACATGCTCACGTCGTGAGCTTCCAAGAGTCATCCTGTAGACTTCCCAGGTGTTTTCTAGGCTCGATTAGTGTCCTTTTGACTCCTCACGTCGTGAGTCCAGTCAAATTAGGGTTTCTGATATGTGTCATGCTCTCGACAGTTGCATCTTCGGAAGGTCATAAATTTTGCATACGAGCTCTGTTTTTTTGACGTTCTTTATATCTACGCATAGGTGAAGACGTACTCTACAACTTTCATTTAGACCCCTAAGGCTAAAAAGTACTTTATCCTAAACTCATTTTTTATGATCCCCAGTGTCGTGCCGGTTTTGTCGCGAAACTTCGACAGGTCATAACTTCTTCGTTATAACTCGGATTTCGGCATTCTTTATATGTACGAAAACCTTGTGACATATAATAAAACTTAGTTAAGATTATTCATTCTAAATAATACTCTATAAATAAGTCATTTTTGACATTTATCGTCTCTAAATTGACTAGTCTGAATCTGTGGGCGCTACAGATTGAAGTGAAGAATCATCATTAAGCATTAGGTTTACCTAGAGTTTATGATATTTAACCCAGTTTACTATATGATTATGTCGTTTTCTGTTGTAATCATGGGCTATAACCCTTTACTTTCGTTTAGATTAGATGAACCCTAATACTATGTGTTGATTTCTACTTTTATGGATTAGTGATGTTGGTTTTTACAAGTGTTTGGTAGATCAATCCTAGCATGTTAAATTTTCAATCTTTATTGCATTTCCCTTGAGTTTTGTGTAGTTAAACAACCATTGATTGCATGAACTTGTTTACATAGTTGTTTATGATCATTAAGTTGATAGAGCTAGAGATTGACCATATCCTAGTAAAGGTAGTAAAGTGTAACGTCCGTAGATCCGGGCTAGTCAAATTAGAGGCAATAAGGGTCGAAAATGACTTGTTGGCAAAATATTATTTAGAACAAATAATCGTAACCAAGTTGTAGTATATGTTACAAGGTTTTCGTACATATAAAGTGTTGGATTAGTGTCTAAGTCCATAACTATTTTGGTATGTACTTGACCCGATGGTGCATGGTCCTTTTGGGTTGCCTTCACCAAAGCAACTTGATAGGATGAATTATGGAGATAAAGGATTAAATATGATTTATTAATATATTATGGGAATAATATATTAAAGGAGAAATCATATTGTTTAATTAATATTAGTCAATAATTAATTGGTAATTAGTTTTGTGACTAAAAGAGATTAATTAAACTTAAGGGACTGGAATTGTAATTATAAGATAATTGCAATTTGGGCCAGGTATTGTCTTAAATCAATAGGTGGACGAATTATTATGGGAAGCCCATAAGGAAATCGTCCAAGGGCTTGATTAAAGGAGTCTATGGGTTGCTTAGGGCTTAAGCAACCAAATTAGGGTTTCCTTGTTAGATAACCCTAATAGCCTCACTATTTATAGAACCCTTAAGGCTAAAAAACGTGGGGAACTTCTTTTCTAGGGTTAGAACATGTTTTTGGGCAGCCTCTAACCTCTCTCCTCTTCATCCTCTTGCTTATGGTGTTTGTGAGCCATTAGAGGAGTGACACTTGTGACTCTAAGCCTTCCAAAGTCAATTCAAGGAGGAATTGGGATTGTTATTGCTACATAACAATCAAGGTAATATATTAAACCCAATTATATGTTAATATTGATTTCCATATGCTAGAATTAGGGTTTATAGTCTAGGATTCAAAGCATGTACAATAGAGAAACCTAGATCCAAGAATTAGGGTTTGTATGAGCACATAGGATGTCTTATGACCAAAACCCATCAGTGGTATCAGAGCCTAGACTGGTTTCAATTGTATTGATGCATTGTATATCTGAAAAATTCGATTTTTGGTGTTCTGGAGGCTGGACTCGCCGAGTCCATAGCTGAACTCGCCTAGTCCATGCAGACTCGACGAGTCCAAGCCTGACTCGACGAGTCAACTCGTCAGATGGAGTATATCTCGGGATTTCTTGCTGTTTTTGCTTTGGGATAGTTACCTTATCATATTAGATCAATATAAATCCGATTTTATGATATATTTGACTATATTCTTGATCTAATTGAAGATATTTATCAATTAATAAGATAATTGTTTCCTTATGTGATAATTGATTAATTATTTTGACTAAATTGATAAATTGTTTTGCAAGAAATCATTAAATAAATCAAATATGGATAATCATGTGACTAATTGTTAATTTAGATTATTTTTTATTTGATCCTTCTTGTTATGAAAAGTTTCATATTTTCCCCTTAGGTTTTATAGTTTAAATTTGAACCCAAAAGTTTTGTTGTTTTGAAATTTAAATAGTTAAAACCCTAGATGTTTTGAAAAAGGTTTCAAAACTTGCCCTCAAGTTTTGGAATTTAAATTTTGATTAAATAGTTTAATTTTGATGTATATTTAAATTCTAAACCCTAATGTTTGAAATGTTTCAAAAATTGCCCTCAAGTTTTGGAATTTAAAAGTTGATTAAAAGTTTAATTAGGAATGTTAAATTCTAAAACTCTAGTACAGTTTTGAAAAAGTTCAAATCACACCCTTATGGTTTTATTAATTAATTAAGGTGTATAATTAAAAGAAGTTTAATAAATCCATAAAAGTTTTGGTTTACAATTTAATTGAATTAAAAGTATAATTGTTAAATTTAACCACCTAATATTTTAAAAGTGTAAAATACACCCTATACTATATATAACATTAAAAGTCTAACATTATATATATGTATGAGTAAAAAGTCAGTCTTACCGTTAGTAGGCCTCATTCACGAAGCTAGTCTATAAGGGGTGTTTAAGGAAATTGCCTATAAAATGACGATTGAATGGGTATCCACTCTTACCCACCGCACTCTTGACTAGTGGAGGGTCGTTAGCCGAACGGGTAGGATAGGACGAACCCTTCCATTATAAGTATAATGAATTACAAAAGTAACTAAATGTTTTATAAAATTCCCAATCTTAGTTACTTAGGCAAAAGTGAATTGATGCAATTCCATGAAATTACACTTTGTGCCCTTGCGAAGACGTTAGTAGAGCGTGTGTGGTTTACCGGCACACTAAATGGTTCTAAGCAAAGGTAGCAAAGGGTGACTCAATGTTTGTCATAGTTCGGTGGAGCGTGTGTGGTTTACCGGCACATCGAATAGGTGACTGTAACATGTGAGGGCACCATGTAAGTTTGCATGGTTATTCACACCTGCTTTGTGATCCTCGGCATCCCAGTCACAAACAAGAGGGGCATATCGAGATTTAAACATGCCATTAAAATGTTCAATGAATCTCAAAGGATCTAGGAGTTTTCATAGATTTAAAACTTAAATTTCTTTTTCGTTTTTCATGGTGGAAATTAGTGAATCGTCATTCACTTACCTTCAAATGTTCTGCAATTTGGGTTACGGCATCCCTCTCCCGAGTTGTAGAATATTGTGTTGGGTCCTAGCCTTAGTATCTCATTTGGGTGATTTACTAAGGACTCAATCAATCAACTAACTTGAATTCGTTTTCTCCCGTTTTGTAGATGTCAAAGTTTGACAACTATGGTCTTCTCAAATCCCGTGGAACAAGCATTCCACATGAAGATGATATTCCACAATTCGATCGAGGAACAAGAGATCATACTTCACTTCCTCCTCCTCCTTCAATTATTCTCCCTAACCCACAAGTTCAAAGGCTTGAAAAGTTCAAGATCACTCGACCCCTTTTGGCAAGTAAACATAAAGAAGGTAAGCCGGTGTGTGCACACGTCCTAGGGATGAAGTCACACATTGATAGGTTAAGAATGTTGGGATCCGTTGTCTGTGAGGAAATGGCTGTTGATTGGGTTCTTCAGTCACTTCCTAACTCATATAGTGAGTTCGTAAGAGAGTACTATATGATGAACCGTGACATTACCCTTATAGATCTCACCTATATGCTTATTGCTGCTGAATCAGCAATGGTTTGGCGCAATAGAAAAGCAAAGTTGATTGGTGAATCTGCCTTCAAGACCTCTATGGATATAGACAATGGCAACGAAAGACATGCTTTGATCAAAAGGTTTGATCATAAGAGAAAGTCAATGTCTGAAGTAGTTCCATGTGTTGTTCCAAAAGAGTCGATTTGCTTTTATTGCCAAGAGAAAGGGCATTGGAGATGAAGTTGCCCCATTAACCTAAGAGATCTAAGAGATGGGAGAGTCGAAACGTATGGCTCTAATATAGGTAAAATCCATTAACTAGCTCTTTTAAGCTTCTATTCTAGATTCTTAATACATAAAGTGATAAGATTACAATTGATGTTTTGTAGGATCGAAGAAAAGAAAGGAAGCTTAAAGGAAGAAGTGAGCAGAATCTAACCATGAGGGAATGGATTTCGATCGCATTTCTCGAAGATTAGATTCTTAAGCTACTACTTAAAGTTAGAGTTAGATTGCTAAGAAAGATGTATTAGCATAAGTTTTTCAATGAATTGCATTGTAAGGACAAATTTTTCTGCAATAAAATAAATTTTGATTTTTATATTATCCTTGCAATGGCGTGTATGAAAAATTGATGTTAAAATGTTTCTATCATTAGCAATAATGGATTTGATTCTTAGTTATGGAAATGTCGAAAATTTACCAAATAGGGAGAGTTTCTCATCGCCCAAGTTTCAATTGGACAGAAACTTGGAGTCATGCAACTTGGTTGCACGATGAATGAGAAATTTCATATTTGGAAATTAGACTAATTCATTGACAAAGTGTCAAGTGAAGGACTAGGAGATCGAGCACACAAAGTTGCGTGTTGATCAAGTCCACCATAAAAGTAACTATGATATTTGTCATGATTCACTAAAGGTTTAGTAAAAATGATTATACTTACAAGATTAAGTGTAATTCTAAATTGATTAAAGGGTTTAGATCAATAGCAGAACGAATAAGAAGAATCAAGTAGGCGGAAAGATAAAAGTTTCTCCATTCTAAGAAGAAGGGAGAGTACCTTTTATGCTTTATGATAGGTCTTAATGATTAAGAACCATATCTCAATTGATCCTCTAAATGAGTCTTAGTACAATTGTATGTCTAAGAAGAGGAATCAAGAATTGAAGAAATGGTTAAATCAATAAGTCAATCATACTTCGTTCCAATAACAAGTCTTAAAGTTAAGATTGTGACATCGAGTGAAAAAGTAAGGTTTATAACATTCATCAATTGTGGAAAGTTGTGATGTCTTGGATAAGACAAAGACCAACTAGGACCAAAGTTATGAAGTGTTTTGTTTCAATAAAAGATACACTAACTCTTGAATATTTGTTTGTCAAGAAATGGTTATTGACAAGAGAATCTTATATGTCAAGGAGTCAGTGGGAGTCTTAATGGTCTTGAAAGGTTTCAAGAACAAATCAAATAAACCTTAATCGATCATCACTAGCACACGAGTTGAGGTTTACAACCTATCGTGTTGACATTATTTTGTTTCTGTGCCGTTCCAATCGATTGTGAGGAAATGCTTTTACTAAGAAAGATTTTAAGAAGATAGTGATTGTAAAATTGCATTCTCGAATTCGATTATGGTTATGGTATCCCTTTCCATAATTTGAATTGTGAGGTTTGGCAATTGTTTACACACACATATGAACTATCTAAGGCAAAGGTGTATAAGTTCAAAAAGCTTTGATAAAAGATTATCAAAGCACTAAGTATTAGAAACATGAACTTAAGAAATTCAATAAGCATTGTTTTTCTGAAAGTTAAGCTGTTTCTAAAGACATGTCGAAGCTAGTGGGAGCATAAGTGTTATGTTTTATAATAATCATCATGAAAGTGGGAGAATAAATGTTATGATTGTATGATTATTAAGGCACGTATTGCAAGTTGGCAATATTAATTATAGAAAACAAGAGTTATACCTTGCAAAGTAGTAAGGGTTATAAAGTTGTTTTGCTATAATTAAGGGAGAGAATATTATGCTTCATTTCAAATCTAAAGGATTAGGTTGAGAAATGTTAATAAATTTAGTCAAAGGTACATAGTGTGTTCTTAAAATTTCGATTATGATTACGACATTCCTCTTCACAATTCGAATTTTGAGAACATAGCAAATAAAACATTATGTGTCGTGTCCCATACGCTTCGGGTATAGGATCGATTGCAAATGCTTTGATATTTGACCATTCTAAAATTTTCCAAATGTCGAGCGCATTTAGAGGGAAAAGGGACTAGAATTGGTTTTGACTAAAATAATTAAACAACTATCAAAGGACAATCCAAAGTTCGACGAGGATTGGTCGCTTGTGAGTAGTTGGAAGTATAGTATTGGAAATTATGGAAAAGTTTCCATATTGGATGGACCATATCGACTTTATTATGAATAGATAAGATTCTTTTAAGAATGAGTTTTCATATGGAAAATATGGAAGCGTGTCCATATTGGGAATGAATATTGAAAATCTATGACTAGATTAGAAACTTTTATGCAAAAGGATGTTCAAAGGAATGTACTTTGAGTGAGAGACATCATATCTAAGGAATTGTCTTGTAACAATCTCCGATAGAGGACTTTGTAATATCATTGGAAATTGTCTTTGTGACTTTGGTGCAGTGACATTACGAAAGGATCATGCATAAAGTGTTAGAATCTAGCATATTCTATAACTAGCAAGAATTTGATATTCTTACACTTATGAAAAAGGATTTGGAGTTGTGAAATGAGAATGATTGGAAATGTGTTCAATTTGATCTATTTCACAAAAGGTAAGAACCATTGGTAAACATTGTGTGCATGCTAAGAGCATGGGACAAGTGTAGTAATTCAAGTAAGAAGTTGATTACCCGAAACGACAAATAATGAGTAATCGATATGGTGATAAATAAAAGGAGTTTAATTTATACTCACAGGTTTGAGGCCATATGGGATTAGTATTATTCTTGTGTTTCACATTTGCATGTTTTGACTTCCAGAATAATTGAATTTATTAAGAATAATCGAATTATTCGAACGGGCCACAGTCGTTCATATGTTGGAAGTAGATATGAATAAAGACTGTCGTGAATTGGTGTGTGGATTGTCTAAAAGAGTATTAGACATAAGCAAATGTTTGTTGCAACGTTCATGAGTGCTTATGAATATGATTTGAGCATTGGATTAAACCCATGCTCACTTGGATCACTCCATGAATTGATTGGTGAGACGATAACATCTTATATTCTTGAAACCGAGATGTGTGAGTTGCATCTTGCAAATCGGTTGCACATTGATAATATGTAAACGCACCAGTAACCTGGTGTTATAAAACATATTGTTGTGTGTGATTCGGTGAGTAAGTGCAAGCAAGCATTGTATCAAAGTTTATTCGTTCCTTTTATCCAAAGTAGGATAAAAGCGATATCTTTGGGCCCCTCAATGATTTAGTGATGACAAACGTAAATGCTCGGCCGGGCTAGGGCTAATTTGATTTGTTCAATTAGTCAGTCATCATAAATCGGGAATCGAGATATAGTACAAAGAGAATGATTTGAAATCATGTCTCATACGATATCTAGAATGGAGGAATATATGATCCCTTATCTAAGGACACGCGTATCTGATATGATCAGAGTTGACAGCGGCTTTGGAAAGCTACGATTGCAGATCAGGATCTGAAGTCATACGCATAATAGTTATTAGACTTATCCAAGTGGGAGACTGTTGGATTAGTGTCCAAGTCCATAACTATTTTGGTATGTAATTGACCCGATGGTGCATGATCCTTTTGGGTTGCCTTCACCAAAGCAACTTGATAGGATGAATTATGGAGAGAAAGGATTAAATATGATTTATTAATATATTATGGGAATAATATATTAAAGGAGAAATCATATTGTTTAATTAATATTAGTCAATAATTAATTGGTAATTAGTTTTGTGACTAAAAGAAATTAATTAAACTTAAAGGACTGGAATTGTAATTATAAGATAATTGCAATTTGGGCCAGGTATTGTCTTAAATCAATAGGTGGATGAATTCTTATGGGAAGCCCATAAGGAAATCGTCCAAGGGCTTGATTAAAGGAGTCTATGGGTTGCTTAGGGCTTAAGCAACCAAATTAGGGTTTCCTTGTTAGATAACCCTAATAGCCTCACTATATATAGAACCCTTAAGGCTAAAAAACGTGGGGAACTTCTTTTCTAGGGTTAGAACATGTTTTTGGGCAGCCTCTAACCTCTATCCTCTTCATCCTCTTGCTTATGGTGTTTGTGAGCCATTAGAGGAGTGACACTTGTGACTCTAAGCCTTCCAAAGTCAATTCAAGGAGGAATTGGGATTGTTATTGCTACATAACAGTCAAGGTAATATATTAAACCTAATTATATGTTAATATTGATTTCCATATGCTAGAATTAGGGTTTATAGTCTTGGATTTAAAGCATGTACAATAGAGAAACCTAGATCCGAGCATTAGGGTTTGTATGAGCACATAGGATGTCTTATGACCAAAACCCATCATAAAGAACGCCGAAATCCGAGTTATAACAAAGAAGTTATGACCCGTCGAAGTTTCGCAACGGAACCGGCACGACACCGGGCAGCGTAAATAGTGAATTTACGATAGAGCAAGATTTAGCCTTAGCAATCTAAATGAAAGTTGTAGAATATGTTAAACTAAGAGCGTCGATAAAAGAACGCCCAAATCTGACTTCGTATGAGGAAGTTATGATTTTTCGAAGTTTCGGCTTAACATTGTACAACCTGAAATTCAAATATTAGATCGTGCGGTTTTTAGCCGACACGACCTAAACGAGAATCGAAGATCTCGTTAATAGTAGTGTAACGAGAAAAAGATTGGCGAAAACGGATGTCGGATGAAGAAGTTATGAGAATTTAACGGACCAATCCTGTCCTGGCCTGTTAATAATAAAACTTTTAAAATAAAGTCAAAATTAGCCGACGGAGTCTAAACGAAAGTTGTAGAGTACGTTCCCACCTTCGTGTGGATATAAAGAATGTCAAAAACAGAGCTCGTACGCGAAAGTTACAAATTTTTAAAGTTGAAGCATGAACTTGCGAAGCTGATGCATGAACTTGCGAAGCTGATGCATGAAATGATGACGTGGCCAAACTCCCAGCCATCGGATGAACTCGCTTCGGATGGTGACACCTGGTGCGAGGGTTACGCCTAGTGTAGCGAAGAGAGGCCTAGTGTCCAGAGTACGCCCCGCGTCGGAAAGAATTGCGCCCCGCGTACAGTTGTATTCCCTCGGTCCAGAAGAAGACACGTCGCCCCACCGAAGCCGCAACACGTGTTATACGATGTGAGAGTACGCCCAATGTACCTCGGAATTACACCCAGCGTAACCGAGGCCTCGCAGGCTATAAAAGGGGGCCGAGGCAGCTTCATTTTTCACATAAAAATCATTCTCTCTCTAGTTTCTTTCTCTCTCTAACTCCCTAAACCCTAGGAAAACCCCCTAGCACCCGAAGGAAGCCCCGAGGCTCCCGGAGTCCCGAGCAAAAGTGTCTTTCGGTTTCGAAACGCTGCTCCGAGCAAAGCCCGGTTTTCTTTAAAATCCGTTGTAAGTAAGTTGCGCTTACGCATCTTTTAATATAGCTTTCAAATAATTGTAGTAATATTATTAGGTCCATAAAATAATTATTTGGGCTATTATTATGAGTTATATTGAGTGTTATTTAACGCATATATAATAATAATAATAGTCAGACTATTAATTTGTCGCGGTTATCGTTAGACTAAACCCTAGTGGTATTGGTACTAGGTTTTATCGAAGGAAAGTTGTTTTGAGAGTATCGAAGCGCTGTCCGAGTGCTGAGTCACCACCTTTCAGGTGAGTGCATGGTCTCTTTCAGCTTACACATAGATATGAAGTATTTTACATAAATTACGTGCTATGTGTGCATATTATCTGAATACTTGCTATCTATGCTGGATGAACGAATTTATACACGTTTTAAATGATTTAAATTGTATAAGTATTTTATATCTACAAAAATGTTGGGATTAGACATGGGTAGATGTAATAGATGAAATATGAGTTGGATGATGAGTTGAGAGGTGAAATAGACCGTGAGGTGAGGGTGAGAGGTGGACGATGTGAGAAGCCTTTTCCCAAATGATGGCCCCATCATTCAGCAGAGTATGGATGACAACCACAGACTATTCTAGACAGTCCAGTGGAACACTAGCAGGCTCGCAACCTGTAGGTGTTGTGAACGACGTGTTCACCGGTGTACTCTAAAAAACCCATTGGTATGTATTGCGAGTGGACTCTCGAAAACGATACTATCAATGAACCCCGACAGATGCGCCTAAAGGACTCTACCGGCAAAAGCGCCTAATAGAGAACCTCATAAACCCGGCAGATGCGCCTAAAGGACTATTTCGGCAGATGCGCCCCATAGAGAATGTCACAATTTTGGCAGCTACGCCCTAGTGACAAAACTAGCAGTTGTGCTTAACAGATGCGTCATTTACAACGATGGAATTTGTACCTATTCCTTAGGATACTCCTTAGGAATAAATGAACGAGGAATAGCTGATTCTTAGGGAAGATCCTTAAGAATAAAGAAGATAATGGGGATGAGTAATTGGGTTGATTGTTTAATTGTTTAAATATAATAATTATATCTTTGTGGGTTGAAAACCCTATGTATTCACCAGGTTTCCCAACCTGACCCACTCAGTTTATTTATATCACAGGTGTCGATATGAAATGACATTACACTGAGAGGTTAAAGAGATGTAGATCACTAGTGTAAATAAATGTAAGTTCCGTTTATGCTTATGTTCCTGTATTGACAATGACATCCCAAACGTTTTAAAATGAATAAAATACGTTTCTTCGAAAATGTTTTGATAACGTATTTATCGTATTTTTCTGGGAACAAATTCCGCAACATTTTTATGAAAAGAAGTACTCTGATTTTTATAAAGCATAAACAAAATCGGTCTTTTCTGGGCGTGAAAATGGGGATGTCACAGTTGGTATCAGAGCATTAGTTTAAGCGAACTAGGAATATGGAATTTATTTCTAGACTTAAACTTAGAATGCTAAGCAATGATTGTGAGGAGTGTGTCTAATAGATTTAGGTAATACACCTGAATAGACACAAGCACTAGCTTATTTTAGGAATGATGCCTAAATTGCTTTTACGTGCTAAATGATTTATGATGCTAAATGTATAATCGGATCTATGGTCTGTTGCCGACCGGATCTGGAAATTTTATGTGCTCAGGTTTCTAAACGTTTAATTACGATATTAGAACTGACATGTAACTTTTCGGAGTAATAAGGAGGATTACACGTCTAAATCTTCTCGATCTATATTCTCGTCTTGATGCACTGAACGCATGCTTCCGTGAATGTAACGTCATGGTGAAGGCTGGTAGCAAATTGTGTAAATGGTGGAAATGAAAAGACTTATGATAGTAAATGACATCTACCAGAAGATATCGTAAGAGTGGTATCTTTCCTTTAGAATATGTATGGTCAAATAACAGTGTGTTTAGAAGAGTACGGTGCGTCCAAAGTACACCTTCGATCGGTGGGATGATGGAACGATTGGTGTAATTCCTGAAGTTGTCCCATCGTATGGAGTTTCCACCGCCAACCGAGTTGAAGTACAATTAATGATTGAACATACGCCTGGAAGAAGTCCTAGTAGAGTCTAGGGAAATTTTTATGATTGTTTGGACACATTTATATGTGTTAAAAATTGTTTTTTTTTGTGATAATGACTTGGAAAACTGCGAGACAATACTTAGGACGAGTATGAGTAGGTGTGAATGGTAGTAGAGGCCTATACTACCAGAAGCACATGACACACACTTGGATCAGGGAAAGTCACAAGGTTACCAAGAAGCTAGTAATTGATTTCGTTTTATTCAAGTATGTCGTTACCATTGTTTCGGTAATGACTAAGAATATTTTTGTTATCCCGACCCTAGTGGTCATATCACATTGAGTCCGACTACGATGAGTTGGTTACGTGTTTCAGAGAACCAAGTTTGATGTAGCGTCCGACTTAAACCAAACGATTGAAATTAAAGCGATCAATAGAAGTATCGCGCTCATTGTTAAAGAAGTTGGTAGCTAGAAACGCTACATGTTAAAATGTGATTATATCACATTAGACCATGAAGGAAGGCATATTCTATTCCAGAATTTGACTCTAAGAGACCTGAGTCTAAGCGTTGCTACATACGATGATAGGTCATTAGAATATGACCCATCGGTCAATTGTAGTAATCAGATTAACTTATCCTATATTTTTTAAGAAGAAGAAGGAGTCTCTGATAAAGAATGAGGTTGTGACATGAAGGTCATGATTGAAAGTCTAACGAGCAGGTGCAAGACCGAGCACCGCCTGCAGTCAAGGAGTCTAAGAGTTAGATACTCGTTCGAAGCAACATAGAAGTTACAGTTATTACCTAAGATGAAGAGATGACGTACGGAGTCATTATACGAGCCCTGTTTCGTTGATGATTCCGGGACGTAATCATCCTAAGGGGGAGATAATTGTAACGCCCGTAGATCCGGGCTAGTCAAATTAGAGGCAATAAAGGTCGAAAATGACTTTTTGGCAAAATATTATTTAGAACAAATAATCATAACCAAGTTGTATTATATGTTACAAGGAAGTTATGACCCATAGAAGTTTCGCAACGGAACCGGCACAACACCGGGAAGCGTAAATAGTGAATTTACGATAGAGCGAGATTTAGCCTTAGCAATCTAAAAAAAAGTCGTAGAATATGTTAAACTAAGAGCGTCGATAAAAGAACGTCCAAATCTGACTTCGTATGAGGAAGTTATGATTTTTCGAAGTTTCAGCTTAACAGTGTACAACCTGAAATTCGAATATTAGATCGAGTGGTTTTAGCCGACACGACATAAACGAGAATCGAAGATCTCGTTAAGTGTAGTGTAACAAGAAAAAGATGGGCGAAAACGGACGTCGGATGAAGAAGTTATGAGAATTTAACGGACCAATCCTGTCCTGGCCTGTTAATAATAAAACTTTTAAAATAAAGTCAAAATTAGCCGACGGAGTCTAAACGAAAGTTGTAGAATACGTTCCCACCATCGCGTGGTTATAAAGAACGTCAAAAACGGAGCTCGTACGCGAAAGTTACGAATTTTTAAAGTTGAAGCATGAACTTGTGAAGCTGATGCATGAAATGATGATGTGGCCGAACTCCCAGCCGTCGGATGAACTCGCTTCGGATGGTGACACCTGGTGCGAGGGTTAGGCCCAGCGTAGCAAAGAGACGCCTAGCGTCCGGAGTACGCCCCGTGTCGGAAAGAATTGTGCCCCGCGTACAGTTGTATTCCCTCGGTCCAGAAGAAGCCACGTCGCCCCACCGAAGCCGCAACACGTGTTGTACGATGAGAGAGTATGCCCAACGTACCTCGGAATTACGCCCAGCGTAACCGAGGCCTCGCAGGCTATAAAAGGGGGCCGAGGCAGCTTCATTTTTCACACAAAAATCATTCTCTCTCTAGTTTCTTTCTCTCTCTAACTCCCCTAAACCCTCCTAAACCCTAGGAAAACCCCCTAGCACCCAAAGGAAGCCCCGAGGCTCCCGGAGTCCCGAGAAAAAGTGTCTTTCGGTTTCGAAACGCTGCTCCGAGCAAGGCCCGGTTTTTTTAAAATCCGCTGTAAGTGAGTTGCGCTTACGCAACTTTTAATATAGCTTTCAAATAATTATAGTAATGTTATTAGGTCCTTAAAATAATTATTTGGGCTATTATTATGAGTTATATTGAGTGTTATTTAACGCTTATATAATAATAATAATAATAATAATAATAATAATAATAATAATAATAATAGTCAGACTATTAATTTGTCACGGTTATCGTTAGACTAAACCCTAGTGGTATTGGTACTAGGTTTTATTGAAGGAAAGTTGTTTTGAGAGTATCGAAGCGCTGTCCGAGTGCTGAGTCACCACCTTTCAGGTGAGTGCATGGTCCCTTTCAGCTTACACATAGATATAAAGTATTTTATATAAATTATGTGCTATGAGTGCATATTATCTGAATACTTGCTATCTATGCTGGATGAATGATCTTATACACGTTTTAAATGATTTAAACTGTATAAGTATTTTATATCTACAAAAATGTTGGGATAAGACATGGGTAGATGTAATAGATGAAATATCAGTTGGATGATGAGTTGAGAGGTGAAATAGACCGTGAGGTGAGGGTGAGAGGTGGACGATGTGAGAAGCCTTTTCCCAAATGATGGCCCCGTCATTCAGGAGAGTATGGATGACAACCACAAACTATTCTAGACAGTCCAGTGGAACACTAGCAGGCTCGCAATCTGTAGGTGTTGTGAACGACGTGTTCACTAGTGTACTCTAAAAAACCCATTGGTATGTATTGCGAGTGGACTCTCGAAAACGATACTATCAATGAACCCCGGCAGATGCGCCTAAAGGACTCTACCGGCAGAAGTGCCTAATAGAGAACCTCATAAACCCGGCAGATACGCCTAAAGGACTATTTCGGCAGATGCGCCCCATAGAGAATGTCACAATTTTGGCAGCTACGCCCTAGTGACAAAACTAGCAGTTGTGCTTAACAGATGCGTCATTTACAACGATGGAATTTGTACCTATTCCTTAGGATACTCCTTAGGAATAAATGAACGAGGAATAGCTGATTCTTAGGGAAGATCCTTAAGAATAAAGAAGATAATGGGGATGGGTAATTGGGTTGATTGTTTAATAGTTTAAATATAATAATTATATTATTGTGGGTTGAAAACCCTATGTACTCACCAGGTTTCCCAACCTGACCCACTCAGTTTATTTATATCACAGGTGTCAATATGAAGTGACATTACACCGAGAGGTTAAAGAGATGTAGATCACTAGTGTAAATAAATGTAAGTTCCGTTTATGCTTATGTTCCTGTATTGACAATGACATCCCAAACGTTTTAAAATGAATAAAATACGTTTCTTCGAAAATGTTTTGATAACGTATTTATCGTATTTTTCTGGGAACAAATTCCACAACATTTTTATGAAAAGAAGTACTCTGATTTTTATAAAGCATAAACAAAATCGGTCTTTTCTGGCCGTGAAAATGGGGATGTCACATAAAGTTAGTTATTATGAGATGGTAATCAAATTGATTCTCATCCCCTCTTGAAAACATACAATACTAGGAAATATATAGATTATGTATAGGGCTGTTGGGCCGTTTATAATAGAACTAATATTGGGCTAAGATATACATGAATACAATATACACTAACATCCCCCTGCAGTTTGATCGGGAGGGAAATGACTGACGTTTAAACTGGAGTGAAACTCTTTGAATAAATTGGTGGGTAGACCTTTGGTGAAGATATCAGCATACTGGGAGGCGGATGGAACATGAAGAACACGTATGTGGCCGAGAGCTACTTTGTCGCGAGCAAAGTGAATGTCGATTTCGATGTGTTTCGTTCGTTGGTGTTGAACTGGGTTGGTTGACATGTAGACCGCACTGACGTTGTCACAATATACAATGGTTGCTTGTGGCGTAGGACAACGAAGTTCAAGAAGAAGATTCCGGAGCCAGGAGATTTCAGCAACAGTGTTGGCAACACCACGATACTCGGCCTCCGTGCTAGATCTAGAAATGGTGCCTTGTCTTTTGGAGGACCAAGAAATAAGGTTGTCTCCAAGAAATACACAGTATCCTGATGTGGAGCGTCTGGTTGTAGGGCATCCCCCCAAATCCGCGTCAGAGTAGGCAATGAGAGATGAAGTGGGGGAGACATATAGTTGAAGCCCATGGTCAAGAGTACCCCGCACATAGCGAAGAATCTGTTTTAGAGCTTGAAGATGGGGCTCGCGGGGATCATGCGTGTATAAGCAAATTTGTTGAACTGCGAAAGTAATGTCAGGTCTAGTGAAAGTGAGATACTGAAGTGTACCTGCTAGACTGCGAAATAAAGTAGGGTCAGCTACGGGTGTGCCGGACGCGTCGAGTTTGTGGAGTGGTTCAGCTGGAGTCCGACATGGATTACAATTTCGCATGTTTGCTCGATCCAAAATCTCATAGGCATACTTCTGTTGAGAGAGGAAAAGACCAGTGGAAGATCGGACAGCAGAGATGCCCAAAAAATAGTTAAGTGGTCCAAGATCTGTCATGGAAAACTCACTGCTAAGTTTGGCAATAATTTGCTGCAAGAGAGATGTAGAAGAAGCTGTCAGTATGATGTCGTCAACATACAGTAATAAATATGCGGTTGCACCAGCTGAGTGAAGAATGAATAATGACGGGTCAGTGCAACTGTGGTGAAAACCAATGGACGTGGCATGATGGGCAAAATGGTGGAACCATGCCTTAGGAGCCTGCTTGAGACCATAAAGGGATCTCTAAAGACGACATACATGATCAGGAAATTTAGTATCTTTGAAGCCCGGAGGTTGGAACATATATACAGTTTCCTGTAAGTGGCCGTGAAGAAATGCATTCTTTACATCAAGCTGATGAATCGGCCAGTGTCTTGAGACAGCAATGCTGAGAACTGTGCGTATGGTGGCCGGTTTGACAACCGGGCTGAATGTCTCATTGCAGTCGATGCCTTGTTGTTGACTGCGACCATTCGCTACAAGTCTTGCTTTGTAGCGAGAGAGAGAGAGAGAGAGAGAGAGATCCATCTGCATTAAATTTGTGGCGAAAAAGCCACATAGACCTGATAATATTAACCCCTTGGGGTCTGGGGACAAGGGTCCAAGTCCTGTTCGAGATAAGGGCATTGTAGTCATCAAGCATAGTCTGACGCCAGTTAGGGTCCTTAATAGCCTGTAGATGTGACGAGGGGACAGGGGAGAGAGAAGAGGTGTGGAGATTTAACTTTTGGATGGGTTTTGCGATACCATTACAGGATCGAGTGGTCATGGAATGTGTACGAGGAGGAGGTATATTGGTGTTATGATCTGAGGATTCAGTAGGAGATGGAGGGTGCTCGGTTTGAGAAGTAGAGGGAAAGAGGGGAGGAGGTTCAGAGGGGGGGGGGGGGTTTGTTGGGGTAGGGTCGGGTGTAGTGGTGTTTGGGTGAGGGAATAATTTAGAGCGGAAGTATGGTGAAGGATCGGAGGTGTCGTCAAGGAAAGAGTAGGATGGAGAGTCATTTGGTGATACTGCTTTGAAAGGAAAGAAATTTTCATCAAAGGTGACATGACGAGATATAATGATGGTGCGAGAGTTGAGGTCGAGACATCAAAAACCTCGATGGTGAGATGGATACCCAAGAAACACACATGGTAAGGATCTAGGGGATAGTTTGTGAGAGGTGGTGATCTGAGGGAAACAAAGACATCCAAAAGTTTTGAGATGGTTATAAGTGGGATGTTTTTGGAGTAGTCGGTATGTGGGTGTGTCATTTTGAATGGAGGTGGAAGGTAGAATATTTAAGAGATGAGTTGCCATGTGGAGTGCTTCGACCCAATAGGTGGGTGGTAGATGGGCTTGGAATAGTAGAGTATGAATGATGTTATTGATTGAGCGAAGCATACATTCAGATTTTCCGTTTTGTTGGGATGTATGAGGGCATGAAAAACGAAAGTTGATTCCATGTGTGGCAAAGAAATCATGAAATTGTTTATTGTTGTATTCCCCCCCCCCCCATTATCACATTGGAAGGATTTGATGGTGGTGTTGAATTGGTTTTTGATATATGTGAAAAATTCAAGAAATTTGGAGTAAACATCAGATTTTTGTTTTAATGGGTACACCCAAAGATAGTGAGAGTAGTGGTCAAGAAAGATAACATAATATTTTAAACCACTTATACTAGTAATAGGAGAGGTCCAAACATCAGAGTGTATAATGTCAAATGCATGAGAAACAATAGAATTAGAAGAACTAAATGGAAGTTTGACATGTTTTCCAGTTTGACAAGCATGACACAAAGAAGTAAAGTCATTTTTGTTACATGGAATCAATTTATTGGATAAAAGAAATTGTAAAACATGGCTGCCAGGATGACCAAGGCATTGGTACCAAACGGAAGAGCTTGTGGAAACGAGAGCTTGACGAGTTTGAGGTAGAACCGGGTAGAGCGGACCATCACTGTCACATCAGATTAGGGGTAGACGGGTCCTGTAATCCTTGACAGTAAAACCAAATTCATCAAATTCAATAGAGCATTTATTTTGATGAGTGAATCTGCGTACATAAATTAGATTTTTGATGATTGAAGGTGTAATGAGGACATTGTTTAGATAAAGAGGACGATGGTTGTTTTGTATAGGAAATAAGGTATGGCCTGTCGCAACTACAGGTATTTTGGTCCCGTCACCAACTAGGATATTATGAAAAGTATTCTTATCAAGAAAGGATTGGAGTATACCTTGGTTGGCATGAACGTGGTCCGTTACACCCGTGTCCATAATCCATTCGATCGACTCTTGAAGAGACATGGAGCTAAATGATTGTGGAAGGGCTGTGGGCTGTTGTTCGGTCCCAAACCAGGCCCACAGTGGTGTTATTGGAGCATTTATGTGTTGGGCTGGTGCAGAGGAAGTGGCAGCTAGATGGGCTTGTGCAACAGGTAGGTGAGGCCATGAAGGAGGTGGGCCAAGAAGGCCTGGAGCCTGTTGCCGTGAGTTGGCAGCCCAATAAGGAGTATTGCTGGGGCGATGCTGTTGAGTCCAAGGGATTTGAGAAGAACCTGGCGGCGGGATGTAAACCCAACCGTACTGCTGTGGTGGACGTGAGGGTCCATTGGAGTTAGACCCTTGTTGGCGTCGTCGGTTTTGGGAGGTCCGGTGGTCTTGGTGGCGGTCCTGACGGCGGCTGCTGTCGGTGGTAGTGTGCAATAGCGATGAGGAAGATGAGTGTTCACTATGAGCGGAGGATTGAAGGGGTCGATGAAGGAGAATCCGTTGTTCTTCAGAAAGTAAAATTGAGCAGGTATCTTCAAAGGATGGGAATGGGATAGGATGACGGATGATGCCAACGACATTATCAAAGCGGGAAGATAACCCATTAATGGCATAAATGACAAGATTTTTATCAGGAACCTTTGCTTGAGGGTCGAGATTCTCCAGGAGGTCGGCAATAGACTTGATTTTTGTGAAGTAGGCAGTGACACTAAGATCACCCATGGAGAGATTTCGAAGCTCGGTGTCAAGTTGGATTGCTCTCGAATCTTTATTGTCGCGAAAGAGACGTTCGATGGTAAGCCAAACTTGTCTAGCGTAGGTGGCTCGTTTCAGAATCATATTAAGGGTATTTTGGGAAAGGGTTGAGTAAATCCATCCTTTAACAGTCGAATCAACTTTCTTCCAGTTAGGATCAGTGGGCTTTGGAGTGGGATCATCATACGTGTCATCAATATGGTCGAGAGCATCGTATGCTTCACAGTAAGTTGTGAATAGTTCACGCCAGGCATCATAATTCAGCCTTTCAAGATCAAAGTTAAGAGGAATATGAGATTTGATGTTGTTAACACAAAAAACTTTGTGTATTGGTGTTGCAGGTTCAGACATGATGATGATAACAAAAGGAGAAGCAAGATTTAGGGTTGAAGATGAAGACTACGGCTTTGGGAAGGAGAGAAGAAGAAAGGAGAAATTTTAGGAGAATATCTCTGATACCATATTATGAGATGGTAATCAAATTGATTCCCATCCCCTCTTGAAAACGTACAATACAAGAAATATATAGATTATGTACAGGGCTGTTGGGCCGTTTATAATAGAACTAATATTGGGCTAAGATATACACGAATACAATATACACTAACATTAGTTGCTTAAATGTGTTAGAGAGCATTATTTGATCATAATATTTGTTTGATTGTTTATCTTGATCATAGATAGATAATTCTTAGATCTAGTCATTCATAGTCCAAATATATCTTAAAACCAATTTGGTGTTCTTAATTTGCATGATTATTGCGGTTAAAGTTCATAAATTGACATATGTTAGTTAGTCTGATCAAGATAACTAGTAACCTCTAATTTGGTAACCAACATAATTAATCCATTGTTTGAAATTAACCATAGAAAAAGGGGGGATTCAAAGCAAAACAAAAGTATCTCTTTCTCTTGATTGAAAATTGTTCTTAGTTGTTTGCTTAATGTTTAAAGTATTTGGTTATTTAATTTAAGTTTTTCTGAACTTGAAAAATCAAACAAGACCCCCATTTAAGAATTTCTTTTAGTTTAATTATTAGCATTATTTTCTTAATTAGAACACAGTTCCCTGTGATCGACTCTTTACCTAGTCTACTTTACTATCATGCAACTAAATACATTGTCTATTGTGTTTTAGCCGAGCTGAATAGTTAGGATATAAATATTAAAGCTTCTAAGTGATTATATAAACCACATCAAGTTTTTGGCGCCGTTGCCGGGGAACAATTTATTTTAGTTGAATTTGATTGCTTTTAGTTAATCGATCTTTTTTGTGGGGTAAAATCTGCAAAAAAAAAGTTACTTTTATGCTTTATTTAGTTTTCTCTCAGATTCCACGGCATGGTGATCTATTTGCCATGACATGGGAACAAACGATTTTAGTTTTCTGTTTTAATTCGTTTTTGTTCATTTTAAGAGTTTTTATTTGTTTTATTTTAGTAGTTCATGACGAGGGGATTGTTGGATTAGGTGTCTAAGCCCATAACTATAATTGGTATGTACTTGACCCGATAGTAGCATGGTCCTTTTGGGTTGCCTTCACTGGAGCAATTTGATAGGAAGGATTTTTGAGAAAGAGGTTATTTGTGATTTATTAATATATTATAAGAAAAATATATTAATTGATAAATCATGTTATTTAATTGGTATTGATCAGGAATTAATTTGGAATTAGTTTAGTGATAAAAAAGATTGATTAAATTAATTGGGACTGATTAAGTAAATCAGTGATACATATAGTTTAGGTTAATGATCGATGTTGATTGGGGATGGACTAAATCTATGTGAGAGTCCATGAAGAGTTAGTCCAAAAGGCTATCAAACGAGTTATTGGATTAAAGGCCCAAGTGAATGAATTAGGGTTTACAAGTTGAAACCCTAGGAATTCCAGACTATAAATGTAACCCCTAACACTCCTAAAATCGGCCAAGACTTCCAAGAAGAGACCCTAGCCAAATTTTGGTGCCTCCTTAACCTCTCTCTCATAATCCTCCACTGATCTTGGTGTTTGTGACTTATTTGAAGTATCACATTTGAGGTACTAAGCTCATGAAAGACCAAGTTCTACAAGCTACAACCAAGAGGCATTCATCTAACTTGTTTTATTTTGTAAATCTCTAAATTATATGCTAGTTAGGGTTGATGCTTTGGATAAATGAAAATTGCATGTATAACTTTAGAAAACTTATATCCAAAGCATTAGGGTTGTATGTGCACCATAAGATTTTTATAGTGTTCAAAACCCATCAGGGACCATCTTTTAAAATTTTGCCACCCTTTGACGATCTAGAATCTGAATTCCACAAAAAGGACAAAAAGAAAGGCGAATCGAGTAGTGGTTTCAAATCCGACGAGGTATCCACTTTCGAGAGAACGCCAAACAAGAAATGAATAGGATACGAACCAGAAAACGAGAGTGATACCAAAGGGGATGATGAAAAAAGCAAACCCGACAACACAATGACGCACATAACTGTTGGATTAGGTGTCTAAGCCATTAACTATAATTGGTATTAACTTGAATTGATAGTAGCACTGTCCTTTTGGGTAGCCCTCAAAGCTAGAAATTAAGCATGATTATACTGGAGAGAAGGTTAACTTATTATGTGATTAATAAATTAGAATAAATGATTTGTTAATATATTATGAGATTAATATATTAATTAATCATAATATTTGATTAATAAATGATCAGAATTTAATCATAATTAATTTTGGGATTAATTTGATTAGTTAAATAATGTAAGGGTTGTTTGACAATTTATTGATAATTGAGGAAAATGCTCTAGAACCTCCTTAAGAGAGGTTAGATGAAATCTTCTAGGGAAGGCCTAGAAATTTCATCCAAAGGCTCTTGGATGGAGGCATGTAGGCTGCTTTGTCACCAAGGAAATGGATTAGAGTTTCCACCCTTAAACCCTAGCTTTGGATCTATGCTACCTTACTTATATAAGGAGCCTTGACCTTCACATTTTTGGCACTACTAACCCTAAGAAAGATCTAACCGAAATTCCCTTCTCCTCTCTCCATAATCGTTAGTTTCTTGCCCTGGGTGTGAACCAATAGAGGCGCGACACTTGTGGCGCTTGCTACCAAACGCTTGGAAGAAGAAATCAAGGTTGTTTACTACAACAATCTTCAAGGTTGGTATTTCTTGTTCTTATGAGTTTGTTAGTTCATAGGAAAATTTTTGTAGTCCAGGGTTCATAGTATGTTGCTTTACTTGAAAGACATAGATCAAACTAGGTTGCATGTGCCCTAATTAATTGAAATTGTTTTTGATTATTTTCCGCTTATGGAATTGAACTTGTAACACCATAAATCCATCAATAACAACCATGACAGTGGAAAGGTACAATCGGTGAATGAGAGACGATAACTGGTCGGGTGTTGTACCACCCGAAATTCTAGCTGCAACTAATTTTGAGATTAAGGGACAGATACTTAATATGCTAAAGGACATCACATTCTTTGAAAAGGACCATGAGGATTCATACAAGCACATTGACGAGGTATTGGAAATTGCAAACTACTTCAATGTACCCAATGTTACACGTGATGAAGTGTTGCTAAAGATGCTTCTAGTTGCGTTTAAAGGAGCAACAAAAGATTGGTTGGAATCACTTGCACCTGGGTCTATCATTACATGGGCAAATTTCAGGAACGATTTTATTCAACAATTTAGTCCACCTTCATAGATTGCCAAATTGAAGAAGAATATTTTTAATTTCCAACAACATGATGGGGAGTCGTTATGTGAAGCTTGGGAGTGCTAAAATGGAATGTTATGAATTTTCCCTCAACATGACTTAAATATGCAACTAGAAATTACAACTTTCTCTGATGGAATAAATGTGAGCACCATAAAACTATTAAATTATCAAGGACCTATGATAAAAAAGAATACCGCGACGAACAAAACTCTTATTGAAGAATTTGCCAAGCATTCAAGGGAATACCACAACCCAAGAGAGGATTTTACTAGGGGAAAATAAAATGGAGATGGAGGTCAGTTCATGCAATACTAGTTGGGTGTGATACTTGTAGTGGTCCACATCTTACAAAGGATTGTGATTTGGATGTAAAAAGATACAAGAAGGCTCAAGTGTCACACCCCAAAACCGAGAACGGCGGAAACATTCTAGGGCTGAGGACGATCTACAACTTTTGTTTAGACTCCGTCGGCTAATTTTGAATTTATTTTTAATATTATATTTTTAATAGGCCGGGGCATGAAAAGTCCGTTAAAATTCCATAACTCCTTCATCCGATGTCTGTTTTCGCCAGACTTTTTACCGTTGTAATACCATTGATGAGATCTTCGATTCTCGTTTAGGTCATGTTGGCAAAAAGATGCTCGATCTCGATTTCGAGTTTTTAGCTGTCTACTACTATGTCTGAAATTTCGAAAAATCATAACTTCCTCATATGAAGTCAGATTTGGGCATTATTTTTATGTATGCTTACGGTTTTGGGATATCTAAAACTTTCATTTAGATACCTAAGGCTAAAAATTATTGTATTGAAACTTCGCGTTTTACGTCTATCAGTGTTGCCGATTTTTGCTGCGAATCTTAGATTGGTCATAACTTCTTCGCTATAACTCGGATTTTAGTGCTCTTTATATGCATGAAAACCTTGATACGATTCCTACCGCTTTATTTAACCAAAATAATATTTTAAGAAAGTTAAATTTTTACTTTTTTTTGACAGGTGTTACATTTCATTGTCTCGAAATATCGGGTTGTCACATCATCCCCCCGTTAGAGGGAATTTCGTCCCGAAATTAGTGTTTAACCAGAATTGATACTATGCTACGGATAGAAGTTTTATTTGATCCTCGTGTTCCCAAGTGAATTCAGATCCTCGCATGGCCTTCCAGCGAACCTTTCACTATCGGGGAATGGCTTTGTTTCTTTCGTTTGCCTTCACTAGGGTGATAACTCTTCCTGGTCAGATGCGCGTTGCATGTTCTCGTGCCTGTGAATATTGTACTCCTTGGAGGTGTTGACTCTGCTCTTCCTTACTTTGGGAGTAGATAAGGATGTCATTGATGATCCGTCTTTCCTCTTCACAAACTAGACCGATGCTTCCCATGGTAAGAAGCTTGGCCTAATGAATCCCTTCTTGAAAAGTTCGTTAAGCTGACTAGAAAAAGCTATGCATCACCGCTAGAGGTAGACGATAAGGCGATTTGGCTACCGGGGTAGTCGTTGAAACTAAGTCGATTCCGAAACTCGAGTTGTCGCTGTGGTGGAAGAGTTGCGTACTTCTGGAATGTTCTGAATGTTTTTCACCTCCTGGCTCGTATTGACGATGTGTAAAAGGAATGTATGCCATTACTTTCGCAAGCACTTCTGAGCTTGCATACACGAAATGATGAGAAGGTTCGTACTTGATTCGTTGCAGCAAATAACTAGAGCTTCGTTGTTTAGGGAGGTTAGGACGAGCTGCTCTATCAAAGCACATGATGTCGGTTCAACATAGACTTAACCAACTCATACTATTTATGACATCAAAATTCTTAGGGTGGGTTAGATGTCGTGAAGATCTAAAAGAAAGTATGATTACTTATTAATTAAGGAAGAAAATATAGGTTCTTCTAAGTTTATTCTCAAGGAAGAATGATGACTCGTAGTCTTAGGTAGTCTCCGTCCTGAAGTTCATATTAGAAGTCATACATGGTTCGTCAATCACAGTCTCGTGTATACAAGTTGTATATGATTAAGATTGAAAAGGTAGTCGAATAAATGATTCTTCTTTAAGCTCACATCCAAACGAGGAAAAGAAGTTAAAGTGGAATCATCAAATCTAAACCTGTAGCACCTTGATCATATACCACCCTTGTGTATACATTCTTCAGCGATAGATCAACCGTAAGGGTCCTTGGTTTGAACTTGATGTACTGTACGAGTGGTACTTCCGGGAGGTTTGCTGAGTTTTCTTTGGAAAGGATAAGAAGCATGAGGGACTCTATGCATGAGTACCTCGGAGTTCTGTAATGACGGCTTCACTTAGAAAGGCGATTTCGGAGAAAGAGATGTGCGCACGAAACTAGTATTGTGAGGATCGAATTGAGTCAAGTTGTATGATGATATCGGACTTACTTGGAAATAAAGGTATTAGATTTGATCATAAGGTTGTTACAGACAAAACACAACAGTGCAACTTTTAACAGAGTTACAGTACTTTAGTTTTACTACAAGACTATTGCTGCGAACAAGGTATACTACAAAAGGCAAGTATATGCAGCACGAGGATCCCCTATACTGACAGGATCTCACAAAAGATAAGACTCGAGTTGCACTAGTTTTAAACATGTTTAACATCATACTTAATACTGACGATTAGAAGTGAACCCCTATTATAATCGGGTACCTCATTGCCCTTTTTCCATTCTGAGGTCAAACTCCTCCTGTTCCATTGTCATTCTTCTTTGTTGGTCAGTCCCTCTTGAAGTGTCCCATTACGCCACATAGATGACATATCTGAGAAATTTCGACATTGGTGGTTGAAGTAATTTGTTGGATCCGAGTCCTGCACAAGCAGGTAGTGTGTCAGTTCTTGTTGTAGGTCTTGCAGTGTAACAGACGACAACTACCTAGGTGATGGAAGCTACACTTATTGCACTTTGGTAGGTTTCCAGCATACTGTCTGGCTGGGTTATGGGAAATTGGGATACCGGAAGGGATGGTAGTAAGAGGTACATATGTCGTGGCTGCGAAGGTTGCCACAGGTTGTTATCTTTTGTTCGCCCCTTGGGGTGATTTTCCTTTAAATTTATCCCAGAACTTTCGTTTGTTATTCTTGGGCTTGAGATTCGGGGTGTCGTGGTATTTTGTTACTCGTGGGTGTACTTGGTTGTTACTTGGATTGGAATTATTGAAAACCATCCCGCTAACATTTGCGTTGTTAGCATTAAGGTGAGTCAGAACAGCTGTCACGATAGCTGAGACTGCAGCTTGAAAGGTAGCTGCATCAATCTGAAGAGTTGGTGTTTGGCTGATGGGTTGATTACTTTTCTTCGGCGTAATGATTCTGTAACAAGAAAGAAAAGGAGTTCGTGAGATATTATGGTTGAACCTAGATGTATTTCGATGGTTCATGTAAAGAGTAGAAATATGTTCTCAGGGGTTTGACCAACATCCCTATGATGCAGTCCTGGTACAGAGTACAAGTAAGTTTGTAGAATGGTCTCAAGACGTTTGATTTTCAAACCAGAATACCATCGGTTGGTAAATAACATGATCCAACCTTTGAGAGAGATTTGGGAATGATCCCTGAGCTAAATTGCCCTAGTTCAATAACTTGACTAGAGTGGGTTTCAGATAGATCCTAACGAAAGTATGATGAAAGTATTTGAACAAAGAGTGACACCGGAGTTAGCCGACTTTTAAAAATCGACGTTCATGACGTAATAAGTTTGAGAAAATTGATTTTGAAGAAGGTATTACATCACATCCGGAGTAGAAAGGTTTTGGCCGCAAAAGGCCTAACTAACAGTACTTACAGTACAAGGTAGTTACATAGAAAAATGCTACATAGGACATATACAGGAAAACGATTTCCTTAAACAAGGAAGGAAAAATAAAGCATTTCTTACTGGCGGCGGTCATCCCTCTGGTGAACTCTCAGTTCAGCCAATTGACGTTCCATTATCAAGTAGGTGTCTTTCGTACACTCTCTGACGTACTCGTAGCTCTATGACTTCAGCTCGTGTTTCAGCTAATGCTTGCAGCAGGGTCTCGTGGTCTCTCTCAGATCTCTCACGAGTGTTTTCAAGATGATTGTTGCGGATGGTATGCATTCTAGCATTGGCATTAACCTCTTCGATACTATGGAGAGTCGTCCTGCCTTGAATTTTGTTTCGGGGAACTTTACGGACTAGGATTGATAGAACTCTGTCTGTTGAGCTCCCTTCGTTTACGTTGTAGAAGCTTCGGTCTCCATTAAATAGCATAGGTTGATCTTGCTCTTTGCTCCATGTTTCCATGCAGTCTGCCCAAGGAGGCGTCGGGCCATGAAAAGTTGGGACGAGGGTTAGGATTTAGAATGGGAGTTACCGGGGGTAGGTTCTTAACCTCCGGTTCGGAGTTATCATCATCCAAAAGGTCTTCAGCATGGTGATCATTCAAAGGGATTGGATGATCATTCTCGGGTTCTTCTCCAAATCATCCAGCATTGTCTTCGTTCGGAAGGTATGGGTTGCCGTGGGGATGGAGTCCAGCCATGTTATCTACGCGAGAATTGGGGTAAGAAAATAATTATTAGACGAACTATCTAGATAATTATTAGATAATCTTCATTAGTTACATCATTATTTGTAAAGTGTATACCAGTTATATGAAATCAAAACAGGATAGGCCTTCGAATAAGTGACCTCAACTCCAAATTCACAAGGAACCGGGGTAAAGCAGAATTTCACAGATTCTAAGTCTATGACATCCTAGTTACATATAACCTTAGTATATCCACTTAGCAACTATCAACTTAGTAATGAAGATCCTTTTTAGTTCTCAATTAATTAATTATAGTAACACAAAATACTCCTATGGCATTTTAGACTTAGGTTCTGTTATAATGTTCTCATTGTGGTAGTGTTGGTAAGTTTTTAGACTTGTTGACACATCACAACCATTCCTGGGCATGTGCTAATCACTCATCGGACCAGCATAGTGGATCAGGCTATGCCATTCCCAGGAATGACCATACATCCCCGAGCTTACCTGTGATATTCAACAATCGTAATACTTTTGTTCTTGTCATTGTGACACGGATTTTAGTATGAATGCAGGCACGTATACTCAATCAAGTATTTTATTATTTAAAAGTATAAACTCTTGGTCAGAGTATTTTTAATCCCATTGTATTTATAGTCAGTATATCTTTTATGGGTTGATATACTTAATTCTCTATAAACAATGCTCTGATACCAATCTGTCACACCCCAAAACCGAGAACGGCGGAAATGTTCTGGGGCTGAGGACGTCATGTAATGTATCACAACAATGCAAAGTAGTAAACAAGCAACAACAACATCCATTGCATTAATAGTATAATTTTAATTACAAGTGTGTTCTTTCATAGTATAAGACAACATAATGAACAATCAAAATAAAAGAGGAGTCTTGATTTCTCCGTCTTCACAAAACTTGGTCGTCGTACCTGTCTATTTTGTAACCTGAGAATACAAGTATTTTGAAAGCGAGTATCAGCAATAAAGTTGGTGAATTCATAAGTATTAATTTGTCTTTGATTTGTAAAACTAGAATATAAAAACTTGTAAACATTAGGAAAAAGTATGTATAAGTAAGAACTAATAGAAAGTAGTTGAAAACGTTTGAACACCCTAGCAAATCCCTATGATTTCTATTAGTATAAAGAGTAGTCTTCTACCAAGGCCTAACTATTTTGAAAGTACGCATCACTGTAAATGTGACGGTTTTTCCCTGTTTAACTAGTGTTATAAAACTATAGTCTACCTCATTGATTATGTAAATGTGTCACAAAATAATGGTAGTAATATAATTATATAAGTATTAGTCTACCTTGTCGTTTGTGCGAATGTATCACAAAGTAAAGGAAATGAACTAATAACTTAAATATTATCCTTTGGTACTCGGATAAACACGGCATAGGAATTACCGAATGATATTAACTGTAGTCATCCAAAGATGTACATTTACCTCTGTTGCTAACAGCTGGGTGTAGGAATAGTTAGCCCCTTAAAGTATACCTATAATGGTATCAACCGTAGACATCCGTAGATGTGCATTTACCTCTGTAGCTAACAGAGGTTATAGGAATGGTTAGCCCTGCAAAGTATCCGTTTGTACTAGGATAGATAGATCTAATCTACATGTATAATATGTAATAGTATCTCATCATATAGTATCTAGGTAAAAGTATCCTTATAAGAGGATTCATGTAAGCGTATCTATGTAAACATATTCATGTAAGTGCATCTATGTAAACGTATTCATGTAGCATGTAACGTATTGTATAGACTCATGAATGAACTGACTCTTGTGTGATTCCTTGTACTTGGAATGGTAAATAGTATCTCCTAACTATACCTATTATAGTTACTAGTAATGTACGTGTATAACCTGAAGTATGCCTTTGCTACCCAAAGGTACTGAATTCATTGAGGAAAACTTTTATGTCTACATATGTACACATGATATATAACTAATATTTAGACGACATTCGGACGGATAACCGATATCCCATAGCCACATCCCAATGAGGAAAAGGAAATAGAGTGAGTTAGCCTCCCTAAGTCCTTTAAACATTACTTATATAACTATACATATATGGGCATGCATTTGATAATATAAAAGCATAAAAGAAGTTTTGTAAACCTTTGAAAAATATTAATATCTAAGAAAAGATCGACTTGATGTCAGTTTATAAATCGATTGAAAGCATTTTGTTTGATAAGACCGTTTAAGTATAAGGAAAACCTTTGTTTGAAAACACCTTTGTAACAGAGTTTGAAAGGAACTTACAGTGTGTAAGACAGTTTGATAAAGAGTTTTAAACATGTAAAAATGTTTAAGAAAGTCATTTGAAGTAATATGTTTGGTAAAACTGCTAAACGTGTAGTAAATCCATTTGTATACTAGTTATAAATCCCATATGATTGATTAATTAACAGCAAGTATAGCAAAAGATTGATGTTTTTCGTACGAGGTTAATCGTATGTTTACTTGTATTCCCCCCCCCCCCCCCTAAAAGTGTATAAAACCATTTATAACGTATTTGAAAAATATAATTGTAGGGGTATGAACTCACTTGATAGATTGAAGAAAGCGAGACGAAAACCGAGCATAACTTCTACTTGAGAAAGCGGATTTCTCGGGATTCTCGGGAATCTCAGGAGTGTAAAACTTCCTTCTAAACTTGGATATGACAACCGGGACTTCGGGATGGCTCCGAGGGTTTAAACGCAGAGCTTCGGCACGAGAAAGAGAAGAAATGAGCAAATAATCCCAGAACCCTCGCACCCTTTATATAGGGTCTGAATCCTCGGATTACGCTGGGCGTAATCCGGATCAGACCGGTGACTCCTCCTCCTACGGATAATATCGGTACTTATAATTAAATTAAATATTTTAATTATTTAATAAACTTCAAAAATTCATATCTTCCTCATACAAACTCCGTTTTTTACATTCTTTATATCCACAAGTAGGTGAGACTACGATCCACAACTTTCGTTTAGACTCAGTCGGCTAATTTTGAATTTATTTTTAATATTATATTTTTAATAGGCCGGGGCATGAAAAGTCTGTTAAAATTCCATAACTCCTTTATCCGATGTCTGTTTTCGCCAGACTTTTTTCCGTTGTAATACCATTGATGAGATCTTCGATTCTCGTTTAGGTCATGTTGGCAAAAAGCCGCTCGATCTCGATTTCGAGTTTTTAGCTGTCTACTGCTATGTCTGAAACTTCGAAAAATATAACTTCCTCATATGAAGTCAGATTTGGGCATTATTTTTATGTATGCTTACGGTTTTGGGATATCTAAAACTTTCATTTAGATACCTAAGGCTAAAAATTATTGTATTGAAACTTCGCGTTTTACGTCTATCAGTGTTGCCGATTTTTGCTGCGAATCTTAGATTGGTCATAACTTCTTTGTTATAACTCGGATTTTAGTGCTCTTTCTATGCACGAAAAGCTTGATACGATTCCTACCACTTTATTTAACCCAAATAAGATTTTAGGAAAGTTAAATTTTTACTTATAATTGACTGGTGTTACATTTCATTGTCTCGAAATATCGTGTTGTCACATCAAGTTTGGTATTTAAGTGGAGATAAGTGTGATGAAGATTGGGGGAAGCCAAGGTGGGAATGGAAGCCAAATGTGCATGGTTATACCTACTCGTTTTAAATTTATATAACTAACTAAACCTAACTAACTTAATGCACTTAGGTAGTATACCTAGTCGAATTATAGAATAGTAAAGTAAGGTGGGTGTCGATCATAGGGAATGGTATTTTAATTAATAAAATAACTACTAAAGTTAAACTAAGAAAAACAACTAAATTTAGGGTGTTTAATCTGATTTTGCAAGTTCATATTTTATGGGTTTTGAGCAAAAAAAAAAACAATCCTATGGTGCACATGCAAACCATAAAGTTTTGGATCTAGGTTTTTCTAATTGTACATGCAATAATCATCTAAAGCTTGTAAACCCTAAATCTAGCATACAAAATCGAATATTATGACTAAAACAAGTTAGAAACATACCTTTCAATTGTAGCTTGATAACCTTGAACCTTTGAGAACTTAGCACCTCAAATGTGATGCCCTTAATAGATCACAAACACCAAAAGCAATTGGAGAATATTAGAGAGAGGAGGAAGACTAATTTTGGCTCTAGAGATCCTTAGGGTTTAGTGTAGCCGAAAATCAGTTGCCAAGGGGGTCCTTATATAGGTGAGGAATTAGGATGTCAGCCAAATACCTAATCCGGTTGTTTAGGCCATAAGCAGCCCAAAGGAATCTTCTAGAATACCTAGCCTTGGAGAAAATCCTTATGGGCTTCCATAAGATTTCGTCCACCTCTTATCCAAGAGATCCTCAACCCATTTTGGAATTATATTATAATTACAATATCAGTCCCCTTAATTCAAATAACCTCTTTTGACCACAAAATTAATTCTAAATTAATTCTTGACCAATATTAATTAAATAATATGATTTGTCTTTTAATATATTATTCTCATAATATATTAATAAATCACATTTATCCTCTTTCTCCATTATTTATCTAGTCAAGTTGCTTTGGTGAAGGCAACCCAAAAGAACCATGCTACTATCGGGTCAAGTACATACCAATTATAGTTATGGGCTTAGACACCTAATCCAACAATATCAACTTAATTACTCAAACAACTAAAACTTAAGCAAGCAAATAACTAAAGATGATTGTAAATCGAGATAACTATATTACTTCCGTTTTGCTTTGAATCACCCTTTTTCCTATGGTTAGTTTCAAGACATGGATTATCTTCAATTAGTTACCAAAATAAATATTATTAGAAATTTTTGTCCGATCTTCTAATGTTTTCACCAATTTTATGAACTACTAGGCAATGGTCTTACAAAAGTGGACACTACATAGATTATGAAGTTTATTGGGCTATATATGATAGTTCTAAGATTAATTATCTATGATCTAGACAAATAACCAAAAAAATTGTGATCTAATTAATGCTCTCTAGCACAAATAAATCAACTATAGGTATTACCTAGTATAGGATTTGACCAATCACTAGCTCTAGCAATTTAAGATTCATAAACAACTAGGAATTCAAGTTAATGTAATGAAATTGCTCATTACACTACACAAACTTGGAATCTAAGCAACAAAGTTTGAAACTTTTAACATACAAGGCATTGATATATCAAAAACAAGCTAAACCAACTTCAATTAATCCATAAAAAGAGAAACTAACACATAGTATTAGGGTTCATCATTACTAAACAAAATTCTACTGATTTAGCTCATGATTGCAGAAGAAAAATAGATAATCACATACGAAACTAAGGTAGACATTATTAAATCTAAGCAAACTAAATGAATGAAGTGAAATCTTGCTCCAATCTATTAATCTCTTGATCTCCAATCTTCTTGTGCCTTCCAAGGGTTCTTAGAAGGTTATTTTTTGCTCTTTAATCTTAACTTTCTACTCCAGAAGTCCTTCTAGTACAAGTTATGATTTATTAATATATTATAAGTTCTAATATATTAATATAAGATCATATTATTTAATTAGTATTGATCTATAGTTAATCTAGGATTAATTTAGAGATCAAGGATATTACTAATTAAATATTGGCTTCTATATTTATACAGTGTGGGCTAATGCTTATTTGGAATGGACTAGGCTTGCATGGAAAGTCCATGGATACTCTATGGGGCGTTAACCCATGGATCTCATGGAAATGAAGAGACATGGGTATTAGGGTTTACATGGATGTAACCCTAATCCACCACCCTATATAAAGGAGGCTTTGGTTCTTGAAATCAAGCTAGTGGACACTAGTTGAGGTAAGTAAAGCAAGAGGGACGATTTCAAGATAGTAGTGACTATTCTCTCAAAGTTCCAAGTTTGTGGTGATTTGTGATTTCCATTTGAGGCATCCACACTATTGGTGCTAGGATCTAAAACTCCAAGGAATCAACTACAACTACAAGGTAAGTATTTCTACTAGCTTTATTTGTTTCATGTTCCCCATGCCATGCTAGTTAGGATATGAACCTTGGAAAAACAATTATTTGCATGTATCTTAGACAAACATAGATCCAAGGTTTATTAGGGTTGCATGTACACTTAGGAAGTGGTATCAGAGCCTAGGCTTGTTTGTTTGATACTTGATGCAAAATATTGGAAAAAGTCGAAAAACTTGCTGTCTGCCTGATGAACTCGCCGAGTCCATGGGGGTACTCGCCGAGTTCATGTGTATCTTCATCCTACTCGGCAAGTAGGTTCGTGCACTCGGCGAGTAGGAGCCACATAGTGCAAATTTTCGACTTTAGTTGCTGGAAATGGACTAGAAACATTACCCTAAACTGTTTTGGTATTTGAAAACTTGTTTTAGATGGTGTAATGTCTTTGCTAATCCACTTACAACAACTTGTTATCAAAATTACAAAGTTTTATGTGTAATTTTTGATTCATGAAAGTGTTCATATTCATGTTCTTGATCGTATGATGTTTAGATGATCATAGGAATTATTTGTAACATATGTGGTAGATTAATTCATGATCATTATGTGTTTTAATGGAGTCTTCATTTTTATTACCCTATCAAACTCATAAGTTACAAGAAATGAAAAGTTTTGAAAGTTTACAAAACTTGCCCTCAAGTTTTGGAACAAGCAAAGTTATATTAAAAACTTTAGTTCCAACTCTTAGAATTTTAAAAGTTAAAATTCAACCCTTATACTTGTAATATTATAAGTTAATAATATATATATATATATATATATATATATATATATATATATATATATATATATATGTATAAGATTAAAGTCGTCTTACCGCTAGTACGCCTCATTCACGAAGCCGGTCTATAAGGTGGGTATAAGGTTGTTGCCTATAAAATGGCAACTTAATGGGTGTCCACTCTCACCCACCGCTTGCTTGACTGGTGGAGGGTCGTTAGCCGAAAGGGTAAGACAAGGACTTATAAATTCTCATTAAAAGTATGATGAATATTATAAAGTAACTAAATGTTTTATTAAATTCCCAATCTTAGTTACTTTAGGAAAAATGTGAATAAGGTGCTAATCCATGAAATTACACTTTACACTTTGTCTAAGTCGTTAGTGGAACGTGTGTGGTTAACCGGCACACTAACTTGGACTTAACAAGGTAGGTAAAGGGTGACTTAATATTTATCATAGTATCGATGTAGTGTGTGTGGTTAATCGGCACATCGATTGAGGGGTAATTTATTAAGGGTACCAAGTAATTTGCATGGTTACTTCACACCTCATTTTGTGATCCTCGGCATCCCAGTCACAAAACTTGGAGGGCACACTCGAGATTGAAACATGCCTTTGAAAAGTTCATTGAATCTCAAAAGAATCTAGGAGTTTCTAAAAAAAACAAATTAAATATTTTTTAATATTTCAATTTTGGTGGAAATTGGTGAATCGTCATTCACCTACCTTTCAAATATGTTATTACTTAGATTACGGCATACATCTTCTTAGTATAATATATTGTGATTGGGTCCTAGCCTTAATACTACATTTGGGTGTTTTATTAAGGACTATCTCTATATGTAAACTAATCCTTCTTTTTTCTCTTATCAGATGTCTGCAAACAACGCTGCTTCTGGCTCTAATCCTAGTGGCTCCTTTTCTCTTATGAACTTGTATGGGAAAGTCACTTTTGATGGATCCAACTTTAATGAATGGATCAGAAACATCAGAATGATTACTCGCTACGAGGACAAGGAATATGTCCTCGATAAGGAGCTTAAGGAGATTGATGAGACAGTTGATACTCCTCAAGAGATCGCTGAGTTTAGGGCACATGAAAGGGATGCCACCAAAGTGGCATGCATCATGATGGCCACTATGACCGCGGATCTCCAAAAATCCTATGAAGATTTCTACCCCTATGAGATGCACCAATACTTGATGGAAAGATACCATCAAAGTGCTCGTCAAGAGAGGTATGAAATCATCTCCTCAATGATAACAACTCGCATGAAGGATGGTGAACCTATCACGAGCCACATGAAGAAAATGCAAAGATTTGTGGACCGTTTGCTGAAGCTTAATGTGAACTTCCCTGAGGAGCTTGCAATAGATATCTTTTTGCACTCCTTACCTTCATGTTATGATCAATTCCGCATGACATACCACATGAACAAGGAAGAGGTCACACTCAGCAAACTTCAAGGACTCTTAAAGACCGTGGAAAGTGGTCTTAAGGGTAAGGCGATTGTTACTCCTACTCCTACCAACACTGCCCCTGTCTTGGCAATCGGGAAAGGACGAGGGAAGAAGAGAAAGAGTTCTTCGAAGGGTACCAAGGTTAGGACCCTTGATGGCTCTTCTTCAAGTGGAACCAAGAAAGGTTTCATCACTCATTCTTCTGACCCAAAAGAGGCTGAATGCTTCTATTGCCATGAAAAGGCACATTCGAAGCGGAACTGCCCAAAGTACCAGCAAGATGTGAAGGATGAGAAAGTTAAACCCAACCATGCAGGTATTTACACTATCATTTCTAATGACTCACTCAATTCTAACTCTTGGGTCCTTGATACCGGTTGTGGTATTCATATTTGTTGTGACTTGCAGGGACTAAGAAGAAGTGAGAATGTGGAGCAAGGAAGGATAAACTTAATCATGGGGAATAGGAAAGTTACACCTGTCACCAAGATTGGAGTTTATACTTTGTCGCTAAGTAGTGGGTTAAATTTAGATTTGAATAAATGTTGTTACCCTCCAGAAATGGCAAGAAATATTATTTCCTTTCATGCATTGTGTAAACAAGGGTTTACCTTTTCATTTAATAATGAAGTTGGTTCTATTGATGCTTTCTTTAATAATGTTCTTTATTTTAAAGCATTACCTTGTGATGGTGTGTATGAAGCTGTTTCTGTTGTAGATAACTTAGGAAATAATGTGATGTGTATTGATTCTATTAATAATAATAACTTGGATAAAGCATCATTATGGCATTGTCGTCTTGGACATATAAGCAAGAAACACATAGGCCAACTCCAAAAGGATGGAGTCTTGGAGTCGTTTGACCTAAAGTCAGATGATAGTTGCGAATCATGCTTACTTGGAAAAATGACATAGTCACCCTTCACAGGCTCCTGTGAGAGGGGTGAAGGTTTGTTGGACCTTGTACATACGGATGTGTGTGGACCATTCAAACATGCCACAAGGGATGCTAATCGTTATTATTTGACTTTTACTGATGATTACAGTAGATATGGATATGTCTACTTAATCAAGCATAAGTCAGAGACTTTCGAAAGGTTTAAGGAATTTAAACAGGAAGTCGAGAATCAATTGGGCAGGAACATTAAGATGCTTCGATCCGATCGAGGTAGTGAGTATCTTAGTTCAGAATTCCTCGACTATCTTAGGGAATGTGGGATTGTCTCACAATTGACACCTCCCAGGACACCACAGTTGAATGGTGTAGCTGAGAGGCGTAATCGAACCTTGTTGGATATGGTTCGTTCCATGATGAGTCAAGCTTCGCTACTAATCTCATTTTGGGGGTATGCCTTAGAGGCTGCCGCCCATATCCTTAATCTAATCCCTACAAAGAAAGTTGCCAAAACTCCTCACGAGATGTGGGCTGGTAAAGTACCCAAACTAGACCACATCAAGATTTGGGGTTGAGAGGCTTTTGTGAGGCGCGAGACTCATGACAAGCTAGAACCCCGAAGCGAGAGGTTTATTTTCATCGGCTACCCACAAAGATCCTTTGGTTACCTCTTCTACAGACCTAGTGATAATGTGGTCTTTGTAGCAAGAAGAGGAGTCTTTCGAGAGAGAGAGAGAGAGAGAGAGAGAGAGAGAGAGTTTATAATCCAAGGAGATAGTCGGTGGCAAATTGATCTTGAAGAAATTCAAGAGTCAAGTGGTGAAGGAACTTCAAATGCTAGCCCTCAACTTGAGGAGGAAGCTCCTGTTGAGCCAATTGATGAGTCTGTACCTCTGAGACGTTCAACGAGAGTTTGGAATGCACCTGAGCATTACTATGGTTTCCATATTACTGCAGAAGGTGAGACACTTATTAGTGATGAGACACTAGTAGGTCTGGATGAGCCTAACTGCTACACGGAAGCCATGGCAGGCCCTGAGGCTCCTAAATGGAAAGAGGCTATGGATAGCGAGATACAGTCCATGTATGACAATCAAGTTTGGAACTTGGTTGACCATGTACCTGATCGTAAGGTAGTTGGGTGCAAATGGATCTTCAAGAAGAAGACCGACATGGATGGTAATGTACACACTTATAAGGCACGACTAGTTGCAAAGGGTTATTCTCAAATTCCGGGAGTTGATTATGATGAAACTTTTTCACCAGTGGCCAAGATAAAGTCTATTAGGATTCTGTTATCCATTGCTGCATTTCATGACTATGAAATATGGCAAATGGATGTCAAAACCGTTTTCCTTAATGGAAAGTTGGCTGAAGATGTTTACATGGTTCAGCCAGAGGGTTTTGTCAGTACAGAGTACCCCAATAGAGTGTGTAAACTCGAGAAATCCATTTATGGATTGAAACAGGCACCTCGTAGATGGAATCTTTGCTTCGATGAGAAAGTCAAGGAATTTGGCTTTTCAAGGAGTGAAGATGAATCTTGTGTCTATATCAAGGCTAGTGGAAGCATAGTCAGCTTTTTGGTACTGTATGTGGATGACATACAACTCATAGGAAATGACATCCCAACTCTGCAGGAAGTAAAGTCCTGGCTTGGGAAGTGTTTTGCTATGAAGGACCTTGGTGAAGCTACCTATATCCTAGGGATAAGGATTTTGAGAAATAGGAGTAAAAGACTAATTGGACTTAGTCAAAGCACCTATGTGGACAAAGTGTTGAAAAGATTCAACATGCATAACTCCAAGAACGGTGAGTTACCCATTCAGAGTAACGCCAGAATGAGTAAGACACAAAGCCCTAGTACTGAGGCTGAGATAGCAGAAATGAGTCGACTACCTTATGCTTCAGCTGTAGTATCGATCATGTATGCTATGACGTGTACTCGACCTGATGTAGCTTTTGCTTTGAGCATGGTTAGCAGGTATCAGGGGAACCCTGTCAAGGCACACTGGATTGCGGTAAAGAATATCCTCAAGTACCTACGAAGGACTGGGTCCTTACCCTTGGTGGGAGTGATAGCTTGAGAGTTGTAGGGTATAGTGATGCTATCTTTCAGACTGACAGGGATAATTTCCGCTCTCAGTCGGGATGGGTCTTTACCCTAAACGGAGGGGCAATCACTTGGAAGAGTTCCAAGTAGGAGATAGTGGCTGATTCCACTTGTGAATCAGAGTATATAGCAGCAAGCGAGGCAGCAAAAGAGGCTATATGGCTAAAGAACTTCATCGGAGACCTTGGAGTTGTACCAGCTATAAAGGAGCCAATGGAGATTTTCTGTGACAGCAGTAGTGCGGTTTCCTTAGCCAAGGAACCAAGAGATCATGGGAGATCCAGACGCATTGACAGAAAATATCACTTCATCAGACATCGAATAGAAGAAGGAATCCTCATGGCAAAGAGGGTATCATCGGATGAGAACCCAGCAGATCCCCTCACGAAGAGACTGAGTAGGGTTAAGCATCTCCAGCGTGCTCGGAGCATAGGGCTGAAGGATGATATAAGTTTTAATAGTTAGATAAATTATGAAATTTGTAAAGTGTAATTGACATTAGATGATGAATAAAAGGTGTTTTATTTATGAGTAAAGTGTTGCTATCTCTTGTTGATCGTTTACTATATTTTGTTTGCATGTTTTGACTTCCAGAATAATTGTGTTTGGTATATCATATTATTCAAACCTCCACAGTCGGTCATATGTCGAAAGTAGGTATGAATCAAGACTGTCATGATTGGTTACAGAGGTCTAAGGTGTTGGACATGGCTACAACAATCATGAGTGCTCATAAGTTCTGAGCATTGGACTCAACCCACGCTCACTGGAATCACTTCATGGAATTTTATCTCAAGTGATCGTGAGACGGTAATATCATATAAGTCTTGAAATCTAGAGATATGATTTGTTACTTATGAGTTGGTTATACATTGATTGTACGAAAACGCATTGGTAACTCGATGTTATAAAACGTGCTTTTATTTGTAATTCAATGAGTGGTAGAACAAACATATGAGTCGAAGTTTATTTGTTCCTTCTAGGATTAGAAGCGATATCTGGGCCCCTAGATGATTTTGTTTTGACCTATGTACCGGGCCCGGTCAGAACTAAATTGATGTGTTCAGTTAAGTTCTATGTCAAACAAATCGGAAATCGGGAAACAAATGTTGGACAATAAGTAAGACCATGTTCCATGTATTTGTCCGACTGATATCTAGAACAGAGGATTATATGATCACTTATCTTAAATGGTGCGTTCTTGTTCAACAGAGTTTAAAGAGCTACGATTGTTGATCGGTTCCTGAAGTCATACTTGCAACTATAGTTATTAGACTTATCCAAGTGGGACACTGTTGGATATAGTGTCTAAGTCCATAACTATATTTGTATGTACTTGACCCGACCCGGCATGGTCCATTTGGGTTGCACTTCACCCGAACAATTTATGGATAATCTTTTGAGAATAGTACAAGTTATGATTTATTAATATATTATAAGTTCTAATATATTAATACAAGATCATATTATTTAATTAGTATTGATCTATAATTAATCTAGGATTAATTTAGAGATCAAGGATATTACTAATTAAATATAGGCTTCTATATTTATATAGTGTGGGCTAATGCTTATTTGGAATGGGCAAGGCTTGCATGGAAAGTCCATGGATACTCCATGGAGCTTTAACCCATGGATCTCATGGAAATGAAGAGACATGGGTATTAGGGTTTACATGGATGTAACCCTAATCCACCACACTATATAAAGGAGGCTTTGGTTCTTGAAATCAAGCTAGTGGACACTAGTTGAGGTGAGTAAAGCAAGAGGGCTGATAATAAGATAGTAGTGACTATTCTCTCAAAGTTCCAAGTTTGTGGTGATTTGTGATTTCCATTTGAGGCATCCACACTAGCTTTATTTGTTTCATGTTCCCCATGCCATGCTAGTTAGGATATGAACCTTGGAAAAACAATTATTTGCAGGTATCTTAGACAAACATAGATCCAAGGTTTATTAGGGTTGCATGTACACTTAAGAATTGTTAGAATGCTCAAAACCCATCACTTCTTTCGACCTAATGATCAGAATATATATACTTTCCAAAATCTAGTCGCCATGACGTGGGATATAGATGCCACATTGTGGCGGTCATGCTAAACCTGTATGCAATAAGTAATCCTTGCTTTGCCATAGAAGATTCTGGACTTGACACGTGGTCACGTCGTGGCAGGTATTGTATCACTTCGTGAAGATGGTTTTTGCTGGGTTCGAGAAGATTCTTTATGGTACGCCATGGGAATCATATGTCCACATTGTGGGAACTTCCTTTTGCACGTTTTCTACATCCTTCTTCTCCTAAATTCAACTCCAGTCCTCTAAGTATCCAACTTTCATCAATTTCAGCTGCTTTTCCTTAAGAATTTCCTTTTTGGCTACAAAGGAGAATTCAAACATTATAAGTACCAAATATCTTTGCACTTTACCAAAATTTAGCTTAAATGTATTAAAATAATCCCTAAATAAGTGTATAAATGTGACAATATCAAAATACCTCACACTTGCCTTTTGCTTGCTCTCAAGCAAAACTTATTTTAATACATCACTTAGAAATTTTCCCACCAATATCATACAAAACAATCCGAATTGAACTCGCTAATTATGCATCACTTCAATGTATGTATTTGTGTCTAAAACCTAACTACTTCCGAAGCCCTAAATACTTACGATCCTCATAAACGCTTCCTAATTGTTTTGAACAACATTCATTTTATACATCCTGCCGAATCCATCCACAAAAAACTTTCTTAACCTAAAGGTAAAATAACCTAGAAAAAAAATTACAATAGATAATCACTTGACCAATTACCTTATTCTTCACTTTCTTCAACTTGAATCTTCAGTATTTGTAACTTTGAACTTTTCTTCATGATTCTTGATCTTCATACTTTGTAAGCTCTTATTCACTCAACAAACTTTTAAACAACTAATTTTTTTCTTTTTCTATTTTTTTCTATTTTTTCTTCACAACTCACTTTTTTCACTCAAAACTACAAACCTAAAAAGAGAAACATATGCTTAAGAAAAGGAACTTAACTTTAACCCTTATTGGTTAAAGGCATTAGTCTAATGTTCAAGGACTACATAAGCTTTCTTGGATACATTTCAAGTACATGATGCTAAACATTTTATATCCCATAAACTACACAAGGTTGCATATTTTCCTCATGATTTCACTAGGACTGGGAAGCCACAAATACATTAAAACACATTGGCTTAACTAAATCTTAGAGTTCACATAGAATCATCACGGGCTGACACTAACAAACAAGTCTAAATGCAAAAATATCATTTTTTTAAATGAACTAGATTTTCAAAATTAGACTATTTTTGCATGTCTATATAATTAATTTTTAAATTTATAACAATTTTCTAATTAGTAACTTTTATGCTTGAAAATCCTTTTTCGACCCCTACCCCACACTTATTTCATACAATGTTCTCATTGTATGCATAAAACAATTAAAAGCACATAAAAACAATAAAAGGGAGAAAAAAGAACAAACTCATCTGGGGTAGTAGTGGTGAGATTGAATCTGATTGTGGTGGGAAAGCTTTGAATATCTCTAATAGTAAGCTGGAAACTGGACTCCTGCTACTTTTCGTGAGTGTACCGGATAAATAAACGAAAGACCCGCAACTTTGAAAAATATGGTGCGAAAATCTTCAAAATAATGCAATATACTTTACTCATGACGTGAAATAGTAGGAACCACGTCATGATATCGAATGCTAGAGTAACAGACTCGTGATCTTCTGGAGGCTTCATGACGTGACATTATAGTCACCACGCCGTGGAACGAAAATGTCAAAATCTGGAATCGCGTTGAATAAATCGTCACGTCGTGAAAACTGCAACATCACAGAACAAATTTATGCCAAAATGCACTTCTTTGGTATATCTTCAATTCTCTTCATAATAACTTTAAACTTATTCTAGACTTCTTTTTTTTTGTAAAATTCTCTCTAAGTCTCCTCTTCACTCGATACGCACCTCATACTTATCAAAAATTGTGGTCTTCAATTTCGACTCTCAAACTCTCATGGCTTTTTCTCGACAATCAAATAATTTATGCGATAACAAAAATAAGAAGAAATCCTAGAATTGAGACAAGGAAACAAAAACAAACATTCAGTTACAAGTTTTTTAAAAATAAATAAAAAAACACACCAAAATCAAACCAAAAATAAAAATCAAAATTAAAAGGATAATCACTCGTCAGCCTCGTCTCGTGCACCACTCGTTCCATCTTCATCATTCCAGTAGCTCATAATTCTTCCCAAGTAGGAATCTATGGCAACTGAGGTGGCATATTCTCTGGGCGCTCTATGTGGAAATGAGAGTGTAAATTATCCATAGATTGTCCAATGTAGTTGACTACTCCAAAAAAATTGTCTAACCCGGTTTTGAAACGGATCGGTCGAGACTCTACCCATGGGTATATCTCCTCGGGGTGGCAGTTGGGCTCGCTCTCCACCTTGTTGTTGATGGATTTTGAGCAAAGCATACAATCCTATGTGTGCATGCAACCCTAATTGAAGATCTATGTTTTCTCTAATTAAACATAAAATAATGAACAACAAAGTACAAACCCTAGATCTATGGATAATAATCAAATAATAGGGTTATAATACATAACTTTAAGATTGTTATTGTAAACAATCTTGAATCCTTGCTTGAAAGACCTTTGGTAGCAAGCGCCATAAGTGTCGCACCTCTAATGGTTTATAAACAAACTCAAGAAACCAAGGAATACTATAGAGAGAGAATGGAGGAACCAAAAATTCGGCAAAGGGTCTTAGAAAGAAGGGTTAGACGAAATTCCTCATTAAGGAGAGATTATATAGGTGATGGGAAGGTGTAGGATAAGGCAGTTAAATCTAAGTTATCCCTAATCCCTTTACTTGCTCCCTAAGGCATCCAATGCACCCTTAGAGCCCAAGGAAACCCTAAGAGCATATAGATTTCGTTCCCCCTACTATACGGAGGTTCTAGAATTGCCCCATGTTCAAGTATTGAACATTGTCACCTTTAGTCCCTGTAGTTTGAATTAATTCATTTAATCCCAAAAGTAATTCCAAATTAATTTCTGATTAAATATTAATTAAACAATGTGATTTGTAATTAATATATTATTTCCATAATACATTTATAAATCATTTATTTTGATTTGTAATTAATTTATTAACCAAGTAATAAATTAATAAATCATTCTTCTCTCTCTAACAATCATCCTATTCAATTTCCAAGTTTTAAAGCAACCCAAAAGGACTGTGCTACCATCAATTCAAGTTTATACCAATTACAGTTATGGTCTTAGACACCTAATCCAATAGTTTCCCACTAGGATAAGTCTAATATCTATAACGGCCAGTAAAACTACAAAATTGACTAGCAAATTGTAGCTGCCAAAAGCCGCTGTTGAACTCTAACCTAGTTAGTAACGTGTCCTTAGATAAGTGATCAAATATTCCTCCGTTCTACAAGATATCGTATGGACACGAGATATGGATTATAATCAATCTATCTGTCCAAGATTTGTTTCCTGATTTCTGATTTATGACGACTGATATCAGACTACTAATTGAACACATCAATTCAATCTAGGCTTGACCAAGCGCTTTAGATGTCATCATGAAATCATCGAGGGGCCCACATATATCGATTTTCACATTAAGGCAAAAGGAATGGATAAACGTTGAGTCATATGCGTGCACTATTTACTCATCAAATCACGCACAACACTACATTTTATAACATCAAGTTATTGATGCGTTTACGTATTATCAATGCACAACTGACTTGTAAACAACAACTCATATATTTTAGTTTCAAGAATATAATATATTATCGTCTCAAAATTACTCGTGATAAAATCCTTGAAGTAATTATTTGAGTGTGGGTTAATCCAATATTTAACTCCCCATTTCAAAAGTACTCATGAATACTGCAGCAAACCATTGCTATGTCTAACCCCTTAGATAATCTACAGTCCGATTCATGACAGTCTTAATTCACTTCTTACTTCCAAAAGTATGATCGACTATGGATGTTTGAATAATCCAATTATTTGATAAGTTAAACATGCGAAGTTACACACAATAATAACCTAATTAACTATGGTCTCAAAACTATTGAATATAAATAAAACACTTATTATTTCATCACCATATTAATCAGACTTTATTAATTGCATAATGTTTCAATTAATCAACTAAAAACTTGAATTAAGTATCAGTCATGCCATGTTATAAACATGCATACTATGTATCTCTATGGCCCTTCCTTTGTGAACATATCAATTAGACATAATTCCAATGATGCTCATATCACAATTTCATATCTTTATTACAAGTGTTAGAATTCCAAATTCTTGTCACCACTACATGTGCTAGAGTCTAACCTTGAATGCAATATCCTTTTTGTGATGATGTGGAATCAAAGTCACAGAGACTTTGCCAACAATGTCACAAAATGCTCCATTGAAACGTTGTTACTTAAATCAATTTCATGGTAATGAAGTATCAAATTCAAGGTAACTCCTTGATCACCTTCCCTGTGTTAAGGTTTCTAACTCAAATGTAGATTTCAACAACTCCCATTATGGAAACCTTTCCATATTCCCATATGACCATCAATTCTGAACAAGAGTCACCTTAATGCAAAACATGTCAATATGGTCCTTCCAAACAATATCATTCTTCCAACTGTCCACAAGCAGCTAATCTTTTGGTAAACCTCAGAATATTCTTGACAGTTGTTTAACAACTTTAGTCACATCTTGTTCTAGTCCTTTTACCTTCTCAATGCCCTAGGCAATTGTAAAAATAAGACCAAGTGAATATTATAGCATATGTAATCAATCCTATATCTGAAGCATATATGATAATGTCTTACATAAAGGCATGATATCTGATCAGTCTCTTGCTATAATATTCATATATATTGAATTTCCTATGTTGAATCATTTCAACACGATATTTATATATGTCCAAGACTAAGTTATATTAAATCCTTCAATCTAAACTTTTAGATTTGAAATGAAGTATGAGTTCCCTTTCCCATAAGCTTATCATAGTGAAACAATTCCAAAGTTTTCAACTTGAAAATTGAAAACTTTGTTTCCTATAAATAGTATTGCCAACTTGCAACAGTAAGCATGACATATATGCTTCCACTAGCGTAACAATTATGCTCCCACTAGCTTTTACATGTATTCATAAATCAACTAGACTTCTAGAAATTAATACTTTTTGACTTTCTCACTAAAGTGCAAATTTCTGATACGTAATGCTTCGATAATCTTTAACTAGACTTCTCAAGCTCATACCACTTCATTAGATAGCATATGTGTGTGTTTAAACCCTTTCAGAACTTATAGCTATAAGTCTTGAACGTTAAAACTATTTTTTGCCATTTCTTATAATTCGAACTATAAAAAGGAATGCCGTAATCATATACGAATTTGAGACCGCAATTACCACAACCACTAACCTTAATGATATTTATTAGATCTTCTAAAATCTACTAACGAAAGTGTTTCATCACAATCATTTCCATGTACTAGAGCGAAGCCTTTTGCCACCTAGATTTTATGGTGTATGCGTTCCTATCCATGTGAATTTATCAACTCCTACCTATAATCATAAGATAAGTGTAACACCGTGAAAATTTACAACCAATTTAAACTTTTCAAAAACAACCCATATTCATTAAGTTATTACAAAAAGGTTTCCAACTCATTTATTATCAAAGTATCCCAGATACATCAACATAAAACTGAGGAGCGGTACGATCACACCTTCTCCTTGCCACGGTCTCCTGAAGTACCTGAAACAATACATTGAAACTGTTAGCCCGAAAGCTTAGTGAGGTACCCCCAAAATACCAACCACAATATTATACACATATCATATCATAAACAGAACAACCATGCATATCGAGTCTACAGTGTGACTGGTCCGCCTGCACCAGGCCTTCAGTCCACCCGATCCACTCTATCTCCGAGTCTACAGTATGACTGGTCCGCTCACACCGGGCCTTCAGTCCACCTGGTCCACTCTCTAAGTCTATAGTATGGCTGGTCCGCTTGCACCAGACCTTCAGTCTGTCTGGTCCACTCTCCGAGCCTCGGCACATCTGGTCTGCCCTCTTGGGCCTTCAGCCTATCCGGACCACTCGCCGGGCCTTCGGTCTAATCGGTCCGCCCTGGGTATGTTGGCCTACAGCACAAAGCAGGTCCCACCTCAACCCAACCCCAGTCCAAGAACCATGTGCACATAACCATATAATCATATAACATCACATAACTAATCAAATCGATCCAGCATATCACATAACATAACAACATCCTAACCAGGATACCGACTCAACCGGTCACTAGCATAGCATCATCCTATATACCAGGATACCGACCTTCACCAGGTCTCTAACATATACCATCCTAACTACCAGGATGCAGACATAGCAAAGCAACAACATAACAACAACTACCCGGATTTCCATCCGATAAAGTGTCGGCCTTGGTACCTTAGACCCTATTGATATAGTGAGGATAACTCACCTGCAACTGCCGACTTGAAGAAATAAGACCACACTGCTCCGACCACCAGCACGAACTCCACCACTGATCATTACCAAATAACCAAAACCAAAAAACACCAATAATTACCAAAATACCCTTGGAAGTCAAACTGGTCAACCCTTGGTCTAAGTTAAAGTCCTCAGTCAAAGTCAACCTTCCTGGTTGACCTTACTCGCCGAGTCAACCCGTCGACTCGTCGAGTTCTTTTACTCAGAACTCCCATAATACGACTCAAATCGCCGAGTCGCCCCAAGACTCGTCGAGTCCAACAATCTCAGAGTCCCATCCTGCTTAACTCGCCGAGTCGCCCCAAGACTCGTCGAGTCCAACAATCTCAGAGTCCCATCCTGCTTAACTCACTGAGTCGTCCCTCGACACACCGATTCGAGGCTTAACCAGAAAAGGTTAGGGTTCCATGACCAGACTCGCCGAGTCCAAGAACAGATTCGCCGAGTCCAAGGAAATCTTCAACAGACTCACCGAGTTGTTCTTACATTCACCAAGTCCAAAACGTGACATCTTCATTCAGACAATTTCAGGCCATTTCATTGCTTCCAATACATAGATCTGGACTCCTAGGGCCAGATTCACTCGTAAAGTTTCCAACTTTACGTGCATGCAAGGCTTAACAAGCTCTAATCAAGCTACAAGGAGGTTTTGGGACAAAGATACTCTAAATCAAGCCCCATGGCTGATGCTTTAAGCTTCCATGGATCACTATTAACCTAGATCTGAAGTTGCAACTTCAAATCTAAGCTCTAAACCCGAAATGGATTCCACTCAAGCTAAAATTTCCCAAAACAACAACCAAGAATGGTGATGGGTTTTGAGCATTCTAACACTTGCTAAGTGTACATGCAACCCTAATAACCTTGAATCTATGTTTTCTCTATATACATGCAAATTTCTTTTTCAAGGTTATTTCCTAACTAGTATGGCATGGGGAATAAATAAAACATAAAACTAGTAGAAATACATACCTTGTTGTTACTTGGATTCCTTCAAGACTTTGTAAGCCTAGCACCCCAAATGTTGTGTCTCAAATGCTTCACACAACACCACAAAACTTGGAATAACTTGAGAGAATACTTCTTACACTCAAAATCGGTTATGCCCTCTCTAGTAACCCTAGGTCCCGATTTTGCTAGCCAAAGGGTCCTTTTTATAGTGGTGTCAGAATTAGGGTTTCATTACGAAGACCCATAATTGTCATGACTCTTCATTTCTCATGACCCATGGATTTGTAACTCCCATGGACTATCCATGGAGCTCCAAATGGTTATATCCATAACCCATAATCCATGGATCATTAACCCACCATAAAAGAATTGATGATTGTCATAATCAACCCTATATATTTAATTAGTCTCACTTCGATCACCAAATTAATACTAGATTAATACTTGACTAATACTAATTAAATAATACTATTATTAATATACTAGAACTTATAATATATTAATAATCATAAGTGCCTTATTCTCTCATTTAGTCTATCCAAGTATTGCAATGCCATGCAACCCAAATGGACCATGCCGGGTCGGGTCAAGTACATACCAAATAAAGTTATGGACTTAGACACTATATCCAACAGTCTCCCACTTGGATAAGTCTAATAACTACATTTGCAAATATGACTTCAAAATCCGACTAGCAATCATAGCTCTTTCAAAGTCTCTCGGAATTGAGATGATGATGATACTCCATTTATGATAAGTGATCATATAATCCTCTGCTCTCAAGATATCAGCCGGACAAACACATGGAACATGGTCTTACTTATTGTCTAGCATTTGTTTCTCGATCTCCGATTTGTTTCGACATAGAACTAAATTGAACACATCAATTTGGTTCTGACAGGGCCCGGTACATAGGTCAAAACCAAATCATCTAGGGGCCCAGATATCACTTCTATTTCTAGAAGGAGCAGATAAACTTCGACTGATATGCTTGTACTAACTACTTGTTGAATTATTCACAAAATCACGTTTTATAACATCGAGTTACCAATGCGTTTTCGTACAATCAATAAATAACCAACTCATACTCAACAACTTATATCTCTAGGTTTGAATATTTATATGATATTACCGTCTCACGATCACTCGAGATAAATTCCATGAATTGATGCAAGTGAGCGTGGGTTGAATCCAATACTCAACCCTTATGAGTACTCATGAATGTTGTAGCAACCATTGCATTGTCTAAAGCACTTTAGACAAATCATACAAGCCAAATTCATGACAGTCTTAAATCAATACTTACTTCCAAAGTTTGATTGACTGTGGATGGTTTGAATAATAACATAATTATTCTGGAAGTAAAAACATGCAAAATTGAAACATAATAAACAATAAACACAAGATAGTAACACCTTACTCATAAATAAATAACAACTTTTATTTATCATCAAATGTCAATTACATTTTACAAGTTTCAGGAATCTAATTATTGAAACTAATATCATCCTTTAGCCCAATGTGCCTCGCATGATCTCTTGGTTCTTTAGCTAAAGCAACCGCACTTTCACTGTCACAGAAAATTTCCATTGGCTCCTTTATAGCTGGTACAACTCCAAGGTCTCCGATGAAGTTCTTTAGCCATATCGCCTCTTTGGCTGCCTCGCTTGCTGCTATGTACTCTGATTCACAAGTGGAATCAACTACTGTCTCCTGCTTGGGACTTTTCCAAGTAATTGCTCCTCCATTTAGGATAAAGACCCAGCCTGACTGATAGCGGAAATTATCCCTATCAGTTTGAAAGCTAGCATCACTATATCCTTCCACTCTCAAGTCATCACTGCCTCCGAGGGTAAGGACCCAGTCCTTAGTCATCCGCAAATACTTGAGAATGTTCTTTACCGCTGTGCAGTGTGCCTTGCTAGGTTTCCCTTGATATCTATTGACCATGCTCAAAGCAAAGGCCACATCAGGGCGAGTACAAGTCATAGCATACATGATCTAGCCCACAACGGAAGTATATGGTATCTGACTCATTTCAACTATCTCATCCTTTGTACTCGGACTATGAGTCTTTCTCAGCTTGGCATTACTCTGGATTGGTAATTCTCCTTTCTTGGAATCTTGCATACTGAACCTCTTCAGTACCTTATCCACATAAGTACTTTGACTAAGTCCAATTAGTCTCTTACTCCTATCTTTCAATATCCTTATCCCTATGATATAGGCAGCTTCCCCAAGGTCCTTCATAGCGAAACACTTCCCAAGCCAGGACTTAACCTCCTGTAAAGTTGGGACGTCGTTTCCTATGAGAAGTATGTCATCCACATACAACACCAAGAAGCTAACTATGCTCCCACTAGCCCAGACATACACACAAGACTCATCCTCACTCCTAGAAAAGCCAAACTCTTTGACTTTCTCATCAAAGCAAAGATTCCACCTGTGAGATGCTTGTTTCAATCCGTAAATGGATTTTCAAGCTTACACACTCTATTAAGGTATTTTGGATCGACAAAACCCTCTGGCTGAGCCATGAAAACATCCTCAACCAACTTCCCATTAAGGAAAGCGGTTTTGACATCCATTTGCCATATTTCATAATCATGAAATGCAGCTATGGCTAACAACACTCTAATAGACTTAATCTTAGCTACTGGTGAGAAGGTCTCATCATAGTCAACTCCCGGAGTTTGAGTAAAGCCCTTCGCAACCAGTCGCGCTTTATAAGTGTGTACTTTCCCATCCATGTCGGTCTTCTTCTTGAAGATCCATTTGCTCCCAACTGTCTTACGACCTGGTACATTGTCAACCAAGTTCCAAACTTGATTGTCATATATGGACTGAATCTCGCTGTCCATAGCCTCCTTCCATTTTGCAGACTCAGAGCTTGCCATGGCTTCCATATAATTATTAGGTTCATCCAAATCTATTAGTGTACTATCACTGATAAATGTATCACCTTCAGTGGTGATGTGATAACCATAAGAAAATTCAGGTGTGTTGCTCACCCTAGTGGAACGTCTTGGAGGCACAGACTCATCTATCGGCTCAACATGAGTTTCCTCCTCAGGTTGGCTGACAGCATTTGAGGTTCCTTCACCACTTGACTCTTGAAGCTCTTCAAGGTCAATTTGCCTCCCACTATCCCCTTGGCTTATGAATTCTCTCTCACGAAAGACTCCTCTTCTTGCTACAAAGACCACATTATCACTGGGTCTGTAGAAGAGGTAACCAAAGGATTTCTATGGGTAGCCGATGAAAATACACCTCTCGCTTCGGGGCTCAAGCTTGTCATGAGTCTCACGCCTCACAAAAGCTTCACAACCCCAAACCTTGATGTGGTCCAAATTGGGCACTTTCCCAGTCCACATCTCGTGAGGTGTTTTGGCAACCTTTTTAGTAGGGACTAGATTAAGGATATGGGCGGCAGTCTCTAAGGCATACCCCCAGAAAGAGATTGGTAACGAAGCTCGACTCATCATGGAACGAACCATGTCTAACAAGGTTCGATTGCGCCTCTCAGCCACACCATTCAGCTGTGGTGTCCTAGGAGGTGTCAGTTGTGAGACAATTCCACATTCCTTAAGATAGTCAAGGAACTCAATGCTAAGATACTCTCCTCCCCGATCGGATCGGAGCATCTTGATGTTCCTGCCCAATTGATTCTCAACTTCCTACTTAAACTCTTTGAACTTTTCAAAGGTTTCTGACTTATGCTTGATTAAGTAAATATATCCATATCTATTGTAATCATCAGTAAAAGTCACATAATAACGATTAGCATCCCTTGTAGCAACTCTGAAGGGACCACACACATCCGTGTGTACAAGGTCCAAAAAACCTTCACCCCTCTCACAAGTACCTGTGAAGGGTGACTTTATTATTTTTCCAAGTAAACAAGACTCGCAGCTATCATCTGACTTGAGGTCAAATGATTCCAAGACTCCAGCCTTTTGAAGTTGGCCTATGCGCTTCTTGTTAACATGTCCAAGACGACAATGCCACAAGGATGCTTTATCCAGGCTATCAGAAGAATCAATATACAACACATTATTTCCTAAATTATCTACAACATTCACAGCTTCATATACACCATCATAAGGTATTGCTTTAAAGTAAAATACATCATTGTAATAAACATTAATAGCACCATTTTTATTATCAAATGAAAATGAAAAACCTTGTTAGTACAAGCCATGAAAAAAAATAATATTTCTCGCCATTTCGGGCGAGTAACAACACTTATTCAAATCTAACATTAACCCATTATTAAGCAATAAAGAAGAAACTCCTATCTTGGTAACAAGTGATGCTTTCTTGTTGCCCATGACTAAGTTTATCTTCCCATGCTCCACTTGCTCACTTCTTCTTAGTGCCTGCAAATCAGTACACATGTGAATACCACAACCTGTATGAAGTACCCAAGAATTAGCATTAGATGAGTTGTTAGACAATATTGTGTAAATATCTGCATGGGTGGGTTTAACCTTCCTATCCTTTACATCTTGCAGATATTTGGTGCAGCTTCGCTTGAAGTGTCCCTTATCCTGGTAATAGAAGCACTGTGCTTCCTTTGGGTTTGAAGAAGGAGCAATGGGACCTTTCTTTGTCCCACTTGAAGAGGAACCATCAAGATTCTTACCTTTGGTACCCTTCAAAGGGCTTTTCCTCTTCTTACCCTTTCCCTGCCCCAATAGCTAGAACAGGGGATGTTGTAGGAGTAGAAGTAGCAACCGCTTTACCCTTAAGGCCATTTTCAGCTGTCCTTAAGAGTCCTTGAAGTTTGCTGAGTGTGACTTCCTCCCTGTTCATATGATAAGTCATATGAAACTGATCATAACTTGAAGGTATGGAATGGAGAATGATGTCAATCGCCAATTCCTCAGGGAAGTCAACATTGAGCTTTAGCAACCGGTCAACGAACCTCTGCATCTTCTATAAGTGACCGGTGATGGCTTCACCATCCTTCATCCTTGCGGTTATCATGGAGGAAATGATTTCATACCTCTCTTGACGCGCGCTTTGATGGTACCTTTCCATCAGATCCAGGTGCATCTCATAGGGGTAGAAATCTTCATAAGATTTTTGGAGTTCCGGAGTCATTGTGGCCATCATGATGCAGGACACCTTGGTGGCATCCTTCTCATGTGCAATGAACTCTACAAACTCTTCAGGAGTAGCAGTGGCTTCATTAACAACCTTAAGCTCCCTGACAAGGACATATTCTTTGTCCTCATAGCGGGTAATCATCCTGATGTTTCTGATCCACTCATTAAAGTTGGATCCATCAAAGATGACCTTACCACACAAGTTCATTAGGGAAAAGGAGCATGTAGGGTTTGAGCCAGTAGCGTTATTTGATGACATCTAAAAGAAGGACATGTTTTATTAGATTAAGAGTCCTTAATAAGTCACCCAAATGAAATATTAAGGCTAGGATCCAACAAACTATTTATAGTTGGAAGTGGGATGCCGTAATCCACACTATCAAATATTTGAAGGTAGGTAAATGACGATTTACCAATTTCCACCATAAGAACGAAATATTTTATTATTAGGTTTTATTGGTTTTGAAACTCCTAGATCTTTTGAGATACATTGAACTTTTCAACGGTATGTTTGAATCTCGATTGTGCCCTCTCAAGTTTGTGACTGGGATGCCGAGGATCACAAACAAGGTGTGAATAACCATACAAATTGACTTGGTACCCTCAACAATATTACCTAATCGATGTGCCGGTTAACCACACACGCTCCACCGATCTATAATAGAGTCAAGTTACCCTTTTCCACTCTTACTAGTCCATGTTAGTGTGTTGGTTAACCACACATGCTCCACTAACGACTTTGTAAGGTACAAAGTGTAATTTTATGGGCTAGCACCAATTTCACATTTTCCTAAAGTAACTACGATTGGGAATTTATAATGTATAGTTAGTTAATAATTCATTATACTTTTAATGAGAATTTAAAGTCGTATCCTACCTGTTCGGCTAACGACCCTCCACCGATCAAGGAAGCAGTGGGTGAGAGTGGACACCCATTAAGTCACCATTTTATAGGCAACAACCTTGTACCCCCCCCCCCTTATATACCAACTTCGTGAATGAGGCCTACTAACGGTAAGAATGACATATTCTTATACATATCTATATAATAGAATTATAATAATAGTATAAGTGTTGAATTTTAAACTTTTTAAAAATCTAAGGTTTAATTTGGAATTAAAGTATTAGAATGTAAGACTTTTCAAATTCCAAAACTTGAGGGCAAGAATTGAAACTATTCCAAGCCTCTTCAATTTGTAATGTAACAACGTAAATTTTCAAAATAATTTTTCATTTTTAAAACATTCATTCATTCATAAAATAATGTCAAACATATTGTATCAAATGTTATTGTCACAAAACATTTCCCCAGAATCTCTACAAAACTCCAATGCGTGTGTGTACGAATCATGCTGGCGCCTTCCCGCGCTCATCACTAGTACCTGAAACACATAACACAACAACTATAAGCATAAATGCTTATTGAGTTCCCCAAAATACCACATACAGTACATACGCCACTCGAGGCTATAATACGACCCTCCGGTCGATGTGTCTCAGCGGGACCCTCTAGTCCCGTAGCTCGTTGGACCCTTAGGTCCGGTCATAGCTCGTTGGACCCTCCGGTCCGGTCTATATCATCATACAACAGACAAATATCACATAGCACATAATCTTATACATAACACATAAGACCCTCTGGTCATCGCATAGTACCACTCTAGGTAATGTATAGTGAGAAGACTCACCTCGATGTGTCGGAAAATATCTGACTCGAAAGAAGTGTGATCTAGCCTCCGCCTAATCACATAAAGTAATACTCTCATAAATGCAACTGTACTCAACCCTAAAAGTCAACAAGGTCAACGGTCTCGTCGAGTGCACTAGGGCGACTCGGCGAGTCTACATGTGTCCACTGACTCTCTTAGATTCTTCTTGGCACGTCGAGTACTTCCCTTGACTCGACGAGTTCCACCTGGCATGAATCGCGGGGCCACCCCGACTCAACTCGCCGAGTCTCAAGAACAACTCGGCGAGTTCCAACTTGAACTCAAACCCCTGACTCTCCCTGACTCACCAAGTCAGTCCCCCAACTCGGCAAGTCCACCCACTGAGTGATTAACAAGCAACCTTCATACTACTCGCCGAGTCTGTTCTTCGGACTCGGCGAGTTCATGCCATGCACAAACTCAAAATGACTTCTGAGGTCAGATCTGTTCCATACAATCATAGATCTGGCCTCCCCAAGCATGATAATCATGTAAAGTTCGGACCTTGACACACATATAACATCTAAGTGGTCCAAAATGGTGATTTAGCCCCAAAAATGACATCCCAAGCTCATGACTCCCAAAAAGACTCATAAAGCTCCAAGGGTTAAGGTCTCTGGACCTCTTTGGGTCCGGATCCAGAACACAAACTCGAGAAGGGACCAAATACACCACTTAATCAACCTTTAAAAGGGTTAGAAAACCCTAACACTAAGAATCAACACCAAAACTGAAGAAGGTCCGAGAATAATACCTCAATACAATCTCTATGAGCTCAAAAACTACCAAAATCGCACCTCCTTTAGTCTCCTCTTGCCTTGAACACTTCCTTCTTGCAAAAAGACCCACAAAAGTTTAAGATTGGCCTCTCCTTCCTCACAAACACTCTAGATCTCTTTAGGGTTTCCGTCTGGGGGTTGGTGGCCGCAAATGACAGCCATAAGACCCTTTAAATAGGTCTCAAACCCTGGAAATTAGGGTTTCATTAAACAGCATGGACTCGCCGAGTCCACTCATGAACTCGGCGAGTCCAGCTGTGAACTCGCATACGAATCCGCGACAATACTCGGCGAGTCTAGACAACAACTCACCGAGTTCCGCCACAAAACCCAAAAATAAAGGAACAAAATATCATACCTGGGAATCCGGGTGTTACATGTAACTTATGAGTTTTAATGGTTCATAAAAATGAAGACTCTTCATTTTATGAAACCTATTTAGTTCTTTAATCACAATTTAAAGAAGTGACTTTTGGTTATCCATAACTTGAGGATAAGTTATGGACACCATCATTGCCATTAAGATCATGAATTAAACATACATGGAGGTTACACATAATTCCTATGATCTTCTAAAAACTCATAAGGACACAAATTCATGTCAAGCAATTTCAAGAAATCATATAAACATATACAATACTTGAAAATTCATAAAAGCCATGCAAAAATGGGTTAACATAATCATTATCATTTTGAAAAACAGATTTTACAAGTCCAAAACAGATTGAGATAATGATTTTAATCCATTTCCGGCAACAAAACACGAAAAGCAGCCCAACACGCTCCTACTAGTCAAGTGCATTATCCTACTCGACGAGTAGGATGAATTTGTTCATGGACTTGGCGAGTCCAGTCGTCAGAGAGCAGATTTTTCGATTTTCAAGCAGTTTTGCATCAAGTATACAAAAACCAATCCTAGGCTCTGATACCACTGATGGGTTTTGAGCATTCTAACACTTCCTAAGTGTACATGCAACCCTAATAACCTTGAATCTATGTTTTCTCTATATACATGCAAATTTCTTTTTCAAGGTTATTTCCTAACTAGTATGGCATGGGGAATAAATAAAACATAAAACTAGTAGAAATACATACCTTGTTGTTACTTGGATTCCTTCAAGACTTTGTGAGCCTAGCACCCCAAATGTTGTGCCTCAAATGCTTCACACAACACCATAAAACTTGGAATAACTTGAGAGAATACTTCTTACACTCAAAATCAGTTATGCCCTCTCTAGTAACCCTAGGTCCCGATTTTGCTAGCCAAAGGGTCCCTTTTATAGTGGTTTCAGAATTAGGGTTTCATTATGAAGACCCATAATTGTCATGACTCTTCATTTCTCATGAACCATGGATTTGTAACTCCTATGGACTATCCATGGAGCTCCAAATGGTTACATCCATAACCCATAATCCATGGATCATTAACCCACCATAAAAGATTTGATGATTGTCATAATCAACCCCATATATTTAATTAGTCTCACTTTGATCACCAAATTAATACTAGATTAATACTTGACCAATACTAATTAAATAATACTATTATTAATATATTAGAACTTATAATATATTAATAATCATAAGTGCCTTATTCTCTCATTTAGTCTATCCAAGTATTGCAATGCCATGCAACCCAAATGGACCATGCCGGGTCGGGTCAAGTACATACCAAATAAAGTTATGGACTTAGACACTATATCCAACAAATGGATCTAGAAGGAGAAAACTCAAGGTAACGACTTGTTACCTCAGAAATGTGCGCAAGAAGGAGTAGATTTCGGATCTACAATGATCCCCCGATGCTAGCCTTTTGATCTTCTAACTTTCTCCTCTTAAATTCTTCTTCCAAGCTCAAAGTTTAACAATGGAGGCTCACACACACTAATTAGGGTTACTGGAACTCAAATGGGCAGTAAAGTGGCTGAGGGTGGCTATAATGTGCTTTATATAGGGCACCACTCCTGGAATTAGGGTTTCCTCCCTTCAGCACCAACTCGCTGAATCCACTTCTGACTCGTCCAGTTGGTCACTTAACTCATGACCAGAATCGTGACTCAACTCGTCGAGTCTATCCATCGACTCGCCGAGTCGACCTTCCTTATTTACACTAAGAACCCTGAACTTGCACTTCTGAACTCGGGGTGTTACAATTCTCCCCCACTTAAATTAGGCTTCGTCCTCGAAGTCTGCAGCAACACACCCCACACGATACTCCCACAATACAGCTCCTGGTCTCAACTGACTCAGGTTCCTCCAAACATTGCTATCAAACCCTATGAAATCCAACTCTCCCCTCACAGAGTCACGACAACTGCTTCAAACCAGCCACCAGTTTCTCTCTTTAATGATGTCAACATCAAATAAATATCACCCCAATGATACTTCCATCATTCCAACTTACCCACTCACTTGCCCCTTACAGAGTTGGATATCACCATGTACCACCGGGTTCTGACCCGGTACCAAACTTCTATCCCTTTCCTCAACTGGCGTTACCTCTCTCGAAATCTCCATTGGGACTCATACCGCTTCCTTTCTGATCCAATTCTTTCCTTCCTATGCTATCAAGATAATACATCCTACAACTCTTGAGAAGCTCCCATGAGCTCTCATCTATACTTCCATACTCATATTGCACCTGATCCAACACCCTCGGGCTGGAAAAACCCGACTCACTAACGATTCCTCCAGGCATCCCCAGGATGAATTACCGCTACGTACATAACCTCCTGATCACAACCATACTGAAAATCCAAGGCCCCATCCTTGTATCCCTTCCAGACTCCTCTGGTTCTACACCACCGAAAATTCTTCCGCAACCTCATCAAACACTCAATCCGGATGTGCTTCCATACCACTGGCACAATCACAGTGCTCAAAAACCATAATTGAAATACTCTCAATCATCCATTCTCACTACTGCTTTCACTTCCGTGAACCAACACTCCCTCCCGGAGTTACATACCTTTCCCTTTCCTTATCCAAGGGAATCTACTTGAACACCTTTCCATAACAACAAGTGCCACGGTGCTTACACCCCACTCTACACTATCCCTTGTAGAGTAACCGCTATTCCATGCATCAAATATACTCTGAATCTGATCACAAGGACTATCGAAGTCCATACACCACCTTTTACTAACATAATCAGTACCCGGGGCCAGGCCTACTGGTTGTTATTGCATCACAACATACTCAAGCCACCTCCTCGTATAGATCTATCAGCACATACAAAGTCTTCAGCATGACTGGACCGTCTTACCAGGCCTTCAGCCAATCTGGACCACTCACAGAACCTTCAGCATGTCTGGACCGCCCACCAGGGCCTTCAGCCTGTCTGGACCGGTCTCCGAGCCTTTGGTCTGACTGGTACGCCCAGCAGCCTTCAGTCTCCCCGGACTGCTCAAACTATCCTACATCATCCCGAACTATCCTTCCTGGGAATCTCTCCCGTACATACTGTTCTAGCCCTCTAGGGGTTCCAAACTCTAACTCCATTCCATCTACTTAGATCCCGGCCTAATCCTAGGCCTCACACAACCAATCACCTTTTACGAAAACCTTGGCCTGTACCCCGCCCCATATGTCTGTCACTTACTCATACCAGCCCACACTCTTGGCTGACTGAAACACTGCTAAATCCCAAACAGCTAATCAACCTCTAATGCTTGTCGATACTCCTGAGAATTTTCCAATTCTCCCTACTTAGAGCACTGACTACCAACCACCAGTGACTCAAGTGACATAAATCAATCATCCCTACTCAACATACTCCTCTTATTCATGAACTGATTTCCTCTAAACGAGCAATCCTCCACAAAATCACTTCTCGGCATCGCACATCATAAACTTTAAGGGAGTTCGACTCTCCGCTGAACACTTCTCAAATCGCAATTGCTATACCCCACAACAAGACCATACAACAAAAGTTTGACCATCAATCCCTTGGATGCTAACCGACCATAACTCCTAGTTACTAACACTCTCAACCAAACCATGAAACACACTAAACAACGAATAACATATAACACTACATAAATAACAAGATAAACAGACAACAATGAAACAAAAACATACTCGTAACCGCATCCGACTCTGCCCTGACCTCCTCTGCTGTGAGCTGAAAAGCGCGCCCCTGAGCCCTCGGAGGCTTCGCTCCACCCTGACCCCTGCCAGTAATCCTCACAGTAGACGGTGTTAGAACCTGCACCGATCTGGAAACAAGCTGCGGACAGTTGGCCCTCAAGTGACCAACCTAATAGCAATGATAACAAATCCTCAAATCCTGAACCGGGGCTGATTGACGGCAATCCCTCGCGTAATTCCCCTCTCTCCCACACTTGCAGCACGCACCACCGGACCTACAAACTCCGACATGACCCTTCCCACAATTCTGATAAGTGTGGCTACCCTGACCTCCCAACCTGGAATCAATGGTCTTGGACCGTTTTGGCGCCGACTGCGACTGCACCGGGGCCTGCCTCTGCTCTTGCAACTGTAACTCAATCTCCAACTCACGCCGCCGAGCGGCCTCCTGCAACTCCAGCAAGGTCTCGCACCTTTGTGTAGACACAAACTGCCTGATATCCCTCTTGAGCATACTCAGATATCGGGACATCTGAGCCTGCTCCAAAGCAAACTCACGGAAAAACATCTCCTTCTCAGTGAACATCCTGGTGATCTCCGTCACCGACTCCGAATCCTGCTTCAGCTCCAAGAACTCCTGAGCCAACCTCTCTCTCTCAACTCGTGGAACATAATGGGCACTGAACATCTCCCGAAACTAATCCCAAGAAATCGCAGCCCGCTGCGCATCCGAATAAGATCCCATGATCAACCTCCACCAATCCTTCATCCCGAGCCTCAAAAGGTTCAGAGCACACCTCACCCTATGATCCGCAGGGCATGAACACATGAAGAAACAACCCTCCACGTCTGACAACCATCTCATAGAAACGATCGGATCCTAAACTCCATCGAAAGTAGGGGCTTCATATTATCGAAGTCCTGATACTGAAAACCTCGACTGGTTCCTCCCCCTGCCGCTGATACAGCCGTTGTAGCTGCCGCGACAGCTGCCTCCCTAAGAGCTACATAGCGCTCATCAAAGTACTCAATCATGACGGTCTTGATTGACCTGAACATCTCCGGCAACTCGACCCAGAACATAGCAGCAACCTCATCATGCAGGATCTCACGAATCCTAGCATCCAACTCATCCATACTCATCTGACCAATGACCTCGGGTAGTACTGGTCCATCCTGATCACCCTCTCCTGATCCCGATCCCGAACCGGGTCATGCCCCGAGACGTCTCGTAATCACCATACTGAAATACACCACAAGAATATTAGGCATTCCTCATAATAATCCCGAAAACTAGCTCCCAACAAAACCCTAGGGGCTGTGACTTCCTTGATACGCGTATGGGTCCTATGCTTTCAATAGTACGGGCCCATACTACCTTACATACCTACTCATATTTGTATCAAGTATCACCACAACACCCTAACAATAGCATATACATAACAAACACTTGACTCCTAGAGGAGCACCACTATACCATAACCGACCTACCGGTCTCACACAACCCTCCCATCCATGAAACTTCCACCAACCCTACAGCACTAGTGTATGCTAGTCATACATAACGTTGGACCCTATAGACTTTCGAATATCCAATCCTACCCTAACCATGATGCATACACTAAATAACCACAGTAATGATGTCAAATTCATACAAAGGAAAACCTAGGCTAGCAGGCATCATATAATCAAGCTATTCTATCATGCAATTCATGAAGATCCATTTCCTAGTACTAGCATGATGTTCTAACATATCACATAATCAAACAACTTGTATGGTATTTTGGGGTCTATTTACTGGCTCCGGCTGATCGTACCCTCTGCGTCCTCCTTTACTTATTTCGAAAAACCTTTTGAAAACCATTTTGAAAATCCCTCCTTGATTTGAGACTGAATTCACACGAATGTTCCTCCAATTCAGTCAAACCAAGGCTCTGATACCAACTTGTAACACCGTGAAAATTTACAACCAATTTAAACTTTTCAAAAACAACCCATATTCATTAAGTTATTACAAAAAGGTTTCCAACTCATTTATTATCAGAGTATCCCAAATACATCAACATAAAACTGAGGAGCGGTACGATCACGCCTTCGCCTTGCCACAGTCTCCTGAAGTACCTGAAACAATACACTGAAACTGGAAGCCCGAAAGATTAGTGAGTTACCCCCAAAATACCAACCACGATATCATACACATATCATAACATAAACAGAACAGCCATGCATATCGAGTCTACAGTGTGACTGGTCCGCCTGCACCAAGCCTTCAGTCCACTCTCTCTCCGAGTCTACAGTATGACTGGTCCGCCCGCACCGGGCCTTTAGTCCACCTGGTCTACTCTCTAAGTCTACAGTATGGCTGGACCGCCTGCACCGGGCCTTCAGTCTGTCTGGTCCACTCTCCGAGCCTCGGTACGTCTGATCCGCCCTCTTGGGCCTTCAACTTATCCGGACCGCTCGCCGGGCCTTCGGTCTAATCGGTCTGCCCTGGGTATTTTGGCCTACAGCACAAAGCAGGACCCACCTCATCCCAACCTCAGTCCAAGAACCGTGTGCACATAACCATATAATAATATAACATCACATAACTAATCAAATCGATCCAGCATATCACATAACATAACAACATCCTAACCAGGATACCGACTCAACCGGTCACTAGCATAGCATCATCCTATATACAAGGATATCGACCTTCACCAGGTCTTTAACATATACCATCCTAACTACCAGGATGCAGACATAGCAAAGCAACAACATAACAACAACTACCCGGATTTCCATCCGATAAAGGGCCGGCCTTGGTACCTTAGACCCTGTTGATATAGTGAGGATAAATCATCTGCAACTGCCGACTTGAAGAAATACGACCACACTGCTCCGACCACCAACACGAACTCCACCACTGATCATTACCAAATAACCAAAACCAAAAAACACCAATAATTACCAAAATACCCTTGGAAGTTAAACTGGTCAACCCTTGGTCCAAGTTAAAGTCCTCAATCAAAGTCAACCTTCCTGGTTGACCCTACTCGCCGAATCAACCCGTCGACTCGTCGAGTTCTTTTACTCAGAACTCCCATAATACGACTCAACTCACCGAGTCGCCCCAAGACTCGTCGAGTCCAACAATCTCAGAGTCCCATCCTACTTAACTCACCGAGTCGTCCCTCGACTCACCGATTCGAGGCTAAACCAGAAAAGGTTAGGGTTCCATGACTAGACTCGTCGAGTCCAAGAACAGACTCGCCAAGTCCAAGGCAATCTTCAACAGACTCGCTGAGTTGTTCTTAGACTCGCCGAGTCCAAAACGTGACATCTTCATTCAGACGATTTCAGGCCATTTCATTGCTTCCAATACATAGATCTAGACTTCTAGGGCCAGATTCACACGTAAAGTTTCCAACTTTACGTGCATGCAAGGCTCAACAAGCTCTAATCAAACTACAAGGAGGTTTTAGGACAAAGATACTCTAAATCAAGCCCCATGGTTGATGCTTTAAGCTTCCATGGCTCACTATTAACCTAGATCTGAAGTTGCAACTTCAGATCTAACCTCTAAACCCAAAATGGATTCCAATCAAGCTAAAATTCCCAAAACAACAACAAAGAATGGATCTAGAAGGAGAAAACTCAAGGTAATGACTTGTTACCTCAGAAATGTGCCTAAGAAGGAGTAGATTCCAGATCTACAATGATCCCCCGATGCTAGCCTCTTGATCTTCTAACTTTCTCCTCTTAAATTCTTCTTTCAAGCTCAAACTTTAACAATGGAGGCTCACACACACTAATTAGGGTTTCTATAACTCAAATCGGCAGTAAAGAGGCTGAGGGTGGCTATAATGTGCTTTATATAGGGCATCACTCTTGGAATTAGGGTTTTCTCCTTTCAGCACCAACTCGCCGAGTTGGTCACTTAACTCATGACCAGAATCGCGACTCGATTCGCTGAGTCTATCCATCGACTCGCCGAGTCGACCTTCCTTATTTACACTAAGAACACTGAACTTGCACTTCTGAACTCAGGGTGTTACAATTAGGTTGAGGATAAAACTAAAATCAATTTTAGGTTTTCCTTTCATGGACCGAACTTTTCTTATTCTTAATTTCTTGCCTTCTTGTAGCACGAGGGCCTACCAGTGCTTCCGTGTTGTTAAGCAACTCACCCATATTGACCAATGTACTAGCACTGACAACCGTGCTCTGCCTTTTGTAATCGAATGAGAACCATAGAACTCATAAGCATTGTCAACCCAACAGGAAGGTGCATAGAAACATGAATGTATCAACTGAACAAGATAGGTTATCAACCTTAGGTTGTGTGCTAGTGATAACTAAAAGGTTTATTTGTAACACCTGGATCCTGGCATGTATTTTAAATTAAATCATGCATTTTTTTCAAAGGGACTCGACGATTTGGAGGCCCCAAACTCGTCGAGTAAAAACAAATTTTTGGACGCGAGACTTGTAGTCTACTCGACGAGTCGAGAAGCCTCAAGTCGATGAGTAGGGCTGCCAGAGTGAAACCCTAATTTTCAAGGTTTGCACCCTATTTAAGCACCTTAACGCTTCATTGTGGCCTCCCTCATTGCCTTCCTCAGTCCAACAAACCCTAATTAATGAACTTAAGCCTTATGAGTGTGTGTGAGTGAAAAAAAGAGTGATTCTTTGGTGTTTCTTTGAAAGAGTGGAAGCTAGAAGTGGTTGGTTGAAGGAAGAAGCTTTGGATCCAGAAGTAGAACTTCATTTTTGGCTCATTTGAGGTATAAAGTTGATACCTTGGCTTTCTATGGCTTAGATCTCTATTTAGGTTTGTATTTTACCATTTTTGGGACCATTCATGGATGCAAGCATGTTTTGGAGTCATGACTTTAGATCTAGAGCCTTTGAGGGACTCCATGGCATAAAGGTGCCAACTTTATGGCCATGGGAGTCCCATGCATCATATGAACCCCTTTTTAGGGCTTTTTGAGCTAAATAACCCATGCATGCACGTTAAGTTAGAAACTTTACGTGATATATCGACCCTAGGGAACCAGATCTATGTTTTGGATGTATTAATCCCGACTAAAAACCACCGTATGGATTTAGACTATGGGGGAATTGACAAGTTATTCATACAACTCGGCGAGTTGGGTGATGGTCCCCCAACCTTTTTTGTTACCGAGTAAACTCATTGAGTCTAGGAGATGACTCAACGAGTTGGACTTGTTTTGGGCTTGAAGATTGAAGAACTCGATGAGTTCAAGGCGGAACTCGACGAGTTGTGAGCAAAATGTCCCGACTCTGTATGAAGGAGAGCTCGACGAGTTCAAGGAGGAACTCGACGAGTTGTGAGTAAAAGGTCCCGACTATGTTATAAGGAAGAACTTGACGAGTAGGATTGAGGTTTCAAGGTTTTATAGATTATGGAACTCGACGAGTTAATGGACCAACTCGGTGAGTTGATTCAACCAGGATGTTGAATTTGACTAGGATGTTGACTTTGACTTTGACCAATGACCAGAGTTGACCCTTAAAGGGGTTGTGAGTATGAAAAGGTAATTAAAGGAGTTTGTTATGTGTAGGAGTTTGATAGGAGTTAATCCTAACACCGAGGACAGTTCAGCTACTACGCAACATTGAGGTGAGTTACCTTCCAGTAGAAGTGGGTCGAAAGCACTAATTCTGGTGCACTAGTAAGAGTTATAGTAGAGATGATTGTCTTTGTGATAATTATCTGGTATGTCACTATCTGTTATGCTTTATGTGCTAGTATGCTATGATGTTATATGATAGTGGTAGGAGGGGTATGATAGACCCAAGTACCGGTCGATAAGGCCTAAGGGGTATGCCAGCACCAGGATAAGCTAGGCAGTATATGATTTATATGTTTATGCACTAGGATAAGATGTGTTAGAGTAGGGGGTGAAATATTCCCCGATACCAGTCGAAAGTACCGAAGGGGTAGGCCAGCACCCTGATATGCTAGGCTAGGTACTGGTCGAAAGGACCGAATGGGTAGGCTATCACCCCGATATGCTAGGCTAGGTACTGGTTGACAGGAGCGAAGGGGTTGGCCAGCACCCTGATATGCTAGGCAGTTACCGGTTGAAAGAGACAGAAGGGGTAGTCCAGTACCTGGATATGTTAGACAGTATTGATGAGTTATGAAAACTCTTTGATCGATTAGATCTTTATAACAGGTAAATAAAGAACGTAAAAAAACAGTGAGATAAAACACAAGTATGGATCTGAATGAATCGAATGATTAGATTAACTCAATCCTCAGCAGAGCTCGATTAAGAACTTCCGCTGTAGAGGATTCTAGGGTTACAAAAATAAGAACGATGAATACGCTTGAAAATCTCTATCAATTCTTGTCTAATCGTTACGTTCTAGGATGCATGCAAGAATCTATTTATAATAAACCCTACATAAAACTCACGGATGGACACGCCCATACCGGAGACAAAACTTGGACTAGCTAACTAGCCTAAAGACGCAACACAAAACTTGGACTAGCTAACGAGCCCAAAGACGCAACACAAAACTGGACCTAACAATCTCCCCCTTTGCATCAATTTGGAGCGAGACTATCATTTCTTCTTGCTTGGACCAGCTGCTGGAACCTTCTTGGTTGTATCAAACTGACGTGAGATCAGGGCGATGATTGTCTGTCTGAAGCGAATGTACCATTGAATCATATCATCAAAGTACTTTTTGTCATCCGCCGAGTTCTGCTTGCACCGACGAATGATCCCTAAGACATGTTCCAGACATGCAGTGGTATAGAGATGTTTGTCTGCCAAAGCGAAAAGACATTTCTGGCCTTCGTTTCTGGTAAACATAACGGAGTTTCTCTTCGGGTCTATCTTCCCCATCTGCATCATGTTTAGGTCACTTGCTGAGCCAACAGGAGATATGGTAGGCTTTTTCTTGAATACGCTCGCTATCTCCGGATCCATCTTGGCAACTTCCATGATATAACAAACAAGCATCCTCTTGAAGTGGTCAATGATCGGACCATATTCTGCTTCATTAGTAAGAAGGATGTTGTGCAAGATGATCCAGTCGTGTGGATTCAAGTTGGGAAGATCAGCAAGAGAGATGGCATGTTCGGTCTTGGCAGATCCTCTCAACACCTTAAACCGAACGTTGGTGAAGTTTCCTTCCCTGTACGGCTTTAGAACCCGAACATTGATAATCTTCTGAGCGCTCCATGTTTGGTACTGTGGTTGAGCGGCCCTCAGATAGAAATCAACTAAGTCCCTATCAACCTTTGGATGAGGATGAGGTAACTTAGCTATGTTGTCAAAGGCATGGAATATGAACGCCTTTCAGGTCAGTGGCATATCGAACTGAGAATCGATAGTATTAGAACGATCTAAAGAGATCACCGGTTCTAGCCACAAGATGCTGGGTTTTTCGATGGCTTCTTTCAGCAGCTTCTCAAGAGTCCAAGGAGGAAAAAGAGTTTTCCTGCTCTCGAGAAGGTCGTGAGCTTCTTTCTGTCTTCTTTCGGCTTCTTCAGCCTCTCTAGCTACACGATCGCTGATGTCATCATCTCTATCTCGACCTTGCCTTTTCAGAAGGTTGGTAATGGTCTCGTTATCTTCATCATTGCTCTCCTCAGCAATTTTCTTGCCCTTGTCTTTTACACCCGAACCTGAGGCTTGGCCTGTAGGAGGAGGTTCGGTTGTGTGTGTTGCTGTTGAAGTAGGAGGCGGTTGAGACACATTTTTTTCTCCCCCTTGTTTCGGAATGGACACGAAATCAAGGAGCCCTTCAATCTTGCTCAGGAGAGAGAGGGCAGGAGCAAGTTTTTCTGCAAGATCACGCCTCACAGAATAGTTGAGTATCGGGTCATGTGCTTCCAGGATGTTTGAAATAGATGCGTGGACATCCGAAACACACGATGGAATCACGTCTCTTTCAGATTGGAGAGACTCAATCTCCTTTTGAGAATTAGAGAGTTGAAGAGTCTTGACCTTCAGAGCGGTGGTCTTTCTGGCAAGAGCGTTCATGACTGAGTTTTCAGCAGCAAGATCCTCATGGAGCTTAGTCAATCGTTCCTCAATCGTCACTTTAAACATTGAGTGGTCGTCTGAGAGAGTCTGACGAAGAAAAGCAAAAGACTTTAGTTTTGATGCAACGGATGTAGCCAGCTGGTTGACAATGGGTTCCAGCGTTGTTTTGGTGGCTTCAGCATTTTCCTGTAATGACTGTAACAAAGAAGATGCAGCAATGAATAGTTTATCGACTTTTTCGGTCGCTGCCTCACAGGCTTTGGTTGAGGCATCAATGGCTGCAGTGGCGGAGTCTAGAGAGACTTGTTGAGCTTTGGAAAAAGCATTAACAATCTTCTGAATGGCAGCTTCAGAGATGGTAGACTGGGATGAAGAAGAGGAGGCGATGAGCGAATCGATTTTATCATGAAGCTCCTTGAGATGCCTCTTTGTGACAGGAGCATCATCATCGTCATCACTCTGAACTTGAAACCCCTTAGTGCTATATGCTTTGTCTTGGAATGTTGCACTGGGTTATGACAGATCCTAATTGCACTTTCTGAATCGCAATATAGTGGGATCTTTTTCATATTAAGTCCATATTGCCGGAGCTGGCTTTGGATCCAAATCACTTGAGATGTACAGGAGGCTGCTGCAATGTACTCTGCTTCGGCTGTAGACAGAGAGACACGTGTCTATTTCTTTGATTGCCAGCTAACCAACTTCCCGTCTAGGAATTGGCAGCCTCCAATGGTGCTTTTCCTGTCTAAACCACAACCTCCAAGGTCTGCATCTGAGTAGGCTTGAACGAAGAAACCTGAGTTTGATGGATACCATAAACCGAGAGAGGTGGTTCGTTTCAGATACCGAAGTATGTTTTTCACAGCAAGCATATGGGGTTCACGAGGATTCGCCTGAAATCTGGCACAGTAACATACAAAAAACATTATATCAGGCCTGCTGGCAGTAAGGTACATTAAAGAACCAATCATCTGGCGATATAACGTAATATCGACTACCGGTTTCTCCAAGGATGGTGTGAGCTTGGTGCCAAATGCCATTGGAACTTTAACCTTTGAGTCTCCCATCATGCCAAATTTTGCAAGAGTCTTGGTGTAAGCTTCCTGGTTGATAAAGATGCCTTCAGGTCCCTGTCTAATATTTAAACCAAGGAAAAAGTTAATCGGACCCATTGAGCTCATTTTCAAATTTAGTCTCCATCAGCTTTCTGAATTCAGCTGTTAAGCTAGGATTCGTTGAGCCAAAGATGATATCATCGACATAGATTTGGACGATCATAAGGTGGTTACCTTCCTTCTTACGAAAGAAGGTTGGGTCAACCGAACCTTGTTTGAATTTTGACATCTTTAAAAACTTGGTTAGCGTTTCATACCATGCCCTAGGTGCTTGTTTCAGACCGTAAACCGCTTTGTCCAGAATATAACAGTGATTGGGGTACGTTTCATTAACAAATCAAGGAGGTTGCTCCATGTAAACTTTTTCTTCAAGTTCTCCATTCAGAAAGGCGCATTTCACGTCCATTTGGTAGACCTCAAAGTTCTTGTGTGCAGCATAGGCCAGAAATATTCGAACAGATTCCAGCCTCGCTACCGGAGCAAAAGTTTCCTCATAATCAATTTCTTCCTCTTGGCAGTATCCTTTCACCACTAGACAAGCTTTGTTTCGAATCACATTGCCTTCCTTGTCCATTTTATTTATGAATACCCATTTGAGACCAACAACTGAGGCGTCTTTAGGAGTTGGAATGAGGCGCCAAACCTTATTTCTTTCGAACTCGTTGAGTTCATCTTGCATAGCTTGAACCCAATCAGAGTGATCAAGAGCAGTATTAACTATCTTCACTTCAACTTTTGAGACGAAAGAATTATTCATGCAGAACTCTACTTTGGAGAATAGAGATGTTTGCTTTGCCTTCAGTTGAGATCGGGTCAGGACCTTTTCAGAGACATTACCCACTACCTAGGATACAGGATGATCTCTGGTCCACTTAACAAGAGGAGGGTAATTTGGATCATAGGATGGATCCAATTCAGCATTCACCATTTCTTCCAATTCAGATTGACTATCGTCGTCGTAGAACATATCGGCATTCTCCCCCTCGACAGATGAGCTTTCCGGTGTAGGTGGACTTTCTGGTGCTACAGGACTTTCGAGTATTGATGAGCTTTCGGGTGCTGTAGAGATTTCGGGTGGAACGGGAATAGAATCCTCCCCCTCAATTTGTGAGCTCGGTTGTTTTGAAGAAGGTGGATTCACCCCCTCAACTGAAGCACCTTGCTCAGGAGGTTCATTTGTAACTTGTTCTCCTTCACCCATTCGTTTGGCGGCATCTTCGACAATTTGCTTCAGATGGTCGACTTTGTTGTCTGCTGCCTTGACTTCCGAGAGAGTAGCTTTCTCAGGTTCATCGAATAACTCTACAAACTGATCAAACAGATTAGCAATTGAGGCCATGACTTGACTAGTTTGAGTAAAAATCTCTCCAATTGCTTCTTCAGTAGTTTTTAGCTTTTTGATGTAGTTATCATTGAAAGTCACATAATATGTTTCTTCGATCTTCCTAGAGCGCTTATTTAAGACCCAGTAAGCTTTTGAAGTAAGAGAATATCCCAGAAAAATTCCTTCATCAGCTTTAACGTCAAACTTGTTACGATGTTCTTTGGAGTTGAAGATGAAGCATCGTGAGCCGAACACATGGAAGAATTTTACGTTCGGCTTCCTGTTACTGATGATCTCATAGGGAGTAAGAGAAAAGCGCTTGTTGAGATAAGACCTATTCTGCGTGAAACATGCTGCAGCAATAGCGTCAGCCCAGAAATATAAAGGAAGAGAAGCGAAACTTAGCATCGTTCGGGCCGCCTCACACAGGGATCGGTTTCGTCTTTCGACAATTCCGTTCTGTTGAGGTGTGTAGGGAGCTGAGAAGTTGTGACTGGTTCCTTTTTCTGCCAAAAAGTCTTCAAATTCTTTGTTCTTGAACTCCAGTCCATTATCGCTCCTGATGTTGCGAACGACTTTTCTCAGTTGCAATTCAACCTGCTTAATAAACATCTTTAGCTTAAGAGTAGCCTCAGATTTGTGCTTCAGAAAGAACACCCATGTAAAACGTGAGAAATCATCAACAATAACAAGAATATACTTGCTACCACCAATGCTTTCTATTGATGATGGACCGCATAAGTCGATGTGAAGCAACTCAAGTGGTTCAACAACTTTTGTGTTTATAATGGATGGATGACTTTGACGACTTTGCTTCCCCATTTTACATGCAGCGCACAAATGTTCTCGATCAAACTTGAGCAATGGGAGACCCCTAACATGACCTCCTATGACAAGCTTGTTGATGTCTTTGAAGTTGAGATGTGAGAGCCTTCGGTGCCACAACCAGCTTTCGTCAGAATGTGCTTTGGATAAAAGACATATAGCTGGATTTCCTTTGATAGGTTTTGAGATTGAGAGGAAACATTTCACCTTTGCGTTCTGATTTGAGAATCACTCTTTTTGTTTTCTTTTCTATGATTTCTGAACCCTCATCGTCAAATGAAACTTTGAGACCGGTACCTCCTACCAGTTGAGATACACTGATGAGATTATGCTGTAGCCCTTCAACGTACGCCACCTTTCTTATTGTGAAGTCTCCATTGGTTATCATCCCATAACCCTTTATCGTTCCATATGAGTTGTTCCCGAACTTGACATTCCCACCATTCTGAAGAGATCGAAACTCCCTTAGCTCCTCCTTCCTCCCTGTCATGTGACGTGAGCTGCCACTGTCAATATACCATTCTTCGTCGAACTGCTCGTCACTAATAACCTGCAAAAATTAAGTAGATTTAGGAACCCAAAGTTTCTTGGGTCCACATGATCCTTTCACAGAAACAGGAATAGTAAGAGAAACATCAACAAGATATGTTCTTTTTATTAATGTTGTTTCATCTTTTCTTTTAATGGTAAACACTTTGATTTTGTTAGGATTAGCGATAGTGGGTTTGGTTTCAGGTTTTGATGTTTGGGCTTTAGACTGCTTTCGGTCTTCCTGGACAGAGGAAATCTTCGATTTTCCTTTCAGGTTCGTTGACGATTTAGAATTTTGTGCACGAACGGAATTGGGTTTAGAAGAGAATTGAGAACTAGAAGAATTAGAATGGGAATTTCTTCTGACTTGCGGTTCGATATGACCTTTTTGTTTTTGGTCATTGGATGGACTGAACCTGGACGTTCGGTAGCTATTGCTTTCGGGACCGAACCTGTCCTTTCGGTTGATGTTGCTCTCTGAACCGAACCTATCCTTTAGGTTGTTGTTGCTCTCTGAACCGAACCTGTCCTTTCGGTTGTTATTGCTCTCTGAACCGAACCTGTCCTTTCGGTTAGGTTCCTCATGTGGCCCGAAAGCCTTGTTCTCTGACTTTGAATTTCTATCATGATAAGAGAAATGATTGTTTTGAGAGCGCCAAAACTGCTTTCGCTCAGAGAGATTCTTTTTGTATCTTTGATTCCTTTGCTGCTTTTGATCCTTCACTTGTTTCGGCTGTTTGTGGATGTTAGCCTTTTGCTTCTGCTTCTTGTCAGCCGGTTCACTTTTCACAGATGATGTTTCACTTGTGGAAGTGACTTCTTCTACAGGAACTTCTTTTGTACCACTAGTTCTTGGCACATCGAAGTTGTCAGGCTTGTTCAGTGGCTCTGGTACATATCTGCCTTTGGTTTACCAGGACGTCCGCTCTGACAGACCAACAGTTTCGTCGGCATTATCTATAGGAGCAGACCAGAAAAACTCATCACAGCCATCTGCGTTATCTTCATTCACTATGGCAGTGAGTTCGGCTGTTTGATGTTCGGTTACTCCTGTGACTTTGTATACCTGATTTGGCGTTGTTCTCACCTTTTGGTACACAACTGCTTTTACTTCAAGAATCGGGGACTTATTTTGGGACAAACGAGCAAACTCCACAGAATTTTTAGAAATTAGATTTTTGAGGTTTTCGGGTTCGCTCTTGACAAACTCAAAACAGTTGACTTCATCCTCTAAAGAAATTACACTCATATCATCGTCCTCATTAAGTTCAGATGTGTTTTCAACATCAATTTTATTTTCTGAACTTAAATTTGTTGGATTAGTGTCTAAGTCCATAACTATTTTGGTATGTACTTGACCCGATGGTGCATGGTCCTTTTGGGTTCCCTTCACCAAAGCAACTTGATAGGATGAATTATGGAGAGAAAGGATTAAATATGATTTATTAATATATTATGAGAATAATATATTAAAGGAGAAATCATATTGTTTAATTAATATTAGTCAATAATTAATTGGTAATTAGTTTTGTGACTAAAAGAGATTAATTAAACTTAAGGGACTGGAATTGTAATTATAAGATAATTGCAATTAGGGCCATGGATTGCCTTTTATTATAAGGTTGACGAATTCTATGGGGGAAGCCCATATGAAGTCGTCCAAGGCTTTAAGAAAAGGGCTCCATAGGTTGCTTAGGGCTTAAGCAACCAAATTAGGGTTTCCTTGTAAGATAACCCTAATAGCCTTACTATATAAAGACCCCTTATGCCTCAAAAACGTGGACAAGCAACCTTCTAGGGTTTCACACGTTTTAGGGCAGCCTCCATCCTCTCTCCTCTTCATCCTCTTGCTTATGGTGTTTGTGAACCATTAGAGGAGTGACACTTGTGACTCTAAGCCCTCCAAGGTCAATTCAAGGAGGAATTGGATTGTTATTGCTATATAACAATCAAGGTATGTTCTTAAACCTAATTACATGTGTATTCTGATTTCCATATGCTAGAATTAGGGTTCAAAGTCTTGGATTCAAAGTATGTACAATAGAGAAACCTAGATCCAAGCTTTAGGGTTTGTATGAGCACATAGGATGTCTTATGACCAAAACCCATCAGTGGTATCAGAGCCTTGATTGGTTTCTATTGTATTGATGCTTGATATATCTAAAAAAATTCGTTTTTTGGTGTTTTGGAGGCTGGACTCGCCGAGTCCATAGCTGAACTCGCCGAGTCCAAGGTGACTCGACGAGTCCAAGCCTGACTCGACGAGTCAGCTTGTCAGATGGAGGGTACTTCGGGATTTCTTGCTGTTTTTGCTTATGGATAGTTACCTTATCATGTTAGATCATTATTAATCCGATTATATGATATATTTGACTATAATTTTGATCTAATTGAAGATATTTATCAATTAATAAGATAATTGTTTCCTTATAAGATAATTGATTAATTATTTTGAGTAAATTGATAAATTATTTTGCAAGAAATCATCAAATATGGATAATTATGTGATTAAATGTTAATTTGAATTATTTGTTATTTGATTCTTGTTGTTGTGAAAAGTTTCATATTTGGTCCTTTAGGTTTTATAGTTTAAATTTGAACCCCAAAAGCTTTGTTGTTTTGAAATTTAAATAGTTGAAACCCTAATGTTTTGAAAAGGGTTTCAAAACTTGCCCTAAAGTTTTGGAATTTAAAAGTTGATTAGGAATGTTAAATTCTAAAAACTTAGTATAGTTTTGAAACAGTTCAAATCACACCCTTATGGTTTTATTAATTAATTAAGGTGTATAATTAAAAGAGGTTTAATAAATCCATAAAAGTTTTTTTTTTTGGTTTAAAATTTAATTGAATTAAAAGTATAATTGCTAAATTTAACCACCCACTATTTTGAAAGTATAAAATACACCCTATACTATATATAACATTAAAAGTCTAACATTATATATATGTATGAGTAAAAGTCAGTCTTACCGTTAGTAGGCCTCATTCACGAAGCTGGTCTATAAGGGGTGTTTAAGGAAATTGCCAATAAAATGGCGATTGAATGGGTATCCACTCTTACCCACCGCACTCTTGACTAGTAGAGGGTCGTTAGCCGAACGGGTAGGATAGGACGAAACCTTCCATTATAAGTATAATGAAATATAAAAGTAACTAAATGTGTTCATAAAATTCCCAATCTTAGTTACTTAGGCGAAAGTGAATTGATGCAATTCCATGAAATTACACTTTGTGCCATTGCTAAGGCGTTAGTAGAGCGCGTGTGGTTAACCGGCACACTAAATGGTTCTAAGCAAAGGTAGAAAAGGGTGACTCAATGTTTGTCATAGTTCGGTGGAGCGTGTGTGGTTTACCGGCACATCGAATAGGTGATTGTAACATGTGAGGGCACCATGTAAGTTTGCATGGTTATTCACACCCGCTTTGTGATCCTCGGCATCCCAGTCACAAACAAGAGGGGCATATCGAGATATAAACATGCCATTGAAAGTTCAATGTATCTCAAAGGATCTAGGAGTTTTCATATATTTAAAACTTAAATTTCTTTTTCGTTTTTCATGGTGGAAATTAGTGAATCGTCATTCACTTACCTTCAAATATTCTGCAACTAGATTACGGCATCCCTTTTCTAGGTTGTAGCGTATTGTGTTGGGTCCTAGCCTTGGAATTTCATTTGGGTGATCTACCAAGGACTCAATCTATCAACTAACTTGAATTTGTTTTTCTCCCGTTTTGTAGATGTCAAAGTTCGACAACTATGGTCTTCTCAAATCCCGTGGAACAAGCATTCCACATGAAGATGATATTCCACGATTCGATCGAGGAACAAGAAATCATGCTTCACTTCCTCTACCTCCTCCAATTATTCTCCCTAACCCACAAGTTCAAAGGCTTGAAAAGTTCAAGATCACTCAAGCCCTTTTGGCAAGTAAACATAAAGAAGGAAAGTCCGTGTGTGCACACATCCTAGGGATGAAGTCACACATTGATAAGTTAAGAATGTTGGGATCCGTTGTCTGTGAGGAAATGGCTGTTGATTGGGTTCTTCAGTCACTTCCCAACTCATATAGTGAGTTCGTAAGAGAGTACTATATGATGAACTACGATGTGACCCTTATAGATCTCACCAATATGCTTGTTGCTGCTGAATCTGCAATGATTTGGCGCAATAGAAAAGCAAAGTTGATTGGTGAATCTGCCTTCGAGACCTCTATGGATATAGACAATGGCAACGAAAGACATGCTATGATCGAAAAGTTTGATCATAAGAGAAAGGCGATTTCTGAAGTAGTTCCATGTCCTGTTACAAAAGAGTCGATTTGCTTTTATTGCCAAGAGAAGGGGCATTGGAGACGAAGCTGCCCCATTTACCTAAGAGATCTAAGAGATGGGAGAGTCGAAACGTATGGCTCTAATATAGGTAAAATCCATTTACTAACTCTTTTAAGCTTCTATTCTAGATTCTTAATACTTAATGTAATAAGATTACAATTGATGTTTTGTAGGATCGAAAAAAAGAAAGGGAGCTTAAGGGAAGAAGTGAGCAGAATCTAACCGTGAAGGAATGGATTTCGATCGCGTTTCTCGAAGATTAGATTCTTGAGCTACTACTTAGAGTTAGAATTAGATTGCTAAGAAAGATGTATTAGCATCAGTTTTTCAATGAATTGCATTGTAAGGACAAATTTTTCCGCAATAAAATAAATTTTGATTTTAAATTTTATTTATTTATCCTTGCAATGGCGTGTATGAAAAATTGATGTTAAAATGTTTCTATTATTAGTAATAATGGATTTGGTTCTTATTGTGTTATTTATCGAAAGTTGAGAATTTACCAAATAGGGAGAGTTTCTCATCACCCAAGTTTCAATTGGACAGAAACTTGGAATCATGCAACGTGGATGCACAATGAATGAGAAATTTCATATTTGGAAATTAGACTAATTCATTGACAAAGTGTCAAGTGAAGGACTTGGAGATCGAATACACAAAGTTGCGTGTTGATCAAGTCCACCATAAGAGTAACAAAGACATTCGTCATGATTTACTAAAGGTTTAGTAAATATGATTACGCTTATAAGATTAAGTGTAATTCTGAATTGATTGAAAATGTTTAAATCAATAGCAGAACGAATAAGAAGAATCAAGTAGGCAGAAAGATAAAAGTTTCTCCATTCTAAGAAGAAGGGAGAGTACCTTTTATGCTTAATGATAGGTCTTAATGATTAAGAACCACGTCTCAATTGATCCTCTAAGTAAGTCTTAGTACAATTGTATGTTTAAGAAGAGGAATCAAGGATTGAAGAAATGGTTAAATCAAGAAGTCTATCATACTTCGTTCCAATAACAAGTCTTAGAGTTAAGATAGTGACATTGAGTGAATAGTATTAAGAAGGTTTATAACATTCATCAATTGTGGAAAGTTGTGATGTCTTGGATAAGACAAAGACCAACTAAGACCAAAATTATGAAGTGTTTCGTTTTGATAAAAGCTACACTAACTCTTGAATATTTGTTTGTCAAGAAATGTTTTGATAAGAGAATCGTATATGTCAAGGAGTTAGTGGGAGTCTTAATGGTCTTGAAAGGTTTCAAGAACAAATCAAATAAACCTTATCGATCATCCCTAGCACACGAGTTAAGGTTTACAACCTATTGTGATGACATTATTTTGATTCTGTGCCAATCCAATCGAGTTAATTATGCATGAGAGTTCTATGAGTTCTCATTTTGAACGCATAAAAGGCAAAGCACCTTAATCAATGAAAGGTACATTGATAAGAAAAGGTGAGCTGCTTAACTACTTGGAAGACATGGTGGGCAGCTGTGCTACCATAAGGCAAGAAACCAAGATTAAGAAAGCTCGGTCCATATGAGTTTGAATTTGTCGTAAACTTTAGTTTTAACAAATTCACATGGATAAGAACACATACACCGCTCAAATCTAAGTGTCATAAGATTTCCTCTTTCATGAAAATGATTGTGAAGAAATGCTTTCACTAAGAGAGATTTTAAGAAGATAGTGATTGTAAAATTGCATTCTCAAATTCAATCATGGTTACAGCATCCCTTTCCATAATTTGAATTGCGAGGTTTGGCAATTAGTCTTAATTGTTTAGACACACATATGAACTATCGAAGGCAAATGTGTATAAGTTCAAGAAACCTTGATAAAAGATTATCAAAGCACTAAGTATTAGAAACATGAACTTAAGAAATTCAATAAGCATTGTTTTTCTGAAAGTTAAGATGTTTATGAATACATGTCGAAGCTAGTGGGAGCATAAGTGTTATGTTTTATAATAATCATCAAGATAGTGGGAGCATAAAAGTTATGATTGTATGATTATTAAGAAAAGTATTGCAAGGTTAGCAATATTAATTATAGAAAACAAAAGTCATACTTTGCAAAGTTGTAAGAGTTGAAAGGTTGTTTTGCTATAATTAAGGGAGAGAATATTATGCTTCATTTCAAATCTAAAGGATTAGGTTGAGAAATGTTAATAAATTTAGTCAAAGGTTCATAGTGTGTTCTTAAAATTTCGATTATGATTACGGCATCCCTCTTCACAATTCGAATTTTGAGAACATAGCAAATAAAACATTATGCGTCGTGTCCCATACGCTTCGGGTATAGGATCGATTGCAAATGCTTTAATGTTTGACCATTCTAAAATTTTCCAAATGTCGAGCGCATTTAGAGGGAAAAGGGACTAGAATTGGTTTTGACTAAAATAATTAAACAACTATCAAAGGACAATCAAAGTTCGACGAGGATTGGTCGCTTGTGAGTAGTTGGAAGTATAGTATTGGAAAATATGGAAATGTTTCCATATTGGATGGACCATATCGACATCATTACGAATAGATAAGATTCTATTAAGAATGAGTTGTCATATGGAACATATGGAAGTGTGTCCATATTGGGAATTGAATATTGAGAAATCTATGACTAGATTAGAAACTTCTATACAAAAGGATGTTCAAAGAATGTACTTTGAGTGAGAGACATCACGTCTATGGAATTGTCTTGTAACAATCTCCTATAGAGTACTTTGTAATATCATTGGCAATAGTCTTTGTGACTTTGGTGCAGTGACATTACGAAAGGATAAGTTGCATAGAATGTTAGAATCTAGCATATTCTATAAGTAGCAAGAATTTGATATTCTTTAACTTATGGAAAAAGGATTTGGAGTTGAGAAATGAGAATGATTGGAAATGTGTTCAATATGATCTATTTCACAAAGTAAGAACCATAGGTAAACATTGTGTGTATGCTGGGAGCATGAGACAAGTGTTGGAATTCAAGTAAGAAGTTGATTAACCGAAACGACAAATAATGAGTAATCGATATGGTGATAAATAAAAGGTGTTTAATTTATACTCAAAGGTTTGAGGTCATTTGGGATTAGTATTATTCTTGTGTTTCACATTTGCATGTTTTGACTTCCAGAATAATTGAGTTTATTAAGAATAATCGAATTATTCAAATGGGCCACATTCATTCATATGTTGGAAGTAGATATGAATGAAGACTGTCGTGAATTGGTGTGTGGATTGTATAAAAGAGTATTAGACATAAGCAAATGTTTGCTGCAACGTTCATGAGTGCTTATGAATGTGATTTGAGCATTGGATTAGACCCACGCTCACTTCGATCACTCCATGAATTGTATCACGAGTGATTGGTGAGACGATAACATCTTATATTCTTGAAACCGAGATGTGTGAGTTGTATCTTGCGAATCGGTTGCACATTGATAATATGTAAACGCACTAGTAACTTGGTGTTATAAAACATATTGTTCTGTGTAATTCGGTGTGTGAGTGCAAGCAAGCATTGTATCAAAGTTTATCCATTCCTTTTATTCAAAGTAGAATAAAAGCGATATCTTTTGGGCCCCTCGATGATTTAGTGATGACAAACGTAAATGGTCGGCCGGGCTAGGGCTAATTTGATTTGTTCAATTAGTCAGTCATCATAAATCGGGAATCGAGATATAGTACAAAGAGAATGATTTGAAATCATATCTCATATGATATCTAGAATGGAGGAATATATGATCCCTTATCTAAGGACACGCATATTTGATATGATCAGAGTTGACAGCGGCTTTGGAAAGCTACGATTGCAGATTGGGATCTGAAGTCATACGCAGAATAGTTATTAGACTTATCCAAGTGGGCGACTGTTGGATTAGTGTCTAAGTCCATAACTATTTTGGTATGTACTTGACCCGATGGTGCATGGTCCTTTTGGGTTGCCTTCACCAAAGTAACTTGATAGGATGAATTATGGAGAGAAAGGATTAAATATGATTTATTAATATATTATGAGAATAATATATTAAAGGAGAAATCATATTGTTTAATTAATATTAGTCAATAATTAATTGGTAATTAGTTTTGTGACTAAAAGAGATTAATTAAACTTAAGGGACTGGAATTGTAATTATAAGATAATTGCAATTAGGGCCATGGATTGCCTTTTATTATAAGGTGGACGAATTCTATGGGGGAAGCCCATATGAAGTCGTCCAAGGCTTTAAGAAAAGGGCTCCATGGGTTGCTTAGGGCTTAAGCAACCAAATTAGGGTTTCCTTGTTAGATAACCCTAATAGCCTTACTATATAAAGACCCCTTATGCCTCAAAAACGTGGACAAGCAACCTTCTAGGGTTTCACACGTTTTAGGGCAGCCTCCATCCTCTCTCTTCTTCATCCTCTTGCTTATGGTGTTTGTGAACCATTAGAGGAGTGACACTTGTGACTCTAAGCCTTCCAAGGTCAATTCAAGGAGGAATTGGACTGTTATTGCTATATAACAATCAAGGTATGTTCTTAAACCTAATTACATGTGTATTCTGATTTCCATATGCTAGAATTAGGGTTCAAAGTCTTGGATTCAAAGTATGTACAATAGAGAAACCTAGATCCAAGCTTTAGGGTTTGTATGAGCACATAGGATGTCTTATGACCAAAACCCATCAAAATTGGCATTCAATGAGTTAAATTTCTGTATGGTTTCGGTCCTTAGTTTCAGCTTATCATTTTCATCCAAAAGGTTTTTCAGCATGTCCTTATGGTCCTCGGACTTTATGAAAGATTCTATTTTGTCCAGACCATACATGTAAGTGGGATTCACATCATCAGACGATACAACACTCTCGCAGTTATATGCTTCAGCATCGATTTCATCCTCCTTAAACTCAAGGAAGGGCAAAATCATGCGATGAATTTTCTGCCCTATTTCACAATTCAGATGCAATTGAGTGATGTTAGCATAAAGTCGTTTAGCAATCAAACAAAAAACATTTCTCTGTTTTAAAAGTTTTAAATTGTCTCTTTGTAAATAAATGTTTTCATCCTTAGACTTTATCAACTCCGACTCTTTTTGCTCTATCCACATCCTTCGCTCCTCACTCTTGGATGACACCCTGCTTATTTGGTCAGTTAGGTTAGAATTGGTGACCCGTGTTTGAGTTAAACAACTATCCAGATTTGAGATTCTTGAATTTAAGCTATTTAATTCTTTTTCATATGATTTCTGTGGGACTTTGAATGACATAAAAAGAGATTGTACATTCTTGATCAATTCATCAAGCTCATTGATCTGCACACTGAGAGTATTTGCTGTGAAGCATAAGTCCTCTCGCTCCTTGGTGTCCTCTTTTCCACCATCAATATTGTATCCCCTCATGTGAGATACGTCAGTCACCATCAAACACTTTCCGCCGCTTTCACCACCTCTTGCCACATACGCCTTTCCATGCGAAGGCTTTCTCACCTCATCATCCTCTAAGTCGGTTGACCATACCTGCACGCCACCGAACTCGTAATCTTCTGCCGAACCCTGTACAATAAGAGCATTCATAGAAGGGTTAGTAGCAGCTTTCTTCCTCTTGATCTCTTTCAGCTTTTTCATCAAGACAGCCTCTTCATCTTTTTCCTCATCTTTCTCTGCCATTTTCTTCAGAACACAATCTTTAGCATACTGGTTCTTTCCTCCACAGTAATAGCAGCTAACGCCAGAATCTCCTTCAACTTTCGCCTCTTTCTTTGGTTCCTCTGTCTTCGGCTCCTCCCTTACCTTTTCAGAACTATAGCTCCCCTGCCAATTTCTGTTTTTATTTATAGGAAGCCTCTTCTTGATGAACCTCTTGGGATTGGATACCATCATAGCATAATCTTCTGACGTAAGATCATAGTCCTCTAGGTTTAGATCTTTGTCTTCCACTGCATTCTTGCCTTTTGATAGGAGGGCCAAGGACCCCAAACTTGAGACCACATTCTTTTCTTGCATGACAATCTTTTCTTGGGATTTCAGAATTCCCACCAGCTTTACCAATGAATATGACTTGAACTGCTCATGAGCTTTAACTGTAGACACGACAGCTCTCCATTCAGATCTTAGGCCATTCAAAAAGGTGACCTTCTGTTCAATCAACTTCCTTTCTATATCATGTTTGATCATCTTGCTAAGAAGATGATTGAAGCAATCAAATGTCTGAGTGACAGTTTCATCAGAATTCTGCTTAAATTCACCAAACTTAGACAAAAGCAACGTCTGAATGGAATGCTCCAAATCTTCATCTGTGGAATATAGCTCTCGCAACCTATCCTAGATTTCTTTAGCGGTACTGCAGGAACTCACCAACCTAAATGTATTAGATTGAAGAGTGAATCGGATCAGTCTTAATGCTTTTTTATTGCACTGAAACTTCTCCTTTTCATCTTGAGCAACGTCTTTTACATCTTTTAACAGATCATTATATTCTTTCAGAGTTTTAATGATCTTGGATGTTCCTGAGTGAGCAAATGGTCCAGACACAATGGCTTCCCAAATAAGATACCCATTATCTTCAGATCCGATGACATAATCTTCAAAATGATGCGCCCAAACTTCGTAATCCTGGGTGTAAAGAATAGGAATCTTTGTTGTCGATCCAATGTTGTTTGAGATGTTGATAGGATTAGTTTGTGAATCGTCCATGCTTGATCGTTTAACCTGTTTAAAAGATCAGACTTGTAATATGTAATATTAGGGAAAAATCAATAAATGCTGAGTTACGTCAATTATGGAATGACGGCTCAATAAATATCAGTTAATGCGGAATAACCATAATCGCTTCTTTCACAGAAGAGATGCGTATGAATTACATAGCCTCCTGCTCTGATACCAATTGATGAGTTATGAAAACTCTTTGATCGATTAGATCTTTGTAACAGGTAAATAAAGAACGTAAAAAACAGTGAGATAAAACACAAGTATGGATCTGAATGAGTCGAATGATTAGATCAACTCAATCCTCAGCAGAGCTCGATTAAGAACTTCCGCTGTAGAGGATTCTAGGGTTACAAAAATAAGAACGATGAATACGCTTGAAAATCTCTATCAATTCTTATCTAATCGTTACATTCTAGGATGCATGCAAGCATCTATTTATAATAAACCCTACATAAAACTCACGGATGGACAGGCCCATACCGGAGACAAAACTTGGACTAGCTAACGAGCCTAAAGACGCAACACAAAACTTGGACTAGCTAACGAGCCCAAAGATGCAACACAAAACTGGACCTAACAAGTATATATGTTGTATGGTATGTGGTATGATGGGGGAACTCACTAAGCTTTGTGCTTATAGTTTTAGTTTTTGTTTCAGGCCCTTCTTCTTCGAAGGGAAAGGAGTCGGTATGGTAGCAGCGCATCACACACACGATTTCTGCATATGAGATTCTTGGGATTTATACTCTGACATTGTTACCATGTTATGACATGATTTTGAGACATATGATCTATGGATTTTTATGAAATGAAATAACTTGATTATGTTTTTTTATAAACTGTTTTATAAATTGATATATCAAAAATGAAATTTTTCGTTTGTATTTTTAGGATGTTACATTATTCTTGATTGATTCCTGAAACATTTCAAGATCAATAAGGCTCCTACTGAATTCTTGACATATAAGTTTTATCTCTTCAAGGAACATTCTTTGACGAGAAAAATAAATATTCAAAATTTAGTGTGGATTAATGGCAAGAGAACACTTCACATAATTGGTCTTAGTTTATCCGTTGTTTTAACCAAAGCATCACAACTACCAATTTCCAATGTGCTAGAGTAAGACAACATTTATACTCCACATTTCATGAGGTGTTGTAAACATACTTAGTTTGAAATAAGCTTCAAGATATGATTTGTAGTTACTAGAGTATAACTCTAAAACGTGATTGGAAATGAAGTATGACTCATATATCGATTAAACCATTTCACCAATATCCGATTCCTCTTCTTAGTCAAACAATTGCACTAAGATATTTTTTGAGGATCAATTGTGATATAGTTCCATAACCAGTAAGATGATCGTAAAACATGATACTAAGGTACTCTCCTTTCCTTTCCGATTGAGAAACTTTTATCTTTCTGCCTAATAGATTCCTCATATTCGTTCAGCTACTCTTTGAAACTTTTCAAAGGTGTTAGAATTATGCTTAATCTTATAAACACAACCATTTTTACTGAACCATCAGTAAACCATGACGAATAGATTTATCATCCCTTGTGGTGGATCTAAATAGTCCACATCAATGTGTACTAGATCCTTTAGTCCTTCACTTTGACTCACATAAACATGTGATCAATGAATTAGTCATGATCTTTCAATGATCAAGATTATCATACATCACACAATTCGAATTGTATGACTCCAAGTTTCTATCCAACTGAAACTTGGGTGATGAGAATTCCTTTTCACTTGATTAATCATGACATTACCATAAACATATAATTAAGAATCAATCCACATTTAACATTGCTAATAATAGAAATATAACCACCAATTCTCATATATGCGATTGCAATGAAATACAAAGTAATCAAAAAATCTCTTTATTAATTATATGCGGAAAAATTTGTCCTTACAATGTAAAAAATATGAAAACTATGTTTCTAGATATTTCCTAAGCAATCTATTAATCTATCATAACTCTTGTGCATCAGCTTCCAAAATCTGATCATCGAAGCATGAGACCGGAAACCATCTCTCACGATCAGTTCAACTTACTCTTCTCAAGCTTCCTTCATTCTCTTAGATCCTGCAAAAACATCAAAATGTGACTATCAAATCATGTATTAAGAATCTATGAATAGGAACTTAATGGAGTTATATAGTGGATGTACTTGAAGTAGAGTCACACAACTTGAATTTACTATCTTCGAGATCTTTTAGGTAGTCTGGGTAGCTTTGCATCCAATGCCTCTTCAATTGGCAATAGAAACATATGGACCTTTTGGGATTAGTGCATGGAACTATCTTAAAATTTAGCCTTTCTCTTTACCATATGGTCAAATGGTTTGACCTTGGACAATCCATTTCCATTGGGAATTGAAACTTTTCTGGACTACCAATATTGTCATTATAAATGTCCTTGGAAGTTTGGGAGACAAATCCTTTGAAAATATTTGCTTGACTTGAGCTCTTAAGCATTTTTGCTTCAGCAACAATCAACATATATGTCAGATCGATTAAGGTCACATCGTGGTCCCTTTCATAGTAGTCTTTTATGAACTGACTATATGATTCATGAAGCGAAACTAGAACCAAGTCAATGGCTAGCTTCCTTAGGAAAACGAAACCAAACATCTCCAATCTGTCAATGTGAAATTTTATTTTCAGAACATGCGCACACACAGACTTTCCTTCTTGATGTTTTCATGCCAACAAGGCTTGAGTGACTTCGTACTTTTCAGCTTGAAGAAAACGTGGGTCAGAGAGAATTATTAGAGGAGGTGGAGGAAGAGTTGGGGAAGCATGATTTCCAGTTCCACCATTTGAAGAAAGGAATATTCTTTCCCCTTGATGTACATGTGGAAGATCATATTCAGAAGGAAAAACATTTCCAGAAGGATGAGGAAGACCATTGTTGTCTGAACTTGACATCTATAAAGGGAGAAAAGTATTCAAGTTAGTTGATTTATTTAATCTTTAATTATTAACCCAAAATTTAAATTAAGGCTAGGATCCATATTTTTTATTCGAATTCTGAAGAGGGATGTCGTAATCAAATTCAAAACTATTTTAGGCAGGTAAAGCATTTACCAATTTCAATCTTGTGAAACTCCTAGATCTTTTGAGATTCATTGAGCTATTCATTGACATGTTTAATATCGATTATGCTCTCACTTTGTGACCGGGATGTCGAGGTTCACAAACGAGATATGTATAACCATGCAAATTAGCTTGGTACCATCGATGTCATTTATCATCTAATTAATGTGTCGGTTAACCACACATGTTCCATTAATCAATGATAATATTTCCAACAATATTGGGCCCACATTAGTGTGCCGATTAACCACACACGCCCCACTAATGACCAATAAGGTGCATTGTGCAATTTTATGGGTTGGCATCAACTTCATATTTTTCCTAAAGTAACTAAGAGTGCGGTTTTATAAAATGGTTTAGTTACTTTTATCATTATACTTTTAATGAGGATTATTTGTCGTATCGAACCCGTTCGGCTAACGACCCTCCACCATACAAGAGAGCGGTGGGTAAGAATGGATACCTAATGACAGTCGTTTTATAGGTCACTTCCTTAAACTACCCTTACAATATGGCTTCATGAATGAGGCGTACTAACGGTTCGACTGACTTTTCTTATACATATATAATATATATTAAATTCTTGATTATATATATATATATATATATATATATAGTGTAGGATGAATTTTAAACATTTTAAAATTTCAAGGGTTTAATCTTTTAATAAATTAAACTTTTAATATACTTAAATTTAAGCCATATATGGATTTATTAATTATCCTTTAATTAATCATTTAATTAAATTATCATCAAAATCCATGAGAATGTAATTTAGGGTTTACATTTTAAATTTCAAATATTAAACATTTTAATTTAGATTTCAAACAACCCTAAAATTAACTTTAATTAATAGGTCATATCAAGCATGGTTATACCAAAATCACAACAATATAAACTAACCATTTGTTTACTGGATTTCATTCTTCATTAGTTTTATTTTAATTAATAGAACTACTATTCACTACCACTGGAGGATTCCAGGGGATAAAACACGTGGTTTTATTTTAAGTAATAAAACTACTATACATTACTGGTGGTATCCACGGTTTTCATACAAAGGTTTTTCATATAAAACAACATTATACAATACAGCTGGTGGTAACCAAGCATACAAACTAACATTTTCATATACTACTACAGAACACAATAACGAACATACATTTTGGTCATAGGGTTTAAGACTACTTTTCAATACTAAAGAAATTACTGGATTTTCTTAAGAAACATACAAACATTTTTATAGATTCAAACACAAATTTTCATTACAAAGACATTCTTATGAACTCACCAACTTAAATTTTGATACACTTTCAAAATTGCTTGTATTCTCTGGGAACCAATAGACAGGTGCACCCGTAGGCTTTTGAGAAGACAGAGCATATAGAGTCGTGTCTTTTATACTTTTGTTACACTTTTACTGTTACACAAACTAAGTATCGAACAGATGTAAATACCTTATATATATATATATATATATATATATATATATATATATATATATATATTCAATGTAATTATTGTGATTACTTTGATTACTATGAAACAATTTTTGTGATACTATACATGACGTCCTCCATTCCCGAATGTTTCTGCCGTCTCGGTTTGGGGTGTGATAGTGTATTTTAAACTTTTCAAAATACTAGGTTTAATTACTAAATTTCCAAAATTAAAAACATTTAATACAAATTTAAAATTAAACCAAATGATTTAATAATTATCTATTAATTAAACATTTAATCAATTATTAAATCTATTGAGGATTATCTAATTAAATTAATCAATATGATTTAATCCTAATGCTCTTCGTCTAATTTTCAAAAATCATGGGAGGGATAAAACAAATTTTATAATTATGCAATTTATCAAGTAAACATATAATTACCAAAAATAAGAAAACCCTACCAAAACCCTTGGATTTTCGAAATAGCCTTATCTTGGGGAGGAAGGCAAGGATATCAATCCTTGCCATTTTCGAAACCTTAAGGGTTAAGGATACCCTAAATTCGAAAATGTATGGTAAGGGAAAGGGTTAAAACCTTTTCCTTATTTTCGAAACTTAGGGCTCAAGAAACCCTTAAATTGAAAATCCCTTAGTCCAAAAGTGTTTAAGTTCCATAAACCCTAATTAATCAAATGGAACAATTATGATCCATTAAATAGAAAACAAACCAAGGCTCTGATACCACTGATGGGTTTCAGCATAACAAACAAAACCTATGTGTGCATGCAACCCTAATTTCTTGATCTATGTTTTCTCTAATTGAACATACAACTTTTGAACATCAAATGTAAAACCCTACGAAACCTATAATAATTTCGAAAATATTAACTAGGGTTAAAATACATACCTTTGATTGTTATTGATGAATAACAAGTAGCCCTTGTGTTGTTGAAGCTTAGAGAGCAAACACCATAAATGCCATGTCTCTAATAGATCACACCCAACACTAGAAATAGGATGAGAGAAGAAAGAGGAGAGGGGAGATGAGATTTTTCGGCTATCACTTGAGGGTTTATAATGGACGAAAATCCTAGGGTGGAGAGGCATTTATATAGTGAACCAACAATGCTCTGGATAACCCTAATCTGAATATAACAATATTATTTCAAATTTGGTATTTATCCACCTCCTTAATTATCCATATGGGATATTCTACAAACTCTATAATTATTCCATAAAACCGTCCACCTCCTTCCCTAGGAAGGTTCTAGAACATCTTGCTCAACAATTGAACGATTTCACTTTAGCACCTGAACTTTTAATTAATTCTTTTAATCCCAAAATTAATTCCAATTAATTTCTGATTAAATATAATTAAATATTACAATTTCTTATTAATTTATTATTCTCATAATACATTAATAAATTATTTATTTCATTATTAATCAAATAATAAATTCAACTTCTCTCTCTAGTTGCTAGTTTTGAGGGCAACCTAAAAGGGTTGTGGTACTATCAGTTCAAGTGTATATATATATATATATATATATATATATATATATATATATATATATATATATATATATATATATATAAATTATAGTTATGGGCTTAGACACCTAATCCAAAAATATCTACCACACCCTCAGTTTAAGTTCTGACACACCCGAAAGTGTGCACGAATCCCTCAAACCAAGGCTCTGATACCAACTTGTAACGTCCCTAAACTCAGAACCAAAAAATTTGTTTTTATATTGAATAATCTATCAACCAAACACGTTTTCCAAAACCATAAAGTATTTGGTGTATATCAATAAAATCCCAAAAGTACATTAGAGTCAATAAAGCAGTAAATCATGGTGTGTGCAATGCGATCATCCTGAGCTCTTCCCCTTCGAACCGGAAGTATCTAAAACATAAACTGAAAACCGTAAGCACAAAGCTTAGTGAGCTCCCCAAAACACCTAATACCTTACACACAATGGACCTTGCCCAAAAACCATTGGGCTCCGCCCAGAATATATGTGTCAGTAAGTTGTGACAGGCCTCACCCAACACACTCATCAGGCCCCGCCTGACATTGACCCCCGCTCGGTATACATAAAAACACATACAATATATGCACGAGTAAAAAATATAGCTAGTATAATATAACATAATCTAATGGGTCGACATCAGTGCCTTCGACCCGCAAGTACTGTGAGGTGACTCACCTTGCAAAGTAGCTCAAAAGTCAACATGCCCTCAAAATCTCACAACAGGTGCTAAACGCCACTAAGATAATCACACAAGGCAAGACCTTAATCTACATAGTAGGACATTGATAGTTGAACAAAAATCTGCAAGTCAAAAGTCAACCCTTAAGGTCAATAATAAAAGTCAACAGTCAATCTTGACTCCAACCGACCGCGACGACGTGGTCTTCTATGGCCACGTCGTGGCCCACATATGAACAAACAGTCAGGAAATTTCCCAGCCGCCATGTTGTGGTGACCTATGACAATGCCGTGGTAATCGAGGTTCCAACAGATTAATATATTAAGTTGTTTTCTTCGATTCCAAGAGCTCCAAAGCTTAGATCTGGTCCAACATGTGATCTAGAAGGATAAAGATTCTAACTTTATCCATTAGCAGCACCCAAAAGGTCCAAACCCGAAATCTCTAAGTCCCAAAACGCTTAACATTTCAAGAACTTAGCAATAAGCACTTATTCCATAAATTTCGAAGTCCATCCTTTCTAGAAGTGATTCTAGCACCAAAACTAACCTAATAGTTCGTGCTTTGTAGATATGCCTGTCCAATGCATGTCTTGAACACATATTAGGTGAAAATGAGGGTTTATGATCTAATTCACATGCATGGATTGAAAACCCAGCCAAACTCCAGATCCAAGGCACAAATTACACCAAATTCCCTAGAGATTCATAAAATTGCAAACTTTAAGAGATCTCACCATCCCAACAGGCAAAAACAAGAAGTTTGTGGGACAAAACTCAAGATCTAGAAACCTAGCATGAAAAAAAAATTATGTTTTTGGACACTTACAAAGGTTGAAAACAGTGTTATGGTGAAGAATGGAGACTTGCTTGCTTGATTTTCGCTTCCTTCTTCCTTCTTCTTCATTCTTTAGCTTCAAGGAACACCAAAACTAGCTCAATAGTGGAGGAAATTGATAAGGGTTTTCTTTAGGGCTTGAGGGAGATGATGGAGGCTGAGGATGAGCAAACCCTAGCCTACTCATTCCTTTAATTAGGGAGCAAACCCAGAAAAACAGGGTTTTCACATCAATCGTCCACCATGTTGTGACCAATATTGTCACGTTGTGGTTGCTTAAATAAAACATGCGAACCCTTCTCGTCACGCCACATCGTGGGCGTGCCCCCACCACATCATGGCAATCCTCAAAATGATAATGTAATTACGAATAGAGCACCTCAAGATCCAGGAGTTATATATATATATATATATATATATATATATATATATATATATATATATATATATATATATATATATATATAAGATTTAAGTATATTATTGTGGGTTGAAAACCCTATGTGCTCCCCAGGCTCCCAAGCCTGACCTACTCAGTTTCTTTATATCATAGGTAACGATACAAAGGTACAAGGATAGTGATATCCGCCGATAGATTTTAGGAGTTTAAGGCCATTAGTGAAATAAACAGTGTTATGGCCTATAATATCTAGTTTATGCTTATGTCTGTATATCAAAGTTGACATACAAAGTTTTTAATATTTTTATATTTCTTTAAAGAAGTTTTGAATCTGATTTATCTTAAAAGAAAATATTTTTGGATAAATTATGCATTATTATATTCTTTAAAAGGATAATTTGTTTTAAATAAGCATAAAGAAAAAGTTTTAGTTGCCCGATAAAATTGGGGATGTCATAGGCTTCATGGTAAAGCCACTAATAAGGGTACTAGACACAGTGACAGTACCTTACCGAGGGTTGAGGTACATTTATATTATAAATTATGATATACTAGTTATGGATATTTATTAGTATGAAACTGTTATATTATTGTAGTGTGACAAGGTTACCCTCGTAGACAAGATTATCATAAATGACCGTGATACATCATGTGATGAATTTTGGTCACATGGATTTAAGGTACATAATTATATATATATATATATATATATATATATATATATATATATATATATATATATATATGTGTGTGTGTGTGTGTGTGTGTGTGTGTGTTATTACCAATTGTTGTATTGTTGAATAATTAATTGTATTTTATGTTATCTTTACGTAGGGTGTCACTATTAATCCTATAAAGCAGCCTACACCATGATATGAGAGCCTATTACAAGACGATGGATTTGATTATATGCAATATATATATAGATAGTATACATATATATATATATATATATATATATATATATATATATATATATATACATCTACATAGGCACTGCATATCATTAAGGTGCCTACGTCTGATTACCAAACGCCACCCAAGGCACTTAGGCATATGCAACGAGCAACACATCATGCGATATGATTGAAGACTTTGTTGATACATATGAAAAGGAAAGACACCACACACATATCTCCACCAACGTTAGATGATTATATAGACAATAGCATTAATAGTCTATATATAAACCATTATGCTTCACTAATTTTGTATCACATATGTCTGATTTATAAACTAATGATGGAGTTTTAGATACATATATATGGGGAATTTGACAACGGATGGTTGGAATGTGATGTGAGTTTTATATGTATCTTATAATTTCACAATAAACATTCAGTTAGGTTACTTAGTCTATTTTATATATGTATTAAATGACATCAGATCATGCTCTGGATTTTCCTATGTAACATCCGAATTTTTAAAATAAAATTTTCATTAAATAAAAAGCATTTGTTCCGATTTAATCCTAAAAATCTAATAAAAATCAATTTTTTCAAAACAATAATCAGAGTATCAAGATAAAAAAAATATTAAAAGAACAACACAATTACTCCGAACAAGCAACCGAGTAATTCATTCAGAAGATGGGAAACATGGGTCAATCATTAAATCTAGTTTTCACAACTTCAAACACATGATGTACTCTCATAACATGCTCTATAATAGAGGGTTTGCTTCCATCAAGAAAACTTTTTCTTGAAACTATTCCATTATCCTATCCAATAACACGATAACACATCATCCCCAAATCTCTTGGAAAATGCTTTCCAAGAATTCATATCAAGATTTGTAAATCTCCTTTGTAAATAAAACTGCTAAAGCATTTAGTTTTTACATTAACCCATTCATATATTGTTCTTCCTGGAATATTCACCTAGGCATATGGACATAGCATTAGCCGATAAAGGGTCGCTAAATCTTCATTAACATCATCTAAGAAACACCCATTACACACATGCTGAAAACGGACATGCCATTTTGGTTTCATCTTTCCTTTCAGTGTTCGAAGGTTTAATACTTCTCTTCAGAGCTATATATCTTGCAATCTTTTTCTCACCAAGTATGGCAATGGCGTAATTTACAAACCATTTTGGGGCTTCGAATAGACAAAAATGGCTTCACCTTGTACGCCGTACATTGGAAATTGTAGGTCCTACGTTTATAATATGGGGACAATGGGTAGCTACAAGACCCAACCTTTTTCGCACAAATTTATGCACCGAGCTCTCTAAGCTTCACATCAAGGCTCCTAAACATAGTTTTGCATACACAAAAAAGACAATTCAAAAAGCGCTTGGTCATAAAATTTCCAAAGGTTTTGATGATTTTGAGGAAATCCCAATTGTATCAAGAAGTATTGCACAAATCCATCGAGCTTTTTTAAAATATAAATACCAGGGGAAACCTATCAAGCGTTTATTAGTTACAGTTAAAGTTAGACATTCGGGGGTTGGTGAATCAGTTAGAATATATTTTGAGATTATAAATGTGGTTGCAAAGATGTCGAAGTTTATTCCTACACTTAATTGGTTGAGATTGGATGAAATGCGGTTTTTACTATGTCCCAAGTTGTTCGTGTAAGGGAAGCTGCTCATTTGAGTAGATTTATATATAATTTTAGGAGTTGGAAAAATGTTTCTTTTCCAAAAACCTATGTATCCACTTGTTCATCCTGTGGTTTTGGTGGAAACTTTTGAACATGGAGAAAGTGTCTTGTTATGTTGATGACCTTGATGGACATGTTTGACTTAAGAGTTCTCTTGCTCACATCAGGACTTATGCCCTTTCAAAAATGTTGTTGGTTATATATTTAATCTCCTTGAGTTATGATAAATATTTATTGTATTTTGTTCTTTTCTACTTTGGGCTGATAACCCAATATGAGATTAGTAGGCTAAATACAAGAAGTAGCAAGTTATAGGACCTAGTAATGTTGATAAAGGGAAATGTGACTTGGAGTGACAACGATTAAGACTAGAATTTATGCTTTTGGTTGTAAGACGCCGTAAACTCGACTTGATCCTTATGCTTGTTTGTATGTTTGGATTTATGATAACTACTTGTACTTTTGGCTTAATGTAAATGTACACCATGTTATGTTTTAAAGTGGTGATTTTTTTAGGTGTCATTTATGTTGAATAGTCGGGTGTTACACATACCTTACCATCATCTAACACAGATCTATCGAGATTGAAAAGTGAAACTTGAATGACATTTCTAGTAAATAATCATAATATACTCGTTTCCATTTAAACTTTCATTTGAGGTTGACTTTTCACTCGGTGCATATGTGTTATTTGATGGTTGTTACTTGGTAATGTATGAAGATTGGGTGGTAGTCAGGCTAAAGAAGATTAGAGGAACACTTATAAAGTGCATCTTACCATGACACCTAGAACGATGAATAAGAGAAACATAGAGAATTTGAAGTAATAGGGGGATACGGTTTACGTAGTCTACATTTCTATTCCTAGAAATTAGCAACAATTGTATTTCTTTTGTTTATAATAAAAAATATGTTTTGTTTATAAATAATTTATTAATAACAATATACATTAGTTCAAGGGTAATCTTCACAAAGTCCCAATAATTTGGTTATTGGTTAAAAATAATGTAATCTTCAGAAAAGTCCTAATCTTTTGACCAAATTAACAACAAAAAAAAGGATACTGACTAAATCTGCGAAACCGGCAAAAATGATTATGTTGAAGTTTTAATCGGTATTTTGTCATTTTTTACAAACAAAAATTAATTTTAAGGGAGAATTTTGTATATACCCTTATTAAACATCAAAATAACATATTTGTCCAACTTAGTTTCTAAATATCATATTTACCCTCATAAAACTTTAAAATATGATATATACTTTTTTTAAACATCAAAATATCATATATGTTCATCTTAAATATCAAACTATCATATATGTTCTTAAACATCAAAATATCAATGATAATATCTAAAATATCCTTCATCCATAACATGACAATATTCAATAACAATAAAAAGTTAAGAACTAAACAATCAATGCATACAAAATATGAAGCGTTTTGTTTTTTAAGAGAACGACATTAAAAAATTTAAATGTGAGTGTTTTATTATTATAGACGTAGGGATAAATATGGTTAAATTTTTTAATTATTTTAATAATTATAAACTATTAAAAGCATTGCATTTTTTTAAGAAAATATGATATTTTAAAGGTTTATAAAAAATAAATATAATATTTTAATATTTAAAAATGACATATATAAAATTCTCCTTAATTTAAAATCTCTAAATATTATTAAAAAAGAAACCTTATGACATCATCTTAAATAATCTGGACCCTTGATTGTATTTCAATCTTATTTATTTCACTCTTAGATCAAATTGCTAACACCATCTTCCCCATATGGAATGTATTTAATTCCAATAAATGTTTTCCAATCGTCAAACAATAACTTACATTCGTTGAAATGTATGTATTCATTTCCAATAAAAGCTTTCCATATTTTAAATCTTGAATTTCCGGTTATGAAGATTTTAATATGGTCAATTTTAAAAGCATATTACTAACAAACAATTTCAATCAAGGAATTAATATCAACCATTAATATAAATCCGTTTATATTAATAAACTCTATTTTTATTAGGAAATCATTAATACCGAAAAATCATATTCAAATTATCACATACATATACGATTCATCATTGAATCAGCGGCTCACACTTATTTTTAATCGTTTCTTTTCTTCAAACCTTCTCCTACAACATCATTATTATTGCTTATAACTTGCATCATCATTCTCTGCTTCAAACATTCGCTCTTGTGCACTAGAAGGTCAGTATCTTCTTTCGGTTTTTATATTTTTTTTCGATTATTTTTTTGTTCCTATATCAAATATATGTATTCATATATTTCGATTTTCTTTGTCACAAATTATATGAAGTCGGTTAACTACTTTTCTAACACTTTTCAAATAAATAAGAAAAGGTATTATGTACCTTTAGCAAAACTGAAATTAACTATCTTGGGAACTGATATTAATTACGAAAATATTACTTTTATATATTAGAGATGATTATGATTTTTTTAAAATTTTTATATCATAAGAATTCGGTAAATTTTGTCATGATTTTAAAAAATCATTGAAATTATTATGTTTTTGTATACCGTATCAACCTACTTTTTTTATTTTTATATAATAACAATAAATTTTATAAATTTACACAACAAATATACATATTTTGAATTTTGTAATATTATTATACCTTACAAAATACACCTCCTTCCAAAATAATTTTTGCCAGTAATTTCATTCATAATTTCACCAAATATAAATTTGTATTTTTTTTTATATAAATTTTTTTAATGATCTTGATTTTTTTCCTCCAAAAATATATCAAACATTTACGTTTTAGATAATGTTGTCCCATTAGAACTATTACTTTCCAAAAATATATATGTTTAATGAGGAATTTTATATAATGGAGGAAGTAAATGTTAATTAAAATAATATATATATATATATATATATATATATATATATATATATATATATATATATATATATATATATATATATTCCATAATAATTACACGGGTTTATTAAAAAAAATAATATCAAGGTGTAAACATTAAGCATTTTTAAAGTGAAATTTCAGAATACATACAAACAATGATGTTGTATAATGGAATATAAAATTGAATAGACTGAGAAAAAAAAACTATTAAGGCAGTTAATCTTGAAAATAACATATATAGTTATGAAGAAATTATAAAGTAAAATAAAAATTATAAGATATTAGGAGATTTTAAAAAAATACAATTAGTAAAAGCGTTACGGTTATTAGAAAAAATAAGACCGTTAATATTAGTAAAAATACAATATATAAACTAAATTATCACAATAGTAATGAAATGTCATTATTTGATATTTCATATAACTGAAAGATATAGCAAATTACATTGATGACATATTAAAATTATTTAAAGTTGCAACAAAATTAATGCAAAGTTCTTGCGAACACAAAATAAATAAGAACTAACATAAAAGCTAACATTTATATTCATAATCAATTTAAAATAAATCAATCATGATTTAGAAAAGAATCTTTATTGATTATATACTAAAATTAAATCTATATAACATTTAACATTCTATAAATTATATTATATAACTTTATTTGAATACATGAAATAGTTGTCAATAATTAATGCATTGTAAAAAACGGTATATTGGTTGTCAATATATGTTTAAATTAGGTAACCTTATTATGTAAGGAACGTCTAATTAAAATGCTTATAATTATATAACAATATCATAACTATATGAGACGAGGAAGGTCGTTCAACTAATAAAACAAAAAATGTTGTCTACAAAGAGGTCATTTAATGATTATAGATATTTATGGTTTTCAATGTATTTTCTATACATTTCAATTAATAATAATAACCATATATTTTTTTTATAATCATTATAGAATAATTATAGATGATTATATGTTTTTTATATATTTAATGCGTTTAAAGCGGGCTATAATCTAATTAAATAGTAAAGTGACACTAAGTATCGTTACTTTATCAAAATTTTCTTATTAAAAAATTACTTTTATGGGCTCAAGTGAATTGCGCTTTTTCCTGTCAGGATCAAATAAGGGTAGCCCATCAGGCTCTATTTCAGATTGGGCCGATTATACCATTAAGGATTGGGATCGGGTTTGCTAGACTTTTTGTATTTCGTTTGTAAGTTTTAAAAATTCTATTTAATCGAAACAACGTTTCAGGATGGACAAATAAATTATTTAATTTTTTTTTTTAATTTGATGTAGATTCAAGATTGATATACAGTAATAGTATAACTCTAAACTTGTATGTGTCTCACCTATATATGTCTACATGCATACATATATGCCTGTCAAATGTTTTTAGCAACATTTATTTATGTTAGTAAGAATATCAAATTCTATATACATAAATACGGAAGTATAGAAAATATAGATGGTGAAAGTGATATCTTATAAAGACGCAAAATATAGAAAAACACAACCATTTATTTATCAACATTTAAAAAAACCCTTAAATTTTGTTTATATGTACATAAATCGTTATATTTTCAATTAACTTTCGTATTAACCCAAATATCTTGGTTGTTTAAAGAAATTACTGGTGGTTTTGTAACCATACATTTATCATTTTCAGTTTTAGGTTAAAATGGAAACAAAAATAAGGGGCGTTGCTCTTGTCTAAAGTAAAACGTAAGAAACGGATCATTTACTCAACGACCATTTACTCAAACAAAAATAAATGACATTGTTTGTTGTTTTCCATGTCAACCAAAAACTGAGCAAGATGAATGCAATGTCACAAACCAACCCATAATTTATTTTTAAAAAAAAAATAGTTATTTGTATAAATCTGAAAGTATAAGGGTTTTTATCTATATAAAAAAATATAAAGATTTTTTTTGAATGCTGGTAGATAAATGGTAATATTTTTCTATATTTTATCTTTTGTAGAGTTCAAAATCGATGGGGGTTAAATTGATTAAAAAAGGTTGAAAAATATAAATTTTACAAAATAAAAATGTGATAACATAAATAACTTAGGACCTAACTTTACCAAACCGAAGTCGTGCCACCGACTTTTATATAGATAATTAGTTTTTTCTATATAATTTTTGTACAAAACTTTTTATTATAGTAAAACGAGTGTCAAAACTTGTATGGACCATAAAATGATTTTATTCTTCTAATTTGATGTCGATTCAAGATTAATATACAGTTCCCTCTCATATGTTGCTTCCGTTTGTGTGTTTTCTAATAAACTTGTTAGAAAATTTTTGGGGTCCATTGAAACTTTAGGACTTGGGGAGTCACTAGAGATGGTAACGGGGGCGGGGAACACAGGGGACCCTAATATCCATCCTCATCCTTAAATCCTCATTTCAATCCCCATCCCCATCCCCATCCCCATCCCCATCGGGGAATATAAATAAACCCCCATCTCCACCCCCAACGGGGACTGGGGATCCTCAACGGGGAAATGATGATTTCTTTATCTCTTTTAACATGCAAACTTTTACGTAAGAAAAAAACTATATATTTCAGTTTTACCAACATAAGTTTAAAGATTTTATAAAATATATAAGTATCCATAAATTGCATAAAAATATAAATAAGTTTTCTACTAAATTTAAATATATACATGAAAAATCAAGTAGAAAAAAAATTATCAGATTCATATTTAAGGTAAAATAGATCAACCAAAGAGAAAAATATATATATATATATATATATATATATATATATATATATATATATATATATATATATATATACGAGTTTAAATTAGATAAAAGAAAAAGCAAAAGGTATAATTTCAACCAAGTAATTACTAATAAGTTAGATTACTTAGATCAAATTTTATGTATGATAAACTATACTATAAATATACGTTATGTATTATTTTTATATATTAATATATGTCGGGGGCGGGTCCGGGTTGGGGATTAAGGGTATCCCCATCCCCATCCCTATCCCCACTTTTTTATTCGGGTATTCCCCATCCCCGGTCAACTTGGGAATTCCTCAGTCAAAACGGGTGCGGGTTTCGGGTTTCCCATTGGATATGAGGCTTTTTGCCATCCCTAGGAGTCACCCAGGCTGCCCCCTATTGTGTCGGCCTTGCACATCGTCATATACCGATTGAGCTTTTATATATATATATATATATATATATATATATATATATATATATATATATATATATATATATATATATATATATATATATATGTTTGTTTTAATTCATATTTTGTACAAAATTTAACATTATAGTATATACCAATTTTCATATTATTAGTTAGAGTTAGAGTTCAAGAAAACCATAACATAGTCTAGAAGATGCCGATTGAGTTTAGAAATTACAAAATGAAAATAATGTCCTCTCAAGAAACCAAAACTTGATTGGACCATATGCTATAACTTCGTCCACGACACTTGTGCCAAAACAACTTTTCTGTAATAATAAAACATTTATTTAATACTTATATTAGTAATAAAAATTAAACAAACGTTGCTAATTCATGTAAGTTGCCATTTCCAAAATAAAAAACATTATATCCATTGAATAGTATACAAATCGTTATAATCAAACCTAATATAATTTCTAACCTAATAAATAAATATTGTTTTTGCCGAATGTGAATTTTTTTATTGAATTTGATATATGTTATCTTCCGAAAAAGAATTACTTTTTTTTACGTGTCATTTATATATATATATTTTTTAATTAAATTCTACCTATTAAATGACAGCTCATATTAATTATTTACTATTATATTATTTAATGTATATTAATATATATATATATATATATATATATATATATATATATATATATATATATATATATATATATATATATTAATTGATGTATATTTATATAAATAGTAATCTTCATTTGTGAATTCATATTAATTAATTTTATTAGTATAGGTTAAGTAAAACAAAATTACATAAATGCTTTTTGTGGTCTATCAAAGGTCACAAATTGAGTCTTTGTTATTTTATTTTTTGACAAACATCATCCTTGTGGTTTTCAAAACCTGCATGAATTGTTCTTTTTAATAAAACCGTTACTTTTTTTTTTTTTCTTTTTTAGATGGTAGGGTCTGAGTTTGTGATCATTGCTAACCATACATGCCATTTAGGCAATTTTGTTTAGATTTTATATTTATGAGTTTTTGGCTTTTCCAACCTTTTACTTTTTAAAATGTTACTTTGACCCCTATTATTTTCAACATTGTAAAATATTACTTTAATTCTTCATTTTTTAAACTTTCGTGTTTATCTTCCAAAGTATTTATAATTTTTTTTTTTTTGTAATAACTTTCGTTTGTTGACAAAAAAAAAACTATTTTCACGTGCTTATTTTTGTATTGTGTCGGTATAAATTCCAGGTGACCAACGTTTTGATGTAAATTTAAAACTTTCATCCGTTAATTTTTTTTTTTAAACTTACTTGCTTTTTCTTTATGAACGTGTTTGTTTAAATTTGAGTTTATCTATGTTTCGATATATTTCTTTTAATGTTTTCGTACTTAATTTTATATAAGTTTCCTACATATGATTCGGGTCACATATAATAAGTTTCGTTCGTTAACTTAAAGTTTTCTTTATTATATTTGAGTTTGTCTATGTTTTGACACATTTTTTTTTTACGTTTTTCGTGCTTAATCTTATGTATGTTTCCTATTTATGAGTTGAGTCACATATAATAATTTTCGTTCGTTGACTTTAAAAAAATTACATGCTTAGGTCGCTATATGTTCAAGGTGGTCAACGTTTGATGTAAAAAAAGCAATGTCCTTTTTATGTACACGTCGAACAGTAGTGAGTGGATCATTGGATTGCTTATCTATCCATTCTTTATAATGGTTAATCCGTTCATTGTCATCAGTTGAAATTGTTCGAGGATTTTGAGTTGTATCAACGGTAGGTGTTATGGATGCGTCAATCTTTCGTCAAGTTACGTGTGGTGCATATCTTGGTTTCTGGGGCGTGTGTACCCTAGGTTGTCTGGTCAGGGAATATTTGTTCTTGCAAGCTTAGGTTGGTGGTGGTCTTGAATAATGAAGTTCGGATGCTGCTGCGACATTGAGCAAGGGTGACATTAGATTCTCTTATGCCCAATAATGTCAAGTGTGGATGTTATGAACTAAGTGGTGAAGTTTTGGGTTGGCTTGGAAATTGAGTAGTTATGAAGATGTCAGAGTGGAGCTGAATTCAAGTGGGAGAGAATCACTTGAGAGTAATGGAAATATTTCCATGAACGAATCAACCTAGAGTTTCATATCAAGGATAAGGGGATAGGTAGTTCTACTTATGGCATGAATTGAAGCTTATTTAAGGAAGGATGTTTATCAACCAGATGTAATTAGGTACGTAGAAGTTGAGGAGTCAAAGTCATCTCGTCTGAAGACATGAAGCATCGACAGCGCCACATTTTTGGTTCATGACTAGGTTCAGGTTCAGGGTTGTGTGAGGGCCTCCGTGACTGTTCTTGTATGATAAAGGATTTTGGGTTCGAAGCACGACAAGAACACCTGAAAGGGTCGAGTAGGAAAGGGTTCCAGATCGTGTTGATTTTGGTTGGGTATTCTTGTGGACAGTTGGCAGGATCATGGGGTGGGCCCATGACAGTTGTAGGTGTGTTGTAAGATGACGATATGGATGGTAAGGTCATGGAGGTTTTGATCGACTCAGATTGTGGATTGTGGTCATCATGGGTGTTGTTCGAGTGCTTTTGTCCATCTGGAAGTCGGGTATAGTATAACGTTTTTATATTTCGGGCGAAAGTAGTAAGTAAGTTGTAACATCCTCTTTCGAGAAGTTTCTTATTTAAGTATTGTGGAAAATAAATGGATCAAGTAAAGGCCTCATACTTTAAGTATATAAGGTTTAGATCCTATTGGATGTTGATATGTAACATCTAAAATTAGCAGGTTTGCTTTTGAACACCTGAGTTTTGATTTTGTTGCAAATTAGGTCCCCGGAGTTAAAATCTTGAAATTTGGCATTGTTCATGTATGTGGAGTGTACATCCTTGTACACTTAGCGTAATGAGCTCCGCGTGAGTATGCTTTGCGTACTCTAGTACATTGAGCGTATGTAAGTCTGACTGAAGGGTCTAATTAATGGTTTGGTCTAGGCTTTCACTATAATAGGTTCTTTTGTTTAAATACACATTTTTAGTAGTCTAGCCGTGAGTTTACGGCCGTAAGCCTGTTTACGGCCATAAACCCAAGGCCGATCCAGGTCCATTATAAATAGAGGTGTGATAGGTCGTTTAATGGTTGTTGATGCCACAAAGTTTCGGCTGCTATTCCACAAGTTGTACCAGACGTTTTTGCTAATAGAAGCGTGTGCAAGCTTGTTTAGATTCTTGTTTTTACTTTGTTATTTATTATTATCAATTGTGTTTATTGTTTGATCCCTGGTAAGATCCGTTTCAGGACCTTAGAATTGGTATCAGAGCAAGACCGGTGTCAGAGCGGAATACAATCGAGTTTTTGAGCATATTCTTCACTGTTTATGATTGAAGTTGGTTTCTGTTGCGAAAGGGTTTCAAGAATAACTCAAAAATCACATTTTTCTCGAACTTCTGGGAGATTACGGCCAGAGCTTACGACCGTAAACACAGATTACGGCCGCAAACTCTTGTCTGTTCTTGAACCGTAAGCTTGGTTCTTAGGCCATAAATAAAGCATCGTCAACAACCGAAAACTTGAACTCATTGACAGTATTCATCGACTATAAACTTTTATGACCGTAAACTGAGTTTATGGCCATAAACAGCTCCTTGACCGTGAACTATTGTTTGACCGGAAACTAACTTTTTTTTTTAAATAATCTAATTTCTATTTAATATTAAATGGATTCACAAAGTCAAACACACCACCACGAGCTGGATTCTGTAATGGGCACAACCACTCGAATTCTAAGATTGCTGTTAGCTGAAGGTTTCCCTGAATGGAAGTACAGGATTGAGAAGTACATCAAAATGAAGGACTTTAAAATCTGGAGAAGTATCATCAAAGATCTTGTTAGAATAACCACCATTGTTGCAGGGCAAGTGGTTGATAAATCAGTTGAAAACTACATTGATGAGGACTTTGAAAAGGTTGAGGATCAGGAACGGGCTTTGGCCACTCTGACTATGGCTCTGTCTCCTGATATAGCTCAGGGTTTTATGGAGTACACTTTTGCTAAGGCTTTGTGGGAAGCCCTAATCGAGGTTTATGAAGGGAATGACGACATGAAGGAGAGTCACCAAGATATGCTGCGACAATGGTTTAACATGTTTAACTACATTCCTGGAGAAACTCTGGAAGCACAGCTGGAGCGATTCACAACTCTTACCACTGAGATGACTGTAGTCGGGATCTTTTACAACAAGTCTGAAATAAACAAGAAGCTACTGAATGCTCTCCCAAAGTCATGGGACATGAATATAGGTGTTATTAAGAAAACTAAGGATCTAAGCCGGCTCTCTCTTGCTGAAGTGATGGTGGTCATCAAGGCTTGTGATATTGATGACAAACAGCGGGAGATAAATCATGTGTATTCATACTCAGCTACAAACCTTAGGATCTCTTCTAACAATGCTCTTTCATCTTTTACCTTTCCTTATACAGGTCAACCCTTTGCTGCTCAACAAGCTCAGATTCAGTCTCTTTTCTCTCCATCAACTTATTTACTTCCTGCTGCATCAGCCATGCCATTCTCTCAGAACCAATCATTCGTGGCTACTCAAGCTACTTCTCCCTCTAATGTGGCTTCCTCATCAAATGGAATGGAGGGTGATGAAAATCTTGCTCTTGCTATAGGGCTTGTTAACTGCTACAATGCACTTGTAGCTGGAGATCTTCCGCCCCAATTGTTATTTGCTGATCTCGATCAAATTCACCCTGAAGACGTAAAAGAAATGGATATCACATGGCAAATTGCCACGGTGGTTTTCAGGGCGAAACAGTTTGCAAAGAAGACCGGGAAGAACAACTGGGGGATGAGTGCTAACAAGAAGGTAGGGTTCAGCAAGGGAAAACTACGTTGTTTCAACTGCCACGAGCCAGGTCATTTTGATCGTGAGTGCCTGAAGCCAGACAGAAGATTAAACAATGACCGGACAATAGTTGCAGTAGGAAACAATCGGAGCGGTGCTCAAGTCAACAGCGAGAAGGTTATGGTTGCGCAATCATTTGACTGGGAGGATCAGATGCAGGCCCTAAACATATCATGACCTGAAAATGCTCATTTGGCTCAGGTTGGTGATGATGCTCCCGCTTAGATTGTTGCAGCTGAAGATCAAATGATGGAGCTGCAGTTTGCGCTGATGGTCTCTTCTTCTCCTGAACCAAAGAAAAACGAGGTAATTCTACCCACATGCTCTCAAGCTTGTATTGATTATGTTAAAAATTCTCCATGAGGAAATTGAAACACTACGTAGAGAAGTAGAGGACCTTAGGTATGAGGGCTACCAACTTAGAAAAGGACAAAAACATCTTAAGGCCCAGTTAGAATCTAAAATAAAGGAATTTAGAAGACTTCAGGAAGACTATAGTAATAAATGTGAAAATTATGACTACTTAAAGAGACAGAACGCTGAGTTAGTGGCTGAAATTGAAACATTAAAGGTCAAATTTGAAACTGCTGATTTTGATTTTCGCAAATTTGATGTATCAAGTGAGGTAGTTGCCAATATGATAGACCACTGCATGCAATTTAAACATAATCAGTCAAAGGGTCTAGGGTATAATAAAGTGCCTCCTCCTTTCAATCATTCATATCAGTTTCAACCTTTGTCCAAGGAGGAGATTGCCAATGAACCATCCATGGTTTATGGAAAGCCATCTGGTTTTGTTTCGGGAGGATTTATTAATGTTGAAAGTACTAACATTTCTACTTCTCCTGCAGATGAATCCTTAAATCAGTCAAATCACGAAGTTGAAGGATCTGTTTTTGAAAATAAAACTGAGTCCGAACCTGAAGTTTTAGTTTTAAATAAAGACTTTAATTTTTCTGATGTTGCAAGTGACAATGTTTTTTGTTATGTTTCCGCACCTTCTGATACTGTTTTAAATGGTTTTAAAGTGTTTGATGATGTGGTTGGCAATTCTAATGTTTGTGATGATAATAATGAAAAACCACCTGTTTCACAAGTTTCTCCATCCGATGTACCCTCACTTGTCTTACAACCTAATTATTGTCCATGCTCATGTGAGAAAAGCAAGGGTGTTGGTATGGAAAACAAATCTGAAAAATGCAGTACAAGTTCTAACAATAACAAACAGATTCGTTACAGTTGTGGTATTGGTGGTAATATAGCTAGGAAATGTCCTAATAGAATGTTTGTACATTTTGAGTCACCAAGAGGAGAGAAAGAATTCAGAGGAAGGTCTTTAACTAGAAAGTCCTCTAGAACTCGTTCTCGAAATGATGATTGGAAGGACGATCGGAGTAGAAAACGGGTTGTTTTTCAAAAGCATAAAAAGGTCATTCATAACAAAGTCCCAAGAAGTTTGCCAAAACCGAACATGGCCAAGCCAAGGTTGGTTTCGTCAAAAAGCAGCAATGGGTCTTCAACCAATTCTGGTAGAAACCCAAGTGCTCCAAGCAAACTGATAAAAATCCTATTTCAAAACCACCTAGGACTGTTAGAAAACCTAATTATCGATGGTTGCCCAAAATAGCCTCCAATCTATCATCTGTGTCCTCTGAAAAGTTATTGAATAATGATAAATCTAAAAAGGCATCAGGACAACCCAAGAAAGTAATGACCTGGGTTCCCAAATCTAAATGAACCCGCACATTTTGCACGGACAGTCGCAGGGGAATGTCGTCAGACCTTGGTTCGTCGATAACGGCTGCTCCCGACATATGACAGGAGATATCGCCCAACTGAATAACATTCAATCTTTTTAATGGGGGATGTATTTCCTTTGCGGGTGGAGAAGGTAGCAAGATCACTCAAAGAGGAACTGTCACAAATGGGGTGTTAAGTTTCGAGAATGTCAACTTTGCTCCAGAATTGAAGCATAGTTTGTTGAGTGTGTCTCAGATATGCAACAAAGGCTATTCTACACATTTCACTAATAAGGAATGCATGATACTGAAGACAGGATTTGTCATCCCAGAAGAGTGGATTCTTGTAAAATCTAAAAGGCATGGGAATGCTTACATCATTGATATGAATAGCAATCTTCCAGAACAAGTTACGTACCTCTTTTCAAAGATTTCAGAACAAAATGCAATGCTATGGCACCGAAGACTCGGTCATGCTAATGCCAAGAACTTGAATCGTCTTGCAAAGAATGAGATGGTCCATGGTTTGCCTGTCAAAGACTGTATAACTTTTGAAAAGTGTGTGTCATGTGCCCAAGGTAAGCATCATAGAAAACCACACCTGCCAAAACATGTTAACTCAATCAGTCAGGTGCTTCAATTGCTACATATGGATCTGTTTGGACCAGTCAACGTTCTCAGTATTAACATAAATTCATACTGTCTGGTTGTGATTGATGATTTCTCTCATTTTATGTGGGTTTTCTTTCTATCCGACAAAGTTGGAGTTGTTGATCTAATTAAGAAATTGATTGTGTTGATTGAGAACCAAACTAACAACCGGGTGAAGGCGCTTCATACCGACAACGAAACGGAGTTCAAGAATTATGTTACGTCAATACAGCTCCGCTCACACCCCTCAACAAAATGGTGTTGCTGAGAGGAGAAACAGGACTTTAAAAGATGTTGCAAGGACGATGCTGTGTGACTCCAAACTACCAGTTTTCTTTTGGGCCGAGGCGATAAACACTGCTTTCTATGTTCAGAATCATGTGTTGATCAACAAAGCTCAGATGAAGATCCCGTATGAGATTCTATATGGTCACAAGCCTTCAGTCAGTCATTTCCATGTATTTCGTTGCCCTTGCACCCTTCTTCACCTAGAGACTAACCCAAAGTTTACTGCCAAAGCCGATGATTGTTACTTTGTAGGGTATGCTGCTCACACCGCTTATAGGGTCCACAATAAGAAGACAAAGCAGGTTGTGGAATCTTATGACGTGCGCTGGTTGTAAGAAAATGAGACGGATGCTCGAGTGGGTTCGGATTGGTTGTTTGATTACACATTGCTTTTCAAATTCATAAATGTGTTTTTGGGTAGCTCATTTGGATCTGTCTCTGGTTCGAATAATGTTTTTGAAGACGAAGACGAAGAAGTTGTCTACAGACCCCCAACGGTATCCTCTTCATATCCAGAGGGGGAGTCCTCTGCTTCGCCTGAGGGGGAGTCATTTGTACAACTTGATAGTCCAAAATCTACAGCTCAGAATGATACTCTTGATGCTAAAATTACACCACTCACTCCTATAGAAAGAGAGTTCATGTCTAAAGATGCTTCCGCTGTTACTTCAACCTTTATGGAACTACTCTTTCTTGAAAACATTTCAAATGAGTTTGTAGCAGAGCCGTCTGGCATAGCTCAATCAGCAAATGAAGGAGGTGTCAATATTCACAATCTTCCTGTCTCTCTTAATGATATCAGCCAAGAGATACCCTCAAGGATTCAACATGATCATCCGATCGAAAACATCATTGGTCAGCCGGGCGATGGCGTTAAAACTAGAAGTTAGAGTGGAGATGTCAATACCTGTCTTTACTCTTGCTTTATCTCTCAAATAGAGCCCAAGAATGTTGAAATGGCTCTGAATGAATCCAGCTGGGTAGATGCAATGCATGATGAATTACATCAATTTGAAAAACTTGGGGTTTGGAAGATGGTTGAGTTGCCAAAGGGAAAAAAAGTCTCTTGACACACGATGGGTCTATCGAAACAAGCAGGATGATTTAAGGGTTATAGTGCGAAATAAAGCTAGATCGGTGGTTCGCGAGTTTCGCCAAGTCGAGGGTCTTGATTACACTGAAGTTTATGCTCCAGTAGCTCGCTTGGAGGCTATTCGTATCTTCCTTGCATATGCCTCTTACATGAACTTCACCGTTTACCCAATGGATGTCAAGACAACCTTCTTGTATGGCAAGGTGAAGGAAGAAATCTACGTTGATCAGCCCCTTGAGTTCGTTGACTTGAAGTTTCCTAATCATGCCTACAAGTTGGACAAGGCATTTTATGGGTTACATCAAGCTCCTCGAGTGTGGTATGTGACTCTAACAAAGCACTTTCTCGAGCATGGATACTCTCGTGGCACTATCAATCAAACTTTGTTTATCAAGCATGTCGATAACGATCAGATTCTAGTTAAAATCTATGTTGACGACATTATTTTTGGGTCGACCAGTCCGCAGCTTTGCAGGGAATTCGAAGGTATTATGAAAAAGAGGTTCAAGATGAGTTCGTTGGGGGAAATGACCATGTTTTTGGGGCTTTAGGTTAAACAAAATTCAACCGGAATCTTGCTACATCAAGCCAAGTATGTGGAGGATATTCTTGAGAAGTTCAGGTTTCACGACGCTAAATCTGCATCGACGCCAATGGCTGAAAGAGCTCTTCTGACTCCAGATGTTGATGGCGATTCCGTAGATCAGACTCTCTACAAATCGATGATCGGATCGTTGATGCATCTTACTGCAAGTCGTCCAGACATTATGTTTGCAGTTTGTCAATGCGCACGTTAACAGGCTAATCCTAAACTTTCACATCTTATTGCTGTAAAAAGATTTTTTCGGTATATAAAAGGTAGCCCAAAATTCGGTCTTTAGTATCCAAAGAATTTTGAATTTGATTTATATGCTTTTGCTGATAGTAATTATGGAGGCTGTGAGCTTGCCAGGAAATCTACTTCAGGAGGGTGTCAATATCTTGGTGACAGGCTAGTGTCATGTCAGTCCAAGAAGCAACACATTGTCTCAACCTCAACAATGAAGGCAGAATATGTTGATGCATCTGCTTGTTGTTCTCAAGTTATCTGGATCCAACATCAGCTGTTGGATTATGGTTTGAATTACTTAGAAACCCCCATTTACTGTGATAATGAGGTCGCAATTCAAATTGCCAAAAATCCTGTACAACATTCTAAAACCAAGCACATCGATATTAAAATTTGTTTCATCAGAGATTGTTATGAACGTTCACTAATCCAGCTGGAACAGGTTCCCACTGCTAATAATGTGGCGGATCTGTTCACTAAGCCTTTTAACAAAGCTCTCTTTGATGTGCTTGTGGGATTTCTGAAAATGATTCGTTTTGAGGATTAAGTTTTTTTATTTTATTCTTTAGTTTTCTTAATTCTCCTTAATTTTTAAATTTATTTTTGTTTTTGTAGGTAGGTTAGTTTAAATTTGCGCATCTTATTTCCTTTATTTTCATTCTCACCTATGCACAAATTTAGGGGGAGTGATGAGTTCAAAACTCTTAGATCGTTTAGATCTTTCACAAGTACGATAAAAGAATTCTAACAGTTAAGAATAATTTAAGAACGAACACAGAACATAATCAAATAAGAGCTTATGATTCAAAACTGAGTCACGCCTCAGCAGAGCTCGATGAAGAACTTCCGCTATAGAGGTGAGCTAGGGTTTACAAAACAGTGAATACAAAAATAATGAAAGCGCCTCTTTCTAAGTATGCATGCATGCAACTTATATACTAAACCCTAATGCAAAATAATTCACGGCTGGACAGGCCCAATACCGGCAACTAAACTAGGCTATAGACTGAGCCCAAGACGCAATCCATTAGACTCAACAATCTCCCCCTTTGCGTCAAATGAGGCGAGAGATTATTTCTTCTGAGCAGGTCTCACCGTCTTTATAACTTTAAACAGTTTAGGAATGATGGCGAGAAGAGTCTGTCGGAATAGAATGTACCACCTTAGCATGTCGACGAACAGCTTTTTATCAGCAGCACTGTTCTGGTCGCACCTTTGTATGATCTCCAAGATATGCTCGAGACAAGTCGTCGAGAAAAGGTGTTTGTCAATAAGAGCGAACATGCACTTTTGATCATCGCCCCTGAGAAACATTACTGTGTGATACTTGGAATCAATCTTCCCCTTGATCATGGAATTAACATTTCCTACTCTGCCCATCGGTTTGATCGTTGGTCGCTTGTGTATGGAAGATGCAATTTACTGGTCCATCTTCGCTACCTCGTGTATGTAGCAAACAAGCATACGCTTGACATGATCAATAATCGGCTGATACTCCTGAGGATTTGACAGAAGAATGTTGTTGAGGAGTATCCAATCATGGGGGTTGAGGTTCGGTAGATTAGCAAGGGAAAAGTGGTGAACCGAGCCTTCGGTTCCTCTAGTCACTATGAACTTGACATTGATGAATTTCCCTGCTGAATAGGGCTTCATCACCTTGACGGTGGTTATCTTCTTCAAACTCCATGTCTGGTATTGAGGTTGAGCAAACTCCAAATAAAATTCTAACAGATCCCTATCTACCTTCGGGTCTGGAGATGGAATGGCAGCGGTTGAGTTGAAACAATGGAAGACGAATGCCTTTCTAGTGATTGGAATGTCGAACTGCGCATCCTTGGAGTTCTCAAGGCTGAATGACATTATCGGCTCGAGCCATAGAACAGCTGGCTCGTCAATCGCACACCTCTGAAGCGAATTTTTAGTCCATTCAGGGAACATGGCCTTTTTCTTTTCTAGGAGCTCCGCCTCTTTTCGCTTCTGTTCTAGCTTGGCTCACTCCTTCATGGAAATTTCTTCAGTTTGTTTTTGTGAAGAATCAACGTTTGGGACAGGTTTTCTGGAATCTTCAACGTAGACATCATCTTCGTTGTCGGTATCATCTTCACCGATTTTCTTCTTTTTCTTTTCCTTGTTACTGACCGAAGCTTCATTACCCTTCGGTTCAGCAACTGGCTTGGAGCTAGATGGAGGAGGTTGGTTCGTTTCTTGTTTCTATTGCTTGAACTCTTTCTCTCCCCCTTGTTGCAGTTGGAACCCAGTCACCGGAACACCCTCGATACGGCTGAGGACGTCTAGTGCCGGTCGGAGCTTGTCTGCCAAATGCCTTCGGGTGGTGATAGTGACAAGAGGATCATGACCTTCAATGAGATGAAGAAGAATGGAGTGAACGTCTGCAACAGAACTCCTTATAACTTCCCTCTTTGATTTAAGGTGATCAATCTCAGCATGAGCAGATCGCAGCTTGTTTGTCTGCAATTTAAGCTGATTTGTGCGTCTGGCAAGCTCATCCATAATCCCATTCTCCATAGCTAAGTCCCATTCTCCATAATCCCATTCTCTATAGCTAAGTCTGCGATTCAGGTTTCTTGCCCCTTTTGGCTGGTTTATCAGCTTCTTCAATAGAACGAAGCATTGTAGGAGTAAGCTCACGCGGACCAACGGACTTGCGTTTCCTGTACTGCTGAAGAAGATTGCTTGATGCTGAGACAGAACCAAGCATTGTTTCAGGAATGGAGCCGATGTACGGAAACTTTGTGGGGTCAGTGACGATGATCTTTGTCGTATGAAAGGTGGCGATTGAAGAAAGCAAGGAATCCGCCATTATTGGGACGCGATTGCAATCCATTGCCCACTTGGTGATAATGGTCCAGAAACCGCCACATGAAATTTCTCAGTGCTTTGACAAAGAAAGTAGACTTTGAACCAGCTGCTACCAAATTATAGACCCATAGTCAAGGTTAAGCCCGCTGTACAACCCATACAGCACCGTCATGAAGGCCTTGCTAGCACCGTCAGAACCAACACTTTGCTCAGATAAACCCTTGAACAAGAGTGTGAATAGGCCATTCCATTGAGGAGGAAGGCAAGACTTCTTGAACTTCGTGACGGTTGTTAGGGTTTCAGTATACCCCATCTGATAAAACATGGTGAATAGTTGGCCAGTGGTAATGGAGTCAGGGTTTACCAGAGACGGATCTTGTGAGAGACCGATTAGGGCACATAATCGGCTCTTGGAGATAGAGACCTTCTGATCGTGAAGCTCGAAGTGGATACGCTCATTGGCTTTGTCGTAGAATGCCTTAGAGTAGACATGGGATAAGAACGACATAGGCACAATTTCAACCTTTTTCAGTGCATCGACAAGCGGTGAGTATTTGAGACACTCAACCACATATAACATATACGACTCATAAACCAAGGGAGTGAGATCGATGATTAGGTTTTGTTGTGGTTTTATGGTGAGTAGGGGTTGACGAACTGAGGTATCATGAACAGATGAAGATTCGGCCATTGTAGGAGCTTGAGAATGATAATGAACAGTTGCAGAAAAATACCCGGGTTTCTTTGAGAGCTTTTTGGAAGTGATAAAGGTTGAGAGAGTACCGTTCCAATCCCTTTTATACGTACAAGGATGAGAGAGAAGAATCCGGCTGAAATCTTGGATTATCTCTAAAATCGCGCCTGAATTGATGTGGGAACAGTGGGCATGCCGAAGATGACGCAGGAGAGAGAAAAACATTTCCCCTTTTTCACGCCTTTTGATAAAAATCACCCTTTTCAAATCGCCAAACTGTTTGAATTTCTGCTGAGTCAGCAACCTTTTCAACCCAATCGTTTCACCTGATGAGACTTGAGTGTTTGTACCTTGATAATCTGTGTAAAACTTAGAGTTTTGGAAAATTAAAATTTTCGTGCAAAGGGTGTAAAAGATAAAGAAATAAAACTATTATTTTGGGAGTTTCTGTGATATCATATGTAGACATGAAACAATTGATTCTGGGCAAAAATGTGACAACCCGAAATTTCCATTTTGTATGAACATTATCAAGTCAATAGAAACTAGACCAGTTACAGTGAATTTCAGACTTTTCCGAATACGTTTGAGTATTTCAGGGTTTACATTTAAAGAGATATCAGGAGAGTGGATGCACATGGGTTCGCGCAACTCGAGTATTTCAAAACTTCATAATATTAGAGTTCATTTCCGGAATAATAATATTTTCGGCCAAAAATCCCAGGACTATAAATAAAATTCTTAACCAAATTATGTCATTAGTTACATTTCCAACTAGAGAAAAGCCATTTTCTCTCTCACGGATCTTCGGGTTTTTATCCCAAATCATGAGTACACTTCTCTAGTTGTCTTATAATGCTTATAATGTGCTTAATAACTTAGATTACATAGCAAATCTGTGAGATTCGGGAGTTTACCGCCCAAGAACGTTCTTGGAGAGTAAACTCCTATATGAGGCTTAAATGCTACCTAGTCTTTCCCCATGTCAAGTAACAAACTTAGGCTTGTATATAAGTTTATTTAAGACTACAAAACAAACAAGAACACCAAGATTAGGGTGTTCACGACCCAATAAGTTCTTGGACCGTGAACTCCAAAAACAAAGGCTAAAGAGTGCCTAAAGCACTCCTAAAGCCTTGGACATTAGCCTAGAATTATTCCTAGCTAATTTTTGGACCTTAAAACATCAAAAACCCATCCCCATGAGATATTACGGCCGTAATCTCTAAGGGAAAAGGTTCATGGGCCGTGAACATCAAGGAAGGGTACCATAGTGTTCCTAATGCATTCATTAGCCATAGATAATTGTCTAGAACCTATCCTAAATGAGTATGGGACTTGAAAACATAAAAACACCCACTTCCATATGAGTTTACGTCAGTAAACTCAAAAGGAAATGGCCTTAGGACTGTAAACTCCTAAAAGGAGTGTTTTAAAGCCCTAAACTAGTCCAAGGATTAAACCACCAAGTAGAACTTCTTCTAGAAATCAAGTAACACTTCAAAACAAATAATGTCATTATGTTTGAGAGCTTACGGCTGTAAACTCAAGGGTTTACGACCGTAAACTCCTTGTGTGGAGTTTATTGAAGAGTAAACACATATATAAGGGCCTTTGGAACCATAAACCCCTTTAGCCTTGTCCCACAACAACTTAGAGGCAACCCTTAGGACTTATAACACTTATACAAAGTGTTTTCATGTTCTAAAGTGTCCCAACTTAATTTATTAGTTATTATTTGGATAATTAGTTATATATATGCTCATTATATGATAACTAGGCTCGTGCATGTGAACAAGTCTCCGTTTGCCACCTAGCACAGTATTCGACATTTCAATCCAATCCACTCACCACAAGTGAGTTCATACCCCTTTAATTAACCTTTGAAATACTTCTAAATGTTTTAAATGCTTTTATGGGGGGGGGGATACAAGTTGAATATTTATGGTTATTACATCAATCACATGTGATTAATAAGTACAAAACCAATGATTTTATTACTGTTCAAACTGTTTTACAAACTCTTTTACTTATCAAAATACTTTTACTTAAACTTTGTTACACTTATTATAAATTACATGCCCGTATATGTATAGTTATATTAGCAATGTTTAAAAGACTTAGGAAGGTTATCCACCTTGTTTCCTTTTCCTCGATTTGGATGTGGTCTGATAGGATATCGGGTACTCGTCCGAAGGTCGTTTAAATATTGATTATATATCATGTGTACATATATCGACATAAAAGTGCTTCCATATTCATTGCGTACTAGTTACATCATTAGAAAGTTACCATCGGGGTAACACAGGATCATACTTATACTATTGCTAGATCAATGAGTCAGTTCATTCATGAGTCAATACTTATTACTAAGAGAACATATACAACGATACTAGAAAGAGAACATATACAACTATACTAGAAAGAGAACATATACAACTATACTAGAAGGAGAACACATACAACTATACTAGAGAGAGGACATATACAACTATACTAGAAAGAGAACATATACAACTATACTAGAAGGAGAACACATACAACTATACTAGAACAGTTCATTGCATTACATATACATGAATACGTTAATTATTGTGATATGAATCGGAGCATGACTTAAATGTCATGGCCCGAGTTGTAGCCAGAGTCTCTTGAAGGGAGAGCATGAGTTTGCGTATAGATCTATACTGGATTGACTATCCTACACCTTACTGCTAGCTACAGCCGGACCTGCAGGTCTGCGGGTGCCAAACGTCATTTCTTTTTACGACCTACATTTGTCGTTGTTTATCCAGTCGATAGTATGGTACAATTAATCACATGATACCTTAATATAAATCCGGTTTAAGGTAGTTAGTACAGCAGTAGTTCCTATAATACAACACTACAGTACTACAATAATTTACCCCTTACATATATTTAGTGATTATTTCACTTAAAAATTAATGTACAAACTATATTTTGTTAATGATAGTTACACTTGGGAAATTACACACTTTTACAACAAACGAACATACGAAACACTTAAGCCTTGGTAGAAGGCTACTTTAATAGAAAATATAGGTTTTTCTGAGAGATTCAAACTTTTACAAACATTTACATACATTTTACAAACTTATACTTAAGACATGTTCAAACGTTTTGATAACAAACACCGAAACTAAATACTTATGAACTCACCAGCTTAATGCTGATAAACTCTTTCAAAATAACTTGTAATCTCAGGTCGACAGTAGATAGGTACCGAGGCCAACTTTTGAGAAGATGGAGCGCATCCAAGACTCATCTAATTATTTTGATTTAATTTTTGGTGTCTATAACTGTTCAGAACACACTTGTATTAAAACTATATATTTAATGCAATGGATGATGTTGTTTGCTTATTTACTGTTATATTGTGTTGTGATACTTTACATGACATCCTCCGCCCCAGAATGATTTCCGCCGTTCTTGGTTTTGGGGTGTGACAGATTGGTATCAGAGCATTGTTTATAGTGAATTGAGTATATCAACCCATAAAAGATATACTAAACTATAAACCCATTTGGTATTAAAGCACTCTGACCAAGAGTCTATACTTTAAATATTAAAATATTTAATTAAGTATACTAGTTTGCTTTCATACTAAAATCAGTGTCACAATGACAAGAACAAAAGTTTTACGATTGTTAAATATCACAAGTGAGCTCGGGGATGTATGGTCAGTCCTGGGAATGGCATAGCCTGATCAACTATGCTGGTCCGAGGAGTGATTAGCATATGCCCTAGAATGGTTGTGATATGTTAACAAGTCTAAAAACTTACCAACAATACCACAAGGAGATTAGTAGAACCTAAACTTAAAATACTATAGGTGTATTTTGTACTACTACTAGCTACATATATACTATATTCTTATACCTCTATTCTCGCGTAGATTTAAATGGCCGGATTCCATCACGGCGACCCGTACTTTCCAAATGAAGGCAATGCCGGGTGGATCGAAGAAGAGCCCGAAGATGAGCATCCGATCCCTTTGGATGATCACCTCGCAGAAGGCTTTTCTGAAGGATCCGACTCTGAGCCTGAAGTCAACAACCTACCGCTAGTAGGTCAAGCCTCGAACAACAACCCTCGACCAGCTTTTCCAGGTCCTACACCCTTGTGGGCAACCAACTTGAATCGCTGGAGTGACGAACAGGGTCAACCCTTACCTTACTTTGGGGACCAAAGCTTTTACAACGTCAACGAAGGTGGTTCTGCTGACCAATCTCTGCCCGTCATTATCCGCAGAATAGCTCGTAATGTTGAGCAGGGTCGAGCAGCCATCAACCTGGTCATGGAGATTGATGCCAACTCTGGTGTCAACACAGTCCGCATCCGCCGTATTGAAGAAGACATGAAACGGACCCGGAGAACCAATGAAACCCTGCAGCAACAGCTGGCTGCCTCCCGAGCTGAAGCCTTGGAACTTCGAGCCCGTCAGAGGGCTCAGGAGCGGCACCTTCAAGAGGTGTTTCGTCAAGTGGCAGACCTCAGGGTTCGCCCGAGGATTTCCCATCGCCGTTAGAAGATGTCTAGTACATCTTTGTCTTTTGGTTAAGGAATAGCCTTTAATATATGTGCTCTATGTAGCACTTGTCTGTAAAATATTCCTAACTTTCAGTAATCTAATTAGGAATCTAGGAACTGTCAAACTTTTCCGTATGGTATGATGTAAGACCTACTATTAGGTTGATTTTCCATGAACTCATTACATCGGTATTACCAGTATTATTGACATTTACCTAATCTGTGGGAAAAATCTGTACACTTGTATTTTCCTACTAATATTCTTTGTTGCGATCTCAAACACTCATTCAACTGTTGGGCTATGGTTAGTTAGTCCATGTGTCACTCTCGCCCCACTTACAATTGATTCTTACCACTTTGTTTATCTTCATAAACTTATAGCTGAAAGATGCCTCCTCGCAAATCTCCCCGGAATAACCCTGCACCTCCACCACCTCCTCCGCCTCCGGTCATCGATATTGCAGCCCTGAATTCTGCCGTAGCTGCAGCAGTGGCAACCGCCATTGCACAATATCACTCTACTGATGCCAGCAGAGGTGGAACCCATGTTAACTCCATTCCGGTTGAAACCCCTGTGCGCTCGAGAGAGTGCTCCTACAAGGATTTCACAAACTGTAAGCTGATGTCCTTCCATGGCACCGGCGGAGTCATTGCCCTTTCGCAATGGTTCGAGAAGACTGAATCAATCTTCGAAATCTATTCATGCCCTGCTGCGAGCAAAGTCAAATATGCCGCATGCACCTTTGAAGGAAAGGCCCTGACGTGGTGGAACGACCACGTTAAAGCGCTGACTCTTGTAGTGGTGAATGATATGGGCTGGGAAACCATGAAGGACCTCAAGATTGAGGAATACTGCCCGAGGGGCGAAATCCAGAAATTGGAGCAGGAGCTTTGGAGCCTAACCATGAAGGGAACCAACGTAGTCGCTTATACCGCCAAATTCAGCGAACTGGTGGCCCTCTGCCCCAATATGGTTCCAATTGAAGGGAAAAAGATCGAAAGGTACGTATGGGGCTAGTGCCTCCGTATCAGGGGAATGTCCTATCATCAAACCCCGCTACCTTTGACAATGCCAAGCGACTGGAACAGCGACTCATTGACCATGGAGTCAAAACCCCTGCAACAACAACCACCCTAGCCATCCCGGAACCCTCCAAACCGCTGACACTAAGCGGAAGTTTTGGGAAGAGAAGAAGAAACAACGAGCTGCCAAAAAGTAGCAAGTTGTGGCTGTGCATGCCGCAATAACCCCTGCTGCTGCTACTGCTCCGGTGAGGCAGTATTCTGGAAGTTTGCCTAAGTGCAACAAATGCAACTTCCACCACAACGGCCCCTGCCGTGAAATGCAGTGCTCTAACTGCAACAGGAAAGGACACACCGTCCGTTTCTGTAAATCCCCGGCGAGGCCGATCACCCAAGTCCCCGGCTCTGGCGTGAGCCCGACCTGCTATGGATGTGGTGAAGCAGGCCACTATAAGAGGGACTACCCCAAAGCAAAGACTGTTGGAGGAGCAGGGAGGGTACTAGCAATAGGCCATGGGGAAGCAGTTGTTGAACCGACGGTGTTGACTGGTACGTTCCTCCTCGATAACTCCTATGCATGCATTCTGTTCGATAGTGGAGCGGAGCGAAGCTTTGTGAACCATAATTTTGCTTGCATGCTTAAGCAACAACCACACACACTTAAAGAACAATTCGTAGTAGAAATGGCTAATGGAAAAACTGAAAGCACGAATAGTATATACTTAGGTTGTACCCTAACTCTAGATAACCATTCATTCCCAATCGACCTTATGCCGGTCTCAATAAAAAGCTTCGACGTTATCATCGGCATGGATTGGTTAAGTCTTCATCGCGCCGACATCATGTGCTACGAGAAAGCAGTCCGTCTAAACCTCCCATCTAACGAAACTCTTATCGTCTACGGTGACAAACCCGGTGCGAGTCTTCGCATTATATCAAGTATTCAAGCACATAAGTATCTGCGTAAAGAATACCACGCATTCCTTTCTCACGTCGTCGATACGAGCCTCGAAACGAAGGAACTAAAGAGCATTCCAGTAGTGAGCGACTTTCCCGACATCTTCCTAGAAGAGCTACCAGGATTACCTCCGCAACGACAGGTCGAGTTCAGAATCGACCTACTCCCAGGAGCTACCCCAGTAGCCAAGTCGCCCTACCGATTAGCACCAGTAGAGATGCAGGAACTATCTGGTTAACTTAACAAACTACTCAGCAAGGGCTTTACAAGACCAAGTTTCTCACCTTGGGGAGCACCGGTCTTGTTCGTTAAGAAGAAAGACGGATCATTCCGTATGTGTATCGACTATAGAGAACTCAACAAACTAACGGTCAAAAATTGTTACCCTCTGCCTTGCATAGACGATCTATTTGACCAACTGCAAGGGGCGAACTACTTTTCCAAAATTGATCTGAGATCCGGATATCACCAGTTACGAGTGCTAGAGGAGGATGTTCCGAAGACAGCCTTCCGAACTCGTTACGGACACTACGAGTTCGTAGTGATGCCATTCGGATTGACCAATGCGCCCACAGTCTTCATGGATCTGATGAATAGAGTATGTCGACCTTACTTGGATCAGTTCGTCATTGTATTCATTGATGACATCCTGATCTACTCCCGAAGTAAGGAAGAGCATGGCAATCATTTGCGGCAAGTTCTAGGAACTTTACGAGCGGAGAAGCTGTATGCGAAGTTCTCTAAATGTGAATTTTGGATCCGAAGAGTCGAATTCTTAGGACACGTGGTAAGTGAAGAGGGAATCCACGTGGACCCATCCAAAATTAAGGCCATTGAGAACTGGTCAGCACCGAAGACGCCTATAGAAATTCGACAGTTTCTAGTCTCCCTGGCTACTACCGCATGTTCACACAGAACTTCTCCCGAATTGCGAAACCTCTTACACACTGACCCAGAAAGGCATGTCCTTCGACTGGGAAGAGAAACAGGAGAGAGTGTTCCAAACGATCAAGCGAGCCTTATGCACCGCACCAATAGTATCCCTCCCCGAAGGAATAGAAGACTTCGTAGTCTATTGCGATGCATCGAATCAAGGGCTCGGTTGTGTTCTGATGCAGCGAGGTAAGGTCATCGCCTACGCCTCGAGACAGTTGAAGACACACAAAGTTAACTACAACAACCAGAGATTCCAGAATGGAAGTGGGAGCGGATCACTATGGATTTCATAACCAAGTTGCCCAAGACAACGGGTGGACTTGATACCATATGGTCATCGTTGATAGATTGACCAAGTCTGCACACTTCCTGCCTATCAAAGAAACTGACAAGATGGAGAAACTTACGAGAACATACATTAGGGAAATCGTACGACTACATGGTGTACCTATATCCATTATCTCCGATAGAGATAGTAGGTTCACCTCAAGATTCTGTGTAACAACCCGAAATTTTGTATCATTGCTTGTACCCCTTTTCGTAATCCATTTCGATCAACCAATCGCCGTTTTCAAATTCGTTTCCAATTTAGCCATTTAATTAAGTCATTAAATTGAAATTATATAAAATGACTTAATGGGTGTCCTAGTACGTTAGAAATCATTTTAACACCCCGTATTAGTAATCGGAACATTTATAGAATCAACTATATCGAGTTACGGAAACTTAATCGGGTGCGACCAAAAGCCCTGTTTAATGTCGGTATCGGGTAGAATTCCACTGTTTCCTGAACTTAGACACTATTTAAAGTGATCCAAGCTTCAATTTGAAGCTTTTGCTTCATCTCACAACTCTCTCTCTAACCTCTCTCCTCAACCAAGTTTAAGGGTCCAAAACCTCAAATTTAAGGCTTTTAATCACCAAGGTATCTTCCCTAACTTGTTATACAACCCCTCTAGCCTTCAAATTCAAGTTTAAACCATGGATTAGGACCATTATCATGAGTTTACGGCCCTAGAACAGTCCTAGGCCGTAAACTCATATAAATGGGGTTTTTGAGCAACAAAACCCTTCCAAACCACAATTAGACCTTAGATATGACTAGATGACTTAATGGAATGGACTTAGAATGCCTCAAACCATGATTTAGAGCCTTGTTCATGTGTTTACGGCCCTGGAGCATGCTTGGGCCGTAAACACATATAAAAGGGGTTTTAAGCCCTTAAACCCTTCCAAAACACCAATAAGGTTTAGATACGACTTGTAGAATTATGGAATTGGTCTTGGAACACATTGAACATTAATTTAGAGGAGTAAACTTGAGTTTACTGCCAAGAACATGCTTGGGCCGTAAACTCATATTCTTGGGTAGTAAACTCCTCTAAATGTGTTAAGATGCCACTTAAACACACCTTAAACCTTAGGATAAATTCTAGAAGTGTCTACCATCAATTTAGAAGCCTTAAAACATAATAAAACACCCATCAAAGGAGTTCACGGCCATGAGGGGGGTTCATGGGCCGTAAACTCCAAAAATCATGCCAAAAGTCCCCTAAAATCCATATAAGGCTTGAGAAAAATCATTAGAATCACATGTGATTGTTTAGGACCCAAAACATTAAGGATTGTGTGTGAAAGGGAGTTTACGGCCGTAAACTCCATGTTTACAGCCGTAAACTCTAATAAATAACCCCTATGTGAATTTTAATCGATTCCAAAGCTTAAAATCCAAGTCTAGCATTATTTCCCAAGTGTTTTGAAGCCATTTTGCACCCAAAATCACCATCCATGAGTTCACGGCCATGAACTCATGAGGATGAGGTTTATAGGGCCGAAAACTCTTGTATGAGTTTACTCTTGAAGAGTAAACTAAATATCCAAGCTTAATGTGTCCCCAAATGCCACCCGGATCCTTCCAAACACTTGTAATGGGGTGTTTCCGCGACTAGAAGTGTATGTCCCTAAAAAATAAATTAATCATGTCCTAATTAGATACAAATGTGTATCATTTCATAATCCATAGGAATCTTGTGCGTTCGCGAACCCAGAACTGACGTTTAGGATCCAAACTGATGCGTTTCTCAACCGGTGATTTCATACCCTTAACCTTTTTCAATGGTTTTTAAATGTTTTCAGGGGGGAATACAAGCAAAAGTACAAGAATATTTTGTACTTAAATTCATTAATTCATTTAAATGGTTTCATATTCGCACACTTTTAAGAATTGAAAACCTACTAACAAACTTTTTAACTTGTAGAGTTGTTTGTTCAAGCGATTTCAATTCTTATTATATACTGTTATGTTTCACAATTGATTGTTCACTCTTATATTGATAGAGATCATAAAACATTGTAATGTCTGTAATAAAACACACTAGGCTCGAGTGTAAAGGATAGACACCATTAGAAAATATAAAACATTTGTAATGTCCTTAATAAAACACCTAGGCTCGAGTGTAAAGGACAGGCACCATTAGAACTTAGTTAGTCATAGATACTACTTCCCTAGGCACGAGAAGTAAAGAGTAATCTTAAAGATTGGAGACACGTCCTCTGTAACAGTTCCTTGGCACGAGAGAGTGGAGGACTATCCCTATAACCAGAATCTCCAGGAGAGAGAATGTGACTTGAGGGTATAGATCTATACGGGACTGACAATCCCGCACCTGGCTGCTAGCTACCGCCGAACCGAAAGGTTCAAGGGTGACGAAAGTCATAAAAAGGATACTGGCCCTGGCCCGAGTCATATCTAGTCTGAAGTATGGTTAAGGACTCGCAATCAAGATTATGAACACTTCACACTTAATTATTAGTTTTATGTACGTAATAAAACTAATGTACATTTAAGGATAATCAAACTTTCAGGAGAATTCATACACACATTCAAGAAAATATGGGATTTTCCTGGGGATAACACTGAACATAATCAGAATTGGTAACAGTTCACACACACACATGTAGGAAAATATAGGATTTTCCAGGGTAACAGTAGTACGTAACCAGAAAAGTGTAACAAGTTAGATAACCAAACTTTACAATTCACAAGAACAATCATGTTTTCAGTGTACACCATTTACATTACATTTTGGATTTGGTAACCAACTTTTAAGAAAATATGGGATTTTCTTGGATAACCACTTTTTCAGGAAACTAAAGGAACTCGTACATTTTCAGAAAACTAACCGCTTATGAACTCACCAGCTTTATGCTGATTTTCAAACCGCTTGTATTCTCAGGTCCGCATTAGACAGGTACCCGACGATCTCTTTTGGCGAAGACGGAGTGCGTAGAAGACTCGTCTCATTTTGTTCATATATACTATGTATCACATGTATAACTTTACGTTTGAAACAAATGTAAACTTTTCTATATGTAATGCAATGGTTGTTTTAGTTTACATACTATGTGCATTGGATTTGATACTTAACGTGGAGTCAACCCCGGAAATGTTTGCGCCTTCGGTTTTCGGGGTGTGACAGATTGGTATCAGAGCCCTTGTTTATAGTGAATAAAGTATACCAAACCTTACAAGGTATAAAACTATAAACATTAAGGGGGCTTAGGTGCTCTGAACTAAAAGTATCCTTCAAAATATATGTATTTTCAAAAGTATATAAGTATACCGAATCGTCGAAATCCGTAACTACAAGTAGAACAAAACATAAGTAAATGGGTGTTGTGTACAGCGGTTAAACCTGGGCAGTTATGTATTCGTTTCTAGGATCAATATAGCCTGGCCAACTATATTCATTCGAGACACGGCCAACATGTGCTTGGGAGTGACTGTGGTATGCGGCATGCCTAAAACTTACCCTAATACCACAAACATCGAGCCAGTGTCGTAACGAATCATGAAATACTATGGGAGTATTTCTCGAGCCAATCCTTGTCAGAAATCCTCGTTCATGCATGGTTCTTTGATCATTCCCTTAGCGATAATTTTCCCGCTTTGATAACTCTTTCCTGCTTTATCGCTTGTTAGCATATATCTATCATATCTATTGATTCAATTCAGAGGACTTATCATCCTCTCTTCCTTGATCTTATTAGATCAAGATGCCTCCAAGAAAGAGACCCAACTCCAAGACCAACAACCCTCCGCCACCACCTCCTCCTCAAATCGACACTGTAGTATTCCAGGCAGCTGTTACGGCCGCAGTGGCAGCTGCCATGTCTCAACGAAACTCAGGCGATCCGGTGATTCGGGAGGTGGTACCCAAACCCAAAACCAAGAAAGCAGTCAGGGACACCGAAAAGAGGGTTCCTATAAATATTTCATGAATGCAAAGCCCATGTCCTTTGATGGCACTGGAGGTGTCATTTCCCTCACCCGATGGTTCGAGAAGATCGAATCCATCTTTGAAATTTGCGCCTGCTCAGAATCTGACAAGGTGAAGTTTGCCACCTGTACCTTTATCGATAAAGCCCTGACTTGGTGGAATGGCCGAGTGAAATCCCTAACCTTACCTGTAGCCAATGCCATGGGATGGGAAGCCATGAAGGAACTTCTGATGGTAGAGTACTGCCCTCGGGGCGAAATACAGAAGTTAGAACACGAACTCTGGAACCTGAATATGAAGGGTTCTGATATCGCCGCTTACACTTCCAGGTTCGATGACTTGGCATTACTCTGCCCGGGAATGGTTACCCTGGAGAGTAAGAAGATAGAGAGATTCATCTGGGGGCTGACCCAGCCAACAAAAGGAAACGTCATAGCTACGAGGCCGGATACATATGACAGCGCCAAACGTTTAGCACAAATCCTAATCGATCATAGTGAAGACCTTGAAGAGGCAGCTACCACTCCTGAGCCGACAGAGAGGAGTGGTGAGAAAAGAAAAATTGGGAAGAAGGAGAAAAGTCAGACATCACAGGAGTCTTCGAAGAGGCAGCAAACGGTGGCAGTGCACGCTGCCACTTCCCCTGCAACTGTTTCTATTGTTGGATCCTCAACTCGAAAACCTGCCAGTAGGTATGCTGGAACCCTTCCTAGTTGTGACAAGTGCAACTATCATCACCTTCCTTCCAGTCCATGTATAGAGGTATTTTGCAACAGTTGTGGCATAAAGGGTCACATGGCGAAAAACTGTAAGACACCAACACAATCAACCAGTCAAGCTTCCGGAGCGGGTATTGGTCGGGCCTGCTATGGTTGTGGAGAAGTCGGACATTACAAGCGAAACTGTCCCAAGGTAGTAACATCTGGCAACACTGGAAGAGTTCTAGCGATAGGACAAGAGGAGACAACCACCGATCCCACCGTTGCCACAGATATATTTCCCCTTGTTAAATCTTATGCCTGTGATCTTTTCGATTCTAGCACCGAAAGAAATTTGTTAACCATCAATTCAAACATCTTTCTAAACCCTGTCCTTTGTTAATAATCGAAAATGTATACCGTTGAGATGGTTATCAAGTGAGAAGGAGAACGCTAACGTCATATCCATAGATTGTATCCTCAATCCGAACAATTATCTTTTCCATTCGATCTAGTGGCAAACTTTTCATGAAATGCTTGGATGCCATCTGTGGCATGTAATGAAAGAGCCTCATTCATGTTGTTGTTCTTAGTTTCGAGAAAGCCATCTGTCTTAGCTTTCCTCTGACCCGACTCTCATGGTCTTCGTGCATCAAAGCTTAGAAAGTTTTCCCATGTATTCCTCGTCCGTGTGATCATCGAGAAACAAGAAGTCTACAACTCTTTCCCCGATGCCTTTTTCTAAAGAAATCTTGAGAATTCTTTCTGAACGCGTAGTCAAGTCTCGCATCGACCTAATCCCTGAAATTATCTCGTAGCCAAAACCTTAGGGAGAACGATGTGTCCAAGACAACAACTAGGGCTTGATATGACCACTACGAGGTAGTGGTGGTGCCCTTCGGTCAAGCCATTTTCCTGGTCATGTAGATAAGCAAATCAGTCATACTCATGGACCTTTCCAAAAGCTAAGGCAATAAAGAATTAGTCGGCACCGGAGGTACCCATAGAAACCCGTCAACTCTTGGGTTCTGTCGACCATTATTGCAAACCTGCCAAGAAATTTCTTTAGAACCATCGGACCCTTAACTACTCTGCCACATGAAGATGTGCCCTCTTGTTGGAAGTCTTACTCTGAAAAGACATAGTACGCCCTTGGAAGTGCGGAAAACTTAACTTGTGGAACATTAGACCCTTCGAGATCCTCATTAAGAATCAATTCCGTAGTCCTCTCCGAGTTATCTCCAGAACTCAACAACAACCATTTGGAATTCCACGTCGTAATTCGTAAGGAGTGCCGACCTGACGAAACCCTAGTAATCCCTTTTATGAGATTGAAACCAATGGAAGTCCGAACCTTCATAGATGAGTCAATTGAGATCATGGATACATAGATTGACCGTTCGAAATAAAGTCGCATCCCGAAAGTGAGGGTTCGCTGGAATGTCAAGCGGAGACCCAATTCCACTTAGGAGCCTGAAGACTCGAAGCAGTAGATTCATCCTCATATCTCTTTTCACGTCGCGATCTGTGTTCAAATCCTTGAATTTTGGGACAAAATTCCCTCTAATGGGGGGATAATGTACCAACCCGAAATTTTGTATCATTGCTTGTACCCTTTTTCGTAATCCATTTCGATCAACCAATCGCCGTTTTCAAATTCGTTTCTGATTTATCCATTTAATTAAGTCATTAAATTGAAATTATCTAAAATGACTTAATGGGTGTCCTAGTACATTAGAACTCATTTTAACACCCCGTATTAGTAATCGGAACATTTATAGAATCAACTATACCGAGTTACGGAAACTTAATCGGGTGCGACCAAAAGCCCCGTTTAATGCCGGTATCGGGTAGAATTCCACCGTGTCCCAAACTTAGACACTATTTAAAGTGATCCAAGCTTCCATTTGAAGCTTTTGCTTCATCTCACAACTCTCTCTCTAACCTCTCTCCTCAACCAAGTTTAAGGGTCCAAAACCTCAAAGTTAAGGCTTTTAATCACCAAGGTATCTTCCTAACTTGTTATACAACCCCTATAGCCTTCAAATTCGAGTTTAAACCATGGATTAGGACCATTATCATGAGTTTACGGCCCTAGAACAGTCCTAGGCCGTAAACTCATATAAATGGGGTTTTTGAGCAACAAAACCCTTCCAAACCACAAGTAGACCTTAGACATGACTATATGACTTAATGGAATGGACTTAGAATGCCTCAAACCATGATTTAGAGCCTTTTTCATGTGTTTACATCCCTGGAGCATGCTTGGGCCATAAACACATATAAAAGGGGTTTTAAGCCCTTAAACCCTTCCAAAACACTAATAAGGTTTATATACGACTTGTAGAATTATGGAATTGGTCTTGGAACACATTGAACATTAATTTAGAGGAGTAAACTTGAGTTTACTGCCCAAGAACATGCTTGGGCCGTAAACTCATATTCTTGGGGAGTAAACTCCCCTAAATGTGTTAAGATGCCACTTAAACACACCTTAAACCTTAGGATAAATTCTAGAAGTGTCTACCATCAATTTAGAAGCTTTAAAACATAATAAAACATCCATCAAAGGAGTTCACGGCCATGAGGGGGGTTCATGGGCCGTAAACTCCAAAAATCATGCCAAAAGTCCCCTAAAATCCATACAAGGCTTTGGAAAAATCATTAGAATCACATGTGATTGTTTAGGACCCAAAACATTAAGGATTGTGTGTGAAGGGGAGTTTACGGCCGTAAACTCCATGTTTATAGCCGTAAACTCCAATAAATAACCGCTATGTGAATTTCAATCCATTCCAAAGCTTAAAATCCAAGTCTAGCATTATTTCCCAAGTGTTTTGAAGCCATTTTGCACCCAAAATCACCATCCATGAGTTCATGGCTGTGAACTCATGTGGATGAGGTTTATAGGGCCAAAAAATCTTGTATGAGTTTACTCTTGAAGAGTAACCTCAATATCCAAGCTTAATGTGTCCCCAAATGCCACCCGGATCCTTCCAAACACTTGTAATGGGGTGTTTCCGCAACTAGAAGTGTATATCCCTAACAAATAAATTAATCACGTCCTAATTAGATACAAATGTGTATCATTTCATAATCCATAGGAATCTTGTGCGTTCGCGAACCCAGAACTGACGTTTAGGATCCAAACTGACGCGTTTCTCAACCGGTGAGTTCATACCCCTACCCTTTTTCAATGGTTTTTAAATGTTTTCAGGGGGGAATACAAGCAAAAGTACAAGAATATCTTGTACTTAAATTCATTAATTCATTTAAATGGTTTCATATTCGCACACTTTGAAGAATTGAAAACCTACTAACAAACTTTTTAACTTGCAAAGTTGTTTGTTCAAGCGATTTCAATTCTTATTATATACTGTTATGTTTCACAATTGATTGTTCACTCTTATATTGATAGAGATTATAAAACATTGTAATGTCTGTAGTAAAACACCCTAGGCTCGAGTGTAAAGGATAGACACCATTAGAAAACATAAAACATTTGTAATGTCCTTAATAAAACACCTAGGCTCGAGTGTAAAGGACAGGCACCATTAGAACTTAGTTAGTCATAGATACTACTTCCCTAGGCACGAGAAGTAAAGAGTAATCTTAAAGATTGGAGACACGTCCTCTGTAACAGTTCCTTGGCACGAGAGAGTGGAGGATTATCCCTGTAACCAGAATCTCTAGGAGGGAGAACGTGACTTGAGTGTATAGATCTATACGGGACTGACAATCCCACACCTGGCTGCTAGCTACAGCCGAACCGAAAGGTTCAAGGGTGATGAAAGTCATAAAAAGGATACTGGCCCTGGCCCGAGTCATATCTAGTCTGAAGTATGGTTAAGGACTCGCAATCAAGATTATGAACACTTCACACTTAATTATTAGTTTTATGTACGTAATAAAACTAATGTACATTTAAGGATAATCAAACTTTCAGGAGAATTCATACACACATTCAGGAAAATATGGGATTTTCCTGGGAATAACACTGAACATAATCAGAATTGGTAACAGTTCACACACACACATGTAGGAAAATATAGGATTTTCCTGGGTAACAGTAGTACGTAACCAGAAAAGTGTAACAAGTTAGATAACCAAACTTTACAATTCACAAGAACAATCATGTTTTCAGTGTACATCTTTTACATTACATTTTGGATTTGGTAACCAACTTTTAAGAAAATATGGGATTTTCTTGGATAACCACTTTTTCAGGAAACTAAAGGAACTCGTACATTTTCAGAAAACTAACCGCTTATGAACTCACCAGCTTTATGCTGATTTTCAAATCGCTTGTATTCTCAGGTCCGCATTAGACAGGTACCCGACGATCTCTTTTGGCGAAGACGGAGTGCGTAGAAGACTCGTCTCATTTTGTTCATATATACTATGTATCACATGTATTACTTTACTTTTGAAACAAATGTAAACTTTTCTATATGTAATGTAATGGTTGTTTACTTTACTTAATATGTGCATTGGATTTGATACTCAACGTGGAGTCAACCCCAGAAATGTTTCCGCCTTCGGTTTTCGGGGTGTGACATTCTGGCAATCGCTACAACATTCCATGGGATCAAGGCTGGACATGAGCACGGCCTACCATCCATAGACCGACGGATAAAGTGAGAGAACCATCTAAACACTGGAAGATATGTTAAGAGCCTTTGTGATTGACTTTGGAAAGGGATGGGATACTCATTTACCCCTTGTCGAATTTTCCTTCAATAACCGTTATCACACGAGCATCAAGGCTGCTCCATTTGAATCCCTCTACGGCCGAAAGTGCAGATCCCCTCTGTGCTGGGCTGAAGTGGGTGATACCCAATTAGCTAGGGGGCAAGTTTCTGACAGTACTCTCACAGGCCCGAAAATCATTCGGGAAATGACAGAGAAGATCGTTCAGATCCGTGAACGATTGAAAGCCTCTAGAGACCGACAGAAGAGCTACGCTGATAAGCGAAGAAAACCTTTGGAATTTCAGGTGGGAGACCGAGTCCTTCTCAAAGTCTTACCCTGGAAGGGCTTGATACACTTCGGTAAGCGTGGGAAGCTTAATCCGAGGTACATAGGGCCTTTCGAGGTTCTCGCAAGAATTGGCCCGGTAGCTTACAAACTCAACCTACCCGACGCACTTCGTAACATACATTCTACATTCCACGTATCTAAATTGAAAAAGTGTCTGTCCGACGAGACTCTTGTAATCCCACTCGACGAGATCAAGATCAACGAGAGCCTCAACTTCGTGGAAGAACCGGTAGAGATCATGGACCGTGAGGTCAAGCAGACAAAGCAAAGTCGTATCCCGATAGTGAAGGTTCGCTGGAACACCAAGCGAGGGCTGGAATTCACTTGGGAGCGTGAGGATCAGATGAAACTGAAATGTCCTCGTCTTTTTACTTAGTTGTTTGTAAATACTTATTTGCTTAAATTCTAATTTCGGGACGAAATTCCTTTTAAGTAGGGGATGATGTGACAACCCGAAATTTCCATTTTGTACGAACATTATCAAGTCAATAGAAACTAGACCAGTTACAATGAATTTCAGACTTTTCCGAATAAGTTTGAGTATTTCAGGGTTTACATTTAAGGAGATATCAGGAGAGTGGATGCACATGGGTTCGTGAAACTCGAGTATTTCAAAACTTCATAATATTAGAGTTCATTTCCGAAATAATAATATTTTCGGCCAAAAATCCCAGGACTATAAATAAAATTCTTAACCAAATTATGTCATTAGTTACATTTCCAGCTAGAGAAAAGTCATTTTCTCTCTCACGGATCTTCAGGTTTTTATCCCAAATCATGAGTACACTTCTCTAGTTGTCTTATAATTCTTATAATGTGCTTAATAACTTAGATTACATAGCAAATCTGTGAGATTCGGGAGTTTACCGCCCAAGAACGTTCTTGGAGAGTAAACTCCTATATGAGACTTAAATGCTACCTAGTCTTTTCCCCATGTTAAGTAATGAACTTAGGCTTGTATATAAGTGTATTTAAGACTAGAAAACAAACAAGAACACCAAGATTAGGGTGTTCACGGCCCAAGAAGTTCTTGGACCGTGAACTCCAAAAACAAAGGCTAAAGAGTGCCTAAACCACCCCTAAAGCCTTGGACATTAGCCTAGAATTATTCCTAGCTAATTTGTGGACCTTAAAACATCAAAAACCTATCCCCATGAGAGATTACGGCCATAATCTCTAAGGGAAAAGGTTCATGGGCCGTGAACATCAAGGAAGGGTACAATAGTGTGCCTAATGCCTTCATTAGCCATATATAATTGTCTAGAACCTATCCTAAATGAGTATGGGACTTGAAACCATAAAAATACCCACTTCCATATGAGTTTACGACAATAAACTCAAAAGGAAATGGTCTTAGGGCCGTAAACTCCTAAAATGAGTGTTTTAAATCCCTAAACTAGTCCACGGATTAAACCACCAAGTAGAACTTCTTCTAGAAATCAAGTAACACTTCAAAACAAATAATGTCATTATGTTTGAGAGCTTACGGCCGTAAACTCAAGGTTTTACGACTGTAAACTCCTTCTGTGGAGTTTATTGAAGAGTAAAGACATATATAAGGGCCTTTGGAACCCTAAACCCCTTTAGCCTTGTCCCACAACAACTTAGAGGCAACCCTTAGGACTTATAACACTTATACAAAGTGTTTTCATGTTCTAAAGTGTCCCAACTTAATTTATTAGTTATTATTTGGCTAATTATTTATATATATGCTCATTATATGATAACTAGGCTCGTGCGTGTGAACAAGTCTCCGTTTGCCACCTAGCACAATATTCGACACTTCAATCCAATCCACTCACCACAAGTGAGTTCATACCCCTTTAATTAACCTTTGAAATACTTCTAAATGTTTTAAATGCTTTTAGAGGGGGGGGGGGGGAATACAAGTTGAATATTTATGGTTATTACATCAATCACATGTGATTAATAACTACAAAACCAATGATTTTATTACTGTTCAAACTGTTTTACTTCAAACTATTTTACAAACTCTTTTACTTATCAAAATACTTTTACTTAAACTTTGTTGCACTTATTATAAATTGCATGCCCGTATATGTATAGTTATATTAGCAATGTTTAAAAGACATAGGAAGGCTATCCACCTTGTTTCCTTTTCCTCGATTTGGATGGGGTCTGATAGGATATCGGGTACTCGTCCGAAGGTCGTTTAAATATTGATTATATATCATGTGTACATATATCGACATAAAAGTGCTTCCATATTCATTGCGTACTAGTTACATCATTAGAAAGTTACCATCGGGGTAACACAGGATCATACTTATACTATTGGTAGATCAATGAGTCAGTTCATTCATGAGTCGATACTTATTACTAAGAGAACATATACAACTATACTAGAAAGAGAACATATACAAGTATACTAGAAAGAGAACATATACAACTATACTAGAAGGAGAACACATACAACAATACTAGAGAGAGAACATATACAACTATACTAGAAAGAGAGCATATACAACTATACTAGAAGGAGAACACATACAACTATACTAGAACAGTTCTTTACATTACATATACATAAATACGTTAATTATTGTGATATGAATCGGAGCATGACTTAAATGTCATGGCCCGAGTTGTAGCCAGAGTCTCTTGAAGGGAGAGCATGAGTTTGCGTATAGATCTATACTGGATTGACTATCCTACACCTTGCTGCTAGCTACAGCCGGACCAGCAGGTCCGCGGGTGCCAAACGTCATTTCTTTTTACAAACTACATTTGTCGTTGTTTATCCAGTCGATAGTATGGTACAATTAATCACATGATACCTTAATATAAATTCGGTTTAAGGTAGTTAGTACAGCAATAGTTCCTATAATACAACACTACAGTACTACAATAATTTACCCCTTACATATATTTAGTGATTATTTCACTTAAACATTAATGTACAAACTATATTTTGTTAATGATAGTTACACTTGGGAAATTACACACTTTTACAAAAAACGAACATGCGAAACAGTTAAGCCTTGGTAGAAGGCTACTTTAATAGAAAATATAGGTTTTTCTAAGAGATTCAAACTTTTACAAACACTTACAAACATTTACATACATTTTACAAACTTATACTTAAGACATGTTCAAAAGTTTTGATAACAAACACCAACACTAAATACTTATGAACTCACCCGCTTAATGCTGATAAACTTTTTCAAAATAACTTGTAATCTCAGGTCGACAGTAGACAGGTACCGAGGCCAGCTTTTGAGAAGATGGAGCGCATCCAAGACTCATCTAATTATTTTGATTTACTTTTTGGTGTCTATAACTGTTCAGAACACACTTGTATTAAAATTATATATTTAATGCAATGGATGATGTTGTTTGCTTATTTACTGTTATACTGTGTTGTGATACTTTACATGACGTCCTCCGCCCCAGAACGATTTCCGCCATTCTTGGTTTTGGGGTGTGACAAAAAATCACTTCCTTCAAAGTCAAGAGAGACATTGAAGTGCTTGCTTGGTTTCCCATGAAATAACGATCAATAACTTGTTCAGAAGTTTTGAAAGGCATCTTTTAAAGGATAAAGTGGGTGGCTTTCGCTTCAATTCAGAATTTCGTTACTTAACATAAGATCAAAATAGAATGAAGTACTTGTGAGATCATTGTGATCTGTTGAACGAGTAGGTGAGAAATAATTTATAGTGACAAGAGAGTTTAAGAAATATCAAAAATAAATAAATAAATAAACTGAATCTTTTAGGGTTAGAGATACCTTGGTGAAAGGCAATCACATAAAGATTACTCAAAAAGAAAAAGAGATTTCAGTGGGTAACAAGTAATATCTTGAATTATTTAATTCACCGTCAATTCATTAGTGGTGTTGAATTTGGGTTTCACTTAGTACATAGTGGCATGAAACTTAGATCATGAATGCAGATTTTGTATAACCATAAACCTCAGTGGTTAAAACTGAGAGTCTTAGGGGTTATATTGATGATGCGAAATATAATGGAGAAAGAGGATGGAGATGTTGTAAGAATTGAATGTACCTCTGCTTATTAAAGAAAAGAGGGTCCAAGCAGACAACTCTAAACTCAGTTTGAGTAGAGTAAGGTAGCTCATGATTAGAGTGATCTTGATAGCCTGGATTGGGAAAACATGATTGGTGTGATCATGTTATTAAGGCTTCACTCAGAATCAGTTGAGGATTTAGTCTACATACAACAACATGCTTCAAGGGACACCTAACTAACGAAAAAAATTTACCTGCCGTAGATGCGTCATTGAGAATCACACTTAGACAAACATAAAAACGTTAGAAATAGGGAAATAAATAAAACAAAGAAAAATATTTTTGTGTTTTTGTGAGAGTTGAATAATTAAAGAAAACAAACAAAAAAAACATTTTTGGGATTTTATTAGTAAAAAAAATATATATAAAAAATATACAAAAGAATACACTTGAAACGCCTTTAAAAAATTTAGCAAGTTCAGAAGGACCGAACCCGAAATAGACAGAACGCTCGGTTCATTTCGGTTCATGGACCAACTTCACCCGAAATAGACCGAACCCAAAATGGACCGAACCCAAAATAGACCGAACGCTCGGTTCATTTCGGTTCATATAGGTTCGCTCTATTTCGCTTGTTACCTTTATGAGAGCGAAGGCGATTTCGGTACTGACTCGGCTTGCATCATTCCTAGGTCTTGTAAGATCTTATTGAAGCTTGCTTCAGGTAAAGCCTTTGTGAATATGTATGCTAGTTGATCAGTTGTTCTTACGAAGTGAATTTCGACGTTGCCATCTTCGACGTGATCCTTGATGAAATGGTATCTCAGTGCGATATGCTTTGTCTTTGAGTGTTGCACTGGGTTGTGACAAATTCTGATTGCGCTTTTAGAGTCACAGTATAGGGGGATTTTCTTCATGTTCAAGCCATAATCCCGAAGTTGACTTTGTATCCATACGACTTGAGATGTACAAGATGCCGCAACAATGTATTCGGCTTCTGCAGTGGATAACGAAACACAAGTTTGTTTCTTTGATTGTCAACTGACTAATTTGCCATCCAGAAACTAACATCCTCCTGTGGTGCTTTTTCGATCCAATCCATAGCCACCCAGATCAGCATCTAAAAATGATTGCACGAAGAATCCATAGTTGGCTGGATACCATAAACCTAGAGAGGAAGTTCGCTTTAGATAGCGAAAGATGTTCTTCACTGCTTGAAGATGAGGTTCTCGTGGGTTGGCCTGAAATCGAGCACAATAACAGACAGAGAACATGATATCAGGTCTACTGGCTGTGAGATACATTAAAGACCTGATCATCTGTCGATAAAGCGTTGTGTCAGCTGCTGGTTTCTCCAATGATGGTGTGAGTTTCATTCCAAAAGCCATCGAAACTTTTACCTTGGAGTCTCCCGTTATTCCAAACTTGGTGAGCAAAGTCTTGGTATATGCTTCCTGATTAATAAAAATGCCTTCGGGTCCCTGTCTAATATTCAATCCAAGAAAGAAATTAATTGGACCCATTGAGCTCATCTCAAACTTAGTTTCCATCAACTTTCGGAATTCAGCTGTTAAGCTAGGATTCGTGGAGCCAAAGATGAAGTCATCAACGTAAATTTGGACTATCATAAGGTGGTTACCTTCTCGCTTACGGAAGAAGGTTCGGTCAACCAAACCTTGTTTAAATTTAGACATTTTTAAGAAACGAGTAAGAGTTTCATACCATGCTCTGGGAGCTTGTTTCAGGTCGTAGACAGCTTTGTCGAGGATATAGCAGTGATCAGGATACTTCTCGTTCACAAATCCCAGCGGCTGCTCAACATATACGGTTTCTTCAAGTTCGCCGTTGAGGAAGGCACATTTGACATCCATCTGATAGACTTCAAAGTTCTTGTGAGCAGCGTACGCCAGAAAGATACGAACAGATTCCAATCTAGTCACTGGAGCGAAGGTTTCTTCATAATCGATTCCCTCTTCCTGACAATATCCTTTGACCACCAGCCTAGCTTTATTACTAATAACATTTCCTTCTTTGTCCATCTTATTTCTGAATACCCATTTGAGACCGACAACCGAAGCATCCTTTGGTGTTGGAATAAGATGCCATACCTTGTTTCTTTCAAACTCATTTAACTCATCCTGCATGGCTGGAACCCAGTCTGAATGATCGAGAGCCGAATTAACAGTATTTGGCTCAATTTTGGACACGAATGAACTGAACATACAAAACTCGACTTTTGAAAATAGAGCAACCTGTTTCGCTTTGATTTGACATCGTGTCAACACCTTTTCAGACAATTCCCCAATAATTTGAGTCTGGGGATGATCTTTGGTCCATTTCACAAGTGGAGGAAACTTTGGATCATAGATGGGATCCAATTCAGCATTGATTTATTCTTCGAGTTCAGACAAATTGTCATCTTCACTAACTGTTTTCTCCCCCTCGAAGAATAATTCCTGTTTAGGACCAGTATTTGTACCTCCTTCATTTATTGGAGTTTCAGTGGAGGTTGATGTATTTGTTGACGAGTCCTCCCCCTGTAAAGAAGAACCTTGATCATGATGAGGAGAAGAACCCTCCCCCTCGACAATAGGATGGTCACCAGAAGGTTCACTTCCGTCTGCACTTTCGGTTCCTTTGGATTGATCATCAACCATTTTTCTAGCAGCATCGTCTACAACTTGTTTTATGTTTTCAACCTTGTTGTCTTTTGCAGTTGATTCTGAGTCAATTGCTTTTTGAGGCTCATCAAACAAGAGCATGAATTGATCGAAAAGATTTGAGATGGAAATAGTAACCTGACCATTCTTTGGAAATATGTCTTGTGATGCATCTTCGGTTGCTATTAACTTCTTAACATAACTATCATCAAAAGTGACATAGTATGTTTCTTGAATTTTCTTCGAGCGTTTATTGAGAACTCTATATGCCTTGGATTTCAAGGAGTAGGCTAAGAAAATTCCTTCGTCCGCCTTGGCATCGAACTTGTTTCGATTCTCCTTGGAGTTGAAAATAAAGCATCTAGAACCGAACACATGAAAGAATTTCACGTTTGGTTTTCGATTGTTCAAAATCTCGTAAGGAGTAATGGAGAACCGTTTATTCAAGTAAGATCGATTTTGGGTATAGCATGTAGCTGTAATTGCATCAGCCCAAAAGTATAATGGCAAGGATGTGAAGCATAACATGGTGCGAGCAGCTTCACACAAGGATCGATTTCTCCTTTCAACAACGCCGTTTTGTTGTGGAGTATAGGGGGCTGAGAAATTGTGAGTTGTCCCCTTTTTAGCAAAAAAACATTCAAAATCTTTGTTTTTGAATTCCAGGCCATTATCGCTCCTTATATTACGAACAATCTTTCTGAGTTGCGTTTCAATCTGTTTAATGAATAGCTTGAGCTTTATAACAACTTCAGACTTATGCTTGAGAAAGAAGGTCCATGTGAACCTTGAGAAATCGTCTACTATAACCAGAATATATTTGTTTCCTCCAATGCTTTTGATGGAAGATGGACCACATAGATCAATATGCAGTAAATCCAATGGTTCTATTACCTTAGTGTTGATTATTGAGGGATGGCTCTGTCGACTCTGCTTTCCCATTTCACACGCTGCACAGAGATGTTCTTTATCGAATTTCAGAACTGGCAGCCCTCGAACATGATCGCCCAAAACTAATTTGTTGATGTCCTTGAAGTTTAGGTGAGGGACCCTTATGTGCCATAACTAGCTTTCTTCGGAGTGCGCCTTTGAAAGTAAGCAGATTGTTGGTTTACCTCTTATCGGATTGAGGTTCAGTGGGTACATTTCTCCTTTTCGCTTGGATCTTAATAGAACATTGCTTGACTTCTTCTCAACAATTTATGAGCCTTCATCGTCGAATGATACTTTTATCCCGGTACCAACCACCAGCTGTGATACACTGATAAGATTGTGTTGGAGCCCTTCAACGTATGCAACCTTCCTTATTGAGAATTCGCCGTTAGTGATCATTCCGTAGCGTTTAATAGTTCCAAAAGAGTTGTTGCCATACTTTACAATACCGCCATCTTTTAGAGAGCGAAACTCCCTTAGTTCCTCCTTCCTTCCTGTCATGTGACGTGAGCAGCCACTGTCAATGTACCATTCTTCATCAAACTGATCGTCACGTATAACCTGCAAAAAATTAAGAAGATTTAGGAACCCAAAGTTTCTTGGGTCCTTGTGAGCCTTTTACAGGACATGGTATAGTAAGAGAAATATCAACCATATATGTGCGTTTAATTAAAGTGGTTTCATCTTTTCTTTTGATGGTGAAAACTTTAATTTTTGTTGACTTAGGAGGGCTAGGGATTTTGATAGAGGGACTAGAATTTAGAGATTTCGAATTAGGAGAGACGTTAGGTTCTTGATTTTTGAGATCAGAATTGTAGGCTTGAGGACCAAAACTTTTCTTTCGGTTAGATTTGGATGAGGGACCGAAACTTCCCTTTCGGTTGTTGAAGGATGAGGGACCGAAACTCTCCTTTCGGTTGTTTACAGATGAGGGACCGAAACTTCCCTTTCGGTTGTTTAATGATGAGGGACCGAAACACTCCTTTCGGTTGTAGTTGGGAGATGAACCGAAACCACCCTTTCGGTTGTTGATGGGTGATGGACCGAAACCGTTCTTTCGGTTGTATTCACTTGAGGGACCAAAACTACCCTTTCGGTTCCAATCTTTTGAAGGACCGAAACTGCTCTTTTGGTTCCTGTCACAACTGTGCTTCTGGTTCCTTGAGTTTTCCTCCAATTTAGACTTTCTTTCAATCCTTACAAAATCAGGATTTTGAGAGTTCCAAAATCGTTTTCTTTCGGAGAGATTCTTCTTGTATCTTACGTTCCGTTGATGCTTTCGATCAGTGACCTGTTTGGGATTTCTATGAATGTTGGCCTTTCTTTTAGAAGCATGAGCACAACATTCACTCTTTGTTGAAGAAGTGTCACTCGTAGTTTTCATCGGTTCATCCACATATGGTTTAGTTCCACTTGTGCTCGACACATCGTACTTTGTAGGCTCATTTAGTGGTTTAGGTATGTATCTACCTTTCACTCTCCATGAGGTTTTCTGAGAGAGACCCTTCGTCTCGTCCGCCTTATCGATTGGGGCTAACCAAAAGTATTCATCACATCCACCAGCATTGTCTTCTTCTACTATCGCAGTTAACTCTGCAGTTTGTTGTAGAGTGACCCCTGGAACAGTGTAAACTTGATTTGGGGTAGTTTGAACCTTTTGGTACACCACAACTTTAGCTTTGAGAGTTTTGGACTTGTCGGTAGTGGAGCGAGCAAACTCAACAGAGTTTTCAAAAATGAGGTTTTTATTGGACTTTTGTTCATTCTTGGCTAATTCGGAACAGTCTACCAAATCTTCTACAGAAATTTCACTCATATCATCGTCCTCATTAAGTTCAGATGTATTTTCAACATCAATTTTGTTATCTGAACTTAAGTTGGCATTCAATGAGTCAATTTTTTGTATAGTTTCGGCTCTCTGTTTCAATCGGTCATTTTCATCTAGTAGATTTTTGAGCATGTCCTTGTGGTCCTTGGACTTTATGTAAGATTCAATTTTGTCCAGGCCTATCTTATATGATGGAGACACTTCGTCAGAGGACACAACACTTTTACAGTTGTATGCTTCTGCATCGATTTCATCCTCCTTTAATTCAAGGAAAGGTAAAATCATACGATGAATTTTCTTCCCTATTTCACAGTCAAAATGCAACTGAGTAATGTTAAAATAAAGCCTCTTAGCAATTAAACAAAAAACGTTTCTCTGTTTGAGAAGTTTAAGATTGTCTCTTTGTAAATAAATAGAATCATCTTTTGATCTAATTAGTTCATTTTCCTTTTGTTGGATTCACATTCTTCGTTCCTCACTCTTTGATGAAATCTTGCTGATTTGATCAATTAGGTTAGAATTCGTGACACGGGTATGGGTGAGACTGCTACTTATGCTAGTGAATTTTGACTTCAAATTATTTAATTCCTTTTCATAATTATTAGCAGGTAATTTTAGAGAAACAAGAATATCTTGTACCTTTTTTATCAACTCATCACATTCGTTGATCTGAGTACTGACAGGCTTGGCAGCGAAACATCTGTCCTCTCGCTCTCTTTCTTCTACAACTCCCCCATCAGTTGTGTATCCTCTCATTTGGGACACACCCTCGGTCACTGCAAAGCATCTTCCCATTGACTGCTCTGCCTTTGCCATCATAGCTTGTTTCAGGTCGTAGACAGCTTTGTCGAGGATATAGCAGTGATCAGGATACTTCTCGTTCACAAATCCCAGCGGCTGCTCAACATATACGGTTTCTTCAAGTTCGCCGTTGAGGAAGGCACATTTGACATCCATCTGATAGACTTCAAAGTTCTTGTGAGCAGCGTATGCCAGAAAGATACGAACAGATTCCAATCTAGTCACTGGAGCGAAGGTTTCTTCACAATCGATTCCCTCTTCCTGACAATATCCTTTGACCACCAGCCTAGCTTTATTACTAATAACATTTCCTTCTTTGTCCATCTTATTTCTGAATACCCATTTGAGACCGACAACCGAAGCATCCTTTGGTGTTGGAATAAGATGCCATACCTTGTTTCTTTCAAACTCATTTAACTCATCCTGCATGGCTGGAACCCAGTCTGAATGATCGAGAGCCGAATTAACAGTATTTGGCTCAATTTTGGACACGAATGAACTGAACATACAAAACTCGACTTTTGAAAATAGAGCAACCTGTTTCGCTTTGATTTGACATCGTGTCAACACCTTTTCAGACAATTCCCCAATAATTTGAGTCTGGGGATGATCTTTGGTCCATTTCACAAGTGGAGGAAACTTTGGATCATAGATGGGATCCAATTCAGCATTGATTTATTCTTCGAGTTCAGACAAATTGTCATCTTCACTAACTGTTTTCTCCCCCTCGAAGAATAATTCCTGTTTAGGACCAGTATTTGTACCTCCTTCATTTATTGGAGTTTCAGTGGAGGTTGATGTATTTGTTGACGAGTCCTCCCCCTGTAAAGAAGAACCTTGATCATGATGAGGAGAAGAACCCTCCCCCTCGACAATAGGATGGTCACCAGAAGGTTCACTTCCGTCTGCACTTTCGGTTCCTTTGGATTGATCATCAACCATTTTTCTAGCAGCATCGTCTACAACTTGTTTTATGTTTTCAACCTTGTTGTCTTTTGCAGTTGATTCTGAGTCAATTGCTTTTTGAGGCTCATCAAACAAGAGCATGAATTGATCGAAAAGATTTGAGATGGAAATAGTAACCTGACCATTCTTTGGAAATATGTCTTGTGATGCATCTTCGGTTGCTATTAACTTCTTAACATAACTATCATCAAAAGTGACATAGTATGTTTCTTGAATTTTCTTCGAGCGTTTATTGAGAACTCTATATGCCTTGGATTTCAAGGAGTAGGCTAAGAAAATTCCTTCGTCCGCCTTGGCATCGAACTTGTTTCGATTCTCCTTGGAGTTGAAAATAAAGCATCTAGAACCGAACACATGAAAGAATTTCACGTTTGGTTTTCGATTGTTCAAAATCTCGTAAGGAGTAATGGAGAACCGTTTATTCAAGTAAGATCGATTTTGGGTATAGCATGTAGCTGTAATTGCATCAGCCCAAAAGTATAATGGCAAGGATGCGAAGCATAACATGGTGCGAGCAGCTTCACACAAGGATCGATTTCTCCTTTCAACAACGCCGTTTTGTTGTGGAGTATAGGGGGCTGAGAAATTGTGAGTTGTCCCCTTTTTAGCAAAAAAACATTCAAAATCTTTGTTTTTGAATTCCAGGCCATTATCGCTCCTTATATTACGAACAATCTTTCTGAGTTGCGTTTCAATCTGTTTAATGAATAGCTTGAGCTTTATAACAACTTCAGACTTATGCTTGAGAAAGAAGGTCCATGTGAACCTTGAGAAATCGTCTACTATAACCAGAATATATTTGTTTCCTCCAATGCTTTCGATGGAAGATGGACCACATAGATCAATATGCAGTAAATCCAATGGTTCTATTACCTTAGTGTTGATTATTGAGGGATGGCTCTGTCGACTCTGCTTTCCCATTTCACACGCTGCACAGAGATGTTCTTTATCGAATTTCAGAACTGGCAGCCCTCGAACATGATCGCCCAAAACTAATTTGTTGATGTCCTTGAAGTTTAGGTGAGGGACCCTTATGTGCCATAACTAGCTTTCTTCGGAGTGCGCCTTTGAAAGTAAGCAGATTGTTGGTTTACCTCTTATCGGATTGAGGTTCAGTGGGTACATTTCTCCTTTTCGCTTGGATCTTAATAGAACATTGCTTGACTTCTTCTCAACAATTTATGAGCCTTCATCGTCGAATGATACTTTTATCCCGGTACCAACCACCAGCTGTGATACACTGATAAGATTGTGTTGGAGCCCTTCAACGTATGCAACCTTCCTTATTGAGAATTCGCCGTTAGTGATCATTCCGTAGCGTTTAATAGTTCCAAAAGAGTTGTTGCCATACTTTACAATACCGCCATCTTTTAGAGAGCGAAACTCCCTTAGTTCCTCCTTCCTTCCTGTCATGTGACGTGAGCAGCCACTGTCAATGTACCATTCTTCATCAAACTGCTCGTCACGTATAACCTGCAAAAAATTAAGAAGATTTAGGAACCCAAAGTTTCTTGGGTCCTTGTGAGCCTTTTACAGGACATGGTATAGTAAGAGAAATATCAACCATATATGTGCGTTTAATTAAAGTGGTTTCATCTTTTCTTTTGATGGTGAAAACTTTAATTTTTGTTGACTTAGGAGGGCTAGGGATTTTGATAGAGGGACTAGAATTTAGAGATTTCGAATTAGGAGAGACGTTAGGTTCTTGATTTTTGAGATCAGAATTGTAGGCTTGAGGACCAAAACTTTTCTTTCGGTTAGATTTGGATGAGGGACCGAAACTTCCCTTTCGGTTGTTGAAGGATGAGGGACCGAAACTCTCCTTTCGGTTGTTTACAGATGAGGGACCGAAACTTCCCTTTCGGTTGTTTAATGATGAGGGACCGAAACACTCCTTTCGGTTGTAGTTGGGAGATGAACCGAAACCACCCTTTCGGTTGTTGATGGGTGATGGACCGAAACCGTTCTTTCGGTTGTATTCACTTGAGGGACCAAAACTACCCTTTCGGTTCCAATCTTTTGAAGGACCGAAACTGCTCTTTTGGTTCCTGTCACAACTGTGCTTCTGGTTCCTTGAGTTTTCCTCCAATTTAGACTTTCTTTCAATCCTTACAAAATCAGGATTTTGAGAGTTCCAAAATCGTTTTCTTTCGGAGAGATTCTTCTTGTATCTTACGTTCCGTTGATGCTTTCGATCAGTGACCTGTTTGGGATTTCTATGAATGTTGGCCTTTCTTTTAGAAGCATGAGCACAACATTCACTCTTTGTTGAAGAAGTGTCACTCGTAGTTTTCATCGGTTCATCCACATATGGTTTAGTTCCACTTGTGCTCGACACATCGTACTTTGTAGGCTCATTTAGTGGTTTAGGTATGTATCTACCTTTCACTCTCCATGAGGTTTTCTGAGAGAGACCCTTCGTCTCGTCCGCCTTATCGATTGGGGCTAACCAAAAGTATTCATCACATCCACCAGCATTGTCTTCTTCTACTATCGCAGTTAACTCTGCAGTTTGTTGTAGAGTGACCCCTGGAACAGTGTAAACTTGATTTGGGGTAGTTTGAACCTTTTGGTACACCACAACTTTAGCTTTGAGAGTTTTGGACTTGTCGGTAGTGGAGCGAGCAAACTCAACAGAGTTTTCAAAAATGAGGTTTTTATTGGACTTTGGTTCATTCTTGGCTAATTCGGAACAGTCTACCAAATCTTCTACAAAAATTTCACTCATATCATCGTCCTCATTAAGTTCAGATGTATTTTCAACATCAATTTTGTTATCTGAACTTAAGTTGGCATTCAATGAGTCAATTTTTTGTATAGTTTCGGCTCTCTGTTTCAATCTGTCATTTTCATCTAGTAGATTTTTGAGCATGTCCTTGTGGTCCTTGGACTTTATGTAAGATTCAATTTTGTCCAGGCCTATCTTATATGATGGAGACACTTCGTCAGAGGACACAACACTTTTACAGTTGTATGCTTCTGCATCGATTTCATCCTCCTTTAATTCAAGGAAAGGTAAAATCATACGATGAATTTTCTTCCCTATTTCACAGTCAAAATGCAACTGAGTAATGTTAAAATAAAGCCTCTTAGCAATTAAACAAAAAACGTTTCTCTGTTTGAGAAGTTTAAGATTGTCTCTTTGTAAATAAATAGAATCATCTTTTGATCTAATTAGTTCATTTTCCTTTTGCTGGATTCACATTCTTCGTTCCTCACTCTTTGATGAAATCCTGCTGATTTGATCAATTAGGTTAGAATTCGTGACACGGGTATGGGTGAGACTGCTACTTATGCTAGTGAATTTTGACTTCAAATTATTTAATTCCTTTTCATAATTATTAGCAGGTAATTTTAGAGAAACAAGAATATCTTGTACCTTTTTTATCAACTCATCACATTCGTTGATCTGAGTACTGACAGGCTTGGCAGCGAAACATCTGTCCTCTCGCTCTCTTTCTTCTACAACTCCCCCATCAGTTGTGTATCCTCTCATTTGGGACACACCCTCGGTCACTGCAAAGCATCTTCCCATTGACTGCTCTGCCTTTGCCATCATAGCTTTTCCATGAGTAGGCTTCCTAACTTCATCATCCTCTGAATCTGTGGACCAGACTTCCACACCTCCAAACTCGTCACTATTCGTTGAACCCTGCACAAATAAAGCATTCATTGTAGAGTTATTAACAGCAGACTTCCTTTTCTTTATCTCCTCCAATCTTCTCAGGAGGCTCGCTTCCTCGTCATCTTCTCTTGTCTTCTCTTCTTTCTTTCTTAGCATGCAGTCTTTGGCAAAATGATTTTTGCCTCCACAGTAATGACAATCAAATCCTGAGTCGCCTCCAATTTTGGCTTCTTTATTTGACACTTCAGATTTTGATCCCATCTTCGGTTCCTCCTTGACCCGTTTGGCGCTATAACTTCCCTGCCAATTTCGGTTTTTGTTGGCTGGGAATTTCTTCTTGATGAATTTTTTGGGGTTTGATACCATCATTGCATATTCTTCGCCGGTTAGATCAAAGTCAGCAAGATCCAATTCCTCTTCTTCTTCAATCGAACTCTTTCCTTTGGAGACAAGAGCCAGAGAACCAAGACCTGAAACTACATTCGTTTCCTTTGATAAGGCATTCTCATGGGATTTTAAAATACCCACAAGTTTTGCCAAAGAGTATGATTTGAACTGTTCATGAGCTTTGACAGTTGACACAACGGCCATCCATTCAGGTCTGAGACCATTCATGAAAGTGACTTTTGTTCAATCACCTTTCTTTCAATACCATGTTTTATCATCTTGCTCAAAAGATGATTGAAACGATCAAAAGTTTGGACAAGCTTTTCTTCAGGCTTTTGCTTAAAATCACCAAACTCAGATAACAAGAGGGTTTGAATAGAGTGTTCCAGATCTTCATCTGTGGAATACAATTCCTTCAATCTATCCCAGATCTCCTTGGCTGTAGCACAAGAACTAACCAAACGAAATGTATCCGATTGCAGCGCAAACCTTATCATCCGTAGAGCTTTGATGTTGCACAGAAACTTCTCTTTTTCATCCTGAGGAATGTATTTGACGTCATTAACAAGCTGATTGTATTCTTTCTGTATTTTAATAATCTTTGACATGCTAGAATGAGCGAATGGGCCTGAAGTGATTGCTTCCCAGATTAGATACCCATTGTCTTCAAAGTGATGCGTCCAGACATCATAGTCTTGCTTATACAAGATCGGTATTCTTGTTGTAGACCCTATGCTGTTGGAGATATTGATCGGATTGGTTTGAGAATCGTCCATTGACATCGTGAATACTTTTGATCGAAAACCTGTAAAAGATCAGACTTGTAATTTTTAAATTAGGGTTGGATTAACAATTAATGAGATACGTCAATACAGAATGACGGCTCAATAAATATCAATCAATGCAGAATAAAAACCCTCTGATACCAATTGGTGATGTGACAACCCGATATTTCGAGACAATGTAATGTAAAACCGATCAAATCTAGATCAAAATATAATTTTCCTAAAATCTTATTTGGGTTAATTAAAGTAGTGGGAATCGTATCAAGGTTTTCGTACATATAAAGAACCCTAAAATCTGACTTCGGATGAAGAAGTTATGAATTTTTGAAGAAATTCTTTAAACACGTTATTTTAATAAATAAATAATAAAAATAATTTCAGAATTTGCCAACGGAATCTAAACGAAAGTTGTAGATCTTGGTCTCACCTTCGCATGGATATAAAGAACGTCAAAAACGGAGTTCGTATGAGGGAGATATGAATTTTAGAAGTTTATTTAAAATAAATATAAATTTAATTATAAACTCCCGGTATTATCCGAAGGGGAGTCATCGGATAGGACCGAAGTACGCCCTGCGTACCTTCGTACGCCACGCGTACTCAGATCAAGGGCCTTGGATCGTCCACGTCGCCCTATACGAAGCTACCGACCCGCCCGTCCGGCCCGTCGTCCCATCCGAAGTGCATAAGCGATGACGTACCGTACGCGCTGCGTACCCTCGTACGCCCAGCGTACCGAGGCGGTTCAGCACCACTATAAAAGGGATGCGAGGCTTTCCGGAAATTTTGCTCACTTCTCTCTTTTCTCTCACGATCTTGCCTCGATTTCCGTGCCCGTTCAAACCCGAAGCTCTGGTCTTTTTGCTCAAGTCCCGAGGGTCGATTTTACTCCCGAGATTCCCAAGAATCCCGAGAAAAAAATCCATTTCCCGAGACGAAACTCTGCCCGGTTTTCCATCTCGCTTTCTTCAATCAATCAAGTGAGTTCATACCCCTTAATTTACCTTTTAAATGTTCTATAAATTCTTTTATATGCTTTCAAGGGGGGGATACAAGTTAAATACTTATAGTTATTGCTTCAATCACATGTGATTGCATTAATCACATGTGATTAATAACTTGGGAAACCAGTGATTTTATCACTATTCAAACTGTCTATCAAACTGTTTTACTTCAAAATGTTTTCCAAACCCATTAATTTTCAAATTTATACTACAACTGTGATTTGAACAAATGTTCCTTATACTTCAACTGTGTTAATCAAATCTATGCCTTCAAATTGTTTTATAGATTGACATCAAGTCGATCTTTCTTTAAAAATAATACTTATGTTTCAAATGTCTTATAAATACTTATTTACGCTTTTAAATTATAAATTGCATGCCCATATATGTATAGATGTATATATAATGTTTAAAGGGCTTAGGAAGGCCATCCACCCTATTTCCTTTTTCTCGATTTGGATGTGGTCTGGTGGGATTTCGGGTGACCATTCGAAGGTCGTTTCCATATTCATTATATATCAAATATACATATATAGACATAAAAGTACTTCCATATTCATACGTACTAGACGCACCATTAGTAAGTTACCATCGGGGTAACACAGAATCATACTATTATAACTGCTAGATCAATGAGTCAGTTCATTCATGAGTCTATACTAGGAAGAGAATATATGCAACTATACTATGAGAACATATATACTAGGACGAGAAACATTTCATCACATATGCAAGAATACGATAACAAATGTGATCCACTGTATCGGAGCATGCCTTAAATGTCATGGCCCGAGTTGTAGCCAGAATTCTCTTGGAGGGAGAGCGTTGAGTTTGCGTATAGATCTATACTGGATTGACTATCCTACACCTTGCTGCTAGCTACAGCCGGACCTGCAGGTCTGCGGGTGCCAAACGTCATTCCGTTATTACGACCGTTCTTTATGTCGTTGTTATCAGTCGATAGTATGGTGCAATTATCACATTATACCTTAATATAAATCCGGTTTAAGGTAATTAGTACAACAGTAGTCACTATAAAACTAAGCTACAGTACTACAATGATTTACCCATTACATATTTTTAGTGATAACCTCACTTGAATTTTAATGTACAAACTATATTTTGTTAAAAGATAGTTGCACTTGGGAAATTACACACTTTTACAACAAGCGAACATACAAAACAGTTAAAGCCTTGGTAGAAGGCTACTATTTTAGAAAATATAGGTTTTTCTGAGAGATTCAAACTTTTACAAACACTTACATACATGAACTTATACTTGAGACATGTTCAAATGTTTTTGATAAACAAACACCGACATTAAAATACTTATGAACTCACCAGCTTAATGCTGATAAACTCTTTCAAAATAACTTGTATTCTCAGGTCATCAGTAGACAGGTACCGATGCCAGCTTCTGAGATGATGGAGCGCACTCAAGACTCATCATATTATTATTTTGATTTACGTTATATTTTTGGTGTCTAAAACTGTACAGAACACGCTTGTATTAAAAATATATATTTAATGCAATGGATGATGTTGTTTGCTTATTTACATTTACTGTGTTGTGATTACCTTACATGACGTCCTCCGCCCCAGAACGTTTACGCCGTTCTTGGTTTTGGGGTGTGACAGATTGGTATCAGAGCATTGTTTTTAGTGAATCAAGTATATCAACCCATAAAGGATATACTAAACTATAAACCCATTTGGGATTAAACTCTGACCAAGAGTCTATACTTTAAATATTAAAATATTTAATTAAGTATACTAGTCTGCATTGATACTAAAACTAGTGTCACAACGACAAGAACAAAAGTATTACGATTGTTAAATATCACAAGTGAGCTCGGGGATGTATGGTCAGTCCTGGGAATGGCATAGCCTGATCAACTATGCCGGTCTTAGGAGTGATTAGCACATGCCCTAGAATGGTTGTGATAGGTTAACAAGTCTAAAAAATTACCAACCATACAACAAGAAGATCAGTAGAACTTAAGCTAAAAATACTATAGGTGTATTTTGTACTACTAGTTACACGTATACTACATTCTTAGACCTCCCTTCTCGCGTAGATCAAATGGCTAGATTCCATCACGGCGACCCGTACTTTCCAAATAAAGGCAATGCCGGGTGGATCAATGAAGAGCCCGATGATGCGCATCCAATCCCTTTGGATGATCACCTCGCAGAAGGCTTTTCTGATGGATCCTACTCCGAGCCTGAAGTCAACAACCTACCACTCGTAGGTCAAGCCCGAACAACAATCCTCGACCAACGTTTTCTAGGTCCTACTCCCTTGTGGGTAAACAACTTGAATCGCTGGAGTGATGAACAGGGTCAACCCTTACCATACCTTGGGGACCGAAGCTTTCATAACGTCAGCGATGGTGGCTCTGCTGACCGAGCTCTGCCTGTCATTATCCACAGAATAGCTCGTAAAGTCGAGCAAGGTCGAGCAGCCATCGACCGGGTCATAGAGTTTGATGCCAACTCAGGCGTCAACACAGTCCGCATCCGCCGTCTTAAAGAAGACATGGAACGGACCCGGAGAACAAATAAAATCCTGTAGTAGCAGTTGGCTGCCTCACGAGCTGAAATCTTGGAACTTCGAGCTCGTCAGAGGACTCAGGATCGACACCTTCAAGAGGTGTTTCGTCAAGTGTCAGACCGCAGTACTCGCCCGGGATTTTCCCATCGCCGTTGGTTGATGTCTAGTACATCTCTGTCTTTTGATTAAAGAATAGCCTTTAACATCTGTGCTCTAAGTAGCACTTGTCTGTAAAATATTTCTAACTTTCCGTACTCAAATTTGAAATCTAAGAACTGTCAAACTTTTCTATATGGTATGATGTAAGACCTACCGTTAGGTCGATTTTCCCTGAACTTATTACATCAGTAATACCAGTATTATTGAGATCTATCTATCTGTGGGAAAAATCTATACACTTGTGCTTTCCTACTAATATTTCTTATTGTGGTTTCAAGCACTCTTTCAACTGTTGGACTATGGTTAGTTAGTCCATGTGTCACTCTCACGTTGCTTACAAATTGATTCTTACCGTTTTCTTATCTTTATAAACTTATAGCTGAAAGATGCCTCCTCGCAAATCTCCCAGGAATAATCCTACACCACCACCTCCTCCGCCTCCGGTCATCGATACTGTAGCCCTGAATGCTGCCGTAGCTGCAGCAGTGGCAACTGCCATGGCTCAGTATCACTCTTCTGATGCCAGTAGAGGTGGAACCCCTGTGGAATCAACCCCGGTTGAAACCCCTGTGCGCTCGAGAGAGTGCTCATACAAAGATTTCACAAATTGCAAACCGAAGCCTTTTTACGGCACCGGCGGAGTCATTGCCCTCTCGCAATGGCTCGAGAAGACTGAATCAGTCTTTGAAATCTGTTCATGTCCTGCGGCGAGTAAAGTCAAGTATGCCGCATGCACCTTTGAAGGAAAGGCCCTGACATGGTGGAACGACCATGTTAAGGCATTAACTCTCGTTGTAGCCGACGACATAGGCTGGGAAACAATGAAAGACCTCATGACTGAGGAATACTGCCCGAGGGGCGAGATCCAGAAACTGGAGCAGGAACTCTGGAACCTGACGATGAAGGGCACCAATGTGGTCGCTTATACTACCCGATTCAGCGAGCTAATGGCCCTCTGCCCCAATATGGTTCCCACCGAGGGGAAGAAGATCGAGAGGTACATATGGGGGCTAGTGCCTCTATATCAGGGGAATGTTCTAGCGTCAAACCCCGCTACCTTCGACAGTGCCAAACGATTGGCACAACGACTCATTGACCATGGAGTCAAAACCCCTGCAACCACAACCACCCTAGCCATCCCGGAACCCTCCAAACCCGCTGATACTAAGCGGAAATTCTGGGATGAAAAGAAGAAGCAACAGGCTGCCAAAAAGCAGCAAATTGTGGCAATACATGCCGCAATAACCCCTACTGCTGCTACTACTGCTCCGGTGAGTCGGTATGCTGGAAGTTTGCCCAAATGCAACAAATGCAACTACCACCACAACGGCCCCTGCCGTGAAATGCAGTGCTCTAACTGCAACAGGAAAGGACACACTGTCCCATTCTGCAAGTTCCAGGCACAACCTATCAACCAAGTCCCTGGCTCTGGCGCGAGCCCAACGTGCTATGGATGTGGCGAAGCAGGCCACTTTAAGAGGGATTGCCCTAAAGCGAGGAATGCTGGAGGAGCAGGGAGGGTACTAGCTATAGGCCACGGGGAAGCAGTTTCTGACCCGACAGTGGTGACTGGTACGTTCCTCCTCGATAACTCCTATGCATGCATTCTGTTCGATAGTGGAGCGGAGCGAAGCTTCGTCAACCATAAATTTGCTCGCATGCTTAATCAACCACCACACGCACTCAAAGAACTATTCACAGTAGAAATGGCTAATGGAAAAACTGAAAGTACGAGTAGCATATACTTAAGTTGTACCCTAACTCTAGATAACCATTCATTTCCAATCGACCTCATGCCAGTCTCAATAAAAAGTTTCGATGTTATCATTGGCATGGATTGGTTAAGCCTTCATCGTGCCGACATCATGTGCTTCGAGAAAGCAGTCCGTCTAAACCTTCCGTCTAATGAAACTCTTATAGTCTACGGCGACAAACCCGGTGCAAGTCTTCGCATCATATCAAGTATTCAAGCACAGAAATATATGGGTAAGGAATACCATGCATTCCTTGCTCACGTCGTCGACACGAGCCTCGAAACGAAAGAACTAAAGAACATCCCTATAGTGAGCGACTTCCCCGACATTTTCCCAGAAGAACTACCCGGGTTACCTCCGCAACGACAGGTCGAGTTCAGAATCGACTTAGTCTCGGGAGCTACCCCAGTAGCCAAGTCGCCCTACCGCTTAGCACCAGCTGAGATGCAGGAACTCTCTGGTCAACTTAACGAATTGCTCAGCAAGGGCTTTATAAGACCGAGTTTCTCACCTTGGGGAGCACTGGTCTTGTTCGTTAAGAAGAAAGATGGATCATTCCGTATGTGTATTGACTACAGAGAACTCAACAAACTGACGGTCAAGAATCGTTACCCTCTGCCTCGCATAGATGATCTATTCGACCAACTGCAAGGGGCAAACTATTTTTCTAAGATTGATCTGAGATCCGGATATCACCAGTTGCGAGTGCTAGAGGAGGATGTGCCGAAGACAACCTTCCGAACTCGTTACGGACATTACGAGTTCGTGGTGATGCCATTTGGATTGACCAATGCGCCCGCAGTCTTCATGGATCTGATGAATAGAGTATGCCGACCTTACTTGGATCAGTTCGTCATCGTTTTCATTGACGACATCCTAATCTACTCCCGAAGTAAGAAAGAGCATGGCGATCACCTGCGACAAGTTCTAGAGACTTTACGAAAAGAGAAGCTTTATGCGAAGTTCTCGAAATGTGAATTTTGGATCCGGAGAGTTGAATTCTTAGGACATGTAGTAAGCGAAGAGGGAATCCACGTGGACCCATCCATAATTAAAGCCATTGAGAACTGGTCAGCATCGAAGACGCCTATAGAAATTCGTCAATTTCTAGGTCTCGCTGGCTACTACCGCAGATTCATTCAGAACTTCTCTCGAATAGCGAAACCCCTTACAACCCTAACCCAGAAAGGCGTGGCCTTTGACTGGGAAGAGAAACAAGAAAGAGCGTTCCAAACGCTCAAACGAGCCTTGTGCACCGTGCCAATACTATCCCTTCCCGAAGGAATAGACGACTTCGTAGTCTATTGCGATGCATCGAATCAAGGGCTCGGATGTGTCCTGATGCAGCGAGGTAGAGTCATCGCCTATGCCTCAAGACAGTTAAAGACACACGAGGTTAACTACACGACCCACGATCTTGAACTAGGAGCAGTAGTGTTTGCTCTGAAGATCTGGAGACACTACTTGTATGGAACGAAGAGCACTATCTTTACCGATCACAAGAGTTTACAACACATTTTCGATCAAAAGGAGCTTAACATGAGACAACGACGGTGGGTCGAGCTACTTAGTGATTACGAATGCGATATTCGTTATCATCCGGGTAAAGCCAACGTAGTAGTAGACGCCCTAAGTCGGAAGGAATATTCTGGTCGCAAAGTCAAGTTATTATCGATAACCATCCATTCACACCTGACTAAGCAAATTCAGGCGGCTCAACTTGAGGCCATGAAACCTGAAAATGTGTCAAGTGAATCCCTTAGAGGAATGGACAAGAATTTAGAAGCCAAGGTTGACGGAGCTTTCTATTTCATGAACCAGATCTGGACACCGAAACACGGTGGTTTCCGAGACTTGGTCATGACCGAGGCGCATAACACTCGGTATTCTGTCCACCCAGGTTCAGATAAGATGTATCTGGATCTTAAGAAGCTATACTGGAGGCCTAATATGAAAGCAGAGATTGCTACCTTTGTAAGTAAATGCCTTACATGCGCAAAGGTTAAGGTCGAGTACCAGAAGCCCTCTGGTTTATTGCAACAACCAGAGATCCCGTAATGGAAGTGGGAGCGGATCACTATGGATTTCATAACCAAGTTGCCCAAGACAACGGGTGGACTTGACAGCATATGCATCATCGTTGATAGATTGACCAAGTCTGCACACTTCCTGCCTATCAAAGAAACCGACAAGATGGAGAAACTTACGAGAACATACATTAGGGAAATCGTACGGCTACATGGTGTACCTATGTACATTATCTCCGATAGAGATAGTAGGTTCACCTCAAGATTTTGGCAATCACTACAACATTCCCTAGGAACGAGGCTGGACATGAGCACAACCTACCATCCTCATACCGACGGACAGAGTGAGAGGACCATCCAAACACTGGAAGATATGTTGCGAGCCTGCGTGATTGACTTTGGGAAGGCATGGGATGCTCATTTACCCCTTGTCGAGTTTTCCTATAATAACAGTTAACACACGAGCATCAAGGCTGCTCCATTTGAAGCTCTCTACGGCCGAAAGTGCAGATCCCCTCTGTGCTGGGCTGAGGTGGGTGATACCCAATTAGCCGGGGGGCAAGCTTCCGACAGTAATCTCACCGGTCCGGAGATCATTCGGGAAACGACAGAGAAAATCATTCAGATCCGCGAACGATTGAAAGCCTCTAGAGACCGACAGAAGAGCTACGCTGATAAACGAAGAAAACCTTTGGAATTTCAGGTGGGAGACCGAGTCCTTCTCAAAGTCTCACCCTAAAAGGGTTTGATACGCTTCGGCAAGCGTGGGAAACTAAATCCAAGGTATATAGGGCCTTTCGAGATTCTGGCAAGAGTCGGCCCCGTAGGTTACAAACTCGACCTACCAGACGCACTTCGTAACGTGCATTCTACATTCCACGTATCTAACTTGAAAAAGTGTCTATCCGACGAGACTCTTGTAATCCCACTCGACGAGATCGAGATCAACGAGAGCCTCAACTTCGTGGAAGAACCTGTAGAGATCATGGACCGTGAGGTCAAGCAGACAAAACAAAGCCGTATCCCTATCGTGAAGGTTCGCTGGAATGCTAAGCGAGGACCGGAATTCACTTGGGAACGTGAGGATCAGATGAAACTGAAATACCCTCACCTTTTTGCTTAGTTATTTGTAATTTCTTACTTGCTTAAATTCTAATTTCGGGACGAAATTCCTTCTAACGGGGGGATGATGTGACAACCCGATATTTCGAGACAATGTAATGTAAAACCGATCAAATCTAGATCAAAATATAATTTTCCTAAAATCTTATTTGGGTTAATTAAAGTAGTGGGAATCGTATCAAGGTTTTCGTACATATAAAGAACCCTAAAATCTGACTTCGGATGAAGAAGTTATGAATTTTTGAAGAAATTCTTTAAACACGTCATTTTAATAAATAAATAATAAAAATAATTTCGGAATTTGCCAACGGAATCTAAACGAAAGTTGTAGATCTTGGTCTCACCTTCGCGTGGATATAAAGAACGTCAAAAACGGAGTTCGTATGAGGGAGATATGAATTTTAGAAGTTTATTTAAAATAAATATAAATTTAATTATAAACTCCCGGTATTATCCGAAGGGGAGTCATCGGATAGGACCGAAGTACGCCCTGCGTACCTTCGTACGCCCCGCGTACTCAGATCAAGGGCCTCGGATCGTCCACGTCGCCCTATACGAAGCTACCGACCCGCCCGTCCGACCCGTCGTCCCATCCGAAGTGCGTAAGCGATGACGTATCGTACGCGCTGCGTACCGAGGCGGTTCAGCACCCCTATAAAAGGGATGCGAGGCTTTCCGGAAATTCTGCTCACTTCTCTCTTTTCTCTCACGATCTTGCCTCGATTTCCGTGCCCGTTCAAACCCGAAGCTCTGGTCTTTTTGCTCAAGTCCCGAGGGTCGATTTTACTCCCGAGATTCCCGAGAATCCCGAGAAAAAAATCCATTTCCCGAGACGAAACTCTGCCCGGTTTTCCATCTCGCTTTCTTCAATCAATCAAGTGAGTTCATACCCCTTAATTTACCTTTTAACTGTTCTATAAATTCTTTTATATGCTTTCAAAGGGGGGATACAAGTTAAATACTTATAGTTATTGCTTCAATCACATGTGATTGCATTAATCACATGTGACTAATAACTAGGGAAACCAGTGATTTTATCACTATTCAAACTGTTTTACTTCAAAATGTTTTCCAAACCCATTTACTTTTCAAATTTATACTACAACTGTGATTTGAACAAATGTTCCTTATACTTAAACTGTGTTAATCAAATCTATGCCTTCAAATTGTTTTATAGATTGACATCAAATCGATCTTTCTTTAAAAATAATACTTATGTTTCAAATGTCTTATAAATACTTATTTACGCTTTTATATTATAAATTGCATGCCCATATATGTATAGATGTATAAATAATGTTTAAAGGGCTTAGGAAGGCCATCCACCCTATTTCCTTTTTCTCGATTTGGATGTGGTCTGGTGGGATTTCGGGTGACCATCCGAAGGTCGTTTCCATATTAATTATATATCAAATATACATATATAGACATAAAAGTACTTCCATATTCATACGTACTAGACGCACCATTAGTAAGTTACCATCGGGGTAACACAGAATCATACTATTATAACTGCTAGATCAATGAGTCAGTTCATTCATGAGTCTATACTAGGAAGAGAATATATGCAACTATACTATGAGAACATATATACTAGGACGAGAAACATTTCATCACATATGCAAGAATACGATAACAAATGTGATCCACTGTATCGGAGCATGCCTTAAATGTCATGGCCCGAGTTGTAGCCATAATTCTCTTGGAGGGAGAGCGTTGAGTTTGCGTATAGATCTATACTGGATTGACTATCCTACACCTTGCTGCTAGCTACAGCCGGACCTGCAGGTCTGCGGGTGCCAAACGTCATTCCGTTATTACGACCGTTCTTTATGTCGTTGTTATCAGTCGATAGTATGGTGCAATTATCACATTATACCTTAATATAAATCCGGTTTAAGGTAATTAGTATAGCAGTAGTCACTATAAAACTAAGCTACAGTACTACAATGATTTACCCATTACATATTTTTAGTGATAACCTCACTTGAATTTTAATGTACAAACTATATTTTGTTAAAAGATAGTTGCACTTGGGAAATTACACACTTTTACAACAAGCGAACATACAAAACAGTTAAAGCCTTGGTAGAAGGCTACTATTTTAGAAAATATAGGTTTTTCTGAGAGATTCAAACTTTTACAAACACTTACATACATGAACTTATACTTGAGACATGTTCAAATGTTTTTGATAAACAAACACCGACATTAAAATACTTATGAACTCACCAGCTTAATGCTGATAAACTCTTTCAAAATAACTTGTATTCTCAGGTCATCAGTAGACAGGTACCGATGCTAGCTTTTGAGATGATGGAGCGCACTCAAGACTCATCATATTATTATTTTGATTTACGTTATATTTTTGGTGTCTAAAACTGTACAGAACACGCTTGTATGAAAAATATATATTTAATGCAATGGATGATGTTGTTTGCTTATTTACATTTACTGTGTTGTGATTACCTTACATGACGTCCTCCGCCCCAGAACGTTTCCGCCGTTCTTGGTTTTGGGGTGTGACAGATGAGTTCAAAACTCTTAGATCGTTTAGATCTTTCACAAGTACGATAAAAGAATTCTAACAGTTAAGAATAAATTAAGAACGAACACAGAACAAAATCAAATAAGAGCATATGATTCAAAACTGAGTCACGCCTCAGCAGAGCTCGATGAAGAACTTCCGCTGTAGAGGCGAGCTAGGGTTTACAAAACAGTGAATACGAAAATAATGAAAGCGCCTCTTTCTAAGTCTGCATGCATGCAGCTTATATACTAAACCCTAATGCAAAATAATTCACGGCTGGACAGGCTCAATACCGGCAACTAAACTAGGCTATGGACCGAGCCCATGACGCAATCCATTAGAGTCAACAGGGAGAAATAATCAAAAAAATCCAAAAACAATAAAAAAAATCCAAAAATCCAAAAACAATAAAAAATCCAGAAAATTAAAAATATTGTTGACATTTTTGTTTGTAGGTGTTGTGACGGGAAATGATATTAACAAGTGATAACGGGCAATCTGAATCTACGTAACGTACCTAAATTGAATTGTTTATGCTCTGTGCTCGATGCGCTGGTAGGCACGAAAGATTTTAAATGGACTTGACTAGGGAGAGTTGAACTTAAGGAATTCAAGGACTTGACAATCGTTGATCTAGTTAGATCCGTTTAGCCTGACATTACGACGCTCGGATAGGTTGAGCAGGGAGATATACATGAGAATCTACCGGTCACATTAAAAGAACCCATATCTAGAACTGTGGATTAGCTTTTCCTTGATGTGCGGATTCTGTCCTTAATTCCGGTCCTGATGGGGTGACTGTGGAATTCCGATAAACTAGGTCTGTAGAAGGTTATGTTCTTGTTTTCTGTCTGTTAGTCATATGTTGCCTCCTTTGCGTGATCGAGAGATCCGACCTGGACTGTAACATATGCAATTCTATCTCTCTGCATCTTCTCTCTATGCAATTCTTTCTATCTGTTAGCCATATACTGTCTCCTCTGCGTGACTCATAATCCGATCTGGTACACAGTATATGCAACATTCTCTTCTTAATCCCTCTAAAACTTCAGTTAGTCATATGTTTCAGCCTCTGCATGATTGGAAGAGATCCGACCTAGATGTATAACATATACATTCTAAATCTATTTTCCCTCTTAATAATTGTCTGCTCACCTGGTGTAAGCAGTATTCTAGAAGTCCTTGATGGCTGGAGCATACCAGGAAGCGGGAAACACGTTCTAGTACAATTAAAAATTGAACACATACAGATTATCTGTAGATCTCGCTGCTCAATTTAGGTGGACAACAATATCCTTGGTTGTAGTCAGTTAAATGGTAACAAGGAAATTTATTTAAGATTAAGGGCTAAAAATGTCATGTTATTGGTAAATTGTCCAAATTTTGTCACAAATGTTTCGTGCTTAAGTGGACCACAATACAGGCGATCGATCAGACGAAGACGCGAAAATAAGAGTACCGACAAGTGGGATAGGGCTGTCCAACAACTTTGATCCTAGTGTCACAAATTTATTCTCAGTAATTAAATTTTTTTGTTGTATATTTTATTTTATTTTTATTTTTATTTTTAATTTTATTTTTGTTAATTATTAAAATTTAACTGTTAATTTATAATTTTTAAATTTTGCAAATTAATTTTATTTTACTTTATTTTTAATTTTAGTTTTAATTTTAATCCTCAAAAAGTTTTGTTTTTGAAATTTTTGAAAATATTGGATTGTGCCTTACACTGTGTAGTCAGCAAGTAAAAAGAGCAAGGGTATAAATAGAGTTTACAGCCGGAATCACCTTCATTATTCCATTTCCGGCCACAGACTCTCCTTCTCTCTCTTTCTCTCTCTCTCTCTCTCTCTCTCTCTCTCTCTCTCTCTCTCTCTTCTCTTTCTCTCTCTCTCTCTCTCTCTCTCTCTCTCTCTCTCTCTCTCTCTCTCTCTCTCTCTTCAAAAAAAAATTCTCGTTTTTTTTGAAATTACTCCGATCACTTTGAAGGTATCATGTTTTCGACCATGGATATGCGTTTATTTCAGAGATTAAACGAGTTTTGAGCCTAAAATCGACGAAAAAGAGATTGTCGGGGTTTACGGCCCAAGCTTACGGCCGTGAAGTGCTTACGACCGTAAACTCTGTTTGCAGCCACAGGCTTACGGTCACGAGTTTATGGCCGTAAACCCCTGTTGACTGTAAACTCCCCTTTGACTCGAAATTTAATTTTAAAAATTATTAATTCATATTTGGGCTCGAAATTAAATCATTTAAAATTTTACTTGCTCAATTTTCTCTCTTGTCTTACTTGGTATGTTTTAGTGCAGATAAAATGGCAACATTAAAGTTTGCAGATATGCACAACCTGGCAATGGTTCTTGCTGATCCTCCAGTGGCTCATGTGGGCTTCAAATCAATGATTCATGGATTACTTGAATGTTGTTTGGCCTCCGCCATCACTACGAACACTGCTGTCTATCAGAAAATCATACGCGAATTCTAGCAGACTGCCAACATGACGAGAGATGACGATGGTGCTGTGACTATGGATGCAATTGTTCAAGGATGCAAAATTGTGATCAATGGGCAGTTCATCATAGAAACATTACTAATAAATGACCTTCCAAGGTTTCCCACCGAGATCGGCATTGAAGACACTCAGAAGATTTTAAGGAAGATGGGGTATGAAGGCGTTCCTCCACCTACAATGAAGAAGCTTCTGCCACCCTACTGGAGATTTCTAGCTCATGTGTTTGTGAGCTGCATCTCCGGCAGGAGATCTGGTGCAGATGAAATTTCACTAAGAAACACCGGAGCTATATTTTTTCTCGCTGCGGGAATTGGTTTCAGTTTCATAAACATCAATGCCACTACTCGGGATACCTTCTTGATGTATCCCAGGTTCATTCAGCTTTTCATAAACAAACAGTTCCCAGACATGGTAAAGGAGGGTGATACGCTCGGCATGCAGTCCTTGGGCCCACACACCATTGGGCTAATTAAACAGAATCGTAAAGGAAATGTCACTTTTCAAGGACTTTACCCACTGGTCAAATTCGGATGTTTTGCCGAACGGAATGAGGCGTCTGAGTCTCATAATTCCTCTGACAAAATATCTTCAGAACACACCTTGTCTAAAAAAGTGATCTCAGAAGGAGATGTGATTACTGTCTCGGATCAAGAAAGGGAAGAGACAACTGCTGCTAATGTGGCTGTAGCCGAGGAGCATAACCTAAGATCAGCGCGAATTGAAAGCGACCACAATGAGGGGTCTTCTATTAATGTGACTGAGGCTGATCAATATGAAGACCTTGATCTTATTGGTTTTGATCAAGATGAAATTCCTACAAATTTCGGAAGCAATGATGATTTCTTGACAAATGTCAACCTTAACTCTTTGCTGGATAATGTCAATGATGTTGCTCTCGCAGCAATGGAGACAAGGGAAACTGAAGACGTTCTTGACTCAACACCCATCTCTAAAGAGCATGTGGTTGATTCTACGACTCATATGGTGACAGGGTCAGGAATTCCTCCCCTTGACAGTGCTTCACCTACATCTGAACCACTTCAGGGTGATCACTCAATTGACTAGACCTCACAGCCTCCATCCAAAAGAAGACGACGAGATCCTAGGTTTGGGCCTCTAGATTCTAGCTTGTCTCAAGGCTTGCCGATTACTCCAACTACCACTCCTGCTATTTCAACTACAAAACCATTGCATGAAGGCCCTAGCACCATTTTTGAAACCAGTGGCTCCTCTGTTCAACCAGGATTTTCTCCTCCAAGGGCAGATCTCGATGAGCCCTTTATGCGTTTGGCCTTGCATCTTGATCAAGAACAAATCCCTGCACCTTCTTCTAAGGGCAAAGGAATTGCTTTTAGAGAAGGTCAGTCAAGAGAAGATGATTCTGTGATTGATGAACTTCAGAAGAGAGTGAATGTACTGAATCAGAAAAATATTGAGCTCAGCATTCGAGTTGAAGATCTCTTGAGTGAGAATACAAATTTGAAGATTCAAGTTTCTGATCTCCAAGAAGATAAGGCAACAAAGTCCAAGCAAATCTATGAGCTCCAATATTATTTTAATCTTCTGACCTCCAGCTATTTTGATCTCAAGAAGAAGCTTGAAGAAGACCTCGGTGCTAAGTATAAGACATCTGTAGATGAGTATAAAATCAATGTTCATTCTTAGGCTCATCCTATTTTCGTGCCAATTGCTCAGACTTCACGGGTCGTGAACCGTTTTGAAGAAGAGCCTGCTCATGCTCCACATGTTGTAGACATTATTCGAGACAGACAACCCAAAGCCGCCGAGAAAGGACAACTCTTGTTCAAGAGGAGTTCCGACAAAAACGCACCAGGAAATCAATCGACAATCACTGTTACGGATCTCGAAGCCGTGAGGTTTAGACACACGTATGGTGATCGGTCAGGAATCATATCTTGGGGTTTTCATGATCCCCTAAATATGTAGATTGTACGGAGAAAGAGAGGCAATACGGAGCTCTATAAAGACTGTCATGATTTTAATTCTTGGACCAGGGTGGATCTTTCAGAGTTGTCTCAATCTCCCTTTTCAAACCCAAAAAATAATCAACAAGCAACTAATTTCAAAAACTTTCTGGATGATCAATTGAAGAAGGATTTTCCATCTATGGACACTGCTGAATCTGTAATAAAGCATTATCCTGACGTCATTGATCCCAAAACTGTTCATCCACTCCAGGTGGTGATGTGGCCTGCTACAAATCAGGTCAAACAAATTCCCGTGCTTCAAAGTTACCCGGATGGATCCTTAAGCTCTATGCTCTATTAGGTATTTGATGAAACGACAACATCTGCTATTATCAAACTAAAGGAGGGATGCATTCGTTTGTGTGATACAAGGGATTTGTTCTAGTTTAGAAGATGGGACATTCATCATCTAAGCCATTCCCAAATCAGAGTTGATGATGAGATATTTGAGTTAGCTACGAAAGAATACACCTCTATGGTTGCTGAGATTATAAACAAGTGAATGTGGAATGGACCTATGGGGCAAGATGATGTGATGCTTGTGGACAAAGATTAACTTCAAGCTAGCACCAAACCAAGGGGGAGATTGAAGGGTCTACTTAATGTTTTGGTCTAGGCTTTCAATGTAATAGGTTCTTTTGTTTAAATACGCATTTTTGGTAGTCTAGCTGTGAGTTTACGGCCAGCTATGAGTTTACGGCCGTAAGCCTGTTTACGGCCGTAAACCCAAGGCCAGTCTAGGTCTATTATAAATAGAGGTGTGCTAGGTCATTTAATGGTTGTTGATGCCACAGAGTTTCGGCTGCTATTCTACAAGTTGTACCAGACGTTTTTGCTAATAGAAGCGTGTGCAAGCTTGTTTAGATTCTTGTTTTTACTCTATTCTTTATGATTATCGACTGTGTTTATTGTTTGATCACTGGTAAGATCCGTTTCAGGACCTTATACTGACCAAAACCCTAAGAATTAGGGCTTGTGCACTATTTAAACCGCATTATAGCCCAAGACCCTCCCCTACCTCAGCCTCCACCCCTTTTCTCAACCGTCTTAGCAAACCCTAGTGCATTTTGGTCTTTTTGGAGCTTTTTGAGTGATAGTGTGTGCTTTTGGTTGTGAAGAAGGTTATTCAAGAAGGAAGCTTTACCCTCAAGACTTTGGATCCAATATCTCCCATTCATTTTGCACTACTAGAAGGTATAAAGGTTCAAAACTTGGGTTGTGTTCCATTAACTTCTAGTTTGAGGCTTGTTTCTTCCTTACTGTCCCTAAAGTTTAAATCTTGGTGAGTATATGTTACTCCAAAGCCTCCAAGTTGTAATTTCAGACGTTTCTAGTCATCCTAGTTCATAAAGGTGCACACTTGGTCCTTGTCTAGTCCCCATTCATGTGTTAGAATGTAGGTTGGGGTGAAATAAGGTAGGTTTTAGAGTTTGAGCTCCTTGTATCCACCCAAAAGCATAAAGTTTGCAACTTTATGGCCTTAATGGTCTTAATGGGTCAAAATCTGATTTTAGTCACTTGGTCTTAATTCCTTAAGATGTTTTGCATGGTTTGCGTGGGGGCCACGTACATCGTGCGTACTTACTGTACACCACGCATACTGCCTTCCTAAATTGCGATTTCCCGCTTCAGCCTGGTACGCTGTGCATACCATTGTGTACGCTGAGCGTACAATAGAGGAAGTCCTTGCACATGATCACCAAGAATGAGCTTGTTGATGTCTTTGATGTTTAAGTGCGAAAGACGCCTAGGCCATAACCAGCTTTCGTCTGAGTGAGCTTTTGTAAGCAGGCAAATGACAGGCTTTCCTCATATCGGGTTTAGATTCAGTGGATACATTTCACCCTTTCGTTGTGATTTTAGAAGAACAGTCTTGGATTTCTTTTCAACAATTTCTGATCCTTCGTCATCAAATGACACTTTCAATCCGGTTCCTACCACCAACTGCGAGACACTGATTAGGTTGTGCTGCAATCCTTCAACATAAGCCACTTTTTGAATAGAGAATTCCCCATTCTTTATCATGCCATAGACTTTTATTTTGCAAAAAGAATTATTCCCGTATTTTACGTTGCTGCCATCCTCGAGAGCCCTGAACTCTCGCAACTCCTCCTTTCTTCCTGTCATGTGACGTGAACAACCACTGTCAATGTACCATTCAATGTCGAACTGTTCGTCACGAATAACTTGCAAAATTTAAGCAGATTTAAGAACCCAAAGTTTCTTGGGTCCTTGTGAGCTTTTCATAGAACTAGGAAAAGTAATATCAAGATCAACCATATATGTTCGTTTTATAAGAGTGGTTTCATCTTTTTCTTTGATGGAGACAACTTTGGATTTGTTAACTTTTGAGTTAGTTTCTTTAGAATTAGAAGTTTTATTCTTATTGTTAGCTTGATTCTTGATGGGCTCCTTTTCAGCTTCCTTAGGGTTAGAATTTGGTTTCCTAGTTGGAGTTTTCGGATCCGAAGAAAGCATTCCCTTGCCTTTGACATTATGAGTCGTAAACTTCATGGATTGAGAGTGATAAGTCATTGGTCTCTCCTTTTATTGCTTTAAGAAGAAGGGTTTTGGAGTCCCTTTTTGCTGAGAGTCCCTTGGACTATGAGACCAACATTGCGAACACTGATTGGAGTTCACTTGCGAAGGATCTTTTGCTTTGTGGTTCATTCTCCTTTCGTGGCGAACATAATATAAATTTGGGGGTTGCCAAAATTGTTTCCTTTCACTGAGATTTCTTCTATATCTGTCATTGTTGACACTAAGGAGTTGCGCCATGGGGCTTTGAAATTCGATCCATTGAGTATTCTCGGTCTGGGCCTGTCCAGCTGTGATTTGTCTAGGGTTTTGTATATGTATATATATATATATATATATATATATATATATATATATATATATATATATATATAGTGAATGCATGCATTATATTAATGACGCTTCTAGATCTTTATTTTGTTCATCAAGTAATGTAACCCTAGCCTATCTCTACAGTAGAAATTCACATTGAATTCTTCTAAGATAGAGCATCTTAATCATTCGTTGCTCGTTTGATTTATTATTGTGTTCACTGTTTTCCATTCTAGTCATTATTATTTATTATCTGCTGAATCTATTGATCTAATAGAATAATATTTTCATTAATTGGTATCAGAGCAAGAGACTGTGTAATTTATACACATGTCTTCTATTGGAAGAATCTTTTTAGGGTTTTCTCTTTTATCGAATCTGTAGGAGCCGTTGTCTGTCAGTTGACGTTGTTTCTTGCTTTTAATAAAACCCTAACTTAGTTTTTACAAGTCTGATTCTTAGCAGATATCGAAAAAGGTCATCATGTCTCTTGATGATTATCAAACCAATCCGATTAATATCTCCAACAACATTGGGTCCACAACGAGAATTCCTATTCTTTACACTAAGGATTATGAAGTTTGGACACATCACTTTGAGGAATACGTAGTCGGTTCGGAAGACAATGGCTATCTTATATAGGAAGCAATAACTTTGGGTCCTTTTGTTCATTCTGGAACAAATAGAACAATAAAGAATCAAAAGGAGTACAATCAACTCTTGACTGATGTGGAGAAGATTCCACAAGACGAAAAGGAAAAGTTATTGTGAAACGTAAAAGCCATGAGAATTATAAGGTTCGCCTTGCAATCCGATATCTTTCATCTGGTTAGCCCATGCACCACAATGAAAGAAATTTGGGATATACTCAACGATTTATACTCAACTGATGAAGACCTGGAACACTCCATCCAAACTCTATTGCTTTTAGAGTTTGGTGCCTTTCAACAAAAGCCGGATGAAAAACGCATTCAAGTTTTCGATCGTTTCAACCACTTGCTGAGCAAAATGATCAAGCACGGTATTGGAAGAGAAGTGATTGAACAGAAGGTCATGTTTTTCAACGGTTTCAGACCCGAATGGATCGCTATGGCATCAGCTGTTAAGACTCATGGGCAGTTTAAGTTATATATCCTAGCAAAGATGGTGGGTATTCTCAAATCTCACGAAAGTGCTATGACAAAAGAAGCGAAAGTGGTATCTGGTATAGGATCCTTGGCCCTTCTCTCTAAGGAAAAGAATGGGGTCGAAGATGAAGAGGAATCAGAGATGTCAGAATACGATCTAACAAGTGAAGAATATGCTATGATGGTTTCCAACACAAAGAGGTTTGCTCGCAAAAAGTTCCATGTTGCCAAGAACCGAAACTGGCAGGGATGCTACAGCTCAGATAAATTGAAAGAGGACAACAAAAGTAGTCCTCCAAAAGAAGAAGAGTAGAAAGAGAGAAAACTGGTGGGAGACTCAGGATATGACTGCAACTTCTGCCATGGCAAAAACCACTTTGCCAAAGACTGCATGCTAAGAAAGCTGTCAGAGAAGAAGGAGGGCGAAGATGATGAATCATATTATATGCGAAAGCTGGAGGAGATAAAGAAGAAGAAAGCTACTAACAATTCTATGAATGCTTTGATTGTGTAGGAGAATGTCATGGATGATGAGTTTGGTGGCGTGGAAGTCTGGTCTACAGACTCAGAAGACGAGGAGGTACGTAAACCCTCGCATGGTAGGGCATTTGTGGTAAAAGAGGATAGCATTGTGTTCGTTGGGAAATACACAGATGAGGGGATATACAACCGAAGGTGAGCATGCCGAGGCAAATAAGAAGGAGGATAAGTGTTTCGCGGCCAAGCCTGTGAGCGAAAGGATCAACGACTGTGATCAGTTGATCAAGAAGGTAAAATCTATTCTCGAATCACTTAAAATACCTATAACAAACTATGGAAAGGAATTAAACGATCAACTTAGCAGGGCGACGTCCAAGTGTAAGGAGCGAAGAATGTGGATCAAGAAGACGGTGTTAGAGTTAGTTAGGACGAGAGATGAGCTGATTTATTTATAGCGAGACAATTTAATGTTTTTAAAACAACGAAATATTTTTGTTTAATAGCTAAACGTCTTTACTCTAATATTACTCAGTTGTACTTAAATTTTGATATTGGCAAAAAAGGTTCACAAAATGATCTTGCCATTTCTTGAATTTTAGGAGGATGAAGTGGATGTGGATTGCTACAATTGTGAATCAATTGTATCATCAGATGAGGTTTCAGATGCTTACATGATTGGTCTAGACAAAATCGAGTCCTTTATAAAGTCTAAAGACCATAATGACATGCTTAGGAATTTGTTGGACGAAAATGACAAATTGTACATAAAGACCGAAACCAAGCAAAAATTTGACTCGTTAAGTACCAAACTAAGTTCAGAAAACAAGATAAATGTTGAAAATTCTTCTGAATTTGATGAGGACACCGATATGAGTAAAATTTCTATAGAGGATAAGGTCGACTACTCTGAATTTCTCTAAAGTGAACCCAAACAAGCAAAACCTCTCATATCTGAAAACTCATTTGCTTTTGCCCGTATGTCAAAGGACAAGTCCAAAGTCTGTAAAGAAAAGGGAGTGGAATTAAAAAAAGTGAAAACGATACCTAATCAAGTTTATACCACCACTAGAGTTACCAAAAAGCAAACAACTGAATTGACTTCCTTGGTTGATGAAGACAATGTTGATGGTTGCGATAACTTTTTCTAGTTAGCCCCCATTGACAATGCAGACGAAACAGTAGGTCTGTCAGAGCAAACCACGTGGAGAGTCAAGGGTAGATATGTGGCTGAACCTATCAACAGGCCATCAAGCTTTGATAAGCCAAGTACAAGTGGCACTAAAGAAATTCCAGGAGAAACGGAAAAAGCATCTAGAGAATCATCACCAAGCGAAACTTGTGAAGACAAACCGAAACCGAAGGCATATATTCACAAATCTCAAAAGCAACTTGCTGAGAAAACATGTCAAAGGAACAGAAGTTATATGAAGAATCTCAAAGAGAGAAAGCAGTTCTGGATTTACAAAATGCTAATTACGTTCCCAAGGTATCGAGTCCACTGGAAATAGCAAGCCCTCAGTCGAACAAAGCTCCATGCACTCATTGTCAGTCATATAGACCAACAAACCAAGGAGACAGTTTTAGTGTTGAAACAGGTAGGAATACGAACCGAAAACCCAGCTTCAGCCCTAAAGTCAATCAATAACCGAAGCCAAATCCAGTCAAGGATGTCAAAGGAAAGGGAAAGCTAGTCTCGCATCCTGAAGTTCAAGTCAAAAAGACGTTAGCTAACCTTAGGAATCTAAAAACAAGCTCAGCTGAAAATCTAAGCTAAAACAAAAAGTCGATTTTAGGTAAATCAACTCAAGAAAGTAACAAAATCAAAGTTTTCACCATTAAACGGAAAGACAAAACCACATTAAGAAAGAGACATATATGGTTGATCTTTATGTTGCAATTCCATGTCCAGTAAAAGGCTCACGAGGACCCAAGAAGCTTTGGGTTCCTAAATCTGCTTAATTTTTGCAGGTTATAAGTGACGAGCAGTTCGACGACGAATGGTACATTGATAGTGGATGCTCACGTCACATGACAGGAAGGAAAACAGAGCTATGGGAGTTTCGGTCCCTCAAGGATGGTAGTTATGTCAAATACGGGAATAATTCATGTGGCATGGTCAAAGGCCTCGGAATGATCACAAACGGAGAATTCTTAATCAAGAAGGTTGCATATGTTGAAGGGCTACAACACAATCTCATCAGTGTTTCTCAACTAGTCGTGGGAACTGGGTTAAATGTTTCATACGATGATGAAGGTTATGAGATTGTCGAAAAGTAGATGAAGACTGTCCAGTTGAAATCCAAGCAAAAAGGAGAGATGTATCCTTTAAATCTTAACCCTATTCGAGGAAATCCAGCCATATGTCTTTTGACAAAAGCGAACTCTGACAAAAGCTGGCTCTGGCACCAAAGGCTCTCACATCTCAACTTTAAAGACATCAATAAGTTGGTTATCGGCGATCATGTACGAGGACTTACTCTTCTCAAATTTTATAAGGAACACTTGTGTACTTCATGCCAAATGGGAAAGCAAAGCCGAAATATTCATCCTACTCATGTTAACACAAAGATTAATGAACCACTAGAACTACTACACATCGACTTGTGTGGTCTTTCAGCAATCGAAAGCATCGGTGGTAGTAAGTACATCCTGGTTATTGTGTATGAATTTTCACGTTTCACTTGGGTGTTCTTTCTTAAACAGAAACCAGAGGCGATTCCTAAGCTCAAAGCGTTTATAAAGCAAGTGGAGCTTCAAATGCGAAGGCTGGTTAGAATTATCAGAAGTGATAACGGGCTGGAACTCAAGAATCAAGAATTCGAAGAATTTCTGGTTGATAAGCGAGTAACTCACAATTTCTCAGCTCCCTATACTCCACAACAGAACAAAATTGTTGAATGGCAAAACCGCTCTTTGTGTGAAGCAGCCCAAACCATGCTTAGCTTCGCTTCTTTACCCTTGTACATCTGGGCAGATGCTATAGCTGCTGCTTACTATACCCAAAACCGATCCTTCCTCAACAAGCGCTTTTCCATCACTCCGTATGAGATCTTAAATAATCACAAACCGAACGTCAAGTTCTTCCATGTGTTCGATTCAAAATGCTTTATTTTCAATTCCAAAGAAAACCGAAACAAGTTTTACGTAAGGGCAGATGACGAGATCTTCCTCGGTTGCTCACTAACTTTAAAGGCATATAGGGTTCTGAACAGGCGTTTAAAGAAAATTGATGAAACCTATTATGTCACCTTTGATGATGATTATGTGAAGAAACTTCAATCCAAGAACGAACCAACAGATGAAATCTTTCCAGCTTCACGTCAAGTCTCGGTACCTATTTCCAATCTATTTGACGAATATATGTTGCTATTTGATGAAGCAGAGAGAGAAATAAATTCTAACACAAAGGCAACTGACAATAAGATAGACAACTTGAAGAAAGTTATAGATGAAGCAGCAGAAGAAATGGAAAGAGAACATCACGAACCACCGAACAGCCAGGTCCAAGCGAACCTCCAAAAGAAAGTTCCATATTCCAGGGGGAGGGTTCATCGACATTAGAAAACCCTGACTCGTCATTCCAAGAGGAAAATCAATCACCAACAAAGTCTCAAGGGGGAGCATTTTGATCCTGATATTGAAGTCGTCTCATCATTCTAGGGGGAGAATCATAATACGAATGATGATTCAGATTTTCAATTAGAATCGGAAGAGGAAATTAATGCCGAATTGGATCTAGCCTGTGATCCAAACCACCCTCCTCTCGCTAAATGGACAAGAGATCAACATAAAACTCAAGTAATTGGTGAAGCATCTGAGGGAGTTCTTACTCGTTCTCAAATAAAGTCGAAGCGAACTGCTCTGTTCTCTAAGGTTGAATTTTTCATGTTTAACTCGTTCTTCTCAAAGATAGAACTAAAAACAGTTAACATTGAACTCGATCACTCAGATTGGATATAGGCAATGCAAGACGAACTCCATGAGTTCGAGCAAAATCGAGCTTGGAGACTTATTCCCACACCAAAGGATGCATCTGTAGTTGGCCTAAAATGGGTTTTCAGAAATAAAATAGACAAAGAAGGGAATGTGATTCGTAATAAAGCGAGGCTGGTTGTGAAGGGATATTGTCAGGAAGAAAGTATCCACTATGAAGAAACCTTCACTCAAGTGGCAAGGTTAGAATCCGTGTGAATCTTTCTGACATATGCGGAACATAAAAACTTTGAGGTGTTTCAAATGGATGTCAAGTGTGCCTTCTTGAATGGTGAACTAGATGAGACCGTATATGTTGAGCAACCACCACGATTCGTGAATGAAAGGTACCCTAATCACTGCTAAATTCTAGATAAAGCCGTCTATCGGTTGAAACAAGCTCCTAGAGCCTGGTATGAAACCCTTACTCGATTTCTAAAAATGTCAAAGTTTAAACAAGGTTCGGTTGACCCAACTTTCTTTTGTAAAAAAGAGGGTGGCCATTTAATGATCGATCAAATTCACGTCGATGACATCATCTTCGGTTCCATGAATCCCAACCTAACAGTTGAATGCAGGAAGTTGATGGAGACTAAGTTTGAGATGATCTCAATGGGTCCAATTAACTTTTTCTTGGCTTGAATGTTAGACAGGGATCAACCAGGAGGTCTACAGGAAGACTTTGCTAGCGAAGTTTGGCATGATGGGTGATTCCTAAGTAAAGGTGCCCATGGCGTTTGGAACGAAGTTAACACAATATTTTGAGAAATCGGCTGTTGATATGACTCTTTATCAACAAATGATAGGCTCTCTTATGTATCTAACAGCTAGTCGACCAAACATAATGTTTTCTGTCTGTTATTGTGCTAGGTTCCAAGATAATCCACGCGAACCCCATATGGTGGCTGTTAAGAATATCTTCAGATATTTGAAGCGAACCTCTTCTCTCGGTTTGTGGTATCTTGCTAAATCAAGATTTTTCGTACAAGTATTCTCTGATACTGATCTTGGAGGATGCGTTCTGGACCAAAAGAGCACTACAGGCAGATGCCAATTTCTCGATGGTAAACTTGTCAGTTGGCAGTCCAAGAAACAAACATGTGTTTCTCTCTCTACAGCCAAAGCAGAATATATCGTTGCCACATCTTGCACTTCTCAGGTCATTTGGATCCAAAGCCAACTAAGAGATTATGGCCTTAACATGAAGAAGATTCCACTTTATTGCGACTTTGAAAGCGCCATTAGGATCTGTCATAATCCAGTGCAACATTGCCGGACGAAACACATAGCTCTTCCATATCACTTTATAAAGGATCACGTAGAAGACGAGAATGTTGAAATTCACTTCATTCGGTCCTATGATCAATTGGCTGACATCTTTACTAAGGCCTTGCCCGAAGGATCATTCAATAAAATACTACAAGGTTTAGGAATGATGGAAGCTGAGTCGCTTCCAAAACCACACTCGTTTCATTAAGTATAACTTTCACTTTCGTTTTTTTTTTTTTTTTTTTTTTTAACAACCGAAATGAGCAGAACGCTCAGTCTATTTCGGTCCTAATTTTTTGGGAACTGAAGGCTCTGTCTATTTTGCTTATTATAATTTTTCTTTAAAGCAAGCAATTGTTTCATCTTCTGGTTTGGAACTCACATATCCTTTGTATATTATGTATATCTTTATATCTTTAAAGACATAAAACTCAAAAATATTTTCTTTTATGTTTTTATTTCTTTTTCAGAAAACTCTTAAAATCCAATATATATATATATATATATATATATATATATATATATATATATATATATATATATATATATATATATATATATAATTTTGTATCACAGAAGTAATCTCATGATGGAGCTGGGATAGGTATAAACTTTCTAACAATGTACTAGCTAAGTGTCCCTAGAAGCATACTGTTGTATGTCGACCGAAGCCTCCAAGACTGTGAGTGAAGCCTTAATGATTCGATATATACCAATCATTTCTTCCTAATAAGGCTGATAGTATAATTCAAGTCATGAGCTACCTTACTCTTCTCATATCGAGTTAAGAGTTGTCTGCTTGGTCCATTTAAACAGCAGAGGTACTTTCGGTTCTTTAACCACCTCTTCTTATTTCTCCATCTCCTTTCGGTTCATAATAGTAACCCTTGAGACTCTCAGCCTTTACAACTGAGGTTTATGGCTACATAACATCTGTGTTGATGATCTTAGTTTCGTTTCACCACATACTAAGTTAAACCCAAAATCCAACACCAATAACGAATTGACGGTGAACAATTAATCGTTCTAGTTTTCACTCATGTTTTAAATGAAACCACTTTTGTGGTAGGTACCAAGAAGTCTCATTTTTATTTTTGTGCAATCTTTATGAAATTGTCTAAACACCATGGCGTTTCTTCCCATAAGATCCAGTTTACTTTTGTTTTTGAGATTTCTATAACAACCACCAAGTCACTAAAACTAATTCAAACCTACTTGCTTTAAAGGCCACATGGGTCTCACAAGTACTTCATCCAACTTTTGGTCTTATGTGAAGTACTGAAGTTCAGTTGAAGCTAAGCCACCCTTTATAGCTTAAATTTGAAAAGATGCTTTCAATGTTTCTTAACAAACATTTGATCGAATTTGAAGGAAGTGATCCGTGCCCGGGATCCACTGTTTCACATCTCAATAGACGTCACTTAAATCCGACAAAAATAATTTGCTTTATTTCTTCTTTATTGGCACACTCTTGCACGAAGGTCTTTATGATTTTCCCAATTCTTGTTCTTGGTACTGATGGCAATTTTTCAGATCTAATGCTTAGAAGCGAAGATTACTCGTATTATATGAAGCGAAAGGTGAGTCACAGTTGGTAAATGAATTTCAAACGTTTTTGAAGTTGAAGAGGCGGTAACAAGATAAGATTTCAAACCGAGTCAATGGATAAGATTTGCAAAGGGCGCGTGAATTTGAAACGGTTCCTAATCCCACGCCTAGTGACGTATTTCTAGGGAAACCAAGCTGTCAAATCGCGCTTTTTCAGGAGCCCATTCAGAAGATCGTATCATCATTAATATGGATACTTTCTCTCTCCTCGGAATGGTATATAAGGGTCTCTCACACCCCTTGTACCCCTTTCCCACTTCCAAATTTACTGTTCATCTTCTCCGTTCCAGCAACAATGGCGGAATCATCATCTGTTCATGAACAAATCGCTTCCTCTTCTCTTCTGACCATCAAACCAAACCAAAACCTGATTATCGAATTGAATCCCTTCCTTTATGATCCTTACATGGTACACGTGGTTGAATGCATTAAATATTCACCATTGGTTATTGCTTTAACCCAGGTTGAATGGGTACCAATGTCTCTATTATCCCAAGTCTATTCATCTGCTTCTTACGATAAACAAAAGAAAAGAATCTACTTTGAGATTTTCAATCACAAGTTCTCTGTCTCCAAAGCCCGTTTTTGTTCACTGTTAGGGTTGATTACTGATGACTCTGTCATAGCTCCTGATTCCATCACAACCACACAGCTATTCTTGATATTCTATGATATGGGCTACACCGATGTGCTTACTACTGTGACGAAGTTCAAGAAGTCTTGTTTGCCTTCTCAGTGGAATGGTCTATTCACACTTCTATTCAAAGGATTAGCAGAACGGGTTGATGTGTCTGATGGTGCCAGCAAGGGATTTATGACCATTCTTTATGGTCTTTACCACGGGATCAATCTAGATTATGGATCCTTGGTTTGGTCTCAACTGGTGCAAAGTCTCAATTCTTCTTCCAAACACTCCAAAATTTCATGTGGAAGATTCTGGATGTTAATTACTCCTAAAGAAATGGTGCACTTTCAAATTCCGGTCATGGAGGACGCACTGAAGTCTTCTACTGCGACCTTCCACACAACAAAAATCATTGTCACTGATCCAACAAAGTTTGTGTTTGTCGGTTAAATCCCTGAATCGATGTATAGGTGTGTTACAGCCGAGAGCAAGGTTATGGCAGATTATAGGAAATTGACACCAACAGGGCCGATGCAACTAACCCCAGAAATGCAAAGTGCATTGGAGGTGGTTGATAAACCAGCAAAGAAGGGAAAGAAACCAAATCAGAAGAAGGATGCAGAAAGGCACTCATCCCAAGCAACCTCGCCCAAAAAGCGCAAGGCAGAAAAAGGACCTTCTTCTGTCCACAAGAAGCGAAAGATTAAAAAGATGGCTAAGAAACCGAAGCCTACCTCATCTAGTCATTCGGATTATGTTTCGTCAGATCAAGAACAACCAAAGTCCCATGAAGGCGAAGATGTTCATCTTGAAAGCTCACCAAGAGGAAATACACCTCCACGTTCTCCATCTCCTGAGGTACATTTAAACAACTTTGTTCCAACTCCAACTCCACCTCCTTCTCCATCTCCTACTACAGTACCTATTACAATTACACCTCTTCCCCCACCCGTTACGTCTCAACCTACCACAACTACTACAACCGAACCTCCGGTTGTTGTCAATGTATATGATACGGGGGCGGCTACTGAAGGTCTCGAAATCTGTGACACTAGTCAAATTTAGGTCAAAAATAAATTGATCAATAATCATGATTTCGATGAACCAAGTGGTGGAGATTGTAACAAGGTTTCCAAAAATATAAAGAACACTGAAATCCGAGTTATAACGAAGAAGTTATGACCAATCGAAGATCCGCGACAAAACCAGCAAAACACTGTTCAGTGTAAAAACTAAAATTTCAATAAAAGGCTTTTTAGCTTAACAATATAAATGAAAGTTGTAGTTTATGTTAAATCGAGAACTTTCATAAAAAGAACGCCAAAATCTGACTTCATATGAGGAAGTTATGATTTTTCTAAGTTTCAGTATAGAAGTGTACAGCTAAAACTCAAAATAAAGATCGAGTGGTTTTAAGCCGACACAACCTAAATGAGAATTGAACGTCTCGTCATTAGTAGTACAATGGTAAAACGACAGACAAAAACAGAGGTCGGATGAAGAAGTTATGAATTTTTAATGGATTTTCTTGTCCCAATCTGTTAAAAATAATAATATTAGAAATAAATTCAAAATTAGCCGACGAAGTCTAAACAAAAGTCGTAGAGTATAAGCTTACCTAAACGTGCATATAAAGAATGTCCAAAACGGTGTTTGTATTCAAAAGTTATGAATTTTAGAAGTTTTTGGCTCAAAAACCAAGAAAATCGCATAGTCACCCTTCTGCCACGTCACCCTCGCATGCGAGCCTCCACGTGTCGTCTTCTGATTGGACCGCAGCCTTGTGTGGCACCCGCTGATTGGTCCGAAGTCGTCATCCTCTTTCCCCATTGGACTGAAGTTCGGTCCACTTAGAAGCCCCCATCTGTCCGACCCTCGCATGTGGCCTTCGCAGGAGCTGCCGCGTGTCCTGCTGACTCACCTCCTTGCCTCGCCACCTGTCTGCTGAGTCACCCTTCGGACCGCACCCTTGCACCCCTATATAAAGGGTGTGAGACTTCTCGGATTTGAGAGGTTTTTCACCCCAAAATTTCATCAACTTTCACCTTTTCACCCCTAGACTTTCTCACGACCCCCAAGGCCCCGGTATCGTGTCTAAAGCCCGAAGCAAGCCCCGGAGCCCCGAAACTCTTGAGAAGTTAACCTCTCTCCATTCGTAACGCTGCCTGAATCACCGTTTATCAAAGTGAGTTCGTACCCCTATAATTTACCTTTTTAATGGTTTTTAAATGCTTCTTAGGTGGGGGGGGGGGGGGTACAAGTTTAGCACAATATCAAATTGTGTTAATAACTATATGTGTTAATAATCCCACAAAGACTTTTCGTATGCTTTTAAGAATTACCAAATACACCCAAAATGACTTAAATCCATGTTAAATCCTTAAAGTCACGTAAACTCCATTAAATTCTTTGAAAAATGTTTTATAAACTATTTCAAATTATAAATGTGAAAATCATGTTTATATATTTATAAATATATAAATAAGATTTGAAGGGCTTAGGACTAATGAATTATCTTATTTCCTTTCCTTGTTTGGATGTGGAGTTAAGGTTGTGTTATTTGTCCGAAGGTCATTTCCTTCTTAATTATATATATATATATATATATATATATATATATATATATATATATATATATATGTATATATATTATACATATATGAGTACAAAAAAGGTTACTCCTTTTGGTATCATTACCTTTACATCAGGCTGAGCAAAGGTGTTCATCCATGAGTAATCATGTTAATCAGATAGAACATATAAATTATAATAGGTATAATTTATGATTCAAAACTAAATATACAAGTATGATTCACATTCCAAGGAAAGTACCAAAACTTATTTAACTATACTAGGATATGTATAATAACTTGTATTCTCATGAATCCAATAGACAGGTACACTCCCGAAGCTCTTGAGAAGACTACCTAGTACCGTACCGCGACTCTTGTCTTCTACTGTACCTACTTTGGTGTTTGAATATGTAATGTTTAAACACTTATGTAAAACTTATACTTATTAATGCAATGGTGTTTGTACTTGGATTACCATGTTGCATGTGTTGTGATACTTACATGAAGTCCTCCGCCCTCAAACGTTTCCGCCGTTCTTGTTTGGGGGTGTGACTGTAACAACCCGAAATTCGTATCACTGCTTGTACCCTTTTCGTGACTCAATTCGATCATCCAATCGCCGTTTCCAATTTCGTTTCCAATTCCGACATTTAATTAAGTCATTAACGTGTATTTTATTTTATGACTTAATGAATGTCCTAATACCTTTAGAACTCATTCTAACGCCCAGTATTAGCGATCGGAACATTTCTAGTATCAGCCATATCGGGTTACGACAATTTGGCCGGGTGCGACCAAAAGCCCAGTCTAACGCCGGTATCGGGTAGAATTCCACCGTGTCGCGAACTTGGACATTATTTAAAGTGAACCAAGCTTTCATTAGAAGCTTTTTCTTCATTTGACAACTATCTCTCCAACCTCTCTCCTCAAACTAGATTCAAGGTCCAAAATCATCAAAATTAGGCTTCAAATCACCAAGGTACCTTCCTTAACTCATTGTGTATCATATTTGACCTTCAAATTCGAGATTAAAGCATGAATTAGGACCTTGTATATGAGTTTACGGCCCTGGAAGGTGCTTAGGCCGTAAACACATATTTAGAGGGTTTTTAAGCCCTTAAACCCTTCCAAGCCACAACTAGACTTTAGATATGGATTAAGGACTTCATGAAATGGACCTAGAACACCTTAGACATGGATTTTGAGGGATTTACATGAGTTTACGGCCAAGACATATGCTTGGGCTGTAAACCCCTCAAACATGGGTGTAAACACATTCCAAACATGTTAGAAAGCCATCCAACACCACCAAAAGCCTTGGAATAAATCATAGAACCAACCAACAATAGTTTGGGGACCTTAAACACAACAAAACTCTTCATTTGAGAGTTTACGGCCATAGCATGTGCTCCAGGGCCGTAAACTCCTAATTGTGTGTTATTTGGTGCCCTAAATTCATATCAAGGCTTGTAAAAATTATAGGAATCACATATGATTAATCTAAGACCTTTAAATCACTCATTCAAGGAGAGTTTAGGAGTTTACGGCCGTAAGCTCCATGCTAGGGCCATAAACTCCCTTAAGTGGTGTTATTGGTGATTTAAATTCATTCTATGCCTTCGATAAAATTGTTCCAAACCTTCCCAAGTGTTATTGACCCATTAAGCACCATAAACCTTACCAACATGAGTTCACGGCTGTGAACTCATGTGTGAGTGGTGTATATGGCCGAAAACTCATTAGGGAGTTTACTCTTGAAGAGTAAACTCAAATCCCAAGTCCCACGCATTGATACACGTCCGTAGATGTCACCCAGGTCACTCCAAACACTCGTTTTGAAGTGTTTTTGCTCATTGGAGTGTAATATCATATCTAATTAGAGTTTGTAAATCTAATTAGATATATTTGTATGCCATTTCATATTACATAGGAACCTCGCTCGTATTCAACCCTCGATTCAACGTTTAGCATCCTAGTCGTCACATCCCGCGTCCGGTGAGTTCATACCCCTACCCTTTTTCAATGGTTTTTCAATGTTTTCAGGGGGGAATACAAGCAAGAGTACAAGAATATCTTGTACTTAAACTCATGATTTCAGTCAAATGGTTTCATAATTGTACATTTTTGAGAATTGAAAACCTCTTAACAAACTGTTTTAACTTGCAAAGTTGTTTGTTTAAAACTGATTTTCAATTCTTATTATACACTGTTAAGTTGTATACTTCACATTTGATTGTTCAAAAATATATTGATAGAAAGCATGAAACATTGTAATGTCTGTAATAAAATACTTTGGTTCGAGTGTAAAAGACAGACACCATCAGAAAACATAAAACATCTGTATGCCCTTAACAATACACCTAGGCTCGAGTGTGAAAGACAAACACCATTATGACACATAACTCATATGTAATGTCCTTCATAATACACCGAGGCTCGAGTGTAAAGGACAGTCACCATTAGATAACACAGAAAATTTGTAATGTCCTTAATAATACACCTAGGCTCGAGTGTAAAGGACAGGCACATTAGAACTTTGTTAGTCGTAGATACTACTTCGCTAGGCGAGAAGTAAAGAGTAATCTTAAGGATTGGCGACACGTCCTATGTAACACTTCCATGGTACGAGAGAGTGGAGGAGTAACCCTGTAACCAGAATCTCGAGGAGGGAGAACGTGACATGAGTGTATAGATCTATACGGGACTGACAATCCCGCACCTGGTTGCTAGCTACAGCCGAACCAAAAGGTTCAAGGGTGACGAAAGTCATAAAAAGGATACTGGCCCTGGCCCGAGTCATATCTAGTCTGAGTATGGTTAAGGACTCGCAATCAAGATTATTAACACTTTATACATATTTATTAGTTTTATGTACGTAATAAAACTAATGTACGTTTAAGGATAACCGGACTTTCAGTACACACACACATTCAGGAGAACATGGGGTTTACCTGGGGATAACATTGAACATAATCGGAATCGGTAACAGTATACACACACATTCAGGAGAACATGGGGTTTTCCTGGGGATAATATTGAACATAATCGGAATCGGTAACAGTAAACACACTCAGGAAAACATGGGGTTTTCCTGGGGATAACATTGAACATAATTGGAATCGGTAACAGTACACACACACATTCAGGAGAACATGGGGTTTTCCTGGGGATAACATTGAACATAATCGGAACCGGTAATAGTTCGTACACACAGAATCAGTAACAGTTTGCACACACACACACATATAGGAAAATATAGGATTTTCCTGAGTAACCGTAGTACGTAACCAGAAAAGTGTAACAAGTTAGATAACTAAACTTTACAATTCACAAGAACAATCATGTTTCATTGTACATCGTTTACGTTACTTTTCGGATTTGGTAACCAACTTTTAAGAAAATATGGGATTTTCTTGGATAACCACTTTTTTAGGAAACTAAAGGAACTCGTAGATTTTCAGAAAAACAAACATCTTATGAACTCACCAGCTTTATGCTGATTTTCAAACCGCTTGTATTCTCAGGTTCGCATTAGACAGGTACCTGACGATCTCTTTTGGCGAAGATGGAGTGCGTAGAAGACTCGTCACATTTTGTTCATATATACTATGTATCACACTTGTACAATTTACTTTCGAAACAAATGTAAACTATTATATATGTAATGTAATGGTTGTCTACTTTGCTTACTATGTGCATTGGATTTGATACTCAACGTGGAGTCCGCCCCAGAAATGTTTCCGCCTTCGGTTTTCGGGGTGTGACAGTGACAAATTGGTATCAGAGCATTGTTTTTAGTGAACTCAATATATCAGTCATAAAAGATATACAACTAAACCCATTGGGATAAAAACATTCTGACCAAGAGTTATACTTTAAAAATATAACAATATTTTATAAAAGTATAAGTACATGCAGAATATATGTACTAGAACGAGTATCACAAGAGGAACAAAACAAAAGTATTTGGATGTTGAACATTACAGTTAAACCTGGTTAGTTATGTAATCATATTTGGGATCAATATAGCCTGATCAACTATATTTATTTGAGATATGACCAACATGTGTTTGGGAGTGATTGTAGTGTTGCAACAAGTCTAAAACTTACCTAGGTACCAGAAGAATTCTAGAACCAAACATAAAGGTTAAAATAGTATAGGAGTATTTTAGGATGCTATAACAAGAAAAGTGAAAACTTATCAACTTCTAATATCTAGAAGTCCAAGAATCAAATACCATGGAAGTATTTTAAATTAACTTCTGGGAAATGTTAAAAAGATTTTCTCTGGTACGTCTATAATTACTAATTAGATATGTTAAGTTGAGATTTTATAGACTTACAATATGTGATTTTCACTCTACTTCCTTTTCCTTGTTTGGATGTAGTTTTAGAGTAGGATTACTTATTCGAAGGTCTATTTGATCTGTATTATATATAATCGGTACACACCATGTGATTATAGAAGGATCACCTTTGTAAAAAATTAAATTTGCTCATAGATTCTTCAAACATTCCCATTCTCGTATAAACCCCTTAGATAGATACCCCGACAATCGAAGGTAACTTAGTTCGAAAGTTGGAAAAACGATATCCACCCCCAAACACGGGGTAATAATACATCGTAAATCTCGTTGAAATAATAAATTTGTGAGACCCTTCACGGTGTACTTATCTAAGTACGACGTTAAGTCCTGACCTATTAACCAGAATCTCTTGTAGGGAGAGCGTGAATTTTTGGATAGATCTATATGGGACTTACAATCCCGTACCTTCACTGTTCGCTACAGTTTGGCCAGCAGGCTTAGGGTGACAAATGTCATATCGTTTCCGACTCCTGAAGAACGTCGCATCAGGCACATCAGTCATATTATTATGGTTAATAGAACTCACATGGATAAAACAACGAGTGAATTAATAAGTAATATACTTCTCTTAAAACAGTTAGAAAAGATAATTACATCCCGACCAAATATACCTTCTGTAGTTTTTACTTACAGTAAAAGCTACGTATCATGAAATCAAGTATGGTAAATATACTTGTACTTCTGGTTTTGAACATTTAAAACCACAAGGCAGTATTATGGATAATATAATATTTTCCAGGATTAATACTAAGGTTTTTACTATAGAACAGATATAACTAAGAATACTTTTACAAATGAAACGGTTTATGGAATTAAACCACTCTTTCAAAGGAAACGGTTTATGGGATTAAACCACTTTTACAAATGGAACGATTTATGGGATTAAACCACATTTACAAATGAAACGGTTTATGGAATTAAACTACATATCAAATGGAACTTAGTCATTCAATCTCTGTAAACTAGTATAACATCAAAGACCTTTAGTGGTTAATTCTATAATTCCTTAGTTTCTACATCATAGTTATACATAAGTAATATCCGATTGACAGTGAAATGTGTGACTTCCGCCTTACTTCCTGTTCCTTGTTTGGTTGTGGGCTTAGGGAAGATACACCCATGTAACTGTCCATTCGATATTAGGTTATATATAATTAGTATAAACTAATTAATTACAGAGGGAATCTATTGAGGTTATCAGTTAATCACCTCAGGAAATATAGAATTTTATGGAGGAACTAGTGAACTTATCCAAAGAACTTAGGGTATACTTAACAGAACTAAAATACTTATGAACTCACCAACTTAAATGCTGATCTTCTTTTTCCAAATAACTTGTATTCTTAGGAATCCAGTAGACAGGTACACTCCTGAAGCTCTTGAGAAGACTACTTAGTACCGTATCGCGACTCTTATCTTCCACTGTACCTACTTTTGTGTTTGAATATGTAATGTTTAAACACTTATGTAAAACATATACTTATTCATGCAATGGTTGTTTGTTGGATTACTATTTTGCATGTGTTGTGATACTTACATGAAGTCCTCCGCCCCCGAACGTTTCCGTCATTCTGGTTTGGGGGTGTGACAAAATCCCTGTTACTTCAAAACCTTTATCCCCACCTCCTTCAACTGAATCTGATACTGTTCTTGGCGGAGCCAGAATGGAGTTTGACTCTGTTTATTACAGCCCATATCGTGTTCTAAGCGATGATGATGATGAGGCTCCCATCACCAAACGACACCTAAAGGATCTCAATGAGAAGCTTGACAGGTTGCTCGCTTCATCTTCCACTTCCGCAACCTCTGCTTATTCTGATGTTGCTGTCAAAGCCCTAATTAAACTTCCATTAAAAAGCATGATGAGTCCATCCATATGGAAACCAGGGCTATGAATGCCTCTACTTTATCTTGTAAGAATGCATCTACAGAGGTGGCCCATGTGATTGACGATGCCAAGATTTTTCTGGAATCTCTTAAGGGAGCTACTAAGTCGAACGTTAACAAGGTCAATTCTGCTATTGATTCTCTTTCCAAGTCACTTCAAGGTGAGCAAGAACAATTTGAGGTAGTACGTGATTCTCTCAAAGTTGATTAGAATGTTCTTTTATCATCCATCTCCTCTCGTCTGGAAAAAATGCAAAACAATCTAGTCATGGAAAACAAGGTCATGGATGAGCTGGCTCTCAAAACCACTCAAGTCAAAACTCAGGCTCTGCAACTTACCCAGGTCCGAAAGGAGAATGTTGATCTCAAGACAGAGCGACGTATCATCAAAAGCAGCATTGGTGACGTACATTCTATTCTTCTGCATCTACTTGAAGCTCATGACTCCTCTCTTACTATTACGGTTCGACGCCACCTAGCTGAGAAATTGAGACCTGCTCTGGACATTTTGAGCAGCATTGAGGGTGTTCCGAAGCCAGAGGTCTTTCGAAAACAAGGGGGAGATAATAGCAAAGATCATTCTCAACCACCTCCTATAAGGAAACCTGTCATTCGACCGAAAGTCACTACTGAACCGAAGGTTAAGGAAGCTTTGCGTAGTATGAAGGACAAAGATAAGAGGATAATTGGTGATGATGATGAGGATGAGGATGAAATAGAAGATTTTCTTGAAAATATAGAAGAAAAAGCTTCAAAAACCGAAGATCGCAAAATCAAGCAGAATGATCGAGAATTTGAAGAAAAAATCCGTATCGCAGGGATTGCTATGGAGAAGGAAAGACAACAAAACGAAGCTTTTCAATGAAGCAAAATCCTTATTCCCATATGGACGATGGAAAGACTTCTGAAAGAGGAAATAGAATCTCGAAGCACACACTGGCTTGAACCGGTTCTTTCCTTCGGTCTTGAAAACTCCAAAGATGCTCAGTTTGACATGCCAATCACTCGAAAGGCATTTATCTTTCACTGCTTTGATTCAACAGTCACCATCCCTTCTCCTGATCCAAAGGTTGATCGAGACTTGCTTGAATATTATCTTTCTTTCTCTCAACCGCAATACCTGACGTGGAGTAATCAGAAGATCATCACTGTCAAGGTGTTGAAACCTACTTCAGCAGGAAAGTACATCAACATCTAGTTCAAGGTGACTCGAGGGTTAGAGGGTTTGGTCCATATGATCTCCCTTGCTGATCCACCAAATTTGAATCATCATGATTGGATCCTTCTGAACAACATCTTTGTGACAACCTGAAATTTCTATTCTGTACAAACATATCAAGTCAATAGAAGTCAGATCAGTTGCTATCAATTTTCAGACTTTTTAGAGTAAGTTTGAGTATTTCAGGATTTCACACTTTAGTGATAACAGGAGAGAGGGTGCACTAGGGTTATTGTGCATTGCAGTTATTCCAACACTCTAAGAAATTAGAGTTTATTGCTTGAATAAAATATTTTCTGACAAAAACCCTAAATCTGAGAGTATATATAGAAGATCTAGTCATTATTTTCACTTTTTCCAAAACTTCTCAAGATCCAAAACCATTCTCTCTCAAGTATCATCCAAAAAGATTTTCAAGATCTTCAATCTAGTAAGTGTTTCTAGCTTCCTTAAGTGATTATATGCTCAGATCTAGTGTTTTAAAACACTTCTAACCATGAAATTATTCCAAAAAGGTTGATTCATCCTTTACACCAAGAACACCAAGAACACACACTAGTGTTCTTGGACTTTTAGCTCATTTCAAGCTTCCACAGAGTAAGTACTTATATCCTAGAGTCTTTTAAAGCTTGCTATACATCTTTACATCAAGGAAATCACCCAAGAACACCAAGAACTTAGTGTTCACAGTTCAAGAAGTTCTTGAACCATAAACACCAAATTAAGGTGCCTTAGGGTGCTTTAGTCCATCACAAGCCTTTGTAACAAGTCTAGATCCTTCCTTGATGTATTTGTCACCTTAAAAGAACAAGAAAACACCCATTTTTATGTGTTTACCATTTGGGGATCTCCTAAAACCGTAAACATCTCAAAAGGTGTATAAATGTCCCATACTGTTTCCTTTTGCCTAGAATCCAACCTAGGCTATTACCTTGAAGAGTTTAGAACTTGAAAATATCATAAAACCATGTTCCATAGGAATTTACGATAGTAAACTCATGGAGAAATGGTCCATGGACCGTAAACTCTATTTAGGAGTGTATTGATGCCACACAACACTTCCTAAGGCCTAAACATGATGTAGGAATGCTTGGATTGGCTTAGAACTCTTCAAACAACAAATGGTCAAAAGAGGGTGAGTTTACGACCGTAAACCCTCTTTCTATTGACCACAAAACCGTAAACTCCCTAATGGAGTGTTCCTTGAACCCCAAGCACACTAGCCTTTCCCTACAACACTTAGATGCAATCCTTGAGACTTATAACACTTGTATAAGGTGTTTAGCATGTCTTTAGGGTGTCTTGACTTGTTGATTAGTTGTTTAAACACTAATTGGATACATATATGTGATATTATATGCTAACTAGGATCATAGAGTGTGTTCAAGACTTCACTTGACACCTAGCAATCCTACATCTTCAGTTCATCCGTACCACTCACTACAGGTGAGTTCATACCCCTTAATCAATGTTTTAAGTGTTTTTAAATGCTTTTATAGGGGGGATACAAGTTAAATACTTATAGTTATTACATCAATCACATGTGATTAATAACTACAAAACCAGTGATTTTCTAACTGATCAAACTGATTTACTCAACTGTTTTACTTCAACCTGAATTACTAAACTGTTTTTCTTCAAACTGTCTTAAAAACTCTTTTACATATCAAATGCTTTCACGAAACTTCTTTTATACTTTTATATTGTCAATTGCATGCCTAGATATGTATATTTCTATAAGTAATGTTTGAAGGACTTAGGAAGGCTAACCCGCCTTATTTCCTTTTCCCCGTTGGGATGTGGTCTGGTAGGATATCAGGTATCCGTTCGAAAGTCGTTTCACTATTAGTTATATATCATGTGTACATATATAGTCATAAAAGTTCTTCCAGTCAATTCAATACCATGGGTAGTAGGGGTATACTCCCATGTTCATACGTACAAGTTATATTACTAGTAAACTACAATAGGTGTAGTTTAGGGTTTTACTAATACTAATACTAGAACAATGAATCATACAAAGAGTCAGTTCATACATGAGTCATAATACATGGTGATGAGAAACAAACATAATACATAGTGATGAGTAACAAACATAATACATAGTGATGAGAAACAAACAATAATACATAGTGATGAGAAACAAACATACAGGCTAGACAGAGAAAGAACACACAATACAGCTAGCACATACATTACATATACATTACATTCGGTTATGTGAGCCATTAAACGGGTCATGACACTACATGCCCTGACCATTTTTGTATCCAGAATCTCCTTAATTGGGGAGCGTATGAGTTTGCGTATAGATGTATACTGGATTGACTATCCTATACCTTGTTGCTCGCTACAGTGGGACTTGCAAGTCTATGGGTACAAATGTCATTTCTTACAGCGTCTTACATCGTCGTTTTACTATTGACTCGGTAGCAGGGTACAGGCCGATCACATGATACTTTAAATAATAATTGATTTAAGGTAGTTAGTACATCGGTAGTTACTTAATACAACACTACAGTACTATAATATTTATGCCAGTACATTCACTTCGTGAACATTCACACGATGCACGGTAATGTAAAAACTATATTTTTGGTTAATGATAGTCGGATTTGGGGAAATACACACTCTTACAAGAGACACACACACAGTTACTAGATGCCTTGGTAGAAGGCTACTCTTAGTAGGAAACATAGGGTTTTCTAGGATAGTTCAAACAAATACAAACTTTACAAAACTTATACATTACATCTTACAAACATATTACAAATGCTTTCATAAAAACTCATACACTAATATACTTATGATCTCACCATCTTTAAAGCTGATACTCGCTTTCAAAATAACTTGTATTCTCAGGTCACCAGTAGACAGGTACTGGAGCCAGGTTTTTGAGAAGATGGACCTTGTTCAGGACTCCTCTTTTACTTTGATGTACTTTTTGGTGTTTATTTAACTTAACAGAACACACTTGTATGAAATTATACTATTATTGCAATAGATGATGTTGTTGCTTGTTTACTACTTTGCATTGTTGTGATATTATACATGACGTCCTCCACCCCCGAACGATTCCGATGTTCAGGTTTTGGGGTGTGACAGATTGGTATTAGAGCATTCTTTATAGTGAATTGAGTGTATCAAACCATAAAAGACATACGAACTATAAACACAAACGGGATTAAAATACTTTGATTAAGAGTTTATACTTTTAAATAATAAAATATTTAACTAAGTATACATACGTGCATTCATACTAAAATCAGTGTCACTAGGACAGAACAAAAGTATTACGATTGTTGGGCAACACAATTAGACTTAGAGACATATGGTCAAAACTAGGAAGATATAGCATGATCAACTATATTATCCGAGGGTTGACTAGCATGTGCCTAAGTGTGGTTGTGAGGTTGCAACAAGTCTAAAAACTTACCAACACTACCACAATAAGAACAATAGAACATAACAATAAACTTAAAATACTATAGGAGTATTTTGCATTACTATAAGTTACTTATGTGTTAGATTCTTATACCTCCCTTCTCACGTAGATTTAATGGCTGGATTTCACATTCCCGGAGACCCGTACTATCCCAACCACGGAAATGCAAGATGGCTAGAAGATGAACCTGAAGATGATCACCCAATTCCTTTGGATGATCATGAAGCTGAAGGCTTTTCTGATGGTTCTGACTCAGAGCTAGAAGTCAACAACCTACCTCAAGTAGGTCAAGCCCCGAATAACAACCCCCGACCCGCATTTCAAGGACCCGCACCTCTGTGGGCAACAAACTTGAATACATGGAGCCATGAGAAGGGTCAACCCATTCCCTACAATGGAGACAGAAGTTTCTACAACCTCACGGATGGAGGTTCTGCTGACAGAGTCCTACCCGTCATGGTTCGTAGGATTTCTCGGAACACGATACTGGGTCAATCATCTATCAATCGAGTCTTAGAGATTGACACCAACACTGGTGTTAACATTGTCCGCATTCACCAACTATAGTCTGCTCATGAAAGGGCTCTGGTCCACAATGCAGCTCTTCAGATGGAACTCACTGAAACCCGAGCTGAAGTCAGAGAACTTCGAGCTCAGCAAGCAAGAGCTGACAGGCGCATGAGGGACATAGAACGTCTTCTGTCGGGATCAAGAACTCACTCTGGTAGTTCTCGTCGCCGATAGATTCTCACCAACTTCTCTCTTTTGGATATAACCTATTTATGTAAAACTCTAGTCAAATTATATATCGTTGTAAATCTTAGGCCTATTAGGTCTTGGTTAGGTTTTAATACTGTCAAAATTTTCCCATTTTGGTTGATGTAAGGCCTATTTCTGTTGGCCGTTTTTCCCAAACATGTTACATATGTAATTCCAATAATATTTACAGGTACCTAATCTTATGGGAATTATTATCCAAATGTGATCATCTTTTAGTTCTAGATTTCCATTCAATCGTATCGTTGGGCTATGGAGAGTTAGTCCATGAGTCATTCTCATCAAATCTTCCATTGAAATCTTATCAATGTTTTCATCTTCATAAACTATAGGTCAAAGATGCCGCCTCGCAGAAATCCAAGGAGAAACCCTAACGAAACACCACCTCCTCAACCACCTACTCCTCAATTCGACACAACAGCCTTAAATGTTGCTGTAGCTGCAGTTGTGGCTATAGCCATTGCTCAATACCATTCATCAAGTTCCACTGGAGGAGGAACCCTTGTTCAATCGATCCAGGTTGAAGCTCCTATGCGCTCGAGAGAGTGCTCCTATAAGGACTTCACGAACTGCAAGCCATTGTCCTTCAAAGGGACTGGCGGAGTCATTGCCCTCTCGCAATGGTTCGAGAAAACCGAATCGGTTTTCGAAATCTGCTCTTGTTCCGAGGAGAGCAAGGTGAAGTACGCTGCTTGCACCTTCGAAACTAAAGCCCTAACATGGAGGAACAGCCATGTTAAGTCACTATCTCTTATAGTGGCTAATGTGATGGGCTGGGAAACTTTGAAAGGCCTCATGATTGAGGAGTACTGCCTGAGGGGCGAAATCCAAAAGCTGAAGGAAGAACTATTGAGACTAACCATGAAGGGCTCCAACGTAGTCGCTTAGACCGCCAGATTCTATGAACTGGTGGCCCTCTGTCCCAACATGGTTCATACAGAGGGAAAGAAGATCGAGAGATACATATGGGGGCTGGTGCCACCATACCAGGGAAATGTCTTGGCATCACACCACACTACATTTGATAGTGCCAAGCGATTGGCACAGCGGCTCATAGACCATGGGGTTCGTATCCCGGCCGCAACAACAACTACCCTGGCCATCTCCGAACCTACAAGAACCGCTGACTCCAAGAGGAAGTTTTGGGATGACAAGAAGAAAGCTAAGGCTGCCAAAAAGCAGCAGGTCGTGGCAGTACATGCTGCGATAGCACCTGCCGCTGCTACTCTGGTAAAGCAGTACGCTGGAAGTTTGCCTAAGTGCAACAAGTGCAACTTCCATCACGTCAACGCCTGCCGGGAAATGAAGTGTATGAACTGCAACAGGAAGGGGCACACTGCCCGTTTCTGTAAAGCTCCGGTGAAGCCAATCAACCAAGTCCCCGGTGCAGGAGTGGGCAAGCTTGCTAGGGATGTGGCGAAGTAGGCCACTACAAAAGGAACTGCCCAAAGGCATGGATTGTCGGTGGAGTGGCAAGAGTCCTGGCCATAGGCCATGAGGAAGCGGTAGCCGACCCCACAATGGTCACTGGTACGTTCTTCCTAGATAACACTTATGCATGCATTTTATTTGATAGTGGAGCGGAGAGAAGTTTCGTGAACCAAAAATTTGCTCATTTACTTAAGCAAAAATCACAAGCACTTAAAGAACCGTTCACTGTAGAAATGGCTAATGGCAAGACAGAGAGCACTAGCAGTATATTCATAGGGTGTACCCTAACTTTAGATAACCATTCATTTTCTATCGATCTTATGTCGGTCTTAAATTAAAAGTTTCGACGTCATTATCGGCATGGATTGGTTGAGTCTTCGTCGTGCTGATATCATGTGTTAGGAAAAGGTTGTTCGCCTGAATCTACCGTCTGGCGAAACCCTAATAGTTTATGGCGACAAACCCGGCACGAACCTTCATATCATCTCGAGCATCCAAGCTCAGAAATTCTTGCGAAAAGAGTGTCGTGCTTTCCTCGCTCATGTGGTCGATGTGAGCCAAGAAACGAAGGACATTCAGAACATCCCAGTAGTACGCGACTTTCCCGACATCTTTCCAGAAGAACTCCCAGAATTATATCCGCAACGTCAAGTCGATTTCCGAATCGACTTAGTTCCAGGGGCTACCCCAGTAGCCAAATCGCCCTATCGTCTAGCATCTGCAGAGATGCAAGAATTTTCCTATCAACTTAACGAACTGCTCAGCAAGGGCTTTATAAGACCAAGCTTCTCACCCTGGGGAGTTCCATTCTTGTTATTCAAGAAGAAAGACGGATCGTTTCGTATGTGCATTGACTACAGGGAGCTCAACAAACTTACCGTCAAAAATCGTTATCCGTTTCCTCGTATCGACGACTTATTTGATCAACTTCAAGGGGCGAACTTCTTTTCAAAAATCGACTTGAGATCTGGATATCACCAACTACGAGTGCTAGGAGAGGATGTTCCAAAAACAGCCTTCCGAACTCATTATGGGCACTATGAATTCGTAGTGATGCCGTTCGGATTGAAAAACGTGCCTGTTGTATACATGGACTTAATGAATAGGGTGTGTCGTCCTTACTTAGATCAATTCATCATCGTCTTCATCGACGAAATACTTATCTACTCTCGAAGTAAGGAGGAGCATAGTCAACATCTGCGTCAAGTCCTCGAAACATTACGTTCGGAGATGCTCTACGCGAATTTCTCGAAATGCGAATTTTGGATTCGACGAGTCGAATCCTTAGGGCACGTGGTCAGCGAAGAGGGTATACACGTGGACCCTTCCAAAATCAAGGCCATTGAGAACTGGTAAGCACCGAAGACGCCTACAGAAATTCGTTAATTTCTATGCCTCGCTGGCTACTATCGTAGGTTCACTCAGAACTTCTCCCGCATAGCGAAACCTCTTACAACACTGACCTAGAAGGGCGTGGCCTTTGACTGGGAAGAGAAGCAGGAGAGAGCGTTCCAAACGCTCAAACGAGCCTTGTGCACCGCACCAATACTATCCCTTCCTGAAGGAATAGAAGACTTCATTGTCTATTGCGATGCGTCAAATCAAGGACTCAGATGTGTTCTGATGCAGCGAGGTAAGGTCATCACCTATGCCTCGAGACAGCTGAAGACACATGAGGTCAACTACACGACCCACGATCTTGAACTAGGAGCAGTTGTGTTTGCTCTAAATATCTGGAGACATTACTTGTACGGAACGAAAAGCACTATCTTTACAGACCACAAAATCTTACAACACATATTCGATCAGAAGGAGCTCAACATGAGACAACGACGGTGGGTCGAGCTACTCAGTGATTACGAATGCGAAATTCGTTATCATCCAGGTAAAGCCAACATAGTAGCTGATGCCCTGATTCGGAAGGAATATTCTGGTCGTATAGTCAAATCATTGACTATGACTATCCATTCACACTTGTCCACACAAATTAAGGCAGCTCAGCTCGATGCTTTGAAGCCTGAAAATGTGGCGGGTGAATCCCTAAGAGGGATGGATAAGAACTTAGAGGTTAAGGGTGGCGGAGATTATTATTTCATGGATCAGATCTGGACCCAGAAACTAGGCGCTTTCAGAGACTTGGTCATGAATGAGGCGCACAACACTCGTTATTCCATGCACCCCGGATCAAATAAGATGTATCTGGACCTTAAAAAGTTATACTGGTGGCCTAACATGAAAGCAGAGATTGCTACCTTTGTGAGTAAATGCCTTACTTGCGCAAAGGTCAAGGTCGAATACCAGAAACCCTCCAGTCTATTACAAAAGCATGAGGTACCGGAATGGAAGTGGGAGCGGATCACTATGGATTTCATAACCAAGTTGCCCAAGCCAACGGGTGGACTTGATACCATATGGGTCATCGTTGACAGATTGACCAAGTCTGCACACTTCCTGCCGATCAAAGAAACAGACAAGATGGAGAAACTTACAAGAACTTATCTTAGGGAGATTGTAAGGCTGCACAGTGTTCCCTTATCCATTATCTCGGATAGAGATAGTAGGTTCACTTCGAGGTTCTGGCAGTCATTACAAAGTTCCTTAGGAACTAGGCTGGACATGAGTACAACCTACCATCCACAGACTGACAGGCAAAGTGAGAGAACTATCCAAACCTTGGAAGATATGTTGTGAGCCTGTGTGATCGACTTTGGGAAAGCATGGGATACCCATTTACCCCTTGTCGAATTTTCCTACAACAACAGTTATCACACGGGCATAAAGGCTGCTCCATTCGAGGCCCTCTATGACCGAAAGTGCAGACACCCTCTGTGTTGGGCTGAGTTGGGTGATACCCAGTTAGCTAAAGGACGAATTCCTAAAAGCACTCGCACGGGTCCGGAGATCATACGGGAAACGACGGAGAAGATCGTTCAAATCCGTGAACGATTGAAAGCCTCCAGAGACCAACAGAAAAGCTACGCTGATAAACGTAGGAAACCGTTGGAATTCCAGGTGGGTGATCGTGTTCTATTGAAGGTCTCACCCTGGAAGGGCTTGATACGCTTCGGAAAGCATGGAAAGCTAAATCCAAGGTACATTGGGCCTTTCGAGATTCTCGAAAGAATCGGCCCTGTAGCTTACACACTTAACTTACCGCGCGAACTCAGTAACGTACATTCTACCTTCCACGTATCGAACTTGAAAAAGTGTATGTCCGATGAGACTCTTGTTATCCCACTCAACGAGATCAAGATCAACGAGAGCCTCAACTTCGTGGAAGAACCAGTGGAGATCATGGACCTAGAGGTCAAGCAAACGAAACAAAGTCGTATCCCGATAGTGAAGGTTCGCTGGAACGCCAAGCGAGGACCAGAATTCACTTGGGAGCGTGAGGATCAAATGAAACTGAAATATCCTCTTCTTTTTACTTAGTTATTTGTAACTACTTATTAGCTTAAATTCTAATTTCGGGATGAAATTCCTTCTAAGGAGGGGATGATGTAACAACCCGAAATTTCTATTCTGTACAAACATATCAAGTCAATAGAAGTCAGATCAGTTGCTATCAATTTTCAGACTTTTTAGAGTAAGTTTGAGTATTTCAGGATTTCACACTTTAGTGATAACAGGAGAGAGGATGCACTAGGGTTATTGTGCGTTGCAGTTATTCCAACACTCTAAGAAATTAGAGTTTACTACTTGAATAAAATATTTTCTGAAAAAAACCCTAAATCTGAGAGTATATATAGAAGATCTAGTCATTATTTTCACTTTTTCCAAAACTTCTCAAGATCCAAAACCATTCTCTCTCAAGCATCATCCAAAAATATTTTCAAGATCTTCAATCTAGTAAGTGTTTCTAGCTTCCTTAAGTGATTATATGCTTAGATATAGTGTTTTAAAACACTTCTAACCATGAAATTATTCCAAAAAGGTTGATTCTTCCTTTTCACCAAGAACACCAAGAACACACACTAGTGTTCTTGGACTTTTAGCTCATTTCAAGCTTCCACAGAGTAAGTACTTCTATCCTAGAGTCTTTTAAAGCTTGCTATACATCTTTACATCAAGGAAATCACCCATGAACACCAAGAACTTAGTGTTCACAGTTCAAGAAGTTTTTGAACCGTAAACACCAAGTTAAGGTGCCTTAGGGTGCTTTAGTCCATCACAAGCCTTTGTAACAAGTCTAGATCCTTCCTTGATGTATTTGTCACCTAAAAATCACAAGGAAACACCCATTTTTATGTGTTTACCATTTGGGGATCTTCTAAAACCGTAAACACCTCAAAAGGTGTATAAATGTCCCATACTCTTTCCGTTTGCCTAGAATCTAACCTAGGCTATTACCTTGAAGAGTTTAGAACTTGAAAATATCATAAACCATGTTCCATAGGAATTTACGGTAGTAAACTCATAAGGAAATGGTCCATGGACCGTAAACTCTATTTAGGAGTGTATTGATGCCACACAACACTTCCTAAGGCTTAAACATGAAGTAAGAATGCTTGGATTGGCTTAGAAGTCTTTAGACAACAAATGGTCAAAAAAGGGTGAGTTTACGACCGTAAACCCTCTTTCTATTGACCACAAAACCATAAAGTCCCTAATGGAGTGTTCCTTGAACCCCAAGCACACTAGCCCTTCCCTACAACACTTAGATGCAATCCTTGAGACTTATAACACATGTATAAGGTGTTTAGCATGTCTTTAGGGTGTCTTGACTTATTGATTGGTTGTTTAAACACTAATTGGATACATATATGTGATATTATATCTTAACTAGGATCATAGAGTGTGTTCAAGACTTTACTTGACACCTAGCAATCCTACATCTTCAGTTCATCCGTACCACTCACTACAGGTGAGTTCATACCCCTTAATCAATGGTTTAATTTTTTTTAAATGCTTTTATAGGGTGGGGAGAATACAACCTAAATACTTATGGTTATTACATCAATCACATGTGATTAATAACTACAAAACCAATGATTTTCTTACTGATCAAACTGTTTTACAAAATTGTTTTACTTCAACCTGAATTACTAAACTGTTTTACTTCAAACTGTCTTAAAAACTCTTTTACATATCAAATGCTTTCACGAAACTTCTTTTATACTTTTATATTGTCAATTGCATGCCTAGATATGTATATTTCTATAAGTAATGTTTGAAGGACTTAGGAAGGCTAACCCGCCTTATTTCCTTTTCCCCGTTGGGATGTGGTCTGGTAGGATACCGGGTAACCGTTCGAAAGTCATTTCACTATTAGTTATATATCATGTGTACATATATAGTCATAGAGGTTCTTCCAGTCAATTCAATAGCCTGGGTAGCAGAGGTATACTCCCATGTTCATACGTACAAGTTATATTACTAGAAACTACAATAGGCGTAGTTTAGGGTTTTACTAATACTAAAACTAGAACAATGAGTCATACAAAGAGTCAGTTCATACTTGAGTCATAATACATAGTGATGAGAAACATACATAATACATAGTGATGAGAAACAAACATAATACATAGTGATGAGAAACAAACAATAATACATAGTGATGAGAAACAAACATACAGGCTAGACAGAGAAGGAACACACAATACAGCTAGCACATACAATGCATATACATTACATTCGGTTGTGTGAGCCATTAAACGGGTCATGGCACTACGTGCCCTGACCGTTTTTGTATCCAGAATCTCCTTAATTGGGGAGCGTATGAGTTTGCGTATAGATGTATACTGGATTGACTATCCTAAACCTTGTTGCTCGCTACAGTGGGACTTGCAAGTCTACGGGTACAAATGTCATTTCTTACGGCGTCTTACATCGTCGTTTTACTATTGACTCGGTAGCAGGGTACAGGCCGATCACATGGTACTTTAAATAATAATTGATTTAAGGTAGTTAGTACATCGGTAGTTACTTAATACAACACTACAGTACTATAATATTTATGCCATTACATTCACTTCGTGAACATTCACATGATGCACGGTAATGTAAAAACTATATTTTTGGATAATGATAGTTGGATTTGGGAAAATACACACTCTTACAAGAGACACACACACAGTTACTAGATGACTTGGTAGAAGGCTACTCTTAGTAGGAAACATAGGGTTTTCTAGGATAGTTCAAACAAATACAAACTTTACAAAACTTATACATTACATCTTACAAACATATTACAAATGCTTTCATACAAACTCAGACACTAATATACTTATTATCTCACCAGCTTTAAAGCTGATACTCGCTTTCGAAATAACTTGTATTCTCAGGTCACCAGTAGACAGGTACTGGAGCCAGGTTTTTGAGAAGATGGAGCTTGTTCAAGACTCCTCTTTTATTTTGATGTACTTTTTGGTGTCTATTTAACTTAACAGAACACACTTGTATGAAGTTATATTATTAATGCAATGAATGATGTTGTTGCTTATTTACTATTTTGCACTGTTGCGATATTACACATGACGTCCTCCACCCCCGAACGATTCCGCCGTTCAGGTTTTGGGATGTGACAATGTTGCTGACCAATCGACAAGAATATGGGCCTATCATTGACCATATCAAGTGAATGCTGGTATGCTATATCATGAAGTCGCAAAAATGGATCAAGTGGTCGCCTCTGCCATCAGAAAGAAGCCCATTGTAAAGCCGATTGGGAAGGCAAGCGACATGTCTGTCATGATAAAGGGGAATATCGATTCAAAGTTTCACACCGTTTTGTCCACCAAGGGAGAAGGTCAAAAGTACTTCTTCGCTCTTGCTGAAAAACATATTTTCTTCACCGCTTTCTTGGAGCATATTCTTGGAATCATATACCGGTGTGATCAGAAGAGTGATACATACTAGAAGTTGTTTTCGGATATGCTTCGGTGGTATATTAACTTTCCTCAAACTCTGCTTGCCATCGTACCGAAGCTATTAAAGACTGTGAAGTCATCCGCTCTTACTCAACCGAAGTGATCTCTCACCTCAATTGGCGCAAAGGGGGAGATTGTTGAGACTAAGGAGTTGCACCATTGGGCTTTGTAGTTCGATCCATTAAGTATTCTTGGTCTGGGCCTGTCCATCCGTGATTTGTCTAGGGTTTTGTGTGTGTGTGTGTGTTTATATATATATATATATATATATATATATATATAGTGCATGCATGCATTATATTAATGATGCTTCTAGATCTTTATTTTTTTCATTAAGTATTGTAACCCTAGCCTATCTCTATAGAAGCAATTCACATTGAATTCTTCTGAGATAGAGCATATTAATCATTCGACACTCGTTTGATTTATTATTGTGTTCATCGTTTTCTATTCTTGTCATTATTATTTATTATCTATTGAATCTATCGATCTAAGAGAATAACATTCTCCTCAATTGGTAATATTCTCATCGTTCATTCGTATGTCGTTTTTGATCAGCACGTTGCTTTGATGACTTGTGGAAGTTCACATTTGTATTCGCTTTTCTTACTTCAGGTTCGCTCTTCACGGGGTTAGGTTTGCTGGGAACATCCTTGGTACCACTTGGGCTACCTTTTGCAAATGTTGAGCGATTATTTAAGGGTTTAGCCACGTATCTCCCTTTGAATCTCCAAGAAGTTCTTTCAGATAAACCAACGGTTTCGTCAGCATTATCTATGGGAACTGAGCAGAAGTGTTCATCACATCCGTGTTTGTTGCCTTCGTCGACAATTGTCTTCAACTCGACGGTTTGATTTTCGGTTATTCCATTGACTTTGAAAACTTGATTAGGCGTTGTTTGAACTTTTGGAAAAATAGTTGCTTTTACTTTCAAAATTCCAGGTTTGTTTTGAACAACTCTTGGGAACTCGACAGAATTTTTAGAAATAAGAGCTTTCGCATGTTGAGATTCAATAACAAACGGCGAGCAGTCAACCACATCCTCTATAGAAATGTCACCCATATCACTATCCTCATCGAATTCAGAAGTGATTTCAACATTTAATTTATTTTCTGAACTCAAGTTGGCATTCAATGAATCAAATTTTTGCACAATATCATATTTGATCTACTTTTTATCATTTTCGTCCAAAAGTTGTTTCAACATGTTTTTGTGGTCATTGGACTTAATGTAATTTTCAATACGTTCAAGTTCGAATTTGTATGCATTAGAAGTTTCTTCAGACGAAACAATAGATTCACAATTGTAACAGTCTACATCTATTTCGTCTTCCTTTAATTCTAGAAATGGAAAAATCATTTTTTGGATTTTCTTACCGATTTCACAATCAAGGTGCAGTTGAGTAATATTAAAGTAAACCATTTTGCAATTAAACAAAAAATGTTTCGTTGTTTTAAAAACATTAAATTATCTCCCTGCAAATAAATAGATTTGTCCCTAGACTTTGAAAAATCTAACTAAACCTTCTGGATCCATATACGCCTCTCCTCACTCTTGGATGTTGCCCTACTCAATTGATCTGTTAGGTTATAGTTTGATAGTCGGGTTCGCTTTAAACTATCGCTTATATTTGAAAAGATGAATTTTAGATCGTTAAGTTCAGTTTCGTATCTAGATACATGTATATTAAGTAATTCACAAATGAAATTTACCTTATGGATCAGTTGTTCGCATTCGTTCATCTGTTCTGAAACTGGCCTTGCCGTGAAACATCTATCTTCGCTCCTTCCACTCCCACTTGCATTCTCCTGCGATCCTCCTTCATTCACCATCAAGCATCTTTCTGAGTACTGCGAGTTCTGTTCTTTCGCAATGAATACCCTTCCATGTGTGGGCTTGCGTGCCTCTTCGTCCTCCGAGTTTATCGACCGGACTTCCAATCCTCCGAACTCACCTTGAGCCAAGTTTTCATGTACAACAAAAACAGGCAAAAAATTATCATTAGATTTCTTCTTCCTAATCTCTCCCAGCTTTCGCATGTGATAGGCCTCCTCATCCTCTACTTCATTCTTCTCATTCTTCCTTCGCAACATGCACTCCTTTGCAAGATGGTTCTTACCATGAAAATAATTGGAATCGTACCCGTAGCGATCATCAACAACCTTTTTCTCCTTCTTATCTTCCTCTTTCTGAGAACTACTTTTGTTCTCCTCTTTCAATTTCTATGAGCTATAGGTTCCCTTCCAGTTCCTATTTTTCTTAAGGGAAACTTCTTTCTAGCAAATCACTTAGGGTTAGACACCATTAAAGCATAATCTTCATTTGAGAGATCGAACTCAGAATCATCTGAATCAGATCCGTCATTATCAACAGTCTTGCCTTTCGCAACCAAGGCTAAAGGCCCCATCCTAGACACCACCTTTGCCTCTTTAATTACTTCACTCTCTCGCGCCTTAAGAATTTCTACAAGCTTCGCAAGTCTATAGTTCTTAAACTGTTCGTGTGCTTTAACAGTTGACACCAGTGCCTTCCCTTGTGAGATTAATCAGTTCATGAACGTAACCTTTTGCTCAATCACCTCACATGCAATCCCATGCTTCGTCATCTTACTGAGTGTATGATTAAATCGATTGAAAGTGACACTCAGAGTTTCATCAGGCTTTTGAACGAACTCGCCAAACTCGGATAAAAAGACTATTTGAGTCGAGTGTTCTAGATTTGTGTCTGTCGAATAGAGCTCTCTCAACCTATCCCATATGGCCTTCGCTGTGTCACACGAACTTAAAAGACGAAAGGTATCTGCTTGCAAAGCGAATATGATGAGCCTTATTACTTTAATGTTGCTTAAGAGTTTGTCTTTTTCATCTCGAGGCATGTCCTTCACGTCAAGACGCAGTTGATTGCATTCTTTCTGGGTTTTGATTGTTCTCTTGGTTTCTGTGTGAAGGAACGGACCTAGAGTGATTGCTTCCCAAATAAGATAAACATTATCTTCTGAACCTACAACATAATCCTCAAAGTGCATTGCCCAGACTTAATATTCTTGAGGAAAAAGAATTGGAATTCTTGTTGTCGATTCGATGCTACTTGAGATATTTAAGGAGTTGATGTTTGAACCGTCGTTCTGCATGATGAAAAATCTTTTAATACCTGCAATTAATCAGATTGTAACACTTATTAGGTTAATATCGAGACACAGAGTTATGTCAATAGATCAGTGACGGGTCTTAACAGATCCAATATTTGCGGAAACCCTAATAATTTCTTCAAACATAAGAGATGTGTATTAAGTACACATTCTCCTTCTATGATACCAATTGATATGAATAAATCCTTTATGATCGAATAGATTAAAGCAGACAAAACAAGAACACGATATGATCAAATAGGTGTTGAATGATTAATAGTCACGCCTCAGAAGAACTCGATGTAGAATTACATCTGTAGAGGCGGAGAGTAAGGGTTACAAAAATAATTCTCAAAAACTTGCTAAAATACATTGCATGTATGCACCTTATATACTAACCATATCAGTAAATATGAGTGGATAGGCCCAAATCGTTTATACAAAATGGACTTCAAAAGAATAGGCCCAATGACGCAACACTTAGTCTTCAGCACTTAGCGAACGATATTTTTCCATGAGGGGGAAAAGGTGGGTTTCACATCATGCTTGCTGAGGGACAGGGTGCATGACTGGTGGGAAGAGGTTACCCAAGCGTTAGGGACAGTATGAGTGGTTGTGAAGACATGGGAGGACTTTGTTCAGACATTTTAAATGGGGTTTGCACTAGCTATAGAGGTGCAACAGCTGGCGAAGGAGTTTCAGGACCTTCGCCAGACTATGGAGATGTGGCGAAGATTACCACCAAATTCAGGGAGAGGGCATTGCTGGTTCCACAGTATGTTGCGGGTGGGGAAATGAGGAAGAAAAGATATCATGGTATGTTGAGGGATGACATTAGGGAGCTCGTGAATTTTGCAGGGTGTAAGATCCTGAATGACATGCTCGAGAAGGCTTAAGAGCGGGAGGTCTCCGAGAGAAGCGGAAGCCGGAGTAGGTTAAGGCAATTGTGGGTCCGGCCAAGAGGTCCAAGACTTTCGATACCCACACTAGAGGCCAACAGGGCCGGGGCCACTATACCATGTGCGACAAGCCACACAATGAAGCTTTTCGAGCAACAGGCTGAGTATTTTATAGTTGTGGCCAGTCGGGCCACATGAGTAGGGATTGTCCCACGAAGGGTCTGATTTGTTTCTATTGCAATCAGACCATCCATAAAAAGGCCGAGTGTCCAAGATTTTCTAGATGAGTGGTGGTAGCGCCCGCTCCAGGCACCTTGGGGATTACTAATGGCCACCAGGTCAAGGTGGAGGCCCCTATTGTGAAGAATAGAGTTATCCAGTTGACTACCGATGAGGCTCTCGCAGCGCCATATGTTCTGACTGGTATGTGTTCTTGCCTTATCTTTTATTATTTCATTTATTTATGTTTTTTTCAATTATGATATTGTATAGGGACCTTTTTGGTCAATGGTCTGTCTTCTCATGTCCTGTTTGATTCGGGGGCAAAGCGATCCTTTGTGTCTCTTACGCTTAACAAGAAATTTTGAGACACTATGGGAACTCTGAGTTCCCCTGTAGAGGTGGAGATTGTTGATGACTGTATCGTGAGTGCTTTGAGGGTCTTCCGAGGGTGTGTCCTAAGCATGTTCGGTGAGAGGTTTCCTATTGACTTGGTACTGATTCCCTTGAGGGGATTGAAGGTGATCATCGGCATGGATTGGTTGGGCACCAATGAGGCCGTGATTGATTGTAATCAAAAATTGTTGAGAGTTCGAACCCCAAGTGAGGGAGAACTAGTTATTACTGGTGAGAGAGCTTTGCATGTACCAACTCTTAGTTCAGCTGTGAGGGCCAAGTGATTTCTACAATAGGGATGTTCTGGGTTTCTGGCTTATGTTTTAGATATGCGGGTTGCGGCCACGTTAGAGTTGAGCAGAATACCCATTGTGCGGGATTCTCCTGATGTTTTTCCCGAGGAGCTGCCAGGAGTGCCTCCCAAGAGGCAGGTTGAGTTTCAGATTGATTTGATGCCTGATTCGACTTTGATAGCGAAGGCGTTGTATCACCTAGTACAACCCAAGATGTAGGAGTTGTCTATGCAGCTGCCGGAGCTACTAGAGAAGCGTTTTTTCCATGGGGAGCATCGATCCTGTTAAAAGAAGGACAGGTTGCACAGGATGTGTATCGAATATCGGGAGTTTATCAAGATAATGGTGAAGAACCATTACCCACTTCCGAGGATTGATGACCTATTTGACCAACTCAAACGGCATCTTGGTTTTCTAGGACTGACCTTCGGTCATGTTACCATCAGATGAGATTCAGGGATGAGGATGTTCAGAAAACAAACTTTAGAACTCGTTATGGTAATTATGAGTTTGTGGTAATGCTTTTAGGGCTCACTAATGCCCCAACATCATTCATGGATCTCATGAACCGGGTCTGTAGGCCGATGTTGGATTGGTTGATGATTGTTTTCATTGATGATATTTTGGCCTATTCCAAGACCAAGGAGCAGCACGAGCAACATTTGCGAGAGGTGTCGGAGACCATGATGAGGGAGAAGCTTTATGCCAAATTCTGCAAATGTGAGGTTTGTTTGCGTGAGGTGCAGTTTTTGGGGCACATCATCAACCAGGAGGGAATCTTGGTGGAGCCGGGCAAACTCGAGGCTGTGATGCGTTGGAAGGTCCTGAGAAATGCATCAAAGATTCGGAGTTTCTTGGGTCTTATGGGGTATTATCAGAGATTTATTCATGATTTCTCCAAGATTGCGGTGCCTCTGACCTGCCTGGCCAAGAAGAATGTTGTAACATCCTGTTTCGGATCGTCTGAGATTAGGGTTTGTGGGCTGCAACATGGGCATGAGGAATTCTTGGGGTTGCAACAAGTTGCTAGAAGCGTAGGGCATCTCGACACCTTTCCGTGAGTATGAGGTTCATTGGAATCGGAGTTCTATCGAGGAAGCTATGGAAGTTTGAAGTTTTGGCAGGATAAGTCCCTCATTTGAGAAAGGTGGCAGTTGAGTACGCTAGGCGTACATGTGTGTACGCTTAACGTACTCATGTGCGTGACTTTTAAGCAGAGGCTCCTAGTACGCTGGGTGTACCATAGGGTACGCTGGGCGACTAGGCTCAGAATGAGAAACCCTAATTGAGGGGTGTCCCTATATAAAGAATGAGATGGCCTCATTCCTAGCCACCGTCCTAAGTCAATAAACCCTCTTAAACCGTAATCCTCGTTCTTGAGCTTGTGTGTGTCCACTTGAGAGCCTTAAGTGATTTTATGTATTCGTGGAGTAAAGAAGGAGCTTTGGAGAAGAAGGAGTGAAAGTCTGTTGGGTCTAAAATATTGGTTTATACTTTACTTTTCTAGGAAATTGTATTTTTCAGTGTGGTACCATAAACGGCATGGTGTTTATGGCTGTTTGGGTTAAAAGTTTGGGTGTTCATGGTTGCAAGGTGTTCACGGCCGTGAACATGTTCACGACCGTGAAGATGTTCACTGCCATGAACCCATTTGCGGTTAGGATTGTGTGTACGGTCGTACACGGGTTTATGGGTGTCTGTCAGGGAGGATGAACAAAGGGGAGTGTATAACCTAAAGAGAGAAACTAGAGAGAAGAACTAGTGTGTGTGTGTGTATGTGAATCTCTTGTAAGGAGCATAATTCATATCATCAATTCATTAGATTCATATTATTCTTCTTCTCTTTCTCTTTTATTTTGAATTGGCATCATCCATTTGATTGGGATTCCGCACCATTAAACGGATCTGATTGATACACAAGAAGATTTGGCACTTACAAGTAGTCGTGAAACAGTGTACAGCCAACTATCCCCTATATATAGGGCTTGTCAGTGTTTGTTAAGGAGGGATGAACAGACGGGAGTGTACGGCCAAGAGAGAGAAACTAGAGAGAAGAACTAGTGTGTGTGTGTGTGAATCTCTTGTAAGGAGCATAATTCATATCATCAATTCATTAGATTCATATTATTCTTTTACTCTTTCTCTTCTATTTTGATATGGCATCATCCGTTTGATTGGGATTATACACCATCAAACGGATCTGATTGATACATAAGAAGATTTGGGACTTACAAGTTGTTGGGTCTAAAATATTGGATTATACTTTACATTTCTAGGCAATTGCATTTTTCAATCTAGGACCGTAAACGGCCTGGTGTTGATGGCAGTTTGGGTTAAAAGTTTGGGTGTTCACAGTTGTAAGGTGTTTACGACCGTGAACATGTTCACGACCATTAACCCATTTGCGGCCAGAATTATGTGTACGGCCGTACACAAGTTTACGATCGTAAACCCGTGTACGGCCAACTATCCCTTATACATAAGGCTTGTTAGTGTCTGTCAGGAGGGATGAAGAGAGGGGAGTGTACGGCCAAGAGAGAGCAACTAGAGTGAAGAAGTAGTGTGTGTGTGTGTGTGTGTGTGTGTCTGAATCTCTTGTAAGGAGCATAATTCATATCATCAATTCATTAGATACATATTATTCTTCTTCTCTTTCTCTTCTATTTTGATCTGGCATCATCCGTTTGATTGGGATTCTGCACCATCAAACGGATCTGATTGATACACAAGTAGATTGGGGACTTACAAGTGGTATTAGAGTTTGGATTGTATCAACCAATTTTGTCAGATCTGGAGCGTATTTGATCTTATTTTTGAAGGATTTCTTCATTTTCGGATAGATCTTAGAAAAATAAGGGGGGTTTGTTCTTCACGTTTTTCATAAAAATGAGTTTTTGATCGAGTTTTGGAGCTACAAAGTCGAAAAAACATTGTTTTTGGTCGTAACCAGCGAGGGAGTGGCGGCGTGTACGGCCAGCGGTTAGGGTTTTCGAAGCGTTTGCGGCTGAAAACGATTTACGGTCTGGAGACACGTGTTCGAGCAGGTGGGTTTGCGGTCCTCGGTTTACGGCCAGCCTCGTACGTGTCCGGTCGGGATTTGCGGTCTGAAGTTCACGACCAGTCTCGCACGTTCATGGCCAGCCTTGCTTCGGAGTTTATAACTCAACAACATCGTTCTTGGCCTCGCACCTCATCCTCGCACGCGCATCAACAAAAATTAGAATCGATTTTGTGGGTTGCCAGGGATCGAACCTGGGTCCCCTGATTCCTCACCCAAGCGCCTCTTCCAACGCATCTAGGCTGGGAGATGATATCCTCCTTCCAGATTTAATTCAAAAGGCTTCTTATTTCGATACAACTTTCGCATTTTTAACACTTTTAACCCAAAAATCAATTTCTTTTAATTTTAAAATCTATTTTTCAACCAAAAATTTTAGTTTTCAATTTTTGACTTTTATTATTGACTTTTGAGCTAAAATTTTGACTTTGACTTTAAAGTTTGACCTTGGACTTTAGTTTTTGACTTTCTCGTTTAAACTTTCAAATTTTCAAATTTGACTTTTAAGTTTGATTTTTTAAATTTGACTTTTAAGGTTGACTTTTGAGTTTTTAGTTAAAGGGCATTTTTGGTAAACAATGAGTTCGTAAAACATTTCGGTCAATGAAGTTTCATGTTCTCAAACTTGCGTTAAAACTGTTAAATTTTTACATGAACAAATTGAATTGATAAAGAGAGAGAACGAGGACCTAAAATATGAGAAGTATGAACTTATGAAAGACCAGAGACCATTAAAAGAGAAATTAGAGCCCAAAATCAAGGACTTTTGAACACTTCAAGAAGAATATAGCAACAAATGTGAAAATTATAACTATATTAAAAGACAACTTGCCTCTGTGACTGCTGAGCTTGACACATTGAAACACAAATTTGAAAATGAAGATTTTAATTTTAGAAAATATGATGTGTCAAGTGAGGTAGTTTCTTCGACGATTGAGAAGCAATTAAAATTTAAAGATAATCAATCTAAGGGATTAGGGTATCACAGTGTTCCACCTCCCTTCAATGACAACTATATCGCACCCCTTAAAACTAATGAGGAAGACACACCTGCTCAGTTTGGCCCACTCCTTGAACCGGCTCCAATCAAGACTGAACAATCAGGGCCAACTGAGGGTGTTGAGGTGAAGAATATTGATGTTTCTACTTCCTATGCAGGTTAAGTAGTAGAGGATGAGAACAAGGAGAACACTATTAAACAAACCAATAACTCCTTGAAATCTGAATCTATTGCTTCTAATCAACATGTTGTTGAAAAATGCATGCCACCAAAACATGCAAAGCAGACTACTTGTTGCAAGTGTGCATGTGGGAACTACCAGAGACAAGACAAAGGCGCACCACCAGGGGCAGGAAGAAACAACTTCTTAGTGAATAAAAAGACATTTTTTCACTGTGGAACACCTGGACACATTTCTCGAAACGGTCCAAATCGCGCATACGTTCCCTACTTTGCACAAGGATGGTAGAGCGCGCCAAGAGGGAGATACTCCAAAAGAAACCCCTCGAGGCCACGTTCAAGAAATGGTGACTGGAATGCCATGAAGGGAAAGAATTCAAATCCCAAGGCCAAGAATCCATCTCCCAAGGTCAAGAGGGGAATGTCGGCCAAGAAGCCAAGATCAAGAGATGTTTCTATGAAGCCTAGACCAGTTAGGTCAAAGTCATCTCGGCAGCCAATTTCAAGTTCAAAATCAAGTGCTGAGGCACCCATCCGCTCGAAAAAAGAAATGGGTTAAACCCAACTACAGATGGATACCAAAGGTTCAATCTCCTAAATTTTCTAATGATTCTAATATTTCTACGTCTTCTGTTTGTGATAAGCAGGATATGTCATGGGAGAGAGTACCTTGCAAAGATGACAAAGGTCAACCCAGTTTTAAAATGGACTGGGTTCCAAAGATCAACTGATCCCACTCTGTGTTGGAACAACTATGGAGGCATATCGTCAGACTTTGGTTTGTTGGTAGTGGTTGTTCCAGGCAAAAGAGAGGACGCATCTCTCAACTGTGCAACACTCCGAACTTTGTTTGAGACTATGTGTCCTTTACGGGAAAGGAAGAAAGGAAGGCATCACACATGCGGTTAGTGCTTAATGACATGAAGAATTTTCGGATATGTTCTGAAATTATGTGTGCTGTTCTCAGACCTTCTAGATGCAAATTCAATCGGTTAATTACGGTTTGAATTTTCTTCTCTATACTCCTGAGTTTATCTTAAACTGTTTCATTTTGAAGACGATTATTTTCTTTCATATAGTTTTTTGTTAGTAGGTATTGTTTGGGAAGTGATATCAAGAAAGTGATAACGGCCAATCTAAAACATGTGTAAGGGACTGAATCTGAATTGTCTAGACTCTATGTTCAATATGCTGGTAGGCACAAAGGATTTGACAGTTTGGATTTAGATAGGATTGTTCGGACTGACCATACGACGCTCGGGTAGATTGAGAAATGAGATAAACATGGGAACCCAGAGGATGCACTAAATTAATACGCATATAGAACTGTGACTTAATTTTTCCTTGATGTACGGACTTATGTCCTTAATTCTGGTTCTGATAGGGCAACTGGGGGGTTCTAATAAACTAGGTCTATAGGAAATTATTTTCTTGCTTTCTATCTGTCAGTCATATGTTGCTTCCTGTGCGTGATTGGAAGAGATCCAACCTGGATTGCAACATATGCAAATGTATTTCTACGCACCTCCTTATCTTTGAAATTCTTTATATCTATTAGCCATATGTTGTCCCCTCTGCGTGGTCGGAAGATCCGACCTGGGACACAACATATGCAACATTCTACCTCTCAATCCCTTTATCTTTGTTAGTCATATGTTGTCCCCTCTGCATGATTCAAAGAGATCTGACCTGGGACACAACATATGCACCTATTTCTAAATCTGACTTCCTCCTTAATATTTGTTTAATCACCTAACGTAAGGAGTTCTTTGGAAGTTCTTGATAACCAGGGTATATCGGGAAGTGGGGGGCACGTTCTAGTGCAACTAAAGGCGAACCATTTAGAGGTTTTCTGTAGATCTCGCAGCTTAATTTAAGTGGACAACAATACCCGTGGTCGTCGTCAGCTAAATGGTTTATTTACAAAAGTTTGTCAGTATTTCTCATGTTTCAGTGCACCACATTACCAGCAATTGACCAGATCTATTTATGAAGGTGAAGATACTGATAAACAAAGTTAAGACTGTCTCACAACTTTGATCCCAAATATTTTTGTTTTTTGTGAAATTTGTTCATAGTTTTCCTCTATGCACAAATTTAGGGGGAGAATTAAAAATTTTAAAACCAAACAAAAATCAGAAAAACGAAAAATCCAAAAATAGTGTTACTTTTTCTTTATTTGTTTTCAGAAAATTTGAAAAATCCAAAAATATTTTTGTTTCTGTTTTATTTTTCAGAAAATATGAAAAATCCAAAAATATTGTGTGCTAAGTTTTCTTTTAGTTTTGTTTTGTATTGAAAAGTGAATTCAGATGTAGATGAAACTCATGGAGTCTATGTCGGAAATTTCTGAGTCAAGGCTTCATGCGTGAGCATCGAAGAATTCTCATTCGAAGGAGCAAGAAATGAAGATTATTCCTTCAACTCTCAATCTGTCAACCCAGAAGCAAGGTAAAGCTGATTCGAAGATTATGTGATAGATTGCATTGAAGCCTCCTCAATTAATTTTTTGTTATTCTTGTACCTGCTGAAGTCATCCAAAAAATTAGTTCTCTATTGTTCTCTCTGATATTCTCTCTGAAGATTCTCAAACTGAAAGCGCTATCTTTCAAGAATCAGTACATCAGGCCTCCTCACCCAATGTGCGTTCAGAGCCAAATAATGAAGGAAAGCCCAACTGCTCAAGATGAAGTCATTCATTGAAGATTCATCAAGTTCATCTTGAAGTTGTGAAGAATTTGAAGATTAATGCTGAAGCCAAGCTCCCAATGAAGATTGATAAGAAAATCCAACTACCTTTTTAGGGGGAGTTTGTTGGGTCAATTAGAAAAGAAAGCTATACACCTAGGGGTAGATTGTTGGTTCTAAAATATTTGTTTACACTTTACTTTTCTAGGCATTTCTATTTTTCAGTCTAGGACCATAAAGGGCCTGGTGTTTATGGCTGTTTGGGATAAAAGTTTGGTTGTTCACGGTTGTAAGGTGTTCACGGCTGTGAACATGTTCACGGTCGTGAACCTATTTGCGGCCAGGATTGTATGTACGGCCGTAAACTCGTGTACAACTAATTATCCGCTATATATAAGGCTTGTTAGTGTCTATCAGGAGGGATGAACAGAGTGAAGTGTACGGCCTAGAGAGAGAAACTAGAGAGAAGAACTAGTGTGAGTGAATCTCTTGTAAGGAGGATAATTCATATAATCAATTCATTAGATTCATATTATTCTTCTTCTCTTTCTCTTCTAATTTGATCTGGCATCATCCATTTAATTGGGATTCCGCACCATCAAACGGATCTGACTGATACACAAGAAGATTGATGACCTATTTGACCTATTTGACCAACTCAAACGACATCTTGGTTTTCTAGGACTGACCTTCGGTCATGTTACTATCAGATGAGATTCAGGGATGAGGATGTTCAGAAAACAAACTTTAGAACTCGTTATGGTAATTATGAGTTTGTGGTAATGCTTTTTGGGCTCACTAATGCCCCAACATCATTCATGGATCTCATGAACCGGGTCTGTAGGTCGATGTTGGATTGGTTGGTGATTGTTTTCATTGATGATATTTTGGCCTATTCCAAGACCAAGGAGCAGCACGAGCAACATTTGCGAGAGGTGTCGGAGACCATGATGAGGGAGAAGCTTTATGCCAAATTCTACAAATGTGAGGTTTGTTTGCGTGAGGTGCAGTTTTTGGGGCACATCATCAACCAGGAGGGAATCTTGGTGGAGCCGGGCAAACTCGAGGCTGTGATGCGTTGGAAGGTCCTGAGAAATGCATCAAAGATTCGGAGTTTCTTGGGTCTTATGGGGTATTATCAGAGATTTATTCATGATTTCTCCAAGATTGCGGTGCCTCTGACCTGCCTGGCCAAGAAGAATGTTGTAACATCCTGTTTCGGATCGTCTGAGATTAGGGTTTGTGGGCTGCAACATGGGCATGAGGAATTCTTGGGGTTGCAACAAGTTGCTAGAAGCGTAGGGCATCTCGACACCTTTCCGTGAGTATGAGGTTCATTGGAATCGGAGTTCTATCGAGGAAGCTATGGAAGTTTGAAGTTTTGGCAGGATAAGTCCCTCATTTGAGAAAGGTGGCAGTTGAGTACGCTAGGTGTACATGTGTGTACGCTTAACGTACTCATGTGCGTGACTTTTAAGCGGAGGCTCCTAGTACGCTGGGTGTACCATAGGGTACGCTGGGCGACTAGGCTCAGAATGAGAAACCCTAATTGAGGAGTGTCCCTATATAAAGAATGAGATGGCCTCATTCCTAGCCACCGTCCTAAGTCAATAAACCCTCTTAAACCGTAATCCTCGTTCTTGAGCTTGTGTGTGTCCACTTGAGAGCCTTAAGTGATTTTATGTATTCGTGGAGTAAAGAAGGAGCTTTGGAGAAGAAGGAGTGAAAGTCTGTTGGGTCTAAAATATTGGTTTATACTTTACTTTTCTAGGAAATTGTATTTTTCAGTGTGGTACCATAAACGGCATGGTGTTTATGGCTGTTTGGGTTAAAAGTTTGGGTGTTCATGGTTGCAAGGTGTTCACGGCCGTGAACATGTTCACGACCGTGAAGATGTTCATTGCCATGAACCCATTTGCGGTTAGGATTGTGTGTACGGTCGTACACGGGTTTATGGGTGTCTGTCAGGGGGGATGAACAAAGGGGAGTGTATGACCTAAAGAGAGAAACTAGAGAGAAGAACTAGTGTGTGTGTGTGTATGTGAATCTCTTGTAAGGAGCATAATTCATATCATCAATTCATTAGATTCATATTATTCTTCTTCTCTTTCTCTTTTATTTTGAATTGGCATCATCCATTTGATTGGGATTCCGCACCATTAAACGGATCTGATTGATACACAAGAGGATTTGGCACTTACAAGTAGTCGTGAAACAGTGTACAGCCAACTATCCCCTATATATAGGGCTTGTCAGTGTTTGTTAAGGAGGGATGAACAGACGGGAGTGTACGGCCAAGAGAGAGAAACTAGAGAGAAGAACTAGTGTGTGTGTGTGTGTGAATCTCTTGTAAGGAGCATAATTCATATCATCAATTCATTAGATTCATATTATTCTTTTACTCTTTCTCTTCTATTTTGATATGGCATCATCCGTTTGATTGGGATTATACACCATCAAACGGATCTGATTGATACATAAGAAGATTTGGGACTTACAAGTTGTTGGGTCTAAAATATTGGATTAGACTTTACATTTCTAGGCAATTGCATTTTTCAATCTAGGACCGTAAACGGCCTGGTGTTGATGGCAGTTTGGGTTAAAAGTTTGGGTGTTCACAGTTGTAAGGTGTTTACGGCCGTGAACATGTTCACGACCATTAACCCATTTGCGGCCAGAATTATGTGTACGGCCGTACACAAGTTTACGATCGTAAACCCGTGTACGGCCAACTATCCCTTATACATAAGGCTTGTTAGTGTCTGTTAGGAGGGATGAAGAGAGGGGAGTGTACGGCCAAGAGAGAGCAACTAGAGTGAAGAAGTAGTGTGTGTGTGTGTGTGTGTGTCTGAATCTCTTGTAAGGAGCATAATTCATATCATCAATTCATTAGATACATATTATTCTTCTTCTCTTTCTCTTCTATTTTGATCTGGCATCATCCGTTTGATTGGGATTTTGCACCATCAAACGGATCTGATTGATACACAAGTAGATTGGGGACTTACAAGTGGTATTAGAGCTTGGATTGTATCAACCAATTTTGTCAGATCTGGAGCGTATTTGATCTTATTTTTGAAGGATTTCTGCATTTTCGGATAGATCTTAGAAAAATAAGGGGGGTTTGTTCTTCACGTTTTTCATAAAAATGAGTTTTTGATCGAGTTTTGGAGCTACAAAGTCGAAAAAACATTGTTTTTGGTCGTAACCAGCGAGGGAGTGGCGGCGTGTACGGCCAGCGGTTAGGGTTTTCGAAGCGTTTGCGGCTGAAAACGATTTACGGTCTGGAGACACGTGTTCAAGCAGGTGGGTTTGCGGTCCTCGGTTTACGGCCAGCCCCGTACGTGTCCGGTCGGGATTTGCGGTCTGAAGTTCACGACCAGTCTCGCACGTTCATGGCCAGCCTTGCTTCGGAGTTTATAACTCAACAACATCGTTCTTGGCCTCGCACCTCATCCTCGCACGCGCATCAACAAAAATTAGAATCGATTTTGTGGGTTGCCAGGGATCGAACCTAGGTCCCCTGATTCCTCACCCAAGCGCCTCTTCCAACGCATCTAGGCTGGGAGATGATATCCTCCTTCCAGATTTAATTCAAAAGGCTTCTTATTTCGATACAACTTTCGCATTTTTAACACTTTTAACCCAAAAATCAATTTCTTTTAATTTTAAAATCTATTTTTCAACCAAAAATTTTAGTTTTCAATTTTTGACTTTTATTATTGACTTTTGAGCTAAAATTTTGACTTTGACTTTAAAGTTTGACCTTGGACTTTGGTTTTTGACTTTCTCGTTTAAACTTTCAAATTTTCAAATTTGACTTTTAAGTTTGATTTTTTAAATTTGACTTTTAAGGTTGACTTTTGAGTTTTTAGTTAAAGGGCATTTTTGGTAAACAATGAGTTCATAAAACATTTCGGTCAATGAAGTTTCATGTTCTCAAACTTGTGTTAAAACTGTTAAATTTTTACATGAACAAATTGAATTGATAAAGAGAGAGAACGAGGACCTAAAATACGAGAAGTATGAACTTATGAAAGACCAGAGACCATTAAAAGAGAAATTAGAGCCCAAAATCAAGGACTTTTGAACACTTCAAGAAGAATATAGCAACAAATGTGAAAATTATAACTATATTAAAAGACAACTTGCCTCTGTGACTGCTGAGCTTGACACATTGAAACACAAATTTGAAAATGAAGATTTTAATTTTAGAAAATATGATGTGTCAAGTGAGGTAGTTTCGTCGACGATTGAGAAGCAATTAAAATTTAAAGATAATCAATCTAAGGGATTAGGGTATCACAGTGTTCCACCTCCCTTCAATGACAACTATATCGCACCCCTTGAAACTAATGAGGAAGACACACCTGCTCAGTTTGGCCCACTCCTTGAACCGGCTCCAGTCAAGACTGAACAATTAGGGCTAACTGAGGGTGTTAAGGTGAAGAATACTGATGTTTCTACTTCCTATGCAGGTAAAGTAGTAGAGGATGAGAACAAGGAGAACACTATTAAACAAACCAATAACTCCTTGAACTCTGAATCTATTGCTTCTAATCAACATGTTCTTGAAAAATGCATGCCACCAAAACATGCAAAGCAGACTACTTGTTGCAAGTGTGCATGTGGGAACAACGAGAGACAAGACAAAGGCGCACCACCAGGGGCAGGAAGAAACAACTTCTTAGTGAATTAAAAGACATTTTTTCACTGTGGAACACCTGGACACATTTCTCGAAACGGTCCAAATCGCGCATACGTTCCCTACTTTGCACAAGGATGGTAGAGCGCGCCAAGAGGGAGATACTCCAAAAGAAACCCCTCGAGGCCACGTTCAAGAAATGGTGACTGGAATGCCATGAAGGGAAAGAATTCAAATCCCAAGGCCAAGAATCCATCTCCCAAGGTCAAGAGGGGAATGTCGGCCAAGAAGCCAAGATCAAGAGATGTTTCTATGAAGCCTAGACCAGTTAGGTCAAAGTCATCTCGGCAGCCAATTTCAAGTTCAAAATCAAGTGCTGAGGCACCCATCCACTCGAAAAAAGAAATGGGTTAAACCCAACTACAGATGGATACCAAAGGTTCAATCTCCTAAATTTTCTAATGATTCTAATATTTCTACGTCTTCTATTTGTGATAAGCAGGATATGTCATGGGAGAGAGTACCTTGCAAAGATGACAAAGGTCAACCCAGTTTTAAAATGGACTGGGTTCCAAAGATCAACTGATCCCACTCTGTGTTGGAACAACTATGGAGGCATATCGTCAGACTTTGGTTTGTTGGTAGTGGTTGTTCCAGGCACAAGAGAGGACGCATCTCTCAACTGTGCAACACTCCGAACTTTGTTTAAGACTATGTGTCCTTTACGGGAAAGGAAGAAAGGAAGGCATCACACATGCGGTTAGTGCTTAATGACATGAAGAATTGTCGGATATGTTCTGAAATTATGTGTGCTGTTCTCAGACCTTCTAGATGCAAATTCAATCGGTTAATTACAGTTTGAATTTTCTTCTCTATACTCCTGAGTTTATCTTAAACTGTTTCATTTTGAAGACGATTATTTTCTTTCATATAGTTTTTTGTTAGTAGGTATTGTTTGGGAAGTGATATCAAGAAAGTGATAACGGCCAATCTAAAACATGTGTAAGGGACTGAATCTGAATTGTCTAGACTCTGTGTTCAATATGCTGGTAGGCACAAAGGATTTGACAGTTTGGATTTAGATAGGATTGTTCGGACTGACCATACGACGCTCGGGTAGATTGAGAAATGAGATAAACATGGGAACCCAGAGGATGCACTAAATTAATACGCATATAGAACTGTGACTTAATTTTTCCTTGATGTACGGACTTATGTCCTTAATTCTGGTTCTGATAGGGCAACTGGGGGGTTCTAATAAACTAGGTCTATAGGAAATTATTTTCTTGCTTTCTATCTGTCAGTCATATGTTGCTTCCTGTGCGTGATTGGAAGAGATCCAACCTGGATTGCAACATATGCAAATGTATTTCTACGCACCTCCTTATCTTTGAAATTCTTTATATCTATTAGCCATATGTTGTCCCCTCTGCGTGGTCGGAAGATCCGACCTGGGACACAACATATGCAACATTCTACCTCTCAATCCCTTTATCTTTGTTAGTCATATGTTGTCCCCTCTGCATGATTCAAAGAGATCTGACCTGGGACACAACATATGCACCTATTTCTAAATCTGACTTCCTCCTTAATATTTGTTTAATCACCTAACGTAAGGAGTTCTTTGGAAGTTCTTGATAACCAGGGTATATCGGGAAGTGGGGGGCACGTTCTAGTGCAACTAAAGGCGAACCATTTAGAGGTTGTCTATAGATCTCGCAGCTTAATTTAAGTGGACAACAATACCCGTGGTCGTCGTCAGCTAAATGGTTTATTTACAAAAGTTTGTCAGTATTTCTCATGTTTCAGTGCACCACATTACCAGCAATTGACCAGATCTATTTATGAAGGTGAAGATACTGATAAACAAAGTTAAGACTGTCTCACAACTTTGATCCCAAATATTTTTGTTTTTTGTGAAATTTGTTCATAGTTTTCCTCTATGCACAAATTTAGGGGGAGAATTAAAAATTTTAAAACCAAACAAAAATTAGAAAAACGAAAAATCCAAAAATAGTGTTACTTTTTCTTTATTTCTTTTCAGAAAATTTGAAAAATCCAAAAATATTTTTGTTTCTGTTTTATTTTTCAGAAAATATGAAAAATCCAAAAATATTGTGTGCTAAGTTTTCTTTTAGTTTTGTTTTGTATTGAAAAGTGAATTCAGATGTAGATGAAACTCATGGAGTCTATGTCGGAAATTTCTGAGCCAAGGCTTCATGCGTGAGCATCGAAGAATTCTCATTCGAAGGAGCAAGAAATGAAGATTATTCCTTCAACTCTCAATCTGTCAACCCAGAAGCAAGGTAAAGCTGATTCGAAGATTATGTGATAGATTGCATTGAAGCCTCCTCAATTAATTTTTTGTTATTCTTGTACCTGCTGAAGTCATCCAAAAAATTAGTTCTCTATTGTTCTCTCTGATATTCTCTCTGAAGATTCTCAAACTGAAAGCGCTATCTTTCAAGAATCAGTACATCAGGCCTCCTCACCTAATGTGCATTCAGAGCCAAATAATGAAGGAAAGCCCAACTGCTCAAGATGAAGTCATTCATTGAAGATTCATCAAGTTCATCTTGAAGTTGTGAAGAATTTGAAGATTAATGCTGAAGCCAAGCTCCCAATGAAGATTGATAAGAAAATCCAACTACCTTTTTAGGGGGAGTTTGTTGGGTCAATTAGAAAAGAAAGCTATACACCTAGGGGTAGATTGTTGGTTCTAAAATATTTGTTTACACTTTACTTTTCTAGGCAATTCTATTTTTCAGTCTAGGACCATAAACGGCCTGGTGTTTATGGTTGTTTGGGATAAAAGTTTGGCTGTTCACGGTTGTAAGGTGTTCACGGCTGTGAACATGTTCACGGTCGTGAACCTATTTGCGGCCAGGATTGTATGTATGGCCGTAAACTCGTGTACAACTAATTATCCACTATATATAAGGCTTGTTAGTGTCTATCAGGAGGGATGAACAGAGTGAAGTGTACGGCCTAGAGAGAGAAACTAGAGAGAAGAACTAGTATGAGTGAATCTCTTGTAAGGAGGATAATTCATATAATCAATTCATTAGATTCATATTATTCTTCTTCTCTTTCTCTTCTAATTTGATCTGGCATCATCCATTTAATTGGGATTCCGCACCATCAAACGGATCTGACTGATACACAAGAAGATTGATGACTTATTTGACCTATTTGACCAACTCAAACGGCATCTTGGTTTTCTAGGACTGACCTTCGGTCATGTTACCATCAGATGAGATTCAGGGATGAGGATGTTCAGAAAACAAACTTTAGAACTCGTTATGGTAATTATGAGTTTGTGGTAATGCTTTTTGGGCTCACTAATGCCCCAACATCATTCATGGATCTCATGAACCGGGTCTGTAGGCCGATGTTGGATTGGTTGGTGATTGTTTTCATTGATGATATTTTGGCCTATTCCAAGACCAAGGAGCAGCACGAGCAACATTTGCGAGAGGTGTCGGAGACCATGATGAGGGAGAAGCTTTATGCCAAATTCTACAAATGTGAGGTTTGTTTGCGTGAGGTGCAGTTTTTGGGGCACATCATCAACCAGGAGGGAATCTTGGTGGAGCCGGGCAAACTCGAGGCTGTGATGCGTTGGAAGGTCCTGAGAAATGCATCAAAGATTCGGAGTTTCTTGGGTCTTATGGGGTATTATCAGAGATTTATTCATGATTTCTCCAAGATTGCGGTGCCTCTGACCTGCCTGGCCAAGAAGAATGTTGTAACATCCTGTTTCGGATCGTCTGAGATTAGGGTTTGTGGGCTGCAACATGGGCATGAGGAATTCTTGGGGTTGCAACAAGTTGCTAGAAGCGTAGGGCATCTCGACACCTTTCCGTGAGTATGAGGTTCATTGGAATCGGAGTTCTATCGAGGAAGCTTTGGAAGTTTGAAGTTTTGGCAGGATAAGTCCCTCATTTGAGAAAGGTGGCAGTTGAGTACGCTAGGCGTACATGTGTGTATGCTTAACGTACTCATGTGCGTGACTTTTAAGCGGAGGCTCCTAGTACGCTGGGTGTACCATAGGGTACGCTGGGCGACTAGGCTCAGAATGAGAAACCCTAATTGAGGGGTGTCCCTATATAAAGAATGAGATGGCCTCATTCCTAGCCACCGTCCTAAGTAAATAAACCCTCTTAAACCGTAATCCTCGTTCTTGAGCTTGTGTGTGTCCACTTGAGAGACTTAAGTGATTTTATGTATTCGTGGAGTAAAGAAAGAGCTTTGGAGAAGAAGGAGTGAAAGTCTGTTGGGTCTAAAATATTGGTTTATACTTTACTTTTCTAGGAAATTGTATTTTTCAGTGTGGTACCATAAACGGCATGGTGTTTATGGCTGTTTGGGTTAAAAGTTTGGGTGTTCATGGTTGCAAGGTGTTCACGGCCGTGAACATGTTCACGACCGTGAAGATGTTCACTGCCATGAACCCATTTGCGGTTAGGATTGTGTGTACGGTCGTACACGGGTTTATGGGTGTCTGTCAGGGGGGATGAACAAAGGGGAGTGTATGACCTAAAGAGAGAAACTAGAGAGAAGAACTAGTGTGTGTGTGTGTGTGTATGTGAATCTCTTGTAAGGAGCATAATTCATATCATCAATTCATTAGATTCATATTATTCTTCTTCTCTTTCTCTTTTATTTTGAATTGGCATCATCCATTTGATTGGGATTCCGCACCATTAAACGGATCTGATTGATACACAAGAAGATTTGGCACTTACAAGTAGTCGTGAAACAGTGTACAGCCAACTATCCCCAATATATAGGGCTTGTTAGTGTTTGTTAAGGAGGGATGAACAGACGGGAGTGTACGGCCAAGAGAGAGAAACTAGAGAGAAGAACTAGTGTGTGTGTGTGTGTGTGAATCTCTTGTAAGGAGCATAATTCATATCATCAATTCATTTGTTTCTGTTTTATTTTTCAGAAAATATGAAAAATCCAAAAATATTGTGTGCTAAGTTTTCTTTTAGTTTTGTTTTGTATTGAAAAGTGAATTCAGATGTAGATGAAACTCATGGAATCTATGTCGGAAATTTCTGAGCCAAGGCTTCATGCGTGAGCATCGAAGAATTCTCATTCGAAGGAGCAAGAAATGAAGATTATTCCTTCAACTCTCAATCTGTCAACCCAGAAGCAAGGTAAAGCTGATTCGAAGATTATGTGATAGATTGCATTGAAGCCTCCTCAATTAATTTTTTGTTATTCTTGTACCTGCTGAAGTCATCCAAAAAATTAGTTCTCTATTGTTCTCTCTGATATTCTCTCTGAAGATTCTCAAACTGAAAGCGCTATCTTTCAAGAATCAGTACATCAGGCCTCCTCACCCAATGTGCGTTCAGAGCCAAATTATGAAGGAAAGCCCAACTGCTCAAGATGAAGTCATTCATTAAAGATTCATCAAGTTCATCTTGAAGTTGTGAAGAATTTGAAGATTAATGCTGAAGCCAAGCTCCCAATGAAGATTGATAAGAAAATCCAACTACCTTTTTAGGGGGAGTTTGTTGGGTCAATTAGAAAAGAAAGCTATACACCTAGGGGTAGATTGTTGGTTCTAAAATATTTGTTTACACTTTACTTTTCTAGGCAATTCTATTTTTCAGTCTAGGACCATAAACGGCCTGGTGTTTATGGCTGTTTGGGATAAAAGTTTGGCTGTTCACGGTTGTAAGGTGTTCACGGCTGTGAACATGTTCACGGTCGTGAACCTATTTGCGGCCAGGATTGTATGTACGGCCGTAAACTCGTGTACAACTAATTATCCGCTATATATAAGGCTTGTTAGTGTCTATCAGGAGAGATGAACAGAGTGAAGTGTACGGCCTAGAGAGAGAAACTAGAGAGAAGAACTAGTGTGAGTGAATCTCTTGTAAGGAGGATAATTCATATAATCAATTCATTAGATTCATATTATTCTTCTTCTCTTTCTCTTCTAATTTGATCTGGCATCATCCATTTAATTGGGATTCCGCACCATCAAACGGATCTGACTGATATACAAGAAGATTTGGGACTTACAAAGTCCAGGCCTTGGATCTGAGCATATTTGAGTTGGGAGCTTCATCATGAGGTATAAATCTCCAAGCTTTCTCACACTTTTGTTTTGAGCTTCATATTAGAGTATTTTACGATTTTTGTCCCAAAGTTGGAGACTTTATGAGTTATTGAGCTCCAGAGACTCTGACCAACCCCATTTGAGTGTATTTAGTGGTGTTGTGTCATAAAAATCAAGCCTTGGATGTTGGAATCAATCCATGCACGAGTTATGAGCATTTTGAGTTAAGAGAGTGAGTGTTTTGGGTGTTTGCGACCATATCAGCCATGCAAAGTCTTAAAGTCACTGACTTTTTGGAGTAAGGGATATTAGGTAATCCAGAAATGTGCTTTGAGTCAAGGTCTTAACCGATTAAGACTGTCACACCCCCAAACCAGAACGGCGGAAGCGTTCGAGGGCGGATGACTTCATGTAGTATCGAAACAGTTGAATACATAGTAAAGAAAGTAACACAACCATCATATATATAATTTGAAAGTTTACATTGTAGAAAAGTACTTGTTTCAAAAGAAATTACAATATGATGTCAAAATGAAATTAAACTAACGCCGCAGCTGTAACAGCCCGAAATCTCAGGTATTATTAAATTATGTTTTTAGGGTAATTTAAGAGGGGACTCGGCGAGTTGGAGCCTAGACTCGCCGAGTAGGATCGCAGGCTTGGTCGCGGAATCGCGGTTGGACTCGACGAGTCCAGATATGGACTCGGCGAGTCGACGCTGTTCAGCGGAAACCCTAACCGTTTGGTTTTGGAACGTATATAAGGCACTTATAGGCCGTCATTGTTCGTCTTTAGTCGACTGAGAAGAACCCTAAACGGCTGTGGGCATCTAGAGCAAGATTGAAGGGTATTAGGGCTTTTGAAGAAATTGTTGTGCAAGGAGGGGAAGAGTTTTGGCCAAAGGAACAGCAAGGGATTCGAGTTCTGCGGTTTGGGGACACAGAGAGTGCGTTATTCAGGTAATATCTCAAATTCTTTCTGTATTGTTGATGTGTGCATGGATTTAGGGTTTACGGAACCCATTTGGTGATTAGACGAATTAATACATTGTTACCCAAACGACTATAACCCTGTATTAGGACCTTTAGAGGTCCAGAAGGTCCCATGCTTGTGTATTTCGGGACAAAACTTATCTCAGGAAGCAGTTTGATCGACTGCATGGCATGGACTCGCCGAGTCCGATGAACAGACTCGGCGAGTAGCTTGGAGATTGACTGGAACTCGCCGAGCTGTTCTTCAGACTCGGCGAGTGGAGTCGGGGTGGCCCCGCGATTCTTCCACGAGGATCTCGTCGAGCCAAGAGGGATACTCGACGAGTAGAAAGGGAACATCAGGGGAAGTTGGGGAGGACGTCTAGACTCGCCGAGTCGCCATGGCACTCGCCGAGTCCGGTCGAGTTGACCATTGACCGTTGACCAGAGTTGACCTAAGTCTGTCTTCTTAGGGATAGTCACACTCATAAGATATAAGTGTTAATGGGAGATATGTGTTGTTATATGGAGATTGTAGCTCGTCGAAGTGTGCAAGAGTGATTTCAGGATTTGCTAGCTTTCAGCATTCACGAGGTGAGTCTTCTCACTATACTGTACCCGGAAGGGTTTGACTGTGTGACCGGAAGGTCGGATATGATATGTGATATGTATGCTATATGTGGTAAGTTAGTTGTTATATGTGTGCTATGTATGTCATGGGCCGGAAGGCGATTATATTATGGGCCGGAAGGCGATATGTCGTGTGATGGACCGGAAGGTCGGCGTGGGTAGGACCGGAAGGTTTACCCAGCAGGGACGGAAGTCCCCTGAGACACATGGACCGGAAGGTCAGGGCCTGGAAAGGCGTATGTGCGTAAGTAGTATATTGGGGAACTCACTAAGCATTTATGCTTACAGTTGTTATGCATGTGTTTCAGGTACTAGCGAGGACCGTGGGAAGGCGCCGGCGTGATCGATACACACTGAAGAATGTTTTTATGATCTTGGGATTTAGACTATTTGTATTGACATAATACTCAAACTATTTATGCCTTGTTTTGGATGGAAATACTTATTTTAAAATGAAAAAAAAAAAAAAAAAAAAAAAGTTTTGAAAATTTGCGTTGTTACAGCAGCGTCCCTTCTTCAAAAGCAGTAGTTTACCTGTATTACTGAATCCCTGAGAAATACAAGTAGTTTTGAAAGAGTAGGTCAACATTTAAGCTGGTGAGTTCATAAGTATTTAGTGACAATGTTTGTATGAAATAGAATGAAAATCGTTTGTATATGTTTAAATGTTCCTAGAAAATCCCATATTTTCTACTACAGTAGATGGTAGTTTAATTCTTCCAAAACTGTAATGCAATAGTGCTTTTCATGCCTAAGATAGTAGGTTTATGTATAAATCGCTAACGCATTTGAAAAACCCCGTAAATCAATGTGTTTTTAATACTCCATGTGAGTCTTATAACCATGCTATTTGACCAGGATGCCTATAACAACGTTCTTCAGGCGTTGGAAAGTCATGACATTTGTCTCCCCAGGCCTGCCGGCCTAGCTATACCTAACAGCTTAGGTGCGGGAATTTCAATCCCGTATAGATCTATACACAAGTATCACGCTCCCCTACAAGGAATTATGGTATATAATATAGGACTTAAAATTCATCTTGAAAGTACGTGAAATGTCTCACAAAACTAACTATAAAACAGATTTATGTATGAAAATGTCCATTTGTTCTTGTATATGAAAGTATGTCCTTGATATAGTATTCGTTAGTATGTAAATGTTCATGATTTTCTCGTAAACTATACCTACTATAGTTTCTCAAAATGTGTGTTTCGTTTGTATAGTAAACCCTAGTGTAATGCTCACTTGTTATGAAAAGTATAACTTCTGTAGTGCCATAAATGAACACATATACTTAAAGTATAAACATAGTGTTTGATTTGTATATATATATAACAACATATTTCATTTCAAAAGACAAGATGTTATCGTGATATATTTTGCGTACGAAAGTTTCCATATAGTAGTTATGAATCACATATGATTCACTTGATAAAAAGTGTATAATGAAACTTTTATGTAACACATGATAATAACCGTGTGTTTACTTGTATCCCCCCCCCCCCCCCGTAAAAGCGTATAAAAGAATTTATAAAACATTTAAAAGTGTAGATTATAGGGGTATAAACTCACTTGGTTGATTGAAGATAGTGAGATGAAAATTGAGCAGAACTTCGGCTTGTGAAATTCGATTTTCTCGGGATTCTTGGGTATCTCGGGAATGCAAAACCTTCCTTCGGGACTTGTACGTGAAAATCAGGGCTTCGGGAGGGTCTCTGGGGCTTAGAAGCAGAGTTTCAGCACAAGAGAAGAGAGAATTGATCACTAGAACTAGAAACCATCGGTTTCTATTTATAGGCTGAGTTTTGGGGTCTCACGTCGTGAGTTTTGGGTGTCTCACGTCGTGATGCTTAGCGTGATCCTCTTCGACGATTGGACATGGCTGACAAGCTAGAACACATCAGTCAGAAACTCACCTCGTGAGGCACCTGCTATAAGATCAAGTTGTCTCACCGCTAGTACGTCTCATTCATGAAGCCAGTCTATAAGTGGGTATAAGGTTGTTGCCTATAAAATGGCAACTTAATGGGTGTCCACTCTCACCCACCGCTTCCTTGATCGGTGGAGGGTTCATTAGCTGATCGGGTAGGACAAGGACTTATAAACTTTCATTAAAAGTATAATGAATATTATAAGGTAACTAAATGTTTTAATTAAATTCCCAATCTTAGTTACTTTAGGAAAATGTGAATAAGGTGCTAATACATGAAATTACACTTTACACTTTGTTTAAGTCGTTAGTGGAGCGTGTGTGGTTAACCAGCACACTAACTTGGACTTAACAAGGTAGGTAAAGGGTGACTTAAGGTTTATCATAGTATCGGTGGAGCGTGTGTGGTTAACCGGAACATCGATTGAGTGATAAACATTAAGGGTACCAAGTGATTTGCATGGTTAGTTCACACCTCATTTTGTGATCCTTGGTATCCCAGTCTTAAAACTTGGAGGGCACACTCGAGATTGGAACATGTCTTTGAAAAGTTCATTGAATCTCAAAAGAATCTAGGAATTTTTAAGAACCAAATTAAAAACTTAATATTTTAATATTTCGTTTTTGGTGGAAATTGGTGAATCGCCATTCACCTACCTTTCAAATATGTTATTACTTAGATTACGGCATACCTCTTCTAAGTATAATATATTGTGATTGGGTCCTAGCCTTAATATTACATGTGGGTTTTTTATTAAGGACTATATCTATATCTAAACTAATCTATTCTTTCTTCTCACTCAGATGTCTTCAAACAATGTTGTTTCTGACTCTAATCCTAATAGCTCCTTTACCCTTATGAACTTGTGTGGGAAAGTCACTTTTGATAGATCCAACTTCAATGAATGGATCAGAAACATCAGGATGATTACCCGCTACGAGGACAAAGAATATGTCCTCGATAAGGAGCTTAAGGAGATTGATGAGATCACTGCAACTCCCCAGGAGATCTCTGACTTCCGGGAACATGAAAGGGATGCTACCAAAGTGGCATGCATCATGTTCGCCACCATGACTGCAGAACTCCAAAAGTCCTATGAGGACTTCTACCCTTTTGAAATGCACCAAGATTTGATGGAAAGATACCGTCAAAGTGCACGATAAGAGAAGTATGAAATCATCTCTTCCATGATAACAACCCGAATGAAGGATGGTGAACCCATCACGGGCCACATGCAGAAAATGCAAAAATTTGTGGACCGCTTGTTGAAGCTTAATGTGAACTTCCCCGAGGAGCTTACAATAGATATCATTTTGCACTCTTTACCCTCGTGCTATGATCAATTCCGCATGACATATCACATGAATAAGGAAGAGGTCACACTCAGCAAACTTCAAGGACTCCTAAAGACCGTGGAAGGTGGTCTTAAGGGTAAGTCCGGTGTTACTCCTACTCCAACCAACTCCGCCCCTGTCTTGGCAATCAGGAAAGGGAAGGGTAAGAAGAGGAAGACCCCCTCGAAGGGTACCAAGGGTAAGACCCTTGAAGGCTCCTCTTCCAGTGGAACCAAGAAAGGTTTCGTCACTCCTTCTTCTGACCCAAAAGAGGCTGAATGCTTCTATTTTCATGAAAAGGCACATTGGAAGTGGAACTGCCCAAAGTACCAGCAAGATGTGAAGGATGGGAAAGTTTAACCCAACCATGCAGGTATTTACACTATCTTATCTAATAACTCACCCTATTCTAACTCTTAGGTCCTTGATACCGGTTGCGGTATTCATATCTGTTCTGATTTGCAGGGACTAAGAACAAGTGAGAATGTGGAGCATTGAAGAATAAACTTGATCATGGGGAATAGGGAAGTTTCACATGTCACCAAGATTGGAGTTTATACTTTATCGCTAAGTAGTGGGTTGAGTTTAGATTTGAATAAATGTTGTTATTCACCAGAAATGGCAAGAAATATTATTTCCTTTCATGCATTGTACAAACAAGGTTTTACCTTTTCATTTGATAATGAAGTTGGTTCGATTAATGCTTTCTTTAATAATATTCTTTATTTTAAAGCATTACCTTGTGATGGTGTCTATGAAACTGTATTTGTGGTTGATAACTTAGGAAATAATGTATTGTGTATTGATTCTGTTAAAGATAATAACTTGGATAAAGCATCATTATGGCATTGTCGTCTTGGACATATAATCAAGAAACGCATAGGCCAACTCCAAAGGATGGAGTCTTGGAGTCATTTGACCTAAAGTCAAATCATAGTTGCGATTCATGCTTACGTGGAAAAATGACAAAGTCACCCTTCACAGGTTCTTGTGAGAGGGGTGAAGGTTTGTTGGATCTCGTACACACGGATGTGTGTGGACCTTTCAAACATACCACAATGGATGCTAATCGTTATTATTTGACTTTTACTGATGATTACAGTAGATATGGATATGTCTGCTTAATCAAGCATAAGTCAGAGACTTTTGAAAGGTTTATAGAGTTTAAACAGGAAGTTGAGAATCAATTGGGCTGGAACATTAAGACGCTTCGATCCGATCGAGGTGGTGAGTATCTTAGTTCAGAGTTCCTCGACTATCTTAGGGAATGTGGGATTGTATCACAATTGACACCTCCCAGGACACCGCAGTTGAATGGTGTCACTGAGAAGCGTAATCGAACCTTGTTGGATATGGTTCGTTCCATGATGAGTCGAGCTTCGTTACCAATCTCATTTTGGGGGTATGCCTTAGAGACTGCTGCCCATATCCTTAATCTAGTCCCTACAAAGAAAGTTGCCAAAACTCCTCATGAGATGTGGACTGGTAAAGTACCCAAACTAGACCACATCAAGATTTGGGGTTGCGAGGCTTTCGTGAGACGCGAGACTCATGATAAGCTCGAACCTCGAAGTGAGAGGTGTATTTTCATCGGCTACCCACAGAAATCCTTTGGTTACCTCTTCTACAGACCTAGTGAGAATGTGGTCTTTGTAGCTAGGAGGGCTTTCTTGAGAGAGAGAGAGAGAGAGAGAGAGAGAGAGAGAGTTTATAAGCCAAGGAAACAGTGGGAGGCAAGTTGACCTTGAAGAAATTTAAGAGTCAAGTGGTGATGGAACTTCAAACCCTAGCACTCAACTTGAGGAGGAAACTCCTGTTGAGCAAATTGACAAGTCTGTACCTCTAAGGCGTTCCAATGCACCTGAGCATTACTATGGATTCCATATTACTACGGAAGGTGATACACTTATTAGTGATGGGACACTAGTAGGGCTGGATGAACCTAACAATTACGTGGAAGCCATGGCAGGCCCTGAGTCAGCCAAGTGGAAAGAGGCAATGGACAGCGAGATATAGTCCATGTATGACAATCAAGTTTGAAATTGGTTGAGAATGTACCAGGTCGTAAGACTGTAGGTTCCAAATAGATCTTCAAGAAGAAGACCAACATGGATGGTAATGTACACACTTATAAGGCACGACTGGTTGCAAAGGGTTTCTCTCAAACTCCAGGAGTTGATTATTATGAGACCTTTTCTCCAGTGGCCAAGATGAAGTCTATTGGGGTTCTGTTAGCCATCGTTGCATTTCAACTTTCAACTAATTAACAACTATAACTAAAAAGTTTTCTTTAATACTTATGGTATTTAGTTATTACTTATGACTCTTACATATATATATATATATATATATATATATATATATATATATAGAGAGAGAGAGAGAGAGAGAGAGATGACATAGATAGATGAAGTTGATAGGGTTTAGAGAATAAGATTAAGAAAAAGACGACTTAGAGAAACTACTTGTGGGGTGTGTGTATATATTTTCACCGATGAAGAAGTATTTATGATTTAGAATAGAGTAAATTACACAATGGTCTTTATGGTTTAGGCCTTAGGGTAATTTGTGCGTTTGGTCCATAAATTATTTTTTTAGCTTGGAAGGTTCCTACTGTTTGTTTTTGTTACACGTTTAGTCTTTGTCTTACCTAAATCTCTACTTTTCCCTTGATTTTTTTAATTTATTTAAACAAACACACACCGAACCACACCCTAACCTCACCTTACCTACATCACCATTTTTTCCTATTTAAATAACAGTCTTTTATGTAAGATAGGGACCAAATACATAAAGAAAACCAAACAGTAGGGACCGAGCACGTAACAAATCCATTTATGGATTAAAGAAAGAACCTCGCAGATGGAATATTTGCTTTGATGAGAAAGTCAAAGAGTTTGGCTTTTCTAGGAGTGAAGATGAATCTTGTGTATATGTCAAGGCTGGTGGGAGTATGGTTAGCTTTTTGGTACTGTATGTGGATGACATACTACTCATAGGAAATGACATCCCAACTTTGCAGGAAGTTAAGTCGTGGCTTGTGAAGTGTTTCTCTATGAAGGACCTAGGAGAAGCCGCCTATATTCTAAGGATAAGGATCTTGAGAAACCAAAGTAAAAGACTAATTGGACTTAGTCAAAGTACCTAGTTGGATAAGGTGTTGAAGAGATTCAGCATGCAGGACTCCAAGAAAGGAGAATTACCTATTCAGTGTAACACCAGATTGAGTCAGACTCAAAGCCCAAGTACTAAGGTTGAGATAGAATAAATGAGTCGAATACCTTATGCTTCGGTTGTAGGATCGATCACGTATGCTATGACTTGTACTAGACCTGATGTAGCCTTTGCTTTGAGCATGGTTAGCAGGTATCAGGGGAACCCTGGCAAGGCACACTGGACTGCGGTAAAGAATATCCTCAAGTACCTACGGAGGACTAAGGACTGGGTCCTTACCCACGGTGGGAGTGACGACTTAAGAGTTGTAGGGTATAGTGATGCTGGCTTCCAGATTGATAGGGAAAGTTTCCGCTCTGAGTCAGGTTGGATCTTTACCCTAAAAAGAGGAGATATCACTTGGAAGAGTTCCAAGCAAGAGACATTAGCTGATTCTACTTGTGAATCAGAGTATATAGAAGCGAGCGAGGCATCAAAGTAGGCTATATGGCTAAAGAAATTCATTGGAGACCTTGGAGTTGTACCAACTATAAAGGTGCCTATGGAAATTTTCTGTGATAATGAAAGTGCAGTTGCCTTAGCCAAGGAACCAAGGGATCACGGGAGATCCAGACACATCGACAGAAAATATCACTTTCTCAGACATCGCATAGAAGAAGGAATCCTCATGGAAAAGAGGGTATCATCAGATGAGAACCCAGCAGATCCTCTCACGAAGAGAGTGAGACGGGTTAAGCATCTTCAACATGCTCGGAGCATAGGGCTAAAGGATGATATAAGTTTTAGTAGTTAGATAATTTGGAAATTTGTAAAGTGTAATTGACATTTGATGATAAGTAACAGTTGTGTTTATTTATGAGTAAAGTGTTGCTATCTTTTGTCAATCGTTTACTATAATTTCTTTGGCATGTTTTGACTTCCAGAATATTATGTTGTGTTTTACATATTATTCAATTTTTCACAGTCGTTCATAAGTTGGAAGTAAATATGAATTAAGACTGTCATGAAGTTGGTTGTAGGTGTCAAGTTTTGGGACAACACTTCATGAGTACTCATAAGTTCAGAGTATTGGAATCAACCCACGCTCACTGGTATCACTTCATGGAATTTATCTCGAGTGATCGTGAGACGGTAACATCATATAAGTCTTCAAACCTAGAGATATGATTTTTTGCCTATGAGTTGGTTATGCATTGGTTGTACGAAAACACATTGGTAACTCGATGTTATAAAACATGCTTTTGTGTATAATTCAATAAGTAGTAGAGCAAACATATGAGTCGAAGTTTATCTGTTCCTTCTTGGATTAGAAGTTGATATCTGGGCCCCCTCGATGATTTTGTTTTGACCTATGTACCGGGCCCGGTCAGAACTAAGTTGATGTGTTCAATTAGGTTCTTTGTCAAACAAATCGGAAACCGGGAAACAAACTGCTGGACAATAAGTAAGACATTGTTCCATGTATTTGTCTGGCTGATATCTAGAACAAGGGATTATATGATCACTTATCGTAAATGGTGTATCATCATCTTCTCAGTTCCGAGAGACCTTGAAAGAGCGACGATTGCCGATCGGTTCCTGAAGTCATACTTGCAGTTATAGTTATTAGACTTATCCAAGTGGGAGACTGTTGGATAAGGTGTCTAAGTCCATAACTATTTCTGGTATGTACTTGACCCGACCCGGCATGGTCCATTTAGGTTGCATGGCACCATGCATTTGGATAAACTAAATGAGAGAAATAACACTTATGGTTATTAATATATTATAGGTTCTAATATATTAATAATATTATTTAATTAGTTTGATCAAGAATTAATTAAGTGATCAAAAGATAACTAATTAAATAATGGGTTGATTATGTAAATCATCCATAACTTATATAGTGGGCTAAGAGGCTCCATGGATTATCAAGTTGGGTTTCACCCATAGGATGCTCCATGGATGCTCCATGGAGTTAACCCATGGATCATGCAAATGAAGAGTCTTGTTACATTATGGTTTACATGGTGTGACCCTAATGCAACACACTATATAAAGCTCATGTTCTCCCAAAATCGGCACACACAAGTATTATTGAGGGCTAGAGCCTATTTTTGAAGTGTTACACTTTCTCTCCAAGTTTACTCCATAGCATTTGGTGTTGTGTGAATCATTTGAGGCATCACACTTGGGGTGCTAGGCTCACAAGGTTTCAAGGAATCACAATCAACAACAAGGTATGTTATTCTATCTTTCATTTAAGTTATAAATGTTCCCCATGTATGCTAGATAGGATCAAGAACCTTGGAAATCAACTTTGCATGAATTTTAGACAAACATAGATCCAAGGTTATTAAGGTTGCATGTACACTTAGGAAGTGTTGGAATGATCAAAACCCATCAAATTCTTCACCAACGCTCAGTGTAGGGGCTTTCATACGCTCAACGTAGGACAAAATTCCCCATTTACATTTCAACTTCAATACAATTATAACTTCTTTGTTTTTACTCTGTTTTCGGCGATCTTTATATGCACGGAAAGGTATTGATGAGCCTCACAATTTTATCTAGTTACTTTTGATTAAAAACATACCGAACTACAATCCTTAATTCATGCAAGAAGCCTGAAATATCACCATTCGAATTTTTCCATTAGTTCCAAGGCACAATTCGAGGTCCTTAATCACTTAACAAATATTATCAATAGCTTTTAGGGTCTAAACTCTATTCTTTTGAAGCCCAAGAGCTTCCCTCGATCAAATTGCAAGCCGATGTCCCAAAACTAGAACGTCATGAAAAGTAGGTGTTACAGAACATCAAATTGCAGCCTGATGATGCTCGAATTGAGGAGAATGTTGAGGACATTCCTGACACTCCTGATCAATCAGATGTTGATGATAAAGTCTTTTTTTATAGACTTGTCCTCTATTGATGTACAACCTTTTCAGAAAGTGTATCCTTACACTGATACTTTCGGTGACGACGTTGAGGGGAAATAACATATCACTCAAAGGGAACCAAGTGACACTGAATCTGATGAAGATGATGCTCCTATGAGTAAGAAGCGAAAAGCCAAATCTGACCCTGATACTGGTCCTTCCAAGAAGAAATTTAAAGAGCGTATGTTTCTGAGATGGAAAAAATTTGGGGTGTTTCTATGGAAGTGGCTAAGGAGTATGCCAGACAACATAACATTCAATACATTAACCGAATGTATAACAGACAAGATTCCATTATGATTGAAAAGGTTCGTTACTAGCTCTAGCATCCTATCTGATCAAACTGAATGATTGATAAAGTTCAATTTGAAAGCTTAAAAGGAGAAATCTAATCAAGAAAGTGCAATTACCAGACTTAAGATGAATAGCTTTGGACACATATTGATTAGAAGAAGTGATCCTGATCCAGTCATAAAAGTAAGATGCTCTAAGACCAAGACTAAAAGAATTTTTATAGTATATATCACAAGACGTGGTGATAAAGTTAAAGCTACTGGCCAATATACCGAAGTTCTTTCATCTCAAGATTTGGTGAAGTTTTGGTATAAGAAATGAATGCAAATACTTGAGTTGATCAACAAGTAGAAGGGAAATATGTTGAGGAATTGTGGCTTATTCTAGAAAGACTTGTTACAAAGGTTAAGGATCTTGACTTAGTGCCTAAGAACTCAAATAAACCTTCCACATCCTTAACATCTGATTTAGTGTCTAGGAAGAGAACCTTCAAAGGTGTCACATTCTTACTTCCCTATGGCACCAAGGTTGTTGATAACTCTTTACCAGTGGGTGTTCATCCAGTTCAACAAATGTTCGTTCTTTAACCAGAGCATGTCATCTTGTACATAGATGAATCTAAGCACATGTGCTTTAGCATTCAAATGATCTTGCCAAGGCACCCACTAAGCACTTGGTTCATCTTAGAAGTGTGTGTCTTGTCTTCGCAAAACTTGCTCAAAACTATCACTTCTTAATCTCGCGGTAACTGATCAAAAGAAAGAAAGATCTTCCAAGCAAAAACTATTTTTATAATAATATTTTTTTAAAAATATGTAGTTATTTCTCTTTTCATTATATACATATGAAACCTGATAACTCTTTAATTTCCAACATAATGCATCTATAATCACCAAGTCCAGAATGCTCATTCTGGACAATTTTTTTTCTTTTTTTGTGACAAAAAGTATAATTTTGGACTGGTATTCCGGGATTTCAAACTGACACTCTGGACAAAACTCTCAGAGTTCCAAAAAAAACATCGATATTTTAAGAACAAGATCAAAATCCAATGAATAATTATAGAATGTCGAAAAGATATTTGTTTTTTACTTAACTCCAACATAAAGTTACACAAATATAATAAATATGAACTATATACAATACTGGAGCATAGAATTATATATTTGAATGAAAATGGTGATACTAAACATTTCGAAATAGACATTTTGTCATAAGTAGACAAATTTGTTTGAAAAAAAAAACTTTGACATTTGAAGATCAAATCTGGAATAGGACATTCGAAGAGCAGGGCTTATTTTTTTAAAACTAAAAAAGTAGTTATTTAATAAAAACACATATATAATTATTATACACTAGGCGAATGCCCGCGCGTTGCGCAGAAGCATCTATATAACTAAAATCTTTATATGTTTTTTTTTTAAATATAACAATAATGTTATTGTTAAATTTGATATAATAATTCGTATACTAAGGAGATATAATATATTGATTATTTTGAAGAGTAAATTACATGAATGGTCCCTATGGTTTGGGGTGATTTACGCGTTTGGTTCCTAACTTATTTTTTTTTTAGCTCGGAAGGTCCCTACTATTTCTTTTTGTTACGTGATTTGTCCCTAATGTTTGTTTTTGTTACTTGTTTGGTCTCTGTCTTACATAAAAAGACTATTATTTAAATAGGGAAAAATTATGGGTTATGTAAGGTAAGGTGAATGGGTGGGTTGGGGTGTGTTTATTTAAATAAATTAGAAAATCAAGGGAAAATGGTCTTTTTAGGTAAGACAGGGATCAAGTGTGTAACAAAAACAAATAATAGGGAATTTCCGAGTTAAGAAAAATAAGTCAGGGACCAAATATGCAAATTACTCTAAACCATAGGGACCATTAATGTAATTTACTCTATTTTGAATTATATGATAATATATACATCTATTAAAACTTCATAATCTCAATCTTTTGAACGACCTTTATTGAATAAAATAAAATATAATATATAGTTTAATGTTATTTATAGTTGTAGTTATTATTAATTAATTTTTTAAAATTTATTTGTTTAACGTTTTAATTTTTATCATTGTAATTATTTAAAACATCAAACAATTTTTTTTATTTTAAAGGTAACAATATAATCATTTATATAAAATTATTTTTAACTATTGTTATTGTAAGTTATTTTAAGCTAATTATTTAAAAACTTTTAACGATTATAAAAATATCTTTAGGAAATATTTTAATTAAATTGATATTACAATTTAGTTTTTGCATTTAACACTACAATTTATCATTTTTAACTATTGTAAATTGATAATAGTTTACATACAACAACATATTAAATCTAATAAATTAAGTATAATATGTTGAAAGTTAAATACATAACTTTATAATTAGAAGTAAAAATATTATTTTAATATTGAAATTTAGTTTATTTATAATTACACTGTAGGTTTCATACTTATTTAACCTTATTAACCAACTTATAATCATTATTAGAAAGACACTACAATTTATCACTTTTAACTATTTACAAAATATTCTTTAGATTGTTTAAGTTGAACAAAAATTTATATTTAAGGTGATCTTGTAAGGTTATATTTAAATTAACAATTTAAGTATTTTATACAAATTGTTCAAAAGTTGTAGCTTTTAAATGGTAAGGGTTTACATACAACAACATATTAGACCTAATAAATTAAGTATAATATGTTAAAAGTTAAAAACATAACTTTATAAGTAGAAGAAAATATATTCTTTTAATATTGAAATTTAGTTTATATATGATTACACTTTAGGTTTTATATTTATTTAACCTTATTAACCAACTTATATCATTATTAGAAAGAAATTGAAAAGTCTTGGGAGTTTCAAATGAATGTGATTAAAGGAAAAATGAATGGGAGTTTCAAATAAATATGGTGAAAGGATAAATGCTAGCTTTATAAATATATAATAAAATGATAATGATAATGCTAATGATGATAATGATAATGATAGACCTTATGTTTTATTTGAAAACCACATGGCTTTTTAGTTTCACTTAGTTAACAACAACAATGTAAGGGTTTCTTTAACATATATCTTAAACCAAAACTCCTTATTCAACTTTCAACTAATTAACAACTATAACTAAAAAGGTTTTTTTAATACTTATGGTATTTAGTTATTACTTATGACTCTTTATATATATATATATATATATATATATATATATATATATATATATATATATATATATATATATAGAGAGAGAGAGAGAGAAAGAAAGACGACATAGATAGATGAAGTTGATAGGGTTTAGAGAATAAGATTAAGAAAAAGACGACTTAGAGAAACTACTTTTGGGGTGCGTGTATATATTTTCACCGATGAAGAAGTATTTATGATTTAGAATAGAGTAAATTACACAATGGTCTTTATGGTTTAGGCCTTAGGGTAATTTGTGCGTTTGGTCCATAAATTATTTTTTTAGCTTGGAAGGTTCCTACTGTTTGTTTTTGTTACACGTTAGTTTTTGTCTTACCTAAAACTCTACTTTTCCCTTATTTTTTTAATTTATTTAAACAAACACACACCGAACCCCACCCTCACCTCACTTTACCTACATCATAATTTTTTCCTATTTAAATAACAGTCTTTTATGTAAGATATGGACCAAATACGTAAAAAAAAACCAAACAATAAGGACCGAGCACGTAACAAAAACAAACAGTAGGGACCAAGCACGTAACAAAAAAAATAGTAAGGACATTCCAAGTTAAAAAAATAAGTTAGAGAACAAACACAAATTATCCAAACCATAGAGACCATTCGTGTAATTTACTCTATAGAATATTCCAATTCATGTAAGTCAAAACTATACTTTGGGAGTATATTCATTTTGTATTATTTATATATCTTGCTAATATATATATATATATATATATATATATATATATATATATATATATATATATATATATATATATATATATATATATATATATATATATATATATTATCAAATTATTGATGTACACCCCTATTTCACTCATAATGGGGTACATGAAACAATTTGTGTGGTACGTTTATATATATATATATATATATATATATATATATATATATATATATATATATATATATATATATATATATATATATATGCAAAAGTTCAATAGAGAACTATAATTATGGGTTTTTCAAGGAATCAAATCTTTTTTTCAATTTCTAGGGTTTATTCTTTATCGAAAAAATAATCTAAAAATATATAAATTCATATATTAATATTGTGAATGTAAAAAGTATTTTTCGCATTCACCGTGTGAATCCGGATTCACGTTGTGAATTTTCGAAGATTCACATTGTGAATTTGACGTAAAAAAAATCGAATTTTATATCATTGGAAAAAGGATAAAAAGTTATGAATTTCTGTATTTTTAGTTTTTTTTGATAAAAAATAAGTTCTAAACTTTGAAAAAAAGATTGGTTCCTTGGTTCTTTGGTTGGTTATGGTTTTTTATTGAACATCACCCTATATATATATATATATATATATATATATATATATATATATATATATATATATATATATATATATATATATATATATATATATATATATATATATATATAAGTTATTGTATTTTTACCGATATTTTAAACAATGATTATTATTTATGAGATGTATAAAAATATAGAATACTATAACGATTTGTTTTTCTCTAATTGTGATTATTTATTTAACTTAGAGATCAATATGAATTTACAACTCAACTATTAAAAATTGGTTGATGAATTATACTTCATGTGGTTTGTCGAGGAAATAAGCACCAATAAGGCAATAAGACTATCTCCAATATTTTTCACAACAACGGTCGTAGATACCTTCCAGGTCAACAACCTTTACCATCCATTAACCACCCACCACAATCGGAGTACTCTCCATCGAGAACGAAGAAAAAGAAAGAAGAGAAAGACAGAAGAAGGTTGAGAGAGTAGAAGAAAATGGTCGGACGTTGTTCTTGGTCCTCCACACCACAAATCACCACGATCATGCCCCACCATGCAGGTCTGTGCTGATGTGCACGAACAACACTCGCTGTCACGTAGACAACATGCCCCTTCGTTGTCGGTACTCCGAACGGCCTAACAGTTCTAAACCAAACAAATGTGACATAATTAACCAAATACTAATAACAAATTTTGGATATTCAATCTAATGCGATTTATTCCTTCACAACTTTTAATAGTTTCTAATTTAGATTGTAAGGAAAATATGTCATTATAATTGTAATATATTGCTAAAATTAAAAAGTAATCATATGTCGTTTGATGCATTAAATGGTAATTAATTATAAAGTAACACATGTAAATCATATTTTAAGTTAAAAGATGTTTAAATATACTAGTTATCAGTTGTTCATTATAAAATATATTAATGTTTAAATTTATATTTTATTTTTTATTATACTTGTCATTTTTTAACTTTTTTTTATGTGTAACATACAACCATTCGTCTTGTATTTGATAATATAGAGAAGGGATAATATTTGATAGGGAAAAATAACTTATAAGCAGTGTTGCAAAACTCGACCTACTCGGCCGAGTAATTGGAATCGGCCCTCCACCGCGACGAGTTATATGAACTCGGCAAAAAACTCGGATTAAATCAAACTCGGTCAAAAATCGGTCAACCTCAGTTAAAACTTGGTCAACATCTCTCTAACTCTGGCCTACTCGGTATTACTTGGTCTTAGTTGGGCCTATTCAGTCAACAAAGTCAAACTCGGCCAACTCGGTCAAAATCGATCGGTCTCGGTTAAAGGGTCAAAATTATCATAAAAAGTGAAAAACAATCAATAATTTCAAGATTAATATGTATAATACACATAATGATTTATTATTTAACACAAACATGCGATTATTGCTATATATACATCTTAAATTTTTATTAATTATTCTCGAAGTGAAACAATTATGTGTATTTCAGCTTTTATGTATTTACACATAACTAATTTTGTTATATATTTCAATCAAATTATGATTTTAACTTATGATTTTGACATGTATAATTTTTCTAAAAATATTTCTAATGAATTACCGAATCCGAGTACTCGCTACTTGGCAGTCGGCCGAGCAAGTACCGAGTAACAAGTTCTACAACCTTGCTTATAAAGGTAACCAATTATAACTTTTTTTTTTCATATTTGATCAAATTTTGTTTACGTTTGACCTTAAACTTACATAAATGTTGTGTTTGGCGCCACATCTAGTTGATAAATTAACTTATTTTTTGAGTTTTTTTTATGTCTTTGTGTTTAGCAAAAAAAAATAGCATATAAGTTAGCTTATAACCTATAGTTAAAGGTTACCTTTGTTTTTAATGACGGTTAAACTTGTGAAGATAATGAAGTTTTGCAGTTGTACATATTCATTAATTCTCTTTTTTTTTTCTTTTCTTATCGAACAATAAAATTATAATAAGGTCAAATTTATCAAACAACTATTGCTTTTATACAATTTTTGTACTGTTTATATAACTTTTACACAATTGTTAGAAAAATCGTTAGAAACTAAGGTAACATTAATTACCGATCATACTTTTTTAACGTAAATATAAATTTATTGGTTAAAACTTAAATGAAAAAATGTGACAAATATCAAAAAAGGACGGTTGGATTTTCACTATTCGACAAGTAGAGCGACTAATATGTAACTTGTAATAATGTGTAATAAGGGACGGTTTTAATAAAGGGTACACAGTGGTCCGTGCAACTATTGATTTTTCCAGAAGTTGTGCAAAATTTCTTGAAATTTTTCAAATTCTTTTTTCTACAATCATCATGCAACCCTGATTTTCTCGTGACACCTCTACTACAAAATCATGCATCCTCCCCTATGTGTAACTAAATTATACGGCCATTTCTTTTTATAAAAATGTCCATTAGAGGTGCACATATACAATTGTTTGAACTGGTTTTGGTTTTAATCACAGGTTTTTAAAAAACCTAATTTGTTTATAACAATTTCTGTTATAATCATTGTGGGTTGTTTTAGGTTTTTTGATGTGAAATTGCATAAAAAGTTGTTTTTTTTGGTTAAAAACCGGTTGAGTTCGGTTGGAGTAGAAAAAGCAGTTTGGAAGAAAATCGGTTTCAGATATTTATTAAAACATATTAATAATCGACGGTTCAGTTTCAGCATAAAGAAAAGAAAAAACAATTTGAAATATGCACCTCTAATCCGCACAAAACTTTTGTATGAAAACCTCAACCATTCTATGGCGGCAAAATTCTATGAAGGTGTCCGTATATTTTATGGGCCACGGAAATATTGTTATGATATCTTTCAAAGAAGGTAAAGTAAAAATCATAATAATTCAATAAAAAACCAAACACCGTAAATGTTTAAATTGTTGTCAGGTGCAAGGTTTTGAAAACCGGACCGGAGACCGAACCGGTCATCTTACTGGTTCAATGGTTCAGGTGGTCCAACCGGTCGGACCGGTCTCAAAAACCGAAAAAACCGGATGATGTCATAATTATATTTAATTATATAAAAAATACAAAAAATAAAAAAATTAAATATTTTTTAAAATTTCCGGTTTTGACCGGTTTTACCGGTTCAACCGGACCGGTTTTTACCGGTTCGACCGGTTTTTACCGGTTTTCACCGGTTCAAACGATTACCGGTTTTTTGGCCTTTAAGAACCGGATCCGGGACCGGTTCCCGGTTGAACCGGTCGAACCGGCCGGTCCGGTCCGGTTTTCAAAACATGGGTCAGGTGATTGTGCAAAATTATTTCAACGTAGAAACACAAAGAGCATCCACACAAATTCTATCATATAAATCAAACGTAACAAAAAAAGATTGGATCTTTTTAGATTGTTCCAAATGAGCATGGAATTGAAGAGGTCCCCCTATAATCTACATGAGCTATGCATGTCCCTTCACCTGCAACACTCATCATTCTAAGCGTGGTCACATAAATGTCCTCAAAACATAATAGGAATTTTTGTCCTCGTTAAATGTTTGTACGATATAAATGAGACGTAGCAATATGAAAAACAAAATTGGATGTTAATATATATATATATATATATATATATATATATATATATATATATATATATATATATATATATATATATATATATATAGGAAAGATCATGTGACAACCTAAAGTTTTCCGAGAACCCGAGAACTAAGAGTGGAACGTTAGATCAAAACTTTTAATGACCTAGATCAAACATGGCATATTTGTAATTATTAAAAAATTCAATGGTAACATTGACTTTTTATAATAAATTACAAGGGTAGTTTAGGGATAAAAATTAACATACATAATAATTAATCAAAATTAATTTTGAAAATACAACTCTCTCTTATCGTCATTCTCTTTCCCCCAATTTCATCTTCATCCCAGATTTTGAGATGAAATCGTTGAATCTCACCTCTTCATCCCAGATTTTGAGATGAAATCGTCGAATTTCGTCATGTTCTTATTGTTGTCTTCAGTTGCCAGAGTGTATCACCTCCACCTTTTCTCCTCCACACTCATGTGAATCACCAATTGTATCATTATCATTGATTTTCCCTAAAACGCTTGTTATATCTCTGATTGGTTATGTACCACCGTATATCTGGAATAGAAATGGTTGTCTTCAGTCGACGCGCCATTTTCACCATCTTCTTCAATCGTCAGAGTTTACCAACACCGCATCTGCTCTTCCACAATCCTGAATCGTTGATTTGACGTAAAACATAATCGATGTCTCTCATTTCTTACCGATTGCAGTAGATTTGGAATAGAAGTGGCAAAATTATCTAATCAAAGTTGCTTCGTCAATTCACTCAACTTTGATCATCAGGTATCATTAATCCTTACCTACTTGTATTATTCAGTTTTTAATTTGGTATGAAATCAATTCATCTGTAGAATTATCTCTCTTCTTTCATCTAAACTGATACTCTTCAGATTTGGTTGATTTAACTAAGGTTTCTATAACAATGTTTGGATTTAACTAGGTTTTCTGTAACATTGTGTGGCTGGAATTCTTTGATTTTGATTCATTTTCATTTAAATCAATGCATATAATTGTGGCATGCCATCATCATAATATGCAAACCACACCTGGTAATCTTGAAATGAATTTTCCATTCGATTTGAATCAAAATTATGAAAGTGAGGATAAGGAACACTTATTTCAGACTCTTCATCATGTTCATTTATTAGGTTCCACTTATGTTGTTTATGTGTTGATTATGTGATGTGTGTATAACAGAGAGGAAATGGCAGACTTAAAGTTTGAGATCTTACATCTGCTTTGGTTGTTGGTTAGTCAGGCCAGATATCTTTTTATTTTATTTTCTTATTATTCTTTCTTTTTGGTCTGTTTGTTTGTAAACTAAGTTACATGTCATTTTTGTTCTTTATTGTTGGAAAATATTTGATTAATTTATGGATTTTTGACATAATAGAATTTGAGATTTTTATGATTTTTCATAGTTGAACACTCTCCAGATTTTTATGATTTATTTGTATTCAAGTTTTCATATGTTTAGAAATGATTTTTGAATTAAATGACCATCCAAGTTATAAAAACATCACAATTTAACCATACTTCTTATACTTCTTATAGATATAAACACAACAATTAGGTAGAGAACATCTTCATTAAAAAGAATGCTCTCAGATATGCTTGATGTCACAGAATTGCATCTTGTACCTGAGGCTGACGTTCCTATGATGAAATTCAAGTTGAATGGTGTATCTATATATCTTTTCTATGCAAAACTTTCACTTTGGGTCATACCTAAAGTAACTAAACTTTCCTATCTTTCTTTCATCTCCATCTGTTACTAAAAACTAGTTGGTTACTTTACTAATGAACCCTCTTTTACAGGATTTGGATCTTTCTCAGGATTCAATACTGCAGAATGCAGATGAACCGATGGTTCGGAGTCTTAATGGATGCAGAGTTACCAACTAGATCATGTGCTATATCCAAAATGTGATAATTTTTAGGTTAGTTAACTTATTTAAAAAAAATTGGAAGCAAACATTTTGTTTAAAAATGTACGGATAATGTTTTCATAACTTCTCTAAATCTCATTTATGCTTGAATTCAATTGATTTAATCTTATTACTTTCTTTAATTACTCATGACATTAACTTAATTAATGTAATTCTCACATAATCCTATTTTGTTTTCATGACATCTTGAATGCAATTGTAAAGTGATGGGATCAAGGGATGGTATTCCATCATTTCATTATAGATATCTTGACATGAGGAAGTAGGTTCACGACTTTTAGTTTTTATTGAACTTATAATTTTACACGAATCCAGTCCTATATAGGTAATTATGTATGTCTTGATAGAAGTGTCGTACACATAAAGTCTGTTTTGTTTTTCTATAGACCGAATGATAAATTGAAAATATCAAAAGATACCATAAAAACTTCTTCTCCTAACATTGTACTAACTGGATTAATAATTATGAATCTCAACTGTTACACTCTTCTTGAAAATGTCAAAATATACCATAATTAGTTACTAATGATTTATGCTTATATCTTTTTGCCTGTCTTACTAGGTATGCATTATCTATTTACTTTTGTTTTTAAATTGTAACTTTTAGCCTTCATATTTCAATATTGTAATCATTATTTTTTTCATCTAAAAGGATGTTATTTCTATAAGGACTTGGTACAAGTGGAAGAGTTCTTCCTCAATATGTATCTGCACTTTTTTAGTTATTCTTTTACATTATATCAATAAAAATTGTTAGGCTAATTAGAACTCGACTTGGTACTTCCTTTTGATAAGTTTAATTATTTGCAGAAAAGTATTCAATCCTATTGCCAAGTCCTTTCAGAAATAAAAAAAACTATGTTATAAGGTAATTAATTACTTTTGTTTTTCATTAATTTCCGTTTTGACTTTGCTTACATCTTGCAAAAGTTGTGATTAACATGAAGTTGTATGACTTTTATTAAAATGATAAACTTTTTCTTTTTTAATTTTAAACTGATTTGTGCATTTTGTTAACGTATGTGAAATATCATATTTATTAAGGTTCCAAACATTATGCATGCTTGAAATCTTAAAACATGATGTCATTGTGGATGCTTGAAGGCACTGATTGAAGTTTTGTGGATTTCCTCGAGTTATGTGCTTTGGATAGCTATCATTTTTGGCGTTGTTGTTGTTGCTGAATAACCAACAAAATAAAGCAATCTATAAAATGATGCTTCATTTCTTTTATCCTTGCATCAATATCTTCATATGATCCCTTTGCTTCTATGTATTATTTATCTAAACTGAAAATAACTTTCTTAAAATGTATAGTAGTTTTTGGAGAATTTGCCATTATTGTAGCTTATATCTATGTTCCAGCAACGGTTGTGTGCCTCCACTAGGACCATCGAGTATTATTGTGTGGTTTTTAAATAAGAGTGATTAAATTAAATGTTATGTATTTCTTGCAACATAACCGTAATTTCAAATAAGTTAACATTCCCGGTCTGGTATATTTTTTACTGAATGAAAAGTATAGGAAAGTGAGAATACTGTTGTATGTGCTTTGTATAATGGGTTCCACTGTTATTGTCTTTCATGCCCCTTTTGAATACACCATACTATATGGAAGCTGTCTGGGACAAACAAGTAGATTTTCCTTTATTCTACTATCCTAAATTTCAAATAACTTGTTTACAAAATTGTAGGTGATGAGCATGCAAGCAATAGATATCCTAATAAATAATTTGTCTATAAAATTCTAGGTGATAAGCTAGGTAGTTATTTAGAATTAGTGTAAATAAATCTACCGAAAAATCACTTGACCCATGCAAAAGCATAGGTTCTTACCTAGTTAGAAAAGTGTAGGTTTTTTTTGTGTATTTGAATACATTGTATGCAGCTTTACCACATTCACTCTTTTTTTTTTTTTTTTTTGTTTTATATTTTTGATTTATTTAAAAAGTATAATAATAAACTTATATATATATATATATATATATATATATATAGAGAGAGAGAGAGAGAGAGAGAGAGAGAGAGAAAGAAAGAAAGAAATTCAAAATCCTCGTACTTTTTGTTCTTACAAATCTTCCTATCCAATGAAATGATAACATATGTTATATTTAATGCTCATTTAATGGTATTTTAGTATACTAAAATAACACATGTCATCATTTAATTGCGTATGAGAATTTGTAGGAACAAAATTATGAGGATATTTAATTTTCTCATATATATATATATATATATATATATATATATATATATATATATATATATATATATATAGAGAGAGAGAGAGAGAGAGAGAGAGAAAGAGGTAAGTTCAATTGAAAAAATAAAAAGAAAAAGTTGAAAATGGAGGATTATTCTCAGTCAATCATTTATTTTTTTCGCAAAATGCTCTGACATATCGGACTGACGGAGGATGTGTAATAACCATATATGAATATAAATATAAGTGTATTCATATATGAATCCACCCCCTCCCTCTGCCACCAAACACCACCACCCCACCAACCACTACTGTCACCTCCGTCATATTCATATATGAAAAACCACTTTGTCTACATACTTATTCATATACGAATATACATATTGATATATGAATACAATTAGTCATATATGTATATATGTATCCATATATGAATATACGTATCCATATACGTAATCATATACGAATATGACATGTTCCGTCGGCCTGATACACTAGAGTGCTTAAGCCGTAGATTCGAAACTAGTGGCTCAAATTCATTGTCTTATTTTCAACATTTTTTTTCCTCAAATGAACCATCATCTCTCTCTCTCTCTCTCTCTCTCTCTATATATATATATATATATATATATATATATATATATATATATATATATATATATATATAATTGAATAGAAATTACATATATGATTAACAAACAAAAGGTAATTGCTAAACACAATAGTTAGAGATGCTAATATGTTTAGATATTAGTACCCATCATCGTCAACCTATTTAGTTTATATTAAAATTAAATATTACAGTACTTGAGAAAGTTGAAAGAAGAAATGAAAAAAGTAAAAGCAAGAATAAATGATTGGTGGCCTCAAAATGAACATGAACTTTAAGGCTTTCTCTTGTACCAATGGAAGAATCTACCATCCCATTTAAACGTCAAAAAGAACACTAAAATGATATTTAAGTGTTCAATGATCAACATATCCGAAATGATTATGTGTATATTGTTCTTTGGTAAAACATAAAAGTTGCAACCAAAAAAAGATAATCCTCTTGCTGCAATTGGAGGTGGCTTCCGGTTACTTTCTACCTTTTGTGTCTCCTTGTCTAATCACGATAAAAAAACTGAATGATATTTAAGTGTTCAATAATCAACATACCCGAAATGATTATGTGAATATTGTTCTTTTGTAAAACATAAATGATAAGCTTGTTGGTTTATTTGAAATGTGCGGTATATTTGATGAAATTAGTTAAAGTTTTCGGTTGTATAAAATGTTTACAACGAAAAGTAAATGCACATAAGCACCAAAGCGGTAAACATAATTAGCTAATTCGAAATTTTATAAATAATAGTCAATTTATATATATCAGTTATAAAACTTATGATCTGGAGTTAAGCATTTTGACCTTTAAATATAAAAGATGCCAAGGTTCGTTTAACCAATGAATTGGCTAAGTGGGTGTTATTAAATAAGATTTGATGGTGATTTTAAAAAAGAATCATTATACGGTGCAAAATATGGTAAAATGCTTATGAAGTTCATTACTATGTTGACATTTTAGACTAAATTGTTTAGGTCAAAACCGGGTAGAGTGGATAATTAAAATATTCAATGATGTGGACTAACCATACAATACGGTCTGTGCCATTTGACATCACTAGGGGTGTAAATGAGACGAGACAGCTCACGAGAAACTCGATCCTGACTCGAAAAATACTCGAAATCGACACGACTTTAATCGAGTCGAGCTCGAGTTCGAGCTACTCGAGTACCTTATCGAGCCGAGCTTGAGTAGTAAAATACCCGGCTCAGTAAGCTCGCGAGCTAAATTGAGTATTTATAAAATTAAATTTTTATCCTTTATATACTTTTAAATTATTAAAACAATTCAATATTATTATCTTTCAAGCACCGATTACAGAGTAAGGAATTAAGTTGCATTTTGAAACTTTTGAGAATGTTTTGTTTTTTGTATTTTGGATGCATGAAAAATACAATGACATAGATGGTTGCTGCTATATTGACATTAGATGGTTTATTATGATTTTTTTGTTATTTTGAACAATGTAAAAGCATTTGAAATGTTTATAATTTTATATGAATTTAACTTTTTCTTCAATTTTAGTCAAGCCGAACCGAGATCGCGAGCCGAGCTCGATAGTATCGAGTACTTCACGAGTCGAGTTCTAGCTTCAAATTTAGGCTCGAGGCGAGTTCGAGTCGAGCTTCGAGCTCGAGTATTTTAGACGAGCCGAGCTTTGAGCTTGGTAGTACTCGGCTTGACTCGACTTATTTACACCCCTAGACATCACACTTGTGTGGTAACACTAGAACCATTGCCCACCAAAATTTCGGTTAGGTATACCGCATGTCTAAGATTAGAGGTGTTCAGAAATATTCTTACTCGAAAATTCAGAAACTTGAAAATCCAAAAACCTTATCGAAATTATCCAAATTCTCCTACATCCGAAAATTCAGATATCCGAAAATCAGATATCCGATATTTAGGACTTTGCTAAACTTTCTTATATCCGAGATCGAATTTTTTTTTACTTAATTATGTTTTAGTTAAAAATATAATAGATCAAGAGAGTCTAGAGGCTTGGACTACTTTAGTGACTTTACTTATACATTTTTCATTTAGTTTTTGCATTTTTTATGTTACATATTTTCTATTTAAAACATTTTTATGATAATTTAGTATATTTCATATGATTGGTTAAATTAATTAAATGAAAATGAAAACAATATTTTATGGTGTGTCATATATAAGTAAAAGGATGTTTTTTAACCTTAGAATTTCCACATATTTAATATTCGAAATTCACATTCGAGATTTTGAATATGGATTTGGTATCAATATTTATTGTTCAAAATTTTTGGATATCGAAATTTCACGTGTAAGATTTTGAACACCCCTATGTAAAATACATCACATAATCTTCTATCTTTGTTTCATTTACTTGTCAAATTAAAATTTTTTTTTTATTATTTTTATCCTTTCCACTCAATAAATACTAACATTTTTAACCTTTAATTTCACACCACGTTCTTTATTTATCTTATTCGATCATTTTCCATCAAAATGGATTCCAACATCCCCGTCCTAAAATTCAGTCAAAAGAAATATCTTGCAACTAGTTCAACTGCCCCAACTTGAAACATTTTTCTTTTCGAGTTGTTGGTACCGACTTATCGTCTACTAGTTCAATGCATCTATTTATTCACCCTTCCAATTTCAATTACAAAATGTTCAACAATATTGTCTAATCAGGTGATAGGCCCGTATGAACACGAGTATGAATGTATTGATCTTGAAAAATGGTTTACTAAAAATACATAAATAAACATACTTTATTTATTTATATTCAAAGAAAATACTTAAATATATATTGACACATTAGCTTATCTTAAAAAGAGCATTAATATGTTTCTTTTTCTTCTTCAAAACATTTGAAGACGGATTCTAGAGACCTAATAAGAACATTGTCAGTACGGTTTTATACATAATATAATGTTCTTGCCAATGTTATTACATCGGAAGGTGTTTTATCATTTACTTCCTCAACCTTTTCCCTTTTACTCTGCTAGCCAAATTGAAGTAAAGCTTTGTTATCCATCATCATCGTGATCTAGTGCATTAGTTTCTCATTGTAAGATTAAAAAAACTAAGCCATGTTGTGTTTGTAGTCTTTCTCATAAATTATGTTAGTTAACATACTGGAAGAGGGATGACAAGATAGAGGGATAAAGAATATGTGTGTGGTTAAGAGAGATAAAGAGATAGATATGCACACACACACACACACACACACACACAGAGAGAGAGAGAGAGAGAGAGAGAGAGAGAGAGAGAGAGAGAGTGCAACACCTCATGGACTTTAACATTCTCAGCCTATAAAAATATAACTTAAAACATAAAGTGAGAATTAACTGACAGTGTCTAAATGAAAGTTGTATATCTCATTGATCGCTATGCGTGGATATAAAGAATGTTGAAAACAGAGATCATATAAAGAAGATACAATTTTTTAAGAATATAAATTTTCATCTGGGTAGACAAGTTACGCCGCGTGCAAAGACATCTCGACACGGTCCACTAGGTTTTTGCTACGTGTCAACATACGAGAGGAGCCACATCAGCAACCCACGACAAGAAGCTCGGCGTGCATTTATAGTGCGCGACACTCCTCCCTGCCATAAATAGGGTATTCCGATTTCTTTAATTTCCCACATCCTCTTCACTCCAAACTCTTTCGTATCACTCCAAGATTCGACTTTTGGGGTATTTCGGGAGTCTGAGGAAGTCAACTTTAGTGAAGCTCTAAGACAAAGGGTTGTACAAGTAGAAGTACTCGATAACGAATCCCTAGCTATGATCTTCCTGGTTTTCGCTAGGATCTCTATAAGTTAAGCTACGCTTTGTATGTAACTTATATTATATTCATAGTCATTGTTATAAATATATAAATAAGATTTATTAGTAATTCCATTTACAATGCTGATAATTCTACTTACATGAGAGGTGTCTAGAATGGTCATGGTGGTTTGGTTGATCCTTATTTGATAGAAATTTCGGTGTTCATTGGGATTAGTGAAAGGTCTAGCTTTCATTACCAGATTGTCATAGAGACTAATAAGTTAAAGTATTATAGGTTAATACTTTTTCGACGTGTTACCCTCCTGTTGAATCGCCCAGATAGCTTTCAATCGTTTGAGTAACTGTTCAGGTGAGTTATCCCACTATACTATGTATTACAATCTCTATGTTCTTAAGTGTAAATTAGCAGTGTAAAAAGTGTAAGTCTACATGTACTAGTAGAATCTAAAGTGCAGTCTCTATGTGTGTAATTGTTAAGATACTAGACTTAGTTAGGGGATGATTATGGAACGACAAAGAGGTCGGGAGCCTATAGGCCCGAGTGTTAATAAAATGGAGTGTAGGTCTCTAAGTACACATAAATCGTGTTAACGAAATGACGTGTAAGTTGTGAGTACACATAGAATAGTGTTAACGAAATGGCATGTAGGTCGTGCGTACACATAGAACCGTGTTAGTGAAAAGGTGTGTTGGACGTAAGTACACATATTATTGACAGATCGTGAGTTATTACTTGTATACATGTATATGTGTTGGGGTATAAGGTATTTTGGGGAACTCACTAAGCCTCGTGTTTACCCATTTGATTATAAATGGTTTTGGGTACTTCATTAAATCATGAGAAGGGCAAGGTACGAATATACATACATGCATTCGTAACATGTTTCCGCATAAAGTAACTATACTCTTTTATATTTTTGTAAATAATAATAAAAAAAATTGGGATCAAAATCGTGACGTTACAAAGATAGATATATAGATAGATAGATATATAAATAGATAGATAGATAGATAGACAGATAGATAGATAGAGAAAGAGAGAGGAAAGCAACATATTTTCAAGATGGTATTTTAATACGTAGAATGAATGGATATAAAGGAAAAGAGAAAAAAAATGCAGATGGTTATTAAAGCAACCTAACAATCACATATTAAGTAAATTCTTCACATAAATTGTAGTTAAAACTTCTAATAGTTGAATACAGTCAACGTGTTTACAATTATGAAGAGTGTACACACCAAAATGTCTCATATAAACTAGAAAATTCTAGAAATCGTGTATTCCAAAACTTGCATAATAACATATTCAATCTAGCATTTAATTATGGTCCATACATTATATATTTCTTATATAATGTTACAATTAGCATAGACAATCACTCACTTACCCTTAAAAGTACAATTCTAAAAATCTAGTTAACATATCCATCAACGGAAACTTCAACCCTTTATAAAATAACTAAATTTGAGACAGAATTTCAACATGCTTTAGAGATGGATCGTGAAAATATGACAAAGGTGCAACATACATAAGACGCAATAGATGTAGTCCGACAGCAAAAAATAGCAATACTCTTAGTTGTTGTAACCTCTCCTAATTATGTAAGAAGGTATATCACACACCTATACCTTGTAGAAGTAATCAAGGGGCCATGAAACAACAAACAACTTTGGAGAATGTGTTGATAGCGCTTAAGCGTAAAGTGAGCTTAATGTATCACTACCTGAAAAACTCAAAAAAGTATAAAGTTTATAAAAACTTATGTTGTGCATGATAGTCTTACTGACAAAAAAAATATAATATGTTTAGTAGGAAAGTCGGTTATCAAGAAAATATATTCGATGGTGACAAGCTTTCTCTATTTTTATCAAAGTAGTTATTTTAGTTTTATACTTCCGAATTTTGAAACACAATGATGTAAAATTAAACTCTAAGATTTAAAAAGCATTCGAAAATGTAATGACCTGATGTTACTTCCATAAGCGATGTTAGTTTCTGACGAGAATAAATCTCAGATCGTTTAGATCTTTCACAGGTAAAAGATGATGAACAAACAATTCAAACAGAATATGAATATGAACACAGTATAGAATCAACGTAATACTTATGTTTCAAATATAGTCACGCCTTAGCAGAGCTCGATGAAGAACTTCCACTGTAGAGGCCAGCTAGGGTTTACAAAACTCAACAAGAAAAATAATAAAAGCGTTACTAACAAAGGCTGCATGCATGCACCTTAAATACTAAATCCTAGAGAAATAATGCACGGTTGGACAGGCCCAAACCGGCTACCAAAACTGGGCTAAGGACCGAGCCCATGACGCAACACAACAAACCCAACAATCTCCCCTTTTGCGTCAAATGAGGCGAGAGATTATTTCTTCTGAGTTGGCTTCACAGTCTTCACCACCTTGAACAACCGAGGGATGATTGCAAGAAGAGTCTGTGAAAATTGAAGGTACCATCTCAGCATATCAGTAAACATCTTCTTGTCGGCTGTTGTGTTCTGATTACACCTCTGAATGATCTCCAAAATGTGCGCCAATCAAGAGGTTGAGAACAGGTGCTTGTCAACAAGAGCGAACATGCATTTTTGACCTTTGCCCCTGATGAACATCACAGTGTGATACTTTGAGTCAATTTTGCCCTTGACAATTGTATTCACATCACCAACTTTGCCCATCGTTTTGATTGTGGTTCACTTGTGAATAGAAGAGGCAATCTCTTGGTCCATCTTTGCTACTTCGTGAATGTAGCAAACAAGCATTCGCTTGATATGGTCAATGATCGGCTGATACTCCTCTGGATTTGACAACAAAATGTTGTTGAGGAGTATCCAGTCGTGGGGATTGAGGTTCGGCAGATCAGCCAGACTGAAATTATGAACCGATCCTTCAGAGCCACGAGTCACCTTGAATTTGACATTGACGAACTTCCCGGCTGAATAGGGCTTCAAAACTTTTGACAATTGTGATCTTCTACGAACTCCAGGTCAAGTACTGGGGCTGAGCGAACTCCAGATAGAACTCTAACAGATCCCGATCCACCTTTGGTTCTGGAGAAGGGATAACAACAGTTCAGTTGAAGCAGTGAAAGATGAATGCCTTTTGAGTAATTGACATATCAAACTGTGCATCCTTGGAGTTTTTAAGCCCAAACGACATGACTGGTTCGAGCCAAAGAACACATGGTTCATCTATAGCACACCTTTGGAGCGAATCAAAGGTCCACTCTGGAAAAATGGAATTCTTCTCCAAAAGCTCCTTTTCTTTTTCCTTTTTCTCCAAGTCAGCCTTTTGCTTTTGGAACTTTTCTTGAAGCTCTTTATCAGAAGATTTTGTTTTCTGAAAAGGCTTAGTGGGATTTTCTTCAAAAACATCATCTTCATCATCAGTGTCATCTTCACCGATCTTCTTTTTCTTCTTGTCTCTTTTACTGACCGAATCTTCATTAACCTTCGGTTCAGCTGTTGGCTTCGGTTCGGGAGGAGGTTGAGTTTTCGCCTTCTCTCCCCCTTGTTTTGGCTGGACACTAGTCACCGGAACACCCTCAATACGACTAAGGATGTCCAGTGCAGGTCTGAGTTTCTCAGCCAAATGCCTTCGGATGGTAATAGTCATGATGGGGTCATAGGCATCAAGGAGGTGAAGCAAAATGGAATGAACATCGCCAACAGAGCTTTGAATAACCTCCCGTTCAGATTTCAAATCGCTAAGCTCAGCGGTTGTAGTGCGAAGCTTGAGGTTTTGCATCTTTAGCTGAGAGGTTCGTTTGTCTAGCTCATCCATGATACGATTTTCCACTGCCAACTCTGCTTCCAGTTGAGTCAAACGGTCATTGACATTATCATGCAGAGTAGCATTGGCAGCTTCGATGGCTTGATGAGCAGCTTCAAGATTGGACCTTTCAGCTTGAAGAGAGCGTTGAAGGTTATCAACCGAAGCATTCACCGTCTGAGAGTTCTTCTGAGCAGCTGCTTGTAAGGAATCCAAAAAGAGATGAGCCTCAGAAACTAGTTTATCAACTTTTGCAGTCGCTTCTTTGCATTCCTTCATGGAGACCTTAATAGCGAGATAGGCCTTTTGGCACTCGGAAGTAGAGGCATCAATGGCCTTTGCTGCAGCAGATAAGGAAGCATCATGTTCTTTGACCACAGAAGAGAACAAGGCTTTTAAAGCAGCGTCAGAGTAAGCACCGGTGGAAGAGCAGGAAAGCCGTTGATCAAGTTTGTCATTGACTGTTTTGAGATGGCGCTTGGTTACAGGAGCGTCTTCGTCTTCATCAATTTATACACGGTAAGGACAGAAATAAGTGGAATCAAATTCCAAGTCCTCACCGCCCAGAACCGTGTTTGTGTCAGTGGATTGGGTTGGAGATAGTGGTTTGGTGGTAACCGGAGGTTCGGTTGTAACTGGTGGTTCGGTTGTAAGAGGTGGTTTGGTTGTAACAGGTGGTGTGGGCGCTGAAGAATGAGCCCCCGTAGTGGTTGTGGTAGTGGTAGTTTCTGTGAAGATTGGATCAGGGATGGGAATAGTGGTTGATGGTTGAGAGGTAGTGATGGGAAAAATTGGAGGGATGGAGATGTTGGGTTTTGAGCATTCTAACACTGCTAAGTGTACATGCAACCCTAAATACCTTGGATCTATGTTTTCTCTATTATACATGCAAATAAGAACTTCCAAGGTATTATCCTAATCTAGCATACAAAACAATGAGTGTAACAAGATAGAATACATACCTCTTTGATGTAGAAAGTCTTCATGAAGCTTGAGTGCCTAGCCCCAATAGTGTGGAAGCCTCAAATGGAATCACAATCACCAAAACACTTAGAATAACTTGAGAGAATTCTACAGCTCATGAAATCGGCTAGCCCTTTCACTTCACACACTAGTGCCGATTTTGGTCAAGAATAAGATGCTTATATAGTTAGGGTTACACCATGTAAGCCCTAATTGACATGGCCTTTCATTTCCATGATCCATGGGTACAAATACACCATGGAGCATCCATGGACCATCCTATGGGTTTTAGCCCAACTTGATTATCCATGGAGCATTAGCCCACTATACAAGTATGGATGATTTACACAATCAACCCATATATTTAATTAGTCTTCTTTTGATCACTTAATTAATCCTAGATTAATTCTTGATCAATACTAATTAAATAATCTTATTATTCTTATTATTAATATACTAGAACTTATAATATATTAATAACCATAAGTGTCTTATTTCTCTCATTATAGTCTATCCAAGTGCATGATGGTATGCAACCCAAATGGACCATGCCGGGTCGGGTCAAGTCTTACCAAATATAGTTATGGACTTAGACATTAATCCAACAGTCTCCCACTTGGATAAGTCTAAAACTATTATTGCGTATGACTTCAGGAACCAACTGGCAATCGTAGCTCTTAAAAGCTTTTGTCGAACTCTGACCTTGTAGATGAACTCTAACCTTTGTCAGTGACTTGTCCATTAGATAAGGGATCATATATTCCTCCATTCTAGATATCATATGGACTGAGACATGGATTATAATCATTATCTCTGTCCATTTGTTGTTTCCTGATTTCCGATTTATGACGACTGACTAATTGAACAAATCAAATCAGTCCTGGCCCGGCCGAGCACTTCAATTTGTCATCATCAAATCATCGAGGGGCCTACAGATATCGCTTTTATCCCGAAGGTAAAAGGAACAGATAAACTTCGACTCATATGACTTGTTCTACTACTTGTTGAATCATACACAAAGGCACGTTTTATAGCACCGAGTTACCAAATGCGTTTTCGTGCAATCAATGTACTATCAACTCATAGTAACAACTCATATCTCTAGGTTTGAAGAATATAAGATATTATCGTCTCATGATCACTCGTGATAAAATCCATGAAGTGATTCCAATGAGCGCGGGTTGAATCCAATACTCAGACTTATGAGCACTCATGAGTGTTGTAGCCCTTTGTCCAACACCTTAGACCTCTACAAGCCAACCCATGACAGTCTTAATTCATATCTACTTCCAACATATGACCGACTGTGGATGATTTGAATAACTTAGTCATTCCGGAAGAATAACCCAGTTTATTCGGGAAGTCAAAACATGCAAAATGAAACACAATAATAATTGAATCCAATATGGTATCAACCCTTTGAACATAAATAAAACACTTTTTATTTATCACCATATGATTACACATTATTCATTGTATACTGTTTCAGCTATCAACTTTATTCTTGAATTTAAAACAATAGTTGTCCCATGCTCCAAGCATGTACACTATGTTTTCTAAACACTAGTCATGCCATACACCAAGTATGCATACTATGTTTGTCTATGATCTTTACTTTGTGAACTAGATCAATTGAACATAACTTCAATGATTCTCTTTTCACACTCCCAAATCCTTACTGCAAATGCAAGAATTCCAAATTCATGCCATTTACTGAAATCTGTTAGATTCTAAACTTATATACATTGATACTCTTGTAACGATTATGCACAAACTCACAAAGACTTGGCAATAATCATTACAGAGTATTCCAAAGGAGATCAACTCCTTGGAAATATCCTTCTTGCATTAAGTTTCCTTAATCTTACACAGATTGAAAATTCTAACTTTGAAACATTTCCAGATTCCATTTTGACTATCACTTCTGAACAAGAGTTGCCTCCTTACAGACAATATGGTCCTTCCAGAATTATCACTATACTTCCAACTGTCCTTGAGCAACCAATCTTTGGTAAACCTTAGATTGTCCTCGATAATTGTTTAATCCTTTTAGTCATATCCAGTTCTAAACCTTTTCCCTTCTTAATGCCCCAGGCATCTGGAAAATTTTAGAATGGATGAATATAGCACATGTAATCGATCCTATATCTGAAGCATATGGGACACGATTCATGATGTCTCACATAAAGACTAAACCAGTCTTGTGCTATAACATTTCCATTTCTATTTGCCAAGTTCTCATAATTCAGATTATGAAAAGGGATGCCGTAATCATAATCGAATTTTAGAACGCAAATAATGGACCCATATACAGAATTTCCTTATGTTGAGCCATTCTAACATGAAATTCATATATATATCCTTGACTAAATGATTAAAACCTCACGATCTAAGCTTATAGATTTGAGATTAAGTATAATTTCCTCTCCCTTAATTATAGCAAAACAACTCTTTCCCAATTGAAACTTTTGTTTTCTATAATTAATATTGCTAACTTGCAATACTTATCATAATTATCATGCTCCCACTAACATGATGATTATTAGCATAACTCTTATGCTCCCACTAGCTTTGACATGTACTTAGAAATCAGCTGGACTTCTAGAAATCAATACTTCATTGACTTTCTTACCAAAGTTTAGATTTCTGATACTAGATTGTTTTGATAAGACTTTATCAAAATCATACACCTTCCCTTAGATAGAACACTTGTGTATCTAAACAATTATGAAGAGGGATGCCGTAATCATAATGTTTAGACCTTTTTTGCCACTTCTCATAAGTCCAGGTTAGTGTGCCGATAAACCACACACGCTCCACTAACGACTTTGAGAATGCAAATATCACAATTGCTATCTAGATAAAATCTACTTAGTGAAAGTGTTTCCTCACCATCATTTTCATGAATCGGAGAGAAACCTTATGACACTTAGATTTATATGGTGTATGAGTTCCTACCCATATGAATTTGTCAAAACCATAATCACAAGACAAAGATAATGACAAATCCAAAACCATATGGATTGAACTCAATCTTAATATCTTGCCACCTGGCAGCTCAAGGGCCTACCATTGCTTCCAAGTTGTTGTGCAACCAATTGAGAACTCTAAGAACTCATATGCAAAGCCAACTTTAACTGGAATAGGCACAGAATAAGTCAACACGATAGGTTATAAACCTCAAGTCGTGTGCTAGTGAAGAACTTCAGGTTTTATTCTTGATTAGTTCTTGAGACTTTCAAGACCTTTAAGACTCCCACTGTCCTCTTGACCTATAAGACTCCCTTGTCAAATATCCAAGAGATAGTGTGGATTCTAATCAAGACAAACACTTCACACAATTGGCCTAAGTTGGTCTTTGTTTTATCCAAAACATCACAACTTACCAATTTCAAATGTACAAGAGTAGAAAACTTTTACTCTTACATTTAACAAGTGTTTTAAACCTTCTTTAAGACATGTCACTCAAGTTACAAACTTGGAGTATGAGTCTAAGACTTGTATTGGAACGAAGTATGACTCATCTTCTTGATTTAATCATTTCAACAATTCAAGATCCCTCTTCTTAGTCATAAGAATGCACTAAGATTTCCTAAGAGAACTAACTTTGATATGGTTTCTTAATCATTAAGATGATCACAAAACTGATACTAAAGTACTCTCCCATCTTTTCAGATTTGAGAAACTTTTATCCTTCTGCCTAATTTGATTCTTCTTATTCGCTCTGCCTTACATTGGAACCTTTTTCCAATGTCTCAGAATTACACTTAAGCTTGTAAGTATAATCATATTTACTGAGCTTTAGTAAACTATGACGAATAGTCTTATCAATCTTTTGTGGTGGACTTAATCAGTGCACAAGAATGTGTACTCGATCCCTTAGTCCTTCACTTAACTCACACATCCATGTGAGCAAGTAATTAGTCTTAATTTTCCAATACTTGAAGGTTCTCATTCATCATGCTATACAACTTGCATGTTTCCAAGTTCCGGTCCAATTGAAACTTGGGTGATGAGAATCTTTCCTTATTTGGTAAATTTTGACATTACCACAAATGAAAGAATCAATTTCATATTTCCACTCTTGCTATTAATGGAATCATATAAGCAACAATTTTTTCCTGAAATGCCATTGTAAGGATATTTTAAAAAAAAAATTTCTTTTATTTTAAAACTTTGCGGAAAAACTTATCCTTACAATCCATATGAAAACTTGTTGATATCTATTCCTAAGCAATATCTCATAACTCCTAAGAAGTAGCTCAAGAATCCGATTTTTCAAAGTATGCGATAGAAATCCATCTATGCGATCAGATTCAGCATATTCTTTCTTTAAGTTTCTTCACTTTTCTTTGATTCTTAAAACATCACCATGTGACCCAGTCACATCATGTATCAAGAATCTCATAATAGAAACTTAATAGAGTTAGACAGTGGACTTTACCTGAAGTAGAGTCAAACTTATTGACTTTAACATCCTTAGGTAAATTTGGCAGCTTCGCAACCAATGCCCCTTCCTTTGGAAACATAAACATATGGACCCTTTGATAATGGTACACGAGACTATCACAGACTTAGCTTTTCTCTTTACCATTTGGTCAACCGAGTTGACTATGGCCGATCCCTTTCCATTGGGAAGAGAATGCTTTACTAGATATCCAATGTCATCATTGTCAATGTCCATCAAGTTTTAAGGAAGTTGATCTTAACAAATAGATAAGATCATTAAGGGTCTTGTCATAGTCTGTTTCATAGGTGTTCCAAAAGTACTCACTATGTGACTCACAAAGTAGTTGAACCACCAACTTTCTCAAGACTTTGACACCCAACTCTCTCGGCTTGTCAATATGTGACTACATCTCCAAGACGTGATCACACCTAGACCTTGCCTTGCCAATAGGGCTTGAGTGACCTTAAACTTTTCAAGAACTTATGGGTTAGGGAGAATAGTTGGAGGAGGTGAAAGAAGTATGATTTCCAAGGGACATCATCTTCATTTAGGAAACCTTGTTTCAAGAGATTTGGGAAGATCATAGGTGTCTAAACCAGACATCTTTTGGGAGATATTCAAGATAGTTGATTTAAAGTCCTTAATATGACACCCAATATGAAATATTAAGGCTAGGACCCAACAAACTATTTTATAACTTAGAAGAGGTATGCCGTAATCCAAGCTATAAAATATTTGAAGGTAGGTGAATGACGATTCACCAATTTCCACCAAGATAAACGAAATGTATTATTAGGTTTTAATTGGTTTTGAAACTCCTAGATCTTTGAGATTCATTGAACTTTTCAAAGGCATGTTTCAATCTCGAGTGTGCCCTTCAGGTTTTGTGACTGGGATGCCGAGGATCACAAAAGAAGGTGTGAAGTAACCATGCAAATCACTTGGTACCCTTAATAAATTACCCCTGAATCGATGTGCCGGTTAACCACACACACTCCATCGATACTATGATAAATATTAAGTCACCCTTTACCTACCTTGTTAAGTCCAAGTTAGTGTGCCGGTTAACCACACACGCTCCACTAACGACTTAGACAAAGTGTAAAGTGTAATTTCATGGGTTAGCACCTTATTCACATTTTTCCTAAGTAACTAAGATTGGGTATTATTAAGAGTTTAGTTACTTAGTATTATCATTAATACTTTTAATGAAGGGAGAATTCTAGTCCTGTCAAACCCGTTCGGCTAACGACCCTCCACCAGTCAAGCAAGCGGTGGGTGAGAGTGGACACCCATTAAGTTGCCATTTTATAGGCAACAACCTTATACCCACCTTATAGACCGGCTTCGTGAATGAGGCGTACTAGCGGTAAGACTGACTTTACTCTTATACATATATATATATTATTAACTTATAATATTATAAAGTATAAGGGTTGAATTTTAACTTTTAAAATTCTAAGGGCTAACTTGGAATTAAAGTATTCATAAGTGAAAACTTTACAAATTCCAAAACTTGAGGGCAAGTTTTGAAACTATTCAAAACTAATTAATTCCATAACTTATGTGTTTAAAGTAGTTTTAATCCAAAAACTCTTCAAGTTCCATAACTTGAGGACAAGTTATGGAAGACTTTAAACTAATAAAAGAATTAACTTTTCTTTATTTTATAACTTATGAAATTAATTAAGGTTACATATTTTATTACTTAATGAAGTGACTCTTGAACCTCCATAACTTAAGGACAAGACTCTTCATCTTTTGTAACCATTGCCAACTTTTATGAGTTTTATGAAACTTAAATGTGACTTTTCATATAACTCGAGGACAAGTTACAAAAACACATTTTAGAATCAACTCTTAGATTAATTTGGATTGAAAAACACATAATCAATTAACTTTTCTATTAATCTAAGCAACTCATAAGAACAAGATAATTCAAATCAAACTTTTTCATGTAATTAGCCTGATCACTAAACTAATTCAAAACATGAATCTATTGACAATTATCTTTGAAATTGGATTAGCATGAACATTACCACATCAAAAATAAGTTTATAAGTTCAAAAACAACTTAGGGTAATGTTCCTAGTCCATTTCTAGCCAAAAACCTCGAAAATATGCTGTCTGGGGCTCCTACTCGGCGAGTGCATGAACCTACTCGGCGAGTAGGATGATTTTACTCATGGACTCGGCGAGTTCATCAGTGGACTCGGCGAGTCCAGTGCCCAGAAAGCCAGAAAATCGAGTTTTTCAGCATTTTTCAACAATTTGCAACAAGTATAAGAGAAAGCAAGCCTAGGCTCTGATACCACTGTTGGGTTTTGAGCATTCTAACACTCCTAAGTGTACATGCAACCCTAAATACCTTGGATCTATGTTTTCTCTATTATACATGCAAATAAGAACTTCCAAGGTATTATCCTAATCTAGCATACAAAACAATGAGTGTAACAAGATAGAATACATACCTCTTTGATGTAGAAATTCTTAATGAAGCTTGAGTGCCTAGCCCCAATAGTGTGGAAGCCCAAATGGAATCACAATCACCAAAACACTTAGAATAACTTGAGAGAATTCTACAACTCATGAAATCGGCTAGCCCTTTCACTTCACACACTAGTGCCGATTTTGGTCAAGAATAAGATGCTTATATAGTTAGGGTTACACCATGTAAACCCTAATTGACATGGCCTTTCATTTCCATGATCCATGGGTACAAATACACCATGGAGAATCCATGGACCATCCTATGGGTTTTAGCCCAACTTGATTATCCATGGAGCATTAGCCCACTATACAAGTATGGATGATTTACACAATCAACCCATATATTTAATTAGTCTTCTTTTGATCACTTAATTAATCATAGATTAATTCTTGATCAATACTAATTAAATAATCTTATTATTCTTATTATTAATATACTAGAACTTATAATATATTAATAACCATAAGTGTCTTATTTCTCTCATTATAGTCTATCCAAGTGCATGATGGTATGCAACCCAAATGGACCATGTCGGGTCGGGTCAAGTCTTACCAAATATAGTTATGGACTTAGACATTAATCCAACAGGAGATTGGTAAAGAAATGGGTGTAAGAGAAGAGGGTTGGGAGCGAACGGGTATTTATGGGATAGGCGAGCGAGGTGGGGTATCACCACGATCCGAAGCCTCTTCATCAGAGCTTTCGCTTTTAGATTCAGAAGGAGCAGCAGATTTGTGTTTAGGAGAAACATACTCTGAGTCTGAATCGCTTGAAGATTGGAGTATGAGTCTCCGAGAGGGCTTTTTTTGCTTCTTCTGCTTAGGCTGTGAAGGAGCAGCCTTGTCTGACTTTCGCTTCTTGGAGGTTGGAGCCTTGGTTGGTTTAGTGACGTTCGCCTCCTTATGTGTTTCTATTTTCTTTCTCCTCTTGGCTGGTTTGTCAGCCTCTTCAATGGAGCGAACCATGGCTGGTGTGAGTTCCATTGGACCCTGTTACAGCCCGAAACTCAGGTTCTACCATTAAACCCTTCATCTTTTCCAAGTCGTCATATTGGGTCCTTCATGGGTATTAAGATTGGTAAGTACGCTGGGCGTACAAGGAGTACGCTGCGCGTACTCGTGCGCCTAACTTATACGTGGATTTCATTCGGGTACGTTGGGCGTACCTGAGGTTACGCCGGGCGTAACCGGCCCAGAAGAGAAACCCTGATATGTTGAGCCTCCCTATTTAAGCAACCTTAAGTCCCTTTTGTTGGCCACCTTTTCCAGAGCTTTACCATTTCAAAACCCTAAATCTCATTCATATAGCAAAGGAGTGTCTAGGAGGTCTTTGTATTATGTTCTTGGCCATTTGGAGCAAAGTGATAGCCTTGGAAGAGGAAGAGTTGGAGCTCAAGCTTTTGGATCCGAGTTTAGCAGTGAAAGAAGCTTCATTTTAAGGTAAAAAGCTTCAAGCATTGCATCTTTTTTGTTCCTGCTTTGTAGAGAGAAGTTTTAGGGTTTTTGGTCCCCAAGTTCATAGCTTTTTGAGTGGTTGAGCTCATAGAAGCCGAGATCTATCCCATACTAGCTCATTTAGTGTTGTTATGTGATAAAAATCCAGTCTTGGTTGTTAAAGGTTGTTAATGCGTGAGAATGGACCTTTTTAAGGTTGGAAATGGAGTGTTTTGAGTGTTGGTGACTTCCACAACCATGCAAAGGCTTAAAGTCACCAACTTTATGGATTAAGTCGTATTAGAGAAGTCAGATATGGACTTTGGACGCAAGTCTTAACCGATTAAGACCTAAATGAAAAGAAGGAAAAAGCTGGGAGTTACGCTGGGCGTAATCCCCAATACGCGCGGCGTAAGGGGCTGCGTACCCCGATTCTGTGAAGCCTCCGGGTACGCTCAGCGTACAGATCTGGTACGTGCCGCGTACCTCAGAAGGTTGACTTTTAGGATTTGGTCAACTTTAGGGTAGTTAAGCCAAGAGAGGGGTAAAATGGTCTTTTACCCTTTTGAGAATGATAGGAAAGGAGAGAGTCTAGCCTTGGGGAAATGAATTAATGAGAAGTGTTCGTTGTGACTAGGCGGGGTTGGGCCGTTGTTTCGAGATTTGGAGATATCGAGCACGTGAGATTCTAGACTTCCCACGATGTGAGTCTTCTCATTATACTGTACCTGGAAAGGTACCTATGTGTGACCGGAAGGTCGGATATGTTATGAATTATATGCATTGTATATGATTAAGCTAGCCGTTTGTATGTGCTATGTATGTTGTGCTTGATATGGGCCGGAAGGCATTATGTTATGGGCCGGAAGGCGTTATGTGATGCGGCATTATGTTATGGGCCGAAAGGCGTTATGTTATGTGCCGGAAGGCGTTATGTTATGGGCGGAAGGCATTTATGTTATGGGCTGGAAGGCAGTTGTGATGTGGACCGGAAGGTCGACGTGTTTAGGACCGCAAGGTTTGCCGGGTTGGGACGGAAGTCCCCTGAGACACATGGACCAGAAGGTCATGGCCTGGAAAGGCGTATGTGTGTAAGTAGTATTTTGGGGAACTCACTAAGCATTTATGCTTACAGTTGTTGTGTGGTGTGTTTCAGGTACCAGTGATGTACGCGGGAAGGCGCCGACATGATCAGTACACACACGAGATTTTTATGTTATGAGATCTTGGGATTGATATACGTTATGAATTGAGTTTTAAACAATGATGTTTTCATGAATAATGAATGAATTATGTTTTTATAAAATGCGAAAAATTGTTTTGAAATTTATGGTATTACAGACCCAAGGAAGGATGCTTCTGGTATTGTTGAAGAACATTGCTAGCTTCAGACACACAGGCCAGCATGGCGTTAGGGATCGATCCAATGAAGGAGTATTTAGTGGGATTAGTGACGATTATCTTTGTAGTGTGAAAGGCGGAGATGGAGGAGAGAAGAGAGTCCGCCATGGTTGGAACGTGGAGACGATCCATTGCCCACTTTGTGATGATAGACCATTACCTTCGACATGAGATCTCTGAATGACTTGATGAAGAATACAGGCTTTGGACCCGTTGTTTCCAGATGAAGGTCGCATAATCCAAATCAATCCCATGATACAAACCACAAAGCACATTCATAAATGACTTGCTTGCTCCATCTGAACCAGCGCATCGCTCAGAGAGTCCTTTGAATAGTAGAGTGAAAAGGCCATTCCACTGTGGAGGAAGGCAAGACTTCTTGAACTTGGTAACTATGGTGAGGGTTTTAGTGTATCCCATTTGATAGAACATGGAGAACAATTGACCAGTAGTGATCAATTTAGGGTTTACCAGAGTTGGATCTTGAGAAAGACAAATTAGGGCACAGAAGCGAGTCTTGGAGATGGAGGTCTTCTCGTTGTGGATGTCGAAATGAATCCTCTCAGCAACCTTGTCATAGTAAGCTGTTGAGTAGATGTGAGAGAGGCAGGACATGTGAACAACTTTGACCTTTGACAGAGCGTCGACAAGAGGTGAGTACTTAAGACATTCGACGACATACAACATGTAGGGTTCATAGATGAAGGGTGTTAGGTCAATGATAAGGTTTTATTGAGGTTTAATGGTGAGAAGGTTGGAGAGAGATGATGTATCATGAACAGAAGAGGAGTCTGCCATTGTTGAAGCTTTGGGAGGAAGAAGGTGAACATTGAGAGAAATCGTTCTTTTCTTTTGAGAAAGTTTGTAAGTGATAAAGGGTAAAGTGGAGCATGCCTAATCTTTTTATACGTACTAGTAGGAGAGAGAAAAATTCGGCTGATATCTTGGATTAATTTGAAACCGTGCCTGATGTCACTGAGTGGACAATTGTCATACCCGATGATGACGCAGGAAAGAGAAAGGACATTTCCTTTTTACATGCCATCCCATAAAAAGCGCTTTTTCAAATAGTCAAAACGATTGGATAACTGCTGACTCAGCTTTAACTTTATCCCAAGCGTCACCCCCATATTTCACATGAACCGTCATTGCCTTTTAACTTTATCGATCATTGGAATACTTGTAGAAACGAAGTTGTAACATGTGGGTCAGCCTTAATAGAACCCGATTTTGGAAAATCAAAGATTTTCGTGCATAGAGTTTAAAAGATAAGAAATAAAGCAAACTTTTTGTGGGTAGATGTGATGTCTTGTTGAGACATAAAGCAATTGATTCTGGGCACGAATCTCGTCCTTCAAAAGTCAAGAGAGACTTTCAAGTGCTTGTGTGGCTTCCCATTAAATTACGATCAAGTACTTGTTAAGAAGTATTGAAAGGCATCTTTTTAATTAAAGCTTATAAAGGGTGGCTTTCGCTTCAATTCATGATATCGATACTTGAAATAAGACCGAAACTGAATGAAGTACTTGTGAGATCAATGTGATCCGTTGAACAAGTAGGTAGGAAAGATATTTATTGATTGGTGGACAAGGAAAAATCTCAAAAAAAAAAAAAAAAAAAAAGAAAACTTAACTGGATCCTTGGGGAAGAAAAATCTAGGTGATAGACATTTTCAGAAGGATCACTCAAAATAAAAAGAGATTTCATATAAGAACTACAACATAGTGATGTTGTGCTGTCAATTCATTAATGGTGTTGAATTGTGGGTTTCACTTAGTACGTAGTGACACGAGACAAAGATCATTAACAAAAATTTTTGTATAACCATAAACCTCAGTGGTAAATGCTGAGAGTCTTAAGGGTTACATTGGTGAGATGAAGTGTAATGAAGAAAAATGATATAGGTGGTATAAGAAGCGAATGTACCTTTTCTACAAAAGAAGGACCAAGCAGAAAACTCTAAGCTCAATATGAGGAAAGTAAGGTAGATCATGATTAGAGTGAATGTAACAGCCTAGTTTGGGAAAACATGATTTGTATGTATTATGTTATTAAGGCTTCACTCAAAATCGATAGAGACTTTAGTAAACATGCAACAACATGCATCTAGGGACACGTAAGAAGGTTAGAGAAAAGAGAGTATACCTTCTGGAGCTTCATCATCGAGAGTAATACTTATACAAAAGAGAGCATTAAAAAAATATTTTTGTATTTTGTGAAAATATTGAATTAAACAAAAAAGAAAAATATTTTTGGGTTTTATGAAAATAAAGAAAACGTAAAAGGAAGTATTTAAAAGAGTGTACAAAAGAATACAATCAAAATTCCTTGATAAGAAAAAGAAGCGAACAAATTCAGAAGGACCGAACTTGAAATAGACCGAACGCTCGGTTCATTTCGGTTCTTGGTCGAGCTTCACCCGAAATAGACCGATCCCGAAATAGACCGAACGTTCGGTTCATTTCAGTTTGCTATATTTCGCTTCTTACCTTTATTAAAGCGAAGGCGATTTTGGTACAGATTCTGCTTCCATCATTCCTAGGCCCTGCAGGATCTTGTTGAAACTTGCTTCAGGTAAAGCCTTAGTGAATATATCTGCCAGTTGATCAGTTGTCCTTACGAAGTGAATTTCCACGTTGCCATCTTCCACGTGATCTTTTATGAAGTGATATCTCAAAGCTATGTGTTTAGTCTTCTAGTGTTGCACTGGATTGTGACAAATCCTAATTGCACTTTCAGAGTCGCAATATAGTGGGATTTTCTTCATGTTCAACCCGTAATCTCTAAGCTGACTTTGTATCCATACAACTTGAGATGTGTATGATGCAGCAACGATGTATTCAACTTCTGTAGTGAAGAGAGAAACATAGGTTTGTTTCTTTGATTGCCAACTAACCAATTTACCATTGATAAATTGACATCCTCCAGTTGTGCTCTTATGATCCAATCCACAACCACCTAAGTCAGCATCTGAGAACGCTTGGACAAAGAATCCTGAGTTGGCTGGATACCACAGACCAAGAGAAGATGTTCGCTTCAGATAGCGAAAGATGTTTTTCACAGCTTGCATATGAGGTTTGCGTGGGTTAGCTTGGAATCTGGCACAATAGCAGACTGAGAACATGATGTCAGGCCTGCTGGCTGTGAGATACATTAGTGACCCAATCATTTGACGATAGAGCGTCATGTCTGTGGATGGCTTCTCCAACGAAGGTGTAAGCTTTTTCCCAAAAGCCATTAGAATTTTAACTCTGGAGTCTCCCTGATGGGTTTTGAGCATTCTAACACTCCTAAGTGTACATGCAACCCTAAATACCTTGGATCTATGTTTTCTCTATTATACATGCAAATAAGAACTTCCAAGGTATTATCCTAATCTACCATACAAAACAATGAATGTAACAAGATAGAATACATACCTTTTTGATGTAGAAAGTCTTCATGAAGCTTGAGTGCCTAGCCCCAATAGTGTGGAAGCCTCAAATGGAATCACAATCACCAAAACACTTAGAATAGCTTAAGAGAATTCTACAACTCATGAAATCGGCTAGCCCTTTCACTTCACACACTAGTGGCCGATTTTGGTCAAGAATAAGATGCTTATATAGTTAGGGTTACACCATGTAAACCCTAATTGACATGGCCTTTCATTTCTATGATCCATGGGTACAAATACACCATGGAGCATCCATGGACCATCCTATGGGTTTTAGCCCAACTTGATTATCCATGGAGCATTAGCCCACTATACAAGTATGGATGATTTACACAATCAACCCATATATTTAATTAGTCTTCTTTTGATCAATACTAATTAAATAATCTTATTATTCTTATTATTAATATACTAGAACTTATAATATATTAATAACCATAAGTGTCTTATTTCTCTCATTATAGTCTATCCAAGTGCATGATGGTATGCAACCCAAATGGACCATGCCGGGTTGGGTCAAGTCTTACCAATTATAGTTATGGACTTAGACATTAATCCAACAGTCTCCCACTTGGATAAGTCTAAAACTATTATTGCGTATGACTTCAGGAACCAACTGGCAATCGTAGCTCTCAAAAGCTTCTGTCGAACTCTTACCTTTGTCAATGACTTGTCCATTAGATAAGGGATCATATATTCCTCCATTCTAGATATCATATGGACTGAGACATGGATTATAATCATTCTCTCTGTCCATTTGTTGTTTCCCGATTTTTGATTTATGACGACTGACTAATTGAACAAATCAAATCAGTCCTGGCCCGGCCGAGCACTTCCATTTGTCATCATCAAATCATCGAGGGGCCCACAGATATCGCTTTTATCCCGAAGGTAAAAGGAACGGATAAACTTCGACTCATATGGCTTGTTCTACTACTTGTTGAATCATACACAAAGGCACGTTTTATAGCACCGAGTTACCAAATGCGTTTTCGTACAATCAATGTACTATCAACTCATAGTAACAACTCATATCTCTAGGTTTGAAGAATATAAGATATTATCGTCTCATGATCACTCGTGATAAAATCCATGAAGTGATTCCAATGAGCGCGGGTTGAATCCAATACTCAGACTTATGAGCACTCATGAGTGTTGTAGCCCTTTGTCCAACACCTTAGACCTCTACACGCCAACCCATGACAAACTTAATTCATATCTACTTCCAACATATGACCGACTGTGGATGGTTTGAATAACTTAGTCATTCCGGAAGAATAACCTAGTTTATTCGGGAAGTCAAAACATGCAAAGTGAAACACAATAATAATTGAATCCAATATGGTATCAACTCTTTGAACATAAATAAAACACCTTTTATTTATCACCATATGATTACACATTATTCATTGTATACTGTTTCAGCTATCAACTTTATTCTTGAATTTAAAACAATAGTTGTCCCATGCTCCAAGCATGTACACTATGTTTTCTGAAACACTAGTCATGCCACACACCAAGTATGCATACTATGTTTGTCTATGATCTTTACTTTGTGAACTAGATCAATTGAACATAACTTCAATGATTCTCTTTTCACACTCCCAAATCCTTACTGCAAATGCAAGAATTCCAAATTCATGCCATTTACTGAAATCTGTTAGATTCTAAACTTATATGCATTGATCTTCTTGTAATGATTATGTACAAAATCAGAAAGACTTGACAACAATCATTACAGAGCATTCCAAAGGAGATCAGCTCCTTGGAAACGTCCTTCTTGCATTAAGTTTCCTTAATCTTACACAGATTGAAAATTCTAACTTTGAAACATTTCCAGATTCCATTTTAACTATCACTTCTGAACAAGAGTTGCCTCCTTACAGATTATGTCAATATGGTCCTTCCAGAATTATCACTATACTTCCAATTGTCCTTGAGTAACCAATCTTTGGTAAACCTTAGATTGTCCTCGACAATTGTTTAATCCTTTTAGTCATATCCAGTTCTAAACCTTTTCCCTTCTTAATGCCCCAGGCACTTGGAAAATTTTAGAACGGATGAATATAGCACATGTTCGATCCTATATCCGAAGCATATGGGACAAGATTCATGATGTCTTACATAAAGACTAAACCAGTCTTTTGCTATAATATTTCTATTTCAATTTGCCAAGTTCTCATAATTCAGATTATGAAAAGGGATGCCGTAATCATAATCGAATTTTAGAACGCAAATAATGGACCCATATATAGAATTTCCTTATGTTGAGCCATTCCAACATGAAATTCATATATATATATATATATATATATATATATATATATATATATATATATATATATATATATCCTTGACTAAATGATTAAAACCTCACGATCTAAGCTTATAGATTTGAGATGAAGTATAATTTCCTCTCCCTTAATTATAGCAAAACAACTTTTCCCAATTGAAACTTTTGTTTTCTATAATTAACATTGCTAACTTGCAATACTTATCATAATTATCATGCTCCAACTAACATGATGATTATTAGCATAACACTTATGCTTCCACTAGCTTTGACATGTACTCAGAAATCGGCTAGACTTCTAGAAATCAATAGTTCATTGACTTTCTTACCAAAGTTCAGATTTCTGATACTAGATTGTTTTGATAAGACTTTATCAAAATCATACACCTTCCTTAGATATCACACTTGTGAGTCTAAACAATTATGAAGAGGTATGCCGTAATCATAATGGTTAGACCTTTTTGCCACTTCTCACAAGTCCAGGTTAGTGTGCCGGTTAACCACACACGCTCCACTAACGACTTTGAGAATGCAAATATCACAAATGCTATCTAGATAAAATCTACTTAGTGAAAGTGTTTCCTCACCATCATTTTCATGAATCGGAGAGAAACCTTATGACACTTAGATTTAATGGTGTATGTGTTCTTATCCATGTGAATTGTCAAAACCATAGCCACAAGACAAGGATAATGACAAATCCAAAACCATATGGATTGAACTCAATCTTAATTTCTAGCCACCTGGCAGCTCAAGGGCCTACCATTGCTTCCAAGTTTTTGTGCAACAAATTGCTAACTCTAAGAACTCATATGCAAAACCAACTTTAACTGGAATGGGCATAGAATATGTCAACACGATAGGTTATAAACCTCAAGTCGTGTGCTGGTAAGGAACTTCAGGTTTTATTCTTGATTAGTTCTTGAGACTTTCAAGACCTTTAAGACTCCCACTGTCCTCTTGACCTATAAGACTCCCTTGTCAAATATCCAAGAGATAGTGTGGATTCTAATCAAGACAAACACTTCACACAATTGGCCTAAGTTGATCTTTGTTTTATCCAAAACATCACAACTTACCAATTTCAAATGTACAAGAGTAGAAAACTTTTACTCTTACATTTGACAAGTGTTTTAAACCTTCTTTAAGACATGTCACTCATGTTACAATCTTGGAGTATGACTCTAAGACTTGTATTGGAACGAAGTATGACTCATCTTCTTGATTTAACCATTTCAACAATTCAAGTTCCTCTTCTTAGTCATAAGAATGCAATAAGATTTTCCTTAGAGAACTAATTTTGATATGGTTTCTTAATCATTAAGATGATCACAAAAACTGATACTAAAGTACTCTCCCATCTTTTCAGATTTGAGAAACTTTTATCCTTCTGCCTAATTTGATTCTTCTTATTCGCTCTGCCATACATTGGAACCTTTTGCAATGTCTCAGAGTTACACTTAAGCTTGTAAGTATAATCATATTTATTGAGCTTTAGTAAACTATGACGAATAGTCTTATCAAACTTTTGTGGTGGACTTAATCAGTGCACAAGAATGTGTACTCGATCCCTTAGTCCTTTACTTGACTCACACATCCATGTGAACAAGTAATTAGTCTTAATTTTTCCAATACTTGAAAGTTCTCATTCATCATGCTATACAACTTGCATGATTCCAAGTTCCGGTTCAATTGAAACTTGGGTGATGAGAATCTTTCCTTATTTGGTAAATCTAGACATTACCACAAATGAAAGAATCAATTTCATATTTCCACTCTTGCTCTTAATGGAATCATATAAGCAACAATTTTTCCTCAAATTCCATTGTAAGGATATTTTAAAATAAATAAAATCAAAAATTTTCCTTTATTTTAAAACTTTGCGGAAAAAACTTGTCCTTACAATTCATATGAAAACTTGTTGTTATCTATTCCTAAGCAATATTTCATAACTCCTGAGAAGTAGCTCAAGAATCCGATCTTCAAACTATGCGATAGAAATCCATCTATGCGATCAGATTCAGCATATTCCTTCTTTAAGTTTCTTCACTTTTCTTTGATTCTTAAAACATCACCATCTGACCCAGTCACATCATGTATCAAGAATCTCATAATAGAAACTTAACAGAGTTAGATAGTGGAATTTACCTGAAGTAGAGTCAAACTTATTGACTTTAACATCCTTAGGTAAATTTGGCAGCTTCGCAACCAATGCCCCTTCCTTTGGCAATATAAACATATGGACCCTTTGATAATGGTACACGCAACTATCACAGACTTAGCTTTTCTCTTTACCATTTGGTCAACCGAGTTGACTATGGCCGATCCCTATCCACTGGGAAGAGAGAGCTTTACTAGATATCCAATGTCATCATTGTCAATGTCCATAAATTTTTAGGAAGTTGATCTTAGCAAATAGATAAGATCATTAAGGGTCTTGTCATAGTCTGTTTCATAGGTGTTCCAAAAGAACTCACTACGTGACTCACAAAGTAGTTGAACCACCAACTTTCTCAAGACTTTGACACCCAACTCTCCCGGCTTGTCAATATGTGACTACATCTCCAAGACGTGATCACACCTAGACCTTGCCTTGCCAATAGGGCTTGAGTGACCTTAAACTTTTTTGAGAACATGTGGGTTAGGGAGAATAGTTGGAGGAGGAGAAAGAAGTATGATATCCATGGGACATCATCTTCATTAGGAAACCTTGTTTCAAAAGATTTGGGAAGATCATAGGTGCCTAAACCAGACAACTTTTGGGAGATATTCAAGATAGTTGATTTAAAGTCCTTAATATGACACCCAATATGAAATATTAAGGCTAGGACCCAACAAACTATTTTATAACTTAGAAGAGGTATGCCGTAATCCAAGCTATAAAATATTTGAAGGTAGGTGAATGACGATTCACCAATTTCCACCAAGATAAACAAAATGTATTATTAGGTTTTAATTGGTTTTGAAACTCCTAGATCTTTGAGATTCATTGAACTGTTCAATGGCATGTTTCAATCTCGAGTGTGCCCTTCAGGTTTTGTGACTGGGATGCCGAGGATCACAAAACAAGGTGTGAAGTAACCATGCAAATCACTTGGTACCCTTAATAAATTACCCCTCAATTGATGTGCCGGTTAACCACACACGCTCCATCGATACTATGATAAATATTAAGTCACCCTTTACCTACCTTGTTAAGTCCAAGTTAGTGTGCCGGTTAACCACACACGCTCCACTAACGACTTAGACAAAGTGTAAAGTGTAATTTCATGGGTTAGCACCTTATTCACATTTTTCCTAAGTAACTAAGATTGGGTATTATTAAGAGTTTAGTTACTTAGTATTTATCATTAATACTTTTAATGAAGGGAGAATTATAGTCCTGTCAAACCCGTTCGGCTAACGACCCTCCACCGGTCAAGCAAGCGGTGGGTGAGAGTGGACACCCATTAAGTTGCCATTTTATAGGCAACAACCTTATACCCACCTTATAGACCGGCTTCGTGAATGAGGCGTACTAGCGGTAAGACTGACTTTACTCTTATACATATATATATATTATTAACTTATAATATTATAGAGTATAAGTGGTTGAATTTTAACTTTTAAAATTCTAAGGGCTAACTTGGAATTAAAGTATTCATAAGGAAAACTTTTCAAATTCCAAAACTTGAGGGCAAGTTTTGAAACTATTCAAAACTAATTAATTCCATAACTTATGTGTTTAAAGTAGTTTTAATCCAAAAACTCTTCAAGTTCCATAACTTGAGGACAAGTTATGGAAGACTTTAAACTAATAAAAGAACTAACTTTTCTTTATTTTATAACTTATGGATTTAATTATGGTTACACTTTATTTATTTATTTATTAATGAACTGACTCTTGAACCTCCATAACTTAAGGACAAGACTCTTCCTCTTTTGTAACCATTGCCAACTTTTATGAGTTTTATGAGTCTTTAATGTGACTCTTCATGTAACTTGAGGACAAGTTACACAAACACATTTTATACTCAACTCTTAGATTAAAATGGATTGAAAACAACTATTTCAATTAACTTTTCTATTAATCTAAGCAACTCATAAGTACAAGATAATCAAATCAAACTTTTTCATGTAATTAGTCTAAACCTTAAACTAATACAAAACATGAATCTATTGACAATTATCTTTGAAAATGGATTAGCATGAACATTACCACACCAAAAACAAGTTTATAAGTTCAAAAACAACTTAGGGTAATGTTCCTAGTCCAATTCCAGCCAAAAAAGTCGAGTTTATGATGTCTGGGGGTCCAACTCGTCGAGTGCATGAACCAACTCGGCGAGTTGGATCGAATTCATCACTTTTTAGGCATGGACTCGCCGAGTCTCCTGATGGACTCGCCGAGTCTGATGACCAGACAGCAAGAAATTCGATTTTTTAAGCAGTTCTACAAGTATAACAAGAAAACAAGCCTAGGCTCTGATACCACTGATGGGTTTTGAGCATTCTAACACTCCTAAGTGTACATGCAACCCTAAATACCTTGGATCTATGTTTTCTCTATGATACATGCAAATAAGAACTTCCAAGGTATTATCCTAATCTAGCATACAAAACAATGAATGTAACAAGATAGAATACATACCTTTTTGATGTAGAAAGTCTTCATGAAGCTTGAGTGCCTAGCCCCAATAGTGTGGAAGCCTCAAATGGAATCACAATCACCAAAACACTTAGAATAGCTTGAGAGAATTCTACAACTCATGAAATCGGCTAGCCCTTTCACTTCACACACTAGTGGCCGATTTTGGTCAAGAATAAGATGCTTATATAGTTAGGGTTACACCATGTAAACCCTAATTGACATGGCCTTTCATTTCCATGATCCATGGGTACAAATACACCATGGAGCATCCATGGACCATCCTATGGGTTTTAGCCCAACTTGATTATCCATGGAGCATTAGCCCACTATACAAGTATGGATGATTTACACAATCAACCCATATATTTAATTAGTCTTCTTTTGATCACTTAATTAATCCTAGATTAATTCTTGATCAATACTAATTAAATAATCTTATTATTCTTATTATTAATATACTAGAACTTATAATATATTAATAACCATAAGTGTCTTATTTCTCTCATTATAGTCTATCCAAGTGCATGATGGTATGCAACCCAAATGGACCATGCCGGGTCGGGTCAAGTCTTACCAATTATAGTTATGGACTTAGACATTAATCCAACACTCCCATCATGCCAAACTTAGCAAGCAATGTCTTTGTGTATGCCTCCTGATTGATAAAAATGCCTTCGGGTCCCTGTCTAATGTTTAAGCCAAGGAAAAAGTTAATTGGACCCATTGAGCGCATCTCAAATTTAGTTTCCATCAACTTCCTGAATTCAACTGTTAAGCTAGGATTCGTGGAGCCGAAGATGATGTCATCAACATAAATTTGGACTAACATAAGGTGGTTACCCTCTCTCTTCCGAAAGAAGGTTGGGTCAACCGAAGCTTGTCTAAATTTTGACATCTTTAAGAATCTAGTGAATGTTTCATACCATGCTCTGGGAGCCTGCTTCAAGCCATATACCGATTTGTCTAGGATGTAACAGTGATCTGGTTGCTTTGCGTTCACGAAACCTGGCGGTTTCTCAACGTACACCGTTTCTTCAAGTGCTCCGTTGAGAATGGCACATTTGACGTCCATCTGATAGACTTCAAAGTTTTTGTGTGCAGCATAGGCAAGAAATATTCGAAATGACTCTAATCTTGCAACTGGAGCGAAGGTCTCTTCATAGTCAATACCTTCCTCTTGGCAGTAGCCTTTCACAACCAACCGAGCTTTGTTACGAATCACATTCCCCTCCTTATCCATCTTATTTCTGAAAACCCACTTGAGACCGACAACCGAAGCATCTTTTGGAGTTGGAAAAAGACGCCACCCTTTGTTTCTTTCAAACTCATTTAACTCGTCTTGCATCGCTTGGACCCAATCATAATGGTTAAGAGCTGAATTAACAGTCTTTGGCTCAACTTTGGAAACAAAAGAATTGAACATGCCAAATTCTACTTGAGAGAATAGTGAAGTTTGTTTCGCTTTGATCTGAGATCGAGTTAAAATCTTTTCTGAAGATTCCCTAATAATTTGACTTTGAGGATGGTCTTTGGTCCATTTAATAAGAGGTGGGTAGTTTAGATCACAAGAGGGATCCAGTTCGGCATTGATTTCTTCTTCCAACTCTGATAGTATGTCATCATCATTGACATTTGTGTTCTCCCCCTCGAATGATGACACATGTTCAACATCTAGATCAGAATGTTCCCCTTCGTTTGGACTTTTAGTAGAGCTTGACGATTGTGACGTTGAACTCTCCCCCTGGAATGAAGAACCGTGATCTTGTTGTTAAGACGGACCCTCCCCCTGGATAGGACGGTCACTAGAAGGTTCGCTTAAGACTGGTGTTTCGGTTGCTTTTGGTTGATCGTCAACCATCTTTCGTGCAACATCGTCAATGACTTGCTTCAGACTGTCAACTTTGTTATCTTTCTCCTTGGATTCAGAATCGATAGCCTTTTCAGGTTCATCAAAAAGCAGCATATATTGCTCAAAAAGATTTGAGATAGGAGCAGTAACTTGACTAGTCTTTGGAAAGATTTCCTGCAGTTCATCATCAGTGGTCTTTATTTTCTTGACATAGCTATCATCAAAAGAGACATAGTATGTTTCTTCAATCTTTTTAGAGTGCTTGTTTAGAATTCTATAGCCTTTCGAGTGCAAAGAATAGCCCAGAAATATTCCTTCATCAACCTTGGCATCAAACTTGTTTCGATTCTCTTTGGAGTTGAAGATGAAGCATCTTGAACCAAACACATGAAAGAATTTCACATTTGGCTTGCGATTGTTCAAAATTTCATAAGGAGTAATGGATAATCGCTTATTTAGATATGACCTATTCTGAGTGTAACAAGCAACAGCAATTGCATCAGCCCAGAAATACAAAGGCAATGAAGCGAAGCTAAGAATAGTACGAGCTGCCTCGCACAGAGATCTGTTTCGCCTTTCAACGATTCCATTCTGCTGTGGAGTATATTGTAACACCGTCAAAAGATAAACAATTTTTCGCATTTTAAAAATCATATAATTTCATTCACATCCACGTTTTAAAACATTATATCATCATTATCTTAATACAAAACCCCAAGATCAAATATATAAGCTCCAGTGTGCGTGCGTACGAGTCATGCCGACGCCTTCCCGCGATCATCGCTGGTACCTGAAAGACCACACATAACACTGTAAGCATATTTGCTTAGTGAGTTCCCCAAAATACCACATAAACACATATCATGCACTCGAGGCTATAACTCTATTGACCCTCTGATCGAATACCTCTGTGGGACCCTCTGGGTACCATAACTCAGTGGACCCACTGGTCCTAACTCTGTAAACTCTGAATCATGCATATCTCATATCACAATAAATCACAACACATAATATGTGACAACCCGATATTTCAACTCTATGTAATGACCTAAAAAGTCAACTATTGTAACCACTTTTGATATAATGAAATTAACTTCGAAAAAAATGTCCAAAAACCTCAAATTAATTACCTACTATGTTAGATGACATTAAAACGTGATCGTACCTAAAAAGAATGCCCAAATCTGACTTCACATAAAGAAGTTATGATTTTTCAAAGTTCGGCTTAGCGACAGACAACTAAAAACTTGAAATGGAGATCGAGCGACTTTTGGCTGGGATGACCTAAATGAGAATCGAAGGTCTCAACAATGGTTTTGCAACGGTAAAAAGTCTGTCAAAAACAGACGTCAGATAATGAAGTTATGAATTTCTAACGAAATTTTCTTACCGCGACCTTTTAAAAATAAATAATAAAAATAATTTCAAATTTTTCCGACGGAATCTAAACGAAAGTCCTAGAGCGTAGTCTCACCTACGCGTGGATATAAAGAACGTCGAAAACGGAGTTCGTATGAAGAAGATAAGAATTTTTGAAGTTTATTAAATAAATAAAATATAAATTTTATTATTTAATCTCGGCATTATCCGAAGGAGGAGTCATCAGGTTGATCCGAGTTACGCCCAGCGTACTCGAGGACTAGGCTTCAGATCGTCCACGTCGCCCCTATGCGAGGCTATGCCCCGTCCCATCCGAAGCTCCGAGGCAGTCGAGGAGGCGGTTACGCATGACGCACGCGTACGCCCAGCGTACCGAGGCGGTTCCCATCCACTATAAAATGGATGCGAGGGTTCCGAAGAAATGGCTCATTTTCTCTCAACTTTCTTGCGTTTTTGCCTCGTTTTCCGTGCACGTGCTATCCCGAAGCCCCAGTTTCCTTGCTCAAGTCCCGAAGGTTGTTTGTGCTCCCGAGAATCCCGAGAATATCCGCTTTCTCGAGTCGAAATTCTGCTCGGTTTTCATCTCGCCTTCTTCAATCTTTCAAGTGAGTTCATACCCCTATAATCAACACTTTTAAATGTTTTATAAATGCATTTAAGGGGGGGGGGGGGGGGGAATACAAGTAAAAAACATGATTATTATCATGTGTTATATAAAGTCTCATTATACATTTTTTTATCAATGGAATCATATGTGATTTATAACTATTATAGGGAAATTTTCGTATGCAAAATATATCACGATAATATCTTGCCTTTTGAAATGAAAAATGTTGTTAAAAATATATAAATCAAATACTCTGCTTATACTGTATGTATATGTGTCCATTTTTGGCACTACAAAAGTTATACTTTTCATAACAAGTGAGCATTTCACTAAGGTTTACTATACAAACAAGACACACTTTTAGAAAACTATAATAGGTATAGTTTTACGAGAACATCACGAACTTTTACATACTAGAAACACTATTTCAAAGAGATACATTCATATACAAGAACAAACGAACATTTTCATACGTAAATCTGTTTTATACTAAGTTTTGTGAGACATTAAACTTCACGTACGTCCGAGTACACATTTCAAGTCCTGTATTATATACCAGAATCCCTTGGAGGGGGAGCATGGTGCTTGTGTATAGATCTATACGAGATTGACAACCCCGCACCCCGACTGTTAGCTACAGTACACCATTTGGGGTGACAAATGTCAGAACATTACAACGCCTGAAGAACGTTGTGTATAGGCATTTCTAGTCAATAGCATGGTTATAAAACTCACATGGAGTATTAAAAACGCATTGATTTACGGGGTTTTTCAGATGTCTTGGCGACTTTACACGTACATAAAGTAACTACTTTAGCCATGAAAAACATTATTGTGTTACAGTTTTGGAACTTCTAAACTGCCACCCACATACGGAAAAACATAAATTTTCTAGAAACAAACATTGGTCTTGATAGAAGGCTACATTTATACTAGTAGAAAATATGGGATTTTCTAGGAAGCAACAAACAAAAAGAAAACATATCATTTTAGTTCATACAAACATTGTCATTTAATACTTATGAAACTCACCAGCTCAAATGCTGATCTACTCTTTCAAAACTACTTGTATGTCCCAGGGATTCAGTAATTACAGGTAACAAACAACATTTGAAGAAGGGACGCTGCGACGCCAGTTTAAAATTCATATTTTGGCATCATATTGTAATTGGTTTTGAACATGTATCTTTTAACAATGTAAACTTTCAATTATATATATGATGGTTATATTACTTTCTTTACTATGTATTCAATTTTTATGTTACCACATGAAGTCATCCGCCCCCGAACGTTTCCACCGTTCCGATTTGGGGGTGTGACAGATTGGTATCAGAGAATTGTTTATAGTGAACTAAGTATATCGAACCACATAAGATATACAAACTATAAATGCTTAAGGGACTAATACCCTCTGACAAAACATTTTTTTTTTGTTTTTACGCCTAAGCCGCGTTTCGTTTAACTTAAATTGTTAGATCATTTAAGTACAAATACTTGCATACAACAACTTATTTTCATGATTATAGCTATACAAGAAGTATTTAGACAAGTTGGACACTACGATTAAGACTCGATATATGTAATCAGATTTGGGCCAAATATAGCATGATCAACTATATTTATCCGAAATCGGACCAATGTATATCGAGGAATGCTCGTAGTGAGCAACAAGTCAAAACTTACCAAAACATCACAAGAATCAAACACACGAATTTAAATACTATAGGAGTATTTGTTACATAAAATAGCTTAACTTACATGTTTAGTCTTACATGCTCCAAATCTTATTTCAAATTCTTATAACCCTATTCTCGTACAGTCAAAAGGCTAGATTTCACCACCCCGACGACCCCTACTATCCCAACCAAGGAAACGGGGGATGGATCGAAGAGGATCCCGAGGAGGACGAAGAACCCATAGAATTGGATGAAGAGGAGGACTCTGGTACCGACTCAGAGCCGGAAGTAATCAACCCACCACTCGCAAAACCTCCTGTCTTCGTGAGAAACTTTCAAGGACCGAATCCCGTTTGGGGAAGTCAGATCCACCATTGGAGCCAACAACAAAGTATACGCCTCCCTACGGTATTTGTCGAGACTTCTACGATGTCCGTGGCGGAGGTTTAGCTGATCGAGCACTCCCAGTCATGGTGGGCGAGCTAGCCAACCAGTCTTATCAATCCGTAGTTCAAGCTAACTGGATTCGGGAAGTCAATGTGGAAGTACAGGTTCACACTTCCGACATCCTTAGGCTGGACAGAGCTCAGGACAATGCCCAACTCCAAAACGAAACATTCCAAGTGCAAATGATTGCAGCCCTCTTCGAATTGAGGGAACAACAAGCCGCTTTCAATAGGCGTCTTATGGAATCAAAGCAATCGGAGACCCTTATAGGGGTCAAATTTTCGTGATCGTTGTATCAACTATTATATTAATATAAGTGGCACGCTATTATTACTACGTGGAGTATTATGTTCAATCCTTAAAATGTTATGGAGAAACCATATGCTTGTTTCATATATTCGGTTTTACGAATAACTTTCATTCTTCTATCTTTGAGACTCATACTATCATATGTTGTTGAACTATAGCGATTTAGTTCATGAGACACATTCATTTTCTATGCTATGGAATTCTTATATTTATCTTTTCAACCTATAGTTGAAGGATGACTCCGTGTAGAAACCCGAGACGAAACAACGGTGGGGAAGCACCTATACCACCACCGCCTCCACCGCCACAATTTGATGCTGCCATGTTCCAAGCAGCAGTCACAGCAGCTGTGGCGGCTGCCATGTCACAAATCAATACCCTTGTTATTACTGGTTCAGGAATTGGCACACTTCCTTCCAACCATGGAGAGAGTCATGGGCAACCCCGAGAGTGCACCTATAAAGACTTTATGAATGCCAAACCCCGGATGTTTAATGGAACTGGTGGTGTGATGGTTTTGAAGCAGTGGATCGAAAGGACAGAAGCAGTCTTTGAAATCTGCTCCTGTCCCGAGCACAGCAAAGTCAAGTTTGTCACTTTCACACTTATTGAAAGAGCTTTAACTTGGTGGAATGGCCACGTTAAGTCACTTACTCTGATAGTGGCGAATGCAATAAGCTGGGAGAGCTTAAAAATCATGCTGATGAGAGAGTACTTTCCACGAGGAGAGATTCAAAAACTCGAGCACCAACTCTGGACTCCTGGAATGATTGGTACCGACATAGCAACTTATACCAACAGATTCTGCGATCTGGCAATCCTTTGCCCAGATATAATTGCTCCTGAGAGCAAGAAAATAGAGAGATACATTTGCGGACAGTCGCCCCAAATTCAGTCAAGCGTGTTAGCTTCAAAACCTGACACTTTTGAAAGTGCCAAAGAGCTGGCACAATCTCTTATTGATCACGGAAGTCATCAGAACTCGACAATTTCTGCACCAGAACCACAAAAGGGAAACAACAACAACAATAACAAGAAGAGAGGATGGAATAAGGGGAAGGGTGGTTCTTCCCAAGAATCCTCGAAGAAACAACAATTAGTTATAGTGAATGCTGCTACTGTAACTACTACCGTTCCTACAAATCTCTAGCCAACAAAGCCTTATGCGGGTAACCTTCCAAAGTGCACCAAATGCACTTACCACCACCATGGACATTGTCGGGAAATGCAGTGCTCCAACTACAACAGCAAGGGACACATTGTCCGTTTCTGCAAAGCCCCCGTAAAGCCGATCACTCAAGTTCCCAATGCTGGTGTAGGCCAAGCTTGCTACGGTTGTGGCGAGGTGGGCCACTACAAAAGGAACTGCCCGAAGGCAGCGAATACCGGCGGGGTGGGGCGAGTTTTGGCTATAGGCCACAAGAAGCTGTAGACGATCCTATAGTAGTTGGTGGTACGTTTCTTCTCGATAATACAAATGCATGCATACTATTCGATAGTGGAGCAGAGAGAAGCTTCGTGAGTCAAAACTTTATTCACTTACTTAAACATAAACCTAACATGTTAGAAAAATCATTCACTATAGAAATGGCAAACGGAAAAACGGAAATCACTAACTGCATATACATGGGTTGTACATTAACTTTAGACGGTCATTCTTTCCCAATCAACCTCATGCCGGTCCAAATTAAAAGTTTCGACGTCATAGTTGGCATGGATTGGTTAAGTCTTCTTCGCGCCGACATCATGTGCTTTGAGAAAGCAGTTCGCCTTAATATCCCTAATGACGAAACATTAGTGATTTACGGCGACAAATCAAGTACAAACCTTCGCATCATTTCGTGCATCCAAGCTCGAAGGTGCTTGCGGAAGGATTATCATGCATTTCTTTCACACATCGTCGATACGAGTCAGGAAGTAAAGGACATTAAGAGCATTCTGATGTACGCGACTTTCCCGATATATTTCCAGAAGAACTACCGGTATTACCACCGCAACGTCAAGTTGAGTTTAGAATCGACTTAGTTCCAGGGGGTACCCCAGTAGCAAAATCGCCTTATCATCTGGCACCAGCAGAGATGCAAGAACTTTCCAGTCAGCTTAAAAAACTCCAACAAAAAGGATTCATTAGACCAAGCTTCTCAACGTGGGGAGCACCGGTCTTGTTTGTAAAGAAGAAAGACGGATTGTTCCGTATGTGCATTGACTATAGAGAACTGAATAAGCTTACCGTAAAAAATCGTTACCCTCTGCCCCACATTGACGACCTATTTGATCAGCTTCAAGGAGCAACCTACTTCTCGAAGATAGATCTACGATCCGGATATCACGAATTACGAGTACTAGAGGAGGATATTCCCAAGACAGCCTTCCGAACTCGTTATGGACACTACGAGTTTGTAGTGATGCCGTTCGGATTAACCAACGCACCAACGATATTCATGGACCTAATGAATAGGGTGTGCCGTCCTTACTTGGATCAGTACTTCATCATCGTCTTCATCGATGATATACTTATCTACTCCCGAAGTAAGGAAGAGCATAGTCAGCATCTACGAAAAGTCTTAGAAACATTACGATCGGAGAAGCTCTATGCGAAGTTCTCTAAATGCGAATTTTGGATTCGAAGAGTCGAATTTTTGGGCCACGTTGTTAGCGAAAAGAGGATACACGTGGACCCCTCCAAAATTAAGGCCATTGAGAACTGGTCGACACCGAAAACGCCTACAGAGATTCGTTAATTTCTTGGTCTCGCTGGCTACTATTGCAGATTCATAATGAACTTCTCTAGCATCGCGAAACCTCTTAATACTTTGACCCAGAAAAGCGTGGCCTTTGACTAGGAAGCAAAACAAGAGAAGGCGTTCCAAACACTGAAACAGGCCTTATGCACCGCACCGATACCATCCCTCCCCGAAGGGATAGAAGATTTCGTAGTGTATTGCGATGCATCAAATCAAGGACTTGGTTGTGTTGTTATGCAAAGAGGGAAGGTTATTGCCTATGCCTCCCGTCAGCTTAAGATCCACGAAGTAAACTACACAACACACGATCTTGAGTTAGGAGCAGTGGTATTTGCTCTGAAGATCTGGAGACACTACCTGTACGGAACAAAGAGTACGATCTTCACCGACCACAAGAGCCTTCAACACATTTTCAACCAGAAGGTGCTCAACATGCGACAACGACGATGGGTCGAGCTACTCAATGACTACGAATGTGAAATTTGTTATCATCCTGGCAAGGCTAGTGTAGTAGCTGATGCCCTAAGTCGAAAAGAATACACTGGTCAGAGAGTCAAATCTCTGACTATGACTATCCATTCCCACTTATCCACACAAATTAAGGAGGCTCAACTGGAAGCTTTGCAACCTGAAAATGTGAAGGGTGAATCCCTGAGAGGAATGTAAAAGAATCTAGAAATCAAGGGTGGTGGAGCATATTATCTCATGGACCGTATCTGGACAACGAAACATGGTGGCTTCAGAGACGTGGTCATGACCGAAGCACACAACACAAGATATTCTGTTCACCCAGGTTCATATAAAATGTATTTGGATCTTAAGAAACTGTATTGGTGGCCTAACATGAAAGCAGAAATTGCTACCTTCGTAAGTAAATGTCTTACTTGCGCTAAGGTTAAGGTTGAGTATCAGAAACCTGTAGGATTACTACAACATCCGAAGATACTGGAATGGAAATAGGAACGGATTACTATGGACTTCATAACCAAGTTGCCCAAGACAACGGGTGGACTCGATACCATATGGGTCATCGTCAACAGATTGACCAAATCCGCGCATTTCCTACCAATCAAGGAGACTGACAAGATGGAAAGACTTACAAGAACTTACATATGGGAAATAGTTCGACTGCATGGTGTTCCAATATCCATTATCTCTGATAGAGATAGTAGATTCACGTCAAGGTTCTGGCAGTCACTACAAAGTTCCCTTGGGACTAGGCTAGACATGAGTACAGCCTACCATCCACAAACAGATGGGCAAAGTGAGAGAACGATACAAAACTTAGAAGATATGCTGAGAGCCTGTGTGATTGACTTTGGAAAGGCATGGGATATCCATTTACCCCTTATCGAATTTTCATACAACAATAGTTATCATTCGAGCATAAAGGCTGCTCCATTTGAAGCCCTCTATGGCCGTAAGTGCAGGTCCCCTCTATGCTGGGCTGATGTTGGCGACACACAGTTAGCTAAAGGACGAGTTCCTGAAAGCACTCTCACCGGTCCAGAAATCATTCGGGAAACGATAGAGAAGATCGTTCAGACTCATGAACGATTGAAAGCCTCTAGAGACCGACAGAAAAGCTATGCTGACCAAAGGAGGAAACCTTTGGAATTCCAGGTAGGATACCGTGTTCTATTGAAGGTCTCACCGTGGAAAGGTTTAATACGCTTTGGAAAGCGTGGAAAGCTAAATCCAAGATACATAGGGCCTTTCGAGGTTCTCGCCAAAATCGGCCCTGTAGCTTACAAGCTTAATCTACCACGTAACATTAGTAAAATACATCCAACCTTCCACGTCTCGAACTTGAAAAAGTGTCTGTCCGATGAGACTCTTGTTATTCCACTCGAAGAGATCGAGATCAACGAGAGCCTCAACTTTGTGGAAGAACCGGTAGAAATCATGGACCAAGAGGTCAAACAAACGAAACAAAGTCGCATACCCATCATGAAGGTTCGCTGGAACGCCAAGCGAGGACCTAAATTCACATGGGAACGCGAAGATCAGATGAAAAAAAAGTACCCTCATCCTTTTCTCTGATTCACAAGTATCTTTCTTACTTTAAAATTTCGGGACGAAATTCCCTCTAACGGGGGGATGATGTGACAACCCGATATTTCAACTTTATGTAATGACCTAAAAAGTCAAGTATTGTAACCACTTTTGATATAGTGAAATTAACTTCGAAAATAAAATGTCCAAAAACCTCAAATTAATTACCTACTATGTTATATGACATTAAACCGTGATCGTACGTAAAAAGAACGCCCAAATCTAACTTCGCATAAAGAAGTTATGATTTTTCCAAGTTCGGCTTAGCAACAGACAGCTAAAATCTCAAAACGGAGATTGAGGGAATTTTGGCCGGAATGACCTAAATGAGAATCGAAGGTCTCGACAATGGTTTTGCAACGGTAAAAAGTCTGGCAAAAACAGACGTCAGATAATGAAGTTATGAATTTCTAACGAAATTTTCTTACCGTGACCTTTTAAAAATAAATAATAAAAATAATTTCAAAATTTGCCAACGGAATCTAAACGAAAGTCGTAGAGCGTAGTCTCACCTACACGTGGATATAAAGAACGTCGAAAACGGAGTTCGTATGAAGAAGATATGAATTTTTGAAGTTTATTAAATAAATAAAATATAAATTTTATTATTTAATCTCGACATTATCCGAAGGAGGAGTCACCAGGTCGATCCGAGTTACGCCCAACGTACGCTCGTATGCCCAACGTACTCGAGGACTAGGCCTCAGATCGTCCACGTCGCCCCTATGCAAGGCTATGCCCGGTCCCATCCGAAGCTCCGAGGCAGTCGATGAGGCGGTCACGCATGACGCACGCGTACGCCCAGTGTACCGAGGCGGTTCCCAGCCATTATAAAAGGGATGCGAGGGTTCTGAAGAAATGGCTCATTTTCTCTCAACTTCCGAGATTCCCAAGAATCCAAAGAAAATCAGCTTTCTCGATTCGAAATTCTGCTCGGTTTTCATCTCGCCTTTTTCAATCTTTCAAGTGAGTTCATACCCCTATAATCCACACTTTTAAATGTTTTATAAATGCTTTTATATGCTTTTAGGGGGGGGGGGGGGGAATACAAGTAAAACACATGATTATTATCGTGTGTTATATAAATTTTCATTATACACTTTTTATCAATGGAATCATATGTGATGTATAACTATTATAGGGAAATTTTGCAATATATATCACGATAACATCTTGCCTTTTGAAATGAAAAATGTTGTTAAATATATATAAATCAAACACTCTGCTTATACTGTATGTATATGTGTCCATTTTTGGGACTACAAAAGTTATACTTTTCATAACAAGTGAGCATTTCACTAAGGTTTACTATACAAACAAGACACACTTTTAGAAAACTATAATAGGTATAGTTTTACGAGAACATCACGAACTTTTACATACTAGAAACACTATTTCAAAGTGATACATTCATATACAAGAACAAAAGAACATTTTCATACGTAAATCTGTTTTATACTAAGTTTTGTGAGACATTAAACCTCACGTACATCCGAGTACACATTTCAAGTCCTGTATTATATACCAGAATCCCTTGGAGGGGGAGCATGGTGTTTGTGCATAGATCTATACGAGATTGACAACCCCATGCCCTGACTGTTAGCTACAGTACACCATTTGGGGTGACAAACATCAGAACATTCCAACGCCTGAAGAATGTTGTGTATAGGCATTTCTAGTCAATAGCATGGTTATAAAACTCACATGGAGTATTAAAAACGCATTGATTTACGGGGTTTTTCAGATGTCTTGGCGACTTTACACGTACATAAATTAACTACTTTAGGCATGAAAAACATTATTGTGTTACAGTTTTGGAACTTCTAAACTGCCACCCACATACGGAAAAACATAAATTTTCTAGATACCAACATTGGTCTTGATAGAAGGCTACACTTATACTAGTAGAAAATATGGGATTTTCTAGGAAACAATAAACAAAAACAAAACATATCATTTTAGTTCATACAAACATTGTCATTTAATACTTATGAAACTCACCAGCTTAAATGCTAATCTACTCTTTCAAAACTACTTGTATGTCCCAGGGATTCAGTAATTATAGGTAACAAACAACTTTTGAAGAAGGGACGTTGCGGCGCCAGTTTAAAATTCATATTTTGGCATCATATTGTAATTGGTTTTGAACATGTTTCTTTTAACAATGTAAACTTTCAATTATATATATGATGGTTATATTGCTTTCTTTAGTATGTATTCAATTGTTACGTTACCACATGAAGTCATCCGTCCCCGAACGTTTCCGCAGTTCTAGTTTGGGGGTGTGACATAATAAAATGCAAATACACTGACATATAACTCTAAAATACTCTGTCACATAACTCTGTTACCAAACTAGATAAAGTATAGTGAAAACACTTACCTCAGATGTCTCGGTGAATCTCTGACTCGGTAGAAATATGATCTAGCCTCCGCCAAATCACATAAAGTAAATATTTTCATAAATATAACTCTCGGGACTAGACTCAACCCTCTCTAGGCACCCTCAGTAGGCAAAAGACCATTTTGCCCCTGTTTTAGCTCAAAGGCCACATTGTTGACCCAACCCTAAAAGTCAACAAAAGTCAATGGTCAAACTTTGACCCGACTCGTCGAGTGCACTTGGGAGACTCGGCGAGTATACACGTGTCCACTAACTCTTTAGTCCCGCTTGGCACGTCGAGTTCCTCCCCTTACTCGACGAGTCACACCTGGCATGAATCGCGGGGCCACCCTGACTCAACTCGTCAAGTCTCAAGATCAACTCAGCGAGTTCCGCCTTGGACTTCAGTCCCCTAATCCCCCTCTGAATTACTGAGTTATTTCCCCAACTCGGCAAGTATACTCACTAAGTGATTTACGGGAAACCCTAACCTTACTTGCCGAGTCTGATCTTTGGACTCGGCGAGTTCATGCCATGCACAAACTCCATAGACCTCCTGAGGTCAGATCTGTTCCTTTAATCCATAGATCTGACCTTCCCAAGCATGATAATCATGTAAAGTTCAGACCTTGACACTCATATAACATCTAGATGGTCTAACATGGTGATTTAGCCCCAAAACAATATCCTAAGTTCATGGCTCCCAAAATAGCTCATAAAGCTCCAAGGGTTAAGGTCTCCGGACCTCTTTGAGTGCAGATCCAAAGCATAAACTCGAGACGGGACCAATTGCTCCACATATCCATCCTCTAAAGGGGTTAGAAAAACCTAACTCTAAGGATCAACACAAAATCTGAAGTAGGTCCGAACAAATACATCAATATGAAGTCTCCGAACTCTGAAATCACCAGAATCGCACCTCCTTCAGCCTCCTCTTGCTTTGGTCACCTCCTTCTTGCTATTACACCAACAAAATGATCAAGAATGGCCTCTCCTTCCTCACAAATGCTCTAGATCTCTTAGGGTTTGGTAGCCGCAAATGATGGCCCTAAGGGCCTTTAAATCGGTCCCAAACCCAGGAAATTAGGGTTTCATTAAACAGCGTGGACTCGCCGAGTCCACTCATGAACTCGTCGAGTCCAGCTGTGAACCCGGATACGAATCCGCGACCATACTCGGCGAGTCTGAACACCAACTCGCCGATTCCCCTCCCAACCTCCAAAAATAAAGGAATAATTAATATACCTGGGAATCCGGGCATTACATTTCTCCCCCACTAGAATTAGACTTCGCCCTCGAAGTCTCACTCTGCAAACAACTCTGGATGCTGCTCCCGCATCTCATGCTCCGGCTCCTAAGTCAACTCTGACCCTTTCCGATGTTGCCACTGGACCTGCATTAGAGGCACCTCCTTGTTCCTCAAAACCTTGATCTTCCGATCCTTAATCGCCACCGGTCTCTCAATATAGTTCAGGCTCGCATCCACCTGAATATCCTCTAATGGCACCACTGCCGACTCGTCGGCTATACACTTTCTCAGCTGCGACACGTGGAAAGTGTTATGAATCTGACCAAACTCAGCAGGTAACTCCAAATGGTAGGCTACCTTGCCTACTCTCGCGATCAGTATGAAAGGACCAATATATCGGGGCCCCAAATTGCCCCTCTTCCTGAATCTAATCACTCCTTTACAAGGAGAGACCTTCTGGAGCACGAAGTCGCCGACCTGAAAATCGAGCTCGGACCGGCGCCTGTCCGCATAACTCTTCTGATGACTTTGAGCGGTCAACAACCTCTGTCCGACCTGCTGAATCTGCTCTATCGTTTGAAGCACGATCTCGATACTACCCATCACACACTGCCCTACCTCTCCCCAGCAAATGGGGGTCCGACACCTCCTCCCATACAATAGCTCAAAGGGTGGCATACCAATGCTCGAATGATGGCTGTTGTTGTAGGAAAACTCTGCCAAGGGCAAGTACGTGTCCCAACTTCCGCCGAAATCCAACACACATGCTCGGAGCATGTCCTCGAGCGTCTGATTGTCCGCTCACTCTGCCTGTTAGTCTGTGGGTGGTATGCGATACTAAAATGTAGTCTCGTACCCAATTCCTCATGAAACTTCTTCCAGAATCTAGAAGTGAAACGTACATCTCGATCTGAGAAAATCGAGATCGACACTCCATGCCACGATACCACCTCTCTCACGCACATCTCTGCCAACCTCTCCGCGGAAGAGCTCTCACTGATAGCCAGGAAATGAGCGCTCTTCGTCAACATGTGCATAATCACCCAAATTGCATCGACACCTCTCGCAGTCCTTGGCAATTTGGTGATGAAGTCCATGGTAATCTGTTCCCATTTCCATGCAGGAATCTCTAGCGGCTGCAGCTTACCATGTGGACGCTGGTGCTCGACCTTAATCTTGCGACAGGTCAAGCATCTCTCTACAAACCATGCAACATCCCTCTTCATACAGGGCCACCAATACTCCCTCTTTAGGTCCAAATACATCTTAGTGGCCCGGGATGGATTGAGAACTTCGATCTATGAGCCTCTTACATCAAAATGGTACGTGTCCCGCCCACAAACGATACCCATATCCGATCGTGGAATGTCATCAGCCCCCGACCATCGGTAACGAACTCCGATACCAGCCCGATAAATCGCTCTTTCTTCTGGCTTTCTGGCCTTATGGCCTTATCCTGGGCCCCACAAGTAGTGTCCAATACCCGAGTCATCACTGTCAATCTTAAACAAACATCTTGCATCGGGGCGGCCTCCGCCCTTCGGCTCAGTGCATCGGCTATAACATTAGATTTGCCCGGGTGGTACAGGATCTCACAATCGTAATCCTTCTCCACATCCAACCATCTCCTCTGATGCATATTCAGGTTGGGCTGATCCATTAGATACTTCATGCCTTTGTGGTCCATGTATATGGTATAGCGAACCCCATACAGATAGTGACGCCTGATCTTGAGGGCGAACACCACCGCCCCCAACTCCAGATCGTGGGTGGGATACCTCGTCTCATGAGGCTTCACCGGCCTTAATGCATATGCTATCACATGACCCATCTGCATAAGCACCGCTCCCATCCCAGATATCGATGCGTTACAATACACTACGAAGTCCTCCATCCTCTCCGGAAGGGGTAACACCGGAGTTTCGCATAATCTCTGGCGAAGTGTCTCGAAGGAGGCCTACTGCTCTGGACCCATTGAAAAAGCAACACCCTTCCAGGTCAACTTGGTGAGTGGCACGACGATCTTGGAGAAATCCCTGATAAATCTCCGATAATAACCAGCCAACCCTAGGAAACACCTGATCTCGGTAGGTGACCTCGGCACCTCCCAACTCATCACTGCCTCAATCTTGGCCGGGTCGACCAATATCCCTTTCTGGTTAATGAGGTGCCATAGGCACTGGACCTCTCACAACCAAAAATCACACTTGGAGAATTTGGCATAAAGCCTCTTCGATCTCAGGACTCCGAGGATCTCCCTCAAATGCTCCTCATGCTGCTCTCTGGATCTCGAATACACCAATATGTCGTTGATCAACACTATCACTGAGCGATCCAACATCGGCCTGCACACTCTGTTCATGAGATCCATGAACACCGTCGGTGCATTCATGAGTCCGAAAGGCATCACCACGAACTCGTAATGTCCATAATGAGTCCTGAATGTTGTCTTCTGGATGTCCTCGTCTTGCACCCTCACTTGGTGATATCCAGACCTCAAATCGATCTTGGAGAACCAAGATGCTCCCTACAACTGATCGAACAGATCGTCGATCCTCGGCAACGGGTAATGGTTCTTGACCGTTAGCTTGTTCAACTCCCGGTAATCAATGCACATCCGGTGTAAACCATCCTTCTTCTTGACAAAAAGGATAGGCGCTCCCCAAGGTGAGCTGCTCGGCCGAATAAATCGTTTCCCCAGCAACTCCTGAAGCTGTGAGGACAACTCCTGCATCTCTGGGGGCGTGAGGGGATAAGGCGTCTTGGCGCTAGGCGCAGCCCCCGGAACCAAATCGATACTGAACTCTACCTGCCTTTCCGGAGGCACACCCGGCAACTCTTCTGGAAATACATCCGGAAACTCACGCACTATCGGGACCTCATCAACTGACCTCGGTCTCTCTGAATCAACCCTCGCATCCATCACATATGCTACAAATCCCCTACAGCCCTGCTGTAGACTTTGTATCGTTCTGGCGGCCGAACAAATTGCTGATCCAGAACGTGTACCCTCGCCATACACCGTAAGAAATCCCCCACTAGGGTCTCGTATGGTCACCAGTTGTCTCTTTCAGTCGATAACTGCTCCTACTTTGCTCAACCAGTCCATACCCACGATGACACAGACATCCCCCATCGCAATAGGAACCAAATCAATCGAAAACTCGACACCGAAAATCTCGAGTACACATCCTCGGTTCACTTTGGCGACATACACCGTCCTCTCGTCAGCTATGGAGACTCTCAAAGGTCGACTCCACACCTCTTGCCTATACCGATGTGTTGACTAAAAGCCAAAGATACAAAAGTTCGACTCGCACCAGAGTCAAATAACACCAACGCAGGTACATAACTCATAAGAAAAGTACCTACGCGTAACATAAAATAAACACTATATCCCAACATCAAAATAAATACAAGAAAGGATACATACCAGCTACGAAGTCGGGCGCAGCGCGGACCTCCTACGCAGTCAACTGAAAGGCTCTCCCTCGTGCGTTTGGTACCTCGGCCTTCACTGGCCGGCTCTCAGCAGCTCTGATAGCAGTAGGGGTAGATCCTTGAGGTGCTCCCTGGGCTATCCCTCGCAACTGTGGACACTCTGCCTTGCGGTGTCCGGTCTGGTTACAATGAAAGCATACTTCAAACCCATTGGGGCAATCCTTGGCCATATGCCCCTCCTTGCCACATTTGTAGCAAGACCCCGCTCTACACACCCCATTGTGGCTCTTGCCACACTTGCCACAAGTGCGGCCCTTCTGAATCCCAGATCACGAATCAGCGGGCTTAGCCCGCTTGGCTGCTGGCTGAGACTGCGCCGGTCGCCGTTCCCTACCTTGAGACTCAGCCTCCTCCCTAGCCTGAGTCTCCAGCTCTATCTCCCTCTTCTAGGCATTTGCCTGAAGCTCAGAAAATGTCCGGTACGTTGAGTTCGCCACAAACTCCCGTATATCCCTCCTCAAAATGCTCAGATACCGGCTCATACGTGCCTGCTTGGAGGACACATGCTCTGGGCAGAACATCGCCCGCTCATGGAACATACTCGTAATCACTATGACAGACTCAATACCTTGCTTGAGTGTCAAAAACTCATGGGCCAAACGCTCCCTCTCCACCTAGGGAACGTACTCGTCTCGAAACATAGTAGTGAACCTCTCCCAAGTCACTCCATCAAGCTCAGCAGGCATATAGTGCGCCGTTACAAACTTCCACCAGTCCTTCGCTCCTAAGCGAAACTGGTTAAGCGCGAACCAGACTCTCAAATGCTCAGGAGATGAGCAAGTATAGAAACACCCCTCAATGTCAGAAATCCACCTCATCGCTACAATCGGGTCCTGGGTCCCATCAAACTTCGGTGGTTTTGTGTTGCTGAACTCCCGAAACAGCAACGCATCACCACCCTACGGTCTAGCCGCAGCTACAGCTGCAGTGGCCGCAGCAACAACAACATTAGAAAGAGTAGCATACCTCTCGTCAAATGTCTCTATTAGGGTGGTCTTGATAGACCCGAACATCTCTGGAATCTCAGCACGGATGGTAGCAACCACCTCATCATGAATCATCTGGCGGAGCTCCTCGTCTCTCACACCCCCTCCACTGGTCACTAGTCTGTAGTGCGTTCCCACCATGATACCTCTCTGAAATACAACACAAGATATCAAAGTCTCGCTCGAGTGTGCACACACTCGATACCCCCAATCCTACTTGGTTCCTGGTACCCTAAGGATTCTTACTTGGGTTGCGCACTGACCCGGTGCCTTCGGTAGTACGGTCCCAATACTACCGACCACACCGACTCGGCACCCATTCCAATTCCTCCTCCCAGAGTCCCAAATTTCCAAGCACTCTACTCTCTTAAATCATGTGCTACTCACAAACAGATATCTCATAACCACCTCGCTGCAATCTAAACACTCTCAAACATTTCTAGCAGCAAAAGCCCCTAGACTAAGGCATCATATATCATGCCACTCTAGTCCTAATAAGAATACCTTGTCTACTCTAGCATGCATATCATAATTCTTCATATAGCATAACATAACATATCTGATAGCAGTTATTTTAAGGGTATTTTGGGAAATCACCGTTCGGGTGCTGGCTGATCGTATACACGGCTCTGCTCTGTTTGTCTCAAAACTCTTTTTACTCTTTTCAAAAATTTTACATTATTATCAAAATTTTCCTTAAATCCTCAATTTGAGTTCAGATACGCCCGAAGATGCATCCGAATCCCTCAATCCAAGGCTATGATAGCAACTTGTAACACTGTAAAAATTTAAACAATTTTTTGCATTTTAAAAATCTTATAATTTCACTCACATCCATGTTTTTAAACATTGTATCATCATTATCTTAATACAAAACCCCAAGATCAAATATATAAGCTCCAGTGTGCGTGTGTACAAGTCATGCCAGCGCCTTCCCGCGATCATCGCTGGTACCTGAAACACCACACATAACACTGTAAGCAGATTTGCTTAGTGAGTTCCCCAAAATACCACATAAACGCATATCAGCCACTCGAGGCTGTAACTCTATTGACCCTCTGGTCGAATACCTCTGTGGGACCCTCTGGGTACCATAACTCTGTGGACCCACTGGTCCTAACTCTGTAAACTCTGAATCATGCATATCTCATATCACAATAAATCAGAACACATTATAACATGAAAATACACTGACATATAACTCTAAAAATACTCTGTCACATAACTCTGTTACCACACTAGGTAAAGTATAGTGAGAAGACTCACCTCATATGTCTCGGTAAATCTCTGACTCGGTAGAAATCTAATCTAGCCTCTGCCTAATCACATAAACTAAATATTTTCATAAATATAACTCTCGGGAATAGACTCAACCCTCTCTAGGCACCCTCAGTAGGCAAAAGACCATTTTGCCCCTCTTTTAGCTCAAAGGCCACATTGTTGACCCAACCCTAAAAGTCAACAAAAGTCAATTGTCAAACTTTGACCCGACTCGTCGAGTGCACTTGGGCGAATCGGCGAGTCTACACGTGTCCACTAACTCTTTAGTCCCGCTTGGCACGACGAGTTCCTCCCTTTGCTCGATGAGTCACACCTGGCATGAATCGCGGGGCCACCCCGACTCAACTCGCCGAGTCTCAAGAACAACTCGGCGAGTTCCTCCTTGAACTCCAGTCCCCTAATCCCCCTCTGACTCACTGAGTTATTTCCCCAACTCGGCAACTCTACTCACTGAGTGATTTACGGGAAACCCTAACCCTACTCGGCGAGTCTGATCTTTGGACTCGGCGAGTTCATGCCATGCACAAACTCCATAGACCTCCTAAGGTCAGATCTGTTCCTTTAATCCATAGATCTGACCTTCCCAAGCATGCTAATCACATAAAGTTCAGACCTTGACACACATATAACATCTAGATGGTCTCACTTGGTGATTTAGCCCTAAAAACAACATCCTAAGTTCATGGCTCCCAAAATAGCTCATAAAGCTCCAAGGGTTAAGGTCTCCGGACCTCTTTGAGTCCAGATCCAAAGCATAAACTCGAGAGGGGACCAATTTCTCCACATATCCATCCTCTAAAGGGGTTAGAAAACCCTAACTCTAAGAATCAACACCAAATCTGAAATACCTCAAGATGAAGTCTCTGAACTTTGAAATCACCAGAATCGCACCTCCTTCAGCCCCCTCTTGTCTTGGTCACCTCCTTCTTGCTATTACACCAAAAAAATGATCAAGAATGGAATCTCTTTCCTCACAAACACTCTAGGTCTCTTAGGGTTTCTCTCTGGGGTTTGGTAGCCAAAAATGACGGCCCTAAGGGCCTTTAAATAGGTGCCAAACCCATGAATTTAGGGTTTCATTAAATAGCATGGACTCGCTGAGTCCACTCATGAACTCGTCGAGTCCAGCTGTGAACCCGGATACGAATCCGCGACCATACTCAACGAGTTTAAACACCAACTCGCCGAGTCCCCTCCCAACCTCCAAAAATAAAGGAATAATTAATATACCTGGGAATCCGAATGTTACATGTTTCATCTTTTCTTTTTATTGTGAAAGCATTAAATTTGTTTGGCTTAGGTTCATTAGACGTAGGTTTTGAAACTTTGACGTTAGCTTTCTTTTGGATGTCTTTCGGGAACTTGTTGTCTTCTGGAAAGAGCGTTCCTTTTCCTTTCAAATCTTTCGAAGGACAAGAATTAGAATGAAAAAGGGAAGAATAAGATTTAGAAGAGATCTTAGTCCGTTGATTATTACTCTTTCTTGATTGAGAATGGGAACACTCTTTACTTTTGTTCTTCTGATTGACCTTTGGACCGAACCCATTCTTTCGGTTGATATTGTGTTAAGGACCGAAACTGCTCATTCGGTTGCTGAGGTTCTGAGGACCGAAGCTCTCCTTTCGGTTCCTTGTTTGTTGTGGACCGAAACTACCCTTTCAGTTCCTTTCATTTGATGGACCGAAACAATCATTTCGGTTCCTTGACTCTTCTCGAGACTTATGCGTCCTTTCATACCTGACATAATGAGGATTTTGTAATCTCCAAAACTATTTTCTTTCTGAGGGATTCTTCTTGTATCTCAGATTTAGTTGATGTTTTCGATCTGCCACCTGTTTTGGATTTTTGTTGATGTTAGCCTTTTTCTTCGAAACACGAGCATTGCTTTTGTTCTTAGATGAACATGTTTCACTGGTAGTGAGCGCTAGTTCGCCCAAAGATGTTTTGGTGCCACTTGTGCTTGGAACATCATATCTTGCAGGCTCATTAAGTGGTTTAGGCACGTACCTACCCTTCACTCTCCATGATGTTTTCTGAGATAGGCCTTTTGTCTCATCAGCATTATCTATCGGTGCTGACCAGAAGAACTCTTCACATCCAGCTGCATTATCTTCTTCTACCATACCAGTCAGTTCTGCTATTTGTTGAGGAGTGGCTCCTTGAGCTGTGTAGACCTGATTGGGAGTGGTTTGTACGTTTTGATACACAACAAATTTTGCCTTGAGAATTTTGGTCTTGTTTGTCGACGAGCGAGCGACCTCAACGAAATTTTCAGAAATGAGATTTTGTGTGTTTCAGGTTCGCTTTTGACAAATTTTGAGCAACCCACCACATCCTCTACAAAGATTTCACTCAGATCATCATCCTCATTAAGTTTAGATGCATTTTCAACATCAATTTTATTTTCTGAACTTAATTTGGCATTCAAAGAGTCAAATTTCTGTACAGTTTCGGTTCTTAACTTCAATCTATCATTCTCATCTAACATATTTTTGAGCATGTCCTTATGGTCTTTGGACTTTATGTAGGACTCAATTTTGTCAAGACCAATTTTGTATGTAGGTGAGACCTCATCAGAAGATACAACATTTTCAAAGTTGTAACTTCGGCATCAACTTTATCCTCCTTTAACTCAAGGAAGGGTAAAATCATGCGATTTATCTTCTTTCCTATTTGACAATCGAGATGCAACTGAGTGATATTAAAATAAAGTCTTTAAGCAATCAAACAAAAAACATTTCGCTGTTTTAAAAGTTTAAGATTATCTCGTTGCAAATAAATTGATTCATCCTTAGACCTAATCAATTCTTTCTCTTTCTGCTCAATCCACATCCCCCTTTCCCCACTCTTTGAAGATATCCTGCTAATTTGATCACTCACGTTAGAGTTTGTGACACGGGTTTGGGTAAGACTGATACTTATACAAGAAAATTTAGATTTTAAGCTATTCAGTTGCTTTACATAGTTAGTAACATGTATTTTTAGAGAAGCAAGAATATTTTGTACCTTCTTGATCAACTCATCACATTCGTGGATCTATGCATTAACAGGTTTTGCAGCGAAACACCTGTCCTCTCGCTCCTTTTCACCTTCCAGCTCTCCGTTAGTAGTATATCCTCTCATTTGAGATACTCCTTCGGTCACCATTAGACACCAGCCCTTCGTTAGTAGTATATCCTCTCATTTGAGATACTCCTTCGGTCACCATTAGACACCTTCCTGCAGCAGGTTCTTCTTTCACCAACATTGCCTAGCTAAGAGTGGGTTTTCGTACTTCTTCATCCTCTGAATCCGTGGACCATACTTCCACTACACCGAATTCATCACGGTTACCTGTATCCTGTACAATCAAAGCATTCATGGTTTTATTGTTAGCAACTGATTTTCTTTTCTTGATCTCCTCCAATCATCTCAGGCGGCTCGCTTCCTCGTCATCCTCATCTATCTTTTCTGCCTTCTTCTTCAGCATACAAGCCTTGGCAAAGTGATTCTTTCCTCCAAAGTAATGGCAATTAAATCCTGAGTCTCTACCAATTTTCACCTCTTTCTTGGATTCTTCTAACTTCAAACCTATCTTCGGTTCCTCCTTCACCTTTTCAGAGCTGTAACTTCCCTGCCAGTTTTGGTTCTTGTTGGTTGGGAACTTTCTTTTGATGAACTTTCTAGGGTTGGACACCATCAGGGCATACTCTTCACCGGTTAGATAATTGTCAGCAAGATCCAATTCTTCTTCTTCTTCAATAGAACTTTTTCCTTTTGAAACAAGGGCTAACGAACCCATACTAGAAACCACGTTCGTTTCTTTTGACAAAGCACTTTCATGGGACTTTAAAATTCCCACTAGTTTCGCTAGAGAGTATGATTCAAACTGTTCGTGTGCCTTTACTGTGGACACGACTACCATCCATTCAGGTCTTAAACCGTTCATGAATGTAACTTTCTGTTCAATAACCTTCCTTTCGATCCCATGCTTTATCATCTTTCTTAAAAGATGATTAAACCAATCAAAAGCTTAAACAAGTTTCTCTTCGGACTTCTGTTTGACATCACCAAATTCAGAAAGCAACAGAGTTTGTATTGAATGTTCCAGATCTTCATCAGTGGAATATAATTCTTTCAACCTGTCGCATATCTCTTTAACTGTAGTGTAGGAACTCACCAAACAAAACGTATCTGATTGCAAAGCAAAGCTAATCATTCTTAAGGGCTTGATGTTGCATTGAAACTTTTCCTTCTCGTCTTGAGGAATGTCTTTTACATCATTCACAAGCTGATTGTACTCCTTTTGAGTTTTAATAATCTTTGAGGTGCTTGAATGAGCAAACGGACCAACTGTGATAGCTTCCCAGATCAAGTACCCATTATCTTCTGAGCCAATCACATAATCTTCAAAGTTGTGCGTCCAAAACTCATATTCCTGAGTGTATAGGATTGGAATCCTTGACGTTGATCCGATACTGTTGGAGATGTTGATCGGATTGGTTTGTGAATCATCCATGGACATTATCATGAAGTTCGATTGATAACCTGTTTAAGATCAGACTTGTAATTTTATCGATTAGAGTAAGATTGTCAATTAATGAGATACATCAATATGGAATGACGGCTCAATTAATATCAATCAATGCGGCATAAAACCCTAATAACTTCTTCGACAGAAGAGATGTGTATGAATTACACAGTCTCTTGCTCTGATACCAATTGACGAGAATAAATCTCAGATCGTTTAGATCTTTCACAGGTAAAAGATGATGAACAAACAATTCAAACACAATATGAATATGAACACAGTATAGCATCAACGTAATGCTTATGTTTCAAATATAGTCACACCTCAGCAGAGCTCGATGAAGAACTTCCACTATAGAGGCGAGCTAGGGTTTACAAAACTCAACGAGAAAAATAATAAAAGCGTTACTAACAAAGGCTGCATGCATCCACCTTAAATACTAAACCCTAGAGAAATAATGCACGGTTGGACAGGCCCAAATCGTCTACCAAAACTGGGCTAAGGACCGAGCCCATGACACAACACAACAAACCCAACAGTTTCCATTAGACGAATAGTTATTTTAATAGGATTATTTTGGTTTTAAGGTTATATAATGAAATACATTACATGAAAATGATGCTTATTAATACCTAAAAGAATTAATAAAAAATTAAAAATTAAATGGTTTTGCAGGAAATAGGATAAAAATAATCCATTTAAATGGTGTAAATGGTGTAAATGATGTTAAGGGGCTAAAAATCTCATTAAAATAAATTTAAAATGTTATGTTATCTAGGGTTGGGTAAGGAGTGTACAAAACCGAAACTTGAGGGATTTATTTGCATAATTGTCTGTAACCCCCATGAACTTCTATGGATATGATATCGCTAATGCATCGGTTTCTTTTCTTTGTCCTACTACATGTGTACTGGAGCCGAATCAATCAATTGGTGTTGCACCTGTTGTGCGTCGATCAAGGAGAAAAAACACACCGATCGATTAGGATGGGGACCTAGAAACAACGACGAACGAAGAGAGAACGACGATGAGCGGGAGTTGGAAATGCAAGGTAGGTGGAGAGGGTACTGACGATATATATTTTGAAATTGATGTTGTAAATCGGTCATTCTGATTCGTAAGTCTCGATTATTCATTCTATTGTGTTTTGGTTTGATTAGTCTCCTCTTCTTACTCTCAATTCTCATTATTAATGGTGTGGCCAAACTTTAGCTTTTAAGGGGCATATTCTTTATTAGTTTGCTATCAAAATTCCTCCTTAAATGTATCGTTATATGGTGGTATTTTTGATTAAGTATTGGTTGGAAGTTTTAAATATGATTCCCTTCTTTCAGTTCAATTAGTCATACTACCTTCCCATTCTCCATTCTGTTCTTATGTGATGATATTAAAACTTTAATCTTTGAAGATGATTAGATCTTAAACAGGTAAGTAAATATTAAACAGCAAGAACACGAAAATAAGAACAAGTCAAGAATGAATCAAACGTGTCGAATGATTAAAACAAAACCCTCAGAAGAGCTCGATTAAGAACATCAACTGTAGAGGATTAGTAGGTTTACAAGAACGATAAAGAAAGAAACTGTAATACTATCGTAATGCTTTCGTCTTCTCTAGATCGTTTTCCAAAATCGTTAACCTAATATGCATGCAAGCATATACTTATATAATAAACCTAACGGGCTCACGGTTGGACAGGCCCAAACCGGAGTACAAAATAAATAGACAAATAGCCGAGCCCAAAGACGCAACCCTTGAACGAATCGTCAACCCAACAATCTCCCCCTTTGCGTCAATTGGAGCGAGACCTTCACTTGTTACTTGGGCCAGCAGCGGTAGCAGGAACTTTCTTCTTCACGGTATTAAACAGACGCGAGATAAGAGCCAATATCGTCTGTCTAAACCTGATGTACCATTGGATCATGTCATTGAAGTACTTAACATCATCCGCTGCATTCTCTTTACACCTTTGAACGATCGACAACACGTGCTCTAGACAAGTAGTGGTGTAAAGATGTTTGTCAGCTAAAGCAAAGAGACATTTCTGTCCTTCTGCTCTAGTGAACATGACCGAATTGCGTCTCGGGTCGATCTTGCCCATTTTCATCTGATTAAGATCACTGGCCGATCCCACAGGAGCTATCTTCGGTTTCTTCTTGAAGACAGTGGCTACCTCCTGATCCATTAGGGCTACCTCCATGATGTAACAGACAATCATCCTCTTGAGATGGTCTATAATCGGACCATATTCAGCTTCATTCGTCAAGAGGATGTTATGCAAAACAATCCAATCATGAGGATTTAGGTTCGGTAGATCTGCCAGGGATATAAGATGTTCAGATTTTGCAGATCCTCGAATCACCTTGAACCGAACATTGATGAATCTCCCTTCGGTATAAGGCTTCAATACCCGAACGTTCACTATCTTCTGGGTGCTCCATGTTAGATACTGAGGACGAGCAGCCTTCAGATAGAAATCGATGAGTTCCCTATCAACCTCAGGGTTCGGATGAGGGACTTCATAAATATTTGAGAAGGCGTGGAAGATAAACGCCTTTCGAGTCAGCGGCATGTCGAACTGCATATCGACAGAATTATTGCAGTCGAATGAGATCACCGGCTCGAGCCATAGGATGCTGGGAGTATCTATGGCCTCCTTAATCATTCGCTCCCGAGTCCAGGCAGGGAAGAGAGTCTTCCTGCTCTCAAGGAGATCGTGGGCTTCCTTCTTCTTGCGTTCGGCTTCTTCAGCCTCTCGCGCCACACGATTGACATCATCATCAAAATTGCGACTGTTCTTTCGTTTCAACATGTCCGCAATAGTTTCTTTGTCTTCATCTTCATCTTCTTCCTCAGCTATATTCTTCCCTTTATCCTTCACACCCGAACCCGATGCTTGACCAATTGGAGGTGGTTCGGTTGTGTGAGTAGCTTTGGAGGAAGGAGGTGGTTTCGATCCGGTCTTCTTCTCTTCTCCCCCTTGTTTCGGATTGGACACGAAACTAGGTAAGCCTTCGATTTTGCTGAGAAGGTCCATGGCAAGAGAAAGTTTTTCAGCAAGGGTTCGCCTCACCGAATGGTTTAGAATTGGATCATGTGCTTCTAGGATGTTGGATAGGGCATCGTGTACATCCGAAACACATGTCTTTATGACCTCCCTTTCGGATCGAAGAGCTTCAAGCTGTTGCTGTGAGTTTGATAGCTGAGTGCTCTTGACCTTTAGGGCGGTGGTTTTGCTTGCCAAAACGTCCATCAAAGAGTTTTCAGCTGTGAGATCCTCCTGAAGCTTAGCGAGGCGCTCATCAATGGAGGCACGAAGGTCCGAGTTGTCGTCGCTTATGGATTGGCGAAGGGTAGCGAACGATGTCAACTCCGTTGAGACGAACTTTGCCAATTGCTGAACAATCGGTTCCAAAGTTGTCTTGGTAGAATCCGCACTCTCCTGTAAGGACTTCAACAGGGAAGAGGCGTCTGAGAATAGTTTATCGACTTTTGCGGTCGCTGCCTCACAGGCTTTGGTAGAGGCGTCTATGGCGGCAGTGGCTGAAGCTACAGAATCATGCTGAGCCCTGGAGAAGGCATCAACAATCTTCTGAAGAGCGGCTTCAGAGAGAGAAGACTGGTGGTTGGAAGATGAGGCAAGAAGTAAATCAACCTTCTCGTTGAGCTCCTTAAAATGTTTCTTTGTCACTGGAGCATCATCCTCTTCATCGCTTTGAACCTGAAACGGACTAAAGTAGACCGAATCGAAGGTCATGTTGTCACCGCCAAGGAACGGGTTATCTCCATCAGAGGCATGATCTGGAGATGGTGGGGGTGGTGAAGCTGGGGGTGTTGTGGGTTTTGTAGGTTCAGGTTGAGTGTGGGGTGGGGTAGTTTCGGGTGGTGGTTGAGTGTGGGTAGGTTCGGTTGTATGTTGGGTTTCGGTTTGAGGTGGTTCGGTTACGGGTGGGGTTTCGGTTACAGGTGGTGTTTCAGTTGCAGTTGTGAAAATGGGTGGTGGTATAGGGAAAGAGGTTGGAGGAATAGTGGTAGTGGGGTTTATGGTGGGAATGGAAGTTGGGATTGTTTGAGTGGGTGAAGGAATGGGTGAGTTATGGATTTCCATATCTGGGGTAGGAGATCGGGGTGGGGTGTTGCCTCTTGGAGGGGTTTCGCCTCTTTGAGAGCCGTCCGAGTCCGAACTCTCGCCTTCTGAGTCACTTGAAGAGGAAGGGATGACAAGCTTGCGCTTCGGTTGAGTCTTCCTCCTCTTCAGCTATGGGGACTGTGCAGCTTTTGTTTGTTTCCTCTTCTTGGGAGAAGGACCTTTAGGAGCTTTGGTCGCTTGCTTCCCTTTATCCGCCTTTTTGCCCCTGGGAACCGGTTTGTCAGCATCATGGATGGACTTTAGCATTTCTGGTGTAAGTTCCCTAGGACCAGACGCCTTGAACTCTTTAATCATCCGGATGATCCTGCTGTCGGATGGGACGTCGCCATACATTGTCTCCGGAATAGAGCCAATGAAAGAAAACCTGGATGCATCAGAGACGATGATCTTCATGGTATGAAAAGTACCGACCGAAGACATCACTGCACCAGCAGCAGTGGGTATATCCAACTTATCCATCGCCCATTTGGTGATAAGAATCCATAACCGGGCAAACGACACCTCAGAATGTCGTGATGAAGAAGAAAGGCTCTGGATGAGCTGTTTCCAGAGGACCAACCCAAAGTCTAGGTTGACTCCGTTGTAAACTGCGTACATAATCGACAAGAACAGTCGACTAGCACCATCAGATCCTGAGCTCCGTTCAGACAAGCCCTTGAAGAGGACTGTGAACATGCCGTTCCACTGCGGCGGCAAGCAGGATTTCTTGAACTTTTCGACGGAGACGAGCGCCTCCGTGTACCCCATGTTATAGAACATGTTGTAAAGATGCCCAATCGGAATCGTCTCCGGATTAATTCTCGATGGGTCAGCAGCCAAACCAAGCAAAGTACCAAAGCGCTGTCGAGAAATAGAGGTCTTGTGATCAGCAACCTCGAAGAACACCCGCTCGACTGCTTTGTCGTAATAGGCAGTCGCATACACCTGCGAGAGAACCACCATTGGCACAGACTCAATCCTGGAGAGAGCTGGAGCGATTTGGGAGTACTTCAGGCACTCGATGATCGGCGACATGTAAGAGTCGTACGCCAGAGGGTTTAGATCGATCACCAAGCATTGTTGTGGACGAATAGGAAGGATGTGTGAGGTAGCATGGACTGAGGATGATTCTGCCATTGTTGAAGATTGAAGAAGATGATGAACAGGAAAGCTTTTGGGAGTTTTTGTTCCCTTGAAATTTCGGAGGCAGTAAAGAGGTAAATGGGAGTGGAGACTGCCTTTTATAGTGATTGTAAGGAGAGAGAAAAATCTGTTCAAATCTTCTATGCGTGACAGTTAAGGCATGCGATGATCATGTAGGAGAGAGAGTGTCAGATTCCTAGGATGACGCCGCCCAACAAGCGTCGTTTCAGAACAAACCGTTTCAAATCCTCACGCGCCTTTAAATGCCAGAGAGGAGTCGCTTGAAATTCGCACACGCGTCCACTTTGTCAGTAAAAGAGTGGACGTTTCAAATTCACACGCGTCCCTTTTTACCACCGGTTGAAATTCAATCCTTTTATTTCCCGCCTGAGTCAGCAACCCTTCGTCTTATCTTTTTGAATCGCATCTTTTGAATAAATGGCCCACGTGGATGATTGTTGACCACGTCTTAATAATTAATCACCAATGCAATAAATCAGCCTGAAATTAATTAGTAACGGATTTTTGGAAAATCAAAGATTTTCGTGCTAAGAGTGTAAAAAGAAAAGAAATAAAGCAACTCTTTTTAGGAATGACTGTGATGTCAATAATGACACGAAACAAATGATCCCGGGCACGAATCTCTTCCTTCAAGGTCAAGAGAGACCTTAAAGTGTTAATGTGGATTCCCGTTAAATAACGATCAAACACTTATTAATAAATGTTGAAAGGCTTCTTTTAATTAGGCTACTTAAGGGTGGCTTTCGCTTTGATTCAACAATTCTAATCTTGAAATAAGAAAGAAAGTGAATAAAGTACTTGTGAGATCGGTGTAGTCTGTTGAACAAGTAGGTGGGAATTAATATTAAATTGCCTTGGAAAATATAAAATCTCAAAAAAAAAAATAAAAACTGGATCCCAAAGGAAGAAATGTTATTGTGTTTAACAATTTCATAGGAATCACACAAAATAAAATTTGAGATTTCATGAAGGTACATCCGTCAATTCTTTGGTGAAAACTTGAGCAAATTAATTGATCACCGTCAATTCAGATTTGGTGTTGAATTTTGGGTTTCACTCAGCTCGTAGTGACACGAAACTAAGATCATAAACATAGATGTTGTGTAACCATAAACCTCAGTGGGAATTTCTGAGAGTCTCAAGGGTTACGTTGATGAAACGAATGTAATGGAGAAATGTAATGGAGATGGTGTAATAAATTAAAGTACCTCTGCTGCGAAGAGAAGGACCAAGCAGAAAACTCTTAACTCATGTGAAAAGAGAGTGAGGTAGCTCACGATTAGAATAAATGTGGTAGCCTTATTGGGAAGACAAGGTTTGTTTATACCAGGTCATGAAGGCTATTATTCAAAATCTTATGAGGCTTGGGACACATACAGCAGCATCCTTCTAGGGACACTTAAGTAATCCAACAATTATACACCCATAAACGAACGAACACACAAAAAAAATAAAAGAGAAAAATATTGTTGGAGTTTTTTAGATATATTAAAAAAAAATGAAAAATAATAAAAAAATATGTAAGAAAAAATAAGACTAAGAAAGAGTAAAAAAAAACTTTGGAAAAAATTTGAAAAACCGAACCCGAACGTTCGGCTGGTTTCGGTTGGGAAAAATTTTGAAAAACCGAACCCGAGCGTTCGGTTGGTTTCGGTTCCAGAAAATTTTGAAAAACCGAACCCGAGCGTTCGGTTGGTTTCGGTTCCAGAAAATTTTGAAAAACCGAACCCGAGCATTCGGTTGGTTTCGGTTCCAGAAAATTTTGAAAAACCGAACCCAAGCGTTCGGTTGGTTTCGGTTCCTGAAAATTTTGAAAAACCGAACCCGAGCGTTCGGTTGGTTTCGGTTCCAGAAAATTTTGAAAAACCGAACCCGAGCGTTCGGTTGGTTTCGGTTCCAGAAAATTTTGAAAAACCGAACTCGAACCTTCGGTAGGTTTCGGTTTTGGAAAATTTTAAGAAACCGAACCCGAACCTTCGGTAGGTTTCGGTTTTGGAAAATTTTAAGAAACCGAACCCGAACCTTCGGTAGGTTTCGGTTTTGGAAAATTTTAAGAAACCAAGGAATTTAGACATTCAATCAGAAAATACTTTTAACAATAAGATAAACAACTTTGTACAAGAAATATACAATCAAGAAAACTACCTTTGTGGTGATGAGCGAGTCAGATTATTTAACCGAACCTGAGCGTTCGGTCAATTTCGCTTCTTACGTTTGAGGTTGAGAGGTAGTGTGAGGTACTGACTCTGATTCCATCATACCTAGCCCTTGCAGTATTCTGTTGAATGATGCTTCAGGAAGAGCTTTGGTAAAGACGCCAGCCAGTTGATCAGTGGTTCTTACGAAGTGAACTTCGACGTTTCCATCTTGCACGTGATCTTTGATGAAGTGATACCTCAGTGCTATGTGTTTGGTTTTAGAGTGTTGCACTGGGTTATGACAGATCCTAATTGCACTTTCTGAGTCACAATATAGTGGGATCTTCTTCATATTGAGTCCATAGTCTCGAAGTTGACTCTGGATCCAAATCACTTGAGAGGTGCAGGATGCAGCGGCTATGTATTCCGCTTCGGCAGTAGACAACGACACGCACGTTTGTTTCTTGGATTGCCAGCTGACCAACTTCCCGTCTAGGAATTGACAGCCACCAGTGGTGCTTTTTCTGTCGAGTCCACATCCTCCAAGGTCAGCATCTGAATAGGCTTGAACGAAGAAGCCTGAGTTGGAAGGATACCATAGACCTAAGGAGGTGGTTCGCTTGAGATAGCGTAAAATGTTCTTCACTACAAGCATGTGAGGTTCGCGTGGGTTTGCCTGAAATCGAGCACAATAACACACAGAAAACATGATGTCAGGCCTGCTAGCAGTAAGATACATTAGTGAGCCTATCATTTGACGATAGAGCGTGATATCAACAGCCGGTTTGTCTAGGGATGGAGTTAGCTTGGTGCCGAATGCCATTGGGACTTTGACTTTGGAGTCTCCCATCATACCAAACTTTGCTAGGAGAGTCTTCGTGTAAGCTTCCTGATTGATAAAGATGCCTTCAGGTCCCTGTCTAATATTTAAACCAAGGAAAAAGTTAATAGGACCCATTGAGCTCATTTCAAATTTAGTCTCCATCAGCTTTCTGAATTCAGCTGTTAGGCTGGGATTCGTTGAGCCAAAGATGATGTCATCGACATAAATTTGAACTATCATAAGGTGGTTACCTTCCTTTTTGCGAAAGAAGGTTGGGTCAACCGAACCTTGTTTGAATTTAGACATCTTTAAGAATTTAGTTAGCGTTTCATACCAGGATCTCGGAGCTTGTTTGAGGCCATACACAGCTTTATCCAGAATATAGGAATGATTTGGATACTTTTCGTTCACGAACCCAGGAGGTTGCTCCACATACACGGTTTCTTCGAGTTCTCCATTAAGAAGTGCACACTTGACGTCCATTTGGAAAACTTCAAAGTTTTTGTGGGCAGCATAAGCAAGAAATATTCTTACAGATTCCAGCCTAGCTACAGGAGCGAAAGTCTCTTCATAATCAATCCCTTCCTCCTGACAATATCCCTTTACTACCAGACGAGCTTTGTTCCTTATTACATTCCCTTCCTTGTCCATTTTATTCCTAAAGACCCATTTGAGACCAACAACCGAGGCATCTGGAGGAGTTGGAATGAGGCACCAGACTTTGTTCCTTTCGAATTCGTTCATTTCGTCTTGCATTGCTTGAACCCAATCAGAGTGATCGAGAGCAGTGTTAACTGTCTTTGGTTCAACTTTTGATACGAATGTGTTAAACATACAAAACTCAACCTTTGAAAATAAGGATGTCTATTTTGCCTTCAGTTGTGATCGGGTCAGAACCTTTTCGGAGACATCACCAACCACTTGAGAGATAGGATAATCTCTTGTCTATTTGGTAAGAGGAGGATAATTTGGATCAAAGGTTGGGTCTAGTTCAGCATTGATCATTTCTTCTGGCTCGGATTGGCTTTCGTAATCGAGCGTCATATCAGCTTGCTCCCCCTCGATTGATGAGCTATGAGAAACTGGAGGTTCAGAGGTTTCTTGTGGTGCTGGACTTTCAGGCGTTGATGCACCTTCGGTTGGAGAAGCACTTTTGGTTGGAGAAGCACTTTCGGTTGCAGTTGTAGAGCTTGGCTCCCCCTCAACATGTGAGCTTGGCTCCCCCTCGACTGAAGCATCGTTGGATGGAGGTTCATCAAAAGTCGATCCTCCTTCATTCATTCTCCTTGCAGCTTCTTCGACAATTTGCTTCATGTGGTCAACCTTGTTGTCTGCTGCACCTGCTTCTGAGAGAGAAGCTTTCTCTGGTTCGTCAAAGAGCTCCAGAAATTTCTTGTATAGATTAGCGATCGAGACTGTGTCTTGGCCTGTTTGAGGAAAAATTTCCCCAGCTGTGTCTTCTTTGGCCTGTAGCTTTTTGACATAGCTATCGTCAAAAGTCACGTAATAGGTCTCTTCAATTTTTCTCGAACGCTTGTTCAGGACTCTGTATGCTTTGGATGTGAGAGAGTAGCCCAGAAAGATTCCCTCGTCGGCTTTGACATCGAACTTGTTGCGGTGTTCTTTAGAGTTAAAAAGATGAAACACCGTGAGCCGAACACATGGAAAAATTTCACATTGGGCTTTCTGTTGTTTAGAATCTCGTATGGTGTGAGCGTGAATCGTTTGTTGAGATAAGACCTGTTCTGTGTAAAACAAGCAGCAGAAATAGCATCAGCCCAAAAATAAAGAGGTAAGGAAGTGAAACTTAGCATAGTTCGGGCAGCTTCACACAAAGATCGGTTTCGTCATTCGACAATTCCGTTCTGTTGAGGTGTGTAGGGAGCTGAGAAGTTGTGACTTATTCCCTTTTCTGCTAGAAATTCTTCAAATTCCCTGTTCTTGAATTCCAGACCATTGTCGCTCCTGATGTTGCGAACGACCTTCTTGAGTTGTACTTCAATCTGCTTGATGAACACTTTCAGCTTATGAGTCGCTTCAGATTTGAGCTTTAGAAAGAACACCCATGTAAATCGTGAAAAGTCATCAACAATAACAAGAATATACTTGCTACCACCGATGCTTTCGATAGATGAAGGACCACACAAATCAATATGAAGTAATTCGAGTGGTTCAACAACTTTTGTGTTAATTACAGATGGATGACTTTGACGACTCTGCTTCCCCATTTCGCATGCAGCACACAAATGATCTCTGTCGAACTTGAGCAATGGAAGGCCCCTAACATGATCTCCAGTGACAAGTCTGTTGATATCTTTAAAGTTAAGATGAGAGAGTCTTCGGTGCCACAACCAGCTTTCGTCAGATTGAGCTTTTTATAACAAGCATATAGCTGGGTTTCCTTTGATGGGTTTAAGGTTTAGAGGAAACATTTCACCCTTACGCTCTGACTTGAGAATTACTTTCTTTGTCTTCTTCTCAATAATTTCAGAACCTTCATCATCGAATGAGACTTTGAGACCTGTACCTCCAACAAGCTGAGATACATTGATGAGGTTGTGTTGGAGTCCTTCCACATAAGCCACCTTCCTTATAGTGAAATCACCATTAGTTATCATTCCGTATCCCTTTATGGTGCCAGAAGAATTGTTTCCAAACTTGACGTTGCCACCATTTGAGAGAGACCTGTATTCCCTGAGCTCTTCTTTCCTTCCTGTCATGTGACGCGAGCAACCACTATCGATGTACCATTCTTTGTCGAACTGCTCGTCACTTATAACCTGCAAAAATTAAGCAGATTTAGGAACCCAAAGTTTCTTGGGCCCACGTGAGCTTTTCATAGGAACAGGAATAGTAAGAGAGATGTCAACTAGATATGTTCGTTTTATAAGTGTTGTTTCATCTTTATTTTTAATGGTAAAAACTTTGATTTTATTAGGATTAGGTGCGTTTGATTTAGACTCTGGTTTGGATGCATTAACCTTCTGTTTGCCTTTTTGTTCAGCTGACGAATGAGATTTTTGAGAACGAACAGAATGAGCTTTAGAGCAGGGTGGAGATGAATTGGAAGAATTAGATGAATGAGAAGGAATGGGATAAGGTTGAGATGACTTCTTGGCTGGAGACTCTAAGTGACCCTTTTGCTTTCGATCATTGGTGGGACTGACCTTAGAGTTTTGATCTCTTTTGACTTCAGAAACGAACCTTTGCTTTCGGTTGGAATCGTTCTGTGAACTGAACCTTGGCTTTCGGTTGGAGTCATTCTCAGAACCGAGCCTTTGCGTTCGGTTGGTATTTTCTTCTGAACCGAACCTTGGCTTTCGGTTGTTGTGGCTCTCATGCTTTTTGACAGGATTGTTCTCAAACTTCAGATTCTTGTCTTGATGAGAGAAATATGCATTCTGGGAATGCCAGAATTGTTTCCTTTCAGAGAGATTCTTCCTGTATCTCTGGTTCCTTTTACGTTTCTTATTCCTCATCTGCTTCGGTTGATGATGAATATTGGCTTTCATTTTCAGTTTCTCCTTGGCTTGTTCACTTTGAACTGTAGGAGATTCACTTTGAACTGAGGAACTAGAAGGAATATCTTCTTTTGCCGAACTTCCATTCTCCTGAGGAACGTCTTTTGTACCACTAGTACTTGGCTCATCGAAATTATCTGGCTTATTCAAGGGTTCTGGTATGTACCTACCTTTACTCATCCATGAGGTTCTTTCTGATAAGCCTACCGTTTCGTTTGCATTATCTATTGGAGCTGACCAGAAGTACTCATCACAACCATCAGCATTGTCTTCGTTTACAATAGCTGTGAGTTCAGCGGTCTGATGTTCGGTTACTCTAGTGACTTTGTACACTTGATTTGGAGTGGTCCTGACCTTTTGATATACAACTGCTTTCTCTGCTAAGATCGGGGACTTTTGTTGGGACAATCAAGCGAACTCCACTGAATTTTCAGAAATTAGATTCTTGTGGTTTTCAGGTTCGCTTTTTACAAATTCTGAGCAGTCAACCGTGTCCTCTATAGAAATTTCACTCATGTTGTCATCCTCATTAAGCTCAGATGCATTTTCAACATCAATTTTGTTTTCTGAGCTCAAGTTGGCGTTTAAAGAGTCAAATTTTTGTATGGTTTCGGTTCTCAGTTTATGTCTATCATTTTCATCCAAAAGATTTTTAAGCATGTCCTTGTGGTCCTTGGATTTAATGAAAGATTCTATTTTGTCCAGTCCATACATGTAGGTCGGATTGACATCATTAGATGATATCACACTCTTACAGTTATAGGCTTCAGCATCCATTTCATCCTCCTTAAACTCAAGGAAGGGCAAAATCATGCGATGGATCTTTTGGCCTATTTCATAGTCCAAGTGAAGCTGAGTAATATTAGAATAAAGACGTTTTGCAATTAAACAAAAAACATTCCGCTGTTTTAACAACTTTAAATTGTCTCTTTGTAAATAAATGTTTTCGTCTTTTATTTTAACTAATTCAGACTCCTTCAACTCGATCCACATGCGCCGCTCCTTACTCTTCGAAGACACCCTGCTTAATTGATCAGTTAGGTTAGAATTGGTGACTCGAGTTTGAGTTAAACTACTATCTAGATGAGAAATTCTTGTATTAACATTTTTTAGTTCTTTCTCATATGAGGATTGTGGTACTTTAAATGAAACGAAAACCGATTGTACCTTCTTGATCAGTTCATCAAGCTCATTGAACTGCTGGCTGAGTGGTTTGGCCGTGAAGCACATATCCAGCTGCTCCTTCGGTTCATTGCTTCCACCATCAGTGTTGTATCCCCTCAACTGAGATACATCGGACACCATGAAGCATCTTCCTCCACTGCTCTCCTCCTTTGCCACATAAGCCTTTCCATGAGAAGGCTTCCTCACTTCGTCGTCTTCTGATTCGGTTGACCAAACTTCCACGCTACCGAACTCGTCATCAGCAACCGAACCCTGCACAATAAGAGCATTCATGGAAGGGTTAGCGGTAGACTTCTTCTTTCTCATCTCATCAAGCCTTTTCTGCAACAAGGCTTCCTCATCCTTTTCAGCCATCTTTTTAAGGACACAATCTTTAGCATAGTGGTTTTTCCCACCACAGTAGTAACAGCTTACTCCAGAATCACCATCCGCCTTCGGTTCCTTCTTGGGCTCTTCAACCTTCGGTTCATTGTTAACCTTTTCTGAACTATAACTCCCCTGCCAGTTTCAGTTTTTGTTGCTGGGGAATCTCTTCTTTATGAACCTCTTGGGGTTAGACACCATCATAGCATAATCCTCAGACGTGAGGTCATACTCCTCCAAGATGAGGTCTTCATCCTCCATCACAACTTTACTTTTTGACAGGAGGGCCAGCGAACCAAGGCTTGAAACAACGTTCTTCTCCTGCAGCACAATCTTCTCCTGGGACTTGAGAATACCCACCAGTTTCGCCAAAGAGTATCATTTAAACTGCTCATGGGCTTTGACTGTAGACACCACTGCTCTCCATTCAGACCTCAGACCATTTAAGAACGTAACCTTCTGCTCGATAAGATTCCTTTCGATGTCATGTTTGATCATCCTGCTGAGAAGATGATTGAAGCGATCGAACGTCTGGGTCACTGTTTCTTCGGCTCCTTGCCTGAATTCTCCAAACTCAGATAAGATCAAGGTTTGGATAGAATGTTCAAGATCCTCTTCTGTAGAGTACAGTTCACGAAGTCTATCCCAAACTTCCTTTGCCGTCGTGCATGAGCTGACCAACCTGAAGGTGTCGGACTGAAGGGCGAATCTTATCAATCTTAACGCCTTGATATTGTACTGGAATTTATCCTTTTCATCTTGCGCAATATCTTTAACATCCTTCAGCAGATCATTTTACTCCTTTTGTGTTTTAATAATCCTGGACGTTGCAGAATGAGAAAAAGGTCCATTAATGATTGCTTCCCATATGAGGTATCCATTATCCTCAGATCCTATCACGTAGTGCTCGAAGTGATGCGCCCAGACTTCATAGTCATGGGTATATAGGATTGGAATCTTCGTGGTTGAACCGATGTTGTTGGAAATATTGATGGGATTTGATTGCGACTCGTCCATTATGATCGAAAAACATGTTCAAAGATCAGACTTGTAATAAAGCAGATTAGGGCAAAACAATAAATATCAAGATACGTCAATAATGAGATGACGGCTCAATAAATATCAGTAATTGCGGAAAAACCCTAATTGAAACCTTTTCACAGAAAAGATGTGTATCGATTACACAGCCTCCTGCTCTGATACCAATTGATGAGATTAAAACTTTAATCTTTGAAGATCGATTAGATCTTAAACAGGTAAGTAAATATAAAACAGCAAGAACACGAAAATAAGAACAAGTCAAGAATGAATCAAACGTGTCAAATGATTAAAACAAAACCCTCAGAAGAGCTCGATTAAGAACATCAACTGTAGATAAAGAAAGAAACTGTAATACTATCATAATGCTTTCGTCTTCTCTAGATCGTTTTCCAAAATCGTTAACCTAATATGCATGCAAGCATATACTTGTATAATAAACCTAACGGGCTCACGATTGGACAGGCCCAAACCGGAGTACAAAATAAATAGACAAATAGCCGAGCCCAAAGACGCAACCCTTGAACGAATCGTCAACCCAACATTATGATTCCATTTAAATATTTTTCTTCATAAAATGGGTATCTTTGTACCATTCCAAATGTTTAAAAAACACCACCTAATGTCTTGTTATGTGGATTATCATGTGCTTGTTTTGCTAGCCAAAGGATGCCAACATTTTGCTTGAAAGACCATGTAACTCTTATGGTTTTATCTTTTATTTTTCCGCCATAAAACCATATTCTTAGGGCTGATGTATAACCTTGTGTGTCACAAAAATACATGTGTAAAGTCCACCCAAGAGACATCCTAAATGTGTCTTAATATAGTGCTTAAGGAGTTCTTAAATGCTGGTTGTAGGGTTAAGTTTTGGTGTGTTAAATCATCCCACTTTCAAGTTTGGTAAACTCTTTGATCTTTCTACTAAGAACTAAATTGACGTCTTAATACCTTCTTTCAAAATTATTATGTTTAAAATTTAATGTCTCTAATCCTTTGTCTAAAGTCTTAATGCATATTGTGATTTTTGGTAAAAGTTTGAAATCTGCACACCAATGTTGACCTCTCCTACGAGGCTTGTTGAGGCCATTATGATCTGAATTAGAGGAAACTACCACAATAACAAAGTTGTATTAAATCGAGTCTACTTTTCAGAAACTCCAATACTAGCACGTTTGGAGTTCTAGATTTTGTTTTATGATCAAAACACTGAACAATGGTCATGGATAGAATTATAAAAAAAATATAATATACATCTAATATACAATAAGCTAAACTTTTAGACCTTGAATGCACTTAATAACTTGATGGTGTATGTGATTAGGTGAGGTCTTAGAAACCTCAAGGGTGCTAAAGACTTGAAGTTAATAAAACATCCGTTAAGACTAAGGTGAGTTAGTAGTTTTACTCACTAAATGTGTATAAGTCGGAAAGTAAATTTCATATACGGATCATTGATTCACTTTATGTATAAATTATCCATTGTTTTATATTTGATTATGATGTGTTAGTTTTATATGCTTTTTTGCTAGTTGCCATGCTTAGAGCCTAAATTGATATTTGACTTCATTGTGATGATTATGATGTTTATGGTATGCTAGCAAAAATTAGACTGAAGTGATGATAGTTGGCTATGATTTGGTAAATGTTGATGAATTTGGTGAATATGATAATATTAATTGATTGTATAAAATCACATGTTTTTTTATGATTATTTGATGAATTTTTGTGGGGTGTTGGGTAGTTTATGTCACTTGCCTTAAACCCTATCTAGATACCTTTGGTGACCTCTTAGGTTGAAAAAGGACCTATAAAAAAGAGCTTAAGCCATTTTGGTGGTAGTCTCCTGATCTATGTAGAAGATACTGTGACACATGGTACACATTCACTATCACTATAATGTTTGTATACTGGAGTGGTGTGGTCTCACCGAGGAGGACTAGCACAAACATCATGCTGGATTGGGAGGTGGTATGGATGTATGACACCATTTTTAGCAAATCTTGAATGTAACCTCAAAATACTTGTAATGCTCATAGTCGTAGTAGTGAAATAGGTGTCCAGGGTTCGTATTTCGGGTGGAATTCATTAACCACCTAGAGCATCCGACAATGCGGGCACATAAGTAGTGAATTGGGTAGTTCACTTTTGATATGATATGCATAGATATTCATGCCTACCATAGGATGCTTTTGGTGACATGCCTTTGGCGATATGCCTTTGGTGAATCGCTTTTGGTGATATGTAATGTTTTTGGTTATATTGATTTAGTGACATTCTTTTGGTGATATGCTTTCGGTGATGTGCTTTTAGTGATATGCGATGATTTTGGTGATATATTATGTGTTGGTGATATACACTACTTTTGGTGATATAAATTGCTTTTGTTATGTTCTACTTTCGGTGGTATGTGATGAATTTATTGTTATATGTATTTTATGTATGCGTAAGGAGTATTTTTGCTTAATGTTGTTATATAATAAACTGAATTATTGACCCGTTTAGGAATGTACGTTTTCCTTACGACTATATGCAACTTGGGCTGACACTCTATCTATGGGATAGTTTGATATTATTTAGAAGATACCACTTGGACATGTTTTGGTTGTTGCTCTTGTTCAGTACTGGATTTCTTTCTTAAACTTAAACGATTTTAATTGGGTTGTTTCTGAAAGTTGGTAACATGTGGTTTATTTAAAGTATGGATTTTATAAATACTTACATTGCATTTATGATAAATAGTGTGAAATAAAAAAAATTGGGGTAAAAATTACTATAGAAAAAGCCAAAAAAAAACCTTCTCGACCTTTCAGTCTTTCATACACCCATCAAAAAAATCAATTTTTTTCTTTATCTTCTCACTAGAAAAAATCGAGCAACTCCATTAAAAATTAAATAATATTGGTATGAAGAGTACCTGAGTTGTGTCATCGATGTGATTGAAGAGGCAGGATAAGAACGAACAGTCTCCAAATATGCAAATAAGAAGCTTTGATGGTTTACTCTAACAAAGCTAGCTACTATAGTTTTGATGGGTTTTAGCCATAAGAACATCCTATGTGCTCATGCAAACCCTAATGATTGGATCTAGGTTTCTCTATTGTACATGCAATTCATCCAAGACTTTAACCCTAGTTCTAGAATAAAATTAATCATATTAATATGTGAAAGGGTTTTTACATCTTACCTTGATTTTTATGTAGCAATAACAATCTCAAATCCTCCTTGTAATGACTTTAGAAAGCTTAGAGTCACAATTGTCACTCCTCTAATGGTTCACAAACACCAAGAGCAAGAGGATGAAAAATAAGGAGAGAGGAGGCTGCCCAAAACATGTAGAAACCCTAGTGGAACTCTTAGCCACGTTTTTTGGGCTTAAGGGTACTATATACATGTAGGCTATTAGGGTTTTCAAGTAGGAAACCCTAATTTGACTGCTTAAGCCCTAAGCAGCCCATGGACCCTTTTAGAATAACCCTTGGATGATTTCTAATGGGTTTCCCTATAGAATTCTTCCAACCTATTATTCCAAGGTAATCCATAGCCCAAATGCAATTATCTTATAATTACAGTTCCAGTCCCTTAAGTTTAATTAATCTCTTTTAGCCACAAAATTAATTATCAATTAATACTTCACTAATATTAATTAAACAATATGATTTCTCCTTTAATATATTATTCTCATAATATGTTAATAAATAATAATTAATCTTCTCTCTCCATAATTGATCCTATCAAGTTGCTTTGGTGAAAGCAACCCAAAAGGACCATGCACCATCGGGTCAAGTACATACCAAAATAGTTATGGACTTAGACACTAATCAAACAAGTTTTTATTCGTTTCAGATCGTATGAGATAACTTTTTGTATGAAAATCATAGTTTCTTTTTTGATCAAAAAGTAAACATTATTTGTAAAAGAATTGGTGGGATGTTATGAAGAAAATGTTTACACATATAGATCGACTGAATATATTATTTATACAGATTTAAACCATGATTTCTTAGTAATGACAAGAATATAAAGTGTGGAAGACTAAAACTTAAGAACAAATATATAAGATAATAATGAAAGACCACATGCGTAAATAGATAAACATGATGAACAAATTAACAATATTATATTTCATTAATATTTTCATAGAAAGAAGTGGAAAAGGTGTAAGGAGAACCACAAGTTGGTTCCCTTTTAATAAACATGCATGAGGTCAATCTTGTAAATAAATCCTAACACAAGATTGACCCAAGATTCTATGCAACAATTAATAATTGAGAATCTTAATTAACTCACATATATTGACTACTAATACAAAAAAAACATAAAGTAAACTTTTGTTAATGGCATCGTTCAGACAACTCTTCTCTTCCTAAACATACACTCTTCTATCAGCAACTAATATTGGTCTTCTGTAGAGGGTTACTTCAAGGTTCAACAATCTTCCCTAAGTAATTGGTGCTACATTCAATCAAATACTTTATAAATTCTTCAAAAACACAACAATTTTCTTTTAGAATCTTCTAATGGAAAACATGTTGATTCTATAAGGTCACTGTTGGATTAGTGTCTAAGTCCATAACTATATTTGGTATGTACTTTACCCGGTTGTAGCATGGTCTTCTTGGATTGCCTTCACCAGAGCAACTTGACTGGATGATTTATGGAGAAAGAGATTATCATGGTTTATTAATATATTATAAGAATAATATATTAAAATAAAAATCATATTAGTTAATTAATATTGGTCAAGAATTAATTAGGAAATTAATTTTGTGATCAAAAGATATTAACTCAACTTAGGGGACTAGAATTGTAATTATAAGATAATTGAATTTGGGCTGTGGATCTTATGGATTATATGGGTGGATGAAATTAGGGTGGAAGCCCACCTTCAAATAGTCAAAGGCCTTATTCCAAAAGGTTCTTGGGGCTGCTTAAGGCCTAAGCTATCCAATTAGGGTTTTGGCTGAAACCTTAGCAGGTCAGCTATATAAGGACCCGTAGGGCATCCAAAATCGGCTACCAGAAGAACCCTAGAGTCCTTAGAACCGATTTTGAGCCAACATTATCTCTCTCCAAGATCATTCTTGTTGCATTGGTGTTTGTGATCGATTAGAGGTATTACATTTGTGATACTAGGCTCTCAAAGCTTGAAGATTCTTGCAATACTCTAAAGGTAATCATCTAAACTTGTTTTATTTGTTATTTTCGGATTTTGTATGCTAGATCTAGGGTTTATAAGATTTGGATAATTTGCATGTACAATAGAGAAACCTAGATCCAAAGTTTTAGGGTTTACATGTGCACCATAGGATTGTTGTTATGCTCAAAACCCATCAGTGGTATCAGAGCTTTGATTGGTTTCTATTATATTTGATGCATTGAGTGTTTGTTCATTGCTTAAAATTAAAAATTCTGCGTTCTACCTGATAGACTAGTCGAGTCCCCTGGTGAACTCGACGAGTCCAAATGGTGACTCGGCGAGTCAGAGTATCGGACAAAGGGATTTTCGGGATTTTGTCTTACTTTGACTTGGGATAATTACAAAAAATGTTTTTGATTGATAAAATCGAATTTTATTAATATGATGTGATTATCCTTATCAAAATAGAAGGTAATTCCAAATTTAGTAGATAATTATTGCCTTATATGATAAACTTTAATTATTTGAATTATTTGAAAGAATTATCTTGCCATGGAATTGGATTAGGTCAAAATTAGATAATCTCCAATTAATTGTTTAATTATATTATTTAAATTTTGATGTAGAAAGTTTTGAAAAGTTTCAAAACTTTCCCTCAAGTTTTGGAATTCAATTTTTTTATTAAAAAGTTTAATTTTGAAATATTTAAATTCTAAACCCTAGAATTTTACAAGTTTAAAATTCAACCCTTAGACTATTATAATATTATAAGAATAATGATTATATATGTATAAGATTAATGCTAGTCTTACCGTTAGTAGGCCTCATTCACGAAGCCGATCTACAAGGGGGGGGGGGGGGAGGGTATAAGGTTGCTACCTATAAAATGACAGTTTAATGGGTGTCCACTCTTACCACCGCTTCCATGGAATTACACTTTGTACCCTTACCAAGACGTTAGTGGAGTGTGTGTGGTTAACCAACACACTAATTTGGGTCTAGAAAATGTAACACCCATAAAATTTGCGCCAATTTAAAACATTTTAATCCATTCAAAAACCATCTAGTTATTACAACTTGTTTTCAAAACAGTTTAATTATCAGAGTATCCCCAGAACCAAATCACAAAATCATGAAATATGAGGAGCGGTACGATCACGCCTTTGCCTTGCCACGATCTCCTGATGTACCTGAAAAGATAAACTGAATCTGTAAGCCCGAAAGCTTAGTGAGTTCCCTCAAAATACCCATACACACATAACCATACACATACAACAACGAGCAGCATACTATGGGCCCAATCAACCATCTGGTTGGGATACCGCTGGCCCTTAACCTTCAGGTTGGAATGCCAACGTACTATGAGTCCAGTCATCCTACCAGGATGGAATCCTCTCGGCCCATAACCATCGGGTTGGAATGCCCGGACACCTACACATACAACAACAACTACTATGGGTCCAATCATCCCTAAGGATGGAACACCCCAGGCCCTCAACCATCGGGTTGGAATGATATCCTACTATTAGTCCAATGATCCTACCGGGATGGAATAGTCCTGGCCCACAACCATCGGGTTAGAATGCCCTACCTAATATGAGTCCAATCATCCTACCGAGATGGAATACTCCTGGCCCACAACCATCGGGTTGCAATGCCCACACTCCTACATCTATTCTAACTACTACGAGTCCAATCATCCATCACGATGGAATACCCTAGGCCCTCAACCATCGGGATGGAATGCCCTACCTACTATGAGTCCAATTATCCTACCGGGATGGAATACTCCTGGACCACAACCATTGGGTTGGATTGCCCACATAGTATCAATCAGACATTCGCACCAATATCAGAAAACCATATAACAGTCTAAATCGACATACGAGGGTCCTATCATCCTCGTGATGGAATACCCCTCAACTAGCAAACAATAATGTGCACATGTAATAGGTAATCTCCTACCTGCATACAGACAGTCAAACTTAACTATAGGTCACGAAGCATAACCGCTTCCAGTTTACCAAAATACTGATCAAACCAATCATACCATCATAACAACCATCCTATCTACTAGGATCCAGAGCTAACAGATCACAGTGTAACTATCTCAAATACAAATCAAAGGGACGACCTTGGTGGCTTAGACCCTTGAGTATAGTGAGGAAAACTCACCTTTCAACTGCCAAACCGAACAACGAAAGCACAATCCCGAAGCACTACCCCAGACTCCAACACCTACAGCCATCAATGATCAATTGAAATAAATATCTAAATTACCATAATACCCTTGAAGGTCAAACGGGTCAAAGTCAAAGTCCTGGCCCAAAGTCAGCCTTCCTGATTGACCCTACGCGCCGAGTCAACCCATTGACTCGTCGAGCTCTTAACTTCAGAAAACTCTCATATCACGACTCGACTCGCCGAGTCACCCCATGACTCTTCGAGTCCATCAATCTCCTAGTCCTATCCTGACCAACTGACTGAGTCATCACTCAACTCACTGATCTGAGTCTTAACCAGAAGAGGTTGGGGGGTTTACGCTATGACTCGCCGATTCCAAGAATAGACTCGCTGAGTCCACGACAATCTTCAACTGACTCGCCGAGGTGTTCATCCAACTCGTTGAGTCCATGCCCATCATCGTATGACTCGCCGAGTCAACCCATGAGACTCGCCAAGTCTCTTCAATCCTTCATCCATACAGTCACTTTTAGATCCATCCTCCTAGGGCATAACTCTCACGTAAAGCTGCCAACTTTATGTGAGTACACGGTGCTATTGGCCGAAAACAAGTTAGGGCTAGGGTTTAAGCCAAGAAGAATTCACAACCAAACCAATGGTTGATGCTTTATGATTTCCTGAACCAAGACAAGTCTAGATCTGAAGTTGCAACCTCAACTCTAGACCCATGACCCGAAATGGATCTTAAACATACTAAAATGGCCCTAAATCCATCCATAAGTTGATCTAGAAAGGAAAGGATCAAGGTAACAACTTGTTACGTCAATAATGTGCCCAAACTGAAATAGATTATGGATCTATACGAGTCCCTTGATGCTATGCACTTGATCTACAAGCCTCCTTTGCTAGAATCTCGTTCCAAAGCTTCCAAGCTCACCCCAAAGGCTCACACACGATTTTAGGGTTTTTTGAATCTAAAGGGGTAACAAGAGGCTGAGGTGAGGACTTAAGGTCCTTTAAATAGCGTGCAAACCCTAAGATTAGGGTTTTCTCTTCCCAACACCAACTCGTCAAGTCCAGCCGCCGACTCGGTGAGTTGGTCACTTAACTCGTGACCAGAACCCGCTATGACTCGACGAGTAATCGCACCTACTCATCGAGTAGCTTCCTCAATTTACACTTTAAACCCATGAACTCTTGCTTCTAAACTTGGGGTGTTACAATTCTCCCCCACTTAAATTTGGCTTCGTCCTCAAAGCCAGCTGCAACACATGATTCCAAAAATAATTGCTACAATGCAATCTCCCGCCTTGAACCAATCCCCGGTCTCTACCGACATTACTTATCGTATCTCTTATGAAACAACTTCTTCCCATGTCGAACCTTGTCAACTGATCCAAGCTTGCCACCGGCTTCTTCCCGCTGATAACTACACATATCAACTAAGTATCACCTGATGATACTACCATATTCCCGTCTTGCACCTACTTCCACAGCTTACGAAAACTGGATACCATAATAAACCAGTTGACCCTACTATGGCACTAAGCTATCTTTCTCTTGACAAAACTGATGACAACCCAGGTACTCGCAATATTGGAAACCCGTCTAGTTCTCCTCCTGAATCTAATCCCTTTTCTATGCTAAGATAACACATCCTTCAACGTCCAAACAACCCTCATGGATAACCAGCTAAATCGTAGAACACTCATACCAGGCCCAATCAGCCTCAGGCTGGAATTCTAGGTACATATACGATGGGTCTAATCATCCCTTAGATGGTATACCCTCATATCCTCACACATGTTTGGCCCAATTTAAGCCTCGGGTTGGAATACCAAACATATCTGGTCCAATCAATCATAGGGTCCAGTCATCCTCATGATGGAATACCCTAGATTGGAATACCACTACAACATAACCCATATCTTCCAACCATACTTGAAACCCAAGGAACTATCCTTGCATCCCCCCTCAAACTCCTCTAATTCGGCACAACCAAGAACAACTCATCCAAACCTCAACATTACGTCTATCCCAAACATGCTATAGCAGGGAACATAACTATCATAATCTCTACGTCCACGACCTATGGCTGGAATACCCTCACATAGTTCTCAGCATAGATCTGGGTTGCTTCCAAGTCTGTCGACCCTGCTACTTCCACTTCCACTGATCAAAACTCCATCTTGGAGATACCCATCTCCGCCACCTCCAAGGAGGCTTGACCACAACCTTGCAACATCAAACATTTCCACGACATCAAGACTTCTCTCCATACTAATCACTGAAGGAACATGCTACTATTCTGGCACACATATACTCAGGTCCAAAACACGCAACTGAATAACCCATAAAGAGTCCTCATTAGACTTGGTCAACACATTCATCACTTTAAGACAGACCCACTGATCGCTTTTTGGCATGGCAGAATACTCCACACCTGCACATAGATCAACATCCATACCGGGTCTTCAGCAACTGGTCGCTACAACTGGTCCCTCTAGAAACCGACATCCAACTGCATAAGGCAACATCTTATCAATATAATACCTCATGTAAGAAATTCCAATTCTCCCCCACTTAGAACATTAACCACTGATGACTTCTGAATCCTTGAATGACAGCTGCACATCCTGATTTGGCGATTTTCTATCCTATATCTTTCTCTTGAAAGAAACACATGATCCTACCATCTATGACCCCTTAACCAAGAATTTCCCACAAGAAATAGCTATGCCCTAGTAACTCATGCACAAAGAAAAGAAACCAACAATGCAATCATAAACAGAAGATAGGGATATGCATACCGGCTGATACCTCTGGCGCTGATCCGGCCTCCCCGGTTATAAGCTAATAAGCACACCCTGGAGCCTTCGGAGGCTCAGCCCTGCCCTAAATCCCGTCAGTGAGCCTCAAAGTGGCTGGTGCTGGGGCCTGCATTGGCCTGGTAGCCAAGAGGGGACACTGGGCCTTCATATGGCCCACTTGATCACAATGATAACAAAGTCGGACTCTAGCAGCTGGAGCCTGCTGCCTGTAGTCCATGGCTATGTGGCCCTTCTTGCCACACTTGTGGCACCCAGAAGAAGACCGAAAAACTACATCATGTTCCTTGACGCACTTTCAACAAGTGTGACTCCTTGGACTCCCCTATCGATAATCAGCGTCCCTCATACGTTTCGGTGCAGGCTGCGACTGCACTGGGGCCTGCCTCTGCTCCCTCAGCTGGAGTTCAATCTCTAACTCACGCCACCTGGCGACCTGCTGGAACTCCAACAATGTACTACATATCTGCATAGATACGAACTGTCTGATATCTGTCTTAAGCATACTCAGATACCGGGACATTTGAGCCTGCTCTGAAGCAAACTCAGGGAAAAACATCGCCCTATCTGTGAACATCTTGGTGATCTCCGTCACCGACTCTGAATCCTGCTTCAGCTCCAAGAACTCCTGAGCCAACCTCTCTTTCTCTCAACCCGTAGAACATAACGAGTACTGAACATCTCCTGGAACTGGTCCCAAGTAACCGCAGCCTGCTGTGCGTCAAAATAAGATCCTGTAATCAACCTCCACCAATCCTTCGCCCCGAGACTCAAAAGGTTCGAAGCACACCTCACCCTCTGATCTGCAGGGCATGAACACATGAAGAAACAACCCTCCACATTCGACAACCATCTCAAAGAAATGATCGGATGCTGAACTCCATCGAAAGTAGGTGGATTCGTATTATCGAAGTCCTGATACTGAAAGCCCCGATCGGCTCCTCGTCCTGCTGCTGCTACAACCGCTGTAGCTTTCGCGGTAGCCGTCTCTGCAAGAGCTGCATAACACTCAACAAAGTAATAAGCCATGGCGGTCGTGATCGCCCAAACATCTCCAGCAACTCAGCCCGTAACATAATAGCAACCTCATCATGTAGGATCTCACGAATCCTAGCATCTAACTCATCCGTACTCATCTGAACAATGACCTCAGGTGGTACTATCCCATCCTAACCACCCTCTCCCGATTCTGAAACTGAACCGGATCCTGCCCCGAAACGCCTCGTAACCACCATACTGAAAATACACCACAAGAATATCAGGTGCTCCTCATAACAAATTGGGAACCAACTCCCAACAAAAACCCTAGGGGTCGTGACTTCGTTGATATGCGTATGGGTCATGTGCTTTCAATAGTACGGGCCCATACTAACTTCCACACCTACCCATATTTGTCTGATGTATCATCATAGTACCCTAACAAGATATATAGACATAACGAGCGCTCAATCCACACTCCTAGAGGGATACTGAATATCTTATAACTAGCCTCCTGGCCTCTCACTACCCACCCATCCATGAAACTTCCACCAACCCTGTAGCACTAGTGTATGCTAGTCATACATAATGCGGGACCCTATATACTTTCGAATATCCAAGCCTACCCTAAGCTCCGAATCATAGAAGAATAGAACATAAGGCCAAATCAAACATTCTCAGGCTATAAGATCTTAATTATATATAACCGTGATGCATACACTAAATAACTACAGTAATGATGTCAATTTCATACAAAGGAAAACCTAGGCTAGCAGGCATCATATAATCAGGCAATCCTATCATGGAAATTATGAAGATCCCTATCCTAGTACTAGCATGCTGCTCTAACATATCACATAATCAAATAACTTGTATGGTATTTCGTTGTCTACTTACTAGCTCCGGCTGATCGTACCCTCTGCATCCTCCTTTACTTATTTTGAAAACCGTTTGAAAACCACTTGAAAATCTTTCCTTTATTTGAGACTGGATTCACACGAATGTTCCTCCAATTCACTCAAACCAAGACTCTGATACCAACTTGTAACACCCATAAAATTTGTGCCAATTTAAAACATTTTAATCCATTCAAAAACCATTAAGTTATTACAACTTGTTTTCAAAACAGTTTAAACATCAGAGTATCCCAGAACCAAATCACAAAATCATGAAATGTGAGGAGCGGTATGATCACGCATTTGCCTTGCCACGATCTCCTGATGTACCTGAAACAATAAACCGAAACTGTAAGCCCGAAAGCTTAATGAGTTTCCCCAAAATACCCATACACGCATAACCATACACATACAATAATGAACAACATACTATGGGCCCAATCAACCATCCGGTTGGAATACCCCTGGCCCCAACCTTTGAGTTGGAATACCAACGTACTTTGAGTCCAATCATCCTACCAGGATGGAATACTCTTGGCCCACAACCATCGGGTTGGAATGCCTAGACACCTACACATACAACAATAACTACTATGGTCCAATCATCCCTCAGGATGGAACACCTCAGGCCCTCAACCATCGGGTTGGAATGCCATCCCACTATGAGTCCAATGATCCTACCGAGATGGAATACTCCTAGCCCACAACCATCGGGTTGTTCGGGTGATCCTTCCTTTTAGTCTCTAAATTAAATCATAATTAATTTAAGACTAAGACTAATTAAATAACATAACTTCATATTAATATATTATAACTTATAATATATTAATAAACATATGTGTATAACTCTCATAAAATTATCCATAAATTGTTCGGGTGAAATGCAACCCAAATGGACCATGCCGGGTCGGGTCAAGTATATACCAAATAAGTTATGGACTTAGACACCTTATCCAACAGACTCCCACTTGGATAAGTCTAATAACTCTATTTGCCTATATAACTTCAGGAACCAACCAGCAATCGTAGCTCTCGAAAACTCTGTTGAACTATGAAGCGCCATTTTAAGACAAGTGATCATATAATCCTCTGTTCTCATGATCTCAGCTGCACAAACACATGGAACTAAGTCTTGCTTATTGTCTGGCAGTTGTTTCTCGATTTCCGATTTGTTTGACAAAGAACTTTACTGAACACATCAGTTTAGTTCTGACCGGGCCCGGTACATGGGTCAACACAAAATCATCAAGGTGCCCAGATATCGCTTCTATTTCTAGAAGGAACAAATAAACTTCGACTCATATGCTTGTTCTACTACTTGTTGAATTGTACACAAAGGCACGTTTTATAACATCAAGTTACTGATGCGTTTACGTGCAATCAATGCACAACCAACTCATAGGTAACAACTCATATCTCTAGGTTTGAAGATTTATATGATATTACCGTCTCACGATCACTCGACATAAATTCCATGAAGTGATACAAGTGAGCGTGGGTTTATTCCAATACTCATAACTTATGAGCACTCATGAATGTTGTAGCAACCATTGCTATGACTAAACCCATTTAGCCATCTACAAACTCGATTCATGACAGTCTTGATTCATACCTACTTCCAACATATGAACGACTGTGGAGTGTTTAAATAACTTAGTCATTCGGAAAGAATAACCTAGCTATTTAGGAAGTCAAAACATGCAAAGTGAAACACAATAATAATCGAATCCAATATGATCTCAGAACCCTTTTGAATATAAATAGAACCACCTTTTATTTATCACCATATTGATTACACATTATTCATTGTATAATGTTTCAAACAATCAACTTAAGACTTAAATAAAAACAACAGTCGTCCCATGCTCCTAGCATGTACACTTTGTTTTTCTAAACAATAGTTATGCCATACTCCAAGTATGCACACTATGTTTGTCTATGATCCTTACATTGTGATGTAGATCAATTGAACATGATTCCATTGATACTCATTTCACAATCCCAAATCCTTATTGTAAATGTGAGAATCCCCGATTCCTATCATTTACCAAAAAAAAAAAACTGTTAGATTTTAAACTTTTATGCAATGTTCCTCTTGTAATGATTATGCACAAAGTCACCAAAACCTTGTCACCAGTCATTACAGAGTATTCCAAAGAAGGTCAACTTCTATGGAACGGAAGTCTCATATTCAAAGTACATTGCTTTGAACATCCTTCTTGCATTAAGGTTTTCTAATCTTACATAGATTGAATAACTTCCACCTATGGAGACATTTCCATAGTCCCATTTTGACTATCACTTCCGAACAAGAGTTATTTCTTTTCAGAATATGTCAATATGGTCCTTTCCGACAACTTACATCATACTTCCAACTTTCCCTGAGCAACCAATCTTTGGCGAACCTCAGATTGTCCTCGACAATTGCTTAATCACTTTAGTCATATCCAGTTCTATACTTTTCCCTTCTCAATGCCTTAAGCATTTGGAAAATTTAGAAAAGATGAATATTATAGCACATGAAATCGATCCTATATCTGAAGCATATGAGACACGATTCATGATGTCTCACATAAAGACATGATACTAGACCAGTCTTTTGCTACAATATTTTTTTATTTGCCATGTTTTCAAAATTTAACTATGAAGAGGGATGCCGTAATCATAATCGAATTTTGAAAACGCAATATATATAGAATTTCTTCAAGTTGAAGCATTCCAACATAAAATTCATATATATATATTCTTGACTAAAGATGATTAAAATCTCAATCTAAGCTTTAGAATTGAAATGAAGTATAATTTCCTCTCCCTTAATTATAGCAAAACAACTTTTCAACCCCTGCAACTTCACGAATTGAAACTTTGTTTTCTATAATTAACATTGCTAACTTGCAACACCAAACGTAATAATCATGCTCCCACTAACACGATGATTATCAGCATAACACTTATGCTCCCACTAGCTCTGACATATTTCCAGAAATCTGCTGGACTTCTGAAAGTTAGATTCATACACCCTTTCTTAGATAGCTCACATGTGTGTCTAAGCAATTTCAAGAACTATGAAAAGGGATGTCGTAATCATAGTCTCAATTTCTTAGACCTTTGCCATTTCTCACAAGTCCATGTTAGTGTGCCGGTTAACCACACACGCTCCACTAACGACTTTTGAAAATGCAAATAACACATTTGATATCTACATAAAATCTACTTAGTGAAAGCGTTTCCTCACCATCATTTTCATGAATCGGAGAGAAACCTTATGACACTTAGATTTTATAGTGTAGGAGTTCCTATCTTGTTGAATTTGTCAAAACCATAATCACAAGATAAGGATAGTGACAAATTCAGCCTTACATGGATTAAACTTGTTCAATCTTAGTTTCTTGTCACCTTGGTAGCACAAGGCCCACCAAAGCTTCCAAGTTGAACTCTGATAACTCACATGCAAATTCAACTTATTTGAAGTAGGTACAGAAATAAGAATTATGTCAACACGATAGGTTGCAAACCTTAAGTCGTGTGCTAGTGATAAATGACAGGTTTTACTCTTGATTAAATCTTGAAACTCTTTCGGGATCTTTAAGGCTCCCACTGTCTCCTTGATATACAAGTTTCCCCAGTCAAGAACCATTCCTTGACAAAACAAATATTCAAGGGATAGCGCGGATTCTTATCAAGACTAACACTTCACACAATTGGTCTTAGTTGGTCTTTGTCTCATCCAAGACATCACAACTTACCAATCTCAAATGTACAAGAGTAGAAAACATTTTACTCTTACATTTGACTAGTGTTAATAAATCTTCATTTATGTCACTCCAGGTTACAATCTTGGAGTATGACTCTAAGAATCGTTTTGGAACGAAATATGACTCATCTTCTTGATTTTAACCAATCCAACAATTCATGACCTCTCTTCTTAGCCATAACAATGCATTAAGACGTCCTTAGAGTATGAATTTGTGATAGGGTTTCATAATCATTAAGATGATCATGAAATATGATACTAAAGTACTCTCCCATCCTTTCAGATTTGAGAAACTTTTATCTTTCTGCCTAATTTGATTCTTCTCATTTGTTTTGTCATACATTGTAACCTTTCCGATGTTACAAAATTATACTTAACCTCATAAGTATAATCATATTTACTAATCTTTAGTAAATCATGAGAAATCAATCTTTGTGGTGGACCTTGACCAGCGCACACCCAGTGTACCTAATTCCTTAGTCATTCAATTGGCTCACATGTACATGTGATCAAAGAATTAGTCTTAATTTTCAAAGATGAAAATTCTCATTCATCATACAATACAACTTGTATGATTCCAAGTTTCTGTCCAATTGAAACTTGGGTGATGAAAAACTTTCTTCATTCGGTAAATTCAGACACTACCAAAAATTAAGGAATCAAATCCACTTTCCAATATTGCTATTACTGGAAACATATAAGCAACAATTTTCCACAGATGCCATTATAAGGATATTTTTAAAATAAATAAACTTAAAACCCTTTTTTTCTTTTATTTTAAAACTTTGCGGAAAAACTTATCCTTACAATCCACATGAAAACCTTGTTGTTATCTATTCATAAGCAATATATTATAACTCTTAAGCACCATCTCAAAATTCTGATTGCCGAACCATGCGATCGAAACCCACCTTCACAATCAGAATCAACATATACTTACTTTAAGCTTCCCATATTTTCTTTGATTCTTAAAAACATCAGCATGTGACCCATTCATATTATGTAATAAGAATCTCTAAATAGGAACTTAATAGAGTTACACAGTGGACTTTACCCGAAGTAGAGTCAAACCTCTTGACTTGATTAACCTTATGACCTTTCAGGTGAATAGGGCAGCTTCGCAACTAATGCCCCTTCCTTTGGCAACAAAACACATGGACCCTTTGCTAATGGCACATGAGACTATCTCAGAATTTGCCTTTCTCTTTACTATTTGGTCAACCGAGTTGACTATAGCCGATCCCTTTCCATTGGGAAGAGAAATCCTTTTCTAGATATCCAATGCTACCATTGTCAATGTCCATGTAGACTTGGGAAGTTGTTCTTTTAATCAAATTTGCTTTACTAGTGTTCCAAATCATTGCTGATTCCACAACACAAAGCAAATAGATAACATCATTAAGGGTCATGTCATAGTCTGTCTCATAGTAGTCCCAAAGAGACTCACTATGTTACTAAGAAAGTGATTGAACATCCAACTTTCACAGGACTTTGACACCCAACTCTCCCGGCTTTTCAATATGTGACTTTATCTCCAAGATGTGAGCACACATAGACTATGCTTGCCAATAGGGATTGAGTGACTTTAAACTTTTCAAGAACTTGTGGGTGAGGGAGAATAATTGGAGGAAGTGGAGGAAGTGAAGCATGATGTTGAGGGACACCATCTTCAAGAGATTTGGGAAGATCATAGTTGTCTGAACCAGACATCTATAATGGGAGAAAATCAAGTTAGTTGATTCAAAGTCCTTAATATAACACCCAATATGAAATATTAAGGCTAGGACCCAACACAATATTTTATAATTTGGAAGAGGGATGCCGTAATCCAAGCTATAAAATATTTGAAGGTAGGCGAATGACGATTCACCAATTTCCACCATAAAAAAACGAAATAATTTATTAGGTTTTAATTGGATTTGAAATTCCTAGATCTTTTGAGATTCATTGAACTTTTCAATGGCATGTTTCAATCTCGAGTGTGCCCTCTCAAATTTTGTGACTGGGATGCAGAGGATCACAAAACAAGGTGTCAATAACCATACCAATGCACTTGGTACCCTTAATATTATCACCTAATCAATGTGCCGGTTAACCACACACGCTCCATTGATCTATGACAAACATTAAGTCACCCTTCGTGATCCTTACTAGTCCAAGTTAGTGTGCCGGTTAACCACACACGCTCCACCAACGACTTGGTAAGTTACAAAGTGTGAATTCCATGGTCTAGCACCAATTTCACATTTTTCCTAAGGTAACTAAGATTGGGAATTAAATAAAAAATATTTAGTTACTTTATAATAATCATTATACTTTTAATGAGGATTTAAAGTCATTGTCCTACCCGTTCGGCTAACGACCCTCCACCGATCAAGCAAGAGGTGGTTGAGAGTGGACACCCATTAAGTTGCCATTTTATAGGCAACAACCTTATACCCACCTTATAGACCGTGTTCGTGAATGAGGCCTACTAACGGTAAAACGACTTGTTCTTATACATACATATAATAATTAACCATTAATCTTATAATAGTATAAGGGTAGAATTTTAACTTTTAAAACTTTAGGGGTTGGAATTAAAGTTTATTTAAGTGTGTGAAACTTTACAAATTCCAAAACTTGAAGGAAAGTTTTTGAAACTATTCAAAACTAATTAATTCCATGATTTATGTGTTTAAAGTAGTTTTAATCCAAAAACTCTTCAATTTCCATAACTTGCGGACAAGTTATGGAAGACTTTAAACTAATAAAAGAATTACTTTTCTTTATTTTATAACTTATGGAATTAATTAAGGTTACACTTTATTTATATATTTATTAATGAAGTGACTCTTGAACCTCCATAACTTAAGGACAAGACTCTTCATCTTTTTTAACCATCCAAAACTTTTCATTTCATAACTTATGAATTAAAGGTTCATAAAAAATGAAGACTCTTCATTTTCATGTAACTTATGTGTTTTTAATGTGTGTTAAAGAAAAGTGACCTTTGGATATCCATAACTTGAGGACAAATTACGGACTCCATTAAAACACACAAATGATCAAGAATTAATTCTAAACAATTGAACAAATAACTCCTATCATCTTCTAAATTAATAATAACATGAACATGATCATCAAAATTTCAAGAATTATATGAACACATAAAATCATGGAATTTTGATGTATGCTATTGTAAATGGATTAGAACCACCATTACACCAACTAAAACAAGTTTTAAAACACCAAAACAGTTTAGGGTAATGTTTCTAGTCCATTTTCCAGCAGCAAAAGTCGAAATTATGCATTCTGATCATTCTACTCGCCGAGTGCATGAACCTACTCGCCGAGTAGGATGAATTTTGCTTTGAACTTGGCGAGTCCCCCCATGGACTCGGCGAGTCCACCAGCCAGACAGCAACAATTTCAACCTTTTTCACTATTTTGCATCAAGTATCAAACAAGCAAGCCTAGGCTTTGATAGCACTTTTGGGTTTTGAGCAATCTAACACTTCCTAAGTGTGCATGCAACCCTAATAAACCTTGGATCTATGTTTGTCTAAATACATGAAAAATAATAATTTTTCCAAGGTTCATAACCTATCTAACATGGCATGGGGTACTTTTAAACATAAAAGAATTAGATGAGATTACATAACTTTTGATGATGAGTTCAATTCCTAAGGAGTTTGAGGGCCAAGCACCAATAGTGTGAATACCTCAAATGGAATCACAAATCACCACAAACTCTTGGAAAACTTTGATAGAGAGTGTATACACACTTATAAAATCGGTCACACACAAACACACATACTTTCTAGTTACACTAGTCACACTAGTGGCCATTTCATGCAACATAAGCATGCTTATATAGTGTACATGATTAGGGTGAAACCCTAATAATCCATGACCTTTCCTTTTCCAAGGATCCATGGGTTAAAAGCTCCATGGATCATCCATGGACTTCCATATAAGCCTAACCCATTAACAAATGAGTGTTAGCCCACACTATATAAAACCAATAGCCCACAATCTAATTAGTCTTCCTTTTAATCTCTAAATCAATTCATAATTAATTTAAGACTAAGACTAATTAAATAACTTCATATTAATATATCATAACTTACAATATATTAATAAACATATGTGTATAACTCTCATAAAATTATCCATAAATAGTTTGGATGAAATGCAACCCAAATGGACCATGCCGGGTCGGGTCAAGTATATACCAAATAAGTTATGGACATAGACACCTTATCCAACATCTGAGTCATGAACTCGACGAGGTCCATAGTGGACTCGGCGAGTTGGCCTGACTCGGCGAGTCCCTTAGTGAACTCGGCGAGTCCAAGCGTTAGGAATGGCCAGATTCGGGATTTCTTCATGATTATCTTATGGAAACTTACCTTAATCATATTAGATCAACCATAATCCGATTTTTTGATACATATGACTATTATCTTGATCTAATTAAAGATATTTATCAACTAATAAAATATTTAATTTCCTTAGATGATAATTAATTAATTATTTTGATTAATTTGGTAATTATCTTGCAAGAAATCTTGAATAACTCAAATATAGATAATTAGGAAATTAATTATTAATTAAAATTATTTGTTATTTGATCCTCCATGTTTTAAATGTTTAAAACTTGTCCTCAAGTTTTGAAATTTATATTTTGTGATTAAAAATTTTAATTTAGACAATTTAAATTTCAAACCCTAGTTTTTAAAATGTTTAAAATACAACCCTATACTAATATAATATTCCAAGAATAATATATATATATATATATATATATATATATATATATATATATATATATATATATATATATATATAACTAAAATGCTAGTCTTACCGTTAGTAGGCCTCATTCACGAAGCCGATCTATAAGGTGGGTATAAGGTTGCGGCCTATAAAATGGCGCTTAATGGGTGTACACTCACACCCACCGCTTGCTTGATCGGTGGAGGGTCGTTAGCCGAACGGGTAGGATAGGGCAACCTCATCCTCTCATTAAAAGTATAATAGGAAATACAAAGTAACTACACATATTTTTTAAATTTCCCAATCTTAGTTACTTTAGGAAAAGTGAATTGATGCAATCCCATGAAATTACAGTTTGCACCCTTTCTAAGAAGTTAGTGGAGCGTGTGTGGTTTACCGGCACACTAATTGGTTCTAAGCAAAGGTGGCAAAGGGTGATTCATTGTTTATCATAGTTCGATGGAGCGTGTGTGGTTTACCGGCACGTCGAATAGATGATCGTTACAATGAAGGCACCATGTGAATTTGCATGGTAATTCACACCCGCTTTGTGATCCTCGGTATCCCAGTCACAAACAAGAGGGGCATATCGAGATTTAAACATGCCATTGAATAGTTTCAATGAATCTCATCCGAACCTAGGAATTCTCAATACATTTAGGACTTAAAGTTATGTTTATATGGTGGAGAATTAGTGAATCGTCATTCACTTACCTTCATATTATTTGCATGTTAGATTACGACATCCCTTTTCTAATATGTAAATATTGTTGTTGGATCCTAGCCCTAATTTTTCTTATTGGGTGATAATTAGGGATTCATAATCTAATCTATCTTTGTCCTTTCTAGATGTCGAACGCAAACAACGCTGCTGCTAGTTCTTTCACATTGATGAGCCTTTGTCAAAAGATCACTTTCGATGGAATGAACTTTAGTGAATGGATAAGATACATTCGCACCATTGCTAGCTATGAGGATAAGGAGTATGTCCTCGATGAGAAGCTCGAGAAGATCAACCCTGAAATCGCTACTCCGGTTGAAATTACCGCTTTTGAAACTCATGAGCGCGATGCAAAGCAAGTACATTGCATCATGATAGCCACCATGAACTCCGAATTCTAAAAGTCCTATGAGGACATGTACCTGTATGAGATGCATCAAGACTTATTGGAGAGATACCACCAGAATGCGAGACAAGAGCGTTATGAGATTTTCACTAACATGATTTCTGCTAAGATGGGTCATGGAGAATCTCCTACTGTGCACCTGCAAAAGATGCAAAGGTATGTCAACCGCCTTCGCAAGTTAAATGTTGACTTTGGGGAAGACTTGGCAATCAACATGGTGCTTGACTCTTTGCCTCCGATGTACAATCAATTTAGGATGACCTACCACATGAACAAAGAGGAGGTCACCCTAAGCAAACTCCAAGGTCTCTTGAGGGTCGCTGAGAGAAACTTCAAAGACAAGTCTGTTGCACCAACTCCCAATCCACCCGCTGCTCCTGTCTTGGCTATTGGTCAAGGAAAGGGAAAGAAGAGGAAGGCTTCGTCTAAGAACTATCGCAAGGTTAAAGCCCGAGATGGTGCCTCTTCTAGTGGGACCAAAGTTGATCCCGCTAAGCCCTTCCCTAACCCGAAAGAGGCAGAGTGCAACCACTGCCATAAGATAGGACATTGGAAGAGAAGCTGCCCAGAGTACCTGCAAGCCATCAAAGAAGGAAAGATCAAGCCATCTTTCGCAGGTATATACACAATTAAATCTAACGATTCTAGTCATGCTATTTCTGGGGTTCTTCATACCGGTTGTGGGTATCACATTTGTTCTAATGTGTAGGGACTAAGAAGAAGTAGGGATGTGGAGCAAGGAAGGATCAATCTAATCATGGGGAACAGAAGATCGTCGCCTGTGACCAAGATTGGAGTGTAATCCTTAGTTCCTAGGAATAATTTATCTTTAGATTTGAACAATTGTTGCTATTCGCCAGAAATGGCTAGAAACATCATTTCATTTCATGAAATTACACTACTTCCATGAAATTACACTTTGTACCCTTACCAAGACATTAGTGGAGTGTGTATGGTTAACCAACACACTAATTTGGGTCTAGCAAATGTAACACCCATAAAAGTTGCGCCAATCTAAAACATTTTAATCCATTCAAAAACCAACTAGTTATTACAACTTGTTTTCAAAACAGTTTAAACATCAGAGTATCCCCAGAACCAAATCACAAAATCATGAAATATGAGGAGCGGTACGATCACGCCTTTGCCTTGCCACGATCTCCTGATGTACCTGAAATGATAAACTGAATCTGTAAGCCTGAAAGCTTAGTGAGTTCCCCCAAAATACCCATACACACATAACTATACACATACAACAACGAGCAGCATACTATGGGCCCAATCAACCATCCGGTTGGAATACCGCTGGCCCTTAACCTTCAGGTTGGAATGCCAACGTACTATGGGTCCAGTCATCCTACCAGAATGGAATCCACTCGGCCCACAACCATCGGGTTGGAATGCCCGGACACCTACACATACAACAACAACTACTATGGGTCCAATCATCCCTAAGGATGGAACACGCCAGGCCCTCAACCATCGGGTTGGAATGCTATCCTACTATTAGTCCAATGATCCTACCGGGATGGAATAGTCCTGGCCCACAACCATCGGGTTAGAATGCCCTACCTACTATGAGTCCAATAACCCTACCGAGATGGAATACTCCTGGCCCACAACCATCGGGTTGGAATGCCCACACTCCTACATCTATTCTAACTACTATGAGTCCAATCATCCATCACGATGGAATACCCTAGGCCCTCAACCATCAGGATGGAATGCCCTACCTACTATGAGTCCAATTATCCTACCGGGATGGAATACTCCTGGACCACAACCATTGGGTTGGATTGCCCACATACTATCAATTAGACATTCGCACCAATATCAGAAAACCATATAACAGTCTAAATCGACATACGAGGGTCCTATCATCCTCATAATGGAATACCCCTCTACTAGCAAACAATAATGTGCACATGTAATAGGTAATCTCCTACCTGCATACAGACAGTCAAACCTAACTATAGGTCACGAAGCATAACCGCTTCCACTTTACCAAAATACTGATCAAACCAATCATACCAGCATAACAACCATCCTATCTACTAGGATCTAGAGCTATCAGATCATAGTGTAACTATCTCAAATACAAATCAAAGGGACGACCTTGGTGGCTTAGACCCTTGAGTATAGTGAGGAAAACTCACCTTTCAACTGCCGAACCGAACAACGAAAGCACAATCCCGAAGCACTACCCCAGACTCCAACACCTATAGCCATCAATAATCAATTGAAATAAATATCCAAATTACCATAACACCCTTGAAGGTCAAACGGGTCAAAGTCAAAGTCCTGGCCCAAAGTCAGCCTTCCTAATTAACCCTACGCGCCGAGTCAACCCATTGACTTGTCGAGCTCTTAACTTCAGAAAACTCTCATATCACGACTCGACTCGCCGAGTCACCCCATGACTCTTCGAGTCCATCAATCTCCTAGTCCTTTCCTGACCAACTGACTGAGTCATCACTCAACTCATTGATCTGAGTCTTAACCAGAAGAGGTTGGGGGGTTTACGCTATGACTCGCCAAGTCCAAGAATAGACTCGCTGAGTCCACGACAATCTTCAACTGACTCGCCGAGGTGTTCATCCAACTCGTCAAGTCCATGCCCATCATCGTATGACTCGCCGAGTCAACCCATGAGACTCGCCGAGTCTCTTCAATCCTTCATCCATACAGTCACTTTTAGATCCATCCTCCTAGGGCATAACTCTCACGTAAAGCTGCCAACTTTATGTGAGTACACGGTGCTATTGGCCGAAAACAAGTTAGGGCTAGGGTTTAAGCCAAGAAGACTTCACAACCAAACCAATGGTTAATGCTTTATGATTTCCTGAACCAAGACAAGTCTAGATCTGAAGTTGCAACCTCAATTCCAGACCCATGACCCGAAATGGATCTTAAACATACTAAAATGGCCCTAAATCCATCCATAAGTTGATCTAGAAAGGAAAGGATCAAGGTAACAACTTGTTACGTCAATAATGTGCCCAAACTGAAATATATTATGGATCTATACGAGTCCCTTGATGCTATGCACTTGATCTACAAGCCTCCTTTGCTAGAATCTCGTTCTAAAGCTTCCAAGCTCACCCCAAAGGCTCACACACGATTTTTAGGGTTTTTTGAATCTAAAGGGGTAACAAGAGGCTGAGGTGAGGACTTAAGATCCTTTAAATAGCGTGCAAACCCTAAGATTAGGGTTTTCTCTTCCCAGCACCAACTCGTCAAGTCCAGCCGCCGACTCGGTGAGTTGGTCACTTAACTCGTGACCAGAACCCGCTATGACTCGACGAGTAATCGCACCTACTCATCGAGTAGCTTCCTCAATTTACACTTTAAACCAATGAACTCTTGCTTCTAAACTTGGGGTGTTACAATTCTCCCCCACTTAAATTTGGCTTCGTCCTCGAAGCCAGCTGCAACACATGATTCCAAAAATAATTGCTACAATGCAATCTCCCTCCTTGAACCAACCCCCAGTCTCTACCGACATTACTTATCATATCTCTTATGAAACAACTTCTTCCCATGTCGAACCTTGTCAACTGATCCAATCCTGCCACCGGCTTCTTTCCGCTGATAACTACACATATCAAATAAGTATCACCTGATGATACTACCATATTCCCGTCTTGCACCAACTTCCATAGCTTACGAAAACTGGATACCATAATAAACCAGTTGACCCTACTATAGCACTAAGCTATCTTTCTCTTGACAAAACTGATGACAACCCGGGTACTCGCAATATTGGAAACCCGTCTAGTTCTCCTCCTGAATCTAATCCCTTTTCTATGCTAAGATAACACATCCTTCAACGTCCAAACAACCCTCATGGATAACCAGCTAAATCGTAGAACACTCATACCAGGCCCAATCAGCCTCAGGCTGGAATTCTAGGTACATATACGATGGGTCTAATTATCCCTTAGATGGTATACCCTCGTATCCTCACACATGTTTGGCCCAATTTAACCCTCGGTTTGGAATACTAAACATATCTGGTCCAATCAATCATAGGGTCCAGTCATCCTCATGATGGAATACCCTAGATTGGAATACAACTACAACATAACCCATATCTTCCAGCCATACTTGAAACCCAAGGAACTATCCTTGCATCCCCCCTCAAACTCCTCTAATTCGGCGCAACCAAGAACAACTCATCCAAACCTCAACATTACGTCTATCCCAAACATGCTATAGCAGGGAACATAACTATCATAATCTCTACGTCCACGACCTATGGCTGGAATACCCTCACATAGTTCTCAGCATAGATCTGGGTTGCTTCCAAGTCTGTCGACCCTGCTACTTCCACTTCCACTGATCAAAACTCCATCTTGGAGATACCCATCTTCGCCACCTCCAAGGAGGCTTGACCACAACCTTGCAACATCAAACATTTCCACGACATCAAGACTTCTCTCCATACTAATCACTGAAGGAACATGCTACTATTCTGGCACACATATACTCAGGTCCAAAACACGCAACTGAATAACCCATAAAGAGTCCTCATTAGACTTGCTCAACACATTCATCACTTTAAGACAGACCCACTGATCGCTTTTTGGCATGGCAGAATACTCCACACCTGCACATAGATCCACATCCATACCGGGTCTTCAGCAACTGGTCGCTACAACTGGTCCCTCTAGAAACCGACATCCAACTGCATAAGGCAACATCTTATCAATACAATACCTCATGTGAGAAATTCCAATTCTCCGCCACTTAGAACATTATCCACTGATGACTTCTGAATCCTTGAATCACAGTTGCACATCCTGATATGGCGATTTTCTATCCTATATCTTTCTCTTGAAAGAACCACATGATCCTACCATCTATGACCCCTTAACCAAGAATTTCCCACAAGAAATCCCTATGCCCTAGTAACTCATGCACAAAGAAAAGAAACCAACAATGCAATCATAAACAGAAGATTGGGAAATGCATACCGGCTGATACCTATGGCGCTGATCCGGCCTCCCTGGTTATAAGCTAATAAGCACACCCTGGAGCCTTCGGAGGCTCAGCCCTGCTCTAACTCCCGTCAGTGAGCCTCAAAGTGGCTGGTGCTGGGGCCTGCATTGGCCTGGTAGCCAAGAGGGGACACTGGGCCTTCATATGGCCCACCTGATCACAATGATAACAAAGTCGGACTCTAGCAGCTGGAGCCTGCTGCCTGTAGTCCATGGCTATGTGGCCCTTCTTGCCACACTTGTGGCACCCAGAAGAAGGCCGACAAACTACATCATGTTCCTTGACGCACTTCCCACAAGTGTGACTCCTAGGACTCCCCTATCGATAATCAGCGTCCCTCATCCGTTTCGGTGTAGGCTGCGACTACACTGGGGCCTGCCTCTGCTCCCTCAGCTGGAGTTCAATCTCTAACTCACGCCGCTTAGCGACCTCCTGGAACTCCAACAATGTACTACATCTCTGCATAGATACGAACTGTCTGATATCCATCTTAAGCATACTCAGATACCGGGACATTTGAGCCTGCTCTGAAGCAAACTCAGGGAAAAACATCGTCCTATCCGTGAACATCCTGGTGATCTCCGTCACCGACTTTGAATCCTGCTTCAGCTCCAAGAACTCCTGAGCCAACCTCTCTCTATCAACCCGTAGAACATAACGAGTACTAAACATCTCCTAGAACTGGTCCCAAGTAACCGCAGCCTGCTGTGCGTCAAAATAAGATCCTGTAATCAACCTTCACCAATCCTTCGCCCCGAGACTCAAAAGGTTCGAAGCACACCTCACCCTCTGATCTGCAGGGCATGAACACATGAAGAAAAAACCCTCCACATTCGACAACCATCTCAAAGAAATGATCAGATGCTGAACTCCATCGAAAGTAGGTGGATTCGTATTATCGAAGTCCTGATACTGAAAGCCCCGATCGGCTCCTCGTCCTGCTGCTGCTACAACCGCTGTAGCTTTCGCGGTAGCCGTCTCTGCAAGAGCTGCATAACACTCAACAAAGTAATAAGCCATGGCGGTCGTGATCGCCCAAACATCTCCAGCAACTCAGCCCGTAACATAATAGCAACCTCATCATGTAGGATCTCACGAATCCTAGCATCTAACTCATCCGTACTCATCTGAACAATGACCTCGGGTGGTACTATCCCATCCTAACCACCCTCTCCCGATCCTGATACCTAACCAGATCCTGCCCCGAAACGCCTCGTAACCACCATACTGAGAATACACCACAAGAATATGAGGTGCTCCTCATCACAAATTGGGAACCAACTCCCAACAAAAACCCTAGGGGTCATGACTTCGTTGATATGCGTATGGGTCATGTGCTTTCAATAGTACGGGCCCATACTACCTTCCACACCTACCCATATTTGTCTGAAGTATCATCACAGTACCCTAACAACATATATAGACATAACGAGCGCTCAATCCACACTCCTAGAGGGATACTGAATATCTTATAACTAGCCTCCTGGCCTCTCACTACCCACCCATCCATGAAACTTCCACCAACCCTGTAGCACTAGTGTATGCTAGTCATACATAATGCGGGATCCTATATACTTTCGAATATCCAAGCCTACCCTAAGCTCCGAATCATAGAAGAATAGAACATAAGGCCAAATCAAACATTCTCAGGCTATAAGATCTTAATTATATATAACCGTGATGCATACACTAAATAACTACAGTAATGATGTCAATTTCATACAAAGGAAAACCTAGGCTAGCAGGCATCATATAATCAGGCAATCCTATCATGGAAATTATGAAGATCCCTATCCTAGTACTAGCATGCTGCTCTAACATATCACATAATCAAATAACTTGTATGGTATTTCGTTGTCTACTTACTGGCTCCGGCTGATCGTACCCTCTGCATCCTCCTTTACTTATTTTGAAAACCGTTTGAAAACCACTTGAAAATCTTTCCTTTATTTGAGACTGGATTCACACGAATGTTCCTCTAATTCACTCAAACCAAGACTCTGATACCAACTTGTAACACCCATAAAATTTGTGCCAATTTAAAACATTTTAATCCATTCAAAAACCATTAAGTTATTACAACTTGTTTTCAAAACAGTTTAAACATCAGAGTATCCCCATAACCAAATCACAAAATCATGAAATACGAGGAGCGGTACGATCACGCATTTGCCTTGCCACGATCTCCTGATGTACCTGAAACAATAAACCGAAACTGTAAGCCCGAAAGCTTAATGAGTTCCCCCAAAATACCCATATACACATAACCATACACATACAATAATGAACAACATACTATGGGCCCAATCAACCATCCGGTTGGAATACCCCTGGCCCCAACCTTTGAGTTGGAATGCCAACGTACTTTAAGTGCAATCATCCTACCAGGATGGAATACTCTTGGCCCACAACCATCGGGTTGGAATGCCTGGACACCTACACATACAACAATAACTACTATGGTCCAATCATCCCTCAGGATGGAACACCTCAGGCCCTCAACCATCGGGTTGGAATGCCATCCCACTATGAGTCCAAAGATCCTACCGAGATGGAATAGTCCTAGTCCACAACCATCAGGTTGGAATGCCCTACCTACTATGAGTCCAATCATCCTACCGGGATGGAATACTCCTGGCCCACAACCATCGGGTTGGAATGCCCACACTCCTACATCTATTCTAACTACTATGGGTCCAATCATCCATCAGGATGGAATACCCCAGGTCCTCAACCATCGGGTTGGAATGCCCTACCTACTATGAATCCAATCATCCTACCGGGATGGAATACTCCTGGCCCACATGTTGGGTTTCGAGCAATCTAACACTTCCTAAGTGTGCATGCAACCCTACTAAACCTTGGATCTATGTTTGTCTAAATACATGCAAAATAATAGTTTTCCAAGGTTCATAACCTATCTAACATGGCATGGGGTACTTTTAAACATAAAAGAGTTAGAAGAGATTACATACCTTTTTGATGAGTTTGATTCTTAAGGAGTTTGAGGGCCAAGCACCAATAATGTGAATGCCTCAAATGGAATCACAAATCACCACAAACTCTTGGAAAACTTTGAGAGAGTGTATACACACACTAATTTCGGCCACACACAAGCACACACACTAGTTCACTAGTTGCCATTTCATGCACCATAAGCATGCTTATATAGTGTACATGGTTAGGGTGAAACCCTAATAACCCATGACCTTTCCTTTTCCAAGGATCCATGGGTTAAAAGCTCCATGGATCATCCATGGACTTCCATCCAAGCCTAGCCCATTAACAAATGAGTGTTAGCCCACACCATATAAAACCAATAGCCCATAATCTAATTAGTCTTCCTTTTAATCTCTAAATTAATTCATAATTAATTTAAGACTAAGACTAATTAAATAACATAACCTCATATTAATATATTATAACTTATAATATATTAATAAACATATGTGTATAACTCTCATGAAATTATCCATAAATTGTTCAGGTGAAATGCAACCCAAATGGACCATGCCGGGTCGGGTCAAGTATATACCAAATAAGTTATGGACTTAGACACCTTATCCAACAGACTCCCACTTGGATAAGTCTAATAACTCTATTTGCCTATATAACTTCAGGAACCAACCAGCAATCGTAGCTCTCGAAAACTCTGTTGAACTATGAAGCGCCATTTTAAGACAAGTGATCATATAATCCTCTGTTCTCATGATATCAGCCGGACAAACACATGGAACTAAGTCTTGCTTATTGTCTGGCAGTTGTTTCTCGATTTACGATTTGTTTGACAAAGAACTTTACTGAACACATCAGTTTAGTTCTGACCGGGCCCGGTACATGGGTCAACACAAAATCATCGAGGGGCCCAGATATCGCTTCTATTTCTAGAAGGAACAGATAAACTTCGACTCATATGCTTATTCTACTACTTGTTGAATTGTACACAAAGGCACGTTTTATAACATCATGTTACTGATGCGTTTACGTGCAATCAATGCACAACCAACTCATAGGTAACAACTCATATCTCTAGGTTTGAAGATTTATATGATATTACCGTCTCACGATCACTCGACATAAATTCCATGAAGTGATACAAGTGAGCGTGGGTTTATTCCAATACTCATAACTTATGAGCACTCATGAATGTTGTAGCAACCATTGCTATGACTAAACCCATTTAGCCATCTACAAACTCGATTCATGACAGTCTTGATTCATACCTACTTCCAACATATGAACGACTGTGCAGTGTTTAAATAACTTAGTCATTCGGAAAGAATCACCTAGCTATTTAGGAAGTCAAAACATGCAAAGTGAAACACAATAATAATCGAATCCAATATGGTCTCAGAACCCTTTTGAATATAAATAGAACCACCTTTTATTTATCACCATATTGATTACACATTATTCATTGTATAATGTTTCAAACAATCAACTTAAGACTTGAATAAAAACAACAGTCGTCCCATGCTCCTAGCATGTACACTTTGTTTTTCTAAACAATAGTTATGCCATACTCCAAGTATGCAAACTATGTTTGTCTATGATCCTTACATTGTGATGCACAACTTACCAATCTCAAATGTACAAGAGTAGAAAACATTTTACTCTTACATTTGACTTGTGTTAATAAATCTTCCTTTATGTCACTCCAGGTTACAATCTTGGAGTATGACTCTAAGAATCGTTTTGGAACGAAATATGACTCATCTTCTTGATTTTAACCAATCCAACAATTCATGACCTCTTTTCTTAGCCATAACAATGCATTAAGACATCCTTAGAGTATGAATTTGTGATAGGGTTTCATAATCATTAAGATGATCATGAAATATGATACTAAAGTACTCTCCCATCCTTTCAGATTTGAGAAACTTTTATCTTTCTGCCTAATTTGATTCTTCTCATTTGTTTTGTCATACATTGTAACCTTTCCGATGTTACAGAATTATACTTAACCTCATAAGTATAATCATATTTACTAATCTTTAGTAAATCATGACAAATCAATCTTTGTGGTGGACCTTGACCAGCGCACACCCAGTGTACCTAATTCCTTAGTCATTCAATTGGCTCACATGTACATGTGATCAAAGAATTAGTCTTAATTTTCAAAGATGAAAATTCTCATTCATCATACAATACAACTTGTATGATTCCAAGTTTCTGTCCAATTGAAACTTGGGTGATGAAAAACTTTCTTCATTCGGTAAATTCAGACACTACCACAAATTAAGGAATCAAATCCACTTTCCAATATTGCTATTACTGGAAACATATAAGCAACAATTTTCCACAGATGCCATTATAAGGATATTTTTAAAATAAATAAACTTAAAACCCTTTTTTTCTTTTATTTTAAAACTTTGCGGAAAAACTTATCCTTACAATCCATATGAAAACCTTGTTGTTATCTATTCGTAAGCAATATATTATAACTCTTAAGCAACAACTCAAAATTCTGATTGTCGAACCATGCGATCGAAACCCACCTTCGCAATCAGAATCAACATATACTTACTTTAAGCTTCCCATATTTTCTCTGATTCTTAAAAACATCAGCATGTGACCCATTCACATTATGTAATAAGAATCTCCAAATAGGAACTTAATAGAGTTAGACAGTGGACTTTACCCGAAGTAGAGTCAAACCTCTTGACTTGATCAACCTTATGACCTTTCAGGTGAATAGGGCAGCTTCGAACCCAATGCCCCTTCCTTTGGCAACAAAACACATGGACCCTTTGCTAATGGCACATGAGACTATCTCAGAATTTGCCTTTCTCTTTACTATTTGGTCAACCAAGTTGACTATAGCCGATCCCTTTCCATTGGGAAGAGAAATCCTTTTCTAGATATCCAATGCTACCATTGTCAATGTCTATGTAGACTTTGGAAGTTGTTCTTTTAATCAAATTAGCTTTACTAGTGTTCCAAATCATTGCTGATTCCACAACACAAAGCAAGTAGAAAACATCATTAAGGGTCATGTCATAGTCCGTCTCATAGTAGTCCCAAAGAGACTCACTATGTTACTAAGAAAGTGATTGAACATCCAACTTTCACGGGACTTTGACACCCAACTCTCCCGGCTTGTCAATATATGACTTTATCTCCAAGATGTGAGCACACATAGACTATGCTTGCCAATAGGGATTGAGTGACTTTAAACTTTTCAAGAACTTGTGGGTGAGGGAGAATAATTGGAGGAAGTGGAGGAAGTGAAGCATGATGTTGAGGGACACCATCTTCAAGAGATTTGGGAAGATCATAGTTGTCTGAACCAGACATCTATAATGGGAGAAAATCAAGTTAGTTGATTCAAAGTCCTTAATATAACACCCAATATGAAATATTAAGGCTAGGACCCAACACAATATTTTATAATTTGGAAGAGGTATGCCGTAATCCAAGCTATAAAATATTTGAAGGTAGGCGAATGACGATTCACCAATTTCCACCATAAAAAAACGAAATAATTTATTAGGTTTTAATTGGATTTGAAATTCCTAGATCTTTTGAGATTCATTGAACTTTTCAATGGCATGTTTCAATCTCGAGTGTGCCCTCTCAAATTTTGTGACTGGGATGCCGAGGATCACAAAAGAAGGTGTCAGTAACCATACCAATTCACTTGGTACCCTTAATATTATCACCTAATCAATGTGCCGGTTAACCACACACGCTCCATTGATCTATGACAAACATTAAGTCACCCTTCGTGATCCTTACTAGTCCAAGTTAGTGTGCCGGTTAACCACAGACGCTCCACCAACGACTTGGTAAGGTACAAAGTGTGAATTCCATGGGCTAGCACCAAATTCACATTTTTCCTAAGGTAACTAAGATTGGGAATTAAATAAAAAATATTTAGTTACTTTATAATAATCATTATACTTTTAATGAGGATTTAAAGTCATTGTCCTACCCATTCGGCTAACGACCCTCCACCGATCAAGCAAGCGGTGGGTGAGAGTGGACACCCATTAAGTTGCCATTTTATAGGCAACAACCTTATACCCACCTTATAGACCGGCTTCGTGAATGAGGCCTACTAATGGTAAAACGACTTGTTCTTATACATATATGTAATAATTATCCATTAATCTTATAATAGCATAAGGGTAGAATTTTAACTTTTAAAACTTTTAAGGGTTGGAATTAAAGTTTATTAAAGTGTGTGAAACTTTACAAATTCCAAAACTTGAGGGCAAGTTTTTGAAACTATTCAAAACTAATTAATTCCATGATTTATGTGTTTAAAGTAGTTTTAATCCAAAAACTCTTCAAGTTCCATAACTTGAGGACAAGTTATGGAAGACTTTAAACTAATAAAAGAATTACTTTTCTTTATTTTATAACTTATGGAATTAATTAAGGTTACACTTTATTTATATATTTATTAATGAAGTGACTCTTGAACCTCCATAACTTAAGGACAAGACTCTTCAACTTTTGTAACCATCCAAAACTTTTCATTTCATAACTTATGAATTAAAGGTTCATAAAAAATGAAGACTCTTCATTTTCATGTAACTTATGTGTTTTTAATGTGTGTTAAAGAAAAGTGACCTTTGGATATCCATAACTTGAGGACAAATTACGGACTCCATTGAAACACACAAATGATCAAGAATTAATTCTAAACAATTCAGCAAATAACTCCTATCATCTTCTAAATTCATAAGAACATGAACATGATCATCAAAATTTCAAGAATTATATGAACACATAAAATCATGGAATTTTGATATATGCTATTGTAAATGGATTAGAACAACGATTACACCAACTAAAACATGTTTTAAAACACCAATACAGTTTAGGGTAATGTTTCTAGTCCATTTCCAGCAGCAAAAGTCGAAATTCTGCATTCTGATCATTCTACTCGCCGAGTGCACGAACCTACTCGCCGAGTAGGATGAATTTTGCCTTGAACTCGGTGAGTCCCCCCATGGACTCGGCGAGTCCACTAGCCAGACAACAACAATTTCAACCTTTTTCACTATTTTGCATCAAGTATCAAACAAGCAAGCCTAGGCTCTGATACCACTGTTGGGTTTTGAGCAATCTAACACTTCCTAAGTGTGCATGCAACCCTAATAAACCTTGGATCTATGTTTGTCTAAACACATGAAAAATAATAATTTTTCCAAGGTTCATAACCTATCTAACATGGCATGGGGTACTTTTAAACATAAAAGAATTAGATGAGATTACATACCTTTTGATGATGAGTTCAATTCCTAAGGAGTTTGAGGGCCAAGCACCAATAGTGTGAATGCCTCAAATGGAATCACAAATCACCACAAACTCTTGGAAAAATTTGAGAGAGAGTGTATACACACTTATAAAATCGGTCACACACAAACACACATACTTTCTAGTTACACTAGTCACACTAGTGGCCATTTCATGCAACATAAGCATGCTTATATAGTGTACATGATTAGGGTGAAACCCTAATAATCCATGACCTTTGCTTTTCCAAGGATCCATGGGTTAAAAGCTCCATGGATCATTGATGGACTTCCATATAAGCCTAACCCATTAACAAATGAGTGTTAGCCCACAGTATATAAAACCAATAACCCACAATCTAACTAGTCTTCCTTTTAATCTCTAAATTAATTCATAATTAATTTAAGACTAAGACTAATTAAATAATTTCATATTAATATATCATAACTTACAATATATTAATAAACATATGTGTATAACTCTCATAAAATTATCCATAAATAGTTTGGATGAAATGCAACCCAAATGGACCATGCCGGGTCGGGTCAAGTATATACCAAATAAGTTATGGACTTAGACACCTTATCCAACATCTGAGTCATGAACTCGGCGAGGTCCATAGTGGACTCGGCGAGTTGGCCTGACTCGGCGAGTCCCTTAGTGAACTCGGCGAGTCCAAGCGTCAGGAATGGCCAGATTCGGGATTTCTTCATGATTATCTTATGGAAACTTACCTTAATTTTATTAGATCAACCCTAATCCGATTTTTTGATATATATGACTATTATCTTGATCTAATTAAAGATATTTATCAACTAATAAAATATTTAATTTCCTTATATGATAATTAATTAATTATTTTGATCAATTTGGTAATTATCTTGCAAGAAATCTTGAATAAATCAAATATAGATAATTAGGAAAATAATTGTTAATTAAAATTATTTGTTATTTGATCCTCCATGTTTTAAATGTTTAAAACTTGTCCTCAAGTTTTGAAATTTATATTTTGTGATTAAAAATTTTAATTTAGACAATTTAAATTTCAAACCCTAGTTTTTAAAATGTTTAAACTACAACCTTATACTAATATAATATTCCAAGAATAATATATATATATATATATATATATATATATATATATATATATATATATATATATAACTAAAATGCTAGTCTTACCGTTAGTAGGCCTCATTCACGAAGCCAATCTATAAGGTGGGTATAAGGTTGCGGCCTATAAAATGGTGCTTAATGGGTGTACACTCACACCCACCGCTTGCTTGATCGGTGGAGGGTCGTTAGCCGAACGGGTAGGATAGGGCAACCTCATCCTCTCATTAAAAGTATAATAGGAAATACAAAGTAACTACACATATTTTTTAAATTTCCCAATCTTAGTTACTTTAGGAAAAGTGAATTGATGCAATCCCATGAAATTACAGTTTGCACCCTTGCTAAGAAGTTAGTGGAGCGTGTGTGGTTTACCGGCACACTAATTGGTTCTAAGCAAAGGTGGCAAAGGGTGATTCATTGTTTATCATAGTTCGATGGAGCGTGTGTGGTTTACCGGCACGTCGAATAGATGATCGTTACAATGAAGGCACCATGTGAATTTGCATGGTAATTCACACCCGCTTTGTGATCCTCGGTATCCCAGTCACAAACAAGAGGGGCATATCGAGATTTAAACATGCCATTGAATAGTTTCAATGAATCTCATCCGAACCTAGGAATTCTCAATACATTTAGGACTTAAACTTATGTTTATATGGTGGAGAATTAGTGAATCGTCATTCACTTACCTTCATATTATTTGCATGTTAGATTACGGCATCCCTTTTCTAATATGTAAGTATTGTTGTTGGATCCTAGCCCTAATTTTTCTTATTGGGTGATAATTAGGGATTCATAATCTAATCTATCTTTGTCCTTTCTAGATATCGAACGCAAACAACGCTGCTGCTAGTTCTTTCACATTGATGAGCCTTTGTCAAAAGATCACTTTCGATGGAACGAACTTTAGTGAATGGATAAGATACATTCGCACCATTGCTAGCTATGAGGATAAGGAGTATGTCCTCGATGAGAAGCTCGAGAAGATCAACCCTGAAATCGCTACTCCGGTTGAAATTACCGCTTTTGAAACTCATGAGCGCGATGCAAAGCAAGTACATTGCATCATGATAGCCACCATGAACTCCGAATTCCAAAAGTCCTATGAGGACATGTACCCGTACGAGATGCATCAAGACTTATTGGAGAGATACCACCAGAATGCGAGACAAGAGCGTTATGAGATTTTCACTAACATGATTTCTGCTAAGATGGGTCATGGAGAATCTCTTACCGTGCACCTGCAAAAGATGCAAAGGTATGTCAACCGCCTTCGCAAGTTAAATGTTGACTTTGCGGAAGACATGGCAATCAACATGGTGCTTCACTCTTTGCCTCCGATGTACAATCAATTTAGGATGACCTACCACATGAACAAAGAGGAGGTCACCCTAAGCAAACTCCAAGGTCTCTTGAGGGTCGCTGAGAGAAACTTCAAAGACAAGTCTGTTGCACCAACTCCCAATCCACCCGCTGCTCCTGTCTTGGCTATTGGTCAAGGAAAGGGACAGAAGAGGAAGGCTTCGTCTAAGAACTATCACAAGGTTAAAGCCCGAGATGGTGCCTCTTCTAGTGGGACCAAAGTTGATCCCGCTAAGCCCTTCCCTAATCCAAAAGAGGCAGAGTGCCACCACTGCCATAAGATAGGACATTGGAAGAGAAGCTGCCCAGAGTACCTGCAAGCCATCAAAGAAGGAAAGATCAAGCCATCTTTCGTAAGTATATACACAATTAAATCTAACGATTCTAGTCATGCTATTTCTAGGGTTCTTGATACCGGTTGTGGGTATCACATTTGTTCTAATGTGTAGGGACTAAGAAGAAGTAGGGATGTGGAGCAAGGAAGGATCAATCTAATCATGGGGAATAGAAGATCGTCGCCTGTGACCAAGATTGGAGTGTATTCTTTAGTGCTTAGGAATAATTTATCTTTAGATTTGAACAATTGTTACTATTCGCCAGAAATGGCTAGAAACATCATTTCATTTCATGGTTTGTTTAGACAAGGTTTTAGATTTTCTTTTAATAATGAGAATGGTTCTATTTTGGATTATCTAAATGGTGTCTTTTACTTTGAAGCTATACCATGTAATGGAATTTATGAAACTGTTATGATCGTTGATAACTTAGGAAATGATGTTTTGAACATAGATTCTTCCACTAGTATGGATAAAGCATCCTTGTGGCATTGTTGTCTTGGACATGTCAACAAGAAACGCATAGCCCAAATCCAAAAGGATGGAGTGTTGGAGTCATTCGAACTTAGGGAAGATGAAACGTGCGAGTCTTGTTTGCTTGGAAAGATGACTAAATCACCCTTCACAAGCACGTGTGAAAGGGGTGAGGGTCTATTGGACCTTATACATACCAATGTGTGTGGACCATTTAGATCAACCACGAAGGATGGGAACCGCTTCTACGTGACTTTTACCGATGACTATAGTAGATATGGGTATATCTACTTAATCAAGCAAAAGTCAGAAACTTTTGAAAAGTTCAAATAGTTCAAAAATGAAGTGGAGAATCAATTGGGCAGGAAAATCAAGATGCTTCGATCCGATCGAGGAGGAGAGTACCTAAGTCTTGAATTCCACGATTATCTCATGGAGTGTGGAATAGTTTCACAATTGACGCTACCTAGGACACCACAATTGAATGGTGTGGCAGAAAGGCGTAATCGAACCTTATTGGATATGGTTCGGTCTATGATGAGTCGTGCTTCACTATCTATCTCTTTTTGGGGGTACGCCTTAGAGACTGCCGCCCATATCCTTAACCGAGTCCCTACTAAGAAGGTTGCCAAAACACCTCACAAGATGTGGACAGGGAAAGCTCCCTCGTTAGCACATATCAAGGTTTGGGGTTGCGAGGCTTTCGTAAGACGAGATACTCACGACAAGCTTGAACCTCGAAGTGAGCGATGTATTTTCATCGGCTGCCCGCAGAAATCCTTTGGATATCTCTTCTATAGACCAAAGGACAATGTTGTCTTTGTTGCGAGGAGAGGAGTTTTCCGAGAGCGAGAACTCATAGGCCAAGGAGACAGTGGGAGGCGAATCGAGCTTGAAGAAATTCAAGAGTCGATAGATGAAGGAACCTCTACCGCTGGCACTCAACACGAGGAGGAAACTCCGGTTGAACCGATTGACGAGTCCTTACCTCTTAAACGTTCCGATAGAGTTAGAGTTCATCCCCAGTGTTATGGTTTTCATATTAATACCGAAGGGGAAACGTATGTTAGTGATGGTACACTAATAAATCTTGATGAACCTAATAGCTATAAGGAAGCCATGACAGGCCCAGAGTCTGCAAAATGGAAAGAGGCAATGGATAGCGAGATCCAATCCATGTATGATAACCAAGTTTGGAATTTGGTTGATAATGTGCCCGGACGTAAGACCGTTGGGTGCAAATGGATCTTCAAGAAGAAGACCGACGTGGATGGAAACGTACACACATATAAAGCACGATTGGTTGCGAAGGGATTTACTCAAACTCCCGGAGTTGACTATGATGAGACCTTCTCACCAGTTGCGAAGATAAAATCTATTAGAGTGATGCTAGCAATTTCCGTATTTCATGATTATGAGATTTGGCAAATGGATGTCAAGACCGCTTTCCTTAATGGAAAGTTGGCTGAGGATGTTTACATGGCTCAGCCAGAGGGGTTTGTGGATCCAAAACATCCAAATAGAGTGTGTAAGCTTGAGAAGTCCATTTATGGACTCAAGCAAGCATCTCGCAGATGGAATCCTTGCTTCATTGAGAAAGTCAAAGAGTTTGGATTTGTACGAAGCGAAGATGAATCGTGTGTATATGTCAAAGCCAGTGGGAGTATAGTAAGCTTCCTCGTTCTATGTGTCGATGACATATTACTCATAGGAAACGACATCCCGAATCTGCAGGAAGTTAAGTCCTGGATCAGGAAGTGCTTCGCTATGAAGGACCTCGGAGAGGCTTCTTACATTTTGGGAATAAGGATAGTGAGAGAAAGAAGTAAGAGACTAATAGGACTTAGTCAGAACACTTACTTAGAGAAAGTACTAAAACATTTTAGTATGGAAAACTCAAAGAAGGGAGAATTACCGATACAAAGTAATGTCAAGTTGAGTAAGACTCAAAGTCCGAGTACCGAAGCTGAAATAGCATAAATGAGCCGAGTACCATACGCTTCCGCAGTTGGCTCAATCATGTATGCCATGACTTGTACTCGCCCTGATGTAGCCTTCTCTTTAAGCATGGTTAGCAGATATCAAGGGAATCCTAGCAGAGCCCATTGGATTGTTGTGAAGAATATCCCTAAGTACATTCGGAGGACGAAGGAATGGTTCTTAGTCCTTGGAGGGAGTGATGACTTGAAGGTGCGAGGGTATAGTGACGCCAACTTTCATACCGACAGGGACAACTACCATTCGCAATCAGGCTGGGTCTTTAGCCTGAATGGAGGAGCAGTGACTTGGAAAAGTTCCAAACAAGAAACCGTAGCTGATTCAACGTGCGAATCAGAGTACATTGCAGCGAGCGAAGCGTCGAAGGAGGCAACATGTCTGAAGAACTTCATCGGTGATCTTGGAGTTGTACCTGCCATAAGGAGCCCATAGAGATTTTCTGTGATGATGAAGGAGCGGTTACCTTGACCAAGGAACCGAGAGATCATGGTAGATCAAGACATATCGACATAAAATATCACTTTATTAGACATCATGTAGAAGAAGGACAACTCGTAGTGAAGAGGATATCATCAGAAGATAACCCAGCAGATCCGCTTATGAAGGGACTGAGTAGGGTTAAGCACTTGCAGCATGCTAGGAGTATTGGGCTAAAGGATGATATTATCATAGATTAGATAGTAGTAGAAACGTGTAATAGGTAAATGTAATTAACATTTGATGATTAAATAAAGGAGTTTTATTTATGAGTAATGTTACTATCTTATGTTGATCGTTTAACTATTGTTTCATTTTGCATGTTTTGACTTCCAGAATAATTGAGTTTATTAAGAATAATCGAATTATTCAAATTGTCCACAATCGTTCATATGTTGGAAGTAGATATGAATGAAGATTGTCGTGAATTGGTGCGTAGATTGTCTAAATGGTATTAGACATAGCAAAAGATTGCTGCGACGTTCATGAGTACTTATGAACTGGTTTTCAGCATTGGAACAAACCCGTGCTTGCTGGAATCACCTTATGGAATATGATATAAAAGAGTGATCGCAAGACGATAATATCATATAGTCTTAAAACCTAGATATATGGTTTGTTATTTGTTAATTGATTGTACATTGACAATGTGAAAACGCATCAGTAACTCGGTGTTATAAAATGCATTGTTGTGTATAATTGGTTAATGAATAAGTAAATGCATATAAGTCGAAGTTTATCTGTAACTTTTATCCGAAGAAGGTAAAAGTGATATCTCGGCCGCTCGATGATTTGATTTGACTTATGTGTAACGACCCGTCTCCGGTATGATGATTCCTTGGTATTTATTTTGAAGTTTTGCAAGAGGAACTCGGCGAGTTCATAGCCTGACTCGCCGAGTAGGGACGAGATTTCGAGCACGTGTTAGCTGGCGACTCGGCGAGTCTGTCCGTCTGGGAGAAACCCTAAATCCCCGGGTTGCCCACTATTTAAGCCACCTTATGGCCTCCATTCTTGCCTCCTTCACCCTCAGTAAGCTGTGAGAAACCCTATTTCGACCTTGAGTGTTTTAAGTGATCTTGTGTGCAATTTGTGAAGGCTTGAAGAAGGAGAAGAAGAAAGGAGCAAGGAGAAGGATTGTAGAGCAGAGATTCAAGGGAAAGCAAGAGCTCTTTGAGGTATTCTTCAGATTTCCTTCACTTTCATGCTTTAAAACCCTTTCTAGATCTAATTAATGCTTTTCTCAAGCCTTATGTTGATATGGAAGCCCTATTATGCCGAGATATCTTTAGATCTGTTCATTTAGGAGCTGTAGAGCCCAGATATATTGCCTTTATGGAGCTATTTTGCATATTAACCCTAGATCTACCCCTTTTAAGTATCTTTTAGCCTTTATTCCCTTGTTCATGTGTTTGTACACGTAAAGTTGGAAACTTTACGTGGTAAATCAGCTTATTGGACTCAGATCTATCTGTTGTATGTATTGGATTCGAGCAGAAACGAGTATAGAATAGTTGCATGGTGGTGACTCGGCGAGTCGGAAGAACGACTCGGCGAGTCGAGTCGCGAGTCCCCGATTTCTTCCTTTTGAGCGGTGTCGAGTGGGTCCTGTGAGTAATGGAGTGGACTCAGCGAGTTTGAGGGTAGACTCAGTAATGGAGGGACTCGGCGAGTTGTTCATACAACTCGGCGAGTCCAAGGCAATCTTCTTAAGCTCAAGAACAACTCGTCGAGTTGTTCATATGACTCGGCGAGTCGGATGAAGATTGTCTGAGTTCTTGGATCGAGAGGGTATTTGTCGAGTCGATGTCATACTTGACGAGTAGCCACGAGTAGGATTGAGAAGTGAGGTTAGAGACTCGGCGAGTTGGCGGCCCAACTCGGCGAGTCAGGTCAACTGTGGGTTGACTTTGACCAAGAGTTGACTTTGACCAAGGGTAAAAGAGTCATTTTACCCAGTGCAGTGTTTAGTAATTGATTGAGTGTGTTTATGGACTTGTAGCCGGGGAGATACCGGAGCAGCAGCAGTTAGCTTTCAGAGCCATACACATAGCAGCTAGTTCACGAGGTGAGTTTCCTTCCAGTAGGAACGGGTCTAAGGCCACAATGCCAACCCATTTAGCTAGTAGTAGTATCCGGATTTTGATCCGATGCAGTAGTTAGCATGTTTGATGCCTTCGTGGCTCAGACAGGATTTATGTGTATTCATGCTAGTGATATGTTTATGCTATGTTCAGTCAGCTTCGGACTTTGGTCCGATGTCAGCTTCGGACTTCGGTTCGATGTAGGGGACAAGGTCCTAGTCAGCTTCGGACTTCGGTCCGATGTCAGCTTCGGACTTCGGTTCGATGTAGGGAGACAAGGTCCCAGTCAGCTTCGGACTACGGTCCGATGTCAGCTTCGGACTTCGGTTCGATGTAGGGGACAAGGTCCCAGTCAGCTTCGGACTTCGGTCTGATGTTAGCTTCGGACATCGGTCCGATGTAGGGGACAAGGTCCCAGTTAGTCAGCTTCGGACTTCGGTCCGATGGAGGGGGCAAGGCCCCCGTATGTGCTTCATATGTTATTGTATGGTATGTGGTAGTTTGGGGGAGCTCACTAAGCTTCGTGCTTACAGTTTCAGTTTTGGTTTCAGGTACTTCCGCTAGCAGAGGGAAGAGCTCGGGATGATGGCATCGCACACACCACAGCTTCAGCTTTATCCTGGGAGTTGATTTAGTTTTTGATTTTGATATGACATAGATATGATACAGTTTTCCGCACAGTGTTTTTATTATGTTTGGGTTACACCACGTATGGTTTTTATGATATGACACTCAGATTATGGTTTTTGGTTATATTGAAAAACGAAATTTTTGGGTCGTATTTTTGGGTCGTTTCAAGTTGGTATCAGAGCCCTGGTTTGAGGGATTCGGATACACTTCCGGGTGTATCTGAACTCAAACTAAGGGGAAATAAAAAGATTTTTAAAAAGGAAAATGTTTTCTAAAAGAATTTTAAAGCACATAGAAAGAAAGAAAATTTTTAAAACGAGATAAGGGTGTGGTGCATGCGATCAGCCGAGCTCAAGTAAGTACTCCCAAATTACCCATACAAGTTATTTGTTCAGTTTCAATTTCAGTAGAACAGCATGCTAGTATAGGACTAAGGCTCTAGGAGGATGCCTTATGTGCCTGCTTTATGTGTTACAGCTTTATGAGTATTGCATGATGGTATTGAGTAGACAGCAGTAGGATAGCCTGTTTAGGTTATGCATGATAGTATGAGCTTAGCATTGTATGCTAATACAGCTTCTCGTTATGAGAATAGTTTTGCCTGAGTATGTTTCCTTTATCCGAATGCTGCTTGCTTCGTGCTTTGCGGGGTTCTGAGTGATGGAAGTTAGCCATTAGGTGAACACGTCACACCACATGTGATCAGGGTTGAATAATCCCAGAGTGCTGGAACTGGCCCTATTGCGCAGCTCTTGTTTGAGTCCAACCGTTATAGGGACGGGTCTTTTACTTGAAGGATTATCTGATCCTCGTCACATGTGATGGTGTTCAGGTGGTGGCTAATTAGCATTATAAGGAGACCTTCAGCAGCTGAGGATTAGTTGAGTTGAGTCAGAGGTTTCCCTAGGGCAAGCCTAGGATGAGAGTAGCAGAGATCTGTAGTAGTAGAAGTGACTTGGTGAAGTCAAGGCAGTTCTTGAAGAAAGTACGGATAGATGTGGAAGGTAATATGGGCCCGTACTACTGAAAGAAGAGGATCCATAGTCGAATCAAGAAAGACTGAGACAAGACCAGGGAGCTAGTTGTAGTATCAATGATCCCTTGAGATATTTCAGTTTTCTGATGTAGTTGTGATGTGTTTCAGAATGGTGGTTTTACGTTCCAGACCAGCAGCCGACAGCGGAGGTGCCAGGGAGGGATCAGGCTCAGGCTCGGGGGACGAGCGCATGGATGAGCAGACCCGAGAGTTTCTTTCTTCGGAGATTACGCGCATCATTTTAGAGCAGACTCCTGTGATCTTCGGTTCGATCAAGGAGGGGATTCTGGAGCTGATGGATGAGAGATTGGGCACCTTCCGTGCCGAGGTGGCGGCCATGATGGGGTCGCGCACCCTTACCTTCAGGGAGTTCAGGGCATGTGGAGCTCCGGACTATCATGGGGCGCGGGACCCCATAGCGAGCACTAGATGGTTGGCGGATGTGGCCAACGCTTTCCGCACTAGCAGGTGTCCCGAGGGGGACAAGGTCAGATTGGCATCCTGTCTTCTGAAGGACAGCGCACGGGATTGGTGGGAGGAGGTCGGACACTCCATTCGAGATGACGCAGCATTGGACGCCATGACTTGGGCTGATTTCTCTACCAGGTTTAGGGTGGAGTTTGCACCGGTTATTCAGGTGCAACAGTTAGCTAGGGAGTTTCAGGACCTCACCCAGACTACAGAGACAGTGGCGGAGATCACCGCCAAGTTCAGGGAGAGGGCTCTTCTCGTTCCTCAGTACGTAGTTGATGAGGAAATGAAGAAGGCCCGTTATCATGAGATGTTGCGGAGCGATATCCGCCAGTTTGTGAACCGGTCTAGCTGTAAAATGCTGGAAGATATGATTGCTAGGGCTCGGGAGAGGGAGATTGATCTCGAGATGGAGAAGAAGAGGAAACCGGAGGCGGTTTCGGGTTCAGGCGGTTTGGGCAAAAAGCCCAGGGTTTCAGATCACAGGTCCAGGGGACAGCTGAGCCACGGTCAATGTGGTAGGTGTGGGAAGATGCACGAGGGAGCGTGCAAGGCAGGGAGTTCCGGCTGCTACAAGTGTGGTCAGATTGGACATTTGAGTAGGGATTGTACGACTCCTGCTACTGCCGTTGCAGCATCAGATCTGATTTGCTTTCAGTGCAATCAGAGGGGACATAAAAAGTCCCAGTGTCCGAGCTTAGTCGCAGCAGGGAAGGTGGCTGCACCTGCCCCTGCTACTTTGAGGATTACAGATGGCCGGCAGGGCCGACCTGATGCGCCAGTGGCGAAGAGTAGGGCGTTTCAGATGACAGCAGAGGAGGCGCGAGCGAGTCCTGATGTGGTGACGGGTATGTATCTTCCCTTCATCTCTTTATTATTATTATCGTTTGAATATTGCTTATGATTGTATGTTTTATTTAGGGTCGTTCTCTGTGAACGACATTTCTGCTATGGTATTGTTCGATTCGGGGGCTACCCGATCATTCGTATCGCTTGCGCTTAGCAAGAGATTTAGTAGAGCTCCTGGGGAGCTGGATTGTCCATTAGAGGTTGAGATAGCAGATGATAGGACCATGAGGGTCGGCAGAGTGCATAGAGGGTGTTCCCTTCAGTTGTTTGATGAGCAGTTTTCAGTGGACCTGGTACCTATTCCCCTGCGAGGGAATAAGGTTATTGTGGGCATGGATTGGCTAAGCCCCAATGGGGCGGTGATTGATTGTGAGCTTCAGCTAGTGAGGGTTTGCACTCCCAGTGGGGGAGAGTTAGTGATTCAGGGCGAGAGGTCACAGCGAGGACCAACCTTTTGTTCCGCCGCAAGGGCGAGGCGCTATGTTCAGCAGGGTTGCGCCGGCTTCGTAGCTTACGTCTTGGATGCCCGGGAGAAGGGCAAGACGAAAGTTGATGATGTTCCTATAGTGCGAGACTACCCGGATGTGTTTCCCGAGGATTTGCCGGGGATACCTCCTGAGAGACAGGTTGAGTTCAGGATCGACCTAATTTGGTGCGGCTTCGATAGCCAAAGGACCGTATCGGCTAGCTCCCCCTGAGATGCAGGAGTTGTCTACACAGCTGCAGGAGCTGTTAGACAAGGGTTTCATTAGGCCGAGCAGTTCGCCTTGGGGAGCGCCGATCCTGTTTGTGAGGAAGAAGGATGGGTCGCATCGTATGTGTATTGATTATCGGGAGTTGAATAAGGTAACGGTGAAGAACCGTTACCCACTTCCGAGGATAGATGATTTGTTTGATCAGCTCCAGGGAGCGTCTTGGTTCTCCAAGATCGATCTACGCTCCGGTTATCATCAGATGCGGGTTAGAGATGAGGATGTACAGAAGACTGCTTTCAGGACCAGGTACGGTCATTATGAGTTTGTGGTGATGCCATTTGGACTCACCAATGCTCCAGCCGCATTCATGGATCTCATGAACCGCGTGTGCAGGCCGATGCTGGATCGGTCAGTGATAGTATTCATAGATGATATCTTGGTATATTCCAAGACGCAGGAGCAGCACGAGGAGCACCTGCGGGAGGTGCTGGAGGCTTTGAGGAGGGAGAGACTTTTCGCCAAGTTCTCCAAATGTGAGTTCTGGTTGCGCGAGGTGCAGTTCCTTGGTCACCTCGTCAACCAGAAGGGTATTTTGGTAGATCCGGCCAAGATAGAGGCCGTGATGCAGTGGGAGGTCCCGAAGTCTCCATCTGAGATTCAGAGCTTCCTAGGGTTGGCAGGGTATTATCAGAGATTTATTCAGGACTTCTCCAAGATAGCAGTGCCGCTCACCCGACTGACCAAGAAGTCGGTGGTATTTCGTTGGGGGCCTGAGCAGCAGGCAGCGTTCGAGACCCTCAGACAGAGATTGTGCGAGGCTCCGATCCTTACCTTGCCAGAAGGAGTAGAGGACTTCGTAGTCTACTGTGATGCCTCGATCATAGGTATGGGAGCAGTATTGATGCAGCGAGGCCATGTGATAACTTATGCCTCGAGACAGTTGAAGCCTCACGAGGCTAATTATCCTACCCATGATTTGGAGCTGGGGGCAGTTGTGTTTGCCCTCAAGATTTGGAGGCATTACCTTTATGGGGTCCGTTGTACTATTTACACGGATCACAAGAGTTTGAGGTACCTTATGGATCAGCCGAGTCTGAACATGAGGCAGAGGAGGTGGTTGGATGTGCTAAAGGATTACGATTGTGAGATCTTTTACCATCCAGGGAAGGCCAACGTAGTGGCCGACGCCCTAAGCCGCAAAGTGTCGGCGGCCCCTATCAGAGATCTGTGTTTGAGGATGACATTGATCACTCCGTTGTTGGAGCAGATCAAGGAGGCTCAGGTGGAGGGCCTCAAGGAGGAGAGACAGAAGTGTGAGAGGATCGTGGGCCGAGTAGCCTCGTTTGATTATGATAGTCGGGGATTGCTGACGCTGCACGAGAGGGTGTGGGTACCGTACTGGGGTGGAGTACGGAAAGTGTTGATGGACGAGGCTCATAAGTCTCGATTTTCGATCCACCCAGGGGCGACGAAGATGTATCGAGATCTTCGACCTGATTATTGGTGGCCCTGCATGAAGCGGGACGTCGCTTGGTATGTTGAGAGATGCCTGACCTGCCGGAAGGTCAAGGCGGAGCACCAGAGACCTCATGGCAAGATGCAGCCGCTAGACATTCCCGTGTGGAAATGGGAGGACATCACCATGGATTTTGTCACCAAGCTTCCCAGGACCTCACGAGGAGTGGATTCGATATGGGTAGTAGTGGATCGGTTGACGAAGAGTTCCCATTTTATCCTGATCCAGGAGAGTATATCAGCAGAGAAGTTAGCCGATATCTATGTGCGAGAGATTGTGGCACGTCATGGAGTGCCGATATCGGTGGTGTCAGACCGAGATGTCCGTTTTACATCCAGATTCTGGAAGCGGTTCCACGACGAGATGGGTACTCGTCTCCATTTCAGCACCGCTTTCCACCCTCAGACAGACGGGCAGAGCGAGAGGACGATTCAGACTCTCGAGGACATGCTTAGGGCATGTGTTCTGGATTTCGGTGGCAGTTGGGATACGTATCTTCCGTTAGCGGAATTCTCGTATAACAACAGTTATCATGCGAGCATTGATCGACCTCCCTTTGAGATGTTGTATGGGAGGAAGTGTAGAACCCAGATTTGTTGGGGCGAGGTCGGTCAGCGAGTCATCAGGAGCACAGAAGTGGTGCTCAAGACGACTGAGTTGATCCAGCAGGTCCGTAGTAGACTGCAGACTGCGCAGAGTCGGCAGAAGAGCTACGCCGACAGGAGGCGTTCGGATTTGGAGTTCCAGGTGGGAGATATGGTCCTTCTGAAGTTCTCACCTTGGAAGGGTGTCATCAGGTTCCGGAAGAGGGGCAAGTTGGGCCCCAGATTTATTGGTCCTTTAAGGGTTTTGGCCCGGGTGGGTCGGGTTGCTTATCGGCTAGATCTTCCTGAGGAGCTTAGTCAGATCCACAACACTTTCCATGTGTCTCAGTTGAGGAAGTGTCTGGTGGATGAGTCAGCAGTCGTTCCCCTAGAGGATATTCAGGTTGATAGCAGCCTGAATTATATTGAGAGGCTGGTCGCGATTCTGGACCGGAAGACCAAGACCTTGAGGAACAAGAAAATTCAGTTAGTGAAGGTGCAGTGGCAGCACCGAAAGGGATCGGAATGGACGTGGGAGGCTGAGGAGGAAATGAGAGAGCACTACCCAGAGATATTTGCAGATTCAGCCGTAGCAGACTTCGAGGACGAAGTCTGAGATAAGTGGGGGAGAATTGTAACGACCCGTCTCCGGTATGATGATTCCTTGGTATTTATTTTGAAGTTTTGCAAGAGGAACTCGGCGAGTTCATAGCCTGACTCGCCGAGTAGGGACGGGATTTCGAGCACGTGTTAGCTGGCGACTCGGCGAGTCTATATTCTGGACTCGGTGAGTCTTTCCGTCTGGGAGAAACCCTAAATCCCCGGGTTGCCCACTATTTAAGCCACCTTATGGCCTCCATTCTTGCCTCCTTCACCCTCAGTAAGCTGTGAGAAACCCTATTTCGACCTTGAGTGTTTTAAGTGATCTTGTGTGCAATTTGTGAAGGATTGAAGAAGGAGAAGAAGAAAGGAGCAAGGAGAAGGATTGTAGAGCAGAGATTCAAGGGAAAGCAAGAGCTCTTTGAGGTATTCTTCAGATTTCCTTCACTTTCATGCTTTAAAACCCTTTCTAGATCTAATTAATGCTTTTCTCAAGCCTTATGTTGATATGGAAGCTCTATTATGCCAAGATATCTTTAGATCTGTTCATTTAGGAGTTGTAGAGCCCAGATCTATTGCCTTTATGGAGCTATTTTGCATATTAACCCTAGATCTACCCCTTTTAAGTATCTTTTAGCCTTTATTCCCTTGTTCATGTGTTTGTACACGTAAAGTTGGTAAATCAGCTTATTGGACTCAGATCTATCTGTTGTATGTATTGGATTCAAGCAGAAACGAGTATAGAATAGTTGCATGGTGGTGACTCGGTGAGTCGGAAGAACGACTCGGCGAGTCGAGTCGCGAGTCCCCGATTTCTTCCTTTTGAGCGGTGTCGAGTGGGTCTTGTGAGTAATGGAGTGGACTCAGCGAGTTTGAGGGTAGACTCAGTAATGGAGGGACTCGACGAGTTGTTCATACAACTCGGCGAGTCCAAGGCAATCTTCTTAAGCTCAAGAACAACTCGTCGAGTTGTTCATATGACTCGGCGAGTCGGATGAAGATTGTCTGAGTTCTTGGATCGAGAGGGTACTCGTCGAGTCGATGTCATACTCGACGAGTAGCCACGAGTAGGATTGAGAAGTGAGGTTAGAGACTCGGCGAGTTGGCGGCCTAACTCGGTGAGTCAGGTCAACTGTGGGTTGACTTTGACCAAGAGTTGACTTTGACCAAGGGTAAAAGAGTCATTTTACCCAGTGCAGTGTTTAGTAATTGATTCAGTGTGTTTATGGACTTGTAGCCGGGGAGATACCGGAGCAGCAGTAGTTAGCTTCCAGAGCCATACACACAGCAGCCAGTTCACGAGGTGAGTTTCTTTCTAGTAGGAACGGGTCTAAGGCCACAATGCCGACCCATTTAGCTAGTAGTAGTATCCGGATTTTGATCCGATGCAGTAGTTAGCATGTTTGATGCCTTCGTGGCTCAGACAGGATTTATGTGTATTCATGCTAGTGATATGTTTATGCTATGTTCAGTCAGCTTCGGACTTTGGTCCGATGTCAGCTTCGGACTTCGGTTCGATGTAGGGGACAAGGTCCTAGTCAGCTTCGGACTTCGGTCCGATGTCAGCTTCGGACTTCGGTTCGATGTAGGGGGACAAGGTCCCAGTCTGCTTCGGACTACGGTCCGATGTCAGCTTCGGACTTCGGTTTGATGTTGGGGACAAGGTCCCAGTCAGCTTCGGACTTCGGTTTGATGTTAGCTTCGGACTTCGGTCCGATGTAGGGGACAAGGTCCCAGTCAGTCAGCTTCGGACTTCGGTCCGATAGAGGGGGCAAGGCCCCAGTATGTGCTTGATATGTTATTGTATGGTATGTGGTAGTTTGGGGGAGCTCACTAAGCTTCGTGCTTACAGTTTCAGTTTTGGTTTCAGGTACTTCCGCTAGCAGAGGGAAGAGCTCGAGATGATGGCATCGCACACACCACAGCTTCAGCTTTATCCTGGGAGTTGATTTAGTTTTTGTTTTTGATATGACATAGATATGATACAGTTTTCCGCACAGTGTTTTTATTATGTTTGGGTTACACCACGTATGGTTTTTATGATATGACACTCAGATTATAGTTTTTGGTTATATTGAAAAACGAAATTTTTGGGTCGTTTCATTATGTGTCGGGACCGGTCAGAACTGAATTGGTGTGTTTGATTAAATTCTATGTCGAATAAATCGGAGATCGAGAAACCTAAATGCTTGACTAACCATTCCATAGGACTGTCAGCATGATATCTAACAGAGGACTGTACGATCCCTTATCTAAAGGACAAAATTGATTAGATCAGAGTTTGACAGCGTCTTTGAGAGCTATGATTTCAAATCGAATTCTACTTCTGCATATAGTTACTAGACTTATCCAAGTGGGAGACTGTTGGAATAGTGTCTAAGGCTGCAACTATATTAGGCAAGTATTTGACCCGGTTGTCCATAGTCCTTTTGGGTTGCCTTCACCATAGCAACTTGATAGGATGATTTATTAAGAGAGAATAAATATTATTAATATATTATGGGAATAATATAAAGAATAATAATATTGTTATTTGATTAATATAAGTCATAGAATTAATTAGAATTAATTTAGTGACTTAAAGAGATTAATTAAATAAGAGGGTATAAACTGTCAATTGTTTGATAGTTAAACTTTAGACTGTAAATCCATATTGGATAGGGTTGGACGGATTCTAGAAGCTATGGATAGCTTCAAATCGTCCAAGTCTATCTAAGGAATGGATTTGGATTGCTTTAAGAGAAGATTATCCAATTAGGGTTTAAGCTGTAACCCTTAAGGAGTCTACAAGTATAAATAGACCCTATGGCAAAGGGAAATCGGCACTTGATCTAAAGTAGAGAACCCCTGGCCGAATTCCTCCCCTCTCCTCTCTCTCAAATCATCCTCCTTGCTATTTGGTGTTTGTAAGCCATTAGAGGAGTGACAATTGTGTCTCTAGAGCTCCAAGACAACAAGATCAAACAAGAGATTCAAAGGTATAATTCTAGATTTGAATTAGTATTGTTCTTATTCCTAATTAGTCATTAGAAGTCTTGGATTCAAAGCATGTTTAATTAGAAAGCCTAGATCGAAGCATTAGGGTTTTGCATGCGCACATATGAAAGTTCTTATGGCTAAAAACCATCATGGACCAGAAGCACTCACACCTGCCCGCAACAATTGAAGTCCTTGTCAAAATGCGAATTTCGGGACGAAATTCTCTCTAACGGGGGGATAATGTAACACCAGCCAAATTAGGGTTAAAATTTAGCTTTTGTAAAACCATAATTGGGATATACCAAGTGGTATATATCGTAACAAGGTTTTCATATGATATAAAGAACACTAAAATCCGAGTTATAACGAATAAGTTATGACCAATCGAAGATCAGCGACAATACCGGTAAAACACCGTTAAGCATAAAACGAGAAATTTCAATAAGATACTTTTCAATGTTAGGTGTCTAAATGAAAGTCATAGATATCCTAAAACCGTGAACATACATAAAAAGAACTCCCAAATCTAACTTCGTATGAGGAAGTTATGATTTTTCGAAGTTTCAGATATAGTAGTAGACAACTAAAAACTCGAAATAAAGATCGAGCGACTTTTAGACAACACAACCTAAACGAGAATTGAAGGTCTCATCGATGGTAATACAAAGGTAAAATGTCTGATGAAAACGGACATCGGATGAAGAAGTTATGGATTTTTAACGGACTTTTCCTGTCCAGGTCTGTTAAAAATAATATAATAAAAATAAATCAAAATTAGCCGACGGAGTCTAAACGGGAGTTGTGGATCCTTATTACACCTATGCGTGCATTTAAAGAACATTGGAATTGGAGCTCATACACGAAAGTTATGGATTTTACAAGTTCGGGACACAAAACCCGAGGCTGACTAAGCCTCACGACTTGAGGGAACCATGCTCACGACGTGAGCTCGTGATTGATGGGTTATAGAGTGTCAGACATGTCAACTCGTCAAAGAGGAGAATACTGACTAAGCTTCACGACATTAGCAATCCAAACTCACGACGTGAGACCCCAAATCAGCCCCTATAAATAGAAGCTTAAGGGTGCCAGGGTTGGTGCTCATCTCTTTCCATCTAAGTGTCGTTACTCTGCGTGATTACCTTGATAAGCCTTCTCGAAGCCCTGATTTTTCATACTCGAGTCCCGAAGGAATCTCTACACTCCCGAGATCCCCTAGAATCCCGAGATTTCAACTCTCTCTAGTCGAAGTTCCGCTCGATTCTTCTCTCGACTACTTCAAAACAACCACTTCAATCAAGTGAGTCCATACCCCTTTTATACACCTTCAAATACTTTATAATGTACTTTTATTACATTTCGGGGGAGAATACAAGTAAACACCCGGTTAATCCCGAGTGAAAACGTGAAAACTCTTATTATACCTTGCATGCACTAGATTTATACAAAATGCATAGTATCCAGGGTAGCCATCCTTGTTAAACCATTTTATGCATTCAAAGATCTTATGATTTATGCTGTGTCAAACATTGTGAAAGAGGATAAACATTGCATACAAAACTATCACTTTAATACAGACTTAGTTGAGAATCCGTGAGATGATTACATCTTCAATGCTACCTTTTTGTTAAAAGGTACTACCTAAAGCCCTGTCTATTTTAACTAGAGTCTCCCATTTGGAGAGTGTGTCAAATGTCTATAGATCTATACGAGAAGTCATGATCCTGCACCCTGACTGTTAACTACAATCCTTTGGGTGACAGTTTGTCATAAACCTTTCGACGCCTGAAGACCGTCGCCACAGGCATATTATGTTTAGTATGGTTATAAAACTCATCGGATAGACAATTATTATGGTATTCTGCTTTTATGAATAGGTAGCTAAAACTATTCTTCATCTAACGAGTGTGATCTTCTTATAGCCTTATTATATAAAACTATGCCTCAACCTTTTAGGCATGTTAGTTGCTTGCGATTTTCGGTCTTGGACATTAGAGACTGCCTGTTACTTTAGGAAAATAAAGGATTTTCCTGTATCCAAAACAATCAACTAATAGGAAAATAAGGGATTTTCCTGGTACAACTATTTAAAATTCACAACGCAAACATTCATATGCATTTCATACTTTTATAAGAAAATAAGGGATTTTCTTGGAAAATGCACGAACTTTGAAATGGAATACATTTTCACAAAACCGCTTATGAACTCACCAACTTAATTGTTGACACATTTTCTTTGAAATTACTTGTATTCTCAGGGAATCGCTAAGCAGGTTTGGAAATCATCTTTTGGGATTAACGTTCTGGCGTTAATGACTGCTTTTGAAACATGTTATTGTATTTATATTTTGAATTTGTAACAACTACGATTACGTAAACACTTTTAAATATTTATATATTTGGTGGTGTTTACTTTCCTTACTATGCAGTTGTTGTGATACTGAATATGACGTCCTCCGCCCCCGAACGTTTTCGCCGTTCTGGTTTGTGGGTGTGACATATTCCATGGAAACAAAGTCTCACATTCAAAGTACATTCCTTTGAACATCCTTCTTGCATTAAGTTTTCTAATCTTACACAGATGTAATGAATAACTTCCACCTATAGAAACATTTCTATATTCCCATTTTGACTATCACTTCTAAAAAAGAGTTGCCTCTTTCCAGAATATGTCAATATGGTCCTTCCAAAATTAACACTATACTTCCAACTGTCCATGAGCAACCAATCTTTGGTAAGCCTCAGATTCTCCTCTACAATTGCTTAATCATTTTATTCATATGCAGTTCTGATCCTTTATCCCTCTTAATGCCCTAGGCATTTTGAAAACTTAGAACACATAGAAATATTAAAGCATATGCAATCGATCCTATACCCGAAGCATATGGGATACGATTCATAATGTCTCACATAAAGACATGATACTTGACCAGTCTTTTGCTATAATGTTTCTATTTGCTATGTTCTCATAATTCGGGCTATGAAGAGGGATGCAATAATCATAATCGAATTTTGAGAACGCAATTAATATTTCCATATATAGAATTTCCTTATGTTGGACCATTCCAACATAATATTCATATATATGCTTGACTAAATTTGATTAAAATCTCAATCTAGGCTTTTAGAATTGAAATGAAGTATAATATCCCATCCCTTAATTATAGCAAAACAACTTTTCAAACCCTGCAACTTTGCAAATTGAAACTTTTGTATTTTATAATTAACATTGCTAACTTGCAACACTTAACATAATAATCATGCTCCCACTAACATGATAATTATATCCTTATTAGCATAACACTTATGCTCCCACTAGCTTTGACATGTATCCAGAAATTAGGTGGACTTTCTTTCCAAAGTTCAGATTTCTCAAGCCCATACACTTTTCAGATTAAATAGCATATGTGTGTGTTTGAACCTTTCAGAACTTACACTAATAAGTCCCGAATTCTCAAACTATTTGCCATTTCTCAAAATTTGAACTATGAAAAGGGATGTCGTAATCATAATCGAATTTTAGAATGCAACTACACAACTGCCAATTCTAATCCTTTAAAATCTACTTAGTGAAAGCGTTTCCTCACCATTATTTTCATGATTCGGAGAGAAACCTTATGACACTTAGATTTTATGGTGTATGTGTTCCTATCCATGTGAATTTGTCAGAAGATAATCATAAGACAAGGTTAGCGACAAATCCAAACTCATATGGACTGAACTTGTTCAATCTTAACTTCTTGCCACTTGGTAGCACAAGGGCATACCATGTCTTCCAAGTTGTCATGCAAACAATTGGGAACTCATAGAACTCACATGCATAGTCAACTTTTAACCGGAATGGGCACATAAACAAGAATATGTCAACACGATAGGTTACAAACCTCAAGTTGTGTGCTAGTGATAAGCAATAGGTTTTATTCTTGATTAGTTCTTGAAACGTTTCAAGATCTTAAAGACTCCCACTGACCTCTTTACATATAAGACTCACTTTTTCAAGGAACATTACTTGACAAAAAAATATTCAAGAGTTAGTGCGGATTCTTATCAAGATAAACACTTCACACATTTGGTCTTAGTTGGTATTTGTTTTATAAAAAACATCACAACTTACCAATTTCAAATGTACAAGAGTAAGAAAACATTTTACTCTATATTTGACAAGTGTTATAAGCCATCTAAAGACTATGTCACTCAAGTTACAATCTTGGAGTATGACTCTAAGACTTGTTTTTGGAACGGATTATGATTTATCTTTAGATTTAACCATTTCAACAATTCACGATTCCTCTGCTTAGTCAAACAAATGCACTAATATGTCCTTAGAGGATCAATTGTGATATGGTTTCTTAATCACTAAGATACGCATAAAACATGATACTGGAAGTACTCTCCCATCTTTTCAGATTGGAGAAACTTTTATCTTTCTGCCAAATTTGATTATTCTCATTCGTCCTGCCATACATTGAATCTTTTCCAATGTACCAGAATTATACTTAAGCTTATAAGCACAACCATATTTACAAAACTTTAGTAAATCATGACGACTAGCCTTATCGTTCTTTGTGGTGGACCTGATCATCACACAACGAAGTGTACCCGATCTCCTAGTCCTTCACTTGACTCACACATACATGTGAACAAGGAATTAGTCTTAATTTCCCAAAGATGGAAAATTCTCATCCATGACACAATACAAGCTGCATGATTCCAAGTTTTTATCCAACTGAAACTTGGGTGATGAGAATCTTTCCTTATTTGGTAAATTGAGACACTACCACAAATGAAAGAATCAGATCGATTTTCCAATATTGCTATCCATCGAATGATATAAAAAACAATTTTTCACAAATGCCATTGTAAGGAAACTTAAAATAAAAATAAAATAAAAAATTTTCCTTTTATTTTAAAATTGTGGAAAAACTTATCCTCACAATGCAATTACAAATGAAAAACATGTTGTTATTTATTGCTAAGAAATCTATCATGACTCTTAAGCAGCAGCTCAAAATTCTTATCATCGAACCTTGCGATCGAAATCCATCTCTTCGCGATCTGAATCAAATTACTCTTCCTTTAAGCTTTCTTTTTTTTTTTCTGATTCTACAAAACATCAAAATGCGACCTAGCGACATCATGTAATAAGAATGTACAAACAGGAATTTAATAGAGTTAGATAGTGGACTTTACCTGAAGCATAGTCAAATTTTTTGACTTTTTCCATCCTAGTGAACTTTTAGGTAAATAGGGCAGCTTCACAACTAATGCTCCTTCTTTTGGCAATAGAAACATATGGACTCTTTGCTAATCGTACACGAGACTATCTCATATTAAGATTTTCTCTTTACCATTGGGTCAAATGACTTGACCATGGTCGATCCCTTTCCATTGGGAAGATAAAGCTTTTCTGGATTTCTAATGTTACCATTGACAATGTCCATGGAAGTTTGAGAAGTAGATCTTCTAATAAAAATTTCTTTACTAGTGCTCCAAATCATTGATGATTCAGCAACAACAAGCAAATTAGTAGCATCAATAAGGGTTATGTTGTGATCTGTCATTAGAGAGTGACTTAAGAACCCAGTCAATAGCCAACTTCCTCGAGACTTCGACACCCAACTCTCCCAGGTTGTCAATATGTGACTTCATCTTGAAGATGTGAGCACATATAGACATTGCTTGCCAATAGGGATTAAATGAGCTGGAACTTGTGGGTTAGGGAGAATAATTGGAGGAAGTGAAGTATGATTTCCAGTCCCATTAACGCAGGATAAAGGGAATAATCTTTCACCTTGATCGCCATGTGGGATATCATCTTCATTTGGAAAGCTTTATCCAAAAGGACAAGGAAGACCATAGTTGTCTGCACTAGAAATCTATGAGGGAGAAATTCAAGCAGGTTGATTTAAGTCCTTAATACAATACCCAATATAAAATATTAAGGCTAGGACCCAACACAATATTTAACAAATTGGAAGTGGGATGTCGTAATCCAATTCACAAAATATCTTAAGGTAGGTAAATGACTATTTACCAATTTCCACCATGAGAAATGAAATTCAACATTAGGTTTTAAATGAATTGAAATTCCTATATCCTTTGAGATTCATTGAACCATTAATGGCATGTTTAAGTCTCAATTGTGCCCTTCAAGTTTGAGACAGGGATGTCGAGGATCACAAACAAGGAGTGAATAACCATGTAAATTAGCTTGGTACACTTAATGTTAGAACCACCTAATCAATGTGTCGGTTATACACACACCTTCCATTGATCTATGATTAACATGAAGCTACCCTTTTCCATGCATTGTTAGTCCCAGATTAGTGTGTCGGTTAGCCACACACACTCCACTAACGACTTAACAAGGTGCAAAGTGCAATTTCATGGGTTACACCAAATTCACATTTTCCTAAAGTAACTAAGATTGGGAATTTAATAAAAGTTTAGTTACTTTATATTTATCATTAAACTTTTAATGAAGGGAGAATTACTGTCCTATCCTACCTGTTCGACTAACGACCCTCCACCAGTCAAGGAAGCGGTGGGTAAGAGTGGACACCCATTAAACTGTCATTTTCATGGAAGTAACCTTATACCTACTTATAGACCGGCTTCGTGAATGAGTCCTACTAACGGCAAGACTGACTTCGTTCTTATACATACATATATATATATATATATATATATATATATATATATATATATATATATATATATATATATATATATATATATATATATATATATATATATATATATATATTAAGAGTGGATACCCATTAAACTATCATTTTCATGGAAGTAACCTTATACCCACTTATAGACCGGCTTCGTGAATGAGTCCTACTAACGGTAAGACTGACTTCGTTCTTATATATATATATATATATATATATATATATATATATATATATATATATATATATATATATATATATATATATATTAAACTTTTAATATTATAAAAGTATAAGGGTTGAATTTTAACTTTAAAAATTCTAAGGGTTGGAATTAAACTATACATGGGTGGTTACTTTACAAATTCCAAAACTTGAGGGAAAGTTTTGAACAATTTAAAAACTTTTGGTTTCCATAACTTATGTGTTTAATATGGTTTTTATGGGAGACTTTTCAAGTTCCACAACTTCAGGACAAGTTATGGAAGACATAAAACAATTTTATGATGACATTTAAAAGAAGACTTTTCATTTTTCATAACCTATGAACTTGAAATGAATCTTTTAAAAGGAAAAGTTATGGAGTTTATCAAATCCATTAAGATCAATTATTCCAATTTACACAACAATTAAATAATTTTTCTATGATCTAGATCAAACTCATAAGTAAAGATACTTCACATCAACAAAAGAAAATAGCAAATCATATAAACTAATACAAATTATGAAACTTTGATAATTATCTTATTTTTGGATGAGGATAATCATTACCATAGCATAAAAATCAAATTTTATGAACAAAATCTTTTTGTGTTAATGATCCTAATCCAAAATAGGCCAAACAACTCGAAAATCTGCATTCAGGACTGTCAACTCGTCGAACCCCTTGATGCACTCGACGAGTCCAAGACAATCTTCAAGCAACTCGTCGAGTCACCTAGTGGAATCGGCAAGTCCTGCTGACAGAATGCAGAAAATTTGATTTTTTGCTTCGAAAACCAATACAAAAATCAAATATAATTGAAAAAAAACCCATGGCTTTGATACCACTGTTGGGATTTGCATACTACAACATCCTATGGTTCACATACAACCCTAAAAGCTTTGGATCTATGTTTTCTCTAATTATAAATGCATATAGTATCCAAATCTTTAAGCCTCAAACTAGCATACAAACTAGCATACAAATAAAACAAGTTTTAGACATACCTCTTGATGTTTTTGATGTTGCTAGAAAGACTTTGTCCTTTAAGAACTTAGTGCCCCAAGTGTTGCATCTCAAATGGAATCGCAACACATCTAGGACAACGGATGACATTTTGAGAGAGAATTCCATACTTCAAAATCGTCTATCTTTCTCAAAGAATAGAAGCCCACGAAATTGATCATGAAGTAACATATTCATATGTAGGATTCCAAAGGTCATGGGTAAAACCCAAATCTATACCCATGGGTTTTATGATCCATAGTTCATGTGGCCCAACTCTTTTTGTATCCATACATAAACTTAGTCCAATATGGATCATCAGCCCAACACATAAATATAACCAATTACCATAATTAGTCCCCATAGATTTAATTAGTCTCTTTTGATCACTAAATTAATTCCAAACTAATTCTTGATCAATACTAATTAAATCATGTGATTTCATATTAATATGTTGGAACTTATAATATATTAATAAATCATATATAACCTCTTCTCAAAAGTCCATCCTAGCAACTTGTCCTGATGATATGCAACCCAAATGGACCATGCTACTCTCGGGTCGAGTACATACGATAGTTATGGGCTTAGACATCTAATCTAACAGAAACATAATTTATTTTCATGGATTATATAAACAAGGATTTTGATTTTCGTTTGATAATGAAAAAGGTTCTACTAATGCTTTCCTTAATTGTGTTTTCTATTTTGAAGCTCTGTCCAATAGTTTGGACAAAGCATCCTTGTGGCATTGTCGTCATGGACATGTCAACAATAAACACATAGCCCAACTCCAAAAGGATGGAAGTTGGAGTCATTCGACCTTAGGGACGATGACGTGTGCAAGTGTTCTTTACTTGGAAAGATGACCAAGTCACCCTTCACTGGTACTTGTGAAAGGGGTGAGGGTTTATTGGATCTCATACACACTGATACGTGAGGGCCCTTTAGATCCACCACAAGGGATGCAAGTCGCTTCTATGTGACTTTCATCGATGATTATAGCAGGTATAGATATATCTACTTAATCAAGCACAAGTCAGAAACCTTTGAAAAGTTTAAAGAGTTTAAGCAAGAAGTGAAGAATCAATTGGGCAGGAAAATCAAGATGCTTCGATCCAATCGAGGTGGAGAGTACCTTAGTCTTGAACTCCATGACTACCTAAAGGAATGCAGAATCGTTTCGCAAATGACGCCACTTAGGACACCGTACTTGAACGGTGTGGCCGATAGGGGTAATTGAACTTTTTTATCCATAATTTGTTCCATGACGAGACGTGCTTCATTACCTATCCCATTTTGGGGGTATGCCTTAGAGATTGCCGCCCATATTCTTAACTTAGTCCCTACAAAGATGGTTGCCAAAACACCTCATAAGATGTGGACAAGGAAAGCTCCCTTGTTGGCATATATAAAGGTTTGGAGTTGTGAGGCTTTCGTAAGACGAGAGACTAATGACACGCTCAAACCTCGTAGTGAGCAATGTGTTTTCATCGGATACCCGCAGAAGTCCTTTGGGTATCTCTTCTATAGACCAAGTGACAATATTTTCTTCATTGCGAGGGGAGGAGTTTTCCGACAGCGAGAACTCATAAGCCAAGGGGACACTGGCGCTCAACCTAAGGAGGAAACTCCTTTTGAACCGGTTGACGAGTCCCTACCTCTTAGATGTTCCAGCAGAGTTAGTGTTCCACTAGAATTTTATGGTTTTCATATTACTATCAAAGGTGATACGTTTATTAGTGATAGTACACTAGTAAATTTAGATGAACCTAATAGCTACAAGGAAGCCATTGGCAGGCCCAGATTCTGCGAAGTGGAAAGAGGCTATGGACAACAAGATTCAGTCCATGTATGACAATCATGTTTGGAATTTGGTTGACCTTGTGTTGGTTCATAAGACGGTCGCGTGCAAGTGGATCTTCAAGAAGAAGACCGACATGGATCGGAAAGTGCACACTTATAAGGAGCGATTGGTTGCAAAGGGCTTTTCTCAAACTCCCAGAGTTGACTATGATGAGACCTTCTCACCAGTTGGAAAGATAATGTCTATAAGGGTTATGCTACCCATAGCTGCATTTCATGATTATGAAATATGGCAGATGGATGTCAAAACCGCTTTCCTTAATGGGAAGTTGGCTAAGCATGTTTACATGAGTCATCTAGAGGGTTTTGACGATGCGAAACACCCTAATAGAGTGTGTAAACGTGAGAAATCCATTTATGGATTGAAACAAGCATCTCGTAGATGGAATCTTTGTTTCGATGTCAAATTCAAAGACTTTGGCTTCCTGCGAAGCGAGGATGAGTCCTACGTATATGTCAAAGCTAGTGGGAGTATAGTTAGCTTCCTCGTATTGTATGTCGATGACATACTGCTCATAGGAAATGACATCCCAACCCTGCAGGAGGTTAAGTCCTGGCTTAGGAAGTGCTTCACTATGAAGGACCTCGGAGAGGCTGGCTATATTCTGGGAATAAGGATAGTGAGAAACAGGAGTAAAAGGCTAATAGGAATTAGTCAGAATACTTAATTGGAAAAGGTACTAAAATGTTTTAGTATGGAGAATTCCAAGAAAGGGAGTTACCAATCCAAAGCAATGCCAAGTTGAGTAAGACTCAAAGCCCGAGTACCAAAGCCGAGATACCAAAGATGAGCCGAGTACCTTATGCTTCCTTAGTTGGCTTAATCATGTATGCTATGACTTGTACTCACCCTGATGTGGCCTTTGCTTTTAGCATGGTCAGAAGATATCAAGGGAACCCTAGCAGAGCACATTGGACCGCAGTCAAGAATGTTCTTAAGTACCCTCGGAGGACCAAGGAATGGTTTCTTATCCTTGTTGGGAGTGATGACTTAAGGGTGCGAGGGTATAGTGACGCCAACTTTCAGACCGACCGGGACAACTACCGCTCTCAGTCGGGCTGGGTCTTTACTCTAAATTAAGGAGTAGTGACTTGGAAAAGTTCCAAGTAGGAGACAATAGTTGATTCAACGTGCGAATCAGAGTACATAGCAGCGAGCGATGCGTCAAAGGAGGTGATATGGTTGAAGAACTTCATCGGAGACCTTGCAGTTGTGCCAGCCATAAAGGAGCATAGGAAATTTTATGTGATAATGAAGGAGTCGTTGCCTTGACAAAGGAACCAAGGGATCATGGCAGATCCCGACATATCGACATGAAATATCACTTTATTAAACATCGGGTAGAAGAAGGACTCCTCGTAGTAAAGAGGGTATCATCAGAGGATAACCGAATAGATCCCCTTAGGAAGGGATTGAGTAGGGTTAAACACTTGCAGCACGCTAACAACATTGGGCTAAAGGACAATATCAGTTTAGATTAGATAGCTTCGGAACGTGTAATAGATAAATTGTAATTAACATTTGATGATTAAATAAAGAAGTATTATTTATAAGTAATTTTATTGTCTTATGTTAATTACTTACCTATTGTTTCACTTTGCATGTTTTGACTTCCTGAATAATAAGATTATTTGAACAGTCCACAGCCCCTCATACTTTCGGAGTAAGTATGAAAGAAGACTACCATGAATTGGCTTGTAGATTGTCTAAAGTGTATTAGACATAGCAAAAGTTTGTTGCAACATTCATGAGTGCTTATGAAATAAGATTGAACATTGGCTTAAACCTACGCTTACTAGTATCACTTCATGGAATTTATCACGAGTGATCGCAAGACGATAATACATTATAGTCTTTAAACCTAGATATATGCTTTATTGTTTGCATGTTGGTTGTGCATTGATAATGCGTAAACGCATCAGTAATTTGATGTTATAAAATGCATTGTTCTGTATAATTTAATGTGTGAATACTAAATGCATATAAGTCAAAGTTTATCTGTTACTTTTATCCTAAGAGGCTAAAAGCGATATTAGGTCCCCTCGATGATTTGGCTTGATTTATGTGCTAAGCCCAGTCAGGACTGAGTTGATGTGTTCAATTAAGATCTATGTCAGAAAAATCAGACATCGAGAAACAAGCTACTGGACAATAAGTATTACTATTTTCCATCTGATTGTCCGCATGATATATTGAGAATGGAGGACTATACGATCACTTATCTAAAGGACGATTTAGAGTTCGACAACGACTTTTCAGAGCTACGATTGCTAATCGTATTTTGAAGTCGTACTTGCAGTTATAGTCACTAGACTTATCCAAGTGGGAGACTGTTAGATTAGTGTCTAAGTCCATAACTATATTTGGTATGTACTTGAACCGGTTGTAGCATGGTCCTTTTGGGCTGCCTTCACTAGAGCAACTTGACTGGATGATTTATGGAGAAAGAGGTTATTATGGTTTATTAATATATTATAAGAATAATATGTTAAAAGAGAAATAATATTTGTTAATTAATATTGGTCAAGAATTTATTGAATTTGGGCTGTGGATCTTATGGATTATAGGGGTGGACGAAATTAGGGTGGAAACCCACCTTGAAATCGTCTAACACCTTATTCCAAAAGGTTCTTGGGGCTACTTAAGGCCTAAGCTATCCAATTAGGGTTTTGGCTGAAACCCTAGCAGCTCAGCTATATAAGGACCCCTAGGTCATCCAAAATCGGCTAACAGAAGAGCCCTAGAGTCGTTAGAGCCGATTTTAAGGCACCATTCTCTCTGTCTCCAAGATCATTCTTGTTGCCTTGGTGTTTGTGATCGATTAGAGGTATTGCATTTGTGATACTAGGCTCTCAAAGCTTGAAGATTCTTGCAAGAATCTAAAAGTAATCATCTAAACTTGTTTTATTTGTTATTTTCAAATTTTTATGCTAGATCTAGGGTTTGTAAGCTTTGGATAATTTGCATGTACAATATAGAAACCTAGATCCAAAGTTTTAGGGTTTGCATGTGCACCAAAGGATTTTTGTTATGCTCAAAACCCATTAGTCACACATTAATCAAGTTGGTACTTATTGAATATTTATTATGTACTTGATTAATAAGAAATATGTTCAACTATTTTATTTAATTATAGAAAAATTATTATTTTATGAAAATAATAATTAAAGAAAAGACAAACTAGTTATTATATCACATAGTATGTTTAAATAAGTCATCTACAAAAGTTTTTGACACTTTGCTAACCATGAATTAACTAGTTAGGTGGTCTTAATTGCTTCGAGAAACTAGAAGACAATTTTTGTTACCTTTTGAGGCATGGCCGAACCCATGAGCATGGGAGATTGCTTGCCTAACATCACCTCTCTTGTATGCACATGCGTTTATGCTTTATAATAGTTTAGTGTATTATATTGGTTTGACCTTCCTTTGCGTGGGAGTATAAATGAGAGCCTTATGCATTCAAGACTTCATTTTTATCTTCTCTTCTTGGCCTCAAAAAGGCGTAGCTTTTTACTCCCAACACACTTCCACCTTTTGAAGCTAGTTGTTAGTGTCTGGATCTTCCTTTGTGTCTTTCTTTAGTGCTTATTTTTTAAGGAGCTAAAGGCTTAAAGAACAAAGTAATACAAGAATGAACTAGCATTCCAAAATACCTTACTCTTGATGGAAGATACTCGTAGAGAAGATCGTCCTCTTTGATCATTTTATCTTCATCAACACCCTAAAACCAAGTGGGTTCAAAGGCTCCAATGGTTGTCATTCTAAAACACTCTATGGTTGGTTTTAATATTATTGTAACCTCTTTAAAAGGAACGTGGGTGGTTTTGTTTTGAAATATATTCAAAAATTAGTTGTGAATTTTAAATCTTCTGTTGCGATTTTTATGAAAAACTCTCTTTTAATTTGTGTCAAAACCTATCAGTGGTATCAACGCCATCTTTATATGTCAGAAAGATTTTTTATGTTTGATAACCTTTGGTTTCTGGAAAAGAAGCATGTATTTCTTTTGGATCAAAAATGTCCATATTTGTCTTCTTTGGCATGTTGTAGTTTAACCATGTTTATTTTTATATATAACCATTTTCATACATTTTGGTTATTTAAAAGCTGCCTTAGAAAAACAAATAGTTGTTTGCTACTATATGTGTATGATGTGCATAAACTAGGCATGGAACATTGTGGTGTTGTGTTTGTTTTTTTGTTAAAAATGGTTGCCATATTTATTTATTCTATGATATGTAATAATTAAATATATTAGTTTTCTTAATTGATTTTTGTAGGTGATAGATTAGTTTTTCAGAAATAATTTACATATACAAAAATGTAACAAGAAATGAAGATGGAGCCATTTTTTCAATACCAAATTGTAATTTTCTCAACATTTAAAGTGTACAAGGGAAATTGCAACACTTTCTGCAAATAGTTGATTATAAAATGATTAACCACTAACTTTGAAATGAAATTGCGGTATCTAAACTGAAGCTTCTAACTGTTTTTCTTTGGTATGTGTTTTAATCTTTCTTTTTATTGGCATTTTGTTACGGATTTTTCGCATAAATATAGGTATTTTAAATTTATTATCTCTAAAGTTCCACTTTTTGAAGAATGCAATGTTTTTCACAGTGATAGGTCATAATATAATGGTTTGGGCTAGGCATCTATATTGTAAAGTTCTTGTTTGGGTCTAGGGCTGTGTGTGCGGTTGAGTGTGCGGCTGAGTGTGTAGTTGAGTGTGCGGTTGAGTGTGCGGATAAGTGTGTACGGTTGTGTGTGCGGTCGCAATTTTATTCAGCATGAACCTCTTAATTTTAAGCATATTTCTTGTTAAGCTTTCAATCTATTCATTTCTAAAAAGATATTTACAACAGACAAGAATGGACTCCCAAATATCATCAGCACATCATGAATTGGACACCATAATGGGAACCACCACTCGAATTCCTCGGTTGCTATCCACTGGGGGATTTCCAGAATGGAAGTAGTGCATAGAGAAATATATCAAAATGAAAGACTTCAAAATTTGGAGAATCATTTTAAGAGGACCAATTCGTATCACTACAACACTCGAAGATGAAACAGTTGTTGAGAAACCAATTGAGCATTACACCGATGAAGACTTCAAAAAGATTGAAGAGCAAGAAAGAACACTGGCTACCCTCACAATGGCACTGTCCCCTGAGATTGCACAAGAATTTAGAGAATATATTTTAGAAAAGGATCTATGGGAAGCTTTGATTGAAGTATATGAAGGAAATGAGGATATGAAACAAAGCTGTCAAGACATGCTGAGACAGAAGTTCAATATGTTTAATCACATTATTGGAGAATCTTTGGAAGCTCAATTGCAACGCTTTATCACACTCATCACTGAAATGAGTTATGCTGAGGTATCACTACCAAGATCAGAAGTCAACAAGAACTTGTTTAATTCTCTCCCAAAGACATGGGATGTGAATGATGCTGTCATCTAGAAAACCAAGAATCTCAATTTACTTAGTTTGGCTGAACTCATGGCCATTATTAAAGCCTGTGATCTTGATGATAAACAACAAGAGATTAATCATGAGAATTCCTACTCGACTACGAATCTTGGGATATCATCAAATAATGCTTTTTAATCTTTTACCTCCTCTCCAAGTCAAGCTTTTACTGTTCATCAACCTCAGAATAAAACATTTGTTGCTTCATCAACTGCACCTTCTGTTACTTCATCATCTATGTCTCATCCACAAAGTCAAACTTTTGTTGTTTCACAAGCTGTTTCCTCTTCCAAAGCACCAGTTATGTCTGCTACTCCCAATCCCAAAGAAAGCGGTGAAAACTTAGCTCTTGCTACTGGACTTGTCAATTGCTATAATGCTTTTGTAGCTGGAGAGCTTCCACCTCAACTCTCATTTTCCGATCTAGATCAAATTCATCCAGAAGATGTGGAAGAAATGGATATTACTTGGCAGATAGCTATGGCAGTGTTCATGGAAAAGCAATTTGCAAATAAGACGGGAAAGAACAACTGGGGGATGAATGCTGACAAGAAGGTAGGATTTAGCAAAGTAAAGTGGCATTGTTACGATTGCCACGAGCCAGGTCATTTTGCTCGTGAGTGTTCAAATCCAGAAAGACGGGTAAACAATGATAGAATAATGGTTCCAGTGGGAAATAGTCGTGCAAGTGCTGTTATCAACAGTGAGACTGCTAATCTGGCAGTGGTTGCTCAGTATTTTGACTCGGAGGATCAAATTCAGGCACTAAATATTTCAGGGCCTGAAAATGCTCTTCTCGCCCAAATAAATGATGTTGATGAAGGAGAAGCTGAAACAGACCCTGAAGCAGAAATGATGGAACTCAAATTCGCATTCATGGTTCAAACCACGTCGGAGCCTGCAAAATTGGAGGTTAGTGAAACTGCTTGTTCCCAATCTTGTATTAAGACTATGAAGTTTTTGCGTGATCGAATCTAGCTGATTAAAAGGGAAAATGAGGATATAAAATATGAGAGATATACTATTAGAAAAGAACAAAAACAATTAAAAGAAAATTTAGCAGCCAAAATTAAGGACTTCAGGAAATTGCAAGAAGATTACAACAACAAGTGTGTAAACTATGATCACATTAAAAGCAAACTTGCTAATGTAACTGCAGAACTTGACACATTGAAAATTCATTTTGAAAATGCTGATTTCAATTTTAAGAAGTTTGATGTGTCAAGTGAAAAGGTTGCAAAAATAATTGAACAACAAATGCAGTGGAGAGACCATAAGCAAGTAGGAATAGGATATGAGAGTATCCCTCCTCCATTTAATCACAACTATATTCCTACTCCTTTTTCCTAAGAAGAAATTCATACAGAACCATACATGATTAATGGTAAACCAGCCGTTGAACAGCCAATAGGTCCTACTTCTTGTTGGATTAATGTCTAAGTCCATAACTATAATTGGTACGACTTGACACGACCCGGCACGGTCCATTTGGGTTGCATGGCATCATGCACTTGGATAGACTAAAATGAGAGAAATAACAATTAAGGTTTATTAATATATTATAAGTTCTAATATATTAATACGATTATTTAATTAGTATTGATCAATAATTAATTTAGAATTAATTATGTGATCAAAAGAAGACTAATTAAATATATGGGTTGATTGTGTAAATCATCCATACTTATATAGTGGGCTAATGCTCCATGGATTATCAAGTTGGGCTCAAACCCATTGGATGCTCCATGGTGTATTTGAACCCATTGGATGCTCCATGGGGCACTAGGCACTCAAGCTTCGTGAAGACAAGCACCAACAAAAGGTATGTTATTCTAACTTGCGTTATTCAAAGTTTTGTATGCTAGAATAGAACAATAACTTGGAAAGTTGATATTTGCATGTATAATAGAGAAAAAATAGATCCAAGGTATTTAGGGTTGCATGTACACTTAGGAGTGTTAGATTGCTCCAAACCCAACAGTGGTATCAGAGCCTAGGCTTGTTTTCTTGTTGTAGTTGCTTAAACTGCTTAAAAATCGACTTTTGGTGCTGTCTGCCCAGCAGACTCGCCGAGTCCATGAAGGGACTCGACGAGTCCAAGGCAAAATGCATCCAACTCACCGAGTTTTTTCATGCACTCGATGAGTTGGACCCCCAGACAACATATTTTCGAGTTTTGGTGCTGGAATTTGTCTAGAATCATTACCTTTGACTGTTTTGGGCTTATAAAACTTGTTTTGAATGTGGTAATGATTATGTTAAACCAACTTCAATGCTATAATAAAAGTTTCAAGTTTATATGTGTTCATGTTATTCTTGAAAATTGTTGATTATGAATGATCATGCTTATGAGTTTTGCTAGATCATAGGAATTGTGTGCAAATTGTTTGTTGATATAATTCATGATCTTGTTGAAAATTTTATGGAGTTCATAACTTGTCCTCAAGTTATGAATTTTCAAGAATTTTATGTTTCCTTGATTTATGAGTTAGTTTAGATTGATAATGAAAAAAATATGTTTTAGTTGTTTTCAATTCATATTAGTCTAAAAGAAGTTCATAAAATATGTTTTTGTAACTTGTCTTCAAGTTATGTGAAAAGTCATATTTATGAATCTTAAAAACTCATAAAAGTTTTGTAGGTTACATAAAATGTAAGAGTTTTTTCCACTAAATAGTTTAATGACTTCATAACTTGTCCTCAAGTTATGGATGTTGAAGAGACACTTCTTTAAAGTGTTTTTTTAAAGAATAAGGGGTTTCATTAAAAAGAAGATTCTTCATTTTAATGAACCATTAAACTTATAAGTTATGATTTAAAGAGTCTTGAAATAGTTTCAAAACTTGCCCTCAAGTTTTGGAATTTGAAAAGTTACTCCTCATGTATACTTTAATTCCAAATTGAACATTGAAATTTTAAAAAGTTTAAAATTCAACCTTTATACTATTATTATAATTTTAATTATATAGATATGTATAAGAGGAAGTCAGTCTTACCGTTAGTAGGCCTCATTCACGAAGTCGGTCTATAAGGGGGTATAAGGTTACTGCCTATAAAATGGCAGTTTAATGGGTGTCCACTCTCACCCACCGCTTCCTTGACTGTTGGAGGGTCGTTAGCCGAACGGGTAGGAATGGACTATAATTCTCCCTTCATTAAAAGTATAATGAAAAATACTAAGTAACTAAACACTTATAAATTCCCAATCTTAGTTACTTAGGAAAATGTGAAAAGGTGCTAGCCCATAACATTACACTTTGTACTTTACCAAGTCGTTAGTGGAGCGTGTGTGGTTAACCGTGTTGGACTAATGTCTAAGTCCATAACTATAATTGGTAAGACTTCACCCGACCCGGCATGGTCCATTTGGGTTGCATGGCATCATGCACTTGGATAGACTATAATGAGAGAAATAAGACACTTATGGTTATTAATATATTATAAGTTCTAGTATATTAATAATAAGAATAATAAGATTATTTAATTAGTATTGATCAAGAATTAATCTAGGATTAATTAAGTGATCCAAAGAAGACTAATTAAATATATGGGTTGATTGTGAAAATCATCCATACTTGTATAGTGGGCTAATGCTCCATGGATAATCAAGTTGGGCTAAAACCCATAGGATGGTCCATGGATGCTCCATGGTGTATTTGAACCCATGGATCCAAGGAAATGGAAAGTCATGACAATTAGGGTTTACCCTAATTGTAACACTATATAAAGATCTTATTCTTGACAAAATCGGTGACTAGAGTGTGAGTAAGAAGGGCTAGCCGATTTCATGAAGTGTAGATTTCTCTCAAGGTATTCCAAGTGTATTTGGTGTTGTGTGAACCATTTGAGGTGTCACACTTGGGGCACTTGGCACTCAAGCTTCATGAAGACTTTCTACATGAAAGAGGTATGTATTCTATCTTGTTATATTCATTATTTTATATGCTAGATTAGGATAATACCTTGGATGTTCTTATTTGCATGTATAATAGAGAAAACATAGATCCAAGGTATTTAGGGTTGCATGTACACTTAGGAGTGTTAGAATGCTCATAACCCAACAAACCGGCACACTAACATGGACTAGTATTAGTGGCAAAGGGTAACTTGACTTTATTATAGATCGGTGGAGCATGTGTGGTTAACCGGCACATCGATTAGGTAATATTGTAAAGGGTACCAAGTCAATTTGTATGGTTATTCACACCTTGTTTGTGATCCTCGACATCCCATTCACAAATTTGAGAGGGCACAATCGAGATTCAAACATGCCATTGAAAAGTTCAATGTATCTCAAAAGATCTAGGAGTTTCAAAACTAATAAAACCTAATAATAAAATATTTCATTTTCATGGTGGAAATTGGTAAATCGTCATTTACCTACCTTCAACTATTTTATAATTTGGATTACGGCATCCCTCTTCCAGTTATAAATAGGTTGTTGGGTCCTAGCTTTAATATTTTATATTGGGTGTTATATTAAGGACTTTAAATCAACTAACTTGAATTTATCCCATTATAGATGTCTAGTTTAGACAGCTATGGTCTTCCCAAATCCTTAGGAACAAGCTTCCTAATGAAGATGATATCCCAAATGGCAATCAAGGTGAAAGATCAATCCTTTTGTTGGGCATTTATGGGACTAGAAATCATACTTCACTTCATCCACCTCCTCAAATAAATCTCCCTATCCCAAAAGTTTTAAGACTTGATAAGTTCTAAGTCACTCAATCCCTATTGGCAAGCAAAATCCATATGTGCTTAGATCTTGGGGATTAAGCCACATATTGACAAGTCGGGAGAGTCGGGTGTCGAAGTCTTGAGGTAGCTGCTGCTGACTTGGTTCTTCAGTCACTCCCTGATGACAGGTCGCGACAAGACCCTTAATGATCTTGCCTATTTGCTTGATGATGCTAAATCAGCAGTGATTTGGAGCATTAGTAAAGCAAATTGGATTGGAAGATCTACTTTCCAAACCTATTTAGACATTGAAAATGGTGACATTGGAGGTCTACGAAAAACTTTCTCTTCCCAATGGAAAGGGATCGGCCATAGCCAACTCGATTGACCAAATGGTAAAGAGAAAGGTTAAGTCTGTGATAGTCCCATGTACCGTTTCCAAAGAGTCCATATGATTCTGTTACCAAAGGAAAGACATTGGTTGCGAAGCTGCTAAATTTACCTGAAACATCTTAAGGATGGTAAAGTCAATAGGCTTGACTCTACTTCAGGTAAAGTCCATTGTCTAACTCTATTAAGTTTCTATTCTGAGATTCTTATTGCATAATGTGACGAGGTCACATGTTGATGTTTTAGGAATCAAAGAAAAGGCGAAGAAACTTAAAGGAAGTATATGTTGATTCTGATCGCAAAGATGGATTTCGATCGCATCGTTCAGTGATCAGAATTTTGAGTTGTTACTTAAGAGTTATGATATATTGCTTAGGAATAGATAACAACAAGCTTTCCATATGGATTGTAAGGATAAATGTTTCCGCAAAGTTTTAAAATAAAAGAACAATGGTTTTGATTTTATTTCTTTTAAGTATCCTTACAATGGTATTTGTGAAAAATTGTTGATTATACGTTTCCATTGATAAGCAATATGGGTAAATGGATTTGATTCTTTCATTAGTGGAAGTATCATAATTTACCAAATAAGGAAAGATTCTCATCACCCAAGTTTCAGATGGATAGAAACTTGGAATCATGCAACTTGTATTGTATGATCATGAGAATTGTTTATATATTTGGCAAATAAAGTCTAATTCCTTGTTACATGTATATGTGAATCAAGTGAAGGACAAAGGGATCAAATACACTTGGGTGTGCACTGATCAGGTCCACCACAAAGTTTTTAAGATTATTTATTATGATTTACTAAAGTTTAGTAAATATGGTTATACTTACAAGTTTAAGTATAGTTCTGAATCATTGGAGAAGTTTCAATGATAGACATAATGAGTAAGAAGAATCAAATAAGGCAGAAAGATAAAAGTTTCTCTAGTCTGAAGACATGGGAGAGTACTTGAGTATCTTGTTTTATGATTATCTTAGTGATTATGAAACCATGTCATAATTGATCCTCTAAGGACACCTTAGTTCATTTTGTTTGGCAAAGGAGAGGAATCGTAAATTGTTGAAATGGTTAGATCAAAAGATAAATTATACTTCGTTCCAAAATTAAATCTTAGAGTTATACGCCAAGATTAACCCTTAAGTGACATAATCTTAAATTGGTAAGTTGTGATGTTTTGGATAAAACAAAGACCAACTAAGACCAATTGTGAGAAGTGTTTAACTTTATAAGAATCTGCACTAACTCTTGAATATTATGTCAAGAGGTCAGTGGGAGTCTTAAAAGGATCTTAAGATAGATTCAAGAACTAATCAAGAGTTTTGTTAATCACTAGACCACGACTTGAGGTTTGTAACCTATCGTGTTGACATATTCTGTGCCCATTCCAGTTAAAGTTGGTTTTGCATTGGAGTTCTGAGAGTTCTCAACTGGTTGCATAACAACTTGGAAGCAATGGCAGACCCTTGTGCTACCAGGTGGCAAGAAATTAAGACTGCACAAGTTCAGTCCATATGAATTTGGATTTGTCATTAACCTTGTCGTGTGATTATGGTTATGTCAAATTCACATGGATAGGAACACATACACCATCAAAATCTAAGTGTCATAAGGTTTCTCTCCGATTCATGAAAATGATTGTGAGGAAACTCTTTCATTAAGTAGATTTAATTGGATAGAAAGTGTGAAGTTTGCATTCTCATGACGTTAGTGGAGCGTGTGTGGTTAACCGGCACACTAACTAATGAGAATGGCAAAGGTTCAGACTCACATGTGAGCTATCTAAGGAAAGGTTTAGACTCCAGGTGTATGATTTGATAAAGTCTTATCAAGGCAATCTAGAATCAGGAATCTGACTGATTTCTAGGTACATGTCAAAGCTAGTGAGAGCATAAAGTGTTATGCTAGTTAGACAATAATCATTATGCTAGTGGGAGCATGATGATTATGTTGCAAGTTAGCAATGTTAATTATAGAAGACAAAAGTTTCAACTCGCTTTGAAAAAGTTGTTTTACTATAATTAAGGGATAGAAATTTATACTTCATTCCAATTCTACAAGCTTAGATTGAGATTTTAATCAATCTTAGTCAAGAATATATATGAATGTTATGTTGGAATGGTTCAACATAAGGAATTTCTATATATGTTGCTTTCTCAAAATTCGATTATGATTACGGCATCCCTCTTCATAGTTCGAATTATGAGAACATGGCAAATAAAAATTTTATAGCATGAATAGTATCCCATATGCTTCGGATATAGGATCGATTGCATGTGTTATAATATTCATCCATTCTAAATATTCCTAATGCTTAGGGCGTTAAGAAGGGAAAAGGGATTAGAACTGGATATGACTAAGATGATTTAGCAATTGTCGAGAACAATTTGGGGTTTTCCAAAGTTTGGTTACTCATGGAAAATTGGAAGTATAGAGTAAGGATCGTATTGACATATTTTGGAAAAAGGCAACTCTTGTTCAAAAGTGATGGTCAAGATGGGAATATGGAATTGTTTCCATAGGTGGAAGTTATTCTTTGAATCTGTGTAAGATTAAAGAACTTAATGCAAAGAAGGATGTTCAAAGGAATGTACTTTGAATTTGAGACTTCATCTCCATGGAATTGCTTTCCATTGGAATACTTTGTAATGTTTGTTGCCATGTCTTTGTGACTTGTGTGAATATCATTATAAGAGGATCATTGCATAGATTACAGTAAATGACAAGAGCTTGGTATTCTTACATTTACAATAAGGATTGAGATTGTGAAATGAGAATCATTGAAGTCATGTTCAATTGATATATATTTCACAAAGAGATGACCATATGTAAACATAGTGTGCATACTTGGAGTATGGCATAGCTATTATTTAGAGAAACATAGTATGCATGCTTGGAGCATGGCATCACTACTGTTTCAATTCAAGTATTAAGTTGATTAATCGAAACATGAATAATTAGTGATCAATATGGTGCTTAGATAAAAGGTGTTTTATTTACGCTCAAAATGTTGAGGCCATATAGGACTAGTATTATTTTGTGTTTCACTTTGCATGTTTTGACTTCCAGAATAACTAGGTCATTCTCCTGAATGACCAAGTTATTCAAACCCTCCACAGTCGGTCATATGAGTACTCATAAGGGATGAGTATTGGATTCAACCCACGCTCATTTGGATTCACTTCATGGATTTTATCACGAGTGAATCATGAGACGATAATATCTTATATTCTTCAAACCTAGAGATATGAGTTGTTGCCTATGACTTGGTTATACATTGATTGTACGAAAACGCATTGGTAACTCGATGCTATAAAACGTGCCTTTGTGTATGATTCAACAAGTAGTCAGTACAAGCATATGAGTCGAATTTTATCCATTCCTTTTACCCTCAAAGGGATAAAAGAGATATCGGTGGGCCCCTCGATGATTTAGTGATGACAAATGGAAGTGCTCGGCCGGGCCAGGACTGATTTGATTTGTTCAATTAGTCAGTCGTCATAAATTAGAAATCGGGAAACAACAAATGGACAGAGAGAATGATTATAATCCATATCTTAGTCCATATGATATCTAGAATGGAGGAATATATGATCACTTATCTAATGGACAAGTTATTGACAGGGGTCAGAGTTCATCGACAAGGTCAGAGATCGACAGAAGCTTTTGAGAGCTACGATTGCTAGTCGGGTTCTGAAGTCATACTTGCAATAATAGTTTTAGACTTATCCAAGTGGGAGACTGTTGGATTAATGTCTAAGTCCATAACTATAATTAGTAAGACTTGACCCGACCCGGCATGGTCCACTTGGGTTGCATGGTGTCACACCCCCAAACCAGAACAGCGGAAACGTTCGGGGGCGGAGGACGTCATATTCAGTATCATAACAGTTCATAGAAAGGAAAGTACACACCACCATACATATATAAAGGTTTTAAGAATGTTTACATCATTGTATTCATTACATGCTCAAAAGATAAATGCATAAACATCTTTCAAAAGAAGTAATTAACGCTAGCGCGTTAATCCCCAAAAGTTGATTTCCAAACCTGCTTAGCGGTTCCCTGAGAATACAAGTTATTTCAAAGAGAAAGTGTCAAAAATTAAGTTGGTGAGTTCATAAGTGGTTTAGAAAGTTTGTATGCCATTCCAAATTGAGTGTATGTTTTCCAAGAAAATCCCTTATTTCCTTATAAAAGTGTGAAATGCATGAGAATATATGTATTGAATAATATAGATAGTTGAATCAAGAAAATCCCTTATTTTCCTATTAGTTGTTTGTTTTAGATGCAGGAAAAAACCTTATTTTCCTAACATAACTGGCAGTCTCTAAGACCGAAAATCGCAAGCAACCGACGTGCTTAAAAGTTGTGGCATAGATTTATATAATGAAACCTATTAGAAGATATCAGTTTGTTAGATGAAGATTAGTTTTAATAACTACTCATTCATCAATCAGAAATACTATAATAATTGTATATCCGATGAGTTTTATAACCATACTTAACATAATATGCCTGTAGCGACGTTCTTCAGGCGTCGTAGCGTTATGACAAACTGTCACCCCAAAGGACGGACTGTAGCTAACAGTCAGGGCGCGGGATCATGACTTCCCGTATAGATCTATACACATTTGACATGTTCTCCGAACGGGAGACTCTGGTTATAGACAGGACTTGTAGCGATACCTTCTAGCAAAAAGGCAGTGTTTGAAGATGTACTTGTCTCACGGATTCTCAACTAAGTCTGTATTAAAGTAATAGTTTTGTATGCAAAGCTCATCCTTTCTCACAAGGTTTTGACAATGCATAAATCATAAGTTTTTAAAATGTATTAAAACGGTTTAACAACGAAGGATACTTTGGAATTTCTAAATACTTTGTATAAATCTAGTGCATGCAAAGTATGACAAGAGTTTTCACATAGTAGTAATAAATCACAAGTGATTCATTTGATAAAAGCGAGTAAAGTGAAATTTTTGATGTAGAAGACAAGTTTGTAAACAAAACATATATATGTATATGGTTATATATATGTATAAGTTTTAAAGGATGATTTGGTATGTTTCGTAATTGTTGTTCATATTCTTACGTTTTTATTAGAAACTTTGCATGAAATAATCCTTAAGTTTGATACTAAAGACCTTTTTGTACTTATCACTTTTGTAAAAATGGTAATTAAACATATTTAAATGATTGTGTTTTAACTTGCTTGATGTATAAACATTGCTCAAAAATGTTAGAAGGTGTTAATAAATCTATAAACCACTTTTGACAGTTTTACCCTTTACTGTCCCTGTTTTTAGAAAACTCATAGAAAAATCATCGTAAGTCAAAAACTGAATCCGTCACCTCTGAGAGTTTATAAAATGGGTCTACTTTGCTCCCAATTTTTATTATGATTTTTAGTGGTCTCAAACTAGTGTTAAAATGAACATCTTCACAGACTGGTCCGAAATCACTTCTGAAATGACAGGCAGTTTTATAAAAATCGCCATAAATTGTAGAAAAATCGTATGAATGCGTGCGAGTAGTCCTTAGAAAGGTATAAACTTGAACTATTTGCATATTGTACATTTTAGAAATATATTAAGTTTAAGATGGTCAAAACAGTCCGTGAACAGGACTCAACTTTCTGTAGAAAGTTGTCATTTAAATTTAAGTTATGTTTAGTGTTCTAACTTGTATTCCCCCCCTTAAAACTTGAAGAAAATATGAAAATGTAGGGGTATGAACTCACCTTATGTGAATACTTGAAGAATGGAAGGTTGAAGATGAACTTTTGGTTGTTGGTTTGATGCTCCAAAACAGCCACTCTTTTGGCTATGTTGCTGTCACGAAAATTTCACAGCAAAAGAGCAAAAAAAAGGGTAGTTTACTCACTGTTTTGAATCAATAATTTTGAGTATCATAACAAGTAACTTCCAGGGGTATTTGGTGGTAAAAATATCAAGCAAAAGGAAGGTGTAGATGGGTGAAATGGTGGCTGAAACACAAAAGGGACAGCAGCCCTTTAGTTCATGGTTTTGATGGCTTTGGAAGGAAGTTATTGTGCTTGAAAATGAGATGAAGGTTGAGAGAAATTCCCTGGAGTATTGGCTGGTCATATGAGGGTAAAATGAAGAGGAATTTCGTGGATATGAAGGAGGAAAGAGTGGAAGAGGATTAGGGGACAAAACCTACACTAGCTTGTGATGGGATGTGAGTTTAAGTGATGTGATCTTGTCTAGCCACTTGCTTGGGTGGTTGCTTAGAGATAGGGTTAGTTAACTAACTAACTACTAGTTATTTAGTTAGTTAGGAGTTCTAGTTAAGGAGAGGGAAGGTCTTAATCTCGAAAATTAGAAGAGGGATTAAGAAGCATTCTTAGTAAAATGTCTTAAGTGATTAAGCACTTATTAGTTAAGTTGGCACTTATCTCCACCAATTCTCTTATCTTAATTGATTTAGACATCATAAAACTTACATGAAATCACTTTAAGTCATGACTCATAACTAGTCATTCACTAGATAATAATACATATATACAAATACATACATGTATACTTAGTATAAAATAACATTGTAGTTTTTGTGTATTTGAACTTTAATGTTTATTTTTTATTCTTTTTATTCAAAAACACTTAAATACATTCTAATTATACCTTATAATAATTCATTTTATATTTTAATTTATTTAAATATAAAATTTATTGACCAATGTATAATTTCGTGACATTTAACCGGTTAACCATATCGTTAAACACGTTTTGTCACTTTGGTTCGTATATTTGTCGAATTTAGATCCTACACAACTATTAAGCACACGTTTTACATAGAACCTAACTTAATTATCAACTAGATACATGTTGATACAAAAATTAAGTTTGTTGCGTTCAAATGATGTTATATGCTAATTTTCACAAACCGGTGATGGTTCGTAGTCATACATCATAACGGAATTATTATTACTTACTTGTTTTATATTTCACAAGAACTTATTTAAATAAAAGAGGTTAAATTCCTTCAACCATTCTTGATAAAATACTCATATTGGTTAATAATCAAAACATAGCATCGTACGATCGTTCCTATTTTTACCAATTGTTACACATGGCATCATGCACTTGGATAGACTAAAATGAGAGAAATAACACTTAAGGTTTATTAATATTTTATAAGTTCTAATATATTAATAAGATTATTTAATTAGTATTGATCATTAATTAATTTAGAATTAATTATGTGATCAAAAGAAGACTAATTAAATATATGGGTTGATTATGTAAATCATCCATACTTATATAATGGGCTAATGCTCCATGGATTATCAAGTTAGGCTCAAACCCATTGGATGCTCCATGGATGCTCCATGGTGTATTTGAACCCATGGATCCATGGAAATGGATAGCCATAACAATTAGGGTTTACCCTAATTGTAACACACTATATAATGATCTCTTTCTTGGGAAAATTGGCGGTGATGATATGCATGGAGGGCAAGCCGATTCTTGAAGTGTTCTAATTTCTCTCTAAGTTATTCCAAGTGCTTATGGTGTTATGTGAACCATTTGAGGTGTCACACTTGGGGCACTAGGCACTCAAGCTTCATGAAGACAAGCACCAACAAAAGGTATGTTATTCTAACTTGCGTTATTCAAAGTTTTGTATGCTAGAATAGAAAAATAGATCCAAGGTATTTAGGGTTGCATGTACACTTAGGAGTGTTAGATTGCTCAAAACCCAACCGTTCTAGGGTTTTGGATACTAACATTTCTACTTCTTATGCAGATGTGTCTGTAAACCAAGGAAAGCAAGGAGATGAGAAGTCTGACTCTAATAAATTGGTTTCTAAGTTTGGTGTTCCCATTTGTGATGAGTTTGTGTCTAATGTTAAGACTGATGCTTTTGTTTGTGATGATGTGATGTCTAAAACTGATAATTCTGAAAAATGTGGTGTTGCTTTTGAAAAATCTATCAAATCTGACACTAGTACATCCACACCTTTTACATCTGTCACACAGTCTTACTCTTGCACGTGCACATGTGGAAAAGTTAGAAAAGTAGATAAGAGCATGAAATCTGACCAAGGCGGTATCAAGTCTAGTGATAATAGACAAATTTGCTTCAATTGTGGTACTGCCGGTCATATTGCTCGAAATTGTTCTAATAGAGCATTTGTGCATTTTTCTTTACCAAGGAGAGAGAACGAGTCTCGAGGAAGGTCTTTAAATAGAAAGTCCTCGAGATCTCGCCCTCGTAACAATGATTGGAAGGATTTTTCAAAAGAACAAACTTCTTTTTAATAACAAAGTCACAAACAGTTTTCCAAAAACGACCAAGACTATGCCAAGGTCGGTTTCGTCAAAGAGTAGATCTGGATCTTCAACCACTTCTGGTAGAAAATCCAAATGCTCAAAGCAAATTGAAAAAAAATACCTCAAAATCACCCATGATTTTTAAGAAACCTAAATACCAGTGGGTGCCCAAATTAACTTCCAACCAATCATTGTCATCCTCTGAGAGTGATTTCTGTGATGATTCAAAATCAAAAAGGTCAAAAGATAAGTCTGTGATCATAAAGGGTCAACCCAGGAAAGAAATGACTTGGGTCCCCAAATCTAAATGATCCCGCTTATTTACAGGGACAATTGCAGAGGAATGTCGACAGCGGCTACTCCTGGCATTTGACAGGAGACATCTCCCAATTAAACGACATTCAAACTTTTAATGGGGGATTTGTTTCCTTTATGGGAGGAGAAGGTGGAAAAATTAAGTAAAGAGGAACTGGGACGAACGGAATGCTGAGTTTTGAGAACGCCAACTATGCTCCCGAGTTAAAGCATAGCTTGTTGAGCGTCTCTCAGATTTGTGACAAGGGTTATTCAATGCATTTTACTGATAAAGAGTGTTTGATGTTGAAGCCACGCATTGTCATCCCGGATGAGTGGATTCTTGTTAAATCAAAGCGGGATGGAAATGCATATATCATCGACATGAATTGCAACATTCCTGAACAAGTCAGCTGATTGTTTTCAAAAGTCTTAGAACAAAATGCTATGCTGTGGCACCAACGACTTGGTCATGCGAACACTAAGAATCTGAATCGTCTTGCTAAAAATGAAATGGTGTGTGGCCTGCATGTCAGAGACTTTATAACATTTGTAAAAGGTGTGTCATGTGCCTAGGGAAAGCATCATAGAAAACTACACCTGCCAAAACAGGTCAATTCAATCAACCAGGTGCTCCAATTGTTGCACATGGATTTAATTGGTCCGGTCAGTGTCCTAAGCATCAACAGGAATTCATACCGTCTTATACTGATCGATGACTTCTCGCGTTTCACGTGGGTCTTCTTTGTATCCAACAAAGTTGGGGTATCTGATCTGATCAAGAAGTTCATCGTAAGGATAGAGAACCAAAACCAATAACCAGGTGAAGGCGCTTCGTACTAATAATGTAAAAGAATTCAAGAATGCAGTTCTTGATCACTTTTGCGCAGAAAAGGGAATTGTGTGTCAATATAGTTCTGTTAGCACGCCTCAGCAAAATGGTGTTGCTGAACGGGGGAATCGAACGCTCCAAGACGCTGCAAGGACGATGCTTTATGACTCCAAATTACCTGATTTCTTTTGGGCTGAGGCGATAAGCACAACATGTTATGTTCACAATTGTGTTTTGATCAACAAAGCCCATATTAAGACTCCATATGAAATTCTATATGGTCACAAGCCATCTGTCAGCCATATCTGCGTATTTGGCTGCCCTTGTACACTTCTTCACCTAGAGTCCAATCCGAAGTTTAATGTCAAAGCTGATGACTGCTATTTCGTGGGGTATGTTGCTCAAATAGCGTACCGGGTCTACAATAAAAGAACAAAGCAAATCGTAGAATCCTTCGATGTGCGCTGGCTGGAGGAGAATGAAACGGATGCTAGAGTGGGTCCTGATTGGCTGTTTGATTACACATCATTTTTCAAATCATTCAATGTGTATTCCGATGGTTTATCTGGATCTACTTCTAGTTCGAAGAATGTTCCTGAAGCTGAGGACGAAGAAGTTGTTTACAGACCGCCGAAAGTGACTTCTGCAACTCTTGTGGTGGATTCATCTGTTCCAACTACTTGCTCAGAATCTCCAAGTCATCAAAACGCTTCAGATGCTGATGTCACACCTCTTACTCCTATTGAAAGAGAGTTCATGTCTAGAGATCCTTCCGCTGCTACTCAAACTTTTATAGAACTTCTCTTTCCTGATCAAATTGCTGATGAGTTTGTAGCTAATCCTTCTTACGAGACAGGTTTGTTTGAAGTGAATCATTCCTTAAATGACGTAGTTATTAATATTCACAATCTTCCCATTTCACTCAATGACATCAGCCAGGAGATACCTTCATGCATTCAACGCGATCATCCGATCGAAAATGTGATTGGCGAGCTGGGTGATGGTGTCAAAACAAGAAGCCAAAGTGAAGATGTAAATACATGTCTCTATTCTTGTTTTATCTCTCAAATAGAGCCAAAGAATGTTCAATTCGCTTTGAATGAACCCAGCTGGGTAGATGCTATGCACGAAGAGTTAAATGAATTTGAAAAACTCAGGGTTTGGACGCTGGTTGAACTTCTTAAGGGCAAAAAGTCTCTTGACACACGCTGGGTATACCGCAATAAGCAGGATGATTCTGGAGTCATAGTGTGCAACAAGGCAAGATTGATGGTTCGTGGGTTTAAACAGATCGATGGTCTTGACTACATTGAGGTTTATGCTCCGGTGGCTTGCTTGGAGTCTATCCGTATCTTCCTTGCATATGCTTCCTTCATGAACTTCACAGTTTACCAGATGGATGTCAAGACAACCTTATTGTATGGGAAGGTGCAGGAAGAAATCTACATTGATCAACCTCCTGGGTTTATTAACTCGAAGTTTCCCAATCATGTATACAAGTTGGATAAGTCGTTGTATGGGTTACATCAAGCTCCTCGAGCGTGGTATGCAACTCTCATAAAGAACTTGCTCGAACATGGATATTCTCGCGGCACTATCGATCAGACTTTGTTCATCAAGCATGTGGGTAATGATCAGATTCAAGTCAAGATCTATGTTGACGACAGTATCTTCGGGTCTACAAGTCCACAGCTATGCAAAGAGTTCGAAGGGGTGATGAAAAAGAGGTTTGAGATGATTTCGTTAGGCGAAATGACCATGTTTCTGGGGCTTCAAGTCCAACAAAGATCAACCGGAATCCTGCTCCATCAACCAAAGTATGTGGACGATATTCTTGAGAAGTTTGGGTTTCAAGACCCAAAACCTGCCTTGATGCCAATGGGTGAGAGACCCCTGCTGACTCCAGATACTGATGGCGAATCCATAGATCAAACTCACTACATATCGATTATCGGTTCGTTGATGTATCTAACTGCAAGTCATCCATACATCATGTTTGTAGTCTGCCAATGCGCACACTATCAGGCTAATCCTGAACTTTCACATCTTTTTGTTGTCAAAAGAATCTTTCGGTATCTCAAACACATCCCAAATTTGGGTCTTTGGTATACGAAAAATTCTGATTTTGATTTATATGCATTTGCTGATAGTAATTATGGAGGCTGTGAGATTGACAGGAAATCTATAATACCTTGGTGATCGGCTGGTGTCTTGGCAGTGCAAGAAACAAGACTCCGTCTCAACCTCAACAACAGAAGCGGAATATGTTGCTGCTTCTGCTTGTTGCTCATAAGTTATATGGATCCAACATCAGCTGTTGGATTACGGTTTGAACTGTTTAGAAACCCCTCTATTTTGTGATAATGAGGCTGCAATTCAGATTGCTAAAAATCCTCTCCAGCACTCGAAAACCAAGCGCATTGACATCAAAATTCATTTCATTAGAGATTGTTATGAGCGTTCGCTCATTCGGCTGGAACAGGTTCCCACTGCAAATAATGTGGCGGATCTGTTCACAAAGGCGTTTAACAATGCTCGATTCGATGTGCTTGTGAGCTTTTTGAAAAAGATATGTTTCGAGGATTAATTTTTGTTTTAGGTTAGTTTAAATTTGGGCATTTTAATTTCATTCTCACCTATGCAGAAATTTAGGGGGAGAAATAAACAAAAAGTAGAAATATAAAAAATTCTAAAACGTTAAGAAAATCAGAAAATCAAAAAAATAAGTTGTTGATAGCTCTTGTATGTAGGTGATGTGTTGGGAAGTAATATAATCATGTGATAACAGACAATCTAAATTTATGTAAAGTGCCAAAGTCAAATTGTCTAAGCTCTGTGTTCGATGTGCTGGTAGGCAAGAAAAAATTTCAAAATGGACTAGACTAAGATCAGATGGACTTAAGGAATCTAGAGACCTGACAAATCTTGACCTAGATAGTCCCACTTGTCCTGACAATATGATGCTTGGGTAGGTTGAGCAGAGAGACATACATGAGAATCGGCGGATACATTAAATGATCTGTATCTAGAACTATGGATTAACTTTCCTCGATGTACGGACTTTGTCCTTAATTCTGGTATTGACAGGGTAATTGGGGAATTCTGATAAATTAGGTCTGTAGAAAATTATTTTCTTTCCTTCTATCTGTCAGTCATATGTTGCTTCCTCTGCTGATTGGAAGAGATCCGACCTGGAATGCAACATATGCAACTTTATCTCACTACATCATCTTCTTCTATGCTATTCTTCTTACCCGTTAGTCGTATGTTGTCTCCTATGCGTGATCAACCATCTAACCTGGTACACATCATATGCACCATTCTACTTCTCAACCCCTCTAAAACTCTGGCCAGTCATATGTTTCACCCCTATGTGATTGGAAGAGATTCGACCTGGGTGTACAACATATGCATTCTAAATCTATCTTCTCCCATAATAATTGTCCGCTCATCTAAAGTAAGGAGTATTTTGGAAGTTCCTGATTATTGGGGTATGTCAGGAAGCGGGAAACATGTTCTAGTACAACTAAAATTGAACAGATAATAGGTTTTCTGTAGATCTCGCTGCTCAAATTAGGTGGACAACAATATCCTTGGTCGTTGTCAGATGAATGGTCCTTAGGAATTTCAAATATGTATATAAGGTCACAAAATGTCTTGTCATTTATAGTATTTCCTAAATTTGTCAAAATCTTTCGTGCTTAAGTGGACCACAATACCTGCAATTGACCAAATCTATTCATGAAGGGTGAGGTACCGATAAGTGGATTAAGGCTGTCTAACAACTTTTATCCCAAAATCACAAAATAGTTATTAGCATTATTTAAAGTGATTTTAATGATAATCAATCTATTTTTTATTTTCAAATTTTCTTTATTTTATTTTATTTTGTTTTTATTTTTATATCCTTGAAATGTATTAGTTTTAATATCTATTGGGTTGATGGGCTTGTGTTCAAGGTTTTTTGAGTTGTAGCCCATTCTAGTTGGACTGAGTTAAGAGGCGGTATATAAGGTGAGTGTGTGTGGCCCGACACTCCTTTTCGTTCCATTCCTCTGAGTACGGCCGCACACCTGAGCTCTCTCTCTCTCTCTAGGTTTAGAAAATTCTCTATTTTCCATGAAATTGAATGATCATTAGTGTAAGTATCACCTAGTCGACCCTCATTTTGATAATCCTGTGCTAAATTGACTAAGAATTAGTAGTCTATTTTATGAAAATAAGGTTTTCGGCAAATTGGAGAGTGTACGGCCACACACCCGGTGTACGGATGGACGTTACATGTACACTGCGTGTGCGGCTAGACTTCTGTGTACAACTTTACACCCTAATTTGTCTTTAAATTTAAATTTTAACCAATTGAAAACCTTACTCAACTGATTATTAGGAAAACACTTTATTGATGAATTTTCTTGTGTTTTTTTCTCAGCTCATTATGGCAGATCTTGAATTTGCTAAAGTTCACAAGTTGGTTGTTTACCTTACTGATCCTCTAGAGGCTCACTCTAAGTTTCAATTCATAGTAAATGGCCTAAGAAGATGTTGCATGTTCTCTGCTCTCACCACATGCCCAGTCATGTATTAAAAATTGGTCAAGTAATTCTAGAGCAACGCAGTTCTGTAGAAGGACAACAAGGGTAAAAAATTTCTTGAGGCTTCTATACGTGGAAAGAAAGTCTTCGTTACCGAGCCAATTATTCGAGAAACTTTGGGGATTGGTGATAAGCCTGAATTCCCAAAGAAGATTGAACTAGACAAGGCTCAAGAGATTCTGAACCAAATGGGATATGATGGATCTTTTCCCCCCACTCTCAAGAAGCTACTGCCTCCGTGCTAGAAATATTTAGCTCATGTATTTGTGAGCTGTATCTCTGGTCGGAAGTTAGGAGCTAATGAAATATCCCTGGTTAACACCGGTGCAATTCCTACCTTAACTTCTGGATTCGAGTTCAATGTACCCAAGATTCCTTCAAATTATCTTCAGTGTGAAGCACCCTGAAATCGAAAGAGGAGGAGAGACTCTGGATCTCAAGTCTATTGGCTCAAGTGCTTTCGGTCTAATGAAGCAGAATCGAACAGGGAAGGTTAATTTTGAAGGGAAATTTCCTTTAATCAAGTTTGGAATTTTTGTTGAAGAGAGTGAACAATATGAATCCGCCAATCTCTCTAGCCCCACGGAAACCGAAGAGATTATTATTTCTGAAAATGAAAACGAGGAAGGTCATGTTACCCCTGTCGCAATCATGGCAGAAGAGCATGACCAATTACAAAATGTGGAGGTTCAGAGCAACTTTGATGTGGAGCGTAATGATGAAGAAAATGATGGTGATGATGATTTTCTCGGACATATGGATTTTTCTAGCTTTGAGAATGAAGAAATCCCACTTACTCTTAATCTTGATCATGACGACCTAGGTCCCAGTTGAGCGTTCTTTAACAGCTTCTTTATCAATGACAATGAAGTTGCTCAAATAGCAACTGAGTGTAGGGTTGCTGATGTCGTTCTTAAACCAATGACTCCAACATCAAGATTGATGGTAGAATCTTCAAGTCATAAGGATGCAGTTTCTGAGATTCCTCCCTCTGATACATTTATTCTTACATCTATACCATCCTCTAATGATCTGACATAGACACATACCTCTCTACCTCCGGTGAAAAGAAGGCATATCGATCCGAGGCAGGGAATGGTTATTCAAGATCAAACACCTCCAGCTCCATCCACTGGGGTCACCACAAGTGTTACTGCAACCCTGATGATGGCTGAAGCACCAATTTTGAAACAGGCGGGTCATCTGCTGTCCCAGAATACTCCCCCACAAGGCCTTCGCTAGATGAAGCCTCCATCAGGCTAGCAAGGAACTTGGCTCAACATACTTTTGAACCTTGCTCACGTGGAAAAGGAATATCTACCAAGGAAGGTCGTTCTGGGATGATGATTCTGATGTGTCCTCTCTTAAGGAAAAAGTTGGCATTTTAAAACAGCAAAATATTGAGGACATCTTAATTGTAAAGCATCGTGTTAGGATTGCTGAGCTTGAGGAAGATAATGCTTTGAAGTCAAAACAAATCGTTGAGCTACAGACCATTCTTGGATCCCTGACTGCTTTCTATTTTAGCCTGAAGAACAAACTGTTTGAAGCCTTTAGTGATAAGTTCCAATCTCTGTTTCAATAGTCGGATGGTATTGAAGATCCTCCCATAGCTCCCATCTAGCCGTCTGAAGGCTAATTTCCTTTTGACCAGCCTCCCCCGAGAACAACAAGAATTGTTGATCGATTTTAAAAGGATCCTGTAAATTCCATCCCACCGATAAAAATCAAACATGGCCAAGGAACAGTCACTGCTGAGCAGAGGAAGGCTTGGTTTTCATAAAAAGTTCAAATGAGAATCACAAAGCAGATGAACCTCAACTAACAGTGATTGATCTAAAAAGAAGAAAACTTGGTAATCAATATGGTGATCGTACAGGGATCAAGATGTGGGTTTATGATCCTGAGCTTAAGTTGTGGGTGGTTAAGAGGAATTCTGGAAATCCAGAATACTACGAAAGCATACATGACTTCAACTCATGGACGAAAGTTGATCTCTCTGAACTCTCAAGGGATCCATTCCACAATCCTTCTCAAGATGCTAGTGTCTTAAATTTCAAGCATTTTTTGGATAAACAGGTCAAAGATAATTTTCCCTCGATGAAGATTGCAAAAGCATTGGTTAGAAAAGACAAAGATATCCTTGACCCTGAAACTAACCAACCGATGAAGATAATGTTATGGCCTGATACTAATCAAGTTAAGGAGATTCCAATCCCACAACACTTTCACGATGGATATCTTGATGATATGGAATTTTGGGCCTACGATGATGAAATTGCAACTGCTGCCATAAAGTTCAAAAGAAGAGAAGGAGTTTTGAGGCTCATTACTGCTAAGGATCTTGTGAGATTCATAGAGAGAGACATTCATACCTTGGACCATCATCAAATCATATGTAGAAGGGAGGTCATGGAAGCTGTTGCAAATGAATTCACAATAAAGGTTGCTACGATCATCAATTAAAAACTTTCGATGGGATCTATGGGAAAATCTGACCTAAGGCTATTCGAGAAACCAAGTGATTGAGGACCATGTCTATGCTAGCCACAAACCAAGGGGGAGATTGATAAGTCATAATAGAGTGGTTTGGGTTAGGCATCTATCTTGTAAAGGTCTTTTTTGGGTCTTGGGGTTAGTGGTGGTGGTTGTATCTTTTGTATGGTTATGTGCGGCGGTACACGAGTGTGCGGCCGCACACGCTTGTGTGGTTGTACACTCGTGTGCTGCTAGGGTGATATAAATAGTAGGTGTCTGTGTCAGTGTTAGGTGATGTATGTCTGTGTCTTCCAAGGTGTATTTGACTTTTATATGATATAAATGGGTCCATGCTTGGGTTAATCTTTTCTTCTACTCCATCTACACTCTGATTGATTGCAATATCATTTTGATCACTGATTTGGATCTTAGAATTTGGGACCTTACAATTGGTATCAGAGCGTATCAAGGGGGAGATTGATAGGTCATAATATAGTGGTTTGGGCTAGGTATCTATCTTGTAAAGGTCTTGTTTGGGTCTTGGGGTTAGTGGTGGTGGTTGTATCTTTTGTATGGCTGTATGCGGTCGTACACGTTTTTGCGGCTGCACATAGCGTGTTTGTGGCTGTACACTCGTGTGCTGCTGGGGTGATATAAATGGTAGGTGCTTCTGTCAGTGTCAGGTGACGTATGTGTGTGTCTTCCAAGGTGTATTTGACTTTTATATGATATAAATATGTGCATGCTTGGGTTAATCTTTTCGTTTACTCCATCTACACTCTGATTGATTGCAATATCATTTTGATCACTGATTTGGATCTTAGAATTTGGGACCTTACACATTGGATTAGTCTGCTATGGTTTCTAACCAATACAAAATAGTTGTAATAGTGTCAAGATGACATGGCCTTTTATGATGAATTCCAGCTATTTGTTGACTTCTACTACAATTGCCCAAGTGAACACCAGTTGAGTTGATGCATCTTCAAGTGGTATAGTTGCAAGGCATAAAGCTATCATGGAGACTATGAAAGGACAACTTACTCAAAAGTTCATTTTAATGTTTGACAAGTTTTGTTTTTTTATAATAAATATTATGCAGTATTAGCAATTTATTACATTTTGTTACTATTGGAATGATTATTTGTATTTAACATATTATATTTTGTGCAATGACTTGTCTCTCTTGTGTATGGTGTTTTATTTTCTATTACGAGACATTAAATGTGCTATTTATTTTGAAAATTAGTAAATCTATTAAAATTATTTATTATTTAAAACATTTAAAGTTATGGCATACAAAAATGTGTTGTGTTTCTTTATGACATGTGCTTTAAAGATACACATTGTGTGTCGTAAATGCATGTTGTAAATGCACGTCGTAAGGTTACAACATGAAAATGTGTGTCATATTCCTTTACGACAGGGTTTTCCTTGACACACATTTGCATTTCATTTATACCTTTTACGGCAGACAATACATGTCATTAAATGATATTTTTCTAGTAGTGATTTTATGAAACGTCCCAAAATTGAAGACTAAAAATTTTGATTTTTAAATTAATAAAACCTTTATCCAAGACAACAACATCAAAACCATAGTGAATCAAAGTGTGTCAATAACTATAATCATCCCAGGCTCTTCCCCTTCGAACCAGAAGTACCTAAAACATAAACTAAAAACTGTAAGGACAAAGTTTAGTGAGTTCCCCAAAGTACCACATACCATACATATCAAACATATAATGGGCCCCACCTAGCATCAAGCCCTGCTCGATAAATAGATCTGTCATTCATTTGTCCCCGCCTGGCATCGGGCCCCGCCCGCTATACATATAAACATGTAAACATATAAACATATAAACACATGTAGTAATCACAAAGGTAAATAGAATACAGACTAGTCATCGGGCCCCGCCCAGTAAACATGTAAACACATAACATATGTAAGAGTCACGCAGACATCTAGCATCCTAAACATAGCAAACCATGGACCGAAATTGGTGCCTTTTACCAGCTAAAGATAGTGACGAAACTCACCTCACAATTTGAAAGAATAACTGCACTGATCACTACTCTAATATCTAATTAACAAGAACCCAAATCTCAAAATATAAATCAAACTACCCGAAATGCCCTTAGGTCAAACTTAGTCAACCTTGGCCAAAGTAAAAGTAAAAGTCAAAGTAAATGGTTAACTCCAAAAGTCAATATTTCTTCCCAGCGGAGTATGCCCTAAATACCAAGATAGTACGCCCATCATACTCTAATGTTGACCTAAAGTGGGGTGCTGACCGAGTACGTGCATCATACTGCCAAGTATGGCCAATATATGCAACCTAGTCCCTAAACTCCATTAAGACCTTATCCCATTAAGACCTTTTGTTCAAAACTCAGATCCAAGCCCAAAATGATATCCTAAGTCATTAAGTTTCCAACTTTTATGATTTTCCATGGCTATAAAGTGCTTAATGACCAAAACCCTAAGTTCTTAACCCAATAGGACATCACAACTCTTGTATGGAAGGGATAAAAGGGCCAAGATCACATTTTTATTGTAACATCGCGAAAATAAGACCCAAAAATTTCATTTTTAATTTTATAAAAATAGTAATCAAATACATTTTCATACAACTCAAAAAGACCAAAGTATGTCACTATATAATTTCATATCATAGAAAATCTCAAAATGCAGAAAAAGGTGGTGTGTGTTCTGCAATCATCACGGGCCCTTCCCTTTCAATCCGGAAGTACCTAAAACATAAACTGAAAACTGTAAGTACAAAACTTAGTGGGTTCCCCAAAATATCCCATACCATACATGAAAAACACAAATAGGTCCCGTACCGATTGAAACATACCGAAAGATTTGCAATAGACCCATGGGATGAAATAGACCCGTATCAGTTGAAAGATACTGAACGAGTTGAAATAGACTCAGGGGTGAAATACACACAGTTTAGTTTCGAGATGTTATATATGTTTAGTATGGGGTATTTTGGAGAAAATCACTAAACTTTGTGCTTATTGTTTTATGTTTACGATTTTTGGTACTTCTAGTTCAGAAGGGAAGATCGCAATAAGATCACACATTATCCACAAGTGTTCCACATTTTATGATATGATTTGTACTCTCATTACTATTTTATACATTATCTCCCTTTGATGGGTTTTATAATGAATGAATGACCGGTTTGATAAATTCAAATGAAAAATTTTACATGGTATTTTTGGGACGTTACAAGTTGGTGTCGGAGCCTTGGTTTGAGGGATTGGGATACGCATACGAGTGTGTCTAAACTCAATGTGGGGAATTGATAATTTTTTTGAAACAAAACAAATGTTCTAAAAATATTTCAAAGATGAAAAAGGGTGTGATGTATGTAATCTGATGAGCTCAAGTAAGTATATCCCAAAATACCCATACACGTGTTATTATATTATTATGATAAGAGTATATGAGAATTGCATGCCAGATTAGGGCTAAGGATCAGCTTTGGATTGCAAGATAGGATTCTAAAAGAGATGCCTTTATATGCCTATTGATTGAGCCTGCAGAATTGCATGCTAGTAAAGGCAACATATATTAGATAGAATAACTTGTTTAGGTGATGCACTGGTTTGGACTAAATGAGGCTCGAATGTTGCTTGATTTGTGCTTTTAGATCCCCTAATGATTTCAACTAGCTATTAAGCGAATATGTTAAGTTACATGTTATTAGGACTAAATAATTTTAGAAGGTTTGTCTCGACCCTATTGCGCAACTCTTGATTATGTCTAACTGTTGCAGAGTGTGATCTAGAAGTCAAAAAATTATCTAGTGTCATTATGTAATTGTATTTGTGAGGTAGGTGAGAGAACAAAATAGATCTGATGCGCATGGACAAAGTTTGAAAACTCAAACCTTGAGCGAATGCTTAAGATCAATGTCTGCTTACTAATAAATGTTCTAGTCAAGCCTAGATAGACCAGTTAAGTCTAAGTTAATATATATTCAACAAATGATCAAGTAATAAATGAGGAATGAGAATAAATGATCAAACTAAAGCTAATAAATGAAGAACAAGAAGAATGTTTGAAAGAGAGTTGAAATAACTTAGTAAATGCCAAAAGTGAGTGAATGATCCATGTCATAACATTGCATTGAAAGCTCCTTTAAATAGGAATGAGTGAAACATGGTACAAACTAATAAACATACATAGGACTAGATAAAAGGAATAATTCTTACATTCTTATTGTCCAAGTTCACATACTAAGTCATATGAAATGTCTAATCATGCAAAGAGACAAAAGTAATTAATACATAAAGAGACAAAACAGCTTCTCCAGATCAACACTCATTCCGGACATAATGTCCATTCTGGAATGACTTCACTCTTGAACTTCTTATCATCTTCTCTCTAGGTCCGGACAGCTTCCGGACTACTCTTCACTTTGGAAATCATGTTGACTTCAGAATAATTAGTGGGACTTAGGATTGCTAGAGGTTCAATTTCAGGTTCCAATAATCTCCCCCTAAGTGAACTTAGCAATCCAGTAAGCTTAGTTGGCTTCGTCCTTGATGAAGGTGTAGGCTCTGAACAACCATTATATGACTTCAGTGTACCAGGACAGTTGACTTACAAAATTTTCTTTGACCTGTTCTGGAGCTTTAGACTTGGATGCACGAGAAATTAACATCCGAAATGCTTTGGTCGGAACTAGGTGTTTGTCATGGACAAGGAAAACGTCCTTCTTGTTTGACTTCCTGGTTGTGTAGACAAACACTAGAACCGGGTCATCAATTAGACCATCTTCAAGCAATTAAGCTTTCGGAAGAACAAAGTTGATTTTCGCAACGAAGTCTTCAGTTCCATATAGGTGGGCCAACTCATAGTCGCATATGCAAAATTCTGCGACATAGTCCTTGAGGAAGCTTAGAGAAGCATGGTAAGCACCCATACTGATATCATTGTTTTGCATTCCTTGGAAGTGAGCAACCAAAGTAAGAATGTCATTTAGATTCATTGAATGGAAATCCGCATCAGTGATGGTCCGGAAAGTTGGTTTGTTCCGGAAGACGTGAAATCGAAATAATGGGCAGTTAAGTTCAAACTTCACTAGGATTTTCCTTGCAAATCCATGGACTTTGGTAATTCTTTTCCTAGTCCATACTTCCTTTAGAGGTTGACCATTCTTGGAGTAGAATGTTTCAAGCCTTTCACGTTCAGTCTGGAGGATCACGTTCAGTCATTGGAGTGAATAGGTGAAAACTTGATGTAGTATTTGATGTATGGAGAGAGAGGAAGATCGAGTTGTTCGAAGTCATTGGAGGGAACATCGTAATACATAAAGAGAACGATTTCATGATCACCAAGAATGCCTTCACAACATAGATGAGATATTCCATGCATCGGATCAAGATTATCCTTGAGAGCTTGGATCCGAATGTTGTCCTCCAGTGCCTTATTCATTTCCTCCTAAGACCATCCTTGTTTTTGCTTTAGAGGATGTCCGGAGTGGAAGGCTTGTTATTCAGTTGTCATTGATGTTTTGCCTTTGTCTCTTTTTAAGGCAACCATGAACTTCATATTCTCATCCACAACATATTCCAGAGTAGGGTTCGGAAGAGGATCTTTCAGAATGTCATCAAGAATCCGGAGTGGAGAACCCTAGTCTATAGCTGCAATCTTTGGAGCCAGAATAGGTGGAAGCATTGAAGGAGTGGCTCGGAAGGCTTGAGCTGTGAGGAGTGATTTGGCTTTGCCCATTTTAATAGCCCTTTGTAAAACGTCAGGTAAAGAGGATGGCTAAGTGACTGCGGACCATATCCTCTTCTCTTCCTCTGTCATCACCTTTGGAAAAAACTTCTTCGGAGCCTCGAGACCACAAACTGCTTTTGTGACATACTTATATTCATCACTGTCTTCTTCATCATCAGAGTTGTTTCCTAGAAGTCCGGAAACAACGTGGACTTCATCATCGGAATTCTGATCTTCATCTCGGAGTTGAAAAACCGAGACATGCTTCCATGGTTGGCTGGGACCTTCTCCCCCTCTTGCATCGATGCTTTTTGGAACCGGTGCAAGTGATAAAGAGTTCTTCAAATATTCAAACTTGGAGAATACCTTCTGAAGGCTCGTATTGAGCTGACGAGTGAGTGCATTGTATGCTTCAGAAGTGGGAGCCTGAGTAACGAGATGATCGAACAGATGGCCAAGAACGGCTAACATCTCATCAAAATTTTGATTCGGAACGTCAACGATGTTCCAGGTGGATTGAAGTAACTTGATGAGTACTTGTTGAAATATGAGATTGATATCATTCATCTTCTTGATTTCATTCTCCAGCCTTTGAATTTGCTTCTCATGATGAACATGGGTGTGCTTAATATGTTCGTTGGTAGCAGACACCAAGTAATCATGGACCTTTAGCATGGTGGTGATTGTTTACAGGTAGTGTTCAATGGAGGCATCATACTTGGCCTCCTCAACTTCTTCGATGGAGTGCTTGAGCTGGAGAGAAATGAGTTGATCTAACTGAGCGTCTCTTTCTGCAATGGAATGTTTGGACTTGTTGGATAAGGACTGAAGGATAGCATTGAGCTTGGAATCCAGTCCAGAAACCTTTTGATCCAATTTGGTGTTGGGCTCTGTTATGGAAGATTTGATTGAGGAGACTTTCTTCATGTTGTCGGACACATTTATTTGAATGTAAAGGAGAGAAAATGGATCAATATAATCACTGGCTGAGGATTCGGTGTCGGAATTTGAATGCTGAGGCTTTTCCTTGTAAGGCTTAGGATTCACAGAAGGATTGGGATGAGTGGCAACATCATCATGAAGCTTGTGATTTCAGTCAGATTCATGCTGAGTAGAGGAGGAGGATCCAAAATCAAATTCTGACTTTGAAGAAGATGGCTTCAAGTGGGGTTGAACTGAAGAAACCATAGGGGCATCAACAACATTAACAACATCAGTGGTCACCAGCACTTCTTCTGAAATTTCATCTTCCGAAGCTGGAGGATTAGAAGCTTACGGAGGAGGTTTTGTAGATCCTCCGGATATGAATTCGAGATCAACTAGCTCATCAGTATGAGAGACGTAGGGCAGGTTGCTTTGCATGACTCTCTTCTTAATGGAAATGAGAATTGATTCCACTTGTGATCTGGTGAGCTCCGGATGCCTGGAGTGTGCCGTGTTCACATAATCTTCCAACAAAGGATCGATAACTCCTGGTCGTCCTGTACCCTTGCCGGGTATCAGACCAGTTGAGGCATCCGATGTCGGAGGGACTACTCAAGTTTTGGAATGCTTACGGTCCGAAACAGGGGTTCCGGAGTGTGTACATGTAGAAACAAGTCGGATATTAAAAGTGACACGTGGGTATGTTCCAGGGGGTGCAAGGAACTATGGTCAACTCCGAAATCACCTTTTTGAGAAGGTGAGGGTAGATTATGTGGAGACTCTTCATGTGTGTGTGCTTGTAATATTGAAGCATTGAGAGGTACCTTAGATGAGTGGGCAGCAGGGGTGTTCGGACGGCCAAAGTTAGCCTGAATGTCATGAGCATCTTCCTATAGAGAGGAAGAGCTGACTTTGGTTCTCTTTTGTGGCTTTGAATTAATGGGGGAAGTTTTCCACTTGACGGACTTCTTCGAATTCCTTGGTTCGGAAGATGTTGGCTTGGCCACTTCCGAAATAGGCTCAATGGGGACTTGGGCAAACTCTGTTGGGTCGATCACAGTTGAAGTCTCCAAATGTTTTTTCAAGTGAAGAGAATCAGAATGAATAATGTCCAACATATCTTGAGGTAACCTCCAAACAAGACCAAAAGAAGATTGGTCTCGAATTCTATAGGATTTAACAGTCTAGAAGGGAGAGTTTCGTAAAGCTCTTTGAAGATTTGCTGAAGAGTCAGAGCCCAGAACCTAGGGCTTGAGATCTCATTCTCCTTTCTTTTGATGGGGAACTCGCAGAAGTCTTGCCATAACACTTCCGGAAGGTCAACCGCATTATCACGTCCGGAATAGATGTTGTAAACCACATACAGCCAGTCCTTTCTAAGAGTATACATACCTCCGTGCTTTTCGGATAGTCCTCGAATCATCAGATGCATCAGCACAGTCCAAAGTCCGGAAACGACTGATTTCTTGAAGTCTTTTGCCTTGTAGTCCTGGTTGTACCCAATGTGATGAAAGAACAATTGGACTTCTTATGTAGTTGGTTCTTGAACTATGAAGCCAATGTGGTTTTCTTTAACACCGATTGCCTTTAACAAAGTGGATTTGTAGATTGGAACAATTCTATCGCCAATAATTTTGGTTTCCAGTACACCGTCTTCTTCTTTGATTCTAGTAAAAGCCCTGTGAAGATGATGAAGTGGAAGAGGTGGTTCAGGGAATTTAGTGAGAGGGATGGAGATGGGATGGTTGGCTATGAACTCGATCATAACTCTAATGGATTCATCGTAATCCATAGGGTTTAGTGAGAATAACTGTGTGGTATCCCTGAGAAAGGGTTTAGGCGATGTCGAAGACGATGATCCCTTCGAGGGTTTCTTCTCTACAATCAACTTCCTGGGAGTGGAGGCAGTTGGTGCAGTTTTCTGTGTAGAAGATTGGGAAGCCATTGTTGCAGAAGGATTAGTTCTTGAAGAACAAGATGAACACAAAGAGAAATCGAGGTATTAAGAAGGTTTTGGCGCATGAAGACGTAAAAGGGGGTTTCTATGGGTATATATAGGTAAGGAAAATGGGTCGGGTTAAGAATGGTAATGATGAGGGTCGGAATTCGAACCGGGTTGCTTTAACTGAAAAACGACCTTTCTAGGGGTTGATTTGACTTGGGAAGGAAAAGTTAGTGTTGTTTTAAGTTATAAATAAAAAACCCAAACTGCGATTGGATGGTTACTTTTGGAGACGTGCATTCGTGGCACGAAAATAAAGGTGGATTGGATAAAGATCCTTACAAAGTACCCGTTGCAGCATAAAACGTTTCGCATTATAAACCTTTGGAATTCAGGATGAGCGGTTCCAGACAGTGTAAGATTCGGAGGACAAAGAGTTGTGCTTTGGAACATGGTTGTTTTGAAAAATGGTTCGAAAAGGGAAATAATCCGGAGAAAGTTTCAGTTAAAGAAAATTTGATTCCGGAGTCAAAAATTGGTTGTGATTCCAGAAAAAGTTTATGATTCCGGAGCAAAAATTCAGAAATAATGATTTTCAAGAATTTCCGGTAGGGATTTGAAAAAGTTTCCGGAACATGATTTGTAAAGCATTATGGAGTAAGATTTTAGAAAACTTCCAGAGTGAATTTTGAAATTCCGAAGTGCAGTATGCAATACCTTTCAGGAGTGAAATTCTAGGATGTCATTATGAAGTATATTCCGAGATGAAAATTTGAGCACTATAAATATGTGGTCTTTGATCAACAAATAATCAGTATGCACTGTACAACTTAAAACTCAAGCGATGGTCAGAAATAAAGACAAGTAAAATGATCCTATGTATTCCAATAGAAAGTAGTTCTGAGATGAGAAAAGGTTTTATGATTGGAACTAATTTTCTTTCAAATAATTCTATCAAAGAGAACAAGTTTCTTGAAAGAACTGAGGATCTGGCATCATCATACCCATCTTTTTCAGAAAACCATTGAATTTAGTTTCGTCTAATACCCTAGTAAAGAGATCAGTAATCTCATCGTCAGATGGAAAAAAAATGAGTTCAATGTTACCATTTTGAACATGTTCGTTTATAAAATGGAACATTATATCAATGTGCTTAGTCATTGAGTGATGAATTGGATTCTGAGAAATCGCAATGGCACTTTGACAATCACAATAGATAGGAATGCGTTAAAAGTAGTAACCATAATCCAAGAGTTGAGATTTCATCCACAGAACCTGAGATGTACAGCTAGCAGCAACAATGTATTCGGCTTCGGTTGTAGAGAGTGCAATGCAGTTCTGTTTCTTAGATGACCAACTGATCAAATGACCACCTAAGAACTGACAGCCACCTGCAGTGCTTTTTCTATCAAGTTGAAGACCACCATAGTTTGAATCTGAGTAGGATTGAAGTAGGAAGCTCTCGTTTGCTGGGTACCAGATTCTGAGACTCTTTGTACCTTTGAGGTATCGAAAAATTTGTTTCACAGCCAAGAGATGAGACATTTTGGGGTTGAATTGAAATCTGGCACACAAACATGTGGAAAACATGATATCTAGACGACTTGCTGTGAGATAGAGCAAAGATCCAATCATTCCTCAATATTTCTTTTCATCAACTGAAACACCCAAAGGGTCGGCAAAGATCTTGTGTCTAAAGCCCATTGGTACCTTGGCTGAGGCACAGGTGTCCATTGAGTATTTTTTGAGGAGTTCCAAAATATACTTCTCTTGGTGAATGAAGATTCCTCTATTAGTCTGTTTGACTTGGAGGCCAAGAAAAAGCTTAACTCCCGATTCATGCTCATTTGGAATCGACTGATCATTAGTTTAGCAAAGTAAGCAACCATAGATGAATCCGTAGATCCAAAAATGATGTCATCCACATAAATTTGAACCAGCATGAGATGCTTTCCATTTGATCTTCGGAACAGGGTAGGATCTAGTATTCCTCTTTGGAATCTGGAGTGCTTGAGAAAATCAGTGAGACTCTCGTACCATGCCCGAGGAGCCTACTTGAGTCCATAGACTGCCTTCCAGAGTTTGTAACAGTAAGTTGGAAAGGAGAGATTAACAAAACCGTGGGGATGTTGAAGTTATACCTTAGTGTCGAGTTCACTATTAAGAAAAGCACTCTTAACATCCATTTGCTAATCTTTGAAGCCTTTGCTAGCAGCATAAGCAAGAAAGATTCTGATGGCTTCAAGACGTGCAACAGGAACAAAGGTCTCATCGTAGTCTAGCCCTTCAATCTATGTAAACCCTTTTGCCACCAATCTTGCTTTATTTCGAATAATAACTCCTGCATCATCTAGCTTGCTGCAAAATACCCATCTAGTACCGACAATGGGATGATTGTGAGGAGGAGGCACGAGAGTCCATACTTCATTTCGATCAAATTCTGACAATTCTTCTTGCATGGCTGTAATCTAGTCAGCATGCACTAATGCTTCCTTGATAGATTTGGGTTCAACCATGGATATAAATGCCAAGAAATGACATTCATTTTGGATATTTGTAGCAGAACAAATTTGTACACCAGCATTAGGGTTTCCGATTACTTGGTTCGGAGGATGATCCTGTGTCCATACGTGTAACGTTGGGAGTTTTTGTGCCACAATCGATCTGATATCAACAGTGGGATTGATTTGCTCCCCCTGAATGGTTTGAATATGAGGATGATGCTCCCCCTGAACTTCTAAACCGGAGAGTTTGATATCATCATCAAAAGGGAACTCAAACAAATTTTCATTTTCATCAATGTTAATAGGATTGGAGTCGTCGAAATCAGCAACTGCATCTTGGAAGCCATCCACATTTGATTCAAAAGAGGGATGAGCATTCTCCCCCTCAACCCGAGAAGGTTGAAATGGTTCGGAATCAAATGGAGGGCAGCTTGGGATTGGACCGGAGACGATATGCCAGACAGGAGCTTCCGAAGGAGAGATAGGAGTGGAGATTGGCCTTATTTAAGATTCCGAATCAAGGGCTATTTCGGAAGGTCCAAAGAGAGTTTCAAACTCGACTTCAAGAACTGTTTTCGAGTTCAGACATCCTGGTGGTGGAGCATCGGGCTCCATAATGTGATTTTTAAAATGGTTTGGGCCAGAAATTCCGAACGTAGTTATCATCGAAAGTAACATCAAAGATTTCTTCCAAAACACGAGTTCTCCAGTTAAGAACTCTGCAAGATTTTGATTTTGGATAGTACCCAAGGAAAATGGCTTCATCAGCTTTAGGTTGGAATTTGGTAAGTTGATAACGGTTGTTCTTGATGAAGCATCTGCATCCGAAAACATGAAGAAACGATATTTTTGGCTTCCGACCATTCATTGCTCCATACGGTGTCATGTTGAGGCGTTGATTGATGATACTTCGATTTTAAGTGAAATAGATATTTGATACGACATCAGCCCAGAGGTAGAGTGGTAGATTTGCGAATTTTAGCATGGATCGAGCAGCTTCAATGAAAGTTATATTGTTTCTTTCAACTACACCATTCTGTTGTGGAGTATAAGGAGCTGAGAAGTTGTGGTCAATTCCTTTCTCGGTGAAGAATTTATCAATGGTGGAATTAGTGAATTCTGATCCATTATCACTTCGGATTCTCCTAACTAGGAGTTTCATAAGAACTTCTATTCCTTTGAAAAACTTGATGAGCTCTGAGGCTGTTTCGGATTTTATTCTAGGGAAGAACACCCAAGTGAACCTTGTAAAGTCATCACCAATCACAAGAATGTATTTATTATGATGAAGACTTTCTACAGTGGATGATCCACAAAGATCAATGTGTAGAAGCTTTAATGGTTCCGAAATGGATTTTTCAATGATAACAGGGTGACCCTTCATTGATTGCTTACCACACTCACAAGCAGCACACAAGTGATCATTTTCGAATTTGAGAAGAGATAAACCTCTCACCATTTCGCCGGATACGAGATCATTCATGTACCGAAAGTTCAGATGAGCGAGCCTTCGGCGCCATAACCAACTGACATAAGGAACAACTTTGGAAAGAAGGTAGAGTTGCGGTTTGCCAATAATCATGTTGATGACGAGTGAGTACATGTTCTCATTGCAAAGCAACTTGATTAAACACTCTTTCCGGTCTTCAGTCATTATATAGTTGTACTTTTTGCAAAATTCCACATGTTGATTTGAATTAGTGAACTAATCTACTCTTATCAAATTATGTTTCAGATCAGCTACATACGCCACATTTGAGATAGAGAAGTTTCCGTTGGTGAGAATTTCGTAACCATGAATTTGAGAGTTGGAGTTGTTGTCATATGTCACGTAACCAGCGTTTAGAGAAAGCTATAGATCTCGCAGAAAGTCTTTTTGCCCCGTCATGTGCATGGAGCAAGCACTATCAATATACCATATTGTTTCTTGCTCCGAATTAGACTTTGGGGCATAGGCACAGGCTTTGGACTTTAATTATGACTTAGGAACAACTTTGTGTTTCTAGGTGGTACATTTTGAGTTCTCTGGAAAAAGACAGAAGGTTAATGTCTTTTCATCTACCCAGTAGTCATATTCAATGACTAGAGAGTTGTGAATAATCTTCTTCGGACCTTTGACTTCCGGAGTGTTGGAAACAATTGTAACCTCCGAAATTGTTGTTTCATCAATGAGAGATTTGACTTTCCACCCAAGATTTTTCTTTGAAGATTTTGAAAGATTTTTTTTCTTTGCAGTTGTGTATTTTCTTGGTGAAAAAATGGTTTTTGAAAGATTGGGTTTAAGAATTGTGCCAACAGACTTAGCAATAAAAACAGATGAAACAGTCTCAGGAGAAGTGTTTTGGACATTCATAGCATTCACGCGAGATTTAGGCTTAGTAGAACTGACTACTTTCTTGGGTTCTACAGGACTGAGAGATTCAGAAGGTCTTTTGAGGATCTTAGTGGTAGTGAAGGAGTTTTGAGTATGGGTTAATGAATGGGAATTCTTAGATACATTCTTTTTGGAGTTTTCAAGGAAGCTAGAATTTTGTCTAGTCTTAACTTCCTTTTTATGTGCATTTCGAGCTTCTACTTTGGGATCTACAATGTCCTTCCTATTCAACATTTGTTTTCTCTTAGGGTGAAACGAGGATTATGGAGTTTGTCCTACCGATGGATTACTAAACTTAGGGTTAACGGGAACCAATTTTGTTTTTGAGACGACTAAGGAATCCGATTCGCAAGAATCAGAGGAGACACAACTTGAATTTTCAACATTATCATTGAAGGATGCCCATACAACCTCAGAGGTAACAGGTTCAGTTGTCACCAGAATGATTTCTTCAACAACACAATTGTTTGGATGATTATGTCTAGGAACGTAATATGCGCAATTTGAAAAACTGTGATGAAATTTCGTGGTCCGATTCAGTTCCAGGTTTATCAGAGGCGGAAAAGGCATGGAATCGGGACACTTGACAACAATTGGTTGATGCTCGGGAATTAAGGACTCAAAATTGTATGTGGTCTCATGAAGAGGTGACAAGGGAGAAACAAGGGTGTCCGAATGTTTGATGTTTGGAACCTCTCCCATGAATGTCAAATTTTGCAATTCCTTCAAGGGACGAGTAATTGGTTTTAGAAATTCGCTTCCGAGATCGGGTTCTTTAGACCATGGATGACGGAAACTATGAGTCATATGTTCGTTCGCTTCAAGCATGTCTATAGAATTACGCAAAACATCTATCTTAGCATTGAGACGTTTGTTATCAGAAATCAAGACATATTGTTTAGAATAGGTGATTTCACATTTGTCTTTTAAAATGATACATTCATCGTTTGACATTACAAGTTCACGCTCTAAAGACTCGATTTTCAATTTTGTATCCTCAAAATGTAACCTAAGGCGATTTAATTCACACTCCTTCTTCTCACTCGCTTATATGGCAGACTCATAGGCTTTATAGATGGTGCTTATATCTATTTGAATCTGGGTTAGATAAGGTTCATACATAGACAAATCAAAATTATTATGAAAAATCATAGACTTTACTTGTTGAACGATGCTTCAACCAGGTGGATCGTTGGTGGCCATGTAGCAATAGTGAGGTTGAGCAACATCATCTTCATCTTCTAACCCTGATGATCAATACCCTTCATCATATTCAACCATTTTTCTTGCCATCAAACACATATTTCTTCCAGTTACCATGTCATCATCATCTCCTGATAACCAATATCCTTCAACATCTCTTTATACTGTTATTACAAAGGCTTTTCCACTTTCATCCATTTCTTGAGCTTTTCGGACGTAGTAAGCAGAATGCTTGATCTTTGGTTTCTGTGGAGCATCAGGCAAGCAATCTTTAGCAAAGTGGTTTGCATGTCCACATTTATGACATACAATTTTTTGGTTGTCCGATTTATAATTTTGAGACGGTTCCGGAGTAGAGTTTGGCTTAGTAATGTTTGGTTTGTACATGGGATGATTTTTCGAAGTTGGTTTAGGTTCAAGAGTTGAATAAGGTTGAGGATTGTTTCGGTGAGGAGCATGGTATTGCTTTTGGTATGGTTTGTAAGAGGGATTGAAAGGACGTTTGTATTTTATGGAGAGTACTACAAATTCCTATTGGAAACGGAATTCAGATTCTATGGCTTCAGAATCATCAACATGAAAGTTTTGTATGGGTAAGATGGGTGCAGAGGATTGAACAGATGGAATAATGGGTTCGAAAGGGTCCGAAGTAGACAAGTTCGGAATGTTTGGTTCAAAAGAACGGACAAGAGCAAGAGGGCATGCGGAGAGTTCCCTTTTGGTTTGAGCAACATTAGACCCGTGTTGTTGAAGTTCATCAAAAGGTTGATAGAGATTTAACTTTTTCAAAGAACCATTACTTTGAAGACAAGATTTCGCATTTCCCCATCCTTTGCTGAGACTGTTTATGAATTTGAGATTGTACTCCAAAGGAGTTCGGACAATCCCATGAGCAGTCATGTTTTTAACCACGATTCGGTAATGATTGGAGGTCGAGGCCACTGATTTACTAGGAGTGGTAGTGAAGGTATCGAAGTCACTCACAACTGAGGTGAGACGCTTGTATTTCATATTTTCCGAACCTTCAATCAGGTATTGAAGAGTGTACCAAATCTCTTTGGCTGATTTGCACAACTTGATGTGCTCAAAGAGTGAAGGAGGAACACCAAACACCATTTCTGAAAAAGAAACTTGATCAACATTAAGCTTCTCAATATCATCTACAGTTAGAGGAGCCGGGTGAGCTTCATCTTGACCCATAAGCTGAGCAACAACATCTCTCACAACTGTTCTTACAGGAACATGAGGACCTTCTTCGACAGATCTCCAAAATTCTTCAGCTTTATCTTTGGCCAGTAAGAATCTTTCCATTCTAACTTTCCAGTGATAATATTCTTCTACAACTAGTAATGGGGCACGTGTAGGGCCACCCACACTATTTTCGATTTGCAATGAAATCATTTGATGAGGATTAGAAGCATCCATTGAAGTTAAGATATCTTCAAGCTAAAGTGGTACATAGAAGAAGAACTTGTATCCTTCACAAAAAAATTGTTGAAATACCAAGGTAATTTCAAACCAACTATAATATGATCTTATGGATTCAAAGGACAACCACTCAAGCTTTGATACCAATTGAGAGAACAAAATAGATCTGATGCGCACGGACAACGTTTGAAAACTCAAACCTTGAGTGAATGCTTAAGATCAATGTCCACTTACTAATAAATGTTCTAATCAAGCCTGGACAGACCAGTCAAGTGCAAGTTAATATATATTCAACAAATAATCAAGTAATAAATGAGGAATGAGAATAAATGATCAAAGTGAAGCTACTAAATGAAGAACAAGAAGAATGTTTGAAAGAGAGTTGAAATAACTTAGTAAATGCCAAAAGTGAGTGAATGATCCATCTCATAACATTGCATTGAAATGTTCTTTAAATAGGAGTGAGTGAAACAAGGTACAAAATAATAAACATACATAGGACTTGATAAAAGGAATAATTATTACATTCTGATTGTCCAAGTTGACAAACGTACTAAGTCCTATGAAATGTCTAATCATGTAAACAGACAAAAGTAATTAATACACAAAGAGACAAAACAGCTTCTCCGGATCAACACTAATTCCGGACATAATGTCCATTCTGGAATGACTTCATTCCTCAACTTCTTATCACCTTCTCTCTAGGTCCGGACAGCTTCCAGACTACTCTTCACTTCAGAACTCATGTTGACTTCGGAATAATCACAGGGAGTTAGAATTGTTAAAGGTTCACTTTCAGGTTCCAGCAATAGGTAGAAGATAACATAACGAGTCTCTTCTGCAGTTGATGGCGGAGAGTGGTAGTCGGGGAACCCTCAGAAGCCTAAGAGATTTATTAGCACATAGGGTGCTTTGTAGTGAAAGTGAAGTAATTGATAGTAGAGAGGTGACTTAGAGAATTTGAGGTGATCCTTGAAGAAGCCATCAATAGGTGTGGAATGTAGTAGTAGGTGTTGGATATAGTGTCTAAGCCCATAACTATATTTGGTATATACTTGACCCGACCCGGCATGGTCCATTTGGGTTGCACTTCACCCGAACAATTTATGGATAATATTTGAGAATAGTACATGTTATAATTAGTAGTGATCTATAATTAATCTAGGATTAATTTAGTGATCAAAGATATTACTAATTAAATATGGGCTTCTATATTTATATAGTGTGGGCTTATGCTTATTTGGAATGGGCTAGGCTTGGATGGAGAAGTCCATGGATACTCCATGGAGCTTTAACCCATGGATCTCATGGAAATGAAGAGACATGGGTATTAGGGTTTACATGGATGTAACCCTAATCCACCACATTATATAAAGGAGGCTTTGGCTCTTGAAATAACACTAGTTGACACATGTTGAGGTGAGGGCCGATTTCAAGAGAAGTGTGACTATTCTCTCAAAGTTCCAAGTTTGTGGTGATTTGTGACTTTCATTTGAGGCATCCACATTATTGGTGCTAGTCTCTAAAACTCCAAGGAATCAACTACAACTACAAGGTAAGTGTTTCTACTAGCTTTATTTGATTCAAGTTCCCCATGCCATGCTAGTTAGGATATAAGCCTTGGAAAAATAATTATTTGCATGTATCTTAGACAAACATAGATCCAAGGTTTATTAGGGTTGCATGTACACTTAGGAAGTGTTAGAATGCTCAAAACCCATCAGTGGTATCAGAGCCTAGGCTTGTTTGTTTGATACTTGTTGCAATATGCTTGAAAAAGTCGAAATCTTGCTGTCTGACTGATGGACTCGCCGAGTCCACTTGTATCTTCAACCTACTCGCCGAGTAGGTTCATGCACTCGACGAGTAGGGTCGACAGAGTGCAGTTTTTCGACTTTAGTTGCTGGAAATGGATTAGAAACATTACCCTAAACTATTTTGGTACTTGAAAACCGAAATATTTAAGTATTAGGCTTTGACTGGGATGCCGAGGATCACAAAACGAGGTGTGAAGTAACCATGCAAATCACTTGGTACCCTTTAAAGTTTATCACTCAATCGATGTGCCGGTAAACCACACACGCTCCATCGATACTATAATAAACCTTTAAGTCACCTTTTACCTACCTTGTTAAGTCCAAGTTAGTGTGCCGGTTAACCACATACGCTCCACCAACGACTTAAACAAAGTGTAAAGTGTAATTTCATGGATTAGCACCTTATTCACATTTTTCCTAAAGTAACTAAGATTGGGAATTTAATAAAACATTTACTTACTCTATAATATTCATCATACTTTGAATGAGAATTTATAAGTCCTTGTCTTACCCGTTCGGCTAACGACCCTCCACCAGTCAAGCAAGCGGTGGATGAGAGTGGACACCCATTAAGTCACCATTTTATAGGCAACAACCTTATACCCACCTTATAGGCCGGCTTCGTGAATGAGGCGTACTAGCGGTAAGACGACTTTGTTCTTATACATACATATATATATATATATATATATATATATATATATATATATATATATATATAATTACTAAATCATAATATTATAAGTATAAGGGTTGAATTTTAACTTTTAAAATTCTAAGGGTTGGAACTAAAGTTTTAACTTGACTTTACTTGTTCCAAAACTTGAGGGCAAGTTTTGTAAACTTTCAAAACTTTTCATATCTTGTAACTTATGAGTTTAATAGAGTAATAAAATGAAGACTCTTCATTTTTCTAACTCTTGTGTTCTTTTAATGGTTTTCAATCCAAGAGACTTTTGGTTTTCCATAACTTGAGGACAAGTTATGGACTCCATTAAAAAAACATTATGATCAAGAATTAATCTACCACATAGGTTACAAATAATTCCTATGATCATCTAAACATCATAAGAACAAGATCATGAACATGAACACTTTCATATATCAAAATCACACTTAATCTTTGTAATTTTGATAACTAGTTGTTGTAAATGAGTTAGAAAAGACATTACACCTTCTAAAACAAGTTTTGTGATCCTCGAGATTGAAACATGCCTTTGAAAAGTTCATTGAATCTCAAAGAATCTAGGAATTTCTAAGAACCAATCAAAGCCTAATACTTAAATATTTCGGTTTTCGTGGTGGAAATTGGTGAATCGTTATATTATATTGTGATTGGATCCTAGCCTTAATATTACATTTGGGTGTTTTATTAAGGACTCTCTTATATCTAAACTAATCTTGTTCTCTTCTTTTTAGATGTCTTCAAACAATGCTGCTTCTGGCTCTAATCCTAATGGCTCCTTTACCCTTATGAACTTGTGTGGGAAAGTCACCTTTAATAGATCCAACTTCAATGAGTGGATCAGAAACATCAGGATGATTACCCGCTACGAGGACAAAGAATATGTCCTTGACAAGGAGCTTAAGGAGATTGATGAGACCACTGCAACTCCTCAGGAGATCGCTGAATTTCGGGCACATGAAAGGGATGCTACGAAAGTGGCTTGCATCATGATGGCCACGATGACAGCGGAAATCCAAAAGTCTTATGAGGATTTCTACCCTTATGAAATGCACCAAGATTTGAAGGAAAGATACCATCAAAGTGCAAGACAAGAGAGGTATGAAATCATCTGCTCCATGATAACAACCATGATGAAGGACGGGGAATCCGTCACGAGCCACATGTAGAAAATGCAAAGGTATGTGGATCGTTTGCTGAAGCTTAATGTGAACTTCCCTGAGGATCTTGCAATAGATATCATTTTGCACTCCTTACCATCGTGCTATGATCAATTCCGCATGACATATCACATGAATAAGGAAGAGGTCACACTCAGCAAACTTCAGGGACTTCTCAAGACCGCAGAATCAGGTCTTAAGGGGAAGTCGGTTGCTATCACTCCTACTCCAAACTCAACTCCGGTTTTGGCAATTGGGAAAAATCGATGGAGGAAGAGAAAGAGATCCTCGAAGGGTACCAAGGCTCGGACCCTTGATGGCTCTTCTTCAAGTTAAACCAAGAAAGGTTTCGTCACTCCTTCTTTTGACCCAAAAGAGGCTGAATGCTTCTATTGTCATGAAAAATCTCATTGGAAGCAGAACTGCCCAAAGTACCAGCAGGATGTGAAGGATGGGAAAGTCAAACCCAACCATGCAGGTACTTACACTATCATTTCTAATAACTCACCCCATTCTAAGTCTTGGGTCCTTGATACCGGTTGTGGTATTCATATTTGTTGTGACTTGCAGGGACTAAGAAGAAGTGAGAATGTGGAGCAAGGAAGAATAAACTTGATCATGGGGAATAGGAAAGCTTTACCTGTTACCAAGATTGGAGTTTATACTTTATCGTTAAGTAGTGGGTTTAATTTAGATTTGAATAAGTGTTGTTATTCGCCAGGAATGGCAAGAAATATTATTTCCTTTCATGCTTTGTACAAACAAGGGTTTACCTTTTCATTTAATAATGAAGTTGGTTCTATAAATGTTTTCTATAATAATGTTTTTTATTTTAAAGCATTACCTTGTGATGGTGTGTATGAAGCTGTATCTGTTGTAGATAACTTGGGAAATAATGTTTTGTGTATTGATTCTACTAATAATAATAACTTGGATAAAGCATCATTATGGCATTGTCGTCTTGGACATATAAGCAAGAAACGCATAGGCCAACTCCAAAAGGATGGAGTCTTGGAGTCGTTTGACCTAAAGTCAGATGATAGTTGCGAATCATGCTTACTTTGAAAAATGACAAAGTCACCCTTCACAGGCTCGTGTGAGAGGGGTGAAGGTTTGTTGGACCTTATACACACGGATGTGTGTGGACCATTCAAACATGCCACAAGGGATGCTAATTGTTATTATTTGACTTTTACTGATGATTACAGTAGATATGGATATGTCTACTTAATCAAGCATAAGTCAGAGACTTTCGAGAGGTTTAAGGAATTTAAACAGGAAGTCGAGAATCAATTGGGCAGGAACATTAAGATGCTTGGATCCGATCGAGGAGATGAGTATCTTAGTTCAGAGTTCCTCGAGTATCTTAGGGAATGTGGGATTGTCTCACAATTGACACCTCCCAGGACACCACAGTTGAATGGTGTGGCTGAGAGGCGTAATCGAACCTTGTTGGATATGGTTCGTTCCATGATGAGTCGAGCTACGCTACCAATCTCATTCTGGGGGTATGCCTTAGAGACTGCCGCCCATATTCTTAATCTTGTCCCTACAAAGAAAGTTGCCAAAACTCCTCACGAGATGTGGACTGGCAAAGTACCTAAGCTAGACCACATCAAGATTTGGGGTTGTGAGGCTTTCGTGAGACGCGAGACTCATGATAAGCTCGAACCTCGAAGCGAGAGGTGTATTTTCATCGGCTACCCACAACAATCCTTTGGTTACCTCTTCTACAGACCTAGTGACAATGTGGTCTGTGTAGCAAGAAGAGGAGTCTTTCGAGAGAGAGAATTTATAAGCCAAGGAGACAGTGGGAGGCAAATTGATCTTGAAGAAATTCAAGAATCAAGCGGTGAAGGAACTTCAAACACTAGCCCTCAACTTGAGGAAGAAACTCCTGTTGAGCCAGTTGATGAGCCTGTACCTCTGAGGCGTTCCACGAGAGTTAGGAATGCACCTAAGCATTACTATGGTTTCCATATTACTGCGGAAGGTGAGACACTTATTAGTGATGAGACACTAGTAGGTCTAGAAGAACCTAACAGCTACATGGAAGCCATGGCAGGCCCTAAGGCTGCTAAATGGAAAGAGGCCATGGATAGCGAGATACAATCCATGTATGACAATCAAGTTTGGAATTTGGTTGAGAATGTACCTAGTCGTAAGACTGTAGGGTGCAAGTGGGTCTTCAAGAAGAAGACCGACATGGATGGTAAAGTACACACTTATAAGGCGAGACTGGTTGCAAAGGGCTTCTCTCAAATTCCTGGAGTGGACTATGATGAGACCTTTTCTCCAATAGCCAAGATTAAGTCTATTCGGGTTCTGTTAGCCATAGCTGCATTTCATGACTATGAAATATGGCAAATGGATGTCAAAACCGCTTTCCTTAATGGAAAGTTGGCTGAAGATGTTTACATGAGTCAGCCAGAGTGTTTTGTCAGCAACGAGTACCCTAATAGAGTGTGTAAACTCGAGAAATCCATTTATGGATTGAAACAGGCACCTCGCAGGTGGAATCTTTGCTTTGATGAGAAGTCAAGGAATTTGGCTTTTCGAGGAGTGAAGATGAATCTTGCGTCTATATCAAGGCTAGTGGGAGCATAGTCAGTTTTTTGGTACTGTATGTGGATGACATACTACACATAGGAAATGACATCCCAACCCTGCAGGAAGTAAAGTCCTGGCTTGGGAAGTGTTTCGCTATGAAGGACCTTGGTGAAGCTGCCTATATCCTAGGGATAAAGATTTTGAGAAACAGGAGTAAAAGACTAATTGGACTTAGTCAAAGTACCTACTTGGACAAAGTGTTGAAAAGATTCAACATGCATAACTCCAAGAAAGGTGAGTTACCCATTCAGTGTAACGCTAGATTGAGTAAGACACAAAGCCCTAGTACTGAGGCTGAGATAGCAGAAATGAGTCGATTTCCTTATGCTTCAGCTGTAGGATCGATCATGTATGCTATGACGTGTACTCGACCTGATGTAGCCTTTGCTTTGAGCATGGTTAGCAGGTATCAGGCGAACCCTGGAAAGGAACACTGGACTGCGGTAAAGAATATCCTCAAGTACCTGCGAAGGACTAAGGACTGGGTCCTTACCTTTGGTGGGAGTGATGACTTGAGAGTTGTAGGGTATAGTGATGCTAGTTTCCAGACTGATAGGGATAATTTCCGCTCTCAGTCAGGCTGGGTCTTTACCCTAAACGGAGGAGCAATTTGTTGGAAGAGTTCCAAGCAGGAGACAGTGGCTGATTCCACTTGTGAATCAGAGTATATAGCAGCAAGCGAGGCAGCAAAGGAGGCGATATGGCTAAAGAACTTCATCGGAGACCTTGGAGTTGTTCCAGCTATAAAAGAGCCAATGGAGATTTTCTGTGACAGCAATAGTGCGGTTGCCTTAGCCAAGGAACCAAGGGATCACGGGAGATCCAGACACATCGACAGAAAATACCATTTTATCAGACATCGAATTGAAGAAGGACTCCTCATGGCGAAGAGGGTATCATCGGATGAGAACCCGACAGATCCCCTCACGAAGGGACTGAGTAGGGTTAAGCATCTCCAGCATGCTCGGAGCATAGGGCTGAAGGATGATATAAGTTTTAGTAGTTAGATAACCCAAAAATTTGTAAAGTGTAATTGACATTTGATGATGAATAAAAGGTGTTTTATTTATGAGTAAAGTGTTGCTATCTCTTGTCGATCTTTTACTATATTTCTTTTTCATGTTTTGACTTCCAGAATAATTATGTTTGGTATATCATATTATTCAAACCTCCACAGTCGGTCATATGTCGGAAGTAGTTATGAATCAAGACTGTCATGATTGGTTGCAGAGGTCTAAGGTGTTGGACATGGCTACAACAATCATGAGTGCTCATAAGTTCTGAGCATCGGAATCAACCCACGCTCACTGGAATCACTTCATGGAATTTTATCTCGAGTGATCGTGAGACGGTAATATCATATAAGTCTTCAAACCTAGAGATATGATTTGTTACTTACGAGTTGGTTATGCATTGATTGTACGTAAACGCATTGGTAACTCGATGTTATAAAACGTGCCTTTGTGTGTAATTCAATGAGTGGTAGAACAAACATATGAGTCGAAGTTTATCTGTTCCTTCTTGGATTAGAAGCTGATATCTGGGGCCCTCGATGATTTTGTTTTGACCTATGTACCGGGCCCGGTCAGAACTAAATTGATGTGTTCAGTTGAGTTCTATGTCAAACAAATCGGAAATCGGGAAACAAATGCTGGACAATAAGCAAGACAATGTTCCATGTGTTTGTCCGGCTGATATCTAGAACAGAGGATTATATGATCACTTATCTAAATGGCGCGTTCTAGTTCAACAGAGTTTAAAGAGCTACGATTGCGGATCGGTTCCTAAAGTTATACTTGCAAATATAGTTACTAGACTTATCCAAGTGGGAGACTGTTGGATATAGTGTCTAAGCCCATAACTATATTTGGTATATACTTGACCCGACCCGGCATGGTCCATTTGGGTTGCACTTCACCCGAACAATTTATGGATAATATTTGAGAATAGTACAAGTTATGATTTATTAATATATTATAAGTTCTAATATATTAATATAAGATCATATTATTTAATTAGTAGTGATCTATAATTAATCTAGGATTAATTTAGTGATCAAAGATATTACTAATTAAATACGGGCTTCTATATTTATATAGTGTGGGCTTATGCTTATTTGGAATGGGCTAGGCTTGGATGGAGAAGTCCATGGATACTCCATGGAGCTTTAACCCATGGATCTCATGGAAATGAAGAGACATGGGTATTAGGGTTTACATGGATGTAACCCTAATCCACCACATTATATAAAGGAGGCTTTGGCTCTTGAAATCACACTAGTTGACATATGTTGAGGTGAGGGCCAATTTCAAGAGAAGTGTGACTATTCTCTCAAAGTTCCAAGTTTGTGGTGATTTGTGACTTTCATTTGAGGCATCCACATTATTGGTGCTAGGCTCTAAAACTCCAAGGAATCAACTACAACTACAAGGTAAGTGTTTCTACTAGCTTTATTTGATTCAAGTTCCCCATGCCATGCTAGTTAGGATATAAGCCTTGGAAAAATAATTATTTGCATGTATCTTAGACAAACATAGATCCAAGGTTTATTAGGGTTGCATGTACACTTAGGAAGTGTTAGAATGCTCAAAACCCATCAGTAGACACGTACTACTGAAAGCACAAGATATGTACCTGAGTCAAGGAAAGTGATAATGGATGATTATAAGGAACTTCCGGTGTGTGATCCTTTTTGTATGTAAAATAATTATTTATGTCTTGTGTGTTAGTATGGTTATGCCAGTGTTGGGTTTTGAGCATTCTAATACCTTGGATCTATGTTTTCTCTATTATACATGCAATTATGAACTTTCCAAGGTATTATCCTATCAAGCATACAATAATTGATACTTGGGTAATCAAATGGATAGAATACATACCTTTGTTGATGTAGCTTGTCTTCATGAAGCTTGAGTGCCTAGTACCCCAAGTGTGACACCTCAAATGGTTCACACAACACCAAATACACCTGGAATAGATTAGAGAGAAATCCACACTTCGTAAAAATCGGCTAGCCCTTTCTATCACACATAGTGGCCGATTTTGTCACGAATAAGATGCTTATATAGTTAGTGACAATTAGGGTAAACCCTAATTGTCTTGGCTTTCAATTTACTTGGATCCATGGGTTCAAATAAACCATGGAGCATCCTATGGGTTTTAGCCCAACTTGATAATCCATGGAGTCTTATCCCACAATACAAGTATGGATGATTTACACAATCAACCCATATATTTAATTAGTCTTCTTTTGATCACTTAATTAATTCTAGATTAATTCTTGATCAATACTAATTAAATAATCTTATTAATATATTAGAACTTATAATATATTAACATACCTTAAGTGTTATTTCTCTCATTATAGTCTATCCAAATGCATGATGCCATGCAACCCAAATGGACCTTGTCGGGTCGGGTCAAGTCTTACCAATTATAGTTATGGACTTAGACATTAATCCAACAGTCTCCCACTTGGATAAGTCTAAAACTATTATTGCAAGTATGACTTTAAGAACCGACTGGCAATCGTAGCTCTCAAAAGCTTATGTCGAACTCTGACATTGCCGATGATCTCTGACCTTTGTCAATGTCTTGTCCATTAGATAAGGGATCATATATTCCTCCATTCTAGATATCATATGGACTGAGACATGGATTATAATCATTCTCTCTGTCTATTTGTTGTTTCCCGATTTCCGATTTGTGATGACTGACTAATTAAACAAATCAAATCAGTCTAGGCCCGGTCGAGCACTTACATTTGTCATCACCAAATCATCGAGGGGCACACAGATATCGCTTTTATCCCGAAGGTAAAAGGAATGGATAAACTTCGAATCATATGGATTGTTCTACTACTTGCTGAATCATACACAAAGGCACGTTTTATAACATCGAGTTACCAATGCATTTTCATGCAATCAATGTATAACCAACTCATAGTAATAGCTCATATCTCTAGGCTTGAAGAATATAAGATATTATCGTCTCATGATCACTCGTGATAAAATCCATGAATCGATTCCAACGCGGGTTGAATCCAATACTCAGAACTTACGAGCACTCTTGTGTGTTGTAGCACCACCTTGTCCAACATCTTAAGCCTCTACAAGCACAACCCATGACAGTCATGATTCATATCTACTTCCAACATATGACCGACTGTGGATGGTTTGAATAACTTAGTCATTCAGAACAATGACCTAGTTATTCTGGAAGTCAAAACATGCAAAGTGAAACACAATAATAATCGAATCCAATATGGTCTCAGAACTTAGGAATATAAATAAACACATTTTTATTTATCACCATATGATTACACACTATTCATTGTATACTGTTTCAGCTATCAACTTTATTCTTGAATTTAAAACACTAGCTGTCCCATGCTCCAAGCATGTACACTATGTTTTCTAAACACTAGTCATGCCACACACCAAGTATGGACACTATGTTTGTCTATGATCTTTACTTTGCGAAATAGACCAATTGAACATAACTCCAATGATTCTCATTTCACAGTCCCAAATCCTTACTGCAAATGCAAGAATTCCAAATTCATGCCATTTACTGAAATCTGTTAAATTCTAAACTTATCTGCATTGATCCTCTTGTAATGATTATGCACAAAGTCACAAAGACATGACAACAAACACCACAGAGTATTCCAATGGAGATCAAATCCATGGAAACATCCTTCTTGCATTAAGTTTTTCTCATCTTACACAGATTGAATAATTTCTAACTTTGAAACATTTCCATATTCCATTTTGACTATCACTTCTGTACAAGAGTTACCTTCTTACAGATTATGTCAATATGGTCCTTCCAGAATTAACATTATACTTCCAACTGTCCCTGAGCAACCAATCTTTGGTAAACCTTACATTGTCCTCAACAATTGCTTAATCGTTTTAGTCATATCCAATTCTAGACCCTTTCCCTTATTGATTCCCCAGGCATTTGGAAAATTTTAGAAAGGACAAATATAGCACATGTAATCGATCCTATATCTGAAGCATATGGGACACGGTTCATGGTGTCTCACATAAAGACTAAACCAGTCTTTTGCTATAACATTTCCATTTCTATTTGCCAAGTTCTCATAATTCAGATTATGAAAAGGGATGTCATAATCATAATCAAATTTTAGAACACAAATAATGGACCCATACATAGAGTTTCCTTATGTTGAGCCATTCCAACATGAAATTCATATATATATCCTTGACTAAATACGATTAAAACCTGAATCTAAGCTTTTAGATTTGAGATGAAGTATAATTTCCTCTCCTTTAATTATAGCAAAACACTTTTTTCAACGAATTGAAACTTTTTTTTTCTTTAATTAACATTTCTAACTTGCAACCTTTATCATAATTATCATGCTCCCACTAACATGATGATTATTAGCATAACACTTATGCTCCCACTAGCTTTGACATGTATTCAGAAATCAGCTGAACTTCAGATTTATGATACTAGATTGCTTTCATAAAACTTTATCAATATCATACACCTTATCTTAGATAGCTCACAGGTGTGTCTAAACAATTTTAAGAACAATGAAAAGGGATGCCGTAATCATAGTGTCGATTGTTTAGACCCTTGCCACATCTCACAAGTCCATGTTAGTGTGTTGGTTAACCACACATGGTCCACTAACGACTTTGAGAATGCAAATATCACAATTGCTATCTAGCTAAAATCTACTTAGTGAAAGTGTTTCCTCACCATCATTTTCATGAATCGGAGAGAAACCTTATGACACTTAGATTTAATGGTGTATCTGTTCTTATCCATGTGAATTGTCAAAACCATAGTCACAAGACAAGGATAATGACAAATCCAAACTCATATGGACTGAACTCAATCTTAATTTCTTGTCATCTGGCAGCTCAACGGGGGAGGATGACTTCATGTGGTAACGTAACAATTGAATACATAGTAAAGAAAGCAATATAACCATCAAATATATAAATTGAAAGTTTACATTGTTAAAAGGTACATGTTCAAAACCAATTACAATATGATGCCAAAATATGAATTTAAACTGGCGACGCTACGTCCCTTCTTCAAAAGCTGACTGTTACCTGTTATTACTGAATCCCTGGGACATACAAGTAGTTTTGAAAGAGTAGATCAACATTTAAGCTGGTGAGTTTCATAAGTATTAAATGACAATTTTTGTATGAATTAAAATGAAATGTTTTGATTTTGTTTGTTTCTTCCTAGAAAATCCCATATTTTCTACTAGTATAAATGTAGCCTTCTATCAAGACCAATGTTTGTTTCTAGAAAATTTATGTTTTTCCGTATGTGGGTGGTAGTCTAGAAGTTCCAAAACTGTAACACAAAAATGTTTTTCATTCCTAATGTAGTTAATTTATGTGCGTTTAAAGTCGCCAAGACATCTGAAAAACCCCGTAAATCAATGCGTTTTTAACACTCCATGTGAGTTTTATAGCCATGCTATAGACTAGAAATGCCTATACACAACGTTCTTTAGGCGTTGGAATGTTCTGACGATTGTCACCCCAAATGGTGTACTATAGCCAACAGTCAGGGCGCGGGGTTGTCAGTCCCGTATAGATCTATACGCAAACACCATGCTCCCCCTCCAAGGGATTCTGGTATATAATACATGACATGAAATATGTACTCGAACGTACGTGAAGTTTAATGCCTCACAAAATTTAGTATAAAACAGATTTACGTGTGAAAATGTTCGTTTGTTCTTGTATATGAATATATCTCTTTGAAATAGTGTTTCTAGTATGTAAAAGTTCGTGATGTTCTCGTAAAACTATACCTATTACAGTTTTCTAAAAGTGCGTCTCGTTTGTATAGTAAACCCTAGTGAAATGCTCACTTGTTATGAAAGTATAACTTTTGTAGTGCCCAAAAATGGACACATATACATACAGTACAAGCAGAGTGTTTGATAACAACATTTTTTCATTTCAAAAGACAAGATATTATCGTGATATATTTTGCATACGAAAGTTTCCCTAATATAGTTATAAAACACATATGATTCCATTTATAAAAAGTGTATAATGAAACATTATATTACACACGATAATGATTGTGTGTTTTACTTGTGTTCCCCCCCTTAAAAGCATATAAAAGCGTTTATAAAACATTTAAATGTGCGGATTATAGGGGTATGAACTCACTTGAAAGATCGAAGAAGGCGAGATGAAAACCAAGCAGAATTTCGACTTGAGAAAGCGGATTTTCTCGGGATTCTCGGGAATCTGGGGAGCACAAACGACCTTCGGGACTCGAGCAAGGAAACCGGGGCTTCGGGATAGCACGTGCATGGAAAACGAGGCAAAAACACAAGAAGGCTGAGAGAAATTGAACCATTTCTTCCGAACCCTCACATCCCTTTTATAGGGGTTGGGAACCGCCTCGGTACACTGGGCGCGTGCGTCATGCGTGACCGCCTCCTCGACTGCCTCGGAGCTTCGGATGGGACGGGGTATAGCCTCGCATAGGGGCGACATGGACGATCTGAGGCCTAGTCCTCGAGTACGATGGGCGTACGAGCATATGCTGGGCGTAACTCGGATCGACCTGGTGACTCCTCCTTCGGATAATGCTGAGATTAAATAATAAAATTTATATTTTATTTATTTAATAAATGTCAAAAATTCATATCTTCTTCATACGAACTCCGTTTTAGACATTTTTTATATCCACACGTAGGTGAGACTACGCTCTACGACTTTCGTTTAGATTCCGTCGGCAAATTTTGAAATTATTTTTATTATTTGTTTTTAAAAGGTCGCGGTAAGAAAATTTCGTTAGAAATTCATAACTTCGTTATCTGACGTCTGTTTTTTCCAGACTTTTTACCGTTGCAAAAATATCGTCGAGACCTTCGATTCTCATTTAGGTCATTCCGGCCAAAAGTCGCTCGATCTCCGTTTCGAGTTTTTATCTGTTTGTCGCTAAGCCGAACTTGAAAAAAAAATCATAACCTCCTTATACAAAGTCAGATTTGGGCGTTCTTTTTACGTACGATCACGGTTTAATGACATCTAACATAGTAGGTAATTAACTAGAGACTTTTGGACATTTCATTTTCGAAGTTAATTTCATTATATCAAAAGTGGTTACAATACTTGACTTTTTAGGTCATTACATAGAGTTGAAATATCTGGTTGTCACATCATCCCCCCGTTAGAGGGATTTCGTCCCGAAATTTAAAGTATCAAAGATAATTGTGAATCAGAGAAAAAGATGAGGGTACTTTTGTTTCATCTGATCTTCGCGTTCCCACGTGAATTCAGGTCCTCGTTTGGCGTTCCAGCGAACTTTCACGATAGGTATGCGACTTTGTTTAGTTTGTTTGACCTCTCGGTCCATGATTTCTACCGGTTCTTCCACAAAGTTTAGGCTCTCGTTGATCTCGATCTAGTCGAGTGGAATAACAAGAGTCTCATCGGACAGACACTTTTTCATGTTCAAGACATGGAAGGTTGGATGTATGTTACTAAGTTCACATGGTAGATTAAGCTTTTAATCTACAGGGCCGATTCTAGCGAGAATCTCGAAAGGCTCTACGTATCTTCGATTTAGCTTTCCATGCTTTCCAAAGCGTATTAAGCCTTTCCACAGTGAGACCTTCAATAGAACACGGTCTCCTACCTAGAATTCCAAAGGTTTCCTCCTTTGGTCAGCGTAGCTTTTCTGTCGGTCTCTAGAGGCTTTCAACCGTTCACAAATTTGAACGATCTTTTCTGTCGTTTCCCGAATGATTTCCAGACCGGTGAGAGTGCTTTCAGGAACTCGTCCTTTAGCTAACTGTGTTTTGCCAACTTCAGCCCAGCAAAGAGGGGACCTGCACTTATGGCCATAGACGGATTCAAATGGAGCAGTCTTTATGCTCGTATGATAACTATTGTTGTATGAAAATTCGACAAGGGGTAAATGGATATCCTATGCCTTTCCAAAGTCAATCACAAAGGCTCTCAGCATATCTTCTAAGGTTTGTATTGTTCTCTCACTTTTCCCGTCTGTTTGTGGATGGTAGGTTGTACTCATGTCTAGCCTAGTCCCTAGGGAACTTTGTAGTGACTGCCAGAACCTTGACGTGAATCTACTATCTCTATCGGAGATAATGGATATCGGAACACCATGCAGTCACACTATTTCCCTTATGTAAGTTCTCGTAAGTCTCTCCATCTTGTCAGTCTCTTTGATTGGTAGAAATTGCGCGGATTTGGTCAATCTGTCGACGATGACCCATATGGTATCGATTCCACCCGTTGTCTTGGGCAACTTGGTTATGAAGTCCATAGTAATCCGTTCCCATTTCCATTCCGGTATCTCCGGTTGTTGTAGAAATCCTGAAGGTTTCTGATACTCGACCTTAACCTTAGCGCAAGTAAGACATTTACTTACGAAGGTAGCAATTTCTGCTTTCATGTTAGGCCACCAGTACAGTTTCTTAAGACCCAAATACATTTTATCTGAACTTGGGTGAATGGAATATCTTGTGTTGTGTGCTTCGGTCATGACCACGTGTCTGAACCCACCATCTTTCGGTGTCCATATACGGTCCATGAGATAATATGCTCCACCACCCTTGATTTCTTGATTCTTTTCCATTCCTCTCAGGGATTCACCTGTCACATTTTCAGGTTGCAAAGCTTCCAGTTGATCCTCACCTTAATTTGTGTGGATAACTGGGAATGGATACTCATAGTCAGAGATTTGACTCTCCGACCAGTGTATTCTTTTCGACTGAGGGCGTCAGCTACTACATTGGCCTTGCCAGGATGATAACGAATTTCACATTCATAGTCATTGAGTAGCTCGACCCATCGTCGTTGTCGCATGTTGAGCTCCTTCTGATCGAAAATGTGTTGAAGGCTCTTGTGGTCGGTGAAGATAGTACTCTTTGTTCCGTACAGGTAGTGTCTCTAGATCTTCAGAGCAAATACCACTGCTCCTAACTCAAGATCATGTGTTGTATAGTTTACTTCGTGTATCTTAAGCTGACAGGAGGTATAGGCAATAACCTTCCCTCTTTGCATAAGAACACAACCAAGTCCTTGATTTGATGCATCGCAATACACTACGAAATCTTCTATCCCTTTGGGGAGGGATAGTATCGGTGCAGTGCACAAAGCCTGTTTCAGTGTTTGGAACGCCTTCTCTTGTTTTGCTTCCCAGTCAAAGGCCATGCCTTTCTGGGTCAGAGTAGTAAGAGGTTTCACAATGCTGGAGAAGTTCTTTATGAATCTGCGATAGTAGCCAGAGAGATCTAGAAATTAACGAATCTCTGTAGGCGTCTTTGGTGCCGACCAGTTCTCAATGGCCTTAATTTTGGAGAGGTCCATGTGTATCCCCTTTTTTCTAAAAACATGGCCCAAAAATTCGACTCTTCGAATCCAAAATTCGCATTTAGAGAACTTCGCATAGAGCTTCTCCGATCGTAATGTTTCTAAGATTTTTCGTAGGTGCTGACTATGCTCTTCCTTACTTCGGGAGTAGATAAGTATATCATCGATGAAGTCGATGACGAACTGATCCAAGTCAGGACAGCACACCCTATTCATTAGGTCCATGAATACCGCTGATGCGTTGATTAATCCGAACGGCATCACTACAAATTCGTAGTGTCCATAACGGCTTCGGAAGGCTGTCTTGGGAATATCCTCCTCTAGTACTCGTAATTGGTGATATCCGGATCGTAAATCTATCTTTGAGAAGTAGTTTGCTCCTTGAAGTTAATCAAATAGGTCGTCAATGCAGGGCAGAGGGTAACGATTTTTTACAGTAAGTTTGTTCAGTTCTCTGTAGTCAATGCACATACGGAACAATCTGTCTTTCTTCTTTACAAACAAGACCGGTGCTCCCCAAGGTGAGAAGCTTGGTCTAATGAATCCTTTTTGGTGGAGTTCATTAAGCTGATTGGAAAGTTCTTGCATCTCTGCTGGTGCTAGACGATAAAGCGATTTTGCTACTGGGGTAGCCCCTGGAACTAAGTCGATTCTAAACTCGACTTGACGTTGCGGTGGTAATCCCGGTAGATCTTCTGGGAAGATATCGGGAAATACGCGTACTTCTGGAATGCTCTTAATGTTCTATACTTCCTGACTTGTATGGACGATGTGTGCAATAAATACATGATAATCCTTCCGCAAACACTTTCGAGCTTGGATGCACGAAATGATGCGGAGGTTTGTACTTGATTTGTCGCCATAAATCACTAATGTTTCGTCGTTAAGGAGATTAAGGCGAACTGCTTTCTCAAAGCACATGATGTCGACGCGAAGAAGACTTAACTAATCCATGCCAACTATGACGTCGAAACTTTTAATTTGGACCGGCATGAGGTTGATTGGGAAAGAATGACCGTCTAAAGTTAATGTACAAGCCATGTATATGCAGTTAGTGTTTTCCGTTTTTCCGTTTGCCATTTCTATAGTGAATGATTTTTCTAACATGCTAGGTTTATGTTTAAGTAAGTGAATAAAGTTTTGACTCACGAAGCTTCTCTCTGCTCCACTATCGAATAGTATGCATGCATATGAATTATCGAGAAGAAACATACCAACAACCACTGTAGGATCAGCTATGGCTTCTTCGTGGCCAATAGCCGAAACTCGTCCCACCCCGCCGGTATTCGCTGCCTTCGGGCAGTTCCTTTTGTATTGGCCCACCTCGCCACAACCGTAGCAAGCTTGGCCTACACCAGCGTTGGGAACTTGAGTGATCGGCTTTACGGGGGCTTTGCAAAAACGGACAGTGTGTCCCTTTCTGTTGCAGTTGGACCACTGCATCTCCCGACAAGGTCCATGGTGGTGGTAAGTGCATTTGGTGCACTTTGGAAGGTTACCCACATAAGGCTTTGTTAGGTAGAGATTTGTAGGAACAGTAGTAGGTACAGTAGCAGCATTCACTGTAACTAATTGTTGTTTCTTCGAGGATTCTTGGTAATACCCACTCTTCCCCTTATTCCATCCTCTCTTCTTGTTATTGTTGTTGTTGCTTCCCTTTTGTGGTTCTGGTGCAGAAATTGTTGAGTTTTGATGACTTCCGTGATCAATAAGAGATTGTGCCAGCTCCTTGGCACTTTCAAAAGTGTCAGGTTTTGAAGCTAACACGCTTGACTGAATTTGGGATTTTGGCAAGCACTACTTGCGACGTAGGTTGCGCTTGGAGCTTGACTCCGCATCCGATTGCTTTGATTCCATAAGAAGCCTATCAAAGGCGGCTTGTTGTTCCCTCAATTCAGAGAGGGCTGCAATCATTTGTGTTTGGAATGCTTCGTTTTGGAGTTGGGCATTGTCCTGAGCTCTGTCTAGCCTACGGATGTCGGAAGTGTGAACCCGTACTTCCACGTTGACTTCCCGAATCTGGCTAGCTTGAACTCCGGATTGGTAGGACTGGTTGGCTAGCTTGCCCACCATGACTGGGAGTGCTCGATCGGCTGAACCTCTACCGCGGACATCGTAGAAGTCTCGACACATTCCGTAGGGAGGGCGTAGACTTTGTTGTTGGCTCCAATGGTGGAGGTGACTTCCCCAAATGGGAGTCGGTCCTTGAAAGTTTCTCACGAAGACGGGAGGTTGTGCGGGTGGTGGGTTAATTACTCCCGGCTCTGAGTCGGTACCGGAGTCCTCCTCTTCATCCAATTCTATGGGTTCTTCGTCCTCCAAAAGATCCTCTTCGATCCATCCCCCGTTGCCTTAGTTGGGATAGTAGGGGTCGCCGGGGTGGTGAAATCAAGCCATTTGACTGTACGAGAATAGGGTTATAAGAATTGAATAAAATTTGGAACATGTAAGACTAAACATGTAAGTTAAGCAATTTTATGTAACAAATACTCCTATAGTATTTAAATTCGTGTGTTTGATTCTTGTGATGTTTTGTTAAGTTTCGACTTCTTGCTCACTACGAGCATTCCTCGATATACATTGGTCTGATTTCGGATAAATATAGTTGATCACGCTATATTTGGCCCAAATCTGATTACATATATCGAGTCTTAATCGTAGAGTCCAACTTTTCTAAATACTTTTTGTATAGCTATAATCATGAAAATAAGTTGTTGTATGCATGTATTTGTACTTAAATGATCTAACAATTTAAGTTAAACGAAACGCGGCTTAGGCGTAAAAATAAAAAAAAATGTTTTGTCAGAGGGTATTAGTCCTTAAGAATTTATAGTTTGTATATCTTATGTGGTTCGATATACTTAGTTTACTATAAACAATGCTCTGATACGAATATGTCACACCCCCAAACCGGAACGGCGGAAACGTTCGGGGGCAGATGACTTCATGTGGTAACGTAACAATTGAATACCTAGTAAAGAAAGCAATATAACCATCATATATATAATTGAAAGTTTACATTGTTAAAAGGTACATGTTCAAAACCAATTACAATATGATTCCAAAATATGAATTTAAACTGGCGACGCTACGTCCCTTCTTCAAAAGCTGATTGTTACCTGTTATTACTGAATCCCTGGGACATACAAGTAGTTTTAAAAGAGTAGATCAACATTTAAGTTGGTGAGTTTCATAAGTATTAAATGACAATTTTTGTATGAATTAAAATGAAATGTTTTCTTTTTGTTTGTTTCTTCCTAGAAAATCCCATATTTTCTACTAGTATAAATGTAGCCTTCTATCAAGACCAATGTTTGTTTCTAGAAAATTTATGTTTTTCCGTATGTGGGTGGTAGTTTAGAAGTTCCAAAACTATAACACAAAAATGTTTTTCATGCCTAATGTTGTTAATTTATGTACGTGTAAAGTCGCCAAGACGGCTGAAAAACCCCGTAAATCAATGCGTTTTTAATACTCCATGTGAGTTTTATAACCATGCTATTGACTAGAAATGCCTATACACAACGTTCTTCAGGCGTTGGAATGTTCTGACGTTTGTTACCCCAAATGGTGTACTGTAGCTAACAGTCAGGGCGCGGGGTTGTCAATCCCGTATAGATCTATACAAAAAGACCATGCTCCCCCTCCAAGGGATTCTGGTATATAATACATGACATGAAATATGTACTCGAACATACGTGAAGTTTAATGCCTCACAAAATTTAGTATAAAACAGATTTACGTGTGAAAATGTTCGTTTGTTCTTGTATATGAATATATCTCTTTGAAATAGTGTTTCTAGTATGTAAAAGTTCGTGATGTTCTCGTAAAACTATACCTATTACAGTTTTCTAAAAGTGCGTCTCGTTTGTATAGTAAACCCTAGTGAAATGCTCACTTGTTATGAAAGTATAACTTTTGTAGTGCCCAAAAATGGACACATATACATACAATACAAGTAGAGTGTTTGATAACAACATTTTTCATTTCAAAAGACAAGATATTATCGTGATATATTTTGCATACGAAAGTTTCCCTAATATAGTTATAAAACACATATGATTCCATTTATAAAAAGTGTATAATGAAACATTATATTACACACGATAATGATTTTGTGTTTTACTTGTGTTCCCCCCCCCCCTTAAAAGCATATAAAAGCATTTATAAAACATTTAAATGTGCGGATTATAGGGGTATGAACTCATTTGAAAGATCAAAGAAGGCGAGATGAAAACCAAGCAGAATTTCGACTTGAGAAAGCGGATTTTCTCGGGATTCTCGGGAATCTGGGGAGCACAAACGACCTTCGGGACTTGAGCAAGGAAACCGGGGCTTCGGGATAGCACGTGCACGGAAAACGAGGCAAAAACGCAAGAAAGTTGAGAGAAATTGAGCCATTTCTTCGGAACCCTTGCATCCCTTTTATAGGGGCTGGGAACTGCCTCGGTACGCTGGGCGTACGCGTGCGTCATACGTGACCGCCTTCTCGACTGACTCGGAGCTTCGGATGGGACGGGGTATAGCCTCGCATAAGGGCGACGTGGACAATCCGATGCCTAGTCCTCGAGTACGCTGGGCGTAACTCGGATCGACCTGGTTACTCCCCTTCGGATAATGCCGAGATTAAATAATAAAATTTATATTTTATTTATTTAATAAACTTCAAAAATTCATATCTTCTTCATACGAACTCCGTTTTCGACGTTCTTTATATCAACGCGTAGGTGAGACTACGCTCTACGACTTTCGTTTAGATTCCGTCGGCAAATTTTGAAATTATTTTCATTATTTATTTTTAAAAGGTCGCGGTAAGAAAATTTTATTAGAAATTCATAACTTCGTTATCTGACGTCTGTTTTTGCCAGACTTTTTACCGTTGCAAAACCATTGTCGAGACCTTCGATTCTCATTTAGGTCATTCCGGCCAAAAGTCGCTCGATCTCCGTTTCGAGTTTTTAGTTGTCTATCGCTAAGCCGAACTTGAAAAAAAATCATAACTTCCTTATATGAAGTCAGATTTGGGCGTTCTTTTTACGTACGATCACGGTTTAATGACATCTAACATAGTAGGTAATTAATTAGAGACTTTTGGACATTTTATTTTCGAAGTTAATTTCATTATATCAAAAGTGGTTACAATACTTGACTTTTTAGGTCATTACATAGAGTTAAAATATCGGGTTGTCACACTGCCATTGCTTCCAAGTCGTTGTGCAACCAATTGAGAACTCTAAGAACTCATATGCAAAGCCAACTTTCACTGGAATGGGCACAGAATATGTCAACACGATAGGTTATAAACCTCAAGTCGTGTGCTAGTGAAGAACTACAGGATTTATTCTTGATTAGTTCTTGAGACTTTCAAGACCTTTAAGACTCTCACTGTCCTCTTGACATATAAGACTTTCTTTTCAGATATTCAAGAGATAGTGTGGATTCTAATCAAGACAAACACTTCACACAATTGGCCTTAGTTGGTCATTGTTTTATCCAAAACATCACAACTTACCAATTTCAAATGTACAAGAGTAGAAAACTTTTACTCTTACATTTGACAAGTGATTTAAAACTTCTTTAAGACATGTCACTGAAGTTACAATCTTAGAGTATAACTATAAGAATCGTTTTGGAATGAAATATGACTCATCTTCTTGATTTAACCACTTCAACAATTCATAACTCCTCTTTTTAGCTACTAGAATGCACTTACATGATGAATTGTGATAAGGTCTCTTAATCATTAAGATGATTATATAACATGATACTAAAGTACTCTCCCATCTTTTTAGATTTGAGAAACTTTTTTCCTTCTGCCTAATTTGATTCTTCTCATTCGTTCTGCCATACACTGAAATTTTTTTCCACTGCTTTAGAATTATACTTAAGCCTGTAAGTATAACCATATTTACTAAACTTTAGTATGATGAATAGTCTTATCGATCTTTTATGGTGGACTTAATCAGTTCACAAGAATGTACTCGATCCCTTAGTCCTTTCACTTGACTCACACATCCATGTGAACAAGTAGTTAGTCTTAATTTTCCATTGCTCGAAAGTTCTCATTCATCATACTATACAATTTGCATGATTGCAAGTTTCGGTCCAATTGGAACTTGGGTGATGAGAATCTTCCCTTATTTTGTAAATTTAGACACTACCACGTATGAAAGAATCAAATTCATATTTCCCCTCTTGCTCTTAATGGAATCTTATAAGCAACACAGATTTTCACAAATGCCACTGTAAGGATATTTTAAAATAAATAAAATCAAAAGATTTACCTTTTATTTTAAAACTTTACGGAAAACCTTATACTTACAATCCATATGAAAACTTGTTGTTTTCTATTCCTAAGAAAAATATCATAACTCTTAAGAAGTAGCTCAAGAATCCGATCTTCAAACTATGCGATAGAAATCCATCTACACGATCAGATTCAACATATTCTTTCTTTTAGTTTCTTCACTTTTATTTATTCTTAAAACATCAACATGTGACCCAGTCACATCATTTATCAAGAATCTCAGAATAGAAACTTAGTAGAGTTAGATAGTGGACTTTACCTGAAGTAGAGTCAAACTTATTGACTTTAACATCCTTAGGTAAAATTGGCAGCTTCGCAGCTAATGCCCCTTCCTTTGTCAATATAAACATATGGACCCTTTGGTAATGGTATGTAGGACTATCATAGACTTAACTTTTCTCTTTACCATGTGGTAATGGAAGTGAGAGCTTTACTGGATATCCAATCTCATCATTGTCAATGTCCAAAAAAAAGTATTAGGAACTTGATCTTAGCAAATAGATAAGATCATTAAGGGTCTTGTCAAAGTCTGTTTCATAGGAGTCCCAAAGGAACTCACTATGTGACTTAGAAAGTAGTTGAGCCACCAACTTTCTCAAGACTTTTACACCCAAGCTATAAAATATTTGAAGGTAGGTGAATGACGATTCACCAATTTCCACAATGAAAAACGAAATGTATTATTAGGTTTTATTTGATTTTGAAACTCCTAGATCTTTTAAGATTCATTGAACTTTTCAATGGCATGTTTCAATCTCGAGTGTGCCCTTCAGGTTTTGTGACTGGGATGCCGAGGATCACAAAACAAGGTGTGAAGTAACCATGCAAATATATTTGGTACCCTTAATATTTACCCCTTAATCGATGTGCCGGTTAACCACACACGTTCCACTGATACTATGATAAATATTAAGTTACCCTTTGCCTACCTTGTTAAGTCTAGGTTAGTGTGCCGGTTAACCACACACGCTTCACTAACAGCTTAAACAAAGTGCAAAGTGTAATTTCATGGATTAGCACCTTATTCACATTTTCCTAAGTAACTAAGATTGGGTATTAATAAGAGTTTAGTTACTTAGTATTTATCATTAATACTTTTAATGAAGGGAGAATTTTAGTCCTTGTCCTACCCGTTCGGCTAACAACCCTCCACCAGTCAAGGAAGCAGTGGGTGAGAGTGGACACCCATTAAAATACCATTTTATAGGCAGTAACCTTATACCCCCTTATAGATCGGCTTCCTGAATGAGGCCTACTAACGGTAAGACTGACTTTACTCTTATATATATATATATATATATATATATATATATATATATATATATATATATATATATATATATATATATATTATCAACTTATATTATTATAAAGTATAAGGGTTGAATTTTAACTTTTAAAATTCTAAGGCTTAACTTGGAATTAAAGTATTCATAAGAGAAAACTTTTCAAATTCCAAAACATGAGGGCATGTTTTGAAACTATTCAAAACTAATTAATTCCATAACTTATGTGTTTAAAGTACTTTTAGTTAAAAGACTCTTCAAGTTCCATAACTTGAGGACAAGTTATGGAAGACTTTAAACTATTAAAAGAATGTAACTTTTCTTTATTTTGTAACCTATGGAATTAATTAAGGTTACACATTTTATTACTTAATGAAGTGACTCTTGAACCTCCATAACTTGAGGACAAGACTCTTCACTTTTTGTAACCATTGCCAAGTTTTATGAGTTTTATGAAACTTAAATGTTACCTTTCATGTAACTTGAGGACAAGTTAGAGAAACACATTTTAGAATCAACTCTTAGATTAATGATCTAACAATTCATCGAGTGCACGAACCAACTTGGCGAGTTGGATGCTTTTTGCCTTGGACTCGGCGAGTCTGCTGTGCAGACATCACCAAAATTCAATTTTTCAGCTAATTTTGCAAGTATAACAAGAAAACAAGCCTACACTTTGATACCATTGTTGGGTTTTGAGCATTCTAACACTCCTAAGGGTACATCCAACCCTAAATACCTTGGATCTATGTTTTCTCTATTATACATGCAATTATGAACTTTACAAGGTATTACCCAATCCAACATACAATAATTGATACTTGGTTAATCAAATGGATAGAATACATACCATTGTTGATGTAACTTGTCTTCATGAAGCCTGAGTGCCTAGTGCCCCAAGTGTGACACCTCAAATGTGTGACAACCCGATATTTCGAGACAATGTAATGTAAAACCGATCAAATCTAGATCAAAATATAATCTTCCTAAAATCTTATTTTGGTTAATTAAAGTAGTGGGAATCGTATCAAGGTTTTCGTACATATAAAGAACCCAAAAATCTGACTACGGATGAAGAAGTTATGAATTTTTGAAGAAATTCTTTAAACACGTCATTTTAATAAATAAATAATAAAAATAATTTCGGAATTTGCCAACGAAATCTAAATGAAAGTTGTAGATCTTGGTCTCACCTTCGCGTGGATATAAAGAACACCAAAAACGGAGTTCGTATGAGGGAGATATGAATTTTAGAAGTTTATTTAAAATAAATATAAATTTAATTATAAACTGCCGGTATTATCCGAAGGGGAGTAATCGGATAGGACCGAAGTACGCCCTGCGTACCTTCGTACGCCCCGCGTACTCAGATCAAGGGCGTCGGATCATCCACGTCGCCCTATACGAAGCTACCGACCCGCCCGTCCGACCCGTCGTCCCATCCGAAGTGCGTAAGCGATGACGTATCGTACGCGCTGCGTACCCTCATACACCCAGCGTACCGAGGCGGTTCAGCACCCCTATAAAAGGGACGCGAGGCTTTCCGGAAATTTTGCTCACTTCTCTCTTTTCTCTCATGATCTTGCCTCGATTTCCGTGCCCGTTCAAACCCGAAGCTCTGGTCTTTTTGCTCAAGTCTCGAGGGTCAATTTTACTCCCGAGATTCCCGAGAATCCCAAGAAAAATCCATTTCCCGAGACGAAACTTTGCCCGGTTTTCCATCTCGCTTTCTTCAATCAATCAAGTGAGTTCATACCCCTTAATTTACCTTTTAAATGTTCTATAAATTCTTTTATATGCTTTCAAGGGGGGGATACAAGTTAAATACTTATAGTTATTGCTTCAATCACATATGATTGCATTAATCACATGTGATTAATAACTAGGGAAACCAGTGATTTTATCACTATTCAAACTGTCTATCAAACTGTTTTACCTCAAAATGTTTTCCAAACCCATTTACTTTTCAAATTTATACTACAACTGTGATTTGAACAAATGTTCCTTATACTTAAACTGTGTTAATCAAATCTATGCCTTCAAATCGTTTTATAGATTGACATCAAGTCGATCTTTCTTTAAAAATAATACTTATGTTTCAAATGTCATATAAATACTTATTTACGCTTTTATATTATAAATTGCATGCCCATATATGTATAGATGTATAAATAATGTTTAAAGGGCTTAGGAAGGCCATCCACCCTATTTCCTTTTTCTCGATTTGGATGTGGTCTGGTGGGATTTTGGGTGACCATCCGAAGGTCGTTTCCATATTAATTATATAGCAAATATACATATATAGACATAAAAGTACTTCCATATTCATACGTACTAGACGCATCATTAGTAAGTTACCATCGGGGTAACACAGGATCATACTATTACAACTGCTAGATCAATGAGTCAGTTCATTCATGAGTCTATACTAGGAAGAGAATAGATGCAACTATACTATGAGAACATATACAACTATACTAGGACGAGAACATTTCATCACATATGCAAGAATACGATAACAAATGTAATCCACTGTATCGGAGCATGCCTTAAATGTCATGGCCCGAGTTGTAGCCAGAATTCTCTTGGAGGGAGAGCGTTGAGTTTGCGTATAGATCTATACTGGATTGACTATCCTACACCTTGCTGTTAGCTACAGCCGGACCTGCAGGTCTGCGGGTGCCAAACGTCATTCCGTTATTACGACCGTTCTTTATGTCGTTGTTATCAGTCGATAGTATGGTGCAATTATCACATTATACCTTAATACAAATATGGTTTAAGGTAGTTAGTACAGCAGTAGTTCCTATAATACAAAACTACAGTACTACAATGATTTACCCATTACATTTTTAGTGATAACCTCACTTAAACTTTAATGTACAAACTATATTTTGTTAAAAGATAGTTACACTTGGGAAATTTCACACTGTTACATCAAACAAGCATACAAAACAGTTAAGCCTTGGTAGAAGGCTACTTTAATAGAAAATATAGGTTTTTCTGAGAGATTCAAACTTTTACAAACACTTACATATATTTTACAACTTATACCTGCGACAGGTTCAAGCGTTTTCAATAACAGACACCGACACTAAAACACTTATAAACTCACCAGCTTAATGCTGATAAACTCTTTCGAAATAACTTGTATTCTCAGGTCATCAGTAGACAGGTACCGATGCCAGCTTTTGAGATGATGGAGCGCATTCAAGACTCATCATATTATTATTTTGATTTACCTTATATTTTTGGTGTCTAAAAACTGTACAGAACACGCTTGTATTAAAATTATATATTTAATGCAATGGATGATGTTGTTTGCTATTTTCATTTACTGTGTTGTGATACTTTACATGACGTCCTCCGCCCCAGAACATTTCCGCCGTTCTTGGTTTTGGGGTGTGACAAAATGGTTCACACAACACCAAATAGACTTGGAATATATTAGAGAGAAATCCACACTTCATAAAAATCGGCTAGCCCTTTCTATCACACATAGTGGCTGAATTTGTCAAGAATAAGATGCTTATATAGTTAGTGACAATTAGGGTAAACCGTAATTGTCATGGCTTTCCATTTCCTTGGATCCATGGGTTCAAATACAACATGGAGCATCCTATAGGTTTTAGCCTAACTTGATAATCCATGGAGTCTTAGCCCACTATACAAATATGGATGATTTACACAATCAACCCATATATTTAATTAGTCTTCTTTTGATCACTTAATTAATTCTAGATTGATTCTTGATCAATACTAATTAAATAATCTTATTAATATATTAGAACTTATAATATATTAACAAACCTTAAGTGTTATTTCTCTCATTATAGTCTATCCAAATGCATGATGCCATGCAACCCAAATGGACTATGCCGGGTCGGGTCAAGTCTTACTAATTATAGTTATGGACTTAGATATTAATCCAACAGCCACACGGTGGAGTAGGAGGTTCGGGATTTGGGTCTGGTTCAGGCGATGGAACAGGAATGATTGACAAGGGACTACACTAGTTTATCGCATCTGAGATTACGCAAGGTATCCATCCTATGACTTGGGTGATGTTCGGGCTAATCAAGGAAGTGTTCATTGAGATGATATAGGAGCGCTTCCAGGCCTTTCGGTTCGAGATCTCCACCGGGTAGTATGGAGCCAGTACCCTCACATTCAAGGATTTCAGGAGATATGGGCACTAGACTTCTTCGGAATGAAAGACCCATTGCCTCCGGGTGGTGGATAGCGGACATGGAGTGTGACCAATTAAGGAGCTTCCACCCTGAAGGGTTGAAGGTGAGGTTTGATGCGAGTTGTCTAAGGGAGCGAGCCCATGATTGGCGGGAGGAGGTTGGATATGCTTTAGGATCACCAACTATTGTGTGTATCACCTAGCCTGACTTTGTGACCTGATTCTGAGCAGAGTTTTTACCAGATGTCAAGGTACAACAACTGGTGAGGGAGTTCTAGGACCTACAATAGACGACCGAGGTCATGATAGAGACTTTTTGGGTTCAAAGTTATTCATGAATGACTTTGTAATGGTTTGACTCTTGTAAACCCACTTTCACATTGTATTGATGCCTAGTGACATGAGAGACAGATAGATAGAAAGCTAGACAAAGAGAGAAAGAGAGAGAGAGAGAGAGAGAGAGAGAGAGAGAGAGAGAGAGAGAAATGTAAGAACCTCTATATATAGTGGGTTACACACCATTTGTAGATGTGTGCTTGAGAGATGTAGTTCATAGTGACTATTGAGTGAGATATTTATGGAGAGCTAGTCTAGTACCTTTTTTGTACTCATTCCTATGACCGAATGCATATTTTTGCACCCAAATCATCATGTTCTTTGTGTTCTTTAATTCTGCATACCAAATCGAATGCTCATAATTCACTACAATATGTAAGATCAAAGCAATTTTTGAAGAAACGGTTCTCGGTTTGGTTATATACAACACAATTGGAACGTTTATGGTGACTCTCTCAATGATCTCTTAAAATCTCTTTAATTCGTGCTTGAGTTTTTGAATTTTTTTTTATCATTTTTACTCATTGGACCAATTTTTTTTTGAAAAAACGATTTCTTATGATCCAATATTTTTTTTCATTAATCAAGCCAAATCCAATCGAATATTCTTTTGTTCGATTCAGTTCTAGATTGAAAATGTTCATTTGAATCAAAATTTGGCCAAAAACTATCCATTATTGTTCATTGTTTATTAAATCAAATTTGTGAACAAATATTTTGGATCCGATAATGTTCTAGTTCATATCTTGAGCCTATAAATGATTTTGATCCAAATTTCGAGATCTGTTACTAATCATGTCCATTTTCCATTTTTGTGCCCATAAGTGTCTATTGATTTGATATCTTTATTTGAGCCCAAAAGTCATCAAATGTGTTTGACTCTAAATTGCTGATGTTCATTGTGCATCGTCGTCAAACACTTTGTCGGTTGTAGCTTATGAAGAGCATGTCTCGATTTTTTGATCAACGTGTTCTTGTGTTCCATTTTCGTTTCAAGTTTCTGATTAATTGATTTGAAATATTAATTAATCAGAACCAGTGAATCGATTTTATATGAGTTGTTGTATTACAAATCGATGATGATCTTGAACTTGAGAAATCATCAAAAGATCAAAATAAGATTCGCTATGGGAACGTGATTTGGATGTCGAACACTTCTGGCTAGTTCGATATGTGAACAAGCAATTTCGATGTTAGGGGTCATGATTTATGCTTCGTTCTGAGTTGGTTCGTTTTTGATATCGAAATCAGTTATGTCTTTTGGATTTAGAGATTGGAGGTCTTCGCTATTGGTAGATTGAGCTTGATGGTCAGACTATGTTGGTTGGAATAATTCCATATGCAATAGACGAGTTCAACATGAGAAAATTTTCATCGTTCGCTAGAGGATACCAAAGTGAAGAAGAAAGCAAATGTGTCGATTCAAATCCCTCTACTTTCACCGAATTGCCAATATTAACCCACATTCGACATGGGGTCATAAATGTGCAAAATGCTGAATTTCCATTTCAAAATACCTATAGTTCTCGCATGTTGGCAAAATTTATGTAATTTCCACATAGTGCCAAAAATTTTGAGAAATGAGAATATTTTCAAAACAGATCCTTGAAGTTAATGCGAATTGACACTTCTTGCCCAATTTAACAATTGAGGTAAAGTTTCGCATTTGAGGTTGTTTTAGGCGCAACAGGTTACTGGAGAATTTCAAAATAGACAATTTAAACACAAAATTTTGAAAATTCGTTAAAGGTGGTTCGAGAATAAATCAAATTCGAAAATTGTGATATTTTTGGATTTATGGATTTATATAAAACGTTTATGCCATGTGTTAAGGCGGAGTTTTGTATGGAAAATTCCGAATTGAGGGCTTTCTCATTCATTTTCGGTTTTATAATCATATTTCGGTTATAAAAATGGGGGAGAATTAAATACGAGAAATCGAAAGTTGAATTTTTCATATTACGCTGACCTGAAGACTGAAGTGACCTTGATAAAATGAAGTTTATGAACTGATTCGAATATTTTTAATTATTTTTTAAGTTTTGTTTGTTATTCTCCAATTTGGCTATTAAAAGGGTAGGCTTTTGGGTCATTGACCCTCACAATTATTCTTGGAAATATGTTGGTCGTATTCTTAAAGAATGTAGTTGATCATGCTACACTCATCCCTAATACGATTACATGCTGCCCAGGTTTAATCGCAACGTCAAATTTCCCCAAAGACTTATGTAGGTTATTTTTATGCTCATTTTCTAAGATGCATAGGTAAGTGGGTATTTTATTTATATTTAGAGTTATTTTTAGTCCCTTTTTGTTTATTGTTGCATATCATGTATGGTTAGATATGCCAGTTCACTATAAACAATGCTCTGATACCAATCTGTCACACCCTAAAACCAGACGGCGGAAACGTCCGAGGGCTTGTGTGACAATTAATTGAAATATCATCACAATGAATATACATGAAACATAACACAATTATCACCAAACATTACATAATACAATTGGTATTGTTCACATCAAGTATGTTGTCTTAGATTACATATCCAAAAATATTAATTGTATGATGATTAACATTACACAAAATAAATCCCTACACTTGAAAGTTTCCCCTGCTTAACAGTTACCTAAGAATACAAGTTATTTTGAAAACGGTCAACATTTATAATGTTGGTGAGTTCATAAGCATATTTGATTGAAAGATTTCGTATTGTTTGTGTAACCCAAAAAAACCGATATTTTCTAAAAATTCTCTGAAAATGACGTAATGATCAAGTATATATATGTGTGTGTGATTTTCATTGTAAAAACATGTATAAGTAAGTAATCCAAAATTTTCCTTGTATTATATTTGTTGTAAGTAGAAGGTAATGAGTAATAGTATTTCCCCAGAAAATCTGATATTTTGTGATTTATAAAAATATTGTGGTCCTTGCATTATCGTATCATTTGTTTTGAATCATTATGATTTACAAATTTTGATTTCCGTAATGTTGTGATGGTAATGGATCTCTATGTGAGTCGTTATAACAATGCATGATAGTGACTAATTCTCCTGTCTTGACATTTTTCAAATGTTGGTTTTGATCAAGGTTTTGTCACCCTAGATTGACCTAGTTTAACTGTAGTGTACAGCTCAGGTGTGGGGGAGTCACCCCCATATAAATCTATACACAAACTCTCGCTCTCCCTCTAGGAGACTCAAATTATAACTACATGCTACGACCATACACTCAATGGTGACAACCGAAAAGTCTCACTAGATCCCAATTATTGTGTGACAACCCGAAATTTCTTATTGCCTTGAAAGCTTAGCCATTTAACCCAAATAAATGCCAGACTTTTCCTGCTATCATTTAGCACAAGTTAGAGTCTGTCCGAGCAATCTGAGCCCAATATAATTCAGGAATAAGTGTTGGGGTGTAACATCCCGAAATAGCAAGAGTAGAGTTGAAGGACTAAAAGTGTAAATTTTGAAGGGCAACTCGAAGAGTCCATGGATGGACTCAGCGAGTAAGGTTGCGACTTTGGCCGTGAGTCAAGTGGCCTACTCGGCGAGTCCAAAGATGGACTCGGCGAGTAGGTGCTGAGTGGAGAAAACCCTAAATCTGGGGAATGAGCCCTATTTAAAGAACATTATATCCTCTTCCCACCCTCTTTAATCCCCCTTGAAGTCCAGAAACGCTAGGAAGCGTGATTGAAGAAGATTGGAGTGTATTTGGAGCTTGGGGAGGTATTTGTTGAAGGAATCTTGAAGGAGAAGAGGCTTAGATCAAAGGGCTTTGCTTGGATTCGAGTTTCATTGCAGTTGGGGCATTCTCTTGGAGGTAATATCTCGTTCTTGAGCTATCAATCATATAGATTCATCATTTTGGGGTTTGTGGGGAGTATATTTTGGTATGTTTTAGAGTTTGGAGGTTAGATCTGAGGTTGCTACCTCAGATCTGGAATATTGAAGGCCCAGAGTGCATTAAAGTCCCTGTGTTTGGGTGCTTAGTGAAGCCATCATGTCCCAAACCCTAGTTATAAAGTGAATAAGGCCTAGATCTCTTTGGATTCACGTAAAGTTTGCCACTTTACGTGATGGATGAGTTGTAGGAGGCTAGATCTATGTTTTGGAGCAATTGCATGGTCTGGAATGCTTCTATATGGATTCAGATCGGTGGTACTCGGCGAGTCACATGGGTGAACTCGACGAGTTTCTTGAAGATGAGCTGGGACTTGACGAGTTGGAAGAACAACTCGGCGAGTTGGATGAATATGGCCTGGAACTCGGCGAGTAGGTTGAAGATAGCCTTAGACTCGGCGAGTCTGTTCTTGGACTTGGCGAGTCTTGTCGAAGAGTCCCGATATTCTCTGGTTGAGTCGAGAATCGGTGAGTCAAGGGATGACTCGATGAGTTGTGGGCGAGTGGACTCAGAGTTGTTGGACTCGGCGAGTCTCGGGGTGACTCGGCGAGTTAGGTCACAGATTGAGTGAAGTTTTGAGTATGGGAACTCGGCGAGTCATTGGGTTGACTCGGCGAGTAGGGTCAGTCAGGGGTTGACTTTGACCTTACCTTTGACCAAGGGTTAACCAGTGGTTTACTGGGGTATTTTGGTAATTATTGTTTATGGTTTTGAGTTCAGTGCATTGGTTGCTGTTCAGTAGTGGAGATCGTATCAGTGATCGGAGCAGCTTGAGTTATCTGTTCAGTCAGCAGTTTCGAGGTGAGTTATCCTCACTATATCAATAGGGTTTAAGGCACCAAGGCCGACCCTTTATCGGATGGAAATCCGGGTAGTGTCTGTTGTTATGATATTGCGGAATATGGGCCGGAAGGCATTACGTTATGGGCCGGAAGGCATTATATGTTGTGGGCCAGAAGGCATTACATGTTATGGGCCGGAAGGCATTGCGATGTGGACCGAAAGGTCATGGCCTGGAAAGGCGTATGTGTGTAGTTAGTATGTTGGCTGAGTAGTAGGGTGATGTTATGCTAGTGACCGGTTAGGCCGGTATCTTGGTTAGAGTAATGATATGCTATGTGATCTGCTAATCGATTGCTGACTGTGAGCTGTTATATGATTATATGTTATGAGTATGGTTGCTTGGTCTGAGGTGTGACCCGGTATGCATGGTCGTTCTATGATCTGTTATGTTATGTATGCGTTTTATGCTATGGGCCGGAAGACGATATGTTATGGGCCGGAAGGCAATATGTTATGGGCCGGAAGGCAATATGTTATGGGCCGGAAGGCGATATGTTTTGGACCGGAAGGTCGTGGCCTGGAAGGGCGTATATGTGGTTGGTATTTTGGGGGTATCTCACTAAGCTTTCGGGCTTACAGTTGTGGTTTTATGTTTTCAGGTTCTCAGGAAGCTGTGGCAAGGCAAAGGCGTGATCGTACCGTTCCTTGCTTTGGTGTTTTATGAAATAAGCCTGGGAAAAATACTCTGTTCAATAATGTATTGAAAACCTTTTTGTAACAACGCTATTAAAATGGGTGGTTTTGAAAAGGTTTAATTGTTTTGAAATTTTGGTCGTTACATGGGGTTTATTTGCCGAAGCTATAGTACAACAAACGGGCCTAAATCCCATTGACCTGGAGTTCACGGCCACCACATGGGATTTTACGAGCATAAACTCCATGTGGGCCGTAAACTCCATTATATAAGGAGAAATGTGGCCATTTTTTCACTTCCTCCTTTCCTATTAGGCTCAAATCCTCTCAACTATCATCCCGTTCTTCGTCCCCGACCTTCAAAACTCATAAGTTTCTTGTCCCAACTAGTTAATATACTACTTAAGATAGTGATCTTTCATGTTTCCATCCATGAAATTAATGTTTTCATAGATCTTCAAGTTTCACCAAGAACACCAAGAACACACACTAGTGTTCTTGGCCAAAAACGACCATTCGAGCTCCTAGATCGTAAGTGCTCTTATCCTAACTCAATGTACAATAGGTTTAACATGTTTAAGGCTTAGAAACAACAAGAAATCAAGGATGAATGAGATTTTACGGCCAAGGGATGTTCTTGGCCCGTAAACTCCCTTTAAGGGTGCAAAGTTGCCTTTTCTTCCTTCCTTATGCCCAGAACTTAACCTAGAACCAACCACCATTGAAGTAGGGACCTTAAACATCAAAGAAGCCATGTGCTCATAGAGTTTACGGCCGTAAACCCCTATGGATTTGGCCCTTGGGCCGTCAACTCCATAAAATGGTCATATGATGCCTTTAACACCCCTATGGCTTGTATTATTGAATAGAACCTTGCATGCTTAATCTAGGAACAACAAAACATGAAATGAATGGGAAAACATGAGTTTACAGTCATAAACTCATGTGTTTATGACCGTGAACTCCTCCAAAGGTCCATTTGTAGACGCAAATCACTTCTTATGCCCTAGATTCGAGTCTAGCTTAATCCCTTAAGTTGTATTAGACTTTTGAACACTCAATGGCACCACTTCCATGAGTTTACGGCCATAAACTCATGGGGGAAGTGGTCTTAAAACCGTAAATACCCTTAAGGGCCACCATTTGAGGATTAAACTCCAATGTGAGGCCATACACTGTTTATATGCAACCCATAGTACTCCTAGCACTCGTAGTTAAGTGTTTTCATGCATTAGAATGTCCTCACTTGCATAATTGGTTACTAAATGACTAATTAGATAATTAAATGTATCATTACATGTGAAATAGGATCCGAGTGTGTGTTTAAGTCCTCACTTGACACCTAGCGTCCTCTACCGCCCGTTCATCCGAATCGCCCACGTCAGGTGAGTTCATACCCCTAAATTAACCTTTTAAATGTTTTTAAATGCTTTTATAGGAGGAATACAAGTTGAACCATGCTAGTTATCATGTCAATCATATGTGATTCATAACCCGCATGCAAAAGGATTCATCACACTTTTATCTGTTTTACCAAGTGTGTTACTTCATATGGTTTTTCCAAAATGTTTTTACTTGTTTAGATCGTTTCTCAAACTGTCTTTCGTGATGTATGTTTTCCTTCAAAACCTGTTACAGCAGTGTTTCGAACAAAGGTTTTCTTCACTTAAACTGCTTTTTCAAACCATTTTCAAAGCTTGTTTATTAAAAGGACATCAAGTCATCATTTCCTATTAAAGGTTTTCCAAAGGTTTTCAAAGGTTTTTACCAAAATTTCCTTTTATGCATTTATATTATTATTGTTATATGCATGACTACATATGCATAGTTATATAAGTAATGTTTTAAGGACTTTGGAAGGCTAACCGGCTGAAATTCCTTTTCCTCGTTGGGATGTGGTTTAAGGTTTCAGTTATCCGTCCGAAGGTCGTTTAAATATTAGTTATATATCATGTATACTTATATGGCCATAAAAGCCCTCTCAGCCAATTCATTTCCTTTGGGTAGCAAAGGCATCCTTCCATTATTCATATTTCTAGAACCCTAGTAACTATTATAGGAATAGTTAGGAGATTCTATTTACTCTCTCTCTCTCTCCCTCTCTCTCTCTCTAGTACGAAGAATTACTCAGGAGTCAGTTCATTCGTGAGTCTATGATATTATTATAATACTTTAAATAGAATGTGACGCACTATTTCCCGATACGATGCTTCATAGAGCCATCTCCGTGTAACCAGAGTCTCCTGAAGGGAGAGCAAACATCATGTATACATATCTATACGGGATCGACACTCCCGCACCCTGACTGCTAGCTACAGTCCGCGCCGGTAAGGCCCATGGGTGACAAATGCCACTAACTCTACGCATGACCTGGAGGGTCATTGGATACTCTATCGTCGATCAACATGGTTACATACGAGTTCACATTCAACCGTTTTATTCACCTTTAGATTGAGTCAGGCGTATTGTTCGTTCGATACCCTCCTTGAGTCTATGTTTTCATTTACTTTATCGAGCAGTATTACTGCTGAGATATATTATCTTCCCCCTATTATTTGTACTTGTGCTTTTCTCACAATCCCTTTTAAAGTAAAAACTATATATTGGTAATGATAGTATTTTGGGGAAATTACTCCTTGAAACATAAATCTGTCAGGTCTTGGTAGAAGACTGCTCAATAAAGATACTTCTCGGTTTAAACCTAGAACGATTGAGTCTTGGTAGAAGACTGCTTTTATTTAGAAAATATAGGATTTTATGGAAAGAATTCTAATACACTGTAGATTCTAAACTACTATCTTTCATGAGGTTATTTTGAATAAAAATGTGTATTTATACTAATGTCACTAAATACTTTTGAACTCACCAGCATTATAAAAATGTTGATACTTGCTTTCAAAATAACTTTTATTCTCAGGTCATCGATAGACAAGTACATCCTGGGAGCTTTTGCTAAGTCAGCCTAGAACCAAGCTGCATCTATGTTATGTTATGTATTTACTTTGATGTCTCTATGTAATGTAATCTATGTAAAATTATTACTATTAATCCAATGGTTGTTGTACTTTGATTGCTATATTGCATATGTTGTGATACTTGAAATGACGTCCTCCACCCCAGAACGTATTCCGCTTTCTCGGTTTTGGGGTGTAACAAATTGGTATCAGAGCATTGTTTATAGTGAGCTCAGTATATCTAATCATAAAAGATATACAACCTATAAATACATGGTGAAAAAACACTTTGACCAAGAATTATACTTTAAAATATAATCATATTTTACAAAAGTATAAGAACATCCAGAATCTAAACACCCGAACAAAGTATCATAAGAAGAACAAGAATAAAAGTCTTTGGATGTTGACCATTACCGTCAAACCTGGGCAGTTACGTAATCTTAAGCTGGAATAAATGTAACCTGATCAACTAGATTTATTCGAGATGCGACTAACGTGTGCTTGAGAGTGATGGTGGTGTTGCAACAAATCTGAAACTTACCAAATAGGAATGTTTGAGCCAAACATAAAGTTTAAAATACTATGGTAGTATTTTAGGATACTAAAAGACCCACATTAATCCCATAATCATATTCAGAAGTTAAGAGTCAAACAAGTAATTAAAATACCATAGGGGTATTTTAGGATCCATAGATAACCTTGTGTGAAAAACTAAAAAGATCCTTATTGATATACCTATGAGTACAAAGGGTATACTTCCAAGGTTATATATAGTAAGGATCCCATAGGCTAACAATGTGTGGTTTCGCCCTACTTACTTTTCCTCATTGGGATTTGGATATAGATTAGTATCACATATTCGAAGGCCTATCGGATCTAAGTTATATATGATTTGTGTACACTATGTAATTGTAGCAGGACTCAATATGGATCACCTAGTGAAATGTTTTAATAATCTCGTAGGATTCTTTAGACATTTCCATTCTCGCACGAACCCTATAGAAAACCTTATCCACATCAGTGTTCGACAGAAGAGTTGATTCAGACCTAGAAGGAGTTCATTGAGAAGATTTCAAGTTCGGAAATAAATGAGTTAGGATGAGACTATTGAAACCACCAAGTGCCTATACCTTTTAGGGACATCGGTGGGAAATTCGCCTGAACTTCCGAGATTTCCTGTTATCCATCATGAAGCAATGACACTCAGGGACAGGATCAGAAGTAAGGAAGAGATGACACTCAGGATCAGGATCAAAAGTATGGCAGAGATGGCACTCAGGATCAAGATCAGAAGTAAGGCAGTGATGACACTCAGAGTCAGAACCGGAAGTAAGATGCAGTAGAGATTCAATATGTCTACACGAGAAGAGAACCCTAGGTAACTACCCGAAGAAAACCAACACCGGTCCCAATCAAGGATAAGAGGTAGATAGAGGGAGCCAATACATGGAACCCGAGAAGTGTCTTTTCCTCGTTATCGTTGCGCTAATACACCCATAAAATAATACAATTTAGTTAGTTAGTGATTTCACTACTCACACTATGTGCTAGGAAAATCGCCTTTCCCTGTCGCAAGTAATACGTTTAGATCGGATCCCAAAACCTTGATTGAGAGTGTTTAGCCATAAGTCTTCATGAGCCTTTTCTTCGGTGATCTTCATTCCGAACCGTCCTCAGATCTTTCCAAAGCCGGAGAGTGAATCTTCCCAGTATAAGGATAACTTAGTAGGAACGACTCCCATCTTATGGCTTTCCGAGATACTCTTACTCCTACCTTGATACCCAGACTGCATCATAGGGATGTAGGTCGACACTCAGATAATTAGTTTCCGAGGCGCGGGAAAAATTTATGCCTATTATAGTAAGGATAGATACGTCTAGAGTTAATCATCATGTACCATAAGCTTGTGTTCCTTTTTCATATAGGAAAAACCACACCTCCAAAGAAGCATAACCAGCCCGCTGCCAAAACACCGACTCTCTTATTTGATGAAGCTACGTTTCAAGCTGCAGTTTCAGCAGCCGTAGCAGCTGTCATGGCTCACTTGAACGCTAGCAACGTCAATGTTAGCAGGAGCCCTATCGGGAATCCCGATCAGAGCAATGGACATTAGCAACCAATACCTGCGTATCCAGCCACCCAAGAACCTCAACCAGATCCACTGAAAAGAAAGTTCAAGAGCAAAGAGGGAAGTACCTCGACTCAAGGACCTTCCAAATGGCAACGAGTTGAGATAGTCAATACCCCTGCCAATCCTTCCATCCCGAATTCAAGAAGACCATACCTAGGAAACTTTCCCCGTTGCAGCAAGTGTAGCTACCATCATCATGGTATCTGTCAAGAACTCTTTTGCGTTAGGTGCAACAGGAAGGGGCATACCTCTCGTACCTGCAGAGCCCCGGTTGAGTTCATTACATCAACCAGCTATGTGGCGACTAGTCCAGTATGCCATCTATGTGGTGAAATTGGGCACTTCAAGAGGGACTGCCCAACTGAAGGAAATGACAAAGGCACAGGAGGAGTCTAACCCTAATACCTAGGGAGAAGCATCAAGGAACCCGGTAGATTTTTGGTACGTCTCTCAATCCTAGATAACTAACCGAAAACATTAAATGATTAATTCTAATTGTAATTACTCTCTCGTTAAGGCGAATGTCGCAAAATTGTTGTAAAATTCAAAAATCCATCAGGTAAAGCTATAATGGCTCGATATATACGTTAAGGCCATGTATACTTAAGATGGATAGACCTCGAGTGAATGATGCTGCCTTATTTCCTGTTCCTCGTTAGCTTGTGGATTTAAGGTAGAGTCGCTCAGTCAACAGTCCTTTCCACCTTAATTATACATGACTAGTGTATACTAGGCGATTATAGAGACACCTCGCGAGAAATCCATTCATAAAAAGTACATTATTCTGAAACCTCAGGACCCCCTATAGTTCCGCGTCGACTCTATCGGTCCAAGTATCCGCGATAGAGATACCGTGGACGAAACCCGAGATGCTAAGAACTTGTGTGCCCTGTTCAACACATGGTCCTATCGACCTTCATTCCATATCATGTCGATGTGTGCCAACTTCGACGTCTCTATCAATCATGGTTCGATTTAGTGCAACCATGTGTACATTCCTAGTGTTGTGTAAAGAGAACTTTCACCATAGCCATTTCGGCAAATAAAAGTTCTTCCGAAATTAATAATAAAACCTAATGCAATCCGTCAGTCATCTCTCTTATCTAAAACCTTCCGAAATACCCAGGAGAAGGGTATCACGCGCTGTTAACCAACCCCTCCTTGGGCATGATAGAACCCGAAGCGAAAGACACAGCAGGTATTCTAGGAGGCGACAACCACCCGAAACCTACCAAGCGTATCCCCCAAAAAGACCCTTAGCACCTCACAATCAGATTCGTGAATCAAGAGACGGAACTCATGGGAGTTACTTACTACTAACTGAGTATATGCCAAAGAGTGGTATATAATCTATATCAAAATGTTTTAAGATGTGTGCTTCCTCCCTACTCCCTGTTCCTCGTTGGGTTGTGGGTTTGGGGTGGGGCCACACAACTGAACATCCCGTCGATCTCAATTATATTCGGCTTGCATACACAAAGTATTAGTGGTTAAGCCGAGTATAAGCTCTACCATGAACCTTATACAAAAACTCTTCATCTTATCCCATAAAATAGGAGCTGGAGTCAATGGAACCACTTTTGATTGAGCTGCTAGAATAACCACAAATCCAAAAATTGTTGTCCTCCCGGTTAAGCAAACATAATAGCTAACACCCTCAGTTAGTAAAGTAACTCAAGTTGTAAGAGTCAAGAACATTGACCGCGACCATCCATTCACGCTTAATCCCACGAATTAAGCATCTTAGTAGAGATCCCAGAAACTTGGAAGTTGTGATATGTTAAAACTCTGAGAAGAGTGGATGAGGAAGTTAGAAGCTCCGAGTGACAGAACCCTATACTCTCTAGATTTGATTTAGATCGAGGAAACTCAGAAACACCGGAAGAGTAGTTGCAAGGGATACACGCACTACTCAGGCACTCTGTCCACCCTGTTACCGACGAGTAGTGCCTAGGACACACCGCCTCCTCGCGTGAAAGAAGTCAATGTCGCCCTATAGATGATAGACTGCACTCTCGAAAGTTAAATACTAGAATGCCCATAACCACATTACCACCTCCGCAACAAATAATACTCGAATAAAGTAGAATGGTATGTTGTGTTGAGCCTTATAACCCGGGTCACAAAGAGATTGTAGACTCGACACGAGTCTAGGTGTTAGCCGATGGGTTATACAAGAAAACAAGCTTTCTGCAACTGGAATGAACCGAAACTTTAGAGAATAGGGCATGTCTTAGAGATTCATTGGACTACTAGGTGTTCCAAGAATACTATCTCACACAAAAATAGTAGAACCACCTCCCGAGATAGTACAACCATTCAGAAATATCTAAGTGCTAAGTTAGCCCAGAATTGAGACTGTTATCCATGAAACAGCAAAGTGAGTAAGAGCGTGATTCGTTTCGATTAGGGATCGTGCTGTGAAAGCATCTATATGATGATAATGAAAATTTAAATTTTCTAAACAATCGTCTGGTAAAACCCTATCTCATCGACTTTGAGAGTTCCGTTAGAAACACCTCAAGAACCAGAAGTGCAGGTCCATTTTTGCACTAGGTTGAGATAGATGCCACGTAACCAATAGATGCCGGTATGTAGCCAATTCATCTAATGAACCAGAAAACCTCCAAGAGTAATTCAGTAGGAATTATGAATCCGAGGATAACCCAAGCCTTCTAAGAACCAACCCGGAGAACTACACCTCCAGTATGAGAGAACTTTTGGAACTTCAAAATGGCGATCACGCCAGTGATGATCTCACCATAGAAGTACGTTATTTTCTAAGTATTAAAATGCTCTACTTTTCCAAAGTGCTTAAGACCATTCGAGATTCTTTGCATGAATCGGTTCAGTTTCGGTCAAACGTCGACTACGTTCAGAATTCCATAAATTCCACTCAAATCGATCCTCGTCTTAGGTTTGAAAAAGTGCTTTCCCGACGTAACTCTCGAAATCCCACTCGTCAAGATCGAAATCAATGGGAACCTAACTTGGCGTAGAAGAACCTGTAGGAAATCACGAACCGAGCGACCAAGCGAACGAAACGAAATCCGCATCCCATTAAGTGAAGGTTCGCGGGAACGCCAAACGAAGACCGGAGTCCACTTGGGAGCGCGAGGACCAACCGAATAGGAAGTACCCTCATCTCTTTAGTCGATTATTCATGCCTACTTCCTTGCCTAAACTCTAATTTTGGGACGAAGTTCCCTCTAACCGGGGGATGATGTGACAACCCGAAATTTCCTATTGCCTTGAAAACTCAGTCATTTAACCCAAATAAATGCCAGACTTTTCCTTCTATCATTTAGCACAAGTTAGAGTCTGTCCGAGCATTCTGAGCCCAGTACACTTCAGGAATAAGTGTTGGGGTTTATCTGTCGAAGCTATAGTACAACGAACGGGCCTAAATCACATTGACTTCGAGTTCACGGCCACCATATGGGAGTTTATGGCCGTAAACTCCATGTGGGCCGTAAACTCCACTATATAAAGAGAAATGTGGCCATTTGTTCACTTCCTCCTTTCCTATTAGGCTCAAATCCTCTCAACTATCATCCCGTTCTTCGTCCCCGATCTTCAAAACTCGTAAGTTTCTTGTCCCATCTAGTTGATATACTACTTAAGAGAGTGATCTTACATGTTTCCATCCATGAAATTCATGTTTTCATAGATCTTCAAGTTTCACCAAGAATACCAAGACCACACACTAGTGTTCTTGGCCAAAAACCCCATTCGAGCTCCTAGATCATAAGTACTCTTATGCTAAATCAATGTACACTAGGTTTAACATGTTTAAGGCTTAGAAACAACAACAAATCAAGGATGAATGAGAGTTTATGGCCAAGGGATGTTCTTGGGCCGTAAACTCCCTTTAAGGGTGCAAAGTTGCCCTTTCTTCCTTCCTTATGCCCAGAACTTAACCTAGAACCAACCACCATTGAAGCAGGGACCTTAAACATCAAAGAAACCACGTGCTCATAGAGTTTACGGCCGTAAACCCCTAAGGAAATGGTCCTTGGGCCGTAAACTCCATAAAATGGTCATATGATGCCTCTAACACCCCTATGACTTGTATAATTGACTAGAACCTTGCATGCTTAATCTAGGAACAACAAAACATGAAATGAATGGGAGAACATAAGTTTACGGCCGTAAACTCATGTGTTTACGTCCGTCAACTCCTCCAAAGGTCCATTTGGAGCCCCAAGTCACTTCCTATGCCCTAGATTCGAGTCTAGCTTAATCCCTTGAGTGGTATTAGACTTTTGAACATTCAACGACACCACTTCCATGAGTTTACGACCGTAAACTCATGGGGGAAGTGGTCTTAAAACCGTAAACACCCTTAAGGGCCACCATTTGAGGAGTAAACTCCAATGTGAGGCCATACACTCTTTATATGCAACCCTTAGTACTCCTAGCACACGTAGTTAGGTGTTTTCATGCATTAGAATGTCCTCACTTGCATAATTAGTTACTAAATGACTAATTAGATACATAAATATATCATTACATGTGAAATAGGATCCGAGTGTGTGTTCAAGTCCTCACTTGACACCTAGCGTCCTATACCGCCCGTTCATCCGAATCGCCCACGTCAGGTGAGTTCATACCCCTGAATTAACCTTTTAAATGTTTTTAAATTCTTTTAGGGGGGGGGGGGATACAAGTTGAACCATGCTAGTTATCATATCAATCATATGTGATTGATAACCTACATGCAAAAGGATTCATTACACTTTTATCTGTTTTACCAAGTATGTTACTTCATATGGTTTTTCCAAAATGCTTTTACTTGTTTAGATCGTTTCTAAAACTGTCTTTCGTGTTGTATGTTTTCCTTCAAAACCTGTTACAGCAGTGTTTCGAACAACGGTTTTCTTCACTTAAACTGTTTTATCAAACCCTTTTCAAAGCCTGTTTATTAAAAGGACATCAAGTCATAATTTCCAATTAAAGGTTTTCAAAGGTTTTTACCGAAATTTCGTTTTATGCTTTTATATTATTATTGTTATATGCATGACTACATATGTATAGTTATATAAGTAATGTTTAAAGGACTTACGAAGGCTAACCCGCTGAAATTCCTTTTCCTCGTTGGGATGTGGTTTAAGGTTTCGGTTATCCGTCCGAAGGTCGTTTAAATATTAGTTATATATCATGTATACATATATGGCCATAAAAGCCCTCTCAGCCAGTTCATTTCCTTTGGGTAGCAAAGGCATCCTTCCATTATTCATATTTCTAGAACCCTAGTAACTATTATAGGAATAGTTAGGAGATTCTATTTACTCTCTCTCTCTCTCTCCCTCTCTCTCTCTCTCTCTAGTACGAAGAATTACTCAGGAGTCAGTTCATTCGTGAGTGTATGCTATTATTATAATACTTTAAATAGAATGTGACGCACTATTTCCCGATACGACGCTTCATAGCGCCATCGCCGTCTAACCAGAGTCTCCTGGAGGGAGAGCGAACATCATGTATACAGATCTATACGGGACTGACACTCCCGCACCCTAACTGCTAGCTACAGTCCGTGCTTGTAAGGCCCATAGGTGACGTAATTCCATTAACTCTACGCGTGACCTGGAGGGTCATCGGATACTCTATCGTCGATCAGCATGGTTACATACGAGTTCACATTGAACACTTTTATTCACGTTTAGACTGAGCCGGGCGTATTGTTCATTCGATACCCTCTTGGAGTCTATGTTTTCATTTACTTTAGCCAGTAGTATTGCTGCTGAGGTATATATTATTTTCCCCCTATTATTTGTACTTGTGCTTTTCTCATAATCCGTTTTAAAGTAAAAATATATATTCGTAATGATAGTATTTTGGGGAAATTACTCCTTAAAACATAAATTTGTCAGGTCTTGGTAGAAGACTGCTCGATAGAGATACATCTCGGTGTAAACATAGAACGATTGAGTCTTGGTAGAAGACTGCTTTTATTTAGAAAATATATGATTTTCTGGAATGAATTCTAATACACTGTAGATTCTAAACTACTATCTTTCATGAGGTTATTTTGAAAAAAAAATGTGCATTTATACTAATGTCACTAAATACTTATGAACTCACCAGCATTATAAAAATGTTGATACTCGCTTTCAAAATAACTTGTATTCTCAGGTCATCGATAGACAAGTACATCCCGGGAGCTTTTGTGAAGTCATCCTAGAACCAAGCTGCATCTATGTTATGTTCTGTATTTACTTTGATGTCGCTATGTAATGTAATCTATGTAAAATTATTACTATTAATGCAATGGTTGTTGTACTTTGATTACTATACTGCATATGTTGTGATACTTGACATGACGTCCTCCACCCCAGAACGTATTCCGCCGTTCTCGGTTTTGGGGTGTGACATATTGCCACATGAATATGTATAACATTATACGTATTTAGAATTACGAACACCGGATGATACATGAATGTGAAAGTATAAGGCCCAACAAACATAACAAAAAGACAAATGTGGCCCATTAGACATGTAAGTTATTTACAGGCTTGTTAAGCAATACAAATGGACAAGTTAAAGCCAATTAAGCATATGATAAGGTCCAATAACATGTAAAGGCCCAATAAACATGAAATGATTATATTGGGCCCAATAAACATGCAAATGGATCACGAAGGCCCAAAAAGCATGTACCGTTGATGTATTTCGTTTATTTGTTACAGTATAGTTCTTTTAGTCGAAACATTTATCCATAATGTTATGAAAATTCCAGTGTTTTGTTATAATGATATTCTAACTTCAAAATTCTTTAATTTCAACTCATTTTTAATAAATATTTCACTTTTAGGTCCCTTAAGAACTAATTTGAACACTTAAAGGCTTGTTTTTACATAAAATGTCATTTTTGGTCTATTTTAATTAAAATTAACATCTTAGCCCTTTAATTTATCAAAATTTATATTTTTGGCCCAAAGGTTTAGAAATTGACGGATATGGCCCAAAAATATATATATATTGACATTTTCAGCCCTTATTTGAATAAAATGACATTTTCGGCCCAATTTTCATAAAATTAACATTTTTGGCCCAATTTTGAAATAAGAGTCATTTTCAGCCGTTATTTTCGTTTATTTTCATTTTTGGCTCAAGTTTTCATTAAATAACATTTTAATCCCTAAACATTGATATTTTTGCAATTTGGGTCCAGAAAGCCATAAGGCCCAAATTGAGGCCCATAATACTAAATTTTACACTTTTGGCCTTTTGGAAAGTATGATTATTATAAAAACTCATTTTTATACAAATGTGACCTTTTTAATCCTTATAAAACCGAAAGTGACACAATTGTCTCAACTTTTGTTTATTTGTCAAGAATAATCCTTATACAACATTTTTGTTTTGTTTTTCACATCTTAATCATGCATAACCATTTTATTCTTTGTAGTATGATGACTAGAGTATTTTAGTTTATGAATCTCACCCATTTTGGTTAAAGTTTTGAAGATTTAACAAGTTGTATCACATAATCACAACATAAACCAAGAAAATCACACATAACATGCATAAATCCATATATCTACACATAAACACTTGTATTCTCCCCCAAATACATGTGAAAACCGAAAACAAGGGGGTATGAACTCACCTTGGGGTTTGGATTCGGTTTTTGATGAAAAAGATGAGGAGATTTCGGATTTAACGTCTTGGTGACCGTTTTATGACAATCATTCTCTTGGTGAGAACTACCCCTTTCTTGGTGAAAGAAATCTTTGTGACTAATTTGTGTTCTTTATTTACTTATGTTCTTTATTCGGTTAAGTTAGTTTGCTCTTTATTTATTATAATTAAATTGTATCCGATCAATACAAACCTTCAGGAGGTTTCGAGGTCTCCATCAGAGATTCAAACTTTCCTTGGGTTAGCAGGGTATTATCAGGGGTTCATCGAGAAGTTCTCCAGGATTGCAGTTGCGTTGACTAAGCTTACGAAAAAGACAGACACTTTTTGTTACAGGCTTGAACCGCAGGCGACATTTGATACTTTAAGACAGAAGTTGTGCACGCACTACTTTTGGCCATACCCGAGGGCATGGACGATTTTGTGTTTTATTTTCATGCTTCGATAATTGGGTTGGGTGAAATGCCTATGCTTAGGGGAAATGTGATTGATTATGCTTCGAGGCAGCTGAAGCCTCATGAGGAGAATAATCCTACTCATGATTTGGAGCTAAGGATTGTGGTTTTCGCCCTAAATATTTAGCGTCACTATCTATATGGGGTTCATTGTATCATCTAAACAGACTACAATAATTTGCGATACCTGATGGATCAGCCAAATTTGAACATGAGGCAACGCTGATAGCTCCATGTGGTGAAGTATTATGATTATAAGATCCTAATTCACATCGAAAAGGCCAATATGTTGGTCGATGCTCTTAGCCGCAAGACAGATAGTACTCCTATCTAATATTTGTGTTTATGGACCCACTCTTTGAGCAGATTAGTGGGGTTTGGGTTGATGCTATAAAAAAAGAGCACCAGAAGAGTTGTAACAAATTGATTGTTGTTCTACATCTCATCCACTGATCAATTGGCTGACATTTTCACAAAGGCATTAGATGATAAGACTTTAAACAAATTGATTGTTGATCTTGACAAGCTTTCAATTAGTTAATCGTTTCAAATAGCTTTGCTTTTACTACCTTTCTGAAAACACAAAAACAAGTACTTCTTTTAGTATGTTAAAAGAACATTGCATAGTTTGTTTTAGATTTTCTTCTAATGTTTAAAAGTATTATATTATCTCTCTAGTATCTATCTTCTAGGCCTATGTAAGAGTTTCTTACACTTCTCTCTTCCAGAGTTAGAATGAAATGGGATTATCTAGAATATTCTAAATGCTCTTGTTTTTTAGAAGAATATTGGCATCAAGTCTTCTTCTTCCTGACAATACTCTTTCTCTACTTAACTCATTGTTAGTGATACAAAGAGCAACCATCAATATAATGAGTCACACTTTCATCTACTGAATCATAATCCGATAGAACCTCGAATTCTCTTGTGCATATTTTGTTAGCACGATGGCTTCAAGGACTGAAGCCAGTTAACTCGTATGTTACAAAGATTGGTTTTTGCTCCCTCTTGCTCTTAATGAACTTGAAGTTTGGAATCCATCTGCAATATCTAACCGATAAATAGTGTCATCACTCTTGGTTTGTAGTAAGTTGTATTGTCTATTAATGTGTTTATTATTCCTTGTGTTTTCATCGATAGCCAGACTTGAAGGATAGATATCTCGAAGAAGGGAAATTGATTAATTTTAAAAGATATCTCTTTGGTGATTCTACTTAAAATATTTTATGCTATTATGATTCATCTGAAAAGGCTACGTACAAAACTTCCGAAAAGGCTGTATATTCCTTTTTAACTATTCTTTTGTTGACTATATCTTATGATTTTATTTTCTTGTCTATTTTTTCTTGTACCATATTAAATCCATTGATGGTGAACTTTAAAGTTCTAGACTGCAACTTAACTCTATGATACCGAAGATAAATTACTTGTTGTTGATGACCTGACATTGTTTATGAGTCACGTTGATTCAACCTCAACGTGACTGAAACAATACATTTTTTCCTTAATTTATTACCAATAAAAATTTACGATTCACGATGATATACCACACACTGGTAAAAGTTTTAAATATGGTTTCGATGGCCAGTCTATATACTGTAGACTATCACACGCACCAAACCCTTCTTTCCCTTACATTCTTCTTTAAAGCTTTATGATTCAGCATAATGTACCATATGCTAATGAGAGCTCGAAACACTTGCACTGATGGTTAACATAAAATAGTACAACTTATCAAATGCATCAATCCATTCTCCCCATATATTTGTATTTAGAATTTTATGATTCTGTGTATGAAGTCAGACGCTGATGAGAATTTGAAATATCTTTTTCGATAGGTATATCATTTTATGTGATGTATTACATGCACCTACCCATTCTTTCCGAACAATTCTTTTGTTAATAATTTAATGATTCATTGTATTAGCCATAGACTAATAAAATTTTGACACTCTTTGGCGATGGGTACATTTCGTACTAGAATGTATTACACATATCATACTGCTCCTGTCCTTTTCTTTTAATAAAGTGATTCACGAGTATGCATATGAAACTACATCCTGATGAAATTTCGCAATATTAAGTCAGTGATTGGCACTTCAAACCTATATAAACTTACTAGATTATGAGCTATAACTCTGATACATTGATTTCTTCTTCCAATACCAATTATGTCGTTGATGTAGAAAGGGGGAGAAACTAATATGTGTTATATATTTAAAGAGAAGCAAAATCTAATGGGGAGCTGATAGTTAACATCTCTCCGTCACATCTCTATGTCCGCTGTTGCAACTCATAAGTGATGTTTCCACTGCTCATATGATTTCTACTGTTGATAACCAAACATGGGAAGAGTCATACACCTTCTCGTGGGGAGCATTCATTAAAGTTGAAGAACTTAAATTTTCAATCTTACTCTCAGGGGGAGAAAAAGCTAAAGGATTTAATGAACATTAGTTTTGATATCATTATATAGGGGAGATTGTAAGGTCACAACTTATGATCTGATAAGTCAAACACTTTATACGTTGACTACCTACGCCAATGCCAACATCAGCACCAACACCAGTGCATCAAGATCTTATCAATGTTAGTGTGTAGATACTGATCTAATGTAATCTTTGTATATTAGGTAATTAGACAGATATGTATAGAATATATAGCAGATATGATATCTTGCTGGCAAGGATCAGTTCTTAACATAGATTAGACACAATCCCTTGGTTGAAGGGTTATACTAGTATTGTTTACAATATATTCAAAGTTAGGGTGATACCCTCATGTTAACGTCTTGGTGACCGTTTTATGACAATCATTCTCTTGATGAGAACAACCCCTTTCTTGGTGAAAGAAGTCTTTGTGACTAATTTGTGTTCTTTATTTACTTATGTTCTTTATTTGGTTAAGTTAGTTTGCTCTTTATTTATTATACTTAAATTGTATCCGATCGATACAAACCTTCAGGAGGTTTCGAGGTCTCCATCGGAGATTCAAAATTTCCTTGGGTTAGCAGGGTATTATCAGAGGTTCATCGAGAAGTTCTCCAGGATTGCAGTTACGCTGACTAAGCTTACGAAGAAGACAGTCACTTCTTGTTGCAGGCTTGAACAGCAGGCGACATTTGATACTTTAAGACAGAAGTTGTGCCACGCACAACTTTTGGCCATACCCGAGGGCATGGACGATTTTGTGTTTTATTTTCATGCTTCGATCATTGGGTTAGGTGAAATGCTTATGCTTAGGGGAAATGTGATTGATTATGCTTCGAGGCAGCTGAAGCCTCATGAGGAGAATAATCATACTCATGATATGGTGCTAAGGACTATGCTTTTTGCCCTAAATATTTAGCGTCACTATCTATATGGGGTTCATTGTATCATCTAAACAGACTACAATATTTTGTGATACCTGATGGATCAGCCAAATTTGAACATGAGGAAACGCTAATAGCTCCACGTGGTGAAGTATTATGATTATAAGATCCTAATTCACATCGAAAAGGCCAATATGTTGGTCGATGCTCTTAGCCGCAAGACGGATAGTAATCCTATCTAAGATTTGTGTTTATGGACCCACTCATTGAGCAGATTAGTGGGGTTTGGGTTGATGCTATAAAAAAAAGAGCACCAGAAGAGTTGTAACAAATTGATTGTTGTTCTACATCTCATCCACTATTCAGTTGGCTGACATTTTCACAAAGGCATTGGATGAGAAGACTTTAATCAAATTGATTGTTGATCTTGACAAGCTTTCAATTAGTTAATCGTTTCAAATAGCTTTTCTTTTACTACCTTTCTGAAAACACAAAAACAAGTACTTCATTTAGTATGTTATAAGAACTTTGCATAGTTTGTTTTAGATTTTCTTCTAATGTTTAAAAGTATTCTATTTTCTCTCTAGTATCTATCTTCCAGGCCTATGTAAGAGTTTCATACACTTCTCTCTTCCAGAGTTAGAAAGAACTGGGATTATCTAGAATATTCTAAATGCTCTTGTTTTTTAGAAGAATATTGGCATCAAGTTTTCTTCTTCTTGACAATACTCTTTCTCTACTTAACTCATTGTTAGTGATACAAACAGAAACCATCAATATAATGAGTCACACTTTCATCTACTGAATCATAATCCGATAGAACCTCGAATGCTCTCGTGTTGATCTTGTCAGCACGATGGCTTCAAGGATTTAAGCCAGTTAACTCGTATGTTACAAAGACTGGTTTTTGCTCCCTCTTGCTCTTAATGAACTTGAAGTTTGGAATCCATCTGCAATATCTAACCGATAAATAGTGTCATCACTCTTGGTTTGTAGTAAGTTGTATAGTATATTAATGTGTTTATTATTCCTTGTGTTTTCATCGATAGCCAGACTTGAAGGATAGATATTTCGAAGAAAGGAAATTGATTAATTTCAAAAGATATCTCTTTGGTGATTCTACTCAAAATATTTTATGCTATTATGATTCATCTGAAAAGGCTACGTACAGAACTTCCGAAAAGGCTGTATATTCCTTTTTAACTATTCTTTTGTTGACTATATCTTATGATTTTATTTTCTTGTCTATTTTTTCTTGTACCATATTAAATCCATTGATGGTGAACTTTAAAGTTCTATACTGCAACTTAACTCTATGATACCGAAGATAAATTACTTCTTGTTGATGACCTGACATTGTTTATGATTCACGTTGATTCCACCTCAACGTGACTGAAACAATACATTTTTTCCTTAATTTATTCCCAATAAAAATTTACGATTGACGATGATATACCACACACTGGTAAAAGTTTTAAATATGGTTTTGGATGGTCAGTCTATATATTGTAGACTATCACACGCACCAAACCCTTCTTTCCCTTACATTCTTCTTTAAAGCTTTATGATTCAGCATAATGTACCATATGCTAGTGAGAGCTCGAAAAACCTGCACCGATGGTTAAGCTAAAATAGCACAACTTATCAAATACATCAATACATACCCCCCATATATTTGTCTTTAGAATTTTATGATTCTGCGTATGAAGTCAGACGCTGATGAGAATGAGAAAAATCTTTTTCGATAGGTATATCATTTTATGTGACGTATTAGTTGCACCTACCCATTCGTTCCCAACAATTCATTTTTTAATAATTTAATGATTCATTGTATTAGCCATAGACTAATAAAATTTTGACACTCTTTGGCGATGGGTACATTTCATACTAGAATGTATTACACATATCATACTGCTCCTGTCCTTTTCTTTTAATAAAGTGATTGATGAGTATGCATATGAAACTACATCCTGATGAAATCTCGCAATATTATGTCAGTGATTGGTAGTTCAAACCTATATAAACTCACTAGATTATGAGCTATAACTCTGATACATTGATTTCTTCCTCCAATACCAATTATATCGTTGATGTAGAAAGGGGGAGAAACTACTATGTGTTATATATTTGAAGAGAAGCATAATCTAATGGGGAGCTGATAGTTAACATCCCTCCGTCACATCTCTATGTCCGCTGTTGCAACTCATAAATGATGTTTCCACTGCTCATATGATTTCTACTATTGATAACCAAACATGGGAAGAGTCATACACCTTCTCGTGGGGAGCATTCATTAAAGTTGAAGAACTTAAAGTTTCAATCTTACTCTCAAGGGGAGAAAAAGCTAAAGGTTTTAATGAAGATTAGTCTTGATATCATTATGTAGGGGAGATTGTAAGGTCACAACTTATGATCTGATAAGTCGAACACTTTATATGTTGACTGCCTACACCAATGCCAACATCAGCACCAACACCAGTGCATCAAGATCTTATCAACGTTAGTGTGTAGATACTGATCTAATGTAATCTTTGTATATTAGGTAATTAGACAGATATGTATAGAATAAATAGCAGATATGATATCTTGCTGGCAAGGATCCGTTCTTAACATAGATTAGACACAATCCCTTGGATGAAGGGATATACTAGTATTGTTTACAATATATTCAAAGTTAGGGTGATACCCTCATGTTAACGTCTTGGTGACCGTTTTATGACAATCATTCTCTTGGTGAGAACAACCCCTTTCTTGGTGAAAGAAATCTTTGTGACTAATTTTTGTTCTTTATTTACTTATGTTCTTTATTTGGTTAAGTTAGTTTGCTCTTTATTTATTATACTTAAATTGTATCCGATCGATACAAACCTTCAGGAGGTTTCGAGGTCTCCATCGGAGATTCAAAATTTCCTTGGGTTAGCAGGGTATTATCAGGGGTTCATCGAGAAGTTCTCCAGGATTGCAGTTGCACTGACTAAGCTTACGAAGAAGACAATCACTTTTTGTTGCAAGCTTGAACAGCAGGCAACATTTGATACTTTAAGACAGAAGTTGTGCCACTCACTACTTTTGGCCATACCCGAGGGCATGGACAATTTTGTGTTTTATTTTCATGCTTCGATCATTGGGTTGGGTGAAATGCTTATGCTTAGGGGAAATGTGATTGATTATGCTTCGAGGCAGCTGAAGCCTCATGAGAAGAATAATCCTACTCATGATTTGGAGCTAAGGACTGTGGTTTTCGCCCTCAATATTTAGCGTCACTATCTATATGGGGTTCATTGTATCATCTAAACAGACTACAATATTTTGCGATACCTGATGGATCAGCCAAATTTGAATATGAGGCAATGCTGATTGCTCGACGTGGTGAAGTATTTTGATTATAAGATCCTAATTCACATCGAAAAAGCCAATATGTTGGTCAATGCTCTTAGCCGCAAGACGGATAGTACTCCTATCTAAGATTTGTGTTTATAAACCCACTCTTTGAGCAGATTTGTGGGGTCCGGGTTGATGCTATAAAAAAGGAGCACCAGAAGAGTTGTAACATCCTAATGTTCAGGTATTTCTAAATTTCTCCTTTTAAGTTATTATATTGTTTTTTGGTCCCTAAGTCCAAGGAATTGTGCATTGGAGCCCTAGTGGCATTCTTTTAATTTAGGCAGGAGGAGTACGCTAAGCATACATGTGTGTATGCTGAGCGTACTAGGGCATGTCCTGTTATGCTAGACGTACACTCATGTATGCGGGGCATACTAAAGAAAGACGAAAACCGTAATTTTTAGGGTTTGGTGGTATTTAAACATCTTTATGGCCTCATTTCTTTTCACCTAACCAACCTCTACCCTTTATTCGTCATTTGAGAACCTAGAAGCACCTTGTGAGGACATTTCAAACATTAAAGATTGTGTTTGTGTGAGTTGAAGAGGAAGGAAGAAGATCAAGTTTCACTTGCAAGCCTTTCAAAGTATAAAGCTTGCACCATAGTCTCTTAATCTTATTGATCTAGTTATGGGAGTTCTCCTTTTAGACCTTAGGAAGGGTCCTTATCCATACAAATGAATTCCCTTTGGTTAGTTTTGCTCCATGTATCTTATAGAAGGTCTTAATAGATTAAGACCTTATGTTAAGCTCTTATTAGGTGTGTAAAGTCATAAAGATTTGGGGTTGCGAGGTTACGTCCCACATAAGTGGGAGTATACCCTGCATACTCATTCAACCACCCCGATGGTGGTCAATGTGAGCCTTCGCGTACGCTAAGCGTACCTCCGGGGTACGCCCCGCATACTCGCATGGGTCAGCCTTGTAAGTGACTCGGCTGAGTTGACTCGGTGTGTTTGACTCCTTTGGTTTAGTGGATTTGATCAATGCACTTTGAATTTGACTTTAACCAAGTTGGAACAAGTTTGACCTTGAGGGTATTTCGAGATTTTGATAGAAATTGTCCTTTGATGGAATTAGGTATCGGTTAGAGAGCTGAGACTCGGAGTTGAACCTTATTAGTTAATTCAACTTGCAAGGTGAGTTTTCCTCACTGTACTTATGGGTCGAAGGCACCAAGTTTGGCTCTTTGGATTGTTATCCTAGTTTATCGCATGGTTGTATACTGTAGTAATCTGTTAGATATGTATGTTGGTAGAGAGGACGATGCTATGCTTAGTGATCTATAAGACTTGTCTGTTGTTTACTGGCTGGTTATTTTTATGCTTTTCTGTTATATATGGTTGTCGATAAGGTGTATGCGTGGTTGGGTTGAGACGGTTATGCTTTGTGCTGAAGGCCAACAGACCTAGGGCGGCCCGGATAGACTGAAGGCCAGTGGGGTGTACCAGTCAGACCGATGGCTAGGAGAACAGTCCAGATATGATGAAGGCCCGGTGTGGTGTACTAGTCATGCTGAAGGTTCTGTAAACTTACCAGGTAGACTGTAGGCCGATGGGGCGTTCCAGTCAGACTGAAGCCTCTGTATGCATGTTGTTTACTGTTATTATTATGATTATGTGATGTGTTGGTATTTTGGGGGAAATCGGTAAGCTTTAGGCTTACAGTTTTCGGTTATGTTTAGGTACCTCTGATGATCGCGGGAAGGCAAGGGCATGATTGTGCACCTCCTTGTGTTTTGTTTTATGATTTTGGGAAAACTCTGATATTAAACATGTTCTGAATTTTTTTTGTAAACAATGATGATTTATGGAATACTTTTAAAAGTTTAAAATTTTCATGAACTTTATGGATGTTACATGAGTGAGCGCATGGTGGGTCTGGTGTCCTCTTTTGATTATGATAGTTGGGAATTGTTGACCTTACATCGGATATTTTGGGTTCCGTATTTGGGTGTTACACGTCAGATTCTAATGGAGGAGGCACACAAGTCGAGATTCTCTATTCATCTGTATGTGAAAAAAAATGTATAGAGACATCTTACCTGATTATTGGTGGCCCTGCATGAAGTGGGACGTGGGTTGGCATGTGGAGAGGTGCTTGACTTGCAGGAAAGTCAAGGCCGAGCATCATCGACCACACGGAGTAATGGAGCCATTGAGTATTCCCGTTCGGAATTGGGAAGACATCACTATGGTTTTCTTCACGAATTTACCATAGACAACACGATTGGTTGATTCGATTTAGGTCATCGTGGATCAATTTAGGTCACTAGGATGTCTATTTCACTTCCATATTCTGGAAGACATTTATGAGGAGTTGGGTACCTGATTGCACTTCACCGCAAATTTCCACCCGCAAATTGATGGTTAGAGTCAGTGGACTATTTATAACCTAGTGGATATGCTTCGGGCATGTGTCTTGGACTTTGGTGGTAGTTAGGATTCATACATCCCATTGGATGAGTTCTGGTACAACAACAGCTACCACACTAGTATTGGTCAACCTCCTTTGAGATCTACGGAAGGAAGTTTTGGATCATAATTTTCTGAGGTGAGGTCGCTCAGCTATTCATGGGTAGTCTGAAGGTGGTGCTATGGACTACTGACTTATTACAGTAGGTGTGCAGGAGATTGCAGACTAATCAGAGTCGGAAGAAGAGTTATGCATATAGGGGACATTCTGATCTCGATTTTCAGGTCGATTATATGGTACTTCTGAAGGTGTCAACTTAGTAAAGTGTCATTCAATTTCGGAAGCAAGACAAGTTGGCCCTAGGTCTAGGTAGGCAGGGTTGTATACCACTTGGAGTTACCCGACGAGCTCAGTCAAATTCATAGCACTCTCCATATCTCTCAGTTGCGTAAGTGCTTGGTTGATGAATCTGTAGTAGTACCATTGGAGGATATTCATGTTGACGAATGAAATAAACTATATAGAGACACCAATGGTGATCCTTGATAGGAAGACGAAAATGTTGTGGAACAAGGAAGTGGGATTGGTGAAGATGCAATGGCAACACTAGACGGGTTCAGATTTGACATGGAAACCCGAGGAAGAGATGAGAGAGCATTACCTATAATTATATGCGGCGGAGAACATTGAGGATGACGTCCGATTCAAGTGGGAGATACATGTAAAAGCTGTGTCAGGTATGAGCTAACCTATATAATTTATGTCATCGTTTGGGTGGCCACGATGTGGTGAAGCCTCACCAATGTGTGGTGGTATTTTAAGTATCACAGGATTTAAGGACCCGCTACAACGTAGCCATAGGTGCAACCACGTGGTAGCTAATTTTAATGAAACCCTCATTTTTGGGCTTTACACTCTATATAAAGGAATGAGGAGGCTAGGGTTTGCTCATCCTCATCCTCCTAAAGCTCTGAAGAAACCTTAACCTCTTTCCTCCATTGTTGAAGCTCTATGTGGTGTTCTTGAATTTTCTTGAATGAAGAAGGAGAATAAAGTGAGCTTAGATTTAGCAAGCAAGTCTCCATTGTTCACCGTAACACTCTTCTAGACCCTTGTAAGTGTCCAAGATTTTATCTTTATCATGTTATGTAGCTAGATCTTGAATTTTACCCCCAAAAGTGCTTGTTCTTGTTTGTTGGAATGGTGGGATCTCATAAAACTTGCAACTTTATGATTCACAGGATCATTTTCTATGATTGTTGGTTTGGATCTGAAGTAAAGTTAAGTTTCTGTGTCATGCATTAGTTTGAATGTAGCGTCCGAGTCACCAGGTATGAAGTTAATCTATTATTCTATTTAATTAAATTAAAAGGTGGTGAAGGGGTTCATCAGTACGATGGGCGTAAATTAGTTACGCATGGAGTACTCCACCCATGCGCATCATCAGGGTGATCCTGTCATACGTTGGGCGTACCCATGTGTATGTTGGGTGTACTCAAGCCAGGGGAAAACCATAATTTTTAGGGTTTGCACCCTATTTAACGTCCTTAAGTTCTTCAAGTGCATCACCCTTTCATCCTCCATTTCCTTTTAGTTCTAATCTCAAAGCCCTATTCTTTAAGTGAATTTTGAGCTTACTTAGAGTGCTTGGGGTCTTCTTTTGTGATTTTGAAGAAAAAGGAGGTTGAGGAGAAGTAAAGGAGAAGAAGTTGCTCCTAGATCTAGATATTATGCATCATACCTAGCCAATTGAAGCTATAAAGTTTGAACATTGTTAATTCTAAGCTTAGATCTAGACTTAGGGAAGATTTTAGCACCTTTTGGTCCCATAACGTGGTCTTTTTTGGAGTATGGGCAACTCGAGGCCAATTGAGTTGTCGTTTTGGACTCTTGGGATTGCATGGAGTTAGATAAATCATATCTTGGAGGTTAAGACTCTATCATGCATGTGTGAGTGACCACCTAAGAGAGTTAGAGGGATTAATTCATGGTTTGAGTCCCATTAAGGAATGAAAAAGAATAAGTTTGCAACTTTATGGCTTCGGACACTATTATGAGCTTGGATCTAAGTTTTAGATATTGGAGCTTAATGGATTAAGATATGGGTGCAAGTTTGGGCTGATTGACTAGTACGTTGGGTGTACTCTATAGTATGTTGCGCGTACTGGGCGGACGAGCCATGTATGTCGCGCGTATGTATTATGTGGACTTAGGAGATTTTTAGGCTCGGGTATTGTTCGCCTTTTGACTTGTTTAGGATTGGGCTCTGGCCCACCTGTTTTCATAAGAAATTTATGGGCTTTTGGCCATGTTGCGTACCCTTGGGCCATATTAGGCCTTAAAGGCATTGTAGTTGGGCTTCGATGCCTTTTTGAACTTGTATGGATTTGAGCCTTGTAAGAGGCAGGCCCAATGAGGCAAGGGTGAAGAAAACCTTTTTACATTTAAGTCAAGAATGACAGTTTGCACTTTTGGGTTCAAATATCACCCTAATTTTGAATTAGCATTTTATACTTTATCCTTAGGGAGTGGATTTCCCAAGTCATCTGTTGAGTGCGATTTGATACCTTCATTCTGAGATGAGTTTCATTCACTATATACAGGTTGAAGGCACCAATGTTGTCCGTTGTTTTATGAAGTAGTATGATGATTTTCATCGTGAAAATTGCTAGTTATGCTTGTGTTTTCTTTATGAATCTGTGATTTTTTGTATTGATAGTATATGGTAGTGGTAGGGGTGAATTAGACCTAATATCCGGTTGAAATAGACCGAAGTGTATTGCAAGTGTTTGGTTTAAAAATTGGTTTATACTTTGGTTTTCTAAGCATTTATTGTTTTTAGTCTTGGGCGAAAATATTATTAGGTTAATTTGTTGCTTGGACCGAAAACTCATGTGTTTTCGGTCTAGCCTTTGAGCTGTGGGCTTGGGTTTTCGGTCCATATATGTAAATAGTCATTAAGGGTATGTTTAGTGGGTGGCTAGGAGGGGAGGAGTGTTCTAGAGGAGCATTCATTCATTCATTTTCATATGCATGTTCTAGAGAGAGAACTAGTGTGTATGCAAATCTTATGTTGGATCATCAATCATATCATCAATACCTTGAAGATTAATCAGTTTCTTCTTCTTCTTCTTCTTCTTCTTCTTCTTCTTCTCCATTTGATCTTCCATCATCCACTAGATTGGGATTCCACACCATCAAGTGGATCGGATTGATACGTCAAGTGATTTTGGGGACTTACAATTAGTATTAGAGTTTTGATTGTATCAATCAAATTTGCAAGATCTTGAGCGTTTTTGGATTTTTTCTTGAAGGATTTGGCATTTTTGATCAGTTAGAGAAGAAATATTGGGAGTTTGTTCTTCATGTTCTTAATAAAAATGGCTTTTGATCGAGTTTTCGAGCTAAAAATGTGAAAAATCACGTTTTTTGGTCGTAATCAGCAAGTTCCGGCGGCCATTTTCGCACAGCAGGTAGCGTGTCCGAGGGGGTATTCTATTTGCACATACTATAATACCACCTATAACATCTGCCACCATGTCACTTCTTGTCTTTTACATATTTTTGTTTTTTTTTTGTTATATCTTAAATGTAAAGCATCTCTTTATATTTTCAATAATGCTGATCATTTTGATTTAATTACTAAAGCATCCCTTTTAATTTTAAAAGAAAAAATCAAAAGGCCATGTAAACATAATTTTCCTCTCTCTCTCTCTCTCTCGCTCACACACACACACACACACACACACACACACACACACACACACACACACATATATATATATATATATATATATATATATATATATATATATGAGCGTTCAATCAAGAACATTTTTATTGCGAGAACATTTGTTAACAAATTTGGATCATATACTTTTTTTAATTAAAACTATAAAATAATATTTATAAAACTCAATCAATTGTTACAAACAATTAAAAACCCCACTAACCAGACCACTCACCACCCAACCAACACCACCCATCATCACTACCTACCACCCACCACCAACTCCACCACCACCCGCCACCACCACACCCACTACCACTTACCACTACTGACCACCATCAATCATCACCACCACCGACCTCTACCACCGCCTGCTACCACCACCCCCACCCATTACCCACCAAAACAACCACCCGCCACAACCATCACCACCTACCTCCACCACCCCTACCGACCTCAATCACCTATCACTACCACTGCCACGACCACCACCCACCACCAACCACCTATCACCATCACCACCTCTCACCACCCACCAAAACCACCACCCACGATGAATAGCACCTACCACCACCAACACCACCCACCACCATCACCACTCCTACTAAAACCACCACCCGTCACCACCATCATCGCCTACCTCCACCACCTATCACCACGACCCCCACCCACCTCAATCACCCATCTCCACCACTGCCACCGCCACCACCACAAACAACACACCGCCACCTATCACCACCCACCCTCTACCACCACCCAACCACCATCACTGCCACCACTACCTACCACCCACCACCACCTCCACCAACCATCACCACCACCCACCAACACCACCAATCGCCACACCCACCACTACCCACCTGTTGGGTTGCAGATTCGTTTAGCATTGCGTCATTGGGCTCGGTTAATAGTCCAATTATTTTGTACTCCGGTTTGGGCCTGTCCAACCGTGAGCCTGTTAGGTTTACTATATAACAATATGCTTGCATGCATATTAGGTTAACGATCTAGAATTCAATAGAGAGAATTACGATAGCTTTGATTTTCTTTATCGTTCTTGTAAACCTTTTAACCCTCTACAGTTGATGTTCTTGATCGAGCTCTTCTGAGGGTTGTTTTATAATCATTCGACACGTTTGATTCATTCTTGAGTTGCTTATTGTTTTCTTGTTCTTGCTGTTTAATCTTTATTTTACCTATTTAAGATCTAATCGATCTTCAAGATTAAGTTTTAATCTTATAATTGGTATCAGAGCAGGAGGTTGTGTAATCGATACACTTCTTTTCTATGAAAAAGGTTTCAATTAGGGTTTTCCGCAAGTACTGATATTTATTGAGCCGTCATCTCATTATTGATGTATCTTGATATTTATTGTTTTGCCCTAATCTGATTTATTACAAGTCTGATCTTTGAACAGGTTATTCGATCATTATGGATGAGTCGCAATCGAATCCCATCAATATTTCAAACAACATTGGATCAACAACGAAGATTCCCATCCTATACACCCACGATTATGAAGTCTGGGCGCATCACTTTGAAGATTACGTTATAGGATCTGAGGATAATGGATACCTCATCTGGGAAGCAATTATTTCTGGTCCGTTTTCTCATTCTGCAACTTCAAGGATTATTAAAACTCAAAAGGAGTATAATGATCTTCTGAAAGATGTTAAAGATATTGTGCAAGATGAAAAAGATAAATTTCAGTGTAATATCAAGGCGTTAAGATTGATCAGATTCGCCCTTCAGTCCGACACTTTCAGGTTGGTAAGCTCATGCTCGACGGCAAAGGAAATTTGGGATAGGCTACGTGAATTGTACTCTACAGACGAGGATCTTGAACACTCTATCCAAACCTTACTCTTGTCTGAGTTTGGAGAATTCAAGCAAGGAGCAGAAGAAACTGTGACCCAAACGTTCGATCGCTTCAATCATCTTCTCAGCAAGATGATCAAACATGACATCGAAAGGAAGCTTATTGAGCAGAAGGTTACGTTTTTAAATGGTCTAAGATCAGAGTGGAGAGCAGTGGTGTCTACAGTTAAAGCCCATGAGCAATTTAAATCATATTCCTTGGCGAAACTGGTGGGTATTCTCAAATCTCAGGAGAAGATTGTGTTGCAGGAAAAGAATGTGGTTTCAAGCCTAGGTTCGTTGGCCCTCCTGTCCAAAAGTAAAGCTGTAATGGAGGACGAAGACCTCAACTTGGAGGATTATGACCTCACGTCTGAAGATTATGCTATGATGGTGTCTAACCCCAAGAGGTTCATCAAGAAGAGATTCCCCAACAACAAAAAACGAAACTGGCAGGGGAGTTATAGCTCAGAAAAGGTTAAAGATGAACCGAAGGTTGAAGAGTCTAAGAAGGAACCGAAGGCAGAAGGTGATTCTGGAGTAAGCTGCTACTATTGTGGGGGAAAGAACCACTATGCAAAGGATTGTGTCCTCAAAAAGATGGCTGAAAAGGATGAGGAAAAGGATGAGGAAGCTTTGCTGCAGAAAAAGCTTGATGAGATAAGGAAGAAGAAATCTACCGCTAACCCTTCTATGAATGCTCTAATTGTGCAGGGTTCGGTTGTTGATGACGAGTTCGGTAGCGTGGAGGTTTGGTCAACCGATTCTAAAGACGATGAAGTGAGGAAGCCGTCTCATGGAAAAGCTTGTGTGGCAAAAGAGGAAAGCAGTAGAGGAAGGTGCTTGATGGTGTCTGACGTATCTTAGATGAGGGGATACAACACTGATGGTGGAAGCAATGAACCGAAGGAGCAGCAGGATATGTGCTTTACAGCCAAACCGCTCAGCGTGCAGTTCAACGAGCTCGATGAACTGATCAAGAAGGTACAATCGATTTTTGTTTCATTTAATGTCCCACAATGCTCATATGAAAAAGAACAAAAAAGTGTTAATTCAAGAATTCCTCATCTAGATAGTAGTTTAACTCAAACTCGAGTCACCAATTCTAACCTAACTGATCAATTAAGCAGGGTGTCTTCGAAGAGTGAGGAACGGCGCATGTGGATCGAATTGAAGGAGTCAGAATTAGTCAAAATAAAAGATGAAAACATTTATTTGCAAAGAGACAATTTAAAGCTTTTGAAACAGCGAAATGTTTTTTGTTTGATTGCTAAACGTCTTTACACTAATATTACTCAGCTTCACTTGGATTGTGAAATAGGACAAAAGATTCATCGCATGATTTTGCCCTTCCTTGAGTTTAAGGAGGATGAAATTGATGCTGAAGCTTATAATTGTGAGAGTGTGATATCATCTGATGACGTCAATCCGACCTATATGTATGGACTGGACAAAATAGAATCTTTCATTAAATCCAAGGACCATAAGGACATGCTTAAAAACCTTTTGGATGAAAATGATAGACTTAAACTGAGAACCGAAACCATACAAAAATTTGACTCTTTAAACTCTAACTTGAGCTTAGAAAACAAAATTGATGTTGAAAATGCATTTGAGTTTAATGAGAATGACAATATGAGTGAAATTTCTGTAGAGGACACGGTTGACTGCTCAGAATTTGTGAAAAGCAAACCTAAAAACCACAAGAATCTAATTTCAGAAAATTCAGTGGAGTTCGCTCGATTGTCCCAACAAAAGTCCCCGATGTTAGCAAAGAAAGCCGTTGTATATCAAAAGGTTAGGACCACTCCAAATCAAGTGTACAAGGTCATAGGAGTAACCGAACATCAGACTGCTGAACTCACAGCAATTGTAAACGAAGACAATGCAGATGGATGCGATGAGTTCTTCTGGTCAGCTCCAATCGATAATGCTGATGAAACGGTAGGGTTATCAGAAAGGACCTCATGGAAAAGTAAAGGTAGATACGTACCAGAACCATTGAACAAGCCAAATAATTTCAATGTGCCAAGTACTAGTGGTACGAAAGACATTCCTCAAGAAAATGGAAGTCCGGCAAAAGAAGATACTCCATCTAGTGAAACTTCCTCAGTTCAAAGTGAACCAGCCAAAGAGAAACCGAAAATGAAAGCCAACATCCATCATCAACCGAAGCAGATGAGGAATCAGAAACGTCAAAGGAATCAGAGATACAGGAAGAATCTCTCTGAAAGGAAAAAATTCTGGCAATCCCAGAATGCTTATTTTTCACATCAAGACAAGAACCTGAAGTATGAGAAAAATCCTGTTGAAATGCAAGAGAACGAAACCAACCGAAATCAAAGGTTCGGTTCTGAGAATAACTTCAACCGAAAGCAAAGGTTCGGTTCAGAGAACGAAACCAACCGAAAGCAAAGGCTCAGTTCTGAAATCAAAAGAGATCAAAACTCTAAGATCAGTCCCACCAATGATCAAAAGCAAAAGGGTCACCTAGAGTCTCCAGCCAAGAAGTCATCTCAATCTAAGCCCTCTCAATCTCACTCATCTAATTCTTCTAATTCTTCCAATTCCTCTCCACCTCGCTCTAAATTCCATTCTGTTCCTTCTCGAAAATCTCAATCTTCAGCTGAACAAAAAGGGAAACAGGAGGTTTCGATGTCTAAACCTGAGTCTAAACTGAACGCACCTAATCCTAATAAAATCAAAGTTTTTACCATCAAAAAGAAAGATGAAACAACACTAATAAAACGAACATATCTTGTTGACATCTCTCTTACTATTCCTGTACCTGTGAAAGGCTCACGTGGACCCAAGAAACTTTGGGTTCCTAAATCTGCTTAATTTTTGCAGGTTATAAGTGATAAGCAGTTTGACGAAGAATGGTACATTGATAGTGGCTGCTCGTGTCACATGACAGGGAGGAAAGAAGATCTCAGGGAATACCGGTCTCTTTCAAATGGTGGAAACGTCAAATTTGGAAATAACTCCTTCGGCACCATAAAAGGCTATGGAATGCTTACCAATGGTGATTTCACTATAAGGAAGGTGGCATACATGGAAGGACTACAACACAACCTCATCAGTGTATCTCATCTCGTTGGAGGTACCGGTCTCAAAGTCTCATTCGACGATGAGGGTTCTGAAATTATTGAGAAGAAGACGAAGAAAGTTATTCTCAAATCAGAGCGTAAGGGTGAAATGTTTCCTCTAAACCTCAAACCTATCAAAGGAAACCCAGCTATCTGCCTGTTATCAAAAGCACAATTTGACGAAAGCTAGTTGTGGCACCGAAGACTCTCTCATCTCAACTTTAAAGACATCAACAAACTTGTCACTGGAGGTCATGTTCGAGGTCTTCCACTGCTCAAGTATGATAGAGATCATTTGTGTGCTGCATGCGAAATGGGGAAGCAGAGTCGTCAAAGTCATCCATCTATAATTAACACTAAAGTTGTTGAACCACTCGAATTACTTCATATTGATTTGTGTGGTCCATCATCTATCAAAAGCATAGGTGGTAGCAAGTATATTCTTGTTATTGTTGATGATTTTTCGCGTTTTACATGGGTGTTCTTTCTAATGCTTAAATCTGAAGCGACTCACAAGCTAAAGGTGTTTATCAAGCAGATTGAAGTACAGCTGAAGAAGGTCGTTCGCAACATCAGGAGCGACAATGGTCTGGAATTCAAAAATAGAGAATTTGAAGAATTCCTGACAGAAAAGGGAATAAGTCATAACTTCTCATCTCCCTACACACCTCAATAGAAAGGAATTGTTGAAAGAGGAAACCGATCTTTGTGTGAAGCTACACGAACCATGCTAAGTTTCGCTTCCTTACCTCTTTATTTTTGGGCTGATGCTATTTCTGCTGCTTGTCTTACACAGAACAGGTCATATCTCAACAAACGATTCACGCTCACACCTTATGAGATTCTCAACAACAGGAAGCCCAATGTGAAATTTTTCCACGTGTTCGGTTCACGGTGTTTCATCTTTAACTCTAAGGAACACCGCAACAAGTTCGATGTCAAAGCCGAAGAGGGAATCTTTCTGGGCTATTCTCTCACTTCTAAAGCGTACAGGGTTTTAAACAAGCGTTCAAAGAAAATTGAAGAGACTTACTACGTGACCTTCGATGATAGCTATGTCAAAAGGCTAAAGGCCAGTAAAAACACTGCAGGGGAAATCTTTCCTCAAACTGGCCAGGTTACGGTCTCGATCGCTAACTTATACGAGAAGTTTCTGGAGCTATTCGACGAACCAGAGAAAGCCACTCTCTCAGAAGCAGGCGCAGCAGATAATAAAGTAGATCACATGAGGCAAATTGTCGAAGAAGCTGCCAAGAGAATAAATGAAGGAGGATCAAACTCTGACGAACCTCCATCACCCAATGCTTCCGTCGAGGGGGAGAATCCACCATCATCATCCCAGCCAAGCTCACAAGTTGAGGGGGAGCCAAGCACTTTGCCAACCGAAAGCACTTTGCTAACCGAGAGTGCTTCACCATCCGAAGGTACATCAACGCCTGAAAGACCAGCACCACAAGAAACCTCTGAAGCTCAAGATTCTCAAAGTATTCCTGAAAGCTCATCTATCTAGGGGGAGCAAGCTGATATGTCATTCGACTACGAAAGCCAATCCGAGCCAGAAGAAATGATCAATGCTGAACTGGATCCAACCTTTGATCCAAACTACCCTCCCCTCACCAAATGGACCAGAGATCATCCTATCTCTCAAGTTGTTGGTGATGTTTCTGAAAAGGTTCTAACCCGATCACAACTCAAGGCAAATTAGACATCCTTATTTTCCAAAGTTGAATTTTGCATGTTTAACTCATTCGTATCAAAAGTTGAACCGAAGACAGTTAACACTGCTCTTGATCACTCCGATTGGGTTCAAGCAATGCAAGACGAACTGAACGAATTTGAAAGGAACAAAGTCTGGCGCCTCATTCCAACTCCTCCAGAAGCCTCGGTTGTTGGTCTCAAATGGGTCTTTAGGAACAAAATGGACAAGGAAGGAAACGTCATAAGGAACAAAGCTCGTCTAGTATTGAAAGGATATTGTCAAGAGGAAGGGATTGATTATGAAGAGACTTTCGCTCCTATAGCTAGGCTTGAATCTATCAGAATATTCCTTGCCTATGCTGCCCACAAAAACTTTGAAGCTTTCCAAATGGACGTCAAGTGTGAATTTCTTAATGGAGAACTCGAAGAAACAGTGTATGTGGAGCAACCTCCTGGGTTCGTGAACGAAAAATATCCAAATCATTGCTACATTCTGGATAAAGCTGTATACGGATTGAAACAAGCTCCGAGAGCCTGGTATGAAACGCTAACTAAATTCTTAAAGATGTCTAAATTCAAACAAGGTTCGGTTGACCCAACCTTCTTTCGCAAAAAGGAAGGTAACCACCTTATGATCGTTCAAATTTATGTCGATGATATCATCTTTGGCTCAACGAATCCCAGCCTAACAGTTGAATTCAGAAAGCTGATGGAGACTAAATTTGAAATGAGCTCAATGGGTCCTATTAACTTTTTCCTTGGCTTAAATATTAGACAGGGACCCGAAGGCATCTTTATTAATCAGGAAGCTTACACGAAGACTCTCCTAGCAAAGTTTAGTATGATGGGAGATTCCAAAGTCAAAGTCCCAATGGCATTCGGCACCAAGCTCACCCCATCCCTGGACAAACCGGTTGTTGATATCACGCTGTATCGACAAATGATAGGCTCACTGATGTATCTCACTGCTAGCAGGCCTGACATTATGTTTTCTGTGTGTTATTGTGCTAGATTTCAGGCAAACCCACGCGAACCTCACATGCTTGCAGTGAAGAACATCCTACGATATCTCAAGCGAACTGCCTCCTTAGGTCTGTGGTATCCCTCCAACTCAGGTTTCTTCGTTCAAGCCTACTCAGATGCAGACCTTGGAGGATGTGGACTCGATAGAAAAAGCACCACAGGTGGCTGCCAATTCCTTGACGGGAAGGTTGTTAGCTGGCAATCAAAGAAACAAACATGCATGTCTTTGTCTACTGCCGAAGCTGAATACATAGCAGCTGCATCCTGCACCTCTCAAGTGATTTGGATCTAGAGTCAACTTCGAGACTATGGACTCAATATGAAGAAGATCCCACTATATTGTGACTCTGAAAGTGCAATTAGGATCTGTCATAATCCAGTGCAACACTCCAAAAATAAACACATAGCACTGAGGTATCACTTTATCAAAGATCATGTGGAAGATGGAAATGTCGAAGTACACTTTGTTAGAACCACTGATCAACTGGCTGATATCTTTACCAAAGCTCTTCCTGAAGCGTCATTCAACAGAATATTACAAGGGATAGGTATGATGGAATCAGAGTCAGTACCTCAAACTACCTCTCAACCTCAATCGTAAGAAGCGAAATTGACCGAACGTTAAGGTTCGGTTGAATCATCTCACTCGCTCATCACTTCAAAGGTAGTTTTCTTGCTTGTAAATTTCATGTACAAAGTCATTTATCTTATTGTCAAAAGTATTTTCTTATTACTAGCCTCAAATCCTTGTTTTTCAAAATTTTCCAAAACCAAAACCTACCGAAGGTTCGGGTTCGGTTTTTCAGAATTTTCCAAAACCGAAACCAACCGAACGCTAGGGTTCGGTTTTTCAGAATTTTCCAAAACCGAAACCAACCGAACGCTCAGGTTCGGTTTATCAAAATTTTTCAAAAACCGAAACCAACCGAACGCTCGGGTTCGGTTTTTCAAAATTTTTCAAAACCGAAACCAACCGAACGCTCGGGTTCGGTTTTTCAAAATTTTTCTCAACCGAAACCTACCGAACGTTCGGGTTCGGTTACCAAATTTTTCCAAAGTTTTTTTTAATCTTTCTAACTCTTATTTTTTCTTGCTTATTTTTTATTTTTTTATTTTATTTATTTTATTTATTTTATTTTTTTTATATATCAAAAACTCCAAAAATATTTTCTTTGTGTGTTCGTTCGTCTATGGGGATAAAATTGTTGGATTAGTTAAGTGTCCCGAGAAGCATGCTGCTGTATGTGTCCCAAGCCTCATAAGATTTTGAATAATAGCCTTAATGACCTGGTATAAACAAACCTTGTCTTCCCAATTAGGCTACCACATTTATTCTAATCGTGAGCTACCTCACTCTCTTATCATATGAGATAAGAGTTTTCAGCTTGGTCCTTATTTTTGCAGCTGAGGTACTTTAATTTCTTACACAATCTCCATTACATTTCTCCATTACATTCGTTTCATCAATGTAACCCTTGAGACTCTCAGAAATTACCACTGAGGTTTATGGTTACACAACAACTGTGTTTATGATCTTCGTTTCGTGCCACTACGAGCTGAGTGAAACCCAAAATTCAACACCAAATCTGAATTGACGGTGAACAATAAATTTGCTCAAGTTTTCACCAAAGAATTGACGGATGTACCTTGATGAAATCTCAAATTTTATTTTGTGTGATTCCTATGAAATTGTTAAACCCCATAACATTTCTTCCCCTGGGATCCAGTTTTACATTTGTTTGTTGAGATTTCACATTCTCCAAGCAACTTTAAAATTAATTCCTACCTACTTGTTCAACAGACTACACCGGTCTCACAAGCACTTTGTTCACTTTCTTTCTTATTTCAAGATTAGAATTGTTGCATCAAAGTGAAAGCCACCCTTAAGTAGCCTAATTAAAAGAAGTCTTTCAACATTTATTAATAAGTGTTTGATCGTCATTCAACGGGAAACCACATCAACACTTTAAGGTCTCTCTTGATCTTGAAGGAAGAGATTCGTGCCCGGGATCATTTTTTTCGTGTCATTATTGACATCACATTTATTCCTAAAAAGAGTTGCTTTATTTCTTTTCTTTTTACACTCTTAGCACGAAAATCTTTGATTTTCCAAAATTTTGGTACTAATAATTACAGGCTGTTTTACTAAATTGGAGGTTATTTACAAGTTGTGGTTAAAAATAATCCACGTGGGAAATTTATTCAAAAGATGCCATTCAAAAGATAAGATGAAGGGTTGCTGACTCAGGCAGGAGATAAATGGATTGAATTTCAAACGGCGGTAAAAAGGGACGGATGCGAATTTGAAACGCCCATTCTTTAACTGACATAATGGACGCGTGTGCGGATTTCAAGCGGTTCCTCTCTGGCACTTAAAGGCGCGTGTGGATTTGAAACGGTTTCTTCAGAAACGACGCTTCTTGTGCGGCGTCTTACAAGGAATCTGACACTCTCTCTCCTACGTTATCATCGCATGTCTTAACTGTCACGCATCTGTCATTCCGGGAAACCCTTTCGTATTTCGATAGAAGATTTGAACCGATTTTTCTCTCTCCTTTCATCCACTATAAAAGGCAGTCTCCACTCCCATTTACCTCTTTACTGCATCCGAATTCCCAAGAGAGCAAAAATTCCCTTAAACCCTTACTGTTCATCTTCTTCATCCCAACTTCAACAATGGCAGAATCATCATTTGTTCATGCTACCTCACACATCCTTCCCATTCGCCCTCACCAATGTTTGGTGATCGATCTAACCCCTCAGGCGTACGATTCCTACATGTTCCCGATTATTGAGTGCCTGAAGTACTCGCCGATCGCTCCTGCACTTTCTAGGGTTGAATCTGTGCCTATGGAGCTCCTCTCGCAGGTGTATGCGACTGCACATTACGATAAAGCCGTCGATAGGGTTTTCTTCGAGGTTTCTAATCACAAGACTTCGATTTCAAAGCAACGATTTGGTGCATTGCTAGGGTTTGCTGCTGACCCTTCCAGGTTTAATCCGGAGACGATTCCGATTGGCCATCTCTATAGTATGTTTTACAACATGGGGTACACGGAGACGCTCACCTCCGTCGCGATGTTTAAAAAATCTTGCTTGCCGCCACAGTGGAACGACATTTTCACTGTCCTCTTCAAAGGTTTATCTGAACGGAACTCAGGATCAGACGGCTCCATTCGACTCTTCTTGTCGATCATGTACGGCGTCTATAACGGCGTTAACCTTGACTATGGGTTGGTTCTCTGGCAACAACTCATCCAAAGCCTCTCTTCTTCTTCACGAAATTCTGAGGTGTCGTATGCAAGGTTTTGGGCTCTCATCACAAAATGGGCGATGGATAAATTTGATGTCCCCACTACTGCCGGTGCATCGATGTCTTCGATCGGTACTTTTCATACCACGAAGATTATCGTCTCAGATGCATCAAAGTTCTCTTTCATTGGCTCTATTCCGGAGACCATGTACGGCGATGTTCCATCTGACAGCCAGATCATCCGGACTATTAAGGAGTTCAAGCAGTCAGGACCAAGGGAACTCACACAGGACATGCTCAAATCCATCCATGATGCTGATAAGCCTGTTCATAGAGGCAAAAAGGCAGATAAAGGGAAGCAAGTGACCAAAGGGGCTAAAGGTCCTTCTCCCAGGAAGCGGAAACCAACAACAGCTGCACCCACCCCGATCACCTACCCCAGACATGGAAATCCATATCTCACCCATTCCTTCACCTACTCAAACAATCCCTACTTCCATTCCCACCATAAACCCCTCTACCACCATTCCTAAAACCTCTTTCCCTATACCACCACCCATTTTCACTGATACAACTACCACAGCCACCGCAAAGGTTACAACCAACGTATCTGATACGGGGGTTCATACTGATGCAACCGAACCACCACCTCAAACCGAACCCCTTCATACAACCGAAACTACCCATACTCAACAACCACCCGAACCTACTCCAACTCAAAATCAACCTGAACCTACTCACACCACTACACCTCCAGCTTCACCACCACCCCCATCTCCTAGTCATGCCTCTGACGGAGATAACCCTTTCCTTGGAGGGGAAAATATGACCTTCGACTCGGTCTACTTTAGTCCATTTCAGGTCCAAAGCGACGACGATGAGGAAGCTCCAGTAACAAAGAAGCATCTTAAGGAGCTGCATGAGAAAGTTGACATGCTTATTGCTTCATCCTCCAACACTCAGTCCTCTCTCTCTGAAGCCGCTCTTCAGAAGATTGTTGATGCCTTCTCCAGGGCTCAACATGATTCCGTCGCCTCTGCCACTGTAGCAATTGACGCCTCAACGAAAGCTTGTGAGGCAGCGACCGCAAAATTCGATAAACTATTCTCTGAAGCCTCTTCCCTGTTAAAGTCCTTACAGGAGAGCGCCGATGCAACAAAGACAACGTTGGAACCAATCGTTCAACATTTGGACACGTTCGTCTCAATGGAGTTGAAGTCGTTCACTACCCTTTGCCAATCCATCAGCGACGACAACTCGGCCCTTCGTGCCTCCATTGACGAGCGCCTCTCTAAACTTCAAGAGGATCTCACTGCTGAAAACTCGTTGATGGACGTTCTTGCTAGTAAAACCACCGCCCTCAAGGTCAAGAGCGCTCAGCTTTCCAACTCTCAGCAACAAATTGACGCTCTTCGATCCGAACGGGAGGTTATCAAAACATGTGTTTCGGATGTACACTCTGCCCTATCCAACATCCTGGAAGCACACGATCCGATTCTCAATCATTCGGTGAGGCGAACCCTTGCTGAAAAACTTGCTCCTGCCCTGGACCTTCTCAGCAAAATTGAAGGGCTACCTAGTTTCGTGTCCACTCCGAAACAAGGGGGAGAAGTGAAGTCCGGATCGAAACCACCTCCTTCCTCAAAATCTGCTCACACAACCGAACCTCCTCCTACTGTTCAAACTTCGGGTTCGGGTGTGAAGGATAACATTCGTGTGGCGCGAGGAGCTGAAGAAGCTGAACGCAAGAAGAAAGAAGCCCACAATCTCCTCGAGAGCAGGAAGACTCTTTTCCCTGCTTGGACTCGAGAGAGAATGATAAAGGAGGCTATCGATACTCCGAGCATCCTTTGGCTCGAACTGGTGATCTCCTTCGACTGCTACAACTCTGTCGACTCGCAGTTTGACATGCCCTTAACCCGAAAGGCGTTTATCTTCCACGCCTTCTCCAACATTTTTGAAGTCCCTCATCCTAATCCTGAGGTTGATCGGGAGTTAATCGAATTCTATCTGAAGGCTGCTCAACCACAGTACCAAACATGGAGCGCTCAGAAGATCATTAATGTTCGGGTTTTGAAGCCATATACCGAAGGGAGATTCATCAACGTTCGGTTCACGGTGATCAGAGGGTCTGCAAGAACCGAACATCTTATATCCTTAGCAGATCTACCGAACCTCAACCCCCATGACTGGATTGTTCTCCATAACATCCTCTTGACGAATGAAGCTGAATATGGTCCAATTATAGACCATCTCAAAAGGATGTTAGTATGCTATATTATGGAGGTCGCCTTGATGGATCAGGAGATTGCCACAGTCTTCAAGAAGAAACCGAAGATCTCTCCTGTTGGCTTGGCCAGTGATCTCCATCAGATGAAGATGGGCAAGATTGACCCGAGGCGTAATTCGGTCATGTTCACTAGAGCAGAAGGACAGAAATGTCTCTTTGCCTTAGCGGATAAACATCTTTATACCACTGCTTGTCTAGAGCATGTGCTGTCGATCATCCATCGGTGTAAAGTGAATGCAGCGGATGATATCAAATACTTCAATGATATGATTCAATCGTACATCAGATTCAGACAAACGATACTTCCTCTTATCTCTCGTCTGTTTCAGATTGTAAAGAAGAAGGTACCTGCCGCTGCTGCTGGCCCAAGCAAGAAGTGAAGATCTCGCTCCAATTAACGCAAAGGGGGAGATTGTTGGGTTGCAGATTCGTTTAGTATTGCGTCATTGGGCTCGGTTAATAGTCCAATTATTTTGTACTCCGGTTTGGGCCTGTCCAACCGTGAGCCTGTGAGGTTTACTATATAACAATATGCTTGCATGCATATTAGGTTAACGATCTAGAATACAATAGAGAGAATTACGATAGCTTTGATTTTCTTTATCGTTCCTGTAAACCTTTTAACCCTCTACAGTTGATGTTCTTGATCGAGCTCTTCTGAGGGTTGTTTTATAATCATTCGACACGTTTGATTCATTCTTGAGTTGTTTATTGTTTTCGTGTTCTTGCTGTTTAATCTTTATTTTACCTGTTTAAGATCTAATCGATCTTCAAGATTAAATTTTAATCTTATCACCACCCACCACAATGTACCCCCACTCATCACTACCAACCACCACCACCCCCACCCGTCTCCTACAAAAACCACCACCCACCACCATCATTACCACCTACCTCCACCACCAATCACCACCTTCCCCACCCACCTGAATCACCCATCACCACCAACCACCACCATCCACCACCACCTACCACCTACCACCTTCACCACCCACAAAAATAAAAATAAAGTTCTAATTATGTTTTAATAATTATGATTCATATTTAATCATAACAATATATATATATATATATATATATATATATATATATATATATATATATATATATATATATATATAAAAGCATTCACAAAAAACAATATAAAAAAACGTGTACATATGAAACGTGCATATATGCACAAACGTTGAAAATGCATATATGCACCTTTCATATATGCAAGTTTTTTCGAGAATTTTTTTACAACATGCTTATGTAGGAACGACTTAATATTATAAACCAATATTTTTATAAATACTAGTTTCAAACAACGTTGGTCGGATTATTTGTTTTAGTCGGAATAATGAATTTCAGGCAATAACTCTTTTTTCGAATATAAGCAGAATAATTTGGCCTCAAATTCATCAAACTTGTACAACCAAATATTAGCATACCCCGAACTATATAATTCAAAAGTTAAGGATATAATTTGTAATTAATATAAAAAGACAGTTGAGTAAAAAATAATTATTACGAATTTATATTATATTAATTATATTGTTGTGAATGTAATTGGAAAGCACGTAAATAATATCACTAACAACAATGAAAATATCACTAACAACAAATTCGATTTATCTATTTTACAAGAAAAGAAATAATACTTAAAAAGAAACCAAGTAAAATATATGTTTATATTATTTTCATAACTATAAATATATAATTTATATTGAAATAAGATGCTTATATTACTTTACATATAAAATTATGTATAAAATTATATATAAAGTAAAGGACTATATACGTAAAATTTGTTAATATAAGTGACGGATTATTTAATTTAAAGATAAAAAAGATCATAATCCAATTAATACATAATTCGAAGGGCCATAAATGTATAACTATTATATTCTGATGGGAAAATTAATAAATAATACGAAGAACAATGATAATGATTGTTGCTTTATCAAGTCAAACTGGTTTTTGACTTTAAAAAATGGTTTTGAAGGTAGTTTTAGGTGTGAACAATAACACGTATGTCCGAGTTGTTTTCGGCCGAAAACTCATTTGCGATCAACATATTTTTTTTTTATCCGAAGTGTTTACAACCGAAATCAGTGCAAGGCCTCGAACATTTTTGGCGGACGTTTTCGGTTGAGTACGTGTTCGGTCTGAGTTCTAGCACGTGTACCGTCTTCGCAGGTTTTCGGTTCCCTCGTTTGCGGTCCTTGTTTGCGGTCAGCATCATATATATAAAAAATCCAGGGTGGAGTAAGGATCGAACTCGGGTCTCTCTTACACGTAATCCACACCCTTACCAATCGGTCGACCATGCCACATGTTTAACATTTTCCCTAATTAGTTCAAGTAGCCTCGTAATTTCGATCCTATTTTTGGATTTTTGACATTTTTGGCCCAAAAATCACTTTTTTCGAATTTTTAAGTTTTGTTTTCGACATAAACCTTTGACTTTTAATTTTTAACTGTCGTTTTTGAATTTTGACCTTAAAAATTGACTTGACTTCCAAGTTTGACCTTTGACTTTCTCGTTCAACTTTCAAATTTTCACGTTTGGCTTTTCGGTTTAACTTTTAATTTGACTTTTTAAATTTGACTTTTCAGGTTGACTTTTAAGGTTTCAATTTAAAGAGTATTTTTGGTAAACAATGAGTTCTTCAAACACCAAAGTCAATGAAGTTTCATGTTCTCAATCTTGTGAAGCTACAATCAAGTTTCTCCGTGATCAAATCGATATATTAAAAAGAAAAAATAAGAACCTTTAAAATGAAGGATATACACTTAGGAAATGTCAAAAACCCTTAAAAGCACAACTAGAGGCAAAAACCTAGCACTTTAGAAAACTTCAAGAAGAATACAACAACAAAAGTGCGAATTATACCTATGTTACGGAATAACTTGCTAACGTGACTGTCGAACTTGATGCGTTGAAAGCTAAATATAAAGAAACATATTTTACCTTGAAGTATTTTTAAGGGTCAAGTGAGGTAGTTGCATCAATGATTGAAAAACAATTAACTTTTAAGGATAATCAAAATAAGGGTCTAGGGTATCACAGTGTACCACCTCCTTTCAATGACAACTATAACTCACCCCTTAACACCAACGAGGAAGAGACACCTACTGAGTGTGACCAAATCCCTAAACCAACTTCAGTTAAGACTGAACAATTTGGGCCAACTGAGAATATTGAGGTGAAAGATACTAATGATTGTACTTCATGTGCAGGTAAACTAGTGGAAGAGGAGGACAAGGACAACATAATTAATTCCAATTCTGTTGATTCTGTTGATTGTCAAACAAATGTCTCCTTCAACTCTGAATCTTGTGCTTCTAAATCAGTTACTTCTAATCAACCTACTGTTCGTAAATACAGACCACCAAAACAAGTGAAATAGACGTCTTGTTGTATGTATGCATGCGGGAACAGTAAGAAACGAGGCAAGGACACGCTACCAGGGACAGGCATAAACAACTTCTACGTGAAGAAAAAGACATGTTTTCACTGTGGAACACCTGGACACATTGCCAGAAATTGTCCAAATCGCACATATGTTCCTTACTACACAAAAAGATGGAAAAACGCACAAATAGGGAGATTTTTCAAAGGAAACCCTTCGAGGTCACGTTCAAACAATGATAACTAGAATGCCAAGAAGGCCAAGAATCCAACTCATAAGATCCAGAAGGGAAAGCCAGCCAAGAAGCCAAATTCAAGAGATTCCCCAATGAAGCCAAGACCCGTTAGGTCAAAGTCATCTCAGCAATCGGCTTCAAGTTCAAAAGAAAGCGATAAAGCACCCAACCGGTCGAATAAGAAATGGGTTAAACCCGAAAACAGATGGGTACCAAAGGTTCCCACTCCCAAATCTTCAAACGATTCTAACATTTCTTCATCTTTTGTTTGTGATAAACATGATATGTCATGGGAGAGAGTACCCTGCAAAGATAACAAAGGTCAACCCAGTTTCAAAATGGACTAAGTTCCAAAGACTAATTAATCCCACACTCTGTGCTAGAGCAGCTATGGAGGCATCTCATTAGACTTCGGTTTGTTGATAGTGGCTTTTCCAAGAACATGATAAGGGACATCTCTCAACTGTATAACACTCAAAACTTTAAGTGAGAGCATGTGTCCTTTCCGGGAATGGAAGAAAGAAGAGGGTCGTACATGGGGTTTGTGCTTAACGATGTGAAGAATTTTCAGATCTATTCTGAGATTGAAATATGTGTGCTGTTCTCAGACCTTCTGGATGCAAATTAAATTGGTAACTTACGGTTTGAGTTTTTCTTCTCGATACTCCTGAGTTTTTCTTAAAATGATTTGTTTTGAAGATAATCTTTTATTTGCTTATAGTTTTTTGTTTTTAGGTATTGTTTAGGAAGTGATATGAAGTCTAGTGCTAAAGGGAAATATGAAATTCGTGTAACGCACTGAAGCCAAATTGTCTAGACTCTGTGTTCAATGTGCTGGTAGGAACAAAGGATTCAAAAGGACTAGATATTGATTGACAATGAAAGGACTAGACAATATGAACTTAGATAGTCTCATTTAGATTGACCATACAACGCTTGGGTAGGTTAAGTAGTGAGATAATCATGAGAACCTACATGATACACTAAAGTCATATGTATCTAGCTTTGTGGTTTAACGTTTCCTCGATGTATGGACTCATGTCCTTAATTTTGATACTGATAGGGAAACTGGGGGGTTTTGATAAAGTAGGTATGTGGAAAATTATTTTCTTTCTTTCTCTTTTTCAGTCATATGTTACCTACTTTGCGTGATTGGAACGTATCCGACTTGGAATGCAACATATGCAACTCTAATTCAATTCATCTTCTTCTCTATACAATTCTTTCTATATGTTAGCCATATGATGTCCCCTCTACATGATCGGAAGATCCGACTTGGGACACAATATATGCACCCTACTATCTCTTTAAACCTTTATCTACGTTAGTCATACGTTATTCCCTCTGCATGATTAGAAAACATCCAACCTAGGATACAACATATGCACTTCTATATCTAACTTCCTTCTGAATGATTGAATAGTCACCTAAAGTAAGGAGTTCTTTGGAAGTTCATGATTATCGGGGTATGTTGAGAAGTGGGAAACACATTCTAGTACATCTAAAATTGAACTACTTAAAAGGTTGTATGTAGATCTTGCTGCTGAATTTAAGTGGACACCAATATCCTTGGTCGTCGTCAGCTAAATCGTCCATTTAGGAATATAGGTACAATGTTTTTTCACTTATAATCTGTCCAATTTGTCAAATATCCATTGTGTTTAAGTGGACCACAATACCAGTGATCGACCAGATCTAAGCATTCAGGTGTGTGCTGATAAAGGATATTGAATTGCCTAAAAACTTTGATCCCATATCAGTCTTAAAGTTATCTATTATTTTTGTTTTTGTTAAATTTGTTCATAGTTTTCCTCTATGCACAAATTTAGTGGGAGAATTAAAATTATAAAAAAAAAAAATCGAACAAAAATCAGAAAAATTAAAAATCCAAAAATAGTGTTATTTTTGTTTTATTTCTTTTTCAGAAAATTAAAAAAGAAATCCAAAAACATTTTTGTTTCTGTTTTATTTTTTTAGAAAATATGAAAAATCCAAAAATATTGTGTGCTAAGTTTTCTTTTAATTTTGTTTTTATCTCAAAATTTTCTTTGTTTTGAAAAGCGAATCAAGGAACTCAAAGGAAGAAGAGACTCATGGAGACTGTATCGAGAATTTTCAGAGCGAAGTTGTTCTAGAGATCAAAATTTTCGAAGGCACCAATGTCGGCCCCTAGTTTATGATGTAGTATGATGATTTTCGTCGTGAAAATTGTCATTTATACTTGTGTTTTCTTTAGGAATCTATGACTCTTTGTATTGATATTATATGGTAGTGGTAGGGGTGAAATAGACCCAATATGCAGTTAAAATAGACCGAAGTGGATTGCAAGTGTTGGGTCTAAAAATTGGTTTATACTTTGCTTTTCTATGAATTTATTGTTTTTAGTCTTGGGCGAAATTATTATTGGGTTTATTTGTAGCTTGGACCAAAAACTCATGCGTTTTCGGTCTAGCCTTTGAGTTGTGGGCTTGGGTTTTCGGACCATATGTATAAATAGTCATTAGGTGTGTGTTTAGTGGGTGGCTAGGAGGGGAGGGGTGTTCTAGAGTAGAAATCATTCATTCATTGTCATATGCATGTTCTAGAGAGAGAAAGATAGAGAGAGAACTAGTGTGTATGTGAATCTTATGTTGGATCATCATTCATATCATCATGTGACAATAGTCAATTTCGGGTCAAGTCTAAGCCGGACAAGGTCAACGAGTCAAACCGGTCAACTCAATTAAAACCTTGTATAATAGGGTTTATATTGAGTAATACTGTATAACTCACTATTTTAATAAGAAAACATCACTTGGAAAGTTCGTGTGTTTAAATTTCTGTAACCTTAGGGCTAAACAATGAACAAAAGCAATAAAACAATGTTGCATACTCATAGGGAGTGTGTAAGATCCTAAAACATGGCACAACGGGGTCTAAGGACCTTGCATTGCGAAGCCGGACACTCTCATTCGTCACACACGAAAACGCTCTCAATCGTTTTCACTTTATCTCTCCAAGTATGTCAAATCTCTCCCAAATCTCTCTAAGTATGTGAAATCTCTCTCAAATATCTCTCTGTATGCGAAATCTCTCCAAGTATGTCAAATCTCTCCCAAATCTCTCTAAGTATGTGAAATCTCTCTCAAATATCTCTTTGTATGTGAAATCTCTCCAAGTATGTCAAATCTCTCCCAAATCTCTCTAAGTATGTGAAATCTCTCTCAAATATCTCTCTGTATGTGAAATCTCTCCAAGAATGTCAAATCTCTCCCAAATCTCTCTAAGTATGTGAAATCTCTCTCAAATATCTCTCTGTATGTGAAATCTCTCCAAGTATGTCAAATCTCTCCCAAATCTCTCTAAGTATGTGAAATCTCTCTCAAATATCTCTCTGTATGTGAAATCTCTCCAAGTATGTCAAATCTCTCCCAAATCTCTCTAAGTATGTGAAATCTCTCTCAAATATCTCTTTGTATGTGAAATCTCTCCGAGTATGTCAAATCTCTCCCAAATCTCTCTAAGTATGTGAAATCTCTCTCAAATATCTCTTTGTATGTGAAATCTCTCCAAATATGTCAAATCTCTCCCAAATCTCTCCAAGTATGTCAAATCTCTCCCAAATCTCTCTAAGTATGTGAAATCTCTCTCAAATATCTCTTTGTATGTGAAATATCTCCAAGTATGTCAAATCTCTCCCAAATCTCTCTAAGTATGTGAAATCTCTCTCAAATATCTCTTTGTATGTGAAATCTCTCCAAATATGTCAAATCTCTCGCAAATCTCTCCAAGTATGTCAAATCTCTCCCAAATCTCTCTAAGAACGAGGAATCTCTCTCAAATCTCTCTCGAAAACCTCTCCCGACTTGCTATAATCACTCGGGACATCCCGACCCTCGAATTTGGCGAAAAATAGCCCAAAAACGGAAGTCTACGCGAAAAACGGACTTAAGGAAACGAACCCTCCGAACCGAAAGTACTATTCATCAACCGAACCGAGAGTACTGTTCATGAACCGAACCGAAGCTGCTGACCCATGAACCGAACCGAAGTCACTGTTCATCCGAGCCGAACCGCGCATAGAAGGAAGGTCCGAACCGAACCTCGCATAGAAGGAAGGTCCGAACCGAAAGTACTGTTCACAACAGTTCCTTCGGTTCTGGCTTCTCTTCGGACCGAACTTCTGGCCTTCGCTTCGGACTGCTTCTCATCGGACCGAGCCTTCGCTTCGCTTCCCGCCTCCGGACTCAGCCTCTCGCTTCCGAACCATGCCCCCTTCTGACCGAACTTCGGCCCAGAGACCGAACCTCGGCCGAGATCCGAGGGGTCTCGCTGGGAAACTCGTTTTTCTCCCGGTTTTCGCGTAATTTTGCGTTTTAAGCCCGTTTTTAATTATTTTAACATAGGATTTTCACCCAAAACTTTATTTTAAATTATAAGACCCCTAAATTAATGATTTAATCACATTTTAAGGATAAAACCTTATCCAAAAAGGGGTTGGTAAAGTACAAAAGTAGAGTGTTGACCTTACCTTAGTTTATGACGCAAGCAACCCCCACACCCACTCCATGACAACCCACACTCCTCCCCACCATACCTTGTACCTTTTACTCCCTTTCACAAGTCATCCCGACAATCTAAGGGCTGATCATACAACCTCTCTCCTCATTCTCTTCAAACACTCTCATTACACCAAAGATTGAACTCCAACTTTTTCTCTCCAACTTCTCTCTCTAACTCACGGTCTCAAGGCTGATCATCAAGTGTTCTTCCACTCTTGGTAAGTGTAATCCACCCTCCTTGTGATTCTTACACTTCATTCTACTCAAATCATTGATAGCTCATACAAACTCCATAACTATCATGCTAGACTCTCGAAAATCTTCAAGACATTTCCAAGTGTCCTTGAGTTAAACACCTCCATTCATCAGCAATCATCTCCTGAAAACACTTAAGGTGAGTTCATACCCCTACATTTTCATGTTTTCTCAAGTTTTTAGGGGGGGAATACAAGCTGAATCAACAAGAACATAACTAAAATTCTCTAACAGCTTTCATCAGAAAAGTTGGACTCCATTCACGGACTGTTTTGGACGACTTAAGCATTTTAGTTTTCAAAACTGTTTTAGGTGTACGTAGTTCCAGTTTTTAGCTTTAAAATGACTACTTGCACATCTCCATACGATTTTTCTACAATTTATGGTGAATTTTACAAAACTGCCTATCATTTCAAATACAAATCCGGACCAGTCTGTGATTATGGACTTGGTTATACAAGTTAGAGGTCCCTAAAAATTATGGGAGAATTTATGAACCAGCTAGACTCATTTTCCAAACTCCCAGAAGTTACAGAACTTGATTTGGACATTTTATGATTTTTCTATAAATTTTCTAATAACAGTTACAGAAAATGTTATAATCAGAAAAACGCTAGCAATTTCATTTCACCTTGTAACATGTTGAGCAAGGTGTATATTATTACGTGTTTATGTATATTTGTAATACATGACATACTTGTGATAATATCCAAACATAAGCCTGTTAACAAATGGATTTTTACTCCATAAAGCATAGATCGCATAAAGCGTTATTATTGAAGTATACCCATTACACACAAACGTTGAATAAACTATGTTAAGTAAAAATCACGTACTTTACTGTTACTACCTTCGTTTTGACAAACTATAATGGGTATAGTTTACAATGGATTTCAAAATGCATACATTACAAAAAGGGAAACTTTCATCACGAAGCGTAAATTCGTTAATGACTCTGTGAGACACTCCCTTCGCATAAATCATAAGTCCTGTATTGTAACCAGAGTCTCCTGGAGGGAGAGCGTGATAGTTGTATATAGATCTATATTGGGCTTGACAACCCACACCAGAGCTGCATGCAACAGCTAGACCGGCAGGTCTGTGGTGACAAGTGTCATTTCAGTTCTACGACGCCCGAAGAACGTCGTTTTCAGGCCACTAGGTCATAGTATGGTTATAATAGCTCACATAAAGTATTAACAAACTTAAGAATTTACGAGAGTTTCACTAATATCATATGCGTTGGTATTGAAATAAACACGCATTATTTTTTGTAAATATGGAGGATTACTCATACATTACAGTCTTTGGGTACAAGACTACATTATTCATTTTAAGAAAAATATCGGATTTTTCTGGAACAACTATACAATTACATGACGAGCTTTTTCATAATTATATACAAAAACTTATGAACTCACCAACCATTGTGTTGACACTTTTTCAAACTACTTGTATTCTCAGGAAATCGCTAAACAGGTAACAATGTACTTTTGAGGATGGGACGTTGAGGCGTCAAACTTATCATATTTTGTCAACATATTGTAATTGAATCTGAAACATGTAATTCATACAATGATGTAACTCTATCAATTATATATATGTTGGTTGTGTTTACTTTCATCACTATTACCATTGTTGTTATGATACTACACATAAAGTCCTCCACCCCCGGACGTTTCCGCCATCCTTGGTTCGGGGGTGTGACACATCAATACCTTGAAGATTCATCAAGTTCTTCTTTTTCTTCATCTCCATTTGATTTTGCATCATCCACTTGATTGGGATTCCACACCATCAAGTGGATCAGATTGATATGTCAAGCGATTTTGGGGACTTACAACAAGCACCCAGATATGCTTGACAATATCTGGTTGAGAAAGACCGAAAGGGATTGCAAACACCCAAATATGCATGATGGTATCCGATTGAAATATACTGAAGGGATTGGAAGCACCCATATATGATTCGTTGTATGTTTGTATGGTATGTGATAATTCGGGGGTCTCACTAAGCTTTTTGCTTACAACTTTTAGTTTATGTTTTAGGTACTTTCAGTTCGAAGGGAAAAGACCCGACCTGATTACACCGCTACACCCTATGGTTTCCCCATTTTGAGATTTTGGGAGTTTTGTACTCTTATAACATGTTGCTATGATACACTATTGACTATTTCAATATTAGCATTGTATGACTGAAATGAATTTAAAAACAAAATTTTATCCGTATTTTTGGGATGTTACAAGTTGGTATCAGAGCCTTGGTTTGTGGGATTTAGGCATACTCTCGGGTGTTCCTGGACTCAAATCGAGGGTTTGGTAGATTTTCCATAAAAAGAAATATTTTATTCTAAGGATTTTAATAAAAGAAAAGGGGTGTCATGCGTGCAATCAGTCGAGCGAAAGTAAGTCCTCCCAAAATACCCACACATGTTATATGTTTTATGCTTTGATATGAAAAATGCATGCTAGATTAAGGGCTAAGGGTCTGCTCAGAATTGCATGATGGAATGCTAGGAGAGATACCTTTACATGCCTATTCTTTGAGCTTATAGATTCGCATGCTAGTATCAGATCAGTTACTTGTTAGGATGACCTGTATACGGTACATTATGAGTTGAATTAACTGACGCTCGAATGCTGCATGCTTTGTGCTTTAGGAAATTTTGTTTGTACTAACTAACTAGTTCATAAATGCATTGGATTACATATTACTGTTGTTGGATAATTTTAGAAGGATATGTTTAACTCTATAGCACATGTCTTGTTTGAGTCCAACAATTGTAGTGTGGAACCTGTCATTTGAAGAATTATCTAATACTCTTAGTATGTTATTATGTTAATGCAAAATTTAGTTAGTATTGGTGGAAGTTCGTTATGCAGTTGATAGCAGAGAGGGGTAAGGAAGGGAGTCCTAGGGAGTCCCTGGGATGCTTTGCTGTGTAGGATTCCTTATATTATAAGGAATGTACAAGTTAGGAAAAGCAACATTGAGGAGTCGGGTAGTCCTTGAGGAGGGTATATATAAGTGTGGAAGGTAATATTGGGACCGTACTACTAAAAGCATAGGATTTATTGTTAGACCCATTTCGAACGATTGGTGGATGCGGAATAAATAATATCTTGGGATTTAACGAACATGAAATGAAGAACATGAAGAACATACGATGAGAAATTCCATAGATTAGAAAAGAGAGATAAAATATTACAATACAAGAACATAGGTGGGAGAGAAGACTCTCCCTTGGTGGAAGAGATCCCACCACTTTCTCTCTCTCTCTAGAAAGCTACATTGTGTGCACACTTAAAAATAAAATGACCAACTCTCTCTTTATATAGGAGAGAGAAAGGCCCCTACAATACAATAAAGGGAAATAAATAATCTAACTATCACTCACTATTTGTAAAGCATTTCCATACTCCAACATTCTCTCCCTAAATGATCGCAAATGGTGAGGGATACAATAAGTGATAAACGCTAAAATAAAGTAATCCAACAAGCAAGTGTGGTAATAAAATGTAACATAATGAGAACCAAATGCTGAAATGTTTCTGAAACTCTGAACTGTCTGTGATGTCTTAAACTGGCCATGAATCTCTAAACAGTGAAGGTCTTCGGCTTCAGAGCACCACCACCGAAGCAAGAAAATAAGATCCAAATCTTCAAACTAGTTATAAGCACTATGAGTAAGTAGAAGATACAATAAAAGAAACACTACGACTTCAAATAGTTTGAAAAACATCTCTAGTTCTCGAATCATAATACACCCAAAATTCTTCAAAAAATAACGTGCTAAAAATGTGAAGCATCCAAAAAATGAAGTCCGGATAATAAATAATGTGAGTCCAAACACATGGTCTAGCAATGCCAAAAATTTCATCAAAAATATCAAAAATAAGCGCCACGTCACATCTCCAAAATAATCTTCTTCATCAAAATATCACAAATCCAAACTCGACAAGTCATAAGATCTAAACTTGATACAAACACAAAAGAATGTTGTCGTTCCTACCAAGTAAGCACCAAAGATCAATCTATTTTTGGACCTCTTAGGAGACTACATGGATCATCTATCGCCAAAATAATCTTTGCCTTCAAAATATCACAAATCCAAACTCAAAAAGTCATAAGATCTAAATCGGATGCCAACACAAAAAAATGTTGTCGTTCCTACCAAGTAATCATCAAAGACAAGTTACAGACATGAGAAAGAGAGTAAAAGAAATACTCAGCTGAAATGTAAAGGAAATGTAAATGACAAGTTATATCAAGTAAACACCAAACTGATACGAAGCACAGTTTGCATTCAGACACGAGTTAGTAAGTGAGATCAGTTTAAAGTGAAAAGGATCTTCGATGATGATCAGTAAGAAAGATAGAGATATGAGAAGTGATAAGAAAGTAGATTTAGAATTTGAAGTGAATTTAGAAGTGAGATTAGAAGTTGTGGTAGAAGTAATTGATACAAAACATAAGCAGATTTATAGAGCCTAGAAGACTTACATTCAGAATAAATAATTAATACACTACTGACTAAAATGACCATACAAGGTCCATTGGAAAAATAGATGCTATCACACTAAGTCAATACAAAAGTTAAGTCTTCATTGCGGTTCACTTCTTCATTGCGGTAGCGGGGGAGTAGTTATGGTAGAGAAAAGAGTTGTGGGAGCAAAAGAACTAGTTGCGGTAGACAGAGATGATTGCGGATGTCTTAAATTTAAGAGGGTCACTTTTTTCTTTAACATTTTCCCTTAAGTGACCTCTTCAACTTTTTCTTCATTATTTATTAAGCTTCAGAAACTTGATAAGTAGCCACCAAAACTTCCTTACTTCTCCTAGCCAGGTCATTCTCCTTGTGATCTCGAACTTCACTTCATCCGTTGTATTCTTAGTTCTCTGAACTGAAACCAAGCTGACTTCAAGTTGTTTGCGAGCTACACGATGAATTGCGGTGATAGGGATGAAGTATTTGATATCGTTGTTGTCTCTTTTGTACATGAATCCAAGTTCAAGGAAGTTGGTTGCTGCTAAGGATCTTTCTTGGTATCCTTCATTGAATACTGGTGCAGGATCAAGAGTTGGGAGATTGAACTTTTGGGCGTATACTGGATGAATGTGTGCATCAATTTTGGAAAATCACAAACTGCTGACTTAAGAAATTCACAGGCCTTCTCATATGTTATCTTTGTCTTTGAATGTTTCTTAGACTTGATTTGAAACACTCTCGCAATCAGAAACACTTCCTCCGGATTCATGCAAGGAAAATCTTCTTGAGTCCTAATGTAGTCGTCTCCTCTTCTTGTAAGTGTATATCGAAGGAAGTATATTATCTTGAAATTTTAAACTATAGAAGGTCTATCATTAGACCAGAAGCTCTCAAAATCAAATCCATACTTGGCGTGGAACCTGTTCAGATGTTCAAACTCGAGAGGCACTCTTTGATCATCAGGAAGGCTACGGTCAAAGGGTTCCAATACTGAGAAAAAATTTGCATTGGGAGAGATCAGGATATCCCAGTATGCATCCGCAGGTGGTCCACCAAAGGTCAGAACTAGCCTATAATCTTCATCAAGGAATCTTCGTGTGGGATTAACCCATAAATTGATCAAGGTTTCATCCATCATTGTGTCGAAACCATGTTCTCTCCAAATCATTTTGGCGAATTTTTCCACCGTCAAGTGTTTCTTCCTATGGTGAGTTACGGGAGAATCAGTGGAGTGTTTAGGAGACATAGTTGGTTCCAAATTCTTGAACTGAGGAGGAATTTATTGATGAGGAGTAGATTAATGAGATTGCACCGGAGTTGATGGTTTAGGAGATGGTTGCGGTGATACTTGCTGATTTTCAATCCTTTGATGGGATGGACGAAAAGTTGGGATTGGCATTGTTGTGGTAAATTGATGTTGCTGAGAATTAGAGTGTTCACTTCCCCCCTTTGAGGCAAAAACAATTTGTTTCTCCTCAAACCACTGTCGGAGGACATCAATCTTCGAAAAAGTTTTTTCAAATTGAGACTTGCTCAGGTCCGAGATTTGAGCATTGGAAGGAACTTCGGTGTTGAATAGCAAATTGTAGATTTCTTTGGGTAACCGTAAAATCTCGTCAACACTCGAGTTTTTTGTTAGAGAACGTCTCAGGCCATTGATGGTTGTTTAGAGTACCGCAAGAGCAGATTCATACGCATTATGCGTTTCTTGTACCAGGTTCTTAGAAAGAGCAGTTTGACGGCTAAGAGTAGATTTGATTTCTTCTTTTATTGTAGTCACTTCTTGAATCAAAGTTTCTGCAGTGGATAAAAAATGTTTGTGATCCGCAATTTGATTATTTTCAAGGGCTTGAATACCCATTTCCACCTTCAGTGATATTCCCCACAACCAATCATTTTCTGGCTTCTAATTCCGCTCGTTCTGATAGAGACTGTGGTCCAACAATGTCTGATTATTGCGGTTGAGGAACGGTGACTGCGACCAGAATCTGGTCGACTTTCGATTGTAATGAGAGAAATTCCTTTCTAGCCACTACCAACTTCTTCTTTTTCTTCTTTTCCTTTGGCTTTGAGGTGCAGTGTTGGGATCCACTTGATTCTTCTTTTTTGTCAAAAAATCATCACAAAATAGCCTGAATGACTAGGTTGGTCAGTTTCATCAACATCCAGATCATCAAGTCCAAACATCGGACTTGAGGTGATCTCTATTGCGGTGCCATCAGCGTTTGGGTCATGTTTTTCAGCATTAGGATGAGCCTGAGATGGACTAGCACCATCTTGAAGATTTTGAGCTTATTGTACCATGGCTTCCATTGTGGACATCCATTCTTAAATCCACAGGATATCATGGACAGTTTTCGTGTTGCTTAATGCATCAGCCCAATACTTAGCTACAGTTTGAATTTCTTGCTCCCGTTGCTATAGTTGCTTCATTTACTGAGCCTTGCGTACCCGAAACGCCCTGCGAAAGGCATCATATTTCCTGATTTCGGATTCATTGCTTGGTTGAAACTAAATCTAGGAATCATCAGAAGAATATCCGTCAAATCCTTTGGCTCGCAGCGGGGTGTCCTCCATGTTCGTGGATCCTGGCATAGTTATGCTCACCACGCCTAAACCAATTAAATGTAATTGTGGCGGAGTAAGATTTCCCGAGTTTCCTTGGTCTCCTTGGCTTGTAGTCAAGTGTGGCCTCGTTTCGGTTCTAGAAAGGGCGGAAGAGTTGCCCTGCGGGGGAATGGTATGGGTCAATACCATATGTAGTCTCAATGTGGTCAGTGACTTCACGAGAATTGAGTCCAATATACTCCAGGATGTTTCCAGGTAGTCTCCTAAGAGGTCCAAAAGTAGATTGATCTTTGGAAGGGGTCTAATGCAAACACAAATGTTGTAGCTCCTACCAAGTAACTTGTCATCTACATTTCCTTTACATTTCAGCAGATTATATCTTTTACTCTAGGATGTGTCCAGGTAGTCTCCTAAGAGGTCTAATTCAAAAAAAATGAATCTCGGATAATAAATAATGTGAGTCCAAAGACATGGTCTAGCAATGCCAAAAATTTGATAAAAAAGATCAAAAATATGTGCCACGTCACATCGCCAAAATAATCTTCGTCTTCAAAATATCACAAATCCAAACTCTAGAAGTCAAAAGATCTAAACCGGATGCAAACACAAAATAATCATCATGTGGTGGAGTCTGAATAATAAATAATTTGGAACCAGGAAACATCTAGTAATGCCAAAAATTTGATCCTTGAAGACCAAAAATAAGTGCCACATTGCATTACTAAATAAATCATCGTCTTCAAAAGTCTTCAAAAGTCCAAACTCAAACAATCATAAAATCATATATGGATAACATTATAATATTCTCTCCCTATTTTTGATAACCAAAGACCGGATATCAAAAATAAATATATCATCGGGATGGAGAGTGTCAGATACCAAGAGCTAAGAAGGCTCTCCGTATATGTATGAAGGGAATTGATAAGACACGAGAAATAGAGTAAAAGAAATACTATGCAGTCATCTGAAGCTGGATGATTTAGTTGCTAAAAGCGGCTCGAACAAATACCATAGAAACGAGAATAACTTTGCGTGAAAAAATAATCTCTGTTGTGCTGAAAAGATACCGATATACCCAAATTGCGGTGTCGGAACTCTCGAACTGGTCTTTAATAGAAAATAAAGTTCACATGCTCAAGATACATGATTCGTCAACTAGAGATCAAGAGCTATAAGTCATAAAAATCTCATAAAGTAATGAATGTGAAACAACTTTGTTGATCACGCGCCGTTGTAGTGCAAACATCACGAAGAACAATATAAAGTGCGACTGCGGTATGGAGTAATCCTCATGGAAAGAATAAACTTCTTCCAAAATAATTGGCATGAAGTAAACCAATGTGACTATCCAAGGTTGTGGCAAAAAATTGGTATTAAAAATAATTGGTTTTAATAAAAAGATAATTGGTTTTAATACAAAATTGCTAAATAAAAAAAATTAGTTGGCTAAAAATAACCGGTTTAAAAATAATTGGATAAAAAAAATTGGCTGAAAAAATAATTGGTTTTAAAAAAATGGGTTTTTTAAAAACTAAGGGTTTAAAAAAAAAAGAGGACTGATGAGAGGGGAAGGAGGAAATAAGGAGGGAGGAGGAGGAAAAAAGGAGGGTTGAAGGAGGAAAGAGGGAGAAGGGAAGAAGGAGGAGGGGGCTGAAGTGGGAGGAGAACCGCTGTGAGAAGGATTGATTTCGGGGCTAAGAAAGGTTACGAATGAGAGGGTTGGTTGTGGTGGAAGGACTGCAGGTGGGTAAGAGGTTTGCGGTCAGAATTTTGTCTATGGATGAGAGGGATAGGTACCGAAGGAAGGTCAACAGCTTATGCGAAGATTGGCTGCAGAATCTAGCTATGGTGGGAAGGCAATAAGCCACTGCGGTCCGAGCGGCGCGCGAGGACTGCTGTCCGAGAAGAGTCTGAGACTACAGTCAGAAGCAACAAGAGAGGTTGTGGTCTCTCAGTTTTAGACTAAGAAGGTTACAGTACTAGGCCTAAGAGGGGCTGCGGTACCAAAGTTGAGAGGGGTATCGTAGAGGCTTCTTATGAGGCTCTGGTAGGTAGTTTTTGGTTGTGGTCCAGGGAGCCGAGGAGGGGTATTTTGATGACGAAAAATGCTATTTTCATGAAAAAATTAAACCAAAAAGGCCATTTTTTCATGTTTTAATGAGGGGAATCTTTTTTAAAACATTTTGGGTCAAAAAGAGGTCTCCGGAAGACAAAAAGAGGAGTGTGCAGGTGGTTTTAAGGGACAAACAGTGATGGGACTTTTCAAGTCACATGATTTTTACCCAAAAGAGTAATAAGGACATGGTGCTTTATGAAAACACATAATCACGTCCAAACCTTTCAATTTAAAGATTCACAGCAACAAAAGTTTGAGGAATAAATGTTTCATACCTCTTTGAAGATCAAGAGTTGTTGGGTAAAATGTTCAAACAAAAATTCTCCACTTTCTTCAAGAATAAGCCCAAAATTTGTGTCATGTTTCCAAGGCATAAATAAAATGCTTGGAGCAAATCTTCAACATTATTAAGACCACAAAATCAATTTCTTCTCCCTTTTTTTTTGTTTATTCAATAGAAAAATAAAAACATTATGAACATGATTTTCAGCAGAAATTTTGAATGAACATTAGCAACAAATATTTATTCTTCTAAGCACGAATTAACACCAAAAAAATAGAAGAACTCATCATAAACATTTCCGGTTTGAACCCGAAAATTCATGCAAAATCCGAAAATTTTCAAGATAATCACCGAACGGGAGTCGTTCCCTTAAACTAGTCACTTGAACCTTCAAGGTACGACTCTGATACCAACTGTTAGACCCATTTTGAACGATCGGTGGATGCGGAATAAATAATATCTTGAGATATAACGAACATAAAATGAAGAACATGAAGAACATATGATGAGAAATTCCATAGATTAGAAAAGAGAGATAGAATATTACAATACAAGAACATGGGTGGGAGAGAAGACTCTCCCTTGGTGGGAGAGATCCCACCACTTTATCTCTCTCTAGAAAAGCTACATTATGTGCACACTTACAAATAAAATGACCAACTCTCTCTTTATATAGGAGAGAGAAAAACACCTACAATATAATAAAGGGAAATAAATAACCTAAATATCACTCATTATTTGTAGAGCATTTCCATGCTCCAACATTTATACCAGAGACCAGGAAGACCACAATGAACATAGGGAGCTCGAGGGTGTGAACCTTCTCGTGTGTTTGCTAATTGTTTATGTCGTTATGTTTCATTATGGTGGTGATACATCACGAAGCAGGGGGATGAGGATCTGGATCTGGTTCAGGCATGAGCAACAAACTGATTGATGAGAGGCTATGCGAGTTCATTGCATTTGAGGTTAATAGAGGGAACCTTAATGCGACCCTGGTGATGTTCGGGACACTCAAGGAAGGTATGATCGATTTGATGGAGGATCGCCTTCACACCTTCAAGGGGGTGTGGTGAACCATATTTCTTTGGGGTGAAGAACCGCATCTTAGCCAGGCGTTTGATAGCTGACATTGAGTGTGCTCAGATGACTAGCTTCTGCCCCGAGGGGTCGAAGCTGAGGTTCACTGCAGGATGTTCGAGGGAGCGGGCCCGAGATTGTTGGGAGGAGGTCGGATATACTTAAGGAATCCCAATCATTGAGGCCATAACTTGTCCAGATTTTGTGACCCAGTTTCGAGCAAAGTTTGCACCAGCTGTTGAGGGGCAACAGTTAGCTAGGGAGTTTCTTGAAATAAGGCAGCCGACTGAGACTATGGTGAAGATCACCACCAAGTTAAGGGATAGGGCATTGTTGGTACCCTAATATATGGCTAACAAGGAGATTAGGAAGACCCGATACAATGATATATTGAGATCTGAAATCAGGGAGTTCATTAGTTTTTCTTCCTGTCCGACTTCGGATGACTTGATATCCAGGGTGCGGGAGCGAGATATTGATTTGAAGCACATATGGAAGAGGAACGTAGAGCATGGGCACATGTTTGGGGTTTCAGCAAAAAAACCCACAGCTGGAGTCGCTGTGGAAAATGCTGCCGGTCGCATGATGGGGTTTGCAAAGCGGTTGGTTCGCGCTACTACAAGTGTGGCAAGATAGAGCACTTTAGAAAGGATTACACTGTTGTTATCACCACTACCCAGAAATGAGATCTAATTTGCTTTCATAAATATCATAGGGTACACAAAAAGGCCAACTATCCGAGTTTAGCATTAGGATGACCAGAAGTAGAACTCTGTAGAACGACTCTATAGATTGTTGATTGTTGCAAGGGCAAGGAGGAGGTGCTTCTTGTGAGGAGCGGGGCTTTTCATCTGACTTGTGAGGAGGTGCATGCTGCACCAGATGTGGTAATGGGTATGTTTCTTCTCCTTAACACTTTATTGATGTTTATTTCTCTTCTTATGTTTATGTGTTTTGTTTTATGATCGTTCCTAGTGAATGGTATCTTTGCTTGGATATTTTTTGAATCAGGGGCTACCTGATCTTTCATATCTATAACGCTCAACAAGAGTTTTTTCGGAGATCCGGTAGAGTTGGATTGCCCATTAAAGGTTGAGGTTACAGATGATCAATTGGTCAAGGCAGCGATGGTTTATCCATATTGCGTTTTAGAGATGTTCAACAAGCCGTATCTGATCGACTTGGTTCCCAATCCTTTCTGCAGGAATAAGTTTATAGTGGGGATGGATTGGCTAAGCCCTATTGGGGCAGTGATTAGCATGTCTTCGGACCCTAAGTGGGGAAGAGTTAGCGGTCCATGGAGAGGGCGCTAAACGTGGGTCGTTCCTATGGTCAGCCGCTAGGGCCAGGGGCTATCATCATCAGGTTTGTTTCGGTTTTGTCGCCTATGTTACATATACCCGGGAAAAAGGGTAATGTGATGGTAGATGATGTGCCGGTTGTGTGGGAGTACCCGAATGTGTTTTTGTAGGATTTTCCTAAAGTTTCTCTGGAGAGGCAGGTGGAGTTCTAGATTGACTTGATTCTTGGTGCGGCTCTGATAGCCAAAGCACCATATCGGTTAGCCCCAACAGAGATGCAGGAGTTGCCTATATAGTTGCAGGATTTGTTAGGCAAGGTGTTCATTCGACCGAGTAGTTCGCCTTAGAGAGCATCGATCCTGTTTGTGAAGAAGAAGGATGGGTCGCATCGAATGTATATTGACTACCGGTAGCTAAATAAGTTAACGATGAAGAACTGCTATCCACACCCACGGATTGATGATTTGTTTGACTAGCTTCAAGGTGCATCTTGGTTTTCCAAGATCGATTGTTTTCATCAAATGAGGTTCATAGAGGATGATTTTCTAAAGACAACCTTCTAGACTCGTTATGGTCATTATGAGTTCTTAGTGATGCCCTTTGGGCTCACCAATGCTCCAGTTGCATTTATGGACCTCATGAACCTGGTGTGCCGATCGATGTTGGATGAGTCTGTGATTATATTCGTCGAAGACATCTGGTCTACTTGTAACACGCTATTTCGAATAGTTTCCTAGTATGAGGCTGTGGCTGAAGATCAGTTATCATAAGGATTAGGGCTTTTAAAAAGGTAAGATCTGGGCCCATTTTGGGTGCAGGTGATGTATTAGAAGTGATTCGGGTGTTCGGTTCGTATTTAGGAGCCTAGGGAAATTTCACTAAAGTATTAGTTCAGGCTTTTGTGGAAAATGGAATTTTGTTTGGAAGTTCTTAAGAAAGGTATGAGTTGATAGAAGTGTAGGGCTTCTCGTTACATTTCCATGGATATAAGGATCGTCGGAATCGGACTGATAACGAAGAAGTTATGGCCTTCGGAAGTTTCGTGGTTTTTAGGCTTAGCCGAGTACGGAGGGCATGATAGTGCAGAAGGTAGTACGAGGGGCGTACTGACCAGGATGGTCGCGAATGTTGTTCGGAGTACGTTAGGCTTACCATATGTACGCTAGGTGTACTCCAGTTAGATCAGATCCCTATGTTAGGGTTTTGGATCTTATTTTAGCTCCTTATTTCATAACCTAAAGCTAATATCTTTAGCCTCCATCCCTCTAAACCTTGGAAATCGACCCTTTGCCCCTATTTGACTGATTGCAGAGTTTCAAAGTGATTTTTGTGTGTTCTGGTGCCTGAGGATGAAGAAGGAACTTCTTGAAGAGTCATTGTTTGACTTGGAGCTTTTGGATCCAAACTTTGTGCACCCAGATCTATCTTCTGGAGGTATAAAATCTTAACCTTGACAACTTTTTCATGTAAATCTAGCTAAGTGGTACATTGTTATGGTTTTGGTCCCTTTGTGGTCGTTCTTGTGAGTAAAACTTACTCCAGAACCTTTGAGCTTCATGTTTGGTGCTAATTGAGGTTATGGAGTCATAAAGTTTGGATCTTGATGGGTATAAACCTTCCATGCATGATTTGGTAGTCATTTGATGAAGTTTGGGACTTACGGTTTGGATTTGGGCCCCATTGAGTTATGCTAAGTCATAAAGTTAGAAACTTTATGACTTAAAAAATCACTTGAAATCGGATCTAGAAGTTTGTACTGAGGTCTTAAGGTACTAAGAAGTTTTAAGTCATTTTGGGAGTGATTTTGACCTTTTGGAACTCATCTTTGGTGTTTGGGCTTCATTAAGCCATGCAAAGGCTTAAAGCATTAGACTTTATGGATAAAGTGTAACAAACCGTTATTTCAAACCTATGTAATAGTGTTGTCAATTTGTACTTGTTTTTTTTTTTAAAAATTATAGAGAAATTTTAGCATACTGTGTATATTTACATAATTGACCCTCAAAAATAAATTATTAAACAATATCGATTGGGATGAACCAAGTGGTAGAGATTGTAACAAGGTTTCCAAAAATATAAAGAACACTAAAATCTGAGTTATAACGAAGAAGTTATGACCAATCGATGATCCGCGACAAAACCGACAAAACACTGTTCAGTGTAAAAACTAAAGTTTCAATAAAAGGCTTTTTAGCCTTAACAATATACATGAAAGTTGTATTTTATGTTAAACCAAGAAATTTCATAAAAAGAACGCTAAAATATGACTTCGTTTGAGGAAGTTATGATTTTTCTAAGTTTCAGTATAGTAGTGCACAACTAAAAACTCGAAATGAAGATCGAGTGGTTTTTAGCCAACACAACCTAAAAAAGAATTGAAGGTCTCGTCATTAGTAGTACAACGATAAAAAGACAGAAAAAACGGACGTCGGATGAAGAAGTTATGAATTTTTAACGGATTTTCCTATCCCGGTCTGTTACAAATAATAAAATTAAAAATAAATTCAAAATTAACCGACGAAGTCTAAATGAAAGTCGTAGAGTATAATTTACCTACGCATGCATATAAAGAACATCAAAAACGAAGTTCGTATGCAAAAGTTATGAATTTTACAAGTTTTTGGCTCAAAAACCGATAAAATTTGGAAAACCGGGAAAAATTGCATGGCTGACCTATGGCCACGTTACCTCGCATGTGAGTCTTCCACCTATCACCTTCTGATTGGACCATAGCTGAGGTCCAGTATGCAGCCAACACCCTCGCAGGACCACACGCTCGGACACCCCTTGACACGCGCCTTCTTCCCATTCGACCGAAGTTCGGTCCAATCCTAAGCCACCACCTCCGAGCCACCTGTCCGAACCGAAGCTCCTTCCCTCGCTACCTGTTAGACACGCGGCTGCCACCCCTTGCTTCGGATCCGAGGCTTCAGCCTATATAAGGCATGTGAGACCTTCCAGATTTTTACACTTTTTCACCCCATTTTCCATATCTTTTCACTTCTCTCACTTCCACAAACTTATATACAACCCCTAAAGCCCTGGTATCTTATATCAAACTCTAAGCAAGCCTCGAAGACCCGAGATTCCCGAGAAAAACAACCTCTCTCCAGTCGAAACTCTGCCCAATTAAAGTCGGTTTTTCTCCAAATTAACTCCTTTCCAAGAAATTAAACGTTGTCCAAATCACTACTCATCAAGTGAGTTCATACCCCCCGTACTTTCATAATTTCTACTATTTTAAGGGGGGGGGGGGGAAATACAAGTATAACACAAGAACTTTGTGTTACAAATAAATGATTTCAAATCAAGATAAAACGATTTTAAAACATCAAAAATACTCCAAATATTGAACTCTTTTATAAACTTATATCTTTTTCCCAAAAATTCAAATTTGAATATATATATATATATATATATATATATATATATATATATATATATATATATATATATATATATATTAATATAAATTAGATTTAAAAGGCTTAGGACTAATAACTCATTCTACGCCATTTTCCTTGTTTGGATGTGGACTTATAGTACCAGTTATTTGTCCGAATGTCGTCTAAATTTCACTTATATATAAATTTGTATATGTATATAAATATAAAAGTTATTTCATCAGTTTAATTATCCTTTGTAACATGTTGAGCAAAGGGATTACATGCATAAATACCAATTCATAAAGTACATATAAATTATAATAGGTATAATTTATGATACATAAAACAATAATTCATGATTCAAGTATACTAGAATACCCAGTTTTACAAGAAAGAAGAGTTTTGATTCAAAGCAAATCAAGGGTTTACAAATGTCAAATACATGCTCGGAATACTAATTCAAGCACATACTATCAATCATTTATTTCGGACTGATTGGGTTTTCATGACTAATATACATGTAACGTTTATATGCTTTTTATGAGACATTCAATTCAGGTTGTTTAATTCATTTAGACAACCGAGGTAAAGTCCTCGCATTATAACCAGAATCTCCATTGTATAGATCTATATCGAGATTGACAACCCCACACTCAGGATGCTAGCTACAGTCAGGCATATACGCCAATGAGTGGCAATTGTTATCAACAGTTTAAACGCTGAAAAAGCGTTTGTTTAAGGCGATCATATCTTTGTATGGTTATAATAACTCATTAAAAAGATATTAACAACACGTTAGTGTATAAACACTAAAAATAAGTACATATTCAAAGTACCAGTTTACAAAGTACAAAGTACAATGGTATATTACAGTTTTCAATAACAGCTGGTGAGGCCAGACACACTCTCAGTTACAAGTTTTACAAATATAGAACATTGGTTTACAAATAGAACGGTTTTATGGGAATAAAACTACTTTTCATATAAAACAGAAAATATGGGATTTTCTAGAATAGTTTTCATATTCAAGATACAAAGACACCCTTTCAAACATAAAGACTTATGCACTCACTCAACTTATTGTTTATACTCTCTTTTCAAATTACTTGTATTCTCAGGGAAATAATAACAGGTACTCCCCGATCTTTTTGAAAAGATAGAGCTATTATGAGTCATATTTTCTTCTTTTTTATAAATATTTTGGTTTCAATATACAATGATTGAACACATGTAAATACTTATACTTTTATACACAATAGTTGTTTGTACTTTGATTACTATGATGCATGTGTTGTGACACTACAAATGAAGTCCTCCACCCCCGGACGTTTTCGCCATCTGGTTTGGGGGTGTGACAGATTGGTATCAAGGCATTGTTTATAGTGAACTCAGTATATCTATCCATAAATGATATACAAACTATAAATACATTGGGGCTAGGAGCTCTGACTACAAGTATACTTTTTAAAACTTTAAGTATTTTTACAAGAAGTATACTAACACTCATACCTACAAGTATATAGTCATAAGAACTTAAAAGTATTTGGATGTTGAACATTACAGTCTAACCTAGGCAGTTATGTAATCATATCTAGAATTAATATAGCCTGATCAACTATATTGATTTCAGATATGACCAACATGTGTTTGGGAGTGATAGTAGTGTTGTGACATGTCTAAAACTTACCAACTATAGAAGAAACTCTAGAACAGAACATAAAATACTATAAGAATATTTTAAACATCGATATGCTTTAGTTTTTCAGGCATTTCTCATGACCAAGATAGGTTAGGGGTGAAATGGTCCATTTACCCCAAATATTGATTTAAGGTTATGCATTGAAATCCAAACGGTTAATTGGGTTTTGTCTTGATGATTGACAGTTTAGGGATCTGTCAGCCAACAATCATAGATTTATCTGCGGGACATCGATAGTATGAGGTGAGTCTCCCCACCATACCAATGGGTCGTAGGCACCAAGGCCAGCCCTTTATTTGCTATGTGGTATTATAGTTGATTATGTGGTATGTGGTATGCTAGTTGTATTTGTGATACCTGCATGAAAGACCTCGTCGGGTTCCCAAGGCACTTGGGTGTAAGAACTTTGAGGGTTTCCATGGCATCCTAAGTAAAGACCTTGATGGGTTCCTAAGGCACTAGCGTTTAAGACCTTGGAGGGTTTCCATGGCATCCTTAGTCAAGACCTCGGGGGGGGGGGGGGGGGGGTTCCCGTGGCATTAGAATAAGACCATGTGGGGGTTCCCATGGCACCCAGAGTAAGACCCTGGAGGGTTTCCAGGGCATCCTTATATGTTTGTATGTATGACTTATATGGAATTGGGCTAAGACCATGTGGGGGTTCCCATGGCACCCAGAGTAAGACCCTGGAGGGTTTCCAAGGCATCCTTATATGTTCTTATGCAGGGCTTATGTGATTGATATGCTTTATATGATTACATGGATTGTGTGGGATATGCTCTGGGGAACTCACTAAGCTTCGTGCTTACAGTTTTGTTTATGGTTTCGAGTACCATCGATTTTGAAAGGAAGGTCCCGACTTGATCAAAATGCACACACCCGTTTTTTTTTTGCAATATGCGATTTTGGGACCAACTCTGATAAATGTTTTTAATTAGCAATGTTTTAGGAATGCTTGGATTTAGAAGATATATATGTTTTAACTATAATAAAAATGAAATTTTTACACTAGATTTTTGGGTCCTTACACTACTCCAAGATACAGTGGCTGCATGAGGAACACTTGATGGAGATGTTAGAGACCGTAAGTATGGAAAGTGTTGGGTTTTAGTTCAAAAATAGTTTCATAAACTTGAAAAATATGGCAATGGAAGACTTTAATTTTTAAAATAACATAAACATTTTATACCCACCAAGGATATTCTTGCAATTTATAGAAAGATTAAAACACCAACCAATGAAGAGGTGAAGAAATAACAACCTTTGTACTTCTTTGGGGTGCTCTCGGGAGGCACTAAAGTTGATGAAGAATGTGGAACCTTTGAGACACCAACAATGACTCAAATTGATGTAGATGATAGTGCAAAACTCTTAAACCCTTAAGCTTTAAGTTCATAACCAGGATGAACTTAAATAGGGATTGAAGATGCAAGTATTCTTCAAGTTTTCTATCCAAAACTAGAGATAAAGGGAGAGGGAAGAGAGGATTCGGATTTTGCATCAAGGAATGAATGAACAAATAATCCAAGTGCAATGTAGCACCCCGACTCTCAGGTAGTACTTTAAATATAATATTTTTGGTTTTTGGCCCTACTCGACGAGTTGGTTGCGCTACTCGTCGAGTAGCAGCGGGTTGGATCGTTAGGTAAGTGATCTACTCGGCGAGTCCTTGTGGGACTCGGCGAGTAGGAGCTGGAAGGTGAAACCCTAATTCCCGGGGCTGCACCCCTATTTAAAGAAGCTCAAGCCTCTTTCAGTTCCTTGGCAGCCCCCTTTGCATCTCTAACTCGTGTGTGTGTGTACCTTGTGTGTTGAAGCTTTGAGAGAAGATTTTGGTGTAAAAGTTTGGGGAAAACAAGTGTTTAGGGCAAGGAGCAGGGAGGAGATCCGAATTCTTCTGCTGTGGACATCTCTTAGGAAGGTATTAAACCATTACCCTCAGTTATTTCAGTCTAAACCTTATCTTTGAATGAGTTTAAGGGTTTTAAGAGGGTATCAAATTGGTATGGCAATCAATGGGCTAGATCTAAAGTTGTAACTTCAGATCTGGACCCTCTTTGGAGCATTCAAGCATAAAGTTCTAGCTTTAGGGAAGATTAAGGTTCCCTTGGTCCATGAAAACCCATTAAAAGTTTGGTTTTGGCATTAGGAGCTTGTGAAGCAATGCATGCACGTAAAGTTTCCAACTTTATGTGATAAACAGGCCTAAGGAAGTTGGATTTGCAATTTGGGGCCTTGCCATGACTTAAAGACGACTGCTTGTTAAAATGACTGTAAGGACTCGGCGAGTCGCAAATCCAACTCGGCGAGTCATATGAAGACATGCAGTGGACTCGACGAGTTGGATGAATAACTCAGCGAGTCAGATGAAGGAAGTCGTGAACTCGACGAGTTGTTTGAACAACACGACGAGTTAGATGAAGATGGCCATGAAACTCGACGAGTTGAAGAACAACTCGGGGAGTCAGATGAGTTTAACCAAGGATATGGTTGCGTGTGTGCCTGTCGAGTTGCAAGGAGGAAACTCGACGGGTGGCCTTAAGGATTGATCAGGATTCGAAGGAACTCGACGAGTCACTCCGATGACTAGGCGAGTTGGAATGTGCTCCATGGACTCGACGAGTGGCCGAGTGTACTCGGCGAGTTGAGGTAAACATGGACTGTTGAACTTGACCGAGGACTTTGACCTTGATCAGGAATTTATTAAGAGGTTATGGGGTGTGTCATAAAAGTAAGGACTTATGAGAATATTGTGCTATGGTTATAGGTGGTGGAGTCGGTGTCAAGTGATCTGATAATTGGAGTTTCCCTTTCAAATCGACATCTACGAGGTGAGTTATCCTCACTATATCGATAGGGTTTACGGCACCAAGGCCGGCCCTTTATGATTTACATCCTGGTTTAGGATGGTTGCTTTGTTATTGCCATGTTAGATTTTTTTAACGCCCGAGTTTAGGGGCTAAGCATTTTTAGACGATGTAATAGTCTAGGTCAACTATTGTAACTCTTTTTGAAATAATAAAGATGAAATATTTGAGTATTATGTGAATTATGTGAATTTTTATGCTTATTATGTATTTATAAATATTTAATAAATAAAAGATAAAAATAAGCGTTAAAATTAAAGTCTGAGATAAGCCCGATATCTTTATATAAAGTTGTAGTGGTCGAAAAAAGGATTCCGGGGATATAAAGAACGCCGAAATCCGAGTTATAACGAAGAAGTTATGACCCGTTGAAGTTTCGCGACGGAACCAGCATGATACTAGGAACCGTAAATAGTGAATTTACGATAGAGCGAGATTTAGTCTTAGCGCTCTAAACGAAAGTCGTAGAATATGTTAAACTAAGAGCTTCGATAAAAAGAACGCCTAAATCTGACTTCGTATGAAGAAGTTACGATTTTTCGAAGTTTCAGATTAGTAGTGTACAACCCGAAATTCGAATATTAGATCAAGCGGTTTTTAGCCGAAACGACCTGAACGGGAATCGAAGATCTCGTTAAGAGTAGCGTAACGAGAAAAAGATGGATGAAAACGGACATCGGATGAAGAAGTTATGAGAATTTAACGGACCAATCCTGTCCCGGCCTGTTAATAATATAAATTTTTAAATAGAGTCAAAATTAGCCGACGGAGTCTAAACGAAAGTTGTAGAGTACATTCCATCCTTCATGTGGATATAAAGAACGTCAAAAACGGAGCTCGTATGCGAGAGTTATGATTTTTAGAATTCGAAGTAGAAAATCACGAATCTGGTGCGAAGTTGATGACGTGGCAGCATTTGGACCGTCGCTTGCTGATCACGCCTCTCATTGGATGGCTGACACGTAGTCCTCGCATATGCCCAACGTTCGTATCGGACGCCCAGCGTACGAGTACGCCTCGCGTATGAGGCTCGAAACGTGCAGCGGTCTTGTTCTTCCCTCGGTCTACATTACGCCACGATGACCCAGCCCTTCCGCAACACGTGTTGTACGATGCGAGAGTACGCCCATCGTAGGTCCGAGGTACGCCTAGCATACCGACGCCTCCCAGGCTATAAAAAGGCAGTGAGGGCAGCCATTTTTCTTGCACCAAAACTCACTCTCCCTCTAAGAACTTTCTCTCTCTAGCCCCTTTTGAGTCCCTAAAGTCTAGGTGAACCCCTAACACCCTAAGGAATCCCCGAGGCTCCCGGAGTCCCGAGAAAAAGAGTCTTTCGGTTTCGAAATGCTGCTCCAAATAAAGTTCCAGTTTTCGTTAAAATCCGCTGTAAGTGAGCTACGCTTACGCAATTTTTAATATAGCTTTCAAATCATTATAGGAATGTTATTAGGTCCTTGAAATAATTATTTGGGCTATTATTATGAGTTATATTGAGTGTTATTTAACATTTATATAATAATAATAATAGTCAGACTATTAATTTGTTGCGGTTATTGTTAGACTAAACCCTAGTGGTATCGAAGCGTTGTCCGAGTGCTGAGTCACTACCTGTCAGGTGAGTGCATAGTTACTTTCAGTTTACACATACATATGAAGTATTTTATATAAATCACGTGCTATGTGTGCATATTATCTGAATACTTGTATCTATGCTGGATGAACGTTTTTATACATGTTTTCAAGGATTTAAATTGTATATGTATTTTATATCTTTGAAAATGTTGGGGTAAAACATGGGTAGATGTAATAGGTCATGTGTGATAAAATGATGAGAGGCTTCGATGTTGATGTTGTTGATTATGTCATCTAGCAGAGTATGGATGACGACCACGGACTCTTCTAGACAGTCCAGTGGAACGCTAGCAGGCTCGCAACCTGTAGGTGTTTGTGAACGATGTGTTCACCGGTGTACTCCATCCCTCACATGGTTGCCTTTAGGACATTTATTGCTAAGGAATCCCCTTAGCAGTAGTGTCCGTCCCGATGATGATCCTTAGGCTAGGTCCCTTATGATAGGTGTTTAGGGACGTAAAGTGAGGATAACGGGAATGGGTAATCGGGTTATTGTTGATTGATGAAATTAATAAAATTATTTATTGTGGGTTGAAAACCCGATGTGCTCACCAGGCTCCCCAGCCTGACCCACTCAGTTTCTTGTATTACAGGTAGTGGCGCATGAGCATAGATGTGATGTTTTGGGATGAAGGATTACGGATATAGGCCTGTAGATACGAAATAATGTAGTAAGGCTTATATTGTACTGTTTATGCTTTTGATCTGTATCAAACATGACATCCCAAGTCTTTTAATGAAATACATTACCTTGGAAATGCTTTTGATAAATCTTTATCATATTTTGTTTTGGGACAAATTCCACAACACTTTTATTTAAAATGTTCGATTAGCTGCAAGGTTCGAGCTACTTCTCAAAGATTGATCTTAGGTCAGGATATCATCAGCTGAAGGTAAGAGAGCAGGATATTGAGAAGACTGCATTTAGAACGAGATATGGACACTACGAGTTCTTGGTTATGTCATTTGGACTAACCAATGCTCCAGTAGCATTCATGGATTTGATGAACAAGGTTTGTGAACCATTCCTTGATAAATCCGTGATAGTTTTCATCGACGACATTCTGATCCACTCAAAAAGCCAAGAGGAGCATGGCAAGTATCTACGGGAAGTGTTGAATGTATTAAAGAAGGAGAAGCTTTATGGTAAGTTCTCCAAATGCGACTTTTGGATACGAGAAGTCCAGTTCTTGGGTCACGTGGTTAACCAAGAAGGGATAATGGTTGACCCCGCAAAGATCGAGGCTGTGATGAAGTGGGAACGTCCAAAGAGTCCCACGGAGATTCGAAGCTTTCTAGGATTAGCCGGATATTATCGACGATTTATCCAAGGCTTTTCTTCGATAGCTGCTCCATTAACAGATTTGACCCATCAAGGAGCTACGTATATGTGGCGTGAGAAACACGATGAGGCATTCAAGAAGCTAGAGAAGAAGTTATGTGAAGCACCGATACTTTCTCTACCCGATGGAGTTGAAGACTTTGCGGTTTATAGTGACGCATCTGGAGTCGTGTTGGGTTGTGTTCTGACCCAAAGAGAAAAGGTGATAACATACGCATCTCGACAATTGATAGTGCATGAAAAGAACTACCCCACTCACGATTTGGAATTCGCGGTGGTAGTATTTGCTCTAAAGATATGGAGGCATTATCTCTACGGTACGAAGTGCAAGTTGTTCACTGATCATAAGAGTCTCCAGTATCTCTTTAATCAGAAGGAGTTGAACATGAGTCAACGATGCTGGCTAGAACGACTCAAGGACTACGACTGTGAGATACTATACCACACAGGTAAAGCAAATGTTGTTGCTGATGCTCTCAGTCGGAAAGTCAATCTTGAAAGGAAAAGGCCAAGAGCGTTGAGAATTGAAGTCGTCTCGACGATTGTGGAAAGTATCAGGAAAGCTCAGGAAGAAGCTTTAGAGAAGAATGACCGAAAGGAAGAACGTTTGGGCAAAACATTAATGTTCGGTACAAACAGTCGAGGACTGAAGGTATTCCAAGATCGGATTTGGGTACCTAAGACGGGAGGAATAAGAGACCTTTTGATGGATGAAGCACACAAGACCATGTACTCGATTCATCCCGGTAGCACTAAAATGTATAGGGACCTAAAACCCTACTACTGGTGGCCGACGATGAAGCTCGATGTTTCGAAGTATGTGGCCGAGTGTCTGACATGTGCGAGAGTTAAGGCACATCATCAGAAACCATATAGGAGTTTAGAACCTTTACATATACCCATGGGTAAATGGGAAGACATCACCATGGATTTTGTGACTAAACTGCCCAGGACGAAGAACGGACACGACATGATTTGGGTAGTCGTGGATCGTTTCACCAAGAGTGCACACTTCATAGCAGCCAACGAGAAGTGGTCTATGGATAAGCTCGCAAATGCTTACGTGAAGGAAATTATAAGACTTCATGGTGTTCCTCTTACGATTGTATCAAATTGTGATAGTCATTTCACGTTGACGTTTTGTAGGAGTCTACAAGAGGAGTTGGGTACAAAGTTGTGTTTGAGTACTGCTTACCATCCGCAAACTGATGGTCAGAGCGAAAGAACGATTCAGACACTGGAAGATACGCTAAGAGCATGTACCCTTGAGTTCCAAGGGAATTGGGACGAGCACTTACCTCTGGTAGAATTCTCCTACAACAACAGTTTTCACTCGAGCATTAAGATGGCACCTTATCAAGCCTTGTATGGACAGAAGTGTCGTACGCCGTCTTGTTGGCTTGAAGCCGGAGAGAAGCAGTTTATTGGCCCTAAGATAGTCCATGAGACTACTGAGAAGTTGAAGGTGATTAGGGAAAGAATGTTAGCGGCTCAGGATCGTCAAAAGAGCTACACTGACAAGAAAAGACAACCAAACACTTTTGAAGCTGGGGATTCTGTTTTGCTTAAAGTCTCACCGTGGAAGGGACTTATACGATTCAGGAAACGGTGAAAGTTGAGTCCAAGTTTTATTGGACCGGTTAAAGTTCTTCAGAAGATTGGGAACCAAGCTTACAAGTTGGAATTGGCCGAAGAACTCGATGGTATTCATAACACCTTCCATGTGTGTTATTTGAGGAAATTCACGGGAGATGTTCCCGACATAATTCCAATATCAGAATTAAGGATGGATGAGAATAAAAGGCTGATCGAAGAGCCTGAGGCAATTTTTGACCGTAAGACTAAGAAGTTACGACGCAAGATGGTCGACTTAGTGCTAGTCCGATGGAAACATTCGAATGGGCCGAATCTCACTTGGGAAACAGAGGATGACGTGATGAGTCGCTATCCACATCTGTTTGCTGATGCATGATTCCGGGACAGAATCATCCTAAGGGGGAGACAATTGTAACGCCCGGGTTTAGACGATATAATAGTCTAGGTCAACTATTGTAACTCTTTTTGAAATAATAAAGATGAAATATTTGAGTATTATGTGAATTATGTGAATTTTTATGCTTATTATGTATTTATAAATATTTAATAAATAAAAGATAAAAATAAGCATCAAAATTAAAGTGTGAGATAAGCCCGATATCTTTATATAAAGTTGTAGTGGTCGAAACAAGGATTCCGGGGATATAAAGAACGCTAAAATCCGAGTAATAACGGGAATGGGTAATCGGGTTATTGTTTATTGATGAAATTAATAAACTTATTTATTGTGGGTTGAAAACCCTATGTGCTCACCAGACTCTCCTGCCTGACCCACTCATTTTCTTGTATTACAGGTAGCGGCGCATGAGCATAGATGTGATGTTTTGGGATGAAGGATTACGGATATAGGCCTGTAGATACGAAATAATGTAGTAAGGCTTATATTGTACTGTTTATGCTTTTGATCTGTATCAAACATGACATCCCAAGTCTTTTAATGAAATACATTTCCTTGGAAATGCTTTTGATAAATCTTTATCATATTTTTGTTTTGGGACAAATTCCGCAACACTTCTATTTAAAATGTTACTCTGATTTTCAAACAAAGCATAAACAAAATCGGTCTTTTCTGGCCGTGAAAATGGGGATGTCACAGATTTCATACTGGTTAGGATGGCTGTTATTCTATTGCTCTGTTAGGGTTCATCCTGTTTAGGATGATTGCTATGCTAGAGATCGGTTAGATCGGTTGTCATGGTATGCTGCATATGATTCTGAGCTGTTAGATCAGAATAAAAAACGATAGTATGTTATGCTTTTATGATCCGTAAGGATTGGTATGTTAGTGACATGTTATGTCGATGCTCTAGTTACGAGTGAAACTCTATGATTGATGGTCAGTGGATAGATATGCTTTCTATGTGTATGTGCTAGTATATGATAGTATGCGTCCATGGTTATTTTCTTGTTGGTTGCGTTGATGCGGTCCTGCTTTGTGCTAAAGGCCAACACACCCTCTAAGTGGTCTGGGGAGACTGTAGGCCCATGCGGCGGACCAATCATGCCGAAGGCTCGGGATAGATTCAGATAGACTGTAGGACCAGTAGGGCGGACCAGTCCGGCCGAGGGCCCAATATGTATGTTGTTTGATTGATCGTTATGGCTATGGTTTCTGCCATCATGGTATTGGTATTTTGGGGGTAGCTCACTAATCCCTCGGGCTTACAGTTTTCAGTTTATTGTTTCAGGTATTTCAGGAGAGCGAGGGAAGGCGAAGGCGTGACCGTACCACTCCTCATCCTCATGATCTCTTTTGGGAAACTCTGATGATAAATGAATTGGAAATGTTTTGTAAAAACAATTACTATTTGACTCTTTTGTTAGTATTAAAAGTTTAAATTTGGCGTAAATTTTAAGGGTGTTACATGCAAGCTCTCTTATTTATACGCATAAAGTGAAGTTATTAACCATTAGTCCATAGCACCTTAAGCAAACTTGTCCCCATTGTCATAAGCATGTCTCCCATGCCTTTAAAGTAGGATTAGACAAGTCATACACTTCTTCTTTTTATGCATATCTCGAAAATTGCATAAAGAAGAAGAATGAAAGTCAAACTTTTATAAACTCTTTTATAAAATATAATCCTTGTCTTTTAGGAAAAAGTCAAAAGGATTCATCTAGTCCAAAAGTTTGTTCACGACTTATAAATTATACCATATGATATATATTAAGTTACTTGCTAATGGAATTTATTATTTCCATGAAATAAATAATTTCCAATTTAATTATAAGAGTTTTATTGAATATTTATTAAAATCAATTTCTAATAAATAATCAATTGTATCAAGTTGTTAGTGTGACCCATTAGTATCATATGTTATTTAGCAATATCACTTTAATATGACTCCTAAGCATACAAGATCTTTCAATTTCCCACTTGCGCATGACTCGTATTAGACTGATATAGACAGTGGTGAACGTCTAGCAACATTTCACTGCCCCTAAGACCATATTACTGTTTGTGCCATTCTATCAACACCCAATTCTCAAAAAGCTCAAAGCTACAATTGGTGTATAAGGTAAGTTTATCAGTTATCCCTTTGCTACGCACATCATGTTGAACATGAGATTTGGATCACGATCAATATCATTAGTTGTTCAACTTTTGGTAATGTACCTTAGGTGTCTAACTCTCAGCACATAAGAGGAACAAATCCCATCTTGACTACATAAGCGTATTGTATAGTTCACACCATACCTGAAAAATGGCTTTTATAACTGCCCGGTTATGGAACAACATTTGACCATTATCAAAGCATAGTATTCCCTACACTAAAGTGCCATTATGTATCTCAGGTGTTAAGGATACAAAGATAGTACCTTTTAATCAAGTATCAATCATTATATCGATCCGTGAGATGATCTTGATGCAGGTCAGTTCAATACTAGTTCTCTGACAATTATCTATGAAACTTGGTTACAACAACTGCCTACTTTCAGCTAGTGAGACTCAACCAATCCAATTCATATTAGTCTTCCGTCATAATTGCTCTTACAATTATAACTGACTATGAACCTTTAGAATAATAACATTATTCATGGATTAAACATCTTAATATAGAACACAACAAGTATTAATGTGATGACTATATCCCAATATATCATAGCATTATCTAATAGTTGCTGTTATAATGTACCAATATCCAAATACTAAATACAAATCAAAAACCCATTTCTAGAATAATAAAGTATTACAGCTCAAGTGTGACCATTCATACTTAGCTCAAAAGAATGAGTTTATCAATGGATCTGACAAAATTTAATCTCTGTAAATTCTATAAATAGTATCTTCTCCATAGGTAACTTTACTCTAAGTATAGTTAAATATCATGGAGAATATGATTGGTATTCTTTCGTTACATAGAGTTGTTGGATTAGTGTCTAAGTCCATAACTATAATTGGTATGTACTTGACCCGACTCGGCATGGTCCATTTGGGTTGCATGGCATCAGAACATTTGGATAAGCCGTTTGTGAGAAGATGACATTTGTGACATATTAATATATTATAATTTCTAATATATTAATATGAAATCATGTTATTTAATTAGTATTGATCAAGAATAAATTTGGACTTAATTTAGTGATTGAAAGAGACTAATTAAATATATGGGGACTGATTGTGAAAATCGTTAATTCTTATATATGTGAGCTTATGATCCAATATTCCTTATGTTGGGTTTAACCCATGTGGTGACCCATGGATACTCCATGGAGGTTAAAACCCATGGATCATAAGGAATGGGCAAAGTCATGAGTTACATGGTGTAACCCTAATAGCCACACTAAATAAAGACCCCTTTAGCTCAAGAAATTGGCACTAGTGATACATATATGAGGTCTAGCCAATTTGAGCATGAAGTGTTTTCTTTTCATGGTTATCCCAAGTGTTGATGATGTTGTGTGAACCATTTGAGGTGTCACACTTGGGGCACCAGGCTCTCAAGCTTCATGGAGTTAAGCTACATCAACAAGGTATGTATTTATATCTAGTTTATTATTCAAGTATCAAAAGATTGTATGCTAGTTAGGGTAATACCTTTGAATATTCATATTTGCATGTATAATAGAGAAAACATAGATCCAAGGTATTTAGGGTTGCATATACATGAGTTGTTTTCTGTTATATTGATGAAAATGTGTTATTTTCAAAGTTGAAGAAAAAGGAAAAAAAACATGACGTTTGTCAAATTTTAAGATAATTACTTGTTTTTGTGAAAAACTAATTATTTGTAAAATTTGATTCATTTGCTATATGAGTTGAATTAGGTCAAATTTAGTAAAAGATAAAATGATATGATTATTTTACTAGTTTGAAAAATTTGATCTAAAAAGTTTTTTTTGAAACCTCCATAAGTTATGGATATGAAAAGGTTTTAAAAAAAAGTTGATTCAAAGTTTCTATGGAGTTACAAAATTTGGTGTTAATGTTTTAAAAGAATTCCATAACTTATTTTTAAGTTATGGAACATGAAATGTTTCATCGTTAAACAAGAATTTAACTCCATAAGTTATGGATTACCAAAAGTTTTATGTTTCCTTGATTTATGAGTTACTTTAGATTAATGAAAAAAAATTGTGTTTTTGTTGTTTTCAATCCTAATTAATCTAGAGGTAGTTCATAAAATGTGTTTTTGTAACTTGTCCTCAAGTTACATAAAAAGTCACATTTATAAATCTTAAAACTCATAAAAGTGTCATAGGTTACATAAAAAAATGAAGAGTCTATTTCCTTAAATAGTATTATGACTCCATAACTTGTGCTCAAGTTATGGATGTTTAAGAGTCACTTCTTTAAAAGTGTTATTAAAGAATAAGAGGTTACATAAAAAAAATGAAGAGTCTTCATTTTAATGAACCATTAAACTCTTAAGTTATGAAATGAAAAGTTTTGAATAGTTTCAAAAACTTGCCCTCAAGTTTTGGGATTTGTAAAGTTTTCCCATGAATACTTTAATTCCAAGTTAAGCCCTTAGAATTTTAAAAGTTAAAATTCAACCCTTATACTTTATAATATTATAAGTTAATAATATTAATATATATATATATATATTTATATATGTAAGAGCAAGTCGTCTTACCATTAGTCGGCCTCATTCACGAAGCCGGTCTATAAGGGGGGTATAAGGTTACTGCCTATAAAATGGTAGTTTAATGGGTGTCCACTCTCACCCACCGCTTCCTTGACTGGTGGAGGGTTGTTAGCCGATCAGGTAGGACAAGGAATATAATTCTCCCTTCATTAAAAGTATTAATGATAAATCTAAAGTAACTAAATGTTTCTTATAATTCCCAATCTTAGTTAGTTTAGGAAAATGTGAATAAGGTGCTAATCCATGAAATTACACTTTACACTTTGTTTAAGTCGGTTAGTGGAGCGTGTGTGGTTAACCACACACTAACTCGTATTTAACAAGGTAGGCAAAGGGTAACTTAATGTTTATCATAGTATCAATGGAGCGTGTGTGGTTAACCGGCACATCGATTGAGGGGTAAACACTTAAGAGTACAAAGTAATTTGTATGGTTACTTCACCCCTTGTTTTGTGATCCTCGGCATCCTAATCACAAAACCTGAAGGGCATACTCGAGATTGAAACATTCCATTGAACAGTTTAGTGAATCTCAAAAAATCTAGGAGTTTCAAATAAAAACCTAATAAATTATTTAGTTTTTCAAGGTGGAAATTGGTGAATCTTCATTCACCTACCTTCAAATATTTTATAGCTTGGATTACGACATCCCTCTTCCAAGTTATAAAATATTGTGTTGGGTGCTAGCCTTAATATTTCATATTGGGTGTTATATTAAGGACTTTAGATCAACTATCTTAAATATCTCCCAAAAGATGTCTAGTTCAGACATCTATGATCTTCCCAAATCTCTTGGAACTTGACTTCCTCCACCTCCCCAATTAATTCTCCCTAACCCACAAGTTCAAGGTCACTTAAGCCCTATTGGCAAGGAAAGGTCTAGGTGTGATCCCATCTTGGAGATGAAGTCACATATTGACAAGTCGGGAGAGTTGGGTGTCAGAGTCTTGAGAAAGTTGGTGGTTCAATCACTTTCTAAGTCACATAGTGAGTTCTTTTGGGACTCCTATGAAACAGACTATGACAAGACCCTTAATGATCATATCTATTTGCTTGGTACTGCTGAATCAGCAATGATTTGGAAGGCTAGTAAAGAAAATTTGATTAGAAGATCAACTTCCCAAAACTTTATGGACATTGACAATGATGACACTGGAAATTCAGAAAAAGCATTCTCTTCCCAATGGAAAAGAATTGGCCATAGTCAACTTGGTTGACCAAATGGTAAAGAGAAAAGCTAAGTTTGTGATGGTCCCATGTACCATTACCAAAGGGTCCGGTTGTTAAAATTGCCAAAGGAAGGGGCACTGCTTGCGAAGCTTCCAAATTTACCTAAGAATGTTAAAGTCAATAAGTTTGACTCTACTTTAGGTAAAGTCCATTGTCTAACTCTGTTTAGCTCCTATTTGGAGATTCTTATTACATAATGTGACTGAGTCACATGGTGATGTTATAAGAATCAAAGAAAAGAGAGAAAGCTTAAAGGAAGTATATGTTGCTTCTGATCGCGAAGATGGACTTCGATCGCATCAGAATTTTGAAGTTGTTACTTAGGAGTTACGACACATTGCTTAGGAATATATAACAACAAGGTTTTCATATGGATTGTAAGGATAAGTTTTTCCGCAAAGTTTTTAAAATAAAAGGAAATTTTTGATTTTATTTATTATTTCTTTTTTGAAAGAGCATTTGCGAAAGAAATTGTTGTTTATATGATTTGTGATTTTATTTATTTTAAGTATCCTTACATTGGCATTTGTGAAAGAAAATGTTGTTTATATGATTCCATTTCTAGTAATATAGGAAAATGGTTTTGATGCTTTCATTTGTGGTAGTGTCTAAATTTACCAAATAAAGAAAGTTTCTCATCACCCAAGTTTCAATTGGACCGAAACTTGGAATCATGCAAGTTGTATAGTATGATGAATGAAAACATTCAAGCATTGGAAAATTAAGACTAACTACTTGTTCACATGGATGTGTGAGTCAACTGAAGGCCTAAGGGATGGAGTACACATTCATGTGCACTCATCAAGCCCACCACAAATAATCGTTAATACTATTCGTCATGATTTACTAAAGTTTAGTAAATATGGTTATACTTAAAGGCTTAAGTGTAATTCTGATGCATTGGAAAATTTTCGATGTATGGCAGAACGAATGAGAAGAATCAAATTAAGCAGAAGGATAAAAGTTTCTCAAATCTGAAAAGATGGGAGAGTACTTTAGTATCATGTTATATGACCATCTTAATGATTAAGAGACCTTATCACAATTCATCCTCTAAGTGCATTCTGATAGCTAAGAAGAGGTGCTATGAATTTTTGAAGTGGTCAAATCAAGAAGATGTGTCATACTTCGTTCCAAAACAAGTCTTAGAGTCATACTCTGTCATACCCCCAAACCAGAACGGCGGAAACGTTCGGGGGCGGAGGACGTCATATTCAGTATCATAACAGTTCATAGAAAGGAAAGTACACACCACCGTATATATTAAAGTTTCCAAAATGTTTACATAAGTGTATTCGTTACATGTTTAAAAGTTAATTACATAAACATCTTTCAAAAGAAGTAATTAACGTCAGCACGTTAATCTCCAAAAGTTGATTTCCAAATCTGCTTAGCGGTTCCCTGAGAATACAAGTTATTTCAAAGAGAAAGTGTCAACAATTACGTTGGTGAGTTCATAAGTAGTGTTTTAAGAAAATGTACGCCATTCGAAAGTTCGCGTATGTTTTCCAGAAAACGCGGTATTTTCAAATGAAAAGAGTTATGATTCGTTGTGTTGAAAATGAATGTATTAGATCCAGAAAATCCCATTTTTTTTCCCAAATAGTTGAGATAAGACTTGTTGTGTTTTCCAAGAAAAACCCTTATTTTCTTATAAAAGTATGAAATGCATATGAATGTTCGTGTTATAAGTTGTAAGTAATTGCACCAGGAAAATCCCTTATTTTCCTATTAGTTGTTTGGTTTGTATCCAGGAAAAACCCTTATTTTCCTAACATAACTGGCAGCCTCTAAGACCGAAAATCGCAAGCAACCGACGTGCTTAAAAGTTGTGGAATAGTTTTATATAATAAAGCTATACGAAGATCGCACTTGTTAGATGAAGAATAGTTTTAATAGCTACTCGTTCATAAAAGCATAATACCATAATAATTGTATATCCGGTGAGTTTTATAACCATACTAAACATAATATGCCTGTAGCGACGTTCTTCAGGCGTCATAGCGTTATGACAAATTGTCACCCCAAAGGACAGACTGTAGCTAACAGTCAGGGCGCGGGATCATGACTTCCCGTATAGATCTATACACATTTGACACGTTCTCCGAACGGGAGACTCTGGTTATAGACAGGACTTGTAGCGATACCTTCTAATAAAAAGGCAGTATTTGAAGATGTACATGTCTCATGGATTCTCAACTAAGTCTGTATTAAAGTAATAGTTCTGTATGCAAAGTTTATCCTTTTCACAATGTTTGACAAAGCATAAATCATAAGTTCTTTGAATGTATAAAATGGTTTAGTAACGATGGTTACCCTTGATATGATGTATTTATATGTAAATGTATAAATAAAACATATTTCTATTTATAAAACATATTGTATCCCAAGAGGGTAAACCTATGTTGTGAGGGGTTTTGCATGATAATGACTTCATAAGATAGTTAAAACAACAGTATGAAAAGTATAGCAAAAGATCGATGTTTCACACGATTTTAGTCGTGTGTTTACTTGTATTCCCCCCCTAAAAGAGTATAAAAAGGCATTTAAAAAGCATTTAAAGTGTGGTTGTAGGGGTATGAACACACTTGAAAGTTTGAAGATAGCGAGATGGAAAACCGGGCAGAGTTTCGTCTCGGGAAACGGATTTTTCTCGGGATTCTTGGGAATCTCGGGAGTAAAATCGACCTTCGGGACTTGAGCAAAATGACCAGGGCTTCGGGTTTGAACGGGCACGGAAAACGAGGCAAAACGCAAGAGAAATGAGAAGAATTGAGCAAGTTTTCCGGAAACCCTCGCATCCCTTTTATAGGGGCTGAGAGGCCTCGGTACGCGGGGCGTACGCTCGTACGCAGTGCGTACTCGTGCGTCACCCGTGACCGATTCCTCGACTGCTTCGCTTCGGATGGGACGGGTCGGGTAGGCTCGCATAGGGGCGACGTGGACGGACCGAGACCAAGACCCTCGGGTACGCGGGGCGTGCTGGGTTACGCAGCGCGTAACTCGGATGAGGACGCTGACTCCTCCCTCGGATATTACCGGATTTTTGATTTATTTTTAAATATAATTTATTTAATAAACTTCAAAAAATCATATCTTCTTCATACGAACTCCGTTTTCGATGGTCTTTATATCCACGCGTAGGTGAGACTATGCTCTACAACTTTCGTTTAGACTCCGATGGCAAATTATGAAATTATTTTTATTATTTATTTATTAAAATGACGTGATTAAGGAATTTCTTTAAAAGTTCATAACTTCTTTATCTGAGGTCGGTTTTTGCCAGACTTTTTACCGCTGAAATACCATTGTCGAGACCTTCGATTCTTGTTTAGGTAATTCCGGCCAAAAGTCGCTCGATCTCCGATTCGAGTTTTTACGTAACTTCGTATTGCCGGTTTTTGTCGGAAAACTTAGAATGGTCATAACTTCTTCGTTATAACTCGGATTTTAGTGTTCTTTATATGCTTGGAAACCTTAAGACGATATCTATTACATAGCATACTCCAAACAGAGCCTTTGAATACTTCATTTTTCGATGATATTCTAATTACTTTTTCAAAGAGGTTACAAGACTCGAATTTCAAGGACCTAAAATGACGGGTTGTTACATCATCCCCCCGTTAGAGGGAATTTCGTCCCGAAATTAGAGTTCATGCTATGGATAGAAGTTTTATTTGCTCCTCATGTTCTTAATTGAATTCGGTTCCTCGCTTGGGATTCCAGCGAACCTTTCACTATCGGGATACGACTTTGCTTCCTTCGTTTGACTTCACTGTCATGATAACCCTTCTTGGTCGAACGTATGTTGAATGTTTTTGTGGACTGTGAGAGTAGTACATCTTGTACCCTACAAGTAGTGTCTCCAGATCTTCGAAGTAATTACCGATGCTCCTGACTCAAGATCATGTGTTGTATAGTTAACTTCCTGTGTCTTAAGCTGTCTTGAGGTATAGGCAGTGACCTTTCCTTTTGCATGAGAGCACAACCAATTCATACTGATTATGATGTCAAAATCTTGGAAGTGGATTAGATGTCATGAAGATCTAAAAAGAAAGTATAATTACTCCCGAACTAAGGAAAAAGGATGGGTATTTTTGTTCTATCTGTCTCTCTTGAACCAATCGACAGAAAGGGGCATGTGTTGCGCTTTTGTGTTTATATGTATGGTAGCACGATCACTCGTAGTCTTAGGCAGTCTCCGTCCTGAAGTTCATATTAGAAATTCATACATGGTTCAACGATCATAATCTCGTGTATACGAGTTGTATATAATTAAGAATGAAAAGGTAGTCGAATAACTGATTCTTCTTTAAGCTCACATCCCATCGAGGAAAAAGAAGTTAAAGTGGAATCGTCAATTCTAAACCTGTAGAACCTTGATTATATATCACCCCTACATATACATTCATCAGTGGCAGATCAACCGTATGGATCTTTGGATTTGAATTTGACGTACTGTACGAGTGGCACTTCAGGGATTTCTTCGGAAGGGAAAAGAATTATGAGGTACTCCATTCATGAGTAATTGGTGTTCTGATATGACGACTTCGCTGGAAATGCGATTTCGAAGAAAGAGATGTACGCATGAAATTGATTTTGTGAGAATCAAATTGAATCAAGTCGTATGATAATGTCGGAATCATAAGGAAACTTAAAGACATTAGATTTGAACATAAGACGTTTACCGACAAAACACAACCGTGCAACCATCAACAGAGTTACAGTACTTTAGATTACTACAAGACTATTTTTGTGAATAAGGTATACTACAAAGGCAAGTATACGCAGCATGGGTATCCCTATACCGACGGGATCCCGCAAAAGACAAGGCTCTGGTTGCACTAGTTTTGGATGGTTTATATATCTGTTACAACGAAACGCCTAAATTATATTAATGTGGGTTCGGAGTAGGTTCTCCTGCAACTGTGGTCCTGAGAATCCTACCGTCTATGCCAGAATTCTTTGTGATAGGGCAATCCTTCTTGAGGTTCCCTTATCTCCTCGCCTTGGCGGCATGACTGGCTAGTGCTAGCCTTAGTGGCGGGAGTGAGGTGTTTAGCCAGTGTTAAGTGGACACGAGTGCCTTCCTCAATATCCTACCTTGGAAATTGCTTCCTAAGGCGTTTTGCAGGAGTTGTCACTTGTTCCTTTATGAATCTAGATCCTAATGTGCGTGTTTCAGCGGACCTTCATTACTCCGCCTATCACTTCGACTGATCAGGATCGGGTGGTTTTGTGTTTAATTACTTATGTTCTTCTAAATGTTAGCATATTCACTCGATGCATTAGGGTAGCTACGTTTTGAAGTTCATGGTTGAATTCACTACTAGTTTCTGGGCTTGGATTTGACTTGTTGCATGCGTGTTATTTCTAAATGAATTGTTGGGGGATACTACAGGAAGGTTGTAAAGATTCCGCATATGAGTACTTCGGGGTTTTGAAACTAGAAACCAATTAGGGTTTGTGTGGGTTTTGTCATTATAAATCGATCGAGTTTCGTTAGTCGATGGTTAAAGTGAAAGGGTCCTTTATAACACATGGAACTGGTATGGGTAGGGCCACACCAATCCACGTCGAATGCCAATGTCGGTACTTCTCATTGTAAGATGTTCGTTAGTGGGATAGGGCATTCTACGTATATGTTTTCAGTGCTTTTTAGTCTATCTCTATTATTACTACTATGAAAGTTTTGTTTAATGATTAGGGTGTTTGTTCGAGTAGATTTTTAAATTTGTGACTCACGGAACTCTTCTGCGTTCCTACTATCAAAGGAATGTATGCAAATAAGTTATCAAGGAGAAATGTACCCAGAATAACCGTGGGGTCTGTAATAGCCTCCTCTTGGCCCATTGCGAATACTTGGCCTTCTCCACCAGCATTCATGATTCTTGACTCCAGGCAGTCCCTACGGAAGTGTCCCGTTACTCCGCACTAGTAACAAGCGCGGTCTACTCCTACATTTATGGCTAAAGCAGTTGGTTGGGCTAGGTCTCTGCAGTAGCGGACGGTGTGCCCCTTCCTATTGCACCTAACGCAATACATTTCACGGCAGGATCCGTGATGATGAAAGTTGCATCGGTTGCACTTAGGCTGGTTGCCGTTGTACGACCTTTTGGCTGTAGGGGTATGGTTTGTTGATAGCTTTTTGGTGTTGCTTTGAGTTGATTTGCCTCCCCTCTTGCTCCAGGGTTTTCGTTTCGTGTTCTTGTGTTCGCACCTTGCGGTATTCTTGTAGGTAGCTACTGGTAGGTGGCTTTGATTGTTTCTTTGATTAGGATTTTTGATATTGTTTCCTTCCCTGCTTGAGGTGACAGAGTTATCGTACGCTATAATGGATGTCACTGTGGCTATAACTGTAGCTTGCAAAGTGGCGGTGTCCAAATGTAGAAATGGGGTTGCGTTGGTAAGTTGATTATTTCCGGCCCTTGCTGTGCCGCTAAAGTTTGCTTGAGACAGTGCAACTATTACTGCCGCAACGATAGCAGATTGCACTATGTTGGGGTCATATTGAGGAGGTGCTGGTGGGGTTGCGTTTCTACGTGCTGATCTACGAGGAGACATTGTTCTGATAAGGAAATAACATGAAAAACTATAAGTTTTAATGATTCGAAAGTCGTGCATTAGTGATTTGCTATATCAGAAGTTTGGTTTACCCTTGAATAGGGTTTTGAGTTCGACTCATGATGAGAGTAGATAAACTCATGAATTTTAGGGGTATGAAAAGGGTTTAAATAAAGGAAATACATCATATATTATAAAACATGGTGCGTTACATTTTGTAGTTAGGAAAATTTTGACCTATCTAAAGGCCTCCGATTACAAGGTTAGGAAAAGTAAGGACTTTATCCGAGGTCTTATGCTATGACAAAATTTTGGAAGTCAGACAAGTTTTATTTCTTACGCGAGCTGGCTACATGGGCCTTAGATTCTGCCAACTGACGCTCCATCTCGAGCATACGTAGTTCATGTCTTGCCTGGCGTGCCCGAACTTCTATCACTTCGGTTTGAGTTGCTGTTAGCTCTCTCTGTAACGCTTCATTTCGATTTACGATTCTCCAGTGAGATAATCCTAACTGTCGGATGCGAACTGTGTTGACTCCAGTGTTCGCATCATTTTCCTCAGTTCGATGGATGGTCGTCCGTCCTTGCTCACCAATGCGAGACATCTGACGAATCAATATAGGAAGGGCTCTGTCTGCTGAGCCTCCCTCGCTTAGGTTGTAGAAGCTTCGGTCTCCGTTGAATGGAAGGGGTTGATCCTATTCACGGCTCCACCTATCCAGGTTAATTGCCCAAAGGGGCGTCGAGCCATGAAATTCCGGTCGAGGATTAGCATCTTGAATTGGAGCCGTTACAGGTAGGTTATTGTTCTAGGGATCTGAGTCTGATTCTTCTAGCATTCCTTCTTCAGGATCATTCTCTATCCCTTCTCCATTACTTTGGTTAAGGTAGTAGGGGTCACCGGGGTGATGGAATCCAGCCATCTGAGTCTATACGAGAATAGGGTTAAGAATTGACTATAAGCTAAAGCACATGGAATTTACTCTTTAAGTTTAAGGGTTGAAGGCACTCGATTACTCCCTTAGTATTCTTTAACGATATGCTTTTGGTAGGTTTTAAATTTGTTGTCCATTGCAGACACTCCTTGGCATACGTTAGTCGGCTCTTGGACAAATATAGTTGATCAGACTATATTCTTCCCAGTTCCGATTCCATGTCCCAAGGCATACCTTCACTACACAACTTATTTACAATACTTCTATATTGTTTTAATTATGATACTGACCATGGTATTAATATGAAATGAATGCATGCCTACTTTACAAAAACTAAATAAATTTAATTTCAAAAGTATGACTCTTACTTAGAGTGTTTTTGCCCAGTTGTGTTTATAGTTGTATACCAAAATGGTTTTGATATACTTAATTCACTATAAACAATGCTCTGATACCAATCTGACACACCCCCAAACCAGAACGGCGGAAACGTTCGGGGGCGGAGGACGTCATATTCAGTATCATAACAGTTCATAGAAAGGAAAGTACACACCACCGTATATATTAAAGTTTCCAAAATGTTTACATAATTGTATTCATTACATGTTTAAAAGTTAAATACATAAACATCTTTCAAAAGAAGTAATTAATGTCAGCACGTTAATCTCCAAAAGTTGATTTCCAAATCTGCTTAGCGGTTCCCTGAGAATACAAGTTATTTCAAAGAGAAAGTGTCAACAATTACGTTGGTGAGTTCATAAGTAGTGTTTTGAGAAAATGTACGCCATTCGAAAGTTCGTGTATGTTTTCCAGAAAACGCGGTATTTTCAAATGAAAAGAGTTATGATTCGTTGTGTTGAAAATGAATGTATTAGATCCAGAAAATCCCATTTTTTCCCTAATAGTTGAGATAAGACTTGCTGTGTTTTCCATGAAAAACCCTTATTTTCTTATAAAAGTATGAAATGCATATGAATGTTCGTATTATAAGTTGTAAGTAATTGCACCAGGAAAATCCCTTATTTTCCTATTAGTTGTTTGGTTTGTATCCAGGAAAAACCCTTATTTTCCTAACATAACTGGCAGCCTCTAAGACCGAAAATCGCAAGCAACCGACGTGCTTAAAAGTTGTGGCATAGTTTTATATAATAAAGCTATACGAAGATCGCACTTGCTAGATGAAGAATAGTTTTAATAGCTACTCGTTCATAAAAGCATAATACCATAATAATTGTATATCCGATGAGTATTATAACCATACTAAACATAATATGCCTGTAGCGACGTTCTTCAGGCGTCATAGCGTTATGACAAACTGTCACCCCAAAGGACGGACTATAGCTAACAGTCAGGGCGCGGGATCATGACTTCCCGTACAGATCTATACACATTTGACACGTTCTCCGAACGGGAGACTCTGGTTATAGACAGGACTTGTAACGATACCTTCTAATAAAAAGGCAGTATTTGAAGATGTACATGTCTCATGGATCCTCAACTAAGTCTATATTAAAGTAATAGTTTTGTATGCAAAGTTTATCCTTTTCACAATGTTTGACAAAGAATAAATCATAAGTTCTTTGAATGTATAAAATGGTTTAGTAACGATGGTTACCCTTGATATGATGTATTTGTATGTAAATGTATAAATAAAACATATTTCTATTTATAAAACATATTGTATCCCAAGAGGGTAAAGCTGTGTTGTGAGGGGTTTTGCATGATAATGACTTCATAAGATAGTTAAAACAACAGTATGAAAAGTATAGCAAAAGATCGATGTTTCACACGATTTTAGTCATGTGTTTACTTGTATTCCCCCTAAAAGAGTATAAAAAGGCATTTAAAAAGCATTTAAAGTGTGGTTGTAGGGGTATGAACTCACTTGAAAGTTTGAAGATAGCGAGATGGAAAACCGGGCAGAGTTTCGTCTCGGGAAACGGATTTTTCTCGGGATTCTCGGGAATCTCGAGAGTAAAATCGACCTTCGGGACTTGAGCAAAATGACCAGGGCTTCGGGTTTGAATGGGCACGAAAAACGAGGCAAAATGAAAGAGAAATGAGAAGAATTGAGCAAGTTTTCCAGAAACCCTCGCATCCCTTTTATAGGGGCTAAGAGGCGTCGGTACACGGGGCGTACGCTCGTACGCAGCGCGTACTCGTGCGTCACCCGTGACCGAGTCCTCGACTGCTTCGCTTCGGATGGGACGGCTCAGGTAGGCTCGCATAGGGGCGACGTGGACGGACCGAGACCAAGACCCTCAGGTACGCGGGGCGTACTGGGTTACGCAGCGCGTAACTCGGATGAGGACGCGGACTCCTCCCTCAAATATTACCAGATTTTTGATTTATTTTTATATATAATTTATTTAATAAACTTCAAAAAATCATATCTTCTTCATACGAACTCCATTTTCGATGGTCTTTATATCCACGCGTAGGTGAGACTATGCTCTACAACTTTCGTTTTGACTCCGATGGCAAATTATGAAATTATTTTTATTATTTATTTATTAAAATGACGTGATTAAGGAATTTCTTTAAAAGTTCATAACTTCTTTATCTGACGTCGGTTTTTGCCAGACTTTTTACCGCTGAAATACCATTGTCGAGACCTTCAATTCTCATTTAGGTCATTCCGGCCAAAAGTCGCTCGATCTCCGGTTCGAGTTTTTACGTAACTTCGTATTGCCGGTTTTTGTCGAAAACATAGAATGGTCATTACTTCTTCGTTATAACTCGGATTTTAGTGTTCTTTATATGCTTGGAAACCTTAAGACGATATCTATTACATAGCGTACTCCAAACAGAGCCTTTGAATACTTCATTTTTTGATGATATTCTAATTACTTTTTCAAAGAGGTTACAAGACTCGAATTTCAAGGACCTGAAATGACGGGTTGTTACATACTCCAAGACTGTAAGTTGAGTGACATATCCTAAAGAAAGGTTTAAAACACTTGTCAAATATAAGAATAAAAGTGTCCTACTCTTGTACATTTGAAATTGGCAAGTTGTGATGTTTTGGATAAAACAAAGACCAACTTAGGCCAATTGTGTGAAGCGTTTGTCTTGATAAAGAATCCGCACTATCTCTTGAATATTTGGCAAGATAGTCTTATATGTCAAGAGGACAGTGGGAGTCTTAAAGATCCTAAAAAGAATTTCAAGATCTAATCAATAATAAAAAACTTGTAGTTGACATATTTCTATTTCTGTGCCCATTCCAGTTAAAGTTGGCTTTGCATATGAGTTCTTAGAGTTCTCAATTAGTTGCATATCCACTTGGAAGCAATGAAGGGCCCTTGAGCTGCCAGGTGGCAAGAATTTAAGATTGCACAAGTTCAGTCCATATGAATTTGGAATTGTTACTAATCTTGTCTTGTGATTATGGTTTTGACAAAAAAATTCACATGGAAAGGAACAGATATACCATAAAATCTAAGCCTCATAAGGTTTCTCTTCGATTCATGAAAATGATGGTGAGGAATCACTTCCACCAAGTAGATTTGAAGCAGATAGCAAAGGTCTAAACAATTGAGACTATGATTACGGCATCCCTTTTCATAGTTCTGAAATTGTTTAGACACACATGTGAGTTATCTAAGATAAGATGTATGATTTTGATAAAGTCTTATCAAAGCAATCTAGTATTGACCTCTACAAGTCCAGTTGTTTTCTGGATACTTATCAAAGCTAGTTGGAGCATAAGTGTTCTGCTAATAATAATCATGTTAGTAGGAGCATGATAAGTATGATAAGTATTGCAAGTTAGCAATGTTAATTATAGAAAACAAAAGTTTCAATTCGTGAGATTGCAGGGGTTGAAAAAGTTGTTTTGCTATAATTAAGGGAGAGGAAATTATACTTCATTTCAATTCTATAAAGCTTAGATTATTCTAAAGAGCTTATATTGAGATTTTAATCATCTTTAGTGCAGAATATATATATATATATATATATATATATATATATATATATATATATATATATATGAATTTCATGTTGGATTGGTTCAACTTAAGAAAATTCTATATATTGTGTTCTCAAAATTCGACTTTGATCATTACATCGCTTTTCATAGTCAACATTTGATAATATGGAAAACAAAAATTATTATGGCAAAAGACTGGTCTAGAACCATGTCTTTATGTGAAAGATCATGAATCGTGTCCCATTTACTTTGGGTACAAGATCGATTACATGTGCTATAATATTTATCCTTCCTGAATTTTTCCAAATGCAGTGGGGCATTAAGGGGAAAAATGTCTAGAATTGGATATGAATAAAGTGATTAAGCAATTGCCGAGGACAATCTAAGGTTTACCAAAGATTGGTTGCTCAAGGACAGTTGGAAGTATAGTGTGAATTTTGGAAGCGCCATATTGACATAGTCTGAAAAGAGGCAACTCTTGTTCAGAAGTGGTAGTCAAAATGAGAATATAGAGTTGTCTCCATAGATAGAAGCAATCTGTGTAAAATTAGAAAAAACTTAGTGCAAGTGGCATGTTCAAAGCAATGCATACTTGGAACATAAGGCTTTGTATCCATGGAGTAGGTCTTCATTGGAATACCCTTTAATGGTTATTGACAAGTCTTTGTGACTTTGTACACATTAATTGCAAGAGGGTAGTGCATTTAAGTTTAAAGCCTAACAAGATTTTGATTTGGGAGTGTGAAATTAGAATCATTGAAAGTTTGGTCAACTGGTTTATTTTACAATGTAAGGATCATAGACAAACATAGAGTGCATACTTGGTGTATGGCAAAGCTATTGTTTAGAAAAACATAGTGTACAAGCTTGGAGCATGGGACAACTATTGTTTTTAATTCAAGTATAAAGTTGATAAAACCGAAACAATGAATAATGAGTAATCAATATGGTGATAAATAAAAGTGGTCTATTTATATTCATAGGGTTTGATATCATATTTGATTAATTTATTCTTGTGTTTCACTTTGCATGTTTTGACTTCCATAATAACTAGGTTATTCTTCCGGAATGACTAAGTTATTCAAACTATCCACAGTTGGTCATATGTTGGAAGTAGATATGAATCAAGACTGTCATGGGTTGGCTTGTAGAGGTCCAAGTTGGTGGACAAAGTTGTGCTACAACACTCATGAGTGCTCATAAGTTCTGAGTATTGGATTCAACCCACACTCATTTGAATCACTTCATGGATTTGATCACAAGTGATTATGAAACGATAATATATTATATTCTTCAAACCTAGAGATATGAGTTGTTACTATGAGTTGGTTGTACATTGATTGCACGAAAACGCATTGGTAAATAGATGTTATAAAACGTGCCTTTGTGTATGATTCAACAAGTAGTAGAACAAGCCATATGAGTCGAAGTTTATCCATTCCTTTTACCTTCGGGATAAAAGCGATATCTGTGGGCCCCTTGATGAATTAATGATGATACATGTGAGTGCTTGGCCAAGCCCGGACTGATTTGATTTGTTCAATCAGTCACTCGTCATAAATCAAAAATCAAGAAACAACAAATGGACAGAGAGAATGATTTTAATCCATGACTCAGTCCATATGATATCTAGAATGGAGAAATATATGATCGCTTGTCTAATGGCAATTCATTGACAAAGGCTAGAATTCATCGACAATGTCAGAGTTCGACAACGGCTTTTGAGAGCTACGATTGTCAGTTAGGTTTTGAAGTCATACTCAATAATAGTTTTAGACTTATCCAAGTGGGAGACTGTTGGAGTAGTGTCTAAGTCCATAACTATAATTGGTATGTACTCGAACGGACTCGACATGGTCTATTTCGGTCGCATGGCATCAGAACATTTGGATAGGCCGTTTGTTAGAAGAGGACATTTGTGACATATTAATATATTATAAGTTCTAATATATTAATATGAAATCATGTTATTTAATTAGTATTCATCAAGAATTAATTTAGACTTAATTTAGTGATCAAAAGAGACTAATTAAATATATGGGGATTGATTGTGAAAATCATTAATTCTTATATATGTGGGCTTACGATCCAAGATTCCTTATGTTGGGGTTAACCCATGTGGTGACCCATGGATAATCCATGGAGGTTAAAACCCATGGAGCATAAGGAATGTGTAAAGTCATGAGTTACATGGTGTAAGCCTAATAGCCACACCATATAAAGACCTATTTAGCTCAAGAAATTGGCACTAGTGATACATATCTAGGGGCTAGCCAATTTGAGCATGAAGTGTCTTCTTTTCATGGTTATTCCAAGTGTTGATGATGTTGTGTGAACCATTTCAGGTGTCACACTTGGGGCACTAGGATCTCGAGCTTCATGGAGTAAGCTACATCAACAAGGTATGTATTTCTATCTAGTTTATTATTCAAGTATCAAAAGATTGTATGCTAGTTAGGGTAATACCTTGGAATATTCGTATTTGCATGTATAACAGATAAAACATAGATCCAAGGTATTTAGGGTTGCATGTACACTTAGGAGTGTTAGAATGCTCAAATCCAACAGGAATCTCTTAGCTTGATTATGTATACCCTCGAGGTCACAAATATTTATATGTGATCCTTGAATGGCAAAAATAAACATGGTTTTTTCAATGATACCATTCATCCAATCATATTTAAATTCAACTTCTAAAGTAGCGTATTCATATTTTGTAGTAGATTGTGTCATTATGTTTTGCTTGGACCTCATTCCAACAAAACTTACCCTTCATTCCATAATGAAGTCAAAATCCAATTATAATTCATAATTATTTGTATCTATTTACAAATTAACATTTTATGTAGCTCTTTCCATAAAGATTCTTTATATACTAATTATCTCATATATATTCTCTTAGTTGTTCTAAAGTACTCTTAGAATGCTCTCTTAGTCGTCTAGTGCCATAACCATGTAATCAATTAGTATCACATGACATGCTTACATCATGATCAAATACCATGTCCCATACATAATATGGCGTAAATGTTGAACTCATTTTCCAAGAAAATAGAATATAAATCATTTCATTTAGTTCAAGCCTATGAGATATATACTTTCGAGACTAACTCAAAATGGTGCCATAAGATAATGCCAAGAATTCTCCAAAAGAATCTTGTGTCTTGATCAATTTCAAGATACTGCCAATATATGAATAAGGACATGAAACTTTTAACATTCATTTTATCTATTCCTTATAGATTTTATAGTCTAAGAATGTATCTTCTCCTTCCTAAGTCTATCATTTTAGAAATACTTTCCGAGTCAAGGTGAAAACGTCCTTGCTTTGTCAAAATGTGATTTCAAATGATTAAGTATGTCTCACTCAAAGAAGATTAGGAATTTCACTATGGTCTCACTAGTTCTTAGTAACACACATGTTCTATTCATTTTAATATAAAAACACACATTGTAGTTTTACATAAAATGATGATTATAACATTGAGATGTTTTCTTTATATCCATAAGTGGATTTCAAGCTCTACACATTTTGTTAAGATAACTTGGATCAAGAAAACCTACAGGCTAATCTATATAGATATCGTCTAGTAGATGTCTATTAATAAAAAGCGGTCTTTCTTGAAATCTATTTGTTATATCTCATATTAAGAATATGAATTTATAGCAAATAATATCCTTGCTGATCTAATCATAGCTACCTATAAAAAAAAATTTGATCATAGTCAATGTCATGAGTATGATGAGGACCATAGTCAATGGCATGAGTATGAGAAAATCCTTTTACTACAAGTATTGCTTTAAATGTGTACGATTATCCATGTAATTTATTCTTTCTAGAAGAATCATTTACTCCTTCTAGCCTTGATATATGGAAAAATTTTAATCAACCCTATTCTTGATTATCATACATGGATTACATCTCATGTTCATGACTCTAAGTCATTTATCCGATTTGAGATCTGACATAGCATTTTGGTATTTGATCGATTTTCCAAAAACCATCAATAAATGTTCATCAATGATAGATTCCATATTTCCCAAATCATTGATTAATTATACCATTAATGCGAACAATTTTTGTTTGTTAATAGCTATTATTCAATTTTAACAATCCTTGTTTAAACTAGTGCCAACTATTACTACATAAGGTTATGGCTCTAAAGCTACTTGAAGTTCCATGTACCTCACACTCGCTTTGTCATTAGAAGTTTTCTTTCTACTAACTTAGCTTTCACATGTATAAGAGGACATATTCTTGGTGGGTTTGCATATAATAATCTAAAACACATTAAGAGTGTTATACAAATATGTATTTAGTAGATTTTCGGTTTAGAAGCTTTAGTCCAACATCATCATCAAATCCATAAAACGTTTAGAAAGACGAGGATGGAGCCTTTCCATACTCAATCTTAGAAAGTGTTTAATTTACTTATTAGTTGGTATTTGTATTCAAGATACAATTAATAGTGATTGAAGTATTATCCCAAAAAGATTAAAGGAGGATATTTCTAACGATTAGAAAGTAAATCATACCATGTAAGATTTAATTCATCCTATATTATCATTAAAGCTTTAGACGGTTCTTACTGGTTTGCATCTCAACTTTTGAAACCTTCAACAAAGATTTCACAATTATGCTTTACCATGTAAAATATAATTAAAACTACTATAGTTTCTAATAAAGTTGATTTGATATATTGAGCTTAATCTCAGACATTCATTAGAAAGGAAGTCATACATCAAAGTGTATAGTTCATTAATTATTTTATCTATACCTTAGTGAAAATATCATTAGGAATCCTTTACATATAAATGAAGTTCACATATGTCAAATAAACTACTTTATTAGCCTTCAAAGATCCCTTTCTTGAGATTGGAATATGTGAATGTCATTTATATAATAAAGATAACAATGTCAAAGATGAGTTTGATTTAAAACAAGTTTAAGTCAAAAGTGATATTTACTTCACAATTCTATTAAGCCATCTAGTCTCATAAATAGAAGTTAAAAATTTCAGAATATGAATATTATCGTTATGAAAAATGATTAACTAAATTATCAAACATTTGAATAAAATAACCGAGACATAAATTTAGACATGCTAAATTAAAATATACTTTGTTCCAAAACAAATATTATTCTACATTACAAGTAATTTATGTTCTAAGCATAAATAATAAACTAAACTCCTAGAGTGTAGTTCCTACATGATTGTGCTCAGCTTGGTTACTCTTCAGTAAATACTTACAAGACATTTACAAATATCAGATTAATATTTAAGTACAAACTACCTAAGTGTTATATGAAAAATATGAATTCTATCTAGTAGATACAAGAAGTACGAGTCTCTTCCAGACTTTCTTTCCAAATAAGAGGAGTACATCCTCTTCCCGTGTCTAGTTTCTTCACAAAAGAAACAAGATCCATTTTTGTGGGCTTTAGTAGATTTCTTGGGCTTAAATGTGTTTAGTCCGTAAAACATGGGCCTTCTGTATCACACAAGGTAATTCTTTTGGCCTTACATTATTCCAATGTTTAAACTAGCTTTAAATAAAATATCACAATATATATACATACATACATATGTATATATATATATATATATATATATATGTATATATATATATATATATCTATATATATATACACATATACATATATATATATATATACATATATATATATATATATATATATATATATATATATATTAAAATTATACAAGACTTTCTAAAAGTTATGAATAACATTCCTAGCTTGATGTTAGAAACATCTTAAGCATCATGGTGATGCCTTTACTAGGTACCATATTTAGGTTCATTGCTCAAAGCAAATAGTTTAGGACTAGGACCTTTAAGTGTATACAATTTCATATCTCTTACAAGATTGTCTCTTAAGACATGAACCTATTCATTGAAGTTGTATCTAATGAATGTTAATGTTTCATCAAATCATTAAAGAAAAATGACAATTCATGATATAGAGAATGGATTATTTAACTACAAAATTTTAACAAAATTCATTTAGTATTTTCAATATTTAATCTTTAATAATTAATACCCATTTAGTTTCCAAAAACATTAATTATCAAATTCTAGGATCCCAGTTGAAAATCAAATAAATGGTTAGCTATCCTTTATATTGGATTAGTTGTCTAAGCCCATAACTATATTTGGTATGTACTTGACCTGGTTGTAGCATGGTCCTTTTGGGTTTCCATCACCTTAGCAACTTAACTGGATGAATAATGGTGAAAGAGGTTATTATGGTTTATTAATATATTATATAAATAATATATTAAAAGAGAAATCGTATTGATTAATTAATATTGGTAAAGAATTAATTAAGAATTAATTTTGTAATCAAAAGATATTAATTGGACCTAGGGGACTGGAATTGCAACGATAAGATAATTGGATTTTGGGTTGTGGATCCATTAGAAAGGGATGGATGAAATCAAGGGGGAAGCCCACATTGAATTCATCCAAGCCTTGCTTCTGGAAGGATCATGGAGACTGCTTAAGGCCTAAGCAATCCAATTAGGGTTTTGACTAAAACCCTAGCAGCTCATTATAAAGGACCCTAGGTTTTACAATTTCGGCTAACACTTGAACCCTAGAGATCATAGAGTTGATTTTGAGCCTCCCTCCCCTCTCTCCAAGATCATGCAACTTGTTTTGGTGTTTTTGATTCATTAGAGGCGTCACATTTGAGGTGCTAGGTACTCAAAGCTCAAGATCTTCAAGCTACAATTGAAAGGTAATTTCCTAACCTTGCTATAGTTATGATTTTGAATTTTCTTTTATGCTAGAGTTAGGGTTTATAGGCCTTGGATGATTTGCATGTACATTTAGATAAACCTAGATCCAAAGCTTTAGGGTTTGCATGTGCACCATAGGATTGATGTAATGCTCAGAATCCATCAGTGCTATCAGAGCCTAGGCTGTTTTCTATTGTATTTGATGCCTTGTTTGATGATTCCTACCTTGAAAAGTCGAAAATTCTACCCTATAACAGATGAACTTGTCGAGACACCTGATGAACTCGACGAGTCCAGACAGTGACTCGGCAAGTCGGAGAGTTAGAGAGCAGATCTTTGGGGATTTTGGCCTATTTTGGATTGGGATAATTACCAAAAACATTTTTGATTAATAAAATCCGATTTTTATTAAATTGATATGATTATCCTTATCAAAATAGAAGATAATTGTCAATCGATTAGATAATTATTGCCTTATTTGGTAACGTTAATTATTTGAATTATTTGATTGTATTATCTTGCCATGAAATTGAATTAGGTCGAATTTCGATAATCACTAATTAACTGTTTAATTAAATTATTTTTAATTTGATCTAGAAAGTTTTGAAAAGTTTCAAGACTTGCCCTGAAGTTTTGGAATTTCAATATGTAACATTCAATTTTCCACGTATCATAATTTAAGTATTTATTTTTGAGTTAAGAGGAGGGACTCGACGAGTTGACGCCTAAACTCGTCGAGTAGGAACGCGACTGATGACTCGAATTAATGAATGGACTCGGCGAATCGGCAAGACGACTCGACGAGTCCGCGTTGTGGGCGGAAACCCTAAATCTTTGGGTATGTTCCTTATTTAAGGGTCCTTATGGCCTTCATTGGTGGCTGCCTTCTCCCTTGAGAGATCCCTATGAACCAGAGAGCATAGAGAGTGAGAGAAGAGCCATCTTGAGCTTTATTGGTGTGATTTTGCAAAAGAAAAGAAGGGTTTCAGCAAGAAGGATCAAAGGAGGTTGTCATTCTGAGATTTTGGAGAAAGGAGCTTCACTTTCAGGTAACAAACCGGCCTTCTCTTTCTGTATGGTGTAGATTGCATGAATCTAGGGTTTCTTGACCCTTGTCTTCAAAGGATTTTGGAGTATATGAAGTCCCAATGTGGAATAAGCATTAGATCTGGACCTTAAGAAGTCCAGATAGTCCCAACCTTCCATCTTTATGCAGCCCTTTGGAGTTGTGGACCTTGGTTGCCATTTTTGGAGTTATTTCATCAAATCAGGACATATGAGTGTTGCATGAGCTTAAAGGTTGAACCTTTACGTAATTTTTGGGTGTTAGGAGGTCAGATCTATAACTTAGAGAAGCAAATCTGACCTCAGATGGTCATTTAAGTGTTGCCATGGAGGGAAATCACCGAGTTCAAAGGGGGACTCGACGAGTCGAGTCGGGTTTCCCTGAGATTCGTGACCAGTGGTAACCCGTCGAGTGAAAGGCTAACTCGACGAGTCGAGTGAGGCCTTAGGAATATTCTGAGAACACGCATGGACTCGCTGAGTCACCTGAGTGCACTCGATGAGTCTGGTCAAAGTTGATCGTTGACAAGAGTTGACTTTAGTTGACCTTAGGTTTTTGGTCAAGTTGATTCAAGAAAGGTCAGAGAAGGGTAGAATGGTCTTCTACCCATTCTTTAGGGATAAGGACAAATGAAAGTATTGATTAGAGGTGTTATAATTTTGATAGGAGAAGGCTAGGTTGGGTTATCGAGCACGAGAGGTTATCCGACATCATACAAGGCGAGTCTTCTCACTATACTTTACCTAGACTGGTAATTATGTGTGATCGGAAGGTCTTATGTGCTATGATGAGTATGTGATGTATGCTGTTATGTGATATGTATGTGCTATGCTACGTTATGAGTATTATGATATGGACCTGAAGGTCAACAGTGTATGGGCCGGAAGGTCAAGATGATACAGACCGGAAGGTCAGAGAAGTGGGACCGGAAGGTCTACCAGGATTATGGGACGGAAGTCCCCTAATACACATTGACCGGAAGGTCTTGTAGACTTATAGCCCTGAGTGGCGTATGTGCGTATGTGGTATTTTGAGGAACTCACTAAGCATTTATTCTTACCGTGTTGTGTGATATGTGTTTCAGCTAGCAGCGAGGATCGCAGGAAGGCGCCGACATGATCCGTTCACACTGCTAGAGATTTATGTGTTTGATATTCTGGGACATGTTTTCTGAGATAACATTTGATACTATGAATTTTGAACTTGCTTTATGAAATTTATTTTGACCGGAAAGGAAAAATTGTTTTAAAAGTATACGTTGTTACAAAATATTTTGAATAAAAGTTTAATTTTGAAACATTTAAATTCTAAACCCTATAATTTTACAAGTTTAAAATTCAACCCTTATACTATTATGTTATTATAAGAATAATGATTATATTTATGTATAAGATAAAGCTATTTTTACCGTTAGTAGGCCTCATTCACGAAGCTGATCTATAAGGGAGTATAAGGTTGCTTCCTATAAAATGATAGTTTAATTGGTGTCCACTCTCACCAACCGCTTCCTTGTTTGGTGGAGGGTCGTTAATAAGTATAATGAATGTATAAAGTAACTCAATGCTTTTATAAATTCCCAATCTTAGTTACTTTAGGAAAAATGTGATATGATGCTATTCCATCAAATTACACTTTGCTCCTTGCCAAGTCATTATTGGAGCGTGCGTGGTTAACCAGCACACTAATTTGGGACTAGAAAAGGTGGCAAAGGGTAGCTTTATGTTTATCCTACATCAATGGAGCGTGTGTCGCTAACCGACACATTGATTAGGTGATTTGTAACATCGAGAGTACCAAGTACATTTATTCACACCTTGTTTGTGATCCTCGGTATCTCAGTCACAAACTTGAAGGGCATATCAAGATTTGTACATGCCATTGAAAAGTTCAATGAATCTTAAAAGTGTTGGATAAGGTGTCTAAGTCCATACCTATACTTGGTATGTAATTGACCCGAACCGGCATGGTCCATTTGGGTTGCATGGCATCATGCATTTGGATAAACTAAAATGAGAGAAATAATAGTTGTGGTTTATTAATATATTATAAGTTCTAATATATTAATAATATTATTTAATTAGCATTGATCAAAAATTAATTTGGAATTAATTAAGTGATCAAAAGAAGACTAATTAAATATATTGGTTGATTATGTAAATCATCCATAACTTGTATAGTGGGCTAGATGCTCCATGGATTATCAAGTTGGGCTAAGGTTCATAGGATGCTCCATGGGAGTTCCAAACCCATGGATCATGGAAATGAAGATCCATGTTACATTAGGGTTTACATGGTGTAACCCTAATTGTAACACACTATAAAAAGAATATGAAGCTCACCAAAATCAGCACTAGAAGCAAGGAAGAGAGGGCAAGCTGATTTTGCAAGTGTTCTACATTCTCTCAAAGTTATTCGAAAGCACTTGGTGTAGTGTGACACATTTGAGGCATCACACTTGGGGTGCTAGGCTCTCAAGGTTTTCAAGGAATCAAATCAACTACAAGGTATGTAATTCTGTCCATCATTTATGTTAAAAGTTCCCCATGTATGCTAGATAGGATTATGAACCTTGGAAATCAAATTTTGCATGTTTTTTTAGACAAACATAGATCCAAGGTTTTCTAGGGTTGCATGTACACTTAAGGGTCTTAGAATGCTCATAACCCTTCAATGGTATCAGAGCCTAGGCTTGTTTATTAATACTTGATGCAAAATAGTGTAAAAAATCAATTTTTTGAGCTGTTTGCACAGGGGACTCGACGAGTCCAAGTGAAACTACATCCAACTCGGTGAGTCAGTTCGTGCACTCGACGAGTTGGCCAGGTAGAGTGCAGAATTTCGATTTTTGCAGCTGCAAATGGACTAGAAACATTACCCTAAACTGTTTTGGTGTTTTAAAACTTGTTTTAGATGGTGTAATGGTTGTTCTAATCCATTTACATGGCTAATATCAAAATTGTAGGTTTATATGTGTTCATATGTTCTTGAAATTTTGATATGAATATTCATGTTCTTATGAGTTCTTGACAGATCATAGGAATTACTTGATTAATGCTTAACTCATGATCTTTATGTGTTTTAATGGAGTCCATAACTTGTCCTCAAGTTATGGATAACCAAAAGTCTCTTTGTTTTAAACCTATTAAAAGAACACATAAGTTACCAAAATGAAGAGTGTTCATCTTAATAACTCATAAGTTATGAATATAAGAGTTTTGTTAAGTTCCAAAACTTACCCTCAAGTTTTGGCACATGTAAAGTCATCTAATAAACTTTAGTTCCAAACCCTAGATTTTTAAAAGGTAAAAATCAACACTTATACTTTATAGTATTATACGTTCCTAACATATATATATATATATATATATATATATATATATGAGCAAGTCGTCTTACCATTAGTAGGCGTCATTCACGAAGTCGTTCTATAAAGGGAGTACAATGTTGTTGCCTATAAAATGGCAGCTTAATGGGTGTCCATTCTCACCCACCGATTCCTTGATCGGTGGAGGGTCATTAGTCGAAAGGGTAGGACAAGGACTTATAAAATTATCATTAAAAGTATGATGAATATTATAAAGTAACTAAATGTTTTATTAAATTCCTAATCTTAGTTACTTTAGGAAAATGTGAATAAGGTGCTAATCCATGGAATTACACTTTATACTTTGTTTAAGTCGTTAGTGGAGCGTGTGTGGTTAACTGGCACACTAACTTGGACTTAACAAGGTAGGTAAAGGGTGACTTAAGGTTTATTATAGGTTGGTGGAGCATGTGTGGTTAACCGGCACATCGATTGAGTGATAAACTTTAATGGTACTAAGTAATTTGCATGGTTACTTCACACCTCGTTTTGTGATCCTCTGTATCCTAGTCACAAAACTTGGAGGGCACACCCGAGAGTGAAACATGCATTTGAAAAGTTCATTGAATCTCAAAAAGTATCTAGGAATTTCTAAGAACCAATTAAAACCTAATATTTATATTTCGGTTTTGGTGGAAATTAGTGAATCGTCATTCACCTACCTTTCAAATATGTTATAGCTTAGATTACGACATCCCTCTTTTAAGTTATGATATATTGTGATTGGATCCTAGCCTTAACATTAAATTTGGGTTTTTTCATAAGGACTATCTTTATATCTAAACTTAACTTGTTCTCTTCTTTTTTAGATGTCTTCCAACAACACTGCTTCTAGCTCAAACCCTACTGGCTCCTTTTCCCTCATGAACCTATGTGGGAGGGTCATCTTCGATGGTTCCAACTTTATAGATTGGATCCGGAACATCAGGTTGGTGACTCGTTACGAGGACAAGGAGTATGTTCTCGATAAGGAGCTTAAGGAGATCTATGAGTCCACTGCTACTCCCCAAGAGATCAATGACTTCCGGACTCATGAAAGAGATGCCACCAAAGTGGCATGCATGATGATTGCCACCATAACAACTGAACTCCAGAAGTCCTATGAGGACTACTACCATTTTGAGATGCACCATATGATGGAAAGATACCATTAGATTGCTCGTCAAGAGTGGTATGAAATAATCTCCTCCATGATAACAACCAGGATGAAGGATGGAAATTCCATCACGATCCACATGCAGAAAACGCAAAGGTACATGGATCGTTTGCTGAAGCTTAATGTGAACTTCCCCGAGGAGCTAGCAATAGATATTATTTTGCACTCATTACCCTTGTGTTATAATCAATTCCGCATGACATACCACATGAATAAGGAAGAAGTCACACTCAAAAAACTTCAACGACTCCTAAAGACCGTAGAAACAAGTCTTAAAGGTAAGTTGGTTGTTACCACTCCTACTCCTACTCCAAACTCCGCCCCTGTCCTGGCAATCGGGGAAGGTAGAGGGAAGAAGAGGAAGATCCCTTCGAAGGATGCCAAGAGTTAGACCCTGGATGGTTCCTCTTCAAGTGGTACCAAGAAAGGTTTCATTACTCCTTCTTCTAACCCAAAAGAGGCTGAATGCTTCTATTTCCATGAAAAGTCACATTGGAAGCGGAACTACCCAAAGTACCAGCAAGATGTGAAGGATGGGAAAGTTAAACCCAACCATCCAGGTATTCGATGGGTTTTGGTCATAAGCCATCCTATGTGCTCATACAAACCCTAGAGCTTGGATCTAGGTTTCTCTATTGTACATACTTTGAATCCAAGACTATAAACCCTAATTCAAGCATATGGAAATCAATATTAACATATAATTAGATTTAAGATATTACCTTGATTGTTATGTAGTAATAACAATCCAATTCCTCCTTGAATTGACCTTGGAAAGCTGAAAGTCACAAGTGTCACTCCTCTAATGGCTTACAAACACCATAAGCAAGTGGAGAAGGTATATAGAGAGAGGAGGGAGGTTAGAATTCGTCCTTAGGACCTCTTGGGAAGGGTTAGACGAATTCCTAAGCCCTAGGGGGTTTATATAGGTGTAAAGATTAAGGTTTTAGTCCTTATCCTTATCTAGTTGCTTGTCCACTAAGCAACCATAAGATATGTCCTAGAAACCCTTATCCTAGTCGAATTCTAAGGGGTTTACACCTCAAATTCGTTCACCATATATATAAGATAATCCTTACCTTATTTTGTAACTATCACATAATTACAATTCAGCCCCTCTAGTTTAATTAATTACACTTGATCACAAAACAAATATGATTTCTCCTTTAATATATTATTCTTATAACATATTAATAAATCATAATAACCTCTCTCTCTTTATTTATTTCTCCAATCAAGTTGCTTTGGTGAAGGCAACCCAAAAGGACCATGCACCATCGGGTCAAGTACATACCAAAATAGTTATGGACTTAGACACTAATCCAACAGTCTCCCACTTGGATAAGTCTAATAACTATTTAGCGTATGACTTCAGATCCTGATTTGCAATCGTAGCTTTCCAAAGCCGCTGTCAACTCTGATCATATCAGATATGTGTGTCCTTAGATAAGGGATCATATATTCCTCCATTCTATATATCGTATGAGATATGATTTCAAATCAATCTCTTTGTACTATATCTCGATTTCCGATTTATGACGACTGACAAATTGAACAAATCAAATTAGCCCTAGCCCGGCCGAGCATTTACGTTTGTCATCACTAAATCATCGAGGGGCCCAAAGATATCGCTTTTATCCTACTTTGAATAAAAGGAACGGATAAACTTTGATACAATGCTTGCTTGCACTCACCCACCGAATTACACACAACAATATGTTTTATAACACCAAGTTACTGGTGCGTTTACATATTATCAATGTGCTACCGATTCGCAAGATACAACTCACACATCTCGGTTTCAAGAATATAAGATGTTATCGTCTCACCAATCACTCGTGATACAATTCATGGAGTGATCCAAGTGAGCGTTGGTTTAATCCAATGCTCAAATCATATTCGTAAGCACTCATGAACGTTGCAGCAAACATTTGCTTATGTCTAATACTTTTCTAGACAATCCACACACCAATTCACGACAGTCTTCATTCATATCTACTTCCAACATATGAACGATTGTGGCCCGTTTGAATAATTCGAATATTCTTAATAAACTCAATTATTCTGGAAGTCAAAACATGCAAATGTGAAACACAAGAATAATACTAATCCCACATGGCCTCAACCCTTTGAGCATAAATAAAACACCTTTTATTTATCACCATATTGATTACTCATTATTTGTAGTTTCGGGTAATCAACTTCTTACTTGAATTACAACACTTGTCCCATGCTCCTAGCATGCACACAATGTTTACCTATGGTTCTTACTTTGTGAAATAGATCACATTGAACACATTTCTAATAATTCTCATTTCACAACTCCAAATCCTTTTCATAAGTGAAAGAATATCAAATTCTTGCTACTTATAGTATATGCTAGATTCTAACATTTTATGCAATGATCTCTTTTGTAATGTCACTGCACCAAAGTCACAAAGACTATTGCCAATGATATTACAAAGTCTTCTATTGGAGATTGTTACAAGACAATTCCATAGATGTGATGTCTCTCACTCAAAGTACTTTCTTTGAACATCCTTTTGCATAGAAGTTTCTAATCTAGTCATAGATTTCTCAATATTCAATTCCCAATATGGACACACTTCCATATGTTTCATATGACAACTCATTCTTAATAGAATCTTATCTATTCGTAATGATGTCGATACGGTCCATCCAATATGGAAACATTTCCATATTTTCCAATACTATACTTCCAAGTACTCACAAGCGACCAATCCTCGTCGAACTTGGATTGTCCTTTGATAGTTGTTTAATTATTTTAGTCTAAACCGATTCTAGTCCTTTTTCCCTCTAAATGTGCTCGACATTTGGAAAATTTTAGAATGGTCAAACATTAAAGTATTTGCAATCGATCCTATACCCGAAGCGTATGGGACAGGACGCATAATGTTTTATTTGCTATGTTCCCCAAATTCGAATTGTGAAGAGGGATGCTGTAATCATAATCGAAATTTTAAGAACACACTTTGTACCTTTGACTAAATTTTATTAACATTTGTCAACCTAAACCTTTAGATTTGAAATGAAGCATAATATTCTCTCCCTTAATTATAGCAAAACAACTCTTCAACTATTGCGACTTTGCAAAGTATGACTCTTGTTTTCTATAATTAATATTGCTAACCTTGCAATACTTTCCTTAATAATCATGCAATCATAACTTTTATGCTCCCACTATCTTGATGATTATTATAAAACATAACACTTATGCTCCCACTAGCTTCGACATGTATTCATAAACATCTTAACTTTCAGAAAAACAATGCTTATTGAATTTCTTAAGTTCATGTTTCTAATACTTAGTGCTTTGATAATCTTTTATCAAGGTTTCTTGAACTTATACACATTTGCCTTCGATAGTTCATATGTGTGTCTAAACAATTAAGACTAATTGCCAAACCTCACAATTCAAATTATGGAAAGGGATGCCGTAATCATAATTGAATTCGAGAATGCAATTTTATAATCACTATCTTCTTAAAATCTGTCTTAGTGAAAGCATTTCCTCATAATCATTTTCATGAAGGAGGAAATCTTATGACACTTAGATTTAAACAGTGTATTTGTTCCTATCCATGTGAATTTGTTAAAACCAAAGTTTACGACAAATTCAAACTCTTATGGATCGAACTTTCTTGATCTCGATTTCTTGCCTTTATGGTAGCACAGCTGCCCACCATGTCTTCCAAGTAGTTAAGCAGCTCACCCTTTCCTATCAATGTACCTTTCATTGATTAAGGTGCTTTGCCTTTTATGTGTTCAAAATGAGAACTCAGAGAACTCACATGCATAATTAACTCGATTGGATTGGCACAGAATCAAAATAATGTCAACACGATAGGTTGTAAACCTCAACTCGTGTGCTAGTGATGATCGATAAGGTTTATTTGATTTGTTCTTGAAACCTTTCAAGACCATTAAGACTCCCACTGACTCCTTGACATATAAGATTCTCTTGTCAATAACCATTTCTTGACAAACAAATATTCAAGAGTTAGTGTAGCTTTTATCAAAACAAAACACTTCATAATTTTGGTCTTAGTTTTTCTTTGTCTTATCCAAGACATCACAACTTTCCACAATTGATGAATGTTATAAACCTTCTTAATACTTTTCACTCAATGTCATAATCTTAACTCTATGACTTGATTTGGAACGAAGTATGATTGACTTTTTGATCTAACCATTTCTTCAATTCTTGATTTCTCTTCTTAGACATACAATTGTACTAAGACTCACTTAGAGGATAAATTGAGATATGGTTCTTAATCATTAAGAGCAATCATAAAGCATAAAAGGTATTCTTCCTTCTTCTTAGAATGGAGAAACTTTTATCTTTCTGCCTACTTAATTCTTCTTATTCGTTCTGCTATTGATTTAAACATTTTCAATCAATTCAGCATAATCATATTTACTAAACCTTTAGTAAATCATGACGAATGTCTTTGTTACTCTTATAGTGGACTTGATCAACACGCAACTTTGTGTATTCGATCTCCAAGTCCTTCACTTGACACTTTGTCAATGAATTAGTCTAATTTCCAAATATGAAATTTATCATTCATCGTGCAACCAAGATGCATGATTCCAAGTTTCTGTCCAATTGAAACTTGGGCGATGAGAAACTCTCCCTATTTGGTAAATTCTTGGCTTTCCATAAATAACATAATAAGAACCAAATTCATTATTGCTAATAATAGAAACATTTTAACATCAATTTTTCATACATGCCATTGTAAGGATAAATAAATAAAATTTAAAATCAAAATTTATTTTATTGCGGAAAAACTTGTCCTTACAATGCAACTCATTGAAAAACTTATGCTAATACATCTTTCTTAGAAATCTAATTCTAACTCTAAGTAGTAGCTCAAGAATCTAATCTTCGAGAAATGCAATCGAAATCCATTCCTTCACGGTTAGATTCTGCTCACTTCTTCCCTTAAGCTTCCTTTCTTTTCTTCGATCCTACAAAACATCAATTGTAATCTTATCACATTATATATTAAGAATCTAGAATAGATGCTTAAAAGAGTTAGTTAATGGATTTTACCTATCTTAGAGCCATACGTTTCGACTCTCCCATCTCTTAGATCTCTTAGGTAAATGGGGCTGCTTCGTCTCCAATGCCCCTTCTCTTGGCAATAAAAAACAAATCGACTCTTTTGGAACAACACATGGAACTACTTCAGACATTGCCTTTCTCATATGATCAAACTTTTCGATCATAGCATGTCTTTCGTTGCCATTGTCTATATCCATAGAGGTCTCGAAGGCAGACTCACCAATCAACATTGCTTTTCTATTGCGCCAAATCATTTCTGATTCAGCAGCAATAAGCATATAGGTGAGATCTATAAGGGTCACGTCGTAGTTCATCATATAGTACTCTCTTACGAACTCACTATATGAGTTAGAAAGTGACCGAAGAACCCAATCAACAGCCATTTCCTCACAAACAACGGATCCCAACATTCTTAACCTATCAATGTGTGACTTCATCCCTAGGATGTGTGCACACACCGGCTTTCCTTCTTTATGTTTACTTGCCAAAAGGGCTTGAGTGATCTTGAACTTTTCAAGCCTTTGAACTTGTGGGTTAGGGAGAATAATAGGAGGAAGAGGAGGAAGTGAAGCATGATCTCTTGTTCCTCGATCGAATCGTGGAATATCATCTTCATGTGGAATGCCTATTCCACGGGATTTGAGAAGACCATAGTTGTCAAAGTTTGACATCTACAAAACGGGAGAAAACGAATTCAAGTTAGTTGATTGATTGAGTCCTTAGCAAATCACCCAAATGAAATACTAAGGCTAGGACCCAACACAATATTCTACAACTCGGGAGAGGGATGACGTAACCCTAATTGCAGAATATTTGAAAGTAAGTGAATGACGATTCACTAATTTCCACCACGTAAAACGAAAAAGAAATTTAAGTTTTAAACCTCTGAAAACTCCTAGATCCTATGAGATTCATTGAACTTTCAATGGCATGTATAAATCTCGATATTCCCCTCTTGTTTGTGACTGGGATGCCGAGGATCACAAAGCGGGTGTGAATAACCATGCAAACTACATGGTGCCCTCACATGTTACAGTCACCTATTCGATGTGCCGGTAAACCACACACGCTCCACCGAACTATGACAAACATTGAGTCACCCTTTTCTACCTGTGCTTAGACCCATTTAGTGTGCCGGTTAACCACACACGCTCCACTAACGTCTTCGCAAGGGTACAAAGTGTAATTTCATGGAATTGCATCAATTCACTTTTGCCTAAGTAACTAAGATTGGGAATTTTATGAAAACATTTAGTTACTTTAGTAATTCATTATACTTATAATAGAAGGTTACGTCCTATCCTACCCGTTCGGCTAACGACCCTCCACTACTCAAGAATGCGGTGGGTAAGAGTGGATACCCATTCAATCGCCATTTTATAGGCAATTTCCTTAAACACCCGTTATAGACTAGCTTCGTGAATGAGGCCTACTAACAGTAAGACTGACTTTTACTCATACATATATATAATGTTAGACTTTTAATGTTATATATATAGTATAGGGTGTATTTTATACTTTTAAAATATTAGGTGGTCTAATTTAACAATTATACTTTTAATTCAATTAAATTGTAAACCTAAACTTTTATGGATTTATTAAATCTCTATTAATTATACACCTTAATTAATTAATAAACCATAAGGGTGTGATTTGAACTTTTTCAAAACTATACTAGTTTTAGAATTTAACATTCCTAATTAAACTTTTAATCAACTTTTAAATTCCAAAACTTGAGGGCAAGTTTTGAAACATTTCAACACATTAGGGTTTAGAATTTAAATATACATCAAAATTAAACAATTAATCAAAATGTAAATTTCAAAACTTGAGGGCAAATTTTGAAACCTTTTTCGCAACATTAGGGTTTCAACTATTTAAATTTCAAAACAACAAAACTTTTGGGGTTCAAATTTAAACTATAAAACCTAAAGGGCCAAATATGAAACTTTTCACAACAACAAGGATCAAATAACAAATAATTCAAATTAACATTTAATCACATAATTATCCATATTTGATGATTTCTTGCAAAGTAATTTATCAATTTACTTAAAATAACTAATCAATTATCTTATAAGGAAACAATTATCTTATTAATTGACAAATATCTTCAATTAGATTAAAAATATAGTCAAATATATCATATAATCGGATTAATATTAATCTAACATGATTAGGTAACTATCCCAATGCAAAAACAACAAGAAATCCCGAGATAAGCACTGTCTGACGCACCGACTCGCCGAGTCACCCTCTGGAACTCGCCGAGTAGGGCTGACTCGCCGAGTCCAAGAGTGACTCACCGAGTCAGGTCGAACAGTGAGGCCAAAACATGATTTTCAGTTACATCAAGCATCAATATAATAAAAACCAATCATGTCTCTGATACCACTGATGGGTTTTGGTCATAAGCCATCCTATGTGCTCATACAAACCCTAAAGCTTGGATCTAGGTTTCTCTATTGTACATACTTTGAATCCAAGACTATAAACCCTAATTCTAGCATATGGAAATCAATATTAACATATAATTAGGTTTAAGATATTACCTTGATTATTATGTAGTAATAACAATCGAATTCCTCCTTGAATTGACCTTGGAAAGCTGAAAGTCACAAGTGTCACTCCTCTAATGGCTTACAAACACCATAAGCAAGTGGAGAAGGTATATAGAGAGAGGAGGGAGGTTAGAATTCGTCCTTAGGACCTCTTGGGAAGGGTTAGACGAATTCCTAAGCCCTAGGGGGTTTATATAGGTGTAAAGATTAAGGTTTTAGTCCTTATCCTTATCTAGTTGCTTGTCCACCAAGCAACCATAAGATAAGTCCTAGAAACCCTTATCCTAGTCGAATTCTAAGGGGTTTACACCTCAAATTCGTTCACCATATATATAAGATAATCCTTACCTTATTTTGTAACTATCACATAATTACAATTCAGCCCCTCTAGTTTAATTAATTACACTTGATCACAAAACAAATATGATTTCTCCTTTAATATATTAATCTTATAACATATTAATAAATCATAATAACCTCTCTCTCTTTATTTATTTCTCCAATCAAGTTGGTTTGGTGAAGGCAACCCAAAAGGACCATGCACCATCGGGTCAAGTACATACCAAAATAGTTATGGACTTAGACACTAATCCAACAGTATTTACACTATTCTATCTAATAACATACCCTATTCTAACTCTTGGGTCCTTGATACCGGTTGTGGTATTCATATTTGTTCTGATTTGTAGGGACTAAGAAGAAGTGAGAATGTGGAGCATGGAAAGATGAACTTGATCATGGGGAATTGGAAAGCTTCACCTGTCAACAAGATTGGAGTTTATTCTTTGTTCCTAAGTAGTGGGTTTACTTTAGAATTGAATAAATGTTGTTATTCTCCATATATGGCAAGAAATATTATTTCCTTTCATGCTTTGTACAAATAAGGGTTTATCTTTTCTTTTGATCATGAAATTGGTGGAATAAATGCTTTCTTAAATAATGTTCTTTATTTTAAATCATTACCTTGTGATGGTGTGTATGAAGCAGTATATGTTGTAGATAATATAGGAAATAATGTGTTGCGTATTGATTCTTCTAGTAATAATAACTTGGAGGTGTTTAGAGCCTTGATAAATGAAGTTTACACTAATAAGTATTTCAGATAAACCATAATAGATAGTAAGATACTCATGTTTAATAGGGATAAGTGAGCATGAGTTTGGAAACTTTCAGGTGTTTAGAGCCCTGATAAATGAAGTTTAGAATCAATTGGGAAAAAGGATAAGAGACTCATGTTCAATAGGTAATAGTGAGTATCTTAGTCAATATAATGTTTACGATCTAAGAAATTTTGCAAAGGGTTTCATAAGCTGTCTCCCCCTAGAACACTTGCACAAGAAGTATAGTTGGAAAGAAAACCACATCATTGTTTTATTTAATGCATTATGGGTCGAATTATTCTTTACAAAACAATTCATAAATTGTACCATGGATAGTGTTACAAGAGAACTTGCTCTTATACCAACTAAGAAGACTTCTAAGACACTCTCCAAGATGTAGAGTAAGGGTTCATCATTCACTAGAACATTAGGAAGTCTACGATTATGAGGGTTATCTCTTTATGAAGCTCTCGAAAATCTCGAACTTAGCATAGATTTGTGTTTTCTTGTTTGAAATCCCAACATGACCTGTGAGTAGTTGTCTTCAGAGATAAAATGTTTGTTGTTTGATGCGGATTTGTTTGAGGCTTTTGATTTCTCGATCCATGATCTCCGTTGGTTCCTCCGTGAAGTGAAGTTTAGTGTTGACCTGGATCTCGTCGAGAGGAATGACAAGTTTCTAATCAGAGAGACACTTCTTAAGATTACACACATGGAAGGTATCTTCAACTTTACTATGTTCTTGAGGTAACTTGAGTTTGTATGCCGTCGGACCAAACCTTGCCAGGATTTCAAAAAGTTGAAGGCATTGAGGATTTCATTTACCTTGTTTTCCAAATCTAATGACTCCATTGCATGGTGAGACCTTTAGTAGGACACAGTGTTCTGCTTTGAATTCTAAGGTTTTGCGTCTCACGCCAGCATAGCTTTTATGTCGATTGTGTATGGACTTTAATCACTCCTTTATCTAAATGATGTTCTTTGTTGTATCATGAATGATATTAGGGCCAGTAAAAATAGTATCTCCAACATGCTTTCAAGCTAACTGAGTATCTCCAACTTCTGCCCAACATATCAAAGAACAACATCTGCATTCGTATAAGGCCTCGAATGGAGTGACCTTTATTCTAGTGTGATAATTATTGGTTTATTAAAACTCAACTAGTGGTAAGTGAGTATCCTATTTATTAACGAAGTCAATCACACAAGTACGGAGCATGCCTTCCAGAGTTTGTATTGTTCGTTCGCTCTAGCCATCCGTATGCAGATGATACGCAGTACTCATGTCTAGTTTGGTTCCTAGGAACCTATGAAATAATTGCCAAAATTTGGAAGTGAATCTACTATCTCGGTCCTAGATAATAAATATTGGCATACCATGCAGTCTGACTATTTTCTTGAGATAGGTCATTTTGAGTTTCTCCATCTTGTTAGTTTGTTTGATGGCTAGTAAATGGGCGGACTTGGTCAAACGGTCAACCACTAACCAAATGGCATCATAACCGCTTGAAGTTCTTGGCAAGTTCATGAAGTCCATGGTTATTTGTTCCCACTTCCATTATAGGATTGACAATTGTTTTAGTAGACGAGATGGCTTCTGGTATTCTGCTTGGCATTGGAGCAAGTCAAGCATTTACAGATATATAGGTGGCAATCTGTGACACCCAAATTTTTGCAAAAATTTTAAACTTTTAAAACCCATCTTAAATTAAATTAAAACAACAGAAATAGTCATAACATAATTCATCAACTTAATAATCATATAAAATATGTGCGGAAGTAATAATAATAATAAGGTCCCAACAAAAATAACTAGTAGCGATGTCCCGGTGCTCCATGTCAAGCCTTAGCCTCTTTAATCTTAACACCTGAAAAGTTATAAGGGAAAAACGTAAGCACGAAGCTTAGTGAATTCAAAGACAGACATTGTACTAACATTCATTTTTACTAACCCTAATCCATTTTCCAATTATAGTTTTATAATAAGGGCAAAGAACGAATCAAAGCCAATAATACAAGAAGGACTTGTAGGTTTGAGCCGCACCGGGAAGATCCCGTATCACTTGGCCCTAATCACCGCACCTCATGATGAGTATTACGTTGGTGATCTTACTTACCCACCGCACCGGTAAATCCGTATCCTTTGGTGGTGTCCCCATATCCATGATTAGTTACATACAGTGCACATGTACGAATTAAAACAATACTTATATAGCATGCTTTTATAATAAATTCAAATAATCACACACGAGCTAACTAGCAAACACAATCATCAATACAACGGTGTGAGAGAACTCACCTTGAGTGAGTATTAAGGATGGCTAACAATCAAATAATGCTACCAAGCTTGAGCAAACTTCAAAACCTCACCTAAGAAGGACTAAAGGTTAGAAGGGAGAAGTAATGAAGCTATGAGTTGAGAAAAGAGTAATCACAGCAAGGTCTCTGAAACAGACCTGCTGTTCAAAACGGATTTACTCCAAAATCTAAAACAGAAACATAGCTTTAACTAAATTTTATAGGAAACTATGATTTCTCTGGATTCCACAACTATAAAGAACTCATTCTAACTCCAAAAGATGAATTAAATATGAATTTTACAAAATGGTGTATCACTTCTGTCTCCAACAATACAGTCAAGTGATGTTGGCCAATTCTACCCAACTTTTGAGTAGAATTCGTCCAAAAGAAAATTAAGAGAAGTAAAGGACATACAAGTGAAAGTCTCAGAGTTGGAATTGAATGAAAATCATCTCTCAAACTCTAGATATAAAATTCACATTTTGGACAATCACAGCACTAGCAAAAGCTGGTGACTGCCCACTGACCTGGAGTGTGTATCCATTATAACCAATTTATAATTGGAAATAACACCTCATATTCTCCAGATCTTAAATTCATAATATAAGGAACATATAGAAACTTGGAATCACTCTGGATCCTTTTCCAAGCCTTAGAAATGATGAAAACAAAATGACATATCAGAACAGACCCGGATCAGACCTAACAGCAAAGATGCCATTCTTTCACATAGATAAAGCCCTTATCAGTGAGGTTGGCCTTCTTAAGAAAGTTAGCCAACTCAGTTTTTGAACTTTTGGAACTGGTTTGGGGTCCGTTTGAGTTCTAGAGCTCCAGATATGATTTTTACAAAATGACTACAGATCTGATGGAAAACAGAATCATAGCCACCCGTGATTCCTTTTTGGCTTATCCATCCTTCTCCTTTTGAAACACATTTTAAGATGTGTTCATCATCCCAATTCAGTCCCCATGATAATGGTGGTACTAAAAAGGGTTAGGGATCATTAGGATTTCATTTAGCCACAAGTATGTAATAATAATCAACATGAAAATAAACATAAGCACATAAAATCATCATTCTCCCTTTTAGGGTTTCCATGATCTTTTGCCACATGTAATCCCCTAGATCCATCATCCACCATATATGGGGTGAAGATAGTATCTTGAGATGATGTATAACATACAATTACAAATAAAATAAGAAGGAGAAGAGGTGAAGATGAAATCATAAAACTAGAACAAGGTTATGAATCAAGTTGTAAGAAAGGATAAGGAGGTTCATACCAATACGAATCAAGGCTGGAAATGAACAAGAATTAAGCTCCAAACAGCCCCTTGGCTGCTCTTGATCCCAAAGAGAGAGAGAGGGACGATTTTTGAGAGAGAGGGAGGGTTTAGAGTGTTTTCCTTGTGTGTGTTCCAAATGATTCAATTTACACATTAAGTACTATTAACTAGATGGACTTTGCAAATAGGCCCATAGCCCATGGACTTCAATAAAAGGAGTTTACAAGATGATCAAAAGATTCCAATAACATAAGAAATCAGACATTGGTTAAATAAATTAACCCAAGGTAACAAGGATAATTAAATTAAAATAACCAAACGTACTGAGAAAACCCGGGGCGTTACACAATCTCTAACTTTGATGGATTTTGATCATTCTAATACTCCTACGGTATGCATGAAACCCTAGAAACGTTGGATCTATGTTTTCTCTATTATACATGCAACCTTTCATTTTTCCAAGGTTTCATCCTAACTAGCATATCATGGGGTATATGTAATATAAAAAACTAGTAGAATGACATACCTTTCTTGTAGCTTTGATTCCTTAAGAATTTGTGAACCTACCACCCCAAATCTGATGCCTCAAATGCTTCACACGATACCACCAACAAATCGAATAACCTAAGAAAAGAATGTTAAGCTCCAAAATCGGCTAGCCCACACTAGTAACTCTTAACTGCCGATTTTACAACGCTGAGGCTTCATTATATAGTGTGCACATTAGGGTTACACCATGTAACTCATGCCTTTCCATATTCCTCATGATCCATGGGTTTAAACCTCCATGGAGTATCGATGGGTAACCATATGGGTTTATCCCAATATTAAGAACTATGGATCATAAGCCCAACATATAAGATTGAATGATTTACCAAATCAATCACCATTTATTTAATTAGTCTCTTTTGATCACAAAATTAATTCCAAACTAATTCTTGATCAATACTAATTAAATAATTCATATTAATATATTACAACTTCTAATATATTAATAAGCCATACATATCCTCTTCTCACAAAAGTCTATACAAATTGTTCTGATGCCATGCAACCCAAATGGACCATCCCAAATTGGGTCAAGTACATACAAAATATAGTTATCGACATAGAAACCTTATCCAATAGCCTTCATGTTGGGCCAACAATAAAGCTTCTTAAGATCAAGATACATCTTATTTAATCTGAGATATATCGAATATATCCAATTATGAGCTTCATTTCAAACTTGGTTCCTGAGTTCACCAAAATTTAGGGTCCAAATTCGGTTCATGAAATATTTATTTCCATCTTCCTTGGGATCGAACTATTTATACATTCCTTACAAGTTTTCTTCTATGATATTTTCGGGTTTGAGCGCCTCTAGTTAGGGTTAGATCCTTTGCAAGAATTGGTTTTTCTTGTTCTTTCCTGCTTAAAGCATCTGCTATGACATTTGGTTTACTAGGATGATAAAGAAGATGTGTTAGAGGCAATTCGACATTTAGAAATTTGAACCACCTTCGTTGTCTCATGTTGAGCTGCTTCTATTTGAAGTTGTGTTAGAGGATTTTGTGATTGGTGAACATGAAACACTTCGTCTTGTATAGGTAGTACCTCCAAATCTTTAAGGTAAACACTACATCCCCCAACTCTAAGTTGTGGGTAGTTAATTGGCCTCGTTTGGCTTAAGTTTTTTGGATGCGTACGCAATGATTTTATTCCTTTGCATTAGTACGAATCCTAATCCTTAGTGTGACGCATCGTAGAATACTACAGATTCTTATGTTCCCTCTAGAAGACACAAAAGTGTTATACTACACAACAATTGTTACAATTTCTGGAAGGCAGACTCTTGTCTGTCACTCCAATCGAACTTCTTGTCCTTGTGGGTTAGAGCAGTGAGAGGCATTGCTATTTTGGAGAAATTCTCTTTGAATCCTTGATAATAGCCTACAAGCCCTAGTAATTGGCATACCTCAGTTGGCGTCTTTGGTTATTTCCAATTCTTAATGCTTCGATCTTTGCAGGATGGACATGAATCCCTTTGCTACTGACCACATGACCGAGGAAATTCTCTTTGTTAATCCAGAACTTACACTTAGAGAACATTTCAAAAAGTTTCTCCTTTCTTAACAGTCCCATAATTAATTGTAAGTGTTAGCAACCTTCTACCTTGGTTCATGATATCAATATATCTTTGATTAAAACGATCATGAATTTATCCAATTAGGGTTTACACACCCGATTCATAAGGTCCATGAATACGGCCGGTGCATTGGTCGGTCCGAGTGGCATAACCAAAAACTCGTAGTGACTGTATCGAGTCCTGAATGTTTGTTTTGGAATGTCTACTTATTACACACTGAGTTGATGATATGTGAATCATAGATCAATCTTTGAGTAGTAGTAGGATCATTGTATTTGATCGAACATGTCATCCATCCCCGGGAGCAGATATTGGTTTTTGATGGTGAGTTTATTCAAATCTTAATAATCAATTTACATCTTGAAGGATTCCTCCTTCTTTTTGACAAACAATTTCAGAGCTCCCCATGGAGAGAAGCTATGCCGGATAAAGCCTTTGTCAAGAAGATCTTGAAGTTGACTGGATAGTTCTTGCATTTCTGATGGAGCCCGCTGATAAGGAGCTCTTGCCATTGGTGTTGCACCCGAGATTAGGTCGATTCAGAAATAGACCTATTTGATTAGAGGTACTCCACGAAGATCCTTTGGAAATACATCCAGGTAGTCACACACTTACGAAATGTCTTTGCTTTCCTTACGCTTGTCGTGCATATCCACCATGTGGGCCAAGAAAGTGAAGCGTCTCTTCTACAAACACCTTCTTACCTTCATGGAATAGATGACTCTTATATTTTTTTCCTAATTTTTCTGCATAAATCACGATTGCTTCATTATAGGGTAAAGGTAGTCGAACGTCTATTTCATAGCATAAGATTTACGATCGATGAAGTGATAACCAACCCATTCTGATGACCACATCCAAACATCAAATAGTCATCGGCATTAACTTGACATGAAATAAGTAGTTATTCAGAGTCAGAATATACTTAATGAGTATTTCTAAAGTGCTTTCTAACTGATCGTTTGCTACTTATACCATGTAAGCTTCATTAAGTTCACATGATTTATTGTAGTCACGCTTCCAAACTTATGGGAAATAAAGCTTCTATGGGTACCAATATCAAATAATATGGAAACATAAACATTGTTGATAGGAAATGTACCAATAACCACGGTTGGTTCCTAGCGAGCATCTCCAGCACCTACCATAAATGCACTTCCTTTGCAACCTTGATTCTTTAGGCAGTCCTTGTTGCAATTCCATGGTTAATTGCATTCGAAGCAATTTTGGTCTCGTCTTGCAGCAGGGGTTGAGGTTGTGTTGTTTAGGGCCTTTTTACAAAACTTAGAGGTGTGACCTCTCTAGTTACAGATGCTACAGATGGGGTGGGAGTGTTGGTAATTGTGGCATAGACAGCCATAAGTTCCGAATTAGGTTTGTGATGTTTGGAGTTCCCTATTGACTTCCCATGGAACTTCCATTTTGTCCCCCCCCCCCTTTCTAGTTCTTTTTAGTTTGTAGTGTCATGGTACCTTGAAGCATACATTGCTCACTCAATTGAAACACCAATTGCTTAGTACTATCAAAGGTAGTGGGTCTAGATGCACTAACAAAACTTTGAAAGGGTGACGATAATCCCAAGATGTAACTTTTGCTTTTTCTGTATTTCAGGCTAACAATCCTCGAGCGAAGGTTTCTGTGAAAAACTGGTAAACTTGGAACCAAACCAAATCAAAAGATGTACCCGTTGGATAAGGTGTGTAAGTCTATAACCATTTTTGGTATGTACTTGACCCGACCCGGCATGGTCCATTTGGGTTGCATGGCATCATGCATTTGGATAGACTAAATGAGAGAAATAACAATTGTGGTTTACTAATATATTATAAGTTCTAATATACTAATATTATTATTTAATTAGTATTTATCACGAATTAATGTGGAATTAATTAAGTGATCAAAAGATAACTAATTAGATATATGGGTTGATTATGTAAATCATCCATAACTTGTATAGTGGGTTAAATGGCTCCATGGATTATCAAGTTGGGTTAAACCCATGGGATGCTCCACGAATGCTCCATGGGAGTTATAAACCCATGGGTCATAGAAATGAAGAGTCATGTCACATTAGGGTTTACATGGTGTAACCCTAGATGTGACACACTATATAAAGAACATGTTATCTACCAAAATCGGCTACACTAAGTTACAAGAGGGCTAGGCCGTTTTTTACAAGTGTTTACATTCTCTCAAATCCATTCCAAAGCATTTGGTGTTGTGTGAAGCATTTGAGGCATCACACATGGGGTGCTAGGCTCTCATGGTTTTCAAGGAATCAAATCAACTACAAGGTATGTAATTCTAGCCATCTTTTAGATTAAAGTTTCCGCATGTACGCTAGATAGGATTATGAACGTTGGAATCATATTTTGCATGAATTTTAGACAAACATAGATCCAAGGTTTTCTAGGGTTGCATGTACAATTAGGGGTGTTAGAATGCTCAAAACCCATTAGTGGTATCAGAGCCTAGGCTTGTTTGTTAATACTTGATGCAAAATAGTGATAAAAATCGAATTTTGAGTTGTTTGCACAGAGGACTTGATGAGTCCATAGGGAGGACTCGACGAGTCCAAGTGAAAATGCAACCAACTCCGTGAATCAGTTCGTGCACTGCACAAGCTAGCCAGGCGGAGTGCAAAATTTCAATTTTTGCTGCTGGAAATCGACTAGAAAGATTACCCTAAACTATTTTGGTGTTGTAAAACTAGTTCTATATGGTGTAATGGTTGTCCTAATCCATTTACAATGGTTAATATCAAATTTTCATGATATTATGTGTTCATATGTTCTTTAGACGTTGATATGAATATTCATATTCTTATGAGTTTTATGATAAATCGTAGGAATTATTTGTTTAAATGTTATTCATGATTTTTATGTGTTTTAATGGAGTCCATAACTTGTCCTCAAGTTATGCATAACCAAAAGTCTCTTTGTGTTAAAAGCCATTAAACGAATACATAATTTATAAAATGAAGAGTCTTCATTTTAATAACTCATAAGTTATGAATGTGAAAGATTTTGCAAAGTTACAAAACTTGCCCTCAAGTTTTGGAACAGGTAAAGTCACTTATTAAACTTTAGTTCCAACCCCTAAATTTTTAAAAGTTAAAAATCAACCCTTATACTTTATAATATTATAAGTTAATAATATATATATATATATATATATATATATATATATATATATGTGTATAATAGCAAGTCGTCTTACCATTAGTAGGCTTGATTCACGAAGTCGGTCTATAAGGGGGGTATACGGTTGCTGCCTATAAAATGGCAGCTTAATGGTTGTCCATTTTCACCCACCGCTTCCTTGATCGGTGGAGGCTCGTTAGCCGAACAGGTAGGACAAGCCCTTACAAATTCTCATTCAATGTATGATGAATATTATAAAGTAACTAAATGTTTTTATTAAATTCCCAATCTTAGTTACTTTAGTAAAATGTGAATAAGGTGCTAATCCATGAAATTACCCTTTACACTTTGATTATGTCGTTAGTGGAGCGTGTGTGGTTAACCGGCACACTAACCTGGACTTAACAAGGTACGTAAACGGTGACTTAATGTTTATCATAGTATCGTTGGAGCGCGTGTGGTTAACGGGCACATCGATTGAGTGATAAACATTAAGGGTACCAAGTGATTTGCATGGTTACTTCACACCCCATTTTGTGATCCTCAGTAACCAGTCACAAAACTTGGAGGGCACACTCGAGATTGAAACATGTCTTTGAAAAGTTCATTGAATCTAAAAATAATCGAGGAATTTCGTTTTTTGGTGGAAATTGGTGAATCGTCATTCACCTACCTTTCAAATACGTTATAGCTTAGATTACGGCATAACTCTTCTAAGTTATAATATATTGTGCTTGGATCCAAGCCTTAATATTACATTTGGGTGTTTTATTAAGGACTCTCTTTATATCTAAACTAATCTTGTTCTCTTCTTTTCAGATGTCTTCCAACAACACTGCTTCTGGATCAAACCCTACCGACTCCTTCTCCCTCATGAACCTATGTGGGAGGGTCATCTTCGATGGTTCCAACTTTATGGATTGGATCCGGAACATCAGGATGGTGACTCATTACAAGGACAAGGAATATGTCCTAGACAAGGAGCTAAAGGGGATCGATGAGTCCACTGGTACTGCCCAGGAGATCGCTTACTTCCGGACTCATGAAATAGATGCCACCAAAGTTGCATGTAGCATGATGGCCACCATGTCAGCTGAACTCTAGAAGTCCTATGAGGACTACAACCCTTTTGAGATGCACCAAGATATGATGGAAAGATACCATCAGAGTGCTCGTCCAGAGCGGTATGAAATACTCTCCTCCACGATAACAACCAGGATGAAGGATGGAGAATCCTTCAGGGCCTACACACAGAAAATGTAAAGGTATGTGGATCGTTTACTGAAGCTTAATGTCAACTTCCACGAGGAGCTTGCAATAGATATCACATTGCATTCCTTATCCTCGTGTTATGATCAATTCCGCATGGCATACCACATGAATAAGGAAGAAGTCACACTCAGCAAACTTCAGGGACTCCTAAAGACTGCAAAAACAAGTCTTAAAGGTAAGTTGGTTGTTAACACTCCTACTCCTACTCCAAACTTCGCCCTTGTCTTGGGAATCGGGAAAGGTAGAGGGAAGAAGAGGAAGAGCTCTTCGAACGGTACCAACGCTAGGACCCTTCTTGGCTCTTCTTCAAGTGGAACCAAGAAAGGTTTTGTCACTACTTCTTCTGATCCAAAAGAGGCTGAATGCTTCTATTGCCATGAAAAGTCACAGCGGAAGCGGCACTGCCCAAAGTACCAGCAAGATGTGAAGGACGGGAAAGTTAAACCCAACCATGCAAGTATTTAGACTATTCAATCTAATAACTCACCCTGTTCTAAATCTTCGGTCCTTGATATTAGTTGTGGTATTCATATTTGTTATGATTTGCAAGGACTAAGAAGAAGTGAGAATGTGGTGCACAGAAAGATAAACTTGATCATGGGGAATAGGAAAGCTTCACATATCACCAAGATTGGAGTTTATTCTTTGTTGCTAAGTAGCGGGTTTACTTTAGATTTGAATAGATGTTATTATTTGCCAGAAATGGCAAGAAATATTATTTCTTTTCATGCTTTGTACAAACAAGGGTTTACCATTTCTTTTGATAATGAAATTGGTGGAATAAATGCTTTCTTTAATAATGTTCTTCATTTTAAAGCATTACAATGTGATGGTGTTTATGAAGCTATATCTGTTGTAGATAATATAGGAAATAATGTGTTATGTATTGATGCTTATGATAATAATAACTTGGATAAAGCATCATTATGGCATTGTCGTCTTCGATATGTGAGCAAGAAACGCATAGGCCAACTCAAAAAGGATGGATTCTTGGAGTCATTTGACCTAAAGCCAGATGATAGTTGTGAATCATGCTTACTTGGAAAAAGGAAAAAGTCTCCCTTCAGTGGTTCTTGTGCTAGGGGTGCAGATTTGTTGCATCTGGTACACACAAACGTTTTTGGACCCTTCAAATCTGGCACAAGGGATGCTAATCGTCGTTATTTGACTTTTACTTATGATTACAGTAGATATGGATATGTCTATTTAATCAAGCGTAAGTCAGAGACTTTTGAAAGGTTTAAAGAGTTTAAACATGAAGTTGAGAATCTATTGGGCATGACCATTAAGATGCTTTGATCCGATCGTGGTGGTAAGTATCTTAGAACAGAGTTCCTTGACTATCTTAAGGAATGTGGGATTATCTCACAATTGACACCTCCCAGGACACCACAGCTTAAAGGTGTGGCTGAGAGGCGCAATCAAACCTTGTTGGATATGGTTCGTCCCATGTTGAGTCGAGCTTCGCTACCAATCTCATTTTGGGGGTATGCCTTAGAGACTGCGACCCATATCCTTAATCTGGTCCCTATAAAGAAAGTTGCCAAAACTCCCCATGATATGTGGATTGGTAAAGTTCCTAAACTAGACCACATCAATATTTTGGGTTGTGAGGTTTCGTGAGACGTGAGACTCACGATAAGCTCGAACCTCGAAGTGAGAGGTGTATTTTCATCGGCTACCCACAAAAATCCTTTGGTTACCTCTTTTACAGACCTAGTGACAATGTGGTCTTTGTAGCAAGGAGGGATATCTTGAGAGAGAGAGAGAGAGAGAGAGAGAGAGAGAGAGAGTTCATAAGCCAAGGAAACAGTAGGAGGCAAATTGACCTTTGAAGAAATTCAAGAGTCAAGTGGTGAAGGAACTTCAAACCCTAGCAATCAACCTGAGGAGGAAACTCCGGTTGAGCTAATTGACAAGTTTATACCTCTGAGGCGTTCCACATGGGTAAGGAATGAACCTGAGCACTACTATGGTTTCCATATTACTACGGAAGATGAGACACTTATCAATGATGAGACATTGGTAAGTCTGGATGAACCTAACAGCTATGTGAAAGCCATGGCAGGCCCCGAGTCTGCTAAATTGAAAGAGGCAATGGACAGCGAGATACAATCCATGTATGACAATCGAGTTTAGAACTTGGTTGACAATGTACCAAGTCATAAGACAGGTTGTTGCAAATGGATCTTCAAGAAGAAGACTGGCATGGATGGTAATGTACACACATATAAGGCGCGACTGGTTGCAAAGGGCTTTTCGAAAACACCGAGAGTTGATTATGATGAGACCTTTTTAGTAGTATCAAAGATTAAGTCCATTAGGTTTCTGTTAGCCATCGCTGCATTTCATGATTATGAAATATGAAAAATGGATGTCAATAGCGCCTTACGTAATGGAAGCTTGGCTGAGGATGTTTACATGTCTTAGCCAGAGGTTTTTGTCAGTACAGAATACCCTAAGAGAGTGTGTAAGGTCAATAAATCCATTTATGGATTGAAACAGGCACCTCATAGATGGAATCTTTGCTTCAATGAGAAAGTCAAAGAGTTTGGCTTTTCTAGGAGTGAAGATGAATCTTGTGTCTATGTTAAGGCTAGTGGGAGTATAGTTAGCTTTTTGGTACTGTATGTGGATGACATACTACTCATAGGAAATGACATCCCAACCTTGCAGGAAGTAAGATCCTGGCTTGGGAAGTGTTTCTCTATAAAAGACCTAGGAGAAGCTGCCTATATTCTAAGGATAAGGATTTTGATAGACCGGAGTAAAAGACAAATTGGACTTAGTCTGAGTACCTTCTTGGATAAGGTGTTGAAGAGGTTCAACATGCAGGAATCCAAGAATGGAGAGTTACCCATTCATAGTAACACTAGGTTATGTAAAACTCGGGCTTACTCAGAGCCCGAGTGCGGAGGTTGAGATATCAGAAATGAGTCGAGTACCTTATGCTTCTACAATAGGCTCGATCATGTATGATATGACCTGCATTCATCCTGATGTGGCCTTTGCCTTGAGCATGGTCAGTAGATATCAGGGGAACCCTGGCAAGGTTCACTAGACTATGGTAAAGAATATCCTCAACTACCTGCGGAGGACTAAGGACTGGGTCCATACCCTCGGTAGGAATGATGACTTAAGAGTTATAGGGTATATTGATGTTAGCTTTCAGACTGATAGGGATAATTTCTGCTCTCAGTTAGGCTGGGTCTTTACTTTAAACGAGGAGCAATCACTTGGAAGAGTTCCAAGCAGGAGATAGTGGCAGATTCAACTTACGAATCAGAGTATATAGCAGCAAGCGAGGCAGCAAAGGAGGCGATATGGTTGAAGAACTTCATTGGAGACCTTAGTGTTGTACCAGCTATAAAGGAGCCAATGGAAATTTTCTATGATAGTGAAAGTACAGTCGCCTTAGCCAAGGAACCAAGGGATCACGGGAGATCCAGACACATCGACAAAAAATACCATTTCATCAGACATCGAATAGAAGAGGGACTCCTCGTGGCAAAGAGGGTATCATCGGATGAGAACCCAGCAGATCCCCTCACGAAGTGACTGAGTCGGGTTAAGCATTTCCAACATGCTCGGAGCATAGGGCTGAAGGATGGTATTAGTTTTAGTAGTTAGATAATCTTGAAATTTGTAAAGTGTAATTGACATTTGATGATGAATAAAAGTTGTGTTTATTTTATGAGAAAGTGTTTCTATCTTTTGTCAGTTGTTTACTATATTTCTTTTGCATGTTTTGACTTCCAGAATAATTATGCTTGGTATATCATATTATTCGAGTTCTTCACAGTTGGTCATATGTTGGAAGTAGGTATGAATCAAGAATGTCATGAGTTGGTTGCAGAGGTCTAAATTGTTGGACATGGCTAGAACACTCATGAATGCTCATAAGTTCTGAGCAACGGATTCAACCCACGATCACTGGAATCACTTCATGGAATTTATCTCGAGTGATCGTGAGACGGTAATATCATATAAGTCTTCAAACCTAGAAATATGTCTTGCTTCCTATGAGTAGGTTACGCATTGATCGCACAAAAACGCATTGGTAACTCGATGTTATAAAACATACTTTTGTGTATAATTCAACAAGTAGTTGAACAAGCATATGAGTCGAAGTTTATTTGTTCCTTCTTGGATTAGAAGCGATATCCGGGCCCCTCAATGATTTTGTTTTGACCTATGTACCGGGCCCGGTCATAACCGAATTAATGTGTTCAATTTAGTTCTATGTCAAACAAATCGGAAATTGGGAAACAAACTGTTGGACAATAAGTAAGTCATTGTTCCATGTATTTGTTTGGCTGATATCTAGAACAGAGGATTATATGATCACTTATCTTAAATGGTGTATCATCATCTTCTCAGTTCCGAGAGACCTTGAAAGAGCTACGATTGTTGATCCGTTCCAGAAGTCATACTTGCAATTATAGTTATTAGACTTATCCAAGTGGGAGACTATCGGATAAGGTATCTAAGTCCATAACATTATTTGGTATGTGCTTGACCCGACCCGACATGGTCCATTGGGTTGCATGGCATCATGCATTTGGATAAACTAAAATGAGAGAAATAACACTTGTGGTTTATTAATATATTATAAGTTCTAATATATTGATAATATTATTTAATTAGTATTGATAAAGAATTAATTTGAAATTAATTAAGTGATCCAAAAAAGACTAATTAAATATATGGGTTGATTATGTAAATCATCCATAACTTGTTTAGTGGGCTAGATGCTCCATGGATTATCAAGTTGGGCTAAGGTTCATAGGATGCTCCATGGATGCTCCATGGGAGTTACAAACCCATGGGTTATGGAAATCAAGAGCCATGGTACATTAGGCTTTACATTGTGTAACCCTAATTGTAACACTCTATATAAAGGATATGAAGCTCACCAAAATCGGCACTAGAAACAATATAGAGAGGGTAAGCCGATTTTGCAAGTGTTCTACATTCTCTCAAAGTTATTCCAAAGCACTTGGTGTTGTGTGAAACATTTGAGGCATCACACTTGGGGTGCTAGGCGATCAAGGTTTTCAAGGAATCAAATCAACTACAAGGTATGCAATTCTAGCCATCTTTTATGTTAAAAGTTCCACATGTATGCTAGATAGGATTATGAATCTTTGAAATCAAATTTTGCATGTATTTCTAGACAAACATAGATCCCAGATTTTCTAGGGTAGCATGTACACTTAGGGGTGTTAGAATGCTCATAACCCTTCAAAAAGAATCTAGGAGTTTCAATTCATTTAAAACTTAAAACTCGTTTTCGTTTTTCATGGTGGAAATTAGTGAATCGTCATTTACTTTCCATCAAATTATTTGCGATTTAGATTACGTCATCCCTCTTCTAAATTGTGGAAAATTGTGTTGGGTCCTAGCCCTAATTTCTTATTCGGGTGTTTAATTGGGGATTGTTATTGAATCTAAACTTTGTTCCTTTTCTATTTCATATGTCTACTTCAAACAACAACAACGCTTCTAGCTCGACCCCTTCCGACTCATTCTCACTCATGAACTTGTGTGGGAGGGTGATATTTTATGGGTCCAATTTCAACGATTGGATCTGCAACATCCGTATGGTCACCCGCTATTAGGATAAGGAGTACGTTCTCGATATGGATCTGGAAGAGGTTAATGTCAACACTACTACTCCTAAAGAAGTCGCTGCTTACGAAGCTAATGAGCGAGATGCTACGAAAGTTCCTTGCATCATGCTCGCGAAAATGACTGTCGAACTCCAAAAGTCTTGTGAGGACAATTATCCCTACGAGATGCATCAAGATTTGATGGATACGTACCATCAAAGCACGAGGCAGGAAAGGTACGGGATCATTGTTGCAATCATCACTACCAAGATGAAGGATGGAGAGTCTATCACAGCCCACCTATAGAAAATACAGAGATATGTGGACCACTTGCTGAAGTTAAATATTAACTTCGATGAAGAGTTGGCCATATATATCTTTCTACACTCCTTGCCTCCTTGTTACAAATATTTTCGTATGACCTACCACATGAACAAAAAAGAGATCACTCTAAGAAAGCTTCAAGGCATGCTAAGGACTGTTGAGAGTTGTCTGAAAGACAAATCCGTTGCATCAACTCCTGCTACTACCACCCTGTCTTGGCTATTGGGCAAGGGAAGGGTAAGAAGAGGAAGGCTCCTTCTAAGATCCATAAGGGAAAATCCCACGATGGTGCCTCTTCTACTAGAACCAAGGTTGGTCCCGTTGCACCCTCCTCCAACCCGAAGGATGCAGAGTGCGACTACTGCCACGAGAAAGGGCATTGGAAATGAAGCTGCCCGAAGTACTTGCAAGATATCAAGGATAGGATTATCAAGCCATCCTTTGCATGTATTTATATTATTCAGTCTAACAACTCATCACTTGCTATGTTTTGGGTCCTCGATACAGGATGTGGTTTTCACATTTGTTCTGATTTGCAGGGTGTAAGAGGAATTAGGGATGTGGAGCATGGGAAGATAAACTTGATCATGGGAAATAGGAAAGGGTCGCCTGTCACCAATGATGGAGTTTACACTTTAGTGCTTAGTAGTGGGTTACTCGTCAGGATGTGCTTAGTAGTGGAGTTTACTCGTCATAAATGACACGAAACATTATTTCTTTTCATGGTTTGCATAAACAAGGTTTTAGATTTTCGTTTCACAATGAAAAAGGTTCTATTAATGCTTTCTTTAATGGTACATTCAACTTTGAAGCATTGCCTTGTAATGGTATATATGAAACTGTGATGGTTGTAGATAACTTAGGAAATGATGTGTTGCATATCGATTCTTCCAATAGTTTGGATAAAACATACTTGTGGCATTATCATCTTGGATATGTCAACAAGAAGCGCATAACCCAACTCCAAAAGGATGAAGTGTTGGAGTCATTCAACCTTAGGGAAGATGACATGTGCAAGTCTTGTTTACTTGGAAAGATGACCAAGTCACCCTTCGCTGGCACATGTGAAAGGGGTGAGGGTTTATTGGATCTCATACATACCGATGTATGTGGGCTCTTTAGATCCACCACAATGAATGTGAACCGCTTCTATTTAACTTTTACCAAAGATTAGAGCAGATATGGGTATATCTACTTAATCAAGCATAAGTCAGAAACCTTTGAAAGTTCAAAGAGTTTAAGCAAGAAGTGGAGAATCAGTTACATAGGAAAATTAAGATGCTCCAATCTAATCGAGGTGGTGAGTACATTAGTCTTGAATTCCATGATTACCTCAAGGAATGCAGAATTGTTTTGCAATTGACGCCACCTAGGACACACCTCAATTGAATGGTGTGGATGAGAGGCGCAATTGAACTTTGTGTTGGATAAGGTGTGTAAGTCCATAACTATTTCTGGTATGTGCTTGACCCGACCCGGCATGGTCCATTTGGGTTTCATGGCGTCATGCATTTGGATAGACTAAATAAGATAAATAACACTTGTGGTTTATTAATATATTATTAGTTCTAATATATTCATAGTATTATTTAATTAGAATTGATCAAGAATTAATTTGGAATTAATTAAGTGATCAAAAGATGATTAATTAAATATATGGTTGATTATGTAAATCATCCATAACTTGTATAGTGGGCTAAAAGGCTCCATGGATTATTAAGTTGGGTTAAACCCATAGAATGTTCCATGGGAGTTACAAACCCATGGGTCATGGAAATGAAGATTCATGTAACATTAGGGTTTACATTGTGTAACCCTACATGTAACACACTATATAAGTAACATATGATCTACCAAAATTGGCTACACTAAGTTACAAGAGGGCTAGGACGATTTTTACAAGTGTTTGCATTCTCTCAAAGTCATTCCAAAGCATTTGGTGTTGTGTGAAGCATTTGAGGCATCACACTTGGGGTGCTAGGCTCTCAAGGTTTTCAAGGAATCAAATCAACTACAAGATATGTAATAATAGATATCTTTTAGACGTATGCTAGATACGATTATGAACCAGGGAAATCATATTTTGCATGTATTTTAAACAAACATAGATCCAAGCTTTTCTAGGGTTGCATGTACACTTAGGCGTGTTAGAATCCTCAAAAAACCCATCAGTGGTATAAGATCCTAGGCTTGTTTGTGAATACTTGATGCAAAATAGTGATAAAATCGACTTTTGAGTTGTCGGCACAGGGGACTCAACGAGTCCATGGGGAGGACTAGACGTGTCCAGGTGAAAATGCAACAACCTCGGTGAGTCAGTTCGTGCACTCGACGTGTTGGCCAGGCAGAGTGCAGAATTTCGATTTTTGCTACTGGAAATGGACTAGAAACATTAACCTAAACTGTTTTGGTGTTGTAAAACTTGTTTTAGATGGTGTAATTGTTGTTCTAATCTATTTACAATGGCTAATATCAATTTTTCATGATTATATGTGTTCATATGTTCTTGAAACTTTGATATGAATATTCATGTTCTTATGAGTTTTTGATACATCGTAGGAATTACTTGTTTAAATGTTTAAATCATGATCTTTATGTGTTTTAATTGAGTCCGTAACTTGTCCATAAGTTATGGATAACCAAAAGTCTCTTTGTGTTAAAAAACCATTAAAAGAACACATAAGTTATAAAATGAAGAGTCTTCATTTTAATAACTCATAAGTTATGATTGTGAAAGGTTTTGTAATGTTACAAAATTTGCCCTCAAGGTTTGCAACATATAAAGTCAGTTAATAATCCAACCCCTAGATTTTGAAAACATAAAAATCAACCCTTATACTTATAATATTATAAGTTAATAATATATATATATATATATATATATATATATATATATATATGTATATATATATATATGTATATATATATATATATGTATGTATATGTATGTATATGAGCAAGTCGTCTTCCGGCTTCATGAAAGAGGCCTACTAATGCTAAGAGGACTTGCTCTTATACATACATACATACATACATACATATATATATATATATATATATATATATATATATATATATACATATATATATATATATATATATATATATATATATGTATGTATGTATAAGAGCAAGTCGTCTTAGCATTAGTAGGCCTCATTCATGAAGCCGGTCTATAAGGGGGATATAAGGTTGCTGCCTATAAAATGGAACCTTAATGGGTGTCCACTCTCACCCACTGCTTCCTTGATCGATAGAGGGTCGTTAGCCGAATGGGTAGGACCAGGACTTATAAATTCTCATTAAAAGTATGATGAATAGTATAAAGTCACTAAATGTTTTATTAAATTCCCAATATTAGTTACTTTAGGAAAATGTGAATAAGGTGCTAATCCATGAAATTACACTTTACACTTTGTTTAAGTCGTTAGTGGAGCAATCGTGGTTAACTGACACACTAACTTGGACTTCACAAGGTATGTAAAGGGTGACTTAAAGATTATCATAGTATCAGTGGAGCACGGGTGATTAACCGGCACATCGATTGAGTGATAAACTTTAAGGGTACCAAGTGATTTGCATGGTTACTTCACACCTCGTTTTGTGATCCTCGGTATCCTAGTCACAAAACTTGGAGGGCACACTCGAGATTGAAAATGTCTTTGAAAAGTTCATTGAATCTCAAAAGAATCTAGGAATTTCTAAGAACCAGTTAAAAACCAAATATTTATATTTCGTATTTCATGGTGGAAATTGGTGAATCGTCATTCACCTACCTTTCAAATATGTTATAGCTTAGATTACGGAATACCTCTTCTAAGTTATGATATATTATGATTGGATCCTAGCGTTAATATAACACTTGGGTGTTTTCTTAAGGACTCTTTTTATATCTAAACTAATCTTGTTCTCTTCTTTTTAGATGTCTTCCAACAACACTGCTTCTGGCTCAAACGCTACTGGCTCCTTTTCCCTCATGAACCTATGTGGGAGGGTCATCTTCGATGGTTGCAACTTTATAGATTGGATCCGGAACATCAGGTTGGTGACTCGTTACGAGGACAAGTAGTATGTTCTCGATAAGGAGCTTTAGGAGATCTATGAGTCCACTGCTACTCCCCAGGAGATCGATGACTTCCAGACTCACGAAAGAGATGCCACCAAAGTGCCATGCATCATGATAGCCACCATGACAACTGACTCCAGAAGTCCTATGAGGACTACTACCCTTTTGAGATGCACAAAGATATGATGGAAAAATACCATCAGACTGCTCATCAAGAGTGGTATGAAATAATCTCCTCCATAATAACTAGCAGGATGAAGGACGGAGACTCCGTCACGAGCCACATGCAGAAAATGCAAAGGTACATGGATCGTTTGCTCAAGCTTAATGTGAACTTCCCTTGGGAGATTGCAATAGATATCATTTTGCACTCCTTATCCTCGTTCTATGATCAATTCCGCATGACATACCACATGAATAAGGAAGAATTCATACTCAGCAAACTTCAAGGACTCCTAAAGACCATAGAAACAGGTCTTAAAGGTAAGTCGGTTGTTAACAATCCTACTCCTACTCCAAACTCTGCCCATGTCTTGGCAATCAGGAAAGGTAGAGGGAAGAAGAGTAAGAGCTCTTTGAAGGGTACCAAGGCAAGGACCCTTGATGGCTCTTCTTCAAGTGGAACCAAGAAAGGTTTCATCACTCCTTCTTTTGACCCAAAAGAGGCTGAATGCTTCTATTGCCATGAAAAGTTGCACTGGAAGCAGAACTGCCCAAAGTACCAGCAAGATGTGCAGGATGAGAAAGTTAAACCCAACCATGTAGGTATTTACACTATTCTATCTAATAACTCACCCTATTATAACTCTTGGGTCCTTGACACAGGTTATGGTATTCATATTTGTTATGATTTGCAGGGACTAAGAAGAAGTGAGAATGTGGAGCATGGAAAGATCAACTTGATCATGGGGAATAGGAAAGCTTCACCTGTCACCAAGATTGTAGTTTATTCTTTGTTGCTAAGTAGTGGGTTTACTTTAGATTTGAATAAATGTTGTTATTCGTCAGAAATAACAAGAAATATTATTTCCTTTCATGCTTTGTACAAACAAGGGTTTACCTTTTCTTTTGATAATGAAATTGGTGGAATAAATGCTTTGTTTAATAATGTTCTTTATTTTAAAGCATTACCTGGTGATGGTATGTATGAAGTTGTATCGATGGTAGATAATCTAGGAAATAATGTGTTGTGTATTGATTCTTTTGATAATACTAAGTTGGATAAATCATCATTATGGTATTGTCGTCTTGGACATGTGGGAAAGAATCGCATAGGCCAACTCCAAAAGGATGGAGTCTTGGAGTCATTTGACTTAAAGTCAGATGATAGTTGTGAGTCATGCTTACTTGGAAAAATGAAAAAGACACCCTTCACTGGTTCTTGTGCTAGAAGTGAAGGTTTGTTGGATCTAGTGCACACGGATGTGTGTGGACCCTTCAAATCTGCAAGGGATGCTAATCGTTATTATTTGACTTTTACTGATGATTATAGTAGATATGGATATGTCTATTTAATCAAGCATAAGTTAGAGACTTTTGAAAGGTTTAAAGAGTTTAAACAGAAAGTCGAGAATCAATTGAGCAGGAACATTAAGATGCTTCAATCCGATCGTGGTGGTGAGTATCTGAGTAAAGAGTTCCTCGACTATCTTAAGTAATGTGGGATTATCTCACAATTGACACCTCCTAGGACACCACATCTTAATGGTGTCGCTGAGAGGCACAATCAAACCTTGTTGGATATGGTTCGTTCCATGATGATTCGAGCTTCACTACCAATCTCATTTTGGGGGTATGCCTTAGAGACTGTCGCCCATATCCTTAATCTGGTCCCTACAAAGAAAGTTGCCGAAACTACTCCTGAGATATGGATTGGTAAAGTTCCCAAACTAGACCACATCAAGATTTGAGGCTGCGAGGATTTTAGGAGACGCGAGACTCATGATAACCTCGAACCTCGAAGTGAGAGGTGTAATTTCATCGGCTACCCACAGAAATCCTTTGGTTACCTCTTCTACAAACCTAGTGACAATGTGGTCTTTATAGCAAGGAGGGTTGTCTTTAGAGAGAGAGAGTTCATAAGCCAAGGAAACAGTGGGAGGCAAATTGACCTTGAAGAAATTCAAGAGTCAAGTGGTGAAGGAACTTCAAACCCTAGCACTCAACCCAAGGAAGGAACTCCTGTTGAGCCAATTGACAAGTCTATACCTCTGAGGCGTTCCACAAGGGTTAGGAATGCACCTGAGCATTATTATGGTTTCCATATTACTGGGTAAGTTAAGACACTTATCAATGATGAGACACTCGTATGGTTGGATGAACCTAACAGTTATGCGGAAGCCATGGCATGCCCCGAGTCTGCCAAATGGAAAGAGGCACTGGACAACGAGATACAATCCACGTATGACAAGTTTGGAACTTGGTTGACAATGTCCCAGGCCGAAAGACATTTGGGTGCAACTGGATCTTTAAGAAGAAGACCGACATGGATGGTAATGTCGACACATATAAACCATGACTGGTTGCAAAGGGATTTTCTCAAACTCTAGGAGTTGATTATGATGAGACCTTTTCACCAGTAGCAAAGATTAAGTCTATTAGGGTTCTGTTAGCCATCGCTGCATTTCATGATTATGAAATATGGCAAATGGATGTCATAACTGCCTTCCTAAATGGAAGTTTGGCTGAAGATGTTTACTTGAGTCAGCCAGAGGGTTTTGTCAGTATAGAATACCCTAATAGAGTGTGTAAGCTCGAGAAATCCATTTATGGATTGAAATAGGCACCTCGGAGATGGAATCTTTGCTTTGATGAGAAATTCAAAGAATTTGGCTTTTCAAGGAGTGAAGATGAATCTTGTGTCTATTTCAAGCCTGGTGGGACTATAGTTAGCTTTTTGGTACTGTATGTGGATGACATTGTACTCATAGGAAATGACATCCCAACCTTGCAGGAAGTGAAGTCCTAGCTTGGGAAGTGTCTCTCTATGAAATACCTAGGAGAAGCTGCATATATTCTGGAGATAAGGATTCTGAGAGACCGGAGTAAAAGACTAATTGGACTTAGTCAGAGTACTGACTTGGATTAGGTGCTGAAGAGGTTCAGAATACAGGACCCCAGTATCCCAACATTGTACTCATAGGAAATGACATCCCAACCTTACAGGAAGTGAAGTCCTGGCTTGGGAAGTGTTTCTCTATGAAATAACTAGGAGAAGCTGCATATATTCTAGGGATAAGGACTCTGAGAGACTAGTGTAAAAGACTAATTGGACTTAGTCAGAGTACCTACTTGGATTAGGTGCTGAAGAGGTTCAGCATGCAGGACCCCAGGAAAGGAGAGTTACCCATCCAGTGTAACGCCAGAGTGAGTAAAACTCAGAGCCCGAGTACTAAGGCTGAGATAGTAGAAATGAGTCGAGTACCTTAAGCTTCTGTAGTAGGCTCGATCATGTATTCTATGACTTGTACTCATCATGATGTAGCCTTTGCGTTGAGCATGGTTAGCATGTATCTGGGGAACCCTAGCAAGGCTCACTGGACCGTGGTAAGGAATATCCACAAGTACCTGCGGAGGACTAAGGACTAGGTCCTTACCCTCGGTGGGAGTGATGACTTGAGAGTTTTAGGGTATAATGATGCTAGCTTTTAGAATGCTAGGGATAATTTCCGCTCTCAGTCAAGCTGGGTGTTTTCGTTAAACGGAGGAGAAATATTTGGAAGATTTCTAAGCAAGAGACAGTGGTTGATTTAACTTGCGAATCAGAGTATATAGCAGCAAGCGAGGCAGCAAAGGATGCAATATGGCTGAAAAACTTCATTGGAGACCTTGGAGTTGTACCAGCTCTAAAGGAGCCAATGGAAATTTTCTATGATAGTGAGAGTGCAGTTGCCTTAGCCAAGGAACCAATGGATCATGGGAGATCCAGACACATCGACAGAAAACACCACTTCATCAAACATCGAATAGAAGAAGGACTCCTTGTGGCAAAGAGAGTATCAACGGATGAGAACCCAGCAGACCCCCCACGAAGGGATTGGCTCAGGTTAAGCATCTCCAGCATGCTCGGAGCATAGGGCTGAAGGATGATATTAGTTTTAGTAGTTAGATAATTTTGATATTTGTAAAGTGTAATTGACATTTGATGATGAAAAAAAGTTATGTTTATTTATGAGTAAAGTGTTGCTATCTCTTGTCAATCGTTTAGTGTATTTATTTTGCATGTTTTGACTTCCAGAATAATTATGTTTGGTATATCATATTATTCGAATCACCACAGTCGGTTGTATGTTGGAAGTAGGTATGAATCAAGACTGGCATGTGATGGTTGCAGAGGTATAAGTTGGTGGACATGGCTACAACACTCATGAGTGCTCATAAGTTCTGAGCATTGGACTCAACCCACGCTCACTGGTATCACATCATGGAATTTATCTTAAGTGATCGTGAGACAATAATATCATATAAGTCTTCAAACCTAGAGATATGACTTCTTGCCTATGATTTTCTTATGCATTGATCGTACGAAACCGCATTGGTAACTCGATGTTATAAAACGTACTGGGCCTTCTTGGATTAAAACGTACGAAACCAAAAGTAGTAGAATAAACATATGAGTTGAAGTTTATCTGTTCCTTCTTGGATTAGAAGTGATATCTGGGCCCCTCGATGATTTTATTTTGACGTATGTACCGGGCCCGCTCAGAACCAAATTTATGTGTTCAATTTAGTTCTATGTCAAACAAATCGGAAATTGGGAAACAAACTGTTGTACAATAAGTAAGACATTGTTCCATGTATTTGTCCAACTGATATCTAGAACAGATGATTATATGATCACTTTTCTTAAATGGCGTATAATCATCTTCTCAGTTCCAAGAGACCTTGAAAGAGCTACGATTGCTGATTGGTTCTAGAAGTCATACTTGCAATTATAGTTATTAGACTTATCCAAGTTGGAGACTATTGGATAAGGTGTCTAAGTCCACAACTATTTCTGGTATGTACTTGACCCGACCTGGCATGGTCCATTTGATGGGTTTTGAGCATTCTAACACTTCCTAAGTGTACCTGCAACCGTAATAAACCTTGGATCTATGTTTGTCTAAGATTCATGCAAAGTTGATTTCCAAGGTTCATGACCCTATCTAACATACATGGGGAACATTTTAACTTAAATGAAAGATAGAATAACATACCTTGTTGATGTTGATTCTTTGAAACCTTGTAGGCCTAGCACCCCAAGTGTGATGCCTCAAATGCTTCACACAACACCAAATGCTATGGAGTAAACTTGGAGAGAAAGTATAACACTCAAAAATCGGCCAAGCCCTCAAGTATGCATGTGTAGCCGATTTTAGGAGAAACATGTGCTTTATATAGTGTGTTACATTAGGTAAAACCTAATGTAACATGACTCTTCATTTCCATGATCCATGGATTATCCCCATGGAGCATCCATGGAGCATCCTGTGGGTGGAACCCAACTTGATAATCCATGGAGCCTCTTTGCACACTATATAAGTTATGGATGATTTAAATAACCAACCCATATATTTAATTAGTTATCTTTTGATCACTTAATTAAATCTAAATTAATTCTTGATCAAACTAATTAAACAGTATTATTAATATATTAGAACTTATAATATATTAATAAACCATAAGTGTTATTTCTCTCATTTAGTTTATCCGATGCATGGTGCCATGCAACCCAAATCGACCATGCTTGGTCAGGTCAAGTACATACCAGAAATAGTTATGGACTTAGACACCTTATCCAACAGTGTCCCACTTGGATAAGTCTAATAACTATAACTGCAAGTATGACTTCAGGAACCGATCGGCAATCGTTGCTCTATCAAGGTCTCTCGGAACTAAGAAGATGATGATACACCATTCAAGATAAGTGATCATATAATCCTCTATTCTAGATATCAGCCGGTCAAATACATGGAACAATGTCTTACTTATTGCCCAGCAGTTTGTTTTCCCGATTTCCGATTTGTTTGACAAAGAACTTAAATGAACACATCAACTTAGTTATGACCGGGCCCGGTACATAGGTCAAAACAAGATCATCGAGGGGCCCAGATATCATCTTCTAATCCAAGAAGGAACAGATAAACTTCAATTCATATGCTTGCTCTACTACTTGTTGAATTATACATAAAATCACGTTTTTATAACATCGACTTACCAATACGGTTTCGTACAATCAATGCATAACCAACTCATAGGCAACAAATCATATCTCTAGGTTTGAAGACTTATATGAGGTTACCGTCTCACGATCACTCGAGATAAATTCCCTGAAGTGATACCAGTGAGCGTCGGTTGATTCCAATACTCAGAACTTATGAGTACTCATGAATTGTTGTCCCAAAACTAGAAACCTACAACCAACTTCATGGCAGTCTTAATTCATATCTACTTCCAACATATGACCGACTCTATAAAATTTGAATAATATGTAAAACAAAACATAATATCCTGGAAGTCAAAACATGCAAAAGAAATTATAGTAAACGATTAACCGAAGATAGCAACACTTTACTCATAAATAAACACAACTTTTATTCAACATCAATTGTCAATTACACTTTACAAATTTCCAAAATTATCTAACTACTAAAACAAATATCATCCTTTATCCCTATGCTCCGATCATGATGAAGATGCTTAACCTAACTCAGTCCCTTCATGAGGGAATCTGCTGGGTTCTCATCTAATGATACCCTCTTTGCCACGAGGATTCCTTCTTCTATGCAATGTCTGATAAAGTGATATTTTCTGTCGATGTGGCTGGATCTCCCGTGATCCCTTGGTTCCTTGGCTAAGGCAATAGCACTTTCACTATCACAAAAAATTTCCATAGGCTCCTTTATAGCTGGTACAACTCCAAGGTCTCCAATGAGGTTCTTCAGCAATATTGCCTCCTTTGTTGCCTCGCTCGCTGCTATATACTCTTATTCACAAGTGGAATCAGCTACTGTCACCTGCTTGGAACCCTTCCAAGTGATTGCTCCTCTGTTTAGGGTAAAGACCCAGCCCGATTGTGAGCGGAAATTATCCCTATAAGTCTGGAAACCAGCATCACTATACCCTACAACTTTCAAGTCATCACTCCCACCGAGGGTAAGGACCCAGTCCTTAGTCCTCTGTGTGTACTTGAGGATATTCTTTACCGCAGTCCAGTGTGCCTTTCCAGGGTTCCCTTGATACCTGCTAACCATGCTCAAAGCAAAGGCTACATCACGTCAAGTACACGTCATATCATACATGATCGATCCTACAGCCGAAGCATAAGGTACTCGACTCATTTCTGCTATCTCAGCCTCAGTACTCGGGATTTCAGCCTTACTCAATCTGGTGTTACACTGAATAGGTAACTCTCCTTTCTTGGAGTCCTGCATGTTGAATATCTTCAGCACCTTATCCAAGTAGGTACTCTGACTAAGTCCAATTAGTCTTTTCTCAGGTCTCTCAAGATCCTTATCCCTAGAATATAGGAAGCTTCTCCTAAGTCCTTCATAGAGAAACACTTTGCAAGCCAAGACATAACTTCCTGCAGAGTTGGGATGTCGTTTCCTATGAGTAGTATGCCATCCACATACAATACCAAAAAGCTAACTATACTCCCACTAGCCTTGACATATACACAAGATTCATATTCACTCCTAGAAAAAGCCAAACTCTTTGACTTTCTCATCATAGAAAAAATTCCATCTGCGAGGTGCTTGCTTTAATCTAGAAATGGATTTCTCAAGCTTACACACTCTATTAGCGTACTCTGTATTGACAAAACCCTCTGGCTGACTCATATAAACATCCTCAGCCAACTTTTCATTAAGGAAAGCAGTTTTGACATCCATTTTCCATATTTCATAGTCATGAAATGCAGCTATGGCTAACATAACCCTAATAGACTTAGTCTTCGCTACTGGAGAAAAGGTCTCATCATAATCAACTCCAGGAGTTTGTGAGAAGCCCTTTGCAACCAGTCGTACGTTATAAGTTTGTACATTACCATCCATGTCGGTCTTCTTGTTGAAGATCCATTTGCACCCTACAGTCTTACGACCTGGTACATTCTCAACCAAGTTCCAAACTTGATTGTTATACATGGACTGTATCTCGCTGTCCACTGCCTCTTTCCACTTGGCTGACTCACGGCCTGCCATGGCTTCCGCGTAACAGTTAGGTTCATCCAGCCCTACTAGTGTCTCATCACTAATAAGTGTATCACCTTTTGTAGTAATATGGAATCCATAGTAATGCTCAGGCGCATTCCTAACAGGAGTTCCCTCCTCAGGTTGAGTGCTAGGGTTTGAAGTTTCTTCAGCACTTGACTCTTGAATTTCTTCAAGGTCAACTTGCCTCCCACTGTTTCCTTGGCTTATGAACTCTTGTTCTCGAAAGACAGCCCTCCTAGCTACAAAAAACACATTCCCACTAGGTCTGTAGAAGAGGTAACCAAAGGATTTATGTGGGTAGTCGATGAAAATACACCTCTCACTTCGAGGTTCGAGCTTATAATGAGTCTCGCGTCTCATGAAATCCTCGCAACCCCAAATCTTGATGTGGTCTAGTTTGGGTACTTTACCAGTCCGCATCTCATGAGGAGTTTTGGCAACATTCTTTGTAGGGACTAGATTAAGGATATGGGTGGCAGTCTCTAAGGCATACCCCCAAAATGTGATTGGTAGCGAAGCTCGACTCATCATGGAACGAACCATATCCAACAAGATTCGATTACGCCTCTCAGCCACACCATTCAACTCCGGTTTCCTGGGAGGTGTCAATTGTGAGACAATCCCACATTCCCTAAGATAGTCGAGGAACTCTAAACTAAGATACTCACCACCTCGATCGGATCGAAGCATCTTAATGTTCCTGCCCAATTGATTCTCGACTTCTTGTTTAAACTCTTTAAACCTTTCAAAAGTCTCTGACTTATGCTTTATTAAGTAGACATATCCATATCTACTGTAATCATCAGTAAAAGTCAAATAATAACGATTAGCATCCCTTGTGGCATGTTTGAAGGGTCCATACACATACGTGTGTACGAGATCCAACAAACCTTCACCCCTCTCACAAGAACCAGTGAAGGGAGACTTTGTTATTTTTCCAAGTAAGCATGATTTGCTACTATCATTTGACTTTAGGTCAAATGATTCCAAGACTCCATTGTTTTGGGGTTGGCCTATGCGTTTCTTGCTTATATATCCAAGACGAAAATGCCATAATAATGCTTTATCCAAGTTATTATCATTAACAGATCAATACACAATACATTATTTCCTAAGTTATCTACAATAGATACAGTTTCATACACACCATCACAAGGTAATGCTTTAAAATAAAGCACATTATTAAAGAAAGCATTAATCAAACCAACTTCATTATCAAATGAAAAGGTGAAACCTTGTTTATACAATGCATGAAAGAAAATAATATTTCTTGATATTTCTGGCGAGTAACAACATTTATTCAAATCTAAACTAAACCCACTACTTAGTGATAAATTATAAACTCCAATCTTGGTGACATGTGAAGCTTCCCTATTCCCCATGATCAAGTTTATTCTTGAATGCTCCACATTCTCACTTCTTCTTAGTCCCTGAAAACCAGAACATATATGAATACTGCAACCGGTATCAAGGAACTAAGAGTTTGAATAGGGTGAGTTATTAGATAAGATAGTGTAAATACCTGCATGGTTGGGTTGAAATTTCCCATCCTTCACATCTTGCTGGTACTTTGGGCAGTTCCGTTTCCAATCTGCCTTATCATGGCAATAGAAGCATTCAGCCTCTTTTGGGTCAGCAGAAGGAGTGACAAAACCTTTCTTCGTTCCATTTGAAGAGGATCCTTCAAGGGTCTTACCCTTGGTACCCTTCGAGGGGCTCTTTCTCTTCTTACCCTTCCCTTTTCAAATTACCAAGACACGGGCAGAGTTGGTAGGAGTAGGAGTAACAACCGACTTACCCTTAAGACCACTTTCTGTGGTCTTTAGGAGTCCTTGAAGTCTGTTAAGTGTGACCTCTTCCTTATTCATGGGATATGTCATCTGGAATTCATCATAGCAGGAGGGTAAGTAGTGCAAAATGATATCTATTACAAGCTCCTCGGGGAAGTTCACATTAAGCTTCAGCAGACGGTCCACAAATCTTTGCATATTCTGCATGTGGCCCGTGATGGGTTCACCATCCTTCATTCGGGTTGTTATCTTGGAGGAGATGATCTCATACCTCTCTTGTCGGGCACTTTCATGGTATCTTTCCATCAAGTCTTGGTGCATTTCAAAAGGGTAGAAGTACTCATAGGACTTTTGGAGTTCTGCTGTCATGGTGGCCATCATGATGCATACACTTTGGTGGCATCCCTTTCATGTGCCCGGAAGTCAGCGATCTCCTAGGGAGTTGCAGTGGTCTCATCAATCTCTTTAAGCTCCTTATCGAGGACATATTCCTTGTCCTCGTAGCAAGTAATCATCCTGATGTTTCTGATCCATTCATTGAAGTTGGATCCATCAAAAGTGACTTCCCAACACAAGTTCATAAGGGTAAAGGAGCCATTAGGATTAGAGCCAGAAGCAGCATTGTTTGAAGACATGTAAGCAAGAAGAAAGACAAGATTAGTTTAGATATAAATATAGTCCTTAATAAACAGCCAAATGTAATATTAAGGCTAGGACCCAATCACAATATATTATACTTAGAAGAGGTATGCCGTAATCTAAGTAATAACATATTTGAAAGGTAGGTGAATGACGATTCACCAATTTCCACCAAAAACAAAATATTAATCTATTATGTTTTTAGTTTGGCTCTTAGGAATTCCAAGATTCTTTTGAGATTCAATGAACTTTTCAAAGGCATGTTTCAATCTCGAGTGTGCCCTCCAAGTTTTGTGACTGGGATACCGAGGATCACAAAACGAGGTGTGAAGTAACCATACAAATCGCTTGGTACCCTCATTGTCTATTACTCAATTGATGAGCTGGTTAACTATACGCGCTCCACCGACCTTTAATAAACTTTAAGTCACCCTTTACCTACCTTGTTAAGTCCAAATTAGTGTGTCGGTTAACCACACACGCTCCACTAACGACGTAAACAAAGTGTAAAGTGTAATTTCATGGATTAGCACCTTATTCACATTTTCCTAAAGTAACTAAGATTGGCAATTTTAATAAAACATTTACTTACTTTATAATATTAATCATACTTTTAATGAGAATTTATATGTCCTTGTCCTACCCATTCGACTAACGACCGGCCACCGATCAAGGAAGCGGTGGGTGAGAGTGGAAACCCATTAAGTTGCCATTTTATAGGCAACAATCTCATACCCCCCTTATAAACCGACTTCGTGAATGAGGCGTACTAGCGGTAAGACGACTTGATCTCAATGAATGCGGAATCGTTTCGCAATTAACGCCACCAAGAACACTGCAGTTGAACGGTGTGGATGAGAGGCGTAATTGAACCTTGTTGGACATGGTTCATTCAATGATGAGTTGTGCTTCACTACCTATCTCATTTTGGGGTATACCTTAGAGACTGCCGCCCATATCCTTAATCTAGTCCCTACTAAGAAGGTTGCCAAAACACCTCGCGAGATGTGGACATGGAAAGCTCCCTCGTTAGCACATATCAAGGTTTGTGGTTGCGAGGCTTCTATAAGACGAGAGACTCACGACAAGCTCAAACCATGTAGTGAGCGGTGTATTTTCATCAGCTATCCGCAGAAGTCCTTTGGTTATCTCTTATATAGACCGAGTGACAATTTTGTCTTCATTGCGAGGAGAGGGGTTTTCTGAGACTAAGAACTCATAAGCCAAGAGGATGGTGGGAGACAAATTGATCTTGAAGAGCTTCAAGAATCAAGCAATGAAGGCACCTCTAATGTTGGCGTTCAACCCAAGGAGGAAACTCATGTTGAACCGATTGACGAGTCCTTACCTCTTAGACATTCCAGTAGAGTTAGTGTTCCACCTATGTTATATGGCTTTCATATAACAAGTGAGGGTATTATGTTTATTAGTGAAAGTACACTAGTAAATTTGGATGAACCTAACAGCTAAAAGAAAGCCATGGCAGGCCCGGAGTCTGCAAAGTGTAAAAGAGGCAATGGACAACGAGATTCAGTTCATGTATGACAATCAAGTTTGGAACATGGTTGACAATGTACCGAGTCATAAGACGGTTAGGTGCAAATCGATCTTCAAGAAGAAGACCGACATGGATGGGAAAATACACACTTATATGGCAGGATTGGTTGCGAAGGGCTTTAATCAAACTCCCAGAGTTGACTATGATGAGACCTTATAACCAGTAGTGATGATAAAGTCTATAAGGGTTATGCTAGCCATAACTGCGTTTCATGATTATGAAATATGGCAGATGGATGCCAAAACCTCTTTCCATGATGGGAAGTTGGCTAAAGATGTTTACATGAGTCAGCCAGAGGGTTTTGTCGATACAAAAAACCCTAATAGAGTATGTAAGCTTGAGAAATCCATCTATGGATTGAAACAAGTGTCTCGTAGATGGAATCTTTGGTTCGATGAGAAAGTCAAAGAGTTTCGTTTCTTGCAAAGCGAGGATGAGTCATGTGTATATGTCAAAACCAGTTGGAGTATAGTTAGCTTTCCTGTTTTGTATGTGGACGACATATTGCTCATAGGAAACGACGTCCCAACCCTATAAGAGGTAAAGTCCTAGCTTAGGAAGTTCTTCACTATAAAGGACCTCAGAGAAGCTGCTTATATTCTAGGGATAAGGATAGTAAGAAACATGTGTAAAATACTAAAGGTTCTTAGTCAAAGTACTTACTTGGATAAGGTACTAAAGCGTTGTAGTATGGAAATTTTCAAGAAAGAGGAGTTACTAATCCAAAGCAATACCAAGTTGAGTAAGACTCAAAGCCCGAGTACCGAAGCTAAGATAGCAGAGATGAGTCGAGTACCTTACGCTACCACAGTTGGCTTGATCATGTATGCTATGACTTGTACTCGCCCTAATGTGGCTTTCGCTTTGAGCATAGTCATCAGATATCAAGGGAACCCTGGTAGAGCACATTGGACCGCAGTCAAGAATATTCTTAAGTACCTACGAAGGACGAAAGAATGGTTCCTTATCCTTGGTGGGAGTGATGACTTAAGGGTTCGAAGGTATTGTGATGCCAGTTTTTAGACTGACCGAGGCAATTTCTGCTCACAGTCGTGCTGGGTCGTTACCCTGAATAGAGGAGTAGTGACTTGGAAAAGTTCCAAGCAATAGATCGTAGCCGATTCAACGTGTGAATCAGAGTACATAGCAGCTAGTGAAGCATTAAAGGAGGAAATATGGTTGATGAACTTCATCAGAGACCTTGGAGTTGTGCCTGCCATAAATGAGCCTATGGAGATTTTCTGCGATAACGAAGGTGCGGTTGCGTAAACCTGGAACCGAGGGATCATGGAAGATCCAATCATATCGACATGAATTATCATTTCATTAGACATCAGGTAGAAGAGGGTCTCCTCGTAGTAAATATGGTATTGTCAGAGGAGAACCCAGCAAATCACTTACGATGGGACTAAGTAGGGTTAAGTACTTGCAGCACGCTAGGAGCATTGGGCTGATGGACGATATTAGTTTTAGTGATTAGATAGCTTTTTGAAACTTGTAATAGATAAATTATAATTAACATTTCATGATTAAATAAAGGTGTTTTATTTATAATTAAAGTTACTGTCTTGTGTTAATTATTTACTATTGTTTCACTTTGCATGTTTTGACTTCCTAAATAATAATATTATTTAAACAATCCACATTCGATCATACTTTGGAAGTAGGTTTGAAAGAAAATTGTCATGAACTGTCTTGTAGATTTTCTAAGTGGTTAGACATAACAAAGGTTTGTTGCAACGTTCATGAGTGCTCTTGAAATAAGATTTGAGTATTGGATTAAACCTGCACTCACTTGAATCACTTCATGGAATTAATCATGAGTGATTGTGAGACGATAATATCATATAGTCTTTAAACCTAGATATATGGTATATTGTTTGCAAGTTGGTTATGCATTGATAATACGTAAACGCATCAGTAACTTGATGTTATAAAATGGATTGTTGTGTATGATTTGATGAGTAATAGTAAAAGCATATAAGTTGAAGTTTATCTATTCCTTTTATCCTACGAGGGTAAAAGCGATATCTTGGGCCACTCGATGATTTGCTTTGACTTATGTGTCTGTCACACCTCTAAACCGGAACGACGGAAACGTTCGGGGGCGGATGACTTCATGTGGTAACGTAACAATTGAATACATCGTAAAGAAAGCAATATAACAATCATATATATAATTGAAGGTTTACATTGCTAAAAGATACATGTTCAAAACCAATTAATATATGATGCCAAAATGTGAATTTAAACTGGCGCCGCAGCGTCTCTTCTTCAAAAGCTGTTTGTTACCTGTAATTACTGAATCCCTAGGACATACAAGTAGTTTTGAAAGAGTAGATCAGCATTTAAGCTGGTGAGTTTCATAAGTATTAAATGACAATGTTTGTATGAACTAAAATGATATGTTTTGTTTTTGTTTGTTGCTTCCTAGAAAATCCCATATTTTCTAAAAGTATAAATGTAGCCTTCTATCAAGACCAATATTTGTTTCTAGAAAATTTATGCTTTTCTGTATTTGGGTGCCAGATTAGAAGTTCCAAAACTATTACACAATAATGTTTTTCATGCCTAAGTAGTTAATTTATGCACATGTAAAGTCGCCAAGACGTCTGAAAAACCCCGTAAATCAATGCGTTTTTAATACTCCATGTGAGTTTTATAACCATGTTATTGACTAGAAATGCCTATACACAACGTTCTTCAGGCGTTGGAATGTTCTGACGTTTGTCACCCTAAATGGTGTACTGTAGCTAACAGTCAGGGCACGGGGTTGTCAATCACGTATAGATCTATACACAAACACCATGCTCCCCCTCCAAGGGATTCTGGTATATAATACAGGACTTGAAATGTGTACTCGGACGTACGTGAAGTTTAATGTCTCACAAAACTTAGTATAAAATAGATTTACGTATGAAAATGTTCGTTCGTTCTTGTATATGAATGTATCTCATTGAAATAGCGTTTCTAGTATGTAAAAGTTCGTGATGTTCTCGTAAAACTATACCTTTTATAGTTTTCTAAAATGTGTCTTGTTTTTATAGCAAACCTTAGTGAAATGCTCACTTGTTATGAAAAGTATAACTTTTGTAGTGCCAAAAATGGACACATATACATACAGTATAAGAAGAGTGTTTGATTTATATATATTTAACAACATTTTCCATTTCAAAAGGCAAGATGTTATCATGATATATTTTGCATACGAAAATTTCCCTATAATAGCTATAAATCACATATGATTACATTGATAAAAAGTGTATAATGAAACTTCATATAACACACGATAATGATCGTGTGTTTTATTTGTATTCCCCCCCCCCTTTTAAAAGCATATAAAAGCATTTATAAAACATTTAAAAGTGTGGATTATAGGGGTATGAACTCACTTGAAAGATTGAAGAAGGCGAGATGAAAACCGAGCAGAATTTCGACTCGAGAAAGCAGATTTTCTCGGGATTCTCGGGAACCTCGGCAGCACAAACGACCTTTGGGACTTGAGCAAGGAAACCGGGGCTTCGGGATAGCACGTGCACGGAAAATGAGGCAAAAATGCAAGAAAGTTGAGAGAAAATGAGCCATTTCGTCGGAACCCTCGCATCCCTTTTATAGTGGCTGGGAACCGCCTCGGTACGCTGGGCGTACGCGTGCGTCATGCGTGACCGCCTCCTCGACTGCCTCGGAGCTTCGGATGGAACGGGGCCTAGCCTCGCATAGGGGCAACGTGGACGATCCAAGGCCTAGTCCTCGAGTACGTTGGGCGTAACTCGGATCGACCTGGTGACTCCACCTTCGGATAATGCCGAGATTAAATCATAAAATTTATATTTTATTTATTTAATAAACTTCAAAAATTCATATCTTCTTCATACAAACTCCGTTTTCGACGTTCTTTATATCCACGCGTAGGTGAGACTACGCTCTACAACTTTCCTTTAGATTCCGTTGGCAAATTTTGAAATTATTTTTATTATTTATTTTTAAAAGGTCGCGATAAGAAATTTTCGTTAGAAATTCATAACTTCATTATCTGACGTCTGTTTTTGCCAGACTTTTTACCGTTGCAAAACCATTGTCGAGACCTTCGATTCTCATTTAGGTCATTCCGGTCAAAAGTCGCTCGATCTCCGTTTCGAGTTTTTAGCTGTCTGTCGCTAAGCCGAACTTGGAAAAATCATAACTTCTTTATGTGAAGTCATATTTGTGCGTTGTTTTTACGTACGATCATGGTTTAATGTCATCTAACATAGTAGGTAAATAATTTGAGGTTTTTGGACATTTTATTTTCGAAGTTAATTTCATTATATCAAAAGTGGTTACAGCACTTGACTTTTTAGGTCATTACATAGAGTTGAAATATCGGGTTGTCACAGTGTCGGGCCCGGTCAAGACTGAATTGATGTGTTCAATTAGATTCTATGTCAAACGAATCAGAGATCGAGAAACAAACTGGTGGACAATAAGTATGACTATGTTCTATCTGATTGTCCACAAGATATCTTGAGAACGGAGGACTATACGATCCCTTATCTAAATGACGTGTTAGAGTTCGATAGATGATTTTGAGAGCTACGATTGCTAATCGGATGTTAAATTCATACTTGCATCTATATTTATTAGACTTATCCAAGTGGGAGAATATTGGATTAGGTGTCTAAGCCCATAACTATACTTGGTATGTACTTGACCTGGTTGTAGCATGGTCCTTTTGGGTTGCCTTCACCAAAGCAACTTGACTGGATGAATAATGGAGAAAGAGGTTATTATGGTATATTAATATATTATATTAATAATATATTAAAAAGAGAAATCATATTGGTTAAGAATTAATTAAGAAGTAATTTTGTGATCAAAAGATATTAATTGAACCTAGGGGACTGGAATTCTAATTATAAAATAATTGGATTTTGGGTTGTAGATCCCTTAGAAAGGGATGGACGAAGTCAAGGGGAAGCCCATATTCAATTCGTCCAAATCTTTCTTCTAGAAGGATCCTGGAGACTGCTTAAGGCCTAGGCAATCAAATTAGGGTTTTGACTGAAACCCTAGCAGCTCACCTATATAAAGGACCCTAGGCTTTACAATTTCGGCTACAACTTGAACCCTAGAGATCATAGAGCTGATTTTGAGCCTCCTTCCCCTCTCTCCGATATCATCCAACTTTTTTTGGTGTTTGTGATTCATAATAGTCATCACATTTGAGGTGCTAGGTTCTCAAAGCTCAAGATCTTCAATCTACAAGTGAAATGTAATGTCCTAACCTTGGTATAGTTATGATTTTTGATTTTTTTTGTATGCTAGAATTAGGTTTTACAAGCTTTGGATGATTTGCATGTACAATTAGAGAAACCTAGATCCAAAGCTTTAGGGTTTGTATGTACACAATAGGATTGATGTAATGCTCAAAATCCATCTCTTTATCCCATCTATTTGAATTCAACTCGGTAGATATCGATTATCAATTATATCATACCATATAATTCTTAGATTTATGGGATCGCTAATAAATGAATTTAATTAGACATGTTTGATCTCATTTATACCTCAAAACTCTCTTACTTAGGTATCCTTTATCACAAAAGATTTCCGACCAAATTGACCAATTTGGAAAACTTGTGTAATCAGCCAATAACTTGGTTATAGAAATCGCGAAGACACCCCGCCCATTAATAGACAACATTAAGCGGTTAGGTATACTTTAACCCACTAGTGGATACAAGAGACATGCAGGTGTTTCAAAAGTATTGCATAGATCTGAGGTTTGTAAAAAGGGTCTTTATATGTTTTATAATTCTAGTTTAAAAGAATACGATATCATGGTTAATACATGCATATAATAAACCATAGTATCAATTTTCAAAAGAAACCCACTTTTAAAAGTTCTATATAAAAAGCTAGTTTTTTTTTATATAATTTGACGTAATTCAATTTTAATAGCCGGTATTAATTTTGAGTGCATTTGAACCTTTTGTATCTTTAATAAAACTTCATTTTCTTACTTATGTATATGGACTTTGTATAAGTTACAAAAAATCACCATTTTAAACTTATAATGGAGTATTTCAAAATTTGTCGTTATTAACGATTTTAGAAAACCAGGTTTTATTTTAAAAGAATAATTTGTTACATCTTATGTCTAATTTTGAAAACCTAAACTCCATGTGATGTTTATTTTCTCCTAAATTATTTTAGCATGTGAAAAACAAATTTATCAACCACACAAAATAATGCATAAAATAAACGACACAAACATGCTTAAAAAAGATATGTGCATAAACATAATCAACTAATGAGATTTTTGTGAGACAACACAAAAAAAAAATGAAAAGTCCATTCCTAAAGGGACATTTAAGGGACCAAAAACTCCTTGTAATGTTGTTGAAGAAGCTCCCACTTGAATAAGCACCCATTGCTTGCAAAAGAAAAACTTCTTGAAGTATAAAATTCAGCAATTGTCGCTAAAAGCCAACAACACTTTGTCAACAACATTAGGGACACTTTTCTGAAAATGTCACTGAAAATCCTGCACATCTTTTAGACTTGAAATTGCTCTTTTGTCTTCAAAAAATGGTTCCAACTTGATTTCTTTTTACATTTTTGTACAAATAAATTAATTCTAAAAACTAATCTATTACTTTACAAAAGTAACCAAGAAAAGCTAATCTATTTAATTATTACATACCATATGAATAAATAAATTAGTACAACCATTTTTTAACAAAAACAACAACACGTTGGTCCATGGCTAGTTTATGCACATCATATACATCAATATACACATCAAACAACCTTTGTTTTTCTAAAACAAGTTTAAATGACAAAAGATGCATGGAACTTTTGTCACATAAAATAAAAAAAGTTTTCATAGAACATATGTATGAAATTATTTTTATACAAAAACAAGTTATCCATATTCTCCAAAAACTAAGATTTCCAAAAATCAAAAAATCTAACCAAACTTGCAAGATGGCTCTGATACCAATTGTTAGGTTTTAGTTTAAAAATAGTTTCATAAACATGAAAAATATGGCAATGGAAGACTTTAATTTTTGAAATAAACATAAACATTTTATACCCACCAAGGATCTTCTTCCAAGTTATAGAAAGATTAAAACACTAACCAAAGAAGAAGTGAAGAAATAACAACCTTCGTAGCTCTTTGGGTCCTCTCGGGAGGCTTGTAAGTTGGTGAAGAATGTGGAACCTTTGAGACACCAACAATGACTCAACTTGATGTAGATGATAGTCCAAAACTCTTAAACCCTTAATCTTTATGTTCATAACCAATATGAACTTAAAGAGGGATTGAAGATGCAAGCGTTCTTCAAGTTTTCTAACCAAAAGTAGAAAGAAAGGGAGAGGGAAGAGAGGATTTAGATTTTGCATCAAGGAATGAATGAGCAAATAATTCAAGTGAAAGCTCTCTTATTTATATGCATAAAGTGAGGTTATTAACCATTAGTCCTTAGTACTTTAAGCAAACTTGTCCCCATTGTCATAAGCATGTCTCCCGTGCATTTAAATCATGATTATACAAGTCATACACTTCTTCTTTTCATATATATCTTGAAAATTGCATAAAGAAGAAGAAAGAAAGTCAAAATTTTATAAACTCTTTTATAAAATATAAACATTGTCTTTTAGGAAAAAGACAAAAGGATTCAACAAGTCCAAAAGTTTGTTCATGATTTATAAATCATACCATATGATATATATATATATATATATATATATATATATATATATATATATATATATATATATTAAGTTACTTGCTAATGGAATTTATTTTTTCCATGAAATAAATAATTTCCAATTTAATTATAAGAGTTTTATTGAATATTTATTAAAATCAATTTCTAATAAATAATCAATTGTATCAAGTTGTTGTTAGTGTAACCCATTAGTATCATATCTTATTTAGCAATATCACTTTAATATGACTCTTAAGCATACAAGATCTTTTAGAAAGACTATATGTGAAGTTCTCCAAGTGTGAGTTTTGGTTGCACAAGCTACAATTTTGGTGGCTTTTTGTAAACCGGAATGCTATTTTCGATGATCTGGAAAAGGTTGAGGTGGTGATAAGGTGGGAGGTTATAAGGTCTCCATCTGAGATTCGGAGTCTCCTTGGGTTGGCAGGTTATTATCGGAGATTCATTCAGGGTTTCTAAAAGATAGTGGTTCCTCTAACTCGACTGACGAAGAAGACTGCCACTTTTCGTCGGGGGCCTGAGCAATAGGCAACGTTTAGGGCCCTAAGATAGAGATTGTGTGAGGAACTAATTCTGACCCTATATGAGGGTGTTAAGTATTTCATGATTCATTGTGACATGACTATCATGGGATTGGGCACGGTTTTGATGCAGAGGGGTCATGTTATTGCTTACGCTTCAAGGCAGTTGAAGCCTCATGAGGAGAATTATCTGACGCATGATTTAGCGACATTACCTCTATGGGTTTCACTATACTATCTACATTGATCACAAGAGCCTAAGGTACTTGAGGGATTAGACGAATCTGAATATGTGGCATCGCCGGTGGTTGGATGTGGTGAAGGATTATGATTGTGAGATCCTTTACAATCCAGGGAAGGCCAATGTGGTAGCTGATGCTCTCAGCCGCAAGGTGGTTTTGGCTTTGATCAGGGATATTTCTTTGAGGATGACAGTGATTACTCCACTTTTGCTGATTTGGGAGGCTCAGGTTGAGACTATGAAGGAAGAGCACCGTAAGAGTGAGCGCATAGTGGGTCAGGTGGCTTCCTTCGATTATGATAATCAGGGTTTATTCACTCTCCATCGGAGAATGTGAGTTCCAAATTGGGGAGGTGCATGTCAGTTTGTGATGGAGGAGGCGCACAAATCGAGATTCTCCATTCATCCCAGGTTGACGAAGATATATAGAGATCTTTGTCCTGATTATTGGTGGCCCTATATGAAGCGCGCTATTTCTTGGTATGTGGAGAGGTGCTTGACTTTCTGGAAATTCAAGGTCGAACATCAGTGGCCTCATGGCAAGATGTTGTCGTTATACATTCCCATTTGGATGTGGGAATAGATTACCATGGATTTCATTACGAAGTTTCCTCGGACAGCACGTGGAGTAGATTCGATTTGGCTCATTGTGGATCAATTTACCAAGACCGTGCACTTTTTATCCTGATTCAGGTGAGTATCTTTGCGGATAAGCTAGCTTACATTTACATCAGAGAGGGTGTGGCACGATATGGGGTACCGATTTCAATAGTATCAGATAGGGATGTCCGTTTCACTTCCAGGTTTTGAATAAGGTTTCACAAGGAGTTGGTACCTGTTTGCATTTAAGCACAACCTTTCACCCGCAGACAGATGGTCAGAGCGAGCGGACCACCCAAACATTGGATGATATGTTACACGCATCTATTATGGACTTCAGGTGTAGTTGGGATACATATCTTTCGTTAACAGAATTTTTGTATAAAAATAGCTATCATGCTAGCATTGATCTACCTCCTGTTTAGATGCTCTATTGGAGGAAATGCAGGACCCCAATATTATGGGGTGAGGTCGGTCAGCGTCTCTTCGGGTGTACCGAAGTGGTACTTAAGACCGCCAAGTTGTTTCAGCAAGTTAGAAGTAGACTTCAAACAACTAATAGTCATAAGAAGCGCTATCCCGACATGTGCCGATCAGACCTAGAGTTTCAAGTTGGGGATATGGTTATCCTAAAGGGATCCCCTTGGAAAGGTGTCATCTGATTTAGGAACTAGGGTAAGCTGGGCACCACGTATATCGCTCATCTCAGGGTTCTAGCATTGGTGGGCAGGGTAGCGTATCGGTTGGATCTTCCGGAGCAACTCAGTCAGATTCATAGTCCCTTTCACATCTCTTAGCAGTGGCGTTTTCTAGTTGATGCTTCCGCAGTGTTTCCATTGTAGGATATTCAGGTGGATGACCGCCTGAACTACATTAAGAGAGACTAGTAGCGTTCATCGACAGGAAGACAAATACCTTGAGGAACAAGGTTGCTGAGTTGGTAAAGGTGCAGTGGCAACACCACAAGGGTTCAGAATGGACATGGGAGCTGGAGGAAGAGATGACAGAGAATTACCCAGAGTTATTTCTGGCAGCGGATTTCAAGGACAAACAGTGATTCAAGTGGGGGAGAATTGCAGCGCCCGAGTTGCCAGGTATGAAATTAATCTATATTCTATTTAAATAAATAAAAAGGTAGTGAAGGGGTTCATGAGTAAATTGGGCGCACATCGTACTCCATGCATGCGCATCATCAAGGTGATCCTGGCGTACGTTAAGCGTACTTACACATATGCTGGGCATACTTAAGCAAGGGACAAAACCTAATAAATATGGTTTGCACCCCATTTAATGTCCTTAAGTTCTTCAATTGCATCTCCCTTTCAGCCCCCATTGCCTTTAAGTGCTAGTCTCAAAACCCTAGCCATCTTGAGTGCATTTTGAGCTTACTTAGAGTGCTTGGGGTGTTCTTTTGTGGTTTTGAATAAGATGGACGTTGATGAGATGCAAAGGAGAAGAAAGAGCTTGTAGATACAGAGTTTAAGCATCATTTCTATCCTATTAAAGGTATAAAATCTGAAACTTGTTCATTCAAAGCTTAGATCTATACTTAATTGTCACACCCTCGAACCAGATGGCGGAAATGTCTGAGGGCTCGCGTGACTTTAATTGAATATCATCATAATGAATATACATGAATCATAACATAAACAACACCATGCATAAATATATTACAACTGGAATTGTTCACACCAAGTACATTGTTTTAACATTTCAAATCCATACATACATTGTTTGATAGATTTCAAAAGCAAAAACACCCTAACACACTTGGTACTTATTCCTTGGCTTACCTGTTACTTGAGAATACAAGTTATTTTGGAAAAAACGTCAACATATGAAATGTTGGTGAGTTCATAAGCAAAGTTGTGAATAAAATGATTTGTATAGTTCGTAAAACCCAGAAAATCCGATATTTTCTGAAAAGACATTAGTTTATCAAAGTGTGAAGATCCATAAATTGATGCACGAATGATTTCAAAACATATATGTAAAAAGGGTGTTTTGTATTATAGTTATAGAATTTCCGAACAAATAGTATTGATTTTCCCCGGAAAACCAGATGTTTTCCAATGTCGAAAGATATACGTGATTACAAATTTTGTACCATCACATCGAATGAATATTGATTTCACCACCTTGATTACTGTTGAATAACGTCCTAATTTCCATCTACTTTGATTACTCGTAAGCCTTAGCGAACGAAGAGAAGATGAGCACTAGGTCCTGCTACTATCGTAAGTACCTTAGGTTGTCGGGGATGCGAAAGACACAATGGTCCAACTCACTTTTGATTAATTTGACATTACTAGCAATACTAATGGGCCACTAGGGCCTAATAGCACATAAAAGCTATTGAAAGTCCTTTTATATGGAATTGGGTCATAGGAGGCCTAGTAACATATAAGCGTTATCCCTTTGGGCAGAATGATCATGTTAATGGACTTGCAAGGTCCAACAAGCATGATTTGAAACTTCTATGCCCAAAGTTTGAATAATTACTCATCTTAGGTTTCGCATATCTACTGGAGGGTTCAATTTTACGGTTGTTGTAATGGTATCGATTCGAGACGATCGATTCATTTGTAATGATATTTGTAGTTAACGTGTATTCGTCTTTTGATTTTTCGGCAGTCGTGGTTTTTGTATTTCGACTCAATGAAATAATTTGTTTAAAAGTAGAAGTTTGACCCTTTTCACACCTTTCTTTTTATAAAAATAACAAGTTTAGTCCTTTATATAAAAGAAAAGACATTTTTTTCCCTTAAAACATTTTCTTGACACCTTTGTATCATAAATCTGTTGAAATGATGGTTTTAACTCAAAATTTATTTTGTTAACTATTTTAGTCCTTTTAGAATAGTAATTTTTGGTTAAAACCCAACTTTTCACAATTTTTACAGGTTTGGCCCGAAATCCAAAAACTTTACATTTTTTATCCTTTTTGGAAATAAAAGGCATTTTTGACCCTTTAAATAGTTTTACTACCCTTTTTATCCCCTGTTTTGAAGAAAGTTTCATTTCAGCCGCTTTAGTTGTCATTTTTTGCAATTTTGGGCTTACTGGGCCAAAAGGCCCAAAATTAGCCCATTAAGCTAAAAATTTACATTTCAAGTCCTTTGAAAATTTTAATATTCAGAAAAACAATTATGGAAATTGTTTTGACTCTTTTGGCCCTTGAGAAACCGTGACTTGGCAATTTTTAACCCAAGTTTTGTATTTTTGACAATTTAAGCCCAAAAATGGGTTTTATGTTGGAAATATGTTCAGCATAATCTTATAAGTTATTATTATTGACTTGTTTAGTGTAAAATAACTTAGATCATGTTTGTTTCCTTTCTCATGTTATAGATCTCGAGTATCCCCCTTTGTGATTACATGTTCATCATAAAAACACATAAAAACACACATACATGCATAAAATCACACATAGCATACACATACACATAGATCTACACATTTTCTTGTATTATCCCCCATAAAACACATAAAATCCGAAAAGAGAGGGGTATGAAGCTCACCTTGAGTTGTGGGTTCGGTTTTTGAAGAATAATGGAAGTAAGTGATGTGATTTTCGGCTTTAGCAACCTTTCTTGGAAGATCTCTAACTTAAAGAGTTTTCTAGGAGTGTGATCACCAAAAACTTCTTTATAAAGAATGATCTTACAAGAGAGAAGAGTTGTATAACTTAGACATGTAAAAACTTACCAAAGAATGATGATTATCTTGAGAAAATCTCTTGAAACGTAAGCAAAAGTCTTGAGAATTTTTGGAAGAAGAAATGGATGAGTTTAGAGAGACTTAGAGAGAGATGTTGTGATGTGTGTGTGTTTTGGGAGGCTCTCGGCTGAGAGAAGAAGAGAGAGGGGAAGAGAGAGAGAGTGAGGTGACTTGTCTAGATACATGTTAGTCCATGCATGGGTGCATGGTGTGCAATAGGGCTGGCAATTCTCGACACGACACGCAACACGACCCGCGACACGACACGAAATAAATGGGTTTGGGTTGAGTTTTTCAACCCGCTAACCTGCCAACCCACCAACCCGTTTATTAAACGGGTCATATATGGGTTTCTCAAAAAATAAACGGGTTGACACGCCAACCCGTTTGTATTCTTAATAAAAAAATATTTTATTTGAAATGTATTTATGTATCAAGTACTAATATTTAATAAGTATTATATAATATATACCATTTATTCATAGACCATTTGACTGTTTTGATATTATGACTTGTGGTGGATGGTCTAAGGTCATAAGTCGTAACCTATAAGGCTAAGTCTGTAACATGTTTCTATGAATGTTTTTAATTTTCATTTGGATGTTTAAGACTTAAATATATAAAAGTCGTACCCACGAACCCAAATCTGACCCACGAACCCGCCAACTTGTGAACCTGTATAAATAAATGGGTTGGTGGGTCATATATGGGTTTATGTTCCAAACCCGCCAACCTGTGACCCGCCAACCCGTGACCTGTATATTTAAATGGGTCGTGTTTGGGTTGACATATTTTGACCCACCAACCCACCAACCCGCGACACGCCAACCCGAACACGACACGATTGTCAGGCCTAGTGTGCAATAAGGAGGTGGCACCTCCTAAAGTCAACCCTTCCTCCTTTGTTTTATGGTTTTGGCTGAGAAAGAGGAGAAATGAGAAAGAAAAATTGGGCCTTGAATGCTTAAGCCCATATTATGACTTAATTTGATCATCTTTGGCCCAAAATAAATCAAGGAATGATTTTTATGATCCATTAGGGCTAATTAGATTTGTTATGCTCCAATAAGGCCCATTAAAGATAACCTAGTTTATTTTAGGCTTATAAGGCCCAAAATATTAAGTTTTATGTTTATGGGTCCAATTAGGACCCATTTTAGATTTTTAGGTTCAAGATAGTTAAATTGGAAACTTATTGGTCCATTAGGCCCAATAAGGAAATCCTAGTCCAAAATGGGCTTAAACCGGGATTTCAAGGGTTTTCCAATTCTTTGTTGACTATTTGCAGTGCTTGAATGAAGTATTTGATGAAGTTTTGTTGTTATTAAATAAGCATCATACATGCTTTCACGTTGTTGGTTCATAGTTGACATAATTGTTGTAGTTAGAAGGCATCAAAATTCCTAGTTAAGACATCATCCCCCCGTTAGAGGGAATTTCGTCCCGAAATTCTTTTGAAAGCTAGATTTGAGAATGCGAGAATAGGTGAAGGTACTTCTGCTTCATCTGATCTTTGCGTTCCCATGTGAATTCTGGCCCACGCTTCGCGTTCCACCGTACCTTCACAATCGGAATGCGACTTTGCTTAGTACGCTTCACCTCCCTGTCCATGATTTCGACTGGTTCCTCGACGAACAGGAGATTCTTCTTGATTTCTATGTCATCAAGGGGAATGAAGAGGGTTTCATCGGATAAGCACTTCTTTAGACTGGAAACATGGAACATGGGGTGTACACTGCTGAGTTCAGTGGGTAGCTGTAGTCTATACGCCACTGGACCAATTCGGGAAAGAATCTCGAAAGGTCCAATGTATTGTGGATTCAATTTTCCCCATTTTCCAAAACGAATAACCACTTTCCATGGAGAGACTTTTAACAACACCCGATCTTCGACTTGAAACTCCAAGGGCTTTCGCCGTTTATCAGCGTAGCTCTTCTGTTGGTCGCGTGATGCTTGTAGTCGAGCTCTATTTTAAACTATCTTTTCAGTTGTTTCATGTGTGATCTCCGGTCCCGTCAATGTCTTGTCTGATGTCAGTTCTTTCACTAGCTGGGTGTCACCTACCTCAGCCCAACACAACGGTGATCTACATTTACTTCCATACAGCGCCTCAAAAGGAGTAACTTTGATGCTCATGTGGTAACTATTGTTGTATGAGAATTCGACTAAGGGTAAGTGGGTATCTCAGGACTTCCCAAAGTATATCACACATGCGCAAAGCATGTCTTCAAGTGTCTGGATGGTTCGCTCGCTTTGACCATCCGTTTGTGGATGATAAGCAGTGCTCATGTTGAGATGTGTTCCTAGAGCTTTTTGAAGTGATAGCCAAAAACGCGAAGTGAATCTACTATCTCTATCTGAGATGATAGACACTGGCACTCCATGGAGTCTCACAATTTCCTTGATGTATATCCTCGTCAACCTCTCCATCTTGTAGGGTTCTTTTATTGGCAGGAAATGAGCAGATTTCATCAATCTGTCGACTATTACCCATATGGTGTCCAATCCATCTGATGACTTGGGTAGCATGGTCACAAAGTCCATAGTAATCCTCACCCACTTCCACTCGGGAATTACTGGTTGCTGTAATAGTCCCGAGGGCTTCTGATATTCCACCTTTACTTTAGCGCAAGTAAGGAATTTGCTAACATAGGTGGCAATCTATACCTTCATGTTAGGCCACCAATAGTGTTGCTTAATATCCATGTACATTTTGTCTGACCCCGGATGGATGGAGTATCGCGTCTTGTGGGCTTCATTAATGACTACCTCTCTGAATCCCCCAAGTTTAGGGACCCAAATGCGGTTCATGAAATAGTATGCCCCGCCCTCTTTCACTTCGAGACTCTTTTACATTCCACGTAATGCTTCGCTTGTTTTGTTCTCTGCCTTCATGGCATCAGACTGGGCTGCCCTGATCTGAGAGGTTAAGTGGGATTGGATGGTTATGAAGAAAGCTTTCACGCGACGATTTGAGTATTCTTTCCTACTCAAGGCATCAGCTACCATGTTAGCCTTGCCTGGGTGGTACTTGATTTCACACTCATAATCGTTTAGTAACTCAACCCATCTTCGTTGCCTCATGTTCAACTCTTTTTAATTTAGGATATGCTTGAGGCTCTTGTGGTCCGTAAAAATGGTGCACTTTGTACCGTACAGGTAGTGCCTCCATATTTTTAAGGCGAAGACCACAGCTCGCAACTCCGGATCGTGGGTTATGTAATTCACTTCGTGTGTTTTTAGCGGACGTGATGCATAAGCTATCACCTTCCCACGCTACATAAGTACGCAACCTAAGCCCTGATTCGACGCATCGCAGTACAGTACGAAATCTTCTATTCCTTCTATTAATGATAGTGCCGGCGCACTGCAGAGTGCTTGTTTTAGAGTTCGGAATGCAGCTTCTTGCTAGTTCGTACATTCAAAGGGTACGCCCTTTTGTGTAAGCACGGTAAATGGCTTTGCTTTTTTGGAGAAGTTTTGAATGACCCTCCTGTAGTAGCCTACGAGGCCTAGAAATTGGCGAATTTCTGTGGGTGTTGTTGGAATTGCCCATCCTTCGATGGCTTTAACCTTAGAAGGATCCACGTGTATTCCTTCTTGGCTAACAACATGACCCAAAAAGTTCACACTACGAAGCCAGAACTCACACCTAGAGAGCTTCGCGTATAGCTTTTCGGTTCGCAGGGTTTCCAGGATTTGTCGAAGATGTTGGCCAAGGTCTTCTTCGCTTTGAGAGTAAACTAGAATGGCGTCAATGAAAACAATGACAAAGTTGTCGAGGAATGGTCGGCAGATTCGATTCATTAGGTCCATTAATGCGGTGGGGGCATTCGTTAGACCGAAGGGCATTACAACAAATTCATAATGTCCATATCGAGTTTGGAAAGCGGTTTTGGGGATATCCTCTTCCCAGACCTTGAGTTGATGGTAACCAGATCGCAGATCTATTTTAGAGAAATAGCTTGCTCCTTGAAGCTGGTCGAATAGATCATCGATTCGCGGGAGTGGGTAGCGATTTTTTATGGTGAGCTTATTTAGTTCTCTGTAGTCGATACACATCCTGAAGGTACCATTTTTCTTTTTGACAAAGAGAACCAGAGCTCCCCATGGAAAGAAACTGGGTCGGATGAATCCTTTATCCAAAAGCTCACTGAGCTGACTGGACAACTCTTGCATCTTTGCAGGAGCTAATCGGTAAGGCGATTTAGCGATGGGAGTGGCTCCTAGCACAAGGTCAATTCGAAATTCAATATCCGGGAATTCGCGAGCTACTGGAATACCTCGAATATTTGTCTCTTCCTTGGATTTGTCTACTATATGATCCAGGAACGTCAGGTCCTTCTTTCGCAGGTACTTCTGTGCCTTAATGCACAAGATTAGACAAAGGTTCGTGTTGGGTTTGTCTCCGTAAATAAATAGGGTTTTGTGATTTGGGATATGAAGGCGAACGGCCTTCTCGTGACACATAATTTCTACATGGTGGGGGCTTAACCAATCCATACCGATAATCACATCAAAACTCCTAATAGAAACAAGCATTATGTTTATTTGAAAGACGTGATGATTTAAGGTCAGGGTACATCCGATGTAGATTTCCCCAGTGGATTTTGTCTTCCTATTAGCCATTTCTATCGTGAAGGTTTCATTAAGTTTCTGGGGTTACTGTTTTAACAAGTGTTTGAATTCATTACTCATGAAACTTCATTATGCCCCGGTATCAAATAGGATGCATGCATAAGTGTGGTTTAGGAGAAACGTACAAGTAACAACAGTGGGATCCTGAACCACTTTTCCCTGTCCCATAGCTAGCACCCTTCCTACTCTTCTGTTCCCAGGGTTGTTGGTGTTGGGACAATTTCGATGGATATGCCCAGTCTTTCCACATCCATAGCAGGTGGGGCTTGATCCTATGTTATTGTCGCTATTGATGGTGTTGTTGTTGTTGTTGTTGTTGTTGCGGTTGTTGTTGTTGTTTCCTTATGGTTGGTTCTGGGGAGGATAGATCCGACAATACCTTGTTGTGTGACCCTTCCGATTGCAACTAGTGTATTGCATTTCCTTGAATTCGCCATTATGATGGTAATTGGACTTGTTGAACTTTTGGAGATTCCCAGAATACTGCTTGGGAGTGCTTGGATTAGCTGAGGCTGGAGCATGTGGTGTGAAGGGTACTTGGGTGGTTGCAGTGTTGACTGTCACTGTTTGTTGCTTATTTGTCGACTCTGAGCCTTGTCGCCCTTTTCTCTTGTTGTTCTTTCCTTTCTTGTTGTCATTCTCCTTCTTGCCTTCAATTTCCGCTGGCTTCTCGCCCTTTTTGTTTTTGTGGTCGTACAATTTCTTGGCCAATCTCTTGGCACTGTCGAAGGTTTTAGGTTTTGCAGCAATTACATTTCCTTGAATTGGGGTGGTCAATCCCCAGATAAATCGTTCGATTTTCTTCCCTTCAGACGTAATCATACCAAGGCACAGTAATGCCGGCTCGCTAAACCTTGATTTGTATGCATCTATATCAGAGTTTCGGACGGTGAGATCCCACAGCTCTTGCTCCATCTTCTGGATTTCGCCATGAGGGCTGAGTACTCAGTACTCAGCCATCAACATTTCTTTTAGCTCCGTCCATGGCATAGTGTTGGCTACATGGAGAGTCATGACCTCTATATGTCCATTCCACCAGGTGAGAACCTGGTCGACGAACGTGCACGCGGCAAACTTCACTTTCGCCTCCTCGGGGCATTCACATATTCTGAACACCGATTCCACTTTCTCAATCCATCTTTCAAGGATTATCACTCCACCCGTGCCATTAAAGGTTCGCGGCTTGGCATTGGTGAAATCTTTGTAGGAGCACATTTTGGTAGGTCCTTGATTGATCCTGTTGTTCGAACTTCCATCCCCTTGTCCGTTGACTCCTCCATTGTTCCCTTGGTGAATTTGTGCCATTGTTGCAGTGACTGTAGCAGATACAGCCGCTTGGAATGTAGTTGAGTCAACTTCGGGTGGGGTTGGCCCAGGGTTACTGCGAGTTGGTCGTTGAGGCATCTTTCTGTCATGGAACCGAAAGATGTTGAGTGTCTGTCTTTTTTTTGTGAGATTATGGTCCTATATACTAGGTGTGTGGCACGAACATAAGTAATTTCATGAATTAGCATACAATTATGGATATATAACACATAGCATATTACAACATCACAGTACAACACATAAAAATTTCCATTAATATTATCCGTACATTGATTCATGAAAATTTTGCTCGAAAGAGCATACATAAGTGGTGCAAGTTCGGCATCATAACGGCTCTATGAGTAGTGTAATCACTTAAACATAGAGTGGTGCATAATACTAGGGACTAATAAGGCTAATCCTAGTTGCGGTGGGATGTGCCAGGGAGTGGTGCTATGGAAGTGGACGCTCCCTGAAGGCGGGCCACCTGTCATTCCGCATCTTGGAGTCGAGCCTCCCACCTTATCTGCCTCATGTGGAACTCTCGGATAACCTCTCGTTTCTCCTGCTCTGCATGCTCGACCCTAGTCCACATCTGGTGCATCTGATCGGCAGTGCTCTAAGCTAGGTCGCCAGTGTTCCGAAATCGTCTCACTATGACCGGAAGGGCACGATCGGCCGGTCCTCCATCCCTCAGGTCATAAAACTCGCATGACATGCCAAACGGGGGTCGCTGTCCCTGCTGTCTGCTCCACCTCCAAAGATCAATACCCCAGGGGGGGTGTTGGACTAGTGGGGCCCACCCGATAAGCGGGCACCCTAATCGGGTAAGGGGGGTTGATGACTTCGGACTCCGCGTCCAGGTCACCATCTTCATCATCGTTGGGTTCCTCCTGGAGACCTCCTTTGGCTTCCTCTTCTTCCTGGTCCACCCCTGGCTCAGCAGGTCCATCCTCAGCTTCTTCCTCGGGTTCCTCTTCAGGCTCCTCCTCGAGTTCCTCTTTAGGTTCTTACAACCATCTGTTATTTCCCTGGTTAGGGAAATAGGGATCTCCGGGGTGATGGAAACCAGCCATGCTGTCTGTGAGAGTGCATAAACATGCTATCATTATTCCTAAGACGTTTTAATTATTATATAAGTAGTGTTGATGTTCTTTTTTTGGTGATAAAGGGATGATGTGACAACCCGAAATTTCCATTCTGAATAAACCATTTGTAGCCAATAGAAGTAGAAAAGTTACAGTGAAAATTCAGACTTCGGGTATAAGTTTGGCAGTTTTTCAGGATTTACACTTAAGGAGATATCAGGAGAGTGGATACACTAGGGTTTTGTGCAACACTGTTATTCCAATACTCTAGGATATTAGAGTTCGTTCCGAGAATAAAAATATTTTCTGCCAAAAATATTTCAGGACTATAAATAGAATTCTAAACCAAATTCATTCAGTATTCGCATTTCCAACTAGAGAAAAGCCATTTTCTCTCTCACGGATCTTCGAGTTTTCATCCCAAATCGTGAGTACACTTCTCTAGTTGTCTTATAATGCTTATTATGTGCTCAATAACTTAGATTACATATTAAATCTGGGAGATTCGGGAGTTTACCGCCCAAGAACGTTCTTGGACAGTAAACTCTAATATGTGGCTTAAATGCTACCTAGTCCTTCCCCCGTGATTTGTAACTACCTTAAGCTTGTATGCTAGTGTGTATATGACTAGAAAACATCAGAATCGGATCAAGACCCCAAGATTTGGGAGTTTACCGCCCAAGAACACTCGGAGAGTAAACTCCATTTTAAGGGCCAAAAGTGTCCCAATTCCCCTCAAAGCCTTAGAACTCAACATAGGGACTACCATTACATGTTTAGACCACCAAAACCATTAAGAATCAAGGGTGAAAGAGAGTTCACGGCCAAGGAGGTTCTTGGGCCGTGAACTCCATTTTTATGTGCCAAAATGCCTTAAAAAAACCCTCCTTAAGCTAAGAGACTAATTTGGGCATGTACCTAAATGAGTTTAGGACTAGCTAACACACTTAGAACACCAAGAGTAAGGTGTTCACGGCCTAATAGGTTCTAGGGCCGTGAACTCCATGAAATGGTGCCAAATGGTGCCATAAACTCTTCTAAAGCCAAGTACAAAAGCCTAGTTTAGTTCCTAGTTAATTTAGAGACTTGAAAACACCATAAACACCCTCCCAAGGGAGATTACGGCCATAATCTCCAAGGGAATATGGTCCCAGGGCCGTAAACTCCTAAAAGGAGTTATATTATGCCCTAAACTCTTCCATAAACCAAGCCATTAAGTAGAAATGCTTATTAGGGCCTTATAGAGCATCAAACATCAAATGGACACACAAGTATGAGTTCACGGCCGTAAACTCATGAGTTTACGACCGTAAACTCATTTAGTGGTGTCTTTAGGGTAGTGAACTCCCTTATGGAGTTTTCCTTGAGCCCTATACACAATAGCTTCCCCTACAAACACTTAGATGCAATTCTAGAGGCTAATAACACTTGATAAAGGTGTTTAGAATGTCCTAGGGTGTCTTGACTTGTTTATTAGGTTTTTATAGACTAATTTGTTACACATATGTGAAATTATATGTTAACTAGGATCATAAGTGTGTTCAAGACTTCACTTGACACCTAGCGGTCCTACCTCTTCAGTTCATCAGTATCACCCACAACAGGTGAGTTCATACCCCCTTAATCAATGTTTTAACTATTTTTAAATGTTTTATGGGGGGGGGGGATACAAGTAGAATCATGCTACTTATTATATCAATCACATGTGATTAGTAAGCAGCATTTAAATGATTTACCACTCATTAGCCGTTTTACTAAACAGTTTCCTTCAAATGATGTTCATAAACATTTTATATGTTTTAAAATTCCTTATTACACTATACATTTTACTCTGTATGTTTTATTTCAAACTTATTTACAATTGTGTTTCAAACAAATGTTTCCTTATACTTAAACTGTTTTATCAAACCCATGCCTTCGAAACCGTTTTATAGATCGACATCAAGTCGATCTTTTCTTAAATAATAATTATGTTCAAAGGTTTTACAAAACTTATTTTATGATTTTATATTATAAATTGCATGCCTCTATATGTATGGTTATATAAGTAATGTTTAAAAGACTTAGGAAGGCTATCCATCTTGTGTCCTTTTTCTCGATTTGGATGTCGACTGATAGAATATTGGGTACTCGTCCGAAGGTCGTTTAAATATTGGGTACTCGTCCGAAGGTCGTTTAAATATTAGTTATATATCATGTGTACATATAGTCATAAAAGGTCCTTCCAGTTCATCCCATGCCCTTGGGTAGCAAGGGTATACATCCATGTCCATACGTACCGGTTAGATTACTAGTAAACTACCATATGGGTAGTTTAGGAAGATACTAGAACTATTACTAGAACACAATATCATACTATGAGTCAGTTCATTCATGAGTCAATACTTACTACTAGAAGAACATATACAAGTATTATAGGAAGAGAACATATACAACTATACTAGAGAAGAACATATACAACTATACTAGAGAAGAACATATACAACTATACTAGAAGGAGAACATATACAACTATACTAGAACAGTTCATTACATTACATAAATATGAATACGTTAATTATTGTGATATGTATCGGAGCATGCCTTAAATGTCATGGCCCGGGTTGTAGCCAGAGTCTCTTGAAGGGTGAGCATGGGTTTGCGTATAGATCTATACTAGATTGACTATCCTACACCTTGCTGCTAGCTACAGCGGGACCTGCAGGTCTGCGGGTGCCAAACGTCATTCCGTTTTACGACCATTCTTATGTCGATGTTACCAGTCAATAGTATGGTTCAATTAATCACATGATGCCTTAATATAAATCCGGTTTAAGGTAGTTAGTACAACAGTAGTTCCTATAATACAACACTACAGTACTACATTTATTTTCCCTTACATATATTTAGTGATCTTTTCACTTAAACATTTAATATAAAAACTATATTTTGATAATGATAGTTACACTTGGGAAAATTACACACGTTTACAAGAAACGAACATATAGAACAGTTAGGTCTTAGTAGAAGACTACATTAAGAACATTTAGGTCTTGGTAGAGGACACCCTTATATAATAGTAGGAATCATAGGGATTTCTAGAGTTTTTCAAACGTTTACAGTTGTTTTACAAACATTTTTAAACTTACAATTCATTTACATTTTCCATACTTACCGTTCATAAACTTACAAATTCTTACGTACAAATTAAGACACTAAAATACTTATGATCTCACCAGCTTGAAAGCTGATACTCGCTTTCAAAATTACTTGTATCCTCAGGTCATCATAGACAGGTACCGATGCAAGGAGAAAGGAAGATGGAGCTTGTTCAAGACTCATCTTTCATTTTGATTTATGCTTTAATGTTTATCAAAATTTGACAGAACACTTGTATAATAATTATATTATTAATGCAATGGATGATGTTGTTGCTTGTTTACTACTTTTCATTATTGTGATACTGTACATGACGTCCTCCGCCCCAGAACGTTTCCGTCGTTCTTGGTTTTGTGGTGTGACAGTATGTTTTTAGGTTTTCCTACCATCGTGATTTCCTCGGGACATGTGATAGTTGTACCTCGGAGGAAATGTAGTTGATCAGGCTACATCCACTCATTGATACAACTATGAACAGTCCCGGCTTAACCGAGATGCTAGCATTATCTTGTTTGGTTTGGTATTATGCTATGTTTCCTAATTCACACAAGCAAAGATGTTTTATCGCTGTGTTTTATTTGTTTTGTTCAGAGTTGTGTTAGTCCGTCTTTGGTTTATATTTGCATATCAATGTGTGGTTAGATAAGCAAGTTCACTATAAACAGAGCTCTGATACCAACCTGTCACACCCCCGAACCAAACGGCGGAAACGTCCGAGGGCTCGCGTGACTTTAATTGAATATCGTCACAATGAATATACATGAATCATAACATAAACATCACCATGCATCAATATATTACAACTGGAAATGTTCACATCAAGTACATTGATTTAACATTTCAAATCCATACAAACATTGTTTGATATATTTCAAAAGCAAAAACACCCTAACACACTTGGTACTTATTCCTCGGCTTACCTGTTACCTGAGAATACAAGTTATTTTGGAAAAAACGTCAACATATGAAATGTCGGTGAGTTCATAAGCAAAGTTGTGAATAAAATGATTTGTATAGTTTGTAAAACCTAGAAAATCCGATATTTTCTGAAAAGACATTTGTTTATCAAAGTGTGAAGATCCATAAGTTGATGCATGAATGAATTCAAACATATATGTAAAAAGGGTGTTTTGTATTATAGTTATAGAATTTCTGAACGAATACTATTGATTTTCCCCGGAAAACCCGATGTTGAAAGATATACGTGATTACAAATTTTGTACCGTCACATCGAATGAATATTGATTTCACCACCTTGATTACTGTTGAATAACGTCTTAATTTCCGTCTACTTTGATTACTCATAAGCCTTAGCGAACGAAGAGAAAAGCGCACTATGTCCTGCTACTATCGTAAGTACCTTAGGCTGTCGGGGATGCGAAAGACACGATGGTCCAACTCACATTTGATTACTTTGATGTTACTAGCAATACTAATGGGCCACTAGGGCCCAATAGCACATAAAAGCTATTGAAAGTCCTTTTATATGGAATTGGGTCATAGGAGGCCCAGTAACATATAAGCGTTATCCCTTTGGGCCCAAAGATCATGTTAATGGACTTGCAAGGCCCAACAAGCATGATTTAAAACTTCTAAGCCCAAAGTTTGAATAATTACTCATCTTAGGTTTCGCATATCTATTGGAGGGTTCGATTTTACGGTTGTTGTAATGGTATCGATTCAAGACCGATCGATTCGTTTGTAACAATATTTTGAGTTAAACGTGTATTCATCTTTTGATTTTTCGGCAGTCGTGGTTTTTGTATTTTGACACCTTTCTTTTTATAAAAATAACAAGTTTAGTCCTTTATATAAAAGAAAAGACATTTTTTTACCCTTAAAACATTTTCTTGACACCTTTGTATCATAAATTTGTTGAAATGATGGTTTTAACTCAAAATTGATTTTGTTAACTATTTTAGTCCTTTTAGAATAGTAGTTTTCGATTAAAACCCAACTTTTCACAATTTTTACAGTTTTGGCCCGAAATCCAAAAACTTTACATTTTTTTTTATCATTTTTGGAAATAAAAAGCATTTTTGACCCTTGAAATAGTTTTACTACCCTTTTTATCCCCTGCTTTGAAGAAAGTTTCATTTCAGCCCCTTTAGTTGTCATTTTTCGCAATTTTGGGCTTATTAGGCCAAAAGGCCCAAAATTAGCCCATTAAGCTAAAAATTTACATTTCAAGTCCTTTGAAAATTTTAATATTCAGAAAAACAATTATTCAAACTGTTTTGACTCTTTTGGCCCTTGAGAAACCGTGACTTGGCAATTTTTAACCCAAGTTTTGGATTTTTGACAATTTAAGCCCAAAAATGGGTTTTATGTTGGAAATATGTTCATCATAATCTTATAAGTTATTATTCTTGACTTGTTTAGTGTAAAATAACTCAGATCATGTTTTTTTCCTTTCTCATGTCATAGATCTCGAGTATCCCCCTTTGTGGTTACATGTTCATCATAAAAACACATAAAAGCACACATACATGCATAAAATCACACATAGCATACACATACACATACATCTACACATTTTCTTGTATTCTCCCCCATAAAACACATAAAAATCGAAAAGAGAGGGGTATGAAGCTCACATTGAGTTGTGGGTTCGGTTTTTGAAGAATAATGGAAGTAAGTGATGTGATTTTCGGCTATAGCAATCTTTCTTGGAAGATCTCGAACTTAAAGAATTTTCTAGGAGTGTGATCACCAAAAACTTGTTTATAAGGAATGATCTTACAAGAGAGAAGAGTTGTATAACTTAGACATGTAAAAACTTACCAAAGAATGATGATTATCTTGAGAAAATCTCTTGAAACATAAGCAAAAGTCTTGAGAATTTTTGGAAGAAGAAATGGATGAGTTTAAAGAGACTTAGAGAGAGATGTTTGTGATGTGTGTGTGTTTTGGGAAGCTCTCGGTCGAGAGAAGAAGAGGGGGGAAGAGAGAGACTGAGGTGACTGTCTAGATACATGTTAGTCCATGCATGGGTGCATGGTGTGCAATAAGGAGGTGACACCTCCTAAAGTCAACCCTTCCTCCTTTGTTTTGTGGTTTGGGCCGAGAAAGAGGAGAAAGGAGAAAGAAAAATTGGGCCTTGAATGCTTAAGCCCATATTATGACTTAATTTGATCATCTTTGGCCTAAAATAAATCAAGGAATGATTTTTCTGATCCATCAGGGGTAATTAGATTTGTTATGGTCCAATAAGGCCCATTAAAGATAACTTATTTCATTTTAGGCTTATAAGGCCCAAGATATTAAGTTTCATGTATATGGGTCCAATTGGGGCCTATTTGAGAGTTCTAGGTTCAAGATAGTTAAATTGGAAACTTATTGGTCCACCAGGCCCAATAAGGAAATCCTAGTCTAAAATGGGCTTAAACCGGGATTTCAAGGGTTTTCCAATTCTTTGTTGACTATTTGCAGTGCTTGAATGAAGTATTTGATGAAGTTTTGTGTTATTGAATAAGCATCATACATGCTTTGACATTGTTGGTTCATAGTTGACATAATTGTTGTAGTTACAAGGCATCAAAATTCCTAGTTGTGACATTAATTAAGGTTTTAGCATGTTTTGGTCCCATAACATGGTTTTTTAGAATATGAGTAGCGCTAGGCCATTTGAGCTGTCCTTTTGGACTCTTGGGAGTGCATGGAGTCATAAAAATTGTATCTTGGATGTTAAGACTCAATTATGCATGTTTAAGTAACCACCTAAGAGAGTTAGAAGGATTAATCATGGTTTAAGTCCCATTAAGGCATGTAATAGTATGAATTTCACAACTTTATGGCTTCAAAAAATATTATGAGCTTGGATCTAAGTTTTAGACATATGAGCTTAAGAGATTAAGACATGGGTGCAAGTTTGGGCTGACTGACCAATACACCGGGCGTAGTCTAGAGTACGTTATGCGTACTGGGCCAGTGCCCGATTTCGGATCATCAGCGTATGTTGGGCGTATGAGCCATGTACGTCGCGCATATGTAGTTTGTTGACATTGGTTATTTTTGGGCTCGGGTATTCTTTGGCTTTTGACTTGTTTAGGATTGGGCCTTAGGCCTACCTGTTGTAGCAAGACATTTGTGGGCTTTAGGCCATGTTGGGTACTCTTGGGCCATATTGGGCCTTAAAGGCGTCATAGTTGGGCTTGGATGCCTTTTTAGACTTGTGTGGATTTGGGTTGTGGTGGGAGGGAGGGCCAAAGAGGCAAGGGTAAAGAAACCCTTTTTGCCTTAAAGTCAAGAATGAGGGTTTGGACTTTTGGGTTAGAATATTTGCCAAATTTCTAATTAGGGTTTTATACTTGTGCCTTAAGGAGATGATTTCGCAAGTCATCCACTGAGTGTGATTTGATACCTTCAGTCTGAGGTTAGTTTCCTTTGCTATACATGTGGGTCGAAGGCACTAATGCTGACCCCCTAGTTTATGACATAGTATGATGATTGTCTTCGTGACAATTCTTAGTTATGCCTATGTTTGCTTGATGAATTTGTGATTCTTTGTTATGATACTATATGGTAGTGGTAGGGGTGAAATCAACTCGCTATCTGGTTAAAATAGACCAAATGGGATTGGAAGCACCTAGATATGCTTGATAGTATCCTGTTGAAATAGACCGAAGGGGATTGCAAGCACTCAGATAGGCTTGATGGTATCCGGTTGAAATAAAACGAAAGGGATTGCAAGCACCCATATATGCTTGATTGTATGTTTGTATGGTGTGTGGTAATTTGGGGGAATCACTAAGCTTTGTGCTTACAATTATCAGTTTATGTTTCAGGTACTTCCAGTTCAAACGGGAAGAGCCAGGCTTGATCGCACTGCATCACCATACGAAATCCGCATTTTGAGATTTGGGGAATTTTGTACTCTGATAACATGTTGCTATGATACACTTTTGTCTTTTTTAATATTGGTATCGTATGATTTAAATGAATTTAAAAACAAAATTTTATCAATTTTTGCGATGTTACATTGAAGCCTCTTTATCACTCTTAATGACCTAAAATGAATGAAACATGCATTAGACATGCATGTCCATAAAATAGTTGACTTTGTTACTTATGGGGTGAAGGGAAAAACTTCTAGAAAGTGTGGGTTTGTTTCTTTTGTCATTAGAATTCTTGATGACCTTTAGATCCTAGGGTTGGAGATCTTGTCCTAATGGAGTGTCTTAATGGATAAAGTCTAAAACTTTTTCTAAAAAGACATTAGGAAGGTGTAGATCTTGGATTTGGAGCCCTAGAAAATGAATTAAATGCAGCTTAACCAAAATAAGCCATTAAAACTGGTCCCAACAGCGTGGTGCTAGGCCACCACCACGGCGCGACCAGAGACGAGTCGATTGTCTTGTCGTTTTGTGCCTGTGAAGTGGAAAAGGAAGGCCATAATATGGAGGGGTGCTGATGACATTGCCTTTGTCTTTGACCATTGAATCTTTGATATGAGTTGACTTTAGGCTAACTCTTAGTTTTTAGGAAGTGGACTTGGGGTGTACCCTGTATGAGTGTTTAGGTGGGGTGTATCACCTATGTTTCGGTAGTAAGGGCGGTAGCAGTTAAGTATCGATCGAGAGGTGACTCTCTTCAATGTACTCATGGCTCGAGGACACCAATTTTGACCCAATAATTTATGTTTGTAGGATGATAGTTGTATTTGTGACATGTGCGGACAAACCTGTATGTGCTTGTTGTCTTTGTAACTCTTGCTGACATGACTGTATGGTCAACTACCGGGGGTGAACTAGACCAGTACCAGCTAAAAGATACCGAAGGAGTTGAAATAGACTCATGGGGTGAAATTGATTTGTATCGTTTGAATAATATCGAAGGAGTAGAAATAGACTCAGAGGGCTAAAATAGACCCATACCGGTTGAGAGATATTGAAGGAGTTGAAATAGACTCAGGGGTGAAATTGACCCAATCTAGTTTCAAGTTGTTATGTATCTTTACTATGGGGTACTTTGGGGAAACTCACTAATCTTTGTGCATTCCCTTTTATATTTATGGTTTCAGGTACTTCTTGTTCGAAAGGGAATTGCCCGACATGATCGTATAACATCCACTAGTGTTCTGCATTTTATAATATGATTTTTACTCTAATAACTAATTTATACATTATCACATTTTGATGAGTTTTGGAATGAATGAATGATGGTTTTGGTATATTTAAATGAAAAAATTTTACATAGTATTTTTGGGACGTTACCACTCGATCTCTCCTCGGAAGATACAATGAAAACATCTCATTTATCATCTTAATATTTTGAGCTAAATATTTATGTTTAATGATAAATGATACTTAATATGCTTTGAATTTTTTATTTTATAGATAAATTCGTAGCTAAGAAGAATAATGAGCTAAAAGAGTTGAGAATGAACAAATAAAGATATAGACAAAATTTGGAGAATGTGACGAGTCCAGAACCTATACATGATGCATCGAGTTAGATAATGTCAACAATAATGCAAACACTTAAAAAGGCAACACTTATATAGGCCTTGCGAGCTGCGTCGTCTGTAGTATCTATAAATACACCTCCCCCCAACCTTAAAATGTATACACCAAGTCCTAACCATGTTCAACATGTCAAAATTTTGAATGCATGGTCCATAAAGTATGATTGGAGTCGAAGTACACCTTTGAAGTGGGATTTATAAGATCGAAGAGCATAAACATTAGATTGTCTCATTGGTTTGTAGTTGCTTCTATATTTTGTGAAGTCAATGTGAATTTTTACTATTTTTCTACTCTAATTATGGGCTAATCCGATGTACTTTTTCTCTTATGTAGATGAACACCATTATATTATGCTTTTATTAAATAGATTGAATTTATTAGTTGATTAGTATATTATGCTTGCTTGTTTGAAGAACCTTATATGTTAAAGTTATGTATATACTTATCAATCGGTGCAAATATATATATATATATATATATATATATATATATATATATATATATATATATATATATATAGGTTCAGGTTCATTTGAGACCATTTTAATTTTGTGAGACCGTAAGACCAAATATAAAAATAATTTTAAAATGCAAAATAAATGGAAAAATCCAAAAATTCTTTATTTAAATATTATTTTCGGAACTTGAATTAATTAAAAAAAATAAAATAAAATAAAATAAAAAATAAAAATAAATAAATAAAAAATAAAAAAAATCCCGTTTTTTTTTTTGAAAAATACGTGAAATATTCTAATAGAATATTACACTAACATATTCTAAAAAATAATTTTAAAATGCAAAATAATGGAAACATCTAAAAATTCTTTTTTTAAATATTATTTTCGTAACTTGAATTAACTAAAAAAATATAAAAAAAATTCAATTTTTTTTAAAATACGTAAAATATTCTAATAGAATATTGCACTGCACATATTCTAAAAAATAATTTTAAAATGCAAAATAAATAGAAAAATCCAAAAATTCTTTTTTTAAATATTATTTTCGGAACTTGAATTAACTAAAAAAAATTAAAAATAAAATAAAAAAATACGTCTCACGGTCTCACAAAATTAGACCGTCTCACATTAACCTAACCCTATATATATATATATATATATATATATATATATATATATATATATATATATATATATATATATATATATATATATATATATATATAGTTTAGAGGAACAATCTACTTATATGTTTTTAAATCATAATTAATTTACAACCAATAAAATGTTATGACTACAAATTGACCAAATGCTAGGATGATTAGATGATAAATTAATGAACTTTGATGTGTAAGATTGTATCATATGACCATTATGTGCAACTAATTGGTTTCCATAAACACCGAGATCAATCCATATAACAAATCTTTGCTAATACGAATTTAATACTAATTATTTAAATAGTTAATTATATGATCATTGTGAATTGTCTTTATAATTATTAGGATTATAGTTAATTGTATGATCACCATAAACGAGGGGGAATTCAAATCCATATGAAAGTACCTTAAATATTCTACATTAATTCCACTTTAGTTTTCGATTATGTAGTTTAAACTGTGTTTAACTTAATTTAATGAACTACACCTTTAATTTTTTTTGATAATTTCATTATTAGTTTTAATTTAGTGAACATAAATCGTACTCATTGTCTAAATGTTCAGCAACCCAATACTATCTTACTTATATTATGATTCGACTGAGTACATTTAATATGTTGTATGTTAGTTAAGAGTTTTGTTGAAATGGTTATATAAATATAAAACTTATTTATTTTTAGTATATAAAATCACATATCTTCTTCAATTATCCTAAATCGGATTTCGTGATATCCAGAGATAATTAGGTCGAAATCACAGATTTTGGAAAATGTTTTTATACTCGAATCTAAAATTACCCAAGTGTATTATTGAAAATCGAAACCAAAAATTTAAATTGTTTTATTTATTTTATGATAATGCATTATGTAATGTATTTTGAATGATAATATCAAAATTTTCTTTTATTTTTATTCCTTGTTACATATGTTACAAAAGTACCTATGGTAGCATTCTAACTAATTAGGGTAATGTATTTACAAAATTAGTCTTAAAGAAAATCAAAATATCAAAACTATTAAAATCCATGAAAAAAAAATCAAAACTAGGGTTAGATTCATCGTACTACTTTTGTTTGCTTCAATTGGTTTTTTTCACGTTGGGTTGAGGAAGACGGTGTTTAGTCGTTTTCATCGACTGATTTTGCATTTAAAATACATTTTTTTTTGTGTCAACTGCTACATAGTTCTTCGTCATAACACAAAATACCAACAATCATCCGAAACATGTACTTGGCAATCCGAAAATTGTATTTCAAAATCCGAAATGGCTGTTTATTACCAGGAAGATATATTTTAATAAAACATAAAATTAGTATGAAAACATACAAGATCTAATCAAAAATAAATTAGTCGAACTGAATAATACTTTTATCTTGGTCATAAAAACATAAATTATCACTGGTTATCGTAATTTTGTGAATATCCGTTTAATAATTGAAAGCTCACAAGTAGGAATATATACAAGTAAGATATGCAGGTTGGATTGATACTAAGAGTTAGCTAGCTATCATAATAAAGCCAAATTTTGGACCAAAATAAAGTAAATCAGATGCATCCTCGTGAACTTTGGGACGAGAAACTTCACGACGGTGGGGTATTTAAATAAATCATCAACTACGAAGTATTTTATGTCACTTTTGTTGTTGTTATTAATATTATTATTGATGTTTTATCTGATTGGTTTGTAGTGTAAGAATGAACTCACATCACCTACTCGATGAAAAACCAAACATCTTAAATGATTAAAGAAAAACGCCCTCGTGACTAAAATATATGGAGAACCGTAACCATGTTCTATGTCACCGTTGATAACTAGTTTACTTTTATTTTTTATTGTAAATTGTAAATTGGCGTTGCCATAGTTATATTTTACTTCGTATTTTCATGTTATATATAGTTATTAATAATTTTTTAGTTGAACTTTTATGTTGGTCCGTTCCCGATTTAATCAGTTCAACTGTCGGGTCAAACCGATTTCTAGCAAGTTTATGTTTTTCTTATTTTCACATACGCAACCCAATTTCTAGAAAGTTTATGTTTTTCTTAGTTTCACATACACACATACATGCACACACATTCACCAAGAAATAAAATAGATTATAATGCGGAAAGAAAATATAATTTTAAATAAATACAAGTATATCAAAAAATTTCATAATATTTATCATGCGTTTTTATTTGATTTAAAAATATCTAATTAAATTCGAAAAAACCACCAAAGTTTGTTATGCAAAATGTTAATAATATATATGTTTTTATTCAGTTTCACCGGTTCAACAGATTTTTTTATAAAAATATGCTCGCTTATTTTATAAAACTAGTACTTGTTGAAATGTTATCTTTTCCAATTATCGTTCCAACCCCTCCGAACCGGTTTTTAAAACAATGGTTATTAAAGAGTCTAGGAGCAACCATAATTTAGATTATTTAGATAGCATGAAAAAAATATTCAAAATCATTTTTTTGAGCACGAATCGAAATAGTTTAAAGTTTGAAATGATAAGAAAAGTATTAGTTTAATACCATGTGTTCTACAATTTTTTTATATTGTGGAATCAACTTATTACAATTACGTTTGTAACATTTACTAATTCTTCATCAAAACAGAACACACTTAAAAACTCATCACCGATTCGATTTCTTACATTCGATTTCACATTATTTATAAGTTGTCAACCATTTTTATATTTCTATATGACTCGCAAAATCAAGTGGTTAGTGGATGGTGACGAAAACTCTAGGTTTTTCCATGGATCCTTAAAAAACTCAAACAGGAAAAACAAAATCCATGACCTAGCTGTTAACGGTTCCGGGATGTGTGACCCCAAATTAATCAAACAAGAGGCTTTCTTATTCTTCTCCAACAAATTTAAGATAGATGGCCCTCCCGCCCACCACTTATCTACCCGCTTTTCAAACAACTATCTTTGCAAAACCAACGCTCATTAGAACTTCTCATCTTAATAGATGAAATAAAAAACACGGTTTGGTGTTGTGGTAATGATAAAGCTCCCGAACCTGACGGATTGACTTTCAAGATTATTAAAGACAATTGGGATCTAATGAGTGGAGATATCGTCAATTTTTATAGACATTTTGAACACCATGCTTCCTTGGCTTCGGGTTGTAACTCGGCTTTTATTACACTAATTCCCAAGGTAACCTACCCCTTCACACTCTCAGACTATAGGCCGATCAGCCTTATAGGTTACATGTACAAGATTGTAGCTAAGATCCTTGCAGTGAGATTGAAATCTGTTATCGGTTCGGTTGTTAGTGAAGCTCAATTTGCGTTCATCCCTAGACGAAATATTCTAGATGGGTCTTTAGTTATCAATGAACTCTTCTCTTGGGCTAAACAATTCAAACAAAAGATTTTCCTATTCAAAACTGATTTTGAAAAAGCATTTGACTGTTAAAATTGGAATTACCTTGACACTATTATGATGCAAATGGGTTTTGGAATTACTTGGAGGAAATGGATTCGATGTTGTTTAGCTTTGTTGATGACATCCGTGTTAGTCAACGGGTCACCAATATAGGAGTTCCCCACATCAAGAGGTGTTCGACAGGGAGATCCCTTGTCTCCATTCTTGTTCATTATAGCAATGGAAGGCTTGAATGTGTTTGTAAAAAGTGCAAGCAACAATGCGTTAATTCAAGTTATTAAATTACCCAACGGTGGACCCATGATCTTGCACATACTCTACGCTGATGAAGCCATCTTCGTGGGAGAATGGTGCAATGCAAGTCAAACGTCCCAAAAATTACGACAAAAAATTTCATTTTTAATTATTATATAAAATCATAGTTATCAAAATCATCTCATCAAAACATAAATAGTAATATTCCATATCAAACATCTGTCAAAAATATCGGAGTAACATCCCAGACTAAAACATCATGGTGTGTGCAATACACTTATCCCGAGCTCTTCCCTTTGCTACCGGAAGTACCTGAAACCAAAACTGTAAACTATAACCACGAAGCTTAGTGAGTCTCCGCAAACTACCACATACCATACATTTAATCACATATCTCATATAAACATATCATGGGCCTCGTCACTTCATCGGGCCCCGCCCGACATCGGCAATGTCCGTCATCGGGCCCGCCCGGCATCGAGAAAAGCTCGGTATACATATAATCATATCAAAAAATACACATAACATAGACATATAAAAATTCCTTGGGCCCTGCCCGACATCGGACCGAAATCCGGAAACATACAATGCAGACACATGCAAGAACCACGAAGACATCAAGCATACAAACATTCATTGGGCATTGCCCAACATCGGATCTAAATACGGAAACATATAAACCTACATCGGGCACTACCTGACATCCGATCGTAATCCAGAACATATGAACAAATATTGGGCACTCCTCAGTATCGGACCTTAGTTTGGAATATACTAAAATACATATACAGGTCGGCATTGGTGCCTTCGACCTATTCATACAAGAGGAAACTTACCTTAAATATAAGATGCTAGCTGAAATGTCTCTTATTCAGAATCAACTCTACTCACTCCCAGAATCAAAACAACCCCTTAGATACCATTTCATACCCATAACCCCTTAGGGTAAAATATGGTCAAAGTCAAAGCCAACAGTCCTTGTTCACTCAACTCGTTGAGTTTTCCCTTCAACTCGCCGAGTTCCCATGAATCACAGAATTGTGATTTTGCGAGCCAAATCGTCGAGTTCTTCCCTATCACAGAATCGTGACTCTTCTATTCAACTCGTGGAGTCCATCCTTGAACCTTTTGAGTCCATCCTTGAACCCGTCGAGTTCCTCTGTCTGTTAGCCCCTTCTTTCTCATTAAGCCATTACACTTCAGGCCTAGACCTTATACTTCGAATCTCAACTAGAAATGCCTTTAGAAGGTTAAAGTTTACAACTTTACCCATTAATACCTTTCCTAAATGGGTTAAGCTTAAACCCTAACCCAAGAAGGCAAAAGTCTTAATCCCAACATCACCAAAACTACAAGGTTAGACCATGAGATCATAGATCAATTAACCCTTGTGTACTAGGGCTTACATTAGGTAATTACTATACAACTCGCTATTCTAATGAGAGAACATCAATTGAAAATTGCATATATCTAGATTTACTTAACCTAATACTGTGGTAAGTAATGAACCAAACCGATAAAACAATGTTGCATACTCATCGGGAGTGTGTAAGATCCTTAAACATAGCTTAACGGGGTTTACGAACCTTGCGTTGAGAAGCCAAACTCTCAAAAAGGTCACAAAAGAAGCCTCTCCCAATCTCTTTCGCTTTATCTCTCTCTATTTAAAATCTCTCCCAAATCTCTCCAAGTACGTGAAATCTCTCCAAAATCTCTCTAAGTATGAGAAACCTCTCCAAGTACGTGAAATCTCTCCCAAATATCTCTAAGTATGATAAATCTCTCCAAGTATGTGAAATCTCTCCCAAATCTCTCTCAAAAGTTCCTTTAACTTTTCATAGTCTTTCGGGTCATCCCGACCCTTAACCGGGTCAAAAACCGCTTAAAACGGGGTAAAACGAGTAAAATAGGCTTACGGACCCGAAACCCGTCCTTTTGGGCCGAAGCCTCTTAGAGCCGAAAGTCCCCTATAGGGACTGAACCCTGCTGACCCGAAGCCCTACGAACCAAGGAACCGAACCTGAAACCCCAATGGACCGAACCCGAACCTTTTCTCTCGGACCCGGACCTCGCATGGACCTTCACTTCTTACCTCTTTCGCTCCATTTCGCCTTCGGGCCCAGCAACATTGGGACCGAACCTCGGCCCATTACCGAGAGGTCTCGCAGGTAGGCCATTTCTTCCCGGTTTTTGACTAGTTTTGAATTTTAGGCCCGTTTTTAATTATTTTAACGCGGGATTTTCACCCAAAACTTTATCTTAACATATAAGGCCCCATATTTATTAATTAATCATGTTTTGGGGGATAAATCTTATCCAAGAAGAGTGGGTGAAGTACAAGAGATGGAGTGTTGACTTTTCTTTAGTTTAGACACAAGCAACCACCCATACCCACTCCATGACGAACCCATACCCCTTCCCACCATCCCTAGTCACTTCATAGTCCTTTCCCGCTCATTTCCCAGCCATACTCACGTTCTAAGAGCTGGAAAACTCACCCTCTCTCCTCATTCTCACTCATTTCTCTCATTTCCACCCAAAGAGCAAACACTTTTCTCTCAACTTCTCTCTTTCAATTCTGATTTTTCCAACGCTTTTTCCAAGACTTTTCTTCATCATTTGGTAAGTATCATCATCTTTCATGTGATTATTACACTTCCTTTTAACTCAAATCATAGATCCCTTACACAAACTCTATCATATTTGTGTTAGTTCTACGAATCTTCTTGCAACATTCTAAGTGTTCTTGACTTGAATACTTCCTTTCTTCAACATCCATCCACTGGAATCACCCAAGGTGATTTTATACCCCTATCGTTTGATGTTTTCTTAAGTTTTAAAGGGGGGGGGGGGGGGGGGGAATACAAGTTAAAATACCAAGAACACAACTAAACTTCTCCAACAGCTTTCATCGGAAAGTTTGAACTCAAATCATGGACTGTTTTGGACAATTTAAACATCTTCTTTTTCAAAACTATATCAGGTTCAAGTACCTGATATAGTTTTTAGCTTTAAAATGGCTACTTTCACATCTCCATACGATTTTTCTACAATTTATGGTGATTTTTACAAAACTGCCTATCATTTCAAGAAAACATCTGGACTAGTCTCTGATTATGGACTTTTTCACCCAAATTGGAGGTTCTTAAAATCATGAGAAAATTTATGAACAAACTAGACTCCTTTTCCAAACTCACAGAATTTACGGATTCTGATTTTCACCTTTAATGATTTTTCTATGAATTTTCTAAAAACAGAATGGAAATGGTAATACTAGAAAATGTTTTCAATTTCATTTACACCTTGTAACTTGTTGGACAAGGAGTGTACCTTCATGTGATAATATGTTATTACCATATATGTCATTTTGTCTTGTCATATAGACATACATCAGTTAACAAATGGATTTTCTCTATATTAAGCATGGTAAATGATAAATTGTTATAAACAAATTTACATCCATTACATACAAGCATTTGGTAAGCTAGGACAAATATAGTTTATGAATACTACAACTACCCTTATTTTGATAAACTATAATAGGTAGAGTTTATGATTCACTTACATAATAAACACATTACTAAAGGTATTACATATATAAAAGGGGTTATTACCACTACGAATAACTATGATAAACTATAATAAGTATAGTTAAGTCCATTACACCCCCACAAGTAAGTACGCTAATTATAATCGGTAGAAATAGGTTGCATGTACATTACAAACGATAAGATAAACTATAATAGGTATAGTTTATGTTTCATCTACACTACAAACTTATTACAAGAAGGGATTTCATCATCACCATCACTTTTGATAAGCTATAATATGCATAGTTCATGTTCACTACCACTATTGCTATTTGATTAACTATGATATGTATAGTTTATTTCCACCATCACCATCACTTTTGATAAGCTATAATATGCATAGTTCATGTTCACTACCACTATCGCTATTCTATGAACTATGATATGTATAGTTTATGTCCACCATCACCATCACTTTTAATAAGCTATAATATGCATAGTTCATGTTCACTACCACTATCGCTATTTGATGAACTATGATATGTATAGTTTATGTTCACCATCACCATCATATTTGATAAACTATAATATGCATAGTTCATGTTCACTACCACTATCACTATTCGATGAACTATGACATGTATAGTTTATGTTCACAACCAGTACTACTATTTCATACACTACACTAGGATTTGGTTTCGATCTTTGGTTTTAAGACTACATTCTATCTAGAATTGTTAGTTTTCAGCTACAATTTCTAAGTGTATATGCTAGAGTTATATAGAATTTAGTCGTGATCGACTTAGAATTGGTGGGTCCGCTTTATTTCCTGTTCCTTGTTTCGTTGTGGGCCTAGGGCAGAACCATTACATTCGACGGTTTATTTAAATTTAATTTTATATAACTTATATACACTTGGAGATTATGGAAGGAAATTATTGGAAATTCTAGGATGCACAAATTCATAACATGGAAACTTACAACTCACTTTTCAAGGAAAATATTGGATTTTATGGAATCCCTTTACCGCTTTTACAAGGAAAACAGTTTATTTCTCAATTTAAAACTCTTATGGACTCACCAACCTTTGTGTTGACACTTTTTCAAACAAATTGTATTCTCAGGAAATCACTAAACTGGTAATCAACTGCTTCCGAGGACGGGACGCTAAGGTGTAAAATTCAAAACTTATTTGTCATCATGATGTAATTGATTTTGAAACATGTAAACTTACTCTATGATGTAACTCTTTCAATTATGTTGATGATGGTTGTGTTTGCTTTCTTCACTATTATACTCGTTGTCATGATACTATACATGAAGTCATCCACCCCCGAACGTTTCCGCCGATCTGGTTTGGGGGTGTGATAGATTGGTATCAGAGCATTGTTTATAGTGAACTAAGTATATCGAACCATATAAGATATACAAACTATAAATACAATTGGGGCTGAAAGTCTCTGATTTATCATTTTCCAGATAACTATACTTTTAGAAACAAATAGTTTCTCATTAAAAAGTACGAGCACATGCATACACACTAGGGTCAATATCATGGTGGGATGGGACAAAAGTGGTGATTGTTGAATAGTACGAGTAGGCTTGGGGATGTATAGTAAGGTCTGGGAATGAAATAGCCAGATCAACTATGTCTCAACCAGAAGTGATTAGCATATGGCCATGAATTGTCGTGGCGTTGCAACAAGTCTAAAAACTTACCAAATCTATCTACAAAGAAACATCGAGAACATAAGACAAACATTTAAAATACAATAGGAGTACTTTGTGGAACTATAACTAACTTATGTGAAAACTAAAGACCCATATTAGTAGGTCTAAAATGAATAAGTGCATATGCTAAGGTTATACATAATCAAAGATATTATGGACTCAGAATCTATGACTATTGCTTTACTTCCTGTTCCTTGTTTGGTTGTGGATTTAGAGTAGAGTCATTTATTCGAAGGTCTATTTTATCTCAGATTATGTATAACTGGTATGCACTATGTGATAAGGATCGTCCCCTATAAGTAATTATAGGATTAGAAGTCGATTAACTATATCTTATACCCCATGTTTTCTCACGAACAACCTGAAGGGAACCCAACTACCGAGAGACCTATATTCTCCTAACTGGGACGATGGTTGCTAGAACAAAGAAAATCCTGAAGAGGATCCTGAAGAAGTAATAGGCGAAGAGTCCAAAGATGATCCAGAAGAGAATCCGGAGAAAGCAAAACCAAATGAAGACGAAGACAAAGAGGAAATAGGAGAAGACTCTGACGAAGAGCCTGAAGTCTGCAACACACCCTCCAGTTTCCCTTACCCCGACGAAACTTCCATGGTCAGACACTTCGATGAACCGTATATTTAAAGAGATAGAACCTGGAACAAGATCAAACACCCCCTCTGGAGTATAGAAAGAGGCTTCTACAAACTCAATATAGAAGGATCAGTAGATAGGGCCCTCTTTCCATAGTATACCGCATCGCTCACTGGAATGTATAAATACGAGCATCGGTTAGCCGAATCATGAACGTAGGCACTACCACCAGGATCACCACAATTTGCCTTCGGCACTGGGATGGAGGCCATGAACAAATTAGGAGCCACATCAAGCCTTCAGAGAGAAGTAACCGCGACTCGAGCCGATACTAAAGAGTATCGGGGACTTCAAGCAGCATTAGAGAAAACGTGTGATAAAGACAGATCATCGAATGACAGGAAGCAGAGCAGAGGTTAGATCAATGTAGACTTTCATGTCTCCATTCTATAGCCCACAGAGCATCACCCGCCACAATTAGGGTGTACACTACTGACATATCAGTATAGACTTGAACTACTAGCATGCGTCTAATGACTAACCCTCTATATGTATAGAGACATTTGAATCCTTCAAAATCCGGAGACTACACTATTCAAGGGAATCGTGGCACCGTCAAAATTTTTCCTTACATTAATGAGATCTAGACCTATTATAAGGTCAAATTTTCCCGAACCCTATATACTAAATTATATTAAAGAAATTGGCATGTATTATAATTCATTGGGAATTTTCCACGTATCTCATAACTCGGTATTACAGACAACTTGCTTATAGTAACTCTAACATTACTTAATGTATACCTCAACGTTATGTATGATTAAGAGACGATTGAATTAGAAATGGTGAGTCCGCCTTGGGTCCTGTTCCTTGTTTGGTTGTGGGCCTAGGGCAGACTCATGAAGTTCAACAGCCTATTGGACCTTAATTATACAAAAATGGTATACATCGAATGATCTTAAGAGTGGATCAGGCATGAAACAAAACACTAGATTACATTCGAGTCACTACCACTAAATTCATAAGTTATTTATATGAACCCTCGTTATGAAGTACAAACAAGATACTTTTAAGTCAGAACATAATACAGAAAAGTCTAGCTTGATAACACCCGACTTGTCACTACTATTAGAAACTTACCATCTGTTTGTTTCTAAAAACTTATGACAGAAAGATGCCACCTCGTAGGTCTGCTAGACGCACTGGTAGAATGCAAACAAATCCGCCACCGCCGCCTCCCCAATATGATCATGTCATGTTCCAAGCTACGGTCACAGCCACAGTGGCAGTTGCTATGTCCCAAATCAGCACTGACAGTACCAGAAGGACAGGGAGTGGTATTAATAACTCCACTAAAGGAGAAAGCCAAGGGCGTTCGATAGAGTGTTCCTTTAAGGACTTCACCAATGGAAAACCCGACTCTTTCAATGGAAGCGGGGGAGTCATCACACTGATGCAATGGTTCGAGAAGATCGAGTCAGTCTTCGAAATTTGTGCATGCCCCGAAACAAGCAAGGTCAAATTTGCAGCTTGCACTTTCTCAGGCCGAGCCCTTACTTGGTGGAACAGCCACGTTAAGTCACTGACGCTTACAGTGGCTAACTCGTTAAGTTGGGAAGACTTAAAGACGCTGATGCTGAAAGAGTACTGCCCAAGGGGCGAAGTACAAAAACTAGAGCAAGAACTGTGGAATCTCAAGATGACAGGCTCTGACCTTGCAACTTACACCGACCGGTTTTGTGATCTAGAAGTCCTTTGTCCCGCGATGGTCACTCCTAAGGAAAGGAAGGTGGAACGATACCTCTGGGGATTGTCTCCCCAAATTCAAGATAGCATGTTGGCTTCAAGACCAACTACCTTCGATAGTGGCAAGGAGTTGGCACAACAACTCATCGACCATAGAGCCAGCCATGGCACTATGACAACCACCCCTAAGCAATATGGCAAGGGAAACAATAAGAGGAAGTCTTGGGACAACGAGAAGAATCAATCGGCCTAAGACCCTACCAATAAGCAACAGATTGTCTTTGTTCATGCTACCACCTCCCGTGCCACTCCCACACCCATAAATCGATACACTGGAACCCTTTTGAAATGTAACAAGTGTAGCTTCAATCACACTGGGGCTTGCAGGGAATTGCATTGCATGAATTGCAACAGGAAGGGACACACTACCCGTTTTTGTAAGGCACCGGTACGACCCATCAACCAGGTCCCCGGCTTTGGAGCAAGCTCAACTTGTTATGAGTACGGTGAAATGGGACACTTTAAGAGATACTGTCCAAGGATAAGAAATGCTGGAGACGGTGGGAGGGTACTTATGATCACCACAGGAGAAACTTCCCCAGAACCACCCGTGAATAACGGTACGAGCTTTTAACCACCACGTATAGGATTTAAACTTTACTAGAACTAGTGTCAAGATAGGGTTTATCAACCATAAATCTTACAAACACGATGAACCCAAATAAGTCTTATCACGTATATAAAAACATTGGGTTTTTACTAGTGAATCTACGATGGCTGGTGTAAATGTTTTGTCCATATATCATTAAGATTCTATGGACTTAGAATGTATAATTCCGCCTTACTTCCAGTTCCTTGTTTGGTTGTGGGCTTAAGGCGGAGTCACTCATTCGAATGCCCTTGTAATCTTAATGATATACGACTAGTATACACCAAGCGATTATAAACGAATTGGTAGGTCTTATACTACAAATTTTGTCATAAAATTTGTTGGAGCACTCATGGTGCTAGTACTGACTGACCACAACATGAAGCAGTCATAGTAGTAACAACAGGGATAAAACAGAGAGCTTAAATACATACATAGAATGCACTATCATTCCAGAACAATCACTCCTTTAAATCGACTTAACTCTAGTTACAATAAGAAATTCCAAGTCGTCATTCAACATAAGGTGGATTATTCCTCACCATAATCAATTTCTTATACTACGAAACGTTCCCCCATCCTTTCTCCAAATTCTTGAAGTCCTGTTCAAAGTGCTAATTTCGGGACAAAATTCCCTCTAATGGGAGATGATGTGACAACCGTCAATTTCCGGTCAAGTCAAAGTCAAATATAGTCAACAAGTCAAATAGGTCGACTCAATTAACCCTTGTGTACTAGGGCTTACGTTAGGTAATTACTATACAACTTACTATTCTAATAAGAGATCATCAATTGAAAAGTTTGTATATCTAGATTTCCTTAACCTAAAACTGTGGTAAGTAATGAACCAAACCGATAAAACAATGTTGCATACTCATCGGGAGTGTGTAAGATCCTTAAACATAGCTTAACAAGGTTTATGAACCTTGCGTTGCAAACCCAAACTCTCAAAAGGTCACAAAAGAAGCCTCTCCCAATCTCTTTCGCTTTATCTCTCTCTATTTAAAATCTCTCCCAAATCTCTCCAAGTACGTGAAATCTCTCCCAAATCTCTCTAAGTATGAGAAACCTCTCCAAGTACGTGAAATCTCTCCAAAATCTCTCTAAGTATGAGAAATCTCTCCAAATATGTGAAATCTCTCCCAAATCTCTCTCAAAAGTTCCTTTAACTTTTTATAGTCTTTCGGGTCATCCCGACCCTTAACCGGGTCAAAAACCGCTTAAAATGGTGTAAAAACGAGTAAAATAGGCTTAAGCACCCAAAACCCATCCTTTTGGGCCGAAGCCTCTTAGAGCCGGAAGTCCTCTATAGGGACTGAACCCTGCTGACCCGAAGCCCTACGAACCAAGGAACCGAACCTGAAACCCCAATGGACCGAACCCGAACCTTCTCTCTCGGACCGAAGGTCCTCTCGGACCCGGACCTCGAATGGACCTGCGCTTCTTACCTCTTTCGCTCCATTTCGCCTTCGGGCCCAGCAGCATTAGGACCGAACCTCGGCCCATTACCGAGAGGTCTCGCAGGTAGGCCATTTCTTCCCGGTTTTCGACTAGTTTTGCATTTTAGGCCCGTTTTTAATTATTTTAACGCGGGATTTTCACCCAAAACTTTATCTTAACATATAAGGCCCAATATTTATTAATTAATCATGTTTTTGGGGATAAATCTTATCCAAGAAGAGTGGGTGAAGTATAAGAGATGGAATGTTGACTTTTCTTTAGTTTATGACACAAGCAACCACCCACACCCACTCCATGACCAACCCATACCCCTTCCCACCATCCCTAGTCACTTCATAGTCCTTTCCCGCTCATTTCCCAGCCATACTCACGTTCTAAGAGCTGGAAAACTCACCCTCTCTCCTCATTCTCACTCATTTCTCTCATTTCCACCCAAAGAGCAAACACTTTTCTCTCAACTTCTCTCTTTCAATTCCGATTTTTCCAAGGCTTTTTCCATGACTTTTCTTCTTCATTTGGTAAGTACCATCATCTTTCATGTGATTATTACACTTCCTTTTCACTCAAATCATAGATCCCTTACACAAACTCCATCATATTTTTGATAGATCTACGAATCTTCTAGAAACATTCTAAGTGTTCTTGAGTTGAATACTTCCTTTCTTCAACATCCATCCACTGAAATCACACAAGGTGAGTTCATACCCCTATCTTTTCGTGTTTTATTAAGTTTTAAGGGGGGGAATACAAGTTAAAACACCAAGAACACAACTAAACTTTTCCAACAGCTTTCATCGGAAAGTTTGAACTCAAATTACGGACTGTTTTGGACAATTTAAACATTTTAGTTTTCAAAACTATGTTAGTTTCAAGTATTTCAGGTTCTTAACTTTAAAATTGCTACTTTCACATCTCCATACGATTTTTCTACAATTTATGGTGATTTTTACAAAACTGTCTATCATTTCAAGAAAACATCCAGACCAGTCTCTGATTATGGACTGTTTCACCCAAATTGGAGGTTACTAAAAATCATGAGAAAATTTATGAACAAACTAGACTCCTTTTACAAACTCACAGAATTTACGGATTCTGATATGGACCTATAATGATTTTTCTATGAATTTTCTAAAAACAGAATGGAAACGGTAATACTAGAAAAATGTTTTCAATTTCATTTATACCTTGTAACTTGTTGAGCAAGGAGTGTACCTTCATGTGATGATATGTTATTACCATATATGTCATTTTGTCTTGTCATATAGACATACATCAGTTAACAAATGGATTTTTTCTATATTAAGCATGGTAAATGATAAATTGTTGTAAACAAATTTACATCCATTACATACAAACATTGGTAAGCTAAGACAAATATAATTTATGAATACTACAACTACCCTTATTTTTATAAACTATAATAGGTACAGTTTATGATTCACTTACATAATAAACACATTACTAAAGGTATTACATATACAAAAGGGGTTATTACCACTACGAATAACTATGATAAACTATAATAAGTATAGTTAAGTTTATTACACCCCCACAAGTAAGTATGATAATTATAATCGGTAGAATTAGGTTGCATATACATTACAAACGATAAGATAAACTATAATAGGTATAGTTTATGTTTCATCTACACTAAAAACTTATTACAAGAAGGGATTTCACCATCACCATCACTTTTGATAAGCTATAATATGCATAGTTCATGTTCACTACCACTATCGCTATTTGATGAACTATGATACGTATAGTTTATGTCCACCGTCACCATCACTTTTGAAAAGCTATAATATGCATAGTTCTTGTTCACTACCACTATCGCTATTTGATGAACTATGATATGTATAGTTTATGTCCACCATCACGATCACTGTTTATAAGCTATAATATGCATAGTTCATGTTCACTACCATTATCGCTATTTGATGAAGTATGATATGTATAGTTTATGTCCACCATCAACATCACATTTGATAAACTATAATATGCATAGTTCATGTTCACTACCACTATCACTATTCAATGAACTATGATATGTATAGTTTATGTTCACAGCCACTACTACTATTTCATACACTACACTAGGATTTGGTTTCGGTCTTTGGTTTTAAGACTATATTCGATCTAGAATTGTTAGTTTTCAGCTATAATTTCTAAGTGTATATGCTAGAGTTATATAGAATTTTGTCGTGATCGACTTAGAATTGGTGGGTCCGCTTTATTTCTAGTTCCTTGTTTGGTTATGGGCCTAGGGCAGACCCATTACATTCGACGGTTTATTTAACTTTAATTTTATATAACTTATATACACTTGGAGATTATGGAAGGAAATTATTGCAAATTCTAGGATGCACAAATTCATAGCACGGAAACTTACAACTCACTTTTCATGGAAAATATTGGATTTTCGAGAATCCCTTTACCGCTTTTACAAGGAAAACAGTTTATTTCTCAATTTAAAACTCTTATGGACTCACCAACCTTTGTGTTGACACTTTTTCAAACAACTTGTATTCTCAGGAAATCTCTAAACAGGTAATCAACTGCTTTCGAGGACGGGACGCTAAGGCGTTAAATTCAAAACTTATTTTTTCATCATGATGTAGTTGATTTTGCAACATGTAAACTTACTCTATGATGTAACTCTTTCAGTTATATTGATGATGGTTGTGTTTGCTTTCTTCACTATTATACTCGTTGTCATGTTACTATACATGAAGTCATCCACCCCCGAACGTTTCCGCCGTTCTGGTTTGGGGTGTGACGGAAGCTGGCGTCTGCAGGTGTATACACTATCTAACCTAAAAACTCATCATCTTCTCGTTCTTGGGTCCTTGATACAGGATGTGGTATTCACGTTTGTTCTCATTTTCAAGGGATAAGAAGAAGTGAGAACATGGAGCATGGTAGAATAAACTTGATCATGGTGAATAGGCGATCTTCACCTGTCACCATGAATGGACTTTATAGTCTAGTCCTTAGTGATAGAGTTAGGTTAAATTTATGGAATTGTTGCTACTCGTCAGAAATGACACGAAACATTATTTCCTTTCATGCATTGTTTAAAAAAGGTTTTATATATTCTTTTAATGATGATATTGGTTCTATTTCTTCTTATAAAAATGGTATTTTTTATTTTGAAGCTTTACCTTGTGATGGTGTGTAGACAATTTAGGCAATAGTGTATTTCAAAATGATTTTTCTAATGGTGTAGACAAAGATTGCTTGTGGCATAGTCGTTTTGGACACATTAATAAAAAACATATCGCCCAACTCCTAAAGGATGGAGTGTTGGAATCATATGACCTAAGGTTAGATGATGAATGTGAATATTGGGTTTTGGGTAAGATGACAAAATCACCTTTCACTGGTTCTTGTGAAATAGGTGAAGGCTTGTTGGACCTCATAAACACAAATGTGTGTGGGCCCTTCAGATCCACCCCAAGGGATGCTAATCAATTCCATGTGACTTCTACTGATAATTATATCAGATACGATTATATCTACTTAATCAAGCATCAACCAGAAACCTTTGGAAATTTTAAGGAGTTTAAACACGAAGTCGAGAATCAATTGGACAGGAAGTTAAAGATGCTCTGATTAGATAGAGGCATAGAGTATCTTAGTATCGATTTCCACGACTACCTCAAGGAGTGTGGAATAGTTTCATAATTCACACCTTGTAGGACACCACAACTTACTGGTGTGGCTGAGAGGCGCAATCCAACCTTGTTGGACATGGTTCGTTCAATGATAAGTTGAGCTTCTCTTCCAATTTCATTTCAGGGGTACGCCTTAGAGACTACCACCCACATTCTTAATCTTGTCCCAAATAAGAAGGTTTCCAAAACACCTCACGAGATGTGGATCGGGAAGTTTCCCTCGTTAGCACATATCAATGTTTGGCGTTGTGAAGCTTTTGTTAGACGAGAGACTCATGAAAACCTTGAACCTCAAAGTGAGAGATGTATTTCTATCGGCTACCCATAGAAGTCCTTTGTGTATTTTTTCTAAAGACCTAGTGAGAACGTCATCTTTGTAGTACGAAGAGGAGTCATTTATGAAAGAGGGCTCATATGCAAAGAGGACAGTGGGAGTACCATTGATCTTGAAGAGATTAAAGAAAAAACGATGAAGGAACCTCTAAAGATGTTGGGGTTCAAGAAGAGGAAGAAATTCCAGTTGAATCAATTGGTGATTTATTACCTCTTTGGCATTCCAGTAGAGTTAGAATGCCACCTGAGTTCTATGGTTTCCATATTACTACAGATGGTGATATGTTTATTAGTGAAAATACACTAGTCAATTTTGATGAACCGGCTAACCACAAGGAAACAATATCAGGCCCTGAGACAGCCACATGGCAATAGGCAATAGACAGCAAGATCAAGTCCATGTATGACAACCAAGTTCGGAATTTGGTTGATAATATACCAGGTCATAAGATAGATAGGTGGAAATAGATCTTCAAGAAGAAGACCAGTTATGAATGGCTTTACTCAAACACTAGGGGTTGACTATGACGAGAGCTTCTTACTAGTGACTAAGATCAAATCTATTAGGATAATCCTCGCCATAGTTGGATTTTGTGACTATGAAAGTTGGCAGATGGATGTCAAAACCGCTTTCCTTAATGGGAAGTTGGATAAGGATGTTTACATGAGTCAACCAGAGGGTTTTTCATATGCAAAGTTTCAAAATAGAGTGTTTAAGCATGAGAAATCAATCTAATCTTCTCGCAGATAGAATCTTTGCTTTGATGAGAAGGTTTAGGAGTTTGGCTTCTTTAGAAGTGAAGATAAATCTTGTGTATACGTCAAAGCTAGTGGGAGTAAAGTAACATTCCTGGTGTTGTATGTTGATGACATGCTTCTTATAGGAAACAACATTCGACCTTTACAATAGGTTAAGTCTTGGCTTGGAAAGTGTTTCGTTATGAGGGATCTAGGAGAGGTTGCTTATATTCGGGGGATAAGAATTTTAAGAGATAGGAGTAAAATACTAATTGGGCTTAGTCAAAGTACATAATTGGAAAAGGTACTGAAACTTTTTTGTATGGAAAATTTAAAGAAAGGACAGTTGTGTATATAGAGTAATACCAAACTGAGTAAGACTCAGACCATAAGTACTGATGCATAGATAGAAGAAATGAGTAGAGTTCCATATGCTTCTATTGTTGGATGTATCATGTATGTTTTGACATGTACTCACCCTGATGTGGACTTTTCTTTGAGTATGGTCAGTCATTATCTGGGAAATCTTAGTAGAGCTCATTAGAGACAAGTTAAGAGTATTCTCAAGTATCTATGAAAGACTACGGATTGGGTCCTAGTACTTGGTGGGAGTAGTGACACCAGCTTTCAAACAAACATAGACAGTTTCCGTTCTCAATCTGGCTGGGTGTTTATCTTAAATGTAGGAGCAGTAACCTAGAAAAGTTCCAAACAAGAGAAGGTGGTTGATTCTACCTTTGAATTAGAGTACATAGCAGCAAGAGAAGCATCAAAGGTGGCAATTTGTTTGAAGAAATTCATCGGATACCTTGGACTTGTTCCAGCTATTAAGGTGCTAATGGAAATTTTTTGTGATAACGAAGGTGCGGTTTCCTTGTCAAAGGAACCAAGAGATCATGAAAGATCAAGACATATCGACAAAAAATTCCATTTCATTTGACAAGGATTAAAGAAGGTCACTCGTAGTGAAGGGGGTATCATCAGAAGAGAATCATGCTGATTCCCTCACAAAGGGTCAGGGTAGGGTTAAACACATTCAACATGCTAGGGGCATTGGTCTGAAAGATCGTATTACTTTTAGTAGTTAGATAGTTGTTTAAAACTTGTAACAAAGTAAATGTAATTGACTTCTGGTGATTAAATAATAGTGAATTATTTATGAGTTTGTTTACTACCTTTTGTCAATTTTTTATTATTGTTTTTCATTTTGCATGTTTTACTTCCCGAATAATTCTATTATTCAAATTCCACATTCATTCGTACTTTTAAAAGTAAGTAGTGAATTAAGACTATCATGAGTTAGATTATTGATTGTCTAAAAGGTTTTAGACATAGCAATGGTATTGCTGCAATGTTCATGAGTACCTTGAAATGGAGATTGAAGTATTGGATTAACCTACGCTCAGAGAATTACTTCATGGAATTCATCACGAGTAATTCTAAGATGATAATATCTTATAGTCTTGAAGCTGAGATATATGAGTTGTGGTTTACAAGTCATTTGGGCATTGATGATACGTAAACACATCAGTAACATGATGTTATAAAACGTATTGTTGTGCATAATTTGATGTGTAAATGGTTCAAGAATATAAGTCAAAGTTTATTTGTTCCTTTTTCCTGAAAGGGAAAAGCGATATCTTTGGGCCCCTCTGTGGTTTGGTGTTGACTTATAGCGTCAAGCCCGATGAGGACTAAATTGTTGTGTTCGATTAGAAGTGCTATGTCATTACAAATCGTAAATTGGGAAACAAAGTATTGGACAATGAGAGTAATTTTGTTCCATGTCTCATGTCTGAATGATACCTTGTAGAATGGAGGATTATATGTTCGCTTATCTTAGGAAACGTAACTGACTAGGTCAGAGTTCGATAATGGCTTTTGGAAGCTATAATTTGCTGATCAGTTTAGAAGTTATACCGGCAATTATAGTTATTACACTTATCCAAGTGGAAAACGGTTGGATTAGATGTCTAAACACATTACTATAATTGGTATATACTTGAATTGATAGTAGCATAGTCCGTTTGGGTTGCCCTCAAACCTAGCAACTAAATATGATGATTTTGGAGAGATAGAGAGAGAGGTTGATTTATTATTTGAGAAATAAATTTAAATAAATGATTTATTAATGTATTATGACAATAATATATTAATTATAAATCATATTGTTTAATTAATAATTACCCACATATTAATTTAAATTAATTTTGGGTTCAATAGTATTAATTAAAATTGTAGGGACTGTTTCGTTATATATTGAAAGTTGAAGGAATAAGGCTCAAGGACCACATTGGATGAGTTGGACAAAAAATCACATGGGCAAGCCCAAGAGTTTTCGTACAAGCCCCTTAAATGTGGGGAATGGGTTGTTTGTTCACCAAGCAAAGAGATTTAGGGTTTCCTCTTTAAACCCTAGCTTTGGCACGAAGCTACCTCAGCTATATAAAGGCCATAGCCCTTCACATTTTCGGCAATCCTTCCTTAAATAAGCCTTGGACAAAATTTGGATATCCCTTCTCCTCTCTCTATACTCATCCTCTTACTAGCTAGGCTGTGATTCCATTAGAGGCACGACAATTATGGTGCTTTCTTCCAAGAGATCAACAAGAAGGTGCTCATTGTTATTTTCTATAATAACAATCAAGGTATGTAATCCTTAAACCTAATTTGGTATTTTAAAAAATAACATAGTGTTCTTAGGGTTTCGTTTTGATGTTCACAGTTATAGGTTCAATAGTGAAAGCATAGATCTTTATTAGGGTTGCATGCACACTTAAGAGTTTAAAGTTTTGCATAAAACCCATCAATGTCCCCTGTTGACTTAAAATCTATAGAAGTTTGACAATGATCAGCATCAAGAGTGCCAATGCTGTCGTTTGATGTGTTAACATGAGATTTAATGATTTGGGCCATGATACAATTACTTATTAAAGCTTTGTCTTCTGAGATATTTTCCTTTTCAAAAGTGGATGATGGTGTAATCATCATCTCTTGAGAAGTTGAGCAGTTTTGGACCAAACGGTAAATAGAATAAGGAAGTAAGTTTCTAATTGCAATTCTCACTTTTACATGAAGATTTAGCAATCTTGTATCCTCCTTGTTCTATCTCGGCACATATTTCTTCTTTAGCTTACTATTAGATGCACCGTCATTGGATGATTGATGCATAACGGCCATGAGACCTTTGTTCATGATGTCGAGTATGTCAACGTCCATGATCTCAAGAGCATCCATGGCCTTTGATTTCTAAGCAAAGAAGTTGAGTTCATGAAAACGGAGGGATTTGTTGCCAACAGTTGATTTTGGATTGTAAGAGGTCGACATAATTACTTGAGTGTATCAAAATATATTTAAATTACAATAGACAAGAACAAAGCAACATAAAAAAATAAAGAACAAAAAAAGTAAAGGATAGTGAGGATTCACAAAATTATCTTTCACCAATAAAGAGTTTATTTTCACAAAGAAAAAGGGTTGTCACAAAGACGGTCACCAAGAAGTTAACATTAGTGCTTCATGCTAATGTTGAATATATATTAATTTATACAAGTATATCCATTGATTGAAGATATTGTATCTAATCTATACTTAGAAATGATCCCTATCACAAAAATACCGAATATGCTATATATATATATATATATATATATATATATATATATATATATATATATATATATATATATATATATCATTACCTAATACACGAAAATTTTAAAATATTCTAGAACTACACGCTGACGCTGATAAGGATTGAGGCGTTAACGGTGATGCTTATATTAACGCTGGCGCTGATGGTTGGCGTATGGAATGTTTGACTCATCAGATCACAAGGTGTGACCTTACAAGTTTGTTCAATCTACTTAAAAAAGTGCATTAATTAGCTAAAGCATGAAAGTCACGTTGCAACTATATGACCTTGCTAATCTAAGTGAATGGATATGATTGAAATTTGGTATTTGGTGTAACATCCCAAATTACAAAGTATAATTTTCTTTTAAAAATAAATCAAACCAACCAAAAGCCATTTCATAAAAAAAATCATCATAGTTTCAAATGTAGATTTCAAAACAAAACATCAGAGTATCATAAAATGATAGTGCGGAACCTCCAGTGGATGCGGTGCAATCATGTCGTGCTCTTCCAATATTTGATAATATATATACCACATTTAAACTTAAAACCATAAGCACGAAGCTTAGTGAATCAAGATATATCATACCAATAGACCCCCCATAATGGGTGTCACTCAAAAAACATGACGAGCACCGCTCAACATGCATAACGGGCCTCGCCCATTATACTTCCCATGTTGTGGGAACTAATCACAATAAATTAATGGATTAAGCACCTAATATATTAAGCTCAACACTCATACTTTCCAAAAAGCTTCCTATCACTCAAAAGCTTCATAAAAATCTTTGCTATAAATACATGCATGTCTAATGCATTTCTCATCCAAAATTAGGTTACAATGGTGAGAAATGGGGTCAAAAACCCATGCATGACATCAATATAATTAGAAGATCAGATCTGAGATATATTAAGCACTTGGGACCCGAATGATCCATATGGTTGCAAACTTTAATGGAACCAACCATTCAAACTCTACCAAAATGGCGAAATAAGATTACATCTTAATTTATACTATATATATATATATATATATATATATATATATATATATATATATGTTAGGTCCAGTTAGTGTTGCGTCTTGGGCTCGTTAGCTAGTCCAGTTTAGTCTCCGGTATGGGCAGTCCATCCGTGAGTTATTTTGTAGGGTTTATTATTTATAGATGCTTGCATGCATTCTTGAACGAGATTTTGATAGAGTTTTTCATAGCGTTCACAGTTCTTATCTTTTGTAACCCTAATATCCTCTACAGCGGAAGTTCTTCATCGAGCTCTGCTGAGGATTGAGTTAATTGAATCACTCGACTCTTTCAGATCCATTCTTGTGTTTTTATCTTACTGTTATTACTTTCTTGATTCGCCTGTTATAAGATCTAATCGATCAAAAGTTTAATAAACTTATCAATTGGTATCAGAGCAGGAGGCTGTGTAATTCATACACATCTCTTCTGTGAAGGAAGTGATTAGGGTTTGTTCCGCATTAACTGATATTTGTTGAGCCGTCACTCCATAATTGACGTATCTCATTATTTATTCATTTTACCCTAATATTACATGTTACAAGTCTGATCTTGCAACAGGTTAAATGATCAAGCATGGACGATTCTCAATCTAATCATATCAACATCTCAAATAGTATTAGATCTACAACAAAAATTCCAATTCTTTACACTCAAGATTACGAGGTTTGGGTGCATCATTTCGGAGACTACATCATCGGATCTGAAGATAATGGGTATCTAATATGGGAAGCCATTTTGTCTGGACCAATTGCTTATTCAGGAACATCCATAATTATTAAAACTCAGAAAGAGTATAATGATCTGTTAAAAGATGTGAAAGACGTTGCTCAAGACGAAAATGAGAAGTTTCAGTGCAACATCAAAGCATTGAGACTGATCTGATTCACTCTTCAGTCTGACACGTTTAGGTTGGTGAGTTCCTGCAGTACAGCTAAAGAAATCTGGGATCAGCTGCGAGAGCTGTATTCTTTAGATGAAGATTTGGAACAATCAATTCAGACCTTGCTTTTGTCTGAGTTTTGTGAGTTCAAGCAAAACTCTGATGAGTCTGTTATACAGACGTTTGATCGCTTCAATCATCTTCTCAGCAAGATGATCAAACATGATATCGAAAAGAAGTTGATTGAACAGAAGGTCACCTTTCTGAATGGCTTAAGATCCGAATGCAGAGCTGTTGTGTCTACAGTTAAAGCTCACGAGCAGTTCAAGTCATATTCGCTGGCGAAACTGGTGGGAATTCTGAAATTCCAAGAAAAGATAGTGATGCAAGAGAAGAGTGTGGTGTCAAATTTGGGGTACTTGGCCCTCCTGTCTAAAAGCAAGAATGTAGTAGAAGATGAAGATATGAACCCGGAGGACTACGATCTAACTTCAGAAGATTATGCTATGATGGTGTCCAATCCCAAGAGATTCATCAAGAAGAATTTTCCTGCCAATAAAAACAGAAATTGGCAGGGAAGCTACAGTTCAGAAAAAGTAAGGGAGGAGCCAAAGACTGAAGAACCAAAGAAAGAGGTGAAGGTTGAAGCAGATTCTGGTGTCAGCTGCTGTTACTGTGGAGGAAAGAAAAATGAAGAAGCAATCCTGATGAAAAAGCTAGAAGAGATTAAGAGAAAGAAAGCTGCTACTAATCCTTCTATGAATGCTCTTATTGTACAGGGTTTGGCAGAGGATGACGAGTTCGGTGGCGTACAGGTGTGGTCAACCGACTCAGAAGATGATGAGGTGAGAAAGCCTTCTCATGGAAAAGCGTATGTAGCAAGAGGTGGTGAAAGTAGTGGAAAGTGTCTGATGGTGACTGACGTATCTCACATGAGGGGATACAATACAGATGGTGGAAATGAGGACACCAAGGAGCAAGAGGACTTATGCTTCACAGCAAAACCTTTTAGTGTGCAGATCAATGAACTTGATGAATTGATCAAGAAGGTACAATCTCTTTTTATTTCGTTCAAAATTCCACAGAAATCATATGAAAAGGAATTGAATAACTTAAATTCAAGAATCTCAAATCTGGATAGTTGTTTAACTCAAACACGGGTCACCAATTTTGACCTAATTGACCAAATAAGCAGGGTGTCATCCAAGAGTGAGGAGCGAAGGATGTGGATTGAGCAGAAGGAGTCGGAGCTGATTAAGTCTAAGGATGAAAATATTTATTTGCAAAGAGACAATTTGAAACTTTTAAAACAAAGAAATGTTTTTTGTTTGATTGCTAAAAGACTTTATTCTAACATTACTCAACTGCATCTGAACTGTGAAATAGGGCAGAAAATACACCACATGATTTTACCCTTCCTTGAGTTTAAGGAGGATGAAATCGATGCTGAAGCATACAACTGTGAAAGTGTTGTATCGTCTGATGATGTGAATCCTACTTATATGTACGTTCTGGACAAAATAGAATCTTTTATAAAGTCCAAAGACCATAAGGACATGCTGAAAAATCTTTTGGATGAAAACGACAAGCTGAAACTCAGGACCGAAACCATACAAAAATTCGACTCATTGAGTGCCAATTTAAGTTCAGAAAATAAAATTGATGTTGAAAACGCATCTAAACTTAATGAGGACGATGATATGAGTGAAATTTCTGTAGAGGTTGAAGTTGACTGTTCTGAGTTTGTCAAGAGCGAACCCGAAAATCACAAAAATCTAATTTCTGAAAATTCTATGGAATTCGCTCGTTTGTCCAAAAATAAGTCCCCGACCCTCAAAGAAAAAGCTCTTGTGTTTCAGAAGGTGAGAACTACTCCAAATCAGGTATAAGTCACAGGAGTAACCGAACATCAAACAGCTGAACTCACTGCCATAGTGAACGAAGATAATGCAGATGGCTGTGATGAGTTGTTCTGGTCAGCTCCTATAGATAATGCAGACGAAATGGTCGGTCTGTCAGAGCGAACGTCCTGGAAAACCAAAGGAAGATATGTACCAGAGCCGCTAAATAAGCCTGACAATTTTGACGTGCCAAGTACAAGCGACACAAAAGAAATACTTGTAGAAGAAGTCACCTCCACAAGCGAAACCTCATCTGTGAAGAGTGAACCGGCTGTTAAGAAACTAAAACAAAAGGCTAATATCCATAGACAACCGAAACAGGTGAAAAATCAAAAGCAGCAAAGAAACCTAAGATACAAAAAGAATCTCTTAGAGCGAAAGCAGTTTTGGCGCTCTCAAAACACTCATTTCTCTTATCCTGATAAAATTCAAAGTCAGAGAAAAAGACTTTCAGGACGCATGAGGAACAGAACCGAAAGGACAGGTTCGGTCCTGAGAACAACAACAACCGAAAGGATAGATTCGGTCCCGAAGGAAAAAGCTACTGAAGGTCCTGGTTCGGTCCCCCAAATGACCAAAAACAAAAGGGTCATTTAGAACCTCAAGTCAGGAAAAACTCCCAGTATAAATTCACTCGTTCTGATTCCTCTCATTCTCAATTCTCTTCTAAACCCAATTATGTTCCTGCACAAAATTCAAAATCATCAACGAACTTGAAAGGAAAATCGAAGATTTCCTCAGTCCAGGAAGACCAAAAGCAGACTAATGCCCAAACACCAAAATCTGAAACCAAAACGTCTGTAACTAACCCTAACAAAATCACAGTTTTCACTATTAAGAGGAAAGATGAAACAACATTAATAAAAAGAACATATCTTGTTGATGTTTCTCCTACTATTCCTGTTCCTATGAAAGGCTCACGTGGACCCAAGAAATTTTGGGTTCCTAAATCTGCTTAATTTTTGCAGGTTATAAGTGACGAGCAGTTCGAGGAAGAATGGTACATTGACAGTGGCTGCTCACGTCACATGACAGGAAGGAAGGAAGAGCTAAGGGAGTTTCGATCTCTTCAAAATGGTGGGAATGTCAAGTTCGGCAACAACTCTTATGGAACGATAAAGGGTTATGGGATGATAACCAATGGAGACTTTACAATAAGAAAGGTGGCGTACGTTGAAGGGTTGCAGGACAATCTCATCAGTGTATCTCAACTGGTCGGCGGTACCGGTCTCAAGGTTTCACTCGACGACGAAGGTTCAGAAATTATAGAGAAGAAATCCAACAAGGTCATTCTCAAATCAGACCGAAAAGGAGAAATGTTTCCTCTCAATCTCAAACCAATCAAAGGAAATCCAGCTATATGTCTTTTGTCCAAAGCTCATTCTGATGAAAGCTGGTTGTGGCACTGAAGGCTCTCACATCTCAACTTCAAAGACATCAACAAGCTTGTCACCGGAGGTCATGTTCGGGGTCTTCCATTGCTCAAGTTTGATAGAGAACACTTGTGCGTTGCATGTGAAATGGGGAAACAAAGTCGTCAAAGTCACCCATCAATCATAAACACAAAAGTTGTTGAACCACTTGAGTTGCTTCACATTGACTTGTGTGGTCCATCATCAATCGAAAGCATTGGTGGCAGCAAGTATATTCTTGTTATTGTTGATGATTTCTCACGTTTTACATGGGTGTTCTTTCTGAAGCACAAATCTGAGGCTACTCCTAAGCTAAAGATGTTCATCAAGCAGGTTGAAGTGCAACTGAGAAAAGTGGTTCACAACATTAGGAGCGACAATGGACTGGAGTTCAAGAACAGAGAATTTGAAGACTTTTTGGCAGAAAAAGGAACCAATCACAACTTCTCAGCCCCCTACACACCTCAACAAAACGGCATTGTCGAAAGACGAAACCGATCCTTGTGTGAGGCGGCCCGAACTATGCTAAGTTTTGTTGGATTAATGTCTAAGTCCATAACTATATTTGGTATGTACTTGACCCGACCCGGCATGGTCCATTTGGGTTGCACTTCACCGACACAATTTATATGGATAATCTTTTGAGAATAGTATGTTTATGATTAATATTAATATATTATAAGTTCTAATATATTAATATGGAATCATATTATTTAATTAGTATTGATCAAGAATTAATTTATAAATAATTAAGTGATCAAAAGGAACTAATTAAATATGGACTCTTATATATATGGAATGGGCCAAGTTCATTTAGGTTGGGCTAAGCTTTCATGGATAGTCCATGGATTGTTTAACCCATGGATCCTAGGAAATGAAAGGTCATGGGTATTAGGGTTTAACCCTAATCCTCCATACTATATAAAGATGTCTTTGGTTGGTGAAATTGGCACTAGTGTGGATACACTAAAGAAGGGCTAGCCAATTTCACTAGAGAGAACCAAGTAATCATATTCTCTAAAGTATTCCAAGGTGTCTTGGTGATTTGTGATTCCACTTGAGGCTTCCACACTATTGGGGCTAAGCTCTTAAAGCTTGAAGACATCAAGCTACATCAAGAGGTATGTATTCTATCTTGTTACATTCATAGTTTTTGTATGCTAGATTAGGATAATACCTTGGATGTTCTTATTTGCATGTATAATAGAGAAAACATAGATCCAAGGTATTTAGGGTTGCATGTACACTTAGGAGTGTTAGAATGCTCAAAACCCAACAGTGGTATCAGAGCCAGGTTTGTTTTCTTGTTATACCTGCAATAGAAGCTGAAAAATCGAATTTCTTGCTGTCTAGTCATCAGACTCGGCGAGTCCATCAGGAGACTTGGCGAGTCCATGCCTAAAAAGTGATGAATTCGATCCAACTCGCCGAGTTGGTTCATGCACTCGACGAGTTGGACCCCCAGACAGCATAAACTCGACCTTTTTGGCTAGAAATGGACTAGGAACATTACCCTAAGTTGTTTTTGAACTTATAAACGTGTTTTTTGATGTGGTAATGTTCATGCTAATCCATTTTCAAAGATAATTGTCAATAGATTCATGTTTTGTATTAGTTTAAGGTTTAGACTAATTACATGAAAAAGTTTGATTTGAATTATCTTGTTCTTATGAGTTGCTTAGATTAATAGAAAAGTTAATTGAAATAGTTGTTTTCAATCCATTTTAATCTAAGATTTGAGTATAAAATGTGTTTGTGTAACTTGTCCTCAAGTTACATGAAAAGTCACATTTAAGACTCATAAAACTCATAAAAGTTGGCAATGGTTACAAAATGAAGAGTCTTGTGTCATTGAATAATTTTTTATGACTCCATAACTTGTCCTCAAGTTATGGAAGTTCAAGAGTCACTTCATTAAAGAAAAATATGTAACCATAATTAAATCCATAAGTTATAAAATAAAGAAAAAGTTAGTTCTTTTATTAGTTTAAAGTCTTCCATAACTTGTCCTCAAGTTATGGAACTTGAAGAGTTTTTGGATTAAAACTACTTTAAACACATAAGTTATGGAATTAATTAGTTTTGAATAGTTTCAAAACTTGCCCTCAAGTTTTGGAATTTGAAAAGTTTTCACTTATGAATACTTTAATTCCAAGTTAGCCCTTAGAATTTTAAAAGTTAAAATTCAACCCTTATACTTTATAATATTATAAGTTAATAATATATATATATATATATATATATATATATATATATATATATATATATATATATATATATATATATATATATATGTATAAGAGTAAAGTGAGTCTTACCGCTAGTACGCCTCATTCACAAAGCCGGTCTATAAGGTGGGTATAAGGTTGTTGCCTATAAAATGGCAACTTAATGGGTGTCCACTCTCACCCACCACTTGCTTAACCGGTGGAGGGTCATTAGCCGAACGGGTTTGACAAGACTATAATTCTCCTTTATTAAAAGTATTAATGATAATACTAAGTAACTAAACTGTTAATAATACCCAATCTTAGTTACTTAGGAAAAATGTGAATAAGGTGCTAACCCATGAAATTACACTTTACACTTTGTCTAAGTCGTTAGTGGAGCGTGTGTGGTTAACCGGCACACTAACTTGGACATAACAAGGTAGGTAAAGGGTGACTTAATATTTATCATAGTATCGATGGAGCGTGTGTGGTTAACCGGCACATCGATTGAGGGGTAATTTATTAAGGGTACCAAGTGATTTGCATGGTTACTTCACACCTTGTTTTGTGATCCTCGGCATCCCAGTCACAAAACCTGAAGGGCACACTCGAGATTGAAACATGCCTTTGAACAGTTCAATGAATCTCAAAGATCTAGGAGTTTCAAAACCAATTAAAACCTAATAATACATTTCGTTTATCTTGGTGGAAATTGGTGAATCGTCATTCACCTACCTTCAAATATTTTTTAGCTTGGATTACGGCATACCTCTTCTAAGTTATAAAATAGTTTGTTGGGTCCTAGCCTTAATATTTCATATTGGGTGTCATATTAAGGACTTAAAATCAACTATCTTGAATATCTCCCAAAAGATGTCTGGTTTAGACACCTATGATCTTCCCAAATCTCTTGAAACAAGGTTTCCTAATGAAGATGATGTCCCATGGATATCATACTTCTTTCTCCTCCTCCAACCATTCTCCCTAACCCACAAGTTCTTGAAAAGTTTAAGGTCACTCAAGCCCTATTGGCAAGGCAAGGTCTAGGTGTGATCACATCTTGGAGATGTAGTCACATATTGACAAGCCGGGAGAGTTGGGTGTCAAAGTCTTGAGAAAGTTGGTGGTTCAATCACTTTCTAAGTCACATAGTGAGTTCCTTTGGGACACCTATGAAACAGACTATGACAAGACCCTTAATGATCTTATCTATTTGCTAAGATCAACTTCCTAAAACTTTATGGACATTGACAATGATGACATTGGATATCTAGTAAAGCTCTCTCTTCCCGATGGAAAGGGATCGGCCATAGTCAACTCGGTTGACCAAATGGTAAAGAGAAAAGCTAAGTCTGTGATAGTCTCGTGTACCATTATCAAAGGGTCCATATGTTTTTATTGCCAAAGAAAGGGGCATTGGTTGCGAAGCTGCCAAAATTTACCTAAGGATGTTAAAGTCAATAAGCTTGACTCTACTTCAGGTAAAGTCCACTATCTAACTCTGTTAAGTTTCTATTCTGAGATTCTTGATACATGATGTGACTGCGTCACATGGTGATGTTTTAAGAATCAAAGAAAAGTGAAGAAACTTAAAGAAAGAATATGTTGAATCTGATGGCGTAGATGGATTTCTATCGCATAGTTTAAAGATCGGATTCTTGAGCTACTTCTTAGGAGTTATGAGATATTGCTTAGGAATAGGTAACAACAAGTTTTCATATGGATTGTAAGGATAAGTTTTCCGCAAAGTTTAAAATAAAAGAAAATTTTTTATTTTATTTATTTTAAAATATCCTTACAATGGCATTTGAGGAAAAATTGTTGCTTATGTGATTCCATTAAGAGCAAGAGTGGAAATATGAAGTTGATTCTTTCATTTGTGGTAATGTCTATATTTACCAAATAAGGAAAGATTCTCATCACCCAAGTTTCATTTGGACCGGAACTTGGAATCATGCAAGTTGTATAGCATGATGAATGAGAACTTTCAAGTATTGGAAAATTAAGACTAATTACTCGGTCACATGGATGTGTGAGTCAAGTAATGGACTAAGGGATCGAGTACATAGTCTTGTGCACTGGTCAAGTCCACCACAAAAGATTGATAAGACTATTTGTCATAGTTTACTAAGGCTCAGTAAATATGATTATACTTACAAGCTTAAGTGTAACTCTAAGACATTGGAAAAGGTTCCAATGTATGGCAGAGCAAATAAGAAGAATCAAAATGGCAGAAGGATAAAAGTTTCTCAAATCTGAAAAGATGGGAGAGTACTTTAGTATCAGTTTTGTGATCATCTTAATGATTAAGAAACCAAAGCACAATTAGTTCTCTAAGGAAGTCTTAGTGCATTCTTATGACTAAGAAGAGGGATCTTGAATTGTTGAAATGGTTAAATCAAGAAGATGAGTCATACTTCGTTCCAATACAAGTCTTAGAGTCATACTCCAAGATTGTAACTTGAGTGACATGTCTTAAAGAAGGTTTAAAACACTTGTCAAATGTAAGAGTAAAAGTTTTCTACTCTTGTACATTTGAAATTGGTAAGTTGTGATGTTTTGGATAAAACAAAGACCAACTAAGGCCAATGTTGTGAAGTGTTTGTCTTGATTAGAATCCGCACTATCTCTTGGATGTTTGACAAGGGAGTCTTATAGGTCAAGAGGACAGTGGGAGTCTTTAAGGTCTTGAAAGTCTCAAGAACTAATCAAGAATAGAATCTGAAGGTCTTCCCTAGCACACGACTTGAGGTTTATAACCTATCGTGTTGACATATCTGTGCCCATTCCAGTTAAAGTTGGCTTTGCATATGAGTTCTTAGAGTTATCAATTGGTTACACAACTACTTGGAAGCAATGGCAGGCCCTTGAACTGCCAGGTGGCAAGAAATTAAGATTGAGTTCAGTCCATATGAGTTTGGATTTGTCATTATCCTTGTCTTGTGACTATGATTTTGACAATTCACATGGATAAGAACACATACACCATTAAATCTAAGTGTCATAAGGTTTCTCTCCGATTCATGAAAATGATGGTGAGGAAACACTTTCACTAAGTAGATTTTAGCTAGATAGCAATTGTGATATTTGCATTCTCAAAGTCGTTAGTGGAGCGTGTGTGGTTTACCGGCACACTAACCTGAACTTGTGAGAAGTGGCAAAAAGGTCTAACCATTATGATTACGGCATACCTCTTCATAATTGTTTAGACTCACAAGTGTGCTATCTAAGGGAAGGTGTATGATTTTGATAAAGTCTTATCAAAACAATCTAGTATCAGAAATCTGAACTTTGGTAAGAAAGTCAATGAAGTATTGATTTCTAGAAGTCCAGCTGATTTCTGGGTACATGTCAAAGCTAGTGGGAGCATAAGTGTTATGCTAATAATCATCATGTTAGTGGGAGCATGATAATTATGATAAGTATTGCAAGTTAGCAATGTTAATTATAGAAAAACAAAAGTTTCAATTGGGAAAGAGTTGTTTTGCTATAATTAAGGGAGAGGAAATTATACTTCATCTCAAATCTATAAGCTTAGATCGTGAGGTTTTAATCATTTAGTCAAGGATATATATGAATTTCATGTTGGAATGGCTCAACATAAGGAAATTCTATATACGGGTCCATTATTTGCGTTCTAAAATTCGATTATGATTACGGCATCCCTTTTCATAATCTGAATTATGAGAACTTGGCAAATTGAAATGGTAATAGTATAGCAAAAGACCGGTTTAGTCTTTATGTGAGACATCATGAATCGTGTCCCATATGCTTCGGATATAGGATCGATTACATGTGCTATATTCATCCTTTCTAAAATTTTCCAAATGCCTGGGGCATTAAGGAGGGAAAAGGTTTAGAACTGGATATGACTAAAAGTATTAAACAATTATCGAGGTCAATATAAGGTTTACCAAAGATTGTTTACTCAAGGACAATTGGAAGTATAGTGATAATTCTGAAAGGACCATATTGACATAATCTGTAAGGAGGCAACTCTTGTTCAGAAGTGATAGTCAAAATGGAATCTGGAAATGTTTCAAAGTTAGAAATTATTCAATCTGTGTAAGATTAAGGAAACTTAATGCAAGAAGGATGTTTCCAAGGAGATGATCTCCTTTGGAATGCTCTGTAATGTTTGTTGTCAAGTCTTTATGACTTTGTGCATAATCATTACAAGAGGATCAATGCATATAAGTTTAGAATCTAACAGATTTTAGTAAATGGCATGAATTTGGAATTCTTGCATTTGCGGTAAGGATTTGGGAGTGTGAAAAGGGAATCATTGAAGTTATGTTCACAAAGTAAAGATCATAGACAAACATAGTATGCATACTTGGTGTATGGCATGACTAGTGTTTAAGAAAACATAGTGTACATGCTTGGAGCATGGGACAACTATTGTTTTAAATTCAAGAATAAAGTTGATAGCTGAAACAGTATACAATGAATAATGTGTAATCATATGGTGATAAATAAAAGGTGTTTTATTTATGTTCAAAGGGTTGATACCATATTGGATTCAATTATTATTGTGTTTCACTTTGCATGTTTTGACTTCCCGAATAAACTAGGTTATTCTTCCGGAATGACTAAGTTATTCAAACCATCCACAGTCGGTCATATGTTGGAAGTAGATATGAATTAAGACTGTCATGGGTTGGCTTGTAGAGGTCTAAGGTGTTGGACAAGGGCTACAACACTCATGAGTGCTCATAAGTTCTGAGTATTGGATTCAACCCGCGCTCATTGGAATCACTTCATGGATTTTATCACGAGTGATCATGAGATGATAATATCTTATATTCTTCAAACCTAGAGATATGAGTTGTTACTATGAGTTGATAGTACATTGATTGCACGAAAACGCATACGGTAACTCGGTGTTATAAAACGTGCCTTTGTGTATGATTCAACAAGTAGTAGAACAAGCCATATGAGTCGAAGTTTATCCGTTCCTTTTACCTTCGGGATAAAAACGATATCTGTGGGCCCCTCGATGATTTGATGATGACAAATGGAAGTGCTCGGCCGGGCCAGGACTGATTTGATTTGTTCAATTAGTCAGTTGTCATAAATCGCAAATCGGGAAACAACAAATGGACAGAGAGAATGATTATAATCCATGTCTCAGTCCATATGATATCTAGAATGGAGGAATATATGATCCCTTATCTAATGGACAAGTTCGTTGACAAGATCAGAGTTCGACAGCGGCTTTAAGAGCTACGATTGCCAGTTAGGTTTGAAGTCATACGCAATAATAGTTATAGACTTATCCAAGTGGGAGACTGTTGGATTAATGTCTAAGTCCATAACTATATTTGGTATGTACTTGACCCGAACCGGCATGGTCCATTTGGGTTGCACTTCACCGACACAATTTATATGGATAATCTTTTGAGAATAGTATGTTTATGATTAATATTAATATATTATAAGTTCTAATATATTAATATGGAATCATATTATTTAATTAGTATTGATCAAGAATTAATTTATAATTAATTAAGTGATCAAAAGGAACTAATTAAATATGGACTCTTATATATATGGAATGGGCCAAGTTCATTTAGGTTGGGCTAAGCTTTCATGGATAGTCCATGGATTGTTTAACCCATGGATCCTAGGAAATGAAAGGTCATGGGTATTAGGGTTTAACCCTAATCCTCCATACTATATAAAGATGTCTTTGGTTGGTGAAATTGGCACTAGTGTGGATACACTAAAGAAGGGCTAGCCAATTTCACTAGAGAGAACCAAGTAATCATATTCTCTAAAGTATTCCAAGGTGTCTTGGTGATTTGTGATTCCACTTGAGGCTTCCACACTATTGGGGCTAAGCTCTTAAAGCTTGAAGACATCAAGCTACATCAAGAGGTATGTATTCTATCTTGTTACATTCATAGTTTTTGTATGCTAGATTAGGATAATACCTTGGATGTTCTTATTTGCATGTATAATAGAGAAAACATAGATCCAAGGTATTTAGGGTTGCATGTACACTTAGGAGTGTTAGAATGCTCAAAACCCAACAAGTTTTGCCTCTCTTCCTTTGTATTTCTGGGCTGATGCTATTGCTGCAACATGTTTTACGCAGAACAGGTCTTATCTCAACAAGCGTTTCTATCTTACTCCTTATGAGATCATCAATAACAGGAAGCCAAACGTAAAATTCTTCCATGTGTTCGGCTCACGATGTTTCATCTTCAACTCCAAAGAACATCGTAACAAGTTTGACGTTAAAGCTGATGAAGGAATTTTTCTGGGATATTCTCTTACTTAAAAAGCATACCGCGTCTTAAATAAGAGTTCTAGGAAGATTGAAGAAACATATTATGTGACCATTGCTAATTTGTTTGATCAGTTTGTGAAATTATTCGATGAACCTGAGAAAGCTACACTCTCGGAAGCCAAGGCAGCAGACAACAAAATAGACCATCTAAAGCAAATCGTCTAAGATGCAGCCAAACAAATGGGTGAAGGAGAACAAGTTCCAAACGAACTCCTCAGCAAGGTACTTCAGTCGAGGGGGAGAATCTATTTCCTTCAAATCAACCAAACTCACACTTTCAGGGGGAGAATTCTATTCCTGCTACACCCGAAAGTCCTGTAGCACCAGAAAGGCCAGCCACACCCGAGAGTTCTGTTGCACCCGAAGGTATGAACCAACCTGAATACCAAAGTGATTCATCAGTCGAGGGGGAGAATTCCGACATGTTTTACGATGATGACAATCAATCTGAAATGGAAGAAATGGTCAACGCTGAATTGGATCCATCTTATGATCCAAATTAACCTCCTCTTATTAAATGGACCAGAGATCATCCTATATCTCAAATAGTGGGTAGTGTTTCTGAAACGGTCCTGAGCTGATCTCAACTGAAGGCAAAGCAATCATCTCTATTCTCCAAAGTAGAGTGCTGCATGTATAATTAAATCGTATCCAAAATTGAGCCTAAGACTGTTAACACAGCTCTTAATCATTCCGATTGGGTACAAGCTATGCAAGATGAACTCAATGAGTTTGAAAGAAACAAAGTATGGCACCTTATTCCAACTCCTAAAGATGCCTCAGTCGTTGGTCTCAAATGGGTTTTCAGAAACAAAATGGACAAGGAAGGCAATGTAATACGAAACAAAGCTCGTCTCGTGGTAAAAGGATACTGCCAAGAAGAAGGAATTGATTACGAAGAAACTTTTGCTCCGGTAGCTAGGCTGGAATCTGTTCGAATATTTCTGGCCTATGCTGCACACAAGAACTTCGAGGTCTACCAAGTGGACGTAAAATGCGCCTTTCTGAATGGAGAACTTGAAGAAACGATTTACGTGGAGCAACCTCCAGGTTTTGTCAATGAAAAGTACCCAAATCACTATTATATTCTGGACAAAGCAGTTTATGGTTTTAAACAAGCACCTAGGGCATGGTATGAAACGCTAACTAAGTTCTTAAAGATGTCAAAATTCAAAAAAGGTTCGATTCACCCAACCTTCTTTCGTAAGAAGGAAGGTAACCACCTTATGATAGTTCAAATCTATGTCGATGATATCATCTTTGGCTCAACGAATCCTAGCTTAATAGCTGGGTTTAGAAAGCTGATGGAGACTAAATTGAAATGAGCTCAATCGGTCCGATTAACTTTTTCCTTGGTTTAAATATTAGACAGGGACCCGAAGGCATCTTTATCAACCAGGAAGCATACACCAAGACTCTTCTTGCTAAATTTGGCATGATAGGAGACTCAAAGGTTAAAGTTCCAATGGCGTTTGGCACCAAGCTCACACCATCCTTGGAAAAACCGACAGTCGATATAACGTTATACCGCCAGATGATTGGGTCCTTAATGTACCTCACTGCTAGCAGGCCTGATATAATGTTCTTTATGTGTTGTTGTGCTAGGTTTCAGACGAATCCTCGTGAACCACATATGCTTGCAGTGAAAAACATACTCCGGTATCTGAAACGAACCACCTCCCTCGGTCTATGGTATCCATCAAACTCAGGTTTCTTCGTTCAAGCCTACTCCGATGCAGACCTTGGAGGATGTGGTTTAGACAGGAAAAGCACCACTGGAGGATGCCAATTCCTAGACGGGAAGTTGGTTAGCTGGCAATCAAAGAAACAGACATGTGTTTCTCTGTCTACAGCCGAAGTAGAGTACATTGCAGTTGCCTCCTGTACTTCTCAAGTGATTTGGATCCAAAGCCAGCTCCGTGATTATGGACTCAATATGAAAAGATCCCACTTTATTGCGATTCAGAAAGTGCAATTAGGATTTGTCATAACCCCGTTCAACACTCCAAGACCAAGCATATAGCACTAAGGTATCACTTTATATAGGATCATGTGGAAGATGGAAACGTCGAAATTCACTTTGTTCGAACCACTGATCAACTGCCGGATATCTTCACCAAAGCTCTTCCTGAAGCGAGTTTCAATAAAATTTTACAAGGGCTAGGAATGATGGAATCGGAGTCAGTACCAAAAACTACTTCTCAAAACTAAAAGTTGGAAGCGAAATGAACGAACGTTCGGGTTCGGTTCACGTGTGTGCCGAAATGAACCGAACGCTCGGGTTCGGTACTATTCTCTTATCTTCGCTTATCACTCAACGGTAGTTTCTTTGGCTATAAACCATTTGTATCTTTTTCAAATTTCATCTCTCTTATTTTCAAAGTTCTATTATTTTCAAAGTTCTTTTCTTTTTCAAATTTATTTTGCTACCGAAATAGACCGAACGCTCGGGTTCGGCTCCAAATTTTTTTTTTTTTTAAATTTTTTTTTCTTCTCATTTTTTTCTCTCTCTTTAAATCAAAAACTCCAAAAACATTTTGTTATTTTTTTCTTTTTCATTTGTACGATATTTTTTTGATCTCATATTTTTGTGTGGCTATTTGTGTGGAAATTCTTTCATTAGTAAGTGTCCCTAGAAGCATGCTGATGTATGTGTCCAAAGCCTCACCCGATTCTGAATAATAGCCGTACTGACTTGGTATATACAAACCTTTTCTTCCCAATTAGGCTTTTATATTTATTCTAATCATGAGCTACCTTACTCTCTTCTCACATGAGATAAGAGTTTTCTGCTTGGTCCTTATTTTAATAGCAGATGTACTTTGATTTCTTTCCACCATCTACACTACTTTTCTCCATCTCATTCACTTCATAAACGTAACCCTTGAGACTCTCAGAAATTACCACTGAGGTTTATGGTTACATAATTTCTGTATTTATGATCTTAGCTTCGTGCCACTACGTGCTAAGTGAAATCCACAATTCAATACCTACTATGCATTGACGGTGAATAATCAACTTTGTTCTAGCTTTCACTAACGAATTGACGAACTTATCCATGGGGATGTAACATGAAATCTCTAATTTCTTTTTGTGTGATTCCTATGATATTGTTTAATCCCATAACATTTCTTCCCTTGGAATCCAGTTTTATTTTTCTTTGAGATTTCACATAAAATATTTTCATGATGCCACTTAGATTCTTTTCAAACCTACTTGTTTAACGGACTACATTGGTCTCACAAGTACTTCGGTAGATTTCTGTCTTATGTCAAGAATCGGAATTCTAAACTGAAGCGAAAGCCACCCAAATTAGCCTGATTAAAAGAAGCCTTTCAACACTTCTCAATAAGTGTCTGATCGTTATTCAACGGGAAACCAAACAAACACTTTAAGGTCTCTCTTGACTTTGAAGGAAGCGATTCGTGCCTAGGATCTATTATTTTGTGTCTTTATTGACATCACAATTTCCCACATATGTGTTGCTTTATTTCTTTTTCTTTCACACACTAAGCACAAAAATCTTTTTGATTTTCCATAATTCTGGTTTCATTACTTACAAGGCAATTTTTTTTGAAAGAGGTGTGGCTCACATTATTACACGTGGTCATTATGCTTTAAGATGGCGTTCCCTCTAAAGGGATAAGATGCTGACTCAGGCGGGAGTCCAATCGCTTTGATTTTCAAACGGCGCTTGAATGACAGGCGTGCGAAGTGGAACCGTTTTTTTTTAAACGGCGGCTGATGGGAAGGCGCGTGAATCGGGACAGTTCTTCTCTCTCCTGCGTAATCATCGGGGCTACCAACTGTCACGCATCAATCACCTCCGAAAAACCCTTCGTATTTCCTTCGAAGATTTGGGAACGGATTCTTCTCTCTCTCATTTCGCCACAGTATAAAAGGTAACTTCGACCATTATTTACCTCTTTACTGCACCCAAAATTCAGAGAGCAAGAAACGCTTTGAGTATTCTACTGTTCATCATCTCTCCCAACTTCTTCACTTCAATGGCAGATTCATCTTCTATTCATGCCACTTCCCACATCCTGCTGATTCGTCCTCAACAGAGTCTGATCATCGATCTTACTCCACATGTTTATGATGCCTTCATGTTCCCGATCATCGAATGCCTCAAATACTCGCCGCTTGCTCCTGCTCTCACCAAAGCTGAAGCTGTTCCAATGGATTGTTTATCCCAAATCTTTGCCACTGCTCATTATGATAAGTCTGTCGATAGAATTTTCTTCGACATTCTTGATCACAAGGCATCTATCTCTAAGCAGCGATTATGTTCTCTTTTAGGGTTTGAACCTGATTCATCTAGGGTTAACCCTGAATCCATTCCAATAGGTCACTTGTTTTCCATATTCTATAACATGGGGTACACAGAGGTTCTGACGACGGTCACCAAGTTCAAGAAATCGTGCTTGCATCCTCAATGGAATGGGTTATTTACCGTGTTATTCAAGGGGTTATCGGAACGTAGTGCCGGTTCAGACGAAGCGAGTCGTCTGTTCGTCACGATTCTTTATGGGGTATACAACGATATCAACCTCAACTATGGCTTGGTGCTATGGCAGGAGCTGATTTAGAGTCTTGCCTCCACATCTCGACACTTAGAGATTTCCTACGCTCGCTTTTGGACTTTAGTCACAAAATGGGTGATGGACAAGTATCACGTCCCCATTGTTGCTGATTCTCCACTCTCTTCGATAGGTACTTTCCATACCACGAAGATAATAGTCTCCGATGCATCAAAATTTCAGTTTATTGGCTCCATCCCTGAGTCAATGTTTGGAGACGTTCCTGCCGACAGCTAGATCATCCAAACTTACAAGGATTTTCGTCTCTCTAGTCCTAGAGAGCTCACTCCTGCGATGATCAAATCCATCCACACAGCTGATAAGCCCGCTCGAAGGGGAAAGAAAAATGAAAAGGGCAAAGACAAGCAAGTTGGCAAGGGAGCAAAAGGCCCTTCTCCGAAGAAATGAAAACCCACCAAGGCTGCTCAATCTCCTCCACTGAAGAAGAGGAAAACCCAACCTAGGCGAAATCTGATACTTGCTTCCTCCTCAAGCAAATCTGAGGAAGAAAATTCATACTCCGACGAGTCTCCCCGTGGTAACACTCCTCCACAATCACCTACCCCAGCAGTACATTTTTCCAGTTCACCTGTCTCTTCTCCACCAATCACCATTCCTATTTCCATTCCCCCCATAACCTCCACCACTCACATACCTCCTACCTCTATCCCAGTTCCACCTCCCATTTTCACTGAAGCTACCACAACAATCGCTGAAGTAAGAACCAACGTATCTGATACGGGGGCTCCTACTAACGCACCCGAACCCACTCCCACTACCGAACACACATCAAAACCTGAACCTACTTCCACAACTGAGTCTTCACCATCCCCTCCACCCTCATCTCCTGCTCAGTCCGCAGAGGATGAAGAACCTTTTCTAGGTGGGGAGGACATGACATTTGATTCGATCTATTACAGTCTGTATCAGGTGCAAAGTGACGATGACGACGATGCTCTTGTCACCAAAAAGCATTTCAAGGAGCTTCACGAGAAGATTGATTCGCTCATTGCTTCCTCCTCTTCTTCATCACATTCTACCATTTCTGAAGCTGCTATTCAGAAGATTGTTGATGCTTTCTATAAAGCTCATGAAGCCTCCCTTAGCTCAGCCACTGCCGCTATTGATGCCTCCACCAAGGCTTGTGCTGTTGCGACCGAAAAAGTCGAAAAACTATTTACTGATGCTTCTTCTCTTTTGAAGTCTTTACAGGAAACTGCCGATGCCAATAAAACGAAGCTTGACCCTGTTGTCAACAAGCTGGCTACCTCAGTTGCCTCCGAAATGCAGTCCTTTGCCACTCTTCGTCAATCTCTCACTGAGGACAACTCAGTGTTTAAGGAAACTATTGAGGAGCGCCTCACTAAGCTACAAGAAGATCTAGCTGCCGAGAACTCCCTCATGGACGCTCTCGCTCGAAAGACCACTGCTCTCAAGATCAAGACTCTTCAACTCTCCAGTTCTCAAATGGAGATTGATTCTCTTCGATCCGAATGAGAGATTGTGTCTTCATGTGTTTCGGATGTCCACGCCGCCCTTTCCAACATCCTTGAAGCACATGATCCAATATTAAACTATTCAGTGAGGCGTACTCTTTCGGAAAAGCTTGCTCCTGCCCTTTCTCTCCTGAGCAAAATTGAAGGGCTCCTTGAGTTCGTGTCCATTTCGAAAAAAGGGGGAGAGAATGTATCTCAATAGCATCCTACTTCTACAGCAACAAAAACAACTGAACCTACTCCAACAGGCCAAGCCTCAGGTTCCGGTGTCAAAGACAAGGGGAAGAAAATTGCTGAAGAGAGTGATGATGATAAAGAGACTATTGCAGATCTCTTAAAGAATCAAGGTCAAGATAAGGATGCTGATATGAGCGATCGGGTTGCTAGAGAGGATGAGGAAGCTGAAATAAAGATGAAAGAGGCTCACGACCTTCTTGAGAGTAGGAAAACCCTTTTTCCTCCATGGACTCTTGAGAAGTTGCTGAAAGAAGCGATTGAAACCCCAAGCATCTTGTGGCTCGAACCGGTGATTTCACTGGATCACATCAACTCTGTCGACTCTTAGTTCGACATGCCACTGACCTGAAAGACCTTCATCTTCCATGCCTTTGACAACATTGCCGATATCCCTCATCCTCATCCAAAGGTTGACAGGGATCTTGTCGAGTTCTATCTGAGAGCTGGTCAACCACAGTATCAAACCTGGAGCGCTCAAAAGATTATTAACGTTCGGGTCCTCAAGCCGTATCGGGAAGGGAACTTCACGAACGTTCGGTTCAAGGTGCTGAGAGGTTCCACCAAGACCGAACATGCCATTTCGCTAGCTGATCTTCCCAATTTGAATCCACATGATTGGATAATCTTGCACAACATCCTTCTCACAAACGAAGCAGAATATGGTCTGATCATTGACCACATCAAGAGGATGCTTGTTTGCTACATAATAGAAGTTTCCAAGATGGATCAGGAGATTGATAGTGTCTTCAGATGGGGAAGATAGACCCGAAAAGAAATTATGTTATGTTTACCAGAAACGAAGGCCAAAAATACCTGTTCGCTCTGGCAGATAAACATCTCTACACCACTGCATGCCTGGAACATGTCTTAGGAATCATTCATCGTTGCAAGCAGAATTCGGCAGATGACAAGAAGTACTTTGATGATATGATTCAGTGGTACATTCGCTTCAGACAAACAATCCTCGCTCTTATCCCTCGTCTGTTTGATACCACTAAGAAGGTTCCGGCAGCTGGACCCAGCAAGAAGAATTGATAGTCTCGCTCCAATTGATGCAAGGAGATTGTTAGGTCCAGTTAGTGTTGCGTCTTGGGGTCGTTAGCTAGTCCAGTTTAGTCTCCGGTATGGGCCTGTCCATCCGTGAGTTATTTTGTAGGGTTTATTATTTATAGATGCTTGCATGCATTCTTGAACGAGATTTTGATAGAGTTTTTATAGAGTTCACAGTTCTTATCTTTTGTAACCCTAATATCCTCTACAGCGGAAGTTCTTCATCGAGCTCTGCTGAGGATTGAGTTAATTAAATCATTCGACTCTTTCAGATCCATTCTTGTGTTTTTATCTTACTGTTATTACTTTCTTGATTCGCCTGTTATAAGATCTAATCGATCAAAAGTTTAATAAAGATTACATAAGATTATTGTTGGATTACTGTCTAAGTCCATAACTATAATTGGTAATACTTGACCCGACCCGGCATGGTCCATTTGGGTTGCATGGCATCATGCACTTGGATAGACTAAATGAGAGAAATAAGACACTTATGGTTATTAATATATTATAAGTTCTAGTATATTAATAATAAGAATATTAATAATATTTAATTAGTATTGATCAAGAATTAATTTAGAATTAATTATGTGATCAAAAGAAGACTAATTAAACATATGGGTTGATTGTGCAAATCATCCATAACTTATATAGTGGGCCAAAGCTCCATGGATAATCAAGTTGGGTTAAACCCATAGGATGCTCCATAGATGCTCCATGGAGGTTACATAACCCATGAGTCATGGAAATGAAAGGTCCTGACAATTATGGTTTACATGGTGTAACCCTGATTGTAACACACTATATAAGCATCATATTATTCACCAAAATCGGCACTAGTGTGTGTAAAAGAAGGGCTAGCTGGTTTCATGAGTTGTGGATTTCTCTTAAGTCATTCCAAGTGTATTTGTTGTTGTGTGAACCATTTGAGTTGTCACACTTGAGGCACTAGACACTCAAGCTTCATGAAGACATTCTACATCAAAGAGGTATGTATTATATCTTGTTATATTCATTGTTTTGTATGCTAGATTAGGATAATACCTTGGATGTTCATAATTGCATGTATAATAGAGAAAACATAGATCCAAGGTATTTAGGGTTGCATGTACACTTAGGAGTGTTAGAATGCTCAAAACCCAACAATTATGTAACTACATGCTGGCGTTGAAACGACTTGAGGCGTTAGCGCTGATGCTTATATTACCGCTGGCATTGATGGTTAGCGTATGGAATGTATGACTCATCAGATTAGAAGGTGGGACCTTATAAGTTTATTCAATCTACTTAAAAAGGTGCATTCATTAGCTAAAGCATGAAAGTCATTTTGCAACTATATAACCTTGTTAATCTAAGTGAATGAATTTGATTGAAATTTGTTATTTGGTTTAACGTCCCAAATTATAGAGTAAAATTTTCTTTTAAAAATAAATCAAACCAACCAAAAGCCATTTCATAAAAAGATCCTCATACATTCGAATGTAGTTTCCAAAACAAAACATTAGAGTATCATAAAACGATAGTGCAGAAACTCCAATGGATGCGGTGCAATCATCTCGTGCTCTTCCAATATTTGATAAAATATCTACAATATTTAAACTTAAAACCATAAGTACAAAGCTTAGTGAATCCCACAAATATCTCATACCATTAGACCCCCCCCCCCCCTTAATATACAAAACAGGCCTCGCCTAAAAAGCATGACGAATCCCGCTTAACATCAATAACAGGCCCCCCCCAATATACTCCCCATTTTGTGGAAACTAACCAAAATAAATTAATGGATTAAGCTCCTAATGTGTTAAGCTTAACACTCATACTTTCCAGAAAGCTTCCTATCACTCAAAAGCTTTATAAAAATATTTGTTATAAAAACATGCATGTCCAATTCATTTCTCATCCAAAATTAGGTCACAAACGTGAGAAATGGGGTCAAAACCCCATGCATGACATCAATATAATTAGAAGATCAGATCTGAGATATATTATGCACTTGGGACCCGAGTAATCCATAAAGTTGCAAACTTTAATGGAACCAACCATTCAAACTCTACGAAAAGGGAGAAATAAGCTTAGATCTTAATTTACACTATATATATATATATATATATATATATATATATATATATATATATATATATATATATATATATCATGACCTAATATACAAAGATTACATAAGATTATATAACTACACGCTGACACTGATAACACTTGAGACGTTGGTACTGATGCTTATTAACCTGACACTGATGGTTAGCATATGAAGTGGTTGACTCATCAGATCACAATGTGTGACCTTAAAAGTTTGTTCAATCTACTTAACAAAGTCCATTCATTAGCTAAAGCATGAAAGTCACGTTGCAACTATATGACATGGTTAATCTAAGTGAATAAATTTCATTGAAATTTGGTGTTTGGTGTAACGTCCCAAATTATAGAGTAAAATTTTCTTTTAAAAATAAATCAAACCAACCAAAGCCATTTCATAAAAAGATCCTGAAAGTTTCGAATGTAGTTTTCAAAACAAAACTTCAGAGTATCATAAAACGACAGTGTAGAAGTTCCAGTGGATGCAGTGCAATCATGTCGTGCTCTTCCAATATTTGATAAAATATCTACAACATTTAAACTTAAAACCATAAGCACAAAGCTTAGAGAATCCCCAATATATCTCATACCAATAGACGTCCCCCCAAAAACAAATACAAAATGGACCTCGCCCAACAAACATGACGAGGCCCGCTGAACATGAATAATGGGCTCCGCCCAATATACTCCTCATGTTGTGGGAACTAAACAAAATAACATAATGGATTAAGCTCCTAATCTGTTAAGCTCAACACTCATACATTCCAGAAAGCTTCCTATCACTAAAAAGCTTCATAAAAATATTTTCTATAAAGACATTGCTGAGTCTAAGGAGTTGCGCCATTGGGCCTTGATAGTTCGGTCCATTATGTACTCTCGGTTTGGGCCTGTCCAGCCGTGTTTAATTTTAGGGTTTGTATATATATAGTGCATGCATGCATTATATTAATAACCCTTCTAGATCCTTATTTTGATTATCAAGTATTGTAACCCTAGCCTATCTCTACATTAGCAATTCACATTGAATTTTCTGAGATAGTGCATATTAATCATTTGACACTTGTTTGATACATTATTGCGTTCATCGTTTTCCATTCTTGTTATCATTATTTATTATCTACTGAATATATCGATCTAAGAGATTAATATTCTCAACAATTGGTATCAGAGCAGGAGACTGTGTAATTTGTATGCATCTCTTCTGTTGGAAGAATCTTTTAGGGTTCTCGCTTTTATCGAATCTGTAAGAGCCATCGTCTGTCAGTTGACGATGTTTCTTGCTTTTGATAAAACCCAAACATAGCTTTTACAAGTCTGATTCTTAGCAGACTTCTAAAAAGATCATCATGTCTCTTGACGATTCTCAAACCAATCCGATCAATATCTCCAACAACATTGGATCCACAACGAGAATTCCTATTCTTTACACTAACTATTATGAAGTTTGGACGCATCACTTTGAAGACTACGTCATCGGTTCTGAAGAAAATGGCTATCTTATATGGGAAACAATAACATTGGGTCCTTTTGTTCATTCTGGAACAAATAGAAAAATAAAGACTCAAAAGGAATACAGCCAACTCTTGACTAATGTGGAGAAGATTCCTCAAGACGAAAAATAAAAGTTATTGTGCATCGTGAAAGCAATGAGATTGATAAGGTTCGCCTTGCATTCTGATACCTTTCATTTGGTTAGCACATACACCATAACAAAAGAGATCTGGGATAGACTCAAGGAGTTATACTCAACTGATGAAGACCTAGAACAATCCATCCAAACTCTATTGCTTTCAGAGTTCGATGCCTTCCAACAAAAGCTGGAGGAAAAACTCTTATAGGCTTCGATTGTTTCAACCACTTGCTAAGCAAAATGATCAAGCACGATATTTGAAGAGAAGTGATCGAACAGAAGGTCACGTTTTTGAATGGTTGAAGACCTGAATGGATGGCTGTGGCATCAACTGTGAATGCTCATGAGCAGTTTAAATCATATTCCTTGGCAAAGATGGTGGGTATTCTCAAATCTCATGAAAGTGTTGTGACAAAAGAAGCGAAAGTGGTGTGTGCTATGGGATCCCTGGCCCTTCTCTCTAAGGCAAAGAATGTGGCAGAAGATGAAGACGAATCAGAGATGACAAAATGCGATCTGACAAGTGAAGAATATGCTATAATGGTTTCTAACCCAAAGAGATTTGCTAGCAAAAAGTTCCCTGCTGCCAAGAACCGAAACTGGCAGGGAAGCTACGGCTTAGATAAAGCGAAAGAGGATAACAAAGTAGTCCTCTAAAAGAAGAAGAAAAGAAGGAGAGCAAGCTGGTAGGAGACTCCGGATATGACTACAACTTTTTTCATGGCAAAAACCACTTTGCCAAAGACTACATGCTGAGAAAGTTGTCAGAAAAGAAGAAGGGTGAAGATGATGAAGCATATTATATGCGGAAGCTGGAGGAGATAAAGAAGAAGAAAGCTACTAACAATTCAATGAATGCTTTGATTGTGCAGGAGAATGTCACTGATGATGAATTTGGTGGCGTGGAAGTCTGGTCTACAGACTCAGAAGATGAGGAGGTACGTAAACCCTCGCATGGTAGAGCGTTTGTAGCAAAAGAGTATATCACTGAGTTCGCAGGAAAATGCTTAGTGGTGATAGCTGGAGTGCATAGATGAGGGGATGTACAATCGAATGTGAGCATGACGACTCGAATCAGAAGTAGGACAACTGTTTTGCGGCCAATCCTGTGAGCGAAAGGATCAACGACTGCGATCAGTTGATCAAGAAGGTACCATCTATTCTCGAATCACTTAAAATACCTGTAACAAACTATGAAAAGGAATTAAACGATTTAAAATTTAAGTTTTCTAGTTTAAGTGGAAGCCTAATGCAAACTCGCCTCACAAATGCTAACTTAACCGATCAACTTAGCAGGGCGACGTCCAAAAGTGAGGAGAAAAGAATGTGCAGCGAGAAGACGGAGTTAGAGTTAGTTAGGATAAGAGATGAGTTGATACATTTACAACGAGACAATTTAAAGTTTTTAAAACAACGAAATATTTTTTGTTTAATAGCTAAACGTATTTACTCTAATATTACTCAGTTGCAATTAAATTGTGATATTGGCAAAAAGGTTCACAAAATGATCTTGCCATTTCTTGAATTAAGGAGGATGAAGTGGATGCAGATTCCTACAATTGTGAATCAATGGTATCATCATATGAGATTTCAGATGCTTACAGGATAGGTATGGACAAAATTGAGTCATTTATAAAGTCCAAAGACCATAAGGACATGCTTAGGAATTTTTTAGACAAAAATGGCAAATTAAACATAAAGACCGAAACCATGCTAAATTTTGACTCGATGAGTACCAAATTGAGTTCAAAAAACAAAATAAATGTTGAAACTTCTTCTGAATTTCATGAGGACACCGATATGAGTGAAATTTCTATAGATGATGAGGTTGACTGCTCTGAATTCCTCAAAAGAGAACCCAAACAAGCAAAACCACTTGTATCTGACAACTCGGTTGCTTTCGCTCGTATGTCAAAGGAAAAATCCAAAGTCCTTAAACAAAAGGCAGTGGTGTTCAAAAAGGTGCAAATGGTACCTAATCAAGTTTACACTACCACTAGAGTTACCAAAAGGCAAACAACTGAACTAAATTCCTTGGTTGATGAAGACAACGCTGATGGGTGTGACAACTTTTTCTGGTCAGCCACCATTTAGAATGCAGACGAAACAGTAGGTCTGTCGGAGAAAACCTCGTGGAGAGTCAAGGGTAGATATGTGGTTGAACCTCTCAACAAGCTGTCAAGCTTTGATAATCCTAGTACGTGTGCCACTAAAGATATTCCAGGGGAAACGGAAAAAGCATCTGGAGGATCATCGCCAAGTGAATCTTGTGAAGACAAACCGAAACCAAGAGCATGTATTCACAAATCTCAAAAGAAACTTGCTGAGCAAGTACGTCAAAGGAACATAAGGTATCAGAAGAATCTCAAAGAGAGAAAGTAGTTCTGGAATTCCCAAAATGCTAATTACGTTCACAAAGTATCGAATCCACAGGCAAAAGCAAGCCCTCAGACAAACAACGCCTCATGCACTGACCGTCAGTCTTGCAAACCAACAAACCAAAGAGACAGTTTCGGTGCTGAATCAAGCAGGAATATGAACCGAAAACCCAGCTTCGGTCCAAAAGTCAATCAACAATCGAAGCCGAATCTCGTCAAGGACATCAAAGGAAAGGGAAAGCTAATCTCTCATCCTGAAATTCATGTCAAGAAGACGTTAGCTAACCATAGGAATCCAAATACAGCCTCAATTGAAAATCTAAGCAAAAACAAAAAGTCAGTTTTAGGCAAACCAAATCAAGAAAATAACAAAATCAAAGTTGTTACCATTAAACGAAAAGATGAAACCACACTAATAAAGAGAACATATATGGTTGATCTTTATGTTGTTATTCCATGTCCTGTACAAGGATCACGAGGACCCAAGAAACTTTGGGTTCCTAAATTTTCTTAATTTTTGCAGGTTATAAGTGACGAGCAGTTTGACAACGAGTGGTACATTGACAGTGGTTGCTCATGTCACATCACAGGAAGTAAAGTAGAGCTAATGGAGTTTGGGTCCGTCAAGGATGGTGGTTGTGTCAAATATGGGAATAATTCATGTGGCACAAACAAAGGATATCGGATGATCACAAATGGAGAATTCTCAATCAGGAAGGTTGCATACGTTGAACTGGATTAAAAGTTTCATTCGATGATGAAGGTTTTGAGATTGTCGAAAACAAGAAGAAAACTGTCCTGTTGAAATCCAAACGAAAAGGATAGATGCATCCTTTAAGTCTTAACCTTATTCGAGGAAAGCCAGCCATATGTCTTTTGACAAAGGCAAACTTTGACGAAAGTTGGCTCAGGCACCGAAGTCTCTCACATCTCAACTTTAAGGACATCAATAAGTTGTTTATCGGCGATCATGTACGAGGACTTCCTCTTCTAAATTTTGATAAGGAACACTTGTGTGGTCCTTCAGCAATCGAAAGCATCGGTGGTAGTAAGTACATCCTAGTTATTGTAGATGACTTTTCACGTTTCACTTAGGTGTTCTTTCTTAAACAGAAATCAGAGGTGACTACGAAGCTCAAAGTGTTTATAAAGCAAGTGGAGCTTCAACTATGAAAGATGGTTAGAAACATCAGGAGTGACAACGGGATGGAATTCAAGAATCTAGCAACGGACCAACAGAAGAAATATTTCTAGCTTTATGTCAAGTCTCAGTCCCTATTTCCAATCTCTTTGATGAATATATGTTGCTATTTGATGAACCAGAGAGAGCAATAAGTTCTGAGACAAAGGCAGCTGACAATAAAATAGACAACATGAAGAAAGTTATAGATGAAGTAGCAAAAGAAATGGAAAGAGAACATCAAGAACCAACTGAACAGCCAGGTCCAAGAGAACCTCCAAAAGAAAATTCCATATTCCATGGGGAGGGTTCATCGACATCAGAAAACCAAGACTCATCTTTCCAAGAAGAAAATCAATCACCAACAAAGTCTCAAGACGTCACTTTTGAGGGGGAGCATTCTGATCCTGATGTTAAAGTCGTCTCATCATTCGAGGGGGAGAATCATAACACGAATGATGATTCGCATTTTCAATCAAAATTGGTAGAGGAAATTAATGCCGAATTGGATCCTGTCTGTGATCCGAACTACCCTCCTCTCGCTAAATGGACAAGAGATCATCCTAAAACTCAAGTAACTGGTGAAGCATATGAGGGAGTTCTTACTCGATCTCAAATAAAAGCGAAGCAAACTGCTCTGTTCTCTAAGGTTGAATTTTGCATGTTTAACTCGTTCGTCTCAAAGATAGAACCAAAAACAGTTAACATTTCACTCGATCACTCAGAGTGGGTACAGGAAATGCAAGACGAACTCCATGAGTTCGAGCGAAATCGAGTTTGGAGACTTATTCCCACACCAAATGATGCATCTGTTGTTGGCCTAAAATGGGTTTTCAGAAATAAAATGGACAAAGAAGGTAATGTGATTCATAATAAAGCGAGGCTGATAGTGAAGGGATATTGTCAGGAAGAAGGTATCGACTATGAAGAAACCTTCACTCTAGTAGCAAGGTTAGAATTCGTGCGAATCTTTCTAGCATATGCGGCATATAAAAACTTTGAAGTAATTCAAATGGATGTCAAGTGTGCATTCCTGAATGGTGAACTAGAGGAGACTGTGTATCTTGAGCAACCGCCAGGATACTTGAACGAAAGGTTCCCTGATCACTGCTATATTCTAGATAAAGTCGTCTATGGGTTCAAACAAGCACCTAGAGCCTAGTTTGAAACCCTTACTCGTTTTCTAAAAATGTCAAAGTTTAAACAAGGTTCGGTTGACCCAACTTTCTTTTGTAAGAAAGAAGGTGACCATTTAATGACCGTTCAAATTTATGTTGATGACATCATCTTCGGTTCCACGAATCCCAGCCTAACAGCTGAATTCAGGAAGTTGATGGAGACTAAGTTTGAGATGAGCTCAATGTGTCCAATTAACTTTTTTCTTGGCTTGAATATTAGACAGGGACCCGAAGGCATATTTATCAATCAAGAGGCCTACACGAAGACTCTGCTAGCAAGGTTGGGCATGATGGGTGATTCCAAAGTAAAGGTGTCCATGTCGTTTGGAACGAAGTTAACACCATCCTTGGAGAAACCGGCTGTTGATATGACTCTTTATCGACAAATGATAGGCTCTCTTATGTATCTAACAGCTAGTCGACCAGACATAATTTTTTCTGTCTCTTATTGTGCTAGGTTCCAAGCTAATCCATGCGAACCTCATACGGTGGCTGTTAAGAATATGTTCAGATACTTGAAGCGAACCTCTTCTCTCGGTCTGTGATATCCTGCTAAATCAGTTTTTCATACAAGCATTCTCTGATGTTGATCTTGGAGGATGCGGTCTGGACTGAAAGAGCACTACAGGCGGATGTCAATTTCTCGATGGTAAGCTTGTCAGTTGGCAGTCCAAGAAACAAACATGCGTTTCTCTCTCTACAGCCAAAGTTGAATATATCACTACGGCATCTTGCACTTCTCAAGTTATTTGGATCCAAAGCAAACTAAGAGATTATGACCTTAACATGAAGAAGATTCCACTTTATTGCGACTCTGAAAGTGCCATTAGGATCTATCATAATCCAATGCAACACTCCAAGACGAAACACATAGCACTGTGATATCACTTTATCAAGGATCACGTAGAAGACGGGAATGTTGAAATTCACTGCGTTCGGTCCTCTGATAAATTGGCTGACATCTTTACTAAGGCCTTGAATGAAGCATCATTTAATAAAATACTACAAGGCTTAGGAATGATGGAAGCTGAATCAGTTCCAAAACCACTCTCATTTCATTTAGTATAACTGTCGCTTTCGCTTTCTTTAAGATTTTTTTACAACCGAAATGAGCCGAACGCTCGGTCTATTTCGGCTCCTAATTTTTCGGGAACCAAAATAAACCGAAGGCTCGGTCTATTTTGATTATTCTAATTTTTCTTTAAAGCAAGCGATTGTTACATCTTCTAGTTTGGAACTCATATATCCTTTGTATATTATGTTTTCTGTTTTTATTTCTTTTTCAGAAAATTCCTAAAACACAAAAATATTTTCTTTTCTGTTTTTATTTCTTTTTCAGAAAATTCCTAAAACAAAAAAATATTTTCTTTTCTGTTTTTATTTCTTTTTCAGATTACTCTTAAAATCCAAAATATTTTTTATTTATTTCGTATCACAGAATAAATCTCATGATGGAGCTGGGGCAGGTATAAACTTTCTAACTATGTACTAGCTACGTGTCCCTAGAAGCATGATGTTGCATGTTGACCGAAGCCTCTAAGACTTTGAGTGAAGCCTTGATGATTTGATATATACCAATCATTTTTCCTAACAAGGTTGATAATATCATTCAAGTCACGAGCTACCTTACTCTTCTCATATCGAGTTAAGAGTTGTCTGCTTCGTCTATTTAAACAGCAGAGGTACTTTCGGTTCTTTAACCACCACTTATTATTTCTCCATCTCATTTTGTTTCATGATAGTAACCCTTGAGACTCTCAGCCTTTACAACTGAGGTTTATGGTTACACAACATTTGTGTTGATGATCGTAGTTTCGTTTAACCACGTACTAAGTGAAACCCAAAATCCAACACCAATAATCAATTGACGGTGAACAATTAAATGTTCTAGTTTTCACTCATGTTTTAGAAAAAACCACTTTTGTCGTAGGTACCAAGAAGTCTCTTTTTCATTTTTTAACGATCTTTATGAAATTGTCTAAACACCAAGGCGTTTCTTCCCATAAGATCTAGTTTATTTATTTATTTTTTTTAAGATTTCCATAACAATCACCAAGTCACTGAAAATACTTCAGACCTACTTGTCTTAAAGGCCACATTGGTCTCACAAGTACTTCATCCAACTTTCGATCTTATTTCAAGTCCTGAAGTTTGGTTGAAGCGAAGCCACCCGTTATAGCTTACATATGAAAAGATGCCTTCCAATGTTTCTTAATAAACATTTGATCGTATTTCAACGGAAAACCAGGTAGACACTTCTAAGTCTCACTTAACTTTGAAGGAAGCGATTCGTGCTCAAGATCAACTGTTTCGCGTCTGAATAGATGTCACTTAAATCGCATAAATAATTTGCTTTATTTCTTCTTTATTGGCACACTCTTGCACGAAGATCTTCTTTTTTCCTACAACAATGGTTGAATCCTCATCAGTTCATGAACAAACCACTTCCTCTTCTCTCCTGACCATCAAACAAAACCAAAACTTGATTATCGAACTCAACACATTCCTTTATGATCCTTACATGTTGCACGTGGTTGAATCCCTCAACTATTCACCACTGGTTATTGCTTTAACCCAAGTTGAATCGGTACCAATGTTCTTGCTATCTCAAGTTTATTCGTTTTCTTCTTATGATAAATGCAAGGAGAGGATCTACTTTAAGATCTTTAATCACAAGTCCTCGGTTTCAAAAGCACGTTTTTGTTCTCTGTTTGGGGTTGCTTCAGATGCCTCCGTCATCTCTCCTGATTTCATCACCACCACCCAGTTATTTACGATGTTCTATGATATGGGTTACACCGATGTATTTACACAGTGACAAAATTCAAGAAATCTTGTTTGCCTTCTTAGTGGAATGGCCTATTTAGCCTTCTACTCAAAGGATTGGCAGAACGGGTTGCTGGTTCTAATGGTGCTAGCAATGGATTTATGACCATTCTTTGTGGTTTTTACCATGGGATTAATCCAGATTATGGATCCCTGGTTTGGTCTAAACTGGTGCAGAGTTTCAATTCTTCTTCCAGACACTCCGAAATTTCTTGTGGAAGACTCTGGACGTTAATTACTCGCCGAGCAATGGAGCACTTTCAAATTCTGGTCACAGAGGATGCATTGAAATATTCAATTGCGACTTTCCACACAACAAAAATCATCATCTCTAATCCCACAAAGTTCATGTTTGTCGGTTCCATCCCTGAATCGATGTACATGTGTGTCATAGCCGAGAGCAAAGTTATGGCTGATTATAGGAAATTGACAGCTACAGGACTGAGGCAACTAACTCCCGAAATGCAAAGTGTGTTGGAGGTAGTCGATAAACCAGCAAAGAGGGTAAAGAAACCATAACAGAAAAAGAAGGAGGCAGAAGGGCAATCCTCCCAGGCAGCCTCGCCCAAAAAGCGCAAGGCAGAAAAAGAACCTTCTTCTGCCCACAAGAAGCGAAAAATCAAAAAGATGGCTAATAAACCGAAAGCTGCCTCATCTAATGACTCGGATTATGTTCCGTCGGATCAAGATCAAATTGAAGGCGAAGATATTCATCATGAAAGCCCTTTGAGAGGAAATACACCCCCACGTTCCCCAAATCCCGAGGTTCGTTTAGACGACTCTGTTCCAAATCCTCCTCCTTCTCCATCTCCCACTACAGTGCCCATTTCAATTGCTCCTCTTCCCCCACCGGTTACTTCTCAACCTACTTCAACTACAGCTACAACTTCAACTGCTCCTATTCCACCTCCAATCTGATGGATTTTGAGGATTCTAAGACTCCTATGGTGTACATGCAACCTTATAAACCTTGGATCTATGTTTTCTCAATTATACATGCAAATATTAAATATTCCAAGGTTTCATCCTAACTAGCATATTATGAAGCACCTATACTACAAAGTTCTAGTTAGGTGACATACCTTTTGATTTAGCTTGATGTCTTCAAACTTTAAGAGCTTAGCCCCAATAGTGTGGAAGCCTCAAGTGGAATCATAAATCACCAAAACACCTTGGAAGAACTTGAGAGAAAATGTATGCACACTAAAATCGGCCCACTCTTATGTCCTGACACACTACTGCCATTTTTTGTGCCAAATGCCTCTTTATATAGTTTTGAAGATTAGGGTTACATCCATGTAAACCCTAATACCCATGACCTTTCATTTCATAGGATCCATGGGTTAAAACTCCATGCACTATCCAAATTAGCTTAGCCCAACCTAAGTGAACTTGGCACATTCCATATATATATATATATATATATATATATATATATATATATATATATATATATATATATATATATATATATATATATATATATACATATATATATATATAAGCGTCCATATTTAATTAGTTCGTTTTGATCACTTAATTAATTCTAAATTAATTCTTGATCAATACTAATTAAATAATATGATTCCATATTAATATATTAGAACTTATAATATATTAATATAAATCATAAATATACTATTCTCAAAAGACTATCCATATAAATTGTGCCGGTGAAGTGCAACCTAAATAGACCATGTCGGGTCGGGTCAAGTACATACCAAATATAGTTATGGACTTAGACATTACTCCAACAGTCTCCCACTTGGATAAGTCTAAAACTATTATTGAGTATGACTACAAAAAACAACTGGCAATCGTATCTCTTAAAGCCGCTTTCGAACTCTGACCTTATCAACGAACTCTGACCTTTATCAATGACTTGTCCATTAGATAAGAGATCATATATTCCTCCATTCTAGATATCATATGGACTGAGACATGGATTATAGTCATTCTCTCTGTCCATTTGTTGTTTCCCAATTTCCGATTTATGACGACTTACCGATTAAACAAATCAAATCAGTCCTAACTTAGCCAAGCACACACATGTGTCATCATTAAATCATCGAGGGGCCCACAAATATCGCTTTTATCCCGAACATAAAAGGAATGGATAAACTTCGACTCATATGTCTTGTTCTACTACTTGTTGAATCATACATAAAGGCACGTTTTATAAAATCGAGTTACCGAATGCGTTTTCGTGCAATCAATGTACAACCAACTCATAGTAACAACTCATATCTCTAGGTTTGAAGAGTATAAGATATTATCGTCTCATGATCACTCATGATAAAATCCATGAAGTGATTCAAATGAGCGCGGGTTGAATCCAATACTCAAAAATTATGAGCACTCATGAGTGCTGTAGCACAACTTTGTCCACCAACTTGGACCTCTACAAGCCAACCCATGACAGTCTTGATTCATATCTGCTTCCAACATATGACCTACTGTGGATGGTTTGAATAACTTCTTCATTCTGGAAGAATAACCTAATTATTATGGAAGTCAAAATATGCAAAGTGAAACACAAGAATAAATGAATCTAATATGGTATCTGATATGGGCTTATTTAGTCATAAAAATCATGCATGATCTTAATACTTTATGTTAATTTTATCTCAAATAATGAACCAAATGTGCTTAATTAGCTTAAATATTTCATTTTCTGCAACAAAGACATGCTTGAAAGGAAAATGAAGCGCAATTGGCGATTGGATGCTTGGATCTTGGATTTTGAAGAAAGAAGGTTGTTGTTGGATATCTTGACCCCTCGTCAGTGTTTTGGCCATATCTCATGAACTGTAACTCCGATTGACGAGCTTCAAAATGTTCTGAAAGCTAGACACAATTTGGAACGAATTTCGTGTTTTGAGAAAATGCTGATTCAAAATGGACTCGATGAGTAGGCCATCAACTCGACGAGTTGGTCAGAAGTTTCGCGATTCTTGACTTTGCATTGCCGCACACGGGATTTTAAGTGATGGACTCGGCGAGTAGGTCACTGGACTCACCAAGTAGCCCCTGTTTTCATAATATATATATATATATATATATATATATATATATATATATATATATATATATATATATAGAAACGCTTCTCATTCGAACCCTAACGAATGGGGGAAGTTTAGGACGATTTTTGGAGGCCAAAAGGGTTCTTAGAAGCTGTGGTTTTCGAGATTTCAACTTAGATATCAATTTGGAAGAAGATCAAAGGCAATAACACACTACTTTTATCTTAATCTTTTGCATAAACCATGTTTCAATCATTATATTATGTTTTTAGTTTGTTATTTGTTGTAGATATGAGTTAAAAACTCATAACTTCTGTTTAGGATAGATGATTTTGTGATTATGGTTTGATTTTATGGTAGGATTGATTTAATATTGATGATTTTTTTATTTTAGCTTGTTAAAGAACCTTCTGTGTGAATGATAACTATTTTTCTGTTAATAGGAAGATAATTAAGCTGCATGAACATCCCTTAATTGTTTACTTCATATGATTTATGTGAACACTTTATTATATGACTAGGATTAGCGAATGTGAAGCTAGATTTAATAAGAAAAATTGGTAAATTCATGTGTGAGCTTGTGTGATGACCATCAACAAGAGGTTAAATAAAGGACCAAATTAGTTAACCATTACAAGGATAAATTAACCAGAATAAATAACCTAGTGAATTGAATTAAATTAGACAACTGGCCACTGTTTGAGTTAGTTTGTTCTCTAAGGATTAGTGCAGCGAACGTGAATCTAATCACTTGAATCGGTAGCCAATAGAAGCATTAATCCATTGCACTATTACCATAATATCAACCATAGGATCAATTGAGTTGAGCTAAACAGAAGATCCCTTCGTTATTGATTTAGTTGAATCTTTGCTTATCTAGTTTTTAGTTAAGTAGTCTAAGTATTAGTTAGTAAGTTTCTAGTCTTGAAAAACTAGAGAAACCCACTTTCTATTACTTGTTTTATTTAGATAATATTAGCGTTTATTTTAATTGTTTACCGTTCCCTGTATTCGATACCCTACTTGCTTGAACTATATTAATAATCGATAGGTACACTTCCTTTCGTGTGTTTATTTTGTTTCTAAGTTAGTAGGTTTAAAAGTAGTTTGTTTCACATACATCAGTATCAAAACCTATGAATATAAATAAAATAATTTCTATTTATCACCATACTGATTACTCATTATTCATTGTTTTGGTTTTATCAACTATATACTTTAATTAACACACTAGGTGTCCTATGCTCCAAGCATGTACACTATGTTTTCTAAACAATACCTTTGCCATACACCAAGTATGAACTCTATGTTTCTCTATGATCCTTTTCTTTGTGAACTAGATCAATTGAACATAATTTCAATGATTCTCTTTTCACACTCCCAAATCCTTGTCTTAAATGTAAGAATTCCAAATTCCTATCATTTATCGAAATTTGTTTAGATTTTAAACTTATATGCATTGTTCCTCTCGTAATGATTATGCACAAAGCCACAAAGACTTGGCAACAATCATTACAAAGTATCCCAATGGAAAGCAATTCAATGGAAACGATGTCTCAAATTCAAAGCGCATTGCTTTGAACATGCTTCTTGCATTAAGTTTCTTTAACCTTACACAAATTGCTTCCACCTATGAAGACAACTCTATATTCCCATTTTGACTACCACTTCTGAACAAGAGTTTCCTCTTTTCAGACTATGTAAATATGGTCCTTCCAATATTAATAGTATACTTCCAACTGTCCTTGAGCAACCAATCTTTGGTAAACCTTAGATTGTCCTCGACAATTGCTTAATCACTTTAGTCATATCCAGTTCTAGACATTGTTCCCCTTAATTCCCGAAGGCATTTGGACAATTCAGAAAGGATAAATATTATATCACATGTAAATGGTCTTGTACCCAAAATAAATGGGACACGATTCACGATGTTTCACATAAAGACATGGTTCTAGACTAGTCTTTTGCCATAATAATTTTTGTTTGCCGTATTCTCAAATTTTGACTATGAAAAAGGATGTCGTAAACATAATCGAATTTTGAGAACGCAATATATAAAATTTTCATAAGTTGAACCAATCCAACATGAAATTCATATATATACTCTTTCTTTAAGTTTCCTTCCCTTTGCTTGATCCTGCTAAATATCAAAATGCAACCGAGTCACATTTTGTATTAAGAATCATCAACTGGGAACTTAACAGAGTTAGATAATGGACTTACCAGAAGCAGAGTCAAACTTTTTATTCTTCTTTCTTTCAGGTAGCTTGGGCAACTTCGCTTCTAATGCCCTTTTTCTTCACACTGAGAACATATAGACTCTCTGGGAATGGTACACATGCTATTCCAGACTTAGACTTTCTCTTTACCTTCCGGTCAACCGGGTTGACCAAGGCCGATCCCTTTCCATTTGGAAGAGAAATTTGTTCTGAACTTCCAATGTCACCATTGTCCATGTCCATGGAAGTTTTAGAAATAGACCTTCCATCCGTATTTTCTTGACTATTGCACAAATAATTTCTTATTCAGCAACAATAAGCAAATAAGAAAGATCCATTAGGGTCATGTCGTGATCTGTCACATAGTAGTCTTTCTATATGACTCGGGAAGTGACTGAAAGACCTAGTCAATAGCCAACTTCCTTGGGACAATGACACCCAACATTCTCAACATGTCACTGTGTGACTTCAGTCCTAAGACATGAGTGCACACAAGACTTCTAATTTTATGTTTTATTGTGAGTAGGGATTGAGTGATCTTGAACTTTCAAGTCCTTAAACTTGTGTGTCATGGAGAATTATTGGAGGACGTGGAGGAAGAGAAGTGTGAGTTCCATGAGCCAAACTCGGGAAGTCATATTCATTAGGAAAGCTTGATTTTGGAAGATCATTGTTGTCTAAATCAGATATCAACAATGGGAGAAATTCAAGTAAAGTTGATTTAAGTCCTTAATATAACACCCAATATGAAATATTAATGCTAGGATCTAACAAACTATTTCATAAATTGGAAGAGAGATGCCGTAATCCAAGCTATAAAATATTTGAAGGTAGGTGAATGACGATTCACCAATTTCCACCAAGATAAACGAAATGTATTATTAGGTTTTAATTGGTTTTGAAACTCCTAGATTCTTTTGAGATTCATTGAACTTTTCAATGGCATGTTTCAATATCGAGTGTGCCCTTCAGGTTTTGTGACTGGGATGCTGAGGATCACAAAACAAGGTGTGAAGTAACCATGCAAATATACTTGGTACCCTTAATATTTACCCCTCAATTGATGCGCCGGTTAACCACACACGCTCCACCGATACTATGATAAATATTAAGTTACCCTTTTCCTACCTTGTTAAATCCAGGTTAGTGTGTCGGTTAACCACACACGCTCCACTAACCGCTTAAACAAAGTGCAAAGTGTAATTTCATGGATTAGCACCTTATTCACATTTTCCGAAGTAACTAAGATTGGGAATATATAAGTGTTTAGTTACTTAGTATTTATCATTATACTTATAATGAAGGGAGAATTATAGCCCTTGTCCTACCCGTTCGGCTAACGACCCTCCACTGGTCAAGGAAGCAGTGGGTGAGAGTGGACACCATTAAACTGCCATTTTATAGGCAGTAACCTTATACCCCCCTTATAGTCCGGCTTCGTGAATGAGGCCTACTAATGGTAAGACTAATTTTGTTCTTATAGATATATAAATATTATTAAACTTATAATATTATAAAGTATAAGGGTTGAATTTTAACTATTAAAATTCTTGGGATTGGAACTAAAGTTTTAGTTATGACTTTACATGTTCCAAAACTTGAGGGCAAGTTTTCTAAACTTTCAAAACTTTTCATTTCTCATAACTTATGAGTTAATGGCTTGTTAAAATGAGTGACTTTTCATTTTATGTAACCATTGTGTTCTGTTAATGGATTTAATGAGTTGTGACTTTAGGTTATCCATAACTTGAGGACAAGTTATGGACTCCATTAAAACACATAATGATCAAGAATTAAACTACCAAGAAGGTTACAAATAATTCCTATGATCATCTAAGCTCATAAGTTCAAGAACATGCATATCAACAATTTCAAGAATCATAAAATTAACCATATAAAACATGAAATTTTTTATAACAACTATGAAATTGGTTTACAATAATCATTACCATATCAAAAAAATAGTTTTTATAAGTCCAAAACAGTTTAAGATAATGATTCTAGACCAATTCCAGCACCAAAACTCGAAGATACGCTGTCAGGGGGTCCAACTCGCCGAGTGCATGAACCAACTCGACGAGTTGGTTGCATTTTGCCTTGGAATCGTCGAGTCCATGAGTGAACTCGGCGAGTCTACTATCCAGACAGCAAGATAACCTCAATTTTTCAGCCATTGCATCAATTATACAAGAAAAAAATCCTAGGCTCTGATACCACAGATGGATTTTGAGCATTCTAACACTCCTATGGTGTACATGCAACCCTATAAACCTTGGATCTATGTTTTCTCTATTATACATGCAAATATTAAATATTCCAAGGTTTCATCCTAACTAGCATATTATGAAGCACCTATACTACAAGGTTCTAGTTAGATAACATACCTTTTGATGTAACTTGATGTCTTCAAGCCTTAAGAGCTTAGCCCCAATAGTGTGGAAGCCTCAAGTGGAATCACAAATCACCAAAACACCTTGGAAGAACTTGAGAGAATATGTACGCACACTAAAATCAGCCCACTCTTATGTCCTCACACACTAATGCCATTTCTTGTGCGAAAGCCCTCTTTATATAGTATGGAGGATTAGGGTTACATTCATGTAAACCCTAATACCCATGACCTTTCATTTCATAGGATCCATGGGTTAAAACTCCATGGATTATCCATGATAGCTTAGCCCAACCTAAATGAACTTGGTCCATTATATATATATATATATATATATATATATATATATATATATATATATATAAGAGTCCATATTTAATTAGTTTCGTTTGATCACTTAACTAATTCTAAATTAATTCTTGATCAATACTAATTAAATAATATGATTCCATATTAATATATTAGAACTTATAATATATTAATATAAATCATAAATATACTACTCTCAAAAGACTATCAATATAAATTGTTCCGGTGAAGTGCAACCCAAATGGACCATGTCGGGTCGGGTCAAGTACATATCAAATATAGTTATGGACTTAGACATTAATCCAACACAATCATCACTAAAGCAAAAACCACAACAACTACAACCGAGCCTCCGGTTGTTGTCAACGTATCTGATACGGGGGCGGCTACAGAAGGTCTCGAAATCCCTGTTACTTTAAAACCTTTATCCCCACCTTCCTTACCTGAATCTAATACAGTTCTTGGTGGAGCCGAAATGGAGTTTGACTCTGTTTATTACATTCTATACCGTGTTCTCAGCGATGATGATGAAGATGCACCCATCACCAAGCGACACCTAAAGGATCTTAATGAGAAGCTTGACAAGTTGCTCGCTTCATCTTCCACTTCCTCAACCTCTGCTTATTCTGATGCGGCTGTCAAATCTCTGATTGAAACTTCTATTAAAAAGAATGATGAGTCCATCCAAACGGCAACCAGGGCTGTAGAGGCCTCTACTTTGTCGTGTAAGAATGCATCTGCAGAAGTGGCCATAATGATTGATGATGCCAAGATTTTTCTTGACTCTCTTAAGGGAGCTGCTTAGTCCAATGCCAACAAAGTTAATTCCGCTATTGACTCTTTTTCCAAGTCACTTCAAGGGGAGCAACAAAAATTTGAGTTAGTGCGTGATTCTCTCAAGGCAGATCAGAATGTTCTTCTATTGTCCATCTCCTCTCGTCTGGACAAAGTGCAAAACATCTAGCCATGGAAAACAAAGTCATGGATGAGCTGGCTCTTAAAACCACTCTGGTCAAAACTCAAGCTCTGCAACTCACCCAGGTCCGAAAGGAGAATGATGATCTCAAGTCAGAGCGAGCTTTCATCAAAAGCAACATTGGTGACGTACATTGTGACATCCCCAATTTCACGGCCAAAAAAGACAGATTTGTTTATGCTTTGTTTTAAAAATCAAAGTAATCTTTCAATGAAAACGGTTGCGGAATTTGTTCCCAAAACAAAATATGATAAGAATTTATCAAAGCATTTCTTAAAGAAATGTATTTTCATTATATAACAAAATCTCGGGATGTCGTGCTCCGATACAGACACATAAGCATAAACAGAACATACATTCATTTACACTAGTGATGTAGCACCTAGTTCTTGGTACGTGTTCTTTTTATTAAATCTTTAAATATTTTGCATCTTGTCTTGGACTCGGCGAGTTGAAGGACCAACTCGCCGAGTAGAAGCGTGATGAGGCAAAGAGTTTAAGCTGTGGACTCGGCGAGTAGACCCTATTTGGACAAAAACCCTAATTCGAGGGTTTGCACCCTATTTAAACACCTTAACTCAGCCTCCTTAGTCCCATTTGCTCCCAGAAGACCCCCATAGCAAACCCAAGCCGTTATTGAAGCAATCTAAGGCATTTGGAGTGATTTTGGTGCTTTTGTGATCCAAGGAAGGAAGGAAAATCTTGAAGGATCAAGAGGAGGCTAGAAGGATTCGGTTTTGAGCATCATTTGCAAACTTCAGAAGGTATAAAGTCTGTACCTTGCTTGCTCATTTGATAGATCCCATTTTGTGGAGTTTTAGGGCTTTTCTAAGCCATTTTGGTCACCAACCATGATTGCAAGCATGGTTTGAGGTTGATGTTTCGGATCTAGGTCCCTAGAGGGGTTACAAGGCATAAAGGAGTGGCTTTTGCACTTAAAGAAGGCCCCATGCATTGTGAGAGCTTGTAAAGGTCACGCGTAAAGGTTGTAACTTTATGTGCTAGATCGATTATAGAAGTGTAGATCTATATTTTGATCAAGGGTTGTACGTTAGAAATCGAAGATTCAATGAGTGGTTGTGACCAACTCGGCAAGTCCGTTCTTGGACTCGGCGAGTCCAAGGTTCTGTCCTATATCAGTTGAGGGTCATAAGGACCCAGTTGAGTGTGGAAAGGTTTTAAGGGGGTCCCAGGGAGTGACCTAACGTTCTGGACTAAGCCATTGTTCTGGAAATTCATGGGACTCGGCGAGTGCATGAACAGACTCGGTGAATCTAAGGCAATCTTCATAAGGATGAAGATGAACTCGACGAGTTGTTCATACAACTCAGTGAGTCAAGGACAGGACCTGTGTATCAATTGATGATGAACTCGACGAGTTGTTCATACAACTCGGCGAGTCAGATGATGATTCAGTCGATGTTCATTTAGAAGGAAAACTCGTCGAGTCATTGCCTAACTCGACGAGTAGAGACGGGTATGAGGTCTAATGGAAGGTAGGGACTCGGGGAGTTGGCGAGCCAACTCGGCGAGTCAGGTCAACCAGAAGTTGACTTTAACTTTGACTTGGTCAGGGGTAAAATGGTCATTTTACCCTAAGAACAATTAGCATTGTGTGACTAAGTGTTTTGTGGGAATTTTAGCCGGAGGATTTCTAGAGCAGCATCGGCAGCAGTCAGAGGATTCCCGCATAGTTCAGCAGCTACTACGAGGTGAGTTACCTTCCATTAGCGGTGGGTCTACGGCCACAATGTCGGCCCACCAGTAGGGATCGTATGTTAGATGTTTTTATTTGTGATATTCATCTGTGTTGCTACTACCTGTTATGTTATATGCTAGCGTGATATGATCTGTGATAGTGATGGAGTTCGGTTGTTAGGACCGAAAGGGTAGGTTAGGCACCCCAGATATGCCTAACAGTATGTTATCATATGTTTAGCTGCTAGCATGGTATGTTATATGAGATAGAGGTTGTAGGAGGGGGAAAGGTCCCCGAGATTCGGTCGTTACGACCGAAGGGTAGGTCAAACACCCTAGATATGTCTGACAATAGATTATGCTATGATATATGTGATTGTAGTAGTAGGGGTGAAATTGTCCCCGAGGTTCGGTTGTTAGGACTGAAGGGTAGTCAGCATCCCAGAATAGCTCGACATGGGTAGGTCAGCGCTCTAGAATGGATTGACACGGGTAGGACGGCACCCCAGAATGACCGCATGGGTAGGTCGGCACCCGAGAATGGCCGTAAGGGTAGGTCGGGACCCCAGAAATGCCTGGCAGTATGTATGTGATGTGATTGTATGGTATGTGGCACGATGGGGGAACTCACTAAGATTTGTGCTTACAGTTTACAGTTTTGTTTTCAGGTACCTCTTCAGCGAAAGGGAAGGAGCTGGCACGGTAGCGGCACATCATACACACAAACATTGGTTTTCCGCATTATGAGATGTTCTGGGATTGTACTCTGACATTATTATTATTTTCATGTTTTACAAACCACTTAATTTAAATGAAATTTTTGGGCGTGAAAATTGGGTCGTTACAAGTTGGTATCAGAGCCCTGGTTTGAGGGATTCGGATACACCTTCGGGGGCGTCTGGATTCAAACCGAGGGATTAAAAGATTTTATAAGAAAGTGGTTTTCTAAAGAATAAAACATAATAGGTTTTGAGAAAGAACAAGTGTGTGATGTGCGTGACCGGCCGAGCTCAAGTAAGTATTCCCCAAAGTACCCACACAATGTTATACTATGTTTATCAGATTCAGTAGAACAGCATGCTAGAGTAGGACTAAGCATCTAGGAATGATGCCTTATGTGCCTGCTTTATGTGCTTCAGCTTATGAGAATTGAATGCTAGTACTGAGTAGATAGTAGTAGGATAGCCCATTTAGGTTATGCCTAGTAGTATGAGCTTAGCATTATATGCTAGTTCAGCTTCTCATTATGAGGACATACTTGCTTGAGTAGTTTTCCTGCATCCGAATGCTACTTGCTTTGTGCTTTGTGGGACTCTAAGTGATAGGAGTTAGTTATTAGGTGAATACGTCACATTACATGTGATCAGCGTTGAATAATCTCAGAGTGAGAGTGCTGGATTTGGACCTATTGTGCAACTTTTGTTTGAGTCTAACTGTTGTAGGGACGAGTATGTTACTCGAAGGATTATCTAATCCTCATCACATGTGATGGTATTCAGGTAATGGCTAATTGGCATTACAAGTAGGCCTTCAGCAGCTCAGGACCAGTTTGGGTGGAGTCAGAGATTTTCCCTAGGGCAAGCCTAGAATGGGAGTAGCAGAGGATCAACAGTAGTGAAAGGAATCTGGTGGAGTCAAAGCTATACTTGAGGAAAGTATGGATAGATGTGGAAGGTAGTATGGGCCCATACTACTGAAAGCAAAGGATCCATACCCGAACTAAGGAGGGCTGAAGCAAGACCAGGGAACTTGTAATAGATGTGATCCCTTTAGAGGTATCGGTATCACTAATAGTTTCCTTTATGTATTGCAGAATGGTGGTACTACGTCAGAGGCCAGCAGTTGGCAGTTCTGGAGAGGGATCAGGTTCGGGATCAAGTTCCGAGCCAGTAGATGAGAGGCTACGCGATTTCATTGCGTCAGAGATCACCAGAGGCATCCTTGAGTCGACCCCCATCATTTTCGGGACGATCAAGGAAGGGATAGTTGAGCTGATGGAGGACCGCCTTAGGGCGTTCAGGAGTGACATGGCATCTGGCCAGTCAGGATCTCGCACACTATCCTTTAAGGACTTCAGGGGAAGTGGTGCACCGGATTTCCATGGGGCAAAGTACCCCATTGCTGCCAGACGATGGATTGCAGACATTAAGTCCGCACAGCTAACTAGCTTTTGCTCCGAGGGGTCGAAGGTGAGATATGCAGCAGGGTGTTTGAGAGACAGAGCTAGAGACTGGTGGGAGTCTGTTGGTGACTCATTGGGAGCGTCGGTTGTTGAGGCTATGTCATGGTCGGATTTTGTGACCCGGTTCCGAGCAGAGTTTGTGCCAGCGGTAGAGCTTCAGCAGCTGGCCAGAGAGTTTTTGGACATGAGACAGACTATGGACTGTGGCGGAAATCACCGCCAAGTTCCGAGAGAGGGCATTGCTGGTGCCCCAGTATGCGGGAGATGAGGATATGAGGAGGACCTGATATCATGACATGTTGCGAGCCGACATTCGGGAGCATGTTAGTTTTTCAGCTTTCCCTACCCTGGAGTCCATGATTGCCAGGGCGAGGGAGAGGGAGATCGATCTGGAGCATGTCCGGAAGAGGAAAGTAGACAAGGGGTTGTCGATTGGGGCTTCGGGGAAGAAGCCCAAGGGATCAGATGGTAGGCCGAAAAGCCAGTCACGACCGGGCCGCTGCAGGAAATGCGGCAGGCCACATGAGGGGGCGTGTAGACTGGGATCGTCGGGATGCTACAAGTGCGGCATGATGGGGCATTTCAGCAGGGATTGTACCGGCCTTGCACCAGTTATTCAGACGTCTGAGTTGTTGTGTTTCAACTGCGACCAGAGGGGCCACAAGAAGGCCAATTGCCCCCAGTTGATAGCAGCATCAGCATCAGTGAAGGCGCCAGCTCCAGCGACCCTGCGGATCACTGATGACCGGTAGGGCAAGGCAGAGGCTCCAACGGTGAGGAGTCGGGCATTCCAGTTGACTACCGAGGAGGAACGTGCTGCACCCAATGTGGTGACGGGTATGACTTCTTATTTATGCTGTTATGATATGCTGCTGTGATTTTGATATGTTATGTATGTGCTCTGTTTAGGATCGTTCCATGTGAATGGTATCCTAGTTCAAGTATTATTTGATTCGGGTGCTACCCGATCGTTTGTTTCTCTAGCGCTCAGCAAGAGATTTTCCGAGTCTTCAGGCATGTTGGATTGCCCTCTAGACGTAGAGATTGCAGATGAACGTTCGGTGTGAGCATCGACGATGTTCCGAGATTGTGTGTTGAGATTATTCGAGGAGCGCTACCTGGTGGATCTGGTTCCCATACCTTTGCGGGGGAACAAGGTTATTATCTGTATGGATTGGTTAAGCCCCAAGGGGACAGTGATCGACTGTGCGCAACAGTTGGTGCGGATCAGGACACCAAGTAGGGGAGAGCTGGTGATTCAGGGCGAGAGGCCACAGCGAGGACCAGCCCTATGTTCAGCAGCGAGAGCTAGGCGTTACCTCCAGTAGGGTTGCATAGGTTATGTCGTGTATGTTATGGATACCCGGGAGGCGGGTAGGGCGACGGTGGGCGAGGTGCCCGTAGTACAAGATTTCGCGGACGTATTCCCCGAGGATCTGCCTGGGATACCTCCGGAGCGCCAGGTGGAGTTCAGGATCGACCTAGTCCCTGGTGCGGCTCTGATAGCCAAGGAACCCTATCGGTTGGCTCCTCCCAAGATGCAGGAGTTGTCTACGCAGCTGCAGGAGCTGTTAGACAAGGGATTTATCAGGCCAAGTAGTTCGCCTTGGGGAGCCCCGATTCTGTTTGTGAAGAAGAAGGACGGGTCGCATCGTATGTGTATAGACTATAGGGAGCTGAATAAGGTAACGGTGAAGAACCGTTACCCACTCCCGAGGATTGACGACCTCTATCACCAGCTACAAGGAGCATCTTGGTTCTCCAAGATTGATCTGCGTTTAGGATATCATCAGATGAGGGTCGGAGAGGAGGATGTGTAGAAGACTGCGTTTCGGACGTGCTATGGCCACTACGAGTTTGTGGTGATGCCTTTCAAGCTCACTAATGCTCCTGCCGTGTTCATGGACCTCATGAACCGCGTGTGTAGACTGATGTTAGACCTATCAGTGATAGTGTTTATTGATGATATCTTGGTTTACTCCAAGACACAGGAGGAGCACGAGGAGCACCTGCGGGAGGTGCTGGAGACTTTGAGGAGGGAGAGCTTGTATGCCAATTTCTCCAAATGTGAGTTTTGGTTGTGTGAGGTGCAGTTTCTTGGGCACCTTGTCAACCAGAACAGGATTTCGGTAGACCCGGCCAAGGTGGAGGTCGAGATGAGATGGGAGGTTCCGAAGTCTCCATCTGAGATTCGGAGTTTTCTAGGATTAGCGGGCTATTATCGGAGATTCATCCAGGATTTCTCAAAGATATCCGAACCTTTGACCAGGCTAACAAGGAAGGTCGTGGTCTTTCATTGGGGGCCTGAGCAGCAGGCAGCGTTCGAGACACTGAGACAGAGATTGTGCGAGGTGCCAATATTAGCCCTGCCATAGGGCATGGAGGATTTTGTTGTGTACTGCGATGCGTCCATCTCAGGTTTGGGCGCGGTATTGATGCAGAGAGTGCATGTCATCGCCTACGCGTCGAGGGAGCTGAAGCCTCACGAGGCGAACTACCCGATGCATGACTTGGAGCTGGGGGTTGTTGTGTTCGCCCACAAGATTTGGCGTCATTACCTCTACGGGGTTCGCTGTACCATTTACACGGACCATAAGAGTTTGAGGTACCTCATGGATCTATCGAATCTAAACATGAGGCAGCGTCGATGGATGGACGTGGTAAAGGATTATGATTGCGAGATCCTTTATCCCCCGGGTAAGGCCAATGTGGCGGCCGATGCGCTTAGCCGCAAGGCGGCGCCGATCAGGGATATCTGCATGCGGATGACAGTGGTGACTCTGCTATTGGAGCGGATTCGGGAGGCCCAGCAGGAGGCCATGAAGGAGGAAAATTGGAAGAGTGTGCGCATAGTGGGTCAGGTTTCCTCCTTCGACTATGACAGCAGGGGATTATTGACTTTACACCGCAGGGTGTAGGTGCCATACCTCGGAGGCGTGCACCAGATATTGATGGAGGAGGTGCACAAATCCCGATTCTCCATTCATCCCAGGGCGACGAAGATGTATAGGGATCTTCGTCTGGACTATTGGTGGCCCTTCATGAAGCGGGATATGGCATGGTACGTGGAGCGGTGCTTGACCTGCCGGAAGGTCAAGGCCAAGCATCAGAGAACTCATGGCAAGATGCAGCCGTTGGATATCCCGCTGTGGAAATGGGAGGATGTTACGATGGATTTTATCACCAAGCTTCCCAGGACCGCGCGGGGAGTGGATTCGATCTGGGTCATAGTCAATCGATTGACCAAGAGAGCCCACTTTAACCCGATTCAGGAGAGCATCTTGGCCAAGAAATTGGCCGATATCTATATCAGAGAGGTGGTGGCCCAGCACGGAGTACCAGTTTCGGTGATTTCGGATAGGGATGTGCGGTTCACATCCAGGTTTTGGAAGAAATTTCACGATGAGTTGGGTACTCGTCTGCATTTCAGCACCGCCTTTCACCCGCAGACGGATGGCCAGAGCGAGCGGACCATCTAGACTCTGGAGGACATGCTGCGGGCATGTGTTTTAGACTTCAGTGGTAGCTGGGATACCTACCTTCCGTTGACGGAGTTCTCGTATAATAATAGCTATCATGCGAGCATCGACCATCCTCCCTTCAAGATGTTGTATGGGAGGACGTGCAGCACCCCGATATGTTGGGGTGAGGTTGGCCAGAGGGTCATGGGGAGCACCGAAGTGGTGCTCAAGACGACCGAGAGGATTCAGCAGGTTCGAAGTAGGCTTCAGACTGCACAGAGTCGGTAGAAAAGCTATGCCGACAAGCGCCGTTCCGACCTAGAATTCCACGTCGGAGATATGGTTCTCCTGAAGGTGTCGCCTTGGAAAGACGTCATTCGATTCAGGAAGTGGGGCAAGTTGGGCCCAAGGTACTTTGGACCATTTAGGGTTGTAGCCCGGGTGGGCAAGGTGGCGTACAGGCTAGATCTTGCCTTTGGAGGACATTCAAGTGGATGACAGTCTGAATTACATCGAGCGGCCTGTGGCGATCCTTGACCAGAAGTCGAAGGATCTGAGGAAAAAAAGAGTGGAACTCGTGAAGGTGCAATGGCAGCACCGGAAGGGGTCGGAGTGGACTTGGGAGCCGGTGGATGAAATGAAGGAACATTATCCCGAGCTGTTTCAGGATCAAGCAGCAGACTTCGAGGACGAAGTCTAAAATAAGCGGGGGAGATTTGTAGCACTTGGTTCTTGGTACGTGTTCTTTTTATTAAATCTTTAAATATTTTGCATTTGGTCTTGGACTTGGCGAATTGAAGGACCAACTCACCGAGTAGAAGCGGGATGAGGCGTCGAGTTTAAGCTGTGGACTCGACGAGTCGAGTCCCAGACTAGGCGAGTAGACCCTGTTTGGACTAGCCATTATTGAAGCAATCTAAGGCATTTGGAGTGATTTTGGTGCCTTTATGATCCAAGGAAGGAAGGAAAATCTTGAAGGATCAAGAGGAGGCTAGAAGGATTCAGTTTTGAGCATCATTTGCAGACTTCAGAAGGTATAAAGTCTATACCTTGCTTGCTCTTTTGATAGATCCCATTTTGTGGAGTTTTAGGGCTTTTCTAAGCCATTTTGGTCACCAACCATGATTGTAAGCATGGTTTGAGGTTGATGTTTCGGAACTAGGTCCCTAGAGGGGTTACAAGCTTGAAAGGAGTGGTTTTTGCACTCAAAGAAGGCCCCATGCATTGTGAGAGCTTGTTTTAGGACCTTTTGAGCTTAAAGTCCCATGCAAGCACATAAAGGCTGTAACTTTACGTGCTAGATCGATTGTAGAAGCATAGATCTATCTTTTGATCAAGGGTTGTATGTCATAAATCGAAGATTCAGTGAGTGGTTGTGACCAACTCAGCGAGTCCGTTCTTGGACTCGGTGAGTCCAAGGTTCTGTCCCATACCAGTTGAGGGTCATAAGGACCCAGTTGAGTGTGGAAAGGTTTTAAGGGGGTCCCAGGGAGTGATCCAACGTTCTGGACTAAGCCATTGTTCTGGAAATTCATGGGACTCGGCAAGTGCATGAACAGACTCGGCGATTCCAAGGCAATATTCTTAAGGAGAAGATTAACTCGGCGAGTTGTTCATACAACTCGGTGAGTCAAGGACAGGACTTGTGTATTAGTTGATGATGAACTCGACGAGTTGTTCATACAACTCGGTGAGTCGGATGAGGATTCAGTCGATGTTCATTTAGAAGGAAAACTCGTCGAGTCATCGCCTAACTCGACAAGTAGAGACGGGTATAAGGTCTAATGGAAGGATAGGGACTCGGCGAGTTGGCGAGCCAACTCGGCAAGTCAGGTCAACTAAAAGTTGACTTTGACTTTGACTTGGTCAAGGGTAAAATGGTCATTTTACCCTAAGAACAGTTAGCAGTGTATGACTAAGTGTTTTGTGGGAATTTTAGCCAGAGATCTTCCGGAGCAGCAACGGCAGCAATCAGAGGATTCCTGTACATTTCAGCAGCTACTACGAGGTGAGTTACCTTCCAGTAGTGGTGGGTCTACGGCCACAATGTCAGCCCACCAGTAGGAATCGTATGTTAGATGTTTGTCTTTGTGATATTCATCTGTGTTGCTACTACCTGATATGTTATATGCTAGCTTGATATGATATGTGATAGTGATGGAGTTCGGTTGTTAGGACCGAAAGGGTAGGTTAGGCACCCCATATATACCTAACAGTATGTTATGATATGCTTAGCTGCTAGCATGATATGTTATATGAGATAGAGGTAGTAGGAGGGCGAAAGGTCCCCGAGATTTGGTCGTTAGGACCGAAAGGTAGGTCGGACACCCCAGATATGTCTGACAATAGATTATGCTATGATATACGTGATAGTAGTAGTAGGGGTGAAATAGTCCCCGAGGTTCCGTTGTTAGGACCGAAGGGTAGTCAGCACCCCATAATAGCTCGAAATGGGTAGGTCAGCGCCCCAGAATGGATTGACACGGGTAGGACGGCACCCCAAAATGACCGCATGGGTAGGTCGGCACCCCAGAATGGTCGTACGGGTAGGTCGGCACCCCAGAATGGCCGTACCGGGTAGGTCGGGCACCCCAGAAATGCCTGGCAGTATGTATGTGATGTGATTGTATGGTATGTGGCACGATGGGGGAACTTACTAAGCTTTGTGCTTACAGTTTACAGTTTTGTTTTTAGGTACCTCTTCAGCGAAGGGGAAGGAGTTGGCGCGGTAGCGGCACATCATACACACATATTGGTTTTCCGCATTATGAGATGTTCTGGGATTGTACTCTGACATTATTATTATTTTCATGTTTTGGGTTTTCAAACACGTGATATGTTTTATGAAATGATATGATCGGATGATGTTTTACAAACCACTTAATTTAAATGAAATTTTTGGGCGTGAAAATTGGGTCGTTACAAGTGATTTACATCTCCTTTAATCTCTCAATGAAATATGTCTTCGTATTGATACCTGTGATACAAAGAAAATTGAGTGGGTTAGGCTTGGGAGCCTGGTGAGCATATAGGGTTTTCATCCTACAATGTTATATCATATATATATATATATATATATATATATATATATATATATATATATATATATATATATATATATATATATAGAACATTCAAACTTGTACAATTTCACCATATGAAGGCAACTCTTATCCCACCCCATCGATCCTCACAACGACACAATCTAAACTCTTGTATCTAAAATTTTACTCTTTACCTGATCCCTACTCACGGATCTGGAACTATCCTCTTCACCCGACCCATACTCACGGATCTAAAACCATCCTCTTCATCCGACCCATACTCACGGATCTAAAACTAACCTTTCCACCTGATCCATACTCACGAATCTAAAACTAACCTTTTCCCCTGATTCATACTCACGGATCTAAAACTACCCGATCTATACTCACAGATCTAAAACTAACCTCTTGATCTGATCCATACTCCTGGATCAATAATTAAACCCACTCCATACTCCCGAAATAGGGACAATTAACTATACCTTAATCTTGATCTGATCCATACTCCCGGGTTAATAACTGTGCCCAATCCATACTCTCGGACTAGGGACAATTAACTATACCTTAATTCTGATCTGATCCATACTCCCAGATTAATAATTGTGCCCAATCCATACTCCCGAACTAAGGACAATTAACTTAGTCTTAATTCATACTCCCGGACTAATAACAAGTTTTATCTCTTTACCTGATCCATAATCCCCGATCTAAAACTAACCTCTTTGTCTAATCCGTACTCACGGATCTAAAACTAGCCTCTTGATCTGATCCTTACTCACAGATCTAAAACTAACCTCTGATCTGATCCATACTCCCGGATCTCATCTACCCATTTCCTACCCAACATATTTGTAGTTACAAAATACTTATACAGTTTTAACTAATTAAAACCTATATAGTTCATCCATTCCACTAAGATCTCAAATAAACAACAATTATAAACACGTAGCACGTATTTCATAGCAAATACTTCATACTTATGTGTTAGAAAAAAGTAACTATACACTCACTCCAAATAAACAACAATATATATACACATAACATGTATTTCAAAGAAAATACTTAATACTTATGTGTTAGAAGAAAATAATCAGAAGATGATCGGACAGCACTACGGCTTGTAGAAGAAATATTCTTCGGTGAAACCGGGAGATATTTTCAAAAACCGGGCTTCTCATGGGTAGAGCTTCGGCTCGGAAACTTTACCTCTCGGGATCTTCAGGGCTTCGAGACTTGCTTCGGGTCTTGGGGATGATACCCGGGCTTCGTGATATTTCTTGCACGAAAAACAAGGTAAAACGGGAGAGAGAGAAGAGAAAAGGAGCAAACATGTGACAACCGTCAAATTCCAGTCAAGTCAAAGTCAACTTAAGTCAACAAGTCAAACCGATCGACTCAATTAACCTTTGTGTACTAGGGCTTACGTTAGGTAATTGCTATACGACTCGTTATGCTAATGAGAAATCATCAATCAAAAAGTCTGTACATCTAGATTCCCTTAACCTAAAACTATGGTAAGTAACGAACCAAACCGATAAAACAATATTGCATACCCATCGGGAGTGTGTAAGGTCCTTGAACATGGCTTAACGGGGCTTACGGACCTTGCGTTGCAGAGCCAAACACTCACAAATGTCACACATGAAACCTCTCTCAATCGTTTTCACTCTATCTCTCTTTATCTAGAGTCTCTCCCAAATCTCTCCAAGAATGAGGAATCTCTCCATATGAGAAATCTCTCCAAGTATGTGAAATCTCTCCCAAATCTCTCCACGTATGTCAAATCTCTCCTAAATCTCTCCATGAATGAGGAATCTCTCTCAAATCTCTCTCCATATGAGAAATCTCTCCAAGTATGTGAAATCTCTCCCAAATCTCTCCACGTATGTCAAATCTCTCCAAGAATGATGAAACTCTCCCAAATCTCTCTCCATATGAGAAATCTCTCCAAGAATGTGAAATCTCTCCTAAATCTCTCTTTGTATGTGAAATCTCTCCCAAATCTCTCTTTGTATGAGAAATCTCTCCATGTTTGTCAAATCTCTCCCAAATCTCTCCAAAATGTGAAATCTCTCCCAAATCTCTCTCAAGAGTTCCTTAAACTTTTTGTAGTCTTTTGAGCCATCACGACCTTTAACCAGGTCAAAAACCGCTTAAAACGGGGTAAAAACGGATAAAATAGACGTAAGGACCCGAAACCCCTCTTAAAAAACGGGGTAAAAACTTTTTGTAGTGTTAAGGACCCGAAACCCCTCTTAGGAACCGAACTTGTAGAAGCGAAGGTGTCAGTAGCAACCCCCCCCCCCCCCTTCGTGTCACACCCCAAAACCGAGAACGGCGGAAACGTTCTGGGGCGGAGGACGTCATGTATGCATCACAACAAATGTAAAGTAGTAAACAAGCAACAACATCATCCATTGCATTAATAGTATAATTTTAGTTACAAGTGTTTTCTTTCATAGTACAAGACATGATGATAACTTATCAAAATAAAAGACGAGTCTTGACTGCTCCGTCTTCTCTAAACCTTGTATCGGCACCTGTCTATTTGTAACCTGAGAATACAAGTTATTTTGAAAGAGTAGATCAGCATTTAAGCTGGTGAGTTCATAAGTATTTAATGTCATTGCTTTGATTAGTTGATATGAAAGACTGGTGAATGAATGATGAAACATATAACATAAGTATGAAAAACTCTAGAAAATCCCTTATTTCCTACTAGTATAAAAGTAGTCTTCTACCAAGACTCGAATGTTTTGAAAGTAGTCTTTTACCTAGACCTGACTGTTTTGAAAGTACGCATCTCTTGAAAATGTGACGGATTTTCCCTGTTTAACTCTTATTAGTAGTCCCTTAAGTATACCTGAAATGGTATCAACCTAAAACATCCGTAGATTGTTCATTTACCTCTGTTGCTAACAGTCGGGTTTAGGAATAGTTAGTCCCTTATGTATACCCACGATGGTATCAACCTAAAAATCCGTAGATTGTTCATTTACCTCTGTAGCTAACAGTGGTTGTCGGAATGGTTAGTCCCTCAAAGTATCATGTGGTACTAGGAGATAAAGTCCCAATCTATCTCGTCGATGATGTGATTGAATCACAAGGTAAAGATAGAAAGGCGAACGATATAACCGTATCTAGACATATAACATGTAATAGTAATTTGTCATATAATGTCTACGTAAAAGTATTCATGTATAAGTATTCATGTAAGAGTATTCCTTCATATAACATGTAGTAGTAATTTGCCATAAAATGTCTATGTAAAAGTATTCATGTATAAGTATTCATGTAAGAGTATTCCTGCATATAACATGTAGTAGTAATTTGCCATATAATGTCTATGTAAAAGTATTCATGTAAAAGTATTCCTTCATATAACATGTAGTAGTAATTTGCCATATAATGTCTATGTAAAAGTATTCATGTATAAGTATTCATGTAAGAGTATTCCTTCATATAACATGTAGTCTATACTCATGAATGAACTGACTCCGGTGTAATTTCTTGTAGTAGGGAAAATGTTTTGTTTACTCTAAACTATTCCTATAATAGTTTACTAGAATGAAATTGATGAGTGTCCAAGTAGGTTTATACACCATTGCTACCCAAGAGTATCGGAACTAAATTAACTGATGGAACATTTATGACCATATATGTATACATGATATATAACTAATATTTAAACGACCTTCGGACGAATACCCAATATCCCACCAGACCACATCTCAAGGCGCGAAAAGGAAATAGGGTGGATAGCCTTTCTAAGTCTTTTAAACATTTCTTATATAACTATACATATAGAGGCATGCAATTTATAATATAAAAGCATAAAGAAGTTTTGTAAAACCGTTGAAAAGTCTAATAAAGAATTTGTGACTTGATGTCAGTTTATAAAATGATTGAAAGTATTTTGTTTGATAAGACAGTTTAAGTACACGGAAAACCACTGTTTGAAAACACCTTTGTAACCGAGTTTGAAAGGAAGCTTACAATATGTAAGACAGTTTGATAACGAGCTTTAATCATGTAAAAACGTTTAAGAAAGTCATTTGAAGTAATAGGTTTAGTAAAACTGTTAAACTTATAGTAAATCCATTTGTATACTAGTTATAAATCATATATGATTGATTTATTAACAAGAAGTATCCCAAAATATTGGTGGTTTTCGTGCCAAAATAATCGTATGTTTGTAGTATGAAAGGTGGACACATATACATAGAGTATAAGCGGAGTGTTTGATTTATATATAAATAACAACACTTTTCATTTCCAAAAGATATGATGTTATCGTGATACATTTTGCATACGAAAGTTTCTTTATAATAATTATAAATCACATGCGATTCCGTTGAATAAAAGTGTATAATGAAACTTTATATAACATACGATAATCATCGTGTGTTTTACTTGTATTCCCCCCCCCCCCTTAAAAGCATATAAAAATATTTATAAAACATTTAAAAGTGTGGATTATGGGGGTATGAACTCACCTGAAAGTTTGAAGATAGCGAGATGGAAAACCGGGCAGAGTTTCGTCTCGGGAAACGGATTTTTCTCGGGATTCTCGGGAATCTCGGGAGTAAAATCGACCCTCGGGGCTTGAGCAAAAAGGCCAGAGCTTCGGGTTTGAACGGGCACGGAAAACGAGGCAAAACGCAAGAGAAAAGAGAAGAATTGAGCAAATTTTTCGGAAAGCCTCGCATCCCTTTTATAGGGGTGCTGAACCGCCTCGGTACGCTGGGCGTACGAGGGTACGCAGCGCGTACGAGACGTCATCGTTTACGTATTTCGGATGGAGCGGGTCGGACGGGCGGGTCGGACGGGTGGGTCGGTACCTTTGCATAGGGCGACGTGGACGATCCGAGGCCTTCGATCTGAGTACGCGGGGCGTACGAGGGTACGCAGGGCATACTCTAGTCCTATCCGATGACTCCCCTTCGGATAATACTGGGAGTTTTTATTTAAATTTATATTTATTTTAAATAAACTTCAAATTTTCATATCTCCTTCATACGAACTCCGTTTTCGACGTTCTTTATATCCACGCGAAGGTGAGACTAAGATCTACAACTTTCGTTTAGATTCCGTTGGCAAATTATGAAATAATTTTTATTATTTATTTATTAAAATGACGTGATTAAGGAATTTCTTTAAAAATTCATAACATCTTTATCTGACGTCGGTTTTTGCCAGACTTTTTACCGCTGAAATACCATTGACAAGACCTTCAATTCCCGTTTAGGTCATTCCGGCCAAAAGTCGCTCGATATCCGATTCGAGTTTTTACGTAACTTCGTATTGCCGTTTTTCTGTTGGAAAAACTTAGAATGGTCATAACTTCTTCGTTATAACTCGGATTTTAGTGTTCTATATATGCTTGGAAACCTTGATACGATTCCTTCTACTTTATTTAACCCAAATAAGATTTTAGGAAAGTTAAATTTTGACCTAAATTTGACTTGCGTCCCATCATATCGTCTTGAAATATCGGGTTGTCACATCATCCCCCCGTTAGAGAGAATTTCGTCCCGAAATTAGAGTTTAAGCAGAATTGATACTACGCTACAGATAGAAGTTTTATTTGATCTTTGCATTCCTAAGTGAATTTAGATCCTCGCATGGCCTTCCAGCGAACCTTTCACTATTGGGGAACGACTTTGTTTCTTTTGTTGGCCTTACTGGTGTGATAACTCTTCTTGGTCGAACGTATGTTGAATGTTTTTGTGGACTGTGAGGATAGTACATCTTGTATCCTACAAGTAGTGCCTCCAGATCTTCCATACAATTACCGATGTCCCTGACTCAAGATTATGTGTTGTATAGTTAACTTCCTGCGTCTTAAGCTGTCTCGAGGTATAGGCAGTGACCTTTCCTCTTGTATAAGAACAAAACCAATTCATACTGATTATGAAGTCAGAACCTTGTGGTTGATTAGATGACGTGAAGATCTAAAATAAAGTATGATTACTCATGAATTAAGGAAAAAGGATAGGTACTTTTTTTCTATCTGACTTTCTTGTCCCAATCGACAGAAAGGGCACGTGTTGGCTTCTAAGTTTATTCGCATGGTAGCATAATCACTCGTAAATCTTGGGCAGTCTCCGTCCTGAAGTTCATAGTAGAACCTATACCAGGCTCACCAATCGCAGTCTCGGGTATACGAGTCCTATATAAATAAGCTTGAAACTGTGGGTCTTTGGATTGAACTTGACGTATTGTACGAGTGGTACTTCGGGCGGTTTGCTAAGTTTCTCTTCGGAAAGGATGAGAAACCTGAGGTGCTCTATGTACGAGTACCTTGTTGTTCTGGAATGAAGGTTTTGCTAGAAAGACGATTTCGGAGGAATAGATGTACGTATGAAGCTGTTTTTGTGAGAATAGAATTGAATCAAGTAGTATGATAATGTCATAATCATAAGGAAACTTAAAGACATTAGATTTGAACAAAAGATGTTTACAAACAAAACAACCGTGCAACCATCAACGGAGTTTCGATACTTTAGATTTACCACAAGACTATTGCTGCGAATATGATATACTACTAAAGACAAGTATACGCAGGACGAGAATTCCTATACAGACAGGATCTCGCAAAAGGTAAGACTCTAGTTGCACTAGTTCTAGATAGTTTATAAGTCTGGTACAACGAAACGCTTAAATTACATTTAACGTGGTTCCGGAGTGGGCTCTCCTGCAGCTGTGATCCTGAGAATTTTTCCATCTGCGCCAGAGTTCTTTGTTATCGGGCAATCTTTCTTGAAGTGCCCTACCTCACCGCATTGGCGGCATGACTGGCTAGCACTAGCCTTGGAGACGGGATTGCGGTGTTTAGCCAATGTTATGTGGACACGAGTGCCTTCCTCATTACTCCACTTTGAAAACTGCTTCTTAAATCGTTCGGTGCTATAACAAATCTTGTGTGCAGGTTTAGTCTCGATGAAAGGGACTTGAGTGATGGGTCGCGCCGGTGCTCCACAGTTACGAGCATGGTACCCTATGTTTAGGCAATTGCAACACTGCATCTCATGGCAAGCCCCATGATGATGGAAACTACACTTATCACACTTCGGGAGTTTTCCCTCGTATGGCCTGCTCGGTACTGGGATGGCAGGGGTTTCCACTTGCTGTTGTTGTATAGCCAGCTTTTGGGATCTCTTGCGTTCCTTCCGGGCTTGACGCTTTCATTTCTTGATTTCTGTTTTCCGGCTTTGCGAGCCTGTGACTGATACTGTTTGACGACTTCCTGGATGGATACCACGATTGGAAACTGCGTTCCCATCAGTTGTATTGACTGTGCTATTAGTGCTACGGTGTGCAAGGACCGCGGTTACGGCAGCCACCATGGCAGCTGTAACTGTTGTTTGAAAGGTAGCGGCGTCCATAGGAAAAGTGGGCGTTTCACTGATCGACTTATTGCTTCTGGATGACGACATGATTCTATAACACGAAAAGTAAGGATTTTGTGAGCGATTCTGGTTGACCCTGATGTACTTAGATTGTTCATGTAAAGAGTACGACGATGTTCTCGAAAGTTTGACCTACATCCCTAAGATGCAGTCCTAGTACAGAATGAAAGTATGTTCGCGAAGGTTTGACCTACATCCCTATGATGCAGTCCTAGTAATGAATAGAGGTAAGTTTGTAGAATGGTCTCAAGACGTTTGTTGTACAAGTTGAGGTATCGTGGGTTGGTGAATAACAAAAATCCAACCACTGAAAGAGACTTGGAAATGTCTCCGTATCTAACTTGCTATGGTCCAATGACTTAACTAAAGCAGGTTTCAGATAGACTCCAATGAGAGTATGATAAGAGTACTTGAAGGAAGGAAATGACCTTGTAAAGGTCTTACATCATATCCACAGGAGATAGTTCCTGACAGCATAAAGACCTAACTAAAGTACTTACGGTACAAGATAATTTCATAGAAAATTCCACATCAAGCATAGACAGAAAAATACGATTCCTCTTTTTATAAGGGAAATAAAGTAAAGCGTCTACTACTGGTGACGGTCATTCCGCTGGTGAACTCTTAGTTCAACCATTTGACGTTCCATGTCAAGTAGGTGTCTCTCGTACACTCTCTGGCGTACTTGGAGCTCTATGACTTTGGCTCGGGTTTTCAGCTAGTGCTCGCAGCAGGTTCTCATGGTTTCTCTTTGATCTCTCGTGAGCATCCTCTAGATGAATGGTGCGGAGGGTATGCATTCTCGCATCGGTGACAACTTCGGCAATCTGATGTAGGGCTGTCCTGCCTTGAATCTCATTTTGGGCCACTCTACGGACCAAGATTGGAAAGATTCTGCATGCTGAGCCCCCATTGCTAAGGTCGTAAAAGTTCCGGTCGCCAATAAATGGCATGGGCTGATCTTGTTCTTGGCTCCATGTTTCCAAGCATTCCTCCGACACCGGCGTCGGGCCATGAAAAGCAAGACGAGGGTTAGGAATTGGAAAGGGAGTTGCTCGGGGTAGTTTCTCAACCTCTGGTTCGGAGTTAGCATCATACGAAAAGTCTTCATCACGGTGATCATCCAAGGGGATAGGATGATCATTCTCTGGTTCTTCTCCAAACCAACCAGCTATGACTTCGTTCGGAAGATACTGGTTGTCAAGGGGATGGAGTCCAACTATGATTTTTATGCGAGAATTTAGAGTAAGTGGATAATTATTAGACGAACTATCTAGATAATTATTTAGAAAACCCTCATTAGTTACATCGCTATTTGTGAAGTGCATATCCGCTATGTGTAATCTAAACAGGATAGACCTTCGAATAAGTGACCTTATTTCCAAATTCACACAGAATAGGGGTAAGGCAAAATTATCACTGATTCTAAGTCTATGACATCCTAATTACATGTAGCCTCAGTGTATCCACTTAGCAACTATCAACTTAGTAATGAGGATCCCGTTTTAATTCTCAAGTATAAAGTACTTATAGTAACACCAAATACTCCTATAGTATTTTAATTTTAATGTTATGTTCTATTGTTCTCATTGTGGTAGGGTTGGTAAGATTTTAGCATTGTTGCGACTACACACTTAAACTTAGGCACATGCTAGTCAACCCTCGGATAATATAGGCGATCAGGCTATATCTTCCCAGTTTTGACCATATGTCTCTAAGCCCACTTGTGTTGCCCAACAATCGAATTTCTTTTGCACTGTCCTAGTGACACTGATTTTAGTATGAATGCAGGCACGTATACTTACTTAAATATTTTATTATTTAAAGTATAAACTCTAAATCAGAGTATTTTTAATCTCATTGTATTTATAGTTAGTATATCTTTTATGGGTTGATATACTCAATTCACTATAAACAATGCTCTGATACCAATCTGTCACACCCCAAAACCGAGAACAGCAGAAACGTTCTGGGGCGGAGGACGTCATGTATGCATCACAACAAATGTAAAGTAGTAAACAAGCAACAACATCATCCATTGCATTAATAGTATAATTTTAGTTACAAGTGTTTTCTTTCATAGTACAAGACATGATGATAACTTATCAAAATAAAAGACGAGTCTTGACTGCTCCATCTTCTCTAAACCTTGTATCGGCACCTGTCTATTTGTAACCTGAGAATACAAGTTATTTTGAAAGAGTATATCAGCATTTAAGCTGGTGAGTTCATAAGTATTTAATGTCATTGCTTTGATTAGTTGATATGAAAGACTGGTGAATGAATGATGAAACATATAACATAAGTATGAAAAACTCTAGAAAATCCCTTATTTCCTACTAGTATAAAAGTAGTCTTCTACCAAGACTCGAATGTTTTGAAAGTAGTCTTTTACCTAGACCTGACTGTTTTGAAAGTACGCATCTCTTGAAAATGTGACGGTTTTTCCCTGTTTAACTCTTATTAGTAGTCCCTTAAGTATACCTGAAAGGGTATCAACCTAAAACATCCGTAGATTGTTCATTTACCTCTGTTGCTAACAACCGGGTTTAGGAATAATTAGTCCCTTATGTATACCCACGATGGTATCAACCTAAAAATCCGTAGATTGTTCATTTACCTTTGTAGCTAACAGTGGTTGTCGGAATGGTTAGTCCCTCAAAGTATCATGTGGTACTAGGAGATAAAGTCCCAATCTATCTCGTCGATGATGTGATTGAATCACAAGGTAAAGATAGAAAGGCGAACGATATAACCGTATCTAGACATATAACATGTAATAGTAATTTGTCATATAATGTCTATGTAAAAGTATTCATGTATAAGTATTCATGTAAGAGTATTCCTTCATATAACATGTAGTAGTAATTTGCCATAAAATGTCTATGTAAAAGTATTCATGTATAAGTATTCATGTAAGAGTATTCCTGCATATAACATGTAGTAGTAATTTGCCATATAATGTCTATGTAAAAGTATTCATGTAAGAGTATTCCTTCATATAACATGTAGTAGTAATTTGCCATATAATGTCTATGTAAAAGTATTCCTGTATAAGTATTCATGTAAGAGTATTCCTTCATATAACATGTAGTCTAGACTCATGAATGAACTGACTCCGGTGTAATTTCTTGTAGTAGGGAAAATGTTTTGTTTACTCTAAACTATTCCTATAATAGTTTACTAGAATGAAATTGATGAGTGTCCAAGTAGGTTTATCCACCATTGATATCTATTTGTATCGGAACTAAATTAACTGATGGAACATTTATGACCATATCTGTATACATGATATATAACTAATATTTAAACGACCTTCGGACGAATACCCAATATCCCACCAGACCACATCTCAAGGCGCGAAAAGGAAATAGGGTGGATAGCCTTTCTAAGTCTTTTAAACATTTCTTATATAACTATACATATAGAGGCATGCAATTTATAATATAAAAGCATAAAGAAGTTTTGTAAAACCGTTGAAAAGTCTAATAAAGAATTTGTGACTTGATGTCAGTTTATAAAATGATTGAAAGTATTTTGTTTGATAAGACAGTTTAAGTACACGGAAAACCACTGTTTGAAAACTCCTTTGTAACCGAGTTTGAAAGGAAGCTTACAGTATGTAAGACAGTTTGATAACGAGCTTTAATCATGTAAAAATGTTTAAGAAAGTCATTTGAAGTAATAGGTTTAGTAAAACTGTTAAACTTATAGTAAATCCATTTGTATACTAGTTATAAATCATATATGATTGATTTATTAACAAGAAGTATCCCAAAATATTGGTGGTTTTCGTGCCAAAATAATCGTATGTTTGTAGTATGAAAGGTGGACACATATACATAGAGTATAAGCGGAGTGTTTGATTTATATATAAATAACAACACTTTTCATTTCCAAAAGATATGATGTTATCGTGATACATTTTGCATACGAAAGTTTCTTTATAATAATTATAAATCACATGCGATTCCGTTGAATAAAAGTGTATAATGAAACTTTATATAACATACGATAATCATCGTGTGTTTTACTTGTATTCCCCCCCCCCCCCCCCCCCCTTAAAAGCATATAAAAATATTTATAAAACATTTAAAAGTGTGGATTATGGGGGTATGAACTCACCTGAAAGTTTGAAGATAGCGAGATGGAAAACCGGGCAGAGTTTCGTCTCGGGAAACGGATTTTTCTCGGGATTCTCAGGAATCTCGGGAGTAAAATCGACCCTCGGGGCTTGAGCAAAAAGGCCAGAGCTTCGGGTTTGAACGGGCACAGAAAACGAGGCAAAACGCAAGAGAAAAGAGAAGAATTGAGCAAATTTTTCAGAAAGCCTCGCATCCCTTTTATAGGGGTGCTGAACCGCCTCGGTACGCTGGGCGTACGAGGGTACGCAGCGCGTACGAGACGTCATCGCTTACGTATTTCGGATGGAGCGGGTTGGACGGGCGGGTCGGACGGGCGGGTCGGTAGCTTCGCATTGGGCGACGTGGACGATCCGAGGCCTTCGATCTGAGTATGCGGGGCGTACGAGGGTACGCAGGGCGTACTCCGGTCCTATCCGATGACACCCCTTCGGATAATACCGGGAGTTTTTATTTAAATTTATATTTATTTTAAATAAACTTCAAAAATTCATATCTCCTTCATACGAACTCCGTTTTCGACGTTCTTTATATCCACGCGAAGGTGAGACTAAGATCTACAACTTTCGTTTAGATTCCGTTGGCAAATTATGAAATAATTTTTATTATTTATTTATTAAAATGACGTGATTAAGGAATTTCTTTAAAAATTCATAACATCTTTATCTGACGTCGGTTTTTGCCAGACTTTTTACCGCTGAAATACCATTGACGAGACCTTCAATTCCCGTTTAGGTCATTCCGGCCAAAAGTCGCTCGATCTCCGATTTGAGTTTTTACGTAACTTCGTATTGCCGTTTTTCTGTTGGAAAAACTTAGAATGGTCATAACTTCTTCGTTATAACTCGGATTTTAGTGTTGTTTATATGCTTGGAAACCTTGATATGATTCCTTCTACTTTATTTAACCCAAATAAGATTTTAGGAAAGTTAAATTTTGACCTAAATTTGACTTGCGTCCCATCATATCGTCTTGAAATATCGGGTTGTCACACTTCGGATCGAAGCTCAGCAGACCGAACCTCGCACAAGGAACAGAAGGTACCTTCGGTCCATTTCGCCTCCTACCCTTTCGCTCCATTTCGGCTTCGGCCCAACAGCAGAAGGGACTGAACCTCGGCCTAGGACCGAGAGGCCTCGCAGGAAACTCTTTTTCACCCGGTTTTCGACTAGTTTTGCGTTTTGGGCCCGTTTTTAATTGTTTTAACGCGAGATTTTCACCCAAAACTTTATTTTAACATATAAGGCCCCATATTTATTATATAATCACGTTTTTGGGGATAAATCTTATCCAAGAATAGTGGGTGAAGTACAAGAGGTTGAGTGTTGACTTTCCTTTAGTTATGACACAAGCAACCACCCACACCCACTCCATGACCAGCCACACTCCTTCCACCATACCTAGGTCATGTCAAAGTACTTTATCATGATTTCCAGCCATTTCCCACGTTCTTAGAGATGGAACATCCATCCTCTCTCCTCACACTTCATTCATTCTCTCATTTTCCACCAATAGATCAAACACTTTTCTCTCAAACTTTTTCTCTCTATTTCGAGACTCCAAGGCTGATCATCAAGCTTTATCATACTCTTGGTAAGTATAATTCATCCTCCTTGTTATTACACTTCATTCTACTCAAATCACCGATTGCTTACACAAACTCCATCACTTTGATCTTAGATTCTCGAAAATCTTCAAGGCATCTTCAAGTGTTCTTGAGTTGAACACTTCCTTTCTCCAACATTCATCTACTGAAATAACATAAGGTGAGTTCATACCCCTACATTTTCATGTTTTCTCAAGTTTTTAGGGGGGGATACAAGTTAAAACACCAAGAACATAACTAAACTTTTCTAACACCCTTCATCAGAAAAGTTGGACTCCATTCACGGACTGTTTTGGACAACTTAAGCATTTTAGTTTTCAAAACTGTATTAGGTGGAAATATTTCAAGTCCTTACCTTTAAAATGACTACTTGCACATCTCCATACGATTTTTCTACAATTTATGGTGATTTTTACAAAACTGCCTATCGTTTCAAACATCAATCCGGACCAATATGTGATTATGGACTTGTTCACACAAGTTAGAGGTCATTAAAAATCATGAGAAAAATTATGGAGAAACTAGACTCATTTTCCAAACTCTCAGAATTTTTGGATTCTGTTTTGGACCTTTGATGATTTTTCTATAAATTTTCTAAGAACAGCAAATCAAAATGTTAACAACAGAAAAATGCTATCAATTTCATTTCACATTGTAGCATGTTGAGCAAGGTGTATATCTTTATGTGATTATATGTTATTGCAATATATGGCAATATTGTCTTATTATGTAGACATACATCAGTTAGCAAATGGAATTTTCTAGAGAAAGCATAGAAATAACAATTTGTTATAATCAGAGTACATCTATTACATACAAACATTTGAATAAACTTTGTTAAGTATAGTTTATGTATATTACCACTTTTACCCTTGTTTTGATAAACTATAATAGGTATAGTTTATGATGCATCACATAACATACTCATACAAAAAGGGTACATTTATACAAAAAGGTTCTACACTCACGCACACTACACGTAAACTTGTTAACTCAGGTTGTGAGACATTCTCTACCCGTACGTCCGAGTATGGGATCCAAATTCCTGTAAGTTATAACCAAAATCTCTTGTAGGGAGAGCATGATAATTGTGTATATATCTATATTGGGGTTGACATCCCACACCTCGCTGCTAGCTATAGCTAGACCGGCAGGTCTGCGGGTGACAAGACTCATAGGATCAGGGCGTCTGAAAGACGTTGTGCAGGTTACCTCTAGTCATAGTATGGTTATAGCGACTCACATAGGGAGCTAACAATACATAAAGTTTACGGGACTTTTTATAAAACAAAAGGGGTTTTATGTCGATTTAAAATCACTTTTTCTATCAATAAGTACGGATATTACTGTACACTTCCGGTCTTGGTATTTAAGACTTCACATCATTTGTTACGGGACTTTCCTTCAAATCAAAAAGGGTTTTATGTCAATTTAAAACCACTTTTACATCTTTAAGTATGACAAATAATTGTTATTTCTCGGTCCTGGGATTTAGGACTACATATACATATTAAAGAAAATATTGGATTTTCTGGATACATACTCCATCGCTTTTACAAGGAAAATAATTTACTTCTCTAACGAAATCTCTTATGAACTCACCAACCTTTGTGTTGACACTTTTTCAAACAACTTGTATTCTCATGAAATCAGTGAAACAGGAAAACCAAAAGCATTTTGAGGATGGGACGTTGAATCGTCAAACAGTTCATTTGTCATCATAATGTAATTGATTTGAAACATGTAAACATATACATTGGTGTAACTTTTTCAATTATATTTATGATGGTTGTATTTACTTTGAGCACTATTATACTCGTTGTTGTGATACTTCATGAAGTCCTCCACCCCCAGACGTTTCCGCCATCCTTGGTTTAGGGGTGTGACAAAACAACTCGATTGCCCTCACATCCCTTTTATAGGGGCTGAATCTACGCATTACGGTGGGCATAATGCTCAGCTATGCTGGGCGTAACCCGGATAAATCCAGTGACTCCCCCCCCCCCCCCCCCTTTCGGATAAGATCGGACATTTATAATTAAATTTAATATTTTAATTATTTAATAAAATTCAAAAATTCATATCTTCCTCATACAAACTCCGTTTTCGACGTTCTTTATATCCACGCGTTGGTGAGATTATGCTCTACAACTTTCGTTTGGACTCTGTCGGCAAATTTTGAATTTATCTTTATTATATTATTTTCGTAGGCCGGGACAGGAAAACTCCGTTATAAATTCATAACTTCATCATCCGAGGCCCGTTTTTGCCTGTCTTTTTACCGTTGGACTACTATCGACGAGATCTTCGATTCTCGTTTAGATTGTTTCGGCTAAAAACCGCTCGATCTCAAATCGAGTATTTGGGCTGCATACCGCTAAGTCGAAACTTAGAAAAATCATAACTTCCTCATACGAAGTCAGATTTGGATGTTCTTTTAATGCATGCTGTCGGTTTAACGTATTCTAAAACTTTTATTTAGATCGCTAAGGACAAATATCTCTCTAACGTAAATTCACTATTTACGTCGCGCTTTGTCGTGCTGGTTCTATCGCGAAACTTCGACATGTCATAACTTCTTCGTTATAACTTGGATTTCGGCATTCTTTATACATACGGAATCTTTGTAATATATAGTACAACTTAGTTAAGATTAATCCTTCTAAATAATCTTCCATCAAAAAGTAATTTTTGACACTTAACGTCTCTAAATTGACTAGCCCAGATCTACGGGCGTTACATACATTCTATTCTTCTGCATCTACTCTAAGCTCATGACTCATCTCTTACTATTACGGTTCGACGCCACCTTGATGAGAAATTGAGACTTGCTCTATACATTTTGAGCAGCATTGGGGGTGTTCTGGAGCCTGTGGTCTTTCCGAAACAAGGGGGAGATAATAACAAAGATCAATTTCAACCCCCTCCTATAACAGACCTGTTATTCAACCGAAAGTCAGTACTGAACCGAAGGGTAAGGAAGCTTCGGGAAGTATGAAGGACAAAGGTAAGAGGATAATTGGTGATGATGATGAGGATGAAACATAAGATATGCTTGAAAATATAGAAGAAAAAGCTTCAAAAATCGAAGATCGCAAAATCAAGCAGAATAATCGAGAGCTTGAAGAGAAAATTCGTATCACAAGGATTGCTATGGAGAAAGAAAGACAACAAAACAAATCATTGGAACGAAGAAAATCCTTATTCCCTCTATGCACAATGGAAAGACTTCTGAAAGAGGCAGTCGACTCTCCAAGCACACACTGGTTTGAACCGGTTCTTTCCTGCGGTCTTGAAAACTCCAAAGATGCTCAGTTTGACATGCCAATCACTCGAAATGCATTTATCTTTCACTGCTTTGATTCAATGGTCGCCATTCCTTCTCCTGATCCAAAGTTTGATAAAGACTTGCTCGAATATTATCTTTTTTTCTCTCAACTGCAATACCTGACATGGAGTAATTAGAAGATCACCACTGTCAAGGTGTTGAAGCCTACTTCAGCAAGGAAGTTTATCAATGTTAAATTTAAAGTGACCTGAGGATCAGAGGGTTTGGTCCATATGATCTCCTTTGCTGATCTACCAAATTTGAATCCTCGTGATTGAATCCTTTGGAACAAAATCTTGCTGACCAATCAACAAGAATATGGACCTATCATTGACTATATCAAGCGAATGCTGGTATGCTATATTCTTGAAGTCGCAAAAATGGATCAAGAGGTCGCATCTGCCATCAGAAAGAAGCCCATTCTAAAGTCGATTGGGAAAGCAAGCGACATGTCTGTGATGATAAAGAGGAAGATCGATTCACAGTTTCACACCATTTTGTTTAGCATGGGAGAATATCAAAAATGCTTGTTCGCTCTTGTAGAAAAACACATGTTCTACACCGCATGTTTGGAGCATATTCTTGAATCATATACTGGTGTGATCAAAACAGTGATGTAGACAAGAAGTATTCTTGGATACGCTTAGGTGGTATATTAACTTTAATCAAACTTTGCTTATCATCATACCGAAGCTGTTCAAGACTATGAAGTCATTTGCTCTTGCTCAACCAAAGTGATCTCTCGCCTCAATTGGCGCAAAGGGGGAGATTGTTGAGTCTAAGGAGTTACGCCATTGGGCCTTGATAGTTCGGTCCATTATGTACTCTCGGTTTGGGCCTGTCCAGTCGTGTTTAATTTTAGGGTTTGTATATATATATATATATATATATATATATATATATATATATATATATATATATATATATATATATATAGTGTATGCATGCATTATATTAATAATGCTTGTAGATCTTTATTTTGATTATCAACTATTGTAACCCTAGCCTATCTCTACAGTAGCAATTCACATTGAATTCTTCTGAGATAATGCATATTAATCATTTGACACTCGTTTGATTCATTATTTCGTTCATCGTTTTCCATTCTTGTTATCATTATTTATTATCTGTTGAATCTATCGATCTAAGAGATTAATATTCTCATCAGACATGCATGTCCAATGCATTTCTCATCCAAAATTAGGTCAAAAAGGTGAGAAATGGGGTCAGAAACCCATGCATGACATCAATATCATTGGAAGATCAGATACGAGATAAATTATGCACTTGGGGCCCGAATGATTCATAAAGTTGCAAACTTTAATGGAACCAACCATTCAAACTCTACCAAAAGGGCGAAATAAGCTTAGATCTTAATTTATACTATATATATATATATATATATATATATATATATATATATATATATATATATATATATATATATAGTTACATACATATATATATCTAATATACAAAGATTACATAAGATTATATAACTACACACTGACGCTGATAAGGCTTGAGGCGTTGGTGTTGATGCTTATATTAAAGTTGGTGCTGATGGTTAGCGTATGGAATGTTTGACTCATCAGATCACAAGGTGTGACCTTACAAGTTTGTTCAATATACTTAACAAAGTGCATTCATTAGCTAAAGCATGAAAGTAACGTTGCAACTATATGGCCTTGTTAATCTAAGTGAATGGATTTGATTGAAATTTGGTATTTGGTGTAACATCCCAAATTATAGAGTAAAATTTTATTTTAAAAGTAAATCAAACCAACCAAAAGTCATTTCATAAAAAGATCATTAGAGTTTCGAATGTAGTTTTCGAAACAAAATATCAGAGTATCATAAAACAATAGTGTGAAACTCCAGTGGATGCGGTGCAATCATGTCGTGCTCTTCCAATATTTGATAAAATTACTACAATATTTAAACTTAAAACCATAAGCACTTAGTGAGTCCCCAAGATATCTCATACCAATAGACCTCCCCCCCCCCCCCCCCCCAACATACAAAATGGGCCTCGCCCAACAAACATGACGAACTCCGCTCAACATGAATAACGGGCCCCGCCCAATATACTCCCCATGTTGTGGGAACTAACCAAAATAACTTAATGAATTAAGCTCCTAATCTGTTAAGCTCAACATTCATAGTTTCCAAAAAAACTTCCTATCACTCAAAAGCTTCATAAAAATCTTTGCTATAAAGACATGCATGTCCAATGCATTTCACATCCAAAATTAGGTCATAAAGGTGAGAAATGGGGTCAAAAACCCATGCATGACATCAATATAATTAGAAGATCAGATTTGAGATATAGTATGCACTTGGGACCCGAATGATCCATAAAATTGCAAACTTTAATGGAATCAACCATTCAAACTCTACCAAAAGGCCAAAATAAGCTTAGATCTTAATTTATAATATATATATATATATATATATATATATATATATATATATATATATATATATATATATCATTACCTAATATACAAAGATTATATAAGATTATATAACTACGCGCTGACGCTGATAAGGCTTGAGGAGTTGGCGTTAAAGCTTATATTAGCGTTGGCGCTGATGGTTAGCGTATGGAATGTTTGACTCATCAGATCACAAGGTGAAGTTACAAGTTTGTTCAATCTACTTAACAAAGTGCATTCATTAGCTAAATCATGAAAGTCACGTTGCAACTACATGACCTTGTTAATCTAAGTGAATGGATTTGATTGAAATTTGGTATTTGGTGTAACGTCCCAAGTTATAGTGTAAAATTTTCTTTTAAAAATAAATCAAACCAACCAAAAGCCATTTCATAAAAAGATCATCATAGTTTCAAATGTAGATTTCAAAATAAAACATCAGAGTATCATAAATCGATAATGCTGACACTCTAGTGGATGCGGTGCTATTATGTCGTGCTCTTCCAATATTTGATAAAATATCTACAACATTTAAACTTAAAACTATAAGCACAAAGCTTATTGAATCCCAAAGATATCTCATACCAATAGACCCCCCCCCCCCTAACATACATAACGACCCTCGCCCAACAAACATGACGAGCCCCGCTCAACATGTATAATGGGCCCCACCCAATATACTACCCCTGTTGTGGGAACTAACCAAAATAACTTAATGGAATACCTTGGCCCAATCATTCATTGGCTTGGAATGACAACACGCAACAGTTCCAATCAGTCATCAGACTGGGACACCTAAGGTTTGTCGGCATGCCGCCTTAACCCAACTTCTCTTCCCGAGCGTCCGTTCATACGGCTTACAGCCGACCAGGAATCTTGGCCTACAACATATAGTAGCACCACCTCAACCTATCACACCACTATATGACTATCCCACGTAAGATGTGAAAAAAATCTAAAGATATCATTCATAAATACTATAAATACTGAATGAGTACAAAATAAAAATTACTTATTTACAACAAAAATAAATATTAATGACTAAATGTGTACAAAAATGTTAAAGAATATATATATATATATATATATATATATATATATATATATATATATATATATATATATATATCTCCCTTTCTAATAAATAAATAACTTCAATACCATGCTGCCATGTGTACAATTTGTATACTGCCACGTGTGACCCTCTCAATAATGTCTTCCAAATTTTTGTTACAATTTGTTACAATTACTAAATACTAAATACTAAATTACTATATTTTATTAATTTCTTCCTACAAATCAGTAAATCACGTTTAATCAACCCTCTAAATAACCGGCGTTTGAATTTAAATTTAAATTTTAAATATACAGTAAACAAATCAATTAGAGCTGCATATAATATCCCTAATCCCTAATTCCCTAATATACAATAAACAAAATCATTAAATCACTTTTCCTCTCTTAAACCTCTTTAATTACGTGATTGACTGCCACAATTTTGTTGCGTTTAAATTTTAAATTTTAAATTTTAAATATACGCAATATTAAAAATTACATATATAATATACCTAAAAAAAAAGCAATTGATATCCCAATATCCCCCTCTTAAATCTCTTTAATTCCATGATTCATTGCCACAATTTCGTCAATTAAAAATATTCGGTTTACTTTTTCCTTTTTTACTTTAAAAATCATAGAGATATAAAGATATTATAGAGATTATTATAGAGATATAGAGATATCGAGATATCATATCCCTGCAAATCAGCTATTCAAATTACAAATACTTTTATCATTATACCTATAAATACGTATAATGATCGATCCAGAAAAATGTTTTCTTCACTTCTCTCTTCAAAGCTTTCAGAGTATTTTTCTTCTGCATCTCTGCATATACATTCATAACGATCCATCAGGTTAGTATACAAAACTATTCACTTCCATCGTGCTTTTTTTTCTTAAACAATAATCATATTGACACTAATTTTTTTTTTAAAACATTCATCACATATGTAATCTGCATAAATATTTTTTACTATATTGTTGTTTTTTATGTATATTACATGTTGTTTAAATCTTTTAAACACCTATTCAAATAATAAAAATTTAGACTACATTGCTATTTAATGTATATAGTTCACTTCCATATCTATGTCGTTGTAACTATATTGCTATTTCTCACTCTAACTACATTTTTATTGCTCACTAAATTCTTCACTTCAACCCTCCTTTTTTTTGAATTGATAATAATACATGTAAACTTATGTCATTATATTTTATGAATTATGTCACTGTAAAACAGAATAATTTTTTTATATTCATGTCATCTAAATAAAAATAGAAATATATGATAATAATAATAAAAAATTTATATATTACATGTATATATATAGTTACTCACCTTTAATTTTATCAATTATGTCACTGTAAAACATAATAGTTACTCACCTTTAAGTTTCACTTCATTCGTTTTTTATTTTGATAAACAGGGAATATTTTTCTTTACTTTTTTTTGTCATGTATTTATAATATCTCCCTATTTTACAGATTCATGGCTGCTGGTGATTTTACTCTCATACGTGATCTTGATGTCTTGAAGGACATCTTCACTATGAAGCTTCGTATTATCAGATTATGGACACTAGAAGATTATTATAAGAAAGATGAAATTTTCGCCATTCAACTTATTCTAATGGACGAACAGGTCCACTATATATGGTTTTAATTATTTACATGTTTATATTCATGTTTTTCTTTTTAACTTTTTAATTTAATAACCAAACTTGACTTTTCATGTTAACATAAATCATCATTTAGGGTAAGAAGATCCAAGGTTATGTCCCCAATGCTTACATTTACAAGTTTCGAAAAGTTCTAAAAGAAGGGGAAGCTTTTTTCATAAAAAATCCAAATTTGGCAAAGATGGATGAAGGAAAATTTCAATTAACTGATCAAATGCAAAAGCTCACCTTCACTCGTGAGACTACTGTTGCTCCGTGTCTCGATTTTTCTGGATCAATTAATGGGTTTGCTATTATTGAGTATCATCCCATTATCGTCGGCACTGTTCCACTAAATATTTCATTGGGTTAGTATTTTTTGTTTACCTAAGAAATTATATATATTTTAAATAAGTTAATTTAATTTAATCTGTTTTTTTCTGTATTAATGTTGATATATAGATGTTATCGGTTTCGTGGTCGCAATTGGTGAAATTGATGCTCGAAATGAAGATAGAAAGAGGCATAAGATGAGACTACAAATCCAAGACATCAAGTTTGTTTTTATTACCTATAATAAAATAATATAATTATTGTGTATATTAACTATTTTGATTGCAATATCAAAAAAATTAATTATTTGCTATTTCTAATTCCCATCTTTTTTGTTAGTGGTTCTCAATTGGATGTTAACCTATGGGGAGATTATTGTTACAAATTGAATGAATACATCCAAAAGAATCCAAACATTCTTCGCATTGTCATAATCCTTCAATTTGCAAAGATTAATCTCTGGCAAGGTATAATGTTTTTTTAATTATGATTCATATTGCAATGACTATTTTCTTTATTTATTTATTTATTTGTTTTTATAGATCGGCGATATGTTAATACATATTATGATGTAACAAAGTTCATCATCAATAATGAAATTGATGAGATAAAAGTTTTCAAAAAAAGGTATATTACTTTATGTTATTTTTATGTTAATAATAAATGCCAATGTATGTTATAAATGATGTAACTATGTGGTTAATTAACAGTTTGAATCAAGATGGTCCTCATGAAAACTCATCCAGTACTTTCTCCTATATGAAATCTAATCGAAGTTCTGACAAGGATGATTTTGTGCTTAATCATGAGCTGAAAACAATCGCTGATATTTTCGAACCAATTGAGGTAATAAAATTCTGAAATTTCTATCAATCTTTCTAATTTATGTTTTTAAGAAATTATTTATGTAATTAACACATTTCGTTATTTATTACATTTTCAATATCAGCGTTTAAATTATAATATTCATTACTTATAATATTATTGTATTTTTTAAAATCAGATAAAAAAGTATGTTATTGTTGCGACCATAAAAGGAATTCTTCAGCACACATCTTGGCATTACCCGGCATGTACAAATTGCAATACAAAGGCGGTTCCAAAAAATCCTTCCAATGAACCCAGTCTCACCGGATCACTCAAAAATGAAACATATGAATGTCGAAATCCAAAATGCACAAAAACTGAAACATTAACAGTTCCGAGGTTAATACATTTTGAAAAACATTTTGAAAAATATAATAGTAATTTCCCCATCATGTTGACTAATTTTGATAATTTTACATTTCTTAAAAGGTTCATGATTCCGGTAAGAGTTCAAGATCATACTGGAAGTATGACTTTAACAATGTTTGAACAAGATGCGAAAAAGCTTCTAAAAATTTCTGCAAAAGATTTGGTTGCAAAAACAGCTAAGGTGAATGTCTTTCAGATTATTATTTAAAAATAAATTATTGGTAATATATATAATTACATCTTTTTATTTTTTACTTGTAGCTTGGCTTTTGTACTAACGCATACCCGTCAGATATTAATGTGTTGAAAGATATGAAATTGGCTTTCATAGTTTCTGTTTCGAAATACAATGTGCAAAGGAACACCAATCAATATACTATTTCCAGGATTAGTGATGATGAGATATTGATTGAGGAGTTGGAAAAAAAGTTTGTCGTTGCAGAGGTTATTATAATTGATTTTTTTTCCAAAATATAATATACTAATAAACAGGTTTATTAATTATTCATTTCTTTTTTGAACAAGGAGTTAATTCACAATCGTTTGAACATGGTACCACTGATTGTGAATCTCAAGATAACATATTTATAAAGGTGTATTATAAGTAATCTAAATATCTCATGTTAGTATTATCTTTAACTTTAATAACCTCTAATATTACTTTTTTTGATTTGTAATTTTAGGATGCCATATCTCAGACTGATGATAATGTGACACCAATGAATGTTTTCAAATCGACAGCCACAAGCCCAAAAAAAAAATTAAATGAAACAAAAGGTTTGAAGCGAGCTCTTAAGGATGATTTTTTTTTTGGATGTCAATGAGAACATGTCATCATCAAAGACTATGAAAGCCAAAGGAGGAGGGGAAGGTGGGCAACACAAACTCGTCAAAGTTAAGTTGGAAAAGTGATTCGTCACCTACCTTTTAAGAACAATAATCAGTTTTTAAATTTTTTGCTATGGTTTTTAAGACATTTTAATTTTTTTGGTAAGAGATTTGATGGATTTGGGAGTTTCTTGGTTTACATTGTGACAACCCGATATTTCAACTCTTTGTAACGACCAAAATGGGTCAAGTATTGTAACCACTTCTGAATAATAAAAATTTACTTTCATAATAAAATGTACAAATAAGTTCTATTTAATTTCCTTCTATGATTAAATGTCTTTGAACCATGATCGTACGTGAAAAGAACTCCCAAATCCGACTTCATATAGCGAAGTTATGATTTTTCCAAGTTCGGCTTAGCAACAGACAGCTAAAAACTCGAATCGGAGATCGAGCGACTTTTGGCCGGAATGACCTAAACAAGAATCGAAGGTCTCGACAATGGTATTCCAGCGGTAAAGAGTCTGGCAAAAACCGACATCAGATAAAGAAGTTATGAATTTTCAAAGAAATTCCTTAAACACGATGGGTTTTTAATAAATAAAAAATAATAATAATAATTTCGGAATTTGCCGACGGAGTCTAAACGAAAGTTGTAGAGCGTAGTCTCACCTACGCGAGGATATAAAGACCATCGAAAATGAAGTTCGTATGAAGAAGATATGAATTTTTGAAGTTTATTAAATAAATTAATTATTTATTTTATTCAAAATTCGGATATTATCCGAAGGGGAGTCAGCGTTCTCAGCCGATGTACGCGCTGCGTACCCCTGTACGCCCCGCGTAACCGAGAGGATTGGCCTCTGATCGACCACGTCGCGCTATCCGAAGAAACCGACCCGTCCGAAGCCCCGACCCGTCCGACCCGCCGTCCCATCCGACCCGCGTACCCAGCAACCCGTCCCATCCGAACCGAGGCAGTCGAGGATTCGGTCATGCATGACGTACACGTACGCGCTGCGTACGAGCGTACGCCCCGCGTACCGAGGCAGGCCAGCCTTACTACAAATAGGATGCGAGGGTTTCCAAAGAAAGGGCTCATTTCTCTTCTCTCAATCTCAACTTTGCCTCGTTTTCCATGCCCGTTCAAACCCAAAGCTCTGGCCTTTTGCTCAAGTCCCGAGGGTCGATTTTACTCCCGAGATTCCCGAGAATCCCGAGAAAAATCCGTTTCCCGAGACGAAACTCTGCCCGGTTTTCCATCTCGCTATCTTCAAACTTTCAGGTGAGTTCATACCCCTATAATCCACACTTTTAAATGTTTTATGAATATTTTTATATGCTTTTAAGGGGGGGAATACAAGTAAAACACACGATGATTATCGTATGTTATATAAAGTTTCGTTTTATACTTTTTATCAACGGAATCGCATGTGATTTATAATCATTATAAAGAAACTTTCGTGTGCAAAATGTATCACGATAATATCATATCTTTCGGAAATTGAAAAGTGTTGTTATTTATATATAAATCAAACACTCCGCTTATACGGTATGTATATGTGTCCACCTTTGGTACTACAAACATACGATTATTTTAGTACTACAAACATACGATTATTTTGGTACGAAAAACATCAATATTTTGGGATACTTCTTGTTAATAAATCAATCATATGTGATTTATAACTAGTATACAAATAGATTCACTACAAGTTCAACAGTTTCACTAAACATATTACTTCAAATGACTTTCTTAAACGTTTTTACATGATTAAAGCTCGTTATCAAACTGTCTTACATACTGTAAGCTTCCTTTCAAAATCGGTTACAAAGGTGTTTTCAAACAATGGTTTTACGTGTACTTAAACTGTCTTATCAAACAAAATACTTTCAATCATTTTATAAACTGACATCAAGTAACAAATCTTTATTAGACTTTTCAACGGTTTTACAAAACTTCTTTATGCTTTTATATTATAAATTGCATGCCTCTATATGTATAGTTATATAAGAAATGTTTAAAAGACATAGAAAGGCTATCCACCCTATTTCCTTTTCGCGCCTTGAGATGTGGTCTGGTGGGATATTGGGTATTCGTCCGAAAGTCGTTTAAATATTAGTTATATATCATGTATACATATATGGTCATAAATGTTCCATCAGTTAATTTAGTTCCGATACAAATAGATATCAATGGTGTATAAACCTACTTGGTCACTCATCAATTACATTCTAGTAAACTATTATGGGAATAGTTTAGAGTAAACAAAACATTTTCACTACTACAAGAAATTACACCAGAGTCAGTTCATTCATGAGTCCAGACTACATGTTATATGAAGGAATACTTTTACATGAATACTTATACATGAATACTTTTACATAAACATTATATGGCAAATTACTACTACATGTTATATGAAGGAATACTCTTACATGAATACTTATACATGAATACTTTTACATAGACATTATATGGCAATTTAATGTTACATGTTATATGTCTAGATACGGTTATATTGTTCGCCTTTCTATCTTTACCTTGTGATTTAATCACATCATCGACGAGGTAGACTGGGACTTTATCTCCTAGTACCACATCATACTTTGAGGGACTAACCATTCCGACAACCACTGCTAGCTACAGAGGTAAATGAACAATCTACGGATGTTCTAGGTTGATACCATCGTGGGTATACATAAGGGACTAACTATTCCTAAACCCAGCTGTTAGCAACAGAGGTGAATGAACAGTCTACGGATGTTCTAGGTTGATACCATTTCAGGTATACTTAAGAGACTACTAATAAGAGTTAAACAAGGAAAAACCATCACATTTTAAAGAGATGCGTACTTTCAAAACAGTCAGGTCTAGGTAAAAGACTACTTTCAAAACATTCGAGTCTTGGTAGAAGACTACTTTTATACTAGCAGGAAATATGGGATTTTCTAGAGCTTTTCATACTTATACTAAATGTTTCATCATTCATTTACCAGTCTTTCATATCAACTAATCAAAACAATGACATTAAATACTTATGAACTCACCAGCTTAAATGCTGATCTACTCTTTCAAAATAACTTGTATTCTCAGGTTACAAATAGACAGGTGTCGATACAAGGTTCAGAGAAGACGGAGCAGTCAAGACTCGTCTTTTATTTTTGATAAGTTATCATCATGTCTTGTACTATGAAAGAAAACACTTGTAACTAAAATTATACTATTAATGCAATGGATGATGTTGTTGCTTGTTTACTACTTTACATTTGTTGTGATGCATACATGACGTCCTCCGCCCCAGAACGTTTCCGCCGTTCGTGGTTTTGGGGTGTGACATACATTGATTGTTTCTTAATAAATTTGATAATGACTCTATATTATGTGTTATTTTCTTAATAATTTGCTTCCTATTTGTTATAAACTACAATCAGTAAATCACTATCATGCTCATTAAAATATATTGCTATTTTCTACAAAATTTTATAAGTAAAGAAATTCATACCTTTTTTATATCTTCATTGTTGACTTTGAAGGATTTACAGGAATTGATGTTTCAGAAACTACAATAGACCACATGGAACTTTATAAATTAGTTTATCCGTCAAAAAAAATTGAAATATTAAAAATTAACATAAAACAATAGTTACAAACATGTGACCAATAGAAACTTATGAAGGAGAATGGATGGGATGATAAAAAGGAAAAACCTTAATCATTTAAATTTTCGAGAAAGCTTTGTCAGTTCCTGAAGATCAATTCACACATAATGACAACATACTTAGGGAAGTTAAAAAAAGCAAGCATAATTTGATTTACAGTTTAACACGCAATAAAAAAAAAACAATTCTAACTTACTGAATAATAACAGATCAAACCTGCTGACATTTGTTAAATTCTTCTCTCTTAGAATCTTCAAGGGGACAACACTGAGAAATACCTCCTTTAGTCATGCTGCATGTGTACACAAATTGAAACATGTCACACCAAACCTAAGATGCTAGATATTGCATGATTAAATAGAGAACTTGCACAAACTTACTTTACATCATAACTATTCATCTATTAGAATAGAGATCATACAAACAGTTAAAAGAAAAAAAGAAAGAAAGCCAAACAATCTGATAACGACTAATCAGTAGATAATAACCAATAATTAATAGGGAATAATTTTTTTATAACAATATAAAAGAAACAGATAAACAAAGCCCAACAACACAATAAAAAAGTTTTGCACAATATGCTTATGCTTGGGTTGCACCATTGCTGTTTTCTTCTCTGAAATGTGTATATGCTTTTATCTTATTTGCTGTTTTTTTCTCTGAAATGTGTAAAATGACTATAACGCCCTAAAGTAAAAACACAACCATGAAATTACTAGATCAATTACTTGTCCCCTCTGTTTCTACTTTTTTAGCATGTTCATAACAATAGCTTCAGGTACAATCAGTACCTAAAATCTATCAACAAGGATCCAACATGGGAACAATAAACAATGAGATAAATTCCTTTACTGGCAACTTTTAACATTACTTGAATAAGAAGCGAGGTGAAAAGGATAATACCATTTACTTTCATTCAAAAATCTGAAATCCATGATTTATCTACATTATGTCTTCCAAGCGGGACAAACTCAGAGCCTTCACTACAAGAATAAGAGACAGCAGAGAGTGAATGTCAATATCTGTAAAACAGAACCAAGTTGTTTCAGCACAACCGATACTTTGGCTAATGGGAATTATATATACGATCAGGTTTAATGTCAGGTGTTATGGTCGGAAAACGCCCAACAGGGTTGTCACTTTCCAAAAATACCCTCAATCCATAATGAGTCGTTAGGAAAGAACAAGTGGCAAAACTACGTGTTTTCTAAAAACCTTAAATTTCAGAATAATAAAAAAATCCAATCTTTCATATTCGAATTTTAGTGATCCGGTGATTTTTCAAATCATTTAGAAGCAGTCGATCCACAATTTCAGGCAACAATTTAGGAAATTTAGCAAACCAAATATACACAAATAAATTACTTATCTTTTTTACTATATAATCAATGACGTCTGACTTGGACATCTTCCCTTTGCATTCAATTTTACGATAAATCGATCCTGTCAGGAGTGAAAAATCTTAAAAATCGAAAAGTATTCAAATAAAGTTTAAACCCTAGATCCAAAAAACCTAAATACCTTTTGCTGATATACGTTGATCACGCTCTAATCCCTCTCCGTTCTCAGTCCCGACTCTCTGTCTTCACCCTCTTCTTCAACTGTCGGCATGTCGCTTGCTAACTGAGTGAAATAAGTCTTACAATCCCCTTCGATTTTTGCCTCTGTCCGTCAGCCTACGATAAAGGTCCGTCGGTAGACTAATACGGCGTCACTACACTGTAGGACTCTCCAAATCCCGTCTACCACTGCTGCACGACTCTTCGTTGGTATAAGTTCCCCTTCGATTTCATCATTTACTTCACTGTATTCTTTGTCCTTGAAGATAAGTTCCCATGGTATTATTTTTGTGATACAGAAACAACTTTAAGAAGAGGGTGAAGACAGAGAGTCCTTTAATATTTTTGATATACAATTAGAATTGTTTATTTTCTATTTGTTGTAATAAACTTTTATAATTTATAATATAATTCGTTCCTTTTTAAATTTTGGTTAACATTATTTATTGAATCCTTTAATATTTTTATTTTCATTGGTTAAAAAGTAACTAATTACCAATTTCTATATTTGTACTTTGAAAATAAATTATATTATTTTTTGGGTTCCCGGTTGATGTTGATTAAATCTCACAGTTGGTAACATTAATTGAAGGCCATTGCAATCACCGGACATTTTCAAACCTATTTTTCATTTATACAAAGACATGAGGGTAAAATATGATCATTACCTATTTTTCAATTACTTTTAAACTACTCATCATATTTTATATTTGTTTTATAATATTTGTTATAATTGTAAAGTTATACATAACTTTTATTTGACCTCCCATTTGTATTTTAAATTCTAATTAAATTTTTTTTTTATATACATATGATAGAATATACCATGGATTTCACTTCAGCTAAAGAACGACGAAGATTAAGGAAACTATATTTGGATAATAGAAGATTTAAAAAAATACCTACCATATCAGACGGTCATACTTCATCTACCTCAACACCTTTTAATAGTACCCAAAACGGTAATTTATTCGTATGTTAATTTTTTTTTTTTTTTTTTTTTTTTTTTGTATAATTACTATGTTATTTGTTAAAAAATATAAAAATTTTAAATCTATATAATTAATTAATATTAATGCTATTTTCCTTATTAACTATATTTCAAATTATATGTAGCTAATGTCTTCGGTCATCATCAACATTTGAAAAGTAGCTATAATAAAATTTCTCAATATCATTGCTCAACCTTTCAATCTACTTCAAATATCAATTATATGACTCCCCTATCCAATATATCAAATGGTATGTATAATTTTTATTATTGTTATTATACATGGACTATTCTTTCACATTACAATAAGTATATGATTAAAAACTAACATTTTTTTTTCGGCTTTATCTAACAATCTTATAAAGGTCCAACATCCTCATCCAAGCAGTTTTCTCAAGGAGTGCACAACTTAAAACAAAAGTCTGCACATATATCTCCTATACGTATGTTCGACCTAACAACAGGTGATCATATTAACGATCCACATATTCTCTATGCATACATGCAGTTATATCAAAAACCAATCATAATAGATACAAACATAACTTACAAACTTAGCTTATAGATTATATTTTAATTAAACTTTCTTTCTATTATAGATTATGAGAGAAAAAATGATTCTTCTTCAGCTAAAGAGAAACGAAAAGTAAGGAAGTTATATTTGGATATTAGAAAATATAAAAATAAATCAACCATATCAAACGGTCAAAGTTCGTCTGCAACGCCACGTGTTAACACGAGCGTCAACGGTAATTATTTTGTGTGATTTACTTATTTTTATTATCCTAACTATATGTTTTATGAAATTGCCCAATTGTGTTTACTTTTCATTATTATTAAACAAAGTTAAAATTATATGCAGGTGATGTCTTGAATCGGCGTCAACATTTAAACTCATCAAAAAAGCTCACACATATTTCCTCTCAAAAGGAAAATATCACCTCTTGCAAGACTCCTCAATATCATTCTACAACCTTGCCATCTCCTTCAAATCTAAATTTTAGGACTCCACTTTCCAATATCTCAAATGGTATGCATATTTTTTTTTATTATACATATAATATTATTTTATATTACAATAACTACATGATTACCATATTGTTTTTCTTTCAGCTACTTATAGCAGTCAACATAATGTGCCAACACACTTATCAAGTAACCGACGATTTTCATCATCTTCTAATTCCAAGAAATCAAGCAATTTTTCGACGATCACACACAATCAAAATTCTTCACGAGTACACAACTCAAAAAGAAAGTTTGCACATATATCTCCTATACCTATATTTGGCTTAACGAGAGATGATAATATTAATGGTGGAGATATTATCCAACCGACACATGTTGGTATATCAACAGGTAATAATCATAAACAACATTTTACATATTTTATGTTGGTAATTATAAATTTATTATAGTTACATTTTTTATAATGTTCTATTTAACAGGTTATTTAGATCATGGTGATCAGAATGTTGTTTGTGAACTATGTCACGCTAAATTATGGAAAGACGAATCTTCGAGAGGCAATAAAACAGGGGATAAAATCTTTTCTCTATGTTGTGGTTATGGGAAGGTAGAACTACCTCCTTTAAAAGAGCCACCGCAAAGTTACAAACAACTTTATCTTGAGATAAATTCTAAAATCAAATACTTCATGAAAAACATTCGTCGTTACAATTCAATGTTTTCATTTACATCGATGGGTGGGAAAGTTGATTCATCCATCAATAAAGGAAACGCACCATACATATTCAGGCTTAGCGGTCAAAATTATCATAGTATCGGAAGCCTTCTCCCTACGAATGGATGTCAACCAAGATTTTCCCAGTTGTACATATATGATACCGAAAATGAAACATCAAATAGACAGAAATGTTTCGGGTATACATTCTGATTTTCTAATACTTTCTATTATCACATTAACAATATTACTTTTATATTACTCATTTGTATATTAAAATAATTTTATTTACAGGGGAACCAAGCATGACTCTACATCAACTGATGATTCAACTGATCTTCAAATTATAGAATATTTGAAGCTTATGTTGGATTCAAATAACGAGTTGGTCAAGTGTTATAGGATGGTTAGAGATGTTTTTAATTCAAATCCTCGTGCTGACCTAAAGTTACGAATTATTGGAAAAAGAAAACATGATGGAAGGACATATAACCTACCAACTGCATCTGAGGTTGCTGCTTTAATTGTAGGAGACATTGGTGATTTTATTGATAACAGAGACATTGTAGTGCAAACTTCATCTGGAGCTCTACGTCGTATCAGTGAATTACATCCTTCTTACCTTGCTTTACAATATCCTCTACTATTTCCATATGGTGACGATGGTTATAGAGTTGACATCCCCCATAGAGGTGTTACGTCTTCGAGCAATAGCAAGCGTCCGAACACTACAATGAGGGAATTTTTCGCTTACAGAATTCAAGATAGGGATAATTATTTTTCATTGATTTTGAATTCAAGAAGGCTTTTTCAACAGTTTTTGGTAGATGGTTATACAATGATTGAAAGCGAGAGATTATATTACGTACGGAAGCAACAAAAAGTTCTCCGATGTGAATCTTATGAGAAATTGCGTAAGTTTCAAGATCAAGGGAATAAGAATATTTCGGAATTGGGCCAACGGGTTATATTACCTTCTTCTTTTACTGGCGGTGCACGTTACATGATGCAAAACTACTTAGACGCCATGTCGCTTTGTAAGTGGTTTGGATATCCTGATTTTTTCATAACATTTACATGCAATCCAAAATGGCCAGAAGTTCGAAGATTTCTTAAAGATACTACTCTTAATCCAGAGGATAGACCTGATATCCTTTGTAGGTTGTTTAAGATCAAACTTGATGCATTGATTAAAGACCTACGCGAAAATGCAGTATTTGGCATGGTTCAAGCAGGTATTTAAAATTTAAACTTCATACTAACCATATTTTATTATAATGGCATGTTTTATTTAAAATACTGTTACATTTTCTACATTATTAAATTTATTAATACAAAGTTGTTTATTTCTATATATGCAGTTGTCTATACAATTGAGTTTCAAAAACGCGGTTTGCCTCACAGTCATATTTGTCTATTCATGCAACCTGATTACAAGCTTCCTACCGTGGAACACATTCATCAATTTATTTCAGCTGAGATTCCCGACATTAACCAAGATCATGCTTTGTATAAACTTGTGAAGGAGTTCATGATACATGGTCCATGTGGTGCTCAAAATGTTAATTGCCCTTGCATGGTGGATAACAAATGCTCTAAAAACTTCCCAAAGAATTTCTCTGAACATACTTCAGTTGATGAGAATGGTTTTCCTATATATAGGAGAAAAAAATGATGGATCGTTTGTCGAAAAATCTGGTGTCCAGTTAGATAACAGAAATGTTGTTCCATACAACAAATACCTGTTGAAACGATACCAAGCACACATAAATGTTGAATGGTGCAATCAAGGATCTTCCATCAAGTATTTATTCAAATATATTAATAAAGGTCCCGATAGAGCAACTGTTGGTTTTGTACAAAGCAACAATGACTGTGATAAAGATGATACAGTCGATGAGATAAAAGAATACTATGATTGTAGATATCTTTCTGCATGTGAAGCATCCTGGCGAATTTATGGATATGATGTTCATTACAGACATCCTTCAGTGATGAGACTTCCTTTTCATCTTCCAAATCAACAACAAGTTATCTACGGTGCAGATGACGACATCGACAATGTTCTCAACAAGCCTTCTGTTGCTTCTTCCATGTTCACATCTTGGATGGAGTGCAATAAAGTTTACAAACAAGCAAAAAAACTAACTTATGTTGAATTTCCAACAAAGTTTGTTTGGAAGCTTGATTTGAAAACTTGGAAGCCAAGGGAGGTTGGATATTCAATTGGTAGAATTCATTCAGTGTCACCTAATCTTGGTGAAGCATATTTCTTAAGAATTCTTTTAAACAAAGTGAAAGGACCAAAATCATTTGAAGAAATCCGCATGGTTAATGGTGAAATATGTCCTTCATTTAGAGATGCATGTTATGCTCTCGGCCTCTTAGATGATGATAAAGAATACATCGAAGCAATTAAGGAAGCAAGTCAATCTAGATCCGGTTATTACTTACGTTTCTTATTCGCTATCATGTTATTATCTCACAGTTTGTCTAGCCCGGATGTTGTGTGGGAAAATACATGGGAATACTTATCAGATGGAATTCTTTACACTCAACAACGAAGATTAAAATCTCCAGGTATTATAATATTCTTTACTTTTTTATTTTAAAATACATGTTTAAATCAATATACAGTACTAATTTATTTCAATAACAAATTTGTTTATATTTTTTTTGTAATTATTATACCAATTTTGTTTCAGGTCTAACACTTAATGAAGATCAAATTAAGAACCTGACTTTGTTTGAGATTGAACAAATTTTACTTCGTAACAATTCAAGTCTCAAAAACTTTACAAGAATGCCTTTACCTGATGTTGATTCTGTATCCTATTCAAACAATCGTCTTATCAGTGAGGAACTAGATTATGACATACCGAATTTAAAGAACGAGTTTCAACGGCTTTATATTGCATTAACATCCGTGCAACGAAACATTTTTGATGATATCATGACTGCAATAAATAATAACGAAGGAGGTGTTTTCTTTGTCTACGGTTATGGTGGAACAGGTAAAACCTATCTTTGGAAGACATTATCTGCTGCAGTTAGATGTAATGCTCAAATTGTTTTAAATGTTGCGTCAAGTGGGATTGCTTCTTTATTATTAACCGGTGGTAGGACGGCACATTCACGGTTTATAATTCCTTTGGTTTCTATTTGTTCGATATCACCAGATAGTGAACTCGCCAGTTTATTACGAAAAACCTCATTAATCATTTGGGATGAAGCACCCATGATTCACAAACATGCATTTGAAGCTTTAGATCGAACTTTGAAAGATATATTCAAGTGTCATGATTCTAGAAACTCAAATATGCCATTTGGAGGGAAAGTGATTGTTTTTGGAGGAGATTTTAGACAAATTTTGCCTGTTATCCCAGCTGGTAGTAGACAAGACATTGCCAATGCTTCCTTAAGTTCATCATATTTATGGCAACAATGCAAAGTCTATCAACTAACCAAGAATATGAGGCTAACTGTCGGAAGTCATACATCTGCTATTCAAAAGACAATGGATTTTGCAAAATGGCTTTTAGATATAGGAGAAGGGAAAGTTGGTGGTTCTAACGATGGCGAAGCAATTATTGATATTCCAGATGATCTTCTAATTAATGATCCTTATGATCCTATAGGTTCATTAATCGAGTTTGTATATCCTTCAATTCTTGAAGCTTCTAGCATTCCAAAATATTTTCAAGAAAGGGCAATACTTGCTCCAAAAAATGAAGTTGTTGGAAAAATAAATGATCGTTTGCTAAAATTATTTCCAGGAGATAAAGTCGAATATCTAAGCTCGGATAAATTATGTGAATCTGAGTTTCTCCATGATCACTTTGATGCTAATTTATACTCACCAGATGTTTTAAATGGTCTTAAAGTCTCAGGACTGCCTGATCATAAGTTAGTTTTGAAAATCAGGGTTCCGGTTATGTTATTGAGAAACATTGATCAAAAAAATGGCTTATGTAATGGCACTAGACTACAAGTGATATCTTTGGGCAAACGTGTTATTGAGGCAGTTATCATAACTAGAAGTAATATTGGAAATCGGACATTTATTCCAAGAATGACCTTGACACCATCTGAAAAAAAAAATCTCATTCAAATTCCAAAAAAGACAATTTCCATTAGCTGTTTGTTTTGCAATGACAATTAACAAGAGCCAAGGACAGTCATCTAAGGTTGGTTTATTTTTGAAAGATCCAGTTTTTACACATGGTCAGTTGTATGTTGCCCTATCTAGAGTTCAAAGTAGAGAAGGATTAAAATTATTAATTTTAGATAAGGATGGTAGGCTTACAAATAAAACTTCTAATGTTGTTTATAAAGAAGTTTTTAGAAATTTGTAAGTTATTTGTAATATAATATTTCTCATAATATGTATTCTTATTATTATTAAAAGATTTTGTTAAATTTTCTTTTATAATTTTTTTATAATATATGTTTATTTTAACAACTTATTTTTTTCATTGTTTCACCAAATTTTATTTACTTCACTTTTTGGTGTTTTTTTATTTTTACAATAAATTTAATATTTAATTATATTATATCGTAACTTTTTTTTTATTTTATTCACAAATTAAAACTATATAATATACATTGAAAATTAAATTCACAGCTTTAAATCAATGATTTTAATTTTATATAACTCTAAAAAATACCTATTCATTAATGATTTAATTATATTATTTGTATTATAATTACAAGATTTTAGTATGAAAATGTGATTAATTTTGCAACCGTGGTTCCCACGGGTTATAAACTAGTATATATATAAAGTTTTAAGTGAAGTGATTATCCCTTATTTGTATTAATATTAGTAACATGAGTTAAGTCTTTTTTTTTTTTTATATATATTTTATTTTCATTAGATCACATGTTAATTTTGATGTTTTTCAATTATTTAAATTCTCGTTGAATAATTTTAAATACAATAGTCCTAACTCGTATTATCCGAAAAATAAAATAATGCTAATAGATGTGTACAACATTTACTGCATGGATTACAAGTTTTAATGCAAGGATAAGACTTTACCTTTGTGGGGTAGACATAGATGGGTATGTATATATATATTCGACATAACAGCTGGTGAATTGAAAACTGAAGAACAAGTTCTGGACTTTCTTCCAAAAATGCCTGCACATCCACTTCTGTTTACCCTCTTCGGAAACCAAATTTAATACAGCTTCTTCAATGGCTATCGTCAGAAGGTAAAAATATTCACAAATATTGTAAATGTAATGGATTTCTTCTTTGATCTTGAAAATCCATTGACGAGCTTCAGAGAGCATCAAACCGATACAGTTCCGTCTCTGTTCGCCGATGAATCTGTTCTCGTTCTTCACAATTTTCCCGCCAATTTTCGCCGGGAAGCGTTGACAGTTATTACGAAGGTGTCGACTTAATTCCGGTGTAATTTGATGCTTCTTGTTCGTTTTCTGGTTTCGATTTGTTCAATCTTTTGTTGTAATGACGCAGTTTTCTGAAAATTTGGATCCGTTCGTAGCTTATCTCGCAATTAATTACATGGATCGATTCTTCTCTACTCAAAAAATTGTGGTAAGAACGAAGTGCTTTTTGCTTAATTGTACGCTTTTGCTAAATTGTGTTTTTTTTTTTTTTTTTTTGATATTAATGTTGTAGAATCAAGAGAAGCCTTGGATCGTTGGGCTTGTGGCGATTTCGTGTCTTTCTCTCGCTGTAAAAATGAAGATCGACGATTTAGCTACTCCTAAGTTGCAGGTGAGTCGATTTGACGTGTCTATTGGTTACAATCGAAGGAGTTTCTGTAATTATGTTGCAATGTTAATGGATTTAGGGATACGAATGTTCAATTTACGATGCAAAATCAATTAGTCGAATGGAGGTTCTGATTCTCTCCTCTCTTAAATGGCGAATGCGATCAATTACACCATTTTCGTTCCTCTATTTCTTCCTTTCGTTGTTCCAGCTCCAAGATCCATGCTTATCAAACGCTATTAAAGATCGAGCTTCACAGATCTTATTGAGATCTCCTTATGGTAATACCAATCACCTTAATTTCTGCACATTTCATTAACCACATAATAAGCAGATTGCAACTTCATTTGCATTTTTTGAATAATTTTTGATTATCATTATCATATAAGCTAATGTGCAATCTTTATTTGATAACCTGACATAAATAGCGAAAAAGGCTGGAGATAATTTAACAAATCTCCCTTGTATTGTCCCTTTATTCTTCCCTTTATCTACCAGATGGAATATATATATTTCATAAAGTTCAATTAATGTGTTGTTCATAATTTTAGTTTTTTCTTTTTCCTTTTTATAACAGAAAATAAGTTATTAGAGTTTAGACCATCAGTGATTGCAGCATCTGCTCTTCTTCATGCATCTCAAGATCTCATCCTTCCTCTTCAACATTCTCAATTCAAAGCTGCAATTTCCTCTTGTAAATATCTAAACAAAGTAAGCTATCTTGATGTTTTTAAATTCTTTAAAATGCAAAAAAAAAAAAAAAAAAAAAAAAAAAAAAAAGGCAATGAACTTTACTTTTGCTACCAATATATAAGTAATATACTACATTTTCATTCATGTGGGTTCTTGACTATAGGAAAGCTTGGAGGAATGCTTAGGTGTAATTCGGGACATGGTATCGGATACAAGTGAGTCAATTAGTGTTGTTGACAATCAATGTACAAGCAACGAAAGCGAGAATTGTACAAGCATTAAGCGTAGAAAATTGAACGCGGGTTTTAGCAGTAATCAATGCATCATTCGATTTTCAAATGTTCAAAATCGTTGAACTTGGTCAAATTCGGAATTTGTACTATGCATTTAGCAATTATATAAAATAGTTTTTGTACTTATAAATTATCGAACTATGAAAATCAAATGAGATATTAACGTAATATGTTAGAAAACTTTATTGTCGTAATAACCGTTTTATCAAGTGGTATATTTGCACACATGGTGAATAGCTCGAATCTCAAGTGTTTTAGTGTTAGAATTTTAGTTTCAAATTAAAGTCAATTATTTTTGTCGGACAGTTACCCGACTTTTTTAATTAATTTCTTTTTGGAAACGGCAAAATATATAAATGCATAAAAACCTTGTTGAAGAGAAAAGAAAGAGAAAAGGGTAAGGCATAGAGGAAACAACAAAGAGTTTTACAAAATGATGAAAACCACAGTGATGATGTAACCACCGTTTTTGAAGGAGTACAGTGAATCTTGTTGAAAACTTATCGTTACGTGCTTTCCAAATGCTCTAGGATACCTATAGATAATGTCAAGGAACACCTTTCTCTTCTTAGGACAAGGCCCCAATTGGCAGCAAATTCAAGAATCTCCGTAACCGATTGGAAAAGTGCCTCAAGATAACACACCAATTAAGAACCGACATTACCTCACGGGCAAACGGGAAAACAACGTGGAAATTTTATGCAATCAATGTTGTTGATACACAGATGACAAGATGACAGGAGGTGGTGGGGAATCTAACCTCTACTGTCACACCCCCGACCGATGTGGAACATGTTGGGAGTGCGACCAAGTTTATGGATCACAGATAAACTGAATATATTGCATATACAAAACAACATTTATATTCCATCATTAAGTTTGAATGTAGGGTTCTTACAGATAATAATAGTACAGTAGTTGCCTTAAACAAGTAAGCAGATAACAAAAACTAGATAGCTAGGTCATCTATATTCCATGACCAATCTTTTGTTTGAACGCTTGTCTAATGATTTCATGAGAACACATGTAAGTTTGAGGGTCAACACAAAGGTTGGTGAGCGTTACAGATTTTCTGCTAACCACACTAATACTTTTGAAAAGTCCAAAAAGTATTTTCTTTGTATGTATATGTAACAGCCCGAATTATTGTATTTTTGGAGAATTGTGAGTGGACTCGGCGAGTTGGAGCTCAAACTCGCTGAGTAGGATCGCGTTTTGGACGCGGGTTCGTGTCTGGACTCGGCGAGTCCAAGGAGTGGACTCGGCGAGTCCACGCTGTTTAATGAAACCCTAATTTCCGGGGTATGAGACTTATTTAAGGGGGTTTATGGCCGTCATTTGCGGCCACCAACCCCAGAGAGAACCCTAAAGAGCCTGTGAGCACTTTGTGAGAGAGGAGGAAGATCCTTGACTATTTGTGGGTATTTTTGCATATAGAAGAGGATCAAGGCAAGAGGAGACCAAAGAAGGTGCTAATCCAGTGATTTCTGAGCTCAGGGACTTCATTTGAAGTATCCATTCGTTCCTTTCTCAGTCCTTGTTGTGAATCTTAGAGTTAGGGTTTCTTTGTGGAAGAGATCCATGGAGTAATTGGCCTCTTCTTGTGTTAGTACTTTAGATCTGGACCCAAAGAGGTCCAAAGACCCTTTTCCCTCAAGCTTTATGAGTGTTAATGGAGGCCATGAGCTTAGAATAGCATTCTAGAGATCATATCATCAAATAAGGCCTTTGGACCTTTGCATGAGCACCAAGATTGTGACTTTACGTGATGAATGTGCTTGGAAGGACTGAATCTAGGAGTTATTGGAACGGATCTGACCTCAGGAGTGAGTTTGAGTTCATGCATGCCATAGACTCGCCGAGTCTGAAGAATAGACTTGGCGAGTAGCATGAGGATTGTCCATAACCACTCAGCGAGTGGTCTTGCCGAGTTAAGGGGCTAACTCAGTGAGTCAGGGAGAGTCAGAGAGGGTTGACAGGTGGACTGAGTCAAACTGGAACTCGCCGAGTTGTTTTGAGACTTGGCGAGTTGAGTCGCGGTGGCCCTGCGATTCATGCCAGGTGGAACTCGTCGGGTCAGGGGAGTACTCGACGTGCCTAGAGAGAATTCGAGGGAGTTAGCGAACATGTGTAGACTCGCCGAGCCGCTCTAAAGTACTCGCCGAGTCTGGTCAAAGTTGACCGTTGACCGTTGACCAGAGTTGACCTGTGTTGACTTAGTGGGGTTAGTCAACCTTAGTTGTGAAAATGTTAAAGATGTATTGTATTATAGGAGGATTATAACTCGGGGGATCGAGTACGAGTGGGTTCAGGGATTTGCGAGCTATCGAGATACACGATGTGAGTCTTCTCACTATACTTTACCTTGAGTAGGTAACTAGAGTTATGTGATACAGTGCTTGTATGCTATGTTTGTGTTATGTGTTGCGTTGCATTATTCTTTGTGATTTATGCTGTGCATGTTTACAGAGTTAGAACCTGAGGGTTCACAGAGTTTGGGTGCACGGACCCACAGATTTATAGCCTCGAGTGGCTAATATGTGTTATATATGGTATTTTGGGGAACTCACTAAGCTTTTTGCTTACAGTGTTTGGTGTTATTTGTTTCAGGTACTAGTGACGACCGTGGGAAGGCGCCGGCTTGATCAGTACACACGCATGGGATTTTATAATTATGAGATCTTGGGATTTTTGTATTACTTGGATTGAATTTCAAACATGGTTGTTTTATGAATATTAAGTGAATTATGTTTTTATAAAATTTGAAAATTTTATTTTGAAATTTACGGTGTTACAAGTTGGTATTAGAGCCTTGGTTTGAGGGATTCGGGTACACCTTCGGGAGTATTTGAACTCAAACTAAGGATTTGGAAAATATTTTCAAAAGAGAACCAAATTTTTCTTAAAATAAAAGATTCTTAGAGAAACTCAGAGAAGAAACGTGTGTACGATCAGTCAGCGCCCGAACGGTGATTTCCTAAAATACCCTTATATTATATGTTTATGAAATTGATATGATGTATTCTCTTGCTAGAGTAGGCTGGGTATTCCTATTAGGACTAGAGTGCCCTGATTTGTGATGCCCTAGCCTAGGGAGAGGTGAGCTGCTATGAGATGCTTGAGAGTGAATAGGTAGCAGCGAGGAGCTTATGAGAGATCTGCTAGAAAGTGATAGAGTACATGGAAATTGGGATTCGAAGAAGAGGATTTGGGGTGTATACTGAAACGGTGTGGATAGTAGTATTGGGCCCGTACTACTGAAAGCACCGGGGCGGTGTACGGTCCAAGTAAGAATCTTTGGAATGCCAAGGATCAAGGAGGGATGAGTTGTCGAGTGTGAGTATGCTCGAATGGATTCTAATTTATCGTATGTTGTATTTCAGAGGTTGATCATGGTGAGGACACGTCATATGCCAGAGGGCATTGGGGCTAGTGATGAGGAGATCCGTCAGATCATCCACGAGGAGGTGGCTGCAGCCATCAGGGCAGAGATACCAGAGATGTTCGGGTCACGCTGATTCAGACTTTCGACGAGCGTTATGCTGCTCTTTCTGAGGCTGCTGTTGCGGTAGCCACCGCAGCTGTTGCTGCTGCGAGGCCGCAGGGTGGTGATGCGTTGCTATTCCGGGAGTTCAGCAACACGAAACCACCAGAGTTTGATGGGACCCAGGACCCGGTGGCGGCTATGAGATGAATTTCTGACATAGAGGGGTGTTTCTTCACTTGCTCATCTCCTGAGCATTTGAGAGTACGGTTCGTGCTGAACCAGCTTCGCCTGGGAGCGAAGGACTGGTGGAAGTTTGTGACGGCAAACTTTACGCCTGCTGAGCTTGCGGCGGTGACCTAGGAGAGGTTCACTGCTATGTTTCGAGATGAGTACGTTCCCCAGGTGGAGAGGGAGTGTTTAGCTTAGGAGTTTCTGACCCTCAATCAGGGCACTAAGTCTGTTACGGTGATTACCAGGATGTTCCACGAGAGGGCGATGTTCTGCCCTGAGCACGTGTCCACTGAGCAGATACGTATGAGCCGGTATTTGAGTATCTTGAGGCGAGACATTCGGGATTTCGTGGCGAACTCATCGTACCGGACATTTGCTGAGCTTCAGGCAAATGCCCAGAAGAGGGAGATCGAGCTGGAGACTCAAGCTAGAGAGGAGGCTGAGTCTCAGGGGATGGATCGGCGACCGGCACAATTCCAGCCGGCAGCCAAGCGGGCCAAGCCTGCTGATCCCAAATCAGGGAGCCAGAAGGGCTGCACTTGTGGAAAGTGCGGCAAGGGTCATGATGGAGTATGTAGAGCTGGATCTTGCTACAAATGCGGCAAGGAGGGGCATATGGCCAAGGACTGCCCCAAGGGGTTTGCAGTATGTTTTCACTGCAACCAGACCGGACACCGGAAGGTGGAGTGTCTGCAGTTGCGGGGATCAGCTCAGGGAGCACCTCAGGGATCTGCCCCTGCCGCCATCAGAGCTAGCGAGAGTCGGCCAGTGAAGGCCGAGGTGCCGAGGGCACCAAGGAGAGCCTTTCAGTTGACCGCAGAGGAGGTCCGTGCAACGCCCAATGTCGTGGCTGGTATGTGTTTTTTCGTGTATTTATTTTAAAGTTGAGATATTATGCTTATATTATGTTATACGTAGGTAATTTTCTTGTGAATTCTGTACCTACCTTGGTGTTATTTGACTCGGGTGCGAGTCGGTCTTTTGTATCTTTGGCTTTTAGTCAGCACATCAGTGTTAGTCGCGAGGCGCTGAGTCGGTCTCTGAGAGTTTCCAGAGCTGACGAGAGGGTGATATATGCCACGGAGGTAATCCGTGGGTGCGTACTCGAGATTTACGGTGTTGAGTTCCCGATTGATTTGGTTCCTATTGCGATGGGTGATGTCTGTGTCATTATGGGAATGGATTGGTTGAGCAGATTCGGTGCGGTTATCGACTGCGAGCGACAGCTGGTGACCATACGAGACCCTAGTGGGGGAGTTCTTACGGTGTACGGTGAGGGTACCCGTTCTGGATCAGCGTTTTGTTCGGCCGCTAGGGTGAGGCAGTGTCTACAGCAGGGCTGTAAGGGTTTTGTGGCGTACGTGATGGATATGCGGGTTGATTCCGAGAGATCGAGGTCAGTGGAGGAGGTTCTGATAGTGCGTGAGTTCCCAGATGTCTTTCCAGAGGAGTTGCCGGGTGTGCCTCCCGTGAGGCAAGTGGAGTTCAGTATCGATTTGGTTCCGGGAGCCGCGCCTATTGCCAAGGCACCTTATCGCCTTGCACCTTCAGAGATGCAGGAGTTGTCCTCACAGCTTCAGGAGCTGTTGGGAAAGGGGTTTATTCGGTCGAGCTGCTCACTGTGGGGAGCGCCTATCCTTTTTGTTAAGAAGAAGGATGGTTCTCATCGGATGTGCATTGATTACCGGGAGTTGAACAAGTTGACGGTCAAGAACCGTTACGCGTTGCCGAGGATCGACGATTTGCTCGATCAATTATAGGGAGCATCTTGGTTCTCCAAGATCGATTTGTGGCCTGGATACCATCAGGTGAGGGTGCGAGATGAGGACATCCAGAAGACAACATTCAGGACGCGTTATGGGCATTACGAGTTTGTGGTGATGCCTTTCGGGCTCACCAATGCCCCGAAAGTGTTCATGGATCTCATGAACCGAGTGTGCAGGCCGATGCTAGATCTATCAGTGATTGTATTCATCGATGATATCTTGGTATATTCGAGGTCTAGAGAGCAGCACGAGGAACATTTGAGGGAGATCCTCGGGGTTTTGAGATCGGAGAGGCTTTATGCCAAGTTCTCCAAGTGTGATTTCTGGTTGTGAGAGGTTCAGTTCCTGGGACATCTCGTTAAACAGAAAGGGATATTGGTCGACCCGGCCAAAGTTGAGGCAGTGATAAGATGGGAGGTGCCGAAGTCACCCTCCGAGATTAGGAGTTTTCTAGGGTTGGTCGGTTATTATCGGAGATTTGTCAAAGATTTCTCTAAGATTGCTGTGCCACTCACCAGATTGACCCGGAAGGGTGTCGCTTTTTCATGGAGCCCTGAGCAGTAGGCCTCCTTTGAAACGCTTCGCCAAAGGTTATGCGAGGCCCCGGTGTTAGCCCTCCCGGAGGGAATGGAGGACTTTGTGGTATAGTGTGATACATTGATCTTGGGGATGGGAGCGGTGCTGATGCAGAGAGGGCATGTGATAGCATACGCATCGAGGCAGCTGAAGCCACATGAGACGAGGTATCCCACCCATGACTTAGAGTTGGGGGCAGTGGTGTTCGCCCTCAAGATTTGGCGTCACTATTTGTATGGGGTTCGGTGTACGATATACACGGACCATAAGAGTCTGAAGTATTTGATGGATCAGCCCAACCTAAATATTCGGCAGAGAAGGTGGTTGTATGTGGTTAACGATTATGATTGTGAGATCCTGTACCATCCGGGCAAGGCTAATGTGGTAGCCGACGCCCTGAGTCGCAGGGCGGAGAGCGCCCCGTTGCGAGTTGTATGTTTGCGATTGACCGTGATGGCTCCGGTGTTGGACACCATTCGGGGAGCACAGGCTGAGGCAGTGAGGTCGGAGAACTAGAAGAGAGAGCGAGTTGTTGGGTTGGTATCGGAGTTCGTTACCGATGGTCGGGGGCTTATGACATTTCAAGGGCGTATTTGGGTACCGTTTATTGGAGGAACGCATACCATTTTGATGGAAGAGGGTCATCGGTCGAAATTCTCGATCCATCCTGGGGCCACTAAGATGTATTTGGATTTGCGGAGGGAGTATTGGTGGCACTATATGAAGAGGGATGTTGCGTGGTTTGTTGAGAGGTGCTTTACCTGCCGTAGGGTTAAGGCCGAACACCAGAGACCGCATGGTAAGTTGCAGCCGTTGGAGGTTCCTGAATGGAAGTGGGAACAGATCACCATAGATTTTATCACCAAATTGCCAAGGACTGTTAGGGGACTTGATGCAATTTGGGTGATTGTGGACAGGTTAACGAAGAGCGCTCACTTCCTTGCTATCAGCGAGAGTTCTTCCGCAAAAAAGTTAGCAGAGATGTACGTGAGGGAAGTGGTATCTCGGCATGGGGTGCCGATCTCGATTGTCTCAGACCGGGATGTGCGTTTCTCTTCCAGATTCTGGAAGAAGTTTCATGAGGAGCTGGGTACTAGGCTGCATTTTAGTACTGCATATCACCCCCAGACAGACAGAGAGAGTGAGCAGACGATTCAGACGCTCGAGGACATGCTCCGGGCATGTGTATTGGATTTCGGGGGAAGTTGGGATACGTATTTGCCCTTGGCAGAGTTTTCTTACAACAACAACCATCATTCGAGCATTAGTATGCCACCCCTTTGAGCTGTTGTATGGGAGGAGGTGCCAGACCCCCATTTGCTGGGGAGAAGTCGGACAGCGTGTTATGGGCAACACTGAGATCGTACTTCAGACGACAGAGCAGATTCATCAGGTCAGATAGTGGTTATTGACCGCTCAGAGTGGACAGAAGAGTTATGCGGACAGACACCGGTCCGAGCTTGAGGTTCAGGTCGGCGACTTTGTGCTTCTGAAGGTCTCTCCTTGGAAAGGAGTGATTCGATTCAGGAAGAGGGGCAAGTTGGGGCCCCGATATATTGGTCCATTTTGGGTGATCGCGAGGAGAGGCAAGGTAGCCTATCGATTGGAATTGCCAGCAGAGTTGGGACAGATTCACGACACTTTCCATGTGTCGTAATTGCGGAGGTGTATAGCCGATGAGTCGGCAGTGGTTCCATTAGAGGATATTCAGGTGGATGCGAGCCTGAATTATGCTGAGAGACCAGTGGCAATCAGAGATCAGAAAATCAAAGTTCTGAGGAACAAGGAGGTACCTTTGGTTTTGGTTCAGTGGCAGCATCGGAAGGGGTCCGAGATGACTTGGAAACTGGAGCGTGAGATGCGCGAGCAGCATCCGGAATTATTTGCAGAGCGAGACTTTGAGGGCGAAGTCTAGTTCTAGTGGGGGAGAATTGTAACAGCCCAGAATTCCAGGTATTTATTATTATTGTATTTTTGGAGAATTGTGAGTGGACTCGGCGAATTGGAGCTCAAACTTGCCGAGTAGGATCGCGTTTTGGACGCGGGTTCGCGTCTGGACTCGGCGAGTCCACGCTGTTTAATGAAACCCTAATTTCTGGGGTATGAGACCTATTTAAAGGGGTTTATGGCCGTCATTTGTGGCCACCAACCCCAGAGAGAACCCTAAAGAGCCTGTGAACACTTTATGAGAGAGAGGAGGAAGATCCTTGACTATTTGTGGGTATTTTTGCATATACAAGAGGATCAAGGCAAGAGGAGACCAAAGAAGGTGCTAATCCAGTGATTTCTGAGCTCAGGGACTTCATTCGAGGTATCCATTCGTTCCTTTCTCAGTCCTTGTTGTGAATCTTAGAGTTAGGGTTTCTTTGTGGAAGAGATCCATGGAGTAATTGGCCTCTTCTTGTGTTAGTACTTTAGATCTGGACCCAAAGAGGTCCAGAGACCCTTTTCCCTCAAGCTTTATGAGTGTTAATGGAGGCCATGAGCTTAGAATAGCATTCTAGAGATCATATCATCAAATAAGACATTTGGACCTTTGCATGAGCACCAAGATTGTGACTTTACATGATGAATGTGCTTGGAAGGACTGGATCTAGGAGTTATTGGAACGGATCTGACCTCAAGAGTGAGTTTGAGTTCATGCATGGCATAGACTCAACAATTCCGAAGAACATACTCGACGAGTAGCATGAAGATTGTCCATAACCACTCACGAGTGGTCTTGCCGAGTTAAGGGGCTAACTCAGTGAGTCAGGGAGAGTCAGAGAGGGTTGACAGGTGGACTGAGTCAAACTGGAACTCGCCGAGCTGTTTTGAGACTCGGCGAGTTGAGTCGCGGTGGCCCCGCGATTCATGCAAGGTGGAACTCGTCGGGTCAGGGGAGTACTCAACGTGCCTAGAGAGAATCCGAGGGAGTTAGCGAACACGTGTAGACTCACTGAGTCACTTTAAAGTACTCGCCGAGTCTGGTCAAAGTTGACCGTTGACCGTTGACCAGAGTTGACCTGTGTTGAATTAGTGGGGTTAGTCAACCTTAGTTGTGAAAATGTTAAAGATGTATTGTATTATAGGAGGATTATAGCTCGGGGGATCGAGTACGAGTGGGTTCAGGGATTTGCGAGCTATCGAGATACACGAGGTGAGTCTTCTCACTATAATTTACCTTGAGTAGTTAACTAGAGTTATGTGATACAGTGCTTGTATGCTATATTTGTGTTATGTGTTGCGCTGCATTATTCTTTGTGATTTACGTTGTGCATGTTTAGAGAGTTAGAACCTGAGGGTTCACAGAGTTTGGGTGCACGGACCCACAGAGTTATAGCCTCGAGTGGCTAATATGTGTTATATGTGGTATTTTCGGGAACTCACTAAGCTTTGTGCTTACAGTGTTTGGTGTTATTTGTTTCAGGTACTAGTGACGACCGTGGGAAGGCGCCGACTTGATCAGTACACACGCATGGGATTTTATGATTATGAGATCTTGGGATTTTTGTATTACTTGGATTGAATTTCAAACATGGTTGTTTTATGAATATTAAGTGAATTATGTTTTTATAAAATTTGAAAAATTTGTTTTGAAATTTACGGTGTTACAGTATAACAAAAGTTAAAACAATGTTTGTAATGAGTTGTAATGCCTATTCCAAGAATAATGTAATTTTTAATTTTTTTTAGGGTTTTGTACTGGGACTCGACGAGTTGGGGAGCCCAAATCGACGAGTAGAAATCGATTTTTGGACGCGGGACTTAGGGCCTACTTGACAAGTTGGAAGGCCCCGAATCGACGAGTAGACGATGTAAAGAGAAACCCTATTTTTTTAGGGATTTGTACCATATTTATAAAAATTATGGCTCATTTGTAGCATCTTTCATCGTTCTTATAGCCCAGAGAAACCCTAGTTCGGGCCATATACCTTCTTGAGTGTGTGAGAGAGCTTTAGAAAGTGATTTTGGTGTGGTTGTGAAGGATTTTGAAGCTTGAAGAAGGAGGAGTAAAGAGAGAAGCAGTAGATCGGACATCTACTCTGCATTGGCGATCATCTTGTGGTATAAAGTCACTATCTTGATCTTTAGTTGCTTAGATCTCATTTTATGGAAGTAAATGGTCACTTTTGGTGCATAATGATGTCAATACTGGATTGGAACTTGTCATGAGGATAAGGTTTCAGATCTGGACGCCTCTAGGTCTTCAATGACATAAAGTTTCCCCTTTTACCTAGCCTAGGCCCTTTTCCATGTCCTAAACATTGTATGAACCCTAGCATTAGTGTTTAAGCCATTTAAGGCCATGCATGCATGTAATGTTTGCAACTTTACATGGTATTTCAGTCTTAAGGGATCTGTAGTTTGGAGGTTTGGATTTGGCTGGAAGGACTGGTTATGTTGAGACATGGGGAAAACTCGACGAGTTGCCCCGACGACTCGGAGAGTTGGTGCGGGTTTTCCCATTTTCGGTCTGCAAAGTAAACTTGGCGAGTTGATAAGGTAACTCGACATGTTCGGTCGAGTTTTTCCCGTTTTCGGTCTGACGATTAACTCAGCGACTTGGTTAGGGTTTTTCCCCAGTTTTCTGAACATTGGAGGAACTCGACGAATTCATGATGCATTTGACGAGTCGGGCAACATGGACTGTTGACCTTAACTTTGACCGTGGTTGAACAAGTTTGACCATAAGGGTATTTATGGTATTTCGAGATTTTGACAAGCTAGTCTCACGACGTTTGTAGGCAGTTGAGTTGGTGCTACGTGTTGGGACCTATTGGATCTTATCTTGTTAGTTCAACATTTTTGAGAGGTGAGTCTCCTCACCATACCAATGGGTCGAAGGCACCAAAGCCGTCCGATTATGTGTTATGTGGAGTGCTGGTTGACTGCGTGATATGTGATATGATAGTTATCTTTATGATACGAGTATGGAATACCCCGAGGGGTTCTCATGGTAGTAGGCTAAGACCATGAGGGGGTTCCCATGGCATTCGATGTAAGACCTTGGAGGGTTTACATGACATCCTACTATGTTTGTATGTTTAGTTATATGATATTTTCTGTGTTAGAGAAGACCATGTGGGGGTTCCCATGGCAGCCAGTTAAGACCATGTGGGGGTTCCCATGACTGTGGGTTAAGACTATGCGGGGGTTCCAGTGGCACCCTGAGTAAGACCTTGGAGGGTTTCCACAACATCCTTATAGGTTGATATGCATGGCTTATATAGTTTATGTAGCTTCTATAGCTAGTATGGATTATGTGATTACGTGGATTGTGTGGGGTATGCTCTAGGGAACTCACTAAGCATTAGCTTACAGTTTGTTGATTTTTTTAGGTACATCTGAGCCTAAGGGAAAGGGCAAGGCTTGATGGCGCGATATACACTCTTCGGCATTTGTTTTGATGGGACACTCTGATATCTGGAATAAAATATTAATATTATGGATTTTAAAAACAATTGTCATTGATATTTCATATTTTGTGAGAATGATTTGGTTAATTAAAAATGAAAATTTTCTTTTGAAAATTTGGGTTGTTACAAGTTGGTATTAGAGCCTTGGTTTAAGTGATTCGAGCACACTCTTGGGTGTGTCAGGACTCAAACTAAGGAAATGGTAAAAATTGTTTTCAAAAATAAAAGTTAGAAACTTCTTAAAATGGAAAAGAGGAGAGTGTAATGCGTGTGATCAGCCGAGCCATGTAAGTAGTTCCCCAATATGTTAGCTATGCTATACTGCTATTTGAATTATGATAACCTCATGAATCTTGCTATGTGTATGCTTTCAAAATTGTATACAATTATGGTCTTATAGCCTCAGAATGGTTGATTTGGCCTTACTTCCTATTCCTTGTCTGCTTGTAGTCTTAGGGTAGAGTCTGTTATTCGAAAGTGTATTTGATCATGTTCTGTGTATAATTTGCATAGACAAGGCAACCGGTGATGATTGGTTTGAGATCCGGTTTGATGGGATTGAGCAGATCTTAGGATGGACTTGGATTTGAGTTATGTAGTAGCCCGTATGATATGTTTTGTTATGGGACGAATTAGAGTTATCAGGTAGAGCTTTGGAGAAGGTACAAGTAGGCGTGGAAGGTAGTATTGGACCCGTACTATTGAAAGCACATGACATGTATCGGAACTAATGTTAGAGCTAGAAGCTCTAAGGAGAACTGGTTTGGGAAGATCCCCTTTTTGGACATTCTGATTATTTTTTTCTTGTGGTATTTCAGAATGGTGGTGACACGATTTGGAGAAAGGGGATCAAGAAAAGGATCCGGATTAGGGTCAGGCGACACTACTAACCCATTGATGAGAGGCTGTGCGAGCTCATTGCAGCTGAGGTTATGTGGGGCATCCTTGACGCTACCCCAGTGACTTTTGGGACGGTCAAGGAAGGGATGATGGAGATTATGGAGGAGATGCTCAGGGAATTCAGAGCCGAGATTGTTGCGGGCTAGGTCGGGGCCCGAACTCCCTCGTTCAGGGAGTTCAAGGTGTGCGGGGCGCCGACGTTCTTCGGGGTCAGGGAACCCATAGTTAATCGACCTAGGGTGGCGGACATAGAAAACTCCAGTGCTCGAGTTCTTGCCTGGATGCGGAAAAGGTGGGGTTTGCTTCATGTATGCTCCATGTTTGCTGAGGGAGAGGTGACTAGCCAGGTGGGGGCATCCAGTGTGGCTGAGATTACATGGGCAGAGTTTTTTAGATGCTTTGATCTGGATTTTGCACCATCTATTGAGGTGCAGCGGTTAGTGAGGGAGTTTCAGGAGCTCTAGCAGACCATCGAGACTGTGGTGGAGATTACCGCTAAGTTTCGGGAACGAGCATTGTTCGTCCCACAATATGCTACCGATGAGGACATGAGGAGGACGAGGTATCATTCCATGCTGAGGGATAATATCCATGAGTTGTGAGCTTTACAGGGTGCAAAACCCTGGATGAGATGGTAGAGAAGGCCCGTGAACGGGAGATGGAGTTGGAGTTTTACACCAAGTGGAAGCCTGAGCAAGCACAGACATCAGTAGGTCAGGCTAAAAAGCCTAAGACCTTGGATTTATCCAGTAGGGGACAGAAGGGCCATGGATAGTGTGCCAAGTGTGGGAGATCTCATGGTGGAGCTTGCCAGTGGAAAGGGCCCAATATGTTATACGTGTGTTCAGTCGGGCTACATGAGTAGGGATTGCCCCAAGAAGAGCCTGATTTGATCCCACTACAACCAGACTGGCCATAAAAATGTCGATTGTCTGAGGTTGCAGGGAGGAGGAGGAGCGGTGGTGGCGCCTCCACCCGCCACGATGAGGATTACAGATGGCCACCTTGCCAAGGCGGACGCTCCATGTAGTGACAAAGAACATGGTTTGGCATGCGGAATTAAAGCTTGCACAATTGAACATGGTGATTTGGGTGTTTAAGAGATATATTGAATGTATATGGTGTTACACAAAAATGATCTAGATCTAGACTACATAATTAACACACACTTACACACTCACTTCTACATCTCTCAAGCACACCTCTACAAGTGGACAAACCCACTATTTATAGAGGTGTTTACATGTCTCTCTCTCACTCTAACTACCAAATGGGTCTAAAGGCTAAAGCACCACATGCAAGTGGGTTTTACAAAAGTCAAACATTTACAAAGTCATGAATGAAGAACTTTGCACCCCAACATTCTCCCCCTCAAAGTTAGGAATGAATGACCCACTTCAAATCTTCCAAAATCAAGCACTACGTGGTTCGAGCCTCAAAGGTGACACATGTCGAAACGAACTTCAATCTTCAATTCTTCCATGACTCTTCAATTTGGGCTCTAGGATGTGAGACCATACAATCCGAGCAGGAACGAATGATTAAGAGTATTCCGAACTCCAAATAATCACCCAAAAGTTGCGCATAAAAACACACCCCAAAAATCTTCAATAAAACCAAACCCATTTCAAATACATCACTTCCGAACTTCCAATTGCATCATCTCGTAATCTTCAAAACTCCAAGATCACTTCGGTCTTCAAATCCGCGTAATATGAGAAATTCAAGTTCGAATTTCCATATAAAACTTCTCCCCCTTTTTATAATCGAAATTTGATTATAAAACTCCAAAGGAAAAAGAACGTGCCCTATTCGGAATTTTTCATGCCAAAACTCCTCCTTAACATGTGGCATAAACTTTGTGCTTTAATCCGGAAAATCCAAAAAAATAATCAATTTTTATCTTCGTTCATGGATTGCCTTTGACAAAATTTCTCAAAAATGGGTAGAAATTGTCAATTTCAAAATTCTGCAGTGACCCGGTGCGCCCAAAACAGCAAATTATGCAAAACTCTCCCCCTTTTCCAAAGTTGGGTAGAAAGCGTCAATTTGCACAAACTGCAGGGGATTGAAATGCACTTTCTTCAATTTTCAGCAAAAAATAGTCCTTTTTCGAATTTGGGTGCAAACTGCCAAAAATTCGAAGTCTCAGGGACCATCTTCGTAAATTCTGCCCTTTTTGCTCAAACATACGAAGACTAGTTCCAAACATACGAAGCCTCAAACAATTTTCGAAGTTGGGTGAAAAGTGTCAAATATTCGAAACTTGAGTTAATTTGTGAAGTGTCAAATATTCGAAGGTTTAGGGGCCAGATTTGAAAAATTCCCATATGTGCAATTCATTCGTTACGAAGCATACGAAGACCCATGAACAGTAAAAGTCTTCATACGAATTTCCAATATACCTCCTTCGAATATTCAGTCATTTTCTTTCAATTCAAAAACATACGAAGAGTCTCACTTTCTCTCTCCTCTTTGTAATTTCACACCCTTCGAAAATACAAACCCAAAACTAACCCTTTCGCTTTTTGCAATTGACCCTTCGTTTTTCCCAATTAAACTTTCTTTAAACGCATCTGTTCCCTTCGAATCTTATTCACCAAATCACACAATCTTCGAACATCAAACCAATTTCCCAGTTCATCATTAAATCTTCATTTTTCCCAAATCAAACCCAAGAACAAACAAACAGTGACCCTTCGTTCTTGATTACTCGACTGTCCTTTGTTCAAACTAACAATTTTGATCATTCCAATATAGAGACCATTCGAATCAAAATCATCATTATACCCTTCGATTCAATAACCCAAATATCAACCTAACCAAATCCAACCCATCGATCAAATAACCAAGAGCATTCGACCACAAATCAAACATTAGTCCTCACCTGCTTTCAAAATCCGATCCTTGACTCAAACTTTTATTCTTCACTTTTCAGTTCAACCCAAAACGAAATTCCAAAATTAAGTTTCATGATCGACTGTAAATCAAGACTTCAAACATCAACTTCCAAAATCGAAATCATCGACCACAGTCCAACCAATTTATTTCCTGACATCGCCTTTTATTCATCAAAGTCATCAATTTTAGGTCGAATCCTCAAAATCTAGTTCCCAAATCATGTGCTTTGAACACCGATTAGACATTCAATTCCAGACAATTGATCACTATTGGAATCAACCATGAACCGACTTTGAAATCAATTAACACAAACATCGAATTTTGAACATCAAAGATCAGATGAATAAATTGTGATACAGAATCAATCACTAAGACGTCAATGATCAAGATTCAAGTTTAAGAAATCGATTACGATGCTTAATCCATTAACCGAAGATTCAGAAAATATAATCGATTATGAATTTCAAATCTGTGTTGATATTCACGAATCTCATTGATGAATGATGAACCAGATATGAACATAATCTTATATCAAGGTATGGGCTCAAACTTTGATTATACGAACAGTAAATAAGAATTGGGCTTAAACATGAATAGTATCGGACATCAAGATTAATGCTTGGGCTCAACAATTTCTGGATCAAATGAAGAGATTAAGTGATTTACTGTGGGCTTCAAAAAGATATTTGAGTTTAATGAACAATAACGAGAATTTGATTTTGTTTTGGTTGGACATGATCTTAAAAAAAATATTGGATCAACAATGGGGTTTTTCAAGAAAATTTTTATTCAACGAATCAAACGATCACAAATCAAAAAACGCAACGCACGATTCCAACGAAATTAAGAGAGATCATAGAGTGAGACTCACCAAAGTTGCTCAAATTGCGACAATAGTTGCCAAACCGAGAATCGTTCTTCAAATATCACCTTGATCTTGAAGACCCGCTCTGATACCATTTGTAGTGACAAAGAACATCGTTTGGCATGCGGAATTAAAGTTTGCACAATTGAACATGGTGATTTGGGTGTTTAAGAGATATATTGAATGTATATGGTGTTACACAAAAATGATCTAGATCTAGACTACATAATTAACACACACTTACACACTCACTTCTACATCTCTCAAGAACACCTCTACAAGTGGACAAACCCACTATTTATAGAGGTGTTTACATGTCTCTCTCTCACTCTAACTACCAAATGGGTCTAAAGGCTAAAGCACCACATGCAAGTGGGTTTTATAAAAGTCAAAAATTTACAAAGTCATGAATGAAGAACTTTGCACCCCAACACTCCAACAGTGAAGAGTCGTGCATTTCAGTTGACCACCAAGGAGGCTCGGGCAGCTCTAGACATTGTGGCTGGTAGGTGTTTTATCTTTCCTGTTTGATATTGATTTGTATTGCTTATGTATATATCTATGTGTTCATGTATAGGGACCTTTGTGGTCGATGGTATGTCAGCTCACATTCTATTCAATTCGGGTTCTACCCTATCGTTTATATCTCTTGCTCTTAGAAAGAAGTTCCGAGATGCGCCAGGGACTTTGGGTTCGCCGCTTGAGGTTGAGATTACGAACGACCGCACCGTGAGTGCTCCCGATACCATTGCGAGGGCTGAAGGTGATGGTAGGGATGGACTGGTAAGGGTTTCAATCCCAAGTTGGGGAGAACTAGTTATTCATGGAGAGAGAGCCTCACAGGGGCCAACCCTCTGTTCAACTGCAAGGCCTAGGAGACTTCTATAGCAGGGTTGTTCAAGAGTTTTGTCATATATTTCAGATATGAGGGTTAAGACCTCGATGGATTTGGGTAGTGTACCGGTTATATAGGAGTTTCGAGATGTCTTTCCCGAGGAGTTACCTGGAGTGCCTCCGAAGAGGCAGGTGGAGTTTGACATTGATTTGGTGTCGGGTGCCGCTCCGATAGCTAAGGCACCATACCGGCTAGCTCCTCCCAAGATGTAGGAGCTATCTACGCAGCTTCAGGAGCTACTAGACCGAGGGTTTATTCTTTCGAGTAGTTTCCCGTGGGGAGCACTGATCCTGTATGTGAAAAAGAAGGACGGTACATAGGTTGTGAATTGATTACCGGGAGCTGAACAAGTTAACGGTGAAAAACTGTTATCCGCTCCCAAGAATCAATGATTTTTTCGATCAGCTACAGGGTGCATCTTGGTTTTCCAAGATTGACCTCAAGTTAGGGTACCATCAAATGAGGATTCGGGAAGACGATATACCAAAGACAACTTTGAGGACTCGCTATGGACACTATTAGTTTATGGTGACGCCATTCGGGCTCACCAATTCCCCAACAACGTTCATGGTTCTCATGAACCGGGTGTGTAGGCTGATGTTGGATCTGTCGATTATCATGTTAATCGATGATATTTTGGTCTATTCTAAGACCAAGGAGCAACACAAGTAGCATCTAAGGGAGGTATTTGAGACACTGAGAACGGAAAGGCTTTATGCCAAGTTCTCAAAGTATGATTTCTGGTTGAGAGAGGTGCAGTTTTTAGGGCATATCATCAACCAGGAGGGTATTTCGGTTGATCCAGACAAGATTGAGGCAGTGATGCGGTGGGATGTACCAAAGAACGCGGCTGAGATTCAAAGCTTCTTGGGTCTAGCTGGGTATTATCGGAGGTTCATCCAGGATTTCTCCAGAATTGTCGTGCCATTGACCCGTTCGACCAAGAAGAATTTAACCTTCCGGTGGGGCCCGGACCAGCAGTTGGCTTTCGAGATCTTGAGGCCGAAGTTATGTGAGGCCCCGATTCTAGTGCTACCGAAGGGGCTGCATGATTTGGATAGTGTATTGTGATGCATCGATCTGAAGGTTAGGGACTATACTAGTGTGGAGGGGGTATGTGATTGCTTACACCTCGAGGCATCTGAAGCCTCATGAGGCGAATTACCCCACTCACGACCTGAAATTGGGGGCAGTGGTATTGGCCCTCAAGATTTGGAGACACTGCTTGTATGGAGTACGATGCACTATTTTGTAACGCCCGTAGATCTGAGCTACTCAATTTAGAGACTATATGCATCAAAAGTGACTTTTTTTATAAAATATTATTTAGAATGAATAATCTTAACTAGGTTGTAGTGGTCGTGGCAAGGTTTTCAAATATAGAAAGAATGCCGAAATCTGAGTTATAACGAAGAAGTTATGACCTGTCGAAGTTTCGCGACAGAACCAGTATGACACTATGTAACGTAAATAGTGAATTTACGATATAGCAATATTTAGTCTTAGTGATCTACACGAAAGTCGTAGAATACATTAAACCGAGAGCGTGCATAAACAGAACGCCCAAATCTGACTTCGTATGAAGAAGTTATAATTTTTCTAAGTTTCAGCTTAGCGATATGCAACGCAAACCTCGAAATTGAGATCGAGTGATCTTTGGCCGAAACAATATAAACGAGAATCAAAGATATCGTCGATAGTAATGCAACGGCAAAAGGACAGACGAAAACAGACGTCAGAGGAAGAAGTTATGAATTTCTAACGGAGTTTTCCTATCCCGGCCTACTAAAAATAATATAATAAAAGTTAAATTCAAAAATAGCCGATGGAGTCTAAAAGTGTGTAGAGCTTAATCGCACATACGTGTGCATATAAAGAACGTTACGGAGTTCATATGTGAAAGATATGAATTTCTGAAGTTCGGGGCACGAAATTTAACCCATGTGTCAGAGCTTACGATGTGAGCACAGTGTTCACGACATGAGCAGGTGATGGACGTCTTCCAGGGTAAGTGGCCATGACAAACGCAGTGACATATTCGAGCTCACGACGTGAGCATTAGTGGCTCATGATGTGAGCATAGTTTTTCAACCCCCTATAAATAGAAGTTGAGTCCAGTCGTTTATGGTTGCCAAATCTCTTTCCTCTCACCTGTATTACCTCGATTTATGTGCAAGTTATACCCCCGAAGCCCCAGTATCATCCCGAGACCCGAAGCGACTCCTGAAGCCCCAAGGATCTCGAGGAGAAAAGAGTTTCCAGCCGAAGCTCTGCCCACGAGAAGCCCAGTGTGTAAAGATATCCCGATTTCACAGAAGAACTTCTACTTGAAGAGCCAAAGTGTTGTCCGATAATCATCTTAACAGGTGAGTGTGTAGTTACTTTCTTCTAACACATAGATATGAAGTATTTGTTATGAAATACGTGTTATGTGTTTATATATTGTTTGTTTACTTGCGATGGATGTTGAATGAATGTTTTATACAGGGTTTTTAAATGGTTTAAACTGTATATGTAATTTTTATCTACAAATATGTTGGGTAGAACATGGGTAGACGAAATAGTTGGTGTGTGATGAAGGATGAATTTGAGGATGAGACGAGAGATGATATGGATCATGATATGAGGGTGACAGGTGAAAAATGAGTGAAACCTTTACCTAAACGATGGACCCGTCATTCAGCAGAGTAGGGATGACAACCACGGACGATTCTAGACAATCTAGTGGAACACTAGCAGGGTCGCAAGTTATAGGTGGTGTGAACTTGATGTTCATTGGTGTACTCTAAAAAACCCTGGCAGCTATAGATTTAGTGCCTTATATAAGAACCTTGGTAGCTATGGATTTAGTTCTGTGTAGATAAACGATTGTAGCTATGCATTTAATACTATGTAGATGAACCTTGGTAGCTATGGATTTAGTACTGTGTAGATGAACCTCGGGCAGCAATCAACTTTGTGCCAATTCCTTAGGTCAATCCTTAGGAATGAATGAAGAAAGGATAGTTGATTCTTAGGGTAAAACCTTAAGAAACAAAGAAGATAATAGGGATGGGTAATTGGGTTGATTGTTTGATGGTTAAATATAATAATTATATTATTATGGGTTGAAAACCATATATGTTCACCACGCTCCCAAGCTTGATCCACTTTGTTTTCATTGTATCACAAGTAGTGGCACAAGAGCATAAGTTGGTTGACATGACAAGAGATTCTGGATTATAAATAAGTAGTTATTAATAACTGTTGTAAGGTCTATTTTATATTGTTTATGCTTTTGGTCTTTATCGGAAAATGACATCCCGAGGTTTTGTTATTTAATGAAAATACGTTTCTTTTAAGAAATGTTTTGATAAATTCGTGTCATATTTTGTTTTCTGAACGAATTCCGCAACTCCTTTAATGAAAGGATTACTTTGATTTTATAAAACAAAGCATAAACAAATCGGTCTTTTCTGGTCGTAGAAATTGGGGATGTCACAGTTGGTATTGGAGCATTAGTTTAAGCGAACTAGGAATTTGTAGGATTTTTTGACATAAACTTAGAATGTTAAGCAATGATTGTGAGATGAGTGTCTACCATATTTTAGACACGAGTACTAGTTTATTTTAGGAAAGATGCTTAAAATGCTTTTACGTGCTAAATGCTATATGTTTACCATATATGCTATTATTTGTTCGAATCTATTGTCTGTTGCCGACCGGATACAGAAACCTTATGTGTTTAGGATTCTAAGCGTACGACTATGATATTAGAACTAGCATGTAAATGTTTCGGAGTGATAAGGATGATTTGAATATCTATCGTAAAGGAGGATCTAAATTCACCTTATTCGGTGCATAGATCAAAATGGTGTTGGGTCGTGTTTTGTATTAAGTATTGCGTCTATTGGGCTCGTTAGCTAGTCCAATATGTATCTCCGGTATGGGCCTGTCCATCCGTGAGTTTAGTAGGGTTTAGTATATATATAGGTGCTTGCATGCATCTTAAAGAGTAACGATAGAATAGAACGATCAGAGATTTATTCAGCAAGTTTATTATTATCGTTCTTGTAACCCTAGAATCCTCTACAACGGAAGTTGTTAGTCGAGCTCTGCTGAGGATTGTTTGATCTAATCATTCGACATATCTTGATCCATACTTGTGTTATTTACTGCTTTTACATTCATCGCATTACCTGTTAAGAAGATCTAATCGATCATTAAGTTTGTTTATAACTTATCAATTGGTATCAGAGTAGGAGGCTGTGTAATTCATACACATCTTTCCTGTGAAAAAGGTTGCGATTAGGGTTACTTCGCATTAACTAATATTTATTGAGCCGTCATCCCATTATTGACGTAACTCAACATTGATTTGTTTTGCCCTAATTTAATATATTACAAGTCTGATCTTTCAAACAGGTTATACGATCAAGCATGAACGAGTCACAATCAAATCCCATTAACATCTCAAACAGCATTGGATCAACGACGAAGATTCCCATCCTTTACACCCAGGATTACGAAGTCTGGGCACATCACTTTGAAAATTATGTCATTGGATCTGAAGACAATCGATATCTTATTTGGGAAGCAATCGTGTCTGGACCATTCACTCATTCAGCAACGTCAAGAATCATTAAAACTCAGAAAGAGTATAATGATCTGTTGAAGGACATAAAAGATATTGCTCAAGACGAAAAGGATAAATATCAGTGCAATATTAAAGCATTGAGACTAATCATATTCGCTCTTCAATCTGATACTTTCAGGCTAATGAGTTCATGCAGCACTGCTAAAGAAATATGGGATAGGCTGCGAGAGCTATATTCCTCAGACGAAGATCTGGAGCATTCCATTCAAACCTTACTTTTGTCTGAGTTTGGTGAATTTAAGCAGAATCCCGAGGAAACTGTTACTCAGATGTTCGATCGCTTCAATCATCTTCTCAGTAAGATGATTAAACACGATATTGAAAGGAAGTTGATTGAACAAAAGGTTATGTTTTTAAACGGTCTTAGATCTGAGTGGAGAGCGGTTGTGTCCACTGTTAAAGCTCATGAGCAATTCAAATATTATTCATTGGCTAAGCTGGTAGGGATTTTGTAATCCCAAGAAAAGATTGTCTTGCAGGAGAAAAATGTGGTTTCAAGCTTGGGTTCCTTGGCCCTTCTTTCTAAAAGCAAAAGTGTGATGGAAGATGAAGACCTTAACATAGAAGACTATGACCTTACCTCTGAAGACTATGCAATGATGGTGTCAAACCCAAAGAGGTTCATCAAGAAAAGGTTTCCTACCAATAAGAACCGAAATTGGCAGGGAAGTTATAGTTCTGAAAAGGTCAGGGAAGAACCGAAGGCAGAAGAACCAAAGAATGAACCGAAAGCTGAAGGAGATTCAGGTGTGAACTGCTACTATTGTGGAGGAAAGAACCACTATGCCAAAGACTGTGTCCTAAAGAAAATGGTAGAAAAGGATGAGGAGAAAGATGAAGAAGTCGTGTTGATGAAAAGGCTGGAAGAGATCAAGAGAAAGAAAGCTGACACTAACCCTTCAATGAATGCTTTAATTGTGCAGGGTTCGGTAGCGGATGATGAGTTCGGTGGCATGGAGGTCTGGTCAACCGACTCTGAGGATGATGAAGTCAGGAAGCCATCTCATGGAAAGTCTTATGTTGCGAAAGGCGAAGAAAGCGGTGGAAAGTGCTTGATGGTGTCGGATGTATCACAGATGAGGGGATACAACACTGACATTGGAAATGAAGACACGAAGGAGCCAGAGGACTTGTGCTTCACAGCAAAACCTCTCAGCGTGCAGTTTAATGAGCTTGATGAATTAATCAAGAAGGTACAATCCATTTTCGTTTCATTCAAAGTCCCACAAAATTCATATGAAAAAGAATTAAAAAATGTAAATTCAAGAATCTCTCATCTAGACAGCAGTTTAACTCAAACACGGGTCACCAATTCTAACCTAACTGACCAAATAAGCAGGGTGTCTTCAAAGAGTGAGGAACGGAGGATGTGGATAGAGCTGAAGGAGACGGAGTTGATCAAATCCAAAGACGAAAACATTTATTTACAAAGAGACAATTTAAAACTTTTGAAACAAAAAAATGTGTTTTGTTTGATTGCTAAGCGTCTTTATTCTAACATCACTCAACTTCATCTTAACTGTGAAATAGGACAGAAAATTCATCGCATGATTTTGCCCTTCCTTGAGTTTAAGGAGGATGAAATTGACGCTGAAGCATATAATTGCAAAAGTGTAGTTTCGTCTGATGATGTGAATCCGACTTATATGTATGGTCTAGACAAAATCGAATCTTTCATAAAGTCCAAGGACCATAAGGACATGTTGAAAAATCTTTTGGATGAAAATGATAAACTGAATCTAAGGACCGAACCCATACAAAAGTTTGACTCATTGAATGCCAACTTGAGCTCAGATAATAAAATTGATGTTGAAAATGCATCTGAGCTTAATGAGGATGATGATATGAGTGAAATTTCAGTAGAGGATGAAGTTGATTGTTCTGAGTTTGTCAAGAGCGAACCCGAAAACCACAAAAATCTTATTTCAGAAAATTCTGTGGAGTTTGCTCGTCTGTCCCAACAAAAGTCCCCGATCCTTGAAGAAAAGGCTGTTGTATACCAAAAGGTAAGGACAACTCCAAATCAGGTGTATAAGGTCACAGGTGTAACCGAACATCAGACAGCCAAACTCACAGCCATTGTAAACGAAGATAATGCTGATGGTTGTTATGAGTTCTTCTGGTCCGCCCCTATCGACAATGCTGACGAAACCGTTGGTCTGTCAGAACGGACGTCCTGGAAAACCAAAGGCAGATATGTGCCAGAGCCTTTGAACAAGCCTGATAACTTCGACATGCCAAGTACTAGTGGTACAAAAGATGTTCCTGAAGAAAAAGGAGTTTCTGCAAAAGAAGTCACACCTTCAAGCGAAACATCATCAGTTCAAAGTGAACCGGCTGACAAAAAGCAAAAGCAAAAAGCCAATATCCATCGACAGCCGAAGCAAGTGAAGAATCAAAAACAACGAAGGAATCAGAGATACAAGAAGAATCTCTTTGAACGAAAACAGTTTTGGCAATCTCAAAACGCCCATTTCTCTTATCATGATAGAAATTCGAAGTCAGAGAAAAGTGCTGTTAGACCGCAAGAAAGTAATAACAACCGAAAGGAGAGGTTCGGTTCTGAGAGTAATAACAACCGAAAGGATAGGTTCGGTACTGAAAAGTATAACAACCAAAGGGAAAGGTTCGGTTCAGAGAACACCAACTACCGAAAGCAGAGGTTCGGTTCTGAGAGCAAAAGCGACCAAAGTTCTAGGTTCGGTCCCACAAATGACCAAAAACAAAAGTGTCACTCAGGACCTCAAGTCAATAAAACTTCTCAGTCTAACTTCTCTCGTTCTAATTCTTCCAATTCCTCTCAACCTCATTCTAAATCCAAGTCTGTTCAAACTCAAAATCCACAATCTTCAACAGATTTGAAAGGAAAATCGAAGGTTTCCCTAGTCAAGACTGATCAAAAACATCCTAAGATCCAAACGCCTAAACCTGAATCCAAACCGAATATTACAAATCCTAACAAAATTAAAGTTTTCACCATTAAAAAGAAAGATGAAACAACGTTAATAAAAAGAACATATCTTGTTGACATCTCTCTTACTATTCCTGTTCCTGTGAAAGGCTCACGTGGACCCAAGAATCTTTGGGTTCCTAAATCTGCTTGATTTTTGCAGGTTATCAGTAACGAGGAGTTCGATGAAGAATGGTATATTGACAGTGGCTGCTCACGTCACATGACAGGAAGGAAGGAAGAGCTGAGGGAATATCGATCTCTTTCAAATGGTGGAAATGTCAAGTTCGGGAACAACTCATTCGGCACGATAAAAGGTTATGGAATGATAACAAATGGAGAGTTCACGATTAGAAAGGTTGCGTACGTTGAAGGACTACAACACAACCTCATCAGTGTATCTCAGCTTGTTGGAGGTACCGGTCTCAAGGTCTCATTCGACGATGAGGGTTCGGAAATAATAGAGAAGAAAACAAAAAGAGTTATTCTCAAATCAGAGCGCAAAGGCGAAATGTTTCCCTTGAATCTCAAACCCATCAAAGGAAATCCAGCTATCTGTCTCTTATCCAAAGCACAATATGACGAAAGCTGGCTGTGGCACCGAAGGCTCTCTCATCTCAACTTCAAGGATATCAACAAACTTGTCACCGGAGGTCATGTTCGAGGTCTTCCATTGCTCAAGTACGATCAAGAACATTTATGTGCTGCGTGTGAAATGGGGAAGCAGAGTCGTCAAAGTCACCCATCGATTGTAAACACTAAAGTTGTTGAACCACTAGAGTTAATTCAATTTGACTTGTGTGGTCCATCATCTATCGAAAGCATCGGCGGTAGCAAGTATATTCTTGTCATTGTTGATGACTTTTCACGTTTTACATGGGTGTTCTTTCTGAAGCACAAATCTGAAGCAACTCTCAAGCTAAAGATGTTTATCAAGCAGGTTGAAGTGCAACTGAGGAAAGTCGTTCGCAACATCAGAAGTGATAATGGGCTGGAATTCAAAAATAAAGAATTCGAAGATTTGTTGGCCGAAAAAGGAACCAGTCACAACTTCTCAGCTCCCTACACCCCTCAACAAAATGGGATTATCGAAAGACGAAACCGATCTTTGTGTGAGGCGGCCCGAACCATGCTAAGTTTTGCTTCTTTACCTTTATATTTTTGGGCTGATGCTATTGCTGCAGCATGTTTTACGCAGAACAGGTCATATCTTAACGGTGCTTTAGTTGAGGGGGAGGATCCATCTTCTTCATCATAGCCGGGCTCACATGTTGAGGGGGAGAACTGTTCTCCATTTCCTCCCGAAAGCCCAGCTGTACCCGAAAGCCCAGCTGTACCCGAAAGCCAATCCGCGCCCGAAAGTCCTACAACACCCAAAGGTGCTACAACACCCGAAAGCTCGACACCACCTGAAACTCCTGTAGCTCCGGAAACTCAAGATACACCTGAAAGCTTATCTGTCGAGGGGGAGAATGCCGATGTGTTTTATGACGATGATAGTCAATCTGAACTAGAAGAGCTGGTAAATGCTGAATTGGATCCATCTTATGATCCAAATTACCCTCCTCTTGTCAAATGGACCAGAGATCATCCTGTTTCACAGGTTGTCGGTAATGTCTCTAAAAAGGTCCTGACCCAATCTCAACTAAAGGCAAAGCAAACTTCCTTATTTTCAAAAGTAGATTTCTGTATGTTTAACTCCTTTGTCTCAAAAGTTGAACCAAAGACAGTTAACATTGCTCTTGATCACTCCGATTGGGTTCAAGCTATGCAAGACGAACTTAATGAATTCGAAAGAAATAAAGTTTGGTGCCTCATTCCAACTCCTCAAGATGCCTCGGTTGTTGGTCTCAAATGGGTCTTCAAAAATAAGATGGACAAGGAAGGCAATGTGATAAGAAACAAAGCTTGTCTAGTGGTGAAAGGATACTACCAGGAGGAAGGAATCGACTATGAAGAAACTTTTGCTCCTATAGCTAGGCTGGAATCCGTCAGAATATTTCTTGCCTATGCTGCACACAAGAACTTTGAGGTCTACCAAATGGATGTCAAGTGCGCATTTCTAAATGGAGAGCTTGAAGAAACGGTGTATGTGGAGCAACCTCCTGGATTCGTCAATGAAAGGTACCCCAATCACTGTTATATATTGGACAAAGCGGTATATGGACTGAAATAAGCACCAAGGTCCTGGTATGAAATGCTAACCAAGTTTTTAAAGATGTCCAAATTCAAACAAGGTTCGGTTGACCCGACCTTCTTTCGCAAGAAGGAAGGTAACCACCTTATGATTGTTCAAATATATGTCGATGACTACATCTTTGGCTCAACGAATCCTAGCTTAACGGCTGAATTCAGAAAGCTGATGGAGACTAAATTTGAAATGAGCTCAATGGGTCCGATTAACTTTTTTCTTGCTTTAAACATTAGACAGGGACCCGAAGGCATCTTTATTAACCAGGAAGCCTACACCAAGACTCTCCTTGCGAAGTTCGGCATGATGGGAGACTCAAAGGTTAAAGTTCCAATGGCATTCGGCACCAAGGTCACTCCATCCTTGGATAAGCCAGCAGTTGATATTACGCTATATCGCCAGATGATCGGTTCTCTGATGTACCTTACTGCTAGCAGGCCTGATATAATGTTCTCTGTTGTTACTATGCTAGATTTCAGGCGAATCCTCGTGAACCTCATATGCTTACAGTGAAGACCATACTCCGGTATCTCAAGCGAACTACCTCTCTAGGCTTATGGTATCCATCCAACTTAGGATTCTTTGTTCAAGCCTACTCCGACGCAGACCTTGGAGATTGTGGCCTAGACAGGAAAAGCACCATGGGAGGCTGCCAATTCCTTGACGGGAAGTTGGTTAGCTGGCAATCAAAGAAACAGACTTGTGTATCTTTGTCTACCGCTGAAGCAGAATACATCGCAGCTGCCTCCTATACATCTCAAGTGATTTGGATCCAAAGCCAGCTCCGGGACTATGGACTCAATATGAAAAAGATCCCACTGTATTGCGACTCTGAAAGTGCAATAAGGATCTGTCATAACCCAGTGCAACACTCCAAGACTAAGCACATAGCACTGAGGTATCACTTCATTAAGGATCATGTGGAAGATGGGAACGTCGAAATTCATTTTGTTCGAACCACTGATCAACTGGCCGACATCTTCACCAAAGCTCTTCCTGAAGCATCATTCAACAAAATTCTACAAGGGCTAGGTATGATGGAATCGGAGTCAGTACCAAAAATTACCTCTCAAGATCAAAAGTAAGAAGCGAAATAGACCGAACGTTCGGGTTCGGGTCTTATGCTAATGTACCGAAATGAACCGAACGCTCGGGTTCGGTTGCATAATCTACTTTTCTCTCATCACTCAAAGGTAGTTTCCTTGGTTGTAGATCTTATGTATAATTTTTCCAAATGCATTTATCTTATTGTCAAAGTTATTCTCTTTTTCAAACCTATTTTTTTTGGCAACCGAAATAAACCGAATGTTTGGGTTCGGTTCCAAAATTTTTCTCACCCGAAATAGACCGAACGCTCGGGTTCGGTTCCAAAGTTTTTCACAACCAAAATAAACCGAACGCTCGGGTTCGGTTCCAACATTTTTTTGTATTCATTTTTTTATGTCTTAATTTTTTTTTATTTTATTTTTATTATCAAAAATTCCAAAAATATTTTTTTCCTTTTTATCATAAATTCAAAAATTCCAAAAATATTTTTTCCTTTTTATCATAAATTCAAAAACTCCAAAAATATTTTGTTATTTCTTTTCTTTTTTGCTCTAATTTTTTTTTTTTGTGTTCGTTTATGGGGAAATCGTTTAATTAGCTAAGTATCCCTAGAAGCATGCTGCTGTATGTGTCCAAAGCCTCACCTGATTCTGAATAATAGCCTTACTGACTTGGTATAAACAAACCTTGTCTTCCCAATTAGGCTCTCATATTTATTCTAATCATGAGCTACCTAACTCTCTTCTCACATGAGATAAGAGTTTTCTGCTTGGTCCTTCTCTTCACAGCAGAGGTACTTTGGTTTCATTACAACATCTACATTACATTTCTCCATCTTATTCGTTTCACCAACGTAACCCTTGAGACTCTCATACATTACCACTGAGGTTTATGGTTACACAATTTCTGTGTTTATGATCTTAGTTTCGTGCCACTACAAGCTAAGTGAAACCTAAAATTCAATACCCAATACGAATTGACGGTGAACAATTAATTTGCTCTAGTTTTCACTAATGAATTGACGGACGTACCTCCATGAAATCTCAAATTTTACTTTTGTGTGATTTCTATGAAATTGTTAAATCCAATAACATTTCTTCCCTTGGGATCCAGTTTTAATTTTTGTTGAGATTTTATATATTTCCTAGCCAAATTAAATTATCTCAAACCTACTTGTTCAACAGACTACACCGGTCTCACAAGTACTTCGTTCGATTTCTGTCTTATTTCAAGATTAGGAATTCTGAATCGAAGCGAAAGCCACCCTCATAAGCCTAATTAAAAGAAGCCTTTCAACACTTCTTAACAAGTGTCTGATCGTTATTCAACGGGAAACCATACAAAAACTTTAAGGTCTCTCTTGACTTTGAAGGAAGAGATTCGTGCCCGGGATCCATTGTTTCGTGTCTTTATTGACATCACATAATCCCTCAAAAAGTGTTGTTTTATTTCTTCTTATTTTTTACACACTCAGCACGAAAATCTTTTTGATTTTCCAAAATTCCGGTTTTATTAATTTCAAGGGGTTTTAAATTGGCTTGGTTGTTATAAAAGATTGTGGTGAATTTTAATCCACGTGGAAGAATTTTTAAAAGATGCCGTTACAATTGAAAGGGATAAGATGACGAAATGATGACTCAGGCGGGAGTCCAATCGATTTGATTTCAAACGGCGAAAGAGGGAAAGCATGTCTCCACAAAAGCCTGTCAGGTTGCGACTGAAAAAGTCGATAAACTATTTACTGATGCCTCTTCCCTGTTGACGTCTTTACAGGAGTGTGCCAACGCCGCCAAGACTACACTAGAACCTATTGTCCACCAGCTGGCAACATCAGTCACAACTGAGTTGAAGTCCTTCGCTTCTCTTCGTCAAACTATTTCTGACGACAACTCAGCTTTCCGCACAACCATCGAAGAGCATCTCTCCAAGCTTCAAGAAGATTTGGCTGCCGAGAACACTCTCATGGATGCTCTCGTGAGGAAGACTACCGCTCTGAAGGTCAAGAGCATTCAACTCTCCCACTCTCAACAGGAGATTGAATCTCTTCGATCTGAAAGAGAGGTAATAAAATCGTGTGTTTCGGATGTCCACTCTTCTATCTCAAACATCATAGAAGCACATGATCCAATTCTCAACTACACTGTAAGGCGTGACCTTGCAGAAAAGCTCGCTCCCTCCCTTGCCCTACTCAGTAAAATCGAAGGGCTCCTTGATTTCGTGTCCATTCCAAAACAAGGGGGAGAGAAGGAAACGATGTCTCAACCGCCTCCTACCTCAACAACAACTCACACAACCGAACCTCCTCCAGTAGGCCAAGCCTCCAGTTCTGGTGTGAAAGACAAAGGAAAAAAGATTGCTGAGGAGAGTGAAAATGAAGATAAAGAGACAATCGCCGACCTATTGAAGCGTCAAGGTCGAGACAAAGAGACTGATATCAGTGCTCGTGTGGCAAGAGAGGCTGAAGAAGCCGAACGTAAACAGAAGGAAGCCCACGACCTTCTTGAGAGTAGGAAAACTCTTTTTCCTTCTTGGACACTCGAGAGGATGATTAAAGAAGCCATCGACACACCAAGTATCTTGTGGCTGGAACCTGTGATCTCTTTAGATTGTTCAAACACTGTCGACTCACAGTTCGACATGCCACTGACCCGAAAGGCGTTTATCTTTCATGCCTTCTCCAGCATTGTAGAGTTCCCTCATCCTCATCCATAGGTTGATCGGGACTTAATTGATTTCTATCTGAAGGTTGCTCAACCCCAATATCAGACTTGGAGCGCTCAGAAAATTGTCAACGTTTGGGTCTTGAAGGCGTACAGGGAAGGTAACTTCACCAACGTTCGGTTCAAGGTACTTCGGGGATCTGCCAAAACCGAACATGCTATTTCCCTTGCAGATCTTCCCAACCTTAATCCCCATGATTGGATTATCTTGCACAACATCCTCCTCACTAACGAAGCTGAATACGGTCCGATCATCGACCACTTCAAGAGGATGCTCGTGTGCTACATCATGGAAGTTGCATTGATGGATCAGGAGATTGCGAGCGTATTTAAGAAGAAACCTACAATATCTCCTGTTGGCTCTGCCAGTGATCTCAACTTAATGCAGATGGGGAAGATTGACCCGAAGAGGAACTCGGTCATGTTTACCAGGAACGAAGGACAGAAATGTCTTTTCGCCTTGGCTAACAAACATCTATACACCACTGCTTGTTTAGAACATGTTTTGGGGATCATCCACAGATGCAAGAAGAACACAGCAAATGATGTCAAGTACTTTGATGACATGATTCAATGGTACATTTGGTTCAGACAAACTATCCTGGCGCTAATCTCACGTCTGTTTGATACTACGAAGAAAGTTCCCGCTGCTGGCCCAAGCAAGAAGAAGAAGTAGTCTCGCTCCAATTTGACGCAAAGGGGGAGATTGTTGGGTCGTGTTTTGTATTAAGTATTGCGTCTATTAGGCTCGTTAGCTAGTCCAATATTTATCTCCGGTATGGGCCTGTCCATCCGTGAGTTTAGTAGGGTTTAGTATATATATAGGTGCTTGCATGCATCTTAAAGAGTAACGATAGAATAGAACGATCAGAGATTTATTCAGCAAGTTTATTATTATCGTTCTTGTAACCCTAGAATCCTCTACAGCGGAAGTTCTTAGTCGAGCTCTGCTGAGGATTGTTTGATCTAATGATTCGACATATCTTGATCCATACTTGTGTTATTTACTGCTTTTACATTCATCGCATTACCTGTTAAGAAGATCTAATCGATCATTAAGTTTGTTTATAACTTATCAAATGGCAAGAACAAGAAGCGGAGTTGGAAATGGAAACGAAAACAGGAATCAACCACCTGTAGTTAAGCAAGTAGCTGTGGAAGCAGCAGTACTTGAGCCAACGGCAATGACTGGGGTATAAGCGATGATTCAAATGATGTTAGATCATCAGATGGAGGAAACTAAACATCTGCTTCAGCAGAATTGTGAGGAACTTTCAATTTCGATTGAACAAACTGAATTGAATGAAGGGTAGTCGAAAGGAGGAAGCTTCAGTGGGATTGTTGGTCAAGCCTATCCACTGATTGTTAGGCAAAACATTAGGATGGTGGAAATGATGGAAGCGGTTGCAAGTACAAGGATTTCATGGCATCCAAACCGTTGTGTCTATCTTGAAACCCGAAACCTGTGGAAGTTATCGACTTGATCTCCAAGATGGAGACAATGTTTGAGAGTTGCGAGTGTAGCAACAGACAGAAAACCGCTCTCGCGATTCCTCTGTTAAAGTTTGGAGTGCTGAACTGGTGGAAGCTACTAGCTGGTTCGATGCCCAAGGGAGAAGCTAGCAAGATATCTTGGGAAGATTTTGTGGTTCAACTAAAGATGCAATACTACTCTAAGCAGGATCTTCTGGAAATCAACAATGAATTCTAGAATCTAAAGAATGGTAGATTGAGTGTCACCGAGTACGCTACTAGTTTTATGGTGAAAATGAAACTTGTCCCTTACCTACTTCCAACGGAACTTTCCAAGGTCAACAAGTTTGCCAATGGATTATGAGTGGACTTTGGTCCAATGGTCAAGCAAGCAACCACTTTGAAAGCTGCCATCTGGGTAGCCAGAATGTTGAGACCAAAATAAGGGAAAAGGGTCTGGAGAAAGTTGAAGTTGGCGAGAAGAGGAATCTTGAAGGATCCTCAAGACCTGATAGTAAGGGAAAGTTCGCAAAGTCTAACCTAGATGACCAGAGGTATGGAACCAAGTGGTTTGAAAAGTGCAGGAGGAAGCACTTTGGAGCATGCCACGAAGAAGTAACCTGTTACAAATCTAGAAGGATTGGCCACTATACCTCGAGTTGCACACAAAATGATATGGTATGCTACGGATGCAGAGGCAAGGGGCACATGTCTAGAGACTACCCAAAGAAAAATGGGGTAGCAAGGCTAGAGGCACCACCAAAGCCAAGGGCATTCCACATGATCCTCGACGAAGCAGACAATAATGCAAGGAATCAGGAATAAGGATTTCATATACAAATATCAAATTATGAAGTAACAATGTAAATGGTAACATGTGGTTTAGCCTATTAGAGGCATAGTATAGGGTGAACTTGAACTTCTGTGTAATAGTTTCAAGAAATAATATAAACCTTGATTTTGTTATCTGATGTAGTGAATGACACCTATCATAAGATATCAAAGGTGGTATCTTGCCTTTAGTTTATGTCTGATAAAATAACAGTATGTTTAAAGGAGTACAGTACATCTGAAGTACACCTTCGATTGGCAGGATGATGGAACGGTTGGTGTAATTCTTGAAGTTGTCCCATCATCTGGAATTTCCATCACCAACCGAGCTTAAGTAGAATTGATGAGTGAAGATGCACATGGAAGAAGTCCTAGTAGAGTCTAGGAAAATTTTTATGATTAATTGGAAACATTCGTATGTGTTAAATTGTTTTGTGATTTTAGGAGTTGGGGACTGCGAGACAATACTTGGGACGAGTATGAGTAGGTGTGAACAGTAGTAGAGATCTATATTACTGGAAGCACATGACTAACGCTTGGATCAGGGAAAGTCACAAGGTTACCAAGAAGCTTGTGATTGGTCTAGTTTTATTCAAGTATGTCGTTACCATTGTTTCGGTAATGACTAATAAGATGATTGTTATTCCGACCCTAGTGGTCATATAAAAATTGAGTCTGACTACGATGAGTTTGTTACGTGGTTCATAGAACCAAGTTCGATGTAACATCTAACCTAAGTCAGAAGATTGAAATCAATGCGATCGATATCATCACGCTCGTTGTTTAGGAAGATTGTAGCTAGAAATGCTACATGCAAAAATGTGATTATATCCCATTAGAATATGAAGGAAGGTATATTCCATTCTGGAATTTGACTCTAAGGGACTTGAGTTTAAGCGTTGCATCATACGATGAGAGGTCATTAGAACATGACCCATTGGTCTGTTACAATAGATAAAGGAAAGTACTTATCCTAAGAAGGAGAAGGAGTCCTCAATAAGGATTTATTTTGTAACTCGTAGGTTACGATTGAAAGTTCAACGTAGTACGAAGCGCAGGTGCAAGATTGAGCATCGCCTGCGGTCAAGAAGTCCAAGAGTTAGATATTCATTCGAAGAAACATAGAAGTTATGCTTATTACCTAGGATGAAAAGATGATGTATGGAATCATTATACCAGTCCTATTTTCGTTGATGATTCTGGGACGTAATCATCCCAAGGGGGAGATAATTGTAACACCCGTAAATCTGGGCTAGTTAATTTAGAGACTATAAGCATCAAAAGTGAATTTTTGATAAAAGATTATTTAGAATGAATAATGTTTACTAGGTTGTAGTGGTCATGGCTAGGTTTCCGAATATATAAAGAATGCCGAAATCCGACTTATAATGAAGAAGTTATGACCTGTCGAAGTTTCGCGACAGAACTGGTACGACATTGCGTAATGTAAATAGTGAATTTACGATCGAGCGATATTTAGTCTTAGTGATCTAACGGAAAGTTGTAGAATACATTAAACTGAGAGCGTGCATAAAGAGAATGCCCAAATCTTACTTCATATGAGGAAGTTATGATTTTTCTAAGTTTCAGCTTAGCGGTATGCTGTCCGAATCTCGAAATTGAGATTGAGTGATCTTTGGTTGAAACAATGTAAATGAAATTCAAAAATCTCGTAAATAGTAATGCAATGGTAAAAAGACAGACAGAAATGGACGTCAGAGGAAGAAGTTACGAATTTCTAACGGAGTTTTCATGTCTCGGCCTATTAAAATTAATATAATAAAAGGTAAATTCAAAATTATCCGACAGAGTCTAAACGAGAGTTGTAGAGCATAATCTAACCTACGCGTGCATATGATGAACGTCAAAAACGGAGCTCGTATGCAAAATATATGAATTTCTGAAGATCGGGGCACAAACTTCAACCCCTGTGTCAGAGCTCACGACGTGAGCACAGTGTTCACGACATGGGCATGTGATGGACGTATTGCAGGGCAAATGGCCATCACGAACGCAGTGACATATTCGAGCTCACGACGTGAGCATTAGTGGCTCACGATGTGAGCATAGTTTTTTAGCCCCTATAAATAGATGTCTAGTCCAGCCGTTTATGGTTGCCAAATCTCTTTCCTCTCACCCGTATTACCTCGATTTACATGCAAGTTATACCCCCAAAGCCCTGGTATCATCCCGAGACCTGAAGCGAGTCCTGAAGCCCCGAAGATCTAGAGGAGAAAAGAGTTTTAAGTCGAAGTTTTGCCCATGAGAAGCCCGGTGTGTGAAGATATTCCGGTTTCATAGAAGAACTTCTACTTGAAGAGCCGTAGTGCTGTTCGATAATCATCTTAACAAGTGAGTGTGTAGTTACTTTCTTCTAACACATAGATATGAAGTATTTGTTATGAAATACGAGTTATTTATTTATATATTGTTTGTTTACTTGAGATGGATGTTGAATGAATGTTTTATACAAGTTTTTAAATGGTTTAAACTGTATATGTAATTTTTATCTACAAATATGTTGGGTAGAACATGGGTAGACGAAATAGTTGGTGTGTGATGAAGGATGAGTTTGAGGATGAGACGAGAGATGATATAGATCATGAGATGAGGGTGATAGGTGAAAAATGAGTGAAAACTTTACCCAAACGATGGCCCTATCACTCAATAGATTAGGGATGACAACCACGGACGATTCTAGACAATTCAGTGGAACACTAGCAGGCTCGCTGCTTGTAGGTGTGGTGGACTTGATGTTCACCGGTGTACTCTAAAAAACCCTGGCAGCTATAGATTTAGTTTCTTATATAAGACCCTTGGTAACTATGGATTTAGTGTTGTGTAGATGAAAGACGGTAGCTATGGATTTAGTACTATGTAGATGGAGCTTGGTAGCTATGGACTTAGTACTGTGTAGATGAACCTCGGGCATCAATGAACTTTGTGCCAATTCCTTAGGTCAATCCTTAGGAATGAATGAAGAAAGGATAGTTGATTCTTAGGGTAAAACCTTAAGAAATAAAGAAGATAATGGGGATGGGTAATTGGGGTGATTGTTTGATGGTTAAATATAATAATTATATTATTGTGGGTTGAAACCCCTATATGCTCACCAGGATCCTAAGCCTGACCCACTCAGTTTTCTTTGTATCACAGGTAGTGGCACAAGAGCATAAGTTGGTTGACATGACGAGAGATTCTGGATTATATTTCAGTAGTTATAAATAACTGTTGTAAAGTCTATTTTATTGTTACAACTAGAAAATTTTGTGCCTTGTAACTTCAACACTTATGTCAACTAAGAATCAAAAACATGAAAGCATGCATGATGCTTACTATATGACAACAAAATTTCAATCAAACACCTCATACAAGCATTGCAAATAGTCAACAAGCAATTGGAAACCCAAGAAGTTCTTGTTTAAGTCCATTTTGGACTAGGACTTCCTTATTGGGCCCAATGGACCAATAAGCTTGCAATTTGACTATCTTAGGCTTAGAACTCTTAAATGGGCTCTAATGGGACCCACTTCCATTTATTTCAATATTTTGGGCCATATTGGGCCTAGAATGAAATAAATTATTTAAATGAACCATATTGGGCCATAATTAACCTAATTTAGCCCTAATAGGTCATAAAAATCACATTTATATTTATTTGAACCAAACATCACTTAACATAACCATGAAATAGGCTTAGGCATACAAGACCCAATCCTTTTCTTTTTCCCTCTCCAAATCTCGGCCCAAGCCCAACCCAAAGAATGAAGAGTTGACTTGTGAGATTGCCATCTCATTTATACATCACATACCTCCATGCATGGACCAACATGCATCTAAGTTAGTCATCTCAACTCTCTCTCTCTCTCTTCTTCTTCTTCATTCTCGGCTGAGAGCTCCCAAACATACACACTTCATCCAATTTTTATTAAACAAACTCTCTCAAAGAACATCCTCACCTTTCTTCATCAAATTTTCGAGAATCAAGAGCTTTTCAAAGAGACTTTCCACAAAAATCATCATCCAAGGTAAGTTTATATTTATATTTATGATCTAGACTCTTAGTTTATCAAACATCTCATCTTAACTCAAGCAAATTCATGATCTAACTCCCTAGAATCATCTAAGTTCGAAAACTCCCTCAAAAGGTTGCTAGGGCCGAAATCTTCTCTCAAATCTTCATCAAAACCAAATCCAAACCACAAGGTGAGTTTCATACCCCTTCTTTTCGGTTTTTATGAGTTTTTATGGGGGACAATACAAGTAAATGTGTAGATCTATGTGTAAATGTATGCTATGTGTGATTTGATGCATGTATGTGTGTGATATCTTGTGTTTGTGATGAATATGTTATTCAACAAGTGTGTAAAACCGAGATCTAAAACATGGGAAAGGAAATAAATCTAACCTAAACCATTTTACACTAATCAAGTTAAGAAAAATAGTTCATTTGGTTAGGATGAACATATTTGGACATAAAACCCATTTTTGGGCTTAAATTGTCAAAAATACAAAACTAAGGGCCCAAACTGACAAATTATAATTTCTGGAGGTTCAAAAGGGTCCAAAAAGTTTCTATAACAGTTTTTCTGAACATCAACATTTTTGAGGGGCTTAAAATGTAAATTTTGAATTTAATGGGCTAAATTTGGGCTTTTCGGCCCAATGAGCCCAAATTGCGAGATTTCTAAGATGGAGGGTCTGAAAAGGAATTTTTCTGTAAAACAGGGGGTTTAAAGTGTATTAAAACCATTTCAAAGGTCAAAAATGTTTTTCAAATTGAAAAAGGATCAAAAATGTAAAAATTTTCTATTTTGAGCCAAAATTGACAAAGTTGCGAAATTGAGGGTTCTAACCGAGAAACATCATTTTGGAAGGACTTAAGCTGTTTACAAAACAAATTTGGGCTAAAAATGTCTTCTCAACATGTTATGATACTAAAGTGTCAAGAAAAATGGTTTAAGGACTAAAATGGAAATTCTTTTACCGGCGAAACGTAATAACGAATACACATTCAACAACCAATATCGTTACCAAACGAATTGATTCGGTCTCGAATAAAAACAAAACAAAAATCAATAAACCATAGTACTTCAATAAACACGCGATAACTACGAGGAGTCAATATTCAATCTTTGGGCTTGAAAGTTTCAAATCGTGCTTGTTGGGCCTTACTAGCCCAATAGCATGATCTTTGGGCCCGAAGGGGACGCGCTTACATGTTAATGGGCCTTCTATGACCTAATTTCATGTAAAAGGACTTTCAATAGCTCTATCGTGTTGTTGGGCCGCAAGGGCCCATTAGTACTGCTAGCGAAGTCGAGAAGTCAAATGCGAGTCGGGCCAAGTGCCTTTCGAATTCCTGATAGCCTTGAATGACTTATGGAAATAAAGGAGGCTTCTTACCCTCCTTTCTCCTTGGTTGTGGGGCTATGAGAAACCGAGTAAGCAGATTCGTGACGCTAAACAAGAGAAGTCAGGGTGGTTGGATTATGTGAGTAGTATGGACGACGCCTCAACGATCGTTCATAATTTGTAGTTATAAACTAGTCATTTTCAATAATGCGTGATTGTAACAACTCACAACCCTTAATTAATCCAATGTCACCCGGGGTACTAAAAAACAATCGTCGTATTAGTATAACAATAAACAAGTCATGTAATTTACGCATTGGGAAAACATCGGATTTTCCCGGGGAGTTCAACATTTAAACCTATGTGATGTATACAAAGTTCAACAATTATTCATGTTTTCAAAATCGCAAGCATATTTACGGATCTTCACACTTTTTTTACAAATACTCTTTTCAGAAAATATCGGATTTTTTGGGTTTGCAATCTTCACAAAAATCATTTTTCCATAACATTACTTATGAACTCACCAACATTTCATATGTTGACCGTTTTCAAAATAACTTGTATTCTCAGGTAACAGGTAAACAGAAGAATATGTATCAAGTTATGTCATGGTGTTTTGCTTAAATTAATGATCAAACAGTTTATGTTATGGAATTGTAATGTTTAAAACAATGTACTGAATGTAAACAATATCAGTTGTAATATTTCAATGCATGGTGATGAATGATGTTATGATTCATGTATAATCATTGTGATGGTATTCAATTAAGTCACAAGAGCCCTCGGACGTTTCTGCCATCTGGTTCGGGGGTGTGACAGGTTGGTATCAGAGCTCTGTTTATAGTGAACTAGCATATCTAACCACACATTGATATGCAACTATAAACCAAAAAGAGGGACTAACACAACTCTGAACAAAACAAGTGAAACATAACAATAAAAACATCCTTGCTTGTATTAGGGAAAGAACATAATACCGAACCAAACAAGATAATGCTAGTATCTCGGTTAAGCCAGGACTGTTCTTAGTCATATCAAGGAGTGGATGTAGCCTGATCAACTACATTCCCTCCAAGGTATAACTATCACACATCCTAAGGAGATCATGATAGCTAGGGAACCTAAAAACATAACCCTTTACCTCCAATAAGAGAACATCCGTTCAGTATATACAATAGTTGTAGAGTCATAGGATAATGATAGTTTATTCGTATACCTTCTCCCAGCCTTCATGGAAAGAGAGAAGCAAGGCATTCAGTTTCATCAAGTCCTAGTGGCTCACAGGATGCTTGAAGATGAACCTGAAGGGAATCAAGAGGAAGCACACGACGTCGGACCTAACGAGTACACGGACACTGACTACGAGTTTGAGGAGACCGATGATGACATGGAGGAAGGACAAGACTCAGGAAAAGATAACACCACGTCATTTATCGGCGAGGCACAACCGGACCACCCCGCCCCACCAGTGAACCCCGCAAGGGAGAATCACTCTCCCGAAGCTGAGATTGCCGCCCTACGGCAACTGTTGTTCGCCATGGAAGCACGTGCAGTGCAAGTTGAGCATGAGAGGGATGAGGTCAATTGGGACATGACTGAGATGGCTCAGTTGTTGGCTCAACACTTCGACATATGATCTTGCCACTATCTTAGGACACACCATGGAGTGTTAGGGATAGACTTATCTTACTAGGTTATTAGGATCTATGCTATGTACCCCAACTCTATGTTTAAGTGACTACACTACTCATAAAGTCGTTATGCTGTCGAACAAATATCAAATGTATGCTCTTACGAGCAAAATTTTCATGTATCAAATGCAGATAATATTAGTAAAAAAAAATTTATGTTTTATTATGACGTTATAATCTGCTATGTGTTATGAATCCATGATTGTATGCTAAATTGTAGAAGTACTTAAGTTTGTGCCACACACCTAGTATATAGGATCACAACCTCACAAAAACCACATACACTCAACATCTTTCCGTTCTATGACAAAAAGATGCCTCCACGACCCGCTCGCGGAAACCCTGGACCAACCCCACCCGAAGTCGACTCAGCTGCATTCCAGGCAGCTGTATCTGCTGCGGTCACCGCAGCAATGGCACAAATTCACCAAAGGAACAATGGAGGAGTCAACGGACAAGGGCCGGAAGTTCGAACAACGGGATGAATCAAGGACCCACCAAAACATGTTCCTACAAAGACTTCACAAACATCAAATCGCGAACCTTTAATGGCACTGGAGGAATGATCACCCTGAAACGATGGATCGAGAAGGTGGAATCGGTGTTCGAGATATGCGATTGCCCTGAAGAGATAAAGGTGAAGTTTTCCGCACGCACTTTGATTGACCAAGCGCTCACTTGGTGGAACGGACACGTGGAAGCCATGACACTCCCCGTAGCCAATTCCATGCCATGGGTAGAAATGAAAGAAATGCTGATGGCTGAATACTGCCGTCGTGGTGAAATTCAGAAAATGGAACAAGAGCTATGGAATCTCACTGTCCGGAATGCTGATATAGATGCCTATATATCAAGGTTTAGCGAACTGTCTCTGTTATGCCCTGGTATGATTACCTCAGAGGGTAAGAAGATCGAGCGATTCATTAGGGGACTAACCTCCCCGATCCAAGGAAATGTGATAGCTGCAAATCCCGAAACTTTCGACAGTGCCAAGAGATTGGCCAAGAAGCTGTATGACCACAACAACAAGAAGGGTGAGAAGCTAGTAGAGACGGAAGTTAAGAAGGAAAATGATAGCAGGAAAGGGAAGAACAACAAGAGGAGGGGGCGTCAAGGCTCCGAATCATCCAAGAAGCAGAAAACAGTGGCAGTTAATGCTGGAACCGCTCAAGTTCCATCCGCACCACATGCTCCAGCCTCAGTTGCTCCAAGTGCTCGTAGACCTTATTCCGGTAATCTTCCCAAGTGCAACAAGTGCGGTCTCCATCACAATGGGGAATGCAGAGAGATGCAGTGCACCAGTTGCAATCGGAAGGGGCACACGGCAAAGTACTGCAGGACTTATCCTCCTCAGAATCAACAACAGGGAAGCAACAACAACAATAACCGTAACAACATCACCAAAACCAGCGGCAACAATGCAAGACCTAGCCCCACCTGCTATGGATGTGGAAGATCAGGGCATTTCTGTCGAAATTGCCCTAATAACAACAATCCCGGAAATAGAGGAACAGGAAGGGTGCTGACCATGATTCAGGGGGAGGCGATTCAGGATCCCGTTGTTGTTACCGGTACGTTTCCCCTAAACCACACTTATGCATGCATCCTATTTGACACCAGAGCGGAGCAAAGTTTTGTGAGCAATAAGTTTAAACATTTGTTAAAACAACAACCCCAGAAGCTCAATGAAAACTTTACGGTGGAAATGACCATTGGGAAAACCGAATCCACTGGGGAAATCTATATTGGATGTACCCTAACTCTAAATCAACACGTCTTTCAAATAGACTTAATGCTTGTTTCCATTAGGAGTTTCGATGTGATTGTTGGCATGGACTGTTTAAGCCCCCACCATGCTGAAATTATGTGTCGCGAGAAGGCCGTTCACCTTAACCTTCCCAATCACGAAACCCTAGTTATTTACGGAGACAAACCTAGCACGAACCTTCGCCTCATCTCGTGCATCCAGGCACAGAAGCATCTGCGAAAGAACGATTTGACATTCCTGGCTCACATAGTGGATAAAACCAAGGAAGAGGTTAGCATTCAAGACATTCCAGTAGCACGTGAATTCCCAGACGTATTTCCTGAAGATCTTCCTGGAGTACCCCCAGAGAGACAAGTTGAATTCCGAATTGATCTCGTTCCAGGAGCAACTCCCCTCGCTAAATCTCCTTACCGACTAGCTCCTGCTGAGATGCAGGAATTGTCCAGCCAACTCAGCGAACTCCTGGGCAAAGGATTCATCCGACCTAGCTACTCACCATGGGGAGCTCCGGTCCTCTTTGTCAAAAAGAAGGACGGATCTTTTAGGATGTGCATCGATTACAGGGAGATAAACAAACTCACTGTCAAAAATCGCTATCCACTCCCACGAATCGACGATCTATTTGACCAGCTCCAAGGAGCTAGTTACTTCTCTAAGATAGATCTATGATCTGTATACCATCAACTAAAGGTCCAGGAAGAGGATATACCCAAAACCGCTTTCCGAACTCGTTACATACATTATGAATTTGTCGTAATGCCCTTCGGTCTAACGAATGCCCCTACCGTATTTATGGACCTAATGAACCGAATCTGTCGACCATTCCTCGACAACATTGTTATCGCATGGAAAGATTCAACCGCTACCCATTCCTATGTGGAAGTGAAAAGAGATCACTATGGACTTCGTCACAAAGTTACCGAGGACAACGAGGGGTGTGGGTGCCATATGGGTTATTATGGATAGGCTGACGAAGAGTGCCCACTTTATTTCGATCTCTGAGAGCATCTTTGCTGAGAAATTAGCGGATATTTATGTGTGAGAGGTGGTGGCTAGGCAGGGGTGCCAGTTTCAGTAGTCTCTGACAGAGATGTTTGATTTACATCAAGATTCTGTAAGAAGTTCCACGAGGAACTGTGAACTCAGTTACATTTTAGCACAGCGTACCACCCTTAGAAAAACGGCTAGAGTGAGAGGACGATCCAAACACTAGAGGATATGCTTCGGGCATGCGTGTTGGACTTTGGATGGAGTTGGGATACATAACTCCCATTAGAAAAGTTTTCATATAACAACAGTTACCATGCTAGTATCAACCAACCCCCATTTGAAATGTTGTATGGTCGGAGGTGTAGGACCCCTGTTTGTTGGGGTGAGGTAGAGCACCGGGTCATGGGGAGTAACGAGGTGGTGCTCAAGATAAATGAAGTGATTCAGCAGGTGCGTTACAGACTACAAGTCGCACATATCCGTCAGAAAATCTATGTTGACCGGTGCTGATCGGATCTTGAGTTTCAGGTGGGAGATTCCGTCTTGCTGAAAGTGTCAATATGGATGGTTGATGGGTTTTGGGCACTATAAGAATCCTATGGTGCACATACAACCCTGATGCTTTGGATCTACACTTTCTCAAGTTATACATGCAATTTTCATATTATCCAAACCATGAACCCTAACTAGCATACAATTTTGAGATTTACAACATAAAACAAGTTAGATGAGTACCTCTTTCTTGTAGCTTGTAGAACTTGGCCTTTCAAGAGCTTAGTACCTCAAATATGATACCTCTAACAAGTCACAAACACCAAGAAAAATGGAGGATTATGAGAGAGAGAGAGAGAGAGAGAGAGAGATAGAGGCTAGGAGGCACCAAAATCAGCTATGGTTTCTTCTTGGAAGTATTGACCAATTTTAGGAGTGTTAGGGTTACATTTATAGTGTGGAATTCCTAGGGTTTCAGCTTGTAAACCCTAATTCATTCACTTAGGCCTTTAATCCAATAACTCATTTGATAGCCTTTTGTACTAACTCTTCATGGAATCTCGCATAGATTTAGTCCATCCCTAATCAACATGGATCATTAGCCAAAAGTATATGTATCACTGATTTACATAATCAGTCCCCGTTAATTTAATCAGTCTCTTTTGATCACAAAATTAATTCCAAATTAATTCCAGATCAATACCACTTAACTAATATGATTTCTTAATTAATATGTTATTCTTATCATATATTAATAAATCGCAAATAACCTTTTTCTCATATATGCATCATATCAAATTGCTCTGGTGAGGGAAACGCAAAAGGACCATGCTACTATCGGCTCAAGTACATACCAGTTATAGTTATGGGCTTAGACACCTAATACAAAAAGGGTGTAATTAGGTTCTGGAAGAGGGGCAAGGTAGCGCCCCAATATATTTGACTATTTAGGATTACTGCCCGGGTGGGCAAGGTGGACTATCGCTTCGATTTGCTAGATGAGCTTAGCTAGATACACAACATCTTCCATGTGTCCCAGCTTCGGAAGTGTGTCATAGACGAGGCCGTGGTTGTTTCTATGGACGACATTTAGGTGGAAGAGAGCCTAAAAAACATTTAGAGGCTCTTCGCGATTTTTGATAGGAAAACCAAGGTTCTTCAGAACAAGGAGGTGATGTTAGTAAAGGTGCAATGGGAGTACCGAAGTGGCTCCGAATGGACATGGGTGCCGGAAGAGGATATGCGAGATCACTATCCATATTTGTTTGCGTCATTAGACTTCGAGTACAAAGTCTAGTTCAAGTAGGGGAGTAGACGCTGTAAAGAGAAACCCTAATTTTCAGGGATTTGTACCATATTTATAGAACATATGGCTCATTTGTAGCATCTTTCATAGTTCTTACAACCTAGAGAAACGCTAGTTTGAGCCTTATACATTCTTGAGTGTGTAAGAGAGCTTTGGAGAGTGATTTTGTTGTGGTTGTGAAGGATTTTGAAGCTTGAAGAAGGAGGAGTAAAGAAAAGGAGGAGAAACCCTAGTTCGAGCCTTATACGTTCTTAACTGTGTGAGAGAGCTTTGGAGAGTGATTTTGGTGTGGCTGTGAAGGATTTTGAAGCTTGAAGAAGGAGGATTAAAGAGAGAAGCAGTAGATCCGACATTTACTCTGTATTGGTGACACTTTTGGTGTCATTCTTGGATTGGAATTTTTCATGAGGATAAGGTTTCATATCTGGACGCTTCTAGGTCTTCAATAACATAATGTTGCACCTTTATCTAGTCTACACCCTTTTCCATGTCCTAAACATTGTATGAACCCTAGCTTTAGTTTTTAAGCCATTTGAGGCCATGAATGCATATAAAGTTTTCAACTTTACGTGGTATTTTGGTCATAAGGGACGAGATTTGTAGTTTGGAGGCTTGGATTCAACTGAAAGGACTAGCTATGTTGAGACATGAGGAAAACTTGATGAGTTGCCCCGACGACTTGATGAGTTGGAGCGGGTTTTCCCATTTTCGGTTTGTAGAGTAAAATCGGCAACTTAATAAGTTAAATCGATGAGTTTGGTCGGTTTTTTCCCATTTTCGGTCTAACGAGTAACTCAGCGAGTTGATGAGACAACTCGACGAGTTGTTTTGGGTTTTTCCCTAGTTTTCTGAACACTGGAGGAACTCGACGAGTTGATAAATGCACTCTACGAGTCGGGTCAACATGGACTGTTGACCTTGACTTTGACCTAGTTTGATTATAAGGGTATTTCAGGATTTTGACAAGCAAGTCACATGATGTTTGTAGGCAACTGAGTTGGAGCTACCTTTTGGGACTTATCAGATCTTAATTTATCAATTTAACATTTTGAGAGGCGAGTCTCCTCACCATACCAACGGGTCGCAGGCACCAAGGCCAGCCCATTATGTGTTATGTGGAATGCTAGTTGACTGCGTGATATGTGATATGATAGTTCTCTTTATGATACAAGTATGCAAGACCCCAGGGGGTTCCCGTGGCAGTAGACTAAGACCATCGGGGGGTTCCCATGGCATTCGGTGTAAGACCATTGAGGGTTTCCATGGAATCCTAATATGTTTTTATGTCTAGTTATATGATATTTTCTGTGTTAGGGAATACCATGTATGGGTTCCAATGGTAGGCAGTTAAGATCATGCGGGGTTTCCCATGGCAGTGGGTTAAGACCACGTAGGGATTCCAGCGGCACTTGAAGTAAGTACTTGGAGGGTTTCCACGACATCCTTATAGGTTGATATGCATTGATTATATGGTTTATGTAGCTTCTATAGCTAGTATGGATTATGTGATTATGGGGTATGCTCTAGGGAAGTCACTAAGCATTAGCTTATAGTTTGTTGATTTGTTCCTAGTACATCTGAGCCCAAGGGCAAGATCAAGGCTTGATGGCCCGACATGCACTCTTCAACATTGGTTTTGATGGGACACTCTAATATCTGGAATTAATATTATGGATTTTGAAAACAACTGTCATTAATATTTCATATTTTTTGAGAATGATTTGGCAAATTAAAAATGAAAAATTTCTTTGGAAAATTTGGGTTGTTACATGAGTCTTTAAAAGCCAAAATGTATGGTTTGTAATGAATTTTTGAAAGCCAAAACGATATGTTCCATAAGTAATTACATACTTAAAATAGTTTTGAAAGCAACCAAGCCCGTGGTTATATGGATAACCGATAAACATACATACGGATATACGTATAAAGTTATAAGCCAAGGTTTTACTTGTTGGATTAGGTGTCTAAGCACATAACTATAATTCGTATGTACTTGAACGGAGAGTAGCATGGTCCATTTAGATTGCATTCACCAGAACAATCTGATAGGATAGATATTTGAGAAAGAGGTTATTTATGATTTATTAATATATTATAAGTATAATGTATTAATTGAGAAATCATATTATTTAATTAGTATTGATCAAGAATTAATTTGGAGTTAATTTAGTGATCAAAAGAGACTAATTAAATTAATGGGGACTGAGTAAGTAAATTATTGATACATATGGTCTCAGCTATTTTGTATCCTCATCCAATTGAAGGAAAATTATCAAATTTTAAGATAATAGGTTGATTATTTGTATTATTTGATTTGAATTGCCTTGCTAGTTGAGTTAGATTAGATCAACTTGGTAAATAATAAATTATATGATTACTGAATTAGTTATATTTGATCTAAATGGTTCTTGAAGAGAGTTTATAATTTGTCCTCAAGTTATGAAATATGAAAAGTCTCATTCATGAACATTAAATTCATCAATTATGGAAACTAAAATTTTTGAAGAGTTACAAAACTTGCCCTCAAGTTTTGGAATTTGTAAAGTTTCACTTATGAAACATTTAATTCCAAAACTTAAAATTTTAAAAGTTTAAAATTCAACCCTTATACTATTGTAATATTATAAGATAATATATATATATATATATATATATATATATATATATATATATATATATATATATATATATATATGTGTGTGTGTGTGTGTGTGTGTGTGTATAAGACAAGCTAGACTTACCGTTAGCAAGCCTCATTCATGAAGCCGATCTATTAAAGGGGTATAAGGAAATTGCTTATAAAATGGTGATTGAATGGGTGTCCACTCTCACCCACCGCTTCCTTGACTGGTGAAGGGTCGTTAGCCAAATGGGTAGGATAGGACATTAATTCTCATTACAAAGTATAATGATAATTATAAAGTAACTAAATGTTTTATGAATTCCCAATCTTAGTTACTTTAGGAAAAATGTGAAAATGATGCTATTCCATGAAATTGGATTTTTTACCTTGCCAAGTCGTTAGTGGAGCATGTTTGGTTAACTGACACACTAACCTGGACTAACAAGGGTGGAAAAGGGTAGCTTGATGTTTATCATAGATCAATAGAGCGTGTGTGGTTAACCAGCACATTGATTAGATGATAAATTACATCGAGATTTAAACATGCCATTGAAAAGTTCAATGAGTCTCAAAATGAATCTAGGAATTTCAATTTGTTTAAAACTTAATTATCAATTTCATTTTTAATGGTGGAAATTGGTAAATCGTCATTTACCTACCTTCAAATATTTTGCAATTGGATTACGACATCCATCTTCTGAATTGTAAAATATTATGTTGGGTCCTAGACTTAATATTTCATGTGGGTGTTATATTAATTATTTTTTATCTAATCTAAACTTTTTCTTTCTTTTTCAGATGTATTCCAACACTGCTTCTGGCTCAAACCATTTTGCTCTTTCTCCCTCATGAACTTGTGTGGGAGGGTCATCTTTGATGGTTCGAATTTCAATGACTGGATTCAGAACATTAGGTTGGTCACTCGTTACAAGGACAAGGATGATGTCCTCGATAAAGAGCTTAAGGAGATTGATGAAGCAACTGCTACTCCTAAAGAAGTGGCTGAATATAGGACTCATGAGAAGGACGCCAAAAAGGTGTCATGTATCATGTTATCCACTATGACAACTGAACTTCAAAATTCCTATGAGGACTACTACCCTTTCGAGATGAACCAAGAGTTGATGGAAAGGTACCATCAAAGTGCTCGACAAGAAATGTATGAAATCATTGCCTCCATGATTACAACAAAAATAAAGGATGAAGACTCCATCACGACCCACTTGCAAAAGATGGAAGGGTTTGTGGACCGCTTGCTGAAGTTGAATGTTAACTTCGATGAAGAGTTTTCCATTGATATTATTATACCCTCATTGCTTCCTTGTTATGATCAGTTTCGTATGACCTATCATATGATCAAGGAGGAGGTCACTCTAAGCAAACTTCAAGGACTTCTGAGAACTGCTGAAACTAGTTTAAAAGGCAAATTTGTTGTATCTACTCCTACGGCTACTGCCCCTGTTCTGGAAATTGGACATCGGAAAGGGAAGAAGAGGAAGGCTCCTACTAAGAGCCACAAAGGAAAGTCCCATGATGGATCATCTTCTAGTGGAACCAAAGGTGGTTCTGCTACTCCCTCTTTCAATTAAAAGGAAGCAGAGTGCATCTATTGTCATGACAAAGGGCACTGGAAGCAAAGCTGCCCCAAATACTTGCAAGACATCAAGGATGGGAAGATAAAACCCGCCCATGCATGTATTAGCACTATTCTGTCTAATAACTAATCACATGCTAATTCTTGGGTCTTTGATACAGGTTGTGGTTTTCACATTTGTTCAGATTTGCAGGGACTAAAAGGAAGTAGGGATGTGGAGCACGGGAACATAAACTTAATCATGGGGAATACAAAAGTGTCGCTTGTCACCAAGATTGGTCTTTATTCTTTATTTCTTACTTGTAGGTTAGAATTAGATTTGAATAATTGTTGGTACTCGTCCGATGTGGTGAAAAAATTATTTCCTTTCATGGTTTGTATAAACAAGGTTTTAGATTTTCATTTGATAATGAAGTTGGTTCTATTAATGCTTTTTATAATGATATACTTTATCTTAAAGCATTGCCTTGTAATGGTATATATATAACTATGATGGTTGTAGACAACTTAGGAAATAATGTATTGCACATCAATTTGACCAATGGTTTGGACAAGGCATGCATGTGGAATTGTCGTCTTGGACATGTCAACAAGAAGCGCATAGCTCAACTCCAAAAGAATAGAGTCTTGGAGTCATTCGACTTAAATTCGGATGACACTTACGAACATTATTTGCTTGGAAAGATAACCAAGTCACCCTTCACTGTTACTTGTGAAAGGAGTGAGGGTCTGTTGGATCTCATACACACCGATGTGTGTGGACCCTTCACATCCACCACAAGGGATGCTAACTGCTTCTATGTTACTTTTACTGATAATTACAACAGATATAGCTATCTCTACTTTATCAAGCATAAGTCAGAAACCATTGAAAAGTTCAAAGGGTTTAAACAAGAAGTGGAGAATCAATTAGGTAGGAAGATAAAGATGCTCTGATCCGATCGAGGTTGTGAATATCTTAGTATCGAGTTCCACGACTATCTTAAGGAATGTGGAATTGTTTCACAATTGAAACTATATAGGACACCATAGCTTGATGGTGTGACTGAGAGGCACAATCGAACCTTGTTGGACATGGTCTGTTCTATGATGAATCGTGCTTCATTACCTATCTCATTATGGGGGTATGCCTTAGAGACTACCACCCATATCGTTAATTTAGTCCAAACTAAGAAGGTTACCATAGCACCTCACGAGATGTGGACAAGGATGTTTCCCTCGTTAGCACATATCAAGGTTTGGGGTTACTAGGCTTTTGTAAGACGAGAGACTCATGAGAAGCTTGAACCTCTTAGTGAGCGATGTATTTTCATCGGCTACCCTCAAAATCCTTTGGATATCTCTTCTATAGACCGAGTGACTATGTTGTCTTCGTTGCAAGGAGAGGGGTTTTCTGCGAAAGAGAACTCACATTCCAAAAGCACATTAGGAAGTAGATTGACCTTGAAGAGCTTCAAGAGTTAAGTGATGAAGGAACCTCAAACACTAATGCTCAAATCGAGGAGGAAACTCATGTTGAACCAGTTGACGAGTCTGTACCTCCGAGATGTTCCCGTTGAGTGAGTGTTCCACCTGTGTTATATGGTTTTCATATGACAACTGAAGGTGATATGTTTATCAGTGATAGTAGATTGATGAATTTGGATGAACCTAATAACCACAAGGAAGCCATGGCAGGCCCTGAGTCTGAAAAATGGAAATAGGTGATGGACAACGAGATTCAGTCCATGTATGACTATCAAGTTTGGAACTTGGTTGATAATGTACCAGGTCGTAAGACGGTCGGGTGTAAATGGATTCTTCAAGAAGAAGACCGACATGGATGGGAAAGTACACACATATAAGGCACGACTGGTTGCGAAGGGGTTTACTCAAACTCATGGAGTTGACTATGAGGAGACATTCTCACTAGTAGCGAAGATTAAATCTATAAGGGTGATGCTAGCCATAGCTGCATTTCACGATTATGAAATATGGCAAATGGATGTCTGTGACAACCCGAAATCTATTCCGTCAGTTTTAACCTTTTTCCATTAAAAGGCTTCGTTTTATTTAACTGTCCGTTAACCTTTTGGAAGAGGTTAATTATATGGGGACTATTATAATGACTTGGTAAGGGTTGAAACAAATTAGAAACACCCACTAGATGCCCTTAAAAATGTTTAGTTTCAACCAAGGCAAAATTTGACCGTTTAATCGGGTGCGACCAAAAAGCCCCGTTTAACGGCAGTATCGGGTAGATTTCCACTGAGCCCCAACTCCAAGCCATATATAAGGGAGAGTAAACTTCATTTCCACCTTTTTCACCATCTCTCTATACTCTCTCTCTACAACTTAGTTTCGAGCCAAAAATCGTCCGTTTCGAGCCCCAAACGAGTAAGCCACCTATCCTAACTTGTTATATAGCTTATCTAGCTTGCAAATTCGAGTTTAAAACATAAAATAGGGACAAAATGATGTGTTTACGGACCAAGAACACTCTTGGACCGTAAACACCATTTAATGGGGTTTTTAAGCCCCAAAACCCCTCCAAATTGCCCCTAAGGCTTATATATGACTTTTAGGCTTACATATTCGGACTTAAACACCTTGGAATGAGTTTTTGGAGAGTAAACTTGAGTTTATTGCCCAAGAACTTGCTTGGTCTGTAAAATCCTCTTCATGGGGAGTAAACTCAATTTTATGTGTTAGAAATGCCAACAAACACTTCCTATGGCCTTGGAAAAATGTCTAGAAGCAACCTCATTGTTGTAAAAGCCTTAAACTTCAATAAAACTAAGTAAGTAGTAGTTCACAGCCGTGAACTCCCATAGAGGTGGTTCATGGGCCGCAAACTCCCATTAAGTGCCCAAATGATGCCCTAACACCCCCATTTGGCTTGGAATAATGCTTAGAACTTTATACTCTATCATTTAAGGCTTAGATCCATGAAAGAAATGTCCAAGTGAGAGTTTACGGCCGTAAACTCCTTGTTTATGGGCGTGAACTCCTTAAATGGTCCCTTAAGAGCCTTAAACCCACTCATACACTTTGTATTTGGACCTAGCATAAATCTACAATTGATATAAGGCCTTAAAGCATCCTAGAACACCCTCACCATGAGTTTACGGCCGTAAACTCATGGGGAGTTGTCCCAGGGCCGTGAACTATGTATATAGAGTTTACTCTTGAAGAGTAAACTCCATTCCTAAGCCATTCACACCCTTAAATGTTACCCGGGACATCCCTAGCACTTTATCATAGTGTTTTCCGCACTTTAGGATGCGTTTACTTGTTTAATTGGTATTATATGTACTAGTTGTATGTACACATATGTTATCATATGTTAATAGGTCACTAAGTGTGTTCAAGTCTTTACTTGACACCGAGCACCCAACTGGCACCTTCGTCGGATCCACTTACACCAGGTGAGTTCATACCCATGAATGAACCTTTTAAATGTTTTTACATGTTTTATAGGGGGAATACAAGTTAAACATGCCAGTTATCATATCAATCATATGTGATTGATAACCCGCATGCACAAGGATTTACCACACTGTAAACTGTTTTACTGAGTAGGATACTATAAATGGTTTTCCTAAAATGTTTTCACTTGTTCAAATCTCTTATTTATATTGTTTTTATCAAAGTTTCATTAAAAGTTGTTTATAAAAGTTTTTCCCAAGTTTTCATCAAGGTTTCCTTTCATGTTATATACCCTCACTTGTTTCATACCGCTGCTTTCTTCTACTTAGTTTAAACTCCTATTTGATACGCTTTTACCTAGTGATGCGCTTCTTCTTCACTTATACTTGATCTCATTTACATTTCACTTATACCTATTAACGATTCCATTTCGGGGTACGCGTATACTTGTTGACACTTTTGCTTCACGATTCGCTTATACATCACGAGTCGGTTATTCCACACTATTCGTTTACATTTCACGATTTGGTTATTCCACACTATTCGTTTGCACTTCACGATTTGGTTATTCCACACGATTCGCTTATACATCACGATTCGGTTATACATCACGATTTGGTTATTCCACACGATTCGCTTATACATCACGATTCGGTTATACATCACGATTTGGTTATTCCACACGATTCTCTTATACATCACGATTCGATTATACATCACGATTTGGTTATTCTACACGATTCGCTTATACATCACGATTCGGTTCTACATCACGATTTGGTTATACTTCATGATACGTTTCCACTTGTTACACACTCAAACGTAGTTGGATGTATGCCTATGCTTGTTTAGATGTATATAAATAATGGTTGAAGGACATAGGAAGGCTTGTTCGCCCTATTTCCTTTTCTTCGTTGAGATGTGGTCTGGTGGGATCGGATGTCCGTCCGAAGGTCGTTTGATTCATTAGTCATATATTATGTATACACAAATAGACATACAGGTTTACATTAGTCAGTTTAGTTATGAGTCTCTACCGCTAGTTCAGCACTTATATTGGAAACCCACTACCCACTATTTGGGATGCATCTTCGGGACACGGCCTTCTCCGTCGTCTAGTTGGTAACCAGAATCTCCTGTAGGATGAGCGGACATTGTGTGTATAGATCTATACGGGATTGACACCCCCGCACCCTGACTGCTAGCTACAGTCCACGGCCAACCAAGCCAAGGGGTGACAAATGTCATATTTTATATAGACGGTTGCAGGGCGTTAGGTACTCTAGTGTCGGTTAGTTATGAGTATCCGAGGTTACCTTATAATTCATAGCCTTAAGGTAACGGTATTTTACACTGTATTTTACACTGTATGCTGGAAACCCACTCTCAGAGTCACACTGTTTTTAGACCTTGCTAAATGTAACTTTCATTTGGTACCCTCTGGAGTTTGTGTCTCCCTTTGATAAAACTGATTCAGTCGTGTCGTTTGTTCGATACTCTCCTGGAGTCTATGATTCCGTTTGCCTTAGTCAGCAGTCTTCACTGCTGAGGCATATGTTATTTCCCTGATTTCTCTTGCTTTGTTTAATAATCAAATTCTGTATTTTGATAATGATAGCGATTAAGGGAAAACTACTTCTTACCACATAACTACGTCCAGTCTTGGTAGAAGACTGCTTTATTTAATGAAAATATAGGATTTTCTGGAAAGGACTCTATTTCACTGTATACTTGAAAACTACTACTTATATAATGTTTTTGTATAAAATGACACTAAATACTTATGAAATCACCAGCATTTGTAAAAAATGCTGATACTTGCTTTTCAAATAACTTGTATTCTTAGGTCATCATTAGACAGGTACATCCCCGGAGCTTTTAACGAAGACAGTTTAGTACCAAGCCGCACCTATATTATTACTTGTATTGTTTTGATGTATTGTAGTGTAAACCATGTAAAACTATTACTATTAATGCAATGGTTGTTGTACTTTGATTACTATACTGCATATGTTGTGATACTTGACATGACGTCATCCACCCCAGAACGTTTCCGCCGTTCCGGTTTTTGGGTGTGACAGATTGGTCTCAGAGCATTGTTTCTAGTCAGCTAAGTATATCAATTCATAAAAGATATACAACCTATAAATACAAAGGGATAAAACACTATGACCAAGAATTATACTTTAAAATATAACCATATTTTACCAAAGTATAAGAACATCCAGAATCTAAACACTCGAACACAAGTATCACACGAAGAACAAGAATAAAAGTCTTCGGATGTTGAGCATTGCCATAAAACCTGGGCAGTTATGTAATCATAAGCTGGAATAAATGTAACCTGATCAACTACATTTATTCGAGATGCGATGAACGTGTGCTTGGTAGTGATAGTGGTGTTGCATCGAGTCTGAAACTTACAAACTAGGAATGCTAGAGCCAAACATAAAGTTTAAAATACTATAGGAGTATTTTGGAACACTAAAAGACTCACATTAATCCGATAATCATAATCAGAAGATAAGAAACCAACAAGAATTAAAATACCATAGGGGTATTTTAGGATCCATAACTAACCTTGCGTGAAGAAGTAAAAAGATCCTTATTGATATACCTACAATTACAGAGAGTATACTCCCAGGGTTATATATAATAAGGATCCCATATGCTAAGAATGTGTGGTTTCACCTTATTTCCTTTTCCTAGTTGGGATGTGGATCTAGAGTAGTATCACATATTCGAAGGCCTACCGGATCTAAGTTATATATGATTTGTATACTCTATGTAATTGTAGCAGGACTCGATATGGATCACTCAGTGAAATGTTAATAATCTCTTAGGATTCTTTAGACATTTCCATTCTCGCACGAAACCTGTAGAAAACCCTACCCACTTCAGTACTCGGCAGAAGAGTTGATTCCGGCCCTGAAGAAGTTCATTGAGAAGATTTCCAGTTCGGAAATAAATGAACTGGGTCTAGACTATTGAAATCACCAAGTGTTTATATCTTTTAGGGACATCAATGAGAAATTCGCGTAAACTTCCGAGATTTCCAGTCATCCATCATGAAGTGATGACACCCAGAGTCAGATTCGGAAGTAAGGCGGAGTAGAAATTCAATATGTCCATACGAGAAGAGAACCCTAGGTAACTACCCGAAGGAAACTAACGCCGGTCCCAGTCAAGGATACGAGATAGACAGAGGGAGCCAATACATGGAACCCGAGAAGTGTCTTTTCCTCGTGTTCGTCACGCTAATACACCTATAAAATAATACAATTTCGTGAGTTAGTGGCTACACTACTCACGCTATGTGTTAGGTAAATCGCCATTTCCCGATGCCAGAACACGATTAGAGCGATCGCCACACCTCTGTTGAGGTTGTTTAGTCATAAGCCCTCATGAGCCTTTCTTCCTGCGGTCTTCATTCCGAACGGTTCTCAAATCTCTCCAGGTCGGAGAGTGAAACCTTTCCCAGTATAAAGGTAACTTAGTAGGAACGAATCGCATCTTATGGCCTTTCCGATACCCATACTCCTACCTTGCATACCAGGACTACATCATAGGGATGTAGGTCGACACTCAGACAACCAGTACCAGAGGCACGGGAAAATTTTATGCCTAATACCGTCAGGACAGATATGTCTGGGGTTAGCAATCGTCTCTCATTATCTTGTGTTCCATTCCGTGTAGGAAAAACCATGCCTCCAAAGAAGCGTAACCAGTCCACAAGCAAGAAACCTACTCTCCTATTCGATGAAGCTACGTTTCAAGCTGCAGTCTCAGCAGCCGTAGCAGCTATCATGGCTCAGCTGAGTGCTAACAACGCCAATGTTAGCAAGAGCCCTATCGGGAATTCCGATCCCACGAATGGACAGCAGCAACAAAACTCTGTATACCCATCCACTCAAGAACCTCACTCAAATCCACTGAAGAGAAAGATCAAAATCGAGGAGGGAAGTACCTCGGCTCAAGGACCTTCTAAAGGGCAACGAGCTGAGGCAGTCAATACCCCTACCAACCCTTCCATCCCTACTTCAAAAAGACCATACCAAGGAAACCTTCCCCACCACGCCAAGTGTAGCTACCACCATCACGGTGTATGCCGGGAACTATATTGTGCTAGAAGCCACATGTTGGGGCATACTGCTCGCGTCTGCAGAACCCCGGTTGATTTCATTACATCAACCACCAATTTGACGACCAATCCAGTTTGCCGTCTATGTGGTGAGATTGGACACTTCAAGAAGGACTGCCCAACAAAAGGAAAAGACAAGGACACAGGAGGAGTCTAACTATAATACTTAGGGAGAAACATCAAGGAACCTGGTGGGTTTTTGGGACGTCTCTAAATCATAGATAACTAACCGAAAACATTAAAAGGCCAATTCAAATGTAAATATTCTTCCCAGTAAGGTGAAAGTCGCAGCACTGTTGTAAAATTTAAGATTCATTAGGTAAAACTATAATGGCTAAATATATATGTTACGACCATGTATAATTGAGATGGATAGACCTAGAGTGAGTGAATGCCGCCTCCTTTCCTGTTCCTCGTTTGGTTGTGGATTTAGGGCAGAGTCGCTCAGTCAACAGTCCTCCCCACCTCAATTATACATGACTAGTATATGTTAGGTGATTATAGAAATGCCTCGTGAAAACCCATTCATGAAAAGGTACTCTACTCAGAAACACTTAGGACTCTCTATAGTTCCGCGTCGACTCTACCGGTCCAAGTATCTGCGGCAGTAATACACAGGACGAAACTCGAGATGCCTAGAACTTGTGTGCTCATTCGGCACATGACTCTATTGATCCTCAATTTATGTCATGTCGAAGTATGCCAACTTCAACGCCTCTATCGATCATGGTTTGACGTAGTGCAACCATGTGTAAATCCCTAGTGCTGTGTAAAAAGAGCTTTCTCCGTAGCCATGTCGGCAAATAAATGTTCTTCCGAACCTAAACATAATACAAATAATCAAACCTAATGCGATCCGTCAGTCGTCCCTCCTATCTCAAACCTTCCTAAGTACCCAAGAGAAGGGTACCGCGCGCTGTTGACCGACCCCTCTTAGTCATATGGAAACCGAAGTGAAAGACACTGCAAGATACTCCAGAAGACAATAACCATCCGAAGCACACTCCGTAGATTCCCCAGTAAGATCCTTCGCACCTCACACATCAGGTTCGTGAAACCAGAGGATAGAACTCATGGGACTGACCACTATAACCAGGTATACACATAAAGGTGGTATATAGTTGAGATCAAAAAGATTTAAGATGTGTGCTTCCTCCCTACTCCCTGTTCCTCGTTGGGTTGTGGGTCTATGGTGGAGTCGCACAACTAAACATCCTGCCGACCTCAATTATATACGGCTTGCATACACCAAGTATTAGTGGTGAAGCCGAGTACGAGCTCTACCGCGAACCTCATTGTAAAGCCCTTCATCCTATTCCATAAAATAGGAGCTAGAGTCAAGAGAACCACTGCGGGTTGAGCTACTATAATGATGACAAATCCGAAATTGTTGTCATACCTGTTAAGCCCACATAGTAACTAACATCCACAGTTAGTAAAGAGATTAAAGTTCCGAGTGATGGGAACCTAGACTCACCAAATTTGACCTAGACCGGGAAAACTCAGAACCTTCGGAAGAGTAGTCGCAGTAGATGCTCGCACTACTCAAGCACTTCGTCCATCCCGTTACTGTCGAGTAGTGCCTAGGATCCTCCGCCCTCTCTCATGGAGGAAGTCACCGCCGCCTTGTAGGCAATAGACTGCATCCTCCGAAGAAAACACTAGAATACCCAGAACCACAGGATAACCTCCACAACCAAGAATACTTGATCAAAGTGAGAAAGTAGTTGCGTCAAGCCTCATGATCCATATCCCGAAGAGATTATAGACTTGACACCAACCTTGGTGTTAATCGAGGGGTTATGTAGGAGCAACCGCTTTCGGCACTAGAATAAACTAACGCCTTGGAAATTTGGGCATGTCTCACAAGATTCATTGGACTATCAGGTGTTCCATGAATGCTATCTCATGCAGAGATAGTAGAATCACCCCCAGAGATAGTCCAACGCTTGTCTGGTGAAACCCTATCTCCCCGGACCTGAGGGTTTCCGTTAGAAATACCTCAAGCATCAGAATTGCAGGTTCATTTTGCACGAGCTTGAGATAGACACTCTACAGCAAACAGATAACCATAGACGCGCAACCCATTCGATGATCTAGAAAGTCTCTAAAGGCCAATTGACAGGAAACGCGAAACCAAGAACAACCCGAGCCTCCTAAGAACCAACCTGAAGGACTACACTACCAGTATGAGAGAGAACGTTAGGAACTTCGGAATGGCGATCACGCCAGTCATGATCTTGCCATAGAAGTACACTATGTTCTAAGTATTGAAAAGCTCTACCCTTCAGAGAGCTTAGGACCGTCCGAGATCCTTTACGGAGATTGGTCCAACCCTCCTCAAACCAATACTACTTTCGGATATTCCACAAGTTTCACACCCGATCGATCCGCTTCTTAGACTCGATAAGTGCTTGCCCGACGTCACTCTTTGTATCCCACTCGTCTTGATAGAAACCATTGAGAACTCTAACTTCGTATACATACCTGTAGGAAATCGCTAACTGCACGAGACGGAATCTGCATCCCATAGGTGAAGGTTTGTTGGAATGACAGACACAGGCCAAATAGGAAGTACCCTCCTGCCTCTACTCGGTTATTCAAACCTACTTCCTTTCCTAAACCTGAATTTCAGGACGAAATTCCCTCTAACGGGGGGATGATGTGACAAACCGAAATCTATTCCGTCAGTTTTAACCTTTTTCCGTTAAAAAGCTTCGTTTTATTTAACTGTCCGTTAAACTTTTGGAAGAGGTTAATTATATGGGGACTATTATAATGACTTGGTAAGGGTTGAAACAAATTAGAAACACCTACTATATGCCCTTAAAAATGTTTAGTTTGAACCAAGTAAAAATTTGACCGTTTAATCGGGTGCCACCATTGACTGCTAGCTACAGTCCACGGCCTACCAAGCCAAGGGGTGACAGCTGTCATATTTTATATAGACGCTTGCAGGGCGTCAGGTACTCTAGTGTCGGTTAGTATGGTTATGAGTATCCCAGGTTACCTTATAATTCATGGCCTTAAGGTAGTGGTATTTTACACTGTATTTTACATTGTATGCTAGAAACCCACTCTCAGAGTCACACTGTTTTTATACCTTGCTAAATGTACCTTTCATTTGGTACCGTTTGGAGTCTGTGTCTCCCTTTGATAAAACTGAGCCACGCGTGTCGTTTTTTCGATACTCTCCTGGAGTCTATGATTCCTTTTGCCTTAGTCAGCAGTCTTCACTGCTGAGGCATATGTTATTTCCCTAATTTCTCTTGCTTTCTTTAATAATCAAATTCTGTATTTTGATAATGATAGCAATTAAGGGAAAACTACTTCTTACCACATAACTCCGTCTAGTCTTGGTAGAAGACTGCTTTATTTAAAGAAAATATAGGATTTTCTGGAAAGGACTCTATTTCACTGTATACTTGAAAACTACTACTTATATAAAGTTTTTGTATAAAATGACACTAAATACTTATGAACTCACCAGCATCTGTAAAAAATGCTGATACTCGCTTTTCAAATAACTTGTATTCTCAGGTCAGCATTAGACAGGTACATCCCCGGAGCTTTTGACGAAGACAGTTTAGTACCAAGCCGCACCTATATTATTACTTGTATTGTTTTGATGTATTGTAATGTAAACCATGTAAAACTATTACTATTAATGCAATGGTTGTTGTACTTTGATTACTATATTGCATATGTTGTGATACTTGACATGACGTCATTCACCCCAGAACAATTCCGCCGTTCCGGTTTTGGGGTGTGACAATGTCAAAGCCGCTTTTCTTAATGGGAAGTTGGCTGAAGATGTTTACATGAGTCAACTAGAGGGTTTTGTTGATGCAAAGTACCTTAATAGAGTGTGCAAGCTTGAGAAATCCATTTATCGATTGAAACAGACATCTCACAGATGGAATCCTTGTTTCGATTAGAATGTCAAAGTGTTTGGATTTTCGAGAAGCGAGGATGAGTCCTGTGTATATGTCAAAGCTAGTGGGAGTATAGTTAACTTTCTAGTATGTTATGTGGATGATATACTTCTCATAGTAAATGACATTCCATCCTTACAGGAGGTTAAGTCTTGGCTTGGGAAGTGTTTCTCTATGAAGGACCTTGGGGAAGCTACTTATATTTGGTGATAAGGATATTGAGAAACAGGAGTAAAAGACTAATAGGACTTAGTGAAAGTACCTTCTTGGAGATGGTGTTGAAGTGTTTCAACATGGAGAATTATAAGAAAGGTGACTTACCTATCAAAGCAATACCAAACTAAGTAAGGTTCAGAGTCCGAGTACAAAGGCTGAGATAAAAAGACGAGTCAAGTACCATATGCTTCCGCAGTTGTCAAGGGAATCTTGGTAAAGCTCACTGGACTACGGTAAAGAACATGCTTAAGTACATGTGAAGGACTAAGGACTAGGTCCTTACCCTTGGTGGGAGTGATGACTTAAGAGTGACAGGGTATAGTGACGCCAACTTTCAGACCGATAGATATAATTTTCGCTCTCAGTCGGGCTGGGTATTTACAGAGGAGAAATAACTTGGAAAAGTTCCAAACAGGATACTGTAGCTGATTCAATGTGAGAATCAGAGTACCTAGTAGCAAGCGAAGTGTCAAAGGAGGCGATATGGATGAAGAACTTCATTAGATACCTTGGAGTTGTACCAGCTGTAAAGGAGCCTATGGAGATTTTTTGTGACAGCGAGAGTGCAGTCACCTTAACCAAGGAACAAGGGATCATGGCAGATCCAGGCACATCAACATAAAATATTACTTCATAAGACATCGGATAGAAGGACTCCTCATAGTAAATAGGGTAATGTTAGAGGTGAACCCAACAGATCCCCTAACGAAGGCACTGAGTAGGGTTAAGCACTTGTAGCATGTGAGGACCATTGGGCTGAAGGTTGATATTAGTTTTTATGACTAGATAGCTGTGTAGAAACTTGTAATAGATAAAATGTAATTGACATGTGATGATTAAATAAAAGGAGTTTTATTTATGAGTAAACTTACTATCTTGTGTCAATTGTTTAGTATTGTTTCATTTTTCATGTTTTGACTTCCAGAATAATAAGATTATTCAAACTATCCACAATCGATCATACATTGGAAGTAGGTATTGAGGAAAGATTGTCATGAATTTGGCTTGTAGATTTTCTAAAGTGTTTAGACATAGCAAAAGGTTGCTACAAAATTGATGAGTGATCCTGAAATAAGATTTGATTATTGGACTAAACCCACGCTCAAATGAATCACTTCATGGAATTTATCACGAGTGATTTTGAGACGATAATATCATATAGTTTTCAAACCAAGATGTATGAGTTGTTGACTATGAGTTGGTTGTACATAGACAGTGCGAAAACGCATCAGTAACTTGATGTTATAAAACGTGCTATTGTGTATGATTTAACAACTAGTTAGTACAAGCATACAAGTCATAGTTTATCTATTCCTTTTATCCTTGGGGGATTAAAAGAAATATATTGGGCCCCTCGATGATTTTGTTTTGACTTATGTGTCGGGCCCGGTAAGGACTCAATTGATGTGTTCAATTAAGTTCTATGTCAAACAAATCGGAAATCGGGAAACAAACTGTTGGACAATAAGTATGACTATGTTCAATGTATTTTTCCGCATGATATCTTGAAAAACAGAGGATTATATGATCCTTTATCTAAATGGCATGTTAGAGTTCGACAATAGCTTTTAAGAGCTATGATTGCTAGTCGGTTCTTAAGTCATACTTGAAGTTATAATTATAAAACACATTGTTTTAACAAATTTTTCACATTTTAAAAACAATTTAATTCACAATATTATAAAACACATTGTTTCATATATTCAACATAAGTCAACAATCCCAAGATCATAACATATAAATAAAACTTCGTGCGTGTGTGTACTGATCATGCTGGCGCCTTCCCGCGATCCTCACAAATACCTGAAACACATAACACAAAACACTGTAAGCACGGAACTTAGTGAGTCCCCCAAAATACCACATATAACACATATTAGCCACTCAAGGCAATAACTCTGGTGGGCCCTTGGGCCCTAACTCTGTGGACCCCCTGGTCCTAGCTCTGTGGACCTTCCGATCATAAATCTGATATTTTCACAGCATAAATCTCATAGAAATAATGCAGTGCAACACATCACATAGATAACATACAAGATACTCTATCACATAACTATGGTTACCTACTCAAGGTAAAGTATAGTGAGAAGACTCACCTCGAATGTCTCAGCAATATCTCGCTCGTGTAAACACTGATCTAGCCTCTGCCTAAACACATAAATGATCATCTTAATCAATAACGGCTCTCTAGGCTAGACTAGATCCTTACATGTCCTCTAAGAAGGCTAAAAGACCATTTTACCCTTCAAACAGTCCACAAGTACAATTGTTGACCAAACCCTAAAAGACAACAAAAGTCAATGGTCAACCCTTTGACCAGACTCGCCGAGTGCACAATTGTGACTCGGTGAGTTCAGTCATGAACTCAAGTCCTCTAAATCCCCAATGACTTACCGAGTCACTTCCCCAACTCAGCGAGTCACCAACTGAGTGATTCATGGGGAAAACTATCCTACTCGCCGAGTCTGTTCTTGGACTCGGCGAGTTCATGCCATGCTCAAACTCAAATGACCTCTTGAGGTCAGTTCTGTTCCTCTAATCCAATGATCTGACCTTCCCAAGCATGATAATTACGTAAAGTTCAGATCTTGATGCTCATGCAAAGGCCCAAAGGCTCTATTTGGAGAAATAACCTCAAATATGACATCCTAAGCTCATGTCTCCTAATATCAATCATAAAGATCAAAGGGTTAAGGTCTTTGGACCTCTTTGGATCCAGATCCAAAGCCTCATTACAAAAAGGGACCAAATACTCATCCAATCAAGCCTCTAAGGGGTCTAGAAAACCCTAACTCCAAAGGTTAACACCAAAACTGAAGAAGGATCGAATCTACACCTCAAATATGAAATCCCTGGGCTCTGAAATCTACAGAATAACACCCTCTTCAGCTCCTTCTTGCCTTGGTCACCTTCTTCTTGCAAGAACACCTACACAAGGATCAAAAATGGCCTCTCCTCCCTCACAACCGTTCTAGCTCTCTTAGGGTTTCTCTCAAGGGTCTGGTAGCCGCAACTGAAATCTATAAAAGCCTTTAAATGGATCCCAAACCCAAGAAATTAGGGTTTCACTTAACAGCATGGACTCACCGAGTCCAAGAGTCGACTTGCCGAGTCCGGTCACCAATCCGGATAAAACCGGTGGTCCTACTCGGTGAGTCTAAGCATCATCTCGCCGAGTTCCTCCCCAAACTCAAAAAAGAATAAAATAATATACCTGGAATTCCAGATGTTACAACTCTCCCCCACTAGAATCAGACTTCATCCTCGAAGTCTCATTCTGCAAACAACTCTGGATGCTGCTCACGCATCTTTCGCTCCGGCTCCCAAGTCAGCTCGGACCCTCTCCGATGTTGCCACTGGACCTGCACAAGGGGCACTTCCTTGTTCCTCGGAACCTTGAACTTCCGATCCATAATTGAAACCAGTTTCTCAACGTAGTTCAGGCTTGCATCCACCCGGATATCCTCTAACGGTACCACTGCCGACTCATCGGCCACACACTTCCTCAACTGCGATATGTGGAAGGTGTCATGAATCTGACCTAACTCTGTAGGTAGCTCGAATCGGTACGCTACCCTGCCTACTCTTGCGATCACCCCGAATGGACCTATATATCGGGGCCCTAACCTTCCCCTCTTCCTGAATCGAATAACTCCTTTCCAAGGAGATACCTTAAGGAGAACGAAGTCAATAAGTTGAAACTCAAGCTCCGAGCGACGCCTGTCCGCGTAGCTATTTTGACGAATATGAGCTGTCAGCGATCTCTGCTTGACCTGCTGAATCTACTTAGTCGTCTAAAGCACTATCTCTATGTTGCCTATCACACGCTGCCCGACCTCTCCCCAACAAATAGGGGTCTGACACCTCCTCCCATATAATAACTCGAAAGGAGGCATACCAATGCTCGAATGATGGTTTTTGTTATATGAAAACTTTTCCAAAGATAGATACGTGTCCCAACTTCCCCCGAAGTCCAACACACATGCCCGAAGCATATCCTCGAGTGTCTGATTCGTCCGCTCACTCTGACCGTCCATCTGTGGGTGGTACGCGGTACTAAAATGCAGCCTCGTACCCAACTCCTCATGGAATTTCTTCCAAAATCTGGAAGTGAAACGCATATATCCATCTGAAACAATCGAGACCGGAACTCCATGCGTCTATATCACCTCCCTTACGTACAACTCTGCTAGCCTGTCAGCAGAAGAGCTCTCATTGATAGCAACGAAAAGAGCGCTCTTCATCAACCGATCAACGATTACCCAAATTGCAACGAAGCCTATCGCAGTCCTCGGCTATTTGGTGATAAAATCCATGGAAATCTGTTCCCACTTCCACTCGGGAATCTCTAATGGCTGTAACTTGCCATGCGGACGCTGATGCTTAGCCTTGACTCTGCGACAGGTTAAGCACCTCTCTACAAAACATGTGACATCCCTCTTCATACAGGGCCACCAATATTCTCTTTTCAGGTCCAAGTACATCTTAGTGGCCCCGGGATGGATCGAGAACCGTGACCTATGCGCTTCCTCCATCAGAATGGTGCATGCCCCACCCTCAAACGTCACCCAAATCCGACCCTGAAAGGTCAAAAGCCCTCGACTGTTGGCGACAAACTCGGTTACCTGCCCAACTACCTGCTCTCTCTTGCAGTTCTTTGGTCTCCCGGCCACAACCTGGGTCTCTCGAATGGTGTCCAACACTGGCGTCATTACTATCAATGTCATGCAAATGTCTCATATCAAGGCACTCTCCGCCCTACGACTCAGGGCATCGGCTACAACATTAGCCTTCCCCGGGTGGTATAGGATTTCACTCTCGTAATCCTTTACCACATCCAACCACCTTCTCTGGCGCATATTCAGGTTGGGCTGATCCATCAAGTACCTCAAACACTTGTGGTCTGTGTATATAGTACACCGGACCCCAACTCTAGATCGTGGGTGGGATACCACATCTCATGAGGCTTCAGCTGCCTCGATTCATATGCGATCACATGCCTTCTCTGCATCGGCACTGCACCCAATCTCGATATCAACGCGTCACAATACACCACAAAATCCTCCATCGCCTTCGGAAGGGATAACATCGGATCCCTCGCATAATCTATGGCGAAGAGTCTCAAACGAGGTCTACTGCTTCGGACCCCATGTAAAAGCAACACCCTTCCGGGTCAACATGGTGAGCGGCACATCAATCTTGGATAAATCCTTGATGAATATTCTATAGTAGCCGTCCAACCCTAGGAAACTCTTCATCTCGGTGGGGGATCTCGGCACCTCCCACCTCACCTGGAACTGAACCTCTCGTAACCAGAAATCGTACTTGGAGAATTTGGCATAAAGCCTCTCAGATCTCAGAACTCCGAGGATCTCTCTCATATGCTCCTCATGCTACGCCTAGATTTTGAGTACACCAATATGTCGTCAATGAACACGATCACCGAACGATTCAACATCGGCCTACACACTCTGTTCATGAGATCCATGAATGCAATTGTTGCATTGGTGAGCCCGAAAGGCGTCACCACAAACTCGTAATGCCCATAACGAGTCCTGAATGCCGTCTTCTGAATATCCTTATCTCGCACTCTCACCTGATAATATCCAGACCTCAAATCGATCTTGGAGAACCAAGAAGCTCCCTGTAACTGGTTGAACAAATCGTCGAACCTCGGTAAGGGGTAACGGTTCTTGACCATCAACTTGTTCAACTCCCGGTAGTCAATGCACATCCGGTGTGAACCATCCTTTTTCTTGACAAAAAGGATCGGAGCTCCCCACGGCGAGCTGCTCAGCCGAATAAACCCCTTCCCCAACACCTCCTAAAACTGCGAGGATAACTCCTACATATCTGGAGGCGCAAGGCGATAGGGCGCCTTGGCAATAGGTGCTGCCCCCGGAATCAAATCCATGCGGAACTCTACCTGCCTCTCGGGAGGCACACCCGGTAACTCCTCAGGGAAAATGTAACAACGTAAATTTCAAACAATTTTTCGCATAATATAAAAACATTTTCATTTAATTTTCATAAAACATCAATGTTTGAAACTCCAATGAATGTCATACAAATCATCCCAAGATCACATATCATAAAAATCCCATGTGTGTGTACTGATCAAGCCGGCGCCTTCCCACGGTCATCACTAGTACCTGAAACAAATAACACCAACACTGTAAGCACAAAGCTTAGTGAGTTCCCCAAAATACCACATATAACAAATATTAGCCACTCGAGGCTATAACTCTGTGGGTCCGTGCAACCAAACTCTGTGAACCCTCAGGTTCTAATTCTGTAGACATGCACAACATAAATCACATAGAATAATGCAATGCAACACATAACACATATATAGTATACAAACACTGTATCATAACTCTGGTTACCTACTCAAGGTAAAGTATAGTGAGAAGACTCACCTCGTGTATCTCGATACTCGTAAGTCCCGGAATCACTCGCGCTCAATCCTCCGAGCTATAATCCTCCTATAATACAATTTATATCTCTAATTAACACTTTCTCAACTAAGGTTGACTACCCCTATCAAGTCAACACTGGTCAACTCTGGTCAACGGTCAACGGTCAACTTGACCGGACTCGGTGAGTGCACTAGAGCGACTCGGCGAGTCTATACGTGTTCACTGACTCCCTCAGATCCTCTCATGGCACGTCGAGTACTTCCCTGACTCGACGTGTTCTACCTGGCATGAATTGTAGGACAACCACGACTCAACTCGCCAAGTCTCAAGAACAACTCGGTGAGTCCCATCTAACTCAGTCCACTCGACAACCCTCTCTGACTCACTGAGTCAACACCTTAACTCGGCAAAACCACTCGCTGAGTGGTTAAGGACAATCTTCATGCTACTCGCCGAGTCTGTTCTTCAGACTCGTCGAGTCCATGCCATACATTAACTCAAACTCGCTCCTAAGGTCAGATCCGCTCCATTAACTCATAGATCCAGTCCTTCCAAGCACATTCATCACGTAAAGTCACAATCTTGGCTACCATGCAACGCTTACAAGGCTCTTTTTGGTGAAATGACCTCTAAAATGGTAACCTAAATCCCCAACTCAAAAGGAAAGGCATAAAGCAGGGCATTTGGGACTCTCTGGACCTACTAAGGTCCAGATCTAGGTACCATTTCCCCAAGGGACCTCTCACACTCCAAATACAAGGAAAACAAGGCCTAAAGAAACCCTAGATTTGGCCATATCAACAAAAACACGAGAATAAGCTCTGAATGTTACCTCAAAAGCTTCCTCTGCTGAAATAGAAGTAAATCCAAGCTCCCCAACTCTCGTAGCTTGGCCTTCCTCTTCCTTTCTTGCAAACACACACAAAGATGGTGAATAATAGCCTCTTTTCTCACTCACAAGGACTCTCAAATGCTCTGGTGCTCTCACGGTCGAAGGTGGCCGCAATGAAGGGTTATAAGGCCCTTTAAATAGGGCTCAGGGCCGGGAAATTAGGTTTTCATTAAACAGCATGGACTCGCCGAGTCCACTCTTGGACTCGCCGAGTCCGGCCGCGAACCCGCGTCCAAATCCGCGATCATACTCGACGAGTTCTAGGCTCCAACTCGCCGAGTCCACTTACAAATTACAAGAAAAATAATGATTAATTAATACCTGGGAATCCGGCTGTTACAATTCTCCCCCACTACAACTAGACTTCACCCTCGAAGTCTTGCTCCGCAAATAACTCTGGATGCTGCTCATGCATCTCGCGCTCCGGTTGCCAAGTCATTTCGGACCCCTTCCGATGCTGCCACTGAACCAAAACCAGGGGTACCTACTTGTTCCTCAGAACCTTGATTTTCCGATCTCTAATGGCCACTGGTCTGTCAGCATAATGGAACCACTGCCGACTCATCGGCTATACACTTCCGTAGCTACGACACATGGAAAGTGTCGTGAATCTGCCCCAACTCTACTTGCAAATCCAAACGATAGGCTACCCGGCCTACCCTCGCGATCACTCAGAATGGACCAATATATCGGGGCCCCAACTTGCCCCTCTTCCTGAATCTGATCACTCCTTTCCAAGGAGAGACCTTCAGGAGCACAAAGTCACCGACCTGAAACTCATGCTTGGATCGGCGTCTGTCCGCATAACTCTTCTGACGACTCTGAGCGGTCAACAACCTTTGTCTGACCTGCTAGATCTGCTCTATCGTCTGAAGCACTATCTCTGTACTGCCCATCACGCGCTGACCCACCTCTCCCCAGCAAATGGGGGTCATGCACCTCCTCCCATACAACAGCTCAAAGGGTGGCATACCAATGCTCGAATGATGGTTGTTGTTGTAGGACAACTCTGCCAAGGGCAAGTACATATCCCAACTCCCCCCGAAATCCAACACACATGCCCGAAGCATATCCTTTAGCATCTGGATCGTCCGCTCACTTTGTCCGTCTGTCTGGGGATGATATGCGGTACTAAAATGCAGCCTAGTACCCAACTCCTCATGAAACTTCTTCCAGAATCTGAAAGTGAAACGCACATCACGGTCTGAAACAATCGAGGTCGGCACCCCATGCCGAGATACCACTTCCCTCACATATATCTCTGCTAACTTCTCTGCGGAAGAACCTTCACTGATGGCAAGGAAGTGAGCGCTCTTCGTCAATCTATCCACAATCACCCAAATTGCATCGACTCCCCTAGCGGTACTTTGCAATTTGGTGATAAAATCCATGGTGATCCGTTCCCACTTCCATTCGGGAACCTCCAATGGCTGCAACTTACCATGCGACCTCTGGTGCTCGGCCTTGACCCTACGGCAGGTCAAGCACCTCTCAACAAACCACGCAACATCCCTATTCATACAGGGCCACCAATACTCCTTTCTCAGATCCAAATACATCTTAGTGGCCCTCGGATGGATCGAAAATTTCGACCGATGAGCCTCCTCCATCAAAATGGTATGCGTTCCTCCCACAATCGGCACCCAGATACGCCCCTGAAATGTTATAAGCCCCCGACCATCGGTAACGAACTCTGAAACCAAACCAACAACCCTTTCCCTCTTCTACATCTCAAATTGCACAGCCTCGTCCTGCGCCCCATGAATGGCGTCCAACACTGGAGCTATCACGGTCAATCTCAAACATACATCCCGCAGCGGGGTGCTCTCCACCCTGCGGCTCATTGCATCAGCTACCACATTAGCCTTGCCTGGTTGGTACAGGATCTCACAATCATAATCCTTAACCACATCCAACCACCTTCTCTGACGCATATTTAGGTTGGGCTGATCCATCAAATACTTTAAAGTCTTATGGTCCGTGTATATCGTACACCGAACCCCATACAAGTAGTGACGCCAAATCTTGAGGGCGAGCACCACTGCCCCCAACTCTAGATCATGGGTGGGATATCTCGCCTCATGAGGCTTCAGCTGCCTCGATGCATATGCTATCACATGCCTTCTCTGCATCAGCACTGCTCCCAACCCCAAGATCGACGCATCACAGTATACCACTAAATCCTCCATTCCCTCCGGGAGGGCTAACACCGAGGCCTCGCATAACCTTTGGCGAAGCGTCTCAAAGGTGGCCTGCTGCTCGGGGCCCCATGAAAAAGCAACACCCTTCCGGGTCAACCTGGTGAGTGACACTACGATCTTAGAGAAATCCTTGATAAATCTCCGATAATACCCTGCCAACCCTTGGAAACTCCTGATCTCAGAGGGTGACCTCGGCACTACCCAACTCATCACCGCCTCAACCTTGGCCGGGTCGACCAATATCCCCTGCTGGTTAATGAGATGCCCTAAGAACTGGACCTCCCGCAACCAGAAATCACACTTGGAGAACTTGGCATAAAGCTTATCCGATCTCAGAACTCCGAGAACCTCTCTCAAATGCTCCTCATGCTGCTCTCTAGATCTCAAATATACCAGAATGTCGTCGATAAATACAATCACCGACCGATCCAGCATCAGCCTACACACTCGGTTCATGAGATCCATGAACACTGCCGGGGCATTGGTGAGCCCAAAAGGCATCACCACAAACTCGTAATGCCCATAACGTTTCCTGAACGCTGTCTTCTGGACGTCCTCGTCTCGCACCCTCACTTGATGATATCCAGACCTCAAATCGATCTTGGAGAACCAAGATGCTCCCTGCAACTGATTGAATAAATCTTCGATCCTCGGCAACGGGTAACGGTTCTTGACCGTCAGCTTGTTCAACTCCCGGTAATCAATGCACATCCGGTGTGAACCATCCTTCTACTTGACGAACAGGATAGGCGCTCCCCACGGTGAGCTGCTCGGCCGAATAAACCCCTTCCCCAGCAGCTCCTGAAGCTACGAGGATAACTCTTGCATCTCTGGAGGTGCAAGGCGATAAGGCACCTTAGCCATAGGCGTGGCCCCCGAAACCAAATCGATACTGAACTCCACTTGCCTCACAGGAGGCACACCCGAAAACTCCTCTGGAAAGACATCCGGAAACTCACGCACTATCGGAACCTCCTCCACTGACTTCGGCCTCTCGGAATCAACCCGCGTATCTGACACGTACGCCACAAAACCCTTACAGCCCTGTTGTAGACACTGTCTCACCCTAGCAGCCGAACAAAACGCCAATCCAGAACGGGTACCCTCGCCGTACACTGTAAGAACTCCCCCACTAGGGTCTCGTATGGTCACCAGCTGCCGCTCGCAGTCGATAACCGCAACAAATCTGCTCAACCAGTCCATGCCCACAATGACACAGACGTCACCCATCACAATAGGAACCAGATCAATCGGGAACTCAACACCAAAAATCTCGACCACACACCCTCGGAGAACCTCCGTGGCATATATCACTCTCTCATCAGCTATGGAAACTCTCAGAGGCCGACTCAACGCCTCACGACTAACACTGATATGCTGTCTAAAAGCCAAAGACACAAAAGACCGACTCGCACCCGAGTCAAATAACACCAATGCAGGTACAGAATTCACAAGAAAAGTACCTACGCATAACATAATATAAGCATAATATTTCAACATCAAAATAAATACACGAAAGAATACATCCCAGCCACGATATCGGGCGCTGCAAGGACCTCCTCCACAGTCAACTGAAAGGCTCTCCCTCGTGCCCTTGGTGCCTCGGCCTTCACTGGCCGAACCTCGGTAACTCTGATGGCGGCAGGGGCAGATCCCTGAGGTGTACCCTGAGCTGATCCCCGCAACTGCGGACACTCCGCCTTCCGGTGTCCGGTCTGATTGCAGTGAAAACACACTTCAAACCCCTTGGGGCAGTCCTTGGCCATGTGCCCCTCCTTGCCACACTTGTAGCAAGACCCAGCTCTACAAACCCCATCATGACCCTTTCCGCACTTTCCACAAGTGCAGCCCTTCTGGCTCCCTGGTTTGGGATCAGCGGGCTTGGCCCGCTTGGTTGCCGGCTGAGACTGTGTCGGTCGCCGATCCCTTCCCTGAGACTCCGCCTCCTCTCTGGCCTGAGTCTCTAGCTCAATCTCCCTCTTCCGGGCATTTATCTGAAGCTCGGCAAATGTCCGGTACGAGGAGTTCTTCACGAACTCCCTAATGCCTTGCCTCAAGATAGTCAGATATCTGCTCATACGTGCCTGCTCCGTAGACACGTGCTCAGGACAGAACATCGCCCTCTCATGGAACATCCTGGTAATCGCCGTAACAGACTCAGTACCCTGCTTGAGGGTCAGAAACTCCTGAGCCAAACGCTCCCTTTCCACCTGGGGAACGTACTCGTCTCGGAACATGGCAGTGAACCTCTCCCAGGTCACTACCGCAAGCTCAGTAGGCGTAAAGTGCGCCGTCACAAACTTCCACCAGTCCTTCACTCCCAAGCGAAGCTGGTTCAGCGCGAACCGAACTCTCAAATGCTCAGGAGATGAGCAAGTGAAGAAACACCCCTCTATATCAGAAATCCATCTCATAGCTGCCACCGGGTCCTGGGTCCCATCGAACTCTGGTGGTTTTGTGTTGCTGAACTCTCGGAACAGCAACGCATCACCACCCTGCGGCCTCGCAGCAGCAACAGCTGCGGTGGCCGCCGCAACTGCAGCCTCAGAAAGAGCAGCATAACGCTTGTCGAAAGTCTCAATTAGCGTGGTCTTAATAGACCCAAACATCTCAGGTATCTCTGCCCTGATGGCCGTAGCCACCTCCTCGTGGATGATCTGACGGATCTCCTCATCACTAGCCCCACTGCTCTCTGGCATATGACGTGTCCTCACCATGATCAACCTCTGAAATACAACATACGATATATTAGAACCCATTCGAGCATATTCACACTTGAGAACTCTTCCCTCCTCTATCCTTGGCATTCAGAAGGTTCTTATCTGAACTGTACACCGCTCCGGTGTTTTTAGTAGTACGGGCCCAATACTACTGTCCGCACCGTCTCAGTATACACCCCAAATCTTCCTCTTCGGACTCCAAGTCCCAAGTACTCCATCATTCTCTAACAGATCTCTCATAAGCTCCTCGCCGCTACCTATTCACTCTCAAGCATCTCATAGCAGCTCACCTTGCTAGGCTAAGGCATCACAAATCAGGGCAGTCTAGTCCTAATAGGAATACCTAGCCTGCTCTAGCAAGGAAATACATCATATCAATCTCACAATCATATAATATAAAGGTATTTTGGGAAATCACCGTTCGGGCGCTGACTGATCGTACACACGTTTCTACTCTGAGTTTCTCTAAAAAGCTTTTACTTCATTTATAAAATTTGATTCTCTTTTGAAAATGTTTTCAAAATCATCAGTTTGAGTTCAAATACCCCCGAAGGTGTACCCGAATCCCTCAAACCAAGGCTCTGATACCAACTTGTAACAACGTAAATTTCAAACAATTTTTTGCATAATATAAAAACATTTTCATTTAATTTTCATAAAACATCAATGTTTGAAACTCCAATCAATGTCATACAAATCATCCCAAGATCACATATCATAAAAATCCCATGTGTGTGTACTGATCAAGCCGGCGCCTTCCCACGGTCATCACTAGTACCTGAAACAAATAACACCAACACTGTAAGCACAAAGCTTAGTGAGTTCCCCAAAATACCACATATAACAAATATTATCCACTCGAGGCTATAACTCTGTGGGTCCGTGCACCCAAACTCTGTGAACCCTCAGGTTCTAACTCTGTAGACATGCACAACATAAATCAGATAGAATAATGCAATGCATCACATAACACATATATAGTATACAAACACTGTATCATAACTCTGGTTACCTACTCAAGGTAAAGTATAGTGAGAAGACTCACCTCGTGTATCTCGAAACTCGTAAGTCCCGGAATCACTCGTGCTCGATCCTCCGAGCTATAATTCTCCTATAATACAATATATATCTCTAATTAACACTTTCTCAACTAAGGTTGACTACCCCTATCAAGTCAACACTGGTCAACTCTAGTCAACGGTCAACGGTCAACTTGACCGGACTCGGCGAGTGCACTAGAGCGACTCGGCGAGTCTATACGTGTTCACTGAGTCCCTCAGATCCTCTCCTGGCACGTCGAGTACTTCCCTGACTCGACGAGTTCTACCTGGCATGAATCGCAGGACCACCACGACTCAACTCGCTGAGTCTCAAGAACAACTCAGCGAGTCCCATCTGACTCAGTCCACTCTACAACCCTCTCTGACTCACTGAGTCAACACCTTAACTCGGCAAGACCACTCGCTGAGTGGTTAAGGACAATCTTCATGCTACTCGTCGAGTATGTTCTTCAGACTCGGCGAGTCCATGCCATGCATTAACTCAAAATCGCTCCTAAGGTCAGATCCACTCCATTAACTCATAGATCCACTCCATACAAGGCTCCTTTTGGTGAAATTACCTCTAAAATGGTAACCTAAATCCCCAACTCAAAAGGAAAGGCACAAAGTAGGGCATTTGGGACTCTCTGGACCTACTAAGGTCCAGATCTAGGTACCATTTCCCCAAGGGACCTCTCACACTCCAAATACAAGGCAAACAAGGCATAAAGAAACCCTAGATTTGGCCATATCAACAAAAACACGAGAATAAGCTCTGAATGTTACCTCAAAAGCTTCCTCTGCTGAAATAGAAGTAGATCCAAGCTCCCCAACTCTCCTAGCTTGGCCTTCCTCTTCCTTTCTTGCAAACATACACAAAGATGGTGAATAATGGCCTCTTTTCTCACTCACAAGGACTCTCAAATGCTCTGGTGCTCTCAAGGTCGAAGGTAGCCGCAATGAAGGGTTATAAAGCCCTTTAAATAGGGCTCAAGGCCGGGAAATTAGGGTTTCATTAAACAGCGTGGACTCGCCGAGTCCGGCCGCGAACCCGCGTCCAAATCTGCGATCATACTCGGCGAGTTCTAGGCTCCAACTCGCCGAGTCCACTTACAAATTATAAGAAAAATAATGATAAATTAATACCCAGGAATCCGGCTGTTACAGAAAACATCAGGGATCTCGCGCACTATCAGTACCTCATCGACTGACTTCGGTCTCTCTGAATCAACTCTCGTATCCATCATATAAGCCACAAACCCACTACAGCTCTACTGTAGACTCTGCCTCGCTCTAGCAGCTGAACAAAACGTTGAACTAGTATGGGTACCTTCGTCATACACTGTAAGAACTCCCCCACTAGGGTCTCGTATGGTCACCAGCTGTCGCTCGCAATCAAAAACCACTCGAAATCTGCTCAAGCAATCCATGCCCACGATAACACAGACCTCCCCCATCGCAATCGGGACCAAATCAATAGGAAATACAACGCTGAAGATCTCGAGTACACATCCTCGAATCACCTCAGTGGCATACACTACTCTCTCGTGCACTATGGAAACTCTCAAAGGTCGACTTAATTCCTCTCGACTAATACTGATGTGCTGACTAAAGGCTAAAGATACAAAAGACCTACTCGCACCCGCGTTAAATAACACCAAGGCAGGTATAGAATTCACAAGAAAAGTACTTATGCATATCATAATATAAGCACAATATCTCAACATAAAAAAAAGATACATGAAAATATGCATACCAGCCACAACGTCGGGTGCTGCGTGGACCTCCTCCGCGGTCAACTGGAAGGGTCTCCCTTGTGCCTTCGGTGCCTCGGCCTTCACCGGCCAACTCTCTATAGCTCTGATAGTAGCAGGGGTAGATCCCTGAGATGCTCCCTGCGCTGACCCTCGTAACTGCGGACACTCTACCTTCCGGTGTCTGGTCTGGTTGTAGTGGAAACAGACTGCAAACCCCTTGGGGCAATCCTTGGCCATATGCCCCTCCTTTCCACATTTGTAGGAAGACCCTGCTCTGCACACCCCGTCATGACTCTTGCCGAACTTGCCACAAGTGCGACCCTTCTGGTTCCCTGTCCTTGAATTAGCGGGCTTGGCCCGCTTAGCTGCTGCCTGAGACTATGCCGGTCACCTGTCCCTCCCCTGAGACTTAGCCTCCTCCGTAGCCTGAGTCTCCGGCTCTATCTCACTCTTCCGAGCATTTTCCTGATGCTCGGAAAATGTCCGGTATGATGAGTTCACTGCAAACTCTCGTATATCCCTCCTCAAAACGCTCAGATATTGGCTCGTACATGCCTGCTCGGAAGACACATGCTCTGGGCAGAACATCGCCCTCTCATGGAACATCCTGATAATCACCGTAACAGACTCAGTACCCTGCTTGAGGGTCAAAAACTCATGGGCCCAACGCTCACTCTCCACCTGGGGAACATACTCCTCTCAAAACATAGTGGTGAACCTCTCCTAGGTCACTGCAGCAAGCTCAACAGGTGAATAGTGCACCGTCACAAACTTCCAACAGTCCTTCGCTCCCAAGCGAAGCTGGTTCAGCGCGAACCGAACCCTCAAATGCTTAGGACATGAGCATGTGAAGAAACACCCCTCAATGTCTGAAATCCACCTCATCGACGCAATCAGATCCTGCGTCTCGTCAAACTCTGGTGATTTTGTGTTGTTGAACTCCCGGAACAACATTGCATCACCACCCTATGGTCTAGCCGCAGCTACAGCTGCAGTGGCTGCAACAACAGCAACATCAGAAAGAGCAGCATATCTCTCATCAAAAGTCTCTATGAGCGTGGTCTTTATAGACCCAAACATCTCTGGTATCTCTGCCCTGATGGCCGTAACCACCTCCTCGTGAATGATCCTACAAATCTCCTCATCACTAGTATTGCTGCTCTCTGGTGTAAGGCATGTCCTGACCATGATGTCTCTGAAATACAACGTAAGAAAATATCAGGGACTCACTCGAGTATACTCGCACTCGATAACTCTACCCTACTTGATCTCTGATGCTCCAAGGATTCTTACTTGGACTATGAACCGCTCCGGTGTCTTCAGTAGTACGGGCCCAATACTACTATCCACACCGCATCAGTATACACCCCAAGTCCTCCTCCTAGGATCCCAGATTCCAAGTACTCTACTCTTACTAAGCATGGTCTACTCTCCAACAGATCTCTCATAAGCCTCTCGATTTTATCTTCCTCCTCTCAAGCATCTCCTAACATCAACCCCTAGGCTAAGGCATCACAAATTAGGCCACTCTAGTCCCAATAGAAATACCTAGCCTACTCTACCATGCAAAACATATCATATCATCTCATAACATATAACATAAGGGTATTTTGGGAAATCACCGTTTGGGCGCTAGTTGATCGTACACACGGCTCTGCTCTGCTCTTTTCAAATTCTTTTACTCTTTTATAAAACTTTGTTTCACTTTTTTTTTTGAAAAATATCTCTCAAATCCTCATTTTGAGTTCAGATACACCTGAAGGTGTACCCAAATCCCTCAAACCAAGGCTCTGATACCAACTTGTAACGCCGTGAAATTTCAACAAATTTTCACATTTTAAAAACAATTTAATTCACAATATTATAAAACACATTGTTTCATATATTCAACATAAGTAAAAACTTCCAAGATCATAACATATAAATAAAACTCCGTGTGTGTGAACTGATTATGTCGGCACCTTCCCGCGATCCTCACAAGTACCTGAAACACATAACACAAAACACGGTAAGCATGAAGCTTAGTGAGTTCCCCAAAATACGACATATAACACATATTAGCCACTCAAGGCTATAATTCTGGTGGGCCCTTGGGCCCTAACTCTGTAGACCTCCTAGCTCTGTGGACCTTCCGGTCCTAACTCTGATATTCTCACAGCATAAATCTCATAGAAATAATGCAGTGCAACACATGACATAGATAGCATACACCATACTCTATCACATAACTCCGGTTACCTACTCAAGGTAAAGTATAGTGAGAAGACTCACCTTCGATGTCTTGGCAATATCTCGCTCGCGTAAACAATGATCTAGCATCTGCCTAAACACATAAACGATCATCTCAATCAATAACGACTCTCCAGGCTAGACTAGATCCTCACATGTCCTCTAAGAAGGCTAAAAGATCATTTTACCCTTCAAACAGTCCACAATTCCAATTGTTGACCAAACCCTAAAAGTCAACAAAAGTCAACGGTCAACACTTTGACCGGACTCGCCGAGTGCACAATTGTGACTCGGTGAGTTCAGTCATGAACTCAAGTCCTCTAAATCCCCAATGACTTACCGAGTCACTCCCCCAACTCAGCGAGTCACCAACTGAGTGATTCATGGGGAAAACTATCCTAGTCACCGAGTCTGTTCTTGGACTCGTCGAGTTCATGCGATGCTCAAACTCAAATGACCTCCTGATGTCAGATCTGTTCCTCTAATCCAATGATCTGACCTTCCTAAGCATGATAATTACGTAAAGTTTAGATCTTGATGCTCATGCAAAGGCCCAAAGGCTCTATTTGGAGAAATAACCTCAAATATGACATCCTAAGCTCATGTCTCCTTTTATAATTCATAAAGATCAAAGGGTTAAGGTCTCTAGAACTCTTTGTATCTAGATCAAAAGCCTCAACACAAGAAGGGACCAAATGCTCATCAAATCAAGCCTCTAAAGGGTCTAGAAAACCCTAACTCCAAAGGTTAACACCAAAACTTAGGAAGGATCGAATCTATACCTCAAATATGAAATCCCTGGGATCTGAAATCTACAGAATAGCACCCTCTTCAGATCCTTCTTGCCTTGGTCACCTTCTTCTTGCAAGAACACCAACACAAGGATAAAAAATGGCCTCTCCTCCCTCACAACCGTTCTAGCTCTCTTAGGGTTTCTCTCAAGGGTTTGGTAGCCGCAGCTGAAGGCTATAAGAGCCTTTAAATAGATCCCAAACCCGAGAAATTAGGGTTTCACCTAAAAGCGTGGACTCACCGAGTCCAAGAGTCGACTCGTCGAGTCCGGTCACCAATCCGGATAGAAACCACGGTCCTACTCGGTGAGTCTAAGCATCATCTCGCCGAGTTCCTCCCCAAACTCAAAGAAGAATAAAATAATATACCTGGAAATCCGGATTTTACACTTATCCAAGTGGGAGACTGTTGGATTATGCATCTAAGTCCATAACTATAATTGGTGTGTACTTGACCCGAGAGTAGCATGGTCCATTTGGGTGGCATTCACCTAAACAATATGATAGGATGGATATTTGAGAAAGAGGTGATTTATGATTTATTAATATATTATAAGTATAATGTATTAATTGAGAAATTATATTATTTAATTAATATTAATCAAGAATTAATTTGGCATTAATTTAGTAATCAAAAGAGACTAATTAAATTAACGGGGACTGATTATGTAAATTAGTGATACATATGGTTTGGGCTATTGAACCATGATTAGTTAAGTTTATGTGAGAGTCCATGAAGAGTTAGTCCACATGAGTTATGGATCATAAGCCTATGTGTATGAATTAGGGTTAAATATCACTCTTCGAATTCTAACACTATGTATGTCACCCCTTAGACCCCAAAATCGGATGGATAAGTAATATAGCAAGAGTATAGCCAATTTTAGGGTGTTCCTAACCTCTCTCTCAAGTCCTCCAATTGTTGGTGGTATTTTGTGAAGCATTCAAGTTGTATGCTAGATAGGCTTCACGATTTGGATAAATTAAATTTGCATGTATAACTAGAGAAAACTTAAATCCAAAGTATTAGGGTTGTATGTGCACCATAGGGATCTTATAGTGCTCAAACCCCATCATTACTTGACAACCACAGATACAGATAAACAGACATATAGATATACTAATAAAGTTATCTGCCAAGGTTGTACTTGTCAACCACAGATACGGATAAACAGATGAATAACATGTATATTTGATACGCGTAAACATAAAAGTGTACGATACTTGTTTAAACAGTTAATAAAACATAGGGCGGTGTACACAAGCACGTGTATGAGCCTAAGATACAAGTTCTAAAACTTGTATAAATATATCAACCTATATATTTTTGTATACGTATGAGATATATTGAAACTACCAAGTTGATAACTGTCTATACAATCGGAGAAAAAGAAAGAATGTCGATCCTAGGCAAGGTTCGATTGGTGTTCGTCATTAGATCCAGAATATGAAGCGAACATGTACAAGAATCTCACAATAAAGCTTTGATTTTGACTAATTGAGAAGGCAATTGATTGAAAAAAATAGCAACACGGTGGTGACGGTGGTTTGCTAGCGGTGACAGCCTCCTGCTGTCACCATTCCTCCTGTTGTTACGAGAATGAGATAAGGAAAAAGGATGTGGGTCTGTGGTGGTTTAACCGTGGCAATATGCTTCTTAGTGGCCCAAAACCACCTCTAGTGGAGATCGGGAAGAGAGGCTTGCGAGTGTTTTTTCCTTGATTTGAAAATTGCTCAAAAATATAAGGGAACAGGGAATGTTTAGAGCTGGAATAAAGAGACGAAGAAAAAAAAGAGACTGGAAGACCCGATTAACAATAGGTAAAGAAGTTCTTTTCTCTTTCTTTTGTTTTGTAAGAAATCGATGAAGAGGAAAGGCTTGAAGTCTTATTCATTTGTTTGATTTCTCAAGAACAACACCTCCAATGGAGGTGTTCTTAAACGGCATGAAGAAGAAGAAAGTGTGTTCTATCTCTTTACTCATTGTTTCTAATTGTTTTATTGTTACTAAGAATGAATTGTGTGTAGCTTTGTGATTGAGTATGGAATTGATTCTTTTCTATGTATTTTTTAGAAGATGATTGTGTTTGAGTGTTTGTTTGGATGTTCATTGATAGGAATGAAGAATGTAAAATGATGTGAGGGTATCTCTTGTGACAGAGAAAAGGAACACATTTTTTTCTTTTCAGTTTGAGTGTAGTTTTTCATTAGCCTTGTGTGTAGTTTTGGATGTTGGTTATTTTAATAGCTGTCTTTTAGTATAGTATTTGTATTTGTGTGAACTATGTAAATAATATATTTATGTATGTATTTTGCGTATGAATTTACATAATGTATTTATTTGGATTTAGAAACAATGTATTTTGGTGAATTATTTAAATTTAAAGTCATATATTATGAAATGTGAAACTTATTAATTTATTAGACCTTGGTTTAAAAATTGACACATATATACCATATGTTTATGAGATATACATCGAATCGTGCCATCTTATCGATTCGTATAAATTTTCTAAAAGTGCCTGCTAAATGTCCAGGTCGTGGTGATTCCAAAAATGCAGATGGAATTAAATTCTGACATACGAAACTCCACAAAATGATATTTAAAGTTTCGCATTTAATTAACCTGAAGACGTTTGATTTTTTACCTTTTAAAATATTCTTATAAAAAATAATTCAAATATGAAAGTAAATATGAGGTTATGACATGAGTCCAAAATTGATTTTAGAATTTCAATTCGAGGTGTGCAAGTCCCTCAACGGATAGAAATGGTTTTAGTGGTTTTAAGAAAATCAATATTATATCGGTTTTTCATTCTTAAAATGGTCGTGTCTTTTTCATACGAACTTCGTTTTGGACGTTCTTTATATTTTTGGAAACAGGGGAACGCATAATATAATATTTTAATCTTTGTTTTGCTCAACACTGTTTAATGCAAAATTTCAGCTTTTCAGACGTATTAATTAGCATTGTCGTTTAGGTGGTTTGATTCAGTTGAAAGTTCACACATTTAGAAGTAAGGTATCATTTGACATGATATAATAATTAAAATAAAATTGTTTATATTACTTTAGATGCACTAAAACTCAATAAGTCAGGTTATCATGAGAATCACTGTGAATTGGCCGGTTATAATTTTTTGCCCTAAGTTTGGGATGTCACATCTACGTTCAAGGGCAAGACCTGAAGGGATATGATCCATACATGCTCTCCAAACAAACCTAATATTTTGAATGGGAAACAATTTAAATCAAATGGCATGGTTGCTCACACCACAAGTCAATTTGGAATCAATAATAAAGCATGTAATGAGACTCTCCAGCTAGGGATGACTCTCTAGCTCCACGTGATTCCCTAGTGTGAGATCCTTTAAGAAATAAGCCATGATTTCTTTTTGTCTAAAGCAAAGAGAAGAGGGAACCAGTTTGAAAAGGAACCTTACCTTTCTAGTTGTCAAGCCAAAAGAACGATTTAGATCTAGAGCCAACATTACACTAAAGAAGTTTGACCACTAAATCTTCAAAAACTTGCAAACCCTTAGAAACATTGAACCAAATTCCTAGCATTGTCTTTTATGCCAAGTTTGAAAGAGGGTTTCTTTATAGATTTTGGATGGTAGAAATAAAGAGGCTCCATAGAGGAAATCCATCCGATTTAAACCACTAAATGTAATTGAAAAGGAGAGATATGTTGTTGTCTTTAAGGGAGCCAGCACCCAAACCTCTTATATCTTTTAAAGCAAGAACCACGATCTACCCAATCCAATTAATCTTGTTGTTTTCGTTGTTGCTTCCTCATGAAATTATTCTCCGGGTTTGTTCAAGAGCATCAAGAAGTGAGGACATGGCTTTAAACATGCAAAAATAGTAGAGTGCGATGCTCTCAGGAACCAGTTTCACTAAATTCAACCTGGATAGGGTTTATAGGTTACAAAAATCATGTGATGGAAAATAACTTAACTCTTAAGTTTACATGCAACCTAATTAGATCAATGTTTTCACTATTGAATGCTATAATCTATGAACATCAAGGAACCCTATGGAAACCCTAGTATTATCGAAATTCATAGGAAATATAAGGTTTACATACCTTTTGATTATTCTTTTAAGTAACCAATGAAATCCTTTTTCAAAAGCTCTTGGAAGCAAGCACCAGAAATCTTGTGTCTCTGATGGTTCACACCCAAGCCCTAGCTACTAAGGAAACTTTAAGAGAGAGACGAGAGGGGATGCAGTTTTTTGAATTCCTTCTTTGCATATGAGTGGTTGAAATTGGAGAGCCTAAAGGACCATATTTATAGTTGATAGGAAAACCTATATAACCCTTATCTGAAATAAAATAATATTATTTCAAATCTTGTATTTATCTAGTTTCCTAATTATCCATATTATACATATGGAATATTCCCGAAACCCTATGGAGCCTCCAATTTTACGCCAATCCTATGAATATTCTAGAATTATTCTTGCTCAACTATTGAATAGGTACATTTTAAGTCGTTACACTTTTAATAAATCCATGTAATCCCAAAATTACTAATAATTACTTTCTGATTAATTCTTATTTAATTAATATTATTTTTAATTGATATATTATTCTCATAATATATTAATAAATTATTTATTGCTATTTATTAACCATATAATAAATCAATAAATCAGCCTCTCTCTCTAAAAGTGCGGCAACCTGAAATTTTCTATCATGTTCAGTCAAATACTTCATTGAAAGTCAAACTCATTTATGCCATCTTTTAGCATAATTAGGAGTCTGTTAGAGCATTCCGAGCCTTGTACACTTAAGGAATAAGAGTTAGAATGTAACTGCTAAAGCCTCAACACTAAAATTCATGCCCTAAGCTCCATAAGATGGAGTTTACGACTGTAAACATGGAGTTTATGGCTTTAAACTCAAGACGGCCATGAACTCCCACCCATATATATGATTTTTGATCATTTCTAGCCATTTTCTCACTTCTCAAACCCAAGAACTTTAGTTTTCTCTCAGGTATCATTGGGATCTTCATCCCCGATCTTCAAAACTCGTAAGTTTCTTGCCCTAACTAGTTGATATCTTACATGAATGAGTGATGTTACATGATTTCATCCATGAAATCATTCCATTTTTTAGATCTTCAAGTTTCACGAAGAACACACACTAGTGTTCTTGGCCAAAAACGACAATTCAAGCTCCTAGATCGTCAGTACTCTTGATCTAACTCGTTGTACACTAGGTTTAACATATTTAGAACTTAGAAATCACAAAGAAACATGTGATCAAAGGAGTTTACGGCCAAGACATGTTCTTGGGCCGTAAACCCCTATAAGTGGGGCAAAATGCACCCTAGTCCCTTACCAAGCCTTGGAAGTTAGTCTAGAACCATACCCCATTGAACTAGGAGCTTCAAGCAACGAAATGGTACTTCATACCATGAGTTTACAGTCGTAAACTCATGGGGAAGTGGTCCCCAGGCCGTAAACTCAAGTTAAGGTCATTCTTGGACCTTAAACTCACCTAGCCTCTTGTTTAAGCCTTGGAGCACTTAACCACTTAAGACACATTGCCTTTAAGCCTCAAATGGAGACCCATTAGAGAGTTTACGGCCATGAGTAAACTCCCATGGGCCGTAAACTCCAACAAGTATGGTCCATGGACCATAAACTCAAATATGATTTCTTGCAATCCTTTGTTGCAACCCAATGGCCTCCTAGCACTTTGACTAAAGTTTTTTCCTCACATTAGGATGTCTTAACTTGTCTAATTAGTGTTATAATCACTAATTGTATATATACATATTTCTTTATATGTTAGTAGGATCATTTTGTGTGTTTAAGTCTTTACTTGACACCAAGCACTTGTCCGACACTTCCATACGATCCACTCACTGCAGGTGAGTTCATACCCCTTAATTAACCTTTTAAATGTTTTTAAAAGTTTATAAATGCTTTTATGGGGGGGATAGAAGTTTTATCATGCTAGTTATTATATCAATAACGTGTGATTAATAACTAGCATACAAATGGATTTACTACACTTTTAGCTGTTTTACGAAACTTATTACTTCAAATGACTTCTCAACCATTTTTACATGTTAAAACTCTTTATCAAACTGTCTTACATACTATATGTTTCCTTTCAAACTCTGTTACAATTGTGTTTCAAACAAAGGTTTTCTTATACTTAAAATTGTCTTATCAAACAAACTACTTTCAAACCGTTTTATAAACTGACATCAAGTCATCATTTCTTACTTATTAAACTTTTAAAAGGTTTTACTAAACTTATTTTATACTTTTATATTGTCAAATGCATGCCCATATATGTATAGTTATATAAGTAATGTTTAAAGGACTTAGGACGAATAGCTCACTTTATTCCTTTTCCTCATTTGAATGTGGCTTTAGGGTATCGGTTATTAAGCCGAATGTCGTCTAAATATTAGTTATATATCATGTATACATATATAGACATAAAAGTTCCATCAGTCAGTTCAGTACCTTTGGGTAGAAAAGTCATACTTTCGGTTATACACGTACATTACTAGTAACTATAATAGGTATAGTTAGGAGATACTACTTACTATTCCAAGTACAAGGAATCACACAAGAGTCAGTTCATTCATGAGTCTATACTAATACAATACATACTATATGAAGAGATACAATTACAGAAATACAATTACAATACACGATAACAGAACAAACATATTAAGGTGCTATAGCATGGAACAAGTAGATAATCTAACTATACCAATGAATCACTAACGCATTGTTCTAAAAAAAAGGTGATAGTTATACTGGGTATACGAGATCATATAATCATAATGTGGATGTTCATGGTTTGCGATCATTGCAGGGGTCACGTTTGGTTCCCAGAATCTTTTGACAGGGAGAGCATTTAGTATGGGATCTAGCCATCACATTATACCTTAATACTTAATTTAAGGCAATTAGTACAATAGTAGTAACTTATTACAAATACTACAATACTTACATACGACAAATACAAAAGGATACAATTCCAGTTATTATATTATTTTCCATATTACCTTTACTTTGTGTCACATTCACATAATCAATGAGGTAGATTAGATTTGAGTAATAATAGTTGCAGAAGTAAAAACCTTCACTTAACTAGAGGTTCATACTTTCAAAACAGGCAGGTCTTGGTAGAAGGCTACTTTCAAAACAGTCGGGTCTTGGTAGAAGGCTACTTTCAAAACAGTCGGGTCTTGGTAGAAGACTACTTTTTATACTAGTAGGAAATATGGGATTTTCTAGGGTTTTCAAACGTTTACAATTACTTACAAACATTTTGAAACATTTACAAGTCGTTTCTTTACAGTTTTAAAAGTCAAAGACACATAAATACTTATGAATTCACCAACTTTATTGCTGATACTTGCTTTTAAAAAAACTTGTATTCTCAAGTCACAAATAGACAGGTACGACAACCAGGTTTTGTGAAGACAGAGCAGTCAAGAATCGTCTTTTATTTTGATTATTCATTTTTGGTGTCTTATAAACTATACAATGAAGACACTTGTATTAAAATTATACTATTAATGGAATGGATGATGTTGTTGCTTGTTTACTATTATGCATTGTTGTGATACTATACATGATGTCCTACGCCCCAAAACATTTCCACCGTTCCGGTTTTGGGGTGTGATAGATTAGTATCAGAGCTCTGTTTATAGTGAATTGAGTATATCAACCCATAAAATATAGACAAACTATAAAAACATCAGGATTAAAATACTCTGACCAAGAGTTATACTTTTAAATAATAAAATATTTAACCGAAGTATACATACCTACGTTCATACTAAAATCAATGTCATTAGGACATAACAAAAGTATTATGGTTGTTGAACAACACAAGTAGGCTTGGGGACATATAATCAGATCTGGGAGTGATATAGCCTCATCAACTATATCTTTCCGAGAAGTGATTAGCATGAGCCTAGGAATGGTTGTGGTATTGTAGCAAGTCTAAAAACTTACCAACACTACTACAATGAAAACATGAGAACAAGAACATAAAGTAAAAATACTACATGAGTATTTTGTGTTACTATAAATACTTATTTGAGAACTAAAGGGATACGCTAAGGTTATATGTGACTAAGGTGTCATAGACTTAGAATCTGTGATCTTTGCTTTATTTCATGTTCCTTGTTTGGTTGTGGATTTGGAGTTAGGGTCACTTATTCGAAGGTCTTTCCTGTTTTGATTTCATGTAACTGGTATGCACTTCGCAAGTATTGAAGTAACTGATAAAGATCATCCTATAATTATCTTAAGTAGTACGTCTATTAACTATTTCTTTTACCCCTATTCTCGCGTAGATTACATGGCTGGATTCAATCTACCGGGCGACCCATACTTCTCCAACCAGGGCAATGATGGATGGCTCAATGATGAGCCCGAAGAGAATCATCCAATCCCTTTGGATGATGACCTCATAGAGAACTTTCCGGAGGATTCTGACTCCGAGCCAGAAGTCAACGACCTTCCTCTAGTAGCTCCAATCCCGAAGCATAACCCTTGTCCGACTTTTCAAGGCACAACGCCTCTATGGGCAGAACACTTGGAAGCATGGAGTCAAGAATAGGGCCAACCTATGTCATACAATGGAGACAGAAGCTTCTACATCCTGAGCGGGGGTGGCTCAGCAAACAAAGTCCTGACCATTATGGTCCGCAGGGTTGCTCGTAATGAAGACCAGGGTAGGACAGCCATCAACCGAGTCATGTAGGTTGATACCAATGCGGGAGTCAATAATGTCCGCATTAATCATCTTGAAGACGCTCGCGAGAGAACTTCAAGGGAAAATGAGTCTCTACAACAAGACTTAGCTGAAACGCAAGATGACGTCATAGAACTCCAAGCACGCCAGCGAGTATTCAAACAACTCTTCCAAACCACATTTGGAGCTTAGATATGACTTATGGGCTTACAATACCAGACTTAGAACACCTAAACCTTATCATTTGAGGGGTAAACAAGAGTTTATGGCCCAAGCACATGCTTAGACCGTAAACATTTCATAGGCCGTAAACCCCTTTAAAGGTGTTAATGCCCCTTAAGCACCTCCTAAGCCTTGGAATAAAATCTAGAACCATCCAGCAATGTGTTAGCGACCTTATACATGCAAGAAACCACCCCTAAGGAGTTCACAGCCGTAAACCCCCCAAGGAATGGTTCCTGGGCCGTAAACTCCTATAAGGTGGTCAATTGGTGCCCTAACTTCCTTCCATGGCTTGTACCTTGCACTACAAACTCTTGCAATTGATTTAGGACCACCAAAACACATTGAGAATTGGTACATAAGAGTTTACAGCCGTAAACTCCTCAAATGGTCCTTATGTTGTTCAAATTCCATTCCAATGCCTTAAAACTAAGTCTAGCATCACCCCTCAAGAATTTTAAGACCATTAAGCATCCTAGAACACCCCACCATGAGTTTACAGCTGTAAACTCATGGGGAGTTGGTCATTAGGGCCAAAAACTCCATAAGGAGTTTACTCTTGAAGAGCAAACTCCATATCCAAGTCATACACGCCCTTAGATGCTACCTTAGTAACTCCTAGCACTTAAATGAAGTGTTTTCGTGTCTCGGAGTGTATTGTGTTATCTAGTTAGTGGTTCAAAGTCTAATTAGATACAATTATATATCTCTTCATATTACATAGGAACCTCGCGTGTTCTCAAGCCCCGAACTGACACTTAGCATCTATCTGACACCTTCCTCGTCTGGTGAGTTCATACCCCTTAATGAATCTTTTCAAATGATTTTACATGTTTTAGGGGGGGGGGAGATACAAGTTAAATGCAACAAGTGTCAATATTAATACATATGTGATTTATAACCTGCAACTAAAAAGGATTTTCTATATTTTCAGCTACTTATCAATAAAACTATTTCAGATACTTATCAACGCATTTTCAAGGTTAAGTTGTTGTTAAACTATTTTCAAACTGCGTTTAAACTACTTTTCTTTTAAACTATATCTACACTAATATATTTATATAAGTAAGACTTGAAGGATTTAGGACCGATAGCTCGCCTTATTTCCTATTCTTGTTTGATTGTGGTTTTAGGGTATATTGTTATCCGTCCGACTGTCGTTGATTTCTTAGTTATATATCATATATATCTGTGTTAGATATGAAAGTCTTCATCTTAATCAATACCTTTGTAAATAAAAGACATGCAATCCAACACTTTATTTAACTATAATAGGTATAGTCAAGACTACTGCTCGCTACCTCTATTACTACTATACTCACTATAATCATTACTACTACAAGTTAATGCACGTTAAAGAGAACACTCTATGTACTATACTAAAAGCTTACTATACTATAACACGAGAGAATACACTATTCTAGAGTATAACACACTGTCCTACTATATGACACTCTACTGCGCAAATACAACGTAACCAGAGCTTCCCGGAAGGAAAGCACCACTACATGTATAGATCTATACAGGACGCACACTATTACATCCCGACTGTTAAACATAGTCCAAGTGGACTAGGTCCAGGGGTGGCACCACATCACTACACTACGTATGATCGGGAAGGTCATCGGACCCCCTCTTATCATTCAGTTAGTTACATGAGAGATCTCACTCACATCTAAATTAATACACTAAGACTTAAAGTCTAAGCTAAATTCCCGAAGTAAATAAATACATATTACTAATTGAAGTTTGCGATGCTACTACAGCCAACCGGTAATAGTATTCCTCATTTACATTACTAGAAGGAAGTTATCACATTATTTTTACAACTGGAAATTTCAATGGAAATACTTTTACACACTCGAAGGATTTAACTTACAGATGCTCAATTATGGAAAATATAGGATTTTCTAGGGATTTCTACTATTCTTAAACGTTAATCTCAGCTTTGATATTACATGAATGTAACCACTTTTATACAAGCCACGACACTAAATTCTTATGAACTCATCAGCTTTATGCTGATACTCGTTTTCAAACTAACTTGTATCCTCAGGTCAAAGATAGACAGGTACTGGTACAGCTTTTGAGAAGATGGAGTGTATACAAGACTCATCTTTTATTTGTTTATACTTTTGGTGTCTATTAACTGTGCAGAACATGTTTGTAATTATAATCACTATATTAATGAAATGGTTGTTGTCGCTTGGTTTTTACTATTATGCAATTGTTATGATACTGTACATGACGTCCTCCACCCATAACGTATTCCGCCGTTCTCGGTTTTGGGGTGTGACAGATCGGTATCAGAGCTATTGTCTATAGTGAATCAAGTATATCAACGCATAAAAGATATACGAACTATAAACACTTCGGGACTAAAACACTCTGACCAAGAATATATACTTCTAAATACTAAATTATATATATATATATATATATATATATATATATATATATATATATATATATATATATATATATATATATATCTTTACTAACTTATAAAAGAAATCCTACTATTTCTATAAATAGATCCAATTAAATAATATTATTTTTTTTAAGACGTTCAACTCTCTAAGCGTAAAGTACAACTAATCATGAATAAAATAATATTAAATTTTAATCTGATTATCTTTGAAATCTTATATCTTCCAAAAATTTGACCCGATCTCTTATCAAATTAAAATAAAACAAATAATCCATTATATAGGCCATTTTATTTATAATTTTTTTAAGCTTTATTTTTTATGCCCTTCAATTGAAATTGACCAATCAGTTGTAAATCAAATACTTTGTTTAATATTAAGAAAAAATATCTATGTATGATTTATGACTAATAGAAAATTAGTATTCCATTTGTTATTCATGTTCCATGAAATATGGTTGTATTAATTTTATTATTTTTCGGTTTAAAACTTTAGATATTAAAGTGGAAAATAAGATATATTTGTTTAGACTTATCTGTATCAAACAAACCGGGTTGTTAAGATTAACTTTGATTCTCCCTTTTATTAACTTTATCAATACTAATAAAGGTATAAGCAAGTCACTTCGTATGGATGTGTCCTGATTTCTAAAATGAAGGACTATAAACGTACACTACACACCAAAATATTTAGTTTCTTTTGTATTGCGAGGGTTACATTTATTTGTTGCCGTAAAACCGATCAATAACAGTATGCATGTGTTTTGTGTTACTTGAAATCTAACATGTTTCCGTATAGAACTTATTGTCGAATGAGAAACTATTTTTCGCCGTCGCTTTGAGCGGGTCTACGGCTAGTATATATATATATATATATATATATATATATATATATATATATATATATATATATATATGTGTGTGTGTGTGTGTGTGTATATATATATATATATATACATTCACCAATACAAAGGGACAATATCATACTAGAATGGAACAAGAGTATTAAGATTGTTGAACAACAAAATTAAGCTTAGAGACATATAGTCACATCTGGGTGGATGTAGCCTGATCAACTACATTTTTCAAGGAGTGACTAGCATGTGGCTAAAAATGATTGTGGTGTTGCAACAAGTCTAAAAACTTACCAACACTACCATAAGAATGATTAGAACAAGAATACTATAGGAGTATTCTGCATTCTACTAACTACATATGTGATAACTAAAAGGGTCGTTAGTGGTAGGGCAATAGTTGCTAAGTGGATACACCATAGTTACATATGATTAGGGCACTATAGACTTAGAATCTGTGACCTTTTCTTCATTTCCTGTTCTTGTTTGATTGGGGATCTGAAGTTAGGGTCACTTATTTAAAGGACTATTTTGCTCCGGTTACATGTAATTGGTATGCACTATGCAAGTATTGGATCAACTAATAATGACCATCTCATAAGTATCCTAGATTAGTACATCTATTAACCTTTCTTTCCCCATTCTCGCGTAGATAGCATGGCTGGCTTCCCCCATCCCGGTGATCTGTATTACCCAAACCAAGGCAATGGGGGATGGATCGATGAGGAGTCAGAAGATGACCACCCGATTCCTTTGGATGATCACCGTGCAGAAGGCTTTTCGGATAGCTCTAGCTCTGACCCAAAAGTTAACAACCTACCCCCTGTAGCTCCAAACCCCAACCCTCGTCCGACATTTCAAGGTCCCACTCCCATGTGGGTAATAACCTTGAACCGATGAAGCGATGAGCAGGGTCAGCCTTTACCTTTCAATGGAGACCGAAGCTTTTACAACATAAGCGAAGGTGGATCAGCGGACCGAGTTTTACCTATCATGGTCCGAAGGATTGCTAGGAACGTCGAGCAAGGTGAAGCAGCCATTGGCCGAGTTATGGAAGTGGATGCCAACTTTAACCTCAACATTGTTCGCATTCGCCAACTGGAAGAAGCCATGGATAGGACAAGGAGGACCAATGAGACTCTGCAGCAACAACTAGCTGCATCTCGAGCCGAAATTAGGGAACTCCAAGCACGTCAAAGGGCTCATGAATGACATCTTCAGGAAGTTATGCGCCAAGGAGCTGATTTAAGGGTTCGCCCAATGGGTACCCATCGCCAGTAGAAGATGTTAAAACGTCTCACTCTTTTGTTTAAGGACTAGCCTTTTCTTTTCTATGCTCGGTAGAGCACTTGTCTGTAAAGATCTCTAACTTTGAAGGTACTCTAATTAGGCCTCTAGACTGCCAACATTTTCCTTTATGGTTTGATGTAGGACCTACTGTTAGGTCACTTTTCCCGAACTTGTATTACATAATAAATACCAGTAAAATTGGCAGTTAACTATTCTGTTGCTATGACTCTCTCTCTCTCTCTCTCTCTCTCTCTCTCTCTCTGATTATTGGGCTATGTTGATTTAGTCCATAAAACCCTCTTATCATACATGCAATAGACTCTTACTATTGTCAACATCTCTATGAACTTTCAGTAAAATATGCCTCCTTGCAAGCGCCCGAACAGAGGCAGACCTGCGACTCAAACCCCACCTCCACCACCTCCTCCTCCGCAGTTTGATCAAGTGTTGTTTCAAACAGCTGTGACCACAGCTGTGATGGCAGCCATGGCCCAATTGAATTCTGGCGATGCTAGTGGAACCGGAATGGGCACTAACTCCAGACATGGTGAAATTCCCTCACGTACACAGGGGTGTAATTATAATGATTTCATGAACTGTAAACCAACATTTTTCAATGGGACCGGAGGAATCCTTGCTCTGTCCCAATGGATCGAAAGAGCCGAAGCCGTTCTCGAAATGTGCTCATGCCCCGAAGAGAGCAAAATCAAGTTCGTTGCTGCCACCTTCACTGAAAGGGCCCTGACATGGTGGAAGGCCATGTCAATTCACTCTCTTTAGTAACAGCTAATGCCATGGGCTGGGACACACTAAAGGACCTACTGAGAAAGGAGTACTGCCCTAGAGGTGAGGTTCAGAAGCTTGAGGAGGAACTATAGAACCTCAAGATGAAGGGGACATATATAGTGGCTTATACGACCTGGTTCTCCGACCTGGTAGCTATGTGCCCTAACATGATCCCATTTGAGAGCAAGAAAATCGAACGATACATCTAGGGTTTAGTGCCCCCGTATCAAGGAAACGTTCTATCTTCACATCCTGCAACCTTTGACAGCGCCAAAGAGTTGGTCCACAGGTTGATTGGTCATGAAACTCCTTCCACTCCAGCAACAGTAACAACAACTGCCACTGCACCGCCCAAGACATCCGACAACAAGAGGAAGCGGTGGGACAAAAAGAGGGACAAGAAAGCTTAATCCTCTTCCAAAAATCAACAAATAGTGTCTATCCATGCCGCCACCACTCCTACTACCCCTATACCAGTAAAAACCTATGTTGGAAACCTTCCCAAGTGCCCCAAGTTCCCCTTCCATCACAACGACCCCTACCGTGAATTGAACTGCACCAACTGCAGCCAGAAGGGCCATACCGTCCGGTTTTGCAGATCCCAACCCAAACCCATTTCTCAGGTCTCCAGCTCGGGTGCGAGCCAGGCCAGCTATGGTTGCGGTGAAGTTGTCCATTTCAAGAAAAACTATCTGAAGGTCGGGAATGCAGGGGGAACAGGAAGACTACTCGCTATTGGCCACAATGAAGCAGTAGCGGACCCCACAGTAGTCATAGCTACGTTCCTTCTCAACAACTCTTATGCTTATGTTTTATTCGATAGTGGTGCAGAAAGAAGCTTCATAAACCAAAACTTTAAACACTTACTTAAGCAATCCCCTCAACCACTAAAAGAAACATTCGTCGTAGAAATGGCTAACGGAAAGACAGAAAGCTCTAACGAAATCTACATAGGTTACACCCTCACATTAGATGATCATTCATTCTCAATCGACCTCATAGCAATTTCAATCAAGAGTTTCGATGTCATTGTGGGCATGGACTGGTTGAGCCTCCATCACGCAGATATCCTGTGCTTCAACAAAGCAATCCGTTTAAACCTATCGCATAACGAAACTCTGTTAATCTACGGAGATAAACCCGGTACGAGCCTTCGTATCATCTCAAGTATTCAAGCCCAGAAGTACTTGCATAAGGAATATCGCGCATTCCTTGCACATGTCGTCAACACGAGCCAGAAAACGAAAGATCTAAAAGACATCCCCGTTGTATGCAATTTCCCCAACGTCTTTTCAGAGGAACTTCCAGGTTTACCTCCCAAACATCAGGTTGAGTTCAGAATCGACGTAGTCCCAGGAGCTATCCCTGTAGCTAAATCGCCTTATCGTTTAGCGCCTGCAGAGATACAAGAATTGTCTGGTCATCTTAACGAGCTGCTCAGCAAGGGCTTTATAAGACCGAGCTTCTCACCCTAAGGAGCTCCTGTCTTGTTCGTGAAGAAGAAGGACAGATCGTTCCGTATGTACATCGATTATAGGGAGCTCAACAAACTCACGGTCAAAAATCGCTACCCTTTTCCCCGTATAGACGAGCTATTCGACCAACTGCAAGGGGCAAGTTAATTTTCCAAGATTGATCTTAGGTACGGGTATCACCAGTTACGAGTGCTTGAGGAGGATGTTCTGAAAACAGTCTTCCGAACTCGTTACGGAAACTACGAGTTCGTAGTGATGACCTTTGGACTGACTAACGCATCCGCAGTATTCATGGACTTGATGAATAGGGTGTGTCGTCCTTACTTAGATCAGTTCGTCATCGCATTTAGTGATGACATACTTGTCTACTCTCAGAGTGAGAAAGAACATAGCGATCATCTACGACGAGTTCTAGAAATCCTACGATCGGAGAAGTTATACGCGAAGTTTTCTAAGTGCGAATTTTGGAACCGAAGAGTCAAATTCTTAGGACACGTGGTTAGTGAGGAAGGAATCCACGTGGACCCATCCAAGATTAAAGCTATCGAGAACTGGTCAGCACCGAAGACACTGTAATAACTCACAAAATATATATATATATATATATATATATATATATATATATAAACAAATATATATAATCAGATTATAATTAATTTATATATAAGTTCTTTTTCTATATATAAAAGAAGGAGTAATTAGTCTTAATTAGGCAAAAATAATGAGGTTTAATCCTAAAACCCGTCATCTTCAATGGAGGAGTAAATTGAAGCAAATCATAAGTCTTTAGCAGTTACAATGTTAGGCACTATACAAAGCTCGAAAAACCCTATGAAAACCCCACTAGAATTGCAAGAAACAATTGAGATTTGAAGGAGAAATCGGGTGTGGAAGTTCTTGAAGTGTTTTGGAGTTTTCTCTTGAAATTAAGGTATGATTATTCGAGTTCATCTTGTTATAGTTGCTTAGATAGGCTTATATACATATTAAACGTATTTTGGTTCAACCTACTGTGTCAATTTCGTCCAACTAAAAACAATTTGCAAAGAATTTTAAGGAACGTTTTTCTTATATAAATTATCTAATCCACTATGTTATGGGGCGAATATTAAGTAATTGATTATGGATTATTGTTAGACAAAAGTAGAGATAAATAGTGATGATTTTTATTAAATTATTTGAAATTGTCTGAGTAAATTCGAAACTTCAGTATGTCAAAAATGGTGTAGCAGAAGGTTTCTCGGGTAAAGCAGGAGACGAATTCGGGTATGGGTTATTGAATGTTAATAAGTGGGTAATGAATCAAACCTATTAACTTTTATTTTAAAAGAAATGTGAAAACTTTATATTTTTAGTCAAACAAAAAAGGTGAATTACGTTCGGGGCCCATTGTTAGAGTTTTATTGTTTTGCTTGTTTTCAAACTCAAGTACGTGCTATTTTCCAAGTAAATAGAAAATGTTATTTTAAACTATGAGCACTTTCAGTTTTATTTATTTTAGACTATAAAATCAAAAATTACATAGTTAACCCCTGAATTTTGTAACTTGTTGATTACTTAACGTTACAGATTTAATATATGGATTTTAACCATGCCGAGTGTATTTTAATGTTAAAACTATTTCTAGACATTAACAAAAGATGACATATACTTTTCTTAAAGGGAAGTATTATAAATTGTTCAAGAAGGTTATTATAAAACAATAATTTATAATTGCTATTGGTCGGTTGGATGAGACCTGTAGACAGTTGAACCAAAATGATCGCATGGGATGTTTTTCTAGAATTGTTGCCTTAGGAAAATTTGTTGGTGGAATGTAGGGTGCGTGTAGCGTGTCAAGCTTTGGTTAAGACCTAAACGCCAACAATGTGAGTTTCGTGTGAATTTTTGTGGTTGGTTGCATGAAAAGTAGATTCTAAATTATTTGCAATTATATGTTACTGTTGTTATTGCTATGAATATTTTTGTGAAATTTTGTGATTTATTTCATATAAAAGGGTTAAAATGGTAGGTGACACATAGGGAACAGGTGTATTTACACGGTCTTATTATTAGTCGTCGTACAGGGTGTTAGTACGCGGCGGAGAGCTTACGCTCTGTTTATCTAGCCGTAAGCATCTTTGTTGTGCCCGACGGCGGGACTTGTTCCCTGAAAATGATAGTAGTTCCCTAATGTGTCATCAATGGTGGAAAGAAATGAAAAGAATTATATTGATAAATTGTTGCATTATTTTTATTTTATTGACGTCAATATGCATGAAAACCACGAACTCACTAGGCCCTACGTTTACCCATTAGAATTTTTAAATGCACGCAACCCAGGAAATAACGTAGCAAGTGGCAGCGGGAATGGAAAGGGAAAAGTTCAGACTTACAGAAGGCGACAAGTTTTGAGGAAGACGTAGCGCACCAAGTGTTTAATTAAATTTCTATTTGCTTCCGCTATGATTATTAATAATTACATTAGTATTTGAATCTTGATTTTTGGAAGTTTTGGGACTATGCTAAGTTATATTTATATTTGAAATTTAGGGCGTTACAAGTTGGTATCAGAGTGTGGTTTAAGCAGATTAGTCATTATTAAAACGCTTAAGCTTAAACGGGAGGAGCGGTACATCGCCTAATCTGGAGTGCATCTTGTTTTGTAGGTACTATGGATCATGGGAAGGAAATCGTTGATGGTGGGGTGTCAGTTGAGGGTACTAGTGGGTTACTTACCCACGAGAAGTTAAAGGCCGAGTTAGAGCTCTCTGATTCGGAAGGCAGTCTGGAACCAACGACTCCACTCAATCTCTCTGAACGTGATGAAGAAGAGGAGGATGTGGAATCCGTGGTGGAGCCCGAAGAAGATCCAGAGGAAGAGCCCGAAGAAGACCCTGATGAGGAACCCGAAGAAGACCCCGAGGAGGAACCCGAGGGAAATCACGTGGAGTATCGTGTGGAACAAAGGTACGAAACGTTCCATATGCCCTATGTGGAGTACACGCCAACTAGTCCTGGTACCTATTGGGAGAGACTTTATAAAGATGAAGTGCCACAGGAACAACTCGAGATTCAAAGTTTGAAAAGAAAGATTGAATAGATAGATGAACATAGGTCAAGGCTCGTACAGGAGAACCAAATAAGGGTTGATGCTGCTGAGAAAAGTAAACGCAAGATACGAAGTTTGGAATAGGAGGTGTTGGAACTAAGGAAACCCACTATCACTAAGTTGTGGGAAGGGTTTGTGGCTCGGGCAAAACAAGCCAAGGCCGCGACTTACGGATTCCTAGATAAGGTGGTTGGAAGAGAACCACCTCAGGCCGAGGTGGTGGTCATTCAAAGTGGTCCCGGAGATCGAAAAGCTAAAAAGATAAGGAAGTACTTGAAGGAGGGAAAGAGAATATTGAAATATGATGACATCGTTTTTAAAAATTAGAAAGTAGGAGTGCAATGATTTGTCCTTTCTTATTATTTATCTTGGTTGTTGGCTTGAGTGACTTGATGTGAACAAGACATATGTATATTTTTGAAGTTTTAATAATTTGGAATAAAATATATGTTTGTTATAATTATTGTGTTATAAACATAAATATGTAGTTGATATGTCTTCACGAAGATCTGGGAGGTTCACCAGGGTCACTCCGGAGGAAGAACGCATCCCAATTGGAGCTTATGTTAGAGCACCAGGAGATGTTCCAGAAACCCCACTGAACCCAAACGCTAGTCGGGGATGGGGCCAAGGAAGAGGTAAGGGGAGAGGAAGAGGCCGAGGGGCTGTTACAGCACTGATACCTGTACAATCGGCCCATGGTAGATTCGGATCCCACCACGGTCGAGGTCGAGGTCGTGGAAAGGGTCGTGCGGCAAACACGATCACTAGAGAGGAGTTTGCTGATGAGATTGCTCGAGTGATTCGAGAAACCTTACCAGATGTAGTTGCTCAAGAACGGGAAGCAATAATAGGTTCAGTATGAAGGTAACTTGGGTGGAGGTGAAGAGGACTATGAGTACAGTACACAAAATATGAGTCGTGAACCAAGTATTGCACAACCCACAAGGCATCATGGCAACCACGATCGACGGGGTTGTAGTTACAAGACGTTCATGAACTGCAAGCCACCCATTTTTAACGGAGAAATTGATCCCGTTTTGTCATCAACATGGATCATCGAGATTGAGGGAACATTTGATACTAGCAAGTGTACGGATGAGGACAAGGTGATTTATGCTGCGACAATGCTAAAGGGAGAGGCAATACATTGGTGGGGCATGGTGAAGGAGGTTAGGGGGCGTGAGGCGGCCAATAATATGCCATGAGATGAGTTCCTAAGAATTTTTAAAGAAAAGTTTTTCCCTCGTACAGCGGTTAAACAGTTGGAGGAAGAATTCTTGAGGTTGGAACAGGGGAATATGACTGTGCGAGAGTACACCACTAAGTTCACGGAGAAAGCTAGGTTTGCTGAATTTTACGTTTCTACAGAAGAAAGAAGGGTGGAACGCTATATATGGGGATTGAGAACAGCCATTCGTGAATTTGTGCAAATTCAAAAACCGGATACTTTCCAGTCTGCTGTTGATGCTGCAGAAGGTCGCGAACGTGAGAAGAATCGTCAAGGTAAAGACAGGGCTTTGGGGAAAAGAAAATGGGATGGTACGAATAATGATTCGAAGAAAGGCAAGACTTCAGGGCAAGAACATAAGGTTGATTAAAGCTCTGGAGTAAAGCAATGTCCGAAATGCAACTGTTATCATAGGGGGGAGTGTAACATGAATCAGAAAGTTTGCTACAAGTGTGGGAAGCCAGGGCACATATCCACTGAATGTAAGAAAGGAAGGGTATGTTACGGGTGCGATTCCTCTAATCACATTAAGTCGGAATGTCCCCAGAGTAAAGGTAACAACAATCAAGGTAGGATAACAGACAATCGGTCGACGGATAAAAAGGTTGACACTGGTAGACCAAAAGGTAGAGCTTTTCGCATGACAGCTCAAGAGGCTCAGGAAACCCCAGATGTTGTGACACGTACTTTCCTAGTAAACTCAATTCATGCTAGGGTGTTATTTGATTCTGGTGCAAATAGATCTTTTGTGTCTACCACTTTTTGCAAAAACCTGGGTAGAAATGCAAAGACTCTAGAACATGCCTTAGAAATTGAAACTGTTGACGATCATTGGGTAGTAGTAAAAGAGGAATATGATGCTTGCTCTATTGAAATAGAAGGTAGTGTGCTACCGTTAAAACGATTACCTATAGCCCTAGGTGATTTTGATATTGTTATAGGGATGGATTGGTTGTTGAAAAACCAAGCAATTATAGATTGTGAAAATAGGATTGTTCAAGTTTGGGTGCCAGAAAAAGGAATGGTAAAGATTTACGGTGATCGGCGAGTTGAGGACTCTATTTTGATATCAGTGACTAAGGCAACTTGTTATCTAAAGAAAGGGTGTCAAAGTTTTTGGGCATATGTTCTCGACGCCAAGCAGGACAAGCCTGAAACAACACATATACCAGTTGTACGCGAGTTCCAAGATGTGTTCCCTGATGACCTAACCATCTTGCCACCGAATAGGAAAGTGGAGTTTCGAATTGATCTTACCCCAGGAGTAGCACCGATAGCTCGTGCACCCTATCGGTTAGCACCAACCGAAATGAAGGAGTTGATGGCTCAGTTGCAAGATTTTCTCGACAAGGGTTTTATTCGGCCTAGTACCTCACAGTGGGGTGCACCAGTATTATTCTTCAAGAAGAAGGATGGGCCAATGCGAATGTGCATTGACTACAGGTAGCTAAACAAGGTGACTATAAAGAACAGGTATCCATTACCGATAATTGATGAGCTATTCGATCAACTCTAGGGGGCAAGTTACTTCTCAAAGATCGATTTGCGGTCGAGGTATCACCAGTTGAAAGTCAGAGAAGAAGATGTGTCGAAGACAGCCTTTCGAACTAGGTATGGTCATTACGAGTTTTTAGTAATGCCATTTGGTTTGACCAATGCACCGGCTGCATTCATGGATCTGAGGAACCAGGTGTGCAAGCCATACCTAGACAAGTTTGTAATTGTATTTATCGATAACATATCGATATCCTCTAAAAGTAAGGCAGACCATAAGCAACATCTGCGGCTAACACTTAGTTTATTGAGGGAAGAAAAATTATTTGCCAAATTTTCGAAGTGCGAGTTTTGGCTTCGGGAAGTCCAGTTTTTGGGACACGTTGTAAACGAACATGGTATCAAGGTGGACCCAGCAAAGATTGGGGCGATTGAAAAATGTGAACCACCAAGAACCCCATCAGAAGTTCGAAGTTTTCTTGGGTTGGTAGGATATTATCGAAGGTTTATACAAGACTTCTCGTGCATAGCTGCACCGCTAACTATCCTGACAAGGAAAAATGTGAAGTTCGAATGGAGGCCAGAGCAAGATAATGCCTATAACGTCTTAGAGGAAAATCATAGCAGTGCACCAGTATTATCTTTAACAGAAGGCAATGATGGCTTTGTTGTTTATAGTGATGCATCCAAGGTAGGCTTGGGGTGTGTTTTGATGCAAAACGGTAAGGTGATTGCTTATGCCTCACGACAGTTAAAGGTTCATGAGCGTAAATACCCAACGCATGATATGGAGTTGGCTGCAGTAGTGTTCGCTTTAAAGATTTGGAGACACTATTTGTATGGCACAAGGTGTCAGATCTTCACTGATCACAAGAGTTTGAAATACTTGTTCGATCAGAAAGATCTGAACATGAGACAACAACGTTGGATGGAACTATTAAAATATTATGACTATGAGATATTGTACCATCCAGGGAAGGCAAATGTTGTAGCTGATGCACTAATTCGTAAGGAAAGAAGAGAATCACCTAAGACTCGGATGATGAAGATTAGCATAACCACCAGCTTACTAGATGATTTGAGAAGGAATCAAGAGGAGGCCTCGAAGGAAGAGAAATGGAAAAGTGAAAGGGTGGCGGGAGTAATACAATCATTAGAAAAGGATATTCGTGCCTTGAAGTGTTTCCAAGGAAGGGTTTGGGTACCACAAGTGGGTGAAGTGCGTAACTTACTTCTCAAGGAAGCGCACATGTCAAAGTACTCAATCCATCCGGGAATAAAAAAGATGTATCAAGACTTACGAAAATCTTACTGGTGGCTTGGTATGAAAAAGGATATAGCCTATTTTGTTGAAAGGTGTTTGACGTGCTTGAAGGTGAAGGCTGAACACCAAAGGCCATACGGTCAGTTACAGTCAATGGAGATTCCAGTGTGGAAATGGGATCACATCAGAATGGACTTTGTGACTAAGTTACCATGGACACCGAAAGGATATGACGCGATTTCGGTAGTTGTGGATATATTAACTAAATCAGCGCACTTCCTTCCGATTAAGGAGACATACCCGTTGGAGAGGTTAGCTAAATTGTACGTTGACAAGATAGTGAAACTGCATGGAGTTCCACTGTCTATTATTTCAAATCGGGATAGTCGTATTACGTCGACATTTTGGGGTAGCTTCCAACGAGAAATGGGTACTCGAGTAAAATTGAGCACGGCATACCACCCACAAACAGATGGGCAAAGTGAACGGATAATATAGACCTTGGAAGACATGTTAAGGTCTTGTGTTATGGATTTTGGAGGGTCGTGGGAAACTCATTTGCCTACAACAATAGCTATCATGCAAGTATAAAAGTCACACCATATGAGGCGTTATATGGCAGGAAATGTAGAACTCCATTATGTTGGAATGAGGTGGGGGAGAAACAGTTGGTTGGACCTGAACTTGTTCAGCAAACTACCGACAAAATCCAGGTGATTAGGGATCACATTTAAGGTTGCTCTGGATCGGCAGAAAAGTTATGCAGATAAGCGGAGAAATCCAATAGTGTATCAGGTTGGTGATAAAGTTATGTTAAAGGTGTCTCCATGGAAGGGCGTTGTTCGTTTTGGTAAGCGGGGGAAGTTAAGTCCTCGCTACGTTGGACCGTTTATAATAAAGGAACGAGTTGGAGAAGTAGCATATCGATTGGAGTTGCCAAGGGAAATGCAGGGCATTCATAGCACGTTCCATGTCTCTAATCTAAAGAAGTGTCTGGCAGATGCCGCCATGGAAGTGCCACTTCAAGAAATTAAGGTTGATGAGAAGCTACGATATACAGAAGAACCCGTCGTGATTATAGATGGAATGGTCAGAAAGTTAAGGAATGTGGAGATACCACTGGTGAAAGTCTAGTGGAAGTATCATAAAGGTTCAGATGCAACATGGGAAATCGAGCGTGATATGAAGGCTAAATACCCTCATTTATTTGATTAATTCAAATTCCGAGGATGAAATTTTTCTAAAGGGGGGAAGTTTGTAATAACTCACAAAATATATATATATATATATATATATATATATATAAATAAACAAATATATATAATCATATTATAATTAATTTATATATAAGTTCTTTTTCTGTAAATAAAAGCAGGAGTAATTAGTCTTAATTAGGCAAAAATAATGAGGTTTAATCCTAAAACCCGTCATCTTCAATGGAGGAGTAAATTGAAGCAATTCATAAGTCTTTAGCAGTTACGATGTTAGGCACTATATAAAGCTCGAAAAACCCTATGAAAACCCCACTAGAATTGCAAGAAACAACTGAGATTTGAAGGAGAAATCGGGTGTGGAAGTTCTTGAAGTTCTTGAAGTGTTTTGGAGTTTTCTCTTGAAATTAAGGTATGATTATTCGAGTTCAGCTTGTTATAGTTGCTTAGATAGGCTTATATACATATTAAACGTATTTTGGTTCAACCTACTGTGTCAATTTCGTCCAACTAAAAACAATTTGACAAAGAATTTTATGAAACGTTTTTCTTATATAAATTGTCTAATCCACTATGTTTTGGGGCGAATATTAAGTAATTGATTATGGATTATTGTTAGTAAAAAGTAGAGATAAACAGTGATGATTTTTATTAAATTATTTGAAATTGTCTGAGTAAATTCAAAACTTTAGTATGTCAAAAAATGGTATAGGAGAAGGTTTCTCGGGTAAAGCAGGAGACGAATTCGGGTATGAGTTATTGAATGTTAATAAGTGGGTAATGAGTCAAACCTATTAACTTTTCTTTTAAAAGAAATGTGAAAAATTTATATTTTTAGTCAAACAAAAAAGGTGAATTACATTCGGGGCCCATTGTTAGAGTTTTATTGTTTTGCTTGTTTTCAAAACTCAAGTACGTGCTATTTTCCAAGCAAATAGAAAATGTTATTTTAAAATATGAGCAGTTTCAGTTTTATTTATTTTAGACTATAAAATCAAAAATTACATAGTTAACCCCTGAATTTTGTAACTTGTTGATTACTTAACGTTACAGATTTAATATATGGATTTTAACCATGCCGAGTGTATTTTAATGTTAAAACTATTTCTAGACATTAACGAAAGATGAGATATGCTTTTCTTAAGGGAAGTATTATAAATTGTTCAAGAAGGTTATTATAAAATAATAATTTATAATTGCTATTAGTCGGTTGGATGAGACACGTAGACAGTTGAACCAAAATGATCGCATAGGATGTTTTTCTAGAATTGTTGCCTTAGGAAAATTTGTTGGTGGAATGTAGGGTGCGTGTAGCGTGTCAAGCTTTGGTTAAGACCTAAACGCCAATAAGGTGAGTTTCGTGTGAATTTTTGTGGTTGCTTGCATGAAAAGTAGATTCTAAATTATTTGCAATTATATGTTATTGTTGTTATTGCTATGAATATTTGTGTGAAATTTTGTGATTTATTTCATATAAAAGGGTGAAAATGGTGGGTAACACATAGGGAACAGGTGTATTTACACGGTCTTATTATTAGTCGTCGTACATGGTGTTAGTACGCGGCGGAGAGCTTACGCTCTGTTTATCTAGCCGTAAGCATATTTGTTGTGCCTGGCGAAGGGACTTGTTCGCTGAAAATGATAGTAGTTCCCTAATGTGTCATCAAGAGTGGAAAGAAATCAAAAGAATCATATTGATAAATTGTTGCATTATTTTTATTTTATTGACATCAATATGCATGAAAACCATGAACTCACTAGGCCCTACGCTTACCCATTAGAATCTTTAAATGCACGCAACCCAGGAAATAACGTAGCAAGTGGCAGCAGGAATGTAAAGGGAAAAGTTCAGACTTGCAGAAGGCGACAAGTTTTGAGGAAGACGTAGCGCACCAAGTGTTTAATTAAATTTCTATTTGCTTCCGCTATTATTATTAATAATTACATTAGTATTTGAATCTTGATTTTTGGAAGTTTTGGGACTATGCTAAGTTATATTTATATTTGAAATTTAGGGCATTACAAGTTGGTATTAGAGCGTGGTTTAAGCAGATTAGTCGTTGTTTAAACGCCTAAGCTTAAACGGGAGGAGCGGTACATCGCCTAATCTGGAATGCGTCTCGTTTGTAGGTACTATGGATCATGGAAAGGCAATCGTTGATGGTCGGGTGTCAGTTGAGGGTACTAGTGGGTTACTTCCCCACGAGAAGTTAAAGGCCGAGTTAGAGCTCTCTGATTCGGAAGGCAGTCTGTAACCAACGACTCCACTCAATCTCTCTGAACATGATGAAGAAGACGAGGATGTGGAATCCGAGGTGTAGCCCGAAGAAGATCCAGAGGAGGAGCCCGAAGAAGACCCTGATGAGGAACCCGAAGAAGACCCCGAGGAGGAACCCGAGGGATATCATGTAGAGTACCATGTGGAACAAAGGTACGAAACGTTCCATATACCCTATGTGGAGTACACGCCAACTAGTCCTGGTACCTATTAGGATTGGAAAGGGAAAAGTTCAAACTTGCAGAAGGCGACAAGTTTTGAGGAAGACGTAGCGCACCAAGTGTTTAATTGTCACACCCCAAAACCACGAACAACGGAAACGTTCAGGGGTGGAGGACGTCATGTACAGTATCACAACAGTGTAATATAATAAACAAGCAACAACATCATCCATTGCATTATAAGTAAAGTTTTAATACATGTATGTTCTTTCATTGTAGTAAGACACCAAAAATATACAATCAAAATAAAAGACGAGACTTGTCTGCTTCGTCTTCTCAAAACCTGACCTCCGTACCTGTCTACTGATGACCTGAGAATGCAAGTTATTTTGAAAGCGAGTATCAGCTTTAAAGCTGGTGAATTCATAAGTATATAAGTGTCATTGCCTTGTTTGTGAAAATCTATTATGAAGGCCATGTAAATCGTTAAATGAAAATGTTGATGTAAGTATGAAAAACCCTAGAAAATCCCTTATTTCCTATCAGTTTGTGATGTAGTCTTCTACCAAGACCCGAATGTTTTGTTTGTAAAATGATAGTTTTCCTTTAATTGTTTAGTACCGAAGTACTTAGTCTAACTCATCGTTTATGTGAAAGTATCACAAAATAAAGTAAACAGGAAAATGTACTACTGTAAGTGTTGTCACTAGGTACTAGGACCAACACAGCATAGGTAACTGTTATCCCAAGGTACTAGGGTTAACACGACCTATATAACCTAATGAACATCCGAAGATTGTCCAATTGTCCTCTGTAGCAGCAGCAGGTGGAAGGAAGGGTTAGTCCCTGTAAAGGTACTCCTAGTATAAGTAATAACTGTAGGCATCCGTAGATGTTCATTACCCACTGTTGCTAACAGATGGGTTTTGGAATGGTTAGTCCCGTCCATATATCCCGAGGTACTGGGGATAGAGTCCTATTCTAGATATCCCGAGGTATTGGGGATATGCAGGATAATTTACACAGAAGGTACTAATAAATTATCCTCGCAATTCGTGATACAAATATTCAAATAAGTATACACAGGTAAAGGTATCAACGTAACGGTACTCATGTCATGTGTTCATGTATCAGGTAAGCATATATAAAGGTACTCATGTATCAGGTAAGGTACTAGTAAAGACTCATGAATGAACTGACTATTGTGTGATTCCTTGTAATAGGAATAATGTTTTGTTATCTTCAAATTATCCCTATGATAATTTACTGTATTCTAACTAGTTGATCATGTAGGTTTACACACTCTTACTACTCAAGGGTGTGGGAAACTAAATGAAAGATGCAAACTATAACATCAATACATATATAAGAATATAAGTGTATATGCATAGTTTAGTTCAAGAATGTAAAATGGTTTTGTAAGACATCTTATGGGTTTTGAACAATGATTAACAATAACCTGAGGTCATTTTAATATACATTTCAAAGGTAAAACATTTGATAACAATGTGTTTTTAAGATTTAAAACCATTTCATGCATCACATTTTGTAGTATGTGAAATTTGTTGAATGACAAACACAGTTATAAAATACATATCAATGATTTAATAACATGTGTTTTTCTACTTGTATCCCCCCCCATTAAAGCATTTAAAATCATTTAAAACATTGATTAGGGGTATGAACTCACCTGTAGTTGGTGATTGGGATGAACTGATCGGTACAGGATTGCTAAGTGTCAAGCGAGGACTTGTACACACACTACGATCCTAATGAACATATAATCACACATATATGCATTCAGTTAGTCTTAAATCACTAATTGATAATGTTAAGACATCCTAGACAAAATCATCACTTTATATAAGTGTTTTAAGCCCTAAGGATTGCATCTAAGCTATTGTGGGACAAGGCACTTGTGTTTAGGGTTCCAAAGGATCCTATAAGTGAGTTTACTCCCCATATAACATCACACATGGAGTTTACGGTTGTAAACTCTTGAGTTTACGGCCGTAAACTCCCAACCATGGGGGTTTGGTGTGTTTTGAAGTCCCAAATGGTTCCTAGAATTATTCCAACTTGGTGGTTAAGTCCTTGGAAGGGTTTGAGGTCTAGAAATACTCCAAATAGGAGTTTACGGCCCTGAGGCCATTCCCCTTAGAGTTTACGGCCGTAAACTCTAAGTATATGGTGTTTTTGTTGTTTTCAAGCCTCTTGCTTTTGAAGGACATGTTCTAGACAATTGTTTAAAGCTAATGAGGACCCTAGGCACACTTTGGTGCCATTCTTTTGAGTTTACGGCCCAAGAGCATTCTCTTGGCCGTAAACTCACTTTGATAAGTGATTTTGATGAGTTTTAGTCCTTCATTTAAGTGGAAACAATTTCTTGTAAAGGTCTAGGGCTTTAGGTGTCTTAAAAACACCCCTTTTGTCCATTTCTATGGAGTTTACGACCTAAGATACACTTGGGCCATAAACTCACATTTGTTTGTGTTATTTGATGTGTTTAAGGCCTTACACTACATGGGAAAATAGTCTAGATACAAGCCTTAAAGTCTTAGAGTCCTTAAATCACCATTTTGAGCTTGAAAAGGGAGTTTACGGCCTAAGAAACTCTTGGGCCGTGAACTCCCCAAACTTGGGTGATTTGTGGTTGTTTTCTTGTCCCTAACACACATACATATGAGTCTAATGCAGTTGTATAACATAAGGGTCGGTTTCTGCTTTGTTTCGGGAGTTTACCGCCCAAGAACACCTTGGGGAGTAAACTCCTAGATCTAGTGATTTAGCCTTCTAAATCATGATATAAACTCATATAAAGCTTTCTAACTTTACTAGGAAGAGGTACTCATGATTTGGGATAAAAACCCGAAGATCCGTGAGAGAGAAAATGGCTTTTCTCTAGTTGGAAATGTGAATAATGAATGAGTTTAGTTCAGAATTCTATTTATAGTCCTGAGATATTTTGGCAGAAAATATTTTTATTCCTGAAATGAACTCTAATGTAATAGAGTGTTGGAATAACAGTGTTGCACAAAACGCTAGTGCACCCACTCTCCTGATATTTCCTAAAGTGTGAACCCTGAATTACTCAAACTCACGCGAAAAGTCTGAAAATCAACTGTGACTGCTATAACTTCTATTGAAGTGATATAGTTTGTACAGAATGAAAATTTCGGGTTGTCACATTAATTAAATTTCTATTTGCTTCCGCTATTATTATTAATAATTACATTAGTATTTGAATCTTGATTTTTGGAAGTTTTGGGACTATGCTAAGTTATATTTATATTTGAAATTTGGGGCGTTTCAGACGACTACATAAATCCGTCAATTTCTAGGCCTCGCTGGCTACTACCGCAGATTCATTCAGAACTTCTCTCGGATTGCGAAACCTCTCATCACATTGACTCAGAAAGGCGTGATATTTGACTGGGGAGAGAAATAGGAGAAGGAATTCCTAACCCTGAAGTGAGCCCTATGCACCGCACCAGTATTATCCCTTCCCAAAGGGACATTTGATTTCGTGGTGTACTGCGATGTATCAAACCAAGGGCTCGGTTGTGTCCTGATGCAACGAAGTAAGGTCATCGCCTATGCCTCGAGACAACTTAAGACACACGAGATTAACTACACCACGCACGACCTCGAGATAGGAGCGGTCGTATACGCTCTAAAGATCTGGAGACATTACCTGTATGGTATGAAGAGCACAATATACACTGACCACAAAATCCTCCAACACATACTGAACCAGAAGGAACTCAATATGAGACAATGATGGTGGGTCGAGCTACTCAATGATTACGGCTGCAAGATTCGTTATCACCCCGGAAAAGCCAATGTAGTAGCAGAGGCCCTAAGTAGAAAAGAGTATTCTGGTCGGAGGGTCAAGTCGTTAATAATGACTATCCATTCGCATCTATCCACACAGATTAAGGAGGCTCAGCTCGAAGCCTTAAAGCCTGAGAATGTGGTGGAAGAATCCTTACATGGAATGGATAAGAACTTGGAGGTCAAGGGTGACGGAGCCTTATATCTCATGAACCGAATCTGGACGCCGCGCCATGGTGGTTTTAGGGACTTGGTCATGAAGGAAGAACACAACACTCGATATTCCGTTCACCCAGGTTCAGATATGATGTATCTGGATCTCAAAAAGTTATACTGGTGGCCTAACATGAAAGCAGAGATTGCTACCTTCGTGAGTAAATGCCTTACTTGCGCGAAGGTCAAGGTCGAATACCAGAAACCATCAGGTCTTCTCCAGCAACCGGAGATACCGGAGTGGAAGTGTGAGTGGATTACTATGGAATTTGTTGGGTAGCAGATTCGTTTATGTATTGCGTCATTGGGCTCGGTTAATAGTCCATTATTTTGTACTCCGGTTTGGGCCTGTCCAACCGTTGAGCTGTAGGGTTTAGTATATAATAATATGCTTGCATGCATATTAGGTTAACGATCTAGAATACGATTGATAGAAGACGATAGCTTTGCAGATTTCTTTATCGTTCTTGTAAACCCTTTGAATCCTCTACAATTGATGTTCTTTATCGAGCTCTTCTGAGGATTCTTTTATAATCATTCGACACATTTGATTCATTCTTGAGTTGTTTACTGTTTTCGTGTTCTTGCTGTTTACTGTAATTTTGACCTGTTTAAGATCTAATCGATCTTCAAGTTTAGTTTTAAACTTATCAATTGATATCAGAGCAGGAGGCTGTGTAATCGATACACTTCTTTTCTGTGAAAAAAGGTTTAAATTAGGGTTTTCCGTAATTATTGATATTTATTGAGCCGTCATCTCATTATTGACGTATCTTGATATTTATTATTTTGCCCTAATCTGATTTATTACAAGTCTGATCTTTAAACAGGTTATTCGATCATTATGGACGAGCCACAATCGAATCCCATCAATATTTCTAACAGCATTGGATCAACCACGAAGATTCCCATCCTGTACACCCATGATAATGAAGTTTGGGCGCATCACTTTGAAGATTATGTTATAGGATCTGAGGATAATGGATACCTCATCTGGAAAGCAATTGTTTCTGGACCGTTTTCTCATTCTGTGACTTCAAGGATTATTAAAACTCAAAAGGAGTATAATGATCTTCTGAAAGATGTCAAAGATATTGCGCAAGATGAAAAAGATAAATTTCAGTGCAATATCAAGGCGTTAAGATTGATCAGATTCGTCCTTTAGTCCGACACTTTTAGGCTGGTGAGTTCATGCACGACGGCAAAAGAAATTTGGGACAGGCTACGTGAATTATACTCTACAGACGAGGATCTTGAACACTCCATCCAAACCTTACTCTTGTCTGGGTTTGGTGAATTCAGGCAAGGAGCCGAAGAAACTGTGACCCAAACGTTTGACCGCTTCAATCATCATCTTAGCAAGATGATCAAACATGACATTGAAAGGGAAACAGAAGGTTTCGGTGTCTAAAACAGAGTCTAAACTGAACGCACCTAATCCTAATAAAATCAAAGTTTTTACCATAAAAAAGAAAGATGAAACAACACTAATAAAACGAACATATCTTGTTGACATCTCTCTTACTATTCCTGTACCTGTGAAAGGCTCACGTGGACCCAAGAAACTTTGGGTTCCTAAATCTGCTTAATTTTTGAAAGTAATCAGTGACGAGCAGTTTGACGAAGAATGGTACATTGATAGTGGCTGCTCGCGTCACATGACAGGGAGGAAAGAAGAACTGAGGGAATACAGGTCTCTTTCAAATGGTGGAAACGTCAAGTTTGGAAACAACTCCTTTGGCACCATAAAAGGCTATGGAATGATTACCAATGGTGATTTCACTATAAGGAAGGTGGCATACGTGGAAGGGCTACAACACAACCTCATCAGTGTATCTCAGCTCGTTGGAGGTACCAGTCTCAAAGTCTCATTCGACGATGAGGGTTCTGAAATTATTGAGAAGAAGACGAAGAAAGTTATTCTCAAATCGGAGCATAAGGGTGAAATGTTTCCTCTAAACCTCAAACCCATCAAAGGAAACCCAGCTATATGCCTGTTATCAAAAACACAATCTGACGAAAGCTGGTTGTGGCACCGAAGACTCTCTCATCTAAACTTTAAAGATATCAACAAACTTGTCACTGGAGGTCATGTTCGAGGTCTTCCATTGCTGAAGTATGATAGAGATCATTTGTGTGCTGCATGCGAAATGGGGAAGCAGAGTCGTCAAAGTCATCCATCTATAATAAACACTAAAGTTGTTGAACCACTTGAATTACTTCATATTGATTTGTGTGGTCCATCATCTATCGAAAGCATCGGTGGTAGCAAGTACATTCTTGTTATTGTTGATGACTTTTCGTGTTTTACATGGGTGTTCTTTCTAAAGCTTAAATCTGAAGCGACTCACAAGCTAAAGGTGTTCATCAAGCAGATTGAAGTACAGCTGAAGAAGGTCGTTCGCAACATCAGGAGCGACAATGGTCTGGAATTCAAAAATAGAGAATTCGAAGAATTCCTGGCAGAAAAGGGAATAAGTCACAACTTCTTAGCTCCCTACACACCTCAACAGAACGGAATTGTCGAAAGACGAAACCGATCTTTGTGTGAAGCTACCCGAACCATGTTAAGTTTCGCTTCCTTACCTCTTTATTTTTGGGCTGATGCTATTTCTGTTGCTTGTTTTACACAGAACAGGTCATATCTCAACAAACGATTCACGCTCACACCTTATGAGATTCTCAACAACAGGAAGCCCAATGTGAAATTTTTCCATGTGTTCGGCTCACGGTGTTTCATCTTTAACTCTAAGGAACACCGCAACAAGTTCGATGTCAAAGCCGACGAGGGAATCTTTCTGGGCTATTCTCTCACTTCTAAAGCATATAGGGTTTTAAACAAGCGTTCGAGGAAAATAGAAGAGACTTACTACGTGACTTTCGATGATAACTATGTCAAAAAGCTAAAGGCCAATGAAGACACTGCTGGCGAAATCTTTCCTCAAACTGGCCAAGTCATGGTCTCGATCGCTAATCTATACGAGAAGTTTATGGAGCTATTTGAAGAACCAGATAAAGCCACTCTCTCAGAAGCAGGCGCAGCAGACAACTAGGTAGACCATATGAAGTAGATTGTCGAAGAAGCTGCTAGGAGAATGAATGAAGGAAGATCAAATTCTGACGAACCTACATCAAACAATGCTTCAGTCCAGGGGGAGGATTAACCATCGTCATCTCAGCCAACCTCACATGTTGAGGGGGAGCCAAGGTCTCCAACTGCTCCCGAAAGCACTTCACCAACTGAAAGTGCTTCACCATCCGAAGGTGCATCAACGCCCGAAAGCTCAGCACCACAAGAAACCTCTGAAGCTCAAGATTCACAAAACATTCCTAAAAGCTCACCTATCAAGGGGGAGCAAGCTGATATGTCATTCGACTACGAAAGCCAGTCCGAGCCAGAAGAAATGATAAATGCTGAACTGGATCCAACCTTTGATCCAAACTACCCTCCTCTCACCAAATGGACCAGAGATCATCCTGTCTCTCAAGTTGTTGGTGATGTCTCTGAAAAGGTTCTGACCCGATCACAACTCAAGGCAAAACAGACATCCTTATTTTCCAAAGTTGAATTCTGCATGTCTAACTCATTCGTATCAAAAGTTGAACCGAAGACAGTTAACACTGCTCTCGATCACTCCGATTGGGTTCAAGCGATGCAAGACGAACTGAACGAATTTGAAAGGAACAAAGTCTGGCGCCTCATTCCAACTCCTCCAGAAGCCTCGGTTGTTGGTCTCAAATGGGTCTTTAGGAACAAAATGGACAAGGAAGGGAACGTTATAAGGAACAAAGCTCGTCTGGTAGTGAAAGGATATTGTCAAGAGGAAGGGATTGATTATGAAGAGACTTTCGCTCCTGTAGCTAGGCTGGAATCTGTAAGAATATTTCTAGCTTATGCTGCCCACAAAAACTTTGAAGTTTTCCAAATGGACGTCAAGTGTGCATTTCTTAATGGAGAACTCGAAGAAACAGTGTACGTGGAGCAACCTCTTGGTTTCGTGAACGAAAAGTATCCTAATCATTGCTACATTCTGGATAAAGCTGTGTATGGACTGAAACAAGCTCCGAGAGCCTGGTATGAAACGCTAACTAAATTCTTAAAGATGTCCAAATTCAAACAAGGTTCGGTTGACCCAACCTTCTTTCGCAAAAAGGAAGGTTACCACCTTATGATCGTTCAAATTTATGTCGATGATATCATCTTTGGCTCAACGAATCCTAGCCTAACAACTGAATTCAGAAAGCTGATGGAGACTAAATTTGAAATGAGCTCAATGGGTCCTATTAACTTTTTCCTTGGTTTAAATATTAGACAGGGACCCGAAGGCATCTTTATCAATCATGAAGCTTACACGAAGACTCTCCTAGCTAAATTTGGCATGATGGGAGACTCCAAAGTTAAAGTCCCAATGGCGTTCGACACCAAGCTCACTCCATCCCTGGACAAACCGACTGTTGATATCACGCTTTATCGTCAAATGATAGGCTCTCTAATGTATCTTACTGCTAGCAGGCCTGACATCATGTTTTCTGTGTGTTACTGTGCTAGATTTCAGGCAAACCCACGCGAACCTCACATGCTTGCAGTGAAGAACATCCTACGATATCTCAAGCGAACTGCCTCCTTAGGTCTATGGTATCCTTCCAACTCAGGCTTCTTCGTTCAAGCCTACTCAGATGCAGACCTTGGAGGATGTGGACTCGATAGAAAAAGCACCACAGGTGGCTGCCAATTCCTTGACGGGAAGTTGGTTAGCTGGAAATCAAAGAAACAAACGTGCGTTTCTTTGTGTACTGCCGAAGCTGAATACATAGCAGCTGCATCCTGCACCTCTCAAGTGATTTGGATCCAGAGTCAACTTCGAGACTATGGACTCAATGTGAAGAAGATCCCACTATATTGTGACTCTGAAAGTGCAATTAGGATCTGTCATAACCCAGTGCAACACTCCAAAACCAAACACATAGCACTAAGGTATCACTTCATCAAAGATCATGTGGAAGATGGAAACGTCGAAGTACACTTTGTTAGAACCACTGATCAACTGGCTGATGTCTTTACCAAAGCTCTTCCTGAAGCGTCATTCAACAGAATTTTACAAGGGCTAGGTATGATGGAATCAGAGTCAGTACCACAAACTACCTCTCAACCTCAAACGTAAGAAGCGAAATTGACCGAACGGTCAGGTTCGGTTGAATCATCTGCCTCGCTCATCACATCAAAGTTAGTTTTCTTGGTTGTAAATTTCATGTACAAAGTTGTTTATCTTATTGTCAAAAGTATTTTCTTATTGCAAGCCTAAATTCTTTGGTTTTCTAAAATTTTTCAAAACCGAAACCTACCGAAGGTTCGGGTTCGGTTTTTCAGAATTTTGTTGAACCGAAACCAACCGAAGGTTCGGGTTCGGTTTTTCAAAATTTTCCAAAACCGAAACCAACCGAAGGTTTGGGTTCGGTTTTTCAAATTTTTCTAGAACCGAAACCAACCGAACGCTCGGGTTCGGTTTTTCAACTTTTTCCCAACCGAAACCAACGGAACGTTCGGGTTCGGTTTTTCATATTTTTTCCAAAGTTTTTTTTTAAGACTTTTCTTTTAATATTTTCAAAATTTTTCTCAACCGAAACCAGCCGAACGTTCGGGTTCGGTTACCAAATTTTTTCCAAAGTTTTTTTACTATTTCTAAATCTTATTTTTTTCTTGCTTATTTATTTTATTTTATTTTCTTTTTATTTTTTTTATATCAAAAACTCCAAAAATATTTATTTTATTTTATTTGTGTGTTCGTTCGTTTATGGGGATATAATTGTTGGATTAGTTAAGTGTCCCTAGAAACATGCTGCTGTATGTGTCCCAAGCCTCATAAGATTCTGAATAATAGCCTTAATGACTTGGTATAAACAAACCTTGTCTTCCCAATTAGGTTATCACATTTATTCTAATCGTGAGCTACCTCACTCTCTTCTCACATGAGATAAGAGTTTTCTGCTTGGTCCTTGTTTTCGCAGCAGAGGTACTTTAATTTCTTACACCATCTCCATTACATTTCTACATTACATTCGTTTCATCAACGTAACCCTTGAGACTCTCAGAAATTACCACTGAGGTTTATGGTTACACAACAACTGTGTTTATGATCTTAGTTTCGTGCCACTACGAGCTGAGTGAAACCCAAAATTCAACACCAAATCTGAATTGACGGTGAACAATTAATTTGCTCAAGTTTTCACCAAAGAATTGACGGATGTATCTTGATGAAATATCAAAATTTTATTTTGTGTGATTCCTATGAAATTGTTAAACACCATAACATTTCTTCCCTTGGGATCCAGTTTTTAATTTTTTGTTGAGATTTTATATTTTCCTAGCCACTTTAAAATTAATTCCTACCTACTTGTTCAACAGACTACACCGGTCTCACAAGTACTTTGTTCACTTTCTATCTTATTTCAATATTAGAACTGTTGAATCAAAGATAAAGCCATCGTAAGGAGGCTAATTAAAAGAAGCCTTTCAACACTTATTAATAAGTGTTTGATCGTCATTCAACGGGAAACCACACTAACACTTTAAGGTCTCTCTTGACTTTGAAGGAAGAGATTCGTGCCCGGGATCATTTGTTTCGTGTCATTATTGACATCACATTTATTCCTAAAAAGAGTTGCTTTATTTCTTTTCTTTTTACACTCTTAGCACGAAAATCTTTGATTTTCCAAAATTCTGGTACTAATAATTACAGGCTGTTTTATTGCATCGGTGGTTAATTATAAAGACGTGGTCCAAATTCATCCACATGGGAGTATCCTTCAAAGATGCCGTTACAGGGATAAGATGAAGGGTTGCTGACTCAGGCGGGAGATAAATGGATTGAATTTTAAACGGCGGTAAAAAGGGACGCATGCGAATTTGAAACGCCCATTCTTTAACTGACGTCGTGGACGCATGTGCGAATATTAAGCGGTTCCTCTCTGGCACAAAACAGGCGCGTGTGGATTTGAAACGGTTTCTTCAGAAACGGCGCTTGTTGGGCGGCGTGTTCCAAGGAATCTGACACTCTCTCTCATGCGTGATCATCACATACCTTAACTGTCACGCATCTGTCATTCCGGGAAAACCTTTCGTATTTCGATAGAAGATTTGAACAGATTTTTCTCTCTCCTAAAACCCATTATAAAAAGAGACGTCTTCTCCCATTTACCTCTTTACTGCATCTAAATTCCCAAGAGAGCAAAAATTCCCTGAAACCTTTACTGTTCATCTTCTTCTTCCCAACTTCAACAATGGCAGAATCATCGTCTGTTCATGCTACCTCACACATCCTTCCCATTCGCCCTCAACAGTGTTTGGTGATCGATTTAACCCCTCAGGTGTACGACTCCTACATGTACCCGATCATTGAGTGCCTGAAGTACTCGCCGATAGCACCTGCACTTTCACAGGTGGAATCCGTGCCCATGGAGCTTTTATCGCAGATCTATGCGACTGCACATTATGATAAAGCAGTCGATAGAATTTTCTTCGAGGTTTCTGATCACAAAGCCTCGATTTCCAGGCAACGATTTGCCTCATTGCTAGGGTTTGCTGCCGACCCTTCTAGGGTTCATCCGGAGACGATTCCGATTGGGCACCTCTACAATATGTTCTACAATATGGGGTACACGGAGGCGCTCACCTCCGTCACAAAATTTAAAAAGTCGTGTTTGCCGCCACAGTGGAACGACATGTTCACTGTCCTTTTCAAAGATCTTTCAAAACGGAGCTCCGGTTCAGATGGCTCCAGTCGGCTCTTTCTCTCCATCATGTACGGGGTTTACAACGGCGTCAACGTCGATTATGGGTTGGTTCTCTAGCAACAACTCATACAGAGCTTATCATCCTCTTCACGACATTCTGAGGTGTCGTATGCCAGGTTTTGGACCATCGTTGCTAAGTGGGCGATGGATAAGTACGATGTCCCCACTGCTGCCGGTGCATCGATGTCTTCGATCGGTACATTCCATACCACGAAGATTATCGTCTTAGATGCATCGAAGTTCTCTTTCATTGGTTCCATTCCGGAGACCATGTATGCTGATGTCCCAGCAGATAGCAGAATCATCCGGACTATCAAGGAGTTTAAGCAGTCTGGACCGAGGGATCTCACTCAGGAGATGCTCAAGTCCATCCATGATGCTGATAAGCCTGTTCATAGAGGCAAAAAGGCAGACAAAGGGAAGCAAGTGACCAAAGGGGCTAAAGGTCCTTCTCCCAGGAAGAGGAAATCAACCAAAGTTGCACAGTCCCCGCAGCCGAAGAGGTGAAAGACTCAACCGAAGCGAAAGCTCATAATTGCTTCCTCTTCGAGTGAATCAGAAGGTGAGAGTTCGGATTCGGATGGCTCTCAAAGAGGCGAAACCCCTCCAAGAGGCAACACCCCACCCCGATCACCTACCCCAGACATGGAAATCCATATCTCACCAATTCCCTCTCCCACTCAAACAATCCCTACTTCCATTCCCACCATAAACCCCTCTACCACCATTCCTAAAACCTCTTTCCCTATACCACTACCCATTTTCACCGATACAACAACAACAACTGCAAAGGTTACAACCAACGTATCTGATACGGGGGTTCATACCGATGCAACCGAACCACCACCTGTAACCGAACCCATACATACAACCGAAACACAACCACCACCCGAACCTACCCACACTCAACAACCACCCGAACCCACTCACACTCAACCTGAACCTACTCATACCACAACACCCCCAGCTTCCCCACCCCCAACATCTCCAGGTCATGCCTCTGATGGAGATAAGCCTTTCCTTTGAGGGGAAAATATGACCTTCGATTCAGTCTACTTTAGTCCGTTTCAGGTCCAAAGCGACGATGACGAGGAAGCTCCAGTTACAAAGAAGCACCTAAAGGAGCTGCATGAGATGGTTGACCTGCTTATTGCCTCATCTTCCAACTCTCAATCCTCTCTCTCTGAAGCCGCTCTTCAGAAGATTGTTGATACCTTCTCAAGGGCTCAACATGATTCCGTCGCTTCTACCACTGCAGCAATTGACGCCTCGACAAAAGCTTGTGAGGCGGCGACCGAAAAAGTCGATAAACTATTCTCCGATGCCTCTGCCTTGTTACAATCTCTACAGGAGAGTGCTGCTGCAACCAAGACAACGCTGGAAGCGATTGTTCAACAATTGGCCACGTTCGTCTCAACAGAGTTGAAGTCGTTCGCTACCCTTCGCCAATCAATTAGTGACGACAAGTCTGCCCTTCGGACATCTATGGACGAGCGCCTCTCTAAACTCCAAGAGGATCTTGCTTATGATAACTCGTTGATGGATGCTCTAGCAAGGAAGACCACTGCCCTCAAGGTCAAGAGTGCTGAACTTTCAAGTTCTCAAAAACAACTTGACGTTCTTCGATCCGAACGGGAGGTTATAAGGACGTGTGTTTCGGATGTACACTCAGCAATATCCAACATCCTGGAAGCGCATGATCCCATTCTGAACCACACTGTGAGGCGAACCCTTGCAGAAAAACTCGCCCCTGGATCTTCTCAGCAAAATAGAAGGGCTGCCTAGTTTCGTGTCCACTCCGAAACAAGGGGGAGAAAAGGAGTTCGGATCTCAACCACCTCCTTCCTCAAAAGCTGCTCACACAACCGAACCTCCTCCTACAGGTCAAACTTCGGGTTTGGGTGTGAAGGATAAAGGAAAGAAGATAGCTGAGTAAGAAGAGGAAGACGATCCAGAAACCATTGCTGACATGCTGGAACATAAAAATAGTCGCAATGCTGATGATGACAACATTCATGTGGCGCGAGAAGCTGAAGAAGCCAAACGCAAAAAGAAAGAAGCCCACAATCTCCTCGAGAGCAGGAAGACTCTTTTCCCTGCTTGGACTCGAGAGAGAATGATAAAGGAGGCTATCGATACTCCGAGCATCCTATGGCTCGAACCGATGATCTCCTTCGACTACTACAATTCTGTCGACTCGAAGTTCGACATGCCATTAACCCGAAAGGCGTTTATCTTCCACGCCTTCGCCAACGTTGCCGAAGTTCCTCATCCTCATCCTGAGGTTGATCGTGAACTGATCGAATTCTATCTGAAGGCCGCTCAACCCCAGTACCAAACATGGAGCGCTCAAAAGATCGTTAACGTTCGGGTGTTAAAGCCTTACACTGAAGGGAGATTCATCAACGTTCGGTTCAGGGTGATCAGAGGGTCTGCAAGAACCGAACATCTCATATCCTTAGCAAATCTACCGAACCTCAACCCCCATGACTGGATCGTTCTGCACAACATCCTCTTGACGAATGAAGCTGAATAAGGTCCGATCATAGACCATCTCAAAAGGATGTTGGTATGCTATATCGTGGAGGTCATCTTGATGGATCAGGAGATAGCCACTGTCTTCAAGAAGAAACCGAAGATCTCTCCTGTTGGCTCGGCCAGTGATCTCAACCAGATGAATATGGGAAAGATTGACCCAAGGAGAAACTCGGTCATGTTCACTAGGGCTGAAGGACAGAAATGTCTCTTTGTTTTAGCGGATAAACATCTTTATACCACTGCTTGTCTTGAGCACGTGCTGGGGACCATCCATCGGTGTATAGAGAATACAGCGGATGATATCAAATACTTCGACGATATGATAGAGTGGTACATCCGATTCAGACATAGGATACTTGCTCTTATTTCGCGTCTGTTTCAGACTGTAAAGAAGAAGGTTCCTGCTGCTGCTGGCCCAAGCAAGAAGTAATGATCTCGCTCCAATTGACGCAAAGGGGGAGATTGTTGGGTAGCAAATTCGTTTATGTATTGCGTCATTGGGCTCGGTTAATAGTCCATTATTTTGTACTCCGGTTTGGGCCTGTCCAACCGTTGAGCTGTAGGGTTTAGTATATAATAATATGCTTGCATGCATATTAGGTTAACGATATAGAATACGATTGATAGAAGACAATAGCTTTGCAGATTTCTTTATCGTTCTTGTAAACCCTTTTAAGCCTCTACAGTTGATGTTCTTTATCGAGCTCTTCTGAGGATTCTTTTATAATCATTCGCCACGTTTGATTCATTCTTGAGTTTTTTACTGTTTTCGTGTTCTTGCTGTTTACTGTTTATTTGACCTGTTTAAGATCTAATCGATCTTCAAGTTTAGTTTTAAACTTATCAGAATTCATAACCAAGCTACCCAAGACAGCAGGTGGGCTTCATACCATATGGGTCATCGTGGACAGATTGACTAAGTCCACACACTTTCTACCCATCAAAGAGACAGGCATGATGGAGAAACTCACAAGAACATACATTAAGGAGATCGTACGGATGAACGGTGTCCCTATATCTATTATCTTCGATAGAGATAGTAGGTTCACTTTGAGATTTTGGCAATCGTTACAAATCGCCTTAGGGAAGAGGTTGGACATGAGAACATCCTACCATCCGCAGTCCGACGGGCAAAGTGAAAGGACCATCCAAACCCTGGAGGACATGCTGCGGGCCTGTGTGATCGACTTTGGTAAGGCATGGGATACCCACTTACCCCATGTAGAGTTTTCTTACAATAACAATTATCACACGAGCATCAAGGCAGCCCCGTTCAAAGGCCTCTACGGCCGGAAGTGCAGATCCCCTCTGTGTTGGGCTAAGGTGGGTGACACTCAGTTAGTTAAGGGATGAGTTCCTGACAGCGCTCTCACGGGTACAGAGATCATTCGAGAAACGACCGAGAAGATTGTACAGATTCGCGAACGATTAAAAGCCGCTAGGGATCGACAGAAAAGCTATGCAGACAAACGAAGAAAACCTTTGGAATTCCAGGTAGGAGACCGAGTCCTATTGAAAGTCTCACCATGGAAAGGCACAATATGCTTTGGAAAGCGTGGAAAGCTGAACCAAAGGTATATAGGGCCTTTCGAGATTCTCGCCATAATCGGCCCCGTAGCTTACAAACTCAACCTACCCCGCGAGCTCAGTAACATACATCCTACCTTCCATGTCTCAAACCTAAAGAAATGCCTATACGACGAGACTCTCGTAATCCCACTCGACGAGGTCAAGGTCAGCGAGGGCCTCAACTTCGTGGAAGAGCTTGCCGAGATTATGGACCGAGAGGTCAAACGAACGAAACAAAGCTGCATCCCAATTATGAAGGTTCGCTGGAACACCAAACGAGGACCGGAGTTCACTTGGGAGCGCGAGGATCAAATGAAACTCAAGTATCCCCATCTCTTTGCTTAGTAGTACTGTAATAACTTAGCTGCTTGAATTCTAAATTTCAGGACGAAATTCTCCCTAACGAGGGGATGTTGTGACAACCCAAAATTTATTCCATCGTTATAACACGTTTCCGTTAATATAATATTCTATTTTATTAAGATTCTGTTAATATTGGTGTGGACAAATCAGTAAATGTTTTATTTTATTTTATGTTATTAATGTCGTAATGAAATAAATAAAAACACGTGAATTACTCTCCCATTTAGTTGGAAAAAGTTTTTAATTACGACGATTTAATTGGGTAAAAATTTAAGCCTCGTTAAATGTCAGTATCGGGTAGAATTCCACCGTTTCTCAAACTTAAACCATATTTAAAGTTGAAGTAACTTCAATTTGAGGCTTTTCACTCTCTCTCTACTCTCTCTCTACAATTCCAAGCTTTTGATCCAAAAATCACCCCATTTCAAGCTCCAATTTGGTAAGATATCCATCCTAACTCTTTGATTATCATGCTTAGCTTGCAATTTCGTGTCAAAATCATCCAAAAGGACCATAATCATGTGTTTACGGCCCTGGAACACCCTTGGGCCGCAAACACACATAGATGGGGTTTTTGAGCCTTAAAATCCTTCCAAACCACATTTGGAGCTTAGATATGACATAGGGGCTTACAATACCGGACTTGGAACACCTAAAGCTTATCATTTAAGGGGTAAACAAGATTTTATGGCCCAAGCACATGCTTAGACTGTAAACACCATTTCATAGGCCGTAAACCCCTTTAAAGGTGTTAAAACGCCCCTTAAGCACCTCCTAAGCCTTGGAATAAAGTCTAGAACCATCCAACAATGTGTTAGGGACGTTATACATGAAAGAAAGCACCCCCTAAGGAGTTCACGGCCGTAAACCCCCCAAGGAATGGTTCCTGGGCCGTAAACTCCTATAAGGTGGTCAACTGGTGCCCTAACTTCCTTCCATGGCTTGTATCTTGCACTAGAAACTCTTGCAATTGATTTAGGACCACCAAAACACATTGAGAATTGGTACATAAGCGTTTACGGCTGTAAACTCCTAGTTTACTGCCGTAAACTCCTCAAATGGTCCTTATGTTGTTCAAATTCCATTCCAATGCCTTAAAACTAAGTCTAGAAACATCCCTCAAGAATTTTAAGACCATTAAGCATCCTAGAACACACCACCATGAGTTTACGGCCGTAAACTCATGTGGAGTTGGTCATTTGGGCCGAAAACTCCATGAGGAGTTTACTCTTAAAGAGCAAACTCCATATCCAAGTCATACACGCCCTTAGATGCTACCCCGGTCACTCCTAGCACTTGAAATGAAGTGTTTTCGCGTCTCGGAGTGTATTGTCTTATCTAGTTAGTGGTTCAAAGTCTAATTAGATACAATTATATATCTCTTCATAATAGATAGGAACCTCGCACGTTCTCAAGCTCCGAACTGACACTTAGCATCTGTCCGACACATTCCTTGTCTGGTGAGTTCATACCCCTTAATGAATATTTTCAAATGTTTTTACATGTTTTAGGGAGGGGGGATACAAGTTAAATGCAACAAGTGTTCATATTAAATCATATGTGATTTATAACCTGCAACTAAAAAGGATTTTCTATATTTTCAGCTACTTATCAATAAAACTGTTTCAGATACTTATTAAAGCATTTTCAAGGTTAAATTGTTGTTAAAATATTTTCATACTGCGTTTAAACTACTTTTCTTTTAAACTATATCTACACTAATATATTTATATAAGTAAGACTTGAAGGACTTAGGACCGATAGCTCGCCTTATTTCCTATTCTTGTTTGATTGTGGTTTTAGGGTATATTGTTATCCGTCCGACTGTCGTTGATTTCTTAGTTATATATCATATATATCTGTGTTAGATATGAAAGTCTTCATCTTAATCAATACCTTTGTAAACCAAAGACATGCAATCCAACACTCTATTTAACTATAATAGGTATAGTTAAGACTACTTCTCGTTACCTCTATTACTACTATACTCACTATAATCATTACTACTACAAACTAATGCACGTTAAAGAGAACACTCTATGTACTACACTAAAAGCTTACTATACTATAACACGAGAGAATACACTATTATAGAGTATAACACACTATCCTTATATACGACACTCTACTGCGCAAATACAATGTAACCAGAGCTTCCCGGAAGGAAAGCAACACTACATGTATAGATCTATACATGACGCACACTATTACATCCCGACTGTTAAACACAGTCCGATCCGACTAGGCCCAGGGGTGGCACCACATCACTACACTACATATGACCAGGAAGGTCATCGGACCCACTCTTATCATTCAGTTGGTTACATGAGAGATCTCACTAACATCTAAATTAATACACTAAGACTTAAAGTCTAAGCTAAATTCCCGAAGTAAATAAATACATATTACTAATTGAAGTTTGGGATGCTACTACAGCCAACCGGTAATACTATTACTCATTTACATTACTGGAAGGAAGTTATCACATTATTTTTACAACTGAAAGTTTCAATGGAAATACTTTTACACACTCGAAGGATTTAACTTACAAACGCTCAATTCTGGAAAATATAGGATTTTCTAGTGATTTCTACTATTCTTAAACGTTAATCTCAGCTTTGATATTACATGAATGTAACCACTTTTATACAAGCCACGACACTAAATTCTTATGAACTCACCAGCTTTATGCTGATACTCGTTTTCAAAATAACTTGTATCCTCAGGTCAAAGATAGACAGGTACTGGTACAACTTTTGAGAAGATGGAGCGTATACAAGACTCATCTTTTATTTGTTTATACTTTTAGTGTCTATTAACTGTGCAGAACACGTTTGTAATTATAATCACTATATTAATGAAATGGTTGTTGTCGCTTGTTTTTACTATTATGCAATTGTTATGATACTGTACATGACGTCCTCCACCCTAGAATGTATTCCGCTGTTCTTGGTTTTTGGGTGTGACAGGATGGAAGTAGTGTCTACAGTGAAGGCACACAAACAATTCAAATCCTATTCTCTGGCGAAGCTGGTGGGAATAGTGAAGTCCCATGATAGCGCGGTGTCAAAGGAAACAAATGTGGTTTCCAGCTTGGGTTCGTTAGCTCCTATTTCCAAAGGAAAAAGTGTCATTGAAAAAGGAGAAGATTTATATCTTGCTGACTATGATCTAACTAGAGAAGAGTATGCCCCGATGGTTTCCAATCCAAGAAAGTTTATCAAAAGGAAGTTCCCCGCCAACAAGAACTGAAACTGGCAGGGAAGTTATAGTTCCAAAAAAGTGAAGGAGGAACCGAAGATGGGTTCAAAGTTTGAAGAATCTAAGAAGGAGACAAAGATTGGTGGTGACTCAGGTTTTGATTTCCATTATTGTGGAGGCAAGAATCACTTTGCCATAGACTGCATGCTGAAGAAGAGGTTTGAAAGAGTGGATGAAGGCGATGAGGAAGCGAACCTCCTGATTCGATTGGAGGAGATCAAGAAAAAGAAAGCAACAACTAACAATAACACCATGAATGCTTTAATTGTGCATGATACAGGTGATAATGATGAATTTGGTGGAGTGCAGGTGTCGTCCACAGATTCAGAGGATGAAGAAGTAAGAAAAACCATTCATGGATAGGCTCTACTAGTGATAGAAGAAAAAGTTGAGGGAAGATGTTTGATGGTGACGGATGGCGTGTCACAGATGTGAGGATGCACAACAGATGGTAGAGTGAATGATGAGAAGGAGCAAGACGAAAAATGTTTCACTGCGAAACCTGTTAGTGCACAGATCAACGAATGTGATGAGTTGATCAAGAAGGTTCAAAATATTCTCATTTCTCTGAAAATTCCTATTAGTAACTATGAAAAGGAACTAAATGGACTAAAATCTAAATTAAATAGTTTAAGAAGTTGTCTTACCCAAACTTGTGTAACAAACTCTAACCTGACTGATCAAATTAGCAGGGTATCGTCGAAGAGTGAGGAGAGGAGAATCTGGATTGAGCAGAAGGAGAAGGAATTAACTAGGTCTAGGGATGAGTCAATCTATTTTCAACGAGAAAATCTTAAGCTTTTAAAACAACGAAACATTTTTTGTTTCATTGCGAAAAGATTATATTTTAATATCACTCAGTTACATCTCGATTGTGAAATAGGAAAGAAGATACATCGCATGATTTTACCCTTCCTGGAGTTGAAAGAGGATGAAGTCGGTGCCGAAGCTTACAACTGTGAAGATGTTGTATCTTTTGATGAAATATATCCTACCTACAAAATTGGTCTTGACAAAATAGAGTCCTACATAAAGTCAAAAGACCATAAGGACATGCTCAAAAATCTGTTGGATGAAAACGATAAACTGAAACAGAGAACCGAAACTGTACAGATATTTGACTCGTTGAATGCCAAATTAAGTTCAGAAAATAAAATTGATTATGAAAATGCATCTCAATTTAATGAGGATGATGACATGAGTGAAATCTCTGTAGAGGATGTGGTGGACTGTTCTAAATTTGTCAAGAGCAAACCCAAAACAAGCAAAAATCTCATTTTTGAAAATTGTGTTGAGTTTGCTTGCACATTGACAGACAAGACTAAAGTCCTCAAAGCAAAAGCTGTTGTATATCAAAAGGTTCAAACCACTCCAAATCAAGTTTACACAGTTCAAGGAGTCACACCACAACAAACAGCCAAACTAACATCATTGGTAGAAGAAGATAATGCTAATGGGTGTGATGAGTTTTTCTGGTCAGCACCGATAGATAACGCCGACGAAACAGAAGGTCTATCTCAGAAAACATCATGGAGAGTGAAGAGTAGGTATGTGGTAGAACCACTTAATGAACCTACACGATATGATATGCCAAGTATAAGTGGTATCAAAAAATCTCCAGGCGAACCAATGATGGCATCTAGTGAGACATGTTTGTCAAAGAGCAAAAGTCATGCTCAAGTACCGAAGAAAAAGGCCAACATTCACAAAAATCCAAAACAGGTGGCAGAACAAATGAACCAACGTAACCTGAGATACAAGAAGAGTCTCTCAGAAAGAAAACAGTTTTGGCGATCCCAGAATCCTCAATATGTTAGCTATGAAAAGACAAATAAATCAAAAGGAGAACTAAGAGCCAACCGAAGGCAGTCTCCCATCTGTGGCAAGAACAACCGAAACAAGGATTTCAGCTACTACCATAAGAAAAACCAACGACAAGGGTTCGATTCACAAAGTCACAACAACCGAAAGGATAGTTTCGGACAACAGGTGATCAGCAACCGAAAGGGAAACTTCGGTCCCCGCAACAATAACAATCGAAAGGAAGGTTTCGGTCCACAACGATCAGTAACCGAAAGGAAGGTTTTGGTCCTCAACATCTAAGCAACCGAAAGGATGGGTTCGGACCCAAATCTAGTTGTCAGAAGAACCGAAAGGAAGATAGTTTTCATTCTCAACCAAGGAAGAGCAATAATCAACGATCTAACCTTCCTTCTAAGCCTCATTCTTCTCATTCTTATTCTTCTAAAGATTCAAAGGGGAATGGAAATCTCTTTCCAGAAGACGATAGACGCCCGAAAGAGACCGAAAAGCGTGCAGACGTCAAAACCACAAATCCTACGTCTAAATCAAATGAGTCGAAGTCAAATACAATCAAAGTTTTTACCATAAAAATAAAAAGATGAAACAACACTAATAAAAAGAACTTATCTGGTTGATGTTTCTCTTACTATTCCGTGTCTTGTAAAAGGCTCACAAGGACCCAAGAAACTTTGGTTTCCTAAATCTGCTTGATATTTTGCAGGTTATTCGTGACGAGCAGTTCGACGAAGAATGGTACATTGACAGTGGCTGCTCGCATCACATGACATGTAGAAGGGAAGAACTGAGGGAGTATCAGTCTTTCAAGGACGGTGGAACTGTAAAATATGGCAATAATTCGTTTGGAACTATTAAAGGCTACGATATGATTAAAAACGGTGACTTCTCGATAAGAAAGGTTGCATATGTTGAAGGGTTGTAGCACAACCTCATCCGTGTCTCATAGTTGGTAGTTGGCACCGGAGTGAAAGTTTCCTTTGATAACGAAGGCTCATAAATCGTCAAAAAGAAGTCAAATAATATTCTACTGAAGCCGAAGTGAAAGGGAGAAATGTACCCTCTAAATCTCAATCCAATTCGAGGGAAACCAGCTATTTGCCTGCTAACGAAGGCACACTCAGACGAAAGCTGCTTATGGCATCGAAGGCTCTCACATCTCAATTTAAAAGATATCAACAAGATGGTGCTGGAGATCATGTTCAAGGTCTTCCAATTCTCAAATATGACAAAGGACATCTATGTTCAGCTTGTGAAATGGGAAAACAAAGTCAATATACACTGACCAAAAAATCCTCCAACACATACTGAACCAGAAGGAACTCAATATGAGACAATGATGGTGGGTCGAGCTACTCAATGATTACGACTGCGAGATTCGTTATCTCCCAGGAAAAGCCAATGTAGTAGCAGAGGCCCTAAGTAGAAAAGAGTATTCTGGTCGGAGGGTCAAGTCGTTAATAATGACTATCCATTCGCATCTATCCACACAGATTAAGGAGGCTCAGCTCGAAGCCTTAAATCCTGAGAATGTGGTGGAAGAATCCTTACGTGGAATGGATAAGAACTTGGAGGTCAAGGGTGACGGAGCCTTATATCTCATGAACCGAATCTGGACGCCGCGCCACGGTGGTTTCAGGGACTTGGTCATGAAGGAAGAACACAGCACTCGATATTTCGTTCACCCAGGTTCAGATAAGATGTATTTGGATCTCAAAAAGTTATATTAGTGGCCTAACATGAAAGCAAAGATTGCTACCTTCGTGAGTAAATGCCTTACTTGCGCGAAGGTCAAGGTCGAATACCAGAAGCCATCAGGTCTTCTCCAGCAACCGGAGATACGGGGGTGGAAGTGTGAGCGGATTACTATTGAATTCATAACCAAGCTACCCAAGACAACAGGTGGGCTTCATACCATATGGGTCATCATGGACAGATTGACCAAGTCCACACACTTCCTACCCATCAAAGAGACAGACAAGATAGAGAAACTCACAAGAACATACATTAAGAAGATCGTACGGATGAACGGTGTCCCTATATCTATTATCTCCGATAGAGATAGTACGTTCACTTTCAGATTTTGGCAATCGTTACAAAGCGACTTAGGGACGAGGTTGGACATGAGTACATCCTACCATCCGCAGTCCGACGGGCAAAGTGAAAGGACCATCCAAACCTTGGAGGACATGCTGCGGGCCTGTGTGATCGACTTTGGTAACGGATGGGATACCCACTTAACCCATGTAGAGTTTTCTTACAATAACAGTTATCACACGAGCATCAAGGCAGCCCCGTTCAAAGCCCTCTACGACCGGAAGTGCAGATCCCCTCTGTGTTGGGCTGAGGTGGGTGACACTCAGTTAGCTAAGGGATGAGTTCCTGACAACGCTCTCACGGGTACAGAGATCATTCGAGAAACGACCGAGAAGATTGTACAGATTCGCGAATGATTAAAAGCCGCTAGGGATCGACAGAAAAGCTACGCAGACAAATGAAGAAAACCTTTGGAATTCCAGGTAGGAGACCGAGTCCTATTGAAAGTCTCACCATGGAAGGGCACAATATGCTTTGGAAAGCGTGGAAAGCTGAACCAAAGGTATATAGGGCCTTTCAAGATTCTCGCCATAATCGGCCCCGTAGCTTACAAACTCAACCTACCCTGTGAGCTCAGTAACAAACATCCTACCTTCCATGTCTCAAACCTAAAGAGATGCCTATACGACAAGACTCTCGTAATCCCACTCGACGAGGTCAAGGTCAGCGAGGGCCTCAACTTCGTGGAAGAGCTTGCCGAGATTATGGACCGAGAGGTCAAACGAACGAAACAAAGCTGCATCGCAATTATGAAGGTTCGCAGGAACGCCAAACGAGGACCGGAGTTCACTTAGGAGCGCGAGGATCAAATGAAACTCAAGTATCCCCATCTCTTTGCTTAGTAGTACTGTAATAACTTAGCTGCTTGAGTTCTAAATTTCGGGACGAAATTTCCCCTAACGGGGGGATGATGTGACAACCCAAAATTTATTCCATCGTTATAACCCGTTTCCGTTAATAGAATATTTTATTTTATTAAGATTCCGTTAATATTGGTGTGGACAAATCAATAAATGTTTTATTTTATTTTCTGTTATTAATGTCGTAATGAAACAAATAAAAACACATGAATTACTCTCCCATTTAGTTGGAAAAAGTTTTTAATTACGACGATTTAATTGGGTAAAAATTTAAGCCTCGTTAAACGTCAGTATCGGGTAGAATTCCACCGTGTCTCAAACTTAAACCATATTTAAAGTTGAAGTAACTTCATTTTGAGGCTTTTCACTCTCTCTCTACAATCTCTCTACAATTCCAAGCTTTTGATCCAAAAATCACCCCATTTCAAGCTCCAATTTGGTAAGATATCCATCCTAACGCTTTGATTATCATGCTTAGCTTGCAATTTCATGTCAAAATCATCCAAAAGGACCATAATCATGTGTTTACAGCGCTGGAACACCCTTGGGCCACAAACACACATAGATGGGTAAACAAGATTTTATGGCCCAAGCACATGCTTAGACTGTAAACACCATTTCAAAGGCCGTAAACCCCTTTAAAGGTGTTAAAATTCCCCTTAAGCACCTCCTAAGCCTTGGAATAAAGTCTAGAACCATCCTACAATGTGTTAGGGACATTATACATGCAAGAAATCACCCCCTAAGGAGTTCACGGCCGTAAACCCCCCAAGGAATGGTTCCTGGGCCATAAACTCCTATAAGGTGGTCAACTGGTGCCCTAACTTCCTTCCATGGCTTGTATCTTGCACTAGAAACTCTTGCAATTGATTTAGGACCACCAAAACACATTTATAATTGGTACATAAGAGTTTACGGCCGTAAATTCCTAGTTTAGTGCTGTAAACTCCTCAAATGGTCCTTATGTTGTTCAAATTCCATTCCAATGCCTTAAAACTTAGTCTAGAATCACCCCTCAAGAATTTTAAGACCATTAAGCATCCTAGAACACCCCACCATGAGTTTACGGCCGTAAACTCATGTGGAGTTGGTCATTTGGGCCGAAAACTCCATAAGGAGTTTACTCTTAAAGAGCAAACTCCATATCTGTAACAACCCGAAGTTTTCCATTGTCGAAAAACCCGTTCTACCCGTAAAATACGCCGTTAATCAATTTGTTTCGTTTCCGTTTTGGGTTAAATTAAATAAATTTATATGTTTATTATAATCCAATGAGTGTCCAAACCTTTTAGTAACTCATGAAAATAGCCCAAAAACATTTATTTCAAAAAGCTTAGAAACGTCCCCGCCGGGTGTGAGAAACTTAATCGGGTGCGACCTAAAGCCCCGTTTAAGGCTAGTATCGGGTAGAATTCCATCGTGTCCAAGTTTTAGGACCAATATAAACGTGTTTAAACATTCATTTGAAGCTTTTTCTTCCTCTCTCTACTCTCTCTCTCTAACCTCTCTCCTAAAATCCAAGTTTAAGGGTCCAAATCATCAATTTTAGGCTCTAAATCTTTGAGGTACCTTCCCTAACTTGATATGTAACCTCCTTAGCCTTCAAATTTGAGTTCAAAACTTGGATTAGGACCACATTCAAAAGTTTTTCCCGATATGAATCACCACGCATCCCTCGTTTCTGTGATCATCGAGAAACGGGAAGTTAGCAGCTCTTTCCTCTAAATGTCTATCCCGAAGGATTCCCGAGAATTTCTTTCGAATATCTAGTTTAGTCCCACATCAGACCTTTCGACATCCTCGTAGAATCAATTCTGCAATCTTCACACTTCGGATGTCCTTTGATCTTGGTAACATCTATCCAATACATCATGTCTCGAATCCTTAGAAGCATCTACCCAATGAAACCCTAGTGATTCCTTTGTTGAAACCGAAGTCGTCCAGGGTTGGAAATTCCATGAGAGAACCGATTGATATTGTAGATTGAGAGAGAGTCAATGTGCAAAACAAAGACACGTCCCGATAGTAAGAATTCGTTAGAACGCCCAGCAGAGACCTGATCCCACTTGAGAAAGTGAAGATCCGAGGCAACAAATCCATTCGTGTCTCATTCCAAATTCATGATCTATATCTTATTCTTTGAATTTCGGGACGAAATTCCCTCTAACGGGGGGATAATGTAACAACCCGAAGTTTTCCATTGTCGAAAAACCTGTTCTACCCGTAAAATACGCCGTTAATCAATTTGTTTTGTTTCCGTTTTGGTTTAAATTAAATAAATTTATATGTTTATTATAATCCAGTGAGTGTCCAAACCTTTTAGGAACTCATGAAAATAGCCCAAAAACATTTATTTCAAAAAGCTTAGAAACGTCCCCGCCGGGTGACGGAAACTTAATCGGGTGTGACCTAAAGCCCCGTTTAAGGCCGGTATCGGGTAGAATTCCATCGCGTCCAAGTTTTAGGACCTATATAAACGTGTTTAAACATTCATTTGAAGCTTTTTCTTCCTCTCTCTACTCTCTCTCTAACCTCTCTCCTAAAATCCAAGTTTAAGGGTCCAGATCATCAATTTTAGGCTCCAAATCTTTGAGGTACCTTCCCTAACTTGATATGTAACCTCCTTAGCCTTCAAATTCGAGTTCAAAACATGTATTAGGACCACATTAATGATTTTACGGCCCCGGAACAGTCCTAGGCCATGAACTTATAAGAAATGGGTTTTTAGAGCAATAAAACCCTTCCAAACCACAATTGGACCTTAGATATGGCTAGATGGCTTTATGGAATGGACCTAGAATGCCTTAAACTATAATTTGGAGACTTGTATATGAGTTTATGGACAAGGACGGTGTTTAGGCCGTAAACTCATAATAAAGGGTTTTTAAGCCCTTAAACCCTTCCTAAACCCCAACAAGACATGGATATGACTTCTAGAATAATTGCTTTAGCCTTGGAACACTTTAAACATAATTTTTGAAGGATTTATATGAGTTTACGGCCAAGGAATGTGCTTGGGCCGTAAACTCCTTAAAACATGGTGTAAACTCAATGTAAGGTGTTAGAAAGCCACTTTAACACCCCTAAAGCCTTAGAATAATTTTTAGAAGTGTTTACAAACATGTTTTTGGCCTTAAAACATAATAAATCACACTCTAGGAGAGTTGACGGCAATGAGGGGGTCTCATGGGCCGTAAACTCCAAAAACACCTCAAAAGTCCCATAAAAATTTAGGTAAGGCCCTGAAACAATTTTAGCAATCACATGTGATTTGTTTGGAACCAATAACACAATTATTCATGAGTATATAGGATTTTATGGCCATGAGTCCTATGCTAGGCTGTAAACTCCCTTAAATATGTCCATTTGGTGTTTAAAAATTATTCCAAGCCCTTAAACCAAAGTCTAGCATTTATCCCTAAGTGTTTGAAGCCATTTTGCACCATAAACTACCCCACCATGAGTTTACGACCGTAAACTCATGGGGAATGGGTGTTTTAGACCAAAAACTCTTGTATGAGTTTATTCATGGGGAGTAAATTCAAGTTCCATGTCCCTAGTGCCATTACACGTCCTTAAACGCCACCCGGGTCCCTCCAAACACTCGTAATGGGGTGTTTCCGCGACTACAAGTGTTAGTCCCTAACAAATAATTAATCTAAGTCCTAATTATATACAAATGTGTATCTTTACATTATACTTAGGAACCTCGTGCGTTTGCAAGCCCCGGACCAACGTTTACCATCCGAAATCGTCACATTTCTCGTTCGGTGAGTTCATACCCCTACGCTTTCTCCGTGTTTTTCAATGTTTTCAGGGGGGAATACAAGCAAAATATAACTGTTTTCGAATTATAACATTGATGTGTTTCAAATAATATCTGGCAAACTTATAAACACTTTTACTCCTTATGTATTATGCTGAGCATAAGGAATGATTTATCAATTACAACTAAATGGATTTTAGTTAAGAAAATAACCAAACTAATCAAATTATTATGGGAATAATTTGGGGTTCTGTAGTTCTCTTTATATCATGTACTGATATCTGTATAAAGTTATTAGATAAACTATGTCTGATTCAGTTTATCTCCGTATCATTTGAATGTATTGCCAGATTGTTTCATTGTATGTATTATGTTTTCATAACCTTTTTGTATTTTTGATATCGTATGAGGACCTAGTGAATAGTTTAGTACTAGTTTGTGAGTTAGTCACTACTCGTTATGGATGATCAGTAAATCCTCCCTGGAAGTGTAACCCGAGTCTCTTGGAGGGAGAGCGAGGAATTTGTGAATAGATCTATTCGGGACTGACAATCCCACACCTTAACTGCTAGCTACAATTAGGCGGGCACGCCTGGGGTGACAAATTCTGGATATCGTCCGACGTCTGACAAACGTCAAGGAGGTCTTGTTGTCGTATCAGCATGGTTACCCGACTCACAATATGTATTAATATAATTTTATTCACAGCCTTGGTTTTAGAATTTGTATCTAGTTCGGGATAGTGATCCCATGGTTTTATCAAGCTATCATGTATCTAGTCCGGGATGGTAGTCCCATGGTCTTCAGTCTATCAAACTTGTATCTAGTGCGGGATGTTATTCCCATGGTTTTCAGTATGTATATATCTTATATCTAGTACGGGATGATAGTCCCATGATTTCAAATCTATATCTTGTACGGGATAGTAATCCCATGGTTTTGAAACTATATCTAGTACGGGATAATAATCCCATGACTTTATCCAACTATCTTATATCTAGTTCGGGATAGTGATCCCATGGTTTTATCAAACAATCTTATATCTAGTTCGGGATAGTAGTCGCATGGTTTTCAATCTATATTTCCTAGTATATCAAACTATCTTGTAACTAGTTCGGGATGTTAGTCCCAAGGTTTTCAAACTACTTTCTATCTACAGTTCGTGTATATTATGGTATTTCATATCTAATTCGGGATAGTAATCCCATGATTCTCAATATATAGTTTTGTGTATTAAACTATACTCTGTGTTATTCAATAAATCTTGCATTTAGGAGAATATGGGATTTTCCTGGGGTTAACATATAACGCGTAACTGAACTGTAATGAAAGATAACGAAACTGTTTAACATAAGAAAATATGGGATTTTCTTGGATAACAAACCTTTTCGGAAAACTAAAGGAAACCGATACATTTTCATAAAACAAAACCGCTTATGAACTCACCAGCTTTATGCTGATTTTCAAACTGCTTGTATTCTCAGGTCCACATTAGACAGGTACCTAGTGATATCTTCTGGTGAAGATGAAGTGCGTGGAAGACTCGTCTCATTTTGTTCATATGATATATGTATAACTATTGTACAATTTACTTTTGAACCAAATGAAAATTCTCTAATATATGTAACGTAATGGTTGTTTACTATGATTACTATGTACATTGGATTTGATACACAACTTGGAGTCAACCCCGGAAATGTTTCCGCCTTTGATTTTCGGGGTGTGACAATATCCAAGTCATACACGCCCTTAGATGCTTCCCCGGTCACTCCTAGCACTTGAAATGAAGTGTTTTCGCGTCTCGGAGTGTATTGTCTTATCTAGTTAGTGGTTCAAAGTCTAATTAGATACAATTATATATCTCTTCATAATACATAGGAACCACGCGCGTTCTTAAGCCCCGAACTGACACTTAGCATCTGACCGACACATTCCTCGTCTGGTGAGTTTATACCCCTTAATGAATATTTTGAAATGTTTTTACATGTTTTAGGGAGGGGGATACAAGTTAAATGCAACAAGTGTTAATATTAAATCATGTGTGATTTATAACCTGCAACTAAAAAGGATTTTCTATATTTTCAGCTACTTATCAATAAAATTGTTTCAAATACTTATCAACGCATTTTCAAGGTTAAATTGTTGTTAAACTATTTTCAAACTGTGTTTAAACTACTTTTCTTTTAAACTATATCTACACTAATATATTTATATAAGTAAGACTTGAAGGACTTAGGACCGATAACTCGCCTTATTTCCTATTCTTGTTTGATTGTGGTCTTAGGGTATATTGTTATCCGTCTGACTGTCGTTGATTTCTTAGTTATATATCATATATATATGTGTGTTAGATATGAAAGTCTTCATCTTAATCAATACCTTTGTAAACCAAAGACATGCAACCCAACACTCTATTTAACTATAATAGGTATAGTTAAGACTACTGCTCGTTACCTATATTACTACTATACTCACTATAATCATTACTACTCCAAGCTAATGCACGTTAAAGAGAACACTCTATGTACTACACTAAAAGCTTACTATACTATAAAACGAGAGAATACACTATTCTAGAGTATAGCACATTATCCTTCTATACGACACTCTACTGCGCAAATACAATGTAACTAGAGCTTCCCGGAAGGAAAGCAACACTACATGTATAGATCTATACAGGACGCACACTATTACATCCCAGCTGTTAAACACAGTTCGAGCCGACTAGGCCCAGGGGTGGCACCGCATCACTACACTACATATAACCAGGAAGGTCATCGGACCCACTCTTATCATTCATTTGGTTACATGAGAGATCTCACTCACATCTAAATTAATACACTAAAACTTAAAGTCTAAGCTAAATTCCCGAAGTAAATAAATACATATTACTAATTGAATTTTGCGATGCTACTACAACCAACCGGTAATACTATTCCTCATTTACATTAGTGGAAGGAAGTTATCACATTATTTTTACAACTGAAAGTTTCAATGGAAATACTTTTACACACTCGAAGGATTTAACTTACAAATGCTCAATTCTGGAAAATATAGGATTTTCTAGTGATTTCTACTATTCTTAAACGTTAATCTCAGATTTGATATTACATGAATGTAACCACTTTTATACAAGCCACGACACTAAATTCTTATGAACTCACCAGCTTTATGCTGATACTCGTTTTCAAAATAACTTGTATCCTTAGGTCAAAGATAGACAGGTACTGGTACAACTTTTGAGAAGATGGAGCGTATACAAGACTCATCTTTTATTTGTTTATACTTTTAGTGTCTATTAACTGTGCAGAACACGTTTGTAATTATAATCACTATATTAATGAAATGGTTGTTGTCGCTTGTTTTTACTATTATGCAATTGTTATGATACTGTACATGACGTCCTCCACCCTAGAATGTATTCCGCCGTTCTCGGTTTTTGGGTGTGATAGGATGGAAGTAGTGTCTACAGTGAAGGCACACAAACAATTCAAATCCTATTCTCTGGCGAAGTTGGTGGGAATAGTGAAGTCCCATGAAAGCGCGATGTCAAAGGAAACGAATGTGGTTTCTAGCTTGGGTTCGTTAGCTCTTATTTCCAAAGGAAAAAGTGTCACTGAAAAAGGAGAAGATTTATATCTTGCTGACTATGATCTAACTAGGGAAGAGTATGCCCTGATGGTTTCCAATCCAAGAAAGTTTATCAAAAGGAAGTTCCCCGCCAACAAGAACTGAAACTGTCAGGGAAGTTATAGTTCCGAAAAAGTGAAGGAGGAACCGAAGATGGGTTCAAAGTTTGAAGAATTTAAGAAGGAGACAAAGATTGGTTGTGACTCAGGTTTTGATTGCCATTATTGTGGAGGCAAGAACCACTTTTCCATAGACTGCATGCTGAAGAAGAGGTTTGAAAGAGTTGATGAAGACGATGAGGAAGCGAACCTCCTGAGTCGATTGTAGGAGATCAAGAAAAAGAAAGCAACAACTAACAATAACACCATGAATGCTTTAATTGTGCATGATACAGGTGATAATGATGAATTTGGTGGAGTGCAGGTGTCGTCCACAGATTCAGAGGACGAAGAAGTAAGAAAGACCACTCATGGATAGGCTCTACTAGTGAAAGAAGAAAAAGTTGAGGGAAGATGTTTGATGGTGACGGATGGTGTGTCACAGATGCGAGGATACACAACAGATGGTAGAGTGAATGATGAGAAGGAGCAAGATGAAAAATGTTTCACTGCGAAACCTGTTAGTGCACAGATCAACAAATGTGATGAGTTGATCAAGAAGGTACAAAATCTTCTCATTTCTCTGAAAATTCCTATTAGTAACTATGAAAAGGAACTAAATGGACTAAAATCTAAATTTTATAGTTTAAGTAGTTGTCTTACCCAAACTCGTGTAACAAACTCTAACCTGACTGATCAAATTAGCAGGGTATCGTCGAAGAGTGAGGAGAGGAGAATCTAGATTGAGCACAAGGAGAAGGAATTAACTAGGTCTAGGGATGAGTCAATCTATTTGCAACGAGAAAATCTTAAGCTTTTAAAACAACGAAACGTTTTTTGTTTCATTGCGAAAAGATTATATTTTAATATCACTCAGTTACATCTCGATTGTGAAATAGGAAAGAAGATACATCGCATGATTTTACCCTTCCTGGAGTTGAAAGAGGATGAAGTCGGTGTCGAAGCTTACAACTGTGAAAATGTTGTATCTTTTGATGAAATATATCCTACCTACAAAATTGGTCTTGACAAAATAGAGTCCTACATAAAGTCAAAAGGCCATAAGGACATGCTCAAAAATCTGTTGGATGAAAACGATAAACTGAAACTGAGAATCGAAACTGTACAGATATTTGACTCGTTGAATGCCAAATTAAGTTCAGAGAATAAAAATGATTATGAAAATGCATCTGAATTTAATGAGGATGATGACATGAGTGAAATATCTGTAGAGGATGTGGTGGACTGTTCTAAATTTGTCAAGAGCAAACCCGAAACAAGCAAAAATCTCATTTCTGAAAATTGTGTTGAGTTTGCTTGCTCATTGACAGACAAGACTAAAGTCCTCAAATCAAAAGTTGTTGTATATCAAAAGGTTCAAACCACTCCAAATCAAGTTTACATAGTTCAAGGAGTCACACCACAACAAACAGCCAAACTAACAGCATTGGTAGAAGAAGATAATGCTAATGGGTGTGATGAGTTTTTCTGGTCAGCACCGATAGATAACGCCGATGAAACAGAAGGTCTATCTCAGAAAACATCATGGAGAGTGAAGAGTGGGTATGTGGTAGAACCACTTAATGAACCTACACGATATGACATGCCAAGTATAAGTGGTACCAAAAAATCTCCAGGCGAACTAATGATGACATCTAGTGAGACATGTTTGTCAAAGAGCGAAAGTCATGCTCAAGTACCGAAGAAAAAGGCCAACATTCACAAAAATCCAAAACAGGTGGCAGAACGAAAGAACCAACGTAACCTGAGATACAAGAAGAATCTCTCAGAAAGAAAACAGTTTTGGCGATCCCAGATTCCTCAATACGTTAGGTATGAAAAAGACAAATAAATCAAAAGGAGAACTAAGAGCCAACCGAAGGCAGGCTCCCATCTGTGGCAAGAACAATCGAAACAAGGATTTCAGCTAATACCATAAGAACAACCAACGACAAGGGTTCGATTCACAAAGTCACAACAACCGAAAGGATAGTTTCGGACATCAGGGGATCAGCAACCGAAAGGGCAACTTCAGTCCCCGCAACATAAGAATCGAAAGGAAGGTTACGGTCCACAACATGTCAGTAACCGAAACGAAGGTTTTGGTCCTCAACATGTAACCAACCGAAAGGATGGGTTCGGTCCCAAATCTAGTTGTCAGAAGAACCGAAAGGAAGATAGTTTTCATTCTCAACCAAGGAAGAGCAATAATCAACGATGTAACCTTGCTTCTAAACCTCATTCTTCTCATTCTTATTCTTCTAAAGATTCAAAGGGGAATGGAAATCTCTTTCCAGAAGACGATAGACGCCCGAAAGAGACCCAAAAGCGTGCAGACGTCAAAACCACAAATCCTACGTCTAAATCAAATGAGTCGAAGTCAAATAAAATCAAAGTTTTTACCATAAAAAGAAAATGATGAAACAACACTAATAAAAAGAACTTATCTGGTTGATTGTAACACTTGTGTTTCTAGCCTAGGCATTTATATTGAGTTGATAGTCTAGGTTAACCTTTGTAACTCATTTTGAAGAAATGAAAAGGAGTTATGTGAATATTATGTGAATTATGTGTTTTATGCTTAATTATTAGGGCTTAATTAATTAAGAATAAAAATAAGCGTCAAAATTAAAGTGTGAGATAAGCCTGATATGTTTACATAAAGTTGTAGTGGTCGAAACATGGATTTCGGGGATATAAAGAATACCAAAATCCGAGTTATAACGAAGAAGTTATGACCTGTCAAAGTTTCGCGACAAAACCGGCACGGTGCTGAATGTCGTAAAAAGTGAGTTTTTTATAAACTACTTTTTAGCCTTAGAAATCTAAATGAAAGTTGTAGTATTCGTTAAACCGAGAAGTTCGATAAAAAGAACGCCCAAATCTGACTTCGTATGAGGAAGTTATGATTTTTCGAAGTTTCAGCGTAGCAGTAGACAGCTAAAAACTCGAATTTTAGATCAAGCGATTTTTAGCCGACACAACCTAAACGAGAATTGAAGGTCTCGTCATTAGGAGGACAACGGTAAAAAGCCTAACGAAAACGGACGTCGGATGAAGAAGTTATGAATTTTTAACGAATTTCCTGTCCCGGTCTGTTAAAAATAATAATATAAAAATTAAAGTCAAAATTAGCCGACAAAGTCTAAACGGAAGTTGTAGATCGTAATTTTAGCTACGCGCGCATATAAGGAACGTCAAAAACGGAGCTCGTATGCGAAAGTTATGGATTTTAGAAGTTTTGGCGCGAAAACCGAGAAATTTCGCATAGTCACAATTGCCACGTCACCCTCGCTTAGAAAGTGACACGTGTCCTGCTGAGTCACCTGGCTGCTGAGTCATTAGGCTGCTGAGTCACCGAGGCTGCTGTGTCATGCGAGCCACATGTCCTCTTCTGATTCGACCGAGGAGGAGGCCCAATCCGAAGCAGCCAGCTCCCCAGCCGAAGCTTCGCCCAGCTGCCGCGTGTGTCCGAGCCTCGCATAGCCTAGCTCCGAGCCTCGCAGGAGCGCCAGCAAGCCTTGGTCCACTTAGAAGCCGACAGCGAGCCCTCGCATGTGCGAGCCATGCGAGCCATGTGCGAGACCCCCCCTGCGAAGCCTCTTAGCCGTCGGATCAGGAGACTTCTCAGCCGTTGGATCAAACTTCGGACCCTATAAATAGAAGGGTACCTACGAGGGTTTTCGGTTACTTTTGGAATTTAGCCAATTTTTGCCCCTCTCTCCATATTTTCTTCATCTTAACATCCCGCAAAGCCCCGGTATCAATTGTAAAGCCCGGAATACCCCATGAAGTGCCCGAGAAGCTCGGAAAATTTATCTTTTCGGTTTCGAAGCCCGACTTTTGCAGAGCCCGGTTTCTCAATAAAACTCCCGGTTTTATTAGAAACGATCGTTTTAGGAAACGAATTGCTGCCCGATTTTCACCAAAATAAGTGAGTGTGTAGTTACTTTCAATTTACACATAGATATGAAGTATTTACCTTGAAATACGTGTTATATGTAAATATGCTAATTGTTTATTCGAGGTGACTGTTGAATTGATGTTTTATACAAGTTTTAAACTGTATATGCTTTTTATCTACAAAATATGTTGGGTAGAACATGGGTAGATGAAATAGTTGATGTGTGTTAAAATGGTGAGAGGCCTCGATGTCGATGTTGTGTTGTTGTTGTAGTCATCTAGCGAAGTATAGATGACGACCACGGACTTTCTAGATAGTCCAGTGGAACACTAGCAGGTTCGCAACTTGTAGGTGTTGATGAATTAAATGTTCATCGGCGTACTTCATCCCCCTCATGGTTGCCTTAAGGACATGTATGGCTGAGGAAACCCCTTAGCAGTAGTCTCCATCCCGATGATAATCCTTAGGCTAGGTCCCTTGTGATAGGTGTTTAGGGACGTAAAGTGAGGACAACGGGAATGGGTAATCAGGGTTATTGTTGATCGGTGAACTTAATAAGTACATTATTATTGTGGGTTGAAAACCCTATATGCTCACCAGGCTCCCAAGCCTGACCCACTCAGTTTTATGATTACAGGTAGTGGACCCCGAGCATAGTCGGAGGATGACGAGAGTTTTTTGGATTATAGGCTAGTAGTTGTAAATAACTGTTGAAAGGCTTATAATGTCTTGTTTATGCTTTTGATCTGTATCGGAACATGACATCCCGAGGTTTTGATATTTATATATGGAAAATATATACCTTCTTAATGAAGGATTTTGATAAAACTTTTATCATATATTGTTTGGGGACCAATTCCGAAATATGTTATAAAAAGATTTCTCTGATTTTATTTTAAAAAGCATAAATTAAATCGGTCTTTTCTGGCTGAGAAATATGGGGATGTCACAGTTGGTATCAGTGCATTAGTTTAAGTGAACTAAGAAATTGTAGAATTTCTAGACTTGAACTTAGAATGCTAAGTGATGATTGTGAGATGAGTGTCTACCATATTTTAGACACGTGCACTAGTTTATTTTAGGGAAGATGCCTAAAATGCCCTTATGTGCTAAATGCTATGTGTTTGCCATGTGTGCCATTATTTGTTCGGATCTATGGTCTGTTGCCGACCGGATCTGGAAACCTTATGTGTGTAGGATTCTAAGTGTATGAATACGAGATTAGAACTAACATGTAAACGTTTCGGAGTGATAAGGGAATTGACATGTCTAACAAGGATAAAGACCTAAATTTCGCCTTATTCGGTATATAGATTGTAATGGCAAGAACTCGGAGTGGAGCTGGAAATGCAAACAGAAACCAACAACCTCAACCTCCAGTGGTGGAACAGGTGCCTATAGTAGGAGCTGCACCCGAACCCATCACTATGGCTGGAGTACGAATTATGATTCAGGCCATGTTGGCTGAACAGAGGGAGGAATTGAGGCAAATGTTGCTGAACGACAGGGATGAACCTTCAGTTCCTGTTGAACAACGTGAACTAAATAACGATCGATCTGAAGAAGGGAACAGTAGCAGATCGGTTGGTCATGGTGAACCGCTTGTGGTTGGGAGGAATAACCACGATGGTAGAGCGGAGAGAAATGGGTGTAAGTATAAGGACTTTATGACTTGCAAGCCATCGACTTTCAATGGAAAAGAAGATCCTGTTGGAGTAATGGATTGGATCTCGGAAATGGAGTTGGCTTTCATGACTTGTGATTGCCAAGGGAAGTTACAAACTACGTTTGCAGTACGTCAGATCAGGGGTAGTGCTGCCCGTTGGTGGAGCACTTTGGGGAAAACCCAAAGCCCTAACAAGCCACTGCAACTAACTTGGGCAGAGTTCTTAGTGCACTTCAAGCGCAAGTACTGCTCGGCCCAAAATGTACTTGAGTTAGAAAACCAATTTCTAACGTTGCAGAAGGGGAGTATGACCGTTGACGAAAATACAAATAACTTCACAGACAAAATGGAGTTTGCTTTGCGTATTGTCCCAGATGAGTTGGCAAAAATAGACAGGTACGCAAAGGGACTTCCATGGGAGTATGCGGTGCCAGTACGTCAGGCACTTACTTTGGAGGCAGCTATCTGGGCTGCCAAGTCTGTTGAAGATATGATAAAAGGGAGAGCCGCCAGCAAGGTTGAAGTTGGCGAAAAGCGAAAGTTTGAAGGAACTTCAGGTTCCAATAAACAGAACAAATTCTCAAAGACTGGTTCGAGAAAGTTTGGAGGAGGAAGCGAAGCCAAGTGGTGTGACAAGTGTAAGAAGAAACATGCTGGGAAGTGCAGCATGGAAGTTACTTTTTACAAATGTGGAAAGCCAGGGCATTATGCCAATGAATGCACCTTCAATAAGAACGTATGTTTTGGGTGCAATGAAGAAGGGCATATTTTGAGGGACTGCCCGAAGAAGAAGGACGCAGCAAAACCCAATCTACCACCAAAGCCGAAGGCGAGAGCCTTTCAGATGACCCTCGAAGCTGCGAAAGAAGAAGCCGATGTTGCTTCAGGTACCTTTCTCGTAAACGAATTGCCTGCCCAAATTTTGTTTGATTCTGGAGCCAATTACTCCTTTATATCACATGAATTTGGTAGAAAGCTAGCTTTGCCTGTAGATATGCTAGTTAATGCTATAATAGTCGAGATTGCTAGTGGCAAGTTTGTACCTGTTAGCCATCGTATGAAAAACATCCTCATTAACTTGGATGGGAATAAGTTCCAAGAGGAATTATTGCCTATCGAGTTAAATGGATTCGACATAGTTTTAGGAATGGATTGGCTTAGCGCCAACGACGCAGAAATACTATGTAGAAAGAAGATAGTAAAAGTAAACCCGCCAGGGAAAGAGTCGTTTATGGTGTACGGAGACAAACGCCGAGTAAACTCTGGAATCATTTCCCTAATGAAAGCCAGAAAGTGTTTGGCCAAGGGATGTACATCATATCTAGCATTCGTGATCGATGCCAAGATGGAAAGGAAGGAGGTGCAGAATATTTCGGTGGTGTGTGATTATCCGGAAGTCTTTCCCGAAGATCTTCCCGGATTGCCCCTGATCGACAAGTAGAATTTTGTATCGACTTGTTGCCAGGAACGACGCCGATAGCGAAAGCACCTTATCGACTAGCGCCAACTGAAATGAAAGAACTTATGACACAACTTCAGGAGTTATTGGACAAAGGTTTTATTCGACCTAGTTCATCACCCTGGGGAGCCCCTGTGTTATTTGTAAAGAAGAAAGACGGAAGCATGAGAATGTGCATCGATTACAAAGAGCTGAACAAAGTGACGATAAAGAACAAGTACCCGTTGCCAAGGATCGATGACTTGTTCGACCAGTTGCAGGGTTCGAGCTATTTCTCGAAGATTGATCTTAGGTCGGGATACCATCAACTAAAGGTGAGAGAGCAGGACATCGAAAAGACTGCTTTTAGAACGAGATATGGACACTATGAATTTTTGGTTATGTCGTTCGGACTAACCAATGCCCCAACAGCTTTCATGGATTTGATGAATAGGGTTTGTAAACCATTCTTAGATAAATCCGTGATAGTATTCATAGATGATATCTTGATTTATTCGAAAAGCAAGCAGGAGCATGAAAACCATCTGCGTGAAGTGCTAGAAGTCCTGAAAAAGGAGAAGTTGTATGCAAAGTTCTCCAAGTGTGAATTTTGGATTCAAGAAGTCCAATTTTTAGGTCATGTGGTTAACCAAGAAGGGATAATGGTTGACCCAGCAAAGATTGAAGCTGTAATGAAGTGGGAACAACCAAAAAGTCCAACGGAGATTCGAAGCTTTTTAGGATTAGCTGGATATTACCGAAGGTTTATCCAAGGCTTTTCTTCGATTGCTACTCCATTAACAGCTTTGACCCACAAAGGAGCCACTTATTCTTGGAATGAGAAGCATAAGGAAGCCTTTGAGAAGTTGAAGAAGAGATTGTGTGAAGCACCGATTCTTTCATTGCCCGAAGGAGTTGATGACTTTGCAGTTTATAGCGATGCATCCGGAGTTGGGTTAGGTTGTGTTCTGACCCAAAGGGATTAAGTGATCGCGTATGCATCGAGGCAATTGAAGGAGCATGAAAAGAACTACCCCACTCATGATTTGGAGTTGGCAGCGGTAGTATTTGCCTTGAAGATATGGAGGCATTATCTTTATGGCACCAAGTGTAAACTTTTCACTGATCATAAGAGTCTCCAATATCTCTTTAATCAGAAGGAATTGAACATGAGGCAACGACGCTGGCTAGAGTTACTCAAGGACTACGACTGTGAGATACTTTACCACCCTGGTAAAGCAAATGTTGTTGCCGATGCTCTCAGTCGGAAGGTAACCCTTGAAAAGAAAAGGCCAAGAGCATTGAGAATTGAAGTTGTCTCGACAATTGTGGAAAGTATAAAGAAAGCTCAAGAGGAAGCTTTAGAGAAAAATGACCGAAAGGAAGAACGTTTGGGCAAAACGTTAGTGTTCGGTACAAACAACCAAGGGTTGAAGGTATTTCAAGATAGAATTTGGGTACCTAAGACGGGTGGAATAAAAGATCTTCTGATGGAAGAAGCTCACAAGACCATGTACTCAATTCATCCCGGCAGTACGAAAATGTATAGGGATCTAAAACCCTATTATTGGTGGCCGACGATGAAGCTCGATGTTGCTAAGTATGTGGCTGAGTGTGTAACTTGTGCTAGGGTTAAGGCACAACATCAGAAACCGTATGGGAGTTTAGAACCTTTACCCGTACCCATGGGTAAATGGGAAGACGTCACCATGGATTTTGTAACTAAACTGCCCAGAACAAGGAATGGTCACGACATGATTTGGGTGGTCGTTGATCGCTTCACTAAGACTACGCATTTCATAGCGGCCAAAGAGAAATGTTCTATGGATAAACTTGCGAATTCTTACGTGAAGGAAATTGTGAGGCTTTACGGTGTTCCGTTAACGATTGTGTCCGATCGTGACAGCCGTTTTACCTCAAGGTTTTGGAGGAGTCTACAAGAGGAATTGGGTACCAAGTTGTGTTTGAGTACAGCTTACCATCCGCAAACCGATGGTCAGAGCGAGCGAACGATTCAAACATTGGAGGATATGCTGAGAGCATGTACCCTAGAATTCCAAGGTAACTGGGATGAACACTTACCTTTAGTAGAATTCTCCTATAATAATAGTTTCGACTCAAGCATTAAGATGGCACCTTATCACGCTTTGTATGGGGAGAAGTTTCGAACGCCATCATGTTGGCTGGAAGCTGGGGAAAAGCAGTTTATGGGACCTGAAATAGTCCATGAGACTGCTGAAAAGTTGAAAGTGATAAGGGAAAGGATGTTAGCTGCTCAAGATCGACAAAAGAGTTATGCTGACAAGAAAAGACGACCGATATCCTTCGATGTTGGAGATTCGGTTTTACTTAAAGTTTCGTCGTGGAAGGGACTTATAAGATTTGGGAAACGAGGGAAGTTGAGTCCAAGGTTTATTGGACCATTTAAAGTTCTTCAGAGGATCGGGAATCAAGCTTACAAGCTAGAGTTACCGGAAGAACTAGAGGGTATTCATAACACCTTTCATGTGTGTTATTTGAGAAAGTTCACAGGAGATGTGCTCGACATAATTCCGATTTCTGAGTTAAGGTTGGATAAAAACAAGAGGTTAATCGAAGAACCTAAGGCAATCGTTGACCGTAAGACTATGAAGTTACGACGCAAGATGGTCGATTTAGTGCTTGTGCGCTGGAAACATACGAATGGACCAAATCTCACTTGGGAAACGGAGAGTGACATTTATATTGAGTTTCTAGCCTAGGCATTTATATTGAGTTGATAGTCTAGGTTAACCTTTGTAACTCATTTTGAAGAAATGAAAACGAGTTACGTGAATATTATATGAATTATGTGTTTTATGCTTAATTATTAGGGCTTAATTAATTAAGAATAAAAATAAGCGTCAAAATTAAAGTGTGAGATAAGCCCGATATCTTTACATAAAGTTGTAGTGGTCGAAACAAGGATTTCGGGGATATAAAGAATACCAAAATCCGAGTTATAACGAAAAAGTTATGACCTGTCGAAGTTTCGCGACAAAACCGACACGGTGCTGAATGTCGTAAAAAGTGAGTTTTTGATAAACTACTTTTTAGCCTTAGTAATCTAAACAAAAGTTGTAGTATTCGTTAAACCAAGAAGTTCGATAAAAAGAACGCCCAAATCTGACTTCGTATGAGGAAGTTATGATTTTTCGAAGTTTCAGCGTAGCAGTAGACAGCTAAAAACTCGAATTTTTGATCGAGCGATTTTTAGCCGACACAACCTAAACGAGAATTGAAGGTCTCGTCATTAGGAGCACAACGGTAAAAAGTCTGACGAAAACGGACGTCGGATGAAGAAGTTATGAATTTTTAACGGATTTCCTGTCCCGGTCTGTTAAAAATAATAATATAAAAATTAAAATCAAAATTAGCCGACGAAGTCTAAACGGAAGTTGTAGATCGTAATTTTAGCTACGCGTGCATATAAAGAACGTCAAAAACGGAGCTCGTATGCGAAAGTTATGGATTTTAGAAGTTTTGGCGCGAAAACCGAGAAATTTCGCATAGTCACAATTGCCACGTCACCCTCGCTTAGAAAGTGACACGTGTCCTGCTGAGTCACCTGGCTGCTGAGTCATTAGGCTGCTGAGTCACCGAGGCTGCTGAGTCATGCGAGCCACGTGTCCTCTTCTGATTCGACCGAGGAGGAGGCCCAATCTGAAGCAGCCAGCTCCCCAGCCGAAGCTTCGCCCAGCTGCCGCGTGTGTCCGAGCCTCGCATAGCCTAGCTCCGAGCCTCGCAGGTGCGCCAGCAAGCCGCGGTCCACTTAGAAGCCGACAGCGAGCCCTCGCATGTGCGAGCCATGCGAGCCATGTGCGAGACCCCCCCCCCCTGCGAAGCCTCTTAGCCGTCGGATCAGGAGACTTCTCAACCGTTGGATCAAACTTCGGACCCTATAAATAGAAGGGTACCTGCGAGGGTTTCCGGTTACTTTTTGAATTTAGCGATTTTTAGCCCCTCTCTCCATATTTTCTTCATCTTAACATCCCGCAAAGCCCCAATATCAATTGTAAAGCTCGGAATACCCCACGAAGTGCCCGAGAAGCCCGGAAAATTTATCTTTTCGGTTTCGAAGCCCGACTTTTGCAGAGCCCGGTTTCTCAATAAAACTCCTGGTTTTATTAGAAACGATCGTTTTAGGAAACGAATTGCTGCCTGATTTTCACCAAAATAAGTGAGTGTGTAGTTACTTTCAATTTACACATAGATATGAAGTATTTACCTTGAAATACGTGTTATGTGTAAATATGCTAATTGTTTATTCGAGGTGACTGTTGAATTGATGTTTTATACAAGTTTTAAACTGTATATGCTTTTTATCTACAAAATATGTTGGGTAGAACATGGGTAGATGAAATAGTTGATGTGTGTTAAAATGGTGAGAGGCCTCGATGTCGATGTTGTGTTGTTGTTGTAGTCATCTAGCGAAGTATAGATGACGACCATGGACTTTCTAGATAGTCCAGTGGAACACTAGCAGGTTCGCAACTTGTAGGTGTTGATGAATTAAATGTTCATCGGCGTACTTCATCCCCCTCATGGTTGCCTTAAGGACATGTATGGCTGAGGAAACCCCTTAGCAGTAGTCTCCATCCCGATGATAATCCTTAGGCTAGGTCCCTTGTGATAGGTGTTTAGGGACGTAAAGTGAGGACAACGGGAATGGGTAATCAGGGTTATTGTTGATTGGTGTACTTAATAAGTATATTATTATTGTGGGTTGAAAACCCTATATGCTCACCAGGCTCCCAAGCCTGACCCACTTAGTTTTATGATTACAGGTAGTGGACCCCGAGCATAGTCGGAGGATGACGAGAGATTTTTGGATTATAGGCTAGTAGTTGTAAATAACTGTTGAAAGGCTTATAATGTCTTGTTTATGCTTTTGATCTGTATCGGAACATGACATCCCGAGGTTTTGATATATATATGGAAAATATATACCTTCTTAATGAAGGATTTTGATAAAACTTTTATCATATATTGTTTGGGGACCAATTCCGAAATATCTTATAAAAAGATTTCTCTGATTTTATTTTAAAAATCATAAATTAAATCGGTCTTTTCTGGCCGAGAAATATGGGGATGTCACATTGATGTTTCTCTTTCTATTCCGTGTCTTGTAAAAGGCTCACAAGGACCCAAGAAACTTTGGTTTCGTAAATCTGCTTGATATTTTGCAGGTTATTCGTGACGAGCAGTTCGACGAAGAATGGTACATTGACAGTGGCTGCTCGCATCACATGACATGTAGAAGGGAAGAACTGAGGGAGTATCAGTCTCTCAAGGATGGTGGAACTGTAAAATATGGCAATAATTCGTTTGGAACTATTAAAGGCTATGGTATGATTAAAAACGGTGACTTCTCGATAAGAAAGGTTGCATATGTTGAAGGGTTGCAGCACAACCTCATCTGTGTCTCATAGTTGGTAGTTGGCACCGGAGTGAAAGTTTCCTTTGATGATGAAGGCTCATAAATCTTCAAAAAGAAGTCAAATAATATTCTACTGAAGCTAAAGTGAAAGGGAGAAATGTACCCTCTAAATCTCAATCCAATTCGAGGGAAACCAGCTGTTTGCTTGCTAACGAAGGCACACTCAGACGAAAGCTGCTTATGGCATCGACGACTCTCACATCTCAATTCCAAAGATATCAACAAGATGGTGCTTGGAGATCATGTTCAAGGTCTTCCAATTCTCAAATATGACAAAGGACATCTATGTTCAGCTTTAGAAATGGGAAAGCAAAGTCAATATACACTGACCACAAAATCCTCTAACACATACTGAACCAGAAGGAACTCAATATGAGACAATGATGGTGGGTTGAGCTACTCAATGAATACGACTGCGAGACTCGTTATCACTCGGGAAAAGCCAATGTAGTAGCAGAGGCCCTAAGTAGAAAAGAGTATTCTGGTCGGAGGGTCAAGTCGTTAATAATGAGTATCCATTCGCATCTATCCACACAGATTAAGGAGGCTCAGCTCGAAGCCTTAAATCCTGAGAATGTGTTGGAAGAATCCTTACGTGGAATGGATAAGAACTTGGAGGTCAAGGGTGACGGAGCCTTATATCTCATGAGCCGAATCTGGACGCCGCGCCACGGTGGTTTCAGGGACTTGGTCATGAAGGAAGAACACAACACTCGATATTCCGTTCACCCAGTTTCAGATAAGATGTATCTGCATCTCAAAATGTTATACTGGTGGCCTAACATGAAAGCAGAGATTGCTACCTTCGTGAGTAAATGCCTTACTTGCGCGAAGGTCAAGGTCGAATACCAGAAGCCATCAGGTCTTCTCCAGCAACCGGAGATACCGGAGTGCAAGTGTGAGTGGATTACTATGGAATTCATAACCAAGCTACCCAAGACAGAAGGTGGGCTTCATACCATATGGGTCATCTTGGACAGATTGACCAAGTCCGCACACTTCCTACCCATCAAAGAGACAGACAAGATGGAGAAACTCACAAGAACATACATTAACGAGATCGTACGGATGAACGGTGTCCCAATATCTATTATCTCTGATAGAGATAGTAGGTTCACTTTGAGATTTTGCCAATCGTTACAAAGCGCCTTAGGGACGAGGTTGGACATGAGTACATCCAACCATCCGCAGTCCGACGGGCAAAGTGAAAGGACCATTCAAACCCTGAAGGACATGATGCGGGCCTGTGTGATCGACTTTGGTAAGGCATGGGATACCCACTTACCCCATGTAGAGTTTTCTTACAATAACAGTTATCACACGAGCATCAAGGCAGCCCCGTTCGAAGCCCTCTACGGCCGGAAGTGCAGATCCCCTCTGTGTTGGGCTGAGGTGGGTGACACTCAATTAGCTAAGGGATGAGTTCCTAAAAGCGCTCTCATAGGTCCAAAGATGATTCGAGAAATGTCCGAGAAGATTGTATAGATTCGCGAACGATTAAAAGCCACTAGGGATTGACAGAAAAGCTACGCAGATAAACGAAGAAAACCTTTGGAATTCCAGGTAGGAGACCGAGTCCTATTGAAAGTCTCACCATGGAAGGGCACAATATGCTTTGGAAAGCGTGGAAAGCTGAACCCAAGGTATATAGGGCCTTTGGAGATTCTCGCCATAATCGGCCTCGTAGCTTACAAACTCAACCTACCCCGCGAGCTCAGTAACATACATCCTACCTTCCATGTCTAAAACCTAAAGAAATGCCTATCCGACGAGACTCTCGTAATCCCACTCGATGAGGTCAACGTCAGCGAGGGCCTGAACTTCGTGGAAGAGCTTGCCGAGATTATGGACCGAGAGGTCAAACGAACGAAACAAAACTACATCCCAATTATGAAGGTTCGCTGGAACGCCAAACGAGGACCGGAGTTCACTTGGGAGCGTGAGGATCAAATGAAACTCAAGTATCCCCATCTTAGTAGTACTGTAATAACTTAGCTGCTTGGATTCTAAATTTCAGGACGAAATTTCCCCTAACGGGGGGATGATGTGACAACCCAAAATTTATTCCATCGTTATAACCCGTTTCCGTTAATAGAATATTCTATTTTATTAAGATTCCGTTAATATTGGTGTGGACAAATCAATAAATGTTTTATTTTATTTTATGTTATTAATGTCGTAATGAAATAAATAAAAACGCGTGAATTACTCTCCCATTTAGTTGGAAAAAGTTTTTAATTACGACCATTTAATCGGGTAAAAATTTAAGCCTCGTTAAACGTCAGTATCGGGTAGAATTCCACCGTGTCTCAAACTTAAACCATATTTAAAGTTGAAGTAACTTCATTTTGAGGCTTTTCACTCTCTCTCTACTCTCTCTGTCACACCCCGAAAACCGAAGGCGGAAACATTTCCGGGTTTGACTCCACGCTGAGTATCAAATCCAATGTACATAGTAAGTAAAGTACAACAACCATTACATTACATATAAAAGTTTTACAATTGTTTTCAAAAGTAAAGTTGTACAGTTGTGATACATAGTATATATATATATATATATATATATATATATATATATATATATATATATATATATATATATATATATATATGAACAAAATGAAATGGGTCTTCTGAGCACTCCAACTTCGAGCAAAAAGGATCTTCGGTACCTATTCTAACGTTGACCTGAGAACACAAGCGGTTTTGAAAATCAGCATAATGCTGGTGAGTTCATAAGTAGTTTTGTTTTGTGAAAATGTTCATGTTTCCTTTCTGTTTCTGAAAATGTAACACACGTCAAGAAAATCCCACATTTTCTTAGAAGTTGATTGTTGTTTCACAATTACAAAGTATAGTAGGTTTGTACACTGAAAACATGTTACTCATGTGAAAAATGTATAGTTTGATTATCTGGTTTGTTAAACTGTTCTGTTTGAGTTCCAATGTATCCCCAGGAAAGTCCCATACTTTCCTGATTGTGTGTTATCATTTGTAAAAGATGTAATGTTATCTGTTTTGTTAAACTTTTCTAGTTATGTAGATGTTCCTAGGAAGGCCCCATGCTTTCCTGAATGTTGATTTTCGTTGTAAAGATGTATTCTGTTAGACCTGGTTATGTACAATGTTTCCCAGGAAAGTCCCATACTTTCCTGAATGTTGGTTATCAATGTAAAAGATGTATAAGTTATTAATTATTTCTATAAGTAAATCTATGTTATCCTAATTGCGAGTTCCATAACCATACTAAAGACTGAACCTGTGGCAATAAATAGTCCACAACCTTATGACTTTCGTCACCCTTGAACCATTTTGGTTCGGCTGTAGCTAGCAGCCAGGTGTGGGGTAGTCATCCCCGTATAGATCTATACACTCAAGTCATGCTCTCTAAATCCCAGAGATTCTGGTTACGGGTGTAGTCCTCCACTCGCGTATCTCTGTGGAGTGTTCGCCGAGGACGTGTCTCCAATCATACAGGAATAACAAATTTACTAGTAATAATATAATAATCCTCCATTCACGTATCTATGTGGAATGTTACTGAGGACAAGACAGTGTACAAATTGTATTGTTCATGTGTTCTAATGTCATGCTTTTATCTGATAAAATGTGGAAAACCATTTGTGAAATATATAAAACATAACAGTTTATAAAACCCATTTCACAAATAAATGTTTGTGTGATCTGCATGTTCTACTGGTTATCAGTTGTGTATATCAGTATTAAAAGCATATGAAATGTGAAACACACGCACATGAAAATAAGTTTTGATTACAAGAAAACCCTTGTACTTTGCTTGTGTTCCCCCCTGAAAACAGTGAAAAACAGTGAAAAAGGGTAGGGGTATGAACTCACCGGACTCGGAAATGCGACGGTTTTGGATACTAGATGTTGGTTCGGGGCTGGTTTACTCGCGATGTCCCTATGTAAAATGTAATAATGTCCATATATAACTAATTAGACTTACAATCACCTATCATATGGAACATTACACTCCAACGAGGTTAAACACCGCAAAACGAGCGTTTGGAGTGACCCGGGTGACATCTATGGACGTGTATTGACACTAGGGGCTTAGGACTTGAGTTTACTCCCCAAGAGTAAACATATTAGGGAGTTTATGGCCAAATAACACCCACATACATGAGTTCACGGCCGTGAACTCATGTGGGTATGATTTTGAGGGTTTATTGACTTGTTTGGACTTGGGGATTGTTGGAATGACTTACTAAAATGCCTTGGAACAATTTGAATGAACTAATACCACATAAAAGGGAGTTCACGGCTGTAAACTTGGAGTTTACAGCCGTAAACTCTCCTAGGATGAAGAAAAATTGATTTGAGGTACAAGGAGCAATCACATGTGATTCTAGTTAATTTTCCAAGCCTTGTTGTGAATTTAGAGCACCATTTAACATATTTTTAGGAGTTTACGGCCTAGAAGCATGTTCTATGGCCGTAAACTTTCCTATGCTCATGAAAAATTAGTTTTTGACACTTAAAACAATCACATGTGATTCTAGAAATTTATTCAAGCCTTTGGAGTGAATTAGATGCATCTTTTGACATAGTTTCATGAGTTTAGGTGTTTACGGCCCAAGCTTGATCCTTGGCCGTAAACACATGTTCTAGGTCCTAAACCTCAATTTAAACATCAAATTGAAGGCTAAAGAGGTTAGATAACAAGTTAGGGATGTTACTTCTTTTATTTGGAGCCTTAATTCTTTGTTTTCGGACCTTTGATTTTGGATGAGGAGAGAGGTTGGAAATGTTTATGGAAGAAATGGCCAAAAGCTTCAAATGAAAGATTTGAATCACTTATATAGTGCTCGGGAATTGGAAACGACGGAATTCTACCCGATACCGGCATTAGGCGGGGCTTTTGGTCGCACCCGACCAAGTTGCCGTAACCCGATATGGTTGATTCTAGAATTATTCCGATAACTATAATGGGGTGTTAGAATGATTCCTAATGGCATTAAGACACCCATTAAGTCATTTTAGATCGATATATGTTAATGACTTAATTTAACGATGAAATCGGAAACGGATTTGGAAACAGCTTTTGGTTGATCGAATTGGATTACAATTTGAGTTACAAGAAGTGATATGAAATTTCGGGTTGTTACATTATCCCCCCGTTAGAGGGAATTCCGTTCAGAAATTCAAGACAAGATACAAGATAAAATACAAATCATGGATCTAGGAAGAGTTGTGGATACTTCTGTTTCATCGAGTCTTCACGCTCCCAAGTGAATTCTGGTCCCCGCTTGGCATTCCAACGAACCTTCACTAACGGGATGCGACTTTGTTTCGTACGTTTGACTTCTCGATCCATGATTTCGTACGTTTGACTTCTCGTCTAATGGAATCACTAGGGTTTCATCATATAGGCACTTCTTGAGATTTGTAACATGGAAGACGGGATGGATGTTACTGAGCTCGTGAGGTAAACGAAGTTTATAGACTACCGGACCAATCCTGGCGAGGATCTCGAAAGGTCCAATGTACCTCAGATTAAGTTTCCCACGCTTACCAAAGCGTATAGTGCCTTTCCAGGGTGAGACTTTCAACAGGACACAGTCTCCAACCTGGAATTCCAGTGGTTTCTGACGGTTATCAGCGTAACTCTTCTGGCGATCACGTGAAGCTTTCAATCGTTTTCGGATTTGGATGATCATCTCGGTAGTTTCACAGATGATTTCAGGACCAGTGAGAGCACTGTCCGGGACTTGACTTTTGGCTAACTGTGTATCCCCCACCTCGGCCCAGCACAGAGGGGATCTGCACTTGCGACCGTATAGGGCTTCAAACGGGGCAACCCTAATGCTGGTGTGGTAACTGTTGTTGTACGAGAATTCGATCAAAGGTAGATGTGTGTCCCACCACTTTCCAAAGTCAATGACACATGCTCTAAGCATGTCCTCTAGGGTTTGGATTGTTCTCTCACATTATCCATCGGTCTGAGGATGATACGCCGTGCTCATGTCTAATCTAGTTCCAAGAGCTTTCTGGAGAGACTGACAAAATCGGGAGGTAAACCTGCTATCTCGATCAGAGATAATGGATGCAGGTACACCATGCAGTCGAACTATCTCCTGGATGTAGATTCGCGCAAGTCTTTCCATTTTGTATGATTCTTTGATCGGAATGAAGTGAGCGGATTTTGTCAAACGATCGACAATTAGCCAAATAGTATCGTACCCACTTGAACACTTGGGTAGTTTGGTGATGAAATCCATGGTAATCATCTCCCATTTCCACTCGGGGATCTCGGGTTGTTGAAGCAGACCCGAGGGTTTCTGGTGCTCAACTTTAACCTTGGCGCAAGTCAGACACTTGCCCACGAATGTAGCTATCTCAGCCTTCATGTTTGGCCACCAGTATTGTTTCTTGAGATCTAAGTACATCTTGTCAGAGCCCGGGTGAACAGAGTATCTGGTTCTGTGCGCTTTCTCCATAACTATCTCTTTGAATCCTTCGAACTTGGGAATCCAGATTTGATCCATGAAACAGTGGACTCCGTCACCTCTGATCTCAAGTTTCTTTTCCATTCCTCTCAAAGCTTCGGTCGACACATTCTTGGGTTTGAGGGCTTCTAATTGGGCTTCTCGGATTTGTATGGGTAGGTTGGAATGGACGGTCATCGTTTGGTTCCTCACTTTACGGCCTGCACTCTCCTTTCGGCTAAGGGCATCTGCTACCACATTGGACTTGCCGGGATGGTAACGGATTTCACACTCATAATCACTGAGTAGTTCTACCCATCGCCGTTGTCTCATGTTCAAGTCTTTCTGATCAAAGATGTGCTGCAGGCTCTTGTGATCAGTGAAGATCGTGCACTTGGTTCCGTAGAGGTAATGTCTCCAAATCTTCAACGCAAAGACTACGGCTCATAGTTCCAAGTCGTGCGTGGTATAGTTGACCTCATGTGCTTTCAACTGTCTAGAAGCATAAGCAATTACTTTACCTCTTTGCATAAGCACACAGCCTAAGCCTTGAGTAGACGCATCACAATAGACAACGAAATCCTCTGTTCCTTCGGGTAGGGACAGAACGGGCGCACTGCACAAGGCTTTCTTTAGCGTCTGGAATGCGGTTTCTTGTTTATCACTCCAACAAAAGGTTACACCTTTCTGTGTTAGAGTGGTTAGAGGTTTGGCGATTCTGGAAAAATTCTGGATGAATCTTCGATAATAGCCAGCGAGACCCAAGAATTGCCGGATTTCTGTGGGTGTCTTCGGTGCTGGCCAATTCTCTATCGCCTTTATCTTGGAAGGATCTACATGAATACCCTCCTTGCTTACCACGTGACCGAGGAAAGTTACCCTCCGAATCCAGAACTCGCATTTGGAAAATTTTGCGTACAACTTCTCGGATCGTAGGGTCTCCAACACTAGTCTCAAGTGTTGTTTGTGGTGTTCTTCGCTTCGGGAATAGACGAGTATGTCATCAATGAAAACAATGACAAACTTGTCCAGATAAGGACGACACACCCGGTTCATCAAATCCATGAACACCGCCGGTGCGTTGGTTAGACCAAAGGGCATCACTATGAACTCGTAGTGTCCATATCGAGTCATGAAAGCTGTTTTGGACACATCACTTTCATGAACTCGTAGCTGATGGTACCCTGATCGAAGGTCTATCTTGGAGAAGTAACTGGCTCCCTGGAGTTGATCGAAGAGGTCATCTATTCGTGCAAGAGGATACCGGTTTTTAACAGTCAACTTGTTCAGCTCGCGATAATCGATACACATACGAAAGGATCCATCTTTTTTCTTGACAAACAAAACCGGAGCTCCACAAGGTGAGGAACTCGGTCTAATGAATCCTTTACTGAGCAACTCATTAAGTTGACTGGATAACTCCTGCATCTGTGCTGGAGCTAAGCGATATGGAGACTTCGCTACAGGAGTAGCTCCAGGAATTAGGTCAATACGGAATTCGACCTGACGCTCGGGAGGAATTCCTGGAAGCTCTTCGGGAAACACATCAGGAAAGTTACAGACTTTGGGGATGCTCGCGAGGTCTTTAACTTCCTGTTTCTCGTTGATTACATGGGCCATGAATGCAATGCACTCCTTTCGCAAGAGCTTCTGAGCTTTGATGCAGGAAATGATACGAAGGTTGGAACTAAGTTTATCGCCATAGATTATGAGAGTTTGACCCGAAGGAAGGTTGAGACAGATGGCTTTTTCGAAACAAAGGATATCTGCATGATTGGGACTCAACCAATCCATGCCAATGATGACATCAAAGCTCTTTATGGATACTGGCATAAGATCGATAGAAAACGAATGATCGTTAAGGGTAAGGGTACAACCTACGAACACCTCGTTAGCGCTTTCCTTCTCACCGTTAGCCATCTCGACGGTAAAAGTTTCAGTTAAAGGTTGGGAATTATGTTTTAGGTTATGTTTGAATGAATGACTAATAAAGCTCCTCTCAACACCCGAATCGAAAACAATATTAACGTATGAGTTGTCGAGAAGGAACGTACCCGAGACAACAGTGGGATCGGTGACCACTTCCTCCCGTCCCATGGCGAGGACCCTTCCGATGTTATCAGCAGTAGACTTTTTGGGGCAGTTCCTTTTAAAGTGCCCAGCTTCACCACAGTTGTATCAGGCTTAACCTACGCCTGCTCCCGAAGATTGATTGACCGATTGAATTGGAGCCTTACAAAATCGGACCGTGTGCCCATTCTTACCACAATTGGTACAGGAAAGTTCTCGACAGGGGCCAGGATTGTGGTGATACTTGCACTTATCACAGAGGGGAAGATTACCAGCATACCGGCTTTTAGGAGTTGGAGCTGTGGATCCCACGACAGAAGCAGCAGCAACGGGGGTAGTAGCAGCATGGACTGCTACTGTTTGTTGTCTTTTGGAGGAGCCTTGGGAAGATTGACCCTTCTTCCTCTTCCAAAATTTTCTTTTCTCACCACTGCTTTTAGTCGACTCAGGGGCGGTGGTGGTTTCCTCGACATCATCACTGTGATCGATTATGGCTTGGGCTAAAGTCTTAGTACTATCATATGTGTCCGGGCGAGCAGCTAAGACATGACCTTTGGTTGGATTGGTTAACCCCCATATAAACCTCTCGATCTTTTTGCTTTCTGGAGTGGCCAAACCAGGGCAGAGAAGGGCAAGATCATCGAATCGGGAAGTGTATGTAGCAATGTCGGAACCTTTCATCTTCAGGTTCCAGAGCTCATGCTCTAGCTTCTGCATTTCCCCACGGGGACAATATTCGGCAAGAAGGAGTTCTTTCATGGCGTTCCAGCCCATGGCATTGGCTACGGGTAGGGTCAAGGATTTGACTTGGCTATTCCACCAAGTTAAGGCTTTATTACTGAAGGTACATGCTGCAAATTTGACCTTATCGGACTCAGCACAGGCACAGATTTCGAAGATGGATTCGATTTTCTCGAACCATCGGGATAGAGAAATGACACCTCCAGTGCCATCAAAGGATGTTGGTTTTGCATTCATGAAATTCTTATAGGAACCCTCCTTTCGGTGTCCCTGATTGCTTTCTTGATCTTGAGTACCACTTCCTGAACCATCGGAACCACCGGTGTTCAATTGGGACATGGCAGCTGCCACCGCGGCGGTAACAGCTGTTTGGAATAACACGGGATCGATTTCAGGAGGAGGTGGTGGCGGAGGGTTGTTGGTCTTTGAGCTGGGTCTCTTTTTGGGAGGCATCTTGATCTAATAAGATCAGGAAAGAGAGGATGATAAGTCCTCTGAATTGAATCGAGAGATATGACAGATATTAATTCCAAGTAAGCGGTAAAACAGGAAAGAGTTATCGAAGCAAGTAAACTATCGCTAATGGAATGATCGAGGATCTATACGTGAATGAGGATTTCTACAAAAGATTGATTCGAGAAATACTCCCATAGTATTTCATGATTCGTTACGATACTGGCTCGATGTTTGTGGTATTGGGGTAAGTTTTCAGGCATGCCACATACCACAGTCACTCCCAAGAACATGTTGGCCGTGTCTCGAATGAATATAGTTGGCCAGGCTATATTGATCCTAGACACGACTACATAACTGCCCAGGTTTAACCGCAGTACACAACACCCATTTCCTTATGTTTTGTTCTACTTTTAGTTACGGATTTCGACGGTTCGGTATACTTATATACTTTTGAAAATACTTATAGTTTGAAGATACTTTTATTTCAGAGCACTTAGGCCCTTTAGTGTTTATAGTTTTATACCATGTAAGGTTTGGTATACTTCATTCACTATAAACAAGGGCTCTGATACCAATCTGTCACACCCCGAAAACCGAAGGCGGAAACATTTCCAGGGTTGACTCCACGTTGAGTATCAAATCCAATGTACATAGTAAGTAAAGTAGAACAACCATTACATTACATATAAAAGTTTTACAATTGTTTTCAAAAGTAAAGTTGTACAGTTGTGATACATAGTATATATATATGAACAAAATGAAATGGGTCTTCTGAGCACTCCAACTTCGAGCAAAAAGGATCTTCGGTACCTGTTCTAACGTTGACCTGAGAACACAAGAGGTTTTGAAAATCAGCATAACGCTGGTGAGTTCATAAGTAGTTTTGTTTTGTGAAAATGTTCATGTTTCCTTTCTGTTTCTGAAAATGTAACACACATCAAGAAAATCCCACATTTTCTTAGAAGTTGATTGTTGTTTCACAATTACAAAGTATAGTAGGTTTGTACATTGAAAACATGTTACTCATGTGAAAAATGTATAGTTTGATTATCTGGTTTGTTAAACTGTTCTGTTTGAGTTCCAATGTATCCCCAGGAAAGTCCCATACTTTCCTGATTGTGAGTTATCATTTGTAAAAGATGTAATGTTATCTGTTTTGTTACACTTTTCTAGTTATGTAGATGTTCCCAGGAAGCCCCCATGCTTTCCTGAATGTTGATTTTCGTTGTAAAGATGTATTCTGTTAGACCTGGTTAAGTACAAGGTTTCCCTGGAAAGTCCCATACTTTCCTGAATGTTGGTTATCAATGTAAAAGATGTATAATTTATTCATTATTACTATAAGTAAATCTCTGTTATCCTAATTGGGAGTTCCATAACCATACTAAAGACTGAACCTGTGGCAATAAGTAGTCCACAACCTTATGACTTTCGTCACCCTTGAACTATTTTGGTTCGGCTGTAGCTAGCAGCCAGGTGTGGGGTAGTCAGCCCCGTATAGATCTATACACTCAAGTCACGCTCTCTAAATCCCAGAGATTCGGGTTACGGGTGTAGTCCTCCACTCGTGTATCTCTGTGGAGTGTTCGCCGAGGATGTGTCTCCAATCATACAGGAATAACAAATTTACTAGTAATAATATAATAATCCTCCATTCGCGTATCTATGTGGAATGTTACCGAGGACAAGATAGTGTACAAATTATATTGTTCATGTGTTCTAATGTCATGCTTTTAACTGATAAAATGTGGAAAACCATTTGTCAAATATATAAAACATAACAGTTTATAAAACCCATTTCACAAATAAATGTTTGCGTGATCCGCATGTTCTACTGGCTATCAGTTGTGTATATAAGTATTAAAAGCATATGAAATGTGAAACACACGCACACGAAAATAAGTTTTGAGTACAAGAAAACCCTTGTACTTTGCTTGTGTTCCCCCCCCCCCCCTGAAAACAGTGAAAAACAGTGAAAAAGGGTAGGGGTATGAACTCACCGGACTCGGACATGCGACGGTTTTGGATACTAGACGTTGGTTCGGGGCTTGTTTACTCGCAATGTCCCTATGTAAAATGTAATAATTTCCATATATAACTAATTAGACTTACAATCACCTATCATATGGAACATTACACTCCAACGAGGTTAAACACCTCAAAACGAGCGTTTAGAGTGACCCGGATGACATCTATGGACGTGTATTGACACTAGGGACTTAGGACTTGAGTTTACTCCCCAAGAGTAAGCATATTAGGGAGTTTACGGCCAAATAACACCCACATATATGATTTCACGGCCGCGAACTCATGTGGGTATGATTTTGAGGGTTTATTGACTTGTTTGGACTTAGGGATTGTTGGAATGACATTCTAAAAGGCCTTGGAACAATTTGAATGAATTAATACCACATAAAAGGGAGTTCACGGCTGTAAACTTGGAGTTTACGGCCATAAACTCTCCTAGGATGAAGAAAAATTGATTTGAGGTACATGGAGCAATCACATGTGATTATAGTTAATTTTCCAAGCCTTGTTGTGAATTTAGAGCCCATTTAACATATTTTTAGGAGTTTACAGCCTAGAAGCATGTTCTATGGCCGTAAAATTTCCTATGCTCATGAAAAATTAGTTTTTGACACTTAAAACAATCACATGTGATTCTAGAAATTTATTCAAGCCTTTGGAGTGAATTAGATGCATCTTTTGACATAGTTTCATGAGTTTACGTCCAAAGGGTAAGTTCCTAGGCCGTAAACTCCTATATGTGGTATTTTTGATGTGTTTAAGGTCTCTAAACTATTTTTAGATGGTTCTAGGATTTACCACAAGGCTATTGGTTAAGTTTCAAGGCATTCTAACATGTAAAAATGAGTTTATCCCCCATGTTTGAGGAGTTTACGGCCCAAGCACATGTCTTGGCCATAAACTCTTGTTTTTCCCTCAGAATTTATGTTTTAAATGTTTTAAGTCCCAATTTGTAAGCCTTAAGGTCATATCTAAGTCCCAACAATGATTTGGAAGGGTTAATTGGCTTAAAAACCCCATATTTAGGTGTTTACGGCCCAAGCTTGATCCTTGGCCGTAAACACATGTTCTAGGTCCTAAAACTCAATTTAAACATCAAATTGAAGGCTAAAGAGGTTAGATAACAAGTTAGGGATGTTACTTCTTTTATTTGGAGCCTTAATTCTTTGTTTTCGGACCTTTGATTTTGGATGAGGAGAGAGGTTGGAAATGTTTATGGAAGAAATGGCCAAAAGCTTCAAATGAAAGATTTGAATCACTTATATAGTGCTCGGGAATTGGACACGACGGAATTCTACCCGATACTGGCATTGGGCGGGGCTTTTGGTCGCACCCGACCAAGTTGCCGTAACCCGATATGGTTGATTCTAGAATTATTCCGATAACTATAATGGGGTGTTAGAATGATTCCTAATGGCATTAAGACACCCATTAAGTCATTTTAGATCGATATATGTTAATGACTTAATTTAACGATGAAATCGGAAACGGATTTGGAAACAGCGTTTGGTTGATCGAATATGATTACAATTTGAGTTACAAGAAGTGATATGAAATTTCGGGTTGTTACACTCTCTCTACAATTCCAAGCTTTTGATCCAAAAATCACCTCATTCCAAGCTCCAATTTGGTAAGATATCCATCCTAACTCTTTGATTATCATGCTTAGCTTGCAATTTCGTGACAAAATCATCCAAAAGGACCATAATCATGTGTTTATGGCCCTGGAACACCCTTGGGCCGCAAACACACATAGATGGGGTTTTTGAGCCTTAAAATCCTTCCAAACCACATTTGGAGCTTAGATATGACTTAGGGGCTTACAATACCGGACTTGGAACACCTAAAGCTTATCATTTGAGGGGTAAACAAGATTTTACGGCACAAGCACATGCTTAGACTGTAAACACCATTTCATAGGTCGTAAACCCCTTTAAAGGTGTTAAAATGCCCCTTAAGCACCTCCTAAGCCTTGGAATAAAGTCTAGAGCCATCCAAAAATGTGTTAGGGACCTTATACAGGCAAGAAAGCACCCCCTAAGGAGTTCACGGCCATAAACCCCCAAGGAATGGTTCCTGGGCCGTAAACTCCTATAAGGTGGTCAACTGGTGCCCTAACTTCCTTCCATGGCTTGTATCTTGCACTAGAAACTCTTGTAATTGATTTAGGACCACCAAAACACATTGAGAATTGGTACATAAGAGTTTACGGCCGTAAACTCCTAGTTTACTGCCGTAAACTCCTCAAATGGTCCTTATGTTGATCAAATTCCATTCCAATGCCTTAAAACTAAGTCTAGAATCACCCCTCACGAATTTTAAGACCATTAAGCATCCTAGAACACCCCACCATGAGTTTACGGCCGTAAAATCATGTGAAGTTGGTCATTTGGGCCGAAAACTCCATAAGGAGTTTACTCTTAAAGAGGAAACTCCATATCCAAGTCATACACGCCCTTAGATGCTACCCCGGTCACTCCTAGCACTTGAAATGAAGTGTTTTCGCGTCTTGGAGTGTATTGTCTTATCCTAGAACACCCCACCATGCTATTGCTACTTCTTGTTACATGTAAAAGAGATCATATCTGAACAAGTGCTTCTCAATCACTCGTTATGAGATCTTGAACAACCACAAGCCAAATGTGAGTTTCTTTCACGTGTTCGGTTCAAGATGCTTCATCTTCAACTCAAAGGAGAACCGAAACAAGTTTGATACTAAGGCCGATGAAGGGTTCTTTATGGACTACTCCTTGAACTCAAAGGCGTATAAGGTTCTGAATAAACGTTCAAAGAATATTGAAGAAACATATTATGTCACTTTCGATTACAACTATGTCAAGAAGTTGAGGGCAACCGAAGATGCAATGTAAGAAATCTTTCCAAAGTCTGGTCAAGTCACAGTGCCGATTTCAAATCTTTTCGAGCAATATATGCTACTTTTCGATGAACCGGAAAAAGCTATTGATTCTGAATCCAATGCTAAAGATAACTAAGTCGACAATTTGAAGCAAATTATTGATGATGCTGCAAAGAAGATCGCAGATGAAGAACCGTAGGCAACTGAAAGGCCAAACTCAAACGAACCGTCCAGTGATAGTCCTTATATCTAGGGGTGGGCTCATCTCTTCCAAATAATTAAGATTCATCATTCCAGGGGGAGAATCCATCATCATCATCATCATCCAAATCAACCTAAAGTCCAAACGAAGGGGAGTGTTCTGATCCAGAAATTGAACTCATGTCATCATTCGAGGGGGAGAATACGAATGCTAATGATGATGATACACAATCAGAACTTGAAGAAGAAATCAATGCAGAACTAGATCCCTCTTGTGATCCAAACTACCCTCCTCTTGTAAAATGGACCAAACATCATCCTCGAAGTCAAATCATTGGATAATCTTCTGAGAAGGTCTTAACTCGATCACAATTGAAATCAAAGCAAGCTGCATTACTCTCGCAAGTAGATTTTTGTATGTTCAACTCATTTGTCTCTAAAGTCGAACCAGAGACGATAAATACAGCTCTTGATCATTCTGATTGAGTTCAAGCCATGCAAGACGAGCTGAACGAGTTTCAAAGAAACAAAGTATGGCGACTAATTCCAAATCCAAAGGAAGCTTCGGTTGTCGGTCTCAAATGGGTATTCAAAAATAAGATGGAAAAGGAAGGGAACGTGATTCACAACAAGGCTCGGTTGGTTGTGAAAGGATACTGTCAAGAATAAGGTATAGATTATGAAGAGACCTTCGCTCCAGTTGCAAGATTAATTTCAGTTCGAATCTTTCTTACTTATGCTGCACACAAGAATTTTGAAGTCTATCAAATGGACGTGAAGTGTGCCTTTCTCAATGGAGATCTTGAAGAAACGGTGTATGTTTTGCAACCACCAGGCTTCGTGAACTAGAAGCATCCTGATCACTGCTACATTTTGGACAAAGCAATATATGGTCTGAAACAGGCTCCTAGAGCATGGTATGAAACCCTTACTCGATTCTTGAAAATGTCCAAATTTATGTTGATGACATCATCTTTGGCTCCACGAATCCCAACCTAACAGTTGAATTCAGGAAGTTGATGGAAACTAAATTTGAAATGAGCTCAATGGGTCCGATTAACTTTTTTCCTTGGCTTGAATATTTAATAGGGACCCGAAGACATTTTTATCAATCAGGAGGCGTACACATAGACATTTCTTTCCAAATTTGGCATGACGGTAGACTCAAAGGTGAAAGTTCCTATGGCATTTGGAACTAAGATTACAACATCGTTGGAGAAACCAGCTGCTGAAATGACCCCTTATCATCAGTTGATTGGGTCACTGATGTATCTCACAGCTAGCAGGCCAGACATCATGTTCTCAGTATGCTATTGTGCCCGATTCCAAGCTAACCCACGCGAACCTCACATGCTGGTAGTGAACAACATCTTGCGCTATCTGAAGCGAACCTCCTCTCTCAGTCTATGGTATCCAGCCAACTCAGGAGTTTTTGTCCAAGCATTCTAAGACGCTGACCTAGGGGGTTGTGGATTGGATCGTAAAAGCATTGCTGGAGGATGCCAATTTCTGGATGGCAAATTAGTAAGCTGGTAATCAAAGAAACAAACCTGTTTTTCTCTCTCCACAGCTGAAGCTGAATATATTGCTGCAGCCTCATGCACATCTCAGGTCATTTGGATACAAAGTCAGCTTAGAGACTATGGGTTGAACATGAAGAAAGTCCTACAATATTGTGACTCAGAAAGTTCAATTAGGATTTGTCATAACCCAGTGCAACACTCATAGACAAAGCACATCGCACTGCGATATCACTTCATCAAAGATCATGTGGAAGATGGTAACATTGAAATTCATTTCGTCAGAAACCACTGATCAATTAGCAGACATCTTTACTAAGGCCTTACCTGAAGCAAGTTTCAATAAAATCCTACAAGGCCTAGGAATGTTGGAAGCTGAATCAGTACCGAAATCACCTTCACTTCATTAAAGGTTGGAAGCGAAATAAAGCGAACGCTCGGTCTATTTTAGGTTCGGTCCTACTGAACTCAGTTCGCTTCTTTTTCACTAAAACGTATTTTGGTTGTATTCTTTTGTACACTCTTTTACATACTCATTTTTATGTTTTTCTTTTCATTTTTTTTATTTTCATAAAATCCAAAAATGATTTTCTTTTTGCTTTATTTCTTTAAAAACTTTTCACAAAATACAAAAATATTTTCCTTTGTATAAAAGTTACTCTCGATGGTGAAGCTGAATCAGGTATAAATTCTTTTCTATAGATTAGTTAAGTGTCTCTAGATGCATGCTGCTGCATGTTGACCAATGGCTCTAATGATTTTGAGTGAAGCCTTAATAATGTGATATATACAAATCATGTTTTCCTAATTAGGCTGTTAAATTCTCTCTAATCGTGAGCTACCTTACTCTTCTCATATTGATTTTAGAGTTTTCTGCTTGGTCCTACTTTTATAGCAGCGGTACATTCACTTCTTAAACCACCTACAACATTTTTCTCCATCTTACTTCATACCATTTATGTAACCCTTTAGACTTTCACCTCTTACCACTGAGGTTTATGGTTACACAAAAATATGTGTTTATGATCTTAGTTTCGTGTCACTACGTACTAAGTGAACCCCACAACTCAATACCCACAATGCATTGACGTTGTACAATTAGTATGTTCTAGCTTTCACCAATGAAATCTCTTTTTATTTTGAGTGGTCCTTTTGAAATTGTCTATCACCAACACTTTTCTTCCCCAAGGGACCAGTTTTTTTTTTTTTTTTTTTTTTTTTTTTTTTGAGATTTCTTATTTTCAACAGTCACTAAATACATGTCAAACCTACTTGTTCAATTAGCCACATTGGTCTTACAAGTACTTCTTTCTCTTTCGGTCTTATATTAAGAACTGAAACTTGAATTGAAGCAAAAACCACCCTTACAAGCCTAATATATAAAATATGCTTTTCATTGCCTCTTAAAAGGCACTTTATCGTATTCTGAAGGGAAACCTCACAGACCCTTTGAAGTCTCTTTTGACTTGAAAGGAAGAGATTCGTGCCCAGGATCCACTGTTTCATGTCTTAATCAACATCACAATATCCCACAAAGTTCGATTTATTTCTTTATCATTCACTCTCTATGCACGAAATCTTTGATTTTCCAAAAATATGGTACTATTTTTTATATGGCTTGGGTTCTAAAAGCATTGTGGTGGTTTCCAAATGAAATAATCAGGTTGATAAGGGTTCATGCTATTTCTATTGGTGACATTTTGGATAAAGTACAATGGATGAGTTAGCAGTTATCAAAAAGTTTCGTTGATTTGAAAAAAGTGATATCTATGGAAACGCGCGTAAAAGTGAAACGTTTTTATCTCTCCTGCATAATCATCGGGTTTGCCAAACGTCTAATTCCCACTGTATCACAAACTGTTTCACAAAGGATAAGATTTTGGGTGGATTTTTCTCTCTCTTACTCTCACGTATAAAAGGGTTTCTCCCAATCTACTTTACTCTTTTACCGCTCTCAATTCTTCTAAAGCAAAAGATGATTTCTTTCATTGTTCATCATCTTCTTCTCAAGCTTCTTCAATGGCTGAATCCTCATCCGTTCAAGACACCTCTGTTCGTTCAACACTTTTGACCATTAAGCCCAACCAGAATCTCATTATCGACCTTACACCATCAACCTATAAGCCCTACATGGTGCAAGTGTTTGAGTGCCTCAAATACTCTCCACTCGTTATCGCTCTATCCTACGACAAAGTTGTTGAGAGACTCCACTTCGACATTCACAATGAGAAGACCTCGATTTCCAAGAATCGCTTCTGCAACCTGCTAGGTCTTGCTCATGAACCCACCATGGTAAACCCCGATTCCATCACCACTGGTCAATTGTTCTCAATGTTCTACAATATGGGGTACACTGAAACCCTAACCACAGTGAAAAGTTCAAGAAATCATGCGTTCCTCCTCAATGGAATGGCCTCTTCACATTATTGTTCAAAGGTCTTTCTAAGCGAAGTGCTGGATCTGATGGTGCCAACAAGTCATTTATGACCGTGCTTTATGGTTTGTATAATGGGGTACATTTGGATTCTGGCTCCGTTCTATGGCAATAGCTTGTTCAAAGCTTATCCTCTTCTTCATGCCATTCTGAAGTTTCATGTGGAAGGTTCTGGTCTATTTTAACAAAATGGGCGATGGATCGTCTTTATGTACCAATCATGGCAGATTCGCTTCTCTCCTCCATTGCCACCTGTCACACAACCAAGATTCTAGTCAGTGATCCATCCAAGTACCTGTTTATTGGATCGATTTTGGCATCCATGTATGCCTGTGTATCTAAAGAGAGTGCAATCATTCAAGAATACAAGAAACTTCCATCTTCGGGCCTAAGGGATCTAACACAAGCAATGATTCGTTCCATTGAGGAAGTTGATAAACCATCCAAGAGGGGAAAGAAACAAGATAAAAAGAATAAATGACTGGTTATCAAGGGAGAAAAGGGGCAAAGTCCAAAGAAAAGAAAGATTGAGAAGGCAGCACCTTCACAGCCCAAGCAGAAAAAGACAAAGAAGCCCCCTCGGAGGCTTATTCTTCAGTCCTCGAGCGATTCAGATTCTGATTATGTCCCTATTGGACATAAACGACCCTCTCCTACTACATCATAGAGCGAATGCTCTGATGAGGAGGTTTCAGTTCGTGGTGATACCCCTCCTCGATCGCTAACCCCAGAGGTACTTGTTCGCTCTAAAGCACCCTTTCCTCCACCTATTTCTATTCCTATTTCCCTTCCTCCTACTTTCCCAGTTATGACATCCCAACCTTCTTCCACTACTCCTATTCCTACACCTATTTTTGTTGAAGCTACCACTAACACTACCACGGGAGTTCAAACCAACGTATCTAACATGGGGGTTCATTCCTCTCCACCTGAAACACCTGTCACTACTAAACCTCCCTCTCCTACCTGTTCAATCGAAACCAACACTATTCTTGGAGGTGAGGACTTACAGTTCGATTCTACTTACTTCAGTCATTATCATGTTCAGAGCGACGATCATGATGACGCTCCTCTCACTAACCGACATCTCAAGGCGGTGACTGATAAAAATGATCAGTTACTTTCCTCTTCCTCTTCTAATCCTTACTCAGAAGCTGCTCTCAAGGTCTTATTCTCTTCTGCAGTTAAGGACCATGACACCTCTATCTCCAATGCAGCAAAGTCTATTGATGCCTCCACTTCTCAATGCCTAAATCCTTCACTTGTTGTGGAAGCCTCTACTAAAGACAGCAAGGATGTGACCGCAAAAGACGAAAAACTAATTTCAGAAGCTCAAATATTCCTAGATTCCCTTCAAGCCACTGCTCAAAAAAATTCAAATACCATGAATGCTTCGGTTGATTCTCTCAAACGATCACTGGAGGCCGAGCTGTCACAACCTAGCATGGCTCGTAGATCCATTGAAGCTGCAAATGAAAAGCTTCATTCCAATGTTGATGATCAATTAACTCAACTTGAGGCAGAGCTTGCAGTTGAAAACAAAGTCATGGATGAGCTAGACAAGCGAACCTCTCAACTCAAAGTTCAGAACTTAAAGCTCCATACTGCAACTCAAGATCTTAATGAGTTAAAATCCGAAAGATAGGTCATTCGCCACTCTGTTGGTGATATCCATTCGATCGTGCTTCATCTCCTGGACGCCCATGACTCTATGTTAACAACCTCCATTTGTCGTCACTTAGCTGAGAAAGTTCGTCCAACCTTGGATATTCTCAGTCATATTGATGGTGTTTTGGAGACCGCTATTCTTTCGAAACAAGGGGGAGAAAATAAATCACAAGGAAGAAACTTGATAAATCTCCACCTCCACCCCCTCATGAACCGAAAGCTACTGTTGGACCTAAGAATAATGAAGCTTCGTCCAGTAAATGTCAAAAGAAAAAGAAGATCACTGGAGAAGATGATGACGTTGAAGAGGATGATATTGTTACAGGAGCTCCTTCCAAGTATGATCCAAAATACAAGCCTTCTGAGCAAGAGCTTCGAGAGAAGATGGATTGGTTGGAGAAAGAGATGAAAGAGAAGGAACTTCTTGATAAAAAGAAGTCAAGTTTTCCCGAATGGACTATTGAATCAATCCAGAGGGAAGTCATTGATGAACCGAGTACTCATTGGCTTGAACCGATTTTATCGTTCGGTCTTGATAACTTGAAGGACGCTCAGTTCGATATGCCAATCAACCGAAAGTCATTCATCTTTCACTGCTTTGCCTTGACTGCTTTCGTTCCTTCTCCAGACCCGAAGGTTGATTGGGACTTGTTGGAATTTTATCTGGAATTTGCACAACCTCAATACCTGACCTGGAGCTTGAAGAAAATTACAAAGGCCAGTGTATTGAAGCACTCTTCAGATGGGAAATTTATCAATGTAAGATTCAAGGTGACCCGAGGCTCAGATAGCTCGGTCCATACCATTTCCCTATCTGACCTTCCAAATCTAAACCCACACGACTGGATACTCCTCAACAATATTCTGCTATGCAATCCTCAGGAGTATCAGTCGATCATTGATCATATCAAGCAAATGCTTGTTTGTTACATTCATGAAGTAGAAAAGATGGATCAAGAGATTGCTACTCCTATTCACAAGCATCTTACGGTCAAACAGATTGGAAGAGCTGGCAATGTAAGCACAATGATCAAGGGAAAGATTGATACGAATTTTCATACTGTGATGTTCATTAGGGGCGAAGGTCAAAAATGCCTAATTGCTCTTATTGACAAAAACCTATTCTCTACTGCTTGCTTGGAGCATATTTTGGAGATTATCCATAGGTGTAATCAGAACAGTGAAGCTGAAAAGAAGTTGTTTACTGATATGCTTCGTTGGTATATTCAGTTTTGGCAGATGCTTCTTGCCATTATCCCTCGGCTGTTTAAAGTTGCAAAGCAAGTCAAGGCCACACAACCGAAGTGAAGGTCTCGCCCCAATTGACTCAAAGGGGGAGATTGTTGGGATTGGAGTGTTGTGTCTTGGGCTCGTTCCTTTTAGCCCATTTTTGTGACCTGTTTGGGTCTGTCCAGCAGTGCATACTTTTATTCTAGGGTTTTAGTATTTGAGGTGCATGCATGCATCCTTTTTTTAATGCTTTGATTATTCTCATTTTAGTATTGTAAACCCTAGCTCGCCTCTACAGTGGAAGTTCTTAATCGAGCTCTGCTGAAGCGTGACTACGTTTGAATCATAAGCACTATATTGATTTCATCTTGTGTTCTATGTCCTGTTTGATTAAATTGTTTCTTCTTTATTGATTTACCAATGAAAGATCTAAATGATCTAGAGATTATATCTCATCAATATATATATATATATATATATATATATATATACACACACACATATATATATATATATATATATATATATATATATATATATATATATATATATATATATAGACACACACACACAATATATAACTAAGATTCAAACGAAATTCGGACAAATAACCAGATACCCTAAGTCCACAACCAAACAAGGAACAAGAAATAAAGTGAGTTATAAGTCCTAAATCATTTCAACCTCACTTATATAACTATATATATATATATATAGATACGATTTTGAAAATATATATAAGTTTGAAAGTGTTTAATAAAGGGTTTAGCATATAAAAGAGTTTTAACCACTTGAATGGTAAAAAATGACTTGATGTCAGCTTATAAAATGTTTTGAAGAGTTTGTTTGATAAAACTGTTTGAAGTATAAGGAAATCCACTTATTTGATAGTTATTAATCACATGTGATTGATATAACAACTATTATGTTATCAACTTGTATCCCCCCCCCCCCATAAAAGCATTTAAACTGATTTAAAAGATAGATTATGGGGTATGAACTCACCGGTAGTGAGTGATACGAATGTAAGATCGATTGTAGGATGCTAAGTCCTAAGTGAAATCTCGAGCACAAACGGATCCTAATAAGCATATAATGATACATTTATGGATATAATTATTGTATATAACAACTAATCATGATAGGGAACCACTTTAGGGACTACGAAACACTTGAATGGAAGTTTTACAATCACATGTGATTGCACAAAAAGGGTTTACGACCACACGCGGTGTTTACGGCCATGATGTTTACGGCCCAATGTGTTTACGGCCATGGGGTTTACGACCCTATGTGTTTATGGTCGTACACTCATGAAGACATGTGCCAAAGAGTGTTTTATGGTCCTATTCAACATCAAGGAAGTGTGTCTTGACCCATTCCTAGCCTTAAGAAAAGTTTATGGCCAAACTAGGAACCTTATCAAGGGTTTATGGCCAAGGGAGATGCTCACGGCCGTAAACTCTCATTGTTCTTAGGAAATGGTTGATTTCAAGGGTGTAGGTTTAGAGCTTCTATAGGATAACTAGTATATGGAAGATTGCTTATGTTTTGAAGCTTGAAGGGGGTGTTTAAGGTCAAAAAACTAGTGTGTGTTCTTGGTGTTCTTGAAGATCTAACCCAAAAAGATGGTTTTCATGGATGAAATCAAAGGGTGATACTAGATTAAGAAGAATAACCTCTTATAAAATGGAAAGAATGCTTACTCTTTTGAAGATCAAGGTGAAAATATTGACCATAGCTCAGAGAGAATCTGAAATCTAGGCTTGAAAGTCAAAGAAATGACTAGAAATGAAGGTAAAATTCAGATATAGACATGAGTTTATAGACAAGGAGGTGTTTACGGTCGTAAACTCTAATATATGGTCGTAAACTCCTTATAGATAGAGTTTCTGGCTTGTATGATGCACACTAGACTCTATAATACACTTCCTAACATTCCGTCTTGAAGGTACTAGGCTTATAACACTCAAACATACCCTAAATAGTGCTAAAAGACAACAGAAACGAGTTTAACTTTGATTGAATTGAATGGTTGCACAAGATAGAAATTTCGGGTTAGAGTAAGTCAGGCATGTTATATGTGCGGTGAAACTGGACGCTTAAAAAGGTACTGTCCAAAGGTGAGAAATGCAGACCCTACTGTGATCACGGGTATGTTTCTTCTCATCAATTCATATGCATGCATTCTATTTGGTAGTGGTGCTGAGAAAAGCTTCGTGTGACAACCCGAAATTTCCATTATGTACTACATGTCAAGCCATTAGAAGTCAGAACAGTTACTGTTAATTTTCAAATGATTTGGGATAAGTTTGAACATTTCATGATTTACACTTTAGGAGATGCCAGGAGAGGGGATGCGATTAGGGTTATTGTGTAACAATGACATTTCATACTCCAAGAAATTGAAATTGTACGACCCGAACATGGAAATTGCGGTCCGAAACCCTAGGGGTATATATATGATCCTTAGCCAAAATTATTCATTTGTTCCATTTCCAACTAGAGAAAAGCCAAATTCTCTCTCTCGGATCTTCGGCCTTCCATCCCAAATCGTGAGTATTTCTATCTAAGGGTCTAATAAAGCTTGTTATGTGTCTAATACACTAGAAATTGAATCAAAACCACAAGATCAAAGAGTTTACGGCCCAAGAACATCTTGGACCGTAAACCCTTCTTTAAGGGACAAATGATGCCCTATTCCATTCCTTTTGCAATGAAACTGGCCTAGACTCATATCCTAATGTATGTAGGACTAGAAAACACTCAAGAACACCAAAAGTAAGGTGTTCACGGCCTAAGAAGTTCTTGGACCGTGAACTCCAAAAAAAAGGGCCAAAGTGTGCTTTAAACTCTCCATAAGCCTTGGACACTAACCTAGATGCATTCCTAGTTAAGTTAGGGTCTTGAAATCACCAAAAACAACATACCCATGAGAGATTACGGCCATAATCTCTAAGGGAATTGGTCCCAGGGCCGTGAACTCCTCACAGGAGTTGAAAGGTGCCTTAATCTCTTCCAAGGACTAAACCATCAAGTAGCAATGCTTCTAAGGGACATGTAAGACTTCAAAACACCAAATAAACCTAAACTTAGGAGATTACGGCCGTGAACTCAAGGGTTTACGACCGTAAACTCCTTATTGTTATGGTATTGGAGAGTAAACTAAAGAATGGGGTCCTTTGGAACCCTAAACCCACTAGCCTTGTCCTACAACAACTTGGATGCAATCCTTAGGGCTTATAAAACTTATATAAAGTGTTTATCATGTTCTAGGATGTCTTAACATTTTCAATTAGTAGTTTACGACTAATTGGTTACATATATGTGTGATTATATGTTAACTAGGATCCTTGGGTGTGTACAAGTTTTCAGTTGACACTTAGCAATCCTACACCGTTCAGTTCATTCCAACCACCATCTACAGGTGAGTTCATACCCCTTAATCAATGTTTTAAATGATTTTAAATGCTTTACTGGGGGGAATACAACTAGAAAACAGCATGTTAATGAATCAATCATATGACATTAAGTCATTGTTAATTATTGTTCAAAACTCTTAGATGTCTTACAAAACCATTTTCATCTTCTTGATCAAAACTATATCTATACACTTATGTTCTTATATATGTATTGATATGATAGCTTTCATCCTTCATACAGTTTCCCACACTCTTGTGTAGCAAGGGTGTATAAACCTGCTTGGACAATCAATTACCTTCTAGTTAACTATTATAGGGATAGTTAGGAGATACAAAACATTATTCCTATTACAAGGAATTACACCAGATTCAGTTCATTCGTGAGTCTATACTATACATTACAGGTTACATGAATACGTCTACATTGATATGCTTACATGAATACATTTGCATATATATATATATATATATATATATATATATATATATATATATATATACATTTATTTGTATACACTTACATGGATACTTGTACCTAGATTCTATATATTGAGTTACTAGTACATACCATACGTGTAAATTGTTCTGCCTATCCTAATGTATAAGGATAACTAGACGGGACTAACCATTCTGGAACCCACCTTTTAGCAATAGAGGTAATGAACATCTATGGATGCCTATGGTTAATACTTATACTAGGCGTACCTTTATGGGACTAACCATTCCTTAAACCTGCTGCCAGCTACAGAGAAAAATGAACAATCTATGGATGTTCAAGGTTGTACATTTTGGCAGTCGCAAGGTCGTGTTTATCCTAATGAAAAAGGATAATACTTTTATAGTTATATTTTCCCTATTACTTTTATTTTGTGTTACATTCACATAAACGAAGAGGTAGACTATATATTGTTAATAGTAGTCATAAAGGGGAAAACCATCTTTGTTACAACAAAACATACAGGTCTTGGTAAAAGACTACTTTCATACATACATGTCTTGGTAGAAGGCTACTTTCATACATACAGTTCTTGGTAGAAGACTACTTTCATACATACAGGTCTTGGTAGAAGACTACTTCAAAACATTCGGGTCTTGGTAAAAGACTACATTTTATACTAGTAGGAAATATGGGATTTTCTAGGCTTTTCATACTTATATCAATTGTTTCATTCAAAGATTTTCATGGCATTCATAACAGCTTCCAAAGCAAGACAATGATAGTTAATTACTTAAGAATTCACCAACTTTATGCTGATACTCACTTTCAAAATAATTTGTATTCTCAGGTCCCCAGTAGACAGGTACGATGGCCAGGTTTTGAGAAGACGGAACACAGAGAAGACTCGTCTTTTATTTTGATTACGTATTTTTGTGTCTTATTACTATTAAAGAACACACATGTATTAAATATTTACTTTTAATGCAATGGATAATGTTGTTGCTTGTTTACTACTTTGCAATGGTGTGATACTGTACATGACGTCCTCCACCCCAAAACGTTTCCGCCGTTCTTGGTTTTGGGGTGTGACACTTCGTGAGCCATAAATTCGAACACCTACTAAAACAAAATTCCCAACGACTAAAAGCTACATTCACTGTAGAAATGGCCAACGGGAAAACCTAGAGCACTAACAATATATACATAGGATGTACCCTTACTCTAAATAACTTTTCCTTCCCAATCGACCTAATGTCGGTATCCATAAAAAGTTTTGACGTCATCATTGGTATGCATTGGTTAAGCCCTAATCGTGTCGACATTCTATGTTACGAGAAAGCCATTGTCCTTAACCTGTCAAGTAACGAAACCCTTATCTTTTATGACGAAAAATCTAGCGCGAACCTACAAATCATTTCTTGTATCAAGGCGCAAAAGTATCTTCGCAAGGAATACTATGCTTTTCTAGCTCACGTGGTAGAAACGAAACAAGAAGTGAAGGACTTCGATGATATTCTAGGATTCCCACCTGAAAGGCAATTCGAATTCAGAATCGACTTAATCCTTGGAGCTAACCCCGTAGCCAATTCACATTATCGTCTTGCACCGCCAGAAATGCAGGAACTATCCAGCCAGCTGAACAAACTTCTTAGCAAAGGATTCATTAGACGAGGCTTCTCACCCTGAGGAGCACCGATCTTGTTTGTGAAGAAGAAGGATGGATCTTTCCGTATGTGTATAGACTATTGGGAGCTAAACAAAATGACCATCATGAATCGATACCCTCTACCTCGTATTGATGATCAATTCGAACAACTACAAGGTGCAAGCTACTTTTGAAAGATTCACTTAAGATCTGAGTATCACTAGTTACGAGTTTTAGAGGAAGATGTTCCCAAAATAGCCTTCCAAACTCGTTATGGTCACTACGAGTTTGTAGTGATGCCTTTCGGATTAAACAATGCGCCCGCAGTGTTCATGGACTTGATGAACAGGGTGTGTCATCCATTTTTGGACAAATTCATAATAGTATTTATAGATGATATCCTTATTTACTCACGAAGTGAGGAGGAGCATAGTTGTTGGGTCAAAATTATGGTTTATACTTTACTTTTCTAGGAAAATGTATTTTTCAGTGTTTACGGTCAGGGTGTTTACTGTATGTTGTGACCGTAAACCTGTTTACGGTCTACTTGACCATAATCAGGTTTATGGTTCGTCTTCCTATAAATATAGGTGTAAGGGGTGAGGAGTTAGGGGAATGCATTAATAGATGGGAGCTTAAGTGTGTGTATTCTAAGGTGTGAGAGAAACAAGAGAGAAGAGCTAGTGTGTGAAATATGTGTATGGAGCATCATTCTATTCATTAAATACATCATATATTCAAGTTATTCTTCTCCTTCTTCTCTTCTATTTTGATCTGGCATCATCCAATTGATTGGGATTCTGCACCATCAATTGGATCTGATTGATACACAAGCAGATTAGGGGACTTAAAATTGGTATCAGAGCACAAACCGGTGTCAATTCACTATTGTTCCATGTTTATGGTCTCAATACGTTCGTGTTCGTCTGCATTTGAATTTTGGTTTAGTGTTTTACATAGCGTGGGGAATCAAATCAACTAGAAAATTTGTGTTTTCGTCAAAATCTGGGTGTTTACGGTCAAATTAGTTACAATCATGAACTCTACTTCGACCGTAATCTCAAGGTCTTCAGAAACCGTATACAGCCAAACTTCAGAAATCGCAAATAGCCAATCTTCATTAACCGAAAACTCCATACATAAACCAGACCGCAAACTCCAACCGTATTCTCAAACAGTAAACCCAAACCGTATTCTCAAACCGCAAACTCCAACCATCATGGGTACCACCTCATGTATTCCAAGATTGTTATCTGCTAAAGGTTTTCTTGAGTGGAAGTATTGCATTGAAAACTACATTAAGATAAAAGATTTCAAAATTTAGAGAAGCATCTTGAGAGGACCAATTCGCATCACCATAACACTTGAAGATGGAACTGTTACTGACAAGCAAGTTGAAAACTATACTGATGATGAATTTGAAAGAGTTGAAGAACAAGAAAAAGCACTTGCCACTCTTACCATAGCTCTATCCCCAGAAATTGCACAGGAATTTTGTGAGTACACTTCTGCGAAAGCGTTATGGGAAGCATTGATTGAAGTATATGAAGGAAATGAAGATATGAAGCAAAGTTGTCAAGACATGTTAAGACAAAAGTTCAACATGTCAAGACATGTTCAGAAAAAAGTTCAACATGTTCAATAATTTATTGGGGGAATCTCTTGAAACTTAATTGCAAAGGTTCATTACTCTCACCATTGAGATGTGTTCTGTTGGCATTCTGGTTACAAGATCCGAAACCAACAAGAAATTGCTAAATTCATTGTCAAAGTCTTGGGATATGAATCTATCTGTAATAAAGAAGACTAAAGTTCTGAATTGGTTGAGCGTAGCTGAGACAATGGTGATTATTAAAGCTTGTGATCTGTATGAAAAGCAGAGAGAAATTAATCACATCAATTCATATTCTTCTGCTAATCTAGGCGTTCAATCCAACAATACCTTCTCATCCTTTGCTACTCCTCAAGTTCAGCCCCTCCCTGATCATTAGCCCACATCATATGTCATTCCATCTGTGCAAAACGTTCAAGTTTCTCAAACTCCAACTTGTTTTCAACAAGTTGGTTCATCTTCAAATACATCTGTTCAGACTCCTGGAAATACTCCTCAAGCTCCGACATCTAAAGAAAATGACGAAAATCTGGCCCTTGATACTAGACTTGTGAATTGTTATATTGCTTTTATAGCTGGAGAACTTTCTCCTCAATTGTCGTTTATTGATCTGGATCAAATCCATCCAGAAGATGTTGAAGAAATAGATATCACGTGGCAAATGGCAATGGCAGTATTTAGAGCAAAACAGTTTGCAAAGAAAACCAGAAAGAACAACTGGGGAATGAATTCTAACAAGAAGGTGGGATTTAATAACAGAAAGTTGCGGTGCTATAACTGTCATGAACCTGGACATTTCGCCAGAGAATGTCCAAAACCAGATAGAAGAGAAAATGTTGAACGAACTCTCGTGCCGGTAAACAACAATATGTGATCTACTATCAACAATCAGACAACAAATCTTGCTATGGTGGCTCAATCATTTGATTGGGAAGATCAAATTCAATCCCTGAACATTTCAAGACCTGAAAATGCTCATCTTGCCTAGATCAATGATGGTGCGGAAGAAGATGCTGAAATAGATCCTAAGGCGGAAATGATGAATCTTCAATTTGTATTTATGGTTCAGTCCACACTAGAGTCTGCTAAACCAGAGGTCAGTGAAATAGGTTGCTCTCAATCTTGTATTAAAATTGTTCAATTATTACGTGACCAAATTGAGACAATTAAGAGAGAGAATGAGGACCTTATGTATGAAGGCTATACCCTTAGGAAAGGTCAGAAACCTCTAAAAACTCAATTAGAGAAAAAAATAAAAGATTTCAAGAAATTGCAAGAACATTACAGCAACAAGTGTGAGAATTATGATCATATTAAAAGAAAACTTGTTGTTGTAACCACTGAACTTGACATGTTGAAAATCCATTTTGAAAGTGCTGATTTTAATTTTAAAAAATTCGATATGCCAAGCGAAAGGGTTGCAAAAATAATCGAGGAACAAATGCAATGGAAGGACCAAAGACAAGTAGGAATAGGATGTGAGAGTGTCCCTCCTCCATTTAATCATAATTACGCTACTATTCCTCTGACTCAAGAAGAGATTGATAGAGAACCTTATATGGTCTATGGGAAGCCAGCTGCTGAACAAGCAACATGGCCTAGTGATAATATTTTGGATACTAGAATTTCTACTTCAAGTGTAGATATGTCAGTAATCCAGGGGGAGCAAGAGGCTGAGAAGTTTGAGTCAAATAATTTGGTGTCTAAGTTTGGTGTTCAAATGTGTGGTGAGTCTTTATCCGAGATTCGGTGTTTCCTAGGATTAGCTTTGTTCTCATAGCTAAAGGGAATTCTTAAAATCAAATCTAGCAGTTGATCTACAAGATTGTTTTGGAACTTATTTTTTTCGGCAAACCGCCTTCGGCAGTTTGCCACGACGTAGATCTCGAAAAAATACGAAACTTTAAAAAACAAACGTCACATCGATCCGAGGTCCGAGTCAAAAGATATAGCCTTTCAAAGTTTTTATATGAAAACACAAAAACTTTCTATGCTTGAACTTTTTTCCTTCTAAGCAAAACGTACACAGCCACATATGAAGTTACAATCAGTCCATACTTTGCATTTTTGTGTATATTCTTCCCTTTCGATTTATTATTTTAACATATACACATTGCATGTTAAAAAAAACCTCCGCTTTAAGGTGTGAATCGTTTTTTTTTTTCCAACACCATGTGATGATATGTTTGCATGCTGGCTTCTTATGTTATATGCGATAGAGGTAGTATGAGGGGACCAGTCCCTGAGTTCGGTTGATAGGGCCGAAGGGTAGTTCAGGCACCCCAGATATGTCTGATAATATGTTATGTTATGGTATATGTGATAGTAGCAGTAGGGGGTGAAATAGTCCCTGAAGATCGGTTGTTAGGGCCGATGGGTAGTCAGCACCCCAGAATGGCTTGACATGGTTAGTCAGCACCCCAGAACGGCTTGACACGGATAGGTTGGCATCCCAGAATGGTCGTACCGGGTAAGTCGGGCACCATAGAATTGCTCGACGGTATGTATGATATGTGATTGTATGGTATGTGGTATGATGGGGGAACTCACTAAGCTTCGTGCTTACAGTTTTCAGTTTTGGTTTCAGGTACCTCTTCTTCGTAGGGGAAGTAGCTGGCGCGGTAGCGGCACATCACACACACGCTTTGTATTCCGCACTACGAGATCTTCCTGTGGATTTGTACTCTGACATTGTTATGTTTTTATAAAATGGTTTCCAAACACGCACATCTTTTATTAAATGATATGATCCTTGAATGTTTTATTTCTAATGTTTTGCTAAGTATGTTTATTAAAAATGAAATTTTTGGCTCGTATTTTTGGAACGTTACAAGTTGGTATCATAGCCCTGGTTTGAGGGATTCGGACACACCTTCAGGGATGTTTGAACTCAAATCGAGGGATTTAAAGATTTTGAAAAAGAAGAATGTTTTCTAAAAGGTTAAGTAAAGAGTTTTAAGAAGGAACAAAGTGTGTGATGTGCGTGACCGGCCGAGCTCAAGTGAGTATTCCCCAATGTACCCATACAAGTTTATATATGTTTATTAGTTCCAGTAGAACAACATGCTAGAATAGGACTAAGGATCTAGGAGTGATGTCTTATGTGCCTGATTTATGTGCTTCAGTATATGAAAATTGCAAGCTAGGATTTGAGTAGACGGCAGTAGGATAGCCTATTTAGGTTATGCCTGATAGCATGAGATTAGCATTGTATGCTAGTACAGTTTCCCATTATGAGGATGGAAATTGATTGAGTAGTCTCCTATGTCTGAATGTTGCTTTATTTATGCTTTGTGGGACTCTAAGTGATGGGAGTTAGCCATTAGGTGAGTGCATCACGTCACATGCGAACAAGGTTGAATAATCTCAGAGTGCTAGACTTGGCCCTATTGCGAAACACTTGTCTGAGTCTAACCGTTGTAGGGATGAGTCTTTTACTTGAAGGATTATCTAAGCCTCGCTGCATGTGATAGTATTCAGGTGATGGCTAATTGGCATCACAAGGAGGCTTTCAGCAGAAGAGGACTGGATCGGGTATAGTTAAAGGATTCTCTAGGGCAAGCCAAGGATGGGAGTAGCAGAAATTATTAGCAGTAATAGTGACTTGGTGGAGTCAAGGCAGTACTTGCGGAAAGTACGGATAGATGTGGAAGGTAGTATGGGCTCGTACTACTGGAAGCAGAGGATCCGTACTCGAATCAAGGAAAGCAGAGATGAGACCAGGAAACTTGTGATGCAGTGATTCCTCGAGATATATCAGTGTTCCTGACGTTTACTATGTTGTGTTTCAGAATGGGCTCGTACTACTGGAAGCAGAGGATCCGTACTCGAATCAAGGAAAGCTGAGATGAATGGGCCCATACGTCGGATTTCCACGGGGTGAAGGACCCCATAGCTGACAAGCGATGGATTGCATACATTGAGTCTGCACGGATGATTAGCTTCTGCCCTGAGGGGTCAAAGGTGAGGTTTGCAGCAGGGTGTTTACGTGATCGAGCTAGGGATTGGTGGGAGTCTGTGGGCGACTCGTTGGGAGCCTCGGCTGTCGAGGCTATGACCTGGTTAGACTTCGCGACCAGGTTCAGGGCATAGTTTGCGCCGGCTATTGAGCATCAACAGCTGGCTAGGGAGTTCTTGGATATGAGGCAGACAACGGAGACTGTAGCGGAGATCACCGCCAAGTTCCGTGAGAGGGCATTGTTTGTGCCCCAGTATGCGGGTGATGAGGACATGAGGAGGATCCGCTACCATGACATGCTTCAAGCTGATATTAGAGAGCATGTCGGTTTTTCAGCTTACCCTACCTTGGACTCTATGAATGCCAGGGCGAAGGGGAGAGAGAGAGATAGATCTGGAGCACATCCGGAAGAGGAAGAGAGAGGAGGGATAGGTAGGAGGGGCTTCAAGGAAGAAGCCCAAGGGACCAGATGGTAGACCAAAAGGCCAGTCAGGACTGACCCGATGCAAGAAATGTGGCAGGCCTCATGAGGGGGCATGTAGGATGGGATCGTCGGGCTGCTATAAGTGCGGCAAGACGGGGCATTTCAGCAGGGATTGTATTGCTCCTACACCTGTGATACAAACGTCTGAATTGTTGTGTTTCCACTGCAACCAAAGGGGCCACAAGAAGGCCAATTGCCCCCAGTTGACAGCATCAGCGCCGGTTAAGTCGCCAGCTCCAGTTACCCTACGGATTACGGATGACCGGCAGGGCAACGCCGAGGCTCTAGTGGTGAGGAGTCGGGCGTTTGAGCTGACTACCGAGGAGACACGCCCCGCACCCGATGTGGTGACGGGTATGATTCTTTCCCTCTGTTTTATTTTTATGATGTTATGATATTGATATGTGCGCTGTGTATATGTGTTAGGATCGTTCCATGTGAACGGTGTCCCTGTTCAGGTGTTATTTGACTCGGGTACCACCCGATCATTTTTTTTCCCTTGCGCTTAGCAAGAGGTTTACTGAGTCTTTGTGCATGTTGGATTTCCCTTTAGAGATAGAGATTGTCGATGATCGATCGGTGCGAGCATCAACAATATTCAGGGATTGTGTTCTAAGGTTATTTGAGGAGCACTATTTGGTGGATTTGGTTCCCATCCCATTGCGGGGGAACAAGGTAACTATAGGCATAGATTGGTTGTGCCCTAATGGGGTGGTGATAGATTGCGCACAGTAGCTAGTGCAGATCAGGACCCCAAGTGGGGGAGAGTTGGTGATCCACAGCGAGAGGCCACAGCGTGGACCCACAGTATGTTCAGCAGCGAGAGCTAGGCGCTACCTTCAACAGGGTTGCGCGGGATATGTCGCGTACGTGATGGATACCCGGGAGACGGGTAACACAACGGTGAGCGAGGTTCCAGTGGTGCGAGACTACGCTGATGTGTTCCTAGAGGAGCTTCCTGCAATACCTCCGGAGCGTCATGTAGAATTCATTATCGACCTAGTCCCTGGTGCGGCTCCAATAGCCAGTGCACCATATCGGTTGGCTTCTCCCGAGTTGCAGGAGTTGTCTACTTAGCTGCCGGAGCTGGTTGACAAGGGATTTATTCGACCGAGCAGTTCACCCTGGGGAGCCCCGATACTATTTTTGAAGAAGAAGGACGGGTCGCATCGGATGTGTATAGATTACCGGGAGCTGAATAAGGTAACGATGAAGAACCATTACCCACTCCCGAGGATTGATGACCTCTTTGATCAGTTACAGGGAGCATCTTGGTTCTCCAAGATCGATTTTCATTCAGGTTATCATCAGATGAGGGTCAGAGAGGAGGATGTATAGAAGACCGTGTTTGTAATGCGATATGGCCATTATGAGTTCGTGGTGATGCCGTTTGGGCTAACCAATGCTCCTGCTGCATTCATGGACCTCATGAACCGCATGTGTAGACCGATGATGGATCGGTCTGTGATAGTTTTCATTGATGACATCTTGGTTTATTCCAAGATGCAGGAGGAGCACGAGGAGCATCTGAGAGAGGTTTTGGAGACCTTGAGGAGGGAGAGCTTGCACGCCAAGTTCTCCAAATGTGAGTTTTGGTTGTGCGAGGTGCAGTTTCTTGGGCAACTCGTCAACCAAAACGGGATTTCAGTAGACCCAACCAAGGTGGAGGCCGTGATGAGATGGGAGGTTCTGAAGTCTCCATCCGAGATTCGGAGTTTCCTAATATTAGCAGGCTACTATCGGAGATTCATTCAGGATTTCTCCAAGATAGCCGTACCCCTGACACGGTTGACTAGGAAAGCCGTGGTCTTTCGATGGGGGCCTAAGCAGCAGGCAACATTCGAGATTCTGAGGCGGAGATTGTGTGAGGCGCCAATCTTAGCCCTGACCAAGGGAGTAGAGGATTTTGTGGTTTACTATGATGCATCTACCTCAGGTTTAGGCGTGCTATTGATGCAGAGAGGGCATGTCATCGCCTATGCTCTGAGGCAGCTGAAGCCTCAAGAGGCGAACTACCCGACGCATGATTTGGAATTTGGGGCGGTGGTCTTCGCCCTAAAGATTTGGCGACATTACTTCTATGGAGTTTGGTGTACCATTTACACGGACCACAAAAGTTTGAGGTACCTCATGGATCAGCCGAATCTGAACATGAGACAACATCGGTGGTTGGTCGTGGTGAAAGATAATGATTGAGAAATCCTTTATCACCCAGGGAAGGCCAATGTGGTGGCCGATGAGCTTAGTCATAAGGCGGCACCGATTAGGGATGTGTGTATGAGGATGATGGTGGTGACTCCACTGTTAGAGCAGATTCGGGAAGCTCAGCAGGAGGCTATGAAGGAGGAGCATCGGAAGAGCGAGCGAATAGTGGGTCAAGTCGCCTCTTTCGATTCTGATAGCCGAGGATTATTGACACTACACCATAGGGTGTGGGTGTCGTATCACGGAGGCGTGCGCTAGATCTTGATGGAGGAGGCGCACAAATCCCGATTCTCCATTCATCCAGGGGCGACGAAGATGTACAGGGATCTTCGTCTAGACTATTGGTGGCCCTGAATGAAGCGGGATGTGGCTTGGTACGTCGACCGGTGCTTAACCTGCAGGAAGGTCAAGGACGAGCATCAGAACCCGCACAGAAAGATGTAGCCGTTGGATCTCCCGCTGTGGAAATGGGAAGATATTACGATGAATTTCATCACAAAGCTTCCCAGGACTGCACGTGGAGTGGAATCGATTTGGGTCATCGTGGATCGATTGACCAAGAGCACCCATTTTATTCCGATCCAGGAGAGCATCTCGGCCGAAAAGTTGGCCGATATCTATATCCGAGAGATAGTGGCGCGGCACGGGGTTCCAGTGTCAGTTATATCAGATAGAGATGTGCGTTTCACTTCCTGGTTTTGGAAGCAGTTTCATGATGAGTTGGGCACTCGTCTGCATTTTAGCACCGTCTTTCACCCGCAGACGGATGGTCAGAGCGAGCGGACCATCCAGACTTTGGAGGTTATGTTGCGGGCGTGCATGCTAGACTTTGGTGGTAGCTGGGATACCTATCTTCCCTTGGCTGAGTTCTCATACAACAACAGCTACCACACGAGTACCGACCGCCCTCCTTTCGAGATGTTGTACAGACGGAGGTGCAGGACCCCGATATGTTGGGGTGAAGTTGACCAGAGGGTCATGGGGAGCACAAAGGTGGTGCTCAAGACGACCGAGAGAATCCAACATGTTCGATGTAGGATTCAGACTGCGCAGAGTCGGTAGAAAAGTTACGCCAACAAGCGCCGATCAGACCTGGAGTTCCAGGTCGGGGATAGGGTACTCCTGAAAGTGTGTTGCCTTGGAAGGGCGTCATTCGATTTAGGAAACGGGGCAAGTTGGGCCCGAGATACATTGGTCCGTTCAGGGTTGTAGCTTGGGTGGGCAAGGTGGCATACCGGCTGGATCTGCCAGCCAAACTCAGCCAGATCCACAACACCTTCCATGTCTCCCAGCTGCGGAAGTGCCTAGTGGATGATTCTGTGGTGGTGCCGTTAGAGGATATACACGTTGATGATTGTCTGAATTACATTGAGTTCCCAGTCGCAATCCTCGACTGGAAGTCGAAGGATCTGAGGAACAAGAGGGTGGAATTAGTGAAGGTGCAATGGCGGCACCGAAAGGGTTCAGAGTGGACTTGGGAGCCGGAGGAAGAAATGATGGAGAATTACCCCGAGCTGTTTCAGGATCGAGCAGCAGACATCGAGGACGAAGTCTAAAATAAGTGGGGGAGATTTGTAGCACCTGGTTCCTGGTACGTAAAATTTATCTAAGTATTTTGCAATTTTAGCCTTGGACTCGGCGAGTTGTAGGCCCGACTCGCCGAGTAGAGATGGGATATGGAACACGTTTAAGTTGGTGACTCGGCGAGTCCATGTCCTCGACTCGGCGAGTCCCTGCTATCTGACGAAACCCTAAATTTCAAGGGTTTGCAACCTATTTAAACCAAACTTATGCGCCCTAACCTAGCCCCCTTCACCCTCAGAGCTCCCAACACCATCCAAACCCTTATTTATTGAGAGATTGAAGTGCCTTGGTGTGTTTATTGAAGATTTATGAGAGAAAAGAAGAATAGATCAAGAAGAGAAGGAGGCCAGGCATTCTTGTGTTATTTCAGTGATTTCCTTGAGGTATAACTCAGTTTCCCTCTGTTTTCATGCTTATATTCCTTTGTAGCTCCATTAAAGTCCTTCTTGAGCCATTTCCAAGCTTGTTTTCGAGTTAGGGTTTGTAATAAGTTGATTAACCCTTAGATCTAGGCATGATTGAGCTCCAGGAGCTCGAATCTACTGCCTTTATGGAGCCATATTGCATGAAAGCCCGAGATCTACTATTTTAGTGCATTTTGAGTCCTAAAACCTTCATTGGTGTTTATTTACATGTAAAGTTGTAAACTTTACGTGTTAATCAGGCCCTAAGAACCCAGATCTATGTATGGCATGAGCTGGTTTCAAGTAAAATCAAGTATGTAGTATTTGCATGAGAAAGGCTCGGTGACTCGTTTATCGGACTCGACGAGTCGAGTCGCGAGTCCCCGAGTTTTCCCCCTTTTCGTGTTTGCTGGGTGGAGTAGTGAGTCATGGGATGTGACTCGGTGGGTCGGAAGCCAGACTCACTGATGAAGGAACTCGGCGAAAGATCACGATTATCTTGGAATTCATTCTCATGTTTATTTAGTTTTTGGAACATTCAAGTGAGTGAAGGTAGTATCAATTTAAAAATATTTATGAAACTTGTACAACAAAATAAATGGTAAAAATCTGTAGTGCAAAAGATTAGAACCTGAGCTCTCATAGCTAAAGGGAATTCTTAAAATCAAATCTACCAATTGATCTACCAGATTGTTTTTGAACTTATTTTGAATAAACGCAATATATATATAAGGCCTTAAAAATTTTAAAAACTGAAATTGAGATTTTATATTACAAGTTATGATAGGTCAAAGGTAGTTTAAAAGTCAAAATTAGTGAAAAACCCCCAAATTAAAGGCCGTAGAGGCTGAATTTCAATTTTTTTTCGCCAAACCGCCTTCGGCAGTTTGCCATGACGTAGATCTCGAAAAAATATAAAACTTTAAAAAAATACGTCACCTCGATCCGAGGTCTGAGTCAAAAGATATAGCCTTTCAAAGTTTTTAGATGAAAACACAAAAACTTTCTATACTTAAACTTGTTTCCTTCTAAGCAAAACGTACACAGCCACATATGAAGTTACAATCAGTCCATATTTTTCATTTTTGTGTATATTCTACCCTTTCGATTTATTAATTTAACATCTACACATTGCATGTTAAAAAAACCTCCGTTTTAAGGTGTGAATCGTTCTTTTTTTTTCCCAACACCATGTGATGATATGTTTGCATGCTGTCTTGTTATGTTATATGCGATAAAGGTAGTAGGAGGGGACCAGTCCCCGAGTTCGGTTGAAAGGGCCGTAGGGTAGTTCAGGCACCCCAAATATGTCTGATAATATGTTATGTTATGGTATATGTGATAGTAGCAGTAGGGGTGAAATAGTTCCCGAGGATCGGTTGTTACGGCCGATGGGTAGTCAGCACCCCAGAATGGCTTGACATGGGTAGTCAGTACCCTAGAACGGCTTGACACGGGTAGGTCGGCACCCCAGAATGGCCGTACCGGGTAAGTCGGGCACCCCAGAATTGCCCGGCAGTATGTATGATATGTGATTGTATGGTATCTGGTATGATGGGGGAACTCACTGATCTTCGTGCTTACAGTTTTCAGTTTTGGTTTCAGGTACCTCTTCTTCGAAGGGGAAGGAGCTGGTGCGGTAGCGGCACATCACACACACGCTTTGTATTCTACACTATGAGATCATCCTGGGGATTTCTACTCTGACATTGTTATGTTTTTATAAACTGGTTTCCAGACACGCACATCTTTTATGAAATGATATGATCGTTGAATGTTTTATTTCTAATGTTTTGCTAAGTATGTGTTTTAAAAATGGAATTTTTGGCTTGTATTTTTGGGACGTTACACTTGTAAGTCGCAAAATCCCTAAAAGAGTATATTATTTGCAAAAATGGTCCTTTAATCACACTAGGCGTACTTAAGTGTACGCTTAGCGTACTGCATGGATGAAGTCACAAAGGAATTAAGGGACACTGGGCGTACCTTGAGTTAAGCGGGGCATACAAGCCAGGGTTGCAAAACCCTAATTATCAGGACTTGAGGCCTATTTAAGCAACCTTATGTTCCTTGGACTAAACCCTAGAGAGCCTCTACAGCCTTAGAACGTCCATATGCTCCTAAAAACCATGTGAGATCATTCTTGAGCCTCAAAGTGTACATTTGTGGCCTTTTTATGTGAATTTCAAGAAGAAGGGGTGGTCAAGCAAGCTTGGATCTAGTGGGTGCTTCAAGATCCTGCATTAAAAGCATCCTGTAGAGCTTCTGGAGGTGAAAAGGTTGCATCTTTCCTTTCTAATCTTTAGATCTAGCTAGGGTTTTGGTGGTTGGTCCCTTTTATGAACTTTGGATCTCTTTTGTTGACTCAAGCCTTCCCTTTTGATATGAAAGTCAAATCTGAGGTCCCCTAGTCATTTAGGAGCATAAAAATGGAAGCTTGATGAGAGATTTGACCTCATGCATGGGTAAAAGACTTTGGAAAGGTCTTAATGGAGTGGTTGGGTGTGTATGAGACATGCAAGGGCATAAAGTTGCAAACTTTATGCCTTAGGACATCTTTCAGACATAGATCTAAATTTTGGTTATGATAGATTCGAGTATTAAGCACTTAATGGAAAATGTAACACCGCAATTATTCAAACAAATTTTTGAAAATTAAAATAGTTTATCTTTTTAACACTTTTCATAAAAATCCCATTTGTTTAAGTTGCAATACATAAATATTTTGTTCAATCAATTATTAAACCAGGATCTTCAAAACAAACGCTTCCCCTGGTGTGTACAATCGAGCCGGTGGCGTCCCGTGAACTTGAGAAACCTGAAACACATAACACAAAACACTGTAAGCACGAAGCTTAGTGAGTTCCCCAAAATACCACTCTAACATATATTAGCCACTTAAGGCTATAAGTCTGTGAGCCCTTGGGCCCTAACTCTGTGTGTCTCTGTGGGACCCTACAGTCCCAACTCTCTATGGACCCTCTGGTCCTAACTCTATGGACCCAAAGGTCCTAACTCTGATAACTCAGAATCATGGATATCATATATCACAATAAATCTCAGAAAATCAATAGCATACAAATACACTGGCACATAACTCTAAACCTAACTCTGTGGACCCTCTAGTCCTAGCTCTGTGGACCTTCCGGTCCTAACTCTGATATACACACAACATAAATCACATAGAAATAATGCAGTGCCACATATCACATAAATATCATACAATAACTCTATCACATAACTCTAAATACCACTCAAGGTAAAGTATAGTTAGAAGACTCACCTGCTACTGCCGACTGAAGAACAAGATCACGTTGCTCCGACCACCGACACGAACTCCACCACTGATTCACCGAAACCAATAAATACCAATAACAACCAAAATACCCCTAGAAGTCAACTGGTCAACTCTTGCTCAAAGTCAAAGTCCTCAGTCAAAGCCAACCCTCCTGACTGACTCTACTCGCCGAGTCAACCCACTGACTCTTCGAGTCCCCATGCTCTAAAACTCCCATAACACGACTCAACTCGCCGAGTCCCACAACTCTGAGTCAAACCGTACTCTACTCAGTGAGTCAACCCTTAACTCACCGATTCTAAGCTTAACCAGAAAAGGTTAGGACCTCAAGACTAGACTCGCCGAGTCCAAGAACAGACTCGCCGAGTCCAAGTCTATCTTAAACCAACTCGCCGAGTTGTTCTTCCAACTCGTCTAGTTTCTGCCTATCTTCATGCAAATCACCGAGTGCACCCATGTGACTTGCCGAGTACCACTAGCTCTTAACCCATATAGAGGTTTTCCAAGCCACACTGGGTCTCAAATCAATAGATCAACTCTTATACAAGCCATCGATCACGTAAAGTGGCAAACTTTACGTGAATCCAAGGAGATCTAAGCATAATACACTCTTGGACTAAGGTTAGGGCTAAAAGACTTCACTAACAGCTTTTGAACAGCGACTTTATGCTCTTTCGGATCATCAATACTCTAGATCTGAGGTAGCAACCTCAGATCTAACCTCCAAACTCAAGATAGCACTAGATATACACCCAAAAATCCCATAAATGATAGATCTAGATGGATAACAGCTCAAGCAACGAATCATTACCTCAAAAGAAGGCTCTAACAGAAGAATAAGTCAAAACCTTGAAAATCCCCTTGCTCCAAGCCTCTTAATCTTCAAAGATCTCTTCAACAAACACCCCTTCAAGATCCAAATGTTCTCTAATTCTCTCACAACGAATATTAGGGTTTCTAGACTTCATGGGAGATCAAAGAGGCTGGGGAGAGGGTATTATGTTCTTTATATAGGGCCAAATCCCTGGGATTAGGGTTTTCTCCACACAACACCAACTCGCCGAGTCCAGCCACCGACTCGCCGAGTTGGCCACTAGACACGCGACCAGAATCGCGACCCTCTTCGCCGAGTCTCCCCATGGACTCGCCGAGTTGACCATTCACCTTTTCACTATGAACCCTAAACTTTGCACCCCTGAACTCGGGATGTTACTGTTTGGGTTTTGAGCAATCTAACACTCCTAAGTATACATGCAACCCTAAATACCTTGGATCTATGTTTTCTGTATTATACATGAAAATATCAACTTTCCAAGGTATTGATCTATTCTAGCGTACAAAACTTTGAATAACACAAGTTAGAATAACATACCTTTTGTTGGTGCTTGTCTTCATGAAGCTTGAGTGCCTAGTGCCTCAAGTGTGACACCTCAAATGGTTCACACAACACCATAAGCGCTTGGAATAACTTAGAGAGAAATTAGAACACTTCAAGAATCGGCTTGCCCTCCATGCATCTAGTCGCCGATTTCTCACATCAATAAGATGCTTATATAGTTGTTACAATTAGGGTAAACCCTAATTGTCATGGCTTTCCATTTCCTTGGATCCATTGGTTCAAATACACCATGGAGCATCCATGGAGCATCTAATGGATTTGAGCCCAACTTGATAATCCATGGAGCATTAGCCCACTATATAAGTATGGATGATTTACACAATCAACCCATATATTTAATTAGTCTTCTTTTGATCACTTAATTAATTCTAAATCAATTTTTGATCAATACTAATTAAATAATCTTATTAATATATTAGAACTTATAATATATTAATAAACCTTAAGTGTTATTTCTCTCATTTTAGTCTATCCAAGTGCATGATGCCATGCAACCCAAATGGACCATGTCGGGTCGGGTCAAGTCTTACCAATTATATTTATGGACTTAGACATTAATCCAATAGTCTCCCACTTGGATAAGTCTAAAACTATTATTGCAAGTATGACTTCAGAACCCGACTAGCAATCGTAGCTCTCAAAAGCTTCTGTCGATCTCTGACCTTGTCGATGAACTCTGACCTCTGTCAATGACTTGTCCATTAGATAAGTGATCATATATTCCTCCATTCTAGATATCATATAAACTGAGACATGGATTATAATCATTCTCTCTGTCCATTTTTTGTTTCCCGATTTCTGATTTATGACGACTGACTAATTGAACAAATCAAATCAGTCCAGGCCCGGCCGAACACTTACTTTTGTCATCACTAAATCATCGAGGGGCCCACAGATATCGCTTTTATCCTGAAGGTAAAAGGAATGGATAAACTTTGACTCATATGTTTGTACCGACTATTTGTTGAATCATACACAAAGGCACGTTTTATAACATCGAGTTACCAATGCGTTTATGTGCAATCAATGTATAACCAACTCATAGTCAACAACTCATATCTCTAGGTTTGAAGAATATAAGATATTATCGTCTCATGATTCACTCGTGATAAAATCCATGAAGTGAATCCAAATGAGCGTGGGTTGAATCCAATACTCAGCCCTTATGAGTACTCATGAATGTTGTAGCAACTATTGCATTGTCTAAAGCACTTTAGACAAATCATACAAGCCAAATTCACGACAGTCTTGATTCATATCTACTTCCAACATATGACCGACTGTGGATGGTTTGAATAACCTAGTCATTCGGGAGAATGACCTAGTTATTCTGGAAGTCAAAACATGCAAAGTGAAACACAAAATAATACTAGTCCTATATGGCCACAACACTTTGAGCGTAAATAAAACACCTTTTATCCAAGCACCATATTGATCACTCATTATTCATGTTTCGATTAATCAACTTAATACTTGAATTCAAATAGTAGTGATGCCATGCTCCAAGCATGCATACTATGTTCTCTAAACAATAGCTATGCAATACTCCAAGTATGCACACTATGTTTACATATGGTCATCTCTTTGTGAAATGTATATCAATTGAACATGACTTCAATGATTCTCATTTCACAATCCCAATCCTTATTGTAAATGTAAGAATACCAAGTTCTTGTCATTTACCGTAATCTATGCAATGATCCTCTTGTAATGATATTCACACAAGTCACAAAGACTTGGCAACAAACATTACAAAGTATTCCAATGGAAAACAATTCCATGGATATGAAGTCTCAAATTCAAAGTACATTCCTTTGAACATCCTTCTTTGCATTAAGTTCTTTAATCTTACACAGATTCAAAGAATAACCTCCACCTATGGAAACAATTCCATATTCCCATCTTGACCATCACTTTTGAACAAGAGTTGCCTCTTTCCAAAATATATCAATACGATCCTTACTCAATACTTCCAATTGTCCATGAGTAACCAAACTTTGGAAAACGCCAAATTGTTCTCGACAATTGCTTAATCATCTTAGTCATATCCAGTTCTAATCCCGTTTGCCTTCTTAACGCCCAAAGCATTAGGAGAATTTAGAATGGATGAATATTATAACACATGCAATCGATCCTATATCCGAAGCATATGGGATACGATTCATGCTATAAAATTTTTATTCGCCATGTTCTCATAATTCGAACTATGAAGACGGATGCCGTAATCATAATCGAATTTTAAGAAAGCAACATATATAAAAATTCCTTATGTTGAACCATTCCAACATAACATTCATATATATTCTTGACTAAAGTTGATTAAAATCTCAATCTAATCTTGTAGTGTAGCACCTGGTTCCTGGTACGTAAAAATTTATCTAAGTAATTGTCATTTTAGCCTTGGACTCGGCGAGTTGTAGGTCCGACTCGCCGAGTACGGACGCGGACCGGGGGCACGCTTAAGTTGGCGACTCGGCGAGTCCATATCCTGGACTCGGTGAGTCATCGCTGTTTGATGAAACCCTAATTCCAAGGGTTTGCCCCCAATTTAAGCTAGCTTGTGCGACCCAAGCTCGCCCCCATTCACCCTCAGAGCCCTATATCTCGTCCAAGCTTTGTTTCCTTGTGAGTTTGAATCATTTGGTGTGTCCTATTGAAGTTTTGGAGTGGGAAGAAGAGTAGATCAAGAAGAAGAAGAGGAGGTCAAGCATCTTTGAGCTATCTCAGTGTGTTCCCTAAGGTATAACTCGTTTTCCCCCTTGTTTTCATGCTTATTGTCCCTTATAGCTCCATTAAATTCCTTCTTGAACCATTTCCAAGCTTGGGTAGGTTTGAGGGTTCGTAATAAGTTGATTAACCTTTAGATCTAGGCATGGTTGAGCTCCAGGAGCTTAGATCTACTGTTTTTTTGGAACCATATTACATGAAAGCCCTAGATCTACCCTTTTGGTGCATTTTGGACCCTAAAACCCTCATGGTTGCCTATTTACACGTAAAGTTGGAAAATTTACGTGTAAATCAAGCCCCAGGATCACGGATCTATGTATGGCATGAGCTGGATTCTAGGAGAATCGACCATATAGTAATTGCATAGTAACGACTCAGGGAGTCATTCATCGGACTCGGCGAGTCGAGACATGAGTCCCCGAGTTTTCCCCCTTTTCGTTATGGCGAGTAGTGTAGTATGTCCGGGGTGGACTCGGTGAGTTGTAAGCCGAACTCATCCATGAAGGAACTCGGCGTGTCAATGCCCTGACTCGGCGAGTTCAAGACAATCTTCTTAGATCAAGAACAGACTCGATGAGTTGTTCATACAACTCAGCAAGTCACAGCGTAGAGTGTTCTTCGGATGAAGGCGAACTCGGCGATTAGGATGCTGGACTATTAAGACTTGGATATAGAGTAAGGGACTCGACAAGTCGGCAAGCCAACTCGGCGAGTCTGGTCAACTGGCAGTTGACTATGACTTAACTCATGACTTGTTAAGGGTAAATGGGCAATTAACCCTGAGGAGGGTTAGCAGTATTTGACTAAGTGTTTGGTGGGAATTACAGCTGGAGGATTTCCGGAGCAGCAGCAGCAGCAGACAGACTATTCCCACACAGATCAGCAGCTACTACGAGGTGAGTTACCTTCCAGTAGCGGTGGGTCTAAGGCCACAATGCCGGCCCACCAGTAGGAGATGTATGATAGATGATTGTCTTTGTGATATCATCTAGGTTTGCTAATACCTGATATGTTATATGGTAGCATGATATGTTATATGTGATAGTAGTAGAGTTCGGTTGTTAGGACCGAAGGGTAGTCAGACACCCCATATACATCTGACAGTATGTGATTATATGTTTGCATGCTGGCTTGTTATGTTATATGCGATAGAGGTAGTAGGAGGGGACCAATCCCCGAGTTTGGTTGCTAGGACCGAAGGGTAGTTCAGGCACCCCAGATATGTCTAATAATATGTTATCTTATGATATATGTGATAGTAGCAGTAGGGGGTGGAATAGTCCCCGAGGTTCGGTCGTCAGGACCGAAGGGTAGTCAGCACCCCAGAATGGCTTGACATGGGTAGTCAGCACCCCAGAATGGCTTGACACGGGTAGGTCGGCACCCCAAAATGGCCGTACCGGGTAGGTCGGGCACCCCAGAAATTCCTGGCAATATGTATGATATGTGATTGTATGGTATGTGGTATGATGGGGGAACTCACTAAGCTTCGTGCTTACAGTTTTCAGTTTTGGTTTCAGGTACCTCTTCTTCGAAGGGGAAAGAGCTGGCGCGGTAGCGGCCCATTACACACATGTTTCGTATTCTGCATCATGAGATCTTCCTAGGGATTTGTACTCTGACATTATTATGTTTTATGAAACGTTTTCCAGACATGTGATATCTTTATAGAATGTTATGATCAGTAAACGTTTTAATTCGAATGTTTTGCTAAGTATATGTTTTGAAAAATGAAATTTTTGGCTCGTATTTTGGGGTGTTAGAAGTTGGTATCAGAGCCCTGGTTTGAGGGATTCGGACACACCTTCGGGGGTGTTTGAACTCAAATCGAGTGATTAAAAGATTTTGGAAAGAGAAAATGTTTTCTAAAAGGCTAAGTAAAGGGTTTTAAGAAAGAACAAAGTGTGTGATGTGCGCGACCGGCTGAGCTCAAGTAAGTATTCCCGAATGTACCCATACAAGTTTATTTATGTTTATCAGTTTCTGTAGAACAGCATGCTAGAAAAGGACTAAGGATCTAGGAGTGATGCCTTGTGTGCCTGCTTTATGTGCTTCAGTATATGAAAGAGTTGCATGCTAGAGTTGAGTAGACAGCAATAGGGTAGCCTGTTTAGGTTATTCCTGATAGTACGAGTTTAGCATTGTATGCTAGTTCAGTTCTCTCTACGAGGATAGAGTTGCTTGAGATTGTTTTCCTTATGTCCAAATGTTGTTTGCTTTGTGCTATGTGGGCTTTGAAGTGATGGGAGTTGACTGTTAGGTGAATACGTTAAAGTCACATGTGATCAGGGTTGAATAATCTCAGAGTGTTGGATTTGACTCTATTGCATAGCTCTTGTTTGAGTCCTAACCGTTGTAGAGATGAGTCCCTTACCCGAAGGATTATCCGGGCCTCATCACATGTGATTGTGTTCAGGTAATAGTTAATTGGAATCACCAAGAGGCCTTCAGCAGCTGACGACTGGGTTGGGTGGTGTTAGAGGTTTCCTAGGGTAAGCCTAGGATAAAGAGTAGCAGTGATCAGCGGTAGTGGAGGGGACCTGGTTGAGTCAAGGCGGTCTTTGGGGAAGGTACGGATAGATGTGGAAGGTAGTATGGGCCCGTACTATTGAAAGCAGAGGATCTGTACCCGTACTATTGAAAGCAGAGGATCCCTCCAGGGGTATCAATATCGCTAACAGTTGTTATTTCCTTGTATTTCAGAATGGTGGTACTACGCCCGAGGCCAACAGTTGGTAGTACAGGAGAGGGATCGGGTTCGGGATCAGGTTCCGAGCCAGTAGATGAGAGGCTGCGTGAGTTCATCGCGTTTGAAATCACCAGAGGTATCCTTGAGTCGACCCCCATTATCTTCGGGTCGATCAAGGAGGGGATATTGGAGATGATGGAGGATCGTCTCCGAGCATTCAGGAGTGACATGGCATCTGGCCAGTCGGGATCTCACACGCTGTCCTTCAAGGACTTTTGGGGCATTGGTGCGCCGGATTTTCATGAGGCGAAGGACCCCATAGCTGCCAGGTGATGGATTGCCGACATTGAGTCTACACAGATGATTAGCTTCTGCCCTGAGGGGTCGAAGGTGAGGTTTGCGGCAGGGTGTTTTCGTGATCGAGCTATGGATTGGTGGGAGTCCGTGAGAGACTTGTTGGGAGCCTCGACTGTCGAGGCTATGTCATGGTCGGACTTTGCGACCAGGTTCAGGGCGGAGTTCGTGCCAGCTGTCGAACTTCAGCAGGTTGCCAGAGAGTTTTTGGACATGAGATAGACAACGGAGACTGTGGCGGAGATCACCGCCAAGTTTCGAGAGAGGTCATTGTTAGTGCCCCAGTATGCGGGTGAGGAGGACCTGCTACCATGACATGCTCCGAGCTGATATTCAGGAGCATGTTAGTTTTCAGCTTGCCCTACCTTGGACTCTATGATTGCCAGGGCAAGGGAGAGAGAGATAGATCTGGAGCACGTCTAGAAGAGGAAGACTGAGGAGGAACAGACAGGAGGGGCTTCGGGGAAGAAGCCCAAGGGATCGGATGGTAGGCCGAAAGGCCAGTCAGGACCGAGCCGCTACAGGAAATGCGGCAGGCCTCATGAGGGGGCATGTAGATTTGGATCGTTGGGCTGCTATAAGTGCAACAAGGCGGGGCATTTTAGCAGGGATTGCACTGCCCCTGCACCTGTGATACAGACGTCTGAGTTGCTATGTTTCCACTGCAACCAGAAGGGCCACAAGAAGGCCAATTGCCCCCAGCTGACATCACCAGCGCCGGTTAAGGCGCCAGCTCCAGCTACCATGCGGATTACAGATGGCCGGCAGGGCAAGGCAGAGGCTCCAGTGATGAGGATCCGGGCGTTCCAGTTGACTGCAGAAGAGGCACGCGCCGCACCCGATGTGGTGACGGGTATGATTCTTTCCCTCCACTTTATTTTATGATGTTATGTTATTGCTATGTGCTCTGTGTACATGCATTAGGATCGTTCCATGTGAACGGTATTCCGGTTCAGTTATTGTTCGACTCGGGTGCCACCCGGTCATTTGTTTCCCTTGCGCTTAGCAAGAGGTTTACTGAGTCCTCGGACATGTTGGATCGCCCTTTAAATGTAGAGATTGCCGATGATCGATCGGTGCGAGCATTAACAGTGTTCAGGGATTGTGTTTTGAGGTTATCTGAGGAGCGTTATCTTGTGGATTTGGTTCCCATACCGTTGCGGGGGAACAAGGTGATTATAGGCATGGATTGGTTGAGCCCTAATGGGGCAGTGATAGATTGCACACATCAGCTAGTGCGGGTCAAGACCCCAAGTGGGGAGAGTTGGTGATCCACGGCGAGAGGCCACAGCATGGACCTATAGTATGTTTAGCAGTGAGAGCTAGGCGCTACCTTCAGCAGGGATGCGTGGGGTATGTCGCGTACGTTATGGATACCCGGGAGTCGGGTAAGGAGAAAGTGAGCGAGGTTCCAGTGGTGCGAGACTACGCTGATGTGTTCCCGGAGGAGCTTCGTGGATTACCTCCGGAGCGTCAAGTAGAGTTCAGGATCGACCTAGTTCCTGGTGCGGCTCCGATAGCCAAGGCACCCTATCGGTTGGCTCCTCCCGAGATGCAGGAGTTGTCTACGCAGCTGTAGGAGCTGCTAGACAAGGGATTTATTCGTCCGAGCGGTTCACCCTAGGGAGCCCCGATCCTGTTTGTGAAGAAGAAGGATGGGTCTCACCAGATGTGTATAGATTACCGGGAGCTGAATAAGGTGACGGTGAAGAACCGTTACCCACTCCCGAGGATTGATGACCTCTTTGATCAGTTATAAGGAGCATCTTGGTTCTCCAAGATCGATTTGCGTTCAGGCTATCATCAGATGAGGGTTAGAGAGGAGGATATACAGAAGACTGCGTTTTGGACGCGTTATGGCCATTATGAGTTTGTGGTGATGCTGTTTGGGCTCACCAATGCTCCTGCCAGGTTCATAGACCTCATGAACCGCGTGTGTAGACCGATGTTGGATCGATCTGTGATAGTTTTCATTGATGACATCTTGGTTTATTCCAAGACTCGGGAGGAGCATGATGAGCATCTAAGGGAGGTTTTGGAGACCCTGAGGAAGGAGAGCTTGTATGCCAAGTTCTTTGGCACCTCGTCAACCATAACGGGATTTCAGTAGACCCGGCCAAGGTGGAGGCCGTGATGAGATGGGAGGTTCCGAAGTCTCCATCCGAGATTCAGAGTTTCCTAGGATTAGCAGGCTACTATCGGAGGTTCATTCAGGATTTCTCCAAGATAGTCATACCCCTGACACGGTTGACTAGGAAAGCCGTGGTGTTTCGATGGGGGCCTGAGCAGCAGGCAACGTTCGAGACTCTGAGGCAGAGATTGTGCGAGGCGCCGATCTTAGCCCTACCCGAGGGTGTGGAGGATTTTGTGGTATATTGCGATGCGTCGATCTCAGGCTTAGGCGCAGTGTTGATGCAGAGGGGGCATGTCATTACTTAACCAAATCCTGATATTCTTTTTGTATTCGATAGTTCCACAAGTTAACTTTCAAACCCAACTGGTCTAACTGTAAAATATTAAATATCGGATTTTTGGCACAGCAGGACCTAGTGGGTTAGGACCCAGCGTTACAGGACGGAGAGCACCGCCACCACAGCGAGTCATAGGGATACCTGTCAGGCAGCCAGGTATGACCCCGGAGGATGCATTCGATGGCAGCGGATCTAGGCCACAGTCTCGCTCTGATAGCTGGGCACCAGGAGGTATTGAACGAAGTGATGATAGGGATGGAAATCCTGTTTCAGCATTCGATGGAGGCAACTGACACTGCTAGTGCTGCTAGACGAGAGGCAGGTCATGGCGATGACAGCATATTATGTGCTTGGTGGGCTATTACTGATTTGTGGTGTTGATGTTTCGTGTTGAGATAGCGATTGGCTTTTGTTTTTGATTTCAGTATTTTATTTTATTTTGTTATGAAATGAAAACCCATGTTGGGTGTCTTTTGGAAAAAAACATTTAAAACTTTATTTTGGGATTGATGTATTGGTTTGGTTTTAAGATTATTTCAAATGGTAATGAAAAATTTTATTTTATGTTTGAAAACTTTTACTATGAGTCAAACCCTAGAATTTATTTAGTAAGTGGTTGAATAAAAAGATTTTTCTTTTCTTTTCTTTCTAAATCTATATGCCTAGTATTAATGCAAACCAATGATTTGACAACACTTACGGTTTTCAAAATAGTAGTGAACTAAATATTATACATTATTTTATGTATTTATACGTATTTCTTCTCCTGTGTCATAGAACCATGTCAGGAAGGCCTAGTCGCGGGCGCCCACAGAACGAAACACCCGATGTTGCTCAAGTTGTAGCACAACAGCTCTTGGAAGCAATCCCAAACATTGTTACTCAAGTAACTGCAGGACTTAATGCTAACCAAGGAAGTAGTGGAGGAAACCGGGGAAACAATGAAAGAGAATGCAACTATAAGTCCTTTATGGCCTGTAAACCTAAGGAGTTCCATGGAAAGGAAGGTGCGGTCGGGTTGCTGAAATGGATTGACAGCATGGAGTCGGTCCTTCACATTAGCAAATTCCTCGAGTGCAACAAAGTTTAGTATGCAACTTGCCTACTCCAAGATCGGGCATTGACTTGGTGGAATACCCTATTGCAAACCCGAGGCCGTACAGAGGTATATCAACTAACTTGGGAAGACCTAAACAAGCTGTTGAAAGAGGAGTATTGTCCTAAGGATGAACTTCAGAAACTTGAATCTGAATTCTAAAACCATTCTATGGTTGGAACACAAATAGAGAAGTACACAGTCCGATTTCATGAACTAGCAAAACTGGTACCTCACATGGTTACTCCTGAGGAGAAACGGATAGATCGTTACATCTGGGGTCTGGCACCAGAGATTCGGGGAATGGTTACCTCAACAAACCCAACTACTATTCAAAATGAAGTAACTCTAGCAAATCGACTAACCAATGATGTGATAAGGATGGGAGCATCGACAAAGGAAAGCGCTAGTAGCAAGAGGAAGCCAGCAGATCAGGGAGAGAATAAGTATGGAGGCAAGTCAGGGAGGAAGCATAAAGTGTCAACAAACTTTATGGTAAGAGCCCAGGAGCAAGAACCAGTGAAAACTCAGGAACAGGAAATCATGGAAGTGCAGGAGCGAAAGCAGTACTCAGAACCGCTTCCGAAGTGCAATAAGTGTAACTTTCATCACAAGGGAACGTGCCCAATGTGACAAAACTGTAAGCATACAGGCCATTACTTGAAGTATTGTAAGCTAAATAAGGAGGGAAAAAGGGCATGTTACGAGTGCGGGAGTACTGATCATCTCCGTAAAGCATGTCCCAAACTGAACAAAGGGCCTGGTAACAATGGACAAGGCCAAGCCAGACAAAACTTCCAAGGAAATCAAGTTGGATGGCCAAGAGGTGTAGCCTTTGTGATTGGTGCAGAAGAAGCTCGTCAGAACCCTGAAGTGATAACAGGTACGTTTCTCCTGAACAACCATTTTGCATCAGTAATATTCGATGCGGGAGCAGATAGGAGTTTTGTTTCTTTAGCATTTAGACCGTTAATTGGCTTGAAATCGAGAAAGATGAGGAATGCTTATACTATTGAACTTGCTAATGGGTATGAAATTAGGGCTAAAGATATAATTCCTGGTTGTACTCTGAATTTAGCTGATAAACTCTTTAGCATTGACCTAATTCCTATAGAGCTAGGTAGTTTTGATGTGATAGTAGGGATGGATTGGTTATCCAAAAATAGAGCGGACATTGGTTGTTACGAGAAAGTCATTAGAGTGCCTCTTCCTAATGGAGAAACCCTTATCATACACGGTGAGATGCCAGGTAGAAGTTTAAACATAGTATCAAGCATGAAGATTCACAAATACCTGAAGAAGAATTGTATTGCATTCATGGCCCACGTGCTAGAAAGAGAACCTGAAGCTAAGCAACTCAAGGAGATTCCAGTGGTTCAAAATTTTCCCCTCCCTCGAATAGATGACTTGTTCGATCAGTTGCAGGGCGCTTCCTACTTCTCAAAAATCGACCTTCGGTCAGGGTATCATCAACTAAGAATTCACGAAGGGGACATTCACAAAACAGCATTTAGAACCCGTTATGAACATTATGAGTTCTTAGTCATGCCTTTTGGACTAACGAACGCACCCGCTGTTTTCATGGATTTGATGAATAGGGTGTGTAGACCATACCTAGACAAGTTTGTAATTATATTTATCGATGACATACTTGTTTACTCGCAAACCAAAGAAGATCACAATAGACATCTAAAGCTAGTCTTGGAGCTGTTGAAGGAGTAGAAATTGTATGCCAAGTTCACTAAGTGTGAATTTTGGATTCGGGAAGTACATTTTCTTGGTCATGTGATCGGCGAAAGAGGAATTCATGTAGATCCAGCTAAGATTGAGGCAATCAAGAAATGGGAAGCCCCCAAAACCCCGACAGAAATACGACAGTTCCTAGGATTAGCTGGATACTACAGACGCTTCATTAAGAATTTCTCTAGGATTGCTCAACCATTAACATCTTTGACCCAAAAGGACAGAAAATTTCTCTGGGAAGAGAAACACGAAGAGGCGTTTCAAATCCTAAAAAACAAGCTGTGCAATGCAGCAATTTTGGCTTTACCAGAAGGATCAGAGAACTTTGTGGTGTATTGTGATGCGTCTCATCAAGGATTAGGATGTGTGTTAATGCAAAAAGATAAGGTCATTGCGTATGCTTCCAGACAACTCAAACCGCATGAGAAGAATTATACCACCCATGATCTAGAACCAGGAGCAGTAATTTTCACTCTTAAGATATGGAGGCATTATTTGTACAGAACCAAGTGCACCATCTATACCGATCATAAAAGCCTTCAGCATATCCTAGATCAGAAAATGTTAAACATGTGACAGAGGAGATGGGTAGAGTTGTTTAGTGATTATGATTGTGAGATACGATATCACCCAGGAAAGGCTAACGTAGTAGCCGACGGTCTTAGTAGGAAAGAAAGAGTGAAACCTTCCCTTGTGAGAGCTTTGGGAATGGTAATTCAGACAAGATTGAAATCTCAAATCATTGATGCGCAGGAGAAAGCGTTATTCAAGGAAAATCTTCTAGGTGAGACCTTACATGGTTTGGAAGAGAGATTTGAAACCAAACCTGATGGAGTTCGTTATTTTAAGGATAGCGTCTGGATTCCAAAGGTTAACAATCTGAGAGACATGGTACTAGAGGAGTCTCATCGATCTAAATACTCAATCCACCCTGGAGTGGATAAGATGTACAAGGATCTTAAAGAGTACTATTGGTGGCCTGGAATGAAAAAGGATAATGCTTTATATGTTGGGAAATGTTTGACATGTTCAATAGTCAAAGCTGAACATCAAAAACCATCCGGCTTGTTGCAACAGCCTGAAATTCCCCAATGGAAATGGGAGCAAATATCTATGGATTTCGTTACCAAACTTCCTATAACTGCTAAAGGTCACGACTCAATTTGGGTCATAATGGATCAACTGACGAAATCTGCTCACTTTCACCCCATTTGGGAACATTTCAAGATGGAAAAATTGGCCCAAACCTACATCGACAAAATTGTTTCTCTACATGATGTACCCGTATCTATCATTTCTGATAGAGATAGTCGTTTTACATCACGATTTTGGTGGATGTTACAGAAGGCATTAGGAACCAAGATAGATTTGAGCACAACTTACTGTTGGATTAATGTCTAAGTCCATAACTATAATTGGTAAGACTTGACCCGACCCGGCATGGTCCATTTGGGTTGCATACCATCATGCACTTAGATAGACTATAATGAGAGAAATAAGACACTTATGGTTATTAATATATTATAAGTTCTAGTATATTAATAATAAGAATAATAAGATTATTTAATTAGTATTGATCAATAATTAATCTAGGATTAATTAAGTGATCAAAAGAAGACTAATTAAATATATGGGTTGATTGTGTAAATCATCCATACTTGTATAGTGGGCTAATGCTCCATGGATAATCAAGTTGGGCTAAAACCCATAGGATGGTCCATGGATGCTCCATGGTGTATTTGTACCCATGGATCGTGGAAATGAAAGGCCATTAGGGTTTACATGGTGTAACCCTAACTATATAAGCATCTTATTCTTGACCAAAATTGGCCACTAGAGTGTGAAGTACAAGGGCTAGCCGATTTCATGAGTTGTAGAATTCTCTCAAGCTATTCTAAGTGTTTTGGTGATTGTGATTCCATTTGAGGTGTCACACTTGGGGCACTAGGCACTCAAGCTTCATGAAGACTTTATGCTAGATTAGGATAATACCTTGGAAGTTCTTATTTGCATGTATAATAGAGAAAACATAGATCCAAGGTATTTAGGGTTGCATGTACACTTAGGAGTGTTAGAATGCTCATAACCCAACAGTGGTATCAGAGCCTAGGCTTGTTTTCTTGTTATACTTGCAAAAGAAGCTGGAAAATCGAGTTTTGATGTTGTCTGCCCAGCAGACTCGCCGAGTCCAAGGCAAAAAGCATCCAACTCGCCGAGTTGGTTTACCAAAAACATCTTAGGGTAATGTTCCTAGTCCAGTTCCAGCCAAAAAAGTCGAATTTATGCTGTCTGGGGGTCCAACTCGCCGAGTTGGTTCGTGCACTCGACGAGTTGGACCCCCAGACAGCATAAATTCGACTTTTTTGGCTGGAATTGGACTAGGAACATTACCCTAAGATGTTTTTGGTCTTATAATCTTGTTTTTGATGTGGTAATGTTCATGCTAATCCATTTTCAAAGATAATTGTCAATAGATTCATGTTTTGTATTAGTTTAAGGTTTAGACTAATTACATGAAAAAGTTTGATTTGAATTATCTTGTTCTTATGAGTTGCTTAGATTAATAGAAATGTTGAGTGAAATAGTTGTTTTCAATCCATTTTAATCTAAGAGTTGAGTATAAAATGTGTTTGTGTAACTTGTCCTCAAGTTACATGAAGAGTCACATTAAAGACTCATAAAACTCATAATAGTTGGCAATGGTTACAAAATGAAGAGTCTTGTGTCATTGAATAATTTTTTTATGACTCCATAACTTGTCCTCAAGTTATGGAAGTTCAAGAGTCACTTCATTAAAAGAAAAATATGTAACCATAATTAAATCCATAAGTTATAAAATAAAGAAAAGGTTAGTTCTTTTATTAGTTTAAAGTCTTCCATAACTTGTCCTCAAGTTATGGAACTTGAAGAGTTTTTGGATTAAAACTACTTTAAACACATAAGTTATGGAATTAATTAGTTTTGAATAGTTTCAAAACTTGCCCTCAAGTTTTGGAATTTGAAAAGTTTTCAAGTATGAATACTTTAATTCCAAGTTAGCCCTTAGAATTTTAAGAGTTAAAATTCAACCCTTATACTTTATAATATTATAAGTTAATAATATATATATATATATATATATATATATATATATATATATATATATATATATATGTATAAGAGTAAAGTCAGTCTTACTGCTAGTACGCCTCATTCACGAAGCCGGTCTATAAGGTGGGTATAAGGTTGTTGCCTATAAAATGGCAACTTAATGTGTGTCCACTCTCACCCACCGCTTGCTTGACTGGTGGAGGGTCGTTAGCCGAACGGGTTTGACAGGACTAGAATTCTTCTTTCATTAAAAGTATTAATGATAATACTAAGTAACTAAACTCTTAATAATACCCAATCTTAGTTACTTAGGAAAAATGTGAATAAGGTGCTAACCCATGAAATTACACTTTACACTTTGTCTAAGTCGTTAGTGGAGCGTGTGTGGTTAACCGGCACCCTAACTTGGACTTAACAAGGCAGGTAAAGGGTGACTTAATATTTATCATAGTATCGATGGAGCGTGTGTGGTTAACCGGCACATCGATTGAGGGGTAATTTATTAAGGGTACCAAGTGATTTGCATGGTTACTTCACACCTTGTTTTGTGATCCTCGGCATCCCAGTCACAAAACCTGAAGGGCACACTCGAGATTGAAACATGCCATTGAACAGTTCAATGAATCTCAATAGATCTAGGAGTTTCAAAACCAATTAAAACCTAATAATACATTTCGTTTATCTTGGTGGAAATTGGTGAATCGTCATTCACCTACCTTCAAATATTTTATAGCTTGGATTACGGCATCCCTCTTCTAAGTTATAAAATAGTTTGTTGGGTCCTAGCCTTAATATTTCATATTGGGTGTTATATTAAGTACTTAAGATCAACTATCTTGAATATCTCCCAAAAGATGTCTGGTTTAGACACTTATGATCTTCCTAAATCTCTTGAAACAAGGTTTCCTAATGAAGATGATGTCCCATGGAAATCATACTTCTTTCACCTCCTCCAACTATTCTCCCTAACCCACATGTTCTTGAAAAGTTGAAGGTCACTCAAGCCCTATTGGCAAGGCAAGGTCTGGGTGTGATCACATCTTGGAGATGTAGTCACATATTGACAAGCCGGGAGAGTTGGGTGTCAAAGTCTTGAGAAAGTCGGTGGTTCAATCACTTTCTAAGTCACATAGTGAGTTCCTTTGGGACACGTATGAAACAGACTATGACAGGACCCTTAATGATCTTATCTATTTGTTAAGATCAACTTTCTTACAAATTGATGGACATTGACAATAGTGACACAAGAAATCCCAGAAAGCATTCTCTTCCCAATGGAAAGGGATCGGCCATAGTCAACTTGGTTGACCAAATGGTAAAGAGAAAAACTAAGTCTGTGATAGTCCTGTGTATCTTTATCAAAGGGTCCATATGTTTATATTGCCAAAGAAAGGGGCATTAGTTGCGAAGCTGCCAAATTTAGCTAAGGATGTTAAAGTCAATCAGTTTGACTCTACTTCAGGTAAAGTCCACTATCTAACTCTGTTAAGTTTCTATTCTGAGATTCTTGATACATGATGTGACTGGGTCACATGGTGATGTTTTAAGAATCAAAGAAAAGTGAAGAAACTTAAAGAAAGAATATGTTGAATCTGATCGCGTAGATGGATTTCTATCGCATATCTTGAAGATCAGATTCTTGAGCTACTTCTTAGGAGTTATGAGATATTGCTTAGGAATAGATAACAACAAGTTTTCATATGGGTTGTGAGGATAAGTTTTTCCGCAAAGTTTTAAAATAAAATGGAAAATTTTGATTTTATTTATTTTAAAATATTCTTACAATGCCATTTGAGGAAAAATTGTTGCTTATATGATTCCATTAATAGCAAGAGTGGAAATATGAAATTGATTCTCTCATTTGTGGTAATGTCAAAATTTACCAAATAAGGAAAGATTCTCATCAACCAAGTTTCAATTGGACCGGGACTTGGAATCATGCAAGTTGTATAGCATGATGAATGAGAACTTTCAAGTTTTGGAAAATTAAGACTAATTACTCGTTCACATGGATGTGTGAGTCAAGTAATGGACTAAGGGATCGAGTACACATTCTTGTGCACTGATTAAGTCCACCACAAAAGATTAATAAGACTATTCGTCATGATTTACTTAAGTTCAGTAAATATGATTATACTTACAAGCTTAAGTGTAACTCTGAGACATTGGATAAGGTTCCAATGTATGGCAGAGCGAATAAGAAGAATCAAATTAGGCAGAAGGATAAAAGTTTCTCAAATCTGAAATGATGGGAGAGCACTTTAGTATCAATTTTGTGATCATCTTAATGATTAAGAAACCATATCAAAATTAGTTCTCTAAGGAAAATCTTAGTGCATTCTTATGACTAAGAAGAGGAACTTGAATTGTTGAAGAGGTTAAATCAAGAAGATGAGTCATACTTCGTTCCAATACAAGTCTTAGAGTCATACTCCAAGATTGTAACTTGAGTGACATGTCTCAAAAGAAGGTTTAAAACACTTGTCAAATGTAAGAGTAAAAGTTTTCTACTCTTGTACATTTGAAATTGGTAAGTTGTGATGTTTTGGATAAAACAAAGACCAACTTAGGCCAATTTTGTGAAGTGTTTGTCTTGATTAGAATCTGCACTATCTCTTGGATGTTTGACAAGAGAGTCTTATATGTCAAGAGGACAGTGGGAGTCTTAAAGGTCTTGAAAGTCTCAAGAACTAATCAAGAAGAGAACCTGAAGTTCTTCACTAGCACACGACTTGAGGTTTATAACCTATCATGTTGACATATTCTGTGCCCATTCCAGTAAAAGTTGGCTTTGCATATGAGTTCTTAGAGTTCTCATTTAGTTGCACAACAACTTGGAAGCAATGGTAGCCCCTTGAGCTGCCAGGTGGCAAGAAATTAAGATTAAGTTCAGTCCATATGAGTTTGGATTTGTCATTATCCTTGTCTTGTGACTATGATTTTGACAATTCACATGGATAAGAACACATACACCAGTAAATCTAAGTGTCATAAGGTTTCTCTCCGATTCATGAAAATGATGGTGAGGAAACACTTTCACTAAGTAGATTTTATCTAGATAGCAATTGTGATATTTGCATTCTCAAAGTCGTTAGTGGAGCGTGTGTGGTTAACCGGCACACTAATATGGACTTGTGAGAAGTGGCAAAAAAGGTCTAACCATTATGATTACAGCATACCTCTTCATAACTGTTTAGACACACAAGTGTGCTATCTAAGGGAAGGTGTATGATTTTTGATAAAGTTTTATCAAAACAATCTAGTATCAGAAATCTGAACTTTGGTAAGAAAGTCAATGAAGTATTGATTTCTAGAAGTCCAGCTGATTTCTGAGTACATGTCAAAGCTAGTGGGAGCATAAATGTTATGCTAATAATCATCATGTTAGTGGGAGCATGATAATTGAAAGCTAGCAATGTTAATTATAGAAAACAAAAGTTTCAATTCGTGAGGTTGCACGGGTTGGAAAAGTTGTTTTGCTATAATTAAGGGAGAGGAAATTATACTTCATCTCAAATCTATAAGCTTAGATCATGAGGTTTAATCACTTAGTCAAGGATATATATGAATTTCATGTTGGAATGGCTCAACATAAGGAAATTTTGTATATGAGTCCATTATTTGCGTTCTAAAATTCGATTATGATTACGGCATCCCTTTTCATAATCTGAATTATGAGAACTTGGCAAATTGAAATGGACATATTATAGCAAAAGACTGGTTTAGTCTTTATGTGAGACATCATGAATCGTGTCCCATATGCTTCGGATATAGGATCGATTACATGTGCTATGTTCATCCGTTCTAAAATTTTCCAAATGCCTGGGGCATTAAGAAGGGAAAAGGTTTAGAACTGGATATGACTAAAAGGATTAAACAATTGTCGAGGACAATCTAAGGTTTACCAAAGATTGGTTGCTCAAGGATAGTTGGAAGTATAGTGATAATTCTGGAAGGACCATATTGACATAATCTGTAAGGAGGCAACTCTTGTTCAGAAGTAATTAGTCAAAATGGAATCTGGAAATGTTTCAAAGTTAGAATTTTTCAATCTGTGTAAGATTAAGGAAACTTAATGCAAGAAGGATGTTTCCAAGGAGTTGATCTCCTTTGGAATTCTCTGTAATGATTGTTGCCAAGTCTTTGTGAGTTTGTGCATAATCGTTACAAGAGGATCAATGCATATAAGTTTAGAATCTAACAGATTACAGTAAATGGCATGAATTTGGAATTCTTGCATTTGCAGTAAGGATTTGGGAGTGTGAAAAGAGAATCATTGAAGTTATGTTCAATTGATCTAGTTCACAAAGTAAAGATCATAGACAAACATAGTATGCATACTTGGTGTATGGCATGACTAGTGTTTAGAAAACATAGTGTACATGCTTGGAGCATGGGACAACTATTGTGTTAAATTCAAGAATAAAGTTGATAGCTGAAACAGTATACAATGAATAATGTGTAATCATATGGTGATAAATAAAAGGTGTTTTATTTATATTCATAAGTTCTGAGACCATATTGGATTCGATTATTATTGTGTTTCATTTTGCATGTTTTGACTTCCCGAATAAACTAGGTTATTCTTTCGGAATAACTAAGTTATTCAAAACATCCACAGTCGGTCATATGTTGGAAGTAGATATGAATTAAGACTTTCATGGGTTGGGTTGTAGAGGTCTAAGGTGTTGGACAAAGGGCTACAACACTCATGAGTCCTCATAAGTTCTGAGTATTGGATTCAACCCGTGCTCATTGGAATCACTTCATGGATTTTATCACGAGTGATCATGAGACGATAATATCTTATATTCTTCAAACCTAGAGATATGAGTTGTTACTATGAGTTGATAGTACATTGATTGCTCGAAACCGCATTTGGTAACTCTGTGCTATAAAACGTGCCTTTGTGTATGATTCAACAAGTAGTAGAACAAGCCATATGAGTCGAAGTTTATCCGTTCCTTTTACCTTCGGGATAAAAGCGATATCTGTGGGCCCCTCGATGATTTGATGATGACAAATGGAAGTGCTCGGCCGGGCCAGGACTGATTTGATTTGTTCAATTAGTCAGTCGTCATAAATCGCAAATCGGGAAACAACAAATAGACAGAGAGAATGATTATAATCCATGTCTCAGTCCATATGATATCTAGAATGGAGGAATATATGATCCCTTATCTAATGGACAAGTCATTGACAAAGGTCAGAGTTCGTCTACAAGGTCAGAGTTCGACAGAAGCTTTTGAGAGCTACGATTGCCAGTTGGTTCCTGAAGTCATACGCAATAATAGTTTTAGACTTATCCAAGTGGGAGACTGTTGGATTAATGTCTAAGTCCATAACTATAATTGGTAAGACTTGACCCGACTCGGCATGGTCCATTTGGGTTGCATACCATCATGCACTTAGATAGACTATAATGAGAGAAATAAGACACTTATGGTTATTAATATATTATAAGTTCTAGTATATTAATAATAAGAATAATAAGATTATTTAATTAGTATTGATCAATAATTAATCTAGGATTAATTGAGTGATCAAAAGAAGACTAATTAAATATATGGGTTGATTGTGTAAATCATCCATACTTGTATAGTGGGCTAATGCTCCATGGATAATCAAGTTGGGCTAAAACCCATAGGATGGTCCATGGATGCTCCATGGTGTATTTGTACCCATGGATCATGGAAATGAAAGGCCATTAGGGTTTACATGGTGTAACCCTAACTATATAAGCATCTTATTCTTGACCAAAATCGGCCACTAGAGTGTGAAGTACAAGGGCTAGCCGATTTCATGAGTTGTAGAATTCTCTCAAGCTATTCTAAGTGTTTTGGTGATTGTGATTCCATTTGAGGTGTCACACTTGGGGCACTAGGCACTCAAGCTGCATGAAGACTTTCTACACCAAAGAGGTATGTATTCTATCTTGCTATAGTGATTGTTTTGTATGCTAGATTAGGATAATACCTTGGAAGTTCTAATTTGCATGTATAATAGAGAAAACATAGATCCATGGTATTTAGGGTTGCATGTACACTTAGGAGTGTTAGAATGCTCATAACCCAACACTTACCACCCTCAGACAGATGGGCAGATGGAGAGAACAATTCAAACATTGGAAGACATTCTACGAGCATGTGTCATTGAGTTCAAAGGAAATTGGGATACTTATTTGCCTCTAATTGAGTTTTCGTATAATAACAGTTATCACACGAGTATCCAATGTGCCCCATATGAAGCATTGTACGGGCGCAAGTGTCGTTCGCCCTTATGCTGGACAGAAATTGGAGGTAGACAGTTGACTAGACTCGAACTTATCCAGGAAACATCTGACAAGATTGCTGTCATCAAGGATAGGCTTAAAGCTGCCAGAGATCGTCAGGAAAGTTATGCGGATAATCATCGAAAACCATTAGAATTCCAAGTAGGAGACAAGGTACTTTTAAAAGTGTCACCTTTGAAAGGGCTTGTATGTTTTGGTAAGAAAGGAAAACTAAGCCCGATATATGTTGGACCCTTTGAAATCATTGAAAGGATTGGTCCGGTGGCGTATAAACTTCAATTCCCCAAAGAGTTAAGCGCCATTCACGACACATACCACGTCTCCAATCTTAAGAAATGTCTAGCCGACGAAGCATTGATAGTACCCCTGGAGGAAATTAAGATCAATGATAAGCTGAACTTCGTTGAGGAACCGATAGAAATCCTTGAGAGGGAGGTAAAACAACTTAAGCGGAGTAAGATCCCGATTGTGAAAGTTAGAAGGAACTTAAAACGTGGGCCGGAGTACACCTGGGAGCGTGAGGACTTCACGAAGGAAAAGTATCCACAACTTTTCCCATGCGATGACAAGCGATGACATAGAATGAATTTCGGGACGAAATTCTTTTTAAGTGGGGGATACTGTGACAACTGTCAATTCTGGTCATTCTCAGACTCATGCATCTTTATAAAAACCATTCATGCACAACATGTCATGGCCTAGTAGTATAAATTAGGTCAAAATTTTGCATAAACTAGGATCCAACTAAGATCTAGGACTAATATACTTGACACTTACGATTCTAGTAAGTTGCTTAACTACAATAGGAAATGCCGATGCTATAATTAGAATGAAACTTCAAACTTTGTTACAATTGAAAAAGGGTATAAAACCCTAAAAACAAATTAAAGTATTCTAATTATGCTTCAATGTGATGGTGAATATCAAAAAATATTCCAAAAACCCTAAAGAGCCAAAAATCCAAATTTATAAGCCTTAAAGCTTAAAAACTTTATAAAATTTGGCTATAAACTTCCTAATATAAAATTTTTATTAATCAAATTATGGATTATACCAGTGAAATAGAAATTTAAATTATCATGCATTAATCATAATTTATTAGTTAAAAACAAGATTTTTTTTAAATAAATAAAGAATTGCTTAATAAATACTTTTATAAAAATTATGGTTTTTATAAAAATTAAGGAGGGAATTGTATAAAATTTGAATTTAGGAGAGAGGAGGCTTTAATGCCTCAAAAATCCGGCCACTCTCCCCTCCCCATGTCCTCTCTCTTCCCAAAACTCAATCATTAAACTTAAACCTTCACTTTTCCACTTCTCTCTTCACTCTCTCTCACACTCCACCCTCCTAACACACAAACTCTCTTCTTCTCTCTCTCTAACTCATGAAAATCCTCCATTCTCTGCCATAATTTCGAGATTAAGGAGGCCTTGAAGTGTTCTTGCTTCTCTCAAGATCAAAACCAAGGTAAACAACACAATCCTCCCTCATGGTTTCATGATTTTACTTCCTCTTCTTCATGGTTTTCTCTACTCTTCGGATTCTATGCCCTTCCATGGCTAGAAATCCTTACTTTTTTCCCTTGTGGTTTGTAGATTCTCATCATAACACAATGCATGTGTTTGAGATGGTGAAAATCCGGGATCAAACCCATGCAAGGAGTGAAAAAGATGCACATGTGTTCATGTGACTTCAAAACCGAGTATTACATCTTCTTCTCCATTTCTTTTGTGTTCTTACATGACCAAAAGCATTTAAACCATTTCTAGTACATCTTGGATGCTCATTCACTCCATGCATGTGCTAGAAATCGGACCTTAACAGAAGCATGCATATTGTTCTTGTCAAAATGCCCTAAGAATGCACTCAAAGCAAACATGCAATCTGCTAGATTACATTGTTCAGCTTTGAACGGCCATAACTCGGTCATTACTCAACCAAATCCTTATATTCTTTTTGTATTCGATAGCTCCGCGAGTTAACTTTCAAACCCAACTGGTCTCACTGTAAAATATTAAATATCGGATTTTTGGCAATTTTTACAAAATGGTTGCGCAAACAGCTCTTTTTCTGTGATCCCCATTTTTGCCTTGCGTGATCAATGGCCTTAAACCCAACAATAAATCTGGGGAAAAATAATTTAGAAACTTAACATATCCAGTGAATGATGGCTGAAATTTTGTGGCTTAAAACCTCACTGAATGGGCTACTCAAATTCATGAACTTCAGCCATATTTACATCTCATTCACCATTATATGCAACATTTCTTAACTTGTTTGGGTTCAATACCCCTATTTACCTTCTGAATAAATTTTTGAACATTTTTCCTTTTGAAATACCTCACATGCATGTGATAATCTGTAAAATACCAAGAGGTTTTATTATTGCTTTGATTTATTAAAATTATTGCTAGAAACCAAGGGCATAAATCACATAAAATACTTCCTGAGGTCTATAAATCAGGAATATATTCATGGATGACCCTAATGGTGAATAATGACCCCTCAATAAATTTCATCAATTTTGGTTGCTGTTTGGTATGATTTCCGATTTTCTTTTTGTTTGGGTAAAATAAATCACAAAACCACATTAGAAAGTGTGAAAGTTGTATCTAACAATTTTCGCCGCCCTTACCGGTGGTGGGTGACTCAGAAACTTAATTTCAGAATTTTTCATCATGCCTTACTATTTTTCCCAATTTTTGGTAATTATAATGGCCTAAAAATAGGACAAATAGTTCTGATGATCCAAAATTCATGAAAATTTACCAGAAGATCATATTGTACATTGGAAGGTTACATAAAAACTGTGATTATTTTTCTCTAAAGTAAACTATTTTTCTCCTATTTTCTAAAGTTAAATACACTTAAATACACTTAAATACACATAAATACCCAAAACCGGATTATACAATACGAAAACCACTTTTGGTATTTTTTCCAGGTTACTTATAGTGTAAAGGATGTTACAAAAAATTTTGGTAATTTATTTTAACTTTTTAATATTTATTCTTCAATTAATGATTATCTAAAGGAATAAAACAAGGAAGAATAGAAATACCCACTGAAAAATATCTTTTATATTTTCCCCTGCCTGGCTATGTATAATAACAGTTAAAGAAAAAGTTTGGGTAATTTTGGAAACTGTTTTCAATTTATTTGAATTTTTATTGGAATAAATTCTCAAAAATCATAAAATATAATTAAACAGCTTGAAAATCCATTTTTATATTTTTCCCAGCTTAGTATTGTGCAATAACAGTAAAATAAAAAGTTTGAGAATTTTTATCCTTTGAATGCTATTTTTCATGAATTTATGTTGTTAAGAAGACTTAAAAATTTGAAAAATAGTTAACCATATCAAAAATTCAAGAAATTTTTTTTGGAAAACCTGTATTGTATTTAAAATGAAAATACAAGGTTTGACAATTTTTGGAAACTGTTTGATAATATTCTACATTTTTAGGAATATAAAACACTTTTAAATGTATAGAAATACCTTTAATTTATATTACTAAATCTGGAAAATTAATATTCCAAAGTTGTAATTAATCGCACGACTTGTAGAATTTCATTATTTCAGAAAAATTGTAACCAATTAATATAAAATCCAATACTAAAACATAAATTGACATTTCACTATATGTAGAGATTAGTATATTAGCATTAGATTTCAACATGGAAACTCACTAGTGTGTGTTTGATGTCGTAGGATCCCGGTAGTAAGACGTTGGTGCACCCCGAGGCACTACTTGTACCTACATGAAACATTGTGAGTATTCACGCACTCCCCTATTTTTGGTTTTTATGTCTTGTGGTGCAAAAGCATGTCCAGAAAAACTATTATTTGCATGTTGTATTTAAATTGAATTGTATCAAACATGATTGCTATTGTGTTGCTGTGTTTCTCTATGTATGTCTATGCAACATGGAACATGAGAACTTATCGTACTAAGGCCTTTCCCTTATCTCTAACTATTAACTCTTTGAGCCAATGGTCATTATGGATAGCGCTATTAGGAATTGACAACTCCTCACTCGCCCTATTGCTAGAGTGCATGATACCATATTCATGTATGCAACGATAAGCATAGATCTCGATATGGATTTAGTCATAGGTTTGGTTGAGACTCATTGTTTGCTCATACACATACAAACTCGTTTCTCATTATAGCAATAAACTTGTATTCATTAATAGCAATCAACTTTGTTTCTCATTAAAGCAATGTACTTGTATTTACGAAAAGCCTTGTTCAAGCTCGATTTTATAACATTGTGAACTCACCAACTATTTTCATAGTTGACGCTCGTTTTACATGCTTTTTCAGGAAATAATTAGTAAGTGGATATAAAGATTCATCATCATAGAGCATGCTGCATCGTGTTGAAGTTATTTATGAAGTTATCTTTGAAGAGTGTTATTTTGGAAAAACTTGTATTTTCTTTCTTTTGAGGCTATGGGTTGTAAACTTTTAAATACTGCTATGGTGATGTATCTTTATCTTTTGCAATGAAACTGTTATTGCTGTCATATCTTGCGTTTCCGCTTTAGTGGGGTGTGACAGCATGGATGTTTGCATGAGGATGACCGTGGTGACTCCTCTGTTGGAGCAGATTCGAGAGGCCTAACTGAAAAGCCCTTAGATCAATTAATTTATCAAACAATGACAGTAAATAAGAATAAGAAGAATTCACAAAGAAAAACTTTCACTAAGAAAGATAATCTCACAAAGAGATTATCGTGTGCACAAAGCAACTATTATGGTTTGTGAAAGGCATGACCTTTCACAAACCGATACAAAAGATTATATACTGCTATTCTAGACAATCCCTACAAATCAGGGATATGCTAGCTAACTAATTTACGCTAACTATGGAAACAAGATAAATACAAGATCTGTTACAATACACTGAATAAACTAAACATACTGAGCTGCTGAAATGCTGATGCTGATACTGAGATATACGCTGATGCTGAAAGATTTATTTCAAACATCATCATATTTCAAGGTTTGACCTTACAATCTCCCCTAATATGATGATGTTCAAAACTAACTAAATTAGAACACCTCTGGACAAGAACTCTTCATACTCAGCTTCAGCTTCTATTTTTACTGGCCAGTAAGGACTATCCAGCAACTTCTGTCTTCTATTCAGCAGCTCCATAGCAATAAGGATGTGAAACTCTCCGGAGAGTTCTTGATGACTCATGCACATTTGCCTTAAGCCAACGAGATGAGTGGTTGGAGCCTTTGGAATCTCAGAAGTTCGCTGAAAACACATTTTTCTGTTTTTGTCGAGATAGAACATCCCGTGTTCAGGAACTGAGATAAATTTATGTTGAACTGGGTCAATACTGATAGGAAGAGAGTTGTTTATCCCACCAGCACCAAAATCCAGAACCAACACATCTTCACAATCAACTTCAAACTTGGTTCTTCGAGTTCTAGAAACAGATGGCCTTTGGCCTTGATGCTGTGATCGTTCTTTAGGAACAAGGTCCAAATGCTGAACTTTGTTGATCAGCAGATGAAGAGCACATGTCAGTTCAGAGGAGTGAGCTGAGGTTTGCTTGGATGCTAATTCGAGTAATTCCATCCATTCAGAATATCCATATTTGATCAGATCCCTCTGGACAACTTCAGTGTATGAATGTTGTGGACCTTGACGAGTAATCAGCAACGTAAGAACTTTCTCATTGAGTGGTTTGGAAGCTTTAACTTTGATGATTTTATCACTACACACTCGTCGTCCAAGAACATCTTCAAACCTCTTTCGATCAATCTTGTCTAGAACACTATCAGTCTTAGGCTTACTGCTGCTAGGAGGAGGCTGAGAAGATTGAGATTTGGACTGAAATTCCAAAAAATTCTGCATCTGAGCTTCAAAAGATCCTTTGGCCTGAAGTTTATGCTGAATAAGAGATTCATCAGCTTGAGCAATGTTCTTTAGAAGCTGAGCTTGATTAGCTTCATCAAAAAATTTGTTTAACTTTATCAGGAGACATGTTCCATTCAGCTGCCAAATTTGATATACTGACTATGGATTTTGGTTTCTAGCAAGACAAAGAAGTATCAGTGTGTGAAGGAGCCAAGTCAGTATCTGTTGCCTTGCGCTTGCGAGATAGCAGATGAGAATCTTCACTAGCAACGTCTGAATCTTCTCCTTGGACTGGAATAATGGGATCAACAATGGGATCAGCGAATTTCATGTCTGGCCTTTGAGATTCATTATCAAGATCATCTGAATCTTCTTCTTGGACTGGAATAAAAGGATCAATGAAGTTCATATCCAGTATTTGACATTCATCATCTTGTTCATCATCATACTCACTATCTTCAACAGGCTTTTCAGTATCTGCTGGATATTAGGCTTCGCAAAGTCAGACTCGTACATCTGCTGTGGTGGCTCAGCATTATCACAATCAGCATTATCATCATCATGATCATCAACATTATCATCATCAGTATCTCCCCCTTTTTGAGCATCATCAGTTTGGGGGCTAGAGGAAGGAGTATGCAAAGGAACTTCCTTTAGCTGATGAACATCCGCCTCAACGCGTAGAAGACGCTGACTCATGTCTCGAGTCAGTGTCAGAAGTTCATTAAATGCTGAGGCCGGAATTTGAAGGAATGAAGTACCTGGAGCTACTGGTGAGCGTGGTTGCATCCCCGGAGAAGGTTGGCCCCCCTGGTGTGGATTCTCCCCCTGTGAGGGATGCTCCCCCTGAGATGGGTGCTCCCCCTGAAATGGTTGCTCCCCCTGAATCAGTGGATCCTTTCGAGCTGAGGGAACTTTCTCAGTATGATGAGAAAGTTGAGGAGAGAAATGACCACCATCATGTGGTTCATCCTCTTGACCGACATGATCTTCATGATTACCATCAGCTCCTTCATCAGTATCAGCAGTGAGTGAAGGAACAGTGTATGGATTTGCAATCCATTCTCTCATCCTATCAGAGATTCCGATGTCAGTATCCAGCGGATCATCTTGATACATTCGAATTGACATGCGACGACATTGGATGGGATTTCCAGAGTGTGAGAAGTAATCTGCAGCAAAAAATTAATCGAGCACAAGAGCGATCCAGCGTGGGAAAGGAACGTGATCAGCACGTACATTCGCATGAAGAAGCTGAACAAGTTGATCAAAGAATAAAGCCCCATAATCAAGTCTTTTATTGAGAAGAAGTGAGCAGACGACTTGTTGCTCATAAGTGCTCAGTTGATCACCACTTCGAGACTTATGACCCACGCATTTGCACACAGCACCGGTGAAGAATTTCCATCCTGGGGTCATACATTGGCGCAGAATAAAAGCTGATCGAGCACCAGCCTTTGAGTGATCATATCCCAGTTGATCGAATAGACGTCAACATCGTTCAATAGAAGGCAGTTCAGAGAATGGTTCAAAGATAGGTAACCTGATTGCAGCACCGAGGAGTTCAGCGGTAATAAAGACAGATTGTCTTCCACGACCAATAGTCCCGGTGATGACATTGTTTTCATCATTGACTGTTGCGGTGTAGTAGAACTCACAGACTTGTTCAGGGAAGAACTCTGATGGAATGTCACTGATTGCGTATCGTAGGCGGCAGGAGGCTAAGAAATTAACAAAATCATCGACTCCAAGACCTCGATGAACATCTGGAATATCAGGGTTGAAAACAACGTTGGTGGCTTTGATGTATATGGGAAGAGGATGAGAGTTTGGGGCAGGAATTACCCTTCGTGAAGTAGAGGAGAAAGTGAACAGAGATGCTGCCATTAGGAGAGTGTTTAGGGTTCTAGGGTTTTGAATATAAGTGAAGGAAGTTTAAATTGTGGAAGGAAAGTTTGAAATAAGGGTGGAAAGAGGTTTAAATAAGGAATTAAACGGACCTTTAAAAGGTAATGATTATCTTCTTCAAAAATAACGACGTATCGTAACAACTTGTCAGATCAGAAAAATAGCCGTTGGGTAAAAGAGTCGTTGACTGAAGATGAAACGTCAATCAGTGTTTGCAGAAGCGCTGATAGCAGTGTCACAAAAGTTACATGCTGAGGATGATTCTCCGTCAATTCAAGGTACAACTTGCTTCATTTGGGCTAGCAAGGAGATTGGTGCGTGTGATAGATACTAGTTGCATTATCTAACCATCGGCACAGAGTGTTGTGTCTTTATCAGTGAGTGGTTTATCTTACTGAATCATTAGACACTGAATGAGAAGAAGGTAAAGAAAGGATTGTTGCGTGTGATAAACCTTGGTGTTTTGGTCTAACCATCGGCAAAGATTGTTAGATTCTCATCAGCGTATGTTTTGTCACACTGAATCACGGAATCAGTGTAAGATTGATAAGAAGAGATAGTTGCGTGTGATAGATCTTGGTGTTTTGATCTAACCATCGGCAAAGATTGTTAGATTCTCATCAGCGTGTGTTTTGTCACACTGAATCACGGAATCAGTGTAAGATTGGTAAGAAGAGATAGTTGCGTGAGTAGATCTTGGTGTTTTGATCTAACCATCGGCAAAGAGTTTCAAGTTGTTATCAGTGTATGGTTTAATACAATGAATCATTCAACTTTAGTTTAGAAGAGTTGAAGAAGAGAGAAAGATAGGAGATCAAACCAAGTACTCAGTAAGCAAATATCACCAGCATGTCATCATCAGCACAATGTACATCAACTTATAAGACAATACCAAACATTAGCAAAATTAATCAGCAAAATTTAATACAAAGTAATCATTCCAAGTTCTCCAATAATGTATGCAGTTGTTTGAGAATCCAGTGCCTTGGTGAAGATATCAGCAAGTTGCTCTGAAGTCTTGACATGTTTCAGAACAACCTTTCCCTTCTCAACATTATCTCCGATGAAGTGATGTCTGATTTCGATATGCTTCGTCTTTGAGCGCTGAACAGGGTTTTGTGTGATTTGAATGGGATTTTGAATCCATAAGAGCTGAGCACAACATCTCCATAAGAGCTGAGCACAACATCTCCCAGCTGCAACATACTCAGCTTCTGCAGTCGAGATGGCTACTGATGTTTTCTTCTTGCTAGACCAGCTGATGAGACGATTGTTGGGTTTTGAGCAATCTAACACTTCCTAAGTGTGCATGCAACCCTAATAAACCTTGGATCTATGTTTGTCTAAATACATGCAAAATAATAATTTTCCAAGGTTTATAACCTATCTAACATGGCATGGGGAACATTTCAACATAAAAGAGTTAGAAGAGATTACATACCTTTTGTTGTGTTGGGTTCTTAGGAGTTTGAGGGCCAAGCACCAATAGTGTGAATGCCTCAAATGGAATCACAAACACCACAAACTCTTGGAAAACTTTGAGAGAGTATACACACTCTTGTATTTTCGGCCACACACATGCACACACACACTAGAACACTAGCTTTCTCTTAGGCTATCTTAGGCTCTCTTTCATGCTCCATAAGCATGCTTATATAGTATGCATGGTTAGGGTGAAACCCTAATAACCCATGTCTTTTCCCATTCCAAGGATCCATGGGTTAAAAGCTCCATGGATCATCCATGGACTTCCACATAAGCCTAGCCCATTAACAAATGAGTATTAGCCCACACTATATAAAACAAATAGCCCATTATTTAATTAGTATTCCTTTTAATCTCTAAATTAATCCATAATTAATTTAAGACTAAAACTAATTAAATAACGTAACTTCATATTAATATATTATAACTCATAATATATTAATAAACATATGTGTATAACTCTCATAAAATTATCCATAATAGTTTGGATGAGATGCAACCCAAATGGACCATGCCGGTCGGGTCAAGTATATACCAAATAAGTTATGGACTTAGACACCTTATCCAACAGACTCCCACTTGGATAAGTCTAATAACTATATTTGCCTATAACTTCAGGAACCAACCAACAATCGTAGCTCTCGAAAACTCCCTCGAACAATGAAGACTCTGTCGAACTATGAAGCGCCATTTTAGATAAGTGATCACATAATCCTCTGTTCTCATGATATCAGCCGGACAAACACATGGAACTATGTCTTGCTTATTGTCTAGCAGTTGTTTCTCGATTATCCGATTTGTTTGACGAAGAACTTCACTGAACACATCGGTTTAGTTCTGACCAGGCCTGGTATATGGGTCAACACAAAATCATCGAGGGGCCCGGATATCGCTTCTATTTCTAGAAGGAACAGATAAACTTCGACTGATATGCTTGTTCTACTACTTATTGAATTGTACACAAAGGCACGTTTTATAACATCAAGTTACTGATGCGTTTACGTGCAATCAATGCACAACCAACTCATAGGTAACAACTCATATCTCTAGGTTTAAAGATTTATATGATGTTATCGTCTCACGATCACTCGAGATAAATTCCATGAAGTGATACAAGTGAGCGTGGGTTTATACCAATACTCATAACTTATGAGTACTCATGAATGTTGCAGCAACCATTGCCATGCCTAAACACCTTTAAGGCATCTACAAACCCAATTCATGACAATCTTGATTCATACCTACTTCCGACGTATGATCGATTGTGGAGGTTTGAACAAATTAATTATTCTGGAAGTCAAAACATGCAAAACTGAAACAATAGTAAATAATTGACAATGATAGTAACACTTTACTCATAAATAAATCACAAATTTTATTCATCATCAAACGTCGATTACATTTTACAAGTTTCAGGAAAACTATCTAATCTGTAAAACTAATATCGTCCCTCAGCCCGATGCGTCTCGCATGCTGAAAATGCTTAACCCTCGTCAGTCCCTTCGTAAGGGGATCTGCAGGATTCTCATCTGACGATATCCTCCTTGTCACAAGGAGTCCTTCTTCAATCTTGTGTCTTATGAAGTGATATTTTCTGTCAATGTGTCGAGATCTGCCATGATCTCTTGGTTCCTTGGCTAAGGTAACCGCAGCATTGTTGTCACAGAAAATCTCTATAGGTTCCTTAATAGCTGGTACAACTCCAAGGTCTCCGATGAAGTTCTTTAGCCATATCGCCTCCTTCGCTGCTTCACTCGCTGCTATATACTCTGATTCACAAGTCGAATCAGCCACCGTCTCCTGCTTGGAACTCTTCCAAGAAATTGCCCCTCCATTTAAGGTAAAGATCCAGCCCGACTGAGAGCGGAAATTATCCCTATCAGTCTGAAAACCAGCATCACTATACCCTAATATTCTCAAGTCATCACTGCCACCAAGGGTAAGGACCCAATCCTTAGTCCTCCGCAGGTACTTGAGAATGTTCTTTACCGCGGTCCAATGAGCCTTGCCAGGGTTCCCCTGATACCTGCTGACCATGCTCAAAGCAAATGCCACATCAGGACGGGTACAAGTCATAGCATACATGATCGAGCCAACTGCGGAAGCATATGGTAATTGGCTCATCTCAGCTATCTCAGCCTCTGTACTCGGACTCTAAGTCTTACTCAGTTTGGTATTGCTTTGGATCGGTAAATCTCCTTTCTTGGAATTCTCCATGTTGAACCTTTTCAACACCTTATCCAAGTAGATACTCTGACTAAGTCCAATTAGTCTTCTACTCCTTTCTCTTAATATCCTTATCCCTAGGATATAGGTAGCCTCCCCTAGGTCCTTCATAGCAAAGCACTTCCCAAGCCAGGACTTAACCTCCTGCAAGGTTGGGATGTCATTTCCTATGAGTAGTATGTCATCCACATACAGTACCAAAAAGCTAACTATACTCCCACTAGCTCTGACATACACGCAAGACTCATCTTCGCTTCTCAAGAAGCCAAACTCTTTTACCTTCTCATCAAAACAAAGATTCCAGCTACGAGATGCTTGTTTTAATCCATAAATGGATTTCTTAAGCTTGCATACTCTATTAGGGTGCTCTGCATTGACAAAACCCTCTGGCTGATTCATGTACACATCCTCAGCCAACTTTCCATTAAGGAAAGCGGTTTTGACATCCATTTGCCATATTTCATAATCATGAAATGCTGCAATGGCTAACATAACCCTAATAGACTTAATCTTGGCCACCGGCGAGAAGGTTTCATCATAATCAATACCTTGAGTTTGAGTAAACCCCTTCGCAACCAGTCGAGCCTTATAAGTATGCACTTTTCCTTCCATGTCGGTCTTCTTTTTGAAGATCCATTTGCACCCGACTGTTTTACGGCCTGGTACATTGTCAACCAAGTTCCAAACTTGATTGTCATACATGGACTGTATCTCGCTGTCCATAGCCTCCTTCCATTTAGCAGACTCCGGGCCTGCCATGGCTTCCTTAACACTGCTAGGTTCATCCAAATTTACTAGTGTACTATCACTAATAAACGTATCACCTTCCGTAGTAATATGAAAACCATAATAAAACGAAGGTGTGTTCCTAACCCGTGTGGAACGTCTCGGAGGTACAGACTCGTCAGCTGGATCAACAGGAGTTTCTTCCTCAGGTTGATTGCTAGTGTCTGAGGTTCCTTCACCAATTGATTCTTGAATTTCTTCAAGATCAATCTGCCTCCCACTGTCTCCTTGGCTTATAAATTCTTCCTCGCGAAAGATCCCTCTTCGTGCTACAAAGACCACATTCTCACTGGGTCTGTAGAAAAGGTAACCGAAGGATTTCTGTGGGTAGCCGATGAAAATACACCTTTCACTTCGGGGTTCAAGCTTATCATGAGTTTCACGCCTCACGAAGGCTTCGCAACCCCAAATTTTGATGTGGTCCAAATTGGGAACCTTCCCAGTCCACATCTCATGAGGTGTTTTGGTAACCTTCTTTGTAGGGACTAGATTAAGGATATGGGCGGCAGTCTCTAAGGCATACCCCCAAAAAGAGATTGGTAACGAAACTCGACTCATCATAGAGCGAACCATGTCCAACAAGGTACGATTACGCCTCTCAGCTACACCATTCAGCTGTGGTGTCCTGGGAGGAGTCAATTGTGAGACAATCCCACACTCCTTAAGATAGTCAAGGAACTCGGTACTAAGATACTCACCACCTCGATCGGATCGAAGCATCTTAATGTTCCTGCCCAATTGATTTTCTACTTCCTGTTTGAATTCCTTAAACCTTTCAAAGGTTTCGGACTTGTGTTTGATCAAGTAGACATACCCATATCTACTATAATCATCAATAAAAGTCACATAATACCGATTAGCGTCCCTTGTGGCGGTTTTGAATGGCCCACATACATCAGTATGTATTAGGTCCAACAAACCCTCACCCCTCTCACAAGTTCCAGTGAAGGGTGATTTTGTCATTTTTCCAAGTAGACAAGATTCACAACTATCATCTGATTTGAGGTCAAATGATTCCAAGACTCCACTCTTTTGTAGTTGGTCTATGCGTTTCTTGTTTACATGTCCAAGATGACAATGCCACAATGATGCTTTATCTAGGCTAGTAGAAGAATCAATATACAACACATTATTTCCTAAGTTGTCTACAATCGACACAGTTTCATACACGCCATCACAAGGTAATGCTTTAAAATAAAACACATTATTAAAGAAAGCATTAATACCACCACATTCATTATCAAACGAAAAGGTAAAACCTTGTTTGTACAAAGCATGAAAAGAAATAATATTCCTCGCCATTTCAGACGAGTATACACATTTATTCAAATCTAATTTTAACCCATTATTAAGCAACAAAGTATAAACTCCAATCTTGGAAACAGGTGAAGCCTTCCTATTCCCCATGATTAAGTTTATCTTCCCGTGCTCCACATCCTCACTTCTTCTTAGGCCCTGCAAATCAGAACATATGTGAATACCACATCCTGTATCAAGCACCCAAGAGTTAGAATATGTTGAGTAATTAGACAATATAGTGTAAATACCTGCATAGGTGGGTTTCACTTTCCCATCCTTTAGATCCTGCAAGTACTTAGGGCAGTTTCGCTTCCAGTGTGCCTTTTCATGGCAATAAAAGCATTCAGCATCCTTTGGAATGGCAGAAGGAGTGACAGAACCGTTCTTAGTCTTGGATGAGGAGCCTTCAAGAGACTTTCCCTTGGTACCCTTCGAAGGGTGCTTCCTCTTTTTCCCTTTGCCATGCCCAATAGCTAAAACAGGGGTAGAAGTTGGAGTAGGAGTAGTAGAGGTAACAACCGCTTTACCCTTAAGACCGGTTTCAGCGGTCTTCAAGAGTCCTTGAAGCTTGCTGAGGGTAACTTCCTCCTTGTTCATATGATATGTCATTCGAAAATGATCATAACAAGAAGGCAAGGAGTGCAAAATGATGTCAATTGCTAACTCCTCGGGGATGTTAACATTCAGCTTCAGCAAACGGTCCACATACCTTTGCATCTTTTGCATGTGGCCCGTGACGGATTCACCGTCCTTCATGCGGGTAGTTATTATGGAGGAGATTATTTCATACCGCTCCTGACGAGCACTCTGATGGTACCTTTCCATCAAGTCTTGGTGCATCTCAAAAGGGTAGAAATCTTCATATGACTTTTGGAGCTCGGCTGTCATCGTGGCCATCATGATACATGCCACCTTAGTAGCATCTCTCTCATGAGTCCTGAATTCAGCGATCTCCTCAGGAGTAGCAGTAGACTCATCAAGTTCTTTTAACTCCTTATCGAGGACATATTCCTTGTCCTCGTAACGAGTAACCATCCTGATGTTCCTAATCCAATCCATGAAGTTGGAACCATCAAAGATGACCCTCCCACAAAGATTCATGAGAGAGAAAGAACCAGTTGGGTTAGAGCCTGAAGCATTAGTGTTGGAAGACATCTGAAAGAAGAAAGTAAGTTTAGATTAGATATTTAGGATCCTTAATAAGACACCCAAATGTAATATTAAGGCTAGGATCCAATCACAATATATTACACTTAGAAGAGGGATGCCGTAATCTAAGTAATAATATATTTGAAAGGTAGGCGAATGACGATTCACCAATTTCCACCATGAAAACGAAATGATTAATTAGGTTTAATTGGATTTGAAATTCCTAGATTCTTTTGAGATTCATTGAACTTTTCAATGGCATGTTTCAATCTCGATTGTGCCCTTCAAGTTTTGTGACTGGGATGCCGAGGATCACAAAACAAGGTGTGAATAACCATGCTAACTCACTTGGTACTCCTAATATTATCACCTAATCAATGTGCCGGTTAACCACACACGCTCCATTGATCTATGACAACATTAAGTTACCCTTCGTGATCCTTACTAGTCTAATTAGTGTGCCGGTTAACCACACACGCTCCACTAACGACTTGGTAAGGTACAAAGTGTGAATTCCATGGATTAGCACCATGTTCACATTTTCCTAAAATAACTAAGATTGGGAATTAAAAGAGTTTAGTTATTTTATAATATTCATTATACTTTTAATGAGGATTTAAAGTCGTTGTTCTACCCGTTCGGCTAACGACCCTCCACCGATCAAGCAAGCGGTGGGTGAGAGTATACACCCATTAAGTCGCCATTTTATAGGCAACAACCTTATACCCACCTTATAGACCGGCTTCGTGAATGAGGCCTACTAACGGTAAAACGACTTATTCTTATACATATATATAATAATTAACCATTAATGTTATAAATAGTATAAGGGTTGAATTTTAACTATTAAAACTCTAAGGTTTGGAATTAAAGTTTATTAAAGTGTGTGAAACTTTACAAATTCCAAAACTTGAGGACAAGTTTTGTAACTTTGCAAAACTCTTCATTTCATAACTTATGAATTAAAGGTTCATAAAAATGAAGACTCTTCATTTTCATGTAACTTATGTGTTTTAAGTGTGTGTTAAATGAAAGTGACCTTTGGTAATCCATAACTTGAGGACAAATTATGGACTCCATTAAAACACATAAATGATTAAGAATTAATTCTAAACAATTCAGCAAATAATTCCTATCATTTTCTAAATTCATAAGAACATGAACATGATCATCAAAAATTCAAGAATTATATGAACACATAAAATCATGGATTTTTGATATATGCTATTGTAAATGGATTAGAACAACCATTACACCAACTAAAATAAGTTTTACAACACCAAAACAATTTAGGGTAATGTTTCCAGTCCATTTCCAGCAGCAAAAGTCGAGATTCTGCATTCTTTCGATCCTACTCGCCGAGTGCACGAACGGACTCGTCGAGTAGGTTGAAGTTTGCCTTGGACTCGGCGAGTCCCCCCAATGGACTCGGCGAGTCTAGCATGCAGACAGCAACGATTTCGACTTTTTTCACTATTTTGCATCAAGTATCAAACAAGCAAGCCTAGGCTCTGATACCACTGTTGGGTTTTGAGCAATCTAACACTTCCTAAGTGTGCATGCAACCCTAATAAACCTTAGATCTATGTTTGTCTAAATACATGCAAAATAATAATTTTCCAAGGTTTATAACCTATCTAACATGGCATGGGGAACATTTCAACATAAAAGAGTTAGAAGAGATTACATACCTTTTGTTGTGTTGGGTTCTTAGGAGTTTGAGGGCCAAGCACCAATAGTGTGAATGCCTCAAATGGAATCACAAACACCACAAACTCTTGGAAAACTTTGAGAGAGTATACACACTCTTGTATTTTCGGCCACACACATGCACACACACACTAGAACACTAGCTTTCTCTTAGGCTGTCTTAGGCTCTCTTTCATGCTCCATAAGCATGCTTATATAGTATGCATGGTTAGGGTGAAACCCTAATAACCCATGTCTTTTCCCATTCCAAGGATCCATGGGTTAAAAGCTCCATGGATCATCCATGGACTTCCACATAAGCCTAGCCCATTAACAAATGAGTATTAGCCCACACTATATAAAACAAATAGCCCATTATTTAATTAGTATTCCTTTTAATCTCTAAATTAATCCATAATTAATTTAAGACTAAAACTAATTAAATAACGTAACTTCATATTAATATATTATAACTCATAATATATTAATAAACATATGTGTATAACTCTCATAAAATTATCCATAATAGTTTGGATGAGATGCAACCCAAATGGACCATGCCGGTCGGGTCAAGTATATACCAAATAAGTTATGGACTTAGACACCTTATCCAACAACGATTTCCAAGGAAATGACATCCACCAGACGTACTCTTTTTGTCTAAGTGGCATCCTGCATAGTCTGAATCAGTGTATCCAAAAAGTTCAAATGCTGAGTTGCGAGGATACCACAGTGCTAAGTTTTGAGTCCCTTTCAAGTATCGAAAGATACGTTTGACGGCCATGAGATGAGATTCCTTGGGATTAGCTTGGAATCGAGCATAGAGAATGGTTCCAAACATGATATCAGGACGACTTTCCATGAGATATAAAAGAGATCCAATCATTCCTCGATACAGAGAGTGATTGACATCAGTTCTAGTTGGATCAGCGTGCATCTTATCAGTCTTGGACACTGAAGTAGAGGCTGGTGCAGTCACTGAGAGAATACTTAACAAGCAAGTCAGAAATATATTTACTTTGGCAAATAGAAATACCTGATTTTTGTTGCTGAACTTCAAGACCTAAGAAAAAGGTCATCGTCCCCATCATGCTCATTTCGAACCTTTGAGACATGATCTCTGCAAATTCCTTGCTCAGTTTCTCATTTGGAGAGCCAAAAATGATGTCATCGACATAGATTTGAACAAGAACCATGTCTGAGCCTTTGTTTTTGATGAAGAGAGTATTGTCGATTGCTCCTCGTCTGTATCCATTTTCAAGAAGATACGATGTCAACGTCTCATACCAAGCCCTGGGTGCTTGCTTCAGTCCATAAACAGCTTTGTCTAATCGGTATACATAATCAGGGTGATCTTTGTCAACAAAGCCTGGGGGCTGATTGAGGAATACTTCTTCTTCTAACACACCATGAAGAAATGTTGTTTTCACATCCGTCTGATAAACAATGAAATTCATGTAGGATGCGTATGCGAGAAACAGTCTAATTGCTTCAATGCGAGCAACTGGAGCAAAGGTTTCCTCGTAATCGATGGATTCAATTTGAGTAAACCCTTGAGCGACAAGCCTTGCCTTGTTGCGAGTAATGATTCCATCTTTATCAACCTTGTTGCGATAGACCCATCGAGTTTCGGTGATGGTCTTGGAACAAGAGTCCAAACCTTGTGCCTTTCAAACTCATTCAGTTCTTCTTGTATGGCTTTAATCCAGTCAGCATCTTGAAGACCTGAGTGTATTTTGTCAGGTAAGATCATTGAAACGAAATTGACATACATGCAAAAGTTATTAGATACACGAGATCTGGTTCGGATACCATCATGAATATTCCCAATAACTTGATCAACAGGATGATATCGATGTTCAGAAACTGATGCTGATTCCAGAGAATTTTACACTGTCGAGTTATCAGTTACAGGAGAATCTTCAGCTTCAAGGGTTTCATCAGCACCTGACGAATTATTTGATGATCTGGCTGCAGTATCTTGATTCAAGGAACTTGGAACTGGAACGATAGAATCAGAAATATCAGCTTCATCTCCAGCAAGAGGAACTTCATCAAATGGGCAAGAGAGAAGCTCTTGAAAAATAGAGGAAGAATGAGTGACTTTTTCATCAGTGTATGATTCCTCATCAAACTTCACATGAATGGATTCTTCAATGCATTGCCTGTTCACATGAAAAACACGAAAAGCCTTTGAAATAGATGAGTACCCAACAAGAATACCATTGTCAGCCTTAGGTTCAAATTTAGATCATGGGTCACGCTGATTTAGAATGTAACAAATACATCCAAACACGTGAAAGAAGGATACGTCTGGCTTTCGACTTTTCAGCATTTCATATGGTGTCTTCTTGTGAATCCTGTGAATTAGAGACGGGTTCTGAGTAAAGCACGCTGTATTGACAGCTTCAGCCCAAAACAACATAGGAAGACCAACAAGAATCATTAAGGTCCTTCCTGCCTCAATCAGAGTTCTATTTCTTCGTTCAGCAACTCCATTTTGTTGAGGAGTACGAGGAGCTGAGAAGTTTTGCCCAATGCCTTTATGATCAAAAAATTCTTCAAGAGTTGATTTCCGGAACTCAGTACCATGATCACTTCTTAGTTGCTTAACTTTGAGACCTGTCAGTGTCTCATTTTTACGAATCAGTGAGATAATTTCCTGTGCAGCATGACTTTTCTTCTTCAGGAAAACCACCTATGTAAATCGAGTGAACCCATCCACAACCACTAGAGTATACTTATTTCCACCTAGAGAATGGACAGGAATAGGTCCAAACAAGTCCATGTGGAGTAAATGAAGAGGGACAGATATACTGGAACATGACTTAGGTTTGAAAGATGACTTGGTTTGGTTTCCTTGTTCACAAGCTGAGCACATCTTGTCTTTAACAATGCTGAATTTTGGGAGCCCTCTAACTAGATCTTGATTGGATATTTTGGATAGGTTCTTGAAGTTCAGATGAGAGAACCTTTTGTGTCAAATCCAGCTGAGATTGGTCTGAGACTTTGTAAAGAAGCATTGCATCAACGCCTTGTCACTTGAGAACATATCAAGAACATATATATCATCTTTTCTACTTGCTGAAAGTATGATGTTCTTGTCAGTGTTGACAACTCTACCTTCCTTCCTTGTAAAGTGAACTTCATAGTCAGCATCACACAACTGGCTGATGGAGATGAGGTTGTGTTTGAGACCCTTTACATATGAAACGTTTTGAAAAACCATGTTATTGCATTTGATATTTCCATATCCTTTAGTGAACCCCTTTCCATTGTCTCCATAAGTGACTGCAGGACCTGTTTTCTTGACATAGTCTTCCAGGAGAGACTTGGATCCCGTCATATGTCTTGAGCAACCACTATCTAAGTACCAAAGATGCTCCTGACCCTGCAGTGCTGAGAAACTAGTTAGAACACACTGACCCATTCAAGGATGGGTCATTCACAAAGTTATTTGATAATAGATTATAACACTCCTTAGGAAGACAGTTTAAAGAATTTGACTTAAGAGTCCATTTTTCATTTCTAACTTTAATATTATCAGCTCTTAAAGATAATTTATCAAATGAACATTCACTGATCTTATGAGAGGAATCACCACATCTGTAACAAACTCTAGTACCAAAGTTCTTCTTGGTGAGCAATTTTTTGGACATAACACATTTCGACTTGTAAGACTCACCAAGAGAGCTTTGTGTCCTTTTGTTTATCATTGAATCACAACTGAATTCAGTGTCAGACAAATTATGATCAGTGATAGATGATGAGCTATCATCAGTGTCTGATTTGGACTTATTCACAAATGCATTGCAATCAGGAAAATGCTTAAGTTGTTCATGAACAGCATGAAACACTCCATTTGAGATAGGGAAGGCAATAATATTCTCAGTGAGAGGAGTTGGTCTTACAAGATGTGCAGGGTAAGAGGTTGGATCAATTACGGTAATTTCAACATTACACTCTATAACACCATTAGAGTTAGTAACACAGTATTCATCAATTAGACTCTGATTAATAAAAGAGTTACTGACAAACTTATTTTTGAAATTGTTTTTCATCTCATTCACGGAATAAGATTCAGATTCTTTTTCTTGTGATTTAAAAACTTTTTCAGCTTCTGCAAAATTACCCCCAAGAATTTTCTCACATGAATGTGGAATTTCAGCAGAAATAATATAATTAGCATTTTTGTGAGATTTTGCCCAAGTATGAAGCACAGTTTGTTCTTTGATCAAAAGATCTTTAACATTATCAATTTCAACAGACAAAGATGAGTTTGACAAACTAGTGATTCTAAGATTTTCCTGAGTGGAATCAATAATGTTATTTTTCATGGATATTTCATCTTTAAGAAGATCAAGTTGATTTTGCGAATCCCTTATTGTTTGATTCTTCTTAGAATTATTAACACTCAAATACTCAAACATTTTGATTTTTTCATTCATTGAATAGGAAACAAAGTTTTTAACCTGATACATTGAAGGAGAGTCAGTGTTGTGCTTCCTGGAATTTTCAACAGCATCAGACATGTCAGCATCAAATGTACTTGTGCCTTTTTCAGAATCATCCGTGTCTTCTATCTTCACCATTAGACACTTGACTTCATCATCTGATGACTCCTCATCAGTCTTCCATTTTTCTTCTTCAGCAATAAGAACTTTATGTTCCAAGTTCTCTGCTTTCAGTTTCTCAATCAGCTTGTAGTACTTCCGCTTCCAGTATTCATCCAAGCCTTGTTTTTTTTTGTTTACATTCCTTTGCAAAATGATCAGTGCTCCCACAGTTAAAGCACTAACCTTTCCCTTTCTTATCAGTACCATGCTTTTTATCAGCTTCTGATCTTTTTGAAAACTTTCCACCCATCTTCTTCTGAAACTTTGAGAAGTTTCGGCCTAATTTCTCAAAAGTCTTTACAATCAAAGTTGCACTAGCCACAACCTTTTCAAGATCATCAGTGTTAGTTTTAGAGGAATCAGTGTCTGAATGGCTTTCAGTGTCTGAATCTGACACTAGCTTTTTGTTTGAGAACAAAGCTACAGATGTTTCACGCTGAGAATCCTTCATCAGCTCCTTTCTTTGAAGCTTGGATTCCTCATAGTATCGAAGATTTCCATAGAGACTTTGTATGTCCATAGTGTTGATCTTCTCACTATTTTTCAGCACATCAACATGGTTCTCCCAACCTGCACCCAGAGATTCCAAAAACTTCTGCACTAGAACAGTTCTATGTTTCAACTGATCTAATCTCCGTAGGTCATTAACGAGAGTATTGAATCTGTTACAGGTTTGAGTCAAAGTTTCACCTTTCTTTGCAAAAAAATGTTCATACCATCTGTTAAGATCATTTATTTGAGTAGCCTTGACTTCTTCAGTGCCTTCAAAAGATACAGTCAGAGTATCCATCATCTCTTTTGCTGAGATGCAATTTTGAACCAGCCCAAAGATATTGTATGGCAGAGCGTAGCTGATTGCAGCACGAGCACGAACCTCTAGACCATTTTTTCTTTTGTCATCTGCCGTCCAATTTTCTTTAGGCGTTTTCTTCATAGCACCATCAGGAACGTTGTTTTTCAGAGGCTGATACATCGGGACATATGGACCATTTTCGACGATGTCCAACATGTCTTCATCTACTGACTCTAAAGCATATAGAGCCTTTATTTTCCACATGGCAAAACTTGTTTCATCAAAAGGAGGAATTTTAGCGGAAGGATGATTTGATGAGTTCGACGAAGAAGAAGATGAAGCCATTTGTTTGATAACAAAAACCCGCTCTGATACCAATTGAAAAGCCCTAAGATCAATCAATTTATCAAACAATGACAGTAAATAAGAATAAGAAGAATTCACAAAGAAAAACTTTCACTAAGAAAGATAATCTCACAAAGAGATTATCGTGTGCGCAAAGCAACTATTAGGGTTTGTGAAAGGCGTGACCTTTCACAAACCGATACAAAAGATTATATACTGCTATTCTAGACAATCCCTACAAATCAGGGATATGCCAGCTAACTAATTTACGCTAACTATGCAAACAAGATAAATACAAGATCTGTTACAATACACTGAATAAACTAAACATACTGAGCTGCTGAAATGCTGATGCTGATACTGAGATATACGCTGATGCTGAAAGATTTATTTCAAACATCATCATATTTCAAGGTTTGACCTTACACTAACAGGTGGCTATGAAGGAGGAGCATCGGAAGAGTGAGCGAATAGTGGGTTTATTGGTGGCCCTGCATGAAGCGGGATGTGGCATGGTACGTCGAGCAGTGCTTGACCTGCAGGAAGGTTAAGGCAGAACATCAGAGACCGCATGGAAAGATGTAGCCGTTGGACATTCCGTTGTGGAAATGGGAAGATATCACGATGGATTTTATCACGAAGCTTCCCAGGACCGCGCGTGGTGTAGATTCGATTTGGGTCATCGTAGATCGATTGACCAAGAGTGCTCATTTTATTCCGATCCAGGAGAGCATTTCGGCCGAGAAATTGGCTGACATCTATATTAGGGAGATTGTGGCGCGGCACGAGGTGCCAGTATCTGTTATCTCGGACAGGGATGTGCGTTTTACTTCCAGGTTTTGGAAGAGGTTTCATGACGAGTTGGGTACTCGTTTGCATTTTAGCACCGCCTTTCACCCGCAGACAGATGGTCAGAGCGAGCGGACTATCCAGACTATGGAGGATATGTTGCGGGCGTGCGTGCTAGACTTCGGTGGTAGCTGGGATACTTATCTTCCCTTGGCTGAGTTCTCATACAACAACAGCTACCACGCGAGTATCGACCGCCCTCCATTCGAGATGTTGTACGGACGGAGGTGCAGGACCCCGATATGCTGGGGAGACGTTGGTCAGAGAGTTATGGGGAGCACCAAAGTGGTGCTCAAGACTACCGAGAGGATTCAACTGGTTCGGAGCAGGCTGCAGACGGTGCAGAGTCGGCAGAAAAGTTACGCCGACAAGCATCGATCAGACCTGGGGTTCTAGGTCGGGGATATTGTCCTCCTGAAGGTGTGGCCTTGGAAAGGCCCGAGATTCATTGGTCTGTTCAGGGTTGTAGCCCGGGTGGGCAAGGTGGCATATAAGCTGGGTCTGCTAGCCGAGCTAAGCCAGATCCACAGCACCTTCCATGTCTCCCAGCTGCGGAAGTGTCTCGTGGATGATTCAGCGGTGGTACCATTAGAGGATGTACAGGTTGATGACAGCCTGAATTACATTGAGCGCCCAGTCGTAATCCTCGACCGGAAGTCGATGGATCTGAAGAACAAGAGGGTGGAGTTAGTGAAGGTGCAGTGGAAGCACCGAAAGGGGTCCGAGTGGACTTTGGAGCCGGTGGAAGAAATGATCGAGCAGCAGACTTCGAGGACGAAATCTAAAATAAGTGGGGGAGATTTGTAGCACCTGGTTCCTGGTACGTAAAAATTTATCTAAGTAATTGTCCTTTTAGCCTTGGACTCGGCGAGTCATCGTTGTTTGATGAAAACCTAATTCCAAGGGTTTGCCCCCTATTTAAGCTAGCTTGTGCGACCCAAGCTCGCCCCCATTCTCCCTCAGAGCCATATATCTCGTCCAAGCTTTGTTTCCTTGTGAGTTTGAAGCATTTGGTGTGTCCTATTGATGTTTTGGAGTGGGAGGAAGAGTAGATCAAGAAGAAGAAGAGGAGGTCAAACATCTTTGAGCTATCTCAGTGTGTTCCCTAAGGTATAACTCGTTTTCCCCCTTGTTTTCATGCTTATTGTCCCTTATAGCTCCATTAAAGTCCTTCTTGAACCATTTCCAAGCTTGGGTAGGTTTGAGGGTTCGTAATAAGCTGATTAACCTTTAGATCTAGGCATGGTTGAGCTCCAAGAGATCAACCATGGATATCATATATCACAATAAATCTCAGAAAATAAATAGCATACAATTACACTAGCACATAACTCTAAACTTAATTCCGTGGACCATCTAGTCCTAGCTCTGTGGACCTTCCAATCCTAACTATGATATACACACAACATAAATCACATAAAAATAATGCAGTGCCACACATCACATAAATATCATACAATTACACTGGCACATAACTCTAAATACCACTCAAGGTAAAGTATAGTGAGAAGACTCACCTGCTACTGCCGACTAAAGAACAAGATCACGTTGCTCCGACCACCGACACGAACTCCACCACTAATTCACCGAAACCAATAAATACCAATAACAACCAAAATACCCCTGGAAGTCAACTGGTCGACTCTTGCTCAAAGTCAAAGTCCTCAGTTAAAGCCAACCCTCCTGACTGACTCTACTCGCCGAGTCAACCCACTGACTCGTGGAATCCCCATGCTCTGAAATTCCCATAACACGACTCACCTCGCCGAGTCCCATAACTCTGAGTCAAACTGTACTCTACTCAGTCAGTCATCCCTTGACTCACCGAATCTCAGCTTAACAAGAAAATGTTAGGACCTCAAGACTAGACTCGCCGAGTCCAAGAACAGACTCATCGAGTCCAAGGTTATCTTAAACCAACTTGCCGAATTGTTCTTCCAACTCGTCAAGTTTTTGCTTATCTTCATGCAACTCGTCGAGTGCACCCATGTGACTTGCCGAGTACCACTAGCTCTTAACCCATACAGAGGCTTTCCAAGCCATGCAGGGTCTCAAATCCGTAGATCAACTCTAATACAAGCCATCGATCACGTAAAGTGGCAAACTTTACGTGAATCCAAGGAGATCTAAGCATAATACACTCTCGGACTAAGGTTAGGGGCTAAAAGACTTCATTAACAGCTCTTGAACAACGACTTTATTCTCTTTTAGATCATCAATACTCTGGATCTGAGGTAGCAACCTCAGATCTAACCTCCAAACTCAAGATAGCACTAGATATACACCCAAAAATCCCAGAAATGATAGATCTAGATGGATAACAGCTCAAGCAACGAATCATTACCTCAAAAGAAGGCTCTAACAAAAGAATAAGTCAAAACCTTGAAAAGCCCCTTGCTCCAAGCCTCTTAATCTTCAAAGATCTCTTCAACAAACACCCCTTCAAGATCCAAATGTTCTCTAATTCTCTCACAACGAATATTAGGGTTCCTGGACTTCATGGGAGAGCAAAGAGGCTGGGGAGAGGGTATTATGTTCTTTATATAGGACCAAATCCCTGGGATTAGGGTTTTTCTCCACACAGCACCAACTCGCCAAGTCCAGCCACCGACTCGCCGAGTTGGCCACTAGACACGCGACCAGAATTGCGACCCTCTTCGCCAAGTCTCCCCATGGACTCGCCTAGTTGACCATTCACCTTTTCACTTTGAACCCTGAACTTTACACCCCTGAACTCGGGATGTTACTGTTTGGGTTTTGAGCAATCTAACACTCCTAAGTGTACATGCAACCCTAAATACCTTGGGTTTTGAGCAATATAACATACCTTTTGTTTGTGCTTGTCTTCATGAAGCTTGAGTGCCTAGTGCCCCAAGTGTGACACCTCAAATGGTTCACACAACACCATAAGCACTTGGAATAACTTAGAGAGAAATTAGAACAATTCAAGAATCGGCTTGCCCTCCATGCATCTAGTCGCCGATTTCTCACATCAATAAGATGCTTATATAGTTGTTACAATTAGGGTAAACCCTAATTGTCATGGCTTTTCATTTCCTTGGATCCATGGGTTCAAATACACCATTGAGCATCCATGGAGCATCTAATGGATTTGAGCCCAATTTGATAATCCATGGAGTATTAACCCACTATATAAGTATGGATGATTTACAAAATCAACCCATATATTTAATTAGTCTTCTTTTGATCACTTAATTAATTCTAAATCAATTTTTGATCAATACTAATTAAATAATCTTATTAATATATTAGAACTTATAATATATTAATAAACCTTAAGTGTTATTTCTCTCATTTTAGTCTATCCAAGTGCATGATGCCATGCAACCCAAATGGACCATGCCTGGTCGGGTCAAGTCTTACCAATTATAGTTATGGACTTAGACATTAATCCAATAGTCTCTCACTTGGATAAGTCTAAAACTATTATTGCAAGTATGACTTCAGAACCCGACTAGCAATCGTAGCTCTCAAAAGCTTCTGTCGATCTCTGACCTTGTCGATGAACTCTGACCTCTGTCAATGACTTGTCCATTAGATAAGTGATCATATATTCCTCCATTCTAGATATCATATAAACTGAGACATGGATTATAATCATTCTCTCTGTCCATTTTTTGTTTCCCGATTTCTGATTTATGACGACTGACTAATTGAACAAATCAAATCAGTCCAGGCCCGGCCGAACACTTACTTTTGTCATCACTAAATCATCGAGGGGCCCACAGATATCGCTTTTATCCTGAAGGTAAAAGGAATGGATAAACTTTGACTCATATGTTTGTACCGACTATTTGTTGAATCATACACAAAGGCACGTTTTATAACATCGAGTTAACAATGCGTTTACGTGCAATCAATGTATAACCAACTCATAGTCAACAACTCATATCTCTAGGTTTGAAGAATATAAGATATTATCATCTCATGATTCACTCGTGATAAAATCCATGAAGTGAATCCAAATGAGCGTGGGTTGAATCCAATACTCAGCCCTTATGAGTACTCATAAATGTTGTAGCAACTATTGCATTGTCTAAAGCACTTTAGACAAATCATACAAGCCAAATTCACGACAGTCTTGATTCATATCTACTTCCAACATATGACCGACTGTGGATGGTTTGAATAACCTAGTCATTCGGGAGAATGACCTAGTAATTCTGGAAGTCAAAACATGCAAAGTGAAACACAAAATAATACTAGTCCTATATGGCCTCAACACTTTGAGCGTAAATAAAACACCTTTTATCTAAGCACCATATTGATCACTGAGTATTCATGTTTCGATTAATCAACTTAATACTTGAATTTAAACAGTAGTGATGCCATGCTCCAAGCATGCATACTATGTTTCTCTAAACAATAGCTATGCAATACTCCAAGTATGCACACTATGTTTAGATATGGTCATCTCTTTGTGAAATGTATATCAATTGAACATGACTTTAATGATTCTCATTTCACAATCCCAATCCTTATTGTAAATGTAAGAATACAAAGTTCTTGTCATTTACCGTAATCTATGAAATGATCCTCTTGTAATGATATTCACACAAGTCACAAAGCCTTGGCAACAAACATTACAAAGTATTCCAATGGAAAACAATTCCATGGATATGAAGTCTCAAATTCAAAGTACATTCCTTTGAACATCCTTCTTTGCATTAAGTTCTTTAATCTTACACAGATTCAAAGAATAACCTCCACCTATGGAAACAATTCCATATTCCTATCTTGACCATCACTTTTGAACAAGAGTTGCCTCTTTCCAAAATATGTCAATACGATCCTTACTCTATACTTCCAATTGTCCATGAGTAACCAAACTTTGGAAAACCCCAAATAGTTCTCGACAATTGCTTAATCATCTTAGTCATATCCAGTTCTAATCCCTTTTCCCTTTTTAACGCCCTAAGCATTAGGAAAATTTAGAATGGATGAATATTATAACACATGCAATCGATCCTATATCCAAAGCATATGGGATACGATTCATGCTATAAAATTTTTATTTGCCATGTTCTCATAATTCGAACTATGAAGAGGGATGTCGTAATCATAATCGAATTTTGAGAAAGCAACATTTATAGAAATTCCTTATGTTGAACCATTCCAACATAACATTCATATATATTCTTGACTAAAGTTGATTAAAATCTCAATCTAAGCTTGTAGTGTAGCACCTGGTTCCTGGTACGTTAAAATTTATCTAAGTAATTGTCATTTTAGCCTTGGACTCGGCGAGTTGTAGGTCCGACTCGCCGAGTACGTACGCGGTCCGGGGGCACGCTTAAGTTGGCAACTCGGCGAGTCCATATCCTGGACTCGGCGAGTCATCGTTGTTTGATGAAACCCTAATTCCAAGGGTTTGCCCCCAATTTAAGCTACCTTGTGCGACCCAAGCTCGCCCCCATTCACCCTCAGAGCCCTATATCTCGTCCAAGCTTTGTTTCCTTGTGAGTTTGAAGTATTTAGTGTGTCCTATTGAAGTTTTGGAGTGGGAAGATGAGTAGATCAAGAAGAAGAAGAGGAGGTCAAGCATCTTTGAGCTATCTCAGTGTGTTCCCTAAGGTATAACTTGTTTTACCCCTTGTTTTCATGCTTATTGTCCCTTATAGCTCCATTAAAGTCCTTCTTGAACCATTTCCAAGCTTGGGTAGGTCTGAGGGTTCGTAATAAGCTGATTAACCTTTAGATCTAGGCATGGTTGAGCTCCAGGAGATCAGATCTACTGTCTTTTTGGAACCATATTACATGAAAGCCCTAGATCTACCCTTTTGGTGCATTTTGGACCCCAAAACCCTCATGGTTGCCTATTTACACGTAAAGTTGGAAACGTTACATGTAAATCAAGCCCCAGGATCACGGATCTATGTATGGCATGAGCTGGATTCTAGCAGAATCGACCATATAATAATTGCATGGTAACGACTCAGCGAGTCGTTCATCGGACTCGGCGAGTCGAGACGCGAGTCCCCGAGTTTTCCCCCTTTTCGTTATGGCGAGTAGTGTAGTGAGTCCGGGGTGGACTCGGTGAGTTGGAAGCCGAACTCATCCATGAAGGAACTTGGCGAGTAAATGCCCTGACTCGGTGAGTTCAAGACAATCTTCTTAGATCAAGAACAGACTCGACGAGTTGTTCATACAACTCGGCGAGTCACAACGTAGAGTGTTCTTCGGATGAAGGAGAACTCGGCGAGTTGTTCATACAACTCAGGGAGTAGGATGCAAGACTATTAAGACTTGGGTATAGAGAAAGGGACTCGGTGAGTCAGCAAGCCAACTCGGCGAGTCTAGTCAACTGGCAGTTGACTATGACTTAACTCATGACTTGTTAAGGGTAAATGGGTAATTTATCCTGAGGACGGTTAGCAGGATTTGACTAAGTGTTTGGTGGGAATTACAGCCGGAGGATTTCCGGAGCAGCAGCAGTAGCAGACAAACTAATCCCACACAGATCAGCAGCTACTACGAGGTTAGTTACCTTCCAGTAGCGGTGGGTCTAAGGCCACAATGCCGGCCCACCAGTAGGAGATGTATGATAGATGATTGTCTTTGTGATATCATCTAGGTTTGCTACTACCTGATATGTTATATGCAAGCATGATACGTTATATGTGATAGTAGTAGAGTTCGGTTGTTAGGACCGAAGGGTAGTCAGACACCTCAGATACGTCTGACAGTATGTGATTATATGTTTGCATGCTGGCTTGTTATGTTTTATGCGATAGACGTAGTAGGAGGGGACCAATCCCCGAGTTCGGTTGCTAGGACCGAAGGGTAGTTCAGGCACCCCAGATATGTCTGATAATATGTTATGTTATGATAGATGTGATAGTAGCAGTAGGGGGTGAAATAGTCCCTGAGGTTCGGTTGTCAGGACCGAAGGGTAGTCAGCATCCCATAATGGCTTGACATGGGTAGTCAGCACCCCAGAATGGCTTGACACGGGTAGGTTGGCACCCCATAATGGCCGTACCGGGTAGGTCGGGCACCCCAGAAATGCCTGGCAATATGTATGATATGTGATTGTATGGTATGTGGTATGATGGGGGAACTCACTAAGCTTCGTGCTTACAGTTTTCAGTTTTGGTTTCAGGTACCTCTTCTTCGAAGGGGAAAGAGCTGGCGCGGTAGCGGCCCATCACACACATGTTTCGTATTCCGCATCATGAGATCTTCTTGGGGATTTGTACTCTGACATTATTATATTTTATGAAATGTTTTCCAGACATGTGATATCTTTATAGAATGTTATGATCAGTAAACGTTTTAATTCGAATGTTTTGCTAACTATATGTTTTCAAAAATGAAATTTTTGGCTCGTATTTTGGGGTGTTACATGTAGAATTGGAATGAAGTATAAATTTCTCTCCGTTAATTATAGTAAAACAACTTTTCAAAGAGAGTTAAAACTTTTGTTTTCTATAATTAACATTGCTAACTTGCAACGTAATCATCATGCTCCCACTAGCATAATGATTATTATCTAACTAGCATAACACTTTATGCTCCCACTAGCTTTGACATGTACCTAGAAATCAGTCAGATTTCAGATACTAGATTGCCTTGATAAGACTTTATCAAATCATACACCTGGAGTCTAACCCTTTCCTTAGATAGTCACATGTGAGTCAAAACCTTTGCCATTCTCATTAGTTAGTGTGCCGGTTAACCACACACGCTCGACTAACGACATGAGAATGCAAACTTCACACTTGCTATCCACTTAAATCTACCTAGTGAAAGAGTTTCCTCACTATCATTTTCATGAATCGGAGAGAAACCTTATGAAACTTAGATTTTGATGGTGTATGTGTTCCTATCCATCTAAATTTGACATAACCATAATCACACGGCAAGGTTAATGACAAATCCAAATTCATATGGACTGAACTTGTGTAGTCTTAATTTCTTGCCACCTGGTAGCACAAGGGCCTGCCATTGCTTCCAAGTTGTTATGCAACCAGTTGAGAACTCTCAGAACTCCAATGAAAAACCAACTTTAACTGGAATGGGCACAGAATATGTCAACACGATAAGTTACAAACCTTAAGTCGTGGCCTAGTGATTAACAAAACTCTTGATTAGTTCTCGAATCTATCTTAAGATCCTTTTAAGACTCCCACTGACCTCTTGACATATAATATTCTCTTTGTCAAGAACCATTCCTTGACAAAAACGAATATTCAAGAGTTAGTGCAGATTCTTATCAAGTTAAACACTTCTCACAACTGGTCTTAGTTGGTCTTTGTTTTATCCAAAACATCACAACTTACCAATTTCAAATGTACAAGAGTAAGAACACATTTTACTCTACATTTAACAAGTGTTTTAAACCTTTCTTAAGATTATGTCACTCAAGGCTTAATCTTGGAGTATGACTCTAAGATTTAATTTTGAAACGAAGTATAATTTATCTTTTGATCTAACCATTTCAACAATTCACGATTCCTCTCCTTAGTCAAACAAATTGAACTAAGGTGTCCTCAGAGGATCAATTGTGACATGGTTTCTTAATCACTAAGATAATCATAAAACAAGATACTCAAGTACTCTCCCATCTCTTCAGATTAGAGAAACTTTTATCTTTCTGCCTTATTTGATTCTTCTTACTCATTATGTCTAGCATTGAAACTTCTCCAATGATCCAGAACTATACTTAAACTTGTTAGTATAACCATATTTACTAAACTTTAGTAGATCATAATGAATAATCTTATCAACTTTGTGGTGGACCTGATCAGCGCACACCCAAGTGTATCTGATCCCTTTGTCCTTCACTTGATTCACATATACATGTGAACAAGGAATTAGACTTAATTTTCCTAAATATAAAAAAAATCTCATGATCATACAATACAAGTTGCATGATTCCAAGTTTCTATCCAACTGAAACTTGGGCGATGAGAATCTTTCCTTATTTGGTAAATTATGACACTTCCACTAATGAAAAAATCAAATCCATTTACCCATATTGCTTATCAATGGAAACATCTAATCAACAATTTTTCACAAATGCCATTGTAAGGATACTTAAAATAAATAAAATCAAAACCATTTTTCTTTTATTTTAAAACTTTGCGGAAAAATTTATCCTTACAATCCATATGGAAAACTTGTTGTTATCTATTCCTAAGCAATATATCATAACTCTTAAGTAACAACTCAAAATTCTGATCACCGAACCATGCGATCGAAATCCATCTTCGCGATCAGAATCAACATATACTTCCTATAAGTTTCTTCACCTTTTCTTTGATTATTAAAACATCAACATATGACCTCGTCACATTATGCAATAATAATCTCATAATAGAAACTTAATAGAGTTAGACAATGGACTTTACCTGAAGTAGAGTCAAACCTATTGACTTTACCATCCTTAAGATGTTTTAGGTAAATTTAGCAGCTTCGCAACGAATGTCTTTCCTTTGGAAACAAAATCATATGGACTCTTTGGAAATGGTACATGGGACTATCACAGACTTAACCTTTCTCTTTACCATTTGGTCAACCGAGTTGACTATGGCCGATCCCTTTCCATTGGGAAGAGAAAGTTTTTCCTGGACCTCCAATGTCACCATTTTCAATGTCCAAATAGGTTTGGAAAGTAGATCTTCCAATCCAATTTGCTTTACTAATGCTCCAAATCATTACTGATTTAGCATCATCAAGCAAATAGGTAAGATCATTAAGGGTCTTGTCGCGACCTGTCATAAGGGAGTGACTGAAGAACCAAGTCAGCAGCCAGCTAGCTCGAGACTTCGACACCCGACTCTCCCGACTTGTCAATATGTGGCTTAATCCCCATGATCTAACCACATATGGACTTTGCTTGCCAATAGGGATTGAGTGACTTAGAACTTATCAAGTCTTAAAACTTGCGGGATAGGGAGATTTATTGGAGGAGGTGGATGAAGTGAAGTATGATTTCTAGTCCCACAAATGCCCAACAAAGGGATTGATCTTTGACCTTGATTCACATTTTGGATATCATCTTCATTAGGAAGCTTGTTCCTAAAGATTTGGGAAGACCATAGCTGTCTAAACTAGACATCTATAATGGGAGAAATTCAAGTTAGTTGATTTAAAGTCCTTAATATAACACCCAATATGAAATATTAAGGCTAGGACCCAACAACCTATTTATAACTGGAAGAGGGATGCCGTAATCCAAATTATAATATAGTTGAAGGTAGGTAAATGACGATTTACCAATTTCCACCATGAAAACGAAATATTTTATTATTAGGTTTTATTGGTTTTGAAACTCGTATATCTTTTAAGATACATTGAACTTTCAATGGCATGTTTGAATCTCGATTGTGCCCTCTCAAGTTTGTGATTGGGATGTCGAGGATCACAAACAAGGTGTGAATAACCATACAAATTGACTTGGTATCCTCAACAATATTACCTAATCGATGTGCCGGTTAACCACACACGCTACACCGATCTGTAATAAAGTCAAGTTACCCTTTGCCACTCTTACTAGTCCATGTTAGTGTCCCAGTTAACCATACACGCTCCACTAACGACTTGGTAAGGTACAAAGTGTAATTTTATGGGCTAGCACCTTTTCACATTTTCCTAAGTAACTAAGATTGGGAATTTATAAATGTTTAGTTACTTGGTATTTTTCATTATACTTTTAATGAAGGGAGAATTATAGTCCATTCCTACCCGTTCGGCTAACGACCCTCCACCAGTCAAGGAAGCGGTGGGTGAGAGTGGACACCCATTAAACTGCCATTTTATAGGCAGTAACCTTATACCCCCCTTATAGACCGGCTTCGTGAATGAGGCCTACTAACGGTAAGATTGACTTCCTCTTATACATATCTATATAATTAAAATTATAATAATAGTATAAGGGTTGAATTTTAAACTTTTTAAAATTTCAATGTTCAATTTGGAATTAAAGTATACATGAGGAGTAACTTTTCAAATTCCAAAACTTGAGGGCATGTTTTGAAACTATTTCAAGACTCTTTAAATCATAACTTATGAGTTTAATGGTTCATTAAAATGAAGACTCTTCATTTTAATGTAACCCCTTATTCTTTAAAAACACTTTAAAGAAGTGTCTCTTTAACATCCATAACTTGAGGACAAGTTATGGAGTCATTAAACTATTTAATGGAAAAAAACTCATACATTTTATGTAACCTACAAAACTTTTATGAGTTTTTAAGTTTCATAAATATAACTTTTCACATAACCTGAAGACAAGTTACAAAAACATATTTTATGAACTTCTTTTAGACTAATATCGATTGAAAACAACTAAAACATAATTTTTTCATTATCAATCTAAACTAACTCATAAATCAAGGAAACATAAAATTTTTGAAAATTCATTACTTGAGGACAAGTTATGAACTCCATACAATTTTCAACTAGATCACGAATTATTCATAATCAACAATTTTCAAGAATAACATGAACACATATAAACTTGAAACTTTTGTTATAGCATTGAAATTGGTTTAATATAATCATTACCACATTCAAAAGAAGTTTTATAAGCCCAAAACAGTCAAAGGTAATGATTCTAGACCAATTCCAACACAAAAACTTGAAAATATGCTGTCTGGGGGTCCAACTCGTCGAGTGCATGAACAAACTCGGCGAGTTGGATGCATTTTGCCTTGGACTCATCCAGTCCCTTCATGGACTCGGCGAGTCTGCTAGGCAGACAACACCAAAAGTCGATTTTTAAGCAGTTTAAGCAAGTACAACAAGAAAACAAGCCTAGGCTCTGATACCACTATTTGGGTTTTGAGCAATCTAACACTCCTAAGTGTACATGCAACCCTAAATACCTTGGATCTATGTTTTCTCTATTATACATGCAAATATCAACTTTCCAAGGTATTGTTCTATTCTAGCATACAAAACTTTGAATAACACAAGTTAGAATAACATACCTTTTGTTGGTGCTTGTCTTCTTGAAGCTAGAGTGCCTAGTGTGCCAAGTGTGACACCTAAAATGGTTCACACAACACCATAAGCACTTGGAATAACTTAGAGAGAAATTAGAACACTTCAAGAATCGGCTTGCCCTCCATGCATCTAGTCGCCGATTTCTCACATCAATAAAATGCTTATATAGTTGTTACAATTAGGGTAAACCCTAATTGTCATGGCTTTCCATTTCCTTGGATCCATGGGTTCAAATACAACATGGAGCATCCAATGGGTTTGAGCCCAACTTGATAATCCATGCAGCATTAGCCCACTATATAAGTATGGATGATTTACACAATCAACCCATATATTTAATTAGTCTTCTTTTGATCACTTAATTAATTCTAAATCAATTTTTGATCAATACTAATTAAATAATCTTATTAATATATTAGAACATATAATATATTAATAAACCTTAAGTGTTATTTCTCTCATTTTAGTCTATCCAAGTGCATGATGCCATGCAACCCAAATGGACCATGCCGGGTCGGGTCAAGTCTTACCAGTTATAGTTATGGACTTAGACATTAATCCAACGGTTAGAATTCTCCCCTACTTAAATTAGGCTTCGTCCTCGAAGCCTGCGGCAACACAACTCCAGAAACTACTCTCGCAATGCACCACCTGGCATTAACCAAACCAGGTTCCTTAAAACACGACCACCGAAACCCAAAACCTAACTCTTCCCCTCCGGTGCCCAAACCACCACCTCATCCTCTGATACCCACACTTATCAACTGAGTATCACTCCATGATACTTCACTCGCTCCAAATCACAACGATCGCTTGAACCTTACACAACTAGACATCACCCGGACCACCGGGTTCTGACCCGATACCAAACTGCTATCCCTTTCCTTGATTAGCATAACCTTTATCGAATTCACTTCTGGGACTCATCCCGCTTTCAAGCCGAATCCAACTCTTTTCTTTCCGTGCTGACAGGATGACCCATCCTAGAGATCCTGAACAACTATCCTGAGCTCCCCTCTGCAATCGCATACACATGCTGAGCCTGCTCTACATCCTCGGGATGGAAAAACCCGACATACTGACGATACCCTCCGACATCCCCAGGATGAATTACAACTATATACATAACCTCCTAATCACAACCATACTTAAATCCAAGGCTCTCTTCTTGCTTTCTTTCGAACTCCTCTGGTCCTAAACCACCGGAGATTCTTCCGCAACCTTAACAGACACCCAACCCAGATGCACTTCCATACCACTGTCACAGACACAGTGTTCAACCACCATACTCTTAATCATCCATTCTCACTATGGCTTTCACTTCCGTGAACCAACACTCCTCCTGGAGTTATATACCTTTCTCTTTCCTTACCTAAGGAAATCTACTTGTCAACCTTGCCACTTCAGACATGTGTCACGGTGCTCACACCCCACTCTACACTATCCCTAGTAGAGTAACCGCTACTCCATGTATCGTACACGCTCTAAATCTGCTCGCAAGGACTCTCGGGTACATGTACCACCTCTTCCCAAAAAATGGGGGTCCGACACCTCCTCCTATATAACAACTCAAAGGGTGGCATACCAATGCTCGAATGATGGCTGTTGTATAGGAAAACTCAGCCAAGAGTATATACGTGTCATAACTCCCTACGAAATCTAATACACATTCCCGAAGCATGTGTTCAAGCTTCTAAATCGTCCGCTCGCTCTGAAGTTTCCTCAGACATCACCATGATAAACTCTAGCTCATTTCTCGTATCCCACTTCGATATTGAGCACCAGGTCAGCTTCTGACTCCACAGCTGAACCTCCAAATATCACCTATAACATGATCCAAAATATCTCACTAGCTTCCTCCCCGTGACCACTATCCCGACCTAGTGACTCACAAGTCACGAAATTCTCTTTTCCTCATACGAAAAATACAATCCAGCCGAGGATTGTCTCAACTCTGACCACCAGTTCCACCCTTGGTTCAACCACTAGGCTCCAAAAGCTCTAGCTACTGAAGCCTAAGATTCTTCTACATCATACCCTGATCAAGGAACACTTCAACCTCACACTCTCTTGCCGTCTAGTGAGTATTACGGATCGTCGCAATAACACGACAGCCTCTGACTAGTGAGTACTATGGCTCCCCATAGCACCACAACACCAACTGACTAGTGAGTACTACGACTCCCCATAGTACCACGACTCCCTCTCTCTGACTTGTGAGTACTACGGCTCCCCGTAGCATCACAACACCCTCTGAATAGTGAATACTACGGCTCCCTGTAGCTTCACCCCATACTCTCATTCTCATCCCAACGACACACTACGTCCACTAACTCATGATCCATAAACTATCATAGATAGCTACACACACTTGTCCCACATATGCATCACAGACTCGGGCGGCAACCGTTATAACAAAAATACTTAACTCTGCGGAGATCCCCTTTCTTAAATAATCCCTCTTGATGTTAATACCCGAAGGGTTCCTACTGGAAACAAAATTACATAATTCACCACTGGTCGTCTCAAACTTAAGATTCTAAATGACTCTGAGATCGGGACTTTATTCCCAGTCACCACGGAACACCATTACAGTACATCACAATGTCCTACCTCAACCACTGATCTCCTACTCCCAACACCACATAGATACAACAATTCGTTCCATCTGATCTCCATAAATAATTCTCCTTTTTACCCAATGCGCAACTTCAGTGTGTCCAAACACTCAATTGGAATACAAAGAAAGCGTTAACGCTTCAGAACACGCTGGTGATCCTCCGAAACCCTTTTCCCTACTGCTCAATCCAAGCAGGACTACACATTCTGGCCCAGGGTTAACTGCTTGATAATCTTTTATCCAGAAGTTCTCAACCGTCATACCATCATTACGAGTCTTCCCTTTGAAACAACCCTAGCCACCACCAAATTCCTGACCGTTTGCCAACTGCCGATGAGACACCCATCCTTTCTTAGACACATACCACATGCATTATCTCACTTTGCTCCTTTCCTTGATCATCAATGACCTTGGCCTCATGAATTCAAGCCGCAAATTTCTGTATCCAACCCTTAACCTCTCTTGCACAAATCTCTGATTCCCTCAATAACATACCCGGTTCTCCCCCACTTAGGGTTTGAACCATCACCAATTGATGCACACACCATCCCACACACTGCTTTCACTAGCAATATCGCACCTACCCTTAGAAGGTGCTATGCAACGCCCGATAATCTCCTTTAAAGAGATCAAGCAACCTCGAATACCCTGAATCTCAGAAGAAATCCTTAGGAACTTCTCATCATGATTGACTCTAGTCATTCAAAGTCCCATACCATCCCAATACCGAACATTTCAACTATCTAGTAATATCACCGACTCTTAGACTGAAACAATAAATCATCGTACTCCTCAACCTCGACTTCTCAACCCAAGTTCCAACACTTGAATCATCACAAGAACAAGGACTCCACGCCCATACTCAATATTCATCATATATAGAAGAGCCGCTGCCCTGATATACTCGTCTGGATTGCCCACTGATACCGCTACCACACACCTTACTATACTCAAATAGGGTGCAACGTGGTCCTTGACCACCTCAGTCCCAACCGACTACCTGCTCATGATATATCTTTACCTCCCGGCACACATGCTTCCTGATACTCTGGTGGAAAATCATCATAAATGCCAAACCGCAGGGTTTTACTCCTAAACACCAAAACCAAAATCTCACATTACTCCTGTTTCCCACAGAAACATAAATAGCACCCATCAGGTCACAGAAGGTGACATCTCCTCCATTGACTGATTGCTCACTCAGGCCGCAATCCCCCATAAATGCCTTTTCTATAAATCCCTGAGTCTTGCGACTACATCTGACATCTTTCCAATAATACTCTGAAATGCTCCCGACCTCCCTCTCAAGAGATGCCTCTTCGGACTCAATCATGGCCGTTAGGCCTAAAACCCCATCGCGTCAAAACTCCACCAATCAATCCTGATCGGACAATCAGAGAATCACAAGCATCAATTGCTAAGAACCATGGTACTCAGCCCCTGGCATCTCTTCTTAATCTGCTACAATGTATGGTACTCGAACCATGACATCACTCCTCAATCTGCTATGATGTATGGTACTCAAACCATGACATCACCCCTCAATCTGCTACGATGTGTGGTACTCGAACCATGACATCACAACTCAATCTGCTACTTAGAACCTTTAGAATACTCCTTGTATCGAGTATGGCTCCTCTGCTTTCGGTAGTACGGGCCCATACTACCTACCACATCTACCCATACTTTCCACACGGACCATTCCAGAGCTCCTAAATAGCTGCTCAACCTTCTCGTTCACTAATTCGGCCACGCGTGCTCGCTCCTCAGCGAAATGCTCTACTCTGCCAGCTACGGTCACCCCTATTTCTCCGCCATCAGATGCTGAAGAGCACCTAATGATGCCAGTCATCTACCTCCTGAATATCGTCATATTCACTTGGTAGCTGACTCCCATCATTGAGAGTTCCACAAAGCACGAAGCAAGCAGCATTCACGCATCGAAGAATACATAGACCTCACTCTGCATGATAACTCTGCATGCTCTGCTCATTCTCAAGGTACCACCGAACTCTGCAACGCTGCCCCTTGTGGGTTCTAACTATTCTTCGATAAACAACACAATACTCATCTAGGCGTCTCTCCTAGATTACTCCTGTACTCAATTCCCCTAAAAGGATTGCAACTGAATACTATCACTCATACTCAAAAGCACATCATAGATAACAGCAACTCCTAGGCTAAGGCATCGCAAATCAGGCCATTGTAGTCCTAAGATATGAAATACCTAGCCTATCTCTAGCATGCATAATATCTATAAAATGTATCATAAATATCTCATAACACAAAAGTAAGGGTATTTTGGGAAATCACCGTTTGGGCTTTGGCTGATTGTACACACTACTCTTTCTCGCTTTCTCTTTAAACTCTTATTCATCATTTACAAAATCATTTCTTGAAAACTTTTCTTACTTCCTCAGTTTTAGTCTAGATTTATCCGAAGGTGCATCCGACTCCCTCAAACCATGGCTCTGATGTAACACCGCAATTTTTCAAACAAAATTTTGAAAATCAAATTAGTTTATCTCTTTAACACTTTTCATAAAAATCCCATTTGTTTAAGTCGCAATACATAAATCTTTTGTTCAATCGATTAATAAACTAGGATCTTCAAAACAAACGCTTCCCCTGGTGTGTACAATCGAGCCGGTACCGTCCCGTGAACCTGAGAAACCTGAAACACATAACACAAAACATTGTAAGCACGAAGCTTATTGAGTACCCAAAATACAACTCTAACACATATTAGCCACTTAAGGCTATAACTTTGTGGGCCCTTGGGCCCCAACTCTGTGTGTCTCAGTGGGACCCTCCAGTCCCAACTTTCTATGGACCCTCTGGTCCTAACTCTATGGACCCAAAGGTCCTAACTCTGATAACTCATAATCATGGATATCATATATCACAATAAATTTTAGAAAATAAATAGCATACAATTACACTGGCACATAACTCTAAACCTAACTCTGTGGACCTTCTGGTCCTAGCTCTGTGGACCTTCCGGTCCGAACTCTGATATACACACAACATAAATCACATAGAAATAATGCAGTGCCACACATCACATAAATAGCATACAATAACTCTGTCACATAACTCTAAATACCACTCAAGGTAAAGTATAGTGAGAAGACTTGCCTGCTATTGTCGACTGAACAACAAGATCACGCTACTCCGACCACCAACACGAACTCCACCACTGATTCACCTAAACCATTAAATACCAATAACAAACAAAATACCCTTGGAAGTCAACTGGTCAACTCTTGGTCAAAGTCAAAGTCCTTAGTCAAAGCCAACCCTCCTGACTTACTTTACTCGCCGAGTCAACCCACTGACTCGTCGAGTCCTCATGCTCTGAAACTCCCATAACACGACTCAACTCGCCGAGTCGCCCCAAGACTCATCGAGTCCCACAACTCTGAGTCAAACCGTACTCAACTCACTGAGTAATCCCTTGACTCGCCGAGTCTCAGCTTAACCGGAAAAGGTTAGGACCTCAAGACTAGACTCGTCGAGTCCAAGAACAAACTCGCCGAGTCCAAGGCTATCTTCAACCAACTCGCCAAGTTGTTCTTCCAACACGCCGAGTTTCTTCCTATCTTCATGCAACTCGCCGAGTCCACCCATGTGACTTGCTGAGTACCACTAGCTCTTAACCCATACAGAGGCTTTCGAAGCCATGCAGGGTCTCAAATCCATAAATCTACTCTTATACAAGCCATCCATCACATAAAGTGGCAAACTTTACATGAATCCAAGGATATTTAAGCATAATACACCCTTGAACAGGGACTTTATGCTCTTTTGGATCATCAATACTCTAGATCTGAGGTAGTAACCTCAGATCTAACCTCCAAACTCAAGATAACACTAGATTTACACGCAAAAATCCCACAAATGATAGATCTAGATGGATAAAAGCTAAAGCAACGAATCATTACCTCAAAAGAAGGCTCCAACAGAAAAATAAGTCAAAACCTTGAAAAGCCCCTTGCTCCAAGCCTCTTAATCTTCAAAGATCTCTTCAACAAACACCCCTTCAAGATCCAAATGTTCTCTAATTCTCTTACAACGAATATTAGGGTTTCTGGACTTCAAGGGAGAGCAAAGAGGCTCGGGAGAGGGTATTATGTTCTTTATATAGGGCCAAATCCATGGGATTAGGGTTTTCTCCACACAACACCAACTCGCCGAGTCCAGCCACCGACTCACCGAGTTGGCCACTAGACACGCGACTTGAATCGTGACCCTTCTCGCCGAGTTTTCCAATGGACTCATCGAGTTGACCATTCATCTTTTCACTTTGAACCCTGAACTTTGCACCCCTGAACTCGGGATGTTACAGAAAAACAGCTTAATCCGTTTGTACGCTGGGCATAACCAGCTGTATGCAGCGCGTAGTGCCCAAACCTTCAGTACGCTGCATGTACCAGGGTGGTATGTTGGTCGTACGCAACTCAGTTGGGCCTTAAGTTGTTTTGGGCATTTGGGCCTTCATTCGTCATTTGGTTGTTTTGCTTGACTGGATTCTGTGAGTTATATGCCTTTTTACCTATTTGGGCCATGGTCTTATTGATTAGGTCTTATTGGGCCAAGGGGCCCATTAAGGATATTGGACTTGGACTTTGGGGCCCAATTTTATGAAAAGGGTAATTGGGCCTTGGACTTTGGGTAATTAAAGCCCTATTATTTATTGTATTATGATTGTTGTTATTCAGCTTAGGAGGCTGCAAATTATTAGGAGGGCAGTAGTCGTTTTCATCGGATGGATGTGAGTCTTCTCACCATACCTATGGGTCTACGGCACCAAGGTCGACCTATTATGTATACATGTTGTATGTGTGTTATTTATTTATGAATTGTTATGTTATGTGATGTTATGTTGGTATGGAAGACCCTAGGAGAGCCCATGGCACTGGATATAAGACCATGTGGGGTAGCCCATGGCATACCTAGGTAAGACCATGTGGGTTAGCCCATGGCATTGGATGTAAGGCCATGTGCGGTAGCCCATGGAAGTCCTAGGTAAAGACCATGTGGAGTAGCTCATGGCATTCTTGTTGATTGTATTGCATGGTTTATGTGGCATGTGGTAGCTTGAATTAGCTATCAGGATATGTGTATGTGTTTGCGTGTGGTGTGCTCTGGGAAACTCACTAAGCATTTCGCTTACAGGTATTTAACTTGTTTCTGGTACTTCTGAGCCCATGGGTAAGGGCCCGACGTAATGACTTGGTGCGCACTCTATCTCTCTTTTTAATGTATTTAGGACCCTGTGACGTCTTAAAAAGGAAAACAAAGATGTAATGAATATTAATTTGAAAACATATGTGTGGGAATCTGTGATTTATGAGATTGTTTTGGTTAACTAAAAAGTGAAAAATTTTCTTTGTAAAATTGGGTCGTTACATGTTAATTTAATAAAGTTAAATTAATGTTTTTGATACATATGAATATTTAGAAAAAGTGTTGTAAAGTTTAGAAATGAAATGACCCAAAAACCAAGGATTCTCACCTTAACCGAAAACCCTCACATGATTTAACACATCGGACCACAAACCATTTACGGCCGAGAAACTCGGACCGCAAACGCACGAGACCGAGAACTACCTTCAGCAAAAAACCACATCGGAGGGTTTGCTCTTTTTCGGCTAATAGCACATAATAGCTAGATATTTTGCTAGATAATTATGTGTGAAATCGCCACATATTGCACCTATTTATATAAAAGAGCCAAAAACAACCCTCATTCTCTCTTATTTCAGCCGAAAAGTACACTTCTCTCTAAAGATCATCAACCGAACTCTTCCCTCTCCTCTCAAGAACACTTCAACCGAAAAAACTCTTTTCTCTCAAGTATCTTGCAAAGATCACTTGAATCTTCATAAGTTCATACCGATTTCCTCAAGTATTTATCATATCTTTTTTAAAATCATCATCCACTCTCTTGATTCCCAACCGAAATCACCCAAAACTCATTAGTTTTCACGAAGAACACGAAAAACACCCATACGCTATGAATCACGCAGAACGGCGAATAAAATACAACCCTACATAAATAAGCAAATAACTAGACAACAATGAAATGAAAACATACCCGCAACTGCATCCGGTTCTGCCCTGACCTCCTCTGCTGTTAGCTGAAAAGCGCACCCCTAAGCTCTCGGAGGCTGTGCTCCACCCTGGCCCCCGCCAGTAGTCCTTAAAGTGCTTGGTGTTGGAACCTGCACCCGTCAGGACAGTTGGCCCTCAGGTGACCAACCTGATGGCAATGATAACAAATCCTCAAATCCTGAACCGGGGTTGACTGCCGACAATCCCTCGCATATTGCCCCTCTCTCCTGCACTTGCAGCACTCACCCCCAGACCTACAAACTCCTGTATAATCCTTCTCTCACTTCTCACAAGTACGGCTGCTCTGACCTCCCAACCTGGAATCAACAGTCTTGGACCATTTCAGAACCGGCTGCGACTGCACCGGGGCCTGCCTCTGCTCACGCAATTGCATCTCAATCTCCAACATACGCCATCGACTGGCCTCCTGCAACTCCAGCAAGATCTCGCACCTCTGCATGGACACAAACTGCCTGATATCCCTCTTGAGCTTACTCAGATAACGAGACATATGAGCCTGCTTTGACGCAAACTCCGGACAGAACATCGCCCTCTCAGTGAACATCCTAGAGACCTCCGTTACTGACTCCGAATCCTGCTTCAGTAACAAGAACTCATGAGCGAGTCTCTCCCTCTCAACCTGTGGAACATAACGGGTACTGAACATATCCCAGAACTGATCCCAAGTAATCGTAGCCCACTGCATATCCGAATAAGATCATGTAGTCAACCTCCACCTATCCTTTGCCCCATGCCTCAAAAGGTTCAGAGCACACCTCACCCTCTGATCCGTAGGGCATGAACACGTGAATAAACAATCCTCCACATCTGACAACCATCTCATAGCAATGATCAGATCCTGAACTCCAACAAAAATAGGGGGCTTCGTATTATCGAAGTCCCGATACTAAAAACTCCGACCGGCTCCTCCACCTGCTGCTGTTACAGTCGCTGTGGCAGCCGTCTCCGCAAGAGCTGCATAGCGCTCATCAAAGTACTCAACCATGACGGTCTTGATCAACCCAAACATCTCCGACATCTCCGCCTTGAACATAGCAGCAATCCCATCATGCAGGATCTCACGAATCCTGACATCCAAGTCACTCGTATTCATCTGACCAATGACCTCGGGTGGTACTGATCCACCCTGACCGCCCTCTCCGGATCCAGATCCTGACCCGGATCCACCCCTGGCATGCCTCGTAACCACCATACTGAAAATCAGACGCTTCCCCAATAACCCGGGAACCAACTCCAAACCCGACCATAGGGGTTGTCACTTCCTTGATACACGTATGGATCATGTGCTTTCAGTAGTACAGGGCGATACTACTTTCCACACTTACCCATATTTATATCAAGTATCACCACAACACCCTAGCGATAAACATATACATGGAAACACTCAATGCTCACCTCTAGAGGAACTGCTAATTACCTCAGATAAAAGGGAACCCTAGGCTAGCAAGCATCATATAATCAGGCAATTCTATCATGTTGTTCTAACATATCACATAATCAAATAACTTGTATGGTATTTTAGGGTCTACTTACTGGCTCTGGCTGATCGTACCTCCGTATCCTCCTCTACTTATTTTTGAAAACCATTTCAATTTCACTTTAAAAACTCCCCTTGATTTGAGACTAGATTCACACGAATGTTCCTCCAATTCACTCAAACCAAGGCTTTGATACCAACTTGTAACATCCAAATATTTACAACCAATTTAAACATTTCAAAAACAACCCATATTCAGTAAGTTATTACAAAAAGGATTTCAGTTCATTGATTATCAGAGTATCCCATAACATCAACATAAAACTGAGGAGCGGTACGATCATGTCTTCGCCTTGCCACGATCTCCTGAAGTTCCTGAAACAATACATTGAAACTCTAAGCCCGAAAGCTTAGTGAGTTACCCCCAAAATACCATCCACAATACCATACACATATCATATCTTATCATAAACAAAACAGCCATGCGTATTGAGTCTACAATGTGACTGGTCCGCCTGCACCAGGCCTTCAGTCCACCCGGTCCACTCTCTGTGTGAGTCTACAGTATGACTGGTCGCCCGAACCGGGTCTTCAGTCCACCTGGTCCACTCTTTGAGTCTAAAGTATGACTGGTCCGCCCACACCGGGCCTTCAGTCAGTCTGGTCCACTCTCCGAGCCTCGACACGTCTGGTTCGCCCGCACCGGGCCTTCAGCCTATCCGGACCGCTCGTCGGGACTTCGGTCTAACCGGTCCGCCCTGGGTATGTTGCCCTACAACACAAAGTAGGACCTGCCTCAACCCAAGCATATTCCAATAACCTTGTGCACATAAACATATAATCATATAGCAATTCACAACTAATCAACCGATCTAGCAGTTCACATAACATAGCAACATCCTAACCAGGATACCGACCTAAGCGGTCACTAACATAGCATCATCCTATATACCAGGATACCGACCATAACTAGGTCTCTAACATATACCATCCTAACTACCAGGATGCAGACATAGCAAAGCAATAACATAACAACAACTACTCGGATTCCCATCTGATAAAGGACCGGCCTTGGTGCCTTAGTCCCTGTCGTTATAGTGAGGATAACTCACTTGCTATAGCTGACTGAAGAGATAAGATCACACTGCTCAGACCACCGACACGAACTCCAGCACTGAACACTGCCAATTAACCAAATCCAATAAATACCAAAAATTACCAAAATACCATTGGAAGTCAAACTGGTCAACCCTTGGTCAAAGTCAATCTCCTTAGTCAAAGTCAACCTTCCTGGTTGACCCTACTCGCCGAGTCAACCCGTTGACACGTCGAGTCCCTATACTCAGAAACTCCCAATCACGACTTAACTCGCCAAGTCACCCCAAGACTCGTCAAGTCCAACAATCATCGAGTCCCATCCTACTCAAGTCACCGAGTTGTCCCTCAACTCACTGATACATGGCTTAACCAGAAAGGCTAGGGTTCCACGACCAAACTCACTTAGTCAAAGAACAGACTAGCCGAGTCCATGGCAATCTTCAACAGACTCGCAGAGTTGTTCTTCCAATTCGCCGAGTCCACATGCGACTAAACAGACCAAACCCTACCTGACTCGCCGAGTCTTCTCCTAGACTCTCCAAGTCCACATGGTTTATTCCATAATCTGAAATTACAGAGCTTCTCCTTTGCTCCAAACGATAGATTAGGGTCCTTATGGTTCATTAGCAACATAAAGTTGCTACCTTTACATGCTTCCATGATCCATTCACCAAAAAAACAAGCTAAAATGTGATTTAACTCATTAGGGTTGGCTTTTGCATAGCTAATCAAAGGGCTTTCTTCACATAGAATCCATATAGAACTCAGATCGGGAGTTTCAACTCCAGATCTAGCTCATGCATCAAGATCTCATCATAAATTCCTCCAAACAAACCCTAAAGCTCCATGAAAGGTGGATCTAGAAGGAATAAAGCCAAGATGACGAATCCTTACCACAAAACAACCTTCAACTGAAGAGTAAACCAAATCTCCTCAAGCCTCCTTGATCCAAGCTTCTTAATCTTCAAGACTTCCTTCCTAAATCTACTTATCTAAGCTCCAAAATGTTCCCAAGGATCTCACTTATGATTTAAGGGCTTCTGATTCTCAGAGAAGCAATAAGGGGCTGAAATGGAAGCTTAAGGCTCCTTAAATAGGGTGCAAACCCTACGAATTAGGGTTTCTCATTCCAGCATGGACTCGTCGAGTCCAGCTGCCGACTCGGTGAGTCTAGTCACTTAACATGTTCCTGGCACACGCTTTGACTCGACAAGTCGAAAATCCTACTCGCTGAGTCCTTCTTTTCCATACTTACACTTTAAACCCTGAACACTTGATTCTGACTTCGAATGTTACAATTCAATCCCACTTAATTTAGGCTTCGTCCTCGAAGCCTGCTGCAACACACAATTCCAGATACTACTCCCTAAATGCACCTCCTGGTATCAACCTGTTGGGTTTTGAGCAATCTAACACTTCCTAAGTGTGCATGCAACCCTAATAAACCTTGGATCTATGTTTGTCTAAATACATGCAAAATAATAATTTTCCAAGGTTTATAACCTATCTAACATGGCATGGGGAACATTTCAACATAAAAGAGTTAGAAGAGATTACATACCTTTGTTGTGTTGGGTTCTTAGGAGTTTGAGGGCCAAGCACCAATAATGTGAATGCCTCAAATGGAATCACAAACACCACAAACTCTTGGAAAACTTTGAGAGAGTATACACACTCTTGTATTTTCGGCCACACACATGCACACACACACTAGAACACTAGCTTTCTCTTAGGCTATCTTAGGCTCTCTTTCATGCTCCATAAGCATGCTTATATAGTATGCATGGTTAGGGTGAAACCCTAATAACCCATGTCTTTTCCTATTCCAAGGATCCATGGGTTAAAAGCTCCATGGATCATCCATGGACTTCCACATAAGCCTAGCCCATTAACAAATGAGTATTAGCCCACACTATATAAAACAAAATAGCCCATTATTTAATTAGTATTCCTTTTAATCTCTAAATTAATCCATAATTAATTTAAGACTAAAACTAATTAAATAACGTAACTTCATATTAATATATTATAACTCATAATATATTAATAAACATATGTGTATAACTCTCATAAAATTATCCATAATAGTTTGGATGAGATGCAACCCAAATGGACCATGCCGGTCGGGTCAAGTATATACCAAATAAGTTATGGACTTAGACACCTTATCCAACAGACTCCCACTTGGATAAGTCTAATAACTATATTTGCCTATAACTTCAGGAACCAACCAACAATCGTAGCTCTCGAAAACTCCCTCGAACAATGAAGACTCTGTCGAACTATGAAGCGCCATTTTAGATAAGTGATCACATAATCCTCTGTTCTCATGATATCAGCCGGACAAACACATGGAACTATGTCTTGCTTATTGTCTAGCAGTTGTTTCTCGATTATCCGATTTGTTTGACGAAGAACTTCACTGAACACATCGGTTTAGTTCTGACCAGGCCTGGTATATGGGTCAACACAAAATCATCGAGGGGCCCGGATATCGCTTCTATTTCTAGAAGGAACAGATAAACTTCGACTGATATGCTTGTTCTACTACTTATTGAATTGTACACAAAGGCACGTTTTATAACATCAAGTTACTGATGCGTTTACGTGCAATCAATGCACAACCAACTCATAGGTAACAACTCATATCTCTAGGTTTAAAGATTTATATGATGTTATCGTCTCACGATCACTCGAGATAAATTCCATGAAGTGATACAAGTGAGCGTGGGTTTATACCAATACTCATAACTTATGAGTACTCATGAATGTTGCAGCAACCATTGCCATGCCTAAACACCTTTAAGGCATCTACAAACCCAATTCATGACAATCTTGATTCATACCTACTTCCGACGTATGATCGATTGTGGAGGTTTGAACAAATTAATTATTCTGGAAGTCAAAACATGCAAAACCGAAACAATAGTAAATAATTGACAATGATAGTAACACTTTACTCATAAATAAATCACAAATTTTATTCATCATCAAACGTCGATTACATTTTACAAGTTTCAGGAAAACTATCTAATCTGTAAAACTAATATCGTCCCTCAGCCCGATGCGTCTCGCATGCTGAAAATGCTTAACCCTCGTCAGTCCCTTCGTAAGGGGATCTGCAGGATTCTCATCTGACGATATCCTCCTTGTCACAAGGAGTCCTTCTTCAATCTTGTGCCTTATGAAGTGATATTTTCTGTCAATGTGTCGAGATCTGCCATGATCTCTTGGTTCCTTGGCTAAGGTAACCGCAGCATTGTTGTCACAGAAAATCTCTATAGGTTCCTTAATAGCTGGTACAACTCCAAGGTCTCCGATGAAGTTCTTTAGCCATATCGCCTCCTTCGTTGCTTCACTCGCTGATATATACTCTGATTCACAAGTCGAATCAGCCACCGTCTCCTGCTTGGAACTCTTCCAAGAAATTGCCCCTCCATTTAAGGTAAAGATCCAGCCCGACTGAGAGCGGAAATTATCCCTATCAGTCTGAAAACCAGCATCACTATACCCTAATATTCTCAAGTCATCACTGCCACCAAGGGTAAGGACCCAATCCTTAGTCCTCCGCAGGTACTTGAGAATGTTCTTTACCGCGGTCCAATGAGCCTTGCCAGGGTTCCCCTGATACCTGCTGACCATGCTCAAAGAAAATGCCACATCAGGACGGGTACAAGTCATAGCATACATGATCGAGCCAACTGCGGAAGCATATGGTAATTGGCTCATCTCAGCTATCTCAGCCTCTGTACTCGGACTCTGAGTCTTACTCAGTTTGGTATTGCTTTGGATCGGTAAATCTCCTTTCTTGGAATTCTCCATGTTGAACCTTTTCAACACCTTATCCAAGTAGATACTCTGACTAAGTCCAATTAGTCTTCTACTCCTTTCTCTTAATATCCTTATCCCTAGGATATAGGTAGCCTCCCCTAGGTCCTTCATAGCAAAGCACTTCCCAAGCCAGGACTTAACCTCCTGCAAGGTTGGGATGTCATTTCCTATGAGTAGTATGTCATCCACATACAGTACCAAAAAGCTAACTATACTCCCACTAGCTCTGACATACACGCAAGACTCATCTTCGCTTCTCAAGAAGCCAAACTCTTTTACCTTCTCATCAAAACAAAGATTCCAGCTACGAGATGCTTGTTTTAATCCATAAATGGATTTCTTAAGCTTGCATACTCTATTAGGGTGCTCTGCATTGACAAAACCCTCTGGCTGATTCATGTACACATCCTCAGCCAACTTTCCATTAAGGAAAGCGGTTTTGACATCCATTTGCCATATTTCATAATCATGAAATGCTGCAATGGCTAACATAACCCTAATAGACTTAATCTTGGCCACCGGCGAGAAGGTTTCATCATAATCAATACCTTGAGTTTGAGTAAAACCCTTCGCAACCAGTCGAGCCTTATAAGTATGCACTTTTCCTACCATGTCGGTCTTCTTTTTGAAGATCCATTTGCACCCGACTGTTTTACGGCCTGGTACATTGTCAACCAAGTTCCAAACTTGATTGTCATACATGGACTGTATCTCGCTGTCCATAGCCTCCTTCCATTTAGCAGACTCCGGGCCTGCCATGGCTTCCTTAACACTGCTAGGTTCATCCAAATTTACTAGTGTACTATCACTAATAAACGTATTACCTTCCGTAGTAATATGAAAACCATAATAAAACGAAGGTGTGTTCCTAACCCGTGTGGAACGTCTCGGAGGTACAGACTCGTCAGCTGGATCAACAGGAGTTTCTTCCTCAGGTTGATTGCTAGTGTCTGAGGTTCCTTCACCAATTGATTCTTGAATTTCTTCAAGATCAATCTGCCTCCCACTGTCTCCTTGGCTTATTAATTCTTCCTCGCGAAAGATCCCTCTTCGTGCTACAAAGACCACATTCTCACTGGGTCTGTAGAAAAGGTAACCGAAGGATTTCTGTGGGTAGCCGATGAAAATACACCTTTCACTTCGGGGTTCAAGCTTATCATGAGTTTCACGCCTCACGAAGGCTTCGCAACCCCAAATTTTGATGTGGTCCAAATTGGGAACCTTCCCAGTCCACATCTCATGAGGTGTTTTGGTAACCTTCTTTGTAGGGACTAGATTAAGGATATGGGCGGCAGTCTCTAAGGCATACCCCCAAAAAGAGATTGGTAACGAAACTCGACTCATCATAGAGCGAACCATGTCCAACAAGGTACGATTACGCCTCTCAGCTACACCATTCAGCTGTGGTGTCCTGGGAGGAGTCAATTGTGAGACAATCCCACACTCCTTAAGATAGTCAAGGAACTCGGTACTAAGATACTCACCACCTCGATCGGATCGAAGCATCTTAATGTTCCTGCCCAATTGATTTTCTACTTCCTGTTTGAATTCCTTAAACCTTTCAAAGGTTTCGGACTTGTGTTTGATCAAGTAGACATACCCATATCTACTATAATCATCAATAAAAGTCACATAATACCGATTAGCGTCCCTTGTGGCGGTTTTGAATGGCCCACATACATCATTATGTATTAGGTCCAACAAACCCTCACCCCTCTCACAAGTTCCAGTGAAGGGTGATTTTGTCATTTTTCCAAGTAGACAAGATTCACAACTATCATCTGATTTGAGGTCAAATGATTCCAAGACTCCACTCTTTTGTAGTTGGTCTATGCGTTTCTTGTTTACATGTCCAAGACGACAATGCCACAATGATGCTTTATCTAGGCTAGTAGAAGAATCAATATACAACACATTATTTCCTAAGTTGTCTACAATCGACACAGTTTCATACACGCCATCACAAGGTAATGCTTTAAAATAAAACACATTATTAAAGAAAGCATTAATACCACCACATTCATTATCAAACGAAAAGGTAAAACCTTGTTTGTACAAAGCATGAAAAGAAATAATATTCCTCGCCATTTCAGACGAGTATACACATTTATTCAAATCTAATTTTAACCCATTATTAAGCAACAAAGTATAAACTCCAATCTTGGAAACAGGTGAAGCCTTCCTATTCCCCATGATTAAGTTTATCTTCCCGTGCTCCACATCCTCACTTCTTCTTAGGCCCTGCAAATCAGAACATATGTGAATACCACATCCTGTATCAAGCACCCAAGAGTTAGAATATGTTGAGTAATTAGACAATATAGTGTAAATACCTGCATAGGTGGGTTTCACTTTCCCATCCTTTAGATCCTGCAAGTACTTAGGGCAGTTTCGCTTCCAGTGTGCCTTTTCATGGCAATAAAAGCATTCAGCATCCTTTGGAATGGCAGAAGGAGTGACAGAACCGTTCTTAGTCTTGGATGAGGAGCCTTCAAGAGACTTTCCCTTGGTACCCTTCGAAGGGTGCTTCCTCTTTTTCCCTTTGCCATGCCCAATAGCTAAAACAGGGGTAGAAGTTGGAGTAGGAGTAGTAGAGGTAACAACCGCTTTACCCTTAAGACCGGTTTCAGCGGTCTTCAAGAGTCCTTGAAGCTTGCTGAGGGTAACTTCCTCCTTGTTCATATGATATGTCATTCGAAAATGATCATAACAAGAAGGCAAGGAGTGCAAAATGATGTCAATTGCTAACTCCTCGGGGATGTTAACATTCAGCTTCAGCAAACGGTCCACATACCTTTGCATCTTTTGCATGTGGCCCGTGACGGATTCACCGTCCTTCATGCGGGTAGTTATTATGGAGGAGATTATTTCATACCGCTCCTGACGAGCACTCTGATGGTACCTTTCCATCAAGTCTTGGTGCATCTCAAAAGGGTAGAAATCTTCATATGACTTTTGGAGCTCGGCTGTCATCGTGGCCATCATGATACATGCCACCTTAGTAGCATCTCTCTCATGAGTCCTGAATTCAGCGATCTCCTCAGGAGTAGCAGTAGACTCATCAAGTTCTTTTAACTCCTTATCGAGGACATATTCCTTGTCCTCGTAACGAGTAACCATCCTGATGTTCCTAATCCAATCCATGAAGTTGGAACCATCAAAGATGACCCTCCCACAAAGATTCATGAGAGAGAAAGAACCAGTTGGGTTAGAGCCTGAAGCATTAGTGTTGGAAGACATCTGAAAGAAGAAAGTAAGTTTAGATTAGATATTTAGGATCCTTAATAAGACACCCAAATGTAATATTAAGGCTAGGATCCAATCACAATATATTACACTTAGAAGAGGGATGCCGTAATCTAAGTAATAATATATTTGAAAGGTAGGCGAATGACGATTCACCAATTTCCACCATGAAAACGAAATGATTAATTAGGTTTAATTGGATTTGAAATTCCTAGATTCTTTTGAGATTCATTGAACTTTTCAATGGCATGTTTCAATCTCGATTGTGCCCTTCAAGTTTTGTGACTGGGATGCCGAGGATCACAAAACAAGGTGTGAATAACCATGCTAACTCACTTGGTACTCCTAATATTATCACCTAATCAATGTGCCGGTTAACCACACACGCTCCATTGATCTATGACAACATTAAGTTACCCTTCGTGATCCTTACTAGTCTAATTAGTGTGCCGGTTAACCACACACGCTCCACTAACGACTTGGTAAGGTACAAAGTGTGAATTCCATGGATTAGCACCATGTTCACATTTTCCTAAAATAACTAAGATTGGGAATTAAAAGAGTTTAGTTATTTTATAATATTCATTATACTTTTAATGAGGATTTAAAGTCGTTGTTCTACCCGTTCGGCTAACGACCCTCCACCGATCAAGCAAGCGGTGGGTGAGAGTATACACCCATTAAGTCGCCATTTTATAGGCAACAACCTTATACCCACCTTATAGACCGGCTTCGTGAATGAGGCCTACTAACGGTAAAACGACTTATTCTTATACATATATATAATAATTAACCATTAATGTTATAAATAGTATAAGGGTTGAATTTTAACTATTAAAACTCTAAGGTTTGGAATTAAAGTTTATTAAAGTGTGTGAAACTTTACAAATTCCAAAACTTGAGGACAAGTTTTGTAACTTTGCAAAACTCTTCATTTCATAACTTATGAATTAAAGGTTCATAAAAATGAAGACTCTTCATTTTCATGTAACTTATGTGTTTTAAGTGTGTGTTAAATGAAAGTGACCTTTGGTAATCCATAACTTGAGGACAAATTATGGACTCCATTAAAACACATAAATGATTAAGAATTAATTCTAAACAATTCAGCAAATAATTCCTATCATTTTCTAAATTCATAAGAACATGAACATGATCATCAAAAATTCAAGAATTATATGAACACATAAAATCATGGATTTTTGATATATGCTATTGTAAATGGATTAGAACAACCATTACACCAACTAAAATAAGTTTTACAACACCAAAACAATTTAGGGTAATGTTTCCAGTCCATTTCCAGCAGCAAAAGTCGAGATTTTGCATTCTTTCGATCCTACTCGCCGAGTGCACGAACGGACTCGTCGAGTAGGTTGAAGTTTGCCTTGGACTCGGCGAGTCCCCCCAATGGACTCGGCGAGTCTAGCATGCAGACAGCAACGATTTCGACTTTTTTTCACTATTTTGCATCAAGTATCAAACAAGCAAGCCTAGGCTCTGATACCACTGTTGGGTTTTGAGCAATCTAACACTTCCTAAGTGTGCATGCAACCCTAATAAACCTTGGATCTATGTTTGTCTAAATACATGCAAAATAATAATTTTCCAAGGTTTATAACCTATCTAACATGGCATGGGGAACATTTCAACATAAAAGAGTTAGAAGAGATTACATACCTTTGTTGTGTTGGGTTCTTAGGAGTTTGAGGGCCAAGCACCAATAATGTGAATGCCTCAAATGGAATCACAAACACCACAAACTCTTGGAAAACTTTGAGAGAGTATACACACTCTTGTATTTTCGGCCACACACATGCACACACACACTAGAACACTAGCTTTCTGTTAGGCTATCTTAGGCTCTCTTTCATGCTCCATAAGCATGCTTATATAGTATGCATGGTTAGGGTGAAACCCTAATAACCCATGTCTTTTCCTATTCCAAGGATCCATGGGTTAAAAGCTCCATGGATCATCCATGGACTTCCACATAAGCCTAGCCCATTAACAAATGAGTATTAGCCCACACTATATAAAACAAAATAGCCCATTATTTAATTAGTATTCCTTTTAATCTCTAAATTAATCCATAATTAATTTAAGACTAAAACTAATTAAATAACGTAACTTCATATTAATATATTATAACTCATAATATATTAATAAACATATGTGTATAACTCTCATAAAATTATCCATAATAGTTTGGATGAGATGCAACCCAAATGGACCATGCCGGTCGGGTCAAGTATATACCAAATAAGTTATGGACTTAGACACCTTATCCAACACAACCGCCCCAGGTTGCTCCAAACACTGCGATCAAACCTCTATGAAGTCTAACTTTTCCCTCACAGAGGCACGACAACTGCTTCAAGCCGGCCACCGACTTCTTTCTCTGATAACAACACTCATCAACCAATGATCACCCGATGATACTTCCATCATTCCAAATCACAACAATCACTTGACTCTTACAAAGCTAGATATCACCCTAAACCACCGGGTCCTGACCCGGTACCACACTGCTATCCCATTCTTCGCTTGACATAACTTTTTTGATTTTACTGCTGGGACTTACCCCACTTCCTTTCCGAATCCAACTCTTTTCTTTCCGTGCTGATAGGATGACACATCCTTCAACTCCTCAGCAACTCCCATGAGCTCTCCTCTACAATCACATACAAATGTTGTACCTGACCTAACATCCTCGGGCTAGAAAAACCCGACCCACTGACGATACCTCTAGACATCCCCAGGATGAATTACCACTACATACATAACCTCCTGATCACAACCATACTGGAATTCCAAGGCTCCATCCTTGCATCTCTTCCGAACTTCTCAGGTTCTACACCATCGGAAATCCTTTCACGACCTCATCGGACACCCAACCCGGATGTGCTTCCATACCACTGGCACAAACACAATGCGTAATAACGATAATTGGTATATTTTCAATCATCCATCCACACTACTGCTTTCACTGCAGTGAACCAACACTCCTTCTCGGAGCTACATACCTTTCCCTTTCCTTATCCAAGGAAGCCTACTTGACAACCTTGCCATACCAACAAGTGCTACTGTTCTCACACCCCACTCTACACTATCCCTTGTAGAGTAACCGTTATTTTATGCATCATATATACTTTTAATCTGATCACAATGACTATCGAAGTCCATACACAACCTTTCACTAACCTATTCAATATCCGGGGCCAGACCTACTATTTGCTGTTGCATCGCAACATACTCAATCCATCTCCTCATATAGATCTATCAACACATACAGAGTCTTCAGCATGATTGGACCACCTTACCAGACCTTCAACTAATCTAGACCACTCTCAGAACCTTCAGCATGTCTGGGCCGCCCTCCAGGGCCTTCAGCCTGTCTGGACCGTTCTCCGAGCCTTCGGCCTGACTGGTACGCCCACTGGCCTTCTGCCTCCCCGGACCGCTCAGACTATCATACATCATCCCGAACTATCCTTCCTGGGAATCTCTCCCATACATACGGTTCTAGCCCTCTAGGGGTTCCGAACTCTAACTCCACTCCATCTACTTGGATCCCACCCAAATCCTAGGCCTCACAACAATCAATCACCTTTTCCGAAAACCTTGGTATGTACCCTGTCCCATTTGTTTGTCACTTACTCATACCAACCCACACTCTTGGATGACTGAAACAATGCTAAATTCCACATAGTTAATCAACTGCTAATGCTTGTCAATCCTGCAGAGAATTTTCCAATTCTCCAAACTTAGAGAGTTGACTACCAACCACCGGTGACTCATCCAGCATAAATCAAGCGTCCTTACTCATCATACTCCTCTTATCCATGAATTGATTCCCATTGAAATGGGCAACCTCCTCAAAATCACTTCCCGACATCACACATCACGAACTCTAAGGGAGTTCGACTCTCTTTTGAACACTTCTTAATTCACAATTGCTACACCCGACAACATGACAGTCGAACCAAATTCTGACCATCAATCCCTTTGATGCTAACTGCCTACAACTCCTAGTTACTAACACTCCCAAACAAACCATGAAACATGTAGAACGGTGAATAAAATACAACCCTACATAAATAACCAGATAACCAGACAACAACAAAACGAAAACATACCCGCAACTGCATCCAGCTCTACCCTAACCTCCTCTATTGTGAGCTGAAAAGCGCACCCGTGAGGCCTCGGAGGCTCCGCTCCACCCTGGCCCCCGCTGAAAAGCGCACCCATGGTCGGTGCTGGAACCTGCATTGGTCTGGAAACGAGCTGTGGATAGTTGGACCTCAAGTGACCAACCTGATGGCAATGATAACAAATCCTCAACTCCTGAACCAGGGCTGACTGCCGACAATCCCTCGCATAATGGCCCTCTCTCCCGCACTTGCAGCACGCACCACCAGACCAACAAACTCCAGTATGATCCTTCCCACACTTATCTGAAGTGCGTCTGCTCTGAACTCCCAACCTGGAATCAACGGTCTTGGACCGTTTCGGTGCCGACGGCGACTGCACCGGGGCCTGACTCTACTCACGCAACTACAACTCAATCTCTAACTCACGCCGTCGAGCGGCCTCCTACAACTCCAACAAGGTCTCACACCTCTGCGTGGACACAAACTGTCAGATATCTCTCTTGAGCATACTCAGATAACGAGACATCTTGGCCTGCTCTTATGCAAACTCCGGGCAGAACATCGCCTCAACGTGAACATCTTGGTGATCTTCGTCACTGACTCCAAATCCTACTTCAGTTCCAAGAACTCCTGATCCAGCCTCTCCCTCTCAACTCGTGGAATATAATGGGTGCTGAACATATCCCGAAACTAATCCCAAGTAACCACAGCCCGCTGCGCATCTGAATAAGATCCCATACTCAACCACCACCAATCCTTTTCCCCAAGCCTCAAAAGGTTTAGAGCACACCTCACCCTCTAATCGGCAGGGCATGAACACATGAAGAAACAACCCTCCACATCCGACAACCATCTCATAGCAATGATCGGACCCTAAACTCCATCAAAAGTAGGGGGCTTCATATTATCAAATTCCTGATAATGAAAACCCCTACCGGCTCCTCCACCTGTCGCTGGTACAGCCACTACAGCCGCAACGGCAGCCGTCTCTGCAAGAGCTGCATAGCGTTCATCAAAGTACTGAATCATGGCGGTCTTGATCGACCCAAACAGCTCCGGCTTCTCCGCCCTGAACATAGCAACAATCTCATCATGCAGGATCTCACGAATCCTGTCATCCAACTCATCCGTACTCATCTGACCAATGACCTTTGGTGTTGCTGATCCACCCTGAACGCCCTCTACGGATCCCAATCCTGACCCGGATCATCCCCCAGCATGCCTCGTAACCACCATACTGAAAATCAGATGCTTCCCCAATAACCCGGGAACCAACTCCCAACCCGACCCTAGGGGTTGTCACTTCCATGATACGCGTATGGGTCCTGTGCTTTCAGTAGCACGGGCCCATACTACTTTCCACACCTGTGCATATTTATATCAAGTATCACCACAACACCCTAGCGATAAACATATACATGGCAACACTCAATCCTCACCTCTAAAGGAACTACTAACTACCTCACATAACAGGGAACCCTAGGCTAGCAGGCATCATATAATCAGACAATTCTATCATGCAATTCCTGAAGATCCCTAGCCTAGTACTAACATGTTGTTCTAACATATCACATAATCAAATAACTTGTTTGGTATTTTGGGGTCTACTTGCTGGCTATGGTTGATCGTACCTCCGTATCCTCCTCTACTTATTTTTGAAAATCATTTAAATTTCACTTTGAAAACTCTCCTTGATTTGAGACTAGATACACACGAATGTTCCTCCAATTCACTCAAACCAAGGCTCTAATACCAACTTGTAACATCCAAATATTTACAACAAATTTAAACTTTTCAAAAACAACCCATATTTAGTAAGTTATTACAAAAAGGTTTTCGATTCATTGATAATCAAAGTATCCGAGAACATCAACATAAAACTGAGGAGCGGTACGATCACGCCGTCGCCTTGCCACAATCTCCTGAAGTACCTGAAACAATACATTGAAACTGTAAGCCCGAAAGCTTAGTGAGTTAGCCCCAAAATACCAACCACATATCATATCATATCATAAACAGAATAGCCATGCGTATCGAGTCTACAGTATGACTGGTCTGTTTGTACCAGGCCTTCAGTCCACCCGGTCCACTCTCTGTCCGAGTCTACAGTATGACTGGTCCGCCGACATCAGGCCTTCAGTCCACCTGGTCCACTCTCTAAGTCTACAATATGACTTGTCCGCCCGCACCGGGCCTTCAGTCTGTCTAGTCCACTCTCCGACCCTCGTCACGTCTGGTTCGCCCGCACCGGGCCTTCAGCTTATCCGGACCGCTCGTCGGGCCTTCGGTCTAACCGGTTCGCCCTGGGTATCTTGGCCAGCCTCAACCTAACCCCAGTGCAACAACCATGTGCACATAAACATATAATTATATAGCAATTCACAACTAATCAACCGATCTAGCAAATAAAATAACATAGCAACATCCTAACCAGGATACCGACCTAACCGGTCACTAACATAGCATCATCCTATAAACCAGGATACCAACCTTAACAAGGTCTCTAACATATACCAACCTAACAACCATGATGCATACATAGCAAAGCAATAATATAACAAACAACTACTCGGATTCCCATCCGATAAATGGCCGACCTTGGTGCCTTAGACCCTGTCGATATAGTGAGGATAACTCACCTGCTATAGCTGACTGAAGAGATAAGATCACGCTGCTCCAACCACCGACACGAACTCCACCACTGAACACTACCAATTAACCAAATCCAATAAATATAATTAATTACCAAAATACCCTTGGATGTCAAACTGGTCAACTCTTGGTCAAAGTCAAAGTCAACATTCCTGGTTGACCCTACTCGCCGAGTCAACCCGTTGACTCATCGAGTACCTATACTCAGAAACTCCCAATCACGACTCAACTCGCCGAGTCACCCCAAGACTCATCGAGTCCAACAATCTTCAAGTCCCATCTTGCTCAACTCACAGATACACCACTTAACCAGAAAGGTTAGGGTTCCACGACCAGACTCTCCGAGTCCAAGGCAATCTTGAACAGACTCGCCGAGTTGTTCTTCCAACTCGCTGAGTCCACACAGGACTAAACGGACCAAACCCTACCCGACTCGCTGAGTCTTCTCGCAGACTCGCTGGGTCCACACGGTTTATTCCATAATCTGAAATTACAGAGCTTCTCCTTTTCTCCAAAGGATAGATCAGGGTCCTTATGGTTCATTAGCAACATAAAGTTGCTACCTTTACATGCATCCATGACCCATTCACCAAAAAAACAAGCTAAAATGCGATTTAACTCATTATGGTTGGCTCTTGCATAGCTAATCAAAGGGCTTTCTTCACATAGAATCCATATAGAACTCAGATCGGGAGTTTCAACTCCAGATCTAGCTCATGCATCAATATCTCATCATAAATTCCTCCAAACAAACCCTAAAGCTCCATGAAAGGTGTATCTAGAAGGAATAAATCCAAGATGACGAATCGTTACCACAAAACAACCACCAACTGAAGAATAAACCAAATCTCCTCAAGCCTCCTTGATCCAAGCTTCTTAATCTTCAAGACTTCCTTCCTAAATCTACTTATCTAAGCTCCAAAAATGCTCCCAAGGCTCTCACTTATGATTTTAGGGCTTCTGAATCTCAGAGGAGTAATAAGGGGCCGAAATGGGGGCTTAAGGCTCCTTAAATAAGGTGCAAACCCTAGGAATAAGGGGCCGAAATGGGGGCTTAAGGCTCCTTAAATAAGGTGCAAACCCGAGGAATTAGGGTTTCTCAATTTGGCACGGACTCGGTGAGTCCGATCACATAACATGTGCCCGATACGTGCTTCGACTCGATGTGTTGAAGCTCCTACTCGCCGAGTCCTTCTTTTCCACACTTACACTTTACCCCCTGAACTCTTGATTCTGACTCGGGATGTTACAGTTAGATATGCAAAGTTTAACAATATACTCTCATACTAATACTTTACATTCTAGTATAATAGAGAAGGATTTTAATATCAGTTTATTTATTTCAGAATACTTTTCTTCATTATTACGCACGTAATCGTTAATATGGTTTTTGTGAGACAAAGTTCACTCGCTTGATTATTTAAACAATACTACTAAAGACCTGATAATTATAACCAGAATCTCCCGACAGAGAGCATGACAAATGTGTATGCATCTATATGGGATTGATATTCCCGCACTTAGATTGTTCACTATTGTTAGGTTCGTATTCATGCGAGTGACAAATATCCTTACAGTTTCGGTGCCTACAAAGCGTCGTATCAGCCAACTTGTCATAGTATGGTTATAATAACTCACAAAAAGATATGAAAAAATACGATTAGTGTATAACTAATTAAACCAAATAGTACGAATACAAATTACCGGTTTTACAATAATATGAATTACAGTATTACATTACAATATACAATTAAAGTTGGTGGAGCCAGGCATACTCACTTTTATAGGGTTTTTAAAGAGTACAATTACAGAACATGGAAAACATAAACAATATAGAAAACATTCTTTTTATAGTTTTATTGTGAATTAAAACTATGTTACACTATTTTATAGTACAACAACACTTATACAGAATAGTTTTATGGTATTTAAACTAATTTACAGTTAAAATAGAAAATATTGGATTTTCTGGAACAGTAAACATAAGCACTATTTCAAGGAACAGAAAACAAGATTTTAAACATAAATACTTATCTACTCACCAACTTAAATGTTGATACTCTTTTTGTCGAAAACACTTGTATTCTCGGGGAACCAGTAGACACATACATCCCCGAGATTTTTAGAATACGGAGTAGTATAGAGTCATGTCTTCTATCTTTTTCTATATATATAACTTTTGATGCCATATATATATATATATATATATATATATACACACACACACACACACACTGCAATGGTTGTCGTACTTTGATTACTATGATGCATGTGTTGTGACACTTAACATGAAGTCATCCACCCCTGGACGTTTTCGTCGCTCCAGTTTGGGGGTATGACAACTGTCAGCGTCAGTTAGTGACTATACGAGATCCTAGTGGGGGAGTGCTTACGGTGTATGGCGAGGGTACCAGATCTGCATCAGCTTTTTGCTCTGTTTCCAAAGTGATACATAGCTTACAATAGGGTTGCTTGGGATTTTTGGTGTACGCGATGGATACATGGGGTTGCTACAGAGAGGTTGATTTCTATCGCCGAGGTCTCGATAGTGTGCGAGTTTCCGGATGTTTTCCTCGAGGAGTTACCGGGTGTGCCTCCGTAGAGGCAGGAAGAGTTTCAGATCGATTTGTTCGTGGGAGCAGTGCCTATTGCCAACGCACCTTATCGCCTTGCGCCACCAGAGATGTAGGAATTATCCTCACAGCTCCAGGAGATATTGGTGAACCGTTTTATCTGACTGGGGAGTTCACCGTGGGGAGCTTCAATCCTTTTTTTCAAGAAAAAGGATGGTTCACACCAGATGTGCATTCATTAGTAGGAGTTGAACAAGCTGACAGTCAAGAACCGTTATCCACTACCGAGGATTGACGATTTGTTCGATCTGTTACAGGGAGCATATTTGTTTTACAAGATTGATTTGAGATCTGGATATCATCAGATGAGAGTCTACGAGGAGGATATCCAAAAGACGGCCTTTAGGACTCGTTATGGGCACTACGAGTTTGTGGTGATGCCTTTCGTACTCACTAATACACCTGCAACATTCATGAACCTCATGAATCGGGTGTGCAGGCCTATGTTGGATTGATCAGTGATCGTGTTCATCGATAATATCTTGGTGTATTCGAAATCTAGAGAGTAGCATGAGGAGCATCTTAGAGAGATTTTTGGACTTTTGAGGACAAAGATGCTTTATGCCAAATTCTGCAAGTGTGATTTCTGGTTACGAGAGGTCCAGTTCCTGGGACACCTCCTTAATTAGAATGGGATATTGGTCGACCCGGCCAAGATTGAGGCAGTTATGAGTTGGGAGATGTCTAGATCTCCATCCGAGATCAAGAGTTTTCTGGGTTTGGTCAGCTACTATCGGAGGTTTATCAGAGATTTCTCCAAGATTTCCATTCCTCTCACCAGGTTGACCCGGAAGGGTGTTACTTTTACTTGGGGGCCCAAGCAGCAGGCCTCATTTGAGACCCTTCACCAGAGATAGTACGAAGCCCCAATGTTACCCCTTCCCGAGGGAGTGGAGGAATTTGTAGTTTATTGTGATGCTTCTATATCCGGGATGGGTGAGGTGTTGATGCAGAGGGTGTTGGAAAAGGTTTCTATGTCCATAATTATTTCTGGTATGTACTTGACCCAGTTTGGCATGGTCCATTTGGGTTGCATGGCATCATGCACTTGGGTAGACTAAAAGAGAGAAATGACACTTATGGTTTTTTAATATATTATAAGTTCTAATATATTAATGATATTATTTAATTAGTATTGATAAAGAATTAATTTAGAATTAATTTTGTGATCAAAGGGAGATTAATTAAATATATGTATAGTGGGCTAATGTTACATGGTTTATCAAGTTGGGCTAAAACCCATTAGATGCCCCATTGTGTTTTTGTACCCATGGATCCACGAAATGAAAAGCCACGTCAATTAGGGTTTACATGGTAACCCTAATTGTGTCACACTATATATGCATCATATTGTAGATCAAAATCGGCCACTAAGTGAGATAAGTGAGGGCTAGCCGATTTCCAAAGTGTGTGCATTTCTCTCTAAGTTCTTCCAAGTGTATTTGGTGTTGTGTGAAGCATTTGAGGCATCACATTTGGGATGCTAGGCTCACAAGGTTCTCAAAGGAAATAAAGCAACCAAAGCTATGTTTTTCTTACTAGCTTTTATGGCTATAAGTTCCCCATGCATGCTAGATATGTTATGAAGCTTGGAAAATAAAATTTGCATGTATCCTAGTAAAACATAGATCGAAGGTTTCTAGCGTTGAATGTACACCATAGGAGTGTTAGAATGCTCAAAACCCATCAGTGGTATGAGAGTCGAGGCTTGATTTCTTGATATTTGATGCAAACTTGTTGAAAAACTTGAAAAACTGGTTGTCTGGATAGTGGACTCCCCGAGTCCATGGAGGGACTCGACGAGTCCAAGACAAAACTCATCCTACTCGACGAGTAGGTTATTGCACTTGATGAGTCCATGGCTGTGACTACAGTTTTTCGACTTTTGCTGCTGGAAATGGACTAGAAACATTACCCTAGACTATTTTGGTGTTTTAAAACTTGTTTGAGATGGTGTAATGGTCATGCTAATCCAATTAGAATATCTAATATCAAAATTCCATGTTTATATGTTTTCATATGATTCTTGAAGTTTTGATATGAATGTTCATGTTCTTATGAGTTATTGTTTCATCATAGGAATTACTTGCTAAATTGTTTAATGATTAATTCTTGATCAATTATGTGTTTTAATGGGATCCAAAATTTTTCCTCAAGTTATGGATAACCAAAAATCACTTTCTTTTAATGTCCATTTAGAACACATAAGTTACATAAAAATGATGAGTCTTCACCTTTATGAACTATTAACTCATAAGTTATGAAATGAAAGTTTTAAATAGTTTCAAAACTTGCCCTCAAGTTTTGGAATAGGTAAAGTTGCACACATTTAAGAATACTTTAATTCCAAACCCTTAGATTTTTAAAAGTTAAAATTCAACCTTTATACTATAATAACATTGTGACAACCAGAAATTTCTATCTTTTATAACAATTCATCTCAATCAAAGTCATACTTGTTTATGCTATCTTTTAGCATTGTTTAGGGTCTGTTTGAGCGATCTAAGCCTAGTACATCTCAGGAATGAGTCTTAGGAAGTATCTGGTGAAGTTTAAAACCACCAAACAAGTCATAAACTCCATCATGAGTAGTTTACGGCCACGTCACATGAGTTTTGGCTGTAAACTCAAGGTGGTCGTAAACTCATGGCCTTAAGTATGACATTCCTTTACTTTTCCTCATTATTCACCATTTCAAGTCAAGAAACCCTAATTCTCTCTCAAGTATCAAAAGGATCTTCATTTTGATCTTCAAAAACGTAAGTGTTTCATCCTTTGATTAGTTGATACATCACCTTAACTAGTATCACCCTTTGATTTCATCCACGAAATTCATCTTTTGGGTTAGATCTTCAAGAACACCAAGAACACACACTGGTTGTTTGGGCCAAAATCAACCCTTTTTGCTTCCATATTGTAAGTATCCCTTTCATATACTTGCTATCTAGTAGAAGCTCTTGATTTACATTCTTGAAATCAACCAATTCCCATGAACAATGAGAGTTTCCGGCTACGAGCATCTCCCTTGGCGGTAAACCTAGTTTGGCCATAAAGTCTTCTTAAGGCTAGGATTGGGTCTATAACACTTCCTTGTTGCTTTAAAGACCTTAAAAACACCCTTTGACACAAGACTTCATGAGTTTACGATGGTAAACTCATTGGGCCATAAACCCTTGGTCGTAAACATCATTATGTGGCCAGACACCCCTTATATACAAACATATGTGATTGTAACACTTCCATTCAAGTGTTTCCTAGTCCCTAAGGTGGTTCCCTATCATGATTAGTTGTATAAACACTAAATACACACACACATGTATATATATATATATATATATATATATATATATATATATATATATATATATATATATATATATCATTATATGCCTTATAGGATCTGTTTGTGCTCAAGATTTCACTTAGCACTTAGCATCCTACAACCGATCTTTCATTCGTATCACTCACTACAGGTGAGTTCATACCCCTTAATCTATCTTTTAAATTATTTAAAATGCTTTTATAGGGGTAATACAAGTTGATAATATTATAGTTGTTATATCGATCACATGTGATTAATAACTATCAAACAAGTGGTTTTTCTTATACTTCAAACTGATTTATCAATCAAACTCTTCAAAACACTTTATAAATTGACATTAAGTCATATGTTGCCATTAAAATGGTTAAAAATCTTTTATATGTTAAAACTATTTATTAAACTCTTTTAAACTTATTTATATTGTCAAAATCATATCTATATAGATATAGTTATATAAGTAAGAGTTAAAGGACTTAGGACATATAACTCACTTTATTTCAAGTTCCTTGTTTGGTTGTGGACTTAGAGTATCTGCTTGTTTCTCCCAGTGTCGTTTGAATCTTAGTTATATATTATGTATATATGTATACATATAAAAGCCCTTGCATCAGTTCAACACCTTTGGGTAGCAAAGGTGTACAAACACGCTCAGTCATTCAAACAACATTACTAGTAAACTATAAAAGGTATAATTTGCAGGTTCACTACTCACTATTTCTAGTATAGTGAAACATACAAGAGTCAGTTCATACATGAGTCAAATACAAACTTACTATTATAAGAAACAGAAAGAACACACTATGATGAGAAACTAAGAGATCATAGACTACACTATACAAGAGATCATACAATACACTTGAATAGAGAGAACATACAATACACTAGAACATACTATACAAACACTAGAATACTATAACATTAATGTGAGCCACTACTTCATGTCATGGCAATCTACTGTTGTGTCACATTTTGTAACCAGAGTCACCTAGAGGGAGAGCGTGAATCTTTGTATAGATCTATACGGGACTAACCGTCCTACACTTTGCTGCTAGATACAGTGGGACCTGTAGGTCTACAAGTGATGAATGTCAAACCATTACGACGTCTTTGATCATTGTGTTTTACTATTCAATCATGCATGGTTACAAACTCATCACAATTTACCTTAATGAAAAAACTTAATTAAGGTAGTTAGTGTTCGATAAGTTGTCTAAGCCATAACTATTTCTGGTAAATACTTGACCCGACCCGGCATGGTCCATTTGGGTTGCATGGCACCATGCAATTGGATAAACTAAATGATAGAAAATAACACATATGGTTTATTAATATATTATAAGTTCTAATATAGTAATAATATTATTTAATTAGTTTGATCAAGAATTAATTAAGTGATCAAAAGATAACTAATTAAATATATGGGTTGATTATGTAAATCATCCATAACTTATATAGTGGGCTAAGAGGTTCCATGGATACTCAAGTTGTGTTAAACCCATTAGATTCTCCATGGAGGCTCCATGGGAGTTACAAACCCATGGGTCATGGAAATGAAGAGTCATGACACATTAGGGTTTACATGGTATAACCCTAGATGTGTCAACATTATATAAAGCTCATGTGTTCTCCCAAAAATCGGTTAGACAAGAAACAAGAGGGCTAGAGCCGATTTTAGTGTGTTATACATTCTCTCCAAGTTTACTCCATATCATTTGGTGTGGTGTGAAGCATTCGAGGCATCACACTTGGGGTGCTAGGCTCACAAGGTTTCAAGGAGCACCTACAACAACAAGGTATGTAGTTCTATCTATTATTTAAGTTAAAATTGTTCCCCATGTATGCCAGATAGGATCATAGCCTTGGAAATCAACTTTGCATGATAATTAGACAAACATAGATCCAAGGTTATTAGGGTTGCACGTACACTTAGGAAATGTTAGAATGCTCAAAAACCCTTTAGTGGTCTTAGAGCCTAGGCTTGCTTGTTTGATTTTTGTGCAAACTGCTTGAAAAATCGAGTTTTCTGCTTTCTGCCTGTATGAACTTGCCGAGTCCATGGGGGGGCTCGAGGAGTCCATGACCAAATGCAAGCTACTCGCCGAGTCAGTTCATGCACTCGAAGAGTAGAAGCTGCATTTTTCAGAATTTCGATTATAGTTGCTGGAAATCGACTAGAAATATTACCCTAAATTATTTTGGTTTTTGTAAACATGTTATAGATGGAGTAATGTTTATGCTAATCCATTTACAACAACAAGATATCAAAATTACGAGTTTTAAGTGTAATTTTTGATTCATGAAAGTATTCATATTCATGTTCTTGATCTTATGATGTTTAGATGATCATAGGAATTATTTGTAACCTATGTGGTAGATTAATTCATGATCTTTATGTGTTTTAATGGAATCCATAACTTGTCTCAAGTTATGGAAAAGCAAAAGTTACTTTGCTTTAAAACCATTAAAAGAACTCATGGGTTATAAAATGAAGAGTCGTCATTTTTAAATACCCTAATAAACTCATATGTTACAAGAAATAAAAAGTTTTAAAGTTTACAAAACTTGCCCTCAAGTTTTGGACAAGTGTTGATTAAAACTTTAGTTCCAACCCTTAGAATTTTTAAAAATTAAAATTCAACCCTTATACTTATAGTATTATGATTTAATAATTATATATATATATATATATATATATATATATATATATATATATATATATATATATATATATATATATATATGTATAAGAACAAAGTCGTCTTACCGCTAGTACGCCTCATTCACGAAGCCGGTCTATAAGGTGGGTATAAGGTTGTTGCTTATAAAATGACAACTTAATGGGTGTCCACTCTCATCCACCGCTTGCTTGACTGGTGGAGGGTCGTTAGCCGAACGGGTAAGACAAAGTCTTATAAATTCTCATTAAAAGTATAATGATTATTATAAAGTAACTAAATGTTTTATAAATTCCCAATCTTAGTTACTTTAGGAAAAATGTGAATAAGGTGCTAATCCATGAAATTACACTTTGCACCTTGTTTAAGTCGTTGGTGGAGCGTGTGTGGTTTACCGGCACACTAACTTGGACTTACCAAAGAAAGCAAAGGCTGACTTAAGGTTTTTCATGTGGTCAGAAGGAGCGCGTGTGGTTTACCGGCACAACGATTAAGTGAAAAACATTAAGGGTACCATGTAATTTGCATGGTTACTTCACACCTTGTTTTATGATCCTTGGTATCCCAGTCACAAAACATGAAGGGCACACTCGAGATTGAAACATGCCATTGAAAAGTTCAATGAATCTCAAAGAATCTAGGAATTTATGAAAGGCAAATAAAACCTAATAATTTATATTTCGTTTTCATGGTGGAAATTGATGAATCTTCATTCACCTACCTTTCAAATATGTTATAACTTGGATTACGACATCCCTCTTCTAGGTTATAATATATTATGATTGAATCCTAGCCTTAATATTACATTTGGGTGTTTTATTAAGGAATATCCCTATATCTAAACTAAACTTACTTTCTTCCTTTCAGATGTCTTCCAACAATGTTACTCTTGGCTCAAACCCTACTGGCTCCTTCTCTCTCATGAACCTTTGTGGGAGAGTGATCTTTGATGGATCCAACTTTACTGACTGGATCAGAAACATCAAGATGGTCACTCGTTACGAGAACAAGGAATATGTTCTTGACAAGGAGCTCAAGGTGCCTAAGCCAACTGCTACTCAAGTGGAGTTTGCTGAATTTGAGGCACATGAAAGAGATGCAACCAAAGTGGCATGCATCATGATGGCCACCATGTCAGTCGAGCTCCAAAAGTCCTATGAGGATTACTATCCTTTTGAGATGCACCAAGATTTGATGGACCGCTACCATCAGAGTACTCGTCAAGAGCGATATGAAATCATCTCCTCTATGATCAGAACCCGAATGAAAGATGGTGAACCCATCACAAGCCACATGCAGAAAATGCAAAGGTATGTGGATAGATTGATGAAGTTCAATGTGAACTTCCCTGAGGAGTTAGCAATAGATATTATTTTGCACTCCTTACCTTCGTGTTATGATCAATTATGCATGACATACCACATGAATAAGGAGGAAGTCACACTTAGCAAACTTTAGGGACTACTAAAGACCGTAGAATCAGGTCTTAAAGGAAAGTCGGTTGTGACTACTCCTGCTACTACTCCAAACTCAGCACATGTCCTAGAAATCAGGAAAGGTAGAGAGAAGAAGATAAAAGAACCCTTCAAAGGGAACCAGGGGTAAGACCCTTGATGGCTCCTCTTCTAGCAGAACCAAGAAATGTTTCGTTACACCTTCTTCTGATCCCAAAGAGGCTGAATGCTTCTACTGCCACGAAAAGGCGCACTAGAAGTGTAACTGCCCAAAGTACCAGCAAGAGGTGAAGGATGGGAAGGTTAAACCCAACCATCCAGGTATTTACACTATCTCATCTAATAATTCACTCTATTCTAACGCTTGGGTCCTTGATACCGGTTGCAGTATTCATATTTGTTCTGAATTGCAGGGGTTAAGAAGAAGTGAGAATGTGGAGCGTGGAAAGATAAACTTGATCATGGTGAATATTTAAGTTTCACCTGTCACCAAGATTGGAGTTTATACTTTGTTCCTTAGTAGTGGATTTACATTAGATTTGAATAAATGTTGTTATTCGCCAAAAATGGCAAGAAATGTTATTTCCTTTCATGCCTTGTATAAACAAGGTTTTAACTTTTCTTTTGATAATGAAACTGGTGGAATAAATGCTTTCTTTAATAATGTGTTTTATTTTAAAGCATTACCTTGTGATGGTGTGTATGAAGCTGTGTCTATTGTAGATAACTTAGGAAATAATGTATTGTTTATTGATTCTACTAATAATAATAACTTGGATAAAGCATCATTATGGCATTGTCGTCTTGGACATATAAGCAAGAAACACATAGGCCAACTCCAAAAGGATGGAGTCTTGGAGTCATTTGACCTAAATTCTGATGATAGTTGCAAATCATGCTTACTTGGAAAAATGACTAAGTCACCCTTCACTGGTTCTTGTGAGAGGGGTGAAGGCTTGTTGGATCTTATACACACGGATGTGTGTGGACCCTTCAAACATGCCACAAGGGATTCTAATCGTTATTATGTGACTTTTACAGATGATTATAGTAGATATGGATATGTCTACTTAATCAAGCATAAGTCAGAGACTTTTGAAAGGTTTAAAGAGTTTAAACAAGAAGTCGAGAATCAATTGGGAAGGAACATTAAGATGCTTCTGTCCGATCGTGGTGGTGAGTATCTTTGTACTGAGTTCGTCGACTATCTAAGGGAATGTGGGATTGTCTCACAATTGACACCTCCTAGGACACCACAGTTGAATGGTGTAGCTGAGAGGCGTAATCGAACCTTGTTGGATATGGTTCGTTCCATGATGAGTCGAGCTACGCTACCAATCTCATTTTGGGGGTATGCCTTAGAGACTGCCACCCATATCCTTAATCTGGTCCCTACAAAGAAGGTTGCCAAAACACCTCACGAGATGTGGACTGGAAAAGTTCCTAATGTAGCCCACATCAAGGTTTGGGGTTGCGAGGCTTTCGTGACACGCGAGACTCATGACAAGCTCGAACCTCGAAGCGAGAAGTGTATTTTCATCGGCTACCAACAAAAATCCTTTGGTTACCTCTTCTACAGACCTAGTGAGAATGTGGTCTTTGTAGCAAGGAGAGCTATCTTTCGAGAGAGAGAGAGAAAGAGAGAGAGAGAGAGAGAGAGAGAGAGAGAGAGAGAGTTCATAAGCCAAGGAGACAGTGGGAGGCTAATTGACCTTGAAGAACTTCAAGAGTCAAGTGGTGAAGGATCCTCAAACCCTAGTAGTTTACTAGAGGAGGAATCTCCTGTTGACCCAATAATACCTCCATTTGTACCTCTGAGGCGTTCCACAAGGGTTAGGAATGTACCTGAGCATTACTATGGTTTCCATATTACTGCAGAAGGTGAGACACTTGTTAGTGATGAGACACTAGTAAGTTTGGATGAACCTAACAGCTATGCAGAAGCCATGGCAGGCCCTGAGTCTGCTAAATGGAAAGAGGCAATGGATAGTGAGATACAATCCATGTATGACAATCAAGTTTGGAACTTGGTTGACAATGTGCCAGGTCGTAAGACTGTAGGGTGCAAATGGATCTTCAAGAAGAAGACCGACATGGATGGTAATGTACACACTTATAAGGCACGACTGGTTACAAAGGGCTTCTCTCAAACTCCTGGAGTGGATTATGATGAGACCTTTTCTCCAGTAGCCAAGATTAAGTCTATTAGGGTATTGTTAGCCATAGCTGCATTTCATGACTTTCAAATATGGCAAATGGATGTCAAAACCGCTTTCCTTAATGGAAAGTTGGCTGAGGATGTTTACATGAATCAGCCAAAGGGTTTTGTCAGTACAGAGTACCCTAATAGAGTGTGTAAGCTTCAGAAATCCATCTATGGATTAAAGCAAGCACCTCGCAGATGGAATCTTTTCTTTGATGAGAAGGTCAAAGAGTTTGGCTTCTCTAGGAGTGTAGATGAATCTTGTGTATATGTCAACGCTAGTGGGAGTATAGTTAGCTTTTTGGTACTCTATGTGGATGACATACTAATCATAGGAAATGACATCCTAACTCTGCATGAAGTTAAGTCCTGGCTTGGGAAGAGTTTTGCTACGAAGGACCTAGGAGAAGCTGCCTATATTCTAGGGATAAGGATCTTGAGAAACCGGAGTAAAAGACTAATTAGACTTAGTCAAAGTACCAACATAGACAAGGTGTTGAAGAGATTCAGCATGCAAGATTCCAAGAAAGGAGAGTTACCCATCCAGAGTAACACTAGACTGAGTAAGACTCAGAGCCCGAGTACTGAGGATGAGATAGCAGAAATGAGTCAGATACCCTATGCTTTCGCAGTAGGCTCGATCATGTATGCTATGACCTGTACTCGTCCTAATGTAGCCTTTGCTTTAAGCATGGTTAGCAAGTATCAGGGGAATCCTGGTAAGGCTCATTGGACAGCGGTAAAGAACATTCTCAAGTACCTGCGGAGGACTAAGGACTGGGTCCTTACCCTTGGTGGGAGTGATGACTTGAGAGTTGTAGGGTATAGTGATGCTAGCTTCCAGACTGACAGGGATAATTTCTGCTCTCAGTCAGGCTGGGTCTTTACCATAAATGGAGGAGCAATGTCTTGGAAAAGTTCCAAGCAGGAGATAGTGGCTGATTCAACTTGCGAATCAGAGTATATAGCGGAAAGCGAGGCGGTAAAAGAGGCTATGTGGCTAAAGAACTTCATTAGAGACCTTGGAGTTGTACCAGCTATATCGAAGCGTATAGAGATTTTTTGTGATAGTGAAAGTGTTGTTTCCTTAGCAAAGGAACTAAGGGATCATGGGAGATCCAGACACATTGACAGAAAATATCATTTCATCAGATATCGTATAGAAGATGGACTTCTCGTGGCAAAGAGAGTATCATCGGATGAGAACCCGGCAGATCCCCTCACAAAGGGACTGGGTAGGGTTTAGGATCTCCAGCATGCTAGGAGCATAGGGCTGAAGGATAGTATTAGTTTTAGTAGTTAGATAATTTTGAAATTTGTAAAATGTAATTGACACTTGATGATGTATAAAAGTTGTTTTTATTTATGTGTAAAGTGTTGCTATCACTTGTCAATCGTTTACTATTATTTGTTTTGCATGTTTTGACTTCCAGAATATTTATGTTGTTTTACATATTATTCAAATTATCCACAGTCAGTCATATGTTGGAAGTAGATATGAAGTAAGACTATCATGAGTTGGTTGTAAAGGTCTAAGGTGTTGGACATGGCTTCAGCACTCATGAGTGCTCATAAGTTCTGAGTATTGGATTCAACCCACGCTCGCTGGCATCACTTCATGGAATTTATCTCGAGTGATCGCAAGACGGTAATATCATATAAGTCTTCAAACCTAGAGATATTACTTGTTAACTACGAGTTAGTTATGCATTGAACGTGCGAAACCGCATTGGTAACTCGATGTTATAAAACGTGCGTTTGTGTGTAATTTAACAAGTAGTAGAACAAGCATATGAGTCGAAGTTTATCTGTTCCTTCTTGGATTAGAAGATGATATCTGGGCTCCTCGATGATTTTGTTTTGACCTATGTACCGGGCCCGGTCAAAACTAAGTTGATGTGTTCAATTAAGTTCTTTGACAAACAAATAGGAAATCGGGAAACAAACTGCTGGACAATAAGCAAGACTATGTTCCATGTGTTTGTCCGGCTGATATCTAGAACAGAGGATTATATGATCCCTTATATGAAATGACGTACCATCATCTTCTCAGTTCCGAGAGACCTTGAAAGAGCTACGATTGTCAATCGATTCCTGAAGTATTGCAGTTATAGTTATTAGACTTATCCAAGTGGGAGACTGTTGGATAAGGTGTCTAAGTCCATAACTATTTATGGTAAATACTTGACCCGACCCAGGATGGTCCATTTGGGTTGCATGGAACAATGCAATTGGATAAACTAAATGAGAGAAAATAACACATATGGTTTATTAATATATTATAAGTTCTAATATATTAATAATATTATTTAATTAGTTTGATCACGAATTAATTAAGTGATCAAAAGATAACTAATTAAATATATGGGTTGATTACGTAAATCATCCATAACTTATATAGTGGGCTAAGAGGCTCCATGGATAATCAAGTTGGGTTAAATCCATTGGATGCTCCATGGGAGTTAGAAACCCATGGGTCATGGAAATGAAGAGTCATGACACATTAGGGTTTACATGCTATAACCCTAGATGTGTCAACAATATATAAAGCTCATGTGTTCTCCCAAAAATCGGTTAGACAAGAAACAAGAGGGCTAGAGCCGATTTTAGTGTGTTATACATTCTCTCCAAGTTTACTCCATAGCATTTGGTGTTGTGTGAAGCATTTGAGTCATCACACATGGGGTGCTAGGCTCACATGGTTTCAAGGAACACCTACAACAACAAGGTATGTAGTTCTATCTATTATTTAAGTTAAAATTGTTCCCCATGTATGCTAGATAGGATCATAGCCTTGGAAATCAACTTTGCATGATAATTAGACAAACATAGATCTAAGCTTATTAGGGTTGCATGTACACTTAGGAAGTGTTAGAATGCTCAAAAACCCTTCAGTTAGTACATTAGTAGTTACTTATATATACAATACTACAGTACATCGTTATTTTCCCATTACATTCACATTGTGATCTTCTCACATAAACGGTAATGTAAACTATATTTTCGTAATGATAGTCGTACTTGAGAAAGATACAGACTTTTAGAAACGAAGAACATACATAACATTCGGGCCTTGGTAGAAGGCTACTTTTAGTAGAAAATACAGGATTTTCTAGGAGATACAAACCTTTACTACAAACACTTACAAACATTTACATCAAATATTTACAAAAAAATTCATACAAACAATGACACTAAAATGCTTATGAACTCACCAGCTTTAATGTTGATCTACGCTTTCAAAATAACTTGTATTCTCAGGTCACCAGTAGACAGGTACCGATGACCAGGTTTTGAGAAGACGGAGCTTTCAAGACTCGTCTTTATTTTGACTATTCATTTTTGGTATCTTATAAACTATACAAGGAGGAAACTTGTATTAAATTATATTGTTAATGCAATGGATGATGTTGTTGCTTGTTTACTATTATGCATTGTTGTGATACTGTACATGACGTCCTCCGCCCCAGAATGTTTCTGCCGTTCCGGTTTTGGGGTGTGACAAACATTAATGGTTAATAATTATATATATATGTATAAGATCAAGTCATTTCAGTGTTAGTTGGCCTCATTCACTTAGCTGGTCTATAAGGGGGTATAAGGTTGTTGCCTATAAAATGGCAGCTTAATGGGTGTCCACTCTCACCCACCGCTTCCTTAATTGGTGGAGGGCCGTTAGCTAAGCAGGTAGGACAATGAATTTAATTATCATTAAAAGTGTGTTTTATAATTGCCAATCTTAGTTACTTTAGGAAAATGTGAATATGGTGCAAACCCATGAAATTCACACTTTGTACCTTACCAAGTCGTTAGTGGAGCGTGTGTTGGTAAACAACACACTAACTTGGACTAGTAAGGATAACAAAGGGTGACTTAATGCTTATGATATATCGTTGGAGCGCATGTGGGTAACCGACACATTGATTAGGTGATAATATTAAGGGTACCAAGTGAATTTGCATGCTTATTCACACCTTGTTTTGTGATCCTCGGCATCCCAGTCACAAAACTTGAAGGGAACATTCGAGATTGAAACATACCATTGAAAAGTTGAATGAATCTGAAAAGAACCTAGGAATTTCAAAACCAATTAAAACCTAATAATTAATTTCGTTTTCATGGTGGAAATTGGTGAATCGTCATTCACCTACCTTCAAATATCTTATGGCTTATATTACGGCATCCCTCTTCTAAGTTATAATATATTGTGTTGGGTCCTAGCCTTAATATTACAATTAAGTGTTTTATTAAGGACTCTATATATCTAATCTATGCTTTCTTTCTTCTTTTTTCGGATATCTTCCAACAACAATGCTTCGGCCTCTAACCTTACAGGCTCCTTCTCTCTCATGAATCTTTGTGGGAGAGTCATCTTCGATGGTACAAACTTTATGGATTGGAACCGTAACATGAGGATGGTCACTCATTACAAGGACAAGGAATATGTCCTCGAAAAGGAACTTAAGGAAATCGATGAGTCTACTGCTACTCATGAGGAGATCGTTGAATTCAGGACACATGAGAGAGATGCCACTAAAGTGGCATGAATTATGATGGCCATGATGTCAGTCGAGCTCCAAAAGTCCTATGAGGACTATTAGCCTTTTGAGAAGCACCAGGATTTGATGGAAATGTAACATCAAAGTGCTCTTCAAGAGCAGCATGAAATAATCTCCTCCATAATCACAACCCAAATGAAGGATGGTGAACCCATCACGGGCCACATGCAAAAAATGCAAAGGTATGTGGACCGTTTGCTGAAACTAAATGTTAATTTTCCTGAGGAGTTGGCAATTGACATCATTTTGCACTCCTTACCTTCTTGTTATGACCAATTTCCAATTACATACCACATGAACAAGGAGGAAGTAACTCTTAGCAAACTTCAGGGACTTTTGAAGACCGCATAAAGTGGTCTTCAAGGTAAGTCGTTAGTTCTACTCCTAGTCCTACAACTACCTATGTTTTGGCTATCGGGCAAGGAAAAGGGAAGAAGGGGAAGACTCCTTTGAAGGGTACCAAGGGAAAGTCTCTTGAAGGCCCCTCATCTGGAACCAAAAGTGGTTCTATCACTCCTTCTGCCAACCCCAAAGAGGCCGAATGCTTCTATTTCCATAATAAGCGGCACTGGAAGCGAAATTACCCAAGATACTTGCAGGATGACAAGAATGGGAAAGTGAAACCATCCCATGCAGGTATTTACACTATATTGTCTAATAACTCACCATATTCTAACTCTTGGGTCCTTGATACAGGTTATGGTATTCACATATGTTCTAATTTGCAGAGCCTAAGAGCAAGTTAGGATGTGGAGCACTGAAAGATAAACCTAATCATAGGGAATAGGAAGGCTTCACCTAATACCAAGAATGTAGTTTATACTTTGTTGCTAAGTAATGGGTTAAAGTTATATTTGAATAAATCTGTTTACTCGTCTGAAATGGCAAGAAATATTATTTCTTTTCATGGTTTGTACAAACAAGGGTTTACTTTTCTTTTGATAATGAATGTGGTGGTATTAATGCTTTCTTTAATAATGTTCTCTATTTTAAAGCATTACCTTGTGATGGTGTGTATGAAACTATGTCGGTTGTAGATAACCTAGGAAATAATGTGTTGTGTATTGATTCTTCAACTAGCTTGGATAAATCATCATTATGGCATTGTCGTCTTGGTCATGTAAGCAAGAAGCGTATAGGCCAACTCCAAAAGGATGGTGTGTTGCAGTCATTTGACCTTAAGTCAGATGATAGTTGTGAATCTTGTTTTCTTGGGAAAATGAGAAAATCACCCTTCACTCGTACTTGTGCAAGGGGTGAGGGTGTGTTGGACCTTATACATACTGATGTATGTGGACCCTTCAAAACCGCCACAAGGGATGTTAAACCATCATTTTAGTAGATATGGTTACATCTACTTAATCAAGCACAAGTCAGAGACTTTTGAAAGGTTTAAAGAGTTTGAATAAGAAGCAGAAAATTAATTGGGTAGGAACATTAAGATGCTTCGATCCGATCGAGGTGGTGAGTATCTTGGTACAAAGTTCATCAACTATCTTAAGGAGTATGGGATTGTCTCACAATTGACTCCTCCCAGGACACCATAGTTGAATGGTGTGGCTGAGAGGCGTAATCAGAGCTTGTTGGACATGGTTCGCTCCATGATGAGTCGATTTACGCAACCAATGTCTTTTTGGGAGTATGCCTTAGAGATTGCTGCCTATATCCTTAATCTAGTCCCTACAAAGAAGGTTGCCAAAACACCTCATGAGATGTGGACTCGGAAACTTCCTAATTTGGTCCACATCAAGATTTGGGGTTGCGAGTATTTCGTAAGACGCGAGACTTAAGAAAAAGACCGACATAGATAGTAAAGTGCATACTTATATGGCACGACTAGTTGCGAAGGTTTTACTCAGACTCAAGGTATTGATTATGACGAATCATTCTCACAAGTAGCAAAGATAAAGTCTATTAGGGTCATGCTAGACATTGCTGCATTTCATCATTATGAAATATGGCAAATGGATGTGAAAACCGCTTTCCTTAATGGAGAGGTTGCTAAGGATGTTTTCGTGAGTCAGCTAGAGGATTTTGTCAGCACAAAGTACCCAAAAAGAGTATGCAAGCTTGAGAAATCCATTTATGGATTGAAACAAGCATCTCGCAGTTGGAATCTTTTTTTCGATGAAAAGGTCAAAGAGTTTGGTTTCTCGAGAAGCGAAGATGAGTAATGCGTATATTTCCGAGCTAGTGGGAGTATAGTTAGCTTTTTGGTATTGTATGTGGATGGAATAATACTCATAGGAAATGACATCCCAACTCTATATGAGGTGAAGTCCTGGATTAGAAAGTGCTTTCCTACGAAGGGCATTGGAGAAGCTGCCTATATCCAAGGGATATTTATATTAAGAGAAAGGAGTAAAAGACTAATTGGACTTAGTCAGTGTACTTACTAGGATAAGGTGATGAATAGGTTAAGCATGCAGGACTCAAAGAAATGAGATTTACTGATCCAGAGCAACGCCAAGCTGAGTAAGACTCAGCGCCCAAGTACAGAGGATGAGATAGATGAAATGTGTCAAGTACAGTATGCTTCCGTTGTAGGCTCCATCATGTATGCTATGACATGTACTTGTCGTGATGTGGCTTTTGCTTTGAGCATCGTCAGTAGGTATCAGGGGAACCCTGACAAGGCTCACTGGACTGCAGTAAAGAACATTCTCAAGTATCTTCGAAGGACTAAGGGCTAGTTCCTTGGCTTCGGTAGGAGTGAGGACTTGAGAGTGGTTGGGTATAGTGATGCTAGCTTCCAGACTTATAGGTATAATTTCTGCTCTCATTCAGGCTGGGTCTTTACCTTAAACGGAGGAGCAATTACTTGGAAAAGTTCCAAGCAGGAGACGGTAAATGAGTCAACCTGTGAATCAGAGTACATAGCAGTGAGAAAAAAGGCGAAGGAGACAATATGGCTGAAAAACTTCATTGGTGACCTTGGCATTGTACAAACTACAAAGGAGCCTATGGAAATTTTCTATGATAGTGAAAGTGCAGTTGCCTTAGCGAAGGAACCAAGGGATCATGGGAGATCCAAACACATCAACATAAAATACCATTTGATCAGACATCGAGTAGAAGAAGGACTTGTCGTGGTAAAGAGGGTATCTTCGGATGAGCACCTAGCAGATCCCCTCACGAAGGGACTGAGTAGGGTTAAGCATTTACAACATGCGAGGCACATTGGGCCGAAGGATGATATTAGTTTTATAGATTAGATACGTATTTCTGAAACTTGTAAAATGTAATCGACATTTGATGATGAATAAAAGTTGTTTATTTATGAGTAAAGTATTGCTATCTTTGTAAATTATTTACTATTGTTTTAGCTTTGCATGTTTTGACTTCAAGAATAATTACTTTATTCAAAATCTCCACAGTCAGTGATATATCGGAAGTAGATATATATGAAGACTGTCATGAAGTTGGCTTGTGGATGTCTAAGTTATTGGACATAGCAAGAGTTGCTACCACACTCATGAGTGCTCATAAGTTCTGAGTATTGGATTCAACCCATGCTCACTTATATCACTTCATGGTATTTATCTCGAGTGATCGTGAGACAGTAATATCATATAAGTCTTCAAACCTAGAGATGTGAGGTGTTGACTAATAGCTGGTTATAGATTGATTATAAGAAAACGCATTGCTAACTCGATGTTATAAAACGTGCCTTTACGTATAATTCAACAAGTCGTAGAACAAGCATATGTGTCGAAGTTTATATGTTCCTTCTTAGATTAGAAGCGATATTTAGGCCCCTCATTGATTTTGTTTTGACCTATGTATCGGGCCTGGTCATAACTAAATTGATGTGTTCGATTAAGTTCTAAGTCAAACAAATTGGAAATCGGGAAACAAATTGTTGGATAATAAGTACGACATTGTTCCATGTATTTATCCGGCTGTTATCTTGAGAGCAGAGGATTTAATGATCACTTATCTTAAATGGCGTAACTATTTGATTAGTGTCGAAGTCCATTACTATAATTGGTAAGACTTGACCCAACACGGCATGGTCCATTTGGGTTGCATGGCATCATGCATTTAGATAGACTAAAATGAGAGAAATAACACTTAAGGTTTATTAACATATTATAAGTTCTAATATATTAATAAGATTATTTAGTTAGTATTGATCAAGAGTTAATCTAGAATTAATTAAGTGATTAAAAGAAGACTAATTAAATATATGGGTTGATTGTGTAAATCATCCATAATTATATAGTGGGCTAAGACTCCGTGTATTACCAAGTTAGGCTAAAACCCATAGGATGCTCGATGGATGCTCCATGGTGTATTTGAACCCATGGATCCAAGGAAAAGGAAAGCCTAGACAATTAGGTTTTACCCTAATTGTGACATTATATAAAGATCATATTCTTGGAAAAAATGGGTGACTATGTGTGAGAGAAAGGGCTAGCCGATTTTCATGAAGTGTGTATCTTCTCTCAAGTCTTTCAAAGTGAATATGATGTTGTGTGAACCATTTGAGGTGTCACACTTGGGGCACTAGGAACTTAAGCTTCATGAAGACATTCTACATCAAAGAGGTATGTAATTCTAACTTGATATATTCATATGAATTAATGTTATTATGCTAGTTAGGATGAATACCTTGGAAAGTTCATATTTGCATGTAAAATAGAGAAAACATAGATCCAAGGTATTTAGGGTTGCATGTACACTTAGGAGTGTTAGAATGCTCAAATCCTTACAGTGGTATCAAAGCCTAGGCTTGTTTTCTTGTTATACTTGCTTAAACTGCTTAAAAATCAAATTTTGGTGTTGTCTACACAACAGAATCGCCGAGTCCACTGATGGACTCGCCGAGTCCAAGGCAAAAAGCATCCAACTCGTCGCGTTTGTTCATGCACTCAACGATTTGGACCCCCAGACAGCATATATTCGATTGTTTTGGCTAGAATTGGACTAGGAACATTACCCTAAGCTATTTTTCGACTGATAAACTTATTTTTGATGTGGTAATGTTCATATAATCCAATTTCCAAGATAATTGTCAATAGATTCATGTTTTGTATTAGTTTAAGTGTTATGCTAATTGCATGAAAAAGATTGAATCCAATTATCTTGTTCATATGAGTTGCTTAGATTAATAGAAAAGGTTGATTGATTATGTGTCTTTGATCTATTTTAATCTAAGAATTGATTCTAAAATGTGTTTGTGTAACTTCTCCTCAAGTTACATGAAAAGTCACATTAAGGTTTCTTAAAACTCATAACATTTGTCAAGGGTTACAAAAATAAAGAGTCTTGTCCTCATTAAATGGTTTTATGACTCCATAACTTGTCCTCAAGTTATGGAGGTTCAAGGGTCACTTCATTAAATCATTAAAATGTGTAACCTTAATTAGTTCCGTAAGTTGCAAAGAAGAAGAGTTACATTCTTTAATAATTTAAATTCTTCTATAACGTGTCCTCAAGTTATCGAACTTGAAGAGTTTTTTAATTAAAATTACTTTACACACATAATTTTTGAAATTAATTAGTTTTGAATATTTTCAAAACTTTCCCTCAAGTTTTGAATTTGAAAAGTTTAAATTCAAACCTTATACTTTATAATATTATAAGTTAATATATATATATATATATATATATATATATATATATATATATATATATATATATATATAGATGTATAAGAGCAAGTCAGTCTTACCATTAGTAGGCCTCATTCACGAAGCCAGTCTATAAGGGGGTATAACGTTGTTGCCAATAAAATGGCAGCTTAATGGGTGTCCACTCTCCCCCACCGTTTCCTTGACTAGTGGAGGGTCGTTAGCCGAATAGTTAGGACAAGGACTATAATTCTCCTTTCATTAAAAGTATTAATGATAAATACTAAGTAACTAAAATCTTATAAATTCCCAATCTTAGTTACTTAGGAAAATGTGAATTTGGCGCTAAGCCCTAAAATTACACTTTGCACTTTGCTTAAGTCGATATTGGAGCATGTGTGGTTAACAGGCACACTAACCTGGATTTAACAAGGTAGGCAAAGGGTGACTTAAGTTTATCATATTATCAATGGAGCGTGTGTGGTTAACCAACACATCGATTGAGGGTAAATATTAAGGGTACCAAGTATATTTGCATGGTTATTGACACCTTGTTTTGTGATCCTAGACATCCCAGGCACAATACCTGAAGGGCACACTCGAGATTGAAGTATGCCATTGAAAAGTTCAATGAATCGCAAAAGAATCTAGGAGTTTCAAAAACAATTAAAACCTAATAATATATTTCGTTTATCTTGGTGGAAATTGGTTAATCGTCATTCACCTACCTTCAACTATTTTATAGCTTGGATTACGGCATCCCTCTTCAAATTTATAAAAGTATTGTGTTGGTTACTAGCCTTAATATTTGATATTGGGTGTTATATTAAGGACTTTAAATCAACTATCTTGAATATCTCCCAAACGATGTCTGGTTTAGACATTTATGATCTTCCCAAATCTCTTGAAACAAGCTTTCCTAAATGAAGATAATGTCCCATGGAAATCATACTTCTTTCACCTCCTCCAATTATTCTGCCTAACCCACAAGTTTTTGAAAATTTTAAGGTCACTGAAGCCCTATTGGCAAGAAAAGTTCTATGTATGATCACATCTTTGAGATGTAGTCACATATTGACAAGCCAGGAGAGTTTGGTGTGAAAGTCTTGAGAATGTTGGTTGCTCAACTACTTTCTAAGTCACATAAAGAGTTCCTTTAGGACTCCTATGAAACAGACTATGACAACACCGTTAATGATCTTATCTATTTGCTAAGATCATCTTCCTAAAACTTTATGGACATTGACAATGGAGAAATTGGATATCCAGTAAAGCTCTCTCTCCCCAACGGAAACGGATCGGCCATAGTCAACTCGGTTGACCAAATGGTAAAGAGAGAGGCTATGTCCGAGATAGTCCCATTATCAAGGGTCCATTGCCAAAGGAAGGGGCATTGGTTGCCAAGCTGCCAAATTAACCTAAGGATGTTAAAGTCAATAAGTTTGACTCTACTTCAGGTAAAGTCCGTTGTCTAACTCTATTAAGTTCCTACTTGGAGATTCTTATTACATGATGTGACTAGGTCACATGTTAATGGTTAAGAATCAAAGGAAAAGTGTAAAAACTTAAAAGAAGTATATGCAGATTCTGATCGCAAAGATGGATTTCACTCGCATGGTTCGGTGATCAGAATTTTTGGGCTGTTACTTAAGAGTTATGATATATATTGCTTAGGAATAGATAACAACAAGTTTTCATATGGATTGTAAGGTTAAGTTTTTCCACAAAGTTTTAAAATAAAAGGTAAATATTTTGATTTTAGTTATTTTATGTATCCTTACAATGGCAGTTGTGGAAAATTGTTGCTTATAAGATTCCACTTATAGCAATATTAGAAAGTGAATTTCATTCTCTCATTTGTGGTAATGTCTAAATTTACCAAATAAGGAAAGATTCTCGTCACCCAAGGTTTCGATTGGACCGAAACTTGGAATCATGCAAGTTGTATAGCATGATGGATGATAACTTTCAAGCATTGGTAAAATTAAGACTAACTACTTGTTCACATCGATGTGTGAGTCATGTAAAGGACTAAGGGATCGATTACACATTCTTATGCACTCGTTAAGTCCACCACAAAAGATCGATAAGACTATTCTTCATAATTTACTATAGCTCAGTAAATATGGTTATACTTACAAATTTAAGTGTAATTCTGAGACATTGGAAAAGTTTCCAATGTATGGCAGAGCGAATAAGAAAAATCAACTTAGGCAGAAAGATAAAAGTTTCTCAAATCTGAAAAGATGGGAGAGTACTTGAGTATCATGTTTCCAGACCATCTTAATGATTTTGAGACCTTATCACAATCCATCTTGTAAGTGCATTCTGATAGTTAAGAAGAGGAGTTATGAATTGTCGAAGTGGTTAAATCAAGAAGATGATTCATACTTCGTTCCAAAAATAATTCTTATAGTTATATATAAGATTATAACTTGAGTGACATGTCTTAAAGAATGTTTAAAACACTTGTCAAATGTAAGAGTAAAGGTTTTCTGCTCTTGTACATCTGAAATTGGTAAGTTGTGATGTTTTTTTGGATAAAACAAAGACCGACTAATGCCAATTGTGTGAAGTGTTTGTCTTGATTAGAATCCACAATATCCCTTGAATATCTGACAAGGAAGTTTTGTATGTCAAGAGGACCGTGGGTGTCTAAAAGGTCTTGAAAGTCTCAAGGACTAATCAAGAATAAAACCTAAAGTTCTACACTAGCACATAATTTGAGGTTTATAACCTATCGTGTTGACATATTCTGTGCCCATTCCAATTAAAGTTGGAATTGCATATGAGTTCTTAGAGTTCTCATGTGGTTTCACAACAACTTAGAAGCAATGGCAGGCCCTTGAGCCGCCAGATGGCAAAAATTAAGATTGAGTTCAGTCCATATGAATTTGGATTTTTCATTATGCTTGTCTTGTGACTATGGTTTTGACAATTCACATGGATAAGAACACATACACCATTAAATCTAAGTGTCATAAGGTTTCTCTCCAATTAATGAAAATGATGGTCAGGAAACACTTTCACTAAGTAGATTTTAGTTAGATAGCAATTTTGATATATGCATTCTCAAAGTCGTTAGTGGCGCATGTTTGGTTAACCTGCACACTAACATGGACTTGCGAGAAGTGGCAAATGTCTAAACATTCGAGACTATGATTATAACATCCCTTTTCATAGTTCTTAAAGTTGTTTAGACACACCAGTGAGCTATCTAAGATAAGGTGTATGATATTGATAAAGTTTTATCAAAGCAATCTAGTATCAGAAATCTAAACTTTGGTAAGAAAGTCAATAAAGTATTGTTTTTCTAGAAGTTCAGCTGATTTCTGAGTACATGTCAAAGCTAGTGGGAGCATAAGTATTACGCTAATAATCATAATGTTAGTGGGAGCATGATAATTAGGAAAAAGGTTGCAAGTTAGCAATGGTAATTATAGAAAACAAAAGATTCAATTGGGAAAAAGTTGTTTGTCTATAATTAAGGGAGAGGAAATTATACTTCATCTCAAATCTAAAAGCTTAGATTGAGGTTTTAATCGTATTTAGTCAAGGATATATATATATATATATATATATATATATATATATATATATATATATATATATATATATATATGAGTTTCATGTTGGAATGGCTCAACATAAGGAACTTCTATATATAGGTCTATTATTTGCATTCTAAAATTCGTTTATGATTACAACAACCCTTTTCATAATCTGAAATTATGAGAACTTGGCAAATAGAAATATTGTAGCAAAAGGACTGGTCTAGTATCATGTCTTTATGTGAGACATCATGAATCTTGTCCCATATGCTTCGGATATAGGATCGACTGCATGTGCTACAATATTCATCCTTTCTAAAATTTTCCAAACACCCGGGGCATTAAGAAGGGAAAAGGTCTAGAATTGGATATAACTAAAAGGATTAAGTAATTTTTGAGGACAATCTAAGGTTTACCAAAGATTGGTTGGTCAGGGACGGTTGGAAGTATAGTGTTGGAAGGACCATATTGACATATTCTGAAAAAAAGGCAATTGTTCTTCAGAAGTGATAGTCAAAAGGGGAATATGGAAATGATCCCATAGGTGGAAGTTGTTCAATAAATATGTGTAAGATTAGGAAACTTAATGCAAGAAGGATGTTTCCAAGGTGTTGATCTCCTTTGGAATTCTTTGTAATATTTGTTGTCAAGTCTTTGTGACTTTGTGCATAATCGTTACAAGAGGATCAATGCGTATAAGTTTAGAAGCTAACAGATTTCAGTAAATGGCATGAATTTGGAATTCTTGCATTTGCAGTAAGGAATTAGGAGTGTGAAAAGCGAATCATTGGAATTATGTTCAATTGATCTCTTTCACAAAGTAAAGATCATAGACAAACATGGTTTGCAAACTTGGTGTATGGCATGACTAGTGTTTAGAAAGAAAAAAAAAACATAGTGTACATGCTTGGAGCATGGGACAACTATTGTTTTTTAACTCAAGTATAAAGTTGATAGACGAAACAGTATGCAATGGATAATGTAATCATATGGTGATAAATAAAAGGCGTTTCATTTATATTCATAAGTTCTGAGACTATATTGGATTCAATTATTCTTGTGTTTCATTTTACAGGTTTTGACTTCAAGAATAACTAGCTCGTTCTTCCTGAAAGATTAAGTTATTCAAACCATCCACAGTCGATAATACTTTGGAAGTAGGTATTAAGGAAGACTATCATGAATTGAGTTTGTAGATGTCCAAGGTATGGGACATAGCCAAGAGGTGCTACAACATTCATGAGTGCTCATGAGTTCTGAGTATTGGATTCAACCCATGCTCATTGGAATCATTTCATGAATTTTATCACGAGTTATCATGAGACGATAATATCTTATATTCTTCAAACCTGGAGATATGAGTTGTTACTATGAGTTGGTTATACATTGATTGCACGAAAACGCATTGGTAACTCGATGTTATAAAACGTGTATTTGTGTATGATTCAACAAGTTGTAGAACAGGCCATATGAGTTGAATTTTATCCATTACTTTTACCTTCGGGATAAAAGCGATATCTGTGGGCCCCTCAATTATTTGGTGATGACAAATGTAAGTGCTCGGTCGGGCCTGGACTGATTTGATTTGTTCAATTAGTCAGTTGTCATAAATCGGAAATCGAGAAACAACAAAGGGACGGAGAGAATTATTATAATCCATGTCGCAGCCCATATGATATCTAAAATGTAGTAATATATGATCCCTTATCTTATGGACAAGTCATTGACAAAGGTCAAAGATCATCGGCAAGGTCAGATTTCGACAAAAGCTTTTGAGAGCTACGATTGTAAGTCGGTTCTTGAAGTCATACTTGCTACTATAATTGGTAAGACTTGACCCGACCCGACATTGTCCATTTGGATTGCATGGCATCTTGCATTTGGATAGACTAAAATGAGAGAAATAACACTTAAGGTTTATTAATATATTATAAGTTCTAATATATTAATAAGATTATTTAGTTAGTATTGATCAAGAATTAATATAGAATTAATTATGTGATCAAATGAAGACTGATTAAATATCTGGGTTGATTGTGTAAATAATCCATAATTGTATAGTGGGCTAAGATTCCAAGGATTATCAAGTTGGGCTAAAACCCATACGATGGTCCATTGATGCTCCATGGTGTATTTGAACCCATGGATCCAAGGAAATGGAAAGCCATGACAATTAGGGTTTACCCTAATTGTGACACTATATAAAGATCATATTCTTGGGAAAAATGGACGACTATGTGTGAGAGAAAGGGCTAGCCGATTTTCATGAAGTGTGTATATTCTCTCAAGTCTTTCCAAGCTCATATGATGTTGTGTGAACCATTTGATGTGTCACACTTGCGGCACTAGGTACTCAAGCTTCATGAAGACATTCTACATCATAAAGGTATGTAATTCTAACTTGATATATTCGTATGAATCAATGTTATCATGCTAGTTTGGATGAATACCTTGGAATGTTCATGGTAATAATCTCCCATTTCCACTCAGGTATCTCGGGCTGCTGGAGCAGACCCGAGGGTTTCTGGTACTCGACTTTTACCTTGGCGCAAGTCAGGCACTTGCCCACGAAGGTTGCTATCTCGGTTTTCATGTTCGGCCACCAGTATTGTTTCTTGAGATCCAGGTACATCTTGTCCAAACCTGGGTGAACAAAGTATTTTGTCTTGTGAGCTTCGGTCATGACGACGTCTCTGAAACCTCCAAACTTTGGGGTCCATATTCTATCCATGAAACAGTAGACTCTGTCATCTCTGATCTCAAGTTTCTTCTCCATTCCTCTCAAGGCTTCGTTCAACACGTTTTTCTGGCTTTAGGGCTTCCAACTGAGCTTCTCGGATCTGTGCGGATATGTGAGAATGGATGGTCATTGTCAATGACTTCGTCTTGCGACTTGAACTCTCCTTTCGACTCAGGGCAACTGCTACCACATTGGCCTAACCGGGATGATAGCGGATTTCGCACTCATAATCACTGAGTAGTGCTACCCATCGTTATTGCCTAATGTTTAAGTTCTTCTAATTGAAGATGTGCAGCAGGCTTTTATGGTCAGTAAAGATTGTGCACTTCGTTCCGTAGAGATAATATCTCCAAATCTTCAATGTGAAGACCACTGCTCCTAACTCCAGGTCATGAGTCGTATAGTTGACTTCGTGTGCCTTTAGCTGTCTCGAGGCATAAGTAATAACTTTTTCTCTCTGCATAAGCACGCAGCCTAATCCCTGATTGGATGCATCGCAATAAACAACGAAGTCTTATGTCCCTTTGGGCAGGGACAGGATAGGTGCGCTACAGAAGGCTTGCTTTAACGTTTGGAACGCAGTTTCTTGCTTTTCACTCCAACAAAAGGGTACTCCTTTCTGTGTCAGATTGGTTAGGGGTTTGGCGATTCTGGAAAAATTCTGGATGAACCTGCGATAGAAGCCAGCGAGATTCAAGAATTTACGGATTTCTGTGGGTGTCTTCGGTGCTGACAAATTATCTATCACCTTGATCTTGGACGGGTCCACGTATATACCCTCTTCGCTTACCACGTGACCAAGGAAGGCTACCTTCCGAATCCAGAACTCGCACTTAGAGAACTTCGCGTACAACTTCTCCATTCTAAGCGTTTCCAACACTAACCTCAAGTGTTGCTTATGATCTTCTTCGCTTCTGGAATAGACAAGTATGTCGTCAATGAAGACGATGACGAAGTTGTCCAGAAAAGGATGACACACCCGGTTCATCAGGTCCATGAACACAGCCAGTGCATTGGTTAGACCGAAGGGCATCACTATGAACTCGTAGTGTCCATATTGAGTCTTGAATTCCGTCTTGGAAAAATCATTCTTGTGGATGCGAAGCTGATGGTACCCTGATCTGAGGTCTATTTTCGAGAAGTAACTGGCTCCCTGAAGTTGATCGAAGAGGTCGTCTATTCAAGGAAGAGGATATCGGTTTTTGACTGTCAATTTGCTCAGCTCATGGTAGTCGATACACATCCGGAAGGATCCATCTTTCTGTTGGATAAGGTGTCTAAGTCCATAACTATTTCTGGGTGTACTTGACCCGACCCGGCATGGTCCATTTGGGTTGCATGGAACCATGCAATTGGATAGACTAAATGAGAGGAATAATACTTGGAGATTATTAATATATTATAAGTTCTAATATATTAATAATATTATTTGATTAGTTTGATCAAAGAATTAATTTGGAATTAATTAAGTGATCAAAGGATAACTAATTAAATATATGGGTTGATTATGTAAATCATTCATATCTTGTATAGTGGGCTAAGAGGCTCCATGGATTATCTGTTGGGTTTTGAGCATTCTAACACTTCCTAAGTGTACATGCAACCCTAAATACCTTGGATCTATGTTTTCTCTATTATACATGCAAATAAGAACATCCAAGGTATTATCCTAATCTAGCATACAAAAACTATGAATGTAACAAGATAGAATACATACCTCTTGATGTAGCTTGATGTCTTCAAGCTTTAAGAGCTTAGCCCCAATAGTGTGGAAGCCTCAAGTGGAATCACAAATCACCAAGACACCTTGGAATACTTTAGAGAATACGATTACTTGGTTCTCTCTAGTGAAATTGGCTAGCCTTTCTTTAGTGTATCCACACTAGTGCCAATTTCACCAACCAAAGACATCTTTATATAGTATGGAGGATTAGGGTTAAACCCTAATACCCATGACCTTTCATTTCCTAGGATCCATGGGTTAAACACTCCATGGACTATCCATGAAAGCTTAGCCCAATCTAAATGAACTTGGCCCATTCCATATATATAAGAGTCCATATTTAATTAGTTCCTTTTGATCACTTAATTAATTATAAATTAATTCTTGATCAACACTAATTAAATAATATGATTCCATATTAATATATTAGAACTTATAATATATTAATATTAATCATAAACATACTATTCTCAACAGATTATCCATATAAATTGTGTCGGTGAAGTGCAACCCAAATGGACCATGCCGGGTCGGGTCAAGTACATACCAAATATTGTTATGGACTTAGACATTAATCCAACAGTCTCCCACTTGGATAAGTCTAAAACTATTATTGCGTATGACTTCAAACCTAACTGGCAATCGTAGCTCTTAAAGCTGCTGTCGAACTCTGATCTTGTCAACGAACTTGTCCATTAGATAAGGGATCATATATTCCTCCATTCTAGATATCATATGGACTGAGACATGGATTATAATCATTCTCTATGTCCATTTGTTGTTTCCCGATTTCCGATTTATGATGACTGACTAATTGAACAAATCAAATCAGTCCTGGCCCGGCCGAGCACTTCCATTTGTCATCATCAAATCATCGAGGGGCCCACAGATATCGCTTTTATCCCGAAGGTAAAAGGAATGGATAAACTTCGACTCATATGGCTTGTTCTACTACTTGTTGAATCATACACAAAGGCACGTTTTATAGCACCGAGTTACCAAATGCGTTTTCGTGCAATCAATGTACAACCAACTCATAGTAACAACTCATATCTCTAGGTTTGAAGAATATAAGATATTATCGTCTCATGATCACTCGTGATAAAATCCATGAAGTGATTCCAATGAGCGCGGGTTGAATCCAATACTCAGAACTTATGAGCACTCATGAGTGTTGTAGCCCTTTGTCCAACACCTTAGACCTCTACAAGCCAACCCATGACAGTCTTAATTCATATCTACTTCCAACATATGACCGACTGTGGATGGTTTGAATAACTTAGTCATTCCGGAAGAATAACCTAGTTTATTCGGGAAGTCAAAACATGCAAAATGAAACACAATAATAATCGAATCCAATATGGTCTCAGAACTTATGAATATAAATAAAACACCTTTTATTTATTACCATATGATTACACATTATTCATTGTATACTATTTCAGCTATCAACTTTATTCTTGAATTTAAAACAATAGTTGTCCCATGCTCCAAGCATGTACACTATGTTTTCTAAACACTAGTCATGCCATACACCAAGTATGCATACTATGTTTGTCTATGATCTTTACTTTGTGAACTAGATCAATTGAACATAACTTCAATGATTCTCTTTTCACAGTCCCAAATCCTTACTGCAAATGCAAGAATTCCAAATTCATGCCATTTACTGAAATCTGTTAGATTCTAAACTTATATGCATTGATCCTCTTGTAATGATTATGCACAAATTCACAAAGACTTGGCAACAATCATTACAGAGTATTCCAAAGGAGATCAACTCCTTGGAAACATCCTTCTTGCATTAAGTTTCCTTAATCTTACACAGATTGAAAATTCTAACTTTGAAACATTTCCAGATTCCATTTTGACTATCACTTCTGAACAAGAGTTGCCTCCTTACAGATTATGTCAATATGGTCCTTCCAAAATTATCACTATACTTCCAAATGTCCTTGAGCAACCAATCTTTGGTAAACCTTAGATTGTCCTCGACAATTGTTTAATCCTTTTAGTCATATCCAGTTCTAAACCTTTTCCCTTCTTAATGCCCCAGGCATCTGGAAAATTTTAGAATGGATGAATATAGCACATGTAATCGACCCTATATCCGAAGCATATGGCACACGATTCATGATGTCTCACATAAAGACTAAACCAGTCTTTTGCTATAATATGTCCATTTCGATTTGCCAAGTTCTCATAATTCAGATTATGAAAAGGGATGCCGTAATCATAACCGAATTTTAGAACGCAAATAATGGACCCATATACAGAATTTCCTTATGTTGAGCCATTCCAACATGAAATTGTTGGGTTTTGAGCATTCTAACACTTCCTAAGTGTACATGCAACCCTAAATACCTTGGATCTATGTTTTCTCTATTATACATGCAAATAAGAACATCCAAGGTATTATCCTAATCTAGCATACAAAAACTATGAATGTAACAAGATAGAATACATACCTCTTGATGTAGCTTGATGTCTTCAAGCTTTAAGAGCTTAGCCCCAATAGTGTGGAAGCCTCAAGTGGAATCACAAATCACCAAGACACCTTGGAATACTTTAGAGAATATGATTACTTGGTTCTCTCTAGTGAAATTGGCTAGCCCTTCTTTAGTGTATCCACACTAGTGCCCACTTCACCAACCAAAGACATCTTTATATAGTATGGAGGATTAGGGTTAAACCCTAATACCCATGACCTTTCATTTCCTAGGATCCATGGGTTAAACACTCCATGGACTATCCATGAAAGCTTAGCCCAACCTAAATGAACTTGGCCCATTCCATATATATAAGAGTCCATATTTAATTAGTTCCTTTTGATCACTTAATTAATTATAAATTAATTCTTGATCAATACTAATTAAATAATATGATTCCATATTAATATATTAGAACTTATAATATATTAATATTAATCATAAACATACTATTCTCAAAAGATTATCCATATAAATTGTGTCGGTGAAGTGCAACCCAAATGGACCATGCCGGGTCGGGTCAAGTACATACCAAATATAGTTATGGACTTAGACATTAATCCAACAGTCTCCCACTTGGATAAGTCTAAAACTATTATTGCGTATGACTTCAAACCTAACTGGCAATCGTAGCTCTTAAAGCCGCTGTCGAACTCTGACCTTGTAGATGAACTCTGACCTTTGTCAATGACTTGTCCATTAGATAAGGGATCATATATTCCTCCATTCTAGATATCATATGGACTGAGACATGGATTATAATCATTCTCTTTGTCCATTTGTTGTTTCCCGATTTGCGATTTATGACGACTGACTAATTGAACAAATCAAATCAGTCCTGGCCCGGCCGAGCACTTCCATTTGTCATCATCAAATCATCGAGGGGCCCACAGATATCGCTTTTATCCCGAAGGTAAAAGGAATGGATAAACTTCGACTCATATGGCTTGTTCTACTACTTGTTGAATCATACACAAAGGCACGTTTTATAGCACCGAGTTACCAAATGCGTTTTCATGCAATCAATGTACAACCAACTCATAGTAACAACTCATATCTCTAGGTTTGAAGAATATAAGATATTATCGTCTCATGATCACTCGTGATAAAATCCATGAAGTGATTCCAATGAGCGCGGGTTGAATCCAATACTCAGAACTTATGAGCACTCATGAGTGTTGTAGCCCTTTGTCCAACACCTTAGACCTCTACAAGCCAACCCATGACAGTCTTAATTCATATCTACTTCCAACATATGACCGACTGTGGATGGTTTGAATAACTTAGTCATTCCGGAAGAATAACCTAGTTTATTCGGGAAGTCAAAACATGCAAAGTGAAACACAATAATAATTGAATCCAATATGGTATCAACTCTTTGAACATAAATAAAACACCTTTTATTTATCACCATATGATTACACATTATTCATTGTATACTGTTTCAGCTATCAACTTTATTCTTGAATTTAAAACAATAGTTGTCCCATGCTCCAAGCATGTACACTATGTTTTCTTAAACACTAGTCATGCCATACACCAAGTATGCATACTATGTTTGTCTATGATCTTTACTTTGTGAACTAGATCAATTGAACATAACTTCAATGATTCTCTTTTCACACTCCCAAATCCTTACTGCAAATGCAAGAATTCCAAATTCATGCCATTTACTGAAATCTGTCAGATTCTAAACTTATATGCATTGATCTTCTTGTAATGATTATGCACAAAGTCAGAAAGACTTGACAACAAACATTACAGAGCATTCCAAAGGAGATCAACTCCTTGGAAACATCCTTCTTGCATTAAGTTTCCTAATCTTAAACAGATTGAAAATTCTAACTTTGAAACATTTCCAGATTCCATTTTGACTATCACTTCTGAACAAGAGTTGCCTCCTTACAGATTATGTCAATATGGTCCTTCCAGAATTATCACTATACTTCCAACTGTCCTTGAGCAACCAATCTTTGGTAAACCTTAGATTGTCCTCGACAATTGTTTAATCCTTTTAGTCATATCCAGTTCTAAACCTTTTCCCTTCTTAATGCCCCAGACATTTGGAAAATTTTAGAACGGATGAATATAGCACATGTAATCGATCCTATATCCGAAGCATATGGGACACGATTCATGATGTCTTACATAAAGACTAAACCAGTCATTTGCTATAATATTTCCATTTCAATTTGCCAAGTTCTCATAATTCAAATTATAAAAAGGGATGTCGTAATCATAATCGAATTTTAGAACGCAAATAATGGACCCATATACAGAATTTCCTTATGTTGAGCCATTCCAACATGAAATTCATATATATCCTTGACTAAATGATTAAAACCTCACGATCTAAGCTTATAGATTTGAGATGAAGTATAATTTCCTCTCCCTTAATTATAGCAAAACAACTTTTCCCAATTGAAACCTTTTGTTTTCTATAATTAACATTGCTAACTTGCAATATTTATCATAATTATCATGCTCCCACTAACATGATGATTATTAGCATAACACTTATGCTCCCACTAGCTTTGACATGTTCTCAGAAATCACCTGGACTTCTAGAAATCAATACTTCATTGACTTTCTTACCAAAGTTCAGATTTCTGATGCTAGATTGTTTTGATAAAACTTTATCAAAATAATACACCTTCCCTTAGATAGCACACTTGTGTGTCTAAACAATTATGAAGAGGTATGCCGTAATCATAATGGTTAGACCTTTTTGCCACTTCTCACAAGTCCAGGTTAGTGTGCCGGTAAACCACACACGCTCCACTAACGACTTTGAGAATGCAAATGTCACAATTGCTATCTAGCTAAAATCTTCTTAGTGAAAGTGTTTCCTCACCATCATTTTCATGAATCGGAGAGAAACCTTATGACACTTAGATTTAATGGTGTATGTGTTCTTATCCATGTGAATGGTCAAAATCATAGTCACAAGACAAGGATAATGACAAACCCAAACTCATATGGACTAAACTCAATCTTAATTTCTTGCCACCTGGCAGCTCAAGGGCCTACCATTGCTTCCAAGTTGTTGTGCAACAAATTGAGAACTCTAAGAACTCATATGCAAAGCCAACTTTAACTGGAATGGGCACAGAATATGTCAACACGATAGGTTATGAACCTCAAGTTGTGTGCTAGTGAAAAACTTCAGGTTCCATTCTTGATTAGTTCTTGAGACTTTCAAGACCTTTCAGACTCCCACTGTCCTCTTGACATATAAGTCTCCCTTGTCAAACATCCAAGAGATAGTGCGGATTCTAATCAAGACAAACATTTCACACAATTGGCCTAAGTTGGTCTTTGTTTTATCCAAAACATCACAACTTACCAATTTCAAATGTACTAGAGTAGAAAACTTTTACTCTTACATTTGACAAGTGTTTTAAACCTTCTTTTGAGACATGTCACTCAAGTTACAATCTTGGAGTATGACTCTAAGAATTGTATTGGAACGAAGTATGACTCATCTTCTTGATTTAACCATTTCAACAATTCAAGATCCCTCTTCTTAGTCATAAGAATGCACTAAGATTTCCTTAGAGAACTAATTGTGCTATGGTTTCTTAATCATTAAGATGATCACAAAACTGATACTAAAGTACTCTCCCATCTTTTCAGATTTGAGAAACTTTTATCCTTCTGCCTAAGTTGATTCTTCTTATTCGCTCTGCCATACATTGGGACCTTTTCCAATGTCTCAGAGTTACACTTAAGCTTGTAAGTATAATCATATTTACTGAACTTTAGTAAACTATGACGAATAGTCTTATCAATCTTTTGTGGTGGACTTAATCAGTGCACAAGAATGTGTACTCGATCCCTTAGTCCTTTACTTGACTCACACATCCATGTGACCGAGTAATAAGTCTTAATTTTCCAAAACTTGAAAGTTCTCATTCATCATGCTATACAACTTGCATGATTCCAAGTTTCGGTCCAAATGAAACTTGGGTGATGAGAATCTTTCCTTATTTGGTAAATATAGACATTACCACAAATGAAAGAATCAACTTCATATTTCCACTCTTGCTCTTAATGGAATCATATAAGCAACAATTTTTCTTCAAAAGCCATTGTAAGGATATTTTAAAATAAATAAAATCAAAAAAAAATTTCTTTTATTTTAAAACTTTGCGGAAAAACTTATCCTTACAATCCATATGAAAACTTGTTGTTATCTATTCCTAAGCAATATCTCATAACTCCTAAGAAGTTGCTCAAGAATCCGATCTTCAAACTATGCGATAGAAATCCATCTACGCCATCAGATTCAGCATATTCTTTCTTTAAGTTTCTTCACTTTTCTTTGATCCTTAAAACATCACCATGTGACCCAGTCACATCATGTATCAGGAATCTCAGAATAGAAACTTAACAGAGTTAGATAGTGGTCTTTACCTGAAGTAGAGTCAAACTTATTGACTTTAACATCCTTAGGTAAATTTGGCAGCTTCGCAACCAATGCCCCTTCCCTTGGCAATATAAACGTATGGACCCTTTGATAATGGTACACGAGACTATCACAGACTTAGCTTTTCTCTTTACCATTTGGTCAACCGAGTTGACTATGGCCGATCCCTTTCCACTGGGAAGAGAGAGCTTTACTAGATATCCAATGTCATCATTGTCAATGTCCATAAAGATTTAGGAAGTTGATCTTAGCAAATAGATAAGATCATTAAGGGTCTTGTCATAGTCTGTTTCATAGGTGTCCCAAAGGAACTCACTATGTGACTTAGAAAGTGATTGAACCACCAACTTTCTCAAGACTTTGACACCCAACTCTCCCGGCTTGTCAATATGTGACTACATCTCCAAGATGTGATCACACCTAGACCTTGCCTTGCCAATAGGGCTTGAGTGACCTTAAACTTTTCAATAATTTGTGGGTTAGGGAGAATAGTTGGAGGAGGAGAAAGAAGTATGATATCCATGGGACATCATCTTCATTAGGAAACCTTGTTTCAAAAGATTTGGGAAGATCATAGGTGTCTAAACCAGACATCTTTTGGGAGATATTCAAGATAGTTGATTTAAAGTCCTTAATATGACACCCAATATGAAATATTAAGGCTAGGACCCAACAAACTATTTTATAACTTAGAAGAGGTATGCCGTAATCCAAGCTATAAAATATTTGAAGGTAGGTGAATGACGATTCACCAATTTCCACCAAGATAAACGAAATGTATTTATTAGGTTTTAATTGGTTTTGAAACTCCTAGATCTTTGAGATTCATTGAACTTTTCAAAGGCATGTTTCAATCTCGAGTGTGCCCTTCAGGTTTTGTGACTGGGATGCCGAGGATCACAAAACAAGGTGTGAAGTAACCATGCAAATCACTTGGTACCCTTAATAAATTACCCCTCAATCGATGTGCCGGTTAACCACACACGCTCCATCGATACTATGATAAATATTAAGTCACCCTTTACCTACCTTGTTAAGTCCAAGTTAGTGTGCCGGTTAACCACACACGCTCCACTAACGACTTAGACAAAGTGTAAAGTGTAATTTCATGGGTTAGCACCTTATTCACATTTTTCCTAAGTAACTAAGATTGGGTATTATTAAGAGTTTAGTTACTTAGTATTATCATTAATACTTTTAATGAAGGGAGAATTCTAGTCATGTCAAACCCGTTCGGCTAACGACCCTCCACCGGTCAAGCAAGCGGTGGGTGAGAGTGGACACCCATTAAGTTGCCATTTTATAGGCAACAACCTTATACCCACCTTATAGACCGGCTTCGTGAATGAGGCGTACTAGCGGTAAGACTGACTTTACTCTTATACATATATATATTATTAACTTATAATATTATAAAGTATAAGAGTTGAATTTTAACTTTTAAAATTCTAAGGGCTAACTTGGAATTAAAGTATTCATAAGAGAAAACTTTACAAATTCCAAAACTTGAGGGCAAGTTTTGAAACTATTCAAAACTAATTAATTCCATAGCTTATGTGTTTAAAGTAGTTTTAATCCAAAAACTCTTCAAGTTCCATAACTTGAGGACAAGTTATGGAAGACTTTAAACTAATAAAAGAATTAACTTTTCTTTATTTTATAACTTATGGAATTAATTAAGGTTACACCTTTTTTTATTTTTTTTTATTTTATTAAATGAAGAGACTCTTGGTCCTCCATAACTTGAGGACAAGTTATGGAGTCATAAAACCATTTAATTAGAACTAGACTCTTCATTTTTGTAACCTTTGCCAATTTTTATGAGTTTTATGATTCATAAATGTGACTTTTAAGTTACATAAACACATTTTATGAACTTCTTTTAGATTAATTTGGATTAAAACCAACTAACAAATAATATTTTTCATCAATCTAAATTAACTCATAAAACAAGATAACCCAAAAAAAAACTTTTCATGTTCCATAACTTAAGAACAAGTTATGGAATTCTTTAAAACATTAAGACCAAGTTTTCTAACTCCATAAAAAACTTTGAACCAATTTTTTTTAAAACCTTTTCATATCCATAACTTATGGAGGTTTCAAAAAATAAAACTCTTTAGATCAAACTTTTAAAACTAATAAAATAATCATATTATTTTATCTTTTATTAAATTTGACCTAATTCAACTCATAAAGCAAATTATTCAAATTTTACAAATAATTAGTTTTTCACAAGAACAAGTAATTATCTTAAAATTTGACAAACTTCATGTTTTTTTTTTTTTTTTTTTTTTTTCAACTTTGAAAAGAAAATATTTGCATCAATATAACAGAAAACAACCCGTGGCTTTGATACCACTATTGGGTTTTGAGCATTCTAACACTTCCTAAGTGTACATGCAACCCTAAATACCTTGGATCTATGTTTTCTCTATTATACATGCAAATAAGAACATCCAAGGTATTATCCTAATCTAGCATACAAAAACTATGAATGTAACAAGATAGAATACATACCTCTTGATGTAGCTTGATGTCTTCAAGCTTTAAGAGCTTAGCCCCAATAGTGTGGAAGCCTCAAGTGGAATCACAAATCACCAAGACACCTTGGAATACTTTAGAGAATATGATTACTTGGTTCTCTCTAGTGAAATTGGCTAGCCCTTCTTTAGTGTATCCACACTAGTGCCCATTTCACCAACCAAAGACATCTTTATATAGTATGGAGGATTAGGGTTAAACCCTAATACCCATGACCTTTCATTTCCTAGGATCCATGGGTTAAACACTCCATGGACTATCCATGAAAGCTTAGCCCAACCTAAATGAACTTGGCCCATTCCATATATATAAGAGTCCATATTTAATTAGTTCCTTTTGATCACTTAATTAATTATAAATTAATTCTTGATCAATACTAATTAAATAATATGATTCCATATTAATATATTAGAACTTATAATATATTAATATTAATCATAAACATACTATTCTCAAAAGATTATCCATATAAATTGTGTCGGTGAAGTGCAACCCAAATGGACCATGCCGGGTCGGGTCAAGTACATACCAAATATAGTTATGGACTTAGACATTAATCCAACAAAAATTCATATATATCCTTGACTAAATGATTAAAACCTCACGATCTAAGCTTATAGATTTGAGATGAAGTATAATTTCCTCTCCCTTAATTATAGCAAAACAACTCTTTCCCAATTGAAACTTTTGTTTTTCTATAATTAACATTGCTAACTTGCAATACTTATCATAATTATCATGCTCCCACTAACATGATGATTATTAGCATAACACTTATGCTCCCACTAGCTTTGACATGTACCCAGAAATCAGCTGGACTTCTAGAAATCAATACTTCATTGACTTTCTTACCAAAGTTCAGATTTCTGATACTAGATTGTTTTGATAAGACTTTATCAAAATCATACACCTTCCCTTAGATAGCACACTTGTGAGTCTAAACAATTATGAAGAGGTATGCCGTAATCATAATGGTTAGACCTTTTTGCCACTTCTCACAAGTCCAGGTTAGTGTGCCGGTAAACCACACACGCTCCACTAACGACTTTGAGAATGCAAATAGCACAATTGCTATCTAGCTAAAATCTACTTAGTGAAAGTGTTTCCTCACCATCATTTTCATGAATCGGAGAGAAACCTTATGACACTTAGATTTAATGGTGTATGTGTTCTTATCCATGTGAATTGTCAAAATCATAGTCACAAGACAAGGATAATGACAAATCCAAACTCATATGGACTGAACTCAATCTTAATTTCTTGCCACCTGGCAGTTCAAGGGCCTGCCATTGCTTCCAAGTAGTTGTGTAACCAATTGAGAACTCTAAGAACTCATATGCAAAGGCAACTTTAACTGGAATGGGCACATATATCAACACGATAGGTTATAAACCTCAAGTCGTGTGCTAGGGAAGACCTTCAGGTTTTATTCTTGATTAGTTCTTGAGACTTTCAAGACCTTTAAGACTCCCACTGTCCTCTTGACCTATAAGACTCCCTTGTCAAACATCCAAGAGACAGTGTGGATTCTAATCAAGACAAACACTTCACACATTTGGCCTAAGTTGGTCTTTGTTTTATCTAAAACATCACAACTTACCAATTTCAAATGTACAAGAGTAGAAAACTTTTACTCTTACATTTGACAAGTGTTTTTAACCTTCTTTAAGACATGTCACTCAAATGACAATCTTGGAGTATGACTCTAAGACTTGTATTGGAACGAAGTATGACTCATCTTCTTGATTTAATCATTTCAACAATTCAAGATCCCTCTTCTTAGTCATAAGAATGCACTAAGACTTCCTTAGAGAACTAATTGTGCTATGGTTTCTTAATCATTAAGATGATCACAAAACTGATACTAAAGTACTCTCCCATCTTTTCAGATTTGAGAAACTTTTATCCTTCTGCCTTATTTGATTCTTCTTATTCGCTCTGCCATACATTTGGACCTTTTTCCAATGTCTCAGAGTTACACTTAAGCTTGTAAGTATAATCATATTTACTGAGCTTTAGTAAACTATGACGAATAGTCTTATCAATCTTTTGTGGTGGACTTAATCAGTGCACAAGACTATGTACTCGATCCCTTAGTCCATTACTTGACTCACACATCCATGTGATCGAGTAATTAGTCTTAATTTTCCAATACTTGAAAGTTCTCATTCATCATGCTATACAACTTGCATGATTCCAAGTTCCGGTCCAATTGAAACTTGGGTGATGAGAATCTTTCCTTATTTGGTAAATCTAGACATTACCACAAATGAAAGAATCAATTTCATATTTCCACTCTTGCTCTTAATGGAATCATATAAGCAACAATTTTTCCTTAAATGCCATTGTAAGGATATTTTAAAATAAATAAAATCAAAAAAAATTTCTTTTATTTTAAAACTTTGCGGAAAAACTTATCCTTACAATCCATATGAAAACTTGTTGTTATCTATTCCTAAGCAATATCTCATAACTCCTAAGAAGTAGCTGAAGAATCCGATTTTTCAAACTATGCGATAGAAATCCATCTATGCGATCAGATTCAGCATATTCTTTCTTTAGGTTTCTTCACTTTTCTTTGATTCTTAAAACATCACCATGTGACCCAGTCACATCATGTATCAAGAATATCAGAATAGAAACTTAACAGAGTTAGATAGTGGACTTTACTTGAAGTAGAGTCAAACTTATTGACTTTAACATCCTTAGGTAAATCTGGCAGCTTCGCAACCAATGCCCCTTCCTTTGGCAACATAAACATATGGACCCTTTGATAATGGTACACGAGACTATCACAGACTTAGCTTTTCTCTTTACCATTTGGTCAACCGAGTTGACTATGGCCGATCCCTTTCCACTGGGAAGAGAGAGCTTTACTAGATATCCAATGTCGTCATTGTCAATGTCCATAAATATTTAGGAAGTTGATCTTAGCAAATAGATAAGATCATTAAGGGTCTTGTCATAGTCTGTTTCATAGGTGTCCCAAAGGAACTCACTATGTGACTTAGAAAGTGATTGAACCACCAACTTTCTCAAGACTTTGACACCCAACTCTCCCGGCTTGTCAATATGTGACTACATCTCCAAGATGTGATCACACCTAGACCTTGCCTTACCAATAGGGCTTGAGTGACCTTAAACTTTTTTAAGAACATGTGGGTTAGGGAGAATAGTTGAAGGAGGAGAAAGAAGTATGATATCCATGGGACATCATCTTCATTAGGAAACCTTGTTTCAAAAGATTTGGGAAGATCAGAGGTGCCTAAACCAGACAACTTTTGGGAGATATTCAAGATAGTTGATTTAAAGTCCTTAATATGACACCCAATATGAAATATTAAGGCTAGGACCCAACAAACTATTTTATAACTTAGAAGAGGTATGCCGTAATCCAAGCTATAAAATATTTGAAGGTAGGTGAATGACGATTCACCAATTTCCACCAAGATAAACGAAATGTATTATTAGGTTTTAATTGGTTTTGAAACTCCTAGATCTTTGAGATTCATTGAACTGTTCAAAGGCATGTTTCAATCTCGAGTGTGCACTTCAGGTTTTGTGACTGGGATGCCGAGGATCACAAAACAAGGTGTGAAGTAACCATGCAAATCACTTGGTACCCTTAATAAATTACCCCTCAATCGATGTGCCGGTTAACCACACACGCTCCATCGATACTATGATAAATATTAAGTCACCCTTTACCTACCTTGTTAAGTCCAAGTTAGTGTGCCGGTTAACCACACACGCTCCACTAACGACTTAGACAAAGTGTAAAGTGTAATTTCATGGGTTAGCACCTTATTCACATTTTTCCTAAGTAACTAAGATTGGGTATTATTAAGAGTTTAGTTACTTAGTATTATCATTAATACTTTTAATGAATGAGAATTATAGTCTTGTCAAACCCGTTCGGCTAACGACCCTCCACCAGTCAAGCAAGCGGTGGGTGAGAGTGGACACCCATTAAGTTGCCATTTTATAGGCAACAACCTTATACCCACCTTATAGACCGGCTTCGTGAATGAGGCGTACTAGCGGTAAGACTGACTTTACTCTTATACATATATATATTATTAACTTATAATATTATAAAGTATAAGGGTTGAATTTTAACTTTTAAAATTCTAAGGGCTAACTTGGAATTAAAGTATTCATAAGAGAAAACTTTACAAATTCCAAAACTTGAGGGCAAGTTTTGAAACTATTCAAAACTAATTAATTCCATAACTTATGTGTTTAAAGTAGTTTTAATTAAAAAACTCTTCAAGTTCCATAACTTGAGGACAAGTTATGGAAGACTTTAAATTAATAAAAGAATTAACTTTTCTTTATTTTATAACTTATGGATTTAATTATGGTTACATATTTTTCTTTAATGAAGTGACTCTTGAACTTCCATAACTTGAGGACAAGTTATGGAGTCATAAAAAATTATTCAATGACACAAGACTCTTCATTTTGTAACCATTGCCAACTTTATGAGTTTTAAGATTCAGAACAAGTTATGGAATTCTTTAAAACATTAAGACCAAGTTTTCTAACTCCATAAAAAACTTTGAACCAATTTTTTTTTAAAACCTTTTCCTATCCATAACTTATGGAGGTTTCAAAAAATAAAACTCTTTAGATCAAACTTTTAAAACTAATAAAATAATCATATTATTTTGTCTTTTATTAAATTTGACCTAATTCAACTCATAAAGCAAATTATTCAAATTTTACAAATAATTAGTTTTTCACAAGAACAAGTAATTATCTTAAAATTTGACAAACTTCATGTTTTTTTTTTTTTTTTCAACTTTCAAACTAAAATATTTGCATCAATATAACAGAAAACAACCCGTGGCTCTGATACCACTGTTGGGTTTTGAGCATTCTAACACTTCCTAAGTGTACATGCAACCCTAAATACCTTGGATCTATGTTTTCTCTATGATACATGCAAATAAGAACATCCAAGGTATTATCCTAATCTAGCATACAAAAACTATGAATGTAACAAGATAGAATACATACCTCTTGATGTAGCTTGATGTCTTCAAGCTTTAAGAGCTTAGCCCCAATAGTGTGGAAGCCTCAAGTGGAATCACAAATCACCAAGACACCTTGGAATACTTTAGAGAATACGATTACTTGGTTCTCTCTAGTGAAATTGGCTAGCCCTTCTTTAGTGTATCCACACTAGTGCCAATTTCACCAACCAAAGACATCTTTATATAGTATGGAGGATTAGGGTTAAACCCTAATACCCATGACCTTTCATTTCCTAGGATCCATGGGTTAAACACTCCATGGACTATCCATGAAAGCTTAGCCCAATCTAAATGAACTTGGCCCATTCCATATATATAAGAGTCCATATTTAATTAGTTCCTTTTGATCACTTAATTAATTATAAATTAATTCTTGATCAACACTAATTAAATAATATGATTCCATATTAATATATTAGAACTTATAATATATTAATATTAATCATAAACATACTATTCTCAACAGATTATCCATATAAATTGTGTCGGTGAAGTGCAACCCAAATGGACCATGCCGGGTCGGGTCAAGTACATACCAAATATTGTTATGGACTTAGACATTAATCCAACATTATCAAGTTGGGTTCTACCCATAGGATGCTCCATGGGAGTTACAAACCCATGGGTCATGGAAATGAAGAGTCATGGCACATTAGGGTTTACATGGTGTAACCCTAGATGTGTCAACACTGTATAAGGATCCCATTCTCCACCAAAATCGGCTACACATAAGAAACTAGAGGGCTTGACTGATTTCAAGAAGTGTGTATTCTCTCAAAAGTCTTTCCAAGAGCATTTGGTGTTGTGTGAAGCATTTGAGGCATCACACTTGGGGTGCTAGGCTCACAAGGTTTCAAGGAACATAAGCAACAACAAGGTAAGTTATTCTATCTTCCATTCAAGTTAAAATTGTTCCCCATGTATGCTAAATAAGAATATAACCTTGGAATTCAACTTTGCATGATAATTAGACAAACATAGATCCAAGGTTATTAGGGTTGCATGTACACTTAGGAAGTTTTAGAATGCTCAAAACCCATCAGTGGTATCAGAGCCTAGGCTTGTTTGTTTGTTATTTGTGCTTAAAAGTTGAAGAAAGTCGAAAAACTTGTTGTCTGACTGCTGGACTCGTCGAGTCCATGGGGGGACTCGTCGAGTTCACTTGTATCTTCAACCTAATCGATGAGTAGGATAATGCACTCGGTGAGTAGGGTCGACAGAGTGCAGATTTTCGACTTTGGTTGCTGGAAATGGATTAGAAACATTACCCTAAACTGTTTTGGTACTTGGAAACTTGTTTTAGATGGTGTAATGTCTTGCTAATTCATTTACAACAACTAGTTATCAAAATTTCAAAGTTTTAAGTGTAGTTTTGATTCATGATAGTGTTTATGTTCATGTTCTTGACCTTATGATGTTTAGATGATCATAGGAATTATTTGTAACCTATGTGGTAGTTTAATTCTTGATCATAATGTGTTTTAATGGAGTCCATAACTTGTCCTCAAGTTATGGAAAACCAAAAGTCACTTGGATTAAAAACCATTAAAAGAACACAAGAGTTAGAAAAATGGAGAGTCTTCATTTTATTACTCTATTAAACTCATAAGTTACAAGAAATGAAAAGTTTTGAAAGTTTACAAAACTTACCCTCAAGTTTTGGAACAAATAAAGTCAAGTTAAAACTTTAGTTCCAACCCTTAGAATTTTAAAAGTTAAAATTCAACTCTTATACTTATATTATTATGATTTAATAATTATATATATGTATAAGAACAAAGTCGTCTTACTGCTAGTATGCCTCATTCACGAAGCCGGTCTATAAGGTGGGTATAAGGTTGTTGCCAATAAAATGGCAACTTAATGGGTGTCCACTCTCAGCCACCGCTTGCTTGACCGGTGGAGGGTCGTTAGCCGAACGGGTAAGACAAGGACTTATAAATTCTCATTAAAAGTATGATGAATATTATAAAGTAACTAAATGCTTTATTAAATTCCCAATCTTAGTTACTTTAGGAAAAATTTGAATAAGGTGCTAATCCATGAAATTACACTTTACACTTTGTTTAAGTCGTTGGTGGAGCGTGTGTGGTTAACCGGCACACTAACTTGGACTTAATAAGGTAGGTAAAGGGTGACTTAAGGTTTATTATAGTATCGATGGACCGTGTGTGGTTTACCGGCACATCGATTGAGTGATAAACTTTAAGGGTATCAAGTGATTTGCATGGTTACTTCACACCTCGTTTTGTGATCCTCAGTATCCCAGTCACAAAACTTGGAGGGCACACTCGAGATTGAAACATGCCTTTGAAAATTTCATTGAATCTCAAAGAATCTAGGAATTTCTAAGAACCAAATCAAAAAACCTAATATTTAATATTTCGGTTTTCGTGGTGGAAATTGGTGAATCGTCATTCACCTACCTTTCAAATATGTTATAGCTTGGATTACGGCATACCTCTTCTAAGTTATAATATATTGTGATTGGGTCCTAGCCTTAATATTACATTTGGGTGTTTTATTAAGGACTCTCTTAATATCTAAACTAATCTTGTCCTTTTCTTTCAGATGTCTTCAAACAATGTTGCTTCTGGCTCTAACCCTAATAGCTCCTTTACCCTTATGAACTTGTGTGGGAAAGTCACTTTTGATGGATCCAACTTCAATGAGTGGTTCAGAAACATCAGAATGATTACCCGCTACGAGGACAAAGAATATGTCCTTGACAAGGAGCTTAAGGAGATTGATGAGACCACTGCAACTCCCCAGGAGATCGCTGATTTTCAGGCACATGAAAGGGATGCTACGAAAGTGGCTTGCATCATGACGGCCACGATGACAGCGGAACTCCAAAAGTCTTATGAGGATTTCTACCCTTATGAAATGCACCAAGATTTGATGGAAAGATACCATCAAAGTGCACGACAAGAGATGTATGAAATCATCTACTCCATGATAACAACCATGATGAAGGACGGGGAATCTGTCACGAGCCACATGCAGAAAATGCAAAGGTATGTGGATCGATTGCTGAAGCTTAATGTGAACTTCCCTGAGGAGCTTGCAATAGATATCATTTTGCACTCCCTACCATCGTGCTATGATCAATTCCGCATGACATATCACATGAATAAGGAAGAGGTCACACTCAGCAAACTTCAGGGACTTCTCAAGACCGCAGAAACAGGTCTTAAGGGGAAGTCGGTTGTTAACACTCCTACTCCAAACTCTACTCCGGTTTTGGCAATCGAGAAAAGTTGAGGGAAGAAGAGAAAGAGCTCTTCTAAGGGTACCAAGGCTCGGACTCTTGATGGCTCTTCTTCAAGTGGAACCAAGAAAGGTTCCATCACTCCTTCTTCTGACCCAAAAGAGGCTGAATGCTTCTATTGCCATGAAAAATCTCATTGGAAGCGGAACAGCCCAAAATACCAGCAAGATGTGAAGGATGGGAAAGTTAAACCCAACCATGCAGGTATTTACACTATCATTTCTAATAACTCACCCCATTCTAAATCTTGGGTCCTTGATACCGGTTGTGGTATTCATATTTGTTCTGACTTGCAGGGACTAAGAAGAAGTGAGAATGTGGAGCAAGGAAGAATAAACTTAATCATGGGGAATAGGAAAGTTACACCTGTCACCAAGATTGGAGTTTATACTTTGTCGCTAAGTAGTGGGTTGAATTTATATTTGAATAAATGTTGTTATTCGCCAGGAATGGCAAGAAATATTATTTCCTTTCATGCTTTGTACATACAAGGGTTTACCTATTCATTTAATAATGAAGTTTGTTCTATTGATGCTTTCTTTAATAATGTTCTTTATTTTAAAGCATTACCTTGTGATGGTGTGTATGAAGCTGTATCTGTTGTAGATAACTTAGGAAATAATGTTTTGTGTATTGATTCTATTAATAATAATAACTTGGATAAAGCATCATTATGGCATTGTCGTCTTGGACATATAAGCAAGAAACGCATAGGCCAACTCCAAAAGGACGGAGTCTTAGAGTCATTTGACCTAAAGTCAGATGATAGTTGCGAATCATGCTTACTTGGAAAAATGACAAAGTCACCCTTCACAGGTTCTTGTGAGAGAGGTGAAGGTTTGTTGGACCTTGTACACACGGAGGTGTGTGGACCATTCAAACATGCCACAAGGGATGCTAATCGTTATTATTTGACCTTTACTGATGATTACAGTAGATATGGATATGTCTACTTGATCAAGCATAAGTCAGAGACTTTCGAAAGGTTTAAGGAATTTAAACAGGAAGTCGAGAATCAATTGGGCAGGAACATTAAGATGCTTCGATCCGATCGTGGTGGTGAGTATCTTAGTTCAGAGTTCCTTGACTATCTAAGGGAATGTGGGATAGTCTCACAATTGACACCTCCCAGGACACCACAGTTGAATGGTGTAGCTGAGAGGCGTAATCGAACCTTGTTGGATATGGTTCGTTCCATGATGAGTCGAGCTTCGCTACCAATCTCATTCTGGGGGTATGCCTTAGAGACTACCGCCCATATCCTTAATCTAATCCCTACAAAGAAAGTTGCCAAAACTCCTCACGAGATGTGGACTGGTAAAGTACCCAAACTAGACCACATCAAGATTTGGGGTTGCGAGGCTTTCGTGAGACGCGAGACTCATGATAGGCTCGAACCCCGAAGCGAGAGGTGTATTTTCATCGGCTACCCACAACAATCCTTTGGTTACCTCTTCTACAGACCTAGTGAAAATGTGGTCTTTGTAGCTAGGAGGGCTTTCTTTAGAGAGAGAGAGAGAGTTCATAAGCCAAGGAAACAGTGGGAGGCAAGTTGATCTTGAAGAAATTCAAGATTCAAGCGGTGAAGGAACTTCAAACCCTAACACTCAACTTGAAGAGGAAACTCCTGTTGAGCCAATTGACAAGTCTGTACCTCTGAGGCGTTCCACAAGGGTTAGCAATGCTCCTGAGCATTACTATGGATTCCATATTACTGCAGAAGGAGATACACTTATCAGTGATGAGACAATGATAGGTCTGGATGAACTTAACAGTTACGCGGAAGCCATGGCAGGCCCTGAGTCAGCCAAGTGGAAAGAGGCAATGGACAGCAAAATACAGTCCATGTATGACAATCAAGTTTGGAACTTGGTTGAGAATGTACCAGATCGTAAGACAGTAGGGTGCAAATGGGTCTTCAAGAAGAAGACCGACATGGATGGTAAAGTAGACACTTATAAGGCTAGACTGGTTGCAAAGGGCTTCTCTCAAATTCCTGGATTGGACTATGATGAGACCTTTTCTCCAGTAGCGAAGATTAAGTCTATTCGGGTTCTCTTAGCCATAGCTGCATTTCATGACTATGAAATATGGCAAATGGATGTCAAAACCGCTTTCCTTAATGGAAAGTTGGCTGAAGATGTCTACATGAGTCAGCCAGAGGGTTTTGTCAGCAACGAGTACCCTAATATAGTGTGTAAGCTTGAGAAATCCATTTATGGATTGAAGCAAGCACCTCGCAGATGGAATCTTTGCTTTGATGAAAAGGTCAAGGAATTTGGCTTTTCTAGGAGTGAAGATGAGTCTTGCATGTATGTCAATGCTAGTGGGAGTATAGTTAGCCTCTTGGTGTTGTATGTGGATGACATACTACTCATAGGAAATGACATCCCAACTCTGCAGGAAGTTAAGTCCTAGCTTGGGAGGTGTTTCTCTATGAAGGACCTAGGAGAAGCTACCTATATTCTAGGGATAAGGATCTTGAGAGATCGGAATAAAAGACTAATTAGACTTAGTCAGAGTACCTACTTGGATAAGGTGCTGAAGAGATTCAGCATGCAGGACTCCAAGAAAGGAGAGTTACCCATTCAGAGTAACGCTAGATTGAGTAAGACACAAAGCCCTAGCACTGAGGCTGAAATAGCAGAAATGAGTCGAATACCTTATGCTTCGGCTGTAGGATCGATCATGTATGCTATGACGTGTACTCGACCTGATGTAGCCTTTGCCTTGAGCATGGTTAGCAGGTATCAGGCGAACCCTGGCAAGGCACACTGGACTGCGGTAAAGAATATCCTCAAGTACCTACGGAGGACTAAGGATTCGGTCCTTACCCTCGGTGGGAATGCTGACTTGAGAGTTGTAGGGTATAGTGATGCTAGCTTCCAGACTGGTAGGGATAATTTCTGCTCTCAGTCGCGCTGGGTCTTTACCCTAAACGGAGGAGCAATTTCTTGGAAGAGTTCCAAGCAAGAGACAATGGCTGATTCAACTTGTGAATCAGAGTATATTGCAGCTAGCGAGGCGGAAAAGGAGGCGATATGGCTGAAGAACTTCATTGGAGACCTTGGAGTTGTACCAGCTATTAAAGAGCCAATGGAAATTTTCTGTGATAGTGAAAGCGTTGTTGCCTTAGCCAAAGAACCAAGGGATCACGGAAGATCCAGACACATCGACAGAAATACCATTTCATTAGACATCGAATAGAAGAAGGACTCCTGGTGGCAAAGAGGGTATCATCGGATGAGAATCCGACAGATCCCCTCACGAAGGGACTGACTCGGGTTAAGCATCTCCATCATGCTCGGAGCATAGGGCTGAAGGATGATATTAGATTTAGTAGTTAGATAACCTCGAAATTTGTAAAGTGTAATTGACATTAGATGATGAATAAAAGGTGTTTTATTTATGAGTAAAGTGTTGCTATCTCTTTTCGATCTTTTACTATATTTCTTTTGCATGTTTTGACTTCCAGAATAATTTTGTTTGGTATAACATATTATTCAAACCTCCACAGTCGGTCATATGTCGGAAGTAGGTATGAATCAAGACTGTCATGAGTGGTTGCAGAGGTCTAAGGTGTTGGATAAGGCTACAACAATCATGAGTGCTCATAATTTCTGAGCATTGGACTCAACCCACGCTCACTGGAATCACTCCATGGAATTCTATCTCGAGTGATCGTGAGACGGTAATATCATATAAGTCTTCAAACCTAGAGATATGATTTGTTACTTACAAGTTGCTTAATCATTGATTGTACGAAAACGCATTGGTAACTCGATGTTATAAAACGTGCCTTTGTGTATAATTCAATGACTGGTAGAACAAACATATGAGTCGAAGTTTATCTGTTCCTTCTTGGATTAGAAGATGATATCTGGGCCCCTCGATGATTTTGTTTTGACCTATGTACCGGGCCCGGTCAGAACTAAGTTGATGTGTTCAATTAAGTTCTTTGTCAAACAAATCGAAAATCGGGAAACAAACTGCTGGACAATAAGTAAGACATTGTTCTATGTGTTTGTCCGGCTGATATCTAGAACAGAGGATTATATGATCCCTTATCTTAAATGGCGTACCATCATCTTCTCAGTTCCGAGAAACCATGAAAGAGCTACGATTGTCGATCGGTTCCTGAAGTACTAGAGTTATAGTTATTAGACTTATCTAAGTGGGAGACTGTTGGATAAGGTGTCTAAGTCCATAACTATTTCTAGGTGTACTTGACCCGACCCGGCATGGTCCATTTGGGTTGCATGGCACCATGCAATTGGATAAACTAAATGAGAGGAATAATACTTGGAGATTATTAATATATTATAAGTTCTAATATATTAATAATATTATTTGATTAGTTTGATCAAAGAATTAATTTGGAATTAATTAAGTGATCAAAGGATAACTAATTAAATATATGGGTTGATTATGTAAATCATTCATATCTTTTATAGTGGGCTAAGAGGCTCCATGGATTATCAAGTTGGGTTCTAACCATAGGATGCTCCATGGGAGTTAAAAACCCATGGGTCATGGAAATGAAGAGTCATGACACATTAGGGTTTACATGGTGTAACCCTAGATGTGTCAACACTATATAAGGATCCCATTCTCCACCAAAAATGGCTACACATTAGAAACTAGAGGGCTTGGCCGATTTCAAGAAGTGTGTATTCTCTAAAAAGTCTTTCCAAGAGCATTTGGTGTTGTGTGAAGCATTTGAGGCATCACACTTGGGGTGCTAGGCTCACAAGGTTTCAAGGAACATAAGCAACAACAAGGTAAGTTATTCTATCTTCCATTCAAGTTAAAATTGTTCCCCATGTATGCTAGATAGGAATATAACCTTGGAATTCAACTTTGCATGATAATTAGACAAACATAGATCCAAGGTTATTAGGGTTGCATGTACACTTAGGAAGTGTTAGAATGCTCTAAACCCATCACTTTCTTCTTTACAAACAATATCGGAGCTCCCCAGGGTGAGGAACTTGGTCTGATGAACCCTTTGTCGAGCAGCTCATTAAGCTGACTTGACTCTTGCATTTCTGCTGGAGCTAAGTGATACAGAGATTTGGCTACGGGGGTAGCTCCAGCAATTAGGTTGATGCGAAACTCAACTTGTCGTTCGCGAGGAATTCCCGGGAGCTCTTTCGTAAAGACATCGGGAAAGTTGCAGCCTTCGGGGATGCTCTCAAGGTCTTTAACTTCTTGGTTCTTATTAATCACACCGCAGTCACTCCCAAGCACATGTGGGTCGTGTCTCGAATGAATATATATTTTATCAGGCTATATTGACCCTAGACACGACTACATAACTGCCCAGGTTTAACCGCAGCACACAACACCCATTTACTTATCTTTTGTTCTACTCGTAGTTACAGATTCCGGCGGTTAGGTATACTTGTATACTTTTGAAATACTTATATTTTAAAGTATACTTTTAGTTTAGAGCACTTAGGCCCCTTTGTGTTTATAGTCTTATACAATGTAAGGTTTGGTATACTAGTTCACTATAAACAAGGTCTCTAATACCAATCTGTCACACCCCGACACCGATGGTGGAAACCTTCCGGGGTAGAGGACGTCATGTAAATATCACAACTAATGTACATAGTAAGCATAGTAAACACAAAACATTACATTACATATGAATAATTACATTTGTTTGAAAGTAAATTAACACATGTTATCTATACAAAAGTTTGAACAAAAGTAAGACGTGTCTTCTAAAACGCTCCATCTTTTGCAAAAGATTGCGGGTACCTGTCTATTGCGGACCTGAGAATACAAGCAGTTTGAAAATCAACATAAAGCTGGTGAGTTCATAAGTGTTTTGTTTTCTGAAAACGAACATGTTTATTTTAGTTTTCTGAAGAAGTTGTTATCCAAGAAAATCCCATATTTTCTTATTAAGACAGTTTAATATGTATAACTCTAGATTGAAAACCATGGGAATACCATCCCGTATCACAGTAGATAGTTTTTATACATAAAAATATAGATTGAAAACCATGGGAATACCATCCTGTATCATAGTAGGTAGTTTTAATACATAAAACTATAGATTGAAAACCATGGGAATACCATCATGTACTAGATCAAAGATAGATATAACGATCCGTGAATAAACTTATATTTTGATATTAATACATATTTTGAGTTGGGTAAGAATGATAATATGACCACGAGACCTCCTTGACGTTCTTCAAGCGTCAGACGATACCCATAATTGTCACCCTAGGCGTGCCCGCCTAACTGTAGCTAGCAGTTTAGGTGTGGGATTGTTAGTCCCGAATAGATCTATTCACAAATTCCACGCTCTCTCTCCACGAGACTTTGGTTACACTTCCGGGGAGGATTTACTGTTAACCCGAAGGGTTTAATGAAGATAAATCTCACAAGCTAGTATTAAATTATTCACGGTATACTCGGTAGTTATCAAACATCATACAGTAATACAATTTAATACAAAGAAATTATCTGGCATAATATTCTAGACTAAACTGAGATAAAATGAATCAGAAATAGTTTATCTACGTACTTTGGATGAATTCTGTGTCCGTAAAACAAGAACTAAAGATCCCAAATTATTCCCATAATAATTTGATTGGTTTGATTGTTTCCTTTACTGTAGTTGAAATTCGTGTCATTTGGTTTGATAAAACATCCCTTATGCTCCGTGTAATACATAAGGGGTAAAGATATCTAAAAGTTTGCCACATATTTATAGGATTTCATCAGTTTTAAGTTTTGAAAACATTTATAGTTTGCTTGTATTCCCCCCCCCCCCCTGAAAACATTGAAAAACACGGAAAAGACGTAGTGGTATGAACTCACCAGTCGAGAAACGAGTCGGTTTGGATGCTAAATCTCAAATCGGGTCCTGATAACGCGCGAGGTTCCTATGTAATATGAAATGATACACAATTGTATCTAATTAGACTTTGAACCACTAATTAGATAAGAGTAAACACTTCTAGACGCGAAAACACTTTAATTCAAGTGTTTGGAGTGCCCGGGTAGCATCTATGGATGTGTATGGCTTGGATATGGAGTTTACTCTTCAAGAGTAAACTCCTTTAGGAGTTTAAACTCCGAATGATCCATTCCCCATGAGTTTACAGCCATAAACTCATGTTGGTGGTGTTCTTGGTTGCTAAATGGCCTTATAAAATTTGAGGGTTGATGCTAGACTTGGATTCAAGGCTTCTGAATGAGATTTGAACACCTTAAGGACCATTTGAGGAGTTTACGGAAGTAAAATATAAGTTTACAGATGTAAACTCTTATGTGCCATGTTTTAATGTGATTTGGTAGTCCTAGGTCAATTACAATGCACATGGGAAGGTTCTAGGGTTGATTCCATGGCTTAGGAAGTGATTGGGACTTGAATTGATCTTGGAAAAGTAGTTTACGGTCTATGAAGATGTTTTTGGGAGCTCACTACGTTAAACACATCATTTTACAACTGTAAACTCATGTTTTTCCATGATTCATGTGTTTTAGTGGTTGTAGGTTAAGCATACAAAGTTCTAGGTCCAATTCCAAGCCATACAAGGTGTTAAAGGCACTTTAACACCCATTGGACGAGTTTATGGTCTAAGGATATGTGTTTACGGTCCAAGAATGTTCTTGGGCTGTAAACACAAGATTTTCCCATTTGAATATGTTTTGGTGCATTTGTTGAAGGATTATAAGGTTCTATGCACTCATGGAAGCTCATGGAAGCTTTTGGAGGTGTTTAGGGGCAATTTAACACCTTAAAAAGGTGTTTATGGTCCATGAATGAGGGTTTATGATCCAATCATGTTTTTGGGCCGTAAACTCATGTCGATACATCATTTGGTACGATCTTGAGGTCCTAAGCTCATGCATGCAAGTCCAAAGGTCTTAACTAAGCACTAGAAGTGATTTGGAGGGGTTTTGGGGCTTTAAAACCCTCTTTAGAGGTGTTCACGGTTTTGGAAGGGGTCCCAAACCATAAACACATGTTCATGGGTGTTTTGATTAGTTTAAACACAAATTCGAATGATAAACAAGCTTAGAAAGATGCTAGGATAGATTACTTACCAAAATGAAGATTGAAAGGGGGATTCTTTGCTCAATTTCGAGTTTTAGAGAGAGAGTAGTGAGAGAAATTTGTGAAGTGGGCATAATTCTTCAAAATTTGTCCACTCAACCTTTATATAGGGGTTGGGTTTGAGACTCGGTGGAATTCTACCCAATACTAACGTAAAACAGGGCTTTTGATCGTACCCGATTAAGTTACCGTAATTACGAGTTAGATGAAACTAAATATTTTCCAAATGAAAATCAAAAATATTTTAATCCTTTAAAATGTATCCCAACACTTTTAAAACCTAAATATAAGTCACAATAAATTAATTTAAAATAAAGCTAACGAAAAAATTTGTAACGTAACGGCTTTATTAATGGAAACGGGTTACAGTGACGTAATAAATGACGGGTTGTCACATTATCTTCCCGTTAGAGAAAATTTCGACCCAAAATTTAAAATTAAGATACAAGTCATGGATTGGAAAAGAGATGCGGATATTTCTGTTTCATCGAGTCTTCACGCTCCCAAGTGTAGGCTACAGGACCGATCCTGGCTAGGATCTCGAAAGGTCCTGTGTACCTCGGATCAAGTTTTCCACTCTTTCCAAAGCGTATCATGCCTTTCCAGTGCGAGAACTTCAACATGACACGATCTCCAACCTGGAATTCCAGAGGTTTCCGTCATTTATCAGCGTAACTCTTCTGTCGGTCTCGTGAAGCTTTCAGTCGTTCTTGGATCTGGATGATCTTTTCGGTGGTTTCACAAATGATTTCAGGACCAGTGTGAGCAATGTCGGGGACTCGATTCGTGGCTAGCTGCGTGTCCCCTATCTCGGCCCAGCACAGAGGGGATCTGCACTAGCGGCCGTAGAGGGCTTCGAACGGGGCAGCCTTGATACTGGTGTGGTAGTTGTTGTTATACCAGAACTCGATCAAAGGCAAATGTGTGTCCCACGACTTTCCGAAATCAATGACACATGGTCTAAGCATGTCTTCCAGGGTTTGGATAGTTCTCTCACTCTGTCCGTCTATCTGAGGATGATAGGCCGTGCTCATGTCTAGTTTAGTTGCAAGGTCCTTCTGGAGAGACTGCCAAAATCGGGAGGTAAACCTGCTATCTCTATCAGAGATAATGGACACAAGTACACCATGCAGTGGAACTATCTCTTGGATGTGGATACGCGTGAGTCTTTCCATCTTGAACGACTCTTTAATCGGAAGGAAGTGAGCAGATTTTGTCAGACGATCAACAATTACCCAAATGGTATCATAACCACTCGGACACTTGGGTAACTTGGTGATGAAATCCATGGTAATCATCTCCCATTTCCACTCAGGTATCTCAGGCTGCTGGATTAGACCAGAGGGTTTCTGGTACTCGACTTTTACCTTGGCGCATGTCAGGCACTTGCCCACGAAGGTTGCTATCTCGGCTTTCATGTTCGGCCACCAGTATTGTTTCTTGAGATCCAGGTACATCTTGTCCGAAACTGGGTGAACAGAGTATTTGGTCTTCTGAGCTTCGGTTATGACGACCTCTCTGAAACCTCTGAACCTTGGGGTCCAGATTCTATCCATGAAACAGTAGACTCCGTCTCCTCTGATCTCAAGTTTCTTCTCCATTCCTCTCTAGGCTTTGTTCAACATGTTTTTCTGGCTTTAGGGCTTCCAACTGAGCTTCTCGGATCTGTGCGGATAAGTGAGAATGGATGGTCATCGTCAATGTCTTCGTCTTGCGACTTGAACTCTCCGTTCGACTCAGGGCATCTGCTACCACATTGGCCTTACCGGGATGGTAGCGGATTTCGCACTCATAATCATGTTGGGTTTTGAGCATTCTAACACTCCTATGGTGTACATGCAACCCTATAAACCTTGGATCTATGTTTTCTCTATTGTACATGCAAATAAGAACTTTCCAAGGCTTTAATCCTAACTAGCATATTATGAAGTTCTTATACTACAAAGTACTAGTTAGATGACATACCTTTAAATGTAGCTTGATGTCCTCAAGCTTTAAGAGCTTAGCCCCAATAGTATGGAAGCCTCAAGTGGAATCACATATCACCAAAACACCTTGGAAGACTTTAGAGAATATGGATACTTGGTTCTCTCTAGTGAAATCGGCTAGCCCTTCTTAGTGTACTACACTAGTGCCAATTTCACCAACTAATGACATCTTTATATAGTATGGAGACTAGGGTTAAACCCATGACATTTCATTTCATATGATCCATGGGTTAAACACTCCATGGACTATCCATGAAAGCTTAGCCCAACATAAATGAACTTGGCCCATTCCATATATATAAGAGTCCATATTTAATTAGTTCATTTTGATCACTTAATTAATTCTAAATTAATTCTTGATCAATACTAATTAAATAATATGATTCCAAATTAATATATTAGAACTTATAATATATTAATATTAATCATAAATATACTATTCTCAAAAGAGTATCCATATAAATTGTGTTGGTGAAGTGCAACCCAAATGGACCATTCCGGGTCGGGTCAAGTACATACCAACTATAGTTATGGACTTAGACATTTATCCAACATTCTCCCACTTGGATAAGTCTAAAACTATTATTGAGTATGACTTGAAAACCTAACTGGCAATCGTAGCTCTTAAAGCCGCTGTCGAACTCTGATCTTGTCAACGAACTTGTCCATTAGATAAGGGATCATATATTCCTCCATTCTAGATATCATATGGACTGAGACATGGATTATAGTCATTCTGTCTGTCCATTTGTTGTTTCCCAATTTCCGATTCATGACGACTGACTAATTGAACAAATCTAATCAGTTCTGGCTTGGCCAAGCACTCACATGTGTCATCATTAAATCATCGAGGGGCCCACATATATTGCTTTTATCCCGAAGGTAAAAGGAATGGATAAAATCCGACTCATATTGCTTGTTCTGCTACTTGTTGAATCATACACAAAGGCACGTTTTATAACATCGAGTTACCGAATGCGTTTTCGTGCAATCAATGTACAACCAACTCATAGTAACAACTCATATCTCTAGGTTTGAAGAATATAAGATATTATAGTCTCATGATCACTCGTGATAAAATCCATGAAGTGATTCCAATGAGCGTGCGTTGAATCCAATACTCAGAACTTATGAGCACTCATGAGTGTTGTAGCCCTTTGTCCAACATCTTAGACCTCTACAAGTCAACCCATAACAGTCTTGATTCATATCTACTTCCAACATATGACCGACTGTGGATGGTTTGAATAACTTAGTTATTCCGGAGGAATAACCTAGTTTATTCTGGAAGTCAAAACATGCAAAATGAAACACCTTTTATTTATCACCATATGATTACACATTATTCATTGTATACTGTTTCAGCTATCAACTTTATTCTTGAATTTAAAACAATAGTTGTGCCATGCTCCAAGCATGTACACTATGTTTTCTAAACACTAGTCATGCCATACACCAAGTATGCATACTATGTTTGTCTATGATATTTACTTTGTGAACTAGATCAATTGAACATAACTCCAATGATCCTCTTTTCACAGTCCCAAATCCTTACTGCAAATGCAAGAATTCCAAATTCATGCGATTTACTGAAATCTGTTAGATTCTAAACTTATATGCATTGATCCTCTTGTAATAATTATGCACGAAGTCAGAAAGACTTGACAAAGACCATTATAGAGCATTCCAAAGGAGATCAGCTCCTTGGAAACATCCTTCTTGCATTAAGTTTCCTAATCTTACACAGATTGAATAATTTCTAACTTTGAAACATTTCTAGATTCCATTTTGACTATCACTTCTGAACAAGAGTTGCCTCCTTACAGATTATGTCAATATGGTCTTTCCAGAATTACCATTATACTTGCAATTGTCCTCGAGCACCCAATCTTTGGTAAACCATAGATTGTCCTCGACAATTGTTTAATCCTTTTAGTCATATACAGTTCTAAACCGTTTCCCTTCTTAATGCCTCAGACATTTGGAAAATTTTAGAACGGATGAATATAGCACATGCAATCGATCCTATATCCAAAGCATATGGGACACGATTCATGATGTCTCACATAAAGACTAAACCAGTCTTTTGCTATAACATTTCCATTTCAGTTTGCCAAGTTCTCATAATTCAGATTATGAAAAGGGATGCCGTAATCATAATCGAATTTTAGAACGCAAATAATGGAACCATATACAGAATTTCCTTATGTTGAGCCATTCCAACATGAAATTCATATATATATATATATATATATATATATATATATATATATATATATATATATATATATATATATATATATATATATATATATATATATATATATCCTTGACTAAATATGATAAAAACCTCAATCTAAGCTTTTAGATTTGAGATGAAGTATAATTTCCTCTCCCTTAATTATAGCAAAATAACTATTTCCCAATTGAAACTTTGTTTTCTATAATTAACATTGCTAACTTGCAATACTTATCATAATTATCATGCTCCCACTAACATGATGATTACTAGCATAACACTTATGCTCCCACTAGCTTTGACATGTACTCATAAATTAACTAGACTTCTAGAAATCAATACTTTATTGACTTTCTTTCCAAAGTTCAGATTTCTGATACTTGATTTCTTTGATAAAACTTTATCAAAATCATACACATTGCCTTAGATAGCACACTTGTGTGTCTTAACAATTTAATAACTATGAAAAGGGATGTCGTAATCATAGTCTCGATTGTTTAGACCTTCGCCACGTCTCACAAGTCCAGGTTAGTGTGCCGGTAAACCACACACGCTCCACTAACGACTTAGAGAATGTAAATATTACAATTGCTATCTAGCTAAAATCTACTTAGTGAAAGTGTTTCCTCACCATCATTTTCATAAATCGGAGAGAAACCCTATGACACTTAGATTTAATGGTGTATGTGTTCTTATCCATGTGAGTTGTCAAACCATAGTCACAAGACAAGGATAATGACAAATCCAAGCTCATATGGACAGAACTCAATCTTAATTTCTTGCCACCTGGTAGCTCAAGGGCCTGCGATTGCTTCCAAGTTGTTGTGCAACCAATTGAGAACTCTAAGAACTCATATGCAAAGCCAACTTTAACTGGAATGGGCACAGAATATGTCAACATGATAGGTTATATACCTCAAGTCGTGTGCTAGTGATGAACTTCAGGTTTTTATTCTTGATTAGTTCTTGAGACTTTCAAGACCTTTAAGACTCCCACTGTCCTCTTGACCTACAAGACTCCCTTGTCAAACATCCAAGAGATAGTGTGGATTCTAATCAAGACAAACACTTCACACAATTGGCCTTAGTTGGTCTTTGTTTTATCCAAAACATCACAACTTACCAATTTCAAATGTACAAGAGTAGGAAAATTTTACTCTTCCATTTGACAAGTGTTTTAAACCTTCTTTAACACATATCACTCAAATTACAATCTTGGAGTATGAATCTAAGACTTGTATTGGAACAAAGTATGACTCATCTTCTTGATTTAACCACTTAAACAATTCAAGATTCCTCTTCATAGTCATAAGATTCCCTTAGAGAAATAATTGTGCTATGGTTTCTTAATCATTAAGATGATCACAAAACTGATACCAAAGTACTCTCCCATCTTTTCAGATTTGAGAGACTTTTATCTTTCTGCCTAATTTGATTCTTCTTAGTCGCTCTGCCATACATTGAAACCTTTTTCCAATGTCTCAGAATTACACTTAAGCTTGTAAGTATAACCACATTTAGTGAGCTATAGTAAATTGTGACGAATAATCTTATTGATCTTTTGTGGTGGACTTGACCAGTGCACAAGAATGTGTACTAGATCCCCTTAGTCCATTACTTTACTCACACATCCATGTGAACAAGTAATTATTCTTAATTTTCCAATACTTGAAATTTGTCATTCATCATGCTATACAACTTGCATGATTCCAAGTTCCGGTCCAATTGAAACTTGAGTGATGAGAATCTTTCCTTATTTGGTAAATTCAGACAGTACCACAAATGAAAGAATCAATTTCATATTTCCACTCTTGCTATTAATGGAATCATATAAGCAACAATTTTTCCTCAAATGCCATTGTAAGGATATTATAAACTAAATAAAATCAAAAAATTTTCTTTTATTTTAAAACCTTTGCAGAAAAACTTATCCTTACAATCCATACGAAAACTTGTTGTTATCTATTCCTAAGAAATATCTCATAACTCCTAAGAAGTAGCTCAAAAATCCAATCTTCAAACTATGCGATAGAAATCGATCTACGTGATCAAATTCAACATATTCTTTCTTAAGTTTCTTCATTTTTCTTTGATTCTGAAAACATCACCATGTGACCCAGTCACATCATGTATCAAGAATCTTATAATAGAAACTTAGCAGAGTTAGATAGCGGACTTTACCTGAAGTAGAGTCAGACTTATTGACTTTAACATCCTTAGGTATATTTGGCAGCTTCGCAACTAATGACCTTTCCTTTGGCAATATAAACATATGGACCCTTTGATAATGGTACACGAGACTATCTCAGACTTAGCCTTTCTCTTTACCATTTGGTCAACCGAGTTGACTATGGCCGATCCCTTTCCACTAGGAAGAGAGAGCTTTACTAGATATCCAATGTCATCATTGTCAATGTCCATAAAGTTTTAGGAAGTTGATATTAGCAAATAGAGAAGATCATTAAAGGTCTTGTCATAGTCTGTTTCATAGGTGTTCCAAAAGAACTCACTATGTGACTTAGAAAGTAGTTGAACCACCAACTTTCTCAAGACTTTGACACCTAACTCTCCCAACTTGTCAATATGTGACTACATCTCCAAGATATGATCACACCTAGACCTTGCCTTGCCAGTAGGGCTTGAGTGACCTTAAACTTGTGGGTTAGGGAGAATAATTGGAGGAGGTTAAAGAAGTATGATTTCTAAAGGACATCATCTTCATTTAGGAAAGCTTGTTTCAAGAGATTTGGGAAGATCATAGATGTCTAGACCAGACATGTTTTTGGAGATATTCAAGATAGTTGATCTTAAGTCCTTAATATGACACCCAATATGAAATATTAAGGCTAGGACCTAACAAACTATTTTATAACTTAGAAGAGGGATGCCGTAATCTAAGCTATAAAATATTTGAAGGTAGGTGAATGACGATTCACCAATTTCCACCAAGATAAACGAAATGAATCATTAGGTTTTAATTAGATTTGAAACTCCTAGATCTTTGAGATTCATTGAACTATTCAATGGCATGTTTCAATCTCGAGTGTGCCCTTCAGGTTTTGTGACTGGGATGTCGAGGATAACAAAACAAGGTGTGAAGTAACCATGCAAATTACTTGGTACCCTTAAGTGTTTACCCCTCAATCGATGTGCCGGTTAACCACACACGCTCCATCGATACTATGATAAACATTAAGTTACCTTTTCCTACCTTGTTAAATACGAGTTAGTGTGCCGATTAACCACACACGCTCCACTAACCGACTTAAACAAAGTGCAAAGTGTAATTTCATGGATTAGCACCTTATTCACATTTTCCTAAGTAACTAAGATTGGGTATTATTAAGAGTTTAGTTACTTAGTATTTATCATTAATACTTTTAAAGAAGGGAGAATTATAGTCCTGTCAAACCTGTTTGGCTAACGACCCTCCACCGGTCAAGGAAGCGGTGGGAGAGAGTGGACACCCATTAAACTGCCATTTTATAGGCAGTAACCTTATACCCCCCTTATAGACCGGCTTCGTGAATGAGGCCTATTAACGGTAAGACTTACTTTACTCTTATACATATATATAAATATTATTAACTTATAATATTATAAAGTATAAGGGTTGAATTTTAACTTTTAAAATTCTAAGGGCTAACTTGGAATTAAAGTATTCATAAGAGAACACTTTTCAAATTCCAAAACTTGAGGGCAAGTTTTTGAAATTATTCAAAACTAATTAATTCCATAACTTATGTGTTTAAAGTGGCTTTAATCCAAAAACTCTTCTAGTTCCGTAACTTGAGGACAAGTTGTGGAAGACTTTAAACTAATAAAAGAATTAACTTATCTTTATTTAATATCTTATGGAATTGATTTAAGGTTACACATTTTATTCTTTAATGAAGTGACTCTTGAACCTCCTTAACTTGAGGACAAGTTATGGAGTCATAAATACAATTAATGATGACAAGACTCTTCATTTTTTGTAACCATTGCCAACTTTTATGAGTTTTATGAATCTTTAATGTGACTCTACATGTAACTTGAGGACAAGTTACACAAACACATTTTATACTCAACTCTTAGATTAAAATGGATTGAAAACAACTATTTCAATTAACTTTTCTATTAATCTAAGCAACTCATAAGAACAAGATAATTCAAATCAAACTTTTTCAAGTAATTAGTCTATACAAAACATGAATCTATTGACAATTATTTTTGAAATTGGATTAGCATGAACATTACCACATCAAAATCAAGTTTATAAGTCCAAAAACAATTTAGGTTAATGTTCCTAGTCCAATTCCAGCCAAAAAAGTCGAATTTATGTTGTCTGGGGGTCCAACTCGTCGAGTGCACGAATCAACTCGGCGAGTTGGATCGATTTTGCCTTGGACTCGGCGACTCTGCTGGGCAGACAGCAACAAAACTTGATTTTTTAGCTTCTATTGCAAGTATAACAAGAAAACAAGCCTAGGCTCTAATACCACTGTTGGGTTTTGAGCATTCTAACACTCCTATGGTGTACATGCAACCCTATAAACCTTGGACCTATGTTTTCTCTATTATACATGCAAATAAGAACTTTCCAAGGCTTTAATCCTAACTAGCATATTATGAAGTTCTTATACTACAAAGTAATAGTTAGATGACATACCTTTTGTTGTAGCTTGATGTCTTCAAGATTTATGAGCTTAGCCCCAATAGTGTGGAAGCCTCAAGTGGAATCACAAATCACCAAAACACTTTGGAAGACTTTAGAGAATATGGATACTTGGTTCTCTCTAGTGAAATCGGCTAGCCCTTCTTAGTGTACCACACTAGTGCCAATTTCACCAACCAATGACATCTTTATATAGTATGGAGACTAGGGTTAAACCCATGACCTTTCATTTCATATGATCTATGGGTTAAACACTCCATGGACTATCCATGAAAGCTTAGCCCAACCTAAATGAACTTGGCCCATTCCATATATATAAGAGTCCATATCTAATTAGTTCATTTTGATCACTTAATTAATTCTAAATTAATTATTGATCAATACTAATTAAATAATATGATTCCATATTAATATGTTAGAACTTATAATATATTAATATTAATCATAAATATACTATTCTCAAAAGACTATCCATATAAATTGTGTTGGTGAAGTGAAACCCAAATGGACCATGCCGGGTCGGGTCAAGTATATACCAAATATAGTTATGGACTTAGACATTAATACAACACATCACTGACTAGTTCTACCCATCGCCGCTGCTCATGTTTAAGTCCTTCTGATTGAAGATGTGTTGCAGGCTTTTATGGTCAGTGAAGATTGTGCACTAAGTTCCGTAGAGATAATGTCTCCAAATCTTCAATGCGAAGACCACTTCTACTAACTCCCGGTCATGAGTCGTATAGTTGACTTCGTGTGCCTTTAGCTGTCTCAAGGCATAAGCAATAACTTTTCCTCTCTGCATAAGCACACAGCCTAATCCCTGATTGGATGCATCGCAATAAACAACGAAGTCTTCTGTCCCTTTCGGCCAGGGACAATATAGGTGCGCTGCACAAGACTTGGTTTAACGTTTGGAACGCATTTTCTGTCTTTTCACTCCAACAAAAGGGTATACCTTCCTGTGTCATTGTGGTTAGGGGTTTGGCGATTCTGGAAAAATTCTGGATGAACCTGTGATAGTAGCCAGCGAGACCCAAGAATTTACGGATTTCTGTGGGTGTCTTCGGTGCTGACCAAATCTCTATCACCTTGATCTTGGACGGGTCCACGTGTATACCCTCCTCGCTTAACACATGACCAAGGAAGGCTACCTTCCGAATCCAGAACTCGCACTTAGAAAACTTCGCGTACAACTTCTCCGTTCTAAGCGTTTCCAACACTAACCTCAAGTGTTGCTTATGATCTTCTTCGCTTCTGGAATAGACAAGTATGTCGTCAATGAACACGATGACGAACTTGTCCAGAAATGGACGACACTCCCGGTTCATTAGGTCCATGAACACAGTCGGTTCATTGGTTAGACCGAAGGGCATCACTACGAACTCGTAGTGTCCATATCGAGTCCTGAATGTCGTCTTGGAAACATCATTCTCGTGGACTCGAAGTTGATGGTACCCTGATCTGAGGTCTATTTTCGAGAAGTAACTGGATCCCTGAAGTTGATCGAAGAGGTCGTCTATTTGAAGAAGAGGATATTGGTTTTTGACTGTCAATTTGTTTAGCTGACGGTGGTCGATACACATCCGGAAGGATCCATCTTTCTTCTTTACAAACAATACCGGAGCTCCCAAAGGTGAGTAACTTGGTCTGATGAACCCTTTGTAGAGTAGCTCATTAAGCTAACTGGATAACTCTTGCATTTCTGCTGGAGCTAAGCGATACCGAGATTTGGCTACGAGGGTAGCTCCAGGAATTAGGTCGATAGGAAACTCAACCTGTCGTTCGGGAGGAATTCCCAGGAGCTTTTTGGGAAAGACATCAGGAAAGTTGCAGACTTCGGGCATGCCCTCGAGGTCCTTAATTTTTTGGTTCTTATTAATGACATGGGCTAGGAATGCTTGGCACGCCTTCCGCAGAAGCTTTTGAGCTTTGATGCTGGAAATGATACGAAGATTGGAGCTAAGTTTATCGCCATAGATTATGAGAGTCTGGCCAGATGGAAGATTGAGAGGGATGGCTTTTTCATAACAAAGGATATCAGCGTGATTGGGACTCAACCAATCCATGCCAATAATAACATCAAAGCTCTTAATGGAAACTGGCATTAGGTCAATCGGAAAGGAATGATCGTTTAGGGTATGGGTACAGCCCATGAATATATCACTAGTGTTTTCTTTCTTGCCGTTAGCCATCTCGATGGTAAATGCTTCGGTTAATGGTTGAGGATTACTTTTACGAAGACGTTTGAATGAATGGCTAACAAAACTACATTCAGCACCAGAATCAAAAAGGATACTAGCATAATAGTTCTCGAGGAGGAACATACCCGAGACAACGGTAGGGTCGGCGACTGCCTTTGCTTGTCCCATAGCTAGGACTCTCCCAGTGTTGCCCGTTGTAGCTGCCTTGGCACAGTTTCTCTTGAAATTCCCTACTTCCCCACATCCATAGCAGGCCTAACCGACACCCGCTCTGGAAGATTGTTCTGTTGATTGGGCTGGTTTTCTGCTGTTTTGAGCAAGGTGGCCCTTCTTGCCACAACTATTGCAGTGTTTTTCACGACATGGCCCAGAAGTACGATGATGATAACTGCACTTACTGCACCATGGAAGAGTACCAGTATATCCATTGGTAGGAGTCTGAGCTGTGGATCCGACGGTAGAAACAGCAGCAAGGGCAGTAGCAGCGTGGACTGCTACCGTTTGTTGTTTCTTAGAGGATCCTTGTGAACCTTGAGCCTTTCGTTTGTTCTAGAATTTCTTTTTACTAGCATCACTACTTTTAACCGGCTCAGAACTGGTGACCTTCTCATCAGGATTGTCTTCATGATCGATCAGAGTTTGCGCCAGACATTTAGCACTGTCATACGTGTCTGGTTTTGCAGCCAAAACATTCCGTTTGGTTAGCTTAGCCAGACCCTAAATAAACCTCTCGATCCTTTTACTTTCCGGGGTAACCATTCCCGGACAGAGAAGCGCCAGGTCGTCGAATCTGGAGATGTAGGCGGTGATGTCGGAACCCTTCATCTTGAGATTCCAAAGTTCATGCTCAAATTTCTGCAACTCGCCCCGCGGGTAGTATTCGGCAAGCAGAAGATCCTTCATGGCTTTCCAACCCATAGCATTAGCTACAGGTAGGGTTAGGGATTTGACTCGGCCATTCCACCAAGTCAAGGCTTTATCAGTGAAGGTTTAGGCGGCACACTTCACCTTATCTGATTCAGAGAAAGCACAGATCTCGAAAATAGAATCGATTTTCTCGAACCATCGGGTTAAGCAAATGACACCTCCAATGCCATCGAAAGATGTGGGCTTTGCATTCATGGAGTCCTTATAAGAACACTCCTTCCGGTGTCCCTGGATGCCTTCTTGGTTTTGAGTTTGGGTACCACCTCCTACACCACCGGAGCCACCGGGGTTCATTTGAGACATGGAGGCTGCTACTATGGCAGTAACAGCTACTTGGAACATCACAGGATCAAATTGAGGAGCATGTGGTGGTGGCGGAGGTTTGTTGTTCTTCGAGCTGGGTCTCTTTCTTGGAAGCATCTTGATCTATAATAGCCAGGAAAGAGAGGATAATAAGTCCTCTGAATTGAATCAAGAGATATGGAACAAGAAATATCTCTTTATAACAGATATAAAGTTCTAGTAAGCGATAAAACAGGAAAGAGTTATCGAAGCAGATAAATTATCGCTAAAGGAGGAAGGAGTAGCATCACTCTGAATGAATTTCTACAAAGTACTCGGTTCTGACTAAGATACTCCCATAGTATCTTATGTTTCGCTGAATCGACGAATCATTGTTTGGATCTTAGGTAAGTTTTAGGCATGTTGCACACCGCAGTCACTCCCAAGGACATGTGGGCCGCGTCTCGAACGAATATAGTTGATCAGGCTATATTGGCCCTAGACACGACTACATAACTGCCCAAGTTTAACCACAACACACAACACCCATTTCCTTATGTTTTGTTCTACTCGTAGTTACAGATTCCGGCGGTTCGGTATACTTGTATACTTTTGAAATACTTATATTTTAAAGTATACTTTTAGTTCAGAACACTTAGTCCCCTTAGTGCTGATAGTCTTATACCATGTAAGGTTTGGTACACTATTTCACTATAAACAAGGTCTCTGATACCAATCTATCACACCCCGAAACCGATGGCAGAAACGTTCCAGGGGGAGGACATCATGTAAGTATCACAACCAATGTACATAGTAAGCATAGTAAACACAAAACATTACATTACATATGAATAATTACATATGTTTGAAAGTAATGTAATACATGTTATCTATACAAAAGTTTGAACAAAAGTAAGATGTGTCTTCTAAAACGTTCCGTCTTCTCCAAAAGATTGCGGGTACCTATCTATTGCGGGCCTGAGAATACAAGCAGTTTGAAAATCAGCATAAAGCTGGTGAGTTCATAAGTGTTTTGTTTTCTAAAAATGAACATGTTTCCTTTAGTTTTCTAAAGAAGTTGTTATCCAAGAAAATCCCATATTTTCTTATTAAGATAGTTTAATGCGTATAACTCTAGATTGAAAAACATGGGAATACCATCCCGTATCACAGTAGGTAGTTTTTATACATAAAACTATAGATTGAAAACCATGGGAATACCATCCCGTATCACAGTAGGTTGTTTTAATACATAAAACTATAGATTGAAAACCATGGGAATACCATCCCGTATTACAGTAGGTAGTTTTAATACAAAAAACTATAGATTGAAAACCATGGGAATACCATCCTGTACTAGATCAAAGATAGATATAACAATCTGTGAATAAACTTATATTTTGATATTAATACATATTGTGAGTCGGGTAACCATGCTAATATGACCACGAGACCTCCTTGATTGTTTCCTTTACCGTAGTTGAAATCCGTGTCATTTGAATTGATAAAAGACAAAACTTCAAAAATGGTCCCTATGGTTTTCAAAAATATCAAGTTTAGTCCCTAAGTTCAAAAAACCACATAGATGGTCCCTGTGGTTTCAAAACTTTTAACATATGGTCCTTTTCGCTAACACCGTTAACATTTAACCGTTAAGTCAGGGGCATTTCAGTCATTTTACCACCACAGGGACCATTTATGAAGTTTGCCTTAATTTAAAAAAAAAAAGAAATATAATTATTTAATATTAAAGGGCCTCTCTCTCTCTCTCTCTCATATCAAGACCTTGAAGTTGGTGCTATGAAGATTCCACTCTTCTTCTACTGATAGAATTGGTGGGTATTCTTTCTCCTCCTTTATTCTTCTGGCAAATGGATTCCAATTGATTCTTCGATATTTCATGATGTTTTATTTCAGCTTACTTTATACCTGTGTGTATTACCTCCTTGAATTGGTGGTCTAGGGTTTGGTTTTTATGTTGATTTACTACTTCTAGTGGTTTGATTTAGTCTGTTGTTGATGTCAGTTGCGCTTGGGAGTGTAGATTCTAAATCGGAGTTTGGTTAGTCCGAATCGGAACTGAGTTTGCTTGGATTTGAGCTCGATTGTACGTTTCGAAGCTTAGAATCAGAACGGAAGTTCGTTTAGTTGAAAGATGAAACTGATTTTGATTGAATTTCGGCTCGGAGTCACGATATCGGAGTTCCAAAGAATATTGTAGGCAGTCTTTGAGACGTTAAAGTCGAGATTGGAGTTCGTTTTGATCAAAATTAGAGAATTTCACTTCAATTTGATTCTATTTCATGGAATCGGCTTTCCAAAATGTAGAATTAGGTAGTGTTTATCAGGTTAGAATCAGATTTAATATCGATTTAGCTCAAAATCAAGCTGATCTACTATCATAAAATGAACCTAATCGATTCAGCAACCCATCACCCGTTAAGAATTCAATTTTTGGTTCCCCTATCCTTGTTCTTTCTTGGTTTCATTTGGGTATTCAAGATTTCAGTCGTCGGGGCTTAAGAAACCGAACTCCATTATCACGAGAAGCAACCATACATCTTACTCCTCCTTACTATGGCGTCATCGGAGATTTCATATCTGAACATGAACCTAATCAACCATTTCAAGCTCTGAAGTCCTTTCATTAGTCTCGCCCCTTAATTGTTGTAAGAGAAGCCTAACAAACACAAGAAGTTCCCCTTTCATTAGTCTCGCCTTTTTTTAAAGTTAAGAAGCTATCGGAGATAGCTAGTTTGCCTGCGAGAGGTTCATCTCTTGCTACTGGTTACAATCTTTACAGGTATGTAAACCCCCCTTCAACTGTAAAAGGTGCAGGTGGGTGGCGGAAGCAAAGTCAAGATGATAAAGAAACTCATACGTATTTGGGGTTATGTTTGATTTCGATGTGGTGCAAGTTTTTCAGAGAGAGAGAGAGAGAGAGAGAGAGGAGAGAGAGACCTTTTCTATATTAAATAATAGTTTTTTTCTTTTTTTAAATAAGGGCAAAACTTCAAAAATGGTCCCTGTTATAGTGAAAAGACATAAATGCCCTTCACTTAACGGTCAAAATCTAACGGAGTCAGCGAAAAGGACCATTTGTTAAAAGTTTTGAAACCACAGGGACTATCTGTGAGGTTTTTTGAACTTAAGGACTAAACTTGATATTTTTGAAAACCATAGGGACCATTTTTGAAGTTTTGTCTTTGATAAAACATCCCTTTTGCTCCGCATAATACATAAGGGGTAAAGATATCTAAAAGTTTGCATATATTTCTAGGATTTCATCAGTTTTAATTTTCTAAAACATTTATAGTTTGCTTGTATTCCCCCCTGAAAACATTGAAAAACACGGAAAATGCGTAGGGGTATGAACTCGCCAGTCGAGAAACGAGTCAGTTTTGATGCTAAATGTCAGATCGGGGCTTGATAACGTGTGAGGTTCCTATATAATATGAAATGATACATAATTGTATCTAATTAGACTTTGAACCACTAATTAGATAAGAGTAAACACTTCTAGACGCGAAAACACTTCAATTCAAGTGTTTGGAGAGACCCGGGTAGCATCCATGGATGTGTATGGCTTGGATATGGAGTTTACTCTTCAAGAGAAACTCCTTTAGGAATTTATGGTCCAAATGATCAACTCCCCATGATTTTACGGCCGTAAACTCATGGTGGGCTCTTCTTGGTTGCTAAATAGCCTTATAACACTTGAGGATTGATGCTAGACTTGGATTCAAGGCTTTTGAATGAGATTTGAACACCTTAAGGACCATTTGAGGAGTTTACGGCCATAAAATCTTGTGTGTCATGTTTTAATGTGATTTGGTGGTCCTAGGTCAATTACAATGCACATGGGCAGGTTCTAGGATTTATTCAATGGCTTAGGAAGTTATTGGGACTTGAATTGTTCTTGGAAACGTAGTTTACAGTCTATGAAGATGTTCTTGGGAGTTTACTACCTTAAGCACATGAGTTTACAACCGTAAACTCATGTTTTTCCATGATTCATGGGTTTTAGTGGTTGTAGGTTAAGCATACAAAGTTCTAGGTCTAATTCAAAGCCATACAAGGTGTTAAAGGCACTTTAACACCCATTGGAGGAGTTTATGGTCTAAGGAGATGTCTTTATGGTCCAATAATGTTCTTGGGCCGTAAACTCAAGTTTGTCCATTTTGAATATGTTTTGGTGCATTTCTTGAAGGATTATAAGGTTCTATGCAGTCATGGAAGCTTTTGGAGGTGTTTAGGGGCAATTTAACACCTTAAAAAGGTGTTTATGGTCCATGAATGAGGGTTTACGGTCCAAGAATGTTCTTGGGCCGTAAACTCATGTCCATACATTATTTGGTACGATTTTGAGGTCCTAAGCTCATGCATGCATGTCCAAAGGTCTTAACTAAGCACTAGAAGTGATTTGGAGGGGTTTTGGGGCTTTAAAACCATCTTTAGAGGTGTTCAAGGTTTTGGGAGGGGTCCCAAACCGTAAACACATGTTCATGGGTGTTTTGATTAGTTTAAACACAAATTTGAATGATAAACAAGCTTAGAAACTTGCTAGGATAAATTACTTACCAAAATGAAGCTTGAAAGGGGGATTTTTGGCTCAATTGAGAGTTTTAGAGAGAGAGTAGTGAGAGAAAGTTGTGAAGTGGGCAAAAGTCTTCAAAAGCTGTCCACCCAACCTTTATATAGGGGTTGGGTTTGAGACCCGGTGGAATTCTACCCGATACTGACGTAAAACGAGGCTTTTGGTCGTACCTAATTAAGTTACCGTAATTACGACTTAGGTGAAACTTAATATTTTCCAAATGAAAATAGAAAATATTTTAGTGTTTTAAAATGTATCCCAACACTTTTAAAACGTAAATAGAAGTCGCAATAAATTAATTTAAAACAAAGCTAACGGAAAAATTTGGAACGTAACGGATTTATTAACGGAAACGGGTTACATTGACGGAATAAATCACGGGTTGTCACAGATGGGTTTTGGGGATTCTAACACTCCTATGCCGTATATGCAACCCTATAAACCTTTGATCTATTTTTTCTCTATTATACATGAAAATATTAAATATTCCTAGGTTTCATCCTAACTACCATATTATGAAGCACCTATACTACAAAGTTCTAGTTAGATGACATACCTTTTGATGTAGCTTGATGTCTTTAGGCTTTAAGAGCTTAGCCCCAATAGTGTGGAAACCTCAAGTGGAATCACAAATCACCAAAACACATTGGAAGTACTTGAGAGAATATGTATGCACACTAAAATTGGCCCACTTTTATGTCCTCACACACTAGTGCCATTTCTTGTGCCAAAGACCTCTTTATATAGTATGGAGGATTAGGGTTACATCCATGTAAACCCTAATACCCATGACCTTTCATTTCATAGGATCCATGGGTTAAAACTCCATGGACTATCCATGATAGCTTAGCCCAACCTAAATGAACTTGGCCCATTATATATATATATATATATATATATATATATATATATATATATATATATATATATATATTTATATATATATATATATATATATATATATATATATATATATATATAAGAGTCCATATTTAATTAGTTCCTTTTGATCACTTAATTAATTCTAAATTAATTCTTAAACAATACTAATTAAATAATATGATTCCATATTAATATATTAGAATTTAGTATATTAATATAAATCATAAATATACAATTCTCAAAAGACTATCCATATAAATTGTGTCGGTGAAGTGCAACCCAAATAAACCATGCTGGGTCGGGTCAAGTACATACCAAATATAGTTATGGACTTAGACATTAGTCCAACAGTCTCCCACTTGGATAAGTCTAAAACTATTATTGAGTATGACTTCAAAAGCTAACTAACAATCGTAGCTCTTAAAGTCGCTTTCGAACTCTGACCTTTCTCAATGGTTTGTCCATTTGATAAGGGATCATATATTCCTCCATTCTAGATATCATATGGACTGAGACATGGATTATAATCATTCTCCCTGTCCATTTGTTGTTTCCCGATTTCTAATTCATGACGATTGACTCATTCAATAAATCAAATAAGTCCTAGCTTGGCCAAACACTCAGATATGTCTTCATTAAATCATCGAGGGGCCCGTAGATATCGCTTTTATCTCGAATGTGAAAGGAATGGATAAACTTCGACTCATATGGCTTGTTATACTACTTATTGAATCGTACACAAAGGCACGTTTTATAACATCGAGTTACAAAATGCGGTTTCGTGCAATCAATGTAAAACCAACTCATAGTAATAACTCATATCTCTAGGTTTGAAAATATAAGATATTATAGTCTCATGATCACTCGTGATAAAATCCATGAAGTGAATCAAATGAGTGCGGGTTGAATCCAATACTCAGAACTTATGAGCACTCATGAGTGTTGTAGCACAACTTTTTCCACCAACTTGGACATCTACAAGCCAACCTACGACATTCTTGATTCATATCTACTTCCAACATATGACCGTCTGTGGATGGTTTGAATAACTTAGTCATTCCGGAAGAATAACCTAGTTATTATGGAAGTCAAAACATGCAAAGTGAAACACAACAATAAATGAATCAATTATGGTATCAAACCCTATGAATATAAATAGACCACTTTTATTTATCACTATATTGATTAGTCATTATTCATTGTTTCGGTTTTATCAACTTTATACTCTAATTAAAAATACTAGTTGTCCCATGCTCCAAGCATGTACACTATGTTTTTTCTAAACAATAGCTTTGCCATACACCAAGTATGCACTCTATGTTTATCTATGGTCCTTACTTTGTGAGCTAGATCGATTGAACATAATTTCAATGGTTCTCTTTTCACACTTCCAAATCCTTGTCGTAAATGTAAGAATTCCTAACATTTATCGAAATCTATTTAGATTCTAAACTTATATGAATGATGCCTCTTGTAATGATTATGCACAAAGCCACAAAGACTTGGCAACAGTCATTACAAAGTATTCCAATGGAGAGCAATTCCATGGAAATGATGTCTTAAATTCAAAGTGCATTGCTTTGAACATGTTTCTTGCATTAAGTTTCTTTAACCTTACACAGATTGCTTCCACCAATGAAGACAACTCTATATTCCCATTTTGACTACAACCTCTGAACAAGAGTTGCCTCTTTTCAAACTATGTCAATATGGACCTTCCAATATTAACAATATACTTCCAACGGTCTTTGAGCATCCAATCATTGGTAAACCTTAGATTGTCCTCGATAATTGCTTAATCACTTTAGTCATATCTAATTCTCTACATTTTCCTCCTTAATGCCCCAAGGCATTTGGAAAATTCACAAAGGATAAATATTGCAACACATGTAATCAATCTTGTACCCAAAGTAAATGGGACACGATTCATGATGTTTCACATAAAGACATGGTCCTAGACTACTCTTTTTCCATATTAATTTTCTTTGTTTGCCATATTCTCAAAATTTGACTATGAAAAGGAATTTTGAGAACGCAATATATAGAATTTTCTTAAGTAGAACCAATCCAACATGAAATTCATATATATATATATATATATATATATATATATATATATATATATATATATATATATTCTTAACTTATGTGACAACCCAAAAAATTTTTATTGCTTTGAAAGCTCAGTTAGTCAACTCAATTTAGTGTCAGACTCATTCATGCTATCATTTAGCACAATTTAGAGTCTATTTGAGCGTTCTGAGCCAAGTACACCTAAGGGATAAGTGTTGGGGTTTATCTGCTGAAGCTATAGTACAATGATCAAGCCTAAATCACTAGGACCATGAGTTCACCGCCACCAAACTGGAGTTTACGACCGTAAACTCCATGTGGGCCATAAACTCACCCTATATATTCAAGTTTTGGCCATTTCTTCCATTTTTATTCCCTCCTTGGCCGATTTTCCCTCATTCTCTCTCAACTATCATCCCGAACTTCACCTTAGATCTTCAAAGCTAGTAACTATTCTTCCTTGACTTGTTGATACACCTCTTAATCTAGCATTCTCTCATGATTTCATCCATGAAAATCATGTTTTCATAGATCTTCAAGTTTCACCAAGAACACCATGAACACACACTAGTGCCCTTGGCCATAATCGGCCATTTCAAGCTCCTATATCGTAAATACTCTTGTCCTAGCTTGTTATATACTAGAATGAACTTGTTTAGACTTAAGAAAAGGAATCTGAGTTGGAAGAGAGTTTACGGCCAAGGATCTCCCAAGGCCGTAAACTCCCTATAAGGGTGCAATGTTGCCCTAATACCCTTCGTTATCCTTAGAACTTGGACTAGAATCCTCCACCATTGAACTAGGGACCTTAAACTTTGAGTTGGTACATAATACCATGATTTTACGGCCGTAAACTCTTGGAGAAATGGTCCCTAGGCCATAAACTTTAATTAAGGTAAAGTCTTGGACCTTAAACTCATATAAAGTCTTGTTTAACCTTGGAACACTTAAACCCTTGAGACTCCCTACTTTAAGACCCTAAATATGACCATTTACAGAGTTTATGGCCAGGAGTAAACTCACTGTGCCGTAAACTCCTCAACACTCTCCATTAAATGGGTCTTTCACATCCTTGGGTAAAGTAAAACACCCTCAAGCTTCCCTAGCCCTTCAAACCCACACTTATGCATCTATGACCATGAGTTTATGGCCGTGAACTCCTTGGGGCCGTAAAACCATGGTAGTAAACTCCATGGAGAGTGGTCCTTGGGCCATAAACTCAATAGCAATGCCTTATAACCCTTAGATGCAACCCTAAGTTCTTATAACACTTGAATCCACGTGTTTTCCTTATTCTATGGTGTTTATACTTGTCTAATTAGTGTTATAATCACTAATTATATATATATATATATATATATATATATGTGTGTGTGTGTGTGTGTGTGTGTTATTAGGGTCATTGTGTGTGTTCAAGTCTTCACTTGATACGTAGCACCTTGTCCAACACTTCCGTCCAATCCACTCACTACAGGTGAGTTTATACCCCATAATTAACCTTTTAAATGTTTTTAAATGCTCTTATGAGGGGAATACAAGTTGAATCTTACTAGTTATTATATCAATCACATGTGATTAATAACTAGTACACAAATGGATTTACTACGATTTTAGCTGTTTTACCAAGCGTACTAGTTCAAAATGACTTTCTCAAACGTTTTACATGTTAAAATCTTTATCAAATTGTGTTACATATTGTATCTTTCCTTTCAAACTCTGTTACAACTGTGTTTCCAACAAAGGTTTTCATGTATTTCAAACTGTGTTTCAAGCAAAAGATTTCCTATACTATAAACTGTTCTTATCAAACAAACTGCTTTTAAATTGTTTTATACACTGACATCAAGTCACCAGTTCTTATTTGTTAAACTTTTCAAACGTTTTACAAAACTTCTTTTAAACTTTTATATTGTCAAATGCATGCCTATATATGTATAGTTATATAAGCAATGTTTAAAGCTCTTAGGACTGCTAGCTCGCTTTAATTCATTTTCCTTGTTTGGATGTGGCCTTAAGGTATCGGTTACTTTTCCGAATGTCGTCTAAATATTAATTATTTATTATGTATACATATATAGACATAAAAGTTATATCAGTCAATTTAGTACCATTGGATAGCAAAGGCATACTTTCAGTTATACTTGTACATTACTAGTAACTATAATAGGTATAGTTAGGAGATAGTATTTACTATTCCTAGTACAAGGAATCTCACTAACAGTCAGTTCATACATGAGTCAATGCATATTATAAACAATACATACACTACACTAAAACATACACTACACTAATACATACACTACTCTAATACACACTAAATGAAGAGACACTAATACACACTAAATGAAGAGACACTATTGCATACTATATGAAGAGACATTGTTACATACTATATGAAGAGACACTACTACATACTATAGGAACAGACACTATTACATATTATATGAAGAGACACTACTACATACTATATGAAGAGACACTACTACATACTATATGAAGAGATACTACTACACACTCCTGGACTGACCATCCTACACCTTGTTGCTCACTATAGCAGGTGTGTTCATCTAGGGATATTCTTGGTTGTACTGTTCGGTGATTTACCGCACCGTGTTTATCCTAGTCAAATGGATACATTCTCAAGGATTATACAATTTTCCTTATTACCTTTACTTTGTGACACGTTCACATAAACGATGGGGTAGAATATATTTTGATATGATTTCAAATAAATATATTATTTTCCCTATTACCTTTATATTGTGATACATTCACTTAAACGATGACGTAGACTATATTTTTATAATAATAGTTATACATTGGAAAAACTGTCATTCTTACAATGAGGCATACATTCAAAACAATCGGGTCTTGGTAGAAGACTACTTTTACTATTAGGAAATATGAGATTTTCTAGGGTTTTCATAATTATACAAACTTTTCCTCAAACAATTAGAAGTCTTTCATTTTATGTTTTTACAAATCAATGACACTAAAATACTTATGAATTCACCAGCTTTATGTTGATAAACTCTTTCAAAATAACTTGTATTCTCAGGTCACTAGTAGACATATACGATGACCAGGTTTTGAGAAGATGGAGCAGTCAACACGCGTTATTTTGATTACTTATTTTCAAGCTTTATTGTATGAAAGAACACACATGTACTAAAATCTTACTATTAATGCAATGGATGATGTTGTTGCTTGTTTACTACTTTACACTATTTTGATACTTTAGATGACGTCCTCCGCCCAGAACGTTTCCGCCGTTCTTGGTTTTGGGGTGTGACAGATTGGTATCAAAACATTGTTTATAGTGAATTGAGTATATCAACCCATAAAAGATATACAGACTATAAATACAATGGGATTTAAAAATACTTTGACCAAGACTTATGACTTTAAATAATAAAATATTTAACTGAGTATACATACATGCATTCATACTAAAATCAGTGTCACAATGACAAAAACAAAAGTATTATGATTGTTGAATATCACAAATAAGCTCGGGGATGTATGGTTATTCCTGGGAATGGCATAGCCTGATCAACTATGCTGGTCCGAGGAGTGATTAGCATATGCCCAAGAATCGTTGTTATTGTTGGATTAGTTTCTAAGTCCATAACTATTTTGGTATGTACTTGACCCGATGGTGCATGGTCCTTTTGGGTTGCCTTCACCAAAGCAACTTGATTAGAGAAATAAATAAAGAGAGAGAGGTTATTATGATTTATTAATATGTTATAAGAATAATATATTAAAGGAGAAATCATATTTGTTTAATTAATATTGGTCAATAATTAATTAAGAATTAATTTTGTGATCAAGTGTAATTAATTAAACTAGAGGGGCTGAATTGTAATTATGTGATAGTTACAAAATAAGGTAAGGATTATCTTATATATAGGGTAAACGAATTTGAGGTGATAATGCCTTAGATTTCGACTAGGATAAGGGTTTCTAAGAGTTATCTTATGGTTGCTTGGTGGACAAGCAACTAGATAAGGATAAGGACTAAAACCCTAATCTTTACACCTATATAAACCCCCCAAGGGTCATGAATTCGTGTAAGCCTTCCCAAGAAGTCCTAAGGACGAATTCCTACCTCTCTCCTCTCTCTTGATACCTGCTCCACTTGCTTATGGTGTTTGTAAGCCAATAGAGGAGTGACACTTGTGACTCTAAGTCTTCCAAAGTCAATTCAAGGAGGAATTAGGATTGTTATTACTACATAACAATCAAGGTAATATTATAAACCTATTCTCATGTTAATATGATTATTTGAATGCTAGAATTAGGGTTTATAGTCTTGGATAACTTGCATGTACAATAGAGAAACCTAGATCCAAGCATTAAGGTTTGTATGAGCACATAGGATGTCTTATGACCAAAACCCATCAGTGGTATCAGAGCCTAGCCAGGTTTCAATTGTATTGATGCATTGTATATCTAAAAAAATTGTTTTTTGGTGTTTTGGAGGCTAGACTCGCCGAGTCCATAGCTGAACTCGCCGAGTCCAAGGTGACTCGACGAGTCAACTCGTCAGATAGAGCTTATCTCGGGATTTCTTGCTGTTTTTGCATTGGGATAGTTACCTTATCATGTTAGATCAATATTAATCTGATTATATGATATATTTTTTTTATCTAATTGAAGATATTTATCAATTAATAAGATAATTGTTTCCTTATAAGATAATTGATTAATTATTTTGAGTAAATTGATAAATTGTTTTGCAAGAAATCATTAAACAAATCAAATATGGATAATTATGTAATTAAATGTTAGTCTAGATTATTTGTTATTCGATCCTTGTTGTTATGAAAAGTTTCATATTTTTCCCTTTAGGTTTTATAGTTTAAATTTGAACTCGATAGTTTTGTAGTTTTGAAATTTAAATAGTTGAAACCCTAATGTTTTGAAAAAAAGGTTTCAAAACTTCCCCTCAAGTTTTGGAATTTAAAAGTCGATTAAAAGTTTAATTAGGAATGTTAAATTTTAAAACTCTAGTATAGTTTTGAAAAAGTTCAAATCACACCCTTATGGTTTTGTTAATTAAGGTGTATAATTAAAAGAAGTTTAATAAATCCATAAAAGTTTAGGTTTATAATTTAATTGAATTAAAAGTATAATTGTTAAATTAGACCACCTAGTATTTTGAATGTATAAAATACACCCTATACTATATATAACATTAAAAGTCTAACATTATATATATGTATGAGTAAAAGTCAGTCTTACTGTTAGTAGGCCTCATTCACGAAGCTAGTCTATAAGGGGTGTTTAAGGAAATTGCCTATAAAATGGCGATTGAATGGGTATCCACTCTTACCCACCGCACTCTTGACTAGTGGAGGGTCGTTAGCCGAACGGGTAGGATAGGACGAAACCTTCCATTATAAGTATAATAAAATATAAAAGTAACTAAATGTTTTCATAAAATTCCCAATCTTAGTTACTTAGGAAAAAGTGAATTAATGCAATTCCATAAAATTACACTTTGTGCCCTTGCGAAGACGTTAGTGGAGCGTGTGTGGTTTACCGGCACACTAATTGGTTCTAAGCAAAGGTAGCAAAGGGTGACTCAATGTTTGTCATAGTTCGGTGGAGCGTGTGTGGTTTACCGGCACATCGAATAGGTGACTTAAACATGTGAGGGCACCATGTAAGTTTGCATGGTTATTCACACCCGCTTTGTGATCCTCGGCATCCCAGTCACAAACGAGAGGGGCATATCGAGATTTAAACATGCCATTGAAAGTTCAATGAATCTCAAAGGATCTAGGAGTTTTCATAGATTTAAAACTTAAATTTCTTTTTCGTTTTTCGTGGTGGAAATTAGTGAATCGTCATTCACTTACCTTCAAATATTCTTCAATTAGGGTTACGGCATCCCTCTCCCGAGTTGTAGAATATTGTGTTGGGTCCTAGCCTTAGTATTTCATTTGGGTGATTTACTAAGGACTCAATCTATCAACTAACTTGAATTTGTTTTCTCCCGTTTTGTAGATGTCAAAGTTCGACAACTATGGTCTTCTCAAATCCCGTGGAACAAGCATTCCACATGAAGATGATATTCCACGATTCGATCGAGGAACAAGAGATCATGCTTCACTTCCTCTACCTCCTCCAATTATTCTCCCTAACCCACAAGATCAAAGGCTTGAAAAGTTCGAGATCACTCAAGCCCTTTTGGCAAGTAAACATAAAGAAGGGAAGTCCGTGTGTGCACACATCCTAGGGATGAAGTCACACATTGATAGGTTAAGAATGTTGGGATCCGTTGTCTGTAAGGAAATGGCTGTTGATTGGGTTCTTCAGTCACTTCCCAACTCATATAGTGAGTTCGTAAGAGAGTACTATATGATGAACTACGACGTGACCCTTATAGATCTCGCCTATATGCTTATTGCTGCTGAATCAGCAATGATTTGGCGAATAAGAAAAGCAAAGTTGATTGGTGAATCTGCCTTCGAGACCTCTATGGATATAGACAATGGCAACGAAATACATGCTATGATTGAAAAGATTGATCATAAGAGAAAGGTGATGTCTGAAGTAGTTCCATGTCCTGTTGCAAAAGAGTCGATTTGCTTTCATTCTCAAGAGAAGGGGCATTGGAGACGAAGCTGCCCTATTTACCTAAGAGATCTAAGAGATGGGAGAGTCGAAACGTATGGCTCTAACATAGGTAAAATCCATTAACTAACTCTTTTAAGCTTCTATTTTAGATTCTTAATACATAATGTGATAAGATTACAATTGATGTTTTGTAGGATCGAAGAAAAGAAAGGAAGCTTAAGGGAAGAAGTGAGCAGAATCTAACCGTGAAGGAATGGATTTCGATCGCATTTCTCGAAGATTAGATTCTTGAGCCACTACTTAGATTTAGAATTAGATTTCTAAGAAAGATGTATTAGCATAAGTTTTTCAATGAGTTGCATTGTAAGGACAAATTTTTCCGCAGTAAAATAAATTTTGATTTTAAATTTTATTTATTTATCCTTACAATGGCGTGTATGAAAAATTGATGTTAAAATGTTTCTATTATTAGCAATAATGAATTTGGTTCTTATTATGTTATTTATGGAAAGTCGAGAATTTACCAAATAGGGAGAGTTTCTCATCGCCCAAGTTTCAATTGGACAGAAACTTGGAATCATGCATCTTGGTTGCACGATGAATGAGAAATTTCATATTTGGAAATTAGACTAATTCATTGACAAAGTGTCAAGTGAAGGACCTGGAGATCGAATACACAAAGTTGCGTGTTGATCAAGTCCACCATAAGAGTAACAAAGACATTCATCATGATTTACTAAAGGTTTAGTAAATATGATTATGCTTATAAGATTAAGTGTAATTCTGAATTGATTGAAAATGTTTAAATCAATAGCAGAACGAATAAGAAGAATCAAGTAGGCAGAAAGATAAAAGTTTCTCCATTCTAAGAAGAAGGGAGAGTACCTTTTATGCTTTATGATAGGTCTTAATGATTAAGAACCATATTTCAATTGATCCTCTAAGTACAATTGTATTTTTAAGAAGAGGAATCAAGAATTGAAGAAATGGTTAAATCAAAAAAAGTCAATCATACTTCGTTCCAAAACAAGTCTTAAAGTTAAGATTGTGACATTGAGTGAAAAAGTATTAAGAAGGTTTATAACATTCATTAAATGTGGTAAGTTGTGATGTCTTGGATAAGACAAAGACCAACTAGGACCAATTTATGAAGTGTTTTGATAAAAGATACACTAACTCTTGAATATTTGTTTGTCAAGAAATGGTTAATGACAAGAGAATATTATATGTCAAGGAGTCAGTGGGAGTCTTAATGGTCTTGAAAGGTTTCAAGAACAAATCAAATAAACCTTAACGATCATCACTAGCACACGAGTTGAGGTTTACAACCTATCATGTTGACAATATTTTGATTATGTGTTGTTCCAATTGAGTTAATTATGCATGTGAGTCCTATGAGTTCTCATTTGAATGCATAAAAGGCAAGGACCTTGATCAATGGAAATTACATTGATAAGAAAAGGTGAGCTGCTTAACTACTTGGAAGACATGGTGGGCAGCTGTGCGACCATAAAGGCAAGAAATCGAGATCAAGAAAGTTCGATCCATATGAGTTTGAATTTGTCGTAAACTTTGGTTTTAACAAATTCACATGGATAGGAACAAATACACCATTTAAATCTAAGTTTCATAAGATTTCCTCCTTCATGAAAATGATTGTGAGGAAATGCTTTCGCTATGAAAGATTTTAAGAAGATAGTGATTGTTAAATTGCATTCTCAAATTCGATTATGGTTACGGTATCCCTTTCCATAATTTGAATTGTGAGGTTTGGCAATTAGTCTTAATTGTTTAGACACACATATGAACTATCTAAGGCAAAGGTGTATAAGTTCAAGAAGCCTTGATAAAAGATTATCAAAGCACTAAGTATTAGAAACATGAACTTAAGAAATTCAATAAGCATTGTTTTTTAGAAAGTTAAGATGTTTATGAATACATGTTGTAGCTAGTGGGAACATAAGTGTTATGTTTTAATAATAATCATCATGATAGTGGGAGCATAAATGTTATGATTGTATGATTATTAAGGCACGTATTGCAAGTTGGCAATATTAATTATAGAAAACAAGAGTCATACCTTGCAAAGTCGTAAGGGTTGTAAAGTTGTTTTGCTATAATTAAGGGAGAAAATATTATGCTTCATTTCAAATCTAAAGGCTTAGGTTGTGGAATGTTAATAGATTTAGTCAAAGGTATATAGTGTGTTCTTAAAATTTCAATTATGATTACGGCATTCCTCTTCACAATTCGAATTTTAAGAACATAGCAAATAAAACATTATGCATCGTGTCCCATACGCTTCGGGTATAGGATCGATTGCGAATGCTTTAATGTTTGACCATTCTAAAATTTTCCAAATGTCTAGCGCATTTAGAAGGAAAAGGGACTAGAATCGGTTTTGACTAAAATAATTAAACAACTATCAAAGGACAATCCAAAGTTCGACAAGGATTGGTCGCTTGTGAGTAGTTGGAAGTATATTATTGGAAATTATGGAAATGTTTCCATATTGGATGGATCATATCGACATCATTACAAATAGAAATGATTCTATTAAGAATAAGTTGTCATGAGGAAAATATGGAAGCGTGTTCATATTAGGAAGTAAATATTGAAAATTTATGTCTGGATTAGAAACTTTTATGCAAAAGGATGTTCAAAGGAATGTACTTTGAGTGAGAGACATCATATCTAAGGAATTGTATTGTAACAATCTCCGATAGAGGACTTTGTAATATCATTGGAAATAGTCTTTGTGACTTTGGTGCAGTGACATTACGAAAGGATAGTTGCATAGAATGTTAGAATTCAGCATATTCTATAAGTAGCAAGAATTTGATATTCTTTAACTTATGAAAAAAATGGATTTGGAGTTGTGAAATGAGAATGATTGGAAATGTGTTCAATTTGATCTATTTCACAAAGTGAGAACCATAGGTAAACATTGTGTGCATGCTAGGAGCATGGGAAAAGTGTAATAATTCAAGTAAGAAGTTGATTACCCGAAACGACAAATAATGAGTAATCGATATGGTGATAAATAAAAGGGGTTTTATTTATACTCAAAGGTTTGAAGCCATATAGGATTAGTATTATTCTTGTGTTTCAATTTGCATGTTTCGACTTCCAGAATAATTGAATTTATTAAGAATAATCGAATTATTCGAACGGGCCACAATTGTTCATATGTTGGAAGTAGATATGAATGAAGACTGTCGTGAATTGGTGTGTGGATTGTCTAAAGAGCATTAGACATAAGCAAATGTGTGCTGCAACATTCATGAGTGCTTATGAATATGATTTGAGCATTGGATTAAACCCACGCTCACTTGGATCACTCCATGAATTGTATCACGAGTAATTAGTGAGACGATAACATCTTATATTCTTGAAACCGAGATGTGTGAGTTGTATCTTGCAAATCGGTTGCACATTGATAATATGTAAACGCACCAGTAACTTGGTGTTATAAAACATATTGTTGTGTGTAATTCGGTGGGTGAGTGCAAGCAAGCATTGTATCAAAGTTTATCCGTTCCTTTTATTCAAAGTAGAATAAAAGCGATATCTTTGGGCCCCTCGATGGTTTAGTGATGACAAACGTAAATGCTCGGCCGAGCTAGGGCTAATTTGATTTGTTCAATTAGTCAGTCGTCATAAATCAGAAATCGAGATATAGTACAACGAGAATGATTTGAAATCATATCTCATATGATATCTAGAATGGAGGAATATATGATCCCTTATCTAAGGACACGCGTATCTGATATGATCAGAGTTGACAGCGGCTTTGGAAAGCTATGATTGCAGATCGAGATCTGAAGTCATACGCAGAATAGTTGTTAGACTTATCCAAGTGGGAGACTATTGGATTAGTGTCTAAGTCCATAACTATTTTGGTATGTACTTGACCCGATGGTGCATGGTCTTTTTGGGTTGCCTTCACTAAAGCAACTTGATTGGAGAAATAAATAAAGAGAGAGAGGTTATTATGATTTATTAATATGTTATAAGAATAATATATTAAAGGAGAAATCATATTTGTTTAATTAATAAGTGTCAATAACTAATTAAGAATTAATTTTGTGATCAAGTATAATTAATTAAACTAGAGGGGCTGAATTGTAATTATGTGATAGTTACAAAATAAGGTAAGGACTATCTTATATATAGGGTGAACGAATTTGAGGTGATAATGCCTTAGAATTCAACTAAGATAAGGGTTTCTAAGAGTTATCTTATGGTTGCTTGGTGAACAAGCAACTAGATAAGGATAAGGACTAAAACCCTAATCTTTACACCTATATAAACACCCCGAGGGTCATGAATTCGTGTAAGCCTTCCCAATAAGTCCTAAAGACGAATTCCTACCTCTCTCCTCTCTCTTTATACCTTCTCCACTTGCTTATGGTGTTTGTAAGCCATTAGAGGAGTGACACATGTGACTCTAAGTCTTCCAAAGTCAATTCAAGGAGGAATTGGGATTGTTATTACTACATAACAATCAAGGTAATATTATAAACCTATTCTCATGTTAATATGATTATTTGAATGCTAGAATTAGGGTTTATAGTCTTGGATAACTTGCATGTACAATAGAGAAACCTAGATCCAAGCATTAGGGTTTGTATGAGCACATAGGATGTCTTATGACCAAAACCCATAAGTTATATGGCAACAAGTCTAAAAACTTACCAACACTACTACAATAAAGACATTAGGAGTATCCCGTGTTACTATAATTACTTAGTTGAGAACTAAAAAGATCTTTATTAGGAGGTCAATAGTTGCTAAGTGGATACACTAACGTTATATATAACTAGGATGACATAGACTTAGAATCTATGAATTTTTGCTTCACCCGTGTTCCTTGTGAATTTGGAGTTAAGGTCACTTATTCGAAGGCCTATCATGTTTTGATTACATATAATTGGTATACACTTTACAAGTATTGAAGTAACTAGTGAAGATTATCTTATAATTATGTAGATAGTACGTATAGTAATTATTTCTTTATCCCCAACTCTCGCGTAGATAACATGGTTGGACCCCATCCCGCAGCGACCCGTACCTTCCAAACGAAGGCAATGATTGATGGTTTGAAGAAGTGCCAGAAGATGATCATCCAATCCCTTTGGATGATCACAGTGCTGAAGGCTTTTCGGATGGTGCTAACCCCGAGCCTGAGGTTGAGAACCTACCTCTGCTAGTTCCCAACCTAATTCTTAACAATTGTCCGACTATTCAAGGCCTGACGCCTCCTTGGGTAGAATGCTTGGAGACATGGAGCGAAGAGCAAGATCAGCCCATGACATTCAACGGAGACCGAAGCTTCTACAACCTGAGTGAGGGAATCTTAGCAGACAGGGTTCTGCTAATCTTAGTCCACAGGGTTGCCCAAAACGAAATCCAGGGCAGAACCGCTCTCCATCGCATCACAGAGGTTGATGCCAATGCAAGAATGCATACCATCTATACCACCCATCTTGAAGATGCTTGTGAGAGGTCTGGGAGAGACCATGAGGCCCTACTACAAGCACTAGCTGAAACACGATTCGATGTCATCGAGCTCCAAGTACGCCAGAGGGTGTACGAAAAACACATGCTTGATATGGGGTGCCAACTGGCTGAACTAAGGGTTCACCAGAGGGATGACTGTCACCAGTAGGAGATGCTTTACTTTCTTTCCCTGTTATAAGGAATCTTTTTCTTGTGTATGTCCTATGTAGCACTTTTCTATGTAACTACCCTAGTATTGTAAGTACTTTTAGTTAGGCCTTTACGTTGTCAAAACTTTTCTACTCCGGATATGATGTAAGACCCTCTACAAGGTTAATTTTCCCAAACTTATTACATCATAAATATCAATGATATTGACAGCCAGCTAATTTATGTGTCACTCTTTGTTCAAATACTTTCATCATACTATTGTTGGAGTCTATCTGAAACTCACTCTAGTCAAGTTATTGGACTATGGTAATTTAGCTCCGAGATCATTTCCAATTCTCTTTCAAAGGTTGGATCATGTTATCCACTAACCAATCGTACCCCGGTTTGGACGACAAACGTCGTATGACCATTCTATGAACTTACTTCTACTCTTTACTAGGACTGCATCATAGGGATGTAGGTTAAACCCTCGAGAACATGCTTCTACTCTTTACATGAATGATCGGAATACATCTAGGTTCAACCACAATCACTCACGAACTCCTTTTCTTTCATATAACATAATCATGTCGTCATCCATAAATAGTCAATCGAGCAACAAAACCCCTATCCTTCATATCGATGCCACTACATTCCAAGCCGCGGTAACAGCTATCGTGACAGCTGTCCTTGCAAACCTCAGCTCTGGCAACGCAAACAAGACTGGAAAAGGAGTTGACAATTCCGATTGTTGTATCGATCCGGGAAGCCAACAAATGGTAACGGTCACAGACTTGCAAAGTCGTAAAACCGAGAATAGGAAATGAAGGCGTCAAGCCCAAAAGGAGCGCAGGCGATTTCAAATACTTGCCATGCAACAACAACAAGTGGCAACCCCTACCACCTCAGCACCAGTCAAGCGATATGAGGGAACACTCCCGAAGTGTAGCAAATGTAGCTATCATCATAATGGAGCTTGTCAGGTATTGCAATGCATCAATTGCAACAAAATGGGGCACGTTGCTCGTTTTTGTAGAACCAGCTCCACCACCGGAGCCAGCCAGGTTTGCTATAGTTGTGGTGAGATAACACATTATTATAGGAATTGTCTAAAAGGGAATAAAAACGAAAGCATTCGCGTCCACATAACTCTGACCTAACACATCACTTCCACCACCGAAGCTGGTGCAAGCCAAATATCTCACCAATGCAGTGAGATAGGACACCTCAAGAAGGATTGACCAATATTAAGGAACTCTGGAGCAAACGGGAAGATACTAAGGATCACTGCCGCAGGAGAGACTACTCCGGACCCACGTTGAAATACAAGGGCGTTTTGTTTTAATAGACTTATAAACTGTTAAACACTAGTGCAACTAGAGTCTTCTCTTATGTGAGATTCCGCCAGTCAAGGAGCCCTCGTGCTACATATACTTACTCTTTGTAGTATACCTTATTCGCAGTAGTATTCTAGTAGTAAATTAAAGTACTATAGCTCTATTAAAAGTTGCACTGTTGTGTTTTGTTTGTAACATCATTTATGATCTAAGTCTAATGCCTCTTATTCCGAGTAGCCCGATATTATCATACATGTGGAGTCAATTCGATCCTCACAATACCAGTTTCATGCGTACATCCTTTTCCCCGTAATTGCTTTTCTAGCACAGCCGTCATTCCAGAACTCTGAGGTACTCATGCATAGAGTACCTGATGTTTCGTGTCCTTCCTGAAGATACCGCAGCAAACCTCCCTGGAGTACCACTCATACATTACGTCAAGTTCAACCTGAAGACCCATACGGTTGATCTATCGCTGAAGATAGTATACGCAAGGGTGGTATATAATCAAGGTTCTACAGGCTTAGAATTGATGATTAGGCTTTAACTTCTTTTCCTTGTTTGGATGTGAGCTTAAAGAAGAATCATTTATTCGACTGCCTTTTAAATCTTTATTATATACGACTCGTATACACGAAGTTGCGATTCATGAACCAAATATGACTTCTAATATGAACTTCAGGACAGAGACTACTCAAGACTACGAGTGATCGTGTTGTCATGCGAATAAACTTAGAATCCAATCAAATGCTACCCCTATAACCGATTTTCCCTATAGTCTAGCACTTACAGAGATGCAAGGGTTGTCCCGTTAATTTAACGAAAAGCTTAGCAAGAGTTCTGTAGGACCAAGCTCCTCACCCTGGGGAGCTCTGGTTTTGTTCATCAAGAAAAAAGATGGATTGTTTCGTATGTGCATCGACTAATGGAGACCTCAACAAGATTACCATTAGAAATCGTTACCCTCTGCCATGAATAGATGAATTGGTTGACCAACCACAAGGAACGATTTACCTTTCAGAGATGGACCTGAGATCCGGATATCACCAGTTACGAGTGTTAGATAAGGATGTCCCGAGGACGGCCATCTGAACTCGATACAGATGCCACGAGTCTGTAGTGCTACCTCTCGGATAAGACCAATGCGCTTGTGGTATTCATGAACTTAATGAATAGGGTATGCCATCCTTACTTGGATCAGTTCGTCATTGTCCTTATAAATGACCTACTTATCTACCCTCGTAGTAAGAAAGAGCATCGAAAGCATCTACGAAAGACCTTGGAAATATTTCGATCAGAGAAGCTCTATGCAAAATTTTCTAGATGCGAGTTTGGATTTGTGTGGGAATTCATGTGGACCGTTCCAAAATCAAAACCACTGAGAGCTAGTCAACACTGAAGACGCCTATGGAAATTCGCCAATTTCTAGGCCTCGCTGAGTACTGTCGTAGGTTCATTCAAACTTCTCTTGAATTACGAAACCTGTTACGACTTTGACCCAGAAGGGAGTGGCCCTTGAATGGGATAAGAAGCAAGAGAAAGAAACCTGTGGAATTCTAAGTGAGAGACCATATTCTTTTGGAAGTCTCACCCTGGAAGGGCTTGATACGCTTCAAAAAGCGTGGAAAGCTAAATCAAAGGTACATAGAGCCTTTCGAGATTCTTGCTAGAATCCGCCCTGTAACTCACAAACCCAACCTACCCCGCAAAGTCAGTAACGTTCATTCTACTTCCTACTCCTTGAGGAGATCAAGTTCAACGAGAGCTTCACCTTCGTGAGAGAACCGTAGTGACCATGGACCGAGAGGTTAAGCGGACGAAGCAAAGCCGCATCCCATTCGTGAAGGTTCACTGGAATGCCAAGAGAGGACCTGAGTTCTCTTGGGAGCACGAGGATCAATCGAATAGGAAGTATCCTCATCTCTTTACTTGATTAGTCATACCCACTCCTTTGCCTAAACTCTAATTTCAGGATGAAATTCCCTCTAACGGGGGGATGATGTGACAACCCGGAATTTTCTATTACTTTGAAAGCTCAGTCAGTCAACTCAATTTAGTGTCAGACTCATTCCTGGTATCATTTAGCACAATTTAGAGTCTGTTTGAGCATAAGGAGCCTAATACACGTAAGGGATAAGTGTTGGGGTATATTTGCTGAACTTATAGTACAATGATCAAGCCTAAATCACCAGGACCATGATTTCACGGCCACTACACTAGAGTTTATGGTTGTAAACTCGATGTGGGCTGTAAACTCACCCTATATATTCAAGTGTTGGCCATTTCTTCCATTTCTTTCCCTCCTTGGTCGATTTTCCCTCATTCTCTCTCAACTATCATCCCGAACTTCACCTTAGATCTTCAAAGCTAGAAAGTATTCTTCCTTTACTTTTTGATACACCTCTTAATCTAGCATTCTCTCATGATTTCATCCATGAAAATCATGTTTTCATATATCTTCAAGTTTCACCAAGAACACACACTAGTGCTCTTGTCCATAATCGGCCATTTCAAGCTCCTATATCGTAATACTACAATGAACTCATTTAGACTTAACAAACATCAAGGAATCTGAGTTGGAAGAGAGTTTACGACCAAGGATATCCCAAGGTCATAAACTCCTTATAAGGGTGCAATGTTGCCCTAATCTCCTACCTTATGCTTAGAACATGGACTAGAACCCTCCACCATTGAACTAGGGACCTTAAACTTTGAGTTGGTACATCATACCATGAGTTTATGGCCATAAACTCATGGAGAAATGGTCTGTAGGCCGTAAACTCTAATTAAGGTTAAGTCTTGGACCTTAAACTCATATAGACTCTTGTTTAACCTTGGAAAACATAAACCCTTGAGACTCCCTACCTTTAAGACCCTAAATATGACCATTTAGAGAGTTTACGACCAGGAGTAAACTCCCATGGGCCGTAAACTCCTCAACACTCTCCATTGAGTGGGTCTTTCACATCCTTAGGTAAAGTAAAATTCCCTCAAGCTTCCCTAGCCCTTCAAACCCACACTTATGCATCTATAACCATGAGTTTACGGTCGTGAACTCTTTGGGGCCGTAAACCCATGGTAGTAAACTCCATGTAGAGTGGTCCTTGGGCCATAAACTCAATAGCAATGCCTTACAACCCTTAGATGCAACTCTAAGTTCTTATTACACTTGAATCCAAGTGTTTTCCTTGTTCTAGGGTGCTTATACTTGTCGAATTAGTGTTATAACCACTAATTATATATATATATATATATATATATATATATATATATATATATATATATATATATATATATGTTATTAGGATCATTGTGTGTGTTCAAGTCTTCACTTGACACCCAGCACCTTGTCCAACACTTCCATCCAATCCACTCACTACAGGTGAGTTCATACCCCTTAATTAACCTTTTAAATGTTTTTAAATGCTTTTATGGGGGGAATACAAGTTGAATCTCACTAGTTATTATATCAATCACATGTGATTAATAACTAGTACACAAATGGATTTACTACGCTTTTAGTTGTTTTACCAAGCATACTACTTCAAAATAACTTTCTCAAACATTTTACATGTTAAACTCTTTATCAAACTATGTTACATACTGTATCTTTCCTTTCAAACCATGTTACAATTGTGTTTCAAACAAAGGTTTTCATGCATTTCAAATTGTGTTTCATACAAAAGATTTCTTATACTATAAACTATTCTTATCAAACACACTGCTTTTAAATCGTTTTATAAATTGGCATCAAGTCACCAGTTCTTATTTGCTAAACTTTTCAAAGGTTTTACGAAACTTCTTTTAAACTTTTATATTGTCAAATGCATGCCTATATATGTATAGTTATATAAGTAATGTTTAAAGGACTTAGGATAGCTAGCTCGCTTTAATTCCTTTTCCTTGTTTGGATATGGCCTTAGGGTATCAGTTATTTATCCAAATGTCATCTAAATATTAATTATATATTATGTATATATATAGACATAAAAGTTCTATCAGTCAATTCAGTAACTTTGGGTAGCAAAGGCATACCTTCAGTTATACTCGTACATTACTAGTAACTATAATAGGTAGAGTTAGGAGATACCATTTACTATTCCTAGTACAAGGAATATCACTAAGAGCCAGTTCATACGTGATTCAATGCATACTATAAACAATACATACACTACACTAATACATACACTACTCTAATACACACTAAATGAAGAGACACTAATACACACTAAATGAAGAGACACTATTACATATTATATGAAGAGACACTATTACATACGATATGAAGAGACACTACTAAATACTATATGAACAAACACTATTACATACTATATGGAGAGACACTACTACTTACTATACAAAGAGACACTACTACATACTATATGAAGAGATACTACTACACACTCCTAGACTGACCATCCTACACCTGGCTGCTCGCTGTAGAAGGTGTGTTCATCTACAGATGTTCTCGGTTGTACTGTTCGGTGATTTACTGTGCCATGTTTATCCTAGACAAATGGATACATTCTCAAGCATTATACAATTTTCCTTATTACCTTTACTTTGTCACACGTTCACATAAACGATGAGGTAGAATATATTTTGATATGATCTCAAATAAATATATTATTCTCCTTATTACCTTTATATTATGATACATTCACTTAAATGATGAGGTAGACTATATTTTTATAATAATAGTTATACATGGGAAAAACTTTCATTCTTACAATGAGGCATACCTTCAAAACAATCAGGTCTTGGTAGAAGACTACTTTTTATACTAGTAGGAAATATGAGATTTTCTAGGGTTTTCATACTTATACAAAACTTTTCCTCAAACAATTACAAGGCATTACAAGTTTTTACAAATCAATGACACTTAAATACTTATGAATTCACCAGCTTTATGCTGATAATTTCTTTCAAAATAACTTCTACTCTCAGGTCACCAGTAGACAGATACGATGACCAGGTTTTGAGAAGACGGAGCAGTCAACACTCGTCTTTTATTTTGATTACTTATTTTCATGTCTTATTCTATGAAAGAACACACATCTACTGAAATCTTACTATTAATGCAATGGATGATGTTGTTGCTTGTTTACTACTTTACACTGTTGTGATACTTTACATGACGTTCTCGGCCCAATAACGTTTCTGCCGTTCTTGGTTTTGGGATGTGACAACTAAAGGTGATTAAAATCTCAATATAAGCTCTTTAGAAGGATTATGAACTCAATCTAAGATTTTTAGAATTGAAATGAAATATAATTTCGTCTCCCTGCAACCTCACGAATTGAAATGAAATAAAACTCCGTTTTTGACGTTCTTTATATGAACGCGTAGGTAAAATTTTACTCTACGACTTTTGTTTAGACTTCGTCGGCTATCTTTGACTTTATTTTTAATATTATTATTTTAAACAAACCGGGACGGGAATCCGTTATAAATTCCTAACTTCTTCATACGATGTCCATTTTTGTCTGTCTTTTTACCTTTGTACTACTAATGACGAGACCTTCAATGCTCGTTTAGGTTGTTTCGGCCAACAACCACTCGATCTTTATTTCGAGTTTTTAGTTGTACACTGTTATACTGAAACTTAGAATAATCGTAACTTCCTCATATGAAGTCAGATTTTGGCGTTTTTTTTATGAAAGTTCTCGGTTTAACGTAAACTATAACTTTCATTTAGATTGTTAAGGATAGAAAGCCTTTTATTAAAAATTCAGTTTTTACACTGAATAGTGTTTTGCCGGTTTTGTCGCGGATTTTCGATTGGTCATAACTTCTTCGTTATAAATCGGATTTTTGTGTTCTTTATATTTTTGGAAACATTGTTACAATCTCTATCACTTTGTCCACCCCAATTGAGATTATTTAATAATTTATTTTTGAGGGTCAATTATGTAAATATACATAGTATGCTAAATTTTCTCTTTATTAATTTACAAAGAAGTACAAATTGACCTACACTATTACATAAATTCGAAATAACGGTTTGTTACATTATCCCCCCGTTAGAGAGAATTTCGTCCCGAAATTTGCTTTCCAGATAGACTAGGGAAAAAGATGTGGGTAATTCTGTTGAATTTGATCCTCCCGCTCCGAAGTGAATTCAGGTCCCCACCTTGCATTCCAGCGAACCTTCACTATCGGGATGCGGCTTTGTTTGGTTTTCTTAACTTCCCTATCTAGTATCTCTATGGGTTCTTCCACAAAATTGAGGCTTTCGTTTAACTCGATTTCCTCGAATGGTATCATAAGAGTCTTGTTGGAAAGACACTTTTTCAAGTTCGAAAGGTGGAAGGTAGGATGAATGTTACTTAGTTCTTAGGGTAATCAAAGTTTGTAAGCTACAGGTCTAATTCGGGCAAGAATCTCGAATGGTCCTATGTACCTTGGATGTCATGCTTTCCAAAGCGTATCATGCCCTTCCAGGTTGAGACCTTTAGCAAAACTCGGTCGCCAACCTGGAATTCCAAGGGTTTTCTCCTTTTGCATGCGTAGCTTTTCTATCTATCTCTGGAAGCTTTAAGTCGTTCCCGAATTTGTACGATCCTCTCAATAGTTTCTCAAATAATTTTTGGACCTGTGAGAGCGCTATCAGGAGTTTGACCTTTAGCTAGCTGCGTGTCTCCCACTTCTGCCCAACATAGAGGGGATCTGCACTTGCGGCCATAAAGGGCTTCAAATGGAGCAGCTTTTTTATGCTAGTGTGATAATTGTTGTTATAAGAGAACTCAACAAGGGGTAAATGAATATCCCATGCCTTCCCAAAGTCTATCACACAAGCTCGTAACATATCTTCTAACGTTTGAATCGTCATTTCACTTTGTCCATCGGTTTGCTGATGGTAGGCTATGCTCATGTCAAGCTTAGTTCCAAGAGAGTTTTGTAAAGACTGCCAAAAATGAGAGGTGAATCTACTATCTCGGTCTGAAATAATAGATATTGGCACACCATGCAGTCTAACAATCTCCTTGAGGTATGTTCTCGTTAGCTTCTCCATCTTGTCAGTCTCCTTGATTGGTAAGAAGTGTGCGGATTTGGTTAATCTATCGATGATTACCCAAATAGTATCATAACCACTTGATGTCTTGGGTAACTTGGTTATGAAATCCATTGTAATCCACTCCCACTTCCATTCAGGGATTTCAGGTTGTTGTAATAATCCTGAAGGTTTCTGGTACTCTACCTTAATTTTGGCGCAAGTAAGGCACTTGCCCACAAAGGTAGCGATTTCGGCCTTCATGTTAGGCCACCAATACAGTTTCTTAAGGTCCAGATACATCTTGTCTGAACCTGGGTGGATGGAGTATCGGGTTTTGTGTGCTTCATTCATAACCACGTCTCTATAACCACCGAACTTTGGTGTCCACATTCGGTTCATGAAGTTCTTATCCATTCCTCTCAGGGTTTCACCTGCCACGTTTTCTGGTTTCAAGGATTCAAGTTGAGCTTCCTTGATCTGCGTGGACAGATATGAATGGATTGTCCTAGTCAATGACTTTACCCGGCGTCCCGAGTATTCTTTTCTACTAAGGGCGTCACCTACTATGATTTTTTTTCTACCACATGAGCTAGGAATGCACAATATGAATGGATTGTCCTAGTCAATGACTTTACCCGGCGTCCCGAGTATTCTTTTCTACTAAGGGCATCAGCTACTATGATTTTTTCTACCACATGAGCTAGGAATGCACAATACTCCTGGCGAAGGTACTTATGTGCCTTGATGCAAGAAATGATCTGAAGGTTCGTTCCGGGTTTATCGCCGTAGATAATAAGAGTTTAGTTAGTTGGCAAGTTCAAACGAATAGCCCTTTCATAGCATAGGATGTCGGCATGGTTGGGGCACAACTAATCCATACCTATTATGATGTTAAAACTTTTGATAGAGACCGGCATAAGGTCTATTGGGAAAGACAAGTTATTTAAGGTAAGCATAAATCCTATGTATATATTGTTGCTGGATTCAGATTTCCTATTAGCCATTTCTACTGTGAAAGTTTTATTTAGTGGTTAGGAGTTCTGATTTAGTAGATGTTTAAAGTTATGGCTCACGAAGCTCCTCTCGGCACCACAATCAAAAAGAATGCATGCATCAGTATTTTTGAGAAGGAACGTACCCGTGACCACTGCAGGGTCTGACACCGCTTCTTCGTGACCTAGTGCTAGAATTCTCCCAACCCCACCGGCATTTCCAGCTTTTGGACAATCTCTATTGAAATGCCCCACATCACCGTATTGGTAGCATGCTCGACTTACTCCAACGGCAGGTACTTGGTTAAGGGGTTGAGGTGGTGTTCTATAGAATCGAGCAGCATGCCCTTTCCTGTTGCAATTACGGAACTGCATTTCAGGGCAATTCACGGTGTGGTGAAAATTGAACTTGTTGCATTTTGGGAGGCTACCGACATAGGGTTTAGTTGGTGCTGGGTAGTTAGGGGCAACAGCAGGTGCAGTAGTAGGTATGGTAGCAGGCACAGTAGTAGCATGGACTGCCACTATTTTTTGTTTCTTTGAAGGTTCCAAAGGAGATTTTCCCTTCCTTTTGTTCCAACCCTTCTTCTTGTTGTTGTTGTTCTCCCTAGGTTGTTCTGCGGCAGTAACCATAGAGTTTTGACGGTTTCCATGGTCAATAAGTGACTGTGCCAGTTCCTTGGCACTGTCAAAGGTGACAGGTTTAGATGCAATGATGCTTGCTTGTATCTGGGGCCACTGTCCCTAAATATATGTTTCAATCTTTTTTCTCTCTGGAGCAACCATCTCTGGACACAGAATCCCCAAGTCATAGAATCGATTCGTATAAGTCGTTATGTCGGTACCGATCATAGTAATACTCCAGAGTTCTTGTTCCAGTTTTTTAATTTCCCCTCGCGGGCAGTATTCCTGCATCAACATGGTTTTTAGGTTCTCCCAGCTTATAGTATTAGCCACTACCAAAGTTAGTGACTTAACATGGCCATTCCACCATGTTAGGGCCCTATCTAAGAAAGTAAAGGCAGCAAATTTAACTTTTGCTACCCTCTGGACAGGAGCAAATTTCAAAGACTGCTTCTATCTTCTCAATCCACTGCCTTAAAAGCATCACTCCTCCAGTTCCATTAAAGGTCCTGGGTTTGGCATTCGAGAAGTCTTTATAAGTGCACTCTCTCGAGTGCTCATAACCCTCGACAAGGTTAGAAGGACGTGGATCAGCTCCCGACCCACTAGTACCAGGAGCATTGATATGAGATAAGGCAGCCACCACCACTGCTGTGACTGCCGCTTGGAACATGGCAGCATCGAATTGAGGGGGTGGTAGTGGAGGTGGCGTCGGTGCTTCCGGTTCATTGTTACACCTTGGATTCCTACAAGGAGGCATCTTTCTCTATAAAAGTCAATAAAAAGATAGTGAGATATCAAGAATGAATATGAATTTGATATCTCTGAACTTAAACACTTAATTCGCAAGAAGCTTGTAAAGAATTGGAAATAGGTGTCCACTGCAAGTATAACTTGCAATAGAATAATATAAAATGGAGTGGTTATTTTTCAAAAAGTATCTACATATATGTCAATTGTGGTGATATCTATGAAATCTGTATATTTGACTTTCAAGCAGGTCCACAATATTATGAAAGTATCGATATCAAACCGACCTACCGAAAATAAAAATTTTCGCGGCCGTATCGAAAAGTATGAAAAACAACACTGGAACATATCCTTTATCCCAAAACTTTAGAATGCAAAGTTTGTGAAAATTGTAATAGCTCTTGTTGAAGTAAGGTGCTTAGTATTTTATTGATGCTTGATTTTGTACATGTCCTGAAAGTAGTCTATACATTAAGTATATTAAACTGTAAAAGTAGTGTAAACACTACTTGCGATGGTTGCTGCGACGGTTATTGGGTTCCGCTTCGTTTTGCGATTTCCAGTGCTTTTCTTGGGCAGCTTGATGCTCCCTTAGTTCTTTTATTTCTAATTCAGTACTATTAAGTTGCCTTTGAAGGGCTTCAGTATGGTGTTGGGTATCATCTTGCATCTCGTCAAGACGAAGGATATCTGCAGCGTTAGCCTGCACAGCCGCATTTACTTCTAGGATTTGGTTGATTGACATCCTTTATTGATTAAATTGTCGAGCTATTCGGTTCACTATAACTAGAAGAGCCCTGTCAGCTGTTCCTCCTTCTGAGACGTTATAGAAACCCCGTGCCATTCCGTAGGGAGGGTGTTGGTCGTCTAGTAGACTCCAATAGTTTATGTATTGGCCCCACTCAGGTATGGGGATTGCTTCCTCTTGCCTTGGGGAATGTATCCCCGGGTTGCAAACTTGTGGCTCTGTATCCATACCACTTGACTCGCTGTCCTCAAAGGGTTCTTCGTGTGAGTTTTCTTCTGGATCCTCCTCTATCCATCCTTCATTGCCATGATTTAGAAAATAAGGGTCCCCTGGTAGATGATGTCCTACCATTGTGTCTGTACGAGAATAAGGTTACGAGAACTGCCTAAAAAACTAAAGCATATCGATGTTTAAAATATTCTTATAGTATTTTAGGTTCTGTTCTAAAGTTTCTTCTATAGTTGGTAAGTTTTAGACATGTCACAACACTACTATCACTCCCAAACACATGTTGGTCATATCTAAAATCAATATAGTTTATCAGGCTATATTAATTCTAGATGTGATTACACAACTGCCTGGGATTGACTGTAATGTTCAACATCCAAATACTTTTAAGTTCTTATGACTATGTACTTGTAGGTATGAGGGTTAGTATACATCTTGTAAAAATACTTAGAATTCTTAAAAATATACTTGTAGTTAGAGCTCTCAGCCCCAATACATTTATAGTTTGTATATCTTTTATGGATTGATATACTGAGTTCACTATAAACAATGCCCTGATACCAATCTGTCACACCCCCAAACCAGACGGCGGAAACGTCCGGGGGTGGAGGACTTCATTCGTAGTATCACAACACATGCATCATAGTAATCAAAGTACAAACAACCATTGTATTTAAAAGTATAATATTTACATGCGTTCAATCATTGTATATTGAAACCAAAATAGTTATAGAAAAGAAGAAGATAAGACTTATAATGGCTCCATCTCCTCAAAAACCTTGGGGAGTACCTGATATTATTTCCCTTAGAATACAATTAATTTGAAAAGAGAGTATCAACAATAAGTTGAGTGAGTACATAAGTCTTTATGTTTGAATGGGTGTCTTTGTATTTTGAATATGAAAATTGTTCTAGAAAATCTAATATTTTATGTGGTATGTGAAAAGTAGTTTTATTCCCATAAAACAGTCCTATTTGTAAACCAATGTATTTGTAAAACTTGTAAGTGAGAGTGTGCCTGGCTTCACCAGCTGTTATTGAAAACTGTAGTATACTATTGTACTTTGTATTTTGTAATTGGTACTTTGAAGATGTACTTACGTTTAGTTATTTATACACTAACATGTTGTTAATATCTTTTTAATGAGTTATTATAACCATACTAAGACCTGAACGCCTGAAACAAACGCCTTGTGAGCGCTTAAGTTGTTGATAACAATTGCCACTCATTGGCGTGTATGTCTGACTGTAGCTAGCAGCCTAAGTGCGGGGTTGTCAATCTTGATATAGATCTACACACAACCTGTTTCGATCCCCCGACTGGAGATTCTGGTTATAATGTTAGTGCTTTACCTTGGTTGTCTAAAATGAATTAAAGAACCTGAATTGGATATCTCATAAAAAGCATATAAATGTTACATGTATATTAGTTATGAAAACTCAATCATTCTGAAATAAATGATTGATAGTATGTTCTTGAATTAGTATTCTGAACATGTATTTGACAAGTGTAAACCCTTGATTTGTTTTGAATTAAAACCCTTGTTTCATGTCAAACAGTGTATTCATGTATACTTAAATCATGAAGTATTGCTCTATGTATTATATATTATACCTATTATATATAATTTATATGCACTTTATGAATTGGTAAATAACTATTTTGCATGTAATCCTTTGCTCAACATATTACAAAGGGTATTTAAACTGATGAGATAACTTATATATTTATATACATATACAATTTTATATATCCAAATATGTATATTTGGGAAAAATACATGTTTATAAAAGAGTTCAATATTTTGAGTATTTTTTATGCTTTAAAATCATTTTATCGTGATTTGAAATCATTTATTTATAACACAAAGTTGTTGTGTTATACTTGTATTCCCCCCTTAAAATAGTAGAAATTATGAAGATATGGGGGTATGAACTCACTTCATAGGTGGTAATTTGGATAGAGTTTTGACAGGAGAGAGGATGAATTCTCAAGAATTTTGGGCTTCAAGGCTTATTTCGGGCTTGAGTCTTGATACTGGGGCTTTTAGGGGTTATATATGAGCTTAGGGGAGTGGAGAATGTGAAAGAGGGTGAAATTTAGGGTGAAAAAGTAAAAAATAGTCGGAACCCTCGCATGCCTTATATAGGCCGAAGCCTCGGATCCGAGGCCATGCGACGCTGCCGCGTGTCTGACAGGTGGCAAAGGGAGGGGACTTCTTCGGACCGGAGGCTCACTGATGGCTGGCTCAGATTGGACCGGACTTCGGTCCAATAGAAGAATGACACGAGGGAAGCGTGCGAGGGGCGTCTCTGGTGTGTCTCCCTGCGAAGCTGTTGGCTTCATAGTGGACCTCGGCTGCGGTCCAATCAAAAGGCGACATGCGAGGCATCGCTCCAATCAGCAGTCGCCACGTGGAAGCTCGCATGCGAGGGTGACGTGGCGTTACTGTTCATGCGAGATTTTCCGATTTTTGCTAGTTTTCTTTATTTTTGTGCCAAAACTTGTAAAATTCATAACTTTTGCATACGAACTCCTTTGTTGACGTTCTTTATATGCACGTGTAGGTAAAATTATACTCTACGACTTTTGTTTAGACTTTGTCGGCTATTTTTTAATTCATTTTTAATATTATTATTTTAAACAGACCGGGACGAGAATCCATTATAAATTCATAACTTCTTCATACGACGTCTGGTTTTTTCTGTCTTTTTACCATTGTACTACTAATGACGAGACCTTCAATGCTCGTTTAGGTTGTGTCGGCTAGAAACAATTCGATCATTATTTCGAGTTTTTAGTTGTACACTGTTATACCGAAACATAGAAAAATCATAACTTCCTCATACGAAGTCAGACGTTGGCGTTCTTTTTATGAAAGTTATCGGTTTATTATAAACTATAAATTTCATTTAGATTATTAAGGCTAGAAAGCCTTTTATTAAAAATTTAGTTTTTACACTGAACAGTGTTTTGCCGGTTTCGTTGCGGATTTTCAATTGGTCATAACTTCTTCGTTATAACTCAGATTTTTGTGTTCTTTATATTTTTGGAAACCTTGTTGCAATATTTATCACTTGGTTCATCCCAATTGAGATTATTTAATAATTTATCTTTGAGGGCCAATTATGTAAATACACATAGCATGCTAAAGTTTCTCTTTATTAATTTACAAAGAAGTACAAATTGACCTACACTGTTACATAAATTCGAAATAACGGTTTGTTACACTACCATTGATTCCAAACAACTATGCGAGAAATTAAGAACATGTGGAACTCAAATGTATAGCCAACTTAGCTGGAATCGGCACAGAAATCTCAACACGATAGGTTATAAACCTCTAGTTGTGTGCTAGTGATGACATACAGGTTTTATTTTTGATTACTTCTTGAACCCTTTCAGGATCTTTTAGACTCCTACTGTCTCCTTGACCTATAAGAATTTCTTGCCAAATATTTAAGAGATGGTGTGGATTCTAATCAAGACAGACACTTTACACAATTGGCCTTAGTTGGCCTTTGTCTTATCCAAAACATCACAACTTACCAATTTCAATTGTACAAGAGTAGAAAACTTTTACTCTTACATTTGACAAGTGTTTTAAACCTTCTTTAAGATATGTCACTCAAGTTACAATCTTGGAGTATGACTCTAAGAATTGTTTTTGGAACGAAGCATGGCTCATCTTCTTGATTTAATCATTTCAACAATTCAAGATTCCTCTTCTTAGTCATAAGAATACACTAAGATGACTCTAGAGGACTAATTGTGACATGATTTCTAAATCATTAAGACGATCAAAAAACATGATGCGAAAGTACTCTCCCATCTTTTAAGATTAAAGAAACTTTTATCTTTCTGCCTAAGTTGATTATGCTCTTTCGTTCTACCATACATCGAAACTTTTCCAATTTTTCGGAATTATACTTTAAACTTGTAAGTATAACCATATTTACTAAGCTTTAGTAAATCATGACGAATAGTCATATCGATCTTTTGTGGTGGACCTGACCAGTGCACAAGAATGTGTACTCGATCCCTTAGTCCTTCACTTGATTCACTTACACATGTGAACAAGGAATTAGTCTTAATTTTCCAAAGATGAAAATTCTCATTCATCATACAACTTGCATGATTCCAACTGAAACTTGGTTGAAGAGAATCTTTCCTTTTTTGGTAAATTTAGACACTACCACAAGTGAAAGAATCAAATCCACTTTCCAATATTGCTATCAATGGAATCATATAAACAACAATTTTTCACAAATGCCATTGTAAGGATACTTAGAATAAATAAAACCAAAAATTTTATTTTAAGACCTTGCGGAAAACTTATCCTTACAATGCAAAAGCATATGAACAACTTGTTGTTATCTATTCCTAAGCAATATTACATAACTCCTAAGTAACAACTCAAAATTCTGATCACCGAACCATGCGATTGAAATCCATCTTCGCGATCAGAATCATCATACACTTCCTTCTTCACTTTTTCATAACTCAAAATAAGAATCTCAGAATATAAACTTAACAGAGTTTGATAGTGGACTTTACCTGAAGATCTTTCAGGTAAATTTAGCAACTTCGTAACCAATGCCCCTTACCATGTACCATTGTCATTGTCCATGGAAGTTTGGGAAGTTGATCTTCTAATCAAATTTGCTTTACTAGTCCTCCTAATCATTGCCGATTTAGAAGAACCAAGAAAATAGATAAGATCATTAAGGGTCATGTCGTATTCTGTTCCATAGTAGTCCCAAAGGAACTCACTATGTGACATAGAAAGTGATTGAACATCCAACTTTCTCAAGACTTTGACACCCAACTCTCCTTGCTTGTCAATATGTGACTTTATCTCCAAGATGTGAGCACACATAGACTTTGCTTGCCAATAGGGCTTAAGTGACCTTGAACTTGTGGGTTAAGGAGAATAATTGGAGGAGATGGAGGAAGTGACGTTCCAAGAGATTTAGGAAGATCATAGATGTCTGAATTAAACATCTTTTGGGAGATATTCAAGATAGTTGACTTATAGCCCATAACATAACACCTAATATGAAATATTAAGGCTAGGACCCAACACAATATTTTATAACTTGGAAGAGGGATGTCGTAATCCAAACTATAGAATATTTGAAGGTAGGTGAATGACAATTCACCAATTTCCACCATGAAAACGAAATTATTTAATTAGATTTTACTTGGATTTGAAACTCCTAGATCTTATGAGATTAATTAAACTTTCAATGGCATGTTTCAATCTCGAGTGTGCCCTTCAAGTTTTGTGACTAGGATGCCGAGGATCACAAAACAAGGTGTGAAGTAAGCATGCAAATTACTTGGTACTGTTAAGTGTTTACCCCTCAATCGATGTGCCGATTAACCACATACGCTCCATCAATGCTATGATAAACATTAAGTTACCCTTTGCCTACCTTTTTAAATACGAGTTGGTGTGCCGTTTAACCACACACGCTCCACTAACCGACTTAAACAAAGTGCAAAGTGCAATTTCATGGATTAGCACCTTATTCACATTTTCCTAAAGTAACTAAGATTGGAAATTATAAAAAACATTTAGGCACCATTTGATACGCATCTTTCTAGGTCCAAACAGATATTTCTGGCTGAATGGACCGGAAAGACTGTTTGATTTGCACAAAAGAAGGGGTGTTTCCCGGTAAGATATGTCTTTCCCAGAAAGCCCCAAAATCATATCTTTCTGGCTGAATGGGCTGGAAAGACAATTATACACCAAACCCCGCATCTTTCTTTCTTTATTGGATTATTAATTTTTTTAAATAAGATTAATTTTTTAAATTTATTTTTTATTGAATTATTACTTTTTTTCATCATTCAGCACAGTCAATCAGATGTACAATCAAACAGCATGGTTTCTTTCCCAGTCACAAAACTTTCCCAGACAGCACTTTACCGGACAACACTTTCCCAGACAGAAACTATCAAACGGGACCTTAGTTACTTTATATTTATCATTAATACTTTTAATGAAGGGAGAATTATAGTCATTGTCCTACCTGTTCGGCTAACGACCCTCCACCAGTCAAGGAAGCAGTGGGTGAGAGTGGACACCCATTAAACAACCATTTTATAGGCAGTAACCTTATACCCCCTTATAGACCGGCTTCGTGAATGAGGCCTACTAATGGTAAGATGACTTGGTCTTATACATACATACATATATATATATATATATATATATATATATATATATATATATATTAACGTATAATATTATAAAGTATAAGGGTTGAATTTTAACTTTTAAAATTCTAAGGGCTAAACTTAGAACTGAAGTATTCATGGGAAAACTTTACAAATTCCAAAACTTGAGGGCAAGTTTTGAAACTATTCAAAACTCTTGCATTTTCATAACTTAAGAGTTTAATGGTTCATTAAAATGAACACTCTTCATTTTTTATGTAACCTCTTATTCTTTAATGACACTTTTATAGAAGTGACTCTTAAACATCCATAACTTGAGGACAAGTTATGGAGTCATAATACTATTTAATGAAAAAGAGTCTTCATTTTTTTATGTAATCTATGACACTTTTATGAGTTTTAAGATTCATAAATGTGACCTTTTATGTAACTTGAGGACAAGTTACAAAAACACATTTTATGAGCTACCTCTAGATTAATTAGGATTAAAAACAACAAAAACATAATTTTTTTCCATTAATCTAAACTAACTCATAAATCATGGAAACATAAAACTTTTGGTAATCGATAATTTATGGAGTTAAATTCTTGTTTTATGATGAAACTTTTCATGTTCCATAACTTATGGAGGTTTCAAAAAAAAAAAAAAAACTCTTTAGATTAAACTTTTAAAACTAATAAAATAATCATATCATTTTATATTTTTCTAAATTTGACCTAATTCAACTCATATAGAAAATGATTTAAATTTTACAAATAATTAGTTTTTAACAAAAACAAGTAATTATCTTAAAATTTGACAAACATCTTTTTTTTTTCCTTTTTTTTAATATTTTAAAATAAACCATTTGCATCAATATAACAGAAAACAACCCATGGCTCTAATACCACTGATGGGTTTTCGGCATTCTAACACTTCTATGGTGTACATGCAACCCTATAAAATTTACATCTATGTGTTTATCTATTATACATGAAAATATTAAATATTCCAAGGTTTCATCCTAACTAGCATATTATGAAGCACCTATACTACAAAGTTCTAGTTAGATAACATACCTTTTGATGTAGCTTAATTTCTTCAAGCTTTAATAGCTTATCCCCAATAGTATGGAAGCCTCAACTGGAATCAAAAATCACCAAAATTAGAAGAACTTGAGAGAATATGTATCCACACTAAAATTGGCCAAATCTTATGTCCTCACACACTACTGTCATTTCTTGTGCCAAAGACCTCTTTATATAGTATGGAAGATTAGGGTTACATCCATGTAAACCCTAATACCCTTGACCTTTCATTTCATAGGATCCATGGGTTAAAACTCCATGGACTATCCATGATAGCTTAGCCCAACCTAAATGAACTTGGCCCATTCCATATATATAAGAGTCCATATTTAATTAGTTCCTTTTGATCACTTAATTAATTCTAAATTAATTCTTGATCAATACTAATTAAATAATATGATACCATATTAATATATTAGAACTTATAATATATTAATATAAATCATAAATATACTATTGTCAAAAGACTATCCATATAAATTGTGTCGGTGAAGTGCAACCCAAATGGACCATGTTGGGTCGGGTCAAGTACATACCAAATATAGTTATGGACTTAGACGTTAATCCAACATGCTCTACTTCCAGGTTCTTGAAGAAGTTTCATGAGGAGTTAGGTACCCGGTTGCGTTGCGGTACAGCATACCACCCGCAAACAGACGGGCAGAGTGAGCAAACGATTCAGGAACTCGAGGACATGCTACGTGCATGTGTTATGGACTTCAGAGGAAGTTGGGACACCTATTTTCCCTTGGCTGAGTTTTCTTACAACAACAGCAACCATTCTAGTATCAGTATGCCTCCCTTCGAGCTCTTATATGGGAGGAGGTGTTGGACTCCCGTCTGTTGGGGAGAGGAAGGGCAGCGAGTGATAGATGGCACTAAGATAATGCTGAAGATGACCGAGTAGAGTCAGCAGGTAAGATAGAGGTTACTGACAGCCCAGAGTCACCAGAAGAGTTATGAAGATTAGCGACGATCCGAGCTAGAGTTCTAGGTTGGTGGTTTTTTCCTCTTGAACGTATCCCCATGGAAAGGGGTGATTCAGGAAACGGGGCAAGTTGCGGCCTCGATACATTGGTCCTTTTAGAGTGATCTCCATAGTGGGCAATGTAGCTTACCGGATGGAGCTACCAGCAGAGTTGAGTCAGATTCATAACACCTTCCACGTGTCTCAGTTGAGGAAGTGTGTAGCCAATGAGACGGTGGTGGTACCCTTAGAGGACATTCAGGTGGATGCAAGCCTGAATTATATTGAGAGGCCGATAGCGATCTTGGATTAGAAAGTGCAGGTTTTGAGGAACAAAGAGGTGCCCCTGGTTCACGTCCGGTGGGAACATCAGAAGGGGTACGAGTGGACTTGGGAGCTGGAGTCTGAGATGCGTGATCAGTATCCAGAGTTAATTCTGGAGCCTGACTTCGAGGGAAATGTTTTATTCTAGTGGGGGACAATTGTAACATCCCGACTCCTAGGTATTACATTTATTTTTTTATTTATTTATTTTTTGGATTTAATGAGTTACTCGACAATTTGTGTATCAGAATCGTCGAGTAGAGTTGGATTGGTCATGTGGGTTTAATGACCGACTCGACGAGTCAAGGAGCTGACTCGACAAGTTGGCTAGGGTTTTCCCCGATAAGTCTGGACATGGGTAACTTGGCGAGTTGATGAGACAACTCGATGAGTTAAGCTGGGTTTTCGCTATGTTCTTAATGAACAAGGGGGACTCGGTGAGTCACATAGATACACTTGGCGATTCAGGTCAATATGGACAGTTGAATCAAGTGTTGACTTCTATTGACTTTAGGGTTTGGTCAACGCAGGGGTTTTAGGGGCCATGGAGGGGTAAAATGGTCTTTTACCCATCCCAAGAGTTAGAAACAGATTATCATGAGTTTATATAAGGTTGTGATCTTTATGATTTAATTAGAGATGCTTATTACGTGTAGCCGGAGATTAGGCTTTCCGAGGGGTATCCAGTTTCCTTGCTTACTTACGAGGTGAGTCTTCTCACTATACTTATCTGAGTGGTAATACCGAGTGACCAGAGGGTCTTATTTGAGTTATCAACTAGAGGGTCCTATGTGCTTATATTGATTTATGTGATATTATGCATTTCTGTCTTTGTAATATATGCTATGCCATTCTATGTTTTACTTAGATCGGACCGGAGGGTCCAAACCGAGTTACGAGACTAGAGGGTGTCCACTAAGATATACGACTAGAGGGTCCATCCCGAGCTAAGAGTCTGGAGGATCCTCACTGAGACACATTACAGGAGGGTCTACACTGAGCCGTGAGACTGGAGGGCTTCACCAAGACGCATGAGACCGGAGGGTCCATGCCGAGTTATAGCCATGAGAGGCTTATTATTTGTGCATGTGGTATTTTGGGGAACTCACTAAGCTTTTTTTCTTACTGTGTTTCGTGATATGTGTTTTCAGGTACTTCTCAGGATTGCGGGAAGGCGCCAACTTGATTATACACATCGATTTCGAGATCATGAGGATTCTGGGATAGTGATAATTTTTATGTGGAGTTGTGTCGACAATTGAACAATTATATTTTTGAGAAATATATACTGAGTTTTTATGTGTTTTTAAAATGAAATTTTTGGTTTGAAAATTTACATCGTTACATTATGCTAATGGTACAAGTAATCATCATTAAAATAATATTAAATTTTAAATGTCCAACCTTATAAGCTTTTAGTATAATCAAACAATGCATCATAAGTTTTATAACCTTTTTATCCGATTCTAACCACCCCTGTATATCGGTACTTTGTTTCTTTATAAAATTTGAATTAATCAACCCACATTCGAATCAAAATCAAAATTCAAATACTACTTTAAATCCATTAATCTATTGATTCAAGCATACATAATCTTCGTAACAGCTTCTTTTCCCTCAAATCATTTCTCCTCTTCTTGTTCCCCCTATAATTTCTTATTTTACCTAAAATCAATGCTCCTCTTATCTCTATATATATTAAATAAGAAACCTAATTACATCACCTAAAACAATCTGGCCCCTTCAATGTTTTTCATTGATTATTTTAAACGAATGGATCAAATTCGATATTGTCATTGTAACAAAAGGGAACTACAAATACACCTTTCTTACCGTCTATAGCCATTTTTCCTCCAAAATAGGGATTTCTCTCTTCCTCTTCCCCTCTCTGATGAAGATAACATCAAGAGCCGATGATCTCTCCAATTTCTATACATGTTCTTCCTCCTCAAGAGCCGATGATCTCTCCAATTTCTATCCATGTTCTTCTCCATCAATGCATCTCCGATATCGTGTTTGTCACTAACAACTTGAAATTGAGGTTCACTACCAAAGATTATTCCCATTTCTCTTTACTTCTTCTCAAGTTATTAGAATTTTTATGAATCTGCAACTGGTTTTCCGTTTTTAATATTCTAACGGGAATTTTGATTTGAATCACTTTTATTTGGGTTTTAGGTTTATATTATGTGTATCTGATTTATGTTTCTATCTATGGTTTTCTATGAATCAAATTGAAATGGTATTGATATGTTCAAGATTTGACTGCGATTAACGAAATCAAACAGGTTGTTGGATGTGATGCAACGTGTAAACAAATATGGGAAGACAGTCCTCTTGGTTGAAAATTCTTAAAAGGGTACCATTTTAGTTGACAAATGGTTAAATTCTTAAAAAAAGTTAATTTTAAGCGTGCTAAATAACTTCTATCATTTCAGATATTGACCCTTTGGTATACAACTCCAGAAGTCCTTTTGGGTGCTACTCATTATTCAATAGTTGTTGACATGTGGTTTCTTGGCTGGATATTTGGTACTCATTCTTTCTGAATTAATTAATTTCGTTATGTATCAAGACAAAAAAAACACTAATGTGTTCTTCAAATATAATGACAACACTAGTCATAACATAGCCGATGGCATTGTTACCACCTACACATACTATGATTATACTTCTAGATTCATCAATCATTGCAATCTTACTGATTTGGAGGTACTAATTTTGGTTTCTACTACCAAACTTTCTTATAATTTGTCAACATTTAGGATTTTTACCCTAATTAAAAGAAAATTTTGTTTGGAATCGTATTTATTAGTTCTGTTTTGCAGCATGATACAATTATATTTCAACTCTTTTTTAAAAGTATATACACATTATATCATCCTACTTTGCAAATCTGCAACAGGATCCGAATATTTCACTTTACCAGTTAGACTTTGGCCAAAAAGTTACTTCTTCATCCCTTAATCTTTTGCTTAAGCCATTGAGTTTGTTATTCCACAAACAAGATTTTATAACAATAATTTTTTTCATTGTTCGTAACAAACTATGTTGACCAAATCTATTATTGTCAATCTTTTTTTAGTTTAAATAACAAACTATGTTGACAAAGTATACTATTGTTAATTTGTTTTAAGTTTTAAGGTAATCTCCTTAATCTTTCGCATAAGCCACTGAGTTTGTTATTCCACAAACAAGATTTTATAACAATAATTTTTTTATTGTCCGTGACAAACTATGTTGACCAAGTCTATTATTGTCAATTTGTTTCAAACTTAAATAACAAACTATGTTGACATGTGGTCTGTTGGCTGCATATTTGGTACTTATTATTTCTAAATTAATTAAGTCTGTTATGTATCAAGTTAAAAAAACACTAATGTGTTCTTCAAATTTGAAGAGAGTAGTAGTCAGAAAACAGTCGATCGCATTGTTACCACCTACACATACAATGATTATACTTCTAGATTCATCCATCATTACTGTCTTACTGATTTTGAGTGTAACACTGTATATTTTCGAACAAAATTTTCATTTCAAAACGCAAAAAAACACATGTCACATTTCCTCAAAATCCCAAATAACAATTTATCAACACATTTTTATTTAATTTTTTTTTTATCCCAAATCCAGGATCCTCCAAACATAACTCTTTCTCTCGTGTGTACAATCGAGCTGGCGTCTTCCCGATATCATGAAAAGGACCTGAAATACATATCACATAACACGGAAAACATGAAGCTTAGTGAGTTCCCTAAAATACCACATTCATATCAGTATCCTCTTATGGCTATTCTCAGATAAGACCCTCGGGACAATGTGTCTCAGTGGGACCCTTCAGTCCCATAACTCGTGTGGACCCTCCGATCCAAACTCAGGAAGATCATAATAATAATACTCAGCCTAAATCACAAATGCATAATGAAAAATATCACAAAACACAGATAAGCACATAAGACATCTCAGTTGCACAAAGATACCACACATGGTAAGTATAGTGAGAAGACTCACCTTGAAATCTAACAAGTAATAATCTCGCACACGGAAATGTCGAACTAGCCTCTGCCAATCATATAAGGTAAATGTCTTTAATTAATACTCTATTCCTACTCAATACAAAAACGTTTGACCTCTCTTTGTCTTTCTAGATCTTGAATTGGGTAAAATACCATTTTACCCCTCCATGCTCTCCATTACTCATGTATGACCAAACCCTAAAGTCAAAAGAAGTCAAAATTGAGTCAACAGTCTATGTTTGACCCGAATCGCCGAGTGCATCTATGTGACTCGTCAAGTCCCCTTGTTTCTTCTGTCATATCACGAAAGTCCACCTTGACATGTAACATCCGGAATCCCAGGTACATTATTTTAATAGTTTATTTTTTGAATTTGTGAAGGAACTCGGTGGGTTGATGCTTAGACTCGCCGAGTAGGGTCGCGTTTGATCATCCGGGTTCACGTTGGACTCAGCGAGTCCATGAGTGGACTCGGCGAGTCCCTGCTGTTTAATGAAACCCTAATCCTCCGGGGTTGGAGCCTATTTAAGGGCACTCTTAGCCTTCCATTGCGGCTACCACTACCTTGAGAGCACCCTTAGTGAGCAAGATCGTTAAGTAGAAGCCATAATTGACCTTTCTATCTTTGGTTTAGCAAAAAAAAGGTGATCAAGAGCAAGAGGAGATTGAAGGAGGTGTGATTCAAGTGGTTTCAGAGTCCAGAGATTTCAAATTGAGGTATTTATTCGGACCTTCTTCAGTTTTGGTATTGAACATAGAGTTAGGGTTTTCTAATCTCTTTTGAGGATGTTTATGTGGAGAAATGTGTCCCTTATCGAGTCTATGCTGTGGATCTGGACTCAAAGAGGTCCAGAGACATTAATCCATGGAGCTTTATGAGTTATCTTGGGAGTAATGATCTTAGGATGCCATTTTTGGGCTAAAATCTCCAAGTGTTACCATCTAGATGTTACATGAGTGTCAAGGTCTGGACTTTAGGTGATTATATTGCTTGGGAAGGACAGATCTATGGATCTGAGGAACAGATCTGACCTCAAGAGGTCAATAGAACTTGTGCATGGCATGTACTCGCCGAGTTGTTCTTGCGACTCGGTGAGTTGAGTTAGGGTAGCCCCGCGATTCTTACCTGGGGACTCGTTAAGTAAAGGAAGGGACTCGACGTGTTAAATGGGGCTAAAGAGTGAAGTGGACACAGGTGGACCCGCCGAGTTGCCCAAGTGCACTCGCCGAGTCGGGTCAAAGTTTGATCGTTGACTTTGGTTGACTTTTAGGGTTTGGTCAACAACGAGGGCCTTTGAGCCAAAGGAGGCGTAAAATGGTCTTTCACCCTTCTAAGGGTGCTTAGAGAGAGTAGAGTCTAGTTCTGAGAGTTATGCTTATGAGAGTATTACTTTATGTGTTTAGGCGGAGGGTAGATCGTATTTCTAACGAGTCAGTGATTTACCAGGATATCCTACGAGGTGAGTCTTCTCACTATACTGTACCTGGAAGGGTACCTATGTGTGACCGGAAGGTCTGATATGCTAAAAGATATATGCATTGTATGTGATTAGTTACCTGTTTTGTATGTGCTATGTATTCTATGCTTGAAATGGGCCGGAAGGCATTATGTTATGGGCCGGAAGGCACTATCATGTATACCGGAAAGTCAGGGAGTTATGGACTAGAAGGTCGACACGGGAAGGACCGGAAGGTTTAACGGGTTGGGACGGAAGTCCCTTGAGACACATGGAATGGAAGGTCATGGCCTGGAAGGGAGTATGTGTGTAAGTGGTATTTTGGGGAACTCACTATGCATTTATGCTTACAGTTGTTGTGTTATGTGTTTCAGGTACTAGTGAGGACCGTGGGAAGGCGTCGTCATGATCTGTACACACTGACGGAAGATTTATTTTATGATCTTGGAATATATTTTTATTATGATGACATTTGCTAAACATGAAATTTGAGAATGTTGAATGATGGTTTATGTTGTTTGAAAAATGAAAAATTGTTTTAAAAATTCACGTTGTTACAAGTTGGTATCAGAGCCTTGGTTTGAGTGATTCGGATGCACCTTCGAGCGTAACTGAACTCAAACTGAGGATTTGAGAAACATTTTCCAATAATAAAAGCATTAAATTTTACTAGAGGTTTTGCGGTAACCAAAGAGGAGCAATGTGTACAGTCAGCCAGCGCCCGAATGGTAAAACCCCAAATTACCCTTACAATATGTGTTATGAGATATGCTATGATATGTTATGCATGCTAGAGTAGGCTAGGTATTCATATTAGGACTAGAGTGGCCTGATTTGTGATGCCTTAGTCTAGGGGAATCCTACTGCTATGAGATCCCTTGAGGGCGAGTAGGTAGCCAGTGTATAGCGAGAATAGAGTACTTTCGATCCAGGATCCAAGGAGGAGGACTCGGGGTGAGTGCTGATGCAGTGTAGTCAGTAGTGTAGGGCCCGTACTACTAAAGACACCGGATCAGTGAGCAGCCCAAGTAGGAATCCTTTCGGTATTGGAGGATGAGTAGTATTGCGTTATCGAGTGCGAGTATGCTCGGTCGAGTCTCTGATATTTTTATGTTGTATTGCAGAGGCATCATGGTTGGGACATGCCATAGACCTGAGGCGAGCGGTGTGAGTGACGAGGAGCTTCATCAGATGATCCATGATGAGGTGGATGCGGCGATCAGGGCCGAGATTCCAGAGATGTTTGGATCTATCAAGACCACACTGTTGGAGACTTTTGATGAGCGGTACGCCGCGGTGACTGAGGCTGTAGCCGCTTCAGCTACAGCAGTTGTGGCTGCTGCCATACCTCAGGGAGGTGACTCATTGTTGTTTCGGGAGTTTAGCAACACGAAGCCACCCGATTTTGATGGGAAGCAGGATCCGATCGTTGCGATGAGATGGATTGCTGACATTGAGGGATGCTTCTATACGTGTTCATGTCCGGAGCATCTAAGCGTACGGTACGCTTTGAACCAGCTTCGCTTAGGAGCGGAGGATTGGTGGAAGTTCGTGATAGCGAACTTCACTCTTGTATAGATTTCAGCAGTGACCTGGGAGAGGTTCACCACCATGTTCAGAGACGAGTATGTTCCCCCGGTGGAGAGGGAACGGCTGATTCAGGAGTTCTTGAACCTCAAGCAGGGTAATGATTCGGTTACTGTGGTCACTTGGAAGTTTCATGAGAGGGCGATGTTTTGTCCTGAGCAGGTGTCTACTGAGCGCGCTCGGATGAGCCGGTATTTGGGTATTCTGAAGAGGGACATTCAGGAGTTCGTGTCGAACTCGATGTACCGTACATTTGTTGAGCTCTAGGCAAATGCCCGAAAGAGGGAGATTGAGTTGGAGACTCAGGCCACGGAGGAGGCTGAGTCTTAGATGATGGATCGGCGGCCGGCTCAGTCTCAGCCGGCAGCCAAGCGGACCAAGTCCGCCGCACTTGCGGGAAGTGCGGAAAGGGTCATGAGGGGGCCTGTTGATTGGGTGCTTGCTACAAATGTGGCAAGGAGGGGCATATCGCCAAGGATTGCCCCAATGGATTTATGGTTTGCTTACATTGCAACCAGACCGGCCATCGGAAGGCCGAGTGTCCTCAGCTACACCAGGGATCAGTGCAGGGATCTGCGCCTGCTGCTAGGGTTACCGAGATTCAACTGGCGAAGGCCGAGGCTTCGAAGGCTCGTGGGAGAGCTTTCCAGTTGACTGTAGAGGAGGTCCACACGGCGGCCGATGTCGTGGCTGGTATGCATTCTTTCGTGTATTTACTTTCATGTTGAGATATTGTGCTTATATTATGATATACGTAGGTACTTTTCTTGTGAATTCTGTACATGCCTTGGTATTATTTGACTCGGGTGCGAGTCGGTCTTTTGTATCTTTCGCTTTTAGTCAGCACATCAGTATTAGTCGGGAGGTGATGAGTCGACCCCTGAAGGTTTCCATAGCTGATGAGAAAGCGGTGTATGCCACCAAGGTGATTCGAGGATGTGTGCTCGAGATTTTTGGCGTCAAGTTCCCGATTGATCTAGTTCCTATCGTGATGGGAGATGTCTTTGTCATCGTGGGCATGGACTGGTTGAGTAAGTTCGGAGTGGTTATTGACTACGAGAGACAACTAGTGACCATACGAGATCCTAGTGGCGGAGTTCTTACCGTGTACAATGAGGGTACATGTCCTGGGTCGGCGTTTTGTTCGGCTGCCAGGGCGAGACAGAGTTTGCAGCAAGGTTGTCGTAGGTTTGTGGTTTATGTGATGGACACACGAGTGGCCGCAGGGAGGCCATGTTCGATTGACCAGGTCCCGATAGTGTGCGAGTTTCTGGATGTTTTTCCTGAGGAACAATCAAGCGTCCCTCCGGAAAGACAAGTGGAGTTTCGTATCGATTTGATTCCGGGAGCAGCACCTATCGCCAAGGCGCCTTATTGCCTCGCGCCGCCAGAGATGCAGGAGTTATCCTCGCAGCTTCAAGAGCTATTGGGGAAGGGGTTTATTCGACCGAGTAGCTCAACTTGGGGAGCGCCGATCCTTTTTGTCAAGAAGAAGGGTGGTTCACACCGGATGTATATTGATTACCGGGAGTTGAACAAGTTGACAGTCAAGAACCGGTATCTGTTGCCGAGGATCGATAACTTGTTTGATCAGTTGCAGGAGGCATCTTCATTTTCCAAGATAGACTTGAGATCGGGGTATCATCAGATGAGGGTTCGGGATGAAGATATCCAGAAGACTGCATTTAGAACTCATTATGGGCATTACGAGTTTGTGGTGATGCCTTTTGGGCTCACCAATGCCCCAACTGCGTTCATGGATCTCATGAACAGGGTGTGCATGCCGATGCTGGATCGGTCGGTGATCGTATTCATTGATGATATTTTGGTATATTCGAGGTCTAGAGAGCAGCATGAGGAGCATTTGACGAAGATCCTTGGAGTTTTGAGATCGGAGAGGTTGTATGCCAAATTCTCCAAGTGCGAGTTCTAGTTATGGGAGGTCCAATTCTTGGGGCATCTCATCAACCGGAATGGGATATTGGTCAATTCGGCAAAGATTGAGGCGATCATGAGGTGGGAGTTGCCGAGATCGCCCACCGAGATCAGAAGCTTTCTGGGATTGGTCGGCTATTATCGGAGATTTATTAGGGATTTCTCCAAGATCTCCGTGCCACTTACCAAGATGACCCAGAAGGGTGTTGCATTTTCATGGGGTCTAGAGCAGCAGTCCTTATTTGAGACACTTCACTAGAAATTGTGTGAAGCCCCGGTGCTTGCACTCCCGGAAGGGATGGAGGATTTTGTAGTGTACTGTGATGCATCGATATCTGGGTTGGGGGCTGTGCTTATGCAAAGGCGGCACGTGATAGCGTATGCATCAAGGCAGCTGAAGCCTCATGAGTCAAGATATCCCACCCACGATCTAGAGTTGGGGGCTATGGTGTTTTCCCTCAAGATCTGGCATCATTATCTGTATGGGGTTCGATGTACCGTATACACGAACCACAAGAGTCTGAAGTACTTGATGGATCAGCCCAACCTGAATATGCGCCAGAGGAGATGATTAGATGTCGGGAAGGATTATGATTGTGAGATCCTGTACCACCCGGGCAAGGCTAATGTTGTAGCCGATGCTTTGAGCTGAAGGGCGGAGAGTGCCCCGATTCGAGACGTTTGTATGTGGTTGACAGTGATGACTCCGGTATTGGACACCATTCGAGGGGCCCAGGCCGAGGCTGTGAGACCAAAAAACCGAAGGAGGGAGCGAGTCGTCGGACAGGTATCAGAGTTCGTTACCGATAGCCGGGGACTTATGACATTTCAGGGTCGGATTTGGGTACCGTTTGTCACACCCCAAAACCAATAACGGTGGAAACGTTCTAAGGCAACACAGTATAACAGTAAACAAGCAAACAACATCATCCATTGCATTAAATATATAATTTTAATACAAGCGTGTTCTGTACAATTATAAACACCAAAAATGTAAATCAAAATAATAAGATGAGTCTTGAATGCACTCCATCTTCTCAAAAGCTGGTCTCGGTACCTGTCTACTGATGACCTGAGAATACAAGTTATTTTGAAAGAGTTTATCAACATTAAGCTGGTGAGTTCATAAGTATTTTAGTGTTGGTGGTTATATTGAAATGTTTGAACGTAGTTATAAACACGAGTTTGTAAACATTGATAATATAAGTACGTGAATGTTTGTAAGTGTTTGTAAAAGTTTGAATCTCATAGAAAAACCTATATTTTCCATTAAAAGTAGCCTTTTACCAAGGCGTAACTGTTTTGTACGTTCGTTTGCTGTAAAAGTGTGTAATTTTCCCCAGTGTAACTATCATTGTCAAAATATAGTTCGTACATTAATGTTTAAGTGAAAAGATCACTAAATATGTAAAGGGTAAATTAATGTAGTACTGTAGTGTTGTATTATAGGAACTACTGCATTACTAACTACCGTAAACTGGATTTATAATAAGGTATCTTGTGATTTATTTGTACCATACTATCGATTGGATAAACAACAACAAATGTAGGTCGTAAAATGAAATGACGTTTGGCACCCGCAGACCTGCAGGTCCGGCTGTAGCTAGCAGCAAGGTGTAGGATAGTCAATCCAGTATAGATCTATACGCAAACTCACGCTCTCCCTTCAAGAGACTCTGGCTACAACACGGGTCATGACATTGGAGTCATGCTTCGATTCGGATCATAATGGTTAATGTATTCATGTATATGTAATGTAATGTTAATCGTACTAGTATCGTTGTATATGTTCTCTTTCTAGTATAGTTGTATATGTTCTCTATCTAGTATAGTTGTTTATGTTCTCTTTCTAGTATAGTTGTATGTGTTCTCTTTCTAGTATAGTTGTATATGTTCTCTTTCTAGTAAGTATTGACTCATGAATGAACAGACTCATTGATCTAACAATAGTATATGTATGATCCTGTGTTACCCCGATGGTAACTTACAAATGAGGTAACTATTATGTATGAACATGGAAGAACTTTTACGTCTATATATTTACACATGATATATAATTAATATTGAAACGACCTTCAGACGGCTACCCGATGTTCCACCAGACCACATCCAAATCGAGGAAAAGGAAATAGGGCGTGCGGCCTTCCTAAGCCTTTTAAACATTGCTTATATAACTATACATATACGGGCATGCAATTTATAATAAGCCTAACAAAGTTTAAGTAAAAGTATTTGATAAGTAAAATAGTTTGTAAAACAGTTTGAATAGTAGTAAAATCATTGGTTTTGTAGTTATTAATCACATGTGATTGATGTAATAACTATAAGTATTCAACTTGTATTCCCCCACCCCCCATAAAAGCATTTAAAACATTTAAAAGTATTTCAAAGGTTATTTAAAGGGGTATGAACTCACTTTTGGTGAGTGGATTTGATTGAATTGTCGGGTACGGTGCTAGGTGACAAATGAAGACTTGTACACACGCACGAGCCTAGTTATCATAAAATGAACATATATATAACTAATTAGCCAATTTATAATTAATAAATTTAGTTAGGACACCCTAGAATATGAAAACACTTTGTTTCAAGTGTTAAAGATCACAAGGGTTGCACCCTAGTATTGGTAGAGCAAGGCTAGGGTGTTTGGAGTTCTAGGGTAAACTCCCTTGGAGTTTACGGTTTTGATGGTCAAGACTTAGGGAGTTTACGGTAACAAACTCTAGAGTTTACGGTCATAAGCTCTAGCCTTTAAGTCCAAGCGTTGTTTTGTGGTTTAGCAAGCCATTGAAGCATTTCTACTAAGTGGTTTGGCCTTTGGAATTGACTAGGGCAACAAAACACCTCATTTGAGGATTTTACGGCCTCATGGCATTTTCTTTTACATTTAAAAACCGTAAAACCATATGGAAGAGTGTATAGCCATGTTTTCAAGTCCCTAACACAATTAGGTAAGTGTATAAGCTAGTTTATAGGCCTAAGGAAGGAAAATGACCCATTTTAACATACTTTAGGGTGTTTACGGTTTTGGGAGATCCCCAAACCGTAAACACCTATATTTGTGGGTATTTGATGTTTTTCAAGGCTTAAACACAACCAAGGAAGGTTTAAACATGTCAAGGATGGTTTATACATCAAACTAGGGCTTAGATAAGGACTTAGGCACACTTTGGTGCATTTTATGGTGTTTACGGCCCAAGCATCTCCTTGGACCGTGAACACCTCTTGCCTTGTGTTCTTGACATATTTTCTTGGTGTTTAAATGTAATACTAGCTTAGAATCACTCAAGGATGGAAGCACTTACTATTAGAAGGCTTGATTTGAGCTAGAAGGCCAAGAACACTTAGTGTGTGTTCTTGGTGTTTTTGGTGTTTTGGAAAATCTAAACAAAAATCGGAAATGAATGGATGAATAGATGCACAAACACTAGATTAAGTGTTTTACTAACTTTAAATGGTTAGAGCACTTACAAGATTGAAGATTTGGAATTAAATCTTGGATGATACTTGAGAGAGTTTTTGGAGTTTACTCTTTTGACTATTTAGGGAGTAAACACAATGACTAGTTTTTGGGGAGTAAACTCATACATATGTATGAGTTCATGGTTTTTGGTTGAATTCTAAACCCAAAACATAAAAGTTTGGTCGGGTGTATCTAATACGCGAAGTGTTTGCGGTTTTCAAAAATTAAAACCCGAGATGACACTTTCTTTCACCCGTTCGTTTAAAAATAATATTAAAATAATCAAACAAACTTTATATTTCTTAAAAATAAGAAATAATGATATTAATTTATGATACGAAGTGGTTGACTTTTAGGGTTTGACCAAATGGAAATTTCGGGTTGTCATACCGTTTGTGGGTGGGACGCGTACCATTTTGATGGAAGAGGCACATCGAACGAAGTTCTCGATCCATCCCGGGGCCACTAAGATGTATCTGGACCTAAAGAAGGAGTGTTGTTGGCCATGTATGAAAAGGGATGTTGCATGGTTCGTTGAGAGGTGCCTAACTTGTCGCTAGGTTAAGGCCAAGCACCAGCATCCGCATGGTAAGCTGCAGCCGCTGGAGATCCCCGAGTGGAAGTGGGAACAGATTACCATGGATTTTATCACCAAATTGCCAAGGACTGCAGAGGTGTCGATGCAATTTGGGTGATTGTGCATAGGTTGACGAAGAGCGCTCATTTTCTTGCTATCAGTGAGAGCTCTTCTACTGGGAGGCTGGCAGAGTTGTATGTGAGGGAGGTAGTATCGCGGCATGGGGTTCCAATATCGATTGTTTCTGATCGAGATGTGCGATTTACTTCCAGATTTTGGAAGAAGTTTCACGAGGAGTTGGGTATGGGGCTGCATTTCAGCACCGTATACCACCCACAGACGGACGGGCAGAGTGAGCGGATGATTCAGAAACTCGAGGATATGCTCCGAGAATGTTTTCTGGATTTTGGCTGGAGTTGGGACACATATTTACCCTTGGCACAGTTTTCGTACAACAACAGCCATCGTTCGAGCATTAGTATGCCACCCTTTGAGCTGTTGTATGGGAGGAAGTGTCAGACCCCCATTTGCTGGGGAGAGGTGGGGAAACGTTTAATAGGTATTACGGAGATCGTGCTTCAGATGACTAAGCAGATACAGCAGGTCAAGCAGAGGTTGTTGACCGCTCAGAGTCATCAGAAGAGTTATGCGGACAGGCATCGATCCGAGCTTGAGTTTCAGGTCGGTGACTTCGTACTCTTAAAGGTCTCTCCTAGGAAAGGAGTGATCCGATTCAGGAAGAGGGGCAAGTTGGGGGCCTCGATATATTGGACCTTTCAGGGTAATCGCAAGGGTAGGCAGGGTAGCTTACCGTTTAGATCTACCTGCAGAGTTGGGTCAGATTCACGACACTTTTCATGTGTCGCAGTTGTGGAAGTGTATAGCCGACAAGTCGGCAGTGGTACCATTAGAGGATATTCAGGTGGATGCAGGCTTGAACTATGTTGAGAGACCGGTGGCAATTAGGGATCGGAAGGTCAAGGTTCTGAGGAACAAGGAAGTGCCTTCGGTGCAAGTGCAGTGGCAACATAGGAAGGGGTCAGAGCTGACTTGGGAGCCAGAGGGCGAGATGCGTGAGCAGAATCCAGAGTTGTTTGTAGATTGAGACTTCGAGGGCGAAGTCTGATTCTATTAGGGGAGAATTGTAACATCTGGAATCCCAGGTGGATTATTTTAATATTTTATTTTTGGAATTTGTTAAGGAACTCGGTGAGTTGATGCTTAGACTCGCCGAGTAGGGTCGCGGTTGATCATCCGGGTTCGCGTTGGACTCAGCGAGTCCATGAGTGGACTCTGCGAGTCCACACTGTTTAATGAAACCCTAATCCTCCGGGGTTGGAGCCTATTTAAGAGCACTCTTATCCTTCCATTGCGGCTACCAGTCCCTTGAGAGCACCCATAGTGAGAAAGATCGTTTGGGAGGAAGGAGAAGCCATAATTGATCTTTTTATCTTTGGTTTAGCAAAAAAGAAGGTGATCAAGAGCAAGAGGAGACTGAAGGAGGTGTGATTCAAGTGGTTTCAGAGTCCAGAGACTTCAACTTCAGGTATTTATTCGGACCTTCTTCAGTTTAGGTATTGAACTTAGAGTTAGGGTTTTCTAACCTCTTTTGAGGATGTTTATGTGGAGCAATTGGTCCCTTATCGAGTCTATGCTTTGGATCTGGACTCAAAGAGGTCCAGAGACATTAACCCTTGGAGCTTTATGAGTTATCTTGGGAGTAATGAGCTTAGGATGCCATTTTTGGGATAAAATCTCCAAGTGTTACCATCTAGATGTTATATGAGTGTCAAGGTCTGGACTTTACGTGATTATATTTCTTGGGAAGGACAGATCTATGGATTTGAGGAACAGATCTGACCTCAGGAGATTAATAGAACTTGTACATGGCATGTACTAGCCAAGTTGTTCTTGGGACTCGGCGAGTTGAGTCGGGGTACCCCGCGATTCTTACCTGGGGACTCGTTGAGTAAAGGAAGGGAGTCGACGTCTTAAATGGAACTAAAGAGTTAAGTGGACACAGGTGGACTCGCCGAGTTACCCAAGTGCACTCGCCGAGTCGGGTCAAAGTTTGACCGTTGACTTTGGTTGACTTTTAGGGTTTGGTCAACAACGAGGGCCTTTGAGCCAAAGGAGGGGTAAAATGGTCTTTCACACTTCTAAGGGTGGTTAGAGAGAGTAGAGTCTAGTTCTGAGAGTTATGCTTATGAGAGTATTACTTTATGTGTTTAGGCAGAGGCTAGATCGTATTTCTACCGAGTCAACGATTTACCAGGACATCCTACGAGGTGAGTCTTCTCACTATACTGTACCTAGAAGGGTACCTATGTGTGACCGGAGGGTCTAATATGCTAAAAGATATATGCATTGTATGCGATTAGTTACCCGTTTTTATGTGTTATGTATGCTATGCTTGATATGGGCCGGAAGGCATTATGTTATTGACCGGAAGGCAATATGATGTAGACCGGAAGGTCAGGGAGTTATGGACCAGAAGGTCGACACGGGAAGGACCGGAAGGTGTACTGGGTTGGGACGGAAGTCCCCTGAGACACATGGACCGGAAGGTCATGTCCTGGAAGGGCGTATGTGTGTAAGTGGTATTTTAGGGAACTCACTAAGCATTTATGCTTACAGTTGTTGTGTTATGTGTTTCAGGTACTAGCGAGGACCATGGGAAGGCGCCGACATGATCGGTACACACTGACGGAAGATTTATTTTATGATCTTGGGATATATATTTTTATTATGATGACATTTGCTAAACATGAAATTTGAGAATATTGAATGATGGTTTATGTTGTTTGAAAAATGAAAAATCGTTTTGAAAATTCACGTTGTTACATGACTCATCGAGTTGTCTCGCCAACTCACCGAGTCACCCATGTCCAGACTATTGTTACTTTTCTAGAAAAATGTATTTTTGTGTCTTGGACCGTAAACAACTTGGTGTTTACGGCCGTAAGGTGTTTACGGCTGTGTTTACGGCCGTAAACCCATTTACGGCCCATGTTCACCAAGCCCATGTTCTCCAAGTATAAATATAGGTGTAAGGTATGAGGAGTAGATTGATAAACGTGAGAAGAGAGAAACTAGAGAGCATTTTGTGTGTGTGAATCTTTTGTATCCGAATTTAATTCTAATCAATTCATACATAGATTCATCATATTCTTCTTCTTCTTCTTCTCTTCTATTTGATCTAGCATCATCCGTTTGTTTGGGATTCCGCACCATCAAACGGATCTGATTGATACACAGGCAAATTAGGGATTTACAATTGGTATTAGAGCTTGGTTGTATCAATCAATTTTGTCATATTTGGATCATTATTTGATCTTATTTTCGAAATATTCTTGCATTTTTTGATAGATCTCTGAAAATTAAGGGGGGTTTGTTCTTTGTGTTTTTTATAAAAAATGGTTTTTGATCAAGCTTTGGAGCAAGAAAGGGCAAAAATCACTGTTTTTGGTTGTAACCTGCGAGGGAGTGGCAGCCAGCAGCTAGGGTTTCCGAGGTTCACGGTCCAGAGTTTGCGGCCCGAAGTTTACGGCTAGGAGTTTGCGGCCTCGGCCTCGGTGGTTTACGACCTCGCATCTCGGTTCGTGGCTAGAAGGAGTCCTCGCAAGTAGCAGCCTTCGCATATTAAAAAAATAGCAAGTAGAAACGGAGGTGTCAAGGTTCGAACTCGCGACCTCCAAATCAAGAACACGCACGCCTTACCAACTCGCCTACATGATCACTTGTTACAATCTTTCGAAATTTAATCTATAACCCGTATTTCTCGCAGCAAGTTTTCCTATTTTGACACTTTTAACCCAAAATTCAATTTCTTTTAAATTTTAAATTCCTTTTTCATCCAAAATTAAAAAAAAAATTATATAAAGAAAAAAAAATTAAAAAAAATTAATTAAATTAAAATTAATAAGTAAAATTATATTTTAATTTTTGACTTTTATTTTTTAACTTTTGACCTTAAATTTTGACTTTGACTTCCAAGTTTGATCTTTAACTTTATACTTTGACTTTTTCGTTTAACTTTTAAATTTTCAAATTTAGCTTTTTGGTTTGACTTTCAAGTTTGACTTTTTAGTTTGACTTTTTCAAGTTTGGCTTTTGAGTTTGAGTTTTTTTAAATTTGACTTTTAAGGTTGACTTTTGAGAAAAAGGGCATTTTTAAATTTGACGTTTAAGTTTTATCTTAGCTTCTAGTTGTGCTTTTTAATGACTTTTAAGGTCTACGAGGGAGTTGAAAACATGAAAGAGAGTCGTCAGGATATGTTAAGACAAAATTTCAACATTTTTGATTATATCCCTGGAGAAACCCTCGAAACTCAGTTGCAGTGATTTACTACACTTACTAATGAGATGAATATAGTTGGGATCTTCTTGTCTAAGTTTGAGATAAACAAAAAGCTACTGAATTCACTTCCGAAATCGTGGGATATGAAAGTGGATATCATCAAGAAGACAAAAGATCTCAATCATCTTAGTCTTACCGATGTAATTAAAGAACTTGATGCTTTGAAGTGTAGAAAAATAATGAGTTTTGAAAACATTCCGGTCACTGAAGTTACATGTACTCCAACTTGTGAAACTACGATTAAATGTCTTTGGGAACAAATTGATTTATTAAAAAGAGATGTTGAGGACCTGAGATATGAAGGATATCAACTCAGGAAAGGACAGAAACCCATTGAAGGCTGAATTAGAAGCAAAAACCAAGGACTTTAGGAAACTTCAGGAAGAGTATAGCAACAAGTGTAAAAATTATGACTATATTAAGAGACAACTTGTTGTTGTAACTGAAGAACTTGACACATTGAAAATTAAGTGTGGAAAAACAGATGTCAGTTTCAAAAATTATACTGCGTCAAGTCAAACAGTCGATTCCTTATTTGAAACCCAATTAAAATTTAAAGATAATCAAAACAAAGGTCTAGGGTATGATAGTGTTCCTCCACCTTTAAATATAAACTACACATCCATCCCTATGACACAGAAATAAATTGCCAGGGAGGCACATATTCAATATGGCAAACGAGCTGGATTTGTATTAGGAGGAGTTATTAATGTTGAAAATACTAATGTCTCTACTTCATCTGTAGGTAAAGTAGCAGAAGATGAGAATAAGGAGAGCACTACTGAACAAACCAATGACTCTTTGAACTCACAATTTGTTGCTTCAAATTATGTTACTCGTAACAATCCTGCCATTGAGAAATACAGGCCTCCAATTCCAGCGCAACATAATGCTTGTTGCAAGTGTGCGTGTGGGAAAAGCAAGAGACAAGGTATGGATACGCCACCAGGGGCAGGAAGAAATAACTTCACAGAGAAGAAAAAGACTTGTTTTCACTGTGGAACACTTGGACACATTGCCAGAAATTATCCTAATCATGCATATGTTCCCTACTATGCTCAAGGCCGGTAGAACGCGCCAAGAGTGAGATACTTGAAAAGAAATCCCTTGAGATCAAGATCAGACATTGATGACTGGAATGCCAAGAAGGCCAAGAATTCAACTCCAAAGGACAAGAATCAAAATCCCAAAGTCAAGAAGGGAATGCTGGCGAGGGACCCATCGGATCCAAGAGATGCTCCACTGAAACAAAGACCAGTTAGGTCAAAGTCATCTCAACATCCGAATTCAATTTCAAAATCAAGTGCCGAGGGACCCATCAGATCGAACATGAAATGGGTTAAACCCGAATATAGCTGGGTACCAAAGGTGAAAACTCCCAAATCTTCTAATGACTATAATATTTCATCGTCTTATGTTTGTGATAAGCAGGATATGTCATGGGAGAGAGTATCGTGCGTTGATGACAAAGGTTGACCATGTTTTAAAATGGATTAGGTTCCAAAGATTAACTGATTCGACTCTGTGTTGGAGCAGCTATGGAGGCATGCCATCAGACTTCGGTTTGTTGGTAGTGGCTGTTCTAGGCACCTGATAGGGGACATCTCTCAATTGTACAACATTCAAACCTTTGTTTGAGAGGATGTGTCTTTTTGAGGGAAGGGAAGAAAGGAAGAGATCACTCATGGGGTTAGTGCTTAGTGACATGAAGAATTTTCAGATCTATTCTGAGATTATGCGTGTTGTTCTCAGACCTTCTGGATGCAGATTCAATTGGTGAATTACGGTTTCCGTTTTCTTCTCTATACTCCTGAGTTTTTCTTAAGCCGATTCGCTTTAAAGACTATTTTTAGTTTTAGGATAGTTTAAATTTGTGCATTTACTTTTGTTTCTCTCCTATGCACAAATTTAGGGGGAGGAATAATCAAAAATCCAAAAACAATAAAAAATTCCAAAAATCCAAAAACAATAAAAACTCAGAAAATCAAAAATATTGCTGATAAGTTTTATTTGTAGGTGTTGTGACGGGAAATGAAATTAGCAGGTGATAACGGGCAATCTGAATCTGCGTAACGTACCTAGGTTGAATCGTCTACGCTCTGTGCTCGATGCACTGGTAGGCACGAAAGATTTTAAATGGACTTGACTAGGGAGAGTTAAACATAATGAATTAAAGGAGTTGACAAACTTTGACCTAGTTAGATCCGTTTAGCCTGACATCACGACGCTCGGATAGGTTGAGCAGGGAGATATCCATAGGAATCTACCGGTCACATTAAATAACCCGTATCTAGAACTGTGGATTCACTTTTCCTCGATGTGAGGATTTTTTCCTTAATTCCGGTTGGATGGGGCAACTGGTAAATTCCGGTGAATTAGGTCTGTAGAAAATCGTTTTCTTTCTCTTTGTCTGTCAGTCATATGTTTCCTCCTCTGCGTGATAGGGCGATCTAACCTGGACTGTAACATATGCAATTCTATTTATCTACAAATAGTATCTATGAAATTCTTCTTATTTGTTAGCCATATGTTGTCTCCTTTGCGTGACCTCTAATGCGACCTGGTACACAGCATATGCAACCTTCTACTTCTCAATCCCTCTAAAGCTATAAGTAATATCAATCTGAATCCATCCTCTCTCCTAATGATTGTCTACTCACACGATGTAAGGAGTACTCTGGAAGTCCTTGATGGCTGGGGCATATCAGGAAACGGGAAACACGTTCTAGTACAATTAAAATTGAACACATACAGATTGTCTGTAGATCTCGCTGCTCGATTTAGGTGGACAACAATATCCCTGGTTGTAGTCAGGTAAATGGTTATAAGAAAAATCTATTTAAGTATTATGGCCAATCATGATAATAAAGTTATAATTAGATATATGCATGTATCATGTCATTGGTAAATTGTCCAAATCTAAAGATTCTCAAGCTGAAAGTGCTATCTTTCAAGAATCTCTACAAGAAGCCTTCTTACCTAATATGCTTTAAATGTCAAATTATGAAGAAATTCCCAACTGCTCAAGATGAAATCATTCATTGAAGATTCATCAAGTTCATCTTGAAGCTGTGAAGTCATTGAAGATTAAAGCTGAAGCCAAAGCTCCCATTGAAGATTAACAAGAAAAGCTAGCTACTTTTTAGGGGGAGCTTGTTGGGTCATTTAGCAAAGAAAGTTATAAACCAAGGGGGAGATTTTTGGGTCAAAAATATGGTTTATACTTTACTTTTCTAGAAAAATGTATTTTTGTGTCTTGGGCCGTAAACAACTTGGTGTTTATGGTCGTAAGGTGTTTACGACTGTGTTTACGGCCGTAAATACATTTACGACCCATGTTCACCAAGCCCATATTATCCAAGTATAAATATAGGTGTAAGGTGTGAGGAGTAGATTGATGAACGTGAGAAGAGAGAAACTAGAGAGCATTTTGTGTGTGTGAATCTTTTGTATCCGGATTTTAATTCTAATCAATTCATACATAGATTCATCATATTCTTCTTCTTCTTCTCTTCTATTTGATCTGACATCATCCGTTTGATTGCGATTCCGCACCATCAAACGAATCTTATTGATACACAGGCAAATTAGGGATTTACACAGACTCATCGGGATAAAACCCCACCCAACTCGACAAGTCAGCTCACAGACTCGGCAAGTCCCTTCAATCTGATTTCTCATTCAAAAGATTCAAAGCAGCTGTACTACTCCAAACACTAGATCTAGCATCCCAAGACTCCATGTTCACATAAAGCTTCAATCTTGACGTTCATAAATGGTAGTTTTGCTCCAACATACCAAAACATGCTATCAGAATGTGTTGAGCACAATATCCTTCATAAGGGTGAATAAAGTTGGGACCTTTGGATTCTAGGGATCTGACAAGGTCTGGATCTGAGGTCTAAACCTCAAGAAAACTTTGTAAGCTCGAAATACCAAATAAAGGTGGCATAAACCCTAATCTTCCAATATCAAGAGATCTAACCATAAGAATGATAAGGTGCTGACTTTTTACCTTACCCTTGAAGCTTTGGACAGATTGACCCTTGATCCAATAGCTCCTCCTTATTCCTTGCTGAAAACCTCCTCTTCTCCTTAAAAGATGCATTAAAATTTCTCAGGATTAGCTCAACATTCTCTCTTTTAGCTCAAAAAGGCGACTAGGGTTTGTCTCAGTGAAGTTGGGCAACTCATGAGTCGCAAATGAGGCTATAAGTTCCCTTATATAGGCCCCAAACCCAAGGATTTAGGGTTTCACTACACAACACATACTTGACAATTCGGCTCTCCTACTCGTCGAGTTCGCTAATTAAACCCACACAGTCAACTCGACTCTACTCGACGAGTTAGACTGACAACTCGTCGAGTCACTCAATAAACCCCAAAATAAACACACAATTAATATACCTATGATTCCGGATGTTACAATTCTACCCCACTAGAATTAGATTTCGCCCTCGAAATCGCTCCTCAACAACACATAGATCGCATCTAATAACCCACAAAGCACCACTGACGGATCTCATACCGCACAATTATCTTCCTCCAAAGACACCTGAACCCAACCAGGAACTCCCAATCCTGAAAAGGGCAGAACCCTGTTCCGCTATGAAACTCATTCTGATTCTCCAGAACCCTAAAACTCTTGTGGTCTGTCTCCCTACCAGACAGCGCTCACAAGATATCACCATCCTAATTTTTCCTTGATTAATAGACCCAGATAACTCACTGTCCCTCTAATTCTCTTGATGCGACTGATAGAATCAAGTTATTGACCGAAAATTGGCCACCGATCACTCATAACATATATACGAATCGATCCAGATCATATTCCAAAAGAACAAAAAGGTCACATCTCGCCAGGGAGTCATCCACTATACTGCTATCAGAACCCATCTGAACATTGAACTCTCAACACCCTGTCCTCAGACACAAGAAAATGATCATGCTCACTCAGAAGTATCCTCTCACATCTAAAATCATAAGCCCCGGCTTCCTCTCAAATATTCCATTCAACTCTTGAGCACCAGGTCAACTCTCGACGCAATAGTTGAGCCTTAAAATGTTACCCAAAGCATACCTAAAACAACTCACTGACTTCCTTCTCATAATAACTATCTCGGCATACTCTGTCACACGAGTTACGAAGTATGCTTTACCCCAAGCGAACACTAAAATCCCAACTGAAATTGTCTCATCCTCGACCTCTATCGTCTACTACTCATTAGTTCCATGTGTTTCTTGGTCCTATCCATACCAATGAACTGACCCACTCAGTTCAGATACGTTGAATGAAAAACAATACCCCTCAAAATGAGACCTATCTCCGAATTCGGAATCTCATTTCGCCTACACAATACACCACTAGAGCCAAACTCAAACTCGTGAGTCTAATCCGACAAGAAATTGGAACCACTCATCCCAATGAAGTACTCAACTCATGACCCATAACCTGCAATCCACGCGTACATCACTTCTCCAGTTCCTTCTGATTGTGAAAACCACACCTTAACACAGACTATAATGATTCCCGACCAATATGGAGACCTCAGTCTCACCCTTAGTCCGACGACCAGGTTCCCGAAACTCAATTAATAAGGCTACCCAAGCCTAAAAACTCTTCTGCATCATGCTTTGACTAGCGAATAATACGGCTCCCCGTAGTATCATAACATTCCCTCTTACTAACCCGTGAAGGCTATGGCTCCCCGCACGCTTACTACACTTTCTCACTGACTCATGAATACTACGGCTCCCCGCAGTATCACAACACTCTCTCGCTGACCGGTGAATAATATGGCTCCCTGCAGTATCACAACACTCTCTTGCTGACTCGTCATGTGCTCACTTCATGGTTTTCCCATGATAATCCTAAGTGATTACTCCCACTCGGATCAAATCACCCTCTTATCACCCCATAATCTCATCCTTGAGTCATCACCCCATTGATTTCACTATCAAATACTCCACGGTCCGACATAGATAGGTACACGCACCCACCCAGGTTAAGCATCACCATTCCTAACGACAATCGTCGTGACCAAACACTTTTCTCGCTGCAATTTACATTCTTCGATACTCCCGTTTGATGACATTAGCTGAAGGGCTCCTGCTAGAATCATAGTCACTTGATACTCCACTTTCCAAGTCATAACTCAAGTCTCAAAATGATCTGAAATTCAGGCCATCGTACTCTGATACCTTGGTACACCATCACAGAACCTCATGATGTTTTTCCTCAACCACTGACCTCCTACTTACGGCACCATACTCAGATAACGTAATGCATCCTTTCAGAATCTCACAGCAGGTCTTCCTCTCGCACAACGCGAACTTTGAAATATTCTCTCAGTTTAAAATACGGAGGAATCGTCAATGACTGACAACATTTTGACGACAATCCTAAGCAAAAAAAAATAATCATACCGACCCTGAAGTTGGTTACCCAATCAACTTCTACCCTTTCCAAAGTGCATATAAAAACCCGTCTGTTGAGCCCGAGGTTCTCAACCGCCGAAACTATCGTTTCGAGCCAACCACCTCGAATTTACCATTACAACCTTGAAGAATTTCTAACCACCACAAGGTCTATGACCAACGGCCACCTGTTGTGGAGACACTCGTCCTTTCCTGAACATGTATAACATGCATTATCTCGCTCTACACCTCGCCTAGACCACCAATAAACCCTTGTCTCATGTATTCGTACCGCAAGTCTTTATATCCAGTTCTCTAACCACCCTTGAAAAAATCTCTGATCCTTTCAATAAAATAGTTGGATCTCCTCCACTCAGGGTTCAAACCATCAGCACAGGCATACCAACAATCTACTCCGTAGACTGTTTCACCAGGTATATCATACTTGAGTCTTGAAACGAACCACGCAATCATTCAATGATCTTCCCGATGGAAACCAAGAAACTCCAAATATCTCGCATCTCAGACAAAACTTCAAAATCCTCGTAACGTGACTGCCTCTAGTCATCTTGAATGCCCCAGACCGACACCCCGCCGAATACCTCGACTGTTCCAAAACAATCCTGATTCTCAATCTGGAAATAAAGCACTATCACACACCTCGTGTCTGATTCCTCGACCAGTCTCCCAACGTGTCATTCAAATCTCATATTGACACACTACCGGACATCTCAACTGTCCCGTAGTAGCCACGATTCTCAGTCTGAAAATAATGAACTATCACACTCCTCATCTTCGACTCCCCAACCAACGTCCCATCATGAGAATCATCATGAGAGTAGAGACCTCACTCCCGCACTCGATATCCATCATAGACAATCAGGACTATCACCCTGATATCCTCCTCTTGATCGCCCGACACTATTGCTAGCTTATGCCCTACTATACTAATATAGCGTATATTCGTGACCATCTCAGTCCCCACTGATGCCTCTCTCATGCTATAATATTACCTTGCGGCAGACATACTACCCATATACTATGGTGAAAGATCACAAAAATTGTTACTCCACACGGTTTACCTTCAAACTCAAGACAGGAAACTCAATATCTCTTCCGCTTCTTACAGGAGCGGAAATAGCGCAACTCTGGTCACAAAAAGTGACATCTCCACTATCGGCCGATTGCTCAACTCAGACCGCAATCCGCCATATAGCACCATATCTACTCATCCCTGAGTCTTGCGACTCCAAATGGCATCTCACCAATAAAACCTCTCGAAAACTGACTCGATTTCCCTCTCATGGTATGCTCCATTGAAACTCGCTTGACATGGCCGTCAGGCCCTACACTCTGTCATATCTGTTCTCAGTCTAATCAATCACGACGAGATAACTGGTAAACTCAAACGCACTAACCGCCACGAACCATGGTACTCAAACAGATCATGGTACCGAACCATGTTATCACCTTTCAATCTGCTACCTAGAATCTCTGGAATTTTCCCTGTTTCGAGTAAGGGTCCTCTGCTTTTAGTAGTACGGGACTATACTACCTACGACATCTACCCATACTTTCCACACGGATCGTCCCAGATTTCCTAAGTAGTTGTTCAACCATTCTCGATCACCAATCCCGATATACTTGGTCGCTACTCAGCGAACACTCTCCTTTATCAGCATACTCTTCAGACTATAGACACCCCTTAGGCTCTTCCTAGGTTCTCACACTTCCCTGCCATTAGCTGCTGAAGAACTCCTTATGATGCTAGCCATCTACCTCCTGAATATCATCATATTCACTTAGTAGTTGACTCCCATCATGAAGTGTTCCACAAAGAACAAAGCAAGCAGCATTCGGGCATCGAATAATCTCCACCAACATGTAAAACTACTCTAGGTTACAACTCTATTTGCTCTACTTGCTTTCAAAAGGCATCATTGAACTCTGGCTACCTCACCTCTCATGGTATCTCATTATTCTTTTCAGCAGACTCTTCAATGCTCATCTAGGTATCTCTCCTAGATTATCTCTCAACTCAGAACTCCCTCTCTAAGTGATTCCTACTAGATACTCTTGCTCAGCACATACTCAAGGCATATAACAGATAGCAACAACACCTAGGCTAAGGCATTAGAAATCAGGCAACTCTAGCCCTAATATATGAAATACCTAGCCTATCTTCTAGCATGCATCACTAATATCTCAATAGGAACTCATAACACAAACAAATAAGTAAGGGTATAATGGGAAATCACCGTTCGGTCTCTGGCTGATTGTACACACTGCTTTTTCTCGTTTTTCTCTTAGAAACTCTAGCTCATTTGGAAAAATCATTTCCTTTAAAAAAAAATTCTCAAATCCTCGATTTGAGTCCATATATACCCGAAGGTGCATCCAAATCCCTTAAACTAAGGCTCTAATACCAACTTGTAACACCGTAAATTTTCGAACAAAATTTTCATTTCAAAACACAACAAAACACATGTCACATTTCCTCAAAATCACAAATAATAACTTATCAACACATTTTTATTTAAATTTTATTTATCACAAATCCAGTATCCTTCAAACATAACTCTTTCTCTTATGTGTACAATCAAGCCGGCGCCTTCCCGATATCATGAAAAGTACCTGAAACACATATCACATAACATGGTAAGCTTGAAGCTTAGTGAGTTCCCCAAAATACAACACACATCTCAGTAGCCTCTAATGGTTATTCTCAGATAAGACCCTCCGGTCAATGTATCTCAGTGGGACCCTCCAGTCGCATCACTCGAGTCGACCCTCCGGTCCTAACTCAGGAAGCTCATAATAATAATACTCAGCATAAATCACAAAGACATAATGAACAATATCACAATACACAGATAAACACATAAGCATTCTCAATTGCACAAAGATACCACACATGGTAAGTATAGTGAGAAGACTCACCTCGAAATATAACAAGGAATAATCTCGCACGCAAAAATCTCGAACTAGCCTCCGCCTATCACATAAGGTAAATATCTCTAACTAATACTCTATTCATACTCAATACCAAAAGGTTACCCTCTCTTTCTCTTTCTAAATCTTGAACTGGGTAAAAGACCATTTTACTCCTCCATGGTCTCCATTACTCATGTATGACTAAACCCTAAAGTCAACAGAAGTCAAACTCGAGTCAACAGTCTATGTTTAACCCGACTTGCTGAGTGTATCTATGTGACTCGTCAAGTCCCCTTGTTTCTTCTGGCATATCGTGAAATTCCACCTTGACATTTCAAGGTTTCTCGCCAACTCGCCGAATCACCCATGTCCAGACTCATCGGGGTAAAACCCCAGCCGACTCGTCGAGTCCCTTCAATCTGATTTCTCATTCAGACAATTCAAAGAAGCTCTACTACTCCAAACACTAGATCTAGCATCTTAAGACTTCATTGTCCTGTAAAGCTTCAATCTTTACGTTCATAAATGGTAGTTTTGCTCCAACATACCAAAACATGCTCTCAAAATGTGTTAAGCACAATATCCTTCCTATGGGTGAATAAAGTTGGGACCTTTGGACTCTAGGGACCTCACAAGGTTCAGATCTCAAGTCTAAACCTCAAGACAACTCTGTAAGCTCGAAATACCAAATTATGGTGGCATAAACCCTAACCTTCCAAAATAAAGATATCTAACCATAAGAATGATAAAGGTGCAAGCTTTTTACCTTCCCCTTGAAGCTTTGGAGGAACTGACCCTTGATCCAATAGCTCCTCCTTGTTCCTTGCTGAAAACCTCCTCTTCTCCTCAAAATATGCATTAAAATTTCTCAAGATTAGCTTAACATTCTCTCTTTTAGCTCAAAAAGGCGACTACGGTTTCTCTCAGTGAAGTTAGTCAACTCATGAGCTGCAAATGAGGCTATAATCTCCCTTATATAGGCCCCAAACCCGGGTATTTAGGGTTTCACTACACATCACCTACTCGGCGAGTAGGCTCTCTGACTCGTCAAGTCCGCTCATTAAACCCACGCAGTCAACTCGACTCTACTCGACAATTTGGACTCACAAATCGTCGAATCACTCAATAAACCCCAAAATAAACACACCATTAATATACCTAGGATTCCGAATGTTAAGTGGAGGTACTAATTTTGATTTCTACTACCAAACTTTCTTATAATTCATCAACATTTAGGATCTTTAACCTAATTAAAAGAAAATTTTGTTTGGAATCATATTGATTAGGTCTATTTTGTAGCATGATACAATTATATTTCAACTATTTTTTAAAAGTATATATACATTATATCATCCTACTTTGCAAATCTACAATAGGATCCCAATATTTGACATTACCGGTTAGACTTTGGGCAAAAAGTTAGTTCTTCATCCTTTAATCTTTGGCTTAAGCCACTGAGTTTTTTATTCCACAAACAATATTTTATAGCAATAATTTTTTTTAATTTTTCATAAGAAACTATGTTGACCAAGTCTATTATTATCAATTTGTTTTAAGTTTAAATAAAAAACTATGTTGACCACGTCTATTATTGTCAATTTGTTTTAAGTTGAAAAGTAATCTCCTTAATCTTTGGCTTAAGCCACTGAGTTTGTTATTCGACAAACTAGATTTTATAACAAAAAAATTTTTTATTGTTTGTAACAAACTATGTTCACCAATTCTATTATTGTCAATATTAGGTATCATACAAATCAAGAAAAAAATTTGTTTCTTCAACGCCTCAATCATGAAAATAATTGTTTCTTCAACCTCTCTTTACACTCACTGTTGCCTACTTCCATCATCCATCATCCATCAGCCATAATATGTTCCATTATCCTCTCCAATGTTTTTTTTTGTTATATTATGAATCATGTATGGAATGGTGTTTTGAATATGTTTATCATGTATGCAAACTGTTTTATTTTTTCATTTCTTTCGTGTTAAAATATTTAATAATTCTAACACTTCTTAATTCACATTCTGTCATCGAACTTCCTTTGTCGAATGCTATTTGATTTCCATCTTTATTGAATTAAAAACTGTTTTTTTTTTTGGTGAAGGTGAAGTTTACACTTTTTCATTCATTAAAACAACAATCATGACAACATCATTGTCAAGGTGCATAAAACCAACATGCTGGAATATATTGATGTATTAGGCAACAATGTTTACAAATAATACGGACCATTTATGTTACAATCTCCTAAATGAACATGTATTTAATATATTCTTCCACATTGATCATAATATAATTTCACTTTCAATGTTGTTTCATATTATCATTAATAACAATTATATTTCAACTATTTTTTTAAAAGTAATACACATTATAGCATCCTACTTTGCAAATCTGCAATAGGATCCCAATATTTGACATTACCGCTTAGATTTTGGCCTTAAAGTTACTTCTTCATGCCTTAATATTTGGCTTAATCCACTGAGTTTGCTATTCCACAAACAAGATTTTATAACAATATTTTTTTTATTATTGTTAATAACAAACTATGTTAACCAAGTTTATTATTGTGAATTTGTTTTAAGTTTAAATAACAAACTATATTGACCAAGTATATTATTTTCAATTTATTTTAAGTTTAAAGGTAAGTTTCTTAATCTTTAGCTTAAGCCACTGAGTTTGTTATTCCACAAACAAAATTTATAAGAACAATCTTTTTTATTGTCCCCAACAAACTATGTTTACCAAGTCTATTATTGTTAATTTGTTTTAAGTTTAAATAACAAACTATGTTTACCAAGTCTATTATTGTCAATTTGTTTTAAGTTTAAAGGTAATTTCCTTATGACTAAAGGTATAATTGTCAACACGAGCACATACTCTACAAATTTAATTTCTTTCATGAATCTTATATTCTTATTTATACCAATAGGATCCCAATATTTGACATTACCGCTTAGATTTTAGCCTTAAAGTTACTTCTCCGTGCCTTAATATTTGGCTTAATCCACTGAGTTTGCTATTCCACAAACAAAATTGTGTAACAATATTTTTTTTATTATTGTTCGTAACAAACTATGTTGACCAAGTTTATTATTGTGAATTTGTTTTAAGTTTAAATAACAAACAATGTTGACCAAGTATATTATTTTCAATTTATTTTAAGTTTAAAGGTAAGTTCTTTAATCGTTAGCTTAACCCACTAAATTTGTTATTCGACAAACAAAATTTATAACAATAATTTTTTTTATTATCCCTAACAAACTATGTTGACCAAGTCTATTATTGTCAATTTGTTTTAAGTTTAAATAACAAACTATGTTCACCAAGTCTATTATTGTCAATTTGTTTTAAGTTTAAAGGTAATTTCCTTATGACTAAGGGTATAATTGTCAACACGAGCACATACTCTACAAATTTTAATTTCTTTCATTAATCTTATATTCTTATTTATGCAGATTATCATTCCAATTATACCGTCAATCATAAACACTTTCCAAAATCATTTTATGCATATTTTTCATGTTTCAATATAGAGAATGCAAACATTTATGATTAAATCGTTTAATAAGTAAATATTATCTTTAAATCTTTTCAAAATCATGTACCATTATCAATTTAGAAACAATCATTTAATTTAATCTTATTAAAAGGGATTTAGTTCACATATTTTTTATATATATTTTTATTTAATATAAAATCACGACATGTGTTTTCCAATTATATCTCTATATTTGTTAACCAACTTTAATTTGTTATTATCTTAACCAATATTCTTTAATTCCATTTTTGTATAATCATGAAGATTGTTATTGATTCTTCAACAACTCTATTTGCTAGAGGTGTTAGCAAAACTGTTATTTTCATATGTTTGGCAAATGGATAATGGTTACTTTTGATTTTTTACCATATCACATTAGACAAACCTCACAATGGCAGATGTGTTCATTAAAATTAGTAAGATATAAGTTTTTTTTAGAATGGTATATGAATTATTTTAAATTAATATATATTTTTATTTTAATATTTCATATATGTTATATATGTTAGGACATTTAATAAAATTATGCGCTATAGAGCATAATATAAATTTAAAATCCATTTATAGGTTAAAATTTGTGTAATACACATGCTGGTAACATAAATGAGTAAAAATAACAACGTACTTTGAAAGTATGTGGCTATAAATAACAAAAATTGTTCATGTTAGTATCTTTTTTTAATAATATTTTTTATAGTTTTTATAACTCAATAAAATTATATAGTTCGGGACATAACCCTAAAATAACAATCGAAATTATATAGGTTTGTTCATGACCGTAAAACAACAATCGAAATCATATAGGTTTTGTTCATAACCCTAAAATAACAAAGTATACTTCGAAATTTAAAAAAAAGAAATAATATTTAAATAATAAATTTCAAATACGTTTGTATGATTTTTATTCATTCCTCCCCGTTTAACACGGGTTATAACGTAGTTATTCTCACCGGAATGCGTCCAAAATCATACACGATCAAATGTGTGATGGGTTTGACTTACAATAAATCTCAGCCCTTAGTTTTTGTTTACGTTTTCATCCATAGGATCTGGATTCTGCATGTTTTCAGAATCTGATTTCTTGCATTTTGTAACGATTACTTCATTTATATCTAATTATTTTTTTGCCTTTTCCAATGTGTAGATCAATCATAGTGTTTCAAATATGTAACATACAAATGAGAAAATCCCAAAACATTCATCTTTATTTTGTTTTCCTACTAGAAATGAAGAGACACACAACATCTTATGTTTTGTGCATAATCGTCCTTTTGAAGTAAAAGTAAATGGTTTATTAAATCTTAAAAAAAAAAAAAAAAAAAAAAAAAAAAAAAAAAAAGTCGAGATGGTCCAGAGCTAAAACATAATTTTAATTTGGTTGCCAAAAGCTTTTTAATATTTTCATTTTTCATTATGAAGGATTAATATAGTAATGGAAAACTATCATTTGGTGAATAAGGAGGTACCATGGCTAATTAGGTAATCCCATGCAATGTGGTTTTGAAGATTAATTAGGTTTAAGATTTGTTTGGTGCCTCTAGAACCCTTGATGATACCCTTTCATGTGTAATTTTCATTCCTATTTTTTTATTCAATATTAGATTGTTTGGAAGTGACATATATGAAAACGTTTTTTAAACCTTGAACATGTAAAATGTGTCATGATGAAGTTGTGGAGGCTCCGGTTCTCGAGGTTCTACCGATTTCAACTTGACCATGCTTTTTATTTTTTTATATTATGTGTTTTATTTTTATCTTTGTTTGTTTTCAACTTTATATACAAATGAATGATGTTTTGACCTATTACCATAAGCTAATCAATCATTATACTTTAAAAATGCTAATTAATTACTATTGTTGGCAAATAGAACTGGATATATTTCTTGGTTAATTTCATTGAATCACCAACCTACATGGTTTAGCCTCAATGTGAATAGTTTTTTCTACCCTTGAAATTGATGAAAAATTACATCCGTGGACCTTCAGTCTGATGAATTTCTTTATATTGCTCGAAGATGAGCATTAGCATGTCAAGATTAGAATTTTTAGCTCAAGCTTTGCAATCAATAGTCATTGCCTTAATTAGTTTTTATGGTAAGTGTTGTTGATTTTTCATATTGATGCTTTAAGTATTTAAAATAAAAAGATCACATAACTTTTATTGATATGTATTGCATCCAGGTCCATGGTAATGGTTATTTGGAAAGTAAGATAGATACTCTTAACTTTAGCCTATACGTTTTATACATTTGAGCTTTATGTTAATTAATATGCAATTTTGGTTGATTGAAACAAAAATAAGGAAATGATAGTAGAAAACATTAGAGTTATAGATTAATTTAAGAAAAATAAGGAAATGTTCAAATCTATATTCAGTTCAACTGCCAATATTGGCACAATTGCTGATTAGGTACTAAATTATTTGTAATCTTACTTTTAGAATGATTTTACAAAGAAACTCCATGAGTTTTTGTGACAACCCGAAATTTTCATTCGTACAAACCCTATAGTCCAGAATTTCAATTAAAAGTTAAATATTTTTCTACTAAATTTTAGCCGGTTTAAAGTCTGTTTGAGTATTTTTATTAATTATTCATAAAACGATTGGAGAAAAGGAAGTGATTTCTAAAATATCGGGATAACAATGGAACAATCAACACCTAGGATTGGTGTTCACGGCCAAACAAGGAGGGTTTGGGCCGTGAACTCTCTTAGGGCCACAAACCCATGCCTTAGGCATGAGTTTACTCTCCATTCTTTCACTTCCTCATTTCCAAACTCAAGAACACTTACCATTTTCACTCAAGTAGCATCCCGTTCTTCACCCAATCTTCTGAAAACGTAAGTGTTTCTTAACTGGATTTGTTGTTATAACCTGACATCTAGTGATTATACATCATTTCATCCATTCATTCTTGATATTCACTTAGATCTTCAAGTGTTCTTCAAAAAACCAAGCACACCAAGAACACACACTAGTGTTCTTGGACCATAAACACCAAAACAAGCCTCTATCTTGTAAGTACACTTGCCCTAGCTTCTTGTGTGCTTGACTTGTTTACACTTAGAAAACATCAAGAAACACATGATCCTTCCTTGAAGTGTTTAGGACCTTAAACAACAAAGAAACCATGTCCCGATAAGAGTTTACGGCCGTAAACACATAAGGATATGGTCCTTAGGCCACAAACTCTACAAAGTGGTGATATTCTGCCCTAAATGCTTGGACTTGATCAATGGATGCTCAATCTTGACTTATAAGACCTCAAAACACCAAATGGAACTTAGTACCATGAGTTTACAGCCATAAACTGATGGGGTAATGACCATGGGCCGTAAACTCCACAAGGAGTGTTCCTTGGGCCATAAACTCCAATGTCATGCCATAAAACCTTTTGACGCAACCCTTTGGTAGCTATAACACGTAAATCAAAGTGTTTCCATGTCCTAGGGTGTTTTAACTTGGTTAATTAGTTGTTAAATGACTAATTAGATACAGATATGTTTTATTATATGTTAACTAGGATCACTGTGTGTGTTCAAGTCCTCACCTGGCACTTAGCATCCTTTGCCAATCCTACTATCGCATCACTCATTTCAGGTGAGTTCATACCCCTTAAAGAACCTTTTAAATGCTTTTTCATGCATTTAAATGCTTTTATGGGGGGGGGGGGGGGGGAATAAAAGTTGAATATTATAGTTATTATATCAATCACATGTGATTAGTAACTATCAAACAGATGGAGTTACTATACTTTCAAATCGTCTTATCAAACAAACTACTTTTAAATCGTTTTATAAAGTGACATTCAAGTCATTATTGTTTATTTTTTCAAACCCTTTAAATTTATTACAAAACCTCTTTTCAACTTATGTATTGTTAAAAACCATATCTATACTGTGACAACCCAACGTTAAATCCGTTATATAATTCCGTTTCCACTAACGGAATATGTCATTTATAAAAGTTCTGTAATTTGGAGTCATAAAATAAATGAATATTTAATTATTTATTTATATTTCATGTGATTATCATTTTAGTAAAAATAAATATAACTCGTTAATGTTAGTTCCATTTAACGAAATAAAGTTATATTATGTTTCAACCACTTAACCCAGGTAAAAAGTTTAAACCCCGTAAAACTTTAGCATCGGGTAGTCGTGTACCAGGTGCAATACCCGAGGCATATATAAGGAAGGTGAACACCTCTTTGAACTCTTCTACCACTCAAACTCTCTCTCTCACTACTTTCTCTCTCTAGCTCATTTTCGGCTCTAAAACCGCAATTTCCGGCTCCCAAACGTAAGATTTTCCTCCCTAACTTGTTCTAAACATGCATCATTGTTATAATAGCTCAAAAATAGTATGAATGGGACATGAACAAGGAGTTTACGGCCTAAGAAGCTCCTTAGGCCGTAAACACCCAAAAGGTGCCAAAAAGTCCCAAATTTCCTTCTTTTAAGCTTGGATACTAGTTAGGGATTTTACCTAGGAGTGTTTGAGCATCAAAACCATAAATTCTAGGGCATTAAAGAGGGTTTACGGCCCAAGCACATGCTTAGGCTGTAAACACCCTTTTTCCATGTAAAAAGGCCCCAAACACTCTTCCAAATCATTTTAGGCTTGAGATATGATTTAAGGGAATTCCAATCCGAGTTTTGGGCATTAAAACTTCATGATTTGTGGGGTAACTTAGAGTTTACAGCCCAAGCATAAGCTTAGACTGTAAACTCCACCAAACCTCACCAAATGAGGGTTTAAACCCCCCCTAATTAGCCCTAGACCTTCACTATAAAATTAAAGGGATTGATTTAAGGGCCATAACATCAAAATTGGGGAGTGAACAAGAGTTCACGGCCAAGCCATGAGGCTTATGGTTGTAAACTCCCAAGGAGTGGCCTTTGGGCCATAAACTCCAAGGGAGTAAACTCTTGGACTCCCTAGTACCCTCTTTTTGGTCTTGTACAATCCCCGAGAACCACTTTTAACCTATAAGACCTCAAATCGATTTTAGGATATGTAAATGTTTTAATAAAAAGTATAACTAACTAATTACTTGTAAAACATATATCTCATATGTTAATAGGGTCTTAAAAGGTGTACAAGTCCTTAATTGACACCAAACGCTCAACCGACACTTCCACCCGATTTACCCGATTTACTCGATTTCAGGTGAGTTCATACCCCTTAATGAACCTTTCTAATGTTTTCATATGTTTTAGGGGTCATACAAGTCAAATATACATTTTTATGCAAGTGAATCACATGTGATTTACTACCCGTAGTTCAAATCACATGTGATTTATCACTATGCTTTATAAAAGAACCTTACGTTTTCAAAACTACTTTGGATAAATAAACTATTTTCTAAATGCTTTCTTTGGTCAAAATTTTTATTAAATTACTTTTCTTTTAAAATGTATCCACACTAGTATATTTATATAAGTAAGACTAGAAGGACTTAGGACTGATAGCTCGCCTTATTTGTTGTTCTTGTTTGATTGTGGGCTTAGGGTATTTATTATCCGTCCGACTGTCGTTGATTTCTTAGTTATATATCATGTATATGGGTGTTAGGTACGAGCATTTTCATCTCATTCAATGCCTATATTACTTAATTGCCAAGAAATATACACACTAAGTTAACTATAATAGGTATAGTTAAGGCCACTACTACTCGTTACACTACTATTATACATACTATAATTCATACTATTACAAAACGATACACGAATAAGAGAACACACTATGAACTACATAAAAGACTACTACACTATATTACAAGAGAAAGCACTAATCCGGAAGATAACACACTAACTCTCTACAAGATACTCTATGCGCTACCTATTGTGACTAGAGCTTTCCGGAAGGAAGGCAGCGTTACATGTATAGATCTATACGGGGCAGACACTATTATATCCCAACTGTTAACCTCTGTCCGAGCCAAACAGGCCTAGGGATGGCACTACTTCACTACACTATGTATGACCGGGAGGTCATGGTATCCTCTATTGTTCACACTATTGGTCACATAAAAGGAATACACGGTATCCATACTAAAATACTAAGACTAAAGTCTAAGTTAATATCCCGAAGTAAATAAGTATCTATTATTAATGGGAGTTTGCACCATTAATACTGACAACAGGCATAACTTTTCCTCTATCTACACTACATACTAGAGATTTTAGTACCAGACTTTTACAACAAATGGTTTTCAATGATAAAACTTACATGCAACTTAGAGTTTTTCACTTGCGATGTATTTTCTGGAAAATATAGGATTTTCTAGGGTTTTCTACTACTTATAAATGTAAATTGAAGTTTTTCACACTATAAGTTTTAATGCATTTTATACAAAATTTACACTAAATTCTTATGAACTCACCAACTTTATGCTGATACTCGTTTTCAAAATAACTTGTATCCTCAGGTCAAAGATAGACAGGTACAGGTGCAGCATTTTGGATAAGATGGAGCATACAAGATCCATCTTTTGTTTTTGTATTACTTTTGGTGTCTATTGAAACTTTACAAAACACACTTGTAATTAAACTCACTATGTAATGAAATGGTTGTATGTTTCTTTTTTACTATTATGCAATTGTGATGATACTGTAGATGACGTCCTCCACCCCGAAACGTATTCCGCCGTTATCGGTTTTGGGGTGTGACAGATTGGTATCAGAGCATTGTTTATAGTGAATCAAGTATATCAACCTATAAAAGATATACGAACTATAAACACTTCGGGACTAAAACACTCTGACCAAGAATATATACTATTAAGTATTTAAAAGATTTAACTAAGTATATATACACACACCTCTATAAAACACAGAAGTCAGTATCGCACTAGAACAGAACAAAAGTATTTAGATTGTTGGACAGTACAATTGGGCTTAGATATATATGGTCACATCTAGGGGGATGTATCCTGATCAACTACATTTTCTTAGGAGTGACTAGCATGTGCCTAAGTTTGGTTGTGGAGTTGCAACAAGTCTAAAACTTACCAACACTACCACAATAACGTTAGCATAAAAATACTATAGGAATATTCTGTACCTCTAAAATATACATATGTGAGAACCAAAAAGGGTCATTATTAGTGGAGCAATAGTTGCTAAATGGATACTTTACGGTTACCTGTGACTAGGGCGTTATAGACTTAGAATCTGTGATCTTTGCTTTACTTCATGTTCCTTGTTTGGTTGTGGATTTAGAGTTAGGGTCAATTATTCGATGGACAATCCTGCCCCGGTCACATGTAATTAGTATGCATTATGCAAGTATTGGTCTAACTCGTGACGATCATCTTATAAGTATTTTAGGCTAGTGCGTCTATTAATCTTCCTTTCCCCTTTTCTCGCGTAGATATCATGGCTGGCTTCCACCTTCCCGGCGATCCGTACTACCCAAACCAGGGCAATGGTGGATGGCTCGATGAAGAGTCAGACGATGATCACCAGATCCCTCTGGATGGCCACCGAGCAGAAGGCTTTTCGGATAGCTCCGACTTCGAGCCAGAAGTTAACAACCTACCTCCTGGAGCTCCGAGCCCCAACCCCCGTCCGGCATTTCATGGTCCCACTCCCCTGTGGGAAATATCCTTGAACCGATGAAGCGAGGAGCAGGGCGAGCCTTTACCTTACAACGGAGACCGAAGCTTCTACAACATAAGCGAAGGAGGATCAGTGGATTGGGTTGTACCCATCATGGTCCGAAGGATTGCCAGGAATGTCGAGCAGGGTCATGCAGCCATTGGTCGGGTTGTAGAAGTGAATGCCAATTCGAATCTCAACACTGTTAGCATCCGCCAACTTGAAGAAGCCATGGATAGGACAAGGAGGACCAACGAGGCTCTGCAGCATCAGCTAGCTGCATCCCGAGCCGAAGTTAGGGAACTCCGAGCACGTCAAAGGGATCATGAACGACACCTTCAGGAAGTTATGCGTCAACTACCAGATCTGAGGGTTCGCCCAACAAGTAACTGTCGCCTGTAGAAGACGTCTAGTTACCTCACTCTTTTGTCTAAAGGACAAGCCTTTCCTCTCTATGTTTCGTAGATCACTTGTCTGTAAACATTCCTAGCTTAAAAGTACTCTAATTAGACCTCTAGACTGCCAACATTTTCCTTATGGTTTGATGTAAGACCTACTGTTAGGTCACTTTTCATGAACTTGTATTACATCATTAATACTAGTAATTTGGCAGTTAACTACTCTATTGCTATGACTCTCATTCTGATCTTTGGATTATGTTGATTTAATCCATGAAACACTCTATTCATATTCGCAATAGACTCTTACTATTGCTATCATTTCTATGATCTTCCAGTGAAAGATGCCTCCATGAAAGCGTCCAAGCAGAGGAAGACCAGCAACTCAAACCCCTCCTCCACCACCTCCTCCTCCGCAGTTCGATCCAGTGTTGTTCCAAACGGCTGTGACTACAGCTGTGAAAACAACCATGGCTCAAATGAACTTCGGTGATGCGAGCAGTAGCAACTCTAGATTTGGTGAAGTCCATCAAAGAGTGCAGGGATGCACATATAAGGACTTCATGAACTGCAAACCTACCTTCTTCGATGGTACCGGAGGAATTTTGGCATTGTCTCAATGGTTCGAAAGAACCGAAGCTGTCTTTGAAATGTGCTCTTGCCCCGAAGAGAGCAAAATCAAGTTTGCTACTGCTACCCTCACTAACAGGGCCTTGACATGGTGGAACGGCCATGTCAGTGCACTCTTCTTGGTAACAGCCAATGCCATGGGTTGGGACACTCTAAAAGATCTCATGAGAAGGGAGTACTGCCCTAGGGACGAAATTCAAAAACTTGAGGAGGAACTCTGGAACCTCAAGATGAAAGGGACCGACATAATAGCTTACACGGCCAGGTTTTGCGACTTGGCGGCTATGTGTCCCAACATGATCCCATCTGAAAGCAAGAAGATTGAATGATACATATGGGGTTTAATGCCCCTGTATCGAGGAAATGTTCTAGCGTCACGCCCTACCACTTTTGATAGTGCCAAGGAATTGGCCCAGAGTCTAATCAATCACGATTCATCTGACAGAAAGAGGAAGCGTTTGGATAAGAAGAAAGGCAGGAAAACTCAAACCTCATCCAAGGACCAGCAAATTGTGGCCGTCCATGCTGCCACCACTCCAGCCGCACCTGCACCAACAAGAGCTTACGTTGGGAACCTGCCCAAGTGTCCCAAGTGCCCTTTCCACCATCACGGCCCATGACGTGAATTGCAGTGTTCCAACTGCGGCCGGAAGGGCCATACTGTCCGATTTTGTTGGGCCCCACCCAAACCTCTCTTGCAAGTTCCCGGCTCGGGAGTGACCCCAACCTGTTACGACTGCGGTGAAGCTCGTCATTTCAAGAAAAACTGTCCGAAGGCTGGGAATGCTGGGGGAACTGGAAGACTACTCTCTATTGGTCACAGCGAGGCAACAGCGGATCCCACAGTAGTCACGGGTATGTTTCTTCTCAACAACTCTTATGCTTGTGTCTTATTCGATAGTGGTGCAGAAAGAAGCTTCATAAACCAAAACTTTAAACACTTACTCAAACAATCCCCACAACCACTAAAAGAAACATTCGTCGTAGAAATGGCTAATGGAAAGACCGAAAGCTCTAATGAAATTTACATAGATTGTACCCTCACTTTAGACGATCATTCATTCCCAATCGATCTCATACCGGTCTCGATCAAGAGTTTCAATGTCATTGTTGGCATGGACTGGTTGAGTCTTCATCCCGCTGATATTCTATGCTTCGACAAAGCCATCCGCCTAAATTCACCGAATCGCGAAACTCTGCTAATCTACGGAGACAAACCTGATACGAGTCTCCGTATCATCTCAAGTATTCAAGCCCAGAAGTACTTGCGCAAGGAATATCGCTCCTTTCTTGCACACATCGTCGACTCATGCCAGAAAGTGAAAGATCCAAAAGACATCCTCGTTGTATGCGATTTCCCTGACGTCTTTCCGGACGACCTTCTAGGTTTACCTCCCAAACGTCAGGTTGAGTTCAGAATCGACCTAGTCCCAGGAGCTACTCCCGTAGCTAAGTCGCCCTATCGTTTAGCGCCTGCCGAGATGCAAGAACTATCTGGTCAACTTAACGAGCTGCTCAGCAAGGGCTTTATAAGACCGAGCTTCTCACCCTGGGGAGCTCCGGTCTTGTTCGTGAAGAAGAAAGACGGATCGTTCCGTGTGTGCATCGATTATAGGGAGCTCAGCAAACTCACGGTCAAAACCCGCTACCCTCTTCCTCGTATAGATGACCTATTCGACCAACTACAAGGGGCGAGTTACTTTTCCAAGATTGATCTTAGGTCCTGGTATCACCAGTTACGAGTCCTTGAGGAGGATGTTCCGAAGACAGCCTTCCGAACTCGTTACGGGCACTACGAGTTCGTAGTGATGCCTTCGGACTGACTAACGCACCCACAGTGTTCATGGACTTGATAAATAGGGTGTGTCGTCCATACTTAGACCAGTTCGTCATCGTCTTTATTGATGATATACTCGTCTACTCTCGGAGTGAGGAAGAGCATAGAAATCATCTACGACGAGTCTTGGAAACCATGCGATCGGAGAAGTTATACGCAAAGTTCTCTAAGTGAGAATTTTGGATCCGAAGAGTTGAATTCTTAGGACACGTGGTTAGTGAGGAAGGAATCCATGTAGACCCGTCCAAAATTAAAGCCATCGAGAACTGGTCAGCACCAAAGACGCCTACGGAAATTCGTCAGTTTCTAGGCCTCGCTGGCTACTACTATAGATTCATTCAGAACTTCTCTCGGATTGTGAAACCTCTCACTACGTTAACATACAAAGGAGTACCATTTGACTGGGAGGAGAAACAGGAGAACGCATTCCAGACCCTGAAACGAGCCCTATGCACCGCACCGGTGTTATCCCTTCTTGAAGGAACAGAAGATTTTCTGGTATACTGTGATGCATCGAAACAAGGGCTCGGGTGTGTCTTGATGCAACGAGTTAAGGTCATCACCTATGCCTCAAGAGAGCTGAAGACACACGAGATCAACTACACCACGCACGACCTCGAGTTAGGGGCGGGTGTTTTCGCTCTAAAGTCTGGAGACATAACCTGTATGGGACGAAGAGCACAATATACACTGACCATAAAAGTCTCCAACACATACTGAACCAAAAGGAGCTCAATATGAGGCAACGACGGTGGGTCGAACTACTCAATGATTACGACTGCGAGATTCGCTATCACCCGGGAAAAGTGTCACACCCCCAAACCTGAACGGCGGAAACGTTCGGGGGCGGATGACTTCATGTGGTAACGTAACAAATGAATACATAGTAAAGAAAGCAATACAACCATCATATATATAATTGAAAGTTTACATTTGTCAAAAGTTACATGTTCAAAACCAATTACAATATGATGTCAAAATACGAGATTAAACTGGCGCCGCAGCATCCCTTCATCAAAAGCAAAATGAATACCTGAAATTTACTGAATTCCTGGGACATACAAGTAAATTTTGAAAGAGTAGATCAGCATTTAAGCTGGTGAGTTTCATAAGTATTTAAATGACAATGTTTGAATGAAATGAAATGTTTTGTCTTTGTTTGTTTGTGTTTAGAAAATCCTATATTTTCTACTAGTATAATAGTAGCCTTCACTCAAGACCAATGTTTGTTTCTAAAATGTATGTAAGTGTAAAATAACCAATGAGTTTGAAAACCTTGTAAATCAATGCATTTTTAATACCCCTTGTGAGTTTTATAACCATACTATTGACTCGAAATGCCTATATGCAACGTTCTTCAGGCGTTGGAATGTTATGACGTTGGTCACCCCAAACGGTGGACTGCAGCTAACAGTCAGGGCGCGGGTTGTCAAGCCCGTATAGATCTATATACAAACACCACGCTCCCCCTCCAAGGGATTTTGGTATATAATACAGGACTTGAAATGTGTACTCGAACGTACATGAAGTTAGTGTCTCACAAAACCGTGGTATAAAAACAGATCTACTTGTTAAAATGTTACGTTTGTTCTTGTATACGAAAGTAAACTTCTTGAAATTCATGTTTCTAGTACATAAGAGTTAGAAATTTTGTTCGTAAAACTATACCTATTATAGTTTTCTAAAAGTGTGTCTTGTTTGTTTAGAAATACCTAGAAAAGAAATCACTTGTTTATGAAAGCATAGATTTTTGGTGTAGAGTCCAAGATAGACAAGAATAATCTAAGAAAAGTTTAGTTTATACATGCATTACAACAATTTTATATTTCAAAAGATAGAATGCTATTTTAACATATGTTATATATATGAAAGTTCCTTATAAAGTTTGTAAATCGCATGTGATTTGGATATATAAAAGCATATAAAAGAGTTTCTTTATGTAACACACGATAATACTCGTGTGTTTTACTTGCAATCCCCCCCCCCCTTGAAAGCATATAAAAGAATTTAAAGAATATTTAAAAGGTAGATTAAGGGGTATGAACTCACTTGAAAGTTTGAAGATAGCGAGATGGGAAACCGGGCAGAGTTTCGTCTTGGGAAACGGATTTTCCTCGGGATTCTCGGGAATCTCGGGAGTAAAATCGACCCTCGGGACTTGAGCAAAAAGACCAGAGCTTCGGGTTTGAACGGGCACGGAAAACGAGGCAAGATTGAGAGAGAGAGAGGAGAGAAATGAGCCCTTTTCTCGGAAGCCCTCGCATCCTATTTATAGGAAGGCTGAACCGCCTCGGTACGCGGGGCGTACGCTCGTACGCAGCGCGTACGCGTACCTCCTGCATGACCGAAGCCTCGACTGCCTCAGCTTCGGATGGGACGGGTTGTTGGGTACGCGGGTCGGATGGGACGGCGGGTCGGACGGGACAGCAAGTCGGACGGGTCGGATACTTCGGACGGGTCGGACGGGTCGGATGCCTCGGATAGGGCGACGTGGACGATCAGAGGCCAAGTTTCTCGGGTACGCAGGGCGTACAGGGGTACGCAGCGCGTACCCGGATGAGGACGCTGACTCCTCTTCGGATAAGGTCCGAATTTTGAATTAAATAAATATATAATTTATTTAATAAACTTCAAAAATTCATATCTTCTTCATACGAACTCCGTTTTCGATGGTCTTTATATCCACGCGTAGGTGAGACTACGCTCTACAACTTTCGTTTAGACTCCGACGGCAAATTCCGAAATTATTTTATTATTATTTATTTTAAACTCATCGTGTTTAAGGAATTTCTTTGAAAATTCATAACTTCTTTATCTGATGTCGGTTTTTGCCAGACTTTTTACCGCTGGAATACCATTTTCGAGACCTTCGATTCTCGTTTAGGTCATTCCGGCCAAAAGTCGCTCGATTTCCGATTCGAGTTTTTAGCTGTCTGTTGCTAAGCCGAACTTGGAAAAATCATAACTTCGCTATATGAAGTCGGATTTGGGCGTTCTTTTCACGTACGATCATGGTTCAAAGACATTTAAACATAGAAGGAAATTAAATAGAACTTTTTGCACATTTTATTATGAAAGTAAATTTTATTACTCAAAAGTGGTTACAATACTTGACCCTTTTTGGTCATTACAAAGAGTTGAAATATCGGGTTGTCACAAAAAGCCAATTTAGTAGTAGATGTGCTGAGTAGAAAAGAGTATTCTGGCCGAAGAGTCAAGTCACTAACAATGACTATCCATTCACATCTATCCGCATAGATTAAGGAGGCTCGGCTCGAAGCCTTAAAGCCTGAGAATGTGGCGGGTGAATCCCTATGTGGGATGGATAAGAACTTGGAGGTCAAGGGTGACGGAGCCTATTATCTCAATGACTGAATCTAGACTCCACGCCATGGTGGTTTCAGAGACTTGGTCATGAAGGAAGCACACAACACTCGATACTCCGTTCACCAAGGTTCAGATAAGATGTATCTGGATCTCAAAAAGCTATACTGGTGGCCTAACATGAAAGCAGAGATTGCTACCTTTGTGAGTAAATGCCTTACTTGCGCAAAGGTCAAGGTTGAATACCAGAAGCCATCAGGTCTCCTCCAACAACCAGAGATACCGGAATGGAAGTGGGAGAGGATTACCATGGATTTCATAACCAAGCTACCCAAGACAACGGGTGGATTGGATACCATATGGGTCATCGTCGATAGATTGACCAAATCCGCGCACTTCCTACCCATCAAGGAAACAGACAAGATGGAGAAACTCACAAGAACATACATTAAAGAGATAGTTCGACTACATGGTGTCCCTGTATCTATTATCTCGGATAGAGATAGTAGGTTTACTTCGAGATTTTGGCAATCACTGTAAAAAGCATTAGGGACGAGGCTGGACATAAGTACAACCTACCATCCGCAGACTGACGGACAAAGTGAGAGGACGATCCAAACCTTAGAGGATATGCTGCGAGCATGTGTGATTGACTTTGGTAAGGCGTGGGATACACACTTACCCCTTGTGGAGTTTTCCTACAACAAAAGTTATCATACGAGCATCAAGGCAGCCCCGTTTGAAGCCCTTTACGGTCAGAAGTGTAGATCCCCTCTGTGCTGGGTTGAGGTGGGTGACACTCAATTAGCTAAAGGACAATTCCCTGGCAGCGCTCACACGGGTCCAGAAATCATCCGAGAAACGACCGAGAAGATTGTACAGATTCGCGAACGATTAAAAGCCGCTAAGGACCGACAGAAAAGCTACGTAGACAAACAACGAAAACCCTTGGAATTCCAGGTGGGAGATCGAGTCCTGTTGAAAGTCTCACCTTGGAAGGGCACAATACGCTTTGGAAAGCGTGGAAAGCTGAACCCAAGATACATAGGGCCTTTCGAGATTCTCACTAGAATCGGCCCCGTAGCGTACATACTCAACCTACCCCACGAGCTAAGTAACATACACTCTACCTTCCACGTCTCGAACCTGAAAAAGTGCTTATCTGACGAAACCCTGGTGATCCCACTAGACGAGATCGAAATTGACAAAAGCCTCAACTTTTTGGAAGAACTTGTGGAAATCATGGATCGAGAGGTTAAACGAACGAAACAAAGCTGCATCCCAATTGTGAAGGTTCGATGGAACGCCAAAAGAGGACCAGAGTTCACTTGGGAGCGCGAAGATCAAATGAAGCTTAAATACCCCCATCTCTTCGCTTAGTAGTACTGTAATAACTTAACTGTTTGAATTCAAAATTTCGGGACGAAATTCCCTTAACGGGGGGATGATGTGACAACCCAACGTTAAATCTGTTATATAATTCCGTTTCCACTAACAGAATATGTCATTTATAAAAGTTTCGTAATTTGGAGTCGTAAAATAAATGAATATTTAATTATTTATTTATATTTCATGTGATTATCATTTTATTAAAAATAAATATAACTTGTTAATGTTAGTTCCATTTAACGAAATAAAGTTATATTATGTTTCAACCACTTAACCCGGGTAAAAAGTTTAAACCCCGTTAAACTTTAGCATCGGGTAGTCGTGTACCAGGTGCAATACCCGAGGCATATATAAGGAAGGTGAACACCTCTTTGAACTCTTCTACCACTCAAACTCTCTCTCTCTCACTACTTTCTCTCTCTAGCTCATTTTCGGCTCTAAAACCGCAATTTCCGGCTCCCAAACGTAAGATTTTCCTCCCTAACTTGTTCTAAACATGCATCATTGTTATAATAGCTCAAAAATAGTATGAATGGGACATGAACAAGGAGTTTACAGCCTAAGAAGCTCCTTAGGCCGTAAACACCCAAAAGGTGCCAAAAAGTCCCAAATTTCCTTCTTTTAAGCTTGGATACTAGTTAGGGATTTTACCTAGGAGTGTTTGAGCATCAAAACCATAAATTCTAGGGCATTAAAGAGGGTTTACGGCCCAAGCACATGCTTAGGCTGTAAACACCCTTTTTCCATGTAAAAAGGCCCCAAACACTCTTCCAAATCATTTTAGGCTTGAGATATGATTTAAGGGAATTCCAATCCGAGTTTTGGGCATTAAAACTTCATGATTTGTGGGGTAACTTAGAGTTTACGGCCCAAGCATAAGCTTAGACTATAAACTCCACCAAACCTCACCAAATGAGGGTTTAAACGCCCCTAATTAGCCCTAGACTTTCACTAGAAAATTAAAGGGATTGATTTAAGGGCCATAGCATCAAAATTGGGGAGTGACCAAGAGTTCACGGCCAAGCCATGAGGCTTATGGCTGTAAACTCCCAAGGAGTGGCCTTTGGGCCGTAAACTCCAAGGGAGTAAACTCTTGGACTCCCTAGTACCCTCTTTTTGGTCTAGTACAATCCCCGAGAACTACTTTTAACCCATAAGACCTCAAATCGATTTTAGGATATGTAAATGTTTTAATAAAAAGTATAAGTGACTAATTACTTGTAAAACATATATCTCATATGTTAATAGGGTCTTAAAAGGTGTACAAGTCCTTAATTGACACCAAACGCTCAACCGAGACTTCCACCCAATATACCCGATTTACCCGATTTCAGGTGAGTTCATACCCCTTAATGAACCTTTATAAGGTTTTCGTATGTTTTAGGGGGGGGATACAAGTCAAATATACATTTTCATGGAAGTGAATCACATGTGATTTACTACCCGTAGTTCAAATCACATGTGATTTATCACTATGCTTTATAAAAGAACCTTACGTTATCAAAACTAATTTGGATAAATAAACTATTTTCTAAATGCTTTCTTTGGTCAAGATTTTTATTAAATTACTTTTATTATAAAATGTATCTACAGTAATATATTTATATAAGTAAGACTTGAAGGACTTAGGATTGATAGCTCGCCTTATTTCCTGTTCTTGTTTGATTATGGGCTTAGGGTATTTGTTATCCGTCCGACTGTCGTTGATTTCTTAGTTATATATCATGTATATTGGTGTTACGTACGATCATTTTCATCTCATTCGATGCCTATATTACTTAATTGCCAAGAAACATACACACTAAGTTAACTATAATAGGTATAGCTAAGGCCACTACTACTCGTTACCGCTACTACTATACATACTATAATTCATACTATTACAAAACGATACACGAATAAGAGAACACACTATGACTACATAAAAGACTACTACACTATGTTACAAGAGAAAGCACTAATCCGGAAGATAACACACTAACTCTCTACAAGATACTCTATGCGCTACCTATTGTGACTAGAGCTTTCCGGAAGGAAGGCAGCGTTACATGTATAGATCTATACGGGGCAGACACTATTATATCCCGACTGTTAACCTCAGTCCGAGCCGAACAGGCCTAAGGATGGCACTACTTCACTACACTATGTATGACCGGGAAGGTCATGGTATCCTCAATTGTTCACACTATTGGTCACATAAAAGGAATACACGGTATCCATACTAAAATACTAAGACTAAAGTCTAAGTTAACATCCCGAAGTAAATAAGTATCTATTACTAATGGGAGTTTGCACCATTAATACTGACAACAGGCATAACGTTTCCTCTATTTACACTACATACTGGAGATTTTAGTACCACACGTTTACAACAAACGGTTTTCAATGATAAAACTTACATGCAACTTAGAGTTTTTCACTTGCGATGTATTTTCTGGAAAATATAGGATTTTCTAGGGTTTTCTACTACTGATAAATGTAAATTGCAGTTTTTCACACTATAAGTTTTAACGCATTTTATACAAAATTTACACTAAATTCTTATGAACTCACCAGCTTTATGCTGATACTCATTTTCAAAATAACTTGTATCCTCAGGTCAAAGATAGACAGGTACAGGTGCAACATTTTGGAGAAGATGGAGCATACAAGATCCATCTTTTGTTTTTGTATTACTTTTGGTGCCTATTGAAACTTTACAGAACACACTTGTAATTAAACTCACTATGTAATGAAATGGTAGTATGTTTCTTCTTTTTACTATTATGCAATTGTGATGATACTGTACATGACGTCCTCCACCCCGAAACGTATTCCGCTGTTATCGGTTTTGGGATGTGACATATACACTTATGTAGTAGGTATATACTTATGTATTTGATAAGATGGCTGTGATTTCAGCTCCAACACCTTGTTTAGCAAAGGTGTATTAACATACATGGACACTTCAAACTACATTACTAGTAAACTATACTAGGTATATTTTAGGAGATACTACTTACTATTCCCAGTACAATTGGAACATACAAGAGTTAGTTCATTTATGGGTCTATAAAAATGTTCTACATACTATATGAAGAGACACTAATATATACTATATGAAGAGATACTATTACATACTATATGATGAGATAATATTACATATTATATGAGTAGATACTATTATATACGTACTAGACTAACCATTCTACACCCAATTATTAGCTACAGAGGGAGAATGCACATCGACGGATGTCTACGGTTAATACTATTCAGCAAATTACTCTGCCGTGTTTATCCTAGTACCAAAGGATAATATTCCAATGATTATATTATTTTCCCTTTTACTTTCATTGTGTGACACATTCACTTAAACCATGAGGTAGACTATATATTTTGATAATAATAGTTACATGGGGAAATACCTTCATTCATATGGAGTAGAAAACCTCCAAAACTATTGAGTATGGGTAGAATACTACATTTTATACTAGTAGGAAATATAGGATTTTCTAGGATTTTCATACTAATATGAACTTTTTCATCAAACATTTGCAAGTCTTTCCTTACATTTTTACAAATCAAAGACACTAAAATACTTATGAGTTCACCAGCTTAAATGTTGATCTATGCTTTCAATATAACTTGTATTCTCAGGTCATCAGTAGACAGGTACCGGTGTTAGGTTTTTTAGAAGACGGAGCAAAGACAAGACTCATCTTTTATTTTGAATTATTCATTTTTTTGGGTGTTTATTACATTACAAAGAACACACATGTATTAAAATTATATATTTAATGCAATGGATGATGTTTGTTTACTTGTTTACTATTACTGTGTTGTGATACTACACATGACGTCCTCCGCCCGAGAACGTTTCCGCCGTTCTCGGTTTTGGGGTGTGACAGTTTTGTTTTCTTTAATATAAAGTTTTGGATGCAAAATAATGACATAAGGAGGATTCAAGAATGCTACAAACAAAGTGAAGACAATGACATGATTTTGAGATAGCTACATGGCAGATGAAAAGGTATTTGTAAATTCAAATCATTTCATGTACTTTTAGGCATTTATAACTAAATGAATCATAATATTACTATTTGTTGTAGTGTTTTCAAATGAGTCCAGGGAACTACATGCAAGGTCTAAAGGGTATTCCTAGAACGCTTTAGAATGATGTTTTGCAAATTAGAGAACATGGGTATTACAGAAACTTCTAAACCCTAGGGGAGATAAGGGGAGGGGATCAAGACATATAGGAATGGGCAAGATAAGGCGAATTTGGGCCTTAAAATTGCATCTGTAAGCTTCTTCTTCATAGTTGGCACTATTGACAAGTTATTTAGTTTCAGAGAATGACTACTTACTTTTTACTGGTGTATGTTTATATTTTGTCTATAATAATCTTTATTACTTACAAACTAAAACTATATTTTTTGTTTATAGAGTTATGGATGTTTGTTGTGCATTCATATTGTGTGAATTTATGTATGTCCTAAATAACTATATTTATAGTATTTTTTTTATTTAATTGTGTGACTATGTTTATTTTTTTCCCAATTAATGATATTTTTATTTATTCACTATATTGGAAACAATTGTTGTTTAGCATATAATATAGATTTTCAATTTCACTGTTATTTAAATTTGTTTCGGACCCGACTTGTGCAAAATGAAATCAATGGACATGTAACATAGTGTTTTTGGATATTTGTATTTAATGAAGTTGATTATAGAATTATGGATATTGGTTTTAAAGAAGATATAAGACATAAGGTCGGACGGAGTGGAGCGGGAAAGATGTGCGAGAGTCATTCCTGCTTGGAGGAATACCACATCGGCGGTGCAGGATAGGAGGTGAGGGGGAGGGGTTCCCGCTCTCTCTCTCTCTCTCTCTCTCTCTCTCTCTCTCTTCTTGTTAGTGGCTGGAATTTGTTGTTTTTTTTTTTTCTTTTTTTCTTGAGTTTGCAGGTTTTAACGAGGAAGAAGGAAGAAGATGATAAGTTTCTAGAAATGGCATATTTGGCCCCTATGTTTTGGTCTTATGGAAGAATACACCAAGCTCTCTGAATCTAAACACAAAAATAGTTTTTGAAAATCATAAAATAGACACTATACTTTTATATTCCAATTATCATTAAAATCAATTAATTTTATTTAAAAAAAAATAGTAAGGGATGTCTTTCCCACCCATTCCTTGGGTTTTAGGTGAGGGAAATGATGGTATGACCCACAAAAGCTGAAGGAAGCTTCCCTCCCACTTCCTCCGGTCGAAGAGTGGTATTTAAGTGTTTACACCACATATTAGTGCTGTGTCAAAAGTTTTCCAAAATGCTTTTACGACAAATATGATATCCTAAACTAGTTGGTATTTAAGTGTTTACACCACATATTAGTGCCGTGTCAAAAGTTTTCCAAAATGCTTTTACGACAAATATGATATCCTAAACTAGTTTTTTAAGAATAATGCTACAAGTTTTCCTTGATATACGACATAATATAAGGTATTTTTATTTTCATTCGATGTTTGGTTATCAAATATTACATTAGTATGACATTTCATTTTTAGAAACTTAACAAATAAAAAAAAAACGATAATACAATTTCGATTCGGAATGAGTAAAGTGTAACTTGTCTTCAAATTCGTGGGGATATTAAATGAGTCCCTTGGACTATTCCATAAAAACAAGCTTTTTGGTATCTAAAACACTTTTAGATTAAATCTTAACCTCTTATCAAATAACCATCTTTTTCTCAATTTTATTATTATTATTATTATTATTATTATTATTATTATTATTATTATTATATTCAAGAATCTTAAACCTAAAATAAAATCTACTTAGGCAACACAATCAATCATTAGAGCCGACTATGAAAGAACTAATCATCACCTGGACACAATTCATCAAAACAAAACAATTTTTCACCGGTGCTCAAAGTTTTATTGGAATAGAGAAAGATGAAATTACAACCAAAATGCCATTTTGCATGACAAAATGTAAATAAGACACTTATAGACTTCAATTAGAATTTGAACATATGATAATAATAGAACTTCCCCCATAGAAACTATTAAACCGTAAACCTTAAAAACTCTAATCACTAAATTGTAGACCTAAAGTTTAAGAGAAACTACACACCCAAATGGAAATTATTTGCCAAAAATAACTATACATTGCTCTGCCCGCCTCCAAATGCATTTGCCCACCTCCAAATGCATTGCACCAATAATAACTATTCGTCAACAATATAAATATGCCAAAAAAAATTTCATTGTGATGTGGCATACAAAGCATTAAAAGATTAGACATCGGAAATAGCAATCAACAAACGAACGTCTTAACGGATTAGTACTCTGTCTAACTTAAACAAAATAAAACTAATTGCAAAACAAAATTGTCAACATCGCATATCCACACCATCGAATAAATTTTCCTTCCGTCAAACTTTCCCCCCACCCCCCACATTCTGCGTCTAAACTGTCAACATTGATGGACATATATAGTAAATCTCTTAACTAGCATAACTACAAAATTGAACTAATTGCCGAAAGATATAGTCGTCGTCGCTGCTTTGTGTGGGTACATGGTTTGTGTGTGTGTGTGTGTGTCTATATATATATATATATATATATAAATATATAATATCCATAAAATTCAAGTCAATTTAAAACTTTTTAAATTATTAAAAAACCGCTAATTATTACAAACATGTTTTCAAAATGGTTTAATGTCAGAGTATCCAATAATCAAATCATAAAAACATAAGGAGATGCACGATCACACCTTCGCCTTCCCGCGATCATCAAAAGTACCTAAAACAAAATCAATAACTGCAAGTCTGAAGCTTAGTGAGTTTCCCCAAAATACTAACGTCATACAAACATAACCATATCATATAAACAAACAGCATGCAGAATGAGCCACCAATCTGACTGGACCGCCTTGCTGGCCATCAGTCTATCTGGACCGCTCTCCGTGCCTTTGGCTTGTCTGGACCGCCTCTCAGGGCCTTCATCCTATCCGGACCGCTCGTCGGCCCTTCGGCCTGACTAATATGCCCTCCGCGGTCTGCAGTCTATCTGGTCCGCCCAGGGTATCTTGGCCTTCAGAACAAAGCAAGTCTGCCTCAACCCAACCCCAATCAAACAATCATGTGCACATAAATATCATACGCTAGTATGTATATAACAGTCAAACCGATCTAACAGATCACTAATCATAACAATATGCTATTGAAGGGTTTTGGTCATTCTAACATTCTTATGGTGTACATGCAACCCTAGAAACCTTGGATCTTTGTTTTCTCTAACTAGCATGTTATGGGGTATTTGAATCATAAAACACTAGTAGACTTACATACCTTTTAGTAGTGGTTGATTGCTTTGAGTTTAAGAGCTTAGCTCCAATAACGTGGATGCCTCAAAAGGAAGTCTCAAATCACCACAAACCTTTGGAAACTTGAGAGAATAGTTGAACACTTCTAGAAATCGCCACCCTTAGTTCTCACACATAAACTAGTGCAATTTCAAGTGCCAAGGACTCCTTTATATAGTGTGGTGGATTAGGGTTACATCCATATAAACCCTAATACCCATGTCCTTTCATTTCCATGAGATCCATGCGTTAAAGTTCCATGGACTATCCATGGACTTACCATGCAAGCATATCCCATTCTAAATAAGCATTAGCCCACACTATATAAATACAAGAGTCGATATTTAATTAGTCACCCTTTTGATTACTAAATTAATTCTAATTTAATTTTAGATCAAGACTAATTAAATAATATGATTTCATATTAACATATTAGAACTTATAATATATTAATAAATCATAACTTATACTATTCTCAAAAGATTATTCATATAAATTGTTCGGGTGAAGTGAAACCCAAATGGACCATGCTGTGTCTGGTCAAGTACATCTCAAATATAGTTATGGAATTAGACACCTTATCCAACAGTATCCCACTTGGATAATTCTAATAACTATAGTTGCAATTATGACTTCAAGAACCAACAGGCAATCGTAGCTCTTAAAACTCTGTTGAACTATGAAGTGACATTTTAGATAACGGATCATATAATCCTCTGTTCTTGATATCAGCCGGACAAATACATGCAACAATGTCTTACTTATTGTCCAGCAGTTTTTTTCCCAATTTCCGATTTGTTTGACATAGAACTTAATCGAACACATCAATTTAGTTCTAACCGGCTCAGTACATAGGTCAACACAAAATCATCGAGGGTCCTAGATATTGCTTCTAATCCAAGAAGGAACAGATAAACTTCAACTCATACGCTTGTTCTACTACTTGTTGAATCATACACAAAGGCACGTTTTATAACATTGAGTTACCGATGCGTTTTCGTACAATCAATGTATAACCAATTCATAGTGAACAACTCATATCTCTAGGTTTGAAGACTTATATGATATTACCATCTCATGCTCACTCAAGATAAATTCCATGAATTGATACAAGCGAGCGTGGGTTGAATCCAATACTCAGAACTTATGAGCACTCATGAGTGTTGTAGCAACTCTTGCTATGTCCAACAGCTTAGACATTTACAAGCCAACTTCATGACAGTCTTGATTCATATCTACTTCTAACATATGACCGACTGTGGAGAATTTGAATAATATGATATACCATAACATAATTATTCTAAAAGTCAAAACATGCAAATTGAAATGATAGTAAATGATTGACAAGAGATAGCAACACTTTACTTATAAATAAACAACAACTTTTATTTATCATCAAATGTCAACTACACTTTACAAATTTCAAAGCTATCTATTTTCCAAAACTAATATCATCCTTTAGCCCTATGCACCTCGCATGCAGAAGATGCTTAACCCTACCCAGTCCCATCATGAGGGGATTTGTTGGGTTCTCATCCGATGATACCCTCTTTGCCACGAGGAGTCCTTCTTCTATTCGATGCCTGATGAAGTGATATTTTCTGTCAATGTATCTGGATCTGCCATGATCTCTCGGTTCCTTGGCTAATGCAACCACACTATACTGTCACATAAAATCTGCATAGGATTCTTTATAGATAGTACAACTCCAAGGCCTCCGATGAAGTTCTTCAACCATATCGCCTCCTTTGCTGCCTCGCTTGCTGCTATAAACTCTAATTCACAAGTAGAATCAGGAACTGTATCTTGCTTGGAACTTTTCCAAGTAACTGCTCCTTCGTTTAAGGTAAAGACCCAGCCTGACTGAGAGCAGAAATTATCCGTATCAGTCTGGAAGCTAGCGTCACTATACCCTACTACTCTAAAGTCATCACTCCCACTAAGGGTAAGGACCCAGTCCTTAGTCCTCTGCAGGTACTTGAGAATGTTCTTTACCGCAGTCCAGTGATCCTTTCCAGGGTTCCCCTGATATCTGCTAACCATGGTCAATGAAAAGGCCACATCAGGACAAGTACAAGTCATAGCATACATGATCGAGCCTACAACGAAAGTATACAAACTTCGACTCATCTCAGCTATCTCAACCTCTGTACTCAGGCTTTGAGTCTTACTCAGTCTGGCGTTACTCTAGTTCGGTAACTGTCCTTTCTTGGAGTTCTACATGTTGAACCTTTTCAACACTTTACCCACATAGGTGCTCTGACTAAGTCTAATTAGTCTCTTACGCCTGTCTCTCAAAATCCTTATCCCTAGGATATAGGCAGCTTCTCCAAGGTCCTTCCTAGCGAATCACTTCCCAAGCAAGGACTTCACTTCCTGTAGAGTTGGGATGTCATTTCCTATGAGCAGTATGTCATCCACATATAGTACCAAAAATCTAACTATATTCCCACTAGCCTTGATATATATACACAAGATTCATCTTCGCTCCTCGAAAAGCCAAACTCTTTGACTTTCTCATCGAAACAAAGATTCCATCTGCGAGGTGCTTGTTTCAATCCATAAATGGATTTCTCAAGCATACACACTCTATTAGGGTACTCTACACTGATAAAACCCTCTGGTTGACTCATGTAAACATCCGCAACCAACTTTCAATTAAGGAAAGTGGTTTTGACATCCATTTGCCATATTTCATAGTCATGAAGAGCAGCAATGGATAGAATAACCCTAATAGACTTAATCTTTGCTACTAGTGAAAAGGTCTCATCATAATTAACTCCCGACGTTTGAGAAAACCGCTTTGCAACCAGTCGCTCCTTATAAGTGTGCACATTACCATCCATGTCGGTCTTCTTCTTGAAGATCCATTTGCACCCGGCTGTCTTACGACCTTGTACATTGTCAACCATGTTCCAAACTTGATTGTGATATATGGACTGTATCTTGTTGTCTGTAGCCACTTTACATTTAGCGGCCTCAAGGCCTTCCATGGCTTCCATGTAGCTTTTAGGTTCATCCAGACTTACCAATGTGCTATCACTGATAAGTGTATCACCTTCCGTAGTAATATGGAAACCATAGTAATGCTCAGGTGCATTCCTAACTCTCGTGGAACGCCTCAAAGGAACAGACTCTTTTGTCGGATCAACATGAGTTTCCTCCTCAGGTTGATTGCTAGGGTTTGAGGTTCTTTCACCGCTTGACTCTTGAATTTCTTAAAGGTCAATTTGCCTCCCAATGTTTCCTTGGCTCATGAACTCTTTCTCGCGAAAGAATCCTCTCCTTGCTACAAAGACCACATTATCACTAGGTCTGTAGAAGATGTAACCAAAGGATCTTTGTGGGTAGCCGATGAAAATGCACCTCTCACTTCGAGGTTCGAGCTTATCGTGAGTCTTGCGCCACAGGAAAGCCTCGCAAGCCTAGATCTTGATGTTGTCCAGATTGGGAAGTTTTCCAGTCCACATCTCATGAGGTGTTTTGGTAACCTTTTTGGTAGGGACTAGATTTATAATATGGGCGGAAGTCTCTAGGGCATACCCCCAAAATGAGATTGGTAGCGAAGCTCGACTCATCATGGAACGAACCATGTCCAACTAGGTTCGATTGCACCTCTCAGCTACACCATTAAGCTGTGGATTCCTGTGAGGTGTTAATTGTGAGACAACCCCACATTCCTTAAGATAGTCAAGGAACTTTGTACTAAGATACTTACCACCTCGATCGGATCAGAGCATCTTAATGTTCCTGCCCAACTGATTCTCCACTTCCTGTTTAAACTCCTTGAACTTTTCAATGGTTTCTGACTTATGCTTGATTAAGTAGACTTATCCATATCTACTATAATCATCAGTAAAAGTCACATAGAAGTGGTTAACATCCCTTGTGGTGGTTATGAAGGATCCACACACATCAGTATGTATGAGGTCCAGCAAACCCTCACACCTAGCACAAGTACCAATGAAGGGTGACTTTGTCATTTTCCCAAGCAAACAAGATTCACAACTATCATCCGACTTTAGGTCAAATGACTCTAAGGCTCCATACTTTTGGAGTTGGCCTATGTGTTTCTTGCTTACATGTCCAAGACGACAATGCCATAATGATGCTTTATCCAAGCTAGTGGAAGAATCAGTACATAATACATTATTTCCTAGGTTATCAACAACCGACACAGTTTCAAACACACCATCATAAGGTAATGATTTAAAATAAAGAACATTATTAAAGAAAGCATTAATACAACCACATTCATTATCAAACGAAAAGTTAAAACCTTGTTTGTACAAACCATGAAAGGAAATAATATTTCTCATCATTTCAGACGAGTAACAACACTTATTCAAATCTAACACTAACCCACTACTTAGCAACAAAGAATAAACTCCAATCTTGGTGACAGGTGAAGCTTTCCTATTCCCCATGATCAAGTTATCTTCCCATGCTCGACATTCTGACTTCTTCTTAGTCCCTACAAATCAGAACATATGTGAATACCGCAACCTGTACCAAGGACCCCAAGAATTAGAATCGGGTGAGTTATTAGAAAATATAGTGTAAATACATGTATGGTTGGGTTTCACTTTCCCATACTTAACATCTTGCAGGTACTTCGGGCGGTTTCGCTTCCAGTGCGACTTTTCATGGAAATAGAAGCATTCAGCCTCTTTAGGGTTAGCAGAAGGAGTGACAAAACCTTTCTTGGTTCCACTTGAAGAGGAGCCATCAAGGGACTTTCCTTTGGCACCCTTTGAAGGGCTCCTCCTCTTCTTCCATTTACCTTGACCGATTGTCAAGACAGGAGTTGCGGTAGGAGTATGAGTGCTAACAACCAATTTACCCTTAAGGCCACTTTCGGTGGTCTTCAGGAGTCCTTGAAGTTTGTTGAGTGTAACTTCCTCCTTGTTCATGTGGTATGTCATTCGGAATTGATCATAACAAGAAGGTAAGGAGTGCAAAATGATGTAAATTGCCAATTCCTCGAGAAAGTTCACATTAAATTTCAAAAAATGGTTCATGAATCTTTGCATTTTCTGCATGTGACCCTTGATGGGTTCACCATCCTTCATTCGGGTTGTTATCATGGAGGAGATGATTTCATATTACTCTTGACGAGCACTCTAATGGTATCTTTCTATCAAATTTTGGTGAATCTCAAAAGGATAAAAATCCTCATTGGAATTTTGGAGCTCGGCTGTCATTGTGGCCAACATGATACATGCCACATTGGTAGCATCTCTTTCATGTGCCATAAAGTCAGTGATCTCCTCAAGACTAGCTGACGACCCATCAATTTCCTTAAGCTCCTTGTCTAGGACATATTCCTTGTCCTCATAACGAGTGACCATCCTGATGTTTTGGATCCAATCCATACAGTTGGAACCATCGATGATGACACTCCCACAAAGGTTCATAAGAGAGAAGGAGTCGGTAGGGTTTGAGCCAGAAGCAGCATTGTTGGAAGACATCTGAAAAGGAAGAAAGACAAGTTTAGATTAGATATAAAGATAGTCCTTAATAAGACACCCAAATGTAATATTAAGGCCAGGACCCAACACAATATTTTATAACTTAGAAGAGTGATGTCATAATCCAAGCTATAAAATATTTGAAGGTAGGTGAATGACGATTCACCAATTTCCACCATAAAAATGAAATAAATTATTAGGTTTTAATTGGTTTTGAAACTTCTAGATTCTTTGTGATTCATTGAACTTTTCAATGGCATGTTTCAATCTCGAATGTGCCCTTTAGGTTTTTTGACTGGGATGTCGAGGATCACAAAACAAGGAGTGAAGTAACCATGAAAATTACTTGGTACTCTTAATGTTTATCACCTAACCGATGTGCCGGTTAACCACACGCGCTCCGCCAATCTATGATAAACTTTAAGCCACCCTTTTCCTACCTTGTTAAGTCCAAGTTAGTGTACTGGTTAACCACAAAATCTCCACTATCGACTTAATCAGAGTGCAAAGTGTAATTTCATGGGTTAGCACCTTATTCACATTTTCCTAAAGTAAGTAAGATTGGGAATTTACAAAAACATTTAGTTACTTTACATTGATCATACTTTTAATGAGGACTTAAAGTACTTGTCCTACCCATTCGTCTAACGACCCTCCACCAATCAAGGAAGCGGTGAGTGAGAGTGGACACCCATTAAGCTGCCATTTTATAGGCAACAACCTTATACTCCCTTATAGACCAGCTTCATGAATGAGGCCTACTAACAGTAAAATGACTTGTTCTTATAAATATATTTATATTGTTAAACTTATAATATTATAAAGTATAAGGGTTGAATTTTAACTTTTAAATTTCTAGGAGTTGGAACTAAAGTTTTACCAAGGTGTGTGTGTCACACCCTTGAACCAGACGGCAGAAACGTCCGAGGGCTCGCATGACTTAAATTGAATATCATCACAATGAGTATAAATGAATCACAACATAAACATCACCATGCATCAATATATTACAACTGGAATTGTTCACATCAAGTACATTGTTTTAACATTACACATTCATAACATAAATTGTTTGAGTGCTTTTAACAACATAACATCTAACATTACTTCATATTACTCATCCGCTTACATGTTACCTGAGAATACAAGTTATTTTGGAAAAACGTCAACATGTGAAATGTTGGTGAGTTCATATGCAATGTTGTGATAAAATGATTTGTGTAGTTTGTAAAACCGGAAAATCCGATATTTTCTGAAAAGACTTTTGTTTATCAAAGTGTGAAGATCCATAAGTTGATGCATGAATGATTTCAAAAACATATATATATATATATATATATATATATATATATATATATATATATATATATATATATATATATATATATGATGGGTATTTTGTATTATAGTTATAAAATTACGAGCGAGTAGTGTTGAATTCCCCGAAAAACCCGATATTTTCCGATTTTGAAATGTATTCGTGTTTACTGATTTTTGTATTGTCTTAACGAATGAATATTTAGTAATCCACATTGTATATCGTCCTAATTTTGGCTACTTTGATTTCTCGTAAGCCTTAGCGAACGAAGAGAAGGGGAGCATTATGTCCCACTAATATCGCAAGTACCTTAGGCTATCGCGGGTGCGAAAGACACGATGGTCCAACTTGCATTTGATTACTGTGACCTTACTAGCTTTTCTAACGGGACACTTTGGCCTGCTAGCATATAAAATCTATTGAAAGTCCATTTATAAAATATTGGGTCATTGAAGGCCCAATAACATATAACCGTTATCCCTTTGGGCCCAAAGATCATGTTGGTGGGCTTGCAAGGCCCAAGAAGCATGATTTAAAACTCATAAGCCCAAAGTTTGTAGGTTTATTCATTTTAGTCATCACATATCTATTGGAGAGTTTTGATTTAACGATTGTTGTTTTGTATTGATTCGAGACCGAATCAATTCGTTTATAATGATATTTGGTGTTAAATGTGTATTCGTTTTCTGTTTTGTCAGTAGTCGTGGATCTTGTATTTTGTCTTAATGAATTAATTTGTTTAAAAGTAGGATTTGACCTTTTCACTACCTTTCTTTTATAAAAATAACACTTTTAGTCTTTTATATAAAAGAATTTCATTTTTAGTCCTTTAAACATTCTCTTGACACTTTTGTATCATAAACTTGTTGAAAAGACAGTTTTAACCCAAAATTTATTTTGTAAACAACTTTAACCCTTCCAGAATGGAGCTTCTCAGTTAGAACCCCATATTTCGCAACTTTTACAGTTTTGACCCAAAATATAAAAAGTTTACATTTTTTATCCTTTTTGGAATTGAAAAGAATTTTTGACCTTTGAAATAGTTTTATTTCACTTCTTATCCCCTGTTTTGCATAATGTTACATTTCAGCCAATTTAAACTTCAAATTTCGCAATTTTGGGCTTATTGGGTTGAAAAAACCCAAATTTAGCCCATTAAGCTAAATTTTTGCATTTCAAGTCCTTTGAAAATTCTAATATTCAGAAAAATTATTATAGAAATTGTTTTGACTCTTTTGACCCTCAAGAAGCCGTGAATTGATAGTTTTTAACCCAAGTTTTGTATTGTTGACAATTTAAGCCCTAAAATGGGTTTTATGTTAGAATATGTTCCTCATAACCTTTTAAGATATTTTTCTTGACTTGTTTAGTGTAAAATAACTTAGATTATGTTTGTTTCCTTTCTCATGACATAGATCTAGAATTGACACCCCTTTTGGTTACACATTTATCACAAAAACACATAAAATCACACACATACATGCATAAAGTCACACATAGCATACACATACACATAGATCTACACATTTTCATGTATTCTCCCCCATAAAACATATTAAAACCGAAAATAGAGGGGTATGAAGCTCACCTTGAGTTGTAGTTTTGGTTTTGAAGAGAGAAAAGAAGAAAATTTCGATCCTAGCAAGTCCTCTTGGTAGATCTCAAGTTTAGTGGCTTCTAAGGTGCGAGATCACAAGTTAGAATAGATTTAGAAGAGATTTTTGATGAAATGAAGTAGCTAGATCATGGATTTAACATCAACTTACCTTAGACAATGTGTTTGTGGGAAAATCTCTTTGAAAGCTCCCTTAATCTCGAAAATTTGATGAATGAGTGTAAGGATGTTCTAGTGAGAGTTTCAGAGAATGGAAATGAATTTTTGTGAGTGTGTGTGTGTTGTGTTCGGCTGAGAGAAGAAGAAAGGAGAGAAGATAGAAGGTTGATAAGATGGTTGCATGGAAATATGGGAGTTGCATGGAAAACCATTAAGTAAAAATGAGGTGGCACACACAAAGTCAACTCCTCCTTCTTTGTGGGCTTGGGCCGAGTGACAGGAGAAAAGAGAAGAAATTTTGGGTGTTTTGCGCTTAAGGCCACATTATAGATAATTTAGATGAAGCTTGGCCCAAATAAATCAAGGTGTAATTTTTATGACCTATTAGGGCTAAATTTAGTTGGTTGTGACCCATTTAGGCCCAAAATATTAAGTTTCATGTATATGAGTCCAATTAGGGGCCATTAGAGAGTTCTAGGTTCAAGATGGATAAATTGGAAGTTTATTGGTCCATTGGGCCCAATAAGGAAATCCTAGTCCAAAATAGACTTAAACCGGGATTTCAAAGGTTTCCAATTCTTTGTTGACCAATTTTAGTGCTAGAATGAATTATTTGATGAAGTTTTATTGTTGTAGAATAAGCATCATGCATGCTTTCAAGCTATTGATTCATAACTGTTATAAGTGTTGTAGTTACAAGGCACCAAAATTTCTAGTTGTGGCAGTGTGAGACTTTACATGTTCCAAAACATCAGGGCAAGTTTTGTAACTTTCAAAACTTTTCATCTTTCAAAACTTATGAGTTAATGGTTTATTAAAATGAGAGACTTTTCATTTTATGTAACTTATGTGTTTTTTTTAATGGACTTTGAAAGAGTCACTTTTTGTAATCCATAACTTAAGGACAAATTATGGATTTCATTAAAACACCTCAAGATCATGAATTAAACTAACAAACTATTTTCAAATAATTCCTCTGATCTTCTAAACTCATAAGTTCATGAACATTCATATCGATAATTTCAAGAATCATAAATAAACCATACAAAACTTGAAATTTTGATAATAGCCATTGAAAATGGATTAGCATAACCATTACACCATCTAAAACAAGTTCTATAAGACCAAAAAAGTTTAGGGTAATGTATCTAGTCCATTTCCAGCAGCAAAACTCGAAAAACTACAAACTGGAAGACTAACTCGTCGAGTTTTATAAGGAACTCGTCGAGTTCATGTATTAACTCCTGAACTCGGCGAGTTTTTGGACATAAATCGTCGAGTTTTCCGGTCTAAGCAGATTTTGGTTTTGAAAAGCAAGTTTGCATCGAGTATCAAGAAAACAAGCCTAGGCTCTGATACCATTGAACGGTTTTGAGCATTCTAAAACTCCTATGGTGTACATGCAACCCTAGAAACCTTGGATCTATGTTTTCTCTAAGATACATGCAAATAATAATTTTCCAAGGTTTACTTCCTAACTAGCATGTTATGGGGTACTTGAATCATAAAACACTAGTAGAATTACTTACCTTTTAGTAGTGGTTGATTGCTTCGAGTTTAAGAGCCTAGCACCAATAATGTGGTTGCCTCAAATGGAAGTCACAAATCACCAAAAACCTTTGGAAACTTGAGAAAATAGAAGAAAACTTCTAGAAATCACCACCCTTTGTTCTCACACATAAACTAGTGCAATTTCAAGTGCCAATGACTCCTTTATATAATATGGTGGATTAGGGTTACATCCATGTAAACCCTAATACCCATGTCCTTTCATTTCCATGAGATTGATGGGTTAAAGCTCCATGGACTTAGCATGCAAGCCTAGCCCATTCTAAATAAGCATTAGCCCACACTATATAAATACAAGAGTCCATATTTAATTAGTCACCCTTTTGATCACTAAATTAATTTTAGATCAAAACTAATTAAATACTATTCTCAAAGGATTATCCATATAAATTGTTCGGGTGAAGTGAAACCCAAATGGACCATGACGGGTCGGGTCAAGTACATCTCAAATATAGTTATAGACTTAGACACCTTATCCAACTACTATAACCAGGATACCGACCTAACTGATAACTAACATAGCATTATCCTATATATCAGGATACCGACCTAACCGGTCACTAACATAGCATTATCCTATATATCTGGATACCAATCTAACCCGGTCACTAGGCATATCACCATCCTAACTACCAGGATGTAAAAAGATAAGCATATCATGCAACAGACTCAGATACAAATCCAAAAAGGATCGGCATTGGTGCCTTCGATCCTGGTAGTATAGTGAGGACAATTATAACGCCGTAAAAATTCAAACAATTTTTCACTTTTTAATACCATATAAATTCATTCATAATCACTTTCGAGAAAACAATGTATCAACACTATCTCATTACAAATCCCAAGATAATAACATATCAATAAAACTCCGCGTGTGTGTATACTGATCATGACGGCGTCTTCCCGCGATCCTCACTAGTACCTGAAACACATAACACAAAACATTGTAAGCACGGAGCATTGTGAGTTCCCCAAAATACCACACATAACACATACTAGCCACTCGAGGCTATAACTCTGCGGGCCCTTGGGCCCTAACTCTGTGGACCCTCTGGTCCTAGCTTTGTGAACCTTCCGGTTCTAACTCTGATATACTCTGACATACACACGGCATAAATCACATAGAAATAATGTAGTGCAACACATCACATAAATAGCATACAATAACTCTGTCACATACTCTAATTACCACTCAAGGTAAAGTATAGTGAGAAGACTCATTTCGGATGTCTCGGTAATATCTCGCTCGCGTAACACTGATCTAGCCTCTATCTAAACACATAAACGATCATCCCAATTAATAACGGCTCTCAAGGCTAGACTAAATCCTCACACGTCCTCTAAGAAGGCTAAAAGACCATTTTACCCTTCAAACAGTTCACAAGTCTAATTGTTGACCATACCCTAAAAGTCAACAAAAGTCAACGATCAACCCTTTGACCATACTCGCCGAGTGCACAATTGTGACTAGGCGAGTTTGGTCATGAACTCAAGTCCTCAAAATCCCCAATGACTCACCGAGTCACTTCCCCAACTCAGCGAATCACCAACTGTGTGATTCATGGGGGAAAGCTATCCTACTCGCCGAGTCTGTTCTTGGACTCGGCGAGTTCATGCCATGCTCAAACTCAAATGACCTCCTGAGGTCAGATCCGTTCCTCTAACCCATAGATCTATCCTCCTTAAGCAATATAAACACGTAAAGTCTAGATCTTGATGCCCATGCAAGGTCCTAATGGCTCTATTTGAAGAAATGTCCTCAATATGCCACCATAAGTTCATATCTCCCAATGACACCCATAAAAATCAAGGCGCTAGAAAAACCCTAACTCTCAAAGAATAGCACCAAAACTTAAGAAGGATCGAATATGTACTTCAATATGAAGTCCCTAGTCTCTGAAATCCGCAGAATAGCACCCTCTTCAGTTCCCTATTGCCTTGGTCACCTTCTTCTTGCAAAAACACCCGTATAAGGATCAAAAATGGCCTCTTCTTCCTCACAAACGCTCTAGATCTCTTAGGGTTTCACTCAAGGGTCTGGTAGCCGCAAATGGTGGCTATAAGACCCTTTAAATAGGTCCCAAACCCCGTGAATTAGGGCTTCATTATCAACGTGGAATCGTCGAGTCCACTATTTTGACTCGCCGAGTCCGGTGATTAACCCAGATAGAATTCGCGATCCTACTCGGCGAGTCTAAGCGTCAACTCGTTGAGTCCCTCCAAAATCTCCAAAATAAATGAATAAATAATGTACCTGGGAATCCGGATGTTACAATTCTCCCCCACCAGAATCAGACTTCGTCCTCGAAGTCTTACTCCGTAAACAACTCTGGATACTGCTCACACATCTCTCGCTCCGGCTCCCAAGTCAGCTCAGACCCCTTCCGATGTTGCCACTAGACTTGCACCAGGGGCACCTCCTTGTTCCTCAGAACCTTGATCTTCTGATCCATATCGCAACCGGTCTCCCAACATAGTTTAGGCTCGCATCCACCTAAATATCCTCTAATTGTACCACTGCCGACTCGTCAGCTATACACGTCCTTAGCTGCGATACGTGAAAGGTGTCATGAATCTGGCCCAACTCTGCAGGTAGCTCCAACCGGTAGGCTACCCTGCCTAACCTCGCAATCACTCGGAATGGAACAATATATCGGGGTCCCTACTTGCTCCTCTTCCTGAACCGGATCACTCCTTTCCAAGGAGATACCTTCAGGAGTACGAAGTCACCGACCTGGAACTCGGGCTCTGACCGTCGTCTATCCGCATAACTCTTCTGACGGCTCTAGGCTGTCAGTAACCTCTATCTGACCTGCTGAATATGATCGGTCGTCTGAAGCACAATCTCTATACTACCCATCACACGTTGCCCTACCTCTCCCCAGCAAATGGGAGTCCGACACCTCCTCCCATACAACAACTCAAAGGGTGCATACCAATGCTCGAATGATGTCTGTTGTTATAGGAAAACTTAGCCAAGGGTCAGTACGTGTCCCAACATCCTCCGAAGTCCAATACACATGCCTGAAGCATGTCCTCGAGCGTCTGAATCATCCGCTCGCTCTGTCCGTCAGTCTGCGGTTGGTAGGCGGTACTAAAATGCAACCTCGTGCCCAACTCCTCATGGAATTTCTTCCAGAATCTAGAAGTGAAACATACATCTTGATCTGAGACAATCGAGATCGGTACTCCGTGTCGTGATACCACCTCCCTCATGTAAAACTCTGTCAGCCTCTCCGCAAAAGAGCTCTTACTAATGGCAAGGAAATGAGTGCTCTTCGTCAACTTGTCCACAATCACCCAAATTCCACCAACACCCCTAGCAGTCCTTGGCAATTTGGTGATAAAATCCATTGGAATATGTTCCCACTTCCAATCGGGAATCTCTAACGGCTGTAACTTACCATGCGGACGCTAGTGCTCGGCCTTAACCTTGCGATAGGTCAAGCACCTCTCTACGAACCATGTGACATCTCTCTTCATACAGGGCCACCAATACTCCTTCTTCAAGTCCAAATACATCTTAGTGGCCCCGGGATGGATCGAGAACCTCGATCGATGCGCCTCCTCCATCAAAATGGTATGTATTCCTCCCACAAACAGTACCCATATCCGACCCTGAAATGTCATAAGCCCCCGGCTATCGGTAACGAACTCCGATACCTGCCCGATAACCCGCTCTCTTTTACGGTTTTCTGGTCTCATGGCCTCATCCTGAGCCCCATGAATGGTGTCCAACACTGGTGTGATCACTGTCAATCTCAGGCAAACGTCTCGCATCAGGGCACCCTTCGACGTACGGCTCAAGGCATTGGCTACAACATTAGCTTTGCCCAGGTGGTATAGGATCTCGCAATCGTAATCCTTTACCACATCCAACCATCTCCTCTGGCGCATATTCAGGTTGGGCTGATCCATCAGCTACTTCAAGCTCTTGAGGTCCGTGTATATGGTACACGGAACCTCGTACAGATAGTGACGCCAGATCTTGAGGGCGAACACTACTACCCCCAACTCCAAATCGTGGGTGGGATACCTCAACTCATGAGGTTTCAGCTGCCTTGATGCATATGCTATCACATGCCCCGTCTGCATAAACACCGCTCCCAACCCTGATATCGACGGGTCACAATACACTACGAAGTCCTCCATCCCCTCTGGAAGGGCTAACACTGGGGCTTCGCATAGTCTTTGGCGAAGTGTCTCGAAGTAGGCCTGTTTCTCTGGGCCTCATGAAAAAGCAACACCCTTCCGGGTCAACTTGGTGAGTGGCACGACGATCTTGGAGAAATCGCTGATAAATCTTCGATAATAACCAGCCAACCCTAGGAAACTCCTGATCTCGGTAGGTGACCTCGGCACCTCGCAACTCATCACCGCCTCAATCTTGGCCGGATCGACCAATATCCCTTTCTGGTTAACGACGTGCCCTAGGAACTGGACCTCACGTAACCAGAAATCACAATTGCAGAATTTGGCATAAAGCCTCTCTGATCTCAAAACTCCGAGAATCTCTCTCAAATGCTCCTCATGCTGCTCTCTGGATCTCGAATACACCAATATGTCGTCGATGAACACGATCACCGAGCGATCCAACATCGGCCTGCACACCTTGTTCATGAGATCCATGAACACCTTCGGAGCATTGGTGAGCCCGAAAGGCATCACCACGAACTCATAATGCCCATAACGAGTACTGAACGCTGTCTTCTGGATATCCACATCTCGCACCCTCACCTGATGATATCCAGACCTCAAATCGATCTTAAAGAACCAAGATGCTCCCTGTAACTAATCGAACAAATCGTCGATCCTCGGCAATGGGTAACAGTTCTTGATCGTCAACTTGTTCAACTCCTGGTACCAATGCACATCCGGTGTGAACCATCCTTTTTCTTGACAAAAAGGATAGGCGCTCCCCACGGAGAGCTGCTCGGTCGAATAAACCCCGTCCCCAGCAGCTCCTAAAGCTGTGAGGATAACTCCTGCATCTCTGGAGGTACAAGGCGATAGGGCGCCTTGGCAATATGTGCATCCCCCAGAGCCAAATCGATACGGAACTCTACCTGCCTCTAGGGAGGCACACCCGGAAACTCCTCCGGAAATACATCCAGAAACTCATGCACTATCGGAACCTCATCAGTTGACCTCGGCCTCTCTGTATCAACCCTCGTATCCATCACATACGCCACAAACCCCTTACAGCCCTGCTGTAGACTCTGTCTCGCTCTAGCGGCCGAACAAAATGCTGACCCAGAACGTGTACCCTCGTTGTACACCGTAAGAACTGCCCCACTAGGGTCTCGTATGGTCACCAGTTGTCGCTCACAATCGATAACCGCCCCAAATCCGCTCAACCTGTCCATGCCCATGATGACACAAACTTCTCCCATCGCGACCGGAACTAAGTCAATCAGAAACTCCACTCCGAAAATCTCGAGTACACAACCTCGAATTACCTCTGTGGCATATACCGCTCTCTCATCAGCTATGGAAACTCTCGACTAATACTGATGTGCTGGCTAAAAGCCAGAGATACAAAAGACCGACTCACACCCAAGTCAAATAACACTAAAGTAGGTACAGAACTCACAAGAAAAGTACCTACGCATGTCATAATATAAGCACAATATCTCAACATAAAAAAAATACATGAAAGAATACATACTAGCCACACCATCGGGCGTTGCGCGGACCTCTTCCGCGGTCAACTGGAAGGCTCTCCCTTGTGCCTTCAGTGCCTCGGCCTTTACGGGCCTACTGTCTGTAGCTGTCACTGTAGCAGGGGCAGATCCCTGAGATGCTCCCTGTGCTGTCCCTCGGAATTGTGGAGACTCTGCCTTCCGGTGTCCGGTCTGGTTGCAGTGAAAACATACTGCAAACCCCTTGGGGCAATCTTTGGCCATATGCCCCTCCTTGCCACATTTGTAGCAAGACCCTGCTCTGCACACCCCATCGTGGCTCTTTCCGCACTTGCCACAAGTGCGGCCCCTCTGACTCCCAGATCTTGAATCAGCAGTCTTGGCCCACTTGGCTGTCGGCTGAGACTGTGCCGGTCACCGATCTCTCCCCTGAAACTCAGCCTCCTCCCTAGCCTGGGTCTCCAGCTCTATCTCCCTCTTCCGGGCATTTGCCTGAAGCTCAGAAAACGTCAGGTACGTCGAGTTTGCCATGAACTCTCGTATATCCCTCCTCAACACACTCAGATATTGGCTCATACGTGCCTGCTCAGAGGACACGTGCTATGGGTAGAACATCGCCCTCTCATGGAACATCCGAGTAATCACTGTAACAGACTCGGTACCCTGCTTGAGTGTCAGAAACTCCTGTTCCAACTGCTCCCTCTCCACCTGGGGAACGTACTCATCTCGGAACATATCAGTGAACCTCTTCCAGGTCACTGTGTAAGCTCAGCAGGCGTATAGTGTGCCGTCACAAACTTCCAATAGTCCGTCGCTCCCGAGCGAAGCTGGTTCAATGCAAACCGAACTCTCAAATGCTCTGGAGATGAGCAAGTAAAGAAACACCCCTCTATGTCTGATATCCACCTCATCGCTGCAATCGGATCCTAGGTCCCATCGAACTACGGTGGTTTTGTGTTGCTGAACTCTCGGAAGAACAACGCATCACCACCCTGCGGCCTAGTCGCAGCTATACCTGAATTGGCTGCAGCAACTGCAGCCTCAGAAAGAGCAGCATATCTCTCGTCAAATGTCTCTATCCGTGTGGTCTTGATAGACCTGAACATCTCTGGTATCTCTGTCCTGATGGCTGCAGCCACCTCCTCATGGATGATCCTACAGATCTGAGCATCACTCGCACCGCTGCTCTCTGGTGTGTGGCGTGTGACAACCATAATCTCCCTCTAAATACAACATAAGAATATTAGGGACTCGCTCGAGTATACCCATACTCGATAACTCCACCCTACTTGTTCCTTAGTACTCTAAGGATTCTTACTTGGACTATGCACTGACCCGATGTCTTCAGTAGTACGGGCCCAATACGACCGTCCACACCACATCAGCATTCATCCGAAGTCCTCCACCCAGAGTCCTAAATCCCAAGTACTCTACTCTCTTTCATCATATGCTACTCGCTAGCAGATCACTCATAAGCTCCTCACTACTATTTACACATTCTCAAACATCTCTAGCAATAAAACTCCTAGACTAAGGCATCATATATCAGGCCACTCTAGTCCTAATAAGAATACCTAGTCTACTCTAGCATGCATTAACATAACTCATCATATATCATAGCATAATATATCTCATAATACTTATTATAGGGGTATTTTGGGAAATCACCGTTCGGGCGCTGGCTGATCGTACACACGGCTCTGCTCTGTTTGTCTCAAAACTCTTTTTACTCTTCTAAAAATTATTTTGTTATCAACATTTTTCTCAAATCCTTAGTTTGAGTTCAGATACGCCCGAAGATGCATCCGAATACCTCAACCAAGGCTCTGATACCAACTTATAACGCCGTAAAAATTCAAACAATTTTTCACTTTTTAAAACCATATAAATTCATTCATAATCACTTTCAAGAAAACAATGTATCAACATTATCTCATTACAAATCCCAAGATCATAACATACCAATAAAACTCGGCGCGTGTGTGTGTACTGATCATGCCGGCGCCTTCCCGTGATCCTCACTAGTACCTGAAACACATAACACAAAACACTGTAAGCACGAAGATAAGTGAGTTTCCCAAAATACCACACATAACACATACTAGCCACTCGAGGCTATAACTCTACGGGCCCTTGGGGCCTAACTCTGTGGACCCTCCGGTCCTAGCTCTATGAACCTTCTGATTCTAACTCTAATATACTCTGATATACACACGGCATAAATCACATAGAAATAATGATGTGCAACACATCACATAAATAGCATACAATAACTTTTTCACATACTCTAATTACCACTCAAGGTAAAGTATAGTGAGAAGACTCACCTCGGATGTCTCGGTAATATCACGTTCGCGTAACACTGATCTAGCCTCTTCCTAAACACATAAACGATCATCCCAAATAATAACGGCTCTCCAGGCTAGACTAAATCCTCACACATCCTCTAAGAAGGATAAAAGACTATTTTACCCTTCAAACAGCTCACAAGTCCAATTGTTGACCATACCCTAAAAGTGAACAAAAGTCAACGGTCAACCCTTTGACCAGACTCGCCGAGTGCACAATTGTGACTCGGCGAGTTTGGTCATGAACTCAAGTCCTCAAAATCCCCAATGAATCACCGAGTCACTGCCCCAACTCAGCGAGTCACCAATTGTGTGATTCATGGGGGAAAACTATCCTACTCGCCGAGTCTGTTCTTGGACTCGGCGAGTTCATGTCATGCTCAAACTCAAATGACCTCCTGAGGTCAGAACCGTTCCACTAACCCATAAATCTGTCCTCCTTAAGCAAGATAAACACGTAAAGTTTGGATCTTGATGCCCATGCAAGCTCCTAATGGCTTTATTTGAAGAAATGGCCTCAATATGCAACCCTAAGCTCATATCTCCTAATGACACCCATAAAAATCAAGGAGTTAAGATCTCTGGACCTCTTTGGATCCAAATCCAAAGTCTCAAGACAAGAAGGGACCAATTGCTCCACAATTCATACTCTAAAGGGGCTAGAAACTCTAACTCTCAAAGATTAGCACCAAAACTGAAGAAGGATCGAATATGTACCTCAATATGAAGTCCCTGGGCTCTGAAATCCACAGAATAGCACCCACTTCAGTTCCCTCTTGCCTTGGTCACCTTCTTCTTGCAAAAACACCCACACAAGGATCAAAATAGGCCTTTTCTTCCTCACAAACGCTGCAGATCTCTTAGGGTTTCACTCAGGGGTCTGGTAGCCGTAAATGGTGGCTATAAGCCCCTTTAAATAGGTCCCAAACCCCAAGAATTAGGGCTTCATTAAACAGCACGGACTCGCCGAGTCCACTAGTCGACTCGTCGAGTCCGGTCATTAACCCGGATAGAATTCGCGATCCTACTCGGCGAGTCTAAGCGTCAACTCGTCGAGTCCCTCCAAAATCTCCAAAATAAATAAATAAATAATGTACCTGGGAATCCGGATGTTACAACAACTCACCTCACAAGTAGCTCGGAATGATAATGTCAGACTCCTCCAAATATAACTCCAACTCAACACCTTCATCAACCAATGTTCCACTTCCATAAATGCCTAAATTACTAAAATACCCCAAGAAGTCAAACCGGTCAGCCCTTGGTTAGAGTTAAACTCAACGGTCAAGGTCAACAGTCCATGTTGACCGAAACCATTGAGTGAAGCTCACTGAATCATCGAGTCCTTCCAGAACTCAAGAAATCGTGAAAACCCTAGTTGACTCGCCAAGTTTCCATACAACTCGTCGAGTCCATGTGTGTCCAAATGTCAGGAATACCCTAATTGACTCGTTGAGTCGTCTCACTCACTCGTTGAGTCCATGCAAAAACCTACAACAGCCAATCTTCATCCGACTTATCGAGTTGACCATGTAACTCGTCAATTCCCTTTAGTTCATTTCTCATTTAAACGTTTTTAAGCTACCCTGAAGCTCCAAAATGCAGATCTAACCTCATAGAGTCTGGTTTACATGTAAAATTGCAAACTGTATGTACATGCATGGTCCTAGAAGCCAAATCAAGTTAAGGGAAAGCTTTAACCCAAAGAGAAGGGACCAAGCTTGCTAAATTTTATAACTTTATGACTATAGGGACTCAGAGGAGTTCATATCTGAAGTTATAAATTTAGATCATGACCAGTAGTCGAAATGATTTACAAATATGCTGAGAATGACCGTAAACCCATGCATAAATGGATCTAGCTAAAGATAAGTCAAGGTAACGGCTTGTTACCTTCCAGACGATGCTAGGATGAAGTAGAAACTAGATCCATAAGCTTCTCTTTTCTCCAGGCTCCTTTGACTTCAAACTCTCTTCCTAATTTCACCTTCAAAGCTTCTTAACATACACACAAATGGAGACTAGATGCAATTAGGGTTTCTGAGCTCTAAAGGGACAGTAGGAGAGGCTAAGGGAAGCTAATCACTGTTTAAATAAGGTGCAAAACCCTAGAAATTAGATTTTCATTGTCCAGCTCCTACTCATCGAGTTGGGGTCGCCCAACTTATCGAGTAGACCCCTTAAATGCACACGGTCCAAAATGTTTCTACACGACAAGTTGGGGCATCCAACTCGTCGAGTAGGTCTAAGAACATGACTATAAACTTTAAAGTCTATACCTGGGAGTCGGGATGTTACAATTCTCCCCCACTTGAGCTAGACTTCGTCCTTGAAGTCTGCTGTGGTAAACAACTCAGGGTAATGCTCCCGCATCTCAGCCTCCGGCTCCCACGTCCTCTTGGATCCCCTCTGGTGCTGCCATTATACATTTACTAAAGGTACTTCCTTGTTCCGTAGAACCTTTACCTTCCTCTCAAGAATGACCACTAGCTTTTCCATGCAATTCATGTGCTCATCAACCTAAATATCATCTAGCGACACTATTCCCTCCTCATCTAGTATGCACTTCCGCAATTGTGACACATGGAAAATGTTGTGAAACTGACTAAGATCCTCCGGGAGATCCAGTCTATACACCACGTTGCCAACCCTGGCAATGATCCTGAATGGCCCGATGTATCGAGGTCCCAATTTCCCCTCTTCCTGAAGCCAATCAGACCCTTACAGAGTGACACATTAAGTAACACCATGTCTCCCACCTAGAACTCTAGCTTAGATCGGTTCATGTGAGAGTAGCTCTTCTGCCGACTCTGAGCGGTCTGCAGCCGCTGTCTGATCTGCTAAATACTCTTGGTAGTCTGTAGAACTACCTCTTTCCGTCTTATCACCTTGTGACCGATCTCACCCCAACAGACTGGAGTTCGACATCTCCGTCCGTACAACAGCTCATATGGTGGGGCACCAATACTGGAATGAAAGTTGTTGTGGTAGGAGAACTCTAAAAGGGGTTGGTAGGAGTCCCAGCTCCCACCGAAGTCAATAACACAGGCTCTCATCAAGTCCTCGAGAGTATGTATGTTCCGCTCACTCCGTTCATCTATCTATGGATTATAGGTTGTACTAAAGTGCATACGCATACCCAGTTCCTCGTGGAACTTCTGCCAGAAACGAGAAGTGAACCGAACATCGCAGTCTGATACATTAGAGACTGGCACCCCATGGCGAGCTACTATCTCGCGGATATATAAGTCGGCCAGTTTCTCGGACGATGAACTCTCCCGTATAGCTAAAAAGTGGGAGCTTTGATCAATTGATCAACGATGACCCATATAGCGTCATATCCCTTTCTCGTCCTCGGCGGCTTGGCGATAAAATCCTTCATGTCTGCTCCCATTTCTACATGGTAATCTCCAGAGGCTGTAGCTGACCATGCGGCCTCTGATGCTCAGCCTTGACCATCCGGCAGGTCAAGTACCTCTCAACATACCATGAAATCTCCCTCTTCATGGATGGCCACCAGTAGCTCAGACACAAATCCTGGTACATCTTGCTGACCCCCAGGTGAATAGAGAAGCGAGACTTATGAGCCTCCTCCATAACAATCTGTCTAACCCCACCAAACATCGAAACCCAGACCCGACCGTAATGGGTCAATAATCCTCAGTTATCCTGCACAAACCGGGAGTTCTCACCACTAATCTTCTCAAGCTTCAAATTCTCCTGACGGATAACCTCATCCTGATCTTCCTTGATCAAGCTCACAAGTGGAGAATCCATCGATATCCTCATACATGTCACTAGACTAGAAGATCCAGCTGACTTGCAGCTCAAAGTATCCACAACCACGTTCTCTTTACCTGGGTGGTAAAGGATCTCACAGTCACAATCCTTGACTACATCCAGCCACCTGCGCTATCTCATGTTTAGGTTCGGCTGGTCCATGATGTATATCAAACTCTTGTGGTCCATGTATATGGTATAGTGGACCCCATAGAGGTAATGTCTCCAAATCTTGAGAGCGAATACCACCGCTACCAACTCCAAATCATGAGTAGGGTATCTTGTCTCGTGCGGCTTCAACTGCCACGACGCGTAGGCTATCACCCATCCTCTTCGCATGAGGACCACTCCCAGTCCTGTGATGGATGCATCACAGAACACTACAAAATCCTCAACTCCCTCCGGAAGAATCAAGACTGGAGCCTCGCAAAGTCGCTGTCTGAGGGTCTCAAATGCCCTCTGCTACTTGGGGCCCCACCGGAAATCCACCCCCCTTCCTCATCAGACGAGTGAGGGGTACTACAATCTAGAAGAAATCTTGTATGAATCTCTGGTAGTACCCTACCAATCCCAAGAAGCTCCTGATATCCGATGGAGATTTCAGAACCTCCCACTGCATAACCGCCTCGATTTTAGCCAGATCGACCAAAATCCCCTCCTGGTTAACGAGATATCCAGGGAACTAAACTTCTTGTAACCAAAAATCGCACTTTGAGAACTTGGCATGAAGCCATTTTCGTCTCAAAACTCCCAAGAACTCTCGTAGATGCTCCTCATGCTTCTCTTGGATCTTTAAGTACACCAAGATATCGTCTATGAACACAATTACCGAGCAATCGAGCATCGGTCTGTAGACCCGATTCATCAGGTCCATAAATACTTCCGGTGCATTGGTGGGACCCAATGGCATCACCACGAACTCGTAATGTCCATAACGAGTCCAAAACGTGGTCTTCTCCATGTCCTCCTCCCTAAACCTGACTTGATGGTACCCGAACCTCAAGTCTATCTTGGACAACCGATATGCCCCCTACAACTGATCAAAAAGATCATCTATCCTCGGGAGTGGATAACAGTTTTTCACCGTCAACTTGTTCAACTCCCGGTAGTCAATGCACATCCGGTGTGAACCATCCTTCTTCTTGACAAAGAGTTTCGACGCTCCACATGGGGAACTGCTCGGACGAATGAACTGCTTGCCCAGCAGTTCCTACAGCTGTGATGACAGCTCCTGCATCTCTGGTGGTGCCACTCGGTACGACACCTTGGTGATAGGGGCCGCACCTAGCACTAGGTTGATCCTAAACACAACCTGCCTCCCCGGAGGCACTCTAGGTAACTCCTCTAGAAACACGTCGGCAAACTCCTGGACTATTGGAACCTCTAAAACTAAAATCTGATTCCTGACCCGTGTATCCATCACATACACTAAATAAGCTGCTCACCCATGCTGAATGTACTATCGTTCCCAGGCAGCTTAAGAAAACCCTATTCCCAATCTGGTGCCCTCGCTGTAGAAAATCAGTTCTCCCCCAATTAGGGTTCGAACTACCACTCATTGACCCTCGTAGTCGATCATGGAATTGAAGCAACTAAGCAAGTCCATACCCACGATCAAACACATATCCCCGAAGGGAATCAGAATCAAGTCTATCGGGAAAGATACCCCAAAGATCTCCAACACGCAACCCCGATAGATTGAAGAAGCTGAAAGCTTGTGTTCGTTGGAGATGGAGACTCACAATGGACACTCTAGCTCTCCTACTGGCACACCGAACTCCCTACTAAATGTCTGAGAGACAAAGGATTGACTCGTCCCCAAGTCGAACAATACCAAAGCAGGTAAGGAGTTCACTAAGAATGTACCTAACATGGTATAACACATATAAGCATAAAACAAATATAATCAGTAATATGAATGATAAAAACATACCAACAACTAAGTCTATTGCTGCCCTGGCCTCCTCTGCTGTAAGCTGGAAGGCGCATCCCTGGGCCCTCGGGGGCGCTGCTCTACCCTGAATCCCATCAGTAATCCTCAATGTAGTCAGCGCTCGAGCCAGCGCCGGCCTAGCAGCGAGTTGCAGATAGTTGGTCTTCACGTGACAAACCCGATGCAGTGGTAGCAAATCCTCATATCCTGAACTAGGGCCGACTAGCGACAATCCCTCACAAAATGCCCCTCCTTGCCGCATTTTCGGCACGCACTGATCGATCTACAAACCCTGAATGACCCTTCTCGCACTTGCTACAAGTGCAACCTCATATCCCCCTGACCTGGTATTAGCGGTCTTAGACTGCTTTGGTGTCAGCTGTGACTGTGTCGGGGCCTACCTCTACACTCTCATCTTTAATTCAATCTCACGCTCCCGCCACCTAGCGGCCTCTTGCAACTCCAACAACGTATCACATCGCTAGCTTGCAACAAACTAACAGATGTCACTCTTGAGCATGCTCAAATAATGTGTCATTTAAGCGTGCTCGGAAGCAAACTTCGGGCAGAACATCACCCTCTCTGTGAACATATGGGTAATCTCTGTCACCGTCTCACCACCCTGTCTCAACTCTAAGAACTCTTGAGCTAACCACTCCCGCTTGTCCTGTGGAATGTAGCGAGTGCGGAACATATCAATGAACTACTCCCATGTAACCGCGAAACTCTAATCATTGATGTAAGACCCAGTCATAAACCTCCACTAGTTCTTTGCCCCAGACCTCAGCAGGTTAACGGCACATCTGACCTTCTTGTCAGTAAGATATGATCATGTGAAGAAACACCCCTCCACGTCAGACAACCACCTCATGGCTCTGATCGGATCCTGAGTCCCATCATATGTCGGGGGCTTCGTGTTATCGATGTCCCGATACTGGAAATCCTGACCATCTTCTCCCTTTGCCACAATTACATCTGTGGTAGTTGTTACGGTAGCCGTCTCAACAATGGGTGCATAGCACTCCTCAAAGTACTCAACCATAGCCGTCTTAATAGGCCAAAACTGATGAGTTTTAGCCATAAGAACTTTCCTATGTGCGCATGCAAAACCCTAATGCTCGGATCTAGGCTTTCTAATTAAACATGCTTTGAATCCAAGACTTCTAATGACTATTTAGGTGTAATAGCAATATTGAAACAGATCTAGAATCATACCTTTGAATTCCTTGTTGATCATGTTGTCTTGGAGCTTCTAGAGTCACAATTATCACTCCTCTAATGGCTTACAAACACCAAATAGCAAGGAGGATGATTTGGGAGAGAGAAGAGGGGGGAAATTCGGCCAGAGCTTCTCTACTTTAGGTGAAGTGTCGATTTCCTTATGCCATAGGGTCTATTTATACTTGTAGACTCCTTAAGGGTTACAACCTAAACCCTAATTGGATAATCTTCTCTTAAAGCTATCCAAATCCATTCCTTAGATAACCCCTTGAACGATTTGAAGCAATCCTTAGCTTCTAGAATCCGTCCAATGCACATCAATATGGATTTATAGTCAAAAGTTTAACTATCAAACAATTGACAGTTTATACCCTTTTATTTAATTAATCTCTTTAAATCACCAAATTAATTCCAATTAATTCTATGACTTATATTAATCAAATAACAATATATTATTCTTTATATTATTCTCATAATATATTAATAATATTTACTCTCTCTTAATAAATCATCCTATCAAGTTGCTATGGTGAAGGCAACCCAAAAGGACCATGCACAACCGGGTCAAATACTTGCCTAATATAGTTGTAGCCTTAGACACTATTCCAATAGTCTCCCACTTGGATAAGTCTAGTAACTATATGCACAAGTACAATTTGGTTTGCAATCGTAGCTCTCAAAGACGCTGTCAAACTCTGATCTAATCAATCTTGTCCTTTAGATAAGGGATCGTACAATCCTCTGTTAGATATCATGCAGACAATCCTGTGGAATGGTTAGTCAAGCATTTAGGTTTCTCGATCTCTAATTTATTTGACATAAAACCTAATCGAACACATCAATTCAGTTCTGACCGGGCCTGGCACATAAGTCAAATCAAATCATCGAGCGGCCGAGATATCGCTTTCACCTTCTTAGATAAAGTTACAGATAAACTTCGACTTATATGCATTTACATATTCATTAACCAACTATGCACAACAATGCGTTTTATAACACCAAGTTACTGATGCGTTTTCGCATTATCAATGTACAATCAATTAACAAATAACAAACCATATATCTAGGTTTTAAGACTATATGATATTATCGTCTTGCGATCACCCTTTTATATCATATTCCATAAGGTGATTCCAGCAAGCGCGGGTTTGTTCTAATGCTCAAAACCAGTTCATAAGCACTCATGAATGTTGCAGCAACCGTTTGCTATGTCTAACACCATTTAGACAATCTACACACCAATTCATGACAATCTTCATTCATATCTACTTCCAACATATGAATGATTGTGGACAATTTTGAACAATTCGATTATTCCTAATAAACTCAATTATTCTGGAAGTCAAAACATGCAAAGTGAAACAATAGTTAAACAATTAACATAAGATAGTAACATTACTCATAAATAAAACTCCTTTATTTAATCATCAAATGTTAATAACATTTATCTATTACACGTTTCTAATACTATCTAATCTATGCTAATATCATCCTTCAGCCCAATACTCCTAGCATGTTGCAAGTGTTTAACCCTACTCAGTCCCTTCGTAAGCGGATCTGCTGGGTTATCTTCTGATGATATCCTCTTCACTACGAGTTGTCCTTCTTCTACATGATGTCTAATGAAGTGATATTTTATGTCGATATGTCTTGATCTACCATGATCCCTCAGTTCCTTGGTCAAGGCAACCGCTCCTTCGTTATCACAGAAAATCTCCATGGGCTCCTTTATGGCAGGTACAACTCCAAGATCACCGATGAAGTTCTTTAGCCATATTGCCTCCTTCGACGCTTCGCTCGCTGCAATGTACTCTGATTCGCACGTTGAATCAGCTACGGTTTCCTGCTTGGAACTCTTCCATGTCACTGCTCCGTCATTTAGGGTAAAGACCCAGCCCAACTGCGAACGGTAGTTGTCCCTGTCAGTCTGAAAACTGGCGTCACTGTACCCTCGCACCTTCAAGTCATCACTCCCTCCGAGGACTAAGAACCATTCCTTTGTCCTCCGAAGGTACTTAAGGATATTTTTCACCGCAATCCAATGGGCTCTGCTAGGATTTCCTTGATATCTACTAACCATGCTCAAAGCGAAGGCTACATCAAGGCGAGTACAAGTCATAGCGTACATGATTGAGCCAACAGCGGAAGCGTATGGTACTCGGCTCATTTCTGCTATCTCAGCTTCGGTACTCGGACTTTGAGTCTTACTCAACTTGGCATTACTTTGTATCGGTAATTCTCCCTTCTTCGATTTCTCCATACTAAAACGTTTTAGTATCTTCTCTAAGTAAGTATTCTGACTAAGTCCAATTACTCTCTTACTTCTTTCTCTTACTATCCTTATTCCCAAAATGTAAGAAGCCTCTCCGAGGTCCTTCATAGCGAAGCACTTCCCGAGCCAGGACTTAACCTCCTGCAGAGTTGGGATGTCGTTTCCTATAAGTAATATGTCATCAACATATAGAACGAGGAAGCTTACTATACTCCCACTGGCTTTGACATATACACATGATTCGTCTTGGCTTCGTACAAATCCAAACTCTTTGACTTTCTCATCGAAGCAAAGATTCCATCTACGAGATGCTTGCTTAAGTCCATAAATGGACTTCTCAAGCTTACACACTCTATTCGGATGCTTCGGATCCACAAACCCCTCTGGCTGAGCCATGTAAACATCCTCAGCCAACTTTCCGTTAAGGAAAGCGATCTTGACATCCATTTGCCAAATCTCATAATCATGAAATGCGGCAATAGCTAGCATCACTCTAATAGATTTTATCTTAGCAATTGGTGAGAAGGTCTGATCATAGTCAACTCCGGGAGTTTGAGTAAATCCCTTCGCAACCAATCGCGCTTTATATGTGTGTATGTTTCCATCCACGTCGGTCTTCTTATTGAAGATCCATTTGCACCCAACGGTCTTATGTCCGGGCACATAATCAACCAAATTCCAAACTTGGTTATCATACATGGATTGGATCTCGCTATCCATTGCCTCTTTCCATTTTGCAGACTGAAAAGCCCTTAGATCAATTAATTTATCAAACAATGATAGTAAATAAGAATAAGAAGAATTCACAAAGAAAAACTTTCACTAAGAAAGATAATCTCACAAAGAGATTATCGTGTGCACAAAGCAACTATTAGGGTTTGTGAAAGGCATGACCTTTCACAAACCGATACAAAAGATTATATACTGCTATTCTAGACAATCCCTACAAATCAGGGATATGCCAGCTAACTAATTTACGCTAACTATGGAAACAAGATAAATACAAGATCTGTTACAATACATTGAATAAACTAAACATACTGAGCTGCTGAAATGCTGATGCTAATACTGAGATATACGTTGATGCTGAAAGATTTATTTCAAACATCATCATATTTCAAGGTTTGACCTTACAATCTCCCCCAATATGATGATGTTCAAAACCAACTAAATTAGAACACCTCTGGACAAGAACTCTTCATAGTCAGCTTCAGCTTCTATTTTTACTGGCCAGTAAGGACTATCCAGCAAGTCATGTCTTCTATTCAGCAGCTCCATAGCAATAAGGATGTGAAACTCTCCGGAGAGTTCTTGATGACTCATGCACATTTGCCTTAAGCCAACGAGATGAGTGGTTGGAGCCTTTGGAATCTCAGAAGTTCGCTGAAAACACATTTTTCTGTTTTTGTCGAGATAGAACATCCCATGTTCAGGAACTGAGATAAATTTATGTTGAACTGGGTCAATACTGATAGGAAGAGAGTTGTTTATCCCACCAGCACCAAAATCCAGAACCAACACATCTTCACAATCAACTTGAAACTTGGTTCTTTGAGTTCTAGGAATAGATGGCCTTTGGCCTTGATGCTGTGGTCGTTCTTTAGGAACAAGGTCCAATCGTTGAACTTTCTTGATCAGCAGATGAAGAGCACATGTCAGTTCAGAGGAGTGAGCTGAGGTTTGCTTGGATGCTAATTCGAGTAATTCCATCCATTCAGAATATCCATACTTGATCAGCTCATCCCTCTTGACAACTTCAGTGTATGAATGTTGTGGACCTTGACGAGTAATCAGCAACGTAAGAACTTTCTCATTGCGTGGTTTGGAAGCTTTAACTTTGATGATTTTATCACTACACACTCGTTGTCCAAGAACATCTTCAAACCTCTTTCGATCAATCATGTCTAGAACACTATCAGTCTTAGGCTTACTGCTGCCAGGAGGAGGCTGAGAAGATTGAGATTTGGACTGAAATTCCAAAAATTTCTGCATCTGAGCTTCAAAAGATCCTTTGGCCTGAAGTTTATGCTGAATGAGAGATTCATCAGCTTGAGCAATGTTCTTTAGAAGCTGAGCTTTATTAGCTTCATCAAGAATTTGTTTAACATGAGCTGGAGACATGTTCCATTCAGCTATCAAATTTGATATACTGACTATGGACTTGGGTTTCTTGCAAGACAAAGAAGTATCAGTGTGTGAAGGAGCCAAGTCAGTATCTGCCGCCTTGTGCTTGCGAGATAGCAGATGAGAATCTTCACTAGCAACATCTGAATCTTCTCCTTGGACTGGAATAATGGGATCAACAATGGGATTAGCGAATTTCATGTCTGGCCTTTAAGATTCATTATCAAGATCATCTGAATCTTCTTCTTGGACTGGAATAAAAGGATCAATGAAGTTCATATCCAGTATTTGACATTCATCATCTTGTTCATCATCATACTCACTATCTTCAACAGGCTTTTCAGTATCTGCTGGACTATTAGGCTTCACAAAGTCAGACTCGTACATCTGCTGTGGTGGCTCAGCATTATCATAATCAGCATTATCATCATCATCAACATTATCATCATCATGATCATTAGCATTATCATCATCAGTATCTCCCCCTTTTTGAGCATCATCAGTTTGGGGGCTAGAGGAAGGAGTATGCAAGAGAACTTCCTTTAGCTGATGAACATCAGCCTCAACGCATAGAAGAGGCTGACTCATGTCCCGAGTCAGTGTCAGAAGTTCATTAAATGCTGAGGCTAGAATTTGAAGGAATGAAGTACCTGGAGCTACTGGTGAGCGTGGTTGCATCCCCGGAGAAGGTTGCCCCCCTGGTGTGGATTCTCCCCCTGTGAGGGATGCTCCCCCTGAAATGGTTGCTCCCCCTGAATCAGTGGATCCTTTTGAGCTGAGAGAACTTTCTCTGTATGATGAGAAAGTTGAGGAGAGAAATGACCACCATCATGTGGTTCATCCTCTTGACCGGCATGATCTTCATGATTACCATCAGCTCCTTCATCAGTATCAGCGGTGAGTGAAGGAATAGTGTATGGATTTGCAATCCATTCTCTCATCCTATCAGAGATTCCGATGTCAGTATCCAGCGGATCATCTTGATACATTCGAATTGACATGCGAGGACATTGGATGGGATTTCCAGAGTGTGAGAAGTAATCTGCAACAAAAAAATTATCGAGCACAAGAGCGATCCAGCGTGGGAAGGGAACGTGATTAGCGCGTACATTCGCATGAAGAAGCTGAACAAGTTGATCAAAAAATAAAGCCCCATAATCAAGTCTTTTATTGAGAAGAAGTGAGCAGACGACTTGTTGCTCATAAGTGCTCAGTTGATCACCACTTCGAGACTTATGACCCACGCATTTGCACAGAGCACCAGTGAAGAATTTCCATCCTGGGGTCATACATTGGCACAGAATAAGAGCTGATCGAGCACCAGCCTTTGAGTGATCATATCCCAGTTGATCGAATAGACGTCGAAAGTGTTCAATAGAAGGCAGTTCAGAGAATGGTTCAAAGATAGGTAACCTGAGTGCAGCACTGAGGAGTTCAGCGGTAATAAAGACAGAGTGTCTTCCACGGCCAATAGTCCCGGTGATGACATTGTTTTCATCATTGACTGTTGCGGTGTAGTAGAACTCACAGACTTCTTCAGGGAAGAACTCTGATGGAATGTCACTGACTGTGTATCGTAGGCGGCAGGAGGCTAAGAAATTAACAAAATCACCGAGTCCAAGACCTCGATGAACATCTGGTATATCAGGGTTGAAAACAACGTTGGTGGCTTTGATGTATATTGGAAGAGGAGGAGAGTTTGGGGCAGGAATTACCCTTCGTGAAGTAGAGGAGAAAGTGAACAGAGATGCCGCCATTAGAGAGTGTTTAGGGTTCTAGGGTTTTGAATATAAGTGAAGGAAGTTTAAATTGTGGAAGGAAAGTTTAAAATAAGGGTGGAAAGAGGTTTAAATAAGGAATTAAACGGGCCTTTAAAAGGTAAAGATTATCTTCTTCAAAAATAACGGCGTATCGTAACAACTTGTTAGATCAGAAAAATAGCCGTTGGGTAAAAGAGTCGTTGACTGAAGATGAAACGTCAATCAGTGTTTGCGGAAGCGCTGAAATCAGTGTCACAAAAGTTACATGCTGAGGATGATTCTCCGTCAATTCAAGGTACAACTTGCTTCATTTGGGCTAGCAAGGAGATTGGTGCGTGTGATAGATACTAGTTGCATGATCTAACCATCGGCACAGAGTGTTGTGTCTTTATCAGTGAGTGGTTTATCTAACTGAATCATTAGACACTGAATGAGAAGAAGGTAAAGAAAGGATTGTTGCGTGTGATAAACCTTGGTGTTTTGGTCTAACCATCGGCAAATATTGTTAGATTCTCATCAGCGTATGTTTTGTCACACTGAATCACGAAATCAGTGTAAGATTGGTAAGAAGAGATAGTTGCGTGTGATAGATCTTGGTGTTTTGATCTAACCATCGATAAAGATTGTTAGATTCTCATCAGCGTGTGTTTTGTCACACTGAATCACGGAATCAGTGTAAGATTGGTAAGAAGAGATAGTTGCGTGTGATAGATCTTGGTGTTTTGATCTAACCATCGGCAAAGAGTTTCAAGTTGTTATCAGTGTATGGTTTAATACAGTGAATCATTCAACTTTAGTTTAGAAGAGTTGAAGAAGAGAAAAAGATAGGAGATCAAACGAAGTGCTCAGTAAGCAAATATCACCAGCATGTCATGATCAGCACAATGTACATCAGCTTATAAAACAATACCAAACATTAGCAAAATTAATCAGCAAAATTAATTACAAAGTAATCATTCCAAGTTCTCCAATAATGTATGCAGTTGTTTGAGAATCCAGTGCCTTGGTGAAGATATCAGCAAGTTGCTCTGAAGTCTTGACATGTTCAAGAACAACCTTTCCCTTCTCAACATTATCTCTGATGAAGTGATGTCTGATTTCGATATGCTTCGTCTTTGAGTGCAGAACAGGGTTTTGTGTGATTTGAATGGCACTGGTGTTATCACAATATATGGGAGTCTTTGAGAACTTGATTCCATAGTCTAGAAGCTGATTTTGAATCCATAAGAGCTGAGCACAACATCTCCCAGCTGCAACATACTCAGCTTCTGCAGTCGAGATAGCTACTGATGTTTGCTTCTTGCTAGACCAGCTGATGAGACGATTTCCAAGGAAATGACATCCACCAGACGTACTCTTTTTGTCTAAGTTGCATCCTGCATAGTCTGAATCAATGTATCCAAAAAGTTCAAATGCTGAGTCGCGAGGATACCACAATGCTAAGTTTTGAGTCCCTTTCAAGCATCGAAAGATACGTTTGACGGCCATGAGATGAGATTCCTTGGGATTAGCTTGGAATCGAGCACAGAGAATGGTTCCAAACATGATATCACGACAACTTGCCGTGAGATATAAAAGAGATCCAATCATTCCTCGATACAGAGAGTGATTGACATCAGTTCCAGTTGGATCAACGTGCATCTTATCAATCTTGGACACTGGAGTAGAGGCTGGTTTGCAGTCACTGAGAGAATACTTAACAAGCAAGTCAGAAATATATTTACTTTGGCAAATAGAAATACCTGATTTTTGTTGCTGAACTTCAAGACCTAAGAAAAAGGTCATCTTCCCCATCATGCTCATTTCGAACCTTTGAGACATGATCTCTGCAAATTCCTTGCTCAGTTTCTCATTTGGAGAGCCAAAAATGATGTCATCGACATAGATTTGAACAAGAACCATGTCTGAGCCTTTGTTTTTGATGAAGAGAGTATTATCGATTGCTCCTCGTCTGTATCCATTTTCAAGAAGATACGATGTCAGCGTCTCATACCAAGCCCTGGGTGCTTGCTTCAGTCCATAAAAAGCTTTGTCTAATCGGTATACATAATCAGGGTGATCTTTGTCAACAAAGCCTGGGGGCTGATTGAGGAATACTTCTTCTTCTAACACACCATGAAGAAATGCTGTTTTCACATCCATCTGATAAACAATGAAATTCATGTAGGATGCGTATGCGAGAAACAGTCTGATTGCTTGAATGCGAGCAACTGGAGCAAAGGTTTCCCCGTAGTCGATGGATTCAATTTGAGTAAACCCTTGAGCGACAAGCCTTGCCTTGTTGCGAGTAATGATTCCATCTTTATCAACCTTGTTGCGATAGACCCATCGAGTTCCAATGATGGTCTTTCCTGATGGTCTTGGAACAAGAGTCCAAACCTTGTGCCTTTCAAACTCATTCAGTTCTTCTTGCATGGCTTTAATCCAGTCAGCATCTTGAAGAGCTGAGTGTATCTTGTCAGGTAAGATCATTGAAACGAAATTGACATACATGCAAAAGTTATTAGATACACGAGATCTGGTTCGGACACCATCATGAATATTCCCAATAATTTGATCAACAGGATGATATCGATGTTCAGAAACTGATGCTGATTCCAGAGAATTTGACACTATCGATTTATCAGTTGCAGGAGAATCTTCAGCTTCAAGGGTTTCATCAGCACCTGACGAATTATTTGATGATCTGGCTGCAGTATCTTGATTCAAGGAACTTGGAACTGGAACGATAGAATCAGAAATATCAGCTTCATCTCCAGCAAGAGGAACTTCGTCAAATGGGCAAGAGGAACACGTGAAAGAAGGATACGTCTGGCTTTCTACCTTTCAGCATTTCATATGGTGTGTTCTTGTGAATCCTGTGAATTAGAGATCGATTCTAAGTAAAGCACGTTGTATTGACAGCTTCAGCCCAAAACGACATAGGAAGACCAACATGAATCATTAAGGTCCTTCCTGCCTCAATCAGTGTTCTATTTCTTCGTTCAACAACTCCATTTTGTTGAGGAGTACGAGGAGCTGAGAAGTTTTGGCCAATGCCTTTATGATCACAAAATTCTTCAAGAGTTGAATTTCGGAACTCAGTACCATGATCACTTCTTAGTTGCTTAACTTTGAGACCTGTCAGTGTCTCATTTTTACGAATCAGTGAGATAATTTCCTGTGCAGCATGACTTTTCTTCTTCAGGAAAACCACCCATGTAAATCGAGTGAACTCATCCACAACCACTAGAGTATACTTATTTCCACCTAGAGAACGAACAGGAATAGGTCCAAACAAGTCCATGTGGAGTAAATGAAGAGGGACAGATATACTGGAACATGACTTAGGTTTGAAAGATGACTTGGTTTGTTTTCCTTGTTCACAAGCTGAGCACATCTTGTCTTTAACAACGCTGAATTTTGGGAGCCCTCTAACTAGATCTTGATTGGATATTTTGGATAGGTTCTTGAAGTTCAGATGAGAGAACCTTTTGTGCCAAATCCAGCTGAGATTGGTCTAAGACTTTGTAAAGAAGCATTGCATCGGCGCCTTGTCACTTGAGAACATATCAAGAACATATATATCATCTTTTCTACTTGCTGAAAGTACGATGTTCTTGTCAGTGTTGACAACTCTACCTTCCTTCCTTGTAAAGTGAACTTCATAGTCAGCATCACACAATTGGCTGATGGAGATGAGGTTTTGTTTGAGACCCTTTACATATGAAACGTTTTGAAAAACCACGTTATTGCATTTGATATTTCCATATCCTTTAGTGAACCCCTTTCCATTGTCTCCATAAGTGACTGTAGGACCAGTTTTCTTGACATAGTCTTCAAGGAGAGACTTGGATCCCGTCATATGTCTTGAGCAACCACTATCTAAGTACCAAAGATGCTCCTGGCCCTGCAGTGCTGAGAAACTAGTTAGAACACACTGACCCATTCGAGGATGGGTCATTCACAAAGTTATTTGATAATAGATTATAACACTCCTTAGGAAGACAGTTTAAGGAATTTGACTTAAGAATCCATTTTTCATTTCTAACTTTAATATTATCAGCTCTTAAAGATAATTTATCAAATGAACATTCACTGATCTTATGAGAGGAATCACCACATCTGTAACAAACTCTAGTACCAAAGTTCTACTTGGTGAGCAATTTTTTGGACATAACACATTCCGACTTGTAAGACTCACTAAGAGAGCTTTGTGTCCTTTTGTTTATCATTGAATCACAACTGAATTCAGTGTCAGACAAATTATGATCAGTGATAGATGATGAGCTATCATCAGTGTCTGATTTGGACTTATTCACAAATGCATTGCAATCAAGAAAATGCTTAAGTTGTTCATGAACAGCGTGAAACACTCCATTTGAGATAGGGAAGGCAATAATATTCTCAATGAGAGGAGTTAGTCTTACAAGATGTGCAGGGTAAGAGGTTGGATCAATTCCGGTAATTTCAACATTACACTCAGTAACACCATTAGAGTTAGTAACACAGTATTCATCAATTAGACTCTGATTAATAAAAGAGTTACTGACAAACTTATTTTTGAAATTGTTTTTCATCTCATTCACGGAATAAGATTCAGATTCTTTTTCTTGTGATTTAAAAACTTTTTCAGCTTCTGAAAATTACCCCCAAGAATTTTCTCACATGAATGTGGAATTTGAGCAGAAATAATATAATTAGCATTTTTATGAGATTTTGCCCAAGTATGAAGCACAATTTGTTCTTTGATCAAAAGATCTTTAACATTATCAATTTCAGCAGACAAAGATGAGTTTGACAAACTAGTGATTCTAAGATTTTCCTGAGTGGAATCAATAACGTTATTTTTCATGGATATTTCATCTTTAAGAAGATCAAGTTGATTTTGCAAATCCCTTATTGTTTGATTCTTTTAAGAATTAATAACACCCAAATACTCAAACATTTTGATTTTTTCATTCATTGAATAGGAAACAAAGTTTTTAACCTGATACATTGAAGGAGAGTCAGTGTTGTGCTTCCTGGAATTTTAAACAACATCAGACATATCAGCATCAAATGTACTTGTGCCTTTTTCAGAATCATCCGTGTCTTCTATCTTCACCATTAGACACTTGACTTCATCATCTGATGACTCCTCATCAATCTTCCATTTTTTTTCTTCAGCAACAAGAACTTTATGTTCCAAGTTCTCTGCTTTCAGTTTCTCAATCAGCTTGTTGTACTTCTGCTTCTAATATTCATCCGAGCCTTGTTTTTTTTGTTTACATTCCTTTGCAAAATGATCAGTGCTCCCACAGTTAAAGCACTGAGCTTTCCCTTTCTTATCAGTACCATGCTTTTTATCAGCTTCTGATCTTTTTGAGAACTTTCCAGCCATCTTCTTCTGGAACTTTGAGAAGTTTCGGCCTGATTTCTCAAAAGTATTTACAATCAAAGCTGCACTAGCCACAACCTTTTCAAGATCATCAGTGTCAGTTTTAGAGGAATCAGTGTCTGAATGGCTTTCAGTGTCTGAATCTGACACTAGCTTTTTGTTTGAGAACAAAGCTACAGATGATTCGCGCTGAGAATACTTCATCAGCTCCTTTCTTTGAAGCTTGGATTCCTCATAGTATCGAAGATTTCCATAGAGACTTTGTAAGTCCATAGTGTGTATCTTCTCACTATTTTTCAGCACATCAACATGGTTCTCCCAACCTGCACCCAAAGAATCCAAAAACTTCTGCACTAGAACAGTTCTATGCTTCAACTAATCTAATTTCCGTAGATCATTAACAAGAGTATTGAATTTGTTAAAGGTTTGAGTCAAAGTTTCACCTTTCTTTGCAAAAAAATGTTCATACCTTCTGTTAAGATCATTTATTTGAGTAGCCTTGACTTCTTCAGTGCCTTCAAAAGATACAGTCAGAGTATCCATCATCTCTTTTGCTGAGATGCAATTTTGAACCAGCCCAAAGATATTGTATGGCAGAGCTTAGCTGATTGCAACACGAGCACGAACATCTAGACCATTTTTTCTTTTGTCATCTGCCGTCCAGTTTTCTCTAGGCGTTTTCTTCATAGCACCATCAGGAACGTTGTTTTTTAGAGGCTGATACATCGGGACATATGGACCATTTTCGACAATGTCCAACATGTCTTCATCTACTGACTCTAAAGCATATAGAGCCTTTATTTTCCACATGGAAAAATTTGTTTCATCAAAAGGAGGAATTTTAGCGGAAGGATGATTTGATGAGTTCGACGAAGAAGAAGATGAAGCCATTTGTTTGATAACAGAAACCCGCTCTGATACCAATTGAAAAGCCTTAGATCAATCAATTTATCAAACAATGACAGTAAATAAGAATAATAAGAATTCACAAAGAAAAACTTTCACTGAGAAAGATAATCTGACAAAGAGATTATCGTGTGCACAAAGCAACTATTAGGGTTTGTGAAAGGCGTGACCTTTCACAAACCGATACAAAAGATTATATATCGCTATTCTAGACAATCCCTACAAATCAGGGATATGCCAGCTAACTAATTTACGCTAACTATGGAAACAAGATAAATACAAGATCTGTTACAATACACTGAATAAACTAAACATACTGAGCTGCTGAAATGTTGATGCTGATACTGAGATATACGCTGATGCTGAAAGATTTATTTCAAACATCATCATATTTCAAGGTTTGACCTTACACAGACTCCGGGCCTGCCATGGCTTCCTTATAGCTATTAGGTTCATCGAGATTTATCAGTGTACCATCACTAATATACGTGTCCCCTTCGGTAGTAATATGAAAACCATAAAACTGGGGATGAACTCTAACTCTATCAGAACGTCTAAGATGTAAGGACTCGTCAATCGGTTCAACCGGAGTTTCCTCCTCGGGTTGAGTGCCAGCGGTAGAGGTTCCTTCATCTATCGACTCTTGAATCTCTTCAAGCTCGATTTGCCTCCCACTGTCTCCTTGGCCTATGAGTTCTTGCTCTCAGAAAACTCCTCTCCTTGCAACAAAGACAACATTGTCCTTTCGGTCTATAGAAGAGATATCCAAAGGATGTCTGCGGGTAGCTGATGAAAATACATCGCTCACTTTGAGGTTCGAGCTTGTCGTGAGTATCTCGTCTTACAAAAGCCTCGCAACCCCAAACCTTGATATGTGCCAACGAGGAATCTTTCCCTGTCCACATATCGTGAGGTGTTTTGGCAACCTTCTTAGTAGGGACTCGGTTAAGGATATGGGCGGCAGTCTCTAAGGCATACCCCCAAAAAGAGATAGGTAGTGAAGCACGACTCATCATAGAGCGAACCATATCCAATAAGGTTCGATTACGCCTTTCTGCCACACCATTCAACTGCGGTGTCCTAGGAGGCGTCAATTGCGAAACTATTCCACACTCCTTGAGATAATCGTGGAATTCAAGACTTAGGTACTCTCCTCCTCGATCGGATCGAAGCATCTTGATTTTCCGGCCCAATTGATTCTCTACTTCATTCTTGAACTCTTTGAACTTTTCAAAGGTTTCTGACTTTTGCTTGATTAAATAGATATACCCATATCTACTATAATCATCGGTAAAAGTCACATAGAAGCGGTTCCCATCCTTCGTGGTTGATCTAAACGGTCCACATACATCGGTATGTATTAAGTCCAATAGACCCTCACCCCTTTCACACGTACTTTTGAAGGGTGACTTAGTCATTTTTCCAAGTAAACAAGACTCGCATGTGTCATCTTCCCAAAGGTCGAATGACTCCAACACTCCATCCTTTTGGAGTTGGGCTATGCGTTTCTTGTTGACATGTCCAAGACGACAATGCCACAAGGATGCTTTATCCATACTAGTGGAAGAATCTATGTTCAAAACATCATTTCCTAAGTTATCAACAATCATGATAGTTTCATAAATTCCATTACATGGTATAGCTTCAAAGTAAAAGACACCATTTAGATAAGCCAAAATAGAACCATTCTCATTATTAAAAGAAAATCTAAAACCTTGTCTATATAAACCATGAAATGAAATGATGTTTCTAGCCATTTCTGGCGAATAGCAACAATTGTTCAAATGTAAACATAAATTATCCCTAAGCACTAAAGAATACACCCCAATCTTGGTCACAGGCGACGATCTTCTGTTTCCCATGATTAAATTGATCCTTCCTTGCTCCACATCCCTACTTCTTCTTAGTCCTTGCACATTAGAACAAATGTGATAACCACAACCGGTATCAAGAACCCAAGAAATAGCATGATTAGAATCGTTAGATTTAATTGTCTATATACTTGCGAAAGATGGCTTGATCTTTCTTTCCTTGATGGCTTGCAGGTACTCTGGGCAGCTTCTCTTCCAATGTCCTATCTTGTGGTAGTGGTGGCACTCTGCCTCCTTCGGGTTAGGGCAGGGCTTAGCGGGATCAACTTTGGTCCCACTAGAAGAGGCAACATCTCGGGCTTTAACCTTGTGATAGTTCTTAGACGAAGCCTTCCTCTTCTTTCCCTCTCCTTGACCAATAGCCAAGACAGGAGCAGCGGGTGGATTGGGAGTTGGTGCAACAGACTTGTCTTTGAAGTTGCTCTCAGCGACCCTCAAGAGACCTTGGAGTTTGCTTAGGGTGACCTCCTCTTTGTTCATGTGGTAGGTCATCCTAAATTGATTGTAGCTCGGAGGCAAAGAGTGAAGCACCTTGTCGATCACCAAGTCTTCCCCAAAGTCAACATTTAGCTTGCGAAGGCGGTCGACATACCTTTGCATCTTTTGCAGGTGCACAGTAAGAGACTCTCCATGACCCATCTTAGCAGAAATCATGTTAGTGAAAATCTCATAATGCTCTTGTCTCGCGTTTTGGTGGTATCTCTCCAATAAGTCTTGATGTATCTCGTACGGGTACATGTCCTCGTAGGACTTTTGGAATTCGGAGTTCATGTTGGCTATCATGATGCAATGTACCTTCATTGCATCTCGCTCATGAGTTTCAAAAGCGGTAATTTCAGCCGGAGTAGCGATTTCAGGGTTGACCTTCTCGAGCTTCTCATCAAGGGCATACTCCTTATCCTCATAGCGAGCAATAGTGTGAATGTATCTTATCCATTCGCTAAAGTTCGTTCCATCGAAGGTGACCTTTTGGCAAAGGCTCATCAACGTGAAAGAACTAGCAGCAGCGTTGTTTGCGTTCGACATCTTTAAAAAGAAAAGGACAAAGATAGATTAGAATAAGAATCCCTAATTATCACCCAATAAGAAAAATTAGGGCTAGGATCCAACAACAACATTTACATATTAGAAAAGGGATGCCGTAATCTAACATGCAAATAAATTGAAGGTAAGTGAATGACGATTCACTAATTCTCCACCATAAAAAACTAACTATAAGTCCTAAATGTATTGAGAATTCCTAGATTCGGATGAGATTCATTAAAACTATTTAATGGCATGTTTAAATCTCGATATGCCCCTCTTGTTTGTGACGGGGATACCAAGGATCACAAAGCGGGTGTGAATAACCATGCAAATTTACATGGTGCCTTCATCGTAACAATCACCTATTCGATGTGCCGGTTAACCACACACGCTCCATCGAACTATGATAAACAATGAATCACCCTTTGCCACCTTTGCTTAGAACCAATTAGTGTGCCGGTAAACCACACACGCTCCACTAACTTCTTAGCAAGGGTTCAAAGTTTAATTCCATGGGATTGCATCAATTCATTTTTCCTAAAGTAACTAAGATTGGGAAATTTTAAAAAATGTGTAGCTACTTTGTATTACTTATTATACTTTTAATGAGAGGATGAGGTTGCCCTATCCTACCCGTTCGGCTAACGACCCTCCACCGATCAAGCAAGCGGTGGGTGTGAGTGTACACCCATTAAGCACCATTTTATAGGCCGCAACCTTATACCCACCTTATAGATCGGCTTCGTGAATGAGGCCGGTAAGACTAGCATTTTAGTTATACATATATATATATATATATATATATATATATATATATATATATATATATTATTCTTGTAATATTATATTAGTATAGAGTTGTATTTTAAACCTTTTAAAATCTAGGGTTTGAAATTTAAGTTGTCTAAATTAAAAATTTTAATCACAAAATATAAATTTCAAAACTTGAGGACAAGTTTTAAACATTTAAAACATGGAGGATCAAATAACAAATAATTTCAATTAACAATTAATTTCCTAATTATCTATATTTGATTTATTCAAGATTTCTTTTAGGATAATTACCAAAATAATCAAAATAATTAATTAATTATCATATAAGGAAATTAAATATTTTATTAGTTGATAAATATCTTTAATTAGATCAAGATTATAGTCATATATATCAAAAAATTGGATTAGGGTTGATCTAATATGATTAAGGTAAGTTTCCATAAGATAATCATGAAGAAATCCCGAATCTGGCCATTCCTGACGCTTGGACTCGCCGAGTGCACAAAGGGACTCGCCGAATCAGGCCAACTCACCAAGTTCACTTTGGAACTCGCCGAGTCCATGACTCAGAAACACAAAAATCGAATTTTGCAGTTTAGTTTCAGACAATTAACCAACAATTTAATGAAAACCAAGCTAGGCTCTGATACCACTGATGGGTTTTAGCCATAAGAACTTTCCTATGTGCGCATACAAAACCCTAATGCTCGGATCTAGGCTTTCTAATTAAACATGCTTTGAATCCAAGACTTCTAATGACTATTTAGGTGTAATAACAATATTGAAACAGATCTAGAATCATACCTTTGAATTCCTTGTTGATCTTGTTGTCTTGGAGCTTCTAGAGTCACAATTGTCACTCCTCTAATGGCGTACAAACACCAAATAGCAAGGAGGATGATTTGGGAGAGAGGAGAGGGGGGGAATTCGGCCAGAGCTTCTCTACTTTAGGTGAAGTGGCGATTTCCTTATGCCATAGGGTCTATTTATACGTGTAGACTCCTTAAGGGTTACAACCTAAACCCTAATTGGATAATCTTCTCTTAAAGCTATCCAAATCCATTCCTTAGATAACCCCTTGGACGATTTGAAGCAATCCTTAGCTTCTAGAATCCGTCCAATGCATATCAATATGGATTTACAGTCTAAAGTTTAACTATCAAACAATTGACAGCTTATACCCTTTTATTTAACTAATCTCTTTAAGTCACCAAATTAATTCCAATTAATTATATGACTTATATTAATCAAATAAAAATATATTATTCTTTATATTATTCTCATAATATATTAATAATATTTACTCTCTCTTAATAAATCATCCTATTAAGTTGCTATGGTGAAGGCAACCCAAAAGGACCATGCACAACCGGGTCAAATACTTGCCTAATATAGTTGTAGCCTTAGACACTATTCCAACAAAAACATCTCTGGCAGCTATGTCGGGAATAGAGTAGCGACCTTATCATGCAATATCTCTTGAATCTTGGCGTCCAGCTCATGTGACCTCATCTGACCAATGACTTCGAGCACAGTCGGTCCCTATTGGCCGCCATCTCCTGATCTTGATCCGGATCCAGTCACAGAGCATCTCGTAACCATCATATTGAAAATACACCGAGAAGATATCAGATAATCTGCATAAATAATGGGTAACCAACTCCCAACCAAAACTCTAGGGGTTGTGACTTCCTTGCTATGCATATAGGTCCTATGCTTTCAGTAGTATGGACCCATACTACCTTCCACACCTACCCATAAATGTCTCAAGTATCATCACAACGCCCTAGCGATATACATAAACATGGTGAGTGCTCAATCCTCACTCCTAGAGGAATACTAAATATCTCATAACTGGCTTCCCGGCCTCGCACGATCTACCCATGAAACTTCCACCAACCCTGCAGCACTCGTGCATGCTAACCTTACATAACGTAGGACCCTATAGACTTTCTCATACCTGATCCTACCCTAAGCCCATCATCAAAGAAGAATAGGAAATAAGGCCAAACCAAACATTCTCAGGCTATAAGATCCTAATTATGTATGGTCATGATGCATACACTAAGCAACTACAATAATGACGTCAATTTCAAATAAGGAAAAACCCTAGGCTATCAGGCATCATATAATCAGACAATTTTATCATGTAATTACTGAAGATCCCTAGCCTAGTACTAGCATGTTGTTCTAACATATTATAAAATCAAATAATTCGTAAGGTATTTTGGGATCCATTCGCAAGCTCCGGCTGACAATACACTTGCCTCCTCCTTTAGTATTTTGAAAAACATTTTAGAAAAATCATTTTAAAATCTTGTCCTTAGTTTTAGACATGAGTGTTTCCTCCAATTCACTCAAACCAAGGCTCTGATACCAACTTGTAACATCCATAAAATTCAAGACAATTTAAAACTTTATAAATCATTCAAAAACTGATAATTATTACAAACAAGTTTTCGAAATAGTTTAAGGTCAGAGTATCCCAGAATCAAATCATAAAAACATAAGGAGGTACACAATCACGCCTTCACCTTCCCGTGATTGTCAGAAGTACCTGAAACATAATCAATAACTGTTAGCCCAAAGCTTAGAGAGTTTCCCCAAAATACCAATGCCATACAATCATAAGCATATCTTATAAACAAAGAACATGCATAATGAGCCATCAGCCTGACTGAACCACCTCGCAGGCCATCAGTCTATATGGACCGCTCTCCGAACCTTCAGCACGTCCGGACTGCCTCTCAGGGCCTTCAGCCTATCCGGACCACTTGTCGGACCTTCGGCCTAACTAATATGCCCTCCGGGGTCTGTAGTCTATCAGGTCCGCCCAGGGTATGTTGGCCTTCAGCACAAACCAGGTGCGCCTCAACCCAACCCCAATAAAACAATCATGTGCAAATTAAATATCATATGCTAGTATGTATATAATATTCAAACTGATCTAAAAGATAACTAATCACAACAATACCCTATAACCAGGATACCGACCTAACCGGTCACTAACATCGTATTATCATATATACCGGCATACCGACCTCACCAGTCACGAACATAACATTATCCTATATACCAGGATACCGACCTAACTAGGTCATTAAGCATATCATCATCATAACTACCAGGATGTAAATCAATAAGCATATCATGAAATAGACCCGAATACAAATCCGAAAAGGGCCGACATTGGTGTCTTTGACACTGTTAGTATAGTGAGCACAACTCACCTCACAAGTAGCTCGAAATGATAATGCCAAACTTCTCCAAATACAGCTCCAACTCCGACACCTACATCCACCAATGATCCACTTCCAAAAACTCCTATATTACTAAAATACCCCCAAAAGTCAAAATGGTCAACCCTTGGTCAAAGTCAAAGTCAATGGTCAAGGTCAACATTCCATGTTGACCCAACTCATCGATTGCAGCTCACTGACTCGTTGAGTCCTTCCAGAACTCGAGAAATCGTGAAAAACCTAGTTGACTCGCCGAGTTTCCAAACAACTCATCCAGTCCATGTGTGTCCAAATGTTGGGAAAACCCTAACTGGTTCGTCGAGTCGTGTCACTGACTCGCCGAGTCCATGCAAAAACTCACAACGGCCAATCTACATCTGACTCGTCGAGTTAACCATGCAATTTGTCGAGTCCGTTCGGTCTATTTCTCATTCAGTCGTTTTTAAGCTACCTTGAAGCTCCAACATGTTGATCTAACCTCCTAGAGCATGGTTTCCACGTAAAGTTGAAAACTTTACATACATGCATGGTCCTAGATGCCAATACAAGTTAAGGAAAAGGTTTAACCCAAAGAGAATGGCCCATGCTTGCTAAATTAGATAACTTTATGACTATAGGGACTCAGAGGACTCCAGATTTGAAGTTATAACTTCAGATCAAGACCAATACTTGAAATGATTTACAAATATGCTAAGAATTAACCTAAACCCATACATGAATGGATCTAGATAAAGATAAGTCAAAGTAACGACTTGTTACCTTCCAGATGATGCTATGATGAAGTAGAAACCATATCCAAAAGCTTCTCTTTGCTCTAAGCTCCTTAGACTTCAAACTCTCTTCCCAATTTCACCTTCAAAGCTTCTTAACACACACATACAAATTCTTTACTCCAAGCTCCTTAGACTTCAAACTCTCTTCCTAATTTCACCTTCAAAGCTTCTTAACACACACACAATTGGAGAGTAGATGTAATTGATGGGTTTTAGCCATAAGAACATCCTATGAGCTCATACAAACCCTAATGCTTGGATCTAGGTTTCTCTATTGTACATGCAATGTATCCAAGACTTACAATCTTAGATCTAACATATTATAAACTGAAATTAGGGTTTAGAGAATTACCTTTGATTGTTATGTAGCAATAACAATCTCAATTCCTTCTTGTAATGACTTTAGAAAGCTTAGAGTAACAATTGTCACTCCTCTAATGGTTCACAAACACCAAGAGCAAGAGAATGAAGAATAAGGACAAGGGAAGCTGCCCAAAATGTGTGGAAACCCTAAGGAATCAGTTCCCCACGTTTTTTAGTCTCAAGGTTCCTTTAAATAGTGAGGCTATTAGGGTTATCTAACAAGGAAACCCTAATTTGGATGCTTAGGCCCTAAGCAACCCATGGACTCCCTCCTTAGAGGCCTACGATGATTTCTAATGGGTTTCCCCATAGAATTCGTCCACCCCTCTAATATGGAATCCATTAGCCCAATATTCAACTATCACACAATTGACAGTTCTAGTCCCTTAAGTTTAATTAATGTCTTTTAGCCACAAACTTAATTCTTATAAATTCTTGACTAATATTAATTAAACAATATGATTTCTCATTTAATATATTATTCTCATAATATATTAATAAATCATAATCAATCCTTTCTCTCCATAATTCATCCTATCAAGTTGCTTTGGTGAAGGAAACCCAAAAGGACCATGCACCGTCGGGTCAAGTACATACCTAAATAGTTATGGACTTAGACACTAATCCAACAGTCTCCCACTTGGATAAGTCTAATAACTATTTTGCGTATGACTTCAGATCCTGATCTGTAATCGTAGCCATCCAAAGCCACTGTCGACTCTGATCTTATCAGATACGTGTGTCCTTTAGATAAGGGATCATATATTCCTCCATTCTAGATATCGTATAGATATAAGACATGAATTCTAATCATTCTCTCTATACTATTTCCCGACTTCCGATTTATGACGACTGACAACAGACTACAATTGAACACATTAAATTAGTCCCAACTTGGCCAAGCGCTTAAGTGCCATCACTAAATCATCGAGGGGCCCAAAGATATCGCTTTTATCCTACTTTGGATAAAAGGAACGGATAAACTTTGACTCAATGCTCGCTTGCACTCACTTACCGAATCACACACAACAGTATGTTTTATAACACCAAGTTGCTAGTGCGTTTACATATTATCAATCTATGACCGACTCGCAAGATACAACTCACACATCTCGGTTTCAAGAATATAAGATGTTATCGTCTCACCAATCATTCGTGATATAATTCATGAAGTGATCCAAGTGAGCGTGGGTTTAATCCAATGCTCAAATCATATTCATAAGCACTCATGAACGTTGCAGCAAACAATTGCTTATGTCAAATACACTTTAGACAATCCACACACCAATTCACGACAGTCTTCATTCATACATACTTCCAACATATGAACGACTGTGGTATGTTCGAATAATTTGATTGTTCTGAACCAATTTAATTATTCAGGAAGTCAAAACATGCAAAGTGAAACACAAGAATAATACTAATCCCATATGGCCCCAAACTCTAGGTATAAATAAAACATTTTATTTAATCACCATATTGATTACTCATTATTTGTTGTTTCGGGTAATCAACTTCTTGCTTGAATTATTACTACACTTGTCCCATGCTCTTAGCATGCACATAATGTTTAACTATGGTTCTTACTTTGTGAAATAGATCAAATAAACACATTTTCAATCATACTCATTTCACAACTCCTAATCCTTTTCACAAGTGAAAGAATATCAAATTCTTACCACTTATAGAATATGCTAGATTCTAACATTTTATGCAATGATCCTTTCATAATGTCATAGTACAAAAGTCACAATGACTATTGCCAATGAAATTAAAAAGTCCTCTATTGTTACAATATAATTCCATAGACGTGATGTCTCTCACTCAAAGTACATTCCTTGAACATCCTTTTGCATAAAATTTTCTAATCTAGATATAGATTTTCAATATCTAACTCCCAATATGGAAACATTTCCATATTTGCCATATGACAAATCATTCTTAATAGAATCTAATCTATTCATAATAATCTCGATATGGTCCATCCAATACCATACTTCCAACTACTCAGAAGCGACCAATCCTCAGCAAAATTTGGATCGTTCTTTGATAGTTGTTTAATTATCTTAGTTAAAACCGATTCTTGTCCTTTTTCCCTCTAAATGCGTAAGACATTTGGAAAATTTTAGAATGGTAAAATATTATGTCTTACATATTTTATGTGTCACATTCTCACAATTCGAACTATGAAGAGGGATGCCACAATCATAATCGAAATTTTGAGAAGGCACTATGTACTCTTGACTAAATTTATTAACATTCCACAACCTAAGCCTTTAGATTTGAAATGAAGCATAATATTCTCTCCCTTAATTATAACAAAACAACTATTCAACCCTTACGACTTTGCAAGGTATAACTCTTGTTTTCTATAATTAATGTTGCTAAATTGCAATACTTGGCTTAATAATCATACAAGCATAACATTTATGCTCCCACTATGATGATTATTATCATATAATCATAACACATATGCTCCCACTAGCTTTGACATGTATTCAGAAAACACTTAACTTTCAGAAAAACAATACCTATTGAATTTCTTAAGTTCATATTTCTAATACCTAATGCTTTGATAATCCTTTATCTAAGCTTATACACCTTTGCCTTAGATAGCTCATATGTGTGTCTAAACAATTCAGACTAATTGCCAAATCTCACAATTCGAATCATGGAAAGGGATACCGTAACCATCATCAAATTCGAGAATCCAATTTTCACAATCACTATCTTCTTAAAATCTCTCTTAGTGAAAGCATTTCCTCACAGTCATTTTCATGGAGGAGGGAATCTTATGACACTTAGATTTTATGATGTATGTGTTCCTATCCATGTGAATTTGTCAAAAACCAAAGTTTGCGACAAATCCAAACTCATATGGACCAAACTTTCTCAATCTTGATCTCTTGTCTTATGGTAACACGGCTGCCCACCATGTCTTCCAAGTAGTTAAGTAGCTCACCATTTCCTATCAATGTACTTTCCATTGATCATGGTGCTTGCTTTTTATGTTTTCAAATGAGAACTCATAGAACTCATATGCATAATTAACTCAATTGGAACGGTCACAGGAACAAGATAGTGTAACACGATAGATTATAAACCTCAACTCGTGTGCTAGTGATGATCGATAAGGTTTTTGATTTCTTCTTGAAACCTTTCAAGACCATTAAGACTCCCACTGACTCCTTGACATATAAGATTCTCTTGTCAATAAACATTTATTGACAAACAAATATTCAAGAGTTAGTGTAGCTTTTATCAAGACAAAACACTTCATAAAATTGGTCCTAGTTGGTCTTTTTCTGATCCAAGACATCACAACTTTCCACATTTGATGAATGATATCTACCTTCTTAATACTTGTCACTCAATGTCACAATCTTAACTTTAAGACTTGTTTTGGAACGAAGTATGATTGACTTTTTGATTTAACCATTTCTTCAATTCTTGATTCCTCTTCTCAGACATACAATTGTACTAAGACTCACTTAGAGGATCAATCGAGATATGGTTATTAATCATTAAGACCTATCATTAAACATAATAAAAGGTACTCTCCCTTCTTCTTAGAATAGAGAAACTTTTATATTTCTGCCTACTTGATTCTTCTTATTCATTTTGCTATTGATTTACACTCTTTCAATCAATTTAGAATTACGCTTAATCTTATAAGTATAATCATATTTACTAAACCTTTAGTGAATCATGACGAATGTATTTGTAACCCTTGTGGCGGACTTGATCAACACACGACTTTGTGTACTAGATCTCTTAGTCCTTCACTTGACATTTTGTCAATGAATTAGTCTAATTTCCAAATATGAACTTCCTCATTCATTGTGCAACCAAGTTGCATGATTCCATATTTCTATCCACTTGAAACTTAGGCGCTGAGAAACTCTCCCTATTTGGTAAATTCTCGATATTTTTCACTAATAACATAATTAATAATCAAATCCATTATTGCTAATAACAGAAACATTCAAACATCAATTTTTCATACACGCCATTGCAAGGATAAATAAATAATAAAATCAAATTTTATTTTATTACGGAAAAATTTGTCCTTACAATGCAATTCATTGAAAAACTATGTTACTACATATTTCTTAGCAATCTATTCTAACTCTAAGTAGTAGCTCAAGAATCCAATCTTTAAGCAATGCGATCGAAACCATTTCTTCACGATTAGATTCTGCTCACTTCTTCCCATAAGCTTCCTTTCCTTTCTTCGATCCTACAAAACATCAAATGTAATCTTATCACATCATGTATTAAGAATCTAGAATAGGAACTTAAAAGAATTACTTAATGGATTTTACCTAAAGCAGAGCCATACGTTTTGACTCTCCCATCTCTTAGATTTCTTAGGTAAATAGGTCAGCTTCATCTCCAATGCCCCTTCTCTTGGCAATAAAAGCACATTGACTCTTTCGGAACAGCGCATGGAACTACTTCAGACTTTGCCTTTGTCTTATGATCAAACTTTTCGATCATGGCATGTCTTTCGTTGCCATTTCCTATATCCATAGAGGTCTGGAAGGCAGATTCACCAATCAACTTTGCTTTTCCAGTGTGCCAAATCATTGCTGATTCAGCAGCAATAAGCATGTAGGTGAGATCTATAAGGGTCACGTCGTGGTTCATCATATAGTACTTTCTTACAAACTCACTATATGAGTTAGGAAGTGACTGAAGAACCCAGTCAATAGCCATCTCCTCACAGACAACGGATCCCAACATTCTAAACCTATCAATATGTGACTTCATCTCTAGGACGTGTGCACACACCGACTTTCCCTTTTTCATGTTTACTTGCCAAAAAGGGATTGAGTGAGCTTGAAATTTTCAAGCCTTCGAACTTGTGGGTTATGGAGAATAATTGGAGGAGGTGGAGGAAGTGAAGCATGATTTCTTGTTCCTCGATCCAATCGTGGAATATCATCTTCATGTGGAAACCTTGTTCCACGGGATTTGGAAATACCATAGTTGTCATACTTTGACATCTACAAAATGGGAGAAAACAAATTCAAGTTAGTTGATTAGAATCCTCGATGTGACACCCAAATGAAACATCGAGGCTAGGATCCAACACAATATACTACAACCTAGAAAAGGGATGCCGTAATCTAGTTGCATAATATTTGAAGGTAGGTAAATGATGATTTGCCAATTTCCACCATGAAAAACGAAAAAGAAATTTAAGTTTTAAATCGATTGAAAATTCTTAGATCTTTTGAGATTCATTGAACATTTCAATGTCATGTTTAAATCTCGATATGCCCCTCTAGTTTGTGACTGGGATACCGAGGATCACAAAGCGGGTGTGAATAACCATGCAAACTTACATGGTGCCCCCACATGTTACAATCACCTATTTGATGTGCCGGTTAACCACACACGCTCCACCGAACTATGACAAACATTGAGTCACCCCTTGCTACCTTTGCTTAGAACCATTTAGTGTGCCGGTTAACCACACACGCTCCACTAACGTCTTCGCAAGGGCACAAAGTGTAATTTCATGGAATTGCATCAATTCACTTTTGCCTAAAGTAACTAAGATTGGGAATTTGTAAAAGCATTTAGTTACTTTTGTACTTTATTATACTTATAATGGAAGGTTTCTGTCCTATCCTACCTGTTCGGCTAATGACCCTCCACCATTCAAGAGTACGGTGGGTAAGAGTGGATACCCATTCAATCGTCATTTTATAGGCAATTTCCTTAAACACCCCTTATAGACCAGCTTCGTGAATGAGGCCTACTAACGGTAAGACTGACTTTTACTCATACAGATATATTATACTTTTAATGTTATATATAGTATAGGGTGTATTTTACACTTTTAAAATACTAGGTGGTCTAATTTAATAAATTATACTTTTAATTTAATTAAATGTAAACCAAAACTTTATGGGTTTATTAAGTATCTTTTAATTATACACCTTAATTAATTAATAAAACCATAAGGGAGGGATTTGAAATTTTCAAAACAATACTAGGGTTTCAGAATTTACCATTTCTAAATTAAATTATTAATCAACTTTTAAATTCCAAAACTTGAGGGCAAGTTTTGAAACATTTCAAAGCATTAGGGTTTCAACTATTTAAATTTCAAAACAAAACTTTTAAGTTCAAATTTAAAGCATAAAAGTTTATGGGCACAAATGAAACTTTTTCACAACACAATGATCAAATAACAAATAATAGAAATTAAACAATTAATTTTGTCATTATCTATATTTGACCTAATTTCAATTTCTTGCAAGATAAATTACCCAATTAATACAAATCATCAATCTTTAATCATATAAGGAAGTTATTATCTAATCAATTGGTAATAATCTTGTGTTTTGGTAAGGAATCTTTTAGAAACAATAAAAAATCGTATTTTATTAGTTTAAAACGAATCTAGTAATTATCCTTAAGCAAAACACCAAGAAAATCTGAAATTCCCTCTGTCTGACGCTCCGACTCGCCGAGTCACACATTGGAACTCGCCGAGTAGGGCAGACTCGCCGAGTCCATGTAGTGACTCGCCGAGTCAGTTCAAACAGAAGGCTAGAATTTGATTTTCAGTTAATAATTCAACATAACATCACATACAACATAAACCAATCATGGCTCTGATACCACTGATGGGTTTTAGCCATAAGAACATCCTATGTGCTCATACAAACCCTAATGCTTGGATTTAGGTTTCTCTATTGTACATGCAATGTATCCAAGACTTACAATCTTAGATCTAATATGTTATAAACTGAAATTAGGGTTTAGAGAATTACCTTTGATTGTTATGTAGCAATAACAATCTCAATTCCTTCTTGTAATGACTTTAGAAAGCTTACAGTCACAATTGTCACTCCTCTAATGGTTCACAAACACCAAAAGCAAGAGGATGAAGAATATGGAGAGGGGAGGCTGTCCAAAACGTGTGGAAGCCCTAAGGAATCAGTTCCCCACGTTTTTTAGTCTCAAGGGTCCTTTAAATAGTGAGGCTATTAGGGTTATCTAACAAGGAAACCCTAATTTGGATGCTTAGGCCCTAAGCAACCCATGGACTCCCTCCTTAGAGGCCTAGGACGATTTCTAATGGGTTTCCCCATAGAATTCGTCCACCCCTCTAATATGGAGTCCATTAGCCCAATATTCAACTATCACACAAATGACAGTTCTAGTCCCTTAAGTTTAATTAATGTCTTTTAGCCACAAACTTAATTCTTATTAATTCTTGACTAATATTAATTAAACAATATGATTTCTCCTTTAATATATTATTCTCATAATATATTAATACATCATAATTAATCATTTCTCTCCATAATTCATCCTATCAAGTTGCTTTGGTGAGCAACCCAAAAGGACCATGCACCATCGGGTCAAGTACATACCAAAATAATTATGGACTTAGACACTAATCCAACAGTAATTAGGGTTTCTGAGCTCAAGGGGATGGTAGGAGAGGCTGAGGGAGGCTAATAACCCTTTAAATAGGTTCAAAACCCTAAAAATTAGGGTTTCATTGTCCAACTCCTACTTGTCGAGTTGGGGTCCTCCAACTCGTCGAGTAGGTCTTAGAACATGACTATAAACTTTAAATTTCATACATGGTAATCGGGATGTTACAATAATGATATTAACATTCTTGCATCACACACTTGTATCCGTATTATAATGATAATGTTATATATTTATAAAACTAACATATTCAGACAACTTGAATAGTATTTGTTATAGAATTATGACTTGAAATCATCATTACGTAAACATTAAATCATGCAATTTATTTATAATGTTATATATTTACAAAACAACATCTTCAGAAAACAATTAACACATACACAACTTCATTGGTATTTATTATAGAATTTTGAATGTGAATCATCCTTACACAACCGATAAATCATAAGGCATTTTATCCAACAAACCATATCTTGAAATTTGTAAATATTCCATTGAATCATGTAGTCGATGATGTCATCTTATTCCATACTCCATGCTCATTGCAAGGAAAAAGTGTGAGCTTTGGGCATTTAACTTTTTCCAAAGAGATGATATTTGGAAATAAATCTTGCAGCTCCCTCCAATCCATCTTGATTTCATCTAAGTACTTCAATCGCAATACCTCAACATTCCATGTGTCTTTGGGCGGAGGTGGGGAATCATCCCATTCAAGAACTTCCTGATACTGACCTAGATCAGAGAACTTTCCAGCACGGATGTATAGCTTCTTTAGCGCTTTAAGACTACCAGGGGTTAGCCAATTTGGAGTAACGTTGTTGGGGAAACACTTGAGGTCAAGTTTTTCAAGTCGTGAACCCAATGTTAAGGTGTTGAAGGCGTTCATTCTTCTCATGGACCCTTTCACCCACGTTTTCTTTGGAATGAGTTTTATCGATGGAAGTTTAACTTTCCTTTTACGTTGACCATTTACTTTCGACTTAACAAAATCGAAATTTGACCCATGGACACTCCATAAGATTGTTAGCTTACGAAGCATATCCAACTTATGTAACGCATCTAGATGTGATTCTTCAGGGAAAAATCTCATATTTGTGTACATGCTAAGCTTTCTCAAGTATTCTAGATTTATCAAATCGTGAAGGGTGCATACATGCCTTCCTGGTGATTCGACCACAACAAACCCTTTCAAGACCTGAAGCGATTGTAGACATGAAATCTCTTTGGGCATTTCTTGTAGTAAGTAACATTCAGACATGTCTAAATGCGTCAAGAACTTAAGTGCACCAATGGTTTTAGGAATTAACTCAAGATTATGGCAAGCTCTAAGGTCAAGAATGAGAAGGCTTTCAAGCTTTGAAATGGAATTTGGAAGTTCGGAAATCCTAGAAACTCCTTGAAGACTAAAGAACCTCACATGGTTCATATTCTCCAAACTCTCTTGAAATTTGAAATCCTCAACCTCAATATGGTGAGCAGCTGAGCTCTGCCACCTTCCCAGGAAGACCATATTGGCATTCTTCATTCTAATAAACCATTCTGGCTTGAACTCGAGGATATCATCCTTGATATTAAATAATAGATGAAGCTTCTCCCATGTCATACCTTTTGATAGCCCACTACCCATCAAACACACCTTATAGGACCTAGTGATGATCTTCTTTTTCCTATAAAAGTAGTGTTTTTTACGTGTCTCTTTTTCCTTACTTCTATTTTGATCTTCCACATGTGGTTGGTCTTTGTTTTCCGGATAAACAAAGAATGGAGTAGGGTCCCCGTATGAATCAAAGAATTCGATGGCTTCTTTTGTTTCTTTGTAGTTTTCATCATAGAAATCAAAGAATTCTCTTGGATCACCAAGGGGATAGTTGATAGGAATTTCGTCTGGAGTATCAATCTCATCAAATTTTCCAAAGTCTTTTGGGTTACCATACTCATCAAAATCAAAGAAGTTGACCTTGTCTGCAATCATAATAATTGCAGCACGGATCATAGGGTGCATTTTGCAAATAGCCACATTACGACGATATGATTTTGAGATAATAGGCTCGATGAATTCCTTGTCCATAAGGTCTTTAAAGAACTCATTAGCATAGTCCTCTTGGGTTTTTCCAACTATCAAATCATCTTCTTGTGGGACAAATCCTTCTCCTATCCACCAATAAACCATTAACCTTCTACTAATCAACGCATTTTCTGGAAACACCGAAAAACATAGCAAACAAAGCTTTAACTCACGCCTGAGTTTATCATAACGTTGTTGTATGGTTTTACAAAAGGAACTATCATGGAACAGTTTGCTATGGAGCCTGGGCATGACTTTCTGTAACTTATTGGAAATGATGCTTTTGTTATCGACATCGTATTGTTGGTCTTTTTGTTGGTCGGTTACGTCATATCTTCTGTATTTTGCTGGGATTTGAAGTTTCAGTTTAGTGACAGTCTTCTTGAGATCTTTGAGTTCCTTCAGCTGACAAGCTTCCACTTTTAACTTTTCAAACATGTTAGAGGCTTCTTTGACTTCTTTCTTTATATGTTCTTGGTGGTTTCCAAGTTTCGGACAAATAGTTTCAATAAAGTGGATTTCTTGATATATCAAGTTCATAAGATGCTTTCGCACCTGCTCACGGGTGGGTTCATTACTAGAGATGTCTTTTTCGGTTGGGACATCTTTAGGTGGATCTGTGGCATATTGGGATTTAGGAGAGGAAATAGAATCGGGTTGATTAGTAGAATCATCCTTTTTCTCATCTTGATCAAGGGTCTTTGTGGTTTCTATGTTGGTATTTTGCTCTTCATGGGCAGAACTTGTACTCGTTAACATGATGCTAAAAAAGAACATAACATAAAAAAATATCATCAAATGCAACGTTGTACTATCCATTTAATTATTAGGAAATAACCTAACTACAACTTTGTTTCATATTGTTTTAATAATTATAGTTTCGGTGCTTGTAGTTCTAAATTTAAGATAAATACACTTTTGGTCCTTATAGTGTTTAATTTGCATAATTATAGTTTTGGTTACTATGGTTTCTATATTGCATTAATTGTGGTATTGCTCCATGTAGTTTTTTATTTTGGATAGTTATGCTTTTGGTCCTCATAGTTATTAATTTGTATTAGTTACAGATTTGTTCCATTTAGTTTTTAACTTTAATAATTATAGTTCTGGGTCATATAGCTTTTAATTTGCATTAATTTAAGTTTTAGTCCTTATATTTTTAAGTTAGGATAATTTTATTTTTAGTGTTTGTAGTTTTTAATTTCAATTAATTACAGTTGTCGTTATTATAGTTTAAAATTTGCGTTATTACTAAATGAAACTTTTATCCTATGAAATATTTAGGCATTAATTATTGTTTTGGTCAAATAGTGAATTTGCATTATACATAACTCTACACTTTTGGTCCAAGCTTTGAAACTTTTACATGGATGGTCGATATGGTTGAAAAAAAAATTGTACTTTTGATCTCTGAGGTTGTTACCATTAAACCTCGTATGTTAAATCTTCTAAAATAACTGCTTTGCCCCCATTTTGTCTTTTTATTCATTTAAGTTTTTATTATAAAATTTAGTTGTTATATTTGTTAGCAAAAAGTTTCTTTCTCTTGTTTTTTAGTTATTTTATGCCTATGTATCTCAATATATATAAATTACACGAGTAATCTTTTATTTTTGAACTGTTGAATAATCTTACATACCAGTATTTTATATTGGTTAATTTAGTCGAAAATGTAGGAAAAATAAACCCGTCTCAATATGTGAACGATCACCACTTGTTCAAATAGTAACAAACTATTTTTTTCTACTAAAGATCATTTTTTAAATGTACAATAAATAGGTAACAACTGTTTATTTTTATACATATAGTTCATTAAAAACCATAATAATTATATTTTAAGAACACAAAGTCTAGTTGCTTATCTTTTGGTAGTGCTTACATAAAATAGTTGTGCTTTGTGAAAAAATAATTTGTCAGCTATTTAAAATAGTTTGTCCGCTATTTATGCAATTAACCGCCAGATTAAAATTATCGAAGTCAACTTTTCTAGTCTAGAATCATTTGGGTTTTTCTACATAAATTTGTGATACATTTTTTCACAACATTACTACATTTATATATCAATCTTTTGTGTTTGCTTATAATGTTAAGTAAGGTCCTTAAAGGCTTTAAAATTTGAGTTTTCTTTGTTTAGCATATCTAAAGAATAAGAACAACAATTGATGCTTGACGACTTATGTCCATGGTTTTACTATCTGTCAACTTCCAACATGAATATCTACTAAAGATATTTATTGGGAGTTGATAAAGGCTTCTATTAAAGGTTTTACTTAATTAACCGATGGTTGAAATCGGTTATAAAAAAAACAGTAAGATTTGTTATTCTCGAATGATGGATTTACACATATAAATACAATGCACATTCCTTATTGATATATATGTGTGAGATATGTTCAAATATTCTATCTAATTATTGTGTGGATGTAGGAATGATTGTGGGTCAATCATTCCAAATGGATATTTGTGTAATGTTACATTTTAATTTAGTTAACTTAATCCTAAATATAGTTAATTACGATAAAAAATAACTTCCATACTTAATTACATATAATTATGCTAAAAGAATTGACCCCTTAAAACCTAGTTGTCTAGAATAACTGCTACGAGAATAACTAATACAAGGCAACCATATTAATTACTCGTCCGTCTCTATGATTCTCTCTTCTTCACAGTTATCACTTCTCGATATTTGTTATTCTATTTTTTCTTAAGAAGCTTCTTCCTTACTTTCTTCTCCCTTCCAAAATTCGTTTGCAATTTTGACTACTTATTTCCTTTAATGCTTAGTATATATGCTTCTTCCATTAGTTTGTATGTTTTTGTATGGTGATCAATGAATGAGTGTAACTATTATCCGTAGAATTTGAGACCCTTTTTCTGTTAAAGGATTCCCATGAAATTTCTCATTCAGTTCTTGTCCTGCTCGAAAAAGTTATGAAGTTACATCGAGTAACTCTTATAATCTTATACCTAATTTTCGCCTAATTTGGGGATGGAAATTGTTGAATCTTTTTCGTTATACCAAGATGATGAATTCACAGCCTACAACATATACAATAAGGTCTCATAGACTAACCACATTCAGGATTCACATGCATGATTGGTTGACTCTTGCACTACTATTAGCAATCATGGGGCTTCTAGGTCTTCTCCATCCTTTACATCGTTTTATTGGAAAAGATATGATGGTTGATTTCAAGTATCTGGTGAAGCCTAGCACCATCCCTTTTTGGTATATTCCAGTAAGTTCATCTTCTCCATCTTCCATACACAAACACAATTCCAAGGTTGATTTCTCTGATTTCATGTCCCTTTAATTAGCTATATGGAGTTCTATTGCCAATTACTATATTCCTGGAATTCTATCTTCGTACAAGAGATGTTTATGATCTTCACCATGCAGTTTTAGGTGATCAAAACTTTCAACTTCATTCCCATTATCCTCAATTGATTGAATCAGAATAATTTTATGCTCATGTGTTGATTATTACCACAGGGTTTTTGTTCTTTGTTTTTATCACTGGAGTTATAATAGAAGCTTTAAAAGTTGCAATTTTATTCTTTCATGATGGCTTTCAAGAATGAATCAATGATTGATCATACAAGAGAAAGACTTGGAATTGAGTTCAATAACAAGTTACATTGAAGAAGATTAAGTGTATTTGTTCAATAATTGTGTATTTTATAATTCTATTCTTAAGAATTTTATTCATTTTGACGATATTTTGTTAGAATATGTACAATTATATTAAAATGTATCAATCTGTAAGAATATTTATGACAACATTTTGTTAGAATATATACAATGATATTAAAATATATCAGTCTGTAAGAATATTTGTGAATTCATATTTAAGTTCGAATGTGTATTAATATATTATAATGTTGTTATTTTTCAATTTCAGGTTCAAGAATTTTATTATTTTTTCATTGATACTATAATAGAATAACATTCTAACAAAGCAATATCATAGAACATCATTCTAACAGAATAACATTCTGACAGAATTCAAATTGAATTAATTAAAAAAATCAGAATTCAAAATTAAGATAATAAAAATCCCTTAAAATCCGATAATCTACTTTATAAATTTGTGTTTCCTAATTTGAAAGTAATGCAGACATACATTTTACCCTTATTTTAATTAAATGATATTTTTCTATTTTTTTAATTTAATAATATGGATAAATGTGTTTCTTAAAATAACTAAAATGATTGGTCCACAATCATTCCTACGTCCACACAATAATTAGTTATAATACAATAACTTAAGTCATCAATGTATACCTTAAAAAAAGAAGATGATGATGAAAATAAGTATTCAAATTATGTTTCAAATGAGAGATTTATTATTGTATTTGGAGGGATACTGTTGGGACAATATTTTGGTTTATACTTTGCTTTTCTAGGAAATTGTATTTTATGTAATATCTTATGTGTTTACGGCCGTAAACCCTGTTTATGGCCCAGGTTTCCCGTGTGTGTGTGTGTGTGTATATATATATATATATATATATATATATATATAGGGGTGAGGGGTGTGAGGAAAGGGGTGATGAACACTAAAGGAGCTTAAGTGTGTGCATTTGAAGGTGTTCTAGAGAGAAAGAAAAGAGAGTGTGTGTAAGTGTGTGTGAATCTCATGTAAAGGATCATCATTCTATTCATCAATACATTGATATTCATATTATTCTTCTTCTCCTTCTCTTCTATTTGATCTAACATCATCCGTTTGATTGGGATTCCGCACCATCAAACGGATCTGATTGATACACAGGCATATTTGGGGACTTACAATTGGTATTAGAGCTTGGTTGTATCAATCAATCTTTTTCAGATCTGGAGCTTATTTGATCTTATTTTGAAGAGATTTTTGCATTTTTGGATAGAACTCGCAAAATTAGGGGGGGTTTGTTGACATCATCCGTTTGATTGGGATTCCGCACCATCAAACGGATCTGATTGATACATAGGCATATTTGGGGACTTACAATTGGTATTAGAGCTTGGTTGTATCAATCAATCTTTTTCAGATTTGGAGCTTATTTGATCTTATTTTGAAGAGATTTTTGCGTTTTTGGATAGACCTCGCAAAATTAGGGGGGTTTGTTCTTCGTGTTTTTTCCTAAAAACGAGTTTTTGATCGAGTTTTGGAGCAAAATGGGTGAAAAAACACTGTTTTTCATCAAAAACAACGATTTCTGGAGAGTTTACGGTCTTTGAAGGAGAGTTTACCGTCTTTGAAGGGTTTACAGGCCAGAGTTTACGGCCAGAAACGTGTTCACGGTCGCCGGAGGATTGCGGCCGGTGTTTGCGGTCCGAGGAGTTCACGGCCTCGGTTTACGGCTCCGGAGATTGCGGTCCAAGATTGCGGCCTCCGTTTTTGCGACCAGCACCTCGTCCTCGCATAGCAGGCCTCGCATAAAAAATCGTACGCGAATTTTGGAGGTGTCGGGTTTCGATCCCGCGACATCCAGATCAACAAGTCAGCGCGCCTTGCCAACTCCACCAACAGATCACTTGTGATTGCCTTCCGTTTTTAATTCTTAAACACTCCTAGTCGCATCCAAACTTTCGCAATTTTGTCAAATTCAGCCCAAAAATCAATTTCTTTTATTTTTAAGCTCCATTTTCAACAAAAATTTTAATTTTTAATTTTTGAATTTTATTTTTGACTTTTTTACTTAAAATTTTGAATTTGACTTTTAAAGTTTGACCTTTGACTTTAAACTTTGACTTTCTCGTTTGACTTTTAAATTCTCAAATTTATTTTTTCGGTTTGACTTTTCAAGTTTGACTTTTGAGTTTGATTTTTTTTAAATTTGACTTTTAAGGTTGACTTTTGAAGTTTTTAGTCAAAGGGCATTTTTAAATTTGACTTCTAGTTGTGCTTTTAATAGTTTTTTAAGTTTACGAGGGAATTAAAAACATGAAAGAGAGTCGTCAGGAGATTTTAAAACAAAATTTCAACATGTTCGATTATATCCCTGGAGAAATCCTAGAAGCTCAGTTGCAGCGATTTACCACACTCTCTACTGAGATGAATATAGCTGGGATCGTCTTGACTAAATCTGAGATAAACAAAAAGTTGCTGAATGCACTTCCGAAATCATGGAATATGGACGTGGCTGACATGAAGAAGACAAAAGATCTCAATCGTCTTAGTCTGGCTGATATAATTGAAGAACTTAACGCTTTGAATTGTCGAAAAACAATGAGTTCCACAAACCTCCCGGTCAATGAAGTTTCATGTATGCTATCTAGTGAAGATACGATTAAATTTCTTCGGGAACAAATTGATTTATTAAAAAGGAAAGTTGAGGACCTGAGATATAAAGGATATCAACTCAGGAAAGGACAGAAACCCCTGAAGGCTGAATTAGAAGTAAAAACCAAAGACTTTAGGAAACTTCAGGAAGAGTATAGCAACAAGTGTGAAAATTATAACTATATTAAGAGACAACTTGCTGATGTAACTGAAGAACTTGACGCTTTAAAAATTAAGTGTGGAAAAACAGATGTTAGTTTTAAAAATTATACTGCGTCAAGTCAGACAGTCGAGTCCTTATATGAAACCCAATTAAAATTCAAAGAAAATGAAAACAAGGGTCTAGGGTATGATAGTGTTCCTCCACCTTTCAATCATAACTACACATCTATTCCTATGACGCAGGACGAAATTGATAGGGAGGCACATCTTCGATATGGTAAACGAGCTAGATTTGTGTCAGGAGGAGTTATTAATGTTGAAAATACTAATGTTTCTACTTCATGTGCAGGTAAAGTAGCAGATGATGAGAACAAGGAGAGCACTACTGAACAAACCAACATCTCCTTGAGCTCTGAATCTGTTGCTTCGAACTCATCTACTTCTGATCAATCTGCCATTGAGAAATACATGCCACCAATTCCAACGCAACAGAGTTCTTGTTGCAAGTGTGCATGTGGGAACATTAAGAGACAAGGCAAGGATACGCCACTAGGGGCAGGAAGAGACAACTTCACAGTGAAGAAAAAGACATGTTTTCACTGTGGAACACCTGGACACATTTCCAGAACCTGTCCTAATCGTGCATATGTTCCCTACTATGCACAAGGATGGAAAAACGCGCCAAGTGGGAGATACTTCAAAAGAAACCCTTCCAGGTCACATTCAGACAATGGTGACTGGAACGCGCAAAAGGCCAAGAATCAAACCCCCAAGGCCAAGCATCCAACTCCCGAGAACAATAAGGGTATGCTGGCCCAGAAGTCTAGTTCAAAGAGATGCTCCCATGAAGCCAAAATCAAAGTCATCTCAACGACCGACATCAAGATCAAAAGCAAGTACTAAGCCACCCATCAGATCGAAAAAGAAATGGGTTAAACCCAACTACAAATGGATTCCAAAGGCTCACTCTCCTAAATCAACAAATGACTCTAATATTTCATCATCTTCTGTTTGTGATAAACAGGATATGTCATGGGAGAGAGTACCATGCAAGGATGACAAAGGTCGACCCAGTTTCAAAATGGACTGGGTTTCAAAGACCAACTGATCCCGCTCTATATCGAAGCAGCTATGGAGGCATATCATCAGACTTCGGTTTGTTGGTAGTAGCTGTTCCAGGCACTTGATATCGAACATCTCTCAATTGTACAAAATTCAGACATTTGTTTGGGAGTATGTGCCCTTTGCGGGAAAGGAAGAAAGGAGGAGATCACTCATGGGGTTAGTGCTTAATGACATGAAGAATTTTTGGATCTATTCTGAGATTACACGTGCTGTTCTCAGACCTTCTGGATGCAAATTCAATCGGTGACTTACGGTTTGCGTTTTCTTCTCTATACTCTTGAGTTTTTCTTAACCTGATTCATTTTAAAGACTAATTTTTGTTTTAGGATGGTTTAAATTTGTGCATTTACTTTCGTTTCTCTCCTATGCACAAATTTAGGGGGAGAAATATAAACAAAAAAAAAAATTTAAAATTTTAAAAAATCCAAAAACATTAGAAAATCAAAAAATCAAAAAAAAAATATGTTGGTTATGAAATGTACTTGAGGGAGATGTTCTGGGAAGTGATATTATCAAGTGATAACAGGCAATCTGAGTCTGCATAACGTACCCAAAGTTGAAGCGTTTATGCTCTAGTTTGATGCGTCGGTAGGCATGAAAGATTCTAAATGGACTTGACTAGGCAAAGTTGAACTTAGGAAATTTATAGACTTAACAAATCTTGACCTAGTTAGATCCGTTCAGCCTGACAATACGATGCTCGGATAGGTTGAGCAGGGAGATATATATGGGAATCTACTCATCACATTAATTGAACCCGTACTTGGAACCGTGGTTTAACTTTTCCTTGATGTGTGGATTCTATCCTTAAATCCGGTTGGATGAGGCGACTGGTAGATTCCGATAAATTAGGTCTGTAGAATATCATTTTCTTTCTTTCCGTCTGTTAGTCATATGTTGTCTCCTTTGCGTGACTTCCAATCTGACTTGGTACACAACATATGCAACTCTATTTCTCTGCATGTTATATATGTGAAATACCTCTTATCTGTTAGCCATATGTTGTCTCCTTTGCGTGACTTCTAATCCGACCTGGTACACAGCATATGCAACCTTCTACTTCTCAACCCCTCTGAAGTAATAAGTAATAGAATTTTGAATCTATCCTCTCTCTAAATGGTTGTCTGCTCACCCGGTGTAAGGAGTACTCTGGAAGTTCTTGATGGCTGGGGCATATCAGGAAGCGGGAAACACTTTCTAGTACACTTAAAATTGAACACATACAGATTGTCTATAGATCTCGTTGCTCAATTTAGGTGGACAACAATATCCCTGGTCGTCGTCAGATGAATGGTCCTTAAGATATAGTATCTAAGGAATTAGGATCAGATATAATTTTTAGAAACTTAAGTTCACCTTGTCTTGTAACAAATAGTATGTCCTAAATCTGTCACAAATTTTTCGTATTTAAGTGGCCCACAATACCGACGATCGACCAGACAAAGATGTGAATATGGAAGATACCGACAAGTGGATTAAGAATGTCTAGAAACTTTGATCCCAAATCACTCTTAAAGTTAGATATCATTTTTTATTTTTGTTAAATTTGTCATAGTTTCTTCTAATTTAAATATTAGGGGAGAATTAAAAATTTAAAAGAAAATAATAATATTGAAAAAAAACCAGAAAAAATCAAAAATCAAAGAAAAATCAGAAAAATTAAAAATCCAAAAATAGTGTTATTTCTGTTTTATTTCTTGTTCAGAAAAATCAAAAATCCAAAAATATTTTTGTTTATGTTTTAATTTGTATGCTAAGTTTTCTTTTAGTTTTGTTTTGTCTTGAAAAGTGATTTCAGGTATAGATAAGACCCATGGAGTTTGTGTTGAAGATTTCTGAGCCAAAGCCTCATTCGTGAGCATCGAAGAATTCTCATTCGAAGGAGCAAGAAATGAAGATTATTCTTTCAACATTCAATCCTTCAAACCCAGAAGCAAGGTGAAGCTGAAATTGAAGAATATGTGACGGATTGCATTGAAGCCTCCTCAATCAGTCTGTTGCTATCTTTGTACCTACTGAAGTGATCCAGAAGATTTGTTCTCTCTGATGTTCTCTCTGAAGATTCTCAAGCTGAAAGCGATATCTTTCAAGAATCGGTACATCAAGCCTCCTCACCCAACGTGCGTTCAATGCCAAATTCTGAAGAAATGCCCAACCGCTCAAGATGAAGTCATTCATTGAAGATTCATCAAGTTCATCTTGAAGTCGTGAAGAATTTGAAGATTAATGTTGAAGCCAAGTTCCCAATGAAGATTATCAAGAAAGCCAGCTACTTTTTAGGGGGAGCTTGTTGGGTCATTTAAGAAAAGAAAAGAAAGTTATAAACCAATGGGGAGATTGTTGGGACAATATTTTGGTTTATACTTTGCTTTTCTAAGAAATTGGATTTTATGTAATATCTTATGTGTTTATGGCCGTAAACAGGTTTACGGCCGTAAACCCTGTTTACGGCCCAGGTTTCCTGTGTGTGTGTGTGTGTGTATATATATATATATATATATATATATATATATATATATATAGGGTTGAGGGGTGTGAGGAAAGGGGTGATGAACACTAAAGGAGCTTAAGTGTGTGCATTTGAAGGTGTTCTAGAGAAAGAGAGAGAGAGAGAGAGAAAAGAGAGTGTGTGTAAGTGTATGTAAATCTCATGTAAAGGATCATCATTCTATTCATCAATGCATTGAGATTCATATTATTCTTCTTCTCCTTCTCTTCTATTTGATCTGACATCATCCGTTTGACTGGGATTCCGCACCATCAAACGGATCTGATTGATACACAGGCATATTTGGGGACTTATAGTTACTTAAATATTTTTAGGCCAGAGAGACTTTGTTTATTCATATAATCACTCTATAATTTAGGAGTTTCAATAAGAGTGATTACATTCTGAAAGATGAGATGAGTAAATTAATAACAAGGTTTTTCATAAATATGAATTAACACGGTATAATATCAATCTTTTCTCTCCAAACTTTGTGCATACAAACCATAATTGATACACTTCTTTTTGCTATTAGTATCATACCAAGTATAAGATACCAACACGTCTTATTTCCAAAAACTCTCGTCGATACAAAATTGATATCGGTCTATACCAATTACTTTCTAATTCTTATTTCATCGTTTAAAGATAAACAAGTACATTAATTTTTTACTTTTACTAAAGATATTAATTATGTAATTCTTTAAATTTACTAAATAATTATATTGAATTAACTTGTTTATTTTTAATTTTAATGTTGTACTAATTATTAACTAATATTCCTAAATAACTTATACAATTTTTTTTTTTCAAACTATGAAATATTGAAATCTACGATCTTGTATCTTCATATTCTAATAAAATTATACTTTTATTTTCCTTTTGACATGTTTCATCTTATTAGGTTTTCTAATTAAAGTCATGTCACTTGTCAACCTATTGATTCTCCATTTCAAATTTTAAATTTCTCATGCTAGTCACATTAAATTAATAGCATTAGAATAAAAATTAAAATAAAACTAATACAGACTATAAGATGATATAATTTCACGTATTTATTTAAATCAACGATTATAATTTTACATAACTCGTGGTTACAAAATTAATTAAACTTTAATCGTAAAAATTCAAAATTACCAATCAATTATTTAAGTAAATTATTAATTAACAGATATTTTTCTAGTTATACAAAATTATAAATAGTGATTAAAATAAATACGTGAAATTATATCAACAAATAATATGTAATATTAATTTTACTATAATATTTATTTTAATGTTATTAATTTAATGTATCTACAATGAAACTTTTCAAATTGCAAATTTCAAATGGGTAATCAATAGGTTGACAAGTGGTATGACTTTAATTAGGGGACCTAATAGAGTTACAAATAGCAAAAAAAGAAAAGAATTATTCTTTTATTAAAATAGGAATATATATATATATATATATATATATATATATATATATATATATATATATATATATATATATATAATAGTTTATAACTCGTGGGAACCATGAGTTATAAAATTAAATAAAATTATACTTTTATTTTCCTTTTGACATGTTTCATCTTATTAGGTTTTCTAATTAAATTCATGTCACTTGTCAACCTATTGATTCTCCATTTCAAATTTTAAATTTCTCATGCCAGTCACATTAAATTAATAATATTAGAATAAAAATTAAAATAAAACTAATAGATATTATAAGATGATATAATTTCACGTATTTATTTAAATAAGCGATTATAATTATACATAACTCGTTGTTACAAAATTAATTAAACTTTAATCGTAAAAATTCAAAATTATCAATCAATTATTTTAAATAAATTATTAATTAACAGATATTTTTCTAGTTATACAAAATTATAAACATTGATTAAAATAAATACGTGAAATTATGTCAACAAATAATATGTAGTATTAATTTTATTATAATTTTTATTTTAATGTTATTAATTTAATATAACTATAATGAAAATTTTCAAATTGCAAATTTCAAACGGGTAATCAATAGGTTGACAAGTGGTATGACTTTAATTAGGGGACCTAATAGAGTTACAAATAGCAAAAAAGAAAAGAATTATTCTTTTATTAAAATAGGAATATATATATATATATATATATATATATATATATATATATATATATATATATATATATATATATATATATATATATTAGTTTATAACCCGTGGGAACCATGGGTTAAAAAATTAATTAAACTTTTATAATAGGAATTTATAATTATTAATCAATTATTTTAAATAAATCATTTTAAATAAATTATTAATTAAAAGATATATCAAAATTTTAAAGTTATTATAACTTCAAATTTAACATATAATTAGAAAATGTTAATTTGAAATTTTGAATCGAAATCTACCCTAATAAATGAAAATGACTTTGCCACATGTCCTCTTCTCATTCATTTGGACACATGGCATTTTCTAGAAATTTTAAATTTATCTATTTTCCACTTGTCATTTTATTGTATTTTTGATTTTATTAAATTAAAATCCACATTTAATATATAAAGTAATATATATGTAAGGTATTTATTAGAAATGGTTTATATATGTAATGTATCTAATGCATTAAAGTCTCATTAATTTTAATAATTCAAAAAATTTCTTATTTTTCTTATAAATTTAAAATTTTTAAATTGTTAAAATTTTATATTTAATTTTTTTTAAATAAACCCATGTAATACATGGGTCTCACACCTAGTGCCTAATATATCTACATGATACATGACATAACATTAATGATGAGTTGTATTAGAGTGACACTTAGCAAAAGGAGATTAAAATTATTCATTTATTAGAATAAGGGTACATATATATATATATATATATATATATATATATATATATATATATATATATATATATATATATATATATATATATCCCTAAAACCCTAAAAATGTATCAAAAAATAATAATTTGATATATCGAATCTTTTTTTTTTTTTTTGACTTTACAAAACTAAAATTCGCTACTTTTTACAAAAAATCGCTTAAAATATAAAAGAAAAGAAAAAAGATTAGATATCTTAAACTTAAAAACCTGTGATTTTTAGGTCTATAAAGTCAAGATATCTTAAAGTAAAAAACCGATAAAAGTATAAAAAATCGCTACATTTTTTTTGAGATACCTAGTCTTTTAGCGAATTTCATCAAAAACCTGTGAGTTTTAACCCTATAAAGTAAAAAAAAATAGATGGCTTAAAATATTTCTTTTCTATATACTTTTATTGATTTTCTAGGTTTTAACGTTTACAAATCTTTATGTATTTTCTATTCATTTGATATATATATATATATATATATATATATATATATATATATATATATATATAGAGAGAGAGAGAGAGAGAGAGAGAGAGAGTACTTGTAATGGAGGTGGGGAGATTGATATACTTAGATGTCAAAGATTGATAAATCAGATCCTACAAAATGTTTAAAGTGAAAAATAAGTTAAAAATAGTACGCAAACACACACATACATACATACACTAGATGCATGTCCGTACAAAGCAGTGACATAAATACCTTTGTTAGAAAATCCCAACTATTCCTCATGTCTCATACTCATTTTCATTTACTAGAGAACTTGGGTCTATGTTAATTGAAAGGGTATTTAGTTTCTTAGGAGAAATATTTATTTGATTTTATTATTTGCTCTTATATAATAAAAAAAATTACCACTTTGAAATAAAATATTTGTGTTTATATCTTATATTTATATTGTCTGTTATACTATTGATGTAAGTTACTTAATATTGGTGTCTAGTTTAAAAAATATAAATAAATTTACATACATGAATGTAATATTTTAAAATTTTATTTTTGCTTCAAATTCAATTTCTTAATTACTTTGCTTAGTTTAAGTATTCAAACTTTGGACAAGTATTAATGAATTAATTATGAATATTTGACTTGTACAAAATAAACTTTATAATTTATACCTTTTAAAATTCAAGATATATAAAAAAAAATATGTTTTAAAAAATAGTATAAGATATATATATATATATATATATATATATATATATATATATATATATATATATATATATATATATATATAGGTTCTATGGAAAACAAAAAACCCTAAAAATCATAAAAATGCATAAAAAATATTTAGTGATCACAAAATTTTTTTTATAAAAAATCACAACTTTTTATTAAAATTCGCTGAAAAAAAATAAAAAAAATCATTTTTTTTATAAAAAAAAAATTTTATAAAATCTTTTTTCAGCGGATTTCTCTAAAAACCTACGATTTTTTCATAAAAAATGTCAAAAAAAGTTTTGTGATCTCTAAGTATTTTTTTAAAGCATTTTTATGATTTGTAGGGTTTTTTTGTTTTCCAAATAACCCTTTCATATATATATATATATATATATATATATATATATATATATATATATATATATATATATATATATATATATATATATATATGGTTAACATAACGTAAAACGAGCTATTTTTTGTGAGGTCGTAAGACTATTTTTTTAGGATAGTATTATAATATTTTAGTGTTTAAAATAATATGTGTAGTATTCTAATATTCTAAAACAATATTGTTAACATATTTTTCATTGAAATATTCTAAAACATGTAATTTTATGATATTATTGATGTTACAATTCTACAAGAATTAAAATATTAGAATATTTCAGTATAAAAAATCTTTTAATCATTAGATGAGGAGTAGCGTCGTGTGATTTCCTTTTATTTTTAATATTGTTGATAAAAAAAAAAATTTAGAAGATTTTTTACTCCTCATTCTAACTCAGCCTTCTCTCTCTTTTTTCTTTCTCTCTCTTTTTTTTCTCTCTCTCTCTCTCTCTCTCTCTCTATATATATATATATATATATATATATATATATATATATATATATATATATATATATATATATGTGTGTGTTAATAAATATAAAACTAGCATTGTGTGAATATTTCGCAACGTTAAAACGGCATAAAAGAAAGATGTAGTTGTGGATGAAAAATATTTAAAATCGTTGAAAGTGATTTTCATTTTTGAATAAGAACGTTCAATATACTAATTAAACATTTAAAAATTAAAATTTTCTAACCTATCGACGTAATGCATTGCATATGTTTGTGTGAGAGTTTTTGTTTGGTCAAAAAAAACGAAAAAAAAAAAAAAAAAAAAAAAAAAAAAAAAAAAAAAAAAAAAAAAGAGAAGAGAGAGAGAGAGAGAGAGAGAGAGAGAGAGAGAGAGAGAGAGAGAGAGAGAGAGAGAGCACCTATATTGTAGATGTGGAAATTGATATACTTAGACGTCAAAGATTGAAAAATGAGATTCTATAATGTTGTTAAATAGAGAAATAAAGAACAAGAATGTTTTATTGTTGCACGGTATGCCCAACTTTCTTGATGTTTTCCCTCCAATTCACTCTATCTTTAACTTTTGCTAAAATAGATAAAGGAATAACTTTAAAGGTATTAAGTATATAAATTGCATACGTTAATTCTATATCCATGACTTATATATTTATTTTATCGTAAGATTTTTTGTATAAATTATTTATATATACTAGGCGAATGCCCGCACGTTACGCAGAAATGCTTATAGTTAAAATCTTTAGAAATACATGTTTTTTTTAAATATTACAATAACGCTGTTGTTAAATTTGATATAATAATTCGCATACTAAATTGATATAATATATTGATTATTTTGAATAATATGATAATATATACATCTATTATAACTGTATAATCTCAATCATTTGAATGACTTCTAGTCGCAAATTATTCATTAATAAAATTAAATATAATATATATGGTTTAATGTTATTTATAATTGTTGTTATTGTTAATTATTTTTTTAAAATTTATTTGTTTTATGTTTTAATTTCTATTATTATAATTCTTTAAAACATCAAACATTGTTTTTTTTATTTTAAAGATAACAATATAACCTTTTATATATATCTTTAGGAAATATTTTAGTTAAAGTGAGATTACAATTTAGTTTTTGCATTTATCACTATAATTTTTTCAATTTTAACTATTCACAAAATATTTATTAAGGTTTTTTAAGTGGAGCTCGAAATTTAATATAAGTTGACACAGTAATGTTATATTTAAATTAACAATTTAAGTATTTTATCAAAATTTTTCAAAAGTTGTAGCTTTAAATTGATATTGATTTGCATAAAACAACATATTAAATCTAATAAATTAAGTATAATATGTTAAAAATTAAAGACATAACTTTATAAGTAGAAGTAAAGATATTATTTTAATATTGAGATTTAGTTTATTTATGATTACACTTTAAGTTTGATACTTATTTAACCTTATTAACCAAATTATAATCATTATTAGAAAGACATTACAATTTATCATTTTTAACTATTTAAAAAATGTTATTTGGGTTGTTTAAGTTAAACTAATATTTTTATTTAAGTTGGTCCTGTAATGCTACATTTAAATTTATAATTTAAATATTTTACATAAATTGTTCAAAAGTTGTAGCTTTAAAATGATAATGGTTAACATCCAACAATATATTAAAACTAATAAATTAAGTATAATATGTAAAAAGTTAAAAAAAAAAACATAACTTTATAAGTAGAAGTAAATATATTCTTTTAATGTTGAAATTTAATTTATATATGATTACACTTTAGGTTTGATATTTACTTAATCTTATTAACCAACTTAGAATCATTATCAAAAAGAAATTGAAAAGTAATGTGTAATGACCTGTCTCTGGTATGTTGCTTCCATGGCATTTAATTAGAAGTTTTCAAGAGGGACTCGGCGAGTCTATAGCCCGACTCGTCGAGTAGGGACGGGATTTTGTGCACGTGTTAGTCGGCGACTCGGCGAGTCCATATTCGGGACTCGGCGAGTCTGTCTGCCAGGAAGAAACCCTAAATCCCCGGGTTTGCTCCCTATTTAAGCAATGTTATGTGCCCCACACTCGCCTCCTTCACCCTCACAGAGCTGTGAGAAACCTTAATCCATCCCTTGATTGATTTAAGTGTTTTTGTGTGGATTTTGAAGGCTTGAAGAGGAAGAAGAAGAAAGGAACAAGGAGAAGAGGTGTAGAGCAAAGATCCAAGGGCAAAATCAGAGTTCATTGAGGTATTTCTCCGATTCCTTCTGTTTTATGCTTTAAACCTCCATTAAAACACTTCTAGGGCTAGTTTGAGGTATTTTCCAAACCTTATAGTTGTATGGATGCCTTAATAGGTCGTGATATCCCTAGATCTGTTCATTTAGAAGTTGTAGAGCCCGGATCTATTGCCTTTTTGAAGATGCTTTGCATGAGAACCCTAGATCTAGCCTTTATTATGCTTTTTGAGCCATTTTATCTTCATGGATGCATATGGGCACGTAAAGATAGAATCTTTACGTGCTAATCAAGTTAAGGGAGCCCAGATCTATAAGTTTTATACATTGGATTCAAGCAGAATCGAGTTTAGAGTTGTTGCATGCAAGCGACTCAGTGAGTCGAGTCGCGAGTCCCTGATTTTCCCTTTTTGAGTGATGCCGAGTGGGGACCAGTGAGTAGTAGAGTGGACTCAGCGAGTTAGAGGTCAGACTCAGTAATGGAGGGACTCGACGAGTTATTCATACAACTCGGCGAGTCCAAGGCAATCTTCTTAGCTCGAAGAACAACTCATCGAGTTGTTCATACGACTCGACGAGTCGGATGCAGATTGCTTGAGTTTTCGATTCGAAAGGGAACTCGTCGAGTTGATGCCATACTCGACGAGTAGCAGCGAGTAGGGTTGAGAAGTGAGAATAGGGACTCGGCGAGTTGGCGGCCCAACTCGGCGAGTCAGGTCAACTGTAGGTTGACTTTGACCGAGAGAGTTGACTTTGACCAGGGGTAAAAGAGTCATTTTACCCCAATGCAGTAATTAGTGTTTGATTGAGTGTGTTTATGGAATTGTAGCCGGGGAGATACCGGAGCAGCAGCAGACAGCTTCCAGAGCCATACACACAACAGCCAGTTCACGAGGTGAGTTTCCTTCCAGTAGGAACGGGTCTACGACCACAATGCCGGCCCGTTTAGTTAGTAGTAGTTTCGGACTTCAGTCCGAAGCAGTAGTCCAGTATGCTTGATGTCTATGTGATTCGAGCATGTTTGTGTGATATATGTTCCGGACTTCAGTCCGATGCAGTATATGTGTCTATGTTAGTTGATATGTGTTATGCTATGCTATGATCAGTCAGTTCCGGACTTCGGTCCGATGCAGGGGACAAGGTCCCAGTCAGTTCCGGACTTCGGTCCGATGCAGTCAGTTCCGGACTTCGGTTCGATGCAGCTAGTTCCGGACTTCGGTCCGATGCAGTGGGCAAGGCCCAGTATGTGCTTTATATGTATTGTATGGTATGTGGTAGTTTGGGGGAGCTCACTAAGCTTCGTGCTTACAGTTTTAGTTTTGGTTTCAGGTACTTCCACAGGCAAAGGGAAGAGCTCGGGATGATGGCATCGCACACACCACAGCTTTAGTTTTGTCCTGGGAGTTGATTCAGTTTTTAATATGTTTGGATATAGTTGTGATACATCTTTCTCACAGTATTTTATTATGGATTTTGAACATGCAGCATATGGTTTTTATTATGTGATACTCAGTTTCATGGTTTTGTTATAATAAAAATCGAAATTTTTGGGTAGTATTTTTGGGTCGTTTCAAGTTGGTATCAGAGCCTTGGTTTGAGGGATTCGGATACACCTCTGGGTGCATCTAAACTCAAACTGAGGGAAAGATAAAAAGATTTTCAAAAAGAAAAAAATGTTTTCAAATGAAATATTGAAAAGCACTTAGAAAGAAAAGAATTTTTAAACAAGATAAGGGTGTGGTGCATGCGATCAGCCGAGCTCAAGTAAGTACTCCCAAATTACCCGTACAAGTTTTATTTTTATGATTAATTGTTCTAGTTTCAGTAGAACAGCATGTTAGTATAGGACTAAGGATCTAGGAGGATGCCTTATGTGCCTGCTATATGTGTTTCAGCTTATTGAGAATTGCATGCTAGTATTGAGTAGACAGCAGTAGGATAGCCTGTTTAGGTTATGCCTGATAGGATGATTTTAGCATTGTATGCTAGTACAATTGTCTCGTTATGAGGATAGAATTGCTTGAGTAGTTTCTTGTGTCCGAATGTTGCTTGCTTTGTGCTTTGTGGGACTCCGAGTGATGGGAGTTAGCCATTAGGTGAATACGTCACGTCACATGTGATCAGGGTTGAATAATCTCCGAGTGTTGGATTTGGCCCTATTGCGCAGCTCTTATTTGAGTCCAACCGTTGTAGGGATGAGCCTTTTACTCGAAGGATTATCCGAGCCTCGTCACATGTGATGGTATTCAGGTGATGGCTAATTAGCATTACAAGGAGGCCTTCAGCAGCTGAGGACTGGTTGAGTGGAGTCAGAGATTTCCCTAGGGCAAGCCTAGGATGAGAGTAACAGAGATCAGTAGTAGTAGAAGTGACTTGGTGGAATCAAGGCAGTTCTTGTGGAAAGTACGGATAGATGTGGAAGGTGGTATGGGCCCGTACTACTGAAAGCAGAGGATCCGTACTTGAATCAAGGAAGGCCAAGACAAGACCAGGAAGCTAGTAGTAGTATCAATGATCCCTTGAGATATTTCAGTTTTCTGATGTTGCTATGATGTGTTTCAGAATGGTGATTTTGGGTTCGAGGCCAGCAGCCGGCAATGGAGGTGCCGGGGAGGGATCAGGATCAGGCTTGGGGGCCGAGCGTATGGATGAGCAGACTAGAGAGTTTCTTTCTTCAGAGATTACTTGTATCATACTAGAGCAGACTCCTGTGATCTTCGGTTCAATCAAGGAGGGTATCCTAGAGCTGATGGAGGAGAGGTTGGGCACTTTCCGTGCCGAGGTGGCGGCGATGATGGGGTCGCGCACGCTTACTTTCAGGGAGTTCAGGGCATGTGGAGCTCCAGACTATCACGGGGCGCGGGACCCCATAGCGAGCACTAGATGGTTGGCGGATGTGGCCAACGCGTTCCGCACGAGCAGGTGTCCCGAGGGGGACAAGGTTAGATTGGCATCCTGTCTTCTGAAGGACAGGGCACGGGATTGGTGGGAGGAGGTCGGACATACCATTGGAGATGATGCAGCGTTGGATGCCATGACCTAGGCTGATTTCTCTACCAGGTTCAGGGCGGAGTTTGCACCAGTTATTGAGGTGCAGCAGTTAGACAGAGAGTTTCAGGACCTCACCCAGACTACAGAGATCGTGGCGGAGATCACCGCCAAGTTCAGGGAGAGGGCTCTTCTTGTTCCTCAGTATGCAGCCGATGAGGAGATGAAGAAGGCCCGTTATCATGAGATGTTGCGGAGCGATATCCGCCAGTTTGTGAGCCGGTCCAACTGTAAAACGCTGGATGACATTATTGCTAGGGCTCGGGAGAGGGAGATTGATCTCGAGATGGAGAAGAAGAGGAAACCGGAGGCGGTTTCGGGTGCAGGCAGTTCGGGCAAAAAGCCCAAGGTTTCTGATCACAGATCCAGGAGTCAGCAGAGCCACGGTCGATGTGGCAAGTGTGGGAGATTGCACGATGGGTTGTGTAAGGAAGGGAGTTCCGGCTGCTACAAGTGCGGTCAGACTGGGCATTTGAGCAGGGATTGTACGGCCCCTGCTACTGCCGTTGCAGCATCAGATCTGATTTGCTTTCAGTGCAATCAGAGGGGACATAAAAAGTCCTAGTGTCTGAGTTTAGCTGCAGTAGGGAAGGTGGCTGCACCTGCCCCTGCTACTTTGAGGATCACCAATGGCCGGCAGGGCTGAGCCGAGGCGCCAGTGGCGAAGAGTAGGGCGTTTCAGATGACAGCAGAGGAGGCGCGAGCGACTCCTGATGTGGTGACGGGTATGTATTTTTCCCCTCATCTCTTTATTATTATTGTTTGATTATTGCTTATGACTGTATGTTTTATATAGGGTCGTTCTCTGTGAATGACATTTCTGCTATGGTATTATTCGATTCGGGGGCTACCCGATCTTTTGTATCGCTTGCGCTTAGCAAGAGATTTAGTAGAGCTCCAGGGGAGCTGTATTGTCCACTAGAGGTTGAGATAGAGGATGACAGGACCGTGAGGGTCGCCAGAGTGCATAGAGGGTGTTCTCTTCAGTTGTTCGACGAGCAGTTTTCGGTGGACCTGGTTCCTATTCCCCTGCGAGGGAATAAGGTTATCGTAGGCATGGATTGGCTGAGCCCCAATGGGGCTGTGATTGATTGTGAGCTGCAGTTAGTGAGGGTTCGCACTCCTAGTGGGGGAGAGTTAGTGATTCAGGGTGAGAGCCCACAGCGCGGACCAGCTTTTTGTTCAGCCGCGAGAGCGAGGCGCTATTTTCAGCAGGGTTGCGCCGGATATATAGCTTATGTTGTAAATGTCCGGGAGAAGGGTAAGGTGGCAGTAGATGATGTTCCGGTAGTGCGAGACTACCCGGATGTATTTCCCGAGGATTTACCGGGAATACCTCCTGAGAGACAGGTTGAGTTTAGGATCGACCTGATTCCTGGTGCGGCTCCGATAGCCAAGGCACCGTATTGCCTAGCTCCCCCTGAGATGCAGGAGTTGTCTACGCAGCTGCAGGAGCTGCTAGACAAGGGTTTCATTCGGCCGAGCAGTTCACCTTGGGGAGCGCCGATCCTGTTTGTGAGGAAGAAGGATGGGTCGCATCGTATGTGTATAGATTACCGGGACTTGAATAAGGTAACGGTGCGGAACCGTTACCCACTTCCAAGGATAAATGATTTGTTTGATCAGCTTCAGGGAGCGTCTTGGTTCTCCAAGATCGATCTACGCTCCGGGTATCATCAGATGCGGGTTAGGGATGAGGATGTGCAGAAGACTGCTTTCAGGACCAGGTATGGTCATTATGAGTTTGTGGTGATGCCATTTGGGCTCACCAATGCTCCAGCCGCGTTCATGGATCTCATGAATCGCGTGTGCAGGCCGATGCTGGATCGGTCAGTGATAGTATTCATAGATGATATCTTGGTGTATTCCAAGACGCAGGAGCAGCACGAGGAGCACCTGAGGGAGGTGTTGGAAGTTTTGAGGAGGGAGAGACTTTTCGCAAAGTTCTCCAAGTGTGAGTTCTGGTTGCGCGAGGTGTAGTTCCTTGGTCACCTTGTCAACCAGAAGGGTATTTTGGTGGATCCGGCCAAGATAGAGGTCGTGATGCAGTGGGAGGTCCCGAAGTCTCCATCCGAGATTCGGAGCTTCCTAGGGTTGGCAGGGTATTATTGGAGGTTCATTCAGGATTTCTCCAAGATAGCAGTGCCGCTCACCCGACTGACCAAGAAGTCGGTGGTATTTCGTTGGGGGCCTGAACAACAGGCAGTGTTCGAGACCCTCAGACAGAGATTGTGCGAGGCTCCGATCCTTACCTTGCCAGAGGGAGTAGAGGACTTCGTAGTCTACTGTGATGCCTCGATCACAGGTATGGGAGCTGTGTTGAAGCAGCGAGGCCATGTGATAGCTTATGCCTCGAGGCAGTTGAAGCCTCACGAGGCTAATTATCCTACCCATGATTTAGAGCTGGGGGTGGTTGTGTTTGCCCTCAAGATTTGGAGACATTATCTTTATGGGGTCCGTTGTACTATCTACACGGATCACAAGAGTTTGAGGTACCTTATGGATCAGCCGAGTCTGAACATGAGGCAGAGGAGATGGTTGGATGTGCTGAAGGATTATGACTGTGAGATCCTTTACCACCCAGGGAAGGCCAACGTGGTGGCTGACGCCCTAAGCCGCAAAGTGTCGGCAGCCCCTATCAGAGATTTGTTTTTGAGGATGGCAGTGATTACTCCGTTGTTGGAACGGATCAGGGAGGCTCAGGTTGAGGGCCTCAAGGAGGAGAGGCAAAAGTGTGAGAGGATAGTGGGCCGAGTAGCTTCGTTTGATTATGACAGTCGGGGATTGCTGACACTTCATGGGAGAGTGTGGGTACCGTACTGGGGTGGAGTACAGCAAGTGTTGATGGACGAGGCTCATAAGTCTCGATTTTCTATTCACCCAGGGGCGACGAAGATGTATAGAGATCTTCGACCCGATTATTGGTGGCCCTGCATGAAGCGGGATGTCGCTTGGTATGTTGAGAGATGCCTAACCTACAGGAAGGTCAAGGCGGAGCACCAGAGGCCTCACGGCAAGATGCAGCCGTTAGACATTCCCGTGTGGAAATGGGAGGACATCACCATGGATTTTATCACCAAGCTTCCAAGGACCGCACGAGGAGTAGATTCGATATAGGTAGTAGTGGATCGGTTGACGAAGAGTGCTCATTTTATCCCGATCCAGGAGAGTATATCGGCAGAAAAGTTAGCCGATATCTATGTGCATGAGATCGTGGCACGTCATGGAGTGCCGGTATCGGTGGTGTCAGACCGAGATGTCCGTTTTACATCCAGATTCTGGAAGCGGTTTCACGACGAGATGGTACTCGTCTTCATTTCAGCACCGCTTTCCACCCTCAGACGGACGGGCAGAGTGAGAGGACGATTCAGACTCTCGAGGACATGCTCCGGGCATGTGTTTTAGATTTCGGTGGCTGTTGGGATACGTATCTTCCGTTAGCGGAATTTTCATATAACAACAGTTATCATGCGAGTATTGATCGACCTCCCTTTGAGATGCTTTATGGGAGGAAGTGTAGGACCCCGATTTGTTGGGGCGAGGTTGGTCAACGAGTCGTTGGGAGCACGGAGGTGGTGCTCAAGACGACCGAGTTGATTCCGCAGGTCCGTAGTAGACTGCAGACTGCGCAGAGTCGGTAGACGAGCTACGCCGACTGGAGGCGTTCAGACTTGGAGTTCCGGGTGGGCGATATGATCCTTCTGAAGGTCTCACCTTGGAAGGGTGTCATCAGGTTTCGGAAGAGGGGCAAGCTGGGTCCCAGGTTTATTGGTCCTTTCAGGGTTTTGGCCCGGGTGGGTCGGGTTGCTTATCGGTTGGATCTTCCAGTAGAGCTTAGCCAGATCCACAACACTTTCCATGTGTCTCAGTTGAGGAAGTGTTTGGTGGATGAGTCAGCAGTTGTTCCCCTAGAGGATATTCAGGTTGATAGCAGCCTGAATTATATTGAGAGGCCGGTCGCGATTCTGGACCGGAAGACAAAGACCTTGAGGAACAAGGTAATTCAGTTAATGAAGGTGCAGTGGCAGCACCGGAAGGGGTCTGAGTGGACGTGGGAGGCTGAGGAGGAAATGAGAGAGCACTACCCGGAGTTATTTGCAGATTCAGCCGTAGCAGACTTCGAGGACGAACTCTGAGACAAATGGGGGAGAATTGTAACGACCCGTCTCTGGTATGTTGCTTCCATGGCATTCAATTAGAAGTTTTCAAGAGGGACTCGATGAGTCTATAGCCCGACTCGTCGAGTAGGGACGGGATTTTGTGCACGTGTTAGTCGGCGACTCGGCGAGTCCATATTCGGGACTCAGCGAGTCTGCCTGCCAGGAAGAAACCCTAAATACCCGGGTTTGCTCCCTATTTAAGCAATGTTATGTGCCCCAAACTCGCCTCCTTCACCCTCATAGAGATGTGAGAAACCCTAATCCATCCCTTGATTGATTTAAGTGTTTTTGTGTGGATTTTGAAGGCTTGAAGAGGAAGAAGAAGAAAGGAACAAGGAGAAGAGGTGTAGAGCAAAGATCCAAGGGCAAAATCAGAGTTCATTGAGGTATTTCTCGGATTCCTTCTGTTTTATGCTTTAAACCTCCATTAAAACACTTCTAGGGCTAGTTTGAGGTATTTTCCAAACCTTATAGTTGTATGGATGCCTTAATAGGTCGTGATATCCCTAGATCTGTTCATTTAGAAGTTGTAGAGCCCGGATCTATTGCCTTTTTGAAGATGCTTTGCATGAGAACCCTAGATCTAGCCTTTATTATGCTTTTTGATCCATTTTATCTTCATGGATGCATATGGGCACGTAAAGATAGAATCTTTACGTGCTAATCGAGTTAAGGGAGCCCAGATCTATATGTTTTATACACTGGATTCAAGCAGAATCGAGTTTAGAGTTGCTGCATGCAAGCGACTCAGCGAGTCGAGTCGCGAGTCCCCGATTTTCCCTTTTTGAGTGATGCCGAGTGGGGACTAGTGAGTAGTAGAGTGGACTCAGCGAGTTAGAGGTCAGACTCAGTAATGGAGGGACTTGACGAGTTGTTCATACAACTCAGCGAGTCCAAGGCAATCTTCTTAGCTCGAAGAACAACTCGTCGAGTTGTTCATACGACTCGGCGAGTCGGATGCAGATTGCCTGAGTTTTAGATTCGAAAGGGAACTCGTCGAGTTGATGCCATACTCGACGAGTAGCAGCGAGTAGGGTTGAGAAGTGAGAATAGGGATTCGGCGAGTTGGCGGCCCAACTCGGCGAGTCAGGTTAACTGTAGGTTGACTTTGACCGGGAGAGTTGACTTTGACCAGGGGTAAAAGAGTCATTTTACCCCAATGTAGTGATTAGTGTTTGATTGAGTGTGTTTACGGAATTGTAGCCGGGGAGATACTAGAGCAGCAGTAGACAGCTTCCAGAGCCATACACACAGCAGCCAGTTCACAAGGTGAGTTTCCTTCCAGTAGGAACGGGTCTACGGCCACAATGCCGGCCCGTTTAGTTAGTAGTAGTTCCGGACTTCAGTCCGAAGCAGTAGTCCAGTATGCTTGATGTCTATGTGATTCGAGCATGTTTGTGTGATATATGTTCCGGACTTCAGTCCGATGCAGTATATGTGTCTATGTTAGTTGATATGTGTTATGCTATGCTATGATCAGTCAGTTCCAGACTTCGGTCCGATGCAGGGGACAAGGTCCCAATCAGTTCCGGACTTCGGTCCGATGCAGTCAGTTCCGGACTTCGGTCTGATGCAGGGGACAAGGTCCCAGTCAGTTCCGGACTTCGGTCCGATGCAGCTAGTTCCGGACTTCGGTCCGATGTAGTGGGCAAGGCCCAGTATGTGCTTTATATGTATTGTATGGTATGTGGTAGTTTGGGGGAGCTCACTAAGTTTCGTGCTTACAGTTTCAGTTTTGGTTTCAGGTACTTCCGCAAGCAAAGGGAAGAGCTCGGGATGATGGCATCGCACACACCACAGCTTTGGTTTTGTCCTGGGAGTTGATTCAGTTTTTGATATGTTTAGATACAGTTGTGACACATCTTTCTCACAGTATTTTATTATGGATTTTGAACACGCATCATATGATTTTTATTATGTGATACTCAGTTTCATGGTTTTGTTATAATAAAAATCGAAATTTTTAGGTAGTATTTTTGGGTCGTTTCATAATGAGAGTTTCAAATGAATGTGGTGAAAGGAAAAATGCATGGGAGTTTCAAATGAATGTGGCGAAAGAAAAAAAAATGTTTCCTTTATAATATAAACTAGATGAATTCCCGCGCGTTGCGAAGCGAAAATTAAAAATATATTGTTAAAATGTTGAAAAATATATGTTTAAAATGGTTATGTTATTGACATTAACTTTGAGATAAAATTTTACACTAATATATATATATATATATATATATATATATATATATATATATATATATATATATATATATATATATATATATATATATACTAGCCGTTTACCCGCGCTTAGCGACGGGTACAAATAATTTATTTGAAATGATTAGTTTTTTAGTTTCACTTCAATGATTAGTTTGTTTTAAGAAATGTATCATATTAAAAATAAAACACATTGTATTGGTTGGGCATTTAAGGTTCACCCTTAATATTCTTTTTTTTTTTTTTTTTTTTTTTTTTTTTTTTTTTTTTTTTAATCTTTTTTAATTTGATTGGTTTTGAATAAGATTAATGAATTCTTTTAAAAGTGGAGAAAAATAAAACACATTGTACTTATTTATTTATTTTTTTTATCTCTTTTAATTTGATTGGTTTTGAACAAGATTAGTGAATTCTTTTAAAAGTGGAGCCAACTTCACTACAAATGTTAAGGGTTATATTGATCGTCATTAAAATTTTGTAAATGAGGTCATTTATGTTTTTAAATAAAAAACAGTTATATAAAATAATTATAAAAACGTGTCATATTGAATTGTTTATAACGAATTATAGCGGTTTATTTAAAAACCGTTATGTGAACGTGTTTGACAACAATATTTTTTGTATAATGGTTACTTCACGTAAAATTCAAATTCTTTCACCATTACATTATTATAATTTAAATATTTTTTCAATCCATCTACATAAAACTATTTTAGATCTTTGTATATTAAAAAAACATGCCTACTTCAAAGATGATGATTGATATGTGGGTCAAAAATTTCATATATTTTAATTTATCTTTTTTTCTATTTTATATAAGTTCATTTATTTGAACTTAAATTAAACCAACAAAATAGTATACAACTCTATGGTTTTACTATAGAACATAATTTCTACATTAATAACATACATAATACCACAAATACATGATAAATTGTTTTTATAAGTTACTTCATGGAAAAGAAATAAACAAACTTAGTAAGATACATTCACAAAAACAAATATTAAAAGTATCCTACTGAGGAGCATGAAAATTAACAAGAGACAACAAACCATCAAGGATCATTATACCCTCCATATCGTTAGAACAACACCAGGATATAGCAAACACAATGCGCCTGAACCGAAACAACTATTATAGACCATTACATTGGCCAATCTTGAATAGCAGCCGAAAAAGGGAAAACAACATTTCGTCTGGGCATACATTCTTCTACAATAAATGATGTCAAAACACTTATTTCAATAAATACTGAAAAAAGAAAAAAAAAACCCTGGCCACAGTAGATGCCTACAGATTTAGACAAAATGTCATTGCCCCTGCCCCCTACAACAACCCCCTGTAAAATTAATCACTTACGCCATGCGCTTGACATTATTATTTTTAATGATTCAAAAAACATAACCAATAAGATGAAATATCACAGAAGAAGTTAGCAAAAAAAAGATATGTTGAGTAACCTGTAGAAGTTCGAGAGGCTACATCAGACCATGTAGTAACTTCTTCATTATTTCTTTCATATCCATCTGCAATATCCAAGAGACTAAATAAAAAAGTGAAACAGTTAAGGTCAAAATATTTTATAGTCAAAATCCTACAAGAAGGATAAATGAATTAATGGATAAATATGGCTAAAACAAATATAAATATAACTTCCCGTCATTTTCATTAACCTTATGAGGAAACAACTTAATACCATAAGATGTTTCTTTTTGGCTTAATGCAGAAATGACTCAAACACCTCATTAGGTATATTAATTGACAGATTAACAGACAATGATACTTTCTTATATATATGTTGGCATATTAGCCAGGCTGAAGCAATTGGATAAATTATTAGGAATCTCTCCATTTAGATTGCTGTCAACTTGTCGGTTAAAAATTGCAAAAATAATAAAATATGTTAAATATAGAATTAAGTAAGAGTTAATAACAGAAGAAGAAAATTAGGTTACAGAGTTAATGTTTTATAACTGTCCCATTTCAATTTTATAGCTTTAAAATTACCAAATTACCCTTTTTTTAGCTTACTGAGTTTGTTGAGAACATTAGACTTGTGAGAACATTAGATGCATGATATTTCTCAACAAATTAGTTTTAAAATTATCTTTACAAAATTGACAGGTTATGGGATTGTGAAGCTCTTCTACACTGACGGAAATATACCTCTAATAACACCCCCAAAAGCACCATATTCAAAAGGATATATGATAATTTGAGAACTCACAGCAAGAATGAAATATACCTCGTGGAGATGGGATGTTCGTTGACCATTGATATGGACCTGCAAATCACATAGTTTTGCCATGGCTGCTTGCAGGTGGTGGTTCACTTCCGATGGTGACGAAGAAGAATAACATTTTTCTCTGTTTCTTTCATACACGTCCATATACTTAAAAAAACATATAAAAATGTGCAACATAAACACATATAGTCATGCTTCATTTCCTCCACCTCCTCCAATTGTTCTCCCTGACCCACAAGTTCAAAGGCTTGAAAAGTTCAAGCTCACTCAATCCCTATTGGCAAGTAAGCACGAAGATGGGAAACCTATGTGTGCATCTTAGAGATGAAGTCATGCATTGATAGGTTAAGGATGTTGGGTGTCGATATCTTAGATATGTTGGCTATTGACTGGGTTCTTCAGTCACTTCCTGATTCGTATAGTGAGTTCGTAAGAGAGTACTATACGATGGTTCACGACGTGACCCTCATTGATTTGACCTATTTGCTGATAGCAGCTGAATCAACAATGATTTGGCGTACTGATCAAGCAAATTTGTCTTGTGAATCAAACTCCCAAACTTCAATGGACTTTGAAAATGGTGACATTGGAAATCCAGAAAAGGTAAATTCTGATATAGCTCCTTGTGCTATTCCAAAAGAGTCCATTTGTTTCTATTGCCAAGAGAAGGGGCATTGGAGACGAAGCTGCCATATTTACCTGAGAGATCTAAGAGATGGGAGAGTCAAGACGTATGGCTCTACTTCAGGTAAAATCAATTAACTAACTCTATAAGTTCCTATTTTTTGATTCTTAATACATGATGTAATAAGATTACATTTTGATGTTTTGCAGGATCGAAGAAAAGAAAGGAAACTTAAGGAAGAAGCATGCTGAATCTGATCACAAAGAAATGGATTTCGATCGCATGGATTCAAAGATCGGATTTTTGAGCTACTACTTTAGAGTTGGAGTAGATTTCTAAGAAATATGTAATAGCATAGTTTTTCCTGTTGAATTGCATTGTAAGGACAAAGTTTTTCCGCAATAAAATAAAATTTGTTTTTTGTCTTATTTATTTATCCTTGCAATGGCATGTATGAAATATTGATCTTTGAATGTTTCTTCTATTAGCAATAATGGATTTGATTCTTAAATGTGTTATTTGTGGAAATGTCGAGAATTTACCAAATATGGAGAGTTTCTCATCACCCAAGTTTCAATTGGACAGAAACTTGGAATCATCCAACATGCGTTGTGTTATGAATGAGAAACTTCATATTTGAAAATTAGACTAATTCTTTGACAAAGTGTCAAGTGAAGGACTAAGAGATTGAGTACACTAGGTTGTGCGTCGATCAAGTCTACCACAAGAGTAATAAAGATATTCCTCATGATTTACTAAAGTTTAGCAAATATGGTTATACTTATAAGATTAAGTATAATTATGAGTTGATTCAAAGAGTTTCAATCAATAGCAGAACAAATAAGAAGAATCTAGTAGGCAGAAAGATAAAAGTTTCTCTATTCTAAGAAGAAGGGAGAGTAACATTTATTGTGTTTTATGATAGGTCTTAATGATTAAGAACCATGTCTCAATTGATCCTCTAAGTGAGTCTTAGTGCAATTGCATGTCTAAGAAGAGGAATCGAGAATTGTAGAAATGGTTAAATCAAGAAGTCAATCATACTTCGTTCCAATATCAAGTCTTAGAGTCAAGATTGTGACATGAGTGACAAGTCTTAAGTAGGTTTGTAACACTTATCAAATGTAGAATAAGAAAGTTCCTTATTCTTGTACTGTAACTCCCTGAGATTCAGGTACATTTCTTTCATCCTTGTTCTTTGTTGTATGGGCATGTTTAGTCCTTGAGTGGAGGGTGTGTAGCAAGTGAGTACGCTGGGCGTACCATAGGGGTATGCTGCGCGTACTCACGCGCTTAATTTGGACGCGGAGTCACCAAGGTATGCTGGGCGTACCCGACCCAGGTGCAAAAACCCTAATCCATCTTGTGCACTATTTAAAGGGTGTTATGGCTCATTGCTCAGCCTCCATATCAGTGAGTGAAACCCTAAAAGAGAGCCCCATCGTCCTTAGTGTGTGAGAGTGTTGATTTGAGCTTCTAGGTGCTTTAGTGCCTTGGTGAAGAAGAAGGAAGGGAGTTCTTGGAAGCTAAAGCTTGAGGTGCCATTTTGGATCTGAGATCTATAGAGGAAAGGGCTACACTTGAAGGTATAAAGTTCAAAACTTTCCACTTCTTTTGGTTGTTATTGTATGTGCCTTTTTTAGGGCTAAAAAACCCCAAAGGTGGAGACTTTATGAGTGTAAAGTGCTCCATTGTCCGAGGTCTGTCCCCTTTCAGTGTTATTGGTGATTTATAGCCATAAAGTTCCCATCTTGGATGTTGGTTTGAAGTCATGCATGTGTATTTAGCTTTCTAGAGTTGAAGGTTGGATCATTGTGAGAGTTGGTGACTTGTTCAGCCATGAAAAGACTTAAAGTCATCATCTTTATGGATTAAGGGGCTTAGAAGGGGTCAGATCTAAAATATGGACGTAGGTCTTAACTGTTTAAGACCTCAAGAGCTAAAGCGCTGATCAGGGGAGTACGCCAGGCGTAATTCCTAGTACGCGCTGCGTACTGGGTGGCGTTCCCCGATTCTGAGGTGCAGCCGGGTACGCTTAGCGTACACATCTGGTAGGCGCAGCGTAACTCGGAGACTTGACTTTTGGTTGACTTTTAGGGTATGGTCTATTGTGGGGCCTTTGAGCTATGAGAGGGGTAAAATGGTCTTTTACCCTTCTGAGAGTGTCATAAGAGAGCATAGTCTAGCCTTTGAGAGTTATATTAAATAGAGTGTTTATTTCGTATGATTAGGCGGAGGCATGGCCAACGTTTACCGAATCAGAGATTTACCGAGATACCCAAGGTGAGTCTTCTCACTATACTTTTAGAGTTAAGAGACAGAGTATTATAGAGTTATATGCCAGTGTGATTTCATGTTATTATGTGATGTGATTTATTGTGATATGTGATATGCCTGATTCAGAGTTACAGAGTTGGAACTTTCGGGTTCCTACAGTTAGGGCTAGAGGCTCCCACAGAGAGTTGGGGCTAGAGGGACCTACTGAGACACATTGACCAGATGGTCAATAGAGTTACAGCATCGAGTGGCTATTATGTGATTAGTGTGGTATTTTGAGGAACTCACTAAGCTTATGCTTATAGTGTTCAGTGTTATGTGTTTCAGGTACCCGTGATGACCGCGGGAAGACGCCGACTTGATTCGTACACACACATGGGATCGGATGTATTTTAATCTTGGGAGACATTTGTGAAATAAAAACATGATGTTATGACATTTTATGAATGAATGGTTTTGTTAAAATGTGTTTTTCAAATGTGAAAAATTGTTTTAATTTTTACGGTGTTACAAGTTGGTATCAGAGCCTAGGTTTGAGGGATTCGGGTGCACCTTCGGGCGTATCTGAACTCAAACCAAGGATTTGAGAAAATTTTGATAATAAAACAAGTTTTCAAAAGAAGAACTTACGAGACAAACAGAGCAGAGTCGTGTGTACGAACAACCAGCGCCCAAACGGTGATTTCCCAAAATACCATTATTATAAGTGTTATGAGATATGATGTGATATGTTATATGATGAGCTGTGATATGCATGCTAGAGTAGACTGGGTATTCTTATTAGGACTAGAGTGGCCTGATATGTGATGCCTGAGTCTAGGAGTCTTGCTGTTATGAATATTTCAGAGTGGTTAGGTAGCAGCGAGGAGATTATGAGAGATCTGTTTGCGATTATCATATGATTAGAGAGAGTAGAGTGCTTGGGATTTAGGACTCTGGGAAGAGGACTTGGGGTGGATGCTGATGCGGTGTGGGCAGTAGTATTGGGCCTGTACTACTGAAGACACCGGGTCAGTGCACAGTCCAAGTAAGAATCCTTGGAGTACCAAGGAACAAGTAGGATGGAGTACTCGAGTGTGAGTATACTCGAGCGAGTCCCTAATATTATTCTTATGTTGTATTTCAGAGAGAGAGATCATGGTTGGGACACGCCACACATCAGGGACCAGTGATACAAGGGATGAGGAGATCCGTAGGATCATCCAGGAGGAGGTGGCTGCAGCCATCAGGGCAGAGATACCAGAGATGTTCGGGTCTATCAATACCATGCTGATAGAGACTGTGACAACCCCAAATTTTCATTCGGTAAAACCTTAAAAGTCAACCACTTCGTATCGTGAATTAATATCTTTATTTCTTATTTTTAAGAAATATAAAGTTCGTTTGATAATTTTAATATTTTTTTAAACGAACGAGCGAAAGAAAGTGTCGTCTCGGGTTTTTATTTTTGAAAACCACAAACACTTCGCCTATTAGAATCACCCGACCAAACTTTTATGTTTTGGGTTTAGGAATCACCAAAAAGTCGTAAACTCATGCTTATGTATGAGTTTACTCCCGAAGAAACTAGTCATTGTGTTTACTCCCCAAATAGTCAAAAGAGTAAACTCCCAACTCTCTCAACTATCATCCAACATTTAATTCCAAAACTCCAATATTGTAAGTGTTCTAACCATTTCAAGTTAGTAAAACACTTAATCTAGTGTTTGTGCATCTATTCATCCATTCATTTATGTATTTTGTTTAGATTTTCCAAAACACCAAGAACACACACTAAGTGTTCTTGGCCTTTTAGCTCAAATCAAGCATCATTATAGTAAGTACTTCCACCCTTGAGTGCTTGTAAGCTATTATATCAAATAAACACCAAGAAAATCGGTCAAGAACACCATGATTGAGATGTTCATGGTCCAAGATGATGCTTGGGCCGTAAACACCATAAAGACCCCCAAAAGTGACTTAAGTCCCATGTTTAGCCCTAGTTTGAAGTCTAAGACTTACCTTAACTTAGTTAAACTTCCCATGGATGTGTTTTGGCTTTGAAAAACATCAAACACCACAAATTATAGGTGTTTACGGTCTAAGGATATTCCAAAACCGTAAACACCCAAAAAGGTGTTTAAATGAGCCATTTTCCTGTCTTAGCCCTAAAAACTAACTTAGATGTTTACCTAGTTGTGATAAGGACTTGAAACTAAGGCAATATCCCTTACCATAAGGGTTTACGGTAGTAAACCCAAGGGAAAATACCCTTAGGCCGTAAACACCTCAAGGAGGGTGTTTTGTCGCCCTAGTCCATTCCAAAGGCTAAACCACTTAGCAAGGTTGCTTCAAAGGACTTGTTGAACCTCCAAACCACACATAGTTGAAAGAAATGGATTTTAGACCGTAAACCCTTGAGTTTACTGCCGTAAACTCCTAGGGTAAAGGTCATTTAGACCATAAACTCCCAAGGAGTTTACCCTTGGACCCCAAACACCCTAGTTTTGCCCTACTAACACTCGGATGCAATCCTTGTGAACTTTAACACTTGAAACAAAGTGTTTTCAGGTTCTAGAGTGTCCCAATTATTTTTATTAGTTATAATAAGGCTAATTAGTTATATATATGTTCATTATATGATAACTAGGCTCGTGCGTGTGTACAAGTCTTCAATTGTCACCTAGCACCGTAACCGACACTTCAATCCAATCCATTCAACACAAGTGAGTTCATACCCCTTTAATTAACCTTTGAAATACTTTTAAATATTTTAAATGATTTTATGGGGGGGGGGGAATACAAGTTGAATACTTATAGTTATTACATCAATCACATGTGATTAATAACTATAAAACCAATGATTTTATCACTGTTTAAACTGTTTATCAAACTGTTTTACTTCAAAATGTTTTACAAACTCTTTTCTTACCAAATAACTTTATTTAAACTTTGTTATACTTCTTATAAATTGCATGCCCATATATGTATAGATATATAAGCAATGTCTAAAGGGCTTAGGAAGGCCATCCGCCCTATTTCCTTTTCCTCGATTTGGATGTGGTCTGGTGGGATGTCGGGTAGCCGTCCGAGGGTCGTTTAAATATTAATTATATATCATATATACATATATAGACATAAAAGTACTTCCATATTCATGCGTATCAGTTACATCATTAGTAAGTTACCATCGGGGTAACACAGGATTACACTTATAGTGTTGCTAGATCAATGAGTCAGTTCATTCATGAGTCAATACTTAGTACCATGAGATCATATACATTACATTACTATGAGAACATATTACATTACTATGAGAACATATACATTACATTAGTATGAGAACATATACAACTATACTAGAAGAAGAACATATACAACTATACTAGAGAAAGAACATATACAACTATACTAGAAAGAGAACATATACAATGATACTAGAACAAGTAACAATACATTACATATACATATATACATTGACAAAATTGTGATCCAATGTATCGGAGTATGCCTTAAATGTCATGACCCGAGTTGTAGCCAGAGTCTTTTGGAGGGAGAGCGTGAGTTTGCGTATAGATCTATACTGGATTGACTATCCTACACCTTGCTGCTAGCTACAGCCGGACCAGCAGGTCTGCGGGTGCCAAACGTCATTTCTTTTTACGACCTACATTTGTCGTTGTTTATCCAGTCGATAGTATGGTACAATTAATCACATGATACCTTAATATAAATCCGGTTTAAGGTAGTTAGTACAGCAGTAGTTCTTATATTAAAATACTACAGTACTACAGTAATTGATCCTTTATATACATTTAGTGATTATTTCACTTAAACATTAATGTACAAACTATATTTTGATAATGATAGTTACACTTGGGAAAATTACACACTTTTACGATAAACGAACATACAAAACAGTTAAGCCTTGGTAGAAGGCTACTTTACTTAGAAAATATAGGTTTTTCTAAGAGATTCAAACTTTTACAAACACATACAAACATTCACATAATTTTATCACCAATGTTTACAAACTATTGTTTAAAACTATGTTCAAACGTTTTGATACAAACACCGACACTAAAATACTTATGAACTCACCAGCTTAGTGCTGATAAACTCTTTCAAAATAACTAGTATTCTCAGGTCATCAATAGACAGGTATTGATGCCAACTTTTGAGAAGATGGAGCGCATCCAAGACTCATCTTATTATTTTGATTTACATTATTTTTGGTGTCTATAACTGTACAGAACACGCTTGTATTAAAATTATATATTTAATGCAATATATGATATTGTTTGCTTGTTTACTTTTACTATGTTGTGATACATTACATGACGTCCTCCGCCCCAGAACGTTTCCGCCGTTCTGGGTTTTGGGGTGTGACAGAGACATTTGATGTGAAGTACGTTGCTCTTTCTGAGGCTGCTGTTGCTGCGGCCACTGCAGCTATAGCTGCGACGAGGCCGCAGGGTGGTGATGCGTTGCTGTTCCGAGAGTTCAGCAACACAAAACCACCGGAGTTTGACGGGACCCAGGACCCGATTGCGGCGATGAGATGGATTTCAGACATAAAGGGGTGTTTCTTTACTTGCTCGTCGCCTGAGCATTTGAGAGTCCGGTTCACGCTGAACCAGCTTCGCTTGGGAGCGAAGGACTGGTGGAAGTTTGTAACGGCGCACTATACACCTACTGAGCTCGCAGCAGTGACCTGGGAGAGGTTCACTGCTATGTTCCGAGATGAGTACGTTCCCCAGGTGGAGAGGGAGCGTTTGGCCCAGGAGTTTGTGACCCTCAAGCAGGGTACTGAGTCTGTTACGGTGATTACGAGGATGTTTCATGAGCAGGCGATGTTCTGCCCAGAGCACATGTCCTCCGAGCAAGTACGTACGAGTCGGTATTTGAGCATTCTGAGGAGGGATATACGTGAGTTCATGGCGAACTCGACATACTGGACATTTTTCGAGCTTCAGGCAAATGCCCGGAAGAGGGAGATAGAGCTGGAGACTCAGGATAGGGAGTAGGCTGAGTCTCAGGGGTGGGATCGGCGACCGGTGCAGTCTCAGCCGGTAGCCAAGCGGGCCAAGCCCGCCGATTCGAGATTAGGGAGCCAGAGGGGCCGCACTTGTGGCAACTACGACAAGAGCCATGATGGGGTGTGCAGAGCAGGGTCTTTCTACAAATGTGGCAAGGAGGGGCATATGGCCAAGGACTGCCCCAAGGGGTTTGCAGTATGTTTTCTCTGCAACCAGACCGGACACCGGAAGGCGGAGTGTCCGAAGTTGCGGGGATTAGCACAGGGAGCATCTCAGGGATCTGCCCCTGCTGCCATCAGAGTTACCGAGAGCCAGCCAGTGAAGGCCGAGGCACCGGAGGCACGAGGGAGAGCCTTCCAGTTGACCGCGGAGGAGGTCCATGCAACGCCCGATGTCGTGGCTGGTATGTATTCTTTCGTGTATTTATTTTGATGTTGAGATATTGTCCTTATATTATGTTATACGTAGGTACTTTTCTTGTGAATTATGTACCTGCCTTGGTGTTATTTGACTCGGGTGCGAGTCGGTCTTTTGTATCTTTGGCTTTTAGTCAGCATATCAGTGTTAGTCGTGAGGCGATGAGTCGGCCTCTGAGAGTTTCCATAGCTGACGAGAGGGTGATATATGCCACAGAGGTGATCCGAGGGTGCGTATTCGAGATTTTCGGTGTTGAGTTCCTGATTGATTTGGTTCCTATTGCAATTGGTGATGTCTGTGTCATTGTGGGCATGGACTGGTTGAGCAGATTTAGTGCGATTATCGACTGCGAGCGACAACTGGTGACCATACGAGAGCCTAGTGGGCGAGTCCTTACGGTGTATGGCGAGGGTACACGTTCGGGGTCAACATTTTGTTCGTCCGCTAGAGTGAGGCAGTGTCTACAGCAGGGTTGTAAGGGCTTTGTGGCGTATGTGATGGATACGCGGGTTGATTCAGAGAGACCGAGGTCAGTTGAGGAGGTTCCAATAGTGCGTGAGTTCCCGGACGTATTTCTAGAGGAGTTGCCGGGTGTGCCTCCCATGAGGCAAGTGGAGTTCAGTATCGATTTGGTTCCGGGGGCCGCGCCTATTGCCAAGGTGCCCTATCGCCTTACACCCAGAGATGCAAGAGTTATCCTCGCAGGTTCAGGAGCTGTTGGGAAAGGGGTTTATTCGGCCGAGCAGCTCGTCGTGGGGAGCGCCTATCCTTTTTGTCAAGAAGAAGGATGGTTCACACCGGATGTGCATTGATTACCGGGAGTTGAACAAGCTGATGGTCAAGAACCGTTACCCGTTACCGAGGATCGATGATTTGTTCGATCAGTTGCAGGGAGCATCTTGGTTCTCCAAGATTGATTTGAGGTCAGGGTATCATCAGGTAAGGGTGCGAGATGAGGACATCCAGAAGACAACGTTCAGGACTCGTTATGGGCATTACGAGTTTGTGGTGATGCCTTTCAGACTCACCAATGCGTCGGCAGTGTTCATGGACCTCATGAACAGAGTGTGCAGGCCGATGCTGGATCGATCAGTGATCGTGTTCATCGATGATATTTTGGTGTATTTGAGATCCAGAGAGTAGCATGAGGAGCATTTGAGGGAAATCCTCGGAGTTCTGAGATCGGAGGGGCTTTACGCCAAATTCTCCAAGTGTGATTTCTGGTTGCGAGAGGTCTAGTTCCTAGGGCACCTCGTTAACCAGAAGGGGATTTTGGTGGACCCGGCCAAAGTGGAGGCAGTGATGAGTTGGGAGGTGCCGAGGTCACCGTCTGAGATCAGGAGTTTCTTGGGGTTGGCAGACTATTATCGAAGATTTATCAGGGATTTCTCTAAGATCGTCGTGCCACTCACCAGGTTAACCCGGAAGGGTGTCGCTTTTTCATGGGGACCAGAGCAGCAGACCTCCTTTGAGACGCTTCATCAGAGGCTATGTGAAGCCCCAGTGCTAGCCCTCCTAGAGGGGATGGAGGACTTTGTGGTGTATTGTGATGCGTCGATCTTGGGGTTGGGAGCGGTGCTGATGCAGAGAGGGCATGTGATAGCATACGCATCGAGGCAGCTGAAGCCTCATGAGACGAGGTATCCCACCCACGATCTAGAGTTGGGGGCAGTGGTGTTCGCCCTCAAGATTTGGCGTCACTATCTGTACGGGGTTTGGTGTACGATATACACGGACCACAAGAGCCTGAAGTATTTGATGGATCAGCCCAACCTAAACATGTGACAGAGGAGGTGGTTGGACGTGGTCAAGGATTATGATTGTGAGATCCTGTACCACCCGGGCAAGGCTAATGTTGTAGCCGATGCACTGAGCCGCAGGGCGGAGAGCAACCCATTGCGAGATGTATGTTTGAGATTGATCGTGATAGCTCCGGTGTTGGACACCATTCGTGGGGCACAGGCTGAGGCTGTGCAGCCTGAGATGCAGAAGAGAGAGCGAGATGTTGGGTTGGTATCGGAGTTCGTTACCGATGGCCGGGGGCTTATGACATTCCAGGGGCGTATCTGGGTACCGTTTGTGGGAGGGACACGTACCATGTTGATGGAAGAGGCTCACCGGTCGAAGTTCTCGATCGATCCTGGGGCCACTAAGATGTATTTAGACCTGAAGAAGGAGTATTGGTGGCCCTGCATGAAGAGGGATGTCGCGTGGGCATACGTAGAGTTACGCCGGGCGTACCCGGCCCAGGTGCAAAAACCTTAATCCATCTTGTGCATTATTTAAAGGGTGTTATGGCTGATTCCTCAGCCTCCATATCAGTGAGTGAAAGCCTAAAAGAGAGCCCCATCGTCCTTAGTGTCTGAGAGTGTTGATTTGAGCTTCTTGGTGCTATAGTGCCTTGGTGAAGAAGAAGGAAGGGAGTTCTTGGAAGGTAAAGCTTGAGGTGCCATTTTGGATCTGAGATTTACAGAGGAAAGGGCTACACTTGGAGGTATAAAGTTCAAAACTTTCCACTTCTTTTGGTTGTTGTTGTATGTGCCCTTTTGAGGGCTAAAAACCCCAAAGGTGGAGACTTTATGAGTGTAAAGTGCTCCATGGTCTGAGATCTGTCCCCTTTCAGTGTTATTGGTAATTTAGAGCCATAAAGTTTCCATCTTGGATGTTAGTTTAAAGTCATGCATGTGTATTTAGCTTTCTAGAGTTGAAGGTTGGATCATTGTGAGAGTTGGTGACTTGTTCAGCCATGCAAAGGCTTAAAGTCATCAACTTCATGGATTAAGCGCTTAGAAGGGTTCAGATCTAAAATATAGACGTAGGTCTTAACTGTTTAAGACCTCAAGAGCTAAAGGGCTGATGCAGGGGAGTACGCCGGACGTAATTCCTAGTACGCACCGCGTACTGGGTGGTGCTCCCCGATTCTGAGGTGCAGCTGGGTACGCTCAGCGTACACATCTGGTACGCGCAACATAACTCGGAGAGTTGACTTTTGGTTGACTTTTAGGGTATGGTCTATTGTGGGGCCTTTGAGCTATGAGAGGGGTAAAATGGTCTTTTACCCTTCTGAGAGTGTCATAAGAGAGCATAGTCTAGCCTTTGAGAGTTATATTAAATAGAGTATTTATTTCATATGATTAGGCGGAGGCTAGGCCAGCGTTTACCAAATCAGAGATTTATCGAGATACCCGAGGTGAGTCTTCTCACTATACTTTTAGAGTTAAGAGACAGAGTATTATAGAGTTATATGCCAGTGTGATTTCATGTTATTATGTGATGTGATTTATTGTGATATGTGATATGCATGATTCAGAGTTACAGAGTTGGGACTTTCGGTTCCCTAGAGTTAGGGCCAGAGGGTCCCACAGAGAGTTGGGGCTGGAGGGCCCCATTGAGACACATTGACCAGAGGGTCAACAGAGTTACAGCCTCGAGTGGCTATTATGTGATTAGTGTGGTATTTTGGGGAACTCACTAAGCTTATGCTTATAGTGTTCAGTGTTATGTGTTTCAGGTACCAGTGATGACCGCGGGAAGGCGCCGGCTTGGTTCGTACACACACACATGGGATCGAATGTGTTTTGATCTTGGGAGACATTTGTGAAATAAAAACATGATGTTATGACATTTTATGAATGAATGGTTTTGTTAAAATGTGTTTTTCGAATGTGAAAAATTGTTTTATTTTTTACGGTGTTACATGTACATTTGAAATTAGTAAGTTGTGATGTCTAGGATAAGACAAAGACCAACTAGGACCAATTGAGTGAAGTGTTAAACTTGATAAGCAGATACACTAACTCTTGAATAGTTGGTTTTTCATGAAATGTTTCTTGACAAGAGAACCTCATATGTCAAGGAGTCAGTGGGAGTCTTAAATAGTTTCAAGAACAAATCAAGAGTAAACCTAGTTGATCATCACTAGGACGTGGCTTGAGGTTTATAACCTGTCATACTTTCTGTGCCATTCCAGTTGACTTAACAGTGTATGTGAGTTCTATGAATTCTCATTTGAATGCATAAAGGCAAGCACCAAGATCAATGGAAAGTACATTGATAGGTAAGGGTGAGCTGCTTAACAACGTGGAAGCAATGGTGAATTTGTCACAAACATTGTCTTATGATTGTTGTTATGACAAATTCACATGGATAGGAACGCATACAATTTAAATTTTTAAGTGTCATAAGGTTTCCCTCCTTCATGAAAATGATTATAAGAAAATGCTTTTACTAAGAGAGATTTTAAGTAGATAGCAATTGTGAAAATTGTATTCTCAAATTCGATTATGATTACGACATCCCTTTTCATAGTTTGAATTGTGAGATTTGGCAATTGGTCTGAACATTTGGGACTTAGTAACATAAATTCTGAATTGTTTAGACACACATGTAAGCTATCTAAGGAAAAGGTGTATGAGCTTAAAAACCTTAGATAAAGGCTTATCAAAGCATTAGGTATTAGAAATATGAACTTAACAAATTCAATAAACGTTGTTTTCTGGAAGTTCAATTGTTTTCTGAATATATATCAAAGCTAGTGGGAGCATAAGTGTTATGCTGGTAAGATAATAATCATCATGTTAGTGGGAGCATGATTATTATGATAAGTATTGCAAGTTAGCAATATTAATTATAGAAAACAAAGATTCACTTTGCAAAGTTGAAAGGGTTGAAAAGTTGTTTTGCTATAATTAAGGGAGAGAATATTATACTTCGTTTCAAAATCTAAAAGATTAGATTGAGAAATGTTAATAAAATTTAGTCAGGGTTAGGGGCGGTATTGATGCAAAAGGGACACATGATAGCATACGCCTCGAGGCAGTTGAAGCCTCATGAAGCGAATTACCTCACTCATAAATTGGAATTGGGGGCAGTGGTGTTTGCCCTCAAGATTTGGAGGCACTACTTATATGGAGTGCGGTTCACTATCTATACCGATCACAAGAGTCTGAAGTATTTGATGGATCAGCAGAAACTTAACATGCGGCATAGGAGGTGGCTGGATGTGCTAGAGGATTATGATTGTGAGATTCTATACCACCCAGGGAATGCCAACTGGTGGCTGATGCATTGAGCCACAAGATGGCGGGGGCCCGATTAGGGGCATTTGTATGCGGATGACGGTCACTTATCCTTTGTTGGATATGATCAAAGTGGCTCAGATCGAGGGGGGGGGGTGAAAAAGGAGAATTGGAAGGCCGAGCAGATCCGGGGGCAGTATCCTGTGTTTGTGAAGGATAGTCGCGGCCTACTGACGCAATGTGGTCGGGTATGGGTACCAGTGGCAGGGGGAGTGAGACAAAGGCTACTAGAGGAGGCGCACAAGTCTAGGTTCTCTATACACCCAGGAGCTACAAAAATGTATAGAGACTTGAGACTGAGTTATTGGCGGCACCGCATGAAGCATGAGATCGCCTGGTTTGTGGAACGGTGCTTGACCTGCAGGAAGGTCAAGGCTTAGCATCAGCGGCTTCATGGCAGGGTTCAGCCCTTGCCCATCCCTATTTGGAAATGGGAGGAGATCACTATGGACTTCATTACAAAGCTTCCGAGAACAGCGAGGGGAGTGGATGCCATATGGGTGATTGTGGACTGGTTAACGAAGAGTGCCCATTTTATTCCGATTTCCGAGAGTATATCCGTAGAAAAATTGGCGGATATTTACATTCGATAGAGATGTTCGGTTTACATTTGGAAGAAGTTCCACGAGGAACTGGGTACTCAGCTACATTTTAGCACGACATATCACCCTCAGACTGACGGTCAGAGTGAGAGGACAATCGAAACGCTGAAGGATATGCTTCGAGCATGCATGCTGGATTTTGGAGGTAGTTGGGATACATACCTCCCGCTGGCAGAGTTCTCATATAATATTAGTTATTATGCCAGCATTGATCGAGATCCATTCGAGATGTTATATTGTAGGAGGTGCAGGACCCTGGTGTATTGGAACGAGGTTGGGCACCGGGTCATGGGAAGCACTGAGGTAGTGCTCAAGATCACCGGGTTGATTCAGCAGGTGCATGCTCGGTTGCGAGTCGCGCAAAGCCGTCAGAAGAGTTACGCTGATCGATGGCGCTCAGATATCGAATTTAAGGTGGGGGATTTCGTTTTGTTGAAGGTGTCACCCTGGAAAGGGATTATCAGGTTTCGTAAAAGAGGCAAGTTGGGGCCTCGATTCATAGTCACGTTCAGGATTACGGCTCGAGTGGGAAAGGTGGCATATTGTTTAGAGCTTCCAGGGGAGCTTAGTCAGATTCACAACACCTTCCATGTGTCTCAACTTCGGAAGTGTGTTGCTGACGAGACCGCCACTGTTTCAGTGGACGACATTCAGGTGGATGGGTGCATGAATTATGTCGAGAAGCCGGTTGCCATCTTGGATAGGAAGATGTAGGGTCTTCACAACAAAAAAGTGAAGTTGGTAAAGGTGTAGTGGCAACACCGAAAGGGCTCCGAATGGACATGGGAGCCGGAGGAGGAGATGCGGGAGCATTATCCTGATCTATTCACAACTGCAAACTTCGAGGACGAAGTCTAGTTCAAGTGGGGGAGAGTTGTAACGCCCTAAAACCGGTATGCCTTGAAACCCTCAAGAATTCATAATTTTGCATGTTTGGTCCCTTGAGTACGCTGGGCGTACCTATGGGTACGCTTAGCGTACCCTGCCTGAGTGATTGCGGAGAAGTCTCACGTACGCTGGGCGTACGAGAGGGTATGCCGAGCGTACGCATCAGAGGGTCAAAACCCTAAATTCTGGACTTGTCCCCCTATTTATTCATCCCTAAGTCTCTTGGACCAAACCCTATCAGCCTCTTGAGCCTCTTTTCGTATACTTTCAGCTGTGAGTGGGTGTGTGAGATTTTGAGCTTAAAGAGAGGGTTTGGTGGACATTTTGGATGTTCTTTCAAGAAGAAGAAGTGGTCATACAAGCTTGGAACGATTTAGTGCTTCAAGATCCTGCCTAATAGTCATCTTGCAAGACTTTTGGAGGTACAAAGCTTGCACCTTTCCATTTATATGTTTAGATCTAGGTAGGGTTTTCTAGTTTGGTCCCTATGTTGGACTTTAGACCTCTTTTGGTGAGTTAAGCAACTCCATGAGAGGAGAATGTTAGATCTAAGGTCCCTTGGTCGCTTTGAAGTATAAAAATCGAGTCTTGGTGGAAGTATTGGTCTCATGCATGGGTTAAGGACCTTGGAAAGGTCTTAATGAAGGTTTTGGGTGTATGTGATGCATGCAAAGGCATAAAGTTGGCAACTTTATGCCTTAGGATGTATTAATCAACTCAGATCAGGATTTTGGACGTAAAGGAACCGAGTATTAAGCACTTAATGGAGAAAATGCTCAATCTAGAAGAACGTTGGGCGTACTTAAGGTATGTTGCGTGCAGCCCTTAAGACCCTGGTACGCTGCGCGTTCCAGAATGGTACGCCGAGCGTACGCACTGCAGATTGGGCCAGATTTGTTTTGGGCCTTTGAGCCTTTGGCCTTCATTTGGTTTTTGGGCTTGATTGGATTTTGTGAGTTGTGGGCTTTGTTGGATAAGGTGTCTAAGTCCATAACTTATTTGGTATATACTTGACCCGACCGGCATGGTCCATTTGGGTTGCATCTCACCCGAACTATTTATGGATAATTTTATGAGAGTTATACACATATGTTTGTTAATATATTATAAGTTATAATATATTAATATGTAGTCATGTTATTTAATTAGTCTTAGTCTTAAATTAATTATGAATTAATTTAGAGATTAAAAGGAAGACTAATTAGATTGTGGGCTATTGGTTTTATATAGTGTGGGCTAACACTCATTTGTTAATGGGCTAGGCTTGTATGGAAGTCCATGGATGATCCATGGAGCTTTTAACCCATGGATCCTTGGAAAAAGGAAAGGTCATGGGTTATTAGGGTTTCACCCTAACCATGCACACTATATAAGCATGCTTATGGAGCATGAAATGGCAATTAGTGAACTAGTGTGTGTGAGCTTGTGTGTGGCCGAAATATACAAGTGTGTATACTCTCTCAAAGTTTTCCAAGAGTTTGTGGTGTTTTGTGATTCCATTTGAGGCATTCACACTATTGGTGCTTGGCCCTCAAACTCCTCAAGAACCAAACTCATCAAAAAGGTATGTAATCTCTTCTAACTCTTTTATGTTGAAATGTTCCCCATGCCATGTTAGATAGGTTATAAACCTTGGAAAATTATTATTTTGCATGTATTTAGACAAACATAGATCCAAGGTTTATTAGGGTTGCATGCACACTTAGGAAGTGTTAGATTGCTCAAAACCCAACAGTGGTATCAGAGCCAAGGCTTGCTTGTTTGATACTTGATGCAAAATAGTGAAAAAAGTTGAAATTGTTGTTGTCTGGCTGATGGACTCGCCGAGTCCATGGGGGGACTCGCCGAGTTCAAGGCAAAATTCATCCTACTCGGCGAGTAGGTTCGTGCACTCGGCGAGTAGAATGATCAGAGTGTAGAATTTCGACTTTTGCTGTTGGAAATGGACTAGAAACATTACCCTAAACTGTTTTGGTGTTTTAAAACTTGTTTTAGTTGGTGTAATGGTTGTTCTAATCCATTTACAATAGCATATATCAAAATTCCATGATTTTTATGTGTTCATATAATTCTTGAAATTTTGATGATCATGTTCATGTTCTTATGAATTTAGAAGATGATAGGAAGTATTTGCTGAATTGTTTAGGATTAATTCTTGATCATTTATGTGTTTTAATGGAGTCCATAATTTGTCCTCAAGTTATGGATATCCAAAGGTCACTTTTCTTTAACACACATTAAAAACACATAAGTTACATAAAATGAAGAGTCTTCATTTTATGAACCTTTAATTCATAAGTTATGAAATGAAAAGTTTTGAAGAGTTACAAAACTTGCCCTCAAGTTTTGGAATTTGGAAAAGTTGCACACACTTTAATAAACTTTAATTCCAACACTTAGAATTTTAAAAGTTAAAATTCAACACTTATACTATTTATAACATTAATGGTTAATTATATATATATATATATATATATATATATATATATATATATATATATATATATATATGTATGTATGTATGTATAAGAACAAGTCGTTTTACCGTTAGTAGGCCTCATTCACGAAGCTGGTCTATAAGGTGGGTATAAGGTTGTTGCCTATAAAATGGCGACTTAATGGGTGTCCACTCTCACCCACCGCTTGCTTGATCGGTGGAGGGTCGTTAGCCGAACGGGTAGGACAATGAATTTAAATTCTCATTAAAAGTATAATGATTATTATAAAGTAACTAAATATTTTTTATTTAATTCCCAATCTTAGTTACTTTAGGAAAAATGCGAATTTGGTGCTAGCCCATGGAATTCACACTTTGTACCTTACCAAGTCGTTGGTGGAGCGTGTGTGGTTAACTGGCACTCTAACTTAGACTAGTAAGGAGCACGAAGGGTGACTTAATGTTTGTCATAGATCAATGGAGCGTGTGTGGTTAACCGGCACATTGATTGGGTGATAATATTAAGGGTACCAAGTGAATTGGTATGGTTATTCACACCTTGTTTTGTGATCCTCGGCATCCCAGTCACAAAATTTGAGAGGGCACACTCGAGATTAAAACATGCCATTGAAAAGTTCAATGAATCTCAAAAGATCTAGGAATTTCAAATCCAATCAAAACCTAATAAATTATTTCGTTTTTCATGGTGGAAATTGGTGAATCGCCATTCGCCTACCTTCAGATATTTTATAGCTTGGATTACGGCATCCCTCTTCCAAATTATAAAATATTGTGTTGGGTCCTAGCCTTAATATTTCATATTGGGTGTTATATTAAGGACTTTGAATCAACTAACTTGATTTTCTCCCATTATAGATGTCTGGTTCAGACAACTACGATCTTCCCAAATCTCTTGAAGATGGTGTCTCTCAACATCATGCTTCACTTCCTCCACCTCCTCAAATTATTCTCCCTCACCCACAAGTTCTTGAAAAGTTTAAAGTCACTCAATCCCTATTGGTAAACATAGTCTATGTGTGCTCACATCTTGGAGATAAAGTCACATATTGACAAGCCGGGAGAGTTGGGTGTCAAAGTCTCGTCAAAGTTGGATGTTCAATCACTTTCTTAGTAACATAGTGAGTCTCTTTGGGACTACTATGAGACAGACTATGACATGACGCTTAATGATGTAATCGATTTGCTTGGTGTTGTGGAATCAACAATGATTCGGAACACTAGTAAAGCAAATTTGATTAAAAGAACAACTTCCCAAGTCTTAAATGGACATTGACAATGGTAGCATTGGATATCTAGAAAAAAATTTCTCTTCCCAATGGAAAGGGATCGGCCATAGTCAACTCGGTTGACCAAATGGTAAAGAGAAAGGCTAAGTCTGAGATAGTCTCATGTGCCATTACCAAAGGGTCCATGTGCTTTGTTGCCAAAGGAAGGGGCATTGGTGGCGAAGCTGCCCTATTCACCTGAAAGGTCATAAGGTTGATCAAGTCAAGAGGTTTGACTCTACTTCGGGTAAAGTCCACTATCTAACTCTATTAAGTTCCTATTTGAAGATTCTTATTACATAATGTGAATGGGTCACATGCTAATGTTTTAAGAATCAAAGAAAAGATAGGAAGCTTAAAGTAAGTATACGTTGATTCTGATTGCGAAGGTGGGTTTCGATCGCATGGTTCGGTAATCAGAATTTTGAGTTGTTGCTTAAGAGTTATAATATATTGCTTATGAATAGATAACAACAAGGTTTTCATGTGGATTGTAAGGATAAGTTTTTCCGCAAAGTTTTAAAATAAAAGAAAAAAAGGGTTTTAATTTTATTTTTTTTAAAAATATCCTTACAATGGCATCTATGGAAAATTGTTGCTTATATGTTTCCAGTAATAGCAATATTGGAAAGTGGATTTGATTCTTTCATTTGTGGTAGTGTCTGAATTTACCAAATGAAGAAAGTTTTTCATCACCCAAGTTTCAATTGGACAGAAACTTGGAATCATACAAGTTGTATTGTATGATGAATGAGAATTTTCATCTTTGAAAATTAAGACTAATTCTTTGATCACATGTATATGTGAGTCAATTGAAGGACTAAGGAATTAGGTACACTGGGTGTGTGCTGGTCAAGGTCCACCACAAAGATTGATTTGTCATGATTTACTAAAGATTAGTAAATATGATTATACTTATGAGGTTAAGTATAATTCTGTAACATTGGAAAGGTTACAGTGTATGACAAAACAAATGAGAAGAATCAAATTAGGTAGAAAGATAAAAGTTTCTCAAATCTGAAAGGATGGGAGAGTACTTTAGTATCGTATTTCATGATCATCTTAATGATTATGAAACCAAATCACAAATTCATACTCTAAGGATGTCTTAGTGCATTGTTATGGCTAAGAAGAGAGGTCATGAATTGTTGGATTGGTTAAAATCAAGAAGATGAGTCATACTTCGTTCCAAAACAATTCTTAGAGTCATACTCCAAGATTGTAACTTTGAGTGACATAAAGGGAGATTTATTAACACTAGTCAAATGTAAGAGTGAAATGTTTTCTACTCTTGTACATTTGAAATTGGTAAGTTGTGATGTCTTGGATGAGACAAAGACCAACTAAGACCAATTGTGTGAAGTGTTAGTCTTGATAAGAATCCGCACTGTCCCTTGAATATTTGTTTTGTCAAGGAATGGTTCTTGACTGGGGAAACTTATATGTCAAGGGGACAGTGGGAGCCTTAAAGATCCTGAAAGAGTTTCAAGATTTAATCAAGAGTAAAACCTATAATTTATCACTAGCACACGACTTAAGGTTTGCAACCTATCGTGTTGACATAATTCTTATTTCTGTACCTACTTCAAATAAGTTGAATTTGCTTGTGAGTTATCAGAGTTCAACTTGGAAGCATTGGTGGGCCTTGTGCTACCAAGGTGACAAGAAACTAAGATTGAGCAAGTTTAATCCATGTAAGGCTGAATTTGTCACTAACCTTATCTTGTGATTATGGTTTTGACAAATTCACATGGATAGGAACTCATACACTATAAAATCTAAGTGTCATAAGGTTTCTTTCCGATTCATGAAAATGATGGTGAGGAAACGCTTTCACTAAGTAGATTTTACGTAGATATCAATTGTGTTATTTGCATTTTCAAAAGTTGTTAGTGGAGCGCGTGTGGTTAACCGGCACACTAACATGGACTTATGAGAAATGGAAAATGCCTAAGCAATTGAGACTATGATTATGGTATCCCTTTTCATAGTTCTGGAAATTGTTTGGACACACATGTGAGCTATCTAAGAAAGGGTGTATGAATCTAAATTTCAGAAGTCCAGCAAATTTCTGGAAAAATGTCAGAGCTAGTGGGAACATAAGTGTTATGCTGGTAATCATCATGTTAGTGGGAGCATGATTATTACGTTTAGTGTTGCAAGTTAGCAATGTTAATTATAGAAAACAAAGTTTCAATTCGTGAAGTTGCAGGGGTTGAAAAGTTGTTTTGCTATAATTAAGGGAGAGGAAATTATACTTCATTTCAATTCTAAAGCTTAGATTGAGATTTTAATCATCTTTAGTCAAGAATATATATATGAATTTTATGTTGGAATGGTTCAACTTGAAGAAATTCTATATATATTGTGTTTTCAAAATTTGATTATGATTACGGCATCCTTCTTCATAGTTAAATTTTGAAAACATGGCAAATAAAAATATTGTAGCAAAAGACTGGTCTAGTATCATGTCTTTATGTCAAACATCATGAATCGTGTCCCATATGCTTCGGATATAGGATCGATTGCATGTGCTATAATATTCATCTTTTCTAAATTTTCAAAATGCTTAAGGCATTGAGAAGGGAAAAGTGTAGAACTGGATATGACTAAAGTGATTAAGCAATTGCCGAGGACGATCTGAGGTTCGCCAAAGATTGGTTGCTCAGGGAAAGTTGGAAGTATGATGTAAGTTGTCGGAAAGGACCATATTGACATATTCTGAAAAGAAGTAACTCTTGTTCGGAAGTGATAGTCAAAATGGGACTATGGAAATGTCTCCATAGGTGGAAGTTATTCAATCTATGTAAGATTAGAAAACCTTAATGCAAGAAGGATGTTCAAAGCAATGTACTTTGAATATGAGACTTCCGTTCCTTAGAAGTTGACCTTTTTTGGAATACTCTATAATGATTGGTGACAAGGTTTTGGTGACTTTGTGCATAATCATTACAAGAGGAACATTGCATAAAAAGTTTAAAATCTAACAAATTTTTGGTAAATGATAGGAATCGGGGATTCTCACATTTACAATAACGATTTGGGATTGTGAAATGAGTATCAATGGAATCATGTTCAATTGATCTACATCACAATGTAAGGATTATAGACGAACATAGTGTGCATGCTTGGAGTATGGCATAACTAATTTTTAGAAAAACAAAGTGTACATGCTAGGAGCATGGGACGACTGTTGTCTTATTCAAGTCTTAAGTTGATTGTTTGAAACATTATACAATGAATAATGTGTAATCAATATGGTGATAAATAAAAGGTGGTTCTATTTATATTCAAAAGGGTTCTGAGACCTTATTGGATTCGATTATTATTGTGTTTCACTTTGCATGTTTTGACTTCCAAAATAGCTAGGTTATTCTCTCCGAATGACTAAGTTATTTAAACACTCCACAGTCGTTCATATGTTGGAAGTAGGTATGAATCAAGACTGTCATGAATCGAGTTTGTAGATGGCTAAATGGGTTTAGTCATAGCAATGGTTGCTACAACATTCATGAGTGCTCATAAGTTATGAGTATTGGAATAAACCCATGCTCACTTGTGTCACTTCATGGAATTTATCTCGAGTGATTGTGAGACGGTAATATCATATAAATCTTCAAATCTAGAGATATGAGTTGTTACCTATGAGTTGGTTGTGCATTGATTGCACGTAAACGCATCAGTAACTTGATGTTATAAAACGTGCCTTTGTGTACAATTCAACAAGTAGTAGAACAAGAATATGAGTCGAAGTTTATCTGTTCCTTCTAGAAATAGAAGCGATATCTGGGCCCCTCGATGATTTTGTTGTGACCTATGTACCGGCCGGTCAGAACTACATTGATGTGTTCGATTAAGTTCTTTGTCAAACAAATCGAAAATCGGGAAACAAACTGCTGGACAATAAGTACGACGTTGTTCCATGTATTTGTCCGGCTGATATCATGAGAACAGAGGATTATACGATCACTTATCTTAAAATGGCGCTTCATAGTTCAACGGAGTTTTTGAGAGCTACGATTGCTGGTTGGTTCCTGAAGTTTTATAGGCAAATACAATTATTAGACTTATCCAAGTGGGAGTCTGTTGGATAAGGTGTCTAAGTCCATAACTTATTTGGTATATACTTGACCCGACCGGCATGGTCCATTTGGGTTGCATCTCACCCGAACTATTTATGGATAATTTTATGAGAGTTATACACATATGTTTGTTAATATATTATAAGTTATAATATATTAATATGAAGTCATGTTATTTAATTAGTCTTAGTCTTAAATTAATTATGAATTAATTTAGAGATTAAAAGGAAGACTAATTAGATTGTGAGCTATTGGTTTTATATAGTGTGGGCTAACACTCATTTGTTAATGGGCTAGGCTTGTATGGAAGTCCATGGATGATCCATGGAGCTTTTAACCCATGGATCCTTGGAAAAAGGAAAGGTCATGGGTTATTAGGGTTTCACCCTAACCATGCACACTATATAAGCATGCTTATGGAGCATGAAATGGCAACTAGTGAACTAGTGTGTGTGAGCTTGTGTGTGGCCGAAATATACAAGTGTGTATACTCTCTCAAAGTTTTCCAAGAGTTTGTGGTGTTTTGTGATTCCATTTGAGGCATTCACACTATTGGTGCTTGGCCCTCAAACTCCTCAAGAACCAAACTCATCAAAAAGGTATGTAATTTCTTCTAACTCTTTTATGTTGAAATGTTCCCCATGCCATGTTAGATAGGTTATAAACCTTGGAAAATTATTATTTTGCATGTATTTAGACAAACATAGATCCAAGGTTTATTAGGGTTGCATGCACACTTAAGAAGTGTTAGATTGCTCAAAACCCAACAGGCTTTTCATCTGATATGGTCCATGGATGCAATGGTTGGGACTTTGGGCCAAAAGGTCCATTAAGGTTATTGGACTTAGACTTTGGGGCCCATTAGCAAGGATAAGGTGTTTGGGTCTTGAGTGAGGGTTTGGAGGTTGGGTTGTCCTCTTGGTTAATCTAAAGTCATAATATTGATTATGTTCTTATTATTCAGCTCGGGAGGTTGCGGGCGGTTAGGAGATCGGCTTTTGTATTCAGCAAAATAAGGTGAGTCTCCTAACCATACCAATGGGTCTAAGGCACCAAGGCCGGCCCATTATATGATGTGTAGTATCCTAGTTGAGATTGTATTATGTTAATTGTTGTTTGGTATGAGATAGGAAGTATGCTATTGATAAATGTGGTACTTGCATGGAAGACCATGGGAGAACCCATGGGATTTGGATGTAAGACCATGTGGAGAGTCCATGGCACTTTGGTGTAAGACCATGTGGAGAGCCCATGGCATCCTGGAGTAAGACCCTGGGGACGAGCCCACGACATCCCTATCTGTTGTACACTTGGCTTATGTGATATGTGTGTAGCCTTGATTAGCTATCAGGATATGTGTATGTGTACTGTGTGTGGTGTGCTCTGGGGAACTCACTATGCATTAGCTTACAGTTTGTGGATTTGTTTCAGGTATATCGGAGCCCAAGGGCATGGGCAAGGCTTAATGGTGCGGCGTGCACTCTCTCATCGATATTTTATGGGACAATCTGATGTTTTTGAATAAATTTGTAATGAATATGGATTTGAAAACAATCTGTTTTGGGATTTCATGGTTAATGGAAATATGTTTGACTAATTAAAAATGAAAAAAAAAATACTCTTTTGAAAATTTTGGTCATTACACATCCTGTCAAGTTGCTAGGGTAAAGGCAACCCAAAAGGGCCATGCTATCATCAAATCAAGTACACACCAATTATAGTTATGGGCTTAGGCACCTAATTGAACAATCTACCACTTTGATAAGTCTAATAACTATAATTGCAAGTATGACCTCAAATTTTGACCAGCAATCATAGCTTTCAAAAGCCATTGTCGAACTCTGACCTAGTCAGTTTTGTGTCCTTAGAGAAGGGATCAAATATTCCTCCATTCTACAAAATATTGTATGGACATGAGACATGGATTATAATCAATCTCTCTGTCCAAAGTTTGTTTTCACGATTTCTAATTTATGGGGACTGATAATAGACTACTATTTCAATAAATCAATTCAATCCAGGCTTGGCCAAGCGCTTTCGTTGTCATCATCAAATCATCGAGGGGCCCATAGATATCGCTTTTCCGCGTTAAGGAAAAAGGATCAGATATACTTCGACTCATATGCTTGTACTATTTACTCATCAAATCATACAAAACAATACATTTTATAACTTCAAGTTACTGATGCGTTTACATATTACCAATACACAACTGGCTCGTAAACAACAACTCATATGTCTCTGTTTCAAGAATAAAAGATGTTATTGTCTCACAATTAATCGTGATAAAATCCATTAAGTAATTCATTGAGCGTGGGTTTAATCCAATACTTAAATCCCATTTCAAGAGCACTCTATTGGGTTTTAGTTCAAAAATAGTTTCATAAACTAGAAAAATTATGGCAGCGAAAGACTTTAATTTTGAAATAACATAAACATTTTATACCCATAAAGGATCTTCTTGCAAGTTATAGAAAGATTAAAACACAAAGCATAGAAAGGATGAAAAAATAACAACCTTTATAGTTCTTTGGGTCCTCATGGGAGGCTTGGAATTTGATAAAGAATGTGGAACCTTTGAGACACCAACAATAACTCAACTTGATGTAGATGCTAGTACAAAGCTCTTAAACCCTTAACCTTCAAGTTCATAACCAATATGAACTTAAAGAGGGCATGAAGATGCAAGTGTTCTTCAAGTTTTTTAACCAAAACTAGAGAGAATGAGGGAGAAGGAAGAACTTTTGGCCACTTGCATCAAGAAGAAGAATGTGCAATCTAGCTAATGCAAGCCTTCTTATTTATATCCATAAAGTGAAGGTATTAATGATTAGGTACTTCCACTTTAGAGAAGCTTGTCCCCATGTCATAAGAGTGTCCCCAATGCGTCTAAAGACATTTATACTTTTGAGAGAGCCATATCTTTATCTTCTTTTTGATAAGACTGAAATTCTTATAGATCGAATAGATTCTAAACAAGTATAATATGAACACGAAATAAAGTAAAAACACAAAATGAATCATTCAATGTGTCGAATGATTAAAATACACAACCTCAGAAGAACTCTGTTAAGAATTGCTACTGTAGAGGTGTGCTAGGGTTACAATCAAAAGAGATTAGATCATTACTTACTATGGTGCATGCATGCATAATATATACTCTAACCCTAATATTATATAATGGCTGGACAGTTCCAAACCATGTACATAATGGACTAAGTAAACAACCCAATAATGCAATCTATTATACCCAACAATCTCCCCCTTTATGTCAATTGAGGTGAGAGATGTTCTAACGTTGTGTCTTCTTAACAGTCTTGAAGATATTGGGCATCACAACAATCAAAGTCCTATAAAATAGGATGTACCAGAGAATCATGTCATTGAAATTTCTCTTCGCAGCTTCATCGTTTAAGGTGCACGTGTTGACAATCTCCAGAATATGTTCAAGACAGCTTGTGGAGAAAAGGTGCTTGTCAGGTAGAGCAAAAAAGCATTTTTGAAAAACACCAGGAGCCTTAGTTCCTCATTGAAACATCACAGTCAAATGAGCAGTATCAACCTTTCCCACACTCATTTCACTCATGTTGCTCGCCTTCCCGATTGGATTCACAGTTGGCTTTCGCTTCATTACTTTAGCGATTTCCACATCTAGCTTCGCCACCTCGTATATATACAAAGCCAACATTCGCTTCGAATGAGCAAGAATGGGTTCAAACTTCTTTTCTTCAGTCAAAAGAAGGTTTAGCAATAAGATCGAATCATGTGGATTGAGGTTGGGTGGATCTGCAAGCGTGAACTCGTGCAAAGAGTTATCAGATCCATGTGCTGCTTTGAATTTTGGATTTACGAAGCTTCCAGTTGCGCTTGGACCTGTGACCTTGCCTGTGGTTAATTTATGAACATTCCAAGTCTGGTATGGAAGCTTGCCATACGTGAGATAGATGTCAATCAAGGCTTTATCTACTTTCGTGTCTGGTGAGGGAACATCTGCAATGGAATCAAAGTAGTGAAAAACGAAAGCCCTTTTTGTTATTGGCATATCAAACTGATTGTCCCTCGAGTTGGCCAGATTGAACGAAGTCATCGTCTCCAACCAATGAACACTGGGAAATTCAATAGCCTGATACATTAACTTTTCCAAAGTCCACAATGGAAATAGAGTTTTCTTTCATTCCAACACGTCATTAGCTTTTTTCTCTTTTCGCTGTTTTTCCTCGAGTTCTCTCGCAATGCGAACACTTTCATTAAGGTCATGTTCCCTTTACTTTCGTTTCAATTGATCTTCTTCACTTTCGTCTTCTTCAACACCCATTGGAGTTTTTCCTTTCGAACCCGAAGCTACACTAACCTTCGATTCGTTTGTCTTTGGTTTCTCCCCTGCGTTAGCATTTTTCTCTTCTCCCCCTTGTTTCGGAGGGACAGGGGCCTCAGGAACACCTTCAATCATGTTTAAAAGAGTGAAGGTAGGACGAAGCTTTTCAGCTAAGTTCTTGCGAATGGTGATGGTCAGAGTAGAGTCATGAACTTCAATAAGATTGGACAGCAACGACTTGACATTATTGATGCATGACTTCATAACCTCTCGTTCATACTTGAGCTCATCAATTTTAGACTTCGCGTGTTTGAGTTTGATCGATTGGGAACGAAGTTGAGTGGTGGGAAGAGCAAGTTCATCCATGATTTTGCTTTCAAGGGCCAAATCTTCCTAAAACTTATGGAGCCTTGTAGAAATTGAGGAGTGAAAAGCAATATTATCGTCAGAGATACTGGAACGAAACTTTTCCAGTTTCTCTCGTTCAGATTTTAGCGATGGTTGAGCTTGGAAATGGCCTCATTCTCCATGGCAGTATTACCTTCAGCAGCAGTATTGATATCTGTGAAAAACACCTTCGTTTCTGAATGTAGTTTATCGACTTTTTCGGTCGCTTGTTGGTTTAAGAGGGTGGAACTTTAACCTGCTTTGTTTGCTTTATCAAGGTTTGCCTCATGCTGCTAGAACAAAGAGTCCAACAAACTCTTAATAGTGGCTTCAGAATAAAAATGATTGGAAGACCCAGCAACAGACGCAAGTAGATTATCAAGCTTAGTGTTTAGCTCCTTGAGATGCCTCTGAGTGAGAGGAGCATCATCATCACTTTCTTCTTGAATGGAGAAGGGACTGTAATGAAACGTATCGAAGTCCAGTCCATCACCACCAAGATAGTCTTCAGAAGTAAGATCAGGCCGTGGGGAAACAGGAGGTGTGGTAGTAGAAGTCACAAAACCTGAAGTCTTTTTCCTCGCATCAGATGCATTGACATTAACAGGAGGTTCGCCTGTGGTAGTGGTTGTCGTAATAAAAACCGTATAAAAAGTAACTAGAGAAGTTAAAAACTATGCTTAAGCCTAGACAGTGATGTAGTCATATCTAGGATAAATATAGCCTGATCAACTATATGTATACGAGATATGACCAACATGTGTTTACGAATGGTTGTGGTGGGCAACGACTCTAAAACTTTCCAACCTTATATACCAATAATCTAGAATCAAACATAAAGAATTAAAATACTATAGGACTATTTCTGAATACTATAAAGCCTTCATGTATCTCCCATACATTTATTCTCGCACAAACGACATGGCAGAATTTCACATGCCCAGAGACCCCTATTTCCCTAACCAGAGAAATGGTGGGTGGATTGAAGAGGATCCCGAAGAGGATCCTAAAGAGCTAGTGGAGGAAGAGGAAGAGCCCGAGGAAGTCCTAGAGGAAGAAGAAGAAGGCGAGGAGGACCTAGAGGAAGAACAAGACTAGGAGGAGCCAGAGAAGTAGTCGGATGCAGAGTCAGAGGTCATTAAACCTCCGTACATCGCTAGGGTTCCCACACACAGAATCGACTACCAGGGGCCCATGCCCTGCTGGGCAGAAGACTTGGAGAGTTGGAGCCAGCTACTACGTCATCATTCTCCTAACGGAATGGAGCGAGGTTACTATAACCTCCACCATGGGGATCTGGCAGATAGTGCCCTTCCTATCATGGTCCAACGAATCTCGCATCTCAAGGATCAGACGAGGGCATCGACGAACCGGATTGTGGAGCTAGGGGCTGTTGCTGAGGCCACTGACGCCCGAACCTGATGGATTGAGAGGGAATACCCCCAAACATGCCATATCATTGACAGTCTCTATGAAGACATTACCACCACTCGAGCAGATGTGAGAGAGTACCAGGAGAGGCACTAGAATCTAGAGGAGAGAGAGTGATCGCGGCTGAGTGTCGGATAACAGAGTTAAAGGTGTGCCTCGACTTCGTGTCATATCCCGCAGGAGACTACCAACCATGATTAGGACGTATCCTACTCACTTCTTGATTTTATTTATGAGTAAGCGTTGGAGCTACTCTCTTATGTAGTGTCACACCCCCAAACCAGAATGGCGGAAACATTCGGGGGTGGGTGGCTTCACGTAGTACCATAACAATTGAATATTGTAAAGAAAGTAACACAACCATCATATTAATATATATATATATATATATATATATATATATATATATATATATATATATATATATATATATATATATATATATATATATAAAATAAAAATGTACATTGTTGCGTTACACATGTTTCCAAAAGAATATTACAATATGATGATTCAAAATGTTTGATAATAAACGTCTTAGCGTTCCTTCTTCAAAAGCAGGTAGTTACATGTATTACTGATTCCCTGAGAAATACAAGTAGTTTCGAAAAAGTGTCAACAATAAAGTTGGTGAGTTCATAAGTGTTTTTGTACTGAAAAAGTATGTCTTTTTAGAAGAAAATAGATGAACGTAGTTCCCAAAAAATCCAATATTTTCCACATATAGTTTGAAAAGTTCCCAAAGTTGGAGGGCGTTAGTATCTTTCGTACTTAAATGATAATGATGAATTTTGTACTCAAAATAATGTAAATACTGAATGCATTTATGATTCTCGTAAATCAAATATGTTTTTATACTTTCGTGTGAGTCTTATAACCATACTATTGACACCGACTGCCTGTAACAACATTCTTCAGGTGTTGTAGTGTTATGGCATTTGTCACCCCAGACCTGCCGGTCTAACTGTCAATCCCGTATAGATCTATACACAAGTATCACGTTCTCCCTCCAAGAGATTTTGGTTTATAATACAGGACTTAAAATGCATACTAGAGAGTACGTTGAAGTTGAATATCTCGCAACACTTAGTATAAATAGCTTGGTGAAATACTAACCTTTTACGTAAATTAAAATACTGATATCGAATAATGATAAGATAGAAGTTGTATTTATATCTATATAAATACGTTTTCTTGTATTGTACTTGCATTCCCCCCCCCCTAAAACATGAAAAGACTTGAAAAGTAAGGGTATGAACTCACTTGTTCGGTTGAAGAGAGTGAGACTAGAATCGAGCAGAACTTCAACTGCGGAAAGCTGCGTCTTCGAGCTTCTCAGGGATCTCGGTAACGTAGAACGTTCGTCGAGGGCTCGGGTGTGGAACCGAGGGTGTCGGGATGGCCTCTGGTGCTTACAAGTGTGTGAAAGTGAGTGAGAGTTTAAGAAAAGTGTGCCAAAGTCCGGAGTTCATGCCCTCTATTTATAGGGTTGAAGTCGTGAGTACGCTGGGCATACCACCGGAGTACGCTGGGCGTACCTGTTACGTTGGGTGTACTTCGGTTACGCTGGGCGTAACATTGCGTCATGGATTATGACTCGGGTCTAGCTAGGTGTAGAGCTTGCAGCCGATGGGACTCGACCCTGCACCTAAGTACGCTGGGCGTACTCTTCAATTAAACTGGGAGTAATCCCGACTCCAATCTTATAAACTCCGTAACTTTCACGTACGAGCTCCATTTTTCGTGTTCTTTATATCCACGTGTAGGTGAGACTATGCTCTACAACTTTTATTTAGACTCCGTCGGCTAGTTTTGATTAATTTTAATACTATGTTTTTAATAGGCCGGGACTGCTAAAGTCCGTTAAAATTTCATAACTTCTTTATCCGACGCCTGTTTTCGTTTATCTTTTTATCATCTTACTCCTGTTGTGGAGACCTTCAACTCTCATTTAGATTGCGTTAGCTAAATATCGTTCGATCTTTAATTCGAGTTTTTAGCTCTCTACTGCTGTTACTAAACTTAGAAAATTCATAACTTCTTCATACGAGGTCCAATTTGGGCGATCTTTACGTTTACGGTTTAACGAACTCTACGACTTTTGTTTAGATACTTAAGGCTAAAAACACATTTTATTGGAATTTCACTTCTTACGTTAGATAATGTTTTACCGGGTGTGTCGTGAATATTAGAGTGGTCATAATTTGTTCATTATAACCTGGTTTCGAATGTTCCTTATGTTTTTGGAAACCTTGGCACGGTATCTAACATTTGATGCATCCCAAATTTAGATTTTTGAATGCTTTATTTTTTAGGTTAATTCTGGTGATTCCAAATAGTTTTGTTGTATTTGACGTTTGAGTTTTACATTGCTTTGGAAAGATATAGGGTTGTCACATCATCCCCCCGTTAGAGGGAATTTCGTCCCGAAATTTAATCTAAGACAGGGTTTACGGGTTAGAAAAAGATGTGGGTACTTCTGTTTCATCTGATCCTCACGTTCCCTTGTGTTTTCAGGTCCTCGCTTGGCGTTCCAGCGGACCTTTACAATAGGTATGCGACTTTGTTTGGTTCTTTTAATTTCCTGATCCGTGATCTCTACTGGTTCTTCTACGAATTGGAGATTCTCATTTATTGCAATTTCGTCTAGAGGGACGACTAGGGTCTCATCGGAAAAGCACTTCATTAGGTTTGATACGTGGAAGGTAGGCTGTACGTTGTGGAGTTCCTGAGGTAATCGAAGTTTGTAAGCCACCGGACCGATCCTGGAAAGGATCTCGAATGGTCCGACTGTACCTTGGGTTCAATTTCCCACGCTTTCCAAAATGTATTAATCCTTTCCAGGGCGACACTTTTAGTAGGACACAGTCTCCAACCTAGAATTCCAAGGGTTTCCGTCTTTTATCCGCATAACTCTTTGTCTGTCCCTTGAAGCCTTCAGTCGTTCCAGGATCTGAACAATCTTCTCCGTGGTTTCCCTTATGATTTCTGGCCCAGTGAGAGTGTTGTCTGTTGCTTGTCCTCTTTCTAGCTGTGTGTCACCAATCCAGCCCAGCATAGAGGTGATCTGCATTTACGACCATAAAGGGCTTCGAACGGGGCAGCCTTGACGCTAGTGTGGTAGCTATTGTTGTACGAAAACTCGACTAATGGTAAATAGGTGTCCCATGCCTTGCCAAAATCGATTACGCAATCCTTCAACATATCTTCTAGGATTTGTATGGTTCTGTCGCTTCCGCCGTCAGTTTGTGGGTGATACGCAGTACTCATGTCTAGTCTCGTTCCTAGAGATCTTTGCAGCGACTGCCAGAACCTTGAGGTGAATCTACTATCTCGGTCCGAGATAATGGATATTGGCACACCATGCAGCCATACAATCTCCCTGAGGTATGTTCTAGTTAGCTTCTCCAATTTATCTGTTTCTTTGATCGGTAGGAGGTGCACGGATTTTGTTAACCTGTCGACGATCACCCAGATGGTGTCAAGTCCGCTTGCCATTTTGGGTAATTTGGTTATGAAATCCATGGTTATCTGCTCCCACTTCCATTCGGGTATTTCTTCTTGTTGTAACAATCCCGAGGGCTTTTGGTATTCCACCTTGACTTTGGCGCACGTCAGACATTTGCTCACGTAGGTAGCGATTTCGGCTTTCATGTTCGGCCACCAATATAGTTTCTTGAAGTCCAAATACATCTTATCAAAGCCGGGATGTATGGAGTATCGTGTCTTATGAGCTTCGTTCATGACGACTTCTCTGAATCCGCCAAACTTCGGTGTCCAGATTCGATCCAGGAAGTAACGAACTCCATCACTCTTGACTTCAAGATTCTTATCCATTCCCCTTAAGGCTTCCCCTGTCACATTTTTGGATTTCAAGGCTTCTATTTGGGCTTCCTTGATTTGAGCGATAGGTGTGAATGAATTATCATAGTTAGAGACATCACTCGGTGGCCCGAGTATTCCTTTCGGCTGAGTGCATCAACCACCATGTTAGCCTTTCCAGGATAATATCGAATTTCGCATTAGTAATCATTTAGTAGTTCTACCCACCGTCTTTGTCTCTTGTTGAGTTCTTTCTAATTGAGGATATGCTGGAGGCTTTTATGATCGGTGAAGATTATACATTTTGTGTCGTAGAGATACTGCCTCCATATCTTTAGAGCGAAAATGACTGCTCCTAGCTCGAGATCGTGCATTGTGTAGTTTATTTCGTGTGTCTTTAGTTGTCTTGAGGCGTAGGCGATGACCTTCCCTCGTTGCATCAGAACACACCCAAGTCCTTGGTTTGACGCATCACAATAGACCATGACGTCCTCTGTTCCTTTTGGTAAGGTTAGGATGGGCACACTACATAAGGCTCGTTTTAGTGTTTGAAACACGATGTCTTGTTTTTCTCCCCAGTCGAAGGTCATACTCTTCTGAGTTAGGGTGGTAAGCGACTTAGCAATCTTCGAAAAGTTTTGTATGAACCTTCGGTAATACCCGGCGAGTCCCAAAAATTGCCGGATTTCTGTTGGGGTTCTTGGTGTCATCCAATTCTCTATTGCTTTGATCTTGGAAGGATCCACATGTATCCCCTCTTTGCTTACTACGTGACCTAGGAAATCTACTTCCCGAATCCAAAACTCGCACTTTGAAAATTTTGCATATAGCTTTTCTGCCCTCAATTTTTCCAAGACTTGGCGGAGGTGTTAGCTGTGTTCTTCCTTGCTTCTTGAATAGATGAGTATATCATCTATGAACACGATCACGGATTTATCTAGGAAGGGACGACATACTCGGTTCATCAAGTCCATGAACACCGCTGGTGCATTTGTCAATCCAAAGGGCATCACTACAAACTCGTAGTGACCATAGCGTGTTTGGAATGCCGTTTTGGGGATGTCTCCTTCCAGCACTCGCAGTTGGTGATAACCAGATCTTAGATCGATTTTTGAGAAGTAGCTTGCTCCCTGTAGTTGGTCGAACAAATCGTCTATGCGCGGTAGGGGATATCGGTTCTTGATCGTGAGTTTTTTCAGCTCCTGGTAAGCGATGCACACACGAAAAGATCCATCCTTCTTCTTCACGAATAGGACTGGTGCTCCCCAAGGTGAGAAGCTCGGTCTGATGAAGCCTTTGCTCAACAGTTTGTTCAATTGACTGGACAATTCCTACATCTCAGCTGGGGCCAGACGGTAAGACAATTTTGCTACTGGAGTAGCTCCGAGAATTAAGTCGATTCTAAACTCGAATTGGCGTTCTGGTGGGATCCCTGGAAGATCTGCTGGAAAGATGTATGGGAAGTTGCAGACTTCCGGAATGTCTTTAATGTTCTTTCGTTTCTCGTTTGTTGTCTACTACGTGGGCTAGAAAGGCAGGATATTCCTTGCGAAGATATTTTTGTGCTTTAACACAGGAGATGATTTGTAAATTTGTACTAGGTTTGTCACTATAAATGACAAGAGTTTCGCCGTTTGGAAAATTGAGGCGAACGGCCCTTTCATGACAAAGTATATCGGTATGGTGAAGGCTTAACCAGTCCATACCGACGATGACATCAAAACTTCTTATTGAAATGGGCATGAGGTCGATTTGAAACAAGTGTTCGTTTAAATTTAATGTGCACCCTACGTACATATCGCTTGCGCTTTCCGTTTTACCATTTGCCATTTCTACAGTGAATATTTTATTGAGTGGTTGGGGTTTTTGATTAAGTAGGTGTTTGAATTTATGACTCACAAAACTTCTCTCCACACCGCAGTCAAAGAGTATGAATGCATAAATGTTGTCGAGGAGAAACGTACCCGTAACCACCATGAGGTCAGCTATTGCTTCATTTTGTCCTCTTGCCAACAGTCTTCCAACACCGCCAACATTCCTTGCCTTGGGGCAATCCCTCTTGAAGTGCCCAGTTTCTCCACACCCATAACATGCCTGGCTTAATCCAGTACCAGGAACTTGAGTGATTGGTCGCGCCGGTGCCTTACAGAAACGGGCAGTGTGTCCTTTTCAGTCGATGTTTTTACAGTGCATTTCGCGGCAATTACAGTGGTGATGGTAATTGCATTTGTTGCTCTTTGGTAGGTTCCCATCATATTGTTTCGTTGGCGCAGGGGTAGCAGGGGTTATAGTGGGGGTAGTAGCGGCATGGACCGCCACCATTTGTTTCTTTGAAGGTTCTTGCGAAGTTTGCCCTTTTCTCTTGTTCCAGAACTTCTTCTTGCTGTTGTTGTTGGCATTGTTGTTGTTGTTGTTGCTTCCTTTGGTTGGTTCAGTGACGACGTTCATGACACTCTGACAGACACCATGATCAACGAGAGATTGCGCCAGTTCCTTGGCACTATCGAACGTCGTGGGTTTGGAGGCTAACACACTCCCTTGAAGTTGGGGTGATAGCTGAGATATACCTTTCCACTTTTTGGCTTTCCACGATCATCATTCCTGGGCAAAGTATTATCAAGTCACTGAATCTGTTGGTATAGCCTGCGATGTCCGAGCCTACCATTGTAAGGCCCCACAGCTCCTGTTCGAGCTTCTGAATCTCGCCTCTGGGGCAGTACTCTCGTAGAAGCATTCGTTTCAGGTGTTCCCAACCCATGGAGTTCGCCACTACTAGGGTTAGTGTCTTGACGTGGCCGTTCCACCACGTTAGGGCTCGTTCGAAGAAAGTACAGGCGGCGAATTTTACTTTGCTTTCTTCGGGGCACGTGCAAATTTCGAACACAGCTTCCGTTTTCTCTATCCATTGGGATAGAGCCATCACTCCCCCAGTCCCATTAAAGGGAATATGTTTGCCGTTGGTGAAGTCTTTGTAAGTACATTCCCCTTAACGGCCTTGGTTTTGGCCATTTGTAGAGCTGTTTATTCCTCCCACGACCCGTTGTTACTCATTTGTGCCATCGCTGCGGTTACAACGGCTGTTACAGCAGCTTGGAACATCGCTGCATCCATAGTTGGAGGCGGTGGGGGAGGTGGTGTTAGAGCTGAGTTTCTGCGTGATGATCTACGAGGAGGCATGTTCTGGTAGAGAAATAATAATAAAGACTATAAGTTTTTAATGAATTGACAATCGTGCACTAGATGGTTAGTTATATCATGTAATTTGTTTTGACTTAGTTAATGGTTTCGAAGTAGATATAGCAATTTAGATAATCCGATGTGTTTCGAGAGGTATATAACGAAATACTTCATATATATATATATATATATATATATATATATATATATATATATATATATATATATATATATGTCACACATACGGTGCGTTACATTATGCTTCGTGGTTAGGAAAAATTTGACCTATCTAAAGGTCTCCGATTACAAGTTTAAAGTAAGAAAAACTTTATCCGAGGTCCTATTCTATATCAAAATTGTTGGAGTTGGGCAAGTCCTACTTGCGGCGTGTTGTGCGTTTGGAGCTAGACTCTGCATCCGATTGTTTGACTCCCATTAAACATCTCTCAAGAACCACTTGTTGTTCCTTCATCTCTCTTATTTCTGCAAGTGCTGCCTCCATTTGTCTTTGAAGCGTCCTTGTGTGGAGTTGGGTATCTTCGTGTAGTCCGTCCAAACGACGGATGTCTGCGGCGTTACCCTGTGCAAAAACATTGATCTCATGAATTCTAGCCGCTTGCATGTCTGACTGGTAGATCTGGGTGGCTATTTGGCCTACAAGAACGGGAAGCGCTCGATCGGCTGAGCCTCCCCCACTGACGTTGTAGAACTCCCGACACATGCCGAAGGGAGGGCATACACCTTGTTGACGGCTCCTATAGTAGAAATGGCTTCCCCAAATGGGAATGGGACCTTGATAACCCATTCTAACTTCGGAAGAACGAGGGGCGGGAGGGTTGATCACTTCCGGCTCGGAGTCTGTTCCATCCGTAACTTTCTCTTCCTCCTCCATAGGATCTTCTTCCTCTTCGACTTCCTCATCGACTTCGAATTCCTCTCCGACTTCCTCTTTGATTTCCTTTGGGTCTTCTTCTGGATATTCTTCTATCCATCCACCATTACCTTGGTTTGGGTAGTAGGGATCTCCCGGTATATGGAATCCGGCCATTTTGTCTGTACTAGGATAGAGGTATAAGAATTTTATATGAAAAGAAATTTCTATTTAACGACATCCTAAGTTTAATTATATCTTGTGGTGTGCAGGTTTTTCATTGTCCTTATATTTTATAACAATACTCCTATAGTATTTCGAATTTGCAAGTCTAGAAATTTTATTTGGTAAGTTTTTGGACTTGTTGTCCACTGCGACCATCCCTCGACGTACGTTGGTCAAATCCAGGATAAATATAGTTGATCAGGCTATATTTATTCTCAATTTGATTACATACCTCGAGGCCCAATCGTAGTGTTTCAACTTGCCTTAATACTTTTTAGAAAACTTTGTTATGATACGAGACCGATGCATGCGTGTAAAAATGTATATTTTAAAAGAAAAATACGTCGTTTATGAAAACGTGTTGTCAGAGGGTATTTGGTCCCCTTTTGCATTTATAGTTTGTATATCTTATGTGGTTCGATATACCTAGTTCACTATAAACAATGCTCTGATACCAATCTGTCACACCCCCAAACCAGAATGGCGGAAACATTCGGGGGTGGGTGACTTCACCTAGTACCATAACAATTAAATATCGTAAAGAAAGTAACACAACCATCATATATATAATAAAAACGTACATTGTTGCGTTATACATTTTTCCAAAAGAATATTACAATATGATGATTTAAAATGTTTGATAATAAACGTCTTAGCGTTCCTTCTTCAAAAGCTGGTAGTTACTTGTATTACTGATTCCCTGAGAAATACAAGTAGTTTTGAAAAAGTGTCAACAATAAAGTTGGTGAGTTCATAAGTGTTTTTGTACTGAAAAAGTTTGTCTTTTTGGAAGAAAATAGATGAACGTAGTTCCCAAAAAATCCAATATTTTCAACATATATTTTGAAAAGTTCCCAAAGTTGGAGGGCGTTAGTATCTTTCATACTCAAATGATAATGATGAATTTTGTACTCAAAATAATGTAAATACTGAATGCATTTATGATTCTCGTAAATCAAACTTGTTTTTATACTTTCGTGTGAGTCTTATAACCATACTATTGACACCGACTGCCAGTAACAACATTCTTCAGGTGTTGTAGTGTTATGAGATTTGTCACCTCAGACTTTCCGGTCTAACTGTAGCTAACAGTTTAGGTGCGGGGTTGTCAATCCCGTATAGATCTATAAACAAGTATCACGTTCTCCCTCCAAGAGATTTTGGTTTACAATACAGGACTTAAAATGCATAATAGAGAGTACGTTGAAGTTGAATATCTCGCAACACTTAGTGTAAATAGATTTACGATATGAAAGTCTTTGTTTCGCTTTAGATGTAAGTATTTTGTTTTTCAAGATGTTTACGTAAGAATGTGTGAATAACTCGCAAAACTATACCCATTATAGTTTTTCTGAAAATGTGTTCCATTTGGTGAAAATAACTTGGTGAAATATTAACCTTTTACGTAAAGTAAAATACTGATATCGAATAATGATAAGATAGAAGTTGTATTTATATCTATATAAATCGATACGTTTTCTTGTATTGTACTTGTATTCCCCCCCCCCCCTAAAACATGAAAAGACTTGAAAAGTAGGGGTATGAACTCACTTGTTCGGTTGAAGAGAGTGAGACTGGAATCGAGTAGAACTTCAATTGCGGAAAGCTGCGTCTTCGAGCTTCTCGGGGATGTCGGTAACGTAGAACGTTCGTCGGGGGCTCGGGTGTGGAACCGAGGGTATCGGGATGGCCTTTGGTGCTTACAAGTGTGTGAAAGTGAGTGAGAGTTTGAGAAAAGTGTGCCAAAGTCCGGAGTTCATGCCCTCTATTTATAGGGTTGAAGTCGTGAGAACGCTAGGCGTACCACCGGAGTACGTTGGGTGTACGTGTTACGCTGGGCGTAACTTTGAATCATGGCTTATGACTCGGGTCTAGCTAGGCGTAGAGCTTGCAGCCAATGGGACTCGACCCTGCACCTGAGTACGCTAGGCGTACTCTTGAATTATGCTAGGAGTAATCCCGGCTCCAATCTTCTAAACTCTGTAACTTTCACGTATGGGCTACGTTTTTCGCGTTCTTTATATCTACGCGTAGGTGAGACTATGTTCTACAACTTTTATTTAGACTCCGTCAGCTAGTTTTGAATTTATTTTTAATAATATGTTTTTAATAGGCCGGGACTGCTAAAGTCCGTTCAAATTTCATAACTTCTGTATCCGACGCCTGTTTTTGTTTCTCTTTTTATCATCTTACTCCTGTTGTGGAGACCTTCAACTCTCATTTAGGTTGCGTTAGCTAAATATTGTTCGATCTTTAATTTGAGTTTTTAGCTCTCTACTACTGTTACGAAACTTAGAAAATTCGTAACTTCTTCATACGAGGTCCAATTTGGGTGATCTTTTTATGTACGTTAACAGTTTAACGAACTCTACGACTTTTGTTTAGATACTTAAGGCTAAAAATGCATTTTATTGGAATTTCACTTTTTACGTTAGATAATGTTTTACCAGGTGTATCGTGAATATTAGAGTGGTCATAATTTCTTCATTATAACCCGGTTTCGAATGTTCCTTATGTTTTTGGAAACCTTGGCATGATATCTAACATTTGATGCATCCTAAATTGAGATTATTGAACGCTTTATTTTTAAGGTTAATTCCGTTGATTCCAAATACTTTAATTGTATTTTACTTTTGAGTGTTACATTTCTTTGGAAAGATATAGGGTTGTCACATGTAGACATTCTTAAAGGTCAATAAAAATCGTAGTGTTTAACTCCTGTGGTAGTGGTTATCGAAGAGCTGGCCATAAGTGTCATTCTACAATCTTTGCCTGCTTGTTATGATCAGTTTCGTATGACCTATCATATAAACAAGGAGAAGGTCAGTCTAAGCAAGCTCCAACGCCTTTTGCGAACTGCTGAGAGTAGTTTGAAAGGCAAGTTTGTTTCATCTACTCCTACTGTTGCTTCCTCTGTCTTGGCAATTGGACAAGGGAAAGGGAAGAAGAGGAAGGCTCCTTCTAAGACCCACAAGGAAAATTCCCATGATGGAACCTCTTATAGTGGGACCAAAGGTGGTTCTGCTGCTCCGTCTTCTAATTTGAAGGATGTAGAGTGCTTCCACTATCATGAAAATGGGCATTGGAAATGAAGCTGCCTGAAGTATCTGCAAGACATCAGGGATGGGAAGATAAAGCCCACATTCATAGGTATTTACACTATTCAATCTAGCAACTCATCACATGCTATTTCTTGGGTCATTGATACAAGATGTGGTTTTCACATTTGTTCTGATTTTCCGGATGTAAGAAGAAGTAGGGATATGGAGCACGGGAAGATGAACTTGATAATAGGGAATAGGAAAGCGTCGCCTGTCACCAAGATTGGACTTTATTCTCTAGTGCTTAGTAGTGGGTTAGATTTAGAGTTGAATAATTCTTGCCATTTGTCAGAAATGACATGAAACATTATTTCTCTTCATGGTTTGTATAAACAAGGTTTTAGAATTTCATTTCATAATGAAATTGGTTATGTTAATGCTTTCTTGAATGGTACTTTATATTTTGAAGCATTGCCTTGTAATGGTATATATGAAAATGTGATGATTGTAGACAACTTAGGAAATAATGTGTTGTATATCGATTCGTCCAATGGTTTGGACAAAGCATGCTTGTGGCATTGTTGTCATGGACATGTCAACAAGAAACACATAGCCCAAATCCAAAAGGGTGGAGTGTTGGAGTCATTTGACCTTAGGCCCGATGACACATGAGAATTTTGTTTGCTTAGAAAGATGACCAAGTCACCCTTCATTGGTACTTGTGAAAGGGGTGAGGGTTTATTGGATCGCTTACATATGGGTGTATGTGGACCCTTTAGATCCACCACAAGGGATGCGAACCGCTTCTATGTGACTTTTACCGATGATTATAGCAGATATGGTTATATCTACTAAATCAAGCACAAGTCAAAAACCTTTGAAAAGTTTAAAGACTTTAAGAAAGAAGTGGAGAACCAGCTGGGCAGGAAGATAAAGAAGCTTCGATCCGATCGATGTGCTGAGTATCTTAGTATCGAGCTCCATGACTATCTTAAGGAATGTGGAAATGTTTCGCAATTAATGCCACCTAGGATACAACAACTTAATGGTGTGGCTGAGAGGTGCAATCAAACCTTGTTGGACATGGTTTGTTCCATGATAAGTCGAGCTTTGTTACTGTTGGATTAGTGTCTAAGTCCATAACTATTTTGGTATGTACTTGAGCCGATGGTGCATGGTCCTTTTGGGTTGCCTTCACCAAAGCAACTTGATTGGAGAAATAAATAGAGAGAGAGGTTATTATGATTTATTAATATGCTATAAGAATAATATATTAAAGGAGAAATCATATTTGTTTAATTAATATTGGTCAATAATTAATTAAGAATTAATTTTGTGATCAAGTGTAATTAATTAAACTAGAGGGGTTGAATTGTAATTATGTGATAGTTACAAAATAAGGTAAGGATTATCTTAAATATAGGATGAACGAATTTAAGGAGATAATGCCTTAGAATTCGACTAGGATAAGGGTTTCTAAGACTTATCTTATGGTTGCTTGGTGGGCAAGCAACTAGATAAGGATAAGGACTAAAACCCTAATCTTTAAACCTATATAAACCCCCTAAGGCTCATGAATTCGTCTAAGCCTTCCCAAGAAGTCCTAAGGACGAATTCCTACCTCTCTCCTCTCTCTTTATACCTTCTCCATTTGCTCTTGGTGTTTGTAAGCCATTAGAGGAGTGAATTAGGATTGTTATTGCTACATAACAATCAAGTTAATATCTTAAACCTAATTATATGTTAATATTGATTTCCATATGCTAGAATTAGGGTTTATAGTCTTGGATTCAAAGCATGTACAATAGAGAAACCTAGATCCAAGCATTAGGGTTTGTATGAGCACATAGGATGTCTTATGACCAAAACCCATCAGTGGTATCAGATCCTAGCTTGGTTTCAATTGTATTGATGCATTGTATAACTGAAAAATTCATTTTTTGGGTTTCTGGAGGCTGGACTCGCCGAGTCCATAGATGAACTCGCCGAGTCCAAGGTGACTCGACGAGTCCATGCCTGACTCGGCGAGTCGGCTCGTCAGATGGAGGGTATTCCGGGATTTCTTACTGTTTTTGCTTATGGATAGTTACCTTATCATGTTAGATCAATATTAATCCGATTATATGATATATTTGACTATATTTTTGATCTAATTGAAGATATTTATCAATTAATAAGATAATTGTTTCCTTATATGATAATTGATTAATTATTTTGAGTAAATTGATAAATTGTTTTGCAAGAAATCATTAAATAAATCAAATATGGATAATTATGTAATTAAATGATAATTTAGATTATTTGTTATTTGATCATTGTTGTTATGAAAAGTTTCATATTTTGCCATTTAAGTTTTATAGTTTAAATTTGAGCCCAAAAGTTTTGTTGTTTTGAAATTTAAATAGTTAAAACCCTAATTTTTTGAAAAAGGTTTCAAAAATTGCCCTCAAGTTTTGGAATTTAAATTTTGATTAAATGGTTTAATTTTGATGTATATTTAAATTCTAAACCCTAATGTGTTGAAATGTTTCAAAACTTGCCCTCAAGTTTTGGAATTTAAAAGTTGATTAAAAGGTTAATTAGGAATGTTAAATTCTAAAACTCTAGTATAGTTTTGAAAAAGTTCAAATCACACCCTTATGGTTTTATTAATTAATTAAGGTGTGTAATTAAAAGAGGTTTAATAAATTCATAAAAGTTTAGGTTTATAATTTAATTGAATTAAAAGTATAATTATTAAATTAGACCACCTAGTATTTTAAAAGTGTAAAATACACCCTATACTATATATATAACATTAAAAGTCTAACATTATATATATGTACGAGTAAAAGTCATTCTTACCGTTAGTAGGCCTCATTCACGAAGGTGGTCTATAAGGGGTGTTTAAGGAAATTGCCTATAAATGGCGATCGAATGGGTATCCACTCTTACCCACCGCACTCTTGACTAGTGGAGGGTCGTTAGCCGAACGGGTAGGATAGGGCGAAACCTTCCATTATAAGTATAATGAAGTATAAAAGTAACTAAATGTTTTCATAAAATTCCCAATCTTAGTTGCTTAGGCAAAAGTGAATTGATGCAATTCCATAAAATTACACTTTGTGCCCTTGCGAAGATGTTGGTGGAGCGTGTGTGGTTTACCGGCACACTAAATGGTTCTAAGAAAAGGTAGCAAAGGGTGACTCAATGTTTGTCATAGTTTGGTGGAGCGTGTGTGGTTTACCGGCACATCGAATAGGTGACTGTAACGTGTGAGGGCACCATGTAGTTTGCATGGTTATTCACACCCGCTTTGTGATCCTCGGCATCCCAGTCACAAACAAGAGGGGCATATCGTGATTTAAACATGCCATTGAAAGTTCAATGAATCTCAAAGGATCTAGGAGTTTTCATAGATTTAAAACTTAAATTTCTTTTTCGTTTTTCATGGTGGAAATTAGTGAATCGTCATTCACTTACCTTCAAATATTCTGCAATTAGGGTTACGGCATCCCTCTCCCGAGTTGTAGAATATTGTGTTGGGTCCTAGCCTTAGTATTTCATTTGGGTGATTTACTAAGGACTCAATCTATCAACTAACTTGAATTTGTTTTTCTCCCGTTTTGTAGATGTCAAAGTTCGACAACTATGGTCTTCTCAAATCCCGTGGAACAAGCATTCCACATGAAGATGATATTCCACGATTCGATCGAGGAACAAGAAATCATGCTTCACTTCCTCCTCCTCCTCCAATTATTTGATGGGTTTTAGCCATAAGAACTTTCCTATGTGCGCATGCAAAACCCTATTGCTTGGATCTAGGTTTTCTAATAAACATGCTTTGAATCCAAGACTTCTAATTACTAATTAGGTTAAATAAGAACATTGAAACAGATCTATAATCATACCTTTGAGTTCCTTGTTGATCTTGAGGTCTTGGAGCTTCTAGAGTCACAAATGTCACTCCTCTAATGGCTTACAAACACCAACAGCAAGAAGAATGATTTAGGAGAGAGGAGAGGGAGGAATTTCGACCAGGGTTCTCTTACTTAATCAGAGGTGTCGAATTCCCTATGCCATGGGGTCTATTTATACTTGTAGACTCCTTAAGGGTTACAACCTAAACCCTAATTGGATAATCTTCTCTTAAGGCTATCCAAATCCATTCCATAGATAAGCATATGGACGATTTTAGCTATCCAAAAGCTCTTAGAATTCGTCCAAGGCATATCCTAATGGATTTACAGTCTAAAGCTTAACTATCAAACAATTGACAGTTTATACCCCTTTATTTAATTAATCTCTTTAAGTCACCAAATTAATTCTAATTAATTCTATGACTTATATTAATCAAATAACAAATATATTATTCATTATATTATTCTTATAATATATTAATAATGTTTACTCTCTCTTAATAAATCATCCTATCAAGTTGCTATGGTGAAGGCAACCCAAAAGGACCATGCACAACCGGGTCAAATACTTGCCTAATATAGTTGCAGCCTTAGACACTATTCCAAAAGTCTCCCACTTGGATAAGTCTAGTAACTATATTCATAAGTATAATTCGGTTTGCAATCATAGCTCTCAAAGACGTTGTCAACTCTGATCTAATCAATCTTGTCCTTTAGATAAGGGAACGTACAGTCCTCTGTTAGATATCATGCTGACAATCCTATGGAATGGTTAGTCAAGCATTTACGTTTCTCGATCTCTGATTCATTTGACATAGAACTTAATCGAACACATCAATTCAGTTCTGACCGGGCCCGACACATAAGTCAAATCAAATCATCGAGCGGCCGAGATATCGCTTTTACCTTCTTAGATAAAAGTTACAGATAAACTTCGACTTATATGCATTTACTTAGTCATTTACCAACTATACACAACAATACGTTTTATAACACCAAGTTACTGATGCGTTTTCGTATTATCAATGTACAATCAATTAACAAATAATAAACCATATATCTAGGTTTTAAGACTATATGATATTATCGTCTTGCGATCACCTTTTATATCGTATTCCATAAGGTGGTTCCAGCAAGCGCGGGTCTATTCCAATGCTCAAAACTAGTTCATAAGCACTCATGAATGTTGCAGCAATCCTTTGCTATGTCTAACACCATTTAGACATTCTACACACTAATTCATAACAATCTTCATTCATATCTACTCCCAGCATATGAACGATTGTGGACCATTTGAATAATTTGATTATTCCTAATAAACTCAATTATTCTGGAAGTCAAAACATGCAAAGTGAAACAATAGGTAAACAATTAACATAAGACAGTAACATTACTCATAAATAAAACTTCTTTATTTAATCATCAAATGTCAATTACATTTATCTATTACACGTTTCTAATACTATCTAATCTATGCTAATATCATCCCTTAGCCCAATACTCCTAGCATGCTACAAGTGCTTAACCCTACTCAGTCCCTTCGTAAGCGGATCTGCTGGGTTATCTTCTGATGATATCCTCTTCACTACGAGTTGTCCTTCTTCTACACGATGTCTGATGAAGTGATATTTTCTGTCGATATGTCTTGATCTACCATGCTCCCTCGGTTCCTTGGTCAAGGCAACCGCTCCTTCGTTATCACAGAAAATCTCCATGGGCTCCTTTATGGCAGGTACGACTCCAAGATCACCGATGAAGTTCTTTAGCCATATTGCCTCCTTCGACGCTTCGCTCGCTGCAATGTACTCTGATTCGCACGTTGAATCAGCTACGGTTTCCTGCTTGGAACTCTTCCATGTCACTGCTCCTCCATTTAGGGTAAAGACCCAGCCCGACTGCGAACCGTAGTTGTCCCTATCGGTCAGAAAGCTGGCGTCACTATACCCTCGCACCTTCAAGTCATCACTCCCTCCGAGGACTAAGAACCATTCCTTCGTCCTCCGAAGGTACTTAAGGATGTTTTTCACCGCAATCCAATGTGCTTTGCCAGGATTCCCTTGATATCTGCTAACCATGCTCAAAGCGAAGGCTACATCAGGGCGAGTACAAGTCATAGCGTACATGATTGAGCCAACTGCGGAAGCGTATGGTACTCGGCTCATTTCTGCTATCTCAGCTTCGGTACTCGGACTTTGAGTCTTACTCAATTTGGCATTGCTTTGTATCGGTAGTTCTCCCTTCTTTGAGTTTTCCATACTAAAACGTTTTAGTACTTTCTCTAAGTAAGTATTCTGACTAGGTCCAATTAGTCTCTTACTTCTTTCTCTTACTATCCTTATTCCCAAAATGTAAGAAGCCTCTCCGAGGTCCTTCATAGCGAAGCACTTTCCGAGCCAGGACTTAACTTCCTGCAGAGTCGGGATGTCGTTTCCTATGAGTAATATGTCATCGACATATAGAATGAGGAAGCTTACTATACTCCCACTGGCTTTGACATATACACAAGATTCGTCTTCGCTTCGTACAAATCCAAACTCTTTGACTTTCTCATCGAAGCAAAGATTCCATCTGCGAGACGCTTGCTTAAGTCCATAAATGGACTTCTCAAGCTTACACACTCTATTCGGATGCTTCGGATCCACAAACCCCTCTGGCTGAGCCATGTAAACATCCTCAGCCAACTTTCCATTAAGGAAAGCAGTCTTGACATCCATTTGCCAAATCTCATAATCATGAAATGCGGCAATTGCTAGCATCACTCTAATAGATTTAATCTTCGCAACTGGTGAGAAGGTTTCATCATAGTCAACTCCGGGAGTTTGAGTAAAGCCCTTCGCGACCAATCGCGCTTTATATGTGTGTACGTTCCCATCCACGTCGGTCTTCTTCTTGAAGATCCATTTGCACCCAACGGTCTTACGTCCGGGCACGTAATCAACCAAATTCCAAACTTGGTTATCATACATGGATTGGATCTCGCTATCCATTGCCTCTTTCCACTTTACAGACTCCGGGCCTGCCATGGCTTCCTTATAGCTATTAGGTTCATCAAGGTTTACTAGTGTACCATCACTAATATACGTGTCCCCTTCGGTAGTAATATGAAAACCATAGAACTGGGGATGAACTCTAACTCTATCGGAACGTCTAAGAGGTAAGGATTTGTCAATCGGTTCAACCGGAGTTTCCTCCTCGGGTTGAACGCCAGCGGTAGAGGTTCCTTCATCTATCGACTCTTGAATCTCTTCAAGTTCGATTTGCCTCCCACTGTCTCCTTGGCTTATGAGTTCTCGCTCTCGGAAAACTCCTCTCCTCGCAACGAAGACAACATTGTCCTTCGGTCTATAGAAGAGATATCCAAAGGATGTCTGCGGGTAGCCGATGAAAATACATCGCTCACTTCGAGGTTCAAGCTTGTCGTGAGTATCTCGTCTTACGAAAGCCTCGCAACCCCAAACCTTGATATGTGCCAACGAGGGAGCTTTCCACGTCCACATCTCGTGAGGTTTTTTGGCAACCTTCTTAGTAGGGACTCGGTTAAGGATTTGGGCGGCAGTCTCTAAGGCATACCCCCAAAAAGAGATTGGTAGTGAAGCACGACTCATCATAGAGCGAACCATATCCAATAAGGTTCGATTACGCCTTTCTGCCACACGATTCAACTGTGGTGTCCTAGGAGGCGTCAATTGTGAAACTATTCCACACTCCTTGAAATAATCGTGGAATTCAAGACTTAGGTACTCTCCTCCTCGATCGGATCGAAGCATCTTGATTTTCCTGCCCAATTGATTCTCCACTTCATTCTTGAACTCCTTGAACCTTTCAAAGGTGTTTGACTTTTGCTTTATTAAGTAGATATACCCATATCTACTATAGTCATCGGTAAAATTCACATAGAAGCGGTTCCCATCCTTCGTGTTTGATCTAAACGGTCCACATACATCGGTATGTATTAGGTCCAATAGACCCTCGCCCCTTTCACATGTACTTGTGAAGGGCGACTTAGTCATTTTTCCAAGCAAACAAGACTCGCATGTGTCATCTTCCCTAAGGTAGAATGACTCCAACACTCCATCCTTTTGGAGTTGGGCTATGCGTTTCTTGTTGACATGTCCAAGACGACAATGCCATAAGGATGCTTTATCCATACTAGTGGAAGAATCAATATTCAAAACATCATTTCCTAAGTTATCAACAATCATAACGGTTTCATATATTCCATTACATGGTATAGCTTCAAAGTAAAAGACACCATTTAGATAAGCCAAAATAGAACCATTCTCATTATTAAAAGAAAATCTAAATCCTTGTCTATATAAACCATGAAATGAAATGATGTTTCTTGCCATTTCTGGCGAATAGCAACAATTGTTCAAATCTAAAACCAAACTATTCCTAAGCACTAAAGAATACACTCCAATCTTGGTCACAGGCGACGATCTTCTGTTCCCCATGATTAGATTGATCCTTCCTTGCTCCACATCCCTACTTCTTAGTCCCTACACATTAGAACAAATGTGATAACCACAACCGGTATCAAGAACCCAAGAAATAGCATGATTAGAATCGTTAGATTTGATTGTGTATATACCTGCGAAAGATGGCTTGATCTTTCCTTCTTTGACTGCTTGCAGGTAATCCGGGCAGCTTCTCTTCCAATGTCCTATCTTGTGGCAGTGGTGGCACTCTGCCTCCTTCGGGTTAGAGCAGGGCTTGGCGGGATCAACTTTGGTCCCACTAGAAGAGGCACCATCTCGGGCTTTCACCTTGCGATAGTTCTTCGATGAGGCTTTCCTCTTCTTTCCCTTCCCTTGTCCAATAGCCATGACAGGAGCAGCGGGCGGATTGGGAGTAGGTGCAACAGACTTGTCTTTGAAGTTGCTCTCAGCAACCCTCAAGAGACCTTGGAGTTTGCTTAGGGTGACCTCTTCTTTGTTCATGTGGTAGGTCATCCTAAATTGGTTGTACATCGGAGGTAAAGAGTGAAGCACCATGTCGATCGCCAAGTCCTCACCGAAGTCAACATTTAACTTGCGAAGGCGGTCGACATACCTTTGCATCTTTTGCAAGTGCACGGTAAGAGATTCTCCATGACCCATCTTTGCGGAAATCATGTTAATTAGTGAAAATCTCATACCTCTCTTGTCTCGCGTTTTGGTGGTACCTCTCCAATAAGTCTTGGTGCATCTCGTACGGGTACATGTCCTCGTAGGACTTTTGGAATTCGGAGTTCATGGTGGCGATCATGATGCAATGTACCTTTGTTGCATCTCGCTCATGAGTTTCAAAGGCGGTGATTTCGGCTGGAGTAGCGATTTCGGTGTTGATTTTCTCGAGCTTCTCATCAAGGACATACTCTTTGTCCGAGCAATGGTGCAAATGTATCTTATCCATTCGCTAAAGTTCGTTCCATCGAAGGTGACCTTTTGGCAAAGGCTCATCAATTTGAAAGAACTAGCAGCAGCGTTGTTTGCGTTCGACATCTACAATTAGAAAGGGACAAGGATAGATTAGAATAAGAATCCCTAATTATCACCCAATAAGAAAATTAGGGCTAGGATCCAACAATAACATTTACATACTAGAAAAGGGATGCCGTAATCTAACATGCAAATAAATTGAAGGTAAGTGAATGACGATTCACTAATTCTCCATCACACAAACCTAAACTATTAGTCCTAAGTGTTTTTGAGAATTCCTAGGTTCGGATGAGATTCATTGAAACTAGTCAATGGCATGTTTAAATCTCGATATGCCCCTCTTGTTTGTGACTGGGATGCCGAGGATCACAAAGCGGGTGTGAATTACCATGCAAATTCACATGGTGCCTTCATTGTAACGATCACCTATTCGATGTGCCGGTAAACCACACACGCTCCATCGAACTATGATAAACAATGAATCACCCTTTGCCACCTTCGCTTAGAACCAATTAGTGTGCCGGTAAACCACACGCGCTCCACTAACATCTTAGCAAGGTGCAAAGTGTAATTTCATGGGATTGCATCAATTCACTTTTCCTAAAGTAACTAGGATTGGGAAATTTTAAAAAATGTGTAGTTACTTTATATTTCTTATTATACTTTTAATGAGAGGATGAGGTTGCCCTATCCTACCCGTTCGGCTAACGACCTTCCACCAATCAAGCAAGCGGTAGGTGTGAGTGTACACCCATTAAGCGCCATTTTATAGGCCGCAACCTTATACCCACCTTATAGATCGGCTTCGTGAATGAGGCCTACTAACGGTAAGACTAGCATTTAGTTATACATATATATATTATTCTAGTAATATCATATTAGTATAGGGTTGTATTTTAAAACTTTTAAAATCTAGGGTTTGAAATTTAATTTGTCTAAATTAAAACTTTTAATCACAAAAGTAAATTTCAAAACAAGAGGGTAGGTTTTAAACATTTAAAACATGGAGGATCAAATAACAAATAATTCCAATTAACAATTAATATCCTAATTATCTATATTTGATTTATTCAAGATTTCTTTGAAAGATAATTACCATAATAGTTAAAATAATTAATTAATTATCATATAAGGAAATTAAATATTTAATTAGTTGATAAATATCTTTTTCTAGATCAAGATAATAGTCATATATATCATAAAATCGGATTTAGGTTGATCTATTATAATTAAGGTAAGTTTCCATAAGATAAACACAAAGAAATCCCGAATCTGGTCATTCCTAACGCCTGGACTCGCCGAGTGCACAAGGGGACTCGCCGAGTCAGGCCTACTCGCCGAGTCCACCTTGGAACTCGCCGAGTCAGTGATTCAGAAACCTAAAAATCGAATTTTGCAGGTTTGTTTCAGTTAATCAAGCAACAATTTAAATAAAACCAAGCTAGGCTCTGATACCACTGATGGGTTTTAGCCATAAGAACTTTCCTATGTGCGCATGCAAAACCCTATTGCTTGGATCTAGGTTTTCTAATAAACATGCTTTGAATCCAAGACTTCTAATTACTAATTAGGTTAAATAAGAACATTGAAACAGATCTAGAATCATACCTTTGAGTTCCTTGTTGATCTTGAGGTCTTGGAGCTTCTAGAGTCACAAATGTCACTCCTCTAATGGCTTACAAACACCAACAGCAAGAAGAATGATTTAGGAGAGAGGAGAGGGAGGAATTTCGACCAAGGTTCTCTTACTTAATCAGAGGTGTCGAATTCCCTATGCCATGGGGTCTATTTATACTTGTAGACTCCTTAAGGGTTACAACCTAAACCCTAATTGGATAATCTTCTCTTAAGGCTATCCAAATCCATTCCATAGATAAGCATATGGATGATTTTAGCTATCCAAAAGCTCTTAGAATTCGTCCAAGGCATATCCTAATGGATTTACAGTCTAAAGCTTAACTATCAAACAATTGACAGTTTATACCCCTTTATTTAATTAATCTCTTTAAGTCACCAAATTAATTCTAATTAATTCTATGACTTATATTAATCAAATAACAAATATATTATTCATTATATTATTCTTATAATATATTAATAATGTTTACTCTCTCTTAATAAATCATCCTATCAAGTTGCTATGGTGAAGGCAACCCAAAAGGACCATGCACAACCGGGTCAAATACTTGCCTAATATAGTTGCAGCCTTAGACACTATTCCAACATTATTCTCTCTAACCCACAAGATTGTAAAATTGAAAGGTTCAATATCACGCAAGCCCTTTTGGCAAGTAAACATAAAGAAGGAAAGTCGGTGTGTGCACACGTCCTAGGGATGAAGTCGCACATTGATAGACTAAGAATGATGGGATCTGTTGTCGGTGAGGAGATGGCTGTTGATTGGGTTCTTCAGTCACTTCCTAACTCATATAGTGAGTTCGTAATAGAGTACTATATGATGAACTACGACGTGACCCTTATAGATCTCACCTATATGCTTATTGCTGTTGAATCAGCAATGATTTGGCGCAATAGAAAAGCAAAGTTGATTGGTGAATCTACCTTTGAGACCTCTATGGATATAGACAATGGAAACGAAAGACATGCAATGATCAAAAAGTTTGATCATAAGAGAAAGGCGATGTCTGAAGTAGTTCCATGTCTTGTTCCAAAAGAGTCGATTTGCTTTTATTGCCAAGAGAAGGGGCATTGGAGACGAATCTGCCCTATTTACCTAAGAGATCTAAGAGATGGGAGAGTCAAAACGTATGGTTCTAATTTAGGTAAAATCCATTGACTAACTCTTTTAAGCTTCATTCTAGATTCTGAATACATAATGTGATAAGATTACAATTGATGTTTTGTAGGATCGAAGAAAAGAAAGGAAGCTTAAGGGAAGAAGTGAGCAGAATCTAACCGTGAAGGAATGGATTTCGATCGCATTTCTCGAAGATTAGATTCTTGAGCTACTACTTAGAGTTAGAATTAGATTGCTAAGAAAGATGTATTAGCATAAGTTTTTCGATGAGTTGCATTGTAAGGACAAATTTTTCTGCAATAAAATAAATTTTGATTTTAAATTTTATTTATTTATCCTTACAATGGCGTGTATGAAAAATTGATGTTAAAATGTTTCTACTATTAGCAATAATGGATTTGGTTCTAATTATGTTATTTATGGAAAGTCAAGAATTTACCAAATAGGGAGAGTTTCTCATCGCCCAAGTTTCAATTGGACAGAAATTTGGAATCATGCAACTTGGTTACACGATGAATGAGAAATTTAATATTTGAACATTAGACTAATTCGTTGACAAGGTGTCAAGTGAAGGACTAGGAGATCGAGTACACAAATTTGTGTGTTGATCAAGTCCACCATAAGAGTAACAAAGATATTCGTCATGATTTACTAAAGGTTTAGTAAATATGATTATACTTACAAGATTAAGTGTAATTCTGAATTGATTGAAAAAGTTTAAATCAATAGCAGAACGAATAAAAAGAATCAAGTAGGCAAAAAGATAAAAGTTTCTCCATTCTAAGAAGAAGGGAGAGTACCTTTTATGCTCTATGATAGGTCTTAATGATTAAGAACCATATCTCAATTGATCCTCTAAGAGAGTCTTAGTACAATTGCATGTCTAAGAAGAGGATTCAAGAATTGAAGAATTGGTTGAATCAATAAGTCAATCATACTTCGTTCCAATAACAAGTCTTAAAGTTAAGATTGTGACATGAAGTGAAAAAGAAAGATTTATAACATTAATCAAATGTGGAAAGTTGTGATGTCTTGGATAAGACAAAGACCAACTAGGACCAATGTATGAAGTATTTTGATGTGAGCTACACTAACTCTTGGATATTTGTTTGTCAAGAAATGGTTATTGACAAGAGTATCTTATATGTCAAGGAGTAAGTGGGAGTCTTAATGGTCTTGAAAGGTTTCAAGAACAAATCAAATAAACCTTATCGATCATCACTAGCACACGAGTTGAGGTTAACAACCTATCGTGTTGACATTAGTTTGTTTCTGTGCCAATCCAATCGAGTTAATTATGCATGTGAGTCCTATGAGTTCTCGTTTGAATGCATAAAAGGCAAGGACCTTGATCAATGGAAAGTAAATTGATAGGAAAAGGTGAGCTGCTTAACTAGTTGGAAGACGTGGTGGGCAGCTGTGCTACCATAAGGCAAGAAATCAAGATTAAGAAAGTTCGATCCATATGAGTTTGAATTTGCCGTAAACTTTGGTTTTAACAAATTCACATGGATAGGAACACATACACCGTTTTAAATCTAAGTGTCATCAGATTCCCTCCTTCATGAAAATGATTGTGAGGAAATGCTTTCACTAAGAAAGATTTTAAGAAGATAGTAAAATTGCATTCTCGAATTCAATCATGGTTACGGTATCCCTTTCCATAATTAGAATTGTGAGGTTTGGAAATTAGTCTTAAGTGTTTAGACACACATATGAACTATCAAAGGCAAAGGTGTATAAGTTCAAGAAGCCTTGATAAAATATTATCAAAGCACTAAGTATTAGAAACATGAACTTCAGAAATTCAATAAGCATTGTTTTTCTGAAAGTTAAGATGTTTGTGAATACATGTTGAAGCTAGTGGGAGCATAAGTGTTATGTTTTATAATAATCATCATGATAGTGGGAGCATAAATGTTATGATTGTATGATTATTAAGGTACGTATTGCAAGTTGGCAATATTAATTATAGAAAACAAGAGTCATACCTTGCAAAGTAGAAAGGGTTGTAAAGTTGTTTTGCTATAATTAAGGGAGAGAATATTATGCTTCATTTCAAATCTAAAGGCTTAGGTTGTGGAATGTTAATAAAATTAGTCAAAGGTATATAGTGTGTTCTTAAAATTTTCGATTATGATTACGACATTCCTTTTCACAATTCGATTTTTTGAGAACATAGCAAATAAAACATTATACGTCGTGTCCCATACGCTTCGGGTATAGGATCGATTGCAAATGCTTTAATGTTTGACCATTCTAAAATTTTCCAAATGTCTAACGCATTTAGAGGGAAAAAGGACTAGAATAGGTTTTGACTAAAATAATTAAACAATTATCAAAGGACAATCCAAAGTTCGACGAGGATTGGTCGCTTGTCAGTAGTTGGAAGTATGGTATTGGAGAATATGGAAATGTTTCCATATTGGATGGACCATATCGACATCATTAAGAATAGATAAGATTCTATTAAGAATGAGTTGTCATATGGAAAATATGGAAGCGTGTCCATATTGGGAATTGAATATGAAAATCTATGTCTAGATTAGAAACTTTTATGCAAAAGGATGTTCAAAGGAATGTACTTTGAATGAGAAACATCATATCTAAGGAATTGTCTTGTAACAATCTCAAAAAAGGGACTTTGTAATATCATTGGCAATAGTCTTTGTGACTTTGGTGCAGTGACATTACGAAAGGATAGTTGCATAAAATGTTAGAATCAAGCATATTCTATAAGTAGCAAGAACTTGATATTCTTTCACTTATAAAAAACGGATTTGGAGTTGTGAAATGAGAAGGATTGGAAATGTGTTCAATGTGATCTATTTCACAAAGTAAGAACCATAGGTAAACATTGTGTGCATGCTAGGAGCATAGGACAAGTGTTGGAATTCAAGTAAGAACTTGATTACCCGAAACGACAAATAATGAGTAATCAATATGGTGATAAATAAAAGGCACTTTATTTATACTCAAAGGTTTGAGGCCATATGGGATTAGTATTATTCTTGTGTTTCACATTTGCATGTTTTGACTTCCAGAATAATTGAGTTTATTAAGAATAATCGAATTATTCGAACGGGCCACAGTTGTTCATATGTTGGAAGTAGATATGAATTAAGACTGTCGTGAATTGGTGTGTAGATTGTCTAAAGAGGATTAGACATAAGCAAATGTTTGCTGCAACGTTCATGAGTGCTTATGAATATGATTTGAGCATTAGATTAAACCCACGCTCACTTGGATCACTCCATGGATTGTGTCACGAGTGATTGGTGAGACGATAACATGTTATATTCTTGAAACCGAGATGTGTGAGTTATATCTTGCGAATCGGTTGCACATTGATAATATGTAAACGCACTAGTAACTTGGTGTTATAAAACATAATGTTGTGTGTGATTTGGTTAGTGAGTGCAAGCAAGCATTGTATCAAATATTATCCGTTCCTTTTATCCAAAGTAGGATAAAAGCGATATCTTTGGGCCCCACGATGGTTTAGTGATGACAAACGTAAATGCTCGGCCGGGCTAGGGCTAATTTGATTTGTTCAATTAGTCAGTCGTCATAAATCAGAAATCGAGAAGTAGTACCAAGAGAATGATTTGAAATCATATCTCATATGATATCTAGAATGGAGGAATATATGATCCCTTATCTAAGGACACGCGTATCTGATAGGATCAGAGTTGACAGCGGCTTTGGAAAGCTACGATTGCAGATCAGGATCTGAAGTCATACGCAGAATAGTTGTTAGACTTATCCAAGTGGGAGACTGTTGGATTAGTGTCTAAGTCCAAAACTATTTTAGTATGTACTTGACCCGATGGTGCATGGTCCTTTTGGGTTGCCTTCACCAAAGCAACTTGATTGGAGAAATAAATAGAGAGAGAGGTTATTATGATTTATTAATATGTTATAAGAATAATATATTAAAGGAGAAATCATATTTGTTTAATTAATATTGGTCAATAATTAATTAAGAATTAATTTTGTGATCAAGTTTAATTAATTAAACTAGAGGGGCTGAATTGTAATTATGTGATAGTTACAAAATAAGGTAAGGATTATCTTAAATATAGGATGAACGAATTTAAGGAGATAATGCCTTAGAATTCGACTAGGATAAGGGTTTCTAAGACTTATCTTATGGTTGCTTGGTGGGCAAGCAACTAGATAAGGATAAGGACTAAAACCATAATCTTTACACCTATATAAACCCCCTAAGGCTCATGAATTCGTCTAAGCCTTCCCAAGAAGTCCTAAGGACGAATTCCTACCTCTCTCCTCTCTCTTTATACCTTCTCCATTTTCTCTTGGTGTTTGTAAGCCATTAGAGGAGTGACACTTGTGACTCTAAGCCTTCCAAAGTCAATTCAAGGAGGAATTGGGATTGTTATTGCTAGATAACAATCAAGGTAATATCTTAAACCTAATTATATGTTAATATTGATTTCCATATGCTAGAATTAGGGTTTATAGTCTTGGATTCAAAGCATGTACAATAGAGAAACCTAGATCCAAGCATTAAGGTTTGTATGAGCACATAGGATGTCTTATGACCAAAACCCATCAGTTACCTATCTCATTCTTGGGGTATGCCATAAAGACTTTTTCCCATATCCTTAATCTAGTCATAACTAAGAAGGTTGCCAAAACACCTCACGAGATGTGGACATGGAAGGTTCCCTCGTTAGCACATATCATGGATTGGGGTTGCGAGGCTTTTGTAAGACAAGAGACTCATGAAAAACTCGAACCTCATAGTGAGCGATGTATTTTCATCGGCTACCCGCAGAATTCCTTTGGATATCTCTTCTATAGACCAAGTGACAATGTTGTCTTCGTTGCGAGGAGATGGGTTTTAAGAGAGAGAGAGAGAGAGAGAGAGAGAGAGAGAACTCATATGCCAAGAAGAGAGTGGGAGGCAAATTGATCTTGAAGAGCTTCTAGAATCAAGCGATGAAGGAACCTCTAACACTGGCACTCAATTCAAGGAGGAAACTCATGTTGAACCGATGGACGAATCCTTACCTCTTAGACGTTCCAATAGAGTTAGTGTTCCACCGAATTATATGTTTTCCATATAACTACTGATGTTGATTTGTTTATTAGTGATAGTACACTAATAAATATGGATGAACCTAACAACTACAAGAAAGCAATGGCAGGCCCGGAGTCTGCAAAATGGAAAGAGGCTACGGACAACGAGATTCAGTCCATATATGAAAATCAAGTTTGGAACTTGGTTGACAGTATGCCAGGTCGTAAGACGGTCGGGTGCAAATAGATCTTGAAGAAGAATACTGACATGGATGGGAAAGGCTTAATTGGTTGCGCAGGGCTTTACTCAAACTCTCGGAGTTGACTATGACGAGACCTTCTCACCAGTAGCGAAGATTAAATCTATAAGGGTTATGCTACCCATAGGTGCGTTTCATGATTATGAAGTATGGCAGATGGATGTCAAAACCGCTTGCCTAAATGGGAACTTGGCTGAAGATGTTTACATGAGTGAGCCAGAGGGTTTTGTCGATGCGAAGCACCCTAATAGAGTGTGTAAGCTTGAGAAATCTATTTATGGATTAAAATAAGCGTCTCGCAGATGGAATCATTGTTTCAATGAGAAAGTCAAAGAGTTTGGTTTTTCGAGAAGCGAGGATGAGTCCTTTGTATATGTCAAGGCCGGTGGGAGTATAGTTGGCTTTCTCATTTTGTATGTGGATAACATACTGCTCATAGAAAACGACATCCCAACCTTGCAGGAGGTTAAGTCCTGGGTTAGGAAGTGCTTTGCTATGAAGGACCTGATAAAAGCTGCTTATATTCTAGGGATAAGGATATTTATATATTGGAGTAAATTACTAATAGGACTTGGTCAAAACACTTACTTGGATAAAGTGTTAAAACGTTTTAGCATGGAGAATTCCAAGAAAGGGGAGTTACCAATGCAAAGCAATACCAAACTGAGTAAGGCTCAGAGTCCGAGTACCGATGCTAAGATGGTAGAAATGAGTCGATACTATATGCTTCCGCCGTTGGCTCGATCATGCATGCTATAACGTATACTCGCTATGATGTGGCCTTCCCTTTGAGCATGGTCAGCAGATATCAAGGGAATCCTAGTAGAGCTCATTGGACTGCGGTAAAGAACATTGTTGAGAGAAAAACCTAAGTCACACTTGAACAAACGTTAGAACAAGTGATAACGCGGAATAAAGTTTCACTCAAAGGATCATTAAAGCTCAACAATATAATAAGTTAGAGTTTGAAAGTTAGAGAGTTAAATGCGGAAATATAAGGAAATATAAAAGACAACAAATATTATATCACGTATACACTTAAGTTAATTCTTAACAAGGAATGCAATCATACCAAGTTAGTAAGTGAGATCAAACTTAGTGATTAAATCAAGAAACACTTGCTCCGAAAAGAGATTTCAAATAGTTAGGATTATATTTAAGTTATGAGTAAGATAAGAGATAAGATTCAAGATGTGTAGAGTTGTATTTTCATTCAAAAGAGAGAACTCTATTTATAGAGTCTCGAAGATTACAAAAGTCCTATTTCTTAAATGGTGCCACGTAGGGCACATTGGATAAAAGAAAGTACTTCTAGAAAAACAGATAAAAGACTAATACTAAGTGTTGATGACAGTGGTTGCGGTATTTGACTGTGATGCTGAGCTTGACTGCGATTCCTGATGACAGCTTCAGATCATTTTTTTAAGTTTAAGAGGGTTACTTTTATGTTTCAACAATTTCCCCTAAGTGACCTCTTCAACTTTTGTTTCACGTGTTGAGCTTGAGGAACTTGATGAGAATCCACCAGAACCTCCTGACTTCCTTAAGCCACACAATTCTCCTTGAGATTTCAAACTTCACTTCAGCAATTGTGTGTTTTGATTTGTTGACTGCAGTCTGAGGGATCTCTAATTGATCCTAGGTCATGCGGTTCATGGAAGTCATTGGATGAAGTATTTTGTTTCATCATTTAAGGGTTTTAAAATGACTCCAAGATCTAGGAATTTAGTTGCTCCAAGAAATCTTTCTTGAAAGCCTTCATTCAGGACCGGAGCTGGTTCAAGAGGAGGAAGGTTGAACTTCTGAGCAAGCGTCGGGTGGATGTCCGCATCAATTCTTGCAAAGTCACAAAATCTCTTTCAGAAAGGTACAGACCCTTTCATAAGTATTCTTCATCTTTGGGTGTTTTTTAGACTTGTTCTGAAATACCTTTGCATTCAGGAAGATTTCTTCCGGGTTCATGCAAGGAAAGTCAGCATGGGTGCGGATGTAGTCCGAATTTCTTCTAGTGAGGGTATATTGGATGAATTCTGACTTCATGAATTTTCTGGGCTTGTAGTTTTTAACTGCGGTGGGTCTTTCGTTCGACCAAATCTTCTCGATTGTAGATCCATGCTTGGCATGAAATCTGTTAAGTCTTTCAAAATCTAGAGGCAACCTTTGATCATCGGGAAGGTTACGCTCAAACGTTTCAAACATTGTAAAAAAATTGCATTGGGGGAGATGGGAATGTCCCAATAACCATTTGTGGGAGGTTCTGCAAAGGTGAGGTAGGGTTTATAGTCATCATCCAATAGTCTTCAGATGGGATTAGCCCATGAATTGACAAGAGATTCATCCAGAGTAATGTCGAATCCGTGATCTCCACAAATTAATCAACACATTTGGCTACTCTCCAGTGATTTTTCTTTTGTTTGGTTTTGGGAGAGTTGTAGGAGCTCTCAGAAGATGTCTCTGGGGCTAAGTTTTGTAGATTAGGAGGAGTCTCCGAATGTTGTGAGGAAAGATGTTGTTCTTCTGGAACTGGAGAAGGATGAGGATAATGGATTGGACTTTTCTAAGAGAGGGCTGCGGTGAGGGTTGTGGAGTAGGAACTTTTTCATGAATAATGGGAGAGTGCGGATGAGAATGTTGTGGTGAACTGTGGTTTGCACCATGGTCTTCACTTCCCCCTCTTGAGGAAGGAACATCGGGTTCCTCCTCAAGCCATTTCCTAAGACCATCAATCTTTCCACAAACTTTGTTGAATTGAGCATTTAGAGCATCGACAAGTTGTTGGTTGTTTTGGAATGAAGTGTTGAAAAGAAATTTTTGAATTTCCTTGGTGAGGTGCAAGGTTTCTGGACCATGAAAGTTGGAGGATAATGACCTGCGGAGGCTGTTGATGGTTCACTGTAGGGCCGAAATGCCAGATTCATACGCATTGTGTGTTTCTTCAACAAGTTTTCGGGACTGGGTAGATTGATCCGAAATGATGGATTGAAGATCAAATTTGATGGTGGATACTTTAGAGATAAGTTTTTCGACAGTGGTGATGAAATGTTGATGATCAACCTTGCGATTGTTATCCATGGCTCGGATGCTCATTTCCACTTTAAGAGAGAGACATTCGGCAGCAAGATGCTCTCTGGCTTCAATTCTTTCGATACGGTCGATGAGAGACTATGGGCCAGTCAAGTCCACAGATTGCGGTTGGGAGGATATCACCGCATCTAGAATCTGATCCACTTTGTCATGCAGAGACAAGAATTCTTTTCTGGAGACGGCTAACTTCTTTTTCTTCTTCTTTATCCTTGGACTTAGAAGTGGAATGTTGGGATCCGCTCAACTCTTCTTTGTCATCAAAAATCATCATGACATCATCTGACCGTTCCGGTTGATTAACATCATTCAAGTCAAAGTCATCGAAGCCAAAGATATGTGTGTAACTCATTTCAATTGCGGTTCCATCATCTTGTAAGTTATTAGCATCAGTTGTTGGAGGGGGGCTGGTTGAACCTGCACCATCTGGATTGGACTTAGCTTTGAGGATGGTCTCAGCCATTTCATCCATCCAGTTCTAAATCTTTAGAATTGTAGCTATCGTGTTGGCATTGTTTATGGCGTCGGCCCAGTATTTGGCTACTGCTTGAATTTCCTATTCCTTGAGCTGAAGCTGTTTACATTGCTGATCTTTTCTCGCTTTTAATGCCCTTCGAAATGCTTCAAACTTTTTGATACCTGATTAGGTCGTGGGACGATAGCGAGCAAAGGTATCATCTGAGTCATAACCGTCAAGTCATTGAAAACACACCGAGGTGTCCCTCGAGTTCATAGATCCTTGCACATTTGTGACCACTGTGCCTAAACCAGTTGTATTAGACGTAAGTAGAGCAGGATTTCTGGAGCTTCCTCGGTCTCCTTGACCCGTGGTCAAGTTTGATCTCGGCTCCGTTCTGGCATGGGCTGAAGAATTGCCCTGTGGTTGGGTATGTGTATCGAGTGTTTGGAGTACAAGGTTTAGAATGGAGCACAACTCCGGTTCCTCAAAGAAATGAAGTTTGGAATCCCTGGAGAGCTTAGGGCGAGAAGAACCAATTAAATCCTCTTGGGATTTAGTTGGGGGAGAGTCTCCATGTTTGGATGAAGCAGATACACTTGTTGTATCTGAGTAGTTAGGAATGGTTGAAGAGAATGGGTCTGCGGCAACCCCAAGGACTAACGGAGCCTTTTGAGAGACTGCGGTATTTGTCCGGTCAAGCATTTGGCTAGGGGATTTGGTTTTCCTTTTATTGAGAATAGCAATCGGTAAGGCGTCCTCATCAAACTCATTTCCAAGTTCAAAGGCAGGAGATCGATTGGAATTGGATTCGTCGTCTGAAGACACAACGTGTTTGAGTTTCCTTTTCTTGGTTGGTTCAGCTTCCTTGGAGGGGTTACTTTTCTTTGTAGTTGAATGTTTCTTTCCAATGTTGCGGGGGGCTTGTTTAGATGAGACTAACCGATTTTGCCCCTTAGAATGAGACAAGGTAGTAGAAGATGGAGCTGCGGATTGCTCAGGTGCGGTAGAGGCTAATATGTTCTGACTTGGGAGAGGTGGGGTAGAAAGGTATGGGTCAGTACCTTCTATTGCCTCAATGTGATCTGTGACTATTTGGGTCTCAAGTCCAAACGTAGTCAAGATATGAATGGGTAAACGTCTGACTGGTCCAATGATATACTAATCTTTAGAAGGTGCGTACCTTTTGAGTTCACGTGTGATAAAGCAGTTGATGTCGTTGCCTATACTGATCTTGGCATCTGAATGAAGATCTGAAATGCAGAGAGCCCAAAATCTTGCAAATGTGAGCTCTGTGGGGTTTTCTCTTGGACTTTCCTGATGGATGTACTAAAGGAAATCATGCCATAGAATTTCGCTGTAGTTGACATCATGGCCTGTGATGATCCTCCAAACTAATTCCAATAGCTTGAGGCCCATGTTGTCTGTGCGTCCGGTTTGTCCAGTTAGACTGCGGATCACGAAGTGGCACACAAATAGCCATACCGCAAGCAACTGGTTCTTCTTGAATTCTACTATGCCCTTGATCTGCTTTTGGTAACCCATTTGATACAGAGTGGAGGTGATGTCTGTGAAACTTGGTGAAAAGGACTTGGTCGAGGGATGCACTAGGAGATTGATCGCAGTAAGAAACTTATCTTTGGTCAAGATAACCAAAGAGTCATCCACCAAGTTCATATGAACATCTTGCAGATTATCGAGAGGGCGATATGCTGAAAATGCACAATTAAAAAGTGTGGAGATGGGAACCACATCAGCGAATGCGTCAAATGGTCCAAAGAGTGGATGATTGGAGATGAACTTGATCATGAGAGGAATCGAGTCATTAAAAGAAGAATGATCATCAAAAATTGTCCTAAAATTGCTAGATGCAGTTGAAGGCGATTGGTTCTGTGTAGCAGAATCAGAACCAGTCAGTTGAACAGAGGCTGATGCTTTTGATTGCTTCATTGAGATTCCTGATTTCACCAATTTTGAAAAAACTTGAAGAACTTGCAGAAAACCTTGAAGTGCAAGAGGGAAGAAGATGAAGTTGTTCGTATTTGAGGGATCAGAAAGCGTAAAGCTTTCTTGGGGAAGAAAATAGGGTTTTTAGTGGCGGATTTCAAATAATTAGTGTTTTTACCCAAAAGAAAAGCGGTTAAGGGTAAAAACCTTTTAAGTTTGTTTTTTTTATTAATGAAATCATTATCAGCCACAAAAACATTTATTGAAAAAAAATGTTTTTTTTTGTTATTTGTCAAAAAGATGGCATTTAATGAAGTGTCAGGCCCAATACACCATTTTTGAAGAACGTGTGGTGAGGGGCGATAGTCTTTGAATAAAGGTGGAATTTGTAACGGATTTGACGTTTTGGGGGTAAGTGGAAAAGACAGTTTAAGGAAAAGATTTTCTAAAAAGATTTCTTTTATTGGAAACTGATTTATTTTGGCATCACCCCTAAATAGGTCTGACAAAAGGTTTATTTGAAAGGAAGAACTGAAACGATCATATGCGACAAAACGAATACTTTTGAGAATGCTTTACTTATTTAATAAAGGATCATTAAATAGCACACAATGTTTCAGAAATTTATGAAGTAGTTGAAAGTTCCATTGCTCTTATTGCAGTTTGAGTCTTTATTGGGGATTAAGACTCCATTGCGGATGAATGGTTAGGTAACTGTGGTAGAAGAAACTAAGAAGAAAACTTGAACACAATCAGAAATAACAATAAATAAGGACCCTTGAAATCTAGGTATGATATATGGTTATGGTATATACGGTATATTGCGGTACATAAAATGTACTTCAGTACACAAGATATACGAAAACTATGTAAGATAGATATATTTAGTTAGGACAACAATGGTGAGCGAGAGTGGTCTGCGGTACCTATCAATTCAAGAAGAATTGTGGGTATGGAATCATCATTCCTAACATTTGTAAGAAACTATTGAGTTATGTATAGTCAAGTGCCTTTGTGAATACATCAATAATCTGTTCGTGAGTATGGACAAAAATTAGTTCAATGTTACCTTTCAGAATGTGGTCTTTAATGAAGTGGTACCGTAGTTCAATATGCTTCGTCTTAGAGTGATTAATAGGATTATAAGAAATTGCTATGGCACTCTCTGAGTCACAATAAATCGGAATCCGCAACATTCTGTATCCGTAGTCCATAAGTTGTGTTTTCATCCACAAGACTTGTGAGCAACAGCTGGCTGCTGCCACATATTCAGCTTCTGTGGTAGACAGTGAGACACAACTTTGTTTCCTTGATTACCAGTTGACGAGTTTTCCACCAAGAAATTGACATCCACCAGAAGTGCTTTTTCTGTCCAATCTACATCCAGTATGATCCGTATCAGTGAATGTTTGTAGGCTGAAGTCGTTCCCTGTGGGATACCAGAGGCCTAGAGACTTGCTGCCCTTTAAGTATCTGAGAATCTGCTTGGCTGCGGTTATGTTAGATACTATCGGATCGACTTGGTATCTTGCGAATACTCTTGTTGCAAAGACAGTGTATGGTCAGCTTGCGGTGAGGTACATCAACGAGCCAATTATTCCTCTATAAGTTTTGTGATCTACTGATTCTCTGGAAGGATCAACATAAATCTTATAACCGAATGCCATTAGGAGCTTGGCCGAGGAACAGTTGTCCATTGAGTATTTCTTCAGCAGTTCAGAGGTGTATATCTCCTGATGGATGAATATCCCTTGAGGAACTTTTTTCACTTGAAGTCCTAGAAAGAAATTAATTTCTCTATTCATGCTCATTTGGAACTTGTTGGTCATGAGCTTTGCAAATTCATCCACCATCCCCTGATCAGTTGATCCAAAGATGATATACATATATTTGTACAAGCATGAGGTGATTACCATTTTCCATTCTAAATAAGGTGGGATCAATCACTCCTCTTTTGTATACAGACGAGACAAGAAATTTAGAGAGAGTCTCATACCATGCTCTTGGTGCTTGCTTTAGACCGTAGACAACTTTTTCAAGCTTGTAACAGTGATCTGGGAATTCAAGACATTCGAAGCCCAGAGGTTACTGAAGATAAACCTCCTCTTTTAATTCACCATTCAGGAAGGCACTTTTTACATCCATTTGATGTATATTGATATTCTTGTGAGGAACATACGCTAAGAAGATGCGTATGGCTTCCATCCTGGCTACTGGAGCGTATGGTTCATCATAATCAACACCTTCAAGTTGAATATACCCTTAGCGACTAGTCTCGCTTTGTTTCGAACTACTGCACCGGATTCATCCAATTTGTTCTTGTACACCCATATGGTACCAATAATAGTGTGACCTTTTGGCTTCGGAACGAGTTGCTAGACTTTATTTCTTGTAAACTCTTCCAGTTCCTCTTGCATTGCTGTAATCCAATCAGGCTCTATTAATTCTTCTTTGATGGTTCGGGGCTCGACCGAAGACATAAATGTTGCATAGTGACAGTGATCAGATAAGTCTGGTGAGGATCGAGTTTGGACGCCTGCTGATGGGTTTCCCATGATTTGACCTGGTGGGTAATCCTTCGGCCATACGTGTAGATGGGGTTGAAGATGGTCAGAGGCTGCGGTGCATGGGATATTTTCAATATCTGAAGACTATACAGTTGGGGATGGTAGTTCCCCCTGGACTTGTGAGCATTCCGCTGAATTGTCTTGATTTGGGAAAGTGGGATTAGAGTTTTTTTTAGCAAATGATGAAGGTTCCCTCGGGATTGCGGACGGGAGTTCCCCTTGAAATTGAGACGGTTCCCCCTGGATTGTTGGAAGTGTGATAATCCTTGGGTTAGTTCTGGTGTCAATGTTCTCTATATTTTCATCATCTGAGTTAGAGGAAACATTTAAGGGTAGATATGCTTTGCGGATAGGAACTGGAGCTACATCATCAAGTACTGGAACCTCGATGATTGTCACTTGATCCGGAGTGGAACTTTCCCCCTCAACCGGTGAGGTGGAAGTATTGAGTGATACTTCATCGGATAGATGGACCAGATACATCGGCATGCTGCTGTTGAGCTTCCGAGGACACAGGGACTTCAGATAACTTAGCGGTCCCTACCGAGTCAAAGAGATCATCATAGTTTACTTCAACTATGTTTAATGGAGCGATGTTGCAGACGTAATTGTCATCGAATTTGATGTCGAAGCTTTCGACTATTAGTCTTGTGTGACTAATGAGAACCCTATAAGCTACCTTGTTTGTTGAGTAGCCAAGAAAGATTCCTTCATCAGACTTCGGTGTGAACTTGTTAAGATGATCTCTGTTATTGATCACAAAACATTTACGCCCAAAGATGTGGAAGAATCGGACATTTGGCTTGCGGTTGTTCAGGCCCTCATACGGATTTTTACAGAGATGCTTGCAAACAATGCTTCGGTTTTGAACAAAGCATGTTGTGGCCTCTGCTTCGGCCCAGAAGTAGAGAGGAAGGTGTGTGAAGTTAAGCATAGATCTGGTTGCTTCTACCAGAGTTTGGTTTCTTCGCTCCACTACTCCATTCTACTGCGGTGTGTAGGGAGCTGAGAAGTTATGACAGATGCCCTTTGAAATCAAAAAACTGTTTAAGAGATGATGGCTAAACTCGATTCCATTATCACTTCGGATGCAACACAATGGTAATTTGATCTGAAGTTCAATTTCCTTGATAAAATTGATTAGTATCTGTGGAGTTTCAGATTTGAGTCCTAGGAAGAAGACCGAAGTGAAACGAGTAAAGTCATCAACTATAACCAGTATGTATTTGTTGTGATGAAGACTAGCTATGGTAGATGGACCGCAGAGATCGATATGCAGAAGTTCCAGTGGTTAAGAAATTGAAGAATGAATCACCATGGGATGGCTTGCCTTTGATTGTTTGCCACATTCACATGCTGAGCAGAGTGTATCATTGTTGAATTTGAGAATTGGGAGACCTCGGACGAGTTCTCCGGTGACCAGATTGTTGATATATCTGAAATTAAGATGAGCTAGCCTGCAGTGCCATAGCCAACTGACTTCAAAAACTGCTTAGGATAGAAAGCATAGTTGTGGTTTCCCAATGATCAGAGAAATGTCCAAAAGATACATGGTTCCTTCCGACTTGGATTTGATCAAACAGGTGCTTCTATCGCTTGTCATTACGTAGTAGTATTCGTTGTCAAATTCAACCCTGTGGCCTGCTTTACATAGTTGGCATACACTGATGAGATTGTTTTTGACGCTTTCTACGTAAGCCACCTTTTGAATAGAAAAGTTTCCTGTAGTAAGTACACCATAACCTCGGTTTATCCCATTCGTATTGTTGCCGAATGTGACTTTTCCACCATTGCAAATTGGCCTGAAATCCCTAAGGTACATCAACCTTCTGGTCATGTGCAAGGAGCAGACACTGTCGATTAACAATTCTTCTTCTTGTTCCTCCTTACACATAGCCTGAGAATTATACGGTTAGTTTAGGCATCCAAACGAGTTTGGAGCCAGGGATAAAGGATGAATTTCTAATTGATGCATGTGCCAAGGTTGCAGGGATACGTTTCGTGTCAACTTTTAGGCCTAGCCCTGGGTGTTTGTGAGTTTTTGGAGTGTTGTGAGATTTAGAAAGTGTTGGGTCGTGTTTTGTGTTAAGTATTGCGTCTATTGGGCACGTTAGCTCGTATATTTTGTATCTTCGGTATGGGCCTATCCATCCGTAAGTTTAGTAGGGTTTAGTATATATAGGAGCTTGCATGCATCCTAGAAAAAAAATATAGAATAGAACGATCAGAGTATTATTCAGCAAGTTTATTATTATCGTTCTTGTAACCCTAAAATCCTCTACAGCGGAAGTTCTTAGTCGAGATCTGCTGAGGATTGTTTGATCTAACCATTCGACACATATTTATCCATACTTGTGTTATTTACTGCTTTTGCATTCATCACATTACCTGTTAAGAAGATCTAATCGATCATTAAGTTTGTTAATATCTTATCAATTGGTATCAGAGCAGGAGGCTGTGTAATTCATACACATCTTTTCTGTGAAAAAGGTTGCAATTAGGGTTATTCCGCATTAACTAATATTTATTGAGCCGTCATCCCATAATTGACGTAACTCAATATTTATTTGTTTTGCCCCAATCTTATATATATTACAAGTCTGATCTTTCAAACAGGTTATATGATCAAGCATGAACGAGTCACAATCAAATCCCATAAACATCTCAAATAGCATTGGATCAATGACGAAGATTCCCATCCTTTACACCTAGGATTACGAAGTCTGGGCACATCACTTTGAAGATTATATCATTGGATCTGAAGACAATGGATATCTTATCTGGGAAGCAATCGTGTCTGGACCATTCGCTCATTCAGCAATGTCTAAAATCATTAAAACTCAGAAAGAGTATAAAGATCTATTGAAGGACGTAAAAGATATTGCTCAAGATGAAAAAGATAAGTTTTAGTGCAATATTAAACCATTGAGACTAATCAGATTCGCTCTTCAATCGGATACTTTAAGGCTAGTGAGTTCATGCAGCACTGCCAAAGAAATATGGGATAGGCTACGAGAATTATATTCCACAGACGAAGATCTTCGGAGCATTCCATTCATACCTTACTTTTGTCTGAGTTTGGCGAATTTAAGCAGAATCCAGAGGAAACTGTTACTCAGACGTTCGATCGCTTCAATCATCTTCTCAGTAAGATGATTAAACACGATATTGAAAGGAAGCTGATTGAACAAAAGGTTACGTTTTTAAATGGACTTAGATCTGAGTGGAGAGCGGTTGTGTCCACTGTTAAAGCTCATGAGCAATTCAAATCTTATTCATTGGCTAAGCTGGTAGGAATTTTGAAATCCCAAGAAAAGATTGTCTTGCAGGAGAAGAATGTGGTTTCAAGCTTGGGTTCCTTGGCCCTTCTTTCTAAAAGCAAAAATGTGATGGAAGATGAAGACCTTAACTTAGAAGACTATGACCTTACCTCTGAAGACTATGCAATGATGGTGTCAAATCCAAAGAGGTTTATTAAGAAAAGGTTTCCTACCAATAAGAACCAGAATTGGCAGGGAAGCTATAGTTCTGAAAAAGTGAGGGAGGAACTGAAGGCAGAAGAAGCAAAGAAAGATCCGAAAGCTGAAGGGAATTCTGGTGTGAACTGCTACTACTGTGGAGGAAAGAACCACTATGCCAAAGACTGTGTCCTAAAGAAATTGGCTGAAAAAGATGAAGAAAAAGATGAAGAAGCTGTGTTGATGAAAAAGCTGGAAGAGATCAAGAGAAAGAAAATTGCTGCTAACCCTTCTATGAATGCTTTAATTGTGCAGGGTTCGGTAGCGGATGATGAGTTCGGTGGCGTGGAAGTCTGGTCAACTGACTCTGAGGATGATGAAGTCAGAAATCCATCTCATGGAAAGGCTTATGTTGCGAAAGGTGAAGGAAGCGGTGGAAAGTGTTTGATGGTGTCGGATGTATCTCAAATGAGGGGATATAACACAGACGGTGGGAATGAAGACACGATGGAGCGAGAGGACTTGTGCTTCACAGCAAAACCTCTCAGCGTGCAGTTTAATGAGCTTGATGAATTAATCAAGAAGGTACAATCCATTTTTGTTTCATTCAAAGTCCCACAAAGTTCATATGAAAAAGAATTAAAAAATGTAAATTCAAGAATCTCTCATCTAGACAACAGTTTAACTCAAACACGGGTCACCAATTCTAACCTAACTGACCAAATAAGCAGGGTGTCTTCAAAGAGTGAGGAACGGAGGATGTGGATAGAGCTGAAGGAGTCGGAGTTGATCAAATCCAAAGATGAAAACATTTATTTACAAAGAGACATTGTTTCCTTCTTATTGACATCACATATTTTCCCAAAAATGTTGCTTTATTTCTTTTCTTGACTTTTCCAACGTTGCAGAGATCCCTCATCCTCATCCACAGGTTGATCGGGACTTAATCAATTTCTATCTGAAGGCTGCTCAACCCCAATATCAGACTTGGAGCGCTCAGAAAATTGTCAACGTTCGGGTCTTGAAGCCATACAGTGAAGGTAACTTCATCAACATTCGGTTCAAGGTACTTCGGGGATCTGCCAAAACCGAACATGCTATTTCCCTTACAGATCTTCCCAACCTTAATCCCCATGATGGGATTATCTTGCACAACATCCTCCTCACCAACGAAGCTGAATACGGTCTGATCATCCACCATTTCAAGAGGATGCTTGTGTGCTACATCATGGAAGTTGCATTGATGGATCAGGAGATTGCGAGCGTATTTAAGAAGAAACCTACAATATCTCCTCTTGGCTCTGCTAGTGATCTCAACCAAATGAAGATGGGGAAGATTGACTCGAGGAGGAATTCGGTCATGTTTACCAGGAACGAAGGACAGAAATGTCTTTTCTCCTTGGCAGACAAACATCTATACACCACTGCCTGTTTGGAGCACGTTTTGGGGATCATCCACAGATGCAAGCAGAACACAGCGGATGATGTCAAGTACTTTGATGACATGATTCAATGGTACATTCGGTTCAGACAGACTATTCTCGCTCTAATCTCACGTCTGTTTGATACTACGAAGAAAGTTCCCGCTACTGGCCCAAGCAAGAAGAAGTAGTCTCGCTCCAATTTGACGCAAAGGGGGAGATTGTTAAGCATCTTTATTCTAACATCACTCAACTTCACTCAACTTCATCTTAACTGTGAAATAGGACAGAAAATTCATCGCATGATTTTGCCCTTCCTTGAGTTTAAGGAAGATGTAATCGACGCTGAAGCATATAATTGCGAAAGTGTAGTCTCGTCTGAGGATGTAAATCCGACTTTTATGTATGGACTAGACAAAATCGAATCTTTCATAAAGTCCAAGGACCATAAGGACATGCTGAAAAACCTTTTGGATGAAAATGATAAATTGAAACTAAGGACCGAAACCATAGAAAAGTTTGACTCATTGAATGCCAACTTGAGCTCAGAAACTAAAATTGATGTTGAAAATGCATCTGAGCTTAATGAGGATGATGATATGAGTGAAATTTCTGTAGAGGATGAAGTTGACTGTTCTGAGTTTGTCAAGAGCGAACCCGAAAACCACAAAAATCTTATTTTAGAAAATTCTGTGGAGTTTGCTCGACTGTCCCAACAAAAGTCCCCGATCCTTGAAGAAAAGGTTGTTGTATACCAAAAGGTAAGGACGACTCCAAATCAGGTGTATAAGGTCACAGGTGTAACCGAACATCAGACAGCCGAACTCACAGCCATTGTAAATGAAGATAATGTTGATGGTTGTGATGAGTTCTTCTGGTCCGCCCCCATCGACAATGCCGATGAAACCGTTGGTCTGTCAGAACGGACATCCTGGAAAACCAAAGGCAGATATGTGCCAGAGCCTTTGAACAAGCCTGATAACTTTGACATGCCAAGTACTAGTGGTACAAAAGATGTTCCTGAAGAAAAAGGAGTTCCTGCAAAAGATGTCACTCCTTCAAGTGAAACATCATCAGTACAAAGTGCACCGACTGACAAGAAGCAAAAGCAAAAAACCAATATCCATCGACAGCCAAAGCAAGTGAAGAATCAAAAACAGCAAAGGAATCTGAGATACAAGAATAATCTCTCAGAACGAAAACAGTTTTGGCAATCTCAAAACGCCCACTTCTCTTATCATGACAGAAATTCAAAGTCAGAGAAAAGTACTGTTAGGCAGCAAGAGAATAATAACAACCGAAAGGACAGGTTTGGTTCTGAAAGAAATAACCACCGAAGGGAAAGGTTCGGTTCAGAGAAGACCAGCTACCGAAAGCAGAGGTTCGGTTCCGAGAGCAAAAGCGACCAAAGTTCGAGGTTCGATCCCACAAATGACCAAAAACAAAAGTGTCACTCAGGACCTCAAGTCAAGAAAACTTCTCAGTCTAACTTCTCTCGTTCTAATTCTTCTAATTCCTCTTAACCCCTCTCTAAATCCAATTCCGTTCGATCTCAAAATCCAAAATCTTCAAAGGATTTGAAAGGAAAATCGAAGGTTTCCTCAGTCAAAACAGGTCAAAATCATCCCAATGTCCAAATGCCTAAACCTGAATCCAAACCGACAGTAACAAATCCCAATAAAATTAAGGTTTTCACCATTAAAAAGAAAAATGAAACAACTTTAATAAAAAAAACATATCTTGTTGACATCTCTCTTACTATTCCTGTTCCTGTGAAAGGCTCACGTGGACCCAAGAAACTTTGGGTTCCTAAATCTGCTTAATTTTTGCAGGTTATCAGTGACGAGCAGTTTGACGAAGAATGGTATATTGACAGTGGCTGCTCATGTCACATGATAGGAAGGAAGGAAGAGCTGAGGGAATTTCGGTCTCTTTCAAACGGTGGAAATGTCAAGTTCGGGAACAACTCATCCGGCACGATAAAAGGCTATGGAATGATAACAAATGGAGATTTCACAATCAGAAAGGTTGCATACGTTGAAGGACTGCAGCACAACCTCATCAGTGTATCTCAGCTTGTTGGAGGTACCGGTCTCAAGGTCTCTTTCGACGATGAGGGTTCAGAGATAATTGAAAAGAAAACGAAAAGAGTAATTCTCAAATCGGAGCGCAAAGGCGAAATGTTTCCCCTGAATCTCAAACCCATCAAAGGAAATCCAGCTATCTGCATGTTATCCAAAGCACAATCTGACGAAAGCTGGCTGTGGCACTGAAGGCTCTCTTATCTCAACTTCAAGGATATCAACAAACTTGTCACAGGTGGTCATGTTCGAGGTCTTCCATTGCTCAAATTCGATCGAGAACATTTATGTGTTGCGTGTGAAATGGGGAAGCAGAGTCGTCAAAGTCACCCATCGATTGTAAACTCTAAAGTTGTTGAACCATTAGAGTTAATTCACATTGACTTGTGTGGTCCATCATCTATCGAAAGCATCGGCGGTAGCAAGTATATTCTTGTCATTGTTGATGACTTTTCACGTTTTAAATGGGTGTTCTTTCTGAAGCACAAATCTGAAGCAACTCTCAAGTTAAAGATGTTTATCAAGCAGGTTGAAATGCAGCTGAGGAAAGTCGTTCGCAACATCAGGAGCGACAATGGGCTGGAGTTCAAAAAAAAGAATTTGAAGCCTTCTTGGCAGAAAAGGGAACCAGTCACAACTACTCAGCTCCCTACACCCCTCAACAAAACGGAATTGTCGAAAGACGAAACTGATCTTTGTGTGAGGCGGCCCAAACCATGCTATGTTTTGCCTCTTTACCATTATATTTTTGGGCTGATGCTATTGCTGCAGCATGTTTTACGCAGAACAGGTCCTATCTCAATAAACGCTTTAATCTCACTCCTTATGAGATCATTAACAACAGGAAGCCAAATGTCAAATTCTTCCACGTATTCGGCTCACGATGTTTCATCTTCAATTCTAAAGAACATCGTAACAAGTTCGAAGTGAAAGCCGATGAAGGGATATTTCTGGGATACTCTCTCACTTCGAAAGCATACAGGGTTTTGAACAAACGTTTGAGGAAGATTGAAGAAACTTATTATGTGACTTTCGATGACAGCTATGTCAAAAAGCTGAAGGCCAGTGAAGACACAGTTGGAGAAATTTTTTCTCAAACAGGCCAAGTCACAGCCTCGATTGCAAACCTATTTGAGAAGTTTCTTGAGTTATTCGATGAACCAGAGAAGGCCACTCTCTCGGAAGCTAGTGCAGCAGACAACAAAGTAGATCATCTGAAGCAACTCATCGAAGATGCTGCCAAGCAAATGAATGAAGGAGGATCAATTTCCAACGACCCTCCACAGCATGATGATTCAGTTGAGGGGGAGGATCCACCTTCTTCTTCACAGTTGGGCTCACATGTTGAGGGGGAGAACTGTTCTCCAGCTGCTTCCGAACGCCCAGCTGTACCCGAAAGCCAATCTGCACCCGAAAGTCCTGTGGTACCCGAAAGCTCAACACCACTCGAAAATCCTGTAGCTCCGGAAAGTCCAGATACACCTGAAAGCTTATCTGTCGAGGGGGAGAATGCAGATATGTCTTATGACTATGATAGTCAATCTGAACTAGAAGAGCTGGTAAATGCTGAATTGGATCCATCCTATGATCCAAATTATCCTCCTCTTGTCAAATGGACCCGAGATCATCCTGTTTCACAGGTTGTTGGTGATGTTTCTGAAAAGGTCCTAACCCGATCACAACTAAAGGCAAAGCAAACTTCCTTATTTTCAAAAGTAGAGTTCTGTATGTTTAACTCCTTCGTCTCAAAAGTTGAATCAAAGACAGTTAACATTGCTCTTGATCACTCCGATTGGGTTCAAGCCATGCAAGACGAACTTAATGAATTCGAAAGAAATAAAGTTTGGCGCCTCATTCCAACTCCTCAAGATGCCTAAGTTGTTGGTCTCAAATGGGTCTTTAGAAATAAGATGGATAAGGAAGGCAATGTGATAAGAAACAAAGCACGTCTAGTGGTGAAAGGATACTGCCAGGAGGAAGGAATCGATTATGAGGAAACTTTTGCTCCTGTGGCTAGGCTGGAATCTGTTCGAATATTTCTTGCCTATGCTGCACACAAGAACTTTGAGGTCTTCCAAATGGACGTAAAGTGCACATTTCTAAATGGAGAACTCGAAGAAACGGTGTACGTAGAGCAACCACCTGGATTTGTCAATGAAAAATACCCCAATCATTGTTATATTCTAGACAAAAGCGGTATATGGACTGAAACAAGCACCGAGGGCCTGGTATGAAATGCTAACCAAGTTTTTAAAGATGTCCAAATTCAAACAAGGTTCGGTTGACCCAACCTTCTTTCGTAAGAAGGAAGGTAACCACCTTATGATTGTTCAAATCTATGTCAATGATATCATCTTTGGCTCAACGAATCCTAGCTTAACGGCTGAATTCAGAAAGCTGATGGAGACTAAATTTGAAATGAGCTCAATGGGTCTAATTAACTTTTTCCTTGGTTTAAATATTAGACAGGGACCCGAAGGCATCTTTATTAACCAGGAAGCGTACACGAAGACTCTCCTTGCTAAATTTGGCATGATGGGAGACTCAAAGGTTAAAGTTCCAATGGTGTTCGGCACCAAGCTCACTCCATCCTTGGATAAACCAGCAGTCGATATTACGCTATATCTCCAAATGATAGGTTCTTTAATGTACCTTACTGCTAGCAGGCCTGATATAATGTTTTCTGTTTGTTACTGTGCTAGATTTCAGGCAAATCCTCGTGAACCTCACATGCTTGCAGTGAAGAAGATACTCCGGTATCTCAAGCGAACTACCTCTTTAGGCCTATGGTATCCATCCAACTCAGGCTTCTTCGTTCAAGCCTACTCAGATGCAGACCTTGGAGGTTGTGGACTAGACAGGAATAGTACCACTGGAGGTTGCCAATTCCTTGACGGGAAGTTGGCTAGTTGGCAATCAAAGAAACAAACCTGTGTATCCCTATCTACCGCTGAAGCAGAATACATCGCAGCTGCCTCCTATACTTCTCAAGTGATTTGGATCCAAAGCCAACTCCGGGACTATGGACTCAATATGAAAAAGATCCCACTATAATGCGACTCTGAAAGTGCAATTAGGATCTGTCATAACCCAGTACAACACTCCAAGACTAAGCACATAGCACTGAGGTATCACTTCATTAAGGATCATGTGGAAGATGGGAACGTCGAAATACACTTTGTTCGAACCACTGATCAACTGGCTGACATCTTCACCAAAGCTCTTCCTGAAGCATCTTTTAACAAAATACTACAAGGGCTAGGTATGATGGAATCGGAGTCAGTACCAAAAATTACCTCTCAAGCTCAAAAGCAAGAAGCAAAATAGACCGAACGTTCGGGTTCGGGTCTTGTGCTAATGTACCGAAATGAACCAAACGCTCGGGTTCGGTTGCATTATCTGCTTTTCGCTCATCACTCAAAGGTAGTTTCCTTGGTTGTAGATCTTATGTATAAATTTTCCAAATTCATTTCTCTTATTATCATAGTCATTCTCTTTTTCAAATCTATTTTCTTTGGCGACCGAAATCAACCGAACGTTCGGGTTCGGTTCCAAAATTTTTCTCACCCGAAATAGACCGACCGCTCGGGTTCGGTTCCAAAGTTTTTCTCAACTGAAATAGACCGAGCGCTCGGGTTCGGTTCCAATTATTATTTTTTTTTGTCTTATTTTTTTTATTATTATTTTATCAAAAATTCCAAAAATATTTTTTTTATAAATTCAAAAACTCCAAAAATATTTTATTTTTTTATTATCTTATTTAGCTTGGCTTTTATTTTTTTTCTTGTGGGTATATAATTTCATTAGCTAAGTGTCCCTAGAAGCATGCTGCTGTATGTGTCCAAAGCCTCACCCGATTCTGAATAATAAGCCTTACTGACTTGGTATAAACAAACCTTGTCTTCCCAATTAGGCTTTCTAATTTATTCTAATCATGAGCTACCTAACTCTCTTCTCACATGAGATATGAGTTTTCTGCTTGGTCCTATTTTTTTATAGCAGAGGTAATTTGATTTCTTTACACCATCTACATTGCATTTCTCCATCACATTCACTTCACAAACGTAACCCTTGAGACTCTCAGAAATTACCACTGAGGTTTATGGTTGCACAATTTCTGTGTTTATGATCTTAGCTTCGTGCCACTATGTGCTAAGTGAAACCTAACATTCAAATACCCAAGATGCATTGACGGTGAACAATTAATTTGTTCTAGCTTTCACTGATGAATTGACGGACTTATCCATGGGGGTACAACATGAAATCTCTATTTCTATTTTGTGTGATTCCTATGAAATTGTTAAAAACCATAACATTTCTTCCTTGGGATCCAGTTTTAATTTTTGTTGAGATTTTATAAATTTCCTAGCCAAATTAAATTATCTCCAACCTACTTGTTCAACAGACTACACCGGTCTCACAAGTACTTCGTTCAATTTCTGTCTTATATCAAGATTAGGAATTTTGAATCGAAGCGAGAGCCACCCTCATAAGCCTAATTAAAAGAAGCCTTTCAACACTTCTTAATAAGTGTCTGATCGTTATTCAACGGGAAACCACACAAACACTTTAAAGTCTCTCTTAACTTTGAAGGAAGAGATTCGTGCCCGGGATCATTTGTTTCGTGTCTTTATTGACATCACATATTTTCCCAAAAATGTTGCTTTATTTCGTTTCTTTTACACCCTAAGCACAAAAATCTTTGATTTTCCAAAATTCAGGTTCTCTTAATTACAAGGCATATTAATTGGATTGGTGATTTATTAAAGGCTGTGGTAAATATTGATCCACGTGGGAGAATTTTTTTTTAAAGATGCTGTTTTATTCTAAAGGGATAAGATGACGACATGATGACTCAGGCGGGAGTCTAATCGATTTGATTTCAAACGGCGCAAGAGGGAAGCGTGCGAATCTGAACCGTTTCATCTCCAAACGGCGCCTGATGGGAAGGCGTGTTATTAGGGGCCTGACATTCTCTCTCATGCGTGATCATCGACAACCCCAACTGTCACGCATCAGTCAACTCCGAAAAAACCCTTCGTTTTTCAATCGAAGATTTAGGAAGATCTTTCTCTCTCCTTAACCCACAGTATAAAAGGCAACATCATCCACCGTTTACCTCTTTACTGCAATTAAAATTCCCAGAGAACAAGAAATCCTTAATCCTTCACTGTTCATCATCTCCTCCACTTTCTTCATAGCAATGGCAGATTCTTCCTCAGGTCACGCAACATCCCACATTTTTCCCATTCGCCCACAGCATAGCTTCATCATCGATTTAACCCCTCATTCTTACGACGCATTCATGTTCCCCATCATCGAGTGTCTGAAGTTTTCTCTAATCGCTCCTGCACTTACTAGGGCTGAAACTGTTCCGATGGAATTCTTGTCACAGATCTTTGCCACCGCTCACTACGACAAGGTCATCGACAGAATCTTCTTTGATGTATTTGAGCACAAGGCGTCGATTTCAAAGCAGCGGTTCTGCTCATTGTTAGGGTTTGACGTGGATTCTTCCAGGGTCACTCCGGAATCCATCCCCATGGGTCATTTGTTCAACATGTTCTACAACATGGGATACACGGAGGTGCTTACTACGGTGACGAAATTCAAGAAGTCGTGCCTACCTCCACAGTGGAATGGGATGTTCACTGTTTTGTTCAAGGGTTTATCTGAACGAAGTGTCGGGTCTGATGGAGCCAGCCGTTTATTTCTCTCCATAATGTATGGGATCTACAATGGCATCAACATGGACTACGGGTCCGTTCTGTGGCAACAACTCATTCAGAGTCTCTCCTTTACTTCCAGACATTCAGAGATTTCGTATGCTCGGTTCTGGACCCTTATCACGAAATGGGTGATGGACAAGTACCACGTCCCCATTATCGCTGGTGCTCCAATGTCTTCGATTGGTACCTTTCATACCACGAAGATCATTGTGTCGGACGCTTCAAATTTTCCGTTCAACGGGTCTATTCCGGAAACCATGTATGGGGATGTTCCTGCTGATAGCCGGATTATCAGGACGTACAAGGAGTTCAAGCATTCTGGGCCAAGGGATCTTACTCCGGAGATGTTGAAATCCATTCATGACGCCAACAAGCCTGCTCCAAGAGGCAAGAAGGCTGATAAGGGAAAACAGGTGGTCAATGGGGCAAAAGGCCCGTCTCCAAAGAAGAGGAAACCCACCAGGGCTGCTTAGTCTCCCCAGCAGAAGAGGAGAAAAACTCAGCCGAGGCGAAAGCTGGTTATCGCTTCCTCCTCAAGCGATTCTGAGGGTAAGAGTTCTGATTCTGATGACTCTCCACGTGGCAACACTCCACCCAGATCTCCAACCCATGAAGTTCATGTCTCTACTTCTCCAATTTCCTCTCCACCTAAAACCATTCCTATTTCTATTCCCCCCATAACTTCCACTACTCAAATACCACCCACTTCCATCCCAATACCTCCACCAATATTCACCGACGCAACCACCACAACCACTGCAGATGTTAGAAATAACGTATCTGATACAGGGGTTCATACTAACGCACCCAAATCCACCTCAGCACCCGAAACCACCCCAGCACCCGAACCTACACTTACCCCCGAACAAACAACCCAACCCGAACCTACCCATACTACCGAACCACCAGCTTCACCACCACCACCTTCTCCTGGTCACGCATCAGAGGGAGAAGAACCACTCCTTGGCGGGGAGAATATGACTTTTGACTCGGTCTACTATAGCCCGTTTCAAGTACAAAGTGATGACGATGACGACGCTCATGTCACTAAAAGGCATCTCCAGGAGCTCCATGATAAAATTGACTTGCTCATCGCCTCATCTTCCACTTCTCAGTCATCCCTATCTGAAGTTGCAGTTCAGAAAATTGTTGATGCTTTCTCAAAAGCTCAACAAGCTTCCCTTGCTTCTGCAACCACCGCCATAGATTCCTCTACCAAAGCCTGTCAGGCTGCGACCGAAAAAGTCGATAAACTATTTACTGATGCCTCTTCCCTTTTGAAGTCTTTACAGGAGAGTGCCAACGCCGCCAAAACTACGTTGGAACCTATTGTCCATCAGCTGGCAACATCAGTCGCAACTGAGTTGAAGTCCTTCGCTTCTCTTCGACAAACAATTTTTGACGACAACTCAGCTTTCCGCACAACCATCGAAGAACGTCTCTCCAAGCTTCAAGAAGATTTGGCTGCCGAGAACACTCTCATGGATGTTCTATCCAGGAAGACTACCGCTCTGAAGGTCAAGAGCATTCAACTCTCCAACTCTCAACAGGAGATCGACTCTGTTCGATCTGAAAGGGAGGTCATCAAATTGTGTGTTTCGGATGTCCACTCTGCCATCTCCAACATCCTAGAAGCACATGATCCAATTCTTAACTACACCATTAGGCGTGACCTTGGAGAGAAGCTCGCTCCCGCCCTCGCCCTACTCAGTAAAATCGAAGGGCTCCTTGATTTAGTGTCCATTCCAAAACAAGGGGGAGAGAAGGAAACAATGTCTCAACTACCTCCTACTTCCACAGCAACTCACACTACCAAACCTCCTCCAGTAGGCCAAGCCTCCGGTTCCAGTGTGAAAGACAAAGGCACAAAGATTGCTGAGGAGGAAGAAGAAGAAGATAATGAGACAATCGCCGACTTGTTGAAGCGTAAAAGTCGACACAATTAGGCTGACATCAGTGCTCGTGTGGCAAGAGAGGTTGAAGAAGCCGAACGTAAACAGAAGGAAGCCCACAACCTTCTTGAAAGCAGGAAAACTCTGTTACCTTCCTGGACTCTTGAGAGGATGATTAAAGAAGCCATTGACACACCGAGTATCTTGTGGCTGGAACCTATGATCTCTTTAGATCGGTCCAACACTGTCGACTCACAGTTCGACATGCCACTGACCCGAAAGGCTTTTATCTTTCATGCCTTTTCCAACGTTGCAGAGATCCCTCATCCTCATCCACAAGTTGATCGGGACTTAATCAATTTCTATCTGAAGGCTGCTCAACCCCAATATCAGACTTGGAGCGCTCAGAAAATTGTCAACATTCGGGTCTTGAATCCGTACAGTGAAGGTAACTTCATCAACATTCGGTTCAAGGTACTTCAGGGATCTGCCAAAACCGAACATGCTATTTCCCTTGCAGATCTTCCCAACCTTAATCCCCATGATTGGATTATCTTGCACAACATCCTCCTCACCAACGAAGCTGAATACGGTCCGATCATCGACCATTTCAAGAGGATGCTTGTGTGCTACATCATGGAAGTTGCATTGATGGATCAGGAGATTGCGAGCGTATTTAAGAAGAAACCTACAATATCTCCTGTTGGCTCTGCCAGTGATCTCAACCAAATGCAGATGGGGAAGATTGACTCGAGGAGGAATTCGGTCATGTTTACCAGGAACGAAGGACATAAATGTCTTTTCGCCTTGGCAGACAAACATCTATACACCACTGCCTGTTTGGAGCACGTTTTGGGGATCATCCACAGATGCAAGCAGAACACAACGGATGATGTCAAGTACTTTGATGACATGATTCAATGGTACATTCGGTTCAGACATACTATTCTCGCTCTAATCTCACGTCTGTTTGATACTACGAAGAAAGTTCTCGTTGCTGGCCCAAGCAAGAAGAAAAAGTAGTCTCGCTCCAATTTGACGCAAAGGGGGAGATTGTTGGGTCGTGTTTTGTGTTAAGTATTGCGTCTATTGGGCTCGTTAGCTAGTCCATTTTGTATTTTTGGTATGGGCATGTCCATCCGTGAGTTTAGTAGGGTTTTGTATATATAGGAGCTTGCATGCATCCTAGAAAAAAAAAATATAGAATAGAACGATCAGAGTATTATTCATCAAGTTTATTATTATCGTTCTTATAACCCTAAAATCCTCTACAGTGGAAGTTCTTAGTCGAGCTCTGCTAAGGATTGTTTGATCTAATCATTCGACACATATTGATCCATACTTGTGTTATTTACTGCTTTTGCATTCATCGCATTACCTGTTAAGAAGATCTAATCGATCATTAAGTTTGTTAATATCTTATCAGAAAGGTTACGAGTTTTTTGAAAAGATCGAGATTTGACATGAGATGAACTTCTTTCACAACTACACTGACATGTAGAAATTTTTTCATTTACCCTAACACTTTGTTTGGTCAGCGGTCTGAATGAAGAGGTAGGCTTGTGACCAGTCCGAGAGAGGTGAGATATGACAGTAGTGTTGTTGGAATTTGAAAAAATTACGTTTTGCAGAATTGGGAGCACGTGTAGATCTTTTGGAGAGTGTTTTCTTAAAGCTTTGATGTGATTTTAAAAGTATTGGAGTTGGTAAAATACCTTTACATTTTGGGTAATCTGAGGAATAGATTTGAATACCATTGCTTCGAAAAGACTTTACATTCTTTTGGGTTGTGTCAGATGTTTTTGAAATGGTTATAGAAACTGTACATTCCCTTTTGTTTTTTTTTCTTTATTGAAGAGTTTTTTAAAAGATAATTTGAGAAAACAAACTTTTCCGGACTCTTAGATTTTGGAATTCCGACATGTTCTTTTTTTTTTTGAAAAGATTTCCCAATTTTTGCCTCGGGATCGAATTTCCTCTTTGAAAGCCTTTTTAGCCTCGTTTTTTGGAGAACCATAGTCATTGATGTTCAGCTGCGATTTCCTTGAAAACTTTCATAATTTTTGAAAACGAGGGCTAGATTCATCCGAACTAAAAGATTCAGGATTTTGAGAGCATTGACCTACTTCAAAGTTTTTTTATGGGTATTTCATGATGAATTGGTTAAAGAGTCACAGTGCTTTTGACGATAGTCTGTGGTAAGGAAGATTTGACTACCGTAGAGTAAGTCTGAGTTGAGACTTTTGTGGGACACTTGATGATAGGCAATTGAGCTGACTGTGGTCCATGACTGCATTGAGAAACATTATGGTATGAGAGTAGAGCTGGAAAGTCCATTGAGACTTCGGGACCTTCTATGACAATTTCCTCATCGACAACCGACGAAGTCTGAGAATTGGGATAGATTGTGCCACTGATAGGGATTTGATCACTTAAGTGACCGGAAAATTCAGGCATAATTTCCTCAATGACACAATTGATACTCAGGTTATGAAGTCTACCGAAGTGAGCTCTGATATCTTCGGGAAAGGTTTTGTCATTGATTGGGAAATGGAACTCTTGATCAGGAGGGACATAAAGTTGATCTTTGTTAAACCAGGGTGAGGAAACCTTTGCGGTAGGATATCCATTAGACTAACCCCAATTATAGGTGTTATCTACGGTTCCATTGTTCACAAGATTTTTAATAGCTTCACTTTCATTGAACATTTTTTCTATTAAAAGATTTAAACGTAAAATCTTACTCTGAGCTAAGTCTCTTTGGTTCAAAGCTATTTCTAATTGTGTTTCACTCAACATTCTTGCATCTTTCTCTAACTCTAAGTCCTTTTCTAACCTAGCTACTTTGAGTCTTTTATTATCCAGTCGTCCTCTTACATGAAACATCTCTTGGGATGCTATGTTCTTCTCATCTAGAGCTTTGTTATAGTCTGTAAGGACGGCAACACATGTGTCATTAAGATTTTCTATGAAGGGTTGACAGTCATGCATTATATAATTTAGAGTTTGAATCATGAGATTTACCTATTCGACGATGCTTAGAGTCCCATCCTTTTCAATGCAACAGTAGTTCTTTTCCAACTTTGTAGACCCATCATCATCCGCAGTTTCTAGCATGCAAATTTTACCTTTTCCCTTGACGTTGCTGATGTCTTCATCTTCATCTCTGGATGACCAAACTTGATGGTCCATTTTTACATGAGCTACGTATCCCCTTGATTTTTCCTTTTCCTCCAATTCTTGAGCCAATCTAAGGTAGAATGCTATATCTTTCACAATATTAGCTTTGCAGTCTTTCGCAAAGTGATTATCCTTGTTGCACTTGTGACAGTTACAACATCACTTTTATCTTTTGAAGAGGCATTGGAGTCAGTTAAATTAATGGGCTTCAGTGCCTCTTTGGGTTGAGTGGTCTGAGGTTGTGGTGGTGGATGAGGTTTTTTGGGATATCTAGAGTGATTATTCTGAGGGATGAAGTAGCGGTTGAATGGAGGTTTGTTGAACTGCTGATTTTACGAAAACAAGGAGGTGGTAGCCGGTTGAACTGTTGGCTAACAAGAGCAATAGCATTCTGAAATTCTTCTTCATCATCATTCTCTGAGTCAACTTCGTATGACTACGGAGGATTGTCATATCAGGGAGAGTAAGATTGAGTATGTGGAGCTTGTGCTATAAGAGCAAGTGGTCATCCGAAGTCAGCACATTCTTTTAGTATAATGGATTCTTGTGCTTGCAGTTCACCGTAGAGCTTATAGAGAGATAAAGAATGGATCTTTCTATCTCCTTGGACTATCATCTTAGCAGTCATCCAGTGTCTTCCCAAACCATTGCGAAACTGAAGATTTATCTCATGGTTGCTTCGGATCGTGCCAGCATTAGATAACTTAGTGACAATCAGGTTGAAGCTTTTGAAAGAGTCTTCCAATCTTTCGCCAGTATGATCTTTGAAATTGTTGAACTCATTGAGTGCGGTTGTGAGCTTCTTATCTTGAGCTTGTTCAGTACCTGATATAAGTTTTTGAGAACATCCCATATCTCTTTTGCTGATTTGCAGTTTATGATGATGTCGAAGTTGTTGGGAGCAACTCCACAAGAAATCTCATAAAAAGCAACAGCACCATTTTTCGTTTTATCAAGATCGTCTTTGGTGGGACGATTCAGGGCTGGTTGTCCTCCTCCTGGTCTATCTGTGGCACCGTTCGTTTGAACTGGTGTAAGAATGGGGACATGTGGCCCTTCTTCTACAGATCGCCATACATCTCTTCCAAGTCTCCTAACTATATTTCCATCCTCTGAGAACAGTGATGATATTCGTTTGCCACCAATATTGGGGCTCTATTAGAACAACAAACAATGTTGGAAACATTGAGAGATAATGCTTGTGCCATATTTCCTTGTTTTGAAAATGTTTTTTTTTTTTTTGAGAAATGAGCTTCAGTGGTATAGAAGGCCTTTTGAAAATGAGATTTTTGCTTCAAAAAGCAACCACTTTGGCTCTGATACCAATTGTTGAGAGAAAAACTTGAGTCACACTTGAACAAACGCTAGAACAAGTGATAATGTGGAATAAAGTTTAACTCAAAGGATCATTAAAGCTCAACAATAATAATAAGTTAGAAAGTTAGAAAGTTAGAGAGTTAAATGCGGAAATAAAAGAAAATATAAAAGACAGCAAGTGTTATATAAAGTATACACCTAAGTTGATTCGTAACAAGGAATGAAATCATCCGAAGTTAGTAAGTGAGATCAAACTTAGTGATTAAGTCAAGGAAGACTTGCTCCGAAGAGAGATTTCAAACAGTTAGGATTATATTTAAGTTATGAGTAAGAAGCGAGTAAGATGAGAGATAAGATTCAAGATGTGTAGAGATGTATTTTCATTCAATAGAGAGAATTCTATTTATAGAGTGTTGAAGATTACAAAAGTCCTATATGTTAAATGTTTCTACGCAGGGCACATTGGAAAAAAGAAAGTACTTCTAGAAAAACAGATAAAAGACTAATACTAAGTGTTGACGACAGTGGTTGCGGTATTTTCCTGCGGTGCTTAGCTTTACTGTGGTTATTGAATACAGGTTCAGATCTCTTTTAAGTTTAAGAGGGTCACTTTTATGTTACAACAAACATTCTTAAGTACATGTGGAGGACTAAGGAGTGGTTCCTTATCCTCGGTGGGAGTGATGAATTAAGAGTGCGAGGGTATAGTGACGCCAGTTTTCAGACCGACCGAGACAATTTCGGCTCCCAGACGAGCTGGGTCATTACCCTAGATGGAGGAGCAGTGACTTGGAAAAGTTCCAAGCAGGAGACCGTAGTTGATTCAACGTGCGAATCAGAGTAAATAGCAGCGAGCAAAGCGTCGAAGGAGGCAATATGTAAAAAGAACTTCGTCGGAGACCTTGGAGTTGTACCTACCATAAAGGAGCCTATGGAGATGTTCTTTGATAACGAAGGTGTGGTCGCCTTAACCAGGGAACCGAGGGATCACGGAAAATCTAGGCATATCAACATAAAATATCACTTCATTAGACATTAGGTAGAAGTGGGACTCCTCGTAGTGAAGAGGGTATCGTCAAAAGAGAACCGAGAAGACCCCCTTACGAAGGGACTGAGTAGGGTTATGCACTTGCAGCATGCTAAGAGTATTGGGCTGAAGGACGATATTAGTTATATTGATTAGATAGCTATTTTGAAACTTGTAATTGATAAAATGTAATTGACACTTGATGATGAAATAAAGTAGTTTTATTTATGTGTAAAGTTACTATCATGTGTCAATTTTTATTATTGTTTTGTTTTGCATGTTTTGACATGCAGAATAATAAGATTATTCAAAACTAACCACAGTCAATCATACTTTGGAAGTAGGTATTGAGGCAAGAATGTCATGAATTGGCTTGTAGATTGTCTAAGCGTTTTGACATAACAAAAGTTTGCTGCAACGTTCATGAGTGCTTTTGAAATAAGATTTGAGTATTGGATTAAACCCGCGCTCACATGAAGCATTTCATGGAATTAATCACGAGTGATTGTGAGACGATAATATCATATAGTCTTTAATCCGAGATATATGAGTTGTTGTTTACAAGTTGGTTGTGCAATGATAATGCGTAAACTCATCAGTAACTTGGTGTTATAAAATTCATTGTTGTGTACAATTTACTGAGTAAATAGTACAAGAATACAAGTCAAAGTTTATATGTTCCTTTTATCCGAGGATGATTAAAAGTGATATCTTGGGCCCCTAGATGATTTTGTGTTGACTTATGTGCCAGACCCGGTTAGGACACCTTTGCCGCATCATTGTTGCGATATATTTGGAGTTTAGCAATAATTGTTGCGAGCATGATACACGACACCTTTGTCGCTTCCCTCTCATGAGCATCATATTGATCGATTTCTTCAGGAGTAGCAGTGTTATAGTCAATCTCCTTTAGCTCCTTGTCGAGAACATACTCCTTGTCCTCGTAGCGGGTGACCATTCGAATGTTGCGAATCCAATCATTAAAATTGGATCCATCAAAGATCACCCTCCCACACAAGTTCATGAGTGAGAAAGAGCCATAAGGGTTGGAGTTGTTTGAGGTAGACATCTGAAAAAAGAAAAGAGACGAGGGATGCCGTAATCCAATTGTAAAATATTTGAAGGTAGGTATATGACGATTTACCAATTTCCACAATCAAAAATGAAAAAGAATATTAAGTTTTAAATGGATTTGAAATTCCTAGATTCTTTTGAGATTCATTGAACTTTTTAATGGCATGTTTAAATCTCGATTATGCCCTTCAAGTTTTTGATTGGGATACCGAGGATCACAAACATGGTGTGAATAACCATGCAAATGTGCTTGGTACTCTCGATGTCATTTCTCACCTAATCAATGTGTCAGTTAACCGCACACGCTCCATTGATCTATGATAAATATTGAGCTACCCTTTGCCACTCTTGCTAGTCCCAAATTAGTGTGCTGGTTAACCACACATGCTCCACTAACGACTTGGCAAGGTGCGAAGTGAAATTTTATGGAATAGCATCAATTTCACGTTTTTCCTATAGTAACCAAGATTGAGAATTTGTGAAAAAAATTAGTTACTTTATAAATCATTATACTTATTAACGAGGAATTAGTTAGTCCTATCATACCCGTTCGGATAACGACCGTCCACTAGTCAAGAGTGCGGTGGGTAAGAGTGGATACCAAATGACAGTGATTTTACATGCCGCTTCTTTAAACACCCCTTATAGATCAACTTCATGAATGAGGCCTACTAATAGTAAGACTGACTTGTCTTATACGTATATATAATGATTAATCTGTTAATATTATAATAGTATAAGGGTTGAATTTTAAACTTTTAAAATTCTAGGGTTTGGATTTTTAATATTTCAAAATTAAAACTTTTTAATTAAAATTTAAATTCCAAAACATAAGGGAAATTTTTGAAACTTTTCAAAATACCTTTTAGATCAAATTTGAAAAATAATTAAATAATCATATAATTAATTTTTATCACATAATTTGACAAAATCCACTATCAAAACAAGATAATTCAAATCAAATAATACAAATAATTAATTTTATCATATAAACTAGTAAATTATCTTATAATATGACAATGATCTTCTAATTGGATGAGGATATTCATTACCATATAATAAAAATTGAATTTTATTTGTTAAAAACATTTTTGGTAATTATCCCAATCCAATTCTGGTCAAAATACCGAAAAATCTACCGACTGACGAGCCAAGTCGCCGAGTCAAACTTTGGCCTCATCGAGTAGCCCTGACTCATCGAGTTCATCAGAGGACTCGACGAGGTCATCAGTAGATTGCAAGATTTTAACTTTTCCAGCTATGAACAATTAAGCAATGCATCAAATACAATAGAAAAATCACCTAGGCTCTGATACCACTGATGGGTTATGAGCAATGCATCATTCCTATGGTGCACATGCAACCCTAAACCTTTGGATCTAGGTTTTTCTCTAATTGTACATGCAATAATCATCCAAATCTATAACCTTAATCTAGCATGCATAAATCAAAATTTGTATTCAAAACAAAGTTAGAATCTTACCTTTCAATTGTAGCTAGCTTGATGTTCAACCTTTGAGAACTTAGCACCTCAAATGTGATTCCTCTAATAGATCACAAACACCAAGAGCAAGTTGGAAGAATGAGAGAGAGAGAGAGAGAGAGAGAGAGAGAGAGGGATAACAAAAATTGGCTAGTACTCTTCTTAGGGTTCAAGTACCGATTTTAGGAGTCCCATGGGCTCTTTATATAGCTGAGCAACTAGGGTTTCATTCAAAACCCTAATTCAGTTGTGTAACACCGTAATTTCCAAAAATAAAATTTTCATTTAAATAATCAATTTAATATTAAAAACACTTGCTTAAAATCTTATTTACATTCGAATTTCCAAAACATAGTTTCTTTTTCATTATAATAGAAGACCAGGATCCTCCAAAACATAACTCTTTCTTCGGTGTGTACAATCGAACCGTTGCCATCCCGCGTTACTGTAAGAACCTGAAACAACATAACATAAACAACGTAAGCACGAAGCTTAGTGAGTTCCCCAGTATACCTTACGCACATACGCCTTCCGGCCCGGATCTTTCGATCCACATAATATCGCCTTCCGGCCCGGATCTTTCGATCCACATAATATCGCCTTCCGGCCCGGATCTTTCGATCCACATAATATCGCCTTCCGGCCCGACCTTCCGGTCCATGTGTCTCAGGGGACTTCCGTCCCTGCTGGGTAAACCTTCCGGCCTTACCCACGCCGACCTTCCGGTCCATCACACATCATATCGCCTTCCGGCCCATAACATATATAACACATAATACAAATACTCTAACACATAAAGCACATATATCATATATCATACCTGACCTTTCTGTCACATAATACCTTGCCTTCCGGCCCATATATAAGCATGTATATCACGCGTAGCAACTAACTTTCCATTCATAGCATATAAACATAACACACAACATACTTGACCTTCCGGTCACACAATCAAACCCTTCCGGGTGAAGTATAGTGAGAAGACTCACCTCGCGGTCACTAGAAGATAGCAACTCCTAAAATCCCTTGCACTTGATCCTCCGAGCTGCAAGCTCCCTGTAACATCATATATCCCTTATTTAATACTTCTATCTTCCACGTTAACTGACCCTAAGAATCACACCAGTCAACTCTGGTCAACAGTCCAATGTCAGCTCGACTGGACTCGGCGAGTTCCCTGGCGACTCGGCGAGTCTGGTCGTCCTTCAATCCTCTGAGATTCCCTTTCTACTCGTCGAGTATCCTCTTTGACTCGACGAGTCACTCCTGGAAGAATCGCGGGGCCACCCCGACTCCACTCGCCGAGTCTGAAGAACAACTCGGCGAGTCCCAGTGAATCTTCAAGCTACTCGCCGAGTCCGATCATCCGACTCGGCGAGTCCACGCCATGCAGTCGATCCAACTGCTTCCTGAGATACGTTTTTCCCGAGATACACACTCATGGGACTTCTGGACCTCCAATCATCCTATTACTAAGGTAGAAACCTTTGCATAACAACATAATAATCCATCAAATCTCCAAATGGGTTTCAGAAACCCTAAATTCGTGTACACATCAAAATAACAGGAATGATCCGAAACCTTACCTGAAAACATACTCTCTGCGTCCCCAAACCTCAGAACTCGACCCCCTTGCTCTTCCTTTGGCCGAAATCCTTCCTCTTCTTGCACCACAATTCCTTCAAAGTCAATAATGGCCTCCAAGCTTTGCTCCAAATGCCACAGTCGTCTAGGGTTCTCCACAATCGGCCAAAAGACGTGAAATGACGACATAACAACCCTTAAATACGACCCAATACGAAACGGCTAGGGTTTCTGCTGAACAGCGTCGACTCGCCGAGTCCATACCTGGACTCGTCGAGTCCAGTCGCGAACCCGCGACCAACTCTGCGATCCTACTCGGCGAGTCTGGCTCCAACTCGCCGAGTCTCCCCTTTAAAATACCCCAAAATGCAATTTAACCATACTTGAGATTTTGGGCTGTTACAATTCTCCCCCACTAGAATTAGACTTCGCCCTCGAAGTCTCACTCTGAAAAATAGATCTGGATGCTGCTCCCGCATCACACGTTTCGGCTTCCCTAGACACTACCGATCTCTCCCGAGGCCGCTAGTGAACCAACACCAGAGATACCTCCTTGTTCCTCAGAACCTTGATCTTCCGATCTCCGACGGCCACTGGCCTCTCGACGTAACACAGGCTCGCATCCACCTAATCGTTCTCTAGTAGAACCACTGCTGACTCATCCGCTATACCCCTATTCAACTGCGACACATACCAGTGTCATGGATCCGTCCCAGTTCCGTTGACAGCTCCAAACGATAGGCCACTCTCCCTACCTTCGCACCTTCACGAAAAGACCCAACATACCGGGGCCCTCCATTTACCCTCTTCCTAAATCGAAGCACCCGTCAGAAATACGAAGTCGCTGACCTGAATCACATACTCGTAACGGCGTCTGCCTGCATAACTTTCCTGTTAACTCTAAACGATCACTAACTCTCCTTAACCTGCTGAGTCTGCTCTGTCGACTGAAGCCCAAACTCTGTACTGTCCATCTCTCCCTGTAATCGAGAACCACCCAAGATGCAACTCTGCTCTTAAACCCCAACAATCACTCGACCAATGAGGGTTAGGAAGCCCTGAACCACCGGATCCCCGATCCAAAGCCCACTTTGTCCATCCCAGACCCACTGAGAGATCCTTTCTCACTCCCAGAGTAACTCTCACAAATTCTCCTCTTGCCATCATATACACCTGCTGAACTAGCCCCAACACTCGTAGGTTGGAAGACCCGATACACTGACGATATCCTCGAACATCTCCCAAGATGAACCACTACACCCACCCTACACTCTGATCAGATTCACACTGAAAATTTAAAATTTTCTCTCTCCATGCATCCCTTCTGAGCCTCAACAGACATCCCAACCGGATGGGTTCCTACTCCACTGCCGCGAACACGATGCTCAGAACCATACTCGAAGTACTCTAACCATAACTCTGCTCTGCAGCTTTCACTTTCGTGAACTTGCACCCCCTTCGGAGTTACATACCCTCCTCTTTTCCTTTTCCACGGAACTCTCTTGAACATAATGCCACTCCAACCGGTGCCACGGTGCTTGCCCCAAGCGACACCACCCTTTTTCGTAACCGCTATTCACATACCCTGGTTATCCTTGCAGGGGCTCTCAATCCCATGCACTCTCTCCACTCATCAAAATCACTGCCTCCGCTAAACAAGATCAACAACCCAGGGCCAGACCTTCCAATGCAATCACACTGCAACATACGTGATCTGCAAATCTCAAACTAATCCAGCAATACCAACAGAGTCTCCCGTATGACTGGACCGACTCTCATAACACGTACTAGCCACTCGAGGCTATATCTCTGTGGGTCCGTACACCCAACTCTGCGAACCCTCAGGTTCTAACTCTGGGAACCTTCCGGTTCCAGCTCTAGAAACATGCACAACATAACCCCGTAGGATTAATGCAGTACAACCATCACGTACCTCAAACGTACCAATACTCTGATCGCAAAATTCCGTTTACTTACTCAAGCTCGATCCCGACCTCCTCTCAGGCCTCCACAATCAAATGCCCTAGGTCTGTATCTCGCCCTGCATATCCAACACTCGCTCTCGTCGGCCTATACTTTGCGCTGACAAACCCTGCTGAATCCCGGCAGCTAAGCACCCTCACATACTCATCGATCTCCCGGAGAATTTTCTAATTCTCCCCCACTAAAGCACTGACTAACTGCCACTGATCGTCATTAACGACCTCTCAGAACAATCCTGCACAAAGAGAACATTTACCCACTGACTGCTTCCCACAAGCGTAAGCAACCCCCAGCAAAACACATCTCCTCCCTGATCAATCCGCTCAAAAGAATCCGATCTTTCAATTATCCACTCCACAACTGCAGATGCTACCCGTCATTCAACCCAGTGCCGCACCTCCACTATCAACCCTCACAAACGATGACCAACGGAATTCCCAAGCAATAACCCATAACCAAACCCACAACCTGCCAAAGGTTGAACATCGCATCGAAAACCGCACAAAGTTACCGGCACTAAAACACCAGACTATAACCATACCAAACCATCAGGGAACAACGAATGCCAAAACGAAACCTGAAGCACCAATCCATAACCATGCCAATCCCGCGAAACAACGACTACCGCATCGAAATCCACACTACCCGCACAAACAATACGCCACAAACAACGCAAGTTAATCAGGACATCAAGACAGCATCATACCCGCAGCTGCCTCCGGCACTGCTCCGTCTCCCTCTGCCGCAATCCGATAAGCACAACCCTGAGCCCTTGGGCTCTACTCCATCCTGTCCTCCTCCTGAACTCCTCAAGGTGGCCGGTGCTAGAGCCTGCACCGATCCTGCAAAAGCTGTGGACATTTGACCCTCAAATGTCCAACCTGCCGACACTGATAACAAATCCTGGAATCCCGAATTGGCACTGACTGCCGACAACCCCGTGCACCATGCCCCTCCTTTCCGCACTCGCGGCATGCATCATTGGGCCAACAAGCTCCGGTGCCATCTCTCTCACACTTCCCACAAGTGTGACCGCTCCGATTCCCCATTCTAACGTCTACGGTCATGGACCGTTTCGGCGCCGACTGCGACTGCATCGGGGCCTGCATCATCTCACGCTACTGCAACTCAACCTCTAACTCACGCCACATGGCGGCCTCCTGCGATACCAACACGGTCTCGCGTCTCTGCGCAGACACGAACTGTCTGATACTTCCCCTCTTGAGCATACTTGGATTCCGGAACATCTGAGCCTGCTCCGAAGTGATCTCAGGGCAAAACATCGCCCTCTCAAAAAAAACATCCCGGTGCTCTCAGTCACCGACTCCAAATCCTGCTTCAGTTCGAGGAATTCCCGAGCCAATCTCTCCTTTTCATCTCGCGGAACATAGCGAGTACTGAACATCCCTCTGAATTGATCCCATGAAACCGCAGCCCTCTGCGCATCGGAAAATGACCTCGTGGTCAATCTCCACCAACCCTTCGCCCCGAGCCTCAACAGGTTCAGAGCACACCCCACCCTCTGATCAGCAGGGCATAAACTCGTGGAGAAACGCCCCCCCCCCCCATGTCTGATAACCATCTCATAGCAACAATCGAGTCCTGAACTCCATCGAATGTGGGAGGCTTCGCATAATAGAAGTCCCGATACCGAAAACCCCGACTAGTCCCTTTCTTAGCCGTTGCTACAGCCGCTGTAACCGCCGCGGCAGCCGTCTCTGCGAAAGCCGCATATCGCTCATCAATCTACTTCAATCATAGTGGTCCTGATCGACCCAAACAATTCTGGCGACTCAACCCGCAACAATGCAGCAACCTCATCACGCCGGATCTCGCGAATCCTCGCATCCCGCTCGCTCGTGCTCGTCCGATCGATAACCGGATAACAAGATAGCCACAAGCATCATCCACTACGAACCATGGTACTCATCCCATGACATCCTTCCTCAACATGCTTCGGTGTATGGTACCTGAACCATAGCACCATTCCTCAACCTGCTCCAATGTATAGCACTCGAACCACAACATCTATCTCAATCTGTTCCGATGTATGGTGCTCTGACCATAACATCACTCTGTATCCGCTCCGATGTATGGTATCCGAACCATAACATCACCCCTCAATCTGTTCCTTAGGACCTTCAGAATGCCCCCTGTATCAAGTATGGGTCCTCTGCTTTCAGTAGTACGGGCCCATACTACCTGCCACATCTACCCATACTTTCCACACGGACCATTCCAGAGTCCCTAAGTAGCTGATAAACCTGCTCTTTCACCAATCTCATCGCGCGTGCTCGCTTTCCAGCGAAATCCTCTACTCTACCAGCGCACTCATCTGGCTAGGTTTACTCCCTAGTCCCTTCCGCAGTCCTCCCACTTCTTTGCTATCAGCTGCTAAAGAGTTCCCAATGATGCCAGCCCTCTACCTCCTGAGTATCGTCATACTCACTTGGTAGCTGACTCCCATCATCGATAACTCCACAAAGCACAAAGCAAGCAGCATTCGAGCATTGAAGCATACATAGGTCTCCCCATCTGTGGTAGCTCCACCTTCTTGGCTCATCCTCGGAAGTACCTCTGTACTCCGTAGCTTTACCCCTTGTGCGTTCTAACTAGATACTCTCACTCATCACATACACATAAAAGCATAACGCACATATAACAGCAAACCCTAGACTAAGGCATCACAAATCAGGCCACTCTAGTCCTAAGATGTGAAGTACCTAGCCTGTCTCTAGCATGCAATAATGTCTCATAAAGTGCATAATAGATATTTCATAATACAAAAGTAAGGGTATTTTGGGAAATCACCGTTTGGCTCTGGCTGATTGTACACACTGCTCTTTCTTGCTTTCTCTTTGAACTCTTATTCACTTTTAGAAAACCATTTATTTGGAAAACTTTTTCTTACTTCCTCAGTTTGAGTCCAGATTTACCCGTAGGCGCGTCCGAATCCCTCAAACCAAGGCTCTGATACCAATTTGTAACACCGTAATTTCCAAAAATAAAATTTTCATTTAAATAATCAATTTAATATTAAAAACACTTGCTTAAAATCTTATTTACATTCGAATTTCCAAAACATAGTTTCTTTTTCATTATAATAGAAGACCAGGATCCTCCAAAACATAACTCTTTCTTCGGTGTGTACAATCGAACCGTTGCCATCCCGCGTTACTGTAAGAACCTGAAACAACATAACATAAACAACGTAAGCACGAAGCTTAGTGAGTTCCCCAGTATACCTTACGCACATACGCCTTCCGGCCCGGATCTTTCGATCCACATAATATCGCCTTCCGGCCCGGATCTTTCGATCCACATAATATCGCCTTCCGGCCCGGATCTTTCGATCCACATAATATCGCCTTCCGGCCCGACCTTCCGGTCCATGTGTCTCAGGGGACTTCCGTCCCTGCTGGGTAAACCTTCCGGCCTTACCCACGCCGACCTTCCGGTCCATCACACATCATATCGCCTTCCGGCCCATAACATATATAACACATAATACAAATACTCTAACACATAAAGCACATATATCATATATCATACCTGACCTTTCTGTCACATAATACCTTGCCTTCCGGCCCATATATAAGCATGTATATCACGCGTAGCAACTAACTTTCCATTCATAGCATATAAACATAACACACAACATACTTGACCTTCCGGTCACACAATCAAACCCTTCCGGGTGAAGTATAGTGAGAAGACTCACCTCGCGGTCACTAGAAGATAGCAACTCCTAAAATCCCTTGCACTTGATCCTCCGAGCTGCAAGCTCCCTGTAACATCATATATCCCTTATTTAATACTTCTATCTTCCACGTTAACTGACCCTAAGAATCACACCAGTCAACTCTGGTCAACAGTCCAATGTCAGCTCGACTGGACTCGGCGAGTTCCCTGGCGACTCGGCGAGTCTGGTCGTCCTTCAATCCTCTGAGATTCCCTTTCTACTCGTCGAGTATCCTCTTTGACTCGACGAGTCACTCCTGGAAGAATCGCGGGGCCACCCCGACTCCACTCGCCGAGTCTGAAGAACAACTCGGCGAGTCCCAGTGAATCTTCAAGCTACTCGCCGAGTCCGATCATCCGACTCGGCGAGTCCACGCCATGCAGTCGATCCAACTGCTTCCTGAGATACGTTTTTCCCGAGATACACACTCATGGGACTTCTGGACCTCCAATCATCCTATTACTAAGGTAGAAACCTTTGCATAACAACATAATAATCCATCAAATCTCCAAATGGGTTTCAGAAACCCTAAATTCGTGTACACATCAAAATAACAGGAATGATCCGAAACCTTACCTGAAAACATACTCTCTGCGTCCCCAAACCTCAGAACTCGACCCCCTTGCTCTTCCTTTGGCCGAAATCCTTCCTCTTCTTGCACCACAATTCCTTCAAAGTCAATAATGGCCTCCAAGCTTTGCTCCAAATGCCACAGTCGTCTAGGGTTCTCCACAATCGGCCAAAAGACGTGAAATGACGACATAACAACCCTTAAATACGACCCAATACGAAACGGCTAGGGTTTCTGCTGAACAGCGTCGACTCGCCGAGTCCATACCTGGACTCGTCGAGTCCAGTCGCGAACCCGCGACCAACTCTGCGATCCTACTCGGCGAGTCTGGCTCCAACTCGCCGAGTCTCCCCTTTAAAATACCCCAAAATGCAATTTAACCATACTTGAGATTTTGGGCTGTTACAAGTTGCTTAGTCCTTAATCAACCAATAGGATCCTTCCAGAAGGCCCCTTGGACGAATTCTATGTTCACTCCCATGTAGATTTGGTCCATTACTTCTTTATGGATCCTAAGCCCAACTTTGTAACTATCTTGTAATTACATTATCAGTCCCCATAATTTAATTAATCTCTTTTGACCACAAAATTGATTCTAAATTAATTCTTGACACAAATTAACTAAATAATATGATTTATCCTTCAATATATTATTCCTATAATATATTGATAAATCATAATTAACCTCTTTCTCCATATTCATCCATTCAAGTTGCTATGGTAAAGGCAACCCAAAGGACCATGCTACTATCTGGTCAAGTACATAACAAATATAATTTTGAACTTAGACACTAATCCAACAGTCTCCGACTTAGATAAGTCTAATAACTATAAATGCAAGTACGACTTCAAAATCCGATTGGCAATCGTATCTCTCAAAAGCTGTTGTCAAACTCTAACACGTCCTATAGATAAGGGATCATGTAGTCCTTTATTCTCAAGATATCATGCAAAAAAAAATACATGGAACATAGTCATACTTATTGTCCAACAATTTGTTTCCCGATTTCTGATTTCTTTGACATAGAACTTAATTGAACACATCAACTTAGTCCTGACCGGGTGAGAACTGTTGGATAGTGTCTATGTTCATAACTATATTTGGTATGTAATTGACCTGCTAGTAGCATGGTCCTTTTGGGTTGCCTTCACCATAGCAACTTGACTAGATGAATTATGAAGAAAGAGGTTAATTATGATTTATTAACATATTATAGGAACAATATATTAAAGGAGAAATCATATTATTTAATTAATAATTGTCAAGAATTAATTTAGAATTATTTTTGTGGTCAAAAGAGATTAATTAAATTAAGGGGACTGATACTATAATTATAAGATTGTTACAAAGTTGGGTTTAGATCCATAAGGAAGCAATTGATGAAATCTATAAGGTCTTGAAACGGATCTTTACCAATGATCAAGCAACAAACAATCAATAGCAATCACAATAGAAGTAGAAGAAGAAAAGAAATCAAGCTTTCACACGTTTATTACATAAAACGTCTAGTACAACTCGACAGAATGGACCGTGAACTCTATGGCATCAATAACTAGACAAAGACCTACAACTCCTCTATTTATACAAGACTTTGGCCGCAAACTGGGTTTACGGCCGTAAACTCACTGTTGGCCATAAACTGCTAAACAACTCCCAAAACACACTAAAAACTCATGATGAACTATTAAAATGAAATCCTATACCAAACCATTAACTGGAACCTTCAATCTCCCCCTTGGTTTTGTGCTAGCTTGGACTTAATCTTTGTCAATCACCAGCACATCAGATTTTCCCATAGCTCCATACCACATCTCTTTTCTGATAATGTCAGCAACCATGGCAGCGTACTCCTTAGCAATTGGCTCAAAAATGTCTTCAGCAACCTTGATCTGATGAAGAGAGAGTTGATGTATATCCCACTTTCCGAACTCCAGCAAATCTCTGTTATCATACAAGCAGATACAACCCTCTTTAAGCTTGATGACAACAGAAGTTGTAGTCTCATCAAACACCAAGTATTGCATGGATTGTAGAGATCCATCTGGATGGTTCTGAAGGAGGGGAATCTGCGTTACTTGAGTAGTAGTGGGCCACATCACTGACCGAAGTGGCTGATTTGTTTTGGGATCAATGACACTCAGGTAAATCTTGATGATAGACTCTGCAATCTTCATTGAGGGAAAGCCCTTAGCCACTTGATCTTCCAAAAATGTCTTGAACTGAGTCGCCTTGGGATTATTTGATGGATTTGAGAAAGGAGCATTAGACAACTCCATAAGATCAATCCTAGTCAAAGAGTGAAAATCGTGAGCATCTTTGTACAGTTCAGTATTGCCACTCTTTCTTTTCACGATCGACATGTTCATAGTGTCATGGAATCCCCATGAAATGATCCCTGACCTATCACCATAAACGTCTCTGAAACGATTTTCTCCCAGATCCGTAAAGGTGATCTTTGGTAGATCCTAGGGAGCATTCTGATTTGAGCTCCTTTTGAATAAAAATTGACCCTTTTCAGCTGACTTGGCCAATTTAGCACGTTTCAATGCCACTACATTTGGAGCCTGCGCCGGTTCCTTGTCAAAACGATCAACAACGGTGGTTGTTCTTGTAGGTTGTGGAACTATGGGAGCATCTTGATTAGGAAGATAGATCTTTGGCTCATCGACAGATGACTTGAATTTGTCGCCAAAATCTTCTTCCAGCTTCTTCTTTAGATCGTATTAGCTGGCGGTCAACAAACCAAAATGCGTCTGAAGATCAGTAATTTACTTCGTCTTCAGAGCTTTATCTTCAAGAAGTTCGGCAACTTGAATATTGAGCTTTCCATTTTCAGTTTGAAGGTCTGCAACCTTGATATCCAACTCAATATTTTTCTGATCTAAATCAATATTTTTCTAATTTAGTGCATCGATCTCCTTCTGAAGTCCAAGTATTGAAGGATTCTCTTCTCCTGAGCTGCCATCCCCAATAGAAATTCCTTTGCCACATGAGGGAGGCATTGTGAATTGTTCTTCGGCCAAATGCCTGGCTAGCCTCACACAAGCAGCATCATGGTCTGGCATGGGAGGAGAGAAACTTGTGGGGAAGGAAGAGCCACCAGCTTAATAGAAGGTGCTAGGACCTTCACTGACGGGTTCAAATGAAACAATGGTGGGAGTAGTTGTTGGTGGAGTTGTAAAGCTTTGAAATACACCCGAATCAGGAATTCCCTGTCTAGGGTCAAGTCTTCATCTCTTTATTGGAGGTTGAGAGGCCTGCGAGGTTGTGTGATCACTTTCCAATGGATCAGATGTATGTGGAACAACATCAAGGGGAGGAATCCTTGGCACTGTCACCATATGAATTGCTATTTCCGCCATTGGATTGGTAAGAGGAGGCGTGGCTTCGAGAACGTCTTCATTTTCTCTTATCTATGTTGCTGGATAAGCAATTTCATCTATATTGTCAAGTAGCGCGTTGAGGTTTTCACCGGTCATGAAGTCTTCATTACTACCAAAATTTAAAGGAATTTCATCCTTATCGAACCCAGTGAGATCGAGGTCTTCATACAAATCAGTCTTCGTTATGCTTTTTGAAGACCCCTCATTATAATCACTTTAGACCTGAACAGATGTCAGTTCATGTTCCTCAGCTACTTGTGCATTAGGAGTTAGAGTTTCTTCTTCTTCAGCATGATCAGACACTGTAATAACATCATCTTCCGAAATGACTCTCTCAGAAGAAGTAGGCTCAGATGACATTTTGTCTGACGTTCCATGAGATTCGGAGGATTCATTTATCTCAGCAAATTTTCCAAATTTCACAAGAGGATGTAATCCTTGGAAAACGACCTTGCTCTTGCGATTCTGCTACCAACATTGTGTGGGCCTAACGACTTCATATCTAGTGTGTCTCCCTCTTTGACCATCTCCGGAAATTGGGTGTTAATGAACAACTAAACAAACCTAGGATACAGCAAGAAAGAATCTCTGGTCTCCCGGTTTATAGCATTGATGTTTACTATGAACTCATCCAATATAAACTTTGAGAAGTTGAAGTCGATTCCTGCAGCTAGTGAAACAATTGCCCATGTGTTCCTCTGCGAGATCTCATCACCACCTGACCTTCTGCCTGAGATACAGCTCACAAATACATGAGCCAAGAATCTCCAGTAGGGTGGCAGAAGCTTTTTCACAGTGGGAGCATAGATACCTTCATACCCCATCTTCTTGCGAATCTTTTGCACATCTTCAATCCTGATTTCAGTAGGAAAATCAGGTTGATCATTAATCAGCAATGTTTCTCTGATGTACTACTCAGTGATCATAATCTTGCATCCTTTCACAATAGCTCCAACGGTAATAGCTCCATTTCTCTTGTCATCTTAGCAATCTGCCACAACTCCCTGACAATCTTCTGATAGATGACTGGGTTCACAGTAATGGCAGAGGCTAGGCAGCATTCTCTCAGCCTGTAGATCATCGACCTGAAATCTCCATGAGCAGCAGGAGGATCAGCCAATACAATAGCCAAGTTATGCATGTCAGCAAACTTCAAACTTGCCATTGATCTTTGATTTGGACTAAACGATTTTGCAAAAACACACAAAAAAATTTCGAGGATGAGAGAGAGTGGAGAGGGTTTGCGGCCGGAATGAAAAGTGAGGTGGAAAGGGTTTCCAACAGTAAACTCCACCTTTTATACCACTTTTGAATTTTACCTGTCTCCTACACAATATAAGGCACAGTCCAAATCCAAATTAATTTTTCAAGAATAAAGCCTTTTGAGGATTTTAAAATTAAAATAAAATTAAAATTAAACTAAAAATAAAATAAAATAATTTCTAAAATTTAAGAATTAAAAAAAATAAATTTTTAAAAATTATAAAAATAAAATAAAAATAAAAATAAAAATGAGATAAAATAAATACAGACAAAAATTTATCTCAAAATTCACTGAAAATAATTTTGTGATACTGGGATCAAAGTTGTTACACAGCCTTAATTCAATTGTCGGTACCTTCGTCTTCACGTCTTTGTCTGGTCGATTGCCAGTATTGTGGTCCACTTAAACACGAAAAATTGTGACAGAATTAGGACATGCCATTAGTTACAAGACAAAATGATCCGAAGTTCCAAGATAATATTTATTAAGGACCATTCAGCTGACGACGACCAGGGATATTGTTGTCCACCTAAATTGAGCAATGAGATATATAGACAATATGTAAGTGTTCAATTTAAGTTGTGCTGGAACATGTTTCCCGCTTCCTGATATGCTCCAGTAATCAAGGACTTCCAGAATACTCCTTACATCGGGTGAGCTGACAATTATTTAGAAAGAAGATAGATTTAGAATACATATGCTATACACCCAGGTCGGATCTCTTCCAATCATGCAGAAGGTGAAACATATGACTAACTGAAGTCTTAGAGGGATTGAGAAAAAGAATGATGCATATACTATGTACCAGGTCAGATTGTGAGTCACGCAAAGGAGACAATATATGGCTAACAGATAAAAAGAATTGCATAGATAGAAGATGCAGAGAAATAGAGTTGCATATGTTACAGTCCAGGTTGGATCTCTCGATCACGCAAAGGAAGCAACATATGATTAACATGCAGATAGAGAGAAAACAATTTTCTACAGACCTAATTTATCGGAATTCACCAGTAACCCCATCAATACCGGAATTCAGGACAGAATCCGCACATCGAGGAAAAGTTAATCCACGGTTCCAGATACAAGTTCTTTTAATGTGACTAGTAGATTCCCATATATATCTCCCTGCTCAACCTATCCAAGCATCGTATTGTCAGGCTAAAGGGATTTAACTAGGTCAAGATTTGTCAAGTCTATGAATTCCTTAAGTTCAACTTTGCCTAGTCAAGTCCATTTAGAATCTTTTATGCCTACCAACGCATCAAACACAGAGCATAGACAATTTAATTTTAGGTACGTTACGCAGACTCGGATTGCCTGTTATCACTTGATAATATCACTTCCCGACACATCACCTATAAAAAACACTATTAGCAACATATTTTTGATTTTTTGATTTTTAATGTTTTTGGATTTTTGAAAATTTTCAAATTTTTTTTGGTTTTTGGTTATTTCTCCCCCTAAATTTGTACATGGTTGAGAATGAAATTAATAAAATGTGCAAATTTAAACTAACCTAAAACAAAATTTTAATTCTCAACACGAATCATTTTTAAAAATCCCACAAGCACATCAAATCGAGCTTTGTTAAAAGGCTTGGTGAACAGATCCGCCACATTATTAGCAGTGGGAACCTGTTCCAGCTGGATGAGCGAGCGCTCATAATAATCTCTGATAAAATGAATTTTGATATGAATGTGCTTGGTTTTGGAATGTTGGACAGGATTTTTAGTAATTTGAATCGCGGCCTCATTATCACAGTGAATGGGGGTTTCTAGATAATTCAAATCGTAGTCCAACAGCTGATGTTGGATCCAGATAACTTGAGAGCAACAAGCAGATGCAGCAACATATTCCGCTTCTGTTGTTGTGTGGAGACGGTATGTTGTTTCTTACACTGCCACGACACCAGCCTATCTCCAAGGAATTGGCACCCTCCTGATGTGGGTTTCCTGTCAAGCTCATAGCCTTCATAATTACTATCAGCAAAAGCATATAAATCAACTTCAGAATTCTTCGAATACCAAAGACCGACTTTTGGGCTGCCTTTGATATACCGAAAAATCCTTTTGACAGCAATAAGATGTGAAAGTTTAGGATTAGCCTGATAGCGAGCGCATTGACAAAGTGCAAACACGATGTCGGGACGACTTGTAGTAAGATACATCAATGATCCGATCATCGAACTGTAGTGTGTCTGATCTACGGATTCGCTATCAATATCTGGATTCAGCAGGGGTCTTTCAGCCATTCGTGTCGATGCAGGTTTTGCGTCTTGAAACTCGAACTTCTCAAGAATATCGTCCACATACTTAGCTTCATGGAGCGGGATTCCAGTTGAATTTTGTTTGACCTGAAGCCCCAGAAGCATGGTCATTTCTCCCAATGAACTCATCTCAAACCTCTTTTTCCATCACGCCTTTAAACTCTTTGCATAGCTGTGGTATACCCGAAAATAATGTCATCAACGTAGATCTGGACTAGAATCTGATCATTACCAACATGCTTGATGAATAAAGTTTGATCGATAGTGCCACGAGAGTATCCATGCTTGAGCAAGTGCTTTGTGAAAGTCGCATACCACACTCCAAGAGCTTGATGAAACCCATACAACACCTTGTCCAACTTGTAAACATGATTAGGAAGCTTTGAATTAACGAACCCAGGGGGTTGATCAACATAGATTTCTTCCTTCACCTTGCCATACAAGAAGGCAGTCTTAACATCCAATTGGTAAACCGTGAATTTCATGTAGGAAGCATATGCAAGGAAGATACGAATAGCCTCCAAGCGAGCCACGGGAGCATAAACCTTAGTATAATCAAGACCCTCAACTTGTCGAAACCTGCGAACCACCAACCTTGATTTATTTCGCACTATTACACCAGAATCATCCTGCTTGTTTCGATAGACCCAGCGTGTGTCAAGAGACCTTTTGCCCTTTGGTAACTCAACCAATTTCCAAACCCCGAGCTTTTCAAACTAATTTAGCTCTTCATGCATCGCATCTACCCAGCTGGGCTCATTCAAATCCATTTCAACGTTCTTGGGCTCTATTTAAGATGTAAAGCAAGAGTAGAGACATGCATTAACATCTCCACTCTGACTTCTGGTTTTAACTCCATAACCCAATTGACCAATGATGTTGTAGTGACATAAGAACATGGTTTGGCATGCGGAATTAAAGCTTGCACAATTGAACATGGTGATTTGGGTGTTTAAGAGATATATTGAATGTATATGGTGTTACACAAAAAGGATCTAGATCTAGACTACATAAATAACACACACTTACACACTCACTTTTACATCTCTCAAGCACACCTCTACAAGTGGACAAACCCACTATTTATAGAGGTGTTTACATGTCTCTCTCTCACTCTCTAACAAATGGGTCTAAAGGCTAAAGCACCACATGCAAGTGGGTTTTACAAAAGTCAAACATTTACAAAGTCATGAATGAATAACTTTGCAACCCCAACATTCTCCCCCTCAAAGTTAGGAATGAATGCCCCACTTCAAATCTTCCAAAATCAAGCACTACGCGGTTCAAGCCTCAAAGGTGACACATGTCGAAACGAACTTCAATCTTCAATTCTTCCATGACTCTTCAATTTCGGCTCTAGGATGTGAGACCATACAATCCGAGCAGCAACGAATGATTAACTTCAAATAATCACCCCAAACTTGCGCATAAAAACACACCCCAAATATCTTCAATAATACCAAACCCATTTCGAATACATCACTTCCGAACTTCCAATTGCATCATCTCGTAGGCTTTAAAAACTTCAAGATCACTTCGTTCTTCAAATCCACGTAATATGAAAAATTCAAGTTCGAATTTCCATATAAAACTTCTCCCCCTTTTTATAATCAAAATTTGATTATAAAACTCCAAGGAAAAAGAACGTGCTCTATTCGGAATTTTTCATGTCAAAACTCCCCCTTAACATGTGGCATAAACATTGTGCTTCAATCCAAAAAATCCAAAAAATATTGAATTTTTAGCTTCGTTCATGGATTGCTTTTGACAAAATTTCTCAAAAATGGGTAGAAATCATCAATTTCAAAATTCTGCAGTGAACCAGTGCGCCAAAAACAGCCAAATATGTGAAACACACCCCTATTTGCGAAACTGGGTAAAATGTGTAAATTCGCACAAACTGCAAGGACCAGATTTGAAAATTCTGCAATTTCAGCGTTTTATGACCCCATTTGCGAAGTTGGGTATAAACTGTCAAAAATGCGAAACTACAGGTACTCGTTTTGACAATTTCTGCATGTTCTTCAAACTTGCGAAGTTGGGCAACTTGTGTTATTTCTTGAAAAGAGCAGGGACCAAATGCGAAACTCTTGGCTTTCTTCTTCATTGAACTGGTAATAACAGGGAATGCTTCGCATTTTCATTCCCACACCCTTCGCATCCCTTCGCATGTTCCACCCAATTAATCAAATGCGAACTCTCAATTGGAAAATGCGAACCCGATTCATTAGACAAGTGTGTAAATCAAAAATAATTGTGAATAATTGCTGAAACTCATCCAAATGCGAACTCATGTTTTTGTTCTGAATACAGTTCACATAATCATCCATGTTTCTGAATAATTTTGAAATCCCAAATGCGAATTCAACTTTGATCTCATATGCGAACTCAAAAAAAATCCAGATGTGAATGAAACACTTTTATACCAACCCAGTCATCAAATCAAATGCGAACATTATACCCAGATGTGAACTTGCACAAACCAAATTCGCACTCATCGACATCAAAATATGCGAATCTAAAAAACGATTAGTCCAAATTCCATTTTGCTTGACTTCGCATCTATCATCTGTTCTCTATCTCTTCTTTCACAACTCAAGAACGTTCATCAAATCGACTCCAAACATCCGATCAATCAAGAACAAAAATATTCGTACCCATTTCATCAAACCATTTCCAATTCTTCGATCACGATCACAGACCGTGGAACAATTATCCGACCCTAAAATTGAAAATCAAATCTTCGAACATCGACTGATCAATTTGTAAATCAAAGACTTTCAATTCAAAATCACAAATCAACAGTTAAAGGTCGAATCCACCAAAAATCTCGATCAACTAGGAGCCTTTGCTTTTGACGATGATGAAAGAAAATTTGATCTTAGTTTCAGTTCATCAATTAGACATCAAGAACAACATCTACCAAAATTTCCAAAATCAATCGATACAGATATACGAACACAATCCAAAATGATACAGAATGTGAAATCACGATACTTAAATCGAATAAACAATGAACATCAGTCGAATTTTAACATCTGTTGAGTTCGATTTTGACCTCAAAGGTTCGATTTCCAAACTCATTTACCTGTTCAATCGACTATCACAGTTGATTTCTTAATCTAAGATTTGAGTGAAATCGGTTTTAAGAACGAACACAAGAAATAAAACCGATTCATAAGGCTGTTTTAACAATCAAACCAATCGATAATTGATCACATAGAATGAAAAACATGATGACATCGGAACATTGGAAACAAGAACTCAACAAAAGTCAAGAATGTACAACTCGTCAAAGCGTCAGATGATGAACGAACACAATGAAATATGATTCAACACCGATTGGATATGAACAGCAAATAACATGTAATTAGGATCAATTTTTAAATTGATGAACAGTAACGTGTTCTTTTAATTTGGGCTCAATCATTTGATTTATGAACAATGACAAACATATGAGTGGGCTAAATGTTTGGATCGAATGAATCAGTGAATATATTGTGATTTGATAGATTTTGGGCTAAAATTTGATTCAAATGAATATTTGCTAATTTAGAATCGAATCAACCAAACGAATATGAGATTGGATCAGGCTTGATCAACAAAAAATTTATTGGATCAAAACAAATGGGTTTTTCAAGAAAAATTTGATCCAACGAATCAAACGATCAAAAAACAAGAACGCAAAAGCACGAATCCAAATATTATGAGAGATCATAGAGAGAGACTCACCAAAATTGCTCAAAATTGTGACAAATATTGCCAAACCGAGAATCGTTCTTCAAAAATCACCTTGATCTTGAAGACCCGCTCTGATACCAATTGTAGTGACAAAGAACATGGTTTGGCATGCGGAATTAAAGCTTGCACAATTGAACATGGTGATTTGGGTGTTTAAGAGATATATTGAATGTATATGGTGTTACACAAAAAGGATCTAGATCTAGACTACATAAATAACACACACTTACACACTCACTTTTACATCTCTCAAGCACACCTCTACAAGTGGACAAACCCACTATTTATAGAGGTGTTTACATGTCTCTCTCTCACTCTCTAACAAATGGGTCTAAAGGCTAAAGCACCACATGCAAGTGGGTTTTACAAAAGTCAAACATTTACAAAGTCATGAATGAATAACTTTGCAACCCCAACAGACGTTTTTGATCGGATGATCGCGTTGAATTCCTAAGGGTATCTATTGGTCGATATCATTGAATGAAATAGGAAGGCTATGAATGTTGAAACCTCCATCATTTGCTGATTGATCCACATTAGATGAATCTGCTACAAACTAATTAACAATTTCTTCAGGAAAGAGTAGTTCCATAAAAGTTGGATTGATACCGGAATCATCTCTTGACATGAACTATCTTTCAATAGGGGTAAGAGGTGTAGCTTCAGTATCAGGAGTTTCCTTTTGAACTTTAAACTCTGGACTATCAAGTCGAACAGAGGGCTCCCCCCCTCAGATGGAACAGAGGACTCCCCCTCAACCGTTGGAGGTCTGTAAACAACTTCTTCGTCTTCGTCTTCAGAAACAATCTTCGAACCAGAAGAGGATCCATTTGAACCATCTGAAGACACATTTAAGGATTTGAAAAGTGATGTGTAATCAAATAACCAGTCAAGACCCACTCGAGCATCTGTTTCATTCTCCTCCAACCAGGGCACGTCATAGGATTTGACAATCTGCTTAGTCTTCTTGTTGTAAACCCTATATGCGGTGTGCGCAACATACCCTACAAAATAACAATCATTGGCTTTGGCATTGAATTTAGGGTTGGATTCTAGGTGAAGAAGGGTGCAAGGGAAGCCAAATACACGGAAATGACTGACTGAAGGCTTGTGACTGTATAGAATCTCGTACGGTGTCTTCATCTGAGCTTTGTTGATTAAAACGCGATTTTGCACGTAGCAATCTGTGTTAATCGCCTTGGCCCAAAAGAAAACAGGTAATTTAGAACCACAAAGCATTGTCCTTGCAGCATCTTTTAAAGTTCTATTTCTGCTTTTAGCAACACCATTTTGTTGGGGCGTATGAGCAGAGCTGTATTGACGCACGATCCCCTTTTTTGCGCAAAAAATGGTGAAGAACCGCATTCTTGAACTTAGTTCCATTGTCAGTATGAAGCGCCTTCACCTGGTTGTTGGTTTGATTCTCAATCATCACAATGAACTTCTTTATCAGATCAGCAAGCCCATCTTTGTTGGATAAGAAGAAGACCCACAGAAAACGAGAGAAATCATCGATCACAACTAGACAGTATGAACTTCTGTTGATGCTCAGGATGTTGACCAGACCAAATAAGTCCATATGCAATAATTGGAGGACCCGACTGATTGAGTTGACTTTCTTTGGCAGGTGTGGTTTTCTATGATGTTTTCCTTAGGCACAGGACACACACTTCTCAAATGTAATAAAGTCTCTGACAGGTAAGCCATAGACCATCTCATTCTTAGCAAGGCTATTTAGGTTTTTCGCGTTAGCATGACCAAGTCTTCGGAGCCACAACATTGCGTTTTGTTTGGAGACTTTTGAAAATAGGCAACTGACTTGTTCAGGAATGTTATTGTTCATGTCAATAATGTAAGCATTCCCATCCCGCTTAAATTTGACGAGAATCCACTCTTCCGGGATGACAATGCCTAGCTTGAGAATCATGCATTCTTTATCGGTAAAATGGGTAGAATAGCATTTGTCGCAAATTTCGGAAACACTCAACAAGTTATGCTTTAACTCTGGAGCAAAGTTGACATTTTCAAATCTTAGCACTCCATTTGTAACGGTTCCTATCTAAGTGATCTTGCCACCATCTCCGTCCGCGAAGGAAACATATCCCCCACTAAAAGATTGAATGCCGCTCAATTGGGAGATGTCTCCTGTCATATTCCGGGAGCAACCACTGTCGACGTACCAAGGTATGACGACATTCCTCCGCAACTGTCCCTGCAAAATGAGCGGGATCATTTAGATTTGGGAATCTAGGTCATCACTGTCCTAGGTTGCTTTTCACTTTGTTTGATGTATCTTTTAAATTTTCAATTTTGAATCCTCATTTCTAATCACTTCAGAGGACGATGATGATGGATTGGAATTGATTTGGGCATCCAATGATATTTAGGTTTTATAACATTCTCAGGTGGTTTTGAAATAGATTTCTTATTAGTTTGCACTGTGCCTTTGGATGTTCTACTAGAAGTGGTTGAAGATCTAGAACTGCTCTTTGACGAAACCGATCTTGGCGAAGCCTTGTTCGGTTTTGGCAAACTATTTGGAGCTTTGTTACGAAAAACATTTTTATTCTTTTGAAAAATAGCCCTTTTTCTGCTTCAATCATCTTTCCAATCATCATTTCGAGAACGAGTTCTTGAGGATTTTCTAATTAAAGACCTTCCTCGAGATTCGTTCTCTCCTCTTGGTGACATATAGTTCACAAAGATCCTATTTATACAATCCTAACTATATGACCCCCAACACCACAATTAAAACAAATCTATTTATTATTTGAACTTCTACTGCATTTCTCAAATTTATTTTCTTGACAAACACTCTTACTCTTCTCAGAAGAACATGCATGAGAAATAGGTTGTGAGATAAGTGAGGGTGCCTCAGATGGTGTGACTTGTGGAATTGATGGGTTTTCATGAGAATCACAAGCATCAGAATTACCAAACAGTTCATCAAACATATCAAACAAAATTAAATTCAACAGTAGCAGATATGGAAGCATCATACGAAACATTCTCAATTTTAATATCAGAAACAAAAACTTTTTCATTTGAAACAAAAATATCAAAATCAGAAATACAAACAGAATCTCCAACTTCACGCTTTTCCTGATCTAAGGATTGATCTGCAGGGGAAGTAGAAACGTTAGTACTTTCAACATTAATAAATCCTCCCGAAATGAAACCAGATGGCTTGCCGTAAACCATGAATGGTTTGTTGGCAATCTCATCTTTGGACAGGGGTTGATACTGATATGTGTGATTATAAGGAGGAGGTACACTATCGTATCCTAAACCCTTTTGTTGGTTTCGTTTGAACTGCATGCAGTGATCAATCATGTTGGCAACTACCTCGCTTGATCAATCAAATTTTCTAAAATCAAAATTTGCAGTTTCAAATTGTCTCTTTAATGTATCAAGCTCAGTAATTAACTCATCATTTTGTCTCATAACATAATCATAAAGTTCACATTTTCACTATATTCTGTCTGAATTCTCTTAAAGTCCTTTATTTTTGTTTCTAACTGAGCCTTAAGGGGTTTTTGTCCTTTTCTGTGTTAATAGCCCTAATATCTAAGGTCATCTACTTGTCTATGTAATAATTGGATTTCATCATTAAGAAGTTTAACATATTCATTACATGCCTAAGAACAAGAAGGTAGATTTACCTCACTCTTCCTGGGCTCGGAACTAGAATACACCTTCAGAGCAAACTGCAGCTCCATCATTTCTGCTTCAGGATCAGCTGCATCATTCTTCAAGGGAACATCATCAATTTGAGCTAGGTGAGCATTTTCTGGCCGTGAAATATTCAAAGCCTAAATCTGGTCCTCCTAGTCAAAGGATTGAGCGACCATAGCAGTCTCACCATTAACTGCAACACCTGCACGATTGTTTCCCACAACAACCATTGTCCTGTTGTTGTTCATCCTATGATCTGGTTTTGGACACTCAGGAGCAAAGTGACCCGGCTTGTGGCAGTTGAAACATCACAGCATGCCCTTGTTGAATCCTACCTTCTTGTCAGCATTCATGCCCCAGTTGTTCTTCCCTGTCTTTTTAGCAAACTGCTTGGCCCTGAAAACATCCATAGCAATCTGCCATGTAATGTCCATCTCTTCCACGTCTTCTGGATGAATCTGATCCAGGTGAGCAAATGACAACTGAGGTGGAAGCTCTCCAGCTACAAAAGCATTGTAGCAGTTAATAAGCCCCGTGGCTAGAGCCAAATTTTCATCAGTGTCTTTCGAGTTTGAGGAAGAGGCTACAACTAGCACATTTGGAGGGGGAACAACTTGTGGAGTGACAAATGGCTGGATTTGAGAATGAGGAATGGATGATGCAGCAGCGAAGGTCTGAATCTGAGGTTGTTGAGCAGCAAAAGCTTGACCTGAGGAAGACATGATTTATGAGAGAGAATTGTTGGATGAGATTATAAAATTTGCAGTTGAGTACGAGTTCACATGTTTAATATCTCTCTGTTTGTCATCAATATCACAAGCTTTGATGATCACCATGATTTCAGCAAGAGTGACGCGATTCAGATCCTTGGTCTTCTTAATCACAGCAACATTCCTGTCCCATGACCTAGGAAGAGCATTCAGAAGCTTCTTGTTAATCTATGACTTGGTCAAGAAAATCCCAGATATTTTCATGTCAGTGGTGAGAGTTGTGAACCGCTGCAGCTGTGCCTCAAGAGTCTCTCCAGGAATGTAGTTGAACATATTGAACTTTTGTCAAAACAATGTCCTGGCGACTCTCCTTCATATCTTCATTGCCTTCATATACCTCAATTAGGGCTTACCACAAATCTTTAGTTGAAGTATATGATGGGTTTTGGTCATAAGACATCCTATGTGCTCATACAAACCCTAAAGCTTGGATCTAGGTTTCTCTATTGTACATACTTTGAATCCAAGACTTTGAACCCTAATTCTAGCATATGGAAATCAGAATTCACATGTAATTAGGTTTAAGAACATACCTTGATTGTTATATAGCAATAACAATCCAATTCCTCCTTGAATTGACCTTGGAAAGCTGAGAGTCACAAGTGTCACTCCTCTAATGGCTTACAAACACCATAAGCAAGTGGAGAAGGTATAAAGAGAGAGGAGGGAGGTTAGAATTCGTCCTTAGGACCTCTTGGGATGGGTTAGACGAATTCCTAAGCCCTAGGGGATTTATATAGGTGTAAAGATTAAGGTTTTAGTCCTTATCCTTATCTAGTTGCTTGTCCACCAAGCAACCATAAGATAAGTCCTAGAAACCCTTATCCTATTCGAATTCTAAGGGATTTACACCTCAAATTCGTTCACCATATATATAAGATAATCCTTACCTTATTTTGTAACTATCACATAATTACAATTCAGCCCCTCTAGTTTAATTAATTACACTTGATCACAAAATTAATTCTTAATTAATTATTGACCAATATTAATTAAACAAATATGATTTCTCCTTTAATATATTATTCTTATAACATATTAATAAATCATAATAACCTCTCTCTCTTTATTTATTTCTCCAATCAAGTTGCTTTGGTGAAGGCAACCCAAAAGGACCATGCACCATCGGGTCAAGTACATACCAAAATAGTTATGGACTTAGACACTAATCCAACAGTCTCCCACTTGGATAAGTCTAATAACTATTATGCGTATGACTTCGGATCCCGATCTGCAATCGTAGCTTTCCAAAGCCGCTGTCAACTCTGATCATATCAAATACGCGTGTCCTTAGATAAGGGATCATATATTCCTCCATTCTAGATATCATATGAGATATGATTTCAAATCATTCTCTTTGTACTATATCTTGATTCCCGATTTATGACGACTGACTAATTGAACAAATCAAATTAGCCCTAGCCCGGCCGAGCATTTACGTTTGTCATCACTAAATCATCGAGGGGCCCAAAAGATATCGCTTTTATCCTACTTTGAATAAAAGGAACGGATAAACTTTGATACAATGCTCGCTTGCACTCACGCGCCGAATCACACACAACAATATGTTTTATAACACCAAGTTACTAGTGCGTTTACATATTATCAATGTGCAACCGATTTGCAAGATACAACTCACACATCTCGGTTTCAAGAATATAAGATGTTATCGTCTCACCAATCACTCGTGATACAATTCATGGAGTGATCCAAGTGAGCGTCGGTTTAATCCAATGCTCAAATCATATTCGTAAGCACTCATGAACGTTGCAGCAAACATTTGCTTATGTCTAATACTTTTCTAGACAATCCACACACCAATTCACGACAGTCTTCATTCATATCTACTTCCAACATATGAATGACTGTGGCCCGTTTGAATAATTCGATTATTCTTAATAAACTCAATTATTCTGGAAGTCAAAACATGCAAATGTGAAACACAAGAATAATACTAATCCCATATGGCCTCAACCCTTTGAGCATAAATAAAACACCTTTTATTTATCACCATATTGATTACTCATTATTTGTAGTTTCGGGTAATCAACTTCTTACTTGAATTACAACACTTGTCCCATGCTCCTAGCATGCACACAATGTTTACCTATGTTCTTACTTTGTGAAATAGATCACATTGAACACATTTCCAATCATTCTCATTTCACAACTCCAAATCCTTTTCATAAGTGAGAGAATATCAAATTCTTGCTACTTATAGAATATGCTAGATTCTAACATTCTATGCAACGATCTCTTTTGTAATGTCACTGCACCAAAGTCACAAAGACTATTGCCAATGATATTACAAAGTCTTCTATTGGAGATTGTTACAAGACAATTCCATAGACGTGATGTCTCTCACTCAAAGTACTTTCTTTGAACATCCTTTTGCATAGAAGTTTCTAATCTAATCATAGATTTCTCAATATTCAATTCCCAATATGGACACACTTCCATATGTTCCATATGACAACTCATTCTTAATAGAATCTTATCTATTCGTAATGATGTCGATATGGTCCATCCAATATGGAAACATTTCCATATTTTCCAATACTATACTTCCAACTACTCACAAGCGACCAATCCTTGTCGAACTTGGATTGTCCTTTGATAGTTGTTTAATTATTTTAGTCAAAACCAATTCTAGTCCCTTTTCCCTCTAAATGCGCTCGACATTTGGAAAATTTTAGAATGGTCAAACATTAAAGCATTTGCAATCAATCCTATACCCGAAGCGTATGGGACACGATGCATAATGTTTTATTTGCTATGTTCTCAAAATTCGAATTGTGAAGAGGGATACCGTAATCATAATCGAAATTTTAAGAACACACTTTGTACCTTTGACTAAATTTTATTAACATTTCTCAACCTAAACCTTTAGATTTGAAATGAAGCATAATATTCTCTCCCTTAATTATAGCAAAACAACTCTTCAACTATTGCGACTTTGCAAAGTATGACTCATGTTTTCTATAATTAATATTGCTAACCTTGCAATACTTTCCTTAATAATCATACAATCATAACATTTATGCTCCCACTATCATGATGATTATTATAAAACATAACACTTATGCTCCCACTAGCTTCGACATGTATTCATAAACATCTTAACTTTTAGAAAACAATACTTATTGAATTTCTTAAGTTCATGTTTTTAATACTTAGTGCTTTGATAATCTTTTATCAAGGTTTCTTGAACTTATACACATTTGCCTTCGATAGTTCATATGTGTGTCTAAACAATTAAGACTAATTGCCAAACCTCACAATTCAAATTATGGAAAGGGATACCGTAACCATAATCGAATTCGAGAATGCAATTTTACAATCACTATCTTCTTAAATCTTTCTTAGTGAAAGCATTTCCTCACAATCATTTTCATGAAGGAGGAAATCTTATGACACTTAGATTTGAGCAGTGTATGTGTTCCTATCCATGTGAATTTGTTAAAACTAAAGTTTACGACAAATTCAAACTCATATGGACCGAACTTTCTTAATCTTGATTTCTTGTCTTTATGGTAGCACAGCTGCCCACCATGTCTTCCAAGTAGTTAAGCAGCTCACCCTTTCCTATCAATGTACCTTTCATTGATTAAGGTGTTTTGCCTTTTATGCGTTCAAAATGAGAACTCATAGAACTCACATGCATAATTAACTCGATTGGATTGGAACAGAATCAAAATAATGTCAACACGATAGGTTGTAAACCTCAACTTGTGTGCTAGTGATGATCGATAAGGTTTATTTGATTTGTTCTTGAAACCTTTCAAGACCATTAAGACTCCCACTGACTCCTTGACATATAAGATTCTCTTGTCAATAAACATTTCTTGACAAACAAATATTCAAGAGTTAGTGTAGTTTTTATCAAAACACTTCATAAATTGGTCCTAGTTGGTCTTTGTCTTATCCAAGACATCACAACTTTCCACATTTAATGAAAGTTACAAACCTTCTTAATACCTTTCACTCAATGTCACAATCTTAACTTTAAGATTTGTTATTGGAACGAAGTATGATTGACTTATTGATTTAACCATTTCTTCAATTCTTGATTCCTCTTCTTAGACATACAATTGTACTAAGACTCACTTAGAGGATCAATTGAGATATGGTTCTTAATCATTAAGACCTATCATAAAGCATAAAAGGTACTCTCCCTTCATCTTAGAATGGAGTAACTTTTATTTTTCTGCCTACTTGATTCTTCTTATTCGTTCTGCTATTGATTTAAACCCTTTAATCAATTCAGAATTACACCTAATCATGTAAGTATAATCATATTTACTAAACTTTTAGTAAATCATGACGAATATCATTTTTACTCTTATGGTGGACTTGATCAACACGCAACATTGTGTGCTCGATCTCTTAGTCCTTCACTTGACACCTTGTCAACGAATTAGTCTAATTTCCATATATGAAATTTCTCATTCATCGTGCAACCAAGTTGTATGATTCCAAATTTCTGTCCAATTGAAACTTGGGCGATGAGAAAACTCTCCTTATTTGGTAAATTCTCGACTTTTCCATAAACACCATAAATAAGAATCATATCCATTTGTTGTAGAAATATGCAAACACCAATTTTCATAACGATTTCATTGCAAGGAAATAAACAAATAAATAAATAAGTCAAACGAAAATTTATTTTATTTATAAAAGCAGCGGAAAACATTTGTCCTTACAATGCAAAATCCATTGAAAACTATGTATTTCAAAAGAAAATTTTCTAACAACTCTATCATAGCTATCTAAGATCAAAATCTAATCTTCAAGTCCATGCGATCAAGATCCATTCCTTGTGATTAGATTCATCTTGCTCTTTCACCAAGCTTCCTTTCTTTTCACGGATCCTGTAAAACATTCAAATGTAATCTTATTACATTATGTATTAAGAATTAATGAATAGGAACTTAATGGAGTTAGATAGTGGATTTTACCTGAAGCGCAGCCATACTCTTTAACTCTCCCATCTTCTGGACTCTTCAGGCTCTTTGGGCAGACTTGTATCCAACGCCCTTTCTTTTGGCAGCAAACGCAGGTCGGTTCTCCTAGAACGTCCTCGGAAGTATGGTCGGTTGACTTTTCCAACAAATACGCTCCATTGCTTCGCCAAATCATTTCTGATTCAGCAGCAATGAGCATGTAAGTTAGGTCAATGAGGTTGTTGTCATGATCCATCATATAATACTTTCTTTTGAACTCATTATATGATTCTGGAAGTGACTGCAAAACCCAATTCACAGCCAACTCATTCGGGAATGACACACCCAACATTATCAACCTATCAATGTGTGATTTCATTCCTAGAACGTGGGCACACACGAGTTTACCATCTTCATGTTTCATTTCCAATAGGGCTTTATGTTGGATTAGTGTCTAAGGCTGTAACTATATCCGGTTGTGCATGGTCCTTTTGGGTTGCCTTCACCATAGCAACTTGATAGGATGATTTATTGAGAGAGAATAAATATTATTAATATATTATGGGAATAATATAATGAATAATATATTTGTTATTTGATTAATATAAGTCATAGAATTAATTAGAATTAATTTGGTGACTTAAAGAGATTAATTAAATAAAGGGGTATAAACTGTCAATTGTTTGATAGTTAAGCTTTAAACTGTAAATCCATTTGGATATACTATGGACGAATTCTAAGAGGATTAGGATAGCTAAAATCGTCCATTAGAGTTATCTAGGAATGGATTTGGATAGCCTTAAGAGAAGATTATCTGATAGGGACTTATCTGTAATCATTAAGGAATCTACAAGTATAAATAGACCCCATGGCATAGGGAATTCGACACTTCTGATTAAGTAAGAGAATTCTGGTCGAATTCCTTCCCTCTCCTCTCTCCTAAATCATCTTGCTTGCTTTTGGTGTTTGTAAGCCATTAGAGGAGTGACATTTGTGACTCTAGAAGCTCCAAGACCTCAAGATCAACAAGGAACTCAAAGGTATGATTCTAGATCTGTTTCAATGTTCTTGTTTAACCTAATTAGTAATTAGAAGTCTTGGATTCAAAGCATGTTTATTAGAAAGCCTAGATCCGAGCATTAGGGTTTTGCATGCGCACATAGGAAAGTTCTTATGGCAAAAACCCAACAGTGGTATCAGAGCCTAGCTTGGTTTTCTGTAAATTGTTGCTTGATTAACTGAAACAAAACTGCAAAAATTCGAATTTTTGGTTTCTGAGTCATGGACTCGGCGAGTCTCAAAGTGGACTCGGCGAGTAGGCCTGACTCGGCGAGTCCATTTGTGCACTCGGCGAGTCCAGGCGTCAGGAATGGCCAGATTCGGGATTTCTTTGTGTTTATCTTATCTTAACTTACCATAAACTAATTAGATCAACATTAATTCGTTTTTCTGATAAATATAACTATTATCTTGATCTAATTAAAGGTAATTATCAACTAATTAAATATTTAATTTCCTTATATGATAATTAATTAATTATTTTGATTATTTTGGTAATTATCTTAAAAAGAAATCTTGGATAAATCAAATATAGATAATTAGGATATTAATTGTTAATTGGAATTATTTGTTATTTGATCCTCCATGTTTTAAATGTTTAAAACCTACCCTCATGTTTTGAAATTTACATTTGTGATTAAAAGCTTTAATTTAGACAACTTAAATTTCAAACCCTAGATTTTAAAAGTTTTAAAATACAACCCTATACTAATATAATATTACTAGAATAATATACATATGTATAACTAAATGCTAGTCTTACCGTCAGTAGGCCTCATTCACGAAGCCGATCTATAAGGTGGGTATAAGGTTGCGGCCTATAAAATGGCGCTTAATGGGTGTACACTCACACCCACCGCTTGCTTGATTGGTGGAGGGTCGTTAGCCGAACGGGTAGGATAGGGCAACCTCATCCTCTCATTAAAAGTATAATAAGAAATACAAAGTAACTACACATATTTTAAAATTTCCCAATCCTAGTTACTTTAGGAAAAGTGAATTGATGCAATCCCATGAAATTACGCTTTACACCTTGCTAAGATGTTAGTGGAGCGTGTGTGGTTTACCGGCACACTAATTGGTTCTAAGCGAAGGTGGCAAAGGGTGATTCATTGTTTATCATAGTTCGATGGAGCGTGTGTGGTTTACCGGCACATCGAATAGGTGATCGTTACAATGAAGGCACCATGTGAATTTGCATGGTAATTCACACCCGCTTTGTGATCCTCGGCATCCCAGTCACAAACAAGAGGGGCATATCGAGATTTAAACATGCCATTGAATAGTTTCAATGAATCTCATCCGAACCTAGGAATTCTCAAAAACACTTAGGACTAATAGTTTAAGTTTCGTGATGGAGAATTAGTGAATCGTCATTCACTTACCTTCAATTTATTTGCATGTTAGATTACGGCATCCCTTTTTCTAGTATGTAAATGTTATTGTTGGATCCTAGCCCTAATTTTCTTATTGGGTGATAATTAGGGATTCTTATTCTAATCTATCTTTGTCCTTTTCTAATTATAGATGTCGAACGCAAACAACGCTGCTGCTAGTTCTTTCACATTGATGAGCCTTTGCCAAAAGGTCACCTTCGATGGAACGAACTTTAGCGAATGGATAAGATACATTCGCACCATTGCTCGCTATGAGGACAAAGAGTATGTCCTTGATGAGAAGCTCGAGAAAATCAACACCGAAATCGCTACTCCAGCCGAAATCACCGCCTTTGAAACTCATGAGCGAGATGCAACGAAGGTACATTGCATCATGATCGCCACCATGAACTCCGAATTCCAAAAGTCCTACGAGGACATGTACCCGTACGAGATGCATCAAGACTTATTGGAGAGGTACCACCAAAACGCGAGACAAGAGAGGTACGAGATTTTCACTAACATGATTTCCGCGAAGATGGGTCATGGAGAATCTCTTACCGTGCACTTGCAAAAGATGCAAAGGTATGTCGACCGCCTTCGCAAGTTAAATGTTGACTTTGGTGAGGACTTGGCAATCGACATGGTGCTTCACTCTTTACCTCCGATGTACAATCAATTTAGGATGACCTACCACATGAACAAGGAAGAGGTCACCCTAAGCAAGCTCCAAGGTCTCTTGAGGGTTGCTGAGAGCAACTTTAAAGACAAGTCTGTTGCACCTACTCCCAATCCGCCCGCTGCTCCTGTCTTGGCTATTGGACAAGGGAAGGGAAAGAAGAGGAAAGCTTCATCGAAGAACTATCGCAAGGTGAAAGCCCGAGATGGTGCCTCTTCTAGTGGGACCAAAGTTGATCCCGCCAAGCCCTGCTCTAACCCGAAGGAGGCAGAGTGCCACCACTGCCACAAGATAGGACATTGGAAGAGAAGCTGCCCGGATTACCTGCAAGCAATCAAAGAAGGAAAGATCAAGCCATCTTTCGCAGGTATATATACAATCAAATCTAACGATCCTAATCATGCTATTTCTTGGGTTCTTGATACCGGTTGTGGTTATCACATTTGTTCTAATGTGCAGGGACTAAGAAGAAGTAGGGATGTGGAGCAAGGAAGGATCAATCTAATCATGGGGAACAGAAGATCGTCGCCTGTAACCAACATTGGAGTGTATTCCTTAGTGCTTAGGAATAGTTTAGTTTTAGATTTGAACAATTGTTGCTATTCGCCAGAAATGGCAAGAAACATCATTTCATTTCATGGTTTGTTTAGACAAGGATTTAGATTTTCTTTTAATAATGAGAATGGTTCTATTTTGGTTTATCTAAATGGTGTCTTTTACTTTGAAGCTATACCATGTAATGGAATATATGAAACTGTTATGATTGTTGATGACTTTGGAAATGATGTTTTGAATATTGATTCTTCCACTAGTATGGATAAAGCATCCTTGTGGCATTATCGTCTTGGACATGTCAACAAGAAACGCATAGCCCAACTCCAAAAGGATGGAGTGTTGGAGTCATTCGACCTTAGGGAAGATGACACATGTGAGTCTTGTTTGCTTGGAAAGATGACTAAGTCGCCCTTCACAAGTACTTGTGAAAGGGGCGAGGGGCTATTGGACCTAATACATACCGATGTATGTGGACCGTTTAGATCAACCACAAAGGATGGGAACCGCTTCTATGTGACTTTTACCGATGACTATAGTAGATATGGGTATATCTACTTAATGAAGCAAAAGTCAGACACCTTTGAAAAGTTCAAAGAGTTCAAGAATGAAGTGGAGAATCAATTGGGCAGGAAAATCAAGATGCTTCGATCCGATCGAGGAGGAGAGTACCTAAGTCTTGAATTCCACGATTATCTCAAGGAGTGTGGAATAGTTTCGCAATTGACGCCTCCTAGGACACCGCAGTTGAATGGTGTGGCAGAAAGGCGTAATCGAACCTTATTGGATATGGTTCGCTCTATGATGAGTCGTGCTTCACTACCAATCTCTTTTTGGGGGTATGCCTTAAAGACTGCCGCCCATATCCTTAACCAAGTCCCTACTAAGAAGGTTGCCAAAACACCTCACGAAATGTGGACAGGGAAAGCTCCCTCGTTGGCACATATCAAGGTTTGGGGTTGCGAGGCTTTCGTAAGACGAGATACTCACGACAAGCTTGAACCTCGAAGTGAGCGATGTATTTTCATCGGCTACCCGCAGACATCCTTTGGATATCTCTTCTATAGACCGAAGGACAATGTAGTTTTCGTTGCAAGAAGAGGAGTTTTCCGAGAGCGAGAACTCATAAGCCAAGGAGACAGTGGGAGGCAAATCGAACTTGAAGAGATTCAAGAGTCGATGGATGAAGGAACCTCTACCGCTAGCACTCAACCCGAGGAGGAAACTCCGGTTGAACCAATTGACGAATCCTTACCTCTTAGACGTTCCGATAGAGTTAGAGTTCATCCCCAGTTTTATGGCTTTCATATTACTACCGAAGGGGACACGTATATTAGTGATGGTACACTAGTAAATCTTGATGAACCTAATAGCTACAAGGAAGCCATGGCAGGCCCGGAGTCTGTAAAGTGGAAAGAGGCAATGGATAGCGAGATCCAATCCATGTATGATAACCAAGTTTGGAATTTGGTTGATTACGTACCCGGACGTAAGACCGTTGGGTGCAAATGGATCTTCAAGAAGAAGACCGACGTGGATGGGAACGTACACACATATAAAGCGCGATTGGTCGCGAAGGGCTTTACTCAAACTCCCGGAGTTGACTATGATGAGACCTTCTCACCAGTTGCGAAGATTAAATCTATTAGAGTGATGTTAGCAATTGCCGCATTTCATGATTATGAGATTTGGCAAATGGATGTCAAGACCGCTTTCCTTAACGGAAAGTTGGCTGAGGATGTTTACATGGCTCAGCCAGAGGGGTTTGTGGATCCGAAGCATCCGGATAGAGTGTGTAAGCTTGAGAAGTCCATTTATGGACTTAAGCAAGCATCTCGCAGATGGAATCTTTGTTTCGATGAGAAAGTCAAAGAGTTTGGATTTGTACGAAGCGAAGACGAATCTTGTGTATATGTCAAAGCCAGTGGGAGTATAGTAAGTTTCCTCGTTCTATATGTCGATGACATATTACTCATAGGAAATGACATCCCGACTCTGCAGGAAGTAAAGTCCTGGCTCGGGAAGTGTTTCGCTATGAAGGACCTCGGAGAGGCCTCTTACATTTTGGGAATAAGGATAATAAGAGAAAGAAGTAAGAGACTAATTGGACTTAGTCAGAATACTTACTTAGAGAAGGTACTAAAACGTTTTAGTATGGAAAACTCAAAGAAGGGAGAACTACCGATACAAAGTAATGCCAAGTTGAGTAAGACTCAAAGTCCGAGTACCGAAGCTGAAAAAGCAGAAATGAGCCGAGTACCATACGCTTCCGCAGTTGGCTCAATCATGTACGCTATGACTTGTACTCGCCCTGATGTAGCCTTCGCTTTGAGCATGGTTAGCAGATATCAAGGGAATCCTGGCAAAGCCCATTGGATAGCGGTGAAGAATATCCTTAAGTATCTTCGGAGGACGAAGGAATGGTTCTTAGTCCTCGGAGAAAGTGATGACTTGAAGGTACGAGGGTATAGTGACGCCAGTTTTCAAACCGACAGGGACAACTACCGTTCGCAGTCAGGCTGGGTCTTTACCCTAAATGGAGGAGCAGTGACATGGAAAAGTTCCAAGCAGGAAACAGTAGCTGATTCAACGTGCGAATCAGAGTACATTGCAGCGAGCGAAGCGTCGAAGGAGGCAATATGGCTAAAGAACTTCATCGGTGATCTTGGAGTCGTACCTGCCATAAAGGAGCCAATGGAGATTTTCTGTGATAACGAAGGTGCGGTTGCCTTAACCAAGGAACCGAGGGATCATGGTAGATCAAGACATATCGACAGAAAGTATCACTTCATTAGACATCGTGTAGAAGAAGGACAACTCGTAGTTAAGAGGATATCATCAGAAGATAACCCAGCAGATCCGCTTACGAAGGGACTGAGTAGGGTTAAGCACTTGCAGCATGCTAGGAGTATTGGGCTGAAGGATGATATTAGCATAGATTAGATAGTATTAGAAACGTGTAATAGATAAATGTAATTGACATTTGATGATTAAATAAAGGAGTTTTATTTATGAGTAATGTTACTATCTTATGTTAATTATTTAGCTATTGTTTCACTTTGCATGTTTTGACTTCCAGAATAATTGAGGTTATTAGGAATAATCGAATTATTCAAATGGTCCACAATCGTTCATATGTTGGAAGTAGATATGAAAGAAGATTGTCGTGAATTGGTGTGTAGAATGTCTAAATGATGTTAGACATAGCAAAGGATTGCTGCAACGTTCATGAGTGCTTATGAACTAGTTTTGAGCATTGGAATAAACCCGCGCTTGCTGGAATCACTTTATGGAATAAGATATAAAAGGTGATCGCAAGACGATAATATCATATAGTCTTAAAACCTAGATATATGATTTATTATTTGTTAATTGATTGTACATTGATAATACGAAAACGCATCAGTAACTTGGTGTTATAAAACGTATTGTTGTGTATAGTTGGTAAATGAATAAGTAAATGCATATAAGTCGAAGTTTATCTGTAACTTTTATCTAAGAAGGTAAAAGCGATATCTCGGCCGCTCGATGATTTGACTTGACTTATGTGCCGGGCCCGGTCAGAACTAAATTGATGTGTTCGATTAAGTTCTATGTCAAATAAATCAGAGATCGAGAAATCTAAATGCTTGACTAACCATTCCATAGGATTGTCAGCATGATATCTAACAGAGGACTGTACGTTCCCTTATCTAAAGGACAAGATTGATTAGATCAGAGTTGACAGCGTCTTTGAGAGCTACGATTGCAAACCAAATTGTACTTGTATAGTTACTAGACTTATCCAAGTGGGAGACTGTTGGATTAGTGTCTAAGGCTGTAACTATATCCGGTTGTGCATGGTCCTTTTGGGTTGCCTTCACCATAGCAACTTGATAGGATGATTTATTGAGAGAGAATAAATATTATTAATATATTATGGGAATAATATAATGAATAATATATTTGTTATTTGATTAATATAAGTCATAGAATTAATTAGAATTAATTTGGTGACTTAAAGAGATTAATTAAATAAAGGGGTATAAACTGTCAATTGTTTGATAGTTAAGCTTTAAACTATAAATCCATTTGGATATACTATGGACGAATTCTAAGAGGATTAGGATAGCTAAAATCGTCCATTAGAGTTATCTAGGAATGGATTTGGATAGCCTTAAGAGAAGATTATCTGATAGGGACTTATCTGTAATCATTAAGGAATCTACAAGTATAAATAGACCCCATGGCATAGGGAATTCGACACTTCTGATTAAGTAAGAGAATTCTGGTCGAATTCCTTCCCTCTCCTCTCTCCTAAATCATCTTGGTTGCTTTTGGTGTTTGTAAGCCATTAGAGGAGTGACATTTGTGACTCTAGAAGCTCCAAGACCTCAAGATCAACAAGGAACTCAAAGGTATGATTCTAGATCTGTTTCAATGTTCTTGTTTAACCTAATTAGTAATTAGAAGTCTTGGATTCAAAGCATGTTTATTAGAAAGCCTAGATCCGAGCATTAGGGTTTTGCATGCGCACATAGGAAAGTTCTTATGGCAAAAACCCAACACTTTAGTGATATTGAACCTTTCAATTCTTCGATCTTTGGGATGGGGAGAACAATAGGAGGAGGAGGAGGAAGTGAAGCATGATTTCTCGTTCCTCGATTGAATCGTGGAATACCATCTTCATGTGGAATGCTTGTTCCACAGGATTTGGGAAGACCATAGTTGTCGAACTTTGACATCTACAAAACGGGAGAAAAAACAAATTCAAGTTAGTTGATTGATTGAGTCCTTAGTAAATCACCCAAATGAAACACGAAGGCTAGGACCCAACACAATATTCTACAACTCGGGAGAGGGATGCCGTAACCCAAATTGCAGAACATTTGAAGGTAAGTGAATGACGATTCACTAATTTCCACCATGAAAAACGAAAAGAAATTTAAGTTTTAAATCTATGAAAACTCTTGGATCCTTTGAGATTCATTGAACTTTCAATGGCATGTTTAAATCTCGATATGCCCCTCTAGTTTGTGACTGGGATGCCGAGGATCACAAAGCGGGTGTGAATAACCATGCAAACTTACATGGTGCCCTCACATGTTACAGTCACCTATTCGATGTGCCGGTAAACCACACACGCTCCACCGAACTATGACAAACATTGAGTCACCCTTTGCTACCTTTTCTTAGAACCAATTAGTGTGCCGGTAAACCACACACGCTCCACTAACGTCTTCGCAAGGGCACAAAGTGTAATTTCATGGAATTGCATCAATTCACTTTTGCCTAAGTAACTAAGATTGGGAATTTTATGAAAGCATTTAGTTACTTTTATACTTTATCATACTTATAATGGAAGGTTTCGTCATATCCTACCCGTTCGGCTAACGACCCTCCACTAGTCAAGAGTGCGGTGGGTAAGAGTGGATACCCATTCAATCGCCATTTTATAGGCAATTTCCTTAAACACCCCTTATAGACTAGCTTCGTGAATGAGGCCTACTAACGGTAAGACTGACTTTTACTCATACATATATATAATGTTAGACTTTTAATGTTATATATAGTATAGGGTGTATTTTATACTTTCAAAATACTAGGTGGTCTAATTTAACAATTATACCTTTAATTCAATTAAATTGTAAACCTAAACTTTTATGGATTTATTAAATCTCTTTTAATTATACACCTTAATTAATTAATAAAACCATAAGGGTGTGATTTGAACTTTTTCAAAACTATACTAGAGTTTTAGAATTTAACATTCCTAATTAAACTTTTAATCAACTTTTAAATTCCAAAACTTGAGGGCAAGTTTTGAAACATTTCAACACATTAGGGTTTAGAATTTAAATATGCATCAAAATTAAACTATTTAATCAAAATTTAAATTCCAAAACTTGAGGGCAAGTTTTGAAACCTTTTTCAAAACATTAGGGTTTCAACTATTTAAATTTCAAAACAACAAAACTTTTGGGGTTCAAATTTAAACTATAAAACCTAAAGGGCCAAATATGAAACTTTTCACAACAACAAGGATCAAATAACAAATAATTCAAATTAACATTTAATCACATAATTATCCATATTTGATGATTTCTTGCAACATAATTTATCAATTTACTTAAAATAATTAATCAATTATCTTATAAGGAAACTATTATCTTATTAATTGATAAATATCTTCAATTAGATTAAAAATATAGTCAAATATATCATATAATCGGATTAATATTAATCTAACATGATAAGGTAATTATCCCAATGCAAAAACAACAAGAAATCCCGAGATAAGCACTATCTGACGCACCGACTCGCCGAGTCACCCTCTGGAACTCGCCGAGTAGGGCTGACTCGCCAAGTCCAAGAGTGACTCGCCGAGTCAGGTCGAACAGTGAGGTCAAAACACGATTTTCAGTTACATCAAGCATCAATACAATAGAAACCAATCACGGCTCTGATACCACTGATGGGTTTTGGTCATAAGACATCCTATGTGCTCATACAAACCCTAAAGCTTGGATCTAGGTTTCTCTATTGTACATACTTTGAATCCAAGACTTTGAACCCTAATTCTAGCATATGGAAATCAAAATTCACATGTAATTAGGTTTAAGAACATACCTTGATTGTTATATAGCAATAACAATCCAATTCCTCCTTGAATTGACCTTGGAAAGCTGAGAGTCACAAGTGTCACTCCTCTAATGGCTTACAAACACCATAAGCAAGTGGAGAAGGTATAAAGAGAGAGGAGGGAGGTTAGAATTCGTCCTTAGGACCTCTTGGGAAGGGTTAGACGAATTCCTATGCCCTTGGGGATTTATATAGGTGTAAAGATTAAGGTTTTAGTCCTTATCCTTATCTAGTTGCTTGTCCACCAAGCAACCATAAGATAAGTCCTAGAAACCCTTATCGTAGTCGAATTCTAAGGGATTTACACCTCAAATTCGTTCACCATATATATAAGATAATCCTTACCTTATTTTGTAACTATCACATAATTACAATTCAGCCCCTCTAGTTTAATTAATTACACTTGATCACAAAATTAATTCTTAATTAATTATTGACCAATATTAATTAAACAAATATGATTTCTCCTTTAATATATTATTCTTATAACATATTAATAAATCATAATAACCTCTCTCTCTTTATTTATTTCTCCAATCAAGTTGCTTTGGTGAAGGCAACCCAAAAGGGCCATGCACCATCGGGTCAAGTACATACCAAAATAGTTATGGACTTAGACACTAATCCAATAGTATACTCTCGGAAACCTTGAGCAATATCAGGAGATAATGCCATGGTTAGAGTGGCTAAAGCCCTTTCCTGTTCTTCCACCTTTTCAAACTCTTCATCTGTGTAGTTTTAAACAGCTTTGTCAATCACTTGTCCTCCAAACGTCATAGTGATTCTAACAGGACCTCTGATGATGCTTCTACAGAATTTAAAGTCTTTCATTTTAATTTACTTTTCAATCCTGTATTTCCACTCAGGAAAACCATCTACAGACATTAGTCTTGGAATACGCGTAGTTGTGCCCATGACAGTATCAAGTTCGTGAAAGTGGGTTTGCCTTTAAGATTCCATTAGAAATTAAAGAAAAATAATGTCAGAAAGGAGTTTACGGTTGATGTGATTACGACCGTAAACTGCATTTACGGTTGATGAGTTTACGACCGTAAACCGTGTTTACAGTTGATGTGTTTAGGACCGTAAACTGTGTTTATGGTTGATACGTTTACGGATTGGATGTTTACGGTTTAAGTCTTTATGGTTATTGAAGCTTAGTTTACGTTTAACGAAGTTGCTCTGTTTACAGTCCAAGAACACAGTTTATGGTTGACTAATGTTCTTGAGTTTACAGCCGTAAATTGAGTTTACGATCGGCAGTAAACTCCCAGAAGTTCTTCGAAAACACGATTTTGGAGTAGATTAAATCCTTTTAACCACAAAAACACCAAAACCAATCTCGAACAGTAAAGAATGTCAGTCTAAACAACCGAAAACTCGATTGAATGAAGCATTGCACCGGTTTCGCTCTGATACCAATTGTAAGGTCCTAAAACGGATCTTTACCAATGATCAAGCAACAAATAATCAATAGCAATCACAATAACAGTAGAAGAAGAAAAGAAATCAAGCTTGCACATGTTTATTACATAAAACGTCTGGTACAACCCGACAGAATGGACTGTGAACTCTATAGCATCAACAACTAGACAAAGACCTACAACTCCTCTATTTATACAATACTTGGGCCGCAAACTGGGTTTATGACTGTAAACAGGTTTACGGCTGTAAACAGGTTTACGGCCGTAAACTCACTCTTGGCCGTAAACTGCTAAACAACTCCCAAAACACACTAAAAACTCATAATGAACTACTACAATGAAAGCCTAGACCAAACCATTAACTGGTCCCTTCAAAATCTATGTTGGGGTCCACATAGAATTTGTCCAAGGGGTCTTTTGGAAGGATCCTATGGGCTGCTTAAGGACTAAGCAAATGGATCAGGGTTTTGACTGAAACCCTAGTTGCTCGGCTATATAAAGACCCCATGGGACTCCTAAAATCGACACATGTACCCTAAGAAGAGTACCAATCGATTTTGTGATCCCTCCCTCTATCTCTCTCTCTCTCTCTCTCTCTCTCATCCTTCCAACTTGCGCTTGGTGTTTGTGATCTATTAGAATCTTACCTTTCAATTGTAGCTAGCTTGATCTTCAACTTTTGAGAACTTCGCACCTCAAATGTGATGCCACTAATAGATCACAAACACCAAGAGCAATGGAAGAATATTGGAGAGAGGCTAGGGATCACAAAAATTGGTTGGTAATCTTCTTAGGGTTTAAGTGGAGAAAATAAGAGTCCCAAGGGTTCATTATATAGTTGAGCTGCTACGGTTTCAGTCAAAACCCTAATCTGATTGCTTACAATTTAAGCAGTCCACATAATCCTTCCAGAAGGCCCCTATGAATGATTTCTACGTGGGATTCGTCATAGAATTCGTCCATCCATTCTTTAGGGATCCTAAGCCCAACTTTGTAACTATCTTATAATGACATTATCAGTCCCCTTAATTTAATTAATCTCTTTTAACCACAAAATTAATTATTGACCAATATTATTTAAATAATATGATTTCTCTTTTAATATATTATTCCTATAATATATTAATATATCATAATTAACCTCTTTCTCCATAATTCATCCAGTCAAGTTACTTTGGTGAAGGAAACCCAAAAGGACCATGCTACTATCAGGTCAAGTACATACCAAATATAGTTATGGGCTTAGACACTAATCCAACAGTCTCCCACTTAGATAAGTCTAATAACTATAAATGCAAGTACAACATCAAAATCCAATTGGCAATCATAGCTCTCAAAAGCCGTTGTCGACTCTGACACCTCCTATAGATAAGAGATCATGTAGTCCTCCGTTCTCAAGATATCATGCGGAAAAATACATGGAACATAGTCATACTTATTTTCCAGCAGTTTGTTCCCAATTTCTGATTTGTCGGACATAGAACTTAATTGAACACATCAACCCAGTCCTGACCATCCCGACACATAAGTCAACACAAAATCATCAAGGGGCCCAAGATATCGCTTTTAACCTCTTAGGATAAAAGGAACAGATAAACTTCGACTTATATGCTTGTACAATTTACCCATTAAATTGTACACAACAATACGTTTTATAACATCAATTTACTGATGAATTTACATTTTATCAGTGCATAACCAACTCATATATCTCAGTTTCAATACTATATGATATTATTAATCACAATCACTCGTGATTAATTCCATGAAGTGTTTTATGTGAGCGTGGGTTTAATCCAATATTCAAATGTTATTTCAAGAGCACTAATGAACGTTGCGGCAAACCGTTGCTATGTCTAAACGCTTAGACAATCTAGAAGCCAATTCATGACAGTCTTGTCTCAATACCTACTTCCAAAGTATGACCGACTGTGGATAATTTTGAATAATCTTATTATTATGGAAGTCAAAACATGCAAAATGAAACAATAGTAAACAGTTGACACAAAACAATACCTTTATTCATACATAAAACTCCTTCATTTAATTATCAAATGTCAATTAGATTTTATCTATTACAAGTTTCTAAATAGCTATCTAATCAGTAAAACTAATATCGTCCTTCAGCCCAATACTCCTACCATGCTGCAAGTGCTGACGCTACCCTCTTCACTACGAGGATTCCCTCTTCTACCCGATGTTTGATGAAGTGGTATTTTCTGTCAATGTGCCTGGATCTACCATGATCTCGCGGTTCCTTGGTTAAGGCGACCACACCTTCATTATCACAGAAAATATCCATAGGCTCGTTTATAGAAGGTACCACTGCAAGGTCTCCGATGAAGTTCTTTATCCATATTGCCTCCTTCGACGATTCGCTCGTTGCTATGTGTCACAACTATCATTTTAGCTAGGAAATTCTATTCCTGTGTAACCATTCAACTATTATAAAATTTATATTCTAAGTAAATCTCACTCAATGCACATTTAGATTCACCATTCAAGTTTATCAAAGAGTCTGAAGCCCTAAGATCCATGGTGTAAGCCCATATTTGACTAGGAGTTCCTTATTGGTCCTAATGGACCAATAAGCACCCAAATTCAACTTCAATGGACTTAGAATCCCTAATTGGATTCTAATTGGACCCAATTCATTAATTTAAAAAATTTTGGACCATTTTGGGTCTAGAATGATCCATTCTAACCCTAATGGGCCTTATTGGGCCATAACTAATCCAACTAACCTTAGTGAGCCATAAGCCCATTCTTTTACTCGAATTGGGCCGTGAATGCTTCCAAGAGCCCAATGGGTCAGGAAAAACCTTGTGTTTAGGATCCAAATGTACTAGCTAAAGTTAATGGGCCCAAATTACTCCATCATTTCTTCTTTTCCCAAAATGTCGGCCCATGTATGAAACCAAAAAAAGGGGGCAAGAAGAGATTGGGCGGGGGGGGGGGGGGGGGGGGAAGGGTTGACTTTGGAGTGCCACCTCCATAATATCCAACATATATCAAGGTGAAGACCACCCATGCATCCATGCTTGTCACCTCATCTCTCTCTCTCTCTCTCCCATCTCTTCTTCTTCTTGGCCGAATGCAACACACACACACACTACACCAAATTCTGTCCATTCTCTCAAGGATCATCCATCTTCTTCTTCCAAAATTCTCAAGATCTAGCTTAGGTTTCAAGAGGATTTTCTCAAGATAATCATCATTCTTGGTAAGCCTTTACACACTCAAGTTTTATAACTCCATCTTCATGATAGATCACTCTTTTAAACAAAGGTTTTTGGTGATCACACTCCTAGAAATCTTCTTAAGTTCGAGATCCACTCAAGGGAGTTGCTAGGGCCGAAAATCACTTCATCCTTCCACTTCTTCTTCCAAAAACCGAAATATCAAGCAAAGGTGAGTTCATACCCCCTTGTTTCCGGTTTTCATATGATTTTTCAGGGAAAATGCAAGTAAAATGTGTAGATCTATGTGTTATATGCATGTTTTGTGTGAATTCTTAGTTTATTTGGTGAAAATAAGTTAGATCTTAGTGAATCTAGAAATTTTAAGTATGATGTAGCATAGATCTAAAAACTACAACACTATATACATCATATTATCAAGCCAAAAGTAAACACATGTTTAAGATGCAAAAGAATTCAACAAAAAGCTTGTTAAAGGTCAAAATTGTCAAGAAAACAAAAGATAAGGGTAAAAAGTGAAAATTTTGTTTTTAAAAGGGCCAAAAAGGTCCTACATGTAATAAAAGGTATTTTTATGCTAAACATGCTTTTAAAATGGTCAAAAATGAAATTTTAAGCTTACTGGGCAAAACTTTTGGGCCTCACGGCCTTTGGGCCCAATTTGCGAAAAAAATGAATATTTAAGGTTTAAAAATGTTATTTGGCTAAATTTTGAGTCATAAACGTAAATAAACCAAATTTAGAGGTGAAAATATCAATTATTTTCAAATTGGACCAAAAATATAAAGTTTTCCAAAATTGGGCTGAAAGTGTAAACTTTTACCAATAAGGGGCTGAAAATGTATTTTTCTGCGAAACAAGGTTTTAAATGTGAAAATATAACATTTTTGGTTAAAACCGTAAATTTATAGATATTTGGGACAAAATTGCAAACTTTTATAAATTATGTACTAAAGTGTCATTTTTACAAAACTTTGGGCCTAATTTAAAACTTGAGAATTGTTGGCCAAAAATGTCGTTTTTACAAAAAGAGGGTTTTTATCAACCATCTATTGAACTTCAAGTCAAAACAAACAACAGAATAAAACAAAACGAACGAAATACGGCAATAACTATTTATTGGGCCTAATATACACGGTACTTGGCCATTAGACCCTAAGGGTCCAATTAAGTGTATATTGAACCCAATGCTTTCCATGATGTGTTTATTGGGTCTTGCGACCCATTTACATGTTAATTTGGGCCCAAGGTATTAGATTACATGTTATTGGGCTTTTGTCGCCCATTTACATGTCTATTAGGCCTAAATTACCCTCTTACATGTTATTGGGCCTTTGTGGTCCAACTACATGCTAATAGGGCTTTGAATGGAAATTTCACATGTTAATATGGTTGTAACTATACCTTTGAGAAATCATTAAATGTCGAATACTTCTATATGTACCTTTCGAATACAAAAACATACTACATATACGTAAACGTTAAACATAGAACTTTAAGCTATAGATATTATTCAGTTTAAGAGTAAAGTAATTAACTTCACCTGTTCAATGCAATTGATGATGTCGTCGTCTGTTAATTTGTTTCCACCCAAATCAGTCACATCCAAGACTACAGAAAGTAAGATTCAAGATGTTCAATCAACAAACAATTTTAAAAAGAAAAAAAAAATCATTGATTCATATACATAAGTATTAAAGGGTAAGTCAAAAGGCGTCATTTGTAAAAGCATTTCTGCATATATGAAAACCAAAAGAGTACAAAAGTCAAATTGCAATGAAGTTATCTTGTTAAGATTATAAAAAAATGTGTAAATAGTAAATACATACATGCTTTTAGAATAGCTATCCTTGTCTAATATCTTCACTAAAACTTTTGTTTCATACTTCCATTCCATTTACCAACTGGATAGGTTCCCTGTTAAAATGACCAAAATGTCCATATAGTATCATTAATATGATGAAAAGATATAAACTTTGAACTAAATATAAAGCACAAATCACAATCTTGCCTTTGAGATGCCATCACTTTTGCCAAATTGAAGCTCTAGGGGATTGAGTTCCTACTCTGGAACTTCTCTAGGGTTTGCAAGAGTCATTGGGGTCTTTCAAGTTTTCTAGCCGAATTTTAATGTATTAATTATATGATCTCACATTAGAAATTTTCAATATATAAAAGAATTTTAATGGGAAATATCGGAACTTTGGCTCCTCTACCCTTCAATATATTGTAAGTTTCAACGTTTCCATAGTACTTTGCATTAGCACATGCCTGTCATTATGGAAAGTTCTTGAACAAATCAGTAAACAATCATGAAAAAAACTTATTGTTTTAGGGTAGAAAGTAGAAGGAATAGACATATCATATGTGGGAAAAAGAGGAACATGATTTGTCTAACATTTAACCTAATAGATGTCAAATTTCAAACTTTCACCAAACTAATTGGACAAAATTGATGATCGAAAACAAAAATGGAGAGGGAAATTGGTGATTATTTTGATCAGATTGTTATTATTTGAAATGAGTCGAACATGATAACATGATTTCAGTGATGAAAGCATGGATATACCGTGCTTCCCCACCGATCATGGTCATCAATGTTGGCCTTAGGATTCAACAGAAGCTAAACAACCTCAACCTGCCCTTCATAAGCTGCAATTTATGGGCATTCGTTCATCAAATAAAAATTATAAATTGAAATCTGTAGAAGATAGGGGTGAATACATACCTCTGGTATATGAATCATAGAGAATAATCCAACCGAAGTAAAGAGGCCGAAAATCATCGTCCGACTGGTTGATGCTTCTGGATACAAATAAGTGAGGCGGTGATTATCTAGATTACATAAACAAATGGAAAGCTTTAGTAGGGATGGACTAAAATCGAAATCCCCAAAATAAAATCCTTACCTACCTAACTCTGATATCAGCAAACAAAACCCAAGAATAGAAACAAACAAATCACATAAATCAAAACTACATAATGAAAACAGAGGAATTCAGAAACTAACACAACTCGTTCTTTATACTCTCTAGTTGTCAAGAATCGTCCATCTTCGATATCTCCTCTGTTTCGAACTGGGTTACAGAGGAAGCCGACAGAGCAAGTTGGTTGGAGGGCTTCTACGGTGAGGATTGGTGGGTGCAATGAAATTTCTGAACAACTAATTGGGAGGTCGAGAAGGCAGAAGTATATGAAGCATGAAAAATGAAGAGTGATTGAAAGAGGAAAAGGGGGTACCGGCACCTGAGATGTTTTTCAAAAACCATAATCGAGCCCTAATCTGACACGAACTGAAGCAGACGTAGCGATGGCGGTGCTCAATCGCTTCTTACAAACTCTCGGAACGACAAATGGTGGTAGCGGCGCTGATCGATGCTTTTTAGGAACATCGACATGCTGAAGAGGTTGGAGGTGGCAGAATTGAGCCTTAATCTGACACGAACTAAAGCAGACGTGGCGATGGCGGTGCTTAATCACTTCTTACAAAGTCTCGGAACAACAGATGGTGGTAACGGCGTCGATCGATGCTTTTTAGGAACATCGAAATGCTCAAGAAGTTGGAGGTGGCTCATCCCACCAAAGGTTAGTGGAGTTTCGATCGTGTGTGGTTGATGGCAAGAAAGGTACGAAGATAAAAAAATATGAGAAGAATCCAGAACATATCGATCTGATCTATTGAATACAGTGAGGGAAGAAAAAGATGTGGTGGATTGCTAACACGTATACTCAAAGAATATACCTAATGTCAAAATATGCACCCCTTAAAAAAATATACATAAGGGACCACTTTTGCCAAACTGTTCACCAGTTTACTATTCATGTTGGAAGCCAAATTTAATATATATATATATATATATATATATATATATATATATATATATATATATATATAATGATTAGTGATTCTTAAAGAATAAAATTTGTATTCTTTAGAAAATGTTATTATTGATAATATGTTGTATAGTTCTTTAAGCATTTAATTTTAAAAAATATATTGAATGTAACTATATTTAGCAAGAATAATTTAAAAAATATATATTTACTAGCTTATGGTAGCTTTTTTATCATTCTGACAGAATAAAATCGGTTATTATTAAAAATTATATATTAATTAAATTTGAATTAATTTAAAATATTTAGATTTTTAAAAATAAAGAAAATAATTATCCCTAAAAATCCGAATATTTTCTTTTTTAATATAGGTTAATTGACTAAAATGCCCTTATGCTAAAATTTGTGTGATTATATGGTACATGTTATCCTATTGTAATATCATAGACCCTCAGATCATGACCTTTGATTTTATTCTATTTGGTGGTCCAGATCTGTACATTCTGGCACACAATAGTTAGTAAAAACAAAATAACCTAAGCCTATATATATATATATATATATATATATATATATATATATATATATATATATATATATATATATATATATATATATATATATATTAAAAAAGAATACTAATAAATAAAAGGATGATGCCATTTTTAGAAAAATTTAACACTACTTATAAAATAAAAGATAAAAATATTGTATTTGGAATACTTTTTATCCTATTAATATATATATATATATATATATATATATATATATATATATATATATATATATATATATATATATATATATATATATATATATATATATATTAAAGTTGTGAACAAAAAGAATAGTAAACTTGACACATTTTGTCCAGGTTTAGTCCCTTCATTTACATATTTGGCCCCTGTAATTTTGTTTGTCTTCCATTCGATGTGTTAATCCGTCACTAGGGTCAATTTTTTTCTGCTTTTGGTGGTCTTTTGTCATAAGGGATTAGCATAATTGGTCCTCTGTTTATGTCTATATTGTCAATTCGGTTTTCTCTTTACAATGGGTCCTTTTATGTAATTATATTGGACCTCCTCGTAAATGGTCGGTCAATGATGGATACATGTCAAGTTTCTCCTCTAATTTCGTCTTCATCGTCAACACACGTTTCAATTTTTTGTTTCACCGTTTTTCGGCCCAATGAAATCCTTCCAAAGCATCGCCTCCACCACTTCTCTACCGACTTATACTCTAGGATGTTTAACAATCGACCCCCGTTTCTTCTTCCTCAAATATCATCGTTGATTTCATCCTCTTCTCCAGCCCTAGAGTACTTCATCGTTCCTTTCCCTTTACCGCTTCCTCTTCCACCGCTACGTTTACCAATACTTTTTTATCCACCGCTCTGCATGTATACAAAATCGCCTTTGCTTGTCTCAAGCTCCGGAATCGCTAGCCACCGTGGAATCGTCGAAGCTCCAGACACCCTTCCGCCTGTCCATGCCCTTCCGTCAGTCTTTACAACCTTCGTTTTGCTGAAAATCGTCGACTGTTCTTCGACTTCGTGTATACTCGAGTGTGTAAAATCGACCGGCGGTCGCATCCCTTCTCTAAAATCGAACCACAACGCCCAGGTAAGTGGTAATTTATCGTTTTTCTGCCCTAATTTGTCATACTCTATCCAATATTCTGCCATAATTCGTCATTTGTGATTTGCTGACAAAATAAGTAAGAAAATTACTTATTTACCCTTTTGTTCTGAGCATTGCCAAGTAAATCGGGTCCATTAGACCCTGGTGACAAGCATGTCGGCTATTTGGATCCAAGACAACCAGGTTAGGTTTGTTTCTTTCTTTTTAAAAGAATTATTAATGTAGTAATTATGCTAATGACGTCTTTATTATAAATAGTTCATGTAACAATTGCTGACCCATCAAAGGATTTGACTTCATATGGGCTTGGGAATGTGGACTGGAAGATGGAGGTAAAATTAGACATGTCTGCTTTGGTGATTGGGATTGCCTCAAGTAAAATGAGGCCTAAGTTTATGTTAACCAATTATCCTTAATATATCTGCATCGTTACTTCATTACATATGTGGGTCATAATAATGTGGTATTTTTTATGCTAATGAATTGTTGCACCTATGCGAGCATTAAGAAGATCCATGTGCTCTTTTGATTCACAGGAGAATATTAGATTACACCTATCCATTCTAAAGGCACCCAGAAATATGTCCACAAGTGATGTCTCGACAATTGGAGGTCAACTAGGGTAAGTTTTTAAAATATAGTATATGATATTCTAGATTATATGATGAAAATAATCTTGATTATGTAATCAGACTAAAAAAAAAAAAGATTATGTGTATTTGGTTAATATTCCAATGAAGATGACTTTATAAAACGTTATCTTCATGAGTTGTGTAAGGTAATTTTAGTTTCAATAATGAAAGTTTGTCCTTTTGTAGGGTTGATAGTGAAGGATAGCCTTCGCAATTGGCACCTATAGATGTTTTTGTGTGTATAGTGGATCCACTAAAAGAGCCTCCTCTCATCACTTACAAACACAATGCGGAGCATGGGTTCCTTACTATTACAAACACAATGCGGAGCATGGGTTCCTTACTATTTTAAAGTATTAAGAAGAGTAACAAAAATATTAGAAAAGAATTTAGTACATTTCATCTTAAATATAAGATTTTTTTTTTATATAAATGTACCGTTCAAAAACTAAATATTATACAATTTCAAATGTGGTAAAGGCAATATATTTTGTATTTTAATATATATAGTAATTCACTAATATATATATATATATATATATATATATATATATATATATATATATATATAACTTTATTTTTATTAAAGAAAAACTAGTAGAAAGGGATTAGTGATAAAACGAATGATGTTGTATTTAAATAATGTTATAAATGTTTTAAAGCGTAAGAAAGTAATAAAAATACCAAGGAACTAAAATACAATTAAACAAATTCATAAACTTATGTAAATTGATTTAATAAAAAAATATTATATAATTATAAATAATTTATAATTAATAATTAAAGGTGAAATATGTTATAAGGGAAACCATAATGAAAGTAAAGTAATAAAGATTAATTTAATGTTAAAAGTATAACTATTCAAGGGGATGAATTGACATTTAGAAAGTATGAAACATATAAAAGGAACGAACGTTTGGGTGTAAAATGACGATTGCTGAAAGTACAAGGACCATAAATTCAAAATGGTACGTTATATGCAAAAGATAAAAAAACAGCGAGTGGGTGAAAAGAAATAAAAGAAGCACGTGATTAAGGTTTTTTTATGGGGTAATTTTTTGTGTAAACTAGATGAGGAGCCCCGCGTTGCGGGGCATGAAGCTAAACAGATATGATCAAAAGTTTACAGGAAAGACTTTCAATAAAAACAGGAAAGATTTTTTAAATTTGAAGTACAGTGCTATTCACTACATCTATAACCTAAAAATGGAAAACTCACAGTCTCACGGTGTCGTCAATAAGTACTTCAACCTTATATCACGTTGCCGATTGTAGACTTGGAATGTCCCTTGCATTCATCCAAAGTTCAGATGTCTCTGCATGGAATGGAATCAGTCTTTGCATTCCATTGTAAGAATGGGATGAGTTTTTTGTATTAAATATATTAATAGCAATGAGCTTTACCTAAGGATTAGGGACATAAACATTCCCATCTTTGTACATAAGCCAGGCGGAATCATCAATTCTGGAGGCTTGCTGCTGTTGTTTTTGTTGCTGTTGTATCATGGGAATTGTCTTTATAGGAATGGTGTTAGCCATATGAGAACTAAATCCCTGTATGGAAAAAAAAACACACAAATGATCAATTATCAAATCAATCATTTTTTAATCAAACCATCTACATTTTTTATTTTACCCATAAATCCAATAAAATACATTTTGGTGAATTTCGCTTCACGCTGTCAGCGACTTTAATGAAGGCGATGAACAGACACTGGAGATTTGGGAGGAGTTCTGTCATTACTCCTCCCGCCACCCTAATGGAAAATCGAGGGTTGCATTGGCAGCAAACTCGATATCCCAATTTGGCGAAATTTCATCCTCCCTAATAAATAAATTTTCTGCTACTTGTCAATTTCTTAGATTTTTTGTTCGGTTTATTCTCTATAAATATTCTTTCATAAACTATTTGTTTATACTTTGAACACGACATCAGGTTAAAGAGGGTGTTTTTGTTTGAGCATCGTTCTTGAAGGAGATTTTTGATGATTTTGTCCTTAGTCATTTGTGCCCACCCAAATAATGGACCATTCATCTTGTTAGTACTTTAGTTGCACGATCGAAGAACACATCGGTTAGCACACACATACATCACACATCACACAACACACAAACAACAGACAAATAAAAAATACCAATGTACTTTGGATATTATAAATAAGGTGCGGTGGTTTGTAGTTTTGAGTATATACCCATATATAGCACTATACTTTTATTTTTCAATATTTGACAAAATAGAAAATGAAAGTATGGCGTTATATTGAACAAAAAAATGAAAGTAAATTGATATTGGTAAAATAGGAAATAAAAGTAGGTTGCTATTTATTCCTGATCTTGTTCCTATTTTTTGATGTGATTCTCATTGGAAAAAGACAATCTTGGGCTTCTACCACGGTTTTCACCTTATGCAAATAAAGCACAAGAGATGTTCTAAACAGTCCAAAATGGAAACTTTTTTTTATCACTATTATTAAAAAAGAGGGGAAAAATGTTATACTTTTGGGTTAATAGATCATTTGGATTTGATCTAGAGTTGCATAACTTTCAAATTAAAAACTAATTGAACTTGGTAATAGGTCCTAAGAAAATATTAAATAAGAACGTATATAACTACAAAATTGAAAAATGGTAAAGAGCTATGAAACTGTGTAATATGTAATCAAATTTTCCAACCTTGAAATAAACAGACAAATATTGAAAAGCAAATATAAAATCAATGAAATCAAGGAATAGAAAAAGTAAGTTGCTATGTGAGCAATGTGAGCAGATGTACCCTCTTCTTTACAACATGAACAAAACATGAATATTAAATTTGGAAACTCCAATTAAACATAAAACTGATTCATAATCTCTTATTAAAAAAAAGGCTTTTGGTAGTATACCTTACTGTAATGATAAAAGTTATGGAAAGCAGCATCAACTGCCATTCGTGGCAATCATATATTGGAGTCCTGTAGTGTACGAGTGAAGAAGGATCTGATTGAAAATTTGTTCCAAAAGAAGAAGATGATGAAGTCGAAAACATTAAGCTTTCAATCCAGGTAATTACAATGTCATCATACATTCATATTTAATCTAGACTAGAAAGGTGCTTACCTGTTCAACATAGGAAAAACTGGAACCTACGAAATCAATAAATAAGACTCGAACCTGGGAAAGAAGAATAACATAATGGTATGAAATCAAAAGAAAATAAATATCAATTGGTAGATAGAAATCATGAAAAGAAGAACCTGACATGATCCATCTTTGGGTATTGACCCTAAAGAAAGATAGTGCAATAATTCAATAAAGGAAAAGATTAATCCATTTTGAGTCACTCCTTTTCGCTTTCCCTCTTTCTGATTGATTTATGTCTATTGAAAAAAATGGTGAACCCCAGAAAAGTGTCTTTTTCGGCTCCTCGCTCATCGCCGTCACCAATCAATGTCGAAGAGTGCTATCTGTTAATTGTTAAAGTACCGGCTTGAATAAGTGAAAGTTTTCAGCAAGAGCAGTAGAAAGTTGGAAGGGTGATCCTCATTGAATCTGAAAAAAAGTAGTCTTTAAAGTAGTTTACAATAATAATAAGAATTAAATCGGTCCTTCATTTCAGAGTTCTTCCTTTTAGTCGGCTCTGATTCGGATTCGTTTAAGTGAAAGAGTAAAGGCAAGCTGGTGAATATGAGACGGGTGTTCCACGTCCGATCTGGAACTACACACATGCAGAAGGAAGGAGGAGCGAGTTGAACCTGCGTAGAACTCTATTGACTCAATGAGAAATAAAATTTTGAATCACCGAAAGGAGAGACGTAAAAAGTTTACCTAAAGATCCACTTGATCCTGGTTCTTAATAGGGCTCACAATTCCAAGTATCCTCCAATCTTGGTGCACGCTGTATAATATTTGTCAATTCTTTGCAAAGGAAACATGTTATGAAATTTACTTTTAGGAGTAATAATCATTCATTAGTGACCTCATTTCAATAATTTGGCTAAATTGTTAGACTTTTCCTTATTAATAGTATCCTTATACATAAAACCCAAGTTTATCAAAGAAAAGTAACCAACCAAATCTGTTATTTGCACCTCTATCACCTTATCCGTTGGTAAAATCCCAACCAAAAAAAGTAACTTTCCAAGAATCCGAGCTACCATAGTTTTACCTATATACAATGCAATTTGGAAATTACAATTTTGCCCCCACAATCCCAAATTACAAATAGAAGGTTGTTGATGGTATATAAGTAATTTTACCTGTTCCTGTTCATGTTGTTGGATTACCAAGGAGGGACATATGAGGTGGTCTACGGGTCCCAACTTTTAAACCAAGGGCTCCTCGCCTTTCATCTAAAAGCATCCCTTTAGCCCATTTTCTAAGTTGTAATTTAAGCTCATGACGCCCTACTAAATTGGATAATTCATTTTCAAGTACATCCATTTTACCTTTTGTTTGACTGCATATGGATGATAAAGATTAATTTTTTTAATCAAGCTTAGATTATATTAAAATTATAATGCTCAATAAATGACATAAACAAAGTACATACATTTGCTTTAGCTTCAGTAGAAGCTCCATGAGTGTCACACCCCAAAACCGGAACGGCGGAAACGTTCTGGGGTGGATGACGTCATGTCAAGTATCACAACACATGCATTATAGTAATCAAAGTACAACAAAACATTGCATTAATAGTAATAATTTTACATGGTTACATTACAATACATCGAAGTAATACAAGTAAATATAAGTAAGTACGGCATGGCACTAAGCAATCTTCATCAACTGCTCCGGGGATCTACCTGTCTAATGCTCACCTGAGAATACAAGTTATTTGAAAAGCGAGTATCAGCATTTTTACAAATGGTGGTGAGTTCATAAGTATTTAGTGACTTTTATTCAAATAACTTTATAGAGTAGTAGTTTAAGTGTTTACTGTGTATTAGAGTTCTTTCCAGAAAATCCTATATTTTCTTTAATAAAGCAGCCTTCTACCAAGACTGGTCAGTGTTATGTGGTAAAAAGTCATTTTCCCTAAATTGTCATCATTATCAAAATACCGAATTTGATTATTGAGGAAAGCAAACGACATCAGGGAATAACATATGCCTCAGCAGTGAGGACTGCTGACTAAGGCAAGGAATCATAGACTCCAGGAAAGTATCGAACGAACGACACGCCCGGTTCAGTCTAACAATGGAGGCACAGACCCCAGAAGGTACCAAATGAAAGGTACAACTGGTAAGGACTGAAACAGTGAATACAGACCCCAGACAGTATCAAATGAAAGATACGTCTTGTAAGGTCAAAACAGTGAATACAGACCCCTAACAGTATCAAATGAAAGATACGTCTTGTAAGGTCAAAAACAGTGAATACAGACCCCAGACAGTATCAAATCAAAGATACATCTTGTAAGGTCAAAACAGTGCGACTCTGAAAATGAGTTACCAACATACAGTGTAAATTGCTGGTGAAATACCGTTACCTTAAGGCCAATGAATTATAAGGTAACCTGGGATACTCGTAACCATACTGACTCGAGTACCAGACGCCCTACAAGCGTCTAAAATGTGACATTTGTCACCCGTTGGCTTGGTAGGCCGGGACTGTAGCTAGCAGTCTGGATGCGGGGTTGTCAATCCCATATAGATCTATACACACAATGTCCGCTCTCCCTACAGGAGACTCTGGTTACCAACTAGACGACGGAGAAGGCCGTGTGCTGAAGATGCATCCCAAATAGTGGGTAGAGACTTCCAAATAGTGGGTTTCTAATGTAAGTGTTGAACTAGAGGTAGAGACTCATAACTGAACTGGCTGAAGTAAACCCATATGTCTATGCTTGTGTAGATAATATATAACTAATGAATCAAACGACCTTCGGATTGACATCCGATCCCACCAGACCACATATTAACGAAGAAAAGGAAATAGGGCGGACAAGCCTTCCTAAGTACTTCAATCATTATTTATATGCATCTATACAAGCACAAACATACATCTAACTACGCTTGAGTGTGTATCAAGTGGAATCATACAGTGGGGAATAACCGACTTGTGAAGTATAAGCGTACAGTGAAATATCCGAGTCGTGAAGTATACGCGTACGGTGAAATATCCGAGTCGTGAAGTATAAGCGTACAGAGTGGGATAATCGAATCGTGAAGTATAAGTGTACCCAGTATAAGTGTATCACGAAGTGGAAACGACAATAAGTGAAGTAAGAGCGTCTATCAGGTATAAGCGACTACAAGTATAAGTGAAATAGAGACAATAACAGGTATAAACGCATCACGAAGTGAAAGCATTACCGAGTAGGAGTTTAAAATACATGAAAGCGAAGCAGCGATAACTAACAAGTAAAAATATACAACGTGCAATGGAACTTTGATGAAAACCTTGGAAAAACCTTTATACTCAGGAAAACTCGCATTTGGTATTCTTTGGTAAAATAAGTGTGAAAACCTTTAGAAATCTTTGGAATCTTTCATAAACCAGTTTAAAATGAATTTAGGTAAAACAGTATAAGTCAGAGTTTTGAAACGATTGAAATCCCTTTTGAAAACCATTATAGTGTCCTACTCGGTTAAACAGTGTACAATGTGGTAAAATCTTGTGCATGCGGGTTATCAATCACATGTGATTGATATGATAAATGGCATGTTTAACTTGTATTCCCCCCTATAAAAACATGTAAAAACATTTAAAACGTTCATTCAGGGATATGAACTCACCTGGTGTAAGTAGGTCCGACGAAGGTGTCGTTTGGGCGTTCGGTGTCACGTAAAGACTTGAACACACTCAATGACCTATTTAACCTATGATAACATATGTTCACATACAATTAGTATATTTAATACTAATTAAACAAATATACGCACTCAAAGGAGCGGAAAACACTTTGGTTAAGTGTTTGGGTGTCCCGGGTAGCGTCTAAAGGTGTGTATGGCTAAGGAATGGAGTTTACTCTCCGAGAGTAAACTCTCAAAGCTATGTTTACGGCCCAGGGACATCTCACCATGAGTTTACGGCCATGAACTCATGGTGAGGGGTTCTAGTGTGTTTCAAAGCTTAATCTTGTTAGTGGGATTTTTCTAAGTCCAATTCCAAAAAGGCATGAGTGGGTTTAAGGCTCCTACGAGCTTCTTTAGGGAGTTTACGGCCCAGGGACAACTCCTAAGGGAGTTTACGGCCGTAAACTCTCATTCTTTGAGTTTTGTGAAGTTTTAAGCCCCTAATACCTTGCTAGTAATTTATAATGAAGTGTGATGCCATTTTGGGGGATTAAAACTATCATTTGGGTGTGTTTAGGGGTGTTTACGGCCCTGGTACATGCCTGGGCCATAAACCCCTTTTGTCCCTCCATTTTGATTTGTTTAAATGGTTTAAACCCTGTTAGGGTGCAAAGTCATGCTTGGATGTATTGTTTTAGGCTTTCCTCTTTGTATGTGTAAATGGGTTGAGTATTTCCTATAAATAGGAAGTGAGTGACTCCCATTATGTAAGGAACCATTTGGAGTGTGAGACTAGAGAGAGAATTTGTATACAAACCCATTTGTATAATCTTTCTAGATCTAATATGAGCTTACACAGATTTATTTACTCCTTGTGTTCTTGATTTGTATGATGAATCACTAGATCTTTCTAATTTCGCACATGCCATCATAATCAACACCACAACAATTGGTATCAGAGCGGGTGTTCTTGAATCTCATCAAGAATTGATCCTTGATGGCTATTTTGATTTGGTGATTCTTTTTATTCATTGATCTTCGTGTTTAGAGAGTGTTTTTGTGTTCTAGAAGTCAAATTTTTCTTTGATTTGATCCATAATTCGACTTTTTCTCTCTAGAATACTTGTTTGTATCACTTTATCTCTCTAGAAAACCCATTCATAATCAATTTCTCTCTCTAGAAAATTTCAAGTTCTTGTAATCATGGAGAAATGGATGATACGTAGGGATGATTTTCAAAGTGAATACTCATTTGAATATCTTCTTTATAGCTTAACTGTTGGATTGATAAGTGAATGTGATATTGTTGTAAATGGAGAAAAGAATGAAATTGGAGAATTAATTAGTTGTCCAATTTTTCGAACCAAACATTTGTTTGATCGTTTGATTACAACATATCAAAAGAGACGAAGAAATAGAAGAGATGGAGAAGTCATAAAAGGAATTTCTCGTGCTGATTGCAAATATGGAAGCAATAAACTTGAATATTATGCAAATTGTCGTGAAGCTCGGGATGGTGTTCTTGATGATGATGATGTTCAAGAAAAAGGAGTTCAATGTGATGTTCTTGATGTTCAAGAAAAATGAGTTCAAGTTGATTCTCAAGATGAAAAAGTTTTTTGCTCAATTGGAGTTCAAACCGATGATATTTTGTGTTCTTGTGATTCGTTTGAAGGAATGATTCCTTATCGGAAGCCGGTGGTTCAAGAAATTCACAAATATCAAACTCCAAAAGATTTGATTCAAACTCAAAATGTTAATGTTGTTGAAAGTGGGTTTGTTCATGAAGTCAAGTCTTCAAGATGCAAAAAGATGAGAAAGAAAAAAGAAGAAGAAGATGAATCGGAAGAACAAGCGGGTTTACTCACAAAAATCGTCATATGTTGTGAAGCCAAAATCCGTGAAGCAAATTTGGGTTCCAAAGCAACAATCTCCAAAGGTTAGATTGAATTTGAAGTCAAAACCCAAAAGTGTTGGTTGTTCTTTTGAAGATGTTCTTGGATCGTTGAAGAACACGAAGAACACGAAGAACGAGTTGTACATCTCGCATGGTAGGTGGTACAATGTTCAATTTGGAGATTTTCTCATTCCGACAAAAGAACCAAGATCTTCCAAAATTGATTCGTTCGTTGAAAACGGAACTCGATTCGTCAAAAAGATATCTCAAATTCTCAAATGGATTCCAAAACGTCCATGATTTCGATTCATGCTTTGCGTTTTTCAAATTTTGATCAATTTGACTCATTGGATCAAATTTTTCTTGAAAAACCTCATTGTTGATCCAATATTTTTTTTAAAAGATCATATCCAATAAAAATAATGATGTACTGTTCATTTCCGATTTATTCAAATATTAAATTGTTGGAATAGTGTCTAAGGCTGCAACTATATTAGGCAAGTATTTGACCCGGTTGTGCATGGTCCTTTTGGGTTGCCTTCACCATAGCAACTTGATAGGATAATTTATTACGAGAGAGTAAATATTATTAATATATTATGAGAATAATATAATGAATAATATATTTGTTATTTGATTAATATAAGTCATAGAATTAATTTGGTGACTTAAAGAGGTTAATTAAATAAAGGGGTATAAACTGTCAATTGTTTGATAGTTAAGCTTTAGACTGTAAATCCTTATGGATATGCTAGGAACGAATTCTAGAAGCTAAAGGATAGCTTAAATCGTTCAAGGCTTATCTATGGAAAGGATTTGGATAGCCTTAAGAGAAGATTATCCAATTAGGGTTTAGGTTGTAACCCTTAAGGAGTCTACAAGTATAAATAGACCCCATGGCATAGGGAATTCGGCACCTCTCCTAAAGCAAGAGAACCCTGGACGATTTCCTCCCCTCTCCTCTCTCCTAAATCATCTTCCTTGCTATTGGTGTTTGTAAGCCATTAGAGGAGTGACATTTGTGACTCTAGAAGCTCCAAGACCTCAAGATCAACAAGGAACTCAAAGGTATGATTCTAGATCTGTTTCAATGTTGTTATTTAACCTAATTAGTCATTAGAAGTCTTGGATTCAAAGCATGTTTATTAGAAAGCCTAGATCCAAGCAATAGGGTTTTGCATGCGCACATAGGAAAGTTCTTATGGCTAAAACCCATCACAAATCTCATTATAAGCCAAAATTTGTTTGAATCATGTTACTGTTCATGATTTGTTTTTTGGCCCATAAAAATTTCCAATACTATTCATCTAAAGCCCAATTCGTGAAATGGTGCTCCGATTTTTCTTTTGTTCAAACATCTCGATTATTCTTGATCTGTTTGTCTATCTTCTCGTTCGATTCAAGAAAAATACTCACAAAACCGAAATTCAAAATTGATTCATGTTCTTTTTCATATCCTTATTCATCTCGTTTTCTTGATTTGTATTCTTTGAATCGAAATTGATTCATGTCGTCGATTTAGAACTCTCTTTGGAAATGATTTGAAAGAAAAATTAACATTTTGATTTTGATGTTTGGAGTCGATATTCACTGAGTTTGTTATTTGAATACCAAAAGTGAATATATGAGATTTGAATTGTCGATTGCTTTCACAGTTTTTAAATCCATGATTTAACAAATTGATGAAATCAAATTGTTAATGTCTATGATTTTTCGGAGGCTGATTTAGAATCGATTTTGACTAAGTTTGCAAATCGTTGGCCTCTAATCTAAAGTGGGTATCAATTTTTGTATTGTCGACTGGGAATGAGTCTTGATTTGGGAAAGTGATTTTGAGAAACGAAGTATGGAAATCGATGATTTTGAGTTAACACAGATTTAGAATTGGAAGGATTTGATTTTGGAGTTATGGCCTCATTAATGAATTAAGTGATTGAAAAATCGAAGTATTGTGGCTCATAGTTGGAACGACTTGGGAATCCGTATTCTATAGATTGATTGTCACACCCCCAAACCAGGCGGCGGAAACGTTCGGGGGCTGCCGTGACTCAATTGAATACCATAACATTGTATATATATGAAACGTAACAACATTCGTCACCATGCATTAATACAGTACAACCAGTACAGTTTACATGAAGTACATTGTTTAAACATTACATTCCCAAAATAAATTGTTCGATTCGTACATAAATAAACGGCAAGCCATCACTGAATACGATTTCCTTTGATTCACTGGTTCCCTGAGAATACAAGTATTTTGAAAAACGTCAACATATGAAATGTTGGTGAGTTCATAAGTTGTATTTGAAAAACAATGTTTCGTATCGTTTGAAAACCGCCAGAAAATCCGATATTTTCTGAAAAGAGAAGCTTTTGAAAACGTTTGTGAAAATCTATAAGTATGCTTGTTTGTTTCTATACTTGTAAAAATTGTTTATTGAAGTTGTATGTATTTCGAATCTGTATGTATTGAAAAACCCTAGGAAAACCCGATGTTTTCCTAATTCTTTGAATTCCATGAATTTACATTGAAACCATTGCAACGCATGAAGTTATCATTACCAGACGACATTGGATTATGATTATTTGCTACAGACACGCGTTACACAAACGACTCGTCTATAGCAATACTAACGATCCCGTAGGCGTCGTCCGTACTAATCACGATATCCAACCGCCCTGACTACATGTAGTCCCACATCCGAAGAGAAAGAGGACACGAAGGCCTCGATGACTCCATTAGTCGGTTGGGGATAAAAAGGTACGAGGGGTCCCAGACCCGCCTCGCATAAAAGGCAGACTCTACTAGCGACACTAAAGGACCCTTGGGGACCAGTAGTCTACAAGCCATTGAAAGTCCGGTTACGTCGTGTCGGATCGGTAAAACCCAACACTTCGTAAGATTGAAGTCTTCGGGCCTTAAGATCAGGTCGTTGGGCTAGCTAGGCTCGACGAACAAGATTTTACACTTGTGGGGCCCGAAGATAGTGCGTAGACGTCTGTGCACATTCGCATGTATAATGAATTCCAATCGTTATTTGTATGAATCATAGTGTTGTAGTATCATAGTATCGTCGTGTTAGTAGTTTCAGATTTTTATTGGTTCGAGACCGAACCAATTCGTTTAACAACGACTTTTGGTGTTGTAATGTATTGTATTTTGTCGATAGTCGTGGTACCATTATTTGGTCAAATTGCATGTATTGAATTAGTCTTGAAAACTTTCTGTTTTCAGCCCCTCCTTGTTTGTAGAATTTACTTTTTCAACCCTTTATTTAAATATTTTTCGGTTTGGTCCTTAAATCAATTTTCTTGACATTTTAACACCAAAAATTATTGAAATAAATATTTTCCAGCATATTTTTCATAGAAAACAGCTTAAGTCCCTGAAATTTCAGTTTTCTCGGTTATAACCCTTCTTTTCGCAATTTTGACAATTTTGGCCCAAATTGTAAAATTTTTGCAACTTTGGTCCTTTTTAAATTTAAAAATCATTTTAAACCTTTGAAAAGGACTTGGATCACTTATGGTCCACTGTTTTACAGAAAATCACAGTTTTGGCCCTCCAAAACAGAAAAATTCGCATAATGGGCCTCATTGGGCCGAAATTGTCATTTTTAGCCCATTAAGCTTGAAATTTATGTTTTTAATCCTCTAAATGAGTATATTTCCAGAAATTGTTTTATTGAAACTGTTTTGACACAGTTCATCCATCAGAATTAGTGAAATGTCAATTTGGGCCCTTAATTTTGTATTTTTCACATTTTAGGCCCAAAATTTGTGTTTTAAGCCTAAAGAAAGTTGTTACTAAACCACTTAGCTATTTTTCTTGAAACACTTTGTATGTAGAAATACATTTGATGCTAAAATCATTTAACATAAGATATATCTCGGTTTTGAGGGGTTTTATGGCTAGATCCAACATTATAGCACACAAAAGCACACATGTAAGCATGGAAATCATACAAGGCATACAAACACATATAGATCTACACTTTCACTTGTATTCCCCCCCCCCCACAAAACTCATAAAAACAGAAAATAGGGGGTATGAAGCTCACCTTGGGTGTGGGGGCTCGGTTTTGCAAAGAAAATGTAAGGAAAATGAAGTGATTTTCGGCCTTAGCACCCTTCCTTGGTAGATCTCGAGTTTGGTGTCTTCTAAGGTGTATGATCACAATTTGGAATAGATTTAGAAGAGGTTTTTGATGGAATGAAATAGCTAGATCATATATATAAGTAAATACTTACCTAAGATGGTGATTAGCTTGAATGATCCCCTTGAAAGCTTCTAAAAATCTCGAAATTATGAGGAGGAAAGGAGAGAGTTTTCTTGTATGTTCTTTGAGAGAATTTTGTGAAATGTGTGTGTGTTTGAGATGTGGCCGAGAGTGAGAGAGATAGGAAGAAGAGATGATTTTGAAGTGATGTGCATGGAGGTATGTGAGATATTTTGCATGGAAGTCCTTTGGTTAATTATGAGGTGTCACTTGAAAGTCAACCCTTCCTTTTTCCTTGGGCTTGGGCCGAAAATCTTGAAGGAAAAGGAAAATTTTGGGCTTTTTGCCCCTAAGCCCAATATTAGAGTTTGTTTGGGTATGTTTTAAGCCTAAAAGAATGTGGTAGGATTTTCATATTTTTATTGGACTAGTTTAGGTTATTCATGTATCAAGGCTTTTAATTTATTTCATTCTAGGCCCAATATGGCCCATAATATTGAAATAAATGAATGTGGGTCCAATTAGAGCCCAATTAGGGTTCTAAGCCCATGATAGTCTAATTGGAAGCTTATTAGTCCATGTGGATCCAATATGGGAGTCCTAGTCCAAAATGGACTTAAACAAGGACTTCTAGGGTTTCCAATTGTTTGATGACTATTTGTAGTACTTGTATGATGTATTTACTTGAAGTTTTTGAAGTCATAATCATAGGTGTTACACATGTTCTTAAGTTTTTGATTCACATTAGCTTGAATGAATAGATTACACGACACAAAATTTCCAGTTGTGACATCATTCCCCCGTTAGAGGTAATTTCGTCCCGAAATTCTGTTTGAAAGCTAGATTTGAGAATGCTAGAATAGGTGAGGGTACTTTTGTTTCATTTGATCTTCGCGTTCCCAAGTGAATTCTAGCCCACGCTTCGCGTTCCACCGTACCTTCACGATTGGGATGCGGCTCTGTTTAGTACGCTTCACCTCCCTGTCCATGATTTCGATTGGTTCTTCGACGAACAGGAGATTCTCATTGATTTCGATTTCGTCAAGAGGAATGACAAGGGTTTCGTCTGATAGGCACTTCTTTAGGTTTGAGACATGAAACACGGGGTGTACACCGTTTAGCTCCGCGGGTAGTTGTAGTCTGTAGGCTACCGGACCTATTCGGGCGACGATTTCGAAAGGTCCAATGTATCGCGGGTTCAGCTTTCCCCGTTTTCCAAAACGTATAACCCCTTTCCAGGGTGAGACCTTCAACAATACTCGATCACCGACCTGGAATTCCAAGGGCTTTCGCCGTTTATCAGCGTAGCTCTTTTGTCGGTCACGCGACGCTTGTAATCGAGCTTTGATCTGGACAATCTTTTCTGTGGTCTTGCGAATGATTTCCGGTCCCGTTAGTGCCCTGTTTGACGTATGCGTTTTTGCTAGCTGGGTGTCACCTACTTCCGCCCAACATAACGGTGATCTACATTTACGCCCGTACAGTGCTTCGAAAGGAGCCACCTTGATGCTCGAGTGGTAACTATTGTTATATGAAAACTCGATCAACGGTAGGTGGGTATCCCAAGACTTTCCAAAGTCTATCACACATGCACGAAGCATGTCTTCAAGCGTTTGAATGGTTCGTTCGCTTTGACCGTCCGTTTGTGGGTGATATGCGGTGCTCATATCGAGATGAGTACCCATTGCCTTGTGGAGTGACTGCCAAAAGCGCGACGTGAATCTACTGTCTCTATCCGAGATGATAGATTTTGGCACTCCATGAAGTCTTACGATTTCTCGTAGGTACAAACGCGTCAGTCTCTCCATCTTGTAGGACTCTTTGATTGGTAGGAAATGGGCAGATTTCGTCAGTCGGTCGATTATTACCCATATGGTGTCCAGTCCGTCCGACGTCTTGGGCAGCTTGGTCACGAAGTCCATAGAAATCCCCTCCCATTTCCACTCAGGGATTGTCGGTTGCTGTAACAATCCTGAAGGCTTCTGGTACTCCACCTTTACTTTGGCGCACGTAAGGCACTTACTAACATAGGTCGCGATTTCCGCCTTCATGTTAGGCCACCAATAGTGTTGCTTAATGTCCAAATACATCTTGTCCGATCCAGGATGAATGGAGTATCGTGTCTTGTGGGCTTCCTTCATAACGGTCTCCCTAAATCCTCCGATTTTTGGGACCCAAATACGGTTCATGAAGTAGTATACCCCATTCTCTCTTGCTTCTAGGTTCTTTTCCATCCCGCGCAACGCCTCGCTAGTTCTGTTTTCCGCTTTCATAGCCTCCGGCTGGACTGATGCAATTTGAGTGGCCAGATGAGATTGAATGGTTATCGAGTGCGTTTTCGTACGGCGATTAGTGTACTCCTTCCGACTTAATGCATCAGCTACCACGTTGGCCTTACCTGGATGGTACTTGATCTCGCATTCGTAGTCGTTTAGCAATTCCACCCATCTTCGCTGTCTCATGTTCAGCTCCTTCTGATTCAAGATGTGCTGGAGGCTCTTGTGGTCTGTGAAGATGGTGCACTTTGTACCGTACAGGTAGTGCCTCCAAATTTTTAGAGCAAAGACCACGGCTCCCAGTTCTAGGTCATGAGTCGTGTAATTTATCTCGTGCGTCTTTAGTTGGCGGGACGCATATGCTATCACTCTTCCACGTTGCATGAGAACGCAACCTAAGCCCTGATTCGACGCGTCACAGTAGACTACAAAATCTTCCGTTCCTTCAGGTAGTGATAGTACAGGAGCGCTACAGAGAGCTTGCTTCAAGGTTCGAAACGCAATCTCTTGTCGGTCTGTCCACTTGAATGGCACGCCCTTTTGTGTAAGCAAGGTAAGCGGCTTGGCAATCTTAGAGAAGTTTTGGATGAATCTCCTATAGTAGCCTGCTAGGCCTAAGAACTGACGAATTTCTGTGGGCGTAGTCGGAGTTGTCCATCCTTCCACAGCTTTGACCTTAGAGGGGTCCACATGAATTCCGTCTTGGCTAACCACGTGGCCTAGGAAATTCACACTCCGAAGCCAGAACTCACACTTGGAGAGTTTGGCGTAAAGCTTTTCCGATCGCAGAGTGTCTAGAATTTGTCGTAGATGTTGGCCATGCTCCTCTTTGCTTCGAGAATAGACGAGGATGTCATCGATAAATACAATGACGAAGTTGTCAAGGAACGGTCGACAGATTCGATTCATTAGGTCCATAAATGCGGCAGGTGCATTTGTTAGACCGAAGGGCATTACGACGAATTCATAATGTCCATAGCGGGTTCGGAAAGCGGTTTTGGGAATATCCTCTTCTCGGACCTTGAGTTGGTGGTATCCAGACCGTAGATCTATTTTGGAGAAATAACTAGCTCCTTGGAGCTGGTCGAATAGATCATCGATTCGTGGGAGTGGGTAACGGTTTTTAACAATGAGTTTATTCAACTCTCTGTAATCGATGCACATTCTGAAAGATCCATCCTTCTTTTTGACAAAGAGCACCGGGGCTCCCCACGGCGAGTAGCTAGGTCGGATAAATCCCTTGTCCAGAAGCTCACTGAGTTGGCTGGACAATTCCTGCATTTCAGCAGGAGCCAACCGATATGGTGATTTAGCGAGAGGAGTCGCTCCTGGAACAAGATTGATTCGGAACTCAACCTGTCTCTCTGGGGGTACTCCTGGAAGATCTTCAGGAAACACGTCCGGGAATTCACACGCTACCGGAATATCTTGGATGTTAGTTTCTTCTTTGGTCCTGTCCACTATGTGAGCCAAGAACGCCAAATTGTTCTTTCGCAGATGTTTTTGTGCTTTGATGCACAAGATGAGGCGAAGATTCGTACTGGGTTTGTCTCCGTAAATCACTAGGGTTTCGTGATTCGGAAGACGAAGGCGAACGACCTTCTCGTGGCACAAAATCTCAGCATGGTGGGGGCTTAACCAATCCATGCCGATAATTACATCGAAACTCCTAATTGATACTGTCATTAGGTCTATTCGGAAAACGTGCTGGTTAAGGGTTAGGGTACATCCGGTGTAGATATCCTCAGTGGATTCGGTTTTCCCATTGGCCATTTCCACCGTATATGTTTCATTTAGCTTCTGGGGTTGTTGTTTTAATAAATGTTTAAACTTCTCGCTCACGAAACTTCGTTCCACTCCGGTATCAAATAAGATGCATGCATAAGTGTGGTTTAGGAGGAACGTACCGGTCACAACTGCGGGATCCTGAACTGCATCACTCTGACCCATAGTCAGCATTCTTCCTGCTCCTCTGTTTCCTGAGTTGTTGTTAGGGCAATCTCGGTGGAAATGCCCCGTCCTTCCACACCCGAAGCAGGTGTGGCTAGGCCCTGCATTATTACCGCCGGCATTGGTGTTGTTGTTATTGCGGTAGTTATTGTTGTTGTTGTTGTTCTGGTTGTTTCCCTGACTCTGGTTCCTAGGAGGGTACGTCCTACAGAACCTTGCAGTGTGTCCCCTTCGGTTGCAACTGGTGCAATGGAGTTCCCTGCATTCGCCGTGATGGTGGAGGCTGCACTTATTGCAACTGGGAAGATTACCGGAGTAGGGTCTTGAAGCATTTGAAGCAGCTGAGGCTGGAGCATGTGGTGTGGCTGGAACCGGTGCGGTGACAGCGTTAACTGCCACTGTTTGCTGCCTTTTAGAGGTCTCGGGGCCCTGACACCCCTTCCTCTTGGGGTTCTTCCCTCTCCTGCCATCACCCTCCTTTTTCTTCTCAGTCTCTACTGGCTTCTCACCTCTTTTGTTGTTATGATCGTACAACCTCTTGGCCAATCTCTTCACACTGTCAAACGTTTCAGGGTTCGCAGCTATCACATTCCCTTGAATGGGGGATGTCAGTCCCCAGATGAATCGTTCAACCTTCTTCCCTTCTGACGTGATCATACCCGGGCACAATAGAGATAATTCGCTGAATCTCGAGATGTAGGCGTCGATGTTCGCATTCTGCACCGTGAGGTTCCATAGTTCCTGCTCCATCCTTTGTATTTCGCCTCGGGGGCAGTACTCAGCCATTAACATTTCTTTCATTTCTGCCCATGGGATAGAGTTAGCGACAGGGAGCGTCATAGCTTCCACATGTCCGTTCCACCAAGTGAGGGCTTGGTCTACAAAAGTACAGGCCGCGAATTTCACCTTCATTTGTTCGGGGCAATCGCATATCTCGAACACCGACTCTACCTTCTCGATCCATCGCTTCAAGGTAATCACCCCTCCAGTGCCGTTGAAAGTCCGGGGTTTAGCGTTCGCAAAGTCCTTGTAGGTGCACGTTTTAGTGGGTCCTTGATTCGTCCCATTGTTCGAACTTCCGGAGCCTTGCCCATTGCCTCCTCCGTTGTTCCCTCGGTGAAGTTGTGCCATAGCTGCGGTGATCGCAGCGGACACGGCTGCCTGGAAAGCAGTGGTGTCGACCTCGGGCGAAGTTGGTTCGGGATTTCCGCGAGTAGCTCGGCGAGGCATCTTTCTGTCATGAAACGGAAAGATGTTGAGTGTATGTGGTCTCTGTGAGGTCGTGATCCTTCTAACTAGATGTATGGTACGAACCTAAACATTACTATCATCAAGCATACAATCATAACTTCTCAACACATAACAACTTGTAATATCATAGCAAAACACATAAAAGTTTATTAATATTATCCGCGTTTAGTACAAGAAAATTTGCTCGTAAGAGCATACATAAGTAACACTAATCCGACAGCATAATGGCCCCCATGAGTAGTGTAGTCACTTAAACATAGAGCCGAAGTACATAATATAGTTCCTAATGTCCTACCATGATAAGTCCATCCCTAATCGCGATGTGCTGTGTCTGGAGGTGGTGCCGAAGATGTGGATGCTCCCTGAAGACGAGCCACTAGGCGTTCTGCGTCCTGGAGTCGAGACTCCCACCTTACCTGCCTCATGTGAAACTCCCGGAGGACGTCACGCGTCTCCTGCTCCGCACGCTCGACCCTAGTCCACAACTGGCGCACTTGATCAGCAGTGCCCTGAGCAAGGTCGCCGGTGTCCCGTAATCGTCTCACCATGACCGGTAGGGCTCGGTCGGCCGGTCCTCCGTCCCTCAGATCAAAGAACTCCCGTGACCTGCCAAATGGGGGTCGCTGTCCCTGATGTCTGCTCCATCTCCAAAGATCGATGCCCCAAGGAGGGGTAGGTCCAGTGGGACCCACACGATAAGCAGGCACCCTGATCGGGTAAGGGGGGTCGATGACCTCGGACTCTGCGTCCGAATCACCCCCTTCGCTGTCCTCGAGCTCCTCTTCGAATTGCTCTTCGTCTTCTTCGGGTTCGGCAGGCTCGCCCTCGTCTTCTGCCTCCGGTTCTCCGTCAGATTCTTCTTCGGGGTCTTCCTCAGGTTCCTCTTCAGGCTCTTCCTCAGGCTCCTCCTCCTCTAGCCACCCGTTGTTTCCCTGATTAGGGAAATAGGGGTCTCCAGGGTGATGAAAACCAGCCATGCTGTCTGCGCGAGTACGTAAATATTCTAACATTATTCCTAGGTGCTATGACTATTGTACAGACCAAGCAAAAGTTCTCTTGTTGGTGATAAAGGGTATGGTTTTAGGTTCCCTAGCTATCCCGATCTCATCAAGACGTGTGTTAGTTTTACTTTGGAGAGAATGTAGTTGATCAGGCTACATTCACTCCTTGGTATCACTAAGAACAGTCCCGAATTAACCGAGATACCAGCATTATTGTGTTTGATTCGGCGTTAGGTTCTTATCCCTAATGCAAGCAAGCGTGTTTTATTTACTTGTTTTGTTCAGAGTTCTGTTAGTCCATCTTTTTGGTTTATAGTTGCATATCAATGTGTGGCTCGACATGCTAGTTCACGATAAACAAAGCTCTGATACCAACCTGTCACACCCCCAAACCAGGCGGCGGAAACGTTCGGGGGCTGCCGTGACTCAATTGAATACCATAACATTGTATATATGAAACATAACAACATTCGTCACCATGCATTAATACAGTACAACCAGTAAAGTTTACATGAAGTACATTGTTTAAACATTACATTCCCAAAATAAATTGTTCGATTCGTACATAAATAAACGGCAAGCCATCACTGAATACGATTTCCTTTGATTCACTGGTTCCCTGAGAATACAAGTATTTTGAAAAACGTCAACATATGAAATGTTGGTGAGTTCATAAGTTGTATTTGAAAAACAATGTTTCGTATCGTTTGAAAACCGCCAGAAAATCCGATATTTTCTGAAAAGAGAAGCTTTTGAAAACGTTTGTGAAGATCCATAAGTATGCTTGTTTGTTTCTATACTTGTAAAAATTGTTTATTGAAGTTGTATGTATTTCGAATCTGTATGTATTGAAAAACCCTAGGAAAACCCGATGTTTTCCTAATTCTTTGAATTCCATGAATTTACATTGAAACCATTGCAACGCATGAAGTTATCATTACCAGACGACATTGGATTATGATTATCTGCTACAGACACGCGTTACACAAACGACTCGTCTATAGCAATACTAACGATCCCGTAGGCGTCGTCCGTACTAATCACGATATCCAACCGCCCTGACTACGTGTAGTCCCACATCCGAAGAGAAAGAGGACACGAAGGCCTCGATGACTCCATTAGTCGGTTGGGGATAAAAAGGTACGAGGGGTCCCAGACCCGCCTCGCATAAAAGGCAGACTCTACTAGCGACACTAAAGGACCCTTGGGGACCAGTAGTCTACAAGCCATTGAAAGTCCGGTTACGTCGTGTCGGATCGGTAAAACCCAACACTTCGTAAGATTGAAGTCTTCGGGCCTTAAGATCAGGTCGTTGGGCTAGCTAGGCTCGACGAACAAGATTTTACACTTGTGGGGCCCGAAGATAGTGCGTAGACGTCTGTGCACATTCGCATGTATAATGAATTCCAATCGTTATTTGTATGAATCGTAGTGTTGTAGTATCATAGTATCGTCGTGTTAGTAGTTTCGGATTTTTATTGGTTCGAGACCGAACCAATTCGTTTAACAACGACTTTTGGTGTTGTAATGTATTGTATTTTGTCGATAGTCGTGGTACCATTATTTGGTCAAATTGCATGTATTGAATTAGTCTTGAAAATTTTCTGTTTTCAGCCCCTCCTTGTTTGTAGAATTTACTTTTTCAACCCTTTATTTAAATATTTTCCGGTTTGGTCCTTAAATCAATTTTCTTGACATTTTAACACCAAAAATTATTGAAATAAATATTTTCCAGCATATTTTTCATAGAAAACAGCTTAAGTCCCTGAAATTTCAGTTTTCTCGGTTATAACCCTTCTTTTCGCAATTTTGACAATTTTGGCCCAAATTGTAAAATTTTTGCAACTTTGGTCCTTTTTAAATTTAAAAATCATTTTAAACCTTTGAAAAGGACTTGGATCACTTATGGTCCACTGTTTTACAGAAAATCACAGTTTTAGCCCTCCAAAACAGAAAAATTCGCATAATGGGCCTCATTGGGCCGAAATTGTCATTTTTAGCCCATTAAGCTTGAAATTTATGTTTTTAATCCTCTAAATGAGTATATTTCCAGAAATTGTTTTATTGAAACTGTTTTGACACACTTCATCCATCAGAATTAGTGAAATGTCAATTTGGGCCCTTAATTTTGTATTTTTCACATTTTAGGCCCAAAATTTGTGTTTTAAGCCTAAAGAAAGTTGTTACTAAACCACTTAGCTATTTTTCTTGAAACACTTTGTATGTAGAAATACATTTGATGCTAAAAACATTTAACATAAGATATATCTCGGTTTTGAGGGGTTTTATGGCTAGATCCAACATTATAGCACACAAAAGCACACATGTAAGCATGGAAATCATACAAGGCATACAAACACATATAGATCTACACTTTCACTTGTATTCCCCCCCCCCCCCACAAAACTCATAAAAACAGAAAATAGGGGGTATGAAGCTCACCTTGGGTGTGGGGGCTCGGTTTTGCAAAGAAAATGGAAGGAAAATGAAGTGATTTTCGGCCTTAGCACCCTTCCTTGGTAGATCTCGAGTTTGGTGTCTTCTAAGGTGTATGATCACAATTTGGAATAGATTTAGAAGAGGTTTTTGATGGAATGAAATAGCTAGATCATATATATAAGTAAATACTTACCTAAGATGGTGATTAGCTTGAATGATCCCCTTGAAAGCTTCTAAAAATCTCGAAATTATGAGGAGGAAAGGAGAGAGTTTTCTTGTATGTTCTTTGAGAGAATTTTGTGAAATGTGTGTGTGTTTGAGATGTGGCTGAGAGTGAGAGAGATAGGAAGAAGAGATGATTTTGAAGTGATGTGCATGGAGGTATGTGAGATATTTTGCATGGAAGTCCTTTGGTTAATTATGAGGTGTCACTTGAAAGTCAACCCTTCCTTTTTCCTTGGGCTTGGGCCGAAAATCTTGAAGGAAAAGGAAAATTTTGGGCTTTTTGCCCCTAAGCCCAATATTAGAGTTTGTTTGGGTATGTTTTAAGCCTAAAAGAATGTGGTAGGATTTTCATATTTTTATTGGACTAGTTTAGGTTATTCATGTATCAAGGCTTTTAATTTATTTCATTCTAGGCCCAATATGGCCCATAATATTGAAATAAATGATTGTGGGTCCAATTAGAGCCCAATTAGGGTTCTAAGCCCATGATAGTCTAATTGGAAGCTTATTGGTCCATGTGGATCCAATATGGGAGTCCTAGTCCAAAATGGACTTAAACAAGGACTTCTAGGGTTTCCAATTGTTTGATGACTATTTGTAGTACTTGTATGATGTATTTACTTGAAGTTTTTGAAGTCATAATCATAGGTGTTACACATGTTCTTAAGTTTTTGATTCACATTAGCTTGAATGAATAGATTACATGACACAAAATTTCCAGTTGTGACATTGATGAACTGGAACTTGATCGAACGAATCCTTGGTTATATGAATGATGAATTGGAGTCACTGTCAATTTTGAAAACGAAGGGTTAATGATCGATTTGAGTTTGATATTCGAATGATATGTAGATGATTTTTTTTTCACGAGATCTGGATGAAGGAATCGAAGGGGTATAAAGGTCATTGTGAACGAAAGGTGAAGTAGAATTAAAAATGAAACTTTGATTGTGAACAAATGATCTGGAAATCGAAGGTTGATTTTAGATTCAAAGGGTTAAGAATCGATTTGGGAAGAGAAGTCTTGCAAAACGAGATCTGCGATTTTGGAATTGAGGCATACGATCGATTTTGAAGTCGATTTTCGAAGGGATGGTGAGTCACAGTTGATGATGTAGCTTCGAAGGTCTGGAACGATGATCAATGGATCGATTATTGATATTGGTATTGTCGATGATTGATTGGGAACAGATGACGAAAAATCGAACAATTGGATAATTTGATTTTGATGTTGGTTGCATCGGGATTCAATTGTCGACAGTCTGATTCAGAGGGACGATTAAGAGGTTACTGTACATCCAGAGTCTTCGTATGCTTCGCATTCGTGTGTTTTGGGTATAATTGGGAAAAACGAAGGGTTCCTGGAACGAAGACCTGTAAAAAAAAAAAAAACCAGCAAGAATGAAGGTCTAAAAGCGAAGGGTTATATTTTTGGGTGTATTTTTTGAAGGGTGTGAAGTTACGAAGAGGAGAGAGAAAGTAAGACTCTTCGTATGTTTGTGAATTAAAAGAAATTGACTGAATTTTCGAAGGGGGTATTTTGGAAATTCATACGAAGACTTTTACTATTCATTAATGAGTCTTCATATGCTTCGTGCTTGGAAAGAATTGAGCAAATGACATATTTTCGAAAACGGCCCCTGAACCTTCGGATTGTTGACACTTCGAAAATTAACACAAGTTTCGAATGTTTGACACTTTTCACCCAAATTCGAAATTTTTTTTGGAAGCTTCGAATATTTTGGGGAATCTTCGTATGTTTGGAACACAAAGAGCAGAATTTTCGAAAATGGTCCCTAAAACTTCGAATTTTTGGCAGTTTTCACCCAAATTCGAAAAAGGACTAATTTTTGCTGAAAATTGAAGATTGTTCATTTCTGGTCCCTGTAGTTTGTGCAAATTGACGCTTTCTACCCAGCTTTGGAAAAGGGGGAGAGTTTTGCATATTTGGCTGTTTTGACGCAACGGGTCCCTGCAAGTTTCAGAAAGTGACAATTTCTACCCGGATTTTGAAAAATCTTGCAACTTTCACCCAAAAAGTCAAAATTTTTCATAAATTGAAAATTTTTTGTGGCTTTTTCGTGATTGATTTTCCGTGCAAGATTTTTGGTGATTCATTTTTGGTACACATCAAGGGGGAGTATCGTGAAGACTATTCCTCGGGCGCTTCTCATCCTTAGTGGGTTTTATAATCATTTTTTTATTATAAAAAAGGGGGAGAATGATGGGTATTCGAAGCTTCTCGGGTTTGTCGAATATTCATTTGCGGATTTGAAGACCGGTGTTACCTCGAGGGGGAGTTTGGTCTTGATCGCGCTAGCTCGTTGGAGATTAAAGCCGGACATCCAATCCTAACTTTGAGGGGGAGAATGTTAGGGTGCAAAGTCATGCTTGGATGTATTGTTTTAGGCTTTCCTCTTTGTATGTGTAAATGGGTTGAGTCTTTCCTATAAATAGGAAGTGAGTGACTCCCATTATGTAAGGAACCATTTGGAGTGTGAGACTAGAGAGAGAATTTGTATACAAACCCATTTGTATAATCTTTCTAGATCTAATATGAGCTTACACAGATTTATTTACTCCTTGTGTTCTTGATTTGTATGATGAATCACTAGATCTTTCTAATTTCGCACATGCCATCATAATCAACACCACAACAAACCCGAAATGATAAGCCCTTAATTTATGTATGAAGCCCTAGGGTGGTTTGGGAGTGTTTTTGGGGCTTTTTGACATGTTTAAGAGGTGTTTACGGCCTTGGCATATGACTGGGCCGTAAAATCTCTTTTACCCCCTAAAATCATGTGATTTAATGTTTAAACATTCCTAGGCAAATCCCTTAATATATTTCCAAGCCTATAGGGACTTTTGGAGGGACTTTTGGGGGTCCTTTTGGCCTTTATTTTGGGTTTTACGGCCTAAGGAGGAGCTTAGGCCGTAAACTCCATTCTAACAGCTTCTAAGTCCGAATTTTTAGCTATAAACACAAATCAATATGTTTAGAATAAGCTAGGGTAAGCGGACTTACGATTTGGAAGCGTTTGGTTGCGGATTTGGGGCGAAAACGAGTATAGAGAGAGAGTATAGAGAGAGAGGGTGGAAAAGCTCCAAATGGAGTTTACTCCCCCTTATATATGGGTGGGAGTTGGAGCTCAGTGGAATTCTACCCAATACTGCCGTCAGACGGGGCTTTTGGTCGCACCCGATTTAGTGGTCGTAATAATAAAACTTAACATTTTCCAAATAAATGGAAATGTGTGTTATGTGTTTTTATTTCTTTTTATCACGACTTAACGACATATTAAATGTAAACAAACGGAATCTTTATTAAATTGACGACCTCTAATTAACGGAACTTTTATAAACTGGAATATTCCGTTAACGGTAACGGGGAAATGTAACGGAACAACTTGGGTTGTCACATCATCCCCCTGTTAGAGGGAATTTCGTCCCGAAATTCAGGTCTATGCAAGGAAGTAGGTATGAATGGCCAAGTAGAGGTAAGAGAGTACTTCCTATATGGTTTGCCCTCGCATTCCCCAGTGAACTTTAGTCTGTGTTTGTCATTCCAACAGACCTTCACGTACGGGATGCGGATTTCGTCTCGTGTAACTAGTGGGTTCCGACTAGTGTGTCTACGAGGTTAGGTTTCTCAATGGTTTCTATCAAGATAAGTGAGGCACGAAGAGTGTTTTTGGGAAATCACATATCGAGTCTAAGAAGTGGATCGATCATGTGTGAATCTGGTGGTATATCCGAAAGTAGTAGTGGTCTGACGAAGGTTGGACCAAATCACTGTGAGGATTCTCGGATGGTCCTAGGCTCTCGGAAGGGTAGAGCCTTTCAGTACTTAGAACATAGTGTACTTCTACGGCAAGATCCTTACTGGCGTGATCGCCATTTGAAGTTCCTAACGTTCTCACTCGTACTGTGTGTGTGTGTAGTCCTTCAGGTTGGTTCTTAGAATGCTCGTGTGGTCTTTGGTCTCGCGTTTCCTGTCAACTGGCTGATAGAGGCTTTCTAGATCGTTGAGTGGGTTGCGTGACTATGGTTATTGGTTTGCTGTAGAGGGTCTATCTCAAGCTTGTGCAAAATGAATCTGCACTAAAGGCTCTTGAGATGCGGAAACTCTGAGGGTCGGGGAGATAGAGTTTCACCAGACAAGTGTTGGACTATCTAAGGAGGTGGTTCTACTATTTTTGCGTGAGATAGTATCCGTGGAAAACCTAATAGTCCAATTAACCTCTAAGACTTTGGTTTATTCTAGCGTGGAAAGTGCATGCTCCTGCATAACCCTTCGACTAACAACAGGACTGGTGTCAAGTCTATAACCTCTTCGGGATTTGGGTCATGAGGCTTAACGCAACAACTTTCGCACTTGATCAAGTATTCTTGGCTGCGAAGGTTATCCTGTGGATTCTCGGTATCCTAGTGTTCACTTCGGGAATGAAGTCTATCGTCTACGGGACGATGACAATTTCCTCCATGCAAGAGGGTGGAGGATGATAGGCACTACCTGTTTATAACAGGGTGTGCAAGGTGCATGAGTAGTAAGAGCATCTACTGCAACTACTCTTCTGAAGGTTCTGAGTTTCCTCGATCTAGGTCAATTCTAGTGAGTATAGGGTCTCATCACTCAGAACTTTACTAGCTTAACCCGCGGTGATTCTCTTGACTCCGGCTCCTATGTTATGGAATAGGGTGAAAGTGTTTTGCGAAGAGGTTCGTGGTAGAGCTCATGCTTGGCTTAACCACCAGTACTTGGTGTATGCAAGAAGTATACAATTGAGGTCGGCAGGATGTTTAGCTATGCGATTCCACCCCAAACCCCCAACCCAATGAGGAACAGGGAGTAGGGAGGAAACACACACCTTAAATCTTTTTGATCTCAATTGTATACCACCTTACCTGGTTATGGTGGTCATTCCTTATGAGTTCTAATCTCTATGCTTACGAACCTGACGTGCGAGGTGCGAAGGGTCTTTTTGGGGAAACTATGAAGTACGCTTTGGACGGTTGTCGTCTTCTGGAGTATCTGCAGTGTCGTTCACTTCGGTGTCTATCTGACTACGAGGGGTCGATCAACAACGTACAATACCCTCTCTTGGGTACTTCATAAGGTTTGAGATAAGAGGGACGATTGACGGATCGCATTAGGTTTGATTTATTTGTGTTAGGTTTAGGTTCGGGAGAACCTTTATTTGCCGACATGGCTACGGGGAAAGTTCTTTTTACACAGCACTAAGAATGCACACATGGTTGCACGAAGTCGAACCATGATCAATAGAGTCGTCAAAGTTGGCACACTCCGACATGATGTATAATGAAGATCGATAGAGTCATGTGCCGAGCAGGCACACAAGTTCTAGGCGTCTCGGGTTTCATCCTGTGTATCACTACCGCGGATACTTGGACCGATAGAGTCAACGCGGAACTATAGAGAGTTCTAAGTGTTTCCGAATAGAGTACCTTTTCATGAACGGATTCTCACGAGGCATTTCTATAATCGCATCACATGTACTAGTCGTGTATATTTAAGGTGGGGAGGACTGTTGATTGAGCGACCCTGCCCTAAATCCACAACCAAACGAGGAACAGGAAATGAGGCGACATTCGCTCACTCTAGGTTTGTCCATCTTAACTATACATGGCCGTGACGTATATGTTTAGCCATTATAGTTTTACCCAATTGAATTTTTATATTTTAAAACAGTGCTACGACTTTCGCCTTATTGGGGGAAATATTTACATTTGAATTAGTCTTTTATTGTTTTTAGTTTAGTTATCCTAGATCGAGAGACGTACCAAAATCTAACGAGTTCCTTGATGCTTCTCTCTAAGCAGCAGAGTTAGGCTCCTCCTGTGTCCTTGTTGTTTCCTTCAGCTGGGCAATCCTTCTTGAAGTGTCCCATTTTACCACATAGGTGGCAAACTGTACGGGTCGCCACGTTGGTGATTGATGTAATGAACTCAACCGAGGTTCTGCAGAAGCGAGCAATATGCCCCAGCATGTGGCACCTAGCACAATAGAGTTCCCGGCAGGCACCATGATGATGGTAGCTGCACTTGCTGTAGTGGGGAAGGTCTCCTAGGTATGGTCTTCTTGAGGTCAGGAGGGAAGGATTGACAGGGGCATTGGTCGTCTCAGCTCGTTGCCCTTCGGAAGGTCCTTGAGCCGAGGTACTTCCCTCCTCAATCTTGAGTTTTCTCTTTAGTGGGTTCGGTTGAGGTTCTTGGGTGACTGGGTATGAAAGTGTTGGTTGCTGTTGTCCATCGCCACGATTGGAAATCCTGACAGGGCCCTTGCTAACATTGGCGGTGTTAGCATTCAGGTGAGCCATGACAGCTGCTACGGCTGCTGAGACTGCACCTTGGAACGTAGCTTCATTGAATAAGAGAGTAGGTTTCTTGCTTGTTGACTGATTGCATTTCTTTGGAGGCATGGTTTTTTTTCCTACACGGAAAGGAATACAAGATAATGAGAGACAATGGTTAACCTTGGACATTTTTGTCCTGAACGTATTAGGCATAAATTTTTCCTATGCCTTGGGTACTGGTCATCTGAGTGTCGACCTACATCCCTATGATGTAGTCCTGGTAATCGAAATGGGTGTATGAGTATCGGAAAAAAAGGCCATAAGATGCGAGTCATTCCTACTAAGTTACCTTTATACTGGGAAAGGTTTCACTCTCCAGCCTTGAGAGATTTGAGAATAGTTCGGAACGAAACTACAGAAAGAGATGCTCACAGGGGCAAATGACTAAATTCTCTCAATAGAGATGCGGGGATCCGCCCTAGTCGTGTAACTGGCAACGGGAAACGACGATTTACCTAACACATAGCGTGAGTAGTGTAACCACTAGCTCACTAAATTGTATTATTTAAAGGGTGTATTAGCGTGACGAACACGAGGGAAAAGACAACTCTCGGGTTCCATGTACTGGCTCCCTCGGTTTGCCTCGTATCTTTGACTGGAATTGGCGTTGGTTTCCTTCGGGTAGTTTCCTAGGGTTCTCTTCTCGTATGGACATATTGAATTTCTACTCCGCCTTCCTTCTGATTCCGACTCTGGGTGTCACCACTTCATGATGGATGACTGGAATCTCGGAAGTTTAGGCGAATCTCTCACCACTGTCCCTAAAAGATATAGGCACTTGGTGAATTCAATAGTCTCGACCCAGTTCATTTATTTCCGAATAGGAAATCTTCTCAACGAACCTCCTCTGGGTCGGAATCAAATCTTCTGTCAAGCACTGAAGTGGGTAGGGTTTTCTACAGGGTTCGTGCGAGAATGGAAATGTCTAAAGAATCCTAAGAGATTATTAACATTTCACTGTATGATCCATATCGAGTCCTGCTACGATTACACAGGGTATACATATCATATATAACTTAGATCCGATAGGCCTTCGAATATGTGATACTACTCTATATCCACATCCCAACGAGGAAAAGGAAGTAGAGCAAAACCACACATTCTTAGCCTATGGGATCCTTATTATATATAACCTTGGGAGTACACCCTCTTTAGTTGTAGGTAAATCAACACGGATCTTTTTAGTTATTCATGCAAGGTTGTTTATGTTTCCTAAAATACCCTTATGGTATTTTAATTCTTGTTTGCTTCTTATCTTCTGAGTTTCATTTTGGGATTAGTGTGGATCTTTTAGTGTTCTAAAATACTCCTATAGTATTTTAACTTTATGTTTGGCTCTAGCAATCCTAGTTGGTAAGTTTCAGACCTGTTGTACACCACTATCACTCCCAAGCACATGTTCATCGCATCTCAGATAAATGTAGTTGATCAGGTTACATTTATTCCAGCTTATGATTACATAACTGCCTAGGTTTGACGGTAATGCTCAACATCCGAAGACTTTTATTCTTGTTCTTCTTGTGATACATGTGTACGAGTGTTTAGATTCTGGATGTTATTATACTTTGGTAAAATATGGTTATATCTTAAAGTATAATTCTTGGTCAGATTGTTTTATCCCTTTGTGTTTATAGGTTGTATATCTTTTATGAATTGATATACTTAGCTCACTAAAAACAATGCTCTTATACCAATCTGTCACACCCCAAAACCGGAACGGCGGAAACGTTCTGGGGTGGATGACGTCATGTCAAGTATCACAACACATGCATTATAGTAATCAAAGTACAACAAAACATTGCATTAATAGTAATAATTTTACATGGTTACATCACAATACATTGAAGTAATACAAGTAAATATAAGTAAGTACGACATGGCACTAAGCTATCTTCATTAACTGCTCCGGGGATGTACCTGTCTAATGCTAACCTGAGAATACAAGTTATTTGAAAAGCGAGTATCAGCATTTTTACAAATGTTGGTGACTTCATAAGTATTTAGTGACTTTTATTCAAATAACTTTATAAAGTAGTAGTTTAAGTGTTTACTGTGTATTAGAGTTCTTTCCAGAAAATCCTATATTTTCTTTAATAAAGCAGCCTTCTACCAAGACTGGTCAGTGTTATGTGGTAAAAAGTCATTTTCCCTAAATTGCCATCATTATCAAAATACCGAATTTGATTATTGAGGAAAGCAAATGACATCAGGGAATAACATATGCCTCAGCAGTGAGGACTGCTAACTAAGGCAAGGAATCATAGACTCCAGGAAAGTATCAAACGAACGACACGCCCGGTTCAGTCTAACAATGGAGGCACAGACCCCAGAAGGTACCAAATGAAAGGTACAACTGATAAGGTCTGAAACAGTGAATACATACCCCAGACAGTATCAAATGAAAGATACGTCTTGTAAGGTCAAAACAGTGAATACAGACCCCAGACAGTATTAAATGAAAGATACGTCTTGTAAGGTCAAAAACAGTGAATACAGACCCCAGACAGTATCAAATGAAAGATACGTCTTGTAAGGTCAAAACAGTGCGACTCTGAAAATGAGTTACCAGCATACAGTGTAAATTGCTGGTGAAATACCGTTACCTTAAGGCCAATGAATTATAAGGTAACCCAGGATACTCGTAACCATACTGACTAGAGTACCAGACGCCCTACAAGCGTCTAAAATGTGACATTTGTCACCCTTTGGCTTGGTAGGTCGGGACTGTAGCTAGCAGTCTGTGTACGGGGTTGTCAATACCGTATAGATCTATACACACAATGTCCGCTCTCCCTATAGGAGACTCTGGTTACCAACTAGAAGACGGAGAAGGCCGTGTCCTGAAGATGCATCCCAAATAGTGGGTAGAGACTTCCAAATAGTGGGTTTCTAATGTAAGTGTTGAACTAGAGGTAGAGACTCATAACTGAACTGGCTGAAGTAAACCCACATGTCTATGCTTGTGTACATAATATATAACTAATGAATCAAACGACCTTCGGATGGACATCCGATCCCACCAGACCACATCTTAATGAAGAAAAGGAAATAGGGAGGACAAGCCTTCCTAAGTCCTTCAATCATTATTTATATGCATCTATACAAGCACAGACATACATCTAACTACGCTTGAGTGTGTATCAAGTGGAATCATACAGTGGGGAATAACCGACTCGTGAAGTATAAGCGTACAGTGAAATATCCGAGTCGTGAAGTATAAGCGTACGGTGAAATATCCGAGTCATGAAGTATAAGCGTACAGAGTGGGATAATCAAATCGTGACGTATAAGTGTATCATGAAGTGGAAACGACAATAAGTGAAGTAAGAGCGTTTATCAGGTATAAGCGACTACAAGTATAAGTGAAATAGAGACAATAACAGGTATAAACGCATCACGAAGTGAAAGCGTTATCAAGTAGGAGTTTAAAATACATGAAAGCGAAGCAGCGGTAACTAACAAGTAAAAATATACAACGTGCAATGGAACTTTGATGAAAACCTTGGAAAAACCTTTATACTCAGGAAAACTCGCATTTGGTATTCTTTGGTAAAATAAGTGTGAAAACCTTTAGAAATCTTTGGAATCTTTCATAAACCAGTTTAAAATGAATTTAGGTAAAACAGTATAAGTCAGAGTTTTGAAACGATTGAAATCCCTTTTGAAAACCATTATAGTGTCCTACTCGGTTAAACAGTGTACAGTGTGGTAAAATCTTGTGCATGCGGGTTATCAATCACATGTGATTGATATGATAACTGGCATGTTTAACTTGTATTCCCCCCTATAAAACATGTAAAAACATTTAAAAGGTTCATTCAGGGGTATGAACTCACCTGGTGTAAGTAGGTCCGACGAAGGTGTCGTTTGGGCGTTCGGTGTCACGTAAAGACTTGAACACACTCAATGACCTATTTAACCTATGATAACATATGTTCACATACAATTAGTATATTTAATACTAATTAAACAAATATGCGCACTCAAAGGAGCGGAAAACACTTTGGTTAAGTGTTTGGGTGTCCCGGGTAGCATCTAAAGGTGTGTATGGCTAAGGAATGGAGTTTACTCTCCGAGAGTAAACTCTCAAAGCTATGTTTATGGCCCAGGGACATCTCACCATGAGTTTACGGCCATAAACTCATGGTGAGGGGTTCTAGTGTGTTTCAAAGCTTAATCTTGTTAGTGGGATTTTTCTAAGTCCAATTCCAAAAAGGCATGAGTGGGTTTAAGGCTCCTACGGGCTTCTTTAGGGAGTTTACGGCCCAGGGACAACTCCTAAGGGAGTTTACGGCCGTATACTCTCATTCTTTGAGTTTTGTGAAGTTTTAAGCCCCTAATACCTTGCTAGTAATTTATAATGAAGTGTGATGCCATTTTGGGGGATTAAAACTATCATTTGGGTGTGTTTAGGGGTGTTTACGGCCCTGGTACATGCCTGGGCCGTAAACTCCTTTTTTCCCTCCATTTTGATGTGTTTAAATGGTTTAAACCCGAAATGATAAGCCCTTAATTTATGTATGAAGCCCTAGGGTGGTTTGGGAATGTTTTTGGGGCTTTTTGACATGTTTAAGAGGTGTTTACGGCCTTGGCATATGCCTGGGCCGTAAACTCTCTTTTACCCCCTAAAATCATGTGATTTAATGTTTAAACACTCCTAGGCAAATCCCTTAATTTATTTCCAAGCCTATAGGGACTTTTGGGGGTCCTTTTGGCCTTTATTTTGGGGTTTAAAGCCTAAGGAGGAGCTTAGGCCGTAAACTCCATTCTAACAGCTTCTAAGTCCGAATTTTTAGCTATAAACACAAATCAATATGTTTAGAATAAGCTAGGGTAAGCGGACTTACGATTTGGAAGTGTTTGGTTGCGGATTTGGGGCGAAAACAAGTCTAGAGAGAGAGTATAGAGAGAGAGGGTGGAAAAGCTCCAAATGGAGTTTACTCCCCCTTATATATGGGTAGGAGTTGGAGCTCAGTGGAATTCTACCCAATACTGCCGTCAGACAGGGCTCTTGGTCGCACCCGATTTAGTGGTCGTAATAATGAAACTTAACATTTTCCAAATAAATGGAAATGTGTGTTATGTGTTTTTATTTCTTTTTATCACAACTTAACGGCATATTAAATGTAAACAAATGGAATATTTATTAAATTGATGACCTCTAATTAACGGAACTTTTATAAACTGGAATATTCCGTTAACGGTAACGGGGAAATGTAACGGAACAACTTGGGTTGTCACAATGAGAAAGAAATTACAACCGTTTTGGTAGCCATATGCAATGGTGTTTCTCCGTACTCATTAATAGATTATATGAATAATCAAATCCGATAATGAGTGAATAAAGATTGTACACACCATGTTCATTGTTCCAACTCAAGTGTTTCAAGTCCTGCCATGTTCAACAGAAACTTAACTACTTCAACACTGTTATGAGCAGTAGCAACAAGAAGGGATGTATTTGCCATCCGCATGAATAAAGATTCATGAATGTAAATAATCAAATTAAAAGGGTCATGTCACCCCATAGAGAACACCAAGAATCACTAACTATGACATTAGAAGAACAAAAATATGTCAACATTCCACTCAGGCAAAACATCAAACAGGTGGTATGCAATTATGACCAACTTAAAATAGGTTCCTCAATTATTGTCAGTTATGTTTAGTTTCCAAGATTCACGAATAATTAAAAGATTATGGTGAACCAAGGCTGAAAACAGTTTGAAAAATAAGAGATGATGGAAGCAAAATCAACCATGAAGACAGAAAATCAAATGAGCAATGAAAAACAGTGATTATTCGCCCTTTTATACGAAAAAATTAATATTAACAACACAAACACTACTCCTGTTCCGGGTATTTTAGTGGGTTGTGTTGAGGAAGAAACACAACTTAAGAGAAATACACAAAGTAATCAGCAATAATCCGAAAACTGGGGTATTTTCCTGTTACTCCGTATACCCAGGGTCAGACAAGATGTATCTAGATCTCAAGCAACTTTACTGGTGGCCAAACATCAAAGCGGAGATTGCTACATATGTGAGCAAGTGTTTAACTTGTGCCAAAATAAAAATAGAACACCAGAAACCCTCAGGTCTACTCCAACAACCTGAAATACCTGAGTGGAAATGGGAGCAGATTTCCATGGACTTCATAACCAAACTGCCCAAAACTCAGAGTGGCCAAGATACTATTTGGGTAATCGTCGACAGATTAACCAAGTCAGCCCATTTCTTACCGATCAAGGAAACTGATAGGATGGAAAAACTATCAAGAACCTACATCCGAGAGATCGTACGACTTCATGGCGTACCGATGTCCATCATCTCAGATAGAGACAGCAGATTCACTTCCAGATTCTGGCAATCACTGCAAAAATCCATGGGAACAAGGTTGGATATGAGTACGGCATACCACCCACAAACTGACGGACAAAGTGAGAGGACGATCCAAATCTTGGAAGACATGTTGCGAGCATGTGTAATCGACTTTGGCAAGGCATGGGATGTTCACTTGCCTTTGGTCGAGTTCTCTTATAACAATAGTTACCATACTAGTATCAAGACCGCTCCATTCGAAGCCCTTTACGGCCGTAAGTGCAGATCACCCCTGTGCTGGACGGAAGTGGGCGACACACAATTGGCAAAAGGTCTAGTCCCTAATAACACCCTCACTGGTCCGGAGATCATCAGAGAAACGACTGAAAAGATTGTGCAAATACGAGAACGACTGAAGTCCTCAAGGGATAGGCAAAAGAGCTATGCCGACAGGAGACGTAAACCCTTGGAATTCAAGATTGGCGACCGGGTACTACTGAAGGTCTCACCCTGGAAAGGCATGATACGCTTTGGGAAGCGTGGAAAGCTAAATCCTCGGTACATTGGACCCTTCGAAATCATTTCGAGAGTTGGTCCAGTGGCCTACAAACTCCAACTTCCAATCGAGCTTAACAAAGTACATCCAGTATTCCACGTATCGAACCTGAAAAAGTGTTTGTCCGATGAAACACTTGTAATTCCACTCGATGAAATCGAGCTAAACGAAAATCTTAACTTTATGGAAGAACCCGTCGAGATCATGGACAGGGAAGTTAAACGAACTAAGCAGAGTCGCATTCCAATAGTAAATGTCCGATGGAATGCTAAGAGAGGACCCGAATTCACATGGGAACAGGAAGACCAAATGCAACAGAAGTATCTGCACCTCTTCCTCAGTCCCTAAGACTTCTATTTTGTATTAAAATTTCGGGACGAAATTCCCTCTAACGGGGGGATGATGTAACAACCCGATATTTCAACTCTTTGTATTGACCTAAAAAGTCAAGTATTGTAACCATCTTGGGGTAATAAAATTTACTTTGGGAATAAAATGCCCCAAAAAGTATCTATTTAAATTCCTATTATGTGTAATATCATTAAACCGGGATCATACTTAAAGAGAATGCTCAAATCCGGCTTCGTATATTGAAATTAAGATTTTTCCAAGTTCGGCTTAGCAGCAGACAGCTAAAAACTCGAATCGGAGATCGAACGACTTTTGGCCGGAATGACCTAAACGAGAATCGAAGGTCTCGACAATGGTATTTCAGCGGTAAAAAGTCTGGCAAAAACCGACTTCAGATAAAGAAGTTACGAATTTTTAAAGAAATTCCTTAAACACGATGAGTTATAAAATAAATAATAAAAATAATTTTGGAATTTGCCAACGGAGTCTAAACGAAAGTTGTAGAGCGTAGTCTCACCTACGCATGGATATAAAGCCCATCGAAAACGGAGTTCGTATGAAGAAGATATGAATTTTTGAAGTTTATTAAATAAATTATATATTTATTTAATTCAAAAATCGAGTATTATCCGAAGAGGAGTCAGCGTCCTCATCCGAGGTACGCGCCGCGTACCCTTGTACGCCCTGCGTACCCGAGGGCCTTGGCCTCGGATCGTCCACGTCGCCCTATGCGAGGCTACCGACCCGTCCGACCCGCCCGTCCGACCGACCCGCCGTCCCATCCGAAGCCGAGGCAGTCGAGGCTTCGGTAATGCATGACGTATGCGTACGCGCTGCGTACGAGCGTACGCCCCGCGTACGAGGCTTCTCAGACCCCCCTATAAATAGAATGTGAGGCATTCCGAAAAAAATGCTCAATTCTCTCCTTTCTCTCACGATCTTGCCTCGATTTCCGTGCCCGTTCAAACCCGAAGCCCTGGTCATTTTGCTCAAGTCCCGAGGGTCGATTTTACTCCCAAGATTCCCGAGAATCCCGAGAAAAGTCCGTTTCCCGAGGCGAAACTCTGTCCGGTTTTCCATTTCGCTATCTTCAAACTATCAAGTGAGTTCATATCCCCCTTCGAACACTCTTTAAATACATTTTAAATGCTTTTATACTCTTTTAGGGGAGGAATACAAGTAAACATACCGTTATTATCGTGTATTTCATAAAAATCTCCTTTACTCGTTTCTATCAAATGAATCACTTGTGATTTAGTTCTATTATGCGAAAACTCTTGTTATACTTTGCATGCAATAGATTTATACAAAGTATTTGGTAACACCAAAGCATCTTTCGTTGTTAAACCATTTCATATATTCTAAAAACTCGTGATTTATGTTGGTCAAACATTGTGAAAAAGGATAAAACTTTGCATACAAAACTATCACTTTAATACAGACTTAGTTGAGAATCCATGAGACGTGTATATCTTCAAACACTGCCTTTTAGATAAAAGGTATCGCTACAAGTCCTGTCTATAACCAGAGTCTCCCGTTCGGAGAACGTGTCAAATGTGTATAGATCTATACGGGAAGTCATGATCCCGCACCCTGGCTGTTAGCTACAGTCTGTCTTTTGGGGTGACAGTTTGTCATAACGCTACGACGCCTGAAGAACGTCGCTACAGGCATATTATGTTCAGTATGGTTATAAAACTCATCGGATATACAACTATTATAGTAGTTTTGAATAATGAATAAGTAGTTACTACGGTTATTCATTATCTAACAAACTGAAATCTTCTAATAGGTTGATTATATAAATCTATGTTTAAAACTTTTCTAAAGCATGTGGATTGCTTCAAAATGTTAGTCTTGAACATTAAACAAACAACTATTAGGAAAATAAGGGATTTTCTTGTTTCAACTATCTACGTTTCTCAATATCAACATTCTCATGCATTTCACACTTTTATAAGGAAATATGGGATATTCTTGGAAAATATACACTCGTTTTTGAAATGGAATTCAAAGTTTCTAAATCACTTATGAACTCACCAACTTAATTGTTGACACTTTTTCTTTGAAATAACTTGTATTCTCAGGGAATCGTTAAGCAGGTTTGGAAATCAACCTTTGGTGAATAACGCGTTGGCATTATTTACTTCTTTTGAAAGATGTTTATGCATTTATCTTTTGAACATGTAATGAATACAATGATGTAAACATTTTTAAAACATTTATATATGGTGGTGTGTACTTTCCTTTCTATAAACTGTTATGATACTGAATATGACGTCCTCCGCCCCCGAACGTTTTCGCCGTTCTGGTTTGGGGGTGTGACAAGGTGTGGGGATACAATGACCGGGAATTGAAACTATTACCAACACATGTCCACAAAATATATGGATATTGACATAAAATGACCCTAAAGACGATTTGAGCACACATACATAAACGGGGAACCATTTCCACCAAAAAAGACCCAGGTTCACTATTCAGAAAGATGGTCATCTTATATATATATATATATATATATATATATATATATATATATATATATATATATATATATATATATGAATGTTCAGTGTGTGTCTTGGACCACTACTACAAAAAAGAGCATTACCGACAGTCAAAACTCTCGATAATCTGTCGCTAATACTCTTTACCGACAGAATTATAACAGACCAAAATATGTCGGTATATTCTTGTCGCTAATTGTTTGTAACGGATATCCGACGGCTACGTCGACGGATTTTTCCGTCAGAAATAGTAATGGATCACCGACTGAATATTTTTTGTAGCAGATTACCAACGAAATTTGTTTGCAATGGATTATCGACAGAACAATTTACTAACGAATTACCAACGAAATCTCGGAATGAGTCACTAACGGATTACCGACAAATTATTTTGTGACAGATTAGCAAAGGATTTTGGCATTTTTTTAAAAAAATTATAAATTCATGAAGAAATTATAAATTAAAAAAAAAACTACATATTCAACAAGTTTTTTAAACATACATAAAATCTGTATTTTAAAACCAACAAATATAAAAGTAAATCCATAAATTTAAATCCATTACATCCATATTCGACATACATTAAATCCATAAATTTCAATCCATATTCGATATTTAAAAAGCATCAAATTAAAAAATCCATCTATAATTCTCTTGACCTCAACAACCAATGGAGAGTATCCTTCTTGATTAGCTCGTGGATTCCATACGTATCATTGAAAGTTGTTAGCTAGAGAGATATTTATCTATTGTCAAATACCATAAATGCCCTCCAATGTTGACCATAAAGGGGAATAAACAAGTAGCAATTATGATAATACGTAAAACAAATGTGATTTTAAGTACAATTTTCTCCACGTGAAGTTTGAATAAAAAATAGTTAATGGTGATAAATAGCAACGTACTTTTATGAAATTCTTCATTATAGTTTCATACTTTCTAATAATCATAATAGAAACCATTTTCAGTTTTTTCATGATTATACAACATATTTTGTTTTTTACTCATAATAGCAATGTACTTTTGCCATAATTCCCAATTACAACTTATATGAAAGTAGATTGCTGCTTCGTAATGTATGATGCCATAATCGAGAACTTTGGTAAAATACGATTTCATGATTCAAGATTCCATTCCACTGAGCACTTGGTTGTCAATGAACAGAACTCAATTCCAATTCAATCAAAATCTTTCAGATTTGAAGATTCTAATCCAGGTTGTGTTTGGTTTCGAATGGACAGAATCCAATTCCATCAGAATAATGGAATGTGCAAGACTACTTTAATTCCAATTCCATCCATTCAATTTCCAATTCATTTTAGTGATTCTTGGTATGGCGAGTAATGAAGATGATTAAATTGAAGGACGGGAGAGAGAAGAGAAAAAGAAAGACCTCCTGATCTCTTTTTATGCTAGTCATATCCAAATAAAAGCCAATAATAATAAGCACAAATATAATTATAATAATAATCAGAACATACTCATCATGGCCAATCATCAATCTCTTTTGGACGAAAGACCTCCTGATCTCTTCATTTGAACTCCTGGAAGTTGAAGGTTCCTCATCTGCATATGATATGAGTTAAGATTGAATGGAATAAGGTAATAAGCACAAGCTAAATGAATGAATCGTTATATCCATAATCACATTCAGTTGTCCAGATGCATTTTAACTTTTTATTTTATTTATCCATAGTTTCAACTCTACTCAATACATTGTTCAACTATTTTGCTTACTTTTGCTTACAACTATATATATAAAAAAACATAAATTGAACATAACAAAAACCTAAACCCTTGTTGTAAACCATATTCATAAATAAAAGATCAACAAAATTTCTTCTCCAAAATCCATGGCGTTTTGCTAGCTCTATAATCATCAAAATTATGGAAACCATACCAACAAAAAAATAACAAACACTTGGTGGGCAACATTTACAGCTGTTAACACCCTATAACTGAGACTTGGTTTGGGAGCAACATAAAAAGGAATCTGAGAGACTTATTATCATAGTTTTTCTTGCTCTATAATAAGGAAAATTACCAAAACCATACCTTACAAACAGCTAGTGTGCCACTTCAAAAGGTAGATAAGTCCTGATCTTCTTCCTCATGTGGTTGCAGAGTATCTATCTATGCAAAGCACACAATGAGTGATTGAAAAGAAACAAAAAAGCTATCAACAAATTCAATGAGTTGATTGTGGATATGGATAAATATATCTGCAATCTCGAAAAGCTAAGCCACAAAATTTGACAAAATAAAAAATCCACCAATAAATTATCTAATCTTGGGTTCCAAGAAGATTATACGTGTAATTTGATGTCTGTTGCTAGTCCCGAGGAGATGAAGTCATTATCGGCTTATTCGAAATCTCGTGCTAAGAGAACAAACAAACATCATTTGAGTAATGTACATAAAGAATCTAATAGAAAAAAAAGTTAGGGTTTTTTTTTACCAAAACTTGGAGAGAAAAAAAGTGAAATCTGATCCAATGGTATGGTCCACCGGCTACAGCAGCAATTTTAACGGTGGCAGTGGTGGCAGCGACAAAAGAGTGAGGCAATGTTGGTCGTCGTTCAGATAAATGGGAGAAATTTTACTTAGTGAAGGCCTAAAGGGGCAGTGGGTTGCAGGTCAGACCGGGAGGGAGAAGGCATGTCACGTCGATGAATTTGGAGGAGATGGAGGGCTTTGCTGCCGGCGCGGATGGCGGACGTGACGTTGTTGACGGAGGCAGTGGCCAGAGAAGAGGGAAAGTGAGAGTAAGGGAAAATCGGTAGACGACGTTCTTTTTTAGTTCAGTTCAGACTTGTTCAGAAACGCCCTTTTAACACTCGTATATTTACAATATTGCCCAAGCTATTTAAAAATAAAAAAAAAATAAATAAAAAAAAATAAATAAAAAAAAAATAAAAAAGACAAATTTCATTAACGGATTTCGGACGGAATGAAAAATTAAATTGTTGATTTCCGTTGGTGAAGCGTAACGGACTACCAACAAAAATGTATAGTGTTGCTAAACCGTCGCAAAAGTCGTCACTAAAATCCATATAATTAAATTTTTTTAATTTGTCGAAAATCCGCCAGTATTTCGTCTCTGTTTCCGACGGATTTTTTCCGTCGCTAAATGCTGTCGGTAGTGCCCTATTTTTTAGTAGTGGACAGTATTCCAAACCGATATATAAAGCATAATACATATTGGCTAATATTTTGATTGTTTGTCGCACACAATATTCAATGTATTAAAAGAATACATTATATATATATATATATATATATATATATATATATATATATATATTATTTTGATGTTAGAATTTTGAAAAAACTTTTATAAAAATAATTGCTATAAAGTCTGGTACCAAACAAGAAATAATTAAAGAGGCAATGTTAGAAAAAAAAAAATGAGGTATTAATAGTAGCATGTTATTTAATTTCTTAGAACCGCCTATAAACTATCACACATAGCCACACAGGACTTAAAATTCCAATAGATTATAATATAAAAAAACAAATGGCCGAGAGGTTCTTAACCATTAAAAGATGTATTATAATATGCATTAGAGAAGCACTATACAAAAAATTTGCTTAATCATGGAGGTTTTCCCAAAATCACCGTATACATTATTAATCAAGCAGAAATATTAATAAACGATAATAAGAATCGATTGATAACTCAAACCATATTATTAAACAATCAAGATGCATAATAACTAATACATGGATTTATTGTTCTGTCACGTTTTCACGCACATTATTTTACAATGAACAAAGAAAGTGATACCCTTTTTCTACGGATACACAATAGCACAACAGATTAATTAACATACATGATCCAATCAGTAATTAAGCACACACATTATTAGAATCTTCACAAATATATCCAATGCATGACACAGCTTTTATTACCTTCACGAACTAGTAATTTTCTGTCATCTTTTTCAGGAACAAGTAATTAAATGCCACGATATGTAACCTGAGTATCAAAATACATAGTCAATAATTTCATTATTATATAATTGATGTTTTGATGAACTAGATGATACGTACCATGATGCATGTGGAATCATTGCTAGTCAACAATCGTGCCTTTGAGATTCAAATTTGGGCATTCGTAAGTAATTATAGTTACTATTGATGGGAAAGTGACGCCAATCTTTTTCAGCATCGGTAGATCTTCAAAATGGAGTGTGTCTAAATCTGGCATATAGTACATGCGTGTAAACAGAATCTGCAACTTCTCACATGACTTTATCTCGATGGTTTTAACAGAGTCCAGAAAAGAGGCAACATATTCAAGCATCGGGCAACTTTCCAATATAAGAGTAGAAAGACATCTTAAACATGAGATTCCGTCCAAACTCTTCAAACTAGTCGCACCAGTGATCGATAATGTCTCCAAAATATCGGATGATTGAAAGATGCGATCAATTTGCTTCACTTTTGGGCATTCCCAGATTTTGAGAGTTTGTAACTTTGGAAATGAGAGGCCAATGTTCTCTAGTTCTGATAGTTCCCATAAATGCAATGTTTTTAAGCTTGGAAGTATACCTTGATCCGTTTGATCAAAGAGTGATACTATCTTGTCACAGTGTTTGATTTCAAGAACTTCCAAGTTCTTTGGTAGCCATGATGATTGAAATACGACTGAAAGCTTTGGACAACTTTCCAAATACAAACTCTTGAGACTATCGAAGCTCCCAGATGCCTGTTTCCCATTATATATACTTTCCAAACGACGATTATTCGAAATTCCAAGATTCTCTAGGAAAATTGGAGAATTGGAATTTTCATCTCCTTCCTTTTCGGTAAAAATGGTGATTGTTTTATCACACCTGTCGATCCAGCATCCCTTTACTTCCTTGAGCTTAGAGGCATCAAACTCAGATGGCAAACCCTTGAACTTATTATCAATCAGAAAGACCATGTTGACTTTACTGATGATGTTTTCGATACCCTTTGGGAAATGGTTAAAACCACGAATCTGCAACGACTTGTTTCCCTTGTATTGAGGAAACCCGCATGCTTGGAGGTAGACATCTCGAAAAACAAGTTCATGTCGTTGAAGATATCGATCTCCTGTTTCACCTTCCACCATATAAGGAATTGCACATAAATGGCTCTCCTCTTGCAAAGGGTTTTCCTTGAGAATTTCAAGAAACTGAGAACCACTAGTAAATATGGGAGCTTTGTCATCCGCAGACAACCGACAGATGCTCCATTGTTCTTGATTCGCTTCTTCTGATGAAGATTCTTCATGGCTGGTGTCATAATTGACATTTGGAAACTCGATGTGGTCAAGATGACTTAATTTAGACATCGCATCAGGTATTTTTGGGTTGGATCCCAAGAGATCTTTAAACTCGTCATCTTTAGAGGACTCCGCTATAGAACAACCTTGAAGTAGGAGCTTTTGAAGGGTGTGGGACCCACTGAGGTTTGTCAAACGCTTGATGGATGATCCTGAAAGATTCAATACTTCAAGCTTACTTAATGGCTTCAAATCTAGTTCTGCGTCTGAGCATGAGCAACCAGCAAGAGAAAGGCGAGTAAGGTTTGTGAATTTTGAAATGGAGGGAATCTGTTCGAGGGAAGTATTAGAGAGGTCAAGAATTTGAATGTTGCTCATATCCTTCATGAATTCAGCTCCATTAGGTTTCAAGGTGACACCAGAAAGATTTAACTCCTCAAGATTCGGCAAGGATACATTTAATTCAAAACTCTTCAAGGCTTTGCAGTTCTTTAGTAGGAGCTGACGGAGATGGCTTGGATTTGAAAGAGAAGGGAAGGACTCGATCTTTGTTTCAGAAAGATCGATCTTTTGAAGGCGAGTTTTTCCCTCGAAAGATTGATTTCCAATATCATCTAAACCACTACACCATGAGGCATCAAGAATCTCCAATTTTGTAGCAGATTTTAGCGAGGGTAAACGTTTTAATGATGGACAATGTGATAGGTACAATTCACGAAGATTGGAAAGCCATGAGAGGGAAGGAAGATCTACAACATTAGTTTCTGAGAGGTTGAGGACTCGAAGATCTGTGAGTCGATCAAAGAATCCCTCCTCGAACTCTTTAAGATTCTTTGAACCTGAAACATCAAGTACCTCGAGGTCTCGAAGGGATTCGATGCATGGAAGTCTTTCTAACTGAGGGCAACTCTTAAGATAAAGAGAACAAGGGTCGGAAATGTTAGAAGGAAGACGATCAATTGCAGTTTCGGATAGGTCAAGGGTTTTGAGGGATCTTAAGCTTTGTAAAGACGAATCGTGGAACTCTTCGAATTCTATGGAACCAGAGAGATCAAGAGTTTGGAGACTGGTTAAGGAAGTTAGCCCTCGCAATCTGCCTAAACCTTTACATCCTCGACATAACAAATGAGTGAGTGATTCAATGTTTTTGAGCAATGGGGTTGTGGAAACCAAGGTATTAGAAAGATTAAGGCTTTGAAGATTCTTAAATTTCAAGAAGTTTTTATCAACAGTATCCAAAACGATATTACCCGAGAGGTCAACAACCAAAAGATGTTCGAGTTTTGAAAGGCTCTCAAGCTTTTTCAAACGCCGACAATCCTTAATGACTAACCAACGTAGTTCAAGAAGATTATAAAAGGCCTGAGGTAAATAACTGATTTGAAGTCCAGATAGATGAATACTTTGAAGATTCACCATATTCTTGAAAAATATCGATTTTAACGACCTCAAATACCTTCCACCAGAGATCTCAAGAACACGCAAAGCTTTTAAAGGGAGCTTGACATCTTGCAAAAACTCACAACCTCTAAGCACAAGAACACGAAGCTTCTCCATCATATCCAACGAATTTGGCAAAGATTTGATGGTGGGATTGAATAAAGCTAGAACTTGAAGTTCCTTCTCGGATTTAAGGAAGTTCATCATGACTTGATCACTAAAATGGGTCCCGTCTAATAATAAAGTCGAAAGATTCTGACCAACTTCCTTTGATGATGATTCTTTCTGTTCTTGATTCTTCACTTTCGTACGTGTCCTCCGAGGTGTTTTCAACATTCCATCTTCATGCGTGATTCGCCCAAAACCTTCTACATCAGACGTAAACACAGTCGCCAAACCAAGATTTGCGTTTTGGTCAACGTACTGATAGAGATCATCAACGTTTATAAGTGATTTGTCCATGAAAACATAATCACCCTCTAGCCCTTTGAGTACGCCACAATCCATAAGCTCCATTACAATCCCATGACCTTTGTTATACAAACTCGTCATGCTACCAAAACCCAAATACCCTTCCAAGATCCAGTAAGTTATCAGCTCATTGTAGTGAACACTTGCTGAATCACGAAAGAAATGGTGACCACTCCACCATAGATCTTTCAAAATACTAATGGGCAACACATCATGCTTCATGCACAATAACTTGTTTACACTGTATTCGCGAGATGTTTCTTCCAACTCCTTTTCAAGAATAGACATTCTAGTTTCATCTACACCAAAGTAATTCAAGGATTTTGCTATCATAATAACTGTACCAGGAAAACCATCACTTTTTTCCATCAATTTTTTTCCTAGATTTAGGATTCTTTCCTTGTTCCTCAATTGAGCATCAAGTTTTCCTATCAATAAAGCATCAGACTCTTCTTTAGGGAAAGCTTCAACCTCAATAGCATCAGAAATATCTTCATGTTCCCCCTTTAATCTTGATATTAAAAGAGTTTTGAAGTTTTCATTAGGAAACATTTCATTCCATAGTGACCAAAATTTTGTTTCATTCGAATCATGTTCAGTTTCGTGATCTAGGTGAACATCATCTAGAATTAGAAGAATTTCCATTTCTTCAAGTTTCTTTTTTTCCTTTTCTTCAAGTTTATTCTTTTCCTTTTCTTCAAGTTTCTTCTTTTTGTTTTCTTTAAGTTTCTTCTTTATCTCTTTAATCAAAGTTTCTGAGTCTTGAACCTTATCATCATTGTCCTTTAGTTCCTTATTTTCATCCCAATCCTCCCACTCCTCATTAGTAGTAGGAAGTAAGCATAGCTGTTGAGCAATACTTTTTGAGAGAGACTCTTTCGTATACTCTTTGCACATAAACACCCAAAGTGTGACATGGACAATTTTCATCCTGGTGGCAAGCTCACTTACTCTCTTTGCCATCCATGTTTTCCCAACTCCTGGAGGCCCAAACAGATTTACTTTCTTGTGATCTTTTAGGCTTGCACATATTTTGCTCACATGCTGAATTGAACTGAGCACCTTTTCCTTGCCACTATTATTCTACAATTATAATGAATATAAAATAAATTTAGTACTTTAGGAATGTAATCAAAAGTGATCAAGTTATATGATGGTCATTTAAAACCCATGTACTAGATGATGGCATTATTCTTTCAATTGACACATAAAGGTGTTTAGCATAATCCATCAACTTTAATAAAATTGTGGATACTATTTTCTCCCTTTTGCACAATTTTTAAAAAACACAAAGGGTGGTTTTAGAGAGTGATCAATAGAAGACCATATATCCCTAATTTCTAGACTTTTGACTAGAAAAGATTAGTTAGAAAACAAATTTATATATACATTGTCGTTTTGAACTTATTTACCAAACAAAATAGACCCTACCAAATATATACGATGGCGAAAATGCCTATTTGTGTTCCCTTTAATTGTCACACACTAAAACTCTTACCTTGTATCTAGGATAACTTCATGTTAAGAAAATCTCTACGTGCTTTTTCTCCTCATAGAGATGGGAAAAGTATTTAGTTGTAGTAGTGAAAGCACTATATTTTTTTTAATTATTTTAACTCGATTCAATCCATTTGGAAGAGAAGGGAGATGGGAAATAACCATCCATGGCACTAAAATTTTAATGAATCCACCGCCACATAGAATTGTTAACTATTTGAAAACATGTTATATAGATTGTTATAGGATGTGTGGATTCCTAATTTTTTTTCTCCAAATGCGGTCTTGGGTAGATAAGACTGCACTCCGGTATATATAAGGGAAAATGACTCTTGAGGGTAATTAACTTTTGCGTTTGTACTCATTTGTATTCAATATAAGTACAAACGCAAAAGTTAATTACCCTCAAGAGTCATTTTTCTTATATATATATATATATATATATATATATATATATATATATATATATATATATATATATATATATATATATATACCGGAGTGCAGTCTTATCTACCCAAGACCGCATTTGGAGAAAAAAAATTAGGAATCCACACATCCTATAACAATCTATATAACATGTTTTCAAATAGTTAACAATTCTATGTGGAGGTGGATTCATTAAAATTTTAGCTTTTATATATATATATATATATATATATATATATATATATATATATATATATATATATATATATATATATATATATATATATATATAAAAGCTAGGTTCAAGTATTCTAACTAATTATTGTGCGGATATCATATGCTATGAAAATTACTAAGATAATAAGTTGTTTAACAATGTAAATACATTCAACCTTACAAAAATATCGTCATTTTTATGCATTCTCGCTAATTATTATTTATTTTTGTTTTCACATATCGTTTTTCACTCATTTTCATTCTGACAAAATACGACCCAATAAACATTCTGACAGAAATGAGAATAATAATAATAATAAGTGTATAATAATCTTATAGACGATTTAATTAGTGAGAATGTGTGTTAATGACAATATTTATGTAAGATTTAACGTATTTATATTATCAAACAACATATTTTCTTTATCATTCTCATAGCATATGATATTCATACAATAATTAGTTAAAATAGAATAACCTAAGCTATATATATATATATATATATATATATATATATATATATATATATATATATATATATATATATATATATATATATATATATATATATCAAAGCTCGCATGTTTTGACCAAAAAAGTTTGGAGTAACACCGATGGTACAAAATTTTTATTTTCTTGCGAGTTTTGCCCAGTGTGGTTTGAACTTTTTCGTAAAAACAATTTTGCTTTCATTATTTAATTTTCAATTTTTTATTTTATTATCAGCTATTAAAAAACAATTAAAAATGAAACAAAAATAAAATACCCCTCTTTCTCTCTCTCACCGAAGCTTCAATGGCATGTGAAAAAAATTATACATATAAAAAATCGATGTTCTCTTTCTAGCTTTAATCGACAGCTTCAATTGACAGCTTCAATCAGTGCTCTAATGATTGCCAATGGGTTTGTTATCAATACTTTTGGGGTTTCTTATTCTAAAGTCGAAATCAAATCTGATGAAGGGTTTCTTGTTCTAAAGTCGAAATCAAGAGCTGAAGAACATACACACTCACATTCATGAACCCCATATCTGATGAACACACACACACACACACAAAATCTCTTTCTTAAAAGAAAACCCATAAATCAAATCTATAATCGATTTATGTATGTGTGTATGTGTAGGTTTCCTTCTTGAAATCGATTTATGTATGTTCATCCCTAAAGTTCGTCGGATATCCCAGAAGATCTAAATCAAAAAGCTCTACTTGCCTCTCTGAAACTGAAATCGAAGCCAACACCCACTTATCATCCTTCATATCTGCTTCTCCTCTTACTCTGAACCCAGAGAGAATGAATCGATGTCGCCATTGAAGAACGTCAAGTGGGATTTTCAGAGGATTTTTTTGCTATTGCAGGTTGGTTCTTGAGAGATTGACGGTAGTTAAACAATGATTTGAAGCTCTCTCGAGTAAGATTCGTACACCCTTCTCGTTTCTATAATCATTGACTATATATGAAAATCAAAACCACTGATCACTTCAGATTCAGTAAATGAAATATTTTTAGTCTTTATAGCTTTGAAGTTTTTCTGATTTGGGTTTTGTTGGAATTTTTTATTCGTCGATCATGATCTGGAATATGGGGTTTAGATTTAAATATTGATCGTTTTTTGATTTATCTTTCGTTTTAATTTGGTGAAGCAAATGTAATAACTATTGTAATGGAGTTGAATCTCAAAGAAGATGGAGATGAGTTTCGAAGTTGTTGTGCATATGAGGAGGAACTCGATGTGGAAGAGATTACGAAAAAATGTTTAAAATATTGCAGCGATGACGCTTTCTTGATGAATTTTTTGTACGAATGTTCTTCAAGGGTTCCTCGATTTCAAACTTTGATAACAATGGCTTCAATATCTTGTTAGGGTTGTAATGGAGAGAGAGAGAGAGAGAGAGAGGGGGGGGGGGGGAGGAAAGGGGGAGGGTATTTTATTTTTGTTTTATTTTTAATTGTTTTTCTAATGTAGTAACAAAAACAAAATGGAAAATTAAATATTAAAGAAAAACTCGTCTTACAAAAAAAATTGAAACCAAATTAAACCAAGCTCGTAAGAAAATGAAACTTTTGGACCACTAATACTAGTCCAAACATTTTTGGCCCAAACATTTTAGTTTTGACATCCTACATAGACTATTCTTGCAAATTTGTCTAAAATATATAATATTTCATTTTTTTATAACAAGAAAGAAAGGTAAATTTAATATTAAATAATTAATACAACAATCTAAAACAAAATAAATTACAACCTATTACCTATTATCAAGGTTGTAAAAATCGTTTGACGCTAGCTAGTCGGTGGACTATGGTTAATGGATTAATCGGCTAGGCGGAGATTAATCGGGGACCATTAATTGCTAATTTGTTGAATTTTAAAAAAATTAAATATGACTAATATTATATAAAAGTTCATAAATACCCCTAATATCATAACAAAATAGGTTATTATGATTAATAAAAGAGTAATCATACTTTAAATAGTTTCTATTGAGATATAACTTTTTCAAAGTGTTAAAATTTCATCAAGTTCTACTGCTTCACTCATTGTGTATAAATGAATTAATCGTTAGGTGTCCTCTAATCGGTCGAGTATCGCCTAGGGACTAATCGAAGATTAATTAGGACCTAGTCGGGATTTTTACAACACTGTCTATTACCAAAACCTAAAATAAATATTTTTCTATAACTTAACTTATTTTTTAATATAATTTTCATTTTTATTTAATATATATAAACACTTTTTTTTTAATAAATTTATTATCAAAATCATTTCTTGATTAGTCTCAGGGTAATGTTATAAAAACCATCAAGTTTTCAGGGTTTTATCGGTCTTGCCCAAAGTTGAATTTTATGTCCGTTTTTACCTTAACATTTTCGATTTACCCTTTTACCGGTGATAACAGGTTTTCCAGGTTATCATTATATTAAATTCGCAAAAAAAAATCCTAAAGTTTACCGTTTTTTTTGTGTTTTTACCCTTAAGTTTATAATTTTTTTTACACTTTTACCCTAAGTATATTTTTTTTCGTAATATACATATTCATATGATTTTTCTGCTTGAATACGTATAATATGAATAAAAAAATACATAGGGTAAAAGTGTAAAAAAATTATAAACTGAAGGATAAAAATGTAAAAAAACTGTAAAGTTAAGGGTTTTTTTACGAAGTTAATATAATGGTAACATGTTATCACCAGTAAAAGGGTAAAATCGAACATTTTTTGGAAAATGATAGGGTAAAAACAGATATAAAATTCAACTTTAGGCAAAACCGACAAAACCCTAAAAACTTAACGGTTTTTATGATATTAGCCCTTAGTCTCATTTCCATAGTTACTTTCTCTTTTAAAAAATATGTTTTCCTTGTAAAGTTTTATCTTTCTATTTCAATGAACAGTAAACATCATCGTTGGATAGACATACATTTTTTTTAACTGAAAAATCAAAAACTGATTATAATTTGTCATGTTTGGGTTTATCATGAAAATATACGATCGGATAAATACAATAATAAATATTTTTAATTAGATTATGCAATTAAAAAGAATCTAAGATAAAGAAAAATAGTTTTATCTAATTTCTCTTAACAAAAAAATAATATAATATCTAAGAAGTCAAAAACAAAAAATAAATTACGAAAATAAAAGTCTGTTCTGTCTTATGTTCAACAAAACAAGAAGTTGGATTTTGGAATATGATCGTAAGTTACACAATATTAAATATTATCATAACTTATAAATTTGTATATGCCCTAAATCGACATTATTTGTTTTCCAATCTGTTTACAAACATTTTATATAAAATTAATTATAATTAACGTATATAACTAATATTACCATAAGAAAAAATAATGGCCTATAATTGATATTTCATTTTTATAAGAAACTTAAACAAATCTACTTATTATTAAACTTTTCAATAATCATTTTAAAAAATTTAAGAATACATTTTTGCTTATTTTTCCTCAATAAAGTTATATTAAAATTAGGTACCAATAATATGTATTATTGAGATAATTTTGAAAGTATTAAATGTTGATGATTTTAGTGTCATCGATATATTTATTGTAATTGGGATGTTATTCAACTCAAGTTGAGTTCGGTTCGATTATATTTGGGGATAAGAGATATATATGCATTTTCAGACAACTAATTAGGACTTGAGAACGTGGGGGTTCAAGGGCAGAGCCCCTACTTGGGTTGCAAGGCGCATTGCACATTCGGAATTTTCCTACATTTCACCCTTAAAAACGGTCATCGTCTTTATATTAAATCAAGGTGTTGGCGTAGAGAAAGATAGAGAACATTGGAAAATAAGTTTTTATTCAATCTACAAGATTTGTCTTAACATAACACAAACAAAGCAATGTATTTTGAGTTAGGATCTTAAATTTTGTGTAAAATTTGGATTTGTTTTTTCTTTCGTATCCCAAATCGGATTTCATGATACTCCCGCACAATATCCAAAATTACATAGTATTTTGGAAAGTGTATTATGTATATGATCTTTAATTATCAAAGTATTTTCATGGATATTTGAAACCCAAAATCTAATGTTAACTTTGCGTATAAATCAATAGGATACTTGGTTATAGATTTTTAGTTAATTAAGTTGAGATATTAAAAATAAGGCATCTAAGTGGATTCTTTTCTGTTTTATTTTTTTTTCTTTTTGTTGATGAAAAATGTGTAAATAATATATTGCAAGTAACTATGCACAATAAAGTACCATATAAAATAGACGAAACATAGTAAAGTAGCCAAAGTGTAAGAAAAACCTGAGAATTTAGGTCTTCCATTTTGACGTGAATATCCAACGTACAAATCTATAAATTAAAGGAATTGTTAGATAAACCTCAAAAAATAAAACAAGGGCTACAAATTCATGTCAAATTTGCGGCAAAATCCTCTAAATAAATGTTTGGGGATTACCACTGATGGATTATAAGAAATGTTCAATAGATTTATGAGAAAATATATGAAATATTAGAAACACAGTTTGATTTTTTGAGAGGGAATAACCTGGGAATTCGATGGTTTTTATTTTTGGTGATTTGGATATTTGTTGTGGGGGTATTTATAGTGCTCACGCAAGGCGTCAACAAGAAAATTTTAGTGACGAGTATATATCAAGTGTTGGGGAATAACTTCTTTGCTTCCCGGTTAAAAAGGAGAAGTGAATGGAATAAAGACACTAGTTGTACTCTATGCTTCAAACATTTGTACCAAATACACTTATTTTATGAAATATGGAAAAAAACAAAGAATTTTGTGAGGATAACTTCAAATATAGGTAAATAAGACAGACACTAGTTGTACTATATGCTTCAAACATTTGTACCATATACACTTAGTTTATGAAATATGGAAAACACAAAGAATTTTTTAAGCATAACTTCAAATATAGGTAAATTAAGAGCATATTTCTATGTAAGTTTTATCGTGAGCTTTTTATTATATATGGTTGATTTGTAAGATATTATGGGCGGAGCTACTGTAACATCCGGACTTTCAAGTATACTGCTTATTTATTTAATTTTGAGGACTATTGAGCAACTGTACGAGTTGGTGCTACAACTCGTCGAGTAGAATCATGTTGTGCCACATGGGATCAATGATCTACTCGACGAGTCAGAGAGTCGACTCGCCGAGTAGACACTGTGAAGTGAAAACCTAAATCTCCGGGTTTGGGGCCTATTTAAGGGTACTTATAGCCTCATTTGCGGCTCATCGACTGTTTACATTCACTGAGAGAAACCCTAATCGCCCTTTGAGCTAATAGAGAGAGTGTTGAGCTAATATTGAGTATCTTGGTGCATCTTTGAAAAAAAAAAAGGATTTTGTAACGCCCGTCTTTCTGGGCTAAGCATTAATATAGTGATGTAATAGTCAAGCTAACCATTGTAACTTATTTTGAAGTAATAAAGATAAATTATTTTAGTAATACATGAATTATGTGAATTTATGTGCTTATTACTTGTTTATAATGCTATAATAAATAAATGATAAAAATAAGCGTAAAAAATAAAGTGTTAGATAAACCCAATATCGATGAAGAAAGTTGTATTGGTCGTGACAAGGATTCTGGAATATAAAGAACGCCGAAATCCGAATTATAATGAAAAAGTTATGACCTATCGAAGTTTCACGACAAAACCGGCACGACACTGTGTGACGTAAATAGTGAATTTACGATAGAGGAATTTTTGGCCTTAGTAATCTAAACCAAAGTTGTAGTATACGTTAAACCGAGAGCGTGCATAAAAAGAACGCCTAAATCTGACTTCGTATGAGGAAGTTATGGATTTTCTAAGATTTGGCTTAGTAGTGCACAGCCCGAAACTCGAATTTTAGATCGAGTGGTTTTTAGCCTACGCGACCTAAATGAGAATTGAAGATCTCATTAAAAGGAAATCAACGGTAAAAAGACAGACGAAAACGTAGTCTGTATGTAGAAGTTATGAATTTCACACGGACATTTAACAATATAATCTTCTCGTACTGTTAAATTTAAGATCGGCAGAGAATTAGCCGACAGAGTCAAAATGAAAGTTGTAGATCTTATTTTTACCTACGCGTGGATATAACGAATGTCAAAAACGGAGCTCGTATGTGAAAGTTACAGATTTTAGAAGTCGGAAGTGTGTTGTGCGAAAATGGGTGATGTGGCACAATCTTGGCCATTGCTTTCTCTCCAAGTCTTGCCACCAGATGATGACATGTGGCACCAAGTTCAACCATATTTCACCCTATAAATAGAACCTCTCCGACCCTCATTTTCTTCACACCTTTCCCATTATATCTTCTCTCTACTCTCTCTAACCCCCCCCCCCCCCAAGCCCTAGGGAATTCCCCTAGCGCTAGAAGAAAGCCTCGGAGTGCTCGACGACTCCGAGAAGAAGAGCTTTCCGGCTCGGGAGCGCTGCTCCAAGCGAAGCCTGGTTTTCGAGATAACCCGTTGTAAGTGAGCTACGCTTACACTATTTTTATTATAGCTTTTAATTAATTATAGTAACGTTGTTACAACCTTATAATAATTATTTGAGTTATTATTATGAGTTATATAAGTGTCGTTATAATATCTTTATAACTACTCGTGGTACTGAGAATCTGGTTTAAAGGGCGGCACAGGGTTCTTGGATTTCTGAAGTGCTATATGCCAAAATGGTCATGTCCTCCGATTTTTATGTTTGGTCCCTGTCGGTACATAGTGGTTGGAAAATATTGTTCAAACGCTTATATAATAATAATAATAATAATAATAATAATAATAATAATAATAATAATAATAATATTTAGTCACAGTAAATATTAGACTAGAATCTAGTGGTAATAATATTAGGTTTCGTCGAAGGAGATTATTTTTAAGAAGCAAATCGTTGTCTAAGTTCAGAATCACCACTTTTCAGGTGAGTGCATAGTGTCACACCCCAAAACCAAGAACGGCGGAAACGTTCCGGGGTGGAGGACGTCATGTACAGTATCACAATAGTGTAAAATAGTAAACAAGCAACAACATCATCCATTTCATTATAAGTAAAGTTTTAATACATGTGTGTTCTTTCATAATGTATGACAATAAAATGAATAATCAAAATAAGGCGAGTCTTGTCTGTGCTCCATCTTCTCAAAAACATGGCCATCGCACCTGTCTAACTGATGACCTGAGAATACAAGTTATTTTGAAAGCGAATATCAGCTTTAAAGCTGGTGAATTCATAAGTATTTAGGTGTTATTGTCCTGTTTTGGAATACTGTTAAAAATGTCATATAAATCTCTAAATAGAACAGTTGATATAAGTATGAAATGTGGTCTTCTACCAAGACCCGAATGTTTTTGTTATGACAAAGTAAAATGATAGGTTTTTCCTTTCTATCGACTAGTACTAAGAGTACTTAGTCTAACTCATCGATTATGTGAATATATATCACAAAATAAAGTAAAATAGGAAAATGATATGATAGTCTTCTACCAAGACCTAAACGTTTTTTAAGTAAAATGTCTATTGACTAGTACTAAAAGTACTTAGTCTAACTCATCGTTTATGTGAATATATCGCAAAATAAAGTAAAATAGGAAAATGATATGATAGTCTTCTACCAAGACCTAAACGTTTTGTAAGTAAATGATAGTTTTTCCTTTCTATTGACTAGTACTAAAAGTACTTAGTCTAACTCATCGTTTATGTGAATATATCACAAAATAAAGTAAAATAGGAAAATGATATGATAGTCTTCTACCAAGACCTAAAAGTTTTGTAAGTAAAATGATAGTTTTTCCTTTCTATTGACTAGTACTAAAAGTACTTAGTCTAACTCATCGTTTATGTGAATATATCACAAAATAAAGTAAACAGGAAAAAGCATAATCATGTAAGTGTTATCTCTGGGTGACCAGGATTATCATGACATCGCCGAAGCGAAAGGTATACCCTATGAACATCCGAAGATTGTCCCCTCACCCTTTGTAGCGGCAGCACGGTGGAGGGAGGGTTAGTCCCGTATCAGCGTTAACCTAATAATCATCCGAAGACTTTCATCTCATCCCCTGTTGCAACAGTAGGATGGAGGAATGGTTAGTTCTGTAACTGACTCCTAATATCAGTAACAACCTTAGACATTCGTAGATGTTCATCACCCAGTGTTGCTAACAGCTGAGTTCCGGAATGGTTAGTCCCGTCTAGACATCCCGTCGAACAGGGATAGGCAGGAAAATTTACACAGAAGGTACGAATAAATCTTCCTAATATAAGTGATTACCTTAGACCTCCGTAGATGGTCATCTACCACTGGTGTTAATCAGATGGGATTCAGAATGGTTAGTCCCACCGAGATATCCCATTGAACTGGGATAAGAAAGATAATTTATACAAAAAATACTAATAAATCATCCTCACAAGTTGAGATACAAGTATCCAGGTAAGTGAATACAGGATAATATATCTATGTAACAGTGTTCATGTATGGTATTCATGTAAGGGTGTTCATGTATCAGGTAATATACTGGTGTGGACTCATGAATGAACTGACTCTTGTGTGATTCCTTGTAATAGGAATAATGTTTGATATCTTCAAATTATCCCTATGATAATTTACTAAAAGGTAATTGGTTGTTCAAGTAGGTTTATACACTCTTACTACTCAAGGGTGTGGGAAACTAAATGAAAGATGTAAACTATAACAACAATACATATATAAGATTATAAGTGTATATGCATAGTTTAGTTCAAGAATGTAAAATGGTTTTGTAAGACATTTAAGGGTTTTGAACAAATATAAAAGTGACTTGATGTCATTTTGATAAGTATTTTAAAGATAGAAAACCATTTCATGCATCACATTTTGTAGTATGTGAAATCTGTTGAATGAAAACACAGTTATAAAATACATATAGATGATTTAATATCATGCTGTTTTCTACTTGTATTCCCCCCATTAAAGCATTTAAAATCATTTAAAACATTGATTAGGGGTATGAACTCACCTGTTGTGGGTGATACGGATGAACTGAAGAGGTAGGACTGCTAGGTGTCAAGTGAAGTCTTGAACACACTTACGATCCTAGTTAACATATAATTTCACATATATGTAACAAATTAGTCTATAAACAACTAATAAACAAGTCAAGACACCCTAGGACATGCTAAACACCTTTATCAAGTGTTATTAGTTTCTAGGATTGCATCTAAGTGTTTGTAGGGGAAGCTATTGTGTGTAGGGCTCAAGGAAAACTCCACCATGAAGTTCACGGCCCTAATAACACTACCAAATGAGTTTACGGTCGTAAACTCATGAGTTTACGGCCGTGAACTCATACCTATGTGTCTATTTGAAGTTTGATGCTCTATAAGGCCCTAATAAGCATTTCTACTTAATGGCTTGGTCTATGGAAGAGTTTAGGGCATAATATAACTCCCTTTAGGAGTTTACGGCCCTGGGACCATATTCCCTTGGAGATTACAGCCGTAATCTCCCTTGGGAGGATGTTTATGGTGTTTTCAAGTCCCTAAATTAAGTAGGAACAAAACTAGGCTATTGTACAAGGCTTAAGAAGAGTTTATGGCACCATTTGGCACCATTTTATGGTGTTCACGGACCTAGAACCTTTTGGGCCGTGAACACCTAACTCTTGGTGTTCTAAGTGTGTTAGCTAGTCAATAACTCATTTAGGTACATGCCCAAATTAGTATCTTGGCTTAAGGAGGATTTTTAAAGCATTATGGCACTTAAACATGGAGTTCACGGCCCAAGAACCTCCTTGGCCGTGAACTCTCTTTCACCCCTTGAATCTTAATTGTTTTGGTGTCCTAAACATGCAATGGTGGGTTCTAGTTCGAGTTCCATGGCTTTGAGGGACTTTGGGACACCTTTAGCCCTTAAAATGGAGTTTACTCCCCAAGTGTTCTTGGGCGGTAAACTCCCGAATCTTAGGGTTTTGTTTGTTTTCTAGTCTCAAACACACTTATATACAAGCCTAAGTTCGTTACCTAACATGGGGAAAAGACTAGGTAGCATTTAAGCCACATATAGGAGTTTACTCTCCAAGAACGTTCTTGATGGGTTTTAGCCATAAGAACATCCTATGTGCTCATACAAACCCTAATGCTTGGATCTAGTTGTCTCTATTGTACATGCAATTCATCCAAGACTATAAACCCTAGATCTAGTACATGATAATCAACATAACATATGAATTAGGGTTTAGATCATACCTTGATTGTTATGTAGCAATAACAATCTCAAATCCTCCTTGTAATGACTTTAGAAAGCTTAGAGTCACAAATGTCACTCCTCTAATGGTTCACAAACACCAAGAGCAAGAGGATGAAGAAGAGAAGAGAAGGAGGCTGCCCAAAAACGTGTGGAAACCCTAACCAATTAGTTCACCATGTTTTTGGGGCTTAAGGGTTCCTTAAATAGTGAGGCTATTAGGGTTATCTAACAACGAAACCCTAATTTGGATGCTTAGGCCCTAAGCAACCCATGAAACCCTTTCTTAAAGGCCTTTGGACGATTTCTAATGGGTTTCCCCATAGAATTCGTCCACCCCTTTAATATGGTGTCCATTAGCCCAATATTCAACTATCACACAATTGACAGTTCTAGTCCCTTAAGTTTAATTAATGTCTTTTAGCCACAAACTTAATTCTTATTAATTCTTGACTAATATTAATTAAACAATATGATTTCTCCTTTAATATATTATTCTCATAATATATTAATAAATCATATTTAATCCTTTCTCTCCATAATTCATCCTATCAAGTTGATTTGGTGAAGGCAACCCAAAAGGACCATGCACCATCGGGTCAAGTACATACCAAAATAGTTATGGACTTAGACACTAATCCAACAGTTTTTGGGCGGTAAACTCCCGAATCTCACAGATTTGATATGTAGTCTAATTTATTAAGCACATAATAAGTATTATAAGACAACTAGAGAAGTGTACTCACGATTTAGGATAAAAACCCGAAGATCCGTGAGAGAGAAAATGGCTTTTCTCTAGTTGGAAATGCGAATAATGAATGAATTTGGTTCAGAATTCTATTTATAGTCCTGAGATATTTTTGGCAGAAAATATTTTTATTCCTGAAATGATTTCTAATATAACAGAGTGTTGGAATAACAGTGTTGCACAAAACCCTAGTGCAACCACTTTCCTGATATCTCCTTAAGTGTAAATCCTGAAAAACTGCCAAACTTATACCCGAAGTCTGGAATTTCACTGAAACCATTCTAAGCTCTATTGGCTTGATATGGTTTGTTCAGAAAGGAAATTTCGGGTTGTCACATCATCCCCCTGTTAAAGGGAATTTCGTCCCGAAATTAGAATTTAGATAAGGAAGTAGGTATAAATGATCGAGTTGTTAGGTGAAAACTTCCTAATCGATTTGCTCTCGCGCTCCCAAGTGAAATCGGGTTCTCAGTTGGTATTTCAACGAACCTTCACTAATGGGCGATGACGTTGCTTTGTCCGCTTGGCCACTCGGTCGAGGGTCACTACGGTTCTAGTACAAAGGCAAGGATCTCGTAAATCTTGATCTCGTCGAGAGGGCTTACAAAAGTCCTAACGGAAAGATACTGTTTCAAGTTCGAGACGCGAAGGGGAAAATGTACGTTACTGAGTTCACGGAGTAGGTCTAGTTTTTGAAATGCAGAACCGATTCTGGTAAGAATCTCGGAGGTCCCAACTATATTGGATTTTAGCTTTTCACGATTTACGAAGCGTATTAAGCCGTTCCTAGAGTGAGGTTTCCTAAAGAATTTGGTCTCTCACTTAGAATTCCAAAGGTTCTTTCTCTCGCTTACTTCCCAGTCAAGGGCCATCCCTTGCTGGGTCAAAGTCGAAAGGGTTTCTGAAATTTGTGGGGAGTTCCGAATGGACTATGATATTAGGTCTGTAAGACCTATAATTTGGCGAATTTTCCGTCGGTGACTACGGTGCCGACAAATTCCCAACGGTTTTGGATAATTTGACAGAGTACTCAAGAATTTCCACAACACTATTAGTGTGTCTCAGGAAATTTGACTATAAATTCCAAAACTCTTGATTAGAGAACTTTGCGAAAAGTATCTCTGAGGGTAATGTTTCTATGGGTTCTTTCTTACTACGAGGGTAGATAAGTAAGTCATTACATGGAGAAATGACGAACTGATCCCAGTAAGAAAGGCGTACTCCACTCATTTAGCTCATGAATACTATGGGCGTATTGGTCCGATCTGAGGGGTATCACTACAGACTCGAAGTGTCCGTATCGAGTTCGGAGGGTAGTCTTTAGGACATCCTTCCCTAACACTCGAACTGGTGATATTCGGATCTCAGATCCATTTCTGAAAGTAACTCTTTCCCTGCGTTTGCTCAATCAACTCTTCTAAACGAGGCAGAGATAATGATTTCTAAAGGAAATCTAAATGAAGTCTCCGGTCGTCGAGGTACATATGATGCACTCCGTCGACTTCTGATAAGAATAAGACCGGAGCTCTCAAGGGTGAGAAGCTTGGTCTTCTAATTCTATTGTTGAGTAGTTCGTTGTGTTATCCGGACTGTTCTTGTATCTTCCGTAGGTGTTTAGACTAAAGGCGATCTGGTTACAAGAGTCATACTAGGTTCTAAGTTTGTTCCTATGCCAATGTAATTACTCGTACTCCTGGACAGTCTCCATCCTGAAGTTCACATTAGAATTCATACGCGATTCAATGATCACAATTTCGTGTATACGAGTCATATATAATTAAGATTGAAAAGGTAGTCGAATAACTGATTCTTCCTTAATCTCACATCCCATCGAGGGAAAAGAAGTTAAAGTGGAATCATCAATTGTAAACAGGTAGAACATTGATTATATATCACTCTCATGTATACATTCTTCAGTGATAGATCAACCGTATGAATCCTGGAATTGAACTTGACGTACTGGACGAGTAATACTGTAGGGATTCCTTTGGAAAGGAAAATAACTATAAGGTACTCCTGGTATGAGTACTTCGGTGTTCTGATATGACGGCTTCGCTAAAATACGATTTCTGAGAAAGAGATGTACTTATGAAGCTGGTATTGCGAGGATCGAATTTACTCGAGTCACATGATAAAGTCGGAATCGTATGGAAACTAAAGACATTAGATTTTGAACATAAGGCATTACATACAAAACACAACAGTGCAACCATTAACAGAGTTACTATACTTAGGATTTACTACAAGACTAATGCTGCGAACAAGGTGTACTACAAAAGACAAGTATACGCAGCACGAGCATCCCTAAACGGACGGGATCCCGCAAAAGATAAGACTCTGGTTGCACTAGTCTTGGGGACGGTTCATAAGTTTGTTACAACGAAACACCTAAATTACATTAACGTGGGTCCGGAGTAGACTCTCCTGCGGCGGCGGTTGGTAGTAGACTTTCGTATGTGCCAGCAATTGCTGCCTCTGGGTAGTTCCTTTTTTAGTGACCTACTTTGCCACAACCGTAGCACACCTGGTTCCCACTGGTGTTTGGCACTTGAGCGTCCTGAGCTGTTGGCGTCTTGCAGAAACGGGTTGTATGTCCCTTCCTGTTGCAATGTGAGCACTGCTTCTCCCTACAAGGTCCATGGTGGTGAAAACTGCATTTAATGCATTTTGGGAGACTTCCAGCATAAAGTTTGGCTGGTTTAGGGACAATTGGGACGCCCGAAGGGATGGTGGTAGGAGGTACTGATGTCGTAGCTGTGAAGGTTGTTACTGTTGGTTGTTTCCTATTCGCCCTTCGAAGCGACTTGTCCTTAGAGTTAGTCCAAGACTTTCGTTTGATACTCTTGGTCTTAGGACTCGGGTTATCATGGTAGTTTGTTGCTTGCTGGGGTACTGGATTGTTACTTGGGTTGGAATTGTTGTTAACAAACCCGCTAACACTTGCATTGTTAGCGTTCATGTGGATCAGAAAAGCTGACACGGCAGCCGAGACTGCAGTTTGAAAGGTAGATGTATCAATCTGAAGAGTTAGTCTTTGGTTGATGGGCTGATCGTCTTTCTTGGATGACATGATTCTGTTACACGGAAGGAAAACGAATTTGTGAGCAAAAATGGTTGAACCTAGACGTAGTTCGATCGCTTATGTAAAGAATAGAAGTATGTTCTCTAAGGTTCGACCTACATCCCTATGATGCAGTCCTATTACGGAATGGAAGTATGTTCACGAAGGTTTGACCTACATCCCTATGATGCAGTCCTAGCAAAGATCGGAAGTAAGTTCATAAAATGGTCTCAAGATGTTTGTCGTTCTAGCCGAGGTATCGTTGGTTGGCGAACAACGCAATCCAACCATTAAAAGAGACTCGGAGATGTCTCCGGAGTTAAATTGCTATAGTCCAATGACTTGACTAGAGCATGTTTCAAATAGACTCTAATAAAAGTATGATAAGAGTATTTGAATAAAGAATGACACAGAAATTAGCCTGCTGTCAGTATCTTTGATATTCATGACGTACAGGTTCGGGAAAATGACCTTGTAAAAAGGTCTTACATCATATCCAGAGATGATAGTTCTCGACAGCATAAAGACCTAACTAAAGTACTTACAGTACAAGATAGTTTCATAGAAAATGCCACATCGGGCATAGACAGGAACACGATTCTTTTCAATCAAGGAATATAAAGTAAAGTATCTACTACTAGCGACGGTCATCCCTCTGGTGAACTCTCAGTTCAGCCAGTTGGCGTTCCACATCAAGTAGGTGTCTTTCGTACACTCTCTGGCGTAGTCGAAGTTCCATGACTTTGGCTCGTGATTTAGCCAGTGCTTTCAGCAGGGTTTCATGGTCTCTCTCAGACCTCTCACGAGCATGTTCAAGGCGACTGGTGCGAAGCATATGCATTCCTCCATTTGTATCAACTTCTGCGATACGTTGTAGATCTGTCCTGCCCTGAATTTTGTTTCGGGCAAATCTTCGGATCAGAATTGGCATGATTCTGTCTGCTGAGCCCCCATTGCTCAGCTCATAGAAGCTTCGGTCACCATTAAATGGCATGGGCTGATCTTGTCCTTGGCTCCATGTTTCCAAACATTCCACCCACTCAGGCGTCGGGCCATGAAAAGCCGGACGAGGGTTGGGAATTGGAAAGGGAGCTGCCTGGGGTAGATTCTCAACCTCGGGTTTGGAGATGACATCGTCTGAAAGGTCTTCAGCATGGTGATCATTCAGAGGGATTGGATGATCATTATCTGGTTCTTCTCCAAACCATCCAGCAATAACCGCGTTCGGAAGGAACAGGTTGTCGTGGGGATGGAATCCAACCATGTTATCTACGCGAGAATTTGGGGTAAGAAAATAAATATTTAGACGAACTATCTAGATAATTATTTAGGAAATCTTCATTATTTTTATCGCTATTTGTAAAGTGCATATCAGTTATATGTAATCAACACAGGATAGGCCTTCGAATAAGTGACCTCAACTCCAAATTCACAAGGAATAGGGGTAAAGCAAAAATTTCACCAATTCTAAGACTATAACATCCTAGTTACATATAACTTTAGCGTATCCACTTAGAAATTATCAACTTAGGAATGAAGATTCCATTTTAGTTCTCAAGTATAAAGTACTTATAGTAAAACCAAAACACCCTTATGGTATTTTAGACTTAGGTTCTGTTATAATGTTCTCATTGTGGTAATGTTGGTAAGTTTTTAGACTTGTTGCCATATCACAACTATTCTTGGGCATGTGCTAATCACTCCTTGGAATAGCATAGTTGATCAGGCTATGCCACTCCCAAGACTGACCATACATCCCCGAGCTTACCTGTGATATTCAACAATCTCAATAGTTTTGTTCTTGTCATTGTGACACGGATTTTAGTATGAATGCAGGCACGTATACTTTGTTAAATGTTTTATTATTTAAAAGTATAAACTTTTAGACAGAGTGTTTTAATCCCAATGTGTTTATTGTTAGTATATCTTTTATGGGTTGATATACTTAATTTACTATAAACAATGCTCTGATACCAATTTGTCACACCCCAAAACCAAGAACGACGGAAACGTTCCGGGGTGGAGGACGTCATGTACAGTATCACAACAGTGTAAAATAGTAAACAAGCAACAACATCATCCATTTCATTATAAGTAAAGTTTTAATACATGTGTGTTCTTTCATAATGTACGACAATAAAATGAATAATCAAAATAAGGCGAGTCTTGTCTGTGCTCCATCTTCTAAAAAAACATGGCCATCGCACCTGTCTAACTGATGACCTGAGAATACAAGTTATTTTGAAAGCGAGTATCAGCTTTAAAGCTGGTGAATTCATAAGTATTTAGGTGTTATTGTCCTGTTTTGGAATGCTGTTAAGAATGTCATATAAATCTCTAAAGAGAATAGTTGATATAAGTATGAAATGTGGTCTTCTACCAAGACCCGAATGTTTTTGTTATGACAAAGTAAAATGATAGGTTTTTCCTTTCTATCGTCTAGTACTAAGAGTACTTAGTCTAACTCATCGATTATGTGAATATATCACAAAATAAAGTAAAATAGGAAAATGATATGATAGTCTTCTACCAAGACCTAAACGTTTTGTAAGTAAAATGATAGTTTTTCCTTTCTATTGACTAGTACTAAAAGTACTTAGTCTAACTCATCGTTTATGTGAATATATAACAAAATAAAGTAAAATAGGAAAATGATATGATAGGCTTCTACCAAGACCTAAACGTTTTGTAAGTAAAATGATAGTTTTTCCTTTCTATTGACTAGTACTAAAAGTACTTAGTCTAACTCATCGTTTATGTGAATATATCACAAAATAAAGTAAAATAGGAAAATGATATGATAGTCTTCTACCAAGACCAAAACGTTTTGTAAGTAAAATGATAGTTTTTCCTTTCTATTGACTAGTACTAATATCAGGTAATGTACTGGTGTGGACTCATGAATGAACTGACTCTTGTGTGATTCCTTGTAATAGGAATAATGTTTGATATGTTCAAATTATCCCTATGATAATTTAATAAAAGGTAATTGGTTGTTCAATTAGGTTTATACACTCTTACTACTCAAGGGTGTGGGAAACTAAATGAAAGATGTAAACTATAACAATAATACATATATAAGTTTATAAGTGCATATGCATAGTTTAGTTCAAGAATGTAAAATGGTTTTGTAAGACATTTAAGGGTTTTGAACAAATATAAAAGTGATTTGATGTCATTTTGATAATCATTTCAAAAGCAATACATTTGATAACAAAGTATTTTAATGATAGAAAACCATTTCATGCATCACATTTTGTAGTATGTGAAATCTGTTGAATGAAAACACAGTTATAAAATACATATAGATGATTTAATAACATGTTGTTTTCTACTTGTATTCCCCCCATTAAAGCATTTAAAATCATTTAAAACATTGATTAGGGGTATGAACTCACCTATTGTGGGTGATACGGATGAACTGAAGAGGTAGGACTGCTAGGTGTCAAGTGAAGTCTTGAACACACTTACGATCCTAGTTAACATATAATTTCACATATATGTAACAAATTAGTCTATAAACAACTAATAAACAAGTCAAGACACCCTAGGACATGCTAAACACCTTTATCAAGTGTTATTAGTTTCTAGGATTGCATCTAAGTGTTTGTAGGGGAAGCTATTGTGTGTAGGGCTCAAGGAAAACTCCACCATGAAGTTCACGGCCCTAATAACACTACCAAATGAGTTTACGGTCGTAAACTCATGAGTTTACGGCCGTGAACTCATACCTATGTGTCTATTTGAAGTTTAATGCTCTATAAGGCCCTAATAAGCATTTCTACTTAATGGCTTGGTCTATGGAAGAGTTTAGGGCATAATATAACTCCCTTTAGGAGTTTACGGCCCTGGGACCATATTCCCTTGGAGATTACAGCCGTAATCTCCCTTGGGAGGATGTTTATGGTGTTTTCAAGTCCCTAAATTAAGTAGGAACTAAACTAGGCTATTGTACAAGGCTTAAGAAGAGTTTATGGCACCATTTGGCACCATTTTATGGTGTTCACGGACCTAGAACCTTTTGGGCCGTGAACACCTAACTCTTGGTGTTCTAAGTGTGTTAGCTAGTCAATAACTCATTTAGGTACATGCCCAAATTAGTATCTTGGCTTAAGGAGGATTTTTAAAGCATTATGGCACTTAAACATGGAGTTCACGGCCCAAGAACCTCCTTGGCCGTGAACTCTCTTTCACCCCTTGAATCTTAATTGTTTTGGTGTCCTAAACATGCAATGGTGGGTTCTAGTTCGAGTTCCATGGCTTTGAGGGACTTTGGGACACCTTTAGCCCTTAAAATGGAGTTTACTCCCCAAGTGTTCTTGGGCGGTAAACTCCCAAATCTTAGGGTTTTGTTTGTTTTCTAGTCTCAAACACACTTATATACAAGCCTAAGTTCGTTACCTAACATGGGGAAAAGACTAGGTAGCATTTAAGCCACATATAGGAGTTTACTCTCCAAGAACATTCTTGGGCGGTAAACTCTCGAATCTCACAGATTTGATATGTAATCTAACTTAGTAAGCACATAATATGCATTATAAGACAACTAGAGAAGTGTACTCACGATTTGGGATAAAAACCCGAAGATCCGTGAGAGAGAAAATGGCTTTTCTCTAGTTGGAAATGCGAATAATGAATGAATTTGGTTCAGAATTCTATTTATAGTCCTGAGATATTTTTGGTAGAAAATATTTTTATTCCTGAAATGATTTCTAATATAATAGAGTGTTGGAATAACAGTGTTGCAGAAAACCCTAGTGCAACCACTCTCCTGATATCTCCTTAAGTGTAAATCCTGAAAAACTGCCAAACTTATACCTGAAGTTTGGAATTTCACTGAAACCGTTCTAAGCTCTATTGGCTTGATATGGTTTGTTCAGAAAGGAAGTTTCGGATTGTCACACATAGTCACTTTCATCTTACACATAGATATGAAGTATTTTATATAAATTACATGTTATGCGTGCATATTATCTTTATACTTGCTACCTATGCTGGATGAACGATTTTTATATATGTTTTAAATGATTTAAACTGCATATATGTATTTTATATCTACAAAAATGTTGGGGTAAAACATGGGTAGATGTAATAGACGATGTGTGATAAACAGATGAAAGGGATCGATGTTGTTGTTGTTAATTCTATCATCTAGCAGAGTATGGATGACGACCACAGACTCTTCTAGACAGTCCAGTGGAACACTAGCAGGCTCGCAACTTGTAGGTGTTTGTGAACGATGTGTTCACCGGTGTAATCCAACCCCTCATGGTTTCCTTAAGGACATTTATTGCCGAGGAATCCCCTTAGCAGTAGTGTCCATCCCGATGATGATCCTTAGGCTAGGTCCCTTATGATAAGTGTTTAGGGACGTAAAGTGAGGTTAACGGGAACAGGTGATTGGGTTATTGTTGGTTGATGAAATTAAATAACTTATTTATTGTGGGTTGAAAACCCTATGTGCTCACCAGGCTCCCAAGCCTGACCCACTCAGTTTCATGTATTACAAGTAGTGGCGTTCGAGCATAGATGTGATGTTTTGGATGAGGGATTACGGATATAGGCCTGTAGATATGAATAAATGTAGTAAGGCTTATATTGTACTGTTTATGCTTTTGATCTGTATTGAACATGACATCCCGAGGTTTTTAATGAAATACATTTCTACAGAAATGCTTTGATAAATATTTATCATATTTTATTTTGGGAACAGATTCCACGGCACTTTTATTTAAAATGTGACTTTGATTTTTAAACAAAGCATAAACAAAATTGGTCTTTTCTGGCCGTGGAAATAGGGATGTCACAGTTGGTATCAATGCATTAGTTTAAGCGAACTAGGAATTTGTAGGATTTCTAGACTTAAACTTAGAATGCTATGCAATGATTGTGAGATGTGAGCACTAGCTTATTTAGGAAAGTATGCCTAATATGCTTTATGTGCTAAATGATTTATGCCATATATGATATTATTTGTTCGGATCTATGGTCTGTTGCCGACAAAATCTGGAAACCTTATGTGTTTAGGATTCTAAACGTACAACTACGATATTAGAACTAGCATGTAAACGTTTCAGAGCGATAAGGATGATTTAAATGTCTATCCTAAATAAAGATCTAAATTCACCTTATTCGGTGTATAGATCAAAATGGCAAGAACCCGTAGTGGAGTTGGAAATGCAAATGGGAATACGAATCAACCCTCAGTGATTCAGCAAATACCTGTTGTAGCAGATGCTCCTGAGCCAATCACAATGGCCGAAGTACAAGCGATGATCCAAATGATGTTGGATCGTCAAATGGAGGAAACCAGACGTTTGCTTCAACATAATCGATAAGAAGCTACAATACTAGTCGAACAGCCCGAGTTGAATGATGGGCAGTCAGAAGGAGGGAACTACAGTGGGACTGTTGGTCAATCCAACCCACCGATAGTTAGACGAAACAACCAGGATGGAGGAAATGACGTACGTGGATGCAAGTACAAGGATTTCATGGTATCCAAACCACCGTGTCTATCTGGAAACCCGACACCGGTGGAAGTCATAAACTAGATCTCCGAGATGGAGACAATGTTTGAGAGTTGCGAGTGTAGCAGCAGATAGAAGACCGCTCTTGCGGTTCATCTATTAAAATTTGGAGTACTAATCTGGTGGAAGCTACTAGCTGATTCAATGCCCAAAGGGTGAAGCAAGCAAGATGTCCTGGGAGGATTTTCTGGTGCAACTGAAGATGCAATGCTTCTTGGAGCAGGATCTTTTGGAAATCAACAATGAGTTCCAGAATCTGAAGAAGGGAAGAATGAGCGACGCTGAATACGTTGCAAGTTTTACAGAAAAAATGAAGCATGTTCCGTACCTAGTTCCAACCGAACTCTCCAAGGTTAACAAGTTTGCCCACGGATTACCAGCGGACTTTGGTCCGATGGTCAAGCAAGTAACCGCTCTGAAAGCTGCCATCTGGGCTGCTAAGAATGTGGAGACCCAAATTCGAGAGAAGGGTCTGGAGAGAGCGGAGGTTGGTGAGAAAAGGAAATTTGATGGATCCTCGAGGTCCAGAAAGAAGAGTAAATTCTCGAAGTCTGGTTCGAGAGGAGGAGGAGTCGAAGGAAAATGGTGTGACAAATGCAAGAACAAGCACCAAGGAAAATGTGACGGAGGGGTCACCTGGTTCAAGTGTGGAAAGCCCAAGAACTATGCCAACGAGTGCACGTTCACTAAGAAGGTCTGTTATGAGTGCAACGAGGAAGGGCAGATTTCGAGGGACTGCCCGAAGAAGAAGGAGGAAGGAAGACCCAACATTCAACCAAAGCCGAAGGCAAGAGCCTTCCAGATGACGCTCGAGGCTGCAAAGAAGGTAGCAGATGTCGCTTCAGGTACCTTTCTTGTACATGGTTTTCCTGCCAATATATTGTCTGATTCTGGAGCAAACTACTCCTTTGTGTCACATAAGTTTGGTGGGAAACTAGCATTGCCTGTAGAAAGACTTGATAATTCCCTAATTGTGGAAGTTGCCAGTGGCAAATTCGTACATGTTAGTGATCATATTAGGAACATCGTCATCGACCTAAACAGAAACGAATTCCACAAAGAGTTGTTGCCCATAGAGTTGAACAATTTTGACGTTGTTCTGGGAATGGATGGGCTTAGCGCCAATGATGCTGAGATTCTTTGCAGGAAGAAGATAGTAAGGGTGAACCCACCGAGAAAAGAGTCATTTATGGTGTATGGGGACAAACGCAGAGTGAATTCTGGAATAATCTCCCTGATGAAAGCCAGGAAATGCTTGTCCAAGGGATGCACATCGTATTTGGCATTTGTGATCAATGATAAGAAGAAAAAGAAGGAGGTGCAAAATATACCAATGGTGTGTGATTATCCGGAAGTCTTTCCCGAAGATCTTCCCGGATTACCGCCTGATAGAAAAGTAGCGTTTCGAATAGACTTGTTACCAGGGATGACACCAATAACAAAAGCACCGTATCGATTACACCAATGGAGATGAAGGAGCTTATGATGCAACTTCAGGAGTTGTTGGACAACGGTTTTATTCGACCTAGTTCATCACCATGGGGAGCTCTGGTGCTATTCGTGAAGAAGAAAGATGGAAGCATGCGAATGTGTATAGATTACAGAGACCTGAACAAGGCAACGGCGAAGAACAAGTAGCCATTGCCAAGAATTAATGACCTATTCGATCAGCTGCAAGGTTCGAGCTATTTCTCAAAGATCGATCATAGGTCGGGATATCATCAACTGAAGGTGAGAGAGCAGGATATTGAGAAAACTGCATTTGGAACAAGATATGGACACTACGAGTTCTTGGTTATGTCGTTTGGACTAACCAATGCTCCAACAGCATTCATGGATTTGATGAATTGGTCTTGTAAACCATTCCTCGATAAATCTGTGATAGTGTTCATAGATGACATTCTGATTTACTCGAAAAGTCAAGAGGAGCATGGCAGACACTTACGGGAAGTGTTAGAAGTATTGAAGAAGGAAAAGTTGTATGATAAGTTCTCAAAATTTGATTTTTGGATCCGAGAAGTCCAATTCTTGGGTCATGTGGTTAACCAAGAAGGGATAATGGTTGACCCAGCAAAGATCGAAGCTGTGATGAAGTGGGAACGAACGAAAAGTCCCACGGAGATTCGAAGCTTTTTGGGATTAACTATATATATTACTGAAGGTTTATCCAAGGCTTTTCTTCAATAGCTTCTTCATTGACAGCTTTGACCCACAAAGGAGCTACTTATACATGGATTGAGAATCACGAAGAAGCATTCAAGAAGCTAAAGAAGAAATTGTGTGAAGCACTGATTCTTTCTGTACCCAATGGAGTTGAAGACTTTGCGGTCTATAGTGACGCATCTGGAGTCGGGTTGGGTTGTGTCCTGACCTAAAGAGAGAAGGTGATAGCATATGCATCTCGACAATTGAAGGAGCATGAAAAGAACTACCCACTCATGATCTGGAGTTAGCAGCGATAGTTTTTGCCTTAAAGATATGGAGGAATTGCCTCTATGGCACGAAGTGTAAGCCTTTCACTGATCATAAGAGTCTCCAGTATCTCTTTAATCAGAAGGAATTATACATGAGACAACGAAGTTGGCTAGAGTTACTCAAGGACTACGATTGTGAGATACTTTACCACCCCGGTAAAGCAAATGTTGTTGCTGATGCTCTCAGTCGGAAAGTCAACCTTGAAAGGAAAAGGCCAAGAGCGTTGAGAATAGAAGTTGTCTCGACGATTGTGGAAAGTATTAGGAAATCTCAAGAAGAAGCTTTAGGGAAGGATGACCGAAAGGAAGAACATTGGGCAAAACGTTAGTGTTCGGTACAAATAGTCAAGGACTGAAGGTATTCCAAGATCATATTTGGGTACCTAAGACAGGAGGAGTAAGAGATCTTCTGATGGAAGAAACGCACAAGACCATGTACTCAATTCATCCCGGCAGCACAAAAATGTATAGGGACCTAAAACCCTACTGTTGGTGGCCGACGAAGAAGCTCAATGTTGCAAAGTATGTGGTCGAGTGTGTAACATGTGTAAGAGTTAAGACACAACATCAAGAACCGTATGGGAGTTTAGAACCTTTACATGTACCCATAGGTAAATGGGAAGACATCACCATGGATTTTGTGACTAAACTACCCAGGAGGAAGAACGGTCACGACATGATTTGGGTAGTCGTGGATCGTTTCACCAAAAGTGCATACTTCATAGCAGCCAACGCAAGGTGGTCTATGGATAAGCTCGCAAATGCTTACATGAAGGAAGTGGTAAGACTTCACGGTGTTCCTCTAACGATTGTATCGGATCGTGATAGTCGTTTCACATCCCGGTTTTGGAGAAGTCTACAAGAAGAATTGGGTACGAAGTTGTGTTTGAGTACAGCTTACCATCCGCAGACTGTTGGTCAGAGCGAAAGAACGATACAGACACTGGAAGATATTGTTGGAATAGTGTCTAAGGCTACAACTATATTAGGCAAGTATTTGACCCGATTGTGCATGGTCCTTTTGGGTTGCCTTCACCATAGCAACTTGATAGGATGATTTATTATGAGAGAATAAATATTATTAATATATTATGAGAATAATATAAGGAATAATAATATTGTTATTTGATTAATATAAGTCATAAATTAATTACTATTAATTTGGTGACTTAAAGAGATTAATTAAATAAGAGGGTATAAACTGTCAATTGTTTGATAGTTACACTTTAGACTGTAAATCCTTAAGGGATAAGGATTGGACGGATTCTAGAGCTTGGGATAGCTCAAAATCGTCCAAGGCTTATCTAAGGTAAGGATTTGGATTGCTTTAAGGAAGGATTATCCAACTAGGGTTTAAATGTGAAACCCTAAGGAGTCTACAAGTATAAATAGATCCCTTGAGCAAGGGAAATCAGCATCTCATCTAAAGTAGAGTACCCCTGGCCGATTTCCTCCTAACCTCTCTCTCAAATCATCCTCCTTGCTAGTTGGTGTTTGTAAGCCATTAGAGGAGTAACAATTGTGACTCTAGAGCTCGAAGACAACAAGATCAAACAAGATATTCAAAGGTAAACTTCTAGATCTGGTTTTGTATTGTTCTTATACCTAATTAGTTGTTAGAAGTCTTGGATTCAAAGCATGTTTAATTAGAAAGCCTAGATCCAAGCATTAGGGTTTTGCATGTGCACATAGGAAAGTTCTTATGGCTAAAACCCATAAGTGGTATCAGAGACTAGATTGGTTTCTATTAAATTGTTGCTTGTTTGTTTGAATCTTCTTTGCAAAATTCGATTTTTGTGTTTCTGAGTCATGGACTTGGCGAGTTCCATTGTGGACTCGGCGAGTTGGCCTGACTCAGCGAGTCCCTTGGTGCACTCGGCGAGTCCAAGCGTCAGGGTAGGCCAGATTCGGGATTTTTTGATGATTATCTTATGGAAACTTACCTTAATCACATTAGATCAACCCTAATCCGTTTTTTTGATATATATGACTATAATATTGATCTAATTAAAGATATTTATCAACTAATAAAATATTTAATTTCCTTATATGATAATTAATTAATTATTTTGATTAAATTGGTAATTATCTTACAAGAAATCTTGAATAAATCAAATATGGATAATTATGGAATTAATTGTTAATTAAAATTATTTGTTATTTGATCCTCCATGTTTTAAATGTTTAAAACTTGTCCTCAAGTTTTGAAATTTATGTTTTGTGATTAAAAGTTTTAATTTAGACAATTTAAATTTCAAACCCTAAATTTTAAAAGTTTAAAATACAACCCTATACTAATATAATATTACAAGGTTAATATATATATATATATATATATATATATATATATATATATATATATATATATATATATATATATATATATATATATATATATGACTAAAATGCTAGTCTTACCGTTAGTAGGCGTCATTCACGAAGCCGATCTATAAGGTGGGTATAAGGTTGCGGCCTATAAAATGGCGCTTAATGGGTGTACACTCACACCCACCGCTTACTTGATCGCTGGAGGGTCGTTAGCCGAACAGATAGGATAGGGTAACCTCATCCTTTCATTAAAAGTATAATATGAAATACAAGTAACTACACATTTTTTTTTAAAATTTCCCAATCTTAGTTACTTTAGGAAAAGTGAATTGATGCAATCCCATGAAATTACACTTTGCACCCTTGCTGAGAAGTTAGTGGAGCGTGTCTGGTTTACCGGCACACTAATTGGTTCTAAGCAAAGGTGGCAAGGGGTGATTCATTGTTTATCATAGTTCGATGGAGCGTGTGTGGTTTACCGGCACATCGAATAGGTGATCGTTACAAAGAAGGCACCATGTGAATTTGCATGGTAATTCACACCCGCTTTGTGATCCTTGGTTTCCCAGTCACAAACAAGAGGGGCATATCGAGATTTAAACATGCCATTGAATAGTTTCAATGAATCTCATCCGAACCTAGGAATTCTCAATACATTTAGGACTTAAAGTTATGTTTTATGGTGGAGAATTAGTGAATCGTTATTCACTTACCTTCATATTATTTGCATGTTGGATTACGGCATCCCTTTTCTAATATGTAAATATTGTTGTTGGATCCTAGCCCTAATTTTTCTTATTGGGTGATAATTAGGGATTCATATTCTAATCTATCTTTATCCTTTCTATTTGTAGATGTCGAATGTAAACAACGCTGCTGCTAGTTCTTTCACATTAATGAGCCTTTGTGAGAAGGTCACTTTCGATGGGACGAACTTTAGCGAATAGATAAGATACATTCGCACCATTGCTCGCTATGAGGATAAGGAGTATGTCCTCGATGAGAAGCTCGAGAAAATTAACCCTGAAATCGCTACTCCGGCTGAAATGACCGCTTTTGAAACTCATGAGCGCGATGCAACGAAGGTACATTGCATATTGATAGCCACTATGAACTCCGAATTCCAAAAGTCCTATGAGGACATGTACCCGTATGAGATGCATCAAGACTTATTGGAGAGATACCACCAAAACGCGAGACAAGAGCATTATGAGATTTTCACTAACATGATTTCTGCTAAAATGGGTCATGGAGAGTCTCTTACCGTGCACCTGCAAAAGATGCAAAGGTATGTCGACCGCCTTTGCAAGTTAAATGTTGACTTTGGGGAAGACTTGGCGATTGACATGGTGCTTCACTCTTTGCCTCCGAGCTATAATCAATTTAGGATGACCTACCACATGAAAAAAGAGGAGGTCACCCTAAGCAAACTCCAAGGTCTCTTGAGGGTCGCTGAGAGCAAATTCAAGGACAAGTCTGTTGCACCAACTCCCAATCCACCCGCTGCTCCTGTCTTGGCTATTGGACAAGGAATGGGAAAGAAGAGGAAGGCTTCGTCTAAGAACTATCGCAAGGTTAAAGCCCGAGATGGTGCCTCTTCTAGTGGGACCAAAGTTGATCCTGCTAAGCCCTGCCCTAACCCAAAGGAGGCAGAGTGCCACCACTGCCACAAGATAGGACATTCGAAGAGAAGCTGCCCAGAGTACCTGCAAGCCATCAAGGAAGGAAAGATCAAGCCATCTTTCGCAGGTATATACACAATTAAATCTAACGAATCATCTCATGCTATTTCTTGGGTTCTTGATACCGGTTGTGGTTACCACATTTGTTCTAATGTGCAGGGACTAAGAAGAAATAGGGATGTGGAGGCTGGAAGAATAAATCTAATCATGGGGAACAGAAGATCGTCGCCTGTGACCAAGATTGGAGTGTATTCTTTAGTACTTAGGAATGGTTTAAGTTTAGATTTGAACAATTTTTGCTATTTGCCAGAAATGGCTAGAAACATCATTTCATTTCATGGTTTGTTTAGACAAGGTTTTAGATTTTCTTTTAATAATGAGAATGGTTTTATATTAGCTTATCTAAATGGTGTCTTTTATTTTGAAGCTATACCATGTAATGGAATATATGAAACTGTTATGATTGTTGATAACTTAGGAAATGATGTTTTAAACATAGATTCTTCCAATAGTGTGGATAAAGCATCCTTCTGGCATTGTCGTCTTGGACATGTCAACAAGAAACGCATAGCCCAACTCCAAAAGGATGGAGTGTTGGAGTCATTCGACCTTAGGGAAGATGACACGTGCGAGTCTTGTTTACTTGGAAAGATGACTAAGTCACCCTTCACGAGTACGTGTGAAAGGGGTGAGGGTCTATTGGACCTAATACATACCGATGTATGTGGACCGTTTAGATCAACCACGAAGGATGGGAACCGCTTCTACGTGACTTTTACCGATGATATGGGTATATCTATTTAATCAAGAAAAAGTTAGAAACCTTTGAAAAGTTCAAAGAGTTCAAGAATGAAGTGTAGAATCAATTCGGCAGGAAAATCAAGATGCTTCGATCCGATCGAGGAGGAGAGTACCTAAGTCTTGAATTCCATGATTATCTCAAGGAGTGTGGAATAGTTTCACAATTGACGCCACCTAGGACACCACAATTGAATGGTGTGGCAGAAAGGCGTATATCGAACCTTATTGGATATGGTTCGCTCTATGATGAGTCGTGCTTCACTGCCTATCTCTTTTTGGGGGTATGCCTTAGAAACTGCCGCCCATATCCTTAACCGAGTCCCTACTAAGAAGGTTGCCAAAACACCTCATGAGATGTGGACAGGGAAAGCTCCCACATTAGCACATATCAAGGTTTGGGGTTGCGAGGTTTTCGTAAGACGAGATACTCACAACAAGCTCGAACCTCGTAGTGAGCAATGTATTTTCATCGGCTACCCGCAGAAATCCTTTGGATATCTCTTCTATAGACCGAAGGATAATGTTGTCTTTGTTGCGAGGAGAGGGGTTTTCCGAGAGCGAGAACTCATAAGCCAAGGAGACAGTGGGAGGCAAATCGAGCTTGAAGAGATTCAAGAGTCGATAGATGAAGGAACCTCTACCGCTGGCACTCAATCCGAGGAGGAAACTCCGGTTGAACCGATTGACGAATCCTTACCTCTTAGACGTTCCGAAAGAGTTAGAGATCAACCCCAGTTTTATGGTTTTCATATTACTACCGAGGGGGACACGTATATTAGTGATGGTACACTAATAAATCTTGATGAATCTAATAGCTATAAAGAAGCCATGGCAGGCCCAGAGTCTGCAAAATGGAAAGAGGCAATGGATAGCGAGATCCAATCCATGTATGATAACCAAGTTTGGAATTTGGTTGATTATGTGCCCGGACGTAAGACCGTTGGGTGCAAATGGATCTTCAAGAAGAAGACCGACGTGGATGGAAACGTACACACATATAAAGCGCGATTGGTCGCGAAGGGCTTTACTCAAACTCCCGGAGTTGCCTATGATGAGACCTTCTCACCAGTTGCGAAGATAAAATCTATTAGATTGATGCTAGCGATTTCCGCATTTCATGATTATGAGATTTGGCAAATAGATGTCAAGACCGCTTTCCTTAATGGGAAGTTGGCTGAGGATGTTTACATGGCTCAGCCAGAGGGTTTTGTGGATCCGAAGCATCCGAATAGAGTGTGTAAGCTTGAGAAGTCCATTTATGGACTTAAGCAAGCATCTCACAGATGGAATCTTTGCTTCGATGAGAAAGTCAAAGAGTTTGGATTTGTACGAAGCGAAGATGAATCGTGTGTATATGTCAAAGCCAGTGGGAGTATAGTAAGCTTCCTCATTCTATATGTCGATGACATATTACTCATAGGAAATGACATCCCGACTCTACAGGAGGTTAAGTCCTGGCTCGGGAAGTGCTTCGCTATGAAGGACCTCTGAGAGGCTTCCTATATTTTGGGAATAAGGATAGTAAGAGAGAAAAGTAAGAGACTAATAGGACTTAGTCATAACACTTACTTAGAGAAGGTACTAAAACGTTTTAGTATGGAAAACTCGAAGAAGGGAGAATTACCGATACAAAGTAATGCCAAATTGAGTAAGACTCAAAGTCCGAGTACCGAAGCTGAAATAGCATAAATGGGCCGAGTACCATACGCTTCCGCAGTTGGCTCAATCATGTACGCTATGACTTGTACTCGCCCTAATGTAGCCTTTGCTTTGAGCATGGTTAGCAGATATCAAGGGAATCCTGGCAGAGCCCATTGGATTGCGGTGAAGAATATCCTTAAGTACCTTCGGAGGACGAAGGAATGGTTCTTAGTCCTCGGAGGGAGTGATGACTTGAAGGTGCGAGGGTATAGTGACGCCAGCTTTCAGACTGACAGGGACAACTACCGTTCGCAGTCGGGCTGGGTCTTTACCCTGAATGGAAGAGCAGTGACTTGGAAAAGTTCCAAGCAGGAAACCGTAGCTGATTCAACGTGCGAATCAGAGTACATCGCAGCAAGTGAAGCGTCGAAGGAGGCAATATGGCTGAAGAACTTCATCGGTGATCTTGGAGTTGTACCTGCCATAAAGGGGCCCATGGAGATTTTCTGTGATAATGAAGGAGCGGTTGCCTTTACCAAGGAACCGAGGGATCATGGTAGATCTAGACATATCGATAGAAAATATCACTTTATTCGACATCGTGTAGAAGAAGGACAACTCGTAGTGAAGAGGATATCATCAGAAGATAACCCAGCAGATCCGCTTACGAAGGGACTGAGCAGGGTTAAGCACTTGCAGCATGCTAGGAGTATTGGGCTGAAGAATGATATTAGCATAGATTAGATAGTATTAGAAATGTGTAATAGATAAATGTAATTACCATTTGATGATTAAATAAATGAGTTTTATTTATGAGTAATGTTACTGTCTTATGTTAATTGTTTAACTTTTGTTTCACTTTGCATGTTTTGACTTCCAGAATAATTGAGTTTATTAAGAATAATCGAATTATTCAAATTGTCCACAATCGCTCATATGTTGGAAGTAGATATGAATGAAGATTGTCATGAATCGGTGTGTAGATTGTCTAAATGGTATTAGACATAGCAAAAGATTGCTGCGACGTTCATGAGTGCTTATGAACGGGTTTTGAGCATTGGAACAAACCCGCGCTTGCTGGAATCACCTTATGGAATATGATATAAAAAGGGTGATCGCAAGACGATAATATCATATAGTCTTAAAAACTAGATATATGGTTTGTTATTTGTTAATTGATTATACATTGATAATGCGAAAACGCATCAGTAACTCGGTGTTATAAAATGCATTGTTGTGTATAGTTGATTAATAAATAAGTAAATGCATATAAGTCGAAGTTTATCTGTAACTTTTATCCCAAGAGGTAAAAGCGATATCTCGGTCGCTCGATGATTTGATTTGACTTATGTGCCGGGCCCGGTCAGAACTGAATTGATGTGTTCGATTAAGTTCTATGTCAAATAAATAGGAGATCGAGAAACCTAAATGTTTGACTAATCATTCCATAGAATTGTCAGCATGATATCTAACAGAGGATTGTACGATCCCTTATCTAAAGGACAAGATTGATTAGATCAGAGTTTGACGGCGTCTTTGAGAGCTACGATTGCAAATCGAATTGTACTTGTGAATATAGTTACTAGACTTATCCAAGTGGGATACTGTTGGAATAGTGTCTAAGGCTGCAACTATATTAGGCAAGTATTTGACCCGATTGTGCATGGTCCTTTTGGGTTGCCTTCACCATAGCAACTTGATAGGATGATTTATTATGAGATAATAAATATTATTAATATATTATGAGAATAATATAAGGAATAATAATATTGTTATTTGATTAATATAAGTCATAAATTAATTACTATTAATTTGGTGACTTAAAGAGATTAATTAAATAAGAAGGTATAAACTGTCAATTCTTTGTTAGTTACACTTTAGACTGTAAATCCTTAAGGGATAAGGATTGGACAGATTCTAGAGCTTGGGATAGCTCAAAATCGTCCAAGGCTTATCTAAGGTAAGGATTTGGATTGCTTTAAGGAAGGATTATCCTACTAGGGTTTAAAGGTGAAACCCTAAGGAGTCTACAAGTATAAATAGATCCCTTAAGCAAGGGAAATCAGCATCTCATCTAAAGTAGAGTACCCCTGGCCGATTTCCTCCTAACCTCTCTCTCAAATCATCCTCCTTGCTAGTTGGTGTTTGTAAGCCATTAGAGGAGTGACAATTGTGACTCTAGAGCTCCAAGACAACAAGATCAAACAAGAGATTCAAAGGTAAACTTCTAGATCTGGTTTTGTATTGTTCTTATACCTAATTAGTTGTTAGAAGTCTTGGATTCAAAGCATGTTTAATTAGAAAGCCTAGATCCAAGCATTAGGGTTTTGCATGCGCACATAGGAAAGTTCTTATGGCTAAAACCCATTAGATATGCTGAGAGCATGTACCCTAGAGTTCCAAGGTAACTAGGATGAGCAGTTACCTTTGGTAGAATTCTCCTACAACAATAGTTTCCACTTGAGCATCAAAATGGCACCTTATCAAGCTTTGTGTGGACAAAAGTGTCGTACACCGTCTTGTTGGCTTGAGGTTGGGGAAAAGCAGTTTATGGGCCCCGAGATAGTTCATGAGACTGCTGAAAAGTTGAAAGTAATCAGGGAGAGGATGTTAGCAACTCAGGATCGTCAGAAGAGCTATGCTGATAAGAAGAGACGACCGATGACATTCGAAGTTGGGGATTCAGTTTTGCTTAAAGTCTCACCGTGGAAGAGACTTATAAGATTTGGGAAACAAGGAAAGTTGAGTCCAAGGTTTATTGCACCGTTCAAATTTCTTCAAAGAATTGGGAACCAAGCTTAAAAGCTCGAATTACCCGAAGAACTATATGGTATTCATAACACCTTCCATGTGTGTTATCTGAAAAAGTTAACTGGAGAAGTTCACGACATAATTCCAATCTCAGAGTTAAGGATGGATAAGAACAGTGTTGTAAAAATCCCGATTAGGTCCCAATTAATCTCTTATTAATCCCCAGGTGCTACTTGACCGATTAGAGAGCACCTAACGATTAATATTTGCATACAAAATGACTGAAACAGTATAACCCGATGAAATTTTAACACTTTGAAGAAGTTATATCTCAATAGAAACTATTTGAGGTATGATTAGTGTTGTACTTATCATATTAACCTATCTTGTTATGATATTAGTTGTATTTATGAATTTTTATATGATATTAGTCATATTTAATGTTTTAAAATCTAACAAATTAGCAATTAATGGTCCCCGATTAATCCCCTGATTAATCTCAGCCTAGCCGATTAATCCCTTGACCACAGTCCACCGATTAGCTGAGTTCGAATGATTTTTACAACCTTGGATGAGAATAAGAGGCTAATCGAAGAGCCCGAGACAATTGTTGTCGTAAGACTAAGAAGTTACGACGCTAGATGGTCGATTTACTGCTAGCCCGTTGGAAACATTCGAATGGGCCGAATCTCACCTTGGAAACAAAGAGTGACATGATGAGTGGCTATCCACATATGTTTGCTGATGCATGATTCCGGGACGAAATCATCCTAAGAGGGAGAGAATTGTAACGCCCGTGTTTCTGGGCTAATCATTAGTATAGTGATGTAATAGTCAGGTCAACCATTGTAAGCTATTTAGAAGTAATAAAGATGAATTATTTGCGTAATAAGTGAATTATCTGAATTTATGTGCTTATTACTTGTTTATAATGATATAATAAATAAAGGATAAAAATTAGCGTTAAAGATAAAGTGTTAGATAAACCCAATACTGATGAAGAAAGTTGTATTGGTCGTGACAAGGATTCCGAACATATAAAGAACGCCGAAATCCGAGTTATAACGAAAAAGTTATGACCTATCGAAGTTTCACGACAAAACCGGCATGACACTGTGTGACGTAAATAGTGAATTTACGATAGAAGACTTTTTGGCCTTAGTAATATAAACAAAAGTTGTAGTATACATTAAACCGAGAGCGTGCATAAAAAGAACGCCCAAATCTGACATCGTATGAGGAAGTTATGAATTTTCTAAGATTTGGCTTAACAATGCACAACCCGAAACTCGATTTTAGGTCGAGTGGTTTTTAGCCTATGCAAACTTAATAAGAATTGAAGATCTCATTAACAGGAACTCAATAGTAAAAAGACAGACATAAACGGAGTCCGTATGTAGAAGTTATGAATTTTACGCGGACATTTAATAGTATAATCTCCTCATACTGTTAAATTTAAGATCGGTCGAGAATTAGCTGACGGAGTCAAAATGAAAGTTGTAGATCTTATTTTTACCTAAGCATGGATATAAATAACGTCAAAAACGAAGCTCGTATGTGAAAGTTACGAATTTTAGAATTCGGAAGTGTGTTGTGCGAAAATGGGTGACGTGGCACAATCTTGGCCATTGCTTTCTCCCCATGTCTTGCCACCAGATTGTGGCATGTGACACCAAGTTCAATCATATTTCACCTTATAAATAGAACCCCTCCCGCCCTCATTTTCTTCACACCTTTCCCATTCTATCTTCTCTCTACTCTCTCTCTAAACCTCCCAAAACCCCCCTAAGCCCTAGGGAACTCCCCTAGTGCTAGAAGAAAGCCCCAGAGTGCTCGACGGCTCCGAGAAGAAGAGCTTTTTGGCTCGGGAATGCTGCTACAAGCGAAGCCCGATTTTCAAGATAAACCGCTGTAAGTGATCTACGCTTATGTTATTTTTAATATAGATTTTAATTAATTATAGTAACGTTGTTACGACCTTATAATAATTATTTTAGTTATTATTACGAGTTATATAAGTGTCGTTATAATATCTTTTTAACTACTCGCGGTATGGGGAATCTGGTTTAAAGGGCCGCATAGGGTTGTTGAATTTCAGAAGTGCTATATTCCAAAATGGTCATGCCCTCCGGTGTTTTATGTCTGGCCTCTGTCTGTACATAGTGGTTGGAAAATATTGTTTAAACGTTTATATAATAATAATAATAATAATAATAATAATAATAATAATAATAATAATAGTAATAATAATAATAATAATAATAATAATAATAATAATAATAATAATAAGACTAATAATTAGTCACATAAAATATTAGACTAAAATCTAGTGGTAATAATACTAGGTTTCGTTGAAGGAAATTCTTTTTAAGAAGCGAAGCGCTGTCTGAGTTCGGAATCACCACCTTTTCAGTCGACTGCATAGTCATTTTCATCTTACACAAAGATATGATGTATTTTATATAAATTATGTGCTATGCGTGCATATTATCTTTATACTTGCTATTTATGTTGGATGAACGATTTTTATACATGTTTTAAATGATTTAAACTTTATATGTGTTTTATATCTATAAAAATGTTGGCGTAAAACATGGGTAGATGTAATAGACGATGTGTGATAAAATGATGAGAGGCCTCAATGTTGTTGTTGTTGATTCTGTCATCTAGCGGAGTATGGATGACGACCACAAACTCTTCTAGACAGTCCAGTGGAACACTAGCAGAGTCGCAACCTATAGGTTTTTGTGAACGATGTGTTTATCGGTGTACTCCATCCCCCTCATGGTTGCCTTAAGGACATTTATTACTGAGGACTCCCCTTAGCATTGACGTCCATCCCGATGATGATCCTTAGGCTAGGTCCCTTATGATAGGTGTTTAGGGACGTAAAGTGAGGATAACATGAACAGGTTATCGGGTTATTGTTGGTTGATGAAATTAAATAACTTATTTATTGTGGTTTGAAAAACCCTATGTGCTCACCAGGCTCCCAAACCTGACCCACTCATTTTCATGAATTACAGGTAGTGGCGGTCGAGCATAGATGTGATGTTTTGGATGAGGGATTACGGATATAGGCCTGCAGATATGAATAAATGTAGTAAGGCTTATATTGTACTGTTTATGCTTTTGATCTATATCAAACATGACATCCTGAGGTTTTTTAATGAAATACATTTCTATGGAAATGCTTTGATAAATCTTTATCATATGTTATTTTGGGAACAAATTCCGCTACACTTTTATTTAAAATGTTACTCTGATTTTTAAACAAAGCATAAACAAAATTGGTCTTTTCTGGCCGTAGAAATAGGGATGTCACATATTTCAAGCAAGGAGCAAGAGTAGGCTGTTAGATCTGTTGTTATTCATTCAAGAGCTTCTGTAAAAGGTATAAAGTTTATACATTTCTCATTAGTTTGGTTAGATCTCATATTATTGGAGTTTTGGGTTTCTTTTCCATCTAATATTGGGACTTTGAGTGTATTAAGCACATATAGAGAATTGGACATCAGATCAGGATCTTGTGAGGTCCCTAGAGTCTAAAGTACCTGCTTTATTCATCCATAATAGAGTGAAAAACCCTTAATAAAGCATGTTAACGGCATTTCAAGCCCTAAGTGCCATGCATGAACGTAAAGCTCATGGCTTTACGTGATAAACGAGGCTTGAGAGCTTAGATCTAGAGTGTGAGAGGGTTTTCTGCCTTGAAATCATGTGATTTCGACATGGGTCTGAATGGACTCGCCGAGTCGATGAGTTAGTTAGGGTTTGTCCTGATAAGCAGGCCATGCTATAGCTTGATGAGTTAGGGGTTTACTCGAAGAGCTGGACCTTCACGAGACTTCTAAGGAACGACTGGACTCGATGAGTCAGATGAGTGTACTCGGTGAGTCAGGTCAAACCTAGACTGTTGACTCGAGTTTGACTTATGTTGACTTTAGGGTTTGGTCAACATGAGTAATGGACACCTTGGAGGGGGAAAAATGGTCTTTTACCCATTCCAAGTGTTAGAGAGAAAGAGAGAACAACATTCGATGTATTTGTGTATGAGTAGAGTATTAATTAGGGATAATTATCCTATGTGTTAGGCAGAGGCTAGTTTGAGATTTCCGAGTACGAGACTTTTACTTGCTAGCTTACGAGGCGAGTCTTCTCACTATACTTACCGTGAGTAGTATCTTTGTGTGACTGAGATGTTTATTGTGCTTCCCTATGTATCTTAATATTTTGCATTATGTTTTTGTGATTTATGCTGCGTATTATTATTACGAGCTTATTGAGTTGGGGCCGAAGGGTCCCACTGAGACACATTGACCGGATGCTCTAATTAAATTATAGCCTAGAGTGGCTAATGAGCTGTGTGTGGTATTTTGGGGAACTCACTAAGCTTCATGCTTACTGTGTTAAGTGTTATGTGTTTCAGGTACTTCTCAGGATCACGGGAAGGCACCGACTTGATTGTACACACATCAGAGATTAAGTTATGATTGAGAGAATTCTGGAGTTTTGATATATACAGTTTTTAGATATGAGATTTGATGATTTTGACATTGTGACATGTTGTGATTTAATTATTGAGATAAATGTGTTTTTAAATTGAAAATTTTGGTTTGAAAATTTACGTTATTACAACTACTATGTAGCCCAGGCCACCCCTCCAATTTTCCCGTCAAATGTAAATTTCATTTTTTTTTCGAAAATCCGTCAAAAATCCGTTGGAAATCCGTTAGCAATCTATCACAAAGTCCGATAATTATAAGTTTAATGTAAATTCACCGGTTTAGTGACAATTTTGTGACGGAAACTTCCGTCGGAAACAAATTTTTTTTTCTAGTTGTGCAACCGCAAAAGAATTTATGCAACCCCTAATTTTTCTTTTTGGATCCACCACGTTAAGACATTATTTGAGGACATGATGTTTTTGCTAATTATGATTAACCATTCGCTATGTTAAATGGTCAATATAATTTAATAGGTTGAAGTTTTGAACTTAACCCTTTTATATTTAATGTGAGTATTTATTAAAACAATGTATTGTATTGTATTGAATTATTTAAATATTAATGTTAAAAGATAATATTTAGTAAATATTAAATGTCTAGCGAGAATATTTATTAAACTATTTTACATTAAAATACGACGTTTTAAAGAATATTAGTAAAACAAAGGGATTTTATAGAACATTTGAAATAAACAAGGACAAATTAGTTGAATTAATAAAAAAGTCATAAAAAAAGTTTACCATTGAAAATTTTTTTAATTAGATGTAAATACTAATGGGATGATTAGATGATTGTTGGATTAAGGGTCCATAATCATTAAATAACCGGTAGTATATTTTTGAAAATTATAGGGTAATTTTGGTTGCCATCATAATCCAATTAAGAAAAAATAATTAAAAGGAAATAAATTGTTAATTTAATATAAATTAATAAATTAAATAGAAATTATTTTGGAATTAATTAAATAGTTTGAATATTAATTAACTCATTGATAATTAATTAGAGTATTCCAAAACCTCATAGAACAAATAGTGAATCAATTTCATCGATTGATAAAAATATATGGACTAATTCAGATAAAGATATGGATTATCTTTGAAAATTTGAATTAATATGGAGACTATAGGTCCTCATGCTAGTTCGAATACATAGTTTTTGTCTACTTCATACTATCACACGTGGACATACCCTTTATAGCTACCAGTTACGGATAATGTTGGAGTAAACCAATGCATAACAAAATCATAGTGAAAACCTCACATGTATCTAGGTTTGAAGAATAGAAGATATTATCATCTTAGAATTACTCGTGACTGGATCCATGAAGTAATCTCTAGGTGTGGGTTGGTCTAAAACATAAATCTCTATTAAGTACTCATGAGTGTTAACGCAATCTCTATGCTATGTCCATTCACTATGGAAAATCCACTAATGCTCATGATAGTCTTGAACCACTACTTACTTCCACGAGTATGACAGAATATGGACGTTTGAGTAAATTAATACTCGGGAAGTGGGTTCCAAACATGCAAAAGTAGAACATTGTGATAAGTTAATTGAAATGATTGATCTCCATCATATATTAAGATCTCCACTTAATAATCGCCAAATCAAATTAACACTTATACTAGTTTAAGTTCTTAGGTTTAAATCAAACCAAACTAAGAGTTCTTAAGACAATTCTTTATCAAATCTAATGCCTCTTGATTTGTCTGACTGTCAGACTTGTCAGTTACATTGGCTTATGGAATGGATCGAAAATATTATCTTTCGATATGACTTATTGACTATAATGTCTTTACATTTGACTCACTATTAAATGTGTTGGTACTTACTAAGTATGTGTCTTGTGGGATTGTGTGACTTGGGATCCATACTCGATGTAAATTCACCCTTATAGTCACAAGAAACTTCAAAAGGACCATCAATGAATGAATTTCAAAAAAGATGTCACCAATGAATATCTTTTAGTCACATTGTTTTCTTTGCAATTTAACCAATTGCAATATGCTCTATGTTAGTTAAATCCACTATGGTGTATTACTTGGTAATCTTCCAAGCTAATACATCAACATTCAGTAAAAGCACAAATTCCGATTGTGAACAAAATCATTTTTATTAGCATGGAACTTAGCATCAATGTAACTCTTATAATGATCTCTTGCATACTAACAAGATCATTTACTCTGTCCTCCTAGGACAATTAAGAATGTTCATGATCTTGATTCATTGATTCTTGCCAAATTGATCTAATCCAACTTGTCATTCTCAAGGCATACGAGTCATCAGATGTGGTACATATCATGTCATATATGATCGATCCTATAGTAAAAGCATGTAGGACATGACTCATAACATCTAGTTCAATAGTAAAACTAGGACATTAGCACTGCATAATGTTATGCCATATTTTAATAAGTATGAACTCCTTTTTGAGTTTTTTATGTTGAGTTTCCTCAAGATTCCATGTACATTTTATTAATCAAACGATTACTTTAATATATCTCCATAGATCCTTATTATGTACGTGTGTTGTATCTCCCATGTATATCATAGCGAAACAATTCCTATACCAAGCCAAGTTTTTACACTTGCTAAGTTATATAGTTTCCTATGAATCGTACATTATCTATGTACAGTAAAAGGTGACTACAATGCTCCCACTAGCACTGACATATATATATATATATATATATATATATATATATATATATATATATATATATATATATATATACGGCTCATCTATATTTCTTGAATTTCAAACTCCTTGAACAATCTCATTGAAACAAAGATTCTAATTACCCCCACTAGCTTTGACATATATATGGCTCATCTTTATTTCTCGAAATTCAAACTCCTTGAACTTTTATCATTGAAACAAAGGTTCCAATTGCGAGATGCTTGTTTTGGTCCATAACTAACTTCTCAAGCTTACACATCCTTCACAACCTATCTTGGTTTGATTAATGCGTTTGTGACTATCCATGCTTGTCTCTTCTTGAAGATCCACTTACACCTAATGGTTAAGTTCAAGTGCTTGATCTACCAAGTTTTCACATACATAGACTGAATCTCGTCTCCATTTCCTCCTTCCATGTTGAATCTTTTAGGGTCTATTATAACTTCCGATAGTTGGTACACTATGATTGTTATCTACCAGTGACTCATATACCTTAGTAATATAGACTCTTATATAACAATGTATATGACATCCTCTATCAGATAGATAAGGAAGAACCTAAAATTGAATTCTCGGCCCAACTTTAGGCTCTTCATTTGTCGACTCTCGAGTCTTATCAACATCAATGTGGCTTACACTAGTCCTTTTGAAAATTATCTCCCTCTATTGTAAGATTGTCCTTTGAGCAACATAAACTTTATTCTCAAAAGGGTTGTTGAACAATTATCCACAAGCTTGATGGGTTCTTGTGACATCCCCAAAATCACGGCCAGAAAAGACCGATTTTGTTTATGCTTTGTTTAAAATTCAGAGTAACATTTTAAATAAAAGTGTTACGGAATTTGTCCCAAAACAAAATATGATAAAGATTTATCAAAAGCATTTCCATAGAAATGTATTTCATTAAAAGACTTGGGATGTCATGTTCGTACAGATCAAAAGCATAAACAGTACAATATAAGCCTTACTACATTATTTCATATCTGCTGGCCTATATCCGTAATCCCTCGTCCAAACATCATATCTATGCTCAAGCGCCACTGCCTGTAATACATAAAACTGAGTGGGTCAGGCTTGGGAGCCTGGTGAGCACATAGGATTTTCAACCCACAATAAATAAGTTCATTAATTTCATCAATCAACAATAACCCAATTACCCGTTCCCGTTATCCTCACTTTACGTCCCTAAACACCTATCATAAGGGACCTAGCCTAAGGATCATTATCGGGACGGACACTACTTCTAAGGGGATTCCTCAGCAATAAATGTCCTAAAGGCAACCATGTGGAGGATGGAGTACACCGGTGAACACATCGTTCACAAACACCTACAGGTTGCGAGTCTGCTAGTGTTCCAATGGACTGTCTAGAAGAGTCTGTGGTCGTCATCCATACTCCGCTAGATGACAGAATCAACAACACCAACATTGAGGCCTCTCATCATTTTATCACACATCACCTATTACATCTACCCATGTTTTACCCCATCATTTTCGTAGATATAAAATACATATACAGTTTAAATCATTGAAAACATGTATAACAATGTTCATCCGACATAGATAGCAAGTATTCAGATAATATGCACACATAGCACGTAATTTATATAAAATACTTCATATCTATGTGTAAGCTGAAAGTAACTATGCACTCACTTGCTAATGTGATGATTCCGAAATCGGGCAGCGCTTGCTTCTAACGATTCTATTTTCCTTCGACGAAACCTAGCATTATTATCGCTAAATTTTAGTCTAATATTTACCGTGACCAACTATTAGTCTTAGTATTATTATTATATAAGCGTTAAACAATATTTTCCAACCACTATGTACAGACAGGGGCCAGACATAAAACACCGGAGGGCAGGACCATTTTGGGATATAGCACTTCTGAAATCCAACAACCCTATGTGGCCCTTTAAACCAGATTCCCCATACCGCGAGTAGTTAAAAAAAAATTATAACGACACTTATATACGTTATAATAATAGCTCAAATATTTATTATAAGTTCATAATAACAATACTAATTTTAAATATAAGCTATATTAAAATAAGGTAAGCATAACTTACTTACAAAGGGGTTTTAGCTAGGAGTCGGGCTCTGCAGGGGCATAACTTCATCACTGAGTCTTTCTAAGAAAGATTCGTGCAGCACTTCAGCGCTCACCTTACTATACTAAATTAAAGAAAGAGAAGTCGAATCACGAGGGACCGAAATGTTCGGGGGATAAGAAGAGAAACACTCTTGAATCAAGAGAATGATGCAAGAAATATGAGAGCCCAAGGCTCTTATTTATACTAATTGAATTTTCAAAAACTACCCTCCATAATTACTTAATGACCTTTTAGTTATATAAACAACTAAACACCCCTCTATAATACTATTTTAAATGGATTTAATGATATTTGTACTAAACTAATGTCGAAAGAACTCAACATTAGTCTTATAATGACCGCATCGTCGATACCTATGTATATATATGTGTACGTATACATGATTTATACTTTATTTTAATACGTAAATATGCTATTAAAATTTGTAACTCATTCATACGATCTCCGTTTTTGACATTCTTTATACGCACGCGTAGGTGGAGACGTACTCTACAACTTTTGTTTAAACTCCGTCGGCTAATTTTGACTTTATTTTTAAAGTTATATTTTTAACAGGCCGGGACATGATTGGTCTGTTTAAAATCTCATAACTTCTTCATACGAAGTCAGATTTGGGCATTCTTTTTATGGACACTCTCAGTTTAACATATTCAACGACTTTCATTTAAATTTCTAAGGCTAAAAGTCGCTCTATCGTAAGTTCACTATTTACGTTTCCCGGTGTCGCGCCGGTTCTGTCGTGAAACTTCGACGGGTCATAACTTCTTCGTTATAACTCAGATTTCGGCATTCCTTATATCCCATGAATCCTTGTTTCGATCACTACAACTTTATGTAAAGATATCGGGCTTATCTCACACTTTAATTTTGACGCTTATTTTTATTCTTTATTAATTATACATTTATAATTAAACAATAAACACATAAACACACATAATTCACATAATACTCAAATATTTCATCTTTCTTACTTCAAAAAGAGTTATAATAGTTGACCTAGACTATTACATTGACAAATATGCTTAGCCCTGAAACCCGGGCGTTACAATTCTCTCCCCCTTAGGTTGATTTCGTCTCGGAATCATGCATCAGCAAACAAATGTGGATAGCGACTCATCATGTCATCCTCTGTTTCCCAAGTGATATTCGGCCCATTAGAATGTTTCCATCGGACTAGCACTAAGTCGACCATCTTGCGTCATAACTTCTTAGTCTTACGGTCAACAATTGTCTCGGGCTCTTCGATCAGCCTTTTATTCTCATCCATCCTTAACTCTGAGATTGGAATTATGTCGGGAACATCTCCCGTGAATTTCCTCAAATAACACACATGGAAGGTGTTATGAATACCATTGAGTTCTTCGGGCAATTCCAGCTTGTAAGCTTGGTTCCCAATCTTCTGAAGAACTTTGAAGGGTCCAATAAACCTTGGACTCAACTTTCCTCGTTTCCCGAATCTTATAAGTCCCTTCCATGGTGAGACTTTAAGTAAAACCGAATCCCCAACTTCGAAGGTCATCGGTCGTCTTTTTTTGTCAGCATAGCTCTTATGACGATCCTGAGCTGCTAACATTCTTTCCGTAATCACCTTCAACTTTTTAGCAGTCTCATGGACTATCTCGGGGCCCATAAACTGCTTCTCTCCAGCTTGAAGCCAACAAGATGGCGTACGACACTTCTGTCCATACAAAGCTTGGTAAGGTGCCATCTTGATGCTCGAGTGGAAACTGTTGTTGTACGAAAATTCTACCAGAGGTAAGTGCTCGTCCCAGTTCCCTTGGAACTCGAGGGTACATGCTCTCAGCATATCTTCCAGTGTCTGAATCGTTCTTTCGCTCTGGCCATCAGTTGGCGGATGGTAAGCAGTACTCAAACACAACTTTGTACCCAACTCCTCTTGTAGACTCCTCCAAAACCTCGAAGTGAAGTGACTATCACGATCTGATACAATCGTAAGAGGAACACCATGAAGTCTTACAATTTCCTTTACGTAAGCATTTGCGAGCTTATCCATAGACCACTTCTCGTTGGCTGCTATGAAGTGTGCACTCTTGGTGAAACGATCCACGACTACCCAAATCATGTCGTGTCCGTTCTTCGTCCTGGGCAGTTTAGTCACAAAATCCATGGTGATGTCTTCCCATTTACCCATGGGTACAGGTAAAGGTTCTACACTCCCATACGGTTTCTGATGTTGTGCCTTAACTCTCGCACATGTCATGCACTCGGCCACATACTTCGCAACATCGAGCTTTATCGTCGGCCACCAGTAGTAGGGTTTTAGGTCGCTATACATTTTAGTGCTACCGGGATGAATCGAGTACATGGTCTTGTGGGCTTCTTCCATTAGAAGATATCTTATTCCTCCTGTCTTAGGTACCCAAATTCGATCTTGGAATACCTTTAGTCCTCGATTGTTTGTACCGAACACTAACGTTTTGCCCAAACGTTCTTCGTTTCGGTCATTTTTCTCTAAAGCTTCTTCTTGAGCTTTCCTGATACTTTCCACAATCGTCGAGAAAACTTTGATTCTCAACGCTCTTGGCCTCTTCCTTTCAAGATTGACTTTTCGACTGAGGGCATCAGCAACAACATTTGCTTTACCGGGGTGGTAAAGTATCTCACAATCATAGTCCTTGAGTAGTTCTAGCCAGCGTCGTTGCCTCATGTTCAATTCTTTCTGATTAAAGAGATACTGGAGACTCTTATGATCAGTGAAAAGCTTGCACTTCGTGCCATAGAGGTAATGCCTCCAAATTTTTAAGGCAAATACTACCGCTGCCAACTCCAAATCATGAGTGGGGTAGTTCTTTTCGTGCTCTTTCAATTGTCGAGATGCGTATGCTATCACCTTTTCTCTTTGGGTCAGAACACAACCCAACCCGACTCTAGATGCATCACTGTAAACTATGAAGTCTTCAACTCCATCGGGTAGAGAAAGTATCGGTGCTTCACATAACTTCTTCTTTAGCTTCTCGAACGCCTCTTCGTGTTTCTCACTGCATGTATATGTGGCTCCTTTGTGGGTCAAAGCTGTCAATGGAGCAGCTATCGAAGAAAAGCCTTGGATAAATCGTCGATAATATCCGGCTAATCCTAGAAAGCTTCGGATCTCCATGAGACTCTTTGGACGTTCCTACTTCATTACAGCTTCGATTTTTGCTGGGTCAACCATTATCCCTTCTTGGTTAACCACATGACCCAAGAATTGGACTTCTCGGATCCAAAAATCACACTTGGAGAACTTAGCGTAAAGCTTCTCCTTCTTTGACACTTCCAACACTTCCCGTAGATGCTTGCCATGCTCCTCTTGGCTTTTTGAGTAGATCAGAATGTCGTCGATGAACACTATCACAGATTTATCGAGGAATGGTTTACAAACCCTATTCATCAAATCCATGAATGCTGTTGGAGCATTGGTTAGTCCAAACGACATAACCAAGAACTCGTAGTGTCCATATCTCGTCCTGAATGCAGTCTTCTCAATATCCTGCTCTCTCACTTTCACCTGATGATATCCCAACCTAAGATCGATCTTTGAGAAGTAGCTCGAACCTTGCAGCTGATCGAATAGGTCGTCAATCCTCGGCAATGGATATTTGTTCTTCACTGTTGCCTTGTTCAGCTCTCGGTAGTCTATACACGTTCTCATGCTTCTGTCCTTCTTCTTTACGAATAACACCGGAGCTCCCTAGGGTGATGAACTAGGTCGAATGAAACCGTTGTCCAACAGCTCCTGAAGTTGCGTCATAAGCTCCTTCATCTCCGTCGGTGCTAATCGATAAGGTGCTTTTGCTATTGGTGTTGTACCTGGTAACAAGTCTATACGAAACTCCACTTGTCTATCAGGTGGTAATCCGGGAAGATCTTCAGGAAAGACTTTCGGATAATCGCATACAACTGGTATATTTTTCACCTCTTTCTTTTCCTTCTTAGCATCGATTACGAATGCCAAGTATGATGCACATCCTTTGGACAAACATTTCCTGGCTTTCATCAGGGAGATGATTCCAGAATTCACTCTACGTTTGTCCCCATACATTATAAATGATTCCTTTCTGGGTGGGTTTACCCTTACTATCTTCTTTCGACATTAAATCTCAACATTGTTGGCGCTAAGCCAATCCATACCCAAAACGATGTCGATACCGTTTAACTCTATGGGTAATAGTTCTTCGTGGAATTCGTTTCCGTTTAGGTCGATGAAGATGTTCCTAATACGATCACTAACAGGTACGAATTTGCCACTGGAAACTTCTACAATCAGGGCATTATCAAGTTTTTCTACATGCAATGCTAATTTCCCACTAAATTTATGCGACACAAAGGAGTAGTTGGCTCCCGAATCAAATAGTATATTTACAGGCAAACCATTTACAAGAAAGGTACCTGAAATGACGTTTGTTGCCTCCTTCACAGCCTCGAGCGTCATCTGGAAGGCTCTCGCCTTTGGCTTTGGTGGTATGTTGGGTCTTCCTGCCTCCTTCTTCTTCGGGCAATCCTTTGAAATGTGCCCCTCCTCGTTGCACTCATAATAGACCTTCTTAGTGAACGTGCATTCGTTGGCATAGTGCCTAGACTTTCTGCATTTGAAACAAGTGACCCCTCCGTCACACTTTCCAGAGTGCTTCTTCTTGCACTTGTCACACCACTTCGCTTCTGATCCTCCTCCTCTCGAACCAGACTTCGAGAATCTACTCTTCTTACCGGATCTCGAGGATCCGTCAAATTTCCTTTTCTCTCCCATCTCCACTCTCTCCAGACCCTTCTCTCGTATCTGGGTCTCCACATTCTTAGCAGCCCAGATGGCGGCTTTTAGAGTGGTAGTTTGCTTGACCATTGGACCGAAGTCCGCTGGTAATCCGAGGGCAAATTTGTTAGCCTTGGAGAGTTCAGTTGGAACGAGGTGAGGAACAAGCTTCATTTTCTCAGTAAAGCTTGCAGCGTATTCAGTAATGCTCATTCTTCCTCTCTTCAGATTCTGGAATTCGTTGTTGATTTCTAGAAGATCCTGCTCAGAGCAGTATTGCATCTTCAACTGTACCAGAAAATCCTCCCACGACATCTTGCTTGCTTCACCTTTGGGCATTGAATCAGCTAGTAGCTTCCACCAGCTTAGCACTCTAGATTTCAACAGAGGAACCGCGAGAGCGGTCTTCTGCCTGTTGCTACACTCGCAACTCTCAAACATCGTCTCCATTTCAGAGATCCAGTTCATGACTTCCACCGGTGTCGGGCTTCCAGATAGACTCGGTGGCTTGGATGACATGAAATCCTTGTATTTGCATCCACGTCCGTCATTTCCTCCATCCTGGTTGTTTTGCCTAACTATCGGTGGGTTGGCTTGACCAACAGTCCTACTGTAGTTTCCCTCCTCAGTCTGCCCTTCGTTCAACTCGGGCTGTTCGATCTGAATAGTCTCTTCCTCTCGATTTTGCTGGAGCAAACGTCTGGTTTCCTCCATTTGACGATCCAACATTGCCTGGATCATCGCTTGCACTCCGGCCATCGTGACTGGCTCAGGTGCAACTTCTTCAACAACAGGTATTTGATGAACCAGTGGGGGTTGGTTCCTATCTCCATTTGCGTTCACGGTTCCGCTACGGGTCCTTTCCATCTTGATCTATACACCGAATAAGGTGAATTTAGATCTTTATTTAGGATATACGTTTAAATCGTCCTTATCACTCCGAAACGTTTACATGCTAGTTCTAATATCGTAGTCGTACATTTAGAATCCTAAACACATAAGGTTTACAGATCCGGTCGGCAACATACCATAGATCCGAACAAATAACAGTATATCATGCACAAAGCATTTAGCACATAAAAGCATTTTAGGCACAATTCCTAAAATAAGCTAGTGCTCCCACCTCACAATCATCGCTTAGCATTCTAAGTTTAAGTCTAGAAACCCTACAAATTCCTAGTTCGCTTAAACTAATGCTCTGATACCAACTGTGACATCCCCAAAATCACGGCTAGAAAAGACCGATTTTGTTTATGCTTTAGAGTAACATTTTAAATAAAAGTGTTGCGGAATTTGTCCCAAAACAAAATATGATAAAGATTTATCAAAAGCATTTCCATAGAAATGTATTTCATTAAAAGACTTGGGATGTCATGTTCGTACAGATCAAAAGCATAAACAGTACAATATAAGCCTTACTACATTATTTCATATCTACAGGCCTATATCCGTAATCCCTCGTCCAAACATCATATCTATGCTCAAGCGCCACTACCTGTAATACATAAAACTGAGTGGGTCAGGCTTGGGAGCCTGGTGAGCACATAGGGTTTTCAACCCACAATAAATAAGTTTATTAATTTCATCAATCAACAATAACCCGATTACCCGTTCCCGTTATCCTCACTTTACGTCCCTAAACACCTATCATAAGGGACCTAGCCTAAGGATCATTATCGGGACAGACACTACTGCTAAGGGGATTCCTCAGCAATAAATGTCCTAAAGGCAACCCTGTGGGGGATGGAGTACACCGGTGAACACATCGTTCACAAACACCTACAGGTTGTGAGCCTCCTAGTGTTCCAATGGACTGTCTAGAAGAGTCCGTGGTCGTCATCCATACTCCGCTGGATGACAAAATCAACAACACCAACATCGAGGCCTCTCATCATTTTATCACACATCACCTATTACATCTACCCAAGTTTTACCCCATCATTTTCGTAGATATAAAATACATATACAGTTTAAATCATTGAAAACATGTATAACAATGTTCATCCAGCATAGATAGCAAGTATTCAGATAATATGCACACAAAGTACGTAATTTATATAAAATACTTCATATCTATGTGTAAGCTGAAAGTAAGTATGCACTCACTTGTTAAAGTGATGATTCCAAAATCGGGCAGCGCTTACTTCTAACGATTCTATTTTCCTTCGACGAAACCTAGCATTATTATCGCTAAATTTTAGTCTAATATTTACCGTGACCAACTATTAGTCTTAGTATTATTATTATTATTATTATTATTATTATTATTATTATTATTATTATTATTATTATTATTATTATATAAGCGTTAAACAATATTTTCAAACCACTATGTACAGACAGGGGCCAGACATAAAACACCGGAGGGCAGGACCATTTTGGCATATAGCACTTCTGAAATCCAACAACCTATGCGGCCCTTTAAACCAGATTCCCCGTACCGAGAGTAGTTAAAAAAAATTATAACGACACTTATATAAGTTATAATAATAACTCAAATATTTATTATAAGTTCATAATAACAATACTAATTTTAAATATAAGCTATATTAAAATAAGGTAAGCATAACTTAGTTACAAGGGGGTTTTAGCTAGGAGTCGGGCTCTGCAGGGGCAGAACTTCATCGCTGAATCTTTCTAAGAAAGATTCGTGCAGCGCTTCAGCGTTCACCTTACTATACTAAACTACAGAAAGAGAAGTCGAATCATGAGGGACCGAAATGCTCGGGGGATAAGGAGAGAAAGACTCTTGAATCAAGAGAATGGTGCAAGAAATATGAGAGCCCAAGGCTCTTATTTATACTAATTGAATTTTCAAAAACTACCCTCCATAATTACTTAATGACCTTTTAGTTATATAAACAACTAAACACCCCTCTATAATACTATTTTAAATGGATTTAATGATATTTGTACTAAACTAATGTCGAAAGAACTCAACATTAGTCTTATAATGACCGCATCGTCGATACCTTTCTAATGATATATACATATGTATATATATGTGTACGTATACATGATTTATACTTTATTTTAATACGTAAATATGCTATTATAATTTGTAACTCGTTCATACGAACTCCTTTTTTGACATTCTTTATATGCACGCGTAGGTGGAGACGTACTCTACAACTTTCGTTTAAACTCCGTCGGCTAATTTTGACTTTATTTTTAAAGTTATATTTTTAACAGGCCGGGACAGGATTTGTCTGTTTAAAATCTCATAACTTCTTCATACGAAGTCAGATTTGGGCATTCTTTTTATGGACACTCTCAGTTTAACATATTCTACGATTTTCATTTAGATTTCTAAAGCTAAAAGTCGCTCTATCGTAAGTTCACTATTTACGCTTCTCGGTGTTGCGCCGGTTCCGTCGTGAAACTTCGACGGGTCATAACTTCTTCGTTATAACTCGGATTTCGGCATTCTTTATATCCCCGGAATCCTTGTTTCGACCACTACAACTTTATGGAAAGATATCGGGCTTATCTCACACTTTAATTTTGACGCTTATTTTTATTCTTTATTAATTATACATTTATAATTAAACAATAAACACATAAACACACATAATTCACATAATACTCAAATATTTCATCTTTATTACTTCAAAAAGAGTTACAATAGTTGACCTAGACTATTACATTGACAAATATGCTTAGCCCTGAAACCCGGGTGTTACAGTTCTCCAACGAGATAACACATCTCTATTCTAAGTTCTAGAGTGTTTAGAGCTTCACGAGGAGCGTAAGCCTCATAGTCTTAGACTTCCATATGTGGTAGAGACTCATAACATCCCAAAGTTCATGACGAAAAATTTTATTTTTGATTTAACGATTCATAAAACTAATTATAGAAAACATCATCCAGTTATCTAATTTCATAAAAACCATAGATCATATGTCTCAAAAGCATGTCATAAGATAGTAACAATGTGAGAGTACAAATCCCAAGAATCTCTATGCGGAAAATTGTGTGTGTGATGCATTGCTACCGTGTCGGCTCCTTTCCTTTCGAAGAAGAAGGACCTGAAACAATAACTAAAAACCGTATGCCCAAAGCTTAGTCAGTCCCCCCATCACGGGAAGGCACCAGCTGTATTGTACACATGAGGTGGAGTTATGTTTTGAGGATCCTGGATTGTATTTAAACAATTTATGAACATGTGTTTTTGATAAATTGACATTTGGGAGATTTGTGAACTATGTTTATGAGAATTCTATGATTTTTAAAAATAAAAAAACTGTTTGAAAATTTATGATGTTACAGAGTGGGTAACGTTTCTTCACCGTTACCTTGTTCATCTCTTGGTAGTCTACACACATCCGGTGCAACCCGTCCTTCTTCTTCACAAACAGAATCAGGGCTCCCCAAGGCGAACTACTCGGCCTAATGAATCCTTTGTCTAATAGCTCCTGCATTTGTGTAGATAATTCCTGAACGTCCGGGTACTCTCGCACCACTAGCACATCGCTCACGGTCGCCTTACCCGCCTCCTGGGTATCCATAACGTAGGCGACATAGCCTGAACAACCCTGCTAAAGGTAGCGCCTAGCCATCGCTGCTGAGCACAAAGTTGGTCCACATTGCGGCCTCTGGCCCTGAATCACCAATCCTGACGCATACCAGCTGCTGCGCACAATCAATCACCGCCCCATTGGGGCTCAATCGGTCCATGCCTATGATAACCTTGTTCCCCCTCAAAGGAATGGGAACCAAATCCACCAGATACCACTCGTCGTACAATCTCAAAATGCAATTTATGAAAACCTCTGATGCCCGTACAGATCGGTCGTCAGCAATCTTAACCTCTAAAGGACAATCTAACATGCCCGATGACTCAGAAAACCTCTGAATTGGGATACCGTTCATATGGAACGATCCTAAACAAAACACATAAACACATAACACAAACATCATAATCAACATGTAATAAGAGTTAGGGAGAAGAAAACATACTCGTCACCACATCTGTTGCAGCACGCGCGTTCTCGGATGTCTGCTGGAAGGCTTGGCTCCTCACCACTAGAGCATCTATCTTGCCCTGTCGACCATCCGTGATCCGCAGGGTCGATCGAGCTGGCGCTGCTGGTACCAATCTCAGGTAGTTGGCCTTTTTATGGCCCTTATGATTGCAATGGAAGAAAATCAGGTCTGATGTATGAAAGGTGGGGGTAGGGGCAGTACAATCCCTGCCAAAGTGACCAGTCTTGCCACACTTATAGTGGCCCGATCCCCCAGCTCGACAAACTCCCTCATGTGACTTGCCGCATTTCCCACTACGACCCCGACCCTACTGGCCCTTCGACCTAGAGTCGAATCCCTTGGGTTTCTTCCCTGAAACCCTAGTAACATGTTCAGTCTCCGCCTTCCTCTTCCTGAGGTTCTCTACATCAATCTCCCTCTCCCTCGCCCTCGCAATCTTGTCGTCCAAAGTCGGGCATGCCGAGTAGCTGACATGTTTCCAGATGTCAGCCCTCAATATGTCTTGGTACTAGGTCCTCCTCATCTTCTCAAACCCCACATACTGAGGCACCAGTAAGGCCCTTTCCTTGAACTTGGAGGTAATCTCCGCCACCGACTCAGTTGTCTGCCTCATATCCAGAAACTCCCTGGCCAGCTGCTGAAGCTCCACAGCCGGTGCAAACTCAACCCTAAACCAAGTCACAAAGTCCGACCAGGTTGTAGCCTCAATGGCTGGGGTCCCAACGAATCACTGACTGCTTCCCACCAGTCTCTAGCTTTGTCCCTCTAACATCCGGCAACGTACCGAACCTTCGACCCCTCATGGCAGAAGCATGTCGACTGAGCATAATCAATGTCTGTAATCCACCTCCTAGCCACAATGGGGTCCTTCACCCCGTGAAAGTCTGGTGCACTACATCCTCTGAAATCCTCGAAGGAGATTATGCAGGTCCCTGACTGGCTAGATACCATGTCACTCTAAAATGCCCTAAGGTGATCCTTTATCAGCTCATTGATCCCTTCCTTGATCGACCCGAAAATCACCTGGGTCGCCTCAAGGATGCCTCTCGTAATCTCAGATGTGATGAACTCGCATATTCCATCATCAACCAGTTCAGACCCTGCACCCGAACCTGAACCTGATCCTGAACCAGACCATGAACCTACTGCTCCGTGACGTGTCACCACCATTCTGAAACAAAACACATAATCCTTAGGGTCATACATAACCTTGAGAGGTCTCACACACTCTACAAGTTCCCTTGTTGTATCTCAACCCTCCTTGAATCGAGTAGGTATCCTCTGCTTTCAGTAGTACCGGCCCATACTTCCTTCCACATCTATCCGTACTTTCCTCAAGGATTGCCTTGACTTCACCAAGTCCCTTTCACTACTACTACTCTCTGCAGTAATCTCCTCCTAGGATTACCCTAGGGTAACACTCCGACCTACTCTCCGCCATCAACTGCATAAGAAATCCCTGCTACCTTTACCTAACTAGTTCGCGAATACCATTACATATCATTAAGACCAGATAATTATTCGAATGAGAGGTCCTACCCTATAACGGTTGGACTGAAACAAGAGTTGCGAAATTGGGCTAGACCTAACCTTCTAAAATTATTTAGTCCTCGCAATATGTAACTTGACGTATTCGTTTACTAATTAGTTAAAGATAACTAGAACTCCTAAAGGCAAAAAGCAAGCAACATTTGGGCATTGAGTAACCAAACCAAGCATATCCTATTCAGGCCATCATATTATTGACTAATCAGTTCTAGCATGTAATCTAATAAGCACATATATCAGGCATATAAGGTATCTTACTAGATCCATAGCCCTAATCTAGCATTCAATTCTCATTCACATATAGCAGGCATATAAGGAATCCTTCCTAGATCCTTAGTCCTAATCTAGCATGTAGTTCTCCTAATCATCTCATATATCATAACAAACATGCATGGGTATCTTAGGGAAAACTTACTTGATCTTTTCTGATTGCACACATCACACACCTTTTTCTTTCTCAAAACTCTTTATTTTAATTTTTTTGAAAAACTATTTTCTTGTAAAAATTCTTGAAACCCTCGATTTGAGTCCAGACACCCCCGGAGATGCGTCTGAATCCGTTAAACCAAGGCTCTGATACCAACTTGTAACATTCCAAAGTTCAAGACCAAAAATTTCATTTTTGATTTAACGAATCATAAAATAAATTATAGAAAACATCATCTCGTTATCTCATTTCATAAAAACCATAAATAATATGTCTCAAAAGCATGTCGTAAGATAGTAACAATGTCAGAGTACAAATCCCAAGAATCTCATATGCTGAAAATTGTGTGTTTGATGTTTCTACCATGTTAGCTCCTTTTGCTTCGAAGAAGAAGGACCTGAAAAAAAATGAAAACTATAAGCACAAAGCTTATTGAGTTCCCCCATCATACCACATAGGATATAATCACATAACGCCTAGTATATCTGGGTGCTGGCCTCCCCTTCGCTCTCTTTCAAACTGTAGCTGCCTAGCATATCTGGGTGCTGGCCTCCCCTTCGGTATCTTCAACCGGTAACAGGGGCCTATTTCATCCCTACCTCTACCACATAATACCCTAGCATAAACATATAGATCATATATAGCCTAGCATATGTGGGTGCTGGCCTCCCATTCTGTCTCTTTCAACCGGTAATCGGGGACTATTTCACCCCTAACACTACCACACAATAACATAGCATACTAGCAGATAAAGCATAATAGATAGTGGCATACCAGAAAATTTATCACAAAGACAATCATCTTAACTATATTCAATACTAGTGGGCCTACATTGGTGCCTTCGACCCAGTCCTACTAGAAGGTAACTCACCTCAAATGTCACGTAGTAGCTGAACTGTCGTCGGCTCTGGGATCAACTCCTCTCAAACTCCTACACATCACAGTCTCCTTTAATTAACCTTTCATGCTCATAACCCCTTTTAGGGTCAACTCTGGTCAATGGTCAAAGTCAAAGTCAACATCCTTGTCAAAGTCAACATCCTGGTTGACTCAAGTCACCGAGTTGGTCCATCAACTCGTCGAGTTCAATGATCCATAAAATTCTGGAAATCCCGATCCTACTCGTCGAGTTCTTCCTCATAATAGAGTTGGTGTATTTCACTCACAACTCGCTGTCACACCCCAAAACCGGAACGGCGGAAACGTTCTGGGGTGGAGGACGTCATGTTTAGTATCACAAGACATGCATTATAGTAATAAAAGTAATGAACAACCATTTCATTAGAAAGAAAGTGTTTACAAAGTATGTGTTCACAAAACATAGAATACATATGCAAATAACAAAACAAGACTTGGAGCTATACTACTCCATCTTCTAAATTCCCAGCGCGAGTACCTATCTACTAGTTTCCTGAGAATACAAGTTATGTGAAAGAGTTGATCAGCAATTAAGCTGGTGAGTTCATAAGATTTTAGTGATGTGATTAGGTTGTAGAAAACTTAGTTACTTGTAGTAAATTGTAAGTTTTGTTTAGAAAAGTTCGCATGTTCCTCTAGAAAATCCTGTATTTCCTACTTTGATGAAAGATAAGTAAAAATGACTCTACAATCCTTTCTATGAGTACTAAATGGATACAAGTTATATATAACTCAGAGTAAACAAACAATCGATTGTGTGTATCTGCCCTAAGCCCACAACCAAACAAGGAATAGGAAATGGGGCGGAAGGCACACATCCTATTGTTTGTTAAATCGTCGTTGTATATAACCCTGGCATATTCACTTGGTACTCACAAAGTTAACTGTAATAGTTCCTTTATATTTTATGAAAATATTCTTTAAGAAAACCCTTATTTCTTACAATAAAATAGTAACCACAGTGGTTCCTTCTATAATCACTTAGTTTATACTAGCTATATATAATATAATATCGAATAGATAGTTAATTGTGTGGATCTGCCCTAAGCCCACAACCAAACAAGGAACAGGGAATGAGGAGGAAGGCACATATCCAACTACCTATTGGGTATTAATTATATATAACTCTGATGTATAAACTAAGGTATTATAGAGTTAACCACCTAAGGTCCTTTAAGTTATACTGGTTTAATAAAATGGATTAAACCCTTTACTGGTAAGTTTCTAGTTTTGTATATCAAAAGTTCTATTTGAAAAGTATCTTTTGTACTAGAAAATTGTGCATTAAATTAGTGTCCTATGAACTGACCGATACCTGGTACCCCTTATGATGACTTAATGTATACGGAACATATATATAACTAAGATCAAATGGGTAATAGGCTGGGTGAATCTGCTCTAAGGCCACAACAAACAAGGAACAAGAAATGAAGCAGAAAACACACATCCTATTACCGATCAGATCCTATTAATATACATCCCTTGATGTATACATTAAGGAATCATAAGGTTAGCATTATAGGTCCCTTCCTACTGAATGTTCAGGTTACGAAGAAGTTATGTATTTTATTTATTATCGTCGGGTACTTTACAGATGTACCCCTTTTTATAAACAAATAACTTAGGTTGGATATAACTATCACCTTGTGCCTGCTAACCCTGGTACGTGAAATTGTACTGGTGTCAACACAAACCCGGAAAGATATATTATTAAGTTTTATCACCTCGCGTCTACTAACCCTGGTACGTGATATCGTACTGGTGTCAACGCAGACCCGGAAAGATATGTTATTAAGTTGTATCACCTCGTGTCTGCTAACCCTGGTACGTGAAATCGTATTGGTGTCAACGCAAAACCGGAAAGATATATTAACGTGTATTTTTCATGGTACTTGTTATAGTATGTTCATCTTTGTACTTGTTATCACAAGTTTATCCCTTTACTTGTTATCGCATATTTATGTCTGTGCTTGTTATCGCATGTTTATCTCTGTACTTGTTATAGTGTGAACTGAACCCCTAAACTATACCTATTATAGTTTACTAGTATGTTTACTTGGAATGTTATTGAAAAGACTCATTTATCTACTAAGTTATGATAGTACCTTAAAAACGGAGTTTTGTTAAACTATAAAGTAACATAACTTCAAAAGAGTTTTTGAAATGTTTTGATCACTTATAAAAGACATAAGTAATCTTTGGAAAGATGTTTATAACAAAAATTTACACAATTAACATTGTGTTCAACTTGTATTCCCCCCTCCCCCTTTAAAAGCATGTAAAATAGTTAAAAGATTCATTATAGGGGTATGAACTCACCTGATGTGGGTGATTCAAACGAATATGTGCGTAAGGATGAGAAGCTCCATGAGTGAAGTCCTGAGACTTAACGAGTCCTAAATGACATAGAATGGCATCTTTTGACTTAAATATAGTGTTTAGAGGAAACCAAAGGCAAGGAAACACCTCACGAGACTAGGAAACACTTGGAATGAAGTGTTAAATCACATGTGATTGATCAAGGGAGAGTTCACGGCTATCCATGGAGTTTACGGCCATGAGTTTACGGCCAAGGGAGTTTATGGTCGTAAACTCATGGTCATTCATGCCAAAGTGTGTGTTTTAAGGTCCTACAACATCCATTAAGGGTTCAAGGTCAAAGGCTTGGACTTAGGAAGGGTCTGCATCCAAAATGGCATACTTATAGGGGTTTACGGCCAAGGGAGATTGCGTGGCCATAAAATCCTTTTTGTCTTGCATTCTTGATGTTTTCAAGGTTCTAATAAGGTGTTTCAACTAGATAACAAGCTAACGAGAGAGTACTTACGATATAGAGGCTAGAAATGGTGATTAAGGTCCAAGAACACTAGTGTGTGTTCTTGGTGAAAGTTGAAGATTTGAAGATCTAGCAAAATGGAATGATTTCATGGATGAAATCAAAGAGTAATTTAAGAGTAAGAAGGATAACAACAACTAGAGGGAAGAATCACTAACATTTTGGAAGATCGGGAATGAAAATATTGATAATACTTGAGAGAGAAATCAAGTGTTCTTGAGTTGGAAATGATATAATGAAAGAAAGTTGAAGGAATATGAGACTTAAAGAGGGAGTTTACGGCACACCTTGAGTTTACGACCGCAAACTCATGTGTTGTGGCCGTGAACTCCTTTTGATGACAATTAAGGCTCGAATGCTGCATAGTGTCTCTATCAGGTACGTCCTAACACTTATTCTTTAAGTGTACTAGGCTAAAACTCCTTAGAATGACCTTTAACAAGGCCAGAACTCATTAAAAATGAGTCTGACACTCAGTTGAGTTGACTAACTGAGCTTTCAAAGAAATTTTTTTTCGGGTTGTCACATCATCCCCCCGTTAGATGGAATTTCGTCCCGAAATTAGCTTTTTTAGCAGTACTACTGGGGTTGCGCTCCTTTGATTTGTAGAATACCCACTCGTAGACCTGGAAACATTGCCCTAATGTTCATGATAGGATTCATACTTGGTCCATATATCATTACCTCGTGTATACAAGTCGTATATAATTAGGATCAGTTAGACGGTAAGATGTGCGACTCTACCCCAGGTCCACAACCAAACAAGGAACAGGAGATATGGAGGAAGCACAAATACTAAATCTGTGTAATTGTAATCATATACCACCCTCGCGTGTACACTGAATAGTGATATGTGGGTTGTATTCGTCCTTAGCCTCTGTGCTTGAACTTGGTCTGTTGGACGAGTGGTATTTCGTGACGGTCTGTGGAACATACGGCGGCAAGGCTTCGGAGGACAAAGTACCCTTCGCACGAGTACTTCGGGGTTTAGAATACGAAAGACAAAACTGAGGTTTAGGTCGGACTGTCGATACGAATGATGAAGGTTTCGCAAACTTGACGGTCGAGGCGATAGAAACATATGAACTTAGTATGGTAAAGACCACGCCAATTCATGAAGAATGATAGTAACAGACTCATTACTACGATGATGTACCCCTAGTGTGTTCGTCAATGTACTCCTAGTGTGTTAGACAACTCGTTGAGTCCCCCATAGCCTAAACCCATTCAGTCATTTCCAATTGGGTTCAATGCTTCCAAACCATAGATTTGGTCCCCTAGGACCAAGTTACCACATAAAGTTGCTAACTTTATGTTCTTGCATGGGTTATTGAGCTCAAATGTCCCTAAAAGGTGGTTAACAAGTTGCATGGGACTCCCATGGCCGTAAAGTTGGCACCTTTATACCATGGAGTCCCTCAACGACTCTGGATATGAAGGTTCTTTCCACAGGGGACATCTAAATCCCAAAGGCCAACCTTATTGAATCAAAACATGGATAAAGAGCCCTAAGACTAGATCTAAACACTCAATAAGCAAGGTAAGAGCTTTATACCTCAGGTGAACCAGAAATGAGGCTCTACTTCTGGATCTACTCTTCTCCTTCACTTCCTTGCTTTTTCCTCAAGTCTCTTCTTCTTCAAAACCTCAAGAAAGTACCAAGAATGGCTCAAAACACTCAAAAACGTATTATGGTTTTGTAGTTAGGGTTTGGGGTGATGGAGGCTGCAAATAAGGCCACCCTTTGGAGGTTAAGGTGCTTAAATAGGGTGCAAACCCTGAAAATTAGGGTTTTACTATGGCAGCCCTACTCGTCGAGTTGAGGCTTCTCAACTCGTTGAGTAGACTTCAAGTCCCGCGTCCGAAATCAGTTTGTACTCAAAGAGTTTGGGGCCTCCAACTCGTTGAGTCCCTTTCCAAAAATGAATAATTTGGTTTAAAATACATACCATGATCCGGGCGTTACAGAGAAGTGAATTCCACTTGACATATGATTAGTTGGTACAAGATGAAAACACTTATGGTAATACTATTCATGATACAATCCATGAATTGTTAGTATGCATAATGCGACTCATCTAGTACAAATCAATGAGTGATTTGTTTCTCTATCCAACTAACAGTTCGTTGTGGTAGTGTTTTGGGTGGAGATAGATCATGAAACTCTTTCATAATTACTTAGATTATTGATAAAGTTTTGGACTAAGATGTTGATTCTGAGTGTCTCATACTATTGCCCAATTGATTCCTAACTATGCTTTATGAGAGTTCTGAACACCTGAAAGGTTTCAGACTCACATTCATATGAATTTGGTCTTACCATGCATCGTGGTTAATTTGAATGGTCCATGAGTGGAAACTAATTCCAGATATTCACATCACCCAGTGATGTATTTATCATTTATCTCGATAAACAAGATTTGCATTTATCATGAGACTCAAGGTCAAATGATATCCAAAATCCGATCCAACTGGATACTTGGTAATGCGTTCTCATTTATGTATCCAAGACTATGATTCAAAAAATACATTTCACCAAAACCTTTTGAATCGGTACGTATTATGGTCAATCTGAATGACCCATTAGTTAAACTAATTTCAACACATATTCACACAACAATACATCTTATTCAAATATTTGAATCAACTTTGAACTATTGTTACTATACTTGTTTCATAGATTTCATGGCTTTATTTTAACATGTTGGAATGTTCCACATTTAAATAAGTCAGAACTATCTCATGAATCATAATATAAACAATCTTAATCATAAGACCATAGACTAAACACTTGGAAAAAGAGTTGTCTTTTGATCCTATGAATAGTAGAAAGGGCTCAATATTCATGATTAAATTATATTCTACATGTTTCAGTCTTCTTACTTCATTTTAGTCACTACACATTCTTGAAAATGTCTGTACTTAATCCTCGGTAAAATACTCAAGGTTTAGAAGTAATTTTCAATGGTAATATGAATTCATATATGTGATTGAACACCAAACATTGGAGAACTAGTTGTCTTTTGATCCTATGGAGAGTAGCATGGGCTCATAATCCATGTGCAAACATAACCTCTTCATGTTTCAGTCCTTTCACCTCAAATATATATTGGGCATGTATACTTTCTTAGTCCTTTCTTGTTATAGAAATGAATAGCTATCAGAACATGGCTCAACATCAGCCTTCCTTTGTCATTGGCGTTTGGGCCTAGATTAGGTTTACCAACACAAATTGCCATTTAACCCTAGGACAATTGGCTTCTTTTTTCTTGAAACTACTATTCATGATGGTAAAAATATGAGAGTGTTTTGAAGCTTGTGTTTCTATTATTATCCATGTTAGTTTCAAAAGGAGACTTCAACATGCTACATAACTTCTTCATGGACATTCCAAGATGTTCATATCAAAACCATAATGAACTGATTATATGTACATGTGAGCTAGTTGACTAACCCTAGACAACTTCTAACTCAAGGAAAATCCATTTTACTTCAATATGTTAGTTTACAACATAAACTTGAGAATTGCTCTTTCTAGCATATTAGAAATCCTTATAAAGCATTTAAAACATTTAAAAGATTGATTATAATGGCATATATAGGCATGTAATTAGTGTTTACACAATTATAATTTGTGTTCAACTTGTATCCCCCTCCTTAAAATAATTTAAAACATTTAAAAGATTGATTATATGGCTATGAACTCACCATATGTGGGTGATTCAATTGAACATTCGCGTAAGGATGGGAAGTTTCACGAATGAATTCCCGAGACACAAACGAGTCCTAAATGACATATAATGGCATATATTGGCATGTAATTAGTGTTTTAAACAACTAACATGCAAGGAATCAACCTTAGGGACTAGGAAACACTTGAAATGAAGTGTTAAAATCACATGTGATTGATCAAAAGGAGTTTACGGCCAAAGGAAAGTGTTCACGGCCATAGAACACATGGTGTGTTCATGGCCATGTATGAACTCATGAAAGGTTCACGGCCCTATGAAGGGTTCACGACCGTGAACACCTCAAGCTCATGATGATGGTGATGAATTATGAAGAATCAAGGCTAGGATCTAGTAGTCTTTCAAGTATAACAAGATAAATGATGAAACACTTATGATTTAGGATCCCTTGGGATTTCACGACCACCAAGAACAAGTGTGTTCTTGGTGTTCTTGGTGAAAGATGATGATCTTGAAGATCTAGACAAAAGTGGTGAATTCATGGATGAAATTATAGGGTTGTACTAGATCAAGAAGGATATCAAGGAACAACGGAAGAATCACTTACAACTTGGATGAGAAATGGAAGTAATTCTTGATGATACTTGAGAGAGAATGGAAGTTCTTGAGTTGGGATTGTGAAGATTGGTGAAGAAATGGGGGAAATCTATACATAATGGGGAAAGATCACGGCCAGAAGAGAGTTCATGGCCGTGAACTAGGTTTGCGGCCGTGAACCTCAAGTGTTGGGTTCTCGGGTTCGGGTGCAGCCTTCTGATCTCGAGCTAATACTTCCTAACACTCATTCCTTAAGTGTACTAGGCTTACAACTCATTAGAATTACCCTTAACAAGGCTAAAAGGCAATAGAAAAAAGGCTGACCTTTGATTGGATTTATTGGCTTTACCGGATAAAAAATTTCGGGTTGTCACATCATCCCCCCGTTAGATGAAATTTCGTCCCGAAATTAGCTTTCCTACCTGTACTCCTGGGGTTGTGCTCCTATGAATGGCAGAATACTCACTTGTAGACCTGGGAAACTTTTCCCTAATGCTCATGATAGGATTCATACCTGGTCCATCTATCATTACCTCGTGTATTGATAGGATTCATACCTGGGCCATCTATCATTACCTCGTGTATACAATTCATATATAATTAAGATTAGTATGATGGTCGGATGCGCGACTCTGCCCCAAGTCCACAACCAAACAAGGAATAGGAGATAGGGCGGAAACACACATACTAAATCTGCATAATCATAATTATATACCACCCTCGTGTGTACACTTAGTAGTGATAAGTGGGCTATATTTTTCCTTAGCCTCTGTGCTTGAACTTGATTCGTTGGACGAGTTTTAGTTCGGGGAGGTCTGCTGAGTATACGGTGGCAAGGTTTCGGACGACAAGGTACTCCTCACATGAGTACTTCGGGGTTTATATTACGAGGTAGGCGATTCTGAGGTCTGGGTTGGGCTGTTGTTACAAAATGACGAGGGTTTCGTGAATTTGACGGTCAAGGCGATGGAATTTCGAAACATATGACATAGTATGGTGAGGGCCACGCCAATCCATGACGAATGATGAAAACGAACTATTTACTGAACAAAATTTAGCCCGATTTGAAAGAAGCGTTTGTTATACGATGGTGTATCCCGAGTGTGCTCAACAATGTACTATGTGTAGACTTTCTAGTGCTTTTAGTTTTCTCCTTAATAATACCGCTACCACAAATCGTACCACGATGAGCGAGTACTAACAGTGAATGTGCTTTGATAACTAGTGTCGATACTCTATAGTATGATCCTCCTCGGTACCTCTATGATCGCCTGACATATACAAGTTATGTATAATTAAGATGAATAAGACGGTCGACTAAGTGGCTCCGCCCTAAATCCACAACCAAACAAGGAACATGAATTAAGGCGGAATCACTCACTCTACGTCTGCAAAATCTTAGCTATGCACAACCCTGATGTACATACTAAGCCATCATAGCTCACCTGTACGGATCTTTAGTTCTCTTATGATTGATGTGAATTGCTCATATGAGTGAGTTATTATAATTACTTTTAAATGTTTCCTCAAGTTTTAATCTTGTATAATATAAGTTAAATTTTAAAGTAATTCTTATTTCGAAGACGTACCGCTGGTCACTGGCGACTCCGGGGTAGTTTCTCCTGCGGTAGACATCGGAATTCGTCGATCCGTAGTTGAGTTCTTCGTTATTGGGCAGTCCATATTGTAGTGTCCAGTCTCACCACAGCCATGGCAGGCCTGGTTTACCTCTATTCCGGTGACTTGGGAGATTGATTATGCTGGTGCCCTGCAAAACCGGGCAGTGTGCCCCTTCCTATGGAAATTCAGGCATTGCATTTCCCGACATACTCCGATGTGGTGGTAGTTAGACTCATCACACTTCAGGAGAGTTCCAACATATCAATTGACATATGCTGGAGTAGCAGGTGTTGTAGCAGCGTATAATTTAACCATTTGTTGCTCTTGCGGGGTTTCCTGGGTTGTTTGCTCCTTCCTCTTTTTCCCCGACTTTCGTTTATAGTCCTCTCCTTTCGATGGCTCGGGAACAGGTACCACCACGCCATGGAGGACACCATGGTCAATGAGCCTTTGCACCAAACGTTTGGCACTATCGAATGTAGTTGGGTTAGAAGACATTACATCTCCTTGAATCGGGGTAGAGAAACCCCAAATGTACCTTTCTATCTTCTTACTCTCCGAGGTAACCATCCCGAGCCATAGTGCTGCCAGGTCGCTAAACCTGTTAGTGTAGGTCACTATGTCTGAGCCGACCATGGTATGCTCCTATAGCTCGCGTTCCAGCTTTTTAACTTCGCCCCTTGGGTAGTATTCTTCCAACATCATCTCTTTCAGGTTCTCCCAACCTATAGAGTTAGCCACCGATAGGGTCAATGACTTAAACTGGCTATTCCACCATGTTAGGTCTCTGTCGGAGAAGGTGCAGGCAGTAAACTTAACCTTGCTCCCTTCTGGACACAGACATACTGCGAAGACCAAATCTATTTTCTCGAAACATCGCATTAGAGCAATGACTCCCCCATTTCCATTAAAGGATTTGGGTTTGCAGTACTTGAAGTCCTTGTACGAACACTCCCGTGCGTGTCCGTGGGTAACTCCGAGGTTGGTTAAGTGGGTACCGCTATCAGTTCCATTGGTACCACTTTCATTGATGTGAGCTTGAGCAGTTGTTACTGCGGCTGCTATCATTGCTTGGAGAGCAGCAGGATCGAATTGTGGTGGTGGTTTCACTGTTGTGGTATTGACTACACGCTTTACTACACTACCGCGAGCCATCTTTTGCTAACGAGAATACAAAGATGAGACGGGAATAAGTCTATAGTAGTGGTTATAAGCTGAAAGCTGAATGACAATGTTATCTTAGTTCTGAATGTATATGGTTCTGACTTTCACAGGGTTCTAGAAACAATTCATAAAGGAGTCTATATAAAATAAACTTTATGAATCAGAAGTGGCTATCCTCGAATGAATCTCTGTGAATTTAATATCTGATACTGGCTGCATGAAAAGAAATAATCCGAACACATAGTGTGAGTAATGTAATCACTAGCTCACTAAGTCAATTAAGGTAATTATTTATTAGTGTGACGCATAAGACGTTTTAGTTTCTCTAGCTGATCACTTCTTGGAAATCTCTTTTTGTTTCTCCTTGACTCCTTTACTGATTGCAATGATGGAGTTGTTACATCTATTAGGGTTTGTCGTATGACAATGGAAGTGTCTAAAGAATCTATGAGATTAAGTGTAACATTATGGGGTGATTGTAATGCCCCATTTCTGGTTTGTGATTTAAATATAGTATTTTCCTTCTTTAAGAGGAACTCGATGAGTCAGTAGCCCGACTCGTCGAGCAGACATGGGATTTGCATGCGTTTTTAGTTGGCGACTCGTCGAGTCCATACTCCGGACTCAGCGAGTCCGCTTGTCTGGAAGAAACCCTAAATCCCAGGGTTTGTACCCTATTTAAACGTCATTATAGCCTCCCACCCCAGCCTCCAGCACCTTTAGAGCATTTCTTTGTAAAAACCCTAGTCCCCATTGTTGAGCTTGAGTGTTTTGTGATAGCTTGGGAATTTTAGAAGAGAAGGAAGGAAATTAGATCAATAGAAGAGAAAGGAGATCCAAGAACTAGCTTCCATCTGCTTCATATACTGGTAATAAAGTTATTACCTTGTTTATTCTTCCATTAAACCCTCTTTTATGCTTGTTTATGTCTCTTTTGGAGCTTTATATGATTTAAACTCGAGATTTGAGCTCTCCTTAGGATGGAGACCATAGATCTGGATGTTATTGAGCTCTAGGAACTCTATGTAGCTACCTTTATGCAGATATAGCCTTGTTCCAAACCCTGAGTGCTTAGTGTTGGATGATTTTGGTGTTTTAGCCCCATTCTCATGTGCATGCATGTAAATTTGGAAACTTTGCGTGCAAAACCATCCCTAGAAGCCCATATCTATGAATCGGATGCACTGTAGTTGACTAGAATCAACTATATAGTAATGGCATCCAGGAGACTCGACGAGTCCATATTCCGGACTCGGTGAGTCCAAGGCAATCTTCTTGTCTCAAGAACAGACTCGACGAGTTGTTCATACAACTCGGCGAGTCACAGTCTGGACGTGTTCATATGATGAAGGAGAGCTTGATGAGTTGTTCATTCAACTCGGCGAGTCGTATGAAGTTAGATTGGACGTTAGTATGGAAGAAGAACTCATCGAGTTGTTGCCAAAATCAACGAGTTGAAGCGAGTAGAGGATTAGAAAAGGTGTTAGGGACTCGACGAGTTGGTGGCCCAACTCGATGAGTCCGGTCAACTGAAAGTTGACTTTGAGCATGGGTAAAATAGTCATTTTACCCCGAGAACTGTTATCAGTATCTGATTTAGTGTTTATTGGATTTGTAGACGGGGAGTTCCGGAGCAGCAGTCAGCCAGTTTCAGATTTAGCATCTCAGTAGCGAGCGTTACGAGGTGAGTTTTCCTTCCAGTAGGAACGAGTCTACGACAACAATGCCGGCCGGTTTAGTTAACAGTGTTGGATTAATGTCTAAGTCCATAACTATAATTGGTAAGACTTGACCCGACCCGGCATGGTCCATTTGGGTTGCATACCATCATGCACTTGGATAGACTATAATGAGAGAAATAAGACACTTATGGTTATTAATATATTATAAGTTCTAGTATATTAATAATAAGAATAATAAGATTATTTAATTAGTATTGATCAAGAATTAATCTAGGATTAATTAAGTGATCAAAAGAAGACTAATTAAATATATGGGTTGATTGTGTAAATCATCCATACTTGTATAGTGGGCTAATGCTCCATGGATAATCAAGTTGGGCTAAAACCCATAGGATGGTTCATGGATGCTCCATGGTGTATTTGAACCCATGGATCCATGGAAATGGAAAGCCATGACAATTAAGAGTTTACCCTAATTGTAACACTATATAAAGATATTACTCTTGGCAAAATTGGCCACTAGTATTATTCTAGAGAGGGCTAGACGATTTCATGAGTTGTAGAATTCTCTCAAGCTATTCCAAGTGTTTTGATGATTGTGATTCCATTTGAGGTGTCACACTTGGGGCACTAGGCACTCAAGCTTCATGAAGACTTTCTACATCAAGAGGTATGTATTCTATCTTGTTACATTCATTGTTTTGTATGCTAGATTAGGATAATACCTTGTAAGTTCTTATTTGCATGTATAATAGAGAAAACATAGATCCAAGGTATTTAGGGTTGCATGTACACTTAGGAGTGTTAGAATGCTCAAAACCCAACAGTGGTATCAGAGCCTAGGCTTGCTTTCTCTTATACTTGATGCAAATTGCTGAAAAATGCTGAAAAACTCGATTTTCTGGCTTTCTGGGCACTGGACTCGCCGAGTCCACTGATGAACTCGCCGAGTCCATGAGTAAAACCATCCTACTCGCCGAGTAGGTTCATGCACTAGCCGAGTAGGAGCCCCAGACAGCATATATTCGACGTTTTTGGCTAGAAATGGACTAGGAACATTACCCTAAGTTGTTTTTGAACTTATAAACTTGTTTTTGATGTGGTAATGTTCATGCTAATCCATTTTCAAAGATAATTGTCAATAGATTCATGTTTTGTATTAGTTTAAGGTTTAGACTAATTACATGAAAAAGTTTGATTTGAATTATCTTGTTCTTATGAGTTGCTTAGATTAATAGAAATGTTGAGTGAAATAGTTGTTTTCAATCCATTTTAATCTAAGAGTTGAGTATAAAATGTGTTTGTGTAACTTGTCCTCAAGTTACATGAAGAGTCACATTAAAGACTCATAAAATTCATAAGAGTTGGCAACGGTTACAAAATGAAGAGTCTTGTGTCATTGAATAATTTTTATGACTCCATAACTTGTCCTCAAGTTATGGAAGTTCAAGAGTCACTTCATTAAAGGAAAATATGTAACCATAATTAAATCCATAAGTTATAAAATAAAGAAAAAGTTAGTTCTTTTATTAGTTTAAAGTCTTCCATAACTTGTCCTCAAGTTATGGAACTTGAAGAGTTTTTGGATTAAAACTACTTTAAACACATAAGTTATGGAATTAATTAGTTTTGAATAGTTTCAAAACTTGCCCTCAAGTTTTGGAATTTGAAAAAGTTTTCAAGTATGAATACTTTAATTCCAAGTTAGCCCTTAGAATTTTAAAAGTTAAAATTCAACCCTTATACTTTATAATATTATAAGTTAATATGTATAAGAGTAAAGTCAGTCTTACCGCTAGTACGCCTCATTCACGAAGCCGGTCTATAAGGTGGGTATAAGGTTGTTGCCTATAAAATGGCAACTTAATGGGTGTCCACTCTCACCCACCGCTTGCTTGACCGGTGGAGGGTCGTTAGCCGAACGGGTTTGACAAGACTATAATTCTCCCTTCATTAAAAGTATTAATGATAATACTAAGTAACTAAACTCTTAATAATACCCAATCTTAGTTACTTAGGAAAATGTGAATAAGGTGCTAATCCATGAAATTACACTTTACACTTTGTCAAAGTCGTTAGTGGAGCGTGTGTGGTTAACCGGCACACTAACTTGGACTTAACAAGGTAGGTAAAGGGTGACTTAATATTTATCATAGTATCGATGGAGCGTGTGTGGTTAACCGGCACATCGATTGAGGGGTAATTTATTAAGGGTACCAAGTGATTTGCATGGTTACTTCACACCTTGTTTTGTGATCCTCGGCATCCCAGTCACAAAACCTGAAGGGCACACTCGAGATTGAAACATGCCTTTGAAAAGTTCAATGAATCTCAAAGATCTAGGAGTTTCAAAACCAATTAAAACCTAATAATACATTTCGTTTATCTTGGTGGAAATTGGTGAATCGTCATTCACCTACCTTCAAATGTTTTATAGCTTGGATTACGGCATACCTCTTCTAAGTTATAAAAATAGTTTGTTGGGTCCTAGCCTTAATATTTCATATTGGGTGTCATATTAAGGACTTAAAATCAACTATCTTGAATATCTCCCAAAAGATGTCTGGTTTAGACACCTATGATCTTCCCAAATCTCTTGAAACAAGGTTTCCTAATGAAGATGATGTCCCATGGATATCATACTTCTTTCTCCTCCTCCAACCATTCTCCTTAACCCACACGTTCTTGGAAAAGTTTAAGGTCACTCAAGCCCTATTGGCAAGGCAAGGTCTAGGTGTGGTCACATCTTGGAGATGTAGTCACATATTGACAAGCCGGGAGAGTTGGGTGTCAAAGTCTTGAGAAAGTTGGTGGTTCAATCACTTTCTAAGTCACATAGTGAGTTCCTTTGGGACACCTATGAAACAGACTATGACAGGACCCTTAATGATCTTATCTATTTGTTAAGATCAACTTCCTTAAAACTTGATGGACATTGACAATAGTGACACAGGAAATCTCGGAAAGCATTCTCTTCCCAATGGAAAGGGATCGGCCATAGTCAACTCGGTTGACCAAATGGTAAAGAGAAAAGCTAAGTCCGTGATAGTCCCGTGTACCTTTATCAAAGGGTCCATATGTTTATATTGCCAAAGAAAGGGGCATGGTTGCGAAGCTGCCAAATTTACCTAAGGATGTTAAAGTCAATGAGTTTGACTCTACTTCAGGTAAAGTCCACTATCTAACTCTGTTAAGTTTCTATTCTGAGATTCTTGATACATGATGTGACCGGGTCGCATGGTGATGTTTTAAGAATCAAAGAAAAGTGAAGAAACTTAAAGAAAGAATATGCTGAATCTGATCGCATAGATGGATTTCTCTCGCATAGTTTGAAGATCGGATTCTTGAGCTACTTCTCAGGAGTTATGAGATATTGCTTAGGAATAGATAACAACAAGTTTTCATATGGATTGTAAGGATAAGTTTTCCGCAAAGTGTTAAAATAAAAGAAAATTTTTGATTTTATTTATTTTAAAATATCCTTACAATGGCATTTGAGGAAAAATTGTTGCTTATATGATTCCATTAATAGCAAGAGTGGAAGTATGAAATTGATTCTTTCATTTGTGGTAATGTCTAAATTTACCAAGTAAGGAAATATTCTCATCACCCAAGTTTCAATTGGACCGGAACTTGGAATCATGCAAGTTGTAAAGCATGATGGATGAGAACTTTCAAGTTTTGGAAAATTAAGACTAATTACTTGTTCACATGGATGTGTGAGTCAAGTAATGGACTAAGGGATCGAGTACACATTCTTGTGCACTGATTAAGTCCACCACAAAAGATTGATAAAGGTTCCAATGTATGGCAGAGCAAATAAGAAGAATCAAATTAGGCAGAAGGATAAAAGTTTCTCAAATCTGAAAAGATGGGAGAGTACTTTAGTATCAGTTTTTGTGATCATCTTAATGATTAAGAAACCATAGCACAATTAGTTCTCTAAGGAAATCTTAGTGCATTCTTATGACTAAGAAGAGGGATCTTGAATTGTTGAAATGGTTAAATCAAGAAGATGAGTCATACTTCGTTCCTATACAAGTCTTAGAGTCATACTCTAAGATTGTAATTTGAGTGACATGTCTCAAAGAAGGTTTAAAACACTTGTCAAATGTAAGAGCAAAAGTTTTCTACTCTTGTACTTTTGAAATTGGTAAGTTGTGATGTTTTGGATAAAACAAAGACCAACTAAGGCCAATGGTGTGAAGTGTTTAACTTGATTAGAATCCGCACTATCTCTTGGATGTTTGACAAGGAAGTCTTATATGTCAAGAGGACAGTGGGAGTCTTAAAGGTCTTGAAAGTCTCAAGAACTAATCAAGAATAAAACCTGAAGTTCTTCTCTAGCACATGACTTGAGGTTTATAACCTATCATGTTGACATATTCTGTGCCCATTCCAGTTAAAGTTGGCTTTGCATATGAGTTCTTAGAGTTCTCAATTGGTTGCACAACAACTTGGAAGCAATGGCAGGCCCTTGAGCTGCCAGGTGGCAAGAAATTAAGATTGAGTTCAATCCATATGGTTTTGGATTTGTCATTATCTTTGTCTTATGATTATGGTTTTGACAAATTCATATGGGTAGGAACTCATACACCATTAAATCTAAGTGTCATAAGGTTTCTCTCCGATTCATGAAAATGATGGTGAGGAAACACTTTCACTAAGTATATTTTATCTAGATAGCAATTGTGATATTTGCATTCTCAAAGTCGTTAGTGGAGCGTGTGTGGTTTACCGGCACACTAACCTGGACTTGTGAGAAGTGGCAAAAGGTCTAACCATTATGATTATGGCATACCTCTTCATAATTGTTTAGACTCACAAGTGTGCTATCTAAGGGAAGGTGTATGATTTTGATAAAGTTTTATCAAAACAATCTAGCATCAGAAATCTGAACTTTGGTAAGAAAGTCAATGAAGTATTGATTTCTAGAAGTCCAGGTGATTTCTGAGAACATGTCAAAGCTAGTGGGAGCATAAGTGTTATGCTAATGATCATCATGTTAGTGGGAGCATGATAATTATGATAAGTATTGCAAGCTAGCAATGTTAATTATAGAAAACAAAAGGTTTCAATTGGGAAAAGGTTGTTTTGCTATAATTAAGGGAGAGGAAATTATACTTCATCTCAAATCTATAAGCTTAGATCGTGAGGTTTTAATCATTTAGTCAAGGATATATATGAATTTCATGTTGGAATGGCTCAACATAAGGAAATTTTGTATATGGGTCCATTATTTGCGTTCTAAATTCGATTATGATTACGGCATCCCTTTTCATAATCTGAATTATGAGAACTTGGCAAATAGAAATGGAAATGTTATAGCAAAAGACTGGTTTAGTCTTTATGTGAGACATCATGAATCGTGTCCCATATGCTTCGGATATAGGATCGATTACATGTGCTATAATCATCCATTCTAAAATTTTCAAATTGCCTGGGACATTAAGAAGGGAAAAGGTTTAGAACTGGATATGACTAAAAGGATTAAACAATTGTCGAGGACAATCTAAGGTTTACTAAAGATTGGTTACTCAAGGACAATTGGAAGTATAGTGATAATTCTGGAAGGACCATATTGACATAATCTGTAAGGAGGCAACTCTTGTTCAGAAGTGATAGTCAAAAATGGAATCTGGAAATGTTTCAAAGTTTGAATTTTCAATCTGTTTAAGATTAGGAAACTTAATGCAAGAAGGATGTTTCCAAGGAGATGATCTCCTTTGGAATACTCTGTAATGATTGTTGCCAAGTCTTTATGACTTTGTGCATAAACATTACGAGAGGATCAATGCATATAAGTTTAGAATCTACCAGATTTCAGTAAATGGCATGAATTTGGAATTCTTGCATTTGCAGTAAGGATTTGGGAGTGTGAAAAGAGAATCATTGAAGTTATGTTCAATGGATCTAGTTCACAAAGTAAAGATCACAGACAAACATAGTATGCATACTTGGTGTATGGCATGACTAGTGTTTAGAAAACATAGTGTACATGCTTGGAGCATGGGACAACTATTGTTTTAAATTCAAGAATAAAGTTGATAGCTGAAACAGTATACAATGAATAATGTGTAATCATATGGTGATAGGTTTTGATACCATATTGGATTCAATTGTTATTGTGTTTCATTTTGCATGTTTTGACTTCCCGAATAAACTGGGTTATTCTTCCGGAATGACTAAGTTATTCAAACCATCCACAGTCGGTCATATGTTGGAAGTAGATATGAATTAAGACTGTCATGAGTTGGCTTGTAGAGGTCTAAGGTGTTGGACAAAGGGCTACAACACTCATGAGTGCTCATAAGTTCTGAGTATTGGATTCAACCCGCGCTCATTGGAATCACTTCATGGATTTTATCACGAGTGATCATGAGACGATAATATCTTATATTCTTCAAACCTAGAGATATGAGTTGTTACTATGAGTTGGTTGTACATTGATTGCACGAAAATGTATTTGGTAACTCGGTGCTATAAAACGTGCTTTTGTGTATGATTCAACAAGTAGTAGAACAAGCCATATGAGTCGAAGTTTATCCGTTCCTTTTACCTTCGGGATAAAAGCGATATCTGTGGGCCCCTCGATGATTTGATGATGACAAATGGAAGTGCTCGGCCGGGCCAGGACTGATTTGATTTGTTCAATTAGTCATTCGTCATAAATCGGAAATCGGGAAACAACAAATGGACAGAGAGAATGATTATAATCCATGTCTCAGTCCATATGATATCTAGAATGGAGGAATATATGATCCCTTATCTAATGGACAAGTCACTGACAAAGGTCAGAGTTCATCTACAAGGTCAGAGTTCGACAGAAGCTTTTGAGAGCTACGATTGCCAGTTGGTTCCTGAAGTCATATGCAATAGTAGTTTTAGACTTATCCAAGTGGGAGACTGTTTGATTAATGTCTAAGTCCATAACTATAATTGGTAAGACTTGACCCGACCCGGCATGGTCCATTTGGGTTGCATACCATCATGCACTTGGATAGACTATAATGAGAGAAATAAGACACTTATGGTTATTAATATATTATAAGTTCTAGTATATTAATAATAAGAATAATAAGATTATTTAATTAGTATTGATCAAGAATTAATCTAGGATTAATTAAGTGATCAAAAGAAGACTAATTAAATATATGGGTTGATTGTGTAAATCATCCATACTTGTATAGTGGGCTAATGCTCCATGGATAATCAAGTTGGGCTAAAACCCATAGGATGGTTCATGGATGCTCCATGGTGTATTTGAACCCATGGATCCAAGGAAATGGAAAGCCATGACAATTAAGAGTTTACCCTAATTGTAACACTATATAAAGAGATTATTCTTGGCAAAATCGGCCACTAGTATTATTCTAGAGAGGGCTAGCCGATTTCATGAGTTGTAGAATTCTCTCAAGCTATTCCAAGTGTTTTGATGATTGTGATTCCATTTGAGGTGTCACACTTGGGGCACTAGGCACTCAAGCTTCATGAAGACTTTCTACATCAAGAGGTATGTATTCTATCTTGTTACATTCATTGTTTTGTATGCTAGATTAGGATAATACCTTGGAAGTCCTTATTTGCATGTATAATAGAGAAAACATAGATCCAAGGTATTTAGGGTTGCATGTACACTTAGGAGTGTTAGAATGCTCAAAACCCAACAAGCAGTAGTTCCGGACTTCGGTCCGATGTAGTAGTTCAGTGCGCTTGATGTCTTTGTGATTCAAGCAAGTCTTCGTGTTATGTGTCCTGGACTTCGGTCCGATGCAGTATGCAGTATATGTGTTTGTGCTAGTAGTTATGATTATGCTATGCTATGTTCGGTTAGTTTCCAAACATCGATCCGATGCAGTTTCCGGACTTCGGTCCGATGCAGAGGGCAAGGCCCTGGTTAATTTCCGGACTTCGGTCCGATGCAGAGGGCAAGGCCCTGGTTAGTTTCCGAACTTCGGTCTGATGCATAGGGCATGGATCTGGTTAGTTCTGGACTTCGGTCCGATGCAGTTTCTGAACATCGGTCCGATGCAGAGGGCAAGGCCTTGGTTAGTTCCAGACTTTGGTCCGATGCATTTTCCAGAGTTCGGTCCGATGCAGTGGGCAAGGCCCAATAGTTGTTTTATATGTTATTGTATGGTATGTGGTAGTTTGGGGGAGCTCACTAAGCTTCGTGCTTACAGTTTCAGTTTTGGTTTCATGTACTTCTGCTAGCAAGGGGAAGAGCTCGGGATGATGGCATGACACACACCACAGTTACAGTTTTATCCTGGGAGTTTTATTTAGATATTTTGATATGATAAAGACTTCAGTTTTGATTTCTTACATTTTCTATGGCTTTTGAGACATATGATTCATGGTTTTATTATATAACACTTGATGTTGTGGTTTTTAGTAATGTTAAAACAAAAGTTTTTGGTTTGTATTTTTGGGACGTATCATTGATCCTTACCGGGTCCTCCTATAATTGCGCAGTGTATACAAGTTGTATATAATTTAAGATTAAATAGACCTTCGAATAAGTGATCCTACTCCAAAACCACAGCCAAACAAGGAATAGGAAGTGAAGCATAGATCAAAAATTCTAAGTCTATAAAATCTCAATTATATAAAATCGTGGAAGTATACACTCTGGAATCATAGACCTACCAGAAGGGTCTTTTAAATTCTCACATAATTTATTTATCGTGCCTAAAACACTCCTATAGTATTTTAATGTAATGAACTTGGTATGTTTTAAACTTGTTGTTGTCTTGTAGTATCATATAATACTCCCATAGGTAAGTTTTAAGACTGTTGCAACACCACATCACTCCCAAAGACATGTCGGTCATATCTCAAATTAATATAGTTGATCAGTCTATATTGATCCCATATATGATTACATAATTGTCCAGGTTTGACCGTAGTGTTCAACCTTTAAATACTTATGTTCTGTTCTTCTTGTGATACTTGTTCTAGTATGTATATATGTATAAGCATGTATGTTTACTTTTATAAAGTATTGTTATATTTTTAAAACATACAATTATTCAGATCACTTCAGCCCCATTGTATTTATAGTTGTATATCTTTTATAGATTGATATACTTAGTTTAGTATAAACAATGCTATGATGCCAATCTGTCACACCCCCAAACAGGCACGACAGAAACGCTCGGGGCGGAGGACGTCATGTTTAGTATCACAACACATGCATCATAGTAATCAAAGTAGAAAACAACCATTGCATTAATATTAAAGTTCTTACAAAGTATGTGGTTCACATAAGATAGATTCCAAAAGTAAATATCAAAACAAGACATTAAGCTATTATGCTCCATCTTCTGAATCCCAGCGTGCGCACCTATCTACCAGTTTCCTAAGAATACAAGTTATTTTGAAAGAATAGATCAACATTTAAGCAGGTTAGTTCATAAGTATTTAAGTGATGTAAAGTATGTTGTAAGTTCTTTTAGAAAAGTTTGCCTGTTCCTCCAGAAAATCCTATATTTCCTGATATGATGAATGAAACTAAAAATGACTCTACAATTCCTTCTATGAGTACTAAATGGATACAAGTTATATACAATTTAGAGTAAACAGACAATTGATTGCGTGAATCTACCCGAAGCCCACAACCAAACAAAGAACATGGAATGAGGGAGAAGTCACACATTCCATTGTTTGTTAGATCTTCACTGTATATAACCATGGCGTATTCAGTTAGTACTTACGGAGTTAACTGTAATAGTTCTTTATATTTGATGAAAACATTCTTTAAGAAAATCATATATTTCCTTTAGTAAAAATGGTAACCACAATAGTTCCTTCTATAATCACTTAGTTTATACAAGCTATATATAATCTAATATTGAACGGACAGTTAAATGGGTGAATCTGCCCTAAGCCCACAACCAAACAAGGAACAAGAAGTAAGGCGGAAAGCACACATCCAACTGCCTATCGGATATTAATTATATATAACCCTGATGTATAGACTAACGTATTATAGAATTAACCACTAAAGGTCCTTTAAGTTATATTGGTTTAATAAAATGGATTAAACCCTTTCGCTGATAAGTTTCTAGTTTAGTCTACTAAATGTTCTAACTGAAAAGTATGTTTTTGTACTAGAAAACGGTGTATTGAATTTGTATACTATGACCTCCCATACCTGGTACTCCTTACGATTACTTGGTGTATACGGAATATATATATATATATATATATATATATATATATATATATATATATATATATATATATATATATATATATATATATATAGCTAAGATCGAATAGATAGTAGGCTAGGTGAATCTGCTCTAAGCCTACAACCAAACAAGAAACAGGAAATGAAGCGGAAAGCACACATCCTACTGTCTGCCGGGCCCGATTAATATATATATCCCTGATGGGTCTACCGAGGAATCATAAAGTTAGCATTATAGGCCCCTTTCTAAATGAATGTACTAAGACTCGACTGTACTATTTGTCTTTTGTAAGTTTTCCCAAGTTTAAGACTATCTTTACTAGAAATGTTTGCATTACCTTTTATGTGAGAAGATCACTTTTATGAATGTAATGGGAAAATGAAAGTATTCAAAAATATTGTATAAGTAATTACTGACTCACTAACTACCTTAAAACTAGTTTGTTAATTAAAGTTAAGATGTGATGTCGTTATAACCATACTGAACGACAAGGGTTCAACACGACGACCTGCTGGCATCGAAACTGATGTGACATTGGTAACCCCTTGGCCTGCCGGCCAAACTGTAGCGAACAGTCGGGATGAGGGCTTGTCAGTCCCGTATAGATCTATACACACAAAGTCCATTCTCCCTCCAGGAGAATCTAGTTACAAAACGTGACCTAACAAGTATCTTGCTAAGCCGTGAAGTAGTCTCACATAAATCTTATCTTGTTCTTGTAATCGTATGTTCTTTTTGTTCTTGTTATTGTATGTTCCTCCCTGTTTCTCTTTATAGTATGTTCTTTCTGTTTCTCGTTATAGTATGTTCTGAACCCCTAAACTAGACCTATTATAGATTACTGGTATGTTTGGTTTGAACTGTCTCTGATTTGCAGAAAAGACTCGATTATCTACTGAGTTATGCTAGTACTTTAAAAATGGGGTTTTATAAACAATAAAGTAACATAACTTAAAAAGAGTTTTTGAAAAGGGTCTGATCACTTATAACATCATAAGAAATCCTTTAATGCGATTGTTTTCACAAATAACATTTACTCAATTAGCGTTGTGTTCAACTTGTTTTCCCCCCTTTAAAAGCATTTAAAACATTTAAAAGATTGATTATAGGGGTATGAACTCACATTATGTGGGTGATTCAATTGAAGATTCACGTAAGGATGAGAAGTTCCACGAATGAATTCCCGAGAGTCAAACGAGTCCTAAATGGCATATAATGGCATATATATGCATGTAATTAGTGTTTAAAACAACTAACATGCAAGGAAACAACCGTTGGGACTAGGAAATACTTGAAATGAAGTGTGAAAATTACATGTGATTCATCAAAGGGAGTTTATGGCCAAAGGAAAGTGTTCACGGCCATAGAACACATGGTGTGTTCACGTCCTTGTATGAACTCATGAAGGGTTCACGGCCCTATGAAGGGTTCACGACCATGAACACCTCAAGCTCATGAAGATGGTGATGGATTATGAAGAATCAAGGCTAGGATCTAGTAGTCATTCAAGTATAACAAGATAAATGGTGAAACACTTACGATTTCGGATCCCTTGGGAGTTCACGGCCACCAAAAACAAGTGTGTCTTCTTGGTGAAAGATGATTGATCTTGAAGATCTAGTTAAAAGTGATGAATTCATGGATGAAATCGTACTAGATTAGGAAGGATATCAAGGAACAATGGAATAATCACTTACAACTTGGACGAGAAATGGAAGTAATTCTTGATGATACTTGAGAGAGAATGGAAGTTCTTGAGTTGGGATTGTGAAGAATGAGGAAGAAATGAGGGAAATCTATACATAATGGGGAAAGATCACGGCCAAAAGAGAGTTCACGTTCATGTAAGTCCCTACTTTTCTTGTGTATTAATCAGATCCGTTTGATGGTGCGGAATCCCAATCAAACGGATGATGTCAGATCAAATAGAAGAGAAGGAGAAGAAGAATAATATGAATCTTGTATGATATGATTAGAATGAAGATTCAGATACAAGATTCACACACACTAACACACACTCTCTTTTCTCTCTCTCTCTCTAGAAAACCTTCAAATGCACACACTTAAGCTCCTTGGTGTTCATCCCTCTATTCCTCACACCCCTCACCCCTATATATACTGGACTGGGCCGCAAACTGAGTTTACGGCCGTAAACTTTGTTACGATCGTAAACTCACTTCCTGACCGTAAACACATATACAATATTACATAACAAATCAATTTCCTAGAAAAGCAAAGTATAAACCATATTTTTGACCCAACAATCTCCCCCTTGGTTTATAGCTTTCTTTTCTTTTCTTAAATGACCCAACAAGCTCCTACTAAAACGTAGCTGGCCTTTCTTGTTAATATTCATTGGGAACTTGGCTTCAGCATTAATCTTCAAATTCTTCACAGCTTCAAGATGAACTTGATGAATCTTCAATGAATGACTTCATATTGAGCGGTTGGGCTTTTTTTTTCTTCAGAATTTTGCTTTGAACACATGTCGGGTGAAGAGGCTTGATGTACTGATTCTTGAAAGATAGCGCTTTCAGCTTGAGAATCTTCAGAGAGAACATCAGAGAGAACAAATCTTCTAGATCACTTCAGCAGGTACAATGATAGCAACAGATTTATTGAGGAGGCTTCAATGCAATCCGTCACATAGTATTCAATTGCAACTTCACCTTGCTTCTGGGGTTGAAGGATTGAATGTTGAAAGAATAATCTTCATTTCTTGCCCCTTCGAATGAGAATTCTTCGATGCTCACGGACGAGGCTTTGGCTCAGAAATCTTCAACACAAACTCCATGACTGTTATCTATACATGAAATCACTTTTCAAGACAAAACAAAACTAAAAGAAAACTTAGCACACAAATTAAAACAGAAACAAAAATATTTTTGGATTTTTTTTTTGATTTTTATGAATAAGAAATAAAACAGAAATAACACTATTTTGGATTTTTAATTTTTTTGATTTTTCTTTGATTTTTGAATTTTTCTGATATATTTTTTTTCATTATTTTATTTTTAATTTTTAATTCTCCCCTAATATTTAAATTAGAAGAAACTATGACAAATTTAACAAAAATAAAAATGATATCTAACTTTAAGAGTGATTTGGGATCAAAGGTTTTAGACAGCCTTTATCCACTTGTCGCTACCTTTCATATTCACATCTTTGTCTGGTCGATCGTCGGTATTGTGGTCCACTGAAACACGAAAAATTGTGACAGATTTAGGACTTACTATTTGTTACAAGACAAGGTGAACTTAAGTTCCTAAAAATTATATCTGATCCTAATTTCTTAGATACTATATCTTAAGGACCATTCATCTGACGACGACCAGGGATATTGTTGTCCACCTAAATTGAGCAGCGAGATCTATAGACAATCTGTATGTGTTCAATTTTAAGTGTTCTGGAACATGTTTCCCGCTTCCTGATATGCCCCAGCCATCAAGAACTTTCAGAGTACTCCTTACACCGGGTGAGCAGACAACCATTCAGAGAGAGGATAGATTCAGAATTCTATTACTTATTACTTCAGATGGGTTGAGAAGAAGAAGGTTGCATATGCTGTGTACCAGGTCGGATTAGAAGTCATGAAAAGGAGACATCATATGGCAAACAGATAAGAAGTATTTCATATATATAACCTGCAGAGAAATAGAGTTGCATATGTTGTGTACCAAGTCGGATTGGAAGTCACGCAAAGGAGACAACATATGTCTAATAGACGAAAAGAAAGAAAATGATATTCTACAGACCTAATTTATTGGAATTTACCAGTCGTCCCATCCAACCAGAATTAAGGACAGAATGCGCACATCGAGGAAAAGTTAAACCACGGTTCCACGTACGGGTTCAATTAATGTGACAAGTAGATTCCCATATCTATCTCCCTGCTCAACCTATCCGAGCGTCGTCTTGTCAGGCTGCATGGATCTAACTAGGTCAAGATTTGTCAAGTCTATAAATTTCCTAAGTTCTATTCTGCGTAGTCATGTCCATTTAAAATTTTTCGTGCCTACTGACGCATCAAACCAGAGCATAGACCCTTCAACTTTGGATACATTACGTAGACTCAGATTGCCTGTTATCACTAGATAATATCACTTCCCAGAACATCTCCCTCAAGCAAATTTCATAACCAACATATTTTTTTTTTATTTTTTGATTTTTTTTTAATTTTTTGTTTTGTTTTTATTTCTCCCCTTAAATTTGTGCATAGGAGAGAAACGAAAGTAAATGTGCAAATTTAAACTATCCTAAAACAAAAATTAGTCTTTAAAGCGAATCAGCTTAAGAAAAACTCAGGAGTATAGAGAAGAAAACTCAAACCGTAAGTCACCGATTGAATTTGCATCCAGAAGGTCTGAGAATAGCACACGTAAACTCAAAATAGATCCGAAAATTCTTCATGTCATTAAGCACAAACCCCATGAGTGATCACTTCTTTTCTTCCTTTCCCGCAGAGGACACATTCTCACAAACAATGTTCTGAGTGTTGTACAGTTGAGAGATGTCTCTTATCAAGTGCCAGGAACAGCCACTACCAACAAACCGAAGTCTGATGATACGCCTCCATAGCTGCTCCGACACAGAGCGGGATCAGTTGGTCTTTGGAACCCAGTTCATTTTGAAACTGGGTCGACCTTTGTCATCATTGCACGGTACACTCTCCCATGACATATCCTGTTTATCACAAACAGAAGATGAAGAAAATATTGGAGTCATTAGTTGATTTGGGAGAGTGAGCCTTTGAAACTGATTTGTAGTTGGGTTTAACCCATTTCTTTTTCGATCTGATGGGTGGCTCGGTACTTGCTTTTGAACTTGATGTTGACCATTGAGATAACTTTGATTTTGGCTTCACGGGAGCATCTCTTGGATTGGACTTCTTGGCCGACATTCCCTTCTTTCCCTTGGGATTCGGATTCTTGGCCTTTGGAGTTTGATTCTTGGCCTTGTGGGATTGATTATTAGCCTTCTACGCGTTCCAGTCATCATGGTCTGAACGTGACCTCGAGGGGTATCTTTTGGAGTATCTCCCTCTTGGCGCGTTCTGCCAGCCTTGTGCGTAGTAAGGAACGTATGCGCGATTTGGACAATTTCCAGCAATGTGACCAGGTGTTCCATAGTGAAAACAAGTCTTTTTCTTCACTGGGAAATTGTTTCTTCTTGCCCCTAGTGGCATATCCTTGCCTTGTCTTTGATTCTTCCCACAAGCACAATTGCAGGAGGCACTCTGTTTCGCTGGAATTGGTGGCCTGTATTTCTCAACAGCAGGTTGATCAGAAACAAATGAGTTCGAAGCAACAGATTCAGAGTTCAAGGAGATGTTGGTTTGTTCAATGGTTTTCTCCTTGTTCTCATCTTCTGCCACTTTACCTGCACATGAAGCAGAAACATTAGTATTTTCAACCTAAATAAATCCTCCTGACACAAATCTAGCTGGTTTGCCATATCGAAGATGTGCCTCCCTGTCAATTTCGTCCTGTGTCATAGGGATGGATGTGTAGTTATGATTGAAAGGTGGAGGAACACTATCATACCCTAGACCCTTGTTTTGATTTTCTTTGAATTTTAATTGGGTTTCATATAAGGACTCGACTGTCTGACTTGACGCAGTATAATTTTTGAAACTAACATCTGTTTTTCCACACTTAATTTTTAAAGCGTTAAGTTCTTCAGTTACAGCAGCAAGTTGTCTCTTAAGATAATCATAATTTTCACACTTGTTGCTATACTCTTCCTGAAGCTTCCTAAAGTCTTTGGTTTTTGCTTCTAATTCAGCCTTCAGGGGTTTCTGTCCTTTCCCGAGTTGATATCCTTTATATCTCAGGTCCTCAACTTCCCTTTTTAGCATGTCAATTTGTTCCCAAAGAAATTTAATCGTATCTTCACTAGATAGCGTACATGAAACTTCACATGATTGAGAACATGAAACTTCATTGACCGGGAGGTTTGTGGAACTCATTGTTTTTCGACAATTCAAAGCGTTAAGTTCTTTAATTATATCAGCCAGACTAAGACGATTAAGATCTTTTTTCTTCTTGATGTCAGCCACGTCCATATCCCACGATTTCAGAAGTGCATTTAGCAGCTTTTTGTTTATCTCAGATTTGGTCAAGACGATCCCAGCTATATTCATCTCAGTAGAGAGCGTGGTAAATCGCTGCAACTGAGCTATATTCATCCCAGCTATATTCATCTCCTGACGACTCTCTTTCATGTTTTCAATTTCCTCATAAACTTCAAAAAACTATTAAAAGCACAACTAGAAGTCAAACTTAAATTTAAAAATTCCCTTTGACTATAAACCTCAAAAGTCAAATTTAAAAAGTCAATACTCAAAAGTCAAACTTAAAAGTCAAACCGAAAAGCTAAATTTGAAAATTTAAAAGTTAAACGAAAAAGTCAAAGTTTAAAGTCAAAGGTCAAACTTTAAAAGTCAAAATCAAAAATTTAAGTAAAAAGTCAAAAATAAAAGTCTAAATTTAAAAAATATAATTTTTGGTTTGAAATTCATTTTTGGGCAAAAAATGTAAAATTTGCGAAACTAGGAAGTGGTAAGGAGTGGTTAAGTTTAAAATTTGGGAGGGAAGGAACAAAGTCGCAGCTTGGAAGAGTTGGTTATAGCGCTGTGTTGCTGAACCGGAGGTCGCAGGTTCGATCCCTGGCACCTCCAAGCTGTATCCTAATTTTTTAAGCGCGCTGCTTATCTTAGCCGAGCCGAGCCGTTCTCCAATCACGATCCAATCCAAGTCTTTCTGTCGAGCCGAGGTCGCACACCACCGCCGTAAACCGCCGGCCGCAAACTTCGGCGACCCTAAACCGCCGGCCGCAAACTCCGGCGACCAGTTTCCGGCCGTAAACTCTGGCAACCTGTTTCCGGCCGTAAACTCCGGACCGTAAGCCCTTCAAAGACCGTAAACTCTCCAGAAATCGCTGTTCTTGACGAAAAACAACGTTTTTTCACCATTTTTGCTCCAAAACTCGATCAAAAACTCGTTTTTAGGAAAAACGCGAAGAACAAACCCCCTTTATTTTTGCGAGATCTATCCAAAAACGCAAAAATCTCTTCAAAATAAGATCAAATAAGCTCCAGATCTGAAAAAAATTGATTGATACAACCAAGCTTTGATACTAATTGTAAGTCCCTAATTTGCTTGTGTATCAATCAGATCCGTTTGATGGTGCGGAATCCCAATCAAACGGATGATGTCAGATCAAATAGAAGAGAAGCAGAAGAAGAATAATATGAATCTTGTATGATATGATTAGAATGAAGATCCGGATACAAGATTCACACACACTAACACACACTCTCTTTTCTCTCTCTCTAGAACACCTTCAAATGCACACACTTAAGCTCCTTGCTGTTCATCCCTCTATTCCTCACACCCCTCACCCCTATATATACTAGACTGGGCCGCAAACTGAGTTTACGGCCGTAAACTCTGTTTACGGTCGTAAACTCACTTCCTGACCGTAAACACATATACAATATTACATAACAAATCAATTTGCTAGAAAAGCAAAATATAAACCATATTTTTGACCCAATAGTTCGTGAACTAGGTTTGCGGCCGTGAACCTCAAGTGTTGGGTTCTCTGGTTTGGGTGCATCCTTCTGATCTCGAGCTACAACTTCCTAACACTCAATCCTTAAGTGTACTAAGCTTAGAACTCATTAGAATGACCCTTAACAATGCTAAAAGGCAATAGAAACAAGGTGAGGATGAGGTGGAAGAGTTGAAATTGTATGATATTCACCTCCGTTATTTCCTAAGGAAGAAGAAAAAATTTCACCTTGGCTTGAAATTGAAAGACCATATTCTAAAGATTGAGGAAAACTATTTCCATAAGAATGAGGAAGACATTTATATCTTCATGAGTCATTTAAAAAGAGGGAATAGAGTAAATTCATGTAATTTGATTTTAATCTTTAATTATTAACCCAAAAATTAAATTAAAGCTAGGATATATATTTTCGATTTGAACTTTGAAGAGCGACGTCTGTTGAGTCTAAGGGTTGCCCCCGTTGGGCTTCATTAGTATAGTCCAATGTATTCACGGTTTGGGCCTGTCCATCAGTGTATTTGTTATTAGGGTTTAGTATTTTTGGTGCATGCATGCATCACATTAAAAATGCTTCTTGAATATTTCTTTCATCGTACTGTAACCCTAGCACACCTCTACAATAGAAGTTCTTCATCGAGCTCTTCTAAGGTGTTGGTGTTTTAATCATTCGACATCTGTTTGATTCATTGTGTGTTTGCATTTTGGTTTACCTTCTGATTTATTTGTTAACAATCTTATCGATCTTAAAAGAGTTTTTGACTCTTCAATTGGTATCAGAGCAGGAGGCTGTGTAAATCATACACATCTCTTTTGTTTGAAGAATTTTCTTAGGGTTTCCGCTTTTATTGAATTTGTTGAGCCGTCATTCCTTCATTGACGCTGCTCATAGATCTCGATATTACCCTATTCAATCTTTACAAGCCTGATTCTTGACAAAGATTCTAAACAGGTCGTCATGTGTCTCGATGATTTCCAAACCAACCCCATCAACATATCCAACAACATCCGATCTACTACGAGAATCCCAATCTTGTATACTCAATATTACGAAGTCTGGACGCATCACTTTGAAGACTATGTCCTTGGTTCAGAGGAAAATGGCTATCTAATCTGGGAAGCGATCACTGTGGATCCTTTTTCTCATACCGGAGCTGAAAGAGTCATGAAGACTCAAAAGGAGTACAATCGGCTGATGATTGACATGAAAGATGTTGCTAAAGACGAGAATGACAAGCTGCTTTGCAACATTAAAGCTATGAGAATGATAAGATTTGCATTGCAATCAGATACATTTCGTCTGGTTAGTACATGCACAACAGAGAAACAAATCTGGGATAAGCTTAAAGAGCAATATTCTACAGATGAAGATTTAGAGCACTCAATACAAACTCTTTTGCTCTCTTAGTTTGGTGATTTCATGCAGAAGCCAGAAGAAAACTTATTCATGTCTTTTATCGCTTTAATCATCTCCTCAACAAAATGATCAAGCATGGAATTGGCAGAGAAGTGATTGAGCAGAAGGTCACTTTTATGAATGGCCTAAGACCCGAATGGATGGTGTTGGTTTCGACTATAAAACCCCATGAACAGTTCAAATCCTATTCAATGGAAAAGCTTGTGGGAATACTCAAATCACACGAAAGCGTTGTGACTAAGGAAACAAATGTGGTCTCTAGTATGGGATCGTTCGCTCTTCTTTCTAAAGGGAAGCATGTGGATGAAGAAAAAGAAGTGTTGGATCTCTCTAAATGTGATCTGATTATTGATGAATATGCTTTAATGGCCTCCAATCCCAAAAAGTTTGCTCGCAAAAAGTTCCCTACCATTAAGAACCGAAACTGGCAAGGGAGCTACAGCTCCGAAAAGGCGAAAGGGGAACCTAAAAACGCTCCTCAGCATGAAGAAGTGAAGAAGGAGAACAAGTTGTTGGTGACTCCGGATATGATTGCAATTTCTGCCACTGCAAAAATCACTTTGCCAAAGATTTCATGTAGAGAAAGCTGGCTGAAAAGAAGGATGGAGAAGATGATGAAGTATACCATTCATGCAAGCTAGAGGAAATAAAGAAGAAGAAAACATCTAACAATATTATGAATGCTTTGATTATGTAGGGAAACATTGCTGATGATGAGTTCGGTGGTCTAGAAGTCTTGTCTACAGACTCTGAAGATGAAGAAGTTCGCATGCCCTCACATGGCAAAGCTTTTGTAGCAAAGGAAGGAAACTCTGAGTTTGGTGGAAGATGTTTGATGGTGACTATTGGAGTGTCACAGATGAGAGGCTACATAAGCAAAGGCGAAGGCGAGGACACGAAGAATAGAGAAGACAAGTGCTTCGCAGCCAAACCAATGGGAAAACAGATCAACGAATGTGATAACACTACTAGAAAACAGTCCTTTAATGACGCACAAACAATGACACACGCTGATAGAGGACACACATGTGTGTATGACCTAAAAAATAATTTCAAATTTGCAAAATTTGAAGGATAGAGGACACGTATTTGTGCGTGCTCTAAAATTAGTGTCAGAAAAGATAAAAAAAGAAATACGGAGGGCACCTTTCATAAAATGTGTGTCATCTAAGTGCGTCGCTTTATAAGTTTTTAATGAAACACACGTTTTAAGTCGGTATTTCACCTGCCTATTGGTTCCCAAAAATTAAAACCCCCCGCCACTTCCAATTAGAAAGAAAAAGCCTTAGGGCCTTCGTCTTCACAACTGCTTCTTTTGATTCACATCTCTGGTATTGAATTGGTCAGGCCATTCTTCCATTCTTATTGATTATCAGGGTTTTATTTTTCTTTTGATTTCATGTTCATTTATAGTTATCAGTCAAAAATTAAGCAACATTCTGTTCCATTTGTGTTTGATCGATTGTTCACTACAATTCTCTGAGGCAAATTGTGAGCAAACCTAGGGTTTTTGTTTATCATACTCCAACGACACAAATCAACACCTTGCGGAAAACCCATTCTCAATCGACGCCTTACAAAGAATGGAGTATCGTCTTATGCACTTGATAAAGTATACGATCTCCTCTGCGAACAAAATAGCCCTAGGTTCAAATTGGAGAATGAGATTTCATCAAATTCAGAAAGTTTTTCAGTGGAAGTTTTTAATTCTTCATGGGAAAGAGAAACGAGCGTAGACTGGAGGTGAATACTACAGTTAATAGAAGATTAAAACATGATCTTATAGCAGAACCCTCTGGTAATAGTTTCGTATGCTCCTTCTATCTGTTTGATTATTTCAATTTCTGTAGTTGATTATCTATGTAGTTCAATGACGCAACGTACAATTTTAGTTGTTGAGATTGTGAATACAATTTCTGTAGTGGAACTTTAAGCAAGCCAAGTTTGCTCTCCCAACATATTCCTTTCAGAATGTTAGGTGGCTGTGGTATTGGGAACTTAATTGGTCATCTGAGCCTGTTCAACTTTTCCACAATGTTTCTTTGATTGAAATTCCTCACATGTTACTACGACATTTCAACAAGACTTCTGGTTTGTTGTTCTGATGTTTGACATGTTAGCATCTTTTTTTGCAGGTCAAAAGCCAGAATATCCTCTTTTGTTTCTTGGACAATATAGCGATGAGGAATTGGTGGAAGAATCTGGTAAAGAAATCAGCCATGATACTAGAGAAAATTCACCAGCTGAGCTTGATGAACATGTGTGTTTTGGAATGTCTAGTTTTCAATTGGTTGTGGTAAATATATTTAAGTACCAATCATGCTTATCGTATGGCAGGTAAAGACAGACAGTCATGAGCGTACAGAAGTAGATAAAGATGAAAATCTTACTTGTGAAAAACCTGATCAAGAGAAGAAAGAGTACTCTTCTTCAATGGATGTGGAAGAAAATGGTGTTATGGTTTTTCCCTCAAACAAAGACATGGATGAAGTGGAGCAGACAACTGTGTCATGGACATCCGACACACAAACAGAAAATATGGATTCAGAATGGAAAATGGTGTTGCATGAGGAGAGTAATTCATATTTTTACTAGGACATTGTGACTGGTCAAACTTTTTAGGAAGTCCCTGTTGACATGGTTCAAGGAAACAAACTAGCCTATACTCGTTGATTCAACCATCTCTGGAAGTTGCTCTTCAGGTCCAGACATGGGTTCGATAGAAGTAGGATTAAAAGCAGGTTTGTCATCAATAATTCCTTTTTCTACACCATATTTTAGAACATCTTCTTTCAGTATTCTTCCATGTTTACCACTTCCAGTGACATCAGCTAAATCAATACCATGTTGCTTTGCAAGACTTCTAACAACAGGGGTGGATAAATTGTCATTTGCATGACTCTTTCTGAGCTCTAGCTTGTGTTCATTAGACTTTGATCCATCAGAAACTATTTATGCATCAAAATCATTAAATGGAACAGCAGAATCATCAACCACCAACTGTAATAGAGTTTCTCCAACCTAAAATCAAAGTCAAATCAAAATTACTTTACCATAGAGACATCAAATTAGAATGGGAGTAGTGAATCTTTAGGAAGGATACATTATGAAAAAAGATATGAGTATTTGTTTAATTGTTTGAAGTAATCTGATTTTTGCAAATATTGGTAGGTGCGCACTCTGAAAGTGAGTGGGAGCTCTACAGAGGAAGTTAGGAATTTTGAATATAGCTGCTTAGGGGAAGTGAGACTTCTAAGTGTTTTGAAGCACCCTTTCATAGTAAAAAATTTAGGTCATCAGATATCTACCAAGTGGTTACCTTCACAATCAGAAGATGGAATACCATAACATCATAGTATATTGCAGTCTGCCATTTTTATGGAGCATGTAAAAGGCGGATCTTTAAAGGTACTTGTCATAAATTATCTTATCTATTAATCCATTAAATATAAATAGATTAAATTAATTCTCCTCTGAATAACAAACAGGGGTATGTAGAAAAGCTTGGAAGATCTAGTGAGAAGCTTGTTCCTGTGAATTTGGGGTTGCAAATTGTTAGAGATGTTGCTTGGGCGTTATCTGAAGTGCATTCGAAGGATATAATACATCATGACTTGAAGAGTGAGAATATTTTGGTTGACATGGATAAAAGTGAAACATGTGTAGTTGTTAAGCTTTGTGATTTTGATAAACTAGTTCCTTTACGTTCTTGGTTGCATACATTTTGCATCGTGAATTCTGATTGTGAATTATTTCTTTTGCATATAGTTGTTAAGCCTTGTTATATTTTTGTGTATTCTGATTGTGAATTACTTCTTTTGCAGCAAATGTATTTCACAGAGATCTAAAACCCAAAAACATTTTGGCCAATATGGATTGCAAACTCAAGATCTATGACTTTGGTCTTTCAAGGGTTGCATTCAATGATCCACCAACTGCATATATATATATATATATATATATATATATATATATATATATATATATATATATATATATATATATATATATATGAACTACGCTTTTGGCAGCGATTTTACTTAGTGTAATAGACATGGAGATTTGTCAAAGACTTAATTTGACTATTGTTGGGTCACAGGTTGGTGAAGTCTTTTTAATTTGACCTGAAACCCGAAACCTAGAGGTATGTTTATTCAGCTACTCATCAAAATGGTTCATGTACACCACATGATGATATATTATCAATAAATTAAGATAATAATAACATTATTAAAACTTCAGTTGCATTTGGAACCTGCTAGCAGTAACTCTCTTCCTGCAAATGGTAACGACTCAATAACACAAAAATTGCGAGTTACCAACACTCAAATGGGGTACTACTGCATGGAAGGTGCTTTATGTTATGATACTGGCATTGGTCAAATGATATATTTTTAAAATTATATTATACTGATGTTCATGTGGTGGGGTGGCAGGATGAAATGTTTCCTTACAGGAAGAACTTTTCTGGAAAGATGAAGCCCAAAAGATCTTAAACAAGTTGGTGGTTTGCTAAATAAGAAGCTTAGAATTTTGAATGGTGGAATGAATATTATGAAGGTTAGTAAGTTAGTTGCTTTTTTCTCTTTATTGACACAAAAAAGAAGATGAAGTTTTAATATAATTTTGTTCAATAAGTTGTTGCTTGATCTATCCTAATGTAGGTTGGAAATACAAAGAAAAATGCAAGAGAGAGTTTTGCATATGGAGCTTGTGGTCAGGTATGCTCTACAAATGTTATGCCTTTTTCCTTTTTAACATAAAATATAATGGTCATGTATGGTCTACATATGTTGTGATGTGATGATTTGATGGTTTGATTCATCAATTTGGTTACAAGAAAACCAACAAACACTGCCCCAAGTATAGAGAAAATTCCAACATCAAAACACTTTAAAAAAAATAAAAAAAAGTATATAAATTTGACAGTGTATATTGCTTGATACAATAACCAATTCCTTCAGAAAGCCAAAGAAAAAAAATCGGTTACTCCAGAGACTCATATCAGATGTGTCGCCAAGAACCTCGTGTTGTTTTGTCTGACTACCCATGTGTCCCATTAGAGGAAGCTCAAGGTTCTTTACTTCTCTTACACTGTAATAATCCATCTTCACACTTATTTTGTAGTTATGTTTTTTTTTTTTTTGCAGGCAATATATATATTGTGAGCAAGTTCATATGTTTAGAGTCCTTAAGTGGTGTTATTAAGGAAGAGTGGAGACAAGTGAGGCACACATTTAAAACAATCAGCACAAATCTTGTTTACAGTGAGGCACACATTAGGTTATTAGAACTATTAGTCTGTAAATTTTTGTTACAACTTCTATCGATTTGTTTTATTTTTCTATATATGGAATGATTATGTGCATAACATTAAATTTTATGTAATGGATTATATTTTTTGTATATGATATTTTATTTTCTATTATGAGACATTAAATACAAATTTAATTTGAAAATTAGTAAATCTATAAATAATATTTTTTTAAACATTTAAAATTATGATACGCAAAAATGTGTGTCATCTTCATTTATGACATGACCTTTCTTGACAGTGGCTTTCTTGATATGCATTGCGTGTCATTAACACGCGCGTCGTAAGGTTATGACACGCGAATGCATCTCATCTTCCTTTATGACAGGGCCTTCCTTGATACGCATTGCGTGTCATAAACGCACGTCGTAATTGCGCGTTGTAAATGAGCGTCGTAAATGCACATCGTTTATAGACGACGCGCAAAAGCGCGTCGTCTCTCTTTATGACAAGGCCTTTCTTGATGCGCATTTGCGCGTCGTCTGAGCCTTTTACGACGCACAATGAGCGTCGTAAAAGGAATTAAATGATTTAAAATTCAAGTTTTCTTGTTTAAGTGTTAGTCTAAAACAAAATCGCCTAGAAAATTCTAACCTAACTGATCAAATCAGCAGGGTGTCTTCAAAGAGTGAGGAAAGAAGAATTTGGATAGAGCAGAAGGAGGTGGAGTTAGTTAGAGAGAAAGATGAAGTTATTTATTTGCAATGTGATATTTGAAGCTTTTGAAACAAAGAAACATTTTTTGCTTAATTGGTAAACGTTTGTATACTAATATCACTCAATTGCATTTAGATTGTGAGATTGGCAAAATGATTCACACAATGATTTTGCCCTTCCTAGAGTTAAAGGAGGACAAAGTTGATATTGATGGTTATAACTTTGAATCTATTGTTTCTTCACATAAAATCTCTGATGCCTATAAGATTAGTTTGGACAAGATCGAGTCATTTATTAAGTCCAAAGACCATAAGGACATGCCTAAAAAACTTTTGGATGAAAATGATAGATTGAAAATAAAGACCGAAACCATGTAGAAATTTGACTCATTGAATGCCAAGTTGAGTTTAGGAATAAAAATAAACGTTGAAAACACTTCTGAATTTGATGAGGATAGTGATATGAGTGAAATATCTGTAGAGGATGAAGTTGACTTTTCAGAGTTTGTTAAAAGCAAAACCGAACCTACCAAAGGTCTTATATCTGAATATTCGGTTTAGTTCGCTCGAATGACCCAAGACAAGTCCAAGGTTCTGAAACAGAAGGTTGTCGTTGTTGGATTAATGTCTAAGTCCATAGCTATATTTGGTATGTACTTGACCCGACCCGGCATGGTACATTTGGGTTGCACTTCACCGGCATAATTTATATGGATAATCTTTTGAGAATAGTATATTAATATATTATAAGTTCTAATATATTAATATGGAATCATATTATTTAATTATTATTGATCAAGAATTGATTTAGAATTAATTAAGTGATCAAAAGGAACTAATTAAATATGGACTCTTATATATATATATATATATATATATATATATATATATATATATATATATATATATATATATATATATATCGAATGGGCCAAGTTCATTTAGGTTGGGCTAAGTTATCATGGATAGTCCTTAGAGTCTTAACCCATGGATCCTATGAAATGAAAGGTCCTGGGTATTAGGGTTTACATGGATCTAACCCTAATCCTCCATACTATATAAAGAGGCCTTTGGCACAAGAAATGGCACTAGTGTGTGAGGACATAAGAGTGGGCCGATTTCAAGTGTGCGTGATATTCTCTCAAAGTCTTCCAAGGTATTTTGGTGATTTGTGATTCCACTTGAGGCTTCCACACTATTGGGGCTAAGCTCTTAAAGTCCAAGACTTCAAGCTTCATTAAAAGGTATGTATTCTAACTTGTTATATTACCCAAGTATCAAGGATTGAATGCTCGATAGGGTAATACCTTGGAATATTCATATTTGCATGTATAATAGAGAAAACATAGATCCAAGGTATTTAGGGTTGCATGTATACTTAGGAGTGTTAGAATGCTCAAAAACCATCAGTGGTATAAGAGCCTAGGCTTTTTTTCTTGTTATACTTGCTTGAACTGCTTAAAAATCGAATTTTGGTGCTGTCTGCACAGCAGACTCGCCGAGTCCATGGCAAAAACCATCCAACTCGTCGAGTTTGTTCATGCACTCGACGAGTTGGACCGCCAGACAACATATATTCAACTGTTTTGGCTGGAATTGGACTAGGAACATTACCCTAAGCTGTTTTTGGACTTATAAACTTATTTTTGATGTGGTAATGTTCATACTAATCCAATTTCAAATATAATTGTCAATATATTCATGTTTTGTATTAGTTTAAGTGTTATGCTAATTACATGAAAAAGTTTGATTCCAATTATCTTATTTATATGAGTTGCTTAGATTAATAGAAAACGTTGATTGATTTTGTGTCTTTGATCCATTTTAATCTAAGAATTGATTCTAAAATGTGTTTGTGTAAATTGCCCTCAAGTTACATGAAAAGTCACATTAAAGTTTCTTAAAACTCATAAAAAGTTGGCAATGGTTACAAAATGAAGAGTCTTGTCCTCATTAAATGGTTTTATGAATTCATAACTTTTCCTCAAGTTATGGAGGTTCAAGAGTCACTTCATTAAATGAATAAAATGTGTAACCTTAATTAGTTCCATAAGTTGCAAAGAAGAAGAGTTAGGGGCTGTTTGTTTGCCTCTTAATTTGAAAATTAAGAGGCAGTCTCTTAAAAATTCAGATTCAGACCGTTTGATAGCTTATTATTTTTTGCCTCTTAATTTTGTAAATGCCTCTTAAACTTTAAGATGTAGAACAATGTCTGAAAATTTAAAAAATGCGTCCTTCCTTTTTGTACCCCCAAATTTTCAGCGCTTCTTTCCTTCACCTTGTACTTCACGAGACCGGCACCCACTTCTCCCTTTCACTTCCTCTCCGAGCTGCCTCCCTCCACCAGCGACTGCGCCGCCTCCATCTCTGCCGATTGCGCCGCCTCCATCTCCGTCGATTTTCCGATTGCATCGCCGCTTGTAGCTCCGACTGCTGCGCCACATCGACGATCGTCGCCGGAAGGAAAGCCATCCACCCTTGTCAAAACACCGCTCTTGGTAAGTTTTTTTTCCCTAAAACTCGATTATATTGGTTGGAATGGTTGTGATGTTGGTAGAAATCAGATTATTTGCTTGAAATCATATTCTTTCCCTAATGTTCTTGCTATGGCTGCTCTTTTTTTCCAGTTACATGTTGTGATCGTTCTCATCTTTTCCAATTTATGTGTCTTTATTTTCTATTTGATTTTTCATTCAATAGCCTAGATGACCTAATGAAGGATTAGATTCAGATTAGGTAATTGTTTTGTTTAAGATTTGGTTATTGCTCTTGTGATTTGCAGGTTTTGTGGTGGGTTGAAGCAAGAACGATACATAGATAGAAAATAAGCTAATTGTGCTCTCAAGCATAGTGTTCTTGTTTCTGAATTAACTACTGTTGTATTTTTATATAAAAATTTGTTTTTGTACTTTGATAGAAAATTATTTGAAGCAGAAAAGAAGTGTTGTTGTGAATCAAAATCTGGTGGTTATGTGAATCTGTTTTTCTGTCAATATGAAGGTTGCTGTTTGATTTTGTGATTTTTGTGAAGTAAATGTATATTTGATTTTGTGATATTGAAAGTACAATGTTGTAATTAAAAGTAGAATGCTAGTAATTGAAATAAATGATACAGAAGGGTGAAATGGTCATTTTTATCATTCAACATAATAATTCATAGGTTTCAACCAAACAACATGTTAGAAATTCAGATTTTAAAGATTCAGACCCTCTTAGAAATTTAGATCTCTTAAAAATTTAGATCTTAAAAGTTCAGATCCTACCAAACAGCCCCTTACATTCTTTAATAGTTTAAAATCTTCCATAACTTGTCCTCAAGTTATGGAACTTGAAGAGTTTTTAAATAATATTACTTTAAACACATAATTTATGGAATTAATTAGTTTTGAATATTTTCAAAACTTGCCCTCAAGTTTTGGAATTTGAAATGTTTTCTCTTATGAATACTTTAATTCCAAATTAAGCCCTTAGGATTTTAAAAGTTAAAATTCAACCCTTATACTTTATAATATTATAAGTTAATAATGTATATATATGAATATGAGCAAGTCAGTCTTACCGTTAGTAGGCCTCATTCACGAAGCCGATCTATAAGGGGGTATAAGGTTACTGCCTATAAAATGGCAGTTTAATGGGTGTCCACTCTCACCCAACGCTTCCTTGACTGGTGGAGGGTCTTTAGCCGAACGGGTAAGACAAGGACTATAATCCTCCCTTCATTAAAAGTATTAATGATAAATACTAAGTAACTAAACCTTTTATAAATAACCAATCTTAGTTACTTAGGAAAATGTGAATAAGGTGCTAATCTATGAAATTACACTTTGCACTTTGTTTAAGTCGGTTAGTGGAGCGTGTGTGGTTAACCGACACACTAACTCGTATTTAACAAGGTAGGCAAAGGGTAACTTAATGTTTATCATAATATCGATGGAGCGTGTATGGTTAACCGGCACATCGATTGAGGGGTAAACACTTAAGGGTACCATGTAATTTGCATGGTTACTTCACACCTTGTTTTATGATCCTCGGCATCCCAGTCACAAAACTTGAAAGGCACACTCGAGATTGAAACATGCCATTGAACAGTTCAATGAATCTCAAAAGATCTAGGAGTTTCGAATCAAATTAAAAACCTAATAATTTATTTCGTTTTTCATGGTGGAAATTGGTGAATCGTCATTCACCTACCTTCAAATATTCTATAGCTTGGATTACGGCATCCCTCTTCCAAGTTATAAAATATTGTGTTGGGTCCTAGCCTTAATATTTCATATAGGGTGTTATATTAAGGACTTAAATCAACTTTACTTGAATTTCTCGCATTGTAGATGTCTAGTTCAGACATCTATGATCTTCTCAAATCTCTTGGAACTTCACTTCCTCCACCTACTCTAATTAATCTCCTTAACCCACAAGTTCAAGGTCACTTAAGCCCTATTGGCAAGCAATGTCTATGTGTGATCACATCTTGGAGATGAAGTCACATATTGACAAGCTGGGAGAGTTGGGTGTCAAAGTCTTGAGAAAGTTGCTGGTTCAATCAGTTTCTAAGTCACATAGTGAGTTCCTTTGGGACTCCTATGAAACAAACTATGACAAGACCCTTAATGATCTTATCTATTTGCTTGGTACTGTTGAATCAACAATGATTTGGAAGGCTACTGAAGCAAATTTGATTAGAAGATCGACTTCCCAAAACTTTATGGATATTGACAATGATGACACTGGAAATCCAGAAAAAGCATTCTCTTCCCAATGGAAAGGGATCGGCCATAGTCAACTCGGTTGACCAAATGGTCTAGAGAAAAGCTACATATGTGATAGTCCCATGTACCATTATAAAAGGGTCCGTTTGTTAAAATTACCAAAGGAAGGGGCACTGTTTGCGAAGCTACCAAATTTACCTAAGGATGTAAAAGTCAATAAGTTTGACTCTACTTTAGGTAAATTCCATTGTCTAACTCTGTTAAGCTCCCATTTTGAGATTCTTATTACATAATGTGACTGAGTCACATGGTGATGTTATAAGAATCAAAGAAAAGAGAGAAATCTTAAAGGAAGTATATGTTGCTTCTGATTGCGAAGATGGATTTCAATCGCATCAAAAATTTGAAGTTGTTACTTAGGAGTTATGACACATTACATAGGAATAGATAACAATAAGGTTTTCATATGGATTGTAAGGATAAGTATTTCCGCAAAGTTTTAAAATAAAAGGAAATTTTTGATTTTATTTATTTTAAGTATCCTTACATAAATATTTGTGAAAAATTGTTGCTTATATGATTCCATTGATAGCAATATTGGAAAGTGGATTTGATTCTTTCATTTGTGGTAGTCTGTAACACCCATAAAATTCGAGCCAAATTAAAACATTTTAATTCATTCAAAAACCATTAAGTTCATACGTTTGTTTTCAAAATAGTTTAAACATCAGAGTATTCCTCAGAACCATATCACATAAATCATAAAACATGAGGAGCGGTACGCCTTGCCACATTCTCCTGAAGTACCTGGAACAAAACACTGAACTGTAAGCCAGAAAGCTTAGTGAGTTACCCCCAAAATACCGACCACACGCAAACATACTCATAACATATCACAAATAGAACAACCATGCACATCGGGTCTACAATGTGATTGGTCCTCCCGCATTGGGCCTTCAATCCACCTAGTCTACTCTCTGAGTCTACAGTATGATTGGTTCGCCCACACCGGGCCTTCAGTCGGCCTGCTCCACTCTCCAAGCCTCGGCACGTCTGGTCCGCCCTCTTGGGGCCTTCAGCCTATCCGGACCGCTCGATGGGCCTTCGGAATATCCAGTCCGCGCTGGGTATGTTGGCCTACAACACAAAGCAGGACCCGCCTCAACCCAACCCCGGTCAAACAATCATATGCACAATAAAAAAATAATCGCATAATAATCCTTAACCAGACAAACAGTCTAACAGATAACATAGCATATCAGTAACATAGCAACCATCCTAAACCAGGATGTATCTAGCATATCAGTAACATAACAACCACCCTAAACCAGGATGTATCTAGAATATCAATAACATTGCAACATCCTAACCAGGATTCCGACCTAACCAGTCACTAGCATAACATTACCCTATATACCGGGTACCGACCTTAACCAGGTCACTAACATAACACCATCCTAAATACCAGGATGCATATTTAGCAAAGCAATAACAAAACAAACAATACCCGGATTTCCATCCGATAAAGGGTCGGCCTTGGTGCCGTAGACCCTATCGATATAGTGAGGAGAACTCACCTGCAATTGCCGACTGGAAAGATAAGACCAAGCTGCTCCGACCACTGACACGATCTTCACCACAGAGCACTACCAAACAACCAATTCCATAAATACCCAAAATTACCAAAATACCCTTGGAAGTCAAACTGGTCAACTCTTGGTCAAAGTCAAAGTCCTCAATCAAAGTCAACCTTTTTGGTTGATTCTACTTGCCGAGTCACCCCGACGACTCGTCGAGTTCCTATACTCAGAAACTTCCATAATACGACTCAACTCGCTGAGTCGCCCCAAGACTCGTCGAGTCCAACGATCTCTGAGTCCCATCCTGTCCGACTCACTGAGTCGCCGACCAACTCACTTAATCCAAGGCTTTAACCAAAAGAATTGGGGTCTGCGACCAGACTCGTCGAGTCCAAGAACAGACTCGCCGAGAAGAAGGCAATCTTCAACAGACTCACCGAGTTGTTCTTCCAACTCGTCGAGTCCATGCACATGTTCATACAACTCGTCGAGTACACCCATGTGACTCGCCGGGTCTCTCCATTTCTCAATCCATTCAGAAGCTTTTCGAGCCATGCAGGGGCTCCAATCCATAGATCCACCCTTCTACAATCTAACCCTCACATAAAGTTGCAAACTTTACGTGAAACCAAGGAGATATAGGTCCAAAACATAGTAGGGCTTGGGTTTTAGACAAAGGGGGTTCACCAACAACTCAAAGACTGAAGCTTTATGACATTCTAGGCCATCATCAGTCTAGATCTGGAGTAGCAACCCCAGATCTAACTCCAAATCCGAGATAGGTCTCAAAACAAGTTAAAGAACTCCCAAAACAACCACCAAGGATGAACACAAAGGAAATAGCTTAAGATAAGGGCTCCTTACCACAGAGATGTGCCCAAATCTGATGTAGATCCCAGATCTATACAAACCCCTTGATGCTAGCTTCCAATTTCTCAAGCTCCTTCCAACAATTTCCACTTCCAAGTCCCAATCTCCTCAACAATGAAGCCTCACACGGAATTAGGGTTTTCTGGAACTCTCATAGGGATTAGGAGGCTGGGAGAAGGACATAAAGTCCTTTAAATAGGGTGCAACCCTCAATATTAGGATTTTCTCTCCTTAGCACCAACTCGTCGAGTCCACCACTGACTCGGCGAGTTAGCCACTTAAACCCGCGATCAATCCCGCTCCGACTCGAGGAGTCGCATACCTACTCGTCGAGTAGCTTCTTTAATTTACACTTAGCACCCTCCAACTTCTTGCTTCCGAACTTGGGATGTTACATAGTGTCTAAATTTACCAAACAAGGAAAGATTCTCATCACCCAAGTTTCAGTTGGATAGAAACTTGGATTCATGCAAGTTGTATGATGAATGAGAACTTTCAGCTTTGGAAAATTAAGACTAGTTCCTTGTTCACATGTATATGTGAGTCAAGTGAAGGACTAAGGGATCGGGTACACATTCTTGTGCACTGGTCAGAGTCCACCACAAAAGATCGATAAGACTATTTGTCATAATTTACTAAGGTTTAGTAAATATGGTTATACTTACAAGCTTAAGTATAGTTATGAAACATTGGAAAAGACCAATGTATGGCAGAGTGAATAAGAAGAATCAAATTAGGCAGAAGGATAAAAGTTTCTCGAATCTTAAAAGATGGGAGAGTACTTTAGTATCATGATATATGATCATCTTAATGATTAAGAGAATTTATCACAATTCATCCTCTAAGTGCATTCTGATAGCCAAGAAGAGGAGTTATGAATTGTTGAAGTGGTTAAATCAAGAAGATGAGTCATACTGTGTTCCAAAAATAAATCTTAGAGTCATACTCCAAGATTGTAAATTGAGTGATACGTCTTAAAGAAGGTTTAAAACACTTGTCAAATGTAAGAGTAAAAGTTTTCTACTCTTGTACATTTGAAATTGGTAAGTTGTGATGATTTGGATAAAACAAAGACCAACTAAGGCCAATTGTGTGAAGTGTTTGTCTTGATTAAGAATCCACACTACTTCTTGAATATTTTTCAAGAAAGTTTTATTGGTCAAGAAGACAGTGGGAGTCTAAAAGATCCTGAAATGGTTTCAAGAACTAATCAAGAATAAAACATGTATTTCATCACTAGCACACAACTAGAGGTTTATAACCTATCGTGTTGACATTTATCTGCCCATTCCAGTTAAGTTGTCTATAACATTTGAGTTCTACATGTTTTGAATTTTCTCCATAGCTACTTGGAAGCAATGGCAGGCCCTTGTGCTGCCAGGTGGCAAGAGGTTAAGATTTCACAAGTTCAATCCATATGTGTTAGGATTTGTCACTAACCTAGTCTTGTGATTATGCTTTTGACAAATTCACATGGATAAGAATACATACACCATAAAATCTAATTGTCATAAGGTTTCTCTCTGATTCATGAAAATGATGGTGAGGAAATTCTTTCACTAAGTAGATTTTAAGTAGATAGCAATTATGATATTTGCAGTTCTCAAAGTCTTTAGTGGAGCGTGCGTGGTTAACCGGCACACTAACATGGACTTATGAGAAATGGCAAAGGTCTAAACAATTGAGACTATGATTATGACATCCCTTTTCATAGTTCTGAAATTGTTTAGACACACTTGTGAGCTATCTAAGATAAGGTGTATAATTTTGATAAAGCCTTATCAAAGCAATCTAGTATCAGAAATATGAACTTTGGTAAGAAGGTCAATAAAGTATTGATTTCTAGAAGTCCAGTAATTTCTGGATACATATCAAAGCTAGTGGGAGCATAAGTGTTATGCTGATAATCATCATATATGTTAGTGGGAGCATGATAATTATGATAAGTATTGCATATTAGCAATGTTAACTATAGAAAACAAAAGTTTCAATTCGTGAGGTTGCAGGGGTTGAAAAAGTTCTTTTGCTATAATTAAGGGAGATGAAATTATACTTCATGTCAATTCTAAAAGGCTTAGAGTGAGATTTTAAGCTTAGATTGAGATTTTAATCATCTTTAGTCAAGCATATATATATGAATTTCATGTTGGATTGGTTCAACATACGGAAAAACTCTATATATTGTGTTCTAAAAGTTCGATTGTGATTACGACATCACTCTTCATAGTCAAATTTTGGAAACATGGCAAATAAAAATATTGTAGTAAAAGACTGGTCTAGAATCATGTCTTTATGTGAGACATCATGAATCGTGTCCTATTTGTGTTGGGTACAAGATCGATTACATGTGCTATAATATTTATCCTTTCTGAATTTTCCAAATGCCTTGGGGCATCGAGGAGGAAAATGTCTAGAACAGGATATGACTAAAGTAATTAAGTAATTGTCGAGGACAATCTAAGGTTTACCAAAGATTGGTTGCTCAAGGACAATTGGAAGTATACTGATAATATTGGAAGGACCATATTGACATAGTCTGAAAAGAGGCAACTCTTGTTCAGAAGTGATAGTCAAAATGGGAATATAGAGTTGTCTTCATAGGTGGAAACAATCTGTGTAAGGTTAAAGAAACTTAATGCAAGAAGCATGTTCAAAACAATGCGCTTTGAATTTGAGATATCGTTTCCGTACAATTGCTTTCCATTGGGATACTCTATAATGATTGTTGCCAAGTCTTTGTGGCTTTGTGCATAATCATTACAAGAGGAATAGTGCATATAAGTTTAAAATCTAAAAAAATTTCGATTAATGATAGGAATTTGGAATTCTTACATTTAAGAAAAGGATTTGGGAGTGTGAAAAGAGAATCATTGAAATTATGTTCAATTGATCTAGTTCACAAAGAAAAGGATCATAGAAAAACATAAAGTGCATACTTGGTGTATGGCCAAGCTATTGTTTAGAAAAACATAGTGTACATTCTTGGAGCATGGGACAACTAGTGTTTTTAATTCAAGTATAAAGTTGAGAAAACTGAAACAATGAATAATGAGTAATCAGTACGGTGATAAATACAAGTGGTCTATTTATATTCCTAGGGTTTGATACCATATTTGATTCATTTATTCTTGTTTTTCACTTTGCATGTTTTGACTTCCATAATAACTAGGTTATTCTTCCGGAATGACTAAGTTATTCAAACCATCCACAGTCGGTCATATGTTGGAAGTAGATATGAATCAAGACTATCATGGGTTGTCTTGTAAAGGTCCAAGTTGGTGGACAAAGTTGTGCTACAACACTCATGAGTGCTCATAGGTTCTGAGTATTTGGATTCAACACGCGCTCATTTGAATCAATTCATGGATTTTATCACGAGTGAGCATGAGACGATAATATCTTATATTCTTCAAACCTAGAGATATGAGTTGTTACTATGAGTTGGTTGTACATTGATTGCACGAAACCGCATTGGTAACTCGATGTTGTAAAACGTGCCTTTGTGTATGATTCAACAAGTAGTAGAACAAGCCATATGAGTCGAAGTTTATCCATTCCTTTTACCTTCGGGATAAAAGCGATATCTGTGGGCCCCTCGATGATTTAATGATGACACATGTGAGTGCTTGGCCAAGTCAGGACTAATTTGATTTGTTCAATCAGTCAGTAGTCATGAATCGGAAATCGGGAAACAACAAATGGACAAAGAGAATGATTTATAATCCATGTCTCAGTCCATATGATATCTAGAATGGAGGAATATATGATCCCTTATCTAATGGACAAGTCATTGACAAATATCAGAGTTCGACAGCGGCTTTAAGAGAAACGATTTCCAGTTAGGTTTTGAAGTCATACTCAATAATAGTTTTAGACTTATCCTAGTGGGAGACTGTTGGATTAATATATAAGTCCATAACTACATTTGGTATGTACTTGACCCGACCCGGCATGGTCCATTTGGGTTGCACTTCACCAACACAATTTATATGGATAATCTTTTGAGAATAATATATTAATATATTTTAAGTTCTAATATATTAAAATTGAATCATATTATTTAATTAGTATTGATCAAGAATTAATATAGAATTAATTAAGTGATCTAAAGGAACTAATTAAATATGAACTCTTATATATATATATATATATATATATATATGTATATATATATATATATATATATATATATATATATATATATATATATATATATGGAATGGGCCAAGTTCATTTAGGTTGGGCTAAGCTATCATGGATAGTCCTTGGAGTCTTAACCCATGGATCCTATGAAATGAAAGGTCATGGGTATTAGGGTTTACATGGATGTAACCCTAATCCTCCATACTATATAAAGAGGCCTTTGGCACAAGAAATGACACTAGTGTGTGAGGACATAAGAGTGGGCCGATTTCAAGTGTGTGTGATATTCTCTCAAAGTCTTCCATGGTGTTTTGGTGATTTGTGATTCCACTTGAGGCTTCCACACTATTGGGGCTAATCTCTTAAAGTTCAAGACTTCAAGCTTCATTAAAAGGTATGTATTGTAACTTGTTATATTACCCAAGTATCAAGGATTGTATGCTAGATAGGGTAATACCTTGGAATATTCATATTTGCATGTACAAAAAAGAAAAAAGAGATCCAAGGTATTTAGGGTTGCATGTACACTTAGGAGTGTTAGAATGCTCAAAACCCAATAGTGGTATATCAAAAGATACAAATTTTACCTAATTACGTATACACCACAATAGGGGTCACTCAGAAATAGATAGTCGAACTTATAACCATAGTGAACGATGACAACGCTGGTGGCAGTGATGATCATTTCTGGTCCGCTCCATTCGACACTGCAGATGAGACTATCGGTTTATCAGAGAGAACCTCATGGAGGTTTAAGGCAGATACATGGCAGAACCACTTAATAAGCCTGAAAGTTTTGATGTACCAAGTATAAGTGGTACCAAAGAGATTCCAAGCAAACCTGCGAAGGAGGAAAGCAAAGCCTCTTCAATGAAAAATAAATCTCAAGCTAAGAGACCGAAACCGAAAGTAAATATTCACAAGTCTCAATGAAAGGAAGCAATTTTGGTAATCCCAAAACTGCAATTATGTTCGCACAGAAAAGGCATCAAATCTCAAGATGAAAGCAGGGTAAAAGGATAACTCTAGTCCATGCACTCACTACCAATCTTGCAGTTAGACGAACCGAAAAAGAAGTTTCGGTCCCAGATCAAGTGGTGACAAGAACCAAAAGCCCAACGTCGGTCCTAAATCTCATCCTCCTCATTCTCTCCCAAAGCAGAATCCTAACATGAATGTGAAGGATGTCAAGGGAAAAATGAAGCTCGTTTCTGAAGACAACACGCAAACAAAGAAGACATCAGCTAACCCTAGGAAACACGAAGACAAGTCTGTTCAGAATCAAAATGAAAATCCTCAAGCTGATTTAAACAATACAAAAGATAACAAAATTAAGGTTTTTACCATCATTAGAAAATACGAAACCACATTGATAAAAAGAACATATATGGTTGATCTTTCAATTACTATTCCATGTTCTGCAAATGGATCACGTGGACCCAAGTAACTTTGGGTTCCTAAATCTGCTTGATTTTTGTAGGTTATCAGTGACGAGCAGTTCGACGACGAATGGTACATCGACAGTAGCTGCTCGCCTCACATGAAATGAAAAAGAAAAGAGCTGAGGGAATTTTAGGCTCTAAAAGATGGTGGATGTGTCAAATATGATAACAACTCATATGGCACAATAAAAGGCTATGGAATGATCACAAACGAGGATTTTTCGATTCGAAAGTTGGCATACGTGGAAGTATTGCAACCCAATCTCATATGTGTCTCGCAATTGGTGGTAGGGACTGGCTTGAAGGTCTCATTTGATGATGAAGGATCAGAGATCATTGAGAAGAAAGATAAGACAGTTCTGCTGAAGTGGAAAACCTGTTGTATGTCTCCTAAATAAAGCTGAACCTGATATGTGGAAAACCTGTTGTATGTCTCCTAAATAAAGTTGATTCTGATGAAAGTTGGCTGTGACATCGACGACTTTCGCACCTTAACTTCAAAGACATCAACAAGTTAGTTTTTGGTGATCATGTACGAGGGCTGCCACTTCTAAAGTTTGACAAGGAACATATGTGTGTTGCATGTGAAATGGGAAAGAAAAGCCGAAAGAGTCATCCCATAATTCTTAACACAAAGGTCATCGAACCTCTTGAGCTTCTTTCACATCGATCTATGTAGTCCTTCGGCTATAGAAATCATTGGTGGTAGTAAGTACATTATGGTTATAGTTGATGATTTTTCACGCTTCACATGGGTTTTCTTTCTTAAATAGAAATCAGTGGAAACTCCAAAGCTCAAGAACTTTAATAAGCAAGTGGAGCTTCAACTGCGAAAGGTGGTTAGAAATATCCGAAGTGACAATCGACTGGAATTCAAAAACCAAGAGTTTGAAAAATTTCTTACTAAAAAGGGAGTGTCTCACAACTTCTCTGGTCCCTCTACTCCACAACAAAATGGTGTAGTTTCAAGGCAAAACCGTTCATTGTGTGAAGTGGCCCGAACCATGCTCAACTTCGCTTCTCTGCCTCTGTACTTCTGGGCTGATGCAATTGCAACTGCCTGCTATACCCAGAATTGAACCTTTCTCAATAAGCGATTTCCATTACGCCCTATGAATTTTTGAACAATCTTACGCCTAACGTTAATTTTTTCATGTTTTTGGTTCCAGGTACTTCATCTTTAACTCTAAAGAGAATCGAACAAGTTTGACATGAAGGCAGACGAAGGGATCTTTCTTGGCTACTCTCTTACTTTCAAGGCATATAGACTTCTAAACAGAAGATCAAAGAATATTGAAGAAACCTATTATGTCACATTCGATGATAGTTACGTGAAGAAACTTCAATCAAGTGGAGGTCCAATGAAGGAGATCTTTCAACAAAAAGGTCAAGTCATGGTTCCTATAAAAAAACTATTAGAAGAGTACATAATTCTCTTTGATGAACCAGAGAAAGCCATTCTCTCGAAAGAAAAAGCAGCAGATAATAAAGTTGACAACCTGAAGGAGATAATAAACAAAGCTGCACAAGACATGGAAAGTGAACCTCAAAGCTCAAGTGAACCTCAAGATCAAGGTGAACCTCAAAGCTCAAGAGAACCTCAAGATCAAGGCACACCTCAAAGCTCGAGCCAACCTACTCAAAGATGTTCTACATTCCAGTGGGAGAGTTCATCTACCCAAAGGGACCTGACTTGCCATTCCAGAGGGAGAACCCATCACCAACAATGAATCATGAGAATCCAATCGAGGGGGAGTATTATGAACCGGATGCTGAAATCGTTTCGTCATTCAAGGGGGAGAATAATAATACAAATGACGAAGATTCTCAATCAGAATTCGAAGAAGAAATAAATGCTGAATTGGATCCTGCTTATGATCCAAATTATCGTCCACTCGTAAAATGGACACTCAATCATCCAAAAACTCAAGTAATTGGCGAATCATCTGAGGGAGTCCTCACACACTCTCAACTAAAAGCGAAGCAAACTGCTTTATTTTCTCAAGTAGAATTATCTATGTTTAATTTGTTTGTTTCCAAGATTGAGCCGAAACAGTGAATACTACACTTGATCAGTCCGATTGGGTACAGGCCATGCAAGACAAACTTAATGAGTTTGAGCGAAATCGAGTCTGGAGATTGATTCCCACACCAGAGGATGCATCTGTAGTTGGATTGAAATGGGTATTCAGGAACAAGATGGATAAAGAAGGGAATGTGATACGCAACAAGGAAAGGTTGGTTGTTATGGGATATTATCAGGAAGAAGGTATAGATTATGAAGAGACCTTCACTCATGTAGCATTGTTAGAATCCATTCGGATCTTTCTGGCATATGCTGCTCACAAGAATTTTGAAGTTTTTCAAATGGAGGTCAAATGTGCGTTCTTGAATGGAGAACTAGAAGAGACAGTGTACATTGAGCAACCACCTGGGTTTGTGAACGAAAAGTTTCCCAATAATTGCTACATCTTGGACAAGGTTGTTTATGGTCTGAAGCAAGTCCCGAGTGCCTGGTATGAAACACTAACTCTTTTTATGAAAATGTCTAAATTCAAAAACAATTCGGTTGACCCAACCTTCTTTCACAAGAAAGAGGGTGAACACCTAATGATCGTCCAAATTTATTGTGACAACCGTCAATTTCCTGTCAAGTCAAAGTCAACTGAAGTCAACAAGTCAAACCGTTCGACTCAATTTGCCCGTGGGTACTAGAGTTTACGTTATGTAATTTCTAAACAACTAGCTATTCTAATGAGAGATCATAAATCGAAAAGTGCGTACATCTAGATCTCCTTAACCTAAAACTGTGGTACGTGGCGAGCCAAACCGATAAGACAATGTTGCATACTCATCGTGAGTGTGTAAGATCCTTAAACAAGGCTTAACAGGGTTTACGGACCTTGCATTGCGAATCCGGACACTCAAAAAGGTCACAAATGAAACCTCTCTCAATCGTTTTCACTTTATCTCTCTCTATTTTGAAATCTCTCCCAAATCTCCCTAAGTATGTGAAATCTCTCCCTAATCTCTCTTTGTATGAGAAATCTCTCCAAGAATGTGAAATCTCTCCCAAATCTCTCTTTGTATGAGAAATCTCTCCAAAAATGTGAAATCTCTCCCAAATCTCTCTCAAAAGTTTCCATAACTTTTTGAAGTCATTCGGGTCATTCCGACCCGTAACCGGGTCAAAAACCGCTTAAAACGGAGTAAGAACGAGTAAAATAGGCTTAAGGACCTGAAACCCCTCTTAAGGAGCCGAAACCCCTCTTAGGGCCGAAATTCCTCTTAGGGACCGAACCCTCTTGGACCGAACCCAAAGGCTGCTGAACCGAACCCGAAGCTACTGTTCATTCAGTCTATTTCGCTCCTGATGACTTCGGACCGAGCCTCCTCTTCGCTTCTTGCTGTCTCGCCTCAACTCGCTTCGTACCTAGCACCAAAAGGGACCGAACCTTCGGCCCCCTTCCGAGAAGCCTCGCTGTTAGCCTTTTTCTTCCCGGTTTTCGACTACGACTTCATTTTAGCTTCGTTTTTAATTGTTTTAACACGTGATTTTCACCCAAAACTTTATTTTAACATATAAGACCCCATTATTATTCTATGACACAAGCAACCACTCCCATACCCACTCCATGTCACTATTCACCATCAGCCCATACCTAGTCATTTCATGGTACTTTTCCCACCATTTTTCGGCCACACACTTGGTCAAGGGTAAGAAAACCCTCCTCTCTCCTCACACTTCTCTCATTTTCTTATTCTTTCACCAAGAAGACCAAACTCTTTTCCTCTCAAACTTCCTCCCTCAAATTCGAGATTCAAGGCTGATTATCAAGCTTTCTCACACTCTTGGTAAGTATAATTCATCCACTCTATGATTATTACACTTCCCTCTTTCTCAAATCAATTATTCCTTACACCAACATCATCACATTCTTGTTAGATCTTCGAATCTTCAAGTGATTTTTCAAGTGTTCTTGAGTTGAACACTTCTCTTCTTCAACACTCATCTACTGAAATCAGTCAAGGTGAGTTCATACCCCTACATTTTCATGTTTTCTCAAGTTTTAGGGGGGGAATACAAGTTAAAACACCAAGAACATAACTAAAATTTTCTAACAGATTTCATCAGAAAAGTTGGACTCCATTCACGGACTGTTTTGGACAACTTAAACATTTTTGTTTTCAAAACTGTTTTATTTGTAAGTAGTTCCAGTTCTTAGCTTTAAAACGACTACTTGCACATCTCCATACGATTTTCTACAATTTATGGTTATTTTTACAAAACTGCCTATCATTTCAAACACCAATCCGGACCAGTCTGTGATTATGGACTTTTTTACGCAAGTTGAACGTCATTAAAAATCATGATAACAATTATGAGTAAACTAGACACATTTTGGGAACTCTCAGAATTTACGGATTTAGTTTTCGACTTCGTATGATTTTTCTATGACTTTTCTAAAACAGCGCAGAAAGGTTAAATTTAGTTAACAATATATAACCTTCATAACACTTTGTATTATGTTGAGCAGAGTGTATAACAATAAGTACTAAATATTGAATGTGTTTCCTTGTTAGTTTATCATCATAAACTGAAACTTAGTCATTCATGATAAGATTATTCATTCATTTAGAACACGTATATTAACTATAATGAACATAGTTTATGGATTCATAACATTAAGGCATTTTCATAAAAGAATTCTTATACATTACAAACGTTTTGGATAAACTATAATAGGTATAGTTTATGTATCTTATACTTCTCAAACTTATTTACCAAAGGTTTTCAATTTAGTTCACGTAAATCTGTTAATGAATACATTTGTGAGTCATTCGCTTCGGGTTACTTCCAAAGTAACCAATTCAAAAAGTCCTGTAAATTGTAACCAGAGTCTCTTGTAGGGAGAACGTGATAGTTGTGTATAGATCTATATTGGGTTTGACAAACCCACACCTGAGTTGCATGCAACAGCTAGACTGGAAGGTCTGTGGTGACAAGTGTCATTTCAGTTTCGCGACGCCTGAAGAACGTCGCAATTACAAGGCCGTCTAAGTCAAGTATGGTTATGATAGTTCACATGTGGTATTAACAAAATGATAAGATTTACGGGTTCTAACTTTAATTTAGCGAGTTATGTCGACTTAGCTCAATGAAATTACTTTAAGTATGGAAAAATACTTGTACGTCTTCATATCAAAAGGGGTTTTATGTCGATTTAAAATCACTTTTTATATCAATAATTACAGATATTGCTGTATATTTTCAGTCTTGGTATTTAAGACTACACACCATTCATTAGGGGAGTTTTCTCAAATCAGAAAGAATTTTTATGCCAATTTGAAACCACTTTTATATCTTTAAGTATGACAAATACTTATTCATTTTCGGTCCTGGTATTTAGGACCACATAACTTTTGTAAGGAAAATATTGGATTTTTCTTGGTAACATACATCTCTTTACAAAGATCGATTTTCAAACTCTTACTGTCAAAAGCTTATGAACTTACCAACCTTTGTGTTGACACTTTTCAAAACTACTTGTATTCTCAGGAATTCAGTGAAACAGGAAATCAACCACGTTTTGAGGATGGGGCGATAAATCGTCAAACAATTCATTTTGTATCATAATGTAATTGATTCGAATCATGTAAACATATACTTTGGTGTAACTTTTTCAATTATATTTATGATGGTTGTATTTACTTTGAGCACTATTATACTCGTTGTTGTGATACTCTACATGAAGTCCTCCACCCCCGGACGTTTCCGCCATCCTTGGTTTGGGGGTGTGAATGGAGAATCGGGATTTGTGCGCCTCCTGGCGCAATACCTCATGATAAGGGACCCACACCCTACGGTGAAGAGTCAATAACCCTCGGCTATCATAGTCGAAAGAGGAAACCTGTCGTACAATCCGCTCACTCTTCCGATGTTCCTCCTTCATAGCCTCCTGCTGAGCCTCCCGGATCCGCTCCAGAAGCGGAGTCATCACTGTCATCTTTAGACAGATATTCCTGATCGGCGCTGCCTTGCGGCTAAGCGCATCGACCACGACATTGGCCTTCCCCGGATGGTAGAGGCTCTCACAATCATAATCCTTCACCACATCAAGCCACCGACGCTGCCTCATATTTAGATTTGGCTGGTCCATGAGATACCTCAAACTCTTGTGGTCCGTGTAAATCGTACAACGAACCCCATAGAGGTAATGACGCCAAATCTTGAGGGCGAACACAACAGACCCTAGCTCCAAATCATGCGTCGGGTAGTTCGCCTCATGAGGCTTCAGCTGCCTCGACGCGTAGGTGATGACATGCCATCTCTGCATCAATACCGCTCCCAAACATGTGATGGATGCATCGCAGTACACAACAAAATCTTCCATTCCCTCTAGCAGGGCTAAGATTGGCGCCTCGCACAATCTCTGTCTCGGCATCTCAAATGCGGCCTGCTGCTCAGGCCCCCAGTGATACACCACCGACTTCTTAGTCAGTCGGATGAGCGGAACTGCTATCTTGGAGAAGTCCTGAATGAATCTCCGATAGTAGCTTGCGAATCCTAGAAAGCTCTGAATCTTAGATGGAGACCTCGGAATCTCCCAATTCATCACGTCCTCTACCTTCGCTGGATTTACCGAAATCCCGTTCTAGTTGACAAGGTTCCTAAGAAATTGCACCTCGCGCAACCAGAACTCACACTTGGAGAACTTAGCATACAAGTTCTCCCTCCTCAAGGTCTCCAGAACCTCCCGCAGATGCTGCTCATGCTGCTCCTGCGTCTTGGAATAAACCAAGATGTCATCAATAAATACTATCACGGACCGATCTAACATCAGTCTACACACACGGTTCATGAGATCCATGAACGCGGCAGGAGCATTGGTGAGCCCGAAAGGCATCACCACAAACTCATAGTGGCCATAACGCGTCCGAAACGTAGTCTTCTGTACATCCTCCTCTCTAAACCTCATCTGGTGATACCCTGAATGCAAATCAATCTTGGAGAACCAAGATGCTCCCTGAAGTTGGTCAAAGAGGTCATCAATCCTCGGGAGTGGGTAGCGGTTCTTCACCGTTACCTTGTTCAGCTCCTGATAATCTATACACATCCGATGTGACCCGTCCTTCTTCCTCACAAACAGAATCGAGGCTCCCCAGGATGAACTGATCAGTCTAATGAAACCCTTGTCTAACAGCTCCTGCAGATGTGTAGACAACTCCTGCATCTCAGGAGGAGCCAACCGATACAGCACCTTGGCTATCGGAGCCGCACCAGGAACCAGGTCGATCCTGAATTCCACATGTCCTTCCAGAGGTATCCCCGACAACTCCTCGAGGAATACGTCCGCAAACTCTCGTACCATAGGTACATCGTCCACCGTCGCCCTACCCGTTTCCCGGGTATCCATAACATACGCGACATAACCTGTGCAACCCCGCTGGAGGTAGCGCCTAGCTCTCGCTGCTGAACATAAAGCTGGTCCTGGCTGTGGCTTCTCGCCCTGAATCACCAGCTCTCCCCCACTTGGGGTCCTTACCCGCACCAACTACTGCGCGCAGTCGATTACTGCCCCATTAGGGATGAGCCAATCCATGCCTATAATCACCTTGTTCCCACGCAATGGAATGGGAACCAAGTCCAGCAGGTAGCACTCCTCAAATAACCTCAGCACACAATCTCGAAATACCGTCAATGCCCGCACCGAACGGTCGTCTGCAATCTCTACCTCTAGAGGGCAATCCAACATGCCCGAAGACTAAGGAAAATCTCTTGCTAAGCGCAAGAGACACAAATGACCGGGTAGCGCCCGAGTCAAATAATACCAGAACCGGGATGCCGTTCACATGGAATGATCCTAAACAGAGCACATATCAATAACACAATCACCACAAAACAAGATCAGAGGGAAAGAATCATATCCGTCACCACATCAGGTACAGCGCATGCCTCCTTGGCTGTCAGCTGAAATGCTCGGCTCCGTACCACTGGAACCTCTGTCTTGACCTTCCGGCCATCCGTATCTCGCGCCGTCGCTGAGACCGGCGCTGTCGCTGGCACTGCTGCTGACGCTGCTGTCAATCTCGGGCAATTGGCTCTTTTTGTGGCCCCTCTGATTGCAATGGAAGCAAATCAGGTCTGTCATCTGTACCGCAGGGGCGGGGGCAGTACAATCCCTGCCAAAATGCCCCACCGTGCAACACTTATAGCAGCCCGAACCCGACCAGTGAGACAAGCTCCCTCGTGTGACCGACCGCATTTCCCACAGCGGTCTCGTCTTGTCTAGCCTTTCGGCCTACCATCAGTTCCCTTAGGCTTCTTCCCCGAAGCCCCAGTCGTCAGCCCCTCCACTGCCTTCCTCTTCTGGACGTGATCCAGATCAATCTCCCTCTCCCTAGCCCTAGCAATCATGGAATCCAAGGTAGGGCAAGCTGAAAAACTAACATGCTCCCCAATGTCAGCTCGTAGCATGTCGTGGTGGCGGGTCCTCCTCATATCTTCATCACCCGCATACTAGGGCACTAGCAGTGCCCTCTCCCGGAACTTGGCGGTGATCTCCGCCACAGTCTCCATAGTCTGCCTCATATCCAAAAGCTCCTTGGCCAGCCACTGAAGCTCCACAGCTGGCACAAACTCCGCACTGAATCAGGTCATAAAATCCGAACAATTCATAGCCTCAACAACCGAGGCTCCCAAAGAATCACCAACATACTCCCACCAATCTCTAGCCCTGTCTTGCAAGCATCCTGCTGCATATCGTACCTTCGACCCCTCAGGGCAGAAGCTCGTCAGCTGTGCAGAATCAATGTCCACGATCCATCTCCTAGCATCAATGGGGTCTTTCACCCCATGGAAATCCGGTGCACCACTTCCCCGAAAGTCCTTAAAGGACAGTGTGCGCGCACCCACCTAGCTAGACGCCATATCACTCCTGAATGATCGGAGACGATCCTCCATCAGCTCAACAATCCCCTCCTTGATCGACCCGAAGATGATAGGGGTCGACTCAAGGATGCCTCTCGTGATCTCAGACGCGATGAACTCGCATAGCCCGTCATCAACCAGCTCGAATCCCGAACCCGAGCCCGATCCTGATCCTAATCCGGAACCTCCCACTCCAAGTCGTGTTGTCACCATACTGAAAATGCACGCATAAAGGTCAGGATCATTCACATACTCAAGGGATCTAACATACTCCCCAAGGTTCCCGATTTCGTCTAGGCCCTCCTTGATTCGAGTACGGGTCCTTTGCTTTCAGTATTACGAGCCCATATTACCTTCCACATCTACCCGTGCTTTCCTCAAGGATTGCTTCAACTTCACCAGGTCCCTTTACTGATACCCCTTTCCACTAACCTCATCCTAGGCTTCCCTAGGGCACTTTCCGACCTACTCTCCGCCATCAGCTCCACAGGAGCCCCTACCATTTCCCCCTAACTAACTTGCAGGTACTGTTACATATCCGCTCCTTAGTTAGTTGGAAATAGCCAGAACCCCCATAGTACAAAGCAAGCATCATTCGTGCATTGAGTAACCAAATCAGGCATAACCTATATAGGCCATCCTACTGCTGACTAAACAGCCCTAGCATATAGCTCATACAATAGGCATATAAGGCATCCTCCTAGATCCTTAGCCCTAACTAGCATGCGATTATCAGAATCATATATCAGGCACACAAGGCATTTTCCTAGATCCTTAATCCTATTCTAGCATGCAATTATGAATCAAGCCATCTAGCATAACATAACATGTATGGGTATCTTGGGGAAAACTTACTTGATCTCGGCCGGTCGCATGCGTCACACGCCTCGTCTTTCATAAAATCCTTCCGTTTAGATTTTTAGAAAACCATTTTATTGTAAAAAAAATCTTTTAGCCCCTTAGTTTGAGTCCAGACACCCCCGAGGGCGTGTCCGAATCCCTCAAACCAGGGCTCTAATACCAACTTATAACATCCCAAAATTCAAGCCCAAAAATTTCATTTTTGATTAATTATTTTATAAAACATCCATTAGGAAATATTGTATAAACACGTCATCTCAAAACCAAGTATCATGTTTGAAACCCACAACCATGAACAGATGTCATATTAGAGTACAATCCCAGAAAAACACCATGCGGAAATCATATGTGAGTGTGTGTGATGCCATGCTACGCCGCCGACTTTTTCCCCTTGGATGAAGAGGTATCTTAAACCAAAAACTGCAACCGTAAGCACAAAGCTTAGTGAGTTCCCCCATCGAACCACATACCATACAATACCATCGGTATCTTTCAACCGGTAATCATCATCGGTATCTTTCAACCGGTAAACATCATTGGTATCTTCCAAATGGTAATCCTCATTGGTATCTTTCAACCGCTAATCGTCATCGGTATCTTTCAATCGGTAACTGGGGACTATTCCACCCCTATTGCTAGCATACAATAGCAATATATAAGCACACATTCAGACATATCCGGGTACTGACCTACCCCTTGGTCCTAAGGACCACTATCAGGGAAACTATCCCTATCATGTAACATATCATACGGATATAACTCATAATCAAACGCAAACCAGGCTAAGATAAATTATCACAAAGACAATTATCTTCTAAGTACTCCTCAATGGTGGGCCGGCATTGTGGCCTTAGACCCACCCCTACTGGAAGGTAACTCACCTCGTAGCTACTGATCTGTGCGGGAATCCTCTGACTGTTGCCACTGCTGCTCTGGAAATCCTCCGGCTAAAACTCCTACAAAACACTTAGTCAGAAATTGACATCTACCCTTAGGGTAAAATGACCTTTTTACCCCTTGACCAAGTCAAAGTCAAAGTCAAAGTCAACTTCCAGTTGTCCTGACTCGCCGAGTTGACTTATCAACTAGCCGAGTCCCTATCCTTCCATCAGGCCTCATACCCGTCTCTACTCGTCAACTTAGGCGATGTCTCGGCGAGTTTTCCTTCTAAATGAACACCGACTGAATCTACATCCGACTCGCCGAGTTGTATGAACAACTCGTCGAGTTCATCATCAACTGATACTCGTGTCCTGACTTGACTCGCCGAGTTGTATAAACAACTCGTCGAGTTACTGTTCATCCTATGAACACATTCTGTCCTCGACTCGCCGAGTTGATGAATAACTCGTCGAGTTCCATGAAGATTTTCTTGGACTCGCCGAGTCCGTTCATGCACTCGCCGAGTACCATGAATTTCCAGAACACTTTGCTTAGTCTAGAACGTTGGGTCACTCCCCGAGACTCGTACAACCCTTCCACACTAAACCGGTCCTTATGACCCTCACTGATATGGGACCAAAACCCTTGGACTTGCCGATTCCAGGAAATGGACTCGCGGAGTCTATCACATTCCTTACTAAGAACTTCGATTTTTGATGTACAACACTTAACCAAATGATAGATCCAGGCCCCTAAACTCGATCTAGCACGTAAAGTTACAAATTTTACATGCATGCATGGGACATTAGAGCTTAAAAGGATCTAAAATGGTTCTTTTGTTGCATGGGGCCTTCCTTGGTGCAAAAAGCAACCTAGATCTGACTTGTGGCTCATAAAATGACATGATACAGAAGCCCAAACCCCCAAACATGTTTGCAAGCATGGTTGGCCACAAAAAATGGCTTATAAAAGCCCTAAATCACCCCAAAGAGGGATCTAACAAAAGAATGAGCAAGGTTCAGACTTTATACCTTCCAAAGACTACAAATGATGAACCAAACTCGAATCCTTCAGTCCCCTCTTGATCCTTCTATGCTCTTCCTTCTTCCTTGAGACCAAAACTCACAAGAATCACTCAAAAAGCCTTAGATCTTCACAAAAACGACTAGGGTTGCTATGAGGAGTTTTTGGGAGCATAAAGGGGAAAAGGAGGCTGCATAAGGTCACTTAAATAGGGTGCAAACCCCTGGATTAGGGTTTTTGTCCAAACAGCGGCTACTCGTCGAGTCCGGGACTCGACCCGACGAGTCCGCAACTTAAACCCCGTGCCTCATCCCGCTTCTACTCGGCGAGTCAATCCTTCTACTTGCCGAGTCCAAGGCAAAAAATGCAAAAATAAATGAAGATTTAATAACAAAATACATACCAAGAACCAGGTGCTACACACCAAGTCACTAAAAATTGATCAAACCTACTTGTTTTATAGACTACACCGGTCTCAGAAGTACTTCATCCAACTTTCGGTCTTATATCAAGTTCCGTAGTTTGAATGAAGCGAAAGCCACCCTATTAGCCATATAATTAAAAGATGCCTTTCAATGTTTCTTAATAAACATTTGATCATAATTCAACGGGAAACCACACAGACACTTCTACATCTCTCTTGACTTTGATTGAAGAGATTCGTGCCCGGGATCCACATTTTTGTGTCTTAGATGACATCGCTAAAATCCCACAAATAAATTTTCTTTTTTTCTTTTTCTTTGGCACACTCTTGCACGAAGATCTTTATGATTTTCCACAAATATTGATCGTGGTACTAATAGGTATTTCTCAGATATATAGTCCGGTTAATTATGATTTGGCAATACAGTATGTTGGGAGCGAAAGCTAAATCATATGAAGCGAAAAGATGACTCGAAATTTCAACGACACTATTAAATCGTGTCAAAATTAAAGAGAAGATGAAAGGATAAGATTTTAAAGGCGCATGAATTTGAATCGTTTCCTTTTTCACGCCGCCTGACACGCTTGACAGTTGTCAAATCGCGCTTTTTCAGGCGTTACATTAGAGGATCGTACAATCATCACTCTGTATTTTTCTCTCTCATGGTAATCGTATAAAGAGATTTCTCAACTTCCTTTTGTGCTCTTACCACTTAAAATCCTCTCGAGCATTAAGGTTCATCAATGGCGGATTCCTATTCTGTTCATGAACATAGTTCCCAGTCTTCTCTTCTCACCATCAAACCAAATCAAAACCTGATCACTGATCTCTCACCGTTCCAATATGATCCCTACATGCTCCAAGTGGTTGAATGCCTCAAATATTCACCACTTGTAGTTTCTCTAACCAAGGTGGAGTATGTCCCAATGTCGTTACTTTCTCAATCCTACTCTACAACAATCTACGATAAAGCCAAGGAGAGGATTTTATTTGAGATATTCAACCACAAAACCTCAATTTCTAAAGATAGGTTTTGCTTGTTTCTAAGATTAGTTGTCGATGACTCCATGATCAACCCTGACTCCATCACCACCACTCAACTCTTTACCATGTTATATGATATGGGGTACACTGAAGGTTGCAGGGTCAGATGGGGCTAGCAAGGCGTCCATGACCCTCCTTTTCAAGGGTTTATAAGAGAGGGTTGCAGGGTCTGATGGGGCTTGCAAGGCATTCATGACCCTTCTCTACGGTCTGTACCATGGGATCAACATGGACTTTGGGTCTATTTTATGGTCTCAACTAGTTAAAAGTCTCAGTTCTACATCTCGCTACTCTGAAATCTCTTGTGCTTGGTTTTGGACCCTTGTCACTCAAAGGGCAATGGAAAAGTTCCATGTTCCAATGATGGAAGATTCACTGATGTCGAAAATTGCTTCTTTCCACACCACACAAATAATTTTTTCTGATCCAAAAAAGCTTATGTTCATTGGGTCGATTTGAGAATCCATGTATAGGTGTGTTTCTAGTGAAAGCAAGTTGATGACCGAATACAACAAGCTTCCTCCTACAGGACCATGGCAACTTACTCCTGAAATGCATAGCTCGCTGGGCACATCAGATAAACCAGTGAAACGAGTTAAGAAGCCTGAATGAACAGGGGAGAAGGAAGGTCCCTCATCTAAAGTGTCTACACCCAAGAAGCGAAAGTCTGAGCAAGCAGCTCCTTCTGCTCCAAAGAAACAAAAGATAAAGAAGCAAGCACACAAGCCGAAAGCTCCTTCTTCAAGTGATTCTGACTACGTTCCATCTGAACAACAGCCTGAACCAGAGTCAAGTGATGATGACGTTTCTCAGCACGAGAGTTCGCTCTGAGGTAATTCACCTCCACCTTCACCAGCTCATGAAGGTAACCAAAACTCACCTCCTCCTTCTCCTACGCAATCTGTTCCTATTACCATTGCTCCATGCCCCCCCTCCCATCTCATCTTCAACTGTAACTTCAATACCAACTCCCACCCCTTTATTCACCGAAGTTACCACAACCACTACTACTACAACTGAACCTCAAGTTTGTGCCAACGTATTTGATATGGGGGCACCTACTTCAGAAACTGAAACACATATTACCTCTAAACCTCTATCTCCACCTCCCTCTCACGAATCTTACATTGTTCTTGGCAGAGCAGAAATGGAGTTTTATTCCATCAATTTCAGTCCATATAGAGTACAGAGTGATGATGATGATGGTGTTGTAACGAAGAGGCATTTGTTGGCAACCTTTGTCAAGGAGCATGATACTTCCATTTCCCATGCTGCCAAAGCTATTGATGCTTCCACTTCCTCATGCTAGAAAGCTTCTATTGAAGTTGAAGAATCCACCAAAGATTGCAAGCAAGCGACCGCAAAAGTCAACAAACTAATTTCTGATGCTTATATTTTTCTAGATTCTCTTCAGGCTGTTGCTTAGAAGAATGCTCAAACTGTGAATGCTTCTGTTGATAATCTTACACAATCACTTCAGGCTAAGAAGAAGCATTTTGAAGAGACCCGTCAAAATATCAAATCTGACCACAATGAGCTTCAAACTTCCATCCATGATCATCTTGATAAACTCCAGGCTGATCTGGCCATGGGAAACAAAATCATGGATGAACTTGCTCTCAAAACCACCAAAATCAAGACTCAGGCTCTGAAGCTCAACCAGGCGCTAAAAGAAAATGATGAGCTTAAGTTAGAGCGAGCTATCATCAAAAGCTGTGTTGGGGATGTGCATTCTCTTCTTTTAAATCTTCTAGAGGCACATGACTCGGTCCTTACTATGTCGGTTCGGCGCCACTTGGCTGAGAAGTTGAGACCAGCTCTTGAAAACTAACTAGGATTGAAGGTGTTCCGGAGACCGTTGTCCCTCCTAAAGAAGGGGGAGAAGATGTTAGTCAAGGTCTACCACAACAACCTCCAAAAGGCAAACTCATCTCCCAACCAAAAGTCACTGCTGAACCGAAGGGTAATGAAGCTTCGGGTAGTACGAAGGACAAACGGAAGAATAAAATTGGTGATGATGATGAGGTAGAAACTGAAGATGTGATTGAAACCGAAGATACAACTCCCAAAATCGAAGATCTCAAAATAAAGCGAACTGACCGAGAGCTTGTGGAAAAGCTTCACAAAGCAAATGAAGAAGCTGAAAGGGAGAAGAAATAAAAAGAAGTAAATGATGTAAGGAAATCTTTATTCCCTCTAAAGACGTTGGAAAAACTTCTGAAGGAGGCAATTGAATACCCAAGCACACATTGGCTCGAACCGATCCTCTCATTTGACCGAGAAAACTCCAATGAATCTGAATTTGACATGCCAATCACCCGAAAGGAATTCATTTTTCATTGTCCCCTCTCCTGACCTGAAGGTTGATCGAGACCTGATTGCATACTATCTTGCGTTCTCTCAACCACAATACCTGACTTGGAGTAAATAAAATATCACAACATTCAAGGTGTTGAAACCTACTTTGGTAGGGAAGTTTATCAATGTCAAATTCAAAGTGACCCGAGGCTCAGACAGCTCGGTTCATATGATTTATCTCACTGATTTGCTGAATTTGAATCCTCATGACTGGATCATCCTGAACAATATCTTGTTGACTAATCAACAAGAGTATGAGCCTATCATCGATCACATCAAGCGAATGTTGGTGTGTTATATTCTTGAAGTCACGAAGACGGATCAGGAGATCGCCTCTGTCTTAAGAAGGAAGCCCACTATCAAGCCAGTTGGGAAGGCAAGCGACATCAACGTGATGATAAAAGGAAAAATTGACTCACAGTTTCATACAGTCATGTTCACCAGGGGCGAAGGTTAAAAGCGCCTCTTCGCTCTTGTAGACAAACACCTATTCTCCACTTCTTGCTTGGAGAACATTCTCGATATCATCTACAAGTGGAATCAGAACAGCGAAGCTGATAAGAAGATGTTTTCAGATATGCTTCGATGGTATATTAACTTTCGTCAGACTCTACTCGCCATCATACCGCTTCTGTTCAAGATTGTGAAGAAGACCATTGTTACTCAACCGAAGTGATCTCTCGCCTCAATTGGCGCAAAATGGGAGATTGTTGAGTCTAAGGGTTGCTCCATTGGGCTCAATTAGTATAGTCCAATGTATTCACGGTTTGGTCCTGTCCATCCGTGTATTTGTTATTAGGTTTTAGCATTTATGGTGCATGCATGCATCACATTAAAAACACTTCTTGAATATTTCTATCATCGTACTGTAACCCTAGCACACCTCTACAGTAGAAGTTCTTCATCAAGCTCTTCTTAGGTGTTGTTGTTTTAATCATTCGACATCTGTTTGATTCATTGTGTGTTTGCATTTTGGTTTACCTTCTGATTTATTTGTTAAGAATCTTATCGATCTTAAAAGAGTTTTCGACTCTTCAATGTCATAATTAAATTAGAATCTATTTTAGGTAGGAAAGGCTTTTACCAATTTTAATCTTAAGAAACTCCTAGATCCTTTGAGATTCGTTGAATCTTATTAATGTCATGTTTATTCTCGGATTATGCTCTCACTTTTGTGACTGGGATGTCAAGATCACAAACGACATGTGAATAACCATGCAAACGTGCTTGACAACCTTGATGTCATTTTTGATCTCACATTGATGAGCCGGTTAACCAAACACGCTCCATCAATAATGATAATTTTCAAGATGCCCATCATATCATTATACTTATTAATAAAATTTTGTCATATCAAATCTTTTTGTCTAACGACCCTCCACCATACAAGAGAGCGGTCGGTAAGAATGGATACCCAATGACGGTCATTTTATAGGTCGCTTCCTTAAACTTGCCTTATAGTATAGCTTCATTAATAAGGCCTACTATTCATTTGACTGACTTTGTCTTATACATAAAATGTATTAAAGTTTTAATTATATATAGTATAAAGTGTATTTTATAACTTTTTCTAAAATACTAGGTTTAAATTTAAATTTTCGAAATTAAGATAAAAAAATAATTTAATTTAAAAATAAACCAATTTTGATTTAATCTTTATCTTTTAATTAACTATTAATTGAATTAATTTAAATCATATAAGGATTAAATAATTATTTACTATTAAAATATTAATTAAAAAATTGAATTTAAAACTAATCCTTAGCCTACTAATTTTCGAAAATAGGCTAGAGTTTATCAGGTTTTAATTTTTCAAATTTTAAGGCATTTAAAATAACAAATAAGGAAACAAGGTAAACCCTAAAGGGAGTCCTCAATTTTTGAAAATGGCTAAGGAGACTAGGGTTTCTAAAACACTTTCAAAAATCGAAAATATGAGGGTGGATGCTAGGGTTTGAAGAACCCTAGAAGATTTTGAAAATTTCCTCCTTAGGGTTTAGTTTCTATAAACCCTAATTTTGATCTATTCAACTTTGTGCAATATCAATGAGAACAATGGCTTGGATACCACTGATAGGTTTTATAGGTTACAAAAAATATTATTTTGGCAGAAAAACTTAAACCCTAAGTTCACATGCAACGTAAAGGATCTATGTTCTCACTATGATTTACAACAAACAATTGAATATCAAGAACCCTAAAAGGACATTGCTATTTTCGAAATTAAGAAAGGGTTTATAGAAATTATATACCTTTTTGTTTATTATAGTAAATAAACAAGTATTCCTTCTTGAATGGTCTTTAGAAAGAAAGCACCAGAAGTCTCGTGCCTCTAATGGCTTACACCCAAACCCTAGCAATTGGAAGTTTTTGAGGAGAGAGGAGGAGAAGCAAGAATTTTGGATCTACGACTCTTAGAGAAGTTGTTTCGAAATTCCAAACCCTTAGGGGTTTATACAGGTGTTATGGAGGTTGTATGTGACGCAGGTTCCGTTTACATAACCCTAATCATATTGCTTCCTCCCTAAGGCATTCTAAGCTTCCTTAAACCCCAACATTATCACCTCAACATTATCAAGGGTTAGATCTCACAACCAACATTATCACCTCCCAAAAGGTCTAAAATTTAGTTCCTTAAAGCCCAAAGCATTTACATGATCGACCTTCGGTCCACAACCCTAAATTAAGAAATGACTAGAAATCGGGTGTTAAACCACCATACTAAAATGCAAACATATAAATGATCATAGTATACTTGAGGGAAATCTTATAGTGCAAGCTTCTTAGGATATCAATGATTTTCCTTGTTTCGAGTACGAATTTTATGCTTTCAGTAGTATGTGCCCAATACTACATTCCATACCTATTCGTACTTTCCTCAAGAATTATCCTGAATCCTCTATGTTACTTTACTATGGTAACACTCATGAGCCCTATGCTAATCAGTATATATATCTCGCTATACCACTCCCTATGCACTTGTAGAAATCCTCACCCCACTTGCTTTTGCAATGCTACGAACCTCTACCAATGCCACTAATTGCCTTATGAATGAAAATTATACATAATACGGGATCAAATATACTATTGAATAAATCAATCATTCATTCTAAGGACATGTAATCCTAATCATATACAATTTTTAAACATATACTTAGAAATTAAATTTGCCAATATAGACTCTAGGTAATGCATAACATCCAATCCTCCTAGGCTACAAGGCATCAAACAAATCAGACAATTCTATCATACAATTTCTCAAGGTATCCTTAGCCCTATTCTAACTTGTGATTCACATAAATGCATAATACTCATGTATAGGTATTTTAGGAATCACTTACTTGAGCTCAGTTGATTGCACGCATCACGCCCCTTTCATTGCGAAAACCTTTTTTGAAATGTTATTTTCTTTCAAAATGATTATCAATTCCTCAATTTCAGTTCAGACACACCTGAGAGTGTGCCCGAATCCCTCAAACCAAGGCTCAGATCCCAACTTGTAACGTCCCAAAAATACTAGTAATAAATCTTCATTTTCAAACCATCAAATCCATACAACATGTAACAACCCAATTTTACAAAGAAATTTTTTTATTTTTAGTTAATCAAAGCCAATCTCATAAACCATAAATTCCCGAAACATTTGTTTTCAAATCATATTCATTACATTATTTTTTTCCCTTTTTAAAACATCAGAGGGTCCTAAACGCGCTAAAAATAGAGATAGAGTGCACGCCACATCATCACGACATGCCCTTGCCCTTGGGCTCAAAAGTACCTGAAACAAATCAACAACTTGTAAGCGAAATGCTTAGTGAGTTTCCGAGAGCATACCACACACATTCACATACACATATCCTGATAGCTAATAAAGCTATAATCATGCCATAGAAACCATGCAATACGATTCAGCAAGAATGCCATGGGCTACCTCGCATGGTTTTTACTTAGGACTGCCATGGGCTACCCCACCTGGCCTTACATCCAATGCCATGGGCTACCCTACATGGTCTTTACCTAGGAATGCCATGGGTTACCCCACATGGTCTTATATCTAATGCCACGAGCTCCCCCCGGGGTCTTCCATACCAACATAATATCACATAACATATCAATTCATAAATGAATAGCACACACATAACATGTTCACATAATGGGCCGGCCTTGGTGCCGTAGCTCCATAGGTATGGTGAGAAGACTCACCTCCGTCCGATGAATACGAATACTGCCCTCCTAATAATCCACAACCTCCTAAGCTGAATAATAACAATAATAATATAATCAATGCTAAGACCTTAAATTACCCAAGGAAAAGCCCAACCTTCAAATTCTACCCCCAAGGCCCAATTACCCTTTTCTTGCAAATGGGCCCCAAAGTCGAAGTCCAATATCGTTAATGGGCCCCTTGGCCCAGTAAGGCCCAACCGGTAAGTCCACGGCCCAAACAAATGAAAAGGCCTCTAACTCACAAAATCCAATCAAGCCTAACAACCAAATGAGGCCCAAAGGCCCAAAACAGCTTAGGGCCCAACTAAGCTGCTTACGCCCAGCGTACGACCCTGGTACGCACAGTGTACTGAAGGTTTAGGGACTACATGCCGCGTACAGCCAGTTACGCCCAACGTACAACCTTTTTAAGCACTCTTTCCATGAAGTGCTTAATGGTCGAATCCTTCACGTTCAAAAGCTAGATCTAAGTCTAAAAAGATGTCCTAAGGCATAAAGGTTGCAACTTTATGCCCTTGCATGACTCATACACACCCAACTACTCCATTAAGACCTTTCCAAGGTCTTTTACCCATGCATGAGGTCAAATATCTCATCAAGCTTCCATTTTTATACTTCTAAATGACTAGGGGAACTCAGATCTGCCTTTCATATCAAATGGTGAGGCTTATCTCAACAAAAGAGGTCCAAAGTTCATCAAAGGGACAAACCACCAAAACCTTAGCTAGATCTAAAGATTAGAAAGAAAGGATTCACGATTTTTACCTCCAGAAGCTTTGCAAGATGATTTTGGTGCAGGATCTTGAAGCACCCACTTGATCCAAGCTTGCTTGACCACCCCTTCTTCTTGAAATACACACTAAAAGGCCATAAATGCACTCTTTAAAGCTCAAAATGATCTCACAAGGTTTTCAGAACTATATGGACGTTCTAAGGCTGTGGGGGCTCTCTAGGGTTTAGTCCAAGGGACTTAAAGTTGTTTGAATAGGCCTCAAGTCCGGAAATTTAGGGTTTTCCGTCCCTAGCACGTACGCCCCACGTAACGCAAGGTACGCCCAGCATACCCTGATTCCTCCGCGACCACTTCCTTGCAGTACGCTAAGCGTACACTTAAGTATGCCCAACGTACTTAAGGGACCATTTATGCAAAAATGAACATTCCTAAGAGTTTCAAGACATACCAAAATTTTGGATGTTACACAACATTTGTGCAAAAATCAATCATGGTAAAAATGTATCTCAAACATTAGAGTGAAATGATAATAATCAGTGCGAAAAATCATTAGGGGATGATGTGGAGTCAAGTCGTGCCCTTCCCTTTGGAACTGGAAGTACCTGAAAATATTTAAACCATAACAACGTAAGCACAAATCTTACTGAGTTCCCCAAAACACCACATACCATACATATCAATGAACCCAACCCTATGGGTGTACTTCAACCGTATGTGAATGCTATGATCCAATCGTAGTCTTACAATCACTTGCATACCATAACTCAGTCGTATCCTTTTTTCCAAGATCCAACCATGGTCTTCAATGCAAGTCATAAAGACAAACAAGTGTCATGATCTAAATAGAATATTTCATACAATTTTTGTCATGCAACCACAACCTTTCATACACGTATTATGATCCAACCATAATCTTTCATGCAAGAGTCACAAAGACAATCTAGCAACCTACATAATATAGTGATAAGATTCACCTTGCAGATGTAGTGTTATGATCCCCCAGTCGCAACGTCGTGCCAGCCAAAACGCCATGTCATGGAAACTAGGTCTCATAAGCTTATTGGATTAAGTTGTTTTCCTTCCACTCCAAGAGCTCCAAAGCTCAGATCTAGTCATTCCCAAGGTCTTGATGGATAAAGTATCCAACTTTATCCATTCAAACATCCCAATAAGGCAAGATCTTTAAACATGGGTCCTAAATGGCAACTTAAGGCATGAATTAATCCGTTAAGCACTTAATCACCAAATCCATAAGTCGATAAATTCTAGAAATATTTCATACACCCAAATCACCATAAAAATCGATGATTTAAGAGCATGTATGTCCAATGTATGTCTCTTCCAAACTAGGTCAAAACTTGGAAGAAATGAACTCAAACTTGTGAATGAGACCAAATACACCATAGGACCCTAGATCTAGAACATATAACCCCAAAAGGACCTCGAGGATCTATAAAGTTGTCAACTTTATGGAATCTATTCCTCCAAATTTCCACAACATGAAGAAAAAGGGACAAGGAACCTAGATCTAGATGCATGCAACATAAATCTTGGATATTGAATACTTACAATGGTCCAGAAATGTGCTAGAGGATGATGATGAGGCTTGCAAGCTGAATCTATGAGCCAAGGGATCTTCCTTCTCCTTCAAGATGTTAAAAACACCACAAGAACTTGAAAAACACAACAATGGAGGCTAGATCTTATTAGGTTTAGAAATGAAGGTATTGGTGGCTGAGGGTGTGCAAACCCTACCTCCCACATTCGTTAAATAGGGACTAAAGCCCAAAAAATTAGGGTTTTGCCTTCAAATAATCGCCACACTGTGGCCCAATACATGCTACATCATGTGCACAAAAATGACCCTCGATCACTTTGGCCATGCCACATCATGGGGACACCTTTCCCACGTCGTGGCCATCAAAACTCATAAGTAAATTGTTAATTAATTATACCTTGAATTTTGGATGTTACATAACACCCAAATATTTAATTGTAAATATTTTGTGGGACAACTTTTTATTAAATATGGTTTAATACCTGAATGCTTTTATAACATAACATTGAAAGGGTTTTTTAAAAAGTGTGAAAAAATTGGGGTGTTACAATAATAATTATAGTTAAAAAAAATATAAATTTTTTTTAGTTTGACCGATTTGACTGAGTTTAATCGAGTTGGACCGACTTTCTCCGAGTTTGACCAATTTTCTCTGATTTGGACCCAAGTTTGAACAATTATGAGTTTTTTGCCAAATTCTTAGAAAATCGAATAGACATATATCCAATTCTGAGTACATGGCCGAATAGATCGATTTTTTACAAAACTAGGTAGTAGACAATCTTAAATTGATTATTTAACTCGTAATGTCCCAAAAATATAGACAAAAAATTTTTAAATTTTAATTACTAAAAAAATTATCCAAATATCATCATAACTATAAAAAATCCAATTGTATCATCTAGGTCATAAAACATCAGAATAATCATAAGAATGCGGAACAAAATAGTGTGTGCGCTACAATCAACCCCAAGCTCTTCCCCTTTGCACCAAAATTACATAAACTACAAACCATAAGTACGAAGATTAGCGAGTTTCCCCCAAATAGCACATACGACACATATCAAACATATAATGGGCCCCACCCGATGAGTGTAACGGGCCCCGCCCTAACAGGCATAACGGGCCCCGCCCATTGAGTATAATGGGCCCCACCCTAACTCGCATAACGGGACCCATCCAACGAGTATAACGAGCCACAACCTAACTTGCATAACGGACCCCACCCAATGAGTATAACGGGCCTCACCCTAAATCGCATAACAGGTCCCACCCAACATACAAAAATACAAGTATAACAAGTAATGGCATATAGAATAACCGTCGGGCACTGTCCAAAAAGTATACAAGCACATACATATGCAAGAGTCACACATACATCTAGCATCCTAACGTAACAAACCATAGGCCGATATTGGCGCCTTTGACCCACTAAAAATGGTGAGGAAAACTCACGTTTAGCTGCCGAATCTCTCAATGAATCGTTGACTGCTGGACCAGAAAAATCACCACTCTATCATCAAAAATGACATCCAATTAATAGTTGGATTCTGACTCATAACTAAAAGTCTAATCTTGGTTAAAAGACCATTTTACCCTTTATCTAACTTGTCCCAAGGCCAATGCCCAATCTAACTACTCAAAAGGCATAAAATCCAAAATGGTCACCCAATGCCCAATCATGGCCCAATCTTTCAAATTGGGCCCAAATCTGTGACGTCTGGTTCCTTGTATGTATTTTAAATAAAAATTTATTCACTTTTATATGATGACTCAATGAGTTGGAGGTTAAGAGTCGTCGAGTAGGGATTATTTTGGGACGCAGGTTCAGGAACCTACTCGACGAGTAGGATTGCCATAGGGAAACCCTAATTTCAGGGTTTTGCACCATATTTAATCATCTTAATCCCTTATGCCAGCCTCATTTATAGCCTCCAAGTCCCAAAACCCTAGCCACAAAACCTTAGAGCCTTGTTTGAGCTTGTGAGACCTTTTTGACAGAAAACTTGTGTTTTTGAAGCTTGTGGAAGAAGAGGAAGCTAGAGGGATTAAGAGGAAGAGAGTAGATCCAAAAACCACACTTCATTTCCAGCATTTTCAGTAAGAAAGTCTCAAACTTGCTCAATGATTCCTTAGATCTCTCTATTTTGGTTTTATAGGGTTTTGTCCCAAGAATGTTAGCTCTTGGGAAATGGACGCCCCAAGTGGGTATTCTCCCAGATCTAGGATCTTGAAGGGCTATTGTGGCATAAAGGTGCAAACTTTATGCAATTTGGGCCCCATGCAAGCTCTAAGACGTCATCTTTGCCTTTTAGCCCCAAAAGGCCATGCATGGAGGAAAAGGCAAAAGCGTTACATTTTCAAATGATGTCTAAGGCCTAGATCTCTGTTTATATGCTTTAGTTTGGAGTTGGATGACTTGTGGACAAAGATCTAAGTCCTACAGATTTACGGTTTGAGCTAAACTCATCAAATGGGGGTATTAGTAGGTAAAGTTGCAAACTTTACCCTTAAAAGGACATTTTCAGGTTATATGAGAAACAAGAAGCTTAGATCTAAAGAGTAGGGGCTTAACCCGTTAATATGGCCCAAACCGAAAAAGGAACTCGTTGAGTCCATAGAGGAACTCGACGAGTTGAGTTGAGTTGTCCCGATTCTAAATATGGTAGAACTTGACGAGTCTGAGGATGGCTCGATGAGTTGACTCTCTTAATCGCAACGATGAGTAGCCAGGAAACTCGGCGAGTTAGGGGGATGACTTGACGATTTGGATTGTGATTTCAGGGTTTTTGATTTATAGAACTCAGCGAGTTGAGTCAACCCAAAATGTTGACTTTGACCAGGGGTAAAATGGTCAATGTACCCTAAGAAGGATAGCCGTCAGAGATTCCTCACACGAGATTTCATAGTTAGCTTATGAGGTGAGTTTTCCTCTAGTAGGAACGGGTTGAAAGCACCAAGGCCAGCATGTTTATGTATGTTAATATGTTCCTGATTAAGATTTGAGGCCGGGCGGGGACCAATGTAGGTTTATATGTTTTTTTCGGGTTTCAATTCGATCCCAGGGCGGTACCCGAAGAATGTTAGTATGCTTGATGTCTTTGTGATTCTTGTATGTGTTTCTATTTGTATGTTTCCAGACTACGGTCCGATGTCGGGACGGTTCTCGAGGAATGTTTATATGCTTCTGGATTTCGGTCCGATGTCAGGCAGGGCTCTAGGAATACTTATAGGTCTATAGTTAAGTGATTATGATCATGTAATGTGTATTAGTAGTTACCCTCGTATGTATGTCGAGATTTGCACGATGCTAGGCGTGACCCGATACCGGATGCGGTCGGATGTCGGGCGGGGCATGATGTCGGACAAGGCCGATGTCGGGCAGTGCCCGATGTAGCAGGGCGGGGCCCAATGTATGTTATATGTGTTTAAATGTATGATATGTGGTGGTTTGGGGAGACTCACTAAGCCACATGCTTAAAGTTTTCAGTTTTGGTTTCAAGTACTTCCGCTAGTAAGGGGAAGAGCTCGGGATGACTGCATTGCACACACCAAAACTTTTAGCCTGTGAGGATTTACTCTAATATTTTACATATGATTTTGGTACAACATTATGATATGATGTTTAGAGATACTATTACTTATGTTTTTATGAGATGTTTTCGGGTTAGCATGGTATTATTTTATAAATGAAAAATGAAATTTTTGGACTATATTTTTGGAATGTTTCAATTTGGTATCAGAACCTTCGTTTGAGGGATCCGGGCCCACACTCGGGTGTGTCTGAATTCAAACTAAGAACATGGTATGAAAATTTTCAAAATAAAGGAATTTTTATGAAAGGAATTTTGAAAAAGAGAAAAGGATTTCAAAAATAGAAAAAGGGTATGGTTCATGCAATCAGCCGAGCTCAAGTAAGAACTCCCAAATTACCCATACAAGTTTATGTTATGATATGCTTACGAGAACTGCATGCTAGATTGGGGCAAAGGGTGTAGGAAGGATGCCTTAATCCCTATGTGCCTGTTATATGTGTATCAGCTTTATAAAGTGCATGCTGGTATATATTAGCTAGTGATATGATGGTCTGATTAGGACATGTTTGATTATGTGTACTCAATGCTAGAATGTTGTTTTCTTTGTGCTTTTAGGAGTTCTAGTTATCTTTAACTAACTAGTAAACGAATATGTTAAGTTACATATTGCGAGGACTAAATGTAACGCCACGTTTCGAATCGTTTCCATTTTGGGGTGGTCATCAAGGAGTGGGTATTATTTAAGTTAGAACCATCGAAGAGTTGAGTTTGCTCATTTGGATGTGGATGATGTATTTGGAATGATCCAATTATTTGGTTTGTGTTTTGGAGCCCAAAGGTATCGGTAAAGGGTTGGTTCGGGCCATTTATGGATTTTGGATTTAACTTCGGTTGGCTTTCAGGCTAAATAAAGTTGATAGATGCGTAGGGCTTCTCGTTAGCTTTCTGTGGATATAAAGAACGTCAAAATCAGAGTTATACGAACAAGTTATGGTCATTTGAAGTTAGAAAAGATTGGGCTAAACCGGGTATGTGGGGCGTACGAGATATGTACGCATGGCATACTTGGGTGTTATGGACGTGGATGCACATGGGAACGCCCTGAGTTCCCAAGGGAATGTGCTACGTTCGTCTGGGCAGACTAAAACCTAATTTTTGGGTCTTGGACCCTATTTAAACACCTTAACTCACCTCCAACCCTCATTTCCTTTAGCCTCCATCCTACCTAACCCTATGAACGAAACCCTAAGCCTCTTGCATGCATTTTGAGCTTACCTTGAGCATTTTGGTATTATTTAAGGTGATTTGAAGAAGAAGGTGTTTAGAGAAGAAGAGAGAGACTAAAGAGAGCTTGTAGATCCAGAGGTTTTACATCATTTCCAGCCTATTGACGGTATAAAGTTCTCATCTTGGTGCTCCTACATCGTATATCTAGGTTCTCTTAGATATTGTCCCTTTTTGGTTTCAAGAATGGTTTTTTATGGTTCGTATTTGTTTATGGACTTAGGGCTGCCACCCATGAAGCTATTTGATTCCCTTAGGCAGGAAAGTTTCCATCTTTAAGGTCCTAATGGGTTCATGCAAGAGTTCTGGCCATCTTTATGGAAGTTGATTGCTATTTCTTGATATTGGGACTTTTGGGTGCATGCAAAGTCATCAAGTCTATGACTTTATGATTTAAGAGGTCTTAAACAGCTTGGATCTATGTTTGGATAGCATAGCTTAAGCATTAAGTGCTTAATGGCCAGTTTTTTTGGAATCAGGACACGAACGCGCTGAGTAGGGCTCGGGACGCGTTGCGTTCCCGCTGAAACTCGTGACCAAGATTTTAAAGGAACGCCCAGCGTTCCACAAGGGAATGCCCTGCATTCGTAAGTCAGTGAGCCTTTTGGGCTATTTCCCTGGACTAGCTGATTATGGGCCTTAATGGGCTATATTATATGTTGGGCTTCAGGGAAGGCCCATTTGAGAAGTTGGGCCCAATTTAGAAAATTGGGCCATAAGTGGGCCGTTAGAGGGCTTGGAAAGACTATATGGAATTGGGCCCATCATGTGATGGATTTGGGCCTAGGTCATGGACCAAATTAGATCAGGGCTTAAATGGTCATTTTACCCTAAGGAGGATTATTGGTTTGTACTAAGTGATATTTTGGTATTGATAGCTCGAGGAATCGAGAGATCAGCAGTTCGACGATATGATGGTTAGCAGCGAGGGGTTATTCTCAGGATTCTACAGTCAGCTTTGTGAGGTGAGTTTTTTTCTAGTAGGAACGGATCTAAGGCACCAATGTCGGCCCGTTTGTGTGTATGTTAGTGTATATCGGACATAGATCCGATGTCGGGGTTAGTTCGATGTAGTTTATATGTTTCGGATTTCGTTCCGATGTCGGGTGATACCCGAGGCAGTAGCGTATATTTAGTTATACGTGTCGTCTTTGTGATACTTGTATGTGCCTGGTAGGGAGATGAGTGTGGGTGAGGACCCGTATCTCATCACTAGTTGAGTGTGGACGGGGTTCCATATCTGTCACACCCCGTTAAAGCCGAAATACGGGGCGTGGCAGTACAAAGGGTCTCATAGCAAAATTTAAAAGACAACACCAACCATAGTATTAAAAATCATTACCAATTTACAATGAGTTTGAACAACCTTTTAAAAGAAATCACAATGTATTTAAAAGTCAACACATGCAAATGCTCCTACAAGTGTTGTGTATCTACATGCCTCTTACCAGATGATTCCTGAAAAAACATGTAAAAAGAGCGTCAACTATAAAAAGAGTTGATGAGTAGTCACATATTAAAAATAATATTGGTTTCATGAATCGTAATCAATTTTTAATAGAAGTTTCCATAAATAAAAGTACATTGCCAAAATGAGTAAATAAGTTTGCATAAACAAAGTTCGTTATCATCATGAGAATTAAAGTATGTTGCCAAAATGAGATGCAAAGTTCATATTCTCATGGGAAATAAAGTTTGCTGCTAAAACGAGTAAACAAGTTTCATTGCTAAAATGAGTATACAAGTTTCATTGATAAAATGAATATACAAGTGTCGTTGCAAACATGTGTATACCAGTTTCATATATGCATAAAGATTCCGTTCATGAGTTCACAACCCAAGCCTAATGACCGAATCGTGCCCTATTGACTATTATGTGTATCGCAAACATAGAGAATAAAATGGTAAAATGCACTCAAGTGAATCGTGCGAGTGAGGAGTTGTCTACCTCCTGATAACGCTATCCATAATAACCATAGGCTCAAAGAGTTAATGATTTGTGTCGAATGATTCCAGGGACTTAACCGCGGTACAATCCTCATGAATTAAAATAACATACACATACATACGAAATATAGCAACCAAGTTTTATATGAGTGAAAATAAATACAACGAACATAAATAGTTTAGGACAAGCTTTTCTACCCCCAAAATATTTAAAAACCGAAAACAGGGGGAGTTGTGAATACTCACAATGTATTGAGATGTTGCAAATGATGCCTTGATCTAAGTTCCACTTATACCACTATCGAATCCTACAATAATGGTATACGCTAGTGAGTATCTAGTCGAAATCTGATGCTAATATACTTACTACTACAGTAAAGTTATACCAATATTGTGTGAAAATTTAATATTGATAAGTTACAAACATTTTTCTGAAATAGTGAAATTTTATAACTCATGTGATTAAGACAATTTTGGATATTAATTTTCCAGATTTTTGTAATATTAATTAAGGGTATTTCAATACATTTAAAGGTGTTTTAATCTCCAAAAAATCCAAAATATTATCAAACAGTTTCCAAAAATTGTCAAACTTTGCATTTTCATTCTAAATACAGTAGAGGTCTTCAAAAACTTATCCCTTGAATTTTTGATGTGATTAACCATTTTTCCATAATTTTAAGCCTTCATAAAAATATAAATTCGTGAAAAATAGCATCCAAATGATAAAAAATTCACAAACTTTTTATAATACTGTCATTGGATATACTTAAGTTGGGAAAAATATAAAAATGGATTTCTAAACTGTTTAACCCAATTTTATGATTTTTGTGCATTTATTCTAATAAAAATTGAAATAAATAAAATTCAATTTCCAAAATTTCCCAAACATTTTGTATTACTGTTATTAAACATTCTTAAGCTGGAAAAATATAAAAATGGATTGCTAAACTGTTTAACCCAATTTTATGATTTTTGTTCATTTATTCTAATAAAAATTGAAATATATAGAAAATAATTTTTAAAATTGCCCAAAATTTTTGTAACACTGTCATTATACATAAAGAAGCTGTGAAAAATATATAATATATTTTTCAATTAGTCTTGTATTTTTCTTTGTTTTATCCTCTTAAATAATCATTAATTAGAGAATAATTATTAAACAGTTAAACTAAATTACCAAACTTTTTGTAAACTTCATTTACAGTGCAAATAATTTGGAAAAAATACCAAAGGTGGTTTTTATCTATTGGAATCCGATTTTGTGGATTGAAGTGTATTTAATCTTAGGAAATAGAAAAAAAAAACTAAACACTTAATAGAAAAGTCATCCAAATTACTATTTAGACTTATATTATATTATAAGATCTTCTGATAAATTTTCATGAATTTTGGATGAGTAGAACTATTTTTACTGTTTTTAGTCAATTATAAATACAAAAATAGGGGAAAAATTGGAATGCATTATGAAAAATTCTAAAAGTATTTTTCTGAGTCTTAAACATAGGTTAGGAGCTGCGAAAATTATTAGATACCCTTTTCACATTTTCTATGATGGGTGTGGGATTTATTGGGGCTAAACAAATATAAAACTCAAAACAACACTAAATAGTAACAAACACCAATGAAACTTAATAAGAGGTGATTATCTACCATAGGGGTCATCCACGAATTAATATAGGATTTATAGATCTAAGAAACTATTTTATATGATTTATGGCCTTGTTTTCTTGTAACAATTTTAGTAAATCAAGGAATTGATAAATACTCTTGGGATTTTTCAAATCATCATATTATCTTACTGGGATTCAGAGGAAATTTGGTTTCGAACAGAAAAGGATTTGTAGATTTTTATATAAATAAAATCATTTACATGCACTATTAACAATGTACTTTTATCTTCAAGCTCTTTAGCTTGGTGTTCATCACATGCATGTCAATTTGAAGACCATGCATGGACATATTTTGTTCATAGTGATCTTTTTAAAGGAAAAACTTGAATGCACAAGGTCGATCAACCTTTAAAACTTGTAAAAAATCCGCATTTTAGGGTTTGACATAGGTTTTGGTCCTTGGATTTCACCATTAAACAACATGCATGTTGTTCTTGGGTGAAACTCTACCACCATCATCATCAAAACTGAAGTGAATGAACATGCACACAAATTTTCTAAGAGAAAGGTGTAGAAGAAGAACGAAATGCAAGAAAATCCATGAAAACTTGAAGAAAATGAAAGAAATTCGTGTTCTAACTTAATGAACACCACTAGGTGATGAAGATTTTGAGTATCTTAAGTGTTATTGGACTTGTTTTCTAGATATTTTCGTGGTTCATAGAGAGAGGAAGAGAAAAAATGTGTGTGTGAGAGTGTGAGAGAGAAATCAGAGAGAGAGAGAAGTGAAAGAGATGGAGTGTGAGAGAGAAGAAGTGATTATGTGTTTTGGGAAGAAAGGAAGTGTCTTGGGAAGAGGGAGAACGGTTTTGAGGGTATAATTCCCTCCCTCTCTTTTAATTTTATAAAAAAATTCAATTCTTTTCTAAATATATCAACTTTTTATAAAATATACACATTGACTTAGTTTTTATGCATAAAACACTTGATTTTTGTCTTATTAATCAAGGGTAAATGTTAATAACTTAATTTTTAGTTTTCCTTTATTGTATTTCATAATAATTATTATGATAAGATAATATCATAAGGTTCATATTTATTTTTATAGGATTTTTAAGGTTAAAGTTTATAAATATGAGTTTTTAGGGCGTTTAGTGTTTTTCGGATTTGGCAAAACTTTAGATATCAAGGTAGATTGAATTTTGCAGGCATCAAATTATTTTTGAGTCATATAACTATTTTAAAGTTATAAATAATGTTTGTAATTCCTATTTGTCGGTTTATTGGCATTTATATGTAGTGGTTTCGAGATTCAAGTGAACTTGAAGAACCAAGTATACTAGTCATAGTTTCAACTTTGACTTAAGTTCCACGAGACTGCGACCTAATTTCTACTACTACCTTAAGTGCGTATTGTGTGTATATGATTTGTAATAGCCCGGATTCCCAGGTATTATTCATTTATTTATTTTTGTTAATTTGTGAGGAGACTCGGCGAGTTGGAGCCTAGACTCGCCGAGTATGATCGCGGATTTGGACGCGGGTTCGCATCCGGACTCGGCGAGTCCAAGAGTGAACTCGGCGAGTCCACGCTGTTTAATGAAACCCTAATTTCCCGGCTCTGAGCCCTATTTAAAGGACCTTATAACCCTTCATTGCGGCTACCTTTGACCTTGAGAGCACCAGAGCATCTGAGAGTCCTTGTGAGTGAGAAAATAGGCCATTGTTCACCATCCTTGTGTGTGTTAGCCAGAAGGGAAGAGGAAGGCCAAGCTAGGAGAGTTGGAGAGCTTGGATCTACTTTCATTTCGGCAGAGGAATCTATTTGAGGTAATATTCAGAGCTTATTCTCGTGTTTTTATTGATATAGTCAAATCTAGGGTTTCTTCATGCCTTGTTTACCTTGTAATTGGAGTGTGAGAGGTCCCATGGGGAATTGGTACCTAGATCTGGACCTTAGTAGGTCTAGAGAGTCCCAAATGCTCTGCTTTATGCCTTTCCTTTTGAGTTGTGGACTTAGGCTACCATTTTGGATGTCCTTTCACCAAAAGAAGCCTTGTAGGCGTTGCATGGTAGCCAAGATTGTAACTTTACGTGATAAATGTGCTTGGAAGGACTGGATCTATGAGTTACTGGAACGAATCTGACCTCAGGAGTGAGTTTGAGTTCATGCATGGCATAGACTCGCCGAGTCCGAAGAACAGACTTGGCGAGTAGCATGAAGATTATCCATAACCACTCAGCGAGTGGTCTTACCGAGTTAAGGGTTGACTCAGTGAGTCAGGGAGAGTCAGAGAGGGTTGACAGGTGGACTGAGTAAAGCTGGAACTTGCCGAGTTGTTCTTGAGACTCGGCAAGTTGAGTTGTGGTGGCCCCGCGATTCATGCCAGGTGGAACTCGTTGAGTTAGGGAAGTACTCGACGTGTTAAGAGAGGATCCTAGGGAGTCAGTGAACATGTATAGACTCGCCGAGTCGCTCTAGTGCACTCGCCGAGTCCGGTCAAAGTTGACCATTGACCGTTGACCGTCGACCGTTGACCAGAGTTGACAAGTGTTGACTTGATAGGGGTAGTCAACCTTAGTTGTGAAAGTGTTAATTAGAGATATATGGTGTTATAGGAGGATTATAGCTCGGAGGATCGAGCGCAAGTGATTTCCGGGATTTGCGAGTTATCGAGATATGCGAGGTGAGTCTTCTCACTATACTTTACCTTGAGTAGGTAACCAGAGTTATGTGACAGAGTATTTGTATGCTATATGTATGTTATATGTTGTACTGCATTATTTCTATGTGATTTATGTTGTGCATGTTTATAGAGTTGGAACCGGAAGGTTCCCAGAGTTAGAACCAGAGGGTTCACAGAGTAGGGTCCACGGACCCACAGAGTTATAGCCTCAAGTGGCTAACATGTGTTATGCGTGGTATTTTGGGGGAACTCACTAAGCTTTGTGCTTACAGTGTTGGTGTTATTTGTCTCAGGTACTAGTGATGACCGTGGGAAGGCGCCGGCATGATCAGTACACACACATGGGATTTTTTTGTTATGTGATCTTGGGATTCTTTGTATGACATGGATTGGAGTTTCAAACACTAATGTTTTATTAAAATTAAATGAATATGTTTTTATATTATGAGAAAAATTATTTTGAAATTTTCGGTGTTACAAGTTGGTATCAGAGTCTTGGTTTGAGGGATTCGAGTACACCTTCGGGCGTATTTGAACTCAAACTGAGGATTTGAGAAGTATTTCCAAAAGGAGTAAAAGATTTTTTTTTGAAAAACAAAGAGCAGAGTTGTGTGTACGATTTGTCCGCGCCCGAATGGTGATTTCCCAAAATACCCTCATATTTTGTGATTTTGATATTGATATGATGTATTCTCATGCTAGAGTAGACTAGGTACTCCTATTAGGACTAGAGTGGCCTGATTTGTGAAGCCTTAGCCTAGGGAGAGGTCAGCTGCTATGAGATGCTTGAGAGTGAGTAGGTAGCAGCGAGGGGCTTATGAGAGATCTGTTAGATAATGGATTGTGCATGATAGAGTACTTGGAATTTGGGATCCGAAGAGGAGGACTCGAGGTGTATTCTGATACGGTGCGAACAGTAGTATTGGGCCCGTACTACTGAAAGCACCGGAGCGGTGTACAACCCAAGTAGGAATCTTTGGAATACCAAGGATCAAGGAGGGATGAGTTGTCGAGTGTGAGTATGCTCGAATGGATTCTAATTTATCGTATGTTGTATTTCAGAGGTAGATCATGGTGAGGACACATCTGATTCCTGAGAGCAGCGAGACCAGTGATGAGGAGATCCGCCGGATCATCCATGAGGAGGTGGCTGCGGCCATCATGGCAGAGATACCAGAGATGTTCGGGTCTATTAAGACCACGTTGATTGAGACCTTCGACGAGCGTTATGCCGCTGTTTCTGAGGCTGCTGTTGCAGCGGCTACCGCAGCTATTGCTGCCGAGAGGCCGCAAGGTGGTGATGCGTTGCTGTTCCGAGAGTTCAGCAACACAAAACCACCAGAGTTTGATGGGACCCAGGACCCGGTGGCGGCTATGAGATGGATTTCTGACATAGTGGGGTGTTTCTTCACTTGCTCATCTCCTGAGCATTTGAAGGTTCGGTTCGCGCTGAACCAGCTTCGCTTGGGAGCAAAGGACTGGTGGAAGTTTGTGACGGCGCACTTTACGCCTACTGAGCTTGCGCCAGTGATCTGGGAGAGGTTCACTGCCATGTTCCGAGATGAGTACGTTCCCCAGGTGGAGAGGGAGCGTTTGGCCCAGGAGTTTCTGACCCTCAAGCAGGGTACTGAGTCTGTTACGGTGATTACCAGGATGTTCCATGAGAGGGCGATGTTCTGCCCTGAGCACGTGTCCACGGAGCAGGCACGTATGAGCTGATATTTGAGTATCTTGAGGCGAGACATTCGGGAGTTTGCGGAGAACTCCTCGTACCGGACATTTGCCGAGCTTCAGGGAAATGCCCGGAAGAGGGAGATTGAGCTAGAGACTCAGGCCAGGGAGGAGGCGGAGTCTCAGGGGAGGGATCGGTGACCGGCGCAGTCTCAGCCGACAGCCAAGCGGGCCAAGCCCGCTGATCCCAAACCAGGGAGCCAGAAGGGCCGCACTTGTGGGAAGTGTGGCAAGGTTCATGATGGAGTCTATAGAGCGGGATCTTGTTACAAGTGTGGCAAGGAGGGGCACATGGCCAAGGACTGCCCCAAGGGGTTTGCGGTGTGTTTTCACTACAACCAGACCGGACATCGGAAGGCAGAGTGTCCGCAATTGCGAGGATCACCTCAGGGAGCTGCCCCTGCCACCATCAGAGCTACCGAGAGTCGGCCAGTGAAGGCCGAGGCGCCGAGATCACGAGGGAGAGCTTTTCAGTTGATCGCGGAGGAGGTCCGCGGAGCACCCGATGTCGTGGCTGGTATGTATTCTTTCGTGTATTTATTTTGATGTTGAGACATTATGCTTATATTATGTTATGCGTAGGTACTTTTCTTGTGAATTCTGTACCTTCCTTGGTGTTATTTGACTCGAGTGTGAGTCGGTCTTTTGTATCTTTGGCTTTTAGTCAGCATATCAGTGTTAGTCGTGAGGCGTTGGGTCGGCCTCTGAGAGTTTCCATAGCTGACGAGAGGGTGATATATACCACGGAGGTTCTCCGAGGGTGCATAGTCGAGATTTTCGGTGTTGAGTTCCCGATTGATCTGGTTCCTATTGCGATGGGTGATGTTTGTGTCATTGTGGGCATGGACTGGTTGAGCAGATTCGGTGCGGTTATCGACTGCGAGCGACAGCTGGTGACCATACGAGACCCTAGTAGGGGATTTCTTACGGTGTACGGCGAGGGTACCCGTTGTGGATCAGCGTTTTGTTCGGCCGCTAGGGCAAGGCAGTGTCTATAGCAGGGCTGTAAGGGTTTTGTGGCGTATGTGATGGATACACGGGTGGATTCCGAGAGACCAAGGTCTGTTGAGGAGGTTCCAATAGTGCGTGAGTTCCCTGATATATTTCTTGAGGAGTTTCTAGGTGTGCCTCCTTTGAGGCAAGTGGAGTTTAGTATCGATTTGGTTCCGGGGGCCGCGCCTATCGCTAAGGTGCCTTATCGCCTTGCACCTCTAGAGATGCAAGAGTTATCCTCGCAGCTTTAGGAGCTGCTGGGAAAGGGGTTTATTCGGCCGAGCAGCTCGCCGTGGGGAGCACCTATCCTGTTCGTCAAGAAGAAGGATGGTTCACACCGGATGTGCATTGATTACCGGGAGTTGAACAAGCTGACGGTCAAGAACCGTTACCCGCTGTCGAGGATCAACGATTTGTTCGATCAGTTGCAGGGAGCATCTTGGTTCTCCAAGATCGATTTGAGGTCTGGATATCATCAGGTGAGGGTGCGAGATGTGTACGTCCAGAATACAGCGTTCAGGATGCGTTATGGGCATTACGAGTATGTGGTGATGCCTTTTGGGCTCACCAATGCCCCGACAGTGTTCATGGATCTCATGAACCGATTGTGCAAGCCGATGCTGGATCGGTCGGTGATTGTATTTATCGATGACATTTTGGTATATTCGAGATCTAGAGAGCAGCATGAGGAGCATTTGAGAGAGGTTCTCGGAGTTCTGAGATCAGAGAGGCTTTATGCCGAATTCACTAAGTGTGATTTTTGGTTGCGGGAGGTCCAGTTCTTAGGACATCTCGTTAACCAGAAAAGGATATTGGTCGACCCGGCCAAAGTAGAGGCGGTGATGAGTTGGGAGGTGCCGAGGTCACCCTCCGAGATCAGGAGTTTCCTAGGGTTGGCAGGGTATTATCGTAGATTTATCAAGGATTTCTCTAAAATTGCAATGCCACTCACCAGGTTGACCCGGAAGGGTGTTGCTTTTCCATGGGGCCCCGAGCAGCAGGCCTCCTTTGAGACACTTCGCCAAAGGTTATGCGAAGCCCCGGTGTTAGCCCTCCCGGAAGGGATGGAGGACTTTGTTGTATACTATGATGCATCGATTTTGGGGTTGGGGGCGGTGCTGATGCAGAGACGGCATGTGATAGCATACGCGTCGAGGCAGCTGAAGCCTCATGAGACGAGATATCCCACCCATGATTTAGAGCTGGGGGCAGTGGTGTTCGCCCTCAAGATTTGGCGTCACTACCTGTATGGGGTTCGGTGTACGATATACACGGATCACAAGAGTTTGAAGTATTTGATGGATCAGCCCAACCTAAATATGCGACAGAGAAGGTGGTTGGATGTGGTCTAGGATTATGATTGTGAGATCCTGTACCACCCAGGCAAGGCTAATGGTGTTGCCGATGCACGGAGCCGCAGGGCGGAGAGCACCTCGCTGCGGGATGTATGTTTGAGATTGACCGTGATAGCTCTAGTGTTGGACGCCATTCGTGGGGCACAGGCTGAGGCTGTGCAACCTGAGATGCAGAACAAAGAGCGGGTTGTTGGTTTGGTTTCGGAGTTCGTTACTGATGGTTGGGGGCTTATGACATTTCAGGGGCGTATCTGGGTGCCGTTTGTGGGAGGAATGCGTACCATTTTGATGGAAGAGGCTCATCGGTCGAAATTCTCGATCCATCCTGGGGCCACTAAGATGTATTTGGACCTGAGAAAGGAATATTGGTGGCCCTATATGAAGAGGGATGTTGCGTGGTTTGTTGAGAGGTGCTTAACCTGCCGTAGGGTTAAGGCCGAGCACCAGAGACCGCATGGTAAGTTGCAGCTGTTGGAGGTTCCCGAATGGAAGTGGGAACAGATCACCATGGATTTTATCACCAAATTGCCGAGGACTGCCAGGGGAGTCGATGCAATTTGGGTGATTGTGGACAGGTTGACGAAGAGCGCTCACTTTCTTGCTATCAGCGAGAGTTCTTTAGCAGAGAAATTGGCAGAGGTGTATGTAAGGGAAGTGGTGTCACGACATGGAGTGCCGATCTCGATTGTTTCAGACCGTGATGTACGCTTCACTTCCAGATTCTGGAAAAAGTTTCACGAGGAGTTGGGTACTAGACTGCATTTTAGTACCGCATATCATCCCCAGACAGACGGTCAGAGTGAGCGGACGATTCAGACGCTCGTGGACATGCTCCGGGCATGTGTGTTGGATTTCGGGGGAAGTTGGGATGCATATTTTCCCTTGGTAGAGTTTTCCTACTACAACAACCATCATTCGAGCATTCGTATGCCGACCTTTGAGCTGTTATATAGGAGGAAGTGTCGGGCCCCCATTTTTTGGGGAGAGGTTGGACAGCGTGTGATGGGTAGTATAGAGATCGTGCTTCAGACGACAGAGCAGATCCAGCAGGTCAGACAAAGGTTGTTGACCGCTCAGAGACATCAGAAGAGTTATGCAGACACACGCCGGTCCAAGCTTGAGTTTCAGGTCGGCAACCTTGTGCTCCTGAAGGTCTCTCCTTGGAAAGGAGTGATTCGATTCAGGAAGAGGGGCAAGTTGGGGCCCCGATATATTGGTCCATTCCGGGTAGTCGCGAGGGTAGGCAGGGTAGCCTATCGTTTGGATTTGCCAGCAGAGTTGGGTCTGATTCACGACACTTTCCACGTGTCGCAATTATGGAAGTGTATAGCCGATGAGTCGGCAGTGGTTCCATTAGAGGATATTCAGGTGGATGCGAGCCTGAATTATGCTGAGAGACCAGTGCAATCAGAGATCAGAAGGTCAAGGTTCTGTAGAACAAGGAGGTACCCTTGGTTTTGGTTCAGTGGCAACATCAGAAGGGGTCTGAGATGACTTGGGAACCAGAGCGTGAGATACGTGAGCAGCATCCGAAGTTATTTGCAGAGCGAGACTTCGAGGGCAAAGTCTAGTTCTAGTGGGGGAGAATTGTAACAGCCCGGATTCCCAGGTATTATTCATTTATTTATTTTTGGTAATTTGTGAGGAGACTTGGCGAGTTGGAGCCTAGACTCGCCGAGTATGATGGCGGATTTGGACGCGGGTTCGCGTCCGGAGTCGGCGAGTCCAAGAGTGGACTCGGCGAGTCCATGCTGTTTAATGAAACCCTAATTTCCCGGCTCTGAGCCCTATTTAAAGGACCTTATAACCCTTCATTGCGGCTACCTTCGACCTTGAGAGCACCAGAGCATCTGAGAGTCCTTGTGAGTGAGAAAAGAGGCCATTGTTCATCATCCTTGTGTGTGTTAGCAAGAAGGGAAGAGGAAGGCCAAGCTAGGAGAGTTGGGAAGCTTGGATCTACTTTCATTTCGGCTGAGGAAGCTATTTGAGGTAATATTCAGAGCTTATTCTTGTGTTTTTATTGATATAGTCAAATCTAGGGTTTCTTCATGCCTTGTTTACCTTGTAATTGGAGTGTGGAGGTCCCATTGGGAATTGGTACCTACATCTGGACCTTAGTAGGTCTAGAGAGTCCCAAATGCTCTGCTTTATGCCTTTCCTTTTGAGTTGTGGACTTATGTTACCATTTTAGATGTCATTTCACCAAAAGAAGCCTTGTAGGCGTCGCATGGTAGCCAAGATTGTAATTTTACGTGATAAATGTGCTTGGAAGGACTGGATCTATGAGTTACTGGAACGGATCTGACCTCAGGAGTGAGTTTGAGTTCATGCATGGCTTAGACTCGCCGAGTCCGAAGAACAGACTCGGCGAGTAGCATGAAGATTGTCCATAACCACTCAGCGAGTGGTCTTACCGAGTTAAGGGTTGACTCAGTGAGTCAGGGAGAGTCAGAGAGGGTTGACAGGTGGACTGAGTCAAGCTGGAACTCGCCGAGTTGTTCTTGAGACTCGGTGAGTGGAGTCGTGGTGGCCCCGCGATTCATGCCAGGTGGAACTCGTCGAGTCAGGGAAGTACTCGACGTGTCAAGAGAGGATCCTAGGGAGTCAGTGAACACGTATAGACTCGCCGAGTCGCTCTAGTGCACTCGCCGAGTCCGGTAAAAGTTGACCATTGACCGTTGACCAGAGTTGACAAGTGTTGACTTGATAGGGGTAGTCAACCTTAGTTGTGAAAGTGTTAATTAGAGATATATGGTGTTATAGGAGGATTATAGCTCGGAGGATCGAGCGCAAGTGATTTCCGGGATTTGCGAGTTATCGAGATATGCGAGGTGAGTCTTCTCACTATACTTTACCTTGAGTAGGTAACCAGAGTTATGTGACAGAGTATTTGTATGCTATATGTATGTTATATGTTGTACTGCATTATTTCTATGTGATTTATGTTGTGCATGTTTATAGAGTTTGAACCGGAAGGTTCCCAGAGTTAGAACCAGAGGGTTCACAGAGTAGGGTCCACGGACCCACAGAGTTATAGCCTCAAGTGGCTAACATGTGTTATGCGTGGTATTTTGGGGAACTCACTAAGCTTTGTGCTTACAGTGTTGGTGTTATTTTTTTCAGGTACTAGTGATGACCGTGGGAAGGCGCCGACATGATCAGTACACACACATGGGATTTTTTTGTTATGTGATCTTGGGATTCTTTGTATGACATGGATTGGAGTTTCAAACACTAATGTTTTATTAAAATTAAATGAATATGTTTTTATATTATGAGAAAAATTATTTTGAAATTTTCGGTGTTACATGATTCATGAAAAGGTGCTCGAGTCAAAGAGTGACCCGAATGTGGATACTCTCTACAGTTAAGTAGTTGTAGAAGTCACATAACAATGTGAAATCTAAGTACATTATCCATTGATTCTACTTGTTTCCTAGTTTTTAGTAGGTTATAACTTAGCATCTAGTTACAAAGTCTAGTATGTATCGTGCCTATATGTGCAACTAAGTTTATTCAAATCTAGTACCAACTCAAATTTTGACGGTTGTCACAGTCTGCCCCGGTTGAAATAATTTTGTCCCAAAATTCAATTCATGACGTATTCTATTAGAACTCAGTTGAAAACAATAGTATATTTGGAGAGGTGGTGTCTTGAAAAGATCTATAATTAATTTGGGTGAATTCCTTAAGGGAAGAGCCCAATTCTTTATCTATAATCAAATTAATGTTTCCTTAATTCGAGTTATGTCGTCTAGATTGTGGGAAATTAGGATCATGGAAATCATGATCCAACCATGGCGACCTAGTTGAAAAGATCATCTAATTAGATAGTATCTGACTTAAAAGTGCGTCACAACTTTTGCTAAAGCACCAATTGCACTGAGCATTAAATCCGCATTGATTCTTAAGTCGCATTCTAAATCAACACTAAGTGTAAATTCTCCATCGAATAAAGAAGGGATTAAGAACAATTTTTTCACTTCCGGGTTGGCTACTAAATCTGGAAAGTACATATTCCGAAATATGAAGGGCTAGCACAAATGAAAAAGAAGCGATCGACGGAAAGTTCCTAAATATACACACTATGGGTAAGCAACGAAGTTTTGGTACCTCTCGAATGTAAAGGCTATTTAAGTTACGTTTATAAAATAAGTTACGAAATGATCGAGGATTTCTGAAGCAATATTTACTACCACAGTCACTCTTACTATAATAAAACAATATTCGAAGAATATAGAGGCGATGCAAGTTTATGATAAATTAAATCACCTTGTCTAGATAGCAATTTGAGTGATTAGAAACGATAAGTAATCTCACTATTATCAAAATATTTAATAATTCCAAGATAATGAAGATACATGAGTGGCGATGAAACGAAGTAGTAAAATAATAAAAAAAAAATTAAAGTTAAAGGTTTAAGTCGTCATTAAGAGAATTTTTTATTGAAATATTGATATTACGCTTTTTGAAAAATTTACTAATTGTCTAAGTCAAGTCAAATACAAGTTTATGAGGAGTCAGAGTATTTATGAAAACATGCTTAAAGAGTTTAGGAACTCACTGGAATTTGAAAAGTAGAATGATGTTTTAAGAAGTGAGTAAGAATATCGATCATCAAAAATAGTGCATTCTTAATTCAGTGATTGTACCAAAAACAATCATTTGAAGGATAGATAATCGTAACATTTAAAAAAAAATATATATGTATCTTTTAGGAAGAAGAAACATAAGAAAATTTATCCTTCACATATACTTTCTGGTTTTAGAAAAATATGATAAGCGTAAGGGTATTCATCTTGTGTATTAATTATAAGGAAAAATACAAGGAAAATTGCATTTTAAATCAAGTTTCCAAATTTATAACGAAATAGAAAATGTAAATACAAATTACTTACTTACTCTAGATTTCATAATAAATATAAAAAGTATGTGATAAAAGGCGTAATTGGATATATTACAATTGACTAAATCAAAATTATGTCTCACGACTATACACGTATTAATTGCTAAAAACGAAAGGGTGGACTTCTAGTCTGTATGTGTACGGACATGTTACCAAGAGAAGAAAAATAGATAGAAACAAAGTTAGACAATGTATTATGTTATTATTATGGGTGTTCGTGATCAGAAATCAGAAGGAGAGCAACAAATCAAGTGCGGGGGAAAGAAAAAGGAAGTTAGCAGCAATATTTGCTATTGTTAAATTTTTAAGATCAAGTATTATATGTAGATATAAAGCTAGGATGAGATTTAATTTGAACTTCAATCCTTGATATATTTTGATGATTAAATAGACATGTGGAAGTTTTAAAGTGTTTGCCAAAAATCACGAGTTATCTTATTGAGTTAAACTCCATTTGTGAAAAAGAAGAAGCACTACAAATGGTAATTGAAAATTTGACAATTTTTCCCTTTTAGACTGAAGTCCAACAATGGGTAAAGTGGATAAGATAAAGACTCAATATATTTAGATGAATAATTGTGCGTTGTCGAAAGTGTGTCATTGGAAGCTTAAAAGTGAACACTAAGTTTTGCAATACTGTAAATTTTAGAAACTTTATAGGTTGTAAAACAACTTTGAAATTAAAATAAACAAATGAGGTGTGTTTCGAAATGTAGGCATCAGTGATGTCTTGTAAACATGTTTCAAGTAGAAATTTGCATAAATATCATGTTAGGTTACAAGAAAGCACATTTAAGCAAAGTACAATGCCTAAATGAGATAGTGGTCAAAAGAGTCAAAACAAAAGTGGTTTGAAAGATCTGACGAGGCTTTTACACATAATATGAACTTCAATGTCATATGTTTAAGTTTTATAGCATAGAGTTTAAACACTTTTATAAAAGAAAATGTTTCTATGTTTTTCGAAAACGTGCCAAAATGGTAAGCAAGGGTTAAAATGGTTTATATGTCCTTAAAATCACCTTTATCCATTGAAATGAATTTGAAATGAAATTGAAATAGCAAGGTTAAAACCAATATTGGTTAAATTGATTTTTGAAGAAAAGTTTTAAGTTAAAGCAAGTTGTTAAGAGATATGGCTTACATTGTTAGGAAATGTCTAGTAAGTTGTATGAAGTGGTTATAAAGTATTTTATTGATGATAAATAAAACTCATGAAGCAAAATAACTTTTCGATGGAAGATTTAGAAGTAAGGAATAGGTAGATTAGTGCAGTTGATCGTACCTAAATACTAAGGCGAGTACAAGGTGAGTATAAGGCGAGTACTGGTGTATTTTCCCCAAATAAAGGACAAGAGAAATTGTTTGAAAAACATTTTATGGTGTCATTGAAGTTTACAACCTTTTATAGAGGTTAAAGGGATATCCTATGTTAAGTTTTAAGCTCAATGTGGGAAACAACCTAGAGCTAAATCGTAGAGTAGTAATAAGGTCTCACGTATGGGTTAAACCTGTGTGTCTCCTCGTGTGTCGAATTGGGAATGCTCTCCAATGGTATCCAAGTGATTACTTAGTGGCGACTCATCTACCTCCTTACGCGATGCTCCAATTATCATTCGTGTCGATATCGAAACGCTTTTTCCAAGTTGTAAGTACGAAGACGATGAAGAGGTATTGAGGAATAATTGGTATAGGTTTTGACTTAAGATTATTACTAGTGTATATCTAGCTACTAACCTTACATATAAAGTTAATAGCTACTGAGGAATACCCATTCTCAGTACTAAGTGGATTGCTCCTAGAGTGGCTAGTGATATAACCTATGTGGTTAACCTAGCAGTTGAGGGATAGATGTCACAACTAGAAATTTTTGTGCCTTGTAACTGCAGCACTTAAGCCAAATTGTGAATCAAAGACATGAGAGCATGTATGATGCTTACTCTATGACAACAAAATTTCAATCAAACACCTCATACAAGCATTTCAAGTAGTCAATAAGCGATTGGAAACCCTAGAAGTTCTTGTTTAAGTCCATTTTGGACTAGGACTTCCTTATTAGGCCCAATGACCAATAAGCTTCCAATTTGACCATCATGGGCTTAGAATTCTTAAATGGGCTCTAATTGGACCCACTTCTGTTTATTTCAATATTTTGGGCCATATTGGGCCTAGAATGAAATAAATTAATTAAATGAACCATATTGGGCCATAATTAACTCAATTTAGCCCTAATAGGTCATAAAAATCACACTTATAATTATTTGGACCAAACACCACTTAACATAACCATGAAAAAGGGTTAAGCATTAAAGGCCCAAATTCTTTTCTTTTCCTCTCTAATTCTCGGCCCAAGCCCAAAAGGAGAAGAAGAAATTGACTCTTGCATGACACCTGATCTTGGTATGGAAGATATCTAGGTTATTACACTTCAAACATCCATGCCATCTCATGTTTTCATGCAACTCACTTCACAATCACTCTTCTCTCCTCTCTCTCTTGCTCTCGTCCGAGTCCAAGCACACACACACACACACACACACTTTTCATTCACAAATCTCTCAAGAAACTCTCTCATTCCCTCTCCATATTTTCAAGATCTAAGAGGTGTTCAAGGGATTCTTACATAAAAATCATCATCTAAGGTAAGATGTTGCTTATATCCATAAGCTAACTATTTCATTCCATTCAAGAATCATCTCTTAATTCATTCAAACTTATGATTTAGCACCTTAGAAGCATCCAAGTTCGAGATCTTCCAAGAAAGGTTGCTAGGGCCGAATTTTTCTCATTTTTCCTTCCAAAAACCGAAACCACACCCAAGGTGAGCTTCATACCCCCCTTTCTTTTGGTTTTTATGAGTTTTTATGGGGGGGAATACAAGCAAATGTGTAGATCTATGAGTAAATGTATGCTATGTGTGATTTGATGCATGTTTGTGTGTAATATTTTGTGTTGTTATGAATATGTTATCCAAAAAGCATCTAAAAACCGAGATCTATAACATGAGGAATGAAATAAACATAACTTAAACCATTTTACACTAATAAAGTCAAGAAAAATAGTTCATTTGGTTAGGATGAACATATTAGGACATAAAACCCATTTTTGGGCTTAAATTGTCAAAAATACAAACTTAAGGGCCCAAAACGACAAATTATAATTTCTGGAGGTTAAAAAGGGTCCAAACAGTTTCTAAAACAATCTTTCTGAATATCAACATTTTTGAGGGGCTTAAAATGTAAATTTTGAACTTAATGGGCTAAAATGGGCTTTTCGGCCCAATAAGCTCCAATTTGCGAGATTTTTGAATTTGAGGGGTTGGAAATGCAACTTTCTGTAAAACAGGGGATTACAAATGTATTAAAACCATTTCAAAGGTCAAGAATGTTTTTCAAATTCAAAAGGGATCAAAAATGCAAAAATTTTCCATTTTGGGCCAAAACTATAAAAGTTGCGAAAATGGAGGTTCCAACCGAGAAAACTTCATTTTTGAAGGACTTAAGCTGTTTATCAAGTAAATTTGGGCTGAAAATGTCTTTTCAATAAGTTATGATACTAAAGTATCAAGAAAAATGGTTTAAGGACTAAAATGGAAATTCTTTTATATAAAGGACTAAAAGTGCAAATTTTATCCAAGAAGGGTCGTGAAAAGGTAAACTCTTACTTTTAAACAAATAAATCCCTTAAGATAAAACACGAGGTCCACGACTACTGGCGAAACGTAATAACAAATACACTTTCAACACCAATATCGTTACCAAACGTATTGATTCGGTCTCGAATCAATAACAAAACAAAAATCAATAAACAATACTACTTCAATGAACACGCGAGATCTACGAGGAGTCAATATTCAATATTTGGGCTTGAAAGTTTCAAATCGTGCTTGTTGGGCCTTGCTAGCCCAATAACATGATCTTTAGGCCCGAAGGGAACGCGCTTACAGGATAATGGGCCTTCAATGACCTAATTCCATGTAAAAGGACTTCCAATAGCTCTATTGTGCTGTTGGGCCCCAAGGGTCCATTGGTGCTGCTAGCGAAGTCGAGAAGTCAAATGCGAGTCGGGCCAAGTGCTTTTCGCATTCCCGATAGCCTTGAACAACTTGGGGAAATATAAGGGGCTTCGTACCCTCCTTTCCCCTCGGTTGTGGGGCTATGTGAAATCGAGTAGACAAATTCGTGGTGTAAATCAAGAGAAGTCAGGGTGGTTGGATTAAGTGAGTAGTACGGACGACGCCAAAAGGATCGTTTGTAATTGGTAGTTATAAACTAGTCATTTTCATTAATGCATGATTATAACGACTCACGACCCATAATTAATTCAATGTCACCTGGGTAATCAATAACAATTATGGTATCGGTATAACAATAAATAAGACACGTAATTTTATGTTTTGGGAAAACATCGGGTTTTCCCGGGAAGTTCAACACTTTTACCTATGTAATGTATACAAAGTTCAACAGTTATACATGTTTACAAAAATCGACAAGCATACTTACGGAGCTTCACACTTTTTTTTAACCATTTTCAGAAAATATCGGATTTTCTGGGTTTTTGAACTTCACAAAAATCATTTTTCACAATATTACTTATGAACTAACCAACATTTCATATGTTGACGTTTTTCCAAAATACTTCTATTCTCAGGTAATAGGTAAACCGAAGAATAAGTACCAAGTGATGTCATGGTGTTTTGCTAAGAAATATTATCGAACGGTTTATGTTATGGAATTGTAATGTTTAAAACAATGTACTGAATGTAAACAATATCAGTTGTAATATTTCAATGCATGGTGATGAATGATGTTATGCTTCATGTATAATCATTGTGATGGTATTCAATTAAGTCACAATATCCCTCAGACGTTTCCGCCGTCTGGTTCGGGGGTGTGACAATAAGAATATTTCTAAATAAGACATTGTGGTAAAAGTGCACTTAGATTCTAAGTGTATCTAGATGAATGCCTATAATATGCAATGCTCGTACACACACGAATTTTTGTTTTCAAAATTTCAAGTCAAAAATCGTTTTGAACATAATTCTACTATAACCGTTTCTAGCCTTGCATTTATTTTCCTTAATTAAGCATAGTTGGACACACTATACCTAACTAAAGTCCAATAATGCATACTCGAATTAGTTATACCAGTAGTATGTTTAGTATTTTAAGAACGTTTTGTATTTTGTTGGCTACAATTGTGGTTCTCCAAAGGAAAACCGGTATTCTCTATAACCTTCGGCTTTGATACCATTTCTGTCACACCCCACTAAAGTGGAAATACGGGCGTGACAGTACAAAGGGTCTCATAGCAAAAGTTAAAAGACAACACCAACCATAGTATTAAAAATCATTAAAAATTTACAATGAGTTTGAATAAACTTTTAAAAGATACTACATTGTATTTAAATGTCAACACATGCAAATGCTCCTACAAGTGTTGTGTATCTACATGCCTCTTACTAGATGATTCCTGAAAAAACATGTAAAACGAGCGTCAACTATAAAAATAGTTGGTGAGCACTCACAGATTAAAAATAATATTGGTTTCATGAATCGTAATCGAAGTTTTAATAGAAGTTTCCATAAATAAAAGTACATTGCTAAAATGAGTAAATAAGTTTGCACAAAAAAAGTTCGTTGTCATCATGTGAAATAAAGTATGTTGCCAAAATGAGATGCAAAGCTCATATTCTCGTGGGAAATAAAGTTTGTTGCTAAAACAAATAAACAAGTTTTGTTACTAAAATGAGTATACAAGTTTCATTGATAAAATGAATATACAACTGTCGTTGCAAACATGTGTATACCATTTTCGTATATGCATAAAGATTCCATTAATGAGTTCACAACCCAAGCCTAATGACCGAATCGTGCCCTATTGACTATTATGTGTATCACAAACATACAGAATAGAATGGTAAAATGCACTCAAGCGAATCGTGCGAGTGAGGAGTTGTCTACCTCCTGATAGCGCTATCCATAATAGCCATAGGCTCAAAAGAGTTAATGAGTTGTGTCAAATGATTCCAGTGACTTAACTGCGATACAGTCCTCATGAATTAAAGTAACATACACATACATACGAAATATAGAAACACAGTTTCATATGAGTCAAAATAAATACAACGAACATAAATAGTTTAGGACATGTTTTTCCACCCCAAAACATTTAAAAACCGAAAACAGGGGGAGTCGTGAATACTCACAATGTATTGAGATGATGAAAATGATGCCTTGATCTAACTTCCACTTGTACCACTACCGAATCCTACAATAATGGTATATGCTAGTGATTCTCTAGTCGAAATCTAATGCTAATATACTTACTACTACAATAGAATTATACAAATATTTTGTCAAAATCTAATATTGATAAGTTACAAACATTTTTCTGAAATGGTGAAATTTTATAACTCATGTGATTCAGACGATTTTGGATATTAATTTTCCAGATTTTTGTAATATTAATTAACGGTATTTCAAGACATTTAAAGGTGTTTTAAACTCCTAAAAACCCAAAATATTATCAAACAGTTTCCAAAAATTGTCAAACATTACATTTTCATTCTAAATACAGTAGAGGTCTTCCGGAAATATTCCTTTGAATTTTTGATGTGATTAACTATTTTTCCAAAATTTTAAGCCTTCATAACAATATAAATTCGTTAAAAATTGAATCCAAATTATAAAAATTCACAAATTTAAGTTTATTTAATATTAGAAAATAGAAGAAAAATAGCATACTAAATAGAAAAGTCATCCAAATTTTTATTTAGATTTCTAATATATTATAAGGTCTTTTGGTAAATTTTCATGAATTTTGGTTGAGTAGTACTATTTTTCCTGTTTTTAGTCCATTATAAATATGAAAATCGGGGAAAAATAGGAATGCATTATGAAAAACTTCTAAAGTATTTTTCTGAGTCTTAAACATGGGATAGAAGCTGCGAAAGTTATTAGATACCCTTTTCACATTCTATAAATTGGTTGTGTGATTTATTGGTGCTAAACAAAAAGAAAATTCAAAACCACATAAACAGTAACAAAAGCTGATGAAACTTAATGAGAGGTTATTATTTACCACAGGGGTCATCCACAAATTTATATATGATTTATAGACCTCATAAAGTATTATATATGATTTATGGCCTTGTTTTCTTGTAACAATTTTAATAAATCAAGGAAATGATAAACACTCTTGGGATTTTTTAAATCCTCATATTATATTACTGGGATTATGAGGAAATTTTGTTTTGAACATAAAAGGATTTGTAGATTTCTATATAAATAAAATCATTTACATGCACTATTAACAATGTACTTTGATCATCAAGCTCTTTAGCCTTGTGTTCATCACATGCATCACGGTTTGAAGACCATGCATGGACATATTTTTTTCATAGTGATCTTTTCAAAGAAAAAACTTGAATGCACAAGGTAGATCAACCTTTAAAACTTGTAAAAATCCGTATTTTAGGGTTTGACATAGGTTTTGGTCCTTGGATATCACCATTAAACAACATGCATGTTGTTCTTCGGTGAAACCTTACCACCATCATCAGCAAAAATGAAGTGAATGAACATGCACACAAACTTTATAAGATAAAGGTGTAGAAGAAGAAGGAAATGCATGAAAATCCATGAAACTTGAAGAAAATGAAAGAAATTCGTGTTCTACCTTAATGAACACCACTAGATGATGAACATTTTTAAGTATCTTAAGTGTTCTTGGACTTGTTTGCTAGAAATTTTCGTGGTTCATAGAGAGAGGAAGAGAGAAAATTTATGTGTGAGAGGAGAGAGAGAGAGAGAGAGAGAGAGAGAGGTGAAAGAGATGGAGTGTGAGAGAGAAGAAGTGATTATGCATTTTGGGAAAAGGGGAAGTGTCTTGGGAAAAGGGTGGATGGTTTTGAGGGTATAATGCCCTCCCTCTCTTTTTATTTTATAAAAAAAATTCAATTCTTTTCTAAAAATATCAACTTTTTATAAAATATACACATTAACCTAGTTTTTATGCATAAAACTCTAGATTTTTAACTTATAAATCAAGGGTAAATGTTAATAACTTCATTTTTATTTGTCGTTGATTGCATTTCCTAATAATTATTATAATAAGATAATATTATAAGGTTCATAATTAGTTTTATAGGATTTTTAAGGTTAATGGTTATAAATATGAGTTTTTAGGGCTTTTAGGGTTTTTTGGATTTTACTAAACTTTAGATATCAAGGTAGATTGAATTTTGGAGGCATCAAATTATTTTTGAGTCGTATAACTCTTTTATAGTTATAAATAATGTTTGTAATTCCTTTTTGTCGGTTTTATTGGCATTTATATGTAATGGTTCCGAAATTCAAGTGAACTTGAAGAACCAAGTATACTAGTCATTGTTTCAACTTCGACTTAAGTTCCACGAGACTCCGACCTAATTTCTACTACTACATCAAGTGAATACTTTGTGTATATGATTCATGAAAAGGTGTTCGTGTCAAAGAGTGACCCGAATGTGGATACTCTCTACAGTTAAGTAGTTGTAGAATTCACATAATAATGTGAAGTGTAAGTACATTATCCATTGATTCTACTTGTTTCCTAGTTTTTAGTAGGTTATAACTTAGCATCTAGTTACAAAGTATAATATGTATCGTGCCTATATGTGCAACTAAGTTTATTCAAATCTAGAACCGACTCGAATTTTGACGGTTGTCATAATATCTCATTAGTAGTAGAGTAAGGGCGGGGCCGAAGATAGGCGGGGCCTTGAGAGTAGCAGTTATAGTATAGAGATTCTTTATTATGTATTATCATGATTATGTGATAGTGTTTGTATGTGTATAGCGGGCGGGGCCCGAAGACAGGCGAGGCCTAGTAAAAACAGATATGTATACCGAGCGGGGCTCGATGCCAGGCGGGGCTTGATGTCAGATTCGTCCGATGCAAGGCGGGGCCCGATGTAGCGGGCTAGGCCCCATGTTTGTAGTATGTGATTATGTATGGTATACAGTAAATTTGGGAAACTCACTAAGCTTCATGCTTACATTTTTCAATTTTGGTTTCAGGTACTTCGGTTAGCGGAGGGAAAAGCTCGAGATGACTGCATGACACACACCAAGAAGTTTTAGCCTGGGATGTTTACTCTGATAAAAAGAACATTTTTTGAGATGATACTCTTATTTCATATCACTATTTTTGTTTATGAATGAAATGGTTGATCATTATGGGTTTTTATTAATGATTTGAAACAAAATTTTCGGACCGTATTTTTGGGATGTTTCAAGTTGGTTTCAGAGCCTTGGTTTGAGGGATTCAGGCATACTCTCGGGTGTGTCTGAACTCAAACTGAGGACTTGGTATGAAATTTTTTTAAAAAAACCATTTTTATAAAAACAATCTTTAAGATAATAAATGAATTTAGAAAAGAGAAAAGAAGTTTGAAAAAAATAAGAAAAGGGTGTGGTTCATGCAATCAACCGAGCTCAAGTAAGTTCTCCCAAATTACCCATAGATGTTTGTTTAGATATGATACAGTTATCAGAAGTGCATGCTAGATTAGGACTAAGGGTCTAGGAAGGACGGCTTAATTGTTTGTTATGTGTATGAGCTTTATGAGTTGCACGCTATTATAAATTCCTAATAGGTGGATAGAATTGCTTGATTATGTTCTGGTTAGATTTTCCTTTTTGTCTGAATGCTACTTGCTTTGTGCTTTGTGGGACTCTGAGTGATGGGAATTATCCATTAGGTGAATATGTCAAGTCACATGTGACCAGGGTTGAATTATCTCAAAGTGATGGATTTGGCCCTATTACGCAGCTCTCGTTTGTGTCTAATTGTTGTAGGGATGACTCCTTTAATCGAAGGATTATTTGAGCCTCGTCACATGTGATGGTATTCAGAGATTAGGCTCGGGTTCAAGAGCCGAACAACTCAGGCAGCATATGAGAGAGTTTATATCATCTGAGATTACGCACAATATTCTAGACTAGATTCCTATGATCTTTGGTACAGTCAAGGAGGGTATATTAGAAATTTTGGATGAGAGGCTGGGAGCCTTCCGTGCTGCGATGGTGGCCATGATGGGGGCGTGTACACGTACATTTCGAGAGTTCAGAGCTTGTGGAGCTCCAGATTACCAATGGGAAAGGGACCCCATTGCTAGCAGTAGATGTTGGTTGATGTCGCCAACGCTTTTTGCACTAGCTGGTGTCCCGAGGGGGACAAGGTCTGACTCACCTCCTGTATCCTAAAGGACAGAGCGTGTGATTGGTGGGAGGAGGTTGGACATACTGTTGGAGATGATTCCGCATTGGACACTATGACATGGAGTGACTTCTCGTCCAATTTCAGGGCCGAGTTTACACTAGTTATTGAGGTGCAGTAGTTAGCACGGGAGTTTCCAGACCTCCAGCAGACTACTAAGACAGTGGCGGAGATCACCACCAAGTTCAGAGAGAGAGCCCTCCTGGTTCTGATGTATATGGCGGATGAGGAGATGAAGAAGGCTCGGTACCACGAGATGTTGAGGTGCGACATCAGGAAGTTTGTGAGCCTGTCCAGTGGCAAGACACTGGAGGATATGATTGCTCGAGCCAGGGAGAAGGAGATTGACTTAGAGGAAGACAGAAAAAGGAAACCAGTTGAGGTACAGACATCCACATGATTAGGAAAGAGGCCCAAGACATCAGATTCTAGTTCGAGAGGTCATCAGGACCGTAGCTGCTGTGGAAAGTGTGGCAGGACGCACAATGGTGCGTGTAGGAGTGGCAGTGGTGGCGATTCTAGCTGTTTCAGGTGCGGCCAGATCGGTCATTATAGCAGGGATTGTACTGCTACCACCACCTAGGGATCAGACCTGATCTGCTTTCATTGCAGTCAGTGGGGCCACAAGAAGGCCCAATGCCCATGTTTGGCAGCAGCAGGACAGGTGATAGCACCTGCCTCTGCGAATTTGAGGATTACCGATGGCTGTCAGGGCCGGGCAGACGCACCCGCGGTGAGGAGCAGGGCATTCCCGCTGGTTACAGGGGACACGAGCAGCCCCTGATATGGTAGGTGCGTATCATTCCCTTTCCTATCATCTTTTATTTATGATTTTATTGCTATGGTACTGCATCGATGTTAGTAAGTATATTTCAGAATATTATATTTCCTGCTTATGATAAAGTTATTTGACATCTGCATACCATGGATGTTGGAGTAGTAGTTCGAAGATGTTCCCTTAGGGTAGGTTCTCAGTATGTGGTCACTGTAGCAAGTGTGAGTGGGGATCGAGAGGTGCTCTGTTAGTCTTCAAGAGTGGTTCAGATTTGGGATTGGTTAATTTAAAGCACTAGCAATAGTAAGTATCGGTTGTCAGTAGATCGACCATTAGATGGAGAGAAGGATTGAGAATCCTTTCCAAGATGGGAGCTATTAGGATCTAGTTGAATCGAATTGGGGGAGAACTATCCCAGTGGGTAGGAGCACAGGTGAGTACAAAACTGGGATGCATTCGCAACTTTGTTGGGAAAGAAAGCAGCCCAAGTGGTTGTTTGGATAGAGGAGCGCGCGAGTTTCGAGTTTAGGAAAATCTCCAACATTGAGTTCGTGTATTCACGATAGATGATAACTGGTTAGGAACCAGGTTAGAGATCCTCTCAGTAGGATGCAAGTTTAGTCAGGATGTAAGACTGCAGGTGAGCCGTAACATTGTTAGCAGCCAGTTAAGGGGAGTATGGGTGAGGGACCTTCTCTCCTAGTCAACAGAGTGTGGGCGAGGCCCATATCTCCTAGTCAGCAGGGTGTGGGCGAGGCCCGTGTCACCGAGTGAGCAAGATCAGGATCAGGAAAGGATAGTAAGTTGAGATTCGAGGAGGAGTGGGCATGCATAGCCCTAGATAGGTGAGACATGTGGGAGAGGCCGCTTTGAAATCTAGTTGGGTGAGACCCGTGGACGACGCCCATGTACTTATAGCAGTGCAGGTGGGACCTGGTAGAGATCGTAGGGTCGAGGTAGCAGATTGAGGATCCTAGGGCTTACAGAAGCAGAGTGGCGAGGTAGATAAAGCAGTTTTAGATAGCCGAAGCTTCCTTTGGAAGTCGTAGGGAGCGACTAAGAGATAAAGTTTGAGTTCAATAATCGGTGGGAGTCTAGTAATCAAGGTGATGGCAAATTAGTTGGGACCAAGGTGGTCTCGATTCACCCAAAAAACATATAAGAGTTAGCAGGATATTCGGGCAGGGGTAGCGATAGGAGAATTCTTGTATGGATCAATTAGTTGACCGAATGGTGCGACGCCTCTCATAGAAGGGTTAAATAATCTAAGAGGGAATGATTTGATTTTGTTGCGTACCTCTCGTCTGAGTATAACTGTTGCAGGAATGAATCTTTTACTCGAAGGATTATCTGATCCATTTGCTGGGTTGGGCGTTCAATACTAAGGCGTGATAAGAGGAAGGATTCAGTGAGTAGCAGCAAAGAGACAACACTGAGAGTGACTGGAGATTAGTTGCATCAAATGATATGTCCTTCGTAGAGACATGAAAGGTTGTCACTTATGTATAGTGGTGTCATGCCTGTAGATTTGGGCTAGTCAATTTAGAGACGATAATTGTAAAGAAATGACTTTTTGATAGAGGATTATTTAGAATAAATAATCTCAACTAAGTTGTATATGTCACATGGTTTTCGTACATATAAAGAACACTTAAATCCAAGTTATAACAAAGAAGTTATGACCTGTCGAAGTTTCGCAACAAAACGGGCACGACACCTGGAATCATAAAAAGTCTGTTTATGATAAATTATTTTTTAGCCTTAGTGACCTAAAATAAAGTTGTAGAGTAGGTCTCCACCTACGTGTGGATATAAACAATGTCAAAAACGGAGATGGTATGCATAAGTTATGACCTTCTGAAGATGCAACTGTCTAAGGGCATGACACGTGGCAGAAACCCTAGCCGCCTTAAGTCACGACGAGAACATGAAGTTCACGATGTGAAACATGTCAGAGACACTAATTGGGGCTAGAAAACACATGTTAAAGCTACGGGATGAGTCATGGAAGTTCACGACGGAACGTATCATTTTACGATGTGAATGGGCCCAGAACACCTTATAAATAGCAAGTTCGACCCTTTCATTCCTAACACCTTCTACTTTGTTACTCTCTCATTTTCTGAATTCGTTCCGCGTCCAAGCCCGACGATTACGAATTGCCGACTGTTTCTAATTAGATTCTATCAAAGCACGCTACAAGTGAGTGCATAGTTACTTTTATCTTACACATATGTATGAAGTATTTAATATAAATTACGTGTTATGTGTGAATATTATTTGTATTCCAAATATCTATGCTGGATGAATGGTTTATACATGTTTTAAATGATTTAAAATGTGTAGGTATTTTATATCTACGAATATGTTGGGTAGAACATGGGTAGATAAATAATGAGGGATGAAATATGATATAGATGAATATTGGCAACTGCGCAATAACCCTTAGTTGTTTTTGATTTACGTGTTCACCAGTTGTAATCTAAATATTTCCTGGCAGTTGCACCTAATGGATAATATTGGCAGTTGTGCCTAATAGATACAACATAATATTGGCAGCTATGCCTAATAGAGAATGTCATAATCCTAGCAGTTGTACCTAAATGATAATATTGGCAGTTGTGCCTAATAGAGAATGTCATAATCCTGGCAGTTATGCCTAAATGGTAATATTGGAAGCTATGCCTAATAGATAACATTGGCAGTTGTGCCACAGGCAACAATGGACTTTGTGCGTATTCCTTAGGAGAATCCTTAGGAATGAAAAAAAATGAATAATAGATGATTCTTGGGGTAGATCCTTAAGAATAAAGAAGATAATGGGGATGGGTAACTGGGTTGATTGTTTGATGATTAACATAATAATTATATTATTGTAGGTTTAAAACCCTATGTGCTCACCAGGTTTCCAAACCTAACCACTCAATATATTTGTATCACAGGTGTTGATGTGAAGTTAGTTTACACTGAGAGATTTAAAAGAAATGTAGATCACTAGTGTAAATAAATTTAAGTCTGTTTATGCTTATGTTTCTATATTGACCATGACATCCCAAATGTTTTAACATGAATAAAATACATTTCTTCGGAAATTCTTTGATAAAGTATTTATTATGTTTTCCGGGAACAAATTCCACAATATATTTCTTTACAAATATAATCTTATTTTCAAATAACGCATAAACAAATCAGTCCTTTCTGGCTGTGAAATTGGGGATGTCACAGTTGGTATCAGAGCATTAGTTTAAACGAACCAGGATTAAGGATTTATTTCTAGACTTAAACTTAGAATGCTAAGCGATGATCCTGAGGAGTGTGTCTAATATATTTTAGGTAGTAAACCTGAATTGACACAAGCACAAGCTTACTTTAGGATTAAATGCCTTAATTGCTTTTATTTGCTAAATGATTTATGTTATAGCATTATATGCTTTATGATGCTATTATTTGATCGGATCCATGGCCTATTGCCGACCGGATCTGGAAATTTTATATGCTCAGATTTCTAAACGTTTAAATACGGTATTAGAACTGGCATGTAACTTTTCGGAGTAATAAGGAGGATTACATGCCAAAACCATTTATATCTATATTCTTGTCTCGATACACTAAACGCATGCTTCTGTGAACATAGCATCATGGTGAAGACTCATAATGAACTGAGTAAATGGAGGAAATGAGAAGGCTTACGATAGTGAATGATACCTATCGGAAGATATCGTAAGAATGGTATCTTGCCTTTAGAATACATATAATAAAATAACAGTATGTATAGAGGAGTACGGTACATCCGTATGTACACATTTGATTGGCGGGATGATAGAATGGTTGGTGTAGTTCCTAAAATTGTCTTATCGTCTGTCGTTTCCGTCACCAACTGAGTTGAAGCACAATTATGTTGAAGATATGCATGGTGGAAGTCCTAGTAGAGTCTAGGGAAATTTTTAAGATTATTTGGACACATTCGTATGTGTTAAAATGTTTTGTGATTTTAGGAAATAAGAACTTGGGGACTGCGAGACAATACATGGGATGAGTATGAGTAGGTGTGAATGGTAGTTAAGGCCTATGCTACCGGAAGCACATAACTCACACTTGGATCAGGGAAAGTCACAAGGTTACCAAGAAGCTAGTAATTGTTTCCATTTTGTTCAAGTAAGTTGTTACCATTGTTTTGGTAGAGACTAAGAAGATGACTATTATTCCGACCCGAGTGGTCATATCATATCGAGTCCGACTAAGATATGTATTCTATGTGGTTCAGAGATCCAAGTTAGAAGTAGTACCTGACTTAAGCCAGAAGATATAAGTGAAATCGAAGCGACCAATAGAAATATCAACATGTGTATGCCAATTTCATATGTGCATAAAGATTCCATTCATGAGTTCACAACCCAAGCCTAATGACCGAATCGTGCCCTATGGAGTACTATGTGTATCGCAAACATAGAGAATAAAATGGTAAAATGCACTCAAGCGAATCGTGCGAGTGAGGAGTTGTCTACCTCATGATAGCGCTATCCATAATAACCATAGGCTCAAAAGAGTTAATGAGTTGTGTCGAATTATTCCATGGACTTAACCGCGATATAGTCCTCATGAATTAAAGTAACATACACATACATACACAATATAGCAACCAAGTTTCATATGAGTCAAAATAAATTCAACGAACATAAATAGTTTAGGACATGTTTTTTCACCCCAAATCATTTAAAAACCGAAAACAGGGGGAGTCGTGAATACTCACAATGTATTGAGATGATGCATATGATGCCTTGATCTAAGTTTCACTTATACCACTATCGAATCGTGCAATAATGGTATACGATAGTGAGTCTCTAGTCAAAATCTAATGTTAATATACTTACTACTACAATAGAATTATACCAATATTGTGTCAAAATTAAATATTGATAAGTTACAAACATTTTTCTGAAATGGTGGAAATTTAGAACTCATGTGATGAAGACAAATTTAGATATTTATTTTCCAGATTTTTGTAATACTAATTAAGGGTATTTCAATACATTTAAAGGTGTTTTAAGCTTCTAAAAATCCAAAATATTATCAAACAGTTTCCAAAAATTGTCAAACTTTGCATTTTCATTCTAAATGCAGTAGAGGTCTTCCAGAAATTTTCCCTTGAATTTTTGATGTGATTAACTATTTTCCCAAAATTTTAAGCCTTCATAACAATATAAATTCGTGAAAAAAGCATCCAAATGATAAAAATTCACAAAGTTTTTATAATACTACCATTGGACATACGTAAGCTGGGTGTAACATCCATAAATTTTACGCCAAATTTAAACTTTTTTAATCGTAAATAAAAACCAAATAGCATTGTTTACAAAATGTTTTCAAATCATTTTTCCATCAGAGTGTCCCAAAAATCATAACATAAGGATGAGGAGTGGTACGGTCATGCCTTCGCCTTTCCATGATCACCTGAAGTACCTGAAACAATAAACTGAAAACTGTAAGCTCGAGGGATTAGTGAGCTACTCCCAAAATACGAATACCACACTGACAATACGATATTAGTAATAATCAATCAATAACATGCATATTGGGCCATCGGCCTGACTAGACCGCCATACCGGGCCTACAGTCTGTCTGAACCTATCCCGAGCCTTCGGCATGACTAGTCCGCCACTTGGGCCTACAGTCTCCCCGGACCGCTCATAGGGTATGTTGGCCTTCAGTCTCCCCGGACCGCTCATAGGGTATGTTGGCCTTTAGCAGAAAGTAGGACCGCCTCAACCTAACCACCAACAAATAACCATGTGCGCATACTATCACATACATGCATATACAAACATCAAACATATTTGTCATACTAATCATCAATCATAGAATTCTCCTGTAACTAGAGTACCGACCTAGCACGTCACGAACATACCAATCCCTACGGATCATAAGAGCATAACATACTGTCTACCCTGATTCCGATCTAACAAATTATAACCACATGTAACATACCATGACAATAACAATTAAAGGGCCGACCTTTGTGCCGTAGACCCTAACGATATAGTGAGGATAACTCACCTCGCAGATGTCGACACGAAAGGTAAACTCCAACAACTCTCGGATCACTTGACAGAGGCTCTACCACCTCCAAAGGATGCTAGCTGAGGTAAATCCTGCTTCCCACTCCTTCCTTGCTTCAATTTCCTTTGCACTCTTAGCTTCTTCGTCCAATATCCTCTTTTCCAAGCTTCAAACACCACACCAAGGCACACACACACGAATTAGGGTTTTAAGGGGCTCTCAAGGACTGTAAAGAGGCCAAAGGAGGCTACGACCCATTTAAATAGAGGTGCAAACCCCGGGATTTAGGGTTTCCACTGCCAGCTCCTACTCACAAGTCCAACATGGACTCGTCGAGTAGTTCACTTAACACGCGATCCCCCCTCGCCGCTACTCGACGAGTAGGTCAACCAACTCGTCGAGTAGAGCTTAACTCAATGAATCTTATTTACGCAATACCTGAGAATCAGGTCATTACACTGGAAAAAAATATAAAAATGGATTTCTAAACTGTTTAACCTAATTTTATGATTTTTATGCATTTATTCTAATTAAAATTGAAAAAAATAGAAAACAGTTTCCAAAATTGCCCAAACTTTTGTGTTACTGTTATTAAACATTCTTAAGATGGAAAAATAGAAAAATGTATTTCTAAACTGTTTAACCCAATTTTATGATTTTGTGCATTTATTCTAATAAAAATTTAAATAAATAGAAAAGAGTTTCTAAAATTGCCCAAACTTTTTGTAACACTGTTATTATACATAAAGAAGCTATGAAAAAATATAAAAGATATTTTTCAATTAGTCTTGTATTTTTCTTTTTTTATCCTCTTAAATAATCATTAATTTGAGAATAATTATTAAACAGTTAAAGTAAATTCCTAAAATTTTTGTAAACATCATTTACAGTGTAAATAATCTTGGAAAAATACCAAATGTGGTTTTTATCTATTGGAATATGATTTTGTGGATTTAAGTGTATTTAATCTTAGAAAATATAAGAAAAATAGCATACTAAATAGCAAAATCATCCCAATTTTTATTTGGAGTTCTAATATACTATAAGGTCTTCTGGTAAATGTTCATGAATTTTGGATGAGTAGAACTATTTTTATTGTTTTTAGTCCATTATAAAAACAAAAATCCGGGAAAAACAGGAATGTATTATGCAAAATTCTGAAATTATTTTTCTAAGTCTCAAACATGGTGTAGGAGCTGCGGAAATTATTAGATAGCCTTTTCCCATTCTATAAAGTCGTTTTGTGATTTATTGGGGATAAACAAAAAGAAAAATTAAAACCATACTAAAAAGTAACAAAAACCGATGACACTTAACGAGAGGTCATTATTTACCATATGGGTCATACATGAATTTATCTAGGATTTACAGACCTCAGAAATATTTTATATGATTTATGACCTTGTTTTCTTGTAACAATTTTAATAAATCAAGGAAATGATAAACACCCTTGGGATTTTTCAAATCCTTGTATTATGTTACTGGAATTCTGAAGAAATTTTGTTTTGAATAGAAAAGGATTTGTAGATTTTTGTATAAATAAAATCATTTACATGTACTATTAACAATGTACTTTGATCATTAAGCTCTTTAGCTTGGTGTTAATCACATGCATCACGGTATCAAGACCATGCATGGATTTATTTTTTCATAGTGATGTTTTCAAATGAAAAACATGAATGCACAAGGTAGATCAACCTTTAAAACTTGTAAGAATCTGTATTTTAGGGTTTGACATAGGTTTTGGTCCTTGGATTTCACCATTAAACAACATGCATGTTGTTCTGGGGAGAAACCCTACCACCATCATCATCAAAACTAAATTGAATGAATATGCACACAAAATTTCTAAGAGAAAGGTGTACAAGAAGAAGGAAATGCAATAAAATCCAAGAAAACTTGAAGAAAATGAAAGAAATTCGTGTTCTACCTTAATGAACACCACTAGATGATGAACATTTTTGAGTATCTTAAGTGTTCATGGACTTGTTTGCTGGAAATTTTTGTGGTTCATAGAGAGAGGAAGAGAGAAAATGTGTGTGAGAGAGAAATGAGAGATAGAGAGAGAGAGAGAGAGAGAGAGAGAGAGAGAGAGAGAGAGAGAGAAGTGAAAGAGATGGAGTGTGAGAGAGAAGAAGTGGTTATGTGTTTTGGGAAGAAGGGAAGTGTCTTGGGAAGAGGGTGTATGGTTTTGAGGGTAAAATGCCCTCCCTATCTTTTAATTTTATAAAAAATTCAATGCTTTTATAAAAATATCAACTTTTTATAAAATATACACATTAACCTAGTTTTTATGCATAAAACTCTTGATTTTTGACTTATAAATCAAGGGTAAATGTTAATAACTTAATTTTTATTTCTACTTCATTGTATTTCCTAATAATTATTATTATAAGATAATATTATAAGGTTCATAATTACTTTTATAGGATTTTTAAGGTTAAAGTTTATAAATATGAGTTTTTAGGGCTTTTAGGGTGTTTTGGATTTCGCTAAACTTTAGATATCAAGGTAGATTCAATTTTGGAGGCATCAAATTATTTTTGAGTCTTATAACTCTTTTATAGTTATAAATAATGTTTGTAATTCCTTTATGTCGGTTTATTGGCATTTATATGTAGTGGTTCCGAGATACAAGTGAACTTGAAGAACCATGTATAGTAGTCATAGTTTCAACTTTGACTTCAATTCCACGAGACTCCGACCTAATTTCTACTACTACATCAACTGCATAATGTGTGTATATGATTTATGAAAAGGTGTTCGAGTCAAAGAGTGACTCGAATAGGGATACCCTCTACAGTTAAGTATTTGTAGAATTCACATAACAATGTGAAATCTAAGTACACTATCCATTGATTCTACTTGTTTCCTAGTTTTTAGTAGGTTATAACTTAGCATCTATTTACAAAGTCTAGTATGTATCGTTCCTATATGTGTAACTAAGTTTATTCAAATGTAGAACCGACTCGAATTTTAACGGTTGTCACAGTCTCCCCCGGTTGAAAGAATTTTGTCCTGAAATTCAATTCATGATGTATTCTATTAGAACTCAGTCGAATACAATTGTATAGTTGGAGACGTGGTGACTTGAAAATCTCTTTGATTATTTTGGGTGAATTTCTCAAGGGAAGAGCCCAATTCTTTATCTATAATCAAATTAATGTTTCCTTAATTGGAGTTATGTTGTCTAGATTGTGGGAAATTAGGATCATGGAAATCATGATCCAACCATGGCGAACTAGTTGAAAAGATTATCTAGGTAGATATTATCTAACTTAAAACTGCGTTATAAGTTTTGCTGAAGCACCAATTGCACTGAGCATTAAGTCCGCATTGATTCTTAAGTCGCATTCTAAATCAGCACTAAGTGTAAATTCGCCATCTAATAAAGAAGGGATTAAGAACATTTTGTTCACTTCCGGGTTGGCTACTAAATCTAGAAAACACATATTCAGAAATAAGAAGGGATAGCATGAATGAAAAAGAAGCGATCGAGGGTAAGTTCCTAAAGATACGCACTAAGGGTAAGCAACGAAGTTTTGGTACCTCCCGAATGTAAAGGCTATTTAAGTGTCGTTTATAAAATAAGTTACGAAACGATCGAGGATTTCCAAATCAATATTTACTACAACGGTTACTCTTACTATAAAAAAACAATATTCGAAGAATATATATGTTTAGTGAGTCGTTGTCACAAATGGAGGCGATGCAAGTTTATGATAAATTAAATCTCCTTGTCTAGATAGCAATTTGAGTGATTAGAAACGTTAACTAATCTTACTATTATAAAAATGTTTAATAATTCCAAGATAATGAAGATACATGAGTGACGATGAAACGAAGTAGTATATTAATAAAAAAAATAAATTAAAGTTAAAGGTTTAAGTCATCATTAAGGGAATTTTTTATTGAAATATTGATATTACGCTTTTTGAAAAATTTACTAATTGTCTAAGTCAAGTCAAATACAAGTTTATGAGAAGTCAGAGTATTTATGAAAACATGTTTAAAGATTTTAGGAACTCAATGGAAATATAAAAGTAGAATGATGTTTTAAGAAGTGAGTAAGAATATCGATCATCGAAAATAGTGCATTCTCAATTCAGTGATTGTACCAAAACCAATCATTTGAAGGATAGATAATCATAATATTTTAAAAAATATATTTATGTTTTTAAGGAGAAGAAACATAAGAAAACTTATCCTTCAAATATACTTTCCGGTCTTAGAAAAATATGATAAGCATAAGGGTATTCATCTTGTGTATTAATTATAAGGAAAAATACAATGAAAATTGCATTTTAAATCAAGTTTCCAAATTTATAACGAAATAGCAAATGTAAATACAAATTACTTACTTACTCTAGATTTCATAATAAAAATAAAAAGTATGTGATAAAAGGCATACTTGGATATATTAAAGTTGTCTAAATCAAAATTATATCGCAGGCCTATACACATACTAATAGCTTAAAACAAAAGGGTAGACTTCTAGTCTGTATGTGTACGAACATGGTACCAAGAGAAGAAAAATAGACTGAAACAAAGTTAGACAATGTATTATGTTAATATTATGGGTATTCGAGATCTAAAATCAGAAGGAGAGCAAGAAATCAAATGCGGGGGAAAGTAAAAGGAAGGTAGCAACAATATTTGCTATTGTTAAATTTTTAAGATCAAGTATTATATGTAGATTAAAACTAGGATGAGATGTAATTTGAACTTCAATCCTTGATATATGTTTATGATTAAATAGACATGTGGAAGTTTTAAAGTGTTTGCCAAAAATTATGAGTTATCGTATTTAGTTAAACTCCATTTGTGAAAAAGAAGAAGCACTACAAATGGTAATTGAAAATCTGACAATTTTTACTTTTTAGACTGAAGTCCAGCAATGGGTAAAGTGGATAAGATAAAGACTCAATATATTTAGATGAATAATTGTGCATTGTCGAAAGTGCGTCACTGGAAGTTTAAAAGTGAATGCTAAGTTTTGCAATACTGTAAAATTTAGAAACTTTATTGGTTATAAAACTACTTTGAAATTAAAATAAACAAATGAGGTGTGTTCTGAAATGTATGCATCAGTGATGTATTGTAAACATGTTTGAAGTAGAAATTTGTATAAATATCATGTTAGATTACAAGAAAACACATTTAAGCAAAGTACAATGCCTAAATGAGAAAGTGGTCAAAAGAGTCAAAACAAAAGTGGTTTGAAAGATCTGACGAATCTTTTATACATAATATGAACTTCAATGTTATATGTTTAAGTTTTATAACATAGAGTTTAAACACTTTTATAAAAGCAAATGTTTCTAAGTTTTTCGAAAACATGCCAAAATGATAAGCAAGGTTTAAAATGGTTTATATGTCCTTAAAAGCACATCTATCCATTGAAATGGATTTGAAATGAAATTGAATTAGCAAGGTTAAAACCAATATTGGTTAAATTGAGTTTTGAAGAAAAGTGTTATGTTAAAGCAAGTTGTCAAAAGATTTTATTGAGAATATGGCTTACATTGTTAGGAAAGGTCTAGTAAGTTGTATGAAGTGGTTATAAAGTATTTTATTGATGATAAATAAAACCGATAAAGCAAAATGTGACACCCTAGAACTTCTACCTTGTTCAACAATTCAATACTATCAAAGTAGTTAAACTCGTTTCAGCTATCTTTTAGTATTGTTTTGAGCCTATTTGGATGATCTAAAGCCTTGTACAACCGAAGTTTGAATTAGGGATGGGTTGGTTTAAGATTTATGGTTTCAAAAAGGCCAAACACTCCATCAAGAGGAGTGTGTGGCCGCACACCTTCTTGGTGAACACACACTCTGACCGCACACTCTAGCCGCACACTCTGGCCACACACTCTGACCACACACTCTTTTGTGTGGCCTTACACTCCCTTCATACAATCATATGTGATTGTAATACTTCTCCCAAGTGTTTCCTAGTCCCGTAGGGTGTCACTTATCATGATTAGTTGTATTATACACTAATTATATCCATATATGTATCGTTATATGTTAAATAGGGTCCATTTGTGCTCGAGGTTGCACTTGACACCCAACATCCCTAACGATTTTACATTTGAATCACACGTCAAATGGTGAGTTCATACCTCTACATTTTCTGTGTTTTTAATGTTTTCATGGGGGTATACAAGTCAAACTCAAAGTATTTTATTAAGTTTTAAAATTACTAATATAGTCCAATGATTTCCACATTTAATAACATATTTAGGTATTTTATCCTTTTTTTGTAATATGTTGAGCATAAGGGAAACTTCTAATTTGGAAATCTAACTTCATAATTTTCAGAAAGGATTTTAGAAAGCATTTTCCGTATCAACTCTAATAAACTATAATGGGTATAGTTTGGGATAACCCTCTAGGCAGTTTCTACCAAATCAGATTTCATGGATGAATATGTATAAACTATGGCACATTTAGTTTATGATATATGTTTTCTCAGGAGTATAAAGTACATTTATTTAAGGATAATTACTGTTTTATATTGTCTCTAGCTTGTAAACTAGATTATATAGAATTATGAGGCTCTACTTCAATACTCTACCCTTAGGTGTACATGGATAAATCCTTTTAGTATAGCTAGAGTCTCCTGGAGGGAGAGCGTGAGATTTGTGAATAGATCTATTCGGCATTGACAATCTCACACCTGAACTGCTAGCTACTGTTAGGCAGGCATGCCTCGAGTGAACAAATTTCATTTAGCTTAACGCATAAAGAACGTTTGAAAGGTCACTCGGTCATATCAAGCATGGTTATACGACTCGCAAATAAGTATAAACTAACTTTGGTTTACGAACTCAACTCTTCATTGTTTTATTTTGAGTAATAAAACTACTTTCATAAATACACTGATAGTAATCATGGATTTCTAAACTTGCATCTCTACCTCTAGGAAGGTTAACAAGTTTTTAGGGAAAATATGGGATTTTTCCCAGGATAACATCAACATTTCTAAAACTGATGGTTTATTTTCTAGTAATAGATACTCTTTTAACACTACTTTTCATAAGAAAATATGGGATTTTCTTGAGGAACAATTTTCAAAAGAATCAAAGAACATTTTCCACCAAAACTAAATGCTTATGAACTTACCAGCTTTATGCTGATATTCTTTCAAACTGCTTATATTCTCAGGAAATCAGTAGACATGTACTTCTTGGATTTAGATGAGCCGGAGCAATAAGAGTCATGTTTTTATATTATACATACTTTTGGTGTAATTAAATCAAGTTTTAGACTGATGTAAACATTTTTCATACATATACTCTTTGTAATGGTTGTGTTAATATGATTACTATTGTACAATGGTTGTGATGCTAAACATGACGTCCTCCACCCCGAAACGATTCCGTCATCCTGGTTTCGGGGTGTGACAGATTGGTATCAGAGCCCTTGTTTATAGTGAAATAAGTATACCGAACCTTACATGGTATACAACTATAAACATTAAGGGGCCTAAGTGCTCTAAACTAAAAGTATACTTTCAAAAGTATAAATATTTATATAAATAAATAAAAAAAGTATACCAATATACTTGCATACCAGAATCCGTGTCATATGAAGAACAGAACAAAAGTATTTGGATGTTGGGACACTGCGGTTAAACCTGGGCAGTTATGTAATCATGTCTAGGGTTAATATGGCCTAATCAACTATATTCATTAGAGACATGACCGACATGTGCTTGGGAGTGACTATGGTGTTACAGCAAGTCTAAAACTTACCAAGAACAAAAACATCCAACATAAAATACTATAGGAGTATTTTAGGTAGAGCGAAATTCAGTATACATATTCATTCCAAGTGTTGCTACCTCTTTATTCTGATGCGATAACTTACTTGCATTAGTAACCCTTCTTTGCTTATCGCTTAGTGGAACACTTTTTTTTATCAGGATGAGACATATCTTGTTTCATATATCTTGATTTAAATTTAGGGTACTTATCATCCTCTTCTTCCTGATTGTTTCTAGAACAAGATGCCTCCCCGAAGAAGGCCCATCAGAAGGAACAACAACACCCTGCCACCGCCACCTCCACAATTTGATCCTGGCATGTTCTAGGTAGTTGTTACCGCCGCCGTAACCGCAAAAATGGCACAAGTGAACTCTGGTGGGGCTGGAGGTGGAACTGACCCCCAACGGAAAGAAGGATGTCAGGGACATCAAAAGGAGTGTTCCTAAAAGGAGTTCATGATCACAAAACCCAAGTCCTTTGATGGAAATGGAGGTGTTATCGCCCTGACTCAATGGTTTGAGAAGATCAAATCCATCTTCGAATTTTGTGCCTGTTTTGAAGCCAACAAGGTGAAGTTCGCCGCCTACACCTTCACTGACAGAGCTTCGACCTAGTGGAATGGTCAAGTCAAAACCTTAACCTTGCCAGTGGCTAATGCCATGAGTTGGGAAAGACTGAAGGAACTCATGCTTGTGGAATACTGCCCTAGGGGAGAAGCGCAAAAGTTGGAGCACGAACTCTAGAATTTGAAGATGAAGGGTTCTGACATTGCTGCCTACACCGCTAGATTTGTGATTTAGGTCTCCTCTGTCCGGGAATGGTCACCCTAGAAAGCAAGAAAATCGAGAGGTACATTTGGGGATTGACACAACCAACAAAAGGAAATGTCTTGGCTGCTAGACCAACTACATTTGAAAGCGCCAAGGATCTGGCGCAAACTCTGATCGATCATGGAGTCGATCTGGATGAGGCATCAACGGTCACCGAGCCACGAAAGGAGAGTAGTGAGAAGAAGGAGAAATTTTGGAACAAACGTAAGGGCTAGTCTCCACAAGAGCCCTCCAACAAGCAACAAACAGTGGCAGTCCACACTGCTACTACTCCTACTGTTGCTCTAACTGCTACTCCAACCACTCAAGCTCCTATCAGTGGTTATTCAGGGAAACTACCTCTGTGCAAAAAGTGTACCTTTCATCATCACGGACCCTGCCATGATTTGAACTATAACAACTGTGGAAGGAAGGGACACACGACTCGATACTGCAGGGCACCAGTCCAACCAACTAATCCGACTCCTGGAGCGGGTACTAGCCAAGCCTGCTATGGATGTGGGGAAGTTGGACACTTCAAAAGAAACTTCCCCAAGACGGAAATGGGCGGAAATACAGGAAGGGTGTTGGTGATGGGCCAGGAGGAAGCGGTCGCTGATCCTACCGTTGTTACGGGTAAGTTCCTCCTTGACAACTCTTATGCATGCATTCTTTTCGATTCGGGTGCGGAGAGGAGTTTTGTTAGTCATGCATTCAAACACCTAATCAAACGTAACTCTCAACCTTTAACTAAAAAATTCACCGTCGAGATGGCTAACAAAAAGAAAGAGAGCGCTAACGACATATTTATAGGCTGTACTCTTACTCTAGACAATCATTCCTTTCCCATCGACCTTATGCCAGTCTCCATAAAAAAACTTTGATGTCATAATCGGCATGGATTGGTTGAGCCCCAATCATGCTGTTATCCTCCGCTACGAGAAAGCTATCCGTCTCAATCTTCCCTCTGGTGAAGCCCTCACTATTTACAATGATAAACTCAGTTCGAACCTTCGTATCATTTCATGCATTAAAGCTCAGAAGTATTTACGGAAGCAATGCCATGCATTCCTAGCTTATGTTGTTGATGAAATGCAAAAAGTTAAAGACCTCTAGAGCATCCCCGAAGTCTGTAACTTTCCCGATGTCTTTCCCAAAAACCTCCCGGGAATTCATCCCGAGCGCCAAGTCGAGTTTTGAATCGACTTAATCCCCGGAGCTACCCTTGTAGCTAAATCTCCTTATCGCTTAGCACCGGAAAAAATGCAAGAGTTATCCAACCAGCTCAATGAGCTGATCGAAAACGGATTCATAAGGCCGAGTTCCTCACCTTGGGGAGCTCCGATCCTATTCGTAAAGAAGAAAGATGGATATTGCCGGATGTGAATTGACTACCGAGAGTTGAACAAGCTAAGCATAAAAAGCCACTATCCCTTACCCAGAATCGATGATCTCTTCAATCAACATCAGGGAGCCAGTTACTTTTCGAAGATAGATCTAAGGTCAGGGTATCATCAGGTGCGGGTTCACGAGAATGATGTGCCGAAGACAGCATTCCAAGCTCGCTATGGACACTATGAGTTTGTAGTAATACCCTTTGGTCTAACCAACACGCCGACTGTATTCATGGACCTAATGAATCGGGTGTGCTGCCCTTTCCTAGACAAGTTCATGATCGTGTTCATTGACGACATACTTATCTATTCATGGAGCGAAGATGATCATAAACATCACTTGAGACTAGTGCTAGAAACACTAAGGGCGGAGAAACTATATGAGAAATTCTCAAAGTGTGAGTTTTGCATCAGGAAAGTAACTTTCCTTGGTCATGTGGTTAGCGAGGAAGGCATACACTTGGACCCTTCCAAGATCAAAGCGATTGAGAATTTGTCAGCACCAAAGACACCACAGAAATCTGCCAATTCTTGGGTCTCGCTGGCTACTATCGCAGGTTTATCCAAAACTTTTCCAAAAATGCTAAGCCTTTCATTGGGGAGTCAAGCAAGACAGTGCATTTTAAACATTGAAGCAAGCCCTATGCAGCGCACCTGTCTTGTCCCTACCGGAGGGGATAGAAGACTTCGTTGTCTATTGTTATGCATCCAATCAGGGTGTAGCACCTGGTTCCTGGTACATATTCCTTGTAATTAATTTTCTTAAATTATGCATTTTTGCCTTGGACTCGGCGAGTTGAAGGACCAACTCGCCGAGTAGAAGCGGGATGAGACGCGGGGTCTAAGCTTTGGACTCGGCAAGTCGGTTCCCGGATTCGCCGACTAGGCCCTGTTTTGTCAAAAACCCTAACCCGGGTGTTTGCACCCTATTTAAACACTCTAACTCAACCTCCCTTGTCCCTAACACTTCCAGAAGAGCTATAGAGCGAAGCCCTAGCCCCTTTTTGGCCTTGTGAAGGAAGTTTGATGCTTAAGAGAAGAAGAAGGTGGTGGAAGAGTGCAAGGAGGGGAAGTAGATCCGTAATTTACCCTGCAAGAGGCTTCCATTCAGGTAGAAAAGTTCCTACCTTGATCACTAGTTCATTTGATCCCCTTTTTGTCCCAAATTAGTGGTTTTCAAGCCCTAAGACCTCAAACTCCATGTGTTTATGCTCTATGTTCTAAAAGGACTTCAGATTTGGACCTTATGGGCATCTTAAAGGTATAAAGTCTCTAAGGTTGGAGTTATTGAGGTCCCTATTGAGTGTATGACCTCTTAAAGAGCTTGGATTTGCCTTCTTGAGCTTATAGGGCCATGCATGCACGTAAAGTTTGCAACTTTACGTGATAAGCATGCCCTAGGAACATAGATCTATGGTTTGGAAGCGTTGCATGTCTCCGTATTGGTCTATATGGGAAATGTGTCGAAGGGACTCAGCGAGTCCCACAGTGGAACTCGGCGAGTTCTATGAAGATGGCCTTAGACTCGGCGAGTTGGATGAACAACTCGGCGAGTCCTATGAAGATTTCCTGGAACTCGACGAGTTGTTCTTCAAACTCGGCGAGTCATATGAACTGTTACAGAATAAGAGGGGTTTAAGTGTTGAAGGTCCAACCCTTCGTATTTGCACGCAGAATTAGCAATCTAACGTGTAACAATAGTCCTAGAAACCCAAATCCTCATAAAGGATGCTCTGGTGAGGATTTGGAAGCGAGTAAGAGATCTGCTCGTGGGGACTCGGCGAGTTGTTCTTGGACTCGGCGAGTCGGATCGCAAATCGGTCCAATCGTCCCAAGTAGTGAATTAAGGGTGACTCAGTGAGTGAGAAGAGGGACTTTACGAGTAGGACCGGGTTAGTAAGAGAAGGACTTGGTGAGTCTGTGCCATGACTCGGCGAGTCCAGTCAACTGGAAGTTGACTTTGACCAAGGAGTTGACCTTGGACCAGGGGTGGGTCAGTCATTTGACCTAAGGGTATTTATGAGTGGCTAACCTATGTTTATCGATTTATAGCCGGACGATTACCGGGGCAGCAGCCAGACGTCTAACAGTCAGACTTTCGGTAGCTACTTTTCGAGGTGAGTTTCCTCCCAGTAGCAATAGGTCTAAGGCACCAAGGTCGGCCTGTATAGACGCTTTGTTAGTGTCGGAGTGTGGGAAGAGCTCGTATCTCATACTTGAGTTTGATTATGATATATGCCAGTATAATAGAATTGTTTATAATCGTTGCCTGTGTGATACATTGATGTTATGGTTTAGTAGCTGAGTGTGGGCGAGGCCTGTATCTCTCTGATAGTGGAGTGTGGGCGAGGCCCGTATCTCTCAGATTGTGGAGTGTGGGCGAGACCCATATCTCTCAGATTGTGGAGTGTGGGCGAGGCTCGTATCTCTCAGATTGCGGAGTGTGGGCGAGGCCCGTGTCTCTGAGATAGCGGATTGTGGGTGAGGCCCGTATCTCCCAGCTGGCGGAGTGTGGGCGAGGCCCGTATCTCCTAGCTGTTTATTGTATGTTTGCATGGTATGAGTTATTATGGGGCAACTTACTAAGTGTCACACCCCCAAACCAGAACGGCGGAAACGTTCGGGGGTGGAGGATGTCATATTCAGTATCATAACAGTTCATAGAAAGGAAAGTACACACCACCATATATATTAAGGTTTCCAAAAAGTGTTACATAATTGTATTCGTTACATGTTCAAAAGATAAATACATAAACATCTATCAAAAGATATAATTAACGTCAGCACGTTTAATCCCCAAAAGTTGATTTCCAAACCTGCCTAGCGGTTCCCTGAGAATACAAGTCATTTCAAAGAGAAAGTGTCAACAATGATGTTGGTGAGTTCATAAGTAGTGTTTTGAGAAATGTACGCCATTCGAAAGTTCGTGTATATTTTCCAGAAAACACGGCATTTTCAAATGAAAAGAGTTATGATTCGTTGTGTTGAAAATGAATGTATTAGATCCAGAAAATCCCATATTTTCCCTAATAGTTAAGATATGATTTGTTGTGTTTTCCAAGAAAACCCTTATTTTATTATAAAAGTACGAAATGCATATGAATGTTCGTGTTATAAGTTGTAAACAATTGCACCAGGAAAATCCCTTATTTTCCTATTACTTGTTTGTTCTAGATGCGGGAAAAACCCTTATTTTCCTAAAGTAACCGGCAGTCTCTAAGACCGAAAATCGCAAGAAACCGACGTGCTTAAAAGGTGTGGCATTGTTTTACATAATAAAGCTATACGAAGATCGCACTTGTTAGATGAAGGATAGTTTTAGTAACTACTTGTTCATAAAAGCATAATACCATAATAATTGTATATCCGATGAGTTTTACTACCATACTGAACATAATATGCCTGTAGCGACGTTCTTCAGGCGTCGTAGCGTTATGAAAAACTGTCACCCCAAAGGACAGACTGTAGCTAACAGTCAGGGCGCGGGATCATGACTTCCCGTATAGATCTATACACATTTCGAATGGGAGACTCTGGTTATAGACAGGACTTGAAGCGGTACCTTTTAGCAAAAAGGTATGATTTGAAGATGTACACATCTCACGGATTCTCAACTAAGTTTGAATTAAAGTAGTAGTTTTGTATGCAAAGTTTATCCTTTTTCACAATGTTTGACAAAGCATAAATCATAAGTTCTTTGAATGCATAAAATGATTTATTAAAGGATGCTACCCTTGATAAGATGTATTTGTATGTAAATGTATAAATAAAACATTATTTCTATTTATCAAAACATATTGTATCCCAAGAGGGTAAAGCTGTGTTGTGAGGTGTTTTGCATGATGATGATTTCATAAGATAGTTAAAACAACAGTATGAAAAGTATAGCAAAAGATCGATGTTTCACACGATTTTAGTCGTGTGGTTACTTGTATTCCCCCCTTAAAAGTGTTTAAAAAGCATTTAAAAAGCATTTAAAGTGTGGTTGTAGGGGTATGAACTCACCTAATGGATTGAGGAAGGTGTGACGAAAACCGACCAGAACTTTGACTTGAAAAAGCGGATTTTCTTGGGATTCTCGGGAATCTCGGGAGCGTAAAACTTCCTTCGGGGCTCGAGTATGGGAATCGGGGCTTCGGGATAATTATTGCATGGAAAATGAGGCAAAACGCAAGAAAAACGAGAGAAAATGAGCAAGTTTCCCCGGAACCCTCGCATTCCTTTTATAGGGGTGCTGAACCGCCTCGGTACGCTGGGCGTACGAGGGTACGCGGGGCGTACTGGGGCGTCATCGCTTACGTACTTCGGATGGGAGGGCATAGAGGAGTAGGGGCGACGTGGACGAACCGGGGCCCTTGATTTGAGTACGCGGGGCATACGAGGGTACGCAGGGCGTACCTCGGTCCTATCTGCTGACTCCTCTTCGGATAATACTAAGAGTTTATATTTAAATTTATATTTATTTTAAATAAACTTCAAAAATTTATATCTCCTTCATACGAACTCTGTTTTCGACGTTCTTTATATCCACGCGTAGGTGAGATTAAGATCTACAACTTTTGTTTAGATTCCGTCGGCAAATTCCGAAATTATTTTTTATTATTTATTTTTAAAAGGTCGGGGTAAGAAAATTCGTTAATAATTCATAACTTTTTCATACGATGTCCGTTTTGGGCGTTCTTTTTATGTGCGTTTGCAATTTAACGATATCTATGACTTTCATTTAGACACCTAAGGTCAAAAAGTAATTTATTGAAACTTTGCGTTTTTACGTAACTTCGTATTGCCAGTTTTTTGTCGGAAAACTTAGAATGGTCATAACTTCTTCGTTATAACTCGGATTTTAGTGTTCTTTATATGCTTGGAAACCTTAAGACGATATCTACTACATAGCATACTCCAAACAGAGCCTTTGAGTACTTCATTTTTCGATGATATTCTAATTACTTTTTCAAAGAGGTTACAAGACTCGATTTTCAATGACCTGAAATGACGGGTTGTTACATCATCCCCCGTTAGAGGGAATTTCGTCTCGAAATTAGAGTTCATGCTACAGATAGAAGTTTTATTTGGTCCTCATGTTGTTAATTGAACTCGGTTCCTCGCTTGGCATTCCAGCGAACCTTTCACTATTAGGATACGACTTTGCTTCTTTCGTTTGACTTCGCTGGCATGATAACTCTTCTTGGTCGAACGTATGTTGAATGTTTTTGTGGACTGTGAGAGTAGTACATCTTTTACCCTACAAGTAGTGTCTCCAGATCTTCAAAGTAATTACCGATGCTCCTGAATCAAGATCATGTGTTGTATAGTTAACTTCCTGTGTCTTAAGCTGTCTTGAGGTATAGGCAGTGACCTTTCCTTTTGCTTGAGAACACAACCAATTCATACAGATTATTGTGGATTAGATGTCATGAAGATCTAAAAGAATGTATGATTACTCCCGAATTAAGGAAAAAGGATGGGTATTTTTGTTCTATCTGTCTCTCTTGTACCAATCGACAGAAAGGGCATGTGTTGCGCTTTTAAGTTTATTTGTATGGCAGCACGATCAATCGTAGTCTTAGGCAGTCTCCGTCCTGAAGTTCATATTAGAAATTCATACATGGTTCAATGATCATAATCTTGTGTATATGAGTCGTATATAATTAAGATTGAAAAGGTAGTCGAATAACTGATTCTTCTTTAAGATCACATCCCATCGAGGAAAAAGAAGTTAAAGTGGAATCGTCAATTCTAAACCTGTAGAACCTTGATTATATATCACCCCTACGTATACATTCATCAGTGACAGATCAACCATATGGATCTTTGGATTTGAACTTGACTTACTGTACTAGTGGCACTTCAGGGATTTCTTCGGAAAGGAAAAGAATTATGAGGTACTCCATTCACGAGTAATTGGTGTTCTGATATGACGGCTTCGCTGGAAAGGCGATTTCGAAGAAAGAGATGTACGTATGAAACTGTTTTTGTGAGAATCAAATTGAATCAAGTCGTATGATAATGTCGGAATCATAAGGAAACTTAAAGACATTAGATTTGAACATAAGACGTTTACAGACAAAACACAACCGTGCAACCATCAACAGAGTTACAGTACTTTAGACTACTACAAGACTATTGCTGCGAATAAGGTATACTACAAAGGCAAGTATACGCAGCATGAGCATCCCTATACCGACGGGATCTCGCAAAAGACAAGGCTCTGGTTGCACTAGTTTTGGATGGTTTATAAGTTCGTTACAACGAAACGCCTAAATTACATTAATGTGGGTTCGTAGTAGGTTCTCCTGCAACTGTGGTCCTGAGAATCCTACCGTCTATGCCAGAATTCTTTGTGATAGGTCAATCCTTCTTGAGGTGCCCTTATCTCCTCGCATTGGTGGCATGACTGGCCAGTGCTAGCCTTAGTGGCGGGAGTGAGGTGTTTAGCCAGTGTTATGTGGATACAAGTGCCTTCCTCATTACCCCACCTTGGAAATTGCTTCCTAAAGCGTTCTGCAGGAGTTGCCACTTATTGTGGCATGGCAAGTCTTTGGGATCTCTTGCGCTCCTTTAGGGCTTGACGATATTGTCACTTCCTTTCGGTCTTATGGCTTCGCAAGTCTATGACTGTTGCCATTTGTTGGTTTCCCGGTTTGGTACTACCATTGGAACTCTCGACTCCTTTGTCGGTCTTGCTTGTGTTGCCTGAGTTGATGTGTGTAAGGAAAGTTGTCACAACAGCTGCTACTGCAACTTGTAATGTAGCGGCGTCGATATGGAGGATGGGGGTTTCGTTGCTTGGCTTATTGTTTCCGGAGTGAGTGCTTCTGGTACATTTGTTCCTCTTGTTCCTTTATGAATCTAGATCCTAATGTGCGTGTTTCAGCGGACCTTCATTACTCCGCCTATCACTTCCATTGATCGGGATCGTGTGGTTTTGGGTTTATTTACTTATGTTCTTCTAAATGTTAGCATATTCACTCGATGCATTAGGGCAGCTACGTTTTGAAGTTCATGGTTGAATTCACTACTAGTTTTTGAGCTTGGATTTGACTTGTTGTATGCGTGATATTTCTAAATGATCTGTTGGGGGATACTACGGGAAGGTTGTAAAGATTCTTCACATGAGTACTTCGGGGTTTTGAAACTAGAAACCAATTGGGGTTTGTGTCGGGTTTGTCATTATGAATCGATCGTGTTTCATTAGTCGATGGTTAAAGTGAAAGGGTCTTTTATAACACATTGAACTGGTATGGGTAGGGACACAACAAACCACGTCGAATTCCGATGTCGGTACTTCTCATTGTAAGACGTTCGCTAATGGGATAGTGCATTCTACGTATGTGTTTTCAGTGCTTTTTAGTCTATCTCTATTATTACTACTATGAAAGTTTTGATTAATGATTAGGGTGCTTGTTCGAGTAGATTTTTAACTTGTGACTCACGGAACTCCTCTGCGTCCCTACTATCAAATGGAATGTATGCAAATAAGTTATCGACGAGAAATGTACCCAAAATAACCGTGGGGTCTACAAGAGCCTCCTCTTGGCCCATTGCGAATACTCGGCCTCCTTCACCAGCATTCATGACGTTTGACTCTGGGCAGTCCCTTCGGAAGTGTCCTGTTACTCCGCACTCATAACAAGCATGGTCTACTCCTACATTTGTGGCTGGAGCAGTTGGTTGGGCTAGCTATCTGCAGTAGCGGATGGTGTGTCCCTTTCTATTGCACCTAACACAATGCATTTCACGGCAGGGTCCGTGATGATGAAAGTTGCATCGGTTGCACTTAGGCTGGTTGCCGTTGTACGACCTTTTGGGTGTAGGGGTATAGTTTGTTGATTGGTTTCTAGTGTTTCTTTGAGTTGATTTGCCTCCCCTCTCGCTCCAGGGTTTTCATTTCATGTTCTTGTGTTCGTACCTTGCGGTATTCTTATAGGCAGCTACTGGTAGGTGGCTTTGATTGTTTCTTTGATTAGGAATTTTGATATCGTTTCCATCCCTGCTTGAGTTGACAGAGTTATTGTACGCTATAATGGCTGCCATGGTGGCTATAACTGTAGCTTGCAAAGTGGTGGTGTCCAATTGTAAGAATGGGGTTGCATTGGTAAGTTGATTATTTCCGGCCCTTGCTGTGCTGCTATAGTTTGCTTGAGACAGTGCAGCTGTTACTGCCGCAGTGATAGCAGATTGCACTATGTTGGGGTCATATTGGGGAGGTGGTGTTGGGGTTGCATTTCTACGTGCTGATCTACGAGGAGACATTGTTCTGATAAGGAAATAACAAGAAAAACTATAAGTTTTAATGATTCGAAAGTCGCGCATTAGTGATTTGTTATATCAGAAGTTTGTTTATCCTTGAATAGGGTTTTTAGTTCGACTCATCAGGAGAGTAGATAAACTCATGAATTGGAGGGGCATGCAAAGGGTTTAATAAAGGAAGTACATCATATATATTAAAAAAACATGGTGCGTTACATTTTGTAGTTAGGAAAATTTTGACCTATCTAAAGGTCTCCAATCACAAGGTTAAGAAAAGTAAGGACTTTATCCGAGGTCTTATGCTATGACAAAATTTTTGGAAGTCATACGGGTATTATTTGTTACGCGAGCTGGCTACATGGGCCTTAGATTCCGCCAACTGACGCTCCATCTCGGGCATACGTAGTTCATGTCTTGTCTGGCTTGCCCGAAGTTCTATCACTTCGGTTTGAGTTGCCGTTATCTCTCTCTGCAACGCTTCATTTCAATTTACGATTCTCTCGCGAGCTAATTCTAACTGTCGGATGCGAACTGTGTTGACTCCAGTGTTCGCATCATTCTCCTCAATTCGATGGATGGTCGTCCGTCCTTGTTCACCAATGCGAGAAATCCGACGAACCAATATAGGGAGGGCTCTGTCTGTTGAACCTCCCTCGCTTAGATTGTAGAAACTTCGGTCTCCGTTGAATGGAAGGGGTTGATCTTGTTCGCGGCTCCACCTATTCAGGTTAGTTGCCCAAAGGGGCGTCGAGCCATGAAATTCCGATCGAGAATTAGGATTTTGAATTGGAGCCGTTAAGGGTAGGTTATTGTCCTCGGGATCTGAGTCTGGTTCTTCTTGTATTCCTACTTCAGGATCATTCTCTATCCTTTCTTCATTACGTTGGTTGGGGTAGTAGGGGTCACCAGGGTGATGGAATCCAGCCATTGAGTCTATACGAGAATATAGTTAAGAATTGACTATAAGCTATAGCACATGGAATTCACCCTTAAGTTTAATGGTTGTAGGTATTCGAATACTCCCTTAGTATTCTTTAACGATATGTGTTTGGTAAGTTTTAAATTTGTTGTCCACTGCAGACACTCCTTGGCATACGTTAGTCGGCTCTTGGACAAATATAGTTGATCAGGCTATATTCTTCCCAGTTCCGATTACATGTCCCAAGGCATACCTGCACTACAAAACTTATTTATAATACTTCTATATTGTTTTAATTATGATACTGACCCTGTTGTTAATATGAAATGCATGCATGCCTACTTTACAAAAACTAAATGAATTTAATTTTATAAGTATGACTCTTACTCAGAGTGTTTTTGCCCAGTTGTGTTTATAGTTGTATACCAAAAATGGTTTCTATATAATTAATTCACTATAAACAATGCTCTGATACCAATCTGTCACACCCCCAAACCAGAACGGCGGAAACGTTCGGGGGCGGAGGACGTCATATTCAGTATCATAACAGTTCATAGAAAGGAAAGTACACACCACCATATATATTAAGGTTTCCAAAAAGTGTTACATAATTGTATTCGTTACATGTTCAAAAGATAAATACATAAACATCTATCAAAAGAAGTAATTAACGTCAGCACATTTAATCCCCAAAAGTTGATTTCCAAACCTGCCTAGCGGTTCCCTGAGAATACAAGTTATTTCAAAGAGAAAGTCTCAACTATTATGTTGGTGAGCTCATAAGTAGTGTTTTGAGAAATGTACACCATTCGAAAGTTCGTGTATATTTTCCAGAAAACGTGGCATTTTCAAATGAAAAGAGTTATGATTCGTTGTGTTGAAAATGAATGTATTAGATCCAGAAAATCCCATATTTTCCCTAATAGATGAGATATGATTTGTTGTGTTTTCCAAGAAAACCCTTATTTTCTTATAAAAGTACGAAATGCATATGAATGTTCGTGTTATAAGTTGTAAACAATTGCACCAGGAAAATCCCTTATTTTCCTATTAGTTGTTTGTTCTAGATGCGGGAAAAACCCTTATTTTCCTAATGTAACTGGCAGTCTCTAAGACCGAAAATCGCAAGCAACCGACGTGCTTAAAAGGTGTGGCATAGTTTTACATAATAAAGCTATAAGAAGATCGCACTTGTTAGATGAAGGATAGTTTTAGTAACTACTTGTTCATAAAAGCATAATACCATAATAATTGTATATCCGATGAATTTTTTAACCATACTGAACATAATATGCCTGTAGCGACGTTCTTCAGGCGTCGTAGCGTTATGACAAACTGTCACCCCAAAGGACGGACTGTAGCTAACAGTCAGGGCGCGGGATCATGACTTCCCGTATAGATCTATACACATTTGACACGTTCTCCGAATGGGAGACTCTGGTTATAGACAGGACTTGAAGCGGTACCTTTTAGCAAAAAGGTATGATTTGAAGATGTACACGTCTCACGGATTCTCAACTAAGTCTGTATTAAAGTAGTAGTTTTGTATGCAAAGTTTATCCTTTTTCACAATGTTTGACAAAGCATAAATCATAAGTTCTTTGAATGCATAAAATGATTTATTAAAGGATGTTACCCTTGATAAGATGTATTTATATGTAAACGTATAAATAAAACATTATTTCTATTTATCAAAACATATTGTATCCCAAGAGGGTAAAGCTGTGTTGTGAGGTGTTTTGCATGATGATGATTTCATAAGATAGTTAAAACAACAGTATGAAAAGTATAGCAAAAGATCGATGTTTCACATGATTTTAGTCGTGTGTTTACTTGTATTCCCCCCCCCCCCCCCCTTAAAAGTGTTTAAAAAGCATTTAAAAAGCATTTAAAGTGTGGTTGTAGGGGTATGAACTCACCTGATAGATTGAAGAAGGTGTGACGAAAACCGAGCAGAACTTTGACTTGAAAAAGCGGATTTTCTTGGGATTCTTGGGAATCTCGGGAGCGTAAAACTTCCTTCGGGGCTCGAGTATGGGAACCGGGGCTTCGGGATAATTATTGCACGGAAAACGAGGCAAAACGCATGAAAAACGAGAGAAAATGAGCAAGTTTCCCCGGAACCCTCGCATTCCTTTTATAGGGGTGCTGAACCGCCTCGGTACGCTGGGCGTACGAGGGTATGCGGGGCGTACTGGGGCGTCATCGCTTACGTACTTCGGATGGGAGGGCATAGAGGAGTAGGGGCGACGTGGACAAACCGGGGCCTTGATTTGAGTACGTAGGGCGTACGAGGGTACGCAAGGCATACCTCGGTCCTATCTGCTGACTCCTCTTCGGATAATACTAAGAGTTTATATTTAAATTTATATTTATTTTAAATAAACTTCTAAAATTCATTCTCCTTCATACGAACTCCGTTTTCGACGTTCTTTATATCCACGCATAGGTGAGACTAAGATCTACAACTTTCGTTTAGATTCCGTCGGCAAATTCCGAATTTATTTTTTATTATTTATTTTTAAAAGGTCGGGGTAAGAAAATTCGTTAATAATTCATAACTTTTTCATACGATGTCCGTTTTGGGCGTTCTTTTTATGTGCGTTTGCAGTTTAACGATATCTATGACTTTCATTTAGACACCTAAGGTCAAAAAGTATTTTATTGAAACTTTGCGTTTTTACGTAACTTCGTATTGCCGGTTTTTTGTCGGAAAACTTAGAATGGTCATAACTTCTTCGTTATAACTCGGATTTTAGTGTTCTTTATATGCTTGGAAACCTTAAGACGATATCTACTACATAGCATACTCCAAACAAAGACTTTGAATACTTCATTTTTCGATGATATTCTAATTACTTTTTCAAAGAGGTTACAAGACTCGATTTTCAATGACTTGAAATGACGGGTTGTTACACTAAGCTTCGTGCTTACAGTTTATAGTTTTGGTTTCAGGTACCTCTTCAGCGAAGGGGAAAGAGCTGGCACGGTAGCGGCATGTCATACACACATCTTGTTTTCCGCACTATGAGATTATTCTGGGATTTGTACTCTAACACTATGGTTGATTTCATGATTTGGTTTTCATACACGAAATATGTTTTAAGAAATGATATGATCGAATGTTGTTTATTTTCAACGTTTCGCAAAGTATTTAATTAAAAATGAAATTTTTGGACATGAAAAATTGGGTCGTTACACAGGGCCTAGGCCGTGTGCTCATGCAGCGTGGAAAGGTTATCGCCTATCCCTCGAGGCAGTTGAAAACACACGAAGTCAATTACACAACTCACGATCTAGAGTTAGGAGCAGTGGTCTTTATATTAAAGATCTGGAGGAACTATCTCTACGGAACCAAGTGCACTATCTTCACCGACCATAAGAGCTTGCATCATGTCTTTGATCAGAAGGAGTTAAACATGAGACAACGACCATGGGTAGAGCTACTCATTGACTACGAGTGTGAAATACGCTACCATCCCGGGCAGGCCAATGTGGTAGCAAATTCCCTTAGCCGCAAGGAGTATTCAGGTCATAGAGTGAAGGCATTGACGATGACCATCCATTCCCGATTATTCACACAAATCCGAGAGGCTCAGCTGGAAGCCTTAAAACCAGAGAACATGTCGGATGAAGCCTTTCGAGGAAGGGAATATAACTTATAAGTCAAGGGAGACGGAGTGTACTATTTCATGGACCGTATCTGGACCCCGAAATATGGTGGCTATAGAGAGGTTGTCATGAACGACGCTCACAAGAAAAGATACTCTAGTCACCTAGGTTCAGATAAAATGTATCTGGATCTCAAACAACATTATTGGTGGCCGAACATTAATGCAGAACTTGCTACCTTCATGGGCAAGTGTTTCACTTGCGCCAAGGTAAAAGTAGAATATCAAAAGCCCTCAGGTTTGCTTCAGCAGCCAGAAATACCTGAGTGGAAGTGGGAAAGGATTGCCATGGATTTTGTCACCAAGTTACCCAGATCTCCGAGTGGGCACGACGCCATCTGGGTAATTGTCGATCGGTTGACTAAATCCGCCCACTTCCTGCCGATTAAAGAAAACTTCAAGATGGAGAGACTCACGCGGATCTACATTCGAGAAATATTTTGCCTTCATGGGGTACCTGTATCCATTATTTCCGACCGAGATAGCAGGTTCACCTCGATATTTTGGCAATCGCTGCAGAAGGCTCTTGAAACTAAGATGGATATGAGTATAGCTTATCATTCACAAACCGACGGGAAGATTAAGAGAACCATTCAAACCCTCGAAGACATGTTGAGAGCATGCGTTATCGATTTCGGCAAGTCATGGGACACCCATTTTATTGGGTTTTGAGCAATCTAACTCTTCCTAAGTGTGCATGCAACCCTAATAAACCTTGGATCTATGTTTGTCTAAATACATGCAAAATAATAATTTTTCCAAGGTTCATAACCTATTTAACATGGCATGGGGTACTTTTAAACATAAAATAATTAGATGAGATTACATACCTTTTGATGATGAGTTTGATTCCTAAGGAGTTTGAGAGCCAAGCACCAATAGTGTGAATGCCTCAAATGGAATCAAAAATCACCACAAACTCTTGGAAAACTTTGAGAGAGTGTATACACACTTATAAAATCGGCCACACACACAAAACCACACACTAGTGCCACTAGTGGCTATTTCATGCAACATAAGCATGCTTATATAGTGTACATGATTAGGGTGAAACCCTAATAACCCATGACCTTTCCTTTTCCAAGGATCCATGGGTTAAAAGCTCCATGGATCATCCATGGACTTCCATACAAGCCTAGCCCATTAACAAATGAGTGTTAGCCCACACTATATAAAACCAATGGCCCACAATCTAATTAGTCTTCCTTTTAATCTCTAAATTAATTCATAATTAATTTAAGACTAAGACTAATTAAATAACATGACTTCATATTAGTATATTATAACTTATAATATATTAATAAACATATGTGTATAACTCTCATAGAATTATCCATAAATAGTTCGGGTGAAGTGCAACCCAAATGGACCATGCCAGGTCGGGTCAAGTATGTACCAAATAAGTTATGGACTTAGACACCTTATCCAACAGACTCCCACTTGGATAAGTCTAATAACTATATTTGCGTATGTTACTTCAGGAACCAACCAGCAATCGTAGCTCTCGAAAACTCTGTTGAACTATGAAGCGCCATTTTAGATAAGTGATCATATAATCCTCTGTTCTCATGATATCAGCCGGACAAATACATGGAACAATGTCGTACTTATTGTCTAGTAGTTTGTTTCCCGATTTTCGATTTGTTTAACAAAGAACTTAATAGAACACATCAATTTAGTTCTGACCGGCCGGTACATAGGTCACAACAAAATCATCGAGGGGCCCAGATATCGCTTCTATTTCTAGAAGGAACAGATAAACTTCAACTCATATGCGTGTTCTACTACTTGTTGAATTGTACACAAAGGCACGTTTTATAACATCAAGTTACTGATGCGTTTACGTGCAATCAATGCACAACCAACTCATAGGTAACAACTCATATCTCTAGGTTTGAAGATTTATATGATATTACCGTCTCACGATCACTCGAGATAAATTCCATGAAGTGATACAAGTGAGCGTGGGTGTATTCCAATACTCATAACTTATGAGCACTCATGAATGTTGTAGCAACCATTGCTATGACTAAACCCATTTAGCCATCTACAAACTCGATTCATGACAGTCTTGATTCATACCTACTTCCAACATATGAACGACTGTGGAGTGTTTAAATAACTTAGTCATTCGGAAAGAATAACCTAGCTATTTTGGAAGTCAAAACATGCAAAGTGAAACACAATAATAATCGAATCCAATATGGTCTCAGAACCCTTTTGAAAATAAATAGAACTACCTTTTATTTATCACCATATTGATTACACATTATTCATTGTATAATGTTTCAAACAATCAACTTAAGTTTGTCTATGATCCTTACATTGTGATGTAGATCAATTGAACATGATTCCATTGATACTCATTTCACAATCCCAAATCCTTATTGTAAATGTGAGAATCCCCGATTCCTATCATTTACCAAAAAATCTGTTAGATTTTAAAATTTTATGCAATGTTCCTCTTGTAATGATTATGCACAAAGTCACCAAAACCTTGTCACTAGTCATTACAGAGTATTCCAAAGAAGGTCAACTTTTATGGAACGGAAGTCTCATATTCAAAGTACATTGCTTTGAACATCCTTCTTGCATTAAGGTTTTCTAATCTTACATAGATTGAATAACTTCCACCTATGGAGACATTTCCATGGTCCCATTTTGACTATCACTTCCGAACAAGAGTTACTTCCTTTCATAATATGTCAATATGGTCCTTTCCGACAACTTACATCATACTTCCAACTTTCCCTGAGCAACCAATATTTGGCGAACCTCAGATTGTCCTCAACAATTGCTTAATCACTTTTTTCATATCCAGTTCTAGACTTTTCCCTTCTCAATGCCTTAAGCATTTGGAAAATTTAGAAAAGATGAATATTATAGCACATGCAATCGATCCTATATCCGAAGCATATGGAACACGATTCATGATGTTTGACATAAAGACATGATACTAGACCAGTCTTTTGCTACAATATTTTTAATTTGCCATGTTTTCAAAATTTAACTATGAAGAGGGATGCCGTAATCATAATCAAATTTTGAAAACGCAATATATATAGAATTTCTTCAAGTTGAACCATTCCAACATAAAATTCATATATATATATATATATATATATATATATATATATATATATATATATATATATTCTTGACTAAAGATGATTAAAAATCTCAATATAAGCTTCTAGAATTGAAATGAAGTATAATTTCCTCTCCCTTAATTATAGCAAAACGACTTTTTCAACCCCTGCAACTTCGTGAATTGAAACTTTGTTTTCTGTAATTAACATTGCTAACTTGCAACACTAAACGTAATAATCATGCTCCCACTAACATGATGATTATCAGCATAACACTTATGCTCCCACTAGCTCTGACATATTTCCAGAAATCCGCTGGACTTCTGAAATTTAGATTCAAGAACTATGAAAAGGGATGCCGTAATCATAGTCTCAATTTCTTAGACCTTTGCCATTTCTCACAAGTCCATGTTAGTGTGCCGGTTAACCACACGCGCTCCACTAACGACTTTTGAAAATGCAAATAACACAATTGATATCTACGTAAAATCTACTTAGTGAAAGCGTTTCCTCACCATCATTTTCATGAATCGGAGAGAGACCTTATGACACTTAGATTTTATAGTGTATGAGTTCCTATCCATGTGAATTTGTCAAAACCATAATCATAAGATAAGGTTAGTGACAAATTCAGCCTTACATGGACTAAACTTGTTCAATCTTAGTTTCTTGTCACCTTGGTAGCACAAGGCCCACTAATGCTTCAAAGTTGAACTCTGATAACTCACATGCAAATTCAACTTATTTGAAGTAGGTACATAAATAAGAATTATGTCAACACGATAGGTTGCAAACCTTAAGTCGTGTGCTAGTGATAAATTACAGGTTTTACTCTTGATTAAATCTTGAAACTCTTTCAGGATCTTTAAGGCTCCCACTGTCCCCTTGACATATAAGTTTCCCCAGTCAAGAACCATTCCTTGACAAAACAAATATTCAAGGGATAGTGCGGATTCTTATCAAGACTAACACTTCACACAATTGGTCTTAGTTGGTCTTTGTCTCATCCAAGAAATCACAACTTACCAATCTCAAATGTACAAGAGTAGAAAACATTTTACTCTTACATTTGACTAGTGTTAATAAATCTTCCTTTATGTCACTCAAGGTTACAATGTTGGAATATGACTCTAAGAATTGTTTTGGAACGAAGTATGACTCATCTTCTTGATTTTAACCAATCCAACAATTCATGACCTATCTTCTTAGCCATAACAATGCACTAAGACGTCCTTAGAGTATGAATTTGTGATATGGTTTCATAATCATTAAGATGATCATGAAATACGATACTAAAGTACTCTCCCATCGTTTCAGATTTGAGAAACTTTTATCTTTCTGCCTAATTTGATTCTTCTCATTTGTTCTGTCATACATTGTAACCTTTCCAATGTTATAGAATTTTACATAACCTTGTAATTATAATCATATTTACTAATCTTTAGTAAATCATGACAAATCAATCTTTGTGGTGGACCTTGACCAGCGCACACCCAGTGTACCTAATTCCTTAGTCCTTCAATTGATTCACATATACATGTGATCAAAGAATTAGTCTTAATTTTCAAAGATGAAAATTCTCATCCATCATACAATACAACTTGTATGATTCCAAGTTTCTGTCCAATTGAAACTTGGGTGATGAAAAACTTTCTTCATTTGGTAAATTCAGACACTACCACAAATGAAAGAATCAAATCCACTTTCCAATATTGCTATTACTGGAAACATATAAGCAACAATTTTCCACAGATGCCATTGTAAGGATATTTTTAAAATAAATAAAATTAAAACCCCTTTTTTCTTTTATTTTAAAACTTTGCGGAAAAACTTATGCTTACAATCCACATGAAAACCTTGTTGTTATCTATTCATAAGCAATATATTATAACTCTTAAGCAACAGCTCAAAATTCTGATTGCCGAACCATGCGATCGAAACCCACCTTTGCAATCAGAATCAGCATATACTTACTTTAAGCTTCCTATCTTTTCTTTGATTCTTAAAAACATCAGCATGTGACCCATTCACATTATGTAATAAGAATCACCAAATAGGAACTTAGTAGAGTTAGACAGTGGACTTTACCCGAAGTAGAGTCAAACATCTTGACTTGATCAACCTTATGACCTTTCAGGTGAATAGGGCAGCTTCGCAACCAATGCCCCTTCCTTTGGCAACAAAACACATGGACCCTTTGGTAATGGCACATGAGACTTCATTTCCCATATCCTCAACCTCACACACCTCTCTCTCTCTCTACTTGTATCACCCACATACACTTCTAAGGCTTCAAAAACGTAAGTATTCCATCCTTTTAGCTTGCTATACTTGAAAGACTTCATGATTTGAGCCTGGATTCACTTCAAAGTCGACCACTTTAGCATGATCATGAAGGGGTATAGCCGCACACCTTCTCGGTGACCACACACTCTTTTGTTTGGCCTTACACTCCCTTCATACAATCATATGTGATTGTAACACTTGTCCCAAGTGTTTCCTAGTCTTTTGGGGTGTCACGTATCATGATTAGTTGTATTATACACTAATTATATCCACATATGTATCTTTATATGTTAAATAGGGTCCGTTTGTGCTCGAGGCTGCACTTGACACTCAATATCCCTAACGATTTTACATTCGAATCACACGTCAAACGGTGAGTTAATACCCCTACATTTTCCGTGTTTTTAATGTTTTCAACGGGAATACAAGTCAAACTCAAAGTATTTTATTAAGTTTTAACATTATTACTACAGTAAAACGATTTCCACGTTTAGTAACATATTCACATATTTTATCGCTTTTCGTAATATGTTGAGCATAAGGGAAACTTTTAATTTGGAAATCTAACTTCATAACTTCAGAAAGGTTTTTACAAAGCATTTTCCATATCAACTCTAATAAACTATAATGGGTAGAGCTTGGCATAACCCTCTAGGCAGTTTCTACCAAATCAGATTTCATGGATGAATATGTATAAACTTTGGCAGATTTAGTTTATGTTATATATTTTCTCAAGAGTATAAAGTACATTTATACAAGGATAATTATTGTTTTATAATGTCTCAAGCTTGTAAACTAGATTATATAGAATTGTGAGGCTCTACTTCAATATTGTACCCTTAGGTGTAGAAGGATAAATCCTTTTATTATAACCAGAATCTCCTGGAGGGAGAGCGTGAGATTTGTGAATAGATCTATTCGGGACTGACAATCCCACACCTGAACTGCTAGCTACAGTTAGGCAGGCATGCCAAGGGTGAACAAATGTCATTTATCTTAACTCCTGAAGAACATTGTAAAGGTCTCTCGGTCATATCAAGCATGGTTATAAGACTCGCAAATAAGTATAAACTAACTTTGGTTTACGAAATCTACTCTTCATTGTTTTATTTTGAGTAATAAAACTACTTTCCTAAATACACTGATAGTAATCAGGGATTTCTAAACTTGCATCTCTACCTCTAGGACGATTAACCTGTTTTTAGGGAAAATATGGGATTTTTCCCAGGATAACACCAACATTTCTAAAACTGATGGTTTATTTTCTACTAATAGATACTCTTTCAACACTACTTTTCATAAGAAAATATGGGATTTTCTTGAGGAACACTTTTCAAAAGAATCAAAGAACATTTTCCACCAAAACTAAATGCTTATGAACTCTCCAGCTTTATGCTGATATTCTTTCATACTGCTTGTATTCTCAGGAAATCAGTAGACAGGTACTTCTTTGATTTAGAGGAGTCGGAGAAATAAGAGTCATATTTTCATATTCTACATACTTTTGGTGTAATGAAAACAAGTTTCAGACTGATGTAAACATTTTTTATATATATACTCATTGTAATGGTTGTGTTACTATGATTGCTATTGTACAATGGTTGTGATGCTAAACATGACGTCCTCCACCCCAGAACGATTCTTCCATCCTGGTTTTGGGGTGTGACACAAAACAACTTTTCGATGGACGATTTAGATGTAAGGAATAGGTAGATTAGTGTAGTTGATCGTACCAAAATACTAAGGCGAGTACAAGGTGAGTATAAGGCGAGTACTGGTGTATTTTCATCAAATAAAGGACAAGAAAAACTGTTTGAAAAACACTTTATGGTGTCAATGCAGTTTACGACCTTTTATAGAGGTTAAAGGGATATCCTACGTATGGGAAACAACCTAGAGCTAAATCGTAGCATAGTAATAAGGTCTCACGTATGGGTTAAACCTCCGTGTCTCCTCGTGTGTCGAATTGGGAATCCTCTCCAGTGGTATCCAAGTGATTACTAACTGGCGACTTATCTACCTCCTTACACAATGCTCCAATTATCATTCGTGTCGATATTGAAACACTTTTTCCTAGTTGTAAGTACGAAGACGATGAAGAGATATTGAGGAATAATTGGTATACATTTCGACTTAAGATTATTACTAGTGTATATATCTAGCTACTAACCTTACATCTAAAGCCAATAGCTACCGAGGAATACCCGTTCTCAGTACTAAGTGGATTGCTCCTAGAGTGGCTAGTGATATAACCTAAGTGGTTAACCTAGCGCTTGACAAAGGGTCTCATAGCAAAAGTTAAAAGAGAACACCAACCATAGTATTAGAAATCGTTACAAATTTACAATGAGTTTGAACAACCTTTTAAAAGAAATTACAATGTATTTAAAAGTCATCACAGGAAAATGCTCCTACAAGTGTTGTGTCTCTACGTGCCACTTACCAGAGGATTCCTGAAAAAGCATGTAAAACGAGCGTCAACTATAAAAATAGATTGTGAGTGCTCATAGATTAAAAATAATATTGGTTTACCGAATCGTAATCAAAGTTTTAATAGAAGTTTCCATAAATAAAATTACATTACTAAAATGAGTAAATAAGTTTGCATAAACAAAGTTTATTGTCATCATGAGAAAAAAAGTGTGTTTCCAAAATGACATGCAAAGTTCATTGTTCGCATGGGAAATAAAGTTCATTGCTAAAACGAGTAAACAAGTCTGGTTGCTAAAATGAGTATACAAGTTTCATTGATAAAATGAATATACAAGTGTCGTTGCTAACATGTGTATACCAATTTCGTATGTGCATAAAGATTCCATTCATGAGTTCACAACCCAAGCCTAATGACCGAATCGTGCCCTATTGACTACTATGTATATCGCAAACATAGAGAATAAAATGGTAAAATGCAGTCAAGTGAATCGTGCGAGTGAGGAGTTGTCTACCTCCTGAAAGTGCTATCAATAATAACCATAGGCTTAAAAGAGTTAATGAGTTGTGTCGAATGACTCCATGAACTTAACCGTGATACAGTCCTCATGAATTAAAGTAACATACACATACATACAAAATATTGCAACCAAATTTCATACGAGTCAAAATAAATACAATGAACATAAATAGTTTACGACATGCTTTTCCACTACAAAGCATTTGAAAACTGAAAATAGGGGTGTGAAAGATAAATGAGAGAGAGAGAGAGAGACAGAGAGAGAGAGAGAGGAAGAGAGAAAATGTGTGTGAGAGTGTCAGACAAAAATGAGAGAGAGAGAGAGAGAGAGAGAGAGAGAAGTGAAAGAGATGGAGTGTGACAGAGAAGAAGTAATTATGTGTTTTGGGAAGAGGGGAAGTGTCTTAGGAAGAGGGTGGCTGTTTTTGAGGGTATAATGCCCTCCCTATCTTTTAATTTATAAAAAAAAAATTCAATTCTTTTATAAAAATATCAACGTTTTATAAAATATACACATTAACCTAGTTTTTATGCATAAAACTCTTGATTTTTTACTTATAAATCAAGGGTAAATGTTAATAACTTAATTTTTATTTTTCCTTGATTGTATTTCATAATAATTAGTATGATAAGATAATATTAAAAGGTTCATAATTATTTTTATAGGATTTTTAAGGTTAAAGTTTATAAATATGAGTTTTTAGGGATTTTAGGATTTTTCGGATTTTGCTAAACTTTAGATATCAAGGTAGACTGAATTTTAGAGGCATCAAGTTACCTTTGAGTCTTATAACTCTTTTATAGTTATAAATAATGTTTTTAATTCAATTTTTTCGGTTTATTGGCATTTATATGTAGTGGTTCCAAGATTCAAGTGAACTTGAAAAACCAAGTATACTAGTCATAGTTTCAACTTTGACTTAAGTTCCACGAGACACCGACTTAATTTATACTACTACGACAAGTGCATAATGTGTCTATATGATTCATGAAATGGTGTTCGAGTCAAAGAGTGACCCGAATATGGATACTCTCTACAGTTAAGTAGTTGTAGAATTCACATAACAATGTGAAATCTAATTACACTATCCATTGACTCTACTTGTTTCCTAGTTTTTAGTAGGTTATAACTTAGCATCTAGTTACAAAGTCTAGTATGTATCGTGCCTATATGTGCAACTAAGTTTATTCAAATCTAGAACTGACTCGAATTTTGACAGTTCTCACAATATCTCATTAGTAGCATAATAGGGGCGGGGCCGAAGATACGCAGGGCCTTGAGAATAGCAGTTATAGTAGAGATTGTTTATTATGTATTAGCATGATTATGTGATAGTGTTTGTATGTGTATAACGGGCGGGACCCGGAGACAGGCGAGGCCTAGTAGAAACATATTTGTATACCGAGCGGGGCTCGATGCCAGGCGCGGCCTGATGCCAGATTCGTCTGATGTCGGGCGGGGCCCAATGTAGCGGGCTAGGCCCAATCTTTGTAGTATGTGATTATGTATGGTATGCGGTAGATTGGCGAAAGTTACTAAGCTTCGTGCTTACAGTTTTCAGTTTTGGTTTTAGGTACTTCCGGTAGCGAAGGGAAGAGCTCGGGATGACTGCATGACACACACCAAGAAGTTTTAGCATGGGATGTTTACTCTGACAAAAAGAACATGTTTTGAGATGATACTCTCATTTGATATCACTATTTTTGTTTATGAATGAAATGGTCGATAATTATGGGTTTTTATTAATGATTTGAAACGAAATTTTTGGACCGTATTTTTGGGATGTTTCAAGTTGGTATCAGAGCCTTGGTTTAAGGGATTCAGGCATACTCTTGGGTGTGTCTGAACTCAAATAGAGGACTTGGTATGAAAATTTTCAAAATAAAATCATTTTTATAAAAACAAGCTTTGAGAAAAGAAAAGAATTTTGAAAAGAGAAAAGAACTTCAAAAAAATAAGAAAAGGGTGTGGTGCATGCAATCATCCAAGCTCAAGTAAGATCTCCCAAATTACCCATACATGTATGTTTAGATATGATACGATTATGAGAACTGCGTGCTAGATTAGGACTGAGGATCTAGGAAGGATGCCTTATGTGCATGTTATGTGTGTGAGCTTTATGAGTTGCATGCTAGAAGAGATTCCTGATAGGTGGATAGAATTGCTTGATTATGTTTTGGTTAGATTCTCCTTTTTGTCTGAATGCTACTTGTTTTGTGCTTTGTGGGACTATTGCAAGTTTGAATAATCTCATAGTGATGGATTTGGCCCTATTGCGTAGCTCTCGTTTGAGTCTAACCTTTGTTGGTATGATTCCTTTACTTGAAGGATTATATGAGCCTCGTCACATGTGATGGTATTCAGGTAGTGGCTAATTGGCATTACAAGGATACCTTTAGTAACTGAGGATTGGGTTCAGGTTATAGGTTACCCTAGGGATAATCTAGGATGAGAGTAGTGCTAGGAGAAGTAGTAGTAGTAGTAAGGGACTTAATGGAATCGAGGCAATTCTCGAGGAAAGTACGGATGGATGTGGAAGGTAGTATGCCCCCGTACTACTGAAATCAGAGAATCCGTACCCGATTCGAGAAGGGCTAAGATAAAACCAGGGAACTTGTAGTATGTGTGAGATCCTTCAGCTGAGATTACGCGCAGTATTTTAGACCAGACTCCTGTGATCTTTGGTACGGTCAAGGAAGGTATATTGGAAATTTTGGATGAGAGGCTGGGAGCCTTCCGTGCTGAGATGGTGGCCATGATGGCGGCACGTACATTGACCTTCCGAGAGTTCAAAGCTTGGGGAGCTCTAGATTACCATGGGGCCAGGGACCCCATTGCTAGCAGTAGATGGTTGGCAGTTGTCGCTAAAGGTTTTCGCACTAGCCGGTGTCCCGAGGGGGCCAAGGTCCGACTCGCCTCCTGTCTCCTAAAGGACAGAGCACGTGATTGGTGGGAGGAGGTTGGACATACTGTTGGAGATGATGTCGCGTTGGACACAATGATATGGAGTGACTTTTCGGCCAGGTTTAGGGCCGAGTTTGCACCAGTTATTGAGGTGCAGCAGTTAACACGGGAGTTTCAGGACCTCCAGCAGACTATTGAGACAGTGGTGGAGATCACCGCCAAGTTCAAAGAGAGAGCCATCCTGGTTCTGTAGTATGTGGCGGATGATTTGATGAAGAAGGCTCGGTAACACGAGATCCTGAGGAGCGACATTAGGAAGTTTGTGAGTCGGTCTAGTTGCAACACACTGGAGGATATGATTGCTCGAGTCAGGGAGAGGGAGATTGACTTAGGGGCAGACACGAAAAGGAAACCAGTTGAGGTACACACATCCGTGGGATCGGGAAAGAGGCCCAAGACATCAGATTCTAGATCGAGAGGTCATCAGGACCGTAGCCGCTGTGGAAAGTGCGGCTGGACACACAAGGGTGCATGTAAGAGCGGCAATGGTGGCTATTCTGGTTGTTTCAGGTGCAATCAGATCGGTCATTATAGCAGGGATTGTACTACTACCACCACCCAGGGATCAGACCTGATCTGCCTTAATTGCAGTAAGCAGGGCCACAAGAAGGCCCAATGTCCGAGTTTGGCAGCAGCAGGACAGGTGATAACACCTGCCTCTGTGACTTTGAGGATTACCGACGGCCGTCAGGGCTAGGCGTAGGCACCCGCGATGAGGAGCAGGGCATTCCATCTGGTTACAGAGGAGACGCGAGCAGCCCCTGATATGGCAGGTGCGTATATTTCCCTTTCCTATCATCTTTTATTTATGATTTTATTGCTATGGTACTGCATCGATGTTAGTAAGTGTATTTCAGAATATTATATTTCCTTCTTATGATAAAGTTATATGCCATTTGCATACCATGGATGCTGGAGTAGTAGTTCGAAGATGTTTCCTTCAGGGCAGGTTTTCAGGATGCGGTCACTGTAGAAAGTGTGAGTGGGGCTCGAGAGGTGATATGTTTGTCTTCAAGAGTGGTTCATACTTGGGATTGGTCATTTTAAAGCACTTGCAATAGTAAGTCTTGGTTGTCCGCAGACCGACCATTAGATGGAGAGAAAGATTGATAATCCTTTCCAAGCTGGGAGCTATACAGATCTAGTTGAATCGAAGTGGGGGAGAACTATCCCAGTGGGCAGGAGCAGAGGTAAGTGCAAAACTGGGATGCGTTGGTGACTTTGTTGGGAAGGAAAGCAGCCCAAGTGGTTGTTTGGATAGAGGAGTGCGCGAGTTTGGAGTTTAGGAAAACTTCCCAACATTGAGTTCGTGTATTCACGGTAGTTGATAACTGGTTGGGAACCAGGTTCGAGATCCTCTCGGTAGGATGCGAGTTTAGTCAGGATGTAAGACTGCGGGTGATTTATAACGGTCAAGTGTAGTGGTCCTTTCACTTATGTACAGTGGCCTTGGGAAAGCCATCGCAGGGTAATGGTTGGACCTAAGGAGGTGACGTGTAGCGGTCCTTTCGGGGATCAGACTGAGCATACAAGGTTAAGCGTTGTATAAGGATGGTTGTGAGCATTCAGGCTAGCTTGGAGTGGCTACTATGACCGAGGAAAAGTACCCGAGATAAGTATCCATAGGAGTCTTTGTGACAACCCGAAATTTTTATTTGGTCAAACCTTAAAAGTCAACCACTTCTTATCGTGAATTAATATCATTATTTCTTATTTTTAAGAAATATAAAGTTTGTTTGATTATTTTAATATTATTTTTAAATGAACGGGTGAAAAAAAGTGTCGTCTCGGGTTTTAAATGTTTAAAACCGCAAACACCTCGCGTCTTAGAAACCCTCGGCCAAACTATTTCGTTTGAGTCGAGAAATCATACCAAAATCCGTAAACTCATGCTTATCCATGAGTTTACTCCTTAAGTCTAGTCAAAAGGAGTTTACTCCCCATTTATCCAAAAGAGTAAACTTCCAAAAGAGTAAACTCAAGAAACACTCTCAAGTATCAAACTAGAAACAATTCCAAATCTTCAATCTTGTAAGTCTTCTAACCATTTCTTCTTAGTAAAACACTTAATCTAGTGTTTGTGCATCTATTCATCCATTCATTTATGTATTTTGTTTAGATTTTCCGAAACACCAAGAACACCAAGAACACACACTAAGTGTTCTTGGCCTTTTAGCTCAAATCAAGCATCATTATAGTAAGTACTTCCATCCTTGAGTGCTTGTAAGCTAGTATATCAAACAAACACCAAGAAAATCGGTCAAGAACACCATAATTGAGGTGTTCACGGTCCAAGGTGATGCTTGGGCCGTAAACACCATAAAGACCCCCAAAAGTGACTTAAGTCCCATGTTTAGCCCTAGTTTGAAGTCTAAGACTTACCTTAACTTAGTTAAACTTCCCATGGATGTGTTTAGGCTTTGAAAAACATCAAACACCACAAATTATAGGTGTTTACGGTCTATGGATATTCCAAAACCGTAAACACCCAATAAGGTGTTTAAATGAGCCATTTTCCTTTCTTAGCCCTAAAAACTAACTTATATGTTTACCTAGTTGTGATAAGGACTTGAAACAAAGGCAATATCCCTTCCCATAAGGGTTTATGGCAGTAAACCCAAGGGAAAATACCCTTAGGCCGTAAACACCTCAAGGAGGGTGTTTTGTGGCCCTAGTCCATTCCAAAGGCTAAACCACTTAGCAAGATTGCTTCAAAGGATTTCTTAAACCTCCAAACAACCCATAGTTGCAAGAAATGGATTTTAGACAGTAAACCCTTGAGTTTACTACCGTAAACTCCTAGGTAAAGGTCATTTAGACCGTAAACTCCCAAGGAGTTTACCCTTGGACCCCAAACACCCTAGTTTTTCCCTACTAACACTCGGATGCAATCCTTGTGAACTTTAACACTTGAAACAAAGTGTTTTCAGGTTCTAGAGTGTCCCAATTCATTTTATTAGTTATAATAAGGCTAATTAGTTATATATATGTTCATTATATGATAACTAGGCTCGTGCGTGTGTACAAGTCTTCAATCGTCACCTAGCACCGTAACCGACACTTCAATTCAATCCACTCACCACGTGAGTTCATACCCCTTTAATTAACCTTTGAAATACTTTTAAATGTTTTAAATGCTTTTATGGGGGGGGGGGGGGGGAATACAAGTTGAATACTTATAGTTATTATATATCAATCACATGTGATTAATAACTATAAAACCAATGATTTTATCACTGTTTGAACTGTTTATCAAACTGTTTTACTTCAAAATGTTTTACAAACTCTTTTCTTACCAAATACTTCTATTTAAACTTTTATATACTTCATATAAATTGCATTCCCATATATGTATGGATATATAAGCAATGTTTAAAGGGCTTAGGAAGGCCATCCGCCCTATTTCCTTTTTCTTAATTTGGATGTGGTCTGGTGGGATGTCGGGTAGCCGTCTGAGGGTCGTTTCAATATTAATTATATATCATATGTGCATATATAGACATAAAAGTGCTTCCATATTCATACGTATCAGTTACATCATTAGTAAGTTACCATCGGGGTAACACAGAGTTACACTTATACTATTGCTAGATCAATGAGTCAGTTTATTCATGAGTCAATACTTAGTACTATGAGATCATATACATTACATTACTATGAGAACATATACATTACATTACTATGAGAACATATACATTACATTACTATGAGAACATATACAACTATACTAGCAGAAGAACATATACAACTATACTAGAAGAAGAACATATACAACTATACTACAGAAAGAACATATACAACTATACTAGAAAGAGAACATATACAACGATACTAGAACATGTAACAATACATTACATATACATATATACTTTGAAAAATTGTGATCCACTGTATCGGAGCATGCCTTAAATGTCACGGCCCGAGTTGTAGCCAGACTCTCTTGGAGGGAGAGCGTGAGTTTGCGTATAGATCTATACTGGATTGACTATCCTACACCTTGCTGCTAGCTACAGCCGGACATGCAGGTCTGCGGGTGCCAAACGTCATTTGTTTTTACGACCTACAATTGTCGTTGTTTATCCAATCAATAGTATGGTACAATTTATCACATGATACCTTAATATAAATCCGTTTTAAGGTAGTTAGTACAGCAGTAGTTCCTATATTACAATACTACAGTACTATAGTAATTTATCCTTTATATACATTTAGTGATTATTTCACTTAAACATTTATGTACAAACTATATTTTGATAATGATAGTTACCCTTGGGAAAATTACACGCTTTTACAACAAACGAACGTACAAAACAGTTACGCCTTGGTAGAAGGCTACTTTTAATAGAAAATATAGGTTTTTCTGGGAGATTCAAACTTTTACAAACATGTACAAACATTTACATACATTTTACAAACATACACTTGTGACATGTTCAAACGTTTTGATAACAAACACCGACACTAAATACTTATGAACTCACCAGCTTAGTGCTGATAAACTATTTCAAAATAACTTGTATTCTCAGGTCATCAGTAGACAGGTACCGAGGCCAGCTTTTGAGAAGATGGAGCGCATCTAAGACTCATCTTATTATTTTGATTCACATTATTTTTGGTGTCTATAACTGTACAGAACACGCTTGTATTAAAATTATATATTTAATGCAATGGATGATGTTGTTTGCTTGTTTACTTTTACTTTGTTGTGATACTTTACACGACGTCCTCCGCCCCAGAATGTTTTCGCCGTTTTTGGTTTTGGGGTGTGACAGACTTCGAGGAAGAAGTCTAATTTTAGTGGGGGGAGTTGTAATGGCCCGTTTCGAATCGTTTCCATTTCGGGGTGGTTGTCACACCCCGAACCAGACGGCGGAAATGTCTGAGGGCTCGTGTGACTATAAATTGAAATATCATCACCATGCATATACATGAAACATAACACAATCATCACCAACATTTCATAATACAATCAGCATTCTTTGCATCATGTATATTGTTTTACATTACATATTTTAAAAGCGTAAATTGTACGATGATTAACATTTGCATAAAAGAAATCCAAAAATACTATTGACGGTTCTTAAGCTTATCGATTACCTGAGAATACAAGTTATTTTGAAAATGGTCAACATATATAATGTTGGTGAGTTCATAAGCATGTTTGATTGAAAAATTTTGTATTGGGCACATAACCCAGAAAATCCGATATTTTCTATAAAATTCTCTGAAAAGAATGTAATGATTAAGTGTAAATGTATGTGTGATTTTCATTGTAAATCATGTATAAATGAAAGATCCAGATTTCCTTGTGTTATATATGTTATAAGAAAGAGGTAGTGATTAATAGTATTTCCCCATAAAATCCAATTTTTTCTGATTTATAAATATGTTATAGTTCTTGCATTGTTGTATGAATTTGTTTTGTATTGATACGATTGAAGAGTTTGGTTTCCGAAATGATAAGATGGTATTGGATCTCTAAGTGAGCCTTTATAACCATGCATGATAATGACTAATTTGCCTACCTTGGCATTTTCCAAACGCCGGTACTTGATCAAGGTTTTGTCACCCTAGACTGACCTAGTCTAACTGTAGCGAACAACTCAGGTGTGGGGGAGTCATCCCCTACAGATCTATACACAAACACTCGCTCTCCCTCCAGGACACTCTGATTATAACTACATGCTATGATCATACACTCAGTGATGTCAACCGACAAGTCCCACTATATCCCAAATGTTTCCACATGAATATGTATAATGTTATAAGTCTTTAGTTTTACAAACAACAGATGATATATGAATGTTAAATGATAAAGCCCAACAAACATGAAAAAGGACAATTGTGGCTCATTAGACGTGTAAAATGTTTCAAGGCTTGTTAGGTATGCAAGAGGACACTTAAGGCCCATTAAGCATATAACGAATGGTTCATGCCCAATTATCATGTAAGTGAGCCACTAAGGCCCAATAACATGTAAAGGATAATTTAGGCCCGTTAAGCTTGTAATTGGGCCACTAAGGCCCAATAGACATGAAATGAATATATCGCGCCCATCAAACATGCAAATGGATCACGAAGACCCAATAGGCATGTATAGGAAGTATTAAGCCCAATGTTCGTACCGTTGTTGTATTTCGTTTGTTTGTTATAATATAGTTCATTTAGTCGGAAAATTTGTTCATAATGTTATAAAAATCCAGTGTCTTATTATAATGATATTTTCAGCTTATTACATCAAAATTCTATAATTTGAACTCGTGTTTAATAAAAATTACACAATAGGTCCTTTAAGAACTAAATTAACATTTAAAGGCTTGTTTTTACATAAAATGTCATTTTTTGGTCTATTTTAAAAAAAAATAACATTTTAGTCCAAAAATTTATAAAAATTTGTATTTTCGCCCCAAATGTTTAGTAATTTACAGATTTGGTCCAAAAATACCCATATTGACATTTTCGGCCCATTTATGCAGAAAATTACATTTTCAGCCTTTATTTGAATAAAATGACATTTTTGGCCCAATTTTTAGAAAATTAACATTTTTGGCCCAAATCTTGAAATAAGTGTCATTTTCAGCCCTTAATCTCATGGGTTTCCATTTTTGGCTCAAGTTTTTATTTCATGACATTTTGATCCATAAAAATTGTTATTTTTGCAATTTGGGCCCAAAAGGCCATAAGACCCACATTAAGGCCCATAATGCACAATTTTACACATTTGACCCTTTGGAAAGTATGATTGTTATAAAAACTCATTTTTAAGCAAATGTGACCCTTTTGGTCCTTATAAAACCGTAGGTGTCACTTTTGTCCCAATCTTTTGCTTATTTGTCAAAAATGAGCCTTATACAAGATTTGTGTTTCAATTTTCACAACTTAAGCATGTAAATCACTTTTAACTTTGTATTATGGTGACTAGAGTGTTTTTGTTTATGAATCTCACTTATTTTTGTTAAAGTCTTATAGATCCATCGAGTTTTATCACACAAACACAACAAAAGCCAAGAAAAATCACACATAACATGCATACATACATAGATCTACACATAAACACTTGTATTATCCCCCAAAACATGTAAAAACCGAAAACAAGGGGGTATAAACTCACCTTTGCTTGTTTTACTCTGTTTTGAAGAAGAAATGGAAGAGGTTTCGGCTCTAGCAAGCCTTTCTTGGATAGATTTCGAGCTTATGGGGTTTTCTAAGAGTGTGATCACCAAAAATGTTTAGAATGAGTGTTCTTAACATAAGAATGAAGTTATATAACTTGGATATGTAGGGACTTACCAAAGAAAGATGATTTTTGGTGGAAATCTCCTTGAAGCAACTCTAGATCTTTGAAAATTTGGAGAAGATAGGAGGTTTTCTAGAGAGATTGTTCTTGAAAGATTTTTAAAAGAAAATGAGGTGGTAAGGGTAAGGTTCGGCCGAGAAGAAGAAGAGAGAAGAGAGAGGGAGTGAAATGATTTGCATAGAGATCCAGCATGCAATAAAAGAGGTGTCTAATCCTCATTAATCCTCTTAATATCCTTTGTTTCTTCATTGTTTTTCATTGGGCCGAGAATGGGCTCAAGGGATGAAGGTAAAATGAATTTGGGATTAAGTTCTTGGCTTTTCTTGAATTTCATAGGCCCAATCATATTTTTCGGCCCATTGGGCGCTTAGGATGCTTCATGATCCTTTTGAATAAAAGAAATGGAGTTTATGGCCCATTAGGGCAAATTAATCTATTTATGGCCCAATAAGGCCCATTAGGGTTAGAATGAATCATTCTAGGCCCAAACGGTCCCAAATGTTATAGATTAATGAATCGGGTCCATTTAGAATCCAATTAGGGTATTTAGGCCCAAAATATTTGAATTGAAGGCTTAGTGGTTCGTTAGGCCCAATAAGAAAACTCTAGTCGGCAATAAACTTGAACCGGGATTTTTAGGGTTTTCAACTCGTTATTGACTATTTGGATACTTTGTATAGAGTTTTGAACTTCACTTGTGAATTTTGATTAAGTTCGTTGTCATAGAATGAACATAGTGTGTGGTATCAAGTTAGAGTTACAATTTTATCATAGATGACGTTTACATGATCACAGAATTTCCTGGCTAAAATGCCAGTTGTGACATCATCCCCCTGGTAGAGGGAATTTCGTCCCGGAATTCTTTTGAAAACTAGGATTATGAGGGTGATAATAAGTGAGGGAACTTCTACTTCATTTGATCTCCGTGTTCCCATGTGAATTCCGGTCCATGCTTGGCGTTCCATCGAACCTTCACAATCGGAATGCGGCTTTGCTTTGTACGCTTTACTTCCTTATCCAATACCTCGACTGGCTATTCGACGAACAGGAGATTCTTGTTGATCTCGATCTCTTCTAGAGGAATGGCAAGATTTTCACCTGATAGGTACTTCTTCATATTCGAGATGTGGAACACGGAGTGTACGTTGCTGAGCTCGGCAGGTAACTACAGCTTGTAAGCCACTGGACCAATCCGGGCAAGATCTCGAAAGGTATAATGTATCGCGGGCTCAGTTATCCCCGTTTCCCAAATCGGATCATTCTTTTCCAAGGAGAGACCTTCAATAACACTCGATCTCCAACTTGAAATTCTAATGGCTTTCACCGCTTGTCAGCATAGCTCTTTTGTCGGTCTCGCGATTCTTGAAGTCGAACTTTAATTTGGATTATCCTTTCGGTCGTTTCATAGATGATTTCTGGTCCAGTAAGAGCACTAACTAGCGATTTCCTTTCTGCTAGTTCGGTGTCACCCACCTCGACCTAGAAAATAGGCGATCAACATTTACGACCGTGGAGAGCCTCAAAAAGAGCAACCTTGATGCTCGTGTGATAACTGTTGTTAGAAGAGAATTCGATTAAAGGCAAGTGGGCATCCCATGACTTGCCGAAATCAATCACGCACGCTCGGAGCATATCCTCGAGTGTCTAGATGATACGCTCGCTCTGACCATCCTTCTATGGGTGGTAGGCAGTGCTCCTATCTAGCTGTGTTCCCATTGCCTTTTGAAGAGATTCCCAAAATCTTGAAGTGAGCCTACTATCTCGATCCGAGATAATAGTGTTCGATATAGTGTCTAAGTCCATAAATTTATTTGGTATGTACTTGACCCGACTCAGCATGGTCCATTTGGGTTGCATGGCATTGCAATACTTGGATAGAAAAAATGAGAGAAAATACACTTGTGATTATTAATATATTATAAGTTCTAATATATTAATAATAGTATTGATCAAGTATTAATCTATTATTAATTTGGTGATCAAAGTGATACTAATTAAATACATAGGGTTGACTATGACAATCATCAATTATTTTATGGTGGATTAATGATCCATGGTTTATGGTTTTGGTTATAACCATATGGAGCTCCATGGATAGTCCATGGGAGTTACAAACCCATGGGTGATGAGAAATGGAGAGTCATGACAATTAAGAGTATTCATGTGAAAACCCTAATTGTGACAACATTATAAAAGGAACCCTTTGGCAAGCAAAATCAGCTACCTAGAGTTCTTGTGAGGGCATAACCGATTTTTGAGTGTAGAAGTATTCTATCAAGTTATTCCAAGTTTTGTGGTGTTGTGTGAAGCATTTGAGGCACAACATTTGGGGTGCTAGGCTCACAAAGTCTTGAAGGAATCCAAGCAACAAGAAGGTATGTATTTCTAGTAGTTTTTATGTTTTATATATTCCCCATGCCATCATAGTTAGGAAATAACCTTGAAAAAGAAATTTGCATGTATATAGAGAAAACATAGATTCAAAGTTATTAGGGTTGCGTGTACACGTAGGAATAGAATGCTCAAAACCGATCAGTGGTATCAGAGCCTAGGTTTGTTTTCTGTATACTTGATGCAAATTGCTTGCAAAAGTCGAAAATCTGCTCACTGTCGACTGGAGTCACCGAGTTCATGGGGAGGACTCGCCGATTCCATGAACAAAGTCATCCTACTCATTGAGTAGGTTCATGCACTCGACGAGTAGGAGCGTGCTGGGCAGTTTTTCGAGTTTTGTTGTTGGAAATGGATGAAAATCATTATCCCAAACTGTTTTGGACTTGTTAAATTTGTTTTTTAAAGTATTCATGATTATGTTAACCCATTTCACATGACTTTTATCAATTTTCAAGTACTATATGTGTTAATATGATTTCTTGAAATTGCTTGTGATGAATATGTTTTATTATGAGTTTTTTTAGAAGATCATAGGAGTTATGTGTAACCTTCATGTGTGTTTAAATTCTTGATCTTAATGGCAATGATGGAGTCCATAACTTGTCCTCAAGTTATGGATAACCAAAAGTCACTTCTTTAAATTGTGATTAAAGAACAAAGAGGTTTCATAAAATGAAGAGTCTTCATTTTTATGAACCATTAAAACTCATAAGTTACAAATTGAAGAGCCTTGGAATAGTTTCAATTCTTGCCCTCAAGTTTTGGAATTTGTAAAGTCCTACACTTTAATACTTTAATTCCAAATTAAACCTTAGATTTTTAAAAGTTTAAAAATCAACACTTATACTATTATTATAATTTTATTATATAGATATGTATAAGAATATGTCATTATTACCGTTAGTAGGCCTCATTCACGAAGCCGGTATATAAGGAGGGTATAAGGTTGTTGCCTAAAAAATCGTGACTTAATGGGTGTCCACTCTGAACCACCGCTTCCTTGATCGGTGGAGGGTCGTTAGCCGAACGGGTAGGATACGACTTTAAATTCTCATTAAAAGTATAGTGATTTATAAAGTAACTATACATCATCAATTCCCAATCTTAGTTACTTTAGGAAAATGTGAAATAGGTGCTAGCCCATAAAATTACACTTTGTACCTTACCAAGTCGTTAGTGGAGCGTGTGTGGTTAATCGGCACACTAACAAGGACTAGGAAGTGTGGCAAAGGGTAACTTGAATTTGTTATAGATTGGTGGGGCGTGTGTGGTTAATCGACACATCGATTAGGTAATATGGTTAAGGGTACCAAGTCAATTTGTATGGTTATTCACACCTTGTTTGTGATCCTCGGCATCCCAGTCACCAACTTGAGAGGGCACAATCGAGATTCAAACATGCCATTGAAAAGTTCAATGTATCTCAAAAGATCTAGGAATTTCAAAAACCAATAAAACCTAATAATAAAATATTTCGTTCTTATGGTGGAAATTGGTAAATCGTCATTTACCTACCTTCAAATATTTTATAGTTTGGGTTACGACATCCCTCTTCCAACTATAAATAGTTTGTTGGATCCTAGCCTTAATATTTCATTTGGGTGACTTATTAAGGACTCTTAATCTAATGAAACTTGTCTTCCTTTTATTTCAGATGTCTTCCAATAACGCTGCTGGCTCAAACCCTACAGGCTCTTTTTCGCTAATGAACTTGTGTGGTAAGGTCATCTTTGATGGATCCAACTTCAATGAGTGGATCAGAAACATCAGAATGATTACCCGCTATGAGGATAAGGAGTATGTCCTCGACAGGGATCTTAAGGTTGTTAATGAAGCCACTGCTACTCCATAAGAGTTTGCGGAGTTCATTGCACATGAGAAGGATGCTACTAAGGTATCCTGCATCATGATGGCCACAATGACTCTGGAGCTCCAAAAGTCTTATGAAGATTTCTAATCCTATGAGATACACCAGGATCTGATGGAAAGGTACCATCAGATCGTGTGTCAAGAGAGGTATGAAATCATTTCCTCCATGATAACCGCAAGGATAAAGGATGGTGAATCCATCACCGGTCACTTGCAAAAGATGCAAAGGTTCGTTGACCGGTTGCTAAAGCTCAATGTTGACTTCCCTGAGGAAATGGCGATTGACATCATTCTCCATTCATTACCTCCAAGTTGTGATCAGTTTCCTATGACTTATCATATGAACAAGGAGGAAGTCACACTTAGCAAACTTCAAGGACTCTTAAGGACAACTGAAAATGGCCTTAAGGGTAAAGCGGTTGCTACTTCTACTCCTTCAGCAGCCCCTGTTCTTGCAATTGGGAAAGGGAAGGGTAAGAAGAAGAAAACCCCTTCGAAGGGTACTAAGGGTAAGCCCCTTGATGGTTCCTCTTCAAGTGGGACAAAGAAAGGTCCCATTGCCCCTTCTTCAAACCCAAAGGAAGCACTATGCTTCTATTGCCAGGAAAAGGGGCACTGGAAGCGAAGCTGCCCCAAATATCCGCAAGATGTAAAGGATGGGAAGGTTAAACCGACCCATGCAGGTATTTATACAATATTGTCTAATAACTCATCTAATGCTAATTCTTGGGTGCTTGATACAGGTTGTGGTATTCACATTTGTATTGATTTGTAGGGCCTAAGAAGAAGTGAGCAAGTGGAGCACGAGAAGATAAACTTAATCATGAGCAACAGGAAAGCATCACCTGTCACCAAGATAGGAGTTTAATTATTCTTTATTGCTTAATAATAGGTTAATGTTAGATTTTAATAAATGTTGTTACTCGACGGAAATGGCGAGAAATATTATTTCTTTTCATGGCTTGTACAAACAAGGTTTTACATTTGCATTTGATAATAATAATGGTGCTATTAATGTTTATCATAATGATGTATTTTACTTTAAAGCATTACCTTGTGATGGTGTATATGAAGCTGTGAATGTTGTGGACAATTTAGGAAATAATGTGTTGTATATTGATTCTTCAGATAGTTTGGATAAAGCATCCTTGTGGCATTGTCGTCTTGGACATGTTAACAAGAAACGCATAAGCCAATTCCAAAAGGCTGGAGTCTTGGAATCATTTGACCTCAAGTCAGATGATAGTTGCGAATCTTGTTTGCTTGGAAAAATGACAAAGTCACCGTTCATAGGTACTTGAAACAGGGGTGAAGGTTTGTTGGACCTTGTACACACGGATATGTGTGGGCCCTTCAGAGTGGCTACAAGGGATGCTAATCGCTATTATGTGACTTTTACTGATGATTACAGTAGATATGGATATATTTACTTAGTCAAGCATAAGTCAGAAACCTTTGAAAAATTCAAAGAGTTTAAGCAGGAAGTTGAGAATCACTTGGGCAGGAACATCAAGATGCTCCGATCTGATCGGGGAGGAGAGTATCTTAGCATTGATTTCCTTGACTATCTTAAGGAATGTGGGATTGTCTCACAATTGACACCTCCTAGGACACCACAGCTGAATGGTGTGGCTGAGAGGCGCAATCGAACCTTGTTGGATATGGTTCGTTCCATGATGTGACAAGCTTCATTACCAATCTCTTTCTGGGGGTATGCCTTAGAGACTGTCGCCCATATCCTTAATCTAGTCCCTATTAAAAAGGTTGCCAAAACACCTCACGAGATGTGGACTGGGACAGTGCCCAATTTGGACCACATCAAGATTTGGGGTTGTGAAGCTTTTGTGAGGCGTGAGACTCATGACAAGCTTGAACCCCGAAGCAAGAGGTGTATTTTCATCGGCTACCCACAGAGATCCTTTGTTTACCTCTTATACAGATCCAGTGATAATGTGGTCTTTGTAGCAAGAAGAGGAGTATTTCGTTAGAGAGAATTTATAAGCCAAGGGGACAATGGGAGGCAAATTGACCTTGAAGAGCTTCAAGATTCAAGTGGTGAAGGAACCTCAAATACTGTCAGCCAACCTGAGGAGGAACTATTGTTGAGCAAATAGATGAGTCTGTACCTCCAAGACGTTCCACTAGGGTGAGGAACACACCTGAATTTTTTATGGTTATCACATCACCACTGAAGGTGATACATTTATCAGTGATAATACATTGATAGATTTGGATGAACCTAATAATTATAAGGAAGCCATGGTAGGCCATGAGTCTACAAAATGGAAGGAGGTTATGGACAGCGAGATTCAGTCCATATATCACAATCAAGTTTGGAACTTGGTTGAAAATGTACCGGTCATAAGATAGTAGGGTGCAAATGGATCTTCAAGAAGAAAACCGACATGGATGGGAAGGTACACACTTACAAAGCGCGACTGGTTACGAAGGGCTTTACTCAAACTCCGGGAGTTGACTATGATGAGACCTTCTCGCCAGTAGCAAAGATTAAGTATATTAGGGTGTTATTAGCCATAGCTACATTTCATGTTTATGAAATATGGCAAATGGATGTCAAAATCGCTTTCCTTAATGGGAAGTTGGCTGAGGGTGTTTACTTGGTTCAGCCAGAGGGTTTTGTCGATCCAAAATACCCTAATAGAGTGTGTAAGCTTGAGAAATCCATTTATGGATTGAAACAAGCGTCTCGCAGATGGAATCTTTACTTTGATGATAAGGTCAGAGAGTTTGGCATCTCTAGGAGTGAGGATGAGTCATGTGTGTATGTTAGGGCCAGTGGGAGCATACTCAACTTTTTGGTGTTGTATGTGGATCACATACTTCTCATAGGAAATGACATCCCAACTTTGCAAGAGGTTAAGTCTTGGCGTAGGAAGTGTTTCGCTATGAAGGACCATGGGGAAGCTGCCTATATCCTAGGGATAAGGATATTAAGAGACAAGAGTAAGAGACTAATTGGACTTAGTCAGAGTACTTATGTTGATAAGGTACTGAAGAGGTTCAGTATGCAAGATTCCAAGAAAGGAGAATTACCAATCTAGAGTAATGCCAAGCTGAGTAAGACTCAGAGTCCGAGTACAGAGGCTGAGATAGCTGAAATGAGTCATATACCATATGCTTCCGCTGTGGGCTCGGTCATGTATGCTATGACTTGTACTCGCCATGGTGTGGCCTTTTCTTTGGGCATGGTCAGTAGATATCAAGGGAACCCTGGCAAGGCACATTGGACAGTGGTAAAGAACATTCTCAAGTATTAGCGGAGGACTAAGGACTGGGTCCTTACCCTTGGAGGAAGTGATGACTTGAGAGTGGAAGGATATAGTGATGCTAGCTTTCAGACTGATAGGGATAATTTCCGCTCTCAGTCAAGCTGGGTCTTTATCCTAAATGGAGGAGCAATTACTTGGAAAAGTTCCAAGCAGGAGACCGTAGCTGATTCAACTTGTGAATCAGAGTACATAGAAGCAAGTGAGGCAGAAAAAGAGGCGATATGGCTAGAGAACTTCATCGGAGACCTTGGAGTTGTACCAGCTATAAAGGAGCCAATGGAAATTTTCTGTGACAGTGAAAGTGCGGTTGCTTTGGCTAAAGAACCAAGAGATCACGGGAGATCTAGGCACATTGACAGAAAATACCATTTCATCAATCATAGAATAGAAGGACTCCTCGTGGCAAAGAGGGTATCATCAGATGAGAACCCAACAGATCCCCTCACGAAGGGACTAAGTAGGGTTAAGCATTTACAGCATGCGAGGCGCATTAGGCTGAAGGATGATATTAGTTTCAATAATTAGATTTCTGAAACTTGTAAAATGTAATTGAACTTTGATGATTAAATAAAAGTTTTTTATGAGTAAAAGTGTTACTATCTTGTGTTGATCGTTTACTATGTTTCAATTTTGCATGTTTTGACTTCCAGAATAAGTATACTATTATTCAAACCATCCACAGTCAATCAAACTTTGGAAGTAGGTATTGATTTAAGACTATCATGAATTTGGATTGTATGATTTTTCTAAAGTGCTTTAGACATAGCAATGGTTGTTACAACATTCATGAGTACTCATAAGGACTGAGTATTGGATTCAACACACGCTCACTTGCATCACTTCATGGAATTTATCTCGAGTGATCGTGAGACCGTAATATCATATAAATCTTCAAACCTAGAGATATGAGTTGTTGACTATGAGTTGGTTATCCATTGATTGTACGAAAACACATTGGTAACTCGATGTTATAAAACGTGATTTTGTGTATAATACAACAAGTAGTCAGTACAAGCATATCAGTCGAAGTTTATCTGTTCCTTCTAGAAATAGAAGCGATATTTGGGCCCCTCGATGATTTGGTTTTGACTTATGTACCAGGCCCAGTTAGAACCGAATTGATGTGTTCAATTTAGTTCTACGTCGAAACAAATCAGAGATCGAGAAACAAATGTTGGACAATAAGTAAGAACATGTTCCATGTGTTTGTCCGACTAATATCTTGAGAGAAGAGGATTATATGATCACTTATCTTAAATGGCGTATCATCATCATCTCAGTTCCGAGACAATTTGAAAGAGCTACGATTGCTAGTCAGATTCTAAAGTCATATATGCAAATAGAGTTATTAGACTTATCCAAGTGGGAGACTGTTGGATATAGTGTCTAAGTCCATAACTTTATTTGGTATGTACTTGACCCGACTCGGCATGGTCCATTTGGGTTGCATGACATTGCAATACTTGGATAGACAAAATGAGAGAAAGCACACTTGTGATTATTAATATATTATAAGTTCTAATATACTAATAATAGTATTATATAATTTGTATTGATCAAGTATTAATCTAGTATTAATTTGGTGATCAAAGTGATACTAATTAAATACATAGGGTTGATTATGACAATCATCAATTCTTTTATGGTGGATTAATGATCCATGGTTTATGGTTTTTGTTATAACCATATGGAGCTCCATGGATAGTCCATAGGAGTTACAAACCCATGGGTCATGAGAAATGGAGAGTCATGACAATTAAGAGTATTCATGTGAAAACCCTAATTGTGACAACACTATAAAAGGAACCCTTTGGCTAGCAAAATTGGCTACCTAGAGTTTTTGTGAGGGAATAACCGATTTTTGATTGTAGAAGTATTCTCTCAAGTTATTCCATGTTTTGTGGTGTTTTTTGAAGCATTTAAGGCACAACATTTGGGGTGCTAGGCTCACAAAGTCTTGAAGGAATCCAAGAAACAACAAGGTATGTATTTCTACTAGTTTTTATGTTTTATATATTCCCCATGCCATGCTAGTTAGGAAATAACCTTGAAAAAGACATTTGCATGTATATAGAGAAAACATAGATTCAAGGTTATTAGGGTTGCATGTACACTTAGGAAGTGTTAGAAAGCTCAAAACCCATCAACTAGACAATGGCACTCCATGGAGTCTCACGATCTCCTTGATGTAGATTCGGGTAAGCTTTTCCATCTTGTGGGATTCTTTTATTAGTAGGAGATGAGCGGATTTTGTTAACCTATAGACGATTACCCAGATAGCATCCAGTCTGTCTATTGTCTTTGGTAATTTGGTCATAGAGTCCATAGTAATCATTTCCCATTTCCACTCGGGTATCACTGGCTGTTACAATAATCCTGAGGGATTTTGGTATTCCACTTTCACTTTGGCGTTGGTAAGACACTTGCCCACGTAAGTGGCTATCTCTGCCTTCATATTTAGCCACCAATAATGTTGTTTGATATCCAGATACATCTTATCTGACCCAGGATGAATAGAGTATCGAGTCTTGTGGGCTTTATGCATGACTACTTCTATGAATCCCCCAATCTTAGGAACCCATATTCTATTCATGAAGTAGTGAGTTTCGTCCTCTTTAATTTCAAAACCCTTATCCATTCCCTGCAGTGATTTGCTAGCGAGATTCTCTGATTTCAATGCGTCCAATTGGGCATCCTTGATCTGTGAGGTTAGGTGATATTGAATGGTGATTGATAGATTCTTCACGCGACGACTTGAATACTCTTTTCGGCTCAGCGCATCAGCTACCACTTTAGCCTTGCCTGGGTGGTATTTGATCTCACACTCGCAATCATTTAGCAGCTTGACCCGTCTCCACTACCTCATGTTTAGTTCCTTTTGATTTAAAATGTGTTGAAGGCTTTTATGATCGGTGAATATGGTGCACCTGGTACCATAAAGGTGTTGGGTTTTTAGCAATCTAACACTCCTATGGTGTAAATGCAATCCTAAATACCTTGGATCTATGTTTTCTCTATTATAAATGCAAATATCAATTTTCAAGGTATTTATCCTAACTAGCATATTATGAAGTACAAGTAATATAGAAACTAGTAGATATACATACCTCTTTTTTGGTGCTTGATTCCATGGAGCTCAAGAGCCTAGTGCCCCAAATGTGACACCTCAAATGGTTCACACAACATCATTATGCACTTGGAATAACTTAGAGAGAAATCATCACTTCATGAAATCGGCTTGCCCTCCATACATAGACTTAGTGGCCGATTTTGACAAGAATGATATGTTTATATAGTGTGACACAATTAGGGTAAACCCTAATGGACATGGACTTCCATTTCCTTGGATCCATGGGTTCAAATAACCCATGGAGCATCCATGGAGCATCCATGGAGCATCCTATGGGTTTTAACCCAACTTGATAATCCATGGAGCAATGGCCCACTATATAAGCATGGATGATTTACACAATCAACCCATATATTTAATTAGTCTTCTTTTGATCACTTAATTAATTCTAGATTAATGGTTGTTCAATGCTAATTAATATAATCTTATTAATATATTAGAACTTATAATATATTAATAAACCTTAAGTGTTATTTCTCTCATTTCAGTATATCCAAGTGCACGATGCCATGCAATTCAAATGGACCATGCCGGGTCGGGTCAAGTATATACCAATTATAGTTATCGACATAGACACTAATCCAACAGTCTCCCACTTGGATAAGTCTAATAACTATTATTTCAAGTACGCCTTCGTAATCTGACCAGCAATCGTAGCTCTTAAAAGTTGTTGTCGAACTCTGAACAAATCAATGACGCGTCCATTAGATACGTGATCATATATATTCCTCCATTCTAGATATCATATGGACTGAGAAATGGATTATAATCATTCTCTTTGTCCATTTGTTGTTTCCCGATTTCCGGTTTATGATGACTGACTAATTAAACAAATCAAATCAGTCCAGGCCCAGCCGAGCACTTACATTTTGTCATCACTAAATCATCGAGGGGCCCACAGATATCGCTTTTATCCCTTTGAGGGTAAAAGGAATGGATAAACTTCGAATTATATGCTTGTACTGACCATTTGTTGAATCATACACAAAGGCACGTTTTATAACATCAAGTTACCAATTCGTTTTTGTGCAATCAATGTATAACCAACTCGTAGTGAACAACTCATATCTCTAGGTTTGAAGAATATAAGATATTATCATCTCATGATTCACTCATGATAACCATGAAGTGATTCAAATGAGTGTGGGTTGAATCCAATACTCAGAACTTATGAGCCCTCATGAATGTTGTAGCAACCATTGCTATGTCTAATGCACCATAGACAAATCTTACAAGCCAAATTCATGATAGTCTTGATTCATATCTACTTCCAACATATGACTGACTGTGGATGGTTTGAATAACTTAGTCATCCGGGAAGAAAGGCCTAGTTATTCTGGAAGTCAAAACATGAAAATTGAAACACAAAATAATACTAATCTTGTATGGCCTCAACACTTTGAGTGTAAATAAAAACCCTTTTATCTAAGAACCATATTGATTACTCATCATTCATGTATCTATTAACCAACTTAATACTTGAATTGAAACAATAGCCATGCCATGCTCCAAGCATGCACACTATGTTCGTCCAAAAAATAGTTGTGCCATACTCCAAGTATGCACACTATGTTTACATGTGGTCCTCTCTTTGTGAAACAGATCGATTGACAGCATTTCAATGATGCTCATTTCACAATCCCAAATCCTTTACAATAAATGTAAGAACAACAAATTCTTATCATTTACCGTAATCTTGTTAGATTCTAAACTTATATGCAATTATCCTCTTGTAATGAATATGCACACAAGTCACAAAGACTTGGCAACAAACATTACAAGGTATTCTAATGGAAAGCAATTCCATGGAAATGAACTCTCAAATTCAAAGTACATTCCTTTGAACATCGTTCTTTGCATTAAGTTCTTTAATCTTAAACAGATTTAAAAAATAACTTCCACCTATGGAAACAATTCCATATTCCCATTTTGACCATCACTTTTGAAAAAGAGTTTCCTCTTTTCAAAATATGTCAATATGGTCCTTACTCTATACTTCCAATTGTTCATGATTAACCAATCTTTGGTAAACCTCAAATTGTCCTCGATAATTGCTTAATCATTTTTTTCATATCTAGTTCTAATCCTTTTTCCCCTCTTAATGTCCTAAGCATTTGTAAAATTTAGAATGACTAAATATTATAACACATGCAATCGATCCTATATCTGAAGCATATGGGACACGATTCATGCTATAAATTCTTTTTTTTGCCATGTTCTCATAATTCGAACTATGAAGAGGTATGCCATAATTATAGCAAAACAACTTTTCAGAGCAAATTGAAACTTTTGTTTTCTATAATTAACATTGCTTACTTGCAATACTTAACATAATAATCATGCCCCCACTTGCTTTGACATGTACCTAGAAATCAGGTGGACTTCTAGAAATCAATACTTTACTGACTTTCTTACCAAAGTTCAGATTTCTGATACGAGATGCTTTGATAATACTTTATAAAAATCATACACCTTTCCTTAGATAGTTCACACGTTTGTCTAGACCTTTTTCCATTCTCACTAGTTAGTGTGGCGGTTAGCCACACACGCTCCACTAACAACATGAGAATGCAAATATCACAACTGCTATCTACTTAAATCTACTTAGTAAAAGAGTTTCCTCACCATCATTTTCATGAATCGGAGAGAAACATTATAACACTTAGATTTTATGGTGTAAGTGTTCCTATCCATGTGAATTTTTCATAACCATAATCACAAGACAAGGTTAGTGGCAAATTCAAACACATATGGACTGAACTTGTTCAATCTTAATTTATTGCCACCCGGTAGCACAAGGGCCTACCATTGCTTCCAGGTTACAAACCTCAAGTCGTAGGCTAGTGATTAATAATACTCTTGATTAGTTCTTGAAACTATCTCAAGATCTTTTAATACTCCCACTATCCTCTTGACATATAAGACTCTCTTTTTCAAGAACCATTCCTTGACAACATAAATATTCAAGAGTTAGTGCGGATTCTTCTCAAGAAAAACACTTCACACAATTGGCCTCAATTTGTATTTGTCTTATCCAAGACATCACAACTTACCAATTTGAAATGTACAAGAGTAGAAAACATTTTACTCTACATTTGAAAAGCTTTTTAAACATTTCTTAAGATTATGTCACTCAAGGCTCAATCTTGTAGTATGACTCTAAGATTTGGTTTTGGAAGGAAGTATGATTTATCTTTTGATTTAACCATTTCCACAATTCATGATTCCTCTCCTTAGCCAAACAAGTAAACTAAGGTGTCCTTAGAGGATTAATTGTCATATGTTTTTATAATCACTGATATAATCATAAAAGAAGATACTCAAGTACTCTCCCATATCTTCAGATTAGAGAAACCTTTTATCGTTATGTCTAATTTGATTCTTCTTATCCGTTCTGCAATACATTAAGACTTTTCCAACGTTTCAGAATTACACTTAAACTTGTAAGCATAACCATATTTACTAAACTTTAGTAAATCATAACGAATAATCTTGTCAACCTTTGTAGTGGACCTGACCAGCACACAACCTAATGTACTCAATCCATTAGTCCTTCGCTTGACTCATATGTAAATGTGAACAAGGAATTAGTCTTAATTTACCAAAGATGAAAAATTCTCATTCATCACACAATACAACTTGCATGGTTCTAAGTTTCTATCCAACTGAAACTTGGGTGATGAGAATCTTTCCTTATTTGATAAATTATGACACTACCACAAATGAAAGAATCAGATCCACATACAAATATTTCTTATCAATGGAAACATACAAACAACAATTTCACAAATGACATTGTAAGGATACTTAAAATAAATAAAACAAAATTTTTCTTTTATTTTAAAACTTGCGGAAAAACTTATCCTTACAATGCAAATACATATGAAAAACATTTTGTTTTCTATTCCTAAGCTATATATATATATATATATATATATATATATATATATATATATCATAACTCTTATGCAGCAGCTCAAAATTTTGATCACCGGACCATGCGATCGAAATCCATCTTTTCGATCAGAATCAACATAATCATACTTTAAGCTTCTTTTGATTATTCCAAAACATCAAGATGTACTTACATTACATCATGTATTAAGAATATCAAAAGGAGACTTAATAGAGTTAGATAGTGGACTTTACGTGAAGCAAAGTCAAACTTTTGACTTTTACCAACCTTATGAAATTTCAGGTAAATTGGGCAGCTTCGCAACCAATGTCCCTTTTATTGGCAAAAGAAATATATGGACTCTTTGGAAATGGTGTATGGGACTATCACAGACTTATCCATTCTCTTTACCATTAGGTCAAGTGACTTGACCATGGCCGAACGCTTTCCATTATGAAGAGAAAGCTTTTATGGATTTCCAATGTCACCATTGTCAATGTCCATGAAGTTTTGGGAAGTTGATCTTCTAATCAAATTTGCTTTACCAGTGTTCCAAATCATTGCTGATTCACTAGTACCTAGCAAATAGATAAGATCATTAAAGGGTCATGTCGTGATCTGTCATTAGGGAGTGATTGAAGAACCAAGTCAACAACCAGCTACCTTGAGACATCGACACCCGACTCTCCCGGCTTGTCAATATGTGACTTACCCTCTAAGATGTAAGCACATATCGACTTTGCTTGCCAATAGGGATTGAGTGAGTTAGAACTTATCATGTCTTGAAACTTGTAGGATGGGGATATTTATTGGAGGAGGTGAAGTAAGATTTCCAGTCCCACTAATGCGCAACAAAGGGATTGATCTTTCACCTTGGTTGCCATTTGGGATATCATCTTCATTAGGAAGCTTGTTCCTAAAGATTTGGGAAGACCATAGTTGTGTGAAGGAGACATCCATAAGGGAGAAATTCAAGTTAGTTGACTTAAAGTCCTTATCATAACACCCAATATGAAATACTAAGGATAGGATCCAACAACCTATTTATAACTGGAAGAGGGATGCCGTAATCCGAGTTATAAAATAGTTGAAGGTAGGTAAATGATGATTTACCAATTTCCCCCATGAAAAACGAAATATAATTAAGTTTTAATTGGATTTGAAACTCCTAGATGTTTTGAGATACATTGAACTATCAATGGCATGTTTGAATCTCGATTGTTCCCTCTCAAGTTTGTGACTGGGATGCCGAGGATCACAAACAAGGTGTGAATAACCATACAAATTGACTTGGTACCATTAACTTATCACCTAATCGATGTGTCGGTTAACCACACACGCTCCACCGATCTATAATAAAGTCAAGTTACCCTTTGCCACTCTTACTAGTCCTTATTAGTGTGCTGGTTAACCACACACGCTCCACTAACGACTTGGTAAGGTACAAAGTGTAATTTCTTGAGTTAGCACCTGTTTCACATTTTCCTAAGTAACTAAGATTGGGAATTTATAAGTGTTAAGTTACTTAGTATTTATCATTATAATTTTAATGAAGGGAGAATTATAGTCCTTTCCTACCTGTTCGGCTTACGACCCTTTACCAGTCAAGGAAGCGGTGGGTGAGAGTGGACACCCATTAAACCGTCATTTTATAGGCAGTAACCTAATACCCCCCCCCCCTTATAGACCGACTTCGTGAATGAGGCCTACTAATGGTAAGATTGACTTTATCTTATACATATCTATGTAATTAAAAATATAATAATAGTATAAGGTTGTATTTTAAATATTTAAAATACTTGGTGGTTTAATCTATTAGTTAAACTATACTCTTAATTTAATTAAACTTAAACCATGTCTTTATGGAATTATTAACTCTTTTAATTAAACACTTTAATTAATTTAATGAAGTCCGTAAAGTTTGAAATTTAACTTTTAAAATTGTAGAGTTTGGAATTAAAGCATTAATGTGTGTGAGACTTTACAAATTCGAAAACTTGAGGGCAAGTTTTGAAACTATTCAAAACCTTTCATTTCATAACTTATGATTTTAATGTTTCATTAAAATGAATACTCTTCATTTTTATGTAACTCCGTATCTTTTAATAACAATTTTAAGGAACTGACTTTTCAACATCCATAACTTGAGGCAAGTTATGGAGTCATCAAAAAAATTTAATGAAAAGACTCTTCATTTTTTTTGTAACCTATGGAACTTTTATGACCTTTAAGATTCATAAATGTGACCTTTTATGTAACTTCGATGAGAAGTTAAAAAACACCTTTTATGAACTTCTTTTAGATTAATATGGATTGAAAGCAACTAACAAATAATATTTTTCATCAATCTAAATTACTCATAAAACAATGCAACACAAAAAACTTTTGGTAATCCATAACTTGAGGACAAGTTATGGAGTTCATACAATTTCATCAAGCTCATGAATTATAATAACAAACAATTGCACATAATTTCTATGATCTAACAAAACTCATAAGCATGAACATTCCTAATCAACAATTTTTCAAGAATTACATAAACACATATAAAACTTTAAACTTTGATTATAGCATTGAAATTGGTTTAGCATAATCATTACCACATTAAAATTAGGTTTCATAAGTCCAAAACAGTCAAAGGTAATGATTCTAGACCAATTCCAGCACCAAAACTAAAAGATATGCTGTTTGGGGGTCCAACTCGTCGAGTGCATGAACAAAATCAGGGAGTTGTATGATTTTTGCCTTGGACTCGTCGAGTCCCTTTATGGACTTGTCGAGTCCCCTGTCCAGACAGCACAAAATTTCGTTTTTTCAAGCCAATTTTGCAAGTATAAGTGAAAACAAGCCTAGGCTCTGATACCATTGTTGGGTTTTTAGGAATCTAACATTCCTATGGTGTAAATGCAACCCTAAATACCTTGGATCTATGTTTTCTCTATTATACATGCAAATATCAGTTTTCAAGGTATTTATCCTAACTAGCATATTATGAAGTACAAGTAATATAGAAACTAGTAGAAATACATACCTCTTTGTTGGTTCTTGATTCCATGGAGCTCAAGAGCCTAGTGCCCCAAATGTGACACCTCAAATGGTTCACACAACATCATATGCACTTGGAATAACTTAGACATAAATCATCACTTCATGAAATCGGCTTGCCCTCCCCACACATACTTAGTGGCCGATTCTGACAAGAATGATATGTTTATATAGTGTGACACAATTAGGGTAAACCCTAATTGCCATGGTTTTCCATTTCCTTGGATCCATGGGTTCAAATACACCATGGAGCATCCATGGAGCATCCTATGGGTTTTAGCCCAACTTGATAATCCAAGGAGCAATAGCCCACTATATAAGTATGGATGATTTACACAATCAACCCATATATTTAATTAGTCTTCTTTTGATTACTTAATTAATTCTAGATTAATTCTTGATCAATACTAATTAACTAATCTTATTAATATATTAGAAATTATAATATATTAATAAACCTAAGTGCTATTTCTCTCATTTTAGTCTATCCAAATGCATGATGCCATGCAACCCAAATGGACCATGTCGGGTCAGGTCAAGTATATACCAATTATAGTTATGGACTTAGACACAAATCCAACAAAAGGTAGTGCCTCCAAATCTTCAAGGCGAAGACCACGACTCCCAGCTCGATATCATGAGTGGTGTAATTTACTTCATGATTTTTTAGTTGCCTGGACGCATACGTAATTACCTTCCCGCGTTGCATAAGGACACAACCTAAGCCTTGATTTAAAGCATCACAGTAGACTACGATGTCTTCAGTTCCCTCCGGTAAGGATAGCACTGGTGCACTACAGAGGGCTTGCTTCAAGGTTTGGAAGGAAATCTCTGGCTTCTCAGTCCAGTTGAAAGGTACACCTTTTTGTGTCAATGTGGTGAGAGGTTTGGCTATCTTGGAGAAGTTTTGAATGAACCTTCGGTAGTAGCCTGCAAGACCCAAGAATTAGCAAATTTTTGTTGGTGTTGTCGGAATTGCCCAACCTTCAATGGCTTTGACCTTGGATGGATCTACATTAATTCCTTCCTTGCTGACAACATGACCCAAGAAATTTACACTGTGGAGCCAAAACTCACACTTGGAGAGTTTCGCATACAACTTTTTAGCCCGTAGGGTCTCTACGATCTATCAGAGGTGTTGGCTATGCTCTTCCTTGCTTCGAAAGTATACGAGAATATCATCGATGAAAACGATCACGAATGAAACCCTAAGCCTCTTGCATGGATTTTGAGCTTACCTTGAGCATTTTGGTGTTATTTTGGGTGATTTGAAGAAGAAGGTGTTTAGAGAAGAAGCAAGAGATTAAAGAGAGCTCGTAGATCCAGAAGTTTTACATCATTTCCAGCCTACTGAAGGTATAAAGTTCTCATAGTGTTGCTCCTACAAGATAGATCTAGGTTCTATTGCATATTGTCCCTTTTTGGTTTCAAGAATGGATTTTTATGGTTCAAATCCGTTTCTGGACTTAGGGTTGCCACCCATGAAGCTATTTGAGTCCTTTAGGTAGGAAAGTTTCCATCTTTAAGGTCCTAATGGGTTCATGCAAGAGTTGTGGCCATCTTTATGGAAGTTGATTGTTATTTCTTGAGATGGGACTTTTGGGTGCATGCAAAGTCATCAAGTCCGAGACTTTATGATTTAAGAGGTCTTAAACAGCTTTGATCTATTTTTGGATAGCATGGCTTAAGAATTAAGTTCTTAATGGCCAGTTTTATTGGAATCAGGACACGAACACACTGCATAGGGCACGGGAACACGTTACATTCCCGCTGAGACTCGTGACCAAGATTTCAAAGGATCACCCAGCGTTCCACAAGGGAATTCCCCGCGTTCATAAGTTAGTGGGCCTTTTTAGGCCATTTCCCTTGACTAGTTGATTATGGGCCTTAATGGACTATATTATATGTTGGGTTGAGTGAAGGCCCATTTGAGAAGTTGGGCCCAATTTAGAATATAGGCAATAAGTGGGCTGTTAGAAGGCTTGGAAAGACTATATGGAATTAGGCCCTTCATGTGATGGATTTGGGCCTAGGTCATGGACCAAATTAGATCAGGGGTAAAATGGTCATTTTACCCTAAGGAGGATTATAGATTTGGACTAAGTGATATTTTGGTATTGATAGCTCGGGGAGTCGAGAGATCAGTAGTTTGGGGATCTGCTGGTTAGCAGCGAGGGGTTATTCGTAGGATTCTACAGTCAGCTTTGTGATGTGAGTTTTCTCTAATAGAATTGGGTATAAGGCACCAATGTTGGCTTGTTTGTGTGTATGTTAGTCTATACTGGACTTAGATCCGTTGTCAGGGTTAGCCTGATGCAGTTTATATGTTCCGGATTTCGGTCCGATGACGAGTGGTACCCGAGGCAGTAGCATATGTTTAGTTATACTTGTTGTCTTTGTGATACTTGTATGTACCTGGTAGGAGATGAGTCTTGGCAGGGGGTGTATCTTATCACTAGCTAAGTGTGGACGGGGTTCCATATCTCATTAGTAGAAAAGTAAGGGTGGGGCCGAAGATAGGCGGGGCCTTGAGAATAGCAGTTATAGTATAGCGATTTTTTATTATGTATTAGCATGATTATTTGATAATGTTTGTATGTGTATAGTGGGCAGGGCCCGGAGACAGGCGAGGCCTAGTAGAAACAGATCTGTATACCGAGTGGGGCTTGATGCCAGGCACGGTCTGATGCCCGGCGAGGCCTGATGTCAGATTCGTCTGATATCGGGTGGGGCCCAATGTAGCGGGCTAGGCCCAATGTGTAGCACCTGGTTCTTGGTATGTATTTTCATTTAAGAGTTTTGCGTTTTTAACCTGGGATTCGGCGATTTGAAGGACCAACTCTCTGAGTAGAAGCGGGACGGGGGGAAGGGATTTAAGTATTGGACTCGTCAAGTCGGGTCCCGGACGCGACGAGTAGGCTCTAACTGGACAAAAATCCTTATCTGAGGGTTTGCACCCTATTTAATCATCTCTTTCAGCCCTCACTCATCACTATTGCTCCCAGAAACCCTCCATAGCAAACTCCAAGTGTTTTGGTGCAAGATCTAAGGCTTTTGAGTGATATTTATGGGTTTTGACCTCAAGGAAGAAGGAAGAGAATACAAGGATCAAGAGAAGAACGCAGGATTCGAGTTTGGTTCATCATTTGCAGTCTTTGAAAGGTATAAAGTCTGTACCTTGCTTACTTGTTTGGTAGATCCCTTTTTGTATGAGGTAGCCAATCATGATTGAAAACATGGTTGGGGGTCAAGACTTCGAATCTAAGTCTTGGGAGGAGTCACAAGGCAGATTTGGATTACTTTTGCACCTAAGGAAGGTCACATGCAACATAAGAGCCATTTTAGAGCCTTTTAGGCTCAAAAGTCCCATGCATGCACGTAAAGTTCGAAACTTTACGTGCAAGATCGAGCTTAGGGGCTTGGATCTATCTTTTGGTCAAAGGTTGAAAACATGGTTGGGGGTCAAGACTTCGAATCTAAGTCTTGGGAGGAGTCACAAGTCAGATTTGGGTTACTTTTGCACCCAAGCAAGGTCTCATGCAACATAAGAGCCATTTTAGAGCCTTTTAGGTTCAAAAGTCCCACGCATGCACGTAAAGTTCGAAACTTTACGTGCAAGATCGAGCTTAGGGGCTTGGATCTATCTTTTGGCCAAAGGTTGTACATCAGAAATTGAGGATTTAGGGTGTAGACGTTATCGACTCGGCGGGTATGTTCTTGTGACTCGACGAGTCCAAGGCATAAAGTCCCATGTCTATTGAGGGTCAAAAGAACTCAGTTGGGTGTTAGAAGGGTTGTAGAAGGTTCGAAGGAGGACCCAATTTATTGGACTTAGCCTTAGACCTGGAGTTCAAGGGACTCGACGAGTGCTAGAACATACTCAGTGAGTCCAAGACAATCTCCTTATGGTTGAAGATGAACTCGACGAGTTGTTAATACAACTCGGTGAGTCAAGGTCAGAACTTTTTCATCAGATGAAGATGAACTTGACGAGTTGTTCATACAACTCGGGGAGTCGGATGAAGGTTCATTCGATGTTCATATAGAGGAGGAACTCGTCGAGTCATTGCCAAACTCGACAAGTCAAGTCGTGGATAAGGACGGGTAAAGGGTTAGGGACTTATCGAGTTGACGGCCCAACTCGGCGAGTCGGATCAACTGGCAGTTAACTTTGACTTGGACTTTGTTGGAGGTAAAATAGTCATTTTACCCCAAGAGTAGATATCAGTTTCTGACTGAGTGTTTTGTGGGAATTATAGCTAGAGGATTTCCGGAGCAGCAGCAGACAAAGGTTTCCCGCACAGATTATCAGCAGCTACTCGTTTGAGGTGAGTTACCTTCCAGTAGCAGTGGGTCTACGGCCACAATGCCAGCCTACCACTAGGAGTTGTATGTTAGATGATTGTCTTTGTGATATCATCTAGGTTTGCTACTACCTGGTATGTTATATGCTGGCATGATATATTATATGTGATAGTAGTAGAGTTCGGTTGTTAGGACCGAAGGGTAGGTCAGACACCCCAGATATGTCTGATAGTATGTGATGATATGTTTATATGTTGGAATGATACGTTATATGTGATAGTAGTAGTAGTAGGAGGGGAATAGTCCCCACGTTCGGTTTTTAGGACCGAACGGTAGTTCGGACAAACCATATATGTATGATAGTATGTTTATGTTATGATATACGTGATAGTAGCAGTATGGGTGGAATAGTCCCCGAGGGTCGGTTGTTATGACCGACGGGTAGGTCAGCACCCCAGAATTGCTTGACATGGGTAGGTCAGTGTCACACCCCAAAATCATGAATGGCAGAAACATTCTAGGGCGGAGGAGGTCATGTACAGTATCACAACAATTAATAGTAGTAAACAAGCAACAACATTCTAGGGCGTGTTCTAGTTGTAATGTATGTTCCCTCTCTATCTAGCATGTATAGTAATGTATTGTATGTATTACTCATACTGACTTATGACTGAACTGACTCATTGTATGTTTCATTGTTCTAGTAATAGTATTAGTATCCTCCTGTGCTACCCCTATGGTAACTTACTAGTGATGTAACTGGTACGTACGAACATGGAAGTATACCCTTGCTACCCAAGGGTACTGAATGAACTGGAAGAACCTTTATGACTATGTATGTACACATGATATGTAACTAATATTTAAACGACCTCCGGACGGGTACCCGATACCCCACCATACCACATTTCAACGGCGAAAAGGAAATAAGGCGGGTAGGCCTTCCTAAGCCTTTTAAACATTGCTTATATAACTATACATACATAGACATGTAATTGATAATAAATATAACAGAGCTTAAGTAAATGTATTTGATAAGTATAAAAATTGGTAAAACAGTTTGAACAGTAAGAAAATCATTGGTTTTGTAGTTATTAATCGCATGTGATTGATGAAATAACTATAAGTATTCAACTTGTATCCCACCCATAAAGCATTTAAAAACATTTAAACCACTAATTAAGGGGTATGAACTCACCTGTACTGAGTGGTACATATGAAATGAAGATGTAGGATTGCTAGGTGTCAAGTGAAGTCTTGAACACACTCTATGATCCTCGTTAACATATAATATCACATATATATGTATCAAATTAGACTTTAAACAACTAATTGATAATTAATAGATCTCCTAGAACATGCTAAACACCTTACATAAGTGTTATTAGCCCTAAGTATGGCATCTAAGTTGTTGTAAGTCAAGGCTAGGGGGTTTAGGGTTCCAAAGGACCCCATTCTTGAGTTTACTCTCCAAGAACCAACACACAAGGAGTTTACAGTCATAAACCCTTGAGTTTACAGTCGTAAGCTTCTAAGCCCTAGGTTATTTGGTGCTTTGAAGCTTTACATGTTCCCTAGAAGCATTTATACTTGATGGTTTAATGCTTAGAAGGGTTTAGGGCATTAATACACCCCTTTGAGGAGTTTACGGCCCTGGGACCAATTCCCTTAGATATTATGGCCGTAATCTCTCATGTGGATGGGTTTTTGGTATTTTCATGTCCCTAATTTATCTAGAAGTGAATCTAGGCTAGTGTCCAAGGCTTTTGGAGGGTTTAAAGCACCTTTTGGCCCTTGAGTTTGGAGTTCACGGTTCAAGAACTTCTTGGGCCGTGAACACCTTACTCTTGGTGTTCTTGGGTGTTTTCTAGCTCTACACACATTAGGGTACAAGCCTAGCATAGTTTCATTGCACAAGGAAAGGACTAGGCACTCATTTGGCCCTTAAAGAAGGGTTTACGGTCCAAGATGTTCTTGGGCCGTAAACTCTTTAATCTTGTGGTTTTGAAATGATTTCTAGGTTATTAAGCACATAATAAGCTTTATAATACAACTAGATAGAGGTACTCACGTTTTGGGACGAAAGTCTGAAGATCCGAGAGAGAGAATTTGGCTTTTCTCTAGTTGGAAATGTAACAAATGAATAATTATGGCTCAGACTCATATATATACTCCTGGGGTTTTTGGCCAAAAATAGTTTATTCAAGGAATGAACTATAATTTCATAGAGTTTTGAAATATCAGAGTTGCATAAAACCCTAGGGAATCCTTTCTCCTGATATCTCTTTAAGTGTAAATCCTGAAATACTCAAACTTATACTAAAAAGTCTGAAAATTTATTGCAACTGTTCTGACTTCTATTGACTTGATATTGTTTTTACAGAATAGAAATTTTGGGTTGTCACAGTCAGCAGCCCATAATGGCTTCACACGGGTAGGATGTCACCCCATAATGGCCGCAAGGGTAGGTCGGCACCCCAAAATGGCCGTACAGGTAGGTCGGCACCCTAGGATGGCCAGCACAGGGTAGGTCGGGCACCCTAGAATTGTCCGGCAGTATGTATGCTATGTGATTGTATGGTATGTGGTACAATGGGGGAACTCACTACGCTTCGTGCTTACAGTTTACAGTTTTCGTTTCAGGTACCTCTTCAGCGAAGGGGAAGGAGCTGGCACGGTAGCGGCACATCATACACACATTCATTATATTCCGCACTTGGGTTTTCAGACATGATACATTGTTTTATGAGATGATGTGATTTCACAGTATTATCTTATGAATGTTTTTATGAGTTAGTTAATTATAAAGAAATTTTTGGACTAGGAAATTGGGTCGTTACAAGTTGGTATCAGAGCCCTGGTTTGAGGGATTCGGACACAACCTCGGCGGGTGTCTGGACTCAAATCAAGGGATTAAAAGATTTTTAATAGAAAAGTGGTTTCCTAAAAGCTACGATAAAAGAGTTTTGGGAAATAACAAAGTGTGTGATGTGCGCAACCGGACGAGCTCAAGTATGTATTCCCCATAGTACCCATACAAGTTTATATTATGTTTATCAGTTTCAGTAGAATAGCATGCTAAAATAGGACTAAGGATCTAGGAGTGATGGCTTATGTGCCTGCTTTATGTGCTCCAGCTTATCAGAATTGCATACTAGTATTGAGTAGACAGTAATAGGATAGCCTGTTTAGGTTATGCCTGGTAGTATGAGCTCAACATTGTATGCTGGTATAGTTTCTTGTTAGGAGAATAGAGTTGCTTGAGTAGTTTCCTGTGTCCGAATGCTGATTGCTTCGTACATGTAGGTCTCTGAAAGATGGAGTTAGCCATTAGGTGAGTACGTCGCGTCACATGTGATTAGGATTGAATAATCTCAGAGTGCTGGATTTGGCCCTATTGCACAGCTCTCGTTTAAGTTTAATCGTTGTAGGGACGAGTCTTTTACTTGAAGGAATATTTGAGCCTCGTTACGTGTGATGATATCCAGGTGATGGCTAATTGGAATCACAAGGAGGCCTTCAACAGCTGAGGACCGGTTTGGGTGGAGTAAGAGATTTTCCCTAGGGTAAGCCTAGGATGAGAGTAGCATAGATCAGCAGTGGTAAAAGGGACTTGGTGGAGTCAAGGCAGTTCTTGAGGAAAGTACGGATAGATTTGGAAACTAGTAATGGCCCGTACTACTGAAAGCAGAGGATCTATACTCGAATAGAGGAAGGATGAGGCAAGACCAAGGAACTTATGATGGGTGTGATCCCTCTAGATGTACCAGTATCACTGATGGTTGTCATCATGTATTGCAGAATGGTGGTACTATGTTCCAGGCCAGAAGTTCGCAGTTCCGGAGAGGGATCAGGTTCGGGATCAGGTTTCCGAACGATTAGATGAGAGGCTACATGACTTCATCACGTCTGAGATCACTAGAGGCATCCTTGATGCGACCCCGGTCTTCTTTGGGTCGATCAAGGAAGGGATTATCGAGTTGATGGAGGATCGCCTTAAGGCGTTCAAGAGTGACATGGCGACCAGCCAGTCAGGATCCCGCACACTGTCCTTTAAGGATTTCAGGGGCAGTGGTGCGCCGGATTTCCATGGGGCAAAGGACCCCATTCCTACAAGACGATGGATTGCAGACATTGAGTCTGCACGGTTGACTAGCTTCTTCCCAGAGTGGTCAAAGGTGAGATATGCAGCAGGATGCTTGAGAGACAGGGCCAGAGATTGGTGGGACTCAGTTGGTGACTCTCTGGGAGCCTCGGCTGTTGAGGCTATGACGTGGTCAGACTTTGTGATCAAATTCAGGGCAGAGTTTGCACCACCTATAGAGCTTCAGCAGCTGGCCAGGGAGTTTTTGGACAAGAGACAGACTACGGAGACTGTGGCGGAGATCACCGCCAAGTTCCGGGAGAGGGCGTTGATGGTGCCCCAGTATGCGGGAGATGAGGTTATGAGGAGGACCCGCTATCATGACATGCTGCGAGCTGATATTCGGGAGCATGTTAGTTTTTCAGCTTGCCCTACACTGGATTCCATGATTTCCAGGTCAAGTGTGAGGGAGATCGATCTGGAGCTTATCCGGAAGAGGAAGGTAGAGGAGGGGTAGATGACTGGGCTTTGGGGAAGAAGCCTAAGGGATCAGATGGTAGGCCGAAAGGCAAGTCTGGACTAGGCCGCTGCAGGAAATGCTGCAGGCCACATGAGGGGGGGTGTAGATTGGGATCGACGGGCTGCTACAAGTGCGGCAAGACGGGGCACTTCAGCAGGGATTGTACCGCCCTTGTATCGATTATTTAGACATCTGAGTTGATGTGTTTCCACTGCAACCAGAGGGGCCACAAGAAGGCCAACTGCCCCCAGTTGACAGCAACAGCACCAGTGAAGGCGCTAGCTCCAGCGACTCTGTGGATTATTGATGGCTGGCAGGCCAAGGCTGAGGCTCCAATGGTGAGGGGCTGGGCCTTCCAGTTGACTACTGAGGAGGCACGCACTGCATCCGATGTGGTGACGGTTATGACTTCTTGTTTATGCTTTTATGATATGCTACTGTGATTTTGAAATGTTATGTATGTAATCTGTTGAGGATCATTCCATGTGAATGGTATCCTAGTTCAAGTATTGTTTGATTTGGGTGCTACCCGATCATTTTTCTCTCTTGCGCTTAGCAAGAAGTTCCATGAATCTTTGGCTATGTTGGATTGCCCTCTAGAGGTCGAGATTACGGACGACCGATCAGTGCAAGCATCTGAGGTCTTCCGAGATTGTGTTTTGAGATTGTTCGAAGAGCGTTACCAGGTAGACCTTGTTCCTATTCCGTTGAGAGGGAATAAGGTGATTATAGGCATGGATTCGTTGAGCCCCAATGGGGAAATGATAGATTGTGCACAACAGTTGGTGTGAGTCAAGACCCCAGGAGGGGGAGAGTTAGTGATTCAGGGCGAGAGGCCACAGCGAGGGCCAACTTTATGTTCGGCAGCGAGGGAAAGGCTTTACCTTCAGCGGGGTTGCGAAGGATATGTCGCTTATGCCATAGATACCCGGGAGGCGGGTGTGGCGACAGTGACCGACGTTCCGGTGGTGCGAGACTACGTGGATGTGTTTCCAGAGGAGTTTCCTGGGATACCTCCGGAGCGACAATTGGAGTTCAGGATCGAACTAGTCCCTGGTGCGACTCCAATAGCCAAGGAAGCGTATCGATTGGCTCCTCCTGAGATGCAGGAGTTGTCTACACAGCTTCAAGAGTTGTTAGAGAAGGGATTCATTAGACCGATTAGTTTATCGAACGGGTCGCGTCGGATGTGTATAGATTATCGGAAGCTAAAAATGGTAACGGTCAAGTACCGTTACCCACTCCTGAGGATTGATGACCTCTTTGATCAGATACAGGGATCATCTTGGTTCTCCAAGATTGATCTATGTTTAGGATATCATCAGATGAGGGTCAGAGAGGAGGATGTGCAGAACACTGTGTTTCGGACGCGCTATGGCCACTACGAGTTCGTGGTTATGCCCTTCAGGCTCACCAATGCTCCCGCCGCGTTCATGGACCTCATGAACTGTGTCTGTAGACTGATGTTAGACCAGTCTGTGATAGTGTTTACTGATGATAGCTTGGTTTACTCCAAGACGCAGGAGGAGAACGAGGAGCATCTGCAGGAGGTCATGGATACCTTGAGAAGGGAGAACTTGTATGTTAAGTTCTCCATGTGTGAGTTTTGGTTGCGCGAGGTGCAGTTTCTCAGGCATCTTATCAACCAGAACGAGATATCGGTGGACCCGGCCAAAGTGGAGGTCGTGATGAGATGGGAGGTTCCGAGGTCTCCATCTGAGATTCGGAGTTTCCTAGGATTATCCAACTACTATCGGAGATTCATCCAGGATTTCTCCAAGATAATCGTATCCCTGACCAGGCTAACGAGGAAAGTCGTGGTCTTTCGTTGGGGGCCTGAGCAGCAGGCCGCATTCGAGGAACTAAGACAGAGATTGTGCGAGGCGCCAATCTTAGCCCTGCTAGAGGGCATGGAGGATTTTGTTGTGTACTACGATTCGTCCATCTCGGGTTTGGGTGTAGTACTGATGCAGAGAGGGCATGTCATCGCCTACGCTTCGAGGCAGCTGAAGCTTCACGAGGTAAATTACCCGACGCATGATCTGGAGCTGGGGGCTGTTGTGTTCGCCCTCAAGATTTGGCGGCATTACCTCTATGGGTTCCGCTGTACCATCTACAAGGACCATAAGAGTTTGAGGTACCTCATGGATCAGCCGAATCTAAACATGAGGCAGCGTCGGTGGTTGGACGTGGTGAAGGATTATGATTTCGAGATCCTTTACCACCCGGGGATGGCCAATATGGTGGTCGACGCACTTAGCCGCAAGGCATCGCCGATCAGGGATATTTGTCTGAGGATGACAGTGGTGACTCCGCTGTTGGAGCGGATTCGGGAGGCCCAGTAGGAGGCCATGAAGGAGGAACATCAGAAGAGCGAGCGGATTGTAGGGAAGGTTTCCTCCTCCGACTATGACAATCGAGGATTACTGACACTACATCGTAGGGTTTGGGTGTCGTACCACAAGGGTGTGCGCCAGTTTCTAATAGAGGAGGCTCACAAATCTCAATTCTCCATTCATCCTGGGGACGACGAAGGTGTATAGGGATCTTCGTCTCGACTATTAGTGGCCCTGCATGAAGCGGGATGTAGCATGGTACGTGGAGTGATGCTTAACCTGCTGGAAGGTCAAGGCCGAGCACCAGAGGCCACACGGCAAGATGCAGCCATTGGATATCCTGTTGTGGAAAAGGGAAGACATTACGATGAATTTTATCACAAAGCTTCCCAGGACCGCGCAAGGAGTGGATTCGATTTGGGTCATCGTCGATCAATTGACCAAGAGCGCCCATTTTATCCCAATTCAGGAAAGTATTTCGGCAGAGAGGTTGGCCAATATCTATATCAGGGAGGTAGTGGCGCGGCACGGGGTGCCAGTTTCGGTGATTCAGACATGGATGTGCAGTTCACTTCCAGGTTTTGGAAGAAGTTTCATGACGACCTGGGTACTCGTCTTGATTTTAGCACTGCCTTTCACCCGCAGACGGATGGCCAGAGCGAGCGGACCATCCAGACTCTGGAGGATATGCTATGACCATGCATGTTATCATGGTCGCATTGACTGCCCTCCCTTCGAGATGATGTATTGGAGGTAGTTGGGATACCCACCTTCCATTGGCAGAGTTCTCCTATAACAATAGTTATCATGCGAGCATTGACTGCCCTCCCTTCGAGATGATGTATGGGAGGAGGCGCAGGACCCCGATATGTTGGGGCGAGGTTGGACAGAGGGTAATAGGGAGCACCGAAGTAGTGCTCAAGACGACAGAGAGGATTCAGCAGGTCCAGAGCAGGCTTCAAACTGCTCAGAGTTGGCAGAAAAGTTATGCTGATAAGCGCCGATTAGACCTGGAGTTCCAGGTCGGGGATATGGTTCTCCTAAAGGTTTCGCCATGGAACGACGTCATCCGATTCAGGAAACGGGGCAAGTTGGGCCCTAGGTATATTGGACCATTCAAGGTCTTTGCCCGGGTGGACAAGGTGGCGTACGGGTTGGATCTACCAGCCGAACTCAGCCAGATCCACAACACTTTCCACGTCTCCCATCTGCGGAAGTGCCTGGTGGATGACTCAGCAGTGGTACCCTTAGAGGATATTCAGGTCCATGACAACCTGAATTACATCAAGCGAACTGTAGCAATCCTCGACCAGAAGTCGAAGGATCTGAGAAACAAGAGTGTGGAGCTCGTCCAGGTGAAATGGCAGCACCGGAAGGGCTTGGAATGGACTTGGGAGCCGGTTGATGAGATGGTGGAGCATTACCCAGAGTTGTTCCAGGAATGAGCAGCAGACCTCGAGGACGAAGTCTAAAATAAGTGGGGGAGATTTGTAGCACCTAGTTCTTGGTTTGTATTTTCATTTCAGAATTTTGCATTTTTGGCCTGGGACTCGGCGAGTTGAAGGACCAACTCACCGAGTAGAAGCGGGACGGGGCGCGGGATTTAATTATTGGACTCATCGAGTCAGGTCCCAGACTCGACGAGTAGGCTCTGACTGGAAAAAAAACCCTAATCTGAGGGTTTGCATCCTATTTAATCATCTGTTTCAGCCCCCACTCGTCCCTATTCCTCCTAGAAACCCTCCATAGCAAAACCTAAGTGTTTTGGTGCAAGATCTAAGGCTTTTGAGTGATTTTTGTGGGTGAACTCAAGGAAGAAGGAAGATCATAGAAGGATCAAGAGGATACTGAAGGATTCGAGTTTGGTTCATCATTTGCAGTCTTTGAAAGGTATAAAGTCTGTACCTTGATTTCTTGTTTGTTAGATCCCTTTTTAGGGAAGATTTAGGGCTTTTTAAGCCATATGAGGTAGCCAACCATGATTGCTAACATGTTTGGGGGTCAAGACTTCGGATCTAAGTATTGGGAGGAGTCACAAGGCAGATTTGGCTTGCTTTTGCACCGAAGCAAGGTCCCATGCAACATAAGAGCCATTTTAGAGGCTCTTAGGCTCAAAAGTCCCATGCATGCACGTAAATTTCGAAACTTTACGTGCTAGATTGAGCTTAGTGTTGGATAAGGTGTCTAAGTCCATAACTATTTCTGGTATGTACTTGACCCGGCCCGACATGGTCCATTTGGGTTGCATGACATCATGCATTTGGATAGACTAAATGAGAGAATTAACACTTGTGGTTTGTTAATATATTATAAGTTCTAATATATTAATAGTATTATTTAATTAGTATTGATCAAGAATTAATATAGAATTAATTAAGTGATCAAATGGTGACTAATTAAATATATGGGTTGATTATGTAAATCATCCATAACTTATATAGTGGGCTAAAAGGCTCCATGGGTAATCAGGTTGGGTTAAACTCATTGGACATGGATCATGGAAATGAAGATTCATGCCACATTAGGTTTTACATGGTGTAACCCTAGATGTGACACACTATATAAAGAACATCATACTCACCAAAATCGGCTACACATAGTGACAAGAGGGCTTGACCGATTTTGAGTGTTACACATTCTCTCAAAGTTATTCCAAAGCATTTGGTATTGTGTGAAGCATTTGAGGCTTCACACTTGGGGTGCTAGGATCTCAAGGTTTCAAGGAATTATAACAACAACAAGCTATGTGTTTCTAGCTATCTTTTATATTATAAAGTTCCCCATGTATGCTAGATAGGTTTATGAACCTTGGAAAAGTATTTTGCATGTATCTTAGACAAACATAGATCCACGGTTTTCTAGGGTTTCATGTACACTTCAGTGTTTTAGAATTGCTCAAAATCCATCAGTGCTATCAGAGCCTAGGCTTGCTTGTTTAATACTTGATGCAAAATAGTGAAAAAAGTTGATTTTTTGCTGTCTGCCTGCTGAACTCACCAAGTCCATGGGGAACTCACCGAGTTCATGTGTAAATTCATCATACTCGTCGAGTAGGTTCGTGCACTCGACGAGTAGGAGCCTCAGAATGTAGTTTTTCGACTTTTGCTGCTGGAAATGGACTAGAAACATTACCCTGAACTGTTTTGGTGTTATTAAACCTGTTTTAGATGGTGTAATGGTTGTTCTAATCCATTTACAATGGCTAATATCAAAATTCCATGATTTTATGTGTTCTTGAAATTTTGATATTCATATTCATGTTCTTATGAGTTTAGATGATCATAGGAATTATGTGTAACTTCTTGCTAATTTTAATTCTTGATCATTATGTGTTTTAATGGAATCCATAATTTGTCCTCAAGTTATGGATTACCAAAAGTTTTATCTTTGAATGTCCATTAAAGAAACACATAGGTTACACAAAATGAAGAGTCACTCATTTTAATGAACCAATTAATCTGATAAGTTATGAACTGAAGAGTTTTGTTAAGTTACAAAACTTGCACTCAAGTTTTGGAACTTGTAAAGTCACCTAATTAACTTTAGTTCCAACCCCTAGAATTTTAAATGTTAAAATTCAACCCTTATACTTTATAATATTATAAGTTTAATATTATATATATATATATATATATATATATATATATATATATATATATATATATAAGATCAAGTCGTTTTACCGTCAGTTGGCCTCATTCACTAAGCCGGTCTATAAGGGGGTTATAAGGTTGTTGCCTATAAAATGACAACTTAATGGGTGTCCACTCTCACCCACCGCTTCCTTGATCGGTGGAGGGTCGTTAGCCGAACCGGTAGGACAGTGACTTAAAATTCTCATTAAAAGTATAATGATTATTATAAAGTATTTAAATGTTTTATGAATTTTAAATTTTAGTTACTTTAGGAAAAATGTGAATAAGGTGCTAATCCATGAAATTACACTTTGCACTTTGATTAAGTCGTTGGTGGAGCGTGTGTGGTTTACCGGCACATGAACTTGGACTTAAAAAGGTAGGAAAAGGGTGACTTAAGGTTTTTTTTCATAAGGTCGGTGGAGTGCGTGTAGTTTACCGACACATCGATTAAGTGGAAAAACATTAAAGGTACCAAGTAATTTTCATGGTTACTTCACACCTTGTTTTGTGATCCTCGGTATCCCAATCACAAAACATGAAGGGCACACTCGACATTGAAACATGCTATTGAAAAGCTCAATGAATCTCAAAAGAATCTAGGATTTTCTAAAAACCAAATAAAACCTAATAATTTATATTTCATTTTCATGGTGGAAATTGGTGAATCGTCATTCACCTACCATTCAAATATGTTATAACTTGGATTACAGCATCCCTCTTTTGAGTTATAATATATTGTGATTGGATCCTAGCCTTAATATTACATTTGGGTGATTTATTAAGTAAAGTTGTTCTCTTCTTTTCAGATGTCTTCCAAAAATGCTACTCCTGGCTCAAACCCTACTGCCTCCTTCTCTCTCATGAACCTTTGTGGGAGAGTCATCTTTGATGGATCCCACTTTACTAACTAGATTAGAAACATCAGGATGCTCACTCGATACGAGAACAAGGAATATGTTCTCGACAAGGAGCTCAAGGTGCCTGAGCCAACTGCTACTCCTGAAGAGCTTGCTGAATATGAGGTACATGAAAGAGATGTTACAAAAGTGGCATGCATCATGATGGCCACCATGACAGCCGAGCTCCAAAAGTCCTATGAGGACTATTATCCTTTTGAGATGCACCAGGATTTGATGGACCGCTACCATAAAAGTGCACGTCAAGAGCGATATGAAATAATCTCCTCCATGATAACAACCCGAATGAAGGATGGTGAACCCATCACGGGCCACATGCAGAAAATGCAAAGCTATGTGGACCGTTTACTGAAGCTTAATGTGAAATTCCCTGAGGAGTTAGCAATAGATATCATTTTGCACTCCTTACCATCGTGTTATGATCAATTCCGCATGACATACCACATGAACAAGAAGGAAGTCACCCTCAGCCCACTATGCATGGATGATTTACACAATCAACCCATATATTTAATTAGTCTTCTTTTGATCACTTAATTAATCCTAGATTAATTCATGATCAATACTAATTAAAAAATCTTATTAATATATTAGAACTTATAATATATTAACAAACCTTATTTGTTATTTACCTCATTATAGTCTATCCAAATGTGTGATGCCATGGAACCCAAATAGACCATGCCAGGTCAGGTCAAGTCTTACCAATTATAGTTATGGACTTAGACATTAATCTAACAAGGACGACACCCCAGAATGGCCGCAAGCGTAGGTCCGCAACCCAGAATGCTCGTACGGGTAGGTCGGCACCCTATAATGGCCGCATCGGGTAGGTCGGGCACCCCAGAATTGCTTGGCACTATGTATGCTATGTGATTGTATGGTATATGGTACGATGGGGGAACTCACTAAGCCTCGTGCTTACAGTTTAGAGTTTTGGTTTCAGGTACCTCTTCAGCGAAGGGGAAGGAGCTGGCATGGTAGTGGCACATCATACACACACTCATTGTTTTCCGCACTATGGATATTCTGGGATTGTACTCTTACATGTTATTCTTTTATAACTTGGGTTTTCAGACATGATACATTGTTTTACGTGATGATGTGATTTCACAGTATTTTCTTATGAATGTTTTTATGAGTCAGTTAATGAAAAAGATATTTTTGGTCTTGAAAATTGGGTCGTTACAAGTTGGTATCAGAGCCCTAGTTTGAGCGATTCGGACACACCCTCGGGGGTTGTCTGGACTCAAATCGAGGAATTAAAAGATTTTTACAAGAAAAATGGTTTCCTGAAAGCTAAGATAAAAGAGTTTTGGGAAAGAACGAAGTGTGTGATGTGCGCGACCGGCCGAGCTCAAGTAAGAATTCCCCAAAGTAACCATACAACATGCTAGAATAGGACTAAGGATCTAGGAGTGATGCCTTATGTGCCTGCTTTATGTGCTCCAGATTACGAGAATCGCATGCTAGTATTGAGTAGAAAGTAATAGGATAGCATGTTTAGGTTATGCCTGGTATTATGGGCTCAACATTGTATGCTGGTACAGTTTCTCGTTAGGAGAATAGAGTTGCTTGAGTAGTTTCCTATGTCTGAATGCTGCTTGCTCCGTGCTTGTAGGGCTCTGAATGATGGAGTTATCCATTAGGTGAGTATGTCACGCCACATGTGATTAGGATTGAATAATCTCAGAGTGTTGGATTTGGCCCTATTGCGCAACTCCCGTTTGAGTCTAACCGTTGTAGGGACGAGTCTTTTACTTAAAGGATTATCTGAGCCTCGTTACATGTGATGGTATTCAGGTGATGTCTAATTGGCATCACAAGGAGGCCTTCAGCAGCTGAGGACCCATTTGGGTGGAGTCAGATATTTTCCCTAGGGTAAGCCCAGGATGAGAGTAGCAGAGATCAACAGTGGTAAAAGGGACTTGGTGGTGTCAAGGCAGTCCTTGAGGAAAGTACGGATAGATGTGGAAGCTAGTAATGGCCCGTACTACTGAAAGAAGAGGATCTATACTCGAATAGAGGAAGGATGACGCAAAGACCAAGGAACTTATGATGGGTGTGATCCCTCTAGATGTACCAGTATCAATGACGGTTGTCATCATGTATTGCAGAATGGCGGTACTATGTTCCAGGCCAGCAGTTGGCAGTTCTAGAGAGGGATCAGGTTCCGAGCAAGTAGATGAGAGGCTACGCGAGTTCATCATGTCCGAGATCACTAGAGGCATCCTTGATTTGACCCTGGTCATCTTTGGGTCGATCAAGCAAAGGATTGTCGAGTTGATGGAGGATCGCCTTAGGGCGTTCAGGAGTGACATGGCGACCAGCCAGTCAGGATCCCGCACACTGTCCTTTAAGGACTTCAAGGGTAGTGGTGCAGTGGATTTCCATGGGGCGGAGGACCCCATTGCTGCCAGACGATGGATTGCAGATATTGTGTCTGCACAGTTGACTAGGTTCTTCTCGGGGGGGTCGAAGGTGAGATATGCAGCAGGATGCTTGAGAGACAGGGCCAGAGATTGGAGGGAGTCGGTTGGTGACTCTCTGGGAGCCTCGGCTGTTGAATATATGACATGGTCAGACTTTGTGACCAGATTCAGGGCAGAGTTTGCGCCAGCTGTGGAGCTTCAGCAGTTGGCCAGGGAGTTTTTGGACATGAGACAGACTATGGAGACTGTGGCGGAGATCACCGCCATGTTCTGGGAGAGGGCATTGTTGGTGCCCCAGTATGTGAGAGATGAGGATATGAGGAGGACCCGCTATCGTGACATGCTGTGAGATGACATTCGGGAGCATGTTAGTTTTCTAGCTTGCCCTACCCTAGATTCCATGATTGCCAGGTCAAGGGAGAGGGAGATCAATCTGGAGCATGTCCGGAAGAGGAAGGTAGAGGAGGGGCAGATGGCTGGGGCTTCGGGGAAGAAGCCCAAGGGATCAGATGGTAGGCCGAAAGGCCAGTCAGGACCAGGCCGCTGCAGGAAATGCGGCAGGCCACATGAGGGGGCGTGTAGATTGGGATCGATGGGCTACTACATGTGCGGCAAGACGGGGCACTTCAGTAGGGATTGTACCGCTCCAGCACCGGTTATTCAGACGTCTGAGTTGTTGTGTTTCCACTGCAAACAGAGTGGCCACAAGAAGGTAACTGCCCCCAGTTGACAGTAGCAATGCCAGTGAAGGTGCCAGGTACAGCGACAGCAGAGATTGTACCGCTCCTGCACCGGTTATTCAGACGTCTGAGTTGTTGTGTTCCCACTGCAACCATAGGAGCCACAAGAAGGCCAACTTCGCTTAGTTGACAGCAGCAACACCAGTGAAGGTGCCAGCTCTAGCGACCCTGCGGATTACTGATCGCCGGCAGGCAAAGGCTAAGGCTTCAACAGTAAGGAGCCAGGCCTTCCAGTTGACTACCAAGGAGACACGTGCTACACCCTATATGGTGAAGGGTATGACTTCTTGTTTATGATTTTATGATATGTTATGTATGTGCTCTATTTAGGATCGTTCCATGTGAACGGTATCCCAGTTCAAGTATTGTTTGATTCGGGTGCTACCCGATCATTTGTCTCTCTTTCTCTTAGCAAGAAGTTCCCTGAGTCTTCGGGCATGTTGGATTTCCTTCTAGAGGTCGAGATTGCGGAGGACTGGTGAGTGCGAGCAACTGAGGTATTCCGAGATTGTGTTTTGAGATTGTTCGAGGAGCGTTACCAGGTAGACCTGGTTCCCATTCCGTTGAGAGGGAACAAGGTGATTATAAGCATGGATTGGTTGAGACCTAATGGGGCAGTGATAGATTGCGCACAACAGTTGGTGCGAGTCAGGACCCCAGGAGGGGGAGAGTTAGTGATTCAGGGTGGGAGGCCACAGTGAGGGCCAACTTTATGTTTGGCAGCGAGGGCAAGGCATTACCTTCAGCAGGGTTGCGCAAGATATGTCGCTTATTTCATGGATACCCGGGAGGCGGGTGAGGTGATGGTGAGCGACGTTTCGGTGGTGCGAGACTACGTAGAAGTGTTCCCATAGGATCTTCCTAGGATACCTCCGGAGTGACAAGTGGAGTTCATGATCGACCTAGTCCCTGGTGCGGCTCCGATAGCCAAGGCACCATATCGGTTGGCTCCTCCTGAGATGCAGGAGTTGTCTACACAGGAGCTGTTAGATAAGGGATTCATTAGACCGAGTAGTTCTCCCTGGGGAGCCCCAATTCTGTATGTGAAGAAAATGGACGGGTCACATCGGATGTGTATAGATTATCGGGAGCTGAACAAGGTAACGGTGAAGAACCGTTACCCACTCCCAAGGATTGATGACCTCTTTGATCTGCTACAGGGAGCATCTTGGTTCTCCAAGATTGATCTGCGTTCAGGATATCATCAGATGAGGGTCAGAGAGGAGGATGTGCAGAAGACTACGTTCCGGACGCGCTATGGCCACTACGAGTTCGTGGTGATGCCCTTCGGGCTCACCAATGCTCCTGCCGCATTCATGGAGCACATGAACCGCGTGTATAGACCGATGTTAGACCGGTGTATGATAGTGTTTATTCATGATATCTTGGTTTACTCCAAGACACAGGAGGAGCACCAGGAGCATCTGCGAGAAGTTCTGGAGACCTTGAGAAGGGAGAACTTGTATGATAAGTTCTCCAAGTGTGAGTTCAAGTTGCACGAGGTGCAGTTTTTCGGGCATCTTGTCAACCAGAATGGGATATCGGTGGACCCATCCAAAGTGGAGGCTGTGATGAGATGGAAGGTTCCGAGGTCTCCATCTGAGATTCGGAGTTTTCTAGGATTAGCCGGCTACTAACGGAGATTTATCCAGGTTTTCTCCAAGATAGTTGTACCCCTGACCAGGCTAACGAGGAAAGTCATGGTCTTTCATTGGGGGCCTGAGCTGCAGGCCGCATTCGAGGCACTAAGACGGAGATTGTGCGAGGCGCCAATCTTAGCCCTGCCAGAGGGCACGGAGGATTTTGTTGTGTACTGCGATGCGTCCATCTCGGGTTTGGGCGCAGTACTGATGCAGAGAGGGCATGTCATCGCCTACGCTTCAAGGCAGCTGAAGCCTCACGAGGAGAATTACCCGACGCATGATCTGGAGTTGGGGGCTGTTGTGTTCGCCCTCAAGATTTGGCGTCATTACCTCAATGGGTTCCGCTGTACCATCTACACGGACCACCAGAGTTTGAGGTACCTCATGGATCAGCCGAATCTAAACATGAGGCAACGTCGGTGGTTGGACATGGTGAAGGATTACGATTTTGAGATCCTTTACCACCCGAGGAAGGCTAATGTGGTGGCCGACGCGCTTAGTCGCAAGGCACCACCGATAAGGGATATTTCTCTGAGGATGACAATGGTGGCTCCGATGTTGGAGCGGATTTAGGAGGCCTAGCGGGAGGCCATGAAGTAGGAACATCAGAAGAGCGAGCGGATTGTGGGGTAGGTTTCCTCCTTCGACTATGACAGCCGAGGATTACTGACACTACATCGTAGGGTGTGGGTGCCGTACCACGGGGGTGTGCACCATGTTCTGATGGAGGAGGCGCACAAATCTCTTTTCTCCATTCATCCCAGGGCGACAAAGATGTATAGGTATCTTCGCCTGGACTATTGGTGGCCCTGCATGAAGTGGAATGTAGCATGGTACATGGAGCGGTGCTTGACCTGCAGAAAGGTCAAGGCAGAGCACCATAGGCCACATGGCAAGATGCAGCCGTTGGATATCCCGCTGTGGAAATGGGAAGACATTACGATGGATTTTATCACAAAGCTTCCCAGGACCGCGTGGGGACTGGATTCGATTTGGGTCATCTTCAATCGATTGACCAAGAGCACCCATTTTATCCCGATTCAAGAAAGTATTTCGGCCGTAAGGTTGGCCGATATCTATATCAGGGATGTAGTGGCGCGGCACGGGCTCCCAGTTTTGGTGATTTTAGACAGGGATGTTCGGTTCACTTCCAGGTTTTGGAAGAAGTTTCATGACGAGTTGGGTACTCGTCTGCATTTTACCACTGCCTTTCACCCGCAGACGGATGGCTAGAGCGAGCAGACCATCCAAACTCTGGAGCATAAGCTGCGAGCATGCGTGTTAGACTTCGGAGGTAGTTGGGATACCTACCTTCCATTGGAAGAGTTCTCCTATAACAATAGTTATCAGGTGAGCATTGACCGCCCTCCCGTCAAGATGCTATATGGGATGAGGAGCAGGACCCCGATATGTTGGGGTGACGTTGGCCAGAGGGTAATGGGGACCACCGAAGTAGTGCTCAAGATGACAGAGAGGATTCAGCAGGTCCGGTGCAGGCATCAGACTGCTCAGAGTCGGCAGAAAATTTATGCTGATAAGCGCCGATCAGACCTAGAGTTCTAGGTCGGGGATACGGTTCTCCTGAAGGTGTTGCCATGGAAGGGCGTCATCCAATTCAGGAAACGAGGCAAGTTGGGCCCCAGGTACATTGGACCGTTTGTCTTAGCCCGAGTGGGCAAGGTGGCATACGGGTTGGATCGACCAGCCGAACTCAGCCAGATCCACACCACTTTCGACGTCTCCCAGCTGCGGAAGTGCCTAGTGGACGACTCAGTAGTGGTACCCTTAGAGGATATTCATGTCGATGACAGCATGAATTACATCGAGCTACCTATGGCATTCATTTATCGGAAGTCGAAGGATCTGAGGAACAAGAGAGTGCAGCTCGTCAAGGAGCAATGCCAGCATCGGAAGGGCTTGGAATGGACTTGGGAGCCGTTGGATGAGATCGTGGAGCATTACCCAGAGCTGTTCCAGGAACGAGCAGCAGACTTCGAGGACGAAGTCTAAAATAAGTGGGGAGATTTGTAGCACCTGGTTCTTGGTATGTATTTTCATTTAAGAGTTTTTCATTTTTGGCCTGGGACTCGGCGAGTTGAAGGATCAACTCGTCGAGTAGAAGCGGGACGGGGCGCGGGATTTAATTATTGGACTCACTGAGTCGGGTCCCGGACTCGATGAGTAGGCTCTGACTGAACAAAAACCCTAATCTGAGGGTTTGCGCCCTATTTGATCATCTCTTTCATCCCCCACTCGTCCCTATTGCTCCCAGAAACCCTCCATAACAAACCCTAAGTGTTTTGGTGCAAGATATAAGCCTTTTGAGTGATTTTTGTGGGTTTTGACGTCATGGAAGAAGAAAGAGCATAGAAGGATCAAGAGGAGACTGAAGGATTTTAGTTGGGTTCATCATTTGCAGTCTTTGAAAGGTATAAAGTTTGTACCTTTCTTTCTTGTTTGTTAGATCCCTTTCGGGGAAGATTTAGGGCTTTTTAAGCCATATGAGGTAGCCAACCATGATTGCAAACATGGTTGGGGGTCAAGATTTCGAATCTAAGTCTTGGGAGGAGTCACAAGGCAGATTTGGGTTGCTTTTGCACCCAAGGAAGGTCCCATGCAATATAAGAGCCATTTTAGAGCCTTTTAGGCTCAAAAGTCCCATGCATGCACGTAAAGTGCTAAACTTTACATGCTACATCGAGCTTAGGGTCTTGGATCTATCTTTTGGTCAAAGGTTTTACATCAAAAATCGAGGATTTAGGGTGTGGACCTTATCAACTCGGCGAGTCCGTTCTTGGGACTCAACGAGTCTAAGGCATAAAGTCCCATGTCTGTTGAGGGTCAAAAGAACTCAGTTGGGTGTTAGAAGGGTTGTAGAAGGTCCAAAGGAGTGACCCAATGTATTGGATTTAGCCATAGACCTGTAGTTCATGGGACTCGACGAGTGCTAGAACATACTCGGCGAGTCAAAGGTAATCTCCTTATGGTTGAAGATGAAATCGACGAGTTGTTCAGACAACTCGGCGAGTCGGATGAAGGTTCATTCGATATTCATACAGAGGAGGAACTTGTCGAGTCGTTGCCAAACTCGACGAGTCGAGTCATGGATAAGGACGGGTAAAGGGTTAGGGACTCGACGAGTTTACAGCCCAACTCGGCGAGTCGAGTCAACTGGAAGTTGACTTTGACATGGACTTGGTTTAGGGTAAAATAGTCATTTTTCCCCAAGAGTAGATATCAGTTTCTGACTGAGTGTTTTGTGGGGATTACAGCCAGAGGATTTCCGGAGTAGCAGCAGACAGAGGTTTCCCGCACAGATTACTAGTAGCTACTCGTTCGAGGTGAGTTACCTTTCAGACAGGATACATTGTTTTATGAGGTGATGAGATTTCACAGTATTTTCTTATGATTGTTTTTATGAGTCAGTTAATTAAAAAGAAATTTTAGGACTTGAAAATTGGGTCGTTACACAATGTTTGTAGTATGTGATGATGTATGGTATGCGGTAGATTGGGGAAACTCACTAAGCTTCGGGCTTACAGTTTTTAGTTTTGGTTTCATGTACTTCCGGTAGCGAAGGGAAGAGTTCGGGATGACTACATGACACACACCAAGAAGTTTTTGCATGGGATGTTTACTCTGATAACAAGAAAATGTTTTGAGATGATACTCTGATTTGATATCACTATTTTTGTGTATGAATGAAATGGTTGATAATTATGGGTTTTTATTAATTATTTGAAACAAAATTTCAGGCCGTATTTTTTGGATGTTTCACTAAATAATTTCAGAAGGTTAGGTTTAGCTCTATTTCGCAGCTATTGTTTGAGTCCAACCATTATAGGGTAGGACCTCTCATTCGAATAATTATCTAGTCTTAGTGATATGTAATATTATTCACGAGCTAGTTAGGTGATTGCAGGGACTTCTTATGCAGCTGATGGCAAAGAGTGGGTTAGTGATTACCCTAGGGCAAGCCTAGGATGAGATTAGCGCATGAAGCAGTAGTAGTAGAAGGGACTTGGTGGAGTCTAGGCAGTTCTTTAGGAAAGTATGGATAGATGTGGAAGGTAGTATGGGCCCGTACTACTGAAAGTGGAGGATCTGTACTCGAATCAAGGACGGCTGAGATGAACCTAGGAAACTTGTAGTGTGTGAGATTCCTCGAGTGATGATATGTATACTGATGCTTGTTATGGTGTATTTTCAGTATGGTAACGCTACGTACTGGACCAGTTAGCACTTCAGGCGCATGTGAGGGATCAGGCTCGGGCTCTGGAGCTGGGCAGTTAGACCAGACTCCTTTGATCTTCGGTACGATCAAGGAGGGTATCTTGGAGCTTTTGGATGAGAAGTTGAGTGCATTCCGTACTGTGCTGGCGGCCATGATGGGGTCGTGCACGCTGACTTACAGTGATTTCTCGGCCAGGTTCAGGGCCGAGTTTGCTCCTGTGATCGAGGTGCAATAGTTGGAGAGGGAGTTCCAGGACCTCCATCACACTACAAAGATGGTGGCCGAGTTCACCACTATTTTCAGGGAGAGAGCCCTTCTCGTTCCACAGTACGTGGTGGACGAGGAGATGAAAAAGGCCCGATATTATAAGAAGATGCGGAGTGATATTCGCCAGTTTGTGAGCCGATCCAGCTGCAAGACCCTGGAGGATATGATTGCTAGGGATCGGGAGAGGGAGTTGGATTTAGAAATGGACAGAAAAAGGAATCCAGATAGGGTTCAGACAGGTAGTTCAGGAAAGAAACCCAAGGTATCAGGTCACAGATCGAGGAGCCAGCAAGGTCGCAGCCGGTGTGGCAAGTACGGCAAGATGCACGAGGGGGCGTGTAGGGCGAGGAGTGCGAGCTGCTTCAAGTGCGATCGAACTGGCCATATGAGCAGGGATTGCATTGCTACCACCACCACCACAACAGTTTCAGATTTAATTTGCTTTCAATGCAATCATAGGGGCCACAAAAGGGCCTAGTGTCCGGGTTTAGCAGTGGCAGGACAGGTGGGGGCGCACACTCCTGCTACATTGAGGATTACAGATGGCCGTCAGGGCTGGGCTGAGGCTCCTATGGCTAGGAACAGGGCTTTTCAGCTTATTTCAGAGGAGGCACATGCAGCTACTGATGTTGTGACGGGTATGTATTCTCTCCTTATCTCTTTATTTGTATTGACTACTCGATCTTTTGTGTCACTCGTGCTTAGCAAGAGATTTGCTAGAGCTTCAAGGGAGCTAGACTATCCATTGGATGTAGAGATAGCAGATGATAGGACCGTTCGGGTTGCGAGGGTGCATCGAGGATGTACACTACAGTTGTTCGACGAGCAGTTCTCCATGGATTTGGTCCCCATCCCCTACGAGGGAATAAGGTTATAGTGGGTATGGATTGGTTGAGCCCCAATGGGGCAGTGATCGACTGCGAGCAGCAGCTGGTGAGAGTTCGGACTCCTAGTGGGGTAGGGTTAGTGATTCAGGGCGAGAGGCCACAGTGTGGACCGACTCAGTGTTCAACAGCACGGGTGAGATGTTACCTTTAGCAGGGTTGCACAGGTTATGTCGCATATGTTATGGATACTCGGAAAAAGGGTAAGGCGACAGTGGATGATGTACCAATCGTGCGAGAGTACCCGGATGTATTCCCGAAGGATTTTCCTGGGATACCTCCGGAGAGATAGGTTGAGTTCAGGATTGGCCTAGTTCCTGGTGCGGCAATGATAGCCAAGGAACCATATCGTTTGGCTCCTCCCAAGATGCAAGAGTTATTTACACAGCTGCAAGAGCTACTAGACAAGGGATTTATCATGCTGAGTAGTTCGCCACGAGGAGAAATAATCATGTTTTTGAAGAAGAAGATGGGTCACATCGGATGTGCATAGACTACCGTGAGCTGAATAAAGTAACGGTGAAGAACCGTTTATCCCCTCCCGAGGATTCATGATTTGTTTGACCAACTACAGGGTGCATCTTGGTTCTCCAAGATTGATCTGTGATCGGGTTATCACTAGATGCGAGTTGGAGACGAGGATGTGCAGAAGACAACTTTTAGGAATTGTTATCATCACTATGAGTTTGTGGTGATGCCTTTCAGGCTCACCAATGCTCCAGATGCGTTCATGACATCATGACATCTGAGGGAGGTGCTAGAGACAATGAGGAGGGAGAGACTTTTCGCAAAGTTCTCCAAGTATGAGTTCTGGTTGTGCGATGTGCTCTTTCTGGGGCACCTTGTCAACCAGAAGGGTATTCTGGTCGATCCAGCCAAGATAGAGGTCGTGATGCAGTGGGAGGTTCCAAGGTCTCCAACTGAGATTCGGAGTTTTCTTGGACTAGCGGGTTATTACCGTAGATTCATCCAGGATTTCTCCAAGATCATTGTTCCATTGACCCGACTGACCAAGAAGTCAGTGACATTCCGATGGGAGCCTAAGCAGCAGACAGCCTATGAGACTCTCAGACAGCGATTATGAGAAGCAACGATTTTGACTTCGCCGGAGGGAGTTGATGACTTCGTGGTGTTCTGTGATATTTCGATCACAAGCATGGGCGCGGTATTGATGCAACTGTTGGATTAATGTCTAAGTCCATAACTATAATTGGTAAGACTTGACCCGACCCGACATGGTCCATTTGGGTTGCATCCCATCATGCACTTGGATAGACTATAATGAGAGAAATAAGACACTTATGGTTATTAATATATTATAAGTTCTAGTATATTAATAATAAGAATAATAAGATTATTTAATTAGTATTGATCAAGAATTAATCTAGGATTAATTAAGTGATCAAAAGATGACTAATTAAATATATGGGTTGATTGTGTAAATCATCCATACTTGTATAGTGGGCTAATGCTCCATGGATAATCAAGTTGGGCTAAAACCCATAGGATGGTCCATGGATGGTCCATGGTGTATTTGTACCCATGGATCATGGAAATGAAAGGCCATGTCAATTAGGGTTTACATGGTGTAACCCTAACTATATAAGCATCTTATTCTTGACCAAAATCGGTCACTAGTGTGTGAAGTAAAAGGGCTAGCCGATTTCATGAGTTGTAGAATTCTCTCAAGTTATTCTAAGTGTTTTGGTGATTGTGATTCCATTTGAGGCTTCCACACTATTGGGGCTAGGCACTCAAGCTTCATGACGACTTTCTACATCAAGAGGTATGTATTCTATCTTGTTACATTCATTGTTTTTGTATGCTAGATTAGGATAATACCTTGGAAGTTCTTATTTGCATGTATAATAGAGAAAACATAGATACAAGGTATTTAGGGTTGCATGTACACTTAGGAGTGTTAGAATGCTCAAAACCCAATAGTGGTATTAGAGCCACGGGTTGTTTTCTGTTATATTGATGCAAATATTTTATTTTCAAAGTTGAAAAAAAAAGCATGAAGTTTGTTAAATTTTAAGATAATTACTTGTTCTTGTGAAAAACTAATTATTTGTAAAATTTGAATAATTTGCTTTATGAGTTGAATTAGGTCAGATTTAATAAAAGATAAAATGATATGATTATTTTATTAGTTTTAAAAGTTTGATCTAAAGAGTTTTATTTTTTGAAACCTCCATAAGTTATGGATATGAAAAGGTTTTAAAAAAAAATTGATTCAAAGTTTTTATGGAGTTACAAAATTTGGTGCTAATGTTTTAAAGGATTCCATAACTTAAGAATAAGTTTTGGATCACCAAAAGTTTTTTGTGTTACCTTGTTTTATGAGTGAATTTAGATTAATGAATAAAATTATGTGATAGTTGGTTTTAATCCAAATTAATCTAAGAATTGATTCTAAAATGTGTTTTTGTAACTTGTCCTCAAGTTATATGAAAAGTCAAAAACTCATAAAAATTGGCAAAGGTTACAAAAAAGAAGAGTCTAGTTCTAATTAAATGGTTTTATGACTCCATAACTTGTCCTCAAGTTATGGAGGACCAAGAGTCTCTTCATTTAATAAAATAAAATAAAATAAAAAAAGGTGTAACCTTAATTAATTCCATAAGTTATAAAATAAAGAAAAGTTAATTCTTTTATTAGTTTAAAGTCTTCCATAACTTGTCCTCAAGTTATGGAACTTAAAGAGTTTTTGGATTAAAACTACTTTAAACACATAAGTTATGGAATTAATTAGTTTTGAATAGTTTCAAAATTTGCCCTCAAGTTTTGGAATTTGTAAAGTTTTCTCTTATGAATACTTTAATTCCATGTTAGCCCTTAGAATTTTAAAAGTTAAAATTCAACCCTTATACTTTATAATATTATAAGTTAATAATATATATATGTATAAGAGTAAAGTCAGTCTTACCGCTAGTACGCCTCATTCACGAAGCCGGTCTATAAGGTGGTTGTTGCCTATAAAATGGCAACTTAATGGGTGTCCACTCTCACCCACCGCTTGCTTGACTGGTGGAGGGTCATTAGCCGAACGGGTTTGACAGGACTATAATTCTCCCTTCATTAAAAGTATTAATGATAAATACTAAGTAACTAAACACTTATAAATACCCAATCTTAGTTACTTAGGAAAATGTGAATAAGGTGCTAATCCATGAAATTACACTTTGCACTTTGTTTAAGTCGGTTAGTGGAGCGTGTGTGGTTAACCGGCACACTAACTCATATTTAACAAGGTAGGCAAAGGGTAACTTAATGTTTATCATAGTATCGGTGGAGCGTGTATGGTTAACCGGCACATCGATTGAGGGGTAAACACTTAAGGGTACCAAGTAATTTGCATGGTTACTTCACACCTTGTTTTGTGATCCTCGGCATCCCAGTCACAAAACCTGAAGGGCACACTCGAGATTGAAACATGCCATTGAACAGTTCAACGAATCTCAATAGATCTAGGAGTTTCAAAACCAATTAAAACCTAATAATACATTTCGTTTATCTTGGTGGAAATTGGTGAATCGTCATTCACCTACCTTCAAATATTTTATAGCTTGGATTACGGCATCCCTCTTCTAAGTTATAAAATAGTTTGTTGGGTCCTAGCCTTAATACTTCATATTGGGTGTTATATTAAGGACTTAAGATCAACTATCTTGAATATCTCCCAAAAGATGTCTGGTTTAGACATTTATGATCTTCCTAAATCTCTTGAAACAATCTTTCCTAAATGAAGATGATGTCCCATGGAAATCATCCTTCTTTCACCTCCTCCAATTATTCTCCCTAACCCACAAGTTCAAGGTCACTCAAGCCCTATTGGCAAGGCAAGGTCTAGGTGTGATCACATCTTGGAGATGTAGTCACATTTTGACAAGTCGGGAGAGTTGGGTGTCAAAGTCTTGAGAAAGTTGGTGGTTCAATCACTTTCTAAGTCACATAGTGAGTTCCTTTGGGACACCTATGAAACAGACTATGACAAGACCCTTAATGATCTTATCTATTTGTTAAGATCAACTTCCTTAAAACTTGATGGACATTGACAATAGTGACACAGGAAATCCAGAAAAGCATTCTCTTCCCAATGGTAAAGGGATCGGCCATAGTCAACTCGGTTGACCAAATGGTAAAGAGAAAAGCTAAGTCTGTGATAGTCCCTTGTACCATTATCAAAGGGTCCATATGTTTATATTGCCAAAGGAAGGGGCATTGGTTGCGAAGCTACCAAATTTACCTTAGGCTGTTAAAGTCAATAAGTCTGACTCTACTTCAGGTAAAGTCCACTATCTAACTCTGTTAAGTTTCTATTCTGAGATTCTTGATACATGATGTGACTAGGTCACATGGTGATGTTTTAAGAATCAAAGAAAAGTAAAGGAACTTAAAGAAAGAATATGTTGAATCTGATCGCGTAGATGGATTTCTATCGCATAGTTTGAAGATTGGATTCTTGAGCTACTTCTTAGGAGTTATGAGATATTGCTTAGGAATAGATAACAACAAGTTTTCATATGGATTGTAAGGATAAGTTTTTCCGCAAAGTTTTAAAATAAAAGAAAAATTTTTGATTTTATTTATTTTAAAATATCCTTACAATGCCATTTGAGGAAAAAGTGTTGCTTATATGATTCCATTAATAGCAAGAGTGGAGATATGAAATTGATTCTTTCATTTGTGGTAATGTCTAAATTTACCAAATAAGGAAATATTCTCATCACCCAAGTTTCAAGTGGACCAGAACTTGGAATCATGGAAGTTGTATAGCATGATGAATGAGAACTTTCAAGTATTGGAAAATTAAGACTAATTACTTATTCACATGGATGTGTGAGTCAAGTAATGGACTAAGGGATCGAGTACATAGTCTTGTGCACTGGTCAAGTCCACCACAAAAGATCGATAATATTATTCGTCATAATTTACAAAAGCTCAGTAAATATGATTATACTTACAAGCTTAAGTGTAACTCTGAGACATTGGAAAAAGGTTCCAATGTATGACAGAGCGAATAAGAAGAATCAAATTAGGCAGAAGGATAAAAATTTCTCAAATCTGAAAAGATGGGAGAGTACTTTCGTATCAGTTTTGTGATCATCTTAATGATTTAGAGACCTTATCACAATTCATCCTCTAAGAGCCTTCTTATAGCTAATAAGAGGAACTTGAATTGTTGAAGTGGTTAAATCAAGAAGATGATTCATACTTCATTCCAAAAACAATTCTTAGAGTTATACTCTAAGATTGTAACTTGAGTGACATGTCTTAAAGAAGGTTTAAAACTCTTGTACATTTGAAATTGGTAAGTTGTGATGTTTTGGATAAAACAAAGACCAACTAAGGCCAATTGTGTGAAGTGTTAGTCTTGGTTAGAATCCACACTATCTCTTGGAATTTTGACAAGGGGGTCTTATAGGTCAAGAGGACAGTGGGAGTCTTAAAGGTCTTGAAAGTCTCAAGAACTAATCAAGAAGAGAACCTGAGGTTCTTCACCAGCACACGACTTGAGGTTTATAACCTATCGTGTTGACATATTCTGTGCCCATTCCAGTTAAAGTTGGCTTTGCGTATGTGTTCTTAGAGTTCTCAATTAGTTGCACAACAACTTGGAAGCAATGGCAGGCCCTTGAGCTGCCAGGTGGCAAGAAATTAAGATTGAGTTCAATCCATATTATTTTGGATTTGTCATTATCCTTGTCTTGTGACTATGGTTATGACAATTCACATGGATAAAGAACACATACACCAGCAAATCTAAGTGTCATAAGGTTTCTCTCCGATTCATGAAAATGATGGTGAGGAAACACTTTCACTAAGTAGATTTTAGCTAAGATAGCAATTGTGATATTTGCATTCTCAAAGTCGTTAGTGGAGCGTGTGTGGTTTACCGGCACACTAACTTGGACTTGTGAGAAGTGGCAAAAAGGTCTAACCATTATGATTACGGCATCCCTCTTCATAATTGTTTAGACACACAAGTGTGCTATCTAAGGGAAGGTGTATGATTTTGATAAAGTTTTATCAAAACAATCTAGTATCAGAAATCTGAACTTTGGTAAGAAAGTCAGCTGATTTCTGAGTACATGTCAAAGCTATTGGGAGCATAAGTGTTATGCGAATAATCATCATGTTAGTGGGAGCATGATAATTATGATAAAGGTTGCAAGTTAGCAATGTTAATTATAGCAAACAAAAGGTTTCAATTGGGAAAAAGTTGTTTTGCTATAATTAAGGGAGAGGAAATTATACTTCATCTCAAATCTAAAAGCTTAGATTGAGGTTTTAATCATATTTAGTCAAGGATATATATATATATATATATATATATATATATATATATATATATATATATATATATATATATATATATATATATATATATATGAATTTCATGTTGGAATGGCTCAACATAAGAAATTTTGTATATGAGTCGATTATTTGCGTTCTAAAATTCAATTATGATTACGACATCCCTTTTCATAATCTGAATTATGAGAACTTGGCAAATTGAAATGGACATATTATAGCAAAAGACTGGTTTAGTCTTTATGTGAGACATCATGAATCGATTCGCATATGCTTCGGATATAGGATCGATTACATGTGCTATATTCATCCTTTCTAAAATTTTCCAAATGCCTGGGGCATTAAGAAGGGAAAAGCTTTAGAACTGGATATGACTAAAAGGATTAAACAATTGTCGAGGACAATCTAAGGTTTACCAAAGATTGGGTGCTCAAGGAAAGTTGGAAGTATAGTGATAATTTTGAAAGGACCATATTGACATAATCTGTAAGGAGGCAACTCCTGTTCAGAAGTGATAGTCAAAATGGAATATGGAAATGTTTCAAAGTTAGAAATTATTCAATCTGTTTAAGATTAGGAAACTTAATGCAAGAAGGATGTTCCCAAGGAGCTGATCTCCTTTGGAATGGTCTGTAATGGTTGTTGTCAAGTCCTTCTTACTTTGTGCATAATCATTACAAGAGGTTCAATGCATATAAGTTTAGAATCTAACAGATTTCAGTAAATGGCATGAATTTGTAATTATTCCATTTGCAGTAAGGATTTGGGAGTGTGAAAAGAGAATCATTGAAGTTATGTTCAATTGATCTAGTTCACAAAGTAAAGATCATAGACAAACATAGTATGCATACTTGGTGTGTGGCATGACTAGTGTTTTGAAAAAACATAGTGTACATGCTTGGAGCATGGGACAACTATTGTTTTAAATTCAAGAATAAAGTTGATAGCTGAAACAATATACAATGAATAATGTGTAATCATATGGTGATAAATAAAAGGTGTTTTATTTATGTTCATAGGTTTTGATACCATATTGGATTCAATTATTATTGTGTTTCACTTTGCATGTTTTGACTTCCCGAATAAACTAGGTTATTCTTCCGGAATGACTAAGTTATTCAAATCATCCACAGTCGGTCATATGTTGGAAGTAGATATTAATTAAGAATGTCATGGGTTGGCTTGTAGAGGTCTAAGGTGTTGGACAAAGGGCTACAACACTCATGAGTGCTCATAAGTTCTGAGTATTGGATTCAACCCGCACTCATTGGAATCACTTCATGGATTTTATCACGAGTGATCATGAGACGATAATATCTTATATTCTTCAAACCTAGAGATATGAGTTGTTACTATGAGTTGATAGTACATTGATTGCACGAAAACGCATTTGGTAACTTGGTGCTATAAAACGTGCCTTTGTGTATGATTCAACAAGTAGTAGAACAAGCAATATGAGTGGAAGTTTATCCATTCCTTTTACCTTCGGGATAAAAGTGATATCTGTGGGCCCCTCGATGATTTGATGATGACAAATGGAAGTGCTCGGCCGGGCCAGGACTGATTTGATTTGTTCAATTAGTTAGTCGTCATAAATCGAAAATCAGGAAACAACAAATGGACAGAGAGAATGTTTATAATCCATGTCTCAGTCCATATGATATCTAGAATGGAGGAATATATGATCCCTTATCTAATGGACAAGTCATTGACAAAGGTCAGAGTTCATCTACAAGGTCAGAGTTCGACAGAAGCTTTTGAGAGCTACGATTGCCAGTTGGTTCCTGAAGTCATACGCAATAATAGTTTTAGACTTATCCAAGTGGGAGACTGTTGGATTAATGTCTAAGTCCATAACTATAATTGGTAAGACTTGACCCGACCCGGCATGGTCCATTTGGGTTGCATACCATCATGCACTTGGATAGACTATAATGAGAGAAATAAGACACTTATGGTTATTAATATATTATAAGTTCTAGTATATTAATAATAAGAATAATAAGATTATTTAATTAGTATTGATCAAGAATTAATCTAGGATTAATTAAGTGATAAAAAGAAGACTAATTAAATATATGGGTTGATTGTGTAAATCATCCATACTTGTATAGTAGGCTAATGCTCCATGGATAATCAAGTTGGGCTAAAACCCATAGGATGGTCCATGGATGCTCCATGGTGTATTTGTACCCATGGATCATGGAAATAAAAGGCCATGTCAATTAGGGTTTACATGGTGTAACCCTAACTATATAAGCATCTTATTCTTGACCAAAATCAGTCACTAGTGTGTGAAGTAAAAGGGCTAGCCAATTTCATGAGTTGTAGAATTCTCTCAAGTTATTCTAAGTGTTTTGGTGATTGTGATTCCATTTGAGGCTTCCACACTATTGGGGCTAGGCACTCAAGCTTCATGAAGACTTTCTACATCAAGAGGTATGTATTCTATCTTGTTACATTCATTGTTTTTGTATGCTAGATTAGGATAATACCTTGGAAGTTCTTATTTGCATGTATAATAGAGAAAACATAGATCCAAGGTATTTAGGGTTGCATGTACACTTAGGAGTGTTAGAATGCTCAAAAGCCAACAGAAACAGGGTCACGTGATAGCTTACACTTCGAGGAAGTTGAAGCCGCATGAGGCAAACTACCCGACGCACGATTTGGAGTTGGGGGTTGTAGTTTTTGCCCTCAAGATTTTACGGCATTACCTCTATGGGGTGCGTTGTACAATTTACATGGACCACAAGAGTTTGAGGTACCTCATGGATCAACCGAATCTGAACGTGAGGCAGCGTCGATGGTTAGATGTGGTGAAGGATTACAACTGTGAGATCCTTTATCACCCAGGAAAGGCCAATGTGGTGGCCGATGCTCTGACCCGCTAGGCGGTGGCAGCTCCGATTCGAGACATATATCTGAGGATGACAACGATTACTCCATTACTAGAGCGGATTCGGGAGGCGCAGGTCGAGGGCCAAAAGGAGGAGCGTCAAAAGTGCGAACAGATCATAGGCTAGGTGGCCTCTTTTGATTATGACATCAGTGGGTTGTTAACCCTACATGGGAGGGTCTGGGTTCCGTATTGGGGTGGAGTACGACATTGTTTGATGGATGAGGCCCACAAGTTGAGGTTCTCCATCCATCCCGGTGCAACAAAGATGTATCGGGATCTTCGCCCTGATTACTGGTGGTCGTGCATGAAACGGGGCATAGAATGGTATGTAGAGCGATGTTTGACCTACAGGAAGGTCAAGGCCGAGAACTAGCAATTCCATAGCAAGATACAGTCGTTGGATATTCCCGTGTGGAAATGGGAGGATATCACCATGGATTTCATCACCAAGCTTCCCAGGACCGCACATGGAGTACATTCGACATGGATCATCGTGAATCGGTTGACCAAGAGTGCTCATTTTATCCCAATCTAGGAGAGTATATCGGCTGAGAAGCTGACCGAGATCTATGTGGGTGAGATAGTGGCACGACATGGAGTGCCTATCTCGGTGGTGTCAGACTGAGATGTCCGTTTCACTTCCTACTTTTGGAAGCAGTTTCACAACGAGGTGGGTACTCATCTCCACTTCAGCACCACTTTCCACCCTCAGACGGATGGACAAAGTAAGAGGAGAATTCAGACTTTTGAGGACATGTTGTCCGCATGTGTTTTGGATTTCGATGGTAGTTGGGATACATATCTTCCGTTAGCGGAATTCTCGTATAACAACAATTACCGCACCATCATAGACCGACCTCCCTTCGATATGCTCTACGAGAGGAAGTGTAGGACCCCAATCGGTTGGGGTGAGGTCGGATAGAGGGTCATGGGGAGTACTGAGGTAGTACTCAAGACCACTAAGAGGATCAAGTAGCTCCGGAACAGGCTCCAGACTGCTCAAAGTCGGTAGAAAAAACTATGCCAACAAGCGCCATTCAGACTTGAAGTTTTAGGTGGGCAACATGGTTCTCTTGAAGGTGTCATCTTGGAAAGGTGTCATCCAATTGAGGAAGCGGGCAAGTTGGGCCCTAGGTACATCGGTCTTTTCAAGGTTATAGCTCGGGTGGGCAAGGTGGCGTATCAATTGGATCTTCCAATAGAGCTCAACCAGATCCATAGCACCTTTCATGTTTCACAGCTGTGGAAGTGCCTAGTGGATAACTACGCAGTTGTGCCTCTAGCAGATATAAAGGTTGATGACATCCTGAACTACATCGAGATACCAGTAGCTATTCTCGATAAGAAGGCGAAGGAGATGATGAACAAGAGAGTTGAGCTAGTGAAGGTGTAGTGACAACACCTCAAGGGATCAGACTGGACTCGGGAGCCCGAGGAGGAGATGAGGGAGCACTACCCGGAGTTGTTTCCCAACACAGCAGACTTCGAGTACGAAGTATAAGACAAGTGGGGGAGAATTGTAACTCCTGGTTCCTGGTATGTATTTTAAATAAAAATTTATTTACATTTATATGACAACTCGACGATTTGGAGGTCCAAACTCGTCGAGTAGGGATAATTTTGGGACTTAGGTTCAGGAACCTACTCGACGAGTTGGGAGCCCCAACTCCACGAGTAGGATTGCTAGAGTGAAACCCTAATTTCGGGGTTTTGCACCCAATTTATGAAGGGTTTTAGTATACTAAAACATCCAATGGTGTACATACAACCCTAAATGTTTTGGATTTACGTTCTCTCTAATAATACATGCAATATTGTTTCCAAAGCATTAATCCTACAACTAGCATGGAAATGACATAATCAACATAAAAGAGAGTTATAGAATTACCTCTTTGTTGTAGCTTGTAGAACTTCTTCAGTTTGGCCTTTAAGAACTTAGTGCCCCAAGTGTTGCACCTCAAATGGAATCACACAACACCACCAACAATGAATGACTTGAGAGAGAATACTTGCACTCAAAAATTGGCTATATCTCTTCCAAGAACACTAGGGTGCCAATTTTAGGAGCTAATGGGTTTCTTATATAGTGTGGCAAAACTAGGGTTACACCATGTAAACCCTAATGTGCATGACCTTCCATATTCCTTATGCTCCATGGGTTTAAACCTCCATGGATCATCCATGGATTGTCACATGGGTTTAGCCTAACCTAAGGAATCATGTATCATTGGCCCATACCATAAGAATGAATGATTTTACCAAATCAACCCCTTATATTTAATTAGTCTCTTTTGATCACAAAATTAATTCCAAATTAATTCTTGATCAATACTAATTAAATAATATGATTTCATATTAATATATTAGAACTTATAACATATTAATAAATCATGAATATCCTCTTCTCAAAAGTCCATCCGTGCAAATTGTTCCGGTGCCATGCAACCCAACTAGACCATGCTACTCTCGGGTCAAGTACATACCAACTATAGTTATGGGCTTAGACACCTAATACAACATTCTCCCACTTGGATAAGTCTAATAATTGTTATTGCAAGTACGACTCCACAAACCAACTAGCAATCGTAGCTCTTAAAAGCCGTTGTCGAACTCTGACCTAGTCATTGATGCGTCCATTAGATAAGGGATCATATATTCCTCCATTCTAGATATCATATGGACTGAGACAAGGATTATAATCATTCTCTCTATCCATCTGTTGTTTCCCGATTTCCGATTTATGACGACTAACTAAATGAACAAATCAAATCAGTCCAGGCATGGCCAAGCACTTAAGGGTGTCATCAATAAATCATCGAGGGGCCCACAGATATCGTTTTTATCCACATGGGGTAAAAGGAATAGATAAACTTCGACCCAAATGCTTGCTTGTACTTACTCATCAAATTACACACACAAAAATGTTTTATAACACCAAGTTACTGATGCGTTTACATATGTCAGTGTGGAACCGACTTGTAATTGCAACTCACATGTCTAGGTTTCAAGAATATAAGATATAATTGTCTCACAATCACTCGTGATAAAATCCGTGAAGTGATTCAAATGAGTGTGTGTTGGATCAAATACTCAAATCTTATTCCAAGAGTACTCATCAACACTACAGCTATGTCTAAAACACCTAGACAAACTACAGACCCATTCATGACAGTCTTGCCTCAATACCTACTTCCAAAGTATCATCGAATGTGGATGTTTTGAATAACCTACTTATTCGGGAAGTCAAAACATGCAAAGTGAAAGACAAGAATAATACGAATCCTATATGGACCCAAAAAAAATTTAGTTCCATATTGATTACTCATTATTCAATGTATAATGTTTTGTATAATCAACTTAATACTTGAATTAAAACAATAGTTGTCCCATGCTCCAAGCATGCACACTACCTTTATCTATGATCCTTACTTTGTCAAGTAGATCAATTGACAACATTTCAATGATGCTCATTCCACAATTCCAAATCCTTACCGTAAATATAAGAATACCAAATTCTTTCCATTTACTGTAACCTGTTAAATTCTAAACTTATATGGCAACAGACATTACAAAGTATTCCAATGGAGAGCAATTCCATGGAAATGAAGTCTCAAATTCAATGTACATTCCTTTGAACATCCTTCTTGCATTAAGTTTCCTCATCTTACACAAATTTAAAGAAGAACTTCCTCTTATGGAAACATTTCCATATTACCATTTTGACTATCACCTCTGAACAAAAGTTACCTCTTCTCAGAGTATGTCAATATGGTCCTTCCAAAATTCAAAATATACTTCCAACTGTCCATAAGCAACCAATCTTTGGCGAACCTTAGATTGTTCTTAACAGTTGTTTAACCACTTTAGTCATACCCGGTTCTATTCCTTCTTCCCTTTTAATGCCCTAGGCATTCGGAAAATTTAGAACGGATGAATATTATAACACATGTAATCGATCCTATACTCGAAGCATATTGGACACGATTCATAAAGACATGATACTTGACCACTATTTTGCTACAATATTTCTATTTTCCATGTTCTCATAATTCGAATTATGAAGACGGATGTCGTAATCATAATCAAATTTTGAGAATGCAATTAATATTTTGATATATAGAATTTTCTTATGTTGAACCATTCCAACATAACATTCATATATATATTTGCCTAAATTGGAATAAAAACTCAATCTAAGCTTTTAGATTTTGAAATGAAGTATAATTTCCTCTCCCTTAATTATAGCAAAACAACTTTTCAAACCTCGCAACTTTGTGATTTGAAACCTTTTTTTCTATAATTAACATTGGTAACTTGCAAAACTATCCATAATAATTATGCTCCCACTAACATAATAATTATTATCTTACTAGCATAACACTTATGCTCCCAGTATCTTTGACATGTATTTAGAAATCAGCTGAATTTCTAGAAATCAATACTTATTTGCTTCCTTTCAAAAGTTTCAGATTTCTGATACGAGATGCTTCGATTAGACTTTATCTAGGCTTCTCAAACCCATACACCTTTCCTTAGATAGCTCACATATGTGTCTAAACAGTTTTAGAACTTACAGCAATAAGGCTCAACTGTTTAGACCTTTTTCCATTTCTCACAATTCGAACTATGAAGATGGATGCTGTAATCATAAATGAATATGAGAATGCACATATCACAATTTCTAACAATTTAAAATCTACTTAGTGAAATCGTTTCCTCACAATCATTTTCATGAATTGGACAAAAACCTTATGACACTTAGATTTTATGGTGTATTTGTTCCTATCCATGTGAATTTTCCATAACCATAATCACAAGACAAGCTTAGTGACAAATCCAAACTTATATGGACTAAACTTATTCAATCTTAATTTCTTGCCACCTGGCAGCTCAAAGCCCTACCATTGCTTCCAAGTGAAGGGGTTTGAGCATTCTAACACTCCTATGGTGTACATGCAACCCTAGAAACCTTGGATCTATGTTTTTATCTAAGATACATGCAAATAATAACTTTCCAAGGTTTACTTCCTAACTAGCATGTTATGGGATACTTGAATCATAAAACACTAGTAAAATTACATACCTTTTTAGTTATGGTCGATTGCTTGGAGTTTGAGAGCCTAGCACCAATAATGTAACACCGAAAATTTCAAAACAATTTTTCATTTAAAAATAATCGTTTAATTCTTAAAAACACTTTGCTTAAAATCTCATTCATAATAGAATTACAAAACATAATTCCATTTTCACTTGCATAATAAACCAGGATCCTCAAAACATGACTCTTTCTTTGGTGTGTATAATCAAGCCGGTGTCGTCCCGTGATACCACACATAACACATATTAGCCACTCAAGGCTATAACTCTGTGGGTCAGTGGACCCTACTCTGTGAACCTTCTGGTTCTAACTCTGTGAACCTTCCGGTTCTAACTCTGGGAACCTTCCGGTTCTAACTCTGTAAACATGCACAACATAAATCACATAGAAATAATGCAGTACAACACGTAACATACACATCATACAAATACTCTGTCACATAACTCTGGTTACCTACATAAGGTAAAGTATAGTGAGAAGACTCATCTGGAAATTAGAAAGCAATTATCTGCACATGCGAACCTCGGACTTGCCACCGCCTAACACATAAGGCAAATATCTCTAATTAGTACTCGAAGTCCCAACTCTAATTAACCAGCGAATACTCTTTCCCTCTCTAGTCAGGTAATGCGTAAAAGACCATTTTACCCCTCCCTGACCTCTATTACCTCTGTTGACCAAAACTCCCAAAGTCAACATAAGACCACTCAAGTCAACGGTCAACACTGACCAGACTCGGCGAGTACACAAGAGTGACTCGGCAAGTCCATGCGGGTTCTCTAAATCCTTTTTAAACCTCTTAGACAGGGCGAGTTCCCTCTCCACTCGTCGAGTTACTCGGCAACGAAACGCGGGGCAACCCCGACTCGACTCGTCGAGTTTGCCAATGGACTCGGTGAGTTGCTCCCATGACAACCCTCATCTAACCTTCTGAGGTCAGATCTGCTTCACCAAACCATGGATCTAACTCCCTCAAAGCCAATAACCATGAAAAGGTCGAACCTTGGGTACTCATGCAAGGTTCTACAAGCTCATTTGGGTGAAACCCTCCATTACATAACAACCCTAGCTCAAAACTCCAAATAGAATGCATAAAGCAGGATGGAAGGGACTCTCTGGACCTCTTTGGGTCCAGATCTATGGCTTCACACTCAATGGGACACTATACTCCACAAATCAAGCCATAAAAGAAGCTAGAAAACCCTAAAATCACCAATCTTACCCAAAACAGAAAAGGGAGAACGATTTGATACCTCAATGGTGAAGATGCAAGCTCAGAAGCTCTGAATCGACACCCCCCTTGACCTCCCTTTGCTGGAAATGACTCCTCCATTGCACAACCACCCCAAGAATGCTCCAAAATGGTTCTTCTTCACTCTCTCAGCTCTCTGGTTCGATAGGAGTCTCTCATAGGTGTAGGTGGCCGCCACTGAAGGCCATAAGGGCCTTTAAATAGGTCCCAAACTCGGACAATTAGGGTTTTCCTTGACAGCGCCGACTCGGCGAGTCCAAATACCCGACTCGTCGAGTCCCTTCATTAAACTAGTCCCCAAAACACGATCCTACTCGACGAGTTGCGGCGTCAACTCGCCGAGTCTCCTCATTCCTCAATATAAAATACTCAAATTCCCATATCTGGATATCCGGATGTTACAATTCTCCCCCACTAGAATCAGACTTCGCCCTCGACGTCTCACTCTGGAAACAACTCCAGATGCTGCTCACGCATCTCGCGCTCCGGCTCCCAAGTAAGCTCTGACCCCTTCCGGTGTTGCCACTGGACCTGCACCAGAGGCACCTCTTTGTTCCTCAGAACCTTGATCTTTCGATCCTAAGTAGCCACCGGTCTCTCAAAGTAGTTCAGGCCCACATCCACCTAAATATCCTCTAATGGCACTACTTACGACTCCTCGGCTATACACTTTCGCAGCTGCGACACATGGAAAGTGTCATGGATTTGACCTAGCTCTGTAGGTAGCTCCAACCCGTAGGCTACCCTGCCTACCCTCGCGATCACTCGAAAAGGACCTATATCGGGGACCCAGCTTGCCCCTCTTCCTGAATCGGATCATTCCTTTCCAAGGAGAGACCTTCAGGAGTACAAAGTCATCGACCAAAAATTCGAGCTCGGACCGGCGCCTGTCCGCATAACTCTTCTGGCGACTCTGAGCGGTCAACAACCTCTGCCTGACCTGCTGTATCTGCTCTGACGTCTGAAGCACGATCTCTATACTTCCCATCACACGTTGCTCTACCTCTCCCCCGCAAATGGGGTCCGATACTCCCTTCCCTACAACAGCTTAAAGGGTGGCATACTGATGCACTAATGATGGCTGTTGTTGTAGGAAAACTCTGCCAAGGGCAAATACGGGCCACAATTCCCCCCGAAATCTAATACACATGCCCGAAACATATCCTCGAGCATCTGAATCGTTCGCTCACTCTGAAGTGTCCGCAGACATCACCATGGTAAACTCTAGCTCATTTCTCATATTCATCTTCGATACCGAGCACCAGGTCAGCTTTTGGCCCCACAGCTGAACCCCCAAAGGTCACACATAACATGATCCAAAACATCTCACTAACTTCCTCCCCGTGACCACTATCACGGCCCAGTGACACGCAAGTCACGAAATTCCCTTTTTCCTCATAAAAAATACAATCCAATCAAAGATCGACTCAGCTCTAACCTCTGGCGTCTGCTGTGCATATTCTCCCACGCGCCTCGCTGACCCTCCCGACAGAGACGGAGACCCCAGTCTCGCCCCGGTTTAAGCACTAGGCTCCAAAAACTCAACACTAGGGCTACTCAAGTCTAAAACTCTTCGGCATCATGCACTTATCGGAGAACATTCCATCATCACACTCTCTTGCCGTCTAGTGGGTACTATGGCTTCCCACAACATTACGACAGCCTCTAACTAGTGAGTACTACGGCTCCCCGTAGTATCACAACGCTAACTAACTATTGAGTACTACGGCTCCCCGTAGTACCACGACTCCCTCCCTCTGACTGGCAAATACTACGGCTCCCCGTAGCATCACGACTCTCTCTCTCTAACTTGTGAGTACTACGGCTCCCCGTAGCATCACAACACCGTCTGACTGGCAAATACTACAGCTCCCCGTAGCATCACGACTCTCTCTCTCTCTCTCTGACTTGTGAGTACTACGGCTCCCCGTAGCATCACAACACCCTCTGACTGGTGAATAATACGGCTCCCCGTAGCTTCACCCTATACTCTCATTCTCATTACAATGCCACATTATGTTCACTAACTCATGCACCGAAGACTATGATAGATAGTTACACACACACTTGCCCCGATATGCATTACAAACTCTGGCGGCAACCGCCATAACACAGAACCTACCTCTGTGGAGATCCACTTCCTTAAATAATCCCTCTTGATGACAATACACGAAGGGCTTCCACTGGAACCGTGGATACATGATACATCACTAGTCATCTTAAACCCAAGACTCGAAATAACTCCGAAATCGGGACGCTATACGCGGAAACAAGGGAACACCCTAACAGAGCATCACAATGTCCTGCCTCTAACACTGATTCCCTTACTCCCAGCACCATACACATACAACAATACATTTCCTCTGAATCCCATAATAATTTCCTATTTCACTCAATGCGCAACTTCAGTGCATCCAAACACTCAATTGGAATACAAGGAAGGCGCTAACCCTTCAGAACACACTTATGATCCTCCGAAACCCTTTCCACTACTGCTCAAAATCCAAGCAAGAATACACATCCCGACCCGGGAGTTGGCTACTCGACAATCTTCTACCCATATTTCAACCCAGAAGTTCTCAACTGCCCATACCATCATTACGAGTCTTCCACTTGAAACGACTCTGACCACCACCAGATTCCTGACCATTGACCACCCGCCGTGGGGACACCCATCCTTCTCTCAGACATATACCACATGCATTATCTCGCCCTGCACCTTTCCTTGATCACCAATGACCCTGATCTCATGAATTCAAGCCGCAGGTTTGTGTATCCAACCCCTAACCGCTCTTGCACAAATCTTTGGTTCTCTCAATAAACCACCCGGTTCTCCCCCACTTAGGGTTCGAACCATCACTATCTGACACATGTACAACCTCACGAACTATTTTCACCAGCAATAACGCACCTGCCCCCGGAAAGTGCTACGCAACGCCTAATAATCCCCTTTAAGGAAATCAATCGATCTCATAAATCTGAACCTCAGATGAAATCCTCAAGAACTTCTCGTCACGACTGCCTCTAGTCACTCCAAGTCTCGTACAAATCCAATACCAAACAACTCAACTGTCCAATAACATCACTGACTCATAGACTGGACCACAAAATCATCATACTCCCCCACCTTGACTAATCAATCGACGTTCCAACACATGGATCATCCCAAGAACAGGGACCCACTCCCATATTCAATACCCAACATAGATAGAAAAACCACTGCACTGATTAACTCAGCTGGACTCCCCACTGATACCTCTACAATACGCCCTACTATACTCAAATAGGTGCAACATGGTCCTCGACTATCTCGGTCCCAACTAACTATCTGCTCATGGTAAATCATTGCCTCGCGGCACACATGCTACCTGATACTCTGATGGAAAATCATCATCAATGACAACCTGCAGGGTTTACTCCCAAACCCAAAACTTAAACATCATGCCTCTCATGTTCTGCACACGAACATAAATAGCACCACCCAGGTCATAGAAGGTGACATATCCTCTATCGACTGATTGCTAAACTCATACCGAAATTCTCCCCTCCCTCTGACTCCTTACCAAAATACTCTGAAAGGCTCTCGACCTCCCTCTCAAGGGACGCCTCTTCGAACTCAATCATGGCCCACAGGCCTAAAACCCATAGCGTCCAATCTCTACCTCATCAATCGTGACCGGATAACTGGAGAACCACAAGCATCATTCACTACGAACCATGGTACTCATCCCATGACATGTCTTCTCAATATGCTCCAATGTATGGTACTGAACCATAGCATAACTCCTCCATCTGCTCTGATGTATGGTACTCGAACCATAACATCATTCCTTCATCCGCTCCGATTTATGGTACTCGAACCATAACTTCACTCCTCGATCCGCTCCGATGTATGGTACTCGAACCATAACATCACTCCTCAATCTGCTCCGATGTATGGTACTCGAACCATAACATCACTCCTTAATCCGCTCCGATGTATGGTACTCGAACCATAACATCACTCCTCAATCCGCTCCGATGTATGGTACTCGAACCATAAGATCACTCCTCAATCTGCTCTGATGTGTGGTACTCGAACCATAACATCACTCCTCAATCCGCTCCGATGTATGTTACTTGAACCATAACATCACTCCTCAATCTGCTCCAATGTATGGTACTCGAACCATAACATCACTCCTCCATCCTCTCATTAGAACCTTCAGAATACTCCCTGTATCAAGTATGGGTCCTCTGCTTTTAGTAGTACGGGCCCATACTACCTGCCACATCTACCCATACTTTCCACATGGACTATCCCGGAGTTCTTAAGTAGCTGCTCGACCTTCTCATTCACCAATTTTGTCGCGCGCTCGCTCCCCAGCGAAATTCTCTACTCTGCCAGCGCACTCATCTGGCTAAGGTCACTCCCTAGGCTCTTCCTAGATTCCCACACTTCTCTGCCATCAGCTGCTGAAGAGCTCCTAATGATGCCAGTCATCTACCTCCTGAATATCGTCATATTCGCTTGGTAGTTGACTCCCATCATCGAGAGTTCCACAAAGCACGAAGCAAGCAGCATTCGAGCATCGAAGAATATATATGACTCACTCTGGGTGATAACTCCGCTTGCTCTGCTCATCCTTGAAAGTACCACCGAACTCTGCAACTCTTCCCCTCGCGGGTTCTAACTATTCTTTCTCTAAGTACCACGATACTTATCTAGGTATCTCCCCTAGATTACTCCTCTACTTAAATCCTCTAAAGGATTCCAACTAAATATTCTCACTCATCACATACTCAAAAGCACATCGCATATAACAGCAATTCCTAGGCTAAGGCATCACAAATCAGGCCACTCCAGTCCTAAGATATGGAATACCTAGCCTGTCTCTAGCATGCAATAATATCTCATAAAGTGCATCATAAATATCTCATAACACAAAAGTAAGGGTACATTGGGAAATCACCGTTCGGGCTCTGGCTGATTGTACACACTGCTCTTTCTCGCTTTCTCTTTGAACTCTTATTCGCTTTAGAAAATTATTTCTTTGAAAACTTTTCTTACTTCCTTAGTTTGAGTCCAGATTTACCCGAAGGCGCATCCGAATCCCTCAAACCAAGGCTCTGATACCAACTTGTAACACCGAAAATTTAAAAATAATTTTTCATTTAAAAATAATCGTTTAATTCTTAAAAACACTTTGCTTAAAATATCATTCATAATCGAATTACAAAACATAATTCCATGTTCACTTGCATAATAAACCAGGATCCTCAAAACATGACTCTTTCTCTGGTGTGTACAATCGAGCCGGTGCCGTCCCGTGTTCCTGAGAGAAACCTGAAACACATAACACAAAACACTGTAAGCATGAAGCATAGTGAGTTCCCCAAAATACCACACATAACACATATTAGCCACTCGAGGCTATAACTCTGTGGGTCCGTGGACCCTACTCTGTGAACCTTCCGGTTCTAACTCTGTGAACCTTCCGGCTCTAACTCTGGGAACCTTCCGGTTCTAACTCTTTAAACATGTACAACATAAATCACATAGAAATAATGCAGTACAACACGTAACATACACAACATACAAATACTCTGTCACATAACTCTGGTTACCTACTCAAGGTAAAGTATAGTGAGAAGACTCACCTAGAAATCAGAAAGCAATTATCTGCACATGAGAACCTCGGACTTGCCACCGCCTAACACATAAGGCAAATATCTCTAATTAGTACTCGAAGTCCTAAATCTAATTAACCGGCGAATACTCTTTGCCTCTCTAGTCAGGTAATGGGTAAAAGACCATTTTACCCTTCCCTGACCTCTATTACCTCTGTTGACCAAAACTCCCAAAGTCAACATAAGACAACTCAAGTCAACGGTTAACACTGACCAGACTCGACAAGTACACAAGAGTGACTCGGAGAGTCCATGCGGGTTCTCTAAATCCTTTTTAAACCTCTTAGACAGGACGAGTTCCCTCTCCACTCGTCGAGTTACTCGGCAACGAAACGCGGGGCAACCCCGACACGACTCGTCGAGTTTGCCTATGGACTCGACGAGTTGCTCCCATGACAACCCTCATCTGACCTTCTAAGGTCAGATCTACTTCACCAGTCCATAGATCTAACTCCCTCAAAGCCAATAACCACGAAAAGGTCGAACCTTGGGCACTCATGCAAGGTTCTACAAGCTCATTTGGGTGAAACCCTCCATTACATAACAACCCTAGCTCAAAACTCCAAATAGAATGTATAAAGCATGATGGAAGGGACTCTCTGGACCTCTTTGGGTCTAGATCTATGGATTCACACACAATGGGACACTATACTCCACAAATCAAGCCATAAAAGAAGCTAGAAAACCCTAAAATCACCAATCTTACCCAAAACAGAAAAGGGAGAACGATTTGATACTTCAATGGTGAAGATGCAAGCTCAGAAACTCTGAATTGACACCCCCCCCCCTTGACCTCCCTTTGCTGGAAATGACTCCTCCATTGCACAACCACCTCAAGAATGCTCCAAAATGTCTCTTCTTCACTCTCTCAGCTCTCTGGTTCGATAGGAGTCTCTCAAAGGTGTAGGTGGCCGCCACTGAAGGCCATAAGGGCCTTTAAATAGGTCCCAAACCCGGACAATTAGGGTTTTCCTTGACAGCGCCGACTCGGCGAGTCCAAATACCCGACTCATCGAGTCCCTTCATTAAACTAGTCCCCAAAACGCGATCCTACTCGATGAGTTGAGGCGTCAACTCGCCGAGTCTACTCATTCCTTAATATAAAATACTCAAATTCCCATATCTGGATATCCGAATGTTACAAATAATGTGGATGCCTCAAATGGAAGTCACAAATCACCACAAACCCTAGAAAGTTGAGAGAATAGTAGAACACTTCTTAGAAATCGGCCCCCTTATTTCTCACACAAAAACTAGCGTCATTTCAAGTGCCAGGGACTCCTTTATTTAGTGTGGTGGATTAGGGTTTCATCCATGTAAACCCTAATACGCACGACCTTTCATTTCCATGAGATCCATGGGTTAAAGCTCCATGGACTATCCATGGACTTACCATACAAGCCTACACTACTAGAAAAACAAACTTTTATGACGCTCATTGCGCGTCGTAAAAGGCTCAAACGACGCACAAATGCACGTCAGGGAAGGCCCTGTCATAAAGAGAGACGACGCGCATTTACGATGCTCATTTACGATACACAATGCGTATCAAGGAAGGCCCTGTCATAAAGGAAGACGACACGCATTCGACTGTCGTAACCTTACGACGCGCGTGTTAATGACACGCAATACGTATCAAGAAAGGCCATGTCATAAATGAAGATGACACACATTTTTGCGTATCATAATTCTAAATATTTAAAAAAAATATTATTTATAGATTTACTTATTTTCAAATTAAATTTGTATTTAATGTTTCATAATACAAAATAAAATATCATATACAAAAAATAGAATCCATTGCATAAATATAATGTCATACAATTCTATTTCTTACCATATATAAATTTGCATCTAATCTACTATGTACATCAATTTAATGTCATACTACTTTGCTATTAAAGAACACCTTAAATCAAAATTGTAATCAGATTCGACATTTCCAACCAAAAAAAAAGAATAATTAATTTCTTTCTACATAAATCTGCTCCATAGGAAAACTTAAGCATACCAAGAATCTTATAACCAGAGGCAAAACAATTTAGAGCAGCCTTTCTATGTTCACCATCCCGTTCTGTTGTTAGATTTGCAACAATTCGCAGGTTTTTTATCTGTCCACTTATCTGCACCATAATCATGGAAAGCATGAGCAACCTTCAGCTATAAGCCTATAAGGTGTGCGAGTGTCACACATTAATTGAAAGGACTATCATATGTAGTTATATACCTCAGGGTAATGGTTATCAAGCAAAAATCCAACAAGATTAATACACTCAATTTTTGTCTTGTTGTTTCTAGAATGCGGACCTTCCAAAATATATGGGAAAGTTATAGCAGTTGAATAGCTATGTATGATCTTCTTCATTAGTATAGTCTCAAATTTCTTGCAATACATGCCTCAACAATCAGATGCCCCTTCCACATGGTGAAGCACAGGTGCATCTTCCTCCCCTAACTCCACTCGTAATTTATGTATCTGTATATATTTTTTAAACATCATTTATCCAGTCAACACTTGATCTTAAAAAATAAAGAACAAAGCCTCAATAGCCATCAATATACTAATTAAAACCCATACATTGCTGAGAAATTGAAAAGCCTTCTCGATCCCATGACTCTCTTTGATATAAACGAAAAGGTGTATAGTCTGCACATCATTAGAATGCATATATTATTTGGTGACTAATATATTAACAAAAAGAAATTAAAAAAGAAAAAAAGAAAAAACTTGTTACCAAGCTTGATAGATCTTCCTTAATTGAGTTGTCTGAAGATGGCAATTCTCCACCATTTTCCTCAAGTTTCTCAATCAATTTTCCCGAATATAATATCACACCAAAGTTATAAAAACCATTTTAATAAAATGTTTCATGTAGAGTTAGCTGTTCCACTTCACCTTAGTTACTAAAGAGCATATGGAGACTGATATTCTCTAAATCACAACAACAGCTGCTCTAGACATGATATTCTCTGCATCACATCAACATCTGGCTGTAAAATCAATGAGTGTAACAAATATTTTTTTAAAGTTCTACTTTTGAAGATCATTAAGATTTGAAGATCATACCTTTGCACCACATAAAACTAAAAGATGGAGAGAGCTAGACTTCATACCCTTAACAGCCCCACCTAAGGAGATGGAGTGATCCTTTTCATTTTGATCCCATTCATCCAAATATGGAATCTCCATTTGTCAAAAACATACAATAAGAATTAAGAACAATATTTTATATTAAAAATAAGGGAAAATCAATAACAAAATGAAAGTGAATTGACATTCTAACTTGTTTCTTGAGGATAGAGTGCAACTTCAAGTCCTGATTCAGCTGTTGTATCTGAAATTGTTTTTATTATAGATATTTTTTATATGGCAATGTTGTTTTTAATATGACTGTGGTGATGAGCTGCTGAACTTGATTTCCAGGAGGTGATTGGGAAAACAGTGAATGGAACCACTTATGCTGGACTTAGAGCAAGGACAACAAGGGCACTACAGAATCACTGGTGAGTGGAGTAAATGTTGCAGTCAACACAAATATGAGCTGAATCTTAACTTTGTAAACTGCAATCTTATTGCTAACCAGAATACACTTTAGGTTGATGCATATTAATCAAAGAATTTGTTTCATTTTATAACTGATTGGAACCACTTATGCTGGACTTTAGGTTGATGCTAATCTTTGTGATGTAGTTTTCATGAATGGTGATGTAGTTTAGTTTGCTAGAAAAGTATCCTTCAGTCACGTATTTTTAGATAGGGGTAGTTTGGGAAATAATCAAGTAAAGAGAATCAGGGACATTAGGGTCATTTTAGGCATGTTATATTAGTTAGTTTGTTATAACATATGGTATAAGAGGGTAGTGGGAAAGAGAATCAGCCAAACTATCTTTCATAACGAATTAACTAATATAAAATGACTAAAATGCCCATGCTCTAATAAGATTCTCTTTAATTGATGATTTCCCAAACTACCCCTATCAAAAAATATGCGACTGAAGAGGGTGCATAATAGACTTTCTGAGTGAGAACCTATTCGGGAGACTATAAGTTTAAAGTTCATTGAACTCAATAATGTGACAAAACAAGTACCTTTGGAACCTAATTTGTAAGACTTTAATAAAAAAATTGATAATTTAAGGAGTACCAGTGGTTTTCTTAAAGAGGCTAAAACCAAAACCACGCTTCGTGGGATGCAATAAAAAAATTGATAATTTAAGAACAGAAAATAATGTGATAAGATTTATAAATCTGTCAGAAAACTCATTTTTAGAAGCTTTTAAAGTGACTTATAGGTGCTTTTGGAGGCTTCTCTGAATCTGTGATGTCCCCATCCATGTCCACAGAGGTATCCCGTGTATGACGATTTTGCCCTCCACCTTTTCGCAAGATATCTTTTGAGGTCTAATTCGGTTCAAGAAACAAGAACATAAATTAGTTTAAAAACTGAAAACAGAGAAAGATTTGTGGACTACAAAAGTGTAGAAATATAATACTGAGACGCATGAACCATATTGGAGGCAAAAGATGATAACTGCTGTGGTGGATGCTTCCACCCCCATTGCACTCGTGGGCTTCAAACAATCAGTATTGCACAAGACTGTCGCCTTCATCGTACCTCCAAATCTGCCATAATCATCTACTTTTCAACAACATATACTGCTAATAATCAACAAATGAAGTAAACAAATAAACTAATAAACAAATAAACAAATAAACGAATAAATGAATAAACGAATGAAGGAATTAGCCTAAAGCTAACCAGACTGATCAATGTTGTTTCTTCCTTTCTCAGGTTGGTCAACACTCGGTCTTGAGTTTTCTGTACTTATGCTTGGCCTTCATTGACTTTTTGACTCTCGAGCAAGTAGTTTGTTAAATATGGTTTGGTCAACTTCAGTCATATTGGACTTGCCCTTGATCCCTGCACTTAAAAGTCAAAGTCAACGTTCTCATTTTTTTTTCTTTTACAAAACTCAAGATGATTTGTACCAGGTAAATAAAATGCTAAGTGTTGTAGATTCTTCCAGAACATTAATGATTAATATATATACATATTCATATATAGAAAGCATTTGAACCAGATTTTGTGCAGTTGTAATAGTAGTCCAATGTTGTGGTTGTGTTGTAGTAGTTGAATAGTCACTTACAAAAGCAAGTGTTCTAGATTCTTCCGGAACATTAACCGCAACCAAAGGTGGCAATTCTCTCATTACCCATAACACAAAACCTGAAGGTACGGATGAACCTAGACAAACATGGCATAACGAAACTATGGATTAGGGTCAAATATCCAAAAAATAACAATGTACTTTCATTCATTTGTTTATTATTACAAAATTCCACCCAATTTAGCAATGTCATCCAAATACAAAGCGATTAATTTCAGAAAACAAAAAGTAGAAGAAAAAATGGTGATTGATTTATTTAATATAATTTAATTTAACTATGAAGTAGTAGACAATGACTAAAAGAGAGGCATAGAGTCGTCCAATGTCACACCCCAAAACCAAGAACGGCGAAAACGTTCTGGGGTGGAGGACGTCATGTACAATATCATGACAATGTAAAGTAGTAAACAAGCAACAACATCATCCATTGCATTAAAAATAAAGTTTTAATACATGTGTGTTCTTTCATAATGTACAACAATAAAAATGAATAATCAAAATATGAAGAGTCTTGACTGTGCTCCATCTTCTCAAGGCCTAAACATCGTACCTATCTAACTGTTGACATGAGAATACAAGTTATTTTAAAAGCGAGTATCAGCCTAAAGCTGGTGAATTCATAAGTACTTAAGTGTCATTGTCTTGTTTGGAAAACTGTCATGATTGTCTGGCAAATCTTTAAATGTAACAATTGATATAAGTTTTGAAAATCCTAGAAAATCCCGTATTTCCTACAAGTATGAAATGTAGTCTTCTACCAAGACCCGAATGTTCTGTAAGTAAAATGATAGTTTTTCCTTTCTATTGACTAGTACTAAAGTACTTAGTCTAACTCCTCGTTTATGTGAAAGTATCACAAAATAAAGTAAACAGGAAAAAGTATATGATAGTCTTCTACCAAGACCTAAATGTTCTGTAAGTAAAATGAAGTTTTTCCTTTCTATTGACTAGAACTAAAGTACTTAGTCTAACTCCTCGTTTATGTGAAAGTATCACAAAATAAAGTAAACAGGAAAAAGTATATGATAGTCTTCTACCAAGACCTAAATGTTCTGTAAGTAAAATGATAGTTTTTCCTTTCTATTGACTAGTACTAAAGTACTTAGTCTAACTCCTCGTTTATGTGAAAGTATACAAAATAAAGTAAACAGGAAAAAGTATATGATAGTCTTCTACCAAGACCTAAATGTTCTGTAAGTAAAATGATAGTTTTCCTTTCTATTGACTAGTACTAAAGTACTTAGTCTAACTCCTCGTTTATGTGAAAGTATCACAAAATAAAGTAAACAGGAAAAAGTATATGATAGTCTTCTACCAAGACCTAAATGTTTTATAAGTAAAATGATAGTTTTTCCTTTCTATTGACTAGTACTAAAGTACTTAGTATAACTCCTCGTTTATGTGAAAGTATCACAAAATAAAGTAAACAGGAAAAAGTATATGATAGTCTGCTACCAAGACCTAAATGTTCTGTAAGTAAAATGATAGTTTTTCCTTTCTATTAACTAGTATTAAAGTACTTAGTCTAACTCCTCGTTTATGTGAAAGTATCACAAAATAAAGTAAACAGGAAAAAGTATATGATAGTCTTCTACCAAGACCTAAATGTTCTGTAAGTAAAATGATAGTTTTTCCTTTCTATTGACTATTACTAAAGTACTTAGTCTAACTCCACGTTTATGTCAAAGTATCACAAAATAAAGTAAACAGGAAAAAGTATAACCATGTAAGTGTTATCACTGGGTACTAGGCCTAACACAACATTGCAATAAGCGAAATGAATAACCTAATGAACATCCGAAGATTGTCCAATTTTCCTCTGTAGCAGTAGCAGGTTGGAGGAAGGGTTAGTCCCGTAATGGAATCCTAATATAAGTAGTAACCTTAGACATCCGTAGATGTTCATCACCCACTGGTGCTAGCAGCTGGGATTCAGAATGGTTAGTCCCGTCTAGACATCCCATCGAACTGGGATAGGCAAGAAAATTTACACAGAAGGTACGAATAAATCTCCCTTGTAACTCTAGGTACAAGTATCCAGGTAAGTGAATACAGGATAATGCATCTATGTAACAGTACTCATGTATGGTATTCATGTAAGCGTATTCGGATAAATGTATCTATGTAAGGGTACTCATGTAATGTATTCATGTAAGCGTGTTCATGTATCATCTAAGCATATGTAAACATACTCATGTATCATGTAAGCATATGTAAATGTACTCATGTATCAGGTAATGTACTGGTATAGACTCATGAATGAACTGACTCTTGTGTGATTCCTTGCAATAGGAATAATGTTGTGTATCTTCTAACTATCCCTATGATAATTAACTGAAAGGCAATTGGTTGTTCAAGTAGATTTATACACCCTCACTACACAAGAGTGTGGGAAACTGAATGAGGGATGAAAACTATAACATCAATACATATATAAGAACATAAGTGTATAAGTATAGCTTTGTTCAAGAAAGTAAAAATGGTTTTGTAAGACATCTAAGAGTTTTGAACAATAATTAACAATGACTTCATGTCATTTTAACAAATGTTTCAAAAGTAATACATTTGATAACAAAGTATTTTTAAGATAGAAAACCATTTTATGCATCACATTTTGTAGTATGTGAAATCTGCTGAATGAAAATACAGTTATAAAATACATATGAATGATTTAATAACATGTTGTTTTCTAATTGTATCCCCCCCCCCCCCCCGATTAAAGTATTTAAAATCATTTAAAACATTTATTAAGGGGTATGAACTCACCTGTTGCGAGTCGATCGGAAGGAACTGTCGGGTAAGTGCTTGGTGTCAAGTGAAGACTTAGGCACGAACAAAGATCCTAATTACATATGAGGGCATATGTAAATAAACAGTTAGTCTTTAAACAACTAATAACCAATGTTAAGACACTCTAGGACATGTTATACACATTATACAAGTGTTATAAGTCTCAGGGGTTGCATCTAAGTGTTGTAGGGAAAGGCTAGTGTGTTTGGGGTTCAAGGGTAAACTCCCTTGGAGTGTACGGTTTTCATGACCTTGACCTAATGAGTTTATGGTCGTAAACTCAGAGTTTATGGTCGTAAACTCAGAGTTTATGGTCGTAAACTCCTCTTCTTTTTACCATAAGTTGTTTTGAGGATTTGCAAGTCATTAAAGGCATTTCTACTTGGTGGTTTGGACTTTGGAAGGGACTAGGGCAACAAAACACCCCTTGCTAGGTGTTTACGGCCTTATGGTCATTTCTACTTGGGTTTACTACCATAAACCCTTATGGAGAATGGTATTTCCAAGTTTTCGAGTCCTTAACACAATTAGGTAAGTGTATGTGCTAGTTTCTAAGTCTGAGGAAGGAACATGGCCTAAATAAATACACTAAAGGGTGTTTACGGTTTTGGGAGATCCCCAAACCGTAAACACATGATCATGGCACTATTAGGTGTTTTTCATGGCTTAAACTCATCAAGGGAAGGTTCAAACATATTAAGGGAGGTTTAAACATCCAACTAGGGCTTAGATTTGTGACTTAGCTACACTTTGGTGCCTTATATGGTGTTTACGGCCCAAGCATCTCCTTGGACCGTGAACACCTCTAGCCTTGAGTTCTTGACACATTTTCTTGATGTTTAAATGTAATACTAGCTTACTATCACTCAAGGATGGAAGTACTTACTATAATGAAGCTTGATTTGAGCTAAAAGGCCAAGAACACTTAGTGTGTGTTCTTGGTGTTTTGGAAAATCTAGACAAAATACATAAATGATTGGATGAATAGATGTACAAACACTAGATTAAGTGTTTTACTAACTTGAAATGGTTAGAACATTTACAAGATTGAAGATTTGGAATTAAATCTTGGATGATACTTGAAAGAGTTTTTGGAGTTTACTCTTTTGACTATTTGGGGAGTAAACACAATAACTAGACTTTTGGGGAGTAAACTCATACGTAGTCATGATTTCACGGTTTTGGGTGATTTCTCAACCCAAAACATAAAAGTTTGGTCGGTTGTTTCTAATACGCAAAGTGTTTGCGGTTTTTAAAATTCAAAACCCGATACGACACTTTCTAACACCCGTTCGTTTAAAAATAATATTAAAATAATCAAACAAACTTTATATTCCTTAAAAACAAGAAATAATGTCATTAACTTATAACATGTAGTGGTTGACTTTTAGGGTTTGACCAAATGGAAATTTCGAGTTGTCACATCATCCCCATGTTAAAGGGAATTTCGTCCCGAAATTAGAATTTAGATAAGGAAGTAGGCATGAATGATCGATTCATGAGGAGTGAACTTCCTAATCGATTGGTTCTCGCGCTCCTAAGTGAAACCGGGTCCTTGGTTGGTATTCCAACGAACCTTCACTAACGGGTGACGGCGTTGCTTCGTTCGCTTGACCACTCAGTCGAGGGTCACTACGATTCTAATACGAAGGCGAGGATCTCGTTAATCTCGATCTCGTCGAGAGAGCTTACGAGAGTCCTAACGGAAAGGTACTGTTTCAAGTTCGAGACGCGAAGAGTAAAATGTAAGTTACTGAGTTCGCGGAGTAGGTCTAGTCTGTGAGATACAGGATCGATTCTGGTAAAAATCTCGTAGCTCCTAACTATATTGGATTTATCCTTCCACACTTTACGAAGCGTATTAAGCCATTCCCAAAGTGAGGTTTCCTAAAGAATTTGGTCTCTCACTTGGAATTCCAAAGGTTCTTTCTATCGCTTAACTTCCCAGTCAAGGGCCACCCCTTGTTGGGTCAAAGTCGAAAGGGTTTCTGTAATCTGTGAGGAGTTCTGGATGGACTATGATAGTAGGTCTGTAAGACCTAGGATTTGGTGAATTTTCTGTCGGTGACTACGGTGCCAACAAATTCCCAACAGTTTTGGATAATTTGCCCGAGTACTCAAAAATTTCCACATCACTAATAGTGCGTCTTAGGAAATTTGACGCTTTAATTCCAAAACTCATGTTCAAAGAACTTTGCGAAAGTATCTCCGAGGGTAATGTTTATGTGGGTTCTTTCTTACTACTAGGGTAGATAAGCAAGTCATTACATGGAGAAATGACGAACTGGTCCTAGTAAGAAAGGCGTACTCCACTTATTTAGCTCATGAATACGATGGGCATACTGGTCCTATCCGAGGGGTATCACTTCGGACTTAAAATGTCTGCATCAAGTTCGGAGGGTAGTCTTCAGGACATCTTTCCCTATCACTCGAACTGGTGATATTCGGATCTCAGGTCCATTTCTGAAAGTAACTCTTTCCATGTGTTTATTCAATCATCTTGTCTACGCAAGGCAGAGACAACGATTTCTTACGGAAATCTTAATGAAGTCTCCGGTCGTCGAGGTACATATGATGCACTCCGTCGACTTCTGGACAGAATAAGACCGGAGCTCTCAAGGGTGAGAAGCATGGTCTTCTAATTCTATTGTTGAGTAGTTCGCTGTGTTGTTCGGGCTGTTCTTGTATCTTCCGTAGGTGTTTAGACTGTAAGGCGATCTGGTTATAAGAGTCATACTGGGTTCTAAGTTTGTTCCTACGGCAATGCACTTACTCGTACTCTTGGACAGTCTCCGTCCTGAAGTTCATATTAGAATTCATACATGGTTCAATGATCACAATCTCGTGTATACGAGTCGTATATAATTAAGGTTGAAAAGGTAGTCGAATAATTGATTCTTCTTTAATCTCACATCTCATCGAGGGAAAAGAAGTTAAAGCGGAATCATCAATTCTAAACTTGTAGAACGTTGATTATATATCACTCTCATGTATACATTCTTCAGTGATAGATCAACCATATGAATCCTGGAATTGAACTTGACGTACTGCACGAGTAATGTTGTGGGGATTCCTTCGGAAAGGAAAAGAACTATAAGGTACTTCATGCACGAGTACCTCGATGTTCTGATATGATGGCTTCGCTAAAAGACGTTTATCGAGAATGAGATGTACTTATGAAGCTGGTATTGCGAGGATCGAATTTACTCGAGTCATATGATAAAGTCGGATTCATATGGAAACTAAAGACATTAGATTTGAACATAAGGCGTTACAGAAAAAACACAATAGTACAACCATTAACAGAGTTACTGTACATAGGATTTACTACATGACTATTGTTGCGAACAAGGTATACTACAAAAGACAAGTATACACAACATGAGCATCCCTAAACGAACGGGATCCCGCAAAAGATAAGACTCTGGTTGCACTAGTTTTGGGATGGTTCATAAGTCTGTTACAACGAGACGCCTAAATTACACTAACGTGGGTCCGGAGTAGACTCTCCTGTGGCGGGGGTCGGTGGTATACTTCCGTCTGTGCCAGTATTTGCTGCCTCTGGGCAGTTCTTTCTGTAGTGACCTACCTTTCCACAACCGTAGCAAGCCTGGTTCACACCGGTGTTGGACACTTGGTTGATCGGTCTTTTCAGGCTCCTGCAGTAAGGTCTGGTGTGCCCCTTCCTGTTGCAGTTTGAGCACAGCATCTCTCCACAAGGTCCAAGGTGGTGATAACCGCATTGAATGCATCTTGGGAGATTTCCAGCATATTTCTTGTCTGGGTTAGGGACAACTGAGATACCCGAAGGGATACTAGTAGGAGGTACCGATGTCATGGCTGTAAAGGTTGTTACTGGTGGTTGTTTCCTGTTCGCCCTTCGAAGCGACTTGTCCTTAGATTTAGCCCAAGACTTCCTTTTGTTACTCTTGGTCTTAGGACTCGGGATATCGTGGTAGTTTGTTGCTCGTTGTGGTGCTTGATTGTTACTTGGATTGGAATGATTGATAACGATCCCGCTAACACTTGCGTTGTTAGCGTTCAGGTGGGTCCGAACAGCTGACACGACAGCCGAGACTGCAGCTTGAAAGGTAGTTGCATCAATTTGAAGAGTTGGTGTTTGGTTGATGGGCTGATCGTTTTTCTTGCGCGACATGACTCTATTACACTAAAAGAAAATGAATTTGTGAGCGAGGATGGTTGAACCTAGACGTAGTTCGATCGCTCATGTAAAGAATAGAAGTATGTTCTATAAGGTTCGACCTACATCCCTATGATGCAGTCCTAGTACGGAATGGAACTATGTTCATGAAGGTTTGACCTACATCCCTATGATGCAGTCCTAGAAAAGATCGGAAGTAAGTTCGTACAATGGTCTCAAGATGTTTGTCGTTCTAGCCGAGGTATCGTTGGTTGGTGAATAACATGATCCAACCATTAAAAGAGACTTGGAGATGTCTCCGGAGTCACATTGCTATAGTCCAATGACTTGACTAGAGCATGTTTCAAATTGACTCTAATGAAAGTATGATAAGAGTATTTGAATAAAGAATGACACAGAAGTTAGCCGACTATCCATACCTTTGATATTCATGACGTACAAGTTCGGGAAAATGACCTTGTAAAAAGGTCTTGCCTCATATCCAGAGAAGATAGTTCTTGACAGCATAAAGACCTAACTAAAGTACTTACAGTACAAGATAGTTTCATAGAAAATGCCACATCGGGCATAGACAGGAACACAATCCCTTTCTAACAAGGAATATAAGGTAAAGTATCTACTACTAGCGACGGTCATCCCTCTGGTGAACTCTCAGTTCAGCCAGTTGGCGTTCCACATCAAGTAGGTGTCTTTCGTACACCCTTTGGCATACTCGAAGTTCTATGACTTCGGTTCGTGATTCAGCCAGTGCTTGCAGCAAGGTCTCATGGTCTCTCTCAGACCTCTCATGTGCAGGTTCAAGGCGATTAGTGCAAAGCATATGCATTCCTCCATTTGTATCCACTTCTGCGATACGTTGTAGAGTTGTCATGCCCTGAATTTCGTTATGGGAAACTCTACGGATCAGAATTGGTAGAACTCTGTCGGCTGAGCTCCATTCACTTACGTTGTAGAAACTTTGGTCTCCATTAAACGGCATAGGTTGATCTTGATCTTCGCTCAATGTTTCCAGACATTCCACCCATGGAGGCGTCGGACCATGAAAAGTTGGACGTGGGTTAGGAATTGGAAAGGGAACTGCCTGGGGTAGATTCTCAACCTCGGGTTCGGAGATAGCACCGTCTGAGAGGTCTTCAGCATGGTGATCATCCAGAGGGATCGCATGATCATTAACTGGTTCTTCTCCAAACCATCCAGCAATAACCGCGTTCGGAAGGAACAGGTTGTCGTGAGGATGGAATCCAGCCATGTTATCTACGCGAGAATTGGGGTAAGAAAATAATTATTAGACGAACTATCTAGATAATTATTTAGGAAATCTTCATTAGTTACATCGTTATTTGTAAAGTGCATACCAGTTATATGTAATCAACACATGATAGGCCTTCGAATAAGTGACCTTAACTCCAAATTCACAAGGAATAGGAGTAAAGAAAATATTTCCCTGATTCTAAGTCTATAACATCCTAGTTACATATAACTTTAGTGTATCCACTTAGCAACTATCAACTTAGTAATGAAGATCCCGCTTTAGTTTTCAAGTATAAAGTACTTATAGTAACACAAAACACCCCTATGGTATTTTAGACTTAGGTTCTGTTATAATGTTCTCATTGTGGTAATGTTGGTAAGTTTTTAGACTTTTTGTCATATCACAACCATTCTCTGGCATGTGCTGTTCACTCCTTGGAACAGCATACTTGTTCAGGCTATGCCACTCCCAAGACTGACCATACATCCCCAGGCTTACCTGTGATATTCAACAATCGTAATACTTTTGTTCTTGTCATTGTGACACTGATTTTAGTATGAATGCAGGCACGTATACTTTGTTAAATATTATATTATTTAAAAGTATATCTCTTAGACAGAGTGTTTTAATCCCAATGTGTTTATAGTTAGTATATCTTTTATGGGTTGATATACTTAATTCACTATAAACAGTGCTCTGATACCAATCTGTCACACCACAAAACCAAGAACGGCGGAAACGTTCCGGGGTGGAGGACGTCATGTACAGTATCATAACAGTGTAAAGTAGTAAACAAGGAACAACATCATCCATTGCATTAAAAGTAAAGTTTTAATACATGTGTGTTCTTTCATAATGTACAACAATAAAAATGAATAATCAAAATATGACTAGTCTTGACTGTGCTTCGTCTTCTCAAGGCCTGAACATCGTACCTGTCTAACTTGATGTTTAAATGTAATACTAGCTTACTATCACTCAAGGATGGAAGTAATTACTATAAAAAATCTTGATTTGAGCTAAAAGGCCAAGAACACTTAGTGTGTGTTCTTGGTGTTCTTGGTGTTTTGGAAAATCTAGACAAAATACGTAAATGATTGGATGAATAGATGTACAAACACTAGATTAAGTGTTTTACTAACTTGAAATGGTTAGAACACTTACAAGATTGAATATTTGGAATTAAATCTTGAATGATACTTGAAAGAGTTTTTGGAGTTTACTCTTTTGACTATTTGGGGAGTAAGCACAATAACTAGACTTTTGGGGAGTAAACTCATACATAGGCATGATTTCACGGTTTTGGGTGATTTCTCAATCCAAAACATAAAAGTTTGGTCGGGTGTTTCTAATACGCGAAGTGTTTGCGGTTTTTAAAATTCAAAACCCGAGACGACACTCTCTAACACCCGTTCGTTTAAAAATAATATTAAAATAATCAAACAAACTTTATATTTCTTAAAAACAAGAAATAATGTCATTAACTTATGACATGTAGTGGTTGACTTTTAGGGTTTGACCAAATGGAAATTTCGAGTTGTCACATCCAATTCCCCGCGACTCACAATGATACCGAACCTGTGAAAATGAATGAATGCATTAAATTAAGATCTTGAGGAAAATGACTGAATGAATTAAGCACAAAAATACATACGGGTATATTTGTAAATATAGCAACGACTGAACTTGAAGTGAAACAAACAACAGAAACTATATCAAGTCCAGCAACCTGAAAAACAGAAACAAAATTGTTTGGTAATATAGTAAACAAAGACCTAATTACACTTTTGGTCCCTCTGTGTAATTTTAACATCGACTTTTTATTTTATTTTTTTGCATTTTTATTCCCTATATACGTTTTAGGTCTGTGACTTGCACAATGTTTAGAAATGGGTTTTTCATTGATTTATTTAATTTAGCATCATAAATGGAAAGATAATCTCAAACAGAACAACATCAAGTCTTGATTGGAGCAGATTGTACATTGTAGTCTTGGAAAGACTGATGGACAAAAGTTGATGATTTCAAAAGGAATATGATAAGAGGCAGGTCACTCAATTTCTGAAAGCTAGCAAAAAACAATTAAATTAAAGAAACATTGGAATGATGTGACTGACTACTCACCGAGTATAGAGGCGGGTCACTCAATTTCTTCGCCTCTGTGAAAGATAATCTAGACACAAAAATAAATAAAAAGTTGAAAACCACTGTCTATTTACCACGTCAGCATCATAAATACGAAGAAAGTTCAAAGTGTTACCTGGCTGGATAACCAAGAGGCAGCTTTGGGGAGACAGATGCAAGTGCAGCCAAAAAAGTAAGTAGGCTAATCGCCTGTTTATTATAATGTTATTACGTATGATTAATGAAGTACATAGCAGATCAATTCTTGATGTTTCAGTTTAAAACATCAGATCAGATGTTTGACTGCTCAAAAGGCACAACATCCAACAGACATCCATGTAAGCTCACAATTGTTGATGTACAAAGCAGATCAAGTCTTGATGGTAGGCTAATCACCTGTTTATTATTATAAGTCAAAAGTCAAACACAATAACTTTCACATAACACAACACACAGAGAGTCATTTATTAATACATTATAATCAACATACCTTTTTGAAAGCACTAATGCCCCACGGGTTGTCAAGTTGCTCGGGTTGACCCACCCGTGATGACTAGACGTCCTGCTGGATCAGATTGGACTCGTACCTAAAAGTCATTGAGGACAAATCAGTCATTTTACCTTAAAATAAAGCTAGAGCATTTATAATCAACATATATATTTACACACCTCTTCCCGTAGAAGCCCTGGAACTAGGGCATACACTTCAAAGCAATCTTTCTGTACATAACACATAAAGTAAACATAAGTCGAATGTGTGTTAATCATTTTTATAAATGTTAACGGTGTTATGTGACAATACACTTACGGTTTCTCGCACATTTATTTTCACCCAATTAGTAGGGGGCCCACATCAGCAACCGTGGTAACAACTCTATCACATATCAAAACAAGCAGATGTATTTATAAACAGTTAAATATTAAATATTATATGATAATTAAAAGAAAGTAACAAATATTAGCAAATAAAAACTTGATTCTTAACTGCCTAGATGTTTCCGTTCGTACAACTTTCACTGGATGCTGCACTTCACTTGGTCTTTTTTGTTTAAGTGACCCTATAAGTCAAAGATTATGCAATTAATATTAACAAACACATTTTGGTGTTCTTAATGTTAAAACTAAAGCATTCATAACAATTCTCACCAATGCTTTTCATACTTTTTTCGCGCTTTTGTGAATTGTTAGAATTCTTTTCCTAACAAAAAACAAAGTCGATGTAAATGGTGAAAAGAAAAAAACATCTAATGTTCTCTCTAAGTTTTCTTAAGCTAATATAACCTAGAATCCATCCAGATGCTCTTCTATATGTCATTAAGGGTTCAGACTCTTGGAAATGGATAAGTTGTTGAAGAAAATTTAATTTTACTGATCACGCCTAACAAGTTGAATTTTCAACTAATTGAACGGGAATTGAAGAACCACCCGATCGCCAATGAATTTCCTTGAGACGATTATGGAGGAAACTGTAAGACCACTTCCCAAGGCATTGAAAAAAATATGAATCTTAAAACAACTATATTGAAGGGTGTTTGTAACTAATATCTACGATCACAATTGAAAAAAAAAAAGATGAATCACAATTGTAACTAAATGTGATCGACCTCAAAATACAATTATATTGAAGGGTATTTGACCATTTCAAATACGATCACGATTGAAAAAAAAAATATGAATCTTAAAACAACTAGGTCGGATCAAGGGATTGCTTACTTGTGGAAGACATGAATAACCTCGATCAATGATTGAACTCATTCGATCCATTTAAAAGCCTACCCTTCACCAAATCGATTGAAGACGTCATATTGAAGGGTGTTTGTAACTGAAATCTATGAGATTGATGATTTTAGTAAGCTAAGTAAACAGATGATGGAGTGTTGACATGGGGAAATATGGATTCAAGCCCTATAAGCTGAGAAGTAGACGCATCTATGAAGCGAGGCACTTTCAATCGATTTGTTGGATGGTTGGACCGATTTTTAAGAAGATTTTGTGTAGTCCGGAGATAACAGGGCATAGGTCGCCGACAAGGAGAAGCGAGCATGAGATCACTAGACCTGAGGTTGCCAACAAGGTGAGGTTGTTGTCAAGGTGATGTAGCCGACAAGGTGAGGCGAGGTGATCAGGTGAGATTGTGGATCGTTGTAGAGGCAGAGCACCGAGAACGTTCGTCTTTCATCGGAAGTCGACGACGGTGCGAGACCCTAGGAAGGGTCGAATAAGCAGTAGATGGCGGAAGGTGAATGGAGGTTTGAGAATAGAGAGAGAAGAAAGAAAGAAAGAAAGAAAGAAAGAAAGAAAGAAAGAAAGAAAGAAACGGGGTTTTTAGCGGGGATGAGCTAGGGTTTTCAGCTACTGGAAACAAAGCGGGCTTTTTAATTTTTGGATTTCATTTCCCCCTTGGATGAAACGCGCGTTTCATTAAAATTTATAAAGCGACACGGTGAGACGACACACATTTTATTTAAGGTGCCCTCCGTGTTTTTTTATTAGACACTAATTTTAAGGCACGCAAAAATGTGTGTTCTCTATGCTTCATATTTTGGAAAACTGACATCAAATTTTAGGGCACGTACAAATGCGTGTCCTCTATCAACGCGTGTCATTGATTGCGCGTCGTAAAAGGCAATTTTTCTAGTAGTGCTAGCCCATTCTAAATAAGCATTAGCCAACACTATATAAATACAAGAGTCCATATTTAATTAGTCACACTTTTGATCACTAAATTAATTCTAAATTAATTTTAGATTAATAATAATTAAATAATATGATTTCATATTAATATATTTGAACTTATAATATATTAATAAACCATAACTTATACTATTCTCAAAAGATTATCCATATAAATTGTTCAGGTGAAGTGCAACCCAAATGGACCATGCCGGGTCGGGTCAAGTATATCTCAAATATAGTTATGGACTTAGACAACTTATCCAACACCAAGTTGTTATGCAAACAACTGATAACTCATAGAACTCACATGCATAGTTAACTTAACTGGAATGTGCACAAAAACAAGAATATGTCAACACGATAGGTCCCAAACCTCAAGTCGTGTGCTAGTGCTTAACAATAGGTTTACTCTTGATTAGTTCCTGAACCTATTGAAGATCTTTAAGAATCCCATTGACCACTTGAAATATAAGATTCATTTTGTCAAGAAACATTCTTGCCAAACAAATATTCAAGAGTTAGTTGGGTTTCTTATCAAGACAAACATTTCACACAATAGGCCTTATTTGGTCTTTGTTTTATCCAAAACATCACAACTTACCAATTTCAAATGTACAAGAGTAGAAAACATTTTACTCTACATTTGATAAGCATTATAAACCTTTCTTAAGATTATGTAACTCAAGGCTCAATTTTGGAGTATGACTCTAAGACTTGTTTTGGAACGAAGTATGACTCATCTTCTAGATTTAACCATTTCAACAATTCATGATTCCTCTTCTTAGCCTTACAAATGCACTAAGATGTCCTTAAAGAATCAATTGTGACATGGTTTCATAATCAACAGTATAACCATAAAACACGATACTCAAGTACTCTCCCATCTTTTCAGATTAGAGATACTTTTATCTTTTTGCCTAATTTGAGTCTTCTCATTCGTTCTGTTGTACATTGAATCTTTTCGAATGTTCATAATCATACTTAAAGTTGTAAGAATAACCATATTTACTAAACTGTAGTAAATTATGATGAATAGTCTTATCGTTCTTTGTGGTGGACCTGACCAGCGCACACATAGTGTACCCAATCCCCTAGTCCTTTACTTGACTCACATATACATGTCAACACGAAACTAGTCACAATTTCCCAAAGATGAAGGTTCTCATTCATCACACAATACAAGTTGCATGATTCCAAGTTTTTATCCAACTGAAACTTGGGTGATGAGGATCTTTCCTTATTTGGCAAATTCTCGACACTACAACAAACGAAAAAATCAAATTCATATTGCTAACATAGAAACATACAAACATCAATTTTCACAAATGCCATTGCAAGGAGATATAATAAGATAAAAACAAAATTTTATTTATTTATAAAACGCGGAAAACTTTTCCTTACAATGCAATTACAAATGAAAACTATGCTACTACATATTTCTAAGCAATCTATCATAACTCTTAAGCAGCAGCTCAAAAATCCGATCATCGAACCATGCGATTGAAATCCATCTTCACGACTAGATTCATCATACTCTTGCTTTAAGCTTCCTTCCTTTTGCATTATCCAACAAAACATCAAAATGCAACCTTGTCAAATCATGTATTAAGAATCACCAATTAGGAACTTAATAGAGTTACATAGTATATTTACCTGAAGCAGAGTCAAACTTTTTGATTCTAACTTCTTTCAGATCTTTCAGTAAGTCAGGGCAGCTTCACTTCCAATGTCCCTTCAAATGGCAGTAGAAACAAATGGCTTCTTTTGCATTGGCACATGAGACAATCACAGACTTCACCTTTCTCTTTACCATTTGGTCAACCAGGTTGACTATGGCCGATCCCTTTCCATTGGGAAGAGAAATCTTTTCTGGACTTCCAATGTTACCATTTTCAATACCAATGGAAGTTTGAGAAGTAGATTTTTCAATCTAATTTGCTTTACTAGTGCGCCAAATCATTGATGATTCAGCAGCAACAAGAAAATAGGTAAGATCAATAAAGGTCATGTCGTGGTCTGTCACATAGTAGTCCTTAATGAACTCACTATATGACTTGGGAAGTGACTGAAGAACCCAGTCGACAGTCAACTTCCTTGAGACAACGACGCCCAATAGTCTCATCCAATCAATATGTGACTTCATCTCCAAGACATGAGTACACACAGGTCTTCCATCTTGATGTTTCATTGCAAGTAGGGCTTGAGTGACCTGGAATTTTTCAAGTCTTTGAAATTGTGGGTTAGGGAGAATAATTGGAGGAGGTGGAGGAAGTGAAGTATGCTTTCCACTTCCACGATCTAATCATGGAACATCATCTTCAAGAGGAAATTTTATTCCAAAAGATTTTGGAAGACCATAGCCGTCTAAACTAGACATCTAAAAGGGAGAAATTCAAGTTAGTTGATTTCAGTCCTTAATATAACACCCAAATGAAATATTAAGGCTAGGACCCAACACAATATTTTATAATTTCGGAAGAGGGATGCCGTTATCCAATTGAAAAATACTTGAAGGTAGGTAAATGACGATTTACCAATTTCCACCATGAAAAACGAAATTGATTATTAAGTTTTAAATGGATTGAAATTCCTAGAACCTTTGAGATTCATTGAATTTTTCAATGGTATGCTTAAATCTCGATTGTGCCCTTCAAGTTTGTGATTGGGATGCCGAGGATCACAAACAAGGTGTGAATAACCATGCAATTATCTTGGTACACTCAATATTACAACCACCTAATCAATGTGTCGGTTAACCACACACGCTCCATTGATCTATGACTAACATCAAGCTACCCTTTGCCATGCACTGTCAGTCCCAGATTAGTGTGCTGGTTAACTACACACGCTCCACTAACGACTCAACAAGGTGCAAAGTGTAATTTCATGAAATAGTACATTTTTCATATTTTTCCTAAACTAATTAAGATTGAGAATTTAATAAAAGTTTAGTTACTTTATAATTATCATTATACTTATAATGAGAATTAATGTCGTATCATACCCATTCGGCTAATGACCCTCCACCAGTCAAGGAAGTGGTGGGTGAGAGTAGACACCCATTAAACTGTCATTTTATAGGCAGTAACCTTATACCCCCCCCCCTTATAAACCGACTTCGTGAATGAGGCCTACTAACGGTAAGACTGACTTTTTCTTATACATATATATAATTATTAAACTTATAATAATATAATAGTATAAAGGTTGAATTTTAAACTTTTGAAAACTCTGGGGTTTAATTTGGAATTAAAGTATTCATCAGTGAAACTTTACAAATTCCAAAACTTGAGGGCAAGTTTTAAAACTTGTCAAAACTTTTGGTTTCCATAACTTATGAGTTGATGTGGTTTTTTTATGAAAAGCCTCTAGAAATTCCATAACTTGAGGACAAGTTATGGAGTTTATAAAACCATTTATGTAAAAGACTCTTCATGTTCCATAACTTCAGGACAAGTTATGAAAGACTTTAAAAACATTTAAGATCAATTTTTTCAAACAAAATTAACACATAATTTTTTGATCTAAGTTAACTCATAAGCCAAGATAATTCATATCAATAATTAACAAGAAAATTAGTTTATCATTTAAACTCACAATTCTCTTAAAATTTTGACAGTTATTTTTTCATTGGATGAGAATCATCATTACCATATCAACAAAATTAAATTCTATGAACTAAAACATTTTGTGGTAATGATTCTAATCCAAAACATGCCAAAAAATTCGAAAATTTGATGTCTGAACAAGCAACTCGTCGAGCCCATCTATGGACACGCCGAGTTCATGCCTAAACTCATCCTACTCGTCGAGTTCAAGTATTGACTCGTCGTGTAGGCCTGTTAGACAGTATTTCAGCTTTGAAAAATAACACATTTGCATCAAATATAATAGAAAACAATCCTAGGCTCTGATACCATTAAAGGGTTTTAGTATACTACAACATCCTATGGTGTACATACAACCTTAAATGCTTTGGATCTATGTTTTCCCTAATTATACATGTAATATTGTTTCCAAAGCATTAAGCCTAAGACTATGATGGAAATGACATAATCAACATTAAAGAGAGTTATAGAATTACCTCTTTGTTGTAGCTTGTAGAACTTCTTGAGTTTGGCCTTTAAGAACTTAGTGCCCCAAGTGTTGCACCTCAAATGGAATCACACAACATCACCAACAATGGAAGACTTGAGAGAGAATAATTGCAATCAAAAATTGGCTATAGCTCTTCCAAGAACACTAGGTGTCACACCCTGCTAAAGTGGAAACACGAGGCGTGGCAGTATAAAGGGTTTCATAGCAAAAGTTAAAAGACAACACCAACCATAGTATTAAAAGTCATTACAGATTTACAATGGGTTTGAACAACTTTTAAAAGAAATTACAATGTAAATTGAAATACAACACATATGAATGCTCCTAAAAGTGAAGTGTCCTTAAGTGCCACTTACTCGATGATTCCTAAAAAAACATGTAAAACGAGCGTCAACTATAGAAATAGTTGGTGAGTACTCACAGATAAACAAAATAATATTGGTTCCATGAACTGAAATCAAGGTATTGATAAAAGTTTCCAATAATAAAAGTATATTGTTAAAATGAGTAAATATGTTTGTAAAAAAAACAAAGTTCATTGTCATCATGTGAGATAAAGTATGTTGCCCAAATGAGATGCAACATTCATATTCTCATGGAAGATAAAGTTCGTTACTCAAATGAGTAAACAAGTTTCGTTGCTAAAATGAGGAAACAATTTCATTGCTAAAACATGTATATAAGTTTCCGGTAAAAAAAGTTCGTTGTTATAATGAGATACAAAGTTTATTGTTATAATAATTATGTTAGTTTCATTGCTAAAATAAGTATACAATTGTCGTTTCTAACATGAGCATACAAGTTTGGTATGGGCATAAAGATTCCTATGTGCATCAAGTTTCCATTCATGAGTTCACAGCCCAAGCCTAATGACCGAATCGTGCCCTATTGACTACCTTCTAATAGCGCTATCCACAATAACCATAGGCTCAAAAGAGTTAATGAGTTGTGTCTAGAGATTCCAGGGACTTAACCGCGATACTGTCCTCATGAATTAAAGTAACATACACATACATACGAAATAAAGCAACCAAGTTTCATACAAGTCAAAATAAATACAACGAACATAAAAAGTTTAGGTAGGGCTGGCAATTCTCGACACGACACGCGACACGACCCGCGACACGACACGAAATAAATGGGTTTGGGTTGAGTTTTTCAACCCGCCAACCTGTTTATTAAAGGGGTCATATATGGGTTTCTCAAAAAATAAACGGGTTGACCCGCCAACCCGTTTATATTCTTAATAAAAAAAATTAATTTATTTTTAAATTTATTTATGTATCAAGTATTAATATTTAATAAGTATTATATAATATATACCATTGATTCATAGACCATTTGACTGTTTTGACATTTTGACTCGTGGTTGATGGTCTAAGGTCGTAAGTCGTGACCTATAAGGCTAAGTCTGTAACATATTTCTATGAATGTTTTTAATTTTCATTTGGATTTTTTAGACTTAAATGTTTAAAATTCGGACCCACAAACCCAAATCTAACCCACGAACCCGCCAACCTGTAAACCCGTATAAATAAGTGGGTTGGCGGGTCATATATGGGTTTATGTTGCAAACTCGCCAACCCATGACCCGCCAACCTGTGACCTGTATATTTAAATGGGTCATGTTTGGGTTGGCATATTTTGACCCGCCAACCTGCGACACGCCAACCCGAACACAACACGATTGACAGGCCTAAGTTTAGGACATGCTTTTTCACCCCAAAACATTTAAAAACCGAAAATAGGGGAGTGGTGAATACTTACAATGCATTGAGATGATTCAAATGATGACTTGATCTAAGTTCCACTTGTATCACTATCGAATCCTACAATAATGGTATACGCTAGTGAGTCTCTAGTTGAAATGTAATGCTAATATAGTTACTACTACAATAGAATTATGCCAATATTGTGTCAAAATTTAATATTGATAAGTTACAAACATTTTTCTGAAATGGTGAAATTTTATAACTCATGTGATTAAGACAATTTTGGATATTAATTTTCTAGATTTTTGTAATATCAATTAAGGGTATTTCAACACATTTAAAGGTGTTTTAAGCTCCTAAAAATCCAAAATATTATCAAATAGTTTCCAAAAATTGTCAAACTTTGCATTTTCATTCCAAATATAGTAGACGTCTTCCAAAAATTTTCCCTTGAATTTTTTATGTGATTAACTATTTTTCCAAATTTTTAAGCCTTCATAACAATATAAATTCGAGAAAAATAGTATCCAGATGATAAAAATTCTCAAACTTTTTATAATTCTTCCATTGAACATACGTAAGCTGGGAAAAATGTAAAGCTTGATTTCTAAACTGTTTAACCAATTTTTATGATATTTGTGTATTTATTCTAATAAAACTTGAAATAAATAGAAATCAGTTTATAAAATTACTCAAACATTATGTAACTCTATTATTATACATATAGAAGCTATGAAAAATATAAAAGATATTTTTCAATTAGTTTTGCTATTTTTCTTTGTTTCATGCTCTTGAATAATCATTAAATGGTGAATAATTACCAAATAGTTAAAGTAAATTACCAAATTTTTTGTAATACTCCATTTATAGTGTACATAGTCTAGGAAATTTTTTTATACTGAAATCCGATTTTTGTGGATTTAAGTGTATTTAATCTAAGAAAATAGGAGAAAAATAGTATATTGAATAGAAAAATCAGAGTTCTAATATATTTTAAGGTCTTCTGGTAAATTTTTATGAATTTTGGATGAGTAAAAATATTTTTCCCATTATTAGTCCATTATAAATACAAAAATCGAGGAAAAAAAGGAATGCATTATGAAAAACTCTGAAAATATTTTTCTGTGTACTCCACATTAGGTAGGATCTTCGAAAAATCATATATAGCCTTTTCACATTACTTAAAGTAGTTTAATTATTTATTTGAATTAAACAAAAAGAAAATTCAAAACCATACCAAACAGTAACAAAAATCAATGAAACTCACTAAAATGTCAGCATTCATTTTAGAGGTCATCCACGAATTTGCCTAGGATTTATATACCTCAGAAAGTATTTTATATGAATTATTGCCCAATTTTCTTGCAATAATTATATGAATTCGAGAAAAATGAACTATTTTCTACAAATTTGTAGAACATCTCATTTTGTTGTTGGAATTCTGAGAAAAATCGGATTTGATCAGAAAATAAGTTTTAGATATTTATTTGGGAATAAAACCTTTATGAACCTATTTGAATGCTTTTTAACAACAAACTTTGATGATCAAGCCTCTAAGCTTGAAGATCATCACATGCATGTTGGTGTTTGGGTGAAATAATATCACCATAATCATAAAAATCGTGGTTATGAACATGCATGTGAATAATCCATCCATAGAATGGTGTAGAAGAAGAAGATATGCCAGAAAACTTGAGATTTTGAAGGAAGATTGAAGGGGGAATGAAGGATTTTCATTTTTACCTCAAGAACAACTTCAAATGTTGATGTTTTTGAGTAGAAATGGATGAACTTTGCTGCCAAAATTCGTGGTTTAGGGTGAGGGAGAGAGAAAATGTGGTGGTGTGTGTAAGAGAGAGAAATGAGAGAGATGAGAGAAGAGTGTGGGAAAGAAGAACAAATGATGAAGTGATTTTGGGAAGAGGCTTTCTTGGAGAGAGGGGAACGATTTTCAGGGATGAGAGAGGACTTTTATTATTTATTTTCCATAAATTTTATAAAATATCTCCAATTTCTTTTTAAAATTCCCCCAAATTTTAAAAAATATGCATTTAGATAAGATTTGTTCATAACTCTTGAGTTTTTGGTTTATAACATAAGGTTGACTATTAATGGGTTAAATTTTTACTTCTCTTGATTATATTTTTCCTCATTTTAATTATTTTAGAATAATATTCTAAGGTTCATAATTATTTTTATAAAAATTTTAAGCTTAAATTTTATAAACTTAAGTTTTTAAGGTTTTGAGAGTTTGTAAATCTTTGGAAAATAAATAGAATCATTGAGACTTCAATTTATCTTATGTTATTATAACTCTTTTATAGTTATAAATAATGTCTGTAACTTATTTTATCGGTTTATTGGCATTCTATGTAGTGATTCCGAGATTCAAGCGAAATTGAGGAATCAAGTATACTAGTCCTAGTTTTAAACTTTGACTTAAGTTCCTACGAGACTCTAGCCTAATTTATATCACTAGGTCAAGTGCATAATGTGTGTATAATATTCATAAAAAACGTGTTCGAGTCAAAGAGTGACTCGAATATGGATAGTTACTGCAGTTAAGTAGTTATAGAATTCACATATCAATGTGAAATCTAAGTACACTATCCATTGTTTCTATCTGTTTCCAAGTTTCTATGAGGTTATAACTTAGCATTTAGTTGCTAATTCTAGTATGTTTCGTGTCTATAGGTGCAACTAATTTTAGTCAAATCTAGAACCGACTCGAATTTTGACGGTAGTCACACTAGGGTGCCAATTTTAGGAGCTAATGGGTTTCTTATATAGTTTAGTTAACTAGGGTTACACCATGTAAACCCTAATGTGCATGACCTTCCATATTCCTTAGGCTCCATGGGTTTAAACCTCCATGGATCATCCATGGGTTGTGACATGGGTTTAGCCCAACCTAAGGAATCATGGATCATTGGCCCACACCATACGAATGAATGATTTTACCAAATCAACTCCTTATATTTAATTAGTCTCTTTTGATCACAAAATTAATTCCAAATTAATTCTTGATAAATACTAATTAAATAATATGATTTCATATTAATATATTAGAACTTATGATATATTAATAAATCATGAATCTCCTCTTCTCAAAAGTCCATCCTTAAGATTGTTTTGGTGCCATGCAACCCAAATGGACCATGTTACTCTTGGGTAAAGTACATACCAATTAGAGTTATGGACTTAGACACCTAATCTAACAGTCTCACAATTGGATAAGTCTGATAACTATTATTGCAAGTACGACACCACAACCCGACTAACAATCGTAGCTCTTAAAAGCCATTGTCGAACTCTGACCTAGTGAATGACGCGTCCATTAGATAAGGGATCATATATTCCACCATTCTAGATATCATATGGACTGAGACATGGATTATAATCATTCTCTCTATCCCTCTGTTGTTTCCCGATTTCCAATTTATGACGACTGACTAATTGAACAAATCAAATCAGTCCAGGCTTGGCCAACCACTTAAGGGTGTCATCACTAAATCATCGAGGGGCCCACAGATATTGCTTTTATCCACATGGGGTAAAAGGAATAAATAAACTTCGACCCAAACTCTTGCTTGTACTTACTCATCAAATTACACACAACAATATGTTTTATAACACCAAGTTACTGATGCGTTTACATATGTCAATGTGCAACCGACTTGTAACTACAACTCACATGTCTAGGTTTCAAGAATATAAGATATTATCATCTCACAATCACTAGTGATAAAATCCCTGAAGTGATTCAAATGAGTGTAGGTTGAATCCAATACCCAAATCTTATTCCAAGAGTACTCATGAACACTGCAGCTATGTCTAAAACACCTAGACAAACTACAGACCCATTCATGATAGTCTTGCCTCAATACCTACTTCCAAAGTATGATCAACTATGGATGGTTTGAATAACATAGTTATTCGGGAAATCAAAACATGTAAAGTGAAACACAAGAATAATACTAATCATATATGGCCCCAAAACTTTTTAGTGCCATATTTATTACTCATTATTCGTTGTATAATGTTTTGTATAATCAACTTAATACTTGAATTAAAACAATAGTTGTCCCATGCTCCAAGCATACACACTATGTTTATCTATGATCCTTACTTTGTGAAATAGATCAACTGACAACATTTCAATGATGCTCATTTCACAATTCCAAATCCTTACTGTAAATGTAAGAATACCAAATTATTTCCATTTACTGTAATCTGTTAGATTCTAAACTTATATGTAATGATCCTCTTGTAATGACTATGCACAGAAGTCACAGAGACTTGGCAACAGACATTACAAACTGTTCTAATGGAGAGCAATTCCATGGAAACGAAGTCTCAAATTCAAAGTACATTTCTTTGAACATCCTTCTTACATTAAGTTTCCTAATCTTACACATATTTAAAGAATAACTTCCTCTTATGGAAACATTTCAATATTCCCATTTTGACTATCACTTCTGAACAAGATTTATCTCTTCTCAAAATATGTTAATATGTGTAACAACCCTAAGTTGTTCATTGCCGAAAACCCGTTCTGCCCGTATAACTCGTCGGAGATCGAAATGTCCCGATATCGTTTTTGGGCTTAGTTAACTAAAATTATATGTTTATTATCATTTAATGAGGGTCCAGATCAGTTAGAAACTCATGAATTTAGCCCAAAACATTTATTTCTTAAGTTTTAAAAATATCCTCGTCGGTTGACGGAAACTCAATCGGGTACGACCCAAAGCATCGTTTAAGGCCGGTATCGGGTAGAATTCCATCGTGTCCAAGTTTTAGGAACTATATAAACATGTTAAAGCACTCATTTGAAGCTTTTTCCTTCTCTCTCTACTCTCTCTCTAACCTCTCTCCTAAATCCAAAGATTAAGTGTCCAAAACTCAAATTTAAAGCTTCAAATCCTTAAGGTAACTTCCTAGCCTTAATCTATAGCATGTTTAGCTTCCAAATTAGACACTTAATCATGAAATTGGACAATATATGTGAGTTTACGGCCCAGGAGGCTGCCTAGGCCGTAAACACCATTTTGAAGGGTTTTTAGCCCTTAAACTCCTTCCTAAACTCATTTGGACTTTAGATATGGCTAAGGCACTTCAAGATATGGACTTAGAACATTTAAAACTTTGATTTTGAGCCATTTGAAGGAGTTTACGTCCAAGGCATAAGCTTAGGCCGTAAACTCATGTAAATGGGGTTTTTCATGCCCTTAAACCCTTCCAAATCACTTCTATGGCTTAGATATGAATTATAGGAGCTTGGTTTTAGCATTTGGACACTTGAAACATGATTTTTGAGGGATTTAGATGAGTTTACAGCCAAGGCATATGCTTGGGCCGTAAACTCCCCAAAACTTGGCATAAATCCAATTCTAAGGTGTTAGAAAGCCATCAAACACCACCAAAAGCCTTGGAATAAATCAAGGGACCAACCAAATATACTTTAAGGGCCTTAAACACATCATTTGTGGGATTTCTAAGAGTTTACGGCCAAGGCTTGTTCTTGGGCCGTAAACTCCAAAATCTTTGGTGTTAGAATGCAAACTAAACGCCCCTGAAGCCTTTAGATGAATTTTAGAAGCCATTCTATGCAAGTTTTAGACCTTGAAACATCTTGTAGCACCATATATTAGAGTTTACGGCCATGAGGGGGGTCTCATAGGCCGTAAACTCCATAAACACCTCATATGTTCCATATAAACTCATTTCTAGGCTTGTGGGAATTTTTAGAATCACATGTGATTGATTTTAACACTTTAAAAACACTAAATCTTGAAGAATTGAGAGTTTACGGCCAAAGACCCCTTGCCTAGGCCGTAAACTCCCTTATGTAGTGTAAATGATGTTTTTAATTCAATCCAAGCCTTAAGAAAAATTAATCCAAGCATTTCCAAGTGTCCATATCCATTTATAACCCAAATTTGCACCATAAACCACCCTACCATGAGTTTACGGTCGTAAACTCATGGGGAATGGGTGTTTTGGACCAAAAACTCTTGTATTAGTTTACTCATGGGGAGTAAACTCAAGTCCCAAGTCCCTAGTGTCATTTCACGTCCTTAAATGCCACCCGGGTCCTTCCAAACACTTGTATCGGAGTGTTTTCGCGCCTAGAAGCAATTGTCCCTATCCAACAATCAATCTAAGTCCTAATTAGATACAAATGTGTATCTTTACATTATAATTAGGAACCTCGTGTATTTAAAAGCCCCGGATCAACTCTTAGCATCCAAATCGTCATACTTCTCGTCCGGTGAGTTCATACCCCTATGCCTTTTTCCCTGTTTTTAACTGTTTTCAGGGGGGGAATACAAGCAAACCAAAACTATTTTCAAATCATAACATTTATGTGTTTCAAATAGTATCTGGCAAACTTATAAATTCTTATTCTCCTTATGTATTATGTTGAGCATAAGGAATGATTCATCAATTACAACTAAATGGATTTTAGTTAAGAAAATAATCAAACTAATCAAATTATTATGGGAATAATTTGGGGTTCTATGTTTCTCTTTATATCATGTACTGATATCTGTATTAAGTTTTTAGATAAACTATGTCTGATTCATTTTATCTCCGTATCATTCGAATGTTTTGCCAGATAGTTTCATTGTATATATCTATTTTTCACTGTATCATGTCTTGAAATCTTTGTATGTTTGGTATCATATTGGAACCCTGTGAATAGTTAATACTAGCTTGTGAGATAGTCACTACCCTTTATGGATGATCAAGTAAATCCTCTCCGGAAGTGTAACCAGAGTCTCCTGGAGGGAGAGCGAGGAATTTGTGAATAGATCTATTCGGGACTGACAATCCCACACCTTAACTGTTAGCTACAGTTAGGCGGGCACGCCTAGGGTGACAAATTCTGTATATCATTCGACGTCTGACTAACGTCAAGGAGGTCTCGTTGTCGTATCAGTAAGGTTACCCGACTCACAATATGTATTAATATAAACTTATTCACAGTTAGGGTTTGTTTAGAATCTATATCTTGTTCGGGATGGTAATCCCATGGTTTTCTGTCTATATTTCGTTCGGGATGATAATCCCATGGTTTTGTATCTATATCTCGTTCGGGATGGTAATCCCAGGGTTTTATGTCTATATCTCGTTCGGGATGATAATCCCATGATCTTGTGTCTATATTTCGTTCGGGATGGTAATCCCATGGTTTTGAAACTAAAACTTATACGGGATAATAATTCCATGGTTTATCAAGTTATCTTATATCTAGTTTCGGGGTAGTGATCCCATGGTTTATCAAGCTATCTTATATCTACTTTCGGGATAGTGATCCCATGGTCTTTATCGAATTATCTTATAACTGGTTCGGGATGTAGTCCCAAGGTTTTCAAATACTAACTGGTTCGGGATATTAGTCCCAAGGTTTTCAAAATACTTTCTATTTACAGTTCGTCTAAATTATAGTTTTGTTTATTAAACTATACTATGTGTTATTCAATCAATCTTGCATTTAGGAAAATATGGGATTTTCCTGGGGTTAACTTATATCTTGTAACAGAACTGTAACGAAAGATAACTTAACTACTTTACATAAGAAAATATGGGATTTTCTTGGATATCAAATCTTTTCAGAAAAACTAAAGGAAACCGAAACGTTTTCACAAAACAAAACCGCTTATGAACTCACCAGCTTTATGCTGATTTTCAAACTGCTTGTATTCTCAGGTCCAAGTTAGACAGGTACCCGGCGATATCTTTTGGTGAAGATGAAGTGCTCCGAAGACTCGTCTCTTTTGTTCATATGATATATGCATAACTTTGTATAATTTGCTTTTGAACCAAATGTAAACTTTTATATGTATGTAATGTGATGGTTGTTTACTGTGATTACTATGTACATTGGATTTGATACACAACATGGAGTCAACCCCGGGAACGTTTCCGCCTTTGGTTTTCGGGGTGTGACAAATTGGTATCAGAGCCCTTGTTTATAGTGAACAGAGTATACCAAACCTTACATGGTATAAAACTATAAACATTAAGGGGCCTAAGTGCTCTGAACTAAAAGTATCCCACAATATATAAGTATTTTCAAAAGTATTTAAGTATGCCGAGCCGTCGAAATCCGTAACTACAAGTAGAACAAAACATAAGTAAATGGGTGTTGTACACTACGGTTAAACCTGGGCAGTTATGTAGTCATGTCTAGGGTCAATATAGCCTGGCCAACTATATTCAATCGAGACATGGCCAACATGTGCTTGGGAGTGACTGTGGTATGCGGCATACCTAAAACTTACCCAAGATCCCAAACAACAAATCGTCGCTGCAGCGAACCATGAAATACTATGGGAGTATTTCTCGAGCCGATCCTTTGTAAAAATTTTCATATACGCGTTATTCCTTGATCATACCTCTAGTGATAAAATGTTCTATCTTGATAACTCCTTTATGCTTTATCGCTTTGTATGATGCTATATTTGCCTTGATGAGATATCTCCTATCCCATATCTCTTGATTCAATTCAGAGGACTTATGATCCTCTCTTTCCTGATCTTTTTAGATCAAGATGCCTCCAAGAAAGAGACCCAGCTCAAAGAACAACAACAATCCTCCTCCGCCACCACCTCCTCCTCAACTTGATCTTGCATCACTTCAGACAGTTCTGACTGCTGCAATGGTAGCAGCCATGTCACAAATGACCTCTGGTAATTCAAGAGGTGGTCCCCAACCCCAAAACCCAGAAGAAAGTCAGGGACACCAAAAAAGGGGTTCCTATAAAGTCTTCATGAACGCAAAACCGACATTCTTCGATGGCACAGGGGGTGCCATTGCCTTAACCCGATGGTTCGAGAGAATCGAATCAATCTTTGAAATATGCAGCTGTTCGGAGTCTGATAGAGTCAAGTTTGCTGCCTGCACTTTCCTAGACAAAGCCCTGACTTGGTGGAATGGCCGAGTCAAATCCTTAACTTTACCTGTAGCCAATGCTATGGGTTGGGAAGCTATGAAGGAGCTTCTTCTCGCAGAGTATTGCCCTCGGGGCGAACTTCAGAAGCTAGAACACGAACTTTGGAACCTTAAGATGAAGGGTTCTGACATAGCTACTTATACCTCAAGATTCGATGATCTGGCATTACTTTGTCCGGGAATGGTTACCCCGGAGAGTAAAAAGATAGAGAGGTTCATCTGGGGATTGACCCAGCCAACAAAGGGGAATGTCTTGGCTACGAAGCCAGACACATATGACAGTGCCAAATGTCTTGCGAAAATCCTGATAGATCACGAAGATAACTCTGATGAAGAAGCTACTACCCCCGAGCCAGTCACTAGTGGAGGCGGAAGTAAAAAGAAATCCTGGAACAAGCAGAAGGCCCAGAGTACGCAAGGGTCTTCTAAGAAACAGCAAACGGTAACAGTCCATGCTGCTACTGCCCCTGTCGCTGTTTCAGCTGTCGGTTCCACAGCCCAAACTCCCGCCAGTGGATACACTGGTACCCTTCCTTGGTGTGGTAAGTGTAACTACCACCACCGCATTTCTGGTCCATGTCGCGAAAGGATCTGCGACAACTGTGGCAGTAAGGGCCATCTTGCGCGAACCTGCAGAAAACCAGCCAAGCAAATGAACCAATCATCTGGAACGGGAATCAGTTCGGCCTGCTACAATTGTGGTGAAGCTGGACACTTCAAAAGGAATTGTCCCAAGACAGCTACAACCACAAATCCCTCTGCTGCCGCAGGTATATTTCTCTTTGATAATTCTTATACTTGCAACTCTTTTCGATTTTGGGTGCAAAAAGGAAACCTGTTATCTATCTATTTGAACGTTTTCTAAACTAAATCCTTTGTATGTAATCGAAATGTATACCGTCGAGATGACTAACTAGTGAGATAGAGAACAGTAACTTCGTACCTATAGATTGAATCCTCGGTCCGGAGGATTATTCTATTCCATTCGATTTATAAAGGGGGAAACTTTCCATGAAAATACTTTGATGCCATGTTTAATCAGAAATGACCGAGTCTCATTCATGTTGTCATCTTTACTTTCGAAAGGGTCGCTCGTCTAGATTTTTCTCGACCCGGTCCTCGTGATCTTCGGCATCAAACTTCCGTATCATTCTATGCTTTAGAACTCAAAAGTTTTCCCAATGTGAATTACCATGCATCCCTCGTTTCTGTGATTATTGAGAAACGGGAAGTTAGCAGCTCTTTCCTCTAAATGTCTATCCCGGAGGATTTCCGGGAGTTTCTTTTGAGCGTCTAGTTTAGTCTCACATCAGACCTTTCGAGATCTTCGTAGAGATCGATTCTGTAACCATCAAGTTTCGGACGCCCTTAGAACTTGGTACTATCTATTTAGACCATCATGTCTCGAATCCTTAGAAGCGTCTGCTCAACTAAACCCTAGTGATTCCTTGAAGAAACCAAAGTCGTTCAGGGTTGGAACTTCCACGAGAAAACAGATTGATATCGTAGATTGAGAGAGAGTCAAGAAGCGAAATCAAGGCATGTCCCGATAATGAGAATTCGTTAAAACGCCTAGTAGAGACCTGATTCCACTTGAGAAAGTGAAGATCCGAAGCAAAAAATCCATTCGTATCTCATTCCAATCCATGATCAGTATCTTATTCTTTGAATTTCGGGACGAAATTCCCTCTAACGGGGGGATAATGTAACAACCATAAGTTGTTCATCGCCGAAAACCCGTTCTACCCGTATAACTCGTCGAAGATCGAAATGTCCCGATATCGTTTTTGGGCTTAGTTAACTAAAATTATATGTTTATTATCATTTAATAAGGGTCCAGATCAGTTAGAAACTCATGAATTTAGCCCAAAACATTTATTTCTTAAGTTTTAAAAATATCCTCGTCGGTTGACGGAAACTCAATCGGGTACGACCCAAAGCATCGTTTAAGGCCGGTATCGGGTAGAATTCCATCGTGTCCAAGTTTTAGGAACTATATAAACATGTTAAAGCACTCATTTGAAGCTTTTTCCTTCTCTCTCTACTCTCTCTCTAACCTCTCTCCTAAATCCAAAGATTAAGTGTCCAAAACTCAAATTTAAAGCTTCAAATCCTTAAGGTAACTTCCTAGCCTTAATCTATAGCATGTTTAGCTTCCAAATTAGACACTTAATCATGAAATTGGACAATATATGTGAGTTTACGGCCCAGGAGGCTGCCTAGGCCGTAAACACCATTTTGAAGGGTTTTTAGCCCTTAAACTCCTTCCTAAACTCATTTGGACTTTAGATATGGCTAAGGGACTTCAAGATATGGACTTAGAACATTTAAAACTTTGATTTTGATCCATTTTAAGGAGTTTACGGCCAAGGCATAAGCTTAGGCCGTAAACTCATGTAAATGGGGTTTTTCATGCCCTTAAACCCTTCCAAATCACTTCTATGGCTTAGATATGAATTATAGGACCTTGGTTTTAGCATTTGGACACTTGAAACATGATTTTTGAGGGATTTAGATGAGTTTACGGCCAAGGCATATGCTTGGGCCGTAAACTCCCCAAAACTTGACATAAATCCAATTCTAAGGTGTTAGAAAGCCATCCAACACCACCAAAAGCCTTGGAATAAATCAAGGGACCAACCAAAAATACTTTAAGGTCCTTAAACACATCATTTGTGGGATTTCTAAGAGTTTACGGCCAAGGCTTGTTCTTGGGCCGTAAACTCCAAAATTTTTGGTGTTAGAATGCAAACTAAACGCCCCTAAAGCCTTTAGATGAATTTTAGAAGCCATTCTATGCAAGTTTTAGACCTTGAAACATCTTGTAGCACCATATATTATAGTTTACGGCCATGAGGGGGGTCTCATAGGCCGTAAACTCCATAAACTCCTCATATGTTCCATATAAACTCATTTCTAGGCTTGTGGGAATTTTTAGAATCACATGTGATTGATTTTAACACTTTAAAAACACTAAATCTTGAAGAATTGAGAGTTTACGGCCAAAGACCCCTTTCCTAGGCCATAAACTCCCTTATGTAGTGTAAATGATGTTTTTAATTCAATCCAAGCCTTAAGAAAAATTAATCCAAGAATTTCCAAGTGTCCATATCCATTTATAACCCAAATTTGCACCATAAACCACCCTACCATGAGTTTACGGCCGTAAACTCATGGGGAATGGGTGTTTTGGACCAAAAACTCTTGTATTAGTTTACTCATGGGGAGTAAACTCAAGTCCCAAGTCCCTAGTGTCATTTCACGTCCTTAAATGCCACCCGGGTCCTTCCAAACACTTGTATCGGAGTGTTTTCGCGACTAGAAGCAATTGTCCCTATCCAACAATCAATCTAAGTCCTAATTAGATACAAATGTGTATATTTACATTATAATTAGGAACCTCGTGTATTTACAAGCCCCGGATCAACTCTTAGCATCCAAATCGTCATACTTCTCGTCCGGTGAGTTCATACCCCTACGCCTTTTTCACTGTCTTTAACTGTTTTCAGGGGGGGAATACAAGCAAACCAAAACTATTTTCAAATCATAACATTTATGTGTTTCAAATAGTATCTGGCAAACTTATAAATTCTTATTCTCCTTATGTATTATGTGGAGCATAAGGAATGATTTATCAATTACAACTAAATGGATTTTAGTTAAGAAAATAATCAAACTAATCAAATTATTATGGGAATAATTTGGGGTTCTATGTTTCTCTTTATATCATGTACTGATATCTGTATTAAGTTTTTAGATAAACTATGTCTAATTCATTTTATCTCCGTATCATTCGAATGTTTTGCCAGATAGTTTCATTGTATATATCTATTTTTTACTGTATCATGTCTTGAAATCTTTGTATGTTTGGTATCATATTGGAACCCTGTGAATAGTTAATACTAGCTTGTGAGATAGTCACTACCCTTTATGGATGATCAAGTAAATCCTCTCCGGAAGTGTAACCAGAGTCTCCTGGAGGGAGAGCGAGGAATTTGTGAATAGATCTATTCGGGACTGACAATCCCACACCTTAACTGTTAGCTACAATTAGGCGGGCACGCCTAGGGTGACAAATTCTGTATATCATTCGACGTCTGACTAACGTCAAGGAGGTCTCGTTGTCGTATCAGTATGGTTACCCGACTCACAATATGTATTAATATAAACTTATTCACAGTTAGGGTTTGTTTAGAATCTATATCTTGTTCGGGATGGTAATCCCATGGTTTTCTGTCTATATTTCGTTCGGGATGATAATCCCATGGTTTTGTATCTATATCTCGTTCGGGATGGTAATCCCAGGGTTTTATGTCTATATCTCGTTCGGGATGATAATCCCATGATCTTGTGTCTATATTTCGTTCGGGATGGTAATCCCATGGTTTTGAAGCTAAAACTTATACGGGATAATAATTCCATGGTTTATCAAGTTATCTTATATCTAGTTTTGGGGTAGTGATCCCATGGTTTATCAAGCTATCTTATATCTACTTTCGGGATAGTGATCCCATGGTCTTTATCGAATTATCTTATAACTGGTTCGGGATGTAGTCCCAAGGTTTTCAAATACTAACTGGTTCGGGATATTAGTCCCAAGGTTTTCAAAATACTTTCTATTTACAGTTCGTCTAAATTATAGTTTTGTTTATTAAACTATACTATGTGTTATTCAATCAATCTTGCATTTAGGAAAATATGGGATTTTCCTGGGGTTAACTTATATCTTGTAACAGAACTGTAACGAAAGATAACTTAACTACTTTACATAAGAAAATATGGGATTTTCTTGGATATCAAATCTTTTCAGAAAAACTAAAGGAAACCGAAACGTTTTCACAAAACAAAACCGCTTATGAACTCACCAGCTTTATGCTGATTTTCAAACTGCTTGTATTCTCAGGTCCAAGTTAGACAGGTACCCGGCGATATCTTTTGGTGAAGATGAAGTGCTCCGAAGACTCGTCTCTTTTGTTCATATGATATATGTATAACTTTGTATAATTTGCTTTTGAACCAAATGTAAACTTTTATATGTATGTAATGTGATGGTTGTTTACTGTGATTACTATGTACATTGGATTTGATACACAACATGGAGTCAACCCCGGGAACGTTTCCGCCTTTGGTTTTCGGGGTGTGACAATATGGTCCTTCCAAAATTCAAAATATACTTCCAACTGTCCACAACGTACCAATCTTTAGCGAACTTTAGATTGTTCTTAACAGTTGTTTAACCATTTTAGTCATACCCGGTTTGTTTGGGTCGAATTGTTGTAATAGTCGAAGTTTGTATTTGGAGTCTTCGAATGTTTTTGTAATGTATTTTACTAGGGCATAATATTCGAAGCTTAATGTTTTAGTCCTTAGTATATTTTTTTTGTAAGCTTTCCTCTCCTATAAATAGGAGTGGTTATTAGGTTCTTAGTAACGAAGTTTTTTCAGAATATTCATTGTACTCTGTAAACTTTGCAAAACCGTAATACGAGCCAAACATATTATATTTACATTCAGTGTTCAAATCTCGCACTCATACTTTGAATTCATTCTCTAATTCATTTAATACTTGATTCTTTGTTGCATCAATTGGTATCAGAGCAGGAATCATATCTATGGTCTGATTTTCACTGTAATCAAAAGGTTTTTGAATCAACTTTTTGATTCAAAAGTTTCCGCACTTTTTAATAGTGAAAAATTTCTTAGATCTAATTCTGTGATTCGATTCTGCACTTAATTCATTGAATCGAGTGTTATTAGAGTGATTGCGATTTGAATCATACAATTTGTTGTCAAATTTTCAATGTTTCTTCAAAAATTCTCAAGGTTTTGTTCCGTACAACAATGGCGTCATTCAATCTGAATTCCATGACTTCATTTTCTCATCTTCTAGGATCATCCACCAAAATTCCTATGCTAATTCCTGAGTATTATGATGAGTGGGCTGATCGTATGCAGGATTATCTCAACAGTTTGGATGAAGAACTCTGGAAATGCATCACTGGCGATCTGAATCCACCAACGAATGTTCAACCAATTGGTTCTTCCTCTGGTAATTATGAAGTTGAAAATCAATATGATCGACTGAAAAAGCTGGAGAAAAGGTGTGTAAGAGAGCTGAGAAGAGCTTTACCTCCTATTGTGTACAACTATCTGAGAAGTTGTACAACGGAAAAAGATATCTGGAACAATCTTAAGGAAAAATTTCAGGGAAGCGAGAAGACGAGGTTTAATTCTGTCAAGCAGTGTTTAGTGAAGCTGAAAGACTTCAGACAGAAAGATGGGGAGTCAATTGAACTTTATTATGATCGTCTGAATGAGTTGATATATCGATGCAATCGATATGGGATCACTAGATCAGCAATGGAATTCAATCTGATATTTTTCATGGGACTTCGAAAGGAATGGAGGAGTATAAGTATGATGGTGAAGAACCAACACAACTTTGACACATCTACATTGAATGACTTATATAACTAGCTTAAAACTCATGAAGGCGAAGTGAATGAAATAGCTGAAGAATCGAAGGCTATGTTGGGAGGTCCACTAGCTTTGATGTCAAAGATTTCTGAGAAAGATGCTGAGAAGGATGCTTCGGATGAAGATGAAGGGTTCATCATGAACTCTGATGATGAAGCAATTGCCTTTTACTCAAACAATCGGGTGAAAAAGTTCTTTAAAAAACCTTTCAATCCAAAGGTCAAATCGTCTAAGATAAAAGGGAACTTTCTGAGTAAAAATGTTGGGGAAAAGAAGAATAAGGAAGAGAAGATAGATTCGAAGTCTGTTGAGGGAAAGAGTGAAAAGAAGCTAAAGGGAGATGCTGGAATTGACTGTCATTATTGCAATGGTGCGAATCGCCTTGCAAACGACTGTATGCTTCGGAAGAAAGTTGAGAGAAAGATGAAGGTAAAGGATGAGGCATAGTACGCTGAGAAGTTGGAGGAAGTTCGTACAAAAGCAAAGAATTTGTCCCTGGTTGCAAAGGGCACTGATGAGGAGGAAGATGATACTTATCAAATTTGGTCATCAGGATCAGATGATGAGGAGATGCGCAATCCAACCTATGGAGCCATGTTTGCAAAGATGGAGGAGGGATCAGAGGAGGATTCATACGAAGTGCATGGAAGATACTTCGTATCAAAGGTTGCTGACAAATCACCAATGACAACAAAGGTATGAAACATTCTTGAATCCTTTAATATTCCAGTACATGCTTATAATTCTGAATTAGTATCTTTTGATGAAACTGTTACTTATTTTGATTCGATTGTGGTATCTGCTAGCAATGAGGCTAAGAAGCTGTCAAAACAATTGCTTGAGACTCAGAAGAAGTTAGATTTGAAAATCACTAGGATAGATTGTATAGAACTCCAAATAACGAATATCATGGTAGATAAGGACAATTTATCTAGTGATAATAAACTGTTATTAGCACAAAGAAACATCTACTGTAATGCTGCTAAGAGATTATATGGAAAAATAACTGAACTTCATCATTCGTGTGAAATTAGTAAAGAACAACATAGAAAATTGCTGCCATTTTTAGCTTATGAAAGAGCTAAGGTAGATAATATTTCGTATGATTGTGAAAAAGAGGTAGCTGATTTTGACAAAGTTCCGAATGAAAAGTATAGATATGGAATTGTCAAAGTTGATGAATGTCTTGATTCAAATGATTTAGTTAACATTGTAAATGAGACTTTGACTAAATCTGAACAAATTCACATTTTGAAAAAGACTGAGAATTCAACATCTGATTCTCAATCCAATTTTGCTGATGTTGAAGATAACTCTGAAAATATTAGTGAAATTAGTGACCTTGAAGATGTTGATTGCTCTCAGTTGACTATTGTTAATGTTGCTTCAAATTATAAAGGGAAAGAAAAAGTTAAGGATTTGATAGTTGATAATGAAACTGATATAACATTAACTTTGAAAGTTGGTGAAATGAACTTCGTGGATCTCAAAGATTACCAAACTGATGATAGTGATGATGAAGAGGTTGAGAAAGTTTCGAAAGAAAAGTCATCCTCAAAGAAAGAAGAAATTCCACGAATAGTTGTTGACCAAGTGTATTGTGATACACAAAAATTCGAAGAAGTGATGAATGAAAAAGGTCCACATTATCTTGAAACAAACACGGTGGTTTTTCCGAATTTCAAATGCACAGATGATATCATTTTTACAAATCAAGTTTTTGTAACTAAAGGAAATGTTGAAAATATCAAACCAGAGTTAAAGAAGATGGTTGAGTAAGACAATTCAAAAACAACTCAGGAAGGTTTTTTCGCAAATCAAAACACAGTTGAAAACACCTTAACAAAGAATTCGTATATTTTTCAACGACAAAAACCACAAAAACAATGGATTGAAAAATCAAAGTTGAAAAAGATAAAATGAATAATGTTGAAAAAGAAAAAGAAAAGGTTGTCAAATTAAACTCTAAGGAATTTAAAGATCAAATTGACAAATTTTCAAAGGAAAACAGCATTTCAAAAAGACAAGCAAAAAAGAAAATATTTTGGCAAAGGATTGAGTCTCAAAAGATGTCTGAATCAGAATCCACTAAAAATGATTTCAAAGCTAAAAATGCTTCTTTTTCAAAATCTCAAAAATCATCTCAATCAAACCAAACAAGGTCTGAAATAAATAAGCAAACAAAGTTTTTGAAAGTTTCTGAAACCAACAACACAAGAGAATTTTCAAAAAGATCCAACATAAATCAAAAAGTTATTCAACGTAAAAGTTTTAAATCAAAAGTTGATACATCCTATGCTTACTCTTATGTTACAAAACCCAAAGTTGATTTTGTTCCTCAAAAACCAAATTTTCCTAATTAAACAAAGAAAGAAACAATGAGGACTTCTCGGGGAAAAAGGAATGACTTCAAGAAAGAACATTGATCATTGGCTTGAAGGAAAAGGAAAAATATATCAGTCGAATAAATATTCAAAAGAACAAATTCATGAAGCATACGAAATGTATGTCAATAATTCTTCGAATAGTAGCTCATCATCCAAGGATTCGAATATCTCAGTCAAAGTATGGAGACCTGTCACAAAAGCTAAGACTGTTCAATCACTAACTTAAGAGGCGAAGGGTAATGTCAGTGAACATTCGAAACTATCAAACACTTATGTTTCAGTTTCTTTAGATGATGAAATCAACTTAATTGATAGTCTCAAAACTAAAGTTTGTGATTGGGTTAAAAGTTCCTCATTACATTTGAAGTTGAAATCTAATTTCCAAGGACCCAAAAAGCCTTCGGTACCTAAATTTTTCCATTGATTGCAGGTATTATGTGACGAGCAATATGATAACAAGTGGTACATCGATAGTGGTTCCTCTCGTCACATGACTGCGAAGAAGGAGAATTTAAGAATTTTCGAAGTCTAAAAAATGCAGGAGTAGTGAAGTTGGGGACTAATCAAAAGTGTCAAGTCAAGGGATATGGAAAAATCACAAATGGACAATTCACAGTGAATCGTGTTGCATATGTTGAAGGTCTTCAACATAACTTGATAAGTGTTTCTCAACTTGTTATGGGCACTGGCAATCAAGTTCTTTTCAACAAAGAAGGAAGTATTATTTCGAATGTTAACTCAAACGAAATATTACTGAAATCTAAAAGGAAAGGTGACATCTTCACTTTGTACATCAATCCAATTGTAGGCAAATCAGCTGTCTGTCTTCTTTCGAAAGCTACATCTGATTTGAGCTGGTTATGGCATCGAAGACTTTCATATCTCAACTTTCGAAACATAAACAAACTTGTGGTACAAGATCTGGTAAGAGGTTTACCTGTACTTAAATTTGATAATGATTCTTTATGTACAGCTTGTGAAGTTGGCAAGCAACATAAACAAGGTCATCCAATCACAATTGATTCGAATATTGTAGCACCTCTGGAGTTATTACATATCGATTTGTGTTGTCCTTCAACTATTTCAACTCTCAACAATAAACGGTACATTTTAGTTATTGTTGATGATTTTTAGAGATTCACATGGGTTTATTTTCTCAGGCTTAAATCCGAAGTTGCACAAATTATGATTGATTTTATCAAAAAGATGGAAATCACGTTGAAAAAGCTTGTTCGAAAAATCAAGAGTGATCATGGAATTGAATTGAAAAACAATATTTTTGATTCCTTTTTCGTGGACAAACGAATTTCACATAATTTTTCATCTCCATACACACCACAACAAAATGGTGTTGTAGAACGAAGAAATCGCTCATTATGCGAAGCGGCAAGAACCATGTTGGCATAAGCGAATTTACCTTAATATCTATGGGCTGAAGCTGTTTCAACTGCATGTTTTACTCAAAACAGATCATTCATGCATCGTAGATTTAATATTACACCATACGAAATTCTGAATAATCGAAAACCTAATGTGAAGTTCCTTCATGTTTTCGAATGTAGGTGCTTTATTATGAATCTCAAGGATCATCTTTCGAAATTTCAAGCAAAAGCTGATGAAGGGATTTTTCATGGATATTCGCACAATTCAGTGGCATATCGAGTGCAAAATAAACGAACACGAAAAGTGGAAGAAACGTTTAATCTCACATTCGATGATTATTATGTTAAATCAAATGAACATAGATTTTTGAATAATCCAATTTTACAAGAAAATCACGATGAAACTGAATCTATAAAAATGGATGATACTGATTATGATTTGATTTTTGGAATTTCAGATCATGCAGTTGATGCTGAAGTTCATGCTCCTGATAATAACATACCATAATTTTCTAAATTTAGTGATGATTCTCCATCAACTCCTCAAGCAGACAAAACTATATAGGATAGTCCATTGGAGGAGGGGCAATTGGATTCGAATACTTTCAATGATGAAGAGCATTCTTTCAAGGGGGAGAAAGACCAATTGAATGCTAAAATTGAGGGGGAGCATAATGTTGATGATGCATGTTCGAATGCAGGCTCAGAACATGATGAAATATTCGAAGATGCACCTTTGGACTTTGATCCAGCATATCCACCCATGGAAAAATGGACAAGAGACCATCCGAAGTATCAAGTGATTGGGAATCCACAAGAGAGAGTAATGACAAGAGATCAAATTCGTGCAAAGAATGAGGTATTGAATACTCATCAAGAATTTTGCATGTTTAATGTTTTCATCTCTAAAATTGAACCAAAAACAATTAAGAATGCAATGGAACACTCAGATTGGGTTGTTGCAATGCAATCAGAGTTGTCTGAATTCAAACGAAACAAGGTTTGTAGATTAATTTCTAAACCTGAAAATGTTTCGATTGTCGGGTTTAAATGGATTTTCAAAAACAAAACCGACAAAGATGGAAACATTGTTCGAAATAAAGCTAAGCTTGTTGTAAAAGTATATTCACAACAAGAGGGAATCGATTATGAAGAAACATTTTCCCCTGTAGCAAAACTCGAGGCGGTTCGAATATTTCTGGCTTATGCAGCTCACAAAGACTTTGATGTTTATCAAATGGACGTGAAGTGTGCATTTTTAAATGGAGAGCTTGAAGAAACAGTTTATGTTGAACAACCCCTAGGTTTTATTAATGAAGAATATCCTAATCATTATTATATTGTAGATAAGGCAGTTTATGGTCTGAAACAAGAACCACGAGCATGGTATGGAACTCTAACATCATTTTTGAAACAATCTAAATTTAAACAAGGATCTGTTGATCCTATATTATTTCGAAAGAAAGTAGGGAATCATCTTATGCTTGTTCAAATTTATGTTGATGATATTATTTTTGGCTCGACTGACCCTGCTTTGTCTAGAGAATTCGAAGATTTGATGAAAAGCAAGTTTGAGATGAGCATGATGGGAAAAATCAATAATTTCCTTGGATTGAATATTCGTCAAAACAGAGAAGGGATTTTAATCAATCAGGAAAAATATACGAAAAATTTGTTAGAAAAGTTTGGATTGACGAATAGCACAAAGTTTCGTGTACCAATGGCAACTGGCATAAAGCTAACACCATCGTTAGACAAACCTACTGTTGATATAACGTTGTATATGAGGATGATTGGTTCGTTACTTTATCTTACAGCCAGTAGACCTAATATCATGTTTTCTGTGTGTAATTGTGCTAGGTATCAGTCTAATCCATGCGAACCACATCTCACTGTTATGAAGAATATTTTTCGTTAACTTAAAGGAACAACTTCGTTAGGATTGTGGTATCCTTCGAAAACTAGATTCTTTGTTCAAGCATACTCCGATGCAGACTTGGGTGGTTGCAATCTTGATCGAAAAAGCACAAGTGGTGGATGTCAATTACTTGATGGCAAATTAGTCAGCTGACAGTCGAAGAAGCAAACATGTGTGTCCATTTCCACAGCTGAAGCAGAATATGTGGCTACTGCTGTGTGCACTTCGCAAATAATTTGGATCCAAAGCCAATTGCGTGATTATGAAATTAATATGAAAAAGATTCCATTATATTGTGATTCTCAAAGTGCAATAAGAATTTGTCATAATCCTGTGCAGCATTCGAAGACTAAACACATAGCTCTTTGTTATCATTTCATTAAAGATCACGTGGAGGATGGAAACATTGAAGTACATTTCGTGAAAACAACTGATCATCTAGCTGATATTTTCACAAAAGCATTGGATGAAAAGTTATTTATGCGAATAATCGAAGGCCTTGGAATGATCGATGGCACTTCTGTTCCATGTGAAAAAGCAGAATGATGGAAGAAAAAGAATGATTCAGAGGCACTGAATAAACAATAACACAATGTCATTCAGCACTTAGCGGTTACTGTTCATAGTCAACGCTTCGACCGCTTCGAATTCGCATGTTTGTCATTAATCTTCAGCGTTGAGTCAGCGGCTACTGTTCATAGTCAATGCTTCGACCGCTTCGAATTCGCATGTTTTTCACTGATCTTTAGCGTTGAGTCAGTGGTTACTGTTCATAGTCAACGCTTCGAACGCTTCGAATTCGTACATTTGTTACTCTTCATGGAATGCCAACTATTCGTCTGTTTGCAACAAATTAATTTTTTTTTCCAAAAATCAAAAATACAAAAACATTTTCTCTTGTTTTGTTTTTATTTTCGAAAATCCAAAAATCCAAAAAGATTTTATTTTGTTATGTCTTTATTTTCAAAAAATTCAAAAACAACAAAAATATTTTTATTTTTTTTAGACTTTTGTTGCAGATCATGGTGATGAATCAGAGAGGACAAAGCAAGCAATATAAGGGTCAGGTAAACATTTTTTTTCGTATGAATCAATATGTTTTACATTATTCGAACTAGTTAGGATGTCCCTAGAAGCATGCTGCTACATATCGACCAAAGCCTCCATGACTCAATGTGTGTGTACGAAAGCCTTAATGAACTCTTCCTACGAAGCTTTCTTCCCAATCAGGCTTGTATTCACATTAGTCTCTTGAGCTACCTGACTCTTCTCATATGAGTAAAGAGTTGACTGTTTGGTCCAAATCATAACAGAGGTACATTTCGTTTCTTATACCAATCTTTTTCATCTAAACATTCTTACACGATCACACACAAAGACGTATGTCCGAGAGGTCTCTGATCAAACCCATTAAGACTTAGATATACAAAAATTATGTGTTAATGATCTGACATCATGAGTCCGTGATGAAGGTGAAACCCAAACATCTTCCAACTTAAGGAATTGACGGGGAACATTGTTCCAGATATTGACGAAACTTTTGTTTCAGTACCAAAATTCGAAACTCCAAATCATATTCAATTCGCATGTGTGGTCTTGATCAAACATTCGAGACCCACGATGTTTGTCACCCAACAAGATCCAGTACATCAATTTTTTTCATGAATATGATTTCCGTGTGAGTTTCATTCGAATGTCCTGGTCATGATAAACATTTTCAAAGCTGACTTGTCACTGACTACACTGGTCATACAAGTAATTTCCGTTACAATTTATCACCTTATGTTTAGGTTGACATGTAACGAAATTTTCAACCAACCCAAGAATCACTTTTAAAAGAAGCCCTTTGATACTTTTCAAAAAGTATTCGATTGTAATTCACGGGAACATACACAAGCTGTTGATCATCTCTTTTGATGATTAACGAAGCAACCTTTGCCCGGGGTTTAACTGCCTTGGTGTCCAATTGCATTTTTGACATCACCACATTCCAAAAAAAATTTGAATTGTATCTTGTCTAACTTTCTTTGGAACACTGCACTCACGAAATCCTTAAGGTTCTGAGTAATACCAACTCAGGCTGATGATTTCAAACATCTGGCATATGACTTCGCTTTTCATCCTAAAAGTGAAAGAGCCTTGCCTCCATTCGAAGGGTTCTAACGGTTACAATTCAATAAAAGGGATAATGACAGGCTGTGTATCCGTGACGTATGGTATTCTGCCCGATTTTCTAGGTGACGTGACAGTTGCTTTTTGACGCATGGCTAACTTTTCGCAGTCATGGTCCGATTTTCAAGGTGCCACGTCGGATCTCATTAAATTCATCCCGCTTCAAATTCAAATCAATATGGGTTACTTATAAAAAGGGGTTCAAGAGTGTTTTATACGGTTACACGATCAAACTCAAAAATTCCTAAATTCTCTGTTCTTCATCTTCTTCAAACCCTAATCATGGCTGTTGCTGCTCATGTTGATCCTTCTACTAAAGACATTTCCTCTACACCAGTTATGAAGTTTCAATCTACAAATTATTATGTGGAAGGTGCAATTTCTCAATGTCTTGAGGAATTCAAGATGCTTATTGTTGCTTTAAAATACTCTGTTTTATCCAAAGCGATGTTCAATTCCTTTTCTGTTCCGGTATCATGGCTTTCTCAAGCAGGATCTACAGCCACATACAACAAAGCTTCTGATACGATTATTTTCCATCTAATCAATGACAAAAAGGTTAGGCTTTCTCAGAGATTGTTTTGTGAGATTCTTGACATTCCAATACACCTCCTTTTGTTGAATTCCAATTTTCCCAAATTCTCGACATGTTTAATGAAATGGGATATCAACCCCTATTGACAAAGATAAGTGACTTTAAGAAGTCTGGCCTTCCAAAAATCTGAAATTTCTTGTTTGGGATATTTTTGCGTTGTTTAACCGGAAGAACAGTTGGGTTACACAAGGGAAGGATGGAGTTTATGCTATGGTGGCTGGTTTATACTATGATTTTCCAGCAGACTACTCTACACAGCTGTGGAAGGAATTTCAAAAAGGGCTAGAGCTTACGAATGCTGTTAATGGCATTTCGTGTGCTAGGTATTGGAGCCCTATTCTACAACATTTTTACAACAAGGAAGGTATTTTGGTTCCAAATGACGAAGATAAAGTTACTTTTCAATTGTATCACTTTCCGAAGGAAGTTGTTGATGATGCTGATGAATTTCCACATGTTGCTCGGATTCCTAACGCAATGCTCAAAAGGGTGAATCCTACGAATTCTGTTTTGATTGCTTATCAGAAAACGTTCGATCCATCTATTCCAACGGGAATTTTGCTGCCACGCGAAGAAACAAAATCGAAACAATCCAAGAAGTCGAAGAAAGCTGATCCTACATCACCAGGAAAGAAATCGAAGGGATCTACATCCTCCAAATCTCCAGAGAAGGTTGTTGAAGAAAATGTTGTTGTGACAGTTGAACCAACACATGTGACTGAGCCAATAGTGGAAGAGACTAAGGAGAAAGCGGTTATTCCTTCGAAAACAGGGATGTTTCGAAGAATCAAGATAAAATCAACTCACAAACGTAAGTCACCTGCACAAAAGCTGATTCGAAAGCATCAGATTTCTCACCAAGGAGTCTTGATTCGCGAGATACCTATTCCAATTTCTCCGAGTTCGAAGAAAAGAGCAGCAGAAGATATGGCAAAACATCTGGCTAAACGAAAGAAAAAGAGGAAGACTCGAAAGATTTTTTTGTCTACTGAGTCAACAGAGGAGGATGAAAGGATACCAGAAACTCCAGAATTCACTTCTATTATCAGTTCTACTCCTGAGCAGACAATTGTCATACCACCCGAAGTTTCGATTGCCAAGTCAATTCTTGAGGAGGTACGAAATTCAGACATCATTGCACACGTATCTGATACGGATGCAAATGTTAACGTGGGTGAAGGAGGTTCGAAAGATGCAGATCAAGGTCCATTCATCTCTATTCCTTTCGAATCATTGGTTTCTCTTACACCAACATCTACCATTCCTATTCCATCAACCACTATCTCACCAACATTCGAACACATCCTTAATCAACCAATTACTTCTATGTTTTCATCTCAATCTACTGATACACCCACACCCTCTTCACCAACAGAAACTGATCATGAAGGGTTTAGTGGAACATTCGAAGATCTGGAGTTTCATGATGAAGAAGAAGATTTTCCTGATCACATGCTAATGACCATGAAGCAATACAAAATTTTGAATCAAAAGTTGAACTCCATCATTTAATCACAAGCTGATCTAGGCGGGGGTTCATCACTTTCCAGTTTGGAGATTGACTCAATGTTGAAGCTGTGTGAGTCAAGGATTATCACCAAAGTTTCTGGTATGTTGAAAGCTTCTGAGACAGTGCTTATGGAGAAAATTGATTTCACGGATCAGACCAATGAACTTCGAATTAAAAATCAAAGATCTGATTTTCTGGGAGAAGTGAAAGACCTACGAAATGTCACAAAAGAACGACATGTTCTTTTTGTTCAGGAGGTTAAGAAAGTGAGGGAGGATGTGTATTTCAAAATTCAAGAGCTTAGAGAAGATATGCAAAAGGGAATTTTGTCTGTTCAAAATGAATATGCGTCCTTAAATCAGAAGGTCGATATCATATGTGATGTTGTTACTCAATTTGTCAAATTATATATAAGGCTTGAGTCCCCAAATCACTCAAATCTCCAAGTCTAAAACTGAAAATTTTGAAGGAGTGATAAAGTTGTTGAAGGAGTTGAAGGAGATTTCAACAACACCTGTTTCGTCTCCGGTGATCACTTCAGAGTTTTTATCATAGAAGTTTGTACAGTTTGAAGCAATTCTAAACAAGCACCTTGCTCCATTAATTCGCATTTCAAGTCTTCTTCCCACTAAAACTGCCCCTCCTGTTGTCACAGGGGTGCAAGTGTAACAACGCGAAATTTCGTCTCATTGCTTGTACCCCTTTTCGTAATCCATTTCGATCAACCAATCGCCGTTTTCAAATTCGTTTCCGATTTAGCCATTTAATTAAGTCATTAAATTGAAATTATCTAAACTGACTTAATGGGTGTCCTAGTACATTTAGAACTCATTTTAACACCCCGTATTAGTAATCAGAACATTTATAGAATCAACCATACCGAGTTACAGAAACTTAATCGGGTGCGACCAAAAGCCCCGTTTAATGCCAGTATCGGGTAGAATTCCACCGTGTCCAAGTTTTGGGACCTATTTAAACGTGTTCCAGCTTTCATTTGAAGCTTTTGCTTCATCTCTCTACTCTCTCTCTCTAACCTCTCTCCTCAACCACAGATTTAAGGTCCAAAACAGTGAATTAAGGCTCCAAATCTTTGAGGTAACATCCCCAAATTGTTGTTTAACCTCTTAGGCCTTCAAATTCGTGTTTAAATTATCGTTTTGGACCTGGAACATGTGTTTACGGCCAAGTAGCATGCTTGGGCCGTAAACACCTAAAAACATGGGTTTTAAGCGATTAAACCCCTCCAAATCAATTTTGGGACTTAGATACGACTATATGGCTTACAAATCCGGACTTAGAGCACCCTAAACATGAATTTTGAGGAGAAAACTTGATTTTACTGCCCAAGAACATGCGTCGGCCGTAAACACCTCATACATGGGGAGTAAACTCATTTTCTAGTGTTAAAAAGCCATATAACTTCACCAATAGCCTTTGAATAAATCCTAGAATCATCTAAAAATAGTTTGGGGACCTTAAACATGTCAGACACCCTCCAATTAGGTGTTTACGGCCATGACACCCCAAGAATATGTTCCAGGGCCGTAAACTCCTAAATATGAGTCATTTGGTGCCCGAAATTCATACCATGGCTTGTAAAAATTATAGGAATCACATGTAATTAATTTAAGGCCATTAAATCATCAATCTAAGGGGGTATAGGACTTTATGGCCGTAAAATCCATGTTTAGGTTCGTAAAATCCCTTAAGTGATGTTATTGGTGATTTAATTTCCATCCCACGCCTTAGATAAAAATTGTACCAACTCTTCCCAAGTGTTATTAGACCATTAAGCTTCATAAGCCCCCCAACCATGAGTTCACAGCCGTGAACACATGTGTGTATATTGTATAGGGAAGTAAACTCCCTAAAGAGTCTACTCTTGAAGAGTAAACTCAATTCCCAAGTCGCACACATCAATACACGTCCGTATATGTCACCCGGGTCACTCCAAACACTCGTTTTGAAGTGTTTTCGCTCATTGGAATGTAATATCATATCTAATTAGTAATTTAAAATCTAATTAGATATATTTGTATACCATTTCATATTACATAGGAATCTCGCGCGTTATTAAGCTCCGAACCGACACTTAGCGTCCGAACCGACACGTTTTCTCGTCTGGTGAGTTCATACCCCTACCCTTTTTCAATGGTTTGTAAATGTTTTCAGGGGGGAATACAAACAAAAGTACAAGAATATCTTGTACTTAAATTCATTATTTTACTTAAATGGTTTCATAATTCGCACACTTTTAAGAATTGAAAACCTACAAACAAACTGTTTTAACTTGCAGAGTTGTTTGTTTAAACGATTTCAATTCTTATTATATACTGTTATGTTTCACAATTGATTGTTCACACTTATACTGATAGAGATCATAAAACCTTTGTAATATCTGTAATAAAACACCTTAGGCTCGAGTGTAAAGGTCAGACACCATAGAAAACATAAAATATTTGTATGGTCCTTAACAAAACACCTAGGCTCGAGTGTAAAGGACAGGAACCATTAAAACTTAGTTTGTCACACATACTACTTCCCAAGGCACGAGAGTAAAGAGAAATCTTAAAGTTTGGAGACACGTCCTCGGTGAACACTCCACAGAGATACGCGAGTGGAGGACCGCACCTGTAACCAGAATCTCTTAGATAGGGAACGTGACTTGAGTGTATAGATCTATACGGGACTGACAATCCCGCACCTGGCTGCTAGCTACAGCCGAATCGAAAGGTTCAAGGGTGACGAAAGTCATAAAAAGGACACTGGCCCCGACCCGAGTCATATCTGGTCTGAAGTATGGTTATGGAACTCGCAATCAAGATTATGAACACTTCACACTTAATTAATAGTTTTATATACGTAATAAAACTAATGTACATTTAAGGATAATCAGACTTTTAGGAGACTTTGCAAACACACACATTCAGGAAAATATGGGATTTTCCTGGGGATAACATTGAACATAATTAGAATTGGTAACAGTTCACACACACACACATGTAGGAAAATATAGGATTTTCCTGGGTAACGGTAATACGTAACCAGAAACGTGTAACAATTTAGATACCAAACTTTACAATTCACAAGAATAATCATGTTTTCAGTGTACATCTTTTACATTACATTTTGGATTTGGTAACCAACTTTTAAGAAAATATAGGATTTTCTTGGATAACTAGTTTTTCAGGAAACCAAAGGAACTCGTACATTTTTAGAAAAGTAACTGCTTATGAACTCACCAGCTTTATGCTGATTTTCAAACCGCTTGTATTCTCAGGTCCGCATTAGACAGGTACCCGACGATCTCTTTTGGCGAAGACGGAGTGTGTAGAAGACTCGTCTCATTTTGTTCATATATACTATGTATCACACTTGTACAATTTACTTTTGAAACAAATGTAAAATACTATATATGTAATGTAATGGTTGTTTACTTTGCTTACTATGTGCATTGGATTTGTTACTTAACGTGGAGTCCGCCCCGGAAATGTTTCCGCCTTCGGTTTTCGAGGTGTGACAGAATGGTATCAGAGCCCTTGTTTATAGTGAATGAAGTATACCAAACCTTACATGGTATAAAACTATAAACATTAAGGGGCCTAAGTGCTCTGAACTAAAAGTATATAAGTATAGAGAACCGTCGAAATCCGTAACTACAAGTAGAACAAAACATAAGTAAATGGGTGTCGTACGTTGTGGTTAAACTTGGGCAGTTATGTAGTCGTGTCTAGGATCAATATAGCCTGGCCAACTATATTCATTCGAGACACGGCCAACATGTGCTTGGGAGTGACTGTGGTATGCGGCATGCCTAAAACTTACCCTAATACCACAAACATCGAGTCAGTGTCGTAACGAATCATGAAATACTATGGGAGTATTTCTCGAGCTAATCCTTGGTAGAAATCTTCGTTCATGCATTGTTCTTTTATCATTCCCTTAGCGATAATTTTCCTGCTTTATCGCTTGTTAGCATATATCTGTCATATCTCTTGATTCAATTCAGAAGACTTATCATCCTCTCTTCCTTGATCTTATTAGATCAAGATGCCTCCAAGAAAGAGACCCAGCTCTAAGACCAACGACCCTCCACCACCACCTCCTCCCCAAATTGATCCTGTAGTATTCCAGGCAGCTGTTATAGCCGTAGTGGCAGCTGCCATGTCTCAACGGAACTCTGGCGGTTCCGGTAGTTCGGGAGGTGGTACCCAAACCCAAAACCAAGAAAGTAGTCAGGGACACCGAAAAGAGGGTTCCTATAAAGATTTCATGAACGCGAAACCCACGTCCTTTGATGGCACTGGAGGTGTCATTTCCCTCACCCGATGGTTCGAGAAGATCGAATCCATCTTTGAAATTTGCGCCTGCTCAGAATCTGACAAGGTGAAGTTTGCCTCCTGTACCTTTATCGAAAAAGCCCTGACTTGGTGGAACGGCCGATTCAAATCCGTAACCTTACTTGTAGCCAACGCCATGGGATGGGAAGACATGAAGGAACTTCTTCTGGCTGAGTACTGCCCTCGGGGTGAAATGCAGAAGTTAGAACACAAACTCTGTAACCTGAAGATGAAGGGTTCCGATATCGCCGCTTACACTTCCAGGTTCGACGACTTGGCATTACTCTGCCCGGGAATGGTTACCCTAGAGAGTAAGAAGATAGAGAAATTCATCTGGGGGCTGACCCAACCAACGAAAGGAAACGTCATAGCTGCAAGGCCAGATACATACGACAGCGCCAAACGCTTAGCACAAATCTTAATAGATCATAGTGATGACCCTGAGGAGACAACTACCACTCCTGAGCCGACAGAGAGGAGTGGTGAGAAAAGAAAGATTGGGAAGAAGGAGAAAAGTCAGACATCGCAAGAGTCTTCGAAGAGGCAGCAAACCGTGGAAGTTCATGCTGCCACTTCCCCTGCCGCCATTTCTATTATTGGATCTTCAGCTCGAAAACCTGCCAGTAGGTATGTTGGAACCCTTCCTAGTTGTGGCAAGTGCAACTATCATCACCTTCCTTCCAGTCCATGTATAGAGGTGTTTTGCAACAGTTGTGGCATAAAGGGTCACATGGCGAAAAACTATAAGACACCAACCCAATCAAAGAGTCAAGCTTCCGGAGCGGGCATTGGTCGGGCCTGCTATGGTTGTGGAGAAGTTGGACATTACAAGCAAAAATGCCCCAAGGCAGTAATATCTGGCAACACCGGAAGAGTTCTAGCGATAGGACAAGAGGAGACAGCCACCGATCCCACCATTGCCACAGGTATATTTCCCCTCATTAAATTTTATGCATGTGATTCTTTTCGATTCTAGCACCGAAAGAAATTCGCTAACCATCCATTTGAACATCTTTTAAACCCTGTCGTTCGTGAGTAATCGAAAATGTATACCGTCGAGATGGTTATCAAGTGAGAATGAGAATGCTAACGTCATATCCGTAGATTGTATCCTCAATCTGAACAATTACTCTTTTCCATTTGATCTAATGGAAAACTTTTCATGAAATGCTTTGACGCCATCTTTGGTATGTAAGGACCGAGCCTCACTCATGTTGTCATTCTTGGTTTCGAGAAAGTCATCCGTCTTAACTTTCCTCCGACTTGACTCTCCTGATCTTCGTGTATCAAAGCTTAAAAAGTTTTCCCATGTATTCCTCGTCCATGTGATCATCGAGAACGAGAAGTCTGCAACTCTTTCCCGATGCCTTTTCCGAAGATCTCCGGAAAATTTCTTTCCGAACGTGTAGTCAAGTCTCGCATCGACCTAATCCCCGGAATTACCACGTAGCCAAAACCTCAGTGAGGATGATGTATCCAAGGTAGCAACCAGGGCTTGATATGATCACTACGAGATAGTAGTGGTGCCCTTCGGTCAAACCACTTTCCGAAAATGTAGATAAACAAAGCAGTCATATTCATGGACCTTTCCAAAAGCTAAGGCAATAAAGAATTAGTCGGCACCAGAGGTACCCATAGAAACCCGTCAACTCTTGGGTCCCGCCGACTATTATTGCAACCCATCTAGAAATTTCCTTTAGAACCATCGGACCCTTAGCTACTCTGCCATGTGAAAATGTACCCACTTGTTGGAAGTATTACTCTGGAAAGACATATAACGCCTTTGAGAAGTGCGGAAAACTTAACTCGTGGAATATTAGACCCTTTGAGATCCTTGTTAATAATCGATTCCATAGCCCTCTCCGAGCTATCTTCAGAAATCAGCAGCAACCATTTGGAATTCCACGTCGATATTCGTAAGGAGTGCCGACCTGACGAAACCCTAGTAATCCCTTTGATGAGATCGAAATCATCAGAAGCCCAAACCTCCATGAATGACACAATTGGAATCATGGATTGATAGGTTGACCGTACAAAACAAAGCCGCATCCCGACAGTCAGGGTTCGTTGGAATGTCAAGCGGAGACCCGATTCCACTTAGGAGCATGAAGAACCGAAGCAGTAGATACATCCTCATATCTCTTTTCACTTCACGATCTGTGTTCAAATCTTTGAATTTCGGGATGAAATTCCCTCTAACGGGGGGATAATGTAACAACCCAAAATTTTGTATCATTGCTTGTACCCCTTTTCGTAATCCATTTCGATCAACCAATCGTCGTTTTCAAATTCGTTTCTGATTTAGCCATTTAATTAAGTCATTAAATTGAAATTATCTAAACTGACTTAATGGGTGTCCTAGTACATTTAGAACTCATTTTAAAACCCCGTATTAGTAATCAGAACATTTATAGAATCAACCATACCGAGTTACAGAAACTTAATCGGGTGCGACCAAAAGCCCCGTTTAATGCCAATATCGGGTAGAATTCCACCGTGTCCAAGTTTTGGGACCTATTTAAACGTGTTCCAGCTTTCATTTGAAGCTTTTGCTTCATCTCTCTACTCTCTCTATCTCTAACCTCTCTCCTCAACCACAGATTTAAGGTCCAAAACATTGAATTAAGGCTCCAAATCTTTGAGGTAACATCCCCAAATTGTTGTTTAACCTCTTAGGCCTTCAAATTCGTGTTTAAATTATCGTTTTGGACCTGGAACATGTGTTTACGGCCAAGTAGCATGCTTGGGCCGTAAACACCTAAAAACATGGGTTTTAAGCAATTAAACCCCTCCAAATCAATTTTGGGACTTAGATACGACTATATGGCTTACAAATCCGGACCTAGAGCACCCTAAACATGAATTTTGAGGAGAAAACTTGATTTTAATGCCCAAGAACATGCTTGGGCCGTAAACACCTCATACATGGGGAGTAAACTCATTTTCTAGTGTTAAAAAGCCATATAACTTCACCAATAGCCTTGGAATAAATCCTAGAATCATCTAAAAATAGTTTGGGGACCTTAAACATGACAAACACCCTCCAATTAGGTGTTTACGGTCATGACACCCCAAGAATATGTTCCAGCGCCGTAAACTCCTAAAGATGAGTCATTTGGTGCCCTAAATTCATACCAAGGCTTGTAAATATTATAGGAATCACATGTGATTAATTTAAGGCCATTAAATCATCAATCTAAGGGGGTATAGGAGTTTACGGCTGTAAACTCCCTTAAGTGATGTCATTAGTGATTTAATTTCCATCCCATGCCTTAGATAAAAATTATACCAACTCTTCCCAAGTGTAATTAGACCATTAAGCTTCATAAACCCGCCAACCATGAGTTTACGGCCATGAACTCATGTGTGTATATTGTATAGGGCAGTAAACTCCCTAAAGAGTCTACTCTTGAAGAGTAAACTCAATTCCCAAGTCGCACACATCAATACACGTCCGTATATGTCACCCGGGTCACTCCAAACACTCGTTTTGAAGTGTTTTCGCTCATTGGAATGTAATATCAAATCTAATTAGTAATTTAAAATGTAATTAGATATATTTGTATACCATTTCATATTACATAGGAATCTCGCGCGTTATCAAGCTCCAAACCGACACTTAGCGTCCGAACCGACACGTTTTCTCGTCTGGTGAGTTCATACCCCTACCCTTTTTCAATGGTTTTTAAATGTTTTAAGGGTTAATACAAGCAAAAGTACAAGAATATCTTGTACTTAAATTCATTATTTTACTTAAATGGTTTCATAATTCACACACTTTTAAGAATTGAAAACCTACTAACAAACTGTTTTAACTTGCAGAGTTGTTTGTTTAAATGATTTCAATTCTTATTATATACTGTTATGTTTCACAATTGATTGTTCACACTGATATTGATAGAGATCATAAAACCTTTGTAATGTCTGTAATGAAACACTTGTGTAAAGGTCAGACACCATAGAAAACATAAAATATTTGTATGGTCCTTAACAAAACACCTAGGCTCGAGTGTAAAGGACAGGAACCAGTAAAACTTAGTTTGTCACACATACTACTTCCCAAGGCACGAGAGTAAAGAGTAATCTTAAAGTTTGGAGACACGTCCTTGGTGAACACTCCACAGAGATACGCGAGTGGAGGACCGCACCTATAACCAGAATCTCTTAGATAGGGAGCGTGACTTGAGTGTATAGATCTATACGAGACTGACAATCCCGCACCTGGCTGCTAGCTACAGCCGAATCGAAAGGTTCAAGGGTGACGAAAGTCATAAAAAGGACACTGGCCCCGACCCGAGTCATATCTGGTCTGAAGTATGGTTATGGAACTCGCAATCAAGATTATGAACACTTCACACTTAATTAATAGTTTTATATACGTAATAAAACTAATGTACATTTAAGGATAATCAGACTTTTAGGAGACTTTGCAAACACACACATTCAGGAAAATATGGGATTTTCCTAGGGATAACATTGAACATAATTAGAATTGGTAACAGTTCACACACACACACATGTAGGAAAATATAGGATTTTCCTGGGTAACGGTAATACGTAACCAGAAACGTGTAACAATTTAGATACCAAACTTTACAATTCACAAGAATAATCATGTTTTCAGTGTACATCTTTTACATTACATTTTGGATTTGGTAACCAACTTTTAAGAAAATATAGGATTTTCTTGGATAACTAGTTTTTCAGGAAACCAAAGGAACTCGTACATTTTCAGAAAACTAACCGCTTATGAACTCACCAGCTTTATGCTGATTTTCAAACCGCTTGTATTCTCAGGTCCGCATTAGACAGGTACCCGACGATCTCTTTTGGCGAAGACGGAGTGTGTAGAAGACTCGTCTCATTTTGTTCATATATACTATGTATCACACTTGTACAATTTACTTTTGAAACAAATGTAAACTACTATATATGTAATGTAATGGTTGTTTACTTTGCTTACTATGTGCATTGGATTTGATACTCAACATGGAGTCTGCCCTGGAAATGTTTCCGCCTTCGGTTTTCGGGGTGTGACAGCAAGGGGGAGAAAGGAAGTCCGAAGATGATGCGAAAGTTGTGGGCAAGGTTTTTCCAACAAACATCCCATCAACAAAGCCAGTGTTTGTGTCTGCTCAACCAGTGACTTCAATAATTGTAACTTCATTGCCAATTACACGAACAATTTCCAAAGGAATTGTAATTGTTAAACATTTGGAGTCTGGTGGGAGTGGTTCGAAGCCAAAAGACGTAACTGAAAAATCTGCTTCGAAAGACAAAGGCAAATAAATTCTTGTGGAAAAATCTAAAGAAGAAAAGAAGGTTGAGGCTGAAGCTGAAGTGGAGAAAATGAGGCTTGTTCAAAGCATCATGACTCAGAAAGCTGGTGATCCGAAGGGCATGGATAAAGGTGATCCAGCAAAACAATACAACTATGAAACAATCGAAGCCGCGGTTGCCTTTAATCACATGTACTCATTTGAAAAGAAGCCAAAACAGAGTTATGTGGTTACAAACACTGATGCGTGCCAGTTCGATTTTCCTATTAATGAGATGATGTTTATCATGCCTCAATTTAAAGCAGAAGGGAATTTCAAAGAAAAGGATGAAGGAACTCATATGAAGATTCGATTTCATGCAATTCTTGGCAAAGCCCCTGAGGATGTTTGGTCCTTGATAAAGATTAAGAAGGTCATAAGCATAAAAAGGGATGTTATTTTTGAAAACAAAATCCAAAACATCAAATATATTGTGGCCAGAGCGGATGGAAAAACTTACGAATTCACCATTGCAGATTTCCTCTGATGAACTTGTATGATCTTATACAAGTTGCATTGCTCCTAAAAGACAAATCTTTTTCTTATCTGCAAAACTCTGATCCTGAGGAATTCAAACTTGGAGTTGCTCACATCAAAATTTTCATTGAGAATTACTATGAGTGCCTTGCACTGACTGATGTGGAGCTGGATATTACGAAGGGGATGGAAGTTAAAGTTCCAATGGCTGTTTCGTTGAATCAGACTGAGTTAAAGAAGTATGCTGATGGGGAAATATGTTTAAAGCCATTTGGTATAGTTTTTGGTGGAAAAGATAAGGCTGGTAAAGCGAAGAGGTTTTTGTTTCAAGCTTATGAAGTGGAGAGATATTCTACATCTCAGTATACGAACTTGATTGTTTGTACGAACCACTGCAAAAAGAACAATGAAGGAGACAAGAAGGAATTGAAGAAAATAATTTCATTGTACACTGAAGTTCGAAGAGTTTTGATGTACTCCATAGCTTTGCTTACAAACTGAAGACTTCGACTTTGATTACAAAGGGGGAGATTCTTAGGGTCGAATTGTTGTAATAGTCAAAGTTTGTATTTGGAGTCTTCGAACGTTTTTGTAATGTATTTTACTAGGGCATAATATTTGAAGCTTAATGTTTTAGTCCTTAGTATATTTTTTTGTACGCTTTCCTCTCCTATAAATAGGAGTGATTACTCGGTTCTTAGTAACGCAGTTTTTACAGAATATTCATTGTACTCTGTAAACTTTGCAAAAGCGTAATACGAACCAAATAGATTATATTTACATTCAGTGTTCAAATCTCGCACTCATACTTTGAATTCATTCTCTAATTCATTTAATACTTGATTCTTTGTTTCATCATGGTTCTATTCATTTTTCACTCTTAATGCCCAAGGCATTTGGAAAATTTAGAACGGATGAATATTATAGCACATGTAATTGATCCTATACCCGGAGCATATTGGACACAATTCATAAGGACATGATACTTGACTAGTCTTTTGCTACAATATTTTTATTTGTCATGTTCTCATAATTCGAATTATGAAGAGGGATGTCGTAATCATAATCAAAATTTGAGAACGTAATTAACATTTCCACATATAGAATTTTCTTATGTTGAACCATTCCAACATAAAATTCATATATATTTGACTAAATTTGATTAAAAACTCAATCTAAGCTTTTAGATTTTGAAATGAAGTATAATTTCCTTTCCCTTAATTATAGCAAAACAACTTTTCAAACCCCGCAACTTTGTGATTTGAAACGTTTTGTTTTTCTATAATTAACATTGCTAACTTGCAACACCTTCCATAATAATTATGCTCCCACTAGCATAATAATTATTATCTTACTAGCATAACGCTTATGCTCCCAGAAGCTTTGACATGTATTTAGAAATCAGCTGGACGTCTAGAAATCAATACGTATTGACTTCCGTTCTAAAGTTCAGATTTCTGATACGAGATGCTTCGATAAGACTTTATCTAGGCTTCTCAAACTCATACACCTTTCCTTAGATAGCTCACATATGTGTCTAAACAGTTTTAGAACTTGCAGCAATAAGTCTCAAATGTTTAGACCATTTTTCATTTCACACAATTCAAACTATGAAGAGAGATGTCGTAATCATAATCGAATATGAGAATGCAAATATCACAACTGCTAACTATTTAAAATCCACTTAGTAAAAGCATTTCCTCACAATCATTTTCATGAATTGGAGAGAAACCTTATGACACTTAGATTTTATGGTGTATGTGTTCCAATCCGTGTGAATTTGTCATTACCATAATCACAAGACAAGCTTAGTGACAAATCCAAACTCATATGGACTGAACTTATTCAATCTTAATTTCTTGCCACCTAGCAGCTCAATGGCCTACCATTGATTCCAAGTTGTTTTGCAAACAACTAAGAACTCATAGAACTTACATTCATAGTGAACTTAACTGGAATAGGAACAGAAACAAGAATATGTCAACACGATATGTTTCAAACCTCAAGTCGTGTGCTAGTGTTTAACAATAGGTTTACTCTTGATTAGTTCTTGAACCTCTTCTAGATCTTTAGACTCGCATTGACCTCTTTACATTTAAGACTCACTTTTTCAAGAAACATTCTTGACAAACAAATATTCAAGAGTTAGTTGGGTTTCTTATCAAGACAAACACTTCACACAATTCGCCTTAGTTGGTCTTTGTTTTATGCAAAACATCATAACTTACCAATTTCAAATGTACAAGAGTAGAAAACATTTTACTCTACGTTTGATAAGTGTTATAAACCTTTCTTAAGATTATGTCACTCAAGGCTTAATCTTGGAGTATGACTCTAAGACTTGTTTTGGAACGAAGTATGACTCATCTTCTAGATTTAACCATTTCAACAATTCACGATTCCTCTTCTTAGCCTTACAAATGCACTAAGATGTCCTTAGAGAATCAATTGTGATATCATCTCATAATCACTAACATAATCATAAAACATGATACTTAAGTACTCTCCCATCTTTTCAGATAGGAGATACTTTTATCTTTCTGCCTAATTTGATTCTTTTCATTCGTTCTACCGTACATTGAAACTTTTCCATTGTTCAGAATTATACTTAAACTTTTAAGCATAACCATATTTACTAAACTTTAGTAAATTATGACGAATAGTCTTATCGCTCTTTGTGGTAGACCTGACCAACGCACTCCCAGTGCACCCAATCCCCTAGTTATTCACTTGACTCACATATACATGTGAACAAGGAATTAGTCTTAATTTCCCAAAGATGAAGGTTCTCATTCAACACACAATACAAGTTGCATGATTCCAAGTTTCTATCCAACTGAAACATGGGTGATGAGAATCTTTCCTTATTTGGTAAATTCTCGACACTGCCACAAACGAAAAAATCAAATTCATATTGCTAACATAGAAACATACAAACATCAATTTTCACAATTTCCATTGCCAGCACTACAAGAAAAAGACCCTTTTACGACGCGCAAAACATGACGCTCTTTGATTTATGTTACGCATTAGAGAGCGACATTAAAAAGTGTCATCTCTTCAAAAATTTTAAGGATTTAGGTCACGCATTACTAAGTGCCCTTAAATTAGTGTCTCATGTAAAAATATTTAAAAAAACGGAAGGCACCTATGCATCGTTTGTGAATGTCGTTTTATATTTTTGTTTAAGAAACGCGCGTCTCAGAGGGAACATGAAATCCCTAAATTTTTTAAACCCCCACCTTCTTCTCCCTTGTCTCCACCCCTCATCCACATCCACTACCTCCAATCCTCATTACCTCTTCTAGCCTTAAACTGTGGCGATGCACCTTCCTTCTCGAAGAATGCTTCATTTACCAGCATCGTCCGATTATGTGAGCCCGAGGAATTGACGTAGACAAAGAAAATTATGGATCAATCGCTTCACATCATGTTTAAGGTTAAGGGTTTAAGATTTCTTCCAAATCGAACCTCACACTAAATGGTTTGATCTCCTCTCTTTTTAGATTATTCCCTCTACTGATGCCTCCACCTTCTACCATCGACGTTGATCTTTGAATTAGCAACAAGAAGCCCTAGGGCCTCCCCCTTCACCCACGTTCTCACAGTCGATCGTGAATCGGTTTTCAGTTTCTTCCAAGATTCAGCCAATACAGAGGTAGAGGTAGGATCCGATTTCGTTTCAAAAGTCTTCACCTTCAGGTGGAACAAAAACCCAGGGATCAATTCGATTAATCAGTAGCAAAATTCAGACGTAATCTCAAAACTTGGCATGGAAAGAGTCTTGAAATCCACTTCAGGTAAGCTATTCAACATGGATTGTCTATCTCCTGCTTCTTCTCTCAAATTAATAGCAGCCGGAAAAAGAACTTTGAGAATGATATATGGTGCTTTCTTGATTCTCACCCAAATTGTGTTTTCTTTCAGGTTCGTTCATTAAGTTGTTACCCTCATCGACACACAATTAAATAAGTATCGGCCAAATATGCTACAATAGAGGATGGTTTCGAGGGTTCTTTCACCTTTACACCAATGATGGTGGAGCTAGAGAGAGAGTTTATGGTGTGTAAAATACAACATTCTTAAACCAGGGGATTCAAATAAATAGCATAACCCAAACACTTTATGGTAATTGGGAGCCAATCAGGGCAAAACGCAAACCTCATACCACTTTTGCTCTCAAGAAACCTACGGTACGTACAATTTTTCTTTTCTTCCTCTTCCTTTTCTTATCGGTATTCTTTCTCCTCCCTTCCTCTCCGGTGGTCGCTATTGCTGCCTACTTCGACCAGCCCTACCCTTCCCTTTTCCCCAACCTAGGAGCATATGTCGACGACTTCTCTGCTTCATCCGTTCAACAGATCGTCGATCACTGCCTCTACGATACCATCAACTGCTCCAGACCTGTGAACAACATGTCTAAATCTCGCGTCTATGCGGATGTCAACGTTGTTCGCCCTATGGAATACTAGGATTAAGAAGCACTTACTGTTCAATGGGGGTAACCTAACTAAACCATTGATTTTACTTTAATTTCTGTGATTTATCTCATGATATTAATTAATAGACAGAATACTTTGATTTATGTGTTGCTACTTGGCTTAATTTGATTCAAATTCGTTTCAAATTGTCATTGATCTCTTGTGTAATTTTGTATCAACTAACCTTGATGGTATTTTGTTTGTTTCAAAATAAAAAAATCAAAACATGGGAAGCTTTTGCAAAAGTGGTATGTTATGTATTTTGTATAATTAAATATTTTTCATAGTAATTTTACAATGTAAATACCAAGAAGGGTTAGTAAATCTTAAAAAGCAATAGAAATGGTTGAGTAAATCATAAAAATCTTCCAAATTCATAACAATGTAAAAATCTATTCAGAGATGAAACTCATGGATTATTGAGCTTCCAAGAGTGAGGTTTGTTCTCAAACTCATCCCTGTGGTGATTAGTTCGAGCAATCTAGAAATATGAATCATGAATGTAAATGCTTAATCCAGATTTGCAGTGTTGAAAGTTGACACTATATATTGATTATGAAGACTATTGAAGTTCTTGAGAATAACAATTATGTTGTCATAAAGTCAACAACATAATTCAGATTTTAAATGCTTCTGGACATGCAGGTCGGACGATTGGCAACCGTGCGGCTGTAATCGGACTGTTGTACACTGGTATGGAGAGCGGGATGGTTAAGGCTAGGGATGCAGATGATATTATTAACAGTGTGGTGGCTGGATTAGCGACTGGAGCGCTTTACAAGGCAGCGACTGTTGCCGGAGCTATTGGTGGAATAGCGGTGGGATTAGCCATGACAGGGAAGCAGATTTTGAAGAGATACGTACCAATCTGAGCTCGATCTGTATTCAATTTCATCTTTACATTTTTCTACATTGGTGGAATAGCGGTGGGATTAGCCATGTCTGTTTACCCTTTTGATCTTTACGTTCTTCTACATTTTTGTATATTGTGCTAATTTTCCTTCGCTCCTTTTTGGGAACAGATGGTGTATGTTTTGCTTATATACAACAAGAAAGAGAAATATAAATGACTTGAAGCATCAAGTATCTTTTCTTACAAATTCATGTTATCTGTATAACCAAATATTTTCTAGCTATATATTGTGTTAATGTTCATTTTATTTCAAGAAAAACTTTGACATGTATGATCAAGTCTTGTCATTTTGACTTACTGATCACATACGTGTTTGACATTTAAATGACTTGAAGCGTCAGGAGTCCCTAGCTGCTAATGGGAATAAATATCAGTCTTTTGAATATGAATCTGGAATGGATAGTGGAAGAAATGCTTACTTATCATATCAGGAAAGTCAGTAAGTAAATTTCACTTGTATTCTGCATTTGATTGTTAATATTACACGTCTATACACTTTATAGCAATTTTCTTGTGTTTCTTTAAGTATAGTTTTAGCTGTTCCTAGTTTGTAGGTAAAGTGCTGCTGAAGATGAAGATGATTCAAATCCAAGTTTACTTAGAAGAACAACAATTGGATAGGTAAGTAAGGGTAAAATGGTATATAAGTTAATGTTTAGTATATTTGCAGACTATGCAATTTTTAAAGGCAAAGCAACACTTTCTATTGCCCCTGTTCTTCCTAGTTTTAGTAAAACGGATGTATGGTTCTCTATGATCCATCATCTGCCTTTTACTTTTTAAAAATAATACTAAACATTAGCAATTGGAAAAAGTGCATCAACATCGCCTTCCTCTTCTCTTTCCCATTTACATGGTTTTTCCTTTTCAGTTTTGTTCCCCCATACTGTTGATAATTTATCTGTACATTTTTTCTCTCTAAAGGCAAATGAATCGATAATACTCATTATTTTAATATAATTTAATCTAAATTAAAATCGTTATGTAATATGCATTTGATAGAGGTTTCTGTATGATGGTTGTGGAGACACCATATTAATCATCTTTATGGTAACTGTTGCTGCTCTTTTGGCACTAGGTATAATAACAAAGGTTAGTGAACATCTTTAAGTCTAATATTTATATGTTTTGTTATTTAATTCGTTTCAATTATGGAAAGATGACATCTTTATGTTATCTACTCCATGGGATTAAAGGATGGTATGATGGGGGAAGCATAACTTTGGGTGTTATAATTGTCATGGTTGTTAAAGATACTTTATTTATGTTTTCTGACTTGTAAACCAATCATGAATAAGATAAACAAAACGATTATCTCACATATTTTGCTCTCTTTTAACATGCCATGCATGAGTAAAGTTCATTTAAATTTCAAAACTTGAATGACGAGAAGCAGAACATACAGTGTCAGGTGGGTTTTTAATCAATGTATTGATCTTTTCATACAATCATATGTTTCTTTGTTGATAAACAAAGATATGATACTGCAAGGTTGTAAGAGGTGGAAGGAGGATGATGATTTCAATATTTGATATTGTTGTGGGTGATGTCATACATCTTATGATAGGCGACCAGGTAATATGTTTCTCATTTCTTGTGATTTCCGTTTTTGCCCTTGTTTACATTTCATTCATAAACCAGGTTCCAACTGGTGGGATTTTCATTTCTGGTTACTCTCTTTCTATTGATGAATCAAGTATGAATGGCGAGAGTCACACTATAAGTTTTCATAAATTTATGTTGATTACATTGTGTTTTATTTCGATTCTCTAGTTTTCAAGGGTAGATAATGTAACTTTTAAAAAAAATGATGGAATAGGTTGATTTAATGGCTGGGTGCAAGGTGGCCGATGGCTGTAGTACTATGATGGTAAGACTTAATCATTCTAATCCCATGCAAAAATACATAAAAAAAAGTCTTTTTGACCTCTTTTTCCAAAAGACAAAAAAATAGCTTCTGATTTTGGAAGATGTTTTGTAAGTTCTAACACTATGTGATATTTTTTTTGCATCACCACTGCCACTACCACCGCCCCACCACCCCCACCTCCCCTACCTCCACCACCACCACACCATTGATGCATCCACCAACACCAACACCACAAGGTCTTTTTTTGGTGGTTATGTCACAAATCACAACACATACATTTTGACACCCAATGTTAGTTCATAACCAGTGACTTTTTCATCAGGGGTTTATCAGATTTACCATCTTCTAAAGCAGTAGATCCTTGCAGTTCTTGTCAAGAGATAAGTGACAATCTGTTCGATCTTGTGATGTTCAGAAATTCCTTAACTTTATCCTATTCCCACTTCTTGGTCAACTTATAGAATAAAGATTTGCATCAATAACATTTTTATGTGGACATAAATTGTTATCATTCTCCTTCATCCCATTGCTGACAATTTTTCACTTATGTAACCACATTCAGGTCACTAGTGTTGGAATGAATACAAAATGGGGATTGCTTATGGCTAGCATCTCAAATAATGATAATGATGAGGAAAGACCATTACAGGTTAGTTCTATAAACCATTTCTTTAATCTGAGTTTTGGATGACTAAAATGTCAATTATATATAATTACAGGCTTCCATACTCAATGAGAAAAATGATGTCGGACAAAGCATTGGTATATTGATATTTTGTTCTCATTGACTTGTATAGATGTATGTATTTTGTTTTATGTTTTTGGTAATTTTGTATGTGCAGATTAGGTATCTGCCTGTGAAATGATGGGTTCCGCAACTACAATTTGCAGTGATAAAACTGGAACCTTGACTTTGAATTTGGTGGGATATTTTTCTTTTCTTGGTAACTTCATGATTCTTGCATATTTTATTATTTTATTCTAGTATTAAGTGCCAATCTTCTGTTCATATATTAGATAGTTAGAGGGGTTCTCCTTTCGTTTCTTTTCTCTTTATTTTGACATCTGAGAAGTAAAAATCCTTCATTCTTTTACCTTATTTATCTCATGTTTTTGCTTTATTCAGATGACTGATCGAGGCTTATATTTGTGGGAAGAAAAATGATCCACCAAATGACACGTCACCATTACCTCCAAAGATTGTATCTCTTCTTGTTGAAAGTGTAGCTCACAATACAAGTGGCAGTGTATTTTCCCTTGAGGTACGTATTTTGAATGTGTACCTTACAAGAGCACCAATCCTCTTCTATACCTTTTTTTTCTTGGTGTTAGTGATCTTTAATCAATTATCAAATAAAAAAAATTCACTGTCAATGTTGGTTTGGTGCTTAATTAATAGGGAGGCAGAGATGTTGAGGTTTCTGGATCTCCAACAGAGAAGGCCATACTTCAATGGGGGGTTAAGGTTAGTTAGTTCTTGGTTCATATGTTGGGGATAGAATCTTGTTTTGTATCCTTGATTTTATTTTTAGGTGATGCTCATCATTTCTGTAATTATTGCATCTTGGAATGAATTTTGATGTCGTGAGGTCAGAGTGTTCAGTTATTTATGCATCCCCATTCAACTCAGAGAAAAAACGAGGTGGTGTTGCAGTCAAACGGATAATTGTATGGAAGCAGTCTATCTGCCTTCTCCTTTCCGAAATAGTTTGTGTTTTATGTATTTTGTTATTTAGATTAGGAAGATTTGTTTTTCTAGTTTGACTCATGTTAATAAAATAACAATTAAATGTGATTTATTTTGAATATTAGTAAATTTATTTCATGAAATGGATTGTTTTGTGATATAAGTATTTTATTTTGCATTATGAGACTTTTAAATGTGTTATTTAATTTGAAAATTAGTAAATCTATAAATAATATTTTTTTAAACATTTAAAATTATGATACGCAAAAATGTGTGTCATCTCCATTTATGACATGGCCTTTCTTGACAGGGGCTTTCTTGATACGCATTGTGTGTCATTAACATGCACGTCGTAAGGTTACGACACGCGAATGCGTGTCGTCTTCCTTTATGACAAGGCCTTCCTTGATACGCATTGTGTGTCCTGAACGCACGTCGTAATTGCGCGTCGTCTCTCTTTATGACAGGGCCTTCCTTGACGCGCATTTGCGCGTCGTCTGAGCCTTTTACGACGCACAATGAGCGTTGTAAAAGGCTGTTTTTCTAGTAGTGCAGGAGATATAATAAGATAAAAAAAAATTTATTTATTTATAAAATGCGGAAAACTTTCCCTTACAATGCAATTACAAATGAAAACTATGTTGCTACATATTTCTAAGAAATCTATCATAACTCTTAAGCAGCAGCTCAAAAATCTAATCATCGAACCATGCGATTGAAATCCATCTTCGCGACCAGATTCAACATGCTCTTCCTTTAAGCTTCCTTCCTTTTTCATGATCCAAAAAAAAACATCAAAATGCGATCTTGTCACATCATGTATTAAGAATCAACAATTAGGAACTTAATAGAGTTAGATAGTAGATTTACCTAAAGCAAAGTCAAAGTTTTTGATTCTACCTTCTTTCAGATCTTTCAGGTAGTCAGGGCAGCTTCGCTTCCAATGTCCCTTCAAATGCATTAGAAACAAATGGCTTCTTTTGCATTGGCACATGAGACAATCACAGACTTAGCCTTTCTCTTTACCATTTACTCAACCAGGTTGACTATGGACATCCCTTTCCATTGGGAAGATAAGTCCTTTCTAGACTTCCAATGTTACCATTATCAATGCCCATGGAAGTTTGAGAAGCAGATCTTTCAATAAAATTAGCTTTACTAGTGCACCAAATCATTGTTGATTCAGCAACAACAAGCAAATAGGTAAGATCAATAAGGGTCATGTCGTCGTCTGTCCCATAGTAGTCCTTAATGAACTCACTACATGACTCAGGAAGTGATTGAAGAATCCAGTCGACAGCCAACTTCCTTGAGACAACGACGCCCAATAGTCCCAGCCTGTCAATATGTGACTTCATCTCCAAGACATGAGTACACACAGGTCTTCCATCTTGATGTCTCATTGCAAGTAGGGCTTGAGTGACCTTGAATTTTTCAATCCTTTGAACTTGTTGGTTAGGGAGAATAAATGGAGGAGGTGGAGGAAGTGAAGTATGATTTCCACTTTCACGATCCAAGCGTGGAACATTATCTTCAACAGGAAAGCTTATTCCAAAAGATTTGGGAAGACCATAGTTGTCTGAACTAGACATCTACAAGGGAGAAATTCAAGTTAGTTGATTTAAGTCCTTAATATAACACCAGAATGAAATACTAAGGGTAGCACACAACACAATATTTTACAATTTGAAAGAGGGATGTCATATTCCAATTTCAAAATATTTGAAGGTAGGTAAATGACGATTTACCAATTTCCACCATAAAAAACGAAATTGATTATTAGTTTTAAATGGATTGAAATTCCTAGATCCTTTGAGATTCATTGAATTTTTCAATGGCATGTTTAAATCTTGATTGTGCCCTTCAAGTTTGTGACTGGGATGTCGAGGATTACAAACAAGGTGTAAATAATCATGCAAATTAGCTTGGTACACTCAATATTAGGCTAAACGGAGTGGGGGTCGCTACCCTCACTCGCTAAAGTCGTTAAACATGTAGTACACTGCCCCCTAGCACTCGCTAGGGGGGTCACTAGAAATTCGTCGTCAAAGGCATGACGAGATGTAAGAGAAAGTAATAAACTCTTCTAATTGGCTGAATTGATATTTGGAGGATAGTTGGACTCTTTTTCAGAATTGATATTGACGACATTTAATATCCCCAAGAAACTATGTCATTAATTAAATAAAAAATGTTTGTGTATTATATATATATATATATATATATATATATATATATATATATATATATATATTAATATTAAATAAAAAAATATTTGTTTATTAAAATAAAGTAATTAAATTAAATAACAAAAAATAAATACAAAAAATATATTTATTAAAATATAGTAATTAAATTAAATTTGAAAAAAGAAAATACAAAAAATTGAGTGCTAAGAGTGTTACCACTCCTTAGCAAATATTAAGTGTAGGTATTAAAAGGAGAAAAATGATGTCGCATTTAAAATGCTTATGTGTCAAGGTGCCAAGAGTGTCACCACTCCTCTTAGCTTTACAACCACCTAATCAATGTGTCGGTCAACCACACAGGCTCCATTGATCTATGATTAACATCAAGCTACCCTTTGCCATGCACTGTCAGTCCCAGATTAGTGTGTCAGTTAACCACACACGCTCCACTAACAACTCAACAAGGTGCAAAGTGCAATTTCATGGAATAGTACCATTTTCACATTTTTCCTAAAGTAACTAAGATTGGGAATTTAATAAAAGTTTAGTTACTTTATAATTATAATTATACTTATAATGAGAATTAATGTCTTATCCTACCCGTTCGGCTAATCACCCTCCATCGGTCAAGGAAGCGGTGGGTGAGAGTGGACACTCATTAAACTGCCATTTTATAGGCAGTAACCTTATACCCCCCTTATAAACCGGCTTCGTGAATGAGGCCTACTAACGGTAAGACTGACTTTTTCTTATACATATATATAATTATTAAACTTATAATAATATAATAGTATAAGGGTTGAATTTTAAACTTTTTAAAACTCTAGGGTTTAATTTGGAATTAAAGTATTCATAAGTGAAACTTTACAAATTCCAAAACTTGAGGGCAAGTTTTAAAACTTGTCAAAACTTTTGGTTTCCATAACTTATGAGTTAATGTGGTTTTTTCTTGAAAAGCCTCTAGAAATTCCATAACTTGAGGACAAGTTATGGAGTTTATAAAACTATTTATGTAAAAGACTCTTCATGTTCCATAACTTGAGGACAAGTTATGAAAGACACTAAAAACATTTAAGATCAATTTTTTCTAACTCATAAGCCAAGATAACTCATATCAACAGTTAACAAGAAAATTAGTTTATCATTCAAACTCACAATTCTCTTAAAGTTTTGAAAATTATTTTTTCATTGGATGAGAATCATCATTACCATATCAACAAAATCAAATTTTATGAACTAAAACATTTTGTGGTAATGATTCTAATCCAAAACATGCCAAAAAACTTGTAAATTTGATGTCTGGACAAGCAACTCGTCAAGCCCATCTATGGACTCGCCGAGTTCATGCCTAAGCTTATCCTACTCGTCGAGTTCAAGTATGGACTCGTTGAGTAGGCCTGTCAGACAGTATTTCAGCTTTGAAAAATAACACATTTGCATCAAATATAATAGAAAACAATCCTAGGCTCTGATACCACTGAAGGGTTTTAGTATACTACAACATCCTATGGTGTACATACAACCTTAAATGCTTTGGATCTATGTTTCCTCTAATTATACATGCAATATTGTTTCCAAAGCATTAAGCCTAAGACTATCATGGAAATGACATAATCAACATAAAAGAGAGTTATAGAATTACCTCTTTGTTGTAGCTTGTAAAACTTCTTGAGTTTGGCCTTTAAGAACTTAGTGCCCCAAGTGTTGCACCTCAAATGGAATCACAGAACACCACCAATAATGGAGGACTTAAGAGAGAATACTTACACTTAAAAATTGTCTATGGCTCTTTCAAGAACACTAGGGTTCCACTTTTAGGAGCTAATGGGTTTGTTATATAGTGTGGCAAAACTAAGGTTACACCATGTAAACCCTAATGTGCATGACCTTACATATTCTTTAGGCTCCATGGGTTTAAACCTCCAAGGATCATCCATGGGTTGTTACATAGGTTTAGCTCAACCTAAGGAATCGTGGATCATTAACCCACACCAAAAGAATGAGTGATTTTACCAAATCAACCCCTTATATTTCATTAGTCTCTTTTGATCACAAAATTAATTCCAAATTAATTCTTGAACAATACTAATTAAATAATATGATTTCATATTAATATATTAGAAATTATAATATATTAATAAATCATGAATATCCTCTTCTTAAAAGTCTATCCTTTAGATTGTTCTGGTGCCATGCAACCCAAATGCACCATGCTACTCTCGGGTCAAGTACATACCAATTATAGTTATGGGCTTAGACACCTAATCCAAAAATTTAAGCATCTTAATCCCCTTATTCCAACCTCATTTACAGCCTCCAAGTCCCAAAACCCAAGCCACAAAACCCTAGAGCCTTGTGTGACCTTGTGAGACCTTTTTTAGAGAAAACTTATGTTTTTGAAGCTTATGGAAGAAGAGGAAGCTAGAGGGATCAAGAGGAAGAGACTAGATCCATAAACTACACTTCATTTGCAGCATTTTTGGGTAAGCAAGTCTTAAACTTGCTCAATGATTCCTTAGATCTCTTTATTTCACTTTTATGGGGTTTTGGCCCAAGAATGTTAGCTTTTGGGAAATGGACGACCCAAGTGGGTATTGATGGGTTTTGAGCATTCTAACACTTCCTAAGTGTACATGCAACCCTAATAAACCTTGGATCTATGTTTGACTAAGATACATGCAAATAATTATTTTCCAAGGTTCTTATCCTATCTAGCATGGCATGGGGAACTTGAATCAAATATAGCTAGTAGAATTACTTACCTTGTAGTTGTAGTTGATTGCTTGGAGTTCTAGAGCCTAGCACCAATAGTGTGGATGCCTCAAATGGAAATCACAAATCACCACAAACTTTGGAACCTTGAGAGAATAGTCACAACTATCTTGAAATCGGCCCTCTACTTTACTCACCACAACTAGTGTAATTTCAAGAACCAAAGCCTCCTTTATATAGTGTGGTGGATTAGGGTTACATCCATGTAAAACCTAATACCCATGTCTCTTCATTTCCATGAGATGCATGGGTTAAAGCTCCATGGAGTATCCATGGACTTTCCAACCAAGCCTAGCCCATTCCAAATAAGCATTAGCCCACACTATATAAATATAAGAGCCCATTTTTAATTAGTAATACTTTTGATCTCTAAAATAATCCTAGATTAATTATAGATCAATACGAATTAAATAATATGATCTTATATTAATATATTAAAACTTATAATATATTAATAAATCATAACTTATACTATTCTCAAAAGATTATCCATAAATTGTTCGGGTGAAGTGCAACCCAAATGGACCATGTCGGGTCGGGTCAAGTACATACCAAATATAGTTATGGACTTAGACACTATATCCAACAGTCTCCCACTTGGATAAGTCTAATAACTATAGTTGTAAGTATGACTTCAGGAACCGATCAGCAATCGTAGCTCTTTAAACTCTGTTGAACTAGAACGCGCCATTTTAGATAAGTGATCATATAATCCTTTGTTCTAGATATCAGCCGGACAAATACATGGAACATGGTCTTGCTTATTGTCCAGCATTTGTTTCCCGATTCCCGATTTGTTTGACATAGAACTTAACTGAACACATCAATTTAGTTCTGACCGGGCCCGGTACATAGGTCAAAACAAAATCATCTAGGGGCCTAGATATCGCTTCTTATCCTAGAAGGAACAGATAAAATTTGACTCATATGTTTGTTCTACCACTCACTGAATTATACACAAAACCACGTTTTATAACATCGAGTTTACCAATGCGTTTTCGTACAATCAATGCATAACCAACTCGTAAGTAACGAATCATATCTCTAGGTTTGAAGACTTATATGATATTACCGTCTCACGATCACTCGAGATAAATTCCATGAAATGATTCCAGTGAGCGTGGGTTGAGTCCAATGCTCAGAACTTATGAGCACTCATGATTGTTGTAGCCATGTCCAACACATTAGACATCTACAATCAATCATGACAATCTTGATTCATACCTACTTCCAATATATGACCGACTTTGGAGGTTCAAATAATATGATATACCAAACATAATTATTCTAGAAGTCAAAACATGCAAAAGAAATATAGTAAACGATTGACAAGAGGTAGCAACACTTTACTCATAAATAAAACACCTTTTATTTATCATCTGATGTCAATTACACTTTACAAATTTCGAGGTTATCTAACTACTAAATCTAATATCATCCTTCAGCCCTATGCTCCAAGCATGCTGGAGATGCTTAACCCGAGTCAGTCCCTTCGTGAGGGGATCTGTTGGATTCTCATCCGATGATACCCTCTTTGCCACGAGGATTCCTTCTTCTATTCGATGTCTGATGAAGTGATATTTTATGTCAATGTGTCTGGATCTTCCATGATCTCTTGGTTCCTTGGCTAAGGCAACCGCACTATTGCTGTCATAGAAAATCTCCATTGGCTCTTTTATAGCTGGTACAACTCCAAGGTCTTCGATGAAGTTCTTTAGCCATATAGCCTCCTTTGCTGCCTCGCTTGCTGCTATATACTCTGATTCACAAGTGGAATCAGTCACTGTCTCCTTCTTGGAACTTTTCCAAGTAACTGCCCCTCCATTTAGGGTAAAGACCCAGCCCGACTGAGAGCGGAAATTATCCTTGTCAGTCTGAAAGCTAGCATCACTGTACCCTACAACTCTCAAGTCATCACTCCCACCAAGGGTAAGGACCCAGTCCTTAGTCCTTCGTTGGTACTTGAGGATATTCTTTACCACAGTCCAGTGTGCCTGGCCAGGGTTCCCCTGATACATGCTAACCATGCTCAAAGCAAAGGCTACATCAGGTTGAGTACACTTCATAGCATACATGATCGATCCTACAACTGAAGCATAAGGTATTCGATTCATTTCTGATATCTCAGCCTCAGTACTAGGGCTTTGTGTCTTACTTAATATGGCGTTACTCTGGATGGGTAACTCACCCTTCTTGGAGTTATGCATGTTGAATCTTTTCAAAACTTTGTCCACATAGGTGCTTTGACTAAGTCCAATTAGTCTTTTACTCCTGTTTCTCAAAATCCTTATCCCTAGAATATAGGCAGCTTCACCAAGGTCCTTCATAGCAAAACACTTCCCAAGCTAGGACTTTACTTCCTGTAGGGTTGGGATGTCATTTCCTATGAATAGTATGTCATCCACATACAGTACCAAAAAGCTGACTATGCTCCCACTAGCCTTGATATAGACACATGATTCATGTTCACTCCTTGAAAAGCCAAATTATTTGACTTTCTCATCAAAACAAAGATTCCATCTGCGAGGTGTCTGTTTCAATCCATAAATGGATTTCTTGAGTTTACACACTTTATTGGGGTACTCTGTACTGACAAAACCCTCTGGCTGAACCATGTAAACATCTTCAGCCAACTTTTCATTAAGGAAAGCGGTTTTGACATCTATTTGCCATATTTCATAGTCATGAAATGCAGAAATGGCTAACAGAACCCTAATAGACTTAATCTTGGCCACTGGTGAAAAGGTCTCATCATAATCAACTCCCGGAGTTTGAGAATAACCCTTTGCAACCAGTCGTGCCTTATAAGTGTGTACATTACCATCCATGTCGGTCTTCTTCTTGAAGATCCATTTGCACCCAACTATCTTACGATCAGGTACATTGTCAACCAAGTTCCAAACTTGATTGTCATACACGGACCATATCTCGCTATCCATAGCCTCTTTCCATTTAGCAACCTCAGGGCCTGCCATGGCTTTCGTGTAGTTGTTAGGCTCTCCCAGATTTACCAGTGTGTTATCACTGATAAGTGTCTCACCTTCTGCAGTAATATGGAAACCATAATAATGCTCAGGTGCATTCCTGACTCTGGTGGAATGCCTCAGAGGTATAGATTCTCAAGTCGGCTCAACAGGAGTTTCCTCCTCAGGTTGAGGGCTAGGGTTTGAGGTTCCTTCACCACTTGACTCTTGAATTTCCTCAAGGTCAATTTGCCTCCCACTATCTCCTTGGCTCGTGAATTCTCTCTCTCGAAAGAATCATCTTCTTGCTACAAAGACCATATTATCACTGGGTCTGTAGAAGATGTAGCCAAATGATTTATGTGGGTAGCCGATGAAAATACACCTTTCACTTCCGGGTTCGAGCTTATCGTGAGTCTCACGTCTCACAAAAGCCTCGCAACCCCAAATCTTGATGTGGTCTAGATTGGGAACTTTTCCAGTCCACATCTCGTGAGGTGTTTTGGAAACCTTCTTTGTAGGGACTAGATTAAGGATATGGGCGGCAGTCTCTAAGGCATACCCCTAAAATGAGATTGGTAGCGAAGCTCGACTCATCATGGAACGAACCATGTCCAACAAGGTCCGATTGCGCCTCTCAGCTACACCATTCAACTGTGGTGTCCTAGGAGGTGTCAATTGTGAGATAATCCCACATTCCTTAAGATAGTCAAGGAACTCAGTACTAAAATACTCACCACCACGATCAGATCGAAGCATCTTAATGTTCCTGCCCAACTGATTCTCCACTTTTTTTCTTAAACTCTTTGAATTTCTCAAAGGTTTCTAACTTATGCTTGATTAAGTAGACATATCCATATCTACTAAAATCATCAGTAAAAGTCACATAGAACCGATAAGCATCTCTTCTGGCGGTTCTGAATGGTCCACACACATCCGTGTGTATGAGGTCCAACAAACCTTCACCCCTAGCACAAGTGCCAGTAAAAGGTGACTTTGTCATTTTACCAAGCAAACAAGATTCACAACTATCATCTGACTTTAGGTTAAATGACTCCAAGACTCCATCCTTTTGGAGTTGGCCTATGCGTTTCTTTCTTACATGTCCAAGACGACAATGCCATAAAGATGCTTTATCTAAGCTAGTGGAAGAGTCAATACACAATACATTATTTCCTAGATTATCTACAACAGATACAGTTTCATACACGCCATCACAAGGTAATGCTTTAAAATAATGAACATTATTAAAGAAAACATTAATACTGCCATTATTATTATCAAAATAAAAGGTAAAACCTTGTTTATAAAATGCATGAAAGGAAACAACATTTCTTGCCATTTCTGGCGAATAATAACACTTATTCAAATCTAATGTAAACCCACTATTTAGCACTAAGGAATAAACTCCTATCTTGGTGATAGGTGAAGCTTTCCTGTTTCCCATGATCAAGTTTATCTTTCCCTGCTCCACATTCTCACTTCTTCTTAGTCCCTACATGGTTGGGTTTTACTTTCCCATCCTTCACATCTTGCTGGTATTTTGGGCAGTTTCGCTTCCAGTGCGACTTTTTATGGCAATAGAAGCATTCAGCCCCATTAGGGTTAGCAACAAGAGTGACAAAACCTTTCTTGGCTTTTCTTGAAGAGCAGCCTTCAAGGGTCTTACCCTTGGTACCCTTAGAAGGGTTCTTTCTCTTCTTCCCTTTGCCATGCCCGATTGTAAAGACATTGGCCACAGTTGGAGTAGGAGTAGGAGTAGTAACAACCGACTTACCCTTTAGACCACTTTCTGCGGTCTTCAAGAGTCCCTGAAGTTTGCTGAGGGTGACTTCTTCCTTGTTCATGTGATATGTCATGTGGAATTGATCATAACACAATGGTAATATTGCTAACTCCTCGAAGAAGTTCACATTCAGCTTCAGTAAATGGTCCACATACCTTTGCATTTTCTGCATGTGACCCGTGATGGGTTCACCATCCTTCATTCGGGTTGTTATCATGGAGGAGATTATTTCATATCGCTCTTGACGAGCACTTTGATGGTAGCAGTCCATCAAGTCCTGGTGCATCTCAAAAGGATAATACTCCTCATTGGACTTTTGGAGCTCGGCTGTCATGGTGGCCATCATGATGCATGCTACTTTTGTAGCATCTCTTTCATGTACCTCATATTCAGCAAGCTCTTCAGGAATAGCAGTTAGCTCGGGTACCCTTAACTCCTTGTCGAGAACATATTCTTTGTTCTCATATCGAATGACCATCCTGATGTTTCTGATCCAATCACTAAAGTTGGATCCATCAAAGATGACTCTCCCACAAAGATTCATGAGAGAGAAGGAGCTAGTAGGGTTAGAGCCAGAAGCCTTGTTATTGGAAGACATCAGAAAAGAAGAGGGAATAGATTAGATTAGATTTAGGGATAGTCCTTAATAAAACACCCAAATGTAGTATTAAGGCTAGGATCCAACACAATATTTTATAACTTAGAAGAGGGATGCCGTAATCTAAGCTATAAGATATTTGAAGGTAGGTGAATGACGATTCACCAATTTCCACCATGAAAAACGAAATTTTTAATTAGGTTTTAATTGGTTTAGAAACTCCTGGATTCTTTGAGATTCATTGAACTTTCTTCAATGGCATGTTTCAATCTCGAGTGTGCCCTTCAGGTTTTGTGATTGGGATGCCGAGGATCACAAAACAAGGTGTGAAGTAACCATGCAAATTACTTGGTACCCTTAATGTATTACCCCTCAATCGATGTGCTGGTTAACCACACACGCTCCATCGATACTATGATAAACATTAAGTCACCCTTTACCTACCTTGTTAAGTTCAAGTTAGTGTGTTGGTTAACCACACACGCTCCACTAACGACGTAAAAAAAGTGTAAAGTGTAATTTCATGGATTAGCACCTTATTCACATTTTCCTAAAATAACTAAGATTGGGAATTCTATAAAGTTTAGTTACTTTAGTATTATCATTATACTTTTAATGAGAATTTATAAGTCCTTGTCCTACCCGTTCGGCTAACGACCCTGCACCGATCAAGGAAGCGGTGGGTGAGAGTGGACACCCATTAAGTTGTCATTTTATAGGCAACAACCTTATACCCCCTTATAGACCGGCTTCGTGAATGAGGCGGACTAGCGGTAAGACGACTTGATCTTATACATACATACATATATATATATATATATATATATATATATATATATATATATATATATATTATTAACTTATAATATTATAAAGTATAAGGGTTGAATTTTAACTTTTAAAATTCTAAGGGTTGGAACTAAAGTTTTAATCATGACTTTACTTGTTCCAAAACTTGAGGGCAAGTTTTGTAAACTTTCAAAACTTTTCATTTCTTATAACTTATGAAGTTAATTGAGTATTAAAATGAAGACTCTTCATTTTTCTAACTCTTGTGTTCTTTTAATGGTTTTAATTCAAATGTGACTCTTGGTTTTCCATAACTTGAGGACAAGTTATGGACACCATTAAAACACATTATGATCAAGAATTAAACTACCAAGTAGGTTACAAACAATTCCTATGATCATATAATCTTCATAAGTTCAAGAACATGAATATGAACATTTCAAGAATCATAAATTACTCATATATCTTGTAATTTTTTGTTATAGCCATTGTAAATGGATTAGCATAAACATTACACCATCTAAAAAAAGTTTTATAACACCAAAACAGTTTAGGGTAATGTTTCTAGTCCATTTCCAGCAGCAAAAGTCGAAAATCTGCATTCTGAGGCTCCTACTTGTCGAGTGCACGAACCTACTCGGCGAGTAGGATAAAGATACACATGAACTCGGCGAGTCCCCCCATGGACTTGGCGACTTCAGCAGGCAGACATCAAGATTTCGACTTTTTTTCCAATATTTTGCATCAAGTATCAAACAAAAAAACCTAGTCTCTGATACCACTGATGGGTTTTGAGCATTCTAACACTTCCTAAGTGTACATGCAACCCTAATAAACCTTGGATCTATGTTTGACTAAGATACATGCAAATAATTATTTTCCAAGGTTCTTATCCTATCTAGCATGGCATGGGGAACTTGAATCAAATAAAGCTAGTAGAATTACTTACCTTGTAGTTGTAGTTGATTGCTTGGAGTTCTAGAGCCTAGCACCAATAGTGTGGATGCCTCAAATGGAAATCACAAATCACCACAAACTTTGGAACCTTGAGAGAATAGTCACAACTATCTTGAAATCGGCCCTCTACTTTACTCACCACAACTAGTGTAATTTCAAGAACCAAAGCCTCCTTTATATAGTGTGGTGGATTAGGGTTACATCCATGTAAACCCTAATACCCATGTCTCTTCATTTCCATGAGATGCATGTGTTAAAGCTCCATGGAGTATCCATGGACTTTCCAACCAAGCCTAGCCCATTCCAAATAAGCATTAGCCCACACTATATAAATATAAGAGCCCATATTTAATTAGTAATACTTTTGATCTCTAAATTAATCCTAGATTAATTATAGATCAATACGAATTAAATAATATGATCTTATATTAATATATTAAAACTTATAATATATTAATAAATCATAACTTATACTATTCTCAAAAGATTATCCATAAATTGTTCGGGTGAAGTGCAACCTAAATGGACCATGTTGGGTCGGGTCAAGTACATACCAAATATAGCTATGGACTTAGACATTATATCCAACAGGCATTCTCCCAGATCTAGGATCTTGAAGGGCTGTTGTGGCATAAAAGTGAAAACTTAATGCCATTGGAGCCCCATGCAAGCTCTAAGATCTCATCTTGGCCTTTTAGCCCCAAAAGGCCATGCATGGAGGAAAAGGCAAAAGCTTTACGTGTTCAAATGATGTCTAAGGCCTAGATCTCTGTTTGTATGCTTTAGTTTGGAGTTGGATGACTTATGGACCAAGATCTAAGTCCTAAAGATTTAGGGTTTGAGCTAAACTCATCAAATGGGGGTATTAGTGGGTAAAGTTGGAAACTTTACCCTTAAAAGGACATTTTCAGGTTTTATGAGAAACAAGAAGCTTAGATCTGAAGAGTAGGGGCTTAACTCGTTAAGATGGCCCAAATAGACAAAGGAACTCGTCGAGTCCATAGAGGAAATCGATGAGTTGAGTCGAGTTGTCCCCATTCTAAATATGGTAGAACTCGATGAGATTGAGGATGACTCGACGAGTTGACTCGCTTAATTGTGACTATGAGTAGTCGGGGAACTCAGCGAGTCATGGGGATGACTCGACGAGTTGGATCGCAATTTCAGGGTTTTTGATTTATAGAACTCCGCAAGTTGATAGGTCAACTCGGCGAGTTGAGTCAACCCAGAACATTGATTTTGACCAGAATGTTGACTTTGAACAGGGGTAAAATAGTCATTTTACCCTAAGAAGGATTATCATATTTTGACTAAGTGTTATTGTGATAATGATAGTTGGGGAGTCGTTGGAGCAGCCGTCATAGATTCCTCACACGAGATTTCATAGTTAGCTTACGAGGTGAGTTTTACTCCAGTAGGAACGACTCGAAGGCACCCAAGGCCGGCCCGTTTATGTATGTTAGTATGTTCCGGATTAAGGTCCGATATCAGGCGGGGCCCGATGTAGGTTTATATGTTTTTTTCGGGTTTCAATCTAATGTCGGGGAGGTACCCGAAGAATGTTAGTATGCTTGATGTCTTTGTGATTCTTGCATGTGTTTGTATTTGTATGTTTCCGGACTACGGTCCGATGGCATGGCGGTTCCCGATGAATGTTTGTATGATTCTGGATTTCGGTCTGATGTTGGGCGGGGCTCGAGTAATGCTTATAGGTCTATAGTTAACTGATTATGCTCATGTTATGTGTATTAGTAGTTATGCTCGTATGTATGTCGAGCTTTGCTCGATGCCGAGCGGGAACCGATGTCGGATGCGGTCTGATGCCAGGCGGGGCCCGATGCCGGACAAAGCCGATGTTGGGCAGTGACCGATGTAGCAGGGCGGAGCCCAATGTATGTTATATGTGTTTATGTGTATGGTATATGGTAGTTTGGGGAGACTCTTTAAGCTTTGTGCTTACAGTTTTCAGTTTTGGTTTCAGGTACTTCTGCTAGTAAAGGGAAGAGCTCGGGATGACTGCATTGCACACACCACAGCTTTTAGCCTAGGAGGATTTACTTTGATATTTTACATGTGATTTTGATATAGCATTATGATATGATATTTTGAGATACTATTACTTATATTTTTATGAGATGTTTTCGGGTTACCATGGTATTATTGTATAAATGAAAAATGAAATTTTTAGACTGTATTTTTTGGATGTTTCAAAATCACTTCGTGGGCCTACATCCAAAAGAGCCTAATATACTAGAAACAACCCAAAAATAGAAATATAATGGCCCAACAAGCCCCTAGTCTCCTAAAGTCCAAACATGGGCCCAAAACCAAGAAAGCCAAATCTGAAGCCTACATGTTGAGTACGCGAGGCGTACTCAGTCCGTACGCCTTCTGGGGCCAGTACGCGCAGCGTACCAGCTAGGTACGCCCATCGTACTCCCCAGGTACCATATTGTTCCATTAAGTCCTTAATCGATTGAGACTTCAAGCCCAATTCTTAAATTTGATTCCTTAGGATGACTTTTAACATAAAGTTGGAAACTTTACATACATGCATGGCTTAATGGGGCTCAATAGCTCAAAAAGGACTTAAGAAAGTTCTTAATACATGCATGAACCACAAACGTCCATAAAGTTGTATTTTTATGAACATAGGGACCAAAAGGAGCCTAGATCTAACACCAATACTTCTGGAGTAAGTCAAGAAGCTCATCATTCACTCCAAGAACTCAAAATGCATAAAATAACAACATAACTAGATCTAGCACCATGGATCATCAAGATGTGAGCTTTTTGCCTCAAAAAGCTTGCAAATAAGAAGCTAACCCCGGATCTTCAAGCTCAAGTCACCCCTCCAAGAGATTCTCTTCTTCATCTCCTTCACAAACCACCAACAAACACTCTTTAATGTTCAAAACTCACAAAATCACTCTAGGGTTTCGGTTTTAGGGAAAGGGAAGGTGGAGGCCGGTTAAAAATGTCCAAAAGAGGCTATAATGGGGTTTAAATAGGGTGCAAGCTCTAAAAATTAGGGTTTTCTTAATCCGTGCGTACACCCTGCATACTCTCACGTGTGTCCATCATAGGTGGGTGATGCCCACGACTGCCTTAAGGTTAGTACGCTAAGCGTACTCATAAAGTACACCTCGTGTACTAACCAATGACCAATTTTGTAAAGAATTTGCAATTTAGGGTAAAAGGGAAACATACCAAAATACGAATGTTCAATAACTAACATTAGGTTTTTATTTATTTTGAATTGATATAATACTTGCATCTCTTCAAATTAACAATCAAAAGTTTGTTCTAATTATTTACATGTTATTATTTTTCTATCATAATATGACCATATAACTAGATTTAGACAATATTTATAATTATTCATCAAACCACACCAAAACCATCCAAACAGACCAAATCGCACTGCACCGCATAACGCGGTTTAGAACTTCGTGATGCAATCCACGGTTTTCGAAAATCTCAAACCGCACATACGGTGCAGTTTGTGGTTTTTTGACTATAAATTGCACCAAACCGCATCACCCACACCCATATTCTTGATTACATATATTCTTGATTATATCTTCGGCACTTATATTATTGTTTGAGCTATAACAATGCTAATTGAAACTAAGTGTTTTTCTTAATTCAATACTCACCGTCAAGATTTTCAAGATTAAAATGTTTATTATTATAACTAATAACATCTGGAAAAACACATATTCTTATCAGATATTAATTAAACTAACCGTTATAGATGTTAACAAAAACAACCATGTTCTCTTGCTTTTGCAAAAGAAAAAAAAAACCACTTTTTTTTATTAATGGCTCATTTTTGGTCTTGTTTTTTACATCTCGGACTAACCAGAGATATTTAATGTATTTTTTTCTCATTTATACATTTATTAATAGAAAATTTTCTCCAATTTTTTTTTGAAACGACAAATAGCATTAAAAGGACAACAAATATCAATGAGCTACAACAATTAATAAGTACAAAATACATACAGGAAGCGAAAAGAGGAAGTAGAAAACATAAAATACAATTGATTAAAAATGGAGATGATCAAATGTAGAGCAACTCCAAACCGCCCAATCGAGCTCCTATGCTTGCACCACGCGAATGATTGGGCGATAATAGTGTCAACTACCTTTGTTGTTGGGGCTCTAGTCTAATTGAAGACCAATTCATTCTTGGATACCCAAATATTCCATAGAAGACATTCAAAATCATTTTTTTTCTCGGACAGTTGCCTTAGGAAGATGCATATTCAGTAAACTCCTTTATACTAGAAAAACACCTAAGTTGGATCCCGCACCATCGAAAAATATAATATTGAACCTCATGTGTAAAGTTGCAATGAAGTAGTAGATAATCACCTGTTTCGACCTCTTTAGTGCATAGTGAGCAAGATTGAGAAGCCACCGTCACACCCCTAACTTTCGCCACTAATTTATGAAACTTATATTTGAAAGTGTCTAGTATTACTGTTTTTCAATAAAAATATATAATTTTAAGCTATTGTATTGTGTATACTTTTCATTTACTATTTTTTTGAAATATTTTTTTAGAATTTAGTAAAGAACAAAGTATTTTCTCGAATTTACAGAATTATTATCGGTATCGGACTTGTTCTTGAAATTTAAAGTTTTTTTTTCGAAATACTAGATTCTGACCAGAATGTACTTTTTGTCAGAAATTCGGGAATGATTATGCTTTATAAGATTAACTTAAAATATGGTTAACTTGTTAATATGCTTATTTTTGTTGTTATTTGTTTATTTTGTTAAGAACTTAATTTATGATATTAACCAAATATTATATTTCCGAAAAATAGTTGGCTTCATCTAAACCGTGCAGTCGACAAACCTAGTTACCCAACGAAATATTATACGGAGAAAGAGGTTTGACAGTTAAAGAAACGGTCTGTATGTTTAGAAAGAAACATTATTTATTGGGAATCTATCTTAATATTTTGTTTTCTTTAGCATATGTTTAAATTTGAGGGGTCCTTTCGGCAATTTTCTATAGAAACGCAATGGTCAAATATATGTCAACTTGAGTCGTAAAGTGTCTGCGGGCTTCTAGTCCACTTATATTAATATATTGCATCATATGGGAATTAAATATTCATTGTGCATAAGTGCATTGAAAGCTATAATTATATCTTATTTTATATTAGGAATAAAGATACAACTATATCTTATTTTAATATATGGCATCATGTAGGAATAATATATTCATATTTTTAAACATTAAATTTTTGGGTGTAAAGGTTTACACAAAGTTTAAATATTAAATTATTATGAAATCCTTTTCTTATTGTGAACTATGTAAGATGGCATAACAAATTTTGTCACTTTCTGACATAAATATAAGGGACCTTTTCTTCTTAATCATGCATAATTAAAAGGATTAATATAGTGACTGTGATCTATATAAGCATTAATTGTATTGCATATAATATTATTATATAATATTATTAAGGGTATGTTTGGTTCTTAAGATTACGAAGAATTAAGTACGGATTGGAATTTGATTCCTAAGCATTTCCATATATTTGCAAAATGATAAGGAGATTGAGTTTTATAAAAATACATCAATCGAAATAACTAAATTCCTATCAAAATTGTTAAATGTCAAATTACACAAATACCCCTTTGCTTTGAATTAACCATAGAGCCCTGAAATTAACATTTCATCTACAAAGACCTTGTTCCATCTTCCTCAATCTCGTCGAACGATGCAATATATCGGTCAGTTCTTTATTTTTATTTTTTTGTTTATTTTTTATAATAAAGCAATCGTTTGGGATTTTAATAATTTCATTTGTTTATTGTTAATTACATTTTTTCACGCCGTGCATGGTTTCCTGTGCAATTTTTTTTCTTTTTTATTTCGTTTTAATTGATAAAACAATTTCTATCAGAGAAATAAATTATTAAAAAGTTAATTTCAAGATTAAATGCTTAAAAACAATTTAGCACAAAAAGTAAACTAACTTTGTCATTTGTTATCAGTTAAATTCCAACTTTATTGACAAAATTACAAACGGAACATAATTATATAACCATTAGTCAAATTCCATTTCTTTCGAATTCTTATTATTTTAACAAATTTCAAAGACTATAAGCCAAATTTTAGTGAGTTCCCTCAAATTACCTCACACACACAAACATATAACAACATGCATATTTGGTCGACACTCATCGGACTGAATTACTCTTGAACTCACAACATAAGTCTGGAATATCGTCCCGGTCTTCAGCTTATGTTTGGATTGCTCCCGAGCCCACAACACAAGTCTGGAATGTCCCTCCCGACCCTCAACTTATGTTGGATTGCTCTCGAGTTTGTTATCTCTGCACAAAGAAGTATTGCCTCAACTCAACCACACTATGTCGACATATAGAACAATAAACTATATAACCAACAAACAAATAATCATATAATCAGTAACAAACAACCAGATAGATTTACAAATCACTACAACATAATAACATCCTATATACCATGATACGTCATACAACCTAGTGGGCCGGTATTGGTGCCTTTGACTCCCGAGTATAGTGAGGAAAACTCACCTCAATCAGCCATCAGAGAAAACACGAGCTAGAGCTACTGACCCCCGAACTCCTCACGCTATCAACTCACCCAAAATCCTTAAGTCAAAACCAAGGTAAAAACATCAAATAGACAAGTTCTTAAACTAAAACTAACGCTTGTAAGGATAAATGACAATTTTGTCCTTCTTGAGACCTACCCTAACAGTTGACCAAAAGTCAACAAGTCAACGGTCAACTTCGTTGACCTATACGTTGCGTACTCTAGTTCTACGCATGACATGGAGCTTTATTCCAGAGTACGGGGTTCAACCAGGCTATGTGTTGCATAACCATAAGTATGCCCTACGTACGCCTACAGATCCAAAACTTCACATTAAGAACTTATTTCCTTAAGACCTTTCACCCAATACTTAGATATAATCCTAATGAGCATTCTAAGTCATAAAGTTTCCAACTTTTATGCATTTGCATGGCTAAAAAGCGTCTAAATCCAATACCATAGCTTATTACACAATACCAAGCTCCATGTCTCATTCATGGATGGAAAGAAGGGACCAGGATTGCATGTTTATGACTCCATGCACACAAAAACATATGAGAAGGCTACTCATAGGGTATGGAGTAGCTCATACCCAACTAGACCAAGAATACGGGATAAAAAAGGACATAAACCTAAAAGCTCACAAGATCTATCAATATATTCATCAAGTTATAAACTTTATACCTCCTGGAGAGTGCTTATGAGATACAAGTCTCAGGTCTACAAGGCTTGAAACTTTCCAAGCGTACGACAACGCGTACTAGATCTCCTAGTCCTTCACTTGACTCACATACTTTTGTGAACAAGGAATTAGTCTTAATATCTCAAATACGAAGGTTCTCATTCATCATACAATACCAGCTGCATGATTCCAAGTTTCTGTCCAATTGAAACTTGGGTGATGAGAATCATTCCTTATTTGGAAATTTCTGACACTACCACAAATAACATAACTAAGAATCACAACCTTTTCAATATTGCTATCAATAGAAACATACAAATATCAATTTTCACAAATGACATTGGAAGGATATATAAATAAGACAAAAAAAAAATATTTTATTTATAAAAGTGCGGAAAAACTTGTCATTACAATGCAATTACAAATGAAAACTATGTTACTAAACATTTCTAAGCATTCTATCCTAACTCTTAAACAGTAGCTCAAAATCTGATCTTCGAACCATTCGATCGAAATCCATTTCTTCGTGATCAGAATCAACTCACTTTTCCTTTAAGTTTCCTTTCTTTTCTTCGATCCTACAAAACATCAAAATGTAATCATATCACATCATGTATTAAGAATCTACAAATATGAACTTAATAGAGTTAGATAGTGGATTTACCTGAAGCAGAGCCATACATCTTGACTCTCCCATCTTCTCGATCCCTCAGGTAAATATGGCAGCTTCACATACAATTCCCCTTCTCTTGGCAGTAGAATCAACTGAAACAGTACATGGGACAATCTTAGATTCAACCTTTCTCTTTACCATCCGGTCAAACGGTTTGACCTTGGCCAATACATTTCCATAGGGAAGAGAAGAATTTTCTAGACTTCCAATGTTGCCATCGTCGATATCCATGGAAGTTTGGGAAGTTGACCTACCAGTCAAATTTGCTTTGCCAGTGCACCAAATCATTGTTGATTCAGCAGCAACAAGCAAATGGGTAAGATCAATGAGGGTCACGTCATGGTCCATTGTATAGTACTCTCTAAAGAACTCACTATATGCATCAGGAAGTGATTGAAGAACCAAGTCAACAACCAGCTTCCTTAAGATATCGACACCCAACATTCCCATTTTGTTAATGTGTGACTTCATCTCCAAGACGTATGCACACACAGACTTTCCATCTTTGTATCTGCTTGCCAACAGGGCTTGAGTGACCTTGAACTTTTCAAGTCTCCGAACATGTGGGTTAAGGAGAACTATAGGAGGAGGTGGAGGAAGTGAAGCATGATTTCCGTTTCCATGATCCAATCATGGAATATCATCTTCATATGGAAAGCTTTTTCCATAAGATTCGGGAAGACCATAGTTGTTAGAATTTGACATCTACAAAATGGGAGAAATTCAAGTTAGTTGATTCAATCCTTAATATAACACCCAAATGAAATATTAAGGATAGGATCCAACACAATATTATACAATTCGGAAGAGGGATGTCGTAATCCAGTTGCAGAATATTTGAAGGTAGGTAAATGACGATTTACCAAATTCCACCATGACTAACGAAATGGAAAAATTAGGTTTTAAATTAATTGAAACTCCTAGATCTTTTGAGATTCATTGAACTTTTCAATGGCATGTTTAATCTCAAATATACCCTTTAAGTTTGTGACTAGTATACCGAGGATCACAAACAAGGTGAGGATAACCATGCAAATTAGCTTGGTACTGTAACGACCCAAAATCACAACTAAAAATTTCTTTTAAAAGATTACTAAAACCATATTTATAAAAACGTATCATAGGTCATAACATAATTTTCGAGTATTAATTCAAAACATAATCTCATTATAAGAATAAAATATTCCCAGGCTAACTGACTATGGTGTGTGCACTGCAACCTCTCCGAGCTCCTCTTTTGAAAACTGAGTACCTGAAACCAAAAACTGAAACCGTAAGTACGAAGCTTAGTGAGTTCCCCCAAACTACCATATACCATACAATAACATATAAAGCACATACTGGGCCTTGCCCACTGCATCGGACCGAGGTCCGGACTATCTGGGGCCTTGCCCCTTGCATCGGACCGCAGTCCGGAAACTGACTGGGACCTTGTCCCTTGCATCAGACTGAAGTCCGGACTAACTGGGGCCTTACCCCCTGCATCGGACCGAAGTCCGTAAACTGACTGGGACCTTGTCGCCTACATCGGACTGAAGTTCGGACTAACTGGGGCCTTGCCCCCTGCATCGGACCGAAGTCCGGACTAACTGGGGCCTTGCCCCTGCATCGGACCGAAGTCCGAAAACTGACTGAACATAGCATAACATAAACACATCAACTAGCATGAACACACATATACTGCATACTGCATCGGGCCGTAGCCCGGAACACATAACACATAAATCCTGTCTGAGCCACGAAGGCATCAAACATACTAACTACTGCATCGGACCGAAGTCCAGAAACTACTGCTAGCTAAACGGGCCGGCATTGTGGCCTTAGACCCGTTCCTACTGGAAGGAAACTCACCTCGAAATGTTGATTGCTGAAAACTCGAGTGAAAGATCCCCGACTGCTGTCCGGCTATCATGACAGGTCAAACACTAAATCAAAAAGGGGAATCTTTTGATAGGTAAAATGACTACTTTACCCCTACTATGGTGTGGGTCATAACCAAGGCCCAAAACCTTTAATTCTTCCAAGTCCATCAATGGCCCATTAAAGGCCTACTAATGGCCCAATTATACTAAATTGGGCCTACTTCACATATGGCCCTTCCTAAGCCCAAACTGCCCTTGGCCCATAATCTGACTTCTACTGGCCCACTAAGGCCCAAGGACCTATAGTCCAAATCACAGCCCAAACCGAGGCCCAAAAGCTCAAAACCCAACTCTGCTGAGTACGTTGGGTCTACTTCATTGTACGCTAAGCGTACTGGCCTGCTAGCGAGTACGCGGGGCGTACCTTCACTTACGCTCGGCGTAATCATCCTGTCAAGGCACTTTTCCATTAAGTGCTTAATACCCCACACCAGAGGCTACTAACTTAGATCCAGGTCCTTACTGATGTCTTAGTCCATAAAGTCACTAACTTGGTGACTTGCAATCCACCAAATACACTCAAACTCAAAAAGGTGACCATACACTTCTAAACGCAAGGCTAGATCTCATGCATGAGCTCATTGGGACCATAAAGATCGGAACTTTACTGCTTATGGGACTCATATGACTCTAAAGGAGGCAACCCTGGTCTTAGAAACAAGCTTAAGTCATAAAGTCCCAATCTTGGGACCAAAAAGGTCCATAAACTTGTACTAAGGAGATCTAAGAGGTTAATCATCAAGCTCAAGACTTTTTACCTTGCAGAGGTCCGAAATGAAGCACTTATCCTAGATCTACAAGCTCTAGCTTCAAAGGTTCCTCCTTGCCAACCTTCTTCTCTTTGCTTCCAAGCTTTAATCCACCAAAATGGGTTCTCCAAGGTCAAGATCTCATAAAATGAAGGTAGGGACGTTCTAGGGTTTCTTCTGAGGTTGGGGAGGTTGATATGGGGGCTAGGGTTGGAACCATAATGTCCTTTATATAGTGCTTAACCCAAAAATAGGGTTTTATGATCTTTAGCGTACGCTAGGCGTACCTCCACGTATGTTGGGCGTACGCCTTGAACACCCGCGACCAACTTGCCCCATTACGCTGGGCGTACCCACGCGTGCCCAACATGCATGCATGGTCTTCCATGCAAACTTTTCTCTATAAGGGCCATTCTTGCCAAATCTTCAAAGTGTCATAACTCCTTCATTCTAGATCCGATTCTGATGAACTTTATATCCACGAAAAGGTGGTGATAAATCCTAAGATTCCAACACACTCTGGCCCGAAAACTTCTCGAATAACACCTCTAAATTTAATAAAGGACTAAAATGCCCCTGGCCTTCGCCTCTGAAATTCCATAAATGAATATTTTAGAACAGGGCGTTACAGGTACTCTCGAAGACGTATATCACCTAATCATTGTGCCGGTTAACCATACACGCTCCATTGATCTATGATAATCTACGAGCTACCCATTGACATCCTTCATTGGTCCCATATTAGTGTGCCGGTTAACCACACACGCTCCACTAACGACCAACAAGGTGCAATGTGCAATTTCATGGATTAACACCAACTCCACATTTTTCTTAAAGTAAATAAGATTTGGGAATTTATAAGAGTGTTTAGTTACTTCGTACTTCATTATACTTATAATGGAAGGTTGTGTCCTATCATACCCGTTCGGCTAACGACCCTCCACTAGTCAAGAGTGCGGTGGGTAAGAGTGGATACCCAATGGCGGTCATTTTACAGGCCGCTTCTGTAACAACGTAATTTTCAAAACAAATTTTTTATTTTTCATCAACCAAGTTCACATAAAAATGCTCTCAAAAATATCCAACAGTAGTTATTGAAACATAACATATCCCAAGATCATAAAATCAAATCCTCTCTCTAGTGTGTACGGGTCACGCCGGCGCCTTTCCACGGTCCTCGCTAGTACCTGAGACACGTAACACAACAACTGTAAGCATAAATGCTTAGCGAGTTCCCCAAAATACCGCATACAACACATACGCCACTCGAGGCTATAATACGACCCTCCGGTCGATGTGTCTCAGCGGGACCCTCCAGTCCCGTAGCCCTTTGGACCCTCCGGTACGGTCATAGCTCGTTGGACCCTCCGGCCCGGTCTGTATCGTTGGACCCTCCGGTCCGGTCTATAACATCATACAACATACATATAATATATAGCACATAATCTCATACATAACACATAAGACCCTCTGGTCAACATATAATACCACTCTAAGTAACATATAGTGAGAAGACTCACCTTGTGTAACTCGGTAACCCGAAATCCTTGAACTCAGCGAAATAAGACCTAGCCTCCGCCTAATCATATGATATAATCTCATATCATCAACAATGGCTCCTTCTTCTCCTTCTTCACCTTTAAAGGACAACCTCAAGCTCAAAAACTCACACACAAGCTAAAGCACGAATCTCAGCTCTTCAAGGACTCTCTCAAGGGTGTATGGTGGCTAGGGCAAAGGACTACACGTTCCTTTTATAGTGCAAGGCCATCACTTAGGGTTTTGCATCTGGGCCGGTTACGCCCTGCGCGAGTATGCGCGACGTACCCCTAGTATGCCCAGCGTACTCACCCACTACACCTTCCACTTTAAGGGAGTAACTAGCCAATTCTCCAAAATAAAAGGGTTATAATGCTAACCTGGATTTCGGGCTGTTACAGCTTCCTTAAATACCCTTATACACCAGCTTCGTGAATGAGGCCTACTAACGGTAAGACTGACATTTACTCCTACATATATAATATTAAACTTTTAATTCTATATAGTATAAGGGTGTATTTTATACTTTTAAAATACTAGGTGGTTTAATCTATTAATAAACTAAAATTTTAATTTGATTAATCTTAAACCATATAATTATGGATTTATTAATTATCTCTTTTAATTAAACTCTTAATTAGTTTAATAAAACCATAAGGGTGTAATTTGAAAATTTCAAAATACTAGGGTTTTAGAATTTAATATTTCAAAATTAATACCTTTTAATTAAATTATATATTCCAAAACTTGAGGACAAATTTTGAAGATTTTCAAAATACTTGGGTTTTACTATTTAGATTTCAAAAACTATAACTTTTAAGTTCAAATTTAAGCTATAAAACCTAAAGGGTGTAAATTGAAACTTTTCAAACTTACTAGGTCAAATATTTGAATCATAATAATCCTATATTGTCCATATTTAACCATATCCACCAATTTTGATAAGGATAAACATATCAATCTTGAAAAAACGATTTTAGGTAAGAAAAACGAGTTTTGGTAATTATCCTCATCAAAAAACTCCTCAAAAATCGAAAATCATGTCAACAGCACCATGGACTCGCCGAGTCCACTGATGGACTTACCGAGTTCATGCAACTCGTTGAGTCCATTAATGGACTCACCGAGTCGGCTTCACAGACAGCAAAAATTTGACTTTTTGATCCTTTGGCAGTTCACTTTTGCATCTATTCAACTAGAAAAACGACGGAGACTCTGATACCACTGATGTGCTATGAACATAACATCAATCCTATGGTGTACATGAAACCATAATGAATTTGATCTAGGTTTTTCTAATTTGAACATACAACATTGAATACCAAAGCAATAAATATAAGTCCCAAATTTTCTTGATGCAACCCGCCTCCAACACCCTGCCTAGTGACTCTAACCCTTTTGTCCATCACTCCAGCCACTCTTGGTGCTGGTCACTACTATTGGTACATAGTAAATGCTTCTTCTTTCCATACCTTAGTGCTAAGCACCCGTCCCAGCGAATGGATCAGACAATCCTTCGAGTGAAAGATTCATCCCTGCAACGGTTAAGACTCATGCGAGAGCTGCACAACAAGGTCAAACCCTCCCCTCTTAGATTATCCAACCCTGTTGGGAGAAGCGTAGCACCCTCTGTCAACTTGCTAACTCTTACCATACTTCCCTTATCGTTACTGCCTCTTACTGAAAATTATGTTGCCCCTCATCCGCCTACCGGATGCACTGAGACCACCCCGGTCCAACTTGCCGATATCTGGGTTACTGGTCTCCCACCGATCACTACACCCCATCGCAATCTCCTAGTCGCTTCCAGCGACTTCTGAAGACACTTCAACTACCTATAACTGTTCTATCCCCTCTGCCACCCATACTGAATCGATGTTGCTGGAACCAGCCTGCTTATCTCTCATCTGACTACTCGACTTCCAATAACTCGAGTCTTCCATCATGAAAGAAAGGCTACCTGCCTAATTATCCTTGCAGATCACATATACATGGCAGATGACTCAACTGATCCTGCTGAGAGGGACTTGCCATTTCCAAATCAACCAACTATACCGTCAGCACTTGCATTCTGACACAAATACTAATACTGTCCAAAACACTGAAACTATCAGAAACTCTAAACTGCCTGAAACACTGAACTGATTGAAACACTGAACTGCCTGAAACACTGAACTACTATATGGCTGCTTCCCAAAATATCTCGAGACCTTCCTGTTCTCCAATCATTCGTCGGTAATCTGCAACACCGAGTTCCAACTCAACTGTGGAGCCCAAGGACTCCTTACTTAGTCGTTCCTATGACTTCTGAACGAAATCTTTCTCTGGATCTAGTTTCCACTAGTCATCCTGTCACTGTTATCCTAACAACCTCCCGATTCCACCGACCGGGTCCATACGTCGAATCCTGACATCATCAAATCCAAGACTAAAAATGATGGCTCCCAGACTCACGGTAGCCCTTAACATACACAAACCTAAGCGGTCCACTGCTTTCCTGATCTCATAACTGTGGTGACGATCTAACTATCGAATCGTCGGTTTAACCATAACAGAACCATTTGGGAAATCCAAAATCCAACCCGTGGATTCCCATATCCTCACTTCTGCACCCGAACTGGTGGGTACTACTGCTTCCCTTGCGTCCAAACAACGCGCTCATGTTGGCTAATAACCTGACGAATGCTATGGCTACATCCTCAGGCTTACAACTCCCTAATACTATCTGGCTGCTAGTGAATGCTACGACTACCCCCGCAGACTTACAACACTCTACTACTATCTGACTGCTAGTGTATGCTACGGCTACCCCCGCAGACTTACAACACTCTACTACTATCTGACTGCTAGTGAATGATACGGCTACCCCCGCAGACTTACAACACTACTACTATCTGACTGCTAGTGAATGCTACAGCTACCCCCGCAGACTTACGACACTACTACTAGCTGACTGCTAGTGAATGTTACGGCTACCCCCGCAGACTTACAACACTACTACCTGCTGACTGCTAGTGAATGCTACGGCTACCCCCGCAGACTTACAACACTACTACTACTAACTGGTTGTTGCTGGAAAAATGTTGCGGCTTTTCCGCCACTCTACCATGCTCTGCATGCTGTCTCTGCTACTGACTACTAACACGGAAGCATCTCTTGCTAACCGTTCTCAAGATCCTCATCCCGACTCACTAGAGTCCTACCGGCGGTCCTCCAACCTGGATTCCCAACTAGCTACTAACCATCTCGATTACATGAACTAAATGTTGGGAAGTTCCTCAAACTCCCAATCTTGAACTCCTCAATCCATCCATCGCTGTGCTACTATTTTTTCTTCTCAGAGGCCGCATACTCATTCTGGGTCTGTGTGCTCTTATCCTTGTATACTCGGAGGGTTCTCCCCCACTTGGATCCGGGTAACTCCTTACTGCTCACTGGTCGAAAGTATTCCCCAACCTTCCTTCCATTAATAGTGCGATCTGCTGTCCGCCAATGTTTACCTCTGTTAGCTCTCCAACTAACTTTTACCAGATCCGAACCATCCTTGCTAACTAACCGAGCACCCTTCAATCCTTAACTACACTTGTTTTAATGACTGCATCCCGAGATCCTATGTTTAGGGTGAACATCTCTAACCCACTTCCTTACCGACCGCTAACTACTCCACTAGAAGCTCTGGATTGTCACTACTGAGAATATAATTGATCATTACCCGACTAACACCTTCCGCAAGTAGTGAGGCACTACTGACTCTTACACATACATGCTACAGTTACTGTATCCGAAGTAACTTGGCCTAGAGGGGACGACTTCCAGCTATCATTCTAACATCCAAGGTATACAAATGGCATACCTTGGATCCAATTGATGGTGTGGAACCCAAATTAGATGATGCAAGATCAAAATAGAGAAGAAGGAGAAGAGGAATTTGATGAATCTCTATGTATTGATATGATTAGAATGATGTTCCTTACACAAGATTCACACACACACTTACACCTTCTCTCTTTTCTCTCTTAGTCGTACAAACTCTCCCACCTAACATCTATTTATATGGAACATGGTCCGTGAACAGGTTCGCGACTGTAAACACCCACCTGCGTCGTGAACAGTTTTCGGTCCTAGTTGGAAAATTACAATTGCCTAGAAAATCAAAGTATAAACCATATTTTTCACCCAAAAATATCTCCCTTGGTTTATAGCTTCCTTTTCTTTGACCCAACAAGCTCCCCCTAAAAATGTAGCTGGCTTTTCTTGTCAATCTTCATTTGGAGCTTGGCTTCAGCTTTTTTGTCTTCAATTTCTTCACGACTTCAAGATGAACTTGATGAATCTTCAATAAAGGACTTCATCTTGAGCAGTTGGGCATTTCTTCAATATTTGACTTTGAACGCATGTTGGGTGTGGAGGCATCATGTAGAGATTCTTGAAAAATGGCGCTTTCAGCTTGAGAATCTTCAGAGAGAACGAATCTTCTGGATCACTTCAGCAGGTACATAGATAGCAACAAATTGATTGAGGAGGCTTCAGTGCAATCTGCCACATAATCTGCAAGTGCAGCTTCACCTTGCTTCTGGGGTTAAAACATTGAATGTTGAAAGAATAATCTTCATTTCTAGTTCCTTCGAATGAATGTTCTTGAATGATCACCGATGCATCTTGAGAAGTAACCGTGACTAAAACTTCTTTGTGGATCACAGAAAGAATCATAAAAACCCTTCTCACCACAGTTGTTCAAGGATGAATCCTTGGCTCAGAAAGAGACTTATCGCAACATCTGTGTGAACTCGGAGGAACGCACTGCGATTTGTTGAGTATCGGAGAACTACTCGTGGATAGTTTTGATGTTATCCCCTTTATATCATTGATCATAGATCTCAATATAGTTATCAAGTTAACGAGTTAACTTGGCCCTTGGCGAGACGTTCAGCAATATCTGTTTCCCTGTTGGGTGAATCGCCCTAGTGCCGTGACAGTTCTTAGGTAAAGAAAGCTAACAAAACCAATCTGAAAATTTGTACCGTTTCAGTCTTTTAATTCCTTAGATACGATAGTTCTTTTAGAAAGAAGCTACCTGACTAGCATTTTGTACAATGTCACACCAGGTATGAGCCATTATCCGTCAATTCATGGGTGAAATCTAGAACATTGAAAATGTTCACTGTCAATTCAGAATTAAATAGTTTTGGATTTTGGGTTTCACTTAGAGTCATGGTGACAACGACATCTAAGATCATAAACACAGACTTTTAACCATCAGCTGAGTTGTTTTATACTCGGACCTCAAGGGGTACCGGTACTTAGAAATGATTTGATGGAGAAAATTTTAGATATGGGTGAAGAATGGTTGGGTGTTTCACATTGGTGATGGTGAAAATGACCTTTGATCATTAACATTTGATGCAAAGACTCCTATTAAGACTGATATATGTCTCAATATGGTAGAGTCTATCACTCGCATATGAAACATCCGTCAATTCCTTGTGAAAGTAGTGTGAAGTGTAATAACCGTCAATTCCTTTCCACTTTTAGGTTTCTTCTCCTTGCTCAGAATATTTCGATACATACTCCTTGAGTCTCATCTTCTCCTGAATTCACTTTTCAAAACAAATGAAAATTTTTGAGACAAACATTAAAAAAAAAGTAAACTTAGCACACACAAAAACACTATTTTTTGGATTTTTGATTTTTCTGAAAAAAAAAATAAAAACATAAATGAAAATATTTTTATATTTTTGAAATTTTATAAAATTTTTTGTTTTTTTTAATTCTCCCCCCTAAATTTGTACATATAAGAAAATATGAAAATATTTAACCAAAAACAAAAGTAAAATACAAAATGTAATTTTTTTTTTATAATTTTTGATTTTTCTAATTTTTTGTATTTTGATTTCTCCCCTTTAAATTGAGCACGGGGAAGAAATAAAATAAATGCGCAAAAATTACAAGAAATTTGTCTTTAAAATGAATCATTTTAAGAAAAACTCAGGAGTATTGAAAGAATTAAAACTGAAAGTCAGCAATTGAAGACGCAAGCAACAACGAATTCAGTCTTAGCTGAGTTTCAATCTCGGAACAGATCCAACAATTCTTCACATAATTAAGCACAAACCCCATTTGTGATCCTTTCCATTCTTCCTTTCCTGCAAAGGACACATACTCTCACTTAAAGTTCTGAGTGTTGTACAGTTGAGAGATGTCCCCTATCATGTGCTTGGAACAATCACTATCAACAAACTGGAGTCTGATGATATTCCTCCGTAGCCGCTCCAGCACAGTGTGTGGGATTAGTTGGTCTTTGGAACCCAGTCCATTTTGAAATTGGGTCAACCTTTGTCATCCTTGCACGGTACTCTCTTCCATGACATATCCTGTTTATCACAAACAGAAGATGAAGAAATATTAGAGTCATTAGGTGATTTGGGAGAGTGAACCTTCGGAACCCATCTATATTCGAGTTTAACCCATTTCTTGTTTGATCGAATGGGTGTCTCAGCACTTGATTTTGAACTTGAAGCCGATCGCCGAGATGACTTTGACCTAACTGATCTTGGTTTCACTGGAGCATCTGTTGGATTGGACTTCTTGTTTTTCATTCCCTTCTTGACTTTGGGATTTTGATTCTTGGCCTTTTGCGCGTTCCAGTCACCATTTTTGAACGTGGCCTCAAAGGGATTCTTTTGAAATATCTCCCTGATGCATTTTGCCAGCCTTGTGCGTACTAGGGAACGTATGTGCAATTTGGACAGTTTCAGGAAATGTGTCTAGGTGTTCCACAATGAAAAAATGTCTTTTTCTTCACATAGAAATTGTTTCTTCTTGCCCCTGGTGGGGTTCCCATGCCTTGTCTCTTATTGTTCCCACAAGCACAGTTGCAGCAGGCACTCAGATTTGCTTGTTTTAGTGGCATGTATTTAACAACAGCACGTTGATCAGAAGCAATAGATTCAGAGTTCAAGGAGTCGTTTGTTTGTTCAGTAGTGTTCTCCTTGTTCTCATCCTCCACTACTTTACCTGCACATGAAGTAGAAGCATCAGAAACATTCACCTTAATAACCTCAATAGGCCTAGATGGTTCAGTATTAACTGAAGTTGGTTCAGTTTTAACTAAAGCTAGTTCAAGGAGTGGGCCAAACAGAGTTGGTGGCTCTACCTCATTAGTCTCAAGAGGTGGGTTATAGTTGTCATTGAAAGGAGGTGGAACACTGTGATACCCTAACCCCTTAGATAGATTCTCTTTGAATGTTAATTTTTTTTCAATCATTGTTGCAACTTTTTCACTTGACACATCATATTTTTTAAAATGGAAATCAGCATTTTGAAAACGATTTTTCAATGTGTTGAGTTCTTCAGTTACAGCAACAAGTTCTTTCTGAAGATATCTATAATTGACACACTTGTTGGTATAGTCCTCCTGTAGTTTCCTGAAGTCCTTAGTCTTGGCCTCTAGTTGTTCTTTCAATGGTTTATGGCCTTTCCTAAGTTGGTACCCCTCCCTTTTAAGGTCCTCGTTCTCCCTTTTTATTAATTCAATTTGCTCACGTAAAAATTTAACAGTGTTAATGCAAGTTTGAGAACAAGAAACTTCATTGACCGGAATGTTTGAGGAACTCATTGTTTTAAAAAAAAATTACCCTTTGACTTAAAAACTCACAATTCAACCTTAAAAGTCAAATTTAAAATGTCAAACTTAAAAGTCAAACCGAAAAGCTCAATTTGAAAAGTTGAAAGCTAAACGAGAAAGTCAAAGTTTAAAGTCAAAGGTCAAACTTAAAAGTCAAAGTCAAATTTTTAAGTTAAAAGTTAAAAACTTTGGGTTGAAGGTGAAATTTTAAGATTGTTAAAAAAAATTAATTTTTGGGCAAAATATGTCAAAATTTTGAAATTAGGTCGAAATAGAGAAGCCTTTTGAATTAAATCTGGAAGGAGTGTAACGTGTTGCTTGCTAGATCAAGTGGTAAGGCGCGTTGGTTGATGAATCAGGTGACTCGAGTTCGAATCTTGGCCACCCCAAAAAAGTTTTTGAATACTGCTGGCCGCAAACTTCGGAGTTCGGACTCTCTGATCGAAGACTTGCTTGAATCACGTACTGGCCGAGAACGACGCTGCTGAGCTGTAAACGCTACTGCGAGGATGGACCGCAAACGAGGCTGACCGTGAACGTGAGAGACCTTGGACCGCAAACCCTTCTCAGTCATAAAAGAACTTCGGACCATGAACCCACCGAAGACCGTGAAAGCTGCTTCGGAGGACCGTGAACCCTTCTTCGGTGGCCGAGAACCCTCGCAGATGACGTGAAAAACAGCGTTTTTGACCACTTTTTGCTCCAAAACTCGATCAAAAACTCGTTTTCATGGAAAATACAAAGAACAAACCCCCAATATTTTTCAAAACACTATCCAAAAACGCACGAATCCTTCACGAAAAAGATCAAATACGCTCCAAATCTACCAAATTGATTGATACAATCCAGGCTCTGATACCAATTGTAAAACTATGAATCTTCAATAATTTGATGATTAGAATGAAGTTCCTTACAAGATTCACACACACTCTATTCCTCTCTCTAGTTTCTCTCTCTAGGAAACCTTGATGTTCACACACTTAAGCTCCTCTCTCTCTTGGCCGTACAAACTCTCACATGCACTCTTCACCCTTACAAATATTTATATGGAACATGGGCCATGAACGGGTTCATGACCGTGAACCAGTTCACAGCCGTAAACACCCACTTGGGTCGTGAACACACAACTGCAAACACATATTACATGAACAAAAACTCGATTGCCTAGAAAAGCAAAGTATAAACCATATTTTGACCCAACACCTTATGACTAGCATATAACAATAGAAATTGACATATAAACTAGTTAGAATGATTACCTCAACTTGTTATGTAGTAATAACAAGAACTCCTTGACCTTTGAAAGCTTAGTGCCTCAAATGTTGCACCTCTAATGGAATCACAAACACCCAATGCAACAAGACGACTTAGGAGAGAGGAGAAAATTGGCTAGGGTAACTCCAATAAGCATAGGGCCGATTTCCATATGCCGAAGGATCTATTTATAGTTGAGGCTATTAGGGTTTTATGGTGGAAACCGTAATTTCTTTGCTTAGGCCTCAAGAAATCCATGGAGCCCATCTAGAAATCCCTTGGACGAAATCTTCGTGGACTCTCCATAGAGTTCGTCCAATCCCTTTCTATTAAGAATCCATAGCCCAACTAGCAACTATAAGAAAATTGCAACATCAGTCCCCTTTATTTAATCAGTCTCTTTTGATCACCAAATTAATTCCAAATTAATTTCTGATCACTACTAATTAAATAATATGATTTCCAAATAATATATTAATCTTGTAATATATTAATAAAACCATTTTGAGTATGAATTTATTATTTATATATTAAAATTTACTCTCTCTCTCTCTCTCTCTCTCCTCTTGTCATCTTATCAAGTTGCATGAGTGAAGGCAACCCAAAAGGACCACGCTCATAAACGGGTCAAGTACATACCAAAATAGTTATGGGATTAGACACCTAATCCAACAGTAATAACATCCAAGGAGGAAGAAGAAGATCTTACTTTATTCTTAGTTTGGTACAGTACTATGTTTTTAATTATGAAGTTTATTTGTTTGATTGTTTCTATGAGTAGCTAAATCTAGCTTCTTTTGTTAGCTAGATGAAGCTGGAACTCATGGTTTAGTTATGTCAGTATGAATTTTTTTTAGTTGGTTAATGGATTGTGTTTGATTGTTTATACATAGCATGCTAAATTTGATACTAGATTGCTTTAATTCATATTATGTGTAGTTTAGTGACGATTAATTTGCATGAATTTGATTACCTAGTAATTTAGTGACCATTAGACTATTAGCGCTAAGATCAAATCAATCTTAGGTAAGTAATTAAAGTATTTAAATTTGGTTGTGCTGGAGAACACATATTGTGACCATAATTGTGTTTGTTAACTCAATTTTACATAGCTCCAATCCAATATAAGAATTGATTATGTGTTAAATTATGTACGACCATGCGTAGCTCTACATGAGTTAACTCAACATTAGTAAATTTAGACTCGAATTGCTAATAATATATTAATTGGTAACCAACAGGAATTGTTTATAAATAATAGCTAACCATTGAGGGAAAAGTGGATTCGAACTAACAGAAGTGTTTTAAATATTTGATTGCATAGTTGTGGAGAAATTAAGTATGTCTAAACTTGCAAGATTAGATAAATACCATTTTACTTTTACTTAGAATTTTAGGTTAATTTAATAGTAAGTAGGTTAAATAATTAATTTTGTTCCCTGAGATCGATACCCGACTTTTGTGCTATACTATTTGCGAATGGGTACACTGCCCTGAGTCAAATAGCTAGTAGGATAGTAGGTAAAATTAAATGTAGCTATTAGGATACATCAAACAACAACATACAAAGATGAGAAACATTTTTATGGTAACAACCAACAATGTTTCTTTTATGATGCATATTAAGATGTTTGTGTAACATCCATAAAATTCGTGAAAATTTAAAACTTTTTCAAGCATTCAAAAACCATCATATATTACAAAGTGTTTTTAAAATAGTTTCATATCAGAGTATCAAAGAAATCAAAATTATAAAATGTGAGGAGGTGCACGATCAAGCCTTCGCCTTCCCGTGATCATCCGAAGTACCTAAAACAAAATCCAAAACTATAATCCCGAAGCTTAGTGAGGTTCCTCCAAAATACCAACGACATACAAACCATAACCATATCATAACAAACATCATGCATATAGAGTCTGCAGTACGACTGGACCGCCCTCACTAAGCCTTCAGTCTATCTGGCCCACTCTCAGAACCTTCAGCATGTCTAGTCTGCCCTACCGGGCCTTCAGCCTGTCTGGACCGTTCTTCGGGCCTTTGACCTGACTGGTATGCCCCATTGGGCCTTTAGTCTATCCAGGCCACCCTGGTGTGTTGGCCTTCAGCACAAAGCAGGACCGCCTCAACCCACCCCCATACATACAATCAATACATAGATAATAAATGCTAGCATGTACAAACAGTCAGACCAATCTAACTGATCGCTAATCATAGCATCATCCTATATACCAGGATACCGACCTAACAGGTCACTGAACATAGCATCATCCTATATACCAGGATATAGATCCAACAGATCACTAAACGTAGCATCATCCTATATACCAGGATACAGATCTAACAGATCACTAAGCGTATCATCATGTGATAACCAGGATAACAATCCAAAAGGGTCGACATTGGTGCCTTCGACCCTATTAGTATAGTGAAGAAAACTCACCTCACAATGTCGAACTGAACTGAAAAGATCAAACTCCTGAAACATGGCTCCAAGCATAAACATCTACAACCACCATTGATCCCATTCCATAAATTCCCAAATTACCAAGATACCCTCAAAAGTCAAACTTGGTCAACCCTTGGTCAACGTCAAAGTCAACGGTCAAGGTCAACAGTCCATATTGACCCAACTTGTCGAGTGCAGCTTATAGACTCGTCGAGTTCCTTCATAACTCAGAAAACCATGAAAACCCAAGTCAACTCGTCGAGTTACCAAACAACTCGTCAAGTCCATGCAATGTCCATCGGGAAAACCCTAACCAACTCGTCGATTCCCTTCAGCCCTTTTCTCATTCAGACGCTTTTAAGCGAAACCAAGGCTCCAAACTATTGTAACATCATGTTTCAGAGTTGCTTTAGAATTCCAGGCTCGAGGGTTGTAATATGAGTATCAGAAGGTTATGAAATTTTGAAGGAGAAAGGTTTAGGCCTTCTTGGATATGGATAAGGTGGATCGTGTGTTAGAAAAGGGTCCGGGTTGTACTTTAGGTCCCAAGATTATCAACAAAGGTGTTGGATTGGGCTTTTCATGAATTTGTGGATTTGAGCTCGAGTGGGCTCTAGGATATAAAGTTGATAGAAGGGTAGAGCTTCTCGTTACCTTCTCGTGGATATAAAGTTCGTCGAAAATGGACATCGGGTGATGAAGATATGATGCTTGGAAGTTTTTGGCATAAATAGTCCCTTAAGGAGAAAAGTTGGCATGGAAGGCCATGCATGTGAAATGGAAGCACGTGGGTACGCCCATCGTAAGGTTGGGTTATGCCCATCGTATAAGGGAAATGGTTGTGGGTGCTCCTTGGCGTACGCCCAACGTACAGGAGGTACGCCTAATGTACGTCCAGAGTCCATAAACCCTAAATTAAGGGTGTGCCACTATTTATAGAACATTATAGTTCAAACCCTAGCCTCCATGTTTGTTCCCCAACCTCAGAGAAGCCCTGGAACGTCTCATATCTTCAACCTTGGGTGATTTGGTCTTCAAGAGGGTTATTTTGGTGATGTAAGCTTGGATTTTTCAAAAAAAATAACTTGGCGAGGAAGAACTTGGGAGTTTGGAGCTCATAGATTTGGAATATCATCATCATTTGGAGCTCTTATGAGGTATAAAGTTCATAACTTTACTTAAGAATGCATAGATCTTGTGTAGTGAAGTTTTGGTCCCAAGTTTGGACCTTTATTGTAACAACGTAAATTTTCAAAACAAATTTTCATTTCTTTAAATCATAATTTCATTCAAGACAAACCATAAAATCCAATGTAACATTGTCATAATACAAAACATATCAAATCCCAAGATCAAACATATCCAAATCCGCCTGCGTGTGTGTACGAGTCACGTCGGCGCCTTCCCACGCTCCTCACTAGTACCTGAAACACATTACACATAAACAATGTAAGCAAGAAGCTTAGTGAGTTCCCCAATATACCACTTACACACATACGCCTTTCCAGGCCATACTCCACACGACCTTCCGGTCCATGTGTCTCAGGGGACTTCCGGCCCAACCCGGTAAACCTTCTGATCCTGCCCGTGTCGACCTTTCGGTCAATAACTCCCTGACCTTCCGGTCCACATCATAATGCCTTCCGACCCATATCATAATGCCTTCCGGCCCATATCAAGCATAGCATACATATCACATACATAGCGCATACAAAACAGGCAACTCATAACATACAATGCATATATCTCATAGCATACCAGACCTTCCGGTCACACATAGGTACCCTTCCAGGTACAGTATAGTGAGAAGACTCACCTCGTATGATGTCTAGCATCTCACGTGCTCGATATCTCTGAATCTCGAAACAACGGCCAAGCCTCGCCTAATCACAACTCGTAATCATTCCAAATCATTAATGGCTCTCAAGGCTATACTACATCCCTTTCTACAATCCCACAGAAGGGTAAAAGACCATTTTACCCCTCCCAGACTCAAAAGTCCACATGTTGACCAAAACCCTAAAAGTCAACAGCAAGCAGTACGCGGGGCGTACCAACTCCTGTATGTGGGGCGTACCCTTGCACTGGATCGGGGAACGCGACCCCCCTACGCGGCGCGTACTGGGATTACACCCAGCGTAAATCCCAGTTTCCTACTTTTTTCATTTTAGGTCTTAAACAGTTAAGACATAATCTCACATTCTAGATCTGACAATTCTAGTTCCTCTTAATCCATAAAGTCGAAACCTTTAAACCTTTGCATGGCTATAAAGGTTCCCACACCCTCTAACACCTATCCTTTCTCCTCCAAAAGTCTAGCTCTCATGCATGGCTCAACATTTACGTCCAATATTGCATTTTTATGAACATACAACTCATATAGTCCTGAAATATGATAGATCTAGGCCAATGGAGACTATTTGCTCATAAAGTCTCCATCTTGGGACCAAAAACCCCAGAATTTGGTCCAAGAAGCACACAACACAAAATATAAGGCAAGTTCTAAACTTTATACCTCAAGAAGAAGCTCCAAACTCTGTAGACCTCAGATCTACTCTTGTCTACCAACTTCTAGCTCCTACAATGGCCTCCTCTTCTCTTTCACCACCTTCAAATGGCACTTTGAAGCTTAGAACACTCACATACAAGCTAGGGACGAAGGGAATACTCTCTTAGGGTTTCTTTCTGTGAGATGGTGGCTGAGGGACAAGGCCATCTCATTCCTTTTATAGCCCTCAAGTCATATTAGGGTTTTGCATCTAGGTCGGTTACGTCCGGCGTAACCTTGGGTACGCCCAGCGTACCCGGATGAGTCCACGTACAAAATAAGCGCGCAAGTACGCACAACGTACTCCTTAGTATGCCCAACGTACTCACAAGCCTAGAATTTACATAAAAGGACCTAACATGACAACTCGGAAAAGAAGAAGGGTTAAATGGTTGAACCTGAATTTCGGGTTGTTACAATTCTCCCCCACTAGAACCAGACTTCGCCCTCGACGTCTTATGTCGAAAACAATTTCGGATGCTGCTCCCACATCTCTGACTCTGACTCCCACGTCAACTCGGACCCCTTCCGATGCTGCCACTGAACCTGCACCAACGATACCTCCTTGTTCCTCAGAACCTTGGTCTTCTGATCCCGAATCGCAATTGGTCTCTCAGCATAATTCAGGCCCACATCCACCTGAATATCCTCCAGCGGCACTACCGCCGACTCGTCGGCTATACACTTCCTCAACTGAGACACGTGGAAGGTATCATGAATCTGGCTCAACTCTGCATGTAGCTCCAATCGATAAGTTACTCTGCCTACCCTCGCAATCACTCTAAATGGCCCAATAAACTGGGGCCCCAGCTTGCCCCTCTTCCTGAATCGAATCACTCCTTTCCAAGGAGTCACCTTCAGGAGTACAAAATCCCCAACTTGAAACTTGAGCTCGGATCGTCGCCTATCTGCATAACTTTTCTGGCGACTCTAAGCAGTCAACAACCTCTGTCTGACCTGTTGTATCTGCTCTGTCGTCTAAAGCACTATCTCCGTACTACCCATCACACGTTGCCCTACCTCACCCCATGTCACACCCCAAAACCAAGAACGGCGGAAACGTTCTGGGGCGGAGGACGTCATGTAAGGTAATCATAACACAGTAAATGTAAATAGGCAAACAACATCATCCATTGCATTAAATATATAATTTTAATACATGCGTGTTCTGTACAGTTTTAGACACCAAAAAATATAACGTAAATCAAAATAATAAAATGATGAGTCTTGAGTACGCTCCATCATCTCAAAAGCTGGCATCGGTACCTGTCTACTGATGACCTGAGAATACAAGTTATTTTGAAAGAGTTTATCAGCATTAAGCTGGTGAGTTCATAAGCATTTTAGTGTCAATGTTTGTTGTCAAAAACGTTTGAACCTGTCTCAATGTATAAGTTTGTAAAAGTTTGAATCTCTCAGAAAATCCTATATTTTCTATAAAAGTAACCTTCTACCAAGGCTAAACTGTTTTGTAAACTCGTCTGTTGTAAAAGTGTGTAATTACCCAAGTATAACTATCATTTGTTAAAATATAGTTTGTACATTAATGCTTAAGTGAGATTATCACCAAAATATGTAATGGGTAAATCATTGTAGTACTGTAGCTTTGTATAATAAGAACTACTGTTGTACTAATTACTACTACCTTAAACCGGATTTATATTAAGGTATAATGTGATAATTGCACCATACTATCGACTGATAACAACGACATAAAGAACGGTCGTAATAACGGAATGACGTTTGGCACCCGCAGACCTGCAGGTCCGGCTGTAGCTAGCAGCAAGGTGTAGGATAGTCAATCCAGTATAGATCTATACGCAAACTCAACGCTCTCCCTCCAAGAGAATTCTGGCTACAACTCGGGCCATGACATTTAAGGCATGCTCCGATACAGTGGATCACATTTGTTATCGTATTCTTGCATATGTGATGAAATGTTTCTTGTTCTAGTATAGTTGTATATGTTCTCATAGTATAGTTGTATATATTCTCTTCCTAGTATAGACTCATGAATGAACTGACTCATTGATCTAGCAGTTGTAATAATATAGTTCTGTGTTACCCCGATGGTAACTTGTTAACGGTGCGTCTAGTATGTATGATTATGGAAGTACTTTTATGTCTATATATGTATATTTGATATGTAATTAACATGGAAACGACCTTCGGATGGTCACCCAAAATCCCACCAGACCACATCCAAATCGAGGAAAAGGAAATAGGGTGGATGGCCTTCCTAAGCCCTTTAAACATTATTTATACGTCTATACATATATGGGCATGCAATTTATAATATAAAGACATAAATAAGTATTTATAAAACATTTGAAACATAAGTATTATTTTTAAAGAAAGATTGACTTGATGTCAATCTATAAAACAATTTGAAGGCGTAGATTTGATTAAAACAGATTAAGTATAAGGAACATTTGTTTAAATCACAGTTGCAGTGTAAATTCGAAAAGTAAATGGGTTTGGAAAACATTTAGAAGTAAAACAGTTTGATAGGTAGTTTGAATAGTGATAAAATCATGGTTTCCCTAGTTATTAATCACATGTGCTTAATGCAATCACATGTGATTGAAACAATAACTATAAGTATTTAACTTGTATTCCCCCCCTTGAAAGCATATAAAAGCATTTAGAATATTTAAAAAGGTTGATTAAGGGGTATGAAACTCACTTGATTGATTGAAGAAAGCGAGATGGAAAACCGGGCAGAGTTTCGTCTCGGAAAACGGATTTCTCTCGGGATTCTCGGGAATCTCGGGAGTAAAATCGACCCTCGGGACTTGAGCAAAAAGACCAGAGCTTCGGGTTATAACGGGCACGGAAAACGAGACAAGGTTGTGAGAGAGAGGAGAGAAATGAGCAACATTTTCGGAAAGTCTCGCATCCTATTTATAGGAAGGCTGAACCGCCTCCGAACGCGGGGCGTACGCTCGTACGCAGCGCGTACGCGTACATCATGCATGACCGAAGCCTCGACTGCCTCGGTTCGGATGGGACGGGTTGCTGGGTATGCGGGTCGGATGGGACGGCGGGTCGGACGGGACAGCGGGTCGGACGGGTCGGAGCTTCGGACGGGTCGGACGGGTTAGATTCTTCGGATAGTGCGACATGGACGATCCGAGACCCTCGATCTCAGTACGCGGGGCGTACGAAGGTACGCAGGGCGTACTTCGGTCCAATCCGATGACTCCCCTTCGGATATTACCGGGAATTTATAATTAAATTCATATTTATTTTAAATAAACTTCAAAAATTCATATCTCCCTCATACGAACTCCGTTTTTGACGTTCTTTATATCCACGCGAAGGTGAGACCATGATCTACAACTTTCGTTTAGATTCCATTGGCAAATTCCGAAATTATTTTTATTATTTATTTATTAAAATGACGTGATTAAGGAATTTCTTCAAAAATTCATAACTTCCTCATACGAAGTCAGATTTGGACGTTCTTTTTATGTACGCAAACCTTGATATGATTCCTACTACTTTATTTAATCCGAATAAGATTTTAGGAAGGTTACATTTTGACCTAAATTTGATCGGTTTTACATTACATTGACTCGAAATATCGGGTTGTCACATCATCCCCTCGTTAGAAGGAATTTCGTCCCGAAATTAAAATTTTAAGCAAGTTAGAAATTTCAAATAACTAAGCAAAAAGGTGAGGGTATGTCAGTTTCATCTGATCCTCACGTTCCCAAGTGAATTCCGGTCCTCGCTTGGCATTCCAGCGAACCTTCACGATAGGGATACGGCTTTGCTTTGTCTGCTTGACCTCACGGTCCATGATCTCTACAGGTTCTTCCACGAAGTTGAGGCTCTCGTTGATTTCGATCTCGTCGAGTGGGATTACAAGAGTCTCATCGGATAGACACTTTTTCAAGTTAGATACGTGGAATGTAGAATGTACGTTACGAAGTGCGTCTGGTAGTTCGAGTTTGTAAGCTACGGGGCCGACTCTTGCAAGAATCTCGAAAGGCCCTATGTATCTCGGATTAAGCTTTCCACGCTTGCCGAAGCGTATCAAGCCCTTCCAGGGTGAGACTTTGAGGAGGACTCGGTCTCCCACCTGAAATTCCAAAGGTTTCCTTCGTTTATCAGCGTAGCTCTTCTGTCAGTCTCTAGAGGCTTTCAATCGTTCACGGATCTGAACGATTTTCTCAGTTGTTTCCCGAATGATCTCCGGACCGGTGAGAGTACTGTCGGAAGTTTGCCCCCTGGCTAATTGGGTATCACCCACCTCAGCCCAGCACAGAGGGGATCTGCACTTACGGCCGTAGAGAGCTTCAAATGGAGCAGCCTTGATGCTCGTGTGATAACTGTTATTATAGGAAAACTCGACAAGGGGTAAATGAGTATCCCATGCCTTCCCAAAGTCAATCACGCAGGCTCGCAACATATCTTCCAGAGTTTGGATGGTCCTTTCACTCTGTCCGTCGGTCTGAGGATGGTAGGTTGTGCTCATGTCCAGCCTTGTTCCTAGGGAATGTTGTAGTGATTGCCAAAATCTTGAGGTGAACCTACTATCTCTATCGGAGATAATAGACATAGGTACACCATGTAGCCGTACGATTTCCCTAATGTATGTTCTCGTAAGTTTCTCCATCTTGTCGGTTTCTTTGATAGGCAGGAAGTGTGCAGACTTGGTCAATCTATCAACGATGACCCATATGGTGTCAAGTCCACCCGTTGTCTTGGGCAACTTGGTTATGAAATCCATAGTGATCCGCTCCCACTTCCATTCCGGGATCTCTGGTTGCTGCAATAAACCAGAGGGCTTCTGGTACTCGACCTTAACCTTTGCGCAAGTAAGGCATTTACTTACAAAGGTAGCAATCTCTGCTTTCATATTAGGCCACCAGTATAGCTTCTTAAGATCCAGATACATCTTATCTGAACCTGGGTGGACGGAATACCGAGTGTTGTGCGCCTCGGTCATGACCAAGTCTCGGAAACCACCATGTTTCGGTGTCCAGATCCGGTTCATGAAATATAAAGCTCCGTCACCCTTGGCTTCTAAATTCTTGTCCATTCCTCTAAGGGATTCACTTGACACATTTTCAGGTTTCATGGCCTCAAGTTGAGCCGCCTGAATTTGCTTAGTCAGGTGTGAATGGATGGTTATCGATAATGAATTGACTTTGCGACCAGAATATTCCTTCCGACTTAGGGCGTCTGCTACTACGTTGGCTTTACCCGGATGATAACGAATATCGCATTCGTAATCACTGAGTAGCTCAACCCACCGTCGTTGTCTCATGTTGAGCTCCTTCTGATCGAAAATGTGTTGTAAACTCTTGTGGTCGGTAAAGATAGTGCTCTTCGTTCCATACAAGTAATGTCTCCAGATCTTCAGAGCAAACACTACTGCTCCTAGTTCAAGATCGTGGGTCGTGTAGTTAACCTCGTGTGTCTTCAATTGTCTCGAGGCGTAGGCGATGACCTTACCTCGCTGCATCAGAACACATCCGAGCCCTTGATTCGATGCATCGCAATAAACTACGAAGTCTTCTATTCCTTCTGGAAGGGATAGTATTGGTGCGGTGCACAAGGCTCGTTTGAGCGTTTGGAACGCTCTTTCTTGTTTCTCTTCCTAGTCAAAGGCCACGCCTTTCTGGGTTAGGGTTGTAAGAGGCTTCGCTATTCGTGAGAAGTTCTGAATGAACCTGCGGTAGTAGCCAGCGAGACCTAGAAATTGACGAATTTCTGTAGGCGTCTTCGGTGCTGAACAGTTCTCAATGGCCTTAATTTTGGATGGGTCCACGTGGATTCCCTCTTCGCTTACCACGTGTCCTAAGAATTCGACTCTTCGGATCCAAAATTCACATTTCGAGAACTTCGCATAAAGTTTCTCCTTTCGTAATGTCCCTAGAACTTGTCGTAGGTGATCGCCATGTTCTTTCTTACTTCGGGAGTAGATTAGGATGTCGTCAATGAAAACGATGACGAACTGATCCAAGTAAGGTCGGCATACTCTATTCATCAGATCCATGAAGACTGCGGGCGCATTGGTCAATCCGAATGGCATCACCACGAACTCGTAGTGTCCGTAACGAGTTCGGAAGGTTGTCTTCGGTACATCCTCCTCTAGCACTCGTAACTGGTGATATCCGGATCTCAGATCAGTTTTGGAAAAATAGCTCGCCCCTTGCAGTTGGTCGATTAGATCATCTATGCGAGGCAGAGGGTAACGATTCTTGACCGTCAGTTTGTTGAGTTCTCTGTAGTCAATACACATACGGAAGGATCCGTCCTTCTTCTTAACGAACAAGACCGGTGCTCCCCAAGGTGAAAAACTTGGCCTTATAAAGCCCTTGCTGAGCAGTTCGTTAAGTTGACCAGAGAGTTCTTGCATCTCGGCTGGTGCTAAACGGTAGGGCGACTTGGCTACTGGGGTAGCTCCTAGGACCAAATCGATTCTGAACTCGACTTGTCGTTGTGGAGGCAACCCGGGTAGTTCTTCTGGGAAAATGTCGGGGAAGTCGCTCACTACTGGGAGGTTCTTTAGTTCTTTCGTTTCTAGGTTCGTGTCGACGACGTGAGCAAGGAATGCGTGGTATTCCTTACGCAGGTATTTCTGTGCTTGAATACTTGATATGATGCGAAGACTTGCACCGGGTTTGTCGCCATAGACTATAAGAGTTTCGTTAGACGGAAGGTTTAGATGGACTGCTTTCTCGAAGCACATGATGTCGGCACAATGAAGGCTTAACCAGTCCATGCCAATGATAACGTCGAAACTTTTTATTGAGACTGGCATGAGGTCGAAGTCAGATTTGGACGTTCTTTTTATGTACGCAAACCTTGATATGATTCCTACTACTTTATTTAATCCGAATAAGATTTTAGGAAGGTTACATTTTGACCTAAATTTGATCGGTTTTACATTACATTGACTCGAAATATCGGGTTGTCACACCCCAGCAAATGGGGGTCCGACACCTCCTCCCATACAACAACTCAAAAGGTGGCATACCAATGCTCTAGTGATGGCTTTTGTTATAGGAAAACTCAGCCAAGGGCAAATACGTGTCCCAACTCCCTCCGAAGTCCAATACACATGCCCGAAGCATGTCCTCGAGCGTCTGAATCGTCCGCTCACTCTGTCCATCCGTCTGTGGGGGTTATGCGGTACTAAAATTTAGCCTCGTACCCAACTCCTCGTGAAACTTCTTCCAAAATCTGGAAGTAAAACGCACATCTCGGTCTGAAACAATCGAGATCGGAACTCCATGTCGCGATACCACCTCCCTCACGTACAACTCTGTCAGCCTCTCAGTAGAAGAGCTCTCACTAATAGCAAGAAAGTGAGCGCTCTTCGTCAACCTGTCCACAATCACCCAAATCGCATCGACACCTCTTGCAGTCCTTGGCAATTTGGTGATAAAATCCATGGTAATCTGTTCCCACTTCCACTCGGGAATCTCCAATGGCTGCAACTTACCCTGTGGACGCTTATGCTCGGCCTTAACCTTGTGACAGGTCAAGCACCTCTCCATGAACCAAGCGACATCTCTCTTCATACAGGGCCACCAATATTCCCTTTTCAGGTCCAAAAACATCTTAGTGGCCTCGAGATGGATCGAGAAACTCGATGTATGTGCCTCCTCCATCAAGATGGTACACGTTCCACCCACAAATGGCACCCAAATCTGACCCTGAAAGGTCGTAAATCCTCGACTATCGGTAACGAACTCGGATACCTGCCCAATCACCTGCTCCCTTTTGCGGTTCTCCGGTCTCACGGCCTCCGCCTGGGCCCCTCGAATGGTGTCCAACACCAGAGTCATCATTGTCAATCTCATACAAACGTCTCGTATCGGGGTGCTCTCCACCCTACGGCTCAAGGCATCGGCTACAACATTAGCCTTGCCCGGGTGGTACATGATCTCACAATCATAATCCTTTCCCACATCAAACCATCTCCTTTGGTGCATATTCAGGTTGGGCTGATCCATCAAGTACTTCAAACTCTTGTGGTCCGTGTATATGGTACACCGAACCCCATACAGATAGTGACACCAGATCTTGAGGGCGAACACCACAGCCCCCAGCTCCAGGTTGTGGGTGGGATACCTCGACTCATGAGGCTTCAGTTGCCTTGATGCATATGCTATCACATGCCTCTTATGCATAAGCATTGCTCCCAACCCAGATATCGATGCATCACAGTACACCACAAAATCCTCCATCCCTTCCATGAGTGCGAGCACCGGGGCTTCGCACAACTTCTGGAGAAGTGTCTCAAATGAGATCTGCGGCTCCGGACCGCAGGAAAAAGCGACACCCTTCGGGGTCAACCTGGTGAGTGGGACGGCGATCTTGGAGAAATCCTTGATAAATATCTGATAATAGCCGGCCAATCCTAGAAAGCTCGTGATCTCGGTGGGCGATCTCGGCACCTCCCACCTCATGACCGCCTCAATCTTGGCCGGATCGACCAATATCCCATTCTGGTTGACGAGGTGTCCCAAGAACTGGACCTCTCATAACCAGAACTCACACTTGGAGAATTTAGCATAAATCCTCTCCGATCTCAGAACTCCAAGGATCTCCTTCAAATGCTCATCATTTTGTTCTCTAGATCTCGAATACACCAAAATATAATCAATGAATACGATCACCGATTGATCCAGCATCGGTCTGCACACCCTGTTCATGAGATCCATGAACGCTGCTAGTGCATTGGTGAGCCCAAAAGGCATCACCACGAACTCGTAATGCCCATAACGAGTTCTGAACGTTGTCTTCTGGATATCTTCATCCCGAACTCTCATCTGATGATAACCCGAACTCAAGTCTATCTTGGAGAACCAAGACGCCCCACGCAACTGATCAAACAGATCATCGATCCTCGGCAACAGATAACGGTTCTTGACCGTCAACTTGTTCAACTCCCGGTAATCAATGCACATCCGGTGTGAACCATCCTTTTTCTTGACAAAAAGGATCCGTGCTCCCCAAGGCGAGCTACTCGGTCGAATAAACCCCTTCCCCAGCAGCTCCTGAAGCTACGAGGATAACTCCTGCATCTCTGGTGGCGCGAGGCGATAAGGCGCCTTGGCGACAGGTGCTGCTCCCGAAACCAAATCGATACGGAACTCCACTTGCCTCTCGGGAGGCACACCTGACAATTCCTCGGTAAAAACATCCAGGAACTCGCACACTATCGGAACCTTATCAATCGAACCTGGCCTCCCAGCGGCCATTCGCGTGTCCATCACATAGGCTACAAATCCACTACAGCCATGCTGCAAACTCTGTCTCGCCCTGGCAGTCAAACAAAATGCTGACCCACATTGGGTTCCCTCGCCATACACCATAAGTACTCCCCCACTAGGGTCTTGTATCGTCACAAACTGACGCTCGCAGTCTATAACAGCTCCAAATCGGCTCAACCAATCCATGCCCACTATAACGCACACGTCCCCCATCGTAATCGGGACCAGATCTATCGGGAACTCCATACTGAAGATCTCAAAGATACATCCTTGAATCACATCCGTAGCATACACTGCTCGCTCATCAGCTATGGAAACTCACAAAGGTTGACTCAACGCCTCTCGACGGATACTAATGTGCTGACTAAATGCCAAGGAAACAAATGATCGACTCGCACCCGAGTCAAATAACACCAAAGTAGGTACAGAACTCACAAGAAAAGTACCTACGCATATCATCATATAAGCACAATATCTCAACTCAAAAAAAGATAAATACAGAATACATACCAGCCACAACATCGGGCGCTGTGCGGACCTCCTCCGCAGGCAACTGAAAAGCTCTCCCAAGATCCTTTGGAGCCTCGGCCTTCACTGGTCGAACCTCGATAACCCTAGCAGTAGGCGCAGATCCCTGTGCTGACCCCTGATGCAACTCTGGACACTCGGCCTTCCGATGGCTAGTCTGGTTGCAATGAAAGCAAACCATAAATCCCTTGGGGCAATCCTTGGCGATATGACCCTTGCCGCACTTCTCGCAAGTGCGGACCTTCTGGCCTCCAATCCTCGAATCAGCGGACTTGGTCCGCTTGGCTGCCGGTTGAGACTGAGCCAGCCGCCGATCCATCCTATGAGACTCGGCGTCCTCCCTGGCCTGAGTCTCCAACTCAATCTCCCTCTTCTGGGCATTTTCCTAGAACTCAACAAATGTCTGGTACGTCGAGTTCGACAAGAACTCTCGAATGTCTCTCCTCAGAATGCCCAAATACCGGCTCATACATGTCTGCTCAGTAGACACCTGCTCAGGGCAGAACATCGCCCTCTCATGAAACTTCCTCGTAATCACAGTGACCGAATCAGTACCCTGCTTGAGAGTCAAGAACTCTTGAACCAACCATTCCCTCTCCACCGGGGGAACATACTCATCTCTGAACATGGTGGTGAACCTATCCCAGGTCACCTCTGAGATCTCTGCAACTGTAAAGCTCGCCGTCACGAATTTCCACTAGTCCTTCGGTCCCAAGCGAAGCTGGTTCAATGCGAACCGAACCCTCAGATGCTCCGGACATGAACATGTATAGAAGCATCCCTCAATATCAGCAATCCATCTCATCGCAGCGATTGGATCCTGCGTCCCATCAAACTCAGGCGGCTTCGTCTTGTTGAACTCCCGGAACAACAACGAGTCACCTCCCTTAGGTCTGGCAGTAGCCACAGTTGTTGTAGCTGCAACGGCTGCAACCTTAGTCACCGTGGCGTACCGCTCATTGAAATTCTCAATCAGTGTGGTCTTGATAGACCCAAACATCTTCAGAATCTCGGCCCTGATCGCCGCCGCCACCTCATCGTGGATCATTTGACGAAGCTCCTCGTCACTCACACCGCTCGCCTCAGGTCTGCGGCGTGTCCCAACCATGATGTCTCTGAAATATAACATAATAATATCAAAGACTCGTTCGAGCATGCTCACACTCAATAACTCAACCTTACTTGTTCCTTAGTACCCAAAGGATTCTTACTTAGAGTGCGCACTGCTCCAGTGTCTTCGGTATTACGGGCCCTTATACTACCGCCTACACCGCATCAGTATTCACCCTAAGTCCTCCTCCTTAGATCCCAGATCACAAGTACTCTATATCTCACAGGCATAGGCTACCCTTCGGTAGACCCCTTATCAGCCCCTCACTGCTACCTACTTGCTCTCAAGCATCACATAGCAGCACAATCCTTCCTAGGCTAAGGCATCACAAAATCAGGCCACTCTAGTCCTAATATGAATACCTAGCCAGCTCTAGCATGCATAACATGACATATCATATCTCATAACACATAACGTAAGGGCATTTTATGGATTCACCGTTCGGGTGCTGGCTGACCGTACACACTGTTCTGCTCTGGTTGTCTCAAAATCTCTTGCTTTTTAGAAAAAATTAGTTTTATCGTTTGAAAATTTTCTCAAATCCTCAGTTTGAGTTCAGTTACGCCCGAAGGTGCATCTGAATCCCTCAAACCAAGGCTCTGATACCAACTTGTAACAACGTAAATTTTCAAAACAATTTTTCATTTCTTTAAAACATAACTTCATTCAAGACAAACCATAAAATCCAATGTAACATGGTCATAATACAAAACATAGCAAATACCAAGATCAAACATATCCAAATCTGCCTGTGTGTGTACGAGTCACGCCGGCACCTTCCCACGGTCCTCACTAGTACCTGAAACACATTACACATAAACACTGTAAGCAAGAAGCTTAGTGAGTTCCCCAATATACCACTTACACACATACGCCTTTCCAGGCCATCCTCCACATGACCTTTTGGTCCATGTGTCTCAGGGGACTTCCGTCCCAACCCTGTAAACCTTCTGGTCCTGCCCGTGTCGACCTTCCGGTCCATAACTCCCTGACCTTCCGGTCCACATCATAATGCCTTCCGGCCCATATCATAATGCCTTCCGGCCCATATCAATCATAGCATACATATCACATACATAGCGCATACAAAACAGGCAACTCATAGCATACAATGCATATATCTCATAGCATACCAGACCTTCCGGTCACACATAGGTACCCTTCCAGGTACAGTATAGTGAGAAGACTCACCTCATATGATGTCTAGTATCTCACGTGCTCGATATCTCTGAATCTCGAAACAACAACCTAGCCTCGCCTAATCATAACAAGTAATCATTCCAAATCATTAACGGCTCTCAAGTCTATACTACATCCCTTTCTACAATCCCACATAAGGGTAAAAGACCATTTTACCCCTCCCTGACTCAAAAGTCCACATGTTGACCAAAACCATAAAAGTCAACAAAAGTCAACAGCAAGCAGTACGCGGGGCTTACCAACTCCTGTACGCGGGGTGTACCCTTGCACTCCAGAATCGGGGAACGCGACCCCCCTACGCGACGCGTACTGGGATTACGCCCAACGTAAATCCCAGTTTCCTACTTTCTTCATTTTAGGTCTTAAACAGTTAAGACATAATCTCACATTCCAGATCTGGCCATTCTAACTCCTCTTAATCCATAAAGTCGAAACCTTTAAGCCTTTGCATGGCTATAAAGGTTCCCACACCCTCTAACACCTTTCCTTTATCCTCCAAAAGTCTAGATCTCATGCATGGCTCAACATTTATGTCCAAGATTGCATTTTTTTGAACATACAACTCATATAGTCCTGAAATATGATAGATCTAGGCCAATGGAGACTATTTGCTCATAAAGTCTCCATCTTGGGACCAAAAACCCTAAAATTTGGTCCAAGAAGCACACAACACAAAATATAAGGCAAGTTCTGAACTTTATACCTCAGGAAGAAGCTCCAACCTCTGTAGACCTCCGATCTACTCTTGTCCACCAACTTCTAGCTCCTACAATGGCCTCTTCTTCTCTTTCACCACCTTGAAATGGCACTTTGAAGCTTAGAACACTCACACACAAGCTAAGGATGAAGGGAATACTCTCTTAGGGTTTCTTTCTGTGAGATGGTGGTTGAGGGACAAGGCCATCTCATTCCTTTTATAGCCCTCAAGTCATATTAGGGTTTTGCATCTGGGCCGGTTACGCCCGACGTAACCTTGGGTACGCCCAGCGTACCTGGATGAATCCGCATACAAAATAAGCGCGCGATTACGCGCAACGTACTCCTTAGTACGCCCAGCGTACTCATAAGCCTAGCATTTACATAAAGGGACCTAACATGACAACTTGGAAAAGAAGAAGGGTTAAATGGTTGAACCTGAATTTCGGGATGTTACATTGATGTTGGAATCTCGTTTTTGAGCATAGGGTTGCCACCCTCAGGGCTAAAAGGGTCCCATAAGCAGTAAAGTTTCAATCTTGATGGTTCTAATGAGTTCATGCATGATATCTAGCCCTTGTTATGGAAGTTTGTTGTTGCCTTTTGAGTTTGAGCTTATTTGGTGGATTTCAAGTCACCAAGATTATGACTTTAAGGATTAAGAGGATAATAAGAACCTGGATCTGAATTTGTAGCATCTGGAATGAAGTAATAAGCACTTAATGGAAAAGGTCTTAGCAGGAAGGTTACACAGAGCGTACGTGAAGGAATGCCCAACGTACTTGCCATCGAGTCGGCACGCTTAGCGTACATATGAGTATGCCCCACGTAACTTGTCTGTGTTGGACCTTGTGTTTTGGGCCATGCTTTGGGCTGTTGGGCCATCAATAGTCTGAAGTTATGGGCCAAGGATATATTTGGGCTTGGGGTGAGGCCATTGGAGGGAGTGGTCCCAGTTTAGCAAAGTGGGCCTTTAGTGGGCTTGGGGAGTTTATCTAATGTTGGGCCTGTCATTTAGATTGAGAATTGGGCCTTGGTGGGTCCCAATGGGTTTTAGGTCATTAATGGGTTGGTCAGTAGGCTACCTCTAGACCTATAGAGTGAGAATTGGACTTAGTTCCTAATTGGGATAATTGTGGGTTTTGGCACAGAGTTAGAGGCCAATGTATAACAGCAACATTGCTAGAGGTTGTTCATCATACGAGGTCCACTGAGACACATCGACTGGAAGGTCCCGTAGAGCCATAGCCTCGAGTGGCTAGTCATATCTATGTGGTATTTTGGGGAACTCACTAAACTTCATGCTTACCGTGTTACGTGTTATGTGTTTTAGGTTCTTACCAGGATTGCAGGAAGGCGGCGACTCGATTGTACACAAGAGAAAAGAGTCATGAATGAGGATCCTGGATTTTGATAATTACTTTTGAAAACTAATTTGAAATATGTTATGATAACGACACTTGAGATTTTGAGAATTATTATATGTGATGTTGGTAATTTAAAATCAATAATTTTTTTTGAAAATTTATGGTGTTACAACTGTAGATCCAGCCTCCTAGGGTGTAGTTACCACGTAAATTTGCCAACTTTACGTGCATGCATGGCTTCAAGAGGCTAAAACACCCAAAACTAGTCTTAGGAAGAGGTTTAGAGCATGGAGAAGGGCCAAAGTTTGATAAAGTTGAGAACTTTATGTTCATGAGAGCCTAGAGGAGTCCAGATCTGAACTCCTCACTTCAAAACGTGCTCCATACCAAAAATGCCTCAATAATAAGCTAGAAATGACACTAAACTCTTAAATGAAGAGATCTAACAAGAAAATGATCAAGGTAATGACTTTTTACCTTCAAATGAATGCCAAAACGAAGTAGATGCTGGATCTACAAACTCCTTATCATTCCAAGCTTCTCAATATTCAAGTTTCTTCAAGAAATGCACCAAACACACACTCTTTAGCCTCACACACACACACACTCAAAATAGGAGGTAGCTCGATTATGGTTTGTTTCTGGTCATGAAGGTGGTAAGAGAGGCTGGAGGGAGGACTTAAGTGTTAGGTTTTGAGCATTCTAAAACTCCTAAGTGTACATGCAACCCTAAATACCTTGGATCTATGTTTTCTCTATTATACATGCAAATTTGAACTTTCCAAGGTATTACCCTAACTAGCATACAAAAAATAGATACCTGGATAATAAAACAAGTTAGATAACAAACCTTTTCTTGTAGTTGGAAACCTTAGACCTTTAAGAACTTAGTACCCCAAGTGTTGCACCTCAAATGGAATCACACAACACTACCAACAATTGGAATAACTTGAGAGAATAACACTTGCTTCACAAATCGGCTAGCCCTCACTTCTTATCACTTAAAAGGTGCCATTTCATGAGCTATGAGGCTTCTTATATAGTGTGCACATTAGGGTTACACCATGTAACTCATGACTTTCCATATTCCTCATGATCCATAGGCTTTAACCTCTATGGAGTATCCATGGGTCACTACATGGGTTTAGCCCAACATGAAGAACTATGGATCATAAGCCCACTTTATAAGAATGAATGATTTACCAAATCAATCCCCATTTATTTAATTAGTCTCTTTTGATCACAAAATTAATTCCAAACTAATTCTTGATCAATACTAATTAAATAATATGATTTCATATTAATATATTAGAACTTATAATATATTAATTGATCATAAATATCCTCTTCTCACAAAAGTCTATCCAAATTATTCTGATGCCATGCAACCCAAATGGACCATGCTACTCTCGGGTCAAGTACATACCAATAATAGTTATGGACTTAGACACCTAATCCAACAGTCTCCCACTTGGATAAGTCTAATAACTATTATTGCAAGCATTACTCCAACCCGACTAGCAATCGTAGCTCTAAAATGCCGCTGCCGAACTCTGACCTAGTCATTGACGCGTCCATTAGATAAGGGATCATATATTCCTCCATTCTAGATATCATACGGATTGAGACATGGATTATAATCATTCTCTCTTTCAATCTGTTGTTACCAGATTTCCAATTTATGACGACCGACTAATTAAACAAATCAAATTAGTTCAGGCCTGATGCCATCACTAAATCATCGAGGGGCCCACAAAAATCGCTTTTATCCACATGGGGTAAAACGAACGGATAAACTTCGACCGAAATGCTCGCTTTTACTTACTCATGAAATTACACACAACGATATGTTTTATAACAACCAAGTTACTGGTGCGTTTACATATGTCAATGTGCAACCGACTTGCAACCACAACTCATACGTCTCCGTTTCAAGAATAACAGATATTATCGTCTCATGATCACTCGTGATAAAATCCATGAAGTGATTCAAATGAGCGTGGATTGAATCCAATACTCGAATATTATTCCAGGAGTATTCATGAACACTGTAACCACTTTGTCCTAGACAAACTACAAACTCATTCATGACAGGCTTGCCTCAATACCTACTTCCAAAGTATGATCGATTATGGATGGTTTGAATAACCTAGTTATTCGGGAAGTCAAAACATGCAAAGTGAAACACAAGAATAATACTAATCCTATATGGCCCCAAAAACTTTTGAGCCATATTGATTACTTATCAATCATTGTATAATGTTTCGAATAATAAAATTAAAACTTGAATTAAAATAATGGTTGTGGCATGCTCCAAGCATTCACACTATGTTTTTCTATGGTCCTTAATTTGTGAAATAGATCAATTAAAAAACATTTCAATGATGCTCATTTCAAAATTCCAAATCCTTATTGCAAGTGTAAGAATTCCAAATTCTTGTCACTGCTAGAAAGTGTTAGATTCTATACTATCATGCAATGATTCTTTTGTAATGTCTAGGTACCAAAAGTCATAGAGACTTGACCAATGATATTACAAAATATTCCTTTGGAGATTGTTACAAGACAATTTCATGGAAATGATGTCTCAAATTCAAAGTACATTCCTTTGAACATCCTTCTTGCATAAAAGTTTCTAACTTTCTCATCTATTCTTCAACTCCCAATATGGAAACATTCCATATTTTCCATACGACAACTCATTATTAATAGACTCCAATCTATTCATAATAATGCTAATATGGTCCTTCCAGTACTATACTTCTAACTGTCCTTAAGCGACCAATCTTTAGCAAACCTTAGATTGTCCTTAACAGTTGTTTAACCACTTTAGTCATATCCGGTTCCATACTTTTCCCTCTAAATGCCCTAGGCATTTGAAAAATTAGAACACGAGAATATTATAGCATATGCAATCGATCCTATACCCGAAGCATATGGGATACGATTCATAATGTCTAACATAAAGACATGATACTTGATCAATCTTTTGCTATAATATTTCTATTTTCCATGTTCTCATAATTTTAATTATGAAGAGGGATGCCATAATCATAACCAAATTTTGAGAACGCAATTAACCTTTCCATATATAGAATTTCCTTATGTTGAACCATTCCAACATAACATTCATATATTTGACTAAAATTGATTAAAACTCAACGTAAGCTTTTAGATTTGAAATGAAGTATGTATTCCCCTCCCTTAATTATAGCAAAACAAATTTTCAAATCATGAAAATTTTGTTTTCTGTAATTAACATTGCTAACTTGCAACACTTTCCATAATTATTATGCTACCACTACCATAATAATTATTATTTTACTAGCATAACACTTATGCTCCACTAGCTTTGACATGTACTTAGAAATCAGCTGGACTTCTAGAAATTAATACTTATTGACTTTCATTACCAAAGTTCAGATTTCTGATACGAGATGCTTCGACAAGACTGTATCTAGGCTTCTCAAAATCATACACTTTTCCTTAGATAACTCTTATGTGTGTCATAACAATTTTAGAACTTACAGCAATAAGTCTCAAATGTTTAGACCCTTTGCCATTACTCACAATTCAAATTATGAAGAGGGATGTCGTAATCATAATCAAATTTTAGAATGAAAATATCACAATTGCTATCTCCTTAAAATCTACTTAGGGAAAGCATTTCCTCGCCATCATTTTCATGAATTGGAGAGAAAACTTATGACACTTAGATTTTATGGTGTATGTGTTCCTATCCATGTGAATTTTTCAAAACCATAATCACAAGACATTGTTAGTGACAAATCCAAACTCATATGCACTGAACTTGGTTAATCTTAATTTCTTGCCACCTGTCAGCACAAGGGCTTACCATTGCTTCCAAGTAGTTATGCAAACAACTGAGAACTCACAGAACTCACATGAACAGTCAACCCTAACATAAATGGGCACAGAAATAAGAATATGTCAACACGATAGGTTAGAAACCTCAAGTCGTGTGCTAGTGTTTAACAATAGGTTTCCTCTTGATTAGTTCTTGAAAATTTCAAGATCTTTAAGACTCCCACTGACCTCTTGACATGTAAGATTCTCTTGTCATGAAGGATTCATTGACAAACAAATATTCAAGAGTTAGTGAGGATTCTTATCAAGACAAACACTTCACACAATTGGCCTTAGTTGGTCATTGTTTTATCCAAAATCATCACAACTTACCAACTTCAAATGTACAAGAGTAGAAAACTTTTACTCTACATTTGATAAGTGTTTTAAAACTTTCTCAAGATTATATCACTCAAGGTTACAATCTTGGAGTATGACTCTAAGACTTGTTTTGGGAACGAATTATGACTCATCTTGTTGATTTAAACTATTTCAACAATTCACGATTCCTCTTCTTAGCCATAGAAATGCACTAAGATGACCTTAGAGGATCAATTGTGATATGGTTTTCCATAAACATTAAGATGATCATAAAAAACGATACTAAAGTACTCTCCCATCTTTTTAGATTGGAGAAACTTTTATCTTTCTGCCTAATTTGATTCTTCTAATTTGTTCTGTCATACATTGAGCCTTTTCCAATGTTTCAGAATTATACTTAAACTTGTAACTTTGTAAGCATAACCATGTTTACTAAACTTTAGTAAATCATGACGAATATTCTTATTGATCTTTGTGGTGGATCTTTGACCAACACAAACCCAATATACCCGATCCCCTAGTCCTTCACTTGACTCACATATACATGTAAACAAGGAATCAGTCTTAATTTACCAAAGATGAAAATTCTCATTCATCATGCAATACAACTTGCATGATTCCAAGTTTCTGTCTAATTGAAACTTGGGTGATAAGAATCTTTCCTTATTTGGCAAATCCTCGACACTACCACAAACGAAAGAGTCAAATTCATATTGCTAACATAGAAACATACGAACATCAATTTTTCATAAATGCCATTGTAAGGAGATATAATAAAATAAAACAAAAATTTTATTTATTTATAAAATGCGGAAAAAACTTTTCCTTACAATGCAATTACAAATGAAAACTATGTTATTACATATTTCCTAGCAATCTATCATAACTCCTAAGCAGCAGCTCAAAAATCCGATCTTCGAACCATGCGATTGAAATCCATATTTGCGATCCGACTCAACATAATCTTCCTTTAAGCTTGCTTCCCTTTGCATGATCCTACAAAACATAAAAATGCAACCTTGTCACATTATGTATTAAGAATCAACAACTAGGAACTTAATAGAGTTAGATAGTAGACTTACCTGAAGCAGAGTCAAAATTTTCGATTCTATCTTTTCTCCGATCTTTCAGGTAGTCAAGGCAGCTTCACAACCAATGCCCTTTTTCTTGGCAATAGAAACATATAGACTCTTTGGGAATGGCACACGGAACAATCTCAGACTTAGCCTTTCTCCTTCCCTTGGAAAGAGAAATATTTTTTGAACTTCCAATGTTTCTATTGTCAATGTCCATTGAAGTTTGGGGAGTAGATCTTCCCATAAAATTTGTTTTTCTAGTGCCCCACATCATTGTTGATTCAACAACAACAAGGAAATAGGTAAGATCAATAAGGGTCATGTCGTGGTCTTTCACATAGTAGTCCTAAATGAACTCACTATATAACTCAGGAACTGATTGAAGAACCCACTCAACCGCCAACTTCCTTGAGACTTCGACACCCAACACTCTCAGCCTGTCAATATGTGACTTCATCTCCAATACGTGAGTACACACAAGCCTTCCATCTTGATGTTTCATTGCAAGTAGGGCTAGAGTGACCTTGAGATTTTCAAGTCTTTGAATTTGTGGGTTAGGGAGAATTATTGAAGGAGGTGGAGGAAGTGAAGTATGACTCCCACGATCCAACCACGGGACACCATCTTCAAGAGGAAAGCTTGTTCCAAAGGATTTGGGAAGACCATAGTTGTCTGAAATAGACATCTACAATGGGAGAATTTCAAGTTAGTTGATTTAAGTCCTTAATATAAAACCCAAATGAAATACTAAGGCTAAGACCCAACACAATATTATACAAATTGGTAGGGGGTGCCGTAATCCAAACTGTAAAATATTTGAAGGTATGTAAATGACGATTTACCATTTTCAACCACGAAAAACGAAAATGAATTTTAGGTCTTAAATGGATTGAAACTCCTAGATCCTTTGAGATTCATTTAGCAATTCAATGGAATGTTTAAATCTTGAGTGTGCCCTTCAAGTTTGTGACTCGGATGCCGAGGATCACAAACAAGGTGTGAATAACCATGCAAATTAGCTTGGTATACCCAATGTTACAACCACCTAATCAATGTGTCGGTTAACCACACATGTTTCATTGATCTATGATTAACATCAAGCTACCCTTTGCCACACATTGTCAGTCCAGATGAGTATGCCAGTTAACCACACAAGCTCCACTAACGGCTTAACAAGGTGCAAAGTGTAATTTCATGGGTTAGCACCATGTTCACATTTTCCTAAATAACTAAGATTTGGGAATTTATAAGTGTTTATTTACTTGATATTTATCATTATACTTTTAATGAAGGGAGAATTAGAGTCCTATCTTACCCGTTCGGCTAACGACCCTCCACCAGTCAAAGAAGTGGTGGGTGAGAGTGGACACCCATTAAACTGTCATTTTATACGCAGTAACCTTACACCCCCTTTATAGATCGACTTCGTGAATGAGGCCTACTAACGGAAAGACTGACTTTACTCTTATATATATATATATATATATATATATATATATATATATATATATATATATATATATATATTAAACCTATAATATTATAATAGTATAAGGATTAAATTTTAAACTTTTAAAATTCTAGGGTTTGGAACTAAATGTTTAAAAAGCTAGACTTTTACATTTACAAATTCCAAAACTTGAGGGAAAGTTTTGTAACTTTCAAAACTTTTTGGAATCCATAACTTATGAGTTTAATAAAGATTTTATCAAAAGACTCTTGACATTTCATAACTTGAGGACAAGTTATGGAGTTCATAAAATCATTTATGGGAAAAAGACTCTTCAATTTCATAACCTATGACTTCAATTATTTATTTAAAAAAAAAATTTTCATTTTCCATAACTTGAGGACAAGTTATGGAATTCATCAAAATCATTTAGATCAAAAATTCTAACAAGAAAATCAAACAATTTGTCTATGATCTAAATTAAACTCATAAGAACAAGACAATTCATATCAAACAAATTTCATGTAATTAGCCTAACCATATAAACTTACAAAAAAAAACATGAAACTTTGACAATTATCTTATAAATTGGATAAGCATGATCATTACCACATCAAAAACAGGTTTATAAGTTCAAAAATAGCTTGGGGTAATGATCCTAGTCCAATTCCAGCCAAAAACATCGAAAAACTGCATTCTAGAGCACCAACTCGGCGAGTTGGATGAATTTGTATAATTGGAAACAATCCTAGGCTCTAATATCACTGTTGGGTTTTGAGCATTCTAACACTCCTAAGTGTACATGTAACCCTAAATACATTGGATCTATGTTTTCTCTATTATACATGCAAACTTAAACTTTCCAAGGTATTACCCTAACTAGCATACAAAACATATATACTTGGATAATTTAGATAACATACCTTTTCTTGTAGTTTGAAACCTTGGACCTTTAAGAACTTAGTGCCCCAAGTGTTTCACCTCAAATGGAATCACACAACACCACCAACAATTAGAATAACTTGAGAGAAGAACACTTGCTTTACAAATCGGCTAGCCCTCACTTCTTATCACTTTAAAGGTGCCATTTCATGAGCTATGAGGCTTCTTATATAGTGTGCACATTAGGGTTACACCATATAACTCATGACTTTCCATATTCCTCATGATCCATGGGTTTTAACCTCCATGGAGTATCTATGGGTCACCAAATGGGTTTAGCCCAACATGAAGAACTATGGATCATAAGCCCACTTTATAAGAATGAATGATTTACCAAATCAATCCCCATTTATTTAATTAGTCTCTTTTGATCACAAAATTAATTCCAAACTAACTCTTGATCAATACTAATTAAATAACATGATTTCATATTAATATATTAGAGCTTATAATATATTAATAAATCATAAATATCCTTTTCTCACAAAAGTCTATCCAAATTGTTCCGATGCCATGCAACCCAAATGGACCATGCTACTCTCGGGTCAAATACATATCTGTAATATTTATGGGCTTAGACATCTAATCCAACATTAAGGTCCTTTAAATAGGGTGTAAACCTTAACAATTAGGATTTTCATAAGCAGCTCCAACTCGTCGAGTAGGTTCTCCGGAATATGCGATCCTTCTTAGTTTCTACACGACGAGTTGGGGCCTCCAACTCGTCGAGTAGACTTTCTTAATTGCTTTAAAAAAATCCCTAAAATCTCATTCATGGAAATCGGGATGTTATAGTTTGCTAACGTGTGAATCTAAATTATGTTTAATTTTGTGTTTTATACAGATACTCATCCTCAATCTGTTGATACGCCTGTAAAGCTAGCGAGAAGGGTAATATTATAATTAAAATTTCCCATGATTTTTTTCTTTAGGATAAAAAATTATTACTTTATAGTTGATGATTGGTTTTTGGAATTATAAATAACATGATATATTTCTTGAAATTTTGCAGATTCCTTATTACTATGCTCAACGGGACAAATTTTATCACTAAAGATACTAATTAGTTTCCAATTAACATCAGATATTAAACAAAAATACACTTTTATTTTCATTTTGTCTTTTATATATAGTAGTCATGCTAAAAGTTTTGAGTTTTTAGATTATTGCACATTTGCTCTAAATCAACTTTTAGAATATGGAAAAACATATGAATAAATAAAGTTTCTATCTGGACAAATAAAGAATGCTTTTTATTTGGATGGAATGTAACATTTGAATAAGAGTAAATACATACTTTAACGAAGAATGTGTAACAAGATTGTAATAGTCAAATGTTGAAGGTCAACTAAAGAACCTTTTGTAAGGGATTGGGTCTACAAAACCAATTTAATGTAATCAGTTCAATGTAACTCAATAAAATCTTTCTATTTTGTCCATTTCATTGGCGTACCCAACCCCGCATAACGAGATTCTTCCCTAGTTCTTATTACTTTTACAAATTTCAAATAATGCCAAAAGGTGCACTAACCAAAACACCCCCTTCATAATTATAGGTTAAATTTAACAATTTCTTAATTAATATGTAACTTTCAAAAGAATATGTTGAATGGTTGCTCATTTATCGGTAGATTTCAACTTTTCAATGTTTTATTAATCAATAAAAATTTAGTGAGGTCGAAGGTTCAAATTTCGTTCGGGACATAAGTGGTATTAGGAGTATTTTAGTAAGAGTATGTTAGATTTGACGTTAAAAAAAATTCATTAAGTTTATACGAAATTTCGATTCTAATACCATGTTATTTTTTTATCATTGTTTTTTCAAAATTTCTTACATTTATAACTGTCAGTGGCGGCTCAACTAATTTCTAGACTCTAAGCAAACAAAAAAATTAGGACCCTTTGGTTTTATAACTTAAACCAAATTCCAAACTATCTTAATGCATCTCAGCTAATCACTTATATAAACATGAAGTTTGCTGAAGTTTTGATCTCACAACAATGTGGGACTCAAAGGTAAATTATAAAGCAAGAGGATGGTAGAGTTTATATAAGAGAGGAGAGTTGGCTGAGTTTCATCCACGAGCGATGTGTGATATGTGTAAGTAACTTCCAAAATAAAATGAATGAAATGTAAGCAAATAGATTCGAACCTAAAACCCTTAGTTTGATAAACCAACATTTTCACCACCAAGCCAAGCTTGAATTTTTCTTTGTAACCCAAGAAATACGGATATATACATATATAACTAATATAATAAACTTTAAAATTGGGGACTCTTCAGAAGTGGAAGCCCTAAGCCCTTGCTTAGTTTTGCAAATTGTAGAATCAACCCTGATAACTATTTAACCAACTAACAAAACTCTCCGTTGACATGTTAATTTTAATGACATGATATGCTGACAGAATTAACATGTCACGTCATCAGAAGTGACACGACTGCAAACAATATGGTTTACAAGTTAATTTGTCGGAATCGTTAGAAATTGAAAAAAAAAATATTCAATTTAAGATAAAAAAAATAATATAAAGTTAAAGTCAAATTTTTATATAAATTTAATGTCTTCTATAAAATCTAAACTATGTTTATATTCTTATTATTGACTATTCGATATTTGATTAGTGTTACCACAATTGACCATGACTAGAGGGAACATTCCATTTTCCCTTTTGGTTGGTATTGGCAACTTGGTAGTTTCCACTTTCCATGGACAGGGGTTTATCGGGCAAGATTCTAAATTGGTGGCAGTTGGTGGGAAGTGGGCTGATGCTGTTGGAATCAATTGTTTAAGCTGACCCCAATATTCAAATCCATTGAACTTCAAATTGGAAAAACTTATCTTAGATTTCGCTTTCCATCTTTCAAATCTTCCATTTTTCCCCATTCAGCTTCGATTCATCCAAAACCCACATACGAATTCCATGTTTCCATGAATTTCTGTTAACTTTCATCGAATTTGGACATGGGTTTTACTCATAAAACCATAAAAAATCTCCACCTAATCTCTTTCATAGTTCTTCTTCACTTTCTCCCTGTGTTTCCACAAGGAAACAACAGTAGAATCGATCAAGGTCAGCTGCTTAGAGATGGCCAAACCGTTGTTTCCCCTAGTCAGGTTTTCGAGCTCGGATTCTTCAGCCCTGTGAATTCAAGATTAAAATACGTCGGAATTTGGTATTACGGATTTCAGAACCGAACAGTCGCATGGGTAGCGAACAGAAACGATCCAATCACCGGCGATTCTGGTGTTTTCAGCATCGGAAATAATGGAAGCTTGATTGTTTCCGATGGAAATGATAGAGTTTATTGGTCAAGCAATAGTCCTTCATCTGGGAGTAATTTAACAGCGATTCTTATGGATAACGGAAACCTAATGCTTTCAACTGTGCAAAACGTCGGTGTTGATACAGAAGCTATTTGGCGGAGTTGTGATCATCCAACTGACACTTACTTGCCGAATCAGAGAGTTTATTTGAATATCACAGCGGAAGATACTCGTCAATTTGTTTCATGGAGGTCTCTTAATGATCCTTCAGAGGGGAATTACTCCATGGGAATTGATCCCCGAGGTTCGCCCCAAGTGGTGGTTTGGGAAGCCCAAACTCGCCGGCGGCTATGGAGATCCGGTCCATGGAATAATCAGATTTTCATTGGAATTCCGCAGATGAGATCCTTATTCCTCTATGGTTTCGATTTAGTTCGTGTAAACAGTAGTCTCATGTATTTCATCTTCAACAATCCAAACACTACAGTTCTAATGCGATTCATGATCCGATGGAATGGAGTTGTTCAACAATTGACATGGGACAATCAAAGGTCCAGATGGGATGCCAATTTATCTCTGCCTACTTCCGATTGCCAATATTACAACAGATGTGGAAATTTTGGACTCTGTCAATCATCCCTAAACTCTCCATCTCCGTGTAGTTGTATGGAAGGATTCGATCAAAATTCCACCGGTGGGTGTGTTCGAAGAACTCTACTCAACTGCAACTCAAATGGTTCAACGAGTGATGGATTTTTCCAGCAAACTGGTGTTAAACTACCGGATCTTGCCGACAGGTTGGACGCTGGAAGTAGCGGTGATTGTGAAGATGGATGCTTGAGAAACTGTTCGTGTAGTGCATATGCATATGTATCCGGGATCGGGTGTTTGATTTGGGGAGATAATTTAGTTGATGTTGAGCAATTTGCAGAAGGTGGCGAAACCCTTTTCATTCGTCTTGCAGATGCTGATTTAGGTATGTTTTATATTTCTCACAATCCCTGTCATGATTCGAGTGTCGTCTCTTAGTTGACAGTTTTATTTGGTTTTCAGAAAGTCGGAAGAAAGCATCTAAAACTCTAGTCATTGCATTGTCGGTGACTGGAGCGGTTGTTCTTGCCGTTATTCTATTATTGTTATGGAGATTCCGGCGAAACCTTAAAGGTGAATTATTCTCGATAATTATATATTTTGTATAAAAATTATTCAATCAACCACCTAAGTAAATAATGATTGAAAAAAGTTATTTACTTTTTCTATAAACTTTTAAATTTCTTGTTAATAGAGGGTCGAAATCTATGTGGAAAATCAAAGAAACAAACATCAGTTTCCGAGGTGACAAATGGTGTACAAAATCACGTTGAGAATTCAGGACAACAAGATGATGAAGGGAAACCCTATGAAGGACCCTCGTTGCCTTTATACAGTTCTAGTGTCTTAGAAGCCGCTACTGATGGCTTTGCAAACAAGAACAAACTCGGTCAAGGTGGTTTCGGCCCCGTGCACAAGGTTTATTCCTCATTTAAAACAAATACCGATTTTGCCCTTCGTTGGACTTGGACGGATGCAAATCCGACATAAAATTTGCAATCTTTTGTTCCAACCGAAACACGCTCTTGATCGCTTGTTTGTGTAAAAGACTTAAATGCCCTCCTCATCCTCGTCGTAAGAATAGCCCTAGAAAGCTTCACCAGTCCAATTCTATATAGTCTTGTGTAGACATGGGATGGACAACCTTTGTTGGGCTATTTTTGATGACGAGGATAAGGAGGGCATTTACGTCTTTTACACATACGAGAGGTCGAGAACGAGTTCTTGTCCCATCTTTTTTGGTGGGAGAAAAAGTTGCGATTTTTGTCAAATTGATGTCAGTCTCAGTCAAATGCATGCTAAACACAGTATGATTGATTTCAAGAAATTGACTTTGAATGTTTGTTTTTTTAGGGAATTTTGCCGGGAGGACAAGAAATTGCGGTAAAACGGCTTTCAAGATCGTCGGGGCAAGGATTGGTGGAATTCAAGAACGAGATGATTTTAATTGCAAAGTTGCAACATCGAAATCTTGTTAGATTGTTGGGGTATTGCATTGAAGGGGAAGAAAGAATGTTATTATATGAATACATGCCTAATAAAAGCCTCGATACGTTTCTATTTGGTAAGTTTCTTTAGGTATTTTAGGTAAGGTTAAATGCATGAAATAGGAATGTATGTAGTTTCATTGATTTGTTTATTATAGAATTGTACTTTGAGTTCTTTATATTATTAAAGCATTGTGGTTTGAAAATCTACTCAATTATAGCAACTTCATCCAATTCAAAGCAATTTTCAACCCTATAATTAGGTTGACTTTTCAAAGTATTTGTTCAAATAAGAAAAAAAAATTGAAATAACAATATGCTATAATCGAGTAGATTTTACTAAGTCAAATTTGTTACTAAAAAAGTAATTGAAATTACAATGCTGTAATAGAGCTAAGGATAGTGGGTTGATATAATAATCAAATAAATAAAACTACATTTCTATATCTAGCTTTTTGCTCTTCTTTTATATAATTGCTTCCATGAAACATTCTGAATCTTTCTAAATTAGGAATGTTTGCATATATCATTAGACACAACATAGAAAATGGATAGTTATAACAACATAAGTAAAATACGAAACAATTTCCACTAAAAGTACAATGCCTTAATAAGTAAAAAAAATGACAGTACAACGATGTAATAGCACGAAATAAAAGTATGATGGTATAATAAGTTAATAATCAAATAAATGATAGTAAATTGCTATTTCTTGTATTTTCCCTTTTATATAAATGCTTTGAATAAAGATTCTAAAACTTTGTATTTTGGTAATGTTTTTATGTAACGAAAGACCCGATAAAAAAAGCGGAATTAAGTTGGAAAATTCGATTCAACATCATCGAAGGGATTGCAAGAGGCTTGTTGTATCTTCATCGGGATTCTAGGCTTCGAATAATTCATCGTGATTTAAAAGTCGGTAATATTTTGCTTGATGAAGAAATGACTCCCAAGATTTCTGATTTTGGAATGGCAAGAATCTTTGGGGGGAACCAAAATGAAGCCAATACGAATCGAGTTGTTGGAACTTAGTAAGTTTTTATTATTTATTATTTTTTGCTTTTTAATAGTTTTATGATACGAACCCATCCCATACAAGGCCTGTATCATGCCATAAGCCTAAGTGTAGAACTCACTCCCAAAAGCCAGCTTGTAAGAGGAGGGGACACCTAGACTTATAAGCCACCAACTTATAGTACGATGTGGGATCATAACATTTTAAGAGTTTTTAATGTGGATTGAGCTCCTTGTCATAAAACCAAAATTCTATAATTTTAACACCAATTTTTTTTTCCACTCTAACCACATTTAAAACTTTTACATAAAAAATTATTTTGGATATTTTGATAATGAAAACAACTTGTATACTTATTATACTATAATATTACCACATAAATCTAATACTTTATGTTATTTGATTTCCAATAAGATTTCATAGTAGAATAATAATACTAAATTTGTCATTATAGTTGACCAATTAAATAGAGTTAGTTAGTAAGGGCAATAATAAGGTCTTTTTCCATAATTGTTTTGTTAGAGTGAAAACTAAAGGAGAAACTAAAATCAACTAATTACTAAATCTAACAAAATTGTTTTAACAGTTTTTAATGTCTTGAGGTAAAGAAGTTGTTACTATTGGCTTTAATCGGATATTTTTTATACAATTTTGCAGTGGTTATATGTCTCCTGAGTATGCAATGGAAGGTTTGTTTTCGGTGAAATCTGATGTTTATAGCTTCGGTGTTTTGCTTCTAGAAATCATTAGTGGCCACCGAAATAACGCTTTCCGTTCTAATGATTCCACAAATCTAATTCGACATGTAAGTCACATCAACATGCTCACTTTAATTATTTATTTATTATACAATCGTATTTACATTTCTTTCTATTGCAAATTCTACTTCTAAATTTTCTTTCTTGTTAAGACATTCTACATTGAAAAATATACCCAATTATAGCTTTTTAATTTCACATTTTTTTTCTTATTAGATATTTATGCTTTATAAATATGGTTAGGGCCTCCAAAACACGTGGCTAGAAATTGTTCCTTCGGTTTCACAAGAATTCATGGTCTCATTCAAACTTTTACTTAAAAAAATATACCCAATTATAGCTTTTTAATTTGGTTAATTTTATAAATCCTAATGTTGCAATAGGAAGAAATAAAAATAAGATGCCATAATAAAAAAAATCAATGAAAGTACATTTCTATTGTTGTTTTAGGACACTTCGAGTCTTTGTCCTTGGTCATTCAATATATTTTATCTAAGTTTGTTACATAAGTTAAAATAACCTTTGTAGGGCTATTTTTAATTAGAACGAAGAGGACATTTATGTCTTTTGCATAAAACGACACCTACCCATGACATCAGTGTGACTCACATGCACACTAAACACAATATAACTTGTTCTGTCATGTCATGTCCTTTTTATACATTTTATTGCAAAGTTATGGAGACATTTGTGACATTTTTCAGGCATGGAAGCTATGGAAAGAAGGAAAAGCCGATGAACTAATCGATCCCACAATTCTAGACTCATGTAACAAAACAGAAGCATTACAATGCATCCACGTGGCAATGTTATGCGTGCAATCATCAGCCGTGCAAAGGCCCACCATGTCATCGGTGGTCTTCATGTTAGAAGGTGAAAACACAAGCCTTCCACAACCAACCGAAGTCGATATCACATCATTAAGTTCGGTAGAAATGGATTTGATAATGGAAGGCCGAGAAATCAATATTTCATCCAATGATGTTACCATTACGGAAGTTTCCGGAAGGTAATGTTTCCAAGTGAAAAGGTGAAATGTGTTAAGGTTGTGTTTGTGTTTGTTAAGGAACCGATGTGTCAGAAACTAGATTTCTGATGTTTTTTTTTTGTCGGTTTGTGTTTTTCTTAAAGGCCATGAGTGGTGGTGGCTGTAGCGGAATTGAATATGAGACCTCATGCCATGGATCGTTTGTTTGTTGTATATAATTTGGATACGTGTAAATTTATGATAATGTTTTTGAGATGACACGATATAATTGTTTTGTAAATCAGGAAATTAGAAGAGTAGGAAATATATATTGGATGTTATGTATATTTGCCTATTTGGGCTTACGTTTGATTTAGCAAGTATAAATATAGATTGAAATTGTTGGAAATAATAAAGTAGTTTCCTTCATTATTGATATTTGTGATGTGCTCTATTTATTTGTCCACAATAGCACACTTACATTGGTTATATGAAATATCATATCAAAGTAGTTAGTTGCTTTCCACCGATAAAAACTAAAAAGCAATATGTGGCTTGCAAGTTTTGTGATCTAATTTTTTTTTATCTAACATAGTACAGTATTTTTATTGTTGAATAAGCTACAAAATTTGTGGTTGTATTTTTTGTATGCACACTACAACATACCCCGTTGTAAACTGGCCCAATAAGCAATAAGCAGATAATTCGAAACATATTCGGCCCATTCAAAAGTAAAGACTAACAAACAAGAATATATATATATATATATATATATATATATATATATATATATATATATATATATATATATATATATATATATATATATATATTATATATTAGGTTATAACCCGTAGAAATCACATGTAAAAAATTTATAAATTTTATTAAAATAATAAAATATAGATTTTGTTTAGACTTTTAAATTTTTATTTAAATTATCCTATATATAAGTTTAATAGCAACCTACTTTCCCTTAAAACAATAATATAAATATATTTTATTTTGTTTTTAAAATGTAGAAAATTAAGAGGATAATATGGCAGAAATATGACTTTTTGTAAAGTAGTGTTTGGAGTGGGGCTAAACTATCAAAATTTGTTGTAATATTTGTATTTTATTATAACACATATGTTGTACATGAAAACATTGTATTTTCAATATTGTACTTTCAATTTGGTGTGCAATATAATACCATACAATATCATACATTTTTATAATATTCGAACACAAAAAAAAAAAAAAAAAAAAAAAAATTGGCAAATTTTTTTTTTTTGAAAGTACAATGCCATTTATTTCATACTTTTGGATTTGTTTTTTCTTTTTTTTCATTTTTTCTATAAGAGATGTAGAATTTTAGGGGCAAATCAGTCACACACAACAAAACAATATACCTTCTTATGGAAAAATATTTAAAAATCAAATTTTTATAAAGTAAAATGATATATTCTGCATATTTTCTAAAGTTTCATTGATTAATTTAATTTTTTTTATATAAAATGCAGAAAAAAAAAGATAATATGATAGAAATGTGACTAATTATTGTAGCTTTTTGAATATGAACAAAATAGTGAAATCCACGGTAACGTAATAAACATACATAACTATAAATCTGATTGATATTGGTATTCGTTTTCATTATTTAATGGGATATCATTTCTATATAAAGTAAATACTATTTAAAATTATTTTTATAAAAAATAATAAATTGCACATATATAATACACATTTCTTAATTAAACGTAAATGTATCATTTATTAAGAATAACCTATAAAGGACATGTAATATATTGTCCTATCAATCCAATTCCATTGCAAAAAGTGGAACTTATTACTATTTTTGGAACATAAGCATCGGTGGCAGTAAAGCATGCAACAAATTCATTAAAGCACGTCTAGGTCTAAGTCCATCCGTATGAAAACCAAAATGGTAATGAACTTTATAAACCGTCAAAATGGTAATATAAATTTAGAGATGATCAAAATGGTCATTCTAAGATGGTCTTTCAAAAATGGCAAGTCATTTTAAATGATTAGATAAAATCCATCACAAAACCGACCACAAAATATGATTAGACTTCCTTAACAAATGCAATTCCTGTGAAGAAGAGCACCACTAAATAGTATGACTTATTGAATAGGATTATAGCTAAGAGAACATATATACATGAACCAGAAGTAAAATCAATGACAGCTTGGGAGTTTAACATAAATCAATGTGAATTGATTAGGAAAAAAAAACTTGATCTTTCTTAGACTTTTATACACTTTGATTACATCTAATCTTTGGACTGCCGTAATATAGTCTTGGATCATGAACATTAGTGTAGTAGCTCTTAAAAGGAACAAAAAAAAAGTCCATTATCACCATTAGAAGCTTGCATATGCATCCAAATTTATGTTAGATGTAGCAACCACCAAAGTACACAATTGTTTCAGTAACCCAATTGGAAAAATAGTTGGTCCAAAATTTTAATTTTACCTTTAAGGAAGAGTCAAAATCTATGAAAGTTTGTACATATTCCTTAGTGATAAAAATGTAAAAAGTTGAGAGATATAGTATGTGACCCGATCTTTCGTAATTAGAATACCGGTGGAATACTGTAATTAATTTGGGTCAAATATATATCAAAGTGAGTAAAAATGAATCAAATCAACCCCCGCCCCCTGAAAAACTTAAGAAATGCCAAGTCGACACAAATGCTCATGGTACCACTTCAACCTGAAAGCTTTATTCTATTTATGCATTTAATAAGGTCTTAAAGCACATAAAAATTATAATTTTTTTAAGAAATTCATTATGCCATGATAAGATTGCATAATTTTCACTTGGACATCTTTTTTTACTTTCATTTCCATTTTTTGTAAGAAAATCATAACAACCTGGTGAGATTGTCTCAAGCACTTTTGACTCACTTACCTAAAAATTAGGTTGATTTAGGTTATATATTATCTTCATCCACATACTAGACGAGTAATTTCAATAACTTCTTTAAAATCAAATGAGTGAAATTTAAAACTTTTTTAAGTATCTAACACATCAACTGGATCAATCCTATCAAATATCATTTTAAATATAATAAAATCAATACAATCTTATAATTCATTTCATCAAAAAGATTAGACCTAATAATGGATTTTATATATGATAAATATCATAAAAGTAAGAGTAACAATAACAACTCTCACCGGTATATAAAAACAAATATTGGAAAAAGCTTTACATACCAATAGAAGAAAGGTTGACAAACTCAGAAGAATGAAGAATAACAGGACAATATCAGGAGAGTAAAACATTTAAAATAATCGACACGGTCTGATTGTGACTTGATCAACGATCAAAACCATGGTTATAAAACCTTATAGTAGAATGTGCTATGGCTTGTCTACTCACCTATTCAAAATACTTGATACCCTAAAGTTCATTTTACTTAATCTTGGATCTATTCAATGAAGTATAGAAACAGGGGAGAGAGATTTACTGAGACCCAATTGGGAGAAAAACACTGAAGAAGGTGATTGTTATAGTAAAGATCTTAGGGAAAAGGCGAGATAATGGTGGTTGTAGATACTTTATCTTCTGGAATCACAGTCTAAGAACAGAAAAATGTAAGAAGAAGCTCGATTTACCTGACTAAGATGTTATGAAGGGCGTCAACACATAAGAAATCTTTATTGGGACTCTTTTACCCGGCTAAGATATGTTGAACCTCATAACGATTTTACCTTGGTTCGTCACCATCAGTCACCATTTATTACTATTACCCCAGTGACACCTTAATTCTGATAGTAACTTCTAATGGACATGTTCTTGATTAGATTCATCAATTACAAATGAAGATTCTAATGATAATTTCTCATAAATAGTTAAAGTGGAAACTACCACATCGTCTTCTGATACATCTGCTTTATTATTACTTGAATGGTTTTCCTTATTTGACTTGCTAGTAAGAGTAGCTTCAACCAATAAAAACTCTGAGTCAGTTTCCTGAAATTTGGAACATCAATAAGTACAAACAAATTATATATTATAATACCAACATGTTTGAAAATTTTACTTTAGTTTTAATTTCAAGGAAATAAATACTTTGATGTCAGTAATTTTGGTTTATGATTGTATGCTTGCACCAATCCTCTTTTTATGTAACATGATTTAAATAGATTATGTTAAGTCAAAGATGCACATATTTTGGATGCATATATAAGCAAAACATACGAGACAATTTAGCAACACAAATTTAAGATGACCAAAACATAAACTTTCTTACCTTTTCATTTAGGAATTCGGCCATGGAGAAGCCATGACCAAACACACATTTCAAAAGGGTGTATTGGGCCTCACAAAACCGAATTCCTGTTTGTTTTGGGCCTTCCATAACCGAATTCTCCATATAAGGCCAATATAGGACCATTGTCTTAATTTCTAGACTTTTAAAACCGATTTCTCTATATAGGAGGATTTAAGGACCGAATTTCTAATATATATATATATATATATATATATATATATATATATATATATATATATTAGGACCGAATTCTCCATAATAAGTCCAAGCAAGAAACTGATTTCTCTGTATAGGGAACTTTAGGACTGATTTCCCCATTTTTAAATCATATAGGACCTATTCCCTATAAAATAGGGTAAAATTGGCCATACCTTGATTAAATTAATAGGTGTTCGGCCAAAATCAAAGACTTTCCAGTGGGATAACAATTGTTTAATAGATTTCCTATACGTAAAAGGTGCATTGGAAACAAAATTTGGCATTACCTCTTATTATTCATCGAGTTTCCACACTATCCCCTCAAATATCCATCAAACATCCACGCCACTTTTGTATCTTATAAACCACGAACCGGAGACTTATTCAAGTCATTTGTACTCTACTTCCCTTCTCTCATTCTCTGATACTCCAACATTAAACAGTTTCCAATTTTCTCCAAGAATAAGGGCTAAACTCTCAAATAACTCTATCATCCAAGTGATTTTTGCTTCTTGGTAAGTACTTCAACAAACTCCTTGTGTTCTTACACTTATTTGTGTTCATTTCATTCCATTTACACACAAAAATTTCGTGTGTGACTCTTCATAAGGTGTTAAAAACTTCAAGTGTTCTTCAAGAGAAATCTTAGTGTTTGGCTCAACAAACTCTACTCCAAACTTCAAACCTTCTCACAAAAACACCCAAGGTGAGCTTCATACCCCTTATTTTCTTGTTTTTTATACCTTTAGGGGGAGGGGGGGAATACAAGCTTAGTTTTGTGTTGATCTTAGTATTTATGCTTGCATGTGTATAGTTTTTGTTCTATTGTGTGTAATGCTATGAACTCTTGATAAACCTCCATGAACTCGAGATTTCATCATTTTTTTGAAGTGATTGCAAAATAAGTTACATTATGTAACTTTATAAAATAGTTAGACATGATAAACATGTTTACAAATTTATCATGAAACTAAAAGAAATTACAAGAAAGGACCTTATTTATCAAATAAGTGAAAAATGGGCTAAAATGATCATTTTTTAACAAAATGTGTCTTTTATGTCACTTTCGGTTTCAAAGAGATTAAAATGGTTATTTTCATAAAAATGGACCTTTTATGTCATCTCCGGTATTTTTGGACTAAAATGGTCATTTTTGATAAAATGGACCAAGTATGACAAATTTCGGTTAAAATGGGCCAATAATGTCATATTTACTAAAAATGGGCCTAAAATGTCATTTTAACACTAATTGGATTAAAACGTTCATTTTTGTTTACAAATGGGCTTCTTACCACATTTTACCCTAATTGGGCCGGTTACACTCATTACACGTTTATTGGGCCTTACGACACACTTTACGTTAACCAGGCCTACAACAAATAAATACTTGGCATTTCGATAAAAACAAATTGTAATTTATCACTAATGTTTTGTAATCAATTACATACTCAAAGCAATATTTCAAATATTAAATAATGTGATACACTGGTCACATAAGTTTAGTTAAGGCTCTTGTGAGACACTCCTTCATTTGTACCTACCTAGTGTACACCGTAAGCCCTATAGTTATAAACAGAGTCTCCTAGAGGGAGAGCGAGAGTTTGTGTATAGATCTATACGGGGTTAACACCCCGACACCTGAGCTGTTCGCTACAACTAGACCAGACGAGTCTAGAGTGACAAATATCTTACCTTAAACAAGCGATGCCTGAAAAACGTCAAGACAGGCATAACAGTCACGTCAAGCATGGTTATAACGACTCACATAGAGATTAACAACAATACAAACTTACAAGAATACACATACTATGATCTTGATACATTGTACGAACTATACATTTACTATATTACTCGGATCTTATGGGTTTTTAAGACTACAACGCTTTTACCAACAGAAAACATCTGGTTTTCTAGAAACTACATACTACACACTACAGTTTTCAAACAACAGAAAATATAGGATTTTATGGAACACTCTCTTTTCATACATTGTCAAAAACAGAACACACATGCTATACTACAAGATTTGAAACAAAACTTACAAACCGTTTTTACAGAAAATATTGTATTTTCTGGTGTTTACAAAGCAATAGAAAGTTTTCATACAAACATGCTTATGAACTCACCAACATTTTATATGTTGACGCTTTTCAAAATTGGGGGTAAATATAGCCTGATTAACTATATTTATTCAAAATACGATCAACATGTGTTTGGGAGTAATCATGGTGGGCAATGAATCTAAAACTTGTCAACCTAATACCCAAAGGATTGAGGAACTCAAACATAAACAATTAAAATACCATAGGAGTATTCTTGCATACTATCCATTTTCTCGCATTCATATAGTTCTATGCAAACTCTATGGTTGGATTTCATCACCCCAGAGATCCTTATTTCCCTAACTAGGGGAATGGAGGATGTCTAGAGCCAGAACCAGAGGAAGAGCCGGAGGAAGAACCCGAAGAAGGACCAACAGAACCGGTGGTGGACTAAGAGGAGGAGGAGTCTGAAGGTGACGATGCAGATGAATCGGATGCTGAGTCTGAAGTCATTAATCCGCCATACATGGTCAGGGTGCACCCGCACAGGATGGGTTCCAACGGAGCTACGCCCTCAAGGGCACATGAAATATGGAGGTGGAGTCGCTAGCAAGGGGTGCATCCCCCATTCGGCATGAACCGGGACTATTACGACCTGAGTCCCGAAGGACCTGCGGATTGAGCCCTGCCAGTGATGGTTAGGAGGACGCGTGATATAGGTGAGCAGGCACAAGCAACTACCGGTCAGATGGTTGCAATGAGAACTGCGGTTGAGCACGTAGAGAATATGACTCTTGAGGTAGGTAGGGACTATCAGGCGAGACATGCAGTGTTGGAGGCCCGACTACAAGCCCACCGAGCGTCATCTGGCCAGACTTCAGGGCGCATCCACCTCATCATCAGAACCAACAAACACTTCCCATCGCGACTAGGATCAGCTCCACCCCTCATCACTATTGTTATGATTCTCTTTTATGTACTATTGTATGTAGAACTGGCTTTATGATTAAGTGACTACACTACTCATAAAGTCGTTATGCTGTCAAATCATATATGTCTCTATGTACTGTACGCCTTCCAAGGAGAATTTTCACACACTGTGCCACAAAGTTTAACTTTAATGAAATAGTTCTATGTTTTATTTGTGACATTGTTATCTATTATGTGTTTTATTTTCCTTGTTTCATGATGTTGTATGAATTCACTTATATGCACAATCAAATAATCAAAACAACTAGATGATGAAGGAACTCGAAACCATGAACTACTATGTACTCACCATCTTTCTGTTCTATGATAGAAGATGCCTCAAAGACCAAATCGCGGAAACAACACGACACTACTACCACCGCCGCCTCCGCCGGAGGTAGACTCTACTGCATTCCAGGTAGCAGTATCGGCTGCGGTCACCACAACATTGACACATATTCATAATGGAAACAACGGTAGTGGTAATGGTCAAGGAACTGGAATCTCGAACCAAGGGATGAACCAAGGTCATACAAAAGTCTGCACCTACAAAGACTTTTCAAATGCCAAACCACGAACATTCAATGGAACGAGAGGCATGATAACTTTTATAACAATGAATGGAAAAGATCAAGTCGGTCTTTGAGATCTGCGGATGTACTGAAGAATACAAGGTGAAATTCGCAGCTTGCACGTTTGTCGAATAAGCACTTTCGTGGTGGAATGGTCATGTGCAGGATAAGACACTCCTAGTGGCAAATGCCATGCCATGGGAGGAGCTCAAGGAAATGTTGATGGCAGAATACTGTCTCTGTAGGGAGATACATAAATTGGAGCAGGAGTTATGGAACCTCACAGTACAAAACTCAGATATCAAGGCTTACATCTCAAAGTTTGGTGAGCTAGCCCTTTTGTGCCCGGGTATGATTGCATCAGAAGGGAAGAAGATTGAGCGGTTCATCTGGGGATTAACTTCCCCAATCCAAGGAAATGTGATTGCAGCAAACCCAGAGAATTTTGACAGTGCGAAAAGGCTAGCTCAGAAACTTTACGACCATGGCAACAAGAAAGGAGCCTAAACTGTTGAGCCTGAAATCAAGAAGGAAGGGAATAACAAGAAAAATGCGGACAACAAACGAAAGGGGCGACAGAACCAGAGATCCTTTAAAAAGCAGCAAATTGTAGCAGTCCATGCTGCTACCGCTCAAGTAGCGCCAGCACCAGCTGCTCCAGCCTCAACTATGCAAACCACTACCATACCATACTCAGGAACCTTACCAAGATGTAACAAATGCAGCTATCACCATCATGGCGAATGCAGAGAAATGCAATGTACCAACTACAACCGCAAGGGGCACACCGCCCGGTATTGTAGATCTCAACCCCAACAGAACCAACAGCCAAACAACAACAACAACGCCAGGGCCAGTCATACTTGTTATGGGTGCCTTATGCATAACTCAAATCCTAGGCTATCCTAAGATTTACTCCATCCATATCAAACCAAAGCTCAATCATAACAGGTTGCCTTATGCATGCAAATTATACACAGAACATGATCAAATAAACTTTCGAATAACATACTCTACCATAAGACCACAAACAGACAAGGAACAGGAATTAAGGCTAAATCAATCATTCTGAGACTATAAGACCCTAACCGTATACAATTTTGAAAGCATACATGTAGCAAGATTCATACGATTATCATATGTAACACCCGATTCCTGTTCCTTGTCTGTTTGTGGTCTTATGGTAGAGTATGTTATTCGAAAGTTTATTTGATCATGTTTTGTGTATAATTTGCATGCATAAGGCAACCTGTTATGATTGAGCTTTGGTTTGATATGGATGGAGTAAATCTTAGGATAGCCTAGGATTTGAGTGTTTTTCAAGTGTTTTTCATGTTTTACCCTGGGACTCGACGATTTGGAGGCCCAATGTAACGCCCGTAGATCCAGGCTAGTCAATTTAAAGATAATAAGGGTCGAAAATGACTTTTTGACAAAATATTATTTAGAATAAAAAATCTTAACCAAGTTGTAGAATATGTCTCAAGGGTTTCGTACATATAAAGAGCGCCGGAATCCGAGTTATAACGAAGAAGTTATGACCTGTCGAAGTTTAGCGACGGAACCGGCACAGCACCGCGAAGACGTAAATAGTGAATTTATGATAGAGCGACTTTTAGCCTTAGTAATATAAATGAAAGTCGTAGAATAGGTTAACCTGAGAACGTCTATAAAAAGAACGCCCAAATCTGACTTCGTATGAGGAAGTTATGATTTTTCAAAGTTTCAGCTTAGCGGTGTACAGCCCGAAGTTCGAGTATTAGATCGAGCGGTTTTTAGCCGACACAACCTAAACGAGAATCGAATATCTCATTATTAGTAGCGTAACGATAAAAAGACAGACGAAAATAGACATCAGATGAAGAAGTTATGAGATTTTAATGGACCAATCCTGTCTCGGCCTGTTAAAAATATAACTTTAAAAATAAATTCAAAATTAGCCAACGGAGTCTAAACGAAAGTTGTAGAGTACGTCTCCACCTATGCGTGGATATAAATAACGTCAAAAATGGAGTTCGTATGAACGAGTTACAAATTATAATAGCATATTTACGTATTAAAATAAAGTATAAATCATATATACGTACACACACACACACACATATATATATATATATATATATATATATATATATATATATATATATATATACATATGTATATATCATTAGAAAGGTATCGACGATGCGGTCATTATAAGACTAATGATGAGTTCTTTCGACATTAGTTTAGTACAAATATCATTAAATCTATTTAAAATAGTATTATGAAGGGGTGTTTAGTCGTTTATATAACTATAAGGTCATTAAGTAGTTATGGAGGGTAGTTTTTGTAAATTCAATTACTATAAATAAGGCTCTCATATTTCTTGCACCATTCTCTTGATTCAAGAGTCTTTCTCTTCTTATCCCCCGAGCATTTTGGTCCCTCGTGATTCGACTTCTCTTTCTGTAGTTTTAGTATAGTAAGGTGAACGCTGAAGCGCTGCACGAATCTTTCTTAGAAAGATTCAGCGACGAAGTTCTGCCCTTGCAGAGTCCGACTCCTAGCTAAAATCCCCTTGTAAGTAAGTTATGCTTACCCTATTTTAAATATAGTTTATATTTAAAATTAGTATTGTTATTATAAATTTATAATAAATATTTGAGCTATTATTATGACTTATATAAGTGTCGTTATAATATCTTTTTAACTACTCGCGGTACGGGAAATCTGGGTTAAAGGGCCGCATAGGGTTGTTGGATTTCAGAAGTGCTACACGCCAAAATGGTCCCGCCCTCCAGTGTTTTATGTATGGCCCCTATCTGTACATAGTGGATGGAAAGTATTGTTTAAACGCTTATATAATAATAATAATAAGACTAATAATTAGTCACGGTAAATATTCTGTCACACCCCACTAAAGCGGAAACACGAGGCGTGGCAGTATAAAGGGTTTATAGCAAAAGTTAAAAGATAACACCAACCATAGTATTAAAAATCATTACAAATTTAAAATGGGTTTGGACAACTTTTAAAAGAAATTACAATGAAAATTGGAATACAACACATGCGAATGCTCCTAACAGTGAAGTGTCCCTAAGTGCCACTTACTCGATGATTCCTGAAAAAACATGTAAAACGAGCGTCAACTATAAAAGTAGTTGGTGAGTACTCACAAGTTTAACAAAATAATATTGGTTCATGAATTGAAATCAAAGTTTTGATAAAAGTTTCCAATAACAAAAGTATATTGTTAAAAGGAGTAAATAAGTTTGTCAAAACAAATTTCTTTGTCATCATGAGAGATAAAGTATGTTGCCCGATTAAGATGCAAAATTCATATTCTCATGGAAGATAAAGTTTGTTACTCAAACGAGTAAACAAGTTTCATTGCTAAAATGAGCAATCAATTTCGTTGTTACAATGAGCAAACAATTTCATTGCTAAAGCATGTATATAAGTTTTCAGTAATAAAAGTTCGTTGTTATAATGAGATACAAATTTTATTGCTATAATGAGAAACAAAGTTGATTGCTATAATTGATAAATGAGTTTATTGCCATAATAAATAACAAGTTTATTGCTATAATAAATGACAAGTTTATTACTATAATGAGTAACAAGTTTGTATGTGTATGAGCAAACAATGAGTTCTCAACCAAACCTATGACTGAAGCCCTATCAAGATCTATGCTTATCGTTCCATAGATGAATATGGTATCATGCAATCCAGCAATAGGGCGAGTGAGGAGTTGTCAATTCCTAATAGTGCTATCCATAATGACCATTGGCTCAAAGAGTTAATGGTTAGAGATAAGGGAAGGGCCTTAATACAATAAGTTCTCATGTTCCGTGTTGCATAGACATACATAGAGAGAGATATAGCAATAAAATAGCAATCATGTTTGATACAAATTAATTTAAATACAACATTCAAATAATAGTTTTTCCGGACATGCTTTTCCACCCCAAAACATAAAAACTGAAAATAAGGGAGTGCGTGAATACTCACAATATGCATTGAGATGATGCAAATGATGCCTTGAAATACGCTCCACTAGTACCACTATCATTTTCCTACAACGATGTTACACACTAATGAGTCTCTAATTGTAATCTAATACTAGTATACTTACTATTACAATAGAATTATGCCAATAATGTGTCAAAATTTAATATTGATAAGTTACAAACATTTTTCTGTGAAAATTTAATTTCAATGAATCAATTGTTATATAACAATTTAAGTGGAAATTTCCTATTATTGAAATGCTAATATTTAACATTTTAAGAGGTGTTCCAATGATTAAATATTCAAAACTAAATCAATTTAGTTCTAAACTTTTCCAAACTTTTCATTTCAGTTTTAATTAAAGTCAAAGACTTTAAGATAAATTTTCTTGAATTTTTGATTTGTCTAACTATTTTTCACCATTTAATTCCATGAATAATAATAAAATCATGGAAAAATAGTAAATTATCATGAAAAATTCTTATATATTTTGTGTAACTATTTTGCAGTGTACATAATCTAGGAAAAATACTAATATTGTTTTCAAAAAGTTTAATACAACTTTTCTAGTTTTTGTGTATTTATACTATAAAAATAGAAATAAATAGGTAACAGTTTCAAAAATTCACCAAACGTTTTTTACAAGTGTTATTACACATACTTAATCTGTGAAAAATATAAAAATGGGTTTCTAACTTTTTAACCAAATTTTATGATTTTTGAGCATTTATTCTAATAAGAATTGAAATAAATAGGAAACAGTTTCCAAACTTGCCCAAAATTTGTGTAACACTTTTAGTATACATGCAGAAGCTGTGAAAATAAAATATATTTTTCAATTAGTCTTTCTATTTTTCTTTGTTTTATCCTCTTAAATAATCATTAATTGGAGAATAATTATTAAACAGTTAAAGTAGATTACCAAAATTTTTGTAAAGTTCATTTACAGTGTAAATAATCTGGGAAAAATATCAAAGGTGGTGTTTATCTACCGGAATTCGATTTTGTGTATTTAAGTGTATTTAATCTTAGAAAATAGGAGAAAAATAGTATAAAGAAGAGAAAAATCATAAAAATGTTTATGTAGCCTCCTAATGTACTAAAAGGTGCTCTGGTAAATTTTCATAATTTTTAGATGAGTAAAAATATTTTTCCTGTTTTTAGTCCACTATCAATACAAAAATCGGAGAAAAATAAGACTACATTATGAAAAATTCTGTAAATATTTTTCTAAGTTTTTCACGGAGAGTATAAGCTGTGAAAATTATTATATACCATTTTCAAAATATCTAAAGCGGTTTTATGATTTATTGGGGCTAAACAAAACAAAAATTCAAAATCATATTAAAAAGTAACAAAAACCGATGAAATTTAATGTGGAGACATTATTTTGCATAAATTTACCTAGGATTTATAGACCTAATAAAGTATTTTATATGATTTATTGCTCTATTTTATTGCATTAACTATAATAATTCGAGAAAAATGAATTTTTCTCTGCAAATTTACAAATGATCTTATATTGTTGATGGGAATCTGGGAAAAATCGGATTTGGTCAGAAAAGGAGTTTTAGATATTTATTTGGAAATAAATCCTTCATGAACATATTTGAAAGCTTTTAACAACATACTTTGATAATCTAGCTTCTAAGCTTGAAGATCATCACATGCATGTTTGTTTGAAGTTCATTCATGAGTATGAAATGTTCAAAAATCGTTTTTGATAGAAAACTTAGGGTGCATGTGGTGATTTTTACACAAAACCTATAGAAAAGTGCATTATGTTGATTTTGACTTAGGTTTTGGTCCTTGGATTTCACCATTAACAACATGCATGTTGTTTTTGGGTAAAATCCTACCACCATCATCATCAAAACCATGAGTTTGTGTGTGTATGTTTATGTGTTCATGATCTTTCATTAGAATGGAGTAGAAGATGGAGAAAATCCATGAAAAACAAGTAAAACTTGAAGGAAAAGAGAAGGAAAATGAATGATTTTCGGGTTTACCTTTAAGAACACCTCAAGATGATTAAGGTTTAGAGTTCATGGTGTGTTCTATGACCCATTTTCTGGAGAATTTCGTGGTTGAGGGAGAGAGGAAGAGAGAATAGAGAGAAAATGAAGTGAGAGAGTGTGAGAGAGAAAGAGATGGAGTGGGTGAGTGAAATTGATTAATGATTTGGGAAAATGGTGTATTGGGGAGAGGAGGAGGCTCTTGGGAGAGGTGAGGCCGAGATTTTGGATGAGAGAGGCTCCCTCTCTCTTGTTTCTTTTATAAAAATTTAAATCTTTTATAAAAATATCAAACTTTTTAGAAAATATACAATAAAGAAGAGATTTGGAACAACTTGTTCACTTCTGGGTTGGCCATTACATCTGGAAAAGATATATTGCGAAATAAGATGGGTTAGCACGAATGAAAGGGAAACAATCGAGGGTAAGTTCCTAAAGACATGCACTAAGGGTAAGCAACGAAGATTTGGTACCACTCGAATGTAAAGGCTATTTAAGTGTCGTCTATAAAATAAGTTACGAAACGATCGGGGATTTCTGAAGCAATATTTACTACCACGGTTACTCTTACTATAATAAAACAATATTCGAAGAATATATATATTTAGAGAGTCATTGGTGCAAATGGAGGCGAAGAAAATTTATGATAAATTAAATCACATTTTGTATATAGCATTTTAAGTATTTAGAAGTGATTAAAAATCTCACTGTTATCAAAATGTATGTTTAGAAATGATAATTAATCTCACTATTATAAAAATGTGTAATAATTCCAAGATAATGAAGATACATGTGTGGCGATCAAATAAAGTAGTAAAATAATATAAAGATTAATTAAGGTTAAAGGTTTAAGTCGTCATTAAAGGAATTTGTATAGAAATATTTGTATTAAACTTTTGAGAAATTGTCCAATTGTCTAAGTCAGGACAAATTCAAGTTTACGAGGAGTCAGAATACTTATGAAAACAAGTTTGAGAGTTGAGGAACTCAATGAAAATTTCAAAGTAAAATGCTATTTTAAGAAAGGTGTAAAAATGTTGATCTTTGGAAATAGTGCATTCTTAGTTTAGTGGTTCTACGAAATCAATCATTTAGAGAATAGATAATCGTAAAATTCAAAACTTTTGGTGTATTGAAAGAAAAGAAAAACATAAGGAAACATATCCATCACATATAATTTCTGAATATAGAAAAATGATAAGCATAAGAGTATTCATCTTGTGCATTAATTATAAGGAAAAATTCAATGAAAATTGCATTTTAAATCAAGTTTTCGACTTTAAAACGAAAGAGCAAATGTAAATAAGGATTACTTGTTTATAGAGATTTCAAAATAAAAACAAGATGTATATGATAAAAAGTGTAATTGAGTATATCAAAGCTGACTAAATCAAAGGTATGCCTCATGACTATACACGTATTTTTTGTGTATTTATATTATAAAAATTGAAATAAATAGGTAACCGTTTCAAAAATTCACCAAACGTTTTTTACAAGTGTTATTACACATACTTAATCTGTGAAAAATATAAAAATGGGTTTCTAACTGTTTAACCAAATTTTATGATTTTTGAACATTTATTCTAATAAGAATTGAAATAAATAGGAAACAGTTTCCAAACTTGCCCAAAATTTGTGTAACACTTTTAGTATACATGCAGAAGCTGTGAAAATAAAATATATTTTTCAATTAGTCTTTCTATTTTTCTTTGTTTTATCCTCTTAAATAATCATTAATTGGAGAATAATTATTAAACAGTTAAAGTAGATTACCAAAATTTTTGTAAAGTTCATTTACGGTGTAAATAATCTGGGAAAAATGTCAAAGGTAGTGTTTATCTATCGGAATTCGATTTTGTGTATTTAAGTGTATTTAATCTTAGAAAATAGGAGAAAAATAGTATAAAGAAGAGAAAAATCATAAAAATGTTTATGTAGCCTCCTAATGTACTAAAAGGTGCTTTGGTAAACTTTCATAATTTTTAGATGAGTAAAAATATTTTTCCTGTTTTTAGTCCACTATCAATACAAAAATCGGAGAAAAATAAGACTACATTATGAAAAATTCTGTAAATATTTTTCTAAGTTTTTCACGGAGAGTATAAGCTGTGAAAATTATTATATACCCTTTTCAAAATATCTAAAGCGGTTTTATGATTTATTGGGGCTAAACAAAACAAAAATTCAAAATCATATTAAAAAGTAACAAAAACCGATGAAATTTAATGTGGAGACATTATTTTGCATAAATTTACCTAGGATTTATAGACCTAATAAAGTATTTTATATGATTTATTGCTCTATTTTATTGCATTAACTATAATAATTCGAGAAAAATGAATTTTTCTCTGAAAATTTACAGATGATCTTATATTGTTGATGGGAATCTGGGAAAAATCGGATTTGGTCAGAAAAGGAGTTTTAGATACTTATTTGGAAATAAATCCTTCATGAACATATTTGAAAGCTTTTAACAACATACTTTGATAATCTAGCTTCTAAGCTTGAAGATCATCACATGCATGTTTGTTTGAAGTTCATTCATGAGTATGAAATGTTCAAAAATCGTTTTTGATAGAAAACTTAGGGTGCATGTGGTGATTTTTACCCAAAACCTGTAGAAAAGTGCATTATGTTGATTTTGACTTAGGTTTTGGTCCTTGGATTTCACCATTAACAACATGCATGTTGTTTTTGGGTAAAATCCTACCACCACCATCATCAAAACCATGAGTTTGTGTGTATATGTTTATGTGTTCATGATCTTTCATTAGAATGGAGTAGAAGATGGAGAAAATCCATGAAAAACAAGTAAAACTTGAAGGAAAAGAGAAGGAAAATGAATGATTTTCGGGTTTACCTTTAAGAACACCTCAAGATGATTAAGATTTAGAGTTCATGGTGTGTTCTATGACCCATTTTCTGGAGAATTTCGTGGTTGAGGGAGAGAGGAAGAGAGAATAGAGAGAAAATGAAGTGAGAGAGTGTGAGAGAGAAAGAGATGGAGTGGGTGAGTGAAATTGATTAATGACTTGGGAAAATGGTGTATTGGGGAGAGGAGGAGGGTCTTGGGAGAGGGGAGGCCGAGATTTTGGGTGAGAGATGCTCCCTCTCTGTTGTTTCTTTTATAAAAAATTATATCTTTTATAAATATATCAAACTTTTTATAAAATATATACTAAAATCAAGTTATTATTCATAAAACCTTTATTTTGCTTTATAAATTTAGGGTAATTGTTAATGACTTAAGTTTTATTTTCCTTAAATGAATTTTCATAATTTTAATTATTATAAGATCATATTATAAGTTTCATAATTATTTTTATAGAATTTTTAAGGTTAAAGTTTGTAAATATGAGTTTTTTGGGCATTTAGGGTTTTTGAGAGTTTGTAAATCTTTGGATATCAAAATTATTTGAATTTTGAGACTTCAAACTATTTTAGAGTTTCATAAATCTTATTCAAATTAGAAATATTGTTTGTAATTTATTTTTATTGGTTTATTGGCATTCTATGTAGTGATTCCGAGATTCAAACGAAATTGAGGAATCAAGTATACTAGTCCTAGTTTCAACTTTGACTTAAGTTTCTATGAGACTGTGACCTAACTTTTACTACTAGGTCAAGTGCCTGATGCGTGTATATGATTCATGAAATGGTGTTCGAGTCAAAGAGTGACCCAAATATCGATAGAATTCACATATCAATGTGAAATCTAAGTACACCAGCCTTCGATTCTAATTGTTTCCAAGTTTCTAGTAGGTTATAGCTTAGCTTCTAGTCACTAAGTCTAGTATGTGTCATGCCTATTTGTGCAACTAAGTTTATTCAAATCTAGAACTAAATCGAATTTTGACGGTTGTCACATATTAGACTAAAATCTAGTGGGAATAATACTAGGTTTCGTCGAAGGAATTTATTTTAAAGTAAACGAAGCGCTGTCCGAGTACCGAGTCACCACCTTCTCAGGTGAGTGCATAGTTACTCTCATCTTACACATAGATATGAAGTATTTTATATAAACTACGTGCTATGTGTGCATATTATTTGAATACTTGTTGTCTATGTTGGATGAACGTTTTTTTTATACATGTTTTAAATGATTTGAACTGTATACGTATTTTAAATATACAAATATGTTGGGTATGAGATGGGTAGATGAATGATGAGAGATAAAAGATGATGTGAGTAAACATTGGCAGCTATAGGCTTAGTGCCTAACAAATAACATCGGCAACTATGGACTTAGTACCTATTGGACAAACGCTGGTAGCTATGGACTTAGTACCGGTTAGGAATTAGTAGCTATGGACTTAGTACCTATTAGATAAACACTGATAGCTATGGATTTAGTACCCAACAACTATGGAATTAGTGCTTTACAAACGAGCATTGGCAGCTATGGATTTAATGCCAGTCCTATAACTTTGGAAGCAAAGGATTTCAGAATGAACGAATGCGGGATATATGACTCTTAGGATAGATCCTTAAGAGTAAAGAATATAATGGGTATGGGTAATTGGGTCGATTGTTTGATTGTTTAAACATAATAATTATATTATTGTGGGTTGAAAACCCTATGTACTCACCAGGTTTCCCAACCTGACCCACTCAGTTTATTTATATTACAGATGTTGTTATGATGTCACATTACACTGAGAGATTAAGGAGATGTAAATCACTAGCGCTAATGAATGTAAGTTATGTTTATGCTTATGTTTCTGTATTGACGATGACATCCCAAATGTTTTTAAACGAATAAAAATACTTTTCCTCGGAAACGCTTTGATAACGTATTTATCATGTTTTACTGGGAACAAATTCCGCAACGTTTTTATTAAAAGAGATACTCTGATTTTTATAAAGCATAAACAAAACCGGTCTTTTCTGGCCGTGAAAATGGGGATGTCACACCCAACTCATTAGTAGACTCGACTTTGGACCCGGAGGTTTAGTGACCTACTCGATGAGTCGGGGGACCGACTTGACGAGTAGGAGCTGTCTGGAGGAAACCCTAATGTTAGGGTTCGCAGCCTATTTAAACGTCTTATTCTGCCTCAACCCAACCCCCATCGTCCCTCCCAACCCAGACAAACCCTAACTCGAAACCCTAAGTCCCTATTGAGTGTTCTTGAGCTTTTTGGTGACTTTTATGTGCATTTGAAGTTGCAAGAGAAGAAGAAAGCTTGGGAGTTCAAGTGGAAGCTAGTAGATCCAGGGGTTTCTCTTCATGCTCAATTCATTCAAGGTAAAAAGCTTGAACTTGACCATCTATCTCCTAGATCTTGTTTTGGGGCTATTTTCTACCTTTTCTAAGCTTTTGAGAGGCTATACTCGGATTTGTATGTATATTTGGAGTTACACTTCAGATCTGGAACCATTGAGGGTTCCTATGGCATAAAGGTGCCAACTTTAATGCCTTGGGCAACCCATGCAACATATAAACCCCCTTTTTATGGCTTTTTGAGCCAAAGGCCCCATGAATGGACATCAAGTTTGTAGCTTTACATGTAAAATGGAACCTAGGAGGTCAGATCTATGGTTTTGATGCATTAAGACCCATTATAATCGATTGAATAGTTTTGGACAAAGAGGTACTCGGTGAGTCACTTGGGTGACTTGGCGAGTCAGGTCGCATTTTTCCCCAAATGCCTTCTGGAAATGGTCTTTGGTTGAGTGGAAGGAATACTCAGCCTGTTAGGAGTTTGTTATGGACTTGTACATCTAAAGACTCGACGAGTTCAAGGAGGAACTCGGCGAGTTCAAGGTAGTGTACCAACCACATGAAGACGGACTCGAAGAGTTCAAGGATGAACTCGACGAGTCATAGACTGAATACCTCCATATGGATGAAGATGAACTCGATGAGTTCAAGGACGAACTTGGCGAGTCAGTTGAAGATAGTCCGATGTTTTGTTGAAGGCGAACTCGTCAACCTCTTAATGACTCAACGAGTAGGGAAGGGATTACGACATTTTATGGTCATGGGGACTCGGCGAGTTGGTGGACCAACTCGGCGAGTCGAGTCAACCAGATGTTGACGTTGACCAGGGTTGACTTTGACCAAGGTTTTGACATTGAATTTGATTGGGATTTGATTGACCCTTGTAAGGATTATGAGTATGAATTGATAACTTAGAAACGTTGTCCTATAGGGATCGAGGAGTCGAGAAGAGTTGGTTTTCGTACCGAGGACAGTGCAGTCACTACACAACATTGAGGTGAGTTACCTTCCAATAGAAGTGGGTCTAAGGCACCAAGGCCGACCCACTAGTAGTTTATTACATTAGAGATGATGGTCTATGTGATAATTGTCTTGTTGCTATTATTAGATGTGTTCTATGTGCCAATATGATATGTTCTATGTGCTATTGGTAGTAGGAAGGGGAATAGTCCCCGATTCGGTAGTTAGGACCGAAGGGTAGGTCGGACACCCCAAATTGTCTGACAGCATGATTATGATATATATTATTATGTGATAGTAGTAGGGGTGAAATAGTCCCCGTGACCGGGCGAGATAGACCGGAGGGTAGGCAGGCACCCCAGAATGGCCTGACACGAGTAGGTCAACACCCCATAATGGCTTGACATGGGTAGGTCAGCACCCCAGAATGGCTTGACACGGGTAGATCGGGCACTCCAGAACTGCCCGACAGTATGTATGGTTGTATGGTATGCGGTATGATGGGGGAACTCACTAAGCTTCGTGCTTACCGTTTTTAGTTTTGGTTTCAGGTACCTCTTCAACAAAGGGGAAGGAGCCAGCAGGGTAGTAGTGCATCGCACACATATGATTTTTGCTTTGAGAACCCTGAGATCGTACTCTGACATTTTACTATTTGATGTATGGTTTTCGAGACTTGTGATTTGTGACTTGACGTTTTGAAATGATAGCAACGATGTTTTCTGTAAACTATTTTTATAAGTAATGTAATTAAAAAAAATTTGAGTATCGATTTTGGGATGTTACTGTTGGATTAATGTCTAAGTCCATAACTATATTTGGTATGTAATTGACCCGGCCCGACATGGTCCATTTGGGTTGCATGGCATCGTGCACTTGGACAGACTAAATTAGAGAAATAAGACACTTATGGTTATTAATATATTATAAGTTCTAATATATTAATAATAAGAATAATAATATTTAATTAGTATTGATCAAGAATTAATTTAGAATTAATTATGTGATCAAAAGAAGACTAATTAAATATATGGGTTGATTGTGTAAATCCTCCATAACTTATATAGTGGGCCAAAGCTCCATGGATAATCAAGTTGGGTTAAACCCATAGGATGCTCCATGGATGCTCCATGGAGGTTAGATAACCCATAGGTCATCGAAATGAAAGGTCATGACAATTAGGGTTTACATGGTGTAACTCTAATTGTAACACACTATATAAGCATAATATTATTCACCAAAATTGGCCACTAGTGTGTGTAAAAGAAGGGCTAGCTGACTTCATAAAGTGTGGATTTCTCTCTAAGTTATTCTAAGAGCATTAGATGTTGTGTGAGCCATTTGAGGTGTCACATTTGAGGAACTAGGCACTCAATCCCCATGGAGTCAAGCTACACTACAAGAGGTATGTATTCTATCTATATTATTACCCAAGTATCTATGATTGTATGCTAGATAGGGTAATACCTTGGAATATTAGTATTTTCATGTATATTAGAGAAAAAAGATAGATCCAAGGTATTTAGGGTTGCATGTACACCATAGGAGTGTTAGAATGCTCATAACCCAACAGTTACAAGTTGGTATCAGAGCCTTGGTTTGAGGGATTTGGGCACACCATCGTGGGTGTCTGGACTAAAATCGAGGGCTTGAAGGATTTTTACAAGAAAAAAAACACGACGTTTGTCAAATTTAAAGATAATTACTTGTTTTTGTGAAAAACTAAATTATTTGTCAAATTTGAATAATTTGTTATATGAGTTGAATTAGGTCAAATTTAGTAAAAGATAAAATGATATGATTATTTTATTAGTTTTAAAAGTTTGATCTAAAGATTTTTTTTGAAACCTCCATAAGTTATGGATATGAAAAGGTTTTAAAAAAATTGATACAAAGTTTTTTTTTTTTTTTTTTTTTTTTTTTTTTTTTTTTTTTTATGGAGTTACAAAATTTGGTGTTAATGTTTTAAAGAATTCCATAACTTATTCTTAAGTTATGGAACATGAAAAGTTTCATCATAAAACAAACATTTAACTCCATAACTTATGGATTACCAAAAGTTTTATGTTTCCTTGATTTATGAGTTAGTTTAGATTAATGAAAAAAAATTTGTTTTAGTTGTTTTCAATCCTAATTAATCTAGAGGTAGTTCATAAAATGTGGTTTTGTAGCTTGTCCTCAAGTTACACAAAATGTCACATTTATGAATCTTAAAACTCATAAAAGTGTCATAGGTTACATAAAAATGAAGAGTTTTTTTTTTTCATTAAATAATATTATGACTCCATAACTTGTCCTCAAGTTATGGATGTTTAAGAGTCACTTCTTTCAAAGTGTTATTAAAGAATAAGGGGTTACATAAAAAATGAAGAGTCTTCATTTTGATGAACGATTAAACTCAAAAGTTATGAAATGAAAAGTTTTGAATAGTTTCAAAACTTGCCCTCAAGTTTTGGAATTTGTAAAGATTTCCCATGAATACTTTAATTCCAAGTTAAGCCCTTAGAATTTTAAAAGTTAAAATTCAACCCTTATACTTTATAATATTATAAGTTAATAATAATTATATATATGTATAAGAGCAAGTCGTCTTACCGTTAGTAGGCCTTATTCACGAAGCCGATCTATAAGGGGGGTATAAGGTTACTGCCTATAAAATGACAGTTTAATGGGTGTCCACTCTCACCCACCGCTTCCTTGACTGGTGGATGGTCATTAGCCGAACGGGTAGGACAAAGACTATAAATTCTGCCTTCATTAAAAGTATTAATGATAAATACTAAGTAACTAAACCTTTTAAAAATACCCAATCTTAGTTACTTAGGAAAATGTGAATAAGGTGCTAATCCATGAAATTACACTTTGCACTTTGTTTAATTCGGTTAGTGGAGCGTGTGTGGTTAACCGGCACACTAACTCGTATTTAACAAGGTAGGCAAAGGGTAACTTAATGTTTATCATAGTATCGATGGAGCGTGTGTGGTTAACTGGCACATCGATTGAGGGTTAAACACTTAAGAGTACCAAGTAATTTGCATGGTTACTTCACACTTTGTTTTGTGATCCTCGGCATCCCAGTCACAAAACCTGAAGGGCACACTCGAGATTGAAACATGCCATTGAACAGTTCAATGAATCTCAAAAGATCTAGGAGTTTCAAATCCATGTAAAACCTAATTGAATTATTTCGTTTTCATGGTGGAAATTGGTGAATCGTCATTCACCTACCTTCAAGTATTCTATAGCTTGGATTACGGCATCCCTCTTCCAAATTATAAAATATTGTGTTGGGTCTTAGCCTTAATATTTCATATTGGGGTGTTATATTAAGGACTTTAAATCAACTATCTTGAATATCTCCCAAAAAGATGTCTAGTTCAGACATCTATGATCTTCCCAAATCTCTTGGAACTTCACTTCCTCCATCTCCTCCAATTATTCTCCCTAACCCACAAGTTCAAGGTCACTAAAGCCCTATTGGCAAGCAAAGTCTATGTGTGCTCACATCTTGGAGATGAAGTCACATATTGACAAGCGGGGAGAGTTGGTTGTCAAAGTCTTAAGAAAGTTGGATATTCATTCACTTTCTATGTCACATAGTGAGTTACCTTTGGGACTAGTATGAAATAGACTATGACATGACCCTTAATGATCTTATCTATTTGCTTGATACTGCTGAATCAGCAATGATTTGGAGCTTTGGTAAAGCAAATTTGATTAGTAGATCAACTTCCTAAACCTTCAATGGACATTTACAATGGTTGCATTGGATACCCAGTAAAAGCATTCTCTTCCCAATTGAAAGGGATTGGCCATAGTCAACTCGGTTGACCAAATGGTAAAGAGAAAGGCTAAGTCTGAGATTGTCCCATGTACCATTCCCAAAAGGGTCCATATGGTTCTATTGCCAAAAGGAAAGGGCAATGGTTGCGAAGCTACCAAATTTACCTGAAAGATCATAAGGCTGGTAAAGTCAATAAGTTTGACTCTACTTTAGGTAAAGTCCACTATCTAACTCGGTTAAGTCTCTATTACGAGATTCTTATTACATGATGTGACTGGGTCACATGTTGATGTTTTAAGAATCAAAGTAAAAGTGAAGGAAACTTAAAGAAAAGGCATGCTAACTCTGACCGCGAAGATGTATTTCTATCGCTTGATTGAAGATCAGATTCTTGAGCTACTTTTAGGAGTTATGATAGATTGCTAGGAAACATGTAATAGTATAGTTTTCATTTAATGTTGCATTGTAAGGAAAAGTTTTTTCCGCATTTTATAAATAAATAAAAGTTTTTTTTACTTTATTTTATATCTCCTTGCAATGGCATTTATGAAAACTTAATGTTTGTATGTTTCTAGCAATAATGGAAATATGAATTTGATTCTTTCACTAGTGGTAGTGTCTAAATTTACCAAATAAGGAAAGATTCTCATCATCCAAGGTTTCAGTTGGATGGAAACTTGGAATCATACAAGTTGTACAGTATGATGAATGAGAACTTTCAGCTTTGGAAAATTAAGACTAGTTCCTTGTTCACATTTATATGTGAGTCAAGTGAGGGACTAAGGGATCGAGTACACATTCTTGTGCACTGATCAAGTCCACCACAAAAGATCTATAAGACTATTCGTCATGATTTACTAAAGCTTAGTAAATATGGTTATACTTACAAGTTTAAAGTATAATTCTGAAACATTGGAAAAGTTCCAAATGTATGGCAGAGCGAATAAGAAGAATCAAATTAGGCAGAAGGATAAAAGTTTCTCAAATCTGAAAAGATGGGAGAGTACTTTAGTATCATGGTATATGATCATCTTAATGATTAAGAGACCTTATCACAATTTATCCTCTAAGTGCATTCGTATGACTTTGAAGAGGAATCATGAATTGTTGAAATGATGAAATCAAGAAGACAAGTCATGCTTGATTCCAAAAAAACAATTCTTAGAGTCATACTCCAAGATTGTAACTTGAGTGACATATCTTAAAGGAAGGTTTCTTAACACTAGTCAAATGTAAGAGTAAAAGTATTCTACTCTTGTACTTTTGAAATTGGTATGCTGTGATGTTTTGGATAAAACAAAGACCAACTAAGGCCAATTATGTGAAATGTATGTCTTGATTAGAATCCACACTATCTCTTGAATATTTGAAAAGAAAGTCTTATAGGTCAAGAGGACAGTGGGAGTCTTAAAGATCCTGAAAAGAATTTCAAGATCTAATCATGAATAAAAACCTGTAGTTTAACACTAGCACACGACGTGAGGTTTATAACCTATCGTGTTGACATATTTCTATTTCTGTGCCCATTCCAGTTAAAGTTGGCTTTGCATATGATTTCATAGAGTTCTCAATTGCTTGCATAGCAACTTGGAAGCAATGGCAGGCCTTTGAGCTGCCATGCGGCAAGAAAATAAGATTAGTTCAGCCCATATGAGTTTGGATTTTTCATTATCCTTGTATTGTGACTATGGTTTTGACAATTCACATGGATAAGAACACATACACCATAAAATCTAAGGGTCATAAGGTTTCTCTCCGATTCATGAAAATGATGGTGAGGAAACACTTCCACCAAGTAGATTTGAAGCAGATAGCAAAGATCTAAACAACTGAGACTATGATTACGACATCCCTTTTCATAGATCTAAAATTGTTTAGACACACATGTGAGCTATCTAATATAAGGTGTATGATTTTGATAAACTCTTATCAAGGCAATCTCATCTCAGAAATCTGAACTTTGGTAAGAAAGTCAGTAAAGTATTGACTTCTAGAAGTCCAGCTGATTTCTGAGTGCATGTCAAAGCTACTGGGAGCATAAGTGTTATGCTAATAATCATCATGTTAGTGGGAGCATGATAATTATGATAAAGGTCGCAAGTTAGCAATGTTAATTATAGAAAACAAAAGTTTCAATTCGTGGAGTTGCAGGGGTTGAAAAAGTTGTTTTGCTATAATTAAGAGAGAGGAAATTATACTTCATTTCAATTCTAAAAGCTTAGATTGAGGTTTTAATCATCTTTAGTCAAGGATATATATGAATTTTGTGTTGGAATGGCTCAACATAAGGAAATTCTATATATGGGTCTATTATTTGCGTTCCAAAATTTGATTATGATTACGACATCCCTTTTCATAATCTAAATTATGAGAACTTGGCAAATAGAAATTTTGTAGCAAAAGACTGGTCTAGAATCATGTCTTTATGTGAGACATCATGAATCATATCCCATATGCTTCAGATATAGGATTGATTGCATGTGCTATAATATTCATCCTTTCTAAATTTTCCAAATGCTTGGGGTATTAAGAAGGAAAAGGTCTAGAATTGGATATGACTAAAATGATTAATAAATTGTCGAGGACAATCTAAGGTTTACCAAAGATTGGTTGCTTAGGGAAAGTTGGAAGTGTAATGTTAATTTTTGGAAGGACCATGTTGACATATTCTGAAAAAATTCAACTCTTGTTCAGAAATGATAGTCAAAATGGGAATATGGAAATGATTCCATAGGTGGAAATTGTTCAATTTGTGTAAGATTAGGAAAACTTAATGCAAGAAGGATGTTTCCATGGAGTTGATCTCCATTGGAATACTCTGTAATGTCTATTGACAAGTCTTTGTGACTTTATGCATAATCATTACAAGAGGATCAATGCATATAAGTTTAAAATCTAACAAATTTCGATAAATGATAGGAATTTGGAATTCTTACATTTTCGATAAGGATTTGGGAGTGTGAAAAGAGAATCATTGAAATTATGTTCAATCGATCTAGTTCACAAAGTAAGGATCATAGACGAACATAGAGTGCATACTTGGTGTATGGCAAAGCTATTGTTTAGAAAAACATAGTGTACATGCTTGGAGCATGGGACAACTAGTGTTTTTAAATTTAAGTATAAAGTTGATAAAACCGAAACAATGAATAATGAGTAATCAGTATGGTGATAAATAAAAAGTGTTTTATTTATATTCATAGTTTTGATACCATATTAGATTCATTTATTCTTGTGTTTCATTTTGCATGTTTTGACTTCCAGAATAAACTAGGTTATTCTTCCTGAATGACTAAGTTATTCAAACCATCCACAGTCGGTCATATGTTGGAAGTAGATATGAATTAAGACTGTCATGGGTTGGCTTGTAGAGGTCTAAGATGTTGGACAAAGTGGTGCTACAACACTCACGAGTGCTCATAAGTTCTGAGTATTGGATTCAACCCACGCTCATTGGAATCACTTCATGGATTTTATCACGAGTGATCATGAGACGATAATATCTTATATTATTCAAACCTAGAGATATGAGTTGTTACTATGAGTTGGTGATACATTGATTGCACGAAAATGCATTGGTAACTCGATGTCATAAAATGTGCCTTTGTGTATGATTCAACAAGTAGTAGAACAAGCCATATGAGTCGAAGTTTATCCATTCCTTTTACCTTCGGGATAAAAGCGATATCTGTGGGCCCCTCGATGATTTAATGATGATACATGTGAGTGCTTGGCCAAGCCAGGACTGATGTGATTTGTTCAATCAGTCAGTCGTCATAAATCGAAAATCAAGAAACAACAAATGGACAGAGAGAATGATTATTAATCCATGTCTCAGTCCATATGATATCTAGAATGGAGGAATATATGATCCCTTATCTAATGGACAAGTCATTGACAAGGTCAGAGTTCAGTTACAAGGTCAGAGTTCGACAACGGCTTTTGAGAGCTACGATTGCTAGTTGGGTTTCGAAGTCATACACAATAATAGTTTTAGACTTATCCAAGTGGGAAACTGTTAGATTAATGTCTAAGTCCATAACTATATTTGATATGTACTTGACCCGACCCGACATGGTCCATTTGGGTTGCATGGCATCGTGTACTTGGATAGACTAAATGAGAGAAATAAGACACTTATGGTTATTAATATATTATAAGTTATAATATATTAATAATAAGAATAATAATATTTAATTAGTATTGATGAAAAATTAATTTAGAATTAATTATGTGATCAAAAGAAGACTAATTAAATATATGAGTTGATTGTGTAAATCATCCATAACTTATATAGTGGGCCAAAGCTCCATGGATAATCAAGTTGGGTTAAACCCATAGGATGCTCCATGGAGGTTACATAACCCATGGGTCATGGAAATGAAAGGTCATGACAATTAGGGTTTACATGGTGTAACCCTAATTGTAACACACTATATAAGCATAATATTATTCACCAAAATTGGCCACTAGTGTGTGTAAAAGAAGGGCTAGCCGATTTCATAAAGTGTGGATTTCTCTCTAAATTATTCCAAGAGCATTTGATGTTGTGTGAGCCATTTGAGGTGTCACATTTGAGGAACTAGGCACTCAAGCCCCATGGAGTCAAGCTACACTACAAGAGGTATGTATTCTATCTATATTATTACCCAAGTATCTATGATTGTATGCTAGATAGGGTAATACCTTGGAATATTAGTATTTTCATGTATATTAGAGAAAAGATAGATCCAAGGTATTTAGGGTTGCATGTACACCATAGGAGTGTTAGAATGCTCATAACCCAACAGTTACAAGTTGGTATCAGAGCCTTGGTTTGAGGGATTTGGGCACACTATCGTGGCTGTCTGGACTCAAAATGAGGGCTTGAAGGATTTTTACAAGAAAAATAGTTTTCTAAAATTTAAAAATAAGGAGTTTGGAAAAAAACAAGGTGTGTGATGCGTGCGACCGGCCGAGGTCAAGTAAGCTTTCCCCAAGACACCCATACATGTTATGTTATGTTATGTTATATGATATGGTTATGAGAACTATATGCTAGACTAGGGCTAAGCATCTAAGGAGGATGCCTTGTATGCCTGTTATGTGATTATGAGAAATGCATGCTATATTAGGTTTAAGGATCTAGGAAGGATTCCTTACATGCCTGTTGTATGAGTTTATTAAGCTATATGCTAGGGCTATTTTAGTTAGCAGTATGGTAGCCTGATTAGATTATGCTTGGTAATGGTTAGTCAATGCACGAATGCTGCTTGCTTTGTGCTAATAGGGGTTTCAGCTAGCTTTAACTAACTAGTAAGCGAATATGTAATAGCATCTGCAAGCTAGTTAAGGAAAGATGGCAGCGACTCCTTATGCAACTGATGGCGAAGAGTAGGTCGGAGAGTGCCCTAGGACAAGCCTAGGATGAGATGAGCTTGGAAAGCAATATTAGTAGAAGGGACTTGGTGAAGTCAAAGCGATCCTTAAGGAAAGTACGGATAGATGTGGACGGTAGTATGGGCCCGTAGTACTGGAAATAGAGGATCTGTACTTGACTCAAGGAGGAATGAGATAGAACCATGAAAGTTGGAGAGTGCGTGAGAGCTCTCGAGAGTATGTATGACCCTGAAGTTTATGTGTTCTATTTCAGTATGGCGATTACACGACACGGAGCAGGAGGTTCAGGGTCTAGATCAGGATCAGGATCAGGCTCGGGTGCGGGATCCGAGCAGGTTGATGGTGGGCTACACTAGTTCATCGCGTTGGAGATCAGGAGAGGTATCCTTGAGGCAACCCCAATAATTTTTGGGTGGATCAAGGAGAGGATTATTGAGCTGATGGAGGATCTCCTCCGGACATTCAGAAGTGACTTGGCGTCCAACCAGTCGGGTTCACGCACACTATCCTTCAATGACTTTAGGGGAAGTGGTGCGCCAAACTTTCATGGGGTGAAGGACCCCATTGCTACCAGGAGATGGATCGCAGACATCGAGTCTGCCCAGTTGACGAGCTTCTACCAGGAGGGGTCGAAGGTCCGCTTTGCTGCGGGTTGTTTGAGGGATAGGGCTAGGGATTGGTGGGAGTCAGTTGGTGACTCACTGGGATCCCCATCCATCGAGGCTATGACTTGGTCAAACTTTGTGACCAGGTTCATGGCTGATTTTGCGCCAACTGTGGAGCTTCATCAACTGGCCAGGGAAGTTTCTTGACATGAGACAGACTACGGAGTTAGTGGCGGAGATCACTGATAACATCTATTTTATGCATATATTTATGATGTTTTATTATTATTGTATACTATGTTTTTATGTTATTTAGAACTAAAAGATATTTAATATTCTTTGAAATATTCAATTACAGTAAAAATGGGAGCTGGAATGCAAAAGGAAGAGAATGGAGCTGAAAAGATGTAAAAAGGATATTGCTGGCAGATTGACCCCTCTTCAGTGTTTCGGGTATATCGGATGACTGATAAGTCCAATTGGCAAAATTCAAAATGTTCTGAAAACTAAACGAATTTTCCTATGAATTATGTGAGAGGGCCTTTTTGCTAATTCCGCATTTATCATATCCAAAATCGGCCTTGAAGATGAACCATAAAAGCTGGACGGAAATTTCCTCCAACTTACTTATTCCCCAAGCATCACTTACCTTATTTTTATTTTCTTAATCCCTAAGCCCCCATTAGTTTCCTCATTCCAATCCAACTATAATATTCCATATTAATGCCGTCTCCCTTCAACTATAAATACCCCATATCATTCCACCATTTTCATCGCCTATGATATTCTGACTTCTAACCTATTTTAGTCGACAAGTAACTTCTGGTAAGCCGTTTTGAGGGTCTAGAAGGCGGCCGGAAGGCCGTTAAGCTGATAGGAGCGAAGATCTGAAGGATTAGAGAGCGGATTCATGTCGGTAATCATGTGGTTTATTATCGTGACCATGTTTGGCATTCCACTGTGATACTATTATGTTTTTACTTTCTGATTTTGGTGTGGAAACCATTTGCTTTGAGTTTATGATTAGATGAAACCTTGATTATTGGATTAATTGTTATATTTTATTGTTTTATTCATGTTTAATTTATCTTGTTAAACTTGTTAAAAGATCCTCATGTATTAATGGCAATTATTTTCTGTTAATGATTAAGTATATCGAGTTGTATGAACATCTACTTGACTGCTTGCCTCTTATGATTTTGATGACCATCAAGATTATATTCCTAGGAATAGTGAACATGAAACTAGGGTTAACTAGAAAATAAGTAAATTAATGTGTGAGTATATGTGACGAACAATCACATATAAGTTGATTGAATTGACAAATTTAATTAACTATTATTACAAGTCTTGCTTGATACGAACTGAACACTAGGAAACATGTTATTTTAATCAATTGATCACTGCTTGAATTGACTTGTTTTCTAAAGGATTGGTAATAGTGAACATGAACCTAATCATTTTAGAAATCGATGAACATGAATAAATAAATCTGTGTGTGTAGTTATCTATGACTTTAAGATGTAATCTGTCTAAACCAAAGTACCTAAAGAGATTTGTCTTCCTGTCAGTTTATCGAGATTTGCTATTTAGTTGTTCGTTTGAGATTTAATAAACCCTTTCTTTACTGCTTTTGTGTGTTTTGTGTAACATATAATCAAACATTTTAAATTAATTCACTACCGTTCCCCTTGAGTTCGACACCCTTGCTTATCAAAGCTATACTATACTTGATCGGGTTCACTGGTTATAAGGTGTGGTTTAGATGAGATAAATTTGGAATTATAAATAAAAAACTAGTGCATTAAATATTCACATCAAGTTTTTGGTGCCGTTCCCGGGGATCTGATGAGAGCTCAAATTGCTTAAATTGTTGCTATTATATGGGGTGATCCGATGAGATCTCAAATGTTTAGTTGAGCCAATATACGTTATAGTGCATTTGTGGCCCCCTTTATTCTAGTGAAATCAAGGGACAAAAACACAACCTCGCTTAGTTTGAGGATCGCACTATGTTTAGCATCGTGTACCAGAAATGTATCCAGGAAGGCTAATACTTTAACCAATAAAGGTTGAAGTTGAGCACCCGTGTTTAAGCATGTAGGTAGTAAGTGAAAAGAAAAAAAAGTGAGATAGATGTAAAAAAAGAAAGAGAGAAATTACCAAAAGTTGAAGAATTTTTGGAGCTATCAAGTCAAAATCAAAAGATCAAAAATTCTGAAGAAATTCAAAAATTAAAAATACCAAAAATCACACAAAAAGGTGGTGAATTTAAAGAAATAAAAAATCAAATATCAAAGAAGTGAAGAATTCCAAGAGCTCCATTGTCGTATCAAAAAATTTGTAATTTCTAGATTATGTATGCTTGGGTAGCTTTACAAAAATACCTTGAGGTTAGGAATTTTTCTGTAGATGGATTCGGAGGGATGCATAAAATGAGTGTTGTTCAAAAGAAGTGGGCGAGTATTTATGACTAACCATTTTAATCACAAATGTATGTATTGCGGTCTTGGCATAATGGCTAAGCTTGAAATGGATTGATCTATGTGATGTTAGTGATGAGAGTTTGAGTTTAAATAGTTAGATTTGCTTGAGGGAAAGCAAAGAATAAGTGTGGGGTATTTTGATATTGCCATATTTATACATGTTTTTAAGCAATATTTACTTATATTTTTATTAATAATTTGGTTATATGCATTGAATAATGGTACTTATAAGGTTAAAATATATATTGCAGCCAAATAGAAGACATTTTGAAGAAAAGGGAATAAAAGCGTCAAAAGATGGAACTTTGGAAGATGAAGACTTAAAAGAATGGAAATCCAGCGAATTCACGTACTCACGACGTGAATATTTAGGATTCACGACGTGAGTAGGACTATTCCAGATGATAAGCATTGCGGAGGAGGAATCCTTGTAGAACACAGATATGTACTGAATTCACGCCGTGAGTCATACTCATGCACGGCATGAGAGAAAATTTTATGATAACTATATATTCTCTTGATCATTACGACTTGAGGGACTTTTGGCCAACTTGGAGGGTTCCTGAAGATGAAATTCAAAGGGAGAAGAAGTCTGGAATTAAGTTGCTTACCAAGGAAGAAAGAGGAGTTCATATTAGCTTAATAATTTGGTACACTTTAATTATGTTTTTGAGTATGAGTTATTTGAGTTTATTTGCTAGTATGCCCAACTAAATCTAGTTGCTTCTGTTAGCTAGATGAAGCTGAAACTCATGGTTTCAATAACTTAGTTTTGATTTACTTGTTGGTTATGAATTGTGTTTGATGGATTGAACCTAACATGTTTGATTTAATATTTGATTGCTTTAAATTCCTGTTCTGTGTAGTTAGTGAATATGAAGCTGCATGAATTTGAATACCTAATAATTTAGTGAACACTAGTTTATTAGAGCTAAGATCAAACCAATCTTAGATAAGTAATTGAACTATTGAATTAGGCTGTGCTAGAGAAATCATATTATGACCATAAGTGTGTTTTTCAAATCAATCTTACATGGCTCAAATTCCATTTAATAATTGATTCTGTGTAAACTATTGTATGACCATACATAGATTGCATGAATTAATAAATGTTAGTAAATTTAGAAATGAATTGCTAATACTATCTTAATTGGTAACCAATAGTAATTGTCATAACTAATTTACAAACCATTGAGGGAAAGGGGATTCGAACTAACAGAAGTGTTTGTTAATTGATTGAATTGTGTGCTAAGAGTTAAGTTCATCTAAACTTGCAAAATTCGATAAAACCCCCACTTTGCTATAAAATTAGGTTAATTTAGTAGTAAATAGATTAATTAGTTAAAACCATTCTCTGTGATCGACAACCGACTTACCCGACTATTCTATCATTTGTACTGCCTAGGTGCAATTTAGTTAGTTAGGTTATAAATATAAAAGTAGGTGTAGCTAGACATACATAATTTGCACGCATCAAGTTTTTGGCGCCGTTTCCAGGGAACTGTTTTTAATTAATTTAGTTTGTTTGATTATTCGTTATTTGTTTTTATTTTTTAGTGTTATTTTATTTTTATTTTTATTTTCGTTGATATCATGTCATTTTTCAGGAAGGTTTTTGTTGTTATGTGCATGAATTCGTGATCATACACATTGCTTGGTTTTACTTTTTGCATGAGTTTCGAGATTGGAAGCGATTAGGGAATTCTTGACTTGTTTAGTCTACTACTTTGGGTGATTTGTCCAACTCAATCCACGAGGCATAGTATAGCAAGGCGTATCGAGGTGGTTAAGTGGAAGACCGAAATCTTGCTACTCTTGACTAGTTGGGTCGACTCTTGTTCTACTTTTTAGTTAATGGTGCAAAGAAAATAAAGGAAATAGTCTGACAGGTCCTGCAAGTTTTTTTCTTTCACAAACCACCTCTTGCATGCAAGGGATTTAATCAACAATTGTAGCTTGATTTCGACGAAGGTGATTGTGATATACTTTTAGTTATTTTGGTTTGCTATTTTTTAGTTATTTTATTTTTATTTATAGTTTGTTTAAATTTTTTGTTTTCCATGTTGATGCTCTTGTTGTTTCAAATCTTTGCGGAATTTTTGCTCTCTTTGAATGCTTTTAGAAATTTCAACAATTAGGATCTAATGTTGATTTGTCACATGAAAAAAGACGTATGAGATTTGAAGTTGACAATCGAGAGACATGACTTTCAATAAGTGTGGGGTGCGCGTCGATTTCGTGATAGATTATTATTTCGAAGAGTGGCATTTCTAACTATACATGGACTCCTGTGGCATGGAAGAGTTGTTCCTATGCCATGGAGTTTTATTTAGACACGGAGCAGAATTATTGTCCCGGCTGCCACGACATGGTTGACACTTTCCTATGTCATGGGGGAGTTTTTCATCGCAAGAAGGAAGTTGTCATTCTAGATATCACGTCGTGGTTATCACTTACCACGTCGTGACCATATTATTATTCGTATTCTCCCTCGTTCGATAACACGGCGTGTTCGACACTTCCCATGCCGTGGTCACTATACATTGCATTAGTTTGCAATCTTTTACACCACATTTTAGAAGTCGACATTCTTGATTTTATTTTTCGTCACATTCAGAAGCAACAATCTAGTTTCCAGTTTTCCAATAATTTTCTGAGCAACTTTTAGCAGCCCCATTCGATCTCGCCACTACCACCCCAAGGGAGTCTGTTCCAATTCTCTCTATTTAATTTTATGTTATTTAGTTGTTTTAGCATGCAATGAGGACATTGCATCAAATAAGTGTGGGGTAGGGGACGAAAAAGGTATTTAAATTGGAAAATTAAAAACTGCTAGATTAGGAAAATTTAAAAATTTATATACTTGAAATAATAGTTTTTGATCGCAAGAAGGAAGCTGTCATTCTAGATATCACATCGTGGTTATCACTTACCACGTCGTGACCATACTATTATTTGTATTCTCCCTCGTTCGATGACACGGCGTGTTCGACACTTCCCATGTCGTGGTCACTATACATTGCATTAGTTTGCAATCTTTTACACCACATTTTAGAAGTCGACGTTCTTGATTTTATTTTCCGTCACATTCAGAAACAACAATCTAGTTTCCAGTTTTCCAATAATTTTCGGAGCAACTTTTAGCAGCCCCATTCGATCTCGCCACTACCACCCTAAAGGAGTCTGTTCCAATTCTCTCTATTTAATTTTATGTTCTTTAATTGTTTTAGCATGCAATGAGGACATTGCATCAAATAAGTGTGGGGTAGGGGGATGAAAAAGGTATTTAAATTGGAAAATTAAAAACTGCTAGATTAGGAAAATTTAAAATTTTGTAAACTTGAAATAATAGTTTAATTTAGGAAAATCTAGTAATAATTAAAAAAAAATTCTAATATTGTATGGGATGATCTGATGAGAACCAAAATGTTTACCTGAGCCTACACATGTTATAGTGTATTTGTGGCTTCCCATTTCCTAGTGAAAAGTCATGAGGCATGAAAGGGAATCTGGTAGTTTATATGACATTATACGTTTTGCAGCCTAAACCTGAAATCTATCCAGGAGAACGTATGTAGTCATTGTACTTAGACTAATACCTTAACCAATAAGGGTTGAAGTTAAACATCCCTACTTAAGCATGTAGGTTTTGAGTGAAAAGAAAAAAAAAGTGAGATACATGTTAAAAAACACACACACACACAGAGAAATTACCAAAAAGTTGTTAGAATTTTGGAGCTATCAAATTATGAAGATCAAAAGATCAAAATTCTAAATAAATCCAAAAAGCTGAAGATACCAAAAATCAAACAAAAACGTGGTGAATTCAAACAAAGTAAATATCAAATATTCGAAGAAGTGACGAATTCAAAGAGCTCCATTGTGGTATCAAAGTTGTAATTTCTATAATTTATGTATGCTTGGTTGTTTAGCCAAAATACCTTGAGGTTAAGAGAGATTTCTGAGGATTGATTGGGAGGGTTGCAAATTTGAGTGTCGTATAAACTAAGGGGTGAAGGTTTATAAGAATTGTGAGTATTTAGGAATGGTAAGTTTCTTAGGATTTATAGACACGAATACATCCATTGCGGTCTTGGGATAATTTCTGGGTTTGAAATGGATTATTCTATGCGATATTGGTGAGATAATAAAATTAGTTTTGCTTGAGGGCAAGCAAAAGGCTAGTGTGGGGTAGTTTGATAACGTCTATTTTATGCATATATTTATGATGTTTTCTTATTATTTTATACTATGCTTTTATCTTATTTAGAACTAAAAGATACTTAATATGCTTTGAAATATTTAATTACAGTAAAAATGGGAGCTGGAATGCAAAAGGAAGAGAATGGAGCTGAAAAGATGCAAAAAGGATATTGCTAGCAGATTGAGCCCTCTTCAGTGTTTCGGGTATATCGGATGACTCATAAGTCCAATTGGCGTGATTCAAAACGTTCTAAAGACTAGACGAAATTTCCTACGACTTATGTGAGATGAGCGTTTTGCTAATTCCGCATTTATCTTATCCAAAATTGGCCTTGAAGATGAACCATAAAGCTAGAGGAAATTCCCTCCAAGTTACTTATTCCCCATGCATCACTTACCTTATTTTTATTTGCTTAATCCCTAAGCCACCGTTAGTTGCCTTATTCCAATGCAACTATAATATTCCATATTAATTCCATCTACCTTCAACTATAAATACCCCATATCATTCCACCATTTTCATCGTCTATGATATTCCGACTTCTAACCTATTTTAGTCGACAAGTAACTTCTGGTAAGCCGTTTTGAGGGTCTAGAAGGCGGCCAGAAGGCCGTTAAGCTGATTTTGGTGTGGAAACCATTTGCTTTGAGTTTATGATTAGATGAAACCTTGATTATTGGATTAATTGCTATATTTTATTGTTTTATTCATGTTTAATTTATCTTGTTAAACTTGTTAAAAGATCCTCATGTATTAATTGCTGGATTAGTGTCTAAGCCCGTAACCATATTTCGTAAGTAATTGACCTGGTTGTGCAAGGTCCTTTTGGGTTGCGTTCACCAAAGCAACTTGACTGGAGAAATGATAGAGAAAGAGGTTATTATTTTTTATTAATATATTATAAGAATAATATATTAAAAGAGATCATATTTATTTAGTTAACATTGGCCAAGAATTAATTAAGAATTAATTTTGTGATTAAAAGAAGTTAACTAAACATGGGGGTTGAACTATAATTATGTGATAGTTGCAAAGTAGGGCAAATGATGCCCTATAGGATAGGGTGGACGAATTCAAGGGGATAAGGCTCTAGAATTTGTCCATGATAAGGCTTCTAGATTTATCTTATGGGCTGCTTGGTGGGCAAGCAACCAGATAAGGATAAGGACTGAAACCCTAATCCCTACCCCTATATAGGGACCCCTTGGCTTAGGAAAATTGGCCACTTGATCCTAGACGTTCCTAGAGCCAATTTTCTGCCTCTCCTCTCCTCTCTCTCTCTCTATCTCTCTCTCTCTCTCTCTCTCTCTTGCCTCTCCATTTTCTCTTGGTGTTTGTGAGCCATTAGAGGTACTACACTTGTGGTACTTGCTTTCAAAGACAAGAAGATTCAAGATTTAAGTTGTTATTAAACATAACAACAAGAGGTATGTAATCCTTTCTCCTTCATGAATTTTGAAAATACTAGGAACATGCTAGGGTTCTTCATGTGTTCATAATGTTGTGTATCTAATAGTGAAAACATAGATCCTAAAGTAAGGTTGCATGCACACATAGAATTGTTTGTATAAAACCCATCAGTGGTATCAAAGCATTTGGTTTTTGTTTTCTATTAGCATTATACAAATGTATGAATTTGACACTTTAGGGTTTATGGCCAATAAACCCTAGGAGGCATGATTTTCGAAATTAGGGTTCTTGAACCCAAAATTTCGAAATTTGATAAAGGTTTTTCAAACCCTTTCCTTAGCCCCCAAGATTTCGAATTCTAGGGTTTGCCAACCCTAGGGTTTTCGAATTTAGCCTCCTTCCCAAGATAAGATCCTAAATTTTAGGGATTAGGATAATGCCATATCTTGTAATTATCTTTTAATTGTTTAAATGTGGTAATTAATGATTTGAATTATCCCATCCCGTATTTTCGAATTTTAGGGGATTTAAGGGATTAGGTTAAATTAATTGTTTAATTTAAAAGATGATCCTTCAAGATTTGATAATTAAAATTAATTGTTTAATTTTGGGATAATTATTAAATCAAGAGTTTTAATAGTTATTTTTTTTAAATTAAAAGGTTTTAAATTTCGAAAATTTTAAATTGAATTAAAACCCTAGTGTTTTAAAATGATTAAGATACACCCTATACTATTATAATATTACAACATATATATATATATATATATATATATATATATATATATATATATATATATATGTAAAACTTAAAATGCTAGTTTTACTGTTAGTATGCCTCATTTACGAAGCCGGTCTATAAGGGGGTATAAGGTTATGGCTATAAAATGACCATTTAATGGGTGTCCACTCTCACCCACCGCTTCCTTGATTGGTGAAGGATCGTTAGCCGAACGGGTAAGATAGGGAAAACCATTCCTCTTTAAAATTATAATGAATTATAAAAGTAATTAAATGTTTTTACAAATAATTCTCAGTCTTAGTTACTTTAGGGAAAGTGAATTGGTGCAATTCCATGAAATTACACTTTTCACCCTTGCTAAGACGTTAGTGGAGCACGTGTGGTTAACCGGCACACTAATTGGACTCTAAGCATAGATGGCAAAGGGTGACTCATTGTTTTTCATAGTTCGATGGAGCATGTGTGGCTAACCGGCACATCAAATAGGTGACTATAACAATTAGGGCACCATGTACATTTGCATGGTTATTCACACCCGCTTTGTGATCCTCGACATCCAAGTCACAAACTAGAGGGGCACATCGAGATTTAAACATGCCATTGAAAAGTTCAATGAATCTCAAAGGAATCTAGGAGTTTTTAATACATTTAAAACTTAATCTCTTTTTCGTTTTTCATGGTGTAGAATTAGTGAATCGTCATTCTCTTACCTTCAAATTATTTTCATGTTAGATTACGACATCCCACTTCTAATTTGTAAATAATGTTGTTGGATCCTAGCCCAAATTTCTCATTTGGGTGTTTATTTGGGGATTCATTTCTAATCAAACTTTGTCCTTTTCTATTTCAGATGTCGAATATAAACAACAATGCTTCTGGCTCAAACTCCTCTGGCTCGTTCTCACTCATGAATTTGTGTGGGAGAGTGATCTTTGACGGGTCCAATTTCAACAATTGGATCCGCAACATCCGAATGGTCACTCGCTACGAGGACAAAGAGTATGTCCTTGATGAGAAGCTGAAGGAAATCAAGCTCAACACTGCCACTGCTAAAGAAATCGTTGCCTTTGAGGCCCATGAGCATGATGCCATGAAACTCCATTGCATAATGCTAGCGACCATGACTGCAGAACTCCAAAAGTCCTATGAGGACATTTATCCCTATGAAATGCATCAAGACTTGTTGGACGGTTACCACTAAAGTGCGAGGCAAGAAAGGCATGAGATCATCACTTCGATGATCACTGCCAAAATGGGTAATGGAGAGTCCCTTACCGCCCATCTGCAAAAGATGTAGAGATATGTTGATCGCCTGCTAAAGTTAAATGTTAACTTTGATGAAGAGCTGGCAATTGACATCATCATTCACTCCTTTCCTCCCTGCTACAACCAGTTCCGCATTACCTACCACAGGAATAAGGAAGAGGTCACCTTGAGCAAGCTTCAAGGCTTGCTAAGGACTGCTGAGAGCAATCTCAAGGATAATTCTGTAGCATCGACTCCCACTCCTACTGCTGCGCCTGTCTTGGCAACAGGTCAAGGGAAGGGTAAGAAGAGGAAGGCTCCCTCAAAGAGCCACCACAAGGGAAAGTACCAAGATGACACCTCTTCTAGTGGAACCAAAGCTGGTTCTGCTAAGCCCATCTCCAACCCTAAGGAGGCAGAGTGCCACCACTGCCACAAGATAGGGCATTGGAAGAGAAGCTGCCCAGAATATCTGCAAGCCATCAAGGATGGGGAGATCAAGCCATTTTTCGCAGGTATTTACACAATTAAATATAATTATTCATCGCATGCTATTTCTTGGGTTCTTGATACAGGATGTGGTTTTCACATATGTTCTGATTCGCAGAGACTAAGAAGAAATAGAGATGTGGATCAAGGAAGGATAAATCTAATCATGGGAAATAGAAGATTGTCGCCTGTCACCAAGATTGGAGTTTATTCCTTAGTTCTTAATAATGGATTAGGTTTAGATTTGAACAATTGTTTCTATTCGCTAGATATATGTCAAGAAACATCATTTCATTTCATGGTTTATATAGACAACGTTTTAGATATTCATTTGATAATGAAAAGGGTTGTATTTATGCTTATCTTAATAATGTTTTATATTTTGAAGCATTGCCTTGTAGTGAAATATATGAGACTGTGATGGTTGTAGATAACTTAAGAAATGATGTGTTGTATGTGGATTCTTCAAATAGTATGGATAAAGCATGCTTGTGGCATTGTCATCTTGGACATGTCAACAACAAATGCATAGCACAACTCCAAAATGATGGAGAGTTGGAGTCATTCAACCTTAAGGATGATGATGTGTGCGAGTCTTGTTTACTTGGAAAGATGACCAAGTCACCCTTCACTGGCACTTGTGAAAGGGGTGAGGGTCTATTGGATCTCATACACACCGATGTGTGTGGGCCCTTTAGATCCACCAAAAGGGATGCGAACCACTTCTATGTGACTTTCATCGACGATTATAGCAGATATGGGTATATATACTTAATCAAGCATAAGTCAGAAACCTTTGAAAAGTTCAAAGAGTTTAAACAAGAAGTGGAGAATCAATTGGGTAGGAAAATCAAGATGCTTTGATCCGATCGAGGTGGAGAGTACCTGCAACATCCCAAAATTCAGGTGCATCTCTTAAACCCTTCTTCTTTTCCAAGTTGTCAAGTTTATCCCTTAAGAGAAAGTTATGGAAAATGAGTACGTTGGGCGTACTGAAGAGTACGTTGCGCGTACTCATGTGCTTAAGTTCAACGTAGACTCTCCTAGGTACGCTGGGCGTACCGAAGGTTACGCTGGGCGTAGCGAGCCTAGATGCAAACCCTAATTGTGGCTTGTGGACTATAAAAGGAATGTGTTGGTCTTGTCCCCAACCACCATTCCTCAGAGAAAAACCCTAGGAGAGCAATATTATCATTCCTAGCTAGTGTGTGAGTGTTCTTGAGCTAAAAAGTGCCTTTGTGTGTTAGTAAAGATGAAGATAAGGTTCTTGTGGATGCTAGAAGTTGGAGTGCAAGCTTGGATCTGAGTTCTATAGAGGGAGGAGCTTCACTTGGAGGTAAAAATCTCAGAGATTTCCTTGTTATTGTTGATTTGTGCTTCATGGACCAATTTTTAGGGTTTTTGGTCCCAAGGTGGAGACTTTATGAGCAAAAGGTCTCCATAAGCTTAGATCTACTATATTTCAGAGTATTATGAGTTGTGGGTTCATAAAAATCCAATCTTGGACGTGAATATTAAGCCAGGCATGAGATATAGGCTTTATGAGGAAAGAAGAAAGGTGTTAGAGTGATTAGTGACCTTTACAGCCATGCAAAGGCTTAAAGGTTTCACCTTTATGGATTAAGTGACCTTAGAGAAGTCAGATCTGAAGTTGAAGTATATGTCTTACCAGTTTAATACCCAAAATCAAAAGGAGTATGAAACTAGGATTTACGCGGGGCGTAATCCCAGTACGCGTAACAGAGGGGGTCGTGTTCCCCGTTTTTGTGAAGTCGCCGGGTACGCCCAGCGTACAGATTTGGTACACGCAGTGTAACTCGGAGGGTTGACTTTTGTTAACTTTTAGGGTTTAGTCAATGATTGGATCTTTGAGCCATAAGAGGGGTAAAATGGTCTTTTACCATTCTGAGAGAACTTAGAGAGGGATTAGTCTAGCCTTTGAGAGTTGTATTGATTAGAGTAATTATTCCATGTGATTAGGCGGAGGCTAGACCAGTATTACCGAGTTCGAGATTTACAGAGTTACCCGAGGTGAGTCTTCTCACTATAATTTACCTAGAGTGGTAATTAGAGTTACGTGACAGAGTATGTTGTATGCTATTTATATGATGTGATATCTATGTGATTCTATGCTATGTGTGATTCAGAGTTTACAGATTAGGACTAGAGGGTCCACAGAGTTATGGGACTGGAGGGTACCACTGAGACACATTGACCAGAGGGTCATACAGAGTTATAGCCTCGAGTGGCTAATATGTGTTGTATGTGGTATTTTGGGGAAACTCACTAAGCATTTATGCTTATAGTGTTATGTGTTATATGTCTTAGGTACTAGTGACGACCGCGGGAAGGCGCCGACATTATCCATACACACAGATAGAGGATTTTATTTGTGATCTTGGGATATGTTTTGTTTGATGACAATTGTTGAACATGTGATTTGAAAATGTTGAATGAGTTTTATATTGTTGAAAAATGAAAAATTGTTTTGAAAAGCTACGTCGTTACAGTACCTAAGTCTTGAATTCCACGACTACCTCAAGGAATGCAGAATAGTTTTTCAATTAACGCCACCTAGGACACCTCAGTTGAATGGTGTAGCTGAGAGGCATAATCGAACCTTGCTAGACATGGTTCGTTCCATGATGAGTCGTGCTTCACTACTAATCTCATTCTGGGGGTATGCCTTAGAGACTGCCGCCCATATCCTTAACTTAGTCCCTACAAAGAAGGTTGCCAAAACACCTCATGAGATGTGGACAGGGAAGGCTTGTAAGGTCCTGAAACGGATCTTACCAGTGATCTAGCAAACAAAACGATTGATTATAATAAGAATGAAGTAGAAACAGAATCAAGAACAAGCTCGCACACGCTTCTATTAATTAAAAACGTCTAGCACAACTTGTTTTCAACAACCGTGAACTCTGTGGCATCAACAACTATTAAATGACCTACATAACCTCTATATATAGTGGACTTGGGCTGACTCTGGGTTTATGGCCATAAATAGGCTTACGGTCGTAAACTCATAACAAGGCCGTAAACTACTAACTAAACTACCAAAACTACATACAGACCCAAAAGAACCTATTACAACAAAAGCCTAGACCAAACCATTAATTATAACCTTCAATCCCCCCCCCCCCCCCCCCCCGTTGGTTTGGTGCTAGCTTGGAGTTAATCTTTGTCGACCACCGTCACATCTGCCTGCCCCATTGCTCTATTCCACATATGTTTATTGATGATCTCGGCAACCATGGACTTGTACTCTTTTGCTGCTTGCTCAAAAATCTCCTCGGAAACTTTTATTTGATAAGTACTCAGATGATGAATATCACACTTCCTGAACTGGAACAAATCCCTTCGATCATAAATACGGATGCATCCATCTTTAAGCTTGATAACAGCAGGCGCTATAGCCTTGTCAAAAACCTAGTAAAGCATGGAGCTTAAGGATCCATCTGGATAACTTTGAAGAATATGGATTTGTTTAACCTGATTGGTTGCAGGACACATCACCACCTGAAGTGGATGACCAATTTTGGGATCTATGACGTCTGGATAATGCTTGATAACAGACTCAACAGTCTTCATCGAAGGAAAACCCCTTTTCACCTGGTCTTCTAGGAAGTGTTTGAATTGATTTGCCTGTGGATTATCCGAGGGATTTGCAAAAGGAGATTGTGATAACTATGATAGATCCACCCTAGTCCATGAATTGAAATCATGACAGTCTTTGTATAGCTCAGTGTTGCCACTCTTTCTTTGCACTATCCACATGTTTAGAGTATCATGAAATCCCCAAGAAATGATCCCAGATCTATCACCATACTTATCTCTAAAGCGTACAGCTCCAAGATCCGTAACCGTGATTGTTGGTTGATCCCCAGGTGCATTCTTGTCAGACCTCCTCTTAAACAAGAGTTATCCATTTTCAGCAACTTCATCTTGTCTATCACGTATAATGGCCACAATATGGGGAGCATGAGAGGGGTCCTCATCAAAATGATTAACGACCCGTGAAGTCTGAACGGTTAGCATGGTAACAGGATGAGCTTGAGTATGTAGATTGATCCTGTACTCTTCTGTAAATGTTTTATATTTGTCACCAAGATCTCCTTCAAGATTCTTCTTCAGATCAAAGTAACTGGAGGTAAGGAGATTAAAATGGGCTTGAAGATCAGAGATTTGCTTTGTCTTTATCACTCGATCATCCTGGAGATCAGAGACTTGAAATTTCAGTTTGGCGTTCTCATTCAATAAATCATTGACTTGAATGTCAAGTTCAATGTTCCTCTGATCCTGGACATTGATCTTCTTTTGAAGCTCATCAACCGACGGTTTATCTACTCCTTGGTGAGCTTCTCTGAAAGAAATTCCTTTGTCGCGAGAAGAAGGATCTACACTTTCATTTTGAGCGAGATGCATAGCTAACCGCACAGAGGCATCATCAGGATCTGCCCCAGGAAGAGAGAATCCTGGTAGAGCAGAGGAGCCACCAACCTCAAAAGTGGTGCTAGGACCTCCATAAAATGGTTCTGTTGATACGATAGCAGGGGTAGTCGTTGTTGTAATCGGCATGCCATAAGACAAGTCAAAATATCAAGGCCCAAACCTAGGATCACGTCTTCTTCTCTTAGATGGAGGTTGTAAGGTCTGGTCTGTTGTATCATCACCCTAAAGTGGTTCAATTATAGGTGAGGCAACGTCAAGGGGAGGAATCCCTGACACTGTCACCATTGGAGCCATAGAATCAACCACTTGATCTGTAGAAATGGGTGTTGACTCGAGAACGTCTTCAGAGTCCCATATCTCCATTGCTGGGTTAGCAACATCACTGATATTATCAAGCAATGTGTTGAGGTTGACATTCGACAAGAAGTCATCATTGCTTCCAAAGTTGGTTGGAATCTTATCTCTATCAAAACCTGTATGATCAAGGTCTTCATACTGATCAGTCTCAGCTGCATTCTTGGAAGACCCTTCATTGTAGTCATTCTCGACTTGGACTGATCGCAGGTCATGCTCCTCATCCCCAGACACACTAGGAACAACTGTCTCTTCTCCTTCCTGATATGATACAGTGATCACATCTCCTTCTGAGATCACCCTTTCTGATGAAGTAGGCTCCGAAGATATCTTATCAGAAGATCCATGGGACTCGGACGCCTTATTCGGCTCAGCAAATCGTCCGAATTTAACCAGTGGATATAGTCCTTGAAAGATAACTTTTCCTTTGCGATTTTGTTTAATGAGCCTAAAAGTGTGAGGGCCCAAAGACTTCATATCAAGTGTTTCTCCCTCCTTTACCATGTCAGGAAATTGTTTGTTGATGAAGAGCTAAATGAATCTAGGATACATCAAGAAGGTATCCCGTGTGATGGAATTGATGTTGACCACAAACTCGTCTAGGATAAACCTCGAAAAGTTGAAGCCAATCCCCGCAACAAGAGAAAAATAGCTCTAGTGTTTCTCAGGGATATTTCATCTGCACCAGATCTCCTACCGGAGATGCAGCTCACAAACACATGGGCTAGGAATCTCCAATAGGGTGGTAGAAGCTTTTTCACTGTAGGAGGAGAATCGCCTTCATACCCCATCTTCTTTAAAATTTTCTAAGCATCTTCAATACCAATTTCAGTGGGAAAACTCGGTAGGTCATTGATCAGCAATGTCCAGACAGGTTGAAGGCCTGAAGGGGCAGTCCAGACATGCTGAAGGTTCTGAGAGTGGTCCAGATAGGTTGAAGGCCTGGTGAGGCGGTCCGGTCATGCTACAGACTCTGTATTTGTTGAAGATCTATGTGCAGGTATTGAGTAGACTGTTGTGCTATAGCAATGAGTAGGACGGTCCCAGGGATTAAGCATGCCGTTGGAGTGGACTGAAGACTCCGGTGTATTTATGGGTTAATCGGAAGTTGTTATTAGAGATCAGGTGGAGTACAGAGGATCTTGGTGAGCTCATTAGTTTGGATTGTCTCCGAGGTTCCATTTCTTGGATCACGTAATACTCCAGTTGGGGCTGGGAGTAGATCCGAATGGGTATTCATCAACTTTAAGAAGGTTTGGAATTGGAATGTCATGTCAGTCAAGTTCTGGGAACCAGGTTAGATCTTTCTCTTGATCATCTAGGGACACATGGCATGTGGGTAGGGTTAAGGTGGTCCTGCTCTATGCAGTAGGCCAAGATACCTAGTGCGGGCCGACTGAAAGTCGTAGGCACGAAGGCTCAAGAGGAGCAGTAGGGTTGAGGCGGTGGGCCAACAAACCCTGATGGTTTCAACTTGATGGTTGAATTGATTCGATCTGTTGGTTTTCCAATCTAGGTTATTCCATCCCGAGGATGACCGGACCCTATGATCAATTGGACTTGGTATATCGGTATTCCCATCCGAAGGGTGATATGGGATATATAGGAGTGCCGTACTGGTGGGCCAGTAGTGGTAAGTATGTTGATGATGGTTCGAGTTATTTTGGCTTGACATGGGTTAATTTCATTTGTGGAAGAGCCATAGTGTCTCTGAAGTGAGGAGGAGATGGGTCGCTGGAGATTAAGTGATAGGTGAGGCTGTCGTGGGTCATGTAGCGTCCATTGTGTTAGTAGAGGTTGATAGCAGGGTGTGGAAGCAAGTCCAACCAGTCAATTTTCTTTGTGGGAGGCGGATGGGACTACCGTTTGTGTGGGTCTTTTGGTTAAGTAATCGGTGAGGAGTCCGGTGTTGTGGGTAGTGGACAGACAAGTGGGACCAGGGAGATTTCGACTTCGTCTGAGAAGCATCATATGGTAGCAGGAAGAGTTGAAGTAGGTGTATGACTTGGGATTCATGTGTAGGATGCGAGGACATTCCGTCCTAGGGATGAATGGACCCGTCGTGGGCATGCCTGGTATTCCATCCTGAGGCTGATTGGGCCATGCATGAGTGTTCGTGTTTCAGTGGATTGATTTTTGTATGATGTTGTGGTACAATTGTCCTGTCAACACAAAGGGTTCGCCTCATGAAGAGGGAAAGTTGGGTTTCCGATACGTTGGATCATCAAGATTTGTCAGTTGGCAAAATGGCTAGTAGGATAGACCTTTTTAAAAGGTTCGGTTGGGTTTCACATCATCATTCACGTTTCGTAATTACGAAAGTGCATCATGGATCAGGAGGCGGTAGTAACGCTGGATGACTTTTAGGTCGGTGAGCGCCTTTGTTATGTTGAGAGGCCTGTGGCCATTCTGGAGAGAAAGAGGTGAAGGTTCTGCGGAACAAGGAGGTACCTTTGGAAAAGATACAGTGGGAGCCCCTGTGAGGGTCCGAGTGGACATGGGAGTCGGAGGCAGAGATGCAGGAGCACTACCCAAGGTTGTTCACCGCAGCAAACTTCGAGGACGAAGTCTAGTTCAAGTGGGGGAGAATTGTAACGCCCAGATTCCCGTGTATCAATTTGTGGTGATCATTTCTCATGATTTCAAGGTCTGCTCGACGAGTCAGTTGTCGGACTCATCGAGTAGCAGTGGGCTGATCCGCATGTTTAAGTGACCTACTTGCCGAGTCCAAGAAGGGACTCGACGAGTAGGAACTGGCAGATGAAACCCTAAATTTTGGGGTTTTGTACCCTATTTAAAGGATCCTTTGCCCCTAGCTTCCCTTGCAGCCCCTGTGAGTCCAGAAACCCTAAATCTCCACTTCCTCTCCATACTTGTATGTTTGAGCTTGAAAGGTGGATCTTGGTAAGGAAAGGCTTGAAGATCAAGAAGCTTTGAGCAAGGAACACTTGGGGATCTGAAGTCTACCTCGGTTTATCATCATTTGGAGGTATCAAGTCACCACCTTGAGCTTCTTCTAGATATACCCTTTTATATTTGAGTTTTGGGGCCATCTTGGGCATTTGGTGTTGCATTTCGAGTGATGAACCAAGATCTGAAGTTGCAACTTCAGATCTAGGCTCATCTTGGCTCTTATTATCATAAAGTCTCAGTCTTTAGCATGTTGGTGAAGCTCTTTTTCCTATAACCTCTTATTTAGCTTGATTTAGGTCATTAGCACCTTGCATGCACATAAAGCTTGCAACTTTATGTGATAAACATGCCTTGGGGGACTGGATCTACAATATGGAGCCTTAGCATGGCTTAAAAAGCCTCTATTTGGATGAAGGAGTGAATCGACTCGGCGAGTATCAGGACAACTCGACGAGTCGGATGAAGATAGTTGTAGATTCGACGAGTCGGATGAACGACTCAGCGAGTTTGATGAAGATTGCCTTGGGCTCAGCGAGTCAGTCAAGTGACTCGGCGAGTCGGCTAGGGTTTTTCCAACCTTTGGACACGTATGAACCCGTCAAGTTGTATAGGGAAACCTGACGAGTTAACCAAGGGGTTTGCGGCCACTGACACTAGGAACTTGACGAGTCGCTCTTGTAACTCAGCAAGTTGGCGAGTTATACAAGGAACTCGGCGACTGGCTGGTTGTACTCGACGAGTTGAGGTCAACATGGACTGTTGACTTTGGCAGTTGACTTTAACTTTGACCAAGGGTTGACTATTGGACTTCTGAGGGTATTTTGGTAAATTGGATTTTGATAGCAAAGGGGCATTGGTGAATATAGGTGTTGAAGTTGGAGCAACATCTGGAAGAGTTTGAAGCTACCTTCCGAGCTACTTGCGAGGCGAATTATCCTCACTATATCAACGGGGTCTAAATCACCAAGGCCGACCCTTTATCGGATTTGTATCCTGGTTTTGTTTGATATGTTTGTTGATCTGCTAGATCTGCATCCTGGTAGTTAGGATGATATTATGTTAGTGACCTGGTTTAGTTCAGTATCCTGCTATATAGGATGATGCTATGTTAGTGACCGGTTAGGCCGGTATCCTGGTTAGGATGTTGCTATGCTATATGATCTGCTAGATCGATTTGCTTGTCTATGGACTCTTACGTGATTATCTGATATATGTGCACATGGTTGTTTGATTGGGGTTTTGTTGTGGGCTTCCCTAACCTCCAAACTACCTATGAGGAATCTTGGCATATCATGCTTCATGATTGCTATAACTAATTTGGGATGAAGGATAAGCTTTGTATTAGATCCTAATGATAAACACACAAATGTTCATTGTGTTGAATTGCCTTAGTTAACCAATTATTCCCAACCTTTAAGCATCTCATCAACTTGCTTAATTGCAAGGTTTTTAGTTATTCAAGTATTTTAATTTTCAAGTAATCAAACCCCCCCCCCCCCCCCTTTTTAGTTTAATTGTAGTTAATTAGTTTAATTTCACTAGTTCTATTGAATTGCATTGGTGATTGAATATAATCATTTCCCCGAGGATCGATACCCCTTTTTACCATTATATTACGTTTATTTAGCAATCAAAGGGTGTAATTTGCTTGGTGGGCTTGACATCCCAACAAGTTTTGGCGCCATTGCCGGGTAATTTGGTTATTGTTATTTGATTGTTTACGCCTAGGTCTACAAGAACCGGTGAACTACTCTACAATCCGGAAATTGAAAGAGAAGCAAAAAGGTTGAAAAAGTTAGCTAAACAAGCAAAGCAGCAACAACTAGTTCAAGATTCTTCCTCTTCTCCACTAATCAACATAGAAGATCAAGTTCATACTTCAAGTGATACCGACACCGAACCGAGTTCTCCAATTTTTGGTCATTCCTTTGAAGACATTCCGTTTGAAAACCACATAGCCATGAATCACACTCCACCTCACAATCCCAACCCAAACCCAATCAATCAAGATGCCAATACCCCACCCCATCAACCAAGACAACCACCACAAGAACCTCTCATTGATATTCCACCTTGGAATCAAGCCCCTCCTCAAAACCAACCCAATTATTAACCACCACCACAACTACAAAACCAACACTTCCACCAAAACAACCAACCTCAAAACAATGTTTTTCAAGTTCAACAAGTACATTACCCAAATCAACCCAATTACCAACACCCTCCAATGTACCAAAACCCAATGTACCCACAACAACAACCTCCTTACAACCAATACCCTAACTACCAACCTTATCCACCACCAATCTACAATCCCCAACAATACCCATACCCACCTTACCAACAACCACCCAATTACTTGCAACAATATCCCAATAACCCCAATCCACCCAATCCCCATCAAGAGTTGACACTTAGACAAATGATGGAAATGGATGTTACTCATACACCTCTTGCTATTGTTTATCCTGCAAACCGCAGAGGGATTGAATTGAAGTCAAGTTTCATCCATCAACTTACCAAGTTCCATGGTTTGGATAGAGAAGACCCTCAAAAGCATTTGAAGTCCTTTCATATGATATGTGTTAGCATGTTGCCTGACAATGTGAGATTGGATGATTTCAAGTTAACCGCATTCCCTCTCACCTTGGAAGACAAAGCTAGAGAGTGGTTATTCAACTTACCACCGGGATCTATTCACACATGGGAAGAGTTACTCAAGGCCTTCAATAGCAAATTCTATCCCACCTCCCGGATATCAAGCCAACGAAGTGACATTTTGGGGATTCGTCAAGGGGAAAATGAAACATTTCATGATTTTTGGGAGCGCTTCAATAATGTGTGTACAAGTTGTCCTCAACACAATATACCCGAACAACTACTTCTTCAAAAAAATTACGAGGGTATGAATGAAAAAGATCGGAGGATGGTTGATGCTTCAAGTGGTGGTGACATCTTCAACAAAACCCCTCACGAAATCCGATTACTTTTTGGTACCATTTCTCAAAATCAAAGGAATTTTGGGACTCGAAATGACATGAAGAGAAATTCTACACAAGTGGTTGGTGAAGTTAGCAACACTCAACACTTGGAATCAAAGCTCTTGGATTTGACTAATGTGTTAAGTCAAATGGTGGTGGGAAGTGGTCAACAATTGATGGTATGTGGTATTTGTGCAATGACGGGCCATTATACGGATAAGTGTCCCACACTTGGAAGTGAACCGGAAGATGTGAATGCAATGGGCGGATATCAAGGCCAACCAAGACCCAAGGGATTTCAAAAAAATTTCAACCCAAATTGGAGGAATAACCAAAACAACCCTTATCCACCAAAGCAAAATCCACCAAATCTTTTGATGAGACCTCAACATCCACAATACCCCTCCCAAAAACCTCCATGTCCACAAACTTCTTTTAACCCTCCAAATTACCAACAACCTCCACAACAAGGTCAATCAAGTGGTACCCATCAAACGAGCCTTCAAGAACTTGTTACTTCTCTTGCTCAAAGTCAAACCCAATTTCAACAAGAGACCAAAAACACTTTCTCAAACATTCAAGCACAAATCGGAGACTTGGCCACCGCTATCAACAAGATAGAACAAAGGGGTAGACTTCCATCTCAAACCGAGAAGAACCCCAATGTGAGTGCAATAACTTTAAGAAGTGGGAAAACACTCGGAGAAAGCAACCCTAAAAGATTTTCAAGAGAAGAAGAAGATGAAGTCATCATGGTTGAACCTTCAAAAGTTGTAGCTCCCCCAAAGGAACCGGTTGTGCCAAACGTTGATCAACCCGAATCTTCCAACAAACCCATCAAACCATTGGTCATACCACCTCCCTTCCCTTCCCGGTTAGCCTTTTCCAAGAAGATAGAGGAAGAAAATGAATTATTTGAAACTTTTCGAAAGGTCCAAATCAACATTCCACTATTGAATGCTATTAAGAAAATTCCAAGTTATGCAAAATTTCTCAAGGATTTATGCACTAAGAAGAGAAAATTCAAGGCAAATGAAAAGATTCAAGTCAATGCAAATGTGTCTGCAGTTATCCAAAAGAAGTTACCTCCCAAATGCAAGGATCCGGGAATATTTGCTATCCCTTGTACCATTGGTGATTTGCATGTCAAAAGTGCCATGTTAGATCTTGGAGCCTCGATCAATGTGATGCCATATTCGGTTTTTCAATCTCTCAATGTTGGACCTTTGGAAGAAACCAGAGTAATCATTCAATTAGCAGACAAGTCAAGTGTGTCTCCAAGAGGAGTGTTGGAGGATGTGTTAGTACAAGTTAATCAACTTGTTTTTCCGGCGGATTTTTATGTCATTGATCTTGAAGAGAAGACTCCTTCCAAATCATCTATGATCCTCCTTGGAAGACCTTTCATGCATACCGCTCACACAATCATTGATGTCCATAAAGGAAAGATAACTATGGAGTTTGATGGAGAAACCATTCACTTCAACATCTTTGAAGGAATGAGGTACCCTAGCAACATTTCTCCATTGTATCGGGTTGATGTGATTGAGCCAATAAACAGGATAAGCCCTAATGTATGCACAGACAAGATAATCATGGAAGATTATTGTAATCCTAAGAGGGAAACTCAAAGAAGATTGGATCCTCCAATGCTGGAAGTGGTCAAGAAGAAGATAATTAAAAGGTTCAAGAGGTGCAAAGAGAAGAAAAAGGCAGTTCATGACAAGCACATAACCCAAAAAGACTTTATTCCGGGTCAAAAAGTTCTTCTTTATCATTCACACTTAAAGCTATTCCCGGGAAAATTGCGATCTCGATGGCATGGACCTTTTAGTGTTATAAAAGTGTTTGATCCTAGTGTGGTTGAAATCAAGAGTTTAGAAAAAAACCAAATCTTCAAAGTGAATGGGCACCATTTGAAACTATTTTATGAAGACTTTGACACGGGAGAATTCGACAACGTAACAATGGAAACACCGATTTATGAAGGTTGACGGAAGCGAGGCTATGTCTTGGCAAAGACGTTAAATAAATGCATTGTGAATAAATAATCTCCGCTTGAAGTTTTGGGTGTTTCTAAACTTGAAGTTGGCCTAAAAATAAGCATATAGAAGTCTTCTAGTGATTTTGGTGAAGTTTGAAAATTTCCAAAAATTTGACTTTTGCGCGACCGACCCCAGCCGCGCAGGTCCCGAGTTCCAAATTACACCAACATGGGGTGCTCTCTGATTGCTGTGCGCGGGAGCCCGCGCAGCCGTTGCGCGACCGACCCCCAACCGCGCAGATTCTGAGTTCCAAATCACCCCAACATGGGATGTATTCTGACATGTGCGCGCGGCTGCCCTCCACCCGCGTAAAGTTTGCGAGGGTACCCGCGCAAATATGTTATTTCATAAGAAAATTTGGAGCCATTTCATATGCGTCCTTTGTGTGACCAAGCTTTCATCCATGTGTATTTAGGCGGCCAAGAACTCCATCCAAGCATCATTGTGCGACCCATGTGTTGCTTCCATACCGTCCTCGCAGGCCTCCTCCACCTTGATCCCGGTATGATCTTTCCTTACTCTCATCCTAAGCATTGAGGACAATGCTTAATTTTAAGCTTGGGGTGAGGTATTTCTTATCTTTTGTTTTTATTGCATTTAGGTTATATATAGTTGCATTTAGAGTAAGTCATTTAGGTCATTCATAAAAATTGCACAAAAAAATTCAAAAAAAAATTTGCATATTTTGTTTCTTTCTTTTCTAATTTTCATACTTTTTAGATGCATTCTAGGTTAGGTTCATGCATTTTTGTTCTCTCTTGTCTTCTCATCCCTACAGGTACCATAGCGCCGAGTCATAAGTATTGAATCATAGATTGGTCCCGGGTCTTGATATGGAATTCCTTGTATTTGATAAATGGGACACGTTTTGAGACTCACATACCACTTTGAGACCGCTTGTGTGGGGGTCAGATGCAGGTAGCTTGATTGGGTCTAGGTGCGAAGGGATGTGGTTGGTCATGCCAATGTGTGCGACCAAAGACTAGCCCGGTAAGGTATTTTGAAGACATTGAAGATATTGAAGACTCGCATCTTGGTTTTGGAGGGAGTACCCCTTAGTACTCCCGAGTCTCGTCCGAGCCTTGCTTAGTTAGATTCTCACCACCTTTTTAAGATAGGTTATTTTTTTAGGAGTCTAGAGTAGATAGTTAGATAGATTTTGTTCATCACACCTTGCATTGAGGTGCTTGATGAACTTTGAAGTGGGTCCCCCAATTCACATCTTTAGGGACCAAGTATTTTCAGTAACACCCATTTTTAAGTCATTCCCCACCCTTTTTAGTTGATCTTGGCACATTGTCAATGATCATTAGGTGTTCATATTAGCCTCTATCTACCACTCAATTTTCACTATTGGAGTCCTATGTTACTTGGTGAAATTCCTTAGACCTTCCAAGAAGCAACACAAAGAATGAAGAAATTTGAAAAAGTGAAGACAATAAGAGCCTATTAAAGATGATTCAAGAAAAGCAACAAAAGCAAAGAAAAAAAAAGAGAAGAAAAATGAAGAAAAAGAGAAACACAAAAAGAAGAACAAGATTCCAAGTTCAAGACTTATGTTATATATCTAGTTTGCCAAAAAAAAATGGATGTTAAGCAGCAAATGTGATTGAAGACCCAATAACAAAAGTTCAAGATTGAAGATTTAGGTTGTTAGGTTTAGATTTAGGTTAAGTAGAGTTTTTATTATTTTATTTTATTTATGATTTTTGGTGAAAAAAGGCCCCGACGATGAGACGGTAGACTGTAAAAGACAGTACAAGGGAGAAGCCTCTGAAACAGGATGTTTGCCCGGAGGCCGTGCTGCAAAACCCTATTTCGTTATTATACACTTTATCCTGACAAATGTAGGAATCATAGTGTGTGAAGAGGCGCATTTCCTTCGTGCACTATGGTCTACATTGGTGATTTAAAGTGCCCCCACTGGGCGCATCTCTGTTTCCTTTGTCTTGCACACCGCGACCGCATCCAGCCGTGATCTATTCGCCCATCAAGTGGTTAAGAATGTGGTTTACGGCTCTAAAGCGGGGAACATTTTGAAGATGCGTAGGGTCCATTGAAGGACTAATTCTAACCATGTTGACTGATGTTGACCAAGTTCTATGGTATCTTTCTTTTTCCTTTTTAGATAGTTCATCCCGAGCTCATTTTTAGTCTTGTTCTAACTTGAGGACAAGTTAGATTTAAGCTTGGGGTGATTTGATAGCTTATTTTATTTCCTTATTTTATTAGTTTATTTTTAGATTTTTAGATCTTTTTATCATTAATGCATTGTAATTTATTTATTTTTCTTTAGTATGGATCATACCGGGTGCTTGTTATGTTGCATGAGATATTTTGTAGGTTTTTCGGTGCTTGTTGCGGTTGCGGGTTGATTGCAGACGGGCTTAGTGGGCTTCCGAGGCATTATTGGGCTTGGCGGAATCAAAGAGGAAGAATTGGGCTTTGAAAGTTAGTGGCTTGAATCATTTGGGCTTGTGAAGATGGATCATAAAATTCAAATTTTGGGCTTGGAGCATCCATTTGGTGGCTAAATGATGATTGGTGCATTTCAAATTACATGGACAAGGGAGGGGGGACCACAGGAATCTTTGGTAGTGGAAGGGTGGAGTGGCTTGGTGGACCAATAGCATTACAGCAACATTTGCACGGGTGAAATTTTCGTCGCGCGGGTACCCGCGCAACTGCCTAGTTTGGGCATTTTGGTCATTTGGCTTGCCATAACCTTTGGGGATCAGATCTAGAGGCTAATTCACGTTTTTCCAGCATTGGAGACCTGCAAGAGGCGATTTTGGGAGCTAGAAACCATTTCCTTTCATCTTTCCAAATCTTAGGTAGTTTCTTTATGCAATTAAATTATTGTTCTTGTTACTTTGTTTCCATGAGTGGCTAATACTCTTATTTGGTTGACTTTGGCTGAAAAGCAATGAATGTTTGTGGGTTTTGAAGGATTTATGTTGATTATCAATTTATTCCATGTTTATGATTCTAGTTTGCAATTCTTATGCTTATTTGATGCTTTGATCATGAGCTTAGTATTTCATTGAGCAATAGTTAATTTATTTCATTGATTTTGTATTAGATCATTGAATTTATATAGAACAAAGGCTTTATGATGGTAGAAATCATCTCTAGCTTATGAATCATATATCCTTTATGGATGTGTAAGCATTTGACATCCTCTAGGAATTGGGGATTCCTTCATTCTTAAGGCTAATTGATTTCTTGGGATTGATTGCTTCAATTGACCCTTGATATTAATTAAGAAGGTGTGTTGTGGGCTTCCCCAACCTCCATACTACCTATGAGGAATCTTGGCATATCATGCTTCATGATTGCTATAACCAATTTGGGATGAAGGATAAACTTTGTATTAGATCCTAATGATAAACACACAAATGTTCATTGTGTTGAATTGCCTTAGTTAACCAATTATTCCCAACCTTTGAGCATCTCATCAACTTCCTTAATTGCAAGGTTTTTAGTTATTCAAGTATTTTAATTTTCAAGTAATCAAACCCCCCCCCCCCTTTTTAGTTTAATTATAGTTAATTAGTTTAATTTCACTAGTTCTATTGAATTGCATTGGTGATTGAATACAACCATTTCCCCGAGGATCGATACCCCTTTTTACCATTATGATCCATACTAAAGAAAAATAAATAAATTACAATGAATTAATGATAAAAAGATCTAAAAATCTAAAAATAAACTAATAAAATAAGGAAATAAAATAAGCTATCAGGTTTGGGTTGAGGCGGGTCCTGCTTTGTGCTGTAGGCCAACATACCCAGGGCAGACCGAATAGACTGCAGTGCCAAGAGGGCACCTAGTCAGACCGAAAGCCCAATGAGTGGTCCGGATAGGCTGAAGGCCCCGAGAGGGCGGTCCAGACGTGCTGAGGATCGGGGAGTGGGCCAGATAGACTGAAGGCCCGGTCCAGGCGGTCCAGTCATAATATATACCCAGAGAGAGTGGACCAGGTGGACTGAAGGCCGGTGCTGGCGGACCAGTCACACTGTAGACTCGTTATACATGAATGTTCTGTTAATTATATGTTATATGATATGGTTATATGTATGACATTTATATATAATGATATATTTTATATGACTTCATTCTTAATTTCAATGTTTAATATTTGAAAGTTCATATATGAAACCTTGGATGTTTTGGTGTAATATAAATAGTGTAATACAAAGTTTATTTGTTTAATATTTTTTATTAATAGCTCATTCAAAACAACTTATTTCTTATTTTATCCAAAAAATAATATCGGACATAAGAAAAGTAGATTATATTAATTTTATACATAAACTTATAATATATATTGGATATTATAAAAGTAAAAGTAAGTTTATATGGTATGGATTATATTAGATCGTATCAAAATATAAGTTAATAGATTTTTATGTTATTTGATAATTCGGTTAATGCCCAAAACATGACTAAAAACGTAAATTTCAAGATATTATACTTAAAGTTATGTCTTTAACTTTTAATATATTATACTTAATTTATTAGATTTAATATTTTGTTATATATGTAAACCATTATCAGTTTTAAGCTACAACTTTTGAACAGTTTGGACAAAATACTTAAATTGTTAACTTAAATATAACATTACAATGTCAACTTAAATCTAAAATTCAGTTCCACCTAAAAAACCAAAGAATATTTTATAAATAATTAAAAGTGATAAATGCAAAAACTAAATTGTAATCTAAATTTAACTAAAATATTTCCTAAAGATATTTTTATAATCGTTACAAGTTTTCAAATAAGTAGCTTAAAATAACTTACAATAAAAATAGTTAAAAATAACTCTATATAAATGATTATATTGTTACCTTTAAAATAAAAAAATATGATGTTCGATGTTTTAAATAATTATAATGATAGAAATTAAAACATTAAGCGAATAAATTTTAAAAAATTAATTAACAATAAAAAAAACTATAAATAACATTAAACCATATATTATATGTAATTTTATTCATGTGTTAATCGCGGGTAGAAGTTATTCAAACAATTGAGATTATGAAGTTATAATAGACGTATATATTATCATATAATTCAAAATAATCAATATATTATATCAATTTATTATACAAATTAATATATCAAATTTAACAACAACGTTATTGTTATATTAAAAAACATATCTTTGTAAAAACTTAAACTATATAGGTATTTCTGCGCATTACAATGTCAACTTAAATATAAATTTCAGTTCCACTTAAAAAACCAAAGAATATTTTATAAATAGTTAAAAGTGAAAAATTATAGTGATAAATGCAAAAAACTAAATTATAATCTCAATTTAACTAAAATATTTCCTAAATATATTTGTATAATCGTTAAAAGTTTCCAAATAAGTAGCTTAAAATAATTAACAATAACAACATATAAAAATAACTCTATATAAATTATTATATTGTTACCTTTAAAATTAAAAAATAATATTTGATGTTTTAAATAATTATAATGATAGAAATTAAAAAATTAAGCAAATAAAATTTAAAAAATTAATTAACAATAACAACTTTAAATAACATTAAAACATATATTATATTCAATTTTATTTATATGTAGTTCGCGGATGGAAATTTCATTCAATCGATTGAGATTATGAAGTTATAATAGATGTATATATTATCATATAATTCAAAATAATCAATATATTATATAAATTTAGTATAGAAATTATTATATCAAATTTAAAAACAACATAATTGTTATATTTTAAAAAAACATTTATTTATAAACACTTAAACTATATACTAAACTGTGTTTAGCAAGAAGACAATAGGAAACAGTTAAATGGTGACGATATTTTGTAGAGTGTGTAATTGCTTTTGTGTTGGCTAACTGTTCCTTTAATAACTACGCAAATATAATGAACAAACTTTACACCTTAGTATCGACTTGGCTGGAGCCCATTTGGCTATTACCATCTTCATGTGAACCATGACCCACGATGTTTAAACTTAAAAGTATGATTACCCATTTGGCTATTACCAATTGACAAGCCTTTATTTGTTCAGAAAGTGAGGAACGGATCTTAGTAGAATGATATTATTCTATGAGCCTATATTCTAGACTACTTTGTCTTTTATATCATGTGCTATTATACCTAATCCAGAATTAAGTATTCACAAAACAGAAGCGGGAAAAAAAATACACATTAGTTCGTTTTCTGTGACTCTCGCAATTCTTGAATCTCAAAACATAGAACAGATATTTACTTGGCTTGTCTTATTGCAATTAACCTTTTACTAATTTTTTAATCGCCAGACACTGTAAAGTTTTTAGAAAATCGCATTGTGGTTTGGCGCAAACATTGATGAAACAATTCATATGGTAAGTTAAAACTGTTTCAGCTTTATTTTATATTTAAATATCAAAAGAAAGATAAAATCATATATACTTCACTAGATGTTTAAGTCACTCAACAACTTAAATTCGAGCTTTATACAAAAGCATCTATGACAAAATAAAACTGGACAACAGTTTAACCCCATTCTTATGGTTTATTAGACATATATGTTGATCGATGAAAGCACGCAAACGTGAAAACGATGATTCAAAGGAAATGTTATTTATCCAAACTAAGGAAAATTAAATATAAAAATTTCAGAAAGATCTCTACGCTAGGAAGGTCATCGATATCTAATTTAAAAATTAGAGTAAATTACACGAATGGTCCCTATGTTTTGGGGTAATTTGCACGCTTGGTCCCTAACTTATTTTTTTAACTCGTAAGGTCTCTACTGTTTGTTTTTGTTACGCGCTTGGTCTCTACTGTATGCTTTTGTTACACGTTTGGTCTCTATCTTACCTAAAAATATTATTATTTAAATAAGAAAAAAATGGTAGAGTATGTAAGGTAAGGTGAATGGTGAGGTTGAGGTGTGTTTATTTAAATAAATTAAAAAAAATGAAGGAGAAAATAGTCTTTTTAGGTAAGACAGGGACGAAACGCGTAATAAAAACAAACATTAGGAACCTTCCGAGTTAAAAAAATAAGTTAGGGACCAAACACACAAATTACCCTAAACCATAGGGACCATTCGTGTAAGTTACTCTAAAATTTAAAATAATAATACCTTATATTACTGAGATTCATTAATAAAGCCTTGGGTTCATACTAGTTGATGGTAGAATATGGAAAAATAGGCATGCATGGGTCTTATAATAATACCGCATGGTTTACCAAATGTATTAGTTATTTACTTTGTTGTTGCAGTCAATAAAGACTTTGAACGCTCTATTGTCAAGATCAACTTACTTTCATTATTGATTACTGATTACCCTCTCCCAAATGATCAACACTACCTGAATTCACGTTCAGAGTTTGAATTATCCGAACCCGAAAAAGATGAGAACTCTGTATATTCTCACATTCTTATGGATACTCGTTTCACAAAACTTGCAAACTTCCATGTGTATAGATACCTTGAAACCCAACCAAAACTTCACTGACGGCTTCACCTTAATCTCCTCGAACCAAAGATTTGAATTCGGCTTCTTCACACCTGGTAATGGTTCTTATGGTTCTCGATATCTTGGAATTTGGTATCATAATCTTCCTCTCACAGTCGTTTGGGTGGCTAATAGAAACAACCCTGTTCGTGATTTGAATGGAAAGGTAGTTTTACTCGAAAATGGAGTTTTAATCCTTTATAATCACTCATTGGCTACTATTTGGTCAACCAATAACTTACCCATCAAAACTACTTTCAACCCCGTTCTTCAGTTATCAAACTCCGGTAATCTTGTAATTAGAGATGATGGGAGAAACAACACCATTTTCTGGGAGAGCTTTGATTATCCAACTGACACAGTTTTACCAGATTTGAAACTGGGGTGGAAGTTAGACGTTGGATTACAAAGGTTGATTAGATCTTGGAAAAGCATTGAAGATCCTTCAGATGGTGAGTATTCGTTTAGTCTTGATCCACCGGAAGCTCCACAACTTGTTCTTCGAAGTGGTTCACGAAAGCTTTTCAGATGGGGCCCGTTTGATGGGACGTCGTTTAGTGGTAGCAATATCTTGAATGTAAATCCATTGTTCCGATCTACATATGTTTCAAATTCTTTAGAGCTCTACTACCAATATGAAATGTTGGATGAATCCGTTTTCTCTAGACTTGTAGTTTCATCTTTGGGTTTTCTTCAGTATTTTACATGGAGGGTTAACATCAGTAAAGAATGGAACCTCTTGGTATCATTCAACACTGATCCTTGTGATAGCTATGGGAAATGCGGTTATTATGGGATTTGTTATTCGCTAAGTAGTTGCAAGTGTTTGAGTGGATTTACACCCACTTCGCCACTCGACTGGGGTTTATTTAGCTATTCAGGTGGGTGTAAAAGGAAACATGAACTGGAATGTGGACATGGAGATGGGTTTGTGAAATACGATGGGTTGAAATTTCCTGATAATCCAACTGTTTGGTCAAATTACACGGATCATGAATGTGGAACAAAGTGTTTGGAAAATTGTAGTTGTATGGCTTATGCTAATGTTAATGTTTATCGAAATGGTAGTCTTTGCGTGGTGTGGATTGGTGATTTGATTGATATGAAGAACTTTCCTAATGGTGGAGAGAAGATTTACATACGAATGTCACGCTCTGAATTACGTATGTTCTCTTAACTTTTTTTCATGGACTTATAGAGTTGCATTAATTCATGAACTTTTGAAACAAGATTTAATACATTTCTTTGCGTTGGTTATTTAATTAATCACAGAATCCATTGCTGATGCTAAGAGGAAACGTGTAACAGTGAAGGTCGTCAGCATAGTTACAGTTCTTGGATCGTTGCTTCTATTCAGTGGTGCAGTATGGTACCTCAGTTGGGTAACCAGGGTAAAAAGAAAAGATCGAATAAGCATGAACTCTAAAGGTATTCTCAATGTTCGTATAATGTGCAAGACATAAACTCCATTTTGGTATTATTATACTAAGTTTCACTGTTCATGTGATTCATTACTTTGTAACAGGTCAACGAAGTGGGAGTTTTCAATATGTGGAAGATAACCAAGATGAAGGATTTCAATTGCCTATTTATGATCTTGATACCATTTTACTTGCATGTAACAATTTTTCTGAGAGAAACAAGATTGGACAAGGTGGTTTTGGTTCTGTATATAAGGTAACTCACTACATAGCGCCAGTTTGTTTGTAAGATTATTGAACAAAACGAAGTTCGAATGAATAAAAATGGGTAATTTTGATTATGAATAAAAATGGATAATTTTTCAGCCTAGACTCTGGAATGTTTTACTGAGAATACCCATGAGCACTTTTTTATGGTATTATGGAATTATATAAATAACTATGATATTAAACATGCTAATAAAAGTAATGATTCAGCTTTTAAGGAAAATAATTTGGGTGGTAAACGTATTTTATCTCTAACTATATTTTTATTAATCATACAAAGAATTGTGGTTTACAATGTTAATTTATTGCCCGCAGGGTCAATTTTCGAATGGGCAAGAGATAGCAGTTAAGAGGCTTTTAGAGAAGTCGATACAAGGCGTTGAAGAATTGAAGAATGAATTAATTTTGATCGCAAAGTTACAACATCGTAACCTTGTCAAACTTTTGGGTTGTTGCATTGAAGGTGAAGAAACCATGCTGGTGTACGAGTATTTGCCTAATAAAAGCTTAAACAACTTCATTTATGGTACGTTATACTCCCCATGTCTCATACTTCATTTCAGTATCCCTTATTTTTTATGCAGTTTCAAATGATTTAATTATGACAAAGGCAGCACAAAATAGATAACTTCGCTTTGAAAATTAGTGAAGATTAAATACATGGTTTTATTACTTAGCGTTAGACATCTTGGAAAATTTAAGGATTAACATCCAAAAGAGCTTACGCGTTTTCGGTAAAACAAACTGATAGCTGATATTTAAAAGCTGAAAGATGGTAGTCGGAAGTAAGCATATAAACCGTTTTGGGACCGAAAAAACCGAAAACTGAATAAGCTTTAAATTAAAAACCGAAAATCGGACCAAATACCAACAATCAGTTCACGTTTTGGTTCGGTCCGGTTCGATTCTATCTAAGAACGTGTTTGGAACCGGAATTGGACCGAAACCAGAAAATCAAAAGCCGAATAACCCGTCAACTAAGAGCCGACAACCGGACCAAATACCACTTAAGAGTTCTGGTTTGATTTTTTGGTTAAAAAAGTTTATCCGTAGCAAGAGTATGTACATTTTATTTGTTATATGAGTGTTCGACAAAAGTAGCTAAAAACTTTTGAAATATGTAAAATTTTATAAAAAGACAATTAAAAAAGATTTTGATAATCTTATTAAGTGCAATTTTGTAAATTGATTAAAAAAATTAATAACTTTTTTGTTAGATTAAGTAGTTTTTAGATTTGATGTTTAAAAAAAAATCAAAATGTTCGTACTTACAAATGAATTTTTTTAAAATAAATTTTATACAAATGACATTTTTTTTTAAATAAATTTTTGTTAAAAGTTAAAAACTAAAAATCAAACGATGTGGTGTTTGTACTGCAATCATCCATGTGTTTTCTCCTTCGAACTAGAAGAACCTGAAACATAATCTGAAAAAAATAAGCACAACGCTTAGTGAGTTCCCCAAAATACAACATACCACGCCTGTCATTGCGCCCCGCCCAGTATAGATATAAACACCTAAATATATAATTATATAACACATGCAATAATCACAAATATAAATAGCATACATGATAGTCATCGAGCCTCACCCAGTAAACATATAAAAACATATCAAATGCAAGAGTCACGCAGATAACTAGCATCCTAAATATAACAAACCATGGGCCAACATTGATGCTTAGACCTGCTAAACACAATGAGGTAACTCACCTCTAGCTGGTGAATCTTTCAAATAAATCTCGGTATGTTGGTCCAGAAAATCTCCGTGCTAACATCATCAAATAATATCCAGTTAATAATTGGATCTCGACCCATAATCAAGAATCTAAGCTACTTGTCCAATATCCAGGGTAAAAGACCATTTTACCCTTTTTCTTACTTGGCCCAAAACCAAAGTCCAACCTATTTGCTCAAAAGGCCTAAATTCCTAAATGGCATCACAAGGACCAAAAAGGCCCAACTTCCAAATTGGGCCCAAAAATCATCTTGGACGTAATCGTAAGAAAGTCCATGGTTTATCCACAGCCCAAAGTCAGAAGTCCAATGGTCCAACAAGGCCCAAACCCTAAAAGCCCAAAATATAGCCGAAACTGATGAACTCAAACTGATGGTCAATCTACTGAGTATGCGGGGCGTACTCAGCTTGTAGGCTTAGAGTACTCCTTCATGGGCCAGTACGATCAGTGTGCGAGCTGGGTACTAGGATACTCCCCAGATTACCAACCCAACGCATTAATCACTTAAATGGTTAAGCCAACATACTAAACTCTCATATCTGATTCTTTATGGTGACTTAATATGTAAAGTTGACAACTTTACACCGAAGCATGACTTAATGGGGTCCAACACTCAAAAAGAAGCTTAATATGGCTCTTAACACTTGCACGGAGCAATATCTCTCATAAAGTTTGTTTTTTATGAACAAGGGACCTCAATGGAAATAAGATCTAACATCCATAGCTTCTGGAGTAGATCAGAAGATCAACTTTAGCTCAAAAGACCCAAAAATGCATAAATAACACCCTAAGTAAGATCTAGCATAAAGAATCATCAAGATTGGAGCTTTTTAACTCAAATGTCTTGCTAAGGTGAAGATAACCTTGGATCTACAAGCGCAAGATACTTCCAAGCAACCATCAAATGTTCTTCTTCTTCACTAGAAACGCTACCAAATCTCACTTTCAAGCTCAAAAGTCACCAAAAGCACTTAGGCTTTCGTTTTAATGGTAAAGACTGATGGAGGTCGATCAATAGAATGTCCAAAGGTGGTATAAGTTGCTTAAATAGGGTACAAAACCTAATAATTAGGATTTGCCACTACACCAAGTACGCAATGCGTACTCCACGTACTCCCCGCGTACGTGGGTGATTCCCGCGACCAAAAAAGAGCTAGTACGCTAAGTGTACTCATAGAGTACGTCGCGCGTACTACATAGGGACCAAAAAGATTTAAATTTTGCATTAAGGAGATAAAAGGAGACATATCAAATTACGAATACAACAATTCTCCTCCACTTGAATCAGAATTTTTCCTTGAAGTTTGCTGCCCCAAATAACTCTGGGTAAAGCTCCCTCACATCGACCTCCAGCTCCCACGTTTTATGAACCCTTGAAATGTTGCCACTGAACTTTAACCAACTCAACAAACCTATTCCTCAAGATTTTTGTCTTCTTGTCAAAATCGTCATCGGTCTCTCGATATAATTCTGGCATTCATATACCTGAATATCCTATAATGGAACCAACATGGAATCATCCACTAAACATTTCCGCAACTGAGAGACGTGGAACATGCTATGGATCTGACTAAGCTCCTCAAGGAGATCCAAACGATAAGCAACCCGACCCACCCAGGCCAAAACCCTGAAAGGACCGATGTACCTGGGGCCCAACTTTCCCCTCTTACTGAATCAGATGATACCTTTCCACGATGACACCTTCAGGAGAACCATATCCGCAACTTGGAACTCTAGATTTGACCGGTTCTTGTCGGCATAGCTCTTCTGCCGACTCTGAGTTGTCTGGAGTCTACTCCAAACCTACTGAATCAACTCGGTAGTGTTGAGTACCACTTTGGTACTACCCATGAATCGCTGACTGACCTCACCCCAACAAATAGGGGTCCTGCATTTCCTCCCATAGAGCATCTCAAAAGGAGGTCGATCAATGTTGGCATGATAACTGTTGTTATACGAAAGTTTTGCTAGCGGAAGATACATATCCCAACTCCCATTGAAATCCAATACACATGCTCAAATCATATCCTCCAAGGTATGAATAGTCTGCTCGCTCTGACCGTCACTCTACGGATGGAAGGTCGTGCTAAAATATAGAAGAGTACCCAAATCATCATGGGACCTCTTCTAAAATTTGGAAGTAAACCAGGCGTCCCTGTCTGAAACCACAGAAATCAGCACCCCATGTCATGCCACAACCTCCCTGATATATATCTCGACCAACTTCTCCGCATAGATACTCTCCTGAATCGGGATAAAATGTGTGCTCTTGGTCAATCGATCCATGATGAACCAAACCGAATCCACTCCATGCGCAGTCAGAGGCAACTTCGTAATAAAATCCATGTTTATATCCTCCAATTTCTAGACAGGGATATCTAATGGTTACATCTATCCATGAGGATGATGATGCTTAGCTTTGACTTTCCTGAAAGTCAAGTACCCCTCCACTTACCGTGCTACATCCTGCTTCATACAGGACCACCAATAATAAGGACGAAGATCTCTATATATCTTCGTCTCCTCGGGATGAATGGAGAATCTCAATTTGTGTGCGTCCTCCATTAGAATCTAAAGTACACCACCCAAATATAAAACCCACACTCTCCAATGAAGAGTCAATAACCCTCAGATATCATAATCAAAGGAAACCACCTGACCCACTATGCGCTCACTCTTCCTATGCTCTTCCTTCATAGCCTCAACTTGAGCCTCTCGAATCTTGTCTAAAAATGGAGTAATCATGTTCATCCTTAAACAAATATCCCTAATCGGAGTTGCGACCACCTTGCGGCGAAGAGCATCGGCCACCACATTGACCTTCCCAAGATGGTAAAGGATCTCACAATCATATTCTTTCACCACATCCAACCATCGGCGTTGCCTTATTTTCAAATTTTTCTGATCCATCAGATACCTCAGGCTCTTGTGATCCGTGTAAATAGTACAACGGACCCTATAGAGGTAATGTCGCCAAATCTTTAGGGTGAAAACTACAGCCACCGGGTCTAAATCATGTGTTGGATAATTCGCCTCATGAGGGTTCAGTTGCCTTGAAGCATAAGCGATTATGCGACCGCTCTGCATCATAACTAAACCCAAAGCTGTGATCGACACATCACAATAAACCATAAAATCCTCAAAGCCCTCCGACATGGTCAAAATAGATGCCTCACACAATCTTTGTATGAGGGTCTCAAAAGCTACCTGCTACTGAGGCCCCAAACAAAAAGTGATAGTCTTCTTTGTCAACCGAGTCGGAGGAATCGCTATCTTGGAGAAATTCTGAATAAACCTCCGCTAGTAACCTTCTAACCAAAGGAAGCTCCAAATCTTAGATGTAGACCACAGAAACTACACCACGCGCAACCATAACTCAAACTTGAAGAACTTTTCATAAAGTGTCTCCCTTCTTAAAGTCTCCAATACCTCCCTCAAGTTCTCCTCAAGAAGGTCCTAGGTCTTGGAATAGACCAGTATACCATCAATGAATATAATCACAGACCAATCCGTCATCGGCCTGAATACGCAGTTCAAGAGGTCCATGAATGCAACAGGAGAATTTATGAGCCCGAAGGGCATCACCAGGAACTCATCCGGAAGGCCGTCTTCTACATATCCTCCTCTTTGACCCTCACCCGATGATAAACCCAACGCAAATCAATCTTGGAAAACTAAGATACACCCTGAAGCTAGTCAAACAAATTGTCAATCCCTGGGAGTGGATAACAGTTGAACACCTTGTCTAACAATCCCTACAGTTGTGTAGACAACCCCTGTATCTACGGAAGAGCTAGTTGATACGGTTGTTTAGCTATCAGAGCCGCACAAGGAAGCAGGTCAATCCTAAATTCCACCAGCCTCTCCAGAGGCACTCCAGGAAAACCCTCTAAAAACACATACAGGTACTCCCGTACAATTGATACCTTATCCACATTTACCTTACCCTTATCTTGGGTATCCATAACATAGGCGAAAAATCTGAAACATCCATGATTATTATAGCGTCTGACCCTAGCTGTTGAACATAGAACCGGCCCACACTGAGCTCTTTCTCCATAAATTACTAACTCTCCCCCACTTAGGGTCCAAATCCGTACCATCTGATACTCTCAACCAATCACCGCCCCATTGGGGCTCAAACAATCCATCCCTATAATTACATTGTTCCTGCGCAAAGGAATATGAACCAAATCGATTGGATACTGCTCGCTGAAGATCTCTAGAACACAACCCCGATGAACCCTCGATGCCCAAACGGATAGATCATCCTCAATCTCATCCTTTAACTGATAATCTATCTTCCATGGAGCTCCAGCAAACCTCATGTTGAGCGCTAGAGATACAAAAGATTGGGTAGCCCCCGAATGAAACAATATCAGGGCAGAGATACCGTTCACAAGGATCAATCCTACAATAAACATATAAGCATAAGCAGAATAATCAACAAAAAGAAAGAGATAAAGAGAAGATACATACCCATCACCACATTAGGTGCTACACGAGCCTCCTTGGGTGTCAGCTGAAAATCCTTACTCCACCACAGGCAAATCCGACTTGCCCTAGCGGCCGTCAATGATCTGTAGAGTCGTTAGATTGGGTGCTACCACTGGTCCTGCTGTTGCCAAACTCGGAAAATGGGCCTTCTTATAGCCCCTTTGAATGCAATGGAAGAAAATTAGATCAGATACTCGAGTGGTGGTAGTAGTAGTAGCAGTGCAATCCCTGCTAACATGACCAGTCAGCTGCACTCGAAGCAACCATAACCACCCACCCTACATGCCCATCATGTATTTTTCCGCACTTACCACAACAGCTCCGTCCCTGCTGGCCTCTTGATCTAGAATCAAATACCTTGAGCTGCTTTTCCCGAACCCCCTGAATCCTAAGCATGATCCGAATCTCTCTTCCTCTCCATCTCTAGATCAATCTCCATCTCTTTGGCTCTCGCAATCATATCCTCTAATGTATTGCAAATGGACCGAATCACGAACTGCCAAATATCAATCCTCAACATCTCATGGTATCTCACCTTCTTCATCTCCTCATCCACTACATACTATGGAACCAACAACACCCTCTCACGGAACATAGTGGTGATCTTAACCACCATCTCAGTAGTCTGGAGAAGGTCCTGAAACTCCCTTGCCAACTGCTGCACCTCAATGACCAGTGCATATTCAGCTCAAAATCTAGTCACAAAGTCATCCCATGTCATCGAATCAACCGCCACATCACCAATGGAGCCCCTAACCGTTGGGAAACTGCTAGTGCGGAAGGTGTTAGCGACATCCATTAACCATTACCTGCTCGTGATCGGGTCCTACTCCATGAAGTAATCCGAAGCCCCACATGCTCGAAACTCCCAAAAGGTGAACATGCGAGCTCCCATCAATGCCACTATCTCAGTCTGAAAAACGCTCAAACGCTCATCCAATATCTCCAGAATGCCCTCTTTGACCATACAAAAGATCTTTGTAGTCTGCTAAAGTATGTTGCGGGTAATCTCAGATGAAATGAACTCCCGTAGTTGATCATCCAAATGCCAGAGCGCAAGCCCGAACCCTTACCAACACCAGAAGCACTAATCGATCTGCCCCGAAGAGTCACCATACTGAAAATAGACCATACAAACCATCAAAACATGCATAAATAATATTGAGGAGACTCACACTCTACAATCTCCCTAGTTTTATTACAGCTTTCCTTGGCTCGAGTACTGATCCTCAACTTCCAGTAGTACGGGCCCATACTACCTTCCACATCTATCCATACTTTCCTTAAGAATCGCCATGAATCCTCCAAGTCACTTCTTATTCATTCATACAATCCTCAAATAAGACAAGGCTCCCAACACTAAATATCTTCCTAGGTTTTCTTAGGGTAACTACCACACTACTCCCTGCCATCGGCTGCAAAAGGAACTCCTTCCAACATCCTCTAACTAGCTCACAAAGACAATTACATATCACCGACACCAGATAATTCTTTGAATGAAAGGCCTCACACTACAATGGTTGGACTCAAACAAGAGTTGCTTAATAAAGTTAAAACCTTACCTTTTAAAATTATTTAGTCTCAAAAATATGTCACTTAGTATATTCGCTTACTAGTTAGCTGAAGTTAATGGGAACTCCTAAAATCAAAAAGCAAGCAACATTCGAGCATCGAGTAATGGGAACAAGCATAACCTAAACAGGCCATCCTATCGTTGACTGATCAGTACTAACATGCAAGTCTACAAGTTCATACAGTAAAAATATAAAGTCATGTCTCCTAGCATTCTATCATGCAAATCCTGAGCGGATCCTTAGCCCTAACTAGCATATGATTCACAGATTCACAAATCAAAACATATCATAAAACAAGTATGGATATTTCGGGAAAAAACTTACTTCAGCTCAGTCGATTGAATGCACCAGACCCTTTTTCTTTTATTAGAAAATCCTTTTATAGAACATTTCTTTTTGAAAAAATTTACCAAACCCCTAGTTTAAGTTCAGACACACCTGAGAGTATGTCCGAATCCCTCAAACTAAGGCTCTGATACCAACTTGTAACATCCCAAAAATTTAGACTAATTTTTTTTTATTTTTAAATTAATAAAACCATTATCCAAACAACATCTTAGAAACCATGGTGAATCAAAGGGTATCAATAACATCCAAGTACATCAGAGTAATATAAAAATACAGAATGATGTAGTTTGTGCACTGCAATCATCTCGGGCTCTTTCCCTTTGAACCAGAAGTACCGAAAACATAAACTGAAAACAGTAAGCACAAAGCTTCATGAGTTCCTCAAAATACCACATACCACACATATCAAAAAAATAATGGGCCTCGACTGACATCGAACCCCACTCAGAATAGATATGTCAGTCATCAGTCCCCGCCTGACATAAAAATAAACACATAAACATATAATCATATAACACATGCAATAATCACAAAGATAAATAGCATACATGATAGTCATCGGGCCCCGCCCGGTAAACATATAAACACATATCACATGAAAAAGTCATGCAAACAACTAGCATCCTAAACATAACAAACCATGGGCCGGAATTAGCGCCTTCGACCTGCTAAACACATTGAGGAAACTAACATCTAGCTACTGAATCTCGGTCTACTCGACCCATAATCAAGAATCTAAGCTACTTATCCAATACCCAGGGTAAAAGATCATTTTACCCTTTCTCTAAGTTGGACCAAAACCAAGAACCAACCTATTTGCTCAAAAGGCCCAAATTTCTAAATGGCATCACAAGGCCCAACTTCCAATTTGGGCCCAAAAATCATCATGTTAGTAATCCAAAGAAGTCCCAAGCCCTAAAAGCCCAATATACTAACAAGGCCCAAGCCCTAAAAGCCCAAAATATGTCCTAAACCTTTGAAAGTCAAACTGAAAGCCAATCTACTGAGTATGTGAGGTGTACTCAGCTCGTACGCTTAGCATACTCTTTTCGAGTCCAGGACGCGTATCGTACCAACTGCATAAGCCTAGCCAACTCCCCAGATTACCAAACCTACCCTTTAAGCACTTAAATGGTTAACCGAACATGTTAAACTCTCAAATCTGATTCTAAATGGAGACTTAATACGTAAAGTTGACAACTTTATACTTATGCATAACTTAATGGGGTACAACACTAAAAAAGAAGCTTCATAAGACTCTTAACACTTGCATGGACCAATATCTCTCATAAATTTTGCTTTTTTATAAAGAAGGGACTTTAATGGAGCTAAGATCTAACATCCATAGCTTCTAGAGTAGATCAAAAGCTCAACTTTAGCTCAAAATACCCAAAAATGCATAAATAACACCCTAAGTTGGATTAAACATAAAGAATCATCAAGATGGGAGCTTTTTACCTCAAGTGACTTGCTAAGATGAAGATGAGACTGGATCTACAAGCCCAAGCTACTCCCAAGCAACCACCAAGTTTTCTTCTTCTTCTTCTTCTTCACTAAAAACACTACCAAATCTCCCTTTCAAGCTCAAAACTCACCAAAAGCACTTAGGGTTTCGTTTTAGGGTAGAGATTGATGGAAGCTGATCAATAGAATGTCCGAAGGTGGTAGAAGTTGATTAAATATGGTGCAAATGCTAAAAATTAGGGTTTGCCTCTGCACCACGTACGCCATATATATTCCACGTACGCCCCACATACGTGGGGGATTACCGCGACCAGAAAAGAGCTAGTACGATAAGCGTACTCATAAAGTACGCCCTACATACTTGTTAGGGACCAAAAAGATTTAAATTTTTCTTTAAGGGGCTAAAAGGAAACATACCAAATTACGAATGTTACATCTTATGGCTTAAAAATTGGACCAACATAGGAGGGACTTTGAATTGGAGTTTCATGTAATCATATTGATAACTCAATGTACTCTCTTTTGATATTGTTTGGCTTTTCTCTTGTTTGTACTAAATTATTGTCGTTCAAAGAAACGATTAAAATAGTTATAGATAAGGTCAATAAATGGTAACTTTCCCTCTCAAATATCAATGCTAGAATGATAAGGTTTGATGGTTTCCCACAATAAAACATAAACTGAATGTCTTATCAATCTGCATTTGTTGGGTCCCGAATATACCAAATGTGTGTGTGTGTGTTTTGTGTAGGTGGTGAATACAATTTGTTCAGTCAAAATATCAATTGAATGAGAGAGTCCATAGTTATAAAAATATTTATTTTAACTAAGTTTGACTAACAAAAAAAGATTACGATAAAAAATATTCCAAGGAAATGATAACAAAACAACCTTACATAGAAAACTATTCTTTCACTAAACTCCACAAGGATAATTCATTGCAGATGAAAAAAAAAGCTAATTGCTAAGTTTTTGTGATAGTTTTGGTAATCCTAATTCTATAAAGATTTTTCAATGTATGGAAGAAAAATGGTAGGTATCCGTTACAAGAACATAAATATGTTGTGTCATTTATCGTCTAAAGATTTTTGCAAAGCAAGTTCAAGGGCATAATCACGGTAGTATAAGTCAGGCTCACTTCATATGTCAACATCTATCATTTCCACTACCTTCAAATCTTCAAGAGGGACCACATTTTGCTTACATTAAGGGGGTGTTTGGCTTGGCTTTTCAAAGCCAAAAGTACTTTTTGAAAAAGAAAAAAAAGCAAAAGATGTTTGGCAAAATGGTTTCTTTTGAAGTTTTTACATAAGCAAAAAGAACTTTTTGGAAAAGTCAGGAAATCCTGACTTTTTGTAACTTTTCCAAAAAGAACTTTTGGGGTTTAAAAAGCTAAGCCAAACACCCTCTAAGTGAAACACAACGTACACACTTGAAAAACAAAGGTAGGGCTTAGGGCCCCCACTCCTAGAGGGCCCCACTTAACCCAAATATTCAATACAATCCAATCTATTTGTTGAATCGTTACTCGCTGCACACGCCTTACAATTCTCTTCTTCTCAGCGGCTGCTCAAAATAATCGGAACTTGATTAGCAGTTCTGCTCTTCTTCTTTTCAATTCTTGAACATCTAAACCACTGAAACACTCTTACTTCTCCATTCTTTGCTTCTTTACAAGTTTTGATAAATCGATTGTTCAAAATTTTCTAAATTCTGATGATTCAAGGGTTTCACTGAATCGGTATGTGAAAATTTTTCACTTTTCACTTTTTGTTTTTCCATTATCTAAAGTCATTTGATTACTTGATTAGGGTTAATGCTTATAACTTTTTAGTTTTTATTTTTTTAGCTATGTGATTTTTGATTCAACCGACATTTATCATTGATTACAACATATTACATTTACAGAATATATAATCACTGAGTGAATCAGGTTTAAACGAATTTCAACATTTGAGTTTTTAGTTTTTCAGATTTGAGCTTTCCATTTATCTTCTAGTTCTATTCTCAAATCTCAAGGCAGCAGTCAGATAAAATTTGAGTGTTTATAACATTAAATATAGTAAATGTCAAAGGGCCCCAAATTTTTGATTTGCTTAGAGCCCAAAACCGGTTGAGCTGCCCCTACTATATGATCATCTTGACAACGATATATCACCATAAGATGATTGTTTGTAATTATGCACCACATACAATGGACTAAATACAATATAATAATAACGACTTACCAAAAAAACTATTCTCCATGACCGATCAAAGGGTACACAATACAATTTCTACATCCAAGGAAAGTGACTTGTATCTCAAATGAAACATTTTAACGATTTAATGTTCCAAAATTGTGGAAACATTTTAGATTAGAAATTTGTAGTCATTATGTTACCCTATATTCAACCATCTGTTAATCACCAAATAGATCCCTTTTAATACATATTCATAGTGGAATGGTATTTCTAGTGTAGTATTTTGGTTGTATTTATAAAACATTGTATGTTTGAATTTAGAGTTCCATATAATTACGCATCAAACTTGATTTTGTAGATACATATAAAAATATCAACCTTACTATGACTAGCTAATTAAGTATAAAATTCATATGAGGGTTAAACAATCGTTTTCTTAATTTAGTTTTTTTTTTTTTTTTTTTATTTTTCTTTCAACAATGCTTGTATTCAAACATTTTCTTTATTTTTTTCATGGTTTATTTCTTTGTGTATATAGATAAGCCTACTCGGAAACAGCTTATTTGGAGAAAGCGTTACCATATAATTAAGGGTATTGCACGAGGTTTACTTTATCTTCATCAAGACTCGAGATTGAGAATCATTCATAGAGATCTAAAAACAAGCAACATCTTACTGGACAGCGAGTTGAATCCGAAAATATCGGACTTTGGCATTGCTCGTATATTTGGAACAGACCAAAAACAAGACATGACCAAGAGAATAATAGGAACTTAGTAAGTTATCTTCATGAGATCCATCGATATTTTTCTTGTCATTCTTCTCATTTACAAAAATAATTAATATAAAAATATGATTATATTGTATGCAACTTTCCACCTAATATATATATATATATATATATATATATATATATATATATATATATATATATATATATATATATATGTGTGTGTATTTATGTATGTAAATATGTGCATACGTATGTATATATACATATCTGTGTTTATATATATATATATATATATATATATATATATATATATATATATATATATATATATTCTCACTAATTCAATCATTTATAAAAGTACTTTGAACGTTTTTTTATGATTCTCCTTTTGTCATAATGTGTTCTTTATAACCACAAAATCTAAGAATAAAAGAGAGTGAATAACGATGTGTGTGAACAAGAATTTATGACAATTAATGAGAATGTATAATAATGATAATAATTATATAAAGTTAAAAGTATTTTTTTTAGTTATTCTCTGGTTCTTATGAGGACTCGTTTTAAAGTGAGACCTCATGAGCACACCTAAAAAAATTGAAAAAATCTAAAAAAAAAAAAATACAAATAACATAGATCTATGTCCGAGAGAAAAAAAATTGAAATTTTTTTTTGCATCATTAAAATTGATCAATGATTTAATTTTAATTTTTAATTTTTGTATCATTATGATCCATGATTTAATTTTAATGATCAAAAAAAAATTTATTTCCATTTTTTTTTTCCGGACATAAATCTATACTTGATTTTAAGATTTGTATTTTTTAAATTATTTTTAAAAATTTTTTAAATGTGTCTTTACTTTAAAATAAGTTATCACCTGATCTTTTCTCTCTCTCTCTCTCTCTCTCTCTCTCTATATATATATATATATATATATATATATATATATATATATATATATATATATATATATATATATATATATATATATATATATTGTAACTTAAAAAACATTATATTTTGTCACTTGTCTTGTTTTAACCACTGCATTTGAATTTGTGCTAAAAACCATCAATGTTTTGTAAAGGTTATATTTTAACTATTATGAATTGCAAATGTCGATCAAAGAAGTAATACCTCTTTTTTTTATTCTAAAAAACCCCTATATTTTCAAAAGAGTTTCATCACGGAATTTGTTATTTGTTATTTGTTTTTTTAAAAGTTTACATCTTACTTTTATTTACAAGGTAAATATATCAAAATTTATAGTCTTTTGACATCTTTAAACACAAACGTCTATATCAACATATGTTGATTCTATAATATTGCAAAGTTCAACTTTTGTTTTTTTGAAAAACAGTTCGATTATGGGTTTTGTGATTTAGTTTCTATTTTTTTGGTTGAAAAATCATTTGATTTTACTTTATATCATTTAGTTTCTGTAAAAGAAATGTTCCATGTATTGGTATAAAAGTAGTACTCTCATACTAAATAAAAAAACAAAATTTTGGGGGTTGATTTATAACACAAAAGAATCAAAATTTATTCGTTTTTTTAACCAAACAAAAAAAATGAAACAAGATTATCGAAAAATATCGAATCATTTTTCAAAAAAAAAAAAAAAAATCAAAAGCCAAATCATAGAATCCGAAGACTAGTTTTTAAACAAATTAAAAACCCAACTTTACCGTTTGACATGGACATATATCAATGTAGATGTATGTTTGCGGAACATAAACGCGGTCAATTTTGTTTTGTTAACTTTCATTTTTTGTATATAAAACCTCATAAAGAGAGGACGTTAATATTAGAAATTTGACTATTGCAAAGAATTCCTTCAGTTATTTGTAGAAAACAAATTGCAGGAACTTTAATTGTTAGTAACTCTTTCTTTTGATGTAGCGGTTACATGTCTCCAGAATATGCAATGAGTGGTCATTATTCAGTGAAATCAGATGTTTACAGCTTCGGTGTTATTGTATTGGAAATTATAAGCAGCCAGAAGAATTGGTCCTTTGATCATCCTGATCATGATCTTAACCTTTTAGGACACGTAAGTTCTATACACAACTATCCTATTTATATATGATATTTAGACTTTAGTTATTACTGATACACATTACGTATGCTTAATTATGCGTGAAAACTAGCAGCACGATATAGACCCATATATTTAAGCCTTTATTACTATCTACTTAATTAAGATATTGTTTTATAGAATCATAAATGTATTTTAATACTAGGTGTGAAACTCGTGTAATACACGGGTTTATTAAAAAAATATTGAGCATCAAGTTTTTCAATATATCTACCTTAATAAATGAAAATTATTTTCTTTGTTTATGATTGTATTTCATAATATTTTTTGTTTTGAAAAAATTATTGTATAAGTGAAAATTATGATGTATAAATATTAAATTATGAAATAATTGATCGTTGCCTAATTGATTATTGCCTAATCTGTAGTTGTAGGTATTTTATTTTGGTATGATTATTGAAATTTAATATAATGATTTTACATAACATAAATAAACTCGTATAAAATATGGAATTACTTTTGTATTTAAGAAAATTGAAAGCACAAGAAAATAAAATGCCAAGTGGAAAAAGAAAAAATCAAAAAATCTTATAAAATAACATGTGACATTTGGCAACAACCTTTTCATTTATTAAGGTAGATAACGTAAATATATAAATTCACAATTCAAGCTATATTATGCTTCAATATAATATATTGAACAATTATAGAAATACTTTTTTCAGATCGCGAAACGTTCCATACATACATAAAAAAGCTATATATAGGCACAAAAGCTCACACATATATTCACTAGCATATGGATTTTAGTTTTGTTTTCTAAATGTTGCTGGAATATTGCTTGGCTCAGGCATGGATGCTTTGGAACAAAAGACAACCCTTAGATATACTAGACCCAACTATACAAGATCCATCTTGTGGGGATCAAATTATAAGATGCATCCATGTTGCCCTTTTGTGTGTGCAACAATATCCTGAAGACAGGCCAAAAATGTCCACAGTCTATGCTATGTTGAGTTATGAAGACATAGAGCTACCCGAACCTAAGGAACCTGGTTTTTGCAGGGAGAGTTATAAAAAGAAATGTGATACATCAGTTAGCGATTTAACTTCTGTTAATGAAGTTACTATGACGACATTGGGTGGACGTTAAACTCGTTGTGCGTATGCATGCATGTGTATTAATATTAGTGTTTATTTCTAACTTGCACTATAATTTCTAGGTTGGAACTTTGAGATTCCGTTCGCTTTTTTTTTGTTGGTGATGTCATGTTTAACTAGTCATCATGTTAACATTGTAGCGAAAAGCATCATAAGCACATAATTGCTAGGTTGGATTGTTACTTTACGTCAAAAATCAAGAAAATAAAAACTATATATTATTGATACACTCAAATAATATTTGAGATTGTAGCATATTCATTAACCGTTGCAGATGTGGACATAACTCGATCACTTATTAATTTTTTTCCTCATGAAAGTTCTTTTTTTGAAACAACTTTCATGGGATTGTTTGAAAATAGTATTTTCTCTACTTAAAAAGAAAACTCAAAACATGTGAACTCCAAATGTTTATAAAATATTACAAAAGAGACATAATTACATACCCCCTTTTCTGTACGTACTAAATAGGTCCGGCAATTTCTAGACGTCACCCACGACACAATACGAGATAAACGGGTTTGATTTAAGTTTTTTCAACCCGCTAATCCGTTTATTAAACAATTAAGTCATATATGAGTTTATCAAAAAACATATGGGTTGATCTGCCAACTAGGTTAGAATATTAATAAAAAAATTATATATTTTTTAAATATATTAAGTATTATTCGTAGGAATGTAATATATTAAGAGAAAATATCATTGTTCCATAATCTTATTAACCATTTGACCCTTGACCATTGGTGAGTTAATTTTTAATGATATTTATATATTTTTACATATGTGTGTTTTAACCTTTTATATTGTTTCCACTTAGAAGTTGATGTTTATCATAAAAAAGAAAACGATGTTGAAGAATTAATTTTGTTTTTTGAGAGAAAAAATGGAAATTGTGGCTAATACATTAGCATTTGAATTTATCTATGTTTCTATTAATGTTTTAGTTTGAACATGTTTTTAATTTTCATTTGCATTTGGAATTTATTCATGTTTAATTATCAATTTTACTTGTGGAATCTAACTCATGAACCCACAAACCAAAATTTGAACCACGAACTCGCCAACCTGTGAACCCCGTAAATAAGTGGGGGTTGGCGGGTCGTATATGGGTTTATATTCCAAACCCCGTAACCCGTGACATTTATAGTTAAATGTGTCGTGTTCGGATTGGTTTATTTTGACCTGCAAACTCGAACACGATTGTCAGACCTAAATCCAAACCATTCAACGCTAACATAAAAGTCAAAACATGATACTATTCATTAATTCCAAATCAGTCAACGCTAACATAAAAGTCAAACATCCAATTTAATACAAACCAATCAATGTATTAACAAAACAAAAACGTGCAATGTCTAAAATGTCAAACTTACCCCTCATCACTAGTAGTTTCGTGGTCATTTGTTTCTCGAAATTAATAAAATCTTGTCAATTGCATTAGCCGTTAAGTAAAAAATCATATCCAAGTAAAGTAAAAAAGAAACAACCATACACTGGAAAATAGGCTATAGAATACACCCATATCTAATAAGGTTGTAAATAAAAACCATATTATAAAGGGATAAATAAATATAATACGCACAATTGCAGCATCTAACACGGTTAATGAGATGTATTAGAAACATGATCAAATAACTAAATACCTAAATTGAATACGGTTCCTCCTTACATACTTAGCTTCCTCCTCCCACCCTTCTCTCCTCCCAGCCGAACACCTTACCACCACCCTTTCTCCATCTCTACACCACTAATCGGCCCTTTATCTCCATCTCCCTTGTCGTAACACCACCATCACCGGCCAGCCTCGCCTTGCCTTGCACCTCCAATAATTCAACAAACCTGAAAATCTCACCACCAGACCATCATCATCATACAAATTAACCACACATGTAGTTCAAATTTAAAGGGTAAGAGCTTTGATTTCTGTTTTTGCAATAAACAAACACAGGTAGCAGTTCAAATTTAAAGGTAAGAGCGTTGATTTCTGTATTTGCAACAGAAAAACAAGGGCAGAAATACAAAGGAACTACAACTGTTCACGAAGGATAAGGAAGCGTTTTGGCTATGATTGAGATGCAAAATCAAATGGTAGGATCTCTATTATGAAAACTTATTATTTAATTTTAACCAGATGACCTTGGAATCTTAAAATTTAACTCCCTCTTGTTAAATACTACTTCAAACACCATCTTGTTAAATACTACTTGACAGTCCTTGCGTACTAAGTTCATACCAATCAATTTCAATATATCAACTTCTTACTCACATATACCATATTCCCTATTTCATCAAGCCTGTCAAAATATCAGATTAAGTTTCGTAATACACACATATATAGTGCAAACAGAATATGTATACATGCTTAATAATCTTGAAATTTTGGCTAAAATCTTTCAAGAAATGATAAAATTGGTGGTTAATTGCTGTTTTTTTTTGTTTACTGTAAGCATTTGAGTGTGGATCAACTGAAAGGATAAAGATTCCGTCTGTACCTCATAAACAATGGTTATTCTTTCATTTCTATCATATTTTCTAATAATGGTATCAACTCCAATGTAATCAACTGATTAATAGAATCTTTTTGATTTATATTTAGTTAGATCTTTTATCCGGACCAAATTATCCTTGAAACGAGCATATTAATGATCAACATTTTTGGTAAAACATGATATATTTTCCTGATTCATGTCACAATCTTGTTGAATTAGAGTTGAATAACGCATGGCTTTTTGTTGAAAATTTGAATCGAATGTTAATTGTAACAAGTTTAACACTTAAGTCCATATGATTAGATGATAAAGAATTAATCCAGTTGAATAAGTCATTCCCTAATCTTTAAGTTCTTAACTTGATAGATGTTAGAGGACTTAAACTACCAACAATCCACCTTCTCCACCTAAAAACTGTAACACTCTAAACATTTAAGCCAATTTAAACTTTTCAGGAACAACCCACTTTCGTTAAATCATTACAAAAAGGTTTTCAGTACAATTATTAACAGAGTCTTCCTAGACCATATCGTAAAACATAAACATGAGGAGCGGTACGATCACGCCTTCGCCTTGCCACGGTCGCCTGAAGTACCTGAAAAACATTAAACCACAACTATAAGCCCGAAAGCTTAGTGAGATACCCCCAAAATACCAACCACATATACCACGCATAACATAACACAACCAAACAGAATAGCCATGCACTTCGGGTCTACTGTGTGACTGGTCCGCCGCACTGGACCTTCAGTCCACCTGGTCCACCCTCCAAGTCTAGCCATATCCATCGAGTCTGCAGTGTGGTTGGTCCGCCCGCACCGGACCATCCAACCACCTAGTCCATCCTCCGAGTCTACTGTTTGACTGGTCCGCCCGCATTAGGCCTTCAGTTGGCCTGGTCCACTCTCCGAGCCTTGGCACGTTTGGTCCGCCCTCTTGGGGCCTACAGCATATCCGGACCGCTCGCTGGGCCTTCGGGACAACCGGTCCGCCCTGGGTGTGATGGCCTACAACACAAAGCAGGACCCGCCTCAACCCAATCCCGGTTCAACAACCATGTGCACATAAACATACAATCATATACAATGCATATCCAATCAAACCGATCTTACAGATCACATAGCATGACATACTCTAAACAGGATACCGACCTAACAGGTCACTAGCATAGCATCATCCTTTATACCAGGATACCAACCTTAACCAGGTCTCTAACAAATACCATCCTAACTACCAGGATGCAAACATAGCAAAGCAATAATATAACAATGATACCCGGATTACAATCCGATAAAGGGCCGGCCTTGGTGCCGTAGACCCTGTCGATATAGTGAGGATAACTCACCTCGCAACTGCCGACTGAAAAGATAAGACCGAGATGCTCCAACCACTGACACGATCTCCACCACTAGCCAACACCAACACTAAACTCAAAACAATGCCAACAATTACCAAAATGCCCCTGGAAGTCAACTGGTCAACCCTTGGTCAAAGTCAAAGTCAAAGTCAACATCATGACTGACTCTACTCGCCGAGTCAACCCGCTGACTCGTCGAGTCCCCATGCTCAGAACTTCCCAATACGCGATTCAACTCGTCGAGTCACCCCGAGACTCGCCGAGTCCCACAACTCTGAGTCCCCTCGCACTCAACTCACCGAGTCCTCCCTTGACTCACCGATTCACGGCTCAACCAGAAGAAGGTTAGGACCTCACGACCAGACTCGCCGAGTTCAAGGCTATCTTCAATCAACTCGCCGAGTTGTTCCTCTAATTTGCCGAGTTCCTGCCCATCTTCAAGCAACTCGTCGAGTACACCTTCGTGACTCGCCGAGTACCTCTAGATCTTAATCCATACAAAAGCTTTCCAGGCCATGCAAATGATCCAAACCACAAATCTACCCTTCTACAACCCATCCATCACGTAAAGTGGCAAACTTTACGTGAATCCAAAGAGATCTAGGCATATAACACTCTAGGGTTAGGGTTTGGGACAATATGGCTTCACCAATCACTCAAGAACATGGACTTTAATGCACTCTAGACCTTCTCCATTCCAGATCTGAGGTAGCAACCTCAGATCTAACCTCCAAACTCAAAACTCCACATTTTATCTTTTCCAAAACCTTCAAAATGATGAATAATAGCCCAAGCAACGAGATAATACCTCAAAGGGAAGCTCTAACAGAAGAGAAATCTGAATCCTTGCAAATCCCCTTGCTCCAAGCCTGTTAGCTTTCCAAAATCTCTTCTCCAAGGTTCAAAAGCTCTTTAACCACTCACAAACGCACCTTAGGGTTTTTCTAGACTTCAAGAGAGGGTATAATGTCCTTTAAATAGGGCTCATCCTCCGAAATTAGGGTTTTCTCCACTCAGCACCAACTCGCCGACTCCAGCCGCCGACTCGCCGAGTTGGCCACTTAACATGCGACCAGAATTGCGACCCTACTCGCCGAGTCCACCCGTGGACTCTCCGAGTTGCTACACATTGAACCCTGAACTTGCACTCTTATACTCAGGATGTTACAATTCTCCCCCACTTAAATTAGGCTACGTCCTCGAAGCCTGCGGCAGCACAACTCCAGAACTACTCTCGCAATACACCACCTGGCATTAACCAGACCAGGTTCCTCAAAACACAACCACCGAAACCCAAAACCCAACTTTCCCCTTGCGGTGTCCTCACCACCGCTTCAAGCTGGCCATCGGCCTCATCCTCAGAACTACACTTATCGTGCGAGTATTACTCCAAGATACCTCACTCGCTCCAAATCACAACAATCAATTGACTCATATGAGCTAGAAACAACCCTGAACCACCGGAATCCCGATCTGAGACCAACTTAATCCGCTCCATGCTATCAGGATGACACATCCTTCAGTCTCAGAGCAACTCCCATGAGTTCTCCTCCGCAATCTCATACCCATGCTGAACTGGCTCTAGCATCCTCGGGTTGGGAAAACCCGACACACTGACGAAACCTCCAAACATCCCCCAGGATGAATTACCACTTCATACATAATTTCTTGATCACACCAAATCGGAAATCCAAGATTCAATCCCTGCATCCCCCCCCCCCCCCCCCCCCCCCCCGAGCCTCTTGGCTCTACACCCACGGAATCCCTTCCTCGACCTCAGCAGACATCCAACCCGGATGTGATTCCATACCACCGCCGCAACACACTGCTCAATAACCATAATTGGAACACCCTAATCATAACTCCGTACTATTGCTTTCACTTCCGTGAACTCACACTCCCTCTCGGAGCTACATTCCTTTCCCTTCCCTTATCAAGGAAATCCACTTGGCTGCCTTGACATTACCACAAGTGCCATAATGTCCACCCAATACTACACCATTCCATTATAGCATAACCGCTATCTCATGCACCACTCATGCTCTGAATCCGCTCGCAGGGAATCTCAAGTCCATGCACTACCTTCCACTAATCACGATCAATACCCAGGGCCAGACGCTCTGATGCTGTCACATCACGACATACTCATTCTGAATCCTCATACAGACCTATCAATACATGCAGAGTCTTCAGCATGACTGGACCGCCTTACTAGGCCTTCAGCCAATCTGGACCACTCTCAGAACCTTCAGCAGGTCTGGACCGCCCTCCAGGGCCTTCAGCCTGTCTGGACCGTCCTTCGAGCCTTCGGTCTGATTGGTACGCCCACCGGCCTTCAATCTACCCGGACCGCTCAACTAGCATTCATCATTCTGAGTTATCCCTTCAGGAAAACTCTCCCATGCATACTGTTCTAGCCCTCCAGGGGTTCCGAACTCTATCTCTATCCTGCATACTCAATCCCGGCCCGATCCTAGGCCTTCCACAATCAATCACCCTTTCTCACAAAACCCTTGGTCTGTATTCCGCCCTGTCTGTCTGTCACTTACTCATACCAGCCTAAGCTCTTGGCTGACAGAACCACTACTGAAACCCGACAGCTAACAATCTCTCATGCTTATCGATCTTCCGGAGAATTTCGAATTCTCCCCACTTAGAGCACTAACTATCAACCACTAGTCACCACCACCGTCCTCCCTTAACAGCCCTACACAACACAATCCCTTACACGCGAACTGATTCCCACCAGAACGAGCAACCTTCACAAAATTACATATCAACACAGATCGTCTCGGACATCGAAAGAAACCCGACATTGCACATATTGAATCCCAATGGAGCCTGACTCCCAGCTGAACACCTCTCACATTGCTAATACTATATCCAACAGCAAAACCACATAACCAATCCCGACCATCCATCCCTTGGATACTAACCGGCTACAACTCCTAGCTATAAAACCCTCTACCAAAAGATAACCCAGACGAAAAAGCGAACAATACAACACTATAAATCATGCAAACAAGACCAGCATATGCAATACTCCATAATAATTGCAAGATAACAAAATAACCAGAAGGAAACATACCCGCAGTTTCATCTGGCACTGCCTTGACCTCCTCTGCTGTAAGCTGAAAGACACAACCCTGAGCCCTCGGGGGCTCTACTCCATCCTGACCTCCACCCGTAATCCTTAACGTGGCCGGTGCTGGAGCCTGCACCGACCTCCCATTCAGTTGTGGACAGTTGGCCCTCATGTGACTAACCTGATGACACTAGTAGCAAATCCTCATATCATGGGCTGGGGCTGACTGACGACAATCCCTCGTGTAATGTCCCTCCTTTCCATACTTGCGGCATGAACCACCGGACTTACAAAATCCGGTGTGACCCTTCCCACACTTCCCACAAGTGCGACTGCTCTGATCTCCCAATCTAGAATCAACGGTCTTGGATCGTTTTGGCACCGGCTGCAACTGCGCCGGGGCCTGCCTCTACTCCCTCATCTGCAACTCAATCTCCAACTCACGCTGCCGAGCAGCCTCCTGCAACTCCAGCAAGGTCTCGAACCTCTGTGTAGAAACAAACTGCCTGATATCCCTCTTGAGCATACTCATATATCGGGACATCTGAGCCTGCTCCGAAGCAAACTCCGGGCAGAACATCGCCCTTTCAGTGAACATCTTGGTGATCTCCGTCACTGACTCCGAATCCTGCTTCAGCTCCAGGAACTCCTGAGCTAACCTCTCCCTTTCGACTCGCGGAACATAGCGAGTGCTGAACATCTCCCTGAACTGATCCCACGAAACCGCAGCCCGCTGCACATCAGAATATGACCCCATGGTCAATCTCCACCAATCCTTCGCCCCGAGCCTCAAGAGGTTCAGAGCACACCTCACCCTATGATCCGCAAGGCATGAACACGTGAAGAAACAGCCCTCCACGTCCGATAACCATCTCATAGCGACAATCGGATCCTGAACTCCATCAAAAGTAGGGGGCTTTTGTTGTCAAAATCCCGATACTGAAAGCCCCGACTAGCTCCTCCCTCTGCCGCTGCCACAGCCGCTGCGGCTGCCGCGGCCGTTGTCTCTGCTAGAGCCGCAAAGCGCTCATCAAAATGCTCGACCATGGCGGTCTTGATCGACCCGAACAGCTCCGACAACTCAACAGGAACCTAGCAGGAACCTTGTCATGCAGGATCTTGCGAATCCTAGCATCCAACTCGTCCGCACTCATCTGACTGATGACCTCGGGTGGCACCCACCCACCCTGACCACCCTCTCCTGTTCCCGATACTGACCGGATCCAATCCCAGCATGCCTCGTAACCGCCATACTGAAAACACCACAAAACATCAGATACTTCTCATTAACCCGGGAACCAACTCCCAACCCAACCCTAGGGGTTGTGACTTCCTTGATACGCGTATGGGTCCTGTGATTTCAGTAGTACGGGCCCATACTACCTTCCACACCTACCCATAGTTATATCAAGTATCACCACAACACCCTAATGAAGAACATACATAACAAGCACTCAACCCTCACTCCTAGAGGAACACTGGAAATCTCACACGGAAGAGACCCTAGGCTAGCAGGCATCATAAATCAGGCAACATTAACATGAAATCCTGAAGATCCCTAGCCTAGTACTAGCATGCTGTTCTATCATAGCTCAAAACCAAATATCATGTATGGTATTTTGGGTTTACTTACTGGCTCCGGCTGATCGTACCTCCGTGTCCTCCTTTACTCATTTTGAAAACCATTTTTTTTAAATTCTCTTTTAAAAACTCTCCTCGATTTGAGACTGGATTCACACGAATGTTCCTCCAATTCACTCAAACCAAGGCTCTGATACCAACTTGTAACACTCTAAACATTTAAGCCAACTTAAACTTTTCAAGAACAACCCAGTTTCGTTAAATCATTACAAAAAGGTTTTCAGTACAATTATTATCAGAGTCTTCCCAAAACCATATCGTAAAACATAAACATGAGGAGCGGTACGATCAAACCTTCGCCTTGCCACGGTCTCCTGAAGTACCTGGAAAACATTAAACCACAAATGTAAGCCCGAAAGCTGAGTGAGATACCCCTAAAATACCAACCACATATACCATGCATAACATAACACAACCAAACAGAACAGCCATGCACTTCGGGTCTACTGTGTGACTAGTCAGCCGCATCGGGCCTTCAGTCCACCTGGTCCACCCTCCAAGTCTAGCCATATCCATCGAGTCTGCAGTGTGGTTGGTCTGCCCACACCAGACCTTCAACACACCTGGTCCACCCTCCGAGTCTACAATATGAATGGTCCGCCCGCACTGGGCCTTCAGTCGGCCTGGTCCACTCTCCGAGCCTCGGCACGTCTGGTCCGCCCTCTTGGGGCCTACAGCCTATCTGGACCACTTGCTGGGCCTTCGGGATAACCGGTCCGCCATGGGTGTGTTGGCCTACAGCACAAAGCAGGACCCGCCTCAACCCAATCCCAGTCCAACAACGATGTGCACATAAACATACAATCATATACAATGCATATCCAATCAAATAGATCTAACAGATCACATAGCATGACATACTCTAAACAGGATACCAACCTAACCGGTCACTAGCATAGCATCATCCTATATACCAGGATACCGACCTTAACCAGGTCTCTAACAAATACCATCCTAACTACCAGCATGCAAACATAGCAAAGCAATAATATAACAACGATACCCGGATTACAATCTGATAAAGGGCCGGCCTTGGTGCCATAGACCCTGTCGATATAGTGAGGATAACTCACCTCGCAACTGCCGACTGAAAAGATAAGACCGAGCTGCTCCAACCACTGACACGATCTCCACCACTAGCCAACACCAACACTGAACTTAAAACAATGCCAACAATTACCCAAATGCCTCTGGAAGTTAACTGGTCAACCCTTGGTCAAAGTCAAAGTCAAAGTCAACCTCATGACTAACTCTACTCGCCGAGTCAACCCGCTGACTCGTCGAGTCCCCATGCTTAGAACTTCCCAATCCGCAACTCAACTCGCTGAGTCACCCCGAGACTCGCCGAGTCCCATAACTCTGAGTCCCCTCGCACTCAACTCACCGAGTCCTCCCTTGACTCACCGATTCACGGCTCAACCAGAAGAAGGTTAGGACCTCACGACCAGACTCGCCGAGTCCAAGAACAAACTTGCCGAGTTCAAGGCTATCTTCAACCAACTTGCCGAGTTCCTGCCCATCTTCAAGCAACTCGTCAAGTACACCTTTGTGACTCGCCGAGTACCTCTAGATCTTAATCCGTACAGAAGCTTTCCAGGCCATGAAAATGATCCAAACCACAAATCTACCCTTCTACAACCCATCCATCACGTAAAGTGGCAAACCTTACGTGAATCCAAAGAGATCTAGGCATATAACACTCTAGGTTTAGGGTTTGGGACAAGATGGCTTCACCAATCACTCAAGAACATGGACTTTAATGCACTCTAGACCTTCTCCATTCCAGATCTGAGGTAGCAACCTCAGATCTAACCTCCAAACTCAAAACACCACATTCTATCTTTTCCAAAACCTTCAAAATGATGAATAATAGCCCAAGCAACGAGATAATACCTCAAAGGGAAGCTCCAACAGAAGAGAAATCTGAATCCTTGGAAAGCCCCTTGCTCTAACCTCTTAGCTTTCCAAAATCTCTTCTCCAAGGTTCAAAAGCTCTTTAACCACTCACAAACGCACCTTAGGGTTTTCTGGACTTCAAGAGAGGGTAAAGAGGCTGGGGAGATGGTATAATGTCCTTTAAATAGGGCCCATCCTCCGAAATTAGGGTTTTCTCCACTCAGAACCAACTCGCCGAGTCCAGCCGCCGACTCGCCGAGTTGGCCACTTAACACGCGACCAGAATCGCGACCCTACTCGGCGAGTCCACCCGTGGACTCGCCGAGTTGCCCTTTCACATTTACACTTTGAACCCTGAACTTGCACTCCTGAACTCGGGATGTTACAAAAACATGTCATTAGACTAACCTTATCTCATTCACAATCGAGGGTAAAAAGCCTGCTGCAGTTCATGTTGAAGCTGCATTGTTAACTCACTTCCATCTTGCCATTCCTCATGCAGACTCACTTTCAATCCAAAAGTTTGAGAATCTGAAAACATTATGGATTGAGGCTTCATTCCTCTACCCCTTACTTTTTATCTTTCGATATACAAATTCTGTAGAAAATCTGGCTTTAGATTCACGAGGTTTGACTAAAGGGCCTTTTGAAAGATTCAAATTTACCCTCGAGAATTTGTTCAATATTTTCCTTGAGTACTGCATGCTCTTGGCAGTCCTTGAGTACTGCACACTCTTGGAGTTGTACATTACTAAAAACAACTAACCCATTGATAGAACAAATAGTTAATATTTATATTTTATACTATATAACACTTTAATATTAATAATCTCTTAACCTTTGATTCAAATTATTTTATTTTATTGTACTTTCACATTTGATAATTTTGTACTTATAATAGAAATGCATTTACATTTCACTACCAATGTAAGCATTATACTATTATTTGTAAATAAAAGAAAATACATTGTTATTATTTTGTGGGATGACTCTAATCCTTTCTTTTTGTGGTATTTTTTTACACAGATGTATCGTGAAACTTGGATGTATGGACTACCACAGGCTAGCAGTGAATATGTACATAAGCTCAAGAAATTTCTTAAAGTTGCTGAGGATCATCGGGTGCATAGAGGAGAATGTTACATTTGGTGTCCTTGTAAAATGTGCCAAAATTGTAAAAACATCTATGATTTGGATGTAATAGAAGAACATCTGATATGTGAAGGATTTATGAATGGATATACATGCTGGTCACAACATGGAGAGTTATTGATTGATCATAACACAACTTATATCGAATCTAATTATGATGATATAGATGATTCAGAAGATGACATCCATGATAACCTAGATGACATGTTACATGATATTGAAGATAATGTGCCTGATAGAGATTATGAAAAATTTCAACAATTGTTTGAAGACGTTGAAAAACCGATGTAGGACGGTTGCATGAAATTTACCAAGCTTTATGTTGTCCTAAATTTTTTTAATCTAAAAGCAAATAATGGTTGCAGTGATAAAAGTTTAACAGAACTGCTAGGGGTTATACATGAAATGATCCCTGAAAGTAATGAGTTACCTATTTCACTATACCATGCGAAAAAAATAATGTGTGCAATGGATTTGGAAATCGAAAGAATACACGCATGTTCAAATGATTGTATGTTGTATAGAAATGAGCAAGCAAATCTACATGAATGTATTACATGTGGAAGATCGCGTTATTTGTGGAAGAAACAAACAAAATATAATAGTGATGTGACAAAGAATGGCCCCCCTACCAAGTTATTACTGTATTTTCCCATTGTACCAAGACTGAAACGATTGTTTGCAAACCCCAAAGACACAGAGTTATTACGTTGGCATGCCGGGAAGCGTAAAACAGATGGAAAGATGAGACACGCAGCCGGTGCTCCGCAATGGAAGAACATTGATCATAAATTTAAAGAATTTGGTAATGAGATTCAGAATCTCCGATTCGGACTCAGTGCAGATGGAATTAATTCGTTCAAACACATGAGAAGTAGTCACAACACATGGACGGTTCTTCTTTGCATATACAATCATCTGTCGTGGTTATGTATGAAACGTAAATACATCATGATGTCATTGCTAATTCAAGGTCCGAAACAACCCGATAACGACACTGATGTGTTTTTGGCTCCACTAATTGACGACATGAAAGAATTATGGAACTCGGGAGTTGAAGTGTATGATGAATTCAAGAAAGAGTCTTTCCAGTTATATGCGATGATTTATTGCACTATAAGTGATTTTCCAGCTTACGCAAATTTGTTCGGATATAGTACAAAAGGAAAAAAAGGCATGTCCAGTTTGTGAAGAGGACACACGGTTGATGTGGTTGAAAAACTGTAAGAAAAATGTATACATGGGACATCGACGATCGCTTCCAAAAAATCACTTGTATCGTTCCCAGGGAAACTTGTTTAACGGTAAAAACGAGGAAGAAGATATGAATCTCCCAATGGATGGAAAAATGAAATTTTCTCGAGTTCGAAATTTAAAGATTATTTTTGGAAAACGCAGTAAAAACAATCAGCCGACCAATTGGAAGAAGAGGTCTATTTTTTGGGAATTACCATACTGGAAAACGTTGGATGTATGACATTGTCTTGATCATATGCATATCACGACAAATGTTTATGAAAGCTTAACAAGCTTGTTGTTGAACATTCCTAAAAAAATCAAAGGATGGGCTTAATGTTCGAGATGACATGGTTGCAATGGGAATTCGGCCAGAGCTTGCTCCTATTAAGAAAGAACAAAGACATACATATCTACCACCAGTTTGTTATACATTGTCTATAGACGAGAAAACCATGTTTTGTAAATGCCTACATGGTATCAAGGTGCCATCTGGCCATTCTGCTTACATCAAGAAGTTGGTGTCAATGAAAGACTTGAAATTGATTGGTATGAATTCACATCATTATCATATTCTAATCACACATATGATTCCTATTGCAATTTGTGGAATTCTTCTAGACCATGTTCGACATACAATAACAAAGCTTTGCTTGTTCTTCAATATGATTCATTCGAAAGTGATTGATCCTGAAGTTTTGGACTCATGGCAACATTATATAATCATCACTCTTTGTGAACTTGAAATGTACTTTCCACCTTCCTTTTTTGATGTCATGGTTCACCTTGTATCCCATATTGTAAGAGAAATAAAGGCTTGAGGTATGGTGTTTCTGTGATAGATGTACCCTTTCAAGAGATATATATCTGTCTTAAAAGGATATGTAAGAAACCGACATCGACCAGAAGGTAGTATTGTTAGTGGATATGCTACAGAGGAAGTGACTGAGTTTTGTACAAACTATCTGAAAGGAGTCAACAGTATTGGAATACCGTAATCACGTCATGAAGGTAGACTTCAAGGAGTTGGTATAATTGGATCGAAAGTGGTAATTCCTGATCGAGACAAATTCCACATGGCACACTTTACGGTCCTGCAACACATGACATCTGTTGCTCCTTATGCAAAAGAACACATGTAAATGTTGCTAATGAGCATATTAAAAAATTTCCGCAATGGTTGAAAGATAAGGTGAAAGTAAGCTTGAAAACAAAAGATGTTGATAGATTAGTGCAGGTGTTGGGGTATGGTCCGCAAAATGTTGTGTCAACGTATCAAAGCTATGACATTAATGGGTATACGTTTTATACCCAAAGCCAGGATAGAAAGAGCACACTACAAAGTAGTGGAGTGACGCTAATAGCCATGTCGACCGAATACTCTAGTGCAAATCATGAGGGAAGATCATGTATAGCCAAAGGCTCGTATTATGGTGTCCTTCAAGAAATTTGGGAATTGAACTATGATTCCTCGGTTGTAGTACCAGTGTTCAAGTGTAAGTGGGTTGACAATCGAAGAGGTGTTAAAGTTGATGAAGACGGTTTCACACTTGTCAACCTCTCTACAAACGGTTATGTATCTGAACCGTTTATTCTAGCTAAGCAAGCAAACCAAGTATTCTTTGTTGATGACCCGATGGACACGAGATGGCACATTGTTCTTTATGGTAAACGACGCATACTCGAAGTTGAAAATATCGTGGACAAGGAGGAATATAACCAATTTAATGACCTACCTCCATTTTCTATCGGTATTCCATCTATGAATGTTGATATTAATGATGCTTTGATATTAAGGTCGCTGCTTACTTAAGATCGGACCATAACGAAGGATTATATGTTGAAGAAAGGTAATAAACCCTCTGTTTGATCTATAAATAAAAAATATAATTTTAATGTAAATTTGAAACAAATGAGGATAGTATTATGTATGTATTTAATACATCTTTGTTTGCAGCAACACAGACGGACACGACACTAAAGGACAATAACAGTGATAGTTGCAGTTGAAGCAATATAGAAGGAAGTATCAGGTATTTTTGTAATTATGTAGTATTTCTTTCCCCCATTGACACTACAGCATCTGGACAATCTGGAAATCTAAACTTATACCAACAAGGGCAATATGCAGGTGCATATTATTTATTTTTTAAAATAATATAATTTTATTTGATTGGTTCATAGGCTGGTGATAGATTTAATATCAACTCTGAACATGAGCATCTTCTAGCTAAGTATGTGGCAACAGGGCATGCAGACATAAACAGATTGTGAGTGACATTTTTATCTATGTTAGTTTTTAATATTAGTATTAGCGATTTACTGATTTTCAACTCAAATTGGTTTTTTCTCACTTATTCAGATAAAGTGTTTGAACTTTTAATATTTTGCAATAGCAGAAAATGAATCAATTGGAAGAGAACGCTACATATTTATGCCTATATTTATTCTTTATATAATCATTATAATAATACATCAACTATCCTTCTATAGAGTGGTTACTTTTTATATATTCTCTTTGTTCCTTTTTGTGACAACCCGAAATTTCCATTCTGAACAACCCATATCAAGCCAAAAGAAGTTAGAACAGTTACAGCGAAATTCCAGACTTTGGGTATAAGTTTGAGTATTTTAGGATTAACACTTAAGGAGATATCAGGAGAGTGGATGCACTAGGGTTTTGTGCAACACTGTTATTCCAATACTCTAGGATATTAGAGTTCATTCCGAGAATAAAAATATTTTCTACCAAAAATCCCAGGACTCTATATGGAAATCTGAACCATATTCATTCATTAGTTACATTTCCAACTAGAGAAAAGCCGAATTCTCTCTCACAGATCTTCGGGTTTTTATCCCAAATCGTGAGTACTTCTATCTAGTTGTATTATATAGCTTATATTGGGTTTTATAACATCAAAATCGGAACAAAACCCCAAGATTCGGGAGTTTACCGCCCAAGAACACTTGGAGAGTAAACTCCTTTTTAAGGGCCAAGAGAGTGCCCAATGTGCCTCAAAGCCTTGGAACTCAAACTAGAAGCCTCCATTACATTTTTTTGACCACAAAACAATTAAGAATCAAGGCTAGAAGTGAGTTCACGGCCAAGGAAGTTCTTGGGCCGTGAACTCCATTTTTAAGTGTCAAAATGCCTTAAAACCTTCCTTAAGCCAAGAGACTAATTTAGACATGTACCCTAAAGTGTTTATAGCCAAGAAAACATAAGGAATCACATGGATAAAGGAGTTTACGGCCAAGACAACTTCTTGGGCCGTAAACCACTATAAATGGGACAAATGACACCCTAACTCCTTCCTTATTCCTAGAACCCAACATATATCATATCCTTGAAGTGTTAGGAACCTCAAAACATCAAATGGTACTCCTTACCATGAGTTTACGGCTGTAAACTCATGGGGGAGTGGTCCCAGGGCCGTGAACATCAAGCAAGGCCATTTTAAGGCCTTAAACCCACCCAAACACTTGTTTAAGCCTAGAAGCACTTCATCACTTAAGATGTAATAATGTTAAGCTTCATTTAGTGACCTAAGAGAGAGTTTATGGCCAGGAGTTTACTCCCCTGGGCCGTAAACTCCAACACATATGGTCTTTTGACCATAAACTCCCATAAGAGGTCTTACACTCCTTTGTTGCAACCCATTAGCCTCCTAGCACTTTACCAAAGTGTTTTTCCTCGCATTAGGATGTTTATACATGTTTAATTAGTGTTATAATCACTAATTGTTTATATACATATGTATTCATATGTAATTAGGACCATTGTGTGTGTCTAAAGTCTTCACTTGACACCTAGCAGTCCTACCTCTTCAGTTTATCCGTATCACCCACAACAGGTGAGTTCATACCCCTTAATCAATGTTTTAACTGTTTTTAAATGTTTTATGGGAGGATACAAGTAGAATTATTCTAATTATTATATCAATCACATGTGATTAATAAGCAGCATTCAAATGATTGGCTACTCATTAGCCGTTTTACCAAACAGTTTCCTTCAAATGTTTTTCATAAACACTTTATGTGTTTAAAACTCCTTATTACACTGTACATTTTACTCTGTATGTTTTATTTCAAACTTATTTACAATTGTGTTTCAAACAAATGTTTCTTTATGCTAAACTGTTTTATCAAACCCATGCCTTCAAACCGTTTTATAGATTGACATCAAGTCGATCTTTTCTTAGATAATAATTATGTTCAAAGGTTTTATAAAACTAATTTTATGCTTTTATATTATAAATTGCATGCCTCTGTATGTATAGTTATATAAGAAATGTTTAAAAGACTTAGAAAGGCTATCCACCCTGTTTCCTTTTCCTCGATTTGGATGTGGTCTGGTGGGATATCGGGTACCCGTCCGAAGGTCTTTTAAATATTAGTTATATATCATGTGTACATATATAGTCATAAAGGTCCTTCCAGTTCATCCAATGCCCTTGGGTAGCAAGGGTATACGTCTAGGTCCATACGTACCAGTTAGATTACTAGTAAACTACCATATGGGTAGTTTAGGAAGATACTAGAACTATTACTAGAACGCGATATCATACAATGAGTCAGTTCATTCATGAGTCAATACTTTCTAGAACATTACAGTACATTACTATACTTGCTAGATAGAGAGAGCACACATTACAGCTAGAGCATTACAGTAGATTACTATACATGCTAGATAGAGAGAGAACACACATTACAGCTAGCACACATAGAACATTACAGTACATTGCTATACAATTACATGATCACACTTACATGAGTACGCTTACATATACATAGGACATACGTCACTAGGTGCTATAGCATGGAACAAGTTCATGATCTAACTATACCGATGAATCACTACGCAATTGTAATAGTTATATCAGGTATACATGATCAGAGTAATGTGGATGCTCACGGCTTGCATACATACAGGCTTCGTGGGTAGGTCCCAAAATCCCTTTGACAGGGGAGCGTATAGCCTGGGATCTAGACATCACATTATACCTTATCCCTCAAATAAGGTAGTTGAGTACCGATGTAGTTATTTATATCAAATACTACAGTACTTAGAAGAATTACCCTAGACTTTAGGTAATTGGTACGGTTGTAGTTCGACACTACACCATAGTACTATTTCATTTTCCCATTACATTCACTTCATGAACATTCACACGACACACGGTAAGGTAGAAACTATCTTTTTGATTAATGGTAGTCAGACTTGGGAAAATACACACTCTTACAAGAGACACACACAGACACTAGATGCCTTGGTAGAAGGCTACATATAGATCAGTTAAATCTTGGTAGAAGACTCCCTGTTATAATAGGAATCATATGGATTTCTAGGGTTTTTCAAACATTTACAGTTTTTTTACAAACATTTTCATACTTACAATTCATGTACATTTTAATACTTATAGTTCATATACATACAAATTCTTACATACAAATTAAGACACAAAAATACTTATGATCTCACCAACTTCAAAGCTGATACTCTCTTTCAAAATAACTTGTATCCTCAGGTCAAACATAGACAGGTACCGATGCAAGGTTAGAGAAGATGGAGCTCGTTCAAAACTCATCTTTCATTTTCATTTATGCTTTAGTGTTTATGAAAATTTGACAGAACACACTTGTATAATATTTATATTATTAATGCAATGGATGATGTTGTTGCTTGTTTACTACTTTTCATTGTTGTGATACTGTACATGACGTCCTCCGCTCCAGAACTTTTCCGTCGTTCTTGGTTTTGGGGTGTGACACTTTTTGATAAGCTATATGCAAAAAAAAGCAAGATGCTATAAGAAACAAATCAATGAAAGTATTTTGCTATTGTGAATGTTATAGGAGTTCAAGTAATTCCTTTTTTATGTATCATTTTGCAGAAAATGTTGTTGCCATTTGGTCTTCCACCAAAGAGAGAAGAGGAATACGGAAATGAGGTTCTTCATGGGGAGATTTACATTGATTGCATTATGAAAAAGTTGTGTAGTATCAACCTGATGCGAGATAAAAACTATGTTGATTTTTTGATGTTTATTGTAACAATGTAAATTTTCAAAACAATTTTTCACTTTTAAAAATATCATTTCATTCACAAATCATCAAAATCCAGTGTGTCACATTTCAATAAAACATATCCCAAGATCACAATACATAAAACTCCATAAGTGTGTACAGATCATGCTGGCGCCTTCCCGCGATCCTCACTGGTACCTGAAACACATAACACACAACACGGTAAGCTTAAATGCTTATTGAGTAGCCCAAAATACCACATACTACACATACGCCACTCAAGGCTATATCACGGTATGACCCTCCGGTCGATGTGTCTCAACGGGACCGTCCAGTGCCATAGCTCGTTGGACCCTCTGGTCCGGTCGTAGCTCGTTGGACCCTCCGTTCCAGTCTATATCGTTGGACCATTCGGTCCGGTCTATATCGTTGGACCCTCCGGTCCGGTCCATACAATCATATAGCATACATATATCACATTGCACATAATCTCATACATACACATAGCACACAAGACCCTTCGGTCTACACATAATACCACTCTAGGTAATGTATAGTGAGAAGACTCACCTCGGGTATACCGGATAACCTCGCACACGAATCTAGTGATCTAGCCCTCACCTATTTACATAAACAGTATCCTTAAATAAATAATGGCTCACAAAGGCTAGATTAAGTCCCCTTCTAAAATCCCACAGAAGGGTTAAAGACCATTTTACCCCTCCCTGGCCCAAAAGTCCAAGAGTTAACCAAAAACCTAAAAGTCAACGGTCAAATTGACCAGACTCGCCGAGTGCACTCGTGTGACTCGGCGAGTTCATGCGTGTCCTCTGACTCCTTGTATGCCTTGCTCGACTCGTCAAGTACACCTTTTACTAGACAGGTTACCGCTGGAAACGAATCGTAGGGCAACCCCGACTCGAATCGTCGAGTCCACTTATGTACTCGGCAAGTTTCTTCCATGATCATGATCAAATAACCATCTGAGGTCAGATCTGCTTCTCTAACCTATAGATTTGACCTTCCCAAGCATGATATTCATGTAAAGGTCGAATCTTGGTACACACGCAACACACCCAAGGCTTCTTTTGGTGAAATAACCTCTAAAATGGCCTCCTAGGCTCATAACTCAAAAGGTAAAGCATAAAGAAAGGTGATTGGGACTATCTGGACCTCTTGAAGTGCATATCTAAGAATCATTTCACCTTGGGACCTCATCCACTCCAGATTCAAGATAAAATAATGCATATAGAAACCTTAGATTCGACTAAATATCATAATCACGAGAATAAGCACAGATTGATACCTCCAACAGCTTCCTCTGATCAAATTGAAGTAGATCCAAGCTTCCCAACTCACCTAGCTTGTCCTTCCTCCTTTCTTCTTGCTATAACACACAAGAAATGGTGAATATGGCCTCCTTTATCACTCACAGTGCTCTTTGGTTCTCTGGGTGCTCTCAAGGGTGAAGGTGGCCGCAAATGAGGGCCATAAGGTCCTTTAAGAGGGTACAAGCCTGGGGATTTAGGGTTTCATCTCACAGCGCGGAGTCGTCGAGTCATCCTTCCGACTCGTCAAGTCCATTCATTAATCCAGTCACTAGAACGCGATCCTACTCGACGTGTCTAAGCACCAACTCGTCGAGTCCTCCCCTTTAACTCAAAATAAATGAACAAAATAGGATACCTAGGAATTCTGATGTTACAGTTCTCCCCCATTAGAATCAGACTTTGTCCTCGAAGTTTCGCTTGGCAAATAACTCAGGATGCTGCTTCCGCATCTCTAACTCCGGCTCTCAAGTCAGCTCAGAGCCTCTCCGATGTTGCCACTGGACCTGAACCAGAGGCACTTCCCTGTTCCTCAGAACCTTGATCTTCCGATCCAGGATCGTGATCGGTCTCTCAACATAATTCAGGCTCGCATCCACCTGAATATCGTCCAGCGGCACCACCGCCGACTCATCTGCTATACACATTCTCAACTGAGACACGTGGAAGGTATCATGAATCTCGCTCAACTCTGCAGGTAGCTCCAACCGGTATGCTACCCTATCCACCCTCACAGTTACCCTGAATGGCCCAATATACCGGGGCCCCAGCTTGCCCCTCTTCTTGAATCGAATCACTCCTTTCCAAGGAGACACCTTCAGGAGTACGAAGTCTCTCACCTGGAACTCTAGCTCGGATCGTCGCCTATCCGCATAACTCTTTGGCGACTCTAAGCTGTCAACAACCTCTGTCTAACCTACTATATCTGCTTGGTCTTCTGAAGCACTATCTCAGTGCTGCCCATCACGCGTTGCCCCACCTCTCCCCAGCAAATGGGAGTCCGACACCTCCTCCCATACAACAACTCGAAGGGAGGCATACCAATACTCGAGTGGTGGTTGTTGTTATAAGAAAAATCAGCCAACAGCAAATACGTGTCCCAACTTCCTCCGAAGTCCCATACACATGCCCGAAGCATGTCCTCGAGCGTCTAAATCGTCCGCTCATTCTGTCCGTCCGTCTGCAGGTGGTAAGCGGTACTGAAGTGCAACCTCATGCCCAACTCCTCGTGAAACTTCTTCCAGAACCTGGAAGTGAAACGTACATCCCGATCTAACAGAATCGAGATCGGTACTCCATGTCGCGATACCACGTCCCTCACAAACAACTATGCCAGTCTCTCTACAGAAGAGCTCTCACTAATGACAAGGAAGTAAGCGCTCTTCGTCAACCGGTCGAAAATCACCCAAATTGCATCGACACCCCTCGCGGTTCGTGGCAACATGGTGATGAAATCCATAGAAATTTGTTCCCACTTCCACTGGGGAACCTCAAGTGGCTGTAACTTGCCGAGTGGGTGTTGGTGCTAGACCTTAACCCTACGAGAAGTCAAGCACATCTCAACAAACCATGCAACATCCCTCATACAGGGCCACCAATAATCTTTCTTCATATCCAAATACATCTTAGTGGCCTCGGGATGGATCGAGAACCTCGATCGGTGCGCGTCCTCCATCAAAGTGGTATCTGACCTGCCTGCATACAACACCCAAATCCGCCCCTGAAAGGTCATAAGCCTGCGGCTATCGGTAACGAACTCAGGTACCTACCCGATCACCCGCTCTCTCTTGCGGTTCTTCGGTATCACGGCCTCTGCCTGGGCCTCCTTAATGGTGTCCAACACCGGAGTCATCACTGTCAACCGTATACAAATGTCTCGAATCAAGGCACTCTCTACCCTACGACTCAGGGCATCAGCTACCATATTAGCTTTTCCCGGGTGGTATAGGATCTCACAATCGTAATCCTTTACCACATCCAACCATCTCCTCTGGCGCATATTCAGGTTGGGATGATCCATCAAATATTTCAAGCTCTTGTGGTCGGTGTATATGCTACATCGAACCCCATACAGATAGTGACGCCATATCTTGAGGGCGAACACCATTGCCCCCAACTCCAGATCGTGGGTGGGATACCTCATCTCATGAGGCTTCAGCTGCCTCGATGCATATTCTATCACATGCCCCCTCTGCATAAGTACTGCACCAAACCTCGATATCGATGCGTTGCAATACACCACAAAAACCTCCGTCCCTTCCGGGAGGGCTAACACTGGAGCCTCGCATAGTCTCTGGCGAAGTGTCTCAAATGAGGTATGTGCTCTGGACCCCACGAAAAAGCAACACCCCTCTGGGTCATCCTGGTGAGAGGGATGGCGAACTTGGAGAAATCCTTGATAAATCTCTGATAGTAGCCGACCAATCCTAGAAAGCTCCTGGTCTCAGTGGGTGATCTCGGCACCTCCCACCTCATAACCGCCTCAATTTTGGCCTGATCAACCAATATCGCATTCTAGTTAATGAGGTGTCCCAAGAACTGGACCTCTCGTAACCAAAAATCACACTTGGAGAATTTGGCAAAAACCCTCTCCGACCTCAATACCCCGAGAATCTCTCTCAGATGCTCCTCGTGCTGCTCTCTAGATCTCGAATATACCAGAATATCGTCGATGAACACGATCATTGACCGATCCAACATCGGCCTGCACACCCTGTTCATGAGATCCATGAACGATGTCGGTGCATTGGTGAGCCCAAAAGGCATCACTAGGAACTCGTAATGCTCGTAACAAGTTCTGAATGCCGTCTTCTGGATATCATCATCCCGCACTCTCATCTAATGATATCCAGACCTCAAGTCTATCTTGGAGAACCAAGACGGCCCCTGCAACTGATGGAATAGATTGTCGATCCTCGGTAATGGATAACGGTTATTGACCGTCAACTTGTTCAACTCCCGGTAATCAATACACATCCAGTGTGAACCATCCTTTTTCTTGACAAGAAGGATCGGCGATCCACACGGTGAGCTACTCGGTCTAATAAACCCCTTTCCTAGCAGCTCCTGAAGCTGCGAGGACAACTCCTCTGTCTCTGGCAGCGCAAGGCGATAAGGTGCCTTGGCGATAGGTGCTGCCCCCGGAACCAAATTGATGCGGAACTCTACCTATCTCTCAGGAGGCACACCGGAAAACTCCTCACAAAAAACATCCGGGAACTCGTGCATTATTGGAGCATCATCAATCAAACTTGGCCTCCCAGCGGCCACTCGTGTGTCTATCACATAGGCTATAAACCCTCTGCAGCCGTGCTGTAAACGCTGTCTCGCTCTGGCAGCCGAACAGAATGTTGACCCACATCGGGTACCCTTCCCGTACACCATAAGTACTCCCCCACTAGGGTCTCGTATAGTCACCAACTATGGCTCACAGTCTATAACAACCCCGAATCGGCTCAACCAATCCATGCCCACTATGACACACACGTCCCCCGTCACAATCGGGACTATATCTATCGGGAACTCAACACCGAAGATCTCGATTACATATCCTTGAATCACATCCATAGCATACACCGCTCGCTCGTCAGCTATAGAAACTCGTAGAGGTAAACTCAACGCCTCTTGCCGGATGCTGATGTGCTGACTAAACGCTAAAGACACAAATGACCGACTCGCACCCGAGTCAAATAAAACCAAAGCAGGTACAAAATTCACAAGAAAAGTACCTAAGCATCTCATAAAATAAGCACAATATCTCAACTCAATATAAATAAATGAAAGGATACATACCAGCCACGACATCAGGCGCTGCGCGGACCTCCTCCGCTGTCAACTGGAAGGCTCTCCCGCGAGCCTTCGGTGCCTCGGCCTTCATTGGACGGGTCTCAGTAGCTCTAGCAGTAGGTGCAGATCCCTGCGCTAATCCCTGAAGTAGTTGAGGGCACTCGTCCTTCCGATGGCCGGTCTGGTTGCAATGAAAGTAAACCGAGAATCCCTGGGCAATCCCTCGCGTAATTCCCCTCCTTCTCACACTTGTAACACACCCCAGCTCTACACTTCCCCTTATGTCTCTTGCCGCACTTCCCACAAGTTTGGCCCTTCGGACCCCCAGATCTCGAATCAACGTGCTTTGCCCGCTTGGCTGCCGGCTGAACTGTGCCGGCCGCCGATCCCTCCCTTGAGACTCTGCCTCCTCCCTGGCCCGAGTCTCCAGCTCGATCTCCCTCTTCCGAGCATTTGCCTGAAGCTTGGCAAATGTCCGATATGCCGAGTTTGCCACAAACTCGCGAATATCTCTCCTCAGAATGCTCAGATAGCGGCTCATGCGTGTCTGCTTGGTAGACACCTGCTCAAGGCAAAACATCGCCCTCTCATGAAACTTCCTGGTAATCATAGTAACAGAATCAATACCCTGCTTGAGGGTCAAAAACTCTTGAGCCAGCCGTTCCCTTTCCACAGGGGGAACATACTCATCACGAATAATAGTAGTGAACCTCTCCCAGTTCACTGTAGTAAGCTCAACGGGGGTGAAAATCTGCCGATGCAAACTTCCACTAGTCCTTCGCTCTCAAGTGAAGCTGGTTTAGCGCGGACGATACTCTCAAATGCTCCAGACACAAGCAGGTATAGAAACATCCCTCAATATCTGCAATCCATCTCATCGCAGCGATCGGATCCTGTGTCCCATCAAACTCTGGTGGCTTCGTGTTGCTGAACTCTCGGTTAAGCAACGAGTCACCTCCCTATGGCCTGGCAGCAACGATGGATGCAGAGGCCAAAACAACCGCAACATCAGTAAGAGAGGCGTACCGCTCAATAAAAGTCTCGATCAACGTGGTCTTGATAGACCCGACCATCTCTGGTATCTCAGCTCTGATGGCCGCAACCACCTCCTCATGAATCAATCGACTAATCTCCTCATCACCGACACTGCTGCTCTCACGTGTGTGGCGTGTCCCAACCATGATGTCTCTGAAATACAACATAAAAATATCAAAGACTCATTCGCGCAAACTCGCACTCGATAACTCAACCCTACTTGTTCCCTAGAATCAAAGAATTCTTACTTGAGTCGGTGTCTTCAGTAGTACGGGCCCTATTCTACCGTCCACACCGCATCAATATTCATCCCAAGTCCCCCTCCTTGGATCCCATATCACAAGTATTCTACACCTCACTAGCATAGGCTACCCTTCGGTAGACCTCTCATAAGCTCCTCACTGCTACCTACTCACTCTCAAGCATCTCATAGTAGTAGAAATCTTCCTAGGCTAAGGCATCACACATCAGGCCACTCTAGTCCTAATATGAGTACCTAGCCTACTCTATCATGCATAACATATCACATAATATCTCATAACACATAATGTACGGTTATTTTGGGAAATCACCATTCGGGTGCTGGCTGATCGTACACACTGCTCCGTTCTGCCTTTCTAAAAATTCTTTACTCTCTTAGAAAAATTGTTTCTTTTATGAAAAATTTCCTCAAATCCTCAATTTGAGTTCAGATATGCCCGAAGGTGCATCCGAATCCCTCAAACCAAGGCTCTGATACCAACTTGTAAAAATATAAATTTTCAAAACAATTTTTCACTTTTAAAAATATCATTTCATTCACAAATCATCAAAATCCAGTGTATCACATGTCAAAAAAACATACCCCAAGATCACAAAACATAAAACTCCATAAGTATGTACAGATCATGACGGCGCCTTCCTGCGATCCTCGCTGGCACCTGAAGCACATAACACACAACACGATAATCATAAATGCTTAGTGAGTTCTCCAAAATACCACATACTACACATACGTAACTCAAGGCTATATCACGGTATGACCCTCCGGTCGATGTGTGTGACATCCCCAAAATTTCGGCCAGAAAAAACCGGTTTCATTTATGCTTTTTAAACCTTTTCAGAGTAAATCCTTTTGATTTTAAAAGAGATGCGGAATTTGTTCCCAAACACAAAGTATGATAAAATAATATTTACCAAAGCATTTCATAAAGAAATGTATTTTCATTATATAATCAAAACTCGGGATGTCATGTTCCGATACATACCATAAAGCATAGACGATAACAATTACAAGTCATTCAACAAATATATACATATACAGACTTGTAAACAAAACAACTTGATGGTTCATCCAACTTATGCCCTTGCGGCACTTCCTGTAATACAAATAAACTGAGTGGGTTAGGCTGAGCATATAGGGTTTTCAACCCACAATAAATAATTAAATTAATTTTCATCAACCAACAATAACCCAATTACCCATTCCCGTTATTCTCACTTTATGTCCCTAAAATAACTAACACAAGGGACCTAGTCTAAGAATATTTCATCGGGGCGACAACACATGCATTTGGGGGTTTCCTGGCAATATATGTCAAATAAGGCAACCATGGGGGGGGGGGGGGGAATGGAGTACAGCGAATGAACACCCAAGTTCATTAACACCTACTGGTGGCGAGCCTGCTAGTGTTCCACAAGACTGTCTAGAAAAGTTCCGTGGTCGTCATCTAAACTCCACTAGATGACTAAATCAAAAGAACATCGAGGCCTCTCATCTGTTTATTAGACACCAACTATCTACCCATGTTCTACCCAACATATTAATAGATAAAAATATACATTTTTATACATAGTTTAAAACCTGTATAGCATGCTTTAATCAATACATATTCCACATAACAAATGAGGCACACACACATGACACGTATTTCATAGAGAATAAATCAGATCTATGAGATAGAAGAAAGTGAATATACATTCACACATAACAGCAAAATATATACACATAGCACGTATTTCGTATAAAATACTTCATAATAACGTGTTGGAAGAAAGTAACTACACACTCACTTGATCAGAAGATGATCAGACAGCACTACGGCTTGCAGAAGTAGTATATTTCGATAGATTTGGAAGATCTTCACCAAAATCGGACTCCTCGCGGGCAGAGCTTCGGCTCGGGAATAATACCGAGGCTTCAGGGTATAAATGGCATGCAAATCGAGGCAAAAGCTAGAGAGAGAATAAGAAGTTTGCAAAAGAAATTGGCTGCCCTCGCATGCCCTTTTATAGGGCTGAACCCTCGCACATACGCTGGGCGTAATGCCGTTACGCGGGGCGTACTCCTCGGATCGTCACTGCATGCGTCATCGGAGCACTCGAGTGCAAGGCTTTGTTATGCTTCGCTGTATGCTGGGCGTACAGCATTATGCTGGGCATAACCCGGATAAGTCTGGTGACTCCCTTTCGGATAATATCGGATTTATTAATTAAATTTATATTTTAATTATTTAATAAACTTCAAAAATTCATATCTTCTTCATACGAACACTGTTTTCGACGTTCTTTGTATCCATGCGTAGGTGAGTCTACGCTCTACAACTTTCGTTTAGACTCCGTTGGCTAATTTTGATTTATTATTATTATTTATTTTTCGTAGGCCGGGACAGGAAAACTTCGTTATAAATTCATAACTTCTTCATCCGACGTCCGTTCTCGCCTAACTTTTCATCGTTTCGCTACTAACAACGAGATCTTCGATTCTCGTTTAGATTGTTTCGGCTAAAAACCGCTCGATCTTAAATCGAGTATTCGGGCTGCACACTGCCAAGTCGAAACTTCAGAAAATCATAACTTCATCATACGAAGTCAGATTTGGGCGTTCTATATATATATATTTGGAAACCTCGTTTCGGCCACTACAACTTTATGCAAAGACATCGAGTTTATTTTACACTTAAATTTTGACGCTCATTTTATTCTTAATTCATTAAATTATAATAATTAAGAAAATAAACACATAAATCACTTAATTCACATAATTCACAAATAATACATTCTTATTATTTCAAATTTGGGTTACAAAGGTTAACTTAGACTATTACATTGCCAAAAAATGGCAAGCCCAGAAACACAGGCGTTACAATGTGTCTCAGCGGGACCCTCCAGCCCCGTAGCTCGTTGGACCCTCTGGTCCGGTTATAGCTCGTTGGACCATTCGGTCCGGTCTATATCGTTGGACCCTTCGGTCCGGTCTATATCGTTGGACCCTCCAGTCCGGTCCATACAATCATATAGCATACATATATCGCATTTCAGATAATCTCATACATACACATAGCATACAAGACCCTCCGGTCTACAGATAAATACCACTCTAGGTAATGTATAGTGAGAAGACTCACCTCGGGTATCTCGGATAACCTCGCATACGAATCTACTGATCTAGCCCCCTCCTATTCACATAAACAATATCCTTAAATAAATAATGGCTCGCTAAGGATAGATTATGTCACACCCCAAAACCAAGAACGGCGGAAACGTTCTGGGGCGGAGGACGTCATGTAAGGTAATCACAACACAGTAAATGTAAATAGGCAAACAACATCATCCATTGCATTAAATATATAAATTTAATACATGCGTGTTCTGTACAGTTTTAGACACCAAAAATATAACGTAAATCAAAATAATAAAATGATGAGTCTTGAGTACGCTCCATCATCTCAAAAAGCTGGCATCGGTACCTGTCTACTGATGACCTGAGAATACAAGTTATTTTGAAAGAGTTTATCAGCATTAAGCTGGTGAGTTCATAAGTATTTTAGTGTCAATGTTCATTGTCAAAAACGTTTGAACTTGTCCCAATGTATAAGTTTGTAAAAATGTAAATAAATGTTTAAAAGTATTTGCAAAAGTTTGAATCTCTCAGAAAATCCTATATTTTCTATAATAGTAACCTTCTACCAAGGCTTAACTGTTTTGTAAACTCGTCTGTTGTAAAAGTGTGTGATTACCCAAGTATAACTATTATTTGATAAAATATAGTTTGTACATTAATGCTTAAGTGAGATTATCACCAAAATATGTAATGGGTAAATCATTGTAGTACTGTAGTTTTGTATAATAAGAACTACTGTTGTACTGATTACTACTACCTTAAACCGGATTTATATTAAGGTATAATGTGATAATTGCACCATACTATCGACTGATAACAACGACATAAAGAACGGTCGTAATAACGGAATGACGTTTGGCACCCGCAGACCTGCAGGTCCGGCTGTAGCTAGCAGCAAGGTGTAGGATAGTCAATCCAGTATAGATCTATACGCAAACTCAACGCTCTCCCTCCAAGAGAATTCTGGCTACAACTCGGGCCATGACATTTAAGGCATGCTCCGATACAGTGGATCACATTTGTTATCGTATTCTTGCATGTGTGATGAAATGTTTCTTGTTCTAGTATTGTTGTATATGTTCTCGTAGTATAGTTGTATATATTCTCTTCCTAGTATAGACTCATGAATGAACTGACTCATTGATCTAGCAGTTGTAATAGTTTGATTCTGTGTTACCCCGATGGTAACTTGTTAACAGTGCGTTTAGTACATATGATTATGGAAGTACTTTCATGTCTATATATGTATATTTGATATATAATTAATATGGAAACGACCTTCGGATGGTCACCCAAAATCCTATCAGACCACATCCAAATCGAGGAAAAGGAAACAAGGTGGATAGCCTTCCTAAGTCCTTTAAACATTATTTATACGTCTATACATATATGGGCATGCAATTTGTAATATAAAAGCATAAATAAGTATTTATAAGGCATTTGAAACATAAGTATTATTTTTAAAGAAAGATTGACTTGATGTCAATCTATAAAACCATTTGAAGGTGTAGATTTGATTAAAACAGTTTAAGTATAAGGAACATTTGCTTAAATCACAGTTGCAGTGTAAATTCGAAAAGTAAATGGGTTTGGAAAACATTTAGAAGTAAAACAGTTTGATAGATAGTTTGAATAGTGATAAAACCACTGATTTCCCTAGTTATTAATCACATGTGATTAGTACAATCACAGGTGATTGAAACAATAACTATAAGTATTTAACTTGCATTCCCCCCCTTTTGAAAGCATATAAAAGCATTTAGAATATTTAACAGGTTGATTAAGGGGTATGAAACTCACTTGATTGATTGAGGAAAGCGAGATGGAAAACCGGGCAGAGTTTCGTCTCGGAAAACGGATTTTTCTCGGGATTCTCGGGAATCTCGGGAGTAAAATCGACCCTCGGGACTTGAGCAAAAAGACCAGAGCTTCGGGTTATAACGGGCACGGAAAACGAGACAAAGTTGTGAGAGAGAGGAGAGAAATGAGCAACATTTTCGGAAAGCCTCGCATCCAATTTATAGGAAGGCTGAACCGCCTCCGAACGCGGGGCGTACGCTCGTACGCAGCGCGTACGCGTACGTCATGCATGACCGAAGCCTCGACTGCCTCGGTTCGGATGGGACGGGTTGCTGGGTACGCGGGTCGGATGGGACGGCGGGTCGGACGGGACAGCGGGTCGGACGGGTCGGAGCTTCGGACGGGTCGGACGGTTTAGAACTCTTCGGATAGTGCGACGTGGACGATCCGAGACCCTCGATCTCAGTACGCGGGGCGTACGAAGGTACGCAGGGCGTACTTCGGTCCAATCCGATGACTCCTCTTCGGATATTACCGGGAATTTATAATTAAATTCTTATTTATTTTAAATAAACTTCAAAAATTCATATCTCTCTCATACGAACTCCGTTTTTGACGTTCTTTATATCCACGCGAAGGTGAGACCATGATCTACGACTTTCGTTTAGATTCCGTTGGCTAATTCCGAAATTATTTTTATTATTTATTTATTAAAATGACGTGATTAAGGAATTTCTTCAAAATTTCATAACTTCCTCATCCGGAGTCAGATTTGGACGTTCTTTTTATGTACGCAAACCTTGATATGATTCCTATTACTTTATTTAATCCGAATAAGATTTTAGGAAGGTTACATTTTGACCTAAATTTGATCGGTTTTACATTACATTGACTCGAAATATCGGGTTGTCACAGATTAAGTCCCCTTCTAAAATCCCACAGAAGGGTAAAAGACCATTTTACCCCTCCCTGGCCCAAAAGTCCAAGAGTTGACCAAATCCCTAAAAGTCAACGAAATCAACGGTCAAATTGACCAGACTCGCCTAGTGCACTCGTGTGACTCGGCGAGTTCATGCATGTCCTCTGACTCCTCGTATGCCTTGCTCGACTACTAAACCTTCTACTCGATGGGTTACCGCTGGAAACGAATCGCCGGGAAACCCTGACTTGACTCGTCGAGTCCACTTATGAACTCGGCGAGTTGCTTCCATGATCATGCTCAAATGACCTTCTGAGGTCGGATATGCTTCTCTAACCTATAGATCTGACCTTCCCAAGCATGATATCCACATAAAGGTCGAATCTTGGTACACATGCAACACACCCAAGGCTTCTTTTGGTGAAATAACCTCTAAAATGGCCTCCTAGGCTCATAACTCAAAATGGAAAGCATAAAGCAAGGTGATTGGGACTCTTTGGACCTCTTGAAGTCCAGATCTAAGAATCATTTCACCTTGGGACCTCATCCACTCTAGATTCAAGATAAAATAATGCATATAGAAACCCTAGATTCGACTAAACATCATAATCACGAGAATAAACACATATTGATACCTCCAACAGCTTCCTCTGATCAAATGGAAGTAGATCCAAGCTCCCCAACTCCCCTAGATTGTCCTTCCTCCTTTCTTCTTGCTATAACACACAAGAAATGGTGAATATGGCCTCCTTTCTCACTAAAAGTGCTCTCTGGTTCTCTGGATGCTCTCAAGGGTGAAGGTGTCCGCAAATGATGACCATAAGGTCCATTAAATTGGGTACATGCCTGAGGATTTAGGGTTTCAGCTCACAGCGCGGACTCGTCGAGTCATCCTACCAACTCGTCGAGTCCATTCATTAATCCAGTCACCAGATCACGATCCTATTCGATGAGTCTAAGCACGCCGAGTCCTCCCATTTAACTCAAAATAAATGAACAAAATAGGATACCTGGGAATTCGGATGTTACATTTAAGTCACATGTAATATGTTCTATATTATACAAAGTCATGTTTTAGTGATGACCATTAATCTTTGTGTATTTTATGGAATGGTTATGTTGGTAAGTGATGAACATTAATCTTTGTGTATTTTTTGTAAATTTATTCTAATCATATAATTTTATTAAAAAATAGCAAAAAAAATTTGCTGAAAAGACCAAAATAGACATTAAAACCCAAAAAAATGAAAATTTGAAGATGTATTAGTTTGGCAAATTGGATGTTTTGTGTTTTTATGTTTGAAGTTGTATTATGTATTTCCAATATAAAAACCAAAAAAAAAAATGGAAAAAAAGGTTGAAAATTCTCCAAAAAATGTGTTAATTCAGCTTAAACAATTTTGTACATACATTATGTTTTTGTACATATACACAAACATCAAATTTAAAACCAAAAAAAATAATACATCAAAAGATATGTATATTATTAAACAAGAAACAAAAGTCCTTTTTACGTATATATGGACGTGAATCCCATTTTTCTTTTATATGGATGTGTATATTGACGGGGCCCATCTAGCCCATATGAGCACATTTTCAATTGGTCATCGGTCAAAATTGCAAACTTAACAAAATTGACCCAAAAGTCAAAATTGCAATTACGTTCCCTTTTGCGTATACTTGTTTGCTTATCACGAGAACGACGAAGCCTTCGCCTTCAGCCGACGACGCCTCCGCCTCTGGCCAACAACGCCTCCGCCTCCGGTTTTCGGTCGACGACACAGACGAAATCTACTACTCCGGCCCACAGCCGCTTCCGCCTCCTCCTTCTTTCATGTTGTTTGCAGGTACGATCGACCTTCTTTGATTAATGTTTTGTTTATGAAAATGTCTTCTTTGTACGACATATTAATGTTGTGTTTCTGCAATGCTACTAGTTGGCTAGGAGTCGATAATGGTTATACTGTGTAAAAGTATATATGCTACTCAGTTGTTGGTTTATTAGACCATAATCTGAAAATTTTCTAGTAATCGATAATTTCAATTCGTGTATGATATCATAATCATATTATTTTCTAGTAACCTACTTCTACTTATGATTATTTGATTATTAAGGTGGATATCAATGAAGAACACCGTGGATCTTATTTGTCCCTGGTATCACAAAGGTAAATGTAAGAACCTCCTCTTGGAGAATGATCACTCTTTTCAACATTATTTACTAATAGTTACTATTATATTGAAAGAAGTAGCCCATATGTGTTAATTTACCTTTGGAGGAGCTCCATCAGGAACACTCACACAGTTTCTAAAACCAGCTTCTTCCATTGCAAGTTTGTCCATTTCACCCTCTACCTTTTATAAAAAAAATATACAAATATATAATATTTTGATGAATCAAAATTAGAAACACCAAAAAAGATTATGTATTTCAAGATGAAAAAGTGAAAACTTACTATGATGATATCACTTTCTCCTTCTATATCATCAAGTCCATATAATATCTTTTCAGTATCACATTCCTAAAAGGGTAAAAATGTCAATTTTGACTTTAGTCAACCGATTTTTACCATAAATAGTAACTTTTGATATATCGATTTTCACCTGCCAGAATTTCTTTGAGATATCTTTGTATTTGCAACTAACAAGTTCTTTTTTTTCTTCTATAATTAAATGCAATAAAAATCTGCATACAAAATTGAAAAAAAGTTAATAAAGAGTACATGGAGAAGTAGGGTAGTTTTGTAAATTAGTAAATTCTTTCTACCTATTTTTCATATCTTCTTTGCATGACATGATTTCTCCATAATGTATCTTCATATATCATTCTTTTAGAAAAATATTCAAGTAATTGATTCACAAATACAAGATATAATCATATAATATCAACTGTTTTAATGTGAGTAAATGACCATTTTACCCTTCTATAAGTAAAAAAGAAAAGTGAACATGAGAAAAGATTTCTACGTTTTTGCACAAAGGTTCCAAATTCAATTCATCTTCTGTGAGTTCCTTAATTTTATTCACTTTAGGGAGTGCATTCGTCCTTTTGTAACTTGATTTAACATCTGCAAAAGCCTGAAATTAATGAAATTAAAGAATAAGATAAATATTAGGTCAATATAATTGTCAAATGAGTACATTTGGCTCGAAAACAAGTCAACACAGCTGAATTACTAAAATGTTTTATAAAATTCCATGTCAAAATTTTAATAAATAAATGATAGTTTTTATGCTTTTGTAGGCATATAATGAATTAGCCAGAAAGGGGAAAGTGAGGTCAGAGGTGTGACATTAACAAATTGAAGAATGTTTTTATATTTAATGAACTAGTTATACAAATGATAGTCTTTTAGATTGTATAGACTGTAGTCTGAAAGAATATTAATGTTTTTATGTTTAATGAACTAAATGGTTATTGTAATTTTTTTTCTGTCTCTTAAAATGAAAACATGATCAGTGATGTCCCACTTCTTATGGTTGGAATGAAATCATATAGTAGGTTTGTATTCTGTAGAGATTGATCATTCGGTTACAATTCACTTGGTAAAAGCATTGCAGAAATTAAAAAGTTTGTTTATGTTGGAATAGTTGGAATGGTGATCCATGTGTTCCGCAGCATCCATGGAGTGGAATTGGCTGATTAATAATGCTGGAATAAGAAGGTTGGAATAGGCTGGAATACAAAGCAGAATGGGCTGGAAGGAGTGGGGATGTGAGACATCAAGTTCGGTTGTGTAGGTGTATTAGATGTGTATATATGGCATATTAGATGATTGTATGTAATGATTATATGTGATGGTATCAGATACATATAATACGGTTAAATAGTCGTACTCTATTATGCATGTAATATAATACACTCCTCTAGTAATACGCCCTTTATAACCTTTCTCTAGTAGTGATATACATTTTTCTAAGTTAAACTCTTAAGTTATTTTGCTAAATAAGTTAAAAACAAAACAATCATAAATGTTGGCCTAATAACAGTGGCTATTTTGGTGCATTGACAATTTTTTGGTATATTGGTGATATTAGCATAATAAAATGAGCAATACCAGTGGCTATTTGGGTTCATTTTTGCAAGTTTTACCAATTTTTTGTCAATTTTTTTTGCATGTTTTAAATTGCATACATACTATGGATATTTTGGTCAATTTTCTACAAACTTTCACCCACTCCTATCGCTGTTAAATCCCTATTTTGCTCCAACATTCCTGTAAATTTTCTACCTTGTGATCGTAGCTATATTCCTTTCATTCATCCTAAGCGAATAACATTTACCAAATACCGATGGTAGAATTAAAACTAAAGAGGGCTACACTAATATATCCATATAATTGACATCCAACAATTAATACATTCATATACCAATCAATTACCAAGTCCGTAATAAAACATTGTACTTTGAATGATCTACCAATTAAATGTATTCATCGGTTTTCCTTTTTTCACCATTTGTTGTTTTAAACATCAAATTTCATACATGTCTGACACATGAAAAAATCGATTTCAAACATAATCAAAAGTTTATTAGCATCAGTGAAAAAAAAATCGTCATTGGGGGCACATCCCCCTTACCTCCTCTTTAGATCTTCCGTGGTGGTTGTTGGTTTTCGAGATGTTTTTGGTTTCCGAGATGTTGGTAATCAGATAAATGTGGAAGAACAGGCACGATGGTGTTGGTGGATTGTTAATGGTAGTTGTAGCAAAAAGGGCTCCGATAGTGGTGGTGGTTCTTCAAATCGAGAATATCCTGAAGGGTGCCAATGCTGGTAGTGATGCTTCAAATCGTCGGCAACAAGAAAAGGGGGAGATGGAGAGAACGAGAAGACAGAGATCATAGCAAGACAGGACACACAAATGGCGCCTAAACCTAAATATTTAGATACATTCGGCGCCTAATTTTAAACAAGGTCAATTTGTCAATTTTTTGAATGGCTAGTGCTAAGTATCTCCTACTTTCTTCAATTCCAACCCTTCATATGATTTTTTTGTCTTTTTTTTCTTATTTTTTTTGATATTTTTAATTTTATTATTATTATTATTATTATTATTATTATTATTATAAATTTCCATAATCATAAAAAATACGGATAATATTTTACAATTGGTCGACATTATAAAACTTGAACAACTATATAAAATGGAAGAAAATTGTCTTTATTTATGACAGATATTAATTGGTTCGGTATAACAATTATGTTATGCGTTATGCGGATTAGTAATAATATGAAAAGTAAGTTTTTTTATCAATAATAATAATAATAATAATAATAAAGTTTTTTATCCAATATGAAAATATCATATAAAAAAGTTTTACAAATTATCAAAATTAAAATTTTCAATTTCAAATTCTATTATTTGTAGCGTAATTTAAAAAAAAGTTTTAAGTTTTTTTTAATTAATAAGTATAGTTTAATAAATAAAAGAAAAGAAAAACAAAAAAAAGAATCAAAAAGAGAACGAAAACAAAAAATAATGTCAAATCAATGGGTAAATGGTTAATTAAAAATCATGAAAAGGGTATTTATAACATAGCTATTTGAAATTAAATTTTAGTAAGAGTAAAAGTGGTACAACCTTTTGTAATTTAATCTTATGTTTTATTGACTTTGTAATTTATTTTACAATTTAAATTTAAAATTTATTCAAATGAAAGTTAAATACTTACATTTTCATAAAAAATAATTAGTAATATAATTTCATAATTTATTTAATAATCTAGATTTAGACTTTAGTATAAGATTAAAAATGGAAAAATGAAATATATATTATGATATTATTGAGATTTTAGGAGATGTTTGGGATTACTTTTAACTATAAAAAGTTTTTTTGTAAAAGTTTTTTTTTTTTTACTTTAGCTTTTAAAGAGGCAAAAGCTAAAAGTTATTTTTAAAATGTATTTGGATTGTATTTCTTGACTTTTGAGAATAATTTAACTTTTAAAAAGCAAAAAGTCACAAAAAATATATTTTCTTGACTTTTGAAAAATCATGTTTTTCTTCGTTACAAAAAGTTTTTTTTGAAAATAACTTTAGTATTTTTCGAACATCTTTTTACATCTTTTGACTTTTTGGACTAGTTAAAAACCAAAAAGTCATTTCAAAAACAATCTCAAGCACCCTCTTAATAACATTTTACATCATCGAGCTTTATTCTTATATCAACTCCTCCGGTTGTTGTATTAAGCTTTGATGTAAGTTTGGCGAATAATCAAAACCCTTAATTTAAGATATTCATATCCTATGAAGTGATTTGTGAAATGTTAACCAATTTTCCTAGAAATAGTTTCAACTTATCATCGATGGAACATAGGTTTTAATTGAAGTTGTTATTCTTGGAACGAAGTTGTTGTGTCTAATTTTTTTTAATTATTAACTAATGTTGATTTAGATTCATATTTTGATGATTATATAATGTTTTAAGAATCCTAAAGATAGGCATTAGGAGTGAGCCACTCGGAAAGAGATTGTGGCTTAGCAAAGTGGTGGTGGTTATGGTCGATGGCGTCTATATTGGCGACAGTGGTCAAAGTATTTGGAGTCTAAAGAAAAAATGATGTGGGTTCAAATTAGTGGTGAGTCTTAGTGAAGAATAATTGAATGTCAATAGAGAAAAAGTAGAAAAATGAAAGATCTAGTATGCTCAAGAGTCATATTAAAATGATATTGCTAAATAACATATGATCCTAAGGGTCACCCTAACAACAACTTGATACAATTGATTATTTAATAGAAATTGATTTTAATAAATATTCATAAACTATTATAATAAATTGGTAAAATATTTATTTTAAGGAAATAATTATTTTACAATACACGTAACACTTTATTTCATAATGTATGAATTAATAAGTCATGTACAACATTTTGGACTAGTTGAGTCTTTTGTCTTTTACCTAAAGACAAAGTTTAGATTTTATAAACTTTGAGTTTATAAAATTTAAACTATTTGACTTTTTTTGAGAGCATAGATTTTGTGTTTGTTTAATGCAAAAGTAACCATCCTAGAGACATGATTGTTGACTTAGGGGCATGGTAGTCTTAAAATTGTAAATACCATGCTTTTTGGGTATAAAAGAATGAAGCTTGCACTTGTATTAGATACACCTTTTGGCTGGCATTTTTGCCCAAAAATTCATCAGCTTCTTCATCCTCTCTCTATCCCTTCTTTAGCTTTGAGTTCTTGAAGAAATTGTAACTTGTTTTTATCTCTTAGAATATATACTTCGGTATTTTGTTCTAAGCTTAAGAGTTAACATAAGAACTAGCATTCTAATCGAGTTGGGATATTAGTGGTGACTAAAAGGTTCATCCTCACTCCATCAAGTTCCAAGCCTCCCATAGAGGACTCAATGTGCTTCAAAGGTTGTTACCACTTCTTCCTTCTATGGTTGTGTTTTAAATCTTTCTTATACTTGCAAGATGATCCCTGGTGGGTGATAAAATGTTTATGTTATTTTATAAAACTCAAGTCTTCTGTTTGCCATTATTTGTAGTTTTTTGTAACTAAGTTTTAAATAGAACCCAACAATTGGTATCAGAGCCACCTTGCAAGTTTGGTTAGATTTTTGATTTATGGAAATCGTAGATATTTTCTTTGACAACTTTATAATTGTTATTTTATGTGACAAAACTTACATGCGTTTTTGTCACCTAAATTTGTCTTAGAAAAACAAAGGTTGTTTTATGTTTATATGTGTTTTAGATTGCATAAACAAGCATTGAACCATTTGTGGTGTTGTTTGTGTGATTTGGTTGAAAATGGTTTGTAATATGCTTTTATTCATAAAGTATGTAATAAAAGTAGCTAGTTTTTATTCTTGTTATTTTTATGTAATAGATTAGTTTTAGGCTAGATTTATTTTATGAAAAATGTAACAAGATAAAGATGGAGGCCATTTCTTGAAGAACCATGGAGACCCACAATTTTTATAAAGATTTTATAAAGGTTCATAACTATTGTAAAGTTTTTATAAAATTGCAACAAAGTTGGTTATCAATGCAAGTGGGAGCTTGAAGATCACATGAAGAAACAGTTGTAATATTTGGTCCCTTTGTCCCTTAGGAATCACTTAACACTTTTGTGTTGGCTCACAAAAGTGTTATATAGTTTAAGCCTTGTTTATATCAAATGCATGGTTGTATTGTTTATTTTTCAAGTAAATATTTTGTGTGGTTGATAACTTAGTTTTTCACAAAATCAAACTATTTTTAACAAAAATAAAAATCACACGGAGTTTGGATTGCAAAAGATAAAATATGGACATAAGATATAACATATTCTAGCAATAAAATTGTTAATTACGACAACTTTTGAAATATTGAATTATTGGTGTAAAAATCATGTTTTTATAACTTATTCAAACTCCAAAGTGTTATTTAATGAAAGGGAGTTTTATTAAACAATATTAAAAAGGTACTACATGGCTCAAATACAAACTTAATACTAGTTATTAATTTTAAAATTGAACTAAGCCGGAATATAAAAACTGGGTTTTTTATAAGAACCTTAAAAGTGATTTTTTAGATAAATTAATACCATGACTATTGGATGCATGAAATTTTCATGATATCACATGTTTTAAATAGAATAATAAAACATATAAATCCCTTGTTTTCAAAATGCAAGTCTATGTCATCCAATTTCAGAAACATTTGCACATTACTTGTATAATGCTAGTGGGATAAATGATACATAACCATTACTATATATTTAGATGGCCAAAGTATTTTTACGATTTCTATAACCAAGTTATGGACCAATTGTACAAGTTTCTCTAATTAGATGACTTGATTGGAAACGTCTTGTGATAAAGGTCACCTAAGCAAGTGTATTCCAAGGCATAGATGAGACCAAACATGTCAAATTAACAAATGGATTGTTAAGGGCCTCATAAATCTAGGAATTACAAATGGTGTAATTAATATAAGTTATTTACCTTGTTAAAATTGGGTAATAGGATAAAGGATACCTAACCATTTAATAGGATGAGACCAAACATGTCAAATTAACAAATGGATTGTTAAGGGCCTCATAAATCTAGGAATTACAAATGGTGTAATTAATATAAGTTATTTACCTTGTTAAAATTGGGTAATAGGATAAAGGATACCTAACCATTTATTTGATTTGTAACTTGGAATGTAGACTTTAAATAAATGATGTTTTAGGAAACAAAAGGGATATTATTATTTAAAGAATTAAGTACTAATTGAAAAATTTGTTAAACTTTTGAAGATGGCTCCACCAATTACTTTAGCACATCAACCAATGAACATTCAGTCAATTCTTGACAAAGATAAGCTCAACCACTCCAACTTTTTGGACTGGCACAGAAATTTAAGAATCGTTTTGAAACAAGAAAAGAAAGACTATATCCTTAAAAACCAAACCCCTGATGAACCACCTGCTACCAAAGGTTGCACATGATGCATGGCTAAAGCATATAGATGATTTAATTGATATTTCAAGTCTTATTCTTGCCTCTATGGTTCCCGATCTTCAGTGGGATCGGGAAAACTACACTGCCTTCGACATGATTGCACATCTCAAGGAGATGTTTGGAAAACAAGCTAGAACGAAATGCCTGATATTGTGAGAGCACTTCATGCCATGAAAATGGAGGAGAATAGGAATGTGAGCACACATGTTCTCAATGTGAAAACCTATATGGATCAATTTGAGAGATTGGACTCTCCATACCCACAAGACTTGGCTACATATATTATTCTAAACATGTAACATCCCAAATTTCGAGTCCAAAAATTTCAATTTTGATATAACGATTTAGAAAACATTTATAAGAAAATGTCATCAAGTCATATCATTTCGTAAAACCATAATCTCATGTCTGAAATTGTATCATAAAATTAATAACAATGACAGAGTACAATCCAAGGAATCTCATAATGCGGAAAACCAAAGCGTGTGTATGATGTGCAGCTACCGCGCCGGCTCCCTTCTCTTTGCTGAAGAGGTACCTGAAACAAAACTGAAAACTGTAAGCATGAATCTTAGTGAGTTCCCCCAGCATACCACATACCATACAATCCCATAGCATACATACTGCCGGGCAATTCTAGGGTGCCCGACCTACCCGGTACGACCATTCTGGGTGCCGACCTACCCATGTCAAGCCGTTCGTGGGTGCTGACCTACTCTTCGATCCTAACAACCAAACCTCGGGGACTATCCACCCCTTACTACTACTATCACATATATCATAACGTAAATATACTGTCACACACGACCTACCCTTCGGTCCTAACGACCGAACTTGGGGACTATTCCCCTCCTACTACCAGTATCATATATAACATATCATGCTAGCATATAAACATATCATAACATATTGTCAGACATATCTGGAGTGTCTGACCTACCCTTCGGTCCTAACAACCGAACTTGTGGCTATTCTTCCCCTACTACCACTATCACATATAACATATCATGCCAGCATATAACAAATCAGGTAGTAGCAAACCTAGATGAATATCAAAAAGACAATCATCTAACATACAACTCCTACTGGTGGTCCGACATTGTGGCCATAGACCCACCGCTATTTGGAAGATAACTCACCTCTCAAGGCTGACTGCGAAAATGCTGATCGGGAAATATTTGACTGCTGCTCCGGTAACTCCCCGGCTACAATTCCTATAAAGACATTTAGTCAAAAGCTGATAACTACTCTTAGGGTAAAATGACTATTTTACCCCTGACCATAGTCAATATCCAGGTCAAAGTCAACTTCCATCTGACCTGACTCGCCGAGTTGGGCCGCCAACTCGCCGAGTCCCTATTCTTTCATCTGACCCCCAACCGACTCTACTCGTTGAGTTTAGCAACAACTCGACGAGTTCTCCTTCTATAATGACATCGAATGAACCTTCATCCGACTCGCCAAGTTGTATGAACAACTCTTCGAGTTCACCTTCGTCCTATGAACATTGTAGTCTCCGACTCGCCGAGTTGTATGAACAACTCGTCGAGTCTATATTCAAGAGTTTGGAGATTGCCTTGGACTCGCCGAGTCTGCTCATACATTCGCAGACTCCTATGATTTCCAGGTCCAAAACAAACCCTTAGCAGGCTGAGTGTTCCTTCCACTCAACCGAAACTGTTTCCGGAAGAAAATTTTTGGGAAAAAAGCATCCCGACTCGTCGAGTCACCCAAGTGACTCGTCGAGTCCCTCCTTGTCTAACTTCATACAGTCGATTATTAAGGGTCTTAACACATCAAGAATATAGATCTGGTCCCCTAATGTCCATTTTGCACGTAAAGTTTCCAACTTGGTGCACATTCAAGGGGTCTTTGGCCCAAAAAGCTATCAAAAGTGATCTAGGAGGTGCATGGGGCTCTCATGGCCATAAGGTTGGCACCTTTATGCCATGAGGCCCGTCCAATGACTTAGATCTGATGTAGTAGCCCATGAATCACTTCACAATCCCAAAAATGGATTGAAAACCCTCAAAGCATCCAAAAATCTAAACCCTTGAGACGATTAAGCAAATGGAAGACCAAGACAGGGGTATTTTACCTTGATTAGGATGAAGATGGTACTAGATCTTTGAATCCCCAAGCCTGAATTCGAACTCTCAAGTTTCCTTCTTCTTCTCAACCTTCACAAATCACCAAACGCACCAAAATGGCCTTAGATCTTCACAAAAACGCTTAGGGTTTCGATATGAGGTGTTTTAAGAGCATAAGGTACGATGGAGGCTGAATAAGTGGTTTAAATAGGGCGCAAACCCTCAGATTTAGGGTTTTACTCGTACAACACCTACTCGCCAAGCCAGTCTCTCGACTCGTTGAGTAGGTCACTTAAAATGTCTATGGATCTCGACTCTACTCAACGAGTTGGGCCTCCAACTCGTCGAGTCCCAGAGAAAAACATAAGAATACTTTGAATTAAATGCGTACCACGAACCGGGTGCTACAAATCTCCCCCACTTATTTTAGACTTCGTCCTCAAAGTCTACTGATCGATCCTAGAAAAGCTCTGGGTTGTGCTCCATCATCTCGTCCTCTGGCTCCCACGTCCATTCCCAGCCCTTTCGGTGTTGCCATTGCACCTTCACTAGCTCGACCCTCTTGTTCCTCAAATCCTTTGAATTCTGGTCGAGGATTGCCATAGGCCGCTCAATGTAATTTAGGCTGTCATCCACCCGAATATCCTCTAGAGGTACCACTGCCGAGTCATCCACTAAGCACTTCCGCAACTGGGAGATGTGGAAAGTGTTATGGATCTGACTGAGTTCCGCTGGCAGATCCAGCCTATACACCACCTTACCCTCCAGGGTTATAACCTTGAAGGGTCTAATATACCTGGGACCCAACTTGCCCCACTTCCTGAACTGGATGACGCCCTTCCATGGCGACACCTTCAAGAGGACCATATCCACGACCTGGAATTCTAGGTCCGAGCGGCACTTGTCGGCATAATTTTTTGCGAACTCTGAGTAGTTTGAAGCCTGCTCCTGACCTGTTAAATCCTCTCTGTCAACTTGAGCACCACTTCGGTTCTTCCCATGACCCTCTGGACCACGTCACCCCAACATATTGTGGTCCTGCATTTCCTCCCGTATAACGTCTCAAAGGGAGGATGATCGATACTCGCGTGATAACTATTGTTGTCGGGGAACTTAGCTAATGGGAGGGAAGTATCTCGACTACCTCCGAAGTCTAAAACACACGCTTGCAACATATCCTCCGAAGTCTGGATGGTCTGCTCACTCTGACCATTCGTCTGCTGGTGGAACGCGGTGCTAAAATGCAGACGAGTACCCAACTCGTTATGAAATTTCCTCCAGAACCTGGAGGTGAACTGCACATCCCTGTCCGAAATCACTGAAACTGGCACCCCGTGCCGCCCCACCACCTCTCGAATGTAGATGTCGGCCAGCTTCTCGGCTGATATACTCTCCTGGATTAGTATGAAATGGGAACTCTTAGTCAACCGATCCACTATGACTCATATTGTAACATCCCGAAATTCAGGTGCATCTCTTAAGCCCTTCTTCTTTTCCAAGTTGTCAAGTTTAGCCCTTAAAAGAAGATTATGACAAATGAGTATGATGGGCGTACTGAAGAGTACATTGCGCGTACTCATGCACTTAAGTTAGACACGGACGTGGTTGGGTATGCTGGGCGTACCAAGGTTACGTCGGGCGTAACCGGCCCAGATGCAAAACCCTAATTCTGGCTTGAGCCCTATATTAGGAATATGGTCGCCTTATCCTCAGCCACCATTTTAAAGAGTGAAACCCTAAAAGAGAGCTACCCTTCATTCTTAACCTGTGTGTGCGGTTTTGAGCTTGGAAGTTCCTTTGTGTGTTTGTGAAGAAGAAGAGAGGATCATTGTGGAAGCTAGTCTTGGAGTGCAAACTTTGGATCTGAGCTTTGCAAGGGTGGGAGCATCACTTGGAGGTAAAAAGCTTAGAACTTTCCACTTCATTTTGGTTTTGTGTTTCATGGCCCAATTTCTAAAGGTTTTGTCTCAAGATGGAGACTTTTTGAGTAAATGGTCTCCATAAGCCTTGATCTGCCCCATTTCAGCTTTGGATGTTTTGTAGATGAATAAAAATCAAAACTTGGTCGTCATTATGGAGTCATGCATGAGTTATGGTCTTATTGAGAAAAGGGGATAAGAGGTTGGAAGAAGTTATATCCTTTTTAGCCATGCAAAGGCCTAAAGGTTTCGAGTTTATGGTTTACGAGGCAGTAATCCCAGTACGCGCCAGCTAAAGGTTATAACCTTGTCTTAATCGATTCAGACCAAAACTTTTGAGAATGGGAAACTGGGACTTACGCTTGGTGTAATCCCAGTACGCGCCATGTAAGAGGTCGAGTCCCCCGATTTTGGTTAGCCGGAGTACACCCCGCATACACGAGTTGGTATGCCCCGCGTACTGCTTGCTGTTGACTTTCACTTACTTTTAGGGTTTTAGTCAACATTTGTACTTTTGGGTCAATGAGGGGTAAAATGGTCTTATACCCTTCTATGGGATTGTAGAAAGGGATTTAATTTAGCCTTTGAGAGCCATTATTTATTCGAGTATATTGTTCATGTGATTAGGCAGGTGCTAGATTAGTATATTCATGTGCGAGATTATCCGAGTTACCCGAGGTGAGTCTTCTCACTATACATTACCTAGAGTGGTATCTATGTGTAGACCAGAGGGTCTTGTGTGCTATGTGTATGTATGAGATTATGTTTATTGTGATATATGTATGCTATGTATTGTACAGACCGAACCGGAGGGTCCAATGATATAGACCAGACCGAAGGGTCCAACGATACAGACCGGACCGAAGTGTCCAATGAGCTATGACCGGACTAGAGGGTCCAACGAGCTACGGCACTGGAGGGTTCCGCTGAGACACATCGACCGGAGGGTCATACTGTAGCCTCGAGTGGCGTATGTGTTGTATGTGGTATTTTAGGGAACTTACTAAGAATTTATGCTTACAATGTTATGTGTTATGTGTTTTAGGTACTAGTGATGATCGCGGGAAGGCACCGGCATGATCCGTACACATAGACCGAGTACTTTTTTTGTGATCTTGGGATATGTTTTATTTGATGACAATTGTAGAACATGAGATTTGAGAATGTTTAATTGATAATTATGTTGTTTGAAAAATGAAAAATTGTTTTGAAAATTTATGTCGTTACAAGTTGGTATCAAAGCCTTGGTTTGAGGGATTGGGATGCACCTTCGGGTGTATCTGAACTCAAACTGAGGATTTGATAAATTTTTCACAATAAATCAAATTTTCTAACAGAGTAAAAGGTTTTGAAACGAGCAGAACAGAGCAGTGTGTACGATCAGCCAGCGCCCGAACGGTGATTTCACCAAATACCCTTACATTATGTATTATGAGATATGATATGATATGCATGCTAGAGTAGGCTAGGTATTCATATTTGGACTAGATGGGCCTGATTTGTGATGCCTTAGCGTAGGAGATTATTGCTACTCTGAGATACTTCGAGAGCGAGTAGGTAGCAATGAGGAGCTTATAAGAAGTCTACCGAAGGGTAGCCTATGCTTAGCAAGATGTAGAGTAATTGTGATCTGGGATCCTAGGAGGAGGACTTGGAATGAATGTTGATGAGGTGTGGAAGGTAGTATAGGGCCCGTACTACTGGAAACACTGGATTAGTGAGCACTCCAAGTAAGATTCCTTAGGGTACCAAGGAACAAGTAGGGTTGGGTGATCGAGTGCGAGTATACTTGATCGAGTCTCTGATATCTTTGTGTTGTGTTTCAGAGACATCATGGTGGGTGCACGTCACACCCCAGAAAGCATCGGATTTAGCGATGACGAGATTCACAGGATGATTCGTGATTAGGTGGTCGCGACCATACGTGAGGTCATACACGAGATGTTTAGGTCTATCGAGACCACGTTGATTGAGACGTTCGATGAGCGATACACTGCTGATTCGGAAGCTGCTACAGCTGCAGCCACCGAAGCTGTCACAAGTACTAGGCCACGAGGGGGTGACTCGTTGCTGTACCAGGAGCTAAGCAACACGAAGTCACCAGGGTTTGATAGGACAAGATCCGATGGCCGCTAGAGGTGATATCATGGTTTGAGTACCATGGTAAGTAGCGGATTGAGAAGTGATGTCATGGTTTGAGTACCGTGAAAGGTAGCGGATTGAGAAGTGATGTCATGGTTCGAGTACCATGATAAGTAGAGGATTGAGAAGTGATGTCATGGTTCGAGTACCATGATAAGTAGCAACTTGAGAAGTGATGTCATAGTTCGAGTACCATGATAAGTAGTGGATTGAGAAGTGACGTCATGGTTCGAGTACCATGAGAGGTAGCAGGTTGAGAGGTGATGTTATGGTTCAAGTTCCATGATGTGAGGTGGATTGAGAAGGGAGAGCATGGTTCGACTACCATGATTCATAGAAGATTAAGAGGAGATAACATGGTATACGTACCATGATTTGTAGCAGATCGAGAGGTTGCCACCCGGTTTGAGTATCATGACAGGTGGCGGTTAGTGTTTCTTGTTTTTACTGGCTATTCCATGGGGATTGTCTAGACTGAGATCAAAGGTGAATGAGCATGGGGCCAGAAGGCCATGATGAACAATTTTAGTGGAGCATCCCTTGAAAGAGGAAATCGAGTGAGCTTCGAGGGATTGTGGGTGATATGCTAGTTGGAGTCGCAAGACTCAGGGATGAGTAACGATGGTGCGTTATGGGAGAATCTGGCCTGGGATGGGCGACTAGCTGATAGTGGAGAGGTCACTTTCTATGACCCGAGTGGTGCTATTTTCGTTTCCTGTGGGAGACATAAAAGGTGTTGAGATTTCGGTTTCTGAGTTTGGGGGTGAGCCTTATGGGATTGCACAGATGGTGATCTGCAACCAGAGTATATGGTAGTAGGTCTGCCACGAGGTAAAAATATAGCTTGAACAGGTCGTCAGTGGGGACTAAGATGGTTAAGGACCAGAATACACCCTAGTTGAGTATAGTGGGGCATGCGTTAGCGGCAGCGATGGACGATCAAGAGGAGTATATCAGGGCGATGGCCCTTATTGTCTTTGATGGGTATTAAGAGTGGAAGTATGGTTTCTGCTCTTGCGAGAAGTGACGTGATGGAATGTTGGTTAAGGAGTCAATGATGAGGAGTACGGTAGGTCATCACGTCCAGACTAAGAGTCAGGGTTAATACTGGACAGTTGGGAGGTCCGGTGATGGAATAGTGTGAGATTCTGAATGACTAGAGGCAGTCGTGGTGAGGTGTTATGAGGATTTCATCTGAGTTTCAGGGCATTTGGTGTTGCTCGATCTCTATCGGGAGATCATCGAGCGTTGCGTAGCACCTCCCAATAGTAGGAGCGATGATTACTAGTGGAAACAGTCTGTGTGATAGATTGATGGTGTGCCGATTAGGGATGATTCGAACCCTAAGTGGGGGAGAACCGAGTATTGTATTGAGGGGATCAGGGATTCGATCGAGAATGGTTAGAGATTTGGAGATAGAGACCGATAGTGCGAATTTATTGAGCCCAAGGTTGTTGGTGATTGAGATGAGGTGCAAAGCGAGATAATGCATGTGTTGTGTTTGAAAAGGATAAGTGCCTCTACGGCAAGTGGCCGTTGATCGAAGACCTTGGGGTGAACGGGAATTCTTCAAGGTCATAATGGTGAATTCAAGATGGTTGGCTCGTAGGGTGAGTTTGGTGATTGAGAAATTCTGGTTCAATGATGGGGCTGTTATTTAGCTTGGAAAGGGCAGAAGTGGATTAGACAACCAATTTCAGGTTGTGGAACAGGAAGACTAGTGGATGAGACGGGACGTCCTAAGGTTCTATGTGGTGTATCTAGGTATCCGAATATGGGTTGCAGCAGGGAAGGGTGTTTTTTTATGGCGATTGCCGCCAGATATACTGATGTATCATTTGGGTAAGTGCATGCACCTATCTATGTTTGATCCGCGGAATGTAAGTCATTGAGTGGTTGTTGTGATGCTATGGGAATGCCATAGTATTCACTAGTCAGAGGTTTGCGATACTGCGGGGAGCTGTAGTACTCACTAGTCAGCGAGAGGGTGTTGTGATACTGTGGGGAGCCGTAGTACTCACTAGTCAGCGAGAGGGTGTTGTGATATTGCGGAGAGCCGTAGTACTCACTGGTCAGCGAGAGGGTGTCGTGATACTGCGGGGAGCCGTAGTACTCACTAGTCAGCGAGAGGGTGTCGTGATACTGCGGGGAGCTTTAGTACTCACTAGTTAGCAAAAGGGTGTTGTGATACTGCGGAGAGCCGTAGTACTAACTAGTCAGTGAGAGGGTGATGTGATATTGTGGGGAGTTGTAGTACTCACTAGTCAGTAGGAGGGTGTCATGGTGCGGTAGGGAGCCGCATTAATTATTGATCAGAGCACGATGCAGGAAAGTTCTTAGGCTTGAGTAGCCTTATTGGGATGAGTAATCGGGAGCCTAGAGGCCAGATCAGGAAGGAGACGGAGGTCTCTATATTTTTCAGGAATCGTTATACTTTGATTTGAGTTGTGGTTGTTGCAATCTGAAAGAATGGGATAAGTGAGGTACGCATGGGTTGCGGGAAGTGAGTTCTGAGTTGAGTGCTTCGTCGGAACGAGTGGTTCGAACTCTGGGTTGGACCAAACTCTCGAGTTTGAGTTTGGCTCTGGTGGTGCGTTGAATAGGCGAGATGAGATTCTGGATTCAGAGGTAGGTTCCATGATGAGAAGTATTGTTTGTCATCTGATGTCTTAGACCTGTGTGGGATAGTACTCGGGTACAGGAAGTACCGCAAGTTGCATGAAATAATGAGTAACAGATGACAGAGGTCGAGGTTTAGGTGATCATCTCCAGTTGGGAAGGTAGCATTCACGTAGGGTTAAGCGAACTTCATTACTTGTGTGTCACATTGGGCCGATGTGGTTACAGTAAGAAGGAAACCATGGAGACGGTTGGGATAATGCAACGGATGACCCAAGAGGTGCAACTGTTGGGTCGAGATCAGACCTGGTACTCAGTGTTAAAAAGGGATACGAGGAATGCAGCTGAGGCTTATGATTTTAGGTGTCTGAGGACTTCTGAGAGAGCATGATTTTCTTATGTCGGAGAGAAATATGTTGAATGTTTATTGTTCAGATGGATTCTGATAGTAGTTCAGTGGATAATCCCTGGTGGGATGTGAGCCATTGCGTTCCTTGGGATGTAATTCAGACTGTTTTGGTACGTTGGTATGAGTGATTGGTAGCCGATTGTCGGATTTTGTCTTGTGAGAATCAGAGGAGCAGTAAATTATCAGGGTTTGATGTTTGAGGAGCGAATATCATGGTGATAACCTGAGTGGGTGGTCTGGCGGCAGGCCAGGCCACTACAGTTTCCCAATTCTAGGAACGTCCGAAAGGGGGTATTTTAACATCAGAGGGGCCGATTTTGTTCCAAGTTTGGATTTCCTGGTTGGGTCCAGGTATTCATGGAGAAAGATATCGCTTTGGTGTGAGAACTTCCCAGTGGTGCTTTTCGAGTGTTTGGTTTCTATCTATGTGGTTTAAGGAGCGATTTCGAGGGCGAAATCTTTTTCAAGTAGGGGAGAATTGTAACATCTCGAAATTTAGGTGCATCTCTTAACTCCTTCTTCTTTTCCATGTTGTTAAGTTTAGACTTTAAAAGAAGATTATGACAAATGAGTACATAGGGCATACTGAAGAGTAAGCTGCACGTGCTCAAGCGCTTAAGTTGGACATAGACCTGGTTGGGTACACTGGGCGTACCAAGGTTACGCCGGGCATAACCGGCCCAGATGTAAAACCTAATTATGGCTTGAGCCCTTTATAAGGAATATGGTGGCCTTATCCTTAGCCACCATTTTAGAGAGTGTAACCTTAAGAGAGAGCTACCCTTCGTTCTTAACCTCTATGTGTGATTTTGAGCTTCGAAGTTCCTTTGTGTGTTTGTGAAAAAGAAGAGAGGAACATTGTTGAAGCTAGTCTTGGAATGCAAACTTTGAATCTGAGCTTTGCAAGGGTGGGAGCATCACTTGGAGGTAAAAAGCTCAGAACTTTCCTCTTCATTTTGGTTTTGTGTTTCATGGCCCAATTTCTTAGGGTTTTGTCCCAAGATGGAGACTTTTTGAGTAAATGGTCTCCATAAGCCATGATCTGCCCCATTTCAGCTTTGGATGTGTTGTAGATGCATAAAAATCCAAACTTGGTCGTCATTATGGAGTCATGCATGAGTTATGGTCTTAATGAGAAAAGGGGATAAGAGGTTGGAAGAAGTTATAACCTTTTTAGCCATGCAAAGGCCTAAAGGTTTCGACTTTATGGTTTACGAGGCACTAATCCTAGTACGCGCCGCCTAAATGTTATAACCTTGTCTTAATCGATTCGGACCAAAACTTTTGAGAATGGGAAACGACTTAGGCGGCACGTACTCGCTGGGCATAATCCCAGTACGCGTTGCGTAAGGGGTCGAGTCCCCCAATTCTGGTTAGCCGGAGTACGCCTCGCGTACACGAGTTGGTACGCCCCGCGTACTACTTGTTGTTGACTTTCGTTGACTTTTAGTGTGTTAGTCGACATTTGCACTTTTGGGTCAATAAAGGGTAAAATGGTCTTTTACCCTTCTGTAGGATTGTAGAAAGGTCTTTAATTTAGCCTTTGAAAGCCATTATTTATTCTAGGATATTGTTTATGTGATTAGGCTGGGGCTAGATCACTATATTCGTGTGCGAGATTATCCGAGTTACCCGAGGTGAGTCTTCTCACTATACATTACCTAGAGTGGTATCTATGTGCTGACCGAAGGGTCTTGTGTGCTATGTGTATGTATGAGATTATGTGCATTGTGATATATGTATGCTATGTATTGTACAAACCGAACCGGAGGGTCCAACGATATAGACCGGACCGAAGGGTCTGACAATACAAAGCGGACCGAAGGGTCCAATGAGCTATGATCGGACCAGAGGATCCAACGAGCTATGGGACTGGAGGGTTCCGCTGAGACACATCGACCGGAGAGTCGTACTGTAGCCTCGAGTAGCGTATGTGTTGTATGTGGTATTTTGGGGAACTCACTAAGCGTTTATGCTTACAGTGTTATTTGTTATGTGTTTCAGGTACTAGTGACGATCGCCGAAAGGCGTCGGCATGATCCGTACACACAGACTGAGGACTTTATTTGTGATCTTGGGATATGTTTTACTTGATGACAATTGTTGAACATGGGATTTGAGAATGTTTAAATGATAATTATGTTGTTTGAAAAATGAAAAATTGTTTTGAGAATTTATGTCGTTACACATATGGAATCCACTCCCCGCGCGGTCCTGGGTAGTTTGGTGATGAAATCCATGGTAACATCTTCCCATTTCCACATGGGAATATCTAACAGCTGCATCTTTCCATGTGGCCTCTAGTGCTCGACCTTGACCTTCCTGCAGGTCAAGCACCGCTCCACTTACAATGCTACAACCCGCTTCATGTAGTGCCACCAATAGTTAAGACGAAGATCTCTATACATCTTCGTCGACCCGTGATTAATGGAGAACCGGGATTTGTGCACCTCCTCCAGTAGAACATGGTGCACACCCCCATGGTATGGAACCCACACCCTGCGGTGTAGTGTCAATAACCCTCGGCAATCATAGTCGAAGGAGGAAACCTAACCCACAATACGCTCCCTCTTCCGATGTTCCTCCTTCATAGCCTCCTGCTGGGCCTCTCGGATCTGCTACAATAGTGGAGTCACTACTATCATCGACATGCAAACGTCTCTGATGAACGTTGCCTTACGACTAAGCGCGTCAGCTACCACATTGGCCTTCCCTTGGTGGTAAAGGATCCCACAATCATAATCCTTCACCACATCTAACAACCGACGCTGCCTAATATCTCAGACTCTTATGGTCCGTGTAGATGGTACATCGAACCCCATAGAGATAGTGTCGCCAAATCTTGAGGGCAAAGACGATCGCCCCCCACTACAAATCGTGCGTCGGGTAGTTCTCCTCATGGGGATTCAACTGCCTTGAGGCGTAGGCAATGGCATGCCCCTTTGCATCAATATCAAGCCCAAGCCAGCAATAGAAGTGTCGCAGTATACAACAAAATCCCCTACGCCCTCTAGTAGGGCTAAGATTTGCCCCTCACACAATCTCTGTCTCAGTGTCTCAAACGCTGCCTGCTATCGAGGCCCCCAGCGAAAGACTACGGCCTTCTTCGTTAGCCATGTCAAGGGTACGACTATCTTGGAGAAATCTTGGATAAACGTACGATAGTGGCCAGCTAATCCCAAGAAACTCCGAATCTTAGATGGAGACTCCGGAACCTCCCATCTCATCACGACCTCTACCTTAACCGGGTTGACTTGAATACCATTCTAGTTGACAAGATGCCCAAGAAACTACACCTTGCGCAACCAGAACTCACACTTGTAGAATTTGGCGTACAAACTCTCCCTCCTTAGTGTATCCAAAACCTCTTGCAGATGCTCCTTATGCTACTCCCACGTCTTGGCGTAGACCAAGATAACATCAATAAAAACTATCATGGACCAATCCAACATTGGTTTGCACACACGGTTCATGAGGTCCATGAACACGGAAGGAGCATTGGTGAGCCCGAAGGGCATCACCACGAACTCGTGGTGGCCATAGCGAGTCCGAAAAGCAGTCTTCTATATATCCTCATCTCTGACCCGCATCTGATGGTAGCCTGACCGCAAGTCTATCTTGGAAAAGCAAGATGCTCCCTAAAGCTGGTCGAACAAATCATCTATCCTCGGGAGTGGGTAAAGGTTCTTCAACGTTACCTTCTTCAGCTCCCAGTAATATATGCACATACGATGCAACCCATCCTTCTTCTTAACAAACAGGACCACGGCTCCCCAAGGTGAGCTACTCGGCCAGATAAATCCCTTGTCTAGTAGCTCCTGCAGCTGCATAGACATCTCATGCGTCTCGGGAGGATCCAACCGATATGGTACCTTGGCTATTGAAGCCACACCAGGGACTAGGTCGATCCTGAACTCCACCTGTCGCTTCGTAAGTATCCCAAGAAGCTCCTCTGGGAACACATCTGCGTAGTCTCGCACCACCGGAACATCGCTCACTGTCTCCTTACCCGCCTCCCAGGTATCCATAACATAGGCGACATATCCAGAGCAGCGCTGCTGTAGGTAGCGCCCAGCCCTCGCTGCTGAACATAATGTGGGTCCATGTTGTGGCCTCTCGCCGTGGATCACCAACTCTCCCCCATTTGGGGTCCTGACTGGCACAAACTCCTGCATGCAGTCTATCACCTCCCCATTAAGGCTCAACGAATCCATTCCAACAATTACCTTGCTCCCATGCAACGGAATGGGATCCAAGTCTAACAAGTAGCGCTCCTCGAATAGCCTCAGTACGCAATCTCTAAAACCTGCTGATGCTCGCACCGATCGGTCATTGGTAATCTCAACCTCTAAAGGGCAATCCAACATGCTCGAAGAGTCAGGGAACCTCATGCTAAGTGCAAAAGAAACAAAAGATCAAGTGGCACCCGAATCGAAGAACACCTGTACTGGGATACTGTTCACATGGAACGATCTTAAACATGTATACACATAACACATCAATATCATACGCATCATATAAATAAAAACCAAGGAGAAGGAATCATACTCGTCAACACATCGGGTGCAACGCGTGCCTCCTCCATAGTCAACTGGAAGGCCCTACTCCTCACCAATGGAGCCTCTGCCTTTCCATGCCGGCCATTTGTAATCCGTAGGGTCGCTGGAGCTGGTGCCTTCACTGGAGCTGCTGCTGTAACTGGGGGCAATTAGCCTTTTTATGGCCCCTCTGGTTGCAGTGGAAACACAACAACTCGGATGTATGAATAGTAGGTGTAGGGGTGGTGCAATCCCTGCTGAAGTACCCCATCTTGCCGCACTTGTAGCAACCCGATGATCCCAACCTACAAGCTCCCTCATGTGGCCTGCTGCATTTCGTGTACCGGCCCTGTCCCGACTGGCCTTTCGGCCTAGTGTCTGATCCTTTGGGCTTCTTCCATGAAGCCCCAGTCATCTGTCCCTCCTCAGGCTTCCTCTTACGGACATGCTCCAAATCAATCCCTCTCTCCCTTGCCCCAACAATCATGGTATCCAGGGTAGGACAAGCGGAAAAACTGACAAGCTGCCGAATGTCGGCTCGCAACATGTCATGATAGCGGGTCCTCCTCATGTCCTCATCTCCCGCATAGTGGGGCACAAATAAAGCCCTCTCTCAGAACTTGGCGGTGATCTCCGCTACTGTCTCATTCGTCTGCCTCATATCTAGGAACTCTCGGGCCAACTGCTGAAGCTCCACCGTAGGTGCGAACTCAGCCCTGAACCGGGTCACAAAATTCGGCCATGTCATAGCCTCAATATCCGAGGCTCCCAGAGAGTCACCAACTGACTCCCACCAATCCCTGGCCCTGTCCCTCAAGCATCCTGCTGCATATTGTACCTTCGACCCCTCAGGGCAGAAGCTGGTCAACTGTGTAGACTCAATGTTTGCAATCCACCGTCTGGCAACACTGGGGTCCTTCACCCCATGGAAATCCGGCACGCCACTGCCCCTGAAGTCCTTAAAGGACAGTGTGCGTGATCCTGACTAGCTGGTCGCCATGTTACTCCTGAACGCCCTGAGGCGATCCTCCGTCAGCTCTACTATCCCTTCCTTGATCGATCCAAAGATAATCGGGGTCTCATCAAGCATGCCTCTAGTGATCTCTGACGCCATAAAATCGTGTAGCCGCACATCCACTAGTTCGGAATCCAAACCCGAACCTGATCCCTCTCCTGAACTGCCAACTGCTGGTCTAGGGCGTAGTACCACCATTCTGTAAACATATAATGACAACCATCAGAAACACTGATATATCTAGAGGGATCACATCTACCACCAGTTCCCTGGTCTTGTATCAGCCTTCCTCGACTTAAGTATGGATCCTCTGCTTTCAGTAGTACGGGCCGATACTACCTTCCACGTCTATCCGTACTTTCCTCAAGAACTGCCTTGACTCCACCAAGTCCCTTCTACTACTACTGTTCTCTGCTACTCTCACCCTAGGCTTATCCTAGGGAAATCTCCGACTCCAAATCAGTCCTCAGCTACTGAAGGCCTCTTCGTAATGCCAATTAGCTATCACCTGAATACTATCACATGCAACGAGGCTCGAATAACCCTTCGAGTAAGGGATTCATCCCTACAACGGTTAAGACTTAGACAGGAGCTACGCAGTAGGGTCAAATCCAATACTCTAGGATTATACAACACTGATTGCATGTGACTTTAACGTATTCACCTAATAGCTAACTCCCATTACTCAGAGTCCCACAAAGCACAAAGCAAGCAACATTCGGATAAAAAGGAAAGAAACTCAAGCAATTATATTCACATAACAAAAATCTGTACTAACATGCGATGTAAGCTCATATAATCAACTCAAAGCACATATAATAGGCACATAAGGCATCCTTCCTAGATCCTTAGTTCTAATCCAGCATGCTGATCTACTAGCTGATAATCATAACATAAACTTGTATGGGTAATTTGGGGAAAACTTACTTAAGCTCGCCCGGTCGCGCACATCACACACCTAGTTCTTTCTCAAAACTCTTTAACTTAGATTTTAGAAAACCATTTTCTTTGTAAAAATCTCTTAAATCGCTCAGTTTGAGTCCAAACACTCCTGAGGGTGTGTCCGAATCCCTCAAACCAAGGCTCTGATACCAACTTGTAACATCCCAAATTTCGAGTCCAAAAAATTTCATTTTTGATATAAAGATTTAAAAAACATTCATAAGAAAACATCATCAAGTCATATCATTTCTGGGGTGCCCGACCTACCCGGTACGACCATTCTGGGGTGCCGACATACCCGTGTCAAGCCATTCTGGGGTGCTGACCTATCCGTGTCAAGCCATTCTGGGGTGCTGACCTACCCATGTGAAGTCGTTCTAGGGTGCTGACCTACCCTTCATTCATGAAAACCGAACCTCGGAGACTATTCCACCTCTACTGCTACTATAACATATATCATAACCTAAATATACAGTCAGACATATCTGGGGTGTACGACCTACCCTACGGTCCTAACGACCAAACTTGGGAACTATTCGCCTCCTACTACCACTATCACATATAACTTATCATGCCAACATATAAACTGTCACACCCCAAAACCAAGAACGGCGGAAACGTTCTGGGGCGGAGGACGTCATGTACAGTATCACAACACAGTAAATGTAAATAAGCAAACAACATCATCCATTGCATTAAATATATAATTTTAATACAAGCGTGTTCCGTACAGTTTTAGACACCAAAAATATAATGTAAATCAAAATAATATGATGAATCTTGAATGCGCTCCATCTTCTCAAAAGCTGGCATCGGTACCTGTCTACTGATGACCTGAGAATACAAGTTATTTTGAAAGAGTTTATCAGCATTAAGCTGGTGAGTTCATAAGTATTTTAGTGTCGGTGTTTGTTATCAAAACGTTTGAACGTGTCTCAAGTATAAGTTTGTAAAATGTATGTAAGAGTTTGTAAAAGTTTGAATCTCTCAGAAAAACCTATATTTTCTATTAAAGTAGCCTTCTACTAAGGCTTAACTGTTTTGTATGCTCGTTTGTTGTAAAAGTGTGTAATTTCCCAAGTGTAACTATCATTTAACAAATATAGTTTGTACATTAATGTTTCAATGAGGTTATCACTAAAAATATGTAATGGGTAAATCATTTTAGTACTGTAGTTTTGTATTATAGGAACTATTGCTGTACTAACTACCTTAAACCGGATTTATATTAAGGTATAATGTGATAATTGCACCATACTATCGACTGGTAACAACGACATACAAATGGTCGGAATAACGGAATGACGTTTGGCACCCGCAGACCTGCAGGTCCGGCTTTAGCTAGCAGCAAGGTGTAGGATAGTCAATCTAGTATAGATCTATACACAAACTCACGCTCTCCCTCCAAGAGAATTCTAGCTACAACTCGGTCCATGACATTTAAGGCATGCTCCGATACAGTGGATCACAATTGTTAACGTATTCTTGTATATATAGTGTAATGTTTCTCGTTCTAGTATAGTTGTATATGTTCTCTTTCTAGTATAGTTGTATATGTTCTCTTTCTAGTATAGTTGTATATGTTCTCGTCCTAGTATAGTTGTATATGTTCTCTTTCTAGTATAGTTGTATATGTTCTCCTCCTAGTATAGTTGTATATGTTCTCATAGTAATGTAATGTATAGACTCATGAATGAACTGACTCATTGATCTAGAAGTTGTAGTAGTATGATCCTGTGTTACCCCAATGGTAAATTACTAGTGATGTGTATAATAAGCATGAATATGGAAGTACTTTTATGTCTATATATGTATAATTGACATATAACTAATATTGAAACGACCTTCGGACGGTCACCCGAAATCCCACTAGACCACATCCAAATCGAGAAAAAGGAAATAGGGCAGATGGCCTTCCTAAGCCCTTTAAACATTGCTTATATATCTATACATATATGGGCATGCAATTTATAAGAAGTATAACAAAGTTTAAATAAAAGTATTTGATAATTAAAAGAGTTTGTAAAACATTTCGAAGTAAAGCAGTTTGATAAACAGTTTGAACAGTGATAAAATCATTGGTTTTCTAGTTATTAATCACATGTGATTGATGTAATCGCATGTGATTGATACAATAACTATAAACATTTAACTTGTATCCCCCCATAAAGTATTTAAAACATTTAAAGTACTTCAAAGGTTAATTAAAGGGGTATGAACTCACTTGTGGTGAGTGGTTTGGATTGTAGTGTCGGATACCGTGCTAGGTGGCAAACAGAGACTTGTTCACATGCACGAGCCTAGTTATCATATAATAAGCATATATATAACTAATTAGCCCAATAATAACTTAATGAAATAAGTTGAGACACTTAGGAACATGTAAACACTTTGTATAAGTGTTATAGGTCCTAATGGTTGCATCTAAGTTATTATGGGACAAGCTAAAGGGGTTTAAAGCTTCCAAGGAACTTGTATATGAGTTTACTACCCAAAAAACCCCACCCAAGGAGTTTACGGTCGTAAACCCTTGAGTTTACGGCCATGAACTCCAACCTTGGTGGTTTTGGGTGTTTTAAGGTACTAAATGAATTCTAGAATAAGCCTAGCTTGGTGGTTTAATCCTTTGGGTAGTTTAGGGCATAGATTATACTCCTTTGAGGAGTTTACGGCCTAAAGACCATATCCCTTAGAGTTTACGGCCGTAAACTGTCATGGGATGGATGTTTTAATTCTTTTAAGTCTCTTGCACAAGTAGGATAATTTCTAGGCTTTTGATTTAGGCTAAGGGGGACTTTAGGCACACTTTGGTGCCTTTACTTGGAGTTTACGGCCCAAGAGCATTTCTGTAACAGCCCGGAATTTCAGGTATTTCTTTAAATTATTTTTGGGCACATTTAAGAGGGAACTCGGCGAGTAGGTGCATGACTCGCCGAGTAGGGCCATGTCTTGGTCGCAGTCGCAGATACGCGACTGGACTCGACGAGTCCAAGTAAGGACTCGGCGAGTCGACGCTGTTTCAGCTGAACCCTAGCCGTTTCATTTCTGATCGTATATAACGATCTTATGGCCGTCATGTCGCGTCTTTTGGCCGGTTGAAGATCCCCTGGGAGTGTGTGAGCATCTGAAGCAAGAGAGAGGACTTGAGAAGGCTTGAAGAGATTGTTAGACAAGGAGGAGCAAGGTGGTGATCAAAGGAATCGAGTACTGGAGGTTTGGAGACACAGGGAACACGTTTCCAGGTAATCTTCGGATCGAAATCCGTAACTTTTACGTTGTATGCGAGTTTAGGGTTTAGGAAACCCATTTAAGGATTTGTTAGATTATATTGTTGTTATAAGTGTTAAAAACCCCTGTATTAGTATATGTGAAAGTCCAGGAAGCCCTATATCTATATACTTCGAAATCATGCGAAATACAGGAGGCAGCGGATTGACTGCATGGCGAGGACTCGCCGAGTCCAATGATCAGACTCGGCGAGTAGCTTGAAGGTTCACTAGGACTCGCCGAGTTTTTCTTCAGACTCGGCGAGTAGCTTGGAGATCTACTGGAACTCGTCGAGTCGTTCTTCAGACTCGGCGAGTGGTGTCAGGGTGTCTATACTCGTCGAGTTACCCTTTGCACTCGACGAGTCCGGTCAAGATTGACCGTTGACCTGTATATAACTTAGTAGGGTCAGTGGTCTTGTTTGATAAGATCATTAACAAAGGATGTGGTATTATAGGGAACCTGCGGATTAGCGGATCGTGTGCGAGTAGCTCGAAGAGTTTATAGCTTGCATACTACGAGGTGAGTCTTCTCACTATACTTCACCCGGAAGGGTTTGACTGTGAGACCGGAAGGTCGTATGTGTTATATTCATGCTATGTCTAGAGAGGTAGATGCTTTATATGTGAAGTGTGCTTATATGTGATGTATGCTTATACGGGCCGGAAGGCGAGACTCTATGTGATAGAAAGGACGGTATGATGTATGATTTATGTGTTATGTGTATTATGTTACATGTGTTATGTTTTATACTATCGTGGGCCGGAAGGCAAAATACTATGGGCCGGAAGGCAATCTAATACGGGCCGGAAGGCGATATATATTATGGGCCGGAAGGCGATTATATTACGGGCCGGAAGGCAACGTTATGTGGACCGAAAGGTCCGGGCCGGAAGGCGTATGTGGGTAAGTCGTATACTGGGGAACTCACTAAGCATTTATGCTTACTAGTTGTGTTTATGTTTTTCAGGTACTAGTGATGACCGTGGAAAGGCGCCGGCGTGACACGTACACACTGCCACTGTTGAAGATCCTGGAGATTTATTATTTATATTGTTGAAATAAACTTGGAACAATCCCTTTTGTCGAATAACGATGTTTTGTTTTTAAATGAAAAATTTATTTGAAAATTTGAGCTGTTACAATTGGTATCAGAGCCTTGGTTTGAGGGATTCGGGTGTACTTTTGGGTGCAACTGAACTCAGACCGGGGATTTGAGGAAAAACTTTTTCTTGAAAATAATAAGGACATAACATTTTATAAAGGGCAAGGCGGTAAAAACAAGGGTGGAACAGTGTGTACGAGCAGCCAGCGTCCGAACGGTAAAGATCCCCAGAATACCTTACGATGTTGTGTTATGCACTGAATTATGAATTGTTATGCATGCTAGAAGACTAGGTATACATGATAGGACTAGAATTGCCTGTTTTGTGATGCCTTAGTCTAGGGAGATTGCTTATATGAGATATTTGGTAGCGTGCAAGTAGATAGTGCATACTAGAGGTAGAGTACTCATTATTCGGGATTTGGGGAGGAAGATTTGGGACGAATACTGATACGGTGTGGTCGGTAGTATTGGGCCCGTACTATCGAAGGCACCGGATCAGTGGAAGACTCAAATAAGAATCCCTGGAAATCGGAGGCTGGGTAGGGCGCGTATCGAGTACAATTGTACTTGGTGGAGTCTCTGATGATTTTATGTTGTATTTCAGAGACATCATGGTTATCACACGCAATGGGGCGAGTTCGAGCGGTGCGAGTGACGAGGAGATTCGTCAGATTATTCAGGAAGAGGTAGCTACGGCGGTCCGGGCTGAGATCCCGGAGATGTTTGGGTCTATTAAGACCACGTTGATGGAGGAGTTTGAGGAGCGGTACGCCGCACTTACTGAAGCTGCAGTTGCTGCCGCTACCGCAGCGGTGGCTGCTGCCAGGCCGCAAGGGGGTGATTCATTACTATTCAGGGAATTCAGCAACACGAAACCCCCTGAGTTTGATGGGACGCAGGATCCGATTGCAGCTATGAGGTGGATCGCCGACATCGAGGGGTGTTTCTATACTTGCTCATGCCCGGAGCACTTGAGGGTACGGTTCGCCTTGAACCAGCTCCGTCTGGGAGCGAAGGATTGGTGGAAGTTCGTGACAGCGAACTTCACTCAGGCAGAGATTTCGGCGGTGACATGGGAGAGGTTTACGGAGATGTTCAGGGATGAGTACGTTCCCCCGGTAGAGAGGGAGCGATTGATTCAGGAGTTCTTGACCCTTAAGCAGGGCACTGATTCCGTGGCAGTGATCACACGGAAGTTTCATGAGAGGGCAATGTTCTGCCCCGAGCTGGTATCTACGGAGCAGTCGCGAATGAGCCGCTATTTGGGTGTTTTGAAGAGGGAGATTCGGGAGTTTGTGTCAAACTCCACCTATCGTACTTTCACTGAGCTTCAGGCGAACGCCAGGAAGCGCGAGATTGAGTTGGAGACTCAAGCGAGGGAGGAGACTGAGTCTCGGCAGGTGGATCGACGGCCGGCCCAGTCTCAGCCGACAGCCAAGCGGACTAAGTTCGCTGATTCGAGGATGGGAGGTTCGAAGGGTCGCACTTGCGCAAAGTGCGGTAAGAGTCACGAGGGGGCGTGTCGAGCTGGTGGTTGCTACAAGTGTGGCAAGGAGGGACATATTGCCAGGGATTGCCCTAAGGGGTTTATGGTTTGCTTTCATTGCAACCAGACAGGCCATCGGAAGGCCGAGTGCCCGCAACTTCGTCAGGGAGCTACACCTACTACCCGGACTACTGAGACCCGACCGGCGAAGGTCGAGGCCCCGAGGGCTCGCGGGAGAGCCTTTCAGCTGACTGCGGAGGAGGTCCGCGCTGCGCCCGGTGTTGTGGCAGGTATGTTATCATTCACGTATTTAAATAAAGGTCGAAATGTTATGCTTATGTTAATGTATGTGTAGGTACTTTCCTTGTGAACTCTATGCCTGCTCTAGTATTATTTGATTCGGGTGCGAGTAGATCGTTTGTATCGTTAGCTCTTAGTCAGCACATCGGCATTAGTTGTGAGCCGTTAAGTCGGCCCTTGAGCGTTTCTATTGCGGCTGAGAGGGTGATTTGTGCTACGGAGGTTCTTAGGGGATGCGTGCTAGAGATCTTCGGGGTCGCATTTCCGATTGACTTAATTCCTATTGCGATGGGTGATGTCTGTGTCATCGTAGGCATGGACTGGTTGAGCCGATTCAGCGCTGTCATCGACTGCGAGCGTCAACTGGTGACTATACGAGACCCTAGTGGGGGAGTTCTTACGGTATACGGCGAGGGAACCCGTTCGGGATCAGCTTTTTGTTCGGCCGCTAGGGCGAGGCAATGTCTACAGCAGGGATGTAACGGTTTTGTGGCATATGTGATGGATACGCGGGAGAGTTCCGAGAGACCGAAAACATTGAAGGAGGTTCCAGTAGTGCGCGAGTTTCCAGATGTTTTTCCCGAGGATTTGCCGGGAATACCTCCTGCGAGGCAAGTGGAGTTTGGTATCGATCTAGTACCAGGGGCTGCGCCTATTGCGAAGGTGCCTTATCGTCTTGCACCTCCAGAGATGCAAGAATTGTCCTCGCAACTTCAAGAGTTGTTGGGGAAGGGATTTATTCGGCCGAGTAGCTCGCCGTGGGGAGCACCGATTCTGTTCGTCAAGAAGAAGGATGGTTCACACCGGATGTGTATCGATTACCGGGAACTGAACAAGGTGACAGTTAAGAACCGCTATCCGTTACCAAGGATCGATGATCTATTCGATCAGTTGCAAGGGGCATCTTGGTTTTCCAAGATTGATTTGAGATCAGGGTACCATCAGGTAAGGGTGCGGGATGAGGACGTCCAGAAGACAGCCTTTAGGACGCGGTATGGGCATTACGAGTTCGTGGTGATGCCTTTTGGGCTCACCAATGCCCCAGCAGTGTTCATGGATCTCATGAACAGGGTATGCAGGCCGATGCTGGATCGGTCTGTGATTGTATTCATCGACGACATTCTGGTGTATTCGCGGTCGAGGGAGCAGCATGAGGGACATTTGAGGGAGGTCCTTGAGGTACTGAGGTCGGAGAAGCTATATGCAAAATTCTCCAAATGTGACTTCTGGTTACGGGAGGTTCAATTTCTGGGGCACGTTGTAAATCAGGCAGGGATATTGGTCGATCCGGCCAAGGTGGAAGCGGTGATGAGATGGGAGGCACCGAAGTCACCTTCGGAGATCAGGAGTTTCCTTGGGTTGGCGGGGTACTATCGAAGGTTCATTAGGGACTTCTCTAAGATCGCGGTGCCACTTACCAAATTGACCCGAAAGGGTGTTACATTCTCATGGGGACCCGAGCAGCAGACTTCTTTCGAGACACTTCGTCAGAGACTATGCGAAGCACCAGTATTAGCTCTTCCGGAAGGGATGGAGGACTTTGTCGTATATTGCGACGCGTCGATTTCAGGACTGGGTGCAGTGTTGATGCAGAGGGGCCATGTGATAGCCTATGCATCGAGGCAGCTGAAGCCTCACGAAGCGAGATATCCCACGCATGACTTAGAGTTGGGGGCAGTAGTGTTCGCCCTCAAAATTTGGCGTCACTACCTGTACGAGGTTCGTTGTACCATATACACGGACCATAAGAGTTTGAAGTATTTGATGGATCAACCCAACCTAAACATGTGTCAGAGGAAATGGTTAGACGTGGTTAAGGATTATGACTGTGAGATCCTATACCACCCAGGCAAGGCTAATGTGGTAGCCGATGCATTGAGTCGTAGGGCGGAGGGTACTCCATTGCGGGACGTATGTTTGAGATTGACGGTGATGACTCCGGTATTAGATACTATTCGTGGGGCACAGGCCGAGGTTGTGAAGTCTGGGATGCAGAAACAGGAGCGGGTCGTCGGGTTGATTTCAGAGTTCGTTACGGATGGGCGGGGACTTCTGACATTTCAGGGTCGGATCTGGGTGCCATTCGTGGGCGGTACGCGTGTTATTTTGATGGAGGAGGCACATAGATCGAAATTCTCGATCCATCCCGGTGCTACGAAAATGTATCTGGATTTGAAAAAGGAGTACTGGTGGCCTTGCATGAAGAGAGACGTTGCCTGGTTCGTGGAGAGGTGTTTGACCTGCCGTAAAGTTAAGGCCGAACACCAGAGACCGCACGGTAAGTTGCAACCTTTGGAGATCCCTGAGTGGAAGTGGGATCAGATCACGATGGATTTCATCACCAAATTGCCGAAAACTGCCAGGGGAGTCGATGCGATTTGGGTGATTGTGGATAGGCTAACAAAGAGTGCACATTTCCTTGCCATTAGTGAAAGTTCATCAGCAGAGAAGTTGGCGGAGTTGTACGTGAGAGAGATAGTATCTCGGCATGGAGTGCCGACCTCGATTGTTTCGGATCGCGATGTACATTTCACTTCCAGGTTCTGGAAGAAATTTCATGAGGAGTTGGGTACTAAGCTGCATTTTAGTACCGCATACCATCCCCAGACCGACGGTCAGAGCGAGCGGACGATTCAGACATTGGAAGACATGCTTAGAGCGTGTGTGTTAGACTTCGGGGGTAGCTGGGACGCGCATCTGCCGTTGGCTGAGTTTTCCTACAACAACAGCCATCATTCGAGCATTGGTATGCCACCTTTTGAGTTGTTGTATGGTAGGAGGTGTCGGACTCCCATTTGCTGGGGAGAAGTGGGACAGAGAGTGATGGGCAGTACAGAGATTGTACTTCAGACGACCGAGCAGATTCAGCGAGTGAGGCAGAGGTTATTGACCGCCCAGAGCCGACAGAAGAGTTATGCGGACAGATGCCGATCCGAGCTCGAATTCCAGGTCGGCGACTTCATTCTCCTAAAGGTTTCTCCTTGGAAAGGGGTAATTCGGTTCAGGAAGAGGGGCAAATTGGGGCCCCGGTTCATAGGTCCATTTCGGGTAATTGCAAGGGTAGGTCGGGTAGCTTATCGGTTGGAGTTGCCAGTGGAGCTGAGTCAGATTCACAATACCTTCCACGTGTCGCAGTTGAGGAAGTGTATAGCCGATGAGGCAGCAGTGGTCCCGTTAGAAGATATTCAGGTGGATGCGAGCCTGAATTACGCCGAGAGACCAGTAGCTATCAGGGATCGGAAGACCAAGGTTCTACGGAACAAGGAGATACCTCTGGTGTTGGTTCAGTGGCAACATCGGAAAGGATCGGAGATGACTTGGGAGCCGGAAAGAGAAATGCGGGAGCAACATCCGGAGTTATTCGCAGAATGAGAGACTTCGAGGGCGAAGTCTAGTTCTAGTGGGGAAGAGTTGTAACAGCCCGGAATTTCAGGTATTTCTTTAAATTATTTTTGGGCACATTTAAGAGGGAACTCGGCGAGTAGGTGCATGACTCGCCGAGTAGGGCCATGTCTTGGTCGCAGTCGCAGATACGCGACTGGACTCGACGAGTCCAAGTAAGGACTCGGCGAGTCGACGCTGTTTCAGCTGAACCCTAGCCGTTTCATTTCTGATCGTATATAACGATCTTATGGCCGTCATGTCGCGTCTTTTGGCCGGTTGAAGATCCCCTGGGAGTGTGTGAGCATCTGAAGCAAGAGAGAGGACTTGAGAAGGCTTGAAGAGATTGTTAGACAAGGAGGAGCAAGGTGGTGATCAAAGGAATCGAGTACTGGAGGTTTGGAGACACAGGGAACACGTTTCCAGGTAATCTTCGGATCGAAATCCGTAACTTTTACGTTGTATGCGAGTTTAGGGTTTAGGAAACCCATTTAAGGATTTGTTAGATTATATTGTTGTTATAAGTGTTAAAAACCCCTGTATTAGTATATGTGAAAGTCCAGGAAGCCCTATATCTATATACTTCGAAATCATGCGAAATACAGGAGGCAGCGGATTGACTGCATGGCGAGGACTCGCCGAGTCCAATGATCAGACTCGGCGAGTAGCTTGAAGGTTCACTAGGACTCGCCGAGTTGTTCTTCAGACTCGGCGAGTAGCTTGGAGATCTACTGGAACTCGTCGAGTCGTTCTTCAGACTCGGCGAGTGGTGTCAGGGTGTCTATACTCGTCGAGTTACCCTTTGCACTCGACGAGTCCGGTCAAGATTGACCGTTGACCTGTATATAACTTAGTAGGGTCAGTGGTCTTGTTTGATAAGATCATTAACAAAGGATGTGGTATTATAGGGAACCTGCGGATTAGCGGATCGTGTGCGAGTAGCTCGAAGAGTTTATAGCTTGCATACTACGAGGTGAGTCTTCTCACTATACTTCACCCGGAAGGGTTTGACTGTGAGACCGGAAGGTCGTATGTGTTATATTCATGCTATGTCTAGAGAGGTAGATGCTTTATATGTGAAGTGTGCTTATATGTGATGTATGCTTATACGGGCCGGAAGGCGAGACTCTATGTGATAGAAAGGACGGTATGATGTATGATTTATGTGTTATGTGTATTATGTTACATGTGTTATGTTTTATACTATCGTGGGCCGGAAGGCAAAATACTATGGGCCGGAAGGCAATCTAATACGGGCCGGAAGGCGATATATATTATGGGCCGGAAGGCGATTATATTACGGGCCGGAAGGCAACGTTATGTGGACCGAAAGGTCCGGGCCGGAAGGCGTATGTGGGTAAGTCGTATACTGGGGAACTCACTAAGCATTTATGCTTACTAGTTGTGTTTATGTTTTTCAGGTACTAGTGATGACCGTGGAAAGGCGCCGGCGTGACACGTACACACTGCCACTGTTGAAGATCCTGGAGATTTATTATTTATATTGTTGAAATAAACTTGGAACAATCCCTTTTGTCGAATAACGATGTTTTGTTTTTAAATGAAAAATTTATTTGAAAATTTGAGCTGTTACAATTTCTTGGCCGTAAACTCCCTTTTAGGGATGATTTTGATGTGTTATAGTCCCCATTTTAGCTACAAGTATTTGAGGGTTAAAGTCTAAAGCCTTAGGGGGTGATTAGGGCTCATTATGCCCTTGAAAATGGTTTTTACGGTCCAAGAAATTCTTGGGCCGTAAACTCCTAAAACTTGGTGTTCTTGATTGATTTGTAGCCTCAAATGATTCTACATATTATGCTAAACTAGTTGCCTAACAAGGAATTGGGACTAGATAGCCTTAAAGCTCCATTTTGGAGTTTACTCCCCAAGAACGTTCTTGGGCGGTAAACTCCTGGATCTCACATATTTGAGATGTAATCTATGTTAATAAGCATAAAACAAACATGATAACACAACTAGAGAAGTGTGCTCACGATTTGGGATGAAAACCCGAAGATCCGTGAGAGAGAATATGGCTTTTCTCTAGTTGGAAATGTGAATAATGAATGAATTTAGTTTAGAAATCTATTTATAGTCCTGAAATATTTTGGCAGAAAATATTTTTATTCTGGAATTGGACTCTAACATTATGAAGTTTTGAAATGCTCAAGTTTCACAAACCCATGAGCATCCACTCTCCTGATATCTCCTTAAATGTAAACCCTAATGTACACAAACCTATTCGGAAAAGTCTGAAATTCATTGAAACTGGACTTGCTTCTATGGAATAGTTCATGTTCGTACAAAATGGAAATTTCGGGTTGTCACATCATCCCCCCGTTAGAAGGAATTTCGTCCCAAAATTAGAATTTAAGCAAACAAGAAGTTACAAACAATTAAGCGAAAAGATGAGGGTATTTCAGTTTCATCTGATCCTCGCGTTCCCAAGTGAATTCCGGTCCTCGCTTGGCGTTCCAACGAACCTTCACAATAGGGATACGGCTTTGCTTCGTCTGCTTGACCTCACGGTCCATGATCTCTACTGGTTCTTCCACGAAGTTGAGGCTCTCGTTGATCTCGATCTCGTCGACTGGGATTACAAGAGTCTCTTCGGACAGACACTTTTTCAACTTAGATACGTGGAATGTAGAATGTACGTTACGAAGTGCGTCGAGTAGGTCGAGTTTGTAATCTACGGGGCCGACTCTTGCAAGAATCTCGAAAGGCCCTATGTACCTCGGATTAAGCTTCCCACGCTTGCCGAAGCGTATCAAGCCCTTCCAGGGTGAGACTTTGAGAAGGACTCGGTCTCCCACCTGAAATTCCAAAGGTTTTCTTCTTTTATCAGCGTAGCTCTTCTGTCGGTCTCTAGAGGCTTTTAATCGTTCACGGATCTGAGCGATTTTCTCTGTCATTTCCCGAATGATCTCCAGACCGGTGAGAGTATTGTCGGAAGCTTGCCCCCTGGCTAATTGGGTATCACCCACCTCAGCCCAGCATAGAGGAGATCTGCACTTTCGGCCGTAGAGGGCTTCAAATGGAGCAACCTTGATGCTCGTGTGATAACTGTTATTATAGGAAAACTCGAAAATGGGTAAATGAGTATCCCATACCGTCCCAAAGTCAATCACACAGGCTCGCAACATATCTTCCAGTGTTTGGATGGTCCTCTCACTCTGTCCGTCGATCTGTGGATGGTAGGTCGTGCTCATGTCCAGCCTTATTCCTAAGGAATGTTGTAGTGATTGCCAGAATCTTGAGGTGAACCTACTATCTCTATCGGAGATAATGGACATAGGTACCCCATGTAGCTGTACGATTTCCTTAATGTATGTTCTCGTAAGTTTCTCCATCTTGTTAGTTTCTTTGATAGGCAGGAAGTGTGCAGACTTGGTCAATCTATCGACGATGACCCATATGGTATCAAGTCCACCCGTTGTCTTGGGCAACTTGGTTATGAAATCCATAGTGATCTGCTCCCACTTCCATTCCGGAATCTCTGGTTGTTGCAATAAACCAGAGGGCTTCTGGTACTCGACCTTAACCTTGGCGCAAGTAAGGCATTTACTTACGTAGGTAGCAATCTATGCTTTCATATTAGGCCACCAGTATAGCTTTTTAAGATCCAGATACATCTTATCTGAACCTGTGTGGATGGAATACCGAGTGTTGTGCGCCTCGGTCATGACCAAGTCTCGGAAACCACCGTGTTTCGGTGTCCAGATCCGGTTCATGAAATATAAGGCTCCGTCACCCTTGGCTTATAAATTCTTGTCCATTCCTCTAAGGGATTCACTCGTCACATTTTCAGGTTTCATGGCTTCAAGTTGGGCCGCCTGAATTTTCTTAGACAAGTGTGAATGGATGGTTATTGACAATGACTTGACTTTGCGACCAGAATATTCCTTCCGACTTAGGGCGTCTGCTACTACGTTGGCTTTACCCGGATGATAACGAATATTGCATTCGTAGTCACTGAGTAGCTCGACCCACCGTCGTTGTCTCATGTTGAGCTCCTTCTGATTGAAGATGTGTTGTAAACTCTTGTGGTCGGTAAAAATAGTGCTTTTCGTTCCGTACAAGTAATGTCTCCAGATCTTCAGAGCAAACACCACTGCTCCTGGTTCAAGATCGTGTGTCGCGTAGTTAACCTCGTGTGTCTTCAACTGTCTCGAGGCGTAGGCGATGACCTTACCTCGCTGCATCAGAACACACCCGAGCCCTTGATTCGATGCATCACAATAGACTACGAAGTCTTCTATCCCTTCAGGGAGGGATAGTATTGGCGTGGTGCACAAGGCTCATTTGAGCGTTTGAAACGCTCTCTCTTGTTTCTCTTCCCAGTCAAAGGCCACGCCTTTCTGGGTTAAGGTAGGGTTTTTGCTATTCGGGAGAAGTTCTGAATGAATCTGCGGTAGTAGCCAACGAGGCCTAGAAATTGACGAATTTCAGTAGGCGTCTTCGTTGCTGACCAGTTCTCAATGGCTTTAATTTTGGATGGGTCCACGTGGATTCCCTCTTCGCTTACCACGTGTCCTAAGAATTCGACTCTTCGGATCCAAAATTCACATTTCGAGAACTTCGCATAAAGTTTCTCCTTTCGTAATGTCCCTAGAACTTGTCGCAGGTGATCGCCATGTTCTTCCTTACTTCGGGAGTAGATCAGGATGTCGTCAATGAAAACGATGACGAACTGATCCAAGTAAGGTCGACATACTCTATTCATTAGATCCATGAACGCTGCAAGCGCATTGGTCAATCCGAATGGCATCACCACAAACTCGTAATGTCCGTAACGAGTTCGGAAGGCTGTCTTCGGCACATCCTCCTTTAGTACTCGTAACTGGTGATATCCGGATCTCAGATCAATTTTGGAAAAATAATTCGCCCCTTGCAGTTGGTCAAATAGATCGTCTATGCGAGGTAGAGGGTAACGATGCTTGACCGTCAGTTTGTTGAGTTCTCTATAGTCAATACACATACGGAATGATCCGTCTTTCTTCTTAACGAACAAGACCGGTGCTCCCCAAGGTGAGAAACTCGGCCTTATAAAGCCCTTGCTGAGCAGTTCGTTAAGTTGACCAGAGAGTTCCTGAATCTCAGCTAGTGCTAAGCGGTAGGGCGACTTGGCTACTGGGGTAGCTCCTGGGACTAAGTCGATTCTGAACTCGACCTGTCGTTGCGGTGGTAATCCAGGTAGCTCTTCTGGAAAAATGTCGGGGAAGTCGCTCACTACTGGGATGTTCTTTAGTTCTTTCGTTTCGAGGCTCATGTCAACGACGTGAGCAAGGAATGCATGGTATTCTTTACGCAGATACTTCTGTGCTTGAATACCTGATATAATACGAAGACTCGCACCAGGTTTGTCGCCGTAGACTATAAGAGTTTCGTTAGACGGAAGGTTTAGACGGACTGCTTTCTCGAAGCACATGATATCGGCGCGATGAAGACTTAAGCAATCCATGCCGATGATAACGTCGAAGCTTTTAATTGAGACCGGCATAAGGTCGATTAGGAAAGAATGCTTATCTAGAGTTAGGGTACAACCTAAGTATATGCTGTTCGTACTTTCAAATTTTCCATTAGCCATTTCTACTATGAATTGTTCTTTGAGTGCGTGTGGTGGTTGTTTAAGCATGCGAGCAAATTTATGGTTTACGAATTACGAAGCTTCGCTCCGGTCTACTATCGAACAGAATGCATGCATAGGAGTTATCGAGGAGGAACGTACCAGTTACCACTGTCGGGTCAGCAACTGCTTCCCCGTGGCCTATAGCTAGTACCCTCCCTGCTCCTCCAGCATTCTTCGCTTTGGGGTAGTCCCTCTTATAGTGGTCTGCTTCGCCACATCGATAGCAGGTCGGGCTCGCGCCAGAGCCAGGGACCTGGGTGATCGGTTGTGCCGGGAACTTACAGAAACGGACGGTGTGTCCTTTACTGTTGCAGTTAGAGTACTGCATTTCACGGCAGGGGCCGTTGTGGTGGAAGTTGCATTTGTTGCACTTAGGCAAACTTCCAGCATACTGTTTCCCCAGAGCAGTAGCAGCAGCAGGGGTTACCGCGACATGCACTGCCACAATTTGCGACTTTTTGGCAGTTTGCTGCTTCTTCTTTTCATCCCAGAATTTCCGCTTAGTGTCAGGGGGTTTGGATGGTTCCGGGATGGTTAGGGTGGTTGTTGTTGTAGGGGTTTTGACTCCATGGTCAATGAGTTGCTGTGCCAGTCGCTTGGCACTGTCGAAGGTAGCGGGGTTTGATGCTAGGACATTCCCTTGATACGGAGGCACTAGCCCCCATATGCACCTTTTGATCTTTTTCCCTTCAGTGGGAACCATATTGGGGCAGAGGGCCACCAGCTCGCTGAATCGGGCAGTATAAGCGATTACGTTAGTGCCCTTCATAGTCAGGTTCCAAAGTTCCTGCTCCAACTTCTGGACTTCGCCCCTCGGGCAGTATTCCTCAATCATGAGGTCATTCATCGTTTCCCAGCCCATGTCGTTGGCTATGACGAGGGTTAGAGCTTTAACGTGGCCGTTCCACCACGTCAGGGCTTTTCCCTCAAAGGTGCATGCGGCATATTTGAATTTGCTCGCAGCAGGGCATGAACAGATTTCGAAGACTGATTCAGTCTTCTCGAACCATTGCAAGAGGGCAATGACTCCGCCGGTGCCATAGAAAGGCTTCGGCTTGCAATCGGTGAAATCCTTGTAGGAGCACTCTCTCGAGCGCACAGGGGTTTCAATCGGAATTGATTCCACAGGGGTTCCACCTCTGCTGGCATCAGATGAGTGATAGTGAGCCATGGCAGTTGCCACTGCTGTAGCTACGGCAGCATTCAGGGCTGCAGTATCGATGACCGGAGGCGGAGGAGGTGGTGGAGGTGCAGGGTTATTCCTGGGAGCTTTGCAAGGAGGCATCTTTCAGCTATAAGTTTATAAAGATAAGAAAAATGGTAAGAATCAATTTGTAAGCAACCTGAGAGTGACACATGGACTAACTAACCATAGCCCATCAGTTGAATGAGTGTTTGAGATCACAACAAAGAATATTAGTAGGAAACACAAATGTACAGATTTTTCCCACAGATTCGATAGATGTCAATAATACTGGTATTACTGATGTAATAAGTTCAGGGAAAATCGACCTATCAGTAGGTCTTACATCATACCATACAGAAAAGTTTGACAGTTCTTAGATTCCTAAACAGAGTACTGAAAGTTAGGAATATTTTACAGCCAGGTGCTACTTAGAGCACAGATGTTAAAGGCTATTCCTTAACCAAAAGACAGAGATGTACTAGACATCATCTAACGGCGATGGGAATTCCTCGGGCGGGCCCTGAGGTCGGAGACTTGATGAAACACCTCTTGAAGGTGTCGCTCCTGAGCCCTCTGACGGGCTCGAAGTTCCAAGACTTCAGCTCGGGAGGCAGCCAGCTGTTGCTGCAGGGTTTCATTGGTTCTCCGGGTCCGTTCCATGTCTTCTTCAAGACGGCGGATGCGGACTGTGTTGACACCAGAGTTGGCATCAATCTCCATGACCCGGTCGATGGCTGCTCGACCTTGCTCAACATTACGAGCTATTCTGTGGATAATGATGGGCAGAGCTTGGTCAGCAGAACCACCTTCACTGACGTTGTAAAAGCTTCAGTCCCCAAAGTATGGTAAGGGTTGACCCTGTTCATCACTCCAACGATTCAAGTTGGTTGCCCACAAGGGAGTAGGACCTGGAAAAGCTGGTCGGGGGTTGTTGTTCGGGGCTTGACCTACTAGCGGTAGGTTGTTGACTTCAGGCTCGGAGTCAGATCCATCAAAAAAGCCTTCTGCGAGGTGATCATCCAAAGGGATTGGATGCTCATCTTCGGGCTCTTCTTCGATCCACCCGACATTGCCTTCATTTGGAAAGTACGGGTCGCCGTGATGGAATCCAGCCATCTAAATCTACAGGAGAAGAGAGGTATAAGAATATAGTATACATGTAACTAGTAGCACAAAATACACCTATAGTATTTTAAGTTTAAGTTCTACTGATCTTCTTGTGGTATTGTTGGTAAGTTTTTAGAATTGTTAACACATCACAACCATTCTAGGGCATATGCTAATCACTCCTAGGACCAGCATAGTTGATCAGGCTATGCCATTTCTAGGACTAACCATACATCCCCGAGCTCACTTGTGATATTTAACAATTGTAATACTTTTGTTCTTGTCATGGTGACACTGATTTTAGTATGAATGCAGACTAGTATACTTAATTAAATACTTTAATATTTAAAGTATAGACTCTGGGTCAGAGTGCATTAATCCCTAATGGGTTTATAGTTTAGTATATCTTTTATGGGTTGATATACTTGATTCACTATAAACAATGCTCTGATACCAATCTGTCACACCCCAAAACCAAGAACGGCGGAAACGTTCTGGGGCGGAGGACGTCATGTACAGTATCACAACACAGTAAATGTAAATAAGCAAACAACATCATCCATTGCATTAAATATATAATTTTAATACAAGCGTGTTCCGTACAGTTTTAGACACCAAAAATATAATGTAAATCAAAATAATATGATGAGTCTTGAATGCGCTCCATCTTCTCAAAAGCTGGCATCGGTACCTGTCTACTGATGACCTGAGAATACAAGTTATTTTGAAAGAGTTTATCAGCATTAAGCTGGTGAGTTCATAAGTATTTTAGTGTCGGTGTTTGTTATCAAAACATTTGAACGTGTCTCAAGTATAAGTTTGTTAAATGTATCGCCGGTAACAAAGATTAAGTCTATTAGGGTTATGCTAGCCATTGCTGCATTTCATGATTATGAAATATGGCAAATGGATGTCAAAACAACTTTTCTTAATGGAAAGTTGGCTGAGGATGTGTACATGAATCAGCGAGAGGGTTTTGTCAGTGCAGAGTACCCTAATAGAGTATGCAAGCTTGAGAAATCCATTTATGGATTAAAACAAGCATCTCGTAGCTGGAATCTTTGTTTCGACGAGAAGATCAAAGAGTTTGGCTTCTCGAGAAGTGAAGATGAGTCTTGTGTGTATGTCAGAGCTAGTGGGAGTATAGTTAGCTTCTTGGTAGTGTATGTGGATGACATACTACTTATAGGAAATGACATCCCAACCTTGCAGGAGGTTAAGTCCTGGCTTGGGAAGTGCTTTGCTATGAAGGACCTAGGGGAGGCTGCCTATATCCTAGGGATAAGGATATTAAGAGAAAGGAGTAAAAGACTAATTTGACTTAGTCAGAGTACCTACTTGGATAAGGTGTTGAAAAGGTTCAACATGTAGAATTCCAAGAAAGGAGATTTACCGATCCAAAGCAATGCCAAACTGAGTAAGATTCAGAGTCCGAGTACAGAGGCAGAGATAGCTGAGATGAGCCAATTACCGTATGCTTCCGCTGTTGGCTCGATGATGTATGCTATGACTTGTACCCGCCCTGATGTGGCCTTTGCTTTGAGCATTGTCAACAGGTATCAAGGGAACCCTGGCAAGGCTCATTGGACCGCGGTAAAGAACATTCTCAAGTACCTGCGGAGGACTAAGGATTGGATTCTTACCCTTGGTGGGATTGATTAGTTGAGAGTATTAGGGTATAGTGATGCTAGTTTTCAGACTGATAGGGATAACTTCCGCTCTCAGTTGGGCTGAGTCTTTACCTTAAATGGAGGGGCAATTTCTTGGAAGAGTTCCAAGCAGGAGACGTTGGCTGATTCGACTTATGAGTCAGAGTATATAGCAGCGAGTGAAGCAGCGAAGGAGGCGATATGGCTGAAGAACTTCATCGAAGACCTTGGAGTTGTACCAGCTATTAAAGAACCTATGGAGATTTTCTGTGACAACAATAGTACGGTTGCCTTAGCCAAGGAACCAAGAGATCATGGAAGATCCCGACACATTGACAGAAAATATCCCTTCATAAGACAAAAGATTGAAAAAGGACTCCTCGTGGCAAGGAGGATATCGTCGGATGAGAATCCTGCAGATCCCTTTACGAAGGGACTGACGAGGGATAAGCATTTTCAGCATGCGAGGCGCATTGGGCTGAGGGACGATATTAGTTTTACAGATTAGATAATTTTCCTGAAACTTGTAAAATGTAATCGACGTTTGATGATGAATAAAATTTGTGATTTATTTATGAGTAAAGTGTTACTGTCATTGTCAATTATTTACTATTGTTTCAGTTTTGCATGTTTTGACTTCCAGAATAATTAATTTATTCAAACCCCCCACAGTCGGTCAAACGTCGGAAGTAGGTATGAATCAAGATTGTCATGAATTGGGTTTGTAGATGGCTAATGGTGTTTAGACATGGCAATGGTTGCTGCAACGTTCATGAGTACTCATAAGTTATGAGTATTGGTATAAACCCACGCTCACTTGTATCACTTCATGGAATTTATCTCGAGTGATCGTGAGACGATAATATCATATAAGTCTTCAAACCTAGAGATATGAGTTGTTACCTATGTGTTGGTTGTGCATTGATTGCACGTAAATGCATCAGTAACTTGATGTCATAAAACGTGTCTTTGTGTACAATTCAACAAATAGTAGAACAAGCATATGAGTCGAAGTTTATCTGTTCCTTCTAGAAACAGAAGCGATATCTGGGCCCCTCGATGATTTTGTGTTGACCCATGTACCGGGCCCGGTCAGAACTAAACTGATGTGTTCAGTAAAGTTCTTTGTCAGACAAATCGGAAATCGAGAAACAACTGCCAGACAATAAGCGAGACATAGTTCCATGTGTTTGTCCGACTGATATCATGAGAACAGAGGATTATATGATCACTTGTCTTAAAATGGCGCTTCATAGTTCAACAGAGTTTTCGAGAGCTACGATTGCTGGTTGGTTCCTGAAGTTATATAGGCAAATACAGTTATTAGACTTATCCAAGTGGGAGTCTGTTGGATAAGGTGTCTAAGTGCATAACTTACTTGGTATACACTTGACCCGACCCGACATGGTCCATTTGGGTTGCACTTCACCCGAACTATTTATGGATAATTTTATGAGAGTTATACACATATGTTTCTTAATATATATAAGTTATAATATATTAATATGAAGTTATGTTATTTAATTAGTCTTAGTCTTAAATTAATTATGAATTAATTTAGAGATTAAAAGGAAGACTAATTAGATGATAGGCTATTGGTTTTATATGGTGTGGGCTAACACTCATTTGTTAATGGGATAGGCTTATATGGAAGTCCATGGATGATCCATGGAGCTTTTAACCCATGGATCCTTGGAAAAGGAAAGGTCATGGGTTATTAGGGTTTCACCCTAACCATGTACACTATATAAGCATGCTTATGTTGCATGAAATAGCCACTAGTGTGTGTGTGCTTGTGTGTGGCCGAAAATTACAAGTGTGTGTACACTCTCTAAAGGTTTCCAAGTGTTTGTGGTGATTTGTGATTTCCATTTGAGGCATTCACATTATTGGTGCTTGGCTCTCAAACTCCAAGGAATCAATCTCATCAAAAGGTATGTAATATCATCTAACTCTTTTAAGTTTAAAAGTTCCCCATGCCATGTTAGATAAGTTATGAACCTTGGAAAAATTATTATTTTCCATGTATTAGACAAACATAGATCCAAGGTTTATTAGGGTTGCATGCACACTTAGGAAGTGTTAGATTGCTCAAAACCCAACATCAAGATGATAAGGGAGGTGGAAATGAAGGCTTAAGGTCCTTCAAATAGGGTACAAACACTGAAAATTAGGGTTTTCACACTCATCTCCGAATCGTAGATTTGGGGTCCACCAACTCGTTGAGTAGACTCTAAAAGTCACGAAGCCCTTTTAACTCTCTACTCAGTGAGTTGGGGTCTCCAAGTCATCGAGTTGCTCTTCAACATGAATATAAATTAATTAAATATAATACCTGGTAGTTGCAATGTTACAATTCTCCACCACTAGAATCAGATTTCGCCCTCGAAGTCATCCTCCGGAAACAACTCTTGGTACTGCTCCCGCATCTCGGACTCTGGCTCCCAAGTCCACTCAGATCCCTTCTGATGCTACCACTAAACCCAAACCAAGGGAACTTCTTTATTCATCAAGACCTTCACATTCCTATCCATGATCGCTACTGGCTTCTCAATGTAGTTCAGGCGATCATCAACCTGAATGTCCTCTAAAAGGAGCACTGTCGTCTCATCGGCTACACACTTCTTCAGGTGGGACACATGGAAGGTGTAATGAATCTGGATCAATTCCATAGGAAGCTCTAACTGATAAGCTACCTTACCCACTCAAGCGATCACTTTGAAAGCATTGATGTATATAGGGCCCAGCTTGCCCCGATTCCTGAATCGGGTCACCCCTTTCCACGGGGATACCTTCAGGAGGACAAAATCTCCAACCTGAAACTCTAGCTCTGAACTTCGCCAGATGGGGTAACTCTTGTAACAACTTTGGGCCATCAGTAACCTCTGTCGGACCTGCTGGATCGGCTCTTTCGTCTTAAGCACTTTATCAGTGCCCCCCATCACTATCTGTTAGGAGAAAGAGGTCATGGTGGAGATAGGCTTCGAAGCCAAGGAAAGCTTCGATCTAGGAAGAGGATAGGCGAATAGAGATGGGCGAGACCCTTGACCTATAAGTGAAACCGTCCCCGCGACTAGTCGCTTCTGGCGAAGCTTCTAGAAGGCCGACCACTACATCTTTCATATCTGTGGACGATAATGGCTTTATTCAGATTATTGAAACCGGTTCTTTGGAATAGTTGTTTTGCTAAATCTCGCTATCGCAAGAATATAGCGATCGAAGAGCGATGGCTCGGGTCTAGTTAAATACGATATGGGGAGATATGGGATACAGCTAATGTACCTCTCCCGAACAGATGGGAGTCTGGCACCTCGTCCCATATAAAATCTCTAAGGGAGCCATACCAATACTGGAGTGATGGCTGTTGTTGTATGAAAACTCATCCAAGGACAAGTAAGTGTCCAAACTTCCATTGAAGTCCATAACACATGCATGTAGCATGTCCTCGAGTGTCTGAATCGTTTGCTCGCTCTGCCCGTCTGTCTTTGGGTGATATGCCGTACTGAAATGCAACCGGGTACCCAACTCCTCATGAAATTTCTTCAAGAAATTGGATGTAAAACGCACATCCCGATCAGACACTATCGATGTGGGCACCCCATGCCGTGCAACCTCCTCTCGAACATAGATCTCGACTAATTTCTCTGCAGAAAAACTCTCGCTTATAGCCAAAAAGTGAGAACTCTTTGTCAACCGATCTACAATCACCCATATGGCATCAACACCTCGCACGGTCCTTGGTAATATGGTAATAAAATCCATGGAAATTTGTTGCCACTTTCACAGGGTAATCTCTAAAGGCTGTAATTGGCCATGAGGATGCTGGTGCTCCGCCTTAACCTGACGATAGGTAAAGAATCTCTTGACTACCCATGCGACATCTCTCTTCATATTGGGCCACCAATAATCCCTCTTCAAGTCCAAATACATCTTGGTGGCCCCCGGATGGATCGATAATCTCAACCTATGGGCCTCCTCCGTCAAAATATGTCGAACTCCACCCATATGTGTCACACCCCAAAACCAAGAATGGCGGAAACGTTCTGGGGCGGAGGACGTCATGTATAATATCACAACAATGTAAAGTAGTAAACAAGCAACAACATCATCCATTGCATTAATAATATAATTATTATACAAATGTGTTCTGTCAAATTTTGATAAACACTAAAGCATAAATCAAAATGAAAGATGAGTCTTGAACAAGCTCCATCTTCCTTTCTCCTTGCATCGGTACCTGTCTATGATAACCTGAGGATACAAGTAATTTTGAAAGCGAGTATCAGCTTTGAAGCTGGTGAGATCATAAGTATTTAGTGTCGTAATTTGTGTATAAGTATTTTTATGTAAGAATTTGTATATGAACTGTAAGTATGAAGATGTTTGTCAAACAATTGTAAACGTTTGAAAAATCCTAGAAATCCGTATGATTCCTATTAGTAACAAAAGGAGTCTTCTACCAAGACTTAACTGATCTCAATGTAGCCTTCTACCTAAGCAATCTAGTGTCTGTGTGTGTCTCTAGTAAGAGTGTGTATTTTCCCAAGTCCAACTACTATTAGCCAAAAATATAGTTTTCTACATTATCGTACGTCGTGTGAAATATTCACGAAGTGAATGTAATGGGAAAATGAAATAGTACTATGGTGTAGTACCGAACTACAACCGTACCAATTACCTTAAGACCAAGTTAATACTTATGAGTACTGCAACATTTGAAATAAATGACTACATCGGTACCTAACTGCCTTATTTGAGGGATAAGGTATAATGTGATGTCGAGATCCTAGACTATACGCTCCCCTATCAAAGGGATTTTGGGACCTACCCACGACCACTGCATGTATGCAAGCCGTGAGCATCCACATTACTATGATCATATATACTTGATATAACTATGACAATTGCATTGCGATTCATCAGTATAGTTAGATCCTGAACTCGTTCCATGCTATAGCACCTAGTGACGTCTGTCCTATGTATATGTAAGCGTACTCATGTAAGTGTGATCATGTAATTGTACTTATGTAAGTGTGATCATGTAATAGTATAGTGATGTACTGTAATGTTCCACGTGTGCTAGCTGTAATGTGTGTTCTCTCTATCTAGCAAGTATAGTAATGTAGTGTAATGTTATAGCTCTCATGTATGTGCTCTCTACCTAGCAAGTATAGTAATGTACAGTAATGATCTAGAAAGTAATGACTCATGAATGAACTGACTCATTGTATGATATCGCGTTCTAGTAATAGTACAGTGTAATAAGGAGTTTAAAACCTATAAAATGTTTATAAAAATCATTTGAAGGAAATTGTTTGGTAAAACGGCTAATGAGTAGCCAAATCATTTGAATGTTGTATATTAATCACATGTGATTGATGTAATAACTACCATAATTCTACTTATTAATCACATGTTCTTGATATAATAAGTAGCATGACTCTACTTGTATCCCCCCCATAAAACATTTAAAATAGTTTAAAACATTAGTTAAGGGGTATGAACTCACCTGCAGTAAGTGACTGGAATTGAACGGACTGTTATCGTAAGGAAGGATCGGGAAAGTGCTTGGTGTCAAGTGAAGACTTAGACACACACAATGATCCGAATTACATATGAAGACATATGTATATAAATAATTAGTGATTAAAACACTAATTATACAAGTATAAACATTTAAACGTGAGGAAAACACTTTTGGTCAAGTGCTAGGAGGCTAATGGGTTGCAACAAAGGAGTGCAATGCCTCTAATGGAAGTTTATGGTCAAATGACCATATGTCTTAGAGTTTACGGCCCAGGGGAGTAAACTCCTGGCCGTAAACTCTCAACAAAGCCCCTAAATGAAGTCTAACAATTATACAACTCATGTGGTGAATTGTTTCAAGGCTAAATCAAGTGTTTGGGTGCCATATTAACTCCTTTAAGGAGTTTACGGCCCAAGGACCATATACCCTTGGAGTTTATGGCCGTAAATTCCCTTGGGAGGGTGTTTATGGTGTTTTCAAGTCTCTAAATTAACTAGGAACTAATCTAGGCTTTTGTACTTGGCTTTAGAAGAGTTTATGGCACCATTTGGCACCATTTTATGGAGTTCACGGCCCTAGAACCTTTTGGGCCGTAAAATCCCTTACTCTTAGTGTTCTAAGTGTGTTAGCTAGTCCAAAACTCATTTAGGTACATGCCCAAATTGGTCTCTTGGCTTAAGGAAAGAGTTAGGGTGTCATTTGACCCCTATATAGGTGTTTACAGCCCAAGAACTTGTCTTGGCCGTAAACTCCTCAATACTAGTGATTCCTTATGATTTCCTAGGCTTTAAACACTTTAGGGTACTTGTCCTAATTTAAGTCTAAGCTTTAGGAGGTGTTTCAAAGCATTTTGGCATGTTCAAGAGAGTTTACGGCCTAAGATATTCTTGGGCCGTGAACTCCCAAACTTTGGTGATTCTAGGTTGATTTCATGTCCCTAATACACTCCTATACAAGTCCAAGGCAGTAGTACATCACGGGGGACAATCTAGGCTTGGTTTCGGCAGTTTACCACCCAAGAACACCTTGGGGAGTAAACTCCTAAATCAGATGATTTAGCTATGTAATCTATGTTATGAACACATTTAAAGCTTTCTAACACTACTAGAAAGAGTTACTCACAATTTGGGATAAAAACCCGAAGATCCGTGAGAGAGAATTTTGACTTTTCTCTAAATGGAATTCAACAAATGAACCAATTTGGTTCAGAATTCTATTTATAGTCCTGAGATATTTTTGACAAAAAATATTTTTATTCCTGGAACGAACTCTAATGTCCTAGAGTATTGGAATAACAGTGTTGCACAAAACCCTAGTGCATCCACTCTCCTAATATCTCCTTAAGTGTAATATCTTGAAAACTGCCAAACTTATACTCAAAATCTGAGTTTTCACTGTAACTGTTCTACTTCTATTGGATTCAAAGGGTTTGTTCAGAATGGAAATTTCGGGTTGTCACATCATCCCCCTATTGAAGGGAATTTCGTCCCGAAATTAGAATTTAGGCATGGAAGTATGCACGAATGATTGAGTCGTGAGGAGGAAACTTCCTAATCGATTGGTTCTAGCGCACCTAGTGAAATCGGGTTCTCGGTTGGCATTCAAACGAACCTTCACTAACTGGAGACGGCGTTGCTTTGTCCGCTTGACCTGTCGGTCGAGGGTCACTACGGTTCTAATACGAAGGCGAGGATCTTGACGAGTGGACTTACAAGAGTCCTAATGGAAAGGTATGGTTCCACGAGCGAGACGCGAAGAGTAGGATGTATGTTACTGAGTTCGCGGAGTAGGTCTAGTTTGTGCGAGACACAGGACCGATTCTGATGAGAATCTCGGAGGTCCTAACTATATTGGATTTAGCTTTCCACGCGATACGAAGCGTATTAAGCCATTCCCAGAGTGAGTTAACCTAAAGAGCTTGGTCACTCACTTGGAATTCCAAAGGTTCCTCTTCTTTCTTAACTTCCCAGTCAAGGGCCACCCCTTGCTGGGTCAAAGTCATACGGATTTCTGTAATTTGCGAGGAGTTCTGAATGAACTAAGTCGGTAGGTCGGTAAGACCTAGAACTTGGTGAATAACTGTCGGCGTCTCTAGTGTCGACAAATGCTCATCGGCTTTGACAAATTGAAAGAGTACTCAAAATTTCCCACATTACTAACAGTGTGTCATAGAAATTTGACTCTTCAATTTCAAAACTCGTGCCTAGAGAACTTCGCTAAAGTTCCTATCTAGGAAATGTTTCCATGGGTTTCCTTCTTACTACGAGGGTAGATAAATAAGTCATTACATGGAGAAATGACGAACTGATCCAAGTAAGAAAGACGTAACCCTATTCATTTAGCTCATGAAAACTATGGGCGTATTGGTCCTATCCGAAGGGTATCACTACGGACTCGAAGTGTCCGCATCGAGTTCAGGAGATAGTCTTCCGGACATATTTCCCTAACACTCGAACTGGTGATATTCGGATCTCAGATCCATTCCTGGAAGTAGTTTCTTTCCTTGTGTTTGCTCAACCGTTTCGTCTACGCGAGGTAGAGATAACGATTTGTAATGAAAAATCTTGACAGAGTCCTCGATAACCGAGGTACATACTATGCGATCCGTCGATCTCTGGAAGAATATGACCGGGGTTCTCTAGGGTGAGAAACCTAGTCTTCTAATTCTATTTTTGTGTAGTTCGCTAAGTTGTCCGGACTGTTCTTGTATCTCCGTAGATGTTTAAACTATAAGTTGATCTGTTTACGAGAGTCGTACTTGGTTCTAAGTTTGTTCACATGATGATGTGATTACTCGTAGGCTTAAGCAGTTATCCGTCCTGAAGTTCATATTAGAATTCATACATGGTTTCACAATTACAATTTCGGGTATACGAGTCGCATATAATTAAGATTGAAAAGGTAGTCGAATAACTGATTCTTCTTTAAGCTCACATCCCATCGGGGAAAAAGAAGTTAAAGTGGAATCATCAATTCTAAACCTGTAGAAGCTTGATTATATATCACTCTTATGTATACCTTCCTTAGTGATAGATCAATCGCATGAATCCTTGGATTAAACTTGACGCACTGCATGAGTGGTACTTCGGGGATTTCTTCGGAAAGAAAATAACTAAGAGGTACTCCTGGCATGAGTACTTCGGGGATTTCTTCGGAGAGAAAATAACTAAGAGGTACTCCTGGCATGAGTACTTCGGTGTTCTGATATGACCGCTTCGCTGGAAAAGTGATCTAGAAGAAAGAGATGTACGTATGAAGCTGTTTTTGTGAGGATCAAATTGAATCGAGTCGTATGGTAATGTCGGAATCATACTGAAACTTAAAGACATTAGATTTGAACATAAGACATTTACAGACAAAACACAAACATGCAACCATTAACAGACTTACAATACTTTAGACTTACAACAAGACCATTGCTTCGAATAAGATATACTACAAAAGACAAGTATACGCAACACGAGCATCCTTATACAGAAAGGATCTCGCAAAAAGATAAGACTCTAGTTGCACTAGTTATGGATAGTTTATAAGTCTGTTACAACAACACACCTAAGTTACATAACGAGGGGTTCCGGAGTAGGCTCTCCTGCAGCTGTGATCCTGAGAATTCTCCCATCTATGCCAGAGTTCTTTGCTGTCGGGCAATCTTTCTTGAAGTGCCCTATCTCACCACATTGGTGGCATGACTGGCTAGTACTAGCTTTGGTGACGGGATTTCGGTGCTTAGCCAGTGTTATGTGGACACGAGTGCCTTCCTCGTTACTCCACTTTGAAAAATTTCTTCTTAAATCGTTCGGCGTTATAACTAATCTTGTGTGTAGGGTTAGTCCCGATGAAAGGGACTTGAGTGATGGGTCATGCCGGTGCTCCACAGCCACGAGCATGGTGCCCTATGTTTAGGCAATTGCAACATTGCATCTCATGGCAAGCCCCATGATGAAGGAAACTACACTTACCACACTTCGGGAGTTTTCCCTCGTATGGCCTGCTCGGTATGGGAACGGCAGGGGTTTCCACTTGCTGCTGTTGTATAGCCAGCCTTTGGGATCTCTTGCGTTGTTTTCGGGCTTGAAGCTTTCGTTTCTAGTTCTCTACTTTTCGACTTTGCGAGCCTGTGACTGTTACTGTTTGGCGACTTCCTGGATGGATACCACGATTGGAAACTTCATTCCCATCAACAACATTGACTGTGCTGAGAGCGCTACTGTCACACCCCGAAAACCAAAGGCGGAAACGTTCCCGGGGTTGACTCCACGTTGAGTATCAAATCCAATGTACATAGTAATCACAGTAAACAACCATTACATTACATATATATGAAAGTTTACATTTGGTTCAAAAGTAAATTGTACAAAAGTTATACATATATCATATGAACAAAACGAGACGAGTCTTCGGAGCACTCCGTCTTCACCAAAAGATATCACCGGGTACCTGTCTAACTTGGACCTGAGAATACAAGCAGTTTGAAAATCAGCATAAAGCTGGTGAGTTCATAAGCGGTTTTGTTTTATGAAAAAGTATCGGTTTCCTTTAGTTTTCCGAAAAGGTTTGTTATCCAAGAAAATCCCATATTTTCTAATGTAAAGTAGTTAAGTTATCTTTCATTACAGTTCTGTTACCCGTTATAAGTTAACCCCAGGAAAATCCCATATTTTCCTTAATGTAAGATTGATTAATAACACAGAGTATAGTTTAATATACAAAACTATAATTTAGACGAACTGTAAATAGAAAGTATTTTGAAAACCTTGGGACTAACATCCCGAACCAGTTATAAGATAGTTCGATAAAAACCATGGGATCGCTATCCCGAAAATAGATATATGATAGATTGATAAAATCATGGGATTATCATCCCGTATAAGAGTTAGTTTCAAAACCATGGGATTACCATCCCGAACGAGATATAGACACAAAATCATGGGATTATTATCCCGAACAAGATATAGACATAAAACCATGGGATTATTATCCCGTACAATATATAGATTTAAGACCATGGGATTACCATCCCGAACGAAATATAGATACAAGACCATGGGATTATCATCCCGAACAAGATATAGATTCTAAACAAAATCCTAACTGTGAATAAGTTTATATTAATACGTATTGTGAGTCGGGTAACCATGCTGATACGACAACGAGACCTCCTTGACGTTAGTCAGACGTCGGACGATATCCAGAATTTGTCACCCCAGGCATGCCCGCCTAACTGTAGCTAGCAGTTAAGGTGTGGGATTGTCAGTCCCGAATAGATCTATTCACAAATTCCTCGCTCTCCCTCCAGGAGACTCTGGTTACACTTCCGGAGAGGATTTACTTATCATCCATAAAGGGTAGTGACTATCTCACAAGCTAGTATTAAACTATTCACGGAATTCTCATACGATACCAAACATACAAAGATTTCAAGACAGGATACAGTGAAAATAGATACATACAATGAAACTATCTGGCAAAACATTCAAATGATACGGAGATAAACTGAATCAGACATAGTTTATCTAATAACTTAATACAGATATCAGTACATGATATAAAGAGAAACATAGAATCCCAAATTATTCCCATAATAATTTGATTAGTTTGATTATTTTTCTTAACTAAAATCCATTTAGTTGTAATCGATAAATCATTCCTTATGCTCAACATAATACATAAGGAGTAAAAGAGTTTATAAATTTGCCAGATAATATTTGAAACATATTAATGTTATAATTCGAAAACAGTTATAGTTATGCTTGTATTCCCCCCCCCCCCCCTGAAAACATTGAAAAACACGGAAGAAGGCGTAGGGGTATGAACTCACCGGACGAGAAATATGACGATTCGGATGCTAAGAGTTGACTCGGGACTTGTAAATACACGAGGTTCCTAATTATAATGTAAAGATACACATTTGCATCTAATTAGGACTTAGTTTATTTATATGTTAGGGACACTTGCTTCAAGTCGCGAAAACACTCTTATACAAGTGTTTGGAGGGACCCGGGTGGCGTTTAAGAACGTGAAATGACACTAGGGACTTGGGACTTGAGTTTACTCCCCATGAGTAAACTAATATAAGAGTTTTTGGTCTAAAACACCCATTCCCCATGAGTTTACGGCCGTAAACTCATGGTGGGGGTGGTTTATGGTGCTAAATGACTTCAAACACTTAGGGGATAATTTCTAGACTTGGTTTAAGGACTTGGAATGATTTCAAAGCATCAAATAGACCCTCTTATGGGAGTTTATGGCCTAGCATGGCTTCATGGCCGTAAACTCCTATTTTCTCATGAAAATGGTGTTAAATGGAGCTAGAACAAATCACATGTGATTAATAGAATTATTCCAAGACCTAACATGAGTTTGTATGGGACATTTGAGGGGTTTATGGAGTTTACGGCCCATGAGACCCCCCTCATGGTCGTAAACTCTTCTATAGGGTGATACAAAGTGTTTTAAGGCCTAAAACTTGCATGGAAGGGCTTCTAAAATTCATCTAAAGGCTTTAAGGGTGTTTAGTTAGCCTTCTAACACCATGAATCAAGGAGTTTACGGCCCAAGCACAAGCCTTGGCTGTAAACTCTTAGAAATCCCTCAAATAATGTGTTTAAGGTCCTTAAACTATTTTTGGTTGGTCCTATGATTTATTCCAAGGCTTTTGGTGGTGTTGGATGGCTTTCTAACACCTTAGAATTGAATTTATGCCATGTTTTGAGGAGTTTACGGCCCAAGCACATTCCTTGGCCGTAAACTCACTTAAATCCCCCAAAAATCATGTTTCAAGCGTCCAAATGCTAAAACCAATGTTCTATAATTCATATCTAAGCCATACTAGTGACTTGGAAGGGTTTAAGGTCAAGAAAACCCCTTAAATATGAGTTTACGGCCCAAGCTTGTGCCTTGGCCGTAAAATCCTTCAAAGTCTTCAAAATTCATGTTTTAAATGTTCTAAGTCCATATCTTGAAGTCCTATAGCCATATCTAAAGTCCAAATGAGTTTAGGAAGGAGCTTAAGGGCTTAAAACCCTTCAAATTGGTGTTTACGGCCTAGGCAGCCTCCTGGGCCGTAAACTTATATATGTTGTCCCATTTCATGATTAAATGCCGAATTTGGAAGCCAAATATTCTATAGATTAAGGCTAGGAAGGTACCTTAGGGATTTGAGGCCTTAAAATTGAGTTTTGGACCCTTAATCTTTGGATTTAGGAGAGAGGTTAGAGAGAGAGTAGAGAGAGAAGGAAAAAAGCTTCAAATGAAAGGTTAAACACGTTTATATAGTTCCTAAAACTTGGACACGGTGGAATTCTACCCGATACTGGCCTTAAACGAAGCTTTAGGTCGCACCCGATTGAGTTTCCGTCACCCGACGAGGATATTTCTAAAACTTATGAAATAAATGTTTTGGGCTAAATTCATGAGTTCCTAAATGATTTGGACCCTCATTGAATGATAATAAACATATAATTTTAGTTAACTAAACCCAAAAACGATATCAGGACATTTCGATCTCCGACGAGTTATGCGGGTAGAATGGGTTTTCGGCGATGAACAACTTCGGGTTGTTACAGCTATGGTGCGCAAGGACCGCGGTTACGACAGCCACCACGGCAGCTATAACTGCTGTTTGAAAGGTAGCGGCGTCCATAGGGAAGGCGGAGGTTTCGTCGTTCGACTGATTGCTTCCGGATGACGACATGATTCTATAACACGAAAGATAAGGGTTTTATGAGCGATTCTGGTTGACCCTGATGTACTTAGATTGTTCATGTAAAGAGTACGACTATGTTCTCGAAATTTTGACCTACATCCCCATGATGCAGTCTTAGTACGGAATGGAAGTATGTTCGCGAAGGTTTGACCTACATCCCTATGATGCAGTCCTAGTAATGAGTAGAAGTAAGTTCGTAGAATGGTCTCAAGATGTTTGTCGTTCGAGCCGAGGTATCGTGGGTTGGTGAATAACAAGATCCAACCACTGAAAGAGACTTGGAAATGTCTCCGAAGATAAATCACTATAGTCCAATGACTTGACTAAAGCATGTTTCAGATAGACCCCAATGAAAGTATGATAAGAGTACTTGCATGAAGAATGACACAAAAGTTAGCTGGCTGTCAATATCTTTGATATTCACGATGTAAGGATTCTGGAAAATGACCTTGTAAAGGTCTTACATCATATCCACAGAAGATAGTTCCTGACAACATAAAGACCTAACTAAAGTACTTACGGTAAAAGATAATTTCATAGAAAATGCCACATCGGGCATAGACAGAAAACACGAATCCTTTTTAATAAAGAAATAAAGTAAAGCGTCTACTACTGGCGACGGTCATCCCTCTGGTGAACTCTAAGTTCAGCCAATTGACGTTCCATGTCCAGTAGGTGTCTTTCATACACCCTCTGGCGTACTCGGAGCTCTATGACTTCGGCTCGTGATTCAGCCAGTGCTTGTAGCAGGGTTTCATGTGTCACACCCCAAAACCAAGAACGGCGGAAACGTTCTGGGGCGGAGGACGTCATGTAAGGTAATCACAACACAGTAAATGTAAATAGGCAAACAACATCATCCATTGCATTAAATATATAAATTTAATACATGTGTGTTCTGTAAAATTTTAGACACCAAAAATATAACGTAAATCAAAATAACAAAATGATGAGTCTTGAGTACGCTCCATCATCTCAAAAGCTGGCATCGGTACCTGTCTACTGATGACCTGGGAATACAAGTTATTTTGAAAGAGTTTATCAGCATTAAGCTGGTGAGTTCATAAGTATTTTAGTGTCAATGTTCATTGTCAAAAACGTTTGAACTTGTCCCAATGTATAAGTTGTAAAAATGTAAATAAATGTTTAAAAGTATTTGCAAAAGTTTGAATCTCTCAGAAAATCCTATATTTTCTATAATAGTAACCTTCTACCAAGGCTTAACTGTTTTGTAAACTCGTCTGTTGTAAAAGTGTGTGATTACCCAAGTATAACTATCATTTGATAAAATATAGTTTGTACATTAATGCTTAAGTGAGATTATCACCAAAATATGTAATGGGTAAATCATTGTAGTACTGTAGTTTTGTATAATAAGAACTACTGTTGTACTAATTACTACTACCTTAAACCGGATTTATATTAAGGTATAATGTGATAATTGCACCATACTATCGACTGATAACAACGACATAAAGAACGGTCGTAATAACGGAATGACGTTTGGCACCCGCAGACCTGCAGGTCCGGCTGTAGCTAGCAGCAAGGTGTAGGATAGTCAATCCAGTATAGATCTATACGCAAACTCAACGCTCTCCCTCCAAGAGAATTCTGGCTACAACTCGGGCCATGACATTTAAGGCATGCTCCGATACAGTGGATCACATTTGTTATCGTATTCTTGCATGTGTGATGAAATGTTTCTTGTTCTAGTATTGTTGTATATGTTCTCGTAGTATAGTTGTATATATTCTCTTCCTAGTATAGACTCATGAATGAACTGACTCATTGATCTAGCAGTTGTAATAGTTTGATTCTGTGTTACCCCGATGGTAACTTGTTAACAGTGCGTTTAGTACATATGATTATGGAAGTACTTTCATGTCTATATATGTATATTTGATATATAATTAATATGGAAACGACCTTCGGATGGTCACCCAAAATCCTATCAGACCACATCCAAATCGAGGAAAAGGAAACAAGGTGGATAGCCTTCCTAAGTCCTTTAAACATTATTTATACGTCTATACATATATGGGCATGCAATTTGTAATATAAAAGCATAAATAAGTATTTATAAGGCATTTGAAACATAAGTATTATTTTTAAAGAAAGATTGACTTGATGTCAATCTATAAAACCATTTGAAGGTGTAGATTTGATTAAAACAGTTTAAGTATAAGGAACATTTGCTTAAATCACAGTTGCAGTGTAAATTCGAAAAGTAAATGGGTTTGGAAAACATTTAGAAGTAAAACAGTTTGATTGATAGTTTGAATAGTGATAAAACCACTGATTTCCCTAGTTATTAATCACATGTGATTTGTACAATCACAGGTGATTGAAACAATAACTATAAGTATTTAACTTGCATTCCCCCCCTTTTGAAAGCATATAAAAGCATTTAGAATATTTAACAGGTTGATTAAGGGGTATGAAACTCACTTGATTGATTGAGGAAAGCGAGATGGAAAACCGGGCAGAGTTTCGTCTCGGAAAACGGATTTTTCTCGGGATTCTCGGGAATCTCGGGAGTAAAATCGACCCTCGGGACTTGAGCAAAAAGACCAGAGCTTCGGGTTATAACGGGCACGGAAAACGAGACAAAGTTGTGAGAGAGAGGAGAGAAATGAGCAACATTTTCGGAAAGCCTCGCATCCTATTTATAGGAAGGCTGAACCGCCTCCGAACGCGGGGCGTACGCTCGTACGCAGCGCGTACGCGTACGTCATGCATGACCGAAGCCTCGACTGCCTCGGTTCGGATGGGACGGGTTGTTGGGTACGCGGGTCGGATGGGACAGCGGGTCGGACGGGACAGCGGGTCGGACGGGTCGGAGCTTCGGACGGGTCGGACGGGTTAGAACTCTTCGGATAGTGCGATGTGGACGATCCGAGACCCTCGATCTTAGTACGCGGGGCGTACGAAGGTACGCAGGGCGTACTTCGGTCCAATCCGATGACTCCCCTTCGGATATTACCGGGAATTTATAATTAAATTTATATTTATTATAAATAAACTTCAAAAATTCATATCTCCCTCATACGAACTCCGTTTTTGACGTTCTTTATATCCTCGCGAAGGTGAGACCATGATCTACGACTTTCGTTTAGATTCCGTTGGCTAATTCCGAAATTATTTTTATTATTTATTTATTAAAATGACGTGATTAAGGAATTTCTTCAAAATTTCATAACTTCCTCATCCGGAGTCAGATTTGGACGTTCTTTTTATGTACGCAAACCTTGATATGATTCCTATTACTTTATTTAATCCGAATAAGATTTTAGGAAGGTTACATTTTGACCTAAATTTGATCGGTTTTACATTACATTGACTCGAAATATCGGGTTGTCACATCATCCCCCCGTTAGAAGGAATTTCGTCCCGAAATTAGACTTTTAAGCAAGCTAGAATTTACAAATAACTAAGCAAAAAGGTGAGGGTATTTCAGTTTCATCTGATCCTCACGTTCCCAAGTGAATTCCGGTCCTCGCTTGGCATTCCAGCGAACCTTCACGATAGGGATACGGCTTTGCTTTGTCTGCTTGACCTCACGGTCCATGATCTCTATAGGTTCTTCCACGAAGTTGAGGCTTTCGTTGATTTCGATCTCGTCGAGTGGGATTACGAGAGTCTCGTCGGATAGACACTTTTTCAAGTTAGCTACGTGGAAGGTAGAATGTACGTTACGAAGTGCGTCTGGTAGTTCGAGTTTGTAAGCTACGGGGCCGACTCTTGCAAGAATCTCGAAAGGCCCTATGTACCTCGGATTAATCTTCCCACGCTTGCCGAAGCGTATCAAGCCCTTCCAGGGTGAGACTTTGAGGAGGACTCGGTCTCCCACCTGAAATTCCAAAGGTTTCCTTCGCTTATCAGCGTAGCTCTTCTGTCGGTCTCTAGAGGCTTTCAATCGTTCACGGATCTGAACGATTTTCTCTGTTGTTTCCCGAATGATCTCCGGACCGGTGAGAGTACTGCCAGAAGTTTGCCCCCTGGCTAATTGGGTATCACCCACCTCAGCCCAGCACAGAGGGGATCTGCACTTACGGCCGTAGAGAGCTTCAAATGGAGCAGCCTTGATGCTCGTGTGATAACTGTTATTATAGGAAAACTCGACAAGGGGTAAATGAGTATCCCATGCCTTCCCAAAGTCAATCACGCAGGCTCGCAACATATCTTCTAGAGTTTGGATGGTCCTCTCACTCTGTCCGTCGGTCTGAGGATGGTAGGCTGTGCTCATGTCCAGCCTCGTTCCTAGGGAATGTTGTAGTGATTGCCAAAATCTTGAGGTGAACCTACTATCTCTATCGGAGATAATGGACATAGGTACACCATGTAGCCGTACGATTTCCCTAATGTATGTTCTCGTAAGCTTCTCCATCTTGTCGGTTTCTTTGATAGGCAGGAAGTGTGCAGACTTGGTCAATCTATCAACGATGACCCATATGGTGTCAAGTCCACCCGTTGTCTTGGGCAACTTGGTTATGAAATCCATAGTGATCCGCTCCCACTTCCATTCCGGGATCTCTGGTTGCTGCAATAAACCAGAGGGCTTCTGGTACTCGACCTTAACCTTTGCGCAAGTAAGGCATTTACTTACGAAGGTAGCAATCTCTGCTTTCATATTAGGCCACCAGTATAGCTTCTTAAGATCCAGATACATCTTATCTGAACCTGGGTGGACGGAATACCGAGTGTTGTGCGCCTCGGTCATGACCAAGTCTCGGAAGCCACCATGTTTCGGTGTCCAGATCCGGTTCATGAAATATAAAGCTCCGTCACCCTTGGCTTCTAAATTCTTGTCCATTCCTCTAAGGGATTCACTTGACACATTTTCAGATTTCATGGCCTCAAGTTGAGCCGCCTGAATTTGCTTAGTCAGGTGTGAATGGATGGTTATTGATAATGACTTGACTTTGCGACCAGAATATTCCTTCCGACTTAGGGCGTCCGCTACTACGTTGGCTTTACCCGGATGATAACGAATATCGCATTCGTAATCACTGAGTAGCTCGACCCACCGTCGTTGTCTCATGTTGAGCTCCTTCTGATCGAAAATGTGTTGTAAACTCTTGTGGTCGGTAAAGATAGTGCTCTTCGTTCCATACAAGTAATGTCTCCAGATCTTCAGAGCAAACACTACTGCTCCTAGTTCAAGATCGTGGGTCGTGTAGTTAACCTCGTGTGTCTTCAATTGTCTTGAGGCGTAGGCGATGACCTTACCTCGCTGCATCAGAACACATCCGAGTCCTTGGTTTGATGCATCGCAATAAACTACGAAGTCTTCTATTCCTTCGAGAAGGGATAGTATTGGTGCGGTGCACAAGGCTCGTTTGAGCGTTTGGAACGCTCTTTCTTGTTTCTCTTCCCAGTCAAAGGCCACACCTTTCTGGGTTAGGGTTGTAAGAGGCTTCGCTATTCGTGAGAAGTTCTGAATGAACCTACGGTAGTAGCCAGCGAGACCTAGAAATTGACGAATTTCTGTAGGAGTCTTCGGTGCTGACCAGTTCTCAATGGCCTTAATTTTGGATGGGTCCACGTGGATTCCCTCTTCGCTTACCACGTGTCCTAAGAATTCGACTCTTCGGATCCAAAATTCACATTTCGAGAACTTCGCATAAATTTTCTCTTTTCGTAATGTCCCTAGAACTTGTCGCAGGTGATCTCCATGTTCTTTCTTACTTCGGGAGTAGATTAGGATGTCGTCAATGAAAACGATGACGAACTGATCCAAGTAGGGTCGGCATACTCTATTCATCAGATCCATGAAGACTGCGGGCGCATTGGTCAATCCGAATGGCATCACCACGAACTCGTAATGTCCGTAACGAGTTCGGAAGGCGGTCTTCGGCACATCCTCCTCTAGCACTCGTAACTGGTGATATCCGGATCTCAGATCAATCTTAGAAAAATAGTTCGCCCCTTGCAGTTGGTCGAATAGATCATCTATGCGTGGTAGAGGATAACGATTCTTGACCGTCAGTTTGTTGAGTTCTCTGTAGTCAATACACATACGGAAGGATCCGTCCTTCTTCTTAACAAACAAGACCGGTGCTCCCCAAGGTGAGAAACTTGGCCTTATAAAGCCCTTGCTGAGCAGTTCGTTAAGTTGACCAGAGAGTTCTTGCATCTCGGCTGGTGCTAAACGGTAGGGCGACTTGGCTACTGGGGTAGCTCCTGGGACTAAGTCGATTCTGAACTCGACTTGTCGTTGCGGAGGTAATCCGGGTAGTTCTTCTGGGAAAACATCGGGGAAGTCGCTCACTACTGGGAGGTTCTTTAGTTCTTTCGTTTCTAGGTTCGTGTCGACGACGTGAGCAAGGAATGCGTGGTATTCCTTACGCAGGTATTTCTGTGCTTGAATACTTGATATGATGCGAAGACTTGCACCGGGTTTGTCGCCATAGACTATAAGAGTTTCGTTAGACGGAAGGTTTAGACGGACTGCTTTCTCGAAGCACATGATGTCGGCACGATGAAGGCTTAACCAGTCCATGCCAATGATGACGTCGAAACTTTTTATTGAGACTGGCATGAGGTCGATTGGAAATGAATGGTTGTCTAGGGTTAGGGTACAACCTAAGTATATGCTACTCGTATTTTCAGTTTTTCCATTAGCCATTTCTACTGTAAATAGTTCTTTGAGTGCGTGAGGTGGTTGATTAAGCATGCGAGCAAATTTATGGTTTACGAAGCTTCGCTCCGCTCCACTATCGAATAGAATGCATGCATAGGAGTTATCGAGGAGGAACATACCGGTTACTACTGTTGGGTCAGCAACTGCTTCCCCGTGGCCAATAGCTAGTACCCTCCAGCATTCCTCGCTTTGGGGCAGTCCCTCTTAAAGTGGCCTGCTTCGCCACATCCATAGCAGGTTGGGCTCGCGCCAGAGCCAGGGACTTGGTTGATAGGTTGTGCCGGGAACTTACAGAATCGGACGGTGTGTCCTTTCTTGTTGCAGTTAGAGCACTGCAATTCACGGCAGGGGCCGTTGTGGTGGTAGCTGCATTTGTTGCACTTGGGCGAACATCCAGCATACCGACTAACCGGGGCAGTAGTAGCAGCAGTAGGGGTTACTGCGGCATGAATTGCCACCAATTGCTGCTTTTTGGCAGCCTGATGCTTCTTCCTTTCATCCCAGAATTTCCGCTTAGTATCGGCGGGTTTGGAGGGTTCCGGGATGGCTAGGGTGGTTGTGGTTGCAGGGGTTTTGACTCCATGGTCAATGAGTCGTTGCGCCAATCGTTTGGCACTGTCGAAGGTAGCGAGGTTTGACGCTAGCACATTCCCCTGATACGGAGGCACTAGTCCCCAAATGTACCTCTCGATCTTCTTCCCCTCGGTGGGAACCATATTGGGGCAGAGGGCCACCAGCTCGCTGAAGCGGGCAGTATAAGCGACCACATTGGTGCCCTTCATTGACAGGTTCCAGAGTTCCTGCTCCAGTTTCTGGATCTCGCCCCTCGGGCAGTATTCCTCAGTCATGAGGTCTTTCATTGTTTCCCAGCCCATGTCGTTGGCTACGACGAGAGTTAGGGCTTTGACGTGGCCGTTCCACCACGTTAGGGCTTTACCCTCAAAGGTGCAGGCGGCATATTTCACTTTGCACGCAACAGGGCATGAACAGATTTCGAAGACTGATTCAGTCTTCTCGAACCATTGCGAGAGAGCAATGACTCCGCCGGTGCCATAGAAAGGCTTCGGCTTGCAGTTTGTAAAATCCTTGTAAGAGCACTCCCTTTAGCGCACAGGGATTTCGATCGGAATAGATTCCACAGGGGTTCCACCTCTGCTGGCATCAGAAGAGTGATACTGAGCCATGGCAGTTGCCACTGCTGCAGCTACGACAGCATTCAGGGCTACAGTATCGATGACCGGGGGCGGAGGAGGTGGTGGAGGTGCAGGATTATTCCTATTCCTGGGAGATTTGCGAGGAGGCATCCTTCAGCTAAAAGTTTATAAAGATAAGAAAGATGGTAAGAATCAATTTGTAAGCAGTGTGAGAGTGACACACGGACTAACTAAACATAGTCCAACAGTTGAAAGAGTGCTTGAAACCACAATAAGGAATATTAGAAGGAAAGCATAAGTGTATAGATTTTTCCCAGATAGATAGATCTCAAAAATACTGGTATTACTGATGTAATAAGTTCAGGGAAAAATCGACCTAACAGTAGGTCATACATCATACCATATAGAAAAGTTTGATAGTTCTTAGATTTCAAATTTTGAGTAAGGAAAGTTAGAAACATTTTACACACGAGTGCTACTTGGAGCACAGATGTTAAAGGCTATCCTTTAATTAAAAGACGGAGATGTACTAGACATCAACCAACGGCGATGGGAAAGTCCCGGGCGAGTACTGCGGTCGGACACTTGACGAAACACCTCTTGAATGGGTCGATCCTGAGTCCTCTAACGAGCTCGAAGTTCCAATATTTCAGCTCGTGAGGCAGCCAACTGCTACTGCAGGGTTTTATTTGTCCTCCGGGTCCGTTCCATGTCTTCTTCAAGACGGCGGATGCTGACTGTGTTGACACCTGAGTCGGCATCAATCTCTATGACCCGGTCGACGGCTGCTCTACCTTGCTCGACAATACGAGCTATTCTGCGGATAAAGACAGGCAGAGCTCGGTCAGTAGAGCCACCATCGCTGACGTTGTAAAAGGTTCGGTCCCCAAAGTATGGTAAGGGTTGACCCTGATCATCACTCCAGCGGTTCAGGTTGTTTGTCCACATGGGTGTAGGACCTGGAAACGCTGGTCGAGGGTTGTTGTTCGGGGCTTGACCTACAATCGGTAGGTTGTTGACTTCAGGCTCGGAGTCGGACCCATCTGAAAAGCCTTCTGCGAGGTGATCATCCAAAGGGATTGGATGATCAACTTCGGGCTCTTCATCGATCCACCCGGCATTGCCTTCATTGGGAAAGTACGGGTCGCCATGATGGATATCTAGCCATCAAGATCTATGCGAGAATAGAGGTATAAGAATATAGTATACGTGTAACTAGTAGCGCAAAATACTCCTATAGTATTTTAAGTTTAAATTCTATTGATCTTCTTGTGGTATGGTTGGTAAGTTTTTAGACTTGTTAACCTATCACAACCATTCTAAGGCATGTGCTAATCACTCCTAGGATCAGCATAGTTGATCAGGCTATGCCATTCCCAGGACTGACCATACATCCCCGAGCTCACTTGTGATATTTAACAATCGTAATACTTTTGTTCTTGTCATTGTGACACTTATTTTAGTATGAATGCAGACTAGTATACTTAGTTAAATATTTTATTATTTTAAGTATAGACTCTTGGTCAGAGTTTAATCCCCAATGGGTTTATAGTTTAGTATATCTTTTATGGGTTGATATACTCAATTCACTATAAACAATGCTCTGATACCAATCTGTCACACCCCAAAACCAAGAACGGCGGAAACGTTCTGGGGCGGAGGACGTCATGTAAGGTAATCACAACACAGTAAATGTAAATAGGCAAACAACATCATCCATTGCATTAAATATATAAATTTAATACATGTGTGTTCTGTAAAATTTTAGACACCAAAAATATAACGTAAATCAAAATAACAAAATGATGAGTCTTGAGTACGCTCCATCATCTCAAAAGCTGGCATCGGTACCTGTCTACTGATGACCTGGGAATACAAGTTATTTTGAAAGAGTTTATCAGCATTAAGCTGGTGAGTTCATAAGTATTTTAGTGTCAATGTTCATTGTCAAAAACGTTTGAACTTGTCCCAATGTATAAGTTGTAAAAATGTAAATAAATGTTTAAAAGTATTTGCAAAAGTTTGAATCTCTCAGAAAATCCTATATTTTCTATAATAGTAACCTTCTACCAAGGCTTAACTGTTTTGTAAACTCGTCTGTTGTAAAAGTGTGTGATTACCCAAGTATAACTATCATTTGATAAAATATAGTTTGTACATTAATGCTTAAGTGAGATTATCACCAAAATATGTAATGGGTAAATCATTGTAGTACTGTAGTTTTGTATAATAAGAACTACTGTTGTACTAATTACTACTACCTTAAACCGGATTTATATTAAGGTATAATGTGATAATTGCACCATACTATCGACTGATAACAACGACATAAAGAACGGTCGTAATAACGGAATGACGTTTGGCACCCGCAGACCTGCAGGTCCGGCTGTAGCTAGCAGCAAGGTGTAGGATAGTCAATCCAGTATAGATCTATACGCAAACTCAACGCTCTCCCTCCAAGAGAATTCTGGCTACAACTCGGGCCATGACATTTAAGGCATGCTCCGATACAGTGGATCACATTTGTTATCGTATTCTTGCATGTGTGATGAAATGTTTCTTGTTCTAGTATTGTTGTATATGTTCTCGTAGTATAGTTGTATATATTCTCTTCCTAGTATAGACTCATGAATGAACTGACTCATTTATCGGACAGTTGTAATAGTTTGATTCTGTGTTACCCCGATGGTAACTTGTTAACAGTGCGTTTAGTACATATGATTATGGAAGTACTTTCATGTCTATATATGTATATTTGATATATAATTAATATGGAAACGACCTTCGGATGGTCACCCAAAATCCTATCAGACCACATCCAAATCGAGGAAAAGGAAACAAGGTGGATAGCCTTCCTAAGTCCTTTAAACATTATTTATACGTCTATACATATATGGGCATGCAATTTGTAATATAAAAGCATAAATAAGTATTTATAAGGCATTTGAAACATAAGTATTATTTTTAAAGAAAGATTGACTTGATGTCAATCTATAAAACCATTTGAAGGTGTAGATTTGATTAAAACAGTTTAAGTATAAGGAACATTTGCTTAAATCACAGTTGCAGTGTAAATTCGAAAAGTAAATGGGTTTGGAAAACATTTAGAAGTAAAACAGTTTGATTGATAGTTTGAATAGTGATAAAACCACTGATTTCCCTAGTTATTAATCACATGTGATTTGTACAATCACAGGTGATTGAAACAATAACTATAAGTATTTAACTTGCATTCCCCCCCTTTTCAAAGCATATAAAAGCATTTAGAATATTTAACAGGTTGATTAAGGGGTATGAAACTCACTTGATTGATTGAGGAAAGCGAGATGGAAAACCGGGCAGAGTTTCGTCTCGGAAAACGGATTTTTCTCGGGATTCTCGGGAATCTCGGGAGTAAAATCGACCCTCGGGACTTGAGCAAAAAGACCAGAGCTTCGGGTTATAACGGGCACGGAAAACGAGACAAAGTTGTGAGAGAGAGGAGAGAAATGAGCAACATTTTCGGAAAGCCTCGCATCCTATTTATAGGAAGGCTGAACCGCCTCCGAACGCGGGGCGTACGCTCGTACGCAGCGCGTACGCGTACGTCATGCATGACCGAAGCCTCGACTGCCTCGGTTCGGATGGGACGGGTTGTTGGGTACGCGGGTCGGATGGGACAGCGGGTCGGACGGGACAGCGGGTCGGACGGGTCGGAGCTTCGGACGGGTCGGACGGGTTAGAACTCTTCGGATAGTGCGACGTGGACGATCCGAGACCCTCGATCTCAGTACGCGGGGCGTACGAAGGTACGCAGGGCGTACTTCGGTCCAATCCGATGACTCCCCTTCGGATATTACCGGGAATTTATAATTAAATTTATATTTATTATAAATAAACTTCAAAAATTCATATCTCCCTCATACGAACTCCGTTTTTGACGTTCTTTATATCCTCGCGAAGGTGAGACCATGATCTACGACTTTCGTTTAGATTCCGTTGGCTAATTCCGAAATTATTTTTATTATTTATTTATTAAAATGACGTGATTAAGGAATTTCTTCAAAATTTCATAACTTCCTCATTCGGAGTCAGATTTGGACGTTCTTTTTATGTACGCAAACCTTGATATGATTCCTATTACTTTATTTAATCCGAATAAGATTTTAGGAAGGTTACATTTTGACCTAAATTTGATCGGTTTTACATTACATTGACTCGAAATATCGGGTTGTCACATCATGGTTTCTCTCTGATCTCTCGCGAGCATCTTCTAGACAAATGGTGCGAAGGGTATGCATTCTCGCATCGGCGATAACTTCGGAAATCTGATATAGGGTTGTCCTGCCTTGAATCTCATTTCGGGCCACTCTGCGGACCAAGATTGGCAAGATTCTGTATGCTGAGCCCCCCTTGCTCAAGTCATAAAAGCTTCGGTCGCCATTTAATGGCATAAGCTGATCTTGTCCTTGGCTCCATGTTTCCAAGCATTCCACTCACTCAGGGCCGGGCCATGAAAAGCCGGACGAGGGTTAGGAATTGGAAAGAGAGCTGCTCGGGGTAGGTTCTCAACCTCTGGTTCTTCTCCAAACTAACCAGTTATGACCTCACTCAGAAGGTACTGGTTGCCGAGGGGATGGAGTCCAGCCATGTTATCTATGCGAGAATTGAGGGTAAGAGAATAATTATTAGACGAACTATCTAGATAATTATTTAGAAAACCTTCATTAGTTACATCGCTATTTGTGAAGTGCATACCAGCTATGTGTAATCTAAACAGGATAGACCTTCGAATAAGTGATCTTAACTCCAAATTCACGCAGAGTAGGGGTAAAGTAAAATTTTCACAGATTCTAAGTCTATAACATACTAATTACATATAGCCTTAGTGTATCCACTTAGCAACTATCAACTTAGTAATGAAGATCCCGTTTTAGTTCTCAAGTATAAAGTACGTAAAGTAACACCAAATACTCCTATAGTATTTTAATTTTAATGTTATGTTCTATTGTTCTCATTGTGGTAGGGTTGGTAAGATTTTAGCATTGTTGCAACCACATAATTTAACTTAGGCACATGCTAGTCAACCCTCGGATAATATAGGTGATCAGGCTATATCTTCCGAGTTTTGACCATATGTCTCTAAGCCCACTTGTGTTGCCCAACAATCATAATTCTTTTGTACTGTCCTAGTGACACTGATTTTAGTATGAATGCAGCACGTATACTTACTTAAATATTTTACTATTTAAAGTATAAACTCTTGGTCAGAGTATTTTTAATCCCTTATGTATTTATAGTTAGTATATCTTTTATGGGTTGATATACTTAATTCACTATAAACAATGCTCTGATACTAATCTCTCACACCCCAAAACCAAGAACGGCGGAAACCTTCTGGGGCGGAGGACGTCATGTATAATATCACAACAATGTAAAGTAGTAAACAAGCAACAACATCATCCATTGCATTAATAATATAATAATTATACAAATGTGTTCTGTCAAATTTTGATAAACACTAAAGCATAAATCAAAATGAAAGATGAGCCTTGAACAAGCTCCATCTTCCTTTCTCCTTGCATCGGTACCTGTCTATGATAACCTGAGGATACAAGTAATTTTGAAAGCGAGTATCATCTTTGAAGCCGGTGAGATCATAAGTATTTAGTGTCGTAATTTGTGTATAAGTATTTTTATGTAAGAATTTGTATATGAACTGTAAGTATGAAGATGTTTGTAAAAAAACTGTAAACATTTGAAAAACCCTAGAAATCCTATGATTCCTATTAGTAAAAAAAGGAGTCTTCTACCAAGACTTAACTGATCTCGATGTAGCCTTCTACCTAAGCAATCTAGTGTCTGTGTGTGTCTCTAGTAAGAGTGTGTATTTTCCCAAGTCCAACTACTATTAGCCAAAAATATAGTTTTCTACATTATCGTACGTCGTGTGAAATATTCACGAAGTGAATGTCATGGGAAAATGAAATAGTACTATAGTGTAGTACCGAACTACAACCGTACCAATTACCTTAAGACCAAGGTAATACTTATGAGTACTGCAGCATTTGAAATAAATGACTACATCGGTACCTAACTGCCTTATTTGAGGGATAAGGTATAATGTGATGTCTAGATCCTAGACTATACGATCCCCTATCAAAGGGATTTTGGGACCTACCCACGACCACTGCATGTATGCAAGCCGTTAGCATCCACATTACTATGTTCATATATACTTGATATAACTATCACAATTGCTTTGTGATTCATCAGTATAGTTAGATCCTGAACTCGTTCCATGCTATAACACCTAGTGACGTCTGTCCTATGTATATGTAAGCATACTCATGTAAGTGTGATCATGTAATTGTACTTATGTAAGTGTGATCATGTAATAGTATAGTGATGTACTGTAATGTTCCATGTGTGCTAGCTGTAATGTGTTTTCTCTCTATCTAGCAAGTATAGTAATGTAGTGTAATGTTATAGTTGTCATGTACGTGCTCTCTACCTAGAAAGTATAGTAATGTACAGTAATGATCTAGAAAGTAATGACTCATGAATGAACTGACTCATTGTATGATATTGCGTTCTAGTAATAGTTCTAGTATCTTCCTAAACTACCCATATGGTAGTTTACTAGTGATGTAACTGATATGTATGGATGCGGAGGTATACCCTTGCTACCCAAGGGTATCTGATGAACTTGAAGGGCCTTTTATGACTATATATGTACACATGATATATAACTAATATTTAAATGACTTTCGGACGAATACCCGATATCCCACCAGACCACATCTCAAGCGCAGAAAGGAAATAGGGTGGATAGCCTTCCTAAGTCTTTTAAACATTCTTATATAACTATACATATAGAGGCAAGCAATTTATAATATAAAAGCATAAATAAGTTTTGTAAAACATTTGACCAAAATTAATATCTTAAGAAAAGATCGACTTGATGTCAATCTTAAAACAATTTGAAAGCATGGGTTTGATAAAACAGTTTAGTATAAAGAAACATTTGTTTGAAACACAATTGTAAATAAGTTTGCAATGTAGTATACGGAGTAAAATGTATAGTGTAATAAGGAGTTTAAAACATATAAAATGTTTATAAAAATCATTTGAAGGAAATTGTTTGGTAAAACGGCTAATGAGTAGCCAAATCATTTGAATGCTGTATATTAATCACATGTGATTGATGTAGTAACTACCATAATTCTACTTATTAATCACATGTGATTGATATAATAAGTAGCATGATTATACTTGTATCCCCCCCATAAAACATTTAAAAATAGTTTAAAACATTAGTTAAGGGGTATGATCTCACCTGCAGTAAGTGACTGGAATTGAACGGACTGTTATCGTAAGGAAGGATCGGGCAAGTGCTTGGTGTCAAGTGAAGACTTAGACACACACAATGATCCTAACTACATATGAAGACATATGTATATAAATAATTAGTGATTAAAACACTAATTATACAAGTATAAACATTTAAACGTGAGGAAAACACTTTTGGTCAAGTGCTAGGAGGCTAATGGGTTGCAACAAAGGAGTGCAATGCCTCTAATGGAAGTTTATTGTCAAATGACCATATGTCTTGGAGTTTACGACCCAGGGGAGTAAACTCCTGGCCGTAAACTCTCAACAAAGCCCCTAAATGAAGTCTAACAATTATACAACTCATGTGGTGAATTGTTTCAAGGCTAAATCAAGTGTTTGGGTGCCATATTAACTCCTTTAATGAGTTTACGGCCCAGGGACCATATACCCTTGGAGTTTACGGCCATAAAATCCCTTGGGAGGGTGTTTATGGTGTTTTCAAGTCTCTAAATTAACTAGGAAATAATCTAGGCTTTTGTACTTGGCTTTAGAAGAGTTTATGGCACCATTTGGCACCATTTTATGGAGTTCACGGCCCTAGAACCTTTTGGACCGTAAAATCCCTTACTCTTGGTGTTCTAAGTGTGTTAGCTAGTCCAAAACTCATTTAGGTACATGCCCAAATTGGTCTCTTGGCTTAAGGAAAGAGTTAGGGTGTCAATTGACCCCTATATAGGTGTTTACGGCCCAAGAACGTGTCTTGGCCGTAAACTCCTCAATACTAGTGATTCCTTATGTTTTCCTAGGCTTTAAACACTTTAGGGTACTTGTCCTAATTTAAGTCTAAGCTTTAGGAGGTGTTTCAAAGCATTTTGGCATGTTCAAGGGAGTTTACGGCCTAAGATATTCTTGGGCCGTGAACTCCCAAATTTGGGTGATTCTAGGTTTAGTTCATGTCCCTAATACACTCATATACAAGTCCAAGGCAGTAGTACATCATGGGGGACAATCTAGGCTTGGTTTCGGGAGTTTACCACCCAAGAACACCTTGGGGAGTAAACTCCTAAATCGGATGATTTAGCTATCTAATCTATGTTATGAACACATTTAAAGCTTTCTAACACTACTAGAAAGAGTTACTCACAATTTGGGATAAAAACCCGAAGATCCGTGAGAGAGAATTTTGACTTTTCTCTAAATGGAATTCAACAAATGAACCAATTTGGTTCAGAATTCTATTTATAGTCCTGAGATATTTTTGGCAGAAAATATTTTTATTCCTGGAACGAACTCTAATGTCCTAGAGTATTGGAATAACAGTGTTGCACAAAACCCTAGTGCATCCACTCTCCTAATATCTCCTTAAGTGTAATATCCTGAAAACTGCCAAACTTATACTCGAAATATGAGTTTTCACTGTAACTGTTCTACTTCTATTGGCTTCAAACGGTTTGTTCAGAATGGAAATTTCGGGTTGTCACAATATGTGGCACCCATATCCACCCATGGAAGGTCGTAATCCCATGAATATCCGTATCAAACTCAGAATCTGCTCGATCACCCGCTCTCTCTTACGGTTCTTTGGTCTCACTGCCACCACCTAGGCCTTTTGGTTGGTATCTAAGACTTGAGTCATCACCGTCATGATCATGCACACGTCTCGGATCAGAGCACTCACTGCTCTATGACTCAGGGCATCGTCTACCATATTAGCCTTGCCATGGTGATACAAAATCTCATAATCATAGTCTTTCACTACGTCTAACCACCTCCTATGTCTCATATTAAGGATGGGCTGATCCATAAGGTACTTCAGGCTCTTATGGTCCGTGTATATCGTACATCGAACACCATAAAGATAGTGGCACCGAATCTTCAGGGTGAATACCACCGCCGCCAACTCCAAATCATGGGTGTGATACCTCGTCTCATAAGGCTTCAGCTACCTCGATGCATATGCTAACACGTGTCCCCTTTACATCAACACGACACCCATTCCTGATATAGATGCATCACAATAGACTACAAAGTCCTCCACCCCCTTAGGAAGGGCTAACATTGGAGCTTCACCCAATCTTTGGCGAAGAGTCTCAAATGAAGCCTGCTGCTCTAGCCCTCAAACAAAGGTAACACCCTTCCTGGTTAATCTGGTGAGAGGGACGACAATCTTGGAGAAATCTCTGATAAAACTCTGATAGTATCCTGCCAAGCCCAGAAAATTCTTGATCTCGGATGAGGATCTCGACACATCCCATCGCATAACTACCTTAATCCTTTTCGGGTTGACCAAAATCCTATTCTAGCTAACAAGGTGTCCTAAGAACTGCACCTCTCGTAACAAGAAATCACACTTGCAGAATTTGGCATAAAGCTTCTCCATCCACAATACTCCAAGAATCTCCCGAAGATGCTCCTCGTGTTGTTCCTTAGACGTCGTGTATACAAAAATTTTGTCGATAAACACGATTACCGACCTGTTCAACATGGGCCTGCACACACGGTTCATGAGGTCCACCAACACTGCTGGTGCATTAGTAAGTCCGAAAGGCATCACCACAAACTTATAGTTCCCATAACGAGCCCTAAAGGCCGTCTTCTGGATATCCTCCTCCTAAACTCTCATCTGATGATACCCAAATCTCAAATCAATCATGGAAAACCAAGACGCCCCCTACAAATGATCGAATAAATCATTGATCCTTGATAGTGGATAACGGTTCTTGACCGTCAACTTCTTCAACTCTAGGTAATCGATACACATCCGCTATGAACCATCCTTTTTCTTGACAAAAAGGATTAATGCTCCCCACAATGTAACATCCGGATTCCCAGGTTAGTATTCCATTATTTATTTTGAGTAAAGAAGAGGGACTCGACGAGTTAACGCCTAGACTCGTCGAGTAGGATCGCGACTGATGACTCGGATTAATGAAGGGACTCGACGAGTCAGAAAGGGTGGACTCGAAGAGTCCGTACTGGGTTCAGAAACCCTAAATCTTCCGGCATGTGCCCTATTTAATGGACCTTATAGCCCTTATTTGCGGCTACCAGTCCAAAGAGAGAAACCCTAGAGAGTTTTAACGAGTTGTGTGATAGGGAGAGCCATTTTGATCCTTTGTGTTGTGGCTTTGCATAGAAGAAGGTGATTCCAACAAGAGAAGGTCAATGGGACTTCGATTCTATGGTTTTCAAGCTTGGGTCTTCATTGTTAAGGTAGTAAATCGATCCCTTCTCCTATTTTGTACAAGATACTTGAATCTAGGGTTTTCTCTATCCCTTTATTGGCTTGAATTGATGCATATGTTTTCCTTTTGACTGTTAGACTCTGGATATGGACCTTTAGAGGTCCGGAGAGCACTATCTTTTCTGCCTTATGTTGTTCCAAGGAGGAAAAGAAACCTAGGGTGCGTTGCATGAGTGTCAAGATTTGACCTTTAGGTTATTATTGGACATTGGGAAGTCAGATCTTTAGGTTAGAAAAGCAGATCTAACCTCAGAAGGTCATTTGGGTCTTGTCATGGAAGATACAGGCCGAATCCATATGGGGACTTGACGAGTTGAGTTGGGTTGCGCCGCGACTCGTGACCAGTGGTAACCCGTCGGGTGAAGGGTTAACTGGACGAGCCAAGTAAGGATCTATGAGGATTCTTGGGACGCCTGGACTCACCAAGTGACACGAGTGCACTCGACTAGTCTGGTCAAAGTTTGACCGTTGACTTGAGTTGACTTCAGTTGACCTTAGGGTTCTAGTCAACTGATTCTAGAAGAGGGTCAGGGAGGGTTGGATGGTCTTCTACTCGCTCCTTAGAATTGAGGACAAGAGTAAGTATTGATTAGGGATGTTATCTTCATGATAGGAGGAGGCTAGATCGGGTATTCAAGCATGGGAGGCTATCCGATATCGAACAAGCAGAGTCTTTTCATTATACGTTACCTAGAGTGGTAAATATGAGTGACCGGAAGGTCTTATGTGCTATGAAGATTATGTGATATATGTTGATAGATGATATGTGATATGTATGTGTTATATTATGTTATGAGCATTACGTTACGGACCGGAAGGTCATCATGTTATTGACTAGAAAGTCAACCGTGTATGGGCCGGAAGGTCAAAAGGGTATGGATCGGAAGGTCGTTATGGGGAGGACCGGAAGGTCTACCAGGATTGGGATGGAAGTCCCCAGAGACTCATGGACCGGAAGGCGCCGACACGATCCGTACACTGAGAAGATTTATGTATTTGAGATTTTGGGATTTATGTATGTATGATAACATGTGATACAATGGATTTTCTGATATTTTATGAATGGAAGTATGTTTTAAAAATGAAAAATTGTTTTCAAAATTTACGTTGTTACAAGTTCGTATCAGAGCCTTGGTTTGAGGGATTCGGATACACCTTCGGCCGTATCTGAACTGAAATTGAGGATTTGAGGAAGTTTTTCATAAAAGAAACAATTTTTCTAAAAGGTAAAGGAATTTGAGGAAAATGGTAAGAAGCCGTGTGTATGATCAGCCAGCGCCCGAACGGTGATTTCCCAAAATACCCTTACTTTATGTGTTACGAGATATGATATGCATGTTAGAGTACGATAGGTATTCATATTAGGAATAGAGTGGCCTGATTTGTGATGCCTTAGACTAGGGGATCACTGTTGCTATGAGACGCTTCGAGAGTAAGTAGGTAGCGGTAAGGAGCTTACGAGGGGTCTACTGGAATGTAGCCTACGTGGGATAAGAAGTAGAGTACTTATGAATTGAGATCCAAGGAGGAGGAAATGGGGTGAATACTGATGTGGTGTGGACGGTAGTATAGGGCCCGTACTACTGAAACCACCAGACCAGTAAGAAGTCCAAGTAAGAATCCTTAAGGTACTATGGAGAAAGTAGGGTTGAGTTATCCACTGAGAGTATGCTCGAGAGAGTCTCTGATATTTTCTTGTCGTATTTCAGAGACATCATGGTTGGGACACGCCATAGACCAGAGACCAGCAGCGTGAGTGATGAGGAGCTTCGTCAGATGATCCACGATGAGGTGGCTGCAGCTATCCGCGTAGAGATACCGAAGATGTTTGGGTCTATTAAGACCACCCTGATTGAGACATTCGATGAGAGATATGCTGCAGTTACTGAGGTTGCAGCCGCTGCAGCTACTACGGCTGTGGCTGCTGCTAGACCTCATGGGGGTGACTCGTTGCTGTTTTGGGAGTTCAACAACACAAAGCAACCAGAGTTTAATAGGATGCAGGATCCGATCGCTGCGATGAGATGGATTTCTGATATTGAGGGGTGTTTCTATACTTGCTCGTGTCCAGAGCATTTGAGAGTACGGCTCGTGCTGAACCAGCTTCGCTTGGGGGCGAAGGACTGGTGGAAGTTTGTGTCAACGGATTTCACCCCTACCGAGCTTACTGCGGTGACCTGGGAGTGGTTCACAACTATGTTTCGTGATGTGTACGTTCCCCCAGTGGAGAGGGAAGAGCTGGCTCAGGAGTTGTTGTGCCTCATATAGGGCACTCATTCTATTACTGTGATCACCAGGAAGTTTCATGAGAGGGAGATGTTCTGCCCTGAGAAGGTGTCTACCGAGCAGACACGCATTAGCCAATATTTGAGCATTCGGAGGAGAGATATTCACGAGTTTGTGGTGAACTCGACATATTGGATGTTTGCCAAGCTTCAGGAAAATGCTTGGAAGAGGAAGATTTAGCTGGAGACTCTGGCCAGGGAGGAGGTGGAGTCTCATGGGAAGGATCGGCAACCGACATAGTCTCAGCCGGCAGCCATGCGGGCAAAGCCCGCCGATTTGAGATCTGGAGGCTAGAAGGGCCGCACTTGTGGGAAGCAGGATGAGGAGCATCTGAGAGAGATTCTCAGAGTATTGAGGTCGGAGAGGCTTTTCACCAAGTTCTCCAAGTGTGATTTCTGGTTACGAGAGGTCCAGTTCTTGGGACACCTCATTAACCAGAATGGGATATTGGTCGATCCGGCCAAGATTGAGGCGGTTATGAGATGGGAGGCGCCAAAATCCCCCACCGAGATCAGGAGTTTTCTAGGATTGGCCGGCTACTATCGGAGATTTTGTTGGATAAGGTGTCTAAGTCCATAACTTATTTGGTACATACTTGACCGGACCCGGCATGTTCCATTTAGGTTGCACTTCACCCAAACGATTTATGGATAATTTTATGAGAATTGTATACTTACGATTTATTAATATATTATAAGTTATAATATATTAATATGAAGTCATGTTATTTAATTAGTTTTAGTCTTAAATTAATTATGAATTAATTTAGAGATTAAAAAGAAGACTGATTAAATTATGGGCTATTATATTTTATATAGTGTGGACTAATACTCATTTTTTAATGGGATAAGCTAATATGGAAGTCCATGGATGGTCCATGGAGCTTTTAACCCATGGATCCTTGGAAAGGAAAAGACATGGGTTATTAGGGTTTCACCCTAACCATGCACACTATATAAAGAAGCATATGATGCAAGAAATGTGACACTAGTAGTGTGAGACTTAGTGGTGGCCGATTCCACAAGAAAGTATACTACTCTCTCAAAGTTTTCCAAGTGTTTGTGGTGATTTGTGATTCCATTTGAGGCATTCACACTATTGGTGCTTGGCTCTCAAACTCCAAACAATCAACCATCATCAAAAGGTATGTATTTCTACTAGTACTTTTATGATTCATAATCCTTATGCTATGCTAGTTAGGAAGAAACCTTGGAAATTATTATTTGCATGTATTTTAGAAGAAAACATAGATCCAAGGTTTATTAGGGTTGCATGCACACTTAGGAAGTGTTAGATTGCTCAAAACCCAACAGTGGTATCAGAGCCTAGGCTTGTTTTCTTGAATACTTGATGCAGATTGCTGAAAATCGAAGTTTATGTGCTGTCTGCACAGCAGACTCGCCGATTCCATGAAGGGACTCGACGAGTCCAAGACAAAATTCATCCAACTCGGCGAGTTGGTTCATGCACTCGACGAGTTGGAACCCTAGACAACATATCTTCGAGTTTTGGTGCTTGAATTGGTCTAGAATTATTACCTTAAACTGTTTTGGACTCATAAAACCTGTTTTTGATGTGGTAATGATGATGGTGGACCAATTTCAAAGTTATAATCAAAATTTCAAGTTTATATGTGTTCATATGATTCTTGAAATTGTTGATGTGGATGTTCATGTTCATATGAGTTTTGTTAGATCATAGGAATTATTTGCAAATTGTTTGTTAGTTAATTCTTGATCTTAAAGTGTTCTAATGGAATTCATAATTTGTCCTCAAGTTATGGAATTCCAAAAGTTTTTTATTTTAAATGTTTTTTTTAAGAAGTCATAAGTTACACTTTAGAAGAGTTTTTCTAATAAATGCTTTTATGGACTTCATAACTTGTCCTCAAGTTATGGATTTCCAAGAGACTCTTCATTAAAAGTATTAAACACTTAATTAAAACTCATAAGTTATGAATATCCAAAAGTTTATGAATTGTTCAAAACTTGCCCTCAAGTTTTGGAATTTGTAAAGTCTCACACAAACTTTAATTCCATACCCTAGAAGTTTTAAAAGTTAAAATTCTACCCTTATACTATTATAAGATTAATGGTTAATTATTATATATATGTATAAGAACAAGTCGTTTTACCGTTAGTAGGCCTCATTCACGAAGCCGGTCTATAAGGTGGGTATAAGGTTGTTTCCTATAAAATGGCAACTTAATGGGTGTCCACTCTCACCCAACGCTTGCTTGATCGGTGGAGGGTCGTTAGCCGAACGGGTAGGACAATGACTTTAAATCCTCATTAAAAGTATCATGATTATTATAAAGTAACTAAATATTTTTTATTTAATTCCCAATCTTAGTTACTTTAGGAAAAATGTGAATTTGGTGCTAGCCCATGGAATTTACACTTTGTACCTTACCAAGTCGTTGGTGGAGTGTGTGTGGTTAACCGGCACACTAACTTGGACTAGTAAGGATCACGAAGGGTGACTTAATGTTTGTCATAGATCAATGGAGCGTGTGTGGTTAACCGGAACATTGATTGGGTGATAATATTAAGGGTACCAAGTGAATTGGTATGGTTATTCACACCTTGTTTTATGATCTTCGGCATCCCAGTCACAAAATTTGAGAGGGCACACTCGAGATTGAAACATGCCATTGAAAAGTTCAATGAATCTCAAAAGATCTAGGAATTTCAAATCCAATTAAAACCTAATAAATTATTTCGTTTTTTTATGGTGGAAATTGGTGAATCGTCATTCGCCTACCTTCAAATATTTTATAGCTTGGATTACGACATCCCTCTTCCAAATTATAAAATATTGTGTTGGGTCCTAGCCTTAATATTTCATATTGGGTGTTATATTAAGGACTTTGAATCAACTAACTTGATTTTCTCCCATTATAGATGTCTGGTTCAGACAACTATGATCTTCCCAAATCTCTTGAAGATGGTGTCCCTCAACATCATGCTTCACTTCCTCTACCTCCTCCAATTATTCTCCCTCACCCACAAGTTCTTGAAAAGTTTAAAGTCACTCAATCCCTATTGGCAAGCATAGTCTATGTGTGCTCACATCTTGGAGATAAAGTCACATATTGACAAGATGGGAGAGTTGGGTGTCAAAGTCCCGTAAAAGTTGGATGTTCAATCACTTTCTTAGTAACATAATGAGTCTCTTTGGGACTACTATGAGACGGACTATGACATGACCCTTAATGGTGTTATCTATTTGCTTGGTGTTGTGTAATCAGAAATGATTTGGAACACCAGTAAAGCAAATTTGGTTAAAAGAACAACTTCCCAAGTCTACATGGACATTGACAATGGTAGCATTGGATATCTAGAAAAGGATTTCTCTTCCCAATGGAAAGGGATCGGCTATAGTCAACTCGGTTGACCAAATAGTAAAGAGAAAGGCAAATTCTGAGATAGTCTCATGTGCCATTACCAAAGGGTCCATGTGTTTTGTTGCCAAAGGAAGGGGCATTGGTTGCGAAGCTGCCCTATTCACTTGAAAGGTCATAAGGTTGATCAAGTCAAGAGGTTTGACTCTACTTCGGGTAAAGTCCACTGTCTAACTCTATTAAGTTCCTATTTGGAGATTCTTATTACATAATGTGAATGGGTCACATGCTGATGTTTTTAAGAATCAAAGAAAAGATAGGAAGCTTAGAGTAAGTATATGTTGATTCTGATTGCAAAGGTGGGTTTCGATCGCATGGTTTGGCAATCAGAATTTTGAGCTGTTGCTTAAGAGTTATAATATATTGCTTATGAATAGATAACAACAAGGTTTTCATGTGGATTGTAAGGATACGTTTTTCCGCAAAGTTTTAAAATAAAAGAAAAAAAGGTTTTTAATTTTATTTATTTTAAAAAATATCCTTACAATGGCATCTGTGGAAAAATTGTTGCTTATATGTTTCCAGTAATAGCAATATTGGAAAGTAGATTTGATTCTTTCATTTGTGGTAGTGTCTGAATTTACCAAATGAAGAAATTTTTTCATCACCCAAGTCTCAATTGGACAGAAACATGGAATCATACAAGTTGTATTGTATGATGAATGAGAATTTTCATCTTTGAAAATTAAGACTAATTCTTTGATCACATGTATATGTGAGTCAATTGAAGGATTAAGGAATTAGGTACACTGGGTGTGCGCTGGTCAAGGTCCACCACAAAGATTGATTTGTCATGATTTACTAAAGATTAGTAAATATGATTATACTTATAAGGTTAAGTATAATTTTGTAACATTGGAAAGGTTACAATGTATGACAAAACAAATGAGAAGAATCAAATTAGGCAGAAAGATAAAAGTTTCTCAAATCTGAAAGGATGGGAGAGTACTTTAGTATCGTATTTCATGATCATCTTAATGATTATGAAACCATATCACAAATTCATACTCTAAGGACGTCTTAGTGCATTGTTATGGCTAAGAAGAGAGGTCATGAATTGTTGGATTGGTTAAAATCAAGAAGATGAGTCATACTTCGTTCCAAAACAATTCTTAGAGTCATACTCCAAGATTGTAACATTGAGTGACATAAAGTAAGGTTTAAAACACTTATCAAATGTAGTGTAAAATGTTTCTAACTTTGTACATTTGAGATTGGTAAGTTGTGATGTCTTGGGTGAGACAAAGACCAACTAAGACCAATTATGTGAAGTGTTAGTCTTGATAAGAATCCGCACTATCCCTTGAATATTTGTTTTATCAAGGAATGGTTCTTGACTGGGCAAAGTTATATGTCAAGGGGACAATGGGAGCCTTAAAGATCCTGAAAGAGTTTCAAGATTTAATCAAGAGTAAAACCTGTAATTTATCACTAGCACACGACTTAAGGTTTGCAACCTATCGTGTTGACATAATTCTTATTTCTGTACCTAATTCAATAAGTTGAATTTGCATGTGAGTTATCAGAGTTCAACTTGGAAGAATTGGTGGGCCTTGTGCTACCAAGGTGACAAGAAGCTAAGACTGAACAAGTTTAATCCATGTAAGGCTGAATTTGTCACTAACCTTATCTTGTGATTATGGTTTTGACAAATTCACATGGATATGAACTCATACACTATAAAATCTAAGTGTCATAAGGTTTCTCTCCGATTCATGAAAATGATGGTGAGGAAACGCTTTCACTGAGTAGATTTTAAGTAGATAGCAATTGTGATATTTGCATTTTCAAAAGTCGTTAGTGGAGCGCCTGTGGTTAACTGGCACACTAACATGGACTTGTGAGAAATGGCAAAGGTCTAAAGAATTAAGACTATGATTACGGTATCCCTTTTCATAGTTCTGAAAAATTGTTTCGACACACATGTGAGCTATCTAAGAAAGGGTGTATGATTCGAAAATTTCAGAAGTCCAGCAGATTTCTGGAAATATGTCAGAGCTAGTGGGAGCACAAGTGTTATGCTAATAATCATCATGTTAGTGGGAGCATGATAATTGTGATTACTATTATTGCAAGCTAGCAATGTTAATTATAGAAAAACAAAAGTTTCAATTCGTGAAGTTGCAGGGGTTGAAAAATGGTTTTGCTATAATTAAGGGAGAGGAAATTATACTTCGTTTCAATTCTAAAGCTTAGATTGAGATTTTAATCATCTTTAGTCAAGAATATATATGTATGAATTTTATGTTTGAATGGTTCAACTTGAAGAAATTCTATATATATATATATATATATATATATATATATATATATATATATATATATATTGCGTTCTCAAAATTCAATTATGACTACGGCATCCCTCTTCATAGTTAAATTTTGAAAACAAGGCAAATAAAAAAATATTGTAGCAAAAGACTGGTCTAGTATCATGTCTTTATGTCAAACATCATGAATCATGTCCTATATGTTTTGGATATAGGATCGATTGCATGTGCTATAATAATCATCTTTTCTAAATTTTCCAAATGCTTAAGGCATTGAGAAGGGAAAAGTCTAGAACTGGATATGACTAAAGTGATTAAGCAATTGTCGAGGACAAATCTGAGGTTCGCCAAAGATTGGTTGCTCAGGGAAACTTGGAAGTATGATGTAAGTTGTCGGAAAGGACCGTATTGACATGTTCTGAAAAGAAGTAACTCTTGTTCGGAAGTGATAGTCAAAATGGGACTATGGAAATGTCTCCATAGGTGGAAGTTATTCAATCTATGTAAGATTAGAAAACCTTAATGCAAGAAGGATGTTCAAAGCAATGTACTTTGAATATGAGACTTCGTTTCCATAGAGTTGATCTCCTTTGGAATACTCTGTAATGACTAGTGACAAGGTTTTGGTGACTTTGTGAATAATCATTACAAGAGGAACATTGCATAAAAGTTTAAAATCTAACGGTTTTTTTTGTAAATGATATGAATCGGGGATTCTCACATTTACACTAAGGATTTGGGATTGTGAAATGAGTATCATTGGAATCATGTTCAATTGATCTACATCACAATGTAAGGATCATAGAAAAACATAGTGTGCATACTTGGAGTATGGCATAACTATTGTTTAGAAAAACAAAGTGTACATGCTAGGAGCATGTGACGACTATTGTTTTTATTCAAGTCTTAAGTTGATTGTTTGAAACATTATACAATGAATAATGTGTAATCAATATGGTGATAAATAAAAGGTGGTTCTATTTATATTCAAAAGGGTTCTGAGACCATATTGGATTCGATTATTATTGTGTTTCACTTTGCATGTTTTGACTTCCAAAATAGCTAGGTTATTCTTTCCGAATGACTAAGTTATTTAAACACTCCACAGTCGTTCATATGTTGGAAGTACGTATGAATCAAGACTGTCATGAATCGAGTTTGTAGATGGATAAATGGGTTTAGTCATAGCAATGGTTGCTACAACATTCATAAGTGCTCATAAGTTATGAGTATTGGAATAAACCCACGCTCACTTGTATCACTTCATGGAATTTATCTCGAGTGATCGTGAGACGGTAATATCATATAAATCTTCAAACCTAGAGATATGAGTTGTTACCTATGAGTTGGTTGTGCATTGATTGCACGTAAACGCATCAGTAACTTGATGTTATAAAACGTGCCTTTGTGTAGAATTCAACAAGTAGTAGAACAAGCATATGAGTCGAAGTTTATCTGTTCCTTCTAGAAATAGAAGCGATATCTGGGCCCCTCGATGATTTTGTTGTGACCTATGTACCGGCCGGTCAGAACTAAATTGATGTGTTCGATTAAGTTCTTTGTCAAAAAAATCGAAAATCGGGAAACAAACTACTGGACAATAAGTACGACGTTGTTCCATGTATTTGTCTGGCTGATATCATGAGAACAGAGGATTATATGATCACTTATCTAAAATGGCGCTTCATAGTTCAACATAGTTTTCGAGAGCTATGATTGCTGGTTGGTTCCTGAAGTAACATACGCAAATATAGTTATTAGACTTATCCAAGTGGGAGTCTGTTGGATAAGGTGTCTAAGTCCATAACTTATTTGGTACATACTTGACCCGACCCGGCATGGTCCATTTGGGTTGACCCTTCACCCAAACGATTTATGGATAATTTTATGAGAATTGTATACTTACGATTTATTAATATATTATAAGTTATAATATATTAATATGAAGTCATGTTATTTAATTAGTTTTAGTCTTAAATTAATTATGAATTAATTTAGAGATTAAAAAGAAGACTGATTAAATTATGGGCTATTATATTTTATATAGTGTGGGCTAATACTCATTTGTTAATAGGCTAAGCTAATATGGAAGTCCATGGATGGTCCATGGAGATTTTAACCCATGGATCCTTGGAAAGGAAAAGACATGGGTTATTAGGGTTTCACCCTAACCATGCACACTATATAAAGAAGCATATGATGCAAGAAATGTGACACTAGTAGTGTGAGACTTAGTGGTGGCCGATTCCACAAGAAAGTATACTACTCTCTCAAAGTTTTCCAAGTGTTTGTGGTGATTTGTGATTCCATTTGAGGCATTCACACTATTGGTGCTTGGCTCTCAAACTCCAAACAATCAACCATCATCAAAAGGTACGTATTTCTACTAGTACTTTTATGATTCATAATCCTTATGCTATGCTAGTTAGGAAGAAACCTTGGAAATTATTATTTGCATGTATTTTAGAAGAAAACATAGATCCAAGGTTTATTAGGGTTGCATGCACACTTAGGAAGTGTTAGATTGCTCAAAACCCAACAGATTTATCATGGATTTCTCCAAGATTGTTGTTCCTCTCACCAGGTTGACCCAGAAGGGCGTGACTTTTAGTTGGGGACCAGAGCAGCAGACGTCATTTGAGACGCTTCACCATAGATTATGCGAAGCTCCTGTGCTAGCCCATCCAGAAGGGATGAGGGATTCTATGGTGTATTGTGACACATCGATATCGGGGTTGAGTGTAGTGCTTATGCAGAGAGGGCACGTGATAGCATATGCATTGAGGCAGCTGAAGCCTCATGAGACTGATGGGTTTTGGTCATATGAACATCCTATGTGCTCATACAAACCCTAATGCTTGGATCTAGGTTTCTCTATTGTACATGCAATTTATCCAAGACTATAAAACCTAATTCTAGCATACAAGTAATCATATTAACATATGAATGGGTTTAAGATATTACCTTGATTGTTATGTAGCAATAACAATCACAATTCCTTCTTGTAATGACTTTAGAAAGCTTAGAGTCACAAATGTCACTCCTCTAATGGTTCACAAACACCAAGAGCAAGAGGATGAAGAGGAGAAGAGAAGGAGGCTGCCCAAAACGTGTGGAAGCCCTAGAAGAAAGCTTGTCCAGGTTTTTGGGGCATAAGGGCTCTATAGATAGTGAGGCTATTAGGGTTATCTAACAAGAAAACCCTAATTTGGATGCTTAAGCCCTAAGCAACCCATGGAATCCTTTCCTTAAAGGCCTTGGATGATTTCTAATGGGTTTCCCCATAGAATTCGTCCAACCTTATAATATAAGGCAATCCATGGCCCAATTTCAATTATCTTATAATTACAATTCTAGTCCCTTAAGTTTAATTAATCTCTTTAGTCACAAACTTAATTCTTATTAATTCATGACTAATATTAATTAAACAATATGATTTCTGCTTTAATATATTATTCTCATAATATATTAATAAATCATATTTAATCCTTTCTCTCCATAATTCATCCTATCAAGTTGCTTTGATGAAGGCAACCCAAAAGGACCATGCACCATCGGGTCAAGTACATACCAAAATAGTTATGGACTTAGACACTAATCCAACAGTCTCCCACTTGGATAAGTCTAATAACTATTCTGCGTATGACTTCAGATCCTGATATGCAATCGTAGCTTTCCAAAGCCGTTGTCAACTCTAATCCTATCAGATACGTGTGTCCTTTAGATAAGGGATCATATATTCCTCCATTCTAGATATCGTATGAGACATGATTTCTAATCATTCTCTATGTACTATTTCTTGACTTCCGATTTATGATGACTGACTAATTGAACAAATCAAATTAGCCCTAGCCCGGCCGAGCATTTACGTTTGTCATCACTAAATCATCGAGGGGCTCAAAGATATCGCTTTTATCCTGCTTTGGATAAAAGGAACGGATAAACTTTGATTCAATGCTCGCTTGTACTTACTCACCGAATCACACACAACAATATGTTTTATGACACCAAGTTACTAGTGCGTTTACATATTATCAATGTGCAATCAATTTGCAAGATACAACTCACACATCTCGGTTTCAAGAATATAAGATGTTATCGTCTCACCAATCACTCGTCATACAATTCATGGAGTGATCCAAGTGAGCGTAGGTTTAATCCAATGCTCAAATAATATTCATAAGCACTCGTGAATGTTGCAGCAAACATTTGCTTATGTCTAATACTCTTTAGATAATCCACACACCAATTCACAACAGTCTTTATTCATACCCACTTCCAACATATGAACGACTGTGGCCTGTTCGAATAATTTGACTGTTCTAAACCAATTAAATTATTCAGGAAGTCAAAACATGCAAAGTGAAACACAAGAATAATACTAATCCCATTTGGCCTCAAACCTTTGAGCATAAATAAAACACCTTTTATTTATCACCATATCGATTACTCATTATTTGTTGTTTCGGGTAATCAACCTTTTACTTGAATTATTACAACACTTGTCCCATGCTCCTAGCATGCACACAATGTTTACCTATGGTTATTACATTGTAAAATAGATCAAATGAACACATTTCCAATCATACTCATTTCACAACTCCTAATTCTTTTCACAAGTGAAAGAATATCAAATTCTTGCCACTTATGGAATATGCTAGATTCTAACATTTTATGCAATGATCCTTTTGTAATGTCACTGCACTAAAGTCACAAAGACTATTGCCAATGAAATTACAAAGTCCTCTATCGGAGATTTTTACAAGACAATTCCTTAGATATGATGTCTCTCACTCAAAGTACATTTCTTTGAACATCCTTTTGCATAAAAGTTTCTAATCTAGACATAGTTTTCAATATTCAATTCCCAATATGGAAACGTTTCCATATTTTCCATATGACAACTTATTCCTAATAGAATCTTTTCTATTCATAATAATGTCGATATGGTCTATCCAATACTATACTTCCAACTACTCACAAGCGACCAAACCCAGACGAACTTTGGATTGTCCTTTGATAGTTGTTTAATTATCTTAGTCAAAACCGATTCTTGTCCTTTTTCCCTCTAAATGTGCTAGACATTTGGAAAATTTTAGAATGGTCAAATATTATAGCATTTGCAATCAATCCTATACCCGAAGCGTATGGGACACGATGCATAATGTCTTACATAAATATTTGATACTTTATCAATCTTCTACCATAATATTTTTATGTGCTACGTTCTCAAAATTCGAACTATGAAGAGGAATGTCGTAATCATAATCGAAATTTGTGAACACACTATGTTTCCTTGACTATATTATTAACATTCCACAACCTAAGCCTTTAGATTTGAAATGAAGCATAATATTATCTCCCTTAATTATAGCAAAACAACTTTACAACCCTTACGACTTTGCAAGGTGTAACTCTTGTTTTTCTATAATTAATATTGCTAACTTGCAATACTTGCCTTAATAATCATACAATCATAACATTTATTCTCCCACTATCATGATGATTATTATAAACATAACACTTATGCTCCCACTAGCTTTGACATGCATTCAGAAACAGCTTAACTTCCAGAAAAACAATACTTGTTGAGTTTCTTAAGTTCATGTTTCTAATAAATAATGCTTTGATAATCCTTTATCTAAGCTTATACACCTTTCCCTTGGATAGCTCATATGTGTGTTAAAACAATTCAGACTAATTGTCAAATCTCACAATTCGAATCATGGAAAGGGATACCGTAACCATAATCGAATTCGAGAATACAATTTCACAATCACTATCCTTTTAAAATCTCTCTTAGTGAAAGCATTTCCTCACAGTCATTTTCATGAAGGAGGGAAATATTATGACACTTAGATTTTAATGGTGTATGTGTTCCTATCCATGTGAATTTGTCAAAACCAAAGTTTACGACAAATTCAAACTCATATGGACTGAACTTTCTTAATCTTGATTTCTTGCCTTATGGTAACACAACTGCCCACCATGTCTTCCAAGTAGTTAAGCAGCTCACCTTTTCCTATCAATGTACTTTTCATTGATCAAGGTCCTTGGCTTTTATGCATTCAAATGAGAACTCATAGGGCTCACATGCATAATTAACTCAATTGGAATGGCACAGAAACAAAATAGTGTCAAAACGATAGGTTGTAAACCTCAACTCGTGTGCTAGTGATGATCAATAAGGTCTATTTTGATTTGTTCTTGAAACCTTTCAAGACCATTAAGACTCCCACTGACTCCTTGACATATAATATTCTCTTGTCAATAAACATTTCTTGACAAACAAACATTCAAGAGTTAGTGTAGTTTTTATCAAAACACTTCATAAATTGGTCCTAGTTGGTCTTTGTCTTATCCAAGACATCACAACTTTCCACATTTGATGAACATTATAAACCTTCTTAATATTTATTACTCAATGTCACAATCTTAACTCTAAGACTTGTTTTGGAACGAAGTATGATTGACTTCTTGATTTAACCATTTCTTCAATTCTTGATTCCTCTTCTTAGACATACAATTGTACTAAGACTCACTTAGAGGATCAATTGAGATATGGTTCTTAATTATTAAGACCTATCATAAAGCATAAAAGGTACTCTCCCTTCTTCTTGGAATGGAGAAACTTTTATCTTTCTGCCTAGTTGATTCTTCTTATTCATTCTGCTATTGATTTAACCTTTTTCAATCAATTCAGAATTACACTTAATCTTATAAGTATAATCATATTTACTAAAACTTTAGCAAATCATAACGAATATCTTTGTTACTCTTATGGTGGACTTTGATCAATACACAACTTTGTGTACTCGATCTCCTAGTCCTTCACTTGACACTTTGTCAATGAATTAGTCTAATTTCCAAATATGAAATTTCTCATTCATCGTGCAACCAAGTTGCATGATTCCAAGTTTCTGTCCAATTGAAACTTGTGCGATGAGAAACTCTCCCTATTTGGTAAATTCTCGACATTTCCACAAACAACATAATGAAGAATTAAATCCATTATTGCTAATATTAGAAACATTCAAACATCAATTTTTCATATACGCCATTGCAAGGATAAACAGATAATATAAAATCAAAATTTATTTTATTGCGGAAAAAATTTGTCCTTACAACGCAATTCATTAAAAAACTATGCTAATACATATTTCTTAGCAATCTAATTCTAACTCTAAGTAGCAGCTCAAGAATCTAATCATTAAGTAATGCGATCGAAATCCATTTCTTCCCGGTTAGATTCTGCTCACTTCTTCCCTTAAGCTTCCTTTCTTTTCTTCGATCCTACAAAACATCAATTGTAATCTTATCACATTATGTATTAAGAATCTAGGATAAGAGCTTAAAAGAGTTAGTCAATGGATTTTACCTAAAGCAAAGCCATACGTTTTGACTCTCCCATCTCTTAGATCTCTTAGGTAAATAGGGCAGCTTCGTCTCTAATGCCCTTCTCTTGGCAATAAAAGCAAATTTACTCTTTTGGAACAGGACATGGAACTACTTTAGACATTGCCTTTCTCTTATGATCAAACTTTTCGATCATAGCATGTCTTTCGTTGCCATTTTCTATATCCATAGAAGTCTTGAAGGCAGATTCACCAATCAACTTTGCTTTTCTATTGCGCCAAACCATTGCTGATTCATCAGCAATAAGCATATTGGTGAGATCTATAAGGGTCACGTCGCAGTTCATCATTTAGTACTCTCTTATGAACTCACTATATGAGTTAGGAAGTGACTGAAGAACCCAATCAACAGCCATTTCCTCACAGACAACGGATCCCAACATTCTTAACCTATCAGTGTGTGACTTCATCCCTCGGACATGTGAACACACCGACTTTCCTTCTTTATGTTTACTTGCCAAAAGGGCTTGAGTGAGTTTGAACTTTTCAAGTCTCCGAACTTGTGGGTTAGGGAGAATAATTGGAGGAGGTGGAGGAAGAGAAGCATGATCTCTTGTTCCTCGATCGAACGTGGAATATCATCTTCATGTGGAATGCTTGTTCCACAGGATTTGGGAAGACCATAGTTGTCGAACTTTGACATCTACAAAACGGGAGAAAACAAATTCAAGTTAGTTGATTGATTGAGTCCTTAGTAAAACACCCAAATGAGATACTAAGGCTAGGACCCAAGACAATACGCTACAACCTAGAAAAGGGATGTCGTAATCTAGTTGCAGAATATTTGAAGGTAAGTGAATGACGATTCACTAATTTCCACGATTAAAAAAAACGAAAAAGAAATTTAAGTTTTAAATCTATGAAAACTCCTAGATCCTTTGAGATTCATTGAACATTTCAATGGCATGTTTAAATCTCGATATGCCCCTCTAGTTTGTGACTGGGATGCCGAGGATCACAAAGCGGGTGTGAATAACCATGCAAACTTACATGGTGCCCTCACATGTTATAGTCACCTATTCAATGTGCCGGTAAACCACACACGCTCCACCGAACTATGATAAACATTGAGTAACCCTTTGCTACCTTTGCTTAGAACCATTTAGTGTGCCGGTAAACCACACACGCTCCACTAACATCTTCGCAAGGGCATAAAGTGTAATTTCATGGAATTGCATCAATTCACTTTTCCTAAGTAACTAAGATTGGGAATCTAAAAAATATTTAGTTACTTTTGTACTTCATTATACTTATAATGGAAAGATTTTTCCTATCCTACCCATTCGGCAAATGACCCTCCACTAGTCAAGAGTGTGGTGGGTAAGAGTGGATACCCATTCAATCGCCATTTTATAGGCAATTTCCTTAAACACCCCTTATAGACCAGCTTCGTGAATGAGGCCTACTAACGGTAAGTCTGAATTTTACTCATACATATATATAATGTTAGACTTTTAATGTTATATATAGTATAGGGTGTATTTTACACTTTTAAAATACTAGGAGGTCAAATTTAACAATTATACTTTTAATTCAATTAAATTGTAAACCTAAACGTTTATGGATTTATTAAATCTCTTTTAATTATACACCTTAATTAATTAATAAAACCATAAGGGTGTGATTTGAACTTTTCAAAACAATACTAGGGTTTTAGAATTTAACATTCCTAAATTAAACCTTTAATCAACTTTTAAATTCCAAAACTTGACGACAAGTTTTGAAACCTTTCAAAACACTAGGGGATCAAATAACAAATAATCTAAATTAACATTTAATCACATAATTATCCATATTTGATTTATTTAACAAATTCTTGCAAAACAATTTACCAATTTAATCAAAATAATTAATCAATCAACACATAAGGAAATAAATATTTTATTAATTGATAAATATCTTCAATTAGATCAAGAATATACTCATATATATCATAAAATCGGATTTATATTGCTCTAATATGATAAAGGCAAGTATCTCAAAGATAAACAACAAGAAATCCCGATATTTGCTCTTTCTGACGCTTGGACTCGCCGGGTACCCCAATGGACTCGCCGAGTCGAGCCTACTCGCCGAGTCCATCAAACAGATTCACAAAAATCAAAATTTTCAACTTGAACAAACATACAAGGAATCAATACAAGAAAAACCAATCAAGGCTCTGATACCACTGATGGGTTTTGGTCATAAGAACATCCTATGTGCTCATACAAACCCTAGTGCTTGGATCTAGGTTTCTCTATTGTACATGCAATTCATCCAAGACTATAAACCCTAATTCTAGCATACAAGTAATCAAATTAACATAAAAATGGGTTTAAGATATTACCTTGATTGTTATGTAGCAATAATAATCACAATTCCTCCTTGTAATGACTTTAGAAAGCTTAGAGTCACAAATGTCACTCCTCTAATGGTTCACAAACACCAAGAGCAAGAGGATGAAGAGGAGAAGAGAAGGAGGCTGCCCAAAACGTGTGGAAACCCTAGAAGAAAGCTTGTCCACGTTTTTGGGGCATAAGGGCTTTATATATAGTGAGACTATTAGGGTTATCTAACAAGGAAACCCTAATTTGGATGCTTGAGCCCTAAGCCACCCATGGAATCCTTTCCTTAAACGCCTTGGACGATTTCAAATGGGTTTCCCCATAGAATTTGTCCAACCTTATAATATAAGGCAATCCATGGCCCAATTGCAATTATCTTATAATTAAAATTCTAGTCCCTTAAGTTTAATTAATCTCTTTTAGTCACAAACTTAATTCTTATTAATTCTTGACTAATATTACTTAAACAATATGATTTCTCTTTTAAATTATTTTTCTCATAATATATTAATAAATCATATTTAATCCTTTCTCTCCATAATTCATCCTATCAAGTTGCTTTGGTGAAGGCAACCCAAAAGGACCATGCACCATTGGGTCAAGTATGTACCCAAATAGTTATGGACTTAGACACTAATCCAACAGAGACGACATATCCCGCTCATAATTTAGAGTTGGGAACATTGGTGTTCGCTCTCAAGATACGGCGTCATTATTTGTATGGGGTTGGGTGTACCATACACACATACCACAAGAGTTTGAAGTACTTGATGGATCAACCCAACCTGAGCATGTGCCAGAGGAGATGGTTGTATGTGGTAAAGGATTATGAATGTGAGATCCTCTGCCACCTGGGAAAGGATAACGTTGTAGCCGATGCCCTGAGCCATAGGGCGGAGAGTTCCCCGATACGAGACATTTGTATGAGGATGACAGTGAATACTCCGGTCTTGGATACCATACGAGAGGCCCAGGGAGAGGCCGTAAGACCATAGAACCGCAAAAGGGAGTGTGTAATTAGGCAGGTATCCGAGCTCGTTACCAATAGCCGAGGGCTTATGACCTTTCAAGGTCTGATTTGGGTATCGTTTGCGGGAGGGGAATGTACCACCTTGATGGATGAGGCGCACAGATCGAGGTTCTCGATCCATCCTAGGGCCACTAAGATGTATTTGGACCTCAAGAAAGATTATTGGTGGCCCTATATGAAGAGGGATGTTGCATGGTTTGTTCAGAGGTGCTTGACCTGCCGCATGGTTAAGGCTGAGCACCGGCTGACGAAGAGAGCTCACTTCCTTTCTATCAGTGAGAGCTCTTCCACAGAGAGGCTGGCAGAGATGTATATTAGAGAGGTGGTATCGTGGCATGCTGTAGCGATCTCGATTGTGTTAGATCGGGATGTACGTTTCACTTCCAGGTTCTGAAAGAAGTTCCATGAGGAGTTGGGTACAAGATTTCATTTCAGTACCGCTTACCACCCACAGACGGACGAACATAGTGAGCGGATGATTCAGATGCTCGAGGACATGCTTCGGGCATGTGTGTTGGACTTCAGAGCAAGTTGGGACACGTACTTACCGTTGGCTTAGTTTTCCTATAACAACAACCACCATTCGAATATTGGTATGCCTCCTCCGAGTTGTTGTATGGGAGAAGGTGTCGGACTCCCATCTATTGGGGAGAGGTAGGAAAGTGAGTGATGGGTAGCATTGAGATAGTGCTTTAGACGACGGAGCAGATACAACTGGTCAGACAGAGGTTGTTGAGAGCTCAGAGCCGCCATAAGAGTTATGCGGATTGGCGACGATCTGAGCTTGAGTTCCAGGTGGGAGACTTCATACTCTTAAAGATATCTCCTTGGAAAAGAGTGATATGATTCATGAAGAGGGGCAAGCTGGGTCCCCGACACATTGGTCCTTTCAAGGTGACCACGAGGTTAGGCAGGGTAGCGAATCGTTTAGAGCTACTTGTGGAGTTGAGCCAGATAAATGATACCTTCCATGTGTCTCAGTTGAGGAAGTGTATAGCCGACGAGTCCGAAATCGTACCATTGGAGGATATTCAGGTGGATGTGAGCCTGAATTATGCTGAGAGACCAATCACAGTTGTGGATTAGAAGATCAAGGTTCTGAGGAACAAGGAGGTGCCCCTAGTTCAGGTCCAGTGGCAACATTGGAGAGGGTCCAAGCTGTTTTGGGAGTTGGAGTCCAAGATGCGGGAGCAGCATCCACAGTTGTTTGCGGAGCGAGACTTTGAGGGTGAAGTCTGATTCTAGTGGGGGAGAATTATAACATCCGGATTCCCAGGTTAGTATTTACATTATTTATTTTGAGTAAACAAGAGGGACTCGACGAGTCGACCCCTAGACTCGTCGAGTAGGATTGCGACTGATTACTCAGATTAATGAAGGGACTCGACGTGTCGGAAAGAGTGGACTCGACGAGTCCGCATTGGGGTCAGAAACCCTAAATCTTCAAGCCTATGCCCTATTTAAGGGACCTTATAGCCCTCATTTGTGGTTACCAATCCAAAGAGAGAAAGCCTAGAGAGTTTGTGTGAGTTGTGTGAGAGGGAGAGCCATTTTGATCCTTTTTGTTGTGGCTTTGCAAAGAAGAAGGTGTTTCCAGCAAAAGAAGTTCAACGGGACTTCGATTCTCTGGTTTTCAAGCTTGGGTCTTCATTGTCGAGGTAGTAAATCGATCCTTTCTCCTATTTTGTACAAGATTCTTGAATCTAGGGTTTTATCTACCCCTTTATTGGCGTGAATTGATGCATATGTTGTCCCTTTGAGTGTTAGACTCTGGAACCGGACCCTTGGAGTTCCAGAGAGCAATATATTTTCTTCTTTATGTTGTTCCATGGATGAAATGAACCTAGGGTGCCATTTTAGAAGCCATTTAACCAAAAGAAACCTAGGGTTCGTTGCATGAGTGTCAAGATTTGACCTATACGAGATTATTGGATATGGGGAAGTCAGATCTATAGGTTAGAAAAGCAGATCTGACCTCAGAAGGTCGTTTGGGTGTTGTCATGAAAGAAACTCGCCGAGGCCATATGGGGACTCGAAGAGTCGAGTGGGGTTGCCCCGCGACTCGTGACCAGTGGTAACCCATCGGGTGAGGGCTTAACTCGGCGAGCCAAGTAAGGATCTATGAGGATTTTGGGGACGCCTAGACTCGCCGAGTCACATGAGTGCGCTCGACGAGTCTGGTCAAAGTTTAACCGTTGACTTAAGTTGACTTTAGTTGACCTTAGGGTTCTGGTCAACTAATTCTAGAAGAGAGGTCAGGGAGGGGTAGGATGGTCTTCTACTCACTCCTTAGAATGGAGGACAAGAGTAAGTATTGATTAGGGATGATATCTTGATGATAGGAGGAGGATAGATCGAGTATTCGAGCACGGGAGGCTATCCGATATCATATGAGGTGAGTCTTCTAACTATACGTTACCTAGAGTAGTAAATGTGTGTGACCGGAAGGTCTTACGTGCTATGAAGAGTATGTGATATATGTTGATAGATGATATGTGATATGTATGTGTTATATTATGTTATGAGCAGCACGTTATGGATTGGAAGGACATCATGTTATATACTGAAAGGTCAACAGTGTATGGGCCGGAAGGTCAAAAGGGTATGGACTGGAAGGTCGTTATGGGTTGGAATGAAAGGTCTACCAGGATTGGGACGGAAGTCCCCTGAGACTCATGGACCGGAAGGTCCCATAGAGCTATGGCCTTGAGTGGCGTATGGTTTGTATGTTGTATTTTGGGGAACTCACTAAGCATTTATGATAATTTTATGTGATATGTGTTTCAGGTACTAGTGACGACCGTGGGAAGGCGCCGGCATGATCCGTACACACTGAGAGGATTTATGTATTTGAGATCTTGAGATTTATGTATTTATGATAACATGTGATACAACGGTTTTTATGATATTTTATGAATGGAAGTATGTTTTAAAAATGAAAAATTGTTTTAAAAATTTACGTTATGACACACAATGACGTACTCGGTCCAATAAAACCCTTCCCTAATAGCTCCTGATGCTGCGAGTATAACTCCTCCATCTCAGGCGGTGCAAGGTGATAAGGTGCCTTGGCGGTAGGCGCCGCCCCTGGAATCAATACAAGAAAAACCAATCAAGGCTCTGATACCACTGATGGGTTTTGGTCATAAGAACATCCTATGTGCTCATACAAACCCTAGTGCTTGGATCTAGGTTTCTCTATTGTACATGCAATTCATCCAAGACTATAAACCCTAATTCTAGCATACAAGTAATCAAATTAACATAAAAATGGGTTTAAGATATTACCTTGATTGTTATGTAGCAATAATAATCACAATTCCTCCTTGTAATGACTTTAGAAAGCTTAGAGTCACAAATGTCACTCCTCTAATGGTTCACAAACACCAAGAGCAAGAGGATGAAGAGGAGAAGAGAAGGAGGCTGCCCAAAACGTGTGGAAACCCTAGAAGAAAGCTTGTCCACGTTTTTGGGGCATAAGGGCTTTATATATAGTGAGACTATTAGGGTTATCTAACAAGGAAACCCTAATTTGGATGCTTGAGCCCTAAGCCACCCATGGAATCCTTTCCTTAAACGCCTTGGACGATTTCAAATGGGTTTCCCCATAGAATTTGTCCAACCTTATAATATAAGGCAATCCATGGCCCAATTGCAATTATCTTATAATTAAAATTCTAGTCCCTTAAGTTTAATTAATCTCTTTTAGTCACAAACTTAATTCTTATTAATTCTTGACTAATATTACTTAAACAATATGATTTCTCTTTTAAATTATTTTTCTCATAATATATTAATAAATCATATTTAATCCTTTCTCTCCATAATTCATCCTATCAAGTTGCTTTGGTGAAGGCAACCCAAAAGGACCATGCACCATCGGGTCAAGTATGTACCCAAATAGTTATGGACTTAGACACTAATCCAACAGAGACGACATATCCCGCTCATAATTTAGAGTTGGGAACATTGGTGTTCGCTCTCAAGATACGGCGTCATTATTTGTATGGGGTTGGGTGTACCATACACACATACCACAAGAGTTTGAAGTACTTGATGGATCAACCCAACCTGAGCATGTGCCAGAGGAGATGGTTGTATGTGGTAAAGGATTATGAATGTGAGATCCTCTGCCACCTGGGAAAGGATAACGTTGTAGCCGATGCCCTGAGCCATAGGGCGGAGAGTTCCCCGATACGAGACATTTGTATGAGGATGACAGTGAATACTCCGGTCTTGGATACCATACGAGAGGCCCAGGGAGAGGCCGTAAGACCATAGAACCGCAAAAGGGAGTGTGTAATTAGGCAGGTATCCGAGCTCGTTACCAATAGCCGAGGGCTTATGACCTTTCAAGGTCTGATTTGGGTATCGTTTGCGGGAGGGGAATGTACCACCTTGATGGATGAGGCGCACAGATCGAGGTTCTCGATCCATCCTAGGGCCACTAAGATGTATTTGGACCTCAAGAAAGATTATTGGTGGCCCTATATGAAGAGGGATGTTGCATGGTTTGTTCAGAGGTGCTTGACTTGCCGCATGGTTAAGGCTGAGCACCGGCTGACGAAGAGAGCTCACTTCCTTTCTATCAGTGAGAGCTCTTCCACAGAGAGGCTGGCAGAGATGTATATTAGAGAGGTGGTATCGTGGCATGCTGTAGCGATCTCGATTGTGTTAGATCGGGATGTACGTTTCACTTCCAGGTTCTGAAAGAAGTTCCATGAGGAGTTGGGTACAAGATTTCATTTCAGTACCGCTTACCACCCACAGACGGACGAACATAGTGAGCGGATGATTCAGATGCTCGAGGACATGCTTCGGGCATGTGTGTTGGACTTCAGAGCAAGTTGGGACACGTACTTACCGTTGGCTTAGTTTTCCTATAACAACAACCACCATTCGAATATTGGTATGCCTCCTCCGAGTTGTTGTATGGGAGAAGGTGTCGGACTCCCATCTATTGGGGAGAGGTAGGAAAGTGAGTGATGGGTAGCATTGAGATAGTGCTTTAGACGACGGAGCAGATACAACTGGTCAGACAGAGGTTGTTGAGAGCTCAGAGCCGCCATAAGAGTTATGCGGATTGGCGACGATCTGAGCTTGAGTTCCAGGTGGGAGACTTCATACTCTTAAAGATATCTCCTTGGAAAAGAGTGATATGATTCATGAAGAGGGGCAAGCTGGGTCCCCGACACATTGGTCCTTTCAAGGTGACCACGAGGTTAGGCAGGGTAGCGAATCGTTTAGAGCTACTTGTGGAGTTGAGCCAGATAAATGATACCTTCCATGTGTCTCAGTTGAGGAAGTGTATAGCCGACGAGTCCGAAATCGTACCATTGGAGGATATTCAGGTGGATGTGAGCCTGAATTATGCTGAGAGACCAATCACAGTTGTGGATTAGAAGATCAAGGTTCTGAGGAACAAGGAGGTGCCCCTAGTTCAGGTCCAGTGGCAACATTGGAGAGGGTCCAAGCTGTTTTGGGAGTTGGAGTCCAAGATGCGGGAGCAGCATCCACAGTTGTTTGCGGAGCGAGACTTTGAGGGTGAAGTCTGATTCTAGTGGGGGAGAATTATAACATCCGGATTCCCAGGTTAGTATTTACATTATTTATTTTGAGTAAACAAGAGGGACTCGACGAGTCGACCCCTAGACTCGTCGAGTAGGATTGCGACTGATTACTCAGATTAATGAAGGGACTCGACGTGTCGGAAAGAGTGGACTCGACGAGTCCGCGTTGGGGTCAGAAACCCTAAATCTTCAAGCCTATGCCCTATTTAAGGGACCTTATAGCCCTCATTTGTGGTTACCAATCCAAAGAGAGAAAGCCTAGAGAGTTTGTGTGAGTTGTGTGAGAGGGAGAGCCATTTTGATCCTTTTTGTTGTGGCTTTGCAAAGAAGAAGGTGTTTCCAGCAAAAGAAGTTCAACGGGACTTCGATTCTCTGGTTTTCAAGCTTGGGTCTTCATTGTCGAGGTAGTAAATCGATCCTTTCTCCTATTTTGTACAAGATTCTTGAATCTAGGGTTTTATCTACCCCTTTATTGGCGTGAATTGATGCATATGTTGTCCCTTTGAGTGTTAGACTCTGGAACCGGACCCTTGGAGTTCCAGAGAGCAATATATTTTCTTCTTTATGTTGTTCCATGGATGAAATGAACCTAGGGTGCCATTTTAGAAGCCATTTAACCAAAAGAAACCTAGGGTTCGTTGCATGAGTGTCAAGATTTGACCTATACGAGATTATTGGATATGGGGAAGTCAGATCTATAGGTTAGAAAAGCAGATCTGACCTCAGAAGGTCGTTTGGGTGTTGTCATGAAAGAAACTCGCCGAGGCCATATGGGGACTCGAAGAGTCGAGTGGGGTTGCCCCGCGACTCGTGACCAGTGGTAACCCATCGGGTGAGGGCTTAACTCGGCGAGCCAAGTAAGGATCTATGAGGATTTTGGGGACGCCTAGACTCGCCGAGTCACATGAGTGCGCTCGACGAGTCTGGTCAAAGTTTAACCGTTGACTTAAGTTGACTTTAGTTGACCTTAGGGTTCTGGTCAACTAATTCTAGAAGAGAGGTCAGGGAGGGGTAGGATGGTCTTCTACTCACTCCTTAGAATGGAGGACAAGAGTAAGTATTGATTAGGGATGATATCTTGATGATAGGAGGAGGATAGATCGAGTATTCGAGCACGGGAGGCTATCCGATATCATATGAGGTGAGTCTTCTAACTATACGTTACCTAGAGTAGTAAATGTGTGTGACCGGAAGGTCTTACGTGCTATGAAGAGTATGTGATATATGTTGATAGATGATATGTGATATGTATGTGTTATATTATGTTATGAGCAGCACGTTATGGATTGGAAGGACATCATGTTATATACTGAAAGGTCAACAGTGTATGGGCCGGAAGGTCAAAAGGGTATGGACTGGAAGGTCGTTATGGGTTGGAATGAAAGGTCTACCAGGATTGGGACGGAAGTCCCCTGAGACTCATGGACCGGAAGGTCCCATAGAGCTATGGCCTTGAGTGGCATATGGTTTGTATGTTGTATTTTGGGGAACTCACTAAGCATTTATGATAATTTTATGTGATATGTGTTTCAGGTACTAGTGACGACCGTAGGAAGGCGCCGGCATGATCCGTACACACTGAGAGGATTTATGTATTTGAGATCTTGAGATTTATGTATTTATGATAACATGTGATACAACGGTTTTTATGATATTTTATGAATGGAAGTATGTTTTAAAAATGAAAAATTGTTTTAAAAATTTACGTTATGACACACAATGACGTACTCGGTCCAATAAAACCCTTCCCTAATAGCTCCTGATGCTGCGAGTATAACTCCTCCATCTCAGGCGGTGCAAGGTGATAAGGTGCCTTGGCGGTAGGCGCCGCCCCTGGAATCATATCGATCCGTAACACCCGCTGCCTCTCAGGACGCACACTCGACAACTCCATGGGGAAAATGTCCGAGAACTCACATACCACTAGAAAATCAGAAACATAACTTGGTCTCTCGGTGGCAACTCGCGTATCCATCACATATCCTAAAAACCCCATGCACCCCTTGTAACAACGTAAATTTTCAAAACAATTTTTTTCATTTTTAAAACGTACATCTACTCATAAAATAATGTCAAATCATAATGTATCAAATGTTAAACATCACAAAAGATTTCCCAGAATCTCAAACATAAACTCCACAAGTGTGTACGGATCATGTCGGTGCCTTCCCACGATCATCACTAGGACTTGAAACACATAACACAACAATTGTAAGCATAAATGCCTAGTGAGTTGCTCAAAATACAACATACAACACATACGCCACTCGCGGCTACCGTACGACCCCCGGTCGATGTGTCTAAGTGGGACCCTCCAGCCCCGTAGCTCGTTGGACCCTCTGGTCCAATCATAGCTCGTTGGACCATTCGGCCCGGTCAGTATCGTTGGACCCTTCGGTCCGTTCTATATCGTTGGACCCTCCGGTCCGGTCTACACAATCATATAGCATACATATATCACATTGCAGATAATCTCATACATACACATAGCACACAAGACCCTCCGTTCAACACAAAAATACCATTCTAGGTAATGTATTGTGAGAAGATTCACCTCGGATAATCTCGCATGCGTATACACTGATCTAACCTCTGCCTAAACACATAAACAATTATCTCAAATCAATAACGGCTCTCCAAGCTAGACTAGTCTCTTCCATGTCCTCTAAGAAGGCTAGAAGACCATTTTACCCTTCAAATGGTTCACAAGTCCAATCGTTGAACCAACCCTAAAAGTCAACAAAAGTCAATGGTCAAACTTTGACCAGAGTCGTCGAGTGCACTCGTGTGACTCGGCGAGTCGATGCATGTCCTCTTCGCCCCTGGTCCTCACTTGACTCGCTGAGTCAACCCTACACTCAATGGGTTATCACAGGTCGCAAATCGCGGGGCAACCCGACTCGACTCGTTGACTCCCCTTATGGGCTTAGCGAGTTCCTCCCATGAAAACACACAAACGATCTTTTAAGGTCAGATTCGCTTCTCCAACTAGTAGATCTAACCTCCTAACACTCGAAAGTCACGTAAAGGTTCAAACTTTATGTTCATGCAATGCTTATAAGACCAAAAATGAAAAAAATAACCTTTAATAATGGGGTTCTACTCTCAAGGCTCACATGAAACCTCATAAAGCTGGAAGCTTGGGACCTTTTTGACCTTTCATGGTCTAGATATATCATCTACACCTAAAGAGACATCATATGCTTCATAATCTAACTCAAAATGGTGCAAAGAAAACCCTAGATTCATGGAATCTATCAAATACACGAAATGGGAAGGAACTTGTACCTCAAAACTTGAATACTAGTATGAACAACACAGATCCAAGCTCGATAATCGATCTTGCTTGGATTTTCCCACTCCTTCTTGGAAAATCACACCAAGGGATGAGTAATTAGCGTCCAAAATGCTCTATAAGCTCTCTTTGCTCTCATGGGCTTTCACAGGGGAGTAATGGCCGCAAATGACGAGCATAAGGACCTTTAAATACGGATTAGGCCCTGAGATTTAGGGTTTCACTTTACAGTGCGGATTCGTTGATTCCACGCATTGACTCGTCGAGTCCGGTCATTAAACCAGACAAGAACTCACGATCCTACTCGGTGAGTATGAGCGTCAACTCTCCAAGTCCCTCCACCAAACTCAAGATAAATAATTAAAATAAGATACCTAGGAATTCGGATGTTACAATTCTCCCCCACTAGAATCAAACATCGCCCTCGAAGTCTCATGCTACAAACAACTCTGGATGTTGCTTCCGCATCTCCGCCTCTGGCTCCCAAGTCATCCCGGACCCTTTGCGATGCTGCCACTGAACCTGAACCAGTGGCACTTCCTTGTTTCTCAAAACCGTGATCTTCCGATCGACCACCACGACTGGTCTCTCAACATAGTTCAGGCTCGCATCCACTTGAACATCCTCCAATGGTACCACCACCGACTCGTCGGCTACACACTTTCTCAATTGGGACACCTGGAAGGTATCATGAATCTGGCTCAACTCCACAGGTAGCTCTAAGCGATACGCTACCCTGCCCACCCTAGTGGTCACCCAGAACGGGCCAATGTACCGGGGCCCCAACTTTCCCCTCTTCCTAAATAGGATCACTCCTTTCCAAGGAGATACCTTCAGGAGTACAAAATCCCCCATTAGAACCTCAAGCTCAGATCGCCGCCTATCCACATAACCTTTTTGATGACTCTGCGTTGTCAACAACCTCTGCCTGACCTACTGTATCTGCTCCGATGTCTGAAGCACTATCCCAGTGTTGCCTATCACTCACTGCCCTACCTTTCCCGAGCAGATGGGATTCCGAGACCTTCTCCCATATAACAACTCGAAGGGAGGCATACCAATACTCGAATGGTGGTTGTTGTTATAGGAAAAATCAGCCAACGACAAGTTCGTGTCCCAACTTCCTCTGAAGTACAATACACATGCTCAGAGCATGTCCTTGAGCGTCAAAATCATCCGCTCACTTTTACTGTCAGTCTGTGGGTGGTAGGTGGTACTGAAATGGAGTCTCGTACCCAACTCCTCATGGAACTTCTTCCAGAATCTAGAAGTGAAATGTATATCTCGATCTGACACAATCGAGATTGGTACACCATGCCGCGATACCACCTCCCTCACATACACCTCTGCCAGCCTCTCTGTGGAAGAGCTCTCACTGATAGCAAGGAAGTGAGTCATCTTCGTTAACCGGTCAACGATCACCCAAATTACATCAAGACCACTCATGGCTCTCGGGAATTTGGTGATAAAATCCATAGAAATTTGTATACACTTCCACTGGGGAACCCCAAGTGACTGCAACTTTCCATGCGGACGCTGGCGCTCGGCCTTAACCTTGCGATATGTCAAGAACCTCTCAACGAACCACGCCACATCCCTCGTCATACAGGGCCACCAGTACTCTCTCTTCAGGTCCAAACACATCTTAGTGGCCCCTGGATGAAGCGAAAACCTCGATCTATGCGCCTCCTCCATCAGAATGGTATGCGCTCCACCCGCGAACGGTACCCAAATCCGACCCTGAAAGGTCAAAAGCCCTCGACTATCGGTAGTGAAACCAGATACCTACCCAATCACCCACTCTTTCTTGCGTTTCTCTGGTAACACGGTCTCTGCCTGAGTCTCCCAAATGGTGTCTAACACTGGCGTCATAACTGTCATTCGCATACAGCTATCTCGAATCGGGGCACTCTCTGCCCTACGACTCAGAGCATCAGCTACAACATTAGCTTTGCCCGGGTGGTACAGGATCTCACAATCGTAATCCTTTACCACATCCAACCATCTCCTCTGGCGCATATTCAGGTTGGGCCGATCCATCAAATACTTGAAACTCTTGTGGTCCGTGTATATGGTACACCGAACCCCATATAAGTAGTGATCCCAGATCTTGAGAGCGAACACCACTGTCCCCAACTCCAGATCGTGGGTGGGATACCTCGTCCCATGAGGCTTCAGCTGCCTCGATGCATATGCTATCACATGCCTCCTCTTCATAAGCACTGCACCTAAACCCAATATCGATGCGTCATAATATACCAAAAAATCTTCCATTCCTTCTGGAAGGGCAAACACCGGGGATTCGCATAATCTCTGGCGAAGCATCTCGAAAGAGGCCTGCTGCTCTGGACCCCAACTAAAAATCCCTGATAAATCTCCGATAGTAGCCGGCCAATCCCAGAAAGCTCCTGATCTCGGTGGGGGATCTCGGCACCCCCAGCTCATCACCGCCTCAATCTTGGCTGGATCGACCAATATCCCTTTCTGGTTAACGAGGTGTACCAAGAACTGGACCTCTCGCAAGTAGAAATCACACATTGAGAATTTGGCGAAAAGCATCTCCGCCCTCAACACCCCGAGAATCTCTCTCAAGTGTTCCTCATGCTGCTCTCTAGATCTCGAATACACCAATATGTCATCGATGAACACGATCACCGAACGATCCAACATTGGCCTACATACCCTGTTCATGAGATCCATGAACGCTTCCGATGCATTGGTAAGCCTAAAAGGCATCACCATGAACTCGTAATGCCCATAATGAGTCTTGAATGCTGTCTTCTGGATATCATCATCCCACACTCTCATATGATGATACCCAGACCTCAGATCAGTCTTGGAGAGCCAAGATGCTCTTTATAAGCGATTGAATAGATCATCAATCCTCGGTAAAGGATAGCAGTTCTTGACCGTCAACCTGTTCAACTCTCGGTAATCAATGCACATCCGGTGCGAACCATCCTTCTTTTTGACGAAAAGCATCGACGCCCCCAAGGCGAGCTACTCTGTCTGATAAATCCCTTCCCCAGCAGCTCCTGAAGCTGTGAGGATAACTCATGCATCTCTGGCAGTGCAAGGCGATAGGGTGCCTTGGCAATAGGCGCCACTCCTAGAACTAAATCAATGTGAAACTCCACCTGCCTCGTGGGAGGCACACCTGATAGCTCCTTAGGGAAAACGTGCGGGAAATCTTGCACTATCGGTACCTTCATAACCGATCTCAGCCTCTCCACTGCCACTCGTGTGTCCAGCACGTAAGCCACAAACCCACTACAGCCCTGCTGTAGACTCTACCACGCCCTAGCAGCCGAACAGAATGCTGACTCCGAACGGTTACCGTCGCCGTACAACGTATGTACTCCCCCACTGGGGTCTCGTATCGCCACCAACTGTCGCTTTCAGTCTATAACAACCCTAAAAAGGCTCAACTAATCCATGCCCACTATAACACAAACGTCCCCCCTCACAATCAGTACCAGATCAATCGGGAACTCGACACCGAAGATCTCGAGTACACATCCCCGAATCACCTCAGTAGCATAAACCGAATGCTCATCAGCTATGGAAACCCGAAGAGGTCGACTCAATGCCTCTTGAAAAATACTGATGTGATGACTAAAAGCTAACGACACAAAGGATCGACTCGCACCCGAGTCAAATAACACCAGGGTAGGTACATAACTCACAAGAAAAGTACCTATGCATATCATAATATAAGCATAATATATCAGACTCAAAATAAATAGAGGACAGAATACATACCGGCCACAACGTCGGGTGTTGCACGGACCTCCTTCGCTCTCAGCTATAAGGCTCTCCTGCGAGCCTTCGGTGCCTCAGCCTTTGCTGGCCGATTCTAGGTAGCTCTAGCATCACATGCAGATCCTTGCGATGATCCCTGAAGTAGTTGAGGGCACTCGACCTTCCGATGGCCGGTCTGGTTCTAATGAAAGCAAACCGAGAATCCCTTGAGGAAATCCCTCGTGTAATGCCCCTCCTTCCCACACTTGTAACACACCCCAGATCTACACACCGCCTCGTGACTCTTGCCGCACTTCCAAAAAGTGTGGCCCTTCGGACCAACAGATCTCGAATCAACGGGCTTTGCCCGCTTGGCTGCCGGCTGAGACTGTGTCGGCCACCGATCCCTCCCCTAAGACTCTGCCTCCTCCCTGGCCTGAGTCTCTAGCTCTATCTCCCTCTTCCGAGCCTTTGCCTGCAGTTCGGCAAAAGTCGGGTATGTAGATTTCGCCACAAACTTGCAAATATCTCTCCTCAGAATGCTCATATATCGGCTAATGCGTGTCTACTCGGTAGACACCTGCTCACGGAAAAACATCTCCCTCTCATGAAAGTTCTGGGTAATCACAGTAACCGAATCTGTACCCTGCTTGAGGGTCAAAAACTCCTGAGCCAGCCATTCCCTCTCCACAGGGGGAACATACTCATCACGAAACATAGTGGTGAACCTTTCCCAGGTCACCACAGTAAGCTCAGCGGGGGTGAAATCTGCATATACAAACTTCCACCAGTCCTTCGCCGCCAAGCGAAGCTGGTTCAGTGCGAACCATACTCTCAAATGCTCCGGACACGAGCAGGTATAGAAACATCCCTGAATATCAGCAATCCATCTCATCGCAGCGATCGGATCATGCGTCCCATCAAACTCGGGTGGCTTCGTGTTGCTGAACTCTCGATATAGCAACGAGTCGCTTCCCTGTGGCCTGGCAGCAGCGACGGCTGCGGTGGCAGCAACAACAACAACATTAGTAAGAGCGCCATACCGCTCATCAAAAGTCTCGATCAACGTGGTCTTGATATACTCGAATGTCTCTCATATCTCAGCTCGGATGGCGGCAGCCACCTCCTCATGAATCAATGGACAGATCTCCTCATCACTGACACTGCTGGTCTAAGGTGTGTGGCGTGTCCCAACCATGTTGTCTCTGAAATACAAAATAAAAATATATCAGAGACTCGTTCGAGCGTACTCGCACTCGATAACGCAACCCTACTTGTTCCCTAGTATCCTAAGAATTCTTATTTGGGTTGCGCACTGATCTGGTGTGTATAATAGTACGGGTCCTATACTACCGTTCACACTTCATTACTATTCACTCCATGTCCTCCTGCTTGGATCCTAGATCACAATTACGCTACATCTCACTAGCATAGGCTACGCTTCGGTAGACCTCTCATAAGCTCCTCGCTACTACCTACTCACTCTCAAGCATCTCATAGAAGAAGAATTTTCCCTAGGCTAAGGCGTCACAAATCAGGCCACTCTAGTCCTAATATGAGTACCTGGCCTACTCTAGCATGCATAGCATATCACATAATATCTCATAACACATAATGTAAGGGTATTTTGGGAAATCACCATTCTGGTGTTGGCTGATCGTACACACCGCTCCGTTCTGCCTTTCTCAAAATCCTTTACTCTCTTAGAAAAATTGTTTCTTTTATGAAAAGTTTCTTCAAACCCTCAGTTTGAGTTCAGATAAGCCTGAAGGTGCATCTGAATCCCTCAAATCAAGGCTATGATACCAACTTGTAACAACGTAAATTTTCAAAACAATTTTTTTCATTTTTAAGACATACATCTACTCATAAAATAATGTCAAATCATAATGTATCAAATGTTAAACATCACAAAAGATTTCCCATAATCTCAAACATAAACTCCACAAGTGTGTACGGATCATGCCTACGTGTTCCCGCGATCATCACTTGGAACTGAAACACATAACACAATAACTGTAAGCATAAATGTTTAGTGAGTTCCCCAAAATACCAAATACAACACATACGCCACTCGATGCTACGGTACGAACGCGCCGGTCAATGTGTCTCAGCGAGACCCTCCAGCCCCGTAGCTCGTTTGACCCTCTAGTCCGGTCATAGCTCAGTGGACCCTTCGGTCTGGTCTATATCGTTGTACCCTCCGGTCTGGTTTACACAATCATATAGCATACATATATGACATTGCACATAATCTCATACATACACATAGCACACAAGACCCTCCGGTCAACACATAAATACAACTCTAGGTAATGTATAGTGAGAAGACTCGCCTCGGATGTCTCTGATAATCTCGCATGCGTATACACTAATCTAACCTCTGCCTAAACATATAAACAATTATCTCAAATCAATAACGACTCTACAGGCTAGACTAGTCTCTTCCGTATCCTCTAACAAGGCTAAAATACCATTTTACCCTTCAAATGGTTCACAAGTCTAACTGTTGACTCAACCCTAAAAGTCAACAAAAGTCAACGGTCAAACTTTGACTAGACTCGTCGAGTGCACTCGTGTGACTCGGCGAGTCCATGCACGTCCTCTTCGCCCCTGGTCCTCACTTGACTTGCTAAGTCAACCCTACACTGAATGGGTTCTCACAGGTCACGAATCGCGGGGCAACCCGACTCGATTCGTCGAGTCCCCTTATGGGCTTGGCGAGTTCCTCCCATGAAAACACTCAAACGATCTTTTGAGGTCAGATCTACTTCCCCAACTAGTAGATCTAACCTCCTAACACTCGAAAGTCACGTAAAGGTTCAGACTTGACGTTCGTGCAATGCTTATAAGACCAAAAATGAAGAAATAACCTTTAAAAATAGGGTTGTACTCTCAAGGCTCACATGAAACCTCATAAAGCTGGATGCTTGGGACCTTTTGGACCTTTCAAGGTCCAGATCTATCATCTACACCCAAAGGGACAACATATCCTTCATAATCAAACTCAAAATGGTGCAAAGAAAACCCTAGATTCATGGAATCTATCAAATACACAAAATAGGAAGGAACTTGTACCTCAAAACATGAATCCCAGTGTGAATAACACAGATCCAAGCTCCACAATCGATCTAGCTTGGATTATCCAACTCCTTCTTGCAAAATCACACCAATGGATGAAGAATTAGCCTCCAAAATGCTCTATAAGGTCTCTTTCCTCTCTTAGGGTTTTCACAAGGGAGTAGTAGCCGCAAATGACGGACATAAGGGCCTTTAAATAGCGCTCATGCCATGAGATTTAGGGTTTCACTTTACAACGCGGACTCGTTGAGTCAACGCATCGGCTCGTCGAGTCCGGTCATTAATCCAGACAAGAACTCACGATCCTACTCGGCGAGTCTGAGCGTCAACTCGCCGAGTCCCTCCACCAAACACAAGATAAATAATTAAAATAAGATACCTGGGAATCCAGATGTTACAATCCTGCTGTAGTTTCTGCCTCCCCTTGGAGGCAGAGCAGAAGGCTGATCCTGATGTAATTCCCTCGTCGTAAATGGAAAGTACTGAAGGGTTTTGAACATTCTAACACTCTTATTGTGTACATGCAACCTTAGATGCTTTGGATCTATGTTTACTCTATTATACATGCAAACTTTCAATTTTCCAAAACATCATCCTAAGTAGCATACTATAGAGTATATACACTACAAAAATCTAGTTACATGACTTACCTTTGTTGTAGCTTTGAAACCTTAAGCCTTTAAGAGCCTAACACCACAAATGTGATGCCTCGAATGCTCCGCACAACACCACCAACAATGGAGGAACTTGGGAGGAGGTCACTTGCACTTAGAAAATCAGCTAGAACTCTTGTGTATCTCTTAGGTGACGATTTTGGTAGCCATGAGGATCCTTATAGTGTGTGACACAACTACGGTTACACCATGCAAACCCTAATGTGCACGACTTTCCACATTCCTCATGCTCCATGGGTTTTAACCTCCATGGAGTATCCATGGGCCACCACATGGGTTTAGCCCAACATAAAGAACTATGGCTCATAAGGCCGATTTATAAGAATGAATGATTTATACAATAAATCCCCGTATATTTAAATAGTCTCTTTTGATCACAAAATTAATTCCAAATTAATTCTTGATCAATACTAATTAAATAATATGATTTCATATTAATATATTAGAACTTATAATATATTTACAAAAATATCCTCTTCTCAAAATTCCATCCTTACAAAGTGTTACGGTGCCATGCAACCCAAATGGACCATGTTACTCTTGGGTCAAATACATACCAATTATAGTTATGGGTTTAGATACTAAATCCAATAGTCTCCCACTTAGATACGTCTAGTAATGATAAATGCAAGGACAACTTAAAACACCAGCTAGCAATCGTACCTCTTAAAAGCCTCCATCGAACGGAGACACTCCATTTTAGATAAGTGGTTATATAATATTCTGTTCTCAAGATATCAGCCAGACAAACACATGGAACAACGTCATACTTATTGTCTAACAATTTATTTCTCGATCTCCGATTTGTTTGACATACTTAATTAAACACATAAATTGAGTTCTGACCGGGCCCGACACATAAGTGAAAACTAAATAATCAAGTGGCCCAAGATATCACTTTTAATCCTCCAAGGACTAAAAAGAATAGATAAAATTCGACTCATATGCTTGTAGTAACTACTCATCAAATTGTGCACAACATCTCATTTTATAGCATCAACTCATATCTCATGGTTTGAAGACTTATATGATATTATCGTCTCACGGTCACTCGAGATAAATTCCATGAAGTGATACAAGAGAGTGTGGGTTTAATCCAATACTCATACCTTATGAGCATTCTTGAATGTTGCAGCAAACTTTGCTATGTCTAATACAATTCAGACAAATCTACAAGCCAAATTCATGACGGTCTTGCTTCAATACCTACTTCCACTGTTTGATCGAGTCTGGATTGCTTGAATAATATAATTATTATTGAAGTCAAAACGTGCAAAGTGAAACAATAGTAAATAATTGACATAAGACCGTTCCATACTAGTAAATAAAAACACCTTTTATTTAAGCATCAAATGTCAATTACATTTCAACTATTACAAGTTTCAAAAGCCATCTTATCATTAAAACTAATATCATCCTTCAGTCTAATGAACCTCGCATGCTGTAAATGCCTAACCCTATTTAGTCCCTTCGTGAGGGGATCTACTGGGTTCTCATCCAATGATACCCTCTTTGCCACGAGGAGACCTTCTTCTATTCAACGTTTAATGAAGTTGTATTTTCTGTCGATGTGCCTAGATCTGCCATGATCCCTTGGTTCCTTGGGTGAGCCAACTGCACTCTCGTTGTCACATAAAATCTCCACAGGCTCCTTTATACCTGGTACAACTCCAAGGTCTCCGATGAAGTTCTTTAGCCATATTGCCTCCTTTGCCGCCTCGCTTGCAGCTATGTACTCTGATTCGCAAGTTGAATCAACTATAGTCTCATGCTTAGAACTTTTCCAAGTTATTACTCCTCCATTTATTGTAAAGACCCAGCCCGACTGAGAGCGGAAATTATATCAGTCGGTCTGAAAGTAGGCATCACTATGCCCCACCACTCTCCAGTCATCACTCCCACCGAGAGTAAGGACCCAGTCCTTAGTCCTCTGTAGGTACTTGAGAATGCTCTTTACTGCTGTCCAGTGTGCCTTGCCAGGATGCCCTTGATATCTGCTGACCATGCTCAAATCAGAGACCACATCAGGGCGAATACAAGTCATAGCATACATGATCGAGCAACAACGAAAACATATGGTAATCGACTCATCTCAGCTATCTCAGCCTTTGTACTCAGACTCTGAGTTTTACTCAGTTTGGCATTGTGCGAGATTGGTAAGTCACCTTTCTTGGAATCCTGAATGCTGAACCGTGTCAACACCTTTTCCATGTAGGTATTTGACTAAGTCCAATTAGTCTTTTACTCCTATCTCTCAATATCCTTATCTTAAGAATATAGGAAGCCTCTCCGAGGTCCTTCATAGCAAAACACTTCCCAAGCTAGGACATAACCTCCTGCAAGGTTGGGATGTCATTTCCTATGAGTAAATTGTCATCCAAACACAATTCCAGAAAGCTAACTATGCTCTTACTAGTTTTGACATATACATAGGACTCATCCTCTCTCCTCAAAAAGCCAAATTATTTGACTTTCTCATCAAAAAAATGATTCCATTTGCGAGATGCTTGTTTCAATCTATAAATGGATTTCCCAAGCTTACACACCGTAATAGGGTACTTTGCATTCGTAAAACCCTCTGGCTGATTGATGTAAACATCCTCTGCCAAGTTTCCATTAAGGAAAGCGGTTTTGACATTTGTTAGCCATATTTCATAATCATGAAACGAAGCTATGGCTAGAACAAGCCTAATAGACTTAATCTTCACTACTGGTGAAAAGGTGTCATCATAGTCAACTCCCAGAGTTTTTGTAAATTCCTTCGCAACTAGTTGCGCCTTATATGTGTGTACTTTCCCATAAATGTCGGTCTTCTTCTTGAAGATCCATTTGCACCCAACTATCTTACGACCCGATGCATTGTTAACTAACTTCCAAACCTGATTGTCATACACGGACTGAATCATGCTGTCCATAGCCTCTTTCCATTTAGCAGACTCGGGGACTGCCATGGCTTCCTTGTAGCTGCTAGGTTCTTCCAAATTTAAGAGTGTGCTATCACTAATAAATATGTCACCCTCTGATGTTATATGGAAACCATATAACACAGGTGGAACACTAACTCTACTAGGAAGCCTCAGAGGTACGGACACGTCAATTGGTTCAGCAGGAGTTTCCTCCTCAGGTTGGTCGCTAGTGTTTGAGGTTCCTTCACCACTCAACTATTGAAGTTCTTCAAGGTCAGTTTTCCTCCCACTATCCCTTTCGAATATGAGTTCCCTCTCTCGGAAAACACCTATCCTCGCAACGAAGAAAACATTGTCAATCGATCTATAGAAGAGACAACCAAAGGACCTTTACGGGTAGCTGATGAAAATACATTGCTCACTGCGAGGTTCGAGCTTGTTATGAGTCTCGCATCTCAAGAAAGCCTCGCAACCCTAAACCTTGATGTAGTATAATGTGGGAGCTTTCCCTGTCCACATATCATGAGGTATTTTGGCAACCTTCTTGGTAGGTACTAGATTAATGAAATGGGCGGCAGTCTCTAAGGCATACCCATAAGATGAGAATTGTAACGAAGCTCAACTCATCATGGAACGAACCATTTCCAACATGGTTCGATTGCGCCTCTCAGCCACACCATTAATCTACGGTATCCTAGGTGATGTCAACTATGAAACAATTCCACATTCCTTAAGATTGTCTAGGAACTCGATAATAAGATACTCTCTACCACGATTGGATCGGAGCATCTTCATCTTCCTGCCTAGCTAATTCTCCACTTCTTGTTTAAACTCTTTGAATTTGTTAATGGTCTCTGACTTTTGCTTGATTAAGTAGACATAGCCATATCTACGGTAATCATCAGTAAAGGTCACATAGAAGCAGTTAGCATCCCTTGTGGTGGTTCCAAAGGGCCCACACACATCGGTGTGTCTGAGATCCAACAAAACTTCACCCCTCTCACAAGTACCAGTGAAGGGTGATTTAGTCATCTTTCCAAGCAAAAAAGATTCACAAGTGTCATCTGACCTTAAGTCGAATGACTCTAAGACTTCAGCGTTTTGGAGTTGGCCTATGCACTTCTTTTTGACATGTCGAAGATGACAATGCCACAAGGATGCCTTATCTAAATCAATGGAAGGATCGATATGCAACACATTATTTCCTAAGTTGTCCACAACCATCACAATTTCATTTACACCATTACAAGGTAATGCTCTAAAAAACACCATTATAATAAGCATTTATTGCACTAATTTCATTATCAAATGAAAAAGTAAAACCTTGTTTGTACAACCATGAAAGGAAATAATATTTATCGGCATATCAGTCGAGTAACAACAATTATTCAAATTAATTTCTAACCCACTACTAAGAAATAAAGAGTAAACTCCAATCCTGGTGACATGTGATACTCTCTTATTTCCCATGGTCAAGTTTATCTTCCCCTGCTCCACATCTTGACTTGTTTTTAGGCCCTGCACATTCGAACAAATGTGAAATCCATAATCTATGTCAAGCACCCAAGAGTTAGTATGTGATGAGTTTTTAGATAGAATAGTATAAATACATGCATGGGTGGGTTTAACCTTCCCATTGTTGACATCCTGCAAGTATTTGGGTAGCTTCGCTTCCAGTGCCCTTTTTCATGACAATAGAAGCACTCTGCTTCTTTAGGAATGGTCGAGGGAGCAGTAGAACCACATTTGGTTCCACTTGAAGAGGATCCATCAAGAGAATTTACATTGCGGCTCTTGGAGGGAGCCTTCCTATTCTTCCCTTTCCCTTGTCAAATTGCCAGAATAGGGGCAGTTGTGGTAGGAGTAGAAACAACATTTTTACCTTTGAGACCACTTTTAGTGGTCTTCAAAATCTCTTGAAGTTTTCTAAGTTTGACCTCCTCCTTGTTCATATGATAGGTCATCCGGAATTGATCATAACATGGAGGTAAGGAGTGTAGAATGATATCTATGGCCAACTCCTCATCACAGTTCACATTCAACTTGATCAAACGGTCCATAAACCTTTGCATTTTCTATAATTGGGATGTGATGGGTTCACTATCCTTCATCTTAGTTTTTATCATGCAATAGATGATTTCATACCTCTCTTGAAGAGAACTTTGATGGTATCTTTCCATCAGCTCCCGATGCATCTCAAAAGGGTAGAAGTCCTCATAAGACTTTTAGAGTTCAGGTGACATAGTGGCAAGCATGATACAAGCTACCTTGGTGGCATCATTCTCATCTGCCCTAAACTCAACATTCTCCTCAGGAGTAGCAGAAGACCCGTCAATTTCATTTAGCTCCTTATCGAGGACATATTCCATGTCCTCATAGCGTGTGGCCATCCTGATGTTCCTAATCCAATCATTGAAATTAGTACCATCAAAGATGACTCTCCCACAAAGATAAATGAGTGAGAAGGAGCCAGTAGGGTTTGATCCAGAAGTAGTGCTGGAAGTCATTTAAAAAAGGAAGAAATACAATATTTAGATTAGATAAAGAGTCCTTAATATAACACCCATAATGAAATATTAAGGCTAGGAACCAGCACAATACTTTACAAATTGGAAGAGGGATGCCGTAATCCAACTTGCAAAATATTTGAAGGTATGTAAATGAGAATTTACCAACTTTCACCATGAATAACGAAATTATTAAGTTTTAATTGGATTGAAATTCATAGAACCTTTGTGACTGGGATGCCAAGGATCACAAAAAGGTGTAAATAACCATGCAAAATGTGCTTGCTACTCCCGATGTCATTTATCACCCAATCAATGTGTTGGTTAACCACAAACGCTCCGTTGATATTGTGATAAACATCTAGACACCCTTTGCCACCCTTACTAGTCCATGTTAATGTGTTGGTTAACCACACACACACAATTAATGATTTGGCAAGGTGAAAAGTGCATTTTTCATGGATTAACATCAATTTCACATTTTCCTAAAGTAACTAAGATTGAGATTTTATAAAAGGCTTAGTCACTTTTTTACTATGAATATACTTCATGAGAATTATATTCCTATCATACCCATTCGACTAACGACCCTCCACCAGTCAAGGAAGCGGTGGGTGAGAGTGGACACCCATTAAACTGCCATTTTATAGGCAGTAACGTTATACTCCGCTTATAGACGGACTTCGTGAATGAGGCCTACTAACGGTAAAACTGACTTGTATTTACATATGCATAAATATTATACTTATCATATTATAATAGTATAAGGGTTGAATTTTAATTCTTTAAAATTCTAAGGTTTGGAATTAAAGTATGCAATAGTGTAACTTTACAAATTCCAAAACATGAGGCCAAGTTTTGAAACTTGTCAAAACTTTTCAAGTCCATAACCAATGAGTTTTAATGCCTTTTAAAGAAGTGACTTTTCATTTTCCATGAATTGAGGACAAGTTATGGGTCACATCAAAGGCCATTAAGATCACGAATTAAACTAACAAGCATGTGAAGTAATGTCCATGATCTGGATTAAACTCAAAAGAACAAGATAATTAATATCAAACAAATTTCATTTAATTAGCCTAACTATATAGAATAATACAAAACATGAAAGTTTGACAATTATCTTATAAATTGGATAAACATGATCATTACCACATCAAAAACAGGTTTATAAGTTCAAAAACAGTTTAGGGTAATGATCCGACTCTAATTTCAGCTTTAAAACTCGAAACTCTCCATTCTGGTGCACCAACTCATCGAGTGCATGAACTGAATCGGCGAGTTGGCCAGTTTATAGGGTGGACTCGTCAAGTTCCCCAGTGCACTCAGTGAGTTCACTGTCCAGAAAGCAGAAAATCGATTTGTTCAAGCTTTGAAAACAAGTAGCATCAAGTATAATGAAAAAAAAACCTAGCCTCTGATACCATTGAAGGGTTTTGAGCATTCTAACACTCCTATGGTGTACATGCAACCCTAGATGCTTTGGATCTATTTTTTCTCTATTAAACATGCAAACTTTCAATTTTCCAAAGTATCATCCTAACTAACATACTATGGAGTATATACACTACAAAAAACTAGTTAGATGACTTACCTTTGTTGTAGCTTTGAAACCTTAAGCCTTTAAGAGCCTAACTGTGACAACCTGAAAATTTATGCTTTAAAAGCCAGTCCAATCAACCTTAAGTCAGACTCACTGCTGCCATCTTTTAGCACTGTTTAGGGTATATTTGAGTGTTCCAAACTTAGCACGATTAAGATAGGAGCGTAGAAATGGGATAATTAGATGCGTATCAAGCAAAATCAGGCCAAACACTCCAACACATGGAGTGTGTGGCCGCACACTTGAGTGTATGGCCACACACAGGTGTGTGCGGCCGCACACCCATCCCAACCACACACTCCTGCCTATATATACCACACTTAGTCATTTTGAGCACTTTTTCCACTCCTTCAAAGCTGGAACTCGAAATCCTCTCAAGTATCATCCACATTTCTCTTCAAATCTTCAACCAAGTAAGTGATTCATCCTTGGATTAGTTGATACACGACGTTAACTATCCTTCCCTTTTGATTTGATCCACGAAAACACCTATTTGGTGTTAGTTCTTGAAAAACACCAAGAACACCAAGAACACCTACTAAACTTTTTGTACTTTAACTACACTTTTTAGCCTCTAAAACGGGTATACACATGAGATAGCTTGATATAAGCTAAGGATCCTTGAAGTTATGCATAAAAATCCATTTTTACATGATTTTCAAGTGTGTACGGCCACACACACAATGTGTACGACCGTACACACCAAGTGTAGCCGCACACACCATTTTTAGGGTCCAAAACAGCAATAAACTTCCATAGCAGCTAAGCAATGGTCAAAATACCTTCCCTAGAACATTCCTAAGGCTTGGAAACACTTTTTGGCACACTTCATAGTAAGTGTGTGGCCACACACACACCCTGGCTGTACACTCTGGCCACACACACACACAAATGGTGTATCTTGAGCATACACTCCCTGGTGTAGCCATATACCCCTTATATACGATCATATATGGTTTTAACACTTCAATATAAGGTGGTCCTAATTCAATTATTAGTTGTTAAAAACACTAATTGTATACATACATATGTCATTCTATGGTTAATAGGATTCGTTTGTGCTCAAGTCCGCAATTGACACTCAACCTCCTAAACCGATCCTACCATCGCATCACTTACCACAATTGAGTTCATACCCCTACATTTTTATCACTTTTCACTGTTTTAAGGGGGGGGGGGAATACAAGTCTAAACACAAGAAATTGTGTTTATAATAAATAAAACTCTTCAAATGTTGTAAATGACATCAAGTCATCAAAATGCTTTTAAATATAAATAAACGCTTTTAAATATTGGAAAACGCTTTTAAATGGTTTTTAAAGTCTTTTAATATTAGGGAATGCTTTTAAATGTTTTATAAAATCTTTTAACTTATATTATGTATAACTGATGTCTATATGGATATAGTTACACAAGTAGTATTTAAAGGACTTAGGACTAACTACCAGCTTTAATTTCGTTTCTTTGTTTGGATGTGGGTTTAGAGTAAAGTTGTTTGTCCGAATGTCATGTAAATATTAATTGTATATCATGTATATGTGTGTAGATATAAAAGTTCTATAAGTCAGTTTAATACCTTGGGTAGCAGTGGTATCCTTTCAGTTCATAACAGTCAGTCAGATACAAAGAACTTACTAGTAAACTATAGGGAGTATAGTTATAGAGTCAATGCTCATTACATAGTAGATCAATACTTTGCACTTGGGTAGTTCATCAAAGTCATAGCAATACATAGAGATATAATACTTGTTAGTTATCTATTCAGAAAGTACGAACAATAATACAAACTAAATATAAAGAACTCCAAAAGGTACATCTTTCAATGTACCATACGTATAAAAGGGGTACCCAGGCACGGTACCGTACCTTCAGTTAACATGGTTATGCAAGCATTGTACCACGACACCAATCATAGGTGGGTACGTGTGCATAGTACCAAGACCCAAACATAAAATGAACATAGGTAGTGGTTTCTGTGATTGCCTAATCTATGCCTAAAAGTTATGTATAATGAGAAATTGATAGACGGTTGAATATGTGAACTCTGTTTTTCTTTCCTTTTCCTTGTTTGGATGTGGGGGTCCGACAGGATCGCACAATCAATTTTCCGTCCGTTTCTGATTTTGTATATATGTATGTACTATGTCAATCACGAGACAATATTTTCAAAGTGTATTCAAAGTACTATTCAGAGGAACATAACGATCGTACTATAGTCTTTTCATAGTATATTTATTATACTATGAAGTGAGACTGGACTTGCTATTTTAATAGCATAATATCGATCATAGGAATGGTTTTATGAGATATAAAACTAAGTATACTATTCCATGGTATATTTATACATTCGTTAAGTCGTACATTTGGAGAGTTACAAGTTAACTATTCCATATCACAGTACGCCAACCTTCAATATAATAGTTTTCGAAGATAAAACCACTGTTCGATAACAGTTAGGGAATATGGGTTTTCCCAGGTTCAATGGTAATATTTTCTAGGTATTCTACTAACGTTTACTAAGTATTCTAGTTCATTATAAAGGATTCATAAGAAGGTTATTATTATGATTTCCTTGCTTATACATTCCCGAGTTATATATAACGAATATCTAGTAGACAATAAAATGTGAGATTTGTAACTTAGTTTCTTTTCCTTGTTTGGATGTGAAACTACGGTAGAACCCCACAATTTATTATCCGCCCAATCCTGATTATATCATAACGCGTGTAGGCTAAGTCTTCATGGATATTAACTCATCTCTTAGTTAGAATCAATATAACATAGATTACTTTTAATTATAACCATAATCCTGCCATTTATACGAAAGGTTATATATAATGCAGACAGGATAGATTGGAGATTGTGTGAACCCAATTTTACTTTCCTTTTTCCTTGTTTGGATGTGGGGGTACGACCGAATCACACAACCGACTATTCGTCTAGTTTTCATTATATGAAATTAGTATAAACTAGATGATTATAGAGGAAATTGTTTCAGTATTACTTTACTTTTAAGGAAACATATGGTTTTCTTGTGAATCTTTCAAACTTGTTCAATTGTCAAAGAAGTTTCTTACATTAAACTAAATCTTATGCACTCACCAGCTTTATAGCTAATACTCGCTTTCAAAATACGTGTATTCTCAGGAATATATTAAGACAAGTTTCCAACCGGAGTTCGTGAAGATGGAACAATAGTTTCTCGTCTTATCTTTTGATGCTATTATACTATAACAACATGTAATGTTTTGAACTGGATGTAAACACTTTACACACACACACACACACACATATATATATATATATATATATATATATATATATATATATTAAAGAATGATGTTGCTTTGATTACTATTATTCAACTGTTGTGATACTACATATGACGTCCTCCACCCCCAAACGTTTCCGCCGTTTCGGTTTTGGGGTGTGACAGATTGGTATCAGAGCATTGTATATAGTTAACTAAGTATATCAACCTATAAAAGATATACAAATATAAATAAAATGGGGCCGAAGTGCTCTGTCTAAAAGTATACTTATAAATATATCAATATTATCCAGAAGTATAGATGCTCACATATATACTTACTAGAATAAGTATCACAAGTAGAACAAAACAAAAGTATTTAATTGTTGGGCACAACAGTCAAACCTGGGCAGTTATGGAATCATATCTGCGATGAATATAGCATGATCAACTATATTTATTTGAGATATGGTGAACATGTTTTCGGGAATGATAGAGGTGTTGCAACAAAACAAAAACTTACCAAATACTAGGACCAAAGAATTCTTTAGAACCAAACATAAAGTAAAATACTATATGAATATTTTAAGATGCTATCCAATAACAATACTAAAAGTGTACAATAACAAGAAACTTAAGAGTCAAACCCAAAATAGAGATACCATAAGAGTATCTTCAATAACTGTAAATAATTATATGAGAATTAAAAGACCCTTACCGATCGGTCTATAATTGCAGAGTGTATACTTCCTAAAGTTATATATAATAAAGATCTCATAGACTTAGAATGTGTGGTTTCGCTTCACTTCCTTATCCTTGTTTGGATGGGGATTTTGTAACGCCCCGAGTCTCAAGTATCGTTCAAATAAATATTCATGGTTTTGGCCCTACTCGACGAGTTGGTTGCCTTACTCATCGAGTAGCAGCGGGATTGAATCGCGAATTAATTGAACGACTCGGCGAGTCCGCTAGTGGGACTCGGCGAGTTGGAGCTGGCAAGTGAAACCCTAATTCTCAGGGTTTATGTCCCTATTTAAAGGAGCCTTAGCCTCCCTTGGGCCTCTTTACAGTCTTAGAGAATCCCTGAGAAGTCTGATTGGAGTGTGTGTGCCTTTGTCAGTGTGTGAAGCATGATTTGAAGATTGTTGGAAGGAGAAGGCTTGAAAGAAGAGGAGATTGGAGCGAGTAAGGTGTGGAATTAGCACTATTCTCAGTTTTCATCTTCGAAAGGTACCTTAAATCACCATCTCTCCTATGGGTTTTTCTTTTAATGAGTTCTAGGGTTTTTATGAACCTTAAGGGTTGATAAGTTGAACAATAGGATGGATCTAAAGTTATAACTTCAGATCTAAACCCTCTCTAAGCTCAAGCAACATAAAGTCGTAGAATTGGTCATGTATGAGGTCCCTCTTGGGCATCAAGCCCCATTAAGAGCTTATATTTGGCATTTAGAGCCTTTAAAGCAATGCATGTACGTAAAGTTTGCAATTTGACGTGATAAGTATGCCCTAGAAGCCTAGATCTATGATTTGAAGCCACTACATGGCTCAGAATAAGTCTGTATGGAAGAAGGGCCGAACGGACTCAGCGAGTCTGATGAAGAAAGTCGTGAACTCGACGAGTTGGATGAACAACTCGGGGAGTCCGATGAAGATCGTCATGAAACTCGGCGAGTTGATGAACAACTCGGCGAGTCGAATGAATTTCCCCAAAAGTTATGCACATGTGTGAACCCGTCAAGTTTTGCTTAGGAAACCCGGCGAGTGGCTTAAGAGTTCAATCGAACATCGAGGAAGAACTCCGCGAGTGGACAGGAAGCCAAAGAAGCTAGGTGAGTAGCCGAGGGAACTCGGCGAGTCAGGTCAACATGGACTGTTGACCCTAACTATTGACTTTGACCATTGACCATGGGTTTGTTGGATATAGTGTCTAAGTCCATAACTATATTTGGTATGTACTTGACCCGACCCGGCATGGTCCATTTGGGTTGCACTTCACCCGAAAAATTTATGGATAATCTTTTGAGAATAGCACAAGTTATGATTTATTAGTATATTATAAGTTCTAATATATTAATAGAAGATCATATTATTTAATTAGTATTGATCTATAATTAATCTAGGATTAATTTAGAGATCAAAGGTATTACTAATTAAATATGGGCTTCTATATATATATAGAGTGTGGGCTAATGCTTATTTGGAATGGGCTCGGCTTGCATGGAAAGTCCATGGATACTCCATGGAGCTTTAACCCATGGATCTCATGGAAATGAAGAGACATGGATATTAAGGTTTACATGGATGTAACCCTAATCCACCACACTATACAAAGGAGGCTTTGGTTATTGAAATTATACTAGTTGAGGTGAGTAAAGCAAGAGGGCCGATTTCAAGATAGTAGTGACTATTCTCTCAAATTTCCAAGTTTGTGGTGATTTGTGATTTCCATTTAAGGCATCCACACTATTGGTGCTGGCTCTAAAACTCCAAGGAATCAACTACAACTACAAGGTAAGTATTTCTACTAGCTTTATTTGATTCAAGTTCCCCATGCCATGCTAGTTAGGATATGAACCTTGGAAAAATAATTATTTGCATGTATCTTAGACAAACATAGATCCAAGGTTTATTAGGGTTGCATGTACACTTAGGAAGTGTTAGAATGCTCAAAACTCATCAGTGGTATCAGAGCCTATGCTTGTTTGTTTGATACTTGATGCAAAATATTGGAAAAAGTAAAAAAACTTGTTGTCTGCTTGATGAACTCGCCGAGTCCATGGGGGGACACGCTGAGTTCATGTGTATCTTCATCCTACTCGCGAGTAGGTTCGTGCACTCGACGAGTAGGAGCCACAGAATGCAGATTTTCGACTTTTGCTGCTGGAAATGGAGTAGAAACATTACCCTAAACTGTTTTGGTGTTATAAAACTTGTTTTAGATGGTGTAATGTTTGTTCTAATCCGTTTACAATGGCTAATATCAATTTTTCATGATTATATGTGTTCATATGGTCTTGAAACTTTGATATGGATATTCATGTTCTTGATCGTATGGATTTAGATGATCATAGGAATTACTTGTAACCTACTTGGTACTTTAATTCTTGATCATAATGTGTTTTAATGGAGTCCATAACTTGTCCTCAAGTTATGGAAAACCAAGAGTCACACTTGAATTAAAACCATTAAAAGAACACAAGAGTTAGAAAAATGAAGAGTCTTCATTTTTATTACTCTATTTAACTCATAAGTTACAAGAAATGAAAAGTTTTGATAGTTTACAAAACTTGCCCTCAAGTTTTGGAAGAAGTAAAGTCATGTTAAAAACTTTAGTTCCAACCCTTATAATTTTAAAACTTAAAATTCAACCCTTATACTTATAATATTATAAGTTAATAATAATATATATGTATAAGATCAAAGTCGTCTTACCGCTAGTATGCCTCATTCACGAAGCTAGTCTATAAGGTGGGTATAAGGTTTTTGCCTATAAAATGGCAACTTAATGGGTGTCCACTCTCACCCACCGCTTGCTTGACTGGTGGAGAGTCGTTAGCTGAACGGGTAGGACAAGGACTTATAAATTCTCATTAAAAGTATGATGAATAGTATAAGGTAACTAAATGTTTTATTAAATTCCCAATCTTAGTTACTTTAGGAAAAATGTGAATAAGGTGCTAATCCATAAAATTACACTTTACACTTTGTCTAAGTCGTTAGTGGAGCATGTGTGCTTTACCGGCACACTAACTTGGACTTAACATGGTAACCGGCACATCGATGGACTGTGTGTGGTTAATCAGCACATCGATTGAGGGGTAATACATTAAGGGTACCAAGTAATTTGCATGGTTACTTCACACCTCGTTTTGTGATCCTCGGCATCCCAGTCACAAAACTTGGAGGGCACACTCGAGATTGAAACATGCCTTTGAAAAGTTCATTGAATCTCAGAAGAATCTAGGAGTTTCTAAGAACCAAATTAAATATTTTTAATATTTCGTCTATGGTGGAAATTGGTGAATTGCCATTCACCTACCTTTCAAATATGTTATTACTTAGATTACGGCATACTTCTTCTAAGTATAATATATTGTGATTGGGTCCTAGCCTTAATACTACATTTGGGTGTTTTATTAAGGACTATCTCTATATCTAAACTAACCCTTTCTTTCTTCTCTTTCTAGATGTCTGCAAACAACGCTGCTTCTGGCTCTAATCCTAGTGGCTCCTTTTCTCTTATGAACTTGTGTGGGAAAGTTACTTTTGATGGATCCAACTTTAATGAATGGATCAGAAACATCAGAATGATTACTCGCTACGAGGACAAGGAATATGTCCTCGATAAGGAGCTTAAGTAGATTGATGAGACAGTTGCTACTCCTCAAGAGATCGCTGAGTTTAGGTCACATGAAAGGGATGCCACCAAGGTGGCATGCATCATGATGGCCACTATGACCGCGGATCTCCAAAAATCCTATGAAGATTTCTACCCCTATGAGATGCACCAAGACTTGATGGAAAGATACCATCAAAGTGCTCGTCAAGGGAGGTATGAAATCATCTCCTCCATGATAACAACTCGCATGAAGGATGGTGAACCCATCACGGGCCACATGCAGAAAATGCAAAGATTTGTGGATCGTTTGCTGAAGCTTAATGTGAACTTCCCCGAGGAGCTTGCAATAGATATCATTTTGCACTCCTTACCTTCATGTTAGGATCAATTCCGCATGACATACCACATGAACAAGGAAGAGGTTACACTCAGCAAACTTCAAGGAATCTTAAAGACCGCGGAAAGTGGTCTTAAGGGTCAGGCGGTTGTTACTACTCCTACTCCTACCAACTCCGCCCTGTTTTGGCAATCGGGAACGGACGAGGGAAGAAGAGAAAGAGTTCTTCGAAGGTTACCAAGGTTAGGACCCTTGATGGCTCTTCTTCAAGTGGAACGAAGAAAGGTTTCATCACTCCTTCTTCTGACCCAAAAGAGGCTGAATGCTTCTATTGTCATGAAAAGGCACATTGGAAGCGGAACTGCCCAAAGTACCAACAAGATGTGAAGGATGGGAAAGTTAAACCCAACCATGCAGTTACTTACACTATCATTTCTAATAACTCACCCAATTCTAACTCTTGCGTCCTTGATACCGGTTGTGGTATTCATATTTGTTGTGACTTGTAATGACTAAGAAGAAGTGAGAATGTGGAGCAAGGAAGGATAAACTTAATCATGGGGAATAGGAAAGTTACACCTGTCACCAAGATTTGAGTTTATACTTTATCGCTAAGTAGTGGGTTTATTTTAGATTTGAATAAGTGTTGTTATTCGCCATAAATGGCAAGAAATATTATTTCCTTTCATGCATTGTATAAAAAAGGTTTTACCTTTTCATTTGATAATGAAGTTGGTTCGATTAATGCTTTCTTTAATAATGTTCTTTATTTTAAAAGATTACCTTGTGATGGCGTGTATGAAACAGTATCTGTAGTTGATAACTTAGGAAATAATGTATTGTGTATTGATTCTATTAATAATAATAACTTGGATAAAGCATCATTATGGCATTGTCGTCTTGGACATATAAGCAAGAAACGCATAGGCCAACTCCAAAAGGATGGAGTCTTGGAGTCATTTGACCTAAAGTCTGATGATAGTTGCGAATCATGCTTACTTGGAAAAATGAAAAACTCACCCTTCACAGGTTCTTGTGAGAGGGATGAAGGTTTGTTGGACCTTGTACACACGGATGTGTATGGACCATTCAAACATGCCACAAGGGTGGTAATCGTTATTATTTGACTTTTACTGATGATTACACTAGATATGGATATGTCTACTTAATCAAGCATAAGTCAGAGACTTTTGAAAGGTTTAAGGAATTTAAACAGGAAGTCGAGAATCAATTAGGCAGGAACATTAAGATGCTTCGATCCGATCGAGGTGGTGAGTATCTTAGTTCAGAGTTCCTCGACTATCTTAGGGAATGTGGGATTGTCACACAATTAACACCTCCCAGGACACCACAGTTGAATGGTGTAGCTGAGAGGAGTAATCGAACCTTGTTGGATATGGTTCGTTCCATGCTGAGTCGAGCTTCGCTACCAATCTCATTTTAGGGGTATGCCTTAGAGACTGCCGCCCATATCCTTAATCTAGTCCCTACAAAGAAAGTTGCCAAAACTCCTCATGAGATGTGGACTGGTAAAGTACCCAAACTAGACCACATCAAGATTTGGGGCTGCGAGGCTTTTATGAGGCGCGAGACTCATAATAAGCTAGAACCCCGAAGCAAGAGGTGTATTTTCATCGGCTACCCACAAAGATCCTTTGGTTACCTCTTCTACAGACCTAGTGATAATGTGGTCTTTGTAGCAAGAAGAGGAGTATTTCGAGAGAGAGAGAGAGAGAGAGAGAGAGAGAGAGTTTATACGCCAAGGAGACAGTGGGAGGCAAATTGACCTTGAAGAACTTCAAGAGTCAAGTGGTGAAGGAACATCAAACCCTAGCCCTCAACTTGAGGAGGAAACTCCTGTTGAGCCAATTGACGAGTCTATACCTCTGAGACGTTCCATGAGAGTTAGGAATGCACCCGAGCATTACTATGGTTTCCATATTACTGCGGAAGGTGAGACACTTATTAGTGATAAGACACTAGTAGGTCTGGATGAACCTAATAGTTACACGGAAGCCATGCCAGGCCCCGAGTCTGCGAAATGGAAAGAGGCTATGGATAGCGAGATACAATCCATGTATGACAATCAAGTTTGGAACTTGGTTGTGAATGTATCAGGTCGTAAGACTGTAGGGTGCAATTGGATCTTCAAGAAGAAGAACTACATGGATGGTAATGTACACACTTATAAGGCACGACTGGTTGCAAAGGGTTATTCTCAAACTCCGGTAGTTGATTATGATGAGACCTTTTCACCAATGGCCAAGATAAAGTCTATTAGGGTTCTGTTAGCCATTGCTGCATTTTATGACTATGAAATATGGCAAATAGATGTCAAAACCGCTTCCCTTAATGGAAAGTTGGCTGAAGATGTTTACATAGTTCAAGCAGAGGTTTTTGTCAGTACAGAGTACACCAATAGAGTGTGTAAACTCGAGAAATGCATTTATGGATTGAAACAGGCACCTCGCAGATGGAATCCTTGCTTTGATGAGAAAATCAAGGAATTTGGCTTTTGAAGGAGTGAAGATGAATCTTGTGTCTATATCAAGGCTAGTGGGAGCATAGTCAACCTTTTGGTACTGTATGTGGATGACATACTACTCATATGAAATGACATCCCAAACTTGCATGAAGTAAAGTCCTGGCTTGGGAAGTGTTTCTCTATGAAGGACCTTGGTGAAGCTGCCTATATCCTAGAGATAAGGATTTTGAGAAACAGGAGTAAAAGACTAAGTGGACTTAGTCAAAGGACCTATGTGGACAAAGTGTTGAGGTTGAGATAGCAGAAATGAGTTACCCATTCAGAGTAACGCCAGATGGAGTAAGACACAAAGCCCTAGTACTGAGGTTGAGATAGCAGAAATGAGTCGACTACCTTATGGTTTAGCTGTAGGATCGATCATGTATGCTATGACGTGTACTCGACCTGATGTTGCTTTTTCTTTGAGCATGGTTAGCAGGTATCAGGGGAACCCTGGCAAGGCACACTAGACTGCGGTCAAGAATATCCTCATGTACCTGCGAAGGACTAAGGACTGGGTCCTTACCCTTGGTGGGAGTGATAGCTTGAGAGTTGTAGGGTACAGTGATGCTAGCTTTCAGACTGATATGGATAATTTCCGATCTTAGTCGGGCTGGGTCTTTACCTGAAACGGAGGGGAAATTACTTGGAAAAGTTCCAAGCAGGAGACAGTGGCTGATTCCACTTGTGAATCAGAGTATATAGCAGCAAGCGAGGCAGCAAAGGAGGCTATATGGCTATAAAAGAGCCAATGGAGATTTTCTGTGACAGCAATAGTGCTGTTGCCTTAGCGAAGGAACCAAGAGATCATGGGAGATCCAGACACACTGATAGAAAATATCACTTCATCAGACATCGAATAGAAGAAGGAATCCTCGTGGCAAAGAGGGTATCATCGGATGAGAACCCAGCAGATCCCCTCACGGAGGGACTGAGTAGGTTTAAGCATCTCCAGCATGCTCGGAGCAAAGGGCTGAAGGATGATATAAGTTGTAGTAGTTAGATAAATTATGAAATTTGTAAAGTGTAATTGACATTAGATGATGAATAAAAGTTGTGTTTATTTATGAGTAAAGTGTTACTATCTTTTGTCAATCGTTCACTATAATTTCTTTTGCATCTTTTGACTTCCAGAATAATTATGTTTGGTATATCATATTATTCAAACCTCCATACTCGGTCATATGTCGGAAGTAGGTACGAATCAAGACTGTCATGATTGGTTGCACAGGTCTAAGGTGTTGGACATGGCTACAACAATCATGAGTTCTCATAAGTTCTGAGCATTGGACTCAACCCACGCTCACTGGAATCACTTCATGGAATTTATCTCGAGTGATCGTGAGACGGTAATATCATATAAGTCTTCAAACCTAGAGATATGATTTGTTACTTACGAGTTGTTTATGCATTGATTGTACAAAAACGCATTGGTAACTCGATGTTATAAAACGTGCCTTTGTGTATAATTCAATGAGTGGTAGAACAAACATATGAGTCGAAGTTTATCTGTTCCTTCTTGGATTAGAAGCTGATATCTGGGCCCCTCGATGATTTTGTTATGACCTATGTACCGGGCCCGGTCAAAACTAAATTGATGTGTCCAGTTAAGTTCTATGTCAAACAAATCGGAAATCGGGAAACAAATGCTGGACAATAAGTAAGACCATGTTCCATGTATTTTTCCGACTGATATCTAGAACAGAGGATTATATCATCACTTATCTAAAATGGCACGTTCTAGTTCAACAGAGTTTAAAGAGCTACGATTGCTGATCTGTTCCTGAAGTCATACGTGCAACTATAGTTATTAGACTTATCGAAGTGGGAGACTATTGGATATAGTGTCTAAGTCCATAACTATATTTGCTATGTACTTGACCCGACCTGGCATGGTCCATTTGGGTTGCACTTCACCCAAAAAATTTATGGATAATCTTTTGAGAATAGCACAAGTTATGATTTATTAATATATTATAAGTTCTAATATATTAATATAAGATCATATTATTTAATTAGTATCGATCTATAATTAATCTAGGATTAATTTAGAGATCAAAGGTATTACTAATTAAATATGGGCTTCTATATTTATAGAGTGTGGGCTAATGCTTATTTGGAATGGGCTAGGCTTGCATGGAAAGTCCATGGATACTCCATGGAGCTTTAACCCATGGATCTCATGGAAATTAAGAGACATGGGTATTAGGGTTTACATGGATGTAACCCTAATCAACCACACCATATAAAGGAGGCTTTGGTTATTGAAATCATACTAGTTGAGGTGAGTAAAGCAAGAGGGCCGATTTCAAGATAGTAGTGACTATTCTCTCAAAGTTCCAAGTTTGTGGTGATTTGTGATTTCCATTTGAGGCATCCACACTATTGGTGCTAGGCTCTAAAACTCCAAGGAATCAACTACAACTACAAGGTAAGTACTTCTACTAGCTTTATTTGATTCAAGTTCCCCATGCTATGCTAGTTAGGATATGAACCTTGGAAAAATAATAATTTGCATGTATCTTAGACAAATATAGATCCAAGGTTTATTAGGGTTGCATGTACACTTACGAAGTGTTAGAATGCTCAAAACCCATCAGGGTTAACTCGTTGACTTTTGAGGACAGATCTGGAGGGATCAGAAATTTATGTGTGCAGTTTGTGATAAATATAGGTGGTGGAGTTTGTGATAGTGACCCGAGGGTTGGAGCTTATTTATGTGATTCGACATTCCAAGGTGAGTTCCTTACTGTACTATAGGGTGTATGGCACCAAGGCCGACCCTTTTGGATTGATATCTGGTTATGTTAGGCTAACGTTGTTTGTTGGATCGGTATCCTAGAGGGTAGAATAATACTATGATATGTGATATGATATGTTAGAAAGGCATCCTGATAAATAAGATGGTGCTATGTGCTATGTGGTATGACCCATTAGGTCAGGTATGGTCTATATGTTGTTATGTGATTAGCTGTTATATGCGCACTTGTTTGTTTAGCGGTTGAGGCTTATTTGCTTTGTGCGAAAGCCAACAGACCTGGGCATTCCAACCTGTTGGTTGTGGGCCGTGAGTATTCCATCCCGAGGATGATTGGATTCATAGTATGTGGCATTCCAACCTACTGGTTGAGGGCATGGGGTATTCCAACCTGATGGTTGACTGGACCCATTGTATACTGTGTTGTGATAATTCGTATATCTGTGTGTATTGGTATTTTGGAGGAGCTCACTAAGCTTTCTGGCTTACAGTTTCAGTTTATTGTTTTAGGTACATCTGGGGATCGAGACAAGGCGATGGCATGATCGTACCGCTCCTCATATTCTGTGATGCGTTCCTGGGGAAGACTCTGATAAAGACTATTTTGGAAAGGAATTTGTATTAACTATAACTATTTGAATGTTTTGAAAAATTTTAAAATTTAGCCTAATTTTTTATTGGTGTTACAAGTTGGTATCAGAGCCTTGGTTTGAGTGAATTGGAGGAACGATCGTGTGAATCCAGTCTCAAATCAAGGAAAGATTTTCTGAAATAAAATTTTAATTAGTTTTCAAAATAATGGAGGAGGCAAAAGGGTACGATCGGCCGGAGCTAGTAAGTAAACCTCCAAAATACCATACCGGTTATTGATTTGTGATAAGTGAGCACAACATGGTAGTACTAGGCTAGGGATCTTCAGGGATTGCATGATAGAATTGCTTGATATTATGATGCCTGTTAGCCTAGGTTCTTTTCTTCGCAAGAAATTGACATCATTACTGTAGTTACCTGTGCACGCATGACAGTCGTACGTAATTAAGATCTTATAGCCTGAGAATACTTGATCTGGCCTTATGTCCTTTTCGTTTTGATTACGGCCTAGGGTAGGATTGGATATTTAAAAGTCTATAGGGTCCAGCGTTATGTACGGCTATCGTACGTCGGTGCTACAGGGTTGGTGGAAATTTCTTGTACGGGTAATTTCGTAAGGCCGGTAGGTCGATTATGCGACAATTAGCCTTCATCGAGGGGTGAGGTTGAACAACCACCCTGTGTGTGTATAATGATAGGGTGTTGTGGTGAGACTTGAGACAAATATGGGTAGGTGTGGAAGGTAGTATCGGGCCTGTACTACTGAAAGCACAGGACCCATATGCGTAGCAAGGAAGTCACAACCCCCAGGATTCAATAGGGAGTAGGTTCCCAGTTATTTTGCAGTCTGCTTAATGTTTTCTTGTTGTACTTTCAGTATGGTGGTTACTAGACGTTTCATGACTGGATCTAGATCGGGATCGGGTGAGAGTGACCAGGATGCTCCAGTGGCGCCCGAGATTATCGTTCAGGGTGAGACAATGTTGACAGAGGATCGGGTCAGAGAGATCATTCGAGATGAGGTGATTGAGATTGTCCGGGGTTAGATTCCGTAATTGTTTGGGACTATTAAGTCCGCTATGATGGACTACTTTGACGACAGATATGCGGCCATTGCCAAGACGGCTGCCGTGGCAGCTGCTTCAGCTGTAACAGCGGCAAGAGGAGGAGTAGGAGTCGGTCGGGGCTTCCAGTACAGGGAATTCGATAACATGAAGCCCCTTACTTTTGATGGGACGGAGGACCCCATCAAGGCCATGAGGTGGATCTTGAATATGGAAGAGTGATTTTTCTCTTATTCATGCCCCATTGACAAGAAGAGCAAGTGTGCCCTAAACTTGTTGAGGTATGGGGCCAAGGATTGGTGGAGACTGACGACGGCGTTGTACAAGGATGATCAGAGAACTGCGGTTACCTGGGAGTAGTTCAGGGATATGTTTTAGGCTCGTTACGTTCCTTAGGTCGAGAGGGAACGATTGGCTCAGGAGTTTTTGAGTTTGAGACAGGATGGGGAGTTGATCATGGAGATCACTCGCATGTTTACCGAGAGGGCAATGTTTTGCCCAAATTTAGCCTCTGAGCAGGCTCAAATGACTCGTTATTTGAGCATGCTCAAGACTGATATCCGACAGTTTGTGTCTACCCAGCGATGTAGTACTCTTTTGGAGTTACAGGGGGCCGCAAGACGGAGTGAGTTGGAGATCGAGCCGCAACTGAGGGAGCAGCGGCCGGCCCCGACACAATCGCAGCCGGCGCCGAAGCGGCCCAAGACCGCAGATACTAGTTCTGGAGGACAGCCATGCGGTAATTGTGGAAAGTGCGGGAAGGCTCATTCGGGAGTATGTCGATCAGGGAGTGGGTGCCACAGATGTGGCAAGTAGGGCCATCTAGCCAGGGACTGCAGGCAGCAGACACCAACCTCCGGAGTCAGGCTTTGTTACCATTTTTAGAAAGTGTGGCTTATGAAGGCCCAGTGTCCATAGTTAGCCTCTAAGTCGGCGCAGATTCCGACGCCGATCGTTTCGAGGATCGTAGATGGGAGTCCAGTGTAGACGGAGCGTCCGAAGGCTTAGGGACGTACATTTCAGCTTACGGCCGCGGAGCCCAAGGCAGCACCAAACGTGGTTGCTGGCACATTTTTAGTGAATTCATTGCCCGCATTGGATCTTTTTGACTCGGGAGCGAGTCGGTCCTTCGTATCCCAAGCCTTTAGTCGGAAGTTCAGTGCGCTAGTAGGTGAGCTAGAGTATCCGTTACGAGTTTGCATCGCCAACGAGCATGGGGTTTCTGCTTCTTCAGTCTTCCGAGGATGCGAGGTGGAGATCTTCAGAGTGTCCTTTCTGATAGATCTGATTCTGATTCCCATGAGGGAAGTATGTGTAATCGTAGGGATGGACTGGCTTAGTCACTTTGGGTCCATGATAGATTGCGAGGACCAGAGAGTGGTAATTCGAACCCCAAGTGGGTGAGAGCTGATTGTATATGGAGAGGGCACCAGAGTGGGATCAGGTTCTGTTCAGCTGCCAGGGCGCGACAGTATATCCAGAACGGGTGTGCGGGTTTTCTGGCGTATGTGGTGGATACGCGAGCGAGAGATCAGATTTCAATTTTCGAGGTTCCATTAGTCAGGGATTTCACAGACGTATTTCCGGAGGAGTTACCTGTGTAACAACGCAAATTTTCAAACAAATTTTTCATTTTAAAAATCAAGTATTTCCATTCAAAACAAGGCATAAATAATTTAAGTGTTCTGTCAAATACAATTAACCAAGACCCCAAGATCATAAAAGCAGCCTTCAGTGTGTATCGATCACGCCGGCGCCTTCCCACGGTCCTCGCTAGTACCTGAAATACATGCACAACAACTGTAAGCATAAATGCTTAGTGAGTTCCCCAATATACACTTACACACATACGCCTTTCCAGGCCCTGACCTTCCGGTCCTCAATACAACGCCTTCCGGCCCATAACATAATCGCCTTCCGGCCCATAACATACATAGCTCACAGATAACAAACAACTTACCACATATAGCATACATATCACATATCATATCCGACCTTCCGGTCACACAGTCAAACCCTTCCGGGTACAGTATAGTGAGAAGACTCACCTCGCAAAAGCTGAACGCTAGCAACTCCCGAAATGATTCGTGCACAATCGACGAGCTACAACCTCCCTATAACATCACATATCTCATTAACACTTATATCTTCTAAGTGTGACTATCCCTAAGAAGTCAGACTTAGGTCAACTCTGGTCAACGGTCAACGGTCAACTCGACCGGACTCGGCGAGTACCATGGCGACTCGGCGAGTCTAGACGTCCTCCAACTTTCTGAGATTCCCTATCTACTCGTCGAGTATCCTCTTCGACCCGACGAGTTACTCCTCGAAGAGTCGCGGGGCCACCCCGACTCCACTCGTCGAGTCTGAAGAACAACTCGGCGAGTCCCAGTAAATCTTCAAGCTACTCGCCGAGTCTGAAGAACAACTCGACGAGTCCATGCCATGCAGACGAGCAACTGCTTTCTAAATTACGTATGGTCCCGAGATATACAATCATGGGACCTTCTGGACTTCTAAACATCTTATTACTGGGGTATAAACGTTTGGTTAATAACATAATAACCCATCTAATCACTAAATGGGTTTCATAAACCCTAATTTCGCATACACATCAAATTAACAGAATTGGTCCGAGTATTACCTGAAAACGCACTCTCTGTGTCCCCCAAACCTCAGGACTCGATCCTCCTTGATATTCCTTTGGCCAAATTCCTCTTCTTCTTGCCTAACAAGTTCCTCCAAGTTCCAATGGCTTTTCTCTCCTGTTATGGACGTCCACAACGATTAGGGTTCTTCTCAATCGACCAAAAGACGGAAAATGACGGCCTAAGAGGCGTTATATACGATCCAAAACCGAACGGTTAGGGTTTCTGCTGAACAGCGTCGACTCGCCGAGTCCATATCTGGACTCGTCGAGTCCAGTCGCGGACCCGCGACCAAGTTTGCGATCCTACTCGGCGAGTCTAGGCTCCAACTCGCCGAGTCCCCTCTTAACTCACCCCAAAACATAATTAAACAATACCTGAGATTTCGGGCTGTTACAACTCTCCCCCACTTGGATTAGACTTCGCCCTCGAAGTCTCACTCTGCAAATAGTTCCGGATGCTGCTCCCGCATCTCGCGTTCCGGTTCCCAAGTCATTTCCGATCCTTTACGGTGTTGCCATTGAACCAACACCAGAGGTACCTCCTTGTTCCTCAGAACCTTGATCTTTCGATCTCTGATAGCCACTGGTCTCTCCGCGTAATTCAGGCTCGCATCCACCTGAATATCCTCCAATGGAACCACTGCCGATTCATCGGCTATGCACTTCCTCAACTGCGACACATGAAAAGTGTCGTGGATCTGACCCAACTCCGCTGGCAACTCCAACCGATAGGCTACCCGGCCTATCCTTGCAATCACACGAAATGGCCCAATATACCGGGGCCCCAATTTGCCCCTCTTCCTGAATCGAATCACTCCTTTCCAAGGAGAGAGCTTCAGGAGAACGAAGTCGCCGACTTGAAACTCAAGCTCGGATCGGCGCCTGTCAGCATAACTCTTCTGTCGGCTCTGGGCGGTCAATAACCTCTGTCTAACTTGCTGAATCTGCTCTGTCGTCTGAAGCACGATCTCTGTGCTACCCATCGCTCTCTGTCCCACTTCTCCCCAACAAACGGGGGTCCGACACCTCCTACCATACAACAGCTCAAAAGGTGGCATACCAATGCTCGAATGATGGCTGTTGTTGTAGGAAAACTCTGCCAATGATAAATACGCATCCCAACTACCCCCGAAGTCTAACACACACGCTCGGAGCATGTCCTCCAGCGTCTGAATCGTCTGCTCGCTTTGACCGTCTGTCTGGGGATGGTATGCGGTACTAAAATGCAACTTAGTACCCAGTTCCTCATGAAATTTCTTCCAGAACCTGGAAGTGAAACGCACATCACGGTCTGACACATTCGAGATCGGCACCCCATGCCGAGATACCACTTCTTTCACATATATTTCTGCCAACTTCTCCGCTGAAGAACTCTCACTGATGGCAAGGGGTGTGCACTCTTCGTCAACCTCTCCACAATCACCCAAATTGCATCAACTCCCCTGGCAGTTCTCGGAAATTTGGTGATGAAATCCATAGTGATCTGCTCTCACTTCCACTCGGGGATCTCCAATGGCTGTAACTTGCCATGCGGTCTCTGGTGCTCAGCCTTCACCCTACGGCAGGTCAAACACCTCTCGACGAACCATGCAACGTCCCTCTTCATACAGGGCCACCAATACTCTTTCCTCAGGTCCAAATACATCTTCGTAGCACCGGGATGGATCGAGAATTTTGATCTATGAGCCTCTTCCATCAAAGTAATACGCGTACCGCCCACAAACGGTACCCAAATCCGACCCTGAAATGTCATAAGCCCTCGCCCATCCTTAACGAACTCTGAAATTAATCCCACGACCCGCTCTTTCTTCTGCATTTCTGGTCGCACAGCTTCGGCCTGCGCCCCACGAATAGCATCCAATACTGGGGTCATCACAGTCAGTCTCAAGCATACATCTCGCAATGGAGTGCTCTCCGCCCTGCGGCTCAACGCGTCAGCTACCACATTAGCCTTGCCTGGGTGGTACAGGATCTCACAATCGTAATCCTTGACCACATCCAACCACCTCCTCTGACGCATATTTAGGTTGGGCTGATCCATCAAATACTTCAAGCTCTTATGGTCCGTATATATCGTACATCGAACCCCATACAGGTAGTGACGCCAAATCTTGAGAGCGAACACTACTGCTCCCAACTCTAAATCATGCGTAGGGTATCTCGCCTCATGAGGCTTCAGCTGCCTCGACGCATAAGCTATCACATGACCCCTCTGCATCAACACTACACCCAATCCCGAAATCGATGCATCGCAATATACCACAAAATCTTCCATCCCTTCCGGAAGAGCTAATACCGGGGCTTCGCACAACCTCTGGCGAAGTGTCTCAAAGGAGATCTGCTGCTCGGGCCCCCATGAGAATGCAACACCCTTCCGAGTCAATCTGGTGAGTGGCACTGCGATCTTGGAGAAATCCTTGATGAATCTCCGATAATACCCTGCCAACCCCAGGAAGCTCCTGATCTCAGAAGGTGACTTCGGCACCTCCCAACTCATTACCGCCTCAACCTTGGCCGGGTCGACCAATATCCCTTTCTGATTGACAACATGTCCTAGAAATTGGACCTCTCGCAGCCAGAAGTCACATTTGGAGAACTTTGCATAAAGCTTCTCCGACCTCAATACCTCAAGGACCTCCCTCAAATGCTCTTCATGCAGCTCTCTAGATCTAGAGTACACCAGAATGTCGTCGATGAATACAATCACTGACCGATCCAACATCGGTCTGCATACCCTGTTCATGAGATCCATGAACACAGCCGGGGCATTGGTGAGCCCGAAAGGCATCACCACAAACTCATAATGCCCATATCGCGTTCTAAACGCTGTCTTCTGGACATCCTCGTCCCGCACTCTCACCTGATGGTACCCTGACCTCAGATCGATCTTGGAAAACCAAGATGCTCCCTGCAACTGATCGAATAAATCATCGATCCTCGGCAACGGGTAACGGTTCTTGACCGTCAACTTGTTCAACTCCCGGTAATCAATGCACATCCGGTGTGAACCATCCTTCTTCTTGACGAACAGAATAGGTGCTCCCCACGGCGAGCTGCTCGGCCGAATGAATCCCTTCCCCAACAGCTCCTGGAGCTGTGAGGACAACTCTTGCATCTCTGGAGGTGCAAGATGATAAGGCACCTTAGCAATAGGCGCGGCCCCCGGAACCAGATCGATACCAAACTCTACTTGCCTCCCAGGAGGTACTCCCGGCAGCTCCTCGGGGAAAACATCTGGGAACTCACGCACCACAGGGACCTCCTCAACTGACTTCGGTCTTTCGGAAACCTCCCGCGTATCCATCACATACGCCACAAAACCCTTACAGCCCTGCTGTAGACACTGCCTCGCCCTAGCGGCCGAACAAAAAGCTGATCCTGAACGGGTACCCTCGCCGTACACCGAAAGAACTCCCCCGCTAGGGTCTTGTATAGTCACCAACTGACGCTCACAGTCGATGACAGCGCCGAATCGGCTCAACCAGTCCATGCCCACGATGACACAGACATCACCCATCGAAATAGGGATCAGGTCAATCGGGAATTCAATCCCGAAAATCTCTAGTACACATCCCCGAAGAACCTCCGTAGCACAAATCACTTTCTCTTCAGCTATAGAAACTCTCAAAGGTCGACTCAACGACTCACGACTCACGCTGATATGCTGACTAAATGCTAAGGACACAAAGGACCTACTCGCACCCGAGTCAAATAACACTAAGGCAGGCACAGAGTTCACAAGGAAAGTACCTACGCATATAATAACATAAGCATAACATCTCGACATTTAAAATAAATACATGAATTACAACATACCTGCCACAACATCGGGCGCAGCGCGGACCTCCTCCGCAGTCAGCTGAAAGGCTCTCCCACGAGCCCTCGGGGCCTCGACCTTCACCGGTCGAGTCTCAGTAGTCCTGGCAGTAGGTGCAGATCCCTGACGAAGCTGAGGGCACTCGGCCTTCCGATGGCCGGTCTGGTTGCAATGAAAGCAAACCATAAACCCCTTGGGGCACTCCCTAGCAATGTGCCCCTCCTTGCCGCACTTGTAGCAAGCACCGGCTCGACACGCCCCATCGTGACCCTTGCCGCACTTTCCGCAAGTGCGGCTCTTCGAACCTCCCGTCCTCGAATCGGCGGACTTAATACGCTTGGCTGCCGGTTGAGACTGAGCCGGCCGTCGGTCTGCCTGCTGAGACTCGGCCTCCTCCCTGGCCTGACTCTCCAACTCGATCTCGCGCTTCCTGGCGTTCGCCTGAAGCTCAGTAAAAGTATGATAAGTGGAGTTTGACACAAACTCCCGGATCTCCCTCCTCAGAACACCCAAATACCGGCTCATCCGAGCCTGCTCTATGGCCACCAACTCGGGGCAAAACATCGCCCTCTCATGAAACTTCCGCGTGATCGCCGCCACCGAATCAGTACCCTGCTTGAGGGTTAAGAATTCTTGAACCAATCGTTCCCGTTCCACCGGGGGAACGTACTCATCCCTGAACATGGTAGTAAACCCCTCCCATGTCACCGCTGTAGTCTCTGCCAAAGTGAAGTTCGCCGTCACGAACTTCCACCAGTCCTTCGCTCCCAGGCGGAGCTGGTTCAAAGCGAACCGTACCCTCAGGTGCTCCGAGCATGAACACGTGTAGAAGCACCCCTCTATGTCCGCGATCCACCTCATCGCAGCAATCGGATCCTGCGTCCCATCGAACTCCGGTGGCTTCGTGTTGCTGAACTCTCGGAACAACATCGAGTCACCTCCCTGTGGCCTAGCAGCGGCCACAGCTGCGGTAGCTGCAGCGGTTGCAGCCTCAGTCAACGCGGCGTACCGCTCATCGAATGTCTCCATCAGGGTGGTCTTAATAGACCCAAACATCTCCAGGATCTCAGCCCGGATCGATGCCGCCACCTCCTCGTGAATCATCTGACGAATATCCTCGTCACTCACACCGCTCGTGCTCGCTCCGTGGCGTGGTCTAACCATGATGTCTCTGAAATACAGCATAAAACTATCAGAGACTCCTACGAGTATAATCGTACTCGATACGCAACCCTACTCAGTGCCCGATATCCAGGGATTCTTACTTGAGTCTCCCACTGACCCGGTGTCCTCGGTAGTACGGGCCCAATACTTCCGACCACACTGCATCAGTGTTCATCCCAAGTCTTCCTCCCCAAACCCGGATAGTGAGTACTCTACTACTGATATGCACTATCTACCCGCATACTGGCAACGCATCTCATATAGGCAAGCTTCCCTAGACTAAGGCATCACAAATCAGGCCACTCTAGTCCTATCATGAATACCTAGTCTTCTAGCATGCATAACAATTCATATCATATAATATTGTAAGGTATTTTGGGGATCTTTACCGTTCGGGCGCTGACTGATCGTACACACTGCTTCTTTCTTGCTTACCACAAAACCATTTACAAAAGTTTATGCCTTTATTTAAAAAAAAGTTTCCTCAAATCCTCGGTTTAAGTTCAGTTACCCCCGAAGGTGCACCCGAATCCCTCAAACCAAAGCTCTGATACCAATTGTAACAACGCAAATTTTCAAACAAATTTTTCATTTTAAAAATCAAGTATTTCCATTCAAAACAAGGCATAAATAATTTAAGTGTTCTGTCAAATACAATTAACCAAGACCCCAAGATCATAAAAGCAGCCTTCAGTGTGTATCGATCACGCCGGCGCCTTCCCATGGTCCTCGCTAGTACCTGAAATACATGCACAACAACTGTAAGCATAAATGCTTAGTGAGTTCCCCAATATACACTTACACACATACGCCTTTCCAGGCCCTGACCTTCCGGTCCTCAATACAACGCCTTCCGGCCCATAACATAATCGCCTTCCGGCCCATAACATACATAGCTCACAGATAACAAACAACTTACCACATATAGCATACATATCACATATCATATCCGACCTTCCGGTCACACAGTCAAACCCTTCCGGGTACAGTATAGTGAGAAGACTCACCTCGCAAAAGCTGAACGCTAGCAACTCCCGAAATGATTCGTGCACAATCGACGAGCTACAACCTCCCTATAACATCACATATCTCATTAACACTTATATCTTCTAAGTGTGACTATCCCTAAGAAGTCAGACTTAGGTCAACTCTGGTCAACGGTCAACGGTCAACTCGACCGGACTCGGCGAGTACCATGGCGACTCGGCGAGTCTAGACGTCCTCCAACTTTCTGAGATTCCCTATCTACTCGTCGAGTATCCTCTTCGACCCGACGAGTTACTCCTCGAAGAGTCGCGGGGCCACCCCGACTCCACTCGTCGAGTCTGAAGAACAACTCGGCGAGTCCCAGTAAATCTTCAAGCTACTCGCCGAGTCTGAAGAACAACTCGACGAGTCCATGCCATGCAGACGAGCAACTGCTTTCTAAATTACGTATGGTCCCGAGATATACAATCATGGGACCTTCTGGACTTCTAAACATCTTATTACTGGGGTATAAACGTTTGGTTAATAACATAATAACCCATCTAATCACTAAATGGGTTTCATAAACCCTAATTTCGCATACACATCAAATTAACAGAATTGGTCCGAGTATTACCTGAAAACGCACTCTCTGTGTCCCCCAAACCTCAGGACTCGATCCTCCTTGATATTCCTTTGGCCAAATTCCTCTTCTTCTTGCCTAACAAGTTCCTCCAAGTTCCAATGGCTTTTCTCTCCTGTTCTGGACGTCCACAACGATTAGGGTTCTTCTCAATCGACCAAAAGACGGAAAATGACGGCCTAAGAGGCGTTATATACGATCCAAAACCGAACGGTTAGGGTTTCTGCTGAACAGCGTCGACTCGCCGAGTCCATATCTGGACTCGTCGAGTCCAGTCGCGGACCCGCGACCAAATTTTGCGATCCTACTCGGCGAGTCTAGGCTCCAACTCGCCGAGTCCCCTCTTAACTCACCCCAAAACATAATTAAACAATACCTGAGATTTCGGGCTGTTACAACCTGGGGTACCTCCGGAGAGACAGGTCGAGTTTAGGATCGACCTGGTACCCGGTGCGGCTCCTATCACCAAGGTTTCGTACAGATTGGCACCGCCTGAGATGCAGGAGCTGTCGTCACAGCTGCAGAAATTGTTGGGCAAGCAGTTCATCCGACCTAGTAGTTCTCCATGGGGAGCACCGATCCTCTTCGTCAGGAAGAAGGACGGATCGTACCGGATGTACATTGACTATAGGGAGTTGAACAAGTTGACGGTGAAGAACCGGTATCCACTTCTGAGGATAGATGACCTATTTGATCAGTTGTACGATGCATCTTGGTTCTCCAAGATCGATTTGAGGTAAGGGTATCATCAGGTCCGGGTGAGAGATGAGGACGTGGAGAAGACCGCATTCCGAACTCATTACGGACATTACGAGTTCGTGGTGATGCCTTTTGGGCTCATAATTGCGACGGCGGTATTCATGGATCTAATGAATCGGGTCTGCAGACCAATGCTAGATCGATCAGTCATAGTATTTATAGATGATATCTTGGTGTATTCCAAGACCATAGAGCAGCACGAGGAGCGCCTTAGGGAGTTGTTGGAGGTTATACAACGAGAACAGTTGTATGCCAAGTTCTCGAAGTGTGAGTTTTGGTTACGAGAGGTCCAGTTCCTCGGACATCTTGTTAACCAGGAGGGGATTTTGGTCGATCCGGCCAAAATCGATGCAGTGATGCAGTGGGAAGTTCCGAGGTCGCCTTTGGATATCATGAGTTTTCTGGGGTTAGCAGGGTATTACCGTAGATTCATCCCAGACTTCTCCAAAATTGCAGTACCCCTCACTCGTCTGAAAAGGAAAGGGGTGGAATTCCGGTGGGGCCTAGAGCTACAGAGGGCGTTTGAGACCCTCCGATAGTGTCCGTGTGAGGCTCTAGTTTTGACCCTCCCCGAGGGAGTTAAGGATTTTGTGGTATTCTGTGATGCATCCATCACATGTCTAGGGGCAGTCCTCATGCAGAGGGGACGGGTGATAGCCTACGCATCGCGACAATTAAAGCCGCATGAGATGAGATACCCCACACGTGATCTGGAGCTGGGAGCGATGGTTTTTGCTCTCAAGATTTGGAGACATTACTTGTATGGGGTCCGCTATACCATATATATGTACCACAAGAGTTTGAGGCATATCATGGACCTGTCGAGCCTGAACATGAGACAACACAGGTCGTTGGATGTAGTCAAGGACTACGATTGCGGGATCCTTTACCACCCTGGTAAAGTGAATGTAGTTGCTGATGCTTTAAGCCGCAAAGTCGTTGGGCCTTCCACCCCAGCAACGTGCATGAGGATAGCGTTAGACTCTCCGCTTGTGAGTTTGATCAGAGATACCCAGGTGGAGGTCATGCGATCGGAGAACTGGAAGATGGAGAGGATCAAGGGCGAGAATGCCCGATTTGTGCAGGATAGCCTGGGGTTATTAACCTGATACGGTCGAGTTTGGGTGCCGATGACCGAAGGGGTCAGGCAGACAGTGATGGAGGAGGCTCATAAGTCTCATTTCTCTATTCATACAGGGACCACTAAGATGTACCGCGATCTGGGTACAAGCTATTGGTGGCCTGGTATGAAGCGAGATATCGCTTGGTATGTAGAGAGGTGCCTGACCTGTAGGATGGTCAAGGCCGAGCATCAAAGGCCGCATGGTAAGCTGCAGCCTCTGGAGTTTCCCATATGGAAATGGGAGCAAATCACGATGGATTTCATTGTGAAATTGCCAAAAACGGAAAAGGGGTTCGACGTTATATGGGTCATCGTGGATCGATTGAATAAGAGTGCCCATTTCTTGGCCATACGGGAGAGTTCGACGGTAGAAAAGTTGGCCGACCTGTACATTAGCGAGATCGTTTCTCGCTATGGGGTCCTGGTCTCCATCGTTTCTGATCGGGATGTTAGGTTTACTTCCCGTTTTTGGTAGATGTTCCATGAGGAGCTGGGCACGAGACTGCATTTTAGCATGGCATTCCACCCACAGACGGATGGGCAGAGTAAGCGGACCATTCAGACCCTTGAGGATATGTTGAGGGCGTGTGCCATTGACTTCGGTGGAAGTTGGGATTCCCACCTGCCGCTGGCAGAGTTCGCCTACAACAATATCTACCATTCAAGTATTGGCTCCCCGCCTTTCGAGCTATTATACAGGCGAAGGTGTAGGACCCCAGTCTGCTGGGGCGTGGTTGGACACAGAGTGATGGATCGGACTAAGGTAGTCCTGCAGAATACCGAGATGATACAACAGATTACGCAGCGACTCCAGACCGCTCAGAGTTGACAGAATAGTTATGCCGACCGACGTCGATCTGAGCTGGAATTTCAGGTGGGTGATATGGTTCTCCTGAAGGTCTCGACTTGGAAAGGCGTGATCAGTTTCATGAAGAGGGGAAATTGGGTCCCCGTTACATTGGGCCAATCAGGATCGTTGCGGGGGTTGGCAAGGTGGCTTATAGACTAGAGCTTCCGGAGGAGCTTAGTCGAATCCACAATACTTTTCATGTTTCGCAATTGCGAAAGTGCATTACGGACCAGGAGGCCGTCGTATCGTTGGATGATGTTCAGGTCGACGACCGTCTGAACTATGTGGAAAGGCTTGTGGCTATCTTTGAAAGGAAGATGAAGATTCTGCGGATCAAGAAAATACCTTTAGTAAAGGTATAGTGGGAACATCGGAGGGGATCCGAGTGGACATGGGTGCCGGAAGCGGAGATGCGCAAGAATTACACGACATTGTGTATTCCAGCGGACTTCGAGGACGAAGTTTAGTTCAACTGGGGGAGAGTTATAATGCCCCGATTCTCAGGTATTGTTCAAATAAAGTTTCATGGTTTTGGCCCTACTCGACAAGTTGGTTGCCCTACTCGTCGAGTAGCAGCGGGATTGAATCGCAAATTAAGTGACTGAATCGGTGAGTCTACTAGTGGGACTCGACGACTAGGAGCTGGCAAGGGAAACCCTAATTCCCGGTGTTTGTGTCCCTATGTGGAAAGGCCTGTGGCCATCTTAGAAAGGAAGATGAAGATTCTGTGGATCAAGAAAATACCTTTAGTAAAGGTACAGTGGGAACATCGGAGGGGATCCGAGTGGACATGGGAGCCGGAAGCAGAGATGTGCGAGAATTACACGGCGTTGTTTATTCCAGCGGACTTCGAGGAAGACGTCTAGTTCAACTGGGGGAGAGTTATAACGCCCCGATTCTTAGGTATTGTTCAAATAAAGTTTCATGGTTTTGGCCCTACTCGACAAGTTGTTTGCCCTACTTGTCGAGTAGCAGCAGGATTGAATCGCAAATTAAGTGATTGAATCGGTGAGTCTACTAGTGGGACTCGACGAGTAGGAGCTGGCAAGGGAAACCCTAATTCCCGGTGTTCGTGTCCCTATGTGGAAAGGCCTGTGGCCATCTTAGAAAGGAAGATGAAGCTTCTGCAGATCAAGAAAATACCTTTAGTAAAGGTACAGTGGGAACATCGGAGGGGATCCGAGTGGACATGGGAGCCGGAAGCGGAGATGTGCGAGAATTACACGGCGTTGTTTATTCCAGCGGACTTCGAGGAAGAAGTCTAGTTCAACTGGGGGAGAGTTATAACGCCCCGATTCTCAGGTATTGTTCAAATAAAGTTTCATGGTTTTGGCCCTACTCGACAAGTTGGTTGCCCTACTTGTCGAGTAGCAGCGGGATTGAATCGCAAATTAAGTGACTGAATCGGTGAGTCTACTAGTGTGACTCGATGAGTAGGAGCTGGCAAGGGAAACGCTAATTCCCGGTGTTTGTGTCCCTATGTGGAAAGGCCTGTGGCCATCTTAGAAAGGAAGATGAAGATTCTGCGGAGCAAGAAAATACCTTTAGTAAAGGTACAGTGGGAACATCGGATGGGATCCGAGTGGACATGGGAGCCGGAAGCGGAGATGCGCGAGAATTACACGACGTTGTTTATTCCAGCGGACTTCGAGGAAGAAGTCTAGTTCAACTGGGGGAGAGTTATAACGCCCCGATTCTCAGGTATTGTTCAAATAAAGTTTCATGGTTTTGGCCCTACTCGACAAGTTGGTTGCCCTACTCGTCGAGTAGCAGCGGGATTGAATCGCAAATTAAGTGACTGGATCGGTGAGTCTACTAGTGGGATTCGATGAGTAGGAGTTGGCAAGGGAAAACCTAATTCCCGGTGTTTGTGTCCCTATTTAAAGGAGCCTTAGCCTCCCTTGGGCCTCTTTACAGTCTTAGAAAGTCCATGAGAAGTCTGATTCGAGTGCGTGTGCCTTTGTGAGTGTGTGAAGCCTGATTTGAAGATTGTTGGAAGGAGAAGGCTTGAAGGAAGAGGAGGTTGGAGCAAGTAAGGTGTGGAATCAACACTATTCTCAGTTGTCATCTTCTAAAGGTACCCTAAATCACCATCTTTCCTGTCGGTTTTTCTTTTAATGAGTTCTAGGGTTTTTATGAACCATAAGGGTTAATAAGTTGAACAATAGGTTGGATCTGAAGTTGTAACTTTAGATCTGAATCCTCTCTAAGCTCTAGCAACATAAAGTCATAGAATTGGTCATGTATGAGGTCCCTCTGGGGCATGAAGCCCCATTAAGAGCTTAGATTTGGCATTTAGAGCCTTTAAAGCAATGCATGTACGTAAATCTTGCAACTGTAGGTGATAAGTATGCCTTAGAAGCCTAGATCTATGATTTGAAGCCACTACAAGGCTCAGAATAAGTCTGTATGGAAAAAAGACCGAACGGACTCGGCGAGTCACAAGGATAACTCGGAAAGTCTGATGAAAAAAGCCGTGAACTCGACAAGTTGGATGAATAACTCGGCGAGTCCGATGAAGATCGTCATGAAACTCGGCGAATTGATGAACAACTCAGCGAGTCGGATGAATTTCCCCCAAAGTTATGCATACATGTGTACCCGTCGAGTTTCATTTAGGAAATCCGACGAGTGGCTATAGAGTTCAATCGAAAATCAAGGGAGAACTCGGCGAGTCACTCGATCACTCAGCGAGTGGATAGGAGCCAAGGAAGCTCGGCGAGTAGCCGAGGGAACTCGGCGAGTCAGGTCAACATGGAGTGTTGACCTTGACTGTTGACTTTGACCATTGACCATTGGTTGACCCGTTGACTTTTGAGGACAGTTCTGGAAGGATCAGAAATTTAAGTGTGCAGTTTGTGATAAATATAGGTGGTGGAGTTCGTGATAGTGACCTGAGGGTTGGAGCTTATTTCTGTGAGTCGACATTGGAAGGTGACTTCCTGACTGTAGTCAAGGGTTTCAGGCACCAAGGCCGACCCTTTTGGATTGATATCTGGTTATGATAGGCTAACGTTGTTTGTTGGATCGGTTTCCTAGAGGGTAGGATAATACTACGATGTGTGATATGAACTGTTAGATAGGCATCCTGATAAATAGGATGGTGTTATGTGATATGCGGTATGACCCGTTAGGTCAGGTAGTGTCTATATTGTGTTATGTGATTAGCTGTTATATGTGCACTTGTTTGTTTAGCGGTTGAGGCTTATTTGCTTTATGCGAAAGCCGACAGACCTAGGCATTCCAACCTATTGGTTGTGGGCCGTGAGTATTCCATCCCGGGGATGATTGGACTCATAGTATGTGGCATTCCAACCTACTGGTTGAGGGCCTGGGGTATTCCAACCTGATGGTTGATTGGACCCATTGTATACTATGTTGTGATAATTCGTATATCTGTGTGTATGGGTATTTTAGGGGAGCTCAGTAAGCTTTCGGGCTTACAGTTTCAGTTTATTGTTTCAGGTACATCCGGGGATCGAGACAAGGCTAAGGCGTGATCGTACCGCTCCTCATATTCAGTGACGCATTCCTGGGGAAAACTCTGATAAAGACTATTATGGAAATGAATTTGTATTTTCTATAACTGTTTGAATGTTTTGAAAAAACTAAAATTTGGCCTAATTTTTTATGGGTGTTACAGATTTAGAGTAGTATCACATATTCAAATGTCTATTAGATCCGAGTTATATATAATTTGTATACCGTATTCGATTATAGAAAGAATCAATAAGGATCTCAAGTTAAAAATTTAGTAGTAGAAATAAATTAAGTATTCTCATAAGATTCTTTAGACATCCCTTTATCGCACCGACAACTTAGCTAGAGACACCACCTCACAAAGATAGTCGACAGAGGACTCAATAAGGAACAAGGAGGAAGCCACAGAGAGAACTTCGAGAAGGGATCAGACAAGGAGTTCGAAGCTAGAGGTATGCCAGAAGACATCATGGGAAAATTAGAGGACATCAGATTTGTTTCATCGGGAGTAGGAAAGGGAACATAGGAAACCACTCGCGAGTCATGTAAAGTGGCAGAAAACCTTACGCGTCGCTCTAATAGCTAGTAGACCAATAAAACCTAGTGAGTTAGTGAATACACTACTCACACTATGTGGTAGGCATAAAGTCTTTATAATTACGACTCATTAACTCCAATAAATCAGATCATAGGATTTCAGTTAGGGATAAACACAACCATAAATTCATAAGTCTATTGACCTCTGTTATGAATTGTTTACAGAACCACTTTGAAAACATGAATCACTCAGTTTGAATAAAATTCCTGAAAACTTATCCCTATCTTCTCTTTCATCTATCTAGATAAAAGATGCCTCCCCGAAGAACGCCTAAACGCTTTAACAACCAAGCAATGGGAACTCCACCACCACCACCACCACAATTCGATGCTCCAATATTACATGCAGAAGTGACTGCTGCAGTATCCATAGCCATGGAACGCTACAAAGCAAAAATTATCAAGGAGGCGGGTGACGGTGCACCACTTATAATCATGTGCATCAGAAAGAATGTTCCTATAAGGAATTCAGGAACTGCAAAGCCAAATCTTTCGATGGAACTGAAGGAGTCCTTGCTATGAGACAATGGGTTGAGAAGTCATAATCAATCTTCGAAATCTGTGAATGTCCGGAGAGAAGCAGGGTAAAGTTCGTTGCTTGCACTTTCACAGAGAGATCCCTCACAAGGTGGAATGGCCATGTGAAGTCACTGGGTCTAACAGTGGCAAATTTAATGTGTTGGGAGAACATGAAAGAGCTAATGAGAGAAGAATTATGCCCCAGAGGCAAGATAAAAAAGCTAGAGGAAGGGCTTTGGAATATCACAATGGCTGGGTCTAATGTAGTGACCTACACTAATAGATTTAGTGAACTAGTGGCAATATGCTAAGAGATTGTTACTCCTGAGAGTAAGAAAATAGAGAGATACATCTGGGGATTATCTCCTCTGACGCAAGGAGATATTTTAACATCCAATCCTATCACTTTTGATAGTGCAAAACGCTTAGCACAGAGGCTTGTTGACCACAAAGCCGATCAAGGCATGACTACCCCGAATTCTGAGTCATCAAAGGAGGATGCCTGCAAGCGAAAGTCTTGGGATGATAAGAAAAGGAAATCAATGTTGAAGGCGAAGATTTATGCTGCTACAACTCCGGTAAACCCAACAACTGCCAATAATTATGCTGGCACACTTCCAAACTATGACACGTGTGCATTTCATCACACTAGAGCGTGCCGCAAGATGAATTGTAAAAATTGCAACAGAAAGGGGCGCACTACTCTTTTCTGTAGAGCGCCAGCAAAACCTATCTCCCAAGTCCCTGGCGCCGGATTCAGCTAGGCTTGCTATGGGTGTCATGAAACGGGGTACATGAAGAGGGATTGCCCAATAACAAGGAACTTAGGCGCAGATGGAAGGATACTAATGATCACCGCCGCAGGAGAGACTACTCCGGATCCACGTTCAAATTCTGGTACGTTCCATGGCAATAATGTTAGACTTATAAACTTTTAAAAATTTGTGCAACTAAAGTCATATCATTCTACGAGATCCCATCAGTTCTAGGGACTCTCGAGCTGCTTATACTTTCTTGTTGCGGTATACCTTTTCCACAACTAAAGTATCTTAGATGAAACTAAGGTTCTGAAACTCTTTCATAGGTTGCACCATTGTGTTTTTATAACACCTTTCTTAACTAGTCTAATGCCAGTTATTCTGAGTAGTCCAACATTGTCATTTGAATTGAGTCGATTCGATCCTCATAGTGCCAGTTTTGTGCGGAAATTCTTTTCCCCGTAATCAACGTTTTAGCGAAGCCGACGTTCCAGAAATCAGAGGTACTCATGCATAGAGTGCCTTATGTTTCGTAGCTTTCCCGAAGTAACCTCAGCAAACCTCTCCAAAATACCACTCGTATAGTACGTCAAGTTTAATACCAAGGACCCATACGGTTGATCTAACGCAGAGGAATGTCTACACAAAGGTGGTGTATAATCAAGGTTCTACAGGCTTAGAATTGATGATTTCGCTTTAAACTCTTTTCCTTGTTTGGATGTGAGCTTAGAGAGGAATCATTTATTCAACTGCTTTTTCAATCTTAATTATATATGGCTCGTATACACGAGACTGCGATTGATGAACCTAGTATGAGTTCTATTATGAACTTCAGGATGGAGACTGCTCAAGACTACAAGTGATCGTGCTACCATACGAATAAACTTAAAAGCCAAACTAAGACCTTCCCGATGATCAAGACAAGAGATGCCGATGGAACAAAAGTACTTGTCCTTCCCATAATTCATGAGTATTCACTTTCGAATCTGAATCTCGGGACGAAATTTCCTTTAACGGGGGGATGATGTGACAACCTGAAAATTTTTGCTTTAAAAGCCAGTCCAATCAACCTTCAGTCTGACTCACTCCTGCTATCTTTTAGCATTGTTTAGGGTCAATTTGAGTGTTCCAAACTTAGTTCAATTAAGTTAGGAGCTCAGAAATAGGAGAACTTGATGCATATCAAGCAAAATCGGGCCAAACACTCCAACACATGGAGTGTGCGGCCGCACGCCTGAGTGTACGGCCACACACAGGTGTGTGCGGCCATACACCCATCCCAGCTACAAACTCCTATCTATATATACCACACTTAGTCATTTTGAGCACTTTTTCCACTCCTTCAAAGTTGGAACTCGTAATCCTCTTAAGTATCATCCACATTTCTCTTCAAATCTTCAACCAAATAAGTGATTAATCCTTGGATTATTTGATACACGACCTTAACTAACCTTCCCCTTTGAATTGATCCATGAAAACACCTATTTGGTGTTAGATCTTCAAAAACACCAAGAACACCTACTAAACTTTTTTTACTTTAGCTACACTTTTTAGCCTCTAAAATGGGTATACACTTGAGATAGCTGGATATAAACTAAGGATCGTTGAAGTTATGAATGAAAACGCCATTTTCACATGATTTTCAAGTGTGTACGGTCACACACACCATGTGTACGGCCGCACACACCAAGTGTAGCCACACACACCATTTTTAGGGTCCAAAATAGCAACAAACTTCCATACTAGCTAAGAAATGGTCAAAACACCTTCCTGAGAACATTCCTAACGCTTGGAAACACTTTTTGGCACACTTCATAGTAAGTGTGCGGCCGCACACACACCCTGGCCGCACACTCTGGCCGCGCACACGCACACAAATGGTATATCTTGACTATACAGTCCGTTGTATAGCCATATACCCCTTATATACGATCATATATGGTTGTATCACTTCAATATAAGTGTTTACTAGTCCCTAAGGTGGTCCCAATTCAATAATTAGTTTTTAAAAAGACTAATTGTATACATACATATGTCATTATATGGTTAATAGGATTCGTTTGCGCTCAAGTTCGCAATTGACACTGAACCTCCTAAACCGATCCTACCATCGCATCACTCACCACAGGTGAGTTCATACCCCTACATTCTTATCACTTTTCATTGTTTTAAGGGGGGGGGGGGTGGGGAATACAAGTCTAAACACAAGAAATTGTGTTTATAATAAATAAAACTCTCCAAATATTATAAATAACATCAAGTCATGAAAATGCTTTTAAATATAAATAAACCCTTTTAAATATTCGAAAATGCTTTTAAATGGTTGTTAAACTCTTTTAATATTAGAAAATGCTTTTAAATGTTTTATAAAATCTTTTAAGTTATATTATGTATAATAGATGTCTATATGGATATAGTTATACAAGTAGTGTTTAAAGGACTTAGGACTGACTACGAGCTTTAATTCCTTTTTCTTGTTTGGATATGGGTTTAGAGTAAAGTTGTTTGTCCGAATGCCGTTAAATATTAATTGTATATGATGTATATGTATGTAGACATAAAAGTTCTAGAAGTCAGTTTAATATCTTCGGTAGCAATGGTATCCTTTCAGTTCAGATCAGTCAGTCAAATACAAAGAACTTACTAGTAAACTCCTATAGTATAGTTGGAGATTCAATGCTCATTACTTGGTGGATTAATACTTGTTAGTTATCAATTCAGAAAGTATGAACAATAATACAAACTAAATATAAAGAACTCCAAAAGGTACATCTTTCAATGTGCCATACGTATAAAAGGGGTACCCTGGCACGGTACCGTACCTTCATTTAACATAGGTATGCGAGCATTGTACCACGAGACCAATCATAGGTGGGTACGCATGCATAGTACCAAGACCCAAAACATAAAATGAACATAGGTAGTGGTTTCTGTGATTGCCTAGTATATTCCCAAAAGTTATTTACAATGAGAAACTGATAGACGGTTGAATATGTGAACTCTGTTTTGCTTTCCTTTTCCTTGTTTGGATGTGGGGGTCCGACAGGATTGCACAATCAATTGTCCATCCGTTTCTGATTATGTATAATAAGTATGTACTATGTGAATCACGAGACAGTCTTTTCAAAGTGTATTCAGAGTACTATTCAGAGGAACATAATGATCATAGTATAGTCTTTTCATAGTATATTTATTATACTATGAACTGAGTCTGAACATTCTATTTTAATAGCATAATATCCAACACATGAATGGTTTTATGAGATATAAAACTATGTATACTATTCCATAGTATATTTATACATTCGTTAAGTCGTACTTTTGGAGAGTTACAAGCTAACTATTCCATATCATAGTATGCCAACCTTCAGTATAACGATTTTCGGAGATAAAACCACAGTTCGATAACAGTTAGGGAATATGGGTTTTCCTAGGTTCAATGGTAATATTTTCTAGGTATTCTACTAACGTTTACTAAGTATTCTAGTTCACTATAAAGGATTCATAAGAAGGTTATTATTATGATTTCCTCGCTTATACATTCCCGAGTTATATATAACGAATATCTGGTTGACAATAAAATGTGAGATTTGTAACTTAGTTTCTTTCCTTGTTTGGATGTGAAACTAGGGTAGAACCCTACAATTTATTATCTGCCCAATCTTGATTATATCATAACGTGTATAGGCTAAGTCTTCATGGATATTAACTCATCTCTTAGCTAGAAATAGTATAACATAGATTACCTTTAATTATAACTATAATCCTTTAGTTTATACGAAAGGTTATATATAATGCAGACTAGATAGAATGGAGATTGTCTGAACCCAGTTTTACTTTCCTTTTTCCTTGTTTGGATGTGGGGGTACGATCAAATCACACAACCAACTATTCGTCTAGTATTGATTATATGAAATTAGTATAAACTAAATGATTATAGAGGAAATTGTTTCAGTATTACTTTACTTTTATGGAAACATATGGTTTTCTTGTGAATCCTTCAAACTTGTTCAATTTACAAAAAGTTTCTTACTTTAAACTAAATCTTTTGCACTCACCAGCTTTATAGCTGACACTCGCTTTCAAAATACTTGTATTCTCAGGAATATATTAAGATAGGTATCTAACCGGAGTTCTTGAAGATGGAGCAATAGTTTCTCGTCTTATCTTTTGATGCTATTATACTATAGAAACATGTAATGTTTTGAACTCGATGTAAACACTTTACATATATTTTAAAGAATGTTGTTGCTTTCATTATTATTATTCAACTGTTGTGATACAACATATGATGTTCTCCACCCCCGAACATTTCTGCAGTTTGGTTTTGGGGTGTGACACTAACACCCTAAATGTGATCCCTAAAATGCTTCACACAACACCACCAACAATGGATGAACATGGGAGGATGTTACTTGCACTCACACAATCGGCTAGAACTCTTGTGTATCTCTTAGGTGCCGATTTTGGTAGCCATGAGGTTCCTTATATAGTGTGACACAACTAGGGTTACACCATACAAACCCTAATGTGCATGACATTCCATATTCCTCATGCTCCATGGGTTTTAACCTCCACAGGTCACCACATGGGTTTAGCCTGACATAAAGAACTATGGATCATAAGCCCACTTTATAGGAATGAATTACTTATACAATCAATCCCATATATTTAATTAGTCTTTTTTTATCACAAAATTATTTCCAAATTAATTCTTGATAAATACTAATTAAATAATATGATTTCATATTAATATATTAGAAATTATAATATATTAACAAATCACAAATATCCTCTTCTCAAAAGTCCATCCTTACAAATTATTTCGATGCCATACAACCTAAATGGACCATGCTACTCTCGGGTCAAGTACATACCAACTATAGTTATGGGCTTAGACACTGAATCCAACAAGAACTCCCCTACTAGGTCTCCTATGTTCACCATCTGATGCTCATAGTCAATCACGACCGCAAAAGGGCTAAACCAATCCATGCCCACTATGACACAGACGTCACCCATTACTATCGGCACTAGATCTATATGAAAATGAACACCAATGATCTTTAAGACATATCCTCGGAATACGTCAGTGGAAAAAACTGCATGCTCTTCGTCTATAGAAACCCTCAGCAGTCGACTCAGCGCCTCGCATCTAACATTATTGTGACGACTAAAGGATAAGGAAACGAAGGATCAACTCGCTCTCGAGTCAAATAACAACAAAGAAGGAAAATAACTCACAAGAAAAGTACCTATATGAAATACAAGATAAGCAAAAAAAATCTCAAAATAACATAAATAAGGGAATACGTACTAGCAACAACGTCAGGTCCTACGCGGACTTCCTCTGCAGTCAACTGGAAAGCTCTCCCAGGAGTCCTTGGAGCTTCGGCCTTCACCGATTGTCCATCAGCAACATGAAAAGCAGCAGGAGTAGAAGCCTGGGCTGATCCCTGAGTGAGCTGAGGACACTCAACCTTGGGGAAGTCCTTAACCATATGCCCCTCCGTGCCACATTTGTAGATAATCCCTGCTCGGCAAGATCCCTCATGACTCTTGCCGCACTTGCCACAAGTGCGACCCTTCTGGCCCCCAACTCTCGTATCGGTGGGCTTAGTCAGCTTGGTCACCGGCTATGACTATACTGGTCTCCTATCTTTACCCTGAGACTCCTCATCCTCTCTAGTTTGAAACTTTAGCTTAATCTCCCTCCTCCTGACATTGGTTTGTAGCTCAACCAATGTTCGATACGAAGAGTTTGTTACAAACTCCCGAATATCTCGCTTTAGTATGCTCAAGTATTGGCTCACACGTGCCTCCTCCGTAGACACGTGCTCAGCGAAAAACAACGCCCTCTCATGAAACATCCTCTTAATATTTATCACGGTTTCTGTCTTCTTCTTGAGAGATAGAACTTGTTGGGCTAACAGCTCCTCTCCTCCTGGGGAACATACTCATCTCAGAATAGCTACATAAACCTCGTCCATGTCACTACTGCATGGTCTGAGGAGAGTAATCATTCATCACAAATCCTCACCAGTCCTTCACTCCCAAGCGAAGCTGGTTCAGCGCAAATCAGACCGTCAGCTCCTTAGGGCATGCACAGGTATAGAAACATCCCTCGATATTACAAATCCATCTCATAGAAGCAATTGCGTCCCGGGTCCCATCGAACTACGGTAACTTCATGTTGCTGAACTCCCGAAGAAACAACGAATCACCCCCCTGAGGCCTCGCAACAGCTAGGGTTATGGTCGCTGCGGCAGTAGCAACCTCTATGACGGCAGCATATCGCTCATCAAAATTCTCGATTAGTGTGCTCTTAATAGACCCAAACATCTCTAGTACAGCCTCCCTGATAACGGAGACCACCTCCTCCGCAATGATCCTGCGGATCTCCTCGTCACTGGTACCACTACCCCCCGAGGTTGTTTTGGGTAATCACCATAGTGTCTCTGAAATGCAAAAGGAAAATCATCAAAGACTAGCTCAAACAAGCACACACTCAATTACCCACCCCTAAATGCTCCTTAGCATCATAAGGTTCTTACTTGGGTCGCATACAGATCTAGTGCTTTTAGTAGTACGAGCCCAATACTACCTTCCACACTAACTTGTAGTCGCTCCAAGTCCTCCTCCTACGACTCTAATTCACAAGTACTCTATCTCTTATGGATATCAAACTACTCTCTCAATAGACTCCTCAAATTATCATCAAGGTATCTCTCCTAGATTACTCCTCAACTGAAGACACTCTCTAAAAGACTCATTATAGGTACTCCTACTCAACACATACACAGAGCAAATAACAAATAATATCAATCAATAGCACCCACTAGGCTAAGGCAACATAAATCGGGCAACAATACATATCATAAACACCCTAGGCTATCCTCTAGTATGCAGCTCTAATATCTCATAAGTATCTCATAATATAAACAAGTAATGGTATTTTGGGAAATTACCGTCGGGCTCTGTCTGATTGTATACATTGCTTCACCTTGTTTTCTCTTAAAAGCTCTTGTTTTAGAAAAATAATTTATTTTTAGAAAATTTTTCTCAAATCCTCAGTTTGAGTCCGAGCATACCCGAGGGTACATCCGCATTCCTCAAACCAAGGCTCTAATACCAACTTGTAACACTCTAAATTTTCAAACAAAATTTTCAATTTTCAAATCACATAAAACACAATATCACATTTCTCAAAACAACAAGATGTATAAGTTGTCAAAACACAAGGCAACAAATGTTTGATAATATCCCATAATCCTTAAAACATAATCTCTAACTGGTGTGTACAATCAAGTCGGCGCCTTCCCATGATCCTGAGAGGTACCTGGAACACATATCACACAACACTCTAAGCACGAAGGTTTGTGGGTTCTCCAAAATACCAATTGCAAATATTCAGCCTCTCATGGGTATATCTCGATAAGGAACCTCTGACCTATGTATCTCAGTGAAGACCCTCCGGTCTCACAACTTGGGTTAGACCCTTTGGTCCTCACCCAACACAGCACATGATAATATAGAACATAAATCCCAAAGACAGTGCATGATATCACATAACTCAGTATAAGCATATAAGACCCTCCAGTCATACAATATTATCACTCAGGTAAGTATAGTGAGAAGAGTTACCTCGTAAGTAAGCAAGTAGGTCCCGTACTCCACGAACGGTCTAGACTACGCCTACATATCATAATCATCTCTACTTAACACTTATAGCCATAACCCTAAAAAGTTAGTCTAACCCCTTCTCTGATTCTCGAAAAGCGTGAAAGACTATTTTACCCCTCTATGGTCTCCATAATTCTTGTCTCGACCAAACCCTTAAAGTCAACGGAAGTCAACACTCGATTCAACAATCCATGTTGACCCAACTCGTCAAGTGCATCTATGCGACTCGTCGAATTCCTTCGGGAAAATCCAACTCAACTCGTCGAGTTCTCTCACCAACTTGTCGAGTTGTAACGCGTATAGACTACCAGTGAAAACCCTTGCCAACTTGTCGAGTTGGCTGATCAACTCATTGAGTCCCTTTAGTCCATTCCCTCAATCAGATATTTTTAAGCAGAACTAAGGCGTCATACTCTAGATCTAGCCTTCTAAGGCTTAAATATCACGTAAAGCTACAAGATTTACGTCCATGCATAGCATCTAGCGCTTAAAATTCCAAAACAGGCTCTATAGAGGGTTTAATGCATGAAAGTTGGCCAATAGTTTATTAAAGCTTGAGTCTTTAGGCCCAATGGATCTCATAATGTCCAGGTCTGAGTCTCAATTCCATGGGAAGCTCAAACAACTTAATGACCCAAAGAAAAGATGGAAATGGCCATAAAATCCTAGTGAAGAGATCGAGTCCAAGCAATGATCAAGGTGATAGCTCTTTACCTCAAAATAGCAGCTAGCACCGAAAGAACACTGGATCCAAAAGCTTCTTCTCGTTCCAAGCCTTTTTCTCTATAATCTCCTTCCAAAAATGCACTAGAACACACAATCTTAGCCTTTCCCTCTCTCACAGATAAACACATCTTGATTAAGGATTCTCTCAGTGGGTCAAGATGATAAGGGAGGTGGAAATGAAGGCTTAAGCTATTTTAAATATGTTACAAACCCTAAAAATTAGGGTTTTCACATTCATCTCCTATTCGTCGAGTTGGGATCCACCAACTCATCGAGTAGACTCTAAAAGCCACGCGACCATTTTAACTCTCTACTCGGCGAGTTGGGGCCTCCAAATCGTCGAGTTTCTCTTACAACAAGAATATAATTTAATTAAGTATAATACATGGGAGTCAGGATGTTACATAAATTTCTACACATGTCATTTTGATCATTTTAATTTACAGTGACCATTTTGGAATATTACATATACATCTATAATATTTGGCGTAAAAAGGATCATTATTTTTGTAATTTTACTACATTAAAGATGATGGAATTTTAAGAAAATAAATAAATAAAACACTACTAGATTTCACATGACACAATAAAGCACAATATCATAAATTTTAATTTATATAAGAGAAAATTACAAAAAATGGTCCTTATGGTATGACATAATAAGCACCTATAGTCCAAGTTCAATAAAATGGTCAAACTTGATCTTTATTTTATTTTGAAATTACATAAATAGTTCATCCATAATTGACATTAACTAAAGAGCTCGTTAAATACTCGAAAACCACCATCGTCTTCGGTACTCCGTCAACCCTTCTAGACCTTCTCCGACGTGAAAATTGATAGCGATGTACAGAAGGTTGAAGCATATTAGAAGAAGGACGTTTCAAATATGGATAATTTAAAGTATATGGTTGCTGATGAGTATAATCAAGAGGAACATAGGAATGTAGGGTGGAAGTGTAACAACCATTTCATGTATGAGCCAATTTCTAAATATTAACTTTTATTATAGGAGGCCACGATATGGTGGAGCTTCACCACGACATGACGATAATATTTTGGGATCACGAAATTAAATGACCCTCCATGACGTGGCCACAGGTGTCACCATGTGGCATGTGTTTCTAGAGAAAATCGTAATCTTTGGGATTTTGGCCCTTTTTAAACAACATTAAGGATTGGTTTTCGTGATCATTTAGCCTCCATCACCATCTCCAAATTAGAAACCCTAACTCTAGCCTCTATTCAATTTGTTAACTCATTCTTGGTTCTTTTGGTGATCTTTAAAGAAGAAGGAATCCATTGGTGCGGTAGTTTACCTTGCAAGCATCATCTACATTAGCTAGCACATCTCCTAGACCTTGGTGAGTGACCAAGATCCAACCTTTTCCTTGCTAAGTTGTTAGATCTCTTTCTTTTGTCCCTTTTCTTCATGTCTTTATGCATTTGAGTGGTGATATCTAATAAAGCTTGCAAATTTATGAATCTCCAAGTTACTTAGAGTCTTTGGTGCCCTGGATCTAATTTTTAAGTGAGCTTTGATGTCATGCATGGAATCTTTGTCATAAACCATCATTGTGACCTAATAAAAGTCTGGAAAGTAAGGGTTTTTATGTTGTTGTATGATGATAGAAATGCATATGGGAAAGGAGGTCTAGTAATCTACAAGAGAAGGTGGTTAATGAGTTATGCCAAGTTGTGTTTTTGCCCTATTTTGACATAGAAATGAGTTATCTATCTCTTGGAGGGTCTAAAGCAATAAATTTGGAAACTTTATCCACTTAGACCTTAGAATGAACTAACTATGAGCTTTGGATCCCTTTAGATCAAAGAAAACAACTAAATCTATTAGGTTGTTGGGAGCCCAGTGCTCGCGACATGGCCTAGGCTGCCACGGCACGGTGACAGTGCTAAGACTTATCTAGTTTGTCATTTAGTGGCCACATCATGGCCAAGGATGTCCACGATCTGGTGACCAGCTAGAGTTGACTTTGACGTTGACAGCTGGCATTTACCAAGTTTTCTTTTCGGTCATTTTGGGTATTTTGAGTAGTAGATTGAAGCCTGAGTCCCGGTTATTGTATAGGTGATCAGTAAAGGCAGTATCCGGAGCAGTGATTTCTTCAACTATCATTTTAGACTGTGAGGTGAGTTTTCCACGCTGTGCTTATGGGTCAAAGTCACCAATAAGGACCCACTAGATTATGTTGTTGGATTAGATGTCTAAGCCCATAACTATTATTGGTATGTACTTGACCCAAGAGTGGCATGGTCCATTTGGGTTGCATATCATCAGGACAATTTGTTAGGATGGACTTTTGAGAGAAGATATTATATATGAGTTATTAATATATTATAATTTATAATATATTAATATGAAATCATATGAGTTAATTAGTATTGATCAAGAATTAATTTGGAATTCATTTGGTGATCAAAAGAGACTAATTAAATCTATGGGGACTAATTATGTTAATCAGTTATATTTATATGTGTTGGGGCTTATGATCCATCTTGGACCAAGTTTATGTATGGATACATAAAGAGTTGGGCCACATGAACCATGGATCATAAAACCCATGGGTATGATTATGGGTTACACCTATGACTCTTGAAATACCACACAATAAATACATGCATCATGACCTAAAAATGCCACTTGTTGTTACACATGAATTTCTTTGAGTTCATGGGTGTTTTCGGGTGCATGGATTTTCTCTCTCAAGTTCACCGTTTGTCCATGGTGTGTTGTTATTCCACTTGAGGCTTCCACACTGTTGGGGCTAAGCTCTTAGCTAGATACATCAAGACTTCAAGCTCCACCATCAGGTATGTTATCCTATGTAGATTCTTGTGCAGTATATGATATTTGTATGCTAGTATAGTGTAATACGATGGAAACTTCATATTTGCATGTATAATAGTGAAAACATAGATCCAAGGTATTTAGGGTTGTCAACCATAGGATGTTGTAGTATACTAAAACCCAACAGTGGTATCAGAGACATGGGTTGTTTTCTATTATATTTGATGCAAATGTTTGATTTTCTATGTTGAAAACAAAAAGAAAAAAAACATGAAGTTTGTCAAATTTTAAGATAATTACTTGATTTTATGAAAAACTAATTATTTGTAAAATTTGAGTCATTTTACTAGAAGATTAGAATTACGTCAATTTATTAAAAGATAGAAAAATATGATTATTTTATTTGTTTTAAAAGTTTGATCTAAATGCTTTTAAGGAGATACAAATTTTGTCACAAAATTTTGGAGCTCAAAAGTCTTTTTTAAAAGTTATGATCTTAAGAGTTTTGAAATTCCCATAAGTTATGGATGTGAAATGTCTCATTCATTAACTCTTTAGGTTATGAATTTCAAGAGTGATCAAAGGATAATTTTCAAAGTTTCAAGATTTGTATTAGTTTATATGATTTGCTAAGTTCTTGAAAATTATTGATGTGAATTATCTTTACTTGTGAGTTTAATCTAGATCATAGAAAAATTATTTGATTATAGTGTTAATTGGAATATTTGATGTTAACGATTTTTATGAACTCCATAATTTGTCCTGAAGTTATGGAAAAAGAAGAGTTTTTCTTTTTAAAATGTCATTAAGTCTCATAGGTTATGAAAATGGAAGAGTCTCTATTTTTAATCTCATCATTAAATGTTTTTATGTCTTCCATAACTTGTCCCCGAGTTATAGAACTTCAAAGGTTTTTCGTTAAACCATAATTAAACTCATAAGTTATGAAAATCCAAGAGTTTTGAAAAGTGTCAAAACTTGCCCTCAAGCTTTGGAATTTGTAAAGTTAACCCTCCATGTATACTTTGATTCCAACCCTTAGAATTTTTAAAAGTTAAAATTCAAACTTTATGGACTTCATTAAATTAATTAATGTGTTTAATTAAAAGAGTTAATAATTCCATAAAGACATGGTTTATGTTTAATTAAATTAAGAGTATAGTATAATTAATAGATTAAACCACCAAGTATTTTAATTGTTTAAAATACATCGTTATACTATTAGTATAATTTTAATTATATAGATATGTATAAGAATAAGTCAATCTTACCATTAGTAGGCCTCAATAACGAAGCCAATGTCTAAGGGGGGTATAAGGTTACTGCCTATAAAATGGTAGTTTAATGGGTGTCCACTCTCACCCACTGCTTCCTTGAATGGTGGAGGGTCGTTAGCCGAACGGGTAGCAAAGGACTACAATTCTCCCTTCATTAAAAGTATAATGATAAATACTAAGTAACTAAACACTTATAAATTACCAATCTTAGTTACTTAGAAAAATGTGAATTTCGTGCTAACCCATGAAATTACACTTTGCACCCTTGTTAAGTCATTAGTGGAGTGTGTGTGGTTAACTGACACACTAACATGGGACTGAAAATGTGTGGCAAAGGGTGACTTAAGTTTTATCATAGATCGGTGGAGCGCGTGTGGTTAACTAACACATCGATTGGGTGATAAAATTAAGGGCACTAAGTCAATTTGCATGGTTATTCACACCATGTTTGTGATCCTCGGCATCCCATTCACAAACTTGAGAGGGCACAATCAAGATTTAAACATGCCATTGAAAGTTCAATGAATCTCAAAAGATCTAGGAGTTTCAAATCCAATTAAAACTTATTAATTTATTTTGCTTTTCATGGTGGAAGTTGGTAAATCATCATTTACCTACCTTCAAATATTTTGTAGCTTGGATTACGGCATCCCTCTTCCAAGTCATAAAATAGTTTGTTGGGTCCTAATCATAATATTACATATTGGGTGTTGTGTTAAGGACTCTAAAGCAACTGAAACTTGAATTTCTCCCATTATAAATGTCTTGTTAAGACAACTATGGTCTTCCCAAATCTTTAGGAACAAGCTTTCCAGATGAAGATGATATCCCACATGACAATCAAGGTGAAAGATCAATCCCTTTGTTGTGCATTAATGGGACTGGAAATCATGCTTCACTTCCTCCACCTCCTAATATTATTCTCCTTATCCCACAAGTTCAAATACTTAATAAAATTCCAAGTCACTCAATCCCTATTGGCAAGTCGGGATAGTCGGGTGTCCAAGTCTCGAGGTAGCTGGCTGTTGACTTGGTTCTTCAATCACTCCCTGATGACAGACCATGACATGACCCTAAGAGATCTTACATATTTGCTTGATACTGCTAAATCAGCAACGATTTGGGGCACTGGTAAAGCAAAATTTGATTGGAAGATCAACTTCCCAAACATCCATGGACATTGACAATGGTAACATTAGAAGTCAAGAAAAACTTTCTCTTCCCAATGGAAAGGGATCGGCCATGGTCAAGCCATTTGACCTAATAGTAAAGAGAAGGGATAAGTCTAAGATAGTCTCGTGTATTCTATGATGAATGAGAATTTTTCATCTTTGGGAAATTAAGACTAATTCCTTGTTCACATGTACATGTCAGTCAAGTGAAGGACTAAAGGATCGGATACATTAGGTTGTGCACTGGTCAGGCCCACCATAAAGGCTAATAAGGTTATTCATTATGATTTACTAATGCTTAGTAAATATGGTTATGCTTACAAGTTTCAGTGTAATTCTACAACATTGAAAAAGTTTCAATGTATGGCAGGACGAATGAGAAGAATCAAATTAGGCAGAAAGATAAAAGTTTCTCAAATCTGAAGATATGGGAGAGTACTTGAGTATCTTGTTTTATGATTATCTTAATGATTATAAAACCGTATCACAAATGATCCTCTAAAGACACCTTAGTGTATTTGTTTGGCTAAAGAGAGGAATCATGAATTGTTAATATGGTTAAATCAAAAGATTAATATTACTTTGCTCCAAAAACCAAGTCTTAGAGTTATTCTAAGATTGTAACTTGAGTGACATGATTTTAAGAAAGGTTTATAACACTTTTTAAATGTAGAGTAACATGTTTCTTACTCTTGTACATTCAGAATTGGTAAGTTGTGTTGTTTTGGATAAAACAAAGACCAAATAATGCCAATTGTGTGAAGTGTTTGTCTTGATTAGAGTACACAATATCTCTTAAATATTTGGCAAGAGAGTCTTATATGTCAAGAGGACAGTGGGAGTCTAAAAGATCCTGAAATAGTTTCAACAACTAATCAAGAATAAAACATGTATTTCATCACTAACACACGACTAGGGGTTTATAACCTATCGTGTTGACTTATTCTTATTTCTATGCCCATTCCAGTTAAATTTGGCTATGCATTTGAGTTCTACATGTTCTCAGTTGTTTGCATAACTACTTGGAAGCAATGGTAGGTCTTGTGTTACCAAGTGACAAGAAGTTAAGATTATACAAGTTCAGTTCATATGAGTTAGGATTTGTCACTAACCTAGTGTTGTGATTATGGTTTTGACAAATTCAAATGGATAGAAACACATACACCATTAAAAATCTAAGTGTCATAAGGTTTCTCTCTGATTCATGAAATTGATGGTGAGGAAACACTTTCACTAAGTAGACTTTAAGTAGATAGCAATTGTGATCTTTACATTCTCAAAGTCGTTAGTGAAGCGTGTGTGGTTAACCAACACACTAACATGGACTTGTAAGAAATGAAAAAGGTCTAAACAATTGAGAATGTGATTACGTCATCCCTTTTCATAGTTCGAAAATTGTTTAGACACACATGTGAGCTATCTAAGATAAGGTCTACGATTTTGATAAATTCTTGTCAAAGAAATCTTATATCAGAAATCTGAACTTTGGTAAGGAAGTCCATAAAGTATTGATTTCTAGAAGTCCAGTTGATTTCTAGGTACATGTCAAAGCTAGTGGGAGCATAAGTGTTATGCTAGTAAGATAATTATCATTGTGCTAGTAGGAACATGATTATTATCCTAAGTGTTGCCAGTTAGAAACGTTAATTATAGAAAACAAAAGTTTCAATTTGTTTTGAAAAGTTGTTTTGCTATAATTAAGGGAGAGGATATACTTCATTTCAATTCTAAAAGCTTAGATTGAGATTTTAATCAACTTTAGTCAAGGATATATATGAATGTTATGTTGGAATGGTTCAACATAAGGAAATTCTATATATGTTCCATTCTCAAAATTCAATTATGATTACGGCATTCCTCTTCATAGTTCAAATTGTGAGAACATGGAAAATAAAAAAATTTGTAGCATGACTCGTGTCCCATATGACTAAAATGATTAAGTAATTGTCGAGGACAATCTGAGGATTACCAAAGATTGGTTGCTCATGGTCAATTGGAAGTATAGTGTTGGGATTGTGATATGAGCATCATTGGAATCATGTCTAATTGATCTATTTCACAAACTAGGGACCATAGAAAAACATAGTGTGCATACTTGGAGTATGGCATATCTATTGTTTGGACAAACGTAGTGTGCATGCTTGGAGCATGACATGGCTGTTGTCTTTATTCAAGTATTAAGTTGACTAATCGAAACTTAAATAATGAGTAATCAATATGGTGCTTAGATAAAAGGTGTTTTTATTTACACTCAAAGTGTTGGGGCCATATAGGATTAGTATTATTCTTGTGTTTCACTTTGCCTGTTTTGACTTCCAGAATAAACTAGGTCATTCTTCCCGGATGACTAAGTTATTCAAACCATCCACAGTCGGTCATATTTTTGGAAGTAGATATGAATCAAGACTATCATGAGGTGGCTTGTAGATGTCTAAGATGTTGGACATAGCCAGAGTTACTACAACACTCATAAGTACTCATAAGTTCTGAGTATTGGATTCAACCCATGCTCATTTGAATCACTTCATGGATTTTATCACGAGTGATCATGAGACGATAATATCTTATATTCTTGAAACCTAGATATATGAGTTATTAGTATGAGTTGGTTATACATTAATTGCACGAAAACGCATTGGTAACTCAATGTTATAAAACGTGCCTTTATGTATGATTCAACAAGTAGTAGATAAAAGGTGTTTTTATTTACAATCAAAGTGTTGTGGCCATATAGGATTAGTATTATTCTTGTGTTTCACTTTGCATGCTTTGACTTCCAGAATAAACTAGGTCATTCTTCCCGGATGACTAAGTTATTCAAACCATCCACAGTCGGTCATACGTTGGAAGTAGATATGAATCAAGATTGTCATGGGTTAGGCTTGTAGAGGTCTAAGATGTTGGACAAGGTGGTGCTACAACACTAATTATTGCTCATAAGTTCTGAGTATTGGATTCAACCCACGCTCATTTGAATCACTTCATGGATTTTTTCACGAGTGATCATGAGACGATAATATCTTATATTCTTGAATCCTAGAGATATGAGTTATTATTATGAGTTGGTTATACATTAATTGCACGAAAACACATTGGTAACTCAATGTTATAAAACGTGCCTTTATGTATGATTCAACAAGTAGTAGAACAAGCCATATGAGTCGAAGTTGATCCATTCCTTTTACCTTCGGGATAAAAGCGATATATGTGGGGCCCTCGATGATTTAGTGATGACACCCCTAAGTGCTTGGCCAAGCTTGGACATTTTTGATTTGTTCAATTAGCCAGTCGTCATAAATCGGAAATCAGGAAACAACAAATGGACAGAGACAATGATTATAATCCATGTCTTAGTCCATATGATATCTAGAATGGAGGAATATATGATCCCTTATCTAATGGACGCGTCATTGATTTGTTCAGAGTTTGACAGCGGCTTTAAGAGCTAGGATTGCTAGTCGGGTTATGAAGTCATACTTGGAATAATAGTTTTAGACTTATCCAAGAGGGAGACTGTTGGATTAGATGTCTAAGCCCATAACTAATATTGGTATGTACTTGACCCGAGAGTAGTATGGTCCATTTGGGTTGCATGTCATCAGGACAATTTGTTAGGATGGACTTTTTAGAGAAGATATTATATATGAGTTATTAATATATTATAGGTTATAATATATTAGTATGAAATCATATGAGTTAATTAGTATTGATCAAGAATTAATTTGGTGATCAAAATAGACTAATTAAATCTATGGAGACTAATTATGTTAATTAGTTATATTTATAGGTGTTGGGCTTATGATCCATGTTGGACCAAGTTTATGTGTGGATACATAAAGAGTTGGGCCACATGAACCAAGGATCATAAAACCCATGGGTGTGTTTTTGGGTGCATGGAGATTCTCAAACAGCTTTGCCCCAGCCGACCGTATGCCCTGCGTACTCCAAAACATGCATCATGACCTAAAAGCGCCACCTGTGGTTACACATGAAGTTCTTGGAGTTCATTAGTGTGTTTTTGGGTGCATGGAGATTCTATCTCAAGTTTATCCTTTGTCCATGGTGTGTTGTGATTCAACATGAGGCTTCCACACTATTGGGGCTAAGCTCTTAAGGCTAGATACATCAAGACTTCAAGCTCCACAATAAGGTATGTTATCCGAACTAGATTCTTGTGTAGTATGATATTTGTATGCTAGTATAGGGTAATACCTTGGAAACTTCATATTTACATGTATAATAGAGAAAACATAGATACAAGGTATTTAGGGTTGTATGTGAACCATAGGATGTTGTAGTATACTAAAACCCAACATATGTATCCTGGTATATCGCATTTATGTTATGCTGGTTATTTGATAAAGTAGTTGATATGTATGATCACCTGTGTTAAATGATCTTGTGTTAGACTGGTAGATCTGTATAATTATCTGTACTTGATGGTTATTGATTGCTATTTTATTCGTAAACATGTTATGATTTGTGAGGTTGATGCGGTCCTATGTTGTGCTGAAGCCCAAGATACTCGTGGCGGTCCGGATAGACAGAAGGCCTGCAAGGAGATCCAGTCAGGCCGAAGGCCCAAAGAACTATGTAGATAGGTTGTAGTCCTTTACGAGGCAGTTCAGACAGGCTGAATGCTCATATATGCATGTTGTTATATATGTGGTTGTGGGTGGTACTTTGGGGGAACTCACTAAGTTTTGGCTTAGAGTTTAAGTGTTATGTTTTAGGTACTTCTGATGATCGGGGCAAAACGAAGGCTTGATCATGCACATCCTTCGTATTTTATGTGATTTGATTTTGGGATACTCTTATTGGTGATTTTAACTTATGGAAATCAATTTTTGTAAACATTATGGTTTTTGGTTTGTTTAGATATCAATAGTTTACCTTGATTTTTAGGATGTTACATGTTGGTATTAGAGCACTGGTTTGAGAAAATTAGATGAGCATTCATGTGAATCCAGACTCAAACTAAGGATCTATAATAGTTTTAAAAAATTATTTTCGAAAGTAATTAAGGAAGGATGAGATGTGTATGATCATCCGAAGCAAGAAAGTTTACTCCAATATACTTACATTGTATTTGTTTATTATGATTGTTATAGAACTGCATGCTAGTTTATAGGCTAGGAATCTTCAGGAATTGCATGATAGAATTACCTGATTTATGATGCTTGGTAGTCTAGGAGAATTTATTTTTATGCTATATGGAACTAACATTATGACTATGGTTGTTAAGTGTATCTATTATTTTTGTACATAAGTAAGATTTTTTTAGCCTAAGAATGTTTGATTTAGCCTTATTTCATGTTCCTCATCTAGTTGTAAGCTTTAGGTAGAATCCAGTATTCAATTGTCTATCGTATCAAGTGTTATGTGACTAGCATACACAAGTGGCTACAAGGTGGAAGTTTCATGACTGAGTGTAGGTTTTTGAAAGGCAGCAAGTAAGGAATCGTTAGTTACTCTTGAGAGGGTAGATATATGATGTATGTGTATCATAGATGCTTGGGCCTAATGGTGACGAATTGCGTATGAGGATATGCCTTATTTTTTGGTGTCCTAATGTTAGTCATTTTCACTACTCAAGTGTTTCTTTCCTTGTGCTTTGTTGGACTAATAATTATGTCAGCTAACTATTAAATAAATATGTTATGTTACATGCTACAAAGGTTAAGTAATATTGGAGTGATAGATTTTGTCTTATTGAGCAGCTCTTGTCTGAGTCTAACCGTAGTAGTTTTGAGTCTTTTAGTCAAAGATTATTTAAGTCTTCCAACATGTAATTGAATTCAATAGGTACTTAGCTAACATTAATCCTCTAGCACCCGATGCCAAAGTGAGGTTGGGGTCTTAAGATAACCTAGCAAGTGTTTAGAGTGGGTAGTAGACTGTATAGCGGGTATTAGGAGCATTATTACGAGTTTGTGACTTAGAGGACTTGGGATAATTCTTGAGGAAACTATGGACATGTGTGGAAGGTAGTATTGGGCCCATGCTACTGTAAGCATAGGATATGTACTCAATTCAAGGAAAAATCATGGGAATATAAGTAGTCAATAGGGGATTGATGTGTAGATTTCTATATATCAGGTAATGTGTGATGGATTAATAATGACATTTTTGTCTTGTTTAATAGGATTCAGTGTCTGGACGGGAAGCAGGTTCCTCCGAGATTGATGTGGACAACACTAGATTACACAATTAGATTACCACTGACGTTCTGAAAATTTTACTGGAAGAGTTGCCTAGTATCATTGGTTGCATCACCAACAGACTGATTGTCTAGTTCAAGGAACGAAGTACAACCTTATAGATTGGGGAAGAGACTGTTGAGGCGAATGTGGGGAGAGATATTGAGGTCGGAGCACGTCAAGGGAAGAGAAAATGGGCACATGGTTCAACATTTTCAGTGATAGGCGAACAATTTGATGTTTCTAACCTAGGTACTGGAGGCCAGAGGGACCACATCATGCATGTTCGTGATGGAGGAAACCATGAGCATGTTTTCTATAAGTTCAAATGTGGCAGGGTCGGAGGGAAAGGCCATGTTTGCCAAGATTCCACCATGGAGGTAGAATTATGTCATCGTTGTCATCAAGCTAGTCACATTACGGTTAATTAATTGCCAATGTTTGTCAACCGGTGTGGCTCAGACTCCATCATTCACGGTTTTCCAAGAAGTAGAATCAGGATCTCAAGAGCCCGTGGGCATTTGTCATATTTAAATCCTTCATTCTCTTATTATATGTGCTTAGGATCATCAGATTGTCTGTGTGAAGCGCTATGTTCGGTTTACCTAAGTCCCTACTTAAGAATTTGAATTTTGTTATGATATCTTGGTTGTTATTAATATTCAAAGAATTGGAATATGCCATTTTGAATATCGACACCAATGTTTAGAGGATTTTTGGATGGACCGATATTAAGCATCGACATGGGGAACACCGACAAATGAGGGAGTAAGCCTTAAGTGTAAGAGGACTAAGAATTACACTTGAAGGATCAACAGCTAGATTGATCTTGTCGTTTCCAGCATAATGGGTTGGAGGAAGTTGTAATGTAAGTTCATTAGAAGCCTGGTATTTGAGATTGTTGAGACCTTTTTGTGGTGGTGAGGATTAAAGGATTAGTCAGAATACAGGTGTAGGGTGAGTTGTTGTTAGTTGCATATTTTGAAGGTTCAACGTGTGGTCCTTGCATTAGAAGCTTCTCGAAAAGATCTCGATGAATCTGGTTGTCCGTTATGGGACAACGAAATAGAGTTAAGACGAGGGCATGTCGCTCAGGTTGTATTTCAAGTGAAGGGTTGATTAGTTTGTTGAAAAAATCACTATTATTAGTAAGGATAGAGTTATTTTTGATTTATCAACCCATTTCAGGGTGTGCTGGAAGCGTTTTGGCACAAGTATTATTTAGTGGTTGAGATTATTTGAGATTTTGTAGAGTAGTATTAGTTGGCAGTGTTGTGGGTGCACCAATTTTCTTTAATTATAGAGTAATGGATATTTCTGGACCGATGGTTAGAGTCTTAGAACAACATTGACGTGTTCTCCCGAACGACTACAGATCTATGTAGAATCCATTTTCAATGGGTCCTACTAGTAGGGTTGGAAATAAGTCAATCAGATCTAGGTTCTATTACCATTCAAGTTAGTCTAGAGATCTTCCTTCAACATGAGGTTGGTGCAATAAGTTGAACAATTGTGGGACCTGTTCAATTGTTTAAGATTGGGATTTTATGGTGAGAAGGTTTTAAGGTTAGGGATGTATATTATGGATTTTAATTACAAGTTGGAAGTCTTAGGGTGTTGTCGCTATGAATTTTGTGCATTTATAGTAAATTGTTAAATTCGTAAGGGGTGGTTGATTCCAAGTGGGGGAGAACTGTCGGGGAGTGTTACAAATATTCTCAAGTGCAGATCGACTTGAAGTTTTGTATCTCAGTAAAAGAGGATAGTTGGCTTCTAGTTATGGTATGAGCCGAGGCTCACGCCCGATGTAAGATTTGCATTTTGGGTATTTCACCTTTCAGCATTCATGTTAAAACTCCTTGCAAAATTGGTCCCTAGCCGAGTACGTTGGGCGTACTCTTTGAGTAAGTTAGGCATATTGGCTTGTTGGTTTGTTCCAAGAGGCGCCCATATACGTGAGATGTGTTTTGGAGTACGCAGGGCATACGGTCGGCTGGGGCAAAGCTGTTTGAGGTATAAAGCTCTTAACTTGATGGGTCATTTTGTTAGATCTAGTTAGCGGTTGTTTTTGTTCTTTTTATGGTCCTTTTAAGTCATGCATGATAGTATGAGCTAATCCTAAAGATATGATGAAGGGAGTTAGCATTTTTGAGGCCCCTGTTCACAAAAATACAGTCATGATGGTTGTAGTGGACCATGCATGAGTTAGGGTTCTTGTTATGGATTTTAATGAATACTGGTTCCCATTAAGACATGAAAATGAGTAAAGTTTCCGACTTTACATATTAAGACACCATATAGGATCATATATGAGAATTACATATAGTTCCTTAACTGATGAAGCGCTTAATCATGATATGGGTTGGTTATGGAGTACGTTGGGTGTACCTACTCGTACGCTACATGTATTGGCCAAAGATGGCGTACGTTGGGTGATATTCTGAGTACGTCAAGCGTTCTCAACGATTGTTGACTTTTGTTGAATTTTGAGTTTCGTTCATTTTTGGACTATTAGGGTTTTGGGCCTTGTTGGGCCACTAGTATTTCTGACATTAGGCCATTGTTAGGCCTTGGGCCTTCTTGGATTTGGGCGCATAATGGGATTTGAGCATCATTTAGGAATTTGAGTCATATTAGGCTTTTAGGTGTCACTGGGCAGGGCCCGGTTATGGTTTATGACCTAATTATTAATTAGGATATTATCTAATGATATTTAGTGCTGAGGTTTTCCAAAGCTGCAGTTCAAGCATTTATCTAGTTTTTCCAGAAACTTGAGGTGAGTCTCCTCACTGTGCTTGATGGGTCAAAGATACCAAATGCCAACCCATTATTTTTTATGATTAGATGCTGGTTGTATGTGCGAATCTTGCATGTATAGTATGTGATATGTATATAGGGCGGGGTCTGATGCCAGGCGAGGCCTGATGGTTTTATTATATGCTATTTATCTTAGTGATTCTTGCAAGTATTTATGTGTATGTATGAATGCTAAGCGGGGCATGAAGAATGTGATAGGTGGGACCCATCTCATGTTCGAACATATCTATTCCGAGCGGGGCTCGATGTCAGGCGGAGCCCGAGGGTTGTTAGGTATGGACCATTATATGTTTGATATGTATGGTATGAGGTATCTTTAATACTCACTAAGCTTCGGGCTTATGGTTTTGTCACAACTAGCATCCTAGCTAGGAAATTCTATTCATGTGTAACCATTCAACTATTGTATATCATATACTATAAGTAAATCTCACTCTATTCTCATTTGGATTCACCATTTATGTTCATCAAAGAGTCAGAAGCCCTAAGAACCATTGTTTAAGTCCACAAGGGACTTGGATTTCCTTATTGGGCCTAATGAACCAATAAGCATCCAATTCAACCATTTTGGGCTTGGAAACCCTATTTTGGGTCTAATTGGACCCACTTCCATAAAACTTAGCATTTTTGGCCATTTTGGGTCCAAAATAAATTAGTTTACCCTTAATGGGCCTTATTGGGCCAGTAATGAATTAATTTGCCCTATTAGGCCAGAAACTCCCTTTTTCTTTCAAAATGGGTCGTGAGCTATCCAATGAGCCCATTGGGCCTCATAATCTCGAGTAAAGGCAAGTCAAGGCCCAAACTACTCCACTCTTTCTCCTAGCCCAAGAACCCTCGACCCATCATTAAAAAAAAATGAAAAATTAAATGGAAGGGGGAGTTGACTTGGAGGTGCCACCTCCATAATACACACCCTGTATCAAGATATGATCTCTCATGTTCCCATGCTAGTCACCTCACCACCTCTCTCTCCCCTCTCTTCTTCTACTCTCGGCCGAGAAATAAAACACACACACACTCAAAAATTCTCTCCAAACATCTCTAAATCATCCTCTTCCTCCCACCAAGATTTTCAAGATTTTGCATGTGTTCCAAGAAGATCCTTCACTAATCTCATCAATCCTTGTTAAGGTCTTTTACACCTAAGTTTTATTACTTCATTCTTTAGCTAAATCACTCCATATCAACATCTATTTTGTGATTTTACTTCCTAGAACTCCTTAAGTTCGAAATTTACTCAAGAAGCTTGCTAAGACCAAAAATCTCTCCATTTCATCATCAAAAACCGAAGCATCAAGCAAAGGTGAGTTCATACCCCCTTGTTTTTGGTTTTCATATGATTTTTGGGGGAGAATGCAAGTAAAATGTGTAGATCTATATGTTATATCCATGTTTGGTGTGAATTCTTAGTTTATTTTGTAAAAATGCACTAGATCTTAGCAAATCTCGAAATTTTAAGTAGTAGTTAGCAAGGATATAAGAAATATGACATTAAATACATCAAACTAACAAGTTAAAAGTGTTACATGTTTAGGATACAAAAGATTTCTACAAAAGCTTGTTAAATGTCAAATATTTTGAAGAAAATAAAAGATCAGGGGAAAAAGTGACAATTATGTTTTTATAGGGACCAAACAAGTCCTACTTGTTGAAAAAGGGATTTTTATGATAAACATACTTTCCAAAGGGCCAAAAATGTAAATTTTAGCTTAACGGGCCAAAACATTCACGGTTTTGGGCCCAAAATTGTGAAAACGACATTTATTTTCAAATTGGACCAAAAATGCAATTTTTTCCAAAATTGGGTCGAAAGTGACAACTTTTGCAAAAAAGAGGCTGAAAATACAATTTTTTGCAAACCTAGGCCATAAAGGTCAAAATATAAAATTTTAAATTATATTTGTGAATTTTCTAAACATTTGGGACAAAATTGGAAATTTTATAAATTATGGACTAAAATGTCATTTTTACAAAACTTTGGGCCTTATTGAAAAAGTGTAGGATTATTGGCCAAAAATGTTATTTTTACAAAAATAAAGCTTCTTCACATCAATATAGTAAACCTCGAGCAAAAACAAACAACAAAACAAAACAAATGGACAAATTTCGTCGATAACTATTTATTGGACCTAATATTCACGTTACTTGGCCATTGGGCCCTAAGGGCCCATTAGTGTGTGTATTAAGTCCAATGTTTTCCATGACGTGTTTATTGGGCCTTGCAACCCACTTACATGTCAATTTTGGCCTAAGTTATTGGGTACATGTTTATTGGGATTTTGTGGCCCATTTACATGCCTATTGGGCCCAAATTACCTTCTTAAATGTTATTGGGCCTTGTGGTCCATTTACATGCTAATTGGGCTTGGAATGGAATTCATATGCTAATGGATTGTAACATACAACATATTTGTAAACATTAGACATAGTACAAAGGGTAGAGAATCTAGTGAGACTTGTCGGTTGGCACCCATGAGTGTACAACCGTAGCATTCAGTTATAATCAGAGTTTCCTGGTAGGAAAGCGGGATTTTGTGTATAGATTTATACGAGGTGTCTCCCCACGCCTTAGCTATTCACTACAGTTAGACTAGGCCAGTCTAGGGTGACAAAATCTTGATGTAATACCGGCATATGGAAAAATGCCAAGACGGAAACCTAGTCGTTATTATGCATGGTTATAACAGCTCATATAGGGATTCAATACAAAAAATTTAACCTTTCGAAGATAAACTCTTCGATTGTGTCAATACAAAACGATTTATTTAATAAAACAAAATTCTAGACGTTGTTATAAAACAAAAGATATCGGATTTTCTAGGAGATTAGTCATATACAATTATCACTTATTCACCAAAAAATGAATCTAAACTACACTTAGACATGTTATAACTATGAAACTCACACATGCATTATATACTTGATTTTCACATCATTTTCAGACATGTTACAGAAAATATCGGATTTTCTGTGTTTTTATGAAAGATACAAGGAGTTTTACTCAAACATACTTATGAATTCACCAACATTATATATGTTGACCGTTTTTAAAATAACTTGTATTCTCAGGTAATCGTTAAGCTGGAAGATTTGCAAGTGTGTATGCTTTTGTTTTACGTAATAGCACTTATAGTACTTTTAACAATTACAACTTATGTATTATAACAATGTACTAGATGTGAACAATGTTGGTTGTATTACGTAATGATGGTGATGCATGTGCTAGGTTTCATGTATATTCATTGTGATGAGTATTCAATTGTTAGTCACACGAGCCCTCGAACGTTTCTGCCGTCTGGTTCGGGGGTGTGACAGGTTGGTATTAGAGCAATGTTTATAGTGAACTAGTATATCTAACCATACATGATATGCAACTATAAAATCAATGGGACTAAATAACTCTGAAGAAAACAAAATTTTCACAATTATGTGCGTATATTAGGATAATAACTTAACAATATTTAATAAAAGCTTCTGGAGGAAATTGAACACTATGATTAAACCTGGGCAGTTATGTAGTCATATTAGGGATAAATATAGCCTAATCAACTATATTTATTCAGAATATGACCAACATGTGTTTTGGAGTAATTACAGCGGGAAATGAATCCAAAAGCCTACCCCTGTCTCTAATAACACTAGGGAATCAAAATTCAAATAACTAAAAATACACTATAGGGATAATCAGAACATGACTTAATCATGCACCCTCATGTAGTCACCATGGAAAATGATCAGCAAGGAGTACATTTTCATCAAGCCCTAGTGGCTCATAGGATGCTTGAGGAGAACCCCGAAGAAAAACAAGGGGGAGCCCCCAACATTGGTCCCGACGAGTACATTGATACAGACTACGAGTTTGATAGGACTGGCGAAGACATCGAGGAGGATGGGGACACAGACGAAGACCCTATCAAACCACCTTCCGACGAGGCACACCATGACCACCCTGCTCCACCAGGAAATCTCGTTCGTGAGGATCATTCTCTGGAAGTAGAGGTTTCCAGACTTACTCAACAGCTATTTGCTATAGAGGCACGAGTCGTGCAAGCGGAACAGGAAATGGATGAGGTCATTGGCGAGATGACCGAGATGGCTCAGCTGTTGGCACAACATTTTTGGATATGACTTCGCCATCACCATTAGGAACTTCTCAGTATGTTCGGGATTGGTAGTATATCTTATCAGTATTAGGTTTCCCTTAGGTGTACTATGCTATGTAGTATCGACTATATGTTTAAGTGATTACACTACTCATAGGGTCGTCATGCTGCCGGATTTTATAGTTTTAGGTAATGTATGCTGTTTGGAAAATTTTCATGTATGAACATTATTATTATTAATGAAAATGCTTTATGTTTTATCATCATGTTGTTATCTGTTATATGTTTTACTTCCTTGTTTTATGTCAATGTGTGAAATTACTTAAGTACATGCATACCCCTACACCATAGGATCACAAACTCGCAAAAACAATAGGCACTCAACGTCTTTCCGTTCCATGACAGAAGGATGCCTCAACGACCCACCCATGGAAACCCCGAGCCGTCGCCTCTAGAAATTAACTCGGTTGCATTCCAGGCAGCAGTGTTCGCTGCGGTCACTACAAGACTTGCACAGATTCGCAATGGAAACAACGGAGAAGGCAACAAATAGGGAACTGGAAGTACAAATCAAGGAACAAATCATGGAGTCGCACGAGCATGCACCTACAAGGATTTCACCAACACCTAAACTCGGACATTTAATGGGACAGGAGGCGTCATAGCCCTAAAGAGATGGATTGAGAGAGTAGAGTATGTTTTTTGAAATATGCGGGTGTCCGGACGAGTGTAAGGTCAAGTTCGGAGCCTGCACATTCATTGATCAGGCCCTCTCCAGGTGGAATGGCCATTTAGAGGCTATGACACTCCCAGTGGCAAACGCGATGCCCTGGGAAGAGCTGAAGGAGATGATGTTGGCGGAATACTGTCCTAGAAGTGAGATTCGGAAGATGGAACAAGAGTTGCGGTACCTCACGGTTCAAAACTCTAATATCGACGCATACATATCTAGGTTTAGTGAGCTATCTATTCTGTGTCCTGAAATGATCACCTCAGAATAGAAAAAGATTGAAAGGTTTATCTGGGGACTGGCTGAACCTATCCAAGGGAATGCCATTGCAGCAAACCCTAATATGTTTGATAGCGCCAAGAGACTAGCCAAGAAACTGTACGATCATGGCAACAAGAAGGGTTCCAAAACAGTGGAAGCGGAGGTTAAAATGGAAGAATAGAACAAGAATGGGAAAAACAACAAGCGAAAGGGAAAGTATAACTCGGAATCGTCTAAGAAGCAATAAACGGTGTCTATCCATGCTGCAACCAAAGCTGCTACCACAATACATGCTCTAGCCTCATCCACACCAAATGCTTGCAAGCAGTACTCGGGAAATCTTCCCAAGTGTAGAAAATGCAACTTCCACCATCACAAGGAGTGCAGAGTGATGAGTTGCACAAGGTGCACTCGGAAAGGCCCTACAACAAAGTATTACAGGAGTCAGCTTCAACAAAACCAGATAACGAACAACAACAAAATCAATAACAACAACACCAATACTGGAGCTAGCTATACCTGTTACAAATGTGGGAAAACTAGGCATATAAGGCGAAACTGCCACAACGCGAGCAATCAAGGGACAGGAGCAGCAGGGAGAGTACTGACAATGGGTCAGGGTGAAGCAGTGCAGGACCCAGCCGTTGTCACTGGTACGTTCCTAATTAACGACTCATATGCATGCATCTTATTTGATACCAGAGCGGAGCGAAGTTTTGTGAGTAATAAGTTCAAATACTTACTAAAACAACAACCCCAAAAGCTTAATGAAGCCTTCACGGTGGAAAAGGCTAATGGGAAGATTGAATCAACCAACGATATCTACATAGATGTACGTTAACACTGAACAACCACTCTTTTCAAATAAACTTGATGTCGGTAAACATTAGGATTTTTGATGTGATAATCAACTTGGATTGGTTAAGCCCCCATCGTGCTGATATTAAGTGTCACGAGAAGGCCGTTCACCTTCCTCTTCCAAACAATGAAACCCTAATAATCAACGAAGATAAACCCGACGCAAACGTTCACCTTATCTCGAGTATCAACGCGCAAAAGTGTCTACAAAAGAAGAGCTACACATTCCTTGCCCATGTAGTGGATAAAACAAAAGAGGAAGCAAGCATTGGCAACATCCCAGTGGCGTGTGATTTCCCGGATGTGTTTCCAGAAGATCTTCCGGGAATACGCCCAGAACCACAAATCGAATTCCGGATCGACCTAGTGTCGTGAGCCACTCCAATCACCAAATCACCCTATAGGTTGGATCCTGCAGAAATGCAAGAATTATCAAACCAATTAAGCGAATTCCTGAATAATGGATTCGTCAGACCCAGCTTCTCGCTGTGGGGAGCTCCGGTTCTTTTCGTTAAAAAGAAAGACGGATCCTTCAGGATGTGCATCGACTATAGGGAATTAAATAAGCTCACCATCAAAACCAGTATCCACTCCCACGAATCAATGATCTATTTGACCAGCTTCAAGGAGCTAGTTACTTTTTAAAGATAGATCTGAGATCCGGTTATCATCAACTCAAATTCCAAGATGAGGATATTCCTAAGATTGCTTTTTGAACACGTTACGGTCATTACGAATTCTTCGTGATGCTCTTCGGTCTGACGAATGCCCCCGTTGCATTTATGGACCTCATGAATCGAGTATGTCACCCATTCCTTGATAAATTCGTTATCGTTTTCATCGATGATATTCTCGTGTACTCTCAAAGTGAAGAATATCATAGCCAACATCTTCGACATATTATAGAGACCCTACGGGCTGAAAAGTTGTATGCGAAACTCTCCAAGTGTGAATTTTGGCTCTGCAATGTAAACCTTCTGGGCCACATAGTCAGTCAGGAAGGAATACACGTGGACCCCTCCAAGATTAATGCAATCGAAAGCTGGGCAAATCCGACAATGCCGTTGGAAATTCGCCAATTCTTGGGTCTCGCAGGCTACTACCGAATATTCATTCAGAACTTCTCCAAGATAGCCAAACCCCTCACCACACTGACACAGAAAGGCGTACCTTTCAACTGGACGGAGAAGCAAGAGATCACTTTCCAAACCTTGAAGCAAGCCCTCAGTAGCACTCCAGTGATATCCTTACCGGATGGAACCGAAGACTTCATAGTTTATTGTGATGGTTCGAATCAGGGTTTGGGTTGTGTCCTTATGCAACATGGGAAGGTAATTGCTTATGCATTCAGAAAGCTAAAAACTCATGAAGAAAATTACACCACGCATGACCTTGAACTGGGGGCGGTTGTCTTCGCCCTAAAAATTTGGAGGCACTACCTCTATGGTATCAAGTGCACCATCTTTTGCAGACCACAAGAGCCACCAACACCTTCTAAATCAAAAGGAACTAAACATGAGGCAACAAAGATGGGTTGAGATGTTAAATGATTATGAGTGTGAGATCAAATACCACCTAGGTAAGGTTATCGTGGTAGCCGATGCCCTGATCCAAAAGGAGTATTCAAATTGTCGTGTGAAGACCCTGTCAATCACCATCAAATCTCACCTAGCCTCACATATGAAGGAAGCCCAATTGGATGCCCTAAAACCATAGAATGTCACTAGTGAATCACTACGGGAATGGAGAAGGAGCTCGAAGTTAAAGACAACGGAACTCACTACTTCATGAATAGAATCTGGGTTCCCAAAGTTAGGGGATTCAGAGAAGTAATCATTCACGAAGCCCACAAGACGCGATATTCTATTCACCCAGGGTCAAATAAAATGTATTTGGATATCAAGAGGCAATATTGGTGGCCTAATATGATGGCAGAGATAGCCACTTTCATAGGCAAGTGTCTTACTTGCGCCAAGGTGAAAGTGGTATACTAAACGCCCTCGGGACTACTGCAACAACCAGTGATACCTGAGTGGAAATGGGAAAGGATTACTATGGACTTCATGACCAAATTGCCAAAGACAACATACAAATTGGATGCTATTTGGGTAATCGTCGATAGACTAACAAAATCTACTCATTTCGTGTCAATAAAAGAATCCTACAAGATGGAAAACCTTACCCGAATCTACATCAAGGAGGTCGTTAGACTCCATGGAGTACCAATATATCTTATATCGTATCGAGATAGCAGATTTACTTCACGATTCTGGCAATCTTTTCAGAAGGCAATAGGAACACAGCTAGATATGAGCAGCGCTTACCACCCACAGACGGATGGTTAGAAGATATGCTACGAGCTTGCGTAATGGATTTCGGCAAGTGATGGGATACCCACTTGCCTCTGATCGAATTCTCTTACAATAACAGTTATCACACGAGCATTAAGGTTGCTCAATTCGAGGCTCTCTATGGTCGTAAATGTAGATTGTCCCTATGCTGGGTAGAGGTGGGTGACACTCAACTAGCAAAAGGGAAATCGCCAGCCATTGCCCTTACAGGACCTGAAATCATTCGCGAAACGACCGAAAAGACAGTCAAAATCAAAGCTTGACTTAGAGCATCACGAGACCGACAAAAGAGCTATGCTAACAAGCGACGAAAGCCACTAGAATTTCAAGTCGGGGATCGTGTGCTATTAAAAGTCTCACCATGGAAAGCAATGATTCGATTTGAGAAAAGTGTAAAATTGAACCCGCGGTACATTGGACCGTTCGATATTCTTGCCCGGATTTGTCCAGTGGCTTACAAGCTGCAGCTACCCGCCGAGCTCAACAACGTACACCTAGTGTTCAACGTCTTGAATCCAAAAAGGTGTCTATCATATGAAACCCTTTTCATCCCTTTAGAAGAGATTGAGATCAACGAGAATCTCCTGTTCATCGAAGAACAAGTCGAGATTAAGGATAGGGAGGTGAAGCGTACAAAGCAAAGTCGCATCCCGATTGTGAAGGTTCGATGGAGCACAAAACGTGGACCGAAATTCACGTGGGAACGTGAAGACCAGAGGAAGCAGAAGTACCCTCACTTATTCTTTCCTTCACAAACCTAGTCTTTAAAAGAATTTTAGGACGAAATTCCCTCTAATAGGGGGATGATATCACAACTAGCATCTTAGCTAGGAAATTCTATTCCTGTGTAACCATTCAACTATGGTAAATCATATACCCTAAGTAAATCTCACGAAATGCTCATTTAGATTCACCATTTATATTCAACAAAGATTCTGAAGCCCTAAGAACCATAGTTTAAGTCCATAAGGGACTAGGATTTCCTTATTGGGCCTAATGGATCAATAAGCATCCAATTCAACCATTTTGGGCTTGGAAACCCTATTTAGAGTCTAATTGGAACCAATTCCATAAAACTTAGCATTTTGGGCCATTTTGGGTGCAAAATAAATTAGTTTACCCTTAATGAGCCTTATTGGGCCATTAATGAATTAATTTGCCCTAATGGGCCATAAACTACCTTTTTCTTTCAAAATGGGTCATGAGCTTTCCAATGAGCCCATTGGGATGAAAAGCATGTTGGATTAGTGTCGAAGGCTATAACTATATTTGGTAAGTACTTGACCTGATTATGCATGGTCCTTTTAGGTTGCCTTCACCATAGCAACTTGAGAGGGTGATTTATACAGAGATAACATTATTATTAATATATTATAAGAATAATTTGTTAAAGGAATAATAATGTTATTTGATTAATATACGTCATAAATTAATTAGGAATTAATTTGGTGACTTAAACAGATTATTGAATAAAGGGGCATAAACTGTCAAATGTGTGATAGTTGTATTTTGGGCTAAGAATCCTTATGGATATGAGGGTGGACAATTTTAGGGATATGGATCACCTAGAAATCGTCCATGGCATTATCTAGAAGGATCATTGGATTTCTTTGAGGCTAAGTTATCCAATTAGGGTTTAGGGTGAAACCCTCGGAGCTCACAGTATAAATAGACCCATAGGGTTACAGAAATCGACCACTCTATGTAAAAGGAAACCCTAGAGCCTATTTTTCACCCCTTTCCCTCTCTCAAATCATCTTCTTGCTACTTGGTGTTTGTAAGCCATTAGAGGAGTGACATTTGTGACTCTAAGCTCCAAGAAGAAGAAGGTTTTCAAGCAAGTAACTCAAGGAGTTCTTCTAGATGTGACTCCTTATGGTTTTATTGTTAACTTACATTAGATCTAGCCATGAAAGTCTTTGATATATTGCATGTTCAATTAGTGAAACCTAGATCCAAGCTTTAGGGTTTGTATGTGCACATAGGAAAGTTCTTATTCCTCAAACCCATCAGTGGTATCAGAGCCTTGATTGGTTTCAATTGAATGTGATGCTTAACTGTTTTGCTTGCTGAAAATTGTTTTTCTTCACCTCTGTCCGACCCAACTCGGTGAGTCAGTGTTTGGACTCGGCAAGTTGGCCCTACTCGGCGAGTCCAAAGCTTGACTCGGCGACTCCAAGTGTCAGATAGAGGATAATTCGGTATTTTGTTGATGTTTTGTCTTGGATTGATACCTAAATCGTTTTATTATGTAAAAATCCGAATTTTAACCTAATTTAGTGATTATCCTTGACATAACAATACATAATTTCAAATCTTTTGAATATTGATTACTTATGTGATAAATATGGACTATTTAAGATTATTTGGTAATTATCTAATTACGAAAATTGGATTAGGTCAAATATAGATAATTATGAAATTAATTGTTTAATTTGAATTATTTGTTATTTGATCCCCATTGTTTTGAAAAGTTCAAAATTTATCCAATAGTTTAATTTAGAAGAATTTAAATTTCAACCCCTAGAGTTTTACAAGTTTAAAATTCAACCCTATACTATTATATTATTAAAAGCTTAATAAATATATAAGTATAATTAAAATGCTAGTCTTACCATTAGTAGGCCTCATTCACGAAGCCGATCTATAAGGTGGGTATAAGGTTGCTACCTATAAAATGGCGCTTAATGGGTGTACACTCACACCCACCGCTTGCTGGACTGATGGAGGGTCGTTATCCGAACGGGTAGGATAGGGCAACTCTTTCTCCTCATTAAAAGCATAATGTTAAAATATAAAGTAACTACATGCTTTTCAAAATTCCCAATCCTAGTTACTTTAGGAAAAGTGAATTGATGCAATCACATGAAATTACACTTTGCATCCTTGCTAAGAAGTTAGTGGAGCGTGTGTGGTTCACCAGCACACTATTTGTTTCCATGCAAAGGTGGCTAAGGGTGATTCATTGTTTATCATAGTTCGATGGAGGGTGTGTGGTTTATCGGCACATCGAATAGGTGATTGTAACAATGAAGGCACCATGTAGATTTGAATGGTTATTCACACCCACTTTGTGATCCTCGGCATCCTAGTCACAAACGAGAGGGGCATATCGAGATTTAAACATGCCATTGAAAGGTTCAATAAATCTCAAAGAAAATCTAGGAATTCTTAACGCATTTAAAACTTAAGGTTATGTTTTTCATGCTGAAGAATTAGTGAATCATCATTCACTTACCTCAAAATTATTTGCGTGTTGGATTACGGCATCCCTTTTCTAATATGTAAATAATGTTGTTGGGTCCTAGCCCTAGTTTTTCATTTTGGGTGTTTAATTAGGGATTCAATTCTAATCAACTTCGTCCTTTTTATTTATAGATGTCAAACGCAAACAACGTTGATGCTAACTCATTCACGTTAATGAGTCTTTGCCAAAAGCCGACCTTCAATGGAACGAACTTTAGCGAATGGATAAGATACATTCGTACCATTGCACACTACGAGGACAAAGAGTATGTCCTCGATGAAAAGCTTGAGAAGGTCAACCCAGAAATCGCTACTCCCGAAGAGATGGCTGTTTTTGAGACCCACGAACGTGATGCAACGAAAGTCCATTGCATCATGATAGCCAGTATGAACCAAGAATTCCAAAATTCCTATGAGGACATGTATCCCTATGAAATGCATCAAGACTTGATCGAGAGGTAATACCAAAGCGCGAGGCAAGAGCGCTATGAGATCATCACCAACATGATCACCGCTTAGATGGGAAATGGAGAATTGTTGATCGTGCACTTGCAAAAGAGGCAAAGATATGTTGATCGTGTTCGCAAGTTAAATGTTAACTTTGGGGAGGATTTGGCTATCGACATTGTTCTTCACTCCTTGCCCTCATGCTACAACCAATTTAGGATGACCTACCACATGAACAAGTAGGAGGTCACCCTAAGCAAACTCCAAGGACTCCTAAGGACCGCTGAGGGCAACCTCAAGGAGAAGTCTGTTGCACCAACTCCTGGACCACCCGCTGCTCCTGTTTTGGCCATTCAGCAAAGAAGGGGGAAGAAGAGGAAGGCTTTGTTATAGAGCCACAACAAGGGAAAGTCCCAAGATGGCTCCTCTTCTAGTGGGACCAAAGATGACCCTGCTAAGCCCAACTCTAACCCAAAAGAGGCAGAGTGCCTCTATTGCCACAAAATAGGGCATTGGAAGAGAAGCTGCCCAGAATATATGCAATCCATCAAGGATGGGAAGATAAAGTCGTCTTTCGCAGGTATTTACACAACTAAATCTAATAATTCATCTCATGCTATTTCTTGGGTTCTTGATACAGGATGTGGTTACCACATTTGTTCTGATTTGCAGGGACTAAGAAGAAATAGGGATGTGGAGCGAGGAACAAATAAATCTAATCATGGGAAACAGAAGACCGTCGCCTGTCACCAAGATTGGAATGTATTCTTTGAATCTTAGTAATGGGTTAGGTTTAGATTTAAATAATTGTTGCTACTCGCCAGATATGCCAAGAAACATCATTTCATTTCATGGTTTGTTTAGACAAGGATTTAGATATTCGTTTAATAATATGAATGGTTCTATTTATGCTTATCTAAATAGTGTTTTATACTTTGTAGCAATGCCTTGTAATGGAATTTATGAAACATTTATGGTTGTAGATAACCTAGGAAATGATGTGTTGTGTATGGATTCTTCCAATAGTATGGATAAAGCATCTTTGTGGCATTTTTGTCTTGGACATGTCAACAAGAAACGCATAGCCCAACTCCAAAAGGATGGAGTGTTGGAGTCATTCGACCTTAGGGAAGATGACATGTGTGAATCTTGTTTACTTGGAAAGATGACCAAGTCACCCTTCACTGGTACATGTGAGAGGGGTGATGGTTTATTGGATCTCATACATACCGATGTATGCGGGCCCTTTAGATCCACCACAAAGGATGGAAACCGCTTCTACGTGACTTTTACCAATGATTATAGTAGATATGGGTATATTTACTTAATCAAGCACAAGTCAGAAACGTTTGAAAATTTCAAAGAGTTCAACAATGAAGTGGAGAATCAATTAGGTAGGAAGATCAAGATGCTTCGATCCGATCGAGGAGGAGAGTACCTAAGTCTTGAATTCCACGACTATCTCAAAGAATGCGGAATAGTTTTGCAATTGACGCCACCCAGGACACCATAGTTGAATGGTGTGGCAGAAAGGCGCAATCGAACCTTCTTAGACATGGTTTGTTCTATGATGAGTCGTGCTTCATTACCTATCTCATTTTGGGGGTATGCCTTAGAGACTGCCGCCCATATCCTTAACTGAGTCCCTACAAAGAAGGTTGTCAAAAAACCTCACGAGATGTGGATATGAAAAGCTCCCTCATTGGAACATATCAAGGTTTGGGGTTGTGAAGTTTTCGTAAGACGAGAAACTCACAACAAGCTTGAACCTCGTAGTGAGCGATGTATTTTCATCGGCTACCCGCAGAAATCCTTTGGATATCTCTTCTATAGACCGAGTGACAATGTTGTCTTCGTTGCAAGAAGAGGGGTTTTCCGATAATGATAACTCATAAACCAAGGACACAGTGGGATGCAAATCGATCTTGAAGAGATTCAAGAGTCGAGTGATGAAGGAACCTCTACCGCTGGCGCTCAACCCGAGGAGGAAACTCCGGTTAAACCGATTGATGAGTCATTACCTCTTAGACGTTCCGAAAGAGTTAGAGTTCAACCCCAGTTTTATGGTTTTCATATTACTACTAAAGGGGACACATATATTAGTGATGGTACACTAATAAATCTAGATGAACCTAATAGCTATAAGGAAGCCATGGCAGGCCCAGAGTCTGCAAAATGGAAATAGGCAATGGACAGTGACATTTAGTCCATGTATGACAACCAAGTTTGGAATTTGGTTGACAATGTGCCCGTACGTAAGACGGTTGGGTGCAAATGGATCTTCAAGAAGAATACCGACGTGGATGGGAATGTGAGCACTTATAAGGTGCGATTGGTAGCGAAGGGCTTTACTCAAACTCCCGGAGTTGACTATGATGAGACCTTCTCACCAGTTGCGAAAATTAAGTCTATAAGGGTAATGCTAGCTATTGCTGCATTTCATGATTATGAGATATGGTATATGGATGTAAACACCACTTTCCTTAACAGGAAGTTGGCTGAGGATATTTACATGGCTCAGCCATAGGGTTTTGTCGATACCAAGCATCCTAATAGAGTGTACAAGCATGAGAAGTCCATTTATGGACTTAAGTAAGCATCTCGCAGATGGAATCTTTGCTTTGATGAGAAAGTCAAATAGTTTCGATTTGTATGAAGAGAAGATGACTCATGTGTATATGTCAAAGCCAGTGGGAGTATAGTTAGCTTTCTTGTTTTGTATGTCGATGACATACTGCTCATGGGAAACGACATCCCGACTCTGCACGAAGTTATGTCCTGGCTCGGGAAGTGCTTCACTATGAAGGACCTCGGAGAGGCTTCCTACATTTTGGGAATAAGGATAGTCAGAGAAAGTAGTAAGAGACTATTAGGACTTAGTCAGAATACTTACTTAGATAAGGTACTAAAACGTTTTAGTATGGAAAACTCAAAGAAGGGAGAACTATCGATACAATGTAATGCCAAGTTGAGTAAGACTCAAAGTCCGAGTACCGAAGCCGAGATAGATGAGATTAGCCGAGTACCTTACGCTTCCGCAGTTGGCTCGATCATGTATGCTATGACATGTACTCGCCCTGATGTCGCCTTTGCTTTGAGCATGGTCAGTAGATATCAAGGGAACCCTGGCAAAGCGCATTGGATTGCGGTCAAGAACATCCTTAAGTACCTTCAGAGGACCAAGGAATGTTTTCTACTCCTCGGAGGGAGTGATGACTGAAAGGTGCGAGGGTATAGTGACACCAGTTTCCAAACCGACAGAGACAACTAATGTTCGCAGTCGGGTTGGGTCTTTACCCTTAATGGAGGAGCAGTGACTTGGAAAAGTTCCAAGCAGGAAACTATAGCTGACTCAACATGCGAATAGAGTACATTGCAGCGAGCGAAGCGTCAAAGGAGGCAATATGGTTGAAAAACTTCATTGGTGACCTTGGAGTTGTGCCTGCCATAAAGGAGCCCATGGAAATTTTCTGTGATAATGAAGGAGCGGTTGCCTTGACCAAGGAACCGAGGGATCATGGTAGATCTCGGCATATCTATTGAAAATATCATTTTATTAGACATCGAGTAGAAGAAGGACACCTCATGGTTAAGAGGATATCATCAGAAGATAACCCAGCAGATCCGGTTACGAAGGGACTGAGCAGGGTTAAGCACTTACAACATGCTAGGAGTATTGGGCTGAAGGATGATATTAGTTTAGATTAGATAGTTTTTAGAAACATGTAATAGATAAATGTAATTGACATTTTATGATTAAATAAAGGAGTATTGTTTATAAGTAAAGTTACTGTCTTATGTTAATTGTTTAACTATTGTTTCACTTTGCATGTTTTGACTTCTAGAATAATTGTTATTAAGAATAATCAAATTATTCAAACAGTCCACAGTTGTTCATATGTTGGAAGTAGATATGAATGAATATTGTCATGAATTGGTGTGTAGATTGTCTAAATGGTATTAGACATAGCAAAAGTTTGCTGCAATGTTCATGAGTGCTTATGAACAAGTTTTGAGCATTGGAATAAACCCGCGCTTGCTACAATCATCTTTAAGTGATCGCAAGACGATAATATCATATGGTCTTAAAACCTAGATATATGGTTTATTATTTACTAATTGGTTGTACATTGATAATGCGAAACCGCATCAGTAAATTGATGTCATAAAACGCATGGTTGTGTATAGTTGATTAGTCGATAAGTAAATGCATATAAGTCGAAGTTTATCTGTTACTTTTATCCTTAGAGGTTAAAAGCGATATCACGGCCGCTCGATGATTTAATTTGACTTATGTGTCGGTCCGGTCAGGACTGAATTGATGTGTTCAATTAAGTTCTATGTAGAATAAATCTGAGATCGAGAAAATAGTTGCTGGACAATAAGTATGACAATGTTTCATAAGATCGTCTGCATGATTTCAAAACAGAGGATTGTACGATCCCTTATCTAAAGGACATGATACTGATAAGATCAGAGTTGACAGCGCCTTTGAGAGCTTCGATTGCTAATTGGATTATGTTTACATTTCTAGTTACTAGACTTATCCAAGTGGAAGACTGTTGGATTAGTGTCTAAGGCTGTAACTATAGTTGGTAAGTACTTGACCCAATTGTGCATGGTCCTTTTGGGTTGCCTTCACCATAGCAACTTGACAGGGTGATTTATATGGAGAGAAGATTATTATTAATATATTATAAGAATAATATGTTAAAGGAATAATAATATTATTTGATTAATATAAGTCATAAATTAATTAGGAATTAATTTGGTGACTTAAAGAGATTACTTGAATAAAGGGGCATAAATTGTGAAATGTGTGATTGTCTTATTTTGGGCTAACAATCCTTATGGATATGAGGGTGGACGATATTAGGGATATGGATCACCTAGAAATCGTCCATGGCATTATCTAGAAGGATCATTGGATTGCTTTGAGGCTAAGTTATCCAATTAGGGTTTACGGTGAAACCCTAGGAGCTCACTGTATAAATAGACCAATAGGGTTACAGAAATCGGGCACTCTATGTAAATGGAAACCCTGGAGCCGATTTTTCACCCCTCTCCCTCTCTCAAATCATCTTCTTGCTAGTTGGTGTTTGTAAGCCATTAGAGGAGTGACATTTGTGACTCTAAACTCCAAGAAGAAGAAGGTTTTCAAGCAAGTAACTCAAGGTATTCTTCTAGATCTGATTCCTTATGGTTTTATTGTTTATTTACATTAGGTCTAGCCATGAAAGTCTTGGATATATTGCATGTTTAGTTAGTGAAACCTAGATCCAAGCTTTAGGGTTTGTATGTGCACATACGAAAGTTCTTATGGCTCAAACCCATCAAAGCAATCATTAGGACTCATGATCTTGAGTAAAGGCAAGTCAAGGACCAAACTACTCCACTGTTTCTCCTAGCCCAAGAACCCTCGACCCATCATTAAAAAAAATGAAAAATGAAATGGAAGGGGGGAGTTGACTTGGAGGTGCCACCTCCATAATACACACCCTGTATCAAGATATGATCTCTCATGTTCCCATGCTAGTCACCTCACCACCTCTCTCTACCCTCTCTTCTTCTACTCTCGGCCGAGAAATAAAACACATACACACTCAAAAATTCTCTCCAAACATCTCTAAATCATCCTCCTCCTCCCACCAAGATTTTCAAGATTTTGCAAGTGTTCCAAGAAGATCCTTCACTAGTGTCATCAATCCTTGGTAAGGTCTTGTACACCTAAGTTTGATTACCTCATTCTTTAGTTATATCACTCCATATCAACATCTATTTTGTGATTTTACTTCCTGGAACTCCTTAAGTTCGAAATCTACTCAAGAAGCTTGCTATGACCAAAAATCTCTCCATTTTTTCTTCAAAAACCAAAGCATCAAGAAAAGGTGAGTACATACACCCTTGTTTTTGGTTTTCATATGATTTTTGGGGGAGAATGCAAGTAAATTGTGTAGATCTATGTGTTATATGCATGTTTGGTGTGAATTCTTAGTTTATTTGGTAAAAATGTGCTAGACATTAGCAAATCTCGAAATTTTAAGTATTAGTTAGCAAGGATCTAAGAACTATGACATTAAATATATCAAACTTACAAGTTAAAAGTGTTACATGCTTAGGATACAAAATATTTCTACAAAAACCTTGTTAAATGTCAAATATACTCAAGAAAATAAAAGATAAGGGAAAAAAGTGACAATTACGTTTTTATAGCGACCAAACAGGTCCTACGTGTATAAAAAGAGATTTTTATGATAAACATACTTTCCAAAGGGCCAAAAATCTAAATTTTATCTTAATGGGCCAAAACATTTTGGCCTCGCGGCTTTGGGCCCAAAATTGCAAAAAAAATGAGGTTTTAGGGATTATAAATCTAAGTTGGCCAACGTTTGAATCATAAATGCAAATAAACCAATTTTAGGGGTGGAAATGACATTTATTTTCAAATTGGACCAAAAATGTATATTTTTCCAAAATTGGGACGAAAGTGACCACTTTTGCAAACAAGAGGCTTAAAATACAACTTTCTGTAAAACTAGGACATAAAGGTCAAAATATAAAATTTTGAATTAAATTTGTGAATTTTCTAAACATTTGGGACAAAATTGCAAATTTTATAAATTATGGACTAAAATGTCATTTTTACAAAACTTTGGGCCTTAATTGAAGAACGGTAGGATTATTGGCCAAAAATGTCATTTTTACAAAAAGAAAGCTTCTTAACATCAATCTAGTAAAACTCGAGCTAAAACAAATAACAGAACAAAACAAATGAACAAATTTCGTCGATAAGTATTTATTGGACGTAATATTGACGTTACTTGGCCATTGGGCCCTAAGGGCCCATTAGTGTGTATATTAAGTCCAATGTTTTCCATGACGTGTTTATTGGGCCTTGCGACCCACTTACATGTTAATTTGGGCCTAAGTTATTGGGTTACATGTTTATTGGGCTTTTGTGGTCGATTTACATGCCTATTGGGCCCAAATTACCCTTTTACTTGTTATTAGGCCTTGTGGTCCATTTACAAGCTAATTGGGCTTGGAATGGAATTCATATGCTAATGGATTGTAACTTTACCTTTGTGTAATCATTAAACTTTTTACACTTATATATATACTATATGAATTCGAAAACATACAACATATACGTAAACGTTAGACATAGTACAAAGGGTTGAGAATCTAGTGAGACTTGTCGGTTGACACCCCTGAGTGTACAATCGTAGCCAGTAGTTACAATCAGAGTTTCCTGGTAGGAAAGAAGGAGTATGTGTATAGATATATATGGGGTGACCCCCCACGCCTTAGTTGTTTGCTACAGCTAGACTAGGCTAGTCTAGGGCGAAAAAATATTGATGCAATACCGACATTTGAAAAAATGCCAAGATGGGCTACCTAGTCATTATTATGCATGGTTATAACAGCTCATATAGGGATTCAATACCAAAAATTTAACCTTTTGAAGGTAAACTCTTTGATTGTGTCAATGCAAAATGATTTATTTAATACAACAAAATTCTAAACGTTGTTATAAAATAGAAAATATTGGATTTTCTGGGAGATTAGTCATATACAATTATCACTTATTCACCAAACAAAGAATCTAAACCACACTTAGACAGGTTATAACTACGAAACCCACACATGCATTATATACTTGATTTTCACATCATTTTCAAACATGTTACATAAAATATCGGATTTTCTGGGTTTTTATGAAAGATACAAGGACTATTACTCAAACATACTTATGAAATCACCAACATTATATATGTTGACTGTTTTCAAAATAACTTGTATTCTCAGGTAATCATTAAGCATGAAGATTTGCAAGTGTGTATGGTTTTGTTTTACGTAATAGCACTTATTGTACTTTTAACAATTAGAACTTATGTATTATAACAATGTACTTGATGTGAAAAATGTTGGTTGTATTATGTAATGATGGTGATGAATGTGTTATGTTTCATGTACATTCATTGTGATGAGTATTCAATTGTTAGTCGCACGAGCCCCCAGACATTTCCACAGTCTATTTCGAGGGTGTGACAGGTTTTCACTTTATGTTTTAGATATATGTAGATTGAGGGGGAAGGGCTCGGGATGATCACATTGCACACACAATGTTGTTCTGTATTTTATTGACTTGACGTATTTGGATGATGGTATTATTATTATAAAAACGAAATTTTGGTCTTAAAATTTTGTTCGTTTCACATGAAATAGAGATCATTGGTCTTTTGTAATCAAGGAAAGAAGGATTAAGGATTCAATTTATGTCATCCATGGATGTTAAGTAGAGATATGAACGCATTTTGGATCCATGTCTAGGTTTAGGTTGAGGGTTGTGCTAGACCATGGACTAAACCCACGACGATTGTGGAAGTGTGGTAAGCCTATGACTTGGCTCATAGCATTCAACTAGGTGAGTTAGGTCGTACAAGGAATGGATGTAAGACTGTGGATGTATTGTGTCTTGTGCTATGGTAAAGGTCCTATGGTTTTGATAATGGTTAAGGGGGATATTTTCTGGTTTACTATAGGTTGGTGGGATAATGATCGTATGTCTATAAGCCCACTAGGCTGCTAGTCGGGAAACCTCCTTGCTAACATTGGATGATGGAATGATTTGTGAGGAAGTGTAAGCTACTCATTCCAATTATTGGATGCATCACTACGAATCATAAACAATCATGGTTTTCACTGGTGTGTTGGGTCGATAGATGTGCTATGAAGATCTGTATGTATGATTAGTTAATATTTGGCATAGTTAGGCATTTTGGGCATTATGGAGATACTACTGAAGGCTCAGTAGCTGACGGGTTTGGTTGGACATTCGTAAGATTTATACTTGTTGGGATAGTCATGGTTGTTGATCTCTAGTTCCGTTAGAAGTTCCTTAGTGTATCTTTATTCATTATAACATGATCAATTTTCGAGTGGGTTGAGTTGCCAAGGGTGTTGTTTGTTTTAGAAATCTTGGATGTATTGTTAATTAATTAGTGCCCATGAGTGCATGGGAGTATGAAAGCTGTCCAATATTTTCATCTAGATTAACCACCAATACGATCGTTGGAGTGGTGGGATGAGGATTTCACAAGAAGCCAAGTATCTATTTGAAAGCTGTAGGGAAATTTTTGAGTTTGGGTTGGACTGCAACTCTTGATCATAATATTTTGAGTATTGTTATACTTGGTTTGGTAGTTCTTTTGGTTAGAGACTTGGGGTAGGTGTGGTGGGTGGATGGTCGGCACCCAGTGTGTTTATGCATGGAAGTTTAGAGAAGTGAATTTTCAATTCTGTGAAGTGAAAGTAGGTGCAGTCGCAGCTTCTTGATTTAATCGGTTTGAATAGTTTGCTAAGAGTGGGGTTGTCTCGTTGGAAAAAGACAGATAGGTGTTGCACTTGGGCGTTTTCAAGCAGTTGGATTGTTGTTGGCATCAATTGGGCTATGCAGGGTCTCCTGGGCTTCGAAGTTGGATGAGTTAATGTCTTGAAAAAATGGAGGCAATAAGTTAAGTAGTGCTAGTACATTTTTTGGGAATTTTAACCAAATTCACTCTCGAGGACGAAATCCAATTTAACTGGGGGAGAATTGTAAAAACCATTCCAGGTATGACCCAATTTCTAAACATTAACTTTTATTTTGGGAGGCCACGATGTGGTGAAGTTTCACCATCGCATGGAAGTAATGTTATAGGTTCACAAATTTAAATAACCCGCCATGGCGTGGTCATAGGTGCCACGATGTGGCAGGTGTTTAGACAAAACGCTAATATTTGGGCTTTTGTCCCTATTTAAACTATATTAAGGCTAGGTTTTCGTGATCATTTAATCTTTATCACCCTGCCATGCTTAAAACCCTAAATCTAGCTTACATTCAATTTGTGAACTCATTCTTTGTGTTTTCAGCGATCATTGAATGAGAAGGAAGCCCTTGGTGTGGTAGTTTACCTTGCGAGCATTAACTACATCAGCTAGTACATCTCCTGGACCTTGGTGAGTGTCCAAGATACTACCTTTTCCTTGCTAAGTTTTTATACGTCTTGATTTTGTCCCTTAACATCACATCTTGTTGGATTTGAGTGGTGATATGTCATAAAGCTCGCAACTTTATGAATCTCCAAGTCACTTAGACTATTTACTGCCTTAGATCTGATTTGAACTGAGCTTTGCGTCATGCATGGAATCATGGTCACCTCACTTTCACCTAATAAGAGTCTAAGACATGCATTGGAAACGCATATCCGGAAAGTGAGTGTTTTTATGTTGTTGAATGATGATAGAAACATTTTTGAGAAAGGAGATCTAATAGTCTTCAAGGAGAAGTGGTAATAAGTTAAGCCAAGTTATGTTTTTTCCCTATTTAAACCTAGAAGTGAGATCTTGATTTCTTGGAGGGTCTTAAAAGATAAAGTTGGAAACTTTATCCACTTAGAACATAGAATGAACCAAAGATGAGCTTAGGAGCCCTTAGGATCAAACAAAACTACTTAATCTATAAAGCTGTTGGGAGCCTACCGCCCACGACGTGGCCTAGGCTATCACATTATGGCGACAGGGCTAAGACTTGTCTACTCTGTTATTTAGTAGCTATGACATGGCTAAGGATTCCCACGGCATGAAGATCAGATGGTGTTGAGGTTGACGTTGATCATTGACCGTTGGCTTTGACGAAGATTGAATTTAGTACAATTTGGATATTTTGATTAGCAGATTAAAGCTTGAGTCCGTGTTATTGTATAGGTGATCAGTTGAGGCAATATTCGGAGCAGTGATTTGTTCAACTATCATATCAGACTGTGAGGTGAGTTTTCCTCACTATACTTGTGGGTCAAAAGTACCAATGCCGACCCACTGGATTACGTATCCTGATATGTTGGATTGATGTTATGTTAGTTATATGATATACTAGTAGAACTATATGATCACTTGTGCTCACTGATTTTGAGTTAGACTAGTAGATCTGTATGATTAGCTGTACTTGCTGGTTATTGATTGTTATTTTACATGTCGACATGTTATGGTTTGTTGGGATGAGGCAATTCTACTTCGTGCTTAAGGCTATTACACCCGGGGTGTCCTGGATAGACTGAAGGCCTACAAGGCAGTCCGGTCAAGCATTGGCTTACTGTTTAAGGGTTATCTTTCAGGTATTTCAGATGATCGAGGCATGGTGAAAGCTTTATTGTGCACATCCTTTAGATTTTATGAGATTTTATTTTGGGATACTCTGATTTGTGATTTTAACTTATGGAAATTCATTTTTGTAAATATTATGGTGTTTCTTTTCTGTTTTGAAAAATAAAAATATTACCTTGATTTTCAGATACTATGGGTTTAACGAGAAAGGTGCTTGGGAAGGAGTGGACAAACCGAAGGTTGTCACGATTAGTAGATGGGATAATCAATGGCTGAAGCTGGAGCTGGTGCAATATGCTTGCATCGATGTTTTCTACATTTTTAATATTTGAAGGATCTTGATTACCGACAATTTCGACTTATTTTTACTCAAAACCGCAATGATCGAGGGTATTGTTTGGCAAAATTAGATTAGCATTGTTGATATTTCATTTATTGTAGATGTTGAACATTAGATGAATAAGGATTTCTGTTTTCAAAATGATTCCCTATAGGATTTGGATCTATGTTATACTTCTTTAGTGTTAATCGAATGAATGAATTTTAGAAATATTTGGTGCAGATAAATTACCATCCATATTTCCATTTGAATAATATAATTAATTTGATCAATTATTGGGGACTTGTACTTCGATTACAAGATTCTTATGAATGTAGTACCAAAAACGAATATCGGAGGTAACCAGCAATGCTAATGGTGGTTCCCCGAGTTTCAGAAGTAAAAGTTGTTGCCGGAGTACCAGAGATGACGGTGGTTGCTAAATATTTAAAGTAGAGATTGTGGGGTGGATGTGGCTGACAGGGATCCTTTTTTTGTAACCATATGGCATCTTAATAAAAGACAAATATATGAATAAAGAAGGTGAGGTTAAAAATGCAATTTTACTATATTTAACATCTTTGTAGTTAGAGTTAACAGTGCATGAACCATTTATGTAATTTCGAAATAACATAAGGATCAAGTTTGTCTAATTTATTAAAGTTGGACCCTAGATGCCTCTTATGCCATACCATAGGGACCACATCTGTAATTTTCTCCTTATATAATATGGTTGGTAATTGTAACGCCTGGTTCCCTGCTTGAGAAAGAAGGGGAGCGTAGAGGACTCAATAGAGAAGGAGTAGAGCCAGAAGCTTCATCCCTTTAGCTGCAGTTTCTGGTAATAAAGCCTCAAACTTGATCATTATTTTATTAGATCTATTTAATTCCATTTTATGTGGGTTTTTAGTGCAAGATTGATAGTTATTGGGAAAGGATCGATCTTGGTGGGTATTCTTACAGATCTAGTGTCTAGACGAGCTATGAGGACATAAAGGTGCAAAATTTGTGCCCTTAGAGTCCCCATGCAAGTGCTAAGGACATTATAATGGCTTTTTGAGCTTAAAAAGGCCATGCATGGAAGCAAGCTTGAGGCTTTTCGTGGTTAACCAGTACCTAGGCCCTAGATCTAGGTTTGTATGTTTTGGTTTGAGATGCTAAGGATTTTTGGACAAGGTCTATGTCCTTAAGGAATTAGGGTTTTGTCTAAACCCTTCAAGAAGAGCTATCAACGGGTAAAGTTGGAAACTTTACCCTTAGAAAGATCATTCCAGTGAACAGACGAGCTATGGACTTGGAATCTAGAAAATAAGGGCTTATTCTGTCAATGTGGCCAATTCAGATAAAAGGACTCGTCGAGTCCATGTGGAAACACGACGAGTCGGTTAATGTTGTCATGTTCTAGTTTATGGTAGAACTCGACAAGTCTGTAAAGGGACTCAACGAGTTGATTCGCCAATACATGACTATGATTAGCTCGAAAGCACTCGACGAGTTGGAGGAACGACTCGGCAAGTTGAGTCATGATTCTAGGATTTCTGAGTTATAGAACTCGGCGAGTTGAAAGGCTGACTCAGGGAGTTGGTTAACCCAAAATGTTGACTTTGACCAAAGCATAGAATTTCGTAACATCCGGATTCCCAGGTGTATTATTTTAATCATTTATTTTTAAGTTTTGTGGAAGGACTCGAAGAGTTGATGCTTAGACTCGCCGAGTAGGATCGTGAGTTCTTGTCTCGATTAATGACCGGACTCGATGAGTCGATTCGTGGACTCGACGAGTCCGCGCTGTAAAGTGAAACCCTAAATCTCATGGCCTAAGCCCTATTTAAAGGCCCTTATGGCCGTCATTTGCAGCCACTACACCCCTGAGAAACCCTAGAGAGCAGAGAGATCATTATGGTGCAAGAGGAAGCATAATTCACCATTTCTTGTGTGTTTTAGAAATAAGGAAGAAGGTAGAACAAGCTAAGCAGGTGGAGGAACTTGGATCCACTTCTATTTGATCAGAGGAATCTGTTGGAGGTAACAATATGTGCCATTCTCATGTTTATGGTCATTTATGTGAATCTAGGGTTTTCTTATGCCTTCTTTAGCATGAATTCGAAGTATGAAAGATCCCTAGGTGGTATGCTTCTTAGATCTGGACCTTAAGAGGTCCAGAGAGTCGCGATTGCTATGCTTTATGCGTTAGCTTATGAGATATGAGCCTAGGAGACCATTTTAAAGGGTATTTCTTCATTTTTACGTGACTTTCGAGTGTTAGGAGGTTAGATCTACTAGTTCTAGAAGCAAATCTGACCTCCGAAGATCGTTTGAGTGTTATCATGGGAGGAACTCGCAGAGTCCATAAGGGAACTCAATGAGTCGAGTCGGGTTGCCCCGCGATTCGCCACCTGTGATAACCTGATGAGTGGATGATTGACTCAGCGAGTCGAGTGAGGACCAGGGGTGAAGAGGACATGCATGGACTCGCTGAGTCACACGAGTGCACTCGACGAGTCTGGTTAAAGTTTGACCGTTGACTTTTGTTGACTTTTAGGGTTTGGTCAACAATTAGACTTGTGGACCATTTGAAGGGTAAAATGGTCTTTTAGCCTTCTTAGAGGACATGGAAGAGACTAGTCTAGCCTGCACAGCTGTTATTGATTTGTGATAATTGTTATTGTGTTTAGGCAGAGGCTAGATTAGTACATACGAGTGCGAGATTATCCGAGACATCCGAGGTGAGTCTTCTCACTATACATTACCAAGAGTAGTATTTATGTTTTGACCAGAGGGTCTTGTGTGCTATGTGTATGTATGAGATTATGTGCAATGTGATATATGTATGCTATGTGATTGTATAGACCGGACTGGAGGGTCCAACGATATAGACCGGACCGAAGGGTCCAATGATACAGAACGGGCTGAAGGGTCCAATGAGCTATGACCGGACCAGAGGTTCCAACAAGCTACGAGGCTGGAGGGTCCCGCTGAGACACATCGACCAGAGGGTTGCACTGTAGCCTCGAGTGGCGTATCTATTGTATGTGGTATTTCGGGGGAACTCACTAAGCATTTATGCTTATAGTTGTTGTGTTATGTGTTTCAGGTCCTAGTGATGATCGCGGGAAGGCGTCGGCATGATCCGTACACACTTGGGGAGTTATGTTTGAGATTCTGTGGTAATGTTTTGTGATGATAATATTTGATACATTATGTTTTGACATTATTTTATGAGTAAATGTATGTTTTAAAAATGAAAAATTGTTTTGAAAATTTACGTTGTTACAAGTTGGTATCAGAGCCTTGGTTTGAGGGAATCAGATGCACCCTCGGGCATATCTGAACACAAACTGAGGATTTGAAAAATTTTTCAACAATAAAACAAATTTTTCTAAAAGAGCAAAAGATTTTGAGACAAACAGAGCGGAGCAGTGTGTACGATCAGCCAGCGGCCAAACGGTGAATCCCGAAAATACCCTTACGTTATGTTTTATGAGATATGATATGATAAGTTATGCATGCTAGAGTAGACCAGGAATTCATATTAGGACTACAGTGGCGTGATTTGTGATGCCTTACCCTAGGAGATTACTGCTACTATGAGATGCCTTGAGAGTGAGTAGATAGCAACGAGGAGCTTATGAGAGGTCTACTAGAGTGTAGCCAATGTATAGCGAGAGTAGAGTACTTGTGATCTGGGATCCAAGGAGGAGGACTTTGGGTGAATAATGATGCGGTATGGTCGGTAGTATAGGGCCCGTACTACTGGAGACACCAGATCAGTGAGCAGTCCAAATAAGAATCCTTAGGATACTAGGGGACAAGTAGGGTTGGGTTATCGAGTGCAAGTATGCTCGAACGAGTCTCTGATGTTTTTATATTGTAATTCTAAGACACCATGGTTGGGACACGACACACACCTGAGAGCAGCAGTGTCAGTGATGAGGAGATCCGCCGGTTGATTCATGAGGAGGTGGTTGCGGCCATACGAGCTGAGATACCAGAGATGTTCGGGTCTATCAAGACCATGTTGATCGAGAATTTTGATGAACGGTACGCCGCTCTTACTGATGCTGCTGTTGTTGCGGCCACCACATTCGTCGCTACTACCAGGCCGCAGGGAGGAAACTCGTTGTTGTACCGATAGTTCAGCAACACGAAGCCACCAGAGTTTGATGGGATGCAGGATCCGATCGTTGCGATAAGATGGATTCCAAATGTTGAGGGATGTTTCTATACTTGCTCATGTCCGGAAAATTTGAGGGCGCAGTTCGCGCTGAACCAGCTTTGCTTGGGGGCGAAGGACTGGTGGAAGTTTGTATCGGCAGATTTCACCCCAACTGAGCTTACTGCGGTGACCTTGGAGAGATTCACAACCATGTTTCCTGATGAGTACGTTCCCCCTATGGAGAGGGAACGACTGGCTCAGGAGTTTTTGACCCTCAAGCAGGGTACTGATTCGGTTACTATGATTACCCGGATGTTTTATGAGAGGGCGATGTTTTTCCCTGAACAGGTGTCTACCGAGCAGGCACACATGAGCCGATATCTGAGTGTTCTGAGGGGAGATATTCACGATTTCGTGGCGATCTCGACTTACCGAACATTTTTCTGAACTCCAGGAAAATGCTCGGAAGAGGGAGATCAAGTTAGAGACTCAGGCTAGTTAGGAGGCGGAGTCTCAGGGAAGGGATCAGCGGCTGGCACAGTCTCAGCCGGCAGCGAAGCGGGCGAAGCCAGCTGATTCAAGATCTGGGGGTCCGAAGGTCTGCACTTGTGAGAAATGCAGAAAGAGTCACGAGGGGGTGTGTGGAGTTGTCGTACATTACAAGTGTGGAAAGGAGGGGCATTATGCGAGGGATTTTCCCACGGGATTCTCGGTTTGCTTTCATTGGAACCAGACCGGCCATCGAAAGGACGAGTGCTCTCAGCTACTTCAGCGATCAACGCAGGGATCTGCACCTGCTGCTAGAGCTACCGAGATTCGTCCAGCGAAGGCCGAGTCACTGAAGGCTCGCGGGAGAGCCTTCCATTTGACAGCAGAGGAGGTCCGCGCAGCACCCTACGTTGTGGCTGGTATGTATTCTTTCCACTATTTATTTTGATTCTGAGATATTGTGCTTATATTATGATATGCGTAGGTACTTTTCTTGTGAATTATGTACCGGCTTTTGGTGCTATTTGACTCGAGTGCAAATCGATACTTTGTGTCGTTAGCTTTTAGTCACTATATCAGTATTTTTCTAGAGGCGTTGAGTCGACCTCTTCGAGTTTCCATAGCTGACGAGCGAGCGTTTTATGCTACTGAGGTGATTCGGGTATGTGTTCTCGAGATCTTCGGTGTGGAATTCCCGATTGATCTGGTCCCGATTGTGATGGGGGCCGTTTGTGTTATAGTGGGCATAGATTGGTTGACCCATTTTGGGGCTATTATAGACTGCGAGCAAAAGTTGGTGATGATAGGAGACCCTAGTGGGGGAGTACTTACGGCATACGGTGAGGGTGCCCCTCCTGAGTCAACATTTTGTTCGGCTGATAGGGCAAGGCAGAGTCTACAGCAGGGCTGTAGTGGGTTTGTGCCTTACGTGATGGACACACGAGTGGTAGTGGAGAGGCCGAGATTGGTTGATGAGGTACCGATAGTGAGAGAGTTCACGGAGGTTTTCCCCGAGGAGCTGTCGGGTGTGCCTCCCGAGAGGTAGGTGGAGTTTCGCATTGATTTAGTTCCGAGGTCGGTGCCTATTGCCAAGGCACCCTATTGCCTTGCGGCTAGAGATGCAGGAGTTATCCTCATAGCTTTATGAGCTGCTGGGGAAGGGCTTTATCAGACCAAGTAGCTCGCCTTGCGCAACGGCGATCCTTTTTGTCAAAAAGAAGGATGGTTCACACCATATGTGCATTAACTACCGGGAGTTGAACAAGTTGATGGTCACAAACCGTTATCCCTTACCGAGGATCGATGATCTGTTCGATCAATTGCATGGAGCATCTTGGTTCTCCAAGATTGATATGAGGTATGGGTATCAACAGATGAGAGTGCGAGATGAGGATATCTAAAAGACGGCATTTAGAACTTGTTAGGGGCATTACGAGTTCGTGGTGATGCCTTTTGGGCGTACCAATGCACCGGCAGCGTTCATGGATCTCATGAACAGGGTATGCAGGCCGATGTTGGATCGTTCGGTGATCGTGTTCATCGATGACATAGTGGTGTATTCGTGATCTAGAGAGCAGCATGAGGAACATCTGAGTGTGATTCTCGGCGTGTTGAGGGCGGAGAGGCTTTTCGCCAAATTCTCCAAGTGCGATTTCTGGTTGCAAGAGGTCCAGTTCTTGGGACACCTCGTTAACTAGAAAGGGATATTGGTCGATACTGCCAATATTGAGGCGGTGATGAGCTGGGGAGTGCCGAGGTCCCCCACCGAGATCAGGAGCTTTCTAGGATTGGCCGGCTATTATCGGAGATTTATCAAGGATTTCTCCAAGATTGCGGTTCCTCTCACCAGGTTAAACCGGAAGCACGTGATTTTTAGTTGGGATCCAGAGCAGCAGGCCTCATTCGAGATGCTTCTCCAGAGATTATGTGAAGCCCCGGTGTTATCCCTTCCGGATGGAATGGAAGATTTTGTGGTGTGTTGTGACGCATTGATATCGGGTTTCGGTGCAGTGCTTATGTAGAAGGGGCACGTGATAGCATATGCATTGAGGCAGCTGAAGCCTCATGAGACGAGGTATCCCACCTACGATCTGGAGTTGGGGGCATTGTTGTTCGCCCAACCAGAATATGCGCCAGAGGAGATGGTTGGATGTGGTAAAGGATTACGATTATGAAATCCTGTACCACCCGGGCAAAGCTAATGTTGTAGCTGATGCTCTGAGCCATAGGGCAGAGAGTGCACCGATTCGAGATATCTGCATGTGACTGACGGTTATGACGCCAGTGTTGGACACCATTCGCGAGGCTCAGGCGGAGGCCGTGTTACAAGGAGAACTGCAAGAGAGAGCAGGTGATCGGGTAGGTATCTGAGTTCACCACCGATAGTCAAGAGCTTTTGACCTTTCAGGGTTAGATTTGGGTAGCGTTTGCGGGTGGAGTGCGTACCATTCTGATGGAGGAGGCACATAGATCGTGGTGTTCGATTTATCCAGGTGCCACTAAGATGTATTTGGACCCTAAAGAGAGAGTACTGGTGGCCCTGTATGAAGAGGGATGTGGGGTGGTTCGTGGAGAGGTGCTTGACATGTTGTAGGGTTAAGGCTGAGCACCAGTGTCCGCATGGCAAGTTGCAGCCACTTGAGGTTCCCCAGTGGAAGTGAGAACAGATTTCTATGGATTTTATCACCAAATTGACGAGGACGGCGAGAGGTGTTGATGTAATTTTGGTGATCGTTGACCAGTTAACAAAGAGCGCTCACTTCCTTCCTATCAGTGAGAGCTCTTCTGTAGAGAGGCTGTCCGAGGTGTATGTCAGGGAGGTGGTATCGCGGCATGGTGTATCAATCTACATTGTGTTAGATCGAGATGTACGTTTCACTTCTAGGTTTTGGAAGAAGTTCCATGAGGAGTTAGGTATGAGACTGCATTTCAGTACCGCCTACCACCCACAGACGGACGGTTAGAGTGAATGGACTATTCAGACGCTCGAGGATATGCAGCGGGCATATGTGTTGGACTTTGGAGGAAGTTGGGACACATATTTGCCATTGGCTGAGTTTTCCTATTACAACAACCACCATTCGAGTATCGGTATGCCTTCTTTCGATTTTTTGTATGCGAGGAGGTGTCGGACTCCCATATGTTGGGGAAAAGTAGGACAGTGGGTGATGGGCAGCACTGAGATAGTGCTTCAGATGCCAGAGCAGATACAACAAGTCAGACAGAGGTTGTTGACATCTCAGAGTCACCGAATGAGTTATGTGGATAGGCGACGGTCCGAACATGAGTTTCAAGTAGGAGATTTCGTACACCTGTAGGTATCTCCTTGGAAAGGAGTGATCCGACTCAGGAATAGGGGCAAGCTCGGGCCTCGGTACATCGGTCTGTTAATGGTGACGACTAGGGTGGGCAAGGTAGCATATCGTTTGGAGCTACCCGCGGAGTTGAGCCAGATTCATGACACTTTCCATGCGTCTCAGCAGAGGAAGTGTATAGCCGACGAATCGACGGTGGTGCCGTTGGAGGATATTTAGGTGGATGCCAGCCTGAATTATGTTGAGAGGCCAGTTGCGATTATGGATTGAAAGATCAAGGTTCTGAGGAACAAAGAGGTGCCACTGGTGCCGGTCTAGTGGCAACATCGGAGGGCGTCTGAGCTGACTTGGAAGCCAGAGTTGGAGATGTGTGAGCAGCATCCAGAGTTGTTTGTAGAGTAAGACTTCGAGGGTGAAGTCTGATTCTAGTGGGGGAGAATTGTAACATCCGGATTCCCAAGTATATTATTTTAATCACTTATTTTTGAGTTTTGTGGAAGGACTCGGCATGTTGATGCTTGGACTCGCCGAGTAGGATCGAGAGTTCTTGTATGGATTAATGACCAGATTCGACGAGTCGATTCGTGGACTCGACGAGTCCGCGCTGTAAAGTGAAACCCAAAATCTCTGGGCCTGAACCCTATTTAAAGGCCCTTATGGTCGTCATTTGCGGCCACTACACCCCTATGAAACCCTAGAGAGCAGAGAGATCGTTGTGGTGCAAGAGGAAGCTTAATTCATCATTTGTGTGTTTTAGCAAGAAGGAAGGAGGTAGAACAAGTTAAGTAGGTTGAGGACCTTGGATCCACTTCTATTTGATTAGAGGAAGCTGTTGGAGGTAACAATCTGTGCCATTCTTGTGTTTATGGTGATTTGTGTGAATCTAGGGTTTTCTTATGACTTCTTTAGCTTGAATTCGAAGTATGAAATATCTCTAGGTGGAATGCTTCTTAGATCTGGACCTTAAGATGTCCAGAGAGTCCCTATTGTTGTGCTTTGTGCGTTACCTTCTGAGATATGAGCCCAGGAGACCATTTTAAAGGTTATTTCTTCATTTTTGGTCTTATAAGCATTGTATGAACGTAAAGTTTGAACCTTTACGTGACTTTCGAGTGTTAGGAGGTTAGATCTACTAGTTGGAGAAGTAGATCTGACCTCAAAAGATTGTTTGAGAGTTATCATGGTAGGAACTTGCCGAGTCCATAAGGGGACTTGACGAGTCGAGTCGGGTTGCCCCATGATTCGCGACCTGTGATAACCCGATGAGTGGAGGGTTGACTCAGCAAGTCGAGTGAGGACCAGGGGTGAAGAGGACATGCATGGACTCACCGAGTCACACGAGTGCACTTAATAAGTCTGGTCAAGGTTTGACCGTTGACTTTTTTTGACTTTTAGGGTTTGGTCAACAATTAGACTTGTGGACCATTTGAAGGGTAAAATGGTCTTTTAGCCTTCTTAGTGGACATGGAAGAGACTAGTCTAGCCTGGAGAGCCGTTATTGATTTGAGATAATTGTTATTGTGTTTAGGCAGAGGCTAGATCAGTACATACACGTGCGAGATTATCTGAGACATCCGAGGTGAGTCTTCTCACTATACATTACCTAGAGTATTATTTATGTGTTTACTGGAGGCTCTTGTGTGCTATGTGTTCGTATGAGATTATGTCCAATGTGATATATGTATGCTATGTGATTGTATAGACCGGACCAAAGGGTCCAACGATATAGATTGGACCGAAGGGTCCAACGATACAAACTGGGCCGAAGGGTCCAATGAGCTATGACAGGATTAGAGGGTCCAACGAGCTACGGGGTTGGAGGGTCCCACTGAGACACATCGACCGGAGGGTCGCACTATAACCTCGAATGGCGTATGTATTGTATGTGATATTTTGGGGGAACTCACTAAGCATTTATGCTTACAGTTTTTGTGTGATGTGTTTCAGGTCCGAGTGATGATCACGAGAAGGCGCCGACATGATCCGTACACACTTAGGGAGTTATGTTTGAGATTCTGGGGAAATGTTTTGTGATGATAATATTTGATACATTATGTTTTCACATTATTTTATGAGTAAATGTAAATTTTAAAAATGAAAAATTGTTATGAAAATTTACGTTGTTACAAATTTGACTAGGGGTAAAATGGTCATATTATCCATAGATGGATTTTCAGTTTTCTAACTAAGTATTATTGTATAGAGTTAGCCAGAGAGTAGTGGGAGCAGCTAGCAGAGATTCCTCATGCACGAGATCAGCATCGAGTTTCAGAGGTGAGTTTTCCTTCAATAGGAACCGTTTGAAGGCACCAATGCCGACCTATTTATGTATGTTAGTATGTGTCGGGCTTCGGTCTGATGCCGGGGTAGCCCGATGTAGAGTATGTGTTCCGGACTTCGGTTTGATGTCGGGGCGGTCGCGAGAAGTTGTTATGTATGCTTGATTTTTTTTATGATTCTTGGATGTTATGTGTTATGTGTTCCAGGTCTAGGTCCGATGTCGGAGTAAGTCCGATGTATGTTACTTTATATGTTATGTGTTTTGTGTTCCGGGCTTCGGCCCAATGTCAGGGCGATCCCGATGTATGTTATGTGTTTATATTATGTGTTTATGATATATATTATGTAGTGTATATGCCGGGGTAAGCCCGATGTCCGGCGGGGCATGATGCCAGACGTGGTCTGATGTCGGCATGAGCCTGATACTAGACATGAGTCCAATGCCAGGTAAGCCGATGTCGGGTTCGTCCCGATGCAGCTGGGAGTAGTCCTAATGTTATTTTATATGTTATATGTTATGGGTATGGTATGTACTTGTTTGGGGGAGATGACTAAGCTTTCTGGTTACAGTTTTCAGTTTTGGTTTCAGTACTTCTGCTAGTAAAAGGAAGGGCTTAGGATGATCGCATGACAAATACCACAGTCTTCAGCCTGGGATACTTTACTATGATATTGGAGATGATATTTTGATATTTTCACATTTGATGTTATGTTTTGGAGACATATGTTTTACGATATTTACATGACGATTGTATTTATGGTTTATTTAAATGAAAAACAAATTTTTTGGACCGTATTTTTGGGGTGTTTCAAGTTGGTACCAGAGCCTTGGTTTGAGGGATTCGGGCACACTTCGGGTGTGTCTGAACTCAAACTAAGGAATTGGTATAGAATTTTCAAAAGAAAAACCATTTTATAAAAGGATTTTTGAGAAACGAAAAGAATTTTAGAAAAAGAAAAAAGAAAAGGATTTTGAAAAAGAGGAAAGGGTGTGGTGCATGCAATCAGCCGAGCTCAAGTAAGTACTCCCAAATTACGCATACAAATTTATGTTATTGTATGCTTATCAGTTTTATGAGAACTGCATGCTAGATTACGACTGTGGATCTACGAAGGATGCCTTATATGCCTGTTATATGTGTATCAACTATATAAGAACTGCATGCTAGTACAGAGTAGTCAATATGATGGTCTGATTAGAATATGCTTGATTATGTGTACTCAATGCTCAAATTCTCCTTGCTTTGTGCTTTTAGAAGTTCTAGTTGTCTTTTGCTAACTAAACGGATATTTTAAGTTACATATTGTGAGGACTAAATAATTTCAGAAGGTTAGGTTTAGCTTTATTTCGTAGCTCTCGTTTGAGTCTAACCGTTGTACTGTAGAACCTCTCATTCGAAGATTTATCTAGTCTTAGTGATATATAATGGTAAAGAGATGGAACTCCAGTTCCTTCGGAAATGTTAAGATCTTTGGTGAAAAAATTAGGGGTTGATCCGTATGCGAGCTAATTAGGGGAAGATAGCAGGGACTTCTTATGCAGTTGATGGCGGAGAGTTGGATGGTGATTACCCTAGGGCAAGCCCAGGATGAGAGTAACATGTGAAGCATTAGAAGTAGAACGGACCTGGTGAAATCAAGGAAATTCTTGAGGAAAGTATAGATAAATGTGGAAGGTACTATGGGCCCGTACTACTGAAAGCAGAGGATCCATACTCAAGTCAAGGAAGGCTGAGATGAATCCAAGGAACTTGTAGTGTATATGATCCCTCGAGAATTGATTAGTATTCTGATGTTTGTTATGATGTGTTTTTTATAATGGCGATTTTACGCAACATACCAGTCGATAGGTCAGGCGCCGGTGAGGGATCAGGCTCAGGCTCAGGAGTCGTGCAGCTAGACGACCTGACTAGGCAGTTCATCTCCTTTGAGATCACGCATAATATCCTGGTTCAGACTCCTGTGATCTTTGGCACGATCTGGTTGTTCAGGGCTTGTGGAGCTCCATACTACCATGGGGCTCGGACCCTATCGCGAGTACTAGATGGTTGGCAGATATCGCTGACGCATTCCACACCAGCAGATATCCCAAGGGGGACAAGGTTAGACTTGCATCCTGTCTTTTGAATGACAGGCCACATGACTGGTGGGAGGAGATCAGACATTCCATTGGTGATGATGAAGCTCTTGGTGTGATGACTTGGAGTGATTTTACGACCCGACTCAAGGCTGAGTTTGCACTCGTGATAGAGGTGTAACAGCTTGCCATAGAGTTTCATGATCTTGAGCAGACGACAGAGACAGTAGCGGAGATCACCGGCAAATTTAGGGACAGGGCCCTTCTCATTCCGCAGTATGTGACGGATGAGGAGATGAAAAAGGCTCAGTATCATGAGATGTTGCAGCATGATATATGCCAGTTTCTGAGCCGCTACAGCTGCAACACTGTGGAGAACATGATTGCTAGGGCGAGATAGAGAGAGACAGAGAGAGAGAGAGAGAGAGAGAGAGAGTGGGTGAGTTGGATTTAGAGATGGATAGGAAGACGAAAATAAGGGGGTCAGTCGGGGAGTTTGGGGAAGAAGCCCGAGGAATTAGATCATAGATCTTAGAGCCAGCAGATCCACGATTGTTGTGGCAAATACGATAGGATGCACGAGGGAACGTGCAAGGCTGGGAGTTCGGGCTACTACAAGTGTGACCGAACTGGTCATATGAGCTGAGATTGCACAACCACTACCACCACCACGACACCATTAGATCTGATTTGTTTTCAGTGCAATCATAGGGGACATAAATGTTCCCAATGTTAGAGTTTAGGAGCAGCAGGGAAGGTGCCAGTACCTTCTCCTGCCACATTGAAGATTACAGATGGTCATCAGGGCTGGGTTGAGGCGCCTATGGCGCAGAGCAGGGATTTTTAGGTTACCGCAGAGGAGGCACGAGTAGCTCTTGATGTAGTGATGGGTATCTATCTTTCTCTAATCTTTTTATCGATATTGTTTGTTAATCATGTTTATATATTTTGTTATAGGATTGTTCTTAGTGAATGGTATATCAACCTTGGTATAGTTTGATTCTGGTGCCACCCGATCTTTTTTGTCGCTGGCGCTCAACAAGCGATTTGTAGGAGCTCCAGCGGAGCTGGATTGCCCACTGGACGTAGAGATAGTCGATGATAGGACCGCCAGGGTTATGGGGGTTCACAGAGGATGTACGTTATAGTTACTCAATCGGCAGTTTACAGTATACCTGGTTCCTATTCCCCTGTGTTGGAATAAGCTTATAGTAGGTATAGATTGGTTGAGCCCCAATGAGGCGGTGGTGATTTATTGTGAGCAGCAGCTAGTGAGGGTTCGCACTCCTAGTGGGGGAGGGATAGTGATCTAGGGCGAGAGGTTGTAACGTAGACTGGTGTTTTGTTCAGTAGTGAGGGCGAGGCGCCACCTTCAGTAGGGTTGCACAGGATACGTCGCCTATGTCATGGATACACGGGATAAAGGTAAAGCGACAATTGATGATGTACCGGTGGTGCGAGAGTACCTGAATGTATTCCCGGATGATTTACCTGCGATACCCCATGAGTGACAGGTTGAGTTAAAGATTGGCCTAGTCCCTGGTGCGGCTTCAATAGCCAAGGTACCATATCGGTTGGCTCCTCTCGAGATACAGGAGTTGTCTACGCAGCTGCAAGCTCTGGTAGACAAGGGTTTGATCAGGCCAAGCCGTTCACTATGGGGAGTCCCGATCCTATTTGAGAAGAAGAAGGGCAAGTCACATCGCATGCGTATAGACTACCGCTAGCTGAAAAAAGTAACGATAAAGAACCAATACCCACTTTCGAGGATAGACGATTTGTTTGACCAGCTTCAGGGAGCATATTGGTTCTCCAAGATTGATCTACGGTCAGGGTATCACCAAATGCGAGTCAGGGATGATGATGTGTAGAAGACAACTTTTAGGATGCGCAATGGTCATTATGAGTTTATAGAGATTGTCATTTGGGCTCACCAATGCTCTATCCATGTTCATGGACCTCATGAACTGCGTGTGCAGACCGATTCTGGATCGATCTATAATATTCTTCATTGATGACATATTGGTTTACTCCAAGACTCAGGAGCAACATGAGAAGTACCTGAGGGAGGTGCTGGAGACACGGATAAGTGAGAGACTTTTTGCAAAGTTCTCCAAGTGTGAGTTCTGGTTGCATGAGGTACAATTCCTTGGGCATCTGGTCCACCAGAAGGGTATTCTGGTTGATCTTGGCATGATGGTGGCCATAATTGAGTGGGAGATTCTGAGGTCTCCAATTGAGATTCGGAGTCTCCTGGGTCTGACAGGGTAATACATGAAATTTATTCAGGACTTCTCCAATATTGCAGTTCCTTTGACCCGGATGACCAATAATTCGGTCGTTTTCTTTTAGGGACCTGAGCACCAGGCGACAATCAAGACCTTGCCAGAAGGAGTTAATGACTTCGTAGTATATTGTGATGCTTCGATTACAGGCTTGGCAGCAGTGTTGATGTAGCGGGGTCATGTGATAGCTTATGCTTCGAGATAGCTGAAGCCTCATGAGGCTAACTATCCCACACATGATTTATAGCTGGGGGGGGGGGGGGTTGTGGTGTTTTCCTTGAAGATTTGGCAACAATACCTCTACAGGGTCTATTGTACCATTTACACGGACCACAAGAGTTTGAGGTACCTCATGGATCAGCCTAATCTGAACATGGTGGTGAAGGAATACAATTGTGAGATCTTTTACCACCCGGGCAAGGCTAATATGGTGGTTGATTCCCTGAGCTGGAAGGCGGTAGCAGCCCCGGTTTTAGATATATGTCTGAAGATGTCAGTGATTACCCCATTGCTAGAACAAATTCGAGAGGCATAGGTTAAGGGCGTGAAGGAGGAGTATCGTAAGGGTGAGCGGATCATAGGCCAGACGGCCTCCATTGATTACGATAACTGTGGATTGTTAACCTTGCATGAGAGGGTCTAAGTACCGTAGTAGGGTGGAGTACGGTAGATATTGATGCATGAGGCCCACAAATCCAGGTACTCCATCCATCCTAGGGCGAGGAAGATGTATAGAGATCTTTGATACGATTACTGGTGGCCCTGCATGAAGTGGGATGTAGCTTGGTACGTAGAGAGATGTCTGGCCTGCAGGAGGGTCAAGGTAGAGCACCAGAGGCCTCACGGCAAGATGCAGCCTTTAGACATCCCCGTGTGGAAGTGGGAGGACATTACTAAGGATTTTATCACTAAGCTTCCCAGGACCGCACATGGGGTTGATTCAATATAGGTCATCGTGGATCAGTTGACAAACAGCACACATTTTATACCGATCCAGGAGAGCATATCGGCGGAGAAGTTGGCCGAGATTTATGTACAAGAGGTGGTGGCATGACATGGAGTGTCCTTCTCAGTCGTGTCAGACCGAGATGTCCGTTTAACTTCTAGATTTTGGAAGCGGTTTCATGATGAGATGGGTACTCGTCTACACTTCAGCACTGCTTTCTCCTCTGAAGAGATGGATAGGGCGAGAGGATGATTTAGAATCTCTAGGACATGCTTCGTGCATGTGTTTTGGATTTCAGTGGCAGTTGGGATACGTATCTTCCGTTACCGGAATTTTCGTATAACAACAACTAACATGCCAGCATAGATTGACTTTCCTTCGAGATGCTCTACAATAGAAATTGTAGGACGCCAATTTTTTAGGGTGATGTCGATCAGAGGGTCTTGGGGGAGTATGGAGGTAGTACTCAAGACCACAGAGTAGATCCTGCAGGTCCGGAGCAGGCTCCAGCCTGCTCAGAGTTGGCAGAAGAGTTACGTCAACAAGCGGCGTTCAGAGTTGGAGTTTCAGGTGGGTGACATGGTCCTCCTGAAGGTGTCACCTTGGAAGGGTGTTATCAGTTTACGAAAGCAGGGCAAGCTGGGCCCCACATATATTGGCCCCTTCATATTCATTTCTCGAGTGGATAGGGTAGCGTATCAATTGGATCTTCCCATAGAGCTCAGCCAGATTCACAACACTATCAATGTTTCCTAGCTACGGAAGTGCTTAGTGGATGACATAACAGTTGTACTCTTAGAGGATATTCAGGTTGATGACAGCCTGAATTACATTAAGAGACCTGTGGCGATTTTGGATCGTAAGACGAAGGAGTTAAGAAATCAGAGGGTTGAGCTAGTGAAGGTATAGTGGCAACACCTTAAGGGTTCAGAGTGGACATGGGAGCCCGAGGAGGAGATTAGGGAACACTACCTAGAGTTGTTTCCAAATGTAGCATACTTCAAGGACGAAGTCTAAGACAAGTGGGGTAGAATTGTAATGCCTGGTTCTCTGCTTGTTAAAGATGAGGTAGGTAGAGAACTCAAGAGAGCAAGAGTAGATCTAGAAGCTTCATCCCTTTAGCTGTAGTTTCAAGTAATAATGCCTCAAACTTGATCATTCTTTTCTTTGATCTATTCATTTCCATTTTATGTGGGATTTTAGTCCAAGACTGATATTTTTGGGAAAGGATCGACCCTGGTGGGTATTCTTCTAGATCTAGTGTCTAGAGGGGCTATGAGGACATAAAGGTGCAAAATTTATGCCCTTAGAGTCCCCATGAAAGTGCTAAGGACATTATAATGGATTTTTGAGCTTAAAAATGTCATGCATGGAAGCAAGGTTGAGACTTTTTGTGGTTAACTGGTACCTAGGCCCTAGATCTAGGTTTGTATGTTTTGGTTTGAGATTCTAAGGCATTCTGGACATGGTCGATGTCCTAAAGGAATTAGGGCTTTGTCTAAAACCTTCAAGAATCAACGGGTAAAGTTGGAAACTTTACCCTTAGAAAGATCATTCCAGTAAACAGACTAGCTATGGACCTAAAATCTAGAAAATAAGGGCTTAATCTGTTAAGATGACCAATTCAAATAGAAGGACTCATCGACTCCATGAGGGAACTCGATGAATCAGGTTGTGTTGTCCTATTCTACTTTATGGTAGAACTTGACGAGTGTATATAGGGAATCGACGAGTTGATTCTCCAAGATGCGACTATGAGCAGCTCGATAGGATTCGACGAGTCGGAGGAACGACTCAACGAGTTGAGTCCTGATTCCATGGTTTCTGAGTTATAGAACTCGACGAGTTCGTCAACCCAAGATGTTTACTTTGACCAGAGCATTGACTTTGACTAGGGGTGAAATGGTCATGTTACCCTTAGATGGATTTTCAGTTTCCTAACTAAGTATTATTGTATAAAGTTAATCGGGGAGTAATGGGAGCAGCCAACAGCGATTCCTTACACATGAGATTAGCATCCAGTTTGAGAGGTGAGTTTTCCTTCATTAGGAACGGGTTGAAGGCACCAATGCCGGCCCGCTTATGTATGTTTGTATGTGTTGGGCTCTAGTCCGATGTCAGGGCTAGCTCGATGTAGAGTATGTGTTCCGGACTTCGGTCCGATGCTGAGGCGGTCCCGAGAAGTAGTTATGTATGCTTGATGACTTTGTGATTCATACATGTTATGTGTTATATGTCCCGGGCATAGGTCCGATGTCGGGGTAAGCTTGATGTATCTTAGTTTATATGTTATGTGTTATGTGTACCGGGCTTTGGCCGGATGCCGGGGTGAGCCCGATGTATATTATGTGTTTTTTTTATGTGTTTATGATATATGTTATGCAGTGTGTATGTCGGGACAAGCCCGGTATCGGGCGGGGCCCGATGCTCGATGTGGTTTAATGTCGGGGTGAGCCTAATGTCGGACAGGAGTCCAACATCGGGTAAGCTGATGCCAGGTTTGTCCCGATACAGCTGGGACTAGTCCCAAAGTTATGTTATATGTTATATGATATATGTATGGTATGTGGTAGTTTGGGGGAGCTCACTTACCTTTGTGCTTATAGTTTTTAGTTTTGCTTTCAGGTACTTCTGCTAGGAAAGGGAAGGGCTTGGGATGATCGAAAGACACACACCACAGTCTTTAGCTTGTGATACTTTACTCTGATATTAGAGATGATATTTTGATATTTTGACATTTGATGTGATGTTTTGGAGACCTATGTTTTATGATTTTTACATGATGATAATATTTATGTTTTATTTACATTAAAAACAAAATTTTTGGACCGTATTTTTGGGATGTTTCTGTAATCATGTTTTTGAAATCAAGAGCTTACACATCGTGACAATGAAATAAGCATTTAAAGCTACCCAATTAAACTAATGTTTTTAATCATATACCTACTTTACAGAATAGGAAAATTGACAAAATTGCACAAATGGTTTATGTGATTAGCTAAAATTTGTCATTTTGGTCCAAAAACGTTTTGACTAGCATCAGAGATCCAGACTTTTCATAATGATGATTATGTATTTACTTTTTATAATGATGATTATGTATTTACTTTTTTCCTTTTTATTTTTTTTATTTATCTAAATAATTTTTTGATTAAAAGAAAAATAAAAATATATCAAAAAAGAAAATATAACCCTACCTGAAATACCCCCACCCCACATACAAGACCTTATATCTTTTTCATTCCACAGTTCGTCGGAAACCGGAAACCATTGCCGCTACTGCCACCATATTGGTCGGAAACCACGAAAACCACTGCTACATCCACCATTTACGTCGAAAACCATCGAAACTGATGTCATCCTTCTTCTTACCTACCTTGACTGTCTCCTTTGTCAAATCACATCACCACAGTTGGTGTTCGTCGGCTTCATCATCTTCCAAATCTACATCATCAGAAACGGAGCATTACAGATCTGACAGTAAAACGATTTTTAGCCCCATCTTCGGACGCCATCGTCTCCGCCACCACCTACTGAGATCTGAAGAGTTAGGGTTTTGGCGACTCTGGCTCTAATCGTTGTATGTTCGTGGTTGTAACAACTCCTTGTTCTTGAGGGGGATTATGCATGACGAACAGGTCCGGATCCGTTGCGCATACCCTAGCATCGCCACCCATCTCCTCTGAAAACCATGTCAATCTTGTAAATGGTGAACTCCAAATGTCGCTAGAAGGTAGTGTTCGTTAGTCTGATCCGGTAAAGAAGGCAGTGCTCGTTGATATGAGTAAGAGATGGAGAAGGGGAGAGACAAGCAGTATGTCACAAAACCTCAGTTGATGAGGTCGAGTGTCATTGTTGGTTTTCTGATCTACTTCGTCTACGCCACAACTAGTAGAGTTTTCAGCTAGCCACCATTAGAAACCCATACCTTAGCTTCGTGAAAACCCTTTCCATATCTAGCTTCTCACATCTTCTACAAACCTCGAGTTACAGCGTCATCATCAGACCACCTACATGTTTCCTGAAAATCAAGGACTTAGTCCTCCGGCGGTGCTCCAGACGACATGTAATAAATGGTGGTGGCTACATTCGGTCTTACCACTACTTTAGATCCACTGGCAAGCTCAGTAACCGAACCCTCTCTACCAGAATGCTCAACCTTTGGAAGCCTCAGTCCCTCCCTGGTAGTGTCACTATCTTCTTCGGTTTTCTGTGTGTGTGTGTGTGTGAGAAAGAGGTTTGGTTTTTTTTTTTTACTTTTTTTTAATCGGTTTAATAAATGAAAATGTAAAAGCAAATGAAATGAGCAAACTTTTCATTTAAAATATTTTAAAATTTTTTTTAGACCAAAATCACAACAAAATGAATCATCTGGACTAGTGTGCTAGTACAAAAAATTTTGCACCAATTTGACAATTTTGGACACAAGGACCATTTTTACAATTTTGTGTAGGAAAATTATATATATATATATATATATATATATATATATATATATATATATATATATATATAAAAGATTAGGTTCCATGGAAAATAAATGTTTAGGGCATCAAGTTAGGAACCAATTATCAATTTACACTTGCCAATTGTAGAAGTTATTGAAAGTACCAAAGTCGTTTGGGTTAAATTTAAAAAATTTGTCCATGTGGTTTTCTTAAAATTATATGTTTTGTCCAACCGTATTTTTTTAGATCTGGCAACCAAACCCTCTTCTTCCCTTCGGTTTCATTTTCCCTTCCCAGTTCATCATCCTCGTCCATGAAAAACAAACCCAAAAAAAAATATACGATTATGAACATTTATAAAATCAAAATACTCTGAGGGAAAAGGTTGGCTCCCACCACCACCTTTTACCAAATACAACCTCCAAAGGTAAATCTAGAAACCATTTCATTTTCATTGTGAATCTCCATATCGGAATTCCAAATTCAAATCACATATCTCAAATCCAACACCCACCCATTACACTGACTGTGTTGTGCATCTCTATCTTCATCTTTAATCTTCGTTTTAGCAATGATTTCTGAAAGAACACACATACACACTAGATTTTCAAAAATTGATCTTCAAGAAAACACATGAAGACACACATATATCAGATGAAGAAACACTATTAATTGTGTTCATCTTTCAGAAATTCCAGTGAAAATAGGAATCCCAAAATCGATATTTGTAGTAAACTAAGAAAAACCGAAGCCCTGATTTTTTGAAATTGATATGCAAGAAGGAATTGATCTGGTGGTGATCGATGTTCTGTAACTATTATCATTTTTCAGAGTAATGATTTTTGATCTAGTGTTTCGATGTGGTTAGCATCTACAGTTTTTCAAACGCGGGTGTAGGGAGTTTAAAGGAAGTTGTGTGTGGTGGTGCAGGTATGTGAACATAGAGATGTAGGGGAAGATGGTTGAGTATTTGTCGGTGCTGCATAACACAGTGGTGGTTCCGACGACTGTGTTTGGTTGTCCGGTGTTTGTCTTCAAAGTGATGCAGGGTGTATAGAAATATCAATCTGGAATGGTTTTGGCTAGGTGTGAAACCGTTTCGTTTTATTACTTTTTATGATTTTCGAATCAATGAAGGTTCCTAGACGGTGGATTTCATGGATGGTGGCTTTAATGTTTGATTTGAATTTAGCCGACTGTTTTTGATGAAGTCTCGTTTTTATTCTTTTTATTTTGATTTCAATTGTTTCTTTTAGTCAAATGTTATTGATTTTCAAGGATAGTGGCATTAATGCCTTTTTCTTATGTTAAATGTTATGTTTAAAGAATCCAAATCAATTTTTAAGTAGAGATGATTTCCAAGTAATAAATCAAAATTGACCTTTGACCATTCTAAATTTAAGCTTTCCTCTTAGATTGATAATCTAACAACGTAAATTTGAAAAATAAAATTTTCATTTTTAAAATACATAAAAAAATTCATAATGTATTCCTCAAAAACATAATGGTTCAAGTGTCAACACAAGTCCACATAAAAATATCACTATCCTAGAATCCACATGGTCTCGAAATTGGTGTGTACAATCAAGTCGACACCTTCGTGCGATCCTAAGAAGTACTTGAAACACATATCACACCACACGGTAAGCATAGAGCTTAGTGAGTTCCCCAAAATACCGCATCCACAAATAATAAGCCTCTTATGGCTATAACTCGACAAAGACCCTCCGGTCTCATGCATCTCGGTGAGGACCCTCCGGTCTCACGGCTCGGCGTGGACCCTCCGGTCATGTGTCTCAGTGAAGACCCTCTGGTCTCATAGCTCGGGTCGGACACTCTGGTCCTGTATCTCAGTGAAGACCCTCCAGTCTCACAACTCGGTTTGGACCCTCCAGTCCGATCTCAATAAAACATAGAATAACATAGCATATATCATAAAGACAGAAATACACAATATCACATAACTCAATATAAACACGTAGGACCCTCCTGTCAATAACTCAAATAAGACCCTCCCGGTCACTCAGTATTACCACCCAGGTATGTATAGTGAGAAGACTCACCTCGTAAGAAATCGGATAATCTCGAACTCAAATCACCAGTCTAGCCTCCGCCTAACATAAACAATAATTACTTGTAATTAATAACGGCTCTTAAAGAAGCTAGAGTAATCCTTCAACAAGCTCACAGAAGGATAAAGACAATTTTACCCTTTCATGGCCTTGATAATCCACAAATTGACCGAACCCTAAAATTGAACTAAAATTCAACAGCAGCGCGTACGTTGCACGTGCATGCCCTCTACATTGGGCGTACTCCTTTGCCATGAATGCAATGGTGATTCTCGACCCTACGCTAAGCATACTGGGATTACGCCCAACGTACGCCCCTGTTTTTCTCTTCATACTCTTTTGTTCTTAATCCATTAAGACCTTAGCTCAAATCTCAGATCTGGACTACCTAAAGGCTCATACTCCATAAAGTCTGCAACATTAAGCCTTTGCATTGCTGATAAAGTCACAAACACCAAAACACTCACTCTCTATTCTCAATAATGCTCTTATCTCATGCATGGGTTGATTCAAATGTCCAAGTATCGATTTTTATTACTCTACACCACTTAAAACACTCAAAGGGGTTAATAATCAACTCTAGAGCTAAATATCTCAAAAAGCATCCAACTTTGGGACCAAAACCCTAAAATGAACTTAGATGATGCATAAATAAAAAGGGTGAGAAAGCTTTTAGCTTTATACCTCTAACTGAAGCTCCAACCACATATAAGCTTAGATCCAAAGCCTGGACTCCCACTCCTTCCTCTATAAAGCTTCTTCCTCACTCCAAAGAAACACAAGAACACCTAATTGCTCACAAATGGACACACAAGCTCAAGGAACGAGAGATTAGGGTTTGAGAGGATTGATATCTAGGAACGGTGGCCAGAAATGAGGCCATCATGTTCTTTAAATAAGAACACACCCTAAATTAGGGTTTTCACTCTGGGCCTAGGACGCCCAACATACCCTCTCGTACGCCCAGCGTACTAGGTGACTTCTGCGCAAAAAACACACATATGAGTACGCTGAGCGTACCACGCGTACCGCCCGCGTACTCATTTACCACCTTTTCTCAAATGAGGGCCAAACTCGACAATTACCAAAAGAAAAAGGGTTTATAAAGTATACTTGGTCTTGGGATGTTACAAACAAAAGATTAAGGATTAATGGATTAGGAGAAATATTCTAAACCATAGGGACCATTTGTGTAATTACTTTAAATTTAATTGTAACTCTAATATTTATTTTGTGTATAACCCTTCCCTCTCTCTCTCTCTCTCTCTCTCTCTCTCTATATATATATATATATATATATATATATATATATATATATATATATATATATTTAGTTCAAATGAGAATATTTATTTAGTTTGAGAACATTTGAGAACAGTTTTAAAAAATACGGAAGACATCATTTAAGATTCAATGAAATTTAACATAAAGATTCTCTGTGATTTTCTCTTCACTCACAAAACAACCGACACCCCACTCTGATCCTCCTTCCCCTCCCGGCCATTAGAATTTGGTGATGCAACTATTGTGATAAGTACATCGGGTGGCCACACTGTCAGTGAATCGTTTCCTCACACATATTGTCAACGTTTGGCTCATTTTCTTACGGCAACAACCAATGTCCTTGGTGCTCATATTATTAGCATACATCCTGCACTGAGGGTTTCACATCTTGATTAATTTTTGGTTTCTTATTTTGGAGCAAACATCGAATATATTTGGTAATTGCCTTCTATTCCTTACACATATTTGTTCTTATGAGTTCTGAATGACGTCAAATACATACTTGTTGGATGATTAGTGATTCTTGTTGTTATTGCTGCTTCATTACTCTTTCATATGAGGTAATTGACTTCTATCTTGTTTCATATAATATCATAGACATTGTGATAATTTATAGATTTTTTGAACACCAAGTGTTTGTTGAAATGCCTTAATGAAAAAACCTTAACTTTGAACCCTCATTAAGTCAAACATTAAGGCCCTTAGGTTAAATTGAATTTCACATCTCTATAGCCTAACAAGTAACCAACAATAATCTTCAAAGTGATAAACTTAAGGCTTAACCATTAATTCCTTAATAGAGCACCAAAAATGATTTAGAAGATATTATGATACATTTTCCCAAATCTGTCCTCCAAATTCTAAAATCCATGCAAGTCAGTACGAATAGCTAAAAATCATGAGACTTAGTTTTATGGAAATATTAGGGTTTCTGCTTTCTTCAACCTTTGAATGACATTTTGAAATCCCAAATCCTTGGGCGGTTAAATTGGCAATCTTTCAGGCTGGTCCATGCTGTCACATATTTCATGCACTATATTAAAAAAATCATAATAAATTCATTAGAACTCCAAATGCCAAAATTCCAAATCCTATACTTAGATATGGACGTATAGATTCCAACATCCAAAGGGCCTGACGTAACTCTTAGTATATTAGTACAGTTTATTCCAAAAGTGTTGAGTAGTCCAAAAAATGACAGCTTAAAGTTACTAACTTGTAAATTTAATATAAAATCAACAAAATATCATTAGACTATGATATCTATAATTCTGAAAAGATAAAAGGGGAAGCTTTACCAATATAATTTTAACAAAATTTAATAATGCGTTGAAAGGTAAGAAAACATAACCCAAACAGAGGACCACAATCAAAGAGAAAATAAGGAAGTATGAACATAAGTTTTATAAGATTAATATAACAAACACAAGCTAAATAATGCTATAATTTTTGTGTAGATTCTCGAAAAGGATTTAAACAGACAAAAAATAATGATGTCTATATAAATCATATGTGATTAGATACTTATAATCACGTATGATTATATACATAAGAACTACTATTGAATCGAGAACACATAGATAAATATTGTCCACATATATCATATGTGATTAAATGCAAACAATCACATGTGATAATATGTATCTAATTACATAGAATTTATGTGGAAAATATTTATTTTCGCGTTCTCGATTCAGTTTTACATGAGATTATATGTATCTAATTAGATATGATTTATATGGAAAATATTCATTTTCACATTCTTGTTCAATAGTTGTTCTTGTACACTTAGTCACATATGATTTCTGTACACAAGATTAATTTTCGCATTTTTGATTAAATAGTTTTTCTTTTTCCACATTAATCATATGTGATTAATACATACAATCACATATGATTAAATACATAAGAAAAAATAATGACTCATGAATATTATCAATACAAATCATATGCGATTTGATACATATAATCACATATGATTAAGTACATGAGTACTACTATTTAATTTAGAAAGAAATATTGAATCTTGTCAACATCAATGATATGTGATTAAATACCTATAATCACATGTGATTAAATATATTAGAACAATTATTGAATCGACGCAAGAATAAATGTTTTCCATACGAATCATATGTGATTAAATATATATAAGCACATGTGATTAATACACAAGAACAACTATTGAGTCAACACGTGAAAGCAAACATTGTCCATGTAAATCATACGTGATTAAATACATATCATCGCATGTGATTCAATACACAATGACAATTATTAAATCGAAAACACGAAAATAAATACGGCCCACGTAAATAATATTTTATTAAATACATATAATCACGTGTAAACACGAAAATAAATACGGCCCACGTAAATAATATTGTATTAATTACATATAATCACGTGTAGTTATATGTATCTAATCACATATGATTTATGTGGACAATATTCATTTTTGCATTCTCAATTCACTAGTTTTTCACGTGTATTTAATCACATGTGATTATATGTATTTAATAGCATATAAATCATATATGATTCGATACATATAATCACATGTGACTCGATACATATAATCACATGTGATTATATACAAATAAAACCTAATGAATCAAAAAGACAATAACAAATCTTTGTAGGTAGGGGTGGGTGTGGTGGCGACGGGTGGTAGAGGCGGGGTGGTGGTGATTGGTGGTGGTGGTCTATGGTGATGGGTGGTGGTGGGTAGGTGGGTGGGTGGTTGCAAGTGGTGGTGATAATGACGGTTGGTGGTTTTGGTGCGTGGTGGGTGGGTATGGGTGTTGGAGGTAATTCATTTTGCTTTGTGATTATATGAATCTAATCACATATGATTAAATACATATAATCACATGTGATTATATGAATCTAATCACATATGATTTATGTGGACATAATTCATTTTTTCTTTGTCGGTTCAATAGTTGATCTCATGTATTTTATCACATGTGATTATATTTATAATCGTATGTGATTAAGTACATGGGCACCACTCTTGAATCAAGAAGGAAAAAATGCATCTTATACATCTCAAATCATAGATGATTATCTAGATATAATCACATTTGATTAATTACACAAAAGCAATTATTCAGTCAAAAACCGCAAAAAAAATATTGTATACATAAATCATATCTGATTAAATACATATAATCACATGTGATTATATGTATCCAATCATATATGATTTATATAGATGAGATTTATTGTTACATTCTCGATTCAATAATTGTTCTTTGCCCATTGTAATTATATGTGATTAAATACATACAATCATATGTGATTATATGTATCTAATCACATATGATTTATATGGACAAGAAAATGATGTCTATATAAATAATATGTGATTACATACATATAATCACATATGATTATTTACATAAGAAAAACTATTGGATCGAGAACACACCGATAAATATTGTCCACTTATATTATATGTGATTAAATGCATATAATCAGAAGTGATTATATGTATCTAATCACATTGAATTTATATGGAAAATATTTATTTTCGCGTTCTCGATTTAGTTGTTGTTCTTGTGTACTTAATTACATGAGATTATATGTATCTAATTAGATTTGATTTATATGGATAATATTTATTTTAAAATTCTTGTTCAATAGTCACATATGATTTCTGTACACAAGATTCATTTTCGCGTTTTTGATTAAATAGTTTTTCTTTTTCCACATTAATCATATGTGATTAATACATACAATCACATATGATTAAATACATAAGAAAAAATATTGACTCATGCATATTATCAATATAAATCATATGCGATTTGATACATATAATCACATGTGATTAAGTACATTAGTACAACTATTGAATTGTTAAAGAAATAATGAATCTTGTCCACATAAAGCATATGTGATTAAATACATATAATTACATGAGATTAAATATATTAGAACAATTATTGAATCGATGCAAGAATAAATATTTTCCATACGAATCATATGTGATTAAATATATATAAGCACATGTAATTAATACACAAGAACAACTATTGAATCAACACGTGAAAACAGGTATTGTCCATATAAATCCTATGTGATTAAATACATATAGTCACATGTGATTTAATACACGATGCCAATTATTAAAATGAAAACACGAAAATAAATACGGCTTACATATATAATATTTTATTAAAGACATATAATTACGTGTAGTTATATTTATCTAATCATAAATGATTTACGTGGACAATATTCATTTTTGCATTCTCGATTCACTAGTCTTTCATGTGTATTTAATCACATATGATTATATGTATTTAATAACATATAAATCATATATGATTCGATACTAGTAATCACATGTGACTCGACACATACAGTCGCATGTGATTATATACAACAGAAAACCTAATGAACCAAAAACACAATAACAATTATTTGTATGTGGGGGTAGGGATGGTGGCTGCGGGTGGTGCAGGCAGGGTGGTGGTGATTAGTGGTGGTGGTGTGTGGTGATGGGTGGTGGTGGGTGGGTGGGTGGTTGCAAGTGGTGGTGATAGTGACGGGTGATGGTTTTGGTGGGTGGTGTGTGGGTTTGGGTGGTGGAGGTGGGTGGTGATGGTGAGTGGTGCTAGTTCGGTGGTGATGATGGTGGGTGGTGATGGTGGCGGCAGGTGGCTGGTGGTTGTCGAGGCAACCAAAATAAATACCCTAAATATTACACACTAAAATAGTGTAAAGTGGTAAAGAGATCGAATCCACAGAGATTAGCTCAATTTAAATCTCTATGTAAATCACTCGTTCAAGTACTTGTAAAACAAAAGTAAAAGTAAAACAACGGGGTTTTATTTCTTTTTGATTGTTTGACAAAATTAAAACTAGCTAGAATTTAAATATGACAAGTAAACAAGTAAAAGATCTGATTAAATTCAATGAAGTGAAATTGGTTGATTTTAGGATGCTCCACATGGATGACATGGTTGACTTATCATTAGTCTAATGGAGTAACACTTGTTGTTAGCTCCAGTTAGTGTTGCGTCTTTGGGCTCGTTAGCTAGTCCAGTTTTGTCTCCGGTATGGGCTGTCCATCCGTGAGTTCTTTGTAGGGTTTATTATTTATAGATGCTTGCATGCATTCTTTAACGTAAGATTTGATTGAGATTTTAATAGCGTTCACGTTCTTATCTTTTGTAACCCTAGAATCATCTATAGCGGAAGTTCTTCATCAAGCTCTACTGAGGATTGAGTTAATAGAATCATTCGACTCATTCAGATCCATTCTTGTGTTTTTGTCTTACTGTTATCACTTTCTTGATTTGCCTGTTATAAGATCTAATCGATCAAGAGTATTATAAACTCATCAATTGGTATCAGAGTAGGAGGCTGTGTAATTCATACACAACTCTTCTGTGAAAGAAGTGATTAGGGTTATTCCGCATTAACTGATATTTATTGAGCCGTCACTCCATAATTGACGTATCTCATTATTTATTTGTTTTTCCCTAATATTACATATTACAAGTCTGATCTTGCAACAGGTTAAACGATCAAGAATGGACGATTCTCAATCTAATCCTATCAACATCTCAAACAGTATTGGATCAACAACAAAGATTCTAATTCTTTACACTCAACATTACAAGGTATGGGCGCATCATTTTGAAGACTATGTCATCGGATCTGAAGATAATGGGTATCTCATATGGGAAGCTATTGTGTCTGGACCATGTCCTCATTCAGGAACATCAAGAATCATTAAAACTCAGAAAGAGTATAATGATATGTTAAAAGATGTGAAAGACATTGCACAAGACAAAAAGGAGAAGTTTCAGTGCAACATCAAAGCATTGAGACTGATCCGATTCGCTCTTCAATCTGACACGTTCAGGTTGGTGAGTTCCTGCAGTACAGCTAAAGAAATCTGGGATCGGCTGCAAGAGCTGTATTCTACAGATGAAGATTTGGAACACTCAATTCAGACCTTGCTTTTGTCTTAGTTTGGTGAGTTCAAGCAAAACTCCGATGAGTCTGTTACATAGACGTTTGATCGCTTCAACCATCTTCTCAGCAAGATGATCAAACATGATATCAAAAGGAAGCTGATTGAACAGAAGGTCACCTTTCTGAATGGCTTAAGATCCGAATGGAGAGCTGTTGTGTCTACAGTTAAAGCTCACGAGTAGTTCAAGTCATATTCGCTGGCGAAACTGGTGGGAATTTTGAAATCCCAAGAAAAGATAGTGATGCAAGAGAATAGTGTGGTCTCAAATTTGGGGTCCTTGGCCCTTCTGTCTAAAAGCAAGAATGTAGTAGAAGATGAAGATCTGAATCTAGAGGACTACGATCTAACTTCGGAAGACTATGCTCTGATGGTGTCTAATCCAAAAAGGTTCATCAAGAAGAGGTTTCCTACCAATAAGAACCGAAATTGGCAGGGAAGCTACAGTTCAGAAAAAGTAAGGGAGAAGCCGAAGACTGAGGAACCAAATAAAGAGGCAAAGGTTGAAGGAGATTCTGGTGTCAACTGCTATTACTGTGGAGGAAAGAATCATTATGCCAAAGATTGAGTTCTGAAGAAAATGGCAGAGAAAGATGAGGAGAAAGATGAAGAGGCAATCCTGATGAAAAAGCTAGAAGAGATTAACAGAAAGAAAGCTGCTACTAATCCTTCTATGAATGCTCTTATTGTACAGGGTTCGGCAGAGGATGACGAGTTCGGTGGCGTACAGGTGTGGTAGACCGACTCAGAAGATGATGAGGTGAGAAAGACTTCGCATGGAAAGGCGTATGTCGCAAGAGGTGGTGAAAGCAGTGGAAAGTGTCTGATGGTGACTGACGTATCTCACATGAGAGGATACAATACATATGGTGGAAATGAGGACACCAAGGAGCGAGAGGACTTATGCTTCACAGCAAAACCTCTCAGTGTGCAGATCAATGAACTTGATGAATTGATCAAGAAGGTACAATCTCTTTTTATTTCGTTCAAACTTCCACAGAAATCATATGAAAAGGAATTAAATAACTTAAATTCAAGAATCTCAAATCTGGATAGTTGTTTAACTCAAACACGGGTCACCAATTCTAACCTAACTGACCAAATAAGCAGGGTGTCATCCAAGAGTGAGGAGCGAAGGATGTGGATTGAGAAGAAGGAGTCGGAGCTGATTAAGTCTAAGGATGAAAACATTTATTTGCAAAGAGACAATTTGAAACTTTTAAAACAAAGAAATGTTTTTTGTTTGATTGCTAAAAGACTTTATGATAACATTACTCAACTACATCTAAATTGTGAAATAGGGCAGAAAATACATCGCATGATTTTACCCTTCCTTGAGTTTAAGGAGGATGAAATCGATGCTGAAGCATACAACTGTGAAAGTGTTGTATCGTCTAATGATGTGAATCCTACTTATATGTATGGTCTGGACAAAATAGAATCCTTTATAAAGTCCAAAGCTCATAAGGACATGCTGAAAAATCTTTTGGATGAAAACGATAAGCTGAAACTAAGGACCGAAACCATACAAAAATTCGACTCATTGAGTGCCAATTTAAGTTCAGAAAATAAAATTGATGTTGAAAACGCATCTGAACTTAATGAAGACGATGATATGAGTGAAATTTCTGTAGAGGTTGAAGTTGACTGTTCTGATTTTGTCAAAAGCGATCCCGAAAACCACAAAAACCTAATTTCTGAAAATTCTGTGGAATTCGCTCGTTTGTCCAAGAATAAGTCCCCAGCCCTCAAAGAAAAAGCTCTTGTGTTTCAAAAGGTTAGAACTACTCCAAATCAGGTGTATAAAGTCACAGGAGTAACCGAGCATCAAACAACCGAACTCATTGCCATAGTGAACGAAGATAACGCAGATGGCTGTGATGAGTTCTTCTGGTCTGCTCCTATAGATAATGCTGACGAAACAGTTGCTTTGTCAGAGCGAACGTCCTGGAAAACAAAAGGAAGATATGTACCAGAGCCGGTAAATAAGGCTGACAACTTTGACGTGCCAAGCACTAGTGGCACAAAAGAAATACCTGTAGATGAAGTCACTTCCACAAGAGAAACATCATCTGTGAAAAGTGAACCGGCTGACAAGAAGCTGAAACAAAAGGCTAACATCCACAGACAGCCGAAACAGGTGAAAAATCAAAAGCAGCAAAGAAACCTAAGATACAAAAAGAATCTCTCAGAGCGAAAGCAGTTTTGGCGCTCTCAAACACTCATTTCTCTTATCATGATAGAAATTCAAAGTCAGAGAAAAAGACTTTCGAGCCACATGAGGAACAGAACCGAAAGGTTAGGTTCGGTCCCGAGAGCAACAACAACCGAAAGGACAGGTTCGGTCCCGAGAGCAACAGCAACCAAAAGGATTAGTTCGGTCACGAAGGCAAAAGCTATCGAAGGTCCAGGTTCGGTCCCTCAAATGACCAAAAACAAAAGGGTCATTTAGAACCCCACGTCAGGAAAAACTCCTAGTCTAAATTCACCCATTCTAATTCTTCTCATTCTCAATTCTCTTCTAAACCCTATTATGTTCCTGCACAAAATTCAAAATCATCAACGAACTTGAAAGGAAAATCGAAGATTTCCTCAGTCCAGGAAGACCGAAAGCAGACTAATACCCAAACACCAAAATCTGAAACCAAAACGTCTGTAACTAACCCTAACAAAATCAAAGTTTTCACTATTAAGAGGAAAGATGAAACAACATTAATAAAAAGAACATATCTTGTTGATGTTTCTCTTACTATTCCTGTTCCTGTGAAAGGCTCACGTGGACCCAAGAAACTTTGGGTTCCTAAACCTGCTTAATTTTTGCAGGTTATAAGTGACGAGCAGTTCGACGAAGAATGGTACATTGACAGTGGCTGCTCACGTCACATGATAGGAAGGAAGGAAGAGCTAAGGGAGTTTCGATCTCTTCAAAATGGTGGGAATATCAAGTTTGGAAACAACTTTTATGGAACGATAAACGGTTATGGGATGATAACCAATGGAGACCTTACAATAAGAAAGGTGGCGTACGTTGAAGGGTTGCAACACAATCTCATCAGTGTATCTCAACTGGTGGGTGGTACCGGTCTCAAGGTTTCATTCGACGAAGAAGGTTCAGAGATTATAGAGAAGAAATCCAACAAGGTCATTCTTAAATCAGATCGAAAAGGCTAAATGTTTCCTCTCAATCTCAAACCAATCAAAGGAAATCCAGATATATGTCTTTTGTTGGAAGCTCATTCTGATGAAAGCTGGTTGTGGCACTGAAGGCTCTCACATCTCAACTTCAAAGACATCAACAAGCTTGTCACCGGAGGTCATGTTCGGGGTCTTCCATTGCTCAAGTTTGATCGAGAACACTTGTGCGCTGCATGTGAAATGGGAAAACAAAGTTGTCAAAGTCACCCATCCATCATAAACACAAAAGTTGTTGAACCACTTGAGTTGCTTCACATTGACTTATGTGGTCCATCATCAATCGAAAGCATTGGCGGTAGCAAGTATATTCTTGTTATCATTGGTAATTTCTCTCGTTTTACATTGGTGTTCTTTCTGAAGCACAAATTTGAGGCTACTCCTAAGCTAAAGATGTTCATCAAGCAGGTTGAAGTGCAACTGAGAAAAGTCGTTCGCAACATTAGGAGCGACAATGGACTGGAGTTCAAGAACAGAGAATTTGAAGACTTTTTGGAAGAAAAAGGAACCAGTCACAACTTCTCTGCCCCCTACACGCCTCAACAGAACGGAGTTGTCGAAAGACGAAATCGATCCTTGTGTGAGGCGGCCCGAACTATGCTAAGTTTCGCTTCTCTTCCTTTATATTTCTGGGCTGATGCTATTGCTGCAGCGTGTTTTACGCAGAACAGGTCTTATCTCAACAAGCGTTTTTCTCTTACTCCTTATGAGATCATCAATAACAGGAAGCCGAACGTAAAATTCTTCCATGTATTCGGTTCACGATGCTTCATCTTCAACTCCAAAGAACATTGTAACAAGTTTGATGTTAAAGCTGATGAAGGAATTTTTCTGGGATACTCTCTTACTTCAAAAGCATACCGAGTTTTAAATAAGCATTCCAGAAAAATTGAAGAAACATATTATGTGACTTTCGATGACAGCTACGTCAAGAAAATAAATTTTACTGAAGAAGCAATTGGAGAGATTTTCTCTCAAACTGGTCAAGTCACGGCCTCGATTGCTAATCTGTTTGATTAGTTTGTGGAATTATTCGATGAACCTGAGAAAGCTACTCTCTCGGAAGCCAAGGCAGCGGACAACAAAGTCGACCATTTGAAGCAAATTGTCGAAGATGCCACCAAACGAATGGGTGAAGGAGAACAAGTTCCAAACGAACCTCCTCAGCAAGGCACTTCAGTTGAGGGGGAGAATCCACTTTCTTCAAAACAACCGAACTCACAAATTGAGGGGGAGAATTCTATTCCTGTAGCACCCGAAAGCTCAACAACAACCGAAAGCTCTACTACACCCGAAAGTCCCGTAGCACCAGAAAGTCCAGCTACACCCGAAAGCTCATCAGTCGAGGGGGAGAACTCCGATATGTTCTACGATGACGATAGTTAGTCTGAATTGGAAGAAATGATCAATGCTGAATTGGATCCATCCTATGATCCAAATTACCCTCCTCTTGTTAAATGGACCAGAGATCATCCTATATCTCAGATAGTGGGTAATGTCTCTGAAAAAGTCCTGACCCGATCTCAACTGAAGGCAAAGCAATCATCTCTATTCTCCAAAGTAGAGTTTTGCATGTATAATTCTTTCGTATCCAAAGTTGAGCCTAAGACTGTCAACACAACTCTTGATCATTCCAATTGGGTACAAGCCATGCAAGATGAACTCAATGAGTTTGAAAGAAACAAGGTATGGCTCCTCATTCCAACTCCTAAAGATGCCTCAGTCGTTGGTCTCAAATGGGTTTTTAGAAACAAAATGGACAAGGAAGGCAATGTAATTCGAAATAAAGCTCGTCTCGTGGTGAAAGGATACTGCCAGGAAGAAGGAATTGATTACGAAGAAACTTTTGCTCCGGTAGCTAGGCTGGAATCTGTTCGAATATTTCTGGCCTATGCTGCACACAAGAACTTCGAGGTCTACCAAATGGACGTAAAATGCGCCTTTCTAAATGGAGAACTTGAAGAAACGGTTTACGTGGAGCAACCTCCTGGTTTTGTCAATGAAAAGTACCCAAATCACTGTTATATTCTCGACAAAGCAGTTTATGGTCTGAAACAAGCACCTAGGGCATGGTATGAAACGCTAACTAAGTTCTTAAAGATGTCAAAATTCAAACAAGGTTCGGTTGACCCAACCTTCTTTCGTAAGAAGGAAGGTAACCACCTTATGATAGTTCAAATCTATGTCGATGATATCATCTTTGGCTCAACGAATCCTAGCTTAACAGCTGAATTCAGAAAGCTGATGGAGACTAAATTTGAAATGAGCTCAATGGGTCTGATTAACTTTTTCCTTGGTTTAAATATTAAACAGGGACCCGAAGGCATCTTTATCAACCAGGAAGCATACACCAAGACTCTTCTTGCTAAATTTGGCATGATGGGAGACTCAAAGGTCAAAGTTCCAATGGCGTTCGGCACCAAGCTCACACCATCCTTGGAAAAACTGACAGTCGATATTACGCTATACCGCCAGATGATTGGGTCCTTAATGTACCTTACTGCTAGCAGGACTGATATAATGTTTTCTGTATGTTATTGTGCTAGGTTTCAGGCGAATCCTCGTGAACCACATATGCTTGTAGTGAAAAACATACTCCGGTATCTGAAACGAACCACCTCCCTCGGTCTATGGTATCCATCGAACTCAGGTTTCTTCATTCAAGCCTACTCATATGCAGACCTTGGAGGATGTGGTTTAGACAGGAAAAGCACCACTGGAGGCTGCCAATTCCTAGATGGAAAGTTGGTTAGCTGGCAATCAAAGAAACATACATGTGTTTCTCTGTCAACAGCCGAAGCAGAGTACATCGCAACTGCCTCCTTTACATCTCAAGTGATTTGGATCCAAAGCCAGCTCCGTGATTATGGACTCAATATGAAAAAGATCTCACTATATTGCGATTCAGAAAGTGAAATTAGTATCTGTCATAACCCAGTGCAACACTCCAAGACCAAGCATATTGCACTGAGGTATCACTTTATAAAGGATCATGTGGAAGATGGAAAACGTCGAAATTCACTTTGTTCGAACCACTGATCAACTGGCCGATATCTTCACCAAAGCTCTTCCTGAAGCGAGTTTCAATAAAATTCTACACGGGCTAGGAATGATGGAATCGGAGTCAGTACCAAAAACTACTTCTCAAAACTAAAAGTTGGAAGCGAAATGAACCGAACGTTCGGGTTCGGTTCACATGTGTGCCGAAATGAACCGAACGCTCGGGTTCGGTCCTATTATCTTATCTTCGCCTATCACTCAAAGGTAGTTTCTTTGACTATAAACCTTTTGTATCTTTTTCAAATTTCATCTCTCTTATTTTCAAAGTTTTTTTATTTTAAATTCAAAATTCTTTTGTTTCTCAAATTTATTTTTTTTTGCAACCGAAATAGACCGAACGCTCGGGTTCGGTTCCAAAAAAAATTTTTGTCTCATTTTTTTTTCTCTCTTTAAATTAAAATTTTCAAAATTTTTTTTATTTATCAAAAACTCTAAAAACATCTTTTTTTGTACGAAAAAATTTTTTATCTCATATTTTTGTGAGGCTATTTGTGTGGAAATTCTTTCATTAGTTAAGTGTCCCTAGAAGCATGCTGGTGTATGTGTCAAAAGCCTCACCCGATTCAGAATAATAGCCTTACTGACTTGGTATATACAAACCTTGTCTTCCCAATTAGGCTTTTATATTTATTCTAATCATGAGCTACCTTACTCTCTTCTCATATGAGATAAGAGTTTTCTGCTTGGTCCTTATTTTAATAGCAGAGGTACTTTGGTCTCTTTACACTATCTACACTACTTTTCTCCATCTCATTCGCTTCATAAACATAACCCTTGAGACTCTCTGAAATTACCACTGAGGTTTATGGTTACACAACTTCTGTGTTCATGATCTTAGCTTCGTGCCACTATGTGCTAAGTGAAACCCACAATTCAATACTTATTATGCATTGACGGTGAACAATCAACTTTGCTCTAGCTTTCACTAACGAATTGACGAAAATCTTCAACTCTCCACCCCAAGCTTAAAGCTTTGTTCAATATCCCGTGAGAAGCAATTTACCACGAAAACCCGAGGAATCCGACAATGGCTTGTAATTCCGGTGAAATTTTTCCGGCGAGCTTTGAGAGATATTTTTGGTGGGGTTTGTAGCCTTGTCCAAGAGGAGCAAAATGGTGGTGTTGGAATCGCGATAGGTGGCCGGATTTGGCCAGAAAACGGCCAGAAAGCAGCGGTTGAGTGGTGGTGGCGCCTGGAACTGCAGCAATAGATCGGACCGGATTTTTGGTGGGGTTCGTAGGGCTCGAAAAATGGAAGAGAATGGCGGTGGTTTCACAAAATTCCGACTGTGGTTTGACGGGAAACTGAGTTTTAGTTTCAAGGTAGAGGACCTCTAATGAACGTTAGGGGAAAGGAAGAAGAAGAAGTGGGAAGGAAGAAGGGCTGGCTGGAGAGTTCTAGGTTTAAGTTGCGGTTAAATCTGGTCAAGACGTGGTCAACGAAGGCCAACATGTCACGCGGACGCGTCTGCCAGTACACACGGTCTGCGTGAATAACCCTGGAACTATTTTGTTTTGCACTCATACACGCGGTTAAATTCGGAGATGGTACGCAGTCCGTTTTAATAACCCACATGGACGGACTTGCGAGTACACGCGGTCCCCGTGAAGTTCTTTGTATTCTTCTTCATTTGGTGTTGGACGCAAACACTTTCGGGACCATACGCCGACCTTTTGTCTATTAACGCGGATAGGCCCCTGAGTACACGCGGTCCGCGTGCAACATGCCGTAATTTCCTCAATTTTCTTCCTTTGAGCAAAACTAACACCGGGTCTTAAAATCCAACACTTTTGTACTGCATGAAGGAAGAAGAAGAAATGCCAAATTCAAAAATGATCTATCTAAGACATTAATTCAAGATTAGAAATGATGAAAACTTTAAGTTTTCCAAAAATTCACTTCTTTAGCGTCTTTGGCGAGACGTCCTTCCCATTCGAATTCAGTATACCGGGGCATCCAAGTGGATGACATCTAGGACATTCGTGTTGAAACCTTCATAGAAAGGTTTCAAACGATGCCTATTGACCTTAAAGGTTTTCCCCGTTTCTTAACTTTGGATCTCAACCACTCCATGCTCAAAGAATTTTAGCACAACAAATGGACCTATCCATCTTGACCTCAACTTTCTGGGAAATAATTTGAATCTCGAGTGTTAAAGTAAAACCCTATATCTCGGCTCAAAATACTTGCGTGTAATGGACTTGTCATGGAAAAGCTTTGTTTTCTCCTTGTAAATTCTTGAGTTCTCATAGGAGTAATTTCTTAACTCCTCCAACTCTTAAAGTTGAAGCTTCCTATGCCTTCCCGCCTCATCGATGTTGAAGTTTCATTGCTTGACCACCCAAAATGCACAGTGTTCCAATTCCACGGGAAGATGACATGGTTTTCCAAAAACCAACCTAAATGGAGACATTCCTATCGGGGTCTTATACGCGGTCTGATAGGCCTAAAAGGCATCATCCAGCCTCGAACACGAATCTTTCCTTGAGGGATTTACCGTTTTCTCAAGTATACTCTTCAACTCACGATTTGAAACTTTCGCTTGACCGTTTGTTTGATGGTGGTAGGCGGTTGAAACACAATGAGTCACGTTGTACTTCATCAATAAAGCCCCATCATCTTCTTGCAAAAGTGCATCCCCCTATGACTAATCAAAGCCTTGGGCACACCAAATCTCACAACGACATTAGATTTTAAAAACTCTATAACCGTTTTGGCATCATCCGATCTTGTGACTTTGGCCTCAACCCACTTAGAAACATAGTCAACCGCAAGCAGGATGTAAACGTTGCCAAACAAAATGGGAAATGGGCCCATGAAATCAATCCCCCATACAACAAAAACTTCACAAAAAAGGATGGGATTTTGTGGCATTTGGTTCTGTTGTGAAATGTTCCACGTCCTTTGGCACCGTTCACAACTTTTGCAATACAAGTAACAATCGCGTGACATGGTGGGCCAAAATAGTCCACACTCAATAACTTTTCTCAAGGTTTGGTTAGGTCCAAAGTGTCCCCCACAATCATATTTATGGAAAAATTGTAAAATGGAGTGATGCTCTTGTTGGGGCACACATCGCCTAATAATTTGATCGGGACAATGTTTCTACAAATAAGGCTCATCCCACACATAATATTTTGCGTCACCTTTCAACTTGTCTTTTTCAGCACGTGTGAATGTGTCGGGATACCTTTTTGTGACCAAAAAGTTAATGATATTGGCATACCAAGGAATAGATTGAGTAAGGGAAAAGAGATGCTCATCCGGAAACTCATCCCACAAAGGGAGAGGAGTTTCATTTGAAGTGATCCAACTTAGGTGATCGGCAACAAGATTCTCACATCTACTCTTGTCCCGGATTTCCAAATCAAATTCTTGTAACAATAAAATCCAACGGATGAGTCTAGGCTTTTCATCTTTTTTCGTCATCAAGTACTTAAGAGTTGCGTGATCAGAATACACAATTACCTTGGTACCAAGTAGGTATTGTCTAAATTTCTCCAAGGCAAACACTATGGTCAATAGCTCCTTCTCCGTAGTAGAGTAGTTTCTTTGAGCATTGTCTAGTGTTCTCGATGCATAGTAGATCACATGGTAGGCTCGTCTATTCTTTTGACCCAAAACGGTGCCTATTCCATAGTTACTTGCATCACACATGATCTCAAAGGGGAGATCCTAACTTGGTGCTTGCATGATGGGTGCAGATGTAAGCAACTCTTTGAGCTTGTCGAAAGCTTCTTTGCACGCCACATTGAATTCGAAATCAACATCCTTTTGCAAGAGTTGGCACATTGGTCTTGTTATCATTGAAAATCCTTGATGAATCTCCGGTAGAAACCTGTATGGCCCAAAAAAGAACGAACTTCCCGAACACCAATCGGGTAGGTTAAGCTTTGAATAACATCAATCTTTTCCTTATCTACCTCAATTCCTTTCTTTGACTCAATGTGACCCAAAATAAGACCTTGACTCACCATAAAATGGCATTTTTAAATATTTAAAACCAAATTTGTTTCAATACATCTATTCAAAATTTTGGTGAGATTGTTCAAACACTCTTGAAAGGAGTTTCCATATACTGTAAAATCATCCATGAAAACTTCAATGATATTTTCAGCATACTCCGAAAAGATACTAACCATGCAACGTTGGAAAGTAATCGGGGCATTACATAATCCGATTGGCATACTCTTGTATGCAAAAGTGACAAATGGACATGTAAATGTTGTCTTTTCTTGGTTTTCCGGTGCCACCGAGATTTGGTGAAAGCCGGAGTACCAGTCTAGACAACAGTAATGGGGTTTCCCGGCCACCCTTTCTAACATTTGATCAATGAAAGGTAACAGGAAATGATCTTTTCATGTGCTTGCATTGAGTTTGTGGTAGTCAATACATACTCTCCACCCGTTTTGCACACAGTTGGGGACCATCATATCATACATTTGTTGTTCTCAACCACCGTGATTTCCGTCTTCCTTTGAACGACTTGCACCGGGCTCACCCACTTACTATCTGAGATCAGATAGATCATCCCCACACCAAGGAGCTTCAAAATCTATTTCTTGACAACTTCCATTATTGGCGGGTTCAAACTTCTTTGCACGTCTCGACTCGGCTTGCATTAATCCTCTATCAAGATATTGTGCATACAAGTGGAGGGGCTCAACCCTTTGATATTTGCAATTGTCTAACCCATGGCTTCTTTATGCTCCTTTAACACCTTGAGAAGTTGCTCTTCTTCGAATTCGGTTAAGTGAGTTGAAATGATGATCGGAAGAGTCTCGTTGTTTCCCAAGTACGCATACTTCAAATGTTGAGGAAGGACCTTCAATTCTAATTATGGTGGTTGAACAAGGGAGGGTGGAAATCTCGTGTGTGTTTGAGGTAATTCTATTTGCTTCACACTAAATTGAGTGGTTTTCTTGATCTCCAAATTATTAACCAATCTTTCAACTTCGGGGTCTAGTGAGTAGAGCTTCAACTTCTTAGCTAATTTTCCACAATCAAATCCTTTGCTCAAAACCATCTCCAACATGTCACCATTAGATAATTCGAACAACTATTGGGCTAATGGTTCAATAACATCAACAAAACACAAAGATGAAACATCTATAGGATATCTCATAGCATCGTAGATGTTAAAACTTATTGTCTCCCCATCAAAGTCCATCGTTAAGCTTCTCGCATACACATCAATCTTCGTTCAAGCCGTCTTCAAAAATGGTCTCCCAAATAGAATTATACCCAACTTTGAGGACACTTTTTCATCTAGATCAATCACGTAGAAATCCGCCGGGAAGACCAATTGGTTTACTTATACTAGGACATCTTCCAGAACACCTCTAGGAAAGACACTTGACTTATCCGCAAGAGAGATTATGACACCGATTTCACTTAAAGGACCAACATTCAATGATTTATACAACGAATAGGGAATGACATTAATAGAAGCACCAAGGTCAAGTATGGAAATACTAAAAGTGACATCTCCTATCTTACAAGGAACCGTAAACATTCCTGGATCTTTACACTTAGGTGGAGGCTTCCTTTGTAAAACCACGGATGTATTTTCATTCATAGAAATTTACTCATTTCCCTTCAACTTCCTCTTGTTGGTACAAAGTTCTTCCAAAAGCTTTACATACCTAGGGATTTTCTTGATTGCATCAAGTAGAGGGATATTTACTTCCACCTTTCGAAAGGTGTCCAAAATCTCTTTCTCCTCCATTTTCTTCTTTGAAGTTGCAAGTCGTGAGGGGAACGGCGGTTGAGTGGCTAATAGAGTTACTAGAGGGGTAGTGTTCCTTGGGACTCCGGCTTATGCATCGTCCTTGACTATACATTCTTTAATGGGAATAACTTATATTTATTCCTCTTCATCCATTGGCTTCTTCTTTGAACTACTCTCTCCAGTTTGTTTGCAACTTCTCAAGGTCACCACATTGATATTTAGGTTATTTTTGGTTTGAGAATTGAGTTTACCATGGGACTCCAACTTGCTTATGGATGTAACTATAACTCCCATTTGTGCTTCAAGGTTGGAGATACTAGTCCTTGTATCTTTTTGGAATTGTTGGGTACTAGTGGATCGGTATTTGACAATGTGTTCGAGAGACATTCCGGAGCTGCTTGGTTGGGATCGAGGGGTTGTTAATGATGATGTGGAGGGTGCGGTTTGCATTGATAATGTGGTTGCGGGTGTTGGTAATGAGGTTGTGGTGGTGGATACGATGGTCTAACCAATGGATTTTTGAGGCAATGGTCTTTGGTTGTAGCTCATGTTGGGATTTGGCTTCTAACTCAAATTATAAGCATTTTGATAACCAGTTGGCTTGTTGTGGTAGTTTTGGAACTTTCCCGTGCATTTACACGTTCTGCATCTTCTTGAAGAATGCGACACATATCCATAGGATGTCCCATTGTTGCACATACTCCACAAACCATCACTTGGGGAGTTTGTCCCATGGCTAGCTTTTGGACAATGGAGGTTAGATCTTTGATTTGAGATTCGAGATTTGATGCCCCCACTTCATTGTCTTTTTGTTAAGTTTCTCTCTTCATATCTTGGTAAGGGCCAAAATGTTGAGGATTTGTGGTTATGGTGTTAAAGAGTTGTCTTGTTTGTTGTGGAGTTTTGCTAAAGACATCTCAATCACTTGAGGCATCAACTAGTGTTCTCTCTATTAGTAGCAATCCCTCATAGAAGTGTTGAATAAGGAGTTGATCCGGGATTTGGTGTTGTGGGCAACTATAGCACAAGTTGTTGAACCTCTCCCAATAATCATGGAAAGTCTCATTTTGACGTTGGAGGATTCCATAAATCTCATTTCTAAGACTTGAGACACTTGAAGCGGGATAGAACTTGTCAAGAAAAGCTCCTGCCATATCGGTCCATGAGTTGATTGACCCCGGTAGAAAATAAAATAACCAATCATTTGCTCTATTGTCCAATGAAAAGGGGAATACCCTTAGCTTGATTTGGTCATCGGTTGACCCTTGTGGCTTCATGCTAGTGCAAATAATGTGGAACATCTTCAAGTGCTTTTGTGGGTCTTCATTCTCCAATCCATGAAAAGTTGGGTGGTGATGGACTAAACTTGACTTCAATTTCGAACCTCCTTCCAAAACCGGTTAATTGATACCAGTTGGAGTTTGCGTAACATTGGTTTCTATCATTTGCCTCAAAGCTCTTCAGAGAACTTCTCCTCCATCCTTCATTGCAATTGGTTTGATAATGGGTGGATTTTGTTGTAGAGGTGGTGTTTCGGAATTTCTTGGCGAGGGTCAGGACTAGAATCGGGTTCCGTATCACTTGATGAAGCAGGTTCAACCTCCGGATCCCCGTGAGGATTAGAAAGTTGACCACGTTCAATTTGCTTTTCATTCGCCAAACGCCTTGCTTCTTTTTCAAATTCTGGGTCGTAAATCAAGTCAATTATATGTTAAGATCTGGGCATAGAAAAACAAATTGATTAAAAATAAACCAATCCCCGGCAACGGCGCCAAAATTTGGTGGTTGTCGAGGCCAACAAATTAATACTCTAAATATTACACACTAAAATAGTGTACAGTGGTAAAGGGATCGTATCCATGAAGATTGGTTCAATTTAAATCTCTATGTAAATCACTCGTTTAAGTACTTGTAAAACAAAAGTAAAAGTAAAACAGGGGGTTTTAATTCTTTTTGATTGTTTGACAAAATTAAAACTAGCTAGAATGTAAATATCACAAGTAAACAAATAAAAGATTTGATTAAATTCAATAAAGTGAAATTGGTTGATTTTGGGATGCTCCACATGGATGACATGGTTGACTTAGCTTTAGACTAAATGGAGTAACACATGTGAATTGGTTTAACATGGCTATAACAATTCATAAGAACAAATTACCTCAAATATTCTTAGATATTAAATTGGTTAGCGAAGCTCTAACATATTCGCTTAATTAAAGTCACAAAATCAATGAAGCATATAATCTTGTGAAAATCAATTAGCTTTGAGTTCTAAGAGTCACCAAATCCATAAGATAATCAAATGCTTATATTATCATTATGGAGGAAACATTCCCATGGTTTAAATGAAATGAAAACAAACATATAAACCATTTGTTTCTTACGAACTTCAAAGTCCATTACTTAACCAGTAAATTGATCAACAAAAATATATGTTCACTCCTCCAAGCTCCTGATCAAATATAAACAAATATAACAAGAAGTTTAACTAGAGAACATTTCCATAAATTTCAAACACAAGGTAATAATAGTCTTCAAAACAACAAATCATCCATGGGATTAAACCCTAATCAACCAAGTGAAAATCTAGTCAAGCATGGCCAAAATAAAGGAAATACAAGAATGTTTAGTGGTACCAAACATTGTGCTAAGTGCAAGACAGAAAGAAAATTACACCAATCTTCAATTCTTTAACTTCTTCTCCAATGCTCTTGTGAGCAAAAGAGTGGTTTTCTCCAAGTGTTGGATAAGAATAATGCCTCCAATCTCCAGCAAAAAGGGACTCATTTACGTATTCAAAAAGGTGGCAAACACCATCCACCACCCTTCCACAAATAGAGTCAACAATTGAAAACCCATTCAATTCTCCAGTCTTCATGCGGACCGCATGTGGATCCACGCGGCCCACGTGGATCATGTTGCAATCATCCTTTGGCCCATTTGTAAGTACCATCCAGCCCAATCTACTAATTTTTGCTCGAGCCCATTTGTGCAAATTCTTGATAGCCCAAGTATGGAAATCCAAAGCCTTTCCAAGATGCTCCAATGCTCCTTTAGTCTTCTATAGCTCGAATTCTCGTCATCCAGCCCAAAATTTAAGTCTGAAGCGCTTTCTTGATCATGTTGACACCAAGCCCATTTGCACCACTTCAAGTCTATAAACAAATAGCAAGCCTCCAACAGTCCCGCATTCTTTCCACGCCTCCAATAATAAAAAGTCATCGAAAAATCCAACAAATAAGCTCAAAAGACTGGAAAGCACCCGATAAAGGAGAAAAATAATAAAAGGGAAAATATGCATGAAGATTAACTAAAATGAGATGGTTTAACTAAAAACAACCTATGAAAAGAAGTAATAAAATCGAAACTATCGGTGGTGGTTAGTGTGGTTATTGGTGGTGGTCGTTGTGTTGGGTGGGTGGGTGGTGGTGGTGGTGGCAGGTGGTAGTGGTTGGTAGATAGTGATGGACGGTGGGTGGTGGTTGGTGGTGGTGGCGGGTGGTGGTTGGTGGTGATGAGCAGTGCTTGTGGTGGTGGAGGCGGGTGGTGGTGGGTGGTGATGGGTGGTAGGTAGTGATGGGTGGTGGTGACGGCGGGTGGTGGTGGTTTGGTGGTGATGGTGGTAGCGGGTGGTTGTTGTTGGTGGTGGTGGTGAGTAGTGATGGGTGGTGGGTGGTGGTGGTTAGTGATGGGTGGCGGTGACGGGTAGTGGTGGTGGTGGATGATGGTGGTTGGTGGTTAATGGTGGTGGTAGTGGTTGGTGGTGGTGGTGATAGGTGGTAGGTAGTGGTTGTGAGTGGTGGTGGCAGGTGGTGATGATCAGTGATGGAGGTTGGTGGTGGTGGCCGGTGGTAGTGGTTGGGTTGTGATGGTGGTGGGTGGTGATGGTGGTGGCGGGTGGTGGTGGTGGTGGTGGTTGGTGGTGGGTGGTGGTGGGTGGTCGGTCGTGATGGGTAGTGGGTGGTGGGGGGTGGTTGGTGGTTGGTGGTGATGTTGGTGGTGGGTGGTGGTTAGTAGTTATGGTGGTGGCGGGTAGTGATAGGTGGTGGTGGTGGCGGGTGGTGGCTGGTGGTTGGTGGTGATGGGTGGTGGGTGGAGGTTAGTGGTGGCGAGTGGTGGTTGGTGGTGGTGGTGGCGGGTGGTGGTTGGTGTTGGTGGTGGGTGGTGGGTAGTGGTTGGTGATGGTGGAGGGTGGTGGTGATGGGTGGTAGGTAGTGGTTGTTGGTGGTGGTGGCGGGCGGTGGTGATGGGTGGTGGTGGCGGGTGGTGGTGGCGGGCGGTGGTGATGGGTGGTGGAGGTGGGTGATGGTGGCGGGTGGTGGTGGTGGTTAGGTGGTGATGTTGGTGGGTGGTGATTGTGGTGGCGGGTGGTGGTTGGTGATGGTGGTGGTGGTGGTGGTGGGTGGGTAGTGATGGGTGGTGGTTAGTGATGGGTGGTGGTCGGGGCGATGGTTAGTGGTGGTTGGTAGTGATGGTGGTGGTGATAGGTGGTAGGTAGGGGTTGTGAGCGGTGGTGGCAGACAGTAGAGGTGGGTGGGGGTGATGGTGGTGTGTGGTGATGGTGGTGGCGGGTGGTGGCGGTAGGCAGTGGAGGTGGATGGTGATGGTGGTGGCGGGTGGTGGTTGGTAGTGATGGTTGGTGGGTGGTGGTTAGTGATGGATTGTGGTGACGGGTGGTGGTGGTGGGTGGTGTTGGTTGGATGGCGAGTGGTGTTAGTTAGTGTGCTTTTTAATTGTTTGTAACTATTTTTTATTTATATGAATATTATTTTATAATTTTAATTAAAAAAATTGTGTTTTTCAAATTTGTTCTCAAATATTCTTACGATAAAAATGTTCTCGATTGAATACTCCCCGTATATATATATATATATATATATATATATATATATATAGAGAGAGAGAGAGAGAGTTGGAACAGTGAATATGCTCTATAAAATATATAAGATTAGGAAACCAAAAATCAAAACTGTCATTTATCATTACTGTCAAGATGGATATGTAAAATGAGTTTTCAAGGCACCATGAAGGTGTCGGTGAAATAGTGGTAATTTGAACACTCCAAGATGGATATGTCCAACGTTCAAATCACATAAGTTTCAATTTCGATATATGTTTTTCACAAAGAAAAATAAATCAGATTACGTTTACAACTTTAGTGATAAAAATAAAAAGGTTACGCTTAAAGTTTGTTACGTGTCACTGAATTTACAACATATTGCTATTCAAGTAACCAAAAGTAGCAATAGTAAATGAGCTTTATCATTTTATCATTTTGTAATGTAGTTGAAATTGTACAATTCCCCTATTCTTCTAGATAAGCATTAAGTGGTTGGTTGAAACTTGCATATCCCACTAACAATATCACATGGCCGATCGCCATCTCTGTCTGTTTTCCAAACTTTTACAGACACAATTCCCAAATACAAAATCAATATACATCTTTCGATGAAGGAAGTACAAGTCAGTAATAACAAATGGGTTCTCTAAATTCACTTCTCATTCACCCCTTTTCCATGATCAATAATTGTTACTTCATTTCCCTTTCTCACCACACAACCAAAATTCATATATCTTCTCCTTTGATCCATCAAAAATGGCTTACTATGACTATGATGATGGGTATGATGATGGGTACGTGTGGCCTCAAGATCACGCCGCCTATAATGTTGTCGGTTACCAAGATTCTGTAAGTTTTTCTGGTTATGAATCTTATCATCCTGATAATGCATACACTGTTCCCGAGTTTCAAGAACCTCAATTTCTAGATTATTATAATCAATCTCAAGATTATGACTATGATTATGATCACGAGTACTCGTTATCATCTTCTACCCCTGGTATCAATTACTTTGCATATAACTATGTCGAGCCTAAGTTAATTGCTTACGAACCAGTTTCTTGTGATACGGGCTATGTCTCATATCACACACACTATTCGATCTCTTACCCAGAAACAGATTTACAATTTAACGAGCCAGAGTTTGAAGAGTATGATCCAACACCATATGGCGGTGGTTATGATATTGTTTCTGTATATGGAAAGCCTCTTCCTCCCTCTGATCAAACCTGCTATCCTCGGTCCAACCCCAAGCCGGTTGAGCCGAAGTCCAAGCCTGCGGCTAATTCTATCCCTTTGGCTAACCCTAAATCAGATCCAAAGGTTGCGCCCATGTCCAAGCCAGAACCCGAGCCGGTGCATGTTCCGGCTCTTATGCCCATGTCCAAGCCCAAACCCGAGCCTGAGCCGGAGCCGGAGCCGGCTGTGCATGTTCCGATTCTTATGGCCGAGCCATTAGAATCAAGGGAGGAAAGCAATTATCCTGATTATGGATTTGACTATCCATGGCCTGAATATGACCATGGATATGGAATTGGAGTGGGGTATGATTATGGATATGGGAAACAAGTGGTTCAGGTTCCTCCATTTGAATATAGTCCAGAAGTTGTGGAGTTGTGTGAAAATCTTTTTGGGAGTTGGCCTTGTTTGGCTAAGATTAGGAAGGAACAAATGGGTGTTATTAATAATCCAGGAATTAGTACTTGTCCTGAAGATAGACACCTTAGTCCATGGGAAACTTGTGCTAGTTACATATTCGGAACAAAGATCACAAAACGTGATATATAGGTTTGAATCTTAACAACTTTCTTATGGATTCTCACATTTTTGCCAATGAAGCATATATATATGTGGAGACCAATAAAGAAGGTTATGGTAAGATAAATGTTAAGTTGAGTATCTATGTTCGGCAACATATATTCAATCCTCGTTAGCTTATGTTATCATGTAATCTTGTCTTGTTTCCTATGAAAATAAGCATTCAAAATATGAATCTAATGATTGTTGCAATAATCTTATCTCGTATTCATTAGAAATAATTATTTTTAATGAAAAATAAAACGTTACAAAGCTCGGGGTGCTAACTTTGGATAAATGAGCCTCCAAGGTATAGCTTATTTACTTCTGTGTGGCCACTGTTTGGGATCAAACATGGATTATTAGTGAACCGAGATCAAATGCCGACAATAATCATAAATTGTTTACATTCTCGTATTACCATAACAATAATAGTAATAATAATAACTACAAAGGTGTCCCCCCTTTGGGGGGGGGGGGGGGGGGGGGAAGGTGTCACTATTCAATGGTAGCCACACTAAAGTACATTGCTATTCTCTGCAATTCGCCTATACATTGCTATTTGTTAACTACAGTAAAATACATTGTTATTTCTTAATTTGATTACTATAAATGAAAGAGGTTTTCAAAGAATATTGGTTCTAACAGTTTTGATTTAAGAAAATTTTGAAAGTTTGTCCTTTGACATGAATAACATCCACAAGAGGTTTCCATTCCTCCACTTGTTCCCCAGTTCATGTAAATCCCATCTTTTTCTGTTTCTTGTTGGAAATGAGCAAACATAGCTTTCGAAACAGCAGTTGGTAATTTCTCATACAAATGTAATAAATGTGAACTCCTGTGATCACTACTTATCATCCGTTGTGTACCATGTGCTTAACCGGCAAAATAATGGAAAAATAGACATAAAGATGATTTAAATTTGCTTTAAATGTAAAAATATAAAGTTTACCTCGTCTGTAATGACTTGAATGTATATGCTCCGACCATAGAGCATAGCTTGCTAATATATCTGCACATAAGCCTTGAGGAGAATTATTTTTCACTTGATTAAAGCTACATATATGTAACTTTACATTCGTAAATTTGTTACCTTTATTCCGAAAGCTGGGCTACAATACCAGCAATTTGATAGATAAATCAAGAGGTGGGTCCATTATGTTTAATAATACTGTTATTTTGATAAAAAGATGTTAAAACATAGAAAAAGGTAAAATCGTCATTTTCAAAACTAACAACGAAGGAGTAAATGTAACTTTAAAAAAATATGCATTTGAGTAGTGAAATTGTAGAGTTAGAAGGGTATGAAGTATTTTTTTAACATAGAGGATATGCTGGAAAGTAAGCTTTCATTGGTTTACGACGGGATGTCGAAATCCATTGGTCCAAGATTGCTATGAATTCCAACAGAATTCAATTACAAACAAATAAAATCGGTCAAAACAGTCAAAAATTCATCAATACCTGAAAAAAATAACAAAAAAAATTCAAAAGTCAATCCTCACAATATCATAAAGATACTCAATCAAATGCACAAAACAAACCCAACAAATTAGATTCTAATCCTTTAAATTTTTTTAAATTCAATTTTGTAGTCATTAAAAAAACAAAAAAGGTAAAAATCTAAAAATGTTAACGTTGGTCATTTTATTTATAACTCGTTTAAATAATCAGATTCATTCAAACACTTAAATAATGACTTAATTTTTCTTTATAACTCATCATCTAATGTGTGATTATAGTTTAGGAAATACATATTAACCGCTTAGTGTTAACATACTTGTTAAACATTAACTACCACATGACTAACGTGTAACACAATGACTTCAAGTTAAAGAAAATATTCAAGTTTACATAATTTATTGTTAATCTGTAGTTTTTCATTATAAACTTATCAATATGAATGATAAAAAATTAAAAAGTAAGATCAAAACTTACATCATCGTCATCCACTAATTCCAGAAGCTGAGATCAACCAAGAGTTGTATCTGCACATTCCACTCATGAATCATGACCTTCAAACTCTCAAAGACTGATACGTCCTAACAAAGTTAATGAATTAATATTAAAAACAATAAAATTGAAATACAAAGAAGATGATAATACTGTTTACCTCAGTGTCACAATGGCCACAAACTATATCGTTTCCTTACTTGTAACCCTCAGGTATTTTTTGCAAAAAAAAGTTTAAGGATTTTATGGCAAGATAAAAATGGAATATCCAATTAAATGGTTTATCAGCAGTCACATTGCCCTAGCAAGGATTTGATGAAACGATCGACATCAAATATGTGTTCAAAGTCACATAAAAGCATAATATAAAAATCTTAAATTGGGTTCAATGTAATCTTTACTAAATGGATAAACATTAAAAAAAGATAAATGTACCTTGGATCAGCCAAAAATGATGATTTATCCATTTCTTATATGATTAATATCACATTTAAGTATGTGGCAACATCAACCATGTTAGAAATCTACATAACCAAATCAGAGATAACAACATTAATCATTCAAAATTGAAAAATATAAAAATATTTATGCAATTCTGTAACGACCCAAAAATCTTGACTAAAATTTCGTTTTTAATTTAACTAATAAACCACAAGTGTCAACCATTCATTCAAAACATATCTCATCAGAGTATCATGTCTAAAATATTATTTTATTTTATCAGAGTAAACATCCCAGGCTAAAACTCCTTTGGTGTGTGTGTCATGCGATCACCCCGAGCTCTTCCCTCCGCTACCAGAAGTACCGGAAACCAAAACTGAAAACCGTAAGCACGAATCTTAGTGAGTTCCCCAAAGTACCACATACCACATCAACCACATACTGGGCCCCCGCCTGCTGCATCGGGACTTGCCCGACATCGGACTAACTCCGGCATCAGGCACCGCCCGGCATCAGGCCCCGCCTGGATCGAGTCCCACTCAGTACACATATTTGTTTCTCTTAGGCCCCACGTGTCTCTGGGCCTCACCCTTTGAACACATACAACATATAACATAAGACACAACAACCAGCTATCACACTCTACAATACTCCAGATCTAAGGCCTCGCCTAACTAGGGCGTCGCCCCTGGCCTGCAACTAATGAGTCATGGAACCCCATCCACACTCTTGTTGTTAGTGAGATACGGGCCCCCGCCCACACTCACCTCTCTCCTATCTCGGTCCTCGCCTTACTCTGCTACTAAGGAGATACGGAACCCCGTCCATACTATGCTAATGATGAGATACGGGACCTCGCCCACACTCACCTCCCTACCAGGCACATATAGGTTTCACACAGACAACAAGTATAAACTATCATTCAAACATTCCTTGGGCGCCCGCCCGACATTAGACCTTGATCCGGAATCACATTCTAGCATATAGTGCCTATGGCTTACCCCCGAGTCTTCCTACTCATAAACTACATGGGCCGGCATTGTGGGCGTAGACCCATTCACACAGTGAGGAAACTCACGTTGCACTGCTGAAACCTTGCTGATATCCCTCAAGCTGCTATCTGCCAAATCCCGAACTGCTGCTCCTTCGGCTCCCCGGGCTACCAACACCAAATATCACTTAGTCCAATACATTAATCAATCTTACAGTAAAATGACCATTCTATCCCCAAACCAACTTGGTCCATATCTAATGCCCAGAACCAAGGCCCAAATACTAAGTAAGCTTCCCGAGACTACTAGTAGCCCACTAATGGCCCAATTTGCTATATTGGGTCCAATCCCTTTAATGGGCCTTACGTTATGCCCATAACATATTTTTGGCCCATAACAACTGACTCCTGCTGACCCACTATGGCCTAGAGGCCCAAAGTTCAAAACGCAGCCCAAGCCGAGGCCTAAAAACGCAAAGCCCAAATTGGCAGAGTATGCAGGGCGTACTCTTATGTACGCTAGGCATACTGGCTTATCGCTTGTACCCCGTGTGTACCTCCTTGTACGCCCAATGTACAGCCCTATTAAGCCACTTTTCCGTTAAGTGTTTAATACACCACTTCAGAGGCTATAAACTCAGATCCAGGTCCTTTTCCACGTCTTAATCCGTAAAGTTGCTAACTTGGTGGCTTGCAACCCACTAATTACACCCAAACTCAAATGGTGACAACAAACTTCCATAGAAAGGGCTAAATCTCATGAATGAGCTCATTAGGACCATCAATATTGAGACTTTACTGCTTACGTGACATATTTAGCTCTAAGAGTGGCAACCCCAAGCTTAAAAACGAAATTGCATCATAAAGGTCCATCCTTTGGACCCAAAAAGGTCCAAAGCTCCATAAACCCAGATCTAAGCACACTTAAGGAAAGTTTCAGACTTTATACCTCAAAATGGTCGGAAATGGAACCCAAACCTTGGATTTACTGCTTCCCCATCGATCCGCCACCTTACTAATCTCTTCTCTTGCTTGGAAATGGCTTTACAACACCCAAAATGCTCTCTAATGACCCACAAGGTTTCAAGAACACTCAATAGAGGTTTAGGGTTTCGTAGTGACTATATGAAGATGAGATGGAGGCTATCAACCTGGGTGTTATGTTCTTTATATAGTTGCTTGGCCCTAAAATTATGGTTTCTGGACACTGGCATATGTTGGGCGTACTTCCTGTACACTAGGCGTACGCCTTAAGCAGCCACGATCCTTTTACACTTAAACGCTGGGCGTACCCTAGCCTTACGTTGGGCGTGCACGCGCGTTTACCTCCTTGCATGCATGGTTCCTGTAGCCATTTATTTCCATTATGGGCCATTTCTGTCAATAACTTCAAAGTGGTATAACTCCTTCATTATGAGTCCGTTTCCGATGAACTTTATATCCACAAAAGCCCTACGCTTCTAGCGACACACCCTGACCCAAAACTTCTCAAATGAAACTCCGAACCCTTAAAAGACCTAAACGCCCCTAGCCTTGGCTTTTGAAATCCATAAATGAATACTTTCAGATCAGGGTGATACAACTCTCCCCCACTTAAACTAGACTTCATCCTCGAAGTCTGCTACAACCAACTATCCTGCAATCTACTCACAACATTCTTGTCCTATGCACACATCACCTGCCATGTCCAATCCCCGAAGAACCTCTTCCCCGACCTCCCAAAAAAAATCCAAAAAGATAAGAACCTCGAAAGAACTTCTAATCACCAACAATCCTGAGAGCACGACTTTTACCCTACCGACAATCCCCTTTTGGTGCTCCCCGTACGAAGGTCCTGCTATCTCCTGTCCGCTTTCTGGATGAACCGAGACTACCCTGGTCCCAACTAACCTGCCATAACCTGGTTTACCGGACTCCCACCGGTTACTGCACCCAAGCTCAAACACTCAGTCACTCCCAGCGATTTCCGAAGGAAACTGCTCTCTCAAACCTGCCATATTGTCTCTACAAGTCCTGGGATCCTCGATCCCCTATCTTGACCATAAAGTCTCTACCAGGTCCCACCTGTACTGCTACTAAGATATGGGCCTCACACACGGGTCCCACCCAAACCATACCACTGAGCAACCACGCCCTCGGGTCTCACCCATCTAGAACTACACGGTCTAAAACCTTCTTGAAACTCAACGACCACCCTATATCAGTGCATGGCATCACTACTATGGCTCGTTTTTTAACCAGAGTCTCCTGGAAGGAGAGCATGAATGTGTGTATAGATCTATACGGGACTGACCGTCCTACACCTTGCTGCTAGCTACAGTGGGACCTGTGTGACAACCCTATATTTTTCCAAAAGCAGTGTAACACTCAAAAGTCAAATACAACGAAAACTATTTGGAATCAACGAAATTAACCTAAAAAATAAAGTGTTTAAATATCTAAATTGGGATGCATCAAATGTTAGATATCGTGCCAAGGTTTCCAAAAACATAAAGAACATTCAAAACCAGGTTATATCGAAGAAATTATAACCGCTCGAATATTTACGACACACCGTTAAAACATTATTTAAACGTAAAAAGTGAAATTACAATAAAATACATTTTAGCCTTAAGTATCTAAACAAAAGTTGTAGAGTTTGTTAAACTATAAACATACATAAAAAGATCGCCCAAATTGGACCTCGTATGAAGAAGTTACGAATTTTCTAACTTTCGTAACAGTAGTAGAGGGCTAAAAACCCGAATTGAAGATCGAGCGTTATTTAGCTATCGCAACCTAAACGAAAGTTGAAGGTCTCCACAATAGGAGTAAAATGATAAAAAGACAAACAAAAACCAACGTCGAATAAAGAAACTATGAATTTTAAACGGACTTTAGCAGTCCCGGCCTATTAAAAACATATCATTAAAAATAAAATCAAAACTAGCCGACGGAGTCTAAATGAAAATTGTAGAGCATAATCTCACCTATGAGTGGATATAAAGAACGCGAAAAACGGAGCCCGTATGCGAAAGTTACGAAATTTAGAAGACGGAAGTCGGGGTTACGCCCAGCGTAATGTAGCAGTACGCCCAGCGTACTCAGGTGCAGGGTCGAGTCCCATCGACTGCAGCTCTACGCCTAGCTAGAGTCGAGTCGTAAGCCATGACGCAAAGTTACGCCCAGCGTAACCGAAGTACACTTAGCGTACTCCAGTGGTACGCCCAGCGTACTCGACTTTCCAACACTATAAATAGAAGGCTTGAGCTACGAATTTTGACACACCTTCTCAAAACTCTCAATCACTCCCACATACTTTCATGCACCAGAAGCTGTCCCGACGCCCTCGGTTTCCGCACCCGAGCCCCGACGAAGGTTCTACGCTACCGAGATCCCCGAAGAGCTCGAAGACGCAGCTTTCTGCGGTTGAATTTCTGCTCGACCCTATCCCCACTCTCTTCAAACCAAACAAGTGAGTTCATACCCCTACCTTTCAAGTCTTTTCATGTTTTAAGGGGGGGGATACAAGTACAATACAAGTAAAAGTATCATTTTATAAACATAAATGTAACGTCTACCTTATTGATTATCGATACCAACAACTTACTTTACGTATAAAGGGCTAGTATATCATAAAGTTATTTTCACCAAATGGAACATACTTTCTGAAAAACTATAATGGCTATAGTTAGCAAGTTATTCATACATTCTTACGTATACATCTTGAAAAACGAAATACTTTCAAACAAAATGAAGTAAAGTCTTTTTTATCGTAAATCTATTTATACTAAGTGATGTGAGATATTCAAATTTCAACGTACTCTTATGTATGCATTTCAAGTCCTGTATTATATACCATAATCTCTTGGAGGGAGAGCGTGATACTTGTGTATAGATCTATACGGGATTGACAACCCCGCACCAAAACTGTTAGCTACAGTTAGACCGGCAGGTCTGGGGTAACAAATGTCATAACACTACAACACCTGAAGAGTGTTGTTACAGGCAGTCAGTGTCAATAGTATGGTTATAAGACTCACATGAAAGTATAAAAACAAGTTTGATTTATGAGATTCATATATGCATTCAGTTTTCTACATTATTTTGAGCAAAAAGTTTATCTTTATCAGTCAAGTATGAAAAATACTAACGCACTCCAACTTTGGGAACTTTTCAAACTATTTATAGAAAATATTGGATTTTCTGAAAACCTCGTTCATTGATTTGCTACCAAAAGGACATACTTTTCAATACAAACACTTATGAACTCACCAACTTAATTGTTGACAGTTTTTTGAAACCACTTGTATTTCTCAGGGAGTCAGTAATACAGGTAACCACCAGCTTTTGAAGAAGGAACGCTAAGGACGTTTAGTATTAAACCTTTACATCATCATATTGTAATATTCTTTTGGAAATATGTATAATTCAACAATATACGTTTTTATTATATATATGATGGTTGTGTTACTTTCTTTACAATATTCAATTGTTATGGTACTACGTGAAGTCACCCACCCCCGAATGTTTCCGCCATTCTGGTTTGGGGGTGTGACAGATTGGTATTAGAGCATTGTTTATAGTGAATTAAGTATATCGAACCACATAAGATATACAAACTATAAATGCAAAAAGGGGACCAAAAACCCTCTGACAACGCGTTTTCATAAACGACATATTTTCTTTTAAAATATACATTTTTTTTACACGCATGCATCGGTCTTGTATCATAACAAAGTTTTCTAAAAAGTATTAAGGCGAGTTGCGACGCTATGGTTGGGCCTTGAGGTATGTAATCAAATCGAGAATAAATATAGCCTGATCAACTATATTCATCCTGGATTTGACCAACACACGTCAAGGAATGGTCGTAGTGGACAACAAGTCAAAAACTTACCAAATAGAAAATTTCTAAACTTGCAAATTTAAAATTCTATAGGAGTATTATTATAAAAATATAAGGACAATATATAGCTAAACTTAGGATGCCGTTAAATAGGAATTTCTTTTCTTATACCTCTATCCTAGTACAGACAAATGGCCGGATTCCATATACCGCGAGATCCCTACTACCCAAACCAAGGTAACGGTGGATGGATAGAAGAAGACCTAGAGGAATTCGAAGTCGAAGTCGAAGAGGAATACGAAGTCGAGGAGGAAGTCGAAGAGGAAGAAGATCCTATAGAGGAGGAAGAGGAAGTTACGGATGGAACGGACTCCGAGCCAGAAATGATTAACCCTCCCGCTCCTCGTTCTCCCAAAGTTAGAATGGGTTACCAACCTCCTATCCCCATCTGGGGAAGCCACCTCTACTATTGGAGCCATCAACAAGGTGTACGCCCTCCCTTCGGCATGTATCGGGAGTTTTACAATGTCAGTGGAGGAGGCTCAGCCGATAGGGCGCTTCCCGTCCTTGTGAGACAGATAGCCACCCAGACCTGCTAGTCAGATATGCAAGTGGCCAGAATTCGTGAGGTCAATGCTGCTACACAAGGTAACGCCGCAAACAACCGTCGTCTGGACGGACTACACGAAAGTACCCAACTCCACACAGGGACGCTTCAGAATCAAATGGTGATAGCACTGGCAGAAATAAGAGAGATGAAGGAACAACAAACAGTTATTGAAAGGCGCCTAATGGGAGTCAAGCAGTCGAATGCCGAGTCTAGCTCCAAACGCACAATGCGCCGCAAGTAGAACTTGCTCAACTCCAACAATTTTGATATAGAATAGGACCTCGGATAAAGTTTTTCTTATTTCCCCTTGGACTTGTAATCGGAGACCTCTAGATAGGTAAAAATTTTTCTATAAACATGAAGCATGATGTAACGCACCGTATGTGTGACATATATATGAAGTATGTCTTTATATAACCATCGAAGTTCATCAGATTATTTTTGCCTTGAAACCGTTAACTAATGACAAAAACAGATTTCAAGGTATGACTAACCCTCTAGTGCTCGATTGTCAATTCATTTGAAACTTATAGTCTTTATTCTTATTTCTCTACCAGAACATGCCTCCTCGTAAAACACCGCGCAAAAACCCAGCTGCAACACCACCTTCACCACCCCCTCTAACTATGGATACAACAATGTTCAAAGCCGCCGTAACAGTCGCTGTAACCGCAACAATGGTACAAACCAGGGCCGTTCCGGGGAATGTAATTACAAGGACATCACCAACAGCAAACCTATTTCCTTTAGTGGAACTGATGGAGTAATGGCCCTATCCCAATGGATAGAGAAACCGGAAGCCGTGTTCGAGATTTGTGCGTGCCCCGAAGAAAGCAAAGTGAAATTCGCTGCTTATACTTTCTCCGAACGAGCCCTAACGTGGTGGAACGGCCACGTCAAGGCACTAACCCTACCGGTGGCGAACTCCATGGGTTGGGAAAACCTGAAAAGAATGCTTCTACGAGAGTACTGTCCCAGGGGCGAGATCCAAAAGCTCGAACAGGAATTGTGGGACCTCAAGATGGTAGGCTCGGACATTACGGGCTATACCAACAGATTCAGTGATTTGACAATACTTTGCCCATGAATGATGATCCTGGAAGGCAAGAAGCTGGAAAGGTATATCTGAGGACTATCACCCCAACTTCGAGGAAGTGTGTTAGCCTCCAAACCCATGACGTTCGAAAGCGCCAAGGAGTTGGCACAATCCCTCGTCGACCACGGTGTCTGTCAGAGTGTCGCAACCGTAGTCGTCGAACCAACCAAAGGAAGCAACAACCACAACAACAATTCCAACAACAATAGCAAGAAGAAGTTCTGGAATAAGAGGAAAGGTCAAACTTCACAAGAACCTTCAAAGAAACAAATGGTGGCGGTCCATGCCGCTACTACCCCCACTACAACCCCTGCTACCCCTGTGCCAGCAAAACAATATGCTGGGAACCTGCCCAAGTGCAACAAATGCAATTACCATCACCACGGTGACTGCAGTGTAATGCACTGTAAGAACTGCGACAGGAAAGGGCACACTGCCCGTTTCTGTAAAGCACCGACACGACCAATCACTCAAGTTCCTGGTACTGGAGTAAGCCATTCATGTTATGGGTGTGGAGAAACTGGGCACTTCAAGAGGAATTTCCCCAAGGAAAGGAATGCTGGCGGTGTGGGAAGAGTGCTGGCAATAGGGCAGAATGAAGCAATAGCAGACCCCACGGTGGTTACGGGTACGTTTCTCCTCGACAACATTTATGCATGCATACTCTTTGACTGCGATGTGGAGAGAAGTTTTGTGAGTCATAAATTCAAACACCTACTTAATCAAAGACCCCAACCACTCAATAAAATACTCACTGTAGAAATGGCTAACGGTAAAACGGAAAGCGCAAGCGATATGTACGTAGGGTGCACATTAAATTTAAACTAACACTTATTTCAAATCGACCTTATGCCCATTTCGATAAGAAGTTTTGATGTAATCTTCGGTATGGACTGGTTAAGTCTTCACCATGCTGATATTCTTTGTCACGAAAAGGCCGTTCGTCTCAATCTGCCCAACGGCGAAACTCTTGTCATATATGGAGACAAACCTAGTTCAAATTTACAAATCATCTCTTGTGTTAAAGCACAAAAATATCTTCGCAAGGAATACTGTAACATCCCGAAATATCAAGAGTAGAGTTGAAGGGCTAAAAGAGTAAATTGGGAAATAGTGACTCGGCGAGTCCATGGATAGACTCGACGAGTAGAGTCGCGATTTGGTCGCGTGTTAAGTAGCCGACTCGGCGAGTCAATGAGATGGACTCGACGAGTAGGCGCTGAGTGGAGAAAACCCTAATTCTCGGGGTTGAGCCCTTTATAAAGAACATTATGTTTCCTTCCCAACCTCTTTATCACCCCTTGAGTCCCAGAAACCCTAATTTCGTGGAGGAACCCCATTGTTGAGCAAATTGGAGCTTGGAGAGGTGGTTGTTGAAGAGATCTTAGAGAAGAAGAGGCTTGGAGCAAGGGGCTTTGATTGGAATTGAGTTTCATTGCAGTTGGGGCGTTCTTCTGAGGTAATATCTTGTTTTTGAGCTGCTATTTCCTAGATGCATCATTTTGGGGGTATTAGAGATCACATCTTTGGATGTATTGGAGTTTAGAGGTTAGATTTGAGGTTGCTACCTCAGATCTGTAATGGAAAAGGGTTGGAATGCATGAAAGTCCCTGTTTGTGAGTGGTTGATGGAGCTATTTTGTCCCAAACCTTAGCCCTAATGTGAAATTGCATAGATCTCTTTGGATTCACGTAAAGTTTGCCACTTTACGTGATGGATGAGTTGTAGGAGGCTAGATCTATGTTTTGGATCAATTGCATGGCCTGGAATGCTTCTGTATGGGTTCAGACCGGTGATACTCGGCGAGTCACATGGGTGGACTCGACGAGTTGCTTGAAGATGAGCTAGAACTCGACGAGTTGGAAGAACAACTCGGCGAGTTGGATGAAGATGGCCTGGAACTCGGCGAGCTGTATGAACAACTCGGCGAGTAGGTTGAAGATAGCCTTAGACTCGGCGAGTCTGTTGTTGGACTCGGCGAGTCTTGTCGAGGAGTCCCAATATTTTCTGGTTGAGTCGAGAATCGGCGAGTCAAGGGATGACTCGGTGAGTTGTGTGCTAGTCGAGTCAGAGTTGTGGAACTCGGTGAGTCTCGGGGTGACTCGGCGAGTTGAGTTGCGGACTGGGGAAGTTCTGAGCATGGGGACTCGACGAGTCGACGGGTTGACTCGGCGAGCAGGGTCAACCAGGAGGGTTGACTTTGACTGAGGACTTTGACTTTGAACAGGAGTTGACCGTTGACTTTTAGGTCTTGGTCAGCGATGTGGCCTTTGGGCCAAGAGAGGGGTAAAATAGTCTTTTACCCTTAAGAGGGTGCCATGAGAGGGTTGATTCTAGTCTCAAGAGTTATATTCATGAGAGTATATGCCTTACGTGTTAGGCGGTGGTGAGTTCGAGATTCAAGTGTGGGGATATCTACTTTCTGCTTGCCAGGTGAGTCTTCTCACTATACTTTACCTTGAGTAGGTAACCAGAGTTATGTGACAAAGTATTTGTATGCTATGTATGTTATGTGTTGTACTACATCATTTCTATGTGATTTATGATGTGCATGTTTTCAGAGTTGGAACCGGAGGGTTCCTAGAGTTAGAACCGGAAGGTTCACAGAGTTAGAACCAGAGGGTTCATAGAGCAGGGTCCACGGACCCACAGAGTTATAGCCTCGAGTGGCTAATATGTGTTATGTGTGGTATTTTGGGGAACTCACTAAGCTTCGTGCTTACAGTGTTTTGTTTTATGTGTTTCAGGTTTCTTTCAGGATCACGGGACGGCACCGGCTTGATTGTACACACCAGAAAAAGAGTCATGTTTTGAGGATCCTGGTTTACTAAGCAAGTGAAAATGGAGTTATGATTTGTAATTCGATTATGAATGAGATTTAAAACAAGTGTTTCTAAGAATTAAACGATTATTTTAAAATGAAAAATTTGTTTGAAAATTTTCGGTGTTACAAATACCATGCCTTTCTAGCCCACGTAGTAGACGAGGAACAAGAACCAAAGAACGTTAAAGAAATTCCGGAAGTCTGCAACTTCCCAGACATTTTCCCAGAAGATCTTCCAGGAATTCCACCAGAACGCCAAGTCGAGTTCAGAATCGACTTAATCCCCGGAGCTACTCCAATAGCAAACTCGCCTTACCGTTTAGCCCCAGCTGAGATGCAAGAACTGTCCAGTCAATTAAACGAGCTGCTGAGCAAGGGCTTCATCAGACCGAGCTTCTCACCATGGGGAGCACCGGTCCTATTCATGAAAAAGAAGGACGGATCCTTTCGCATGTGCATTGATTATCAGGAGCTGAACAAACTCACGATCAAGAACCGATATCCCCTACCGCGCATAGACGATCTGTTCGACCAACTACAGGGAGCGAGCTACTACTCAAAGATCGATCTAAGATCTGGTTATCACCAACTGCGAGTACTGGAAGGAGACATCCCCAAAACGGCTTTCTGAACACGCTATGGTCACTATGAGTTTGTAGTAATGCCCTTCGGGTTGACAAATGCTCCAGCAGTGTTCATGGACTTGATGAACCAAGTATGTCGTCCCTTCCTGGATAAATTCGTGATCATGTTCATAGATGATATACTCATCTATTGAAGAAGCCAGGAAGAAAACAGCCAACACCTCCGCCAAGTTTTGGAAACATTGAGGGCAAAGAAGCTTTACGCAAAATTTTCAAAGTGCGAATTTTGGATTCGGGAAGTGGATTTCCTAGGATATGTAGTAAGCAAGGAGGGGATACACGTGGATCCTTCTAAGATCAAGGCAATAGAGAGTTGGATGACTCCAAGAACCCCTACAGAAATCCGACAATTTTTGGGACTCGCCGGGCATTACTGAAGGTTCATACAAAACTTTTCAAAGATTTCCAAGCCACTCACCACCCTAACTCAGAAGAGTGTGACCTTCGACTGGGGAGAAAAACAAAACATCGCGTTTCAGACACTAAAGCGAGCCTTATGTAGTGCGCCCATTCTAGCCTTGCCGGAAGGAACAGAGGACTTCGTGGTCTATTGCGATGCATTAAACCAAGGACTCAAGTGTGTCCTGATGCAACGAGGGAAGGTCATTGCCTACGCCTCAAGATAACTAAAGACGCACAAAGTGAACTACACAACGCACGATCTTGAGCTAGGAGCAGTCGTCTTCACTCTAAAGATATGGAGGCACTACCTCTACGGCACGAAATGTACGATCTTCACCGACCATAAAAGCCTCCAATAGATCCTTAACCAGAAAGAACTCAACATGAGACAAAGATGGTAGGTAGAACTACTAAATGATTATGAATGCGAGATTCGATATCATCCTGGAAAGGCTAACGTGGTGGCCGATGCACTTAGCCAGAAGTAATACTCGGGCCGCAGAGTGAAGTCTTTAACCATGAAAATCCATTCACACCTGTCCACAGAAATCAAGGAAGCCCAAATAGAAGCCTAAACATCTGAAAATGTGGCAGGGGAAGCCTTAAGGGGAATGGATAAGAAGTTTGAGGTCAAGAATGATGGAGTTCATTACTTTATGGATCGGATCTGGACACCGAAGTTTGGCGGATTCAGAGAAGTCGTCATGAATGAAGCCCATAAGACACGATACTCCATACACCCCGGCTCCGATAAGATGTATCTCGACCTCAAGAAATTGTACTGGTGGCCGAACATGAAAGCCGAAATTGCTACCTACGTTAGTAAATGTCTGACGTGCGCCAAAGTCAAGGTAGAATACCAAAAACCCTCAGGATTGTTGCAACAACCAGAAATACCCGAATGGAAGTGGGAACGGATAACCATGGATTTCATAACCAAACTACCCAGGACGGAAAGCGGACTCAACACTATCTGGGTGATCGTCGACAGGTTAACTAAATCAACGCACTTCCTACCGATCAAAGAGACGGATAAATTGGAGAAGCTAATTAGGACATACCTCAGAGAAATTGTACGACTGCATGGTGTGCCCATATCCATTATCTCGGACCAAGATAGTAGATTCACCTCAAGGTTCTGATAGTCACTACAAAAAGCTCTAGGGACAACACTAGACATAGGTACCGCTTAGCACCCACAAACCAACGGCCAGAGTGAGAGAACCATACAAACCCTAGAAGATATGTTGAGATCTTGCGTAATCGATTTTGGCAAAGCATGGGACACCCATCTACCCTTGGTCGAGTTCTCGTACAACAATAGCTTCCACACTAGTATCAAGGTTGCCCCATTCGAAGCCCTCTACGGCCGTAAATGCAGGTCACCTCTGTGCTGGGTCGAAGTGGGGGACACACAACTAGCAAGAGGACAAGCAATAGACAACATGCTCACTGGACCAGAAATTATAAGGGAAACTACGGAGAAGATTGTTCAGATCCGGGAATGTCTGAAAGCATCAAGGGACAGACAAAAGAGTTACGTGGATAAAAGACGGAAGCCCTTAAAATTCCAGGTTGGAGACCGAGTCCTACTAAAAGTCTCGCCCCGGAAGGGATTAATACGCTTCGGAAAGCGTGGGAACCTGAACCCAAGATACATCAGACCATTCAAGATCCTTTCCAGGATCGGTCCAGTGGCTTACAAATTCCGATTAGCTCAGGAACTCCACAACGTACACCCTACCTTTCACGTATCAAACCTAAAGAAGTGCTTGTCCGATGAGACCCTTGTCATCCCTCTAGACGAAATTGCAATAAATGAGAATCTCCAATTCGTAGAAGGACCAGTAGAGATCATGGATCAGGAAATAAAAAGGACTAAACAAAGCCGCATACCTATTGTAAAGGTCTGCTGGAACGCTAAGCGAGGACCTGAATACACCTGGGAACGCGAGGATCAGATGAAACAAAAGTACCCACATCTTTTTCCTAACCTGTAAACTCTATCTTAGATTAAATTTCAGGGACGAAATTCCCCTAACGGGGGGATGATGTGACAACCCTATATTTTTCCAAAAGCAGTGTAACACTCAAAAGTCAAATACAACGAAAACTATTTGGATTCAACGAAATTAACCTAAAAAATGAAGTGTTTAAATATCTAAATTGGGATGCATCAAATGTTAGATATCGTGCCAAGGTTTCAAAAAACATAAAGAACATTCAAAACCGGGTTATATCGAAGAAATTATAACCGCTTGAATATTTACGACACACCGTTAAAACATTATTTAAACGTAAAAAGTGAAATTACAATAAAATACATTTTAGCCTTAAGTATCTAAACAAAAGTTGTAGAGTTTATTAAACTGTAAACATACATAAAAAGATCGCCCAAATTGGACCTCGTATGAAGAAGTTACGAATTTTCTAACTTTCGTAACAGTAGTAGAGGGCTAAAAACTCGAATTGAAGATCGAGCGTTATTTAGCTATCGCAACCTAAATGAAAGTTGAAGGTCTCCACAATAGGAGTAAAATGATAAAAAGACAAACGAAAACCGACGTCGAATAAAGAAACTATGAATTTTTAACGGACTTTAGCAGTCCCGGCCTATTAAAAACATATCATTAAAAATAAACCAAAACTAGCCGACGGAGTCTAAATGAAAGTAGTAGAGCATAATCTCACCTACGCGTGGATATAAAGAACGCGAAAGACGGACCCCGTACGCGAAAGTTACGGAATTTCGAAGACAGAAGCCGGGATTACGTCCAGCGTAATGTAGGAGTACGGCCAGCATACTCAGGTGTAGGGTCGAGTCCCATCGGCTGCAGCTCTACGCCTAGCTAGATTCGAGTCGTAAGCCATGATGCAAAGTTACGCCCAACGTAACGCGTATGCCCAGCGTACTTCGGTGGTACGCCCAGCGTACTCGACTTTCCAGCACTATAAATAGAAGGCTTGAGCTACAGATTTTGACACACCTTCTCAAAACTCTCAATCACTCCCACATACTTTCAAGCACCAAAAGCTGTCCCGATGCCCTCGGTTTCCGCACCCGAGCCCCGATGAAGTTTCTACGCTACCGAGATCCTCGAAGAGCTCGAACACGCAGCTTTCCGCGGTTGAAGTTCTGCTCGTCCCTAGCCCCACTCTCTTCAAACCAAACAAGTGAGTTCATACCCCTACCTTTCAAGTCTTTTCATGTTTTATGGGGGGGGGGGGAATACAAGTAAAAGTATCATTTTATAAACATAAATGTAACGTGTACCTTATTGATTATCGGTACCAACAACTTACTTTATGTATAAAGGGCTAGTATATCATCAAGTTATTTTCAGCAAATGGAACATACTATCTGAAAAACTATAACGGGTATAGTTAGCAAGTTATTCATACATTCTTATGTATACATATTGAAAAATGAAATACTTTCAAACAAAATGAAGTGAAGTCTTTTTTATCGTAAATCTATTTATATTAAGTGATGTGAGATATTCAAACTTCAACGTACTCTTATGTATGCATTTCAAGTCCTGTATTATATACCATAATCTCTTGGAGGGAGAGCGTGATACTTGTGTATAGATCTATACGGGATTGACAACGCCGCACCTAAACTAATAGCTACAGTTAGACCGACAGGTCTGGGGTGACAAATGTCATAACACCACAACACCTGAAGAATGTTGTTACAGGCATTCAGTGTCAATAGTATGGTTATAAGACTCACATGAAAGTATAAAAACAAGTTTGATTTACGAGATTCATATATGCATTCAGTTTTCTACATTATTTTGAGCACAAAGTTTATCTTTATCAGTGAAGTACGAAAAATACTAACGCACTCCAACTTTGGGAACTTTTCAAACTATTTATAGAAAATATTGGATTTTTTGAAAACCTCGTTCATTGATTTGCTACTAAAAGGACATACTTTTCAATACAAAACACTTATGAACTCACCAACTTAATTGTTGACACTTTTTCGAAACCACTTGTATTTCTCACGGAATCAGTAATACAGGTAACCACCAGCTTTTGAAGAAGGAACGCTAAGGACGTTTATTATTAAACCTTTACATCATCATATTGTAATATTCTTTTGGAAATATGTATAACGCAACAATATATGTTTTTATTATATACATGATGGTTGTGTTACTTTCTTTACAATATTCAATTGTTATGGTACTACGTGAAGTCACTCACCCCCGAATGTTTCCGCCATTCTGGTTTGGGGGTGTGACAACCTGCAAGTCTACGGGTGACGAATGTCATACCATTTCGACATCTTCGAGCGTCGTGTTTTTCTAGTTGATCAAGTATGGTTACAATCATATCACATTATACCTTAATTAACAATTGGCTTAAGGTAGTTAGTACAACAGTAGTCACTATAATACAACACTACATTACTTTATTTATTTACCCATTGCATTCACATTGTGATCCTCTTACATAAACGGTAATGTATAAACTATATTTTGTTAATAATAGTCACATTTGGGAGAATTACACACTTTTACAAGAAACAAACATAGAAAACATTTGATGCCTTGGTAGAAGGCTACTTTTAGTAGAAAATATAGGATTTTCTAGGAGATACAAACATTTACTATAGCTTTTACAAACTTATACATCAAACTCTTACAAACATTTTCATACAAGCAATCACACTAAAATGCTTATGAACTCATCAGCTTTAAAGTTGATAAACTCTTTCAAAATAACTTGTATTCTCAGGTCATCAGTAGAAAGGTCCGCAAGATTGCTTGGAATGATGAGCAAGGTCGAGCATCCATCGACCGAGTCATGGAAGATGACGCCAATTTGGGCGTTAACACAGTCCGTCTTCGCCATCTCGAAGAGGCTATAGAAGGGACTAGGAGAGCCAATGAGGCTCTACAGAGAGATTTAGCTGCATCCCAAGCTGAAGTCAGGGAACTTTGAGCTCTCCAAGCAGCATATGAAAGGCGCATGAGAGACATGGAGCGCCGTCTGTCAGAATCAAGGACTCATTCTAGTGGTTCTCGTCATAGATAGAGCCTACTCAACTTTCTCTTTTCGATATAACTTAAGTCTATGTAAACACTCTAGTTTAACTTTCTATCTATGTGAAGACTTTAAATCTGTTAAGTCTTGTTAGGTCGTAGCTCTGTCAAAATTTTCCTATAATGGTTTGATTTAAGGCCTACTTCTAGGTCGTTTTTTCCCAAACCTATTATATTTGTAATACCAGTATTATTGACAGTTATCTAATGTCATGGAAATTATTATCCAAATGCTTTCATCTTTCTAGTACTAGATTTACATTCAATCATACTATTCAATTGTGTTGTTGGGCTATGGAGAGTTAGTCCATGAGTCACTCTCATTATTCTCTCTATTAAACTCTTACCAATATCTCCATCTTTGTGATTTTATAGCTACAAGATGCCTCCGCGTTGATTAGCGAGACACACTACTCCAATAACTCCGAACCAAACTCCTCCTCCTCAATACAACCCAGCAGCTATCCAAGCTGCTGTTAATGTGTGACAACCCGAAATTTCCATTTTGTACGAACATTATCTATTCAATAGAAGCTAGTCCAGTTTCAATGAATTTCAGACTATTCCGAATAAGTTTGTGTACATTAGGGTCTACATTTAAGGAGTTATCAGGAGAGTGGATGCTCATGGGTTTGTGAAACTTGAGCATTCCAACACTTCATCATGTTAGAGTCCAATTCCAGAATAAAATATTTCTGCCAAAATATTTCAGGACTATAAATAGAATTCTGAACTAAATTCATTCATTATTCACATTTCCATCTAGATAAAAGTCATTTTCTCTCTCACGGATCTTCGGGTTTTTATCCCAAATCGTGAGTCTACTTTCCTAGATGTGTTTTAATACTTGTTATATGCTTAATAACATTCTTTACATGACTAAAATGTGAGATCCGGGAGTTTACCGCCCAAGAACGTTCTTGGGGAGTAAACTCCAAAATGGAGCTTTAAGGCTATCTAGTCCCATTTCCTTGTTAGGTATCTAGTTTAGGACATTGTGTATGATCATTTGAGACTAGAAATCAATCAAGAACACATAGTTTTAGGAGTTTACGGCCCAAGAGCTTCTTGGACCGTAAACACCTTTTTCAAGGGCTTAAACTGCCCTAAACACCCCCTAAGGCTTTAGAATTTAACTCTCTATTACTTATAGCTTGAATGGGGAGTAAAACACATCAAAATCACCCCTTAAAGGGAGTTTACAGCCAAGGAATAACTCTTGGGACGTAAACTCCAAGTAAAGGCACCAAAGTGTGCCTAAAGTCCCCTTTAGCCTAAATCAAAAGTCTAGAAATTATCCTTTGTGTGCAAGAGGCTTAAATGAATTAAAACACCCACCCCATAGGAGTTTACGGCCGTAAACTCTAGGGGATATGGTCTTTAGGCCGTAAAATCCTTAAAGGAGCATTCTAAGGCCCTAAACTACCTAAAGGATTAAACCAGAAATGCTAGGCTTATTCTAGAAATCTTTTAGCACCTTAAAACACCCAAAACCACCAAGAGTGGAGTTCACGGCCGTAAAATCAAGGGTTTACGACCGTAAACTCCAATGGTGGGGTTTGTTGGGTAGTAAACTCTTATTCTAGGTTCTTGGAAGCTTTAAACCCCTATAGCTTGTCCCATAACAACTTAGATGCAACCATTAGGACCTATAACACTTATACAAAGTGTTTACATGTTCCTAAGGGTCCCAACTTATTTTATTAAGTTATGATTTGGCTAATTAGTTATATATATGCTCATTATATGATAACTAGGCTCATGCCTGTGACCAAGTCTCCGTTTGCCACATAGCACGGTATCCGATACTACAATCCAATCCACTCACCACAGGTGAGTTCATACCCCTTTAATTAACGTTTGAAATGCTTTTAAATGTTTTAAATACTTTATGGGGGGATACAAGTTAACTACTTATAGTTATTGCATCAATCACTTGTCATTGCATTAATCACATGTGATTAATAACTAGAAAACCAATGATTTATTCAATGTTCCAACTGTTTATCAAATTGTTTTACTTCAAAATGTTTTAAAAACTGTTCTACTTATCAAACGCTTTTATTAAACTTTAGTTTATTCCTTATAAATTGCATGCCCATATATGTATATATATATAAGAAATGTTTAAAGGGCTTAGGAAGGCCATCCGCCCTATTTTCTTTTTCTCGATTTGGATGTGGTTTGGTGGGATTTCGGGTAACCGTCCGAAGGTCGTTTCAATATTAGTTATATATCAAATATACATATATAGACATAAAAGTACTTCCATATTCATACTTATCAGTACATCATTAGTAAGTTACCATCGGGGTAACACAGGATCATATACAACTATACTAGAAAGAGAAGATATACAACTATACTAGAAAGAGAACATATATAACTATACTAGAAAGAGAACATATACACCTATACTAGAAAGAGAAAATATACAACTATACTAGAAAGAGAACATATACAACGATATTAGAACAAGTAACATTACATTACATATACATGAACACGTTAACAATTGTGATCCAATGTGTCAGAGCATGCCTTAAATATCATGGCCCGAGCTGTAGCCTGAATTCTCTTGAAGGGAGAGCGTGAGTTTGCCTATAGATCTGTACTGGATTGACTATCCTACACCTTGCTGCTAGCTACAGCCGGACCTGCAGGTCTACGGGTGCCAAACGTCATTCCGTTATTACGACCATTCATTATGTTGTTGTTACCAGTCGATAGCATGGTGCGATTTATCACATTATACCTTAATATAAATCCGGTTTAAGGTAGTTAGTACAGCAGTAGTTCCTATAATACAAAACTACAGTACTACAATGATTTACCCATTACATATTTTTAGTGATAACCTCACTTCAACATTAATGTACAAACTATATTGGTTAAATGATAGTTACACTTGGGAAATTACACACTTTTACAACAAACGAGTATACAAAACAGCTAAGCCTTGGTAGAAGGCTTCTTTAATAGAAAATATAGGTTTTTCTGAGAAATTCAAACTTTTACAAACACTTACTTACATTTTACAAACTTATACTTGAGACAGGTTCAAACATTTTTGATAACAAACATTGACACTAAAATACTTATGAACTCACCAGCTTAATGCTAATAAACTCTTTCAAAATAACTTGTATTCTCAGGTCATCAGTAGACAGGTACCGAGGCCAGCTTTTGAGAAGATGGAGTCATCCAAGACTCATCTTATTATTTTGATTTACATTATTTTGGTGTCTATAACTATACAGAACACGCTTGTATTAAAATTATATATTTAATGCAATGGATGATGTTGTTTGCTTATTTACATTTACTGTGTTGTGATACTTTACATGACGTCCTCCGCCCCAGAACGTTTCCGCCGTTCTTGGTTTTGGGGTGTGACAGATTGGTATCAGAGCATTGTTTATAGTGAATCAAGTATATCAACCCATAAAAGATATACTAAACTATAAACCCAATAGGGATTAAAGCACTCTGACCAAGAGTCTATACTTTAAATATTAAAATATTTAATTAAGTAGACTAGTCTGCATTCATACTAAAATCAGTGTCACAATAACAAGAACAAAAGTATTACGATTGTTAAATATCACAAGTGAGCTCGGGGATGTATGGTCAGTCCTGGGAATGGCATAGCTTGATCAACTATGTTGGTCCTAGGAGTGATTAGCATATGCCCTAGAATGTTTGTGATGTGTTAACAAGTCTAAAAACGTACCAACAATACCATAAGAAGATCAGTAGAACTTAAATTTAAAATACTATAGGTGTATTTTGTACTACTAGTTACATGTATACTATATTCTTATACCTTTCTTATCGCGTAGATTTAAATGGCTGGATTCCATCACAGCAACCCGTACTTTCCAAATGAAGGCAATGCCGGGTGGATCGAAGAAGAGCCCGAAGATGACCATCCAATCCCTTTGGATGATCACCTTGTAGAAGGCTTTTCTGATGGATCTGACTCCGAGCCTGAAGTCAACAACCTACCGCTAGTAGGTCAAGCCCCGAACAACAATCCCCGACCAGCTTTTCTAGGTCCTACTCCCTTGTGGGCAACCAACTTGAATCGCTGGAGTGATGAACATGGTCAACCCTTACCATACTTTGGGGACCGAACCTTTTACAACGTCAGTGATGGTGGCTCTGCTGACTGAGCTCTGCCCGTCATTATCCGTAGAATAGCTCGTAATGTGGAACAAGGTCGAGCAGCCATCGACCGGGTCATGGAGATTGATGCCAACTCTGGTGTCAATACAGTCTGCATCCGCCGTCTTGAAGAAGACATGGAATGGACCCGGAGAACCAATGAAACCCTACAGCAACAGCTGGCTGCCTCCCGAGCTGAAGTCGTGGAACTTCAAGCCCGTCAGAGCGCTTAGGATCGACACCTTCAAGAGGTGTTTCGTCAAGTGTCAGACCTCAGGGCTCGCCCGAGGAATCCCCATCGCCGTTAGATGATGTCTAGTACATCTCTGTCTTTTGGTTAAGGAATAGCCTTTAACATCTGTGCTCTAAGTAGCACTTGTCTGTAAAATAATCCTAACTTTCAGTACTCTAATTAGGAATCTAAGAGCTGTCAAATTTTCTGTATGGTATGATGTAAGACCTACTGTTAGGTCGATTTTCCCTACACTTATTACATCAGTAGTACCAGTATTATTGAAATCTATACACTTGTGTTTTCCTACTAATATTCCTTGTTGTGATCTCAAATACTCATTCAACTGTTGGGCTATGGTTAGTTAGTCCATGTGTCACTCTCACGTTGCTTACAAATTGATTCTTACCATTTTCTTATCTTTATAAACTTATAGCTGAAAGATGCCTCCTCGCAAATCTCCCAGGAATAACCCTGCACCTCCACCGCCTCCTCCGCCTCCGGTCATCGATACTGCCGCCCTGAATGCTGCTATAGCTGCAGCAGTGGCAACTGCCATGGCTCAGTATCACTCATCTGATGCCAGCAGAGATGGAACCCCTATCGAATCAACTCCGGTTAAAACCCCTGTGCGCTCGAGAGGGTGCTCCTACAAGGATTTCACCAACTGCAAGCCGAAGTCCTTTCATGGGACCGGCGGAGTCATTGCCCTCTCGCAATGGTTCGAGAAGACTGAATCAGTCTTCGAAATCTGTTCATGCCCTGCTGCGAGCAAAGTCAAATATGCCGCATGCACCTTTGAGGGAAACGCCCTAACGTGGTGGAACGGCCACGTTAAAGCTCTAACTCTCGTTGTGGCCAATGACATGGGCTGGGAAACGATGAAGGACCTCATGGTTGAGGAGTACTGCCCGAGGGGCGAAGTCCAGAAGTTGGAGCAGGAACTTTGGAACCTGACCATGAAGGGCACCAACGTGATCGCTTATACTGCCCGATTCAGCGAATTGGTGGCCCTCTGCCCCAATATGGTTCCCACTGAAGGGAAAAAGATCGAACGGTACATATGGGGGCTACAGCTGCCGTATCAGGGGAATGTCCTAGCATCAAACCCCACTACCTTCGACAGTGCCAAGCGATTGGCACAGCGACTCATTGAACATGGAGTCAAAACCCCTGCAACAACAACCACCCTAGCCATCTCGGAACCCTCCAAACCCGCTGACACCAAGCGGAAGTTCTGGGATGACAAGAAGAAGTAGCGAGCTGCCAAGAAGCAGCAAATCGTGGCAGTGCATGCCGCGGTAACCCCTGCTGCTGTCACTGCTCCGATGAAGCAGTATGCTTGAAGTTTGCCTAAGTGCAACAAATGCAACTTCCACTACAATGGCCCCTGCCGTGAAATGCAGTGTTCTAACTGCAACAGGAAAGGACACACCGTCCATTTCTGTATGTTCCCGGCACAACCGATCACCCAAGTCCCCGGCTCTGGCGCGAGCCCAACCTGTTATGGATGTGGTGAAACAGGCCACTTTAAGAGGGACTGCCCCAAAGCGAAGAATGCTGGAGGAGCAGGGAGGGTACTAGCTAGAGGCCACGGGGAAGCAGTTGCTGACCCGACAATGGTGACTGGTACGTTCCTCCTTGATAACTCCTATGCATGCATTCTGTTCGATAGTGGAGCGAAGCGAAGCTTCGTAAACCATAAATTTACTCGCATGCTTAAGCAACAACCACACACACTTAAGGAACAATTCATAGTAGAAATGGCTAATGGAAAAACTGAAAGTACGAATAGCATATACTTAGGTTGTATCCTAACTCTAGATAACCATTCATTCCCAATCGACCTCATGCCGGTCTCAATAAAAAGCTTCGACATTATTATCGGCATGGATTGGTTAAGTCTTCATCGCGCCGACATCATGTGCTACGAGAAACTCTTATAGTCTACGGCGACAAACCTGCTACGAGTCTTCGCATCATATCAAGTATTCAAGCCCAGAAATATCTGCGCAAAGAATACCACGCCTTCCTTGCTCACGTCGTCGACACGAACCTCGAAACGAAAGAACTAAAGAACATCCCAGTAGTGAGCGACTTCCCCGACATTTTCCCAGAAGAGCTACCTGGATTACCTCCGCAACGACGGGTTGAGTTCAGAATCGACTTAGTCCCAGGAGCTACCCGAGTAGCCAAGTCGCCCTACCGTTTAGCACCAGCTGAGATGCAGGAACTCTCTGGTCAAGTTAATGAACTGCTCAGCAAGGGCTTTATAAGACCAAGTTTCTCACCTTGGGGAGCACCGGTTTTGTTCGTTAAGAAGAAAGACGGATCATTCCGTATGTGTATCGACTACAGAGAACTCAACAAACTGACGGTCAAGAATCGTTACCCTCTACCTCGCATAGATAATCTATTCGACCAACTGCAAGGGGCGAACTATTTTTCTAAGATTCATCTGAGATCCGGATATCACCAATTACGAGTGCTAGAGGAGGATGTGCTGAAGACAGCCTTCCGAACTCGTTACGGACACTACGAGTTCGTGGTGATGCCATTCGGATTGACCAATGCGCTCGCAGTCTTCATGGATCTGATGAATAGAGTATGTCGACCTTACTTGGATCAGTTTGTCATCCTTTTCATTGACAACATCCTGATCTACTCCCGAAGTAAGGAAGAGCATGGAGACCATCTGCGACAAGTTTTAGGGACATTACGAAAGGAGAAACTTTATGCGAAGTTCTCGAAATGTGAATTTTGGATCCTAAGAGTCGAATTCTTAGGGCACGTGGTAAGTGAATAGGGAATCCACGTGGACCCATCCAAAATTAAAGCCATTAAGAACTGGTCAGCACCTAAGACGCCTACTGAAATTCGTCAATTTCTAGGTCTCGCTGGCTACTACCGTAGATTCATTCGGAACTTCTCCCGAATAGCGAAACCTCTTGCAACCCTAACCCAGAAAGGCGTTGCCTTTGACTGGGAAGAGAAACAAGAGAGAGCGTTCCAAATGCTCAAGAGAGCCTTGTGCACCGCGCCAATACTATCCCTTCCCGAAGGAATAGAAGACTTCGTAGTCTATTGCGATGCATCAAATCAAGGGCTCGGGTGTGTTCTGATGCAGCGAGGTAAGGTCATCACCTACGCCTCGAGACAGTTAAAGACACACCAGGTTAACTACACTACCCACGATCTTGAACTAGGAGCAGTGATGTTTGCTCTGAAGATTTGGAGACATTACTTGTACGGAACGAAAAGAACTATCTTTACCGACCACAAGAGTTTAAAACACATTTTCGATCAGAAGGAGCTCAACATGAGACAACAATGGTGGGTCGAGCTACTCAGTGATTACGAATGCCATATTCGTTATGATCCAGGTAAAGCCAACGTAGTAGCAAACGCCCTAAGTCGGAAGGAATATTCTGGTCGCAAAGTCAAGTCATTATCAATAACCATCCATTCACACTTGTCTAAGCAAATTTAGACGGCTCAACTTGAAGCCATGAAACCTGAAAATGTGACGAGTGAATCCCTTAGAGGAATGGACAAGAATTTAGAAGCCAAGGGTGACGGAGCCTTATATTTCATGAACCGGATCTGGACACCGAAACACGGTGGTTTCCGAGACTTGGTCATGACCGAGGCGCACAACACTCGGTATTCCGTCCACCCAGGTTCAGATAAGATGTATTTGGATATTAAAAAGCTATACTGGTGGCCTAATATGAAAGCAAAGATTGCTACCTTCGTAAGTAAATGCCTTAGTTGCGCAAAGGTTAAGGTCGAGTACCAGAAGCCCTCTGGTTTACTGCAACAACCAGAGATTCCAAAATGGAAGTGGGAGCGGATCATTATGGATTTCATAACCAAGTTGCCCAAGACAACGGGTGGACTTGATACCATATGGGCCATCGTTGATAGATTGACCAAGTCTGCACACTTCCTACCTATCAAAGAAACTGACAAGATGGAGAAACTTACGAGAACATACATTAGGGAAATCGTACGGCTACATGGTGTTCCTATGTCCATTATCTCCGATAGAGATAGTAGGTTCACCTTAAGATTCTGGCAATCACTACAATGTTCCCTAGGAACAAGACTGGACATGAGCACAACCTACCATCCACAAACCGACGGACAGAGTGAGAGGACCATCCAAACATTGGAAGAGATGTTGCGAGCCTGTGTGACTGACTTTGGAAAGGCATGGGATACTCATTTACCCCTTGTCGAATTTTCCTATAATAACAGTTACCACACGAGCATCAAGGCTGCTCCATTCGAAGCACTCTATGGCCGAAAGTGCAGATCCCCTCTGTGCTGGGCTGAGGTGGGTGATACCCAATTAGCCAGGGGGCAAGCTTCCGACAGTACTCTCACCGATCCGGAAATCATTCAGGAAACAACAGAGAAAATCGTTCAGATCCGTGAACGATTGAAAGCCTCTAGAGACCGACAGAAGAGCTACGTTGATAAACGAAGAAAACCTTTGGAATTTCAGGTAGGAGACCGAGTCCTTCTCAAAGTCTCACCCAGGAAAGGCTTGATACGCTTCGGCAAGCGTGGGAAGCTTAATCCAAGGTACATAGGGCCTTTCAAGATTCTTGCAAGAGTCGGCCCCGTAGCTTACAAACTCGACCTACCCGACACACTTCATAACGTACATTCTACATTCCACGTATCTAACTTGAAAAAGTGTCTATCCGACGAGACTCTTGTAATCCCACTCGACGAGATCGAGATCAATGAGAGCCTCAACTTCGTGGAAGAACCGGTAGAGATCATGGACCGTGAGGTCAAGTAGACGAAGCAAAGTCGTATCCCTATAGTGAAGGTTCGCTGGAACGCCAAGCGAGGACCGAAATTCACTTGGGAACGTGAGGATCAGATGAAACTGAAATACCCTCATCTTTTCGCTTAATTGTTCTAACTTCATATTCGCTTAAATTCTAATTTCGGGATGAATTTCCTACTAACGGGGGGATGATGTGACAACCTAAAATTTCCATTTTGTACAACATTATCTATTCAATAGAAGCTAGTCCGGTTTCAATGAATTTCAGACTTTTCCGAATAAGTTTGTGTACATTAGGGTCTACATTTAAGGAGTTATCAGGAGAGTGGATGCTCATGGGTTTGTGAAACTTGAGCATTTCAACACTTCATAATGATAAAGTCCAATTCCAGAATAAAAATATTTTCTGCCAAAATATTCCAGGACTATAAATAGATTTATGTAGTAAATTCATTCATTATTCACATTTACATCTAGAGAAAAGTCATTTTCTCTCTCACGGATCTTCAGGTTTTTATCCCAAATCGTGAGTCTACTTTCCTAGATGTGGTTTAATACTTGTTATATGCTTAATAACATTGTTTACATGTCTAAAATGTGAGATCCGGGAGTTTACCGCCCAAGAACGTTCTTGGGGAGTAAACTCCAAAATGGAGCCTTAAGGCTATCTAGTCCCATTTCCTTGTTAGGTATCTAGTTTAGGACATTGTGTATGATCATTTGATACTAGAAATCAATCAAGAACACATAGTTTTAGGAGTTTACGGCCCAAGAGTGTCTTGGACCGTAAACACCTTTTGCAAGGGCTTAAACTGCCCTAAACACCCCCTAAGGCTTTAGACTTTAACTCTCTATTACTTATAGCTTGAATGGGGAGTAAAACACATCAAAATCACCCCTTAAAGGTAGTTTACGGCCAAGGAATAACTCTTGGGTCGTAAACTCCAAGTAAAGGCACCAAAGTGTGCCTAAAATCCCCTTTAGCCTAAATCAAAAGTCTAGAAATTATCCTTTGTGTGCAAGAGGCTTAAATGAATTAAAACACCCACCCCATAGGAGTTTATGGCCATAAACTCTAGGGGATATGGTCTTTAGGCCGTAAACTCCTTAAAGGAGCATTCTAAGGCCCTAAACTACCTAAAGGATTAAACCACAAATGCTAGGCTTATTCTAGAAATCTTTTAGCACCTTAAAACACCCAAAACCACCAAGAGTGGAGTTCACGGCCGTAAACTCAAGGGTTTACGACCGTAAAATCCAAGGGTGGGGTTTGTTGGGTAGTAAACTATTATTCTAGGTTCTTGGAAGCTTTAAACCCCTTTAGCTTGTCCCATAACAACTTAGATGCAACCATTAGGACCTATAACACTTATACAAAGTGTTTACATGTTCCTAAGGGTCCCAACTTATTTTATTAAGTTATGATTTGGCTAATTAGTTATATATATGCTCATTATATGATAACTAGGCTCGTGCGTGTGACCAAGTCTCCATTTGCCACATAGCACGGTATCCGATACTACAATCCAATCCACTCACCACAGGTGAGTTTATACCCCTTTAATTAACGTTTGAAATGCTTTTAAATGTTTTAAATACTTTATGGGGGGATACAAGTTAAATACTTATAGTTATTGCATCAATCACATGTGATTGCATTAATCACATGTGATTAATAACTAGAAAACCAATGATTTATTCATTGTTCCAACTGTTTATCAAACTGTTTTACTTCAAAATGTTTTACAAACTCTTTTACTTATCAAATGCTTTTATTAAACTTTAGTTTATTCCTTATAAATTGCATGCCCATATATGTATAGATATATAAGAAATGTTTAAAGGGCTTAGGAAGGCCATCCGCCCTATTTTCTTTTTCTCGATTTGGATGTGGTTTGGTGGGATTTCGGGTAACCGTCCGAAGGTCGTTTCAATATTAGTTATATATCAAATATACATATATAGACATAAAAGTACTCCCATATTCATACTTATCAGTACATCATTAGTAAGTTACCATCGGGGTAACACAGGATCATATACAACTATACTAGAAAGAGAACATATACCACTATACTAGAAAGAGAACATATACAACTATACTAGAAAGAGAACATATACAACTATACTAGAAAGAGAACATATACAACTATACTAGAAAGAGAACATATACAACGATACTAGAACAAGTAACATTACATTACATATACATGAACACGTTAACAATTGTGATCCACTGTGTCGGAGCATGCCATAAATGTCATGGCTCGAGTTGTAGCCAAAATTCTCTTGAAGGGAGAGCGTGAGTTTGCGTATAGATCTATACTGGATTGACTATCCTGCACCTTGCTGCTAGCTACAGCCGGACCTGCAGGTCTGCGGGTGCCAAACGTCATTCCGTTATTACGACCATTCATTATGTCGTTGTTACCAGTCGATAGCATGGTACAATTTATCACATTATACCTTAATATAAATCCGGTTTAAGGTAGTTAGTACAGCAGTAGTTCCTATAATACAAAACTACAGTACTACAATGATTTACCCATTACATATTTTTAGTGATAACCTCACTTCAACATTAATGTACAAACTATATTGGTTAAATGATAGTTACACTTGGGAAATTACACACTTTTACAACAAACGAGTATACAAAACAGCTAAGCCTTGGTAGAAGGCTTCTTTAATAGAAAATATAGGTTTTTCTGAGAAATTCAAACTTTTACAAACACTTACTTACATTTTACAAACTTATACTTGAGACAGGTTCAAACATTTTTGATAACAAACATTGACACTAAAATACTTATGAAATCACCAGCTTAATGCTGATAAACTCTTTCAAAATAACTTGTATTCTCAGGTCATCAGTAGACAGGTACCGAGGCCAGCTTTTGAGAAGATGGAGTCATCCAAGACTCATCTTATTATTTTGATTTACATTATTTTGGTGTCTATAACTATACAGAACACGCTTGTATTAAAATTATATATTTAATGCAATGGATGATGTTGTTTGCTTATTTACATTTACTGTGTTGTGATACTTTACATGACGTCCTCCGCCCTGAACGTTTCCGTCGTTCTTGGTTTTGGGGTGTGACATAATGCGACTGTTACTGCAGCTTTAGCACAATTCACCTCGACCGGTACTAGTGGGAGTGAAACTTATGTGCCTCCCATGGTTGTCAAAGATCCAGTGCACTCTAGAGTGTGCTCATACAAGGACATCACCAGCTGCAAATCCTGGGCCTTCAATGGAACTGCCAGAATCATTTCCCTCTCGCAATGGTTCGCAAAGACAGAATCGATCTTCGAGATTTGCTCCTGTCCGGAAGGAAGCAAGGTAAATTTATCGCCTGCACCTTCGCGGACCGAGCGCTGACATGGTTGAATAGCCATGTCAAATCACTATCCTTTATAGTGGCAAATGATATAGGCTGGGAAGCTCTGAAGGAGCTCATGATCGAAGAATACTGCCCGAGGGGCGAAGTTCAAAAGCTGGAGCAAGAGCTCTGGAGCCTAACCATGAAGGGCTCTGACATAGTTTCTTACACTGCCCGATTCAGTGATCTGGTAGCGCTATGTTCGGGAATGGTCCCTTCTAAAGCAAAGAAGGTGGAGAGGTATATCTGGGGGTTGGTGCCTCCATTTCAGGGGAATGTACTTGCTTCAAACCCCACTACCTTCGATAGTGCCAAGTGATTGGCACAACGGCTCATTGACCATGGGGTCCGTACCCCGTTAACAACAACAACCCTGGCCATCTCAGAACCCTATAAAGCCGCTGACAACAAGCAGAAGTTCTGGGAAGACTAGAAGAAGAAGAAGAATGTTGCACAGGAGGCTTCCAAAAAGCAACAGGTCATGGCGGTTCACACTATGGTAGCACATGCCGTTGCTACTCCGGAAACGCAGTACGCGGGGAGTTTGCCGAAGTGCAACAAATGTAGTGTCCACCATACTGGACCCTGCCGAGAAATGCAGTGCTCTAACTGCAACAGGAAGGGGCACATTGCCCATTTTTGCAAAGCTCCGGGAACGCCAATCAACCAAGTCCCCGGTACTGTTTTGGGCCAAGCTTGCAACGGTTGTGGCGAGGTGGGCCACTAAAAAAGAAACTTCCTGAACGTAGGGAATGCCGGTGGAGTGGGGAGAGTTTTGGCTATAGGCCACGAGGAAGCAGTTGCCGACCCCATAGTGGTCACTGGTACGTTTCTCCTCGATAACTCTTATGCATGTATACTGTTTGATAGTGGAGCGGAGAGGAGTTTCGTGAACCAAAAATTTGCTCACTTACTTAAGCAAAAATCACGAGCACTTAAAGAACCGTTCACCATAGAAATGGCTAACGGAAAGACTAAGAGCACTAGCAGTATATACATAGGATGTACTCTAACTCTAGATAGCCATTCATTTTCAATCGACCTCATGCCGTTCCCAATTAAAAGTTTCGACATCATTATCGGCATGGATTGGTTGAGTCTTCATCGTGCCGGCATCATGTGTTATGAAAAAGCTGTTCGCTTTAATCTGTCGTCTGGTGAAACTCTAGTAGTCTATGGCGACAAACCCGGCACGAACCTTCGTATCATCTCGAGTATTCAAGCCTAGAAGTACTTGCAAAAGGAATGTCGCGCATTCCTTGCTCATTTTGTCGATGTGAGCCAAGAAACGAAGGACATTAAGAACATTCTAGTAGTACGTGATTTTCTCGACATCTTTCCAGACGAACTTCGAGGATTACCTCCACAACGTCAAGTCGAGTTCAGAATCGACTTAGTTCCATGGGCTACCCCAGTAGCCAAATCGCCTTATCGTCTAGCACCTACGGAGATCCAAGAACTGTCCGGTCAACTTAACGAACTGCTCAACAAGGGCTTTATAAGACCAAGCTTCTCACCCTGGGGAGCTCCGGTCTTGTTCGTCAAGAAGAAAGACGGATCGTTTCGCATGTGCATCGACTACAGAGAACTAAACAAACTTACCATTAAGAATCGTTACCCTCTGCCTCACATAGACGATTTTTTCGACCAACTTCAAAGGGCGAACTACTTTTCAAAGATAGATCTGAGATCTAGGTATCACCAGTTACGAGTGCTCACGGAGGATGTTCTGAAGACAGCCTTCCAAACTCGTTACGGACACTACGAGTTTGTAGTGATGATATTCGGACTGACTAATGCGCTCGCATTATTAATGGATTTAATGAATAGGGTATGTCATCCTTACTTGGATCAGTTTGTCATTGTCTTCATAGATGACATACGTATCTACTCTCGTAGTAACGAAGAGAATAGTAAGCATCTACGACAGATCTTGGAGACATTACGATCAGAGAAGCTCTACGCAAAGTTCTCTAAATGCGAGTTTCGGATTAGAAGAGTCGAATTCCTGGGTCACATCGTTAGTGAAGAAGGAATTCATATGGACCCTTACAAAATCAAAGCCATTGAGAACTGGCTAGCACTGAAGACGCCTACAGAAAATCGCCAATTTCTAGGCCTCGCTGGCTACTACCACAGGTTCATACAGAACTTCTCATAGATTGCGAAACCTCTTACGACTTTGACCCTGAAGGGCGTGGCGTTTGACTGGGAAGAGAAATAAGAGAAAGCGTTCCAAACGCTAAAACGAGCCTTATGCACCGCACCTATACTATCTATCCCAGAAGGAATAGAAGACTTCGTGGTCTATTACGATGCATCCAATCAAGGGCTCCGCTGTGTCCTGATGCAACGAGGTAAGGTCATCGCCTATGCCTCAAGACAACTAAATATACTCGAGGTCAACTACACCACACACGATCTTGAGCTAGGAGTAGTTGTGTTTGCTCTAAAGATCTGGAGACACTATCTGTATGGTACGAAAAACACTATCTTTACAGACCACAAGAGCCTAAAACATATATTCGAATAGAAGAAGCTCAACATGAGGCAACGACGGTGGGTCAAGCTACTCAGTGATTACAAATGCGAAATTCGTTATTTTCCTAGCAAGGATAACAGTAGTAGCTGACGCCCTAAGTCGGAAAGAATACTCTGGTCGTTGAGTCAAATAATTGGCTATGACTATCCACTCACACTTGTCCACACAAATTAAGGAGGCTCAGCTAGAAGCTTTAAAACATGAAAGTGTGGCGAGTGAATCCCTGAGAGGGATGGATAAGAATTTTGAAGTCAAGGGTGGCGGAGCATTATACATCATGGATCAGATCTGGATACTGGAACACGCTGGTTTTAGAGACTTGGTCATGACCGAAGTACACAGAACTCATTATTCTGTCCACCCAGGTTCAGATAAGATGAATCTGGATCTTAAAAAGTTATACTGGTGGCCTAACATGAAAGCAGAGATTGCTACCTTCGTGAGTAAATGCCTTACTTGCACAAAGGTTAAGGTTGAGTACCAAAAACCATCAGGTTTACTTCAATAACCGGAGATACCTGAATGGAAGTGGGAGCAGATCACAGTGGATTTCATAACCAAGTTTCCCAAGACAACCGGTGGTCTTGATACCATTTGGGTAATCGTAGACAGGTTAACCAAGTCCGCACACTTCCTACCTATCAAGGAAAATGACAAGATGGAGAAGCTAACTAGAACATACATTAGAGAGATAGTACGACTGCACGGTGTTCCCATATCCATTATCTCTGATAGAGATAGTAGATTCACTTCGAGGTTCTGGCAGTCGCTACAAAGTTCCCTTGGAACGAGGCTGGACATGAGTACAACCTACCATCCGTAGGCCGACGGACAAAGTGAGAGGATTATTCAAACATTGGTAGACATGTTGCGAGCCTTTATGATGGACTTTGGAAAGACATGGGATACTCACTTACCCCTTGTCGATTTCTCGTACAACAATAGTTATCACACGAGTATAAAGGTTGCTCCATTTGAAGCCCTTTATGGCCAGAAGCGAAGATCCCCTCTTTGCTGGGCTAAGGTGGGCGACACACAGTTAGCTAAAGGATGAGTTCCTGACAGAACTCTCACAGGTCCAGAGATCATTCAGGAAACGACAGAGAAGATCGTTCAAATCCGTGGACGATTGAAAGCCTCTAGAGACCGACAGAAAGCTATGCAGACAAGAGAAGGAAACCTTTGGAATTCCAGGTTGGCGATCGTGTTTTATTGAAGGTCTCACCCTGGAAGGGCTTGATATGCTACGGAAAGCATGGAAAGCTAAATCCAAGATACATAGGGCCTCTCGAGATTCTCGCTAGAATCGACCCTGTAGCTTACAAACTCAATCTACCGCGCAGACTTAGTAATGTACATTCTACATCCCACGTCTCGAACTTGAAAAAGTGTATGTATGACGAGACTCTTGTATTCCTACTTGACGAAATTGAGATCAACGAGAGCGTGAATTTCATGGAAGAACCTGTAGAGATCATGGACCAAGAGGTTAAGCGGACGAAGCAAAGTCGTATCCCGATAGTGAAGGTTTTCTAGAACACCAAGCGAGGACCTGAATTCACACTACTAGAAAACTACCCATTAATGATGCGCAAACAATGACACGCAGTGATTTACGATACGCGTTTGTGTGCGTCCTAAAAATAACGTCCGTTTAAAAAAAAAAGGATAGAGGATACGCATTTTTGGGTGCCCTAAAATTAATGTCCAATGAAAAAATTAAACACACGGAGGGCACCTATGTTAATATGAGTGTCGTGTAGAGATGTCGCTTTATATTTTATTTAATGAAACACGCGTTTTCTTCTTTCGCAGCTTGGGGGAAAATGAAAATCACAAAATTTTGAAAGTCCGCCATTTTATCCTCTACCTTGTTTCCATCGATGTTCTCTCTCACTGATTAATACCCAAAAAAAACCCTACTATCATCACCACTCTCTTTTCTCGCACAACTAAAATCTTCACGGGTTCTTTAATTTCACTCTTGGGTTATTTGATGGCTCTTGTTTGGTTCATTCCCTATACTGAATCGAGATTCAAAATCTTGCATATGTATTCAGCTTTAAGCAACTGTTATTTCATCCTTCATTCACCTTATCGCCGTTGCATTGCTACCGCCGCCAAATTTCCTCTTCCTTTCTCGCAGTTGCTAGTTATTCCACTACCTTATATGCTTCTACTCGTAACAAGAAAAAGCTAAACTGAAAAGATAATTCCATTACTGGTAATAGTCGTTGAGTTCTAATAGATTCTGTAGTGAAGAAGAGGACTCGATCAGATAAAAAGTTCAATGAGGAGAACTTTCGTCAATTTGGTGACACCGAGAGTCATATTTCGGTGATGCTCGGTGAGGTATTGGAGGTTTTTTTTTCCCGCAAACTTCGGATTTGTTGATTGTACCCTTGGAGTCGTCGATCATTCTTCCGCCGTATGTGAATCTGATACCCCTTTTCTATCTTTTTTATAACATGCTTGATTTTAGAATTCATTTTTTTGTTATTTGGTCTAGGATCCTTTGATAATGTGAAGCCCTAGAATTTGGAAAAGGGTTTTCTCGATTGTACTAATGTCTTTTAGTTCTGATGCTGATGTTTTTTGGGTCCCGATTATGTTACCAGTACTTCTAACCAAGGCAGAAACTACAGTAAATCCAACGCATTCTCATCTTTTTCTTTTTCTAATATTTTGATTTTTTTTAAAAATTTGGATCAGAAATCAGATGCTTGAGCTAGCACTGAGGGTGGGAATCAAAGCACGAGGAGGAACTGGGTATGCTTGAAAAGCATTTTAAAGTTGTATAAGTATGGTTCTTTGTTTTTTCTTGAATTAAATAAGGTTGAGTTTATAAATTAACTAATGTTTTTGTGTATATATTCTTTTTTAGCACATTTCTATGTAAATCCTGCTCGTTTTCTCCAATTCTTGATTCAGAACTTGTACCAGATAGGTTTAGGTTAACTGAAGAAGAGGTCTCAAGAGTCAAACATGTTGTTTCAGAGCTTCTTCAGAAAAAAAGAGATGTTAAAGACTTAGATAACAACAATGTTCATGCGGTGGTGCAACAAGTAGTGAATATAATAGAAGTTGGAGCTGGAGAACTTGAATTTCTTTCTGTTGTTGTTGCTTCCAAATTGCAGAAATTCTTTCTTTTTGCCAATATTGATGTTTAGGGAAGTGTGTTTTTAACGAGTTTGTTGATGTTTGGTGGTGTTTGAGAAAGAGAAGGTTATCTCTATTTGGGCATGCACCTCGAGCTTATATAAATTACCTCTCACATTCATCTTCCAAGTTATGGGGTAGTCAAACAGAATGTCAAAAGAATTCTACATATACCTTAAAAGCTACACTTCATGTCCTGCATATTATCCTTAACTATGGGGTGGAGTTAAATGCTCCCCATGAACCTGCACTTTCAACAGTTCCTTTGTTGGCATGGCAGATAGGTGGGACCCTTTTTTCTATTTTTATATCACAGTAACCTAACCAGTTCTGTTCTAACTACTATTTTTTTCCCTTTTTGTAGGAAGTAACTCCTCAACTATTTGCTCGGTTAAGCTCTCACCATGAAGAAGATGTTAGGAAACAGCTCGAGAGCATTTTGGTCTTGCTGGCAAAACAATCTCCATGGTCGATAATTTATCCAACCCTCGTTGATATTAACACAAGTGAAGAGGATCATTCGATGGAGCTTACACGAATATTGGCATGTTTAGTATGTGTGCCATATTATATATAATTTATGCGCTCTTTGACAATCTATTTGTTAGGATTTGATGCTGACTAACCCAATATTAACCATTATACATGCAGAACAAGCAATATCCAAGATTAGTCCAAGATGTCAAACTCATGATTAAAGAGCTAGAAACTCCACCATGAGTTGATGATCACTAACCCAATATCCACCTCACGTAAAACTGAAACACCTCATAAAATATGGTTCCACAATGAGTAAATGGGACAAATCAAGTCAGCCATTTCAAACTTCAAAACTCCACCATCTGCTATCACACTAGGGGAAGTTTGGAGACCATTGTGTGGGAGTATGGGCGAGATAGTGTATATTTGGGTGGGGCGAACAAGTGGGGAAGATGATGATAACCTATGGCAGATTGTTGGTGATGACTTCATTGTTAGAAAAGGTCTGGAAACAAGCTCTATTGTTCAGGTAATGTGTTAATTTGAAAGAGATTCTAAAAACTAGTTTGCTTGTATCTTCAAGTCCCTATTGCTTATAATATTTTGTATATGAATGATTATGATGAACAGATAATGAAAGAAAATGAAAATAAATTGGATTGAACAAAGGATTTGATAATTCCGATTCCAGAGATGGTGGTCGACAGAAGAAGCCAAAAGTATCTTTTGATTAGGATTGAAATGCTTCAAACTTTTTTGCATCATTATATTTTGCTTAGTGGGTGTGTTTGTTTTGCAGGTTTAGGCTGTTACAGGGGGTAGTGATGGGATTGCAAATAATTTGAATGTACTTGTTCCTGATATGGCATTGGATAGAATCCATCTCTGATTTGAGTTCACCTCTTCAATGACTGAAGAATCCCTCTCTTCATTTTGATCCATCACAGCTCCCTGTGACACACTTACAAATTCGGTTCATCTCTTTGCTTGGTAATATATATTTGCATCTTTGTTTTTTCTATTTGTTATTACTGATCATCTATTTTTATTGTGTGTCTTTTTTGAATTTTTTATAAGTTACCCTGTCTGACTACATATAAATGGAAGGAAGATATCCCAAACTAGATGTCATCCATGTGTTTGTTGAAAGTCCCAAGTGAAATTTTTTGTTATTTTATACATCGTATAGTAGCTAAGTTCAATGTAAAATCTATTTTATCGAGTAAGTTTTATGAGTTTTTTGATGAAAGCTTTAGAGTTTGTTGATGACATAGCTAAACTAATTATGTTCTCTTACTCTTCATCTTTATGAGTTTGTTTATAGGTTCTTATTTTCCCAGATCTTGACACCCACTAGAGAGATTTTTATTAGAGATTAATGAGAAAATAAAGGATCAGATCAAGATCACTTGAACTATACCCAACAGTGAATGATATTCATAATTTTTTTGAAGGGTATGGAATCATTATTGGAATAGATTGTCTAAAGTCTCCCGAAACATGGAAGATCAATGAGATTTCCATGATAAGTTTTCGGTTATGAAGATAAAAAGATCATTGGTTTTTACATATATGTGATATGTTTATTTATTTGTATCCATATCTGTTTTTGAGGCATTATTTATTCGTCAATCTTTTATCACAAAAGTTGCATCAAAGAGAGCCTTAGTACTTGATGGATCTGATATGTGCAAAACCATAAACTAATATTTACTAATTATTTATAAAAATTTAACATAAACTAATTTCTTGTTATATAGGTGGATTGTCTCTGAATATTCAACCATACAAGGCAACTAGAGATAAACAAGTTTCCAACTTTGTCCCTGTAATGTTGGAAAGCTACAATAGATGAAGGCATTGAACTTGTGGATTTTTAAATTTTTGTTACAATAGATGAAGGCAATAAGCATTGAGGTAAGTTTTCTAAATTCAATTTGGTTAAAAAAACTATTTTTCTGCCATTCGTGGAACAAGTTGGAACATGGTCACATCCCTTCACCCCTTTTAGTTATTTCCTACGATTCAGTTGGTAGAAGTTAAGAAAATTACAAGCAAAACTAGTTTGTGGATGTAGGTTATTTAATGGGTGTATGATGTTGGTTGAAGTAATAAAAAATATCACATAAAATTTCAATTATCTATTGCACTAGATGCCAATTGTGAACATAATTTTTTGATAAAATATTAATTAGTTAAAAATTTTAATTGCCTGTTTATTGAAAAAGGTTATAATATGCATTTTTCTACTGATATATAGGTTGGAAATTTAGGCCACATGCCTTTACTACTTTACACTTGTTTAAGCATTTAAAGAGACTTTTCTCTATTTTTTGTGTTTAATTTCATTGTTTTGATGTGTTGATCTATACAGTCATTCTGAAGCCTCATGACTGTATAATGGTGTGTATTTTTCTTTTTTGATTTTTAGGTATTGATATAGATATTGGTTTTAATTAATTTTTTTAAACTCAGGGGCTGGACTTGCCTCATGGAGGACACTTGTCTCATAGATTCATGACACCAAAAAGATGGGTTTCAGGAACATCTAATATATTTTGAATCTATGCCTTATCGTCTTGATGAATCTATAGGTGTTCTTTCTTTTTTTGTTTCCAACAAAATATAATATTTTTATATTAATAAGATATTGATTTTTTTTCTTTCTTTGATAATAATGATATGTATGATTGTTGCACTTGAAAAGATTGCAGCTGCTGTTGGTGATTTTCTGATGATGGATATGGCTCATGCCTCATAGTAATGGACTTGTTGTAGCTTCTATGGTTGGGAATCCTTTTGATTATGGTGATATTGTCACTATTAATTTATAAATCCTTAATTCTAATGTCTGCATACTCATAGAAAGGTGTATGCAGGTATGGTATGTAGCATTTTGGGACGAAACTACCCTTGAAGCACAAGAAGCTCATGGACATGTATTTAATGAGGATGGTTTTATTAGGAAGTGGAAAATTGTGATTGTTAGAATTCCCTTTGGAGATCAAAGATTGAATGGAAAAATCTTAAAGGTAAACAAGTTGTTTCTTATTTACTAAAAGGAAATGTACCCTATTTAATTGATTATAGTAGGCAATAATCAATCTACAAGACACTCATCACATTTTATATCAAATAAACTTCCAATACTTTTCATATATATCATAATATAATGTTTTTTTAAGAATGGTTAGTCGAATAGAAAACTAAACAACTTGAAAAATAAGAAAGAGATAGCTAATTAACTATCTAACACTTTAAATTAAACAGAAAAATTTAATTAACTTAAAGTTCCAACTAAATATTTAATATTTGTAAACTCATATATAATCTTGTATAGATGCTATCTTATAAACTATAGAAAACAATCTTTACCATAATGTCTCTAAAGCATAGAACCATGTTTACCAGGAAATTCACATGAGGTGCTAGTTGATTTGGAGAGAATAGGAGGTGGTGGAAAGGTACAACTAGAGGTAAGTTTTTGTGATTAAAAACATTAAATACAATTGGTCATGGAAGCTCCATAAGTCAACAAACCACCTACTTATACCAACAAAAAAAAACTGACCTAACTGATCTAATTATAAAAAGACATCATCGTCCTCACTAACTAGTTCTACTTAAGCCATGCATGAAAGGACTAGACTAGTTGAAAGTGTAAAAGGGACACTGCAGAAAGAAAGTTGCTTTTAGTTGAATTGGGATTTGAACCGGTTTAGCATATTAATTTTTAGACTTTTATTTGATCAGGTCACAAGAATTATCGGAGCAGGGGTTCATTAGTCTTAAAGAATTATGAAAGGCAAGATTCAACTCTACTTAGTTGGAATTTGATGTTTATCATCTTTGTGTAGCATTAATTTGCAACAATATAGTATTAGGTTATATAGTTAGGGAAAACCTCTTAGTAACAATGTACAATTAGATCCCATTAAGATCAATGTATTACAATTTTTTGACATGATGTTATTGGATCAAATTGATTGTTTTAGTATATATTTGATTAAAAACTTTTGTATTATGCGTAAATGAGTATCATAAAGACGCATCGTAAATGCATATCGTAAATGGTTACTGACGTTTATGACACACAAATGTGTGTCATCCTCATTTATGACAGGGGCTTCCTTGATACGCATTGCGTGTCATAAACACGCGTGTCGTAAGGTTACGACACACAAATGTGTGTCGTCTTCCTTTATGATAGGGCCTTCCTTGATACACATTTTGTGTCATAATTGTGCGTCGTAAATGCGTGTCGTAAATGCATGTCGTAAATGTGCGTCGTCTATACATGATGCGCATTTGCCTGTCGTCTGAGCATTTTACAACGCACAATGAGCGTCATAAATGGATGTTTTTCTAGTAGTGTCACTTGGGAGCGCGAGGATCAAATGAATTTGAAATATCCTCGTCTTTTCGCTTAGTTATTTGGTAAATTAGTTGCTTAAAAATCTAATTTCGGGATGAAATTCTCTCTATCGGGGGGATGAGGTGACAACCTGAAATTTCTACCTTGTACAAACCATTCACTTCAATCAAAGTCAGACTTGTTTCTGCTAACTTTTAGCACTGTTTAGAGTCTGTTTGAGAATTTTGAGCCTAGTAAACCAAAGGAGTGAGGGAAAGGAAGTGCCTATTGAGGTTGTAACCTATCATTCAAGCCTTAAAACTCCAAGAATTGGAGTATACGGCCATAGCTAGAGTTTGCGGCCGTAAACTCTAGGGTATATATACGACACTTAGTCATTTTCAATCACTTTTCAAATTTCCAAGACTAGAAACGGGATTCTCTCCCAAGGATCATAAGATTTTTCTTCCAATCTTCAAAAATGTAAGTAAATCCTTCCATCTATGTGTTAATAGACCACTTATCCTTGATAAACCTTTGAATTCATCCATGAATTTCATCTTTTGGGTCTAGATCTTGAAGATCACTCAAGAACATCATGAACACTTAAGTGTTTTGGGTCGAAAACACCCTCATTTGCCTTCAAATTATAAGTGCATTACCCTTAGCTTGTTATATACTTGAATCACATGTTAAACACCTAGAAAGTATCATGAAATCAAGAACAAAAGGGTGTTTACGGCCAAGGCAATCTCCCTTGGCCGTAAACCCTAATTAGTGGTGAAATGTTTCCATTACTCGTTCCTAAGCCTTGGAACTAAGTCTAGAACACTTCAAAGAAGACCATAGGACCTTAACACACAAAATGGTACAAGATACCATAAGTTTACGGCCGTAAACGCATTGGGCCGTAAACCCATGGGCTGTAAACTCATGGGGGTTTTACCATTGGGCCATAAACTCCTATGTGAGGCCCTACACCCCTTAGATGCAACCCTTTGTACTACTATCACTTGAGTCTAAGTTTTTTCCATGACCTAGGGTGCCTATACTTGCATAATTAGTTGTTTAAACACTAATTGTATACATATATGTGTCATTATATGTTAAATAGGATCCGTGTGTGCTCAAGTCTTCACTTGACACTTAGCATCCTATACCGATCTTTCATTCGCATCACTCACTACAGGTGAGTTCATACCCCTTTAATATACCTTTTAAATGATTTTAAATACTTTTATGGGGGGAATATAAGCTGAAACATTATAGTTATTATATCAATCACATGTAATGACTATAGAACAAATGAATTTACTATACTTTTAACTGATTTATGAAACAAACTACTTCATAATGTTTATCAAACTCCTTTACATGCTAAACTCTTTATCAAACTTGGTGTTATATTCCAAACCTTTTCTTTTAACTCTTTTAAACTTATATATTGTCAAAACCATGTCTAATGCATATATAGTTATATAAGTAAGGTTGGATGCACTTAGGACTGATAACTCACTTTATTTCCTGTTACTTGTTTGGTTGTGGACTTAGAGTACCCTGTTGTTTGTCCGAGTGTCGTTTGATCCTTAGTTATATATTATGTATATATGTATAGACATAAAAGCTTTTATCTCAGTTCAACACACTTAGTTATACAAACTACTCTACTAGTAAACTATAATAGGTATAGTTTAGGAAGTCACTACTCACTAGTTCTAGTTCAATGAAACATACAAAGAGTCAGTTCATAAATGAGTCAATACTTACTATAAAGAGAAACAGATAGAGAATACTATAACGAGAAACAATAGTTACTATAAAGAGAAACATATACAGAATACTATAATGTGAAACAATACATGCTATACACTATACAAGAGAACATACTATTATGAGAAACAAAGAGAACATACTACATACTAGGCAGAGAGAACATACATTACACTAGTACATACAATACATATACAAGAATACAATAACATAAATGTGAGTCACTACTTCGGGGCATGGCATCACTGCTATGGCTTGTTTTGTAACCAGAGTCTCCTGGAAGGAGAGCGTGAATTTGTTTATAGATCTATACGGTACTGACCGTCCTACACCTTGTTGCTAGATAAAGTGGGACCTGCAGGTCGACGGGTGACGAATGTCATACTATTTCGACGTATTCTAGCGTTGTGTCTTTCTAGGTGATCAAGTATGGTTACAATCATATCACATTATACCTTAATTAACAATTGGCTTAAGGTAGTTAGTACAACAGTAGTCACTATAATACAACACTACAGTACTTTATTTATTTTCCTGTTGCATTCACATTGTGATCTTCTCACATAAATGGTAATGTATAAACTATATTTTGTTAATAATAGTCACATTTGGAAGAAATACACACTTTTACAAGAAACAAACATACAAAACATTTGATGCCTTGGTAGAAGGCTACTTTTAGTAGAAAATATAGGATTTTCTAGCTGACACAAACATTTACTACAACTTTTACAAACTTATACATCAAACTCTTACAAACATTTTCATACAAGCAATAACACTAAAATGCTTATGAGCTCACCAACTTTAAAGCTGATAAACTCTTTCAAAATAACTTGTATTTTCAGGTCATCAGTAGACAGGTACAGATGCCAGGTTTTGAGAAGATGGACCACGTTCAAGACTCATCTCTTATTTTGATTCATATTTTTAGTGTCTTATAAACTATACAGAACACACTTGTATTAAATTATATTATAATGCAATGGATGTTGTTGTTGCTTGTTTACTATTATGCTTTGTTGTGATACTGTAAATGACGTCCTCCGCCCCAGAACAGTTTCATCATTTCGGTTTTGGGGGTGTGACACGAACTCTGCTAATTAGGAGATACATGCCCATGCCCACACTCCTCTAACCGGCTACTAACGAATGTTGCGACTATCCCGTAGTCCTACCGCACTCTCCATGCTGACTCTGCCACTAACTACAATCCGAAAGCATCTCGTGTCGGTCGTTCATATGATCGACATCCTGACTTACTCGAGTCCTGCTGGCGATCCTCCAACCTGATTTCTCAAACCAACATTCAGTTATCAAAATATACAAACTCATCGATGAGAGGTTTCTGAAACTCCCAATCCATGCACTCCCTTACCTACACAGCCGCTCGAACCGCCCTCCCATTTTCTTCTTCAATGTCACTAACTTCTCCAGGTTTTGCATGCTACTGCTCCCGAATACTCGGAGGGTTCTCCCCCACTTCGGTTCAACTAGATCCCTACCAGTTCCGGCTTTGAAAGGATTCCCAATCCTTTTCTCCATCCCAAGGTGGATCCGCTGCTAGCCATGCTTACCATCGCTGAAGCTCCAAAACTAAACAATACCCAACCCGAACCACTCATGCAGATTAACAAGACACTCCCCGAGTCCCACTCTCACCCGCTACGTCGACTACATCCCGGAGGACAGCCCAAGAAGGAAGGGGGTACTTCTATGAACTACTGCCCGAAAACCCATGGTATGCAGATGGCATATGATTCGAACACGAACATAAATAGAATTATAACATACATTTGCTACCGTAGATGCAGTACCATATCAATATGATCATAAATAAAACTAACAGGAAAGCAAAAGATACATACCTGCAATGTCCGGTGCTGCTCGAGCCTCCGTCGTAGACAACTGAATAGCCCTGCTCCCCACTGCAGGCACCTCCGCTCGGCCCTAACAACCGTAGGTTATCCTCATGGTCGCAGGGGTAGGTGCCATCACCTGTCCTGCTAGAAACAAACCCGGACATTGGGCCTTCTTGTTTCCCCTATGACTATAATCAAAACATATAAGGTTTGATCCCTGAGTTGTGGTAGCAGTACAATCCCTGCTGAAATGACTAGTCCGGCCACACTTGAAGCAGCCATAAATCACCCCCACTACCACTCCTGCACGCACCCTCGTGCATCTTGCCACACTTGCCACAACGACTGCGACCCTGATAATCCATCAATCTCACATCCGACCCCTCGGGTCTCTTGCCTGTACCTGTTGCTACCTGCACCTTCCCCGACATCCTCTTTCTGATGTGCTCCAGATCGATCTCCCTTTCCTTGGCCCGAGCAATCATATCCTCCAGCGTCTTGCAGCTGCACATGCTCACAAACTCCCTGATGTCACTCCTCAGCATCTCGTGATATCGGGCCTTCTTCATTTCCTCGTCCACAACATACTGCGAAACGTGAAGAGCCCTCTCCCTGAACTTGCCGGTGATTTCTGCCACTGTCTGTGTAGTCTGCTGTAGATCTTGAAACTCCCGTGCTAACTGTTGCACCTCAATAACTGGTGAAAACTCGGGCCTAAACCTAGCCGAGAAATCAGCCCATGTCACCGCGTCCAACGCGGCATCATCTCCACTAGTATGTCCAACCTCCTCCCACCAGTCCCGTGCTTAGTCCTTTAGAAGACAGGAGGCTAGTCGGACCTTGTCCCCCTCGGGACACCGGCTCGTACGAAAAGCGTTGGCAACATCAGCCACCCATTTACTGCTAGCAATGGAGTCCCTGGCCCCGTGGTAACCTGGAGCTCCACAAGCTCGGAACTCTCTGAGTGTTAGTGTACGCGCGCCATCATCTCAGTGCGGAAAGCCCCCGTCTTCTCATCCAGAAAGCTCTAAAATACCTTCTTTGACCGACCCGAAGATCACATGATTCTGGTCTAGAATACTGTGCGTAACGTTAGCTGATATCAGCTCCCTCATCCACTCCTCTAGCTGCTTGGCTCCTAATCCTACGCCTGATCCCTCCCCAATGCCTAATCCGCCCACTGGTCTCTCACACGACATCACCATGCTGAAAACATAACATAACAATCATCAGAATACGTATCACTACCGAGGGATCACACACGATACAAGTTCCCTGGTTTTATCTCAGCCAGTCTTGAATCGACTACACATCCTCTACTTTCAGTAGTATGGGCCCCTACTACCTTCCACATCTATCTATACTTTCCTCAAGGATGGCCTCGACTCCACCAAGTTCCTTTCTACTACTACTGCTCCCATCACTACTCTCATCCTAGGCTTGCCCTAGGGTAACCTCCAACCAGAACCTAGTCCTCAGCTACTGAAGGCATCTTCGTAATGCCAATTAGCCACTACTTGAATACCATCACATGTGACAAGGCTCAAATAATCCTTCGAGTAAAGGACTCTTCCCTACAACGGTTGGACTCAGACAAGAGCTGCGCAATACGGCCAAATCCAACACCCTGAGATTATTCAACCCTAGTCACATGTTGCTTGACGTATTCACCTAATGGCTAACTCCCATCACTCAGAATACCACAAAGCACAAAGCAAGTAACATTCAGACAAAAGGAAAATCTAACCACACATACATCCTGCAAGCAGGTAACACCTGTCGCTAACCTCATCCTAGGCTTACCCTATGGAAATCTCCGACTCACAAACTGTCATAGAACATTCGGCGCATATAGCACAACCCATGTTGTCCACATCCACCCTCGCTGTCGGTTGCCTTATGCATGCAAATTATACACAGAACAAGATCTAATAGACTGTCGAATAATAGACTCTACCCTATGTCCATAGAAAATAAGGTCAAATCACCTATTCTAACGCTATAAGATCCTAACCGTATATAGTTTTCAAAACATACACATTGCAGTTTCAAATAACAATTATCATTCTCATTCCAGCATGACATCCAAGATCCTCATGGCTACACGTACCACACATCAGACCAACCTATCACTTACTACTCAACACTATCATGCAAGTCTAGCAGCTCATACACCATATAAAGGCATCTCCCCTAGCCCTAATTAGCATGCGGTTCTCATAAACACATCATATCTAAACAAACATGCATGGGTAATTTGGGAGAACTAACTTGAGCTCGGCTTATTGCATGCACCACACCCTTTTTCTTCTTTTCCCAAAATTCTTATCTTTTTGTCAATGTTCCTTTTAATAAACATGATTTTATTTGAAAATTTTCATACCAAGTCCTTAGTTTGAGTTCAGACACACCCGAGAGTGTATCTGAATCCCTCAAACCAAGGCTATGATACCAACTTGTAACGACCCAAAAATCCTAACCAAATATTTCGTTTTTAATTTAACTAATAAAACACAAGTGTCAACCATTCATTCAAAACATATCTCATTACAATATCATGTCTAAAATATTATTTTATTTTATTAGAGTAAACATCCTAGGCTAAAACTCCATTGGTGTGTGTGCCATGTGATCAACCCGAGCTCTTCCCTCTGCTACCAGAAGTACCTGAAACCAAAACTGAAAACTATAAGCACGAAGCTTAGTGAGTTCCCCAACCTACCACATACCACATAAAACGACATACTAGGCCACCGCCTGCTGCATCGGGACTTTCCTGGTATCAGACTAACTTCAGCATCGTGCCCCACCTGGCATTAGCCCCCGCCTGATATCGAGCCTCGCTAGGTACACATATTTGTTTCTCTTAGGCCCCACTTGTCTCTGGGCATCGCCTCTGAACACATACAACATATAATATAACACACAACAAGAAGCTATCACACTCTACAATACTCCTGATCTAAGGTCTCGCCTAACTAGGGCCTCGCCCCTGGCCTGCTACTGACGAGTCAGGGAACCCCTTTCCATGCTCCTGCTGACAGTGAGATACACTCCCCCACCCACACTTACCTCATTCCTATCTTGGTCCTCGCCCCTGCTCTGCTACTAGGGAGATACGGAACCCCATCCATACTCTGCTAATGGTGAGATACGAGACCTCTCCCACACTCACCTCCCTACCAGGAACATACAAGTATCACACAGACAAACAAGTATCAACTATCATCCAAACAATGATCGGGCGCCCGCTCGCCATCGGACCTTGATCCGGAAACTACATAGGCCGACATTGTGGCCGTAGACCCATTCACAAAGCGAGGAAACTCACCTTGCACTGCTAAAAGCTTGTTGATATCCCTCAAGCTGCTATCTGCCAAATCCCGAAATTCTGCTCCTTCGGCTCCTCGAGCTACCAACACCAAATATCACTGAGTCCAATACATTAATAAATCTTAGGTTAAAATGACCATTCTACTCCCTGGCCAACTTGGTCCATAACTAATGCCCAAAACGAAGGCCTAAATACTAAGTAAGCTTCCCGAGCCCACTAGTAGCCCACTAATGGCCCAATTTGCTATATTGGGCATAATCCCTTTAAAGGGCCTTACCTTAAGCCCATAACATATTTTTGGCCCATATCAACGGACTCCTACTGACCCACTATGCCCCAGAGGCCTAAAGTCCAAAACGCAACCCAAGCTGAGGCCTAAAAACGCAAAGCCTAAACTGGTAGAGTACGTGGGGCGTACTCCTATGTACGGTAGGCATACTTGCTGATGGCTTGTACGTCGTACGTAACTCCTCGTACGGCCAGTGTACAGCTCTGTTAATCCACTTTTCCCTTAAGTTCTTAATACACCACTTTAGAGGCTACAAACTCAGATCCAGGTCCTTTTCCACCTCTTAATCCATAAAGTTGCTTACTTCGTGGCTTGCAACCCACCAATTAAGCCCAAACTCAAATGGTGACAACAAACTTCAATAACAAGGGCTAAATCTCATGCATGATCTCATTAGGACCATCAAGATTGAGACTTTACTGCTTATGGAACATTTTAGCTCTAAGAGTGGCAACCCCAAGCTTAAAGACGAAGTTGGATCATAAAGGTCCATCCTTTGGACCCAAAAAGGTCCAAAGCTACATAAACCTAGATCTAAGCACACTTAAGGAATGTTTCAGACTTTATACCTCAAAATGGTCTGAAATGGAACCCAAACCATGGATCTACTGCTTCCCCTTCAGTCCACCACCTTGCTAATCTCTTCACTTGCTTGGAAATGGCTTTACAACACCCAAAATGCTCTCTAATGACCCCCAAGGTTTCAAGAACAATCAAGAGAGGTTTAGGGTTTCGTGGTGACGGTATGAAGATGAGATGGAGGCTATCAACCTAGGTGTTATGTTCTTTATATAGTGGCTTGGACCTAAAATTAGGGTTTCTGGACACTGAGCGTACTTCCTGTACGCCTTAAGCACCCGCAATCCTTATACCCTTAAAACTTGGTCGTACCCCTGCCTTACGATGGGCGTGCACGCGCGTTTACCTCCTTGCATGCATGGCTCCTCTAGCCATTTATTTCGATTAGGGGCCTTTTTGGTCAATAACTTCAAAGTGCTATAACTCCATTCTGAGTCCGTTTCCGACGAACTTTATATCCACGAAAAGGTGGTGAGAAGCCCTATGCTTCTAGCGGCACACCTCGACCCAAAACTTCCCGTGAAACTCCGAACCCTTGAAAGAGCAAAACGCCCCTAGCCTTGGCCTCTGAAATCCATAAATGAATACTTTCAGAATAGGGTGTTACAAATTCAAGTAACAAAATTAGGACTAAAACTAAAAATAATAACTCATAACCCCACGAAATAAAATGTTAAATAGCTGGGAAGAAGAAATTAAAAGGATTGAAAAGGATAAAGAATAATAATCATTAACCTGCTTGAAATAATGAAGATGGGTGTCCATAGCCTCTAATCTCCTTGATGTTCATATGAGACAATGGTGATAAAAGTTTTTATTTTTCAAAAGGAATCAGAAGGTGGTAAAGAATGTCGAGAATCCTAGGGTAAAATGGTCAAAAAAAAACTTTAAAAAATAAGCATAAAATAGGTATCTACTTTCACAAAATATGATTTTAAAAAACTAAAGAAAATAGTCAAAACAGGTAGCATGGTTTAAAAATGAGTAGTTGTAGAAATGAAAACCAAATTTTAACATTATTTAACTTAAAACAATGAACATCAAATATATAACTAAAAAAATATTTAATTAGTAAGTGAATATTAAGTGAAGCGTAGGTTAAATTGAAAATATTCTCCTTTTTCAATATTATCTTCAATAAAATTTAGTGTTCAATATCACCTTAAATTGGTATGAAAGTGTTGTACACCTAATTAAACAATTCTATTCCCCTTTCTTTTTCTCCACAATTAATCAATGGAAATCAAAGGAATACAGATTGTCCAAGTTATGATATTTGTTATGTGTCGAAAAGAAGTAGAGATAATGGAGAAGGATTACACCAAAGATAAAAATATGGAACATCACAATATCTTACCTTAATCGTGCTCCAACTATAGAAATCTGGAAAGAAAATAGAAACAACATGGCAAATAGGGAAAAACTTTTGAAATATTATATCATATTAAAGATTGAGAAAAATTGTTAATTACCAGTGTTGTATTGAGGTGTATTATGTAAAATCCTTGAAAAACCAAGTAAGAGACATAGTTATTACCACCACCACCGGTTCCTTACATGCTCGGATAAACTGTGATTACAAAAAAATGTAGGATTTTGATATTCAATATGCATTATGCATTTATTTTATTTTATTTATTTATTTTTTTGTTTTATCATTGAAGCATACAACATACTATGCAACATCATGAAGCATCATACTCTTTATGCCTTATACCTTGGGTTTCTCATGTATTAATTCCAATTTAACATGACTCTGGAATAAATTGAAGAAACATAGATTTGTTAAGAATTTCTCAATGAGATACAAATTTTGGGGAATATATATATCTGATCTTCTAAATTTTAAAAGGTACAACACAAATAGTGGGGTTTTTTTTTCTCTATTTTGCATTTCAAATATAGAAGCCCAGTATTCAGTCACAGTTTTGTTACAAATCCAAAAAAAGGGGAAAAAATGCAGATATAAAGCATGAACGTACCAAATATGAATCGATTCTAAAGCTTCTAATGAACTGTTTTGTGACAACCCGAACCTTTTTCCGTTATCGTTAGCCAATTTCCGTTAATAGAATTTGAATTTTATTGAGTCCTGTCAAATTCCTTTGGTTTGGAAAACCATTTAGTTATATAATTGAACTTTATTTATGAGTCAGGACCAAAACCACGCGAAATTTCGAGTTTTTCTTTGAACAAAACAATAGTTCACAGTCGTAAACCGATTTACGGCCGTAAACCCGTTTACGGCCAGGTGGAACCCCCCAAAAATCGTTATATGAGTCGAACCGATTCTCTCTAATCTCTCAACCGCAAACACCAAAACATCCTTATTTCTTCCAAAAATCGTCAAGAATCACCTTGGGGTGTTGTTTAGGAGCATCTAAAACACATTTTCATCGAATCCAACGTATTTGATCTTGAGTTTACGGTCATACACACTTCAAACCTTCAAACCTTCGAAGGCCGCAAACCGTTTACAGCCGTACACCCTTCAAAAGTTCATATTTCCTTCAAGAACATCGTTCACGGCCGTAAACCCTTCAAGAGGCTGTTCATGGCCATAAAGAGTTCACGGCCGCAAACCCTCCCTAAGTGGTGAATTAGATTGAAACCCCGTTTTCCCTGATTCAATCAAGTCCCGGTAACATTCCTTAAGCGAAAGCAAGTGTTTCCTTAACACTTTATCTAACGAAATCGCTAATTTAGATACATATATTTATTTAATTGTTATTAGGCCGGATTTCGTTAAGTGCCATATACATCAACTCGAGGGTCTTCATTTCCACTTCGTTGATTCGACGCTTGCACACAACTAACAGTGAGTACATACCCCTACGCTTTTATGATTTTTATTAACGTTTTCAGGGGGAATACAAGCCAAACATAAATGATTTTGTGAATAAAAACATAAGGATTTCGAAAAGTTTAAAACTTATGCAATTGATACAGTTAAACGATTCCCACTTATTATAAAATATTTAGATATTTTATCCCTTTTGTATTATGTTGAGCATAAGGGAGACTTTCAACCTGAAAATATAAATGCATAGTTTTCAGAACAATTCACAAACCAAGTACATAACATTTCAAGCAAACTATAATGGGCATAGTTTGGGGAATTCAATACACAATTTTTACCTATTCAGACTATATATATGGGAAAACATATAAACTATGACAACTTTAGTTTATGATACTCATTACTACTTTTCGATTTCAAGGCTACAACATTAGATAATTATTTAAGTATAATTATTGTTACATTACAAGTATACAAATAGATGCAAATACAAGAGAACAATTCATAACCACACGTAAACTAGTTAATACAAGATTGTGACACATCTTTTACAATTATACCCTTTGGGGTGTGTAATAAATCCTATCATTTAGTATAACAAGATTCTCCTGGAGGGAGAGCATGAGATTTGTGAATAGATCTATTCGGGACTGACAATTCCACACCTGAACTGCTAGCTACATTTAGGCAGGCATGCCTGGGTTGACAAATGTCATATATCTGACACTTGAAGAACGTCTTAAAGGTCACTAGGTCATATCAATCATGGTTATACCACTCACAATAGTATAACTTGACCTTTGTTTGCGGGATTTCATTCTTCAACAGCTTTATTTTAATCAATAGAACTATTATATATTACACAGGAGGATTCTAGGGATAGAATACTCCATTTTATTTTATATAATAACACAACTATACATACTGGTGGTAGCTAGGGTTTTCAAACAGAACATATATCCACGGTTTTCAAACAGAACATACTATACACACTGGTGGTAGCCAGGGTTTTCAAATAGAACATACAACCACGGTTTTCAAACAGAACATACTATACATACTGGTGGTAGCCAGGGTTTTCAAACAAAACATTCTACACATACTGGTGGTAGCCAGGGTTCCCAAACAAAATATACTATACATACAAGTGGCAGTCAGGGTTTTTATACATAATACAATAACAGACATATATGTTAGAAAATATTGGATTTTCTTGGGAAGCATTTAAACATTTTTTTTAGAATTCAATGACTGGTTTTCACTACAAAAACATTCTTATGAACTCACCAACTTTATACCGATACTCTTTCAAAAATCGCTAGTATTCTCAGGAAATCAGTAATCAGGTACTCCTGCAGCATTTTGAGAAGACGGAGCGTATTGAGTCATATCTTTTACTTATTTAGTCATACTTTTGATGTATACAAACTGTGTATCAAACAGTTGTAAATATTCATATCTTAATGTAATGGTTGTGTTTACTTTGATTACTATGATGCAATTTTTGTGATACTATACATGACGTCATCCACCCCCGAACGTTTCCGCTGTTTCGGTTTAGGGTGTGACAGATTGGTATCAGAGCTATTGTTTATAGTGAACTAAGTATACTGAACATTATATGGTATACAAATATAAACACTAAAGGGCCAAAGTGCTCTGAACTAAAAGTATACTTTTTAAAATATAAGTATTTTATAATAAGTATACAAGTATACATGCAAACCAGAAACTGTATCATAAATAGAACAAAAACAAAGTATTTGGATGTTGAAGACTGCGGTTAAACCTGGATTGTTATGTAATCATGTAAGGGATCAATATAGCCTGATGAACTATATTTATTTGAGACATGACCAACGTGTGTCTGGGAGTGACCGTGGTGTTGCAGCAAGCCTAAAACTTACCAAGATATATATATACATCAAGATATCGATAGAACATAGCATACAACTTAAAATACTATATGAGTATTTTACCTAGAGCCGAATACAGTTTAGAGATTCATTCCAAGTGTTGTACTTATTTCTTCCTAGCAATAATATACTTGCATTGGTAACCTTTCTTTGTTTTCCGTTAGTTATAACACTTTATTTATCAGGCTGAGATATATCTTGTTTCAAATGTATTGATTTAAAGATCTAGGGGACTTATCATCCTCTTCTTCTTGATTATTTTTAGAACAAGATGCCCCCGAAGAAAAGACCTAACAGAAAGAGAAACAATCCCCCCAACGGATCCGACGCCACCGCCTCCTCAGTTCGATCTTGCCATGTTGTAGGCAGCATTTACAGCTGCTGTGGCATCCACAATGTCGTCGATAAATTCTGGCGTCGGGAAGTAGGTACCCATTCCCTTAATCTTGAGGGTGGCCAGGGACACTACAAGGAGTGTTCCTACAAATATTTCATGAATGCGAAGCCCAAGTCCTTCGATTTCAATGGAGGAGTCATTGCCCTAACCTGCTGGATCGAGAAGATCGAGTTAGTCTTCGAAATCTATGCGTGCTCCGAGGCAAACAAAGTGAAGTTTGCCGCCTGCACCTTCACCGATAGAGTACTGACCTGGTGGAATGGTCGAGTCAAATCCCTAACTCTGCCGGTAGCAAATTGCATGGGTTGGAAAAGGTTAAAAGAGCTTATGATTGTTGAGTACTGCCCAAAGGGCGAGATGAAAAAGTTGGAGCACGAGCTTCGGAACCTAAAGAAGAAGGGTTATGACATTTCCACCTATGCCGCTAGATTCTGCGATCTGGATCTTCTCTGGCCGGGAATGGTCACCCCGGAAAGCAAAAAGATAGAGAGGTACATTTGGGTATTGACGCCCCCAACTCAAAGAAATGTTTTGGCTGCTACCACTGCTGCCAAGTGCCTGGCGCAGACCCTGATAGATCAAGGATTTGATCTCGATGAAGTGGCAGCCGCTCCCGAACCACCAAAGGCGAGTGGTGGGAAAAATAATTTTTGGAACAAGAGAAAGGGCCAGTCTTTGCAGGAGCCCCCCAAGAAACGACAAGTTTTGACAGTTCATGCTGCTACCACTGCTGCCGCTATTCCTGCTGCTCAAGCACCTACTAGTAGATATGTTGGTACTCTTCCAAGGTGTGAAAAGTGCATTTTCATCATCATGGACCCTGTCATGATTTGAAATGCAACAGATGTAGCAAGAAGGGGCACACAACTCGATTTTGAAAGACACCAGCACAACCAACCAATCAGGCTCCTGGAGCGGGTGTTAGTCAAGCCTGTTATGGGTGTGGGGAGATTGGGCACTTCAAGAGGAATTGTCTGAAGGCAACAACTGCTGGCAACACAGGGAGAGTACTAGCGATGGGCCAGGAGGAGGCAGTTGCTGATCCCACCGTTGTTACGGGTACGTTCCTCCTTGACAACGCTTATTCATGCATTCTTTTTGATTCTGGTGCGGACAGAAGTTTTGTTAGTCATGAATTCAAGCATCTACTCAAGCATAAACCCCAGACCTTAACTGAAACATTCACCATTGAAATGGCGAATGGAAAGAAAGAGAGCACTAACGACATATTTATAGGCTGTACCCTTACCCTAAACGAACATTCCTTCCCAATCGATCTTATGCCAGTTTCCATAATAAGTTTCGACGTCATCATCGGCATGGATTGGTAGAGCCCTAATCATGCTGATATCCTTTGCTATAAAAAAGCCATCCATCTCAATCTGCCCTCGGGCGAAGCCCTCATAATCTTTGGTGATAAACTTAGCTCAAACCTTCGTATCATTTCATGCATCAAAGCCCATAAATATCTGCGAAAGGAGTGCTATGAATTCCTAGCCCATGTCGTTAATGATAAGCGGGAAGTTAAAAACCTCTAGAGCATTCCCCGAAGTCTGCAACTTTCTAGATGTCTTCCCTGAAGATCTTCCGAGAATCCCTCCTAAGCGCCAAGTCGAGTTCCGAATCGACTTAATCCCTGGAGCTACCCACGTTGCTAAATCCCCATACCGTCTAGTGCCAGAAGAAATGCAAGAGTTATCCAGCCAGCTCAATGAACTACTCAGCAAGGGATTCATCAGACCAAGTTCCTCACCCTGGGAAGCCCTGTTCTTGTTTGTGAAGAAGAAAGATGGATCCTTTCGGATGTACATAGATTATCGTGAACTGAACAAGCTTACCATCAAGAACCGCTATCCTCTACCCAGAATCGACGACCTCTTCGATCAACTCCAAGGAGCAGACTATTTCTCAAAAATAGACCTGAGATCAAGGTACCATCAGTTACGAGTCCATGAAGGTGATTTCCATAAGACAACATTTCAGACTCGATATGGTCACTCCGAATTTGTAGTAATGCCTTTCGGTCTAACCAACACACCAGCGATATTCATGGAACTGATGAATCGGGTGTGCCGCCCTTTCCTAGACAAGTTCATGATAGTTTTCATTGATGATATACTTGTCTACTCTCGGAGTGAGGAAGATCATAGACAATACTTGAGGCTAACATTAGAAATACTAAGGGTGGAGAAAGTTTATGCAAAGTTTTCAAAGTGCGAATTCTGGATCAGAAAAGTAACTTTCCTTGGTCATGTGGTTAGCGAGGAAGGCATTCACGTGGACTATTCCAAAATTAAAGCGATTGAGTATTGGTCAGCACCGAAGACGCCCACGGAAACTTGCCAGTTCTTGGGTATCGCTGGCTACTATCGCAGATTTATCCAGGATTTCTAAGCCTTTAACGACCATGACTCAGAAAGGCGTAACCTTTTGTTGCGGAGAAAAGCAAGACATTGCATTTCAAACATTAAAGTAGGCTTTGTGCAGCGCACCTATCTTGTCTATGCTTGAAGGGACGGAGGACTTTGTGGTCTTTTGTGATGCATCCAATCAGGGCCTAGGTTGTGTGCTCATGCAGGAAGGAAAGGTTATTTCATATGCCTCGAGACAGCTTAAAGCACACGAGGTGAACTATAGAACTCACGATTTGGAGTTGGGAGCAGTGGTCTTTGCGTTAAAGATTTGGAGACATTATCTCTACGGAACCAAGTGTATTGTCTTCACCAACCATAAGATCCTACAACATATCTTCGATCAGAAAGAATTAAACATGAGGCAAGAATGGTGGGTAGAGCTACTCAGTGATTATGAGTGGAAAATACGCTACCATCCCAGCAAGGCCAATGTGGTAGCAGATGCCCTCAGCCAGAAAGAGTATTCAAGTCGTTGAACGATGGCACTAACAATGACCATCCATTCCCATTTGTCCGCTCAAATCAGAGAGGCTCAGCTGGATGCCTTAAAAACAAAGAACATGTCGGATGAAACCTTGAGGGGAATGGAAAAGAACTTAGAGATCAAGGGAGATGGAGTCTACTATGTCATGGACCGGATCTGGACCCTAAAGTTCGCCGGTCACAGGGAGGTTGTCATGAAAGGAGCTCACAAGACTAGATACTTCGTTCATCCAGGTTCAGATAAGATGTACCTGGATCTCAAAAAGTTATATTGGTGGACAAACATGAAAGCAGAAATCGCTACTTTCATGGGCAAGTGCGTAACTTGCGCCAAGGTGAAAATGGAATATCAAAAGCCCCCAAGTCTACTTTAGCAGCCAAAAATACCTGAGTGGAAGTGGGAAATGATTACAATGGATTTTATCACTAAATTACCTAAATCTCTGAGTAGGTACGATACCATATGGGTAATTGTCGACCGATTGACCAAATCCACCCACTTCCTGCGAATAAAAGAAACATTCAAGATGGAAAGACTTACACAAATCTACATCCAAGAGATAGTTCGTCTACATGGTGTGCCTGTGTCCATTATCTCCGATTGGGATATCATATTCACCTCGAGATTTTGGCAGTTACTACAAAAAGCTCTTGGAACTAAGCTGGATATGAGCACAACTTATCATCCGCAAACCGATGGGCAGAGTGAGAGAACCATTCAAACTTTGGTAAACATGTTGAGAGCATGTGCTATAGATTTTGGTAAGTCGTGGGAAACCCATTTGCCCATCGTCGAATTCTCCTACAACAACAGTTATCATACCAGTATCTGGGTTGCGCCATTTGAAGCTCTTCAGATCCCCTATGTGTTGGGCCGAGGTGGGCGACACGCAGCTAGCCAATGGGCAAGTCCCCGACAGCATTCTCATAGGCCCATAAATCATCCGTGAAACCATAGAAAAAGAACGTATAAACCCGGGAACGACTAAAGGCTTCGAGAGATATACAAAAGAGCTATGCTGATAAGAGACGAAAAACTTTTGAGTTCCAGGTTGGTGACCGTGTTCTTTTGAAGTTCTCACCCTGGAAAGGCATGACACGCTTTGGAAAGCATGGAATGCTGAATCCGAGATACATAGGACCATTCGAGATCCTCGCTAGGATCGGTCCCATAGCGTACAAAGGTCAGTTACCCTAAGAACTTAGCAACATTCATCCTGTCTTCCACGTCTCGAACCTTAAAAAGTGTCTATCCGAAGAAACCCTTGTGATCCCTCTTGAAGAGATCGAGATCAACGAGAACCTTAATTTTGTGGAAGAACCAGTCGCATACCGATAGTGAAGGTCCACTGGAATGTCAAGCGGGGACCTGAATTCACTTGGAAGCGAGAAGATTCCAAGAAACAGAAATACCCGCATCTTTTTCTGAATCCATGATTTGTATCCTATGTTTGAATTTCGGGACGAAATTCCCTCTAACGGGGGGATGATGTGACAACCCAAACCTTTTTCCGTTACTGTTAGCCAATTTCCGTTAATAAAATTTGAATTTATTGAGTCCCGTCAAATTCCTTTGGTTTGGAAAATCATTTAGTTATATAATTGAACTTTATATATGAGTCGGGACCAAAACCACCTAAAATTTCAAGTTTTCCTTCGAACAAAAGAACGGTTCACAGCCTGACTACAGTTCACGGGCATAAACCCATTTACGACCGTAAACCCATTTATGGCCAGTGACAGGTGGACCCCCCCCACCATCAACCATGGAACCCCCTGTAAATACGAGCCCCTACTCCTCATTCGCATTTTTCTGGCCGGAAACACCCTCATTCTCTCTTTAATCTCTCAACCGCAAACACCAAAACATCCTTATTTCTTCCAAAAATCGTGAAGAATCACCTTAGGGTGTTGTTTAGGAGCATCTAAAACGCGTTTTCATCGATTCTAGCATACTTGATCTTGAGTTTACGGTCGTACACACTTCAAACCTTCAAACCTTCAAGGGCTGCAAACCGTTTATGGTCGTACACCCTTCGAAATTTCATATTTCCTTCAAGAACATCATTCACGACCGTAAACCCTTCAAGTGGCTGTTCACGGTTGTAAACACTGGACGACCGTATACCCCTTCACGACCGCAAACCCTCCCTAAGTGGTGAATTAGACTAAAAACACGTTTTCCCCGAATCAATAAAGTCACGGTAATATTCATTAACCGAAAGCAAGTGTTTTTCAAACACTTTATCTAATGAAATTGCTAATTTAGATACATATATGTATTTAATTGTTATTAGGAATTCCGTTAAGTGACACATACAACAACTCGAGGGTCTTCATTTCCAGTTCGTTGATTCGACGCTTGCACACAATTAACAGTGAGTTCATACCCCTACACTTTTATGATTTTTTTAAGGGTTTTAGGGGGGAATACAAGTAAAACACAAATGATTTTGTGAACAAAAACAAAAGGATTTCAACAAGTTTAAAACTTATGCAATTGATACAGTTAAACGATTCCCACTTTTTATAAAATATTTAGATATTTATCCCTTGTGTATTATGTTGAGCATAAGGGACACTTTCGACTTGAAAACATAATTGCATAGTTTTTAGAACAATTCACAAACCAAGTACATAACCTTTCAAACAAACTATAATGGGAATAGTTTGGGGAATTCCTTACACAATTTTTACCGATTCAGACTATATATATATGGGGCATATAAACTATGAAAACCTTAGTCTATGATATTCATTACTACTTTCGGCTACCAAGGGTACAAAATTAGATAATTATTTAAGTATAATTATTGTTACATTACATGTATACAAACGGATGCAAATACAAGAGAAGAATTCAGAACCACACGTAAACTAGTTAAGACAGGATTGTGAGACATCTCTTCAATTATACCCTTCGGGGTAGGTAATAAATCCTATCATTTAGTATAACCAGAGTCTCCTGGAGGGAGAGCGTGAGATTTGTGACTAGATCTATTTGGGACTGACAATCCCACACCTGAACTGCTAGCTACAGTTAGGCAAACATCCCTGGGGTGACAAATTTCATATATCCGACACTTGAAGAACGTCGTAAAGGTCACTAAGTCATATCAAGCATGGTTATATGAATCACAACAGTATAAACTAAAGGATTTCATTCTTCATTAGTTTTTTTTAATTAATAGAACTACAATACATTACACTGGAGGATTCCAGTGATACAATACTCGATTTTATTTTAAATAATAAAACTACTATATGCTGGTGGTAGCCAGTGTTTTCCAACATAACGTATAGCCAGGGTTTTCAAACTAACATACTATACATATTGGTGGTAGCCAGGGTTTTTAAACAGAACATATAGCCAAGGTTTTCAAACAAAACAATCTATACATACTGGTGGTAGCTAGGGTTTCCAAATAGAACATATAGCCAGAGTTTGCAAACATAATATACTATACATACTGGTGGTAGCCAGGGTTCCCAAACAAAATATACTATACATACAAGTGGTTGTCAGGGTTTTTAAACAAAATACAGTAACAGACATATATGTTAGAAAATATTCGATTTTCTTGGGAAGCATATAAACAATTTTTTTTTTTCAGAATTCAATAACTGGTTTTCACTACAAAAACATTCTTATGAACTTACCAGCTTTATACTGATACTCTTTGAAAAATCGCTTGTATTCTCAGGAAATCAGTAACCAGGTACTCCTGCAACATTTTGAGAATACGGAGCGTATTGATACACGTCTTTTACTTATTTTGTCATACTTTTGATGTATACAAACTATGTATCAAACAGATTTAAATATTCATATATAATTTAGTGGTTGTGTTTACTTTGATTACTATGACGCAATTGTTGTGATGCTATACACGACGTCATCCACCCCTGAATTTTTCCGCCGTTTCGGTTTGGGGGTGTGACACGTTGAGCTAATAAATTCTCTTACATCTTCATGTTCATCTTTCCACAACCATTCACGAAGTATATTATCATGGATTCTGGAACGACAAAAAAAATAGCAATAAGAGTTGAAAGTCTACTGTTTGAAACATCTATTTTTTCCATTTAATAAAATAAGGTCATGACAACTTCACGGTTTTTTTAATTATTCACGTTTATTTAAATAGGTTGTAAAGAGCCATACGAAAATCAAACTGGAACTGTAAAGGTGTAAGAAACTGCATGATTAAGGATATAAATGTTGTTAATAACCAATAAAAAGACATTTGTTTTCAATTTTTTTTTAATAAAAATTTTGGGAAATTGTAACACATTAATGTTGTTGTATAGTAGTTGACCATTTCATAGTTGTTTGTTTCTATCGTGGATACAATTGCAAATAATTCTTGCAATTACAGATTATGATGTTATTAGGCATATTGATATGCATAAGAAGAGTATTACTATAAACAACTTGAAGGGCAGTAATTTGGATACCTATATAATTGGCTAAAATTTTCAGCGAAAATTACTTGGTGGGTTGAAACCAAGAAGAACTGTAGAAGAATCACTTACACTCACATGTGTTACAATACATGATCACCCAAATCCTTAATTCATCATCTAAGGGGATCCAGTAAATCACACATGAAAACATGTAACAGTTGGCAAAGGAACATACTTGCAGGTACTGCAAATATAAGTTTTTGTAACAAAAACAAAAGGATAATACTTACTCTGAGAATACCAAGTTTGTAGAAACATAGAAACATACATCCAAATAATCACGAAAACTAAGATTTCCATAAATCAATGGTAACCCTATTCCATTTTTTGAGTATATTTCTTTATAAAGTTACTCCAAATAATCAACAAAAATCCTGAATTGAATAGTGAAAAATCACATTAACTTGTTTCTTAAATGAGTAGTGCCACTGTCGTTAGTTCATGGGGAATTTAAGGAAAGACATGGTGAGCATAATATATACTTTTTAAGAGAGTTCACCTTGACAGACATCTCACAATCCTCTTCCAGCAAATGTTTCCTTTTCCAATTTCTCTTATGTGTTGCCTATCTTCAGGCCGAAAATCAACGAAATCAGAAAAATGAAAAACTGCATTCTGCAATCATAAACCGTAAATCAACATGTGAATATTTTGAGAATTAATATGTGAAAAAATAGATAGATGAACTAAAACATCAAATGGATTTTCACTAATTTGTTTAGCCATCATCTTCACCGCCACCCATTACCACCCCTAACCTTCGATATCAACCATCGGTCACCACCTCCATAAATTTGCAATATTCAGCCCTGTTCACGTACAAAAACACCAAGAAACCCTACCACCATAGCCAATACATTCAAAGAAGAAGAAAACCTTACCTTCAAGTCGTTCTAAATTAGCCACCAAGAAGGAACATTTGCAAAGAAAATCAGAAAAGAAGAGATTCAATTGAAGAACGGAAATCTTCATTGGTGGTCGATTTCAACTTTCATGGAATCATCTAGTTATTACCTGGAAAAGAAACGATGCATCCATTGTTATTGTACCAGAAGTTGTTATCGTGATAATCAAACGGATTTGAAGCATCATAAGGAGAAATTGATTTATGGAAATCGACGTTTTGTTCCATGGTAGTGGGTTGAGGTGGATGAAAATGGAGAATAAGAACTGAACATGGGGAGATTTTAGGGATTATTGACGGAAGAGCAGAGCAAGTGGGAAACTGGTTCGGTGATGGTGGTGGGAGAAAAGGGCATAAGAAGCTTCGAGGTCTTCATCTAAGGTGATGGATAGTTGAGATAACCCCGGTAACGAAGATAGAGGAGACACAGAATTAAACAAACCCATGTATAATAATAATAATAATAATAATAATAATAATAATAATAATAATAATAATAATAATGACAATAATAATAATAATAATAATAATAATAATAATTATAATAATAATAATAATAATAATAATAATAATAACAGCAATAATAGTAATAATAACAACAACAACAACAACAACAACAACAACAACAATAATAATAATAATAATAATAATAATAATAATAATAATAATTGTAACGAATTTGATGTTTTAGGGTAATAGGAAGGGACTGATTAAAAAGGATTTGATTTGGAAAATCTTTCTTTTTGTCATTATACCTAAAATAGGTTTGACACGAGGTTTATTCAAAAGAAAGAGATAGATGCACAAAGAATCTTTTTCTTTAATTTTTTCTCTATTTAATGAATGATTATTAAATAGCACACCATGCCGATCGGGCGCCTGCTCGGCATCGGACCTTGATCCGGAAACTACATAGGCCAACATTGTGGCCGTAGACCCATTCACACAGCGAGGAAACTCACCTTGCACTGCTAAAACCTTGTTGATATCCCTCAAGCTGCTATCTGCCAAATCCCAAACTGCTGCTCCTTCGGCTCCCCGAGCTACCAACACCAAATATCACTAAGTCCAATACATTAATCAATCTTAGGGTAAAATGACCATTCTATCCCCTAGCCAACTTGGTCCATAACTAATGCCCAAAACGAAGGCCTAAATAGTAAGTAAGCTTCCCGAGCCCACTAGTAGCCCACTAATGGCCCAATTTGCTATATTGGACATAATCCCTTTAAAGGGCCTTACCTTAAGCCCATAACATATTTTTGGCCCATATCAATGGACTCCTACTGACCCACTATGCCCCAGAGGCCTAAAGTCCAAAACACAACCCAAGCTGAGGCCTAAAAATGCAAAGCCTAAACTGGTAGAGTATGTGGGGCGGACTCCTATGTACGCTAGGCATACTGGTTGATGGCTTGTACGTCGTACGTACCTCCTTGTACGGCCAATGTACAGCTCTGTTAATCCACTTTTCCCTTAAGTTCTTAATACACCACTTTAGAGGCTACAAACTCAGATCCAGGTCCTTTTCCACCTCTTAATCCATAAAGTTGCTAACTTGGTGGCTTGCAATCCACCAATTAAGCCCAAACTCAAATGGTGACAACAAACTTCAATAACAAGGGCTAAATCTCATGCATGATCTCATTAGGACCATCAAGATTTAGACTTTACTGCTTATGGAACATTTTAGCTCTATGAGTGGCAACCCCAAGCTTAAAGACGAAGTTGGATCATAAAGGTCCATCCTTTGGACCCAAAAAGGTCCAAAGCTACATAAACCTAGATCTAAGCACACTTAAGGAATGTTTCAGACTTTATACCTCAAAATGGTCTGAAATGGAACCCAAACCATGGATCTACTGCTTCCCCTTCGGTCCACCACCTTGCTAATCTCTTCACTTGCTTGGAAATGGCTTTACAACACCCAGAATGCTCTCTAATGACCCCCAAGGTTTCAAGAACAATCAAGAGAGGTTTAGGGTTTCGTGGTGACTGTATGAAGATGAGATGGAGGCTATCAACCTAGGTGTTATGTTCTTTATATAGTGGCTTGGACCTAAAATTAGGGTTTCTGGACACTGAGCGTACTTCCTGTACGCCTTAAGCACCCGCAATCCTTATACCCTTAAAACTTGGTCGTACCCCTGCCTTACGATGGGCGTGCACGCGCGTTTACCTCCTTGCATGCATGGCTCCTCTAGCCATTTATTTCCATTAGGGGTCTTTTTGGTCAATAACTTCAAAGTGCTATAACTCCATTCTGAGTCCATTTCCGACGAACTTTATATCCACGAAAAGGTGGTGAGAAGCCCTATGCTTCTAGCGGCACACCCCGACCCAAAACTTCCCATGAAACTCCAAACCCTTGAAAGAGCAAAACACCCCTAGCCTTGGCCTCTGAAATCCATAAATGAATACTTTCAGAAGAAATTAAAAGGATTGAAAAGGATAAAGAATAATAATCATTAACCTGCTTGAAATAATGAAGATGGGTGTCCATAGCCTCTAATCTCCTTGATGTTCATCCGAAACAATGGTGATAAAAGTTTTTATTTTTCAAAAGGAATCAGAAGGTGGTAAAGAATGTCGAGAATCCTAGGGTAAAATGGTCAAAAAAAAACTTTAAAAAATAAGCATAAAATAGGTATCTACTTTCACAAAATATGATTTTAAAAAACTAAAGAAAATAGTCAAAACAGGTAGCATGGTTTAAAAATGAGTAGTTGTAGAAATGAAAACCAAATTTTAACATTTTTTAACTTAAAACAATGAACATCAAATATATAACTAAAAAAATATTTAATTAGTAAGTGAATATTAAGTGAAGCGTAGGTTAAATTGAAAATATTCTCCTTTTTCAATATTATCTTCAATAAAATTTAGTGTTCAGTATCACCTTAAATTGGTATGAAAGTGTTGTACACCTAATTAAACAACTCTATTCCCTTTTCTTTTTCTCCACAATTAATCAATGGAAATCAAAGGAATACAGATTGTCCAAGTTATGATATTTGTTATGTGTCGAAAAGAAGTAGAGATAATGGAGAAGGATTACACCAAAGATAAAAATATGGAACATCACAATATCTTACCTTAATCGTGCTCCAACTCTAGAAATCTGGAAAGAAAATAGAAACAACATGGCAAATAGTGAAAAACTTTTGAAATATTATATCATATTAAAGATTGAGAAAAATTGTTAATTACCAGTGTTGTATTGAGGTGTATTATGTAAAATCCTTGAAAAACCAAGTAAGAGACATAGTTATTACCACCACCACCAGTTCCTTACATGCTCGGATAAACTGTGATTACAAAAAAAATGTAGGATTTTGATATTCTATATGCATTATGCATTTTTTTTATTTTTTTTTTTTATTTTTTTGTTTTATCATTGAAGCATACAACATACTATGCAACATCATGAAGCATCATACTCTTTATGCCTTATACCTTGGTTTTCTCATGTATTAATTCCAATTTAACATGACTCTGGAATAAATTGAAGAAACATAGATTTGTTAAGAATTTCTCAATGAGATACAAATTTTGGGGAATATATATATCTGAACTTCTAAATTTTAAAAGGTACAACACAAATAGTGGGTTTTTTTTTTCTATTTTGCATTTCAAATATAGAAGCCTAGTATTCAGTCACAGTTTTGTTACAAATCCAAAAAAAGGGGAAAAAATGCAGATATAAAGCATGAACGTACCAAATATGAATCGATTCTAAAGCTTCTAATGAACTGTTTTGTGACAACCCGAACCTTTTTCCGTTATCGTTAGCCAATTTCCGTTAATAAAATTTGAATTTTATTGAGTCCTGTCAAATTCCTTTGGTTTGGAAAACCATTTAGTTATATAATTGAACTTTATATATGAGTCAGGACCAAAACCACGCGAAATTTCGAGTTTTTCTTTGAACAAAACAATAGTTCACAGTCGTAAACCGATTTACGGCCGTAAACCCGTTTACGGCCAGTGACAGGTGGAACCCCCCACCATCAACCATTGACCCCCCTATAAATACGAGCCCTTACTCCTCATTTACATTTTTCTGGCCGGAAACACCCTCATTCTCTCTAATCTCTCAACCGCAAACACCAAAACATCCTTATTTCTTCCAAAAATCGTCAAGAATCACCTTGGGGTGTTGTTTAGGAGCATCTAAAACACATTTTCATCGAATCCAACGTATTTGATCTTGAGTTTACGGTCATACACATTTCAAACCTTCAAACCTTCGAAGGCCGCAAACCGTTTACAGCCGTACACCTTTCAAAAGTTCATATTTCCTTCAAGAACATCGTTCACGGCCGTAAACCCTTCAAGAGGCTATTCATCGCCATAAAGAGTTCACGGCCGCAAACCCTCCCTAAGTGGTGAATTAGATTGAAACCCCGTTTTCCCTGATTCAATCAAGTCCCGGTAACATTCCTTAACCGAAAGCAAGTGTTTCGTTAACACTTTATCTAACGAAATCACTAATTTAGATACATATATTTATTTAATTGTTATTAGGCCCGATTTCGTTAAGTGCCATATACATCAACTCGATGGTCTTCATTTCCACTTTGTTGATTCGACGCTTGCACACAACTAACAGTGAGTACATACCCCTACGCTTTTATGATTTCTATTAACGTTTTCAGGGGGAATACAAGCCAAACAGAAATGATTTTGTGAATAAAAACATAAGGATTTTGAAAAGTTTAAAACTTATGCAATTGATACAGTTAAACGATTCCCACTTATTATAAAATATTTAGATATTTTATCCCTTTTGTATTATGCTGAGCATAAGGGAGACTTTCAACTTGAAAATATAAATGCATAGTTTTCAGAACAATTCACAAACCAAGTACATAACATTTCAAGCAAACTATAATGGGTATAGTTTGGGGAATTCATTACACAATTTTTACCGATTCAGACTATATATATGGGAAAACATATAAACTATGTCAACTTTAATTTATGATACTCATTACTACTTTTCGATTTCAAGGCTACAACATTAGATAATTAATTAAGTATAATTATTGTTACATTACAAGTATACAAATAGATGCAAATACAAGAGAACAATTCATAACCATACGTAAACTAGTTAATACAAGATTGTGACACATCTTTTTCAATTATACCCTTTGGGGTGCGTAATAAATCCTATCATTTAGTATAACCAGATTCTCCTGGGGGAGAGCATGAGATTTGTGAATAGATCCATTCGGGACTGACAATTCCACACCTGAACTGCTAGCTACAGTTAGGCAGGCATGCCTGGGTTGACAAATGTCATATATCTGACACTTGAAGAACGTCTTAAAGGTCACTAGGTCATATCAATCATGGTTATACGACTCACAATAGTATAAATTGACCTTTGTTTGCGGGATTTCATTCTTCAACAGTTTTATTTTAATTAATAGAACTACTATATATTACATAGGAGGATTCTAGGGATAGAATACTCGATTTTATTTTATATAATAACAAAACTATACATACTGGTGGTAGCTAGGGTTTTCAAACAGAACATATATCCACGGTTTTCAAACAGAACATACTATACATACTGGTGGTAGCCAGGGTTTTCAAATAGAACATACAGCCATGGTTTTCAAAGAAAACATACTATACATACTGGTGGTAGCCAGGGTTTTCAAATAGAATATATAGCCAGGGTTTTCAAACAAAACACTCTACACATACTGGTGGTAGCCAGGGTTCCCAAACAAAATATACTATACATACAAGTGGCAGTCAGGGTTTTTATACAGAATACAATAACAGACATATATGTTAGAAAATATTGGATTTTCTTGGGAAGCATTTAAACATTTTTTTTAGAATTCAATGACTGGTTTTCACTACAAAAACATTCTTATGAACTCACCAACTTTATACTGATACTCTTTCAAAAATCGCTTGTATTCTCAGGAAATCAGTAATCAGGTACTCCTGCAGCATTTTGAGAAGACGGAGCGTATTGAGTCATATCTTTTACTTATTTAGTCATACTTTTGATGTATACAAACTGTGTATCAAACAGTTGTAAATATTCATATCTTAATGTAATGGTTGTGTTTACTTTGATTACTATGATGCAATTTTTCTGATACTATACATGACGTCATCCACCCCCGAACGTTTCCGCTGTTTCGGTTTAGGGTGTGACAGATTGGTATCAGAGCTATTGTTTATAGTGAACTAAGTATACTGAACATTATATGGTATGCAAATATAAACACTAAAGGGCCAAAGTGCTCTGAACTAAAAGTATACTTTTTAAAATATAAGTATTTTATAATAAGTATACAAGTATACATGCAAACCAGAAACTGTATCATAAATAGAACAAAAAAAAAGTATTTGGATGTTGAAGACTGCGGTTAAACCTGGATTGTTATGTAATCATGTATGGGATCAATATAGCCTGATGAACTATATTTATGTGAGACATGACCAACGTGTGTCTGGGAGTGACCGTGGTGTTGCAGCAAGCCTAAAACTTACCAATATATATATATATATATATATATATATATATATATATATATATATATATATATATATATATACATCAAGATATCGATAGAACAGAGCATACAACTTAAAATACTATATGAGTATTTTACCTAGAGCCGAATACAGTTTAGAGATTCATTCCAAGTGTTGCTACTTATTTCTTCCTAGCGATAATATACTTGCATTGGTAACCTTTCTTTGTTTTCTGCTAGGTAGAACACTTTATTTATCAGGCTGAGATATATCTTGTTTCAAATCTATTGATTTAAAGATCTAGGGGACTTATCATCCTCTTCTTCTTGATTATTTTTAGAACAAGATGCCCCCGAAGAAAAGACCTAACAGAAAGAGCAACAATCCCCCCAACGGATCTGACGCCACCGCCTCCTCAGTTCGATCCTGCCATGTTCTAGGCAGCAGTTACAGCTGCTGTGGCAGCCATAATGTCGTCGATAAATTCTGGCGTCGGGAAGTGGTACCCATCCCCTTAATCTTGAGGGTGGCCAGGGACACTACAAGGAGTGTTCCTACAAAGATTTCATGAATGCGAAGCCCAAGTCCTTCGATGGAAATGGAGGAGTCATTGCCCTAACCTGATGGATCGAGAAGATCGAGTTGGTCTTCGAAATCTATGCGTGCTCCAAGGAAAACAAAGTGAACTTCGCCGCCTGCACCTTCACCGATAGAGTACTGACCTGGTGGAATGGTCGAGTCAAATCCCTAACTCTGCCGGTAGCAAATTGCATGGGTTGGAAAAGGTTAAAAGAGCTTATGATTGCTGAGTACTGCCCAAAGGGCGAGATGAAAAAGTTGGAGCACGAGCTTCAGAACCTAAAGAAGAAGGGTTATGACATTTCCACCTATGCCGCTAGATTCTGTGATCTGGATCTTCTCTGGCCGGGAATGGTCACCCCGGAAAGCAAAAAGATAGAGAGGTACATTTGGGTATTGACGCCCCCAACTCAAAGAAATGTTTTGGCTGCTACCACTGCTGCCAAGTGCCTGGCGCAGACCCTGATAGATCAAGGATTTGATCTCGATGAAGTGGCAGCCGCTCCCAAACCACCAAAGGCGAGTGGTGGGAAAAAGAAGTTTTGGAACAAGAGAAAGGGCCAGTCTTTGCAGGAGCCCCCCAAGAAACGACAAGTTTTGACAGTTCATGCTGCTACCACTGCTGCCGCTATTCCTGCCGCTCAAGCATCTACTAGTAGATATGTTGGTACTCTTCCAAGGTGTAAAAAGTGCATTTTCATCATCATGGACCCTGTCGTGATTTGCAATGCAACAGATGTAGCAAGAAGGGGCACACAACTCGATTTTGAAAGACACCAGCCCAACCAACCAATCAGGCTCCTGGAGCAGGTGTTAGTCAAGCCTGTTATGGGTGTGGGGAGATTGGGCACTTCAAGAGGAATTGTCTGAAGGCAACAACTGCTGGCAACACAGGGAGAGTACTAGCGATGGGCCAGGAGGAGGCAGTTGCTGATCCCACCGTTGTTACGGGTACGTTCCTCCTTGACAACTCTTATTCATGCATTCTTTTTGATTCTGGTGCGGACAGAAGTTTTGTTAGTCATGAATTCAAGCATCTACTCAAGCATAAACCCCAGACCTTAACTGAAACATTTACCATTGAGATGGCGAACGGAAAGAAAGAGAGCACTAACGACATATTTATAGGCTGTACCCTTACCCTAAACGAACATTCCTTCCCAATAGATCTTATGCCAGTTTCCATAATAAGTTTCGACGTCATCATCGACATGGATTGGTAGAGCCCTAATCATGCTGATATCCTTTGCTATAAAAAAGCCATCCGTCTCAATCTGCCCTCGGGCAAAGCCCTCATAATCTTTGGTGATAAACTTAGCTCAAGCCTTCGTATCATTTCATGCATCAAAGCCCATAAATATCTGCGAAAGGAGTGCTATGAATTCCTAGCCCATGTCGTTAATGATAAGCGGGAAGTTAAAAACCTCTAGAGCATCCCCGAAGTCTGAAACTTTCTAGATGTCTTCCCTGAAGATCTTCCGAGAATCCCTCCTAAGAGCCAAGTCGAGTTCCGAATCGACTTAATCCCCGGAGCTACCCACGTTGCTAAATCCCGATACCGTCTAGTGCCAGAAGAAATGCAAGAGTTATCCAGCCATCTCAATGAACTACTCAGCAAGGGATTCATCAGACCAAGTTCCTCACCCTGGGAAGCCCTGTTCTTGTTTGTGAAGAAGAAAGATGGATCCTTTCGGATGTACATAGATTATCATGAACTGAACAAGCTTACCATCAAGAACCGTTATCCTCTACCCAGAATCGACGACCTCTTCGATCAACTCCAAGGAGCAGACTATTTCTCAAAAATAGACCTGAGATCAAGGTACCATCAGTTACGAGTCCATGAAGGTGATTTCCATAAGACAACATTTCAGACTCGATATGGTCACTCCGAATTTGTAGTCATGCCTTTCGGTCTAACCAACACACCGACGATATTCATGGAACTGATGAATCGGGTGTGCCGCCCTTTCCTAGACAAGTTCATGATAGTTTTCATTGATGATATACTTGTCTACTCTCGGAGTGAGGAAGATCATAGACAACACTTGAGGCTAACGTTAGAAATACTAAGGGTGGAGAAAGTTTATGCAAAGTTTTCAAAGTGCGAATTCTGGATCAGAAAAGTAACTTTCCTTGGTCATGTGGTTAGCGAGGAAGGCATTCACGTGGACTATTCCAAAATTAAAGCGATTGAGTATTGGTCAGCACCGAAGACGCCCACAGAAACTTGCCAGTTCTTGGGTCTCGCTGGCTACTATCACAGATTTATCCAGGATTTCTAAGCCTTTAACGACCATGACTCAGAAAGGCGTAACCTTTTGTTGCGGAGAAAAGAAAGACATTGCATTTCAAACATTAAAGTAGGCTTTGTGCAGCGCACCTATCTTGTCTATGCTTGAAGGGACGGAGGACTTTGTGGTCTTTTGTGATGCATCCAATCAGGGCCTAGGTTGTGTGCTCATGCAGCAAGGAAAGGTTATTTCATATGTCTCGAGACAGCTGAAAGCACACGAGGTCAACTATAGAACTCACGATTTGGAGTTGGGAGCAGTGGTCTTTGCGTTAAAGATTTGGAGACATTATCTCTACGGAACCAAGTGTATTGTCTTCACCAACCATAAGATCCTGCAACATATCTTCGATCAAAAAGAATTAAACATGAGGCAACAATGGTGGGTAGAGCTACTCAGTGATTATGAGTGGAAAATACGCTACCATCCCGGCAAGGCCAATGTGGTAGCAGATGCCCTCAGCCAGAAAGAGTATTCAAGTCGTTGAATGATGGCACTAACAATGACCATCCATTCCCATTTGTCCGCTCAAATCAGAGAGGCTCAGCTGGATGCCTTAAAAACAAAGAACATGTCGGATGAAGCCTTGAGGGGAATGGAAAAGAACTTAGAGATCAAGGGAGATGGAGTCTACTATGTCATGGACCGGATCTGGACCCAAAGTTCGGCGGTTGCAGGGAGGTTTTCATGAAAGAAGCTCACAAGACTAGATACTTCGTTCATCCAGGTTCAGATAAGATGTACCTGGATCTCAAAAAGTTATATTGGTGGCCAAACATGAAAGCAGAAATCGCTACTTTCGTGGGCAAGTGCGTAACTTGCGCCAAGGCGAAAGTGGAATATCAAAAGCCCCTAGGTCTACTTTAGCAGCCAGAAATACCTGAGTGGAAGTGGGAAATGATTACAATGGATTTTATCACTAAATTACCTAAATCTCTGAGTAGGTACGATACCATATGGGTAATTGTCGACCGATTGACCAAATCCACCCACTTCCTGCGAATAAAAGAAACATTCAAGATGGAAAGACTTACACAAATCTACATCCAAGAGATAGTTCGTCTACATGGTGTGCCTGTGTCCATTATCTCCGATTGGGATATCATATTCACCTCGAGATTTTGGCAGTTACTACAAAAAGCTCTTGGAACTAAGCTGGATATGAGCACAACTTATCATCCGCAAACCGATGGGCAGAGTGAGAGAACCATTCAAACTTTGGTAAACATGTTGAGAGCATGTGCTATAGATTTTGGTAAGTCGTGGGAAACCCATTTGCCCATCGTCGAATTCTCCTACAACAACAGTTATCATACCAGTATCTGGGTTGCGCCATTTGAAGCTCTTCAGATCCCCTATGTGTTGGGCCGAGGTGGGCGACACGCAGCTAGCCAATGGGCAAGTCCCCGACAGCATTCTCATAGGCCCATAAATCATCCGTGAAACCATAGAAAAAGAACGTATAAACCCGGGAACGACTAAAGGCTTCGAGAGATATACAAAAGAGCTATGCTGATAAGAGACGAAAAACTTTTGAGTTCCAGGTTGGTGACCGTGTTCTTTTGAAGTTCTCACCCTGGAAAGGCATGACACGCTTTGGAAAGCATGGAATGCTGAATCCGAGATACATAGGACCATTCGAGATCCTCGCTAGGATCGGTCCCATAGCGTACAAAGGTCAGTTACCCTAAGAACTTAGCAACATTCATCCTGTCTTCCACGTCTCGAACCTTAAAAAGTGTCTATCCGAAGAAACCCTTGTGATCCCTCTTGAAGAGATCGAGATCAACGAGAACCTTAATTTTGTGGAGGAACCTGTCGAAATCATGGATCGGGAAGTCAAGCGAACAAAACAAAGTCGCATACCGATAGTGAAGGTCCACTGGAATGTCAAGCGGGGACCTGAATTCACTTGGGAGCGAGAAGATTCCAAGAAACAGAAATACCCGCATCTTTTTCTGAATCCATGATTTGTATCCTATGTTTGAATTTCGGGACGAAATCCCCTCTAACGGGGGGATGATGTGACAACCCGAACCTTTTTCCGTTACTGTTAGCCAATTTCCGTTAATAAAATTTGAATTTTATTGAGTCCCGTCAAATTCCTTTGGTTTGGAAAATCATTTAGTTATATAATTGAACTTTATATATGAGTCGGGACCAAAACCACCTAAAATTTCAAGTTTTCCTTCGAACAAAATAACGGTTCACAGCCTGACTAGAGTTCACGGGCGTAAACCGATTTACGACCGTAAACCCGTTTATGGCCAGTGACAGGTGGACCCCCCCCCCCACCATCAACCATGGAACCCCTTGTAAATACGAGCCCCTACTCCTCATTCACATTTTTATGGCCGGAAACACCCTCATTCTCTCTTTAATCTCTCAACCGCAAACACCAAAACATCCTTATTTCTTCCAAAAATCGTGAAGAATCACCTTGGGGTGTTTTTTAGGAGCATCTAAAACGCATTTTCATCGATTCTAGCATACTTGATCTTGAGTTTACGGTCGTACACACTTCAAACCTTCAAACCTTCAAGGTCCGCAAACCGTTTATGGTCGTACACCCTTCGAAATTTCATATTTCCTTCAAGAATATCATTCACGACCGTAAACCCTTCAAGTGGCTGTTCACGGTTGTAAACAGTTGACGACCGTATACCCCTTCACGACCGCAAACCCTCCTTAAGTGGTGAATTAGACTAAAAACACGTCTTCCCCGGATCAATAAAGTCACGGTAATATTCATTAACCGAAAGCAAGTGTTTTTCAAACACTTTATCTAATGAAATTGCTAATTTAGATACATATATGTATTTAATTGTTATTAGGAATTCCGTTAAGTGCCACATACAACAACTCGAGGGTCTTCATTTCCAGTTCGTTGATTCGACGCTTGCACACAATTAATAGTGAGTTCATACCCCTACACTTTTATGATTTTTTTAAGGGTTTTAGGGGGGAATACAAGCAAAACACAAATGATTTTGTGAACAAAAACAAAAGGATTTCAACAAGTTTAAAACATATGCAATTGATACGGTTAAACGATTCCCACTTTTTATAAAATATTTAGATATTTATCCCTTTTGTATTATGTTGAGCATAAGGGACACTTTCAACTTGAAAACATAATTGCATAGTTTTCAGAACAATTCAGAAACCAAGTACATAACCTTTCAAACAAACTATAATGGGAATAGTTTGGGGAATTCCTTACACAATTTTTACCGATTCAGACTATATATATGGGGCATATAAACTATGAAAACTTTAGTTTATGATATTCATTACTACTTTCGGCTACCAAGGGTACAACATTAGATAATTATTTAAGTATAATTATTGTTACATTACATGTATACAAACGGATGCAAATACAAGAGAAGAATTCAGAACCACACGTAAACTAGTTAAGACAGGATTGTGAGACATCTCTTCAATTATACCCTTCGAGGTAGGTAATAAATCCTATCATTTAGTATAACCAGAGTCTCCTGGAGGGAGAGCGTGAGATTTGTGACTAGATCTATTTGGGACTGACAATCTCACACCTAAACTGCTAGCTACAGTTAGGCAAACATCCCTGGGGTGACAAATTTCATGTATCCGACACTTGAAGAACGTCATAAAGGTCACTAGGTCATATCAAGCATGGTTATATGAATCACAATAGTATAAACTAAAGGATTGCATTCTTCATTAGTTTTTTTTTTAATTAATAGAACTACTATACATTACACTGGAGGATTCCAGTGATACAATACTCGATTTTATTTTAAATAATAAAACTACTATATGCTGGTGGTAGCCAGTGTTTTCCAACATAACGTATAGCCAGGGTTTTCAAACAGAACATACTATACATATTGGTGGTAGCCAGGGTTTTCAAATAGAACCTATAGCCAAGGTTTTCAAACAAAACATACTATACATACTGGTGGTAGCTAGGGTTTCCAAATAGAACATATAGCCAGAGTTTGCAAACAAAATATACTATACATATTGGTGGTACCCAGGGTTCCCAAACAAAATATACTATACATACAAGTGGTTGTCAGGGTTTTTAAATAGAATATAGTAACAGACATATATGTTAGAAAATATTCGATTTTCTTGGGAAGCATATAAACAATTTTTTTTTTCAGAATTCAATAACTGGTTTTCACTACAAAAACATTCTTATGAACTTACCAGCTTTATACTAATACTCTTTGAAAAATCGCTTGTATTCTGAGGAAATCAGTAACCAGGTACTCCTGCAACATTTTGAGAATACGGAGCGTATTGATACACGTCTTTTACTTATTTTGTCATACTTTTGATGTATACAAACTATGTATCAAACATATTTAAATATTCATATATATATTAGTGGTTGTGTTTACTTTGATTACTATGATGCAATTGTTGTGATGCTATACACGACGTTATCCACCCCTGAATGTTTCCGCCGTTTCGGTTTGGGGGTGTGACACGTTGAGCTAATAAATTCTCTTACATCTTCATGTTCATCTTTCCACAACCATTCACGAAGTATATTATCATGGATTCTGGAACGACAAAAAAATTAGGAATAAGAGTTGAAAGTCTACTGTTTGAAACCTCTATTTTTTCCATTTAATAAAATAAGGTCATGACAACTTCACGGTTTTTTTAATTATTCACGTTTATTTAAATAGGTTGTAAAGAGCCATACGAAAATCAAACTGGAACTGTAAAGGTGTAAGAAACTGCATGATTAAGGATATAAATGTTGTTAATAACCAATAAAAAGACATTTGTTTTCAATTTTTTTTAATAAAATTTTTGGGAAATTGTAACACATTAATGTTGTTGTATAGTAGTTGACCATTTCATAGTTGTTTGTTTCTATCGTGGATACAATTGCAAATAATTCTTGCAATTACAGATTATGATGCTATTAGGCATATTGATATGCATAAGAAGAGTATTACTATCAACAACTTGAAGGGCAGTAATTTGGATACCTATATAATTGGCTAAAATTTTCAGCCAAAATTATTTAGTGGGTTCAAACCAAGAAGAACTGTAGAAGAATCACTTACAATCACATGTGTTACAATACATGATCACCCAAATCCTTAATTCATCATCTAAGGGGATCTAGTAAATCACACATGAAAACATGTAACAGTTGGCAAAGGAACATACTTGCAGGTACTGTAAATATAAGTTTTTGTAACAAAAAGAAAAGGATAATACTTACTCTGAGAATACCAAGTTTGTAGAAACATAGAAACATACATCCAAATAATCACGAAAACTAAGATTTCCATAAATGAATGGTAACCCTATTCCATTTTTTTGAGTATATTTGTTTATAAAGTTACTCCAAATAATCAACAAAAATCCTGAATTGAATAGTGAAAAATCACATTAACTTGTTTCTTAAATGAGTAGTGCCACTGTCGTTAGTTCATGGAGAATTTAAGCAAACACATGGTGAGCATAATATATAAAGTTTAAGAGAGTTCACCTTGACAGACATCTCACAATCCTCTTCCAGCAAATGTTTCCTTTTCCAATTTCTCTTATGTGTTGCCTATCTTCAGGCCGAAAATCAACGAAATCAGAAAAATGAAAAAGTGGATTCTGCAATCATAAACCGTAAATCAACATGTGAACATTTTGAGAATTAATATGTGAAAAAATAGATAGATGAACTAAAAAATCAAATGGATTTTCACTAATTTGTTTAGCCAACATCTTCACCGCCACCCATTACCACCCTAACCTTCGATATCAACCATCGGTCACCACCTCCATAAATTTGCAATATTCAGCCCTGTTCACGCACACAAACACCAAGAAACCCTACCACCATAGCCAATACATTCAAAGAAGAAGAACATTACCTTCAACTCGTTCTAAATTAGCCACCAAGAAGGAACATTTGCAAAGAAAATCAGAAAAGAAGAGATTCAATTGAAGAACGGAAATCTTCATTGGTGGTCGATTTCAACTTTCATGGAATCATCTAGTCATTACCTGGAAAAGAAACGATGCATCCATTGTTATTGTACTAGAAGTTGTTATCGTGATAATCAAACGAATTTGAAGCATCATAAGGAGAAATTGATTTATGGAAATAGACGTTTTGTTCCATGGTAGTGGGTTGAGGCGGATGAAAATGGAGAATAAGAACTGAACATGGGGAGATTTTAGGGCTTATTGACGGAAGAGCGGAGCAAGTGGGAAACTGGTTCGGTGATGGTGGTGGGAGAAGAGGGCATAAGAAGCTTCGAGGACTTTATCTGAGGCGATGGATAGTTGAGATAACCCCGGTAACGAAGATAGAGGAGACACAGAATTAAACAAACCCAGGTATAATAATAATAATAATAATAATAATAATAATAATAATAATAATAATAATAACAGCAATAATAGTAATAACAACAACAACAATAATAATAATAATAATAATAATAATAATAATAATAATAATAATTGTAACGAATTTGATGTTTTAGGGTAATAGGAAGGGATTGATTAAAAAGGATTTGATTTGGAAAATCTTTCTTTTTGTCATTATACCTAAAATAGGTTTGACACGAGGTTTATTCAAAAGAATGAGATAGATGCACAAAGAATCTTTTTCTTTAATTTTTTCTCTATTTAATGAAGGATTATTAAATAGCACACCATGTTTTTTTAAAAGATTATAACAGTCTGAAAATCAATTAATGTGACTGCGGATTTACACTTCATTGTGGATGGATCAGATACCGTCGAACGGATGACTGCGGTAGATAAACTGAGTTGAACACTTGAGCAATGATTAGTAATAACAAACAATAAGGACCATTAAAGTATAATTATTATATATGGTGGCGGTACATAAAATATACCAAAACCATCTAACATAAATAACTTCAATTAGAACCGCAACGAAGAACAAGGATGGTCTGTGGTGCCTATTTATTCAAAAAGAATTGTGGGTCCGGATTTATCATTCCTAACATTTGTAAGAAAGTGTTGAGCTTTGTAGAGTCAAGTTCCTTTGTGAATACATCAGCAATCTCTTCATGAGTATGGAGAAAAATTAGTTCAATGTTACCTTTCAAGATGTGGTCTTTGATGAAATGATACCATAGTTCAATATGCTTAGTCTTGGAGTGCTGAATAGGAATGTAAGAAATCACTATGGCACTTTCAGAATCACAATAGATTGGTATTCGGAACATTCTATATCCATAGTCTAGTAGTTGTGTTTGCATGCATAAGACCTGAGAACAACAGCTGGCCGTGGCCACATATTTAGCTTCTGCGGTAGACAATGATACACAATTTTGTTTTCTTGAGGACCAGCTGACTAGTCTTCCACCCATGAATTGACATCCACCTGAGGTACTTTCTCAAGTTTGCATCTGGCATGATCCGCATCTATAATGCTTGAAGATTGAAATCATTCCCTGCGGGGTACCATAATCCAAGAGTTTTGCTTCCTTTTAAGTAATGTAGGATTTGTTTGGCTGCGTTCATATGAGACACTTTTGGGTCAGCCTGGTACCTTGCGCATACACCCGTAACAAAAACTATATCTGGTTGGCTACCAGTGAGGTACATCAGAGAGCCAATGATACCTCTATAAGACTTATGATCAACAGATTCACCTGAGGGATCATCAGAAATCTTATAACCGAAGGCCATGGGGACCTTAGCCAAAGAACAATTATCCAATGAGTACTTCTTTAATAGTTCTGAGGTGTATTTTTGTTGATGAATGATTATCCCTTGAGGGACTTGTTTCACTTGAAGTCCTAGAAAGAAGTTAATCTCTCTATTCATGCTCATTTGAAACTTGTTGGTCATGAGCTTAGCAAATTCATCCACCATCTTTTGATCAGTTGAGTGAAAAATGATATCATCCACATATATTTGTACACGCATTAGATGAAATAAAGTGGGATCAATCACTCCTCTTTTGTAACCGGAAGAGACAAGAAATCCAGATAGAGTCTCATACCAAGCTCTAGGGGCTTGTTTTAGATCGTAGACTGCCTTTTCAAGCTTATAGCAGTGGTCTGGGAATTCTATGCTTTCGAAACCTGGAGGTTGTTGAAGATAAACCTCTTCTTTTAATTCCCCATTGAGAAAAGCACTTTTCACATCCATTTGATGAACCTTGATGTTTTTGTGTACTACGTACGCTAAGAAGATCAGGATAACTTCCATTCGTGCTACCGGAGCACAGGCTTCATCATAGTCAATGCGTTCAAGTTAACTATATCCCTTGGCAACTAGTGTTACCTTGTTTCTGACGACCGCACCAGATTCATCTAACTTATTCTTGTACACCCATCTTGTGCCAACAACGATGTGACCTTGCTGTTTTGGAACGAGCTGCCATACCTTGTTCCTTTTGAATTCTCCTAGTTCTTCTTGCATTGCAGAAATACCGTCTGGTTCAAGTAACGCTTCCTTGATCGACCGAGGTTCGACTGAGGACAAGAATGTTGCGTAGTGGCAGTGATCAGATAAGTCCTTGGATGATCGACTTTGGATTCCTGCGGATGGGTTGCCTATAATTTGACCTGGTGGGTGGTCTCTCGTCCATACATGTAGATAAGGTATCAGATGATCAGCCGCTGTGGTGGAGGGAATGTCTTCAATATCAGAAGACTCAGCAGTTAGAGAGGGCGGTTCCCCCTGGACTTGAGAACATCCTGCTGAAGTGTCTTGAATTCGGAAGGCTGGATTAGATTTATCTTTGGCAGATGGCGAAGGTTCCCCCTGGAGTGTAGAAGGAAGTTTGCCTTGAACCTACAAACGTTCCCCCTGGATTGCGGATGGGAGTGTGATGATCCTTGAATCTGTTGTTGTGTCAACGTTTTTTATGTTTTCATCATCCGAATTCGAAGAAACATTTGATGGTTGAAACTCTCTGCGGATTGGAGCTTCATCTTCTGGTATTGGAACCTCGATGGTTGTTGTATGGTCCGGGGTGGAGTGTTCCCCCTCAACCGGTGACGTGGAAGTATTTAGCGATACTTCTTCGGACGCGGTTGGACCAGATACATCTGCATGTTACTGCTAAGGTTTTAAAGACATGGGAACTTCGGATAACTTGGCTGTATCAACAGGATCAAAGAGATCATCATAGTTTATTTCAACTAGATTTAATGGACCCGAAGAGGCAGGAATATCACTTTCTAGAATTGTTGTGGTTTCAGTGGAAGGAGCAGAGTTGCGGATGTGATAGTCATCAAACTTCACACCGAAGCTTTCAATTATCAACCTTGTGCGTCTAATGAGAACTCGATAAGCAACCTTGTTAGTGGAGTAGCCAAAGAAGATGCCTTCATCAGACTTCAGTGCAAATTTATTGAGGTGATCTCTGTTGTTGATTACGAAGCATCTACACCCAAAGATATGAAAGAATCGAACATTTGGCTTGCGGTTGTTAAGTCCTTCATATGGTGTTTTGTTGAGACGTTTGCATGAAATGATTCGATTTTGAACAAAACAGGTTGTGGCCACTGCTTCTGCCCAGAAGTAGAGAGGAAGATTTGCAAAATTGAGCATACATCTAGCAGCTTCTACTAGAGTGCGATTCCTTCGTTCTACTACTCCATTTTGTTGTTGTGTGTAAGGAGCTGAGAAATTGTGTGTAACCCCTTTGGAGACCAAGAAACTATTTAGAAGATGATTAGTAAAATCGGTTCCATTGTCACTTCGGATACGTCTTACTGGTAACTTGATCTGAAGTTCGATTTCCTTGATGAAGTTGATCAACACCTTCAGTATTTCTGACTTGAGTCGAAGAAAGAAGACCCATATGAAACGTGTGAAGTCATCCACAGTAACCAGTATGTGTTTTTTGTGATGAAGAGTGGTTATGGTAGATATACCGTAGAGATCAATGTGTAGAAGTTCTAATGGTTCAGAGATTGAGGAGTCAATCACCGTGGGATGACTTGCCTTGAATTTCTTTCCACACTCACATGGAGGACATAGTGTATCATTCCTGAACTTGAGAAATTGGAAGACCTCTGACTAGTTCTCCGGTGACCAAGTTGTTGATGCATCTGAAGTTGAGATAAGCGAGCTTGCGGTGCCATAGCCAGCTGACTTGGGATACAGCTTTCGATAGAAAGCATAACTGCGGTTTGCCTATGATCAAAGATACGTCCAGTAGGTATATAGTACCTTTGGATCTGGACTTGATGCATGAGAAGAGGTTGTAGGGACTGGTTTCGTGTCAAATTTTGATCCTAGTCCTTGGTGTTTGTGAGCTTTTGGAGCGTAGTGCTTTTTTGAGAAGTTATGAGTTTTCTGAAAAGTATCAGTTTTGACTTGAGAAAACTTTTTCTGACAATTACATTGACATTGGCATGCTAAAATATTGTCTTTTATTTTGACACTTTGTTTGGTTAGCATTCGAAAGGGTGTGGTTGATTTGTGACTGGTCCGAGGTTGGTGAGATTTGACACGTGAACTATTGGATTTAGAAAAAGTTTGTCTTGAAGAAGATGTTGCACGTGTAGACACTTTGGACCTATTCTTGGGATTTGGTAAAATGCCTTTCCATTTGTTGAAACTTTGAGGTGATTTTAAAAGTGTTGGAGTGGGTAAGATACCCTTCCATTTTGGATCATCTGAGGAATAGATTTGAAAACCATTGTTTTGAAAAGACCTTTCATTCTTTTGGGTTTTGTCAGATGAGTTAGAAACGGATTTTGAAACTGCACATTCCTTTTTGCATGGTTTCTTGATGTGAGAGTTTTTTGAAAAATAGTTAGCAAAAACAAACTTTTTTGGACTCTTAGATTTTGGAAATCTAATATGTCTTTTGTTTTTAGAAAAGATTTGTCGATTTGTGCATCGAGATCGAATATCCTCTTTGAAAGCCTTTTTTACTAAAGTTTTTGGAGATCCGCAGTCATTAGTGTTTAACTGCGGTTTCCTGGAATCCTTTGAAAATTTTTGACACCGAGGGCTTGACTCATCAAAGCTTGAAAATTCAGGATTTTGAGAACATTGACCTACTTCAAAATTTTATATGGGTAGTTCATGGTGAATTGGTTGAAGAGTCACATAACCTCTGGTTGTGGGTTCTAGTAAGGAAGACTTAGCTATTGTAGTGTAAGTCTGGGTTGTGACTGGAGTTGGATTTTTCTGAGAATCATGACTACAGTGAGAAGCACTACGGTCTGAAGACAAGGGTTGAATGTCCTGTAAGACTTCGGGACTTTCTATGACTATTTCTTCATCAATAATAGACGAGGTCTGAGAATTTGGACTGATTATGCCACATATAAGAGGTTGATCACATGTGTGATCCGAAGCCTCAGGCACGATTTCCTCAATGAGACAATTATTATATAGATTATGAAGTCTTCCGAAGTGTGTTCTGATGTCTTCAGGAAAAGTCTTGTCATTGACTGGAAAATGAAATTCTCGGTCCGAAGGGACATAAAGTCGATCTTTGTTAAACCGGGGTGAGGAATCCTCTGCGGTAGGATATCCATTGGACCGACACCAATTATATGTATTGTCTAGAATTCCGCTGTTAACTAAATATTCAATAGCTTCACTTTCATTGAACAATTTTTCTATTAAAAGATTTAAGCGTACAATTTCACTCTAAGCTAAATCTCTTTGGTTCAAAGCTATTTCTAGTTGGGTTTCACTCAACATTATTGCAGCTTTTTCTAACTCTAAATCTCTTTCTAACATAGCCATTTTGAGTCTTTTGTTGTACAGTCGTCCTTTCACGTGTAACATCTCTTTAGACGCTATGTTCTTCTCATCTAAGGCTTTGTTGTAGTCTGAAAGGAAGACAACACATGTTTCATTAAGATTGTCTATGAATGGTTGACAGTCATGCATGTTATAGTTTAGAGTTCAGATCATGAGTTTTACCTGATCGATGATACTTAGAGTTCCATCCTTTGCCACGTAGTAGTAGTTTCTTTCCAGCTTTGTTGACCCATCATCATCAGCAGTTGCTAACATGCAGATCTTGTCTTCTCCTTTGATGTTGCTGATGTTTTCTTCTTCATCTCCGGATGACCAAACTTGAAGGTCTCTTTTAACATGAGCCACATATGCCCTAGCCTTTTCCTTTTCCTCCAGCTCTTGAGCCATTCTAAGGTAGAATGCTCTATCTGTGACTACATTGGCTTTGCAATCCTTTGCAAAATGATTCTCCTTTTTGCAGTTGTGACATATTACAACATCACTTTTATCTTCTAAAGGGATACCAGAGTCAGAGGTTTGAATGGACTGCAGTGTTTTCTTAGATTGAATGTTTTGAGATTGCGGTTGTGGGTGTGAACTTTTAGGATAATGAGAGTGATTGTTTTGTGGATTGAAGCTACGATTGAAAGGTGGTTTGTGGAATTGTTGATTTTTGCGAAAAGAATGAGGTGGTAGAGGGTTGAACTATTTACTAACTAGAGCAATAGCCTTCTGGAATTCTTCTTCATCATCATACTCTGAGTCAGCTTCGTATGACTGCAGAGTAGTGTCATACGAGGAAGAGTAAGATTGGTTGTGAGGAGCTTGTGCAACAAGAGCAAGTGGTCCTCTGAAGTTAGCACAATCTTTGAGTACGGTGGATTCTTGTGCTTGCAATTCCCCATATAACTTGTAAAGAGACAGGGAATGAATCTTTCTATCTCCTTGAACTATCATCTTGGTAGTAGTCCAATGTATTTCTAACCCATTGAGAAATTGAACGTTTGTTTCATGATTACTACAGATGGTGCCAGCATTTGATAACTTAGTAAATATCAGATTGAACCTTTTGAAGGAGTTTTCTAAACTTTCACCAGCATGAGCTTTAAAGTTGTTGAATTCGTTGAGTGCAATTGTGAGCTTCTTATCTTGACCTTGCTCTGACTCCTCATACAAGTTCTTGAGAACATCCCAGATCTCTTTTACTGATTTACAGATTATGATAATGTCGAAGTTATCAGGAGCAACTCCATAAGAGATTTCATAAAAAGCAACAACATCATTTTCCATTTTATCAAGATCATCCTTGGTGGGACAGTTCAAGACTGGTTGTCCTCTTCCTAGTCTAGTTGTGGCACCATCGGTTTGAACAGGTGTAAGAACAGGGACATGTGGTCCTTCTTCAACAGATCACCATACATCTCTACCAAGTTTCCTTAAATATCTTTCCATTCTTTGAGACCAGTGATGATATTCATTTGGAACCAGTATTGGAGCTCGATTTAAACCACCAACACTGTTGGAAACGTTTAGAGAAAGTGCTTGTGCCATTTTGTTTTTTTTTTTTAAATGAGCTTTAATGGTATAGAAGGCCCTTTGAAAAATCAGAGTTCCGTTTTTCAAAAATCAACCACTATGGCTCTGATACCAATTGTTAAGAGAAAAACTTGAGACACACTTGAACAAACGTTAGAACAAGTATAGTTGCAAAATTTAGTTAATCTCAAAGGATCTAAAAGCTCAACAATAATAAGTTAATATGTTAGATAGTTAGATAGTTAGTTGCGGAAATGTAAAGAAACATAAATGATAGCAAGTGATATATCAAGTAAACACATAATATAATTCATAACATGGAATGCATTCAAACCAAGTTAATGAGTGAGATTAATCTTAGTGATAAAGTCAAGAATGACTTGCTCCGAAGAGAAGTATTAATCAGTTGTGTTCGAGAGGATTTCAGAGAGTAAGAAAGATATGAAATGTGTAAGAATAACTTGAAGATAATTAACATCTGGAGATGAGTAAGAAGAGATATGTATGGATTCATAAGAAGTGAGCTCTATTTATACAGACTCAGAAATACAAGTGATTTACTCTCTAAGAGCAGCCATGCAAGGCATACTGGAGAATAGAGAGTATTACAAGAAATATATAAAATAGACTAAGTACAGAAAGAAAGACTGCAGTAGCTTTGATGACTTCGGATGCGATCGCTGAAGAAACTTGACTGCGGAGAGTTGTAGACTGCGGTAGACAAATTAAGAGGGTCACTTCATCTATCAACAACAACAACAACAACAACAACAACAATAATAATAATAATAATAATAATAATAATAATAATAATAATAATAGAAATAATAATAATAATAATAATAATAATAATAATAATAATAAGAATAATAATCATAATAATGATAATAATAATAATAATAATAATAATAATAATAATAATAATAACAACAATAATAATAATAATAATAACAATAATAATAACAATAACAATAACAATAACAATAAGAATAACAATAATAATAATAGTAATAACAATAATAATAATAATAATAATAATAATAATAATAATAATAATAATAATAAAATAATAATAATAATAATAATAATAATAAAATAATAATAATAATAACAATAATAATAATCATAATAATAATAATAATCAGAATAATAATAATAATAATAATAATAATAATAATAATAATAATAATAATAATAATAATAATAATAATAATCAGAATAATAATAATAATAATAATAATAACAATAATAATAATAATAATAATAATAATAATAATAAACCCTCTCAAACCCTAATCCTCGTTATTGAGCCTGTGTGTGACCATGGTGAGCTTTTAAGTGTTCTTGCGGGATTGTTGGAGTGAAGAAGGAGTATGGAAGAGAATAGAGTTGGAGCCCAGGCTTTTGGATCTGAGCTTTTCTGTGGTTGGAGCATCATTTGAAGGAATAAAGCTCAAAGCTTTCCTATCTTTTTATTTTGTGCATGATATAGTTCATTTTAGGGTTTTTGGTCCCAAAGCTTGATGATTTATGAGTTGTTACACTCTAGAGCTTAATATCTGTCCTTTTAAGTGTTTCTAATGGAGGAGATCCATAAAAATGAGATCTGTAACATGAGAATCAACCCATGCAAGAGATATGAGCATTTTAAGTTTAGAGAGTAGGATATTTATGTGTTTGTGACCTTATTAGCCATGCAAAGGCTTAAAGTCACTGACTTTATGGAGTATTAGGGAGTCCAGATCTGAGAAATGAGCTAAGGTCTTAACGGGTTAAGACCAAGAGAATGGACTGAGCAAAATTAGGCGTACACCCAGCGTAATTCCAGTATGCCCCACATACTAGGTTGGTGTCCCCGATCAGATTTTTGTATGCTAGTGTACGTTGAGCGTACCTAGGGAGGTACGCCCCACATAACATCTCTGAGAGCTTTTGGGCTGAATTTATTATTGGGCCTTAAGGGTTGGGCCTAGATCTTTGGGCTTGAGCATTAGTGACTTTGAGTAGAGAAATATTATATTGTGCTTTAGGCCCTTGAGTTGGGCTTGTCATTTAGATTGAGAATTGGGCCTTCGGAGAGCCCATTTATTATTGGGCCTTGGTGGGCCCAATGGGTTTAAGGTCATTGATGGGCTAGTTAGTGGACTACCTTTAGACCTATTGACTGAGAGTTTGGACTTAGTTTCTAATTGGGAAAATTGTGGGTTTGGCATAGAGTTTGTGACCGGTGCGTAGCATCAGCGTTTATAGGGGTTCTTCATTATCCGAGGTGAGTCTTCTCACTATACTTGCCTTGAGTGGTGCCTTGTGTGATTGAGCTGCTTATTGTTATTATCTGTGTAATTTATATTCCACATTATGTCTTTGTGATTTATGCTGAGTATTGGTTTTATTGAGCTTGTTGAGTTGGGACTGGAGGGTCCCACTGAGACACGTTGATCGAAGGGTCTTACCGAGTTATAACCTCGAGTGGCTAATGTGTTGTGTGTTGTATTTTGGGGAACTTACAAGGCTTCGTGCTTACTGTGTTATGTGTTATGTGTTTCAAGGTTTTTCTCAATCACGGGAAGACACCGGCTCGATTGTACACACCAGAGAAAGAGTAATGTTTTGAGGATCCTGGATTATTAGTCAAACAATTATGGAGATGTGTTTTGTAAACTAAACAAATGAGATTTTGTGAAATGCAATATGAGAATTATATGATTTTTAACATGACAAATTTGTTTGAAAATTTACGGTGTTACAAGTTGGTATCAGAGCCTTGGTTTGAGGGATTCGGAAGCACCATCGGGTATCTATGGATTCAAACCGAGGATTTGAGAAATGTTTCAAATGAGACGATTTTTTTTTCTAAAAATGAGCAAGAGTTTCCAAGAGAAAAACAAGAAGGAGCAGTGTGTACAATCAGCCAAAGCCCGAACGGTGATTTGTCAAAATACCCTTACTTATTTGTGTTATGAGTTATTATTGAGATATTAGTTACGCATGGTAGATGATAGGTTAGGTATTTCATATTCTACGGCAAGATTTGCCTGATTTGTAATACCTTAGCCTAGGAATTTTGCTATCTGTGATGTGCTTTGAGTATGTGTGGAGTTAGAGTACCCAACAGAGATCTTTTAGAGAGAACTTGAGTAGAGGAGTAATCTAGGAGAGATACCTGGATGAGCGGTTGAGGAGCCTACTGAGAGAGTAGTTAGATATCTGCAAGGGGGTAGAGTTGCTTGAGTCGGTGATACCTTTTGAGTGTAAGTGAAGTATTAACCTAGAGTGGTTTTATGTGTTCGTAGAGATTAGTCGATGCTCGAATGTTGTTTGCTTCGTGCTTTGTGGAACTCTTGTTAATGGGAGTCAGCTACTAAGTGAATATGACGATATTCATCAGGTAGATGGCTGGCATCATAAGAGGTTCTTCAGCAGTTGATGGCAGAGAAGGGAATGAACCTAGGAAGATCCTTGAGAGTGTCTTTAGTCAGATGAGTACGCTGATAGAGGGGAGTACTTGCTGGGAAGCGACCAGGTTTAATGGGATTGATGATGGAGAAGGTTGAGGAGCTACTTAGGAATTCTGGGACGATCCGTGTGGAAAGTATGGGTAGATGTGGCAGGTAGTATGGGCCCGTGCTATGTGTTTCGGACTTCAGTCTGATGCAGTATGCAGTATATGTGTTCATGCTTGCAGTTATGATTATGTTATGCCATGTTCAGCTAGTTAGTCCGGACTTCGGTCCGATGCAGTTAGTCGGACTTCGGTCCGATGCAGTTAGCCGGACTTCGGTCCGATGCAGGGGGCAAGGCCCCAGTTAATCCGGGCTTCGGCCCGATGCAGTTTCCGAACTTCGGTCCGATGCAGGGGGCAATGACCCAGTTGGTCCGGGCTTCGGCCCAATGCAGTTAGTCGGACTTCGGTCCGATGTAGGGGACAAGGCCCTGGTTAATCCGGACTTCGGTCTGATGCAGTTAGCCGGACTTCAGTCCGATGTAGGGGGCAAGGCCCCAGTTAGTCTGGATTTCGGTCTGATGCAGTGGGCAAGGCCCAATATGTGTTTATATGTTATTGTATGGTATGTGGTAGTTTGGGGGAGATCACTAAGCTTTGTGCTTACAATTTTCAGTTTTGGTTTCAGGAACTCAGTTTTCAAAATAGGAGCTCGGGAAGATTGCAGTGCACATACCATTTGTTCTACCTGGTATGTTTATACTATGATATATTTGGCATATGTTATAATATTTAGAGATACATTGCTTATGATTTTCGTATGAGGTTTATCGACTATGGTTTTTATTATTAAATTAAACGAAATTTTTAGTCTGTATTTTTGGGACATTACAACGTCCTAGGCTCTGATACCACTGTTGGGTTTTGTATACTACAAAATCCTATGGTTCACATACAAACCTAAATGCTCTGGATCTATGTTTTCTCTAATTATACATGCAATATTGTTTCCAAATCATAAAGCCTACAGTAGCATATAATTGACATAAATAACATGAAAGTGAGTTATAGAATAACTTCTTTGTTGCAGCTTGTAGTCTTGGCCTTTAAGAACATAGCACCCCAATTGTGATGCTCCAAAGGTTCACAACAAACCCTTGAACAATTGGATGGCTTGATAGAAATTACTAGGCACACAAATCGGTTATGAACTCCAAAAACACTTATTGTCCCCGATTTTAGCCTTGGGTTATGTATATATATATATATGTAGGAATCCAAGAGTCATGGGTAAACCCTAATCCATACAATTTGGGTTATGATACATATTACTTGTGGGCTAACTCTTCATGGAAACTTACATAAGCTTAGCCCATCATGGATCAATAGCCCAAACCATATATATATCATTGATTTACATAATCAGTCCCCGTTAATTTAATTAGTCTCTTTTGATCACTAGATTAATAACAAATTAATTCAGTATCAATAATTGTTAAATAATATGATTTCATGTTAATATATTAAAACTTATAATATATTAATAAATCATAAATAACATCCTACTCAAATATCCATCCTTAAATTCTCCTAGTGATATGCAACTCAAAATGGACCACGCTACTCTCGGGTCAAGTAAATACCAACTATAGGTATGGGCCTAGGCACCTAATCCAATATTTCATGGACCTCATGAACCACATATGTAGACCGATGCTGGATCGGTTGGTGATTGTCTTTATTGAAGACATCTTGGTTTACTTCAAAACGCAGGAGCAGCATGAGAAGCACTTATGGGAGGTGTTGGATACCCTGAGGAGGGAGAGCCTGTCCGCCAAGTTCTCCAAGTGTGACTTCTAGTTGCGCGAGGTGCAGTTTCTGGTTCACCGTGTCAAACAAAACGCTATTTTGGTTGACCAGGCCACAGTGGAGGTCGTGATGAGATGGGAGGTTACGAAGTCTCCATCTGAGGTTCGCAGTTTCCTCGGGTTAGCAGCACATTACCAGAGATTCATACAGGATTTCTCCAAGATAGTGGTACCCTTGACACGGCTGATGAAGAAAGTCGTCGTATTTCGCTGGGGGCTTGAGTAGCAGGCAACGTTCGCGACCATGAGGTAGAGGTTGTACGAGGCACCAATCTTAGCCCTGCCAGAGGGCGATGAGGACTTTGCAATATACTACGATGCGTCCATCTTGGGTTTGGATGCAGTATTGATGAAAAGAGGCGGCATCCTCGCCAACGCCTCAAGGCAGCTGAAGCCTCATGAGGCGAACTACCCGACGCATGATCTGGAGTTGGGGGCGGTGGTTTTCACCCTCAAGTGTTGGAGGCACTACCTCTATGGGTTCCGTTGTACCATTTATGTGGACCACAAGAGTTTGAGGTACCTCATGGATCATCCAAATCTGAACATGAAGCAGCGTCAGTGGCTAGATGTGGTGAAGGACTACGAATGTGAGATCCACTACCACCCGGGGAAGTCCAACGTTGTGGCGGATATGCTTAGTTGCAGGGAAACCCCGATCAGAGACATTTTCTTAAGGATGATGGTGGTGACTCCACTTTTGGAGCGGATCCGAGAGGCGCATGTTGAGGATATGAAGGAGGAGTGTCGGAAGTGTGAGCGGAGCATAGGCCAGGTAGCCTCGGTCGACTACAAAAGTCGTGGATTGATGAACCTACATGGGAGGGTCTCGGGTCCATATTGGGGTGGAGTGTTGAAGATTTTGATGGATGAGGCCCACAAGTCCAGATTTTCCTGATGGGATTTGAGCACAAGATCAATCCTACGGTGTACATGCAAACCCTAAAGCTTTGGATCTAGCTTGTCTAATGAACATGCAATAATCATCCAAAGGTCATAAAACCTAGATCTAGCATATAGTAATCGATATTATCAAAACAAAATGGTTTGGATCTTACCTTGATTGTTATGTAGCAATAACAATCTCAATTCCTCTTGATCTTGACTTTTGAAAGCCTAATACCACAGATGTTGCATCTCTAATGGATTCATAAACTTTATGAGAAACAAGATGACTTAGGAGAGGGAAGAGAAGCACCAAAAACCTCCAAGAACCCTTAGAGATCACCTAGTAAAGTTTTTGGGAGCCTTAGGGGTGTATATACTTGTGTGGGCTGCTAGGGTTTTAGGTGAAACCCTAATTCTCTACTTAGGCCTTAAGCAACCGATGGAGTTCCCTAGAAAGCCCTTGGTCGAAAATCATAAGGGCTTCCCATAGATTTCGTCCAATGCCCTTTCCATTAGGAATCCACAACCCACTTTCAACTATCATATAATTGCAATATCAGTCCCCTTTATTTAATTAATCTCTTTAAGCCACAAAATAAATTCTTATTAATTCTTGACTAATATTAATTAAAAAATATGATTTCTCTTTTAATATATTATTCATATAGTATACTAAAAAATCATAATTAATCCTCTTTTTCCTTAGTTCATCCTATCAGTTACTATGGTGAAGGCAACCCAAAAGGACCATGCTCACAACCGGGTCAAGTACATACCAAAATAGTTATGGGCTTAGACACCTAATCCAACAGTCTCCCACTTGGATAAGTCTAATAACTATTCTGCATATGAATTCTGAACCTGATCAACAATCGTAGCTTTCATAAGCCGCTGTCGAACTCTGATCATATCATAAACGTTTCCTTTAGATAAGGGATCATATATTCCTCCATTCTAGATATCGTATGAACTGAGACATGGATTTTAATCTTACTCTCTGTTCATGTGTTGTTTCCTGATTTTCGATTTATGATGACTAACAACAGACTACAATTGAACACATCAACTTAGTCCCGGATTCGCCAAGCGCTTAGGATGCCATCACTAAATCATCAAGGGGCCCACAGATATCGCTTTTATCCCACTTTGGGTAAAAGGAACGAATAAACTTCGACTCAAATGTTCGCTTGTACTTATGCATCAAATCGCACACAACAATATGTTTTATAACACCAAGTTACTAGTATGCTTACATATTATCAATGTACAACCAACTTGTAAAATACAACTCACACGTCTCCGTTTCAAGAATATAAGATATTATCGTCTCACCAATCACTCGTGATAAAATCCATGAAGCGATCCAAGTGAGCATGGGTTTAATCTAATGCTCAAATCTTATTTCAGGAGCACTCATTAACCTTGATGCAAACTTTGGCTATGTCTAAGACACTTTAGACAATATGCAGTTAGATTCACGACAGTCTTCTTTCATACCTACTTCAAAAGTATGATCGACTATGGATGGTTTGAATAATCTTATTATTCAGGAAGTCAAAACATACAAAGTGAAACACAATAATAATCGAATCCAATATGGCCCCAAACTTTTGAGTATAAATAAAACCCCTTTTATTTAGTCACCATATTGATTACACATTATTCATTGTATAATGTTTCAGATAATCAACTTATTACTTTAATCATAATAGCAGTTGTCCCATGCACCAAGCATGCACACTCTATTTACCTATGGTCCATACATTGTAAAATAGATCAACTGAAAACATTTCCAATGATGCTCATTTCACAATCCCTAATCCTTATCGTTAGTGTAAGAACACAAAATTCTCGCCACTACTAGAATATGTTAGATGTGAAGTCTCACATTCAAAGTACATTCCTAGAATATGCAACGGTCCTATCATAATGTCACAACACCAAAGCCACCAAGACTTTGCCATTGATATTACAAAGTGCTCTATTGTATATTCTTACAAGACAATCCCATAGATGTGAAGTCTCACATTCAAAGTACATTCCTTTGAACATCTTTCTTGTATAAAAGTTTCTAATCATAGATTCTCAATATCCAACTCCCCATATGGAAACATTTCCATATTTTCCATATGACAACTCATTGTGAATGGAGTCATATCTATTCATAATAATGTCGCTATGGTCCATTCATTACTATACTTCCAACTGCTCACAAGCGACCAATCCTTAGCGAACCTTAGATTGTTGTTGACAGCTGTTCAATTATATTAGTCAATCTAGTTCAAGTCCCTTTTACCTCTTAATGCCCTAGGCATTTGGAAAATTTTAAAACGGTTGAATATTACAGCATATGCAATCGATCCTATACCCGAAGCATATGGGACACGATTATAAGTCCCTAATTTGCCCGTGTATCAATCAAATCCGTTTGAAGGTGCGGAATCCCTATCAAACGGAAGATGTTAGATCAAATACAAGGGAAGGAGAAGAAGAATAATATGAATCTTGTTTGAATTGATTAGAATGAAGTTCCCTTACAAGATTCACACACAACACACACTTGTTCTTCTCTCTACCATACACCCTCTATTGTTCATCAATCTCTACTCCTCACCCTAACACCTATATATATACAAGCGGAACATGGGCCGGAGAACATGGGCGGTAAATTGGTTTACTACGGTAAACCTGTTTCCAGCCGTAAACACGTATACGGACGTAAACACCAAGTTTTTTACGGTCCATGACACAAAAATACATTTTTCTAGAAAATTAAAGTATAAATCATATTTTTTACCCAACAATCTCCCCCATGGTTTATCTTCGATGATTTCACATCTTCAAGATGTACTTGATGAATCTTCAATGAATAACTTCATCTTGAGCACTTGAGCTTTTCTTCAAGATTTGATATTGAACGCACATTGGGAGAGGAGGCTTGAGTTACTAATTCATTAAAGATAGAGCTTTCAGCTTGAGAATCTTCAGAGAGAACATCAGAGAGAACAAATCTTTTGGATCACTTCAGCAGGTTCATAGATAGCAGCAGGCTGATTGAGGAGACTTCAATGCAATCCGTCACATAATCTTCAATTTCAGCTTCACCTTGCTTCTGGGGTTGAAAGATTGAATTTGAAAGAATAATCTTCATTTCTTGCTCCTTCGAATGAGAATTCTTCGATGCTCACGGACGAGGCTTTGGCTCAGAAATTGTTGACACAAACTCCATGAGTTTCATCTACACCTGAAATCACTTTTCAAGACAAAACAAATCTAAAAGAAAATTTAGCAGACAATATTTTTGGGTTTTTCATATTTTCTGAAAAAAATAAAACAGAATATAACACGATTTTTGATGTTGAATTTTCTTATTTTTGTTTGATTTTTTTTAATTCTCCCCCTAAATTTGTGCATACAGGGAAACTATGAACAAATTTAATAAAAACAAAAATATTTGGGATCAAAGTTGTGAGACAACCTTAATCCACTTGTCGGTACCCTTATTCTCACGTCTTCGTTTGATCGATCGCCAGTATTGTGGTCCACTTAAAAACGAAACATTTGTGACATAATTTGGACAATTTACCAATAAAATGATATTTTTAGCCCTTATTCTTAGGTAAATATCTTATGGACCATTTATCTGACAACAACTAGGGATATTGTTGTCCACCTAAATTGAGCAGCGAGATCTACAGACAATCTGTATGTGTTCAATTTTAATTGTACTAGAATGTGTTTCCCACTTCGTGATATGCTCCAACCATCAAGGACTTCCAAAATACTCCTTACACCGGGTGAGCAGACAATTATTAAGAGATAAGATAGATTTAGAGTGCATATGTTGTACATCCAGGTCGGATCTCTTCCAATCACGCAAAGGACGAAACATATGAGTAACTGAAGTTTCAGAGGGATTGAGAAGAGAATGGTGCATATACTGTGTACCAGGTCTGATTTTGAGACACGCAGAGGAGACAATATATGGCTAACAGATAGAAAGAATTGCATAGAGAGAAGATGCAGAGAGATAGAATTGCATATGTTACAGTCCAGGTCGGATCTCTCGATCACGCAGAGGAGGCAACATATGACTAAAAGACGAAAGAAAGAAAATAACCTTCTACAGACCTAATTTATCGGAATTCCCAGTCACCCCATCCAACTGGAATTAAGGACAGAATCCGCACATCGAGGAAAAGTGAATCCACTGTTCTAGATATGAGTTCTTTAGTGTTACCAGTAGATTCCCGTGTATATCTCCCTATTCAACCTATCCGAGCGTCGTATTGTTAGGCTAAACAGATCTAACTAGGTCAATGTTTATCAAGTCCTTGAATTACTTAAGTTTTAACTCTTCCTAGTCAAGTCCAATTAAAATCTTTTGTGCCTACCAGTGCATCAAGCACAGAGCGCAGACAATTCAACTTGGGTACGTTACGCAAATTCAGATTGCCTATTATCACTTAATAATATCATTTCCCAAACAATACCTAATAACGAAAAACTATAAGAAACTAAAAATTGTCTTTGAAATGAATCAGTGTAAGATTAACTCGGAAGTATAGAGAAGAAAACTCAAATTGTAATTCACCGATTAAATTTGCATCCAGAAGGTCGGAGAACAACACACATAATCTCAGAACAGATCCGAAAATTCTTTACGTCATTAAGCACTAACCCCATGAGTGATCTCTTCCTTTCTTCCCTTCCCGCAAAGGACACATACTCTCAAACAATGTTCTGAGTGTTGTACGGTTGAGAGATGCCCCCCATCATGTGTCTGGAACAGCCACTACCAACAAACCGAAGTATGATGATATGCCTCCATAGCTGCTCCGACATAGAGCGGGACCAATTGGTCTTTGGAACCTAGTCCATTTTGAAACTGGTTCGACCTTTGTCATCAATGCAGGGTACTCTCTCCCATGACATATCCAGCTTATCAAAACAGAAGACGATGAAATATTAGAGTCATTAGAAGATTTGGGAGTTTTCACCTTTGGTACCCATCTATATTCGGGTTTAACCCATTTCTTGTTCGATCCAATGGGTGGCTCAGTACTTGCTTTTGATCTTGATGTCGACCGTTGAGATGACTTGGAGCTAGCCGGTCTTGGTTTTTTTGGAGCGTCTCTTGGATTGGACTTCTTGGCTGGCATTCCCTTATGAACCTCGGGATTTTGATTCTTGACCTTCTACGCGTTCCATTCACCATGATCTGAACGTGACCTTGAGGGGTTTCTTTTGAAAATTCTCCCTCTTGGCGCGTTCTGCCAGCCTTGTGCATAGTAGGGAACGTATGTGTGATTAGGACAATATCTGGCAATGTGTCCAGGTGTTCCACAGTGAAAACAAGTCCTTTTCGTCACTGTGAAGTTATTTCTTCCTACCCCTGGTGGCGTATCCTTGCATTGTCTCTTGTTGTTCCCACATGGACAATTGCAACAGTCACTCTATTTCACTGGAATTGGTGGCCTGTATTTCTCAACGGCAGGTTTGTTAGGAGTAACAGAATTCGAAGCAACAGATTTTGAGTTCAAGGAGTCATTAGTTTGTTCAGTAGTGTTCTCCTTGTTCTCATCTTCTGCTACTTTACCTGCACATGAAGTAGCAACATTAGTATCTTCAATATTATTAACTCCTCATGACACAAATCTAGTTCGTTTGCCATAAACCATGAATGGTTCGTTGGCAATCTCCTCCTTGAACAAGGGCTGAAACTAATATGAATGATTCAAAGGGGGAGGCACGTGATTATACCCTAGACCCTTTGACTGATTTCGTTTAAATTGCATGCAGTGGTCTATCATATTGGCAACTACCTCACTCGATACATCATATTTTCTAAAATCAAAATCAGCAGTTTCAAATTTACCCTTTAATGATTCAATTTCAGCCACTAGTTCTATAACACTCTAAAAATTCCAACCAATTTAAACTTTTCAATACATTTATTATCAGATTATTTCCTAGAATCACATCATAAACACATAAAACACAAGGAGCGGTACAATCATGCCTTTGCCTTGCCACGGTCTCCTGAAGTACTTGAAACATTTAAACCACAACTGTAAGCCCGAAAGTTTAGTGAGATACCCCCAAAATACCAACCACATATACCATACACATAACATGCCATATCGCAGCAGAACACAGAATAGCCATGCACTTCAGGTTTACTGTGTGACTGGTCCGCTGCACCGGGCCTACAGTCCACCTGGTCCACCCTCCGTGTCTAACCATATACCTCGAGTCTATAGTGTGATTGGTCCGCCCACACCGAGCCTTCAATCCAACTGGTCCACTCTCTGAGTCTACAGTATGACTGGTCGGCCCGCACCGGGCCTTCAGTCGGCTTGGTCCACTCCTCGAGACTCGGCACGTTTGGTCTGCCCTCTTGGGGCCTACAGCCTATCTGAACCGCTCGCTAGGCCTTCAAGATAACCGGTCCGCCCTGGGTATGTTGGCCTACAGCACAAAACAGGTCCCGCCTCAACCCAACCCCAGTCAAACAACCGGGTGCATATAAACATATAATCATATAACAATTCACAACGAATCAACCAATCTAGCAGATCACACACGTAGCACCTCCCTACCAGGATTATGACCTAACCAGTCACTAGCATAGCATCATCCTATAAACCAGGATACCGACCCTAACTAGGTCTCTAACATATACAATCCTAAGTACCAGTATGTAAACATAACAAAGCAATAACATAACAACAACCCGGATTTCCATCCGATAAAGGGCCGGCGATCCGAAAATCCCGAATCACCGCCTCAACGAAAATCCCGAGTTATCCAAAGCAGCAAAATAACCATTAGCCCAAGCACAATATCCTTCCAAGGGTAAATTGACCATTTTACCCTTAACCCAAACTGGTCCAAGACTAAGGCCCATAATCAAAATATGAAAGGCCCAACACTAGGTAAGCTCTCAAGCCCACTAGTGGCCCAAAGACCAAAAGTCCGAAGCAAAACCCAATATTGGCCCAATTTACTAAATTGGGCCCATCTCACCAAATGGGCCTAGATACAAGGTCCATAATAATTAGTGAGTCCAAAATACTGTTGGATAAGGTGTCTAAGTCCATAACTATTTCGGGCTTGTACTTGACCCGACCCGGCATGGTCCATTTGGGTTGCATGGCACCATGCAATTGGATAGACTAAATGAGAGAAATAACACTTGGAGATTATTAATATATTATAAGTTCTAATATATTAATAATATTATTTAATTAGTTGATCAAAGAATTAATTTGGAATTAATTAAGTGATCAAAGGATATATATTTAAATATATGGGTTGATTATGTAAATCATCCATATCTTGTATAGTGGGCTAAAAGGCTCCATGGATTATCAAGTTGGGTTCTACCCATAGGATGCTCCATGGATGCTCCATGGGAGTTACAAACCCATGGGTCATGGAAATGAAGAGTCATGACACATTAGGGTTTACATGGTGTAACCCTAGATGTGCCAACACTATATAAAGATCCCATTCTCCACCAAAATCGGCTAGACATAAGAAACTAGAGGGCTTGGCCGATTTTGAGAAGTGTGTGTTATCTCAAGAGTCTTTCCAAAAGCATTTGGTGTTGTGTGAAGCATTTGAGGCATCACACTTGGGGTGCTAGGCTCACAAGGTTTCAAGGAACACAAGCAACAACAAGGTAAGTTATTCTATCTATGATTCAAGTTAAAATTGTTCCCCATGTATGCTAGATAGGAATATAACCTTGGAATTCAACTTTGCATGATAATTAGACAAACATAGATCCAAGGTTATTAGGGTTGCATGTACACTTAGGAAGTGTTATAATGCTCAAAACCCATCAGTGGTATCAGAGCCTAGGCTTGTTTGTTTGTTATTTGTGCTTAAAAGTTGAAGAAAGTCGAAAATCTTGCTGTCTGACTGATGGACTCGGCGAGTCCATGGGGAGGACTCGTCGAGTTCATGTGTATCTTCAACCTACTCGGCGAGTAGGTTTATGCACTCGGCGAGTAGGGTCGACAGAGTGCAGAATTTCGACATAAATTGCTGGAAATGAATTAGAATCATTACCCTAAAATGTTTTGGTACTTGAAAACTTGTTTTAGAAGGTGTAATGTCTTTTCTAACTCATTTACAACAACTAGTTATCAAAATTACAAAGATTAAATGTGATTTTGATTTTTGAAAGTGTTCATACTCATATTCTTGTTCTTATGAAGTTTAGATGATCATAGGAATTATTTGTAACCTATGTGGTAGATTAATTCATGATCATAATGTGTTTTAATGGAGTCCATAACTTGTCCTCAAGTTATGGAAAACCAAAAGTCTCTTGGATTAAAAACCATTAAAAGAACACAAGAGTTAGGAAAAATGAAAAGTCCTCATTTTATTACTCTATTAAACTCATAAGTTACAAGAAATGAAAAGTTTTGAAAGTTTACAAAACTTGCCCTCAAGTTTTGGAACAAGTAAAGTTAAGTTAAAACTTTAGTTCCAACCCCTAGAATTTTAAAAGTTAAAATTCAACCCTTATACTTATATTATTATGATTTAATAATTATATATATATATATGTATCAGAACAAAGTCTTCTTACCGCTAATACGCCTCATTCACGAAGCCGGTCTATAAGGTGGGTATAAGGTTGTTACCTATAAAATGGTGACTTAATGGGTGTCCACTCTCACCCACCGCTTGCTTGATCGGTGGAGGGTCGTTAGCCGAACGGGTAAGACAAGGACTTATTAATTCTCATTCAAAGTATGATGAATATTATAAAGTAACTAAATGTTTTATTAAATTCCCAATCTTAGTTACTTTAGGAAAAATGTGAATAAGGTGCTATTCCATGAAATTACACTTTACACTTTGATTAAGTCGTTGGTGGAGCGTGTGTGGTTAACCGGCACACTAACTTGGACTTAACAAGGTAGGTAAAGGGTGACTTAGGGTTTATTATAGTATCGATGGAGCGTGTGTGGTTAACCGGCACATCGATTGAGTGATAAAATTTAAGGGTACCAAGTGATTTGCATGGTTACTTCACACCTCGTTTTGTGATCCTCGGTATCCCAGTCACAAAACTTGGAGGGCACACTCGAGATTGAAACATGCCTTTGAAAAGTTCATTGAATCTCAAAGAATCTAGGAATTTCTAAGAACCATTCAAAAACCTAATACTAAAATATTGCGGTTTTCGTGGTGGAAATTGGTGAATCGTCATTCACCTACCTTTCAAATATGATATAGCTTAGATTACGACATACCTCTTCTAAGTTATATTATATTGTGATTGGATCCTAGCCTTAATATTACATTTGGGTGTTTTATTAAGGACTCTCTTATATCTAAACTAAGCATGTCCTCTTTCCTTCAGATGTCTTTCAACAATGCTTCTGGCTCTAATCCTAATGGCTCCTTTACCCTTATGAACTTGTGTGGGAAAGTCACCTTTGATGGATCCAACTTCAATGAGTGGATCAGAAACATCAGGATGATTACCCGCTACGAGGACAAAGAATATGTCCTTGACAAGGAGCTTAAGGAGATTGATGAGTCCACTGCAAATCCTCAGGAGATTGCTGAATTTCGGGCACATGAAAGGGATGCTACGAAAGTGGCTTGCATCATGACGGCCACGATGACAGCGGAACTCCAAAAGTCTTATGAGGATTTCTACCCTTATGACATGCACCAAGATTTGATGGAAAGATACCATCAAAGTGCAAGACAAGAGAGGTATGAAATCATCTGCTCCATGATAACAACCATGATGAAGGACGGGGAATCCGTCACGACCCACATGCAGAAAATGCAAAGGTATGTGGATCGTTTGCTGAAGCTTAATGTGAACTTCCCGGAGGATCTTGCAATAGATATTATTTTGCATTCCTTACCATCGTGCTATGATCAATTCCGCATGACATATCACATGAACAAGGAAGAAGTCACTCTCAGCAAACTTCAGGGACTTCTCAAGACCGCAGAATCAGGTCTTAAGGGGAAGTCGGTTGCTATCACTCCTACTCAAAACTCTACTCCGGTTTTGGCAATTGGGAAGAATCGATGGAGGAAGAGAAAGAGATCTTCGAAGGGTACCAAGGCTCGGACCCTTGATGGCTCTTCTTCAAGTGGAACCAAGAAAGGTTTCATTACTCCTTCTTCTGACCCAAAAGAGGCTGAATGCTTCTATTGCCATGAAAAAGCTCATTGGAAGCGGAACTGCCCAAAATACCAGCAAGATGTGAAGGATGGGAAAGTTAAACCCAACCATGCAGGTATTTAAACTATCATTTCTAATAACTCACCCCATTCTAATTCTTGGGTCCTTGATACCGGGTGTGGTATTCACATTTGTTGTGACTTGCAGGGACTAAGAAGAAGTGAGGATGTGGAGCAAGGAAGGATAAACTTGATCATGGGGAATAGGAAAGCTATACCTGTTACCAAGATTGGAGTTTATACTTTATCGCTAAGTAGTGGGTTTAGTTTAGATTTGAATAAGTGTTGTTATTCGCCAGGAATGGCAAGAAATATTATTTCCTTTCATGCTTTGTACAAACAAGGGTTTACCTTTTCATTTAATAATGAAGTTGGTTCTATTGATGCTTTCTTTAATAATATTCTTTATTTTAAAGCATTACCTTGTGATGGTGTGTATGAAGCTGTATCTGTTGTTGATAACTTAGGAAATAATGTTTTGTGTATTGATTCTACTAATAATAACTTGGATAAAGCATCATTATGGCATTGTCGTCTTGGACATATAAGCAAGAAGCGCATAGGCCAACTCCAAAAGGATGGAGTCTTGGAGTCGTTTGACCTAAAGTCAGATGATAGTTGCGAATCATGCTTACTTGGAAAAATGACAAAGTCACCCTTCACAGGTTCGTGTGAGAGGGGTGAAGGTTTGTTGGACCTTATACACACGGATGTGTGTGGACCATTCAAACATGCCACAAGGGATGCTAATCGTTATTATTTGACTTTTACTGATGATTATAGTAGATATGGATATGTCTACTTGATCAAGCATAAGTCAGAGACTTTCAAGAAGTTTAAGGAATTTAAACAGGAAGTCGAGAATCAATTGGGCAGGAACATTAAGATGCTTCGATCCGATCGTGGTGGTGAGTATCTTAGTTCAGAGTTCCTCGACTATCTAAGGGAATGTGGGATAGTCTCACAATTGACACCTCCCAGGACACCACAGTTGAATGGTGTGGCTGAGAGGCGTAATCGAACCTTGTTAGATATGGTTCGTTCCATGATGAGTCGAGCTACGCTACCAATCTCATTCTGGGGGTATGCCTTAGAGAGTGCCGCCTATATTCTTAATCTAGTCCCTACAAAGAAAGTTGCCAAAACTCCTCACGAGATGTGGACTGGTATAGTACCTAAACTAGACCACATCAAGATTTGGGGTTGCGAGGCTTTCGTGAGACGCGAGACTCATGATAAGCTCGAACCTCGAAGCGAGAGGTGTATTTTCATCGGTTACCCACAGCGATCCTTTGGTTACCTCTTCTACAGACCTAGTTACAATGTGGTCTTTGTAGCAAGAAGAGGAGTCTTTCGAGAGAGAGAATTTATAAGCCAAGGAGACAGTGGGAGGCAAATTGATCTTGAAGAAATTCAAGAATCAAGCGGTGAAGGAACTTCAAACTCTAGCCCTCAACTTGAGGAGGAAACTCCTGTTGAGCCAATTGACAAATCTGTACCTCTGAGACGTTCCACGAGAGTTAGGAGTGCACCTGAGCATTACTATGGATTCCATATTACTGCAGAAGGTGAGACACTTATTAGTGATGGGACACTAGTAAGTCAAGATGACCCTAACAGCTACGAGGAAGCCATGGCAGGCCCCGAGTCTGCTAAATGGAAAGAGGCTATGGATAGCGAGATACAATCCATGTATGACAATCAAGTTTGGAACTTGGTTGAAAATGTACCAGGTCGTAAGACAGTAGGGTGCAAATGGGTCTTCAAGAAGAAGACCGACATGGATGGTAAAGTACACACTTATAAGGCTAGACTGGTTGCAAAGGGCTTCTCTCAAATTCCTGGAGTGGATTATGATGAGACCTTTTCTCCGGTAGCCAAGATTAAGTCTATTCGGGTTCTGTTAGCCATAGCTGCATTTCATGACTATGAAATATGGCAGATGGATGTCAAAACCGCTTTCCTTAATGGAAAGTTGGTTGAAGATGTTTACATGAGTCAGCCAGAGGGTTTTGTCAGCAACGAGTACCCTAATAGAGTGTGTAAGCTTGAGAAATCCATTTATGGATTGAAGCAAGCACCTCGCAGATGGAATCTTTGCTTTGATGAAAAGGTCAAGGAATTTGGCTTTTCTAGAAGTGAAGATGAATCTTGTGTGTATGTCAAGGCTAGTGGGAGTATAGTTAGCTTTTTGGTATTGTATGTGGATGACATACTACTCATAGGAAACGACATTCCAACCCTGCAGGAAGTAAAGTCCTGGCTTGGGAAGTGTTTCGCTATGAAGGACCTTGGTGAAGCTGCCTATATTCTAGGGATAAGAATCTTGAGAGATCGGAGTAAAAGACTAATTGGACTTAGTCAGAGTACCTACTTGGATAAGGTGCTGAAGAGATTCAGCATGCAGGATTCCAAGAAAGGAGAGTTACCCATCCAGAGTAACACCAGGTTGAGTAAGACACAAAGCCCTAGCACTGAGGCTGAGATAGCAGAAATGAGTCGAACACCTTACGCTTCGGGTATAGGATCGATCATGTATGCTATGACGTGTACTCGACCCGATGTAGCTTTTGCCTTGAGCATGGTTAGCAGGTATCAGGCGAACCCTGGCAAGGCACACTGGACTGCGGTAAAGAATATCCTCAAGTACCTACGAAGGACTAAGGACTGGGTCCTTACCCTCGGTGGGAGTGATGACTTGAGAGTTGTTGGGTATAGTGATGCTAGATTCCAGACTGATAGGGATAATTTCCGCTCTCAGTCGGGCTGGGTCTTTACCCTAAACGGAGGAGCAATTTCTTGGAAGAGTTCCAAGCAAGAGACAGTGGCAGATTCTACTTGTGAATCAGAGTATATTGCAGCTAGTGAAGCAGCAAAGGAGGCGATATGGCTGAAGAACTTCATTGGAGACCTTGGAGTTGTACCAGCTATTAAAGAGCCAATGGAAATTTTCTGTGATAGTGAAAGTGCTGTTGCCTTAGCCAAGGAACCAAGGGATCACGGGAGATCCAGACGCATCGACAGAAAATACCATTTCATCAGACATCGGATCGAAGAAGGACTCCTCGTGGCAAAGAGGGTATCATCGGATGAGAACCCAACAGATCCCCTCACGAAGGGACTGAGTAGGGTTAAGCATCTTCAGCATGCTCGGAGCATAGGGCTGAAGGATGATATAAGTTTTAGTAGTTAGATAACCCGGAAATTTGTAAAGTGTAATTGAGATTTGATGATGAATAAAAGGTGTTTTATTTATGAGTAAAGTGTTGCTATCTCTTGTCAATCGTTTACTATATTTCTTTTGCATGTTTTGACTTCCAGAATAATTTTGTTTGGTATAACATATTATTCAAATCTCCACAGTCGGTCATATGTTGGAAGTAGATATGAATCAAGACTGTCATGTTTGGTTGTAGAGGTCTTGGACAAGGCTACAACAATCATGAGTGCTCATAAGTTCTGAGCATTGGACACATCCCACGCTCACTGGAATCACTTCATGGAATTTTATCTCGAGTGATCGTGAGACGGTAATATCATATAAGTCTTCAAACCTAGAGATATGATTTGTTACTTACAAGTTGGTTATGCATTGACTGTACGAAACCGCATTGGTAACTCGATGTTATAAAACGTACTTTTGTGTGTAATTCAATAAGTGGTAGAACAAACATTTGAGTCGAAGTTTATCTGTTCCTTCTTGGATTAGAAGCTGGTATCTGGGCCCCTCGATGATTTTGTTTTGACCCATGTACCGGGCCCGGTCAGAACTAAGTTGATGTGTTCAATTAAGTTCTATGTCAAACAAATCGGAAATCGGGAAACAAATGCTGGACAATAAGCAAGACAATGTTCCATGTATTTGTCCGGCTGATATCTAGAACGGAGGATTATATGATCACTTATCTTAAATAGCGTATCATCATATTCTCAGTTCCGAGAGACCTTGAAAGAGCTACGATTGCCGGTCGGTTCCTGAAGTACTAGAGATATAGTTATTAGACTTATCCAAGTAGGAGACTGTTGGATAAGGTGTCTAAGTCCATAACTATTTCGGGCTTGTACTTGACCCGACCCGGCATGGTCCATTTGGGTTGCATGGCACCATGCAATTGGATAGACTAAATGAGAGAAATAACACTTGGAGATTATTAATATATTATAAGTTCTAATATATTAATAATATTATTTAATTAGTTGATCAAAGAATTAATTTGGAATTAATTAAGTGATCAAAGGATAACTAATTAAATATATGGGTTGATTATGTAAATCATCCATATCTTGTATAGTGGGCTAAAAGGCTCCATGGATTATCAAGTTGGGTTCTACCCATAGGATGCTCCATGGATGCTCCATGGGAGTTACAAACCCATGGGTCATGGAAATGAAGAGTCATGACACATTAGGGTTTACATGGTGTAACCCTAGATGTGCCAACACTATATAAAGATCCCATTCTCCACCAAAATCGGCTAGACATAAGAAACTAGAGGGCTTGGCCGATTTTGAGAAGTGTGTGTTATCTCAAGAGTCTTTCCAAAAGCATTTGGTGTTGTGTGAAGCATTTGAGGCATCACACTTGGGGTGCTAGGCTCACAAGGTTTCAAGGAACACAAGCAACAACAAGGTAAGTTATTATATCTATGATTCAAGTTAAAATTGTTCCCCATGTATGCTAGATAGGAATATAACCTTGGAATTCAACTTTGCATGATAATTAGACAAACATAGATCCAAGGTTATTAGGGTTGCATGTACACTTAGGAAGTGTTAGAATGCTCAAAACCCATCAAATACTCCATCCATAATGTTCAGTTACGGCCTAGGCTATAATAGCCCAATAACAGCCGAATCTCTAAAGGCCCAAAATGATAACCCAACAGAGAGAGAACGTTGGGCGTACCCTCCTTGGTACGCTGGGCGTACAACGATGCTCGCGGATTGGGATCGGGACACAAACCCACTACCCCGGGCATACTCCCATCTACGCGGGGCGTAACTCCGCTGAACTACAACTTCTCATAAGATCTTAATGGCTTAAGCTCTTAAGCCCAAACTTCAAATCCATAGACCAAATATGCCTAGGATTCATAAAGTCTCAAACTTTATTACTTGGGACGTCTATAAAGCTCTTAATCCAAGGTCTTAATCCGTTAAGTCCTCTCTATGTCACATATGAGACAACTAAAGCCCTTGGGACCTCATTTTTCTTACTCAAGACCTCTCCTAAGGTCTAAAAGGACAGCTAATCTCAACCAACTCGAATCATGCATCAAGATGAGGTTTTGGGACAAGAATGATGTCAAAACTTCACAACACATAGATCTACACATTATGATTACCAAGCCAAAGACTTTTTACCTCAAAAGGGCCTTAGAAGATGATGTCTTTCCAACTCTACGGGCTCCAGCCACTCAACTCCTCCTTTGACAACTCCCACTTTCTTCTTCTAGACTCTCCTTTGCTAAAACAAGCTTTCCAAGGGCAAACACACCTAACAATGGAGGTGGGACGGCTATCTAGGGTTTCTGAGGATAGGAGAGTGCTTATGGAGGCTAGGGTTGGAACCATAATGTTCCTTATATAGTGGCTGGCCCCAAATTTAGGGTTTCTATATGACAGACGTACGTTGGGCGTACATCTAGTACACTGGGCGTACGTCGAGAGACCTTCGCGTTCATTTCCTCCATTACGATAGGCGTACATCCAGCTTACGCTGGGCGTACCCAGCCCAACACGTGCATGCATGCTTGGCATGCATGGGACCCCTTTGCTAAAACTTCCCCCTTAGGGACCATTGATGCCAATATCTTCAATTTACAACATCTCCTTCATCATAAGTCCGTTCCCGCCAAACTCTATATCCACATAAAGGACCGAAAACGCCCTTAGTCTTGATCTCGGGAACCCATAAATAGATATTTCAAGAACGGGGCGTTACAATTCTCCCCCACTTAAATTAGGCTTCGTCCTCGAAGCCTGCGGCAACACAACTTCCGAACAACCCCTGCACTGCAGATTCCGATTACCCATCAACGCAGGTTTTTTCAACCTTACTACTGCGTCTTCTCTATCATGGTCTCCAGGTCCTTGGCCTCCGACCGAAATATTTAATACCGTCCTCAGCATCGATCCAAACTACTCCCGAGTTTGTTAACCTGCTATCTCACCTTCCTTTGTTCCAAATGTCCAATCTGGAGCCACTAACCTACTCCTTTTCCAAGGAGACTGAAAATATGATTGTGCATCACTCAAAGTTGCCACTACCTCAAGGAGCAGCCAACCCGCAGGTGCTTCCAAATATCTGGTACAATCCAGTACCTCCTACTAATGACTGAGGCAAGACGGTGATCCATTTACTCCACTTCCTCCCCTAACGGAAGATCCACGCTCCTTCCGGAGCTACATACCTTTTCCTTTCTAGGAAATCCACTCAACAACTCTTACATGCCTGCGCGTGCCACTGAGCTAAACTCCACTCTACACTATCCATGTAGAGCAACTGCTATTCTCGAACTTCGCCTACTCTGATTCTACTGGCAAGGACTCTCAGGTCCATGCACTACCTTCCACTAACATGATCAATACTTAGGGCCAGACCATATCAATTACCATATCCTAGCGACATATTCTCTCATTCTCCTCATACTGATCCACTAACACATACAGAGTCTTCAGCATGACTGGACCGCCTTACCAGGCCTTCAGCCTATCTGGACCACTCTCAGAACCTTCAACATGTCTAGACAGCCCTCCGGGCCTTCAGCTTTTCTGGACCGTTCCCCAAGCCTTTGGCCTGACTGGTATGCCTTCCAGCCTCCAGTCTTCCCGGACCGCTCAAACTATCATACATCATTCCATTATCCTTCTAGGGAATCTTTCCCGTACATACTGTTCTAGCCCCCTAGGGGTTCCGAACTCTCGTTCCGATCCCAGAATCCTTTCCATGGCCTAAACCCAGGCCTCACATCAACCACTATCTTTCCTAAATCCATGGTCTGCTCCCCGCCCCCATTAGTCTGTCACTTACTCACACCAGCCCACACTCTTGGCTGACGGAAACACTGTCGAATCTCAACGGCTAATAAACCTCAATACTTGCCGATCCTCCTAAGAATTTTCCAATTCTCCCCACTTAGAGCACTGACTACCAACCACTGGTGACCCGATTGGCATCACTTAAACGTTCTTACTCAACAAATTCTCTTTTACTTGAACTGAATCAAAACGAGCAACCTCCACAAAATCTCTTTTCCGACATCACACATCTCGAACTCTAAGGGAGTTCAACTCTTCGCTGAACACTTCTCATATCGCAATTGCTATACCCGACAACATGCTCAATCAACCAAAATCTAACCATCAATCCCTTGGATACTAACCATCTTCAACCTTTAAGTACCAATCCCTTAATAATACAATAGAACCGAAAGATCGAACAAATGCAATACCATGAATTATGCGAACAAGACTAGCAGATATGATACTCCATAACAATCATAAGATAACAAGATATCAAGAAGGAAACATACTCGCAGCTGCATCCGGCTTTGCCTTGACCTCCTCTGCTATAAGCTAAAAAGAACGACCCTCAGCCCTCGGGGGCTCTTCTCCACCCTGACTTCCACCTGTAATCCTCAAAGTAGCCGGTGCTGGAGCATGCACCGGTCCTGCAACAAGCTGTGGACAGTTGGCCCTCATGTGACCAACCTAATGACACTAATAACAAATCCTCATATCCTGAACTGGGGCTGACTGACGGCAATCCCTCGCATAATAACCCTCTCACCCGCACTTGTAGTGTGCACCTTCGGACCTACAAACTCTAATGTGACCCTTCCCGCACTTCCCACAAGTGCGGCTGCTCTGATCTCCCAACCTAACATCAACGGTCTTGGACCGTTTCGGCGCCAACTGCGACTTTGCCGGGCCTGCCTCTCCTTTCTCAACTGTAACTCAATCTCCAACTCACGCCGCCGAGCGGCCTCCTACAACTCCAGCAAGGTCTCGCACCTCTGCGTAGACACAAACTGCCTGATATCCCTCTTGACCATACTCAGATATCGGGACATCTGAGCCTGCTCCGAAGAAAACTCTGGGAAAAACATCTCCCTCTCAGTGAACATCCTGGCGATCTCCGTCACCGACTCTGAATCCTACTTCAGTTCCAAGAACTCTTGAGCCAACCTCTCCCTCTCAACCGGTGGAACATAACAGGTACTGAACATCTCCCATAATTGATCCCACGAAACCGCAGCCCTCTACACATCCGAATATGACCCCGTAGTCAACCTCCACCAATCCTTCGCCCCGAGCCTCAACAGGTTTAGAGCACATCTCACCTTCTGATCAGTAGGGCATGAACATGTGAAGAAAGATCCCTCCACATCTGACAACCATCGCATAGCAACAATATGATCCTGAACCCCGTCGAAGGTAGAGGCTTTGTATTATTGAAGTCCCGATACTGAAAACCTTTACAGGCTCCTCCCCCTGCTACTGCTACAGCCGCTGTAGCCGCGGCGGCAGCCGTCTCTGTAAGAGTTGCATAGCGCTCATCAAAATACTCGACCATGGAGGTCTTGATCGACCTAAACAGTTTCGGCAACTCGGCCCGGAACATAGCAGCAACCTCATCATGCAGGATCTCATGAATCCAAGCATCCAATTCGTCTGTGCTCATCTGACCGATAACCTCGGGTGGTGCTGACCCACCCTGACCGCCTCCTCCTGCTCCCGATCCTGACACGGATCCGCTCCCAGCATGCCTCGTAACCACCATACTGAAATTACGGCAAAACATCAGACGCTTTTCATTAACCCAAGAACCGACTCTCAACCCAGCCCTAGGGATTGTCACTTCCTTGATATGCGTATGGGTCCTGTGCTTTCAGTAGTACGGACCCATACTACCTTCCACACCTACCCATATTTATATCAAGTATCACCACAACACCCTAGTGAAGAATAGGCATAACAAGCACTCAACCCTCACTCCTAGAGAAACACTGGGAATCTTATACAGAAAGGAAACCCTAGGCTAGCAGGCATCATAAATCAGGCAACTCTATCATGATTTTCTTGAAGATCCCTATCCTAGTACTAGCATGCTGATCTATCATATCTCATAAACAAATAACTTGTATGGTATTTTAAGGTTACTTACTGCCTCCGGCTGATCGTACCTTCGCATCCTCCTTTACTAATTTTTGAAAACCATTTTAAAATCTCTTTTGAAAACTCTCCTTGATTTGAGACTGGTTTCACTCGAATGTTCCTCCAATTCAATCAAACGAAGGCTCTGATACCAACTTGTAAGTCTCTAAAAATTCCAACCAATTTAAACTTTTCAAAAACAACCCAATTTCATAAATTCATTACAAAAAGATTTTCAATACATTTATTATCATAGTATTTCCCAGAATCACATCATAAACACATAAAAAACGAGGAGCAGTATGATCATGCCTTTGCCTTGCCACGGTCTCCTGAAGTACCTGAAACATTTAAACCACAACTGTAAGCCCGAAAGCTTAGTGAGACACCCCCAAAATACCAACCACATATACAATACACATAACATGCCATATCACAACAGAACGCAGAACAACCATGCACTTCGGGTCTACTGTGCGACTGGTCCGCCGCACTGGGCCTACAGTCCACCTGGTCCACCCTACGTGTCTAACCATATACCTCGAGTGTAAAGTGTGATTGGTCCACCCACATCGGGCCTTCAATCCACCTGGTCCACTCTCTGAGTCTACAATATGATTGGTCCTCCCGCACCGGGCCTTTAGTCGGCCTGGTCCAATCTTCGAGCCTCGGCACGTCTGGTCCGCCCTCTTAGGGCCTACAGCCTATCCGGACCGCTCGTTGGGCATTCGGGATAACCGGTCTGCCCTGGGTATGTTGGCCTACACCACAAAGCAGGTCCCGCCTCAACCCAACCCCAGTCAAACAACCATGTGCACATAAACTTATAATCATATAACAATTCACAACAAATCAACCAATATAGTAGATCACATACGTAGCACCTACCTACCAGGATTCCGAATTAACCGGTCCCTAGCATAGCATCATCCTATAAACCAGGATACCGACCATAACTAGGTCTCTAACATATATCATCCTAACTACCAGGATGCAAACATAACAAAGCAATAACATAACAACAACCCGGATTTCCGTCCGATAAAGTGTCGGCCTTGGTGCGGTAGACCCTGTCGATATATTGAGGATAACTAACCTCGCAACTACCGAAACTCTAAGTTAAAGAAGCAGATTCCCGAATCACCGCCTCACCGAAAATCCCAAACTATCCAAAGCAGCATAATAACCATTAGCCCAAACACAATATCCTTCCTAGCATAAATTAACCATTTTACCCTTAACCCAAACTGGTCCAAGACTAAGGCCCATAATCAAAATATGAAAGGCCCAACACTAGGTAAGCTCTTAAGCCCACTAGTGGCCCAAAGACCAAAAGTCCGAAGCAATACCCAATATTGGCCCAATTTACTAAATTGGGCCTGCCTCATGAAATGGGCCTAGATCCAAGGTCCATAATAATTAGTGAGTCCAAAACAGTCCATCCATAATGTCCAGTCACGACCCAAGATCTAATAGCCCAATAACAGCCGAATCTCTAAAGGACCAAAATGATAACCCAGCAGAGAGAGTACGCTGGGCGTACCCTCCTTGGTACGCTAGGCGTACAACAATGCTCGCGGATTGGGATTGGGATTGGGACACAGACCCACTACGCCGGGCGTACTCCTATCTATAGGGGGCGTAACTCCGCTGAACTACAACTTCTCATAAGATCTTAATGGCTTAGGCTATTAAGCCCAAACTTCAGATCCATAGACCAAATATGCCTAGGAATCATAAAGTCTCAAACTTTATTACTTGGGACGTCCATAAAGCTCTTAATCCATGGTCTTAATCCATTAAGACCTATCTATATCACATATGAGACAACCAAAGCCCTTGGGACCTCATTTTTCGTACTCAAGACCTCTCCTAAGGTTTAAAAGGACATCTAATCTCAACCAACTCGAATCATGCATCAAGATGAGGTTTTTGGGATAAGAATGATGTCAAAACTTCACAACACATAGATCTACACATTATGATTCCCAAGCTAGAGACCTTTTACCTCAAAAGGGCCTTAGAAGACGATGTCTTTCATGATCTATGAGCTCCAACCACTCAACTCCTCCTTTGACAACTTCTACTTTCTTCTTCTAGACTCTCCTTTGCCAAAACAAGCTTTCCAAGGTCAAACACACCTAACAATGGATGTGGGATGACTATCTAGGGTTTCTAAGGATAGGAGAGTTCTTATGGAGGCTAGGGTTGGAACCATAATATTCCTTATATAGTGGTTGGCCCCAAATTTAGTTTTTCTAGATGATAGACGTACACTAGGCATACATCCAATATGGTGGGCATACGTCGAGAGACCTCCGCGTTCATTTCCTCCATTATGCTAGGTGTACATCCAGCTTATGTTGGGCATACCCAGCCAAACACGTGCATGCATGCTTGGCATGCATGTGACCCCTTTGCTAAAACTTCCCCCGTAGGGACAATTGTTGCCAATATCTTCAATTTACAACATCTAATTCATCATAAGTCTGTTCCCGCCAAACTCTATATCCACATAAAGGACCAAAACGCCCTTACTCTTGATCTCGGGAACCCATAAATAGCTATTTCAAGAACGGGGCGTTACAAGTTCAACATTATGTTTCTTTATATAGTCATAATTTTCGCATTTATTATTATAGTCTTCTTGAAATTTCCTAAAGTCCTTTATTTTAGTTTCTAACTCGGCCTTAAGGGGTTTTTGTCCTTTCTTGAGTTGATATCCTTCATATCTTAGGTCCTCGACTTCTCTTTTTAATAAATCAATTTGTTCCCGAAGAAATTTAATCGTAGTTTCACAAACTGGAGTACATGTAACTTCAGTGACCGGAATGTTTTCAGAACTCATTGTTTTTCTACACTTCAAGGCATCAAGTTCTTCAATTACATCAGCAAGACTAAGATGATTGAGATCTTTTGTCTTCTTGATGACAGCTACATTCATATCCCACGATTTTTGAAGTGAATTCAATAACTTTTTGTTTATCTCAGATTTGGACAAGAAGATCCCAGCTATATTCATCTCAGTAGTAAGTGTAGTATATCACTGCAACTAAGTTTCGAGGTGCGAGGCCGTAAACCAAAGACCGCAAACTCAGATCGGCCGTAAACTCCGTGGCCGCAGACTCGGACCGTGAACCTCGAGCTGCAAACTCCGGACCATGAACCTCGGGCCGTGAACTCCGAAACCCTAGCTGCCGGCCACAAAGTCCGCCACAACTTCGCAGGTTTCGACCAAAAACATCGATTTTCTGACTTTGAAGCTCCAAAACTCGATCAAAAACCCTTTTTTATGAAAAACACGAAGAACAAACCCCCTTATTTTTCAGAGATCTATCCAAAAACACAAGAATATTTTGAAAATAAGATCAAATAATGCTCCAAATCTGACAAAATTGACTGATACAACCAAGCTCTGATACCAATTGTAAGTCCCTAATTTGCCTGTGTATCAATCAGATCCGTTTGATGGTGCGGAATCCCTATCAAACGAATGATGTCAGATCAAATAAAAGAGAAGGAGAAGAAGAATAAGATGAATCTTGTTTGAATTGATTAGAATGAAGTTCCTTTACAAGATTCACACACAACACACACTTGTTCTACATATATATACAAGGGGAACATGGGCCGGAGAACATGGGACGTAAATGGGTTTACGGCCATAAACTTGTTTACGGCCGTAAACATAGCCGTAAACACGTCTACGGACGTAAACACCAAGTTGTTTATGGTCCAAGACACAAAAATACATTTTTATAGAAAAGTAAAGTATAAACCATATTTTTGACCCAACAACGATTCATAATGAAAAACATGATACTTTACTAGTTTCTTGCTATAATACTGTTGTATATAGAATGCCCCTATGTTAAACCTTTTCAACATAACATTCATATATGTTGTTTTGACTAAATTCAATTAAAATTTCTCGATCTAAGCCTTTGGATTTTAAATGAACTATAATATTCTCTCCCTTAATTATAGCAAAAAAACTATTCAACCTTTGCAACTTTTCAAAGTGAAACTGTTGTTTTCTATAATTAATATTGCTAACATGCAACACTTAAAAAAATAATCATGCTCCCACTTACATGAAAATTATATTCATACCAGCATAACATTTATGCTCCCACTAGCTTTGACACGTGTTCAGAAAACATTTGGACTTCTAGAAAGCAATATTTATTGACTTCCAAAGTTCATATTTCTAATACAATATGCTTCAATAAGCCTTTATCTAAGCTTCTCAAACTCGTACACCTTTCCTTAGATAGCTCATATGAATGTTTAAACTAATTTAGAACTTATAAAAATAAGCCTTAAATATCTAAGCTAATTGCCAAATCTCACAATTCGAACTATGAAGAGGGATGCCATCATCATAATCGAATTTGAGAATGCCAAATATCACATATGCTATCTCCTTAAAACCTCTCTTAGTGAAAGCTGTTCCTCACAATCATTTTCATGAAACCGAGAGAAACCGTATGCCACTTAGCTTATATGGTGTATGTGCTCTTATCGATGTGAAATTTGTCATAACCATAATCATAAGATAATGTTCATGACAAATCCAAACTCTTATGGACATAACTTGTTCATTCTTAATTTCTTGCCATCAAGGGTCCCACCATTGCTTCTAGGTTATTTAGCGGCTCACATATACTAGTCAATGTACTTTCATTGAACAAGGTGCTTGCCTTTATGTAGTTTATTTAGAACTCATAGAACTCATGCGCATAAGTAACTTTACTGGAATACCATAGAAAGAAGAATATGTTAACACGATATGATGCAAACCTCAAGTCGTGTGCTAGTGTTTAATAAGTTTACTCTTGATTGGTTCTTGAACATTTTCAAGATCATTTAGACTCCTACTGACTTCTTGATATCTAAGATTCTCTTATCAAGAAACATTTCTTGACAAACAAATATTCAAGAGTTAGTGCGGATTCTTATCAAGACAAACACTACACATAATTGGTATTAATTGGTGTTTATATTATCCAAGACATCACAATTTACCAATTTGAAATGTGCATGAGTAAGAAAAACAATTTTCTGCTTCACTATGAGTGTGTTGGAACTTTTTAAGACGTGTCACTCAAGTCATAATCTTCGAGTATGACTCTAAGACATGATTTCGGAACGAAGTATGATTCACCTATATATTTAACCATTGCAACAATTTCCGATTCTTCTTCTTAGCCATACCAGTGTACTAAGTTTTACCTAGAGGATCAATTTTGAGATGGTCTCACAATCAATAAGACAATCCTAAAACATGACACAAAAGTACTCTCCCTTCTTTTCAAATTAGAGAAACTTTTATCTTTTTACCTAATTGATTCTTCTGATTCGTTCTGGTATTATCGAAACTTTTTAATAATTCAGAATTATACTTAATGCTGTAAGCATAACCATATTTACTAGAATATTAGTAAATCATGATGAATAGTCTTATTGTTATATGTGGTGGACTTGACCAGTGCACACCATTGTGTTATAGTCCTTTAGTCCTTTACTTGACTCACATACTTGTGTGATCAAGGAATTAGTCTTAATTTCCTAAGTACCAAGATTTTCGTACATCACATGATTCAAATCATATGATTCCAAGCTTCTATCCAACTTATACTTTGTGATGGGGATCTTTCCTTACTAAGAAAAATTATAACACAACCATAAATAACATAACTAAGAATCACATCCACTTAAGATTGCTTGTAATAGAAATACACAAGCATCAATTTTCATCAATAACATCGCAAGGATATATCAATAAGACAAATCTCAAAATTTATTTTATTTATAAAAGGTGCAGAAAACTTGTCCTTACAATGCAAATTTGTCACACCCCGAAAACTGAAGGCGGAAACATTTCCGGGGTTGAGTCCATGTTGAGTATCAATTCCAATGTACATAGTAAGTAAAGTAGAACAACCATTACATTACATATAAAAGTTTTACAATTATTTTCAAAATTAAAGTTGTACAGTTGTGATACATAGTATATATATATGAACAAAATGAAACGGGTCTTCTGAGCATTCCAACTTCAAGCAAAAAGGATCTTCGGTACCTGTTCTAACGTCAACCTGAGAACACAAGCGGTTTTGAAAATCAGCATAACGCTGGTGAGTTCATAAGTAGTTTTGTTTTGTGAAAATGTACATGTTTCCTTTCTGTTTCTGAATATGTAACACACACCAAGAAAATCCCACATTTTCTTAAAAGTTGATTGTTGTTTCACAATTACAAAGTATAGTAGATTTGTACACTGAAAACATGTTACTCATGTGAAAAATGTATGATTTGTTTATCCAGTTTGTTAAGCTGTTCTATTTGAGTTCCAATGTATCCCCAGGAAAGTCCTATACTTTCTTGATTGTGAGTTATCATTTGTAAAAGATGTAATGTTATCTGTTTTGCTACACTTTTCTAGTTATGTATATGTTTTCCCCAGGAAGGCCCCATGCTTTCCTGAATGTTGGTTTTCATTGTAAAGATGTATTCTGTTAGACCTGGTTATGTACAAGGTTTCCCAGGAAAGTCCCATACTTTCCTGAATGTTGGTTATCAATGTAAAAGATGTATAAGTTATTCATTATTACTATAAGTAAATCTCTGTTATCCTAATTGCGAGTTCCATAACCATACTAAAGACTGAACCTGTGGCAATAAGTAGTCCACAACCTTATGACTTTCGTCACCCTTGAACCATTTCGGTTCGACTGTAGCTAGCAGCCAGGTGTGGGGTAGTCAGCCCCGTTTAGATCTATACACTCAAGTCACGCTCTCTAAATCCCAGAGATTCTGGTTACGGGTGTAGTCCTCCACTCGCGTATCTCTGTGGAGTGTTCGCCGAGGACGTGTCTCCAATCATATAGGAATAACAAATTTACTAGTAATAATATGATAATCCTCCATTCGCGTATCTATGTGGAATGTTACCGAGGACAAGACAATGTACAAATTATATTGTTCATATGTTCTAATTTCATGCTTTTAACTGATAAAATGTGGAAAACCATTTGTGAAATATATAAAACATAACAGTTTATAAAACCCATTTCACAAATAAATGTTTACGTGATCTGTATGTTCTACTGGTTATCAGTTGTGTATATCAGTATTAAAAGCATATGAAATGTGAAACACACATACGAAAATAAGTTTGAGTACAAGAAAACCCTTGTACTTTGCTTGTGTTCGCCCCCTTAAAACAATGAAAAACAGTGAAAAAGGGTAGGGGTATAAACTCACCGGACTCGGAAATGCGTCGGTTGTGGATACTAGACGTTGGTTCGGGGGTTGTTTACTCACGATGTCCCTATGTAAAATGTAATAATTCCCATATAATTCTAATTAGATTTACAATCACTAATTATATGGAACATTTCACTCCAACGAGGTTAAACACCTCAATACGAGCGTTTGGAGCGACCCGGGTGACATCTTCGGACTTAGTATGGCACTAAGGACTTGGGACTTGAGTTTACTTTCCAAAGTAAACTTATTAGGTACTTTACAGCCACAAAACACACACACACACATGAGTTTACGGCCGTAAACTCATGTTGGTGTGATTTTGAGGGTTTAATGGCTTGAATGGACATGGGGATTGTTGGAATGACTTACTAAAATGCCTTGGTTTAATTTGTTTGGATTTATAACACTAAAAAGGGAATTTACGGCCTTAAACATGGAGTTTACGGCCGTAAACTCTACTATGGGCAAGATTAAATCATTTGAGGTACAAAGAACAATCACATATGATTCTAGTTAATTTTCCAAGCCTTGTTATGAATTTAGGTCACCATTTAACACATTTTTAGGAGTTTACGGCCTAGAAGTATGTTCTATGGCCGTAAACTCTCTTTTGCTCATGAAAATTTAGTTTTTGACACTTAAAACAATCACATGTGATTCTAGAAATTTATGCAAGCCATTAGAGTGAATTTGATGCATCTTTTGACCAAGTTTCATGAGTTTACGGCCAAGGGTATTCTCCTAGGCCATAAACTCCTATATGTGGTATTTTTGATGTGTTTAAGGTCTCTAAACTATTTTTAGATGGTTCTAGGATTTACCACAAAGCTATTTGTTAAGTTTTAAGGCATTCTAACATGTAAAAATGAGTTTATCCCCCATGTTTATGGAGTTTACGGCCCAAGCACATGTCTTGGCTGTAAACTCTTGTTTGTCCCTCAAAATTTATGTAAATGTTTTAAGTCCCAATTGGCAAGCCTTAAGGTCGTACTTAAGTCCCAACTATGATTTGGAAGAGTTAAATGGCTCAAAAACCCCAATTTTAGGTGTTTACGGCCCAAGCTTGATCCTTGGCCATAAACACATGTTCTAGGTCCTAAAACTAAATTTAAACATCAAATTGAAGGCTAAAGAGGTTAGATAACAAGTTAGGGATGTTACCTCTTTGATTTGGAGCCTTAATTCTTTGTTTTTGGACCTTTGATTGTAGATGAGGAGAGAGGTTGGAAGTGTTTATGGAAGAAATGGCCAAAAGCTTCAAATGAAAGCTTTGAATCATTTATATAGTGCTCGGGAATTGGACACGACGGAATTGTACCCGATACCGGCGTTAGGTGGGGCTTTTGGTCGCACCCGACCAAGTTGCCATAACCCGATATGGTCGATTCTAGAATTATTCCGATAACTATATTGGGGTGTTAGAATGATTCCAAATGGCATTAAGACACCCATTAAGTCATTTTAGATCGATAAAAGTTAATGACTTAATTAAATGGCGAAATCAGAAACGAATTTGGAAACGACGTTTGGTTGATCGAATTGGATTACAATTTGAGTTACAAGAAGTGATATGAAATTTCAGGTTGTTACAAAATTCAAATGAAAACTATGCTATTACATATTACTAAGCAATCTATCATAACTCTAAGTAGCAGCTTCAAATCCAATCGTCGAATCATCCGACGCCTGTTCCAGAAGATTGATTGGCCGATTGAGCTGGAGCCTTGCAAAATCGGACCGTGTGCCCCTTCTTACCACAATTGGTACCAGATAGTTCTCGACAGGGGCCAGGATTGTGATGATACTTGCACTTTTCACAGAGAGGGAGATTACCAACATACCGGCTGGTAGGAGTTGGAGCTGTGGATCCCACAACAGAAGGAGCAGCAACGGGGGTAGTAGCAGCAAGGACTGCTACTGTTTGTTGTCTTTTGGAGGAGCCTTGGGAAGATTGACCCTTCTTCTTCTTCCAAAATTTTCTTTTCTCACCACTGCTTTTACCCGACTCAGGGGCAGTGGTGGCTTCCTCGACGTCATCACTGTGATCAATTATGGCTTGGGCTAAAGTCTTAGAACTATCATATGTGTCCGGGCGAGCAGCTAAGACATGACCTTTTGTTGGATTGGTTAACCCCCAAATAAACCTCTCGATCTTTTTGCTTTCAGGATTGACCAAACCAGGACAAAGAAGGGCAAGATCATCGAATCGGGAAGTTTATGCAGCAATGTCGGAACCTTTCATCTTCAGGTTCCAGAGCTTGTGCTCTAGCTTCTGCATTTCACCACGGGGACAGTATTCGGCAAGGAGGAGTTCTTTCATGGCGTTCCAGCCCATGGCATTGGCTACGGGTAGGGTTAAGGATTTGACTCGGCTATTCCACCAAGTCAAGGCTTTATTAATGAAGGTACAGGCTGCAAATTTGACCTTATCGGACTCAGCACAGGCACAAATTTCGAAGATGGATTCGATTTTCTCGAACCATCGGGATAGGGAAATGACACCTCCAGTGCCATCAAAGGATGTTGGTTTTGCGTTCATGAAATCCTTATAGGAACTTCGATGTACCTGATTGCTTTCTTGATCTTGAGTACCACCTCCTGAACCACCGGAACCACCGGTGTTCAATTGGGACATGGCAGCTGCCACCGCGGCGGTAACAGCTGTCTGAAATAACACGAGATCAATTTCAGGAGAAGGTGGTGGTGGAGGGTTGTTGGTCTTTGAGCTGGGTCTCTTTCTGGGAGGCATCTTGATCTAATAAGATCAAGAAAGAGAGGATGATAAGTACTCTGAATTGAATCGAGAGATATGACAGATATTTATTCCAAATAAGCGATTAAGCAGGAAAGAATTATTGAAGCAGGTAAACTATCGCTAACGGAATGATCAGGGGTCTATATGTGTACGAGGATTTCTACAAAGAATTGATTCGATAAATACTCCCATAGTATTTCATGATTCGTTACGATACTGGCTCGATGTTTGTTGTATTTGGGTAAGTTTTAGGCATGCCACATACCACAGTCACTCCCAAGCACATGTTGGCCATGTCTCGAATGAATATAGTTGTCCAGGCCATATTGATCCTAGACACGACTACATAACTGCTCAAGTTTAACAGCCATACACAACACCCATTTACTTATGTTTTGTTCTACTTATAGTTACGGATCTCGATGGCTCGGTATACTTATATACTTTTGAAAATACTTATAGTTTGAAGTTACTTTTACTTCAGAGCACTTAGGCCCTTTAGTGTTTATAGTTTTATACCATGTAAGGTTTGGTATACTTTATTCACTATAAACAAGGGCTCTGATACCAATCTGTCACAACCCGAAAACCGAAGGCGGAAACATTTCCGAGGTTGACTCCATGTTGAGTATCAATTCCAATGTACATAGTAAGTAAAGTAGAACAACCATTACATTACATATAAAAGTTTTACAATTTTTTTCAAAAGTAAAGTTGTACACTTGTGATACATAGTATATATATATGAACAAAATGAAACAGGTCTTCTGAGCATTCCAACTTCAAGCAAAAAGGATCTTCGGTACCTGTTCTAACGTCGACCTGAGAACACAAGCGGTTTTGAAAATCAGCATAACGCTGGTGAGTTCATAAGTAGTTTTGTTTTGTGAAAATGTACATGTTTCCTTTCTGTTTCTGAATATGTAACACACACCAAGAAAATCCCACATTTTCTTAAAAGTTGATTGTTGTTTCACAATTACAAAGTATAGTAAATTTGTACACTGAAAACACGTTACTCATGTGAAAAATATATGATTTGTTTATCCGGTTTGTTAAGTTGCTCTGTTTGAGTTCCAATGTATCCCCAGGAAAGTCCTATACTTTCCTGATTGTGAGTTATGATTTGTAAAAGACGTAATGTTATCTGTTTTGCTACACTTTTCTAGTTATGTATATGTTTTCCCCAGGAAGGCCCCATGCTTTCCTGAATGTTGGTTTTCATTGTAAAGATGTATTCTGTTAGACCTGGTTATGTACAAGGTTTCCCAGGAAAGTCCCATACTTTCCTGAATGTTGGTTATCAATGTAAAAGATGTATAAGTTATTCATTATTACTATAAGTAAATCTCTGTTATCCTAATTGCGAGTTCCATAACCATACTAAAGACTGAACCTGTGGCAATAAGTAGTCCACAACCTTATGACTTTCGTCACCCTTGAACCATTTCGGTTCGACTGTAGCTAGCAGCCAGGTGTGGGGTAGTCAGCCCCGTTTAGATCTATACACTCAAGTCACGCTCTCTAAATCCCATAGATTCTGGTTACGGGTGTAGTCCTCCACTCGCGTATCTCTGTGGAGTGTTCGCCGAGGACGTGTCTCCAATCATACAGGAATAACAAATTTACTAGTAATAATATGATAATCCTCCATTCGCGTATCTATGTGGAATGTTACCGAGGACAAGATAATGTACAAATTATATTGTTCATATGTTCTAATGTCATGCTTTTAACTGGTAAAATGTGGAAAACCATTTGTGAAATATATAAAACATAACAATTTATAAAACCCATTTCACAAATAAATGTTTACGTGATCTGCATGTTCTACTGGTTATCAGTTGTGTATATCAGTATTAAAAGCATATGAAATGTGAGACACACATACGAAAATAAGTTTTGAGTACAAGAAAACCTTTGTACTTTGCTTGTGTTCCCCCCTTGAAAACAGTGAAAAACAGTGAAAAAAGGTAGGGGTATGAACTCACCGGACTCGGAAATGTGTCGGTTTTGGATACTAGACGTTGGTTCGGGGGTTGTTTACTCGCGATGTCCCTATGTATAATGTAATAATGCCCATATAATTCTAATTAGATTTACAATCACTAATTATATGGAACATTTCACTCCAACGAGGTTAAACACCTCAATACGAGCGTTTGGAGCGACCAGGGTGACATCTTCGGACTTAATATGGCACTAGGGACTTGGGACTTGAGTTTACTTTCCAAAAGTAAACATATTAGGGAGTTTACAGCCACAAAACACACACACACATGAGTTTACGGCCGTAAACTCATGTTGGTGTCATTTTGAGGGTTTAATGGCTTGAATGGACATGGGGATTGTTGGAATGACTTACTAAAATGCCTTGGTTTAATTTGTTTGGATTTATAACATTCAAAAGGGAGTTTATGGCCTTAAACATGGAGTTTACGGCCGTAAACTCTACTATGGGCAAGAATACATCATTTGAGGTACAAAGAACAATCACATGTGATTCTAGTTAATTTTCCAAGCCTTGTTATGAATTTAGGTCACCATTTAACACATCTTTAGGAGTTTACGGCCTAGAAGTATGTTCTATGGCCGTAAACTCTCTTTTGCTCATGAAAATTTAATTTTTGACACTTAAAACAATCATATGTGATTCTAGAAATCTATGCAGGCCATTAGAGTGAATTTGATGCATCTTTTGACCAAGTTTCATGAGTTTACGGCCAAGGGTATGCTCCTAGGCCGTAAACTCCTATATGTGGTATTTTTGATGTGTTTAAGGTCTCTAAACTATTTTTAGATGGTTCTAGGATTTACCACAAAGCTATTTGTTAAGTTTCAAGGCATTCTAACATGTAAAAATGAGTTTATCCCCCATGTTTATGGAGTTTACGGCCCAAGCACATGTCTTGGCTGTAAACTCTTGTTTGTCCCTCAAAATTTATGTTTTAAATGTTTTAAGTCCCAATTTGCAAGCCTTAAGGTCGTATTTAAGTCCCAACTATGATTTGGAAGGGTTAAATGGCTCAAAAACCCCATTTTTAGGTGTTTACAGCCCAAGCATGATCCTTGGCCGTAAACACATGTTCTAGGTCCTAAAACTAAATTTAAACATCAAATTGAAGGCTAAAGCGGTTAGATAACAAGTTAGGGATGTTACCTCTTTGATTTGGAGCCTTAATTCTTTGTTTTTGGACCTTTGATTGTAGATGAGGAGAGAATTTGATGCATCTTTTGACCAAGTTTCATGAGTTTACGGCCAAGGGTATTCTCCTAGGCCATAAACTCCTATATGTGGTATTTTTGATGTGTTTAAGGTCTCTAAACTATTTTTAGATGGTTCTAGGATTTACCACAAAGCTATTTGTTAAGTTTTAAGGCATTCTAACATGTAAAAATGAGTTTATCCCCCATGTTTATGGAGTTTACGACCCAAGCACATGTCTTGGCCGTAAACTCTTGTTTGTCCCTCAAAATTTATGTAAATGTTTTAAGTCCCAATTTGCAAGCCTTAAGGTCGTATTTAAGTCCCAACTATGATTTGGAAGAGTTAAATGGCTCAAAAACCCCATTTTTAGGTGTTTACGGCCCAAGCTTGATCCTTGGCCGTAAACACATGTTCTATGTCCTAAAACTAAATTTAAACATCAAATTGAAGGCTAAAGAGGTTAGGTAACAAGTTAGGGATGTTACCTCTTTGATTTGGAGCCTTAATTCTTTGTTTTTGGACCTTTGATTGTAGATGAGGAGAGAGGTTGGAAGTGTTTATGGAAGAAATGGCCAAAAGCTTCAAATGAAAGCTTTGAATCATTTATATAGTGCTCGGGAATTGGACACGATGGAATTCTACCCGATACCGGCGTTAGGTGGGGCTTTTGGTCGCACCCGACCAAGTTGCCGTAACCCGATATGGTCGATTCTAGAATTATTCCGATAACTATATTGGGGTGTTAGAATGATTCCAAATGGCATTAAGACACCCATTAAGTCATTTTAGATCGATAAAAGTTAATGACTTAATTAAATGGCGAAATCGGAAACGAATTTGGAAACGACGTTTGGTTGATCGAATTGGATTACAATTTGAGTTACAAGAAGTGATATGAAATTTCGGGTTGTTACAAAATTCAAATGAAAAATATGCTATTACATATTACTAAGCAATCTATCATAACTCTAAGTATCAGCTTAAAATCCAATCGTCGAATCATGCGATCGAAATCCATTTCTTCGCAATCAGACTCAACTCACATCTTCCTTTATGCTTCCTCTCTTTTCTTCGATCCTAGAAAACATCAAAATGTAATCTTATGACATCATGTATTAAGAATCAAAAAATAGAAAACTTACTAGAGTTAGATAGTGGATTTTACCTAAAGTAGAGTCATACATCTTGACTCTCGCATCTCTTAGATCTCTCAGGTGGTCATAACCAATAGCCCATGCTTTTGGCAGTAGAAACATATAGATTCTTCTGGATTGGTACACGGGACTATCTCAGCCTCAGTCTTTCTCTTGCGTAGAGAAAACTTTTCTGGACTTCCAATGTTTCCATTTCCCATATATGGATGGGACATTGATTTACCAGAAAAATTATTTTGACCAGTGCGCCAAATCATCGTTGATTTAGCAACAATACGCAAATAAGTCAAATCAATATGGGTCACGTCATCGTCCATCATATAGTACTCTATAACGAACTTACTATATGATTCGGGACGTGACTGAAGAACCAAGTCAACAGCCAACTTCCTTGAGACATCGACACCCAACATTCCTAATCTATCAATATGCAACTTCATATCCAAGATATGAGCACATACAGACTTTGCATCTTTGTGTCTTTTTGCCAATAGGGCTTGAGTGACCTTGAACTTTTCAAGTCTTCGAACATGTGGGTCAGGGAGAATAATTGGAGGAGGTGGAGAAAGTGAAGAATGATTTCCATTTCCACAATCCAATCGTGGAACATCATCTTCATGCAGAAAACTTTTTCAAGCGGATTCAGGAAGATCATAGTTGTTAGATTTTGACATCTACAAAACGGGAGAAAATTCAAGTTACTTGATTGGAATCCTTGATATAACACACAAATGAAGTATCAAGGCTTGGATCCAACACAATATTCTACAATTTTGAAGAGGGATTCCATAATCCAAATCGTAGAACATTTAAAGTTAGGTAAATGATGATTTACCAATTTCTACCATGAAAAACGAAAATTGAAGATTAATTTTAAATGAATTGAAACTCCTAGATCTTTTGAGATTCATTGAACTTTTCAATGGCATGTTAAATCTCGAGTGTGCCCTTCCAGTTTGTGATTGGGATGCCGAGGATCACAAACAAGTTGCGGATGACCATGCAAATTAGCTTGGTACTCTCGAAGATGCATATCACCTAATCAGTGTGCCGGTTAACCACACACGCTCCATTGATCTATGATAATCTACGAGCTACCCATTCCCATCTTTCATTGGCCCCATATTAGTGTGCCGATTAACCACACACGCTCCACTAACGACTAACAAGGTGCAATGTGCAATTTCATGGATTAGCACCAACTCCACATTTTTCCTAAAGTAACTAAGATTTGGGATTTATTAAAGTGTTTAGTTACTTCGCACTTCGTTATAATTATAATGAAAGGTTGCGTCCTATCCTACCTGTTCGGCTAACGACCCTCCACTATTCAAGAGAACAGTAGGTAAGACTTATATTTTACTTATACATATATAATATTAAACTTTTAATTCTATATAGTATAATGATGTATTTTACAGTTTTAAAATACTAGGTGGTTTAATCTATTAACAAATTATACTTTTAATTTGATTAACTTAAACCATGTCATTATGGAATTATTAACTCTCTTTTAATTATACATTTAATTAACTTAATAAGACCATAAGGGTCTAATCTGAACATTTCAAAAAACTAGCGTCTTAGAATTTAATATTTTAAAATTAATACTTTCTAAATTAAATATTAAATTCCAAAACTGGAGGACAAATTTTGAAACCTTTCAAAATATTAAGGTTTAACTATTAAAATTTCAAAACTAAAACCTTTTGATTTCAAATTTAAACTATAAAACCTAAATAGTGTAAATTGAAACTTCTCAATGTTACTAGGTTAAATATTTGACTTATAATAATCATATATTATCCATATTTAACCAAATCTATCAATTTTGATGAGGATAACCATTCCAAACTTAAAGAATTGGATTTAGGCAAGAAAAACGAGTTTTGGCAATTATTCTCAACAAAATCTGGCATAAAAAACGAAAATCCTGGCACCAGAGGCCTGGACTCATCGAGTCCACAATGGAACTCGTCGAGTAGGACCTACTCGTCGAGTCCATTCTTGGACTCGGCGAGTCTGCCAGTTAGTGTCACACCCCGGCCGTCGGTGGAAACACCGGGTAGTGTAACGTCATTTTTCGTATCACAGTTATATATCATACATTGAACAATATTTAGAGAAAATACATACCTTTATTGATGATTGAAAGTTACATTATTGTTTTCCTAGTATTTATTACATAATATCCAACTATAACATACTTCTTAATAAACAGAAAGATAATAGTAAAACTTCTCCTGTTCGAATACATACCGGCTTTTCAAGTTCCTGAAAACACATGCATTTTAAAATACATCAACATAAAGTTGGTGAGTCCACAGGTTTTGACTCCATAAAGTAATACATTTTTACACATTCAAAAGTATAGTTTTGAAAGTATCATTTTGACTCTCCAACATTAGGTATAATAGTATACTTATCAATTAAGTGTTATACCTAAACATTTCTTAATCTTAAGGTATAAGTAGGGGAAAACTTATACTTAACATTAATACTTGTATATGACAAGGTATAATGTTTCTAACAATTTGCTACCATGAGCCTGTAACCACTGCTATGACATAATACCTCTGATAGAACAATACACTCATGATTTACCATGAGAACAAATACACTCATGATTTAACATGAGAAACAACATCATATGCTTCATTGACGCTGGAATAATAACAAATAAAAGGATAGTTCATCACTTGCTTTTGGTTGACTGTAGCTAACAGTCCCAAGTGGGGTGGTCAGCCCGTATACTAATTATATATGACTTCCTCGCTCACACGGGATTAACGGTTACAATTTAGAGGATTTCCACTAAGATCCCCAATCTTAGTTGATGAATACAATTACTCATGTAGACTTTGACGGCTTCCTATAGCTCTAACAACAAAAGCATTTTCATGTCTAAAACCTTAAGTTACTAGACTATGCTTTTAAACATTACTCCTAACTTCATAATATTTAGGCAGTATAACAGCTATATCTTGAAGTAAAAAACAGGTTTTATCTTGACCTAAAACCAATAATAACAACATATAACATTTCTAGTTTTATCTTGACATAAAACTATCAATAACAGTACCAGGTTTTATCTTGACATAAGACTAACAATAACAACATATAACATATCCAGTTTTATCTTGACATAAAACTAATAACAACAACATATAACATATCCAGTTTTATCTTGACATAAAACAATTAATAGCAACATACTACATAACTTAACATTTAGAACTTTCGAATATTACTTCGGTATTATATCGCATACAACATATATGTAGAATCCTAAGTATAACTCAAGATCTATATTAGTAAGTTAACATACTGATAAGTTAATAATAGTTGTATGTATTCAAAATGTTATACTTAGAACAATCATATTCCGATTATCATAACTATATACTATCATATAGACATAATAATAACATATATACAATAACAAGCATGCGTTTTCCCCCGAAATATTAGAAAGTGGGGCGGTGAAACTCACCCTAGTAGCGTGATTTTATGTTATCTAAGCAATACGGTCAGCGTGCGAGATCGTCGGGGCTCGGGAAATATTAGAAAGTGGGGCGGTGAAACTCACCCTTGTTCACGTCGTGAGTTTGCATCGTATCCCCTCGCAGCCTCGTCACACCTTCTCGATTCTGAAATGTGGCAAAATGGCTCCTCACGTCGTGAATAAACCCTTGTTCACGTCATGAGTTTAGTTAGCTTAGGGTTTCTGAAAGGTGAATCTTCGGAAAGCCATAACTTTTGCATACGAACTCCGTTTTTGACGTTCTTTATATCCACACATAGGTATTTACGAGTACTACAACTCTCTTTTAGACTCTAATAGCTAATTATAAGTCTATTTTAAATTCCTCTTATTATAGAGATTTATAGGTTTCGGTTTATCATAACTTCTTCATGCGAAGTCAGATTCAGACGTTCTCTATATTTTTGGAATCGTATAGACGTATACTTTGAGTTGTATCATAAAGAAAGTTCGTATTTGTATTAGAATTTATCATGAACTACATAACATTCTTACAACATAGTTAACATAATCACATTACATGATTGGCATAATCACATGTGATTGTCTATTGACCCATTTTGACTAGTGTTACAGTTAGAAACCCTAAAATTTGATTATCAAGCAAGCAATGAACAATTAAGCATCAAATACATCAAACAAACAGCCTAGGCTCTGACACGACTGATGGGATTTGAGCATTACATCAATCCTATAGTGTACATGCAAACCGTAAAGCTTTGGATCTAGTTTGTCTAATGAACATGCAATAATCATCCAGAGTTCATAAACCTTAGATCTAACATATAGTAATCAATATTATCATAATAAAAGGGTTTGGATCTTACCTTGTTTTTTATGTAGCAATAACAATCTCAATTCCTCTTGATCTTGACTTTTGAAAGCCTAGTGCCGCAAATGTTGCACCTCTAATGGAGTCATAAACACCATGAGCAACAATATGACTAAGGAGAAGGAGGAGAAGCACCAAAAACATCCAAGAACCCTAGAGATCACTTTGCCACGTTTTTGGGACCCTTAGAGGTCTTTATATACTTGTATGGGCTGCTAGGGTTTCAGGTGAAACCCTAATTCTCTACTTAGGCATTAAGCAACCCATGAAGTTCCATAGAAAGCCCTTTGACGAAAATCATATAGGTTTCCCATAGATTTTGTCCAAGGCCCTTTCCATTAGGAATTGATCTCCCAATTGCAACTATCATATAATTGCAATATCAGTCCCCTTTGTTTAATTAATCTCTTTTAGCCACAAAATTAATTCTTATTAATTATTGACTAATATTAATTAAACAATATGATTTCTCTTTTAATACATTATTCATATAATATATATTAATAAATCATAATTAATCCTCTTTCTCCTTAGTTAATCCTATCAGTAGCTATGGTGAAGGAAACCCAAAAGGATCGTGCTCAAAATTGAGTCAAGTGCATACCAAAATAGTTATGGGCTTAGACACCTAATCAAAAATTTCCATCTACCACGGGGCAACGAGGATTTACAGAGATCTTCGCCCTGATTAATGGTGGCCCTGAATGAAGCGGGATGTGTCATGGTACATCGAGAGATGCCTGACCAGCAGGAAGGTCAAGGCGGAGCACCAGAGACATCATGGCAGGACGTAGCCGCCGAATATCCCTATGTGGAAGTAGGAGGACATTACTATGGATTTCATCACGAAGCTTCCCAGGACTGAACGCGGAGTGGATTCAATTTGGTTCATCGTGGATCGATTGATCAAGAGTGTCTATTTCATTCTGATCTAGGAGAGCATCTCGACAGAGAAGCTGGCCGACATCTACATCAGAGAGGTAGTAGCTCGACAGGGAGTGCTAGTTTCTGTGATTTCAGATAGAGATGTACGGTTCACTTACAGATTATGGAAGAAGTTTCACAACGAGTTGGGTACTCTTCTGCACTTTAGCACGGATTTTGTGACAACCCGTAATTTATTTCGTCACTAGAACCCGTTCCCGTTAATAAAACCGTTTGTATTTCCGATTTTCCGTTAACTTTTGGGTTAAGTTAATTAAATTGAGACTTTTATTATAATAATATCGTCAGTGTCCAAACCCATTTGAAACACGTTAAAACGTCCTGATTTTTAATTGGAAAATTTTTAGTTTCGACCACGTCGGGTTACGACAGCTAAATCGGGTACAACCATAAGCCTTGTTTAACGTTAGTATCAGGTAGATTTCCATCGGGCAAAAAGCTCAAGCCTTATATAAAGGATGAGTGAACTTCAATTTAGCTTTTTACCACCACCTCATCACTTTCTCTCTCTACTGTCTCTCTAGAACTCGATTTTGATCCAAAAACGCCTCTTCAAGCTTCCAAAATCGTAAGTAATCTACCCTACCTTGTTCTTTAACTTGTTTAGCTTGCAAATCTATGTTTAAGTCACCCAAAACACTCAAGAACAAGTGTTTACGGTTTGGGAACACCTCCCAAAACTGTGAACTCCCTTAAAGGGGTTTTGAAGCCCCAAAACCCTTCTAAGTCCCTTCTAGTGCTTACATATGGCTTAAGGACTTGCATGTACAAGATTTGAACACCAAAATCATATCATTTGGGTAGTAAACATGAGTTTACGGCCCAAGAGCATTCTTGGACCATAAACACACCTTCAAGGACCATAAACACTTTTTTGGGTGTTAAATTGCCCCTTAAACACCTCCAAAGGCGTCCATGAGTACCTAGAACCTTGTATTCCTTCATTTGATGCACCAAAACATACACAAATGAGCTAAACATACGTTTACAGTTTCGGAAGGTCTCCCAAAACACATGATTCATGGACAAACATGAGTTTACGACCATAAACTTATGTGTTTAAGGTAGTAAATTCCCCAAGTGTTCTTTAAGAACCATAAACTCCTTTTCCAAGGTCATTTTAAACCCCGATCACTTCCTAAGCCATGAAATCAACCCTAGAACCTTCCTTGTGCATTGTAAGACCTTTAAACATCCAAGAACACACCACCCATCAGTTTACAGCCAAACTCATGGGGATATGGTCTTTGGACCATAAACACCCCTAAGGGATTACTCTTGAAGAGTAAACTCCTTATCTAGGCCCTACACATCCTTACGTGCTACCCGGATCACTCCTAACACTTGAAATAAAGTGTTTTCACGTCTCGGAGTGTATTATCTTACTTGATTAGTAGTTCAATGTATAATTAGATACAATTATGTATCTCTTCATATTACATAGGAATCTCGCATGTATTCAAGCCCCGAACTGACACTTAGCATCCTAATCGGCACATATCTCGACTGGTGAGTTCATACCCCTACACCTTTTTCCTTGTTTTTCAATGTTTTCAGGGGGGAATACAAGCAAAAGTGTAACATCCCGAAATATCAAGAGTAGAGTTAAAGGGCTAAAAGAGTAAATTGGAAAGGGCAACTCAGTGAGTCCACGAGTGGACTCGGCGAGTAGGGTCGTGACTCTAGTCGCGTGTTAAGTGACCAACTCGGCGAGTAGCATGGGTGGACTCGGCGAGTTGGTGCTGAGTGGAGAAAACCCTAATTTCAAGGGTTGAGCCCTATATAAAGAACATCATATCTTCTCCCCAACCTCCTTATCATTCCTTGAGTTCCAGAAGCCCTAAATTCGTGAGGAGACCCCATTGTTGAGTGAATTAGAGATTGGGGAAGGATCTTTGGTGCTTTAAGCTTGAAGATTGGAGGCTTGTATCAGGAAGCTTGGGGAGATCAGGAATCTACAGTTGGTTGGGCTCATTCCAGGGGTAAGGAACCATTTTCTTTAGCTATTTTCTTCATGGGTTCACATGTTGTGGTTGATATGACATCTAAATTGAGATAGAAGCTTGGATCTGAGGATGCTACTTCAGATCTAAGCTTGGGATGGTCCTATATGTCATAAAGTCCCAAATCTTGAGTGTTTAGTGAAGCTCTTTTGTCCCAAACCCTAGCCCTAGAGTGTAAAATGCCTAGATCTCCTTGGATCCACGTAAAGTTTGCCACTTTACGTGATGGATGGCCTGTAAAAGAGTAAATCTATGGTTTAGATCTTCTGCATGGCTTGGAAAGCCTCTGTGTGGTTTCAGATCTAGGGGTACTCGAGGAGTCACAAGGGTGTACTCGGCGAGTTGCTTGAAGATAGGTTGGAACTCGGCGAGTTGGTTGAATATGGACAGGAACTCTGAAGGCCCAGTGCGGGCGGACCAGTCATACTGTAGACTCGGAGAGAGGACTAGGTGGATTGAAGGCCCGATGCAGGCAGACCAATCACACTGCAGACTCGATGTATATGGCTAGACTCGGAGGGTGGACCAGGTGGACTGTTGGCCGGTGCGGCTGACCAGTCACACAGTAGACCCGAAGTGCATGACTGTTTTATGTTCTGATATGATATGGCATGTTATGCGTGTTTAGTATATGTGGTTGGTATTTTGGGGGTATCTCACTAAGCTTTCGGGCTTACAGTGGTGGTTTAATGTTTTTTTTCAGGTTCTTCAAGAGACCGTGGCAAGGCAAAGGCGTGATCGTACAGCTCCTCATGATTATGTTTTATGATGTGATTCTGGGAAGACTCTTTAATAATTGTATTGAAAACCTTTTTGTAACAACATTATGAAAATGGGTTGTTTTTGAAAAGTTGAAATTGGTTGAAATTTTATGGTCGTTACAAGTTGGTATCAGAGCCTTGGTTTGAGTGAATTGGAGGAACATTCGTGTGAATCCAGTCTCAAATCAGGGAGAGTTTTTAAAAGAGAATTTAAAATGCTTTTCAAAATGAGAAAAAGGAGGACGCGGAGGTACGATCAGCCGGAGCCAGTAAGTAACCCCAAAATACCATACATGATATTTGTTTTTGAGCTTTGGTAGAACATCATGCTAGTATTAGGCTAGAGATCTTCAGTATTTCATGATAATGTTGCCTGATTTATGATGCCTGCTAGCCTAGGGTTCCTCTGTGGGGGATTTCCGGTGTTTCTCTAGGAGTGAGGATTGAGCGCTTGTTATGTATGTTTTTCACTAGGGTGTTGTGGTAGTACTTCATACAAATATGGGTAGATGTGGAAGGTAGTATGGGCCTGTACTACTGAAAGCACAAGACCCATAAGCGTATCAGGGAAACCATGACCTCTAGGGTTGGGATGGGAGTTAGTTCCCCGGATAGTGGGAAGTATCTGAGATCTTGTGGTGTTTTTCAGTATGGTGGTCACGAGGCATGCTGGGAGCGGATCTGGGTCAGGATCGGGAGCCGGAGAGGGCGGTCAGGGTGGGTCAGTACCGCCCGAGGTTATTGGTCAGATGAGCACAAGAGAGTTAGACGCTAGGATTCGTGAGATCCTACACGAAGAGGTTGTTGGATTGTTCCGGGCCGAGTTGACGGAACTGTTTGGGTCGATCAAGACCGCCATGATTGCGTATTTTGATGAGCGCTATGCAGCTCTCACAGAGACGGCTGTCGCGGCAGCTACAACGGCTGTAGCAGCGATAGGGGGAGGAGCCGGTCGAGTTTTTCAGTATCGGGACTTCGATAATATGAAGCCTCCTACCTTGGATGGAGTTCAGGACCCGATTGTTTCTAAGAGATGGTTGTCGGATTTGGAGGGGTGTTTCTTCACGTGTTCGTGCCCTGCTGATCAGAGGGTGAGGTGTGCTCTGAACCTGTTGAAGCTCGGGGCGAATGATTAGTGGAGATTGACCAAGGGGTCATATTCAGATGCGTAGAGGCCTACGGTTTCATGGGATTAGTTTCGAGAGATGTTCAACACTCGTTATGTTCCGCAGGTTGAGAGGGAGAGATTGGATCAGGAATTCCTTGAGCTGAAGTAGGATTTGGAGTCGGTGACGGAGATCACCAGGATGTTCACTGAGAGGGCGATGTTTTGCCCCGAGTTTGCTTTGGAGCAGGCTCAAATGTCCCGATATCTGAGTATGCTCAAGAGGGATATCAGGCAGTTTGTGTCTACGCAGAGCTGCGAGAACTTGTTAGAGTTGCAGGAGGCCGCCAGGCGGCGTGAGTTGGAGATTGAGTTGCAGTTGCAAGAGCAGAGGCAGGCTCCGGTGCAGTCGCAGCCGGCGCCGAAACAATCTAAAACCGTTGATTCTAGATTAGGAGATCAGAGCAGCGACACTTGTGGGAAGTGTGGGAAGGGTCACACCGGAGTTTGTAGGTCCGGAGGTGCATGCCGAAAGTGCGGAAAGGATGGGCACTATGCTAGGGATTGTCGGCAGGCAGCCCCAGGTCGGGATTTGAGGATTTTTTATCATTGTCATCAGGTTGGGCACTTGAGGGTCAACTGTCCACAGCTTGCTGTAGGACCGGTGCAGGCTCCAGCACTGGACACATAGAGGATCACGGGTGGAGGTCAGGGTGGAGCGGAGCCCCCAAGGGCTCAGGGTCGTGCTTTTCAGCTTATAGCAGAGGAGGTCAGGGTAGTGCCGGATGCAGCTGCGGGTATGTTTCCTTCTTGATGTCTTGTTATTTTATGATTATTGTGGAGTATTGTTTATCTGCTAGTCTCGTTGTGTGGTTTTCGGTATCATATTCGTTCATTTTGAGGGTTATGGTATGGTTATGGGTTTAGTGTTGGGAATTTCGTTGGTTATCATTCATGAAGGTTATTAGTGGAAATTTGGCGTTTCGTCTGAATGTCGGGTAGCATCTGCAGTCTGAGGAGTGGTTAGCTGAAGATCGAGTTTCTTTTGAGCCCGGGATGATCAGTGTTGATATGTGATTTTGTGAAGGTTGCCCGTGCTAGTGGGAATCAGTTCGCGTGTAAGTGTTTTTGTTGTGTAGGGTTGTTAAGGGAGGTCGCTGATGGCGACCGGTGGTTGATAGTCAGTGCTCTAAGTGGGGGAGAATTGGAGAATTCTCCGGAAAATCGATGAACACGAGAGGTTGTTTAGCAGCTTGAGATTTAGCAGTGTTTTTGTCAGCCAATGGCGTAGGCTGGTATGAGTAAGTGGCAGGCGTGCGGGGCGGAATACCGACCTAGGGTGATTGATTGTGGAAGGCCTGGAATCGGGCCGGGATTGAGTATGTAGGATCGAGATAGAGTTCGAAACCCCTAGAGGGCTAGAACAGTATGCATGGGAGAGTTTCCCAAAGGTATAACTCTGAATGATGAATGCTTGTTGAGCGGTCCGGGTAGACTGAAGGCCGGTAGGCATACCAGTCAGGCCGAAGGCTCGGAGAATGGTCCAGCCAGGTTGAAGGCCCTAGAGGGCGGTCCAGATTCGCTGAAGGTTCTGAGAGTGGTCGAGATTGGCTGAAGGCCTGGTAAGGCGGTCCAGTCATGCTGAAGACTTGGCATGTGTCGTTAGATCAGTACGAGGAAATGGATTGAGTATGTCGCGATGTATTAGCGTTAGAGGGTCTAGCCCCGGTTATTGATTATGATTAGTGGAAGGCAGTGCCTGGACTCGAGAGTCCTTGCGAGCAGATTCAGAGCATGTGTGGTGCATGGGATAACGGTCATTCTATAAGGGAGTGGTGTAGTGTTGGACGAGCACCGTGGCACTTGTCATAGTGACATGGCGGCCAAGTGGATTTCCTTGGTAAGGCAAGGGAGTGGAATGTAGCTCCAAGGGGGGGAGTGTAAATTCACGGAAGTGAAAGCAGCAGTGCAGAGTTATGATTGGAGTGATCCAATTATGGTCATTGAGCAGCGTGTTGCGACAGTGGTATGGAATCGCATCTGGATTGGATGTCTGCCGAAGTCGCGTAAGGAATTCCGAGGGTGTAAAGCCAAGAGGCTCGGAAGGAATGCAAGGATGGAGTCTTGGATTCCAGTTTGATTTTGATCAAGGAATTTTTTATGTAGTGGTAATTTATCCGGGGGGGATGTTTGGAGGTGTCGTCAGTGTGACGGGTTTTCCCAACTGCTAGAGCTAGATCAGCATGTGCATGCGATTGCAAGAGGAGAACTCATTGGAGTTGCTCTGAGACTGAAGAATGTGTCATTCTGTCAGAATGGAGTGGATAAAGTTGGACGCGGATCGGGAACCCGGTGGTTCAAGGTTATATCTATCTCGTAAGAGTCAAGTGATTGTTGTGATCTGGATCAAGAAAAGTATCATGCAGTGGTACTTGGTTGATAAGTGTAGTATCTGATAGGTGTGGTTATCAGAGGGTGAAGCTGGTGGCCGGCTTGAGGCAGTGGTCAGGACACCACAGAGGAAGAGTTGGGTTTTGGGTTTCAGTGGTTGTGCGTTAAGGATCCTGGTCTGATTAATGCCAGGTGTTGCATTACGGGAGTAGTTCTGGAGTTGAATTGCCGCAGGATTCGAGGACGAAGCCTAATGTAAGTGGGGGAGAATTGTAACATCCCGGAATATCAAGAGTAGAGTTGAAGGGCTAAAAGATTAAATGGGAAAGGGCAACTCGGCGAGTCCACGAGTGGACTCGGTGAGTAGGGTCGCGACTCTAGTCACGTGTTAAGTGACCAACGCGGCGAGTAGCATGGGTGGACTCGGGGAGTAGGTGCTTAGTGGAGAAAACTCTAATTTCAAGGGTTGAGCCCTATATAAAGAACATCATATCTTCTCCCCAGCCTCCTTATCATTCGTTGAGTTCCAGAAGCCCTAAATTCGTGAGGAGACCCCATTGTTGAGTGAATTAGAGCTTGGAGAAGGATCTTTAGTGCTTTAAGCTTGAAGATTGGAGGCTTGTATCAGGAAGCTTGGGGAGATCACGAATCTACAGTTGGTTGGGCTCATTCCAGGGGTAAGGAACCATTTCCTTAAGCTATTTTCTTCATGGGTTCATGTGTGGTGGTTGATATGACATCTAAATTGAGATAGAAGCTTGGATCTGAGGATGCTACTTCAGATCTAAGCTTGGGATGGTCCTATATGTGATAAAGTCCCGATTCTTGAGTGTTTGGTGAAGCTCTTTTGTCCCAAACCCTAGCCCTAGAGTTTAAAATGCCTAGATCTCCTTGGATCCACGTAAAGTTTTCCACTTTACGTGATGGATGGCCTGTAAAAGAGTAGATCTACGGTTTAGAGCTTCTGCATGGCTTGGAAAGCCTCTGTGTGGTTTCAGATCTAGGGGTACTCGGCGAGTCACAAGGGTGTACTCGGTGAGTTGCTTGAAGATAGGCTGGAACTCGGCGAGTTGGAAGAACAACACGGCGAGTTGGTTGAATATGTACAGGAACTCGGCGAGTTGGAAGAACAACTCGGCGAGTTGGTTGCAGATAGCCTTGGACTCGGCGAGTCTGTCTTGGACTCGGCGAGTCTGGTTGTGAGGTCCTAACCTTTCTTCTGGTTGAGCTGTGAATCAGTGAGTCGTGGGATGACTCGATGAGTCGAGTGTGAAACGACTCAGAGTTGTTGGACTCGGTCAGTCTCGGGGTGACTCGGCGAGTTGAGTCGCGGATTGGGGAAGTTCTGTGCATGGGGACTCGGCGAGTCATTGGGTTGACTCGGCGAGTAGAGTCAGTCAGGGGTTGACTTTGACTTTGACTTTGACTAAGGGTTGACTAGTTGATTCCAGGCGCATTTTGGTAATTGTTGGATTTTGTTTTGAGTTCAGAGTTTTGGTGTTGGCCAGTGTCGGAGATCGTATCAGTGGTCAGAGCAGCTTGGGTTTATCTGTTCAGTCGCCAGTTGCGAGGTGAGTTATCCTCACTATATCAACAGGGTCTAAGGCACCAAGGCTGGCCCTATATCGGATTGAGATTCGGGTATTTATTGTTATGTTATTGCTTTGATATGTTTGCATCCTAGTAGCTAGGATAGTATGTTAGAGACCTGGTTAAGGTCGGTATCCTGGTATTTAGGATGATGTTATGCTAGTGACCGGTTAGGTCGGTATCCTGGTTAGGATGATGATGTGTTATGTGTTCTGCTAGATCGGCTTGTTGACTGTGAATTGTTATATGATTGTATGATTATGTGCACATGGTTGTTGGACTAGGGTTGGATAGGCTGTAGGCCCCAAGAGGGCAGACCGGTTATTCCGAAGGCCCAACATACCCAGGGCAGACCGGTTATTCCGAAGGCCCAACGAGCGGTCCGGATAGGCTGTAGGCCCCAAGAGGGCAGACCAAATATGCCAAGGCTCGGAGAGTAGACCAGGCCGACTGAAGGCCCAGTGCGGGCGGACCAGTCATACTGTAGACTCAGAGAGTGGACCAGGTGGATTGAAGGCCCGGTGCGGGCGGACCAATCACACAGCAGACTCGATATATACGGCTAGACTCGGAGGGTGGACCAAGTGGACTGTTGGCCGGTGCGGTGGACCAGTCACACAGTAGACCCGTAGTGCATGGTTGTTCTATGTTCTGATATGATATGACATGTTATGCGTGTTTGGTATATGTGGTTGGTATTTTGGGGGTATCTCACTATGCTTTCGGGCTTACAATTGTGGTTTAATTTTTTTTTTTCAGGTTCTTCAGGAGACCGTGGCAAGGCAAAGGCATGATCGTACCGCTCCTCATGATTATGTTTTATGATGTGATTCTGGGAAGACTCTTTAATAATTGTATTCAAAACCTTTTTGTAATAACATTAAGAAAATGGGTTGTTTTTGAAAAGTTAAAATTGGTTGAAATTTTATGGTCGTCACAAAAAGCACAAGGAAATCTTGTACTCAAAATTATTATTTCATTTGCAATGTTTCATAATCTGTATGCTTTTAACACTAGAAACCGTATTAACCAACCGTTTAACTTGCATAGTTAGTTTCCAAACTGTTTGTGAAACTCGTTTTAAAATATTATATTTTATATTTAACAAATGATTTTTCCACATCATTACTGTTAAAAGCATTAGCTTGTAACTTTAAAAACCTCCTTGATAACACTCCCCCGAGATACGAGAGTGAAGGACGGTGTTAGAACTTTTGATACGTCCTTGGTAACACTCCCCCAAGATATGAGAGTGAAGGACCATATTAGAACTTTTGATATGTCCTTGGTAAAACTCCCCCAAGATACGAGAGTAAAGGATCAATAAAACAGGATTTTATGTATTATTACTTTTAAAATTCATTAATCTTATGATTGGAGACACGTCCTTGGTAACACTCCCCCTAAATACGATAGTGTAGGACTACCCATGTAACCAGAATCTCCTGGAGGGAGAATGTGACTTGAGTGTATAGATCTACACGGGATTGACTACCCCGCACCTGGCTGCTAGCTACAGTCGAACCGAAAGGTCCAAGGGTAACAAAAGTCATAAAATGATACTGGCCCCGTTCCGAGCCTTATCTAGTCTATTGTATGGTTATGGAATTCGCAACTTAGATTATGAAAACTTTGCTACTTACTTATTAGTTTTATATACGTGTTAAAACTAATGCACTTCACAAGGATAACCAGGCTTTTAGAATACTTCTTTTAACACTACAAGTATGGTAGATACTTGTACGTTTCATTCCGGATCGATAACCAACTTTTAAGGAAAATAAGGGTTTTCCTGGGATAACATGACATTTCTTAACCAGGTTGTGTGATCAAACGGATAACTAGACTTTTCTTATAAGAAAATATGAGATTTTCTTGGATAACAACTTTTATAGAAAACCAAAGGAAACTTGTTCATTTTCAGAAACAAACCGCTTATGAATTCACCAGCTTTACGACGATATTTTCAAAACTGCTTGTATTCTCAGGTCAACGTTAGACAGGTACCCTGCGATCTTTTCGAGAAGACGAAGCATTTTAGCAGTCTCGTCTTTACTTTTGTTCATTTTGGATGTATAACTTTACTTCAAACAAATGTAAATACTTCTATGTAATGTAATGGTTGTCTTTACTACGCTTACTATGTACATTGCTTGTGATACTTTACATGACGTCCTCCGCCCCAGAACGTTTCCGCCATCGGTTTTTGGGAGTGATAGATTGGTATCAGAGCCCTTGTTTTTAGTGAACTAAGTATACCGAACCTTACATGGTATAAGACTATAAACACTAAGGGCCGAAGTGCTCTGAACTAAAAGTATACTTTAAAATATAAGTATTTTTACTCCAAGTATACAAGAATACCTAAACGCCAGAAACCGTAACCCCGAGTAGAACAAAACATAAGTAATTGGGTGTTGTACACTACGGTTAAACCTGCGCAGTTATGTAGTCGTGTCTAGGGTCAATATGGCCTGATCAACTATATTCATTCGAGACACGGCCAACATGTGCTTGGGAGTGACTGTGGTGTGCGGCATGCCTAAAACTTACCTAATATCCAAACAATGAGACATTGTCGCAGCGATACATAAAATACTATAGGAGTATTTTAGCCAAATTCGAATACGCTGTAGAAATTCATTCCGAGTGTTACTACTCATTCTTTCCATAGCGATAGTTTACTTGCTTCGATAACTCTTTCCTGTTTTATCGCTTAGTAGAACACTCAATCTGCTATAATGAGATATCTCTTGTTTCATATCTCTTGATTAAATTCAGAGGACTTACCATCCTGTCATTCCTGATCATTTTAGATCAAGACGCCTCCAAGGAAAAGACCTAGCTCAAAGAAAAACAATCCTCCTCCACCACCACATCCCTCTCCATTTGATCTCGCCATGTGCCAAGCAGTCGCTGCTGTTGTTGTGGCTGTTGATATGTCACAAGTGAACCCCGGTGGTTCAGGCGGGCCAGGAGGTGGTACTCAGCCTCAACACCATGAAAGCAGTCAGGGACACCAGAAGGAGTGTTCCTACAAAGACTTTATGAACATGAAACCCACACCCTTCAATGGCACTAGAAGTGTTATTGCCCTAACTCGATGGTTCGAGAAAGCCCTGACTTGGTGGAATGGACGAGACAAATCCTTAACCCTACATGTACCTAATACTATGGGTTGGGAAATTTCTACTTGCGGAGTACTGCCCTCGGGGCGAAATGCAGAAGCTCTAGAACCTAAAGATGAAGGGTGCCGATATCGCCGCTTCACTTCCAGATTTAATGTCTTGGCGCTTCTCTGTCCGAGAATGGTTACCCCGGAGAGCAAAAAGATTGAGGTTCATCTGGGGGTTGGCCCAGCCAACCAAGGGACACGTTTTATCCACGAAGTCAGACACCTACGACAGCGCCAAATGCCTTGCAGGAGTCCTCGAAGAAGAGTAAGTCTTCACAGGAGTCCTCGAAGAAGCAGCAAACTGTGGAAGTCCATGCTGCTACTACCCCTGCTGCTATTTCTTCCGTCGGATCCACAGCTCAAACACCTACGAGTAGGTATGCTGGTACCCTCCCCTTGTGCAACAAGTGCAACTATCATCACCTCACTTCCAGCCCATGTTGGGAGATGTTTTGCAACAACTGTGGCAAAAAGGGTCACACTGCGAAAAACTACAAAACACCAACCCAATCAACAAATCAATCTTTCGGTGCGGGTGTCGCTCAGGCCTGCTACGGTTGTGGCGAAGTCGGGCATTTCAAGAGGAACTTCCCCATAGCGGCAACAATGGGTAACACCGGGAGTGTCCTAGCTATGGGACGAGGGCAGGCAGTCGCCGACCCCACCGTTCTCTCGGGTACGCTCCTTCTCGACAACTCTTATGCTAGTAACCTTTTCGATTTTGGTACTGAGCGAAGTTAAACATCTTCTTAAATCTAATCCTTAACCATTAACCGAAAAGTTTACCGTCAAGATGGATAATGGTGAGAAAGAGAACGTTAACGATATATTCATAGGTTGTACCCTTACCCTTAATGATCATTCCTTTCCCATCGATATATGCATGGATTGGTTGGGTCCCAATCATGCTGATATCCTTTGTTAAGAGAAAGCCATTCGTCTCAATATCCCCTCTGGCCAGGCTCTCATGATCTACGATGATAAACTTAGTTCCAATCTTCGCATCATTTCTTGCATCAAAGCTCAAAAGATCTTGCGAAAGGAGTGTTACGCATTCCTAGCTCATGTAATCAACAAGAAACAGGAAGTTAAAGACCTCGAGAGCATCCCCGAAGTCTGCAACTTTCCTGATGTCTTTCCTGAAGAGCTCCCGGGAATTGCTCCCGAACGCCAAGTCGAGTTTTGCATCGACTTAATTCCTGGAGCTAACCCTGTAGCCAAGTCTCCATATCGCATAGCTCCAGCAGAAATGCAGGAGTTATCCAGTCAGCTCAATGAGCTACTCGACAAAGGGTTCATCAGCTCGAGTTCCTCACCTTGGGAAGCCCCGGTATTATTTGTGAAGAAGAAAGATGGATCCTTTCAGATGTGCATAGACTACCGCGAGTAAAACAAATTGACCGTCAAAAACCGTTATCCTCTTCCTCGAATAGACGACCTTTTCGATCAACTTCAGGGAGCCAGTTACTTCTCGAAGATAGACCTTAGATTAGGGTACCATCAACATCGAGTCCACGAGAATGATGTTTCCAAGACAGCATTCTGGACTCGATATGGACACTACGAGTTTGTAGTGATGCCCTTCGGTCTAACCAATGCACCGGTTGTGTTCATGGACCTAATGAACCGGGTGTGTCGCCCTTTTCTAGACAAGTTTGTCATCATGTTCATTGACGACATACTTGTCTACTCCAGAAGCGAAGAAGATCACAAACAACACTTGAGGTTAGTGTTGGACACTCTTAGAACGGAAAAGGCGTACGCGAAATTCTCCAAGTGCGAATTCTAGATTTGGAAGGTAGCTTTCCTTGGTCATGTGGTAAGCGAGGAGGGTATACACGTGGACCCATCCAAAATCAAGGGGATAGAGAATTGGTCAGCAACGAAGACACCCACAGAAATCCGTCAATTCTTGGGTCTCACCGGCTACTATCGCAGATTTATCTAGAATTTCTCTAGAATCGCAAAACCCTTAACCACTCTGACGCAGAAAGGTGTACCCTTTTGTTGGAGTGAAAAACATGACACTGCATTCCAAACATTAAAGCAAGCCTTGTGCAGTGCACCTATACTGTCCCTGCCCGAAGGGAGACAGGATTTCGTTGTCTATTGCGATGCATCCAATCAGTGTTTAGGCTGTGTGCTTATGCAGAGAGGAAAATTTATCGCTTATGCCTCGAGACAGCTGAAGGCACACGAAGTTAACTACACAAATCACGACCTAGAACTAGGAGCAGTGGTCTTCGCACTGAAGATTTGGAGACATTATGTCACACCCCCAAACCAGAACGGCGGAAACGTTCAGGGGCAGAGGACGTCATATTCAGTATCATAACAGTTCATAGAAAGGAAAGTACGCACCACCATACATATATAAAGGTTTTAAAAATGTTTACATCATTGTATTCATTACATGCTCAAAAGATAAATGCATAAACATCTTTCAAAAGAAGTAAATAATGCCAGCGTGTTATTCACCAAAAGTTGATTTCCAAACCTGCTTAACGATTCCCTAAGAATACAAGTTATTTCAAAGAAAAAGTGTCAACAATTAAGTTGGTGAGTTCATAAGTGATTTAGAAACATTGAATGCCATTCCAAAATGAGTGTATAGTTTCCAAGAAAATCCCATATTTCCTTATAAAAGTGTAAAATGCATGAGAATGTTGGTATTGAAAAACATAGATAGTTGAACCAAGAAAATCCCTTATTTTCCTAATAGTTGTTTGTTTAATGTCCAAGACTAACATTTTGAAGCAATCCACATGCTTTAGAAGAATTTTAAACATAGATTTAAATAATAAACCTATCAGAAGATTTCAGTTTGTTAGATAATGAATAACTGTAGTAACTACTCATTCATTAATCAAAAGTACTATAATAGTTGTGTATCCGATGAGTTTTATAACCATACTAAACATAATATGCCTGTAGCAACGTTCTTCAGGCGTCGTAGCATTATGACAAACTGTCACCCCAAAAGACGGACTGTAGCTAACAGTCAGGGTGCGGGATCATGACTTCCCGTATAGATCTATACACATTTGACACGTTCTCCGGACGGGAGACTCTGGTTATAGACAAGACTTGTAGCGATACCTTTTATCAAAAAGGCAGTGTTTGAAGATGTACACGTCTCATGGATTCTCAACTAACTCTGTATTAAAGTGATAGTTTTGTATGCAAAGTTTATCCTTTTTCACAATGTTTGATAAAGCACAAATCATAAGTTCTTTGGATGTATAAAACGGTTTAGTAAAGAATGATACTTTGGAGTTACTAAATACTTTGCATAAATATATTGCATGCAAAGTATAACAAGAGTTTTCACATAGTAGAACTAAATCACAAGTGATTCATTTGATAAAAACGAGTAAGTGAAATTTTATGAAATACACGATAATAACAGTATGTTTACTTGTATTCCTCCCCTAAAAGAGTATAAAAGCATTTAAAATGTATTTAAAGTGTGTTCGAAGGGGATATGAACTCACTTGGAAGTTTGAAGATAGTGAGGTGGAAAACCGGGCAGAGTTTCGTCTCGGGAAACGGATTTTTCTCGGGATTCTCGGGAATCTCGGGAGTAAAATCGACCTTCGGGACTTTAGCAAAAATGACCAGGGCTTCGGGTTTGAACGGGCACGGAAAACGAGGCAAAACACAAGAGAAGTGAGAAGAAATGAGCAATTTTTCCGGAGACCCTCGCATCCCTTTTATAGGGGCTGAGAGGCCTCGGTACACGGGGCGTACGCTCGTACGCAGCGTGTACTCGTACGTCATGCATGACCGAGTCCTCGACTGCCTCGGCTTCGGATGGGACGGCGGGTCGGATGGGACGGCGGGTCGGACGGGTGGGTCAGTAGCTTCGCATAGGGGCGACGTGGACGAACCGAGACCAAGGCCCTCGGGTACGCGGGGCGTACGGGGTTACGCGGCGCGTACCTCGGATGAAGACGCTGACTCCTCTTCGGATATTACTAGCATTTTGATTTAAATTTAATTATAATTTATTTAATAAACTTCAAAAATTCATATCTCCCTCATACGAACTCCGTTTTCGATGGTCTTTATATCCACGCGTAGGTGAGACTACGCTCTACAACTTTCGTTTAGACTCCGTTGGAAAATTCCGAACTTATTTTTATTATTTATTTTATAAATTGTCGTGTTTAAGGAATTTCTTTAAAAATTCATAACTTCTTTATCTGACGTCGCTTTTTGCCAGACTTTTTACCGCTGAAATACCATTGTCGAGACCTTCGATTCTCGTTTAGGTCATTCCGGCCAAAAGTCGTTCGATCTCCGATTCGAGTTTTTAGCTGTCTGTTGCTAAGTTGAACTTGGAAAAATCATAACTTCAATATACGAAGTCGGATTTGGGCGTTCTTTTTAAGTATGATCCCGGTTTAATGATATTAAACATAATAGGAATTTAAATAGATACTTTTTGGGCATCTTATTATCAAAGTAAATTTTATTACCCCAAGGTGGTTACAATACTTGACTTTTTAGGTCATTACAAAGATTTGAAATATCGGGTTGTTACACATTACCTCTACGGAACCAAGTGCACGATCTTCACTAACAATAAAAGCCTGCAGCACATCTTCAATCAGAAGGACTTAAGCATGAGGCAACGGTGATGGGTAGAGCTGCTCAGTGACTACGAGTGGGAAATCCGCTACCATCCCAGCAAGGCCAATGTGGTAGCAGATGCCCTTATCCGAAAAGAGAGTTCAAGCTGCAAGGCGAAGACATTAACGATGACCATCCATTCCCACTTATCCGCACAAATCCGTGAAGCCCAGTTGGAAGCCCTAAAACCAGAGAACGTGTTGAATGAAGCCTTGAGGGGAATGGATAAGAAACTCGAGATCAGAGGTGACGGAGTCTACTGTTTCATGGATCGAATCTGGACCCCAAAGTTCGGAGGTTTAAGAGGAGTTGTTATGAATGACGCTCACAAGACCAAATACTCTGTTCACCCAAGTTCGGACAAGATGTACCTGGATCTCAAGAAACAATACGGGTGGCTAAACATGAAAGCCGATATCGCTACCTTCGTGGGCAACTGTCTGACTTGCGCCAAGGTAAAAGTCGAGTACCAGAAACCCTCGGGTCTGCTCCAGCAGCCCGAGATACCTGAGTGGAAATGGGAGATGATCACCATGGATTTCATCACCAAGTTACCCAAATCTCTGAGTGGGTACGACACCATTTGGGTAGTTGTCGACCGATAGACAAAATCCGCTCACTTCCTTCCGATCAAGGAATCATTTAAGATGGAAAGACTCATGTGAATCTACATCCAAGAGATAGTCTGACTACATGGGGTACCTGTGTCCATTATCTCTGATCGAGATAGCAGGTTTACCTCAAGGTTTTGGCAGTCCCTTCAGAAAGCTCTTGGAACTAAGCTGAACATGAGTACAACTTATCATCCTCAGACAGACGGACATAGTGAGAGAACTATCCAGACCCTAGAAGACATGCTGAGAGCATGTGTCATCGACTTCGGAAAGTCGTGGGACACCGATTTACCTTTATGGAGTTCTCGTATAACAACAGTTACCACACCAGCATCAAGGTTGCCCCGTTCGAAGCCCTCTACGGTCGCAAGTGCAGATCCCCTCTGTGTTGGGCCGAGGTAAAGGACACACAGCTAGCTAAGAGTCGAGTCCCCGACAGTGCTCTCATTGGTCCAGAAATCATTCGTGAAACCACCAAAAAGATCATCCAAATCCGAGATCGACTAAAAGTGTCATGAGACAGACAGAAGAGCTACGCCGATAAATGACGGAAACCCTTGGAATTTCATTTAGGAGATCGTGTCCTGTTGAAGGTCTCGCCCTGGAAAGGCATGATACACTTTGGAAAGCGCGGAAAACTTAACCTGAGGTACATAGGACCTTTGGAGATCCGCGCTAGGATCAGTCCTGTAGCCTACAAACTTCAACTACCTAAAGAGCTTCGCAACATCCATCCTGTCTTCGACGTCTCAAATCTTAAAAAGTGTCTATCCGATGAAACTCTCATGATCCCTCTTGATGAGGTCGAGATCAATGAAAACCTGAACTTTGTGGAAGAACCAATCGAAATCATGGATCGAGAGATCAAACGTACGAAACAGATTCGCATCCCGATAGTGAAGGTTTGCTGGAATGCCAAGCGGGTACCCGAATTCACTTAAGGGGGCGCAGAGACTCGATGAAATAGAAATATCCACATTTCTTTCCAATTCCATGATTTTTATCTTAATTTTAAATTTCGGGACGAAATTTTCTCTAACGAGGGGATAATGTGACAACCCGTAATTTATTCTGTCACTGTAACCCGTTCCCGTTAATAAAACCGTTTGTATTTCCGATTTTCCGTTAACTTTTGGGTTAAGTTAATTAAATTAAGACCTTTATTATAATAATCTCGTGAGTGTCCAAACCCATTTGAAACACATTAAACATCCCAATTTTTAATTGGAAATTTTTTTGTTTCGACCACGTCGGGTTACGACAACTAAATCGGGTACGACCATAAGCCTTGTTTAACGACAGTATCGGGTAGATTTCCATCGGTCCACAAGCTCAAGCCTTATATAAAGGATGAGTGAACTTCAATTTAGCTTTTTACCACCACCTCATAACTTTCTCTCTCTACTCTCTCTCTAAAACTCGAGTTTGATCCAAAAACGCCTCTTCAAGCTTCCAAAATCATAAGTAATCTACCCTACCTTGTTGTTTAACTTGTTTAGCTTGCAAATCTATGTTTAAGTCACCCAAAACACTCAAGAACAAGTGTTTACGGTTTGGGAACACCTCCCAAAACTGTGAACTCCCTTAAAGGGGTTTTGAAGCCCCAAAACCCTTCCAAGTCCCTTCTAGTGCTTACATATGGCTTAAGGACTTGCATGTACGAGATTTGAACACCAAAATCATATCATTTGAGTAGTAAAAATGAGTTTACGGCCCAAGAGCATTCTTGGACCATAAACACACCTTCAAGGACCATAAACACCTTTTTGGGTGTTAAATTGCCCCTTAAACACCTCCAAAGGCGTCCATGAGTACCTAGAACCTTGTATTCCTTCATTTGATGCACCAAAACATACACAAATGAGCTAAACATGAGTTTATGGTGTCGGAAGGTCTCCTAAAACTGTAAAAACCTTCAATGGGTGTTTAAGTGCCCTTAACACCTTGTATGGCTTAGAATTGGGTCTAGGAGTTTGTAAGCTTAACCTATAACCACCAAAACACATGATTCATGGACAAACATGAGTTTATGGCTGTAAACTCATGTGTTTAAGGTATTAAACTCCCCAAGTGTTCTTCAAGAACCGTAAACTCCTTTTCCAAGGTCATTTCAAACCCCGATCACTTCCTAAACCATGAAATCAACCCTAAAACCTTCCTTGTGCATTCTAAGACCTTTAAACATCCAAGAACACACCACCCATGATCTTACGGCCGTAAACTCATCGGGATATCGTCTTTGGACCGTAAACACCGCTAAGGGATTACTCTTGAAGAGTAAACTCCTTATCTAGGCCCTACACATCCTTACGTTCTACCCGGATCACTCATAACACTTGACATAAAGTGTTTTCGCGTCTCGGAGTGTATTGTCTTACTTAATTAGTAATTCAATGTCTAATTAGATACAATTATGTATCTCTTCATATTACATAGGAACCTCGCGTGTATTCAAGCCCCGAACTAACACTTAGCATCCTAATCGGCACATTTCTCGACTGGTGAGTTTATACCCCTACACCTTTTTCCGTGTTTTTCAATGTTTTCAGGGGGAAATACAAGCAAAAGCACAAGGAAATCTTGTACTCAAAATTATTATTTCATTTGAAATGTTTCATACTCTGTATGCTATTAACACTGGAAACCGTATTAGCCAACCGTTTAACTTGCAGAGTTAGTTTTCAAACTGTTTGTGAAACTCGTTATAAAATGTTATATTTTATATTTCACAAATGATTTTTCCACATCATTACTATTAAAAGCATTAGCTTAGAACATTAAAAACGTCCTTGATAACACTCCCCCGAGATACGAGAGTGAAGGACCATGTTAGAACTTTTGATACGTCCTTGGTAACACTCCCCCGAGATACGAGAGTGAAGGACCATATTAGAACTTTTGATACGTCCTTGGTAACACTCCCCCGAGATACGATAGTGAAGGATCAATAAAACATGATTTTTTCTATTATTACTTTTAAAATTCATTAATCTTAAGATTGGACACGGGACTTGAAGGCTACTCGACGAGTCGAGATGAAATATCCCAAAAAAATACGACCCGAAAATTTCATTTTTAAATATAACAAATATCATAAAACTGAGTATCACATAATAAAATCATACGTAGCATATCTCAAAACTATAATAAATCACTGTGAGAAAAACTGTATCGCAACTGTATCAGAACATATCGAAGAAACTGAATCAACTCCCAGGACAAAAACTGAAGTTGCGGTGTGTGCGATGCCATCATCCCGAGCTCTTCCCTTTGCTTGCGGAAGCACCTGAAACCAAAACTGAAACTTTAAGCACGAAGCTTAGTGAGCTCCCCCAAATTACCACATACCATACAAACATATAACAACTACTGGGCCTTGCCCACTGCATCGGACCAAAGTCCGGAAACTGCATCGGACCGAAGTCCGGAACTAGCCAGGGCCTTGCCTTCTGCATCGGACCGAAGTCCAGAAACTGCATCGGACCGAAGTCCGGAACTATCCAGGGCCTTTCCCTCTGCATCGGACCGAAGTCCGGAACTACTAAGGCCTTGCCTCCTGCATCGGACCAAAATCCGGAACTAACTGCATCGGACCGAAGTTCGGATTTGACTGCATCGGATAGAAGTCCGGAACTACTGAACACAGCATAGTATAACATATCAACTAACTCAGCAAAACATACTACATACTACTTCGGGCCATAACCCGGAACACACAAACCTGTCTGAGCCACGAAGGCGTCAGACATACTAACTACTGCATCGGACCGAGGTCCGGAAACTACTGCTAGCTAATCGGGCCGGCATTGTGGCCTTAGAACCGTTCCTACTGGAAGAAAACTCACCTCGTGAACTGGCTGTTGAGTGTAAGGCTCTGGAAGCTATCTGCTGCTGCTCCGGTATCTCCCCGGCTACAATTCAACAAACACACTCAATCAATACTAATAATTGCTTTGGGGTAAAATGACTCTTTTACCCCTGGCTAAAGTCAACTCTCTCGGTCAAAGTCAACTTACAGTTGACCTGACTCGCCGAGTTGGGTCGTCAACTCGCCGAGTCCCTACTCTCACTTCTCAACCCTGTTCGCTGCTACTCGTCGAGTATGGCATCAACTCGACGAGTTCCCTTTCGATTCTACAACTCAGGCTATCTGCATATGACTCGCCGAGTTGTATGAATAACTCAACGAGTTGTTCTTGAATCTATGAAGATTGCCTTGGACTCGCCAAGTTGTATGAACAACTCGTCGAGTCCCTCAATTACTGAGTCTGACCTCCGGTTCACTGAGTCCATCCAACTACTCACTGGTCTCCACTCGGAATCACTCAAAAAGGGAAAATCGGGGACTCGCGGCTCGACTCGTCGAGTTCGAAGAACGACTCGCCGAGTCGCATGCATGCAGTTACTAATAACTCGATTCTGCTTGAATCCAACGCATATAACTTGTAGATCTGGGCTTCTTATGCTCGATTAACACGTAAAGATTCTATCTTTACGTGCCCATAAGCATTCACGAAGATTAAAAGGCTCAAAAGGCATAATAAGGCTAGATCTAGGGTTCTCATGAAAGACAACTTCGAAAAAGGCAATAGATCTGGGCTCTAAAACTCCTAAATGAACAGATCTGGGGATAACTTGAACCAACAAGGCATCCATACAACTAATAAGCTTGGAAAATACATTAAACTAGCCTTAGAGGTGTTCTAATGGATATTTTAAGCATAAAACAGAGAAATTCCGAAACACACCTCAATAAACTCTGACTTGGCCTTGGATCTTTACTCTACACTTCCTCTTTTGGGTCCTTTCTTCTTTCTCCTCTTCAATCCTTCAAGAATCCACACCAAAAACACTTTAATCACACAAGGAATGATTTAGGGTTTATCACAAGCTCTCTGAGGGTGAAGGAGGCGAGTTGGGGCACATAACATTCCATAAATAGTGAGCAAACCCGGGGATTTAGGGTTTCATCCTGGCAGGCGGACTCGCGGAGTCCCGAATATGGACTCGCCGAGTCGCCAACTTACACGTGCTCGAAATCCCGTCTATACTCGACGAGTCAGGCTATACACTCGCCGAGTCCCCCTTGAAAACTCTTAAATAAATAATATGGAAACAACATACCGGAGATGGGTCGTTACAATTCTCCCCCACTTGACTCAGACTTCGTCCTCGAAGTCTGCTACGGCTGAATCTGCAAATAACTCCGGGTAGTGCTCTCTCATCTCATCCTCAGCCTCCCACGTCCACTCAGACCCCTTCCGGTGCTGCCACTGCACCTTCACTAGCTGAATTACCTTGTTCCTCAAGGTCTTTGTCTTCCGGTCCAGAATTGCGACCGGCCTCTCAATGTAATTCAGGCTGCTATCAACCTGAATATCTTCTAAGGGAACAACTGCTGACTCATCCACCAAACACTTCCTCAACTGAGACACATGGAAAGTGTTATGGATCTGGCTAAGCTCTGCCGGAAGATCTAACCGATAAGCAACCCGACCCACTCGGGCTAAAACCCTGAAAGGACCAATGAACCTGGGGTCCAGCTTGCCCCTCTTCCGAAACCTGATGACACCCTTCCAAGGTGAGACCTTCAGAAGGACCATATCGCCTACCCGGAACTCCAAGTCTGAACGCCTCCTGTCGGTGTAGCTCTTCTGCCGACTCTGCGCAGTCTGCAGTCTACTATGAACCTGCTGAATCAACTCGGTCGTCTTGAGCACCACCTCCGTGCTCCCAATGACTCGCTGACCGACCTCGCGCCAACAAATCGGGGTCCTGCACTTCCTCCCATTAAGCATCTCAAAGGGAGGTCGATCAATGCTCGCATGATAACTGTTGTTATACGAAAATTCCGCTAACGGAAGATACGTATCCCAACTGCCACCGAAGTCTAGGACACATGCCCGGAGCATGTCCTCGAGAGTCTGAATCGTCCTCTCGCTCTGCCCGTCCGTCTGAGGGTGGAAAGCGGTGCTGAAATGGAGACGAGTACCCATCTCGTCGTGAAACCGCTTCCAGAATCTGGATGTAAAACGGACGTCTCGGTCTGACACCACCGATACCGGCACTCCATGACGTGCCACTACCTCTTGCACATAGATATCGGCTAACTTTTCTGCCGATATGCTCTCCTAGATCGCTATGAAATGAGCACTCTTCGTCAACCGATCCACTACTACCCAAATCGAATCTACCCCATGTGAGGTCCTGGGAAGCTTGGTGATAAAATCCATGGTGATGTCCTCCTATTTCCACACGGGAATGTCTAACCGCTGCATCTTGCCGTGAGGCCTCTGGTGCTCCGCCTTGACCTTCCTGCAGGTCAGGCACCTCTCAACATACAGGCGACATCCCGCTTCATGCAGGGCCACCAATAATCGGGTCGAAGATCTCTATACATCTTCGTCGCTCCTGGGTGGATAGAAAATTGAGACTCATGAGCCTCGTCCATCAACACCTGCCGTACTCCGCCCCAATATGGTACCCACACTCTCCCATGAAGGGTCAGCAATCCCCGACTATCATAATCAAACGAAGCTACTCGGCCTACTATCCTCTCACACTTCTGCCTCTCCTCCTTGAGGCCCTCAACCTGAGCCTCCCTGATCTGTTCCAACAACGGAGTAATCACTATCATCCTCAGACATATATCTCTGATAGGGGTTGTTGTTGCCTTGCGGCTTAGGGCGTCGGCCACTACGTTGGCCTTCCCTGGATGGTAGAGGATCTCATAATCATAATCCTTCAGCACATCCAACTACCTCCTCTGTCTCATGTTTAGACTCGGCTGATCCATAAGGTACCTCAAACTCTTGTGATCCGTGTAGATAGTACAACGGACCCCATAAAGATAATGTCTCCAAATCTTGAGGGCAAACACAACCGCCCCCAGCTCTAAATCATGGGAAGGATAGTTAGCCTCGTGAGCCTTCAACTGTCTCAAGGCGTAAGCTATCACATGGCCTCGCTGCATCAATACTGCTCCCATACTAGTGATTGAGGCATCACAGTAGACTACAAAATCTTCTACTCCCTCTGGCAAGGTAAGGATCGGAGCCTCGCACAATCTCTGCCTGAGGGTCTCGAACGCCGCCTGCTGCTCAGGACCCCAACGAAACACCACCGACTTCTTGGTCAGTTGGGTGAGCGGTACTGCTATCTTGGAGAAATCCTGATTGAATCTCCTGTAATACCCTGCCAAACCTAGGAAGCTCCGAATCTCGGATGGAGACTTCGGGACCTCCCACTGCATCACAGCCTCTATCTTGGCTGGATCTATAAAAATACCCTTCTGGTTGACGAGGTGTCCAAGGAACTGCACCTCGTGCAACCAGAACTCACACTTGGAGAACTTCGCGAAAAGTCTCTCCCTTCTCAAAATTTCTAGCACCTCCCTCAGGTGCTCCTCATGCTGCTCCTGAGTCTTGGAATACACCAAGATATCATCTATGAATACTATCATAGACCAATCCAGCATCGGCCTGCACACACGATTCATGAGATCCATGAACGCGGCTGCAGCGTTAGTGAGCCCAAAAGGCATCACCACGAACTCGTAATGACCATAACGGGTCCTGAAAGCAGTCTTCTGCACATCCTCGCCTCTGACCCGCATCTGGTGATATCCGGAGCATAAATCGATCTTGGAGAACCAACATGCCCCCTGAAGCTGATCAAACAAATCGTCTATCCTCGAGAGGGGGTAACGGTTCTTCACCGTTACCTTATTCAACTCCCGGTAGTCTATACACATACGGTGCGACCCATCCTTCTTCCTCACAAACAGGATCGGCGCTCCCCAAGGCGAACTACTCGGCCGAATAAAACCCTTATTTAGTAGCTCCTGCAGCTGCGTAGACAACTCCTGCATCTCAGGGGGAGCTAGTCGGTATGGTGCCTTAGCTATCAGAGCCGCACCAGGAATTAGGTCGATCCTAAACTCGACCTGCCTCTCAGGAGGTATTCCCGGTAAATCCTCTGGAAATACATCCGGGAAATCTCGCACCACCGGAACATCGTCAAGTGTCGTCTTGCCCTTCTCCCGGGCATCCAAGACATAAGCTACATAACCGGCGCAACCCTGCTGAAAATAGTGCCTCGCCCTCGCGGCTGAACAAAAGGCTGGTACGCGTTGTGGCCTCTCGCCTTGAATCACTAACTCTCCCCCACTGGGAGTGCGAACCCTCACTAGCTGCAGCTCGCAATCAATCACCGCCCCAATGGGGCTCAACCAATCCATGCCTACTATAACCTTATTCCCTCGCAGGGGAATAGGGACCAAGTCCACCGTAAACTGCTCGTTGAACAACTAAAGAGAACACCCTCTATGCACTCTGGCGACCCTCACGGTCCTGTCATCTGCTATCTCAACCTCTAGTGGACAATCCAGCTCCCCTAGAGCTCTACTAAATCTCTTGCAAAGCGCTAGCGATACAAACGATCGGGTAGCCCCCGAATCAACTAATACTGTAGCAGAAATGCCGTTCACAGAGAACGACCCTATACAAAACATATGACCATAAGCAATAATCAATAATAATATAGAGATGAAGGGAATATACATACCCGTCACCACATCAGGAGTCGCTCGTGCCTCCTCTACTGTCATCTGAAAAGCTCTACTCTTCGCCACCGGCGTCTCGGCTCGGCCCTGTCGGTCGTCCGTAATCCTCAGAGTAGCAGGGGCAGGTGTAGCCACCTTCCCTGCTGCAGCTAAACTCGGACACTGGGACTTTTTATGTCCCCTCTGATTGCACTGAAAGCAAATCGGATCTGATGCTGCAATGGCGGTAGCAGGGGCTGTACAATCCATGCTCAAATGCCCAGTCCGCCCGCACTTGTAGCAGCCGGAACTCCCTGACTTGCACACCCCATCGTGCAATCTCCCACACTTCCCACATCGACCGTGGATCTGCTGACTCCTGGATCTGTGATCTGAAACCTTGGGCTTTTTGCCCGAACTACCTGAACCCAAAACCGCCTCCGGTTTCCTCTTCTTCTCCATCTCAAGATCAATTTCCCTCTCCCGAGCCCTAGCAATCATGTCTTCCAGCGTTTTACAGCTGGACCGGCTCACAAACTGGCGGATATCGCTCCGCAACATCTCATGATAACGGGCCTTCTTCATTTCCTCATCGGCTGCATACTGAGGAACGAGAAGAGCCCTCTCCCTGAATTTGGCGGTGATCTCTGCCACGGTCTCTGTAGTCTGGGTGAGGTCCTGAAACTCTCTAGCTAACTGCTGCACCTCAATAACCGGTGCAAACTCCGCCCTGAACCTGGTAGAGAAATCAGTCCAGGTCATGGCGTCTAGCGCTGCATCATCTCCAATGGTATTCCGACCTCTTCCCACCAATCCCGTGCCCTGTCCTTCAGAAGACAGGACGCCAATCTAACCTTGTCCCCCTCAGGACACCTGCTCATGTGGAAAGCGTTGGCCACATCCGCCAACCATCTAGTACTCGCTATGGGGCCCCGCGCCCTGTGGTAATCTGGAGCTCCACATGCCTTGAACTCCCGGAACGTAAGTGTGCGCGACCCCATCATGGCCGCCACCTCGGCACGGAAAGTGCCCAATCTCTCATCCATCAGCTCTAGGATACGCTCCTTGATCGAACCGAAGATCACAGGAGTCTGCTCCAGTATGATACGATTAATCTCTGAAGAAGGAAACTCTCTGGTCTGCTCATCCATACGCTCGTCCCCCGAGCCTGATCCTGATCCCTCCCCGGCACCTCCACTGTCGGCTGCTGGCCTCGAACGCAAAACCACCATTCTGAAACACATCATAGCGACATCAGAAAACTGAAATATCTTATGGGATCATTGATGCTAATACTAGCTTCCTGGTCTTGTCTCAGCTTTCCTTGATTTGAGTATAGATCCTCTGATTTCAGTAGTACGGGCCCATACTACCTTCCACATCTATCCTTACTTTCCTCAAGAACTGCCTTGACTCCACCAAGTCACTTCTACTACTACTGATCTCTGCTACTCTCATCCTAGGCTTGCCCTAGGAAATCTCTGACTCCACTCAAACCAGTCCTCAGCTGCTGAAGGCCTCCTAGTAATGCTAATTAACCATCACCTGAATACCATCACATGTGATGAGGCTCAGATAATCCTTCGAGTAAAAGACTCGTCTCTACAACGGTTAGACTCAAACAAGAGTTGCGCAATAGGGCCAAATCCAGCACTCTGAGATTATTCAACCCTGATCACATGTGACGTGACGTATTCACCTAACGGCTAACTCCCATTACCAAGAGTTCTACAAAGCACGAAGCAAGCCGCATTCGGACACAGGAAACTACTCAAGCAAATCTATTCTCATAATGAGAAATTGTACTAGCATACAATGCTAAGCTCGTACTACCAGGCATAACCTAAATAGGCTATCCTACTGCTGTCTACTGGATGCTAACATGCAATTCTAATAAGGCTGGAACACACAAAGCAGGCACATAAGGCATCCTCCTAGATCCTTAGTCCTATTCTAGCATGTTGTTCTACTGAAACTAAAACAATTGATCATAATAAAAACTTGTATGGGTAACTTGGGAGTACTTACTTGAGCTCGGCTGATCGCATGGACCACACCCTTATCTTGTTTTCAAAACCCTTTTCTTTCTAAGCGCTTTTCAAAAACTTCTTTCGAAAACATTTTCCTTTTGAAAATCTTTTTATCTTTCCCTTAGTTTCAGTTCAGACACACCCGAGAGTGTACCTGAATCCCTCACACCAAGGCTCTGATACCAACTTGAAACATAACCCGAAACACACAAACCTGTCTGAGCCACGAAGGCGTTAGACATACTAACTACTGCATCGGACCGAGGTCCGGAAACTACTGCTAGCTAATCGGGCCGACATAGTGGCTTTAGACCCGTTCCTACTGGGAGAAAATTCACCTCGTAAACTGGCTGCTGAGTGTAAGGCTCTGGAAGCTATCTGCTGCTGCTCCGGTATCTCCCCGGCTACAATTCCACAAACACACTTAATCGATACTAATAACTGCTTTGGGGTAAAATGACTCTTTTACCCCTGGCTAAAGTCAACTCGCTCGGTCAAAGTCAGCTTATAGTTGACCTGACTCGTCGAGTTGGGCCGTCAACTCGCCGAGTCCCTACTCTCACTTCTCAACCCTGTTCGCTGCTACTCGTCGAGTATGGAATCAACTCGACGAGTTCCCTTTCGATTCTAGAACTCAGGCTATCTACATCCGACTCACCGAGTTGTATGAACAACTCGACGAGTTGTTCTTGAATATATGAAGATTGCCTTGGACTCGCCGAGTTGTATGAACAACTCGTCGAGTCCCTCCATTACCGAGTCTGACCTCCAGTTCACGGAGTCCATCCAACTACTCGCTGGTCTCCACTCGGAATCAATCAAAAGGGGAAAATCGGGGACTCGCGGCTCGACTTGCCGAGTCGCATGCATGCAGTTACTAATAACTCGATTATGCTTGAATCCAACGCATATAACTTGTAGATCTGGGCTTCTTATGCTCGATTAACACGTAAAGATTCTATCTTTACGTGCCCATAAGCATTCATGAAGATTAAAAGGCTGAAAAGGCATAATAAGGCTAGATTTAGGGTTCTCATGCAAGACAACTTCGAAAAAGGCAATAGATCTGGGCTCTAAAACTCCTAATTGAACAGATCTGGGGTTACCTCGAACCAACAAGGGATCCATACAACTAATAAGCTTGGAAAATACATTAAACTAGCCTTAGAGGTGTTCTAATGGAGATTTTAAGCATAAAACAGAGAAATTCCGAAACACACCTCAATAAACTCTGACTTGGCCTTGGATCTTTACTCTACACTTCCTCTTTTGGGTCCTTTCTTCTTTCTCCTCTTCAATCCTTTAAGAATCCACACCAAAAACACTTTAATCACACAAGGAATGATTTAGGGTTTATCACAAGCTCTTTGAGGGTGAAGGAGGCGAGTTGGGGCACATAACATTGCATAAATAGTGAGCAAACCCAGGGATTTAGGGTTTCATCCTGGCAGGCGGACTCGCCGAGTCCCGAATATGGACTCGCCGAGTCACCAACTTACACGTGCTCGAAATCCCGTCTCTACTCGACGAGTCAGGATACAGACTCGCCGAGTCCCTCTTGAAAACTCTTAAATAAATAATATGGAAACAACATACCGGAGACGGGTCGTTACACGAGAGGCCTCGGCTCGACGAGTAGGGCTGCCAGGGTGAAACCCTAATTTTCAGGGTTTGCACCCTACTTAAACACTTTAACTGGCCTCAACCACAACCTCAATCACCTCCAAACCTTAGTTACGAAACCTTAACCCATTTCGAGTGTTCATGAGCCATTGTTGTGTGTTCTTGGTGATTTTGAAGCTTGAGAAGGAAAACGAAGCATAGGAGTTCAAGAAGAAGCAAGTAGATCCAGAGCTTGTGCCTCGTTTCCAGTTTATTTGAGAGATAAAAGTTTGTACCTTGCCTATTTAATTTCTAGATCTCTTAATGGGGTAGATTCAGGCCATATAGAGTATAATATGGAACCATTCATGGATGCAAGCATGATTTGGGGTAATAACTTCATATCTAGAGTCTTTCAGGGACTCCATAGCATAAACATGCCAACTTTATGGCCATGGGAGTCCATGGCATCATGAGAACCCCTTTTAGAGCCTTTTAGAGCTAAATAACCCATGCATGATCGAAATTTTGTAACTTTACGTGTTATATCGACCCTAGGAGGACAGATCTATGCTTTGGATGCGTTAAGCCCAACTGGAAACGACTGAATAGATATGGAATTTAGGGGACTCGACGAGTGGTTCACACAACTCAACGAGTTAGGCCGTGCTCCCCCAACCTTTTCTGTTACTGAAAAAACTCGTTGAGTCTAAAAGATGACTCAGCGAGTCAGACATGTTTATAAACTTGAAGATCAAAGAACTCGACGAGTCCAAGGATGCATTCAGCGAGTTGAGAGTAAAATGTCCCAACTGATATGAAGAGGAAATCGACGAGTTCAGGGATGAACTCGACGAATTGTGACTGAAATACCCCGACTCTGTATAAAGGAGAACTCGACGAGTCCAAGGAAGGACTCGATGAGTTCATACGAAAAGTCGCGATACTATCATAAGGAAGAACTCGAAGAGTTATAGGGTAACTCGACGAGTTAGATCGCGAGTTCTAGATTCTCTGAATCATCGAACTTGACAAGTTGATGGACCAACTCGGCTAGTTGAGTCAACGAGAGTTGACTTAAACTTTAACTTTGACCAGGGTGTTGACTTGACTTTGACTTTGACTTGAGATAACCCTTATAGGGTTTATGGGTATGAGAGGGTAATTAAAGGAGGTGGTTATATGTATGAGTTTGAGAGGAGTGGATCCCAGCACCGAGGACAGTTCAACTTCTTCACGACATTGGGATAAGTTACCTTCTAGTAGAAGTTGTTCTAAGGCACCAAAGTCGGCCCACTAGTAGGTGATTGTAGTTGAGATGATTGTCTTTGTGATAATTGTCTGGTATGCCACTATCTATTATGCTTTATGTGCTAGTATGCTATGTGATTATGTGATAGTGGTAGTTAGGGGACTAGTCCCCGAACCCGGTTGAGATATACCGACAGGGAAGGTCGGGCACCTAGAGATCTTTGACAATATGATATGCAATGCTATTGTAACATCCCAAAACTCATGACAAAAATTTCTTTTAAAAACATTACTAACCATAACATTAAATCATTTCAAACATAATAAAAAGGGTTATATGAAAAATTAGAGTCTTTTTCCCAAAACACTTACGTATTTTATCAGAGTAAACATCCCAGGCTAAACTTCTTAGTTTGTGCCATGCGATCATCCCGAGCTCTTCTTTCCGCTATCAGAAGTACCTGAAACCAAAATTGAAAACCGTAAGCACGAAGCTTAGTGAGTTCCCCAACCTACCACATACCATACATATCTACTGATCTAAATATGCCATATACAATTGTGAGCACATAATCACATACTGGGCCACCGCCCGCTGCATTGAGCCTCGCCCGCCATCGGACCCCATCCGTCATCAGGCCCCGCCTAACATCAAGTCCCACCTGGCATCGAGCCTCGCTCGGTATACAAATCTGTTTCCTTTAGGCCCCTCCTGTTTCTGTGCCTCGCCCGCCATACATATACATACGATCAAATAACATACTGAAACATACATAAAAATTTCCTAACCATACCCTGATCTAAGGCCTCACCTAACTTGGGCCCCGCCCCTCGTCTTCTACTGAAGTAGTGGAGCCCCACCTACACTCCTGCTAGTAGTGAGATATAGGCCCCCGCCCTCACTGGCATTCTTCCTACCACGGGCCTCACACATGTTCTACTAATATCGAGATATGGAATCTCATCCATACACATCTAGTGATGAGATACGTGACCTTGCCCACACTCACCTCCCTACCAGGCACGTACAAGTATCACGAAGAAAACAAGTATAATCTAACGCAATACATAACAATCTTCCTCGGGAATACCCTAACATCGGACCCCGGGTCCGAAAACATACTGCTATCTAACGTACTTCGTGCTTACCCTAACATTGGACCCTCGGTCCGGATCCTGTCATACGGACACATGCAAGAATCACAAAGACCTCTAGCATCCTAACATCCCACGGGCCTCGCCCGACATTAGGTCGTAACCCATAACATATATCAATAAGTTCCTAGGGCTAACCCCCGGGTCTTCTTTCTATATATAAGCATAAACATAAACATGAACATAATGGGCCGGCATTGAGGTTGTACACCCATGCATACAGTGAGGAGACTCACCTCGCACTGCTGAAGATTCACAGAAAACTTCGGACTGCTAACCGACACTTCTGAACTGCTGACCCTTCGGCTTCCAGAACAGAAAATGCTCAAACAACATGTAGACCATAATAATCCAAAAGTCAACCGTGGTCAAACTTGGTCAAAGTCAACCTCCAGTTGACATGACTCGCCGAGTTGTTCTACCAACTTTTCGAGTCCATACCCCTACAACCGAATACATCCCTCAACTCAACTCGTCGAGTCTAGCAAGAACTCGATGGGTCCTCCTTCAACCATACAATCAGGACCATCTTCAACCGATTGGTCGATATCATCCTCGAACTCGTCGAGTCCACCATCCACATATGAATGTGTCTACGCTGTGACTAGCCGAGTTGTATGAACAACTCGTCAAGTACATCTACATAAACTAAGAAGATAGCCTTAGACTTGCCGAGTTCTTCCTTAAACTCTTCGAGTACGATGAACTTCATGACCGTCATTGACTCCCGCTGACTGAATCCCTTTCCAAACTCAAGTCATACCCTTAACAGAAGGGTTTTGGGGCAAGAACTGGCCTGACTCGTCGAGTCCCACAACTGACTCCCCGAGTCTCTCTATGTCCAACACTATTTAGATGACCTAAGATGAGCTCAAGGCATCCAAAACATAGATCTGGACCCAACCATCTCCTAACCATGCAAAGCTACCGCCTTTTTCCTCCATTCATGGTCTTTTGAGCTAAAAAGGCCAAAAGAGTACTTCATATGCTTGCATGGGGATTCCTATGGAATAAAGCTTGCACCTTTATGCTATAACAGCCCCTAATAGTGCTAGATCTGAAAACACAAGCTCTTGGGACGTCCATTCCTATCATGCTAGGGTTCTTGGACTAAAAAACCCCAAAATGAAAAAGAAGAGAGATCTACATGCATAATGATCAAGGTGGAAACTTTCTTACCAGAAAATGTAGGAGAATGCAAGAGGTTTCTAGATCTACTAACCTCTTCTTGAAGCCCCAAGGCTTCACCTTCTTCTTCAATCTTCACAACACTCAAGAATGCTCACAAAGGCTCACAAACTCATGGGAGGCACTAGGGATTCATTCTGGAGTTGAGAGAGCATCAAGGAGGCTGATGAAGGGTTATAATGCTCTTTAAATAGGGTACAAGACCCGTATTTAGGGTTTTCCCCAAACCTGACCAACTCGCCGAGTCAGTCATCTGACTCATCGAGTTGGTCACTTAACTCGCGACCCTATCCGTGCTCCTACTCGTCGATTCACTCCATCGACTTGACGAGTCCCTTCCTTAATTTAGGTTTTTGTTACCGTTCTAGACCTCCTGAATTCGGGGTGTTAGAGCTATTATGTGGTAATGGTATGGGTGAAATAGTCCCTGTAGCCGGTTGAAATAAACTGGATGGTAGGTCTCGCACCCAGATATGCCTGGCAAGGTAGGTTGAGCACCCAGATATGCTTGACAAGGGGTAGGTTGGGCACCCCACTACGCCTGACAAGGGCAGGTTGAGCACGCGGATATGCTCAGTTGGGTAGGCCGGGCACTCGGTTGTTCCTGGCGGTATGTTTATTGTATGGTATGTCGTATGATGGGGGAACCCGCTAAGCTTTGTGTTTACAGTTTAAGTTTTTGTTTCAGGTCCTTCTTCTTCGAATGGAAAGGAGTCGGTATGGTGGAAATGCATCACATACTCGCACACGATTTCCGCATATGAGATTCTTGGGATTTGTACTATGACATTCTTACTATGTGATGACATGATTTTGAGACTTATGATCTATGACTTTTATGAAATGGAATAACTTGATGATGTTTTTATAAATTGTTTTATAAATTGTTATATCAAAAATGAATTTTTTTTGTCCGTATTTTTGGGACGTTACACTTAGGATCATATGCTATTTAGCAATATCATTTTAATATGACTCTTGAGCATAGTAGATCTTTCAAATTAGGATTCTAATTATTATTTCTTCCAATTGAGTAGAATGACAAGATTGCTCATTCTTAGAGCATTTTTTATTTAGCCCATGTGCTTATATTTTTTCACTTGAAATAAACATTTTATTGGTTTAAAATGTGACGATTGTTTATATAATTACTTTTAATTAAAAAAAAATTGTAGTAATAAATTACTTAGTTCATTAAAACATATGAATTTGGTGGTTTCATATTTTTACTCAAATAAGTATTTACATACGATTCACTCTATATAATATATCTCTATATATTAATATATGATATATGATATATTCACATGATTCGATGTACACGAGTGTAAAGCTTGACCAAGTTAATGGCTGCTAAAATATAATAACCAAGATGATATTAAACAAGTTGATGAGATTACGTGAATAAGAGAAGACGAATGCAACAATTTGAATTTAGTGTATTATTCGAGTAACGAGACTAAATTGGTTCAAACTGGAACCGAATAACCAAAAAGCGAATTAACGGGAGTAATACGGTTCATCAAACTGATAACCCGGAATTTGACTTACCTGCATGACTATCATGCCTAGATGACATGAAGTATATTCGGTGGTATGATATTATGTAGGTACAGTGATTTCATTACTGACATTTGTCTCTATGTGAACATGTAATTAAATATTTTTTCGAAGTTAACTGATTTTATATATAGACTGTAAATTTTCATTTGTATAGGTGAATAGAAGAAAATATTTACTGATGTACTTTATGAGGAAAAAATAATAGATGAAACTACTATTGTTAGAGAAAAAAAACATGTTTGGATATATATATATATATATATATATATATATATATATATATATATATATATATATATATATATATATATAATACAATTCTACAAGATAGCTATACAAATTTATTAATTATCATAGTAAATAATAAAATAAATTAAAAGTTAATGAAATTTTATACTATCCAAGAACAAATGCTCTTGATATGAGTTAGTTTAAATATGTATCTATATTATTCTATATTTAAAGTAATTACAATTAAAACAAATTATTTCAAAATCAATGATACTGACATAAATATTTTTAATATTATATATTAATTATAGTATAATATTTTGTGCAACGCACATATATTCACTTAGTATTTCTATAATAAAGATTCATTCATTCACAGTAAACTGGTTTTTAGATTATATAACTCGATTTTTTTCTTGTAAAAAATGTTCATATCTGACGGGTGTTGTGTAGATTTTTTTAATAGTGATACCACAATTGTAACGACATAAATTTTCGAAACAATTTTTCACATTTTAAAAACATACTTTCATTCATAATAGTTATAAAAATATCATTGTATCACATAACAACCCATAATATTACATCCCAAGATCATAACATGTAAAACTCCTCGTGTGTGTACTGATCATGTCGGCACCTTCCCGCGGTCGTCACTAGTACCTGAAACACATCACACAACACTGTAAGCATAAATGTATAATGAGTTCCCCAAAATACCACATACCACACATACACCTTTCCAGGCCATAACTCTATGGGATCTTCCGATCCGAGTGTCTCAGGGACTTCCGTCCCGAACTGAGGTAGACCTTCCGGTACTACCCGTATGGACCTTCCGGTCCGTAACCTCTTGATCTTCTGGTCCATATCATCTTGACCTTCCGGTCCATACCTTACATAACATACATAGCACATACATATCACGTCACATATAACACATACATCTCATAGCATACAAGACCTTCCGATCACACATAGGTACCTTTCCAGGTACAGTATAGTGAGAAGACTCACCTCGGTATCTCAAATAGTCTTGCACTCGATCACAGTGGTCTAGCCCCCGCCTAAACACATAACAATACTCTCAAATAAATAATGGCTCTCAAAGGCTAGATTAAATCCACACTATAATTTCTAAAGAAGGGTAAAAGACCATTTAACCCCTCCCTGACCCAAAAGTCCAAAGGTTGACCAACACCCTAAAAGTCAACGAAAGTCAACAGAAGGCAGTATGTGGCACGTACCTTCTCTGTATGCGGGGCGTACACCAGCAAACCATAACCGGGGCTTCAACCCCTTACGATGCGCAAATGGGCAGTTACACATAGCGTAAGTCCCAATTCAGCCATTTCTTAGATTTTGGTCTTAAACGACTATGACACTCCTTCAACTTCCAGATCTGACTCTCTTACAACCTCTTAATCCATAAAGTTGGAACCTTTAAGCCTTTGCATGGCTGTAAAGATCCCTACACCCTCAAACCTCTTTCCTTTTTCCCTCTAATGGTCTAGATCTCATGCATGGCTCCATCTTTACGTCCAAGTTTGCATTTTTATGAACATACAACACTTATAGACCAGAAATATGATAGATCTAGGCTAATGGAGACCATTTCCTCATAAAGTCTCCATCTTGGGACCAAAAAACCTAGAAATTGGTCCAAGAAGCACATAACTCAAATAACAAGGCAAGTTTTGAGCTTTTTATCTCAGGAAGAACCTCCAACCTTTGAAAAGCTCATATCTACTCTTTCCCACAAGCTTCTAGCCTCCAAAATGACCTCTTCTTTCCTTCCACCAACTTGAAATGACACTAGAAGCTTAGAACACCAACACACTTGCTAAAAACAAAGGGACTTTCTCTATTAAGGTTTTTCTCTCTGAAATGGAGGCTGAGGTTGCAGCCATAGCATTCCTTTTATAGTGCTCAAGCCTCAATTTAGGGTTTACATCTGGACACATTACGCCCGGCGTAACCTAGGTACGACCAGCGTACCCAGGCGAGTCCGCTTCCAAGATAAGCACGCGAGTACACGCAGCATACTCCTCAGTACGCCCAGCGTACTCACAAGCCTAACACATACTTAAAGGACTTAACTTGAAAACTTGGAAAAAGGAGAAGGGTTAAATAGCTTTACCTGAACTTCAGGATGTTACAACAATATTCTGAGTGGGCTTTAGAGAACATGTTAATAGACCCTAAAAGTCTAAAATAACACACTCTTACTACAAAGTATGAACAAAATATTATTCTCTCATTTATTTAACACTAGTAATTTGTGATTGGTGAACAATAACCTTATCAATTTTTATTTCTTTTGGGTAACGATCATAATAGTTGTGGCGTAGGGATGTCAACAGGACCAAACGGGAGCGGAACTAGCGGCTCCCGCCCCTGCCCCCGAAATCACTTATTACCCTCGCCCTCGCCCCGGAATCCCCCGTTTATATTTATAGCCCCCGATCCCACCCCCGAATACTTTCATTACCTCCGATCCCGCCCCCGCCCCGTTCCTTTATTTTATAGGCTTAATATTGATTTTTTTTTGCAAAAAAAAATTTGATATATTTTGAGCTAAAAAACTATTTTTCATAACTTTAAAAGCTAAACATCTAGTTTTTTTAACAACTAAAAAATTAAAAATCCAACATTACAAATTCGACATTACAAAACGAAAAATCGAACAAACTTACAAATATAAAATACGACAAATCTAACATTATAAAAAAACATGACATGTCTAAAAATATATGACCAATTCACTATCGTGTCATCGTACGATATGAAGTAGAAGAAAGTTAAGAAAACCTAAAATTATATATATATATATATATATATATATATATATATATATATATATATATATATATATATATATATGTTGGGCCGTGTTTTGTATGTTGCGTCTATTGGACTCGTTAGTTAGTCCGTTTTTGTATCTCCGGTATGGGCCTGTCCGTCCATGAGTATAGTAGGGTTTATTATAAATATAGGTGCTTGCATGCATCTTAGGTTAACGATAGTAACGATAGAACAGATTGATCAGAGCATTATTCAGAAGTTTATTATCGTTCTTGTAACCCTAAATCCTCTACAGCCGAAGTTCTTAGTCGAGCTCTGCTGAGGATTGTTCGATTTAATCATTCGACACATTGTGATTCAATCTTGTTTTGTTTATTGTTTTATGTTCTTCGCACTACCTGTTACAAAGATCTAATCAATCTTCTAGTTTATTTTAAAACTTATCAATTGGTATCAGAGCAGGAGGCTGTGTAATTCATACACATCTTTTCTGTGAAAAAGGTTGCAATTAGGGTTATTCCGCATTAACTAATATTTATTGAGCCGTCATCCCATAATTGACGTAACTCAACATTTATTTGTGTTGCCCTAATTTAATATATTACAAGTCTGATCTTTTAAACAGGTTATTCGATCAAGCATGGACAAGTCACAATCAAATCCCATTAACATCTAAAACAGCATTGGATCAACAACAAATATCCCCATCCTTTACACCCAGGATTACGAAGTCTGGGCACATCACTTTGAAGATTATGTCATCGGATCTAAGGACAATGGATATCTCATCTGGGAAGCAATCGTATCTGGACCATTCGCTCATTCAGCAACTTCAAGAATTATTAAAACTCAGAAAGAGTATAATGATCTATTGAAAGACGTTAAAGATATTGCTCAAGAAAAAAAAGATAAATTTCAGTGCAATATTAAAGCATTTAGACTAATCAGATTCGCTCTTCAATCTGATACTTTCAGGCTGGTGAGTTCGTGCAGCACTGCCAAAGAAATATGGGATAGGCTGCGAGAGTTATATTCTACGGACGAAGATCTCGAGCATTCCATTCAAACCTTACTTCTGTCCGAATTTTGGTGAATTCAAGCAGGGTCCCGAAGAAACTGTAACTCAAACGTTCAATCGCTTCAATCATCTTCTTAGCAAAATCGAATCTTTCATAAAGTCCAAGGACCATAAGGACATGGTGAAAAATCTTTTGGATGAAAATGATAAACTAAAACTAAGAACCGAAACCATACAAAAGTTTGACTCATTGAATGCCAACTTGTGCTCAGAAAATAAAATTGATGTTGAAAATGCATCTGAGCTTAATGAGGACGATGATATGAGTGAAATTTTTTAGAGGACATAGTTGACTGTTCAGAGTTTGTCAAGAGCGAACCCAAAAACCACAAAAATCTTATTTCAGAAAATTCTGTGGAGTTAGCTCGTCTGTCCCAACAAAAATCCTCGATCCTTGAAGAAAAGGCTGTTGTATACCAAAAAGTGAGAACAACTCCAAATCAGGTGTATAAGGTCACAGGTGTAACCGAACATCAGACAGCCGAACTCACAGCCATTGTAAACGAAGATAATGCTGATGGTTGCGATGAGTTCTTCTGGTCCGCTCCTATCGACAATGCTGACGAAACAGTTGGTCTGTCAGAAAGGACATCATGGAAAACCAAAGGCAGATATGTGCCAGAGCCTTTGAACAAGCATGATAGCTTCGACGTGCCAAGTACTAGTGGTACAAAAGATGTTCCTGAAGAAAAAGGAGTTCCTGCAAAAGAAGTCACTCCTTCAAGCGAAACATCATCAGTTCAAAGTGAACCAGCTGACAGAAAGCAAAAACAAAAAGCGAATATCCATCGTCAGCCGAAGCAGGTGAAAAACCAAAAACAGCAAAGGAATCAGAGATACAAGAAGAATCTCTCTGAAAGAAAACAGTTTTGGCAATCTCAAAACGCCCATTTCTCTTATCATGATAGAAATTTAAAGTCGGAGAAAAGTACTGTTAGATCACAAGAGAGTAATAACAACCGAAGGGAGAGGTTTGGTTCTGAAGGTCATAATAACCGAAAGGATACATTCGGTTCTAAAAATTATGACAACCGAAGGCAAAGGTTCGGTTCAGAAAACACAAGCTACCGAAAGCATAAGTTCGGTTCTGAGAGCAAAAGCAACCAAAGTTCTAGGTTCGGTCCCACTAATGATCAAAAACAAAAGGGTAACTTAGAACCTCAAGTCAAGAAAACATCTCAGTCTAAATTCTCTCGTTCTTCTTCTACTAATTCTTCTAATTCCTCTCAACCACATTCTAAATTCAATTCTGTTCGCACTAAAAAACCTAAATCATCAACAGGTCTGAAAGGAAAATGAAAGATTTCATCAGTTGAAACAAATCAAAATCATCCCAAAGTCCAAATACCTAAACCAAAATCCAAACCGAAAGCAACAAATCCCAATAAAATTAAGGTTTTCACCATTAAAAGGAAGGATGAAACAACGTTAATAAAAAGAACATATCTTGTTGACATCTCTCTTACTACTCCTGTTCTTGTGAAAGGCTCACGTGGACCCAAGAAACTTTGGGTTCCTAAATCTGCTTAATTTTTGCAGGTTATCAGTGACGAGCAGTTTGACAAAGAATGGTATATTGACAGTGGCTGCTCACGTCACGTGACAGGAAGGAAGGAAGAGCTGAGGGAATTTCGGTCTGTTTCAAACGGTGGAAATTTCAAGTTCGGGAACAACTCATTTGGCATAATAAAAGGCTATGGAATGATAACAAATGGTGATTTTACGATTAGGAAGGTTGCATACGTTGAAGGACTACAGCACAACCTCATCAGTGTATCTCAGCTTGTTGGAGGTACCGGTCTCAAGGTCTCATTCGATGATGAGGTTTCGGAAATAATTGAGAAGAAAATGAAAAGAGTTATTCTCAAATCAGAGCGCAAAGGCGAAATGTTTCCCCTGAACCTCAAACCCATCAAAGGGAATCCAGCTATCTGCCTGTTATCCAAAGCACAATCTGACGAAAGCTGGTTGTGGCACCGAAGACTCTCTCATATCAACTTTAAGGACATCAACAAACTTGTCACTGGAGGTCATGTTCGAGGTCTTCCATTGCTCAAGTACGATCGAGAACATTTGTGTGCTACATGTGAAATGGGGAAGCAGAGTCGTCAAAGTCACCCATCAATTATAAACACTAAAGTTGTTGAACCACTAGAGTTAATTCAGATTGATTTGTGTGGTCCATCATCTATCGAAAGCATCGGCGGTACCAAGTACGTTCTTGTCATTGTTGATGACTTCTCGCGTTTTACATGGGTGTTCTTTCTGAAGCATAAATCTGAAGCGACTCTCAAGCTAAAGGTGTTCATCAAGCAGGTTGAAGTACAGTTGAAGAAAGTCCTTCGCAACATCAGGAGCGACAATGGTCTGGAATTCAAAAATAAAGAATTCGAAGAATTCTTGGCCGACAAAGGAACCAGTCACAACTTCTCAGCTCCCTACTCCCCTCAACAAAACGGAATTGTCGAAAGACGAAACCGATCTTTGTGTGAGGCGGCCCGAACCATGCTAAGTTTTGCTTCTTTACCTTTATATTTTTGGGATGATGCTATTGTTGCAGCTTGTTTTACGCAGAACAGGTCATATCTCAATAAGCGATTCACTCTCACTCCTTATGAGATCATCAACAACAGGAAGCCAAATGTCAAATTTTTCCATGTGTTCGGATCACGGTGCTTCATCTTCAATTCTAAAGAACACCGTAACAAGTTCGATGTCAAAGCCGATGAAGGGATATTTTTGGGCTATTCTCTCACTTGTAAAGTGTACATGGTATTAAACAAGCGCTCGAGAAAAATAGAAGAGACCTATTACGTGACTTTTGATGATAGCTATGTCAAAAAGCTAAAGGCCAACGAAGACACAGTTGGAGAAATCTTTTCTCAAACAGGCCAAGTCACAGTCTCGATCGCAAACCTATTTGAGAAGTTTGTCGAGTTATTCGATGAACCAGAGAAGGCTACTCTCTCGGAAGTCAGTGCAGCAGACAACAAAGTAGATCAACTGAAACAACTCTTCGAAGATGATGCCAATCGAATGAACAAAGGAGGATCAAGTTCCAATGAACCTCTACAGCACGATGCTTCAGTTGAGGAGGAGGATCCATCCTCTTCTTCACAGACGAGTTCACATGTTGAGGGGGAGAACAGCTCTCAAGCTGATCCCGAACGAACAGCAGCAGCCGAAGGTACTTCAACACCCGAAAGTGCTACAACACCCGAAGGTGCGTCAACACCCGAATGCTCGACACCGCCCGAAACCCCTGTAGCTCCGGAAACTCAAGACACACCTGAAAGCTTATCTGCCGAGGGGGAGAATGTCGATATGCTTTATGACGATGACAATCAATCTGAACTAGAAGAGATGGTAAACGCTGAATTGGATCCATCCTATGATCCAAATTACCCTCCTCTTGTCAAATGGACCAAAGATCATCCTGTCTCCCAGGTTTTCGGTAATGTCTCTGAAAAGGTTCTGACCCGATCACAACTTAAGGCAAAACAAGCTTCCTTATTTTCAAAAGTAGAATTCTGTATGTTTAACTCCTTCATCTCAAAAGTTGAACCAAAGACAGTTAACACTGCTCTTGATCACTCTGATTGGGTTCAAGCTATGCAAGACGAACTAAATGAATTCGAAAGGAATAAAGTTTGGCGCCTCATTCCAACTCCTCAAGATGCCTCAGTTGTTGGTCTCAAATGGGTCTTCAGAAATACAGTGGACAAGGAAGCCAATGTGATATGAAACAAAGCATGTCTGGTGGTGAAAGGATATTGTCAGGAGGAAGGAATCGACTATGAGGAAACTTTTGCTCCTGTAGCTAGGCTGGAATCCGTTAGAATATTTCTTGCCTATGCTGCACACAAAAACTTTGAGGTCTACCAAATGGATGTCAAGTGTGCATTTCTAAATGGAGAACTTGAAGAAACGGTGTACGTGGAGCAACCTCCTTGATTCGTAAATGAAAGGTACCCCAATCATTGTTACATTTTGGACAAAGCCGTATATGGACTGAAACAAGCTCCGAGAGCCTGGTATGAAACGCTAACCAAGTTTTTAAAGATGTCCAAATTCAAACAAGGTTCGGTTGACCCAACCTTCTTTTGTAAGAAGGAAGGTAACCACCTTATGATTGTTCAAATTTACGTCGATGATATCATCTTTGGCTCAACGAATCCTAGCTTAACGACTGAATTCAGAAAGCTGATGGAGACTAAATTTGAAATGAGCCTAATGGGTCCAATTAACTTTTTCCTTGGTTTAAATATTAGACAGGGACCCGAAGGTATCTTTATTAATCAGGAAGCTTACACAAAGACTCTCCTTGCAAAATTTGGCATGATGGGAGATTCAAAGGTTAAAGTTCCAATGGCGTTCGGCACCAAGCTCACTCCATCCTTGGATAAGCCAGCAGTTGATATTACGCTATATCGCCAGATGATCGGTTCTCTGATGTATCTTACTGCTAGCAGGCCTGATATAATGTTCTCTGTATGCTACTATGCTAGATTTCAGGCGAATCCACGAGAACCTCACATGCTTGCAGTGAAGAACATACTTCGTTATCTCAAGCGAACTACCTCTTTAGGCCTATGGTATCCATCCAACTCAGGCTTCTTCGTTCAAGCCTACTCAGATGCAGACCTTGGAGGTTGTGGACTAGACAGGAAAAGCACCACGGGAGGTTGCCAATTCCTCGACGGGAAGTTGGTTAGCTAGCAATCAAAGAAACAAACTTGTGTGCCTTTGTCTACAGCTGAAGCAGAATACATTGCAGCTGCCTCCTGTACTTCTCAAGTGATTTGGATCCAAAGTCAACTCCGGGACTATGGACTCAATATGAAAAAGATCCCACTATATTGTGACTCTGAAAGTGCAATTAGGATCTGTCATAACCCAGTGCAACACTCCAAGAACAAGCACATAGAACTGAGGTATCACTTCATTAAAGATCATGTGGAAGATGGGAACGTCGAAATTCATTTTGTTCGAACCACTGATCAACTGGCTGACATCTTCACCAAAGCTCTTCCTGAAGCGTCGTTCAACAAAATTCTACAAGGGCTAGGTATGATGGAATCGGAGTCAGTACCACAAATTACCTCTCAAACTCAAAATTAAGAAGCGAAATAGACCGAAGGTTCGGGTTCGGGTCTTGTACTAATATACCGAATTGAACCGAACGCTCGGGTTCGGTTGCATAATCTGCTTTTCGCTCATCAATCAAAGGTAGTTTTCTTGGTTGTAAATCTTATGTATAATTGTGCCAAATGCATTTATCTTATTTTCAAAATTATTCTCTTTTTGAAAATCTATTTTCTTTGGTAACCGAAATATACCGAACGTTCGGGTTCGGTTCCAAAATTTTTTCTCACCCGAAATAGACCGAACGCTCAGGTTCGGTTCCAAAGTTTTTTTTTTCTTTTTCTCTGTCTTATTTTTTTTTTCTTTCAATTTTATTTATCAAAAATTCCAAAAATATTTTTTTTATTTATAAATTCAAAAACTCCAAAAATATTTTGTTCTTTATTTTCTACTTAGCTTTAAATTTGTTTGTGTTTTCGTTTATGGGGAAATTGTTGAATTAGCTAAGTGTCCCTAGAAGCATGTTGCTGTCTGTGTCCAAAGCCTCACCTAATTCTGAATAATAGCCTTAATGACTTGGTGTACACAAATCTTGTCTTCCCAATTAGGCTATCACATTTATTCTAATCATGAGCTACCTAACTCTCTTCTCACATGAGATAAGAGTTTTCTGCTTGGTCCTATTTTTCACAGCAGAGGTACTTTGATTTCTTACACCATCTACATTACATTTCTCCATCACACTCGTTTGACAAACGTAACCCTTGAGACTCTCAGAAATTACCACTGAGGTTTATGGTTACACAATTACTGTGTTCATGATCTTAGTTTCGTGCCACTACGAGCTAAGTGAAACCCAAAATTCAATACCCAATACGAATTGACGGTAAACAATTAATTTGCTCTAGTTTTCACTATTGAATTGACGGACGTATCTTCATGAAATCTCAAATTTTTCTTTTGTGTGATTCCTATGAACTTGTTAAAACCAATAACATTTCTTCCCTTGGGATCCAGTTTTAATTTTTTTTTTTTTGAGATTTTATATTCCTAACCAAATTAAACTATTCCCAACCTACTTGTTCAACAGACTCCACCGGTCTCACAAGTACTTCGTTCACTTTCGATCTTATATCAAGATTAGGAATTTTGAATCGAAGCGAAAGCCACCCTAATAAACCTAGTTAAAAGAAGCCTTTCAACACTTCTCAATAAGTGTTTGATCATTATTCAAAGGGAAACCACATAAACACTTTAAGGTCTCTCTTGACTTTAAAGAAAGAGATTCGTGCCCGGGATCATTTGTTTCGTGTCTTTATTGACATCACATATTTTCACTAAAAGTATTGCTTTATTTCTTTTCTTTTACACCCTTAGCACGAAAATCTTTGATTTTCCAAAATTCAGGTTCTATTAATTACAGGCATTTTCATTGGATTGGTGGTTGTTTAAAGGTTGTGGTTGATTTTAATCCACGTGGGAGAATTTTTCAAAAGATGCCGTTACAATTTAAAGGGATAAGGTGACGACATGCTGACTCAGGCGGGAGTCTAATCGACTTGATTTCAAATGGCGCTAAAAGGGAAAGCGTGCGAATCGGAACCGTCTCATCTCCAAACGGCGCAAGAGGGTCGCGTGTGAATCTGAACCGGTTCGTATCCAAACGGCGCATGATGGGAGGCGTCTTCTTAGGGGTCTGACATTTTCTCTCATGCTTGATCATCGGCAACCCCAACTGTCACGCATCAGTCAACTCCGAAAAACCCTTCGATTTTCAATCGAAGATTTGGGAAGATCTTTCTCTCTCCTAAAACCCCAGTATAAAAGGCAACATAATCCTTCATTTACCTCTTTACCGCAATTAAAATTCCCAGAGAGCAAAAATTCCTTAATACTTCCCTGTTCATCATCTTCTCCACTCTCTTCAAGCAATGGCAGATTCATCTTCTGTTCACGCAACATCCCACACACTGCCCATTCGCCCACAGGAAAGCCTTATCATTGATTTAACCCCTCATGCTTACGACGCCTTCATGTTCCCCATTATCGAGTGCTTGAAGTTTTCTCCGATCGCTCCTGCACTTACAAGAGTTGAATCTGTTCCGATGGAGTTCTTGTCGCAAATCTTTGCGACTGCTCACTATGACAAGGTCGTTGACAGAATCTTCTTTGATGTTTTTCAGCACAAGGCATCAATTTCAAAGCAAAGGTTTTGCTCGCTGTTAGGGTTTGAACCTGATTCTATGAGGGTTAACCCTGAAACGATTCCAATGGGGCACTTGTTCAACATGTTTTATAACATGGGTTATACGGAGGTGCTTACTACAGTCACGAAGTTCAAGAAGTCGTGCCTACCTCCTCAGTGGAACGGGATGTTCACTGTTCTATTCAAAGGTTTATCTGAAAGAAGTGCTGGATCTGATGGTGCCAGTCGGTTATTTCTGTCAATAATGTATGGTATCTACAATGGCATAAACGTAGATTATGGGTCTATTCTATGGCAACAACTCATCCAGAGTCTCTCCTCTACCTCCAGACATTCCGAGATTTCTTACGCTAGGTTTTGGACTCTGATCATGTAATGGGTGATGGACAAGTACCACGTCCCCATTGTCGCTGGTGCTCCAATGTCTTCGATTAGTACCTTCCATACCACGAAGATCATTGTCTCAGACGCTTCCAAGTATCCATTCAACGGTTCAATTCCGGAAACTATGTATGGAGATGTTCCTGCTGATAGCCGGATTATCAGAACATATAAGGAATTCAAGCATTCTGGTCCGAAGGATCTTACTCCGGAGATGTTGAAGTCCATTCATGACGCCGACAAGTCTGCTCCAAGAGGCAAGAAGGCTGATAAGGGGAAACAGGTGGCAAAAGGAGCAAAAGGCCCGTCTCCAAAGAAGAGGAAACCCACCAAGCCTGCTCAGTCTCCACAGCTTAAGAGAAGAAAAACTCAGCCGAAACGAAAGCTGATTATCGCTTCCTCCTCAAGCGAGTCTGAGGGTGAGAGTTCAGATTCTGACGACTCTCCACGTGGCAATACTCCACCCAGATCTCCTACCCCAGAAGTTCATGCTTCTACTTCTCCAAGTAACTCTCCACCTAAGACCATTCCTTTTTCTATTCCCCCCATAGCTTCCACTACTTCAATACCACCCACTTCCATCCCAATACCAACACCAATATTCACTGACGCAACCACCACATCCACTGCAGATGTTAGAGCCAACGTATCTGATATGGGGGTTCATATTGATGCACCCGAAACCACTCCCGCACCCGAAACCACAAAAGCACCCGAACCTACACCAACACCCGAAACAACTCAACCCGAACCTACCCATACTTCTGCACCACCAGCTTCATCACCCCCACCTTCTCCTGATCATGCTTCAGAGGGAGAAGAACCCCTCCTTGGCGGAGAGGATATGACGTTTGATTCGGTCTACTATAGTCCGTTTCAAGTTCAGAGTGATGACGATGACGACTCTCCTGTAACCAAGCGACATCTCAAGGAGCTCCATGACAAGATTGACTTGCTCATCGCTTCCTCTTCCACTTCTTAGTCATCCCTTTCTGAAGATGCAGTTCAGAAGATTGTTGACGCTTTCTCCAAGGCTCAGCAAGATTCTATTGCTTATGCAACCTCCGCCATCGATGCTTTAACGAAAGCCTGTCAGGATGCGACCGAAAAAGTCGATAAACGATTTTCTGATGCCTCTGCCCTGTTAAAGTCTTTATAGGAGAGTGCTACTGCTGCCAAGACTACGTTGGAACCAATTGTTCAACAGTTGACAATGTCAGTCTCCACTGAGTTGAAGTCCTTCGCTTCATTTCGTCAAACGCTTTCAGATGACAACTCAGCATTTCGCGCAACCATTGACGAGCGTCTCTCGAAGCTACAAGAAGATTTGGCTGCCGAGAACTCTTTGATGGATGTTCTAGCCAAGAAGACCACCGCTCTGAAGGTCAAGAGTGTTCAACTCTCCAACTCTCAGCAGGAGATTAACTCTCTTCGGTCCGAAAGGGAGGTGATAAAGTTGTGTGTTTCGGATGTCCACTCTACCATCTCCAACATCCTCGAAGCACATGATCCCATCCGAAACTACTCTGTGAGGCGTACCCTTGCAGAGAAGCTCGCTCCCGCCCTTGCCCTGCTAAGCAAAATCGAAGGGCTACTTGATTTCGTGTCCATTCCGAAACAAGGGGGAGAGAAGGAGTCAATGTCTCAACCACCTCCTTCCACAAAGGCAACTTACACAACCGAACCTCCTCCAGTAGGCCAAGCCTCCGGTTCTGGTGTGAAAGATAAAGGTAAGAACATTGCTGAGGAAGAAGATGAAGATCAAAAGACTATCGTTGATCTGTTAAAGCGAAAACGTCGAATTGATGATGCTGATATCAGTGCTCGTGTGGCTAGAGAAGCTGAAGAAGCTGAAAGAAAATAGAAGGAAGCCCACGACCTTCTTGAGAGTAGGAAAACTCTTTTTCCTGCCTGGACTCTCGAGAGGATGATAAAAGAATCCATCGACACTCTGAGTACCTTGTGGCTGGAACCTATAATCTGACTTGATTGTTCCAACACTGTCGACTCTCAGTTCGACATGCCTCTGACCCGAAAGGCGTTCATCTTTCACGCCTTCTCCAATGTTTCAGAGTTCCCTCATCCTCATCCACAGGTTGATCGGGACTTGATCAATTTTTATCTGAAGGCCGCTCAACCTCAATATCAGATTTGGAGCGCTCAGAAAATTGTAAACGTTCGGGTCTTGAAGCCATACAGTGAAGGGAACTTCATCAACATTCGGTTCAAGATACTTCGGGGATCTGCCAAAACCGAACATGCCATTTCTCTTGCAGATCTTCTGAACCTTAATCCCCATGATTGGATAATCTTGCACAACATCCTACTCACTAACGAAGCTGAATACGGTCCGATCATCGACCATTTCAAAAGGATGCTCGTGTGCTACATCATGGAAGTTGCACTGATGGATCAGGAGATAGCGAACGTATTTAAGAAGAAACCAACAATATCTCCTGTTGGCTCTGCCAGTGATCTCAACCAAATGCAGATGGGTAAAATTGACTCGAAAAGGAATTTGGTCATGTTCACCAGGAACGAAGGACAAAAATGTCTTTTTGCCTTGGCTGACAAACATTTGTACACCACTGCTTGCTTAGATCATGTTTTCAGGATCATCCACAGATGCAAGCAAAACACAGCGGATGATGTCAAGTACTTCGATGACATGATACATTGGTACATTCGGTTTAGACAGACGATACTTGCGCTAATCTCTCGTCTGTTTGATACCACGAAGAAAGTTCCCGCTACTGGCCCAAGCAAGAAGAAGAAGTAGTCTCGCTCCAATTTGACACAAAGGGGGAGATTGTTGGGTCGTGTTTTGTATCTTGCGTCTATTGGGCTCGTCAGTTAGTCCGCTTTTGTATCTCCGGTATGGGCCTGTCCATCCGTGAGTATAATTGGGTTTATTATAAATATAGGTGCTTGCATGCATCTTAGGTTAACGATAGTAACGATAGAACAGATTGATCAGAGCATTATTCAGAAGTTTATTATCGTTCTTGTAACCCTAAATCCTCTACAGCGGAAGTTCTTAGTCGAGCTCTGCTGAGGATTGTTTGATTTAATCATTAGACACATTGTGATTCAATCTTGTTTTGTTTATTGTTTTATGTTCTTCGCACTAACTGTTACAAAGATCTAATTGATCTTCTAGTTTATTTTAAAACTTATCAATATATATATATATATATATATATATATATATATATATATATATATATATATATATATATATATATATATATATTAACTATATATTTTTTATATAAAAATACAAAGGGGCCCTGCGGGAGTACGAGACAGAAATACCCACTGATGCCCGGTCCAGAAAAAAAATGGGGTTTAATCCCACTCACGCTTCCACCCCCAATTTTTTGAAAAAATTAATCCCGTACGGAACCAGGGTCCCACGGGAGCGGGTTCCTACGAAAGTTTTTGACACCCCTATTGTGTTGTTATGTACTGCAAAGCGTATCTGGCCAAGAACTAATCGTGTAGACGGGAAGTTAAGGGTCCGATCCATATCCCTTACATGTCCTTTTTTTTACGGGTTACAAAGAGCGAGTCGGATCTAACACAAGTTTCTCCCTTGCAAGTTTTCATATTTAGAATTTTAGCACAAGCTTTAACTTTTGGTAAAAATTTAAACTAACTCATATCAAGAGCATTTGTTTTTGGATTGTATAAAATTTCATTAACTTTTAATTTACTTTATTATTTACTATGATAATTAATCAATTTGTGTTGCTATCTTTTTGAATTGTATTTATATATATATATATATATATATATATATATATATATATATATATATATATATATCATAACATGTTTTTGTTCTCTAACAATAGTAGTTTAATTTCTCATTTTTTCCTCATAAAGTACATGAATAAATATTTTCTTCCATTCATCTACATAAATGAAAATTTATAATCTATATATAAAATAAGTTAACTATGAAAAAATATATAATTACACGTTTACATAGAAACCAATGTCAGCTATGAAATCGTTGTACCTATATAATATCACACTACCGAATATACTTCATGTTATCTAGGCATGATAGTCATGCAGATATGTTAGATTCTGGGTTATCAGTTTGATGTTTGTTACTTAACCGAACCGTATTTCTCCCGTTAATCCGGTTTTTGGTTATTCGGTTCCAGTTTGAACCAATTCAGTCTCGTTACTCGAATAATACAGTAAATTCAAATTTGTGCATTCGTCTTCTCTTATTTACGTAATCTCATCAAATTGTTTAATATCATCTTGGTTATTATATTTTGGCAGTCATTAACTTGGTCAAACTTTACACTCGTGTACATCGAATCATGTGAATATATCATATATCATATATCAATATATAGAGATATAGTATATAGAATGAATTATATGTAAATACTTATTTGAGTAAAAATATTAAACTACCAAAGTTATGTGTTTTAATGAATTAATTAATTTATTACTATAATTTTTTTAAAATAAAAGTAATTATATAAACAGTCATCACATTTTAAATTTATAACGTATTTATATAAATATGCAAACAGGGCTCTCATGGGAGTACGCGACATAAATATACACTCCTGCCCCCGTTCCCAAAACTAAAATTGGGTTTAATCCCACCCCTCTCCCATCCCTGCCCCCGAATTATTTTCAAATTAATCTCGTACGGAATCGGGGTCTCATGAAAGTTTTTTGACATCCCTATTATGACATTATGCATGGAAGGCTTAGAGGTGGGTTAAAGTGGGCAGCTGCATATGACCTAATTTTTTTTATTATATATTTTTATTTAAAAATATAAAATTATAATAAAGATAAAGGCCATTTTTTTTTTGTTCGTCCTGAGCCTTTAAGAATATTTCAGTTTTCAAGACCGGTCCTGACATTATGTACTGCAAAGCGTATCTCGCCAAGAGCTAATCGTGTAGACGGGAAGTTAAGGGTCTCATATTTTTTTTGACGGGTTACAAAGATCGAGTCGGATCTAACACAAGTATCTCCCATGCAAGTTTTCATTTTTACAATTTTAGCACAAGTTTTAATTTTTGGTAAAAATTTGGTTCAACGTTTTTTATTAAATTATCTAATGTCTTTACTACAATGTTGACGAAACGTTTTAATTTTTATTATGTATTTATTTCCTACCTCTCTTTTTTACCGCTCTCTCTAAATTTTTTTAGAAGTTTTTCTTTTTTAAAACTTTGTTTTCTTCTAAATTGGTTTAACAGAATTACATTCTTACATATATGTATGCATGAAGGTTGTAAAAATATGTAAAATTTCATTTTCTTTATAGATTTATTTTTGTAAATCAAAAATGCTCTATATAGTTAAACTTAAACCTATAATAATTTATTTCTTATTTCTTACACACATAATATTCTATAACATCATAACAGACTTCATTACTTCATATTCTGGTTCTCTTAAAATTTAATTAGTTAGTATATTCTAATCTCATTTATATCGATTCACAAACCAATATGTTCACAAACTAAACATCATAACTACGCTACATCTAAAAAGCATAATTATTTAATTTAACAGATTGTTTAATCGAACGATTTATTTAACATAAAATAACTTATTAATTGTAACTAAATTGACAAAAATCTCGTTGTTATGTTGGTGAAAATTAATAAATTAAAAACTATAGTATTATTTCAAACCTAATAATTTAACTTTTTCAATTTAAAGTATGTCTTTTTTGTACTAGATTATATTAACCTTAAGCTTCACACAATAGCCCGCCTGTCTTTAGCCTTGTCCCCATCCCCAATTTGCAATTTAATTATTCCAACCAGCTTTCTACCTACAATGGCAAATATACCCATTGTTTCTATTAGCTTTATTGCATTTGTGGATAAAATTTCAATAATTAAAATACATAAAGATTACTATGGATATATTTGATAAAACTACTTGGTTTTTGTTTTTTTTTTTTTTTTTTTTTTTAAATCAAAGATATTATTGAAAAACTAGCAAGAAACTAAAAAAAAACTCACTGCAAAATAAATAAATAAATAAAATAAAAGTTAAAGCATGATTGTGAAGCCAAATGATCCAACCAATCATAGTTTTACCATAAATATTCAAAATCCAAAAGTACGACCTATCTATGAGATCATCGAAAATAAGAGATTTCCTAGGTAAAATACTTCAAAAAAATAGAGGAATTACAAAAATTCCAAAGACACCAAAAACTAGTCAAAACCACAACATCAAAATCCTTCCGCTAGCCTCACCTCAATAAAACTTGGTCTAATTAAGATAATAAGGTTTGAACCGGAATCTAATAAGGAAGATGAACATCCCAACATATAGCAATATGGGTCTAAAAGTCACACAACTCACAACAACCAACAAAATATGATCAATAGTCTCACACCATTATGGAAAATGGGGCACATAATCGACTCAACCTCGATACCTTTATATGTCAATCTCTATTGAGTAAGAATGCTCTATATAGACAACCTCCAGATAAGAATTGAGTTTAATCGGAACCTAGTTATTCCATCTAGGCTCCATGCCATTTGCTAAAAGAAGTCTTCTATCAAGAAGAGAATAACCCGAAGCAACAGTAAATGTGTCTGAAGCTTCAAAGAGCCACCCAAGTCTGTCAGGTGGCTATCAAGTGTAGTTTGTAATTGAACATTCTGCATCAACAACATGAACAAATTCCAGTGGGTCTGCTTAATACCACCCCTTTACAAACGCACGTAACTCTCTTCATATGATTAACCTTAAACACAATATTTGATTATGCGTTTGTTCAAACTGGTACTGAATTTCATTAACAAGCTCTAATGACCCAGTAAAGTCTAATACCTCTCATAAGCTTGGAGGCGTAAAAACTCATTTGACCAATTCATATTAGAGTTAAACCAACGCAGAATAATCTAATATATGACACTTTTTACCAAGTAATCTAGACAATTACGGATCTAAACAATTAGATGACTAGAATGATTCATAAACAATTTAAGTGGCCAATGAAAATTGAAATCAAAATCAAACATTCAAGTAAGCATATAACTGATCAAACTAAACAGTAATCACAGTCAAACATATTGCCTAATGATTAATCATACATAAAGATTATGTCTTGCGAAACTAAAATCTGAGTTTTTAGCCTGACATGGCTAAAAACGGATTACAAAAAGTAGAAAATAGAGTCTAAAAGATAAATCTTACTAAACAATGAAAAGAAATTGAATCGTCTCCTTTAGATATGCGTTCTTCACTTGAAACCCAATGAAAATCGCCATAAAAATCGCCATGAATCACCAATTAGGGTTACTAGACAAGTCTGTGGCTCTATTTATACGTCCATCTGTAAAAACGTTGTGCATGGGATCACATAGGGACAAACTGTGATGGCATGTATTACGGGAAACATGTCACGAGCCTTTTAAATGAAACACGTTACCATTTCGACGCATTTTGGCCAACCTGCGGTCGCATGTATGGAAGCTGAGATCGCATGTATCTCTTTTTCTCAGCCTGATGAATTTTTGGCATGAGAAAACCACGAAGCGAAGCTGCGAGCCAACCTGCGATCGCAAAGGCATACCTGCGATCGCATAGGGACACCATGCGATTAAATGTTGTCATTTTCGCGTCTTTTGATCGTCGTTCCTCCTTCAAAGTAGTTCTTGATCATCAATCGACATTTTTCCTTAGTCAAGACTGCAATTAAGCTCCAAAGCATCCATTAACGCATCCCAAACTCGCATAATCCTCCATGTGCTCCATGTTACACTGAAAATTGGTAACAAAAATGAGCAGTTCGGGAATTCTACAAAATAATCACGAAAAACAAAATACATGAGAATAATCGGAAGTTAGTTAGCATTTTATGACAAAATACCGAGGAAATCGCGCTAAAAAATGCATTTAACAAACACTCTCCATCCTGATTGATTTATTTATTTTTGATATCCTGGCATTAGTTATCAAAAATAGGGAGAGAATATTATTAACATCTAGATTATTGGTTACGTTTTATAGAGTGTGCATTTTGAAGACTTCTAGGAAAAGCATATCATTTAGTGTATGGTGTGCTAATTCATCTTAGCTTATCATCTACTTGTTTGGTCAACCCGACACCATGATGATAGTTCTGATTGAAGTTTGATGTCCAATCCTTGGGCGGATCACTGCAACTTCTATTCCAGGATCCAGACTTGTCTATTATTTAAACTCTATCACATGATGCTTTAATGTTTTTAGCAGGTTATTCTTTTGAAGAATTTTGGGTATATTATGATTCGAGTACCGTAGATGTTTCAGACTTTTGAAGCCGAAGTTTGACTTGATTATGAGACGTTCAACTCAAGAGTTATCGGTATACTTTTGAAGTTGATCAACTTGGTTCACTGAACATATATGTAGACTAGAATCTCACTGCTGGGCTCAGGGACTGCAGTCAGCCGCTTCCCCTGTAGTCGTCAGCTCACCATAGCATGTCGGGAATAAGGGGGGACATACTGGACGTAACCACTCCCTTTCGATCGATACACAGTTGAGGAGGCCGATCACGAACGCTATAGGTGTGGGAGCGACCCTGGTCAGGGAAGGCTAAGACGGCGCCTCACATATGGGTAGCAAGAGGGCGCTTATGCCCCGACGGTGGGGCCTTATGGGGAAGGGCCCAGCCCAATAGGGACAGCACACCCCCCACTTCAAGCGCACCTCTGTATCGACGGACTTCGTTGCATAGAAGACTTTGACGACAAATATTTCATCGCCCAGTTTCAGACATCACATATACTTTAGAGTTTCATAGACATTTCAACATTTGGTTCTTATTATGTATCATTTTATCACTGTATTCGCTAGTTGGTTATTATATTTTAGCCTTTTATCACTGTATTTGTATCCCACAACATTTGCGGGCATTTCAGGAGAGATTGTTGGAGTATGGAAATGCTCTACAAATTATGAGTAATAAGTTAGATTATTTTATTACCCTTTATGGTATTGTAAGTTATCTCTCTCTTTAAATAGAGAGGGATGGTCATTTTATTTCATGTGCACCAAATATGTAGTATTTTGTTAAGAGAAAGAGAAACTCTCGGTTGGGACCTCTCCCGCCAAGGTATTCTTTGTTCTTTATATTGTAACCTCTCTTTTTATTATAATCATTTGACTACTCATCTTATGTTCTTCATTTATATTTATTGTAATCATTAAATATCAAGACCATTTTATCCCGTACCTAGTCGATCATACAAATGGGCTTCTACAGTATATTTTTCTTTTACGCAAATTAATTTTGAGGACATAAGCTTAGAAGAAGCATTGAAGACTACAAACTATATGGCTTGCATTTTCCTAGTCCCAAGGAGTAAGAAGAACCACGCCATTAGCATACATAAGATGTGATATCTCAATGCGACTGATGGAAACCCCCTTGAACACGTTAGCCAATTCAGCCCTAATTAGGGAAACATGTAAGCCTTACTTTTACCCTTTACTAGGACTACATCATAGGGATGTATGTCAAACCCTCGAGAACATACTTCTACTCAGTACATGAATGATCAAAATACATCTAGGTTCAACAGTAATCGCTCACGCACACATTTTCTTATAGTGTAACAGAATCATGTCGTTGAAGAAAAGTAATCAACCCATCAAAAAAACACCAACTCTTCAGATTGATGCAACTACCTTTCAAGCTGCAGTATCAGCTGCCGTGACAACTGTCATGACTCACCTAAATGCTAACAATGCAAATGTTAGCGGGATGGTTATCAATAATTCCAATCAAAGTAACAACCAAGTACATCAACAAGTATCAAACTACCACGGCACACCGAACCACAAACCCAAGGGTAATAAACGAAAGTTTGGGATAGATTTAAAGGCAAGCCACCCCAAGGGACAAACAAGAGACAACAACCTATGTCAGCCTTCGCGACCACGACGTCTGTAACTCATACTACCATCCCTACTAGTATCTCGGTTATCCCTAACCCAGCCAAACAGTATGTTGGAAACCTACCAAAGTGCAATAAGTGCATCTTCCATCACCTAGGTAGTTGTCGTCTGTTGCATTGCAGGAACTGCAACAAGGACGGACACACTACCCGCTTCTGCAGGACATGTATCCAACACATTACTTCAACCACCAATGTCGAAATTTCTCGGGTATGCCATCTACGTGGCATAATGGGACATTTCAAAAGGGACTGCCCAACAGAGAAGAGTGACGGGGAACAGGAGGAGTTTGACCCCAGAACAACAAAAGACATCAAAGGATCTTACTATTTTTGGGTACGCTTACAAAACCGCATTAATTAATTACACTTATAATTTCACCGTCGTTCGAATCAATTCTTTACACTTGTATAAAACTAATGCAACTCGAGTCATATCTTTTGCGAGATCCCATCAGTCAAGAGGCCCTCGTGCTGTGTATACTTGCTTTTTGAAGTATACCTTGTTCAGAACAGTAGTCTTGTAGTTAATCTAAAGTACTGAAACTCTGTTAGAAGTTGCACTGTTGTAATGATTGTAACATCGTTTATGATCTAAGACTAATGCCTCTTATTCCGAGTAGTCTGATATTATCATACGACTTGGGTCAATTCGATCCTCACAATACCAGTTTCGTGCATACATCTCTTTCATCGAAACTGCCTTTCAAGCGAAGCCGACATTTCAGAACTCTGAGGTACTCATGCATAGAGTACCTTATGTTACGTATCCTTCCCGAAGAAACCTCAGCAAACCTTCTCGAAATACCACTCGTACAATACGTCAAATTCAATCCCAAGACCCATACGGTTGATCTATCGCTCAGTAACGTACATTCTACCTTCCCACTCCTCGAAACTTGAAAAAGTGCCTTTCCGTCAGGACCCCTGAAATCCCACTCAACGAGATCGAGATCAACATGAGCCTCAACTTCGTGGATTAATCGTAGTGACCGTGGATTGAGGGGTCAAACAGACGAAAAAAAGTCGTATCCCAATAGTGAAGGTTCGTTGGAACGCCAAGCGAGGACCTGAATTCACTTAGGAGCGCGAGGATCAATCGTAACGGAAGTATCCTTATCTCTTTACTCGATTATTCGTACCGACTTCCTTCCTTAAACTCTAATTTTGGGACGAAATTCCCTCTAACGGGGGGATGATGTGACAACCCGAAATTTTCTATCTTGTACAGTCAAACACTTCATTGAAAATCGAACTTATTCCTACTAACTTTTAGCACCGTTTAGAATCCATTTGAGCATCCTGATCTTGAATACATCAAAGGATTAAATTCTAGAATGGTTCGACTAGGGTTCCAAACCACCAATCAAGCTTTAAACCCTCAAATGAGGAGTTTACGGCCATGAGACCATGAGTTTACGGCCATAAACTCATGGAGGCCATAAACTCCATACCTATGTAAGAAAAACTTAGCCACTTTGATTCATTCTTTCCATTTCAAGCCTAGAACTCGGGTTTGCTCTCAAGTATCATCCACATTCCATCCTTAGATCATCAAAGGTGTAAGTAATCTATCCCTTGATTAGTTGATACACCTCTTAATCTAGCATTATCTCATGATTTCATCCATGAAAATCATATTTTCATAGATCTTCAATTTTCACCAAGAACACACTAGTGTTCTTGGCCATAATCGACCATTTCAAGCTCCTATATTGTAAGTACTCTTGTCCTACCTTGTTATATACTAGAATGAACTTGTTTAGTCTTAAGAAACATCAAGGAATCCAATATGGAAGAGAGTTTATGGCCAAGGATCTCCCAAGGCCGTAAACTCCTTATAAGGGTGCAATGTTGCCCTAATTTCCTTCCTTATGCTTAGAACTTGTACTAGAATCCTCCACCATTGAACTAGGGACTTTAAACTTTGAGTTGGTACATAATACCATGAGTTTACAGCCGTAAAATCCAATTAAGGTCAATTCTTGGACCTTAAACTCTTATAGACTCTTGTTTAACCTTGGAACACTTAAACCCTTGAGACTCCCTACCTTTAAGACCTAAATATGACCATTTAGACAGTTTACAGCTAGGAGTAAACTCCTTTAGGCCATGAACTCCTCAACACTCTCCATTGAGTGGGTCTTTCACTTCCTAAGGTAAAGCAAAATTCCTTCAAACTTCCTTAGCCTTTCAAACCCACACTTATGCATCTATGGCCATGATTTTACGGTCGTGAACTCCTTGGGGCCGTAAACCCATGGTAGTAAACTCTATGAAGAGTGGTCCTTAGGCCATAAACTGAATAGCAATGCCTTACACCCCTTAGATGCAATCCTAATGTACCCTAGCACTTGAATTAAAGTGTTATCCATGTTTTAGGGTGTCTCTATTTGATTAATTGACTAATTGGATACATATATGTGTCCATATATGTTAAATAGGATTCTTGTGTGTGCTCAAGTCTTCACTTGACACTTAGCATCCTATACCATCCGTTCATCCAAACCACTCACTACAGGTGAGTTCATACCCCTTAACCAACCTTTTAAATGTTTTTAAATGCTTTTATGGGGGGGGATACAAGTGGAATCATTATAGTTATTATATCAATCACATGTGATTAATAACTATCAAACTATGGATTTACAACACTTTTAGCTGTTTTACCCTGTAAACTACTTCAAAATGATTTGAAAATGTTTTTACATGTTAAACTTATTATCAAAATTGTTTTATATACTAAATTTTTCCTTTCAAACTTTGTTACAATTGTGTTTCAAACAAAGGATTTCTTATACTATGAACCGCTTATATCAAACAAACTGCTTTAAATGGTTCCTCAAAATGTTTTACAAAACTTATTTTAAACTTTTATATTGTCAGGTGCATGCCTATATATGTATAGTGATATAAGTAATGTTTAAAGGACTTAGGACTGCTAGTTCGATTTTATCACTTTTCCTTGTTTGGATGTGGCCTTAGGGTATCAGTTATTTGTCCGAATGTCACCTAAATATTAGTTATATATTATGTATACATATGTAGACATAAAAGTTCTATCAGTCAATTCAGTACCTTTGGGTAGGAAAGGCATACTTCCAGTTATACACGTACATTAGTAATAACTATAATAGGTATAGTTAGGAGATACAATTTACTATTCCTAGTACAAGTAATCATACAAGAGTCATTTCATTCACGAGTCTATACAAATATATTACATACTATATGAATAGATAATAATACATACTATAGGAAGAGATACTATTACGTACTATATGAATAGATACCAATACATACTATACGGAATTGACCATTCTACACCCGGCTGTTAGCTACAGTGGGAAACTACACATCGACTGATGTCCTCGGTTGTACGGTTCAGCGAGTTACCACGCTGTGTTTATCCTAAGACAAAAGGATATGATTTTAAATGATTATATAATTTTCCTATTACTTTTAGCTTGTGACACATTCATATAAACGATGAGGTAGACTATAATTTGATTATAATAGTTGTACATGGGAAAGACCTTCATTTATACAGAGAAGCAAACCTTCAAAACAGTCGAGTCTTGGTAGAAGACTACATTTTATACTAGTAGGAAATATGGGATTTTCTAGGGATTTCATACTTATACAAACTTATTCTTCAAACATTTACAATTCTTTTCTTTACAGTTTTACAAATCAATGAAACTAAAATACTTATGAATTCACCAGCTTAAATGCTGATCTACGCTTTCAAAATAACTTGTATTCTCAGGTCACCAGTAGACAAGTATGATGACCAGGTTTTGAGAAGATGGAGTAGTCAAGACTCGTCTTCTATTTTGATTACTTATTTTCATGTCTTATTTTATGAAATAACACATATGTATTAAAGCCTTACTATTAATGCAATGGATGATGTTGTTTCTTGTTTACTACTTTACACTGTTGTGATACTTTACATGACGTCCTCCGCCCCTGAACGTTTCCGCCGTTCTTGGTTTTGGGGTGTGACATTGACAGGTTGCGGGTCAATTACCTCCTAACTGGCCAACACATCCTTTTTTTCAGTTCCTTGATGCCTTCCTGATCGGGATACTTTCATTTCTCGCCTCATTGCCCTTCTAACCAAGATGGTCAGCATTCTGCAAGCTCTCTCGGAATGTGGTGGATAACATTGTCTTGTCTGCTCAGCTAGCACCATTCCTCACTCGATCACTTTGGGATGAAATCGGTCTCAAGCTTTTAGTCTGCCACTGATGGTGGTAGGTTATTAGGATTCAAGAGGTGATGTACTAGGAGCTCTGTTTTGAGTTCTTTTTGACAGTCATCTTCGAAAAGGAGTCGAGGCTCTGGGCTGATCGATCAGTGTTTTCTTTTCTCCTGGGAGGCATATAGGGATTTGCACTGCTGAGGAGACTTTGAGTTCACATTTGTAAGCGTTTATAGATAGTTTTATAACTTCTCCTATGCATGAGTATGACTTTATGAAGGTATGGGCTCATGCTCAGGGGACTTATGATTCCCGGGTGACCAAGGAGAGCGTGTTTCGTTCTCCTATCTATCGGTTGCTTCAGAGACTAATCCCTTCCACCATTTGTCACACACAGGAGTGTGAAAAGATTCCTTTAGGTAAACTTTTCTACATCTGGTGTCCCACTCGGACGGAGGTTCGTCTTCACCTTCCTTTCGCCCTTGCTCTTTACTTGTCCGATATGGCTCTAGGTACCACATCCTCGAGCAGGATTTGTGGGGGTTAGTGGGTTACTAGGTTAGCCCTATACTATTGGGTTGAAACCAGGGGATGCTTCCTATGCCTATCTGGGAGTTTAGTATTACCGCTCTCAGAATGATGCGAGTTTTGATTAACGAGGTGGGCAGCCTTGGAGGGTTCCAAAGGATGACATCATTGAGCTGATTCGATAGGTGGCACTGGATGTTGAGCCTACCTTTTTTAGGCATCAGTGACCCATGGATGTGGAGCCTAATCATCCAGGACCTTCTCTTAGAGATGTGATGCGGGGTCTCAACGCTACACGGGAGGAGCACCGATGAATTATGGATTCGCTTTTTGCGATGATGCGCCATTTGGGGCTGGACCATTTGCCCTTTCTTAGTGCGTATCCCATTGTGCCACCTCCGTCTCATCTACACGCTTCCTGAAGACACTGATGATGATGATGGTGATGACGACAATAACGACGAGACTGAAACAAAGTCGGAGCGTGTTGAGGACTAGATTTTTGAGTTTTATTTTATATTTTGATACTTTATGATCTATTCTGACATATTCTATTTGGTTTGGGATTTATATCTTCGTGGGTTTTATACTTCTTTTGTATATCCTAATTTAGATGTTGTATTGGTTCAGTCAAGACTAAACATAGTTGATCAGGCTATGCTTAGGAGTGACTCAACTTTTACATAATAAATTTCTTGGATATTTATCTTTATGTACTGCGTTTAATTCTGATTGCAGTTCATTATTTATTTTATACTTCTAGACTATGTATGGATCAGCCAGGTAGGAAAAGTCAGTGAGAAGCATCATTTTGGCATATAGTTGTTCTGAAATCCAGCAACCCAATGTGAAAGTTCCTGCCTAGTCACCTCTCCAATGCATAATCTGTAAGTAGGAAAATTTATGGTATAAAATTTTTAGTTATAGCTTTGAGGATAAACCCATTCAGACTATTTGACCTAAGTTATAGTCATAATTCCTAAAGAAATACTAAGTCGCTATTATTGGGGAAATACTAATTTGATATAGCCAAAACTATGCTTTGATACTATCTATGTCACACCCCATGCCCGACTTTTGGCGGAAACACCAAGCAGTGTGACGGTATAAAGAGCGTCAAACCTGTTAACCTGAGAATACATGCATTCTGAAAAGTCAAAAAAATGTTGGTGGGTGCACAAGTTTTTATATGGAATTTTTTAATTCCTTTTAAGATTACTTTATTTCAGTGAAAACCTTTCGTATTTATATAGTCTTCTATATGTTTAGAAACCTTTTATTGAGCTTAGTTGACTATCTTTTCAGGATATCTAACTTAATCCTAATTTACTATCTTTTAAGGATTTCTAACAATCCTAACGAATTTTAATTACCATACTAGGCGTCCCTAACGGTAATATAAGCTTTAAGGAATTTTTTAATATATTAACGTGAGCCCCTATAATCAACGCTACGACCGTACATGTACCCCTGATCACGACGCTTCATCAGACATCGAATAGTAACTTATATAGAAGGTATCCTGCCGAGATTGTAGTTAGAAATCATAGGTGGGGTTGTCATGGCCTTGTATAGATCTATACATAACTTTTTAGGTGTCGTAATATTAACAATTATAGGCTTTTTGGACATGTCGAATTTGATCAAGGCTTTTGGATGAATTACCAACTAACTAACGTATTAACCATAGGCTTTCATCTTTGATCTGTTAATCTGTTTATTTCTATCATAATTACCCCTACATATATATATATATATATATATATATATATATATATATATATATATATATATATATACACCTTAATTAGGGTTATTTTAGCAGGATGTTTAGGCATTGTAACAATTCAACAATTCAGTACAATGTATATCCTAAATCTTATCTAGCATAACTCCTATGTATTTAAAGTTTCCTAGGGAGTTTTTCATTATAACATATAGGTATTACCTACTCCTAGATTATCGGGCATCACAACTTTTAAACACAGATCATAGCTTAAATCTAGGCATAGTATCTACAACTATACTATCGTAAAGTATTTTGCTTATAAAAAATGATTTAATATTCAAAAGATAACTATTTTTATAAAATCATTTGTTAATCATGTATGCCCCTGAAAATATTTTTAAATAGTAAAATAAGAGTCGTGAACTCACACTAAAAGCGTATCAAGGAGCGTCCGAACTGTTGCAATCGAAGTTTCTTTCCATCGACCGGGTATTGAACTATATAGAAAGAGTTGGAGGTTCATTTGAGATGAAAAACCAAGAGGCAATTACCCCTATTTATAGTGATGGTGTGCGCTAGGCATTTTGCTGTGTAACGTGCACTCGCTTCATGACCCATCGAAAGCTTGCCATGTGTCACCCTTCTAGTGGTCCACCTTTCCAAATCCCCGACACATCTGGGGTTTAGTTGTGCGCGACGAGCATGGAGCGCACGTTGACGCACCCTTTAATTCTTTTTAAAAATTCATATTTTCTTCAAATGAACTTTGTTGCTAACCTTTTTTATATATTTGTGTAGCTTTTTCTTAGAACTAAAACATTCTTTTAGGTTACATCTTCTTATTTAAACTTTCATATTTAACCCACATTTTATATTTTATAAAAATTGTATCTCCTTCATACGAAGTCCATTTTTTCCCTTCTTTCTTTTCAATTTCTTATCTTATGCTTTAATACAAATTTCCTTTTTGTAGTGTTAGTCGAAACTCAACCATTCTGTTTTTTCTATTTCTGACGTCAACAGCGTTATTAATCTGGTTGGTTTCTATTCGTCATAAAGACAAAAAATTCTTGATGCTTTTAATTTTGGGGATCATTTGGTCATGTATTTTTCAAATACGCTAACCATTTTAACTCTTTGATTACTCTTTTTTTTACTCAACTTTCCATATTATCCTTCAATGTGAGAAGTTTGGTCTTTATGAGTCGAACCTAACTCCTAGTAACAACTAACGACAGAAAAATCTCAATTGTTACATTGCACATGGAAATAATTTGCTCAACAGTTGGAATAACAGGTTCTTGAGAAAGATTTAAATTATGTAATTAGGCAAAACATTGTTTAGTCAGAACATGTTTATGGTTGCTAGTTACCTCAAAAGTAATCACATCCTTCTCTCTATTATAGATTAACATAGAGCACGCAACTACTAACCATTCATTGGAATAAACTTGACAGCAGTCATGGCATAGTTGAGCACTAAATCAAATAAGCAAGGAACCAACATTTGTAACCCTTGTGGATAATTTGTCGCATTGGCATTCATCAAATAATTTTTTTTATTGGATCTTCAATTGATGAATTGTAGACTAATCGTAGGTAGTAGAAAGCTTATCGACATCAGCCGTAGCAAAATTAAACTTGAATTCAAGGAGAATATTCAATGTAGAGAGAATTACATGATCAAGAAAAATTTGAGAAGTTTATAACCAATTAATCGAGAAATATATTTAAATGAAAGGAAATATGCGCCTCTGAGAAATTTAAATTGTTGGCCAATAAAAGAAGAACATGTGGAATAAATCGTTCAAAAAACCACCCTCTAATAAGCGCCATGTGGAGAAGTAGTTCTCAGTAATGATCACATTTCTTTGGAAAAAGAGTAGCAATCTTATCAATACTCTTTTGAAAACCACCCTCTGATAAGTGCCAAATGAAGGCTATGGGACAAATCATATACTTACAACCACTCCTGCAATAGCCTATATCAGCCAATGGACCTATTTCATTCCAAGAAAATGTTATAGGAATAATTCGTAGTTTTACAACACTCATGCAATTGTCACAGAATATCCCTTGGACTTTCATGCAATAGACATCACGAGTTACAAAGACAACAAACACATACGACACCTAATTTCCTACAGAGTTTAGTGAGAAAACTCACCTCACTCTCAAAATCAAATAAACCACAGCTCACAAAGTCAAGAACATGGTGCTACAATTCCACTTAACAAAACACCTAAGATCAGACCTAGTCTACACTCTAAACTAGCAATTTGACCAAAAGTAAACCAGTTCAAGAAGTAAATGGTGAATGGTCTCTACGTTATGGCCAACCCATGGCTACGTCGTGGCTATCTAACTTAGTCGTGATCAAAATCCAATACCACGTCATAGCATGCATGTCACAATGTCGTAGCAGCTTCCCGATAAAACAGTCCTGATGTCTTCATTCACTACATCAGAACAACTCTCTCGCCACATCGTGGCTACTATATTTTGGACAACTTGATAGATTGAGTTCTTAATCCATTAAGCCATTTTCTGAAACATTCCAGTAAGCTTCTTGGGACGCTAATCGCCCATAAAAATCCAAAGTTTATAGACATGCATCACCCATATATGTCCTTCACCCAACTAGGTTAAAAAGATGAGAAAATGTCCAAAATCACATGCAAAGGTATCAAAACTCAAGCAACTTCTAGATCCAGAAAATAAGATGCTCAAGGGACCTTGGTGAGTCATAAAGTTGCAACCTTTATCTCATTCAACCATTCAAATCTCAACTATGAACCAAGGCATGCTAAATAACCTAGATCTATGAAGGAGGAACCAAAAAGTTGGAAGCTTGAGGATTTACAAAGAGTATAGAAGATGCACACATGGAGTAGAAATAAGTTGCTTGCTGAATCCAAGTACAAAGAGCTCATTCTTCTTCATCCCAATACCACTAAATCAATAAAGATGAGCCAAAAGCATGCAAAAATGGGTTAGGGTTTATCAATGGCTCTTTGGAGGTGATGAAGGTTGAGGGTGAAGGAAACCCTAGCCATCACATCGTTTAAATATTGCTCAAGGCCCAAAAATCTAGGTTTTGCCATAATACTGTTAACATGTTGTGGCCAATGCCTTACCATGTCGTGGTGTCTTGTGAATGTGCGATATTTGAACCAAGGATGCCATGTCGTAGTCATTCCATTACCACATCCTGGGAAAGCCAAAATGCATAAAACTTATATTTAATTAATTAAAATAGGAAAAAGCATTCTTGGAAAATAGATGTTAAAAATTCATTTCCAAGCAAATTTACATAACTATGTCTTACTTAAGGATCCTAAAGATGTTGTAATTCAAACGACACCCTCTTGGTATACTGACCATACTTCATGCTAAGCATCAAGTCAGTATGCCTTTTCAATACACAAATGATATCTACAAAACGAAACACCAATTAATTCAAAAATGTTATGATACATAAAACATCCCAAAAATACGGTCTAAAAATTTTAATTTTTTAATACTAATAAAACCACAGCTATTAAACATCACATGAAAATTATAAGTTATTTTTTTCTCAAAACATCATAAACATCTTTCAAAACATATTAGAGTAAAACATCTCACGCTAAAATCATGGTGTGTGCACTGCAGTAATCCCGAGCTCTTCCCCTTGCTACTAGAAGAAGCTGAATCCAAAACTAAAAACTATAAGCATGAATCTTAGTGACTCTCCCCAAATTCCACATACCATACACATAATCACATAATAACATATCATTGGGCCTTTCTCACTACATTGGGCCCCACTCGGCATCGGACCGAAGTATGGCATCGGGCCCCACCCGACATCGGACCGACATCCGGCATCGAGTACTGCCCGACATCGAGCAAATATCGGTATACATATAAACATATCAAAAAATACATATAAACATAATCACATAACATAAATATAAAAACATTCCTCGGGCCTCGCCCGACATCGGACCGTAATCCGGAAACATATAAACATTCCTCGGGCTGTACCCGGTAACGGACCAAAGTTTGGAACTTATAAAACAAACATATGCAAGAATCACGAAGACATCAATCATACAAACATTGCTCAGGCTTTCCCCGACATTAGACTGAAGTCCAGAAACATATAAACCTACATCGGCCCTTGCTCGACATCGGACCTAAGTTGGAACATACTAGCATACATATACGGGCCGACATTAGTTCCTTCCACCCATTCATACAGGATGCAACTCACCTCGCAAAGTTGAATGCGGAATGTATGGGTAAGGAATCTCTCACAGCTACTCCAACGACTCCCCCACTGTCATTATCACAACAACACTTAGTCAAAATCCCATAATCCTTCTTGGGTAAAATGAGGATTTTACCCCCTAGTCTAATTTGGACCATAACCCAGGCCCAATTCCATCTAATCTTTCCAAGCCCACTAATGACCCACTAAAGGCCCACTAATGGACTAATTTTCTAAATTGGGCCCAATTCCTCAAATGGGCCTTCCCCTAACCCCAACAATGTCCCTGGCCCAATAACTGACTCCTGATGGCCCACTAAGACCCAAAAGCTAAGAATCCAAAGATTGGCCCAAACCGACGCCTACATGTCATGAAGTCCAAATCAATGAGTACGCAGGGCGTACTCCTCTATACGCTAAGCTTATAGGATGCATGGCTTGTACACTGTACTGTTGGGTTTTGAGTACTCTACCAGTCCTATGCTACACATACAACCCTAAAGCTTTGGATCTAAGTTTTCTCTAGTTATACATGCAATTTCATTTTTCTAAAGCATACACCCTAACTAGCATTTAGTTGGAGATAAACAACATAAAAATAGTTAGATGAATACCTCTTTATTGTAGCTTGTAGTTGTTGGCCTCTCAAAAGCTTAGCACCTCAAGTTTGAAGCTCAAACAAGTCACAAACACCATGAACAAGTGGAGGATAATGAGATAGAGGCTAGGAACCCCAAAAATGGCTAGGCTTACACCTTGGAGTACTAGTGGCCGATTTTGCAAGCTTAGGGGTTCAGTTTATAGTTTGGAATTCCTATGGTTCCAACTAATAACACCTAATTCACTTGGGCCTTTAATCCAACAACTCATTAGCCTTGTGGAATAGCTATTCATGGACTCTCAAAAAGATTTAGTCAAATCCTAATCAACATGGATCATTAGCCCAAACTATAAATATTACTGATTTACCTAATCAGTCCCCATAAATTTAATCAGTCCCCATAAATTTAATCAGTCTCTTTTTAACACTGAATTAATTCCAAATTAATTCTTGATCAATACCAATTAAATGATATGATTTCTCAATTAATATATTATTCTTATAATATATTAATAAATCACAGATAATCTCTTTCTCAAATATCCATCCTATCAACTTGGTATGGTGAAGGCAACCCGAAATGGACCATGCTACTCTCGGGTCAAGTGCATACCAATTATAGTCATGGGCTTAGACACCTAATCCAACATTCTCCCACTTGGATAAGTCTAATAGCTATAACTGCAAGTACGACTTAAAACCGACTAGCAATAGTAGCTCAAAAAAGCCATTGTCGAACTCTAACGCGTCCATTAGATAAGGTATCATATATTCCACAATTATACAAGATATCGTATGAAGTAAGACATGCATTATAATCATTCTCTCTGTTCATATGTTTTTTCCTGATTTCTGATTTATGACGACTTACTAATTGAGCAAATCAGATCAGTCCAGGCTTGGCCTAGCGCTTAGGGTGTCATCACTAAATCATCTAGGGGCCCACATATATTACTTTTATCCCATTTAGGTTAAAAGGAATGGATAAATTTCGTCTCATATGCTTGCTCTATTTACTCATCAAATCACACACAACAATACGTTTTATAACACAAAGTTACTGGTGCGTTTTACGTATCGTCAATGTGCAACAGACTTGAAAACTACAACTCATATGTCTCTGTTTCAATAATATAGGATATTATCATCTCACAATCACTCGTGATAAAATCCATGAAGTGATTTAGATGAGCGTGGGTTGAATCCAATACTCAAATCTTATTAAAGGAGTACTCATGAACACTACAACAAACTTGTGCTATGTCTAAACAATTAGACATCTACAGTCAGATTCATGACAGTCTTACCTCATTACATACTTCCAACGTATGATTGACTGTGGATGTTTGAATAATCTTTATTTTTCGGGAAGTAAAAAGATGCAAAGTGAAGCACAATAATAATTGAATCAAATATGGTCTCAATACTTTTGAATCTAAATATCACACTTAATATTTAATCACCATATTGATTACACGTTATTCATTGTATAATCTTTCGACTGATCAACTTAGTACTTGAATTAAAACAACAGTTATCCAATGCTCCAAGCATGCACACTTATGTTTGCCTACGGTCCTTACCTTGTGAAATAGATCAATTTAACACATTTCCAACGATGCTCATTTCACAAAATCCTAATCCTTATTACAAGTGTAAGAATACAAAATCCTTGCAGCTAATAGAATTCATTAGAGTCTAAACTTTTATGCAATGTTCCTTTTGTAATGTCTAGGCTCAAAAATCATAGAGACTTGGCCAATGATATTACAAAGTATTCCATTTAAGAATGTTACAAGAAAATTCCCAGGAATTAAAGTCTCGCATTCAAAGAGCATTCCTTGAACATCCTTCTTGCATTAAAGTTTCTAACTCACACAAAAAATCTTAATATCCAACTCCTATTATGGAAACATTTCCATAATTGCCATATGACTATCTATTGTAAATAGAATCATATCTATTCCGAATAATATCAATATGGTCCATCAATTACTATACCTCCAACTTTTCAAAGCAACCAATCTTCGGTGAACCTTAGATTGTCCTTGACAGTTGTTTAACAACTTTAGTCATATAAAGTTTTGGTCCTTTTTCCCTCTTAATGCGCTAAGCATTTGGAGAAATCAGAACAGGTGAATATTATAGCATATGCAATCGATCCTATATCCGAAGCATATGGGATGCGACTCATAATGTCTAACATAAAGACATGACACTAGCCCACTCTCTTGCAATAATATTTCCATATATAGAATTTCAAATGTTGAAACATTTCAAAATTACATTCATATATATATATATATATATATATATACATACATACTAAGTCCTATTAAAATTTCAAGCTATGCTTTTAGATTCGAAAGGCAGTATGACTCCCCTCTCCCTTAAATTTTACTATAGCGAAACAAATTATTTTCAAGACCAAAAATTTCATTTTTGATATAACGATTTAGAAAAACATTTATAAGAAAACGTCATCGAGACACATCATTTAATAAAACTATAATCACATGTCTCAAAACCATATCATAGAAATAGTAACATTGTCAAAGTATAATCCCAAGAATCTCATAACGCATAAATCTTTTGTGTGATGCGTTGCTACCGTGTCGGCTCCTTCCCCTTCGATTAAGAGGTACCTAAAACCAAAACTGAAAAGTGTAAGCATGAAGCTTAGTGAGTTCCCCCATTATACCACATACCATATAACCACATAATGCCAAGCATATCTAGGTGTTGGCATCCTCTTCGGTTACGTTCAACCGGTAACCTTCCTAGCATATTTGGGTGTTGGCCTCCCTTCGGTGTATTTGAACTGGTAATCGAGGACTATTTCACCCCTACCACTACCACATAATAATCTAGCATAACATAACAATTATATACTACTTAGCATATCTGGGTGCTGGCCTCCCCTTCGGTCTCTTTCAACCGGTAACCGGGGACTATTTCACCCCTACCACTACCACAGAATAACATAGCATACTGGCACATAAACATATTAGATAGTAGCATACCAAAAAATTATCATAAAGACAATAATCTCATCGATAATCACCTACTAGTGGGCCAAACATTGGTGCCTTAGACCCACTTCTACTGGATGGTAACTCACCTTAATGACGCTGGACTGTACTTAATTAGGAGATCAACTCCTCTCAACCTCCTACACATAACAACCTTCCTTAATTACCATTTCATAATCTTAACCCTCTTAAGGATCAACTCAGGCCAAAGTCAAAGTCAAGGTCAGCACCCTGGTCATATTCAACTTTTGGTCAAAGTCAACATCTAGTTGACTCAGCTCGTCGAGTTGGTCCACCAACTCGTCGAGTTCCATAATCCACAAAATACTGGAACTTCGATGCTAATCATCGAGTCTTTAAAGAACTCGTCGAGTTCTCCTTCATATAAAATCTTGGCCTTTTGCTCATGACTCGCTGAGCTCATCCTTGAACTCGTCGAGTCCTGCTTCATACAAGTTGAAGTGTTTAGTCCTTACCTCGCCGAGTTCTTCTTCATATAATTTGGACATTGCCTTGAACTCGCTGAGTTCATCCTTGAACTTGTCATGTTCTTTGATCTTTAATTCCATGTTTACATCCATCTTGTTGAGTCCTCTTCCAGACCTAAACAGATTGCTTTGAAACAGAAAAGGTTGGGGAACCATGACCCGACTCGCCGATTCATATGAACGAATTGTCGAGTGCCCCAAAGTCCATGACTATCCAGTCGATTTCAGTGGGGCTCAATGCATCCAAAACATTGATCTGACCTCCTAGGATCGGTATAGCACATGAAGCTACAAACTTTATGTGCATGCATGGGTTAACTAGCTCATAAGGACCGAAAATGAAGTCTATAAGGTTCATGGAACTCCCATGGCCATAAACTTGGGTCCTTTATGCCATAGGAACCCTTAAAGGTTCTAGATCTAAATATACAACCCCATTGATACACACACACCCAAAAAAGCTTCACCGGGACATAGAAAAGGTAGAGACTAGCCCCAAATAGAGATCTAAGAAATGATTAGTCAAGGTATCAACTTTATACCACAACTGAGATGGAAAATATGCCAAAACCTCTGGATCTACTTGCTTTCTCTTGATCTCCCAAACCTCCTCTTTCTTATGAAGCTTCAAAGACACACAAATGGCACAAAAATTCAAGAACACAAATGGGTTTATAGTTAGTATATCTTTTATGGGTTGATATACTCAGTTCACTATAAACAATGCTCTGATACCAATCTGTCACACCCCAAAACCAAGAACGGCGGAAACGTTCTGGGGCGGAGGACATCATCTTAAGTCTCACAACACAGTATAATAGTAAATAAGCAAACAACATCATCCGTTGCATTAAATATATAATTTTAATACATGTGTGTTCCGTACAGTAATAAACACCAAAAAGTAAATCAAAATAATAAGATGAGTCTTGGATGCGCTCCATCTTCTCAAAAGCTGGCCTCGGTACCTGTCTAATGACGACCTGAGAATACAAGTTCTTTTGAAAGAGTTTATCAGCATTAAGCTGGTGAGTTCATAAGTATTTTAGTGTCGGTGTTTGTATCAAAATGTTTGAACATGGTTTTAAGTATGAGTTTGTAAAAGGTATGTGGATGTTTGTAAAAGTTTGAATCTCTTAGAAGAACCTATATTTTCTATTAAAGTAGCCTTCTACCAAGGCGTCTTTGTTTTGTATGTTCATTTATTGTGTAATTTCCCAAGTGTAACTATCATTAACAAAATATAGTTTGTACATTAATGTCTAAGTGAAATAATCACTAAATATACGTAAAGGGTTAATTATTATAGTATTGTAGTGTTGTATTATAGGAACTACGGCTGTACTAACTACCTTAAACCGGATTTATATTAAGGTATCATGTGATTAATTGTACCATACTATCGACTGGGTAACAACGACTAATGTAGGTCGTAAACAGAAATGACGTTTGGCACCTGCAGACCTACAGGTCCGGCCGTATCTATCAGCAAGGTGTAGGATAGTCAATCCAGTATAGATCTATACGCAAAATCACGCTCTCCCTTCAAGAGACTCTGGCTACAACTCGGGCCATGACATTGAAGTCGTGCTCCGATATAGTGGATCACAATTGTTAACGTATTCATGTATATGTAATGTAATGTTACTCGTTCTAATATCGTTGTATGTGTTCTCTTTCTAGTATAGTTGTATATGTTCTCCTTCTAGTAGAGTTGTATATGTTGTTCTTCTAGTATAGTTGTATATGTTCTTCTTCTAGTATAGGTGTATATGTTCTCCTTCTAGTATAGTTGTATATGTTCTTCTTTTAGTATAGTTGTATATGTTCTTCTTCTAGTATAGCTGTATATGTTCTCCTTCTAGTATAGTTTTACATGTTCTTCTTCTAGTATAGTTGTATATGTTCTCATAGTAATAAGTACTGACTCATGAATGAACTGACTCGTTGATCTAGCAATAGTATAAGTATGATCTTGTGTTACACCGATGGTAACTTACAAATTATGTAACTGGTACGTATGAATATGGAAGAACTTTTATGACTATATATGTACACATGATATATAATTAATATTGAAACGACCTTCGGACGGCTATCCGATATCCCACCAGACCACATCCAAATAGAGGAAAAGGAAATAGGGTGTGCGGCCTTCCTTGTTGTGACTCCGTCGGTTCCCTGAAAGGAGTTCGGCTTTCATTTGGTGAAATCCTTGTAGGAGCACTCTCTCGAGCACACAGGGATTTCAGCAGGAATAGAGTTAATAAGGGTTCCACCTGTGCTGACATCAGTAGAGTGATACTGTGCCATGGCAGTTGCCACTGCTGCAGCTACGACAGCATTCAGGGCTGCAGTATCGATAATGTGAGGAGGAGGTGGTGGAGGTGCAGGGTTATTCCTGGGAGATTTGCGAGGAGGCATCTTTCAGCTATAAGTTTCTGAAGATAAACAAAATGGTAAGAATCAATTGAAAGTGGGGTGAGAGTGACATATGGACTAACTAACCATAGCACAACAGTTGAATGAGTGTATGAGATCACAACAAGGAAGATTAATAGGAAAACTCAAGCGTACAGATTTTTCCCACAGATTAGGTAGTTGTCAATTATACTGGTATTACTGATGTAATAAGTTCATGGAAAATCGACCTAACAGTAGGTCTTACTGTTGGATAAGGTCTCTAAGTCCATAACTATTTTTGGTATGTCCTTGACCCGACCCAGCATGGTCCATTTGGGTTGCATGGCACCATGCAATTGGATAGACTAAATGAGAGAATTAACACATATGGTTTATTAATATATTATAAGCTCTAATATATTAATAACATTATTTAATTATTTTGGTCAAGAATTAATTTTAGAATTAATTAAGTGATCGAAAGATAACTAATTAAATATATGGGTTGATTATGTAAATCATCCATAACTTATATAGTGGGCTAAGAGGCTCCATGGATAATCATGTTAGGTTAAACCCATTGGATGCTCCATGGAGTCTCCATGGGAGTTACAAACACATGGGTCATGGAAATAAAGAGTCATGACACATTAGGGTTTACATGGTGTAACCCTAGATGTGTCAACACTATATAAATGTCATGTGTTCTCCCAAAATTGGGACTACTAGTGAGACAAGAGGGCTTGGCCGATTTTAGTGTGTTATACATTCTCTCCAAGTTTACTTCATAGCATTTGGTGTTGTGTGAAGCATTTGAGGCATCACACTTGGGGTGCTAGGCTCACAAGGTTTCAAGGAACATTTACAACAGCAAGGTATGTAGTTCTATCTATTATTTTTGTTAAAGTTGTTCCCCATGTATGCTAGATAGGATCATAGCCTTGGAAATCAACTTTGCATGATAATTAGACAAACATAGATCCAAGGTTATTGGGGTTGCATGTACACTTAGGAAGTGTTAGAATGCTCAAAACCCATCAGTGGTATCAGAGACTAGGCTTGTTTGTTTGTTATTTGTGCTAAAAAGTTGAAAAAAGTCAAAAAAACTTGCTGTCTGCCTGATGAACTCGCCGAGTCCATGGGGGGACTCGCCGAGTTCACTTGTATCTTCAACCTACTCGCCGAGTATGTTCATGCACTCGGCGAGTAAGAGTGATAGAGTGCAGATTTTCGACATTTGCTGCTGGAAATGGACTAGAAACATTACCCTAAACTGTTTTGGTGTTACTAAACTTGTTTTAGATGGTGTAATGTTTGTTCTAATCCATTTACAATGGCATATATCAATTTTTCATAATTATATGTGTTCATATGGTTTTGAAATTTTGATATGGATATTCATGTTCTTGATCTTATGAATTTAGATGATCATAGGAATTACTTGTAACCTACTTGGTAGTTTAATTCTTGATCATAATGTGTTTTAATGGAGTCCATAACTTGTCCACAAGTTATGGAAATCCAAGAGTCATCCTTGAATTAAAACCATTAAAAGAACACAAGAGTTAGAAAAATGAAGAGTCTTCATTTTTATTACTCTATTTAACTCATAAGTTACAAGAAATGAAAAGTTTTGAAAGTTTACAAAACTTGAACTCAAGTTTTGGAACAAGTAAAGTCATATTAAAAACTTTAGTTCCAACCCATAGATTTTTAAAAGTTAAAATTCTACCCTTATACTTATATTATTATGATTTAATAATTCTATATATATGTGTATAAGAACAAAGTCGTCTTACCGCTAGTACGCCTCATTCATGAAGCCGGTCTATAAGGTGGGTATAAGGTTGTTGCCTGTAAAATGGCAACTTAATGGGTGTCCACTCTCACCCACCGCTTGCTTGACTGGTGGAGGGTCGTTAGCCGAACGGGTAAGACAAGGACTTATAAATTCTCATTAAAAGTATAATGATTATAAAGTAACTAAATGTATTATAAATTCCCAATCATAGTTACTTTAGGAAAAATGTGAATAAGGTGCTAATCCATGAAATTACACTTTGCACCTTGTTTATGTCGTTGGTGGAGCGTGTGTGTTTTACCGGCACACTAACTTGGACTTAACAAGGAATGAAAAGGGTGACTTAAGGTTTTTCATGAGGTCGGAAGGAGCGCGTGTGGTTTACCGGCACTACGATTAAGTGAAAAACATTAAGGGTACCAAGTAATTTGCATGGTCACTTCACACCTTGTATTGTGATCCTCGGTATCCCAGTCACAAAACTTGAAGGGTACACTCGAGATTGAAACATGGCATTCAAAAGTTCAATGAATCTCAAAGAATCTAGGAATCTCAAAAAGCCAAATAAAAACCTAATAATTTATATTTCGTTTTCATGGTGGAAATTGGTGAATCGTCATTCACCTACCTTGCAAATATGTTCTAACTTGGATTACGGCATCCCTCTTCTAGGTTATAATATATTGTGATTGGATCCTAGCCTTAATACTACATTTGGGTGTTTTATTAAGGACTATCCCAATATCTAAACTAAAACTTTTCCTTCTTTTCAGATGTCTTCCAACAATGCTACTCCTGGCTCAAACCCTACAGGCTCCTTCTCTCTCATGAACCTTTGTGGGATAGTCATCTTTGATGGATCTAACTTTACTGATTGGATCAGAAACATCAGGATGGTCACTTGTTACGAGAACAAGGAATATGTTCTTGACAAGGAGCTCAAGGTGCCTGAGCCAACTACTACTCCTGAGGAGTTTGCTGAATATGAGGCACATGAAAGAGATGCTACCAAAGTGGCATGTATCATGATGGCCACCATGACAGCTGAGCTCCAAAAGTCCTATGAGGACTAATATCCTTTTAAGATGCACCAGGATTTGATGGACCACTACTATCAGAGTGCTCGTCAAGAGCGATATGAAATCATCTCCTCTATGATCACAACCCGAATGAAAGATGGCGAACCCATCACAAGCCACATGCAGAAAATGCAAAGGTATGTGGATCGATTGATGAAGTTGAATGTGAACTTCCCGGAGGAGTTAGCAATAGATATTATTTTGCACTCCTTACCTTCATGTTATGATCAATTCCGCATGACATACCACATGAATAAGGAGGAAGTTACACTGAGCAAACTTCAGGGACTCCTAAAGACCGCATAATCAGGTCTTGAAGGGTACCAAGGGTAAGACCCTTGATGGCTCCTTTTCTAGCAGAACCAAGAAAGGTTTCGTTACACTTTGTTCTGATCCCAAAGAGGCTGAATGCTTCTACTGCCATGAAAAGGCGCACTGGAAGCCTAACTGCCCAAAGTACCAGCAAGATTTGAAGGATGGGAAAGTCAAACCCAACCATGCAGGTATTTACACAATCTCATCTAATAATTCACTCTATTCTAACTCTTGGGTCCTTGATACCGGTTACGGTATTCGTATTTGTTCTGAAATGCAGGGACTTAGAAGAAGTGAGAATGTGGAGCATGGAAAGATAAACTTGATCATGGGGAATAGGAAAGTTTCACCTGTCACCAAGATTGGAGTTTATACTTTTTTGGTTAGTGGTGGATTTACTTTAGATTTGAATAAATGTTGTTACTCGTCAGAAATGGCAAGAAATGTTATTTCCCTTCATGCTTTGTATAAACAAGGTTTTACCTTTTCTTTTGATAATGAAACTGGTGGAATAAATGCTTTCTTTAATAATATGTTTTATTTTAAAGCATTACCTTGTGATGGTGTGTATGAAGCTGTGTCTGTTGTACATAACTTAGGAAATAATGTATTGTGTATTGATTCTTCTAATAGTAATAACTTGGATAAAGCATCATTATGGCATTGTCGTCTTGGGCATATAAGCAAGAAACACATATGCCAACTCCAAAAGGATGGAGTCTTGGAGTCATTTGACCTAAGGTCAGATGATAGTTCGAATCATGCTTGCTTGGAAAAATGACAAAGTCACCCTTCACTAGTTCGTGTGAGAGGGGTGAAGGTTTGTTGGATCTTGTACACACGGATGTGTGTGGACCCTTCAAACATGCCACAAGGGATGCTAATCGTTATTACGTGACTTTTACGGATGATTATAGTAGATATGGATATGTCTACTTAATCAAGCATAAGTCAGAGACTTAATTTTGAAAGGTTTAAAGAGTTTAAATAGGAAGTCGAGAATCAATTGGGCAGGAACATTAAGATGCTTCAATCTGATCGAGGTGGTGAGTATCTTAGTACTGAGTTCCTCGATTATCTGAGGGAATGTGGGATTGTCTCACAATTGACACCTCCCAGGACACCACAGTTGAATGGTGTAGCTGAGAGGCATAATCGAACCTTGTTGGACATGGTTCGTTCCATGATGAGTCGAGCTACGCTACCAATCGCATTTTGGGGGTATGCCTTAAAGACTTCCACCCATATCCTTAATCTCGTCCCTACAAAGAAGGTTGCCAAAACACCTCACGAGATGTGGACTGGAAAAATTCCTAGTGTAGCCCATATCAAAGTTTGGGGTTGCGAGGCTTTTGTGAGACGCGAGACTCATGACAAGCTCGAACCTCGGAGCGAGAAGTGTATTTTCATCGGCTACCCACAAAAATCCTTTGGTTACCTCTTCTACAGACCTAGTGAGAATGTGGTGTTTGTAGCAAGGAGGGCTGTCTTTCCAGAGAGAGAGAGAGAGAGAGAGAGAGAGAGTTCATAATCCAAGGAGACAGTGGGAGGATAATTGACCTTGAAGAACTTCAAGAGTCAAGTGGTGAAGGAACCTCAAACCCTAGCAGTCAACTTGAAGAGGAACCTCCTGTTGATCCGATTATACCTCCAGTTGTACCTCTGAGGCGTTCCACAAGGGTTAGGAATGTACCTGAGCATTACTATGGCTTTCATATTACTGCGGAGGGTGAGACACTTATTAGTGATGTGACACTAGTAGGTCTAGGTGAACCTAACAGCTATGCGGAAGCCATGGCAGGCCCTGAGTCTGCTAAATGGAAAGAGGCAATGGATACCGAGATACAATCCATGTATGACAATCAGGTCTGGAACTTGGTTGAGAATGTACCAGGTCGTAAGACTGTAGGGTGCAAATGGATCTTCAAGAAAAAGACCGACATGGATGGTAACGTACACACTTATAAGGCTCGACTGGTAGCAGAGGGCTTCTCTGAAACTCCTGGAGTGGATTATGATGAAACCTTTTCTCCAGTAGCCAAGATTAAGTCTATTAGGGTATTGTTAGCCATAGTTGCATTTCATGATTATGAAATATGGCAAATGAATGTCAAAATCGCTTTCCATAATGAAAAGTTGGCTGAGGAGGTTTACATGAATCAGCCATAAGGTTTTGTCTGCACAGAGTTCCCTAATAGAGTGTGTAAGCTTGAGAAATCCATCTATGGATTAAAGCAAGCACCTCACAGATGGAATCTTTGCTTTGATAAGAAAGTCAAAGAGTTTGGCTTCTCTAGGAGCGAAGATGAATCTTGTGTATATGTCAAGGCTAGTGGGAGTATAGTTAGATTTTTTGTACTATATGTGGATGACATACTACTCATAGGAAATGACGTCCCAACTCTGCAGGAAGTTAAGTCCCGGCTTGGGATGTGTTTTGCTATGAAGGACCTAGGAGAAGCTGCCTATATTCTAGGGATAAGGATCTTGAGAAACCGGAGTAAAAGACTAATTGGACTTAGTCAGAGTACATACTTGGATAAGGTGCTGAAGAGATTCAGCATGCAAGATTCCATGAAAGGAGAGTTACCCATCCAAAGTAACAGTAGACTGAGTAAGACTCAGAGCCCGAGTATTGAGGATGAGATAGCAGAAATGAGTCGGATACCTTATGCTTCGGCAGTAGGCTCGATCATGTATGCTATGACATGTACTCGTCCTGATGTAGCCTTTGCTTTAAGCATGGTTAGCAGGTATCTGGGGAATCCTGGTAAGGCTCACTAGACAGCGGTAAAGAACATTCTCAAGTACCTGCGGAGGACTAAGGACTGGGTCCTTACCCTCGGTGGGAGCGATGACTTGAGAGTTGTAGGGTATAGTGATGCTAGTTTCCAGACTGATAGGGATAATTTCCGCTCTCAGTCGGGCTGGGTCTTTACCTTAAATGGAGGAGCAAGCTCTTGGAAAAAAAGTTCCAAGCAGGAGACAGTGGCTGATTCAACTTGCGAATCAGAGTATATAGCGGCAAGCAAAGAGGCAAAAGAGGCTATGTGGCTAAAGAACTTCATTGGAGACCTTGGAGTCGTACCAGCTATATCGGAGCCTATAGAGATTTTATGTGACAGTGAAAGTGCAGTTGCCTTAGCAAAGGAACCAAGGGATCATGGGAGATCCAGACACATTGACAGAAAATATCATTTCATCAGACATCGTATTGAAGAAGGACTTCTCGTGGCAAAGAGAGTATCATTGGATGAGAACCCGGCAGATCCCCTCACGAAGGGGCTGGGTAGGGTTAAGCATCTCCAGCATGCTAGGAGCATAGGGTTGAAGGATGATATTAGTTTTAGTAGTTAGATAACTTTGAAATTTGTAAAATGTAATTGACATTTGATGATGAATAAAAGTTGTGTTTATTTATGAGTAAAGTGTTACTATCTTTTGTCAATCGTTTACTATATTTCTTTTGCATGTTTGGACTTCCAGAATAGTCATTTTGTTTTACATATTATTCAAATTATCCACAGTCAGTCATATGTTGGAAGTAGATATGAAGTAAGACTGTCGTGAGTTGATTGTAGAGGTCTAAGGTGTTGGACATGGCCTCAACACTCATGAGTGCTCATAAGTTCTGAGTATTGGATTCAACCCACGCTCGCTGGCATCACTTCATGGAATTTTATCTCGAGTGATCGCGAGACGGTAATATCATATAAGTCTTCAAACCTAGAGATATGACTTGTTAACTATGAGTTAGTTATGCATTGAACGTATGAAACCGCATTGGTAACTCGATGTTATAAAACGTGCATTTGTGTGTAATTTAACAAGTAGTAGAACAAGCATATGAGTCGAAGTTTATCTGTTCCTTCTTGGATTAGAAGCTGATATCTGGGCCCCTCGATGATTTTGTTTTGACCTATGTACCGGGCCCGATCAGAATTAAGTTGATGTGTTCAATTGAGTTCTTTGGCAAAAAAATCAGAAATCGGGAAACAAACTGCTGGACAATAAGTAAGACATTGTTCCATGTATTTGTCCGACTGATATCTAGAACATAGGATTATATGATCCCTTATCTTAAATAGCATACCATCATCTTCTTAGTTCCGAGAAACCTTGAAAAAAGCTACGATTGCCAATTGGTTCCTGAAGTCATACTTGCAGTTATAGTTATTAGACTTATCCAAGTGGGAGACTGTTGGATAAGGCGTCTAAGTCCATAACTATTTCTGGTATGTCCTTGACCCGACCCGGCATGGTTCATTTGGGTTGCATGGCACCATGCAATTGGATAGACTAAATGAGAGAATTAACACATCTGGTTTATTAATATATTATTAGCTCTAATATATTAATAATATTATTTAATTAGTTTGGTCAAGAATTAATTTTAGAATTAATTAAGTGATCAAAAGATAACTAATTAAATATATGGGTTGATTATGTAAATCATCCATAACTTATATAGTGGGCTAAGAGGCTCCATGGATAATCAAGTTGGGTTAAACCCATTGGATGCTCCATGGAGGCTCCATGGGAGTTACAAACCCATGGGTCATGGAAATGAAGAGTCATGACACATTAGGGTTTACATGGTGTAACCCTAGATGTGTCAACATTATATAAAAGTCATGTGTTCTCCCAAAATCGGGACTACGAGTGAGACAAGAGGGCTTGGCCGATTTTAGTGTGTTATACATTCTCTCCAAGTTTACTTCATAGCATTTGGTGTTGTGTGAAGCATTTGAGGCATCACACTTGGGGTGCTAGGCTCACAAGGTTTCAAGGAACATTTCCAACCACAAGGTATGTAGTTCTATCTATTATTTATGTTAAAATTGTTCCCCATGTATGCTAGATCGGATCATAGCCTTGGAAATCAACTTTGCATGATAATTGGACAAACATAGATCCAAGGTTATTACGGTTGCATGTACACTTAGGAAGTGTTAGAATGCTCAAAACCCATCACTTACATCATACCATACGGAAAGTTTGACAGTTCCTAGATTCCTGATTAGAGTATTGATAGTTAGGAATATTTTATAGACAAGTGCTACTTAGAGCACAGATATTAAAGGATAATCATTAACCAAAAGATAAAGATGTACTAGACATCTTCTAATGGCGATGGGAATTTCTCAGGCGAACCCTGAGGACTGTCACTTGATGAAACACCTCTTGAAGGTGTCGCTCATGAGCCCTCTGACGGGCTCGAAGTTCCATGACTTCGGCTCAAGAGGCAGCCAGCTGTTGCTGCAGGGTCTCATTGGTCCTACTGGTCTGTTCCATTTCTTCTTCCAGACGGCGGATGCGGACTGTGTTGACACCAGAGTTGGCATCAATCTCCATGACTCGATCGATAGCTGCTCGACCTTGTTCACCATTACGAGCTATCCTGCGGATAATGACGGGCAGAGCTCGATCCGCAGAGCCACCTTCGCTGAGGTTGTAATAGCTTCAGTCCCCAAAGTAAGGTAAGGGTTGACCCTATTCATCACTCCAGCAATTCAAGTTGGTTGCCCATAAAAGTGTAGGACCTGGAAAAGCTGGTCGGGGGTTGTTGATTGGGACTTGACCTACTGGCGGTAGGTTGTTGAGTTCAGGCTCAGAGTCGGATCCATTAGAAAAGCCTTCTGCGAGGTGATCATACAAAGGGATTGGATGCTCATCTTCGGGCTCTTCTTTGATCCACCCAGCATAGCCTTCATTTGGAAAGTACGGGTCGCCATGATGGAATCCAGCCATTTAATCTATGCGAGAAGAGATGTATAAGAATCTAGTGTTTAAATAACTTGTAGTAGCACAAAATACTCCTATAATATTTTAAGTTTAGGTTCTACGGTTCTCCTTCTGGTATTGTTGGTATGTTTTTAGACTTGTTAACATATCACAACCCTTCTAGGGCATATGCTAATCACTCCTCGGACCAGCATAGTTGATCAGGCTATGCCATTCCCAGGACTGACCATACATCCCCGGGCTCACTTGTGATATTTAACAATCGTAATACTTTTGATCTTGTCATTGTGACACTGATTTTAGTATGAATGCAGACTAGTATACTTAATTAAATATTTTAATATTTAAAGTATAGACTTTTGGTCAGAGTGTTTTAATCCCAAATGGGTTTATAGTTAGTATATCTTTTATGGGTTGATATACTCAATTCAATATAAACAATGCTCTGATACCAATCTGTCACACCCCAAAACCAAGAACGGCGGAAACGTTTTGGGGCGGAGGACGTCATGTAAAGTATCACAACACAGTATAACAGTAAATAAGCAAACAACATCATCCATTGCATTAAATATATAACTTTAATACAAGTGTGTTCCGTACAGTTATAGACATCAAAAAGTAAATCAAAATAATAAGATGAGTCTTGGATGCGCTCCATCTTCTCAAAAGCTGGCCTCGGTACCTGTCTACTAACGACCTGAGAATACAAGTTATTTTGAAAGAGTTTATCAGCATTAAGCTGGTGAGTTCATAAGTATTTTAGTGTCGGTGTTTGTATCAAAACGTTTGAACATGGTTTTAAGTATGAGTTTGTAAAAGGTATGTGAATGTTTGTAAGTGTTTGTAAAACTTTGAATCTCTTAGAAAAACCTATATTTTCTATTAAAGTAGCCTTCTACCAAGGCGTATTTGTTTTGTATGTTCGTTTATTGTGTAATTTCCCAAGTGTAACTATCATTAACAAAATATAGTTTGTACATTAATGTCTAAGTGAAATAATCACTAAATATACATAAAGGGTAAATTATTGTGGTACTCTAGTGTTGTATTATAGGAACTAATACTGTACTAACTACCTTAAACCGGATTTATATTAAGGTATCATGTGATTAATTGTACCATACTATCGACTGGGTAACAACAACTAATGTAGGTCGTAAACAGAAATGACGTTTGGCACCTGCAGACCTACAGGTCCGGCCGTATCTATCAGCAAGGTGTAGGATAGTCAATCCAGTATAGATCTATACGCAAACTCACGCTCTCCCTTCAAGAGACTCTGTCTATAACTCGGGCCGACATTGAAGTCATGCTCCGATACAGTGGATCACAATTGTTAACGTATTCATGTATATGTAATGTAATGTTACTCGTTCTAGTATCGTTGTATATATTCTCTTTCTAGTATAGTTGTATATGTTCTCCTTCTAGTATAGTTGTATATGTTCTTCTTCTAGTATAGTTGTATATGTTCTTCTTCTAGTATAGTTGTATATGTTCTCCTTCTAGTATAGTTGTATATGTTCTTCTTCTAGTATAGTTGTATATGTTCTTCTTCTAGTATAGTTGTATATGTTCTCCTTCTAGTATAGTTGTATATGTTCTTCTTCTAGTATATTTGTATATGCTCTCATAGTAATAAGTACTGACTCATGAATGAACTGACTCATGGATCTAGCAATAGTATAAGTATGATCCTGTGTTACCCCGATGGTAACTTACTAATGATGTAACTAGTACGTATGAATATGGAAGAACTTTTATGACTATATATGTACACATGATATATAATTAATATTGAAACGACCTTCGGACGGCTATCCGATATCCCACCAGACCACATCCAAATCGAGGAAAAGGAAATAGGGCGTGCAGCCTTCCTAAGCCTTTTAAACATTGCTTATATAACTATATATACGGGCATGCAATTTATAATAAGTATAACAAAGGTTAAGTAAAAGCATCGGATAAGTAAAAGAGTTTGTAAAGCAGTTTGAAGTAAAACAGTTTGATAAACAGTTTGAATAGTAATAAAATCATTGGTTTTGTAGGTATTAATCACATGTGATTGATGTAATAAATATAAGTATTCAACTTGTATTCCCCCCTGTTAAAGCACTTACAACATTTAAAAGTATTTCAAAGGTTATTTAAAGGGGTATGAACTCACTTGTGGCGAGTGGATGGGATTGAAGTGTTGGGTACGGTGCTAGGTGACAAATGAAGACTTGTACACACGCACAAGCCTAGTTATCATATAATGAACATATATATAACTAATTAGCCAATTTATAACTAATAAATTAAGTTGGGACACCCTAGAACATGAAAACACTTTGTTTCAAGTGTTAAAAATCACACAGATTGCATCCGAGTGTTGATAGGGCAAAGCTAGTGTGTTTGGAGTTCAAGGGTAAACTCCCTTGGATTTTACGGTTTTGATGGTCAAGACCAAGGGAGTTTACGGTAGTAAACTCTAGAGTTTATGGTCGTAAACTCTAGTCTTAATGACCAAGTTTTGTTTTGTGGTTTAGCAAGCCTATTGAAGCATTTCTACTAAGTGGTTTGGCCTTTGGAAGGGACTAGGACCTCAAAAACACTCCTTGGAGGAGTTTACGGTCTCATTGACTTTTCCCTTTGGGTTTACTACCGTAAACCCTCATGGAGAAGGGTATAGCCATGTTTTCAAGTCCTTAACACTACTAGGTAAGTGTATAAGCTAGGTTCTAAGTCTAAGGAGGGAAAATGACCAACTTAAACCCACTCTTGGGTGTTTACGGTTTTGGGAGATCCCCAAACCATAAACACCTATAATTGTTAGTTTTTGATGTTTTTCAAGGTTTAAACACAATAAGGAAAGGTTTAAACATGTCAAGGATGGTTTATACATCAACTAAGACTTAGATTAGAGGCTTAGGCACACTTTGGTGTCATTTATGGTGTTTACGGTCCAAGCATCTCCTTGGACCGTGAACACCTCTAGCCTTGTGTTCTTGACATAATTTTTTGATGTTCAAATGTAATACTAGCTTAAAATCACTCAAGGATGGAAGCACTTACTGTTAGAAGGCTTGATTTGAGCTAAATGGCCAAGAACACTTAGTGTGTGTGTTCTTGGTGTTCTTGGTGTTTTGGAAATCTAGTCAAAATACACATATGAGTGGATGATTAGATGTATAAACACTGGATTAAGTGTTTTACTAACTTAAAATGGTTAGAACACTTACAATATTGAAGGTTTGGAATCAAAACTAGGATGATACTTGAAAGAGTTCTTGGAGTTTACTCTTTTGTGAACTTGGGGAGTAAACACAAATAACTAACTTTTGGGGAGTAAACTCATATATAGGTGTGAGTTTACGGTTTTTGGGTGAATTTTCAACCCAAACATAAATGTTTGGTCGGGAATTTCTAAGACACGAGGTGTTTGCGGTTTTTGAAATTTAAAACCCGAGGTGGCACTTTCTTTCACCCGTTCGTTTAGAAAAATACAAAAATAATCAAACGAACTTTATATTTCTAAAAAAATAAGAAATAATTACATGAACTTATGATACGAAGTGGTTGACTTTTAGGGTTTGACCGATTGGAAATTTTGGGTTGTCACATTATAGACTTCGTCCTTGAAGTCTGTTGCTGCATCCGGAAAAGGCTCGGGGTAGTGCTCTCTGATCTCGTCCTGCGGTTCCCAGATCCATTATGAGCCCTTGCGATGTTGCCATTTCACCTTCACCAGCTTAAGCCTCTTGTTCCTTAGATCCTTTGACTTCCTGTTGTGGATAGCTATCGGTCGCTCAATGTAGTTCAGGCTGTCATCCACCTGAATATCCTCTAGAGGCACCACTGTAGAGTCGTCTACCAAACACTTCCGTAGCTGGGAGACGCGAAAGGTATTGTGAATCTGGCTGAGCTCGGCTGGCAGCTCCAGCCGATACACCACCTTGCCCACCCGAGTTGTAACCCTGAAAGGAACGATATACTTGATGCCTAACTTGCCCCTCCTCCTGAACTAGATGACACCTTTCGAAGGTGACACCTTTAGGAGGACCATATCCCCCAACCTGGAACTCCAGGTCCGAAGGGCGCTTGTCTGCATAACTTTTCTGCTGACTCTGAGTAGTTTGAAGCCTTCTCTGGACCTACTGAATCCTTTCCGTCGTCTTGAATACCACTTCGGTACTACCCATGACCCTTTGTCCAACCTCTCCCAACATATCAGGGTCCTGCACTTCCTACCGTATAACATTTCGAAGGGAGGACGGTCAATACTCGCATGGTACCTATTATTGTAGGAAAACTCTACCAACGGAAGGTAGGTATCCCAGTTACCACCAAAGTCTAAAACGCATGCCCGTAGCATATCCTGCAAATTTTGGATGGTCCGCTCGCTCTGACCATCTGTCTGTGGGAGAAAAGCGATGTTGAAGTGTATACGAGTTCCCAACTCGTAGTGGAAATTCTTCCAGAACCTGGAAGTGAATCGTACGTATCGGATGGAAATCACGGAAACTGGCACTCCGTGTTGTGCTACTACCTATGGGATGTAGATGTCAGTCAGCTTCTCGGCCGAAATGCTCTCTTAGATCAGGATGAAATGGGCACTCTTGGTCAACCGATCGACGATGACCCAAATCGAGTCTACTCCCCATGCAGTCCTGGGAAGATTGGTGATGAGATCCATAGTAATATCCTCCCATTTCCAAATAGGGATATCCAACGATTATGTCTTGCCGTGAGGCCTCTGGTGGTCGGCCTTGAACTTCTTGCAGGTTAGGCATCTCTCGACGTACTAGGCTACATTCTGCTTCATGCAGGGTCACTAGTCATCAGGATGAAGATATATGTACATCTTTTTCGCCCCGGGATGGATATAAAACCGGTATTTATGGGCCTTATGCATCAAAATCTTTCGTACTCCGCCCTAGTACGGAACCCAGACCTTCCCGTGCAGGGTCAGCAGCCCCCAGCTATCATAATCAAACGAGAGCACCTGGCCTATGATCTGCTCACACTTCTAGTGCTCCTCCTTCATGCCCTCAACCCGCACCTCTCGGATTCACTGCAATAGTGGAGGCACTGCCTTCTTCCTCAAGAAAATGTCTCTGATTGGCGCTTCCTTGCGACTAAGCACGTCTGCCATAACTTTGGCCTTCCCCAGGTGGTAGAGGATGTAATAATCGTAATCCTTCACCACATCTAGCCACTGACGCTGCCTCATTTTAGATTCGGCTGATCCATGAGGTACCTCAAACTCTTATGGTCCATGTATATGGTACATCGGAACCCATACAGTTAATACCACCAAATCATGAGGGTGAAAACAACTGCCACAAACTCTAGGTTGTGTGTCGGGTAGTTCGCCTCGTGAGGCTTCAGCTGCCACGAGGCGTAGGCGATAACATGCCCCCTCTACATCAGTATCGCGCCCAAACCTGAAATGGACGCATCACAGTACACTACAAAATCCTCAACGCCCTTTGGCGGGGCTAGGATTGGCACGTCGCACAACCTCTCATGTCTCAGACGCTACCGGCTGCTTAGGTCCCCAATGAAAGACCACAAATTTCTTCGTCAACCGGGTCAAGGCTACGACTATCTTGGTGAAGTTCTTAATGAATCTCCAGTAATAGCCTACTAATCCAAGGAATCTCTAAATCTCAGATGGAGACTTCGGAACCTACTATCTCATCACGGTCTCAACTTTGGCTGGGTCGACCAAAATATCGTTCTGGTTGACAAGATGCCCAAGAAATTGCACCTCACGCAACCAGTACTCACACTTGGAAAACTTGGAGAACAAGCTCACCCTCCTCAGGGTATCCAAAACCTCTCGCAAGTGCTCCTCATGATGCTCTTGCATGTTGGAGTAAACCATGATATCATAAATGAAAACTATCACATACCGATCCAACATCATTCTGTATACGTGGCTCCTTAGGTCCATGAACGCAGCTGGAGCATTGGTGAGCCTGAAGGGCAAAACCTCGAACTTGTAGTGGCCATAGCGAGTCCCGAGAGCAGTATTATATACATCCTCATCTTTGACCCTCACCTAATGTTAGCATGAGAGTAAATCTTTCTTGGAAAACCAAGATTCCCGCTGAGGATGGTCGAAGAGATCATCAATCCTTGGGAGTGGGTAATGGTTGTTCAACGTTACCTTGTTCAGCGCTCGGTAATCTATACATATCTGATGCGACCCGCCCTTCTTCTTCACAAAAATGATCGGGGCTCCCCAGGGTGAACTGCTCGGCCTAATGAATCTCTTGTCTAACAGTTCCTGCAGTTGTGTAGACAACTCCTGCATCTTAGGATGAGCCAACCGATATGGTGGCTTTGCTATCGGAGCCGCACCAGAGACCAGATCGATCCCGAACTCTACCTACCTCTATAGAGTTATCCCAGGAAGCTCCTCTGGGAATACATCCGTGTACTCTCGCACCACTGGTACATCAGTCATGGTTGCATTCCTCGCCTCTCGGGTATCCGTAACCTAGGCGACATACCCCGCGTAACCTTGCTGTAGATAGTGCCTAGCCCTTCCTTCTGAACACATAGCTGGTCCACGCAGCGGTCTCTCGCCCTGAATCACCATCTCCTCCCCGCTTGGGGTCCTGACCCGTACCAACTGCTGTGCACAGTTGATCACTATCCCATTAGGGCTCAACCGGTCCATGCCTATGATAACCTTTTTCTCAAGCAACGGAATGAGAACCATGTCTACTAGGTAGCGATCCTCATGTTCTCAAGCAGCCTCTGATTCCCGTACTGATCGGTTGTCCGCAATACTGACCTCTAGAGGGCAATCCAACATGTCTAATGACTCAGGGAACCTCTTGCTAAGTGCAAGAGAAACAAATGATCGGGTAGCCCCCAAATAGAACAAAACCTAGACTGGGATACCGTTCACATGGAACGATCGTAAACAAACCATATAAAACATATACATAATTTTTTAAACGACATATAATAAGAGACAGGGTGAAGAAAACATACCTGTCACCACATCCGATGCGGCACGCACCTCCTCAGTGGTCAGTTGGAAGTCTCGGCTCCAAACCGCTGGAGCATCTATCTTGCCTTGTAACCCATCCGTGATCCACATGGTTGATGGAGCTGGCGCCGCCACTGGCGCTCCTGATAACAATCGAGGGTAGTTGGCCTTCTTGTGGCCCTTTTCATTGCAATGAAAGCAATTCAGGTCTGATGTCTGAAGGGTGTGGTGGGGGCAGTACAATCCCTGCCAAAGTGTTGGAGCTTGCCGCACTTACAGCAGCCCGGTCCCCCCTAATTTGCACACTCCCACGTGTGCGTATCCGCATTTCCCATAGCGGCCCCGAACCTGCTAGCCGTTCAATCTCCCTCTCCATCGCCCTTGCAATCATGTCATCCAATGTCGGACATGCCAGATAGCATGTTTCCAAATGTAAGCTCTTAATATGTCATGATAAAGGGTCTTCTGCATCTCCTCATCCCCTGCATACTGAGGCACCAATATGGCCCTCTCCCGAAACTTGGCGATAATATCCGCCGTTGTCTCTGTATTCAGTCTTATGTCAAGAAACTCCCTGACCAGCTGTCGAAGCTCCACAACTGATGCGAACTCGACCCTGAACCTGGTCACAAAACCCGAGAAAGTCATGGCCTCAATGGTTGAGGCTCCCAGTGAATCACCAACTAACTCCCACCAATCTCTAGCTCTATCCCTTAAAAATCCTACAACATACCGGACCTTCGACCCCTCAGGGTAGAAGCTTGTCAACTAGGCAGACTCCGTCTGCGATCAACCTCCTCACAACAATGGGGTCCTTCACCGCGTGGTAGTCCAGCGCACTACATCCCCTGAAATCTTTAAAGGAGAGTGTGGGTGTCCCTACTTGGCCAGATGCCACGTCGCTCCTAAACCGCTAGAGGCGATCCTAGATCAGCTCGAGGATCCCTTTCTTGATTGACCCAAAAATCACCGGGGTCGACTCGAGGATGCCTCTCCTGATCTCAGATGCGATGAACTCGCATAGTCCCTCATCAACGGGCTCGGAACTTAAACCCGAACCTGATCCCGATCCTCCTACTCCATGACACGTAATCACCACTATTCTGAAACAAAATACATAGGTGTCAGGGTTATACATAATCTTGATAGGTCTTACATACTCTACAAGTTCCCTGGTTCCATCTCGGCCCTCCCTGATTCGAGTACGGATCCTCTGTTTTCAGTAGTACGAGCCCATAAAACCTTCCACATTTTTCCGTACTTTCCTCAAGGATTGCTTCGACTTCACCAAGTTCCTTATACTGCTACAACTTGCTTCTCTAATCTCATCCTAGGCTTACCCTAGGGCAACTCCTCCAACCCACTCTCCGCCATCAGCTGCATAAGAAATCCCTGTCATCTCCCCCTAACTGGATCGCAAATACCATTACGTATTACTACGAAGAGATAACTCTTTGAGTGAGAGGTCTCTCCCTACAACGGTTAGACTCAAACGAGATCTACGAAATGGGGCTAAACTTAACCCTCTGACACTATTTAGTCCTTGTAATATGTAACTTAGCGTATTCGTTTACTAGTTAATTAAAGATAATTATAACTCCTAATAGCACAAAGCAAGTAACATTCAAGCATTGAGTAACCCAAACCAAGCATTTCCTATCCAGGCTATCATATCGCTGACTACTAAGTATTATCATGTAGCTCAATAAGCACATACAACAGGCATACCAGACATCTTCTTAGATCCTTAGCCCCATTCTAGCATGCAGTTCTCATACACATATAGTAGGCACAAAAGCATCATTCCTAGATCCTTAGCCCTAATCTTGCATGTAGTTCTCATAATTATATCATATCATCTCATAACATAAGACATATGGGTATCTTGGGGAAAACTTACTTGAGCTTGGCCGGTTGCACGCATCACACACCTTCTTCTTTCTCAAAACTCTTTACTTTAACTTTTGGAAAAAACTATTTTTCTTGTGAAAATATTTCAAACCCTTGATTTGAGTCCAGACACCCTCAAATGTGTGTCTGAATCCCTCAAACCAAGGCTCTGATACCAACTTGTAATATCCCAATTTTCAATACCACAAATTTCATTTTTGATATAACGATTTACAAAAACATTTATAAGAAAACATCATCGAATCACATCATTTCATAAAACCATAATCACATGTCTCAAAACCATATCATAAAAATAGTAACATTGTTAGAGTACAATCCCAAAAATCTCATAATGCAGAAATCTTGTGTGTGATGCGCTGCTACCGTGTCGGCTCTTTCCCCTTTGATGAAGAGGTACCTAAAAACAAAACCAAAAACTATAAGCATGAAGCTTAGTGAGTTCCCCCGTCATACCGCATATCATATAATCACATAGTGCCAAGCATATCTGGGTGCTAGCCTCCCCTTCGGTCTCTTTCAACCGATAACCTTCCTAGCATATCTGGGTGCTGGCCTCCCTTTTAGTCTCTTTCAACCGGTAAACGGGGACTATTTCACCCCTACCACTACCAGATAGTAATCTAGCATTGCAGAGCAATCATACAATGCCTAGCATATCTGGGTGTTGGCCTCCCCTTCGGTCTCTTTCAACCGTACTGGGGACTATTTCACCCCTACCACTACCATTGAATAACATAGCATACTGACACATAAACATATCAGATAGTGGCGTACAATAAAATTATCACAAAGACAATAATTTCATCTATAATCACGTACTAGTGGGCCAACATTGGTGCTTTAGACCCAATTCTACTGGAAGGTACCTCACATCAATGACGTGAAGTGTCTGCACTTTACTTGATGCTAGGATCAACTCCTGTAAACCTCCTACACATAACAACCTTCCTCAATTACCATTTCATAATGTTAACCCTTTCAAGGATCAACTCAGGTCAAAGTCAAAATCAAGGTCAACACCCTCGTCAAAGTCAACTTTTGGTCAAAGTCAACATTTGGTTGATTCAGCTCACCGAGTTGGTCCACCAACTCGTCGATTTCCATAATCCACAAAATACTAGAACTTCGATTATACTCCTCGAGTCTTTCAAGAACTCGTCGATTTCTCCTTCATACAGAATCAGGACCTTTTGCTCATCACTCGCCGAGCTCATCCTTGAACTCATCGAGTCCTACTTCATACAAGTTGAAGTGTTTAGGCCTTGACCCGTTGAGTTCTTCCTTGAACTCGTCGAGTTCTTCTTCATATAAGATGGAACATTGCCTTGAACTCGTCTAGTTCTTTGATCATGAAGTCTATGTTTACGTCCATCTTGTTGAGTCCTCTTCTAGACCCTACAAGATTGCTCAGAAACAGAAAAGGTTAGGGAACCATGACCCGACTCGCCGAGTCATATGAACGACTCGTCGAGTCCCCCAAAGTCCATGACTATCTGGTCGATTTCAGTCGGGCTCAATGCATCCTGAACATAGATCTGACCTCCTAGGATCGATATGGCACGTAAAGTTACAAACTTTACATGCATGCATGGACTAACTAGCTCATAAGGACCCAAAATGATGTCTACAAGGTGCATGGAACTCCCATGGCCATAAAGTTGGGACCTTTATGCCATAGGAACCCTTAAAGGTTCCAGATCTATATGTACAACCCCATTTATACACACAACCCCGAAAAGGGCTTCACTAGGACTTAGAAAAGGTAGAGACTAGCCCTAAATAGAGATCTAAGAAATGAATATTCAAGGTATCTGCTTTATACCTCAACTGAGTTGGAAATGTGCCAAAACCTCTAGATCTACTTGCTTTCTTTTGATCTCCCAAACATCCTCTTTCTTCTCAAGCTTCAAATACACACAAATGGCACAAAAACTCAAGAACACTCAATATAGGATTAGGGTTTCAAGAAGAGAGTCTGAGGTTGATGGAGGCTAGAGTGGAGACCCCATAAATTGTTTAAATAGGGTGCAAACCCTCAAATTTAGGGTTTCATCCAGACAGGTCTAGTCGTTGAGTCGGGTTTTTCGACTCGGCGAGTAGGCTCTTCCACCAACGTCCAAAGTTCGCATATACTCGACGAGTTGGGCCACCAATTCGTCAACTCCTAGAGTAAAAGTGCAAAAACTTATATTTTAAAAATACGTACTGTGAACCAGGATTTACAACTTTCTAGCCTCTGCTACTTTGCAAATTAAAACCCTTTTCCTGTATATATATATATATATATATATATATATATATATATATATATATATATATAGAGAGAGAGAGAGAGAGAGCATTGCTAACTTGCAACACTCAATGTAGCAATTGTGCTCCCACTATCATAATTATTACATACTTACAAGCATAACACTTATGCTCCCATTAGCTTTGATATGTACCTAGAAATCAGCTGGACTTCTAGAAATCATTATTTATTAGTGTCACACCCCCAAACCAGAACGGCGGAAACGTTCGGGGGCGGAGGACGTCATATTCAGTATCATAACAGTTCATAGAAAGGAAAGTACACACCACCATAATATAAATATATTTGAAAAGTTTACATGATTGTATATGTTACATGTTTGCAAAAGAAATCAAATACAAAATGGTGATCCAAAATATGTTACTAACGCCAGCGCGTTAGTCTTCAGAAGTAGTTGCTACCTGGTCTAGCGGTTTCCTGAGAATACAAGTTATTTCAAAGAAAAAGTGTCAACATTTAAGTTGGTGAGTTCATAAGTGGTGTTTTGAGAAAATGTATGCCATTCGAAAGTGCTTGTATGTTTTCCAGAAAACCCCTTATTTTCTATTAGATGTACGAAATGAGTTTGAAAGATTGTTGTATGTACTATATGTATTTGAACCAGGAAAATCCCTTATTTTCCTATAAGTATGAAATGTAGTCTTCTACCAAGACCCGACTGTTCTGTACGTATGAAGTGTAGTCTTCTACCAAGACCCGAATGTTTTGTAAGTATGAAGTGTAGTCTTATTGTTAAGTAAAACTAGTTGTGGAAGTGTTTTAACCTGAGTTTTGATCATGCCGATAATACCCTAGAATATAGTTATTACCCCTCGAGCATGATTGAGTTAAGTATTACTACGTGCATGAGTCATTGTTTCCGCATGTTGTGAGTTCCTCATAACCATACTAGACGCAGTACCTAATGTTGACGTTTGTCACCCCAAATGACGAACTGTAGCTAACAGTCAGGGTGCGGAGTTGTCAGCCCCGTATAGATCTATACACACTTGTCACGCTCTCCCTCCAGGAGACTCTGGTTATAGGTGAGGACTTTCGTTTGGTACAAACAAAGCCATATGCCATCACATGATTGCTAACAACAAGTTCACGAGTAATATGATGAAAATCGTTCGTATGAAATGATTTCGTTTTCTACCGTGTTACAAAAACGTGATGATGAGTTGAGTTTTCTTGTAAAAGCATCATGCTATAGTTGAAATGGTTACTCTTGACATGATGTAGTATGCAAACGTATAAATAAAACCTATTTCTATTTATAAAACATATTGTACCCCAAGAGGGTAAAGTTGTGTTGTGAGGCGTTTTGCATGATAATGACTTCATAAGACAGTTAAAACAACAGTATGAAAAGTATATAAAAAGATCGATGTTTCACACGATTTTAGTCGTGTGTTTACTTGTATTCCCCCCCTAAAAGAGTATAAAAAGCATTTAAAAACGCATTCAAAGTGTGGTTGTAGGGGTATGAACTCACCTGATAGTTTGAAGATAGCAAGATGGAAAACCGGACAGAGTTTCGTCTCGGGAAACGGATTTTCCTCGGGATTCTCGGGAATCTCGGGAGTAAAATCGACCCTCGGGACTTGAGCAAAAAGACCAGAGCTTCGGGTTTGAACGGGCACGGAAAACGAGGCAAGATTGTGAGAGAGAGGAGAGAAATGATCATTTTTCTTAGGAAGCCCTTGCATCTTATTTATAGGAAGGCTGAACCGCCTCAGAACGCGGGGCGTACGCCCGTACGCAGCGCGTACGCATACGTCATACATGACCGACGCCTCGACTGCCTCGGCTTCGGATGGGACGGGTTGCTGGGTACGCGGGTCGGATGGGACGGCGGGTCGGACGGGACAGCGGGTCGGACGGGTCGGATACTTCGGACGGGTCGGATGCCTCGGATAGGGCGACGTGGACGATCAGAGGCCAAGTCTCTCGGGTACGCAGCGCGTACCCGGATGAGGACGCTGACTCCTCTTCGGATAAGGTCCGAAATTTTGAATTAAATAAATATATAATTTATTTAATAAACTTCAAAAATTCATATCTTCTTCATACGAATTCCGTTTTCGATGGTCTTTATATCCACGCGTAGGTGAGACTACGCTCTACAACTTTCGTTTAGACTCCGTTGGCAAATTCCAAAATTATTTTTATTATTTATTTTATAACTCATCGTGTTTAAAGAATTTCTTTGAAAATTCATAACTTCTTTATCTGATGTCGGTTTTTGCCAGACTTTTTACCGCTGAAATACCATTGTCGAGACCTTCGATTCTCGTTTAGGTCTTTCCGGCCAAAAGTCGCTCGATCTTCGATTCGAATTTTTAGCTGTCTACTGCTATATTCGGATCTTGGAAAAATCATAACTTCCTCATACGAAGTCAGATTTGGACGTTCTTTTTATGTACGCTCACGGTTTGATGTTATCTATAACTTTCATTTAGATACCTAAGGCTAAATGCTATCGTATTGAAACTTCGCGTTTTTCGATTAATCGGTGTTGCCGGTTTTGTCGGGAATTTTAGAATGGTTATAACTTCCTCGTTATAACCCGGATTTTGGTGTTCTTTATATGTATGAAAACCTTGTTACAATATTTACCACCTAGTATAACCAATTACGGTTTTATAAAAGTTCAAATTTTGACCTGAATTTTGCTGTTGTTACAATTAGCTTTCTTACCAAAGTTTAGATTTATGATATGAGATGCTTCGATAAGCCTTTATCTACGCTTCTCAAGTTCGTATACCTTTCCTTAGATAGTTCATATGTGTGTCTAAACTATTTCAGAACTTACAGTAGTAACTCCCAAATGTTCAAACTATTTGCCATTTCTCATAATTCGAACTACGAAGAGGGATGTCATAATAATAATCAAATTTGAGAATGCAACTACCATAACTGTTATCTTTTTAAATCTACTTATGAAAGTGTTTCCTCATAACCATTTTCATGAAGTGGAGAGAAGCCTCATGTCACTTAGATTTTATGTTGTATGTGTTCATATCCATGTGAATCTGTCATTTCCAATCATTATCATAAGACAAGGTCTATGTCAAATTCAAACTCATATAGACTGAACTTGTTCAATCTTAATTTCTTGCCATATGGTAGCACAAAGGCCTATAATGTCTTCTAAGTTGTAATTTCACTGATCCAGGTGCTTTGCCTTATGCAAAAAACTAAGAACTCATAGAACTCACATGAGTAGTCAACTTTAACTGGAATGGGCACATAAACAAGAATATGTCAACACAATAGGTTACAAACCTCAAGTCATGTGCTAGTGATAAACAATATGTTTATTCTTGATTAGTTCTTATTCAAGATCATCAAGACTCCCACTGACCTCTTGACATATAATATTCTCTTCTGAAGAAGCGTTTCTTGACAAACAAATATTCAAGAGTTAGTGCGGATTCTTATCAAGAATGAGACTTCATATAATTGGTCTCAGTTGGTATTTGTCTTATCCAAGACATTACAACTGCCAATTAAAAATGTGTTTGATTAAGAAAACTTTTCTACTCCACATTTCAAGATTTGTTATAAACCTGCTTAGGATATGTCACTCAAGACATAATCTTAGAGTATAACTCTAAGACTCGATTTTGGAATGAAGTATGACTCACCTTCTTGATTTAACCATTTCAACAACTTATGATACCTCTTCATAGTCATGTAAATGCACTAAGGTGTACTTGAGGATCAATTTTGACATGGTTCCATAATCATTAGGATGGTCATAAAACACGATACTAAAGTACTATCATTTCCTTTTAGCTTGGAGAAACTTTTATCTTTCTGCCTAATTGATTCTTCTTATTCGTTCTGTTTAGATTTCGAAACTTTTCAAGGTATTAGGATTATACTTCATCATGTAAGCATAACAATATTTATTGATCTATTAGTAGATCATTACGAAAAGCCTATATCAGTCTTTGTGGTGGATATGACTAGTACACATCAATGTTTACTAGATCCTTTATTCCTTCACTCGAATCACATACATATGTGAGCAAGGAATTAGTCCTAATTTTCTCAAGTACCAAGATTTTCATACATCATATAATTTAAATCAGACGATTCCAAGTTTCTGTCCAATTGAAACTTGGGCGATGAGAATCTTTCCTTACTTATAAAATTACGACACTACCACAATCGATATAACTAAGAATCATACCATTTTCAATATTGCTATTGATAGAAAGATACAAACAACAATTTTCAAAAATGTCACTGCAAGGAAACATAAATAAGATAACATCATCCTTACAATGGAAATTCAAATGAATGAAATGTTACTAAATATTCCTAAGTAATCTATCATACCCCTAAGCAGCAACTCAAAAATCTGATCATCGAACCATGTGATTGAAATACATTTTTTCGAGACCAGACTCAGCTCACTCTTCCTTTAAGCTTCCTTTCCCTTCTTCGGTCCTACAAAACATCAAAATGGAATATTATCACATCATGTATTAAGAATCTACAAATAGGACCTTAATAGAGTTAGATACCGGACTTAACTGAAGTAGAGTCATACTCTAGCATCCTTGTGATCCTTCTGGTAGATACGGACGCTTCGCATCTAATACCCCTTCTCTTGGCAATAGAAACAAACTGACTCTTTTGGAATGGTACATGGGAAAATCTTATACTTATCATTTCTCTTTACCATTTGGTCAAACTGTTTGACCTTGGCTGATCCCTTTCCATTGGGAAGAGAAAACTTTTCTTGACTTCTAATGTTGCCATTGTCAATGTCCACAAAAGTTTGGGAGATTTATGTTCCAATCAAATTTAGATGACCAACACGCCAAATCATTGTTGATTAAGCAACAATTAGGAAATAGGTAGGATCGATAAGGGTCACGTCGTGCTCTATCATATAGTAATCTTCACCAAACTAACTATATGACTCGGGAAGTGACTGAAAAACCAAGTCAACAGCCAACTTCCTCGGGAAAGAGACACCCAACATTCCCAGCCTGTCAATATGCAACTTCATCTCTATGACGTGAGCACATACAAAATTTCCATCTTCGTGTTTATTATCCAATAGGGCTTGAGTGACCTTGAACTTTTCAAGTCGATGAGCATGTGGGTCAGGGAGAGTTATTTGAGGAGGTGGAGGAAATGATGTATGATTTCTAGTTCCTCGATCGAAGCGTGGAACATCATCTTCATGAGGAACGCTTTTCCAAAAGATTTGGGAAGACCATATTTGTCAAAAACTAGACATCTACAAAGGGAGAAATTTAAGTGAGTTGATTTAATCCTTAATATAACACCCAGATGAAATATTAAGGCTAGGACCCGAAGCAATAATTTACAATTTGGAAGAGGGATGTCGTAATGCTATTGTAAACTATTTGCCGGTAGGTAAATGACGATTTACTAATTCCACCATTAAAATAAAATTTTAAATGAATTTGGTTTTAAATAAAATTCCTAGATCTTTTGAGATTCATTGAAATTTTCAATGTCATGTTTAATCCAGATTATGCCCTCTCTTGTGTGTGATTGGGGTACCGAGGATCACAAACAAGGTGTGGATAACCATGTAAATTAGCTTGGTACTCTCGATGTCATTAATCACCTAATCAATGTGCCGGTTAACCACACACGCTCCATTGATCAATGATAATTTACGAGAAACCCATTGCTATCCTTCATTAGTCCACTTTAGTGTGTCGGTTAACCAAACATGATCCACTAACTGACCAATAAGGTGCAATGTGCAATTTCATGGGTTAGCAACAAATTCAGTTTTTTTCCTAAAGTCACTAAGATTGGGAGTTTATAAAAGATTTAGTTACTTTATATTTCATTATACTATTAATGAGGATTTAAATGTCCTATCAAACCCGTTCAGCTAACGACCCTCCACTAGTAAAGAGTGCGGTGGGTAAGAATGTATACACAATGACGGTCATTTTACAGGCTGCTTCTTTAAAAACCCCTAATACAGTAGTTTCGTGAATGAGGCCTACTAACGGTAAAACTGTCTTTTAAACTTATACATATATAATATAGCCTACTAACGGTAAAACTGTCTTTTAAACTTATACATATATAATATATTAGACTTTTAATTTTATATAGTTTAAAAGTGAATTTTAAACCTTTAAAACACTAGGAGGTTTAATCTTTTAAATAAATTAGACTTTTAATTTAATTAAACTTAAACCATTTAATTATAGATTTATAAATTCTCTTTTAATTAATCATTTAATTAACTATTAGCAAAGCCATAATTAAAACCTTTTAATTCTAAATTCAGTTTATGAAACCAAAAGGTTTCATATTTAATATTTTACAATTAAAACTTTTAATCAAATTTTAAATTCCAAAACTTCAGAACAAGTATTGAAACTCTTAAAAACATTTTAGATTCCTAAACTTGATGACAAGTTTTGTAACTCTTCAAAAATTTTTGAATTCTAAAACCTGATGGCATGTTTTTTAACTCTCTTTAGTCATAAAAGAGACTTTCCAAGTTTCATAACTTGAGGGCAAGCTATGAAGCTCTTTAATGTCATTTAGTTCAAATTTTAAACTAATAAAATAATCATATAATTTTATCTTTTAATAATTTGAACTAATTCAATTATTATGACAAGATAATTTCAAATTCTACAAATAATTAGTTTTTCACAAAATCAAGTAATTATTTTAAAATTTGACAAACATCATGTTATTGGATGGGGATAATCATTAGCATATAAGTAAAATAAAATTTTATCAGCCAAAATAGTTTGTAGTAATTATCCTAATCCAAAACAGACCAAAAACTTGAAAAATCTGTCATCTGACGATCCAACTCGTCGAGTTGGATACTGGACTTGTCGAGTTGGCTTGAATAATGTTGGACTTGTCGAGTTCCTTCATAGGACTCGCGAGTCCACTAGTTAGACAACAAAATTCATGATTTTTCAACTTTGAAAATAATACAAATGTATATATATATATATATATATATATATATATATATATATATATATATATAACAGAAAACACCCATGGCTCTGATACCACTATTTGGTTTTCAGCACTATAAGAATCCTATGGGGCGCATACATCCCTAAAGCTTTGGATCTAAGTTTTCTCTAGTTATACATGCAATTCCATATTTCAAAAGTATACACCCTAACTAGCATGCAATTGGGGATATACAACATAAAAATAGTTAGATGAATACCACTTTGTTGTAGCTTGTAGTTCTTGGCCTTTCAAGAGCTTAGCACCTTAAGTATGATGCCTCAAACAAGTCAAAATCACCATGAACAAGTGGAGGATAATGAGAGAGAGGCTAGGAGCCCCAAAAATAGATAGGTTTATACATTGGAGTAGTAGTGGCCGATTTTGCAAGCATAGCGGTTCAATTTATAGTTTGGAATTCCTAGGGTTTCAACTTGTAACCCCTAATTCACATGGGCATTTAATCCAATAAAACATTACCCTTATGCTTTAATTGCGTATCAATACCAATTAAATAATATGATTTTTCAATTAATATATTATTCTTATAACATATTAATAACTCACGTATAACCTCTTTCTCAAATATGCATCCTATCAAATTGTTCTGGTGAAGGCAACCCGAAATGCACCATTCTACTCTCGGGTCCAGTACATACCAATTATAGTTATGTGCTTAGAAACCTAATCCAACATGTACATACTGGCTTGTACGCCCATCGTACTTCCCTGTTAAGCCATAAACATCAAAAGTGCTTAATCCCTTAAGACCTTAAGCCCAAATTGCAGATCTGAGTCCATTAGCATGTCTTAACTCATAAAGTCGATTACGTGGTGGCTTGCAACAGACCCAATGGACCCAAACTTGGAATATAACAACTAATTTCCATGGAAATGACTATAACTCATGCATGGTCACAAAAGGACCTTAAAGATCGAAATTTTACTGCTAATGGGACTCATATAGCACTAAGGGTGGCAAACCTAAGCGTAGATACGAAGTTGATCAATAAAAATCCAATCTCGGGACCTAAAAAGGTCCAAAACTCCATCAACGTAGATCTAAGCATTTATGAGGAGAGTTGAAAAGTTTTTACCTCAAATGAGTGCCAAATGGTGATATAATCTCAGATCATTGAGCTCAAGATACTCAAGTTCTTCTTCTTCAACTTCTTTTTCCTTCTTTCAAGATTCTAAACACAAGGATGAAGAATGAGAGGCTATCTAGGGTTTCTGAGGTTGAGAGGTTGGTAAGGAAGCTAGGATTTGAGTCATAATATTGTATTTATACGGCTAAAACCCTAAAAATTAGAGTTTCGAATCGGCTTGCGTACGTTTCGCATACTCCTTGGTATGTTGCGCATACGTGCATGAAACCCCCACATCCAATGTTGCACTACGCCCCACATACGCTATGCTGACGCCTAACGTACGTCTTCGGGTAGCCCAATCTTACCGGTCCACATGCTAAAGTCCACTCAATAATCTATTACTTATTTCATAGCCCAACAAAACATATTACAATTATTTTAAATTAATTATTACCTCAAGTGACGGATGTTACAATTCTCCCCCACTTAAATCACACTTTGTCCCCGAAGCTACGTCTGGAAATAACTCTGGGTAGTGCTCCCTCATCTCCTCTTCGGGTTCCCAAGTCTACTCCGAGTCCTTGCGGTGCAGCCATTGCACCTTCACAAGCTCTACCCTCTTGTTCCTCAACTCTTTCGTCTTCCTGTCGAGAATGGCTACCGATCTCTCGATGTAGTTCAGGCTATCATCAACCTCTATATCCTCTAAAGGCACAACTATGGAGTTATCCAATGAGCACTTCTACAGCTATGAGACATGAAAAGTGTTATGGATCTTGAAGAGCTCTGCTGGCAGATCCAAACTATAAGCAACCCGTCCCATCCGAGCTAAAACCCTGAACATGCAGATGTACATGGAACCCATCTTTCCCCGCTTCCTGAACCAGATCAAAACTATCCAAGGTGACACCTTAATGACAACCATGTCGCCCACCTAAAACTCCAAGTCTGAACGGTGGTTGTCGCTATAGCTTTTCTATCGTATCTGAGTAGTCTGGAACCTGCTCCGGAACTGATGGATCCTCTCAGTAGTCTTGAGAACTACCTCATTACTACCTATGACTCTCTGACTGACCTCGGCCCCAATAGATTGGGGTCCTACACTTCCTCCCGTAGAGCTTCATAATGGCAGGTCGGTCTATGCTGGCATGATAACTGTTGCTATATGAAAATTCCGCTAATGGAAGATACGTATCCCAACATATCCTCACAACATATATGAGCGTCCGAAATACAATACATATGCTCGCAACATATCTTCGAAAGTCTAGATCGTCCTCTAACTGTGCCCATCAGTCTGAGGGTGGAAAGTAGTACTTGTAACGCCCGCAAATCCGGGCTAGTCAATTTAGAGGCAATAGGGGTCGAAAACGACTTTTCGACAAAAGATAATTTAGAATAAATAATCTTAAACAAGTTGTAGTATATGTCACGAGGTTTCCGTACATATAAAGAACACCGAAATCCGAGTTATAACGAAAAAGTTATGGCCCGTCGAAGTTTTACGGCAAAACCGGCACAACACCAGGAAGTGTAAACAGTGAATTTATGATAGAGCGAGATTTAGCCTTATCAATCTAAACAAAAGTTGTAGAATATGTTAAACTAATAGCGTCGATAAAAAGAACGCCCAAATCTGACTTCGTATGAGGAAGTTATGATTTTTCTAAGATTCGGCTTAGCAGTGCACGGCCCGAAACTTGAATTTTAGTTCGAGCAGTTTTTGGCTTACGCGACCTAAATGAGTGTTGAAGATCTCATTAATAGGAACTCAAAGGTAAAAAGATGGACGAAAACGGAGTTCGTATGAAGGAGTTACGAATTCTTCGCGGTCATTTAACACTCTAAGCGCCCCTACTGTTAAATTTGAGATCGGTCGAGAAATAGCCGACGGAGTCTAAATGAAAGTTGTAGATCTTGATTTTACCTACGCGTGGATATAAAGAACGTCAAAAACGGATCTCGTATGCGAGAGTTATGATTTTTCTAAGTTCGAAGGCTGATACGCGATAGGGGGTGACGTGGCACCACCAGAATTGGACACGTGGCACCACCAGAAGGCCACCACATGGACCAACTCGGCAAGTAGGTCCCCCCTACTCGGCGAGTACATCAGATTTTGCACTATAAATAGAGGTGTCGGGTCTAGCCTTCTCTTCACACCTCCCAAACTCACTTTCTCTCTCTAGTTTCTCTCTCTAGCCTCCCTAACTCCCCTAAAAGCCTAGGTAAACCCCCTAACACCCGAAGGAAGCCCCGAGGCTCCCGAAGTCCTGAGAAAAAGAGCCTTTCGGCTCGAGAACGCTGCTCCAGCGAAGTCCGGTTTTCGAGAAAACCCGCTGTAAGTGAGCTACGCCTAACCCATCTTTAGTATAGCTTATGTTTTAATATAGTAACATTATTAGGAACTTATAATGACTATTTGGGCTATTATTATGAGTTATATTGAGTGTTATTTAACGCTTATATAATAATAATAACAGTCAGAGTATTAGTTTGTCGCGGTTCTCGTTAGACTAAACCCTAGTGGTATTGATACTAGGTTTTATCGAAGGAAATTGTTTTGAGAGTATCGAAGCGCTGTTCGAGTGTTGAGTCACCACCTACTCAAGTGAGTGCATAGTTACTTTCAGCTTACACATAGATATGAGGTATTTTATATAAATTATGTGTTGTGTGTGTATATTATTTGTATACTTGCTATCTATGTTGGATGAACGATTTATACATGTTTTCAATGATTTAAACTGTATATATATTTTATATCTATGAAAATGTTGGGGTAAAACATGGGTAGATGTATTAGTTGTTGTGTGATAAAATGAAATAATGAGAGGCCTCGTTATAGCTGTTCTTGATGATCTAGTCATCTAGCGGAGTATAGATGACGACCACGGACTATTCTAGACAGTCCAGTGGAACACTAGCAGGCTCACAACCTATAGGTGTTTATTTGAACTGTGTGTTTATTTGAACTGTGTGTTTATTCGAACTGTGTGTTTATTCGAACTGTGTGAACTGTGTGCTCACCAGGTACACTCCATCCCAATGCTAGTCCTTGGACTAAGTCCCTTGTGTTAGATGTTTTAGGGACGTAATGTGAGGATAACAGGAATGGGTAATTGGGTTGATTGCTTGATGTTTAAAAATAATAACTATATTATTGTGGGTTGAAAACCCTATGTGCTCACCAGGTTTCCCAACCTGACCCACTCAGTTTATTTATATCACAGGTGTTGATATGAAGTGACATTACACTGAGAGATTTAAAGAGATGTAGACCACTAGTGTGAATAATTGTAAGTTCTGTTTATGCTTATGTTCCTGTATTAACGATGACATCCCAAACGTTTTTAAATGAAATAAATACGTTTCCTCGAAAATGTTTTAATAACGTATTTACCATGTTTTTCTGGGAACAAATTCCGCAACATTTTTATGAAATGAAGTACTCTAATTTTTATAACAAAGCATAAACAAAACGGTCTTTTCTGGCCGTGATTTTGGGGATGTCACAGTTGGTATCAGAGCATTAGTTTAAGCGAACTAGGAATATGGATTTATTCCAAGACTTAAACTTAGAATGCTAAGCGATGATTGTGAGGGTGAGCACTAGCTTATTTTAGGAATTGTGCCTAAAATGCTTTTATGTGCTAAATGCTTTGTGCATGATATGTTGTTAATTGTTCGTATCTATGGTCTGTTGCCGACCGGATCTGGAAACCTTATGTGTTTAGGATTCTAAACGTACGACTACGATATTAGAACTAGCATGTAAACGTTTCGGAGTGATAAGGATGATTTAACCGTCAATCCTAAGTAAACATCTAGATTCACCTTATTCGGTGTATAGATCAAGATGGCAAGAACTCGTAGTGGAAACATGAATGCAAATGGGAACCGAAACCAACCCCCAGTGATTGAGCAAATACCGGTTGTGGTAGCCGTTGCTGAGCCAATAACGATGGCCGGAGTGCAAGCGATGATCCAGGCAATGTTGGATCGTCAAATGGAGGAAACCAGACGTTTGTTCCAGCAAAATCGAGAGGAAGCAACCATTGAGATCGAACAGCCCGAGTTGAACGAAGGGCAGACTGAGGAAGGAAACTATAGTGGGACTGTTGGTCAAGTCAACCCACCAATAGTTCGACAAAACAACCAAGATGACGAAGTAGAGAGGAATGGATGCAAGTACAAGGATTTTTTGACTTGCAAGCCATCGACTTTCACTGGAAAGGAGGATCCGATTGGGGTCATGGATTGGATCTCGGAGATGGAATTAGCTTTCATGACGTGCGGTTGCAAGGGAAAACAACAGACCACATTTGCAGTGCATCAGTTTCGAGGAGGCGCTGTACGTTGGTGGAACACCTTGGGGAAGACTCTGAGCCCCAATGAGCCCCTGCAACTGACATGGGCAGAATTTTTGGTGCAATTCAAACGAAAGTACTGCTCAGCCCAAAACCTGCTCGAGCTAGAGAACTAGTTTCTAACCCTGAAGAAGGGAAGCATGTCAATTGATGAATATACCAACAACTTCACAGAGAAGATGGAATTTGCCTTGTGTCTTGTTCCAGATGAGCTGACAAAAATTGACAAGTATGCAAAAGGACTTCCACAGGAGTACGCGGTGCCAGTGCGTCAGGCACCTACCTTGGAGGCAGCTATCTGGGCTGCCAAGTCGGTTGAGGATATGATTAAGGGAAGAGCCGCCAACAATACCGAGGTTGGTGAAAAGAGGAAGTTTGAGGGGTCTGCAAAGCCCAATGAGAGAAGCAAGACCAGTACTAGGAAATTTAGAGGAGGGAGCGAAGAAAGATGGTGCGAGAAGTTCAAAAAGAAACACTTTGGAAAATGTGGTGAGGAGTTGACTTGTTTCAAGTGTGGGAAGCATGGGCATTATTCCAATGAGTGTAAATTCAACAAAAGGGTGTGTTACGAATGTAACAAGGAAGGGAAGCATGTCAATTGATGAATATACCAACAAGTTCACAGAGAAGATGGAATTTGCCTTGCGTCTTGTTCCGGATGAGCTGACAAAAATTGACAAGTATGAAAAAGGACTTCCATGGGAGTACGCGGTGCCAGTGCGTCAGGCACCTACCTTGGAGGCAGCTATCTGGGCTGCCAAGTCGGTTGAGGATATGATCAAGGGAAGAGCCTCCAACAAGACCGAGGTTGGTGAAAAGAGGAAGTTTGAGGGGTCTGCAAAGCCCAATGAGAGAAGCAAGACCAGTACCAGGAAGTTTAGAGGAGGGAGCGAAGAAAGATGGTGCGAGAAGTTCAAAAAGAAACACTTTGGAAAATGTGGTGAGGAGTTGACTTGTTTCAAGTGTGGGAAGCATGGGCATTATTCCAATGAGTGTAAATTCAACAAAAGGGTGTGTTACGAATGTAACGAGGAAGGGCACTTCAAGCAAGATTGCCCAAAGAAAGAAGGGGCTACAAAGCCAAACATTCTGCCAAAACCAAAGGCAAGAGCATTCCATATGATACTAGACGAAGCAGATGACAATGCGAGGATTCAGGAGTGACGGCTTGACATCCAAGGATCGAGTTATAAATAGAATCGTATGATGTAGCCTGTTAGAGGCATAGTCTAGGGTTAACTTGAGCACCTATGTAATAGTTTCAAGAAATAATAAAATCTTCGTTTTGTTATCTGGTGTGTTAAATTGTTGTGCGATTTGCTGCATGGTGACTTGGGAAAACTGCGGGACAATACTTGGGACGAGTATGAGTAGGTGTGAATGGTAGTAGAGGCCTATACTACCGGAAGCACAGGACTCACACTTGGATCAGGGAAAGTCACAAGGTTACCAAGAAGCTAGTAATTGATTTCATTTTATTCAAGTAAGTCGTTACCATTGTTTCGGTAATGACTAAGAAGATTTTTATTATCCCGACCCTAGTGTTCATATCCTATTGAGTCCGACTACGATGGGTAGGTTACGTGGTTCAGAGAACCAAGTTTGATGAAGCTTCCGACTTAAACCAAACGATTGAAAGCAAAGCGATCAATAGAAGTATCGCGCTCGTTGTTAAAAAAAGTTGGTAGCTAGAATTGCCTAATGTTAAAGTGTGATTATATCGCATTAGAACATGAAGGAAGGCATAGTCTGTTTTAGAGTTTAACTCTGAGAGACCTAAGTCTAAGTGTTACGATGATAGGTCATTAGAATATGACACATCGATCCATAGTAGTAATAAAAGAAATCATCTCAAGTTCGTATACAGTAAGGATCGATATTGTGACTTAAAGGTCATAATTTGGAGTCTAACCTGAGGTAGAGAGCAGGTGTACGATCGAGTACTGCTTACAGACAATGAGTCTAAGAGATAGACTTGAAGGAATATAGAAGTTATAATTATTACCTAGGATGAATGGATGACTTATGGAGTCATTATACGAGCCCTGTTTCGTTGATGATTCCGGGACGTAATCATCCTAAGGGGTAGATAATTATAACGCCCGCAAATCCGGGCTAGTCAATTTAGAGGCAATAGAGGTCGAAAACGACTTTTCGACAAAAGATTATTTAGAATAAATAATCTTAACCAAGTTGTAGTATATGTCACGAGGTTTCCGTACATATAAAGAATGCCGAAATCCGAGTTATAACCAAAAAGTTATGACCCGTGAAGTTTTACGGCAAAACCGGCACGACACCGGGAAGCCTAAATAGTGAATTTACGATAGAGCGAGATTTAGCCTTAGCAATCTAAACAAAAGTTGTATAATATGTTAAACTAAGAGCATCGATAAAAAGAACGCCCAAATCTGACTACGTTTGAGGAAGTTATGATTTTTCTAAGATTCGGCTTAGCAGTGCACGGCCCGAAACTCGAATTTTAGTTCGAGCGGTTTTTGGCTTACGCGACCTAAATGAGAGTTGAAGATCTCATTAATAGTAACTCAGCAGTAAAAAGATGGACGAAAATGGAGTTCGTATGAAGGACTTACGAATTCTTCGCGGTCATTTAATAGTCTAAACGCCTCCTACTGTTAAATTTTAGATCGGTCGAGAATTAGCCGACAGAGTCTAAATGAAAGTTGTAGATCTTGATTTTACCTACGCGTGGATATAAAAAACTTCGAAAACGGAGCTGGTATGCGAGAGTTATGATTTTTCTAAGTTCGAAGGCTGATACGCGATAGGGGGTGACGTGGCACCACCGGAATTGGACACGTGGCACCACCAGAAGGCCACCACATGGACCAACTCGGCGAGTAGGTCGCCACTACTCCGCGAGTCCATCAAATTTTGCACTATAAGTAGAGGTGCCGGGTCTAGCCTTCTCTTCACACCTCCCAAACTCACTTTCTCTCTCTAGTTTCTCTCTCTAGCCTCGCTAACCCCCCTAAAAGCCTAGGTAAACCCCCTAGCACCCGAAGGAAGCCCCGAGGCTCCCAGAGTGCTGAGAAAAAGAGTCTTTCGGCACGGGAACGCTGCTCCAGCGAAGCCCGGTTTTCGAGAAAACCCGCTGGTAATGAGCTACGCCTAACCCATCTTTAGTATAACTTATGTTTTAATATAGTAACATTATTAGGAACTTATAATGAGTATTTGGGCTATTATTATGAGTTATATTGAGTGTTATTTAACGCTTATATAATAATAATAGTCAGACTATTAGTTTGTCGCGGTTCTCGTTAGACTAAACCCTAGTGGTATTGATACTAGGTTTTATCGAAGGAAATTGTTTTGAGGGTATCGAAGCGCTGTTCGAGTGTTGAGTCACCACCTACTCAAGTGAGTGCATAGTTACTTTCAGCTTACACATAGATATGAAGTATTTTATATAAATTACGTGTTGTGTGTGTATATTATCTGTATACTTGCTATCTATGCTGGATGAACGATTTATACATGTTTTCAATGATTTAAACTGTATATGTATTTTATATCTATGAAAATGTTGGGGTAAAACATGGGTAGATGTATTAGTTGTTGTGTGATAAAATGAAATAATGAGAGGCCTCGTTATAGCTGTTCTTGATGATCTAGTCATCTAGCGGAGTATAGATGACGACCACGGACTATTCTAGACAGTCCAGTGGAACACTAGCAGGCTCGCAACCTGTAGGTGTTTATTTGAACTGTGTGTTTAGTTGAACTGTGTGTTTATTCGAATTGTGTGTTCATTCGAACTGTGTGAACTGTGTGCTCACCAGGTACACTCCATCCCAATGATAGTCCTTTGACTAAGTCCCTTGTGTTAGATGTTTTAGGGACGTAATGTGAGGATAACGGGAATGGGTAATGGGGTTGATTGCTTGATGTTTAAAAATAATAACTGTATTATTGTGGTTTGAAAACCCTATGTGCTCACCAGGTTTCCCAACCTGACCCACTCAGTTTATTTATATCACAGTTGTTGATATGAAGTGACATTACACTGAGAGATTTAAAGAGATGTAGACCACTAGTGTGAATAATTGTAAGTTCTGTTTATGCTTATGTTCCTGTATTAACGATGACATCCCAAACGTTTTAAAATGAAATAAATTCGTTTCCTCGAAAATGTTTTAATAACGTATTTACCATATTTTTCTGGGAACAAATTCCGCAACATTTTTATGAAATGAAGTACTCTGATTTTTAAAACAAAGCATAAACAAACCGGTCTTTTCTGGCCGTGATTTTGGGGATGTCACAGTACTGAATTGAAGATGAGTACCCATCTCGTCATGAAACCGCTTCCAAAATCTATAAGTGAAACAAACGTCTCGGTCTGGAACAACCGAAACCAGCACTCCATGTCGTGCTACCACCTTACGTACATAGACATCGGGTAGCTTCTCAGCCGATATACTCTCCTGGATCGAGATGAAATGAGCACTTCGTCAACCGCTCCACAATGACCCATATCAAATCTACTCCACATGCGGTCCTGGGAAGCTTCATGATGAAATGCATAATAATATCTTCCCACTTCCACACAGGAATATCTAGCGACTTCATCTTGACGTGAGGTCACTGGTGTTCGGCATTGAATTTCCTTCAAGTCAAGCACCGCTCCACAAACGAAGTTATGTCCCGCTTCATGCAGGGCCACCAGTAATCTGGAAGAAGATCCCAATACATGTTCGTTGCCCCGGGATGGATGGAGAACCTCGACTTGTGGCCTCATCCATCAGAAGCTGTCGTACACCACCCCAATACGGAACCTAAACCCTCCTATGTAGGGTGAACAACCCGCGACTGTCATACTCAAATAAGGCCACCCGGCCTATGATCCGCTCACACTTCCGGTGCTCCTCCTTCATACTCTCGACCTGCACCTCTATGATCTCCTCCAGCAATAGATTAACCACTATCATCCTCAAACATATGTCTCGAATAGGAGCTACCACTACCTTGGGGCTAAGAGCATCAGCCACCACATTGGCCTTCCTTGGGTGATAAAGAATCTCACAGTCGTAACCCTTCACCACATCTAACCAACGAAGCTTCCTTATTTTCAAATTCGGCCGATCCATCAAGTACCTCAGACTCTTTTCTTCCATATAAATGGTACACTGAACTCCATAGAGGCAATGTCACCAAATCTTGAAGGCAAAAACTACAGCCCCCGGCTCCAAATCCTGTGTTGGGTAGTTCGCCTTGTGATGCTTCAACTGCCTCGAAGCGTATGCTATCATGTAAGCCTGCTGCATTGACACTACACCCATGCCTGTGATCAAGGTGTCACAGTAAACCACGAAGCGATCGACACCCTCCGAAAAAGTCAGAATCAGTGCCTCGCATAACCGTTGTTTTAGAGTCTGGAAGGCTGCATGCTTCTCTGGCCGCCAACGGAATGTCACCGACTTCTTGGTCAGTCGGGTCAGAGGAACAACAATCTTGGATAAATCATGTATGAATCTCCGATAGTAACCCGGTAGACCAAGAAAACTTTAAATCTCAGATGGAGACCTCGGAACCTTCCACTGTATCATGTCCTCTATCTGAGCCGGATCGACCAGAATACCCTTCTGCTTGACAAGATGCCCTAGAAATTTTCACATCGCGCAACCAAAACTCGCACTTCGAAAACTTTGCAAAAAAGTCTCTCCCTCCTCAGTGTCTCCAGCACCTCCCTCAACTGCTCCTCACGCTGCTCCCGAGTCTTGGAATAAACTGAGATGTCATCAATGATGATTATCATAGACCAATCCAACATCGTTCTGCATACATGGTTCCTGAGGTCCATGAATGTGGTAGGAGCATTGGTGAGCCCAAACGGCATCACCACAAACTGATAATGGCCATAACGAGTCCGAAAAGCTGTCTTCGGCATGTCGTCGTCTCTGACTTGCATCTGGTGATAACCAGATCACAGATCAATCTTTGAGAACCAAGATGCACCTTGAAGCTATTCAGATAAGTCATCAATCCTCGGGAGGGGATACCGGTTCTTCACCGTTACCTTATTCAACTCCCCGTAATCTATACACATCCGATGTGACCCGTCCTTCTTCTTCAAAAACAGGATCGGGGCTCCCCATGGTGTACTGCTCGGCTTGGTAAATCCCTTGTCTAACAGCTCTTGTAGTTGTGTAGACAACTCGTACATCTCAGGAGGACCAACTGATATAGTGCCTTGGTTATCGGAGCCGCACCACGGACTAGGTCAATCCTGAACTCTATCTACCTCTCCGAAGGTATCCTAGGAAAATCCTCTGGGAACACATCCAGGTATTCCCGTATGATCGGTACATCATCAATTGTCGCCTTAACCTTATCTCTGGTGTCCATGACATTGGCTACATAACCAGCACAACCCTATTGCATGTAGCGTCTCGCCCTCACTGCTGAACACAAAGTCGGTCAACCCTGCAGTATTTTGCTTTGGATCATCAAACTTACCCCACTTGGGGTCCAAACCCGCACAAGCTGCTACTTGCAGTCAATCACTACCCCCATTGGGGCTCAACCAATCCATACCCACTATAACCTTATTCCCTTGTAGGCGAATGGAGACTAAATCCATAGAAAACTGCTCATCAAATAATTGTAGTGTACATCCCCGATGAACCCTCACAACCCAAACGGTCCAATCATATGCTATCTCTACATCTTGAGAACAATCCAGCTCCCTTGAAGCTCCCACAAACCGCTTGTTGAGCACGAGCGACATAAAAGATCTGGTATCCCCCGAATCAGATTATACCAGAGCAGATATATTGTTCACAAGGAACGATCCTATAATAAAACACATAAACATAATCAATAATCAATATAAATAAAAAGGATAAGGAGAAGATACATACCCGTCACCACATTGGGAGCTGCACATGCCTCTTCGACTGTCAACTGTAAGGCTCTGCTCTTCGCCACTGGCGCCGCTGACCGGCCCTGACGGCCATCGGTAATCCTCACCGTAGCAGGAGCGGGTGTCGCCACTTGTCCTGCTGTTGCTGAACTCGGGCACTGGGACCACTTGTGTCCCCTCTGATTGCACTGAAAGCAAATCAGATTTGATATTGTTGTGGTGCTGGTGGTAGCAGTACAATCCCTACTAACATGACCAGTTCGGCCACACTTGAAGCAACCTGAACTACCTACGCTGCACGTCCCCTCGTGCAACTTGCCGCATTTTCCACAACAGTTGTGACCCTGCTGGCTCCTTGATCGGTGATCTGATACCTTGGGTTTTTGCCCGCACTCCCTGACTGAACCTCCTATGGTTTCCTATTCTTCTCCATCTCCAAATTTAAATCTCTCCCTCGAGCCCTCGTAATCATATCCTCCAGTGTCTTGCAGCTAGATCGGCTCACAAACTGGCAGATATCACTCCGCAATAACTCATGGTAATGGGTCATTTTCATTTCCTCGTCTGCCACATACTGCGGAACGAGAAGGGCCCTCTCCCTGAACATGGCGGTGATCTCGGTCACCGTCTCAGTCGTATGCAGGAGATCTTGAAACTCCCTAGAAAGCTGTTACACCTCAATCATAGGTGGAAAATCAGTCCTAAACCTGGCTGAAAAGTCACTCCAAGTCATTGCATTTAAAGCTGCATCATCTCCAATGGCATGTATGACCTCCTCCCACAAGTCACGTGCTCTATCCTTCAGAAGACAAGAAGCAAGTCGGACCCTGTCCCCCTTGGGACATCGGCTCGTACGGAAGGCGTTGGCGACATAAGCCAACCACCTGCTGCTAGCAATGGGGTCCCGAGCCCCATGATAGTCTGGAGCTCCACAAGCTTGGAACTCCATGAAAGTCATCATGTGCACACATAGCATGGTCGTCATCTCGATGCGGAATGCAACCAACCTCTCATCATGTATCTCCAACATGCCTCCTTGATCATACCGAAGATCAGAGGAGTCTGGTCTAAAATACCATGCGTGACCTCAGATGAAATGAACTCTCTCATTTGCTCGTCGAGCTGCCCGACTCCAGAGCCCGAGCCTAATTCCTCACCAGCACCTGAATTGCAGACTTGTGTAGTGCGTAGCGTTACCATATTGAAAATACACCATAACAAACATTAGTATACTCATCATAACTCGAGGGATCTCACATACTACAAGTTCCCTTGGTTCATCTCAACCTTCCTTGATTCGAGTACGGATCCTCTGCTTTCAGTAGTATGGGCCGATACTACCTTCCACATCTATCCGTACTTTCCAAAAGAACTGCCTCGACACCACCAAGTCCCTTCTACTACTATTGCTTCTCATGCTAATCTCATCCTATGCTTGCCCTAGGGTAACCTTCGACCCCCTCTCCGCCATCAGCTGCATAAGAACTCCCTGCTATCTCCCTTAGCTAGCCCGCGAATACTATTACATATCACGAAGACCAGATAATTCTTCAAACGAGAGGTCCTTACCTACAATGGTTAGACTCAAACAAGAGCTGCGAAATACAACTAAGCCTATCCTTCTGAAATTATTTAGTCCTCATAATATGTAACTTAACGTATTTGTTTACTAGTTAGTTAAAGATAATTAGGACTCCTAAAAGCACAAAGCAAGCAACATTCGAGGATTGAGTAACTGTAATCAAGCATATCCTACTCAGGCTATCATATTACTGACTAATCAGTACTAGCATATTGTTCAACAAGCTCATACAGCAGGCATACAAGACATCCTTCCTAGATCCTTAGTCGTAAACTAGCATGCAATTCTCATACACATATAACAAACATACAAGGCATCATTCCTAGATCCTTATCCCTAATCTAGCATGCAGTTCTCATAATAATATCATAACATAAACTTGTATGGGTAATTTGGGTGTACTTGCTTGAGCTCGGATGATTTCATGCACCATACCCTTTCTCTCTTTTCAAAATCCTTTTTTGTAAAAATGGTATTTCTTTCAAAAATTATATATCAAGTGCTTAGTTTGAGTTCAAACACACCACAGAGTGTGTCCGAATCCCTCAAACCAAGGCTCTGATACCAACTTGAAACATACCAAAAATACAGTCCAAAAATTTCATTTTTAATTATTAATAAAACCATAGCTATCAAACATCACATGAAAATCATAAGTTATTGTTTCTCAAAACATCATAAACATCTGTCCAAACAAATCATAGTAAAAACATCCCAGGCTAAAATCATGGTGTGTGCCCTACAGTCATCCTGAGCTCTTCACCTTGCTACCAGAAGTACCTGAAACCAAAACTGAAAATTGTAAACACAAATCTTAGTGAGTCTACCCAAACTAATACATACCATACACATAAATATATCAAGCAAATCTTGGTATAGGGCATCGGGCCCAGCTTGGCATCGAGAAAAGCTTGGTATACATGTAAATATATCAACAAATACATATAAACATAATCACATAACATAAACATAATAACATTCCTCGGGCCCCACCCGACATCGAGCCGAAATCCGGAAACATATAAACATTCCTCGGGCTATCCCCGACATCGGACCGAAGTCCGAAACATATAAAACAAGAACATGCAAGAATCACAAAGACCTCAAGCATACAAACATTCATTAGGCTTTCCCCGGCATCATACCGAAGTTCGAAAACATATAAAGCTATATTGGGCCTTTCCCGACATCGAACCTAAGCGGGAACATACTAGGATACATATATGGTCCGTCATTAGTACCTTCAACCCGTTCATATAGGAGGAAACTGTTGTGTTATGAGCATTCTAACACTCATAAGCGAACATGCAACCCTAAATACCTTGGATCTATTTTTTCTCTATTATACATGTAAATATGAATATTCCAAGGTATTACCCTAACTAGCATACAATCTTTTGATACTTGGGTAATAAAATGGATAGAATACATACCTTATCAATGTAACTTGTCTTCATGAAGCTTGAGTGCCTAGTGCCCCAAGTGTGACACCGCAAATGGTTCACATAACACCATGAACACTTGGAATAACCTTAAGAATAAGGATACTTTGGTTCTCTCAAGTGAAATCGGCCTTGCCCTTTTTGTGTACACACACTAGTGCCAATTTCACCAACCAAGGAGCTCTTTATATAGTGTGGAGATTAGGGTTAAACCTTAGTACCCATGACCTTTCATTTCATATGATCCATGGGTTAAACACTCCTTGACCTATCCATGAAAGCTTAGCCCAAACTAAATGAACTTGGCTCATCACACACATATATCTTAGAGTCCATATTTAATTAGTTCCTTTTGATCACTTAATTAATTACAAATTAATTCTTGATCAATACTAATTAAATAATATGATTATATATTAATATATTAGAACTTATAATATATTAATATAAATCACTACTATCCTTTTTCCTCATCTTGTCAATCCAATTGTCCCGATGTCATGCAACCCAAATGGACTATGCCGGGTCGGGTCAAGTCTTACCAATTATAGTTATGGACATAGACATTAATCCAACAGTCTCCCACTTGGATATGTCTAAAACTATTATTGAGTATGACTTCAAAACCCAACTAACAATCATAGCACTCAAAAGCTTCTGTCGAACTCTTACGTGTTAACTGAACCTTGATATTGTCAATGACTTGTCCATTAGATAAGGGATCATATATTCCTCCATTCTGGATATCATATGGACTGAGACATGGATTACAAATCATTCTCTTTTTCCATTTGTTGTTTCCTGATTTCTGATTTATGATGACTAACTGATTGAACAAATCAAATCAGTCCTGGCTTGGCCAAGCACTCACATGTGTCATCATTAAATCATCGAGGGGCACACATATATCGCTTTTTTCCCGAAGCTAAAAGGAATAGATAAACTTCGACTCATATGGCTTGTTCTACTACTTGTTGAATCATACACAAAGGCACATTTTATTACATCGAGTTACCAATGCGGTTTCGTGTGATCAATGTATAACCAACTCATAGTAACAACTCATATCTCTAGGTTTGAAGAATATAAGATATTATCATCTCATGATCACTCGTGATAAAATCCATGAAGTGATTCCAATGAGCGTGGGTTGAATCCAATACTCAGAACTTATGAGCACTCATGAGTGTTGTAGCACCACATTGTCTAACAACTTAGACCTCAACAACCCAACCCATGAGAGTCTTGATTCATATCTACTTCAACCATATGACTGACTGTGAATGGTTTGAATAACTTAGTCATTCAAGAAAATCAACCTAGTTATTCTGGAAGTCAAAATATGCAAAGTGAAACACAAGAATAGTCGAATCCAATATGGTCTCAAAACTTATGAATATAAATAACACATCTTTTATTTATCACCATATTGATTACCCATCATTCCATGCATACCGTTTCAAACTATCAACTTTCTACTTGAATTAAAACAATAGTTGTTCCATGCTCCAAGCATGTACACTATGTTTTTATAAACACTAGTCATGCCATACACCAAGTATGCATACCAAGTTTGTCTATGATCTTTACTTTGTGAAATAGATCGATTGAACATAATTCCAATGATCCTCATTTCACAATCCTGAATCCTTACCACAAATGTAGAAACTCCAAATTCATGCCATTTACCGAAATCTGTTAGATTCTAAACTTATATGCATTGATCCTCTTGTGATGATTATGCACAAATTCACAATACTTGACAACAAACATTGTAGAGCATTCCAAAGGAGACCAACTCCATGGAACTGAAGTCTCATATTCAAAGTTCATTGCCTTTGAACATTCTTTTTGCATTAAGTTTCCTAATCTTACACATATTTAATGAATAACTTCCACCTATCGGAACATTTCCATATTCCCCTTTTGGCTATTACTCTTGAACAAGAGTTGCCTCTTTTTAGAGTATGTCAATGTGGTCCTTCCAAAATTAACACTATACTTCCAACTGTCCCTGATCAACCAATCTTTGGTAAACCTTAGATTGTCCTCAACAATTGCCTAATCCTTTTAGTCATATCCAATTCTATACCTTTCCCCTTTTTAATGCCCTAGGCATTTGGAAAATTTTAGAAATGATGAATATTATAGCACATGCAATCGATCCTATATCTGAAGCATATAGGATACGATTCATGATGTATCACATAAAGACATGATACTAGACCAGTCCTTTTGCTACAATATTTCTATTTGCCATGTTCTCATAACTCAGATTATGAAAAGGGATGTCGTAATCATAATCGAATTTTAGAACGCAAATAATAGACCCATATATAGAATTTCCTTATGTTGAGTCATTCCAACATGAAATTCATATATATATATATATATATATATATATATATATATATATATATATCCTTGACTAAATACGATTAAAACCTCAATCTAAGCTTTTAGATTTGAGATGAAGTATAATTTCCTCTCCATTAATTATAGCAAAACAACTTTTCAACCCCAGCAACTACACGTGTTGAAACTTTTGTTTTCTATAATTAACATTGCTAACTTGCAACACTAACAATAATTATCATGCTTCCACTAACATGATGATTATTAGCATAACACATATACTCCCATTAGCTTTGACATGTACTCACAAATCAGCTGGACTTCTAAAAATCAATATTGTATTGACTTACCTACCAAATTCCAGACTTCTGATACGAGATGTGTGACAACCCGATATTTCAACTCTTTGTAATGACCTAAAAGGGTCAAGTATTGTAACCACTTTTGAGTTAATAAAATTTACTTTGATAATAAAGTGTCCAAAAAGTTTCTACTTAAATTTCCTTTTATGTTTAAATGTCATTAAACCATGATCGTGCGTAAAAAAAAAAGAATGCCCAAATCCGGCTTCGTATTTTGAAGTTAAGATTTTTCCAAGTTCGCCTTAGCATCAGACAACTAAAAACTCGAATCGGAGATCAAGCGACTTTTGGCCGGAATGACCTAAACGAGAATCGAAGGTCTTGACAATGGTATTCCAGCGGTAAAAAGTCTGGCAAAAACCAATGTCAGATAAAGAAGTTATGAATTTTTGAAGAAATTCCTTAATCACGTCATTTTAATAAATAAATAATAAAAATAATTTCATAATTTGCCAACGGAATCTAAACGAAAGTTGTAGATCTTAGTCTCACCTACGCGTGGATATAAAGAACGTCGAAAACGGAGTTCGTATGAAGGAGATATGAATTTTAGAAGTTTATTAAATAAATTATATATAAAAATAAATCAAAAATCCGATAATATCCGAGGGAGGAGTCAGCGTCCTCATCCGAGTTACGCGCTGCGTAACCCAGTACGCCCCGCGTACCCGAGGGCCTTGGTCTCGGACCGTCCACGTCGCCCCTATGCGAGCTACTCACCTTTCCGTCCCATCCGAAGCCGAGGCAGTCGAGGACTCAGTCACGGGTGACGCACGAGTACGCGCTGCATACGAGCGTACGCCCCGCGTACCGAGGCCTCTCAGCCCCTATAAAAGGGATGCGAGGGTCTCTGGAAAATTTGCTCATTTCTTCTCATTTCTCTTGCGTTTTGCCTCGTTTTCCGTGCCCATTCAAACCCGAAGCCCTAGTCTTTTTGCTCAAATCCCGAAGGCCGATTTTACTCCCGAGATTCCCGAGAATCCCGAGAAAAATCCGTTTCGCGAGACGAAACTCTGCCCGGTTTTCCATCTCGCTATCTTCAAACTTCCAAGTGAGTTCATACCCCTAATCAATATTTTAAATGATTTTAAATGCTTTAATGGGGGGGATACAAGTAGAAACAAACATGTTATTGAATCACTGATATGTATTTTATAACTGTGTTTGTCATTTAACAGATTTCACATGCTACAAAATGTGATGCTATGAAATGATTTTTCATCTTAAAAACACATTGTTACCAAATGTTTTACCTTTGAAATGTTAATTAAAATGACATCAAGTCATTGTTAATTATTGTTCAAAACCCATAAGATGTCTTACAAAACCATTTTACATTCTTGATGTTATATTTTACATCTTTCATTTAGTTTCCCACACCCTTGAGTAGTAAGAGTGTATAAACCTACATGATCAACCAATTATATTACAGTAAATTATCATAGGGATAATTTGAAGATATCAAACATTATTTCTATTACAAGGAATCACAAAAGAGTTAGTTCATTCATGAGTCTATATTAGTATATTTCCTGATACATGAGTACTTTCAGATGCTTACCTAATCCAAGAATATGTTCACATATACTTACCTGTTACATGGACACGCATACATGAATGCCATATAGGAACACTTTTACATAGATGCATTATCCTGTATTCACTTACCTGGATACTTGTACTTAGGACTACGAGGATGATTTATTAGTACTTACTGTGTAAATTGTCTTTCCTATATCGGTTCAATGGGATAGCTAGGTGGGACTTACCATTCCGAACCCCACTGATTAGCACCAGTGGTCGATGACCATCTACGGAGGTCTAAGGTTACTATTTGTATTAGGTAGATCGATTGGGACTAACCCTTCCACCTACCTACTGCTGCTACAGAGGACAATTGGACAATCTTCAGATGTTCATTAGGTTATACATTTCGCTTAATGCGATGCTGTGTGGGTCCTAGTACCCAGTGACAACACTTACAGTAGTACATTTTCCTGTTTACTTTATTTTGTGATACATTCACATAAACGATGAGTTAGAATAAGCACTTTTAGTACTAGTCAATACAAAGGAAAAACTATCATTTTACAAACAGAACATTCGGGTCTTGGTAGAAGACTACACTTCATACTTACAAAACATTCGAGTCGTGGTAGAAGACTACACTTCATACATACAGAACATTCGGGTCTTGGTAGAAGACTACATTTCATACTTATAGAAAATAAGGGTTTTTCTAGGGATTTCATACTTACCTCAACATTTTCATTTAAAGGTTTACATGGCCTTCATAACAGATTTTCACAAACAAGGCAATGACACTATTATACTTATGAATTCACCAGCTTTAAAGCTGATACTCGCTTTCAAAATAACTTGTATTCTCAGGTCATCAGTAAACAGGTACGGAGGCCAGGTTTTGAGAAGACGGAGCAAACAAGTCTCGTCTTTTATTTTGATTGCATATTTTTGGTGTCTTATTACAATGAAAGAACACACATGTATTAAACTTTACTTATAATGCAATGGATGATGTTGTTGCTTGTTTATTATATTACACTGTTGTGATACTGTACATGACGTCCTCCACCCCTGAACGTTTCCGCCGTTCGTGGTTTTGGGGTATGACAAGATGCTTTGATAAAACTTTATCAAAATCATACACCTTTCCTTTGATAGCATGCATGTGTGTTTAAACAATTTCAGAACTATGAAAAGGGATGTCGTAATCATAGTCTCAATTGTTTGGACCATTGCTATCTACTTCAAATCTACTTGGTGGAAGTGTTTCCTCACCATCATTTTCATGAATCGGAGAGAAACATTATGACCCTTAGATTTTATGGTGTATGTGTTCTTATCCATGTGAATTTGTCAAAACCATAATCACAAGACAAGGTTAGTGACAAATCCAAACTCTTATGGATTGAACTAGTGCAATATTAACTTCTTGCCACCTGGCAGCACAAGGGCCTGCCATTGCTTCCAAGTTGTTACGCAACGAATTGAGAATGCTAAGAACTCATATGCAGAGCCAACTTTAACTGGAATGGGCATAGAAATAGAAATATGTCAACACGATAGGTTATAAACCCTACGTCGTGTGCTAGTGTTAAACTATAGGTTTTTATACTTGATTAGATGTTAAAATTCTTTTCAGGATCTTTAAGACTCCAACTGTCCTCTTGACATATAAGACTATCTTGCCAAATATTCAAGAGATAGTGCAGATTCTTTATCAAGACAAACACTTCACACAATTGGCCTAAGTTGCTCTTTGTTTTATCTAAAACATCACAACTTACCAATTTCAAATGTACAACAGTAGGACACTTTTACTCTTACATTTGACAAGTGTTTTAAACCTTTCTTTAAGATATGTCACTCAACTTACAGTCTTCGAGTATGACTCTAAGACTTGTTTTGGAACGAAGTATGACTCATATTTTTGACTTAACCATTTCAACAATTCAATATTCCTCTTCTTAGTCATAAGAATGCAATAAGATTTCCTTAAAGGACTAATTGTGATATGATTTCCAAATCATTAAGATGATCACAAAACCTGATACTAAAGTACTCTCTCATCTTTTTAGATTTGAGAAACTTTTATCCTTCTGCCTAATTTGATTCTTTTCATTCGTTCTGCCATACACTGAAAATTTTCCACTGCTTCAGAATTATACTTAAGCCTGTAAGTATAACATATTTACTAAACTTTAGTAAATCATGACGAATAGTCTTATAGATCTTTTGTGGTGGACTTGATCAGTGCACATGAATGTGTACTCGATCCTTAGTCCTTCACTTGACCCACATATAAATGTCAAAAGGAACTAGTCTTAATTTTCCAAAGCTGAAAGTTCTCATTCATCATACTATACAACTTGTATGATTTCCAAGTTTCTATCCAGCTGAAACCTTAGGTGATGAGAATCTTTCCTTATTTGGTAAATTTAGACACTACCATAAACAAAAGAAACAAATTCACATTTCCATTATTTTTAGAAACGTATAAAGATCAATTTTCAATAAAAGTCATTGCAAGGAGATATAAACTAAAATAAAATCAATATTTTATTTATTTATAAAATGTGAAAAAAAGCTTTTCCTTACAATGCAACTTTAAATGAAAACTATGATATTACATGTTTCTAGCAATCTATCATAACTCCTAAGAGTAGCTCAAGAATATGATCTTCACTCAAGCGATAAAAATCCATCTTCACGATCAGATTCAACATACTCTTTCTTTAAGTTTCCTTCACTTTTGTTTTGATTCTTAAAACATCAACATGTGACCCAGTCACATCATGTAATAAGAATCTTAGAATAGAAACTTAATCGAGTTCGATAGTGGACTTTACCTGAAGTAGAGTCAAACTTATTGACTATACCAGCCTTATGATATTTCAGGTAAATTTGGTAGCTTCGCAACCAATGCCCTTTCCTTTTGGCAATAGAACCATTTAGACCATTTGGGAATGGTACATAGGATAATCTCAGACTTAGCCTTTCTCTTTACAATTTGGTCAACCGATTTGACTATGGCCAATCCCTTTCAATTGGGAAGAGAAAGCTTTTACTGGGTATTCAATGCAACCGTTGTCAATGTCCATTGAAGGTTTGGCAAGTTGATCTACTAATCAAATTTGCTTTACCAAAGCTCCAAATCATTGTTGATTCAGCAGTACCAAGAAAATAGATAAGATCATTAAGGGTCATGTCATAGTCTATTTCATAGTAGTCCCAAAGGTAACTCACTATGTGACTTAGAAAGTGAATGAACATCCAACTTTCTTAAGACTTTGACACCCAACTCTCCCGGCTTGTCAATATGTGACTTCATCTCCAAGATGTGAGCACACATAGACCTTGCCTACTATTAGGGATTGAGTGACCTTGAACTTGTGGGTAAGGGAGAATAATTAGAGGAGGTAGAGGAAGTGAAGTTCCAAGATATTTGGGAAGATCATAGATGTCTGAACTAGACATCTTTTGGGAGATATTCAAGATACTTGATTTAAAGTCCTTAATATAACAACCAATATGGAATATTAAGGCTAGGACCCAACACAATACTTTTATAACTTGGAAGAGGGGTGCCGTAATCCAAGTTATAAAATATTTGAAGGTAGGTGAATAACGATTCACCAATTTCCACCATGAAAACGAAATAATTTAATTAGGTTTTACGTGAATTTGAAACTCCTAGATCCTTTGAGATTCATTGAACTATTCAATGGCATGTTTCAACCTCGAGTGTGCCCTTCATGTTTTGTGACTGGGATGCCGAGGATCACAAAACAAGGTTTGAAGTAACCATGTAAATTACTTGGTACTCTTAAGTGTTTACCACTCAATCGATGTGCCAGTTAACCACTCACGTTCCATCGATACTATGATAAACATTAAGTTACCCTTTGCCTACCTTTTTAAATATGAGTTAGTGTGCTGGTTAATCACACACGCTCCACTAACCGACTTAATCAAAGTGCAAAGTGTAATTTCATGGATTAGTACCTTATTCACATTTTCCTAAAGTAACTAAGATTGGGAATTATAAAAACATTTTAGTTACTTTATGTTTATCATTAATACTTTTAATGAAGGGAGAATTATAGTCTTTGTCCTACCTGTTCGGCTAACGACCCTCCACTAGTCAAGGAAGCGGTGGGTGAGAGTGGACACCCATTAACCTGCCATTTTATAGGCAGTAACCTTATATCCTCCTTATAGACCGGCTTCGTGAATGACGCCTACTAATGGTAAGACGACTTGCTCTTTTATATATATATATATATATATATATATATATATATGTATATATTATTAACTTATAATATTATAAAGTACAACGGTTGAATTTTAACTTTTAAAATTCTAAGGGCTTAACTTGGAACTAAAGTATTCATGAGAAAACTTTACAAATTCCAAAACTTGAGGGCAAGTTTTGAAACTATTCAAAACTCTTGGATTTTCATAACTATGAGTTTAATTAAAGTTTTAAAAAACTTCTAATGAAGAGACTCTTGAACATCCATAACTTGAGAACAAGTTATGGAGCCATAATACTATTTAATGAAAAAGACTCTTCATTTTTATGTAACCTATGACACTTTTATGAGTTTTAAGATTCATAAATGTGACCTTTTGTGTAACATGACGACAACTTACAAAACCACATTTTATGAACTACCTCTAGATTAATTAGGATTGAAAACAACTAAAACACAATTTTTTTTCATTAATCTAAATTAACTCATAAAGTAAGGAAACATAAAAAACCTTTGGTAATCCATAACTTGAGGACAAATTATGGACTCCATTAAAATACATTTAGATCAAGAATTAACTAACAAAGACTTTTGAAAATAATTTCTATGATCTACCAAAACTCATAAGCATGAACAATCCATATCAACAATTTCAAGAATTACATCAACATAAATAAAACTTGAAATTTTGATTTTAACCTTGAAATTGGTTTACTATAATCATTACCACTTAAAAAACATGTTTTATAAGTCTAGAACAGTTGAAGGTAATGATTCTAAACCAATTCCAACTTTAAAACTCGAAGATATGCTGTTTGTGGGTCCAACTCGTCGAGTGCACGAACAAACTCGTCGAGTTGGATGATTTTTGTCTTCGACTCGTCGAGTCCCTTCATGGACTCATCGAGTCCCCTGTCCAGACAGCATAAATCTTCGATTTTTCAGCAATTTAAGCAATTATAACAAGAAAACAAGCCTAGGCTCTGATACCACTATTGGGTTATGAGCATTCTAACACTCCTAAGTGAACATGCAACCCTAAATACCTTGGATCTATGTTTTCTCTATTATACATGTAAATATGAATATTCCAAGGTATTACCCTAACTAGCATACAATATTTTGATACTTGGGTAATAAAATGGATAGAATACATACCTTATCGATGTAACTTGTCTTCATGAAGTTTGAGTGCCTAGTGCCCCAAGTGTGACACCTCAAATGGTTCACACAACACCATGAACACTTGACATAACCTTCAGAATGAGGATACTTTGGTTCTCTCTAGTGAAACCGGCCTTGCCCTTTTTGTGTACACACACAAGTGCCAATTTCACCAACCAAGGACCTCTTTATATAGTGTGGAGATTAAGGTTAATCCCTAATACCCATGACCTTTCATTTCATATGATCCATAGGTTAAACACTCCATGGACTATCTATGAAATCTTAGCGTAACCTAAATGAACTTGGCCCATCACACAAATATATCTTAGAGTCCATATTTAATTAGTTCCTTTTTTTCACTTTATTAATTACAAATTAATTCTTGATTAATACTAATTAAATAATATGATTATATGTTAATATATTAGAACTTATAATATATTAATATAAATCACTAGTATCCTTTTTCCTCATCTTGTCAATCCAATTGTCCGATGCCATGCAACCAAAATGGACCATGCTGGGTCGGGTCAAGTCTTACCAATTATAGTGATGGACTTAGACATTAATCCAACAGAAACTCACCTCGCAAAGTTTAATGCGGAATCTCTCTGTAAGGAACCTCAAACGGCTACTCCAACGACTTCCCGACTATCATTATCACAACAACACTTATTCAAAATCCCATGGTCCTTCTTAGGGTAAAATGACCATTTACCCCATGGTCTAATTTGCAACATAACCTAGGCCCAATTCCATCTAATCTTTCTAAGCCCACTAATGGGCCACTACTGGCCCAATTTTGTAAATTCGGCCCAACTCCTCAAATGGGCCTTCCCTAAGCCCAAGTATGTCCTTGGCCCAATCACTGATTCCTGATGGCCCACTAAGACCCAAAAGCTAAGTAGTCCAAAGATTGGCCCAAATGTCATGAAGCCGAAATCAGTGAGTACGCAGGGTGTAAACCTATGTACGCTAAGCATACAGGTTGCATGGCTTGTACGTTGTAGGTACTGGCTTCTACTCCCGTCATACTTCCCTATTATGTCATAAACTTCAAAAGCGCATAATCCCTTAAGACCTTAAGCCCAACGCAGATTTGAGTCCATTAACATGTCTTAACTCAAAAAGTCGATTACTTGGTGGCTTATAATACACCAAATGGACCCAAAATTGGAATATAGCAACTCAATTCCATTGAAATGACTATAACTCATGCATGGTCACAAAAGGACCTTAAAGATCGAAACTTCATTGCTAATGGGACTCATATAGCACTAAGGGTGGCAACCTTAAGCCGAGATACGAAGTTGATCAATAAAAATACAATCTCGGGACCTAAAAAGGTCCAAAACTCCATTAACGTAGATCTAAGCATTTATGAGGAAAGTTGAAAAGTGTTTACCTCAAATGAGTGCCAAATGGTGATATAATCTCGGATCCTTGAGCTCAAGATACTCAAGTTCTTCTTTTTCAACTTCTTTTTCCTAAACTTCCCAAAGCCAAACACACAAAAGGATGAAGAATGAGAGGCTATATAGGGTTTCTTAGCTTGAGAGGCTGGTACAAAGGCTAGCGTTTAAGTCATAATGTTGTATTTATGTGGCTTAAACCCTAAAAATTAGGATTTTGAATCTGCTTGCATACGTTGCGCGTACTCCTTGGTACGCTGCTCATACGTGCATGAAGCCTCTGCATCCAATGCTGTACTATGCCCCATGTACGCCAAGCTTACGCCCAATGTACGTCTTCTGGTAGCCCAATCTTATCAGCCCACTTGCTAAACTCCACTCAATAATCCATTACTTATTCCATAGCCTAACAAAATAAAATACAAATATTTTAAAATAATTATTACCTCAAGTGACGGATGTTACAATAGCCAATTAAAGTATAAGACCAATTTTGTTTTCGATATGAAATCCATCTTATCAATTGCACACTCCTCCCCAGCATGACATGAAATAATGTCTCCAAACTTGGCAAAACAAAAAGAGTGGACACCATGAGAGAAGCTTGATATCTTGGCCTTAACATACACGTTATTGTGAAAGGTTAATTTAAATCTATGATCTATCATTTTTAAATGGGCAAGATTATTAGCAATAAAGACATTCAAAAACATACACTCTTCCTGACTTCAACAATCCTTCAACTTGCAAACTAAAGCCTTCTTGATAATTGTCGCGATACGGCTCCCTTGAAATTATCACAAAAATCAAAAGAAACTTAAAAAACTATACCAATGCAAACAAAACATATACAATTTATCCATGACAATCAATAACTTCTCGTCCATTAATATCATATAATTTGTAACACCGTGAATTTCAAAATAATTTTTCACAATTTATAAAAATATTTCCCATTAACTTTTCATAAAATCATCAAGTTTAAATCCCAATTTACATTATACAAAATCCCAAGATCACAAGTATAACAAAATCCCATGCGTGTGTACGGATCAAGTCGGCGCCTTCCCACGGTCATCGCTAGTACCTGAAACAACAACACTAACACTGTAAGCACAAAGCTTAGTGAGTTCCCCAAAATACCACACATAAAACACATATTAGCCACTCGAGGCTATAACTCTATGGGTCCGTGCACCCAAACTCTGTGAACCCTCAGGTTCTAACTCTAGGAACCTTCCGGTTCCAACTCTGTAAACATGCACAGCATAATCACATAGAAATAATGCAGTACAACATATAGCATACAATACTTTGTCACATAACTCTGGTTACCTACTCAAGGTAAAGTATAGTGAGAAGACTCACCTCGCGTATCTCGATGACTCACAAATCCTGAAATCCCTCGTGCCCGATCCTCCGAGCTATAATCCTCCTATAACATCATATGTCTCTAATTAACACTTTTTATCTCTAAGGTTGACTATCCCTAAGAAGTCAACACAGGTCAACTCTGGTCAACGGTCAACGGTCAACTTTGACCGGACTCGGCGAGTGCACAAGGGCAACTCGGCGAGTCTAGACGTATCCGCCGACTCCATAGGATTCCCTTCTTACTCGTCGAGTGTTTCTCCTGACTCGACGAGTTCCACCTGGGAGAGTCGCGGGGCCACCCCGACTCAACTCGTCGAGTTTCAAGAACAACTCGACGAGTCCCAGCTTGACTCGACCACCTGCCAAAACCTTTCCAACTCTCTGCGACTCACTGAGTCGCCCATAACTCGGTCAGGACTACACACTGGGTGTCCTCAAGGACAATCTTCAAGCGACTCGTCGAGTCTGTTCATCAGACTCGGCGAGTCCATGCCATGCACCAGCTAAAACTGGCCTTTACGGTCAGATCCGTTCCATCCATTCATAGATATGGCCTTCCCAAGCTTATTTGTCACGTAAAGTCTCGGTCTTGGTTGCCATGTAATGCGTACAAGGCTTATTTTGGGGAAACAACCTCTAATATGACCACCTTAGCTTCTAACTAAAAAGGATGGACATAAAGCTAGTCATATGGGGTCTCCTGGACCTGCTAAGGCCCAGATCTAGGTTCCATATCTCCATGGAACCTTTCATACTTCCAATTTAAGCCAAGAAATGCAAGAAGAAACCCTAGATTTGACACATCAACACAAAACACGAAGTTTGGCTCTGAAAGTTACCTCAAGAAGACTCCCTTGAAGAATTAGCAACAGATCCACGCTCCCCAACTCCTCAAGCTTGATCCTCTCCCTCCTTTCTTGCAATACCACACAAAAATAGTGAATAAATGGCCTCCAAATACAGTCACAAGGGCTCACAGTCGAATGGGGGCTCTTAGGGTTCAAGGTGGCCGCAAATGAGGGCCATAAGGTCCTTTAAATAGGGCTTAGGACTGGGAAATTAGGGTTTCATTAAACAGCGCAGACTCGCCGAGTCCAGACGAATCCCGCGTCCAAAAATCGCGACCCTACTCGGCGAGTATGAGCTCCAACTCGCCGAGTCCCCTCTCAAAACACAAAATAATCAAATCAATAAAGATACCTAGAAATCCGGGCTGTTACAACTCTCCCCCACTAGAACTAGACTTCGCCCTCGAAGTCTCGCTCTGAAAATAGCTCCGGATGCTGCTCCCGCATCTCGCGCTCCGGCTCCCAGGTCATCTCCGATCCCTTCCGATGTTGCCACTGAACTAGCACCAGAGGTACCTCCTTGTTCCTCAAAACCTTGATCTTCCGATCCTTGATGGCCACAGGCCTTTCAGCATAATTCAGACTCGCATCCACATGAATATCCTCTAATGGAACTACTGCCGACTCATCGGCTATACACTTCCTCAATTGCGACACGAGAAAAGTGTCGTGGATCTGCCCCAAACGATAGGCTACCCGGCCTACCCTTGCAATCACACGAAATGGCCCAATATACCGGGGCCCCAACTTGCCCCTCTTCCTGAATCGAATCACTCCCTTCCAAGGAGAGACCTTCAGGAGAACAAAGTCGCCGACCTGAAACTCAAGCTCGGACCGGCGTCTGTCTGCATAACTCTTCTGTCGGCTCTGGGTGGACAATAAACTCTGCCGAACCTGCTGAATCTGCTCTGTCGTCTGAAGCACGATCTCCGTACTGCCCATCACTCTCTGACCAACCTCTCCCCAGCAAATGGGGGTCCGACACCTCCTACCATACAACAGCTCAAAGGGTGGCATACCAATGCTCGAATGATGGCTGTTGTTGTAGGAAAACTCTGCCAAGGGTAAATACGCATCCCAGCTACCCCCGAAATCCAGCACACATGCTCAAAGCATGTCCTCAAGCGTCTGAATCATCCGCTCGCTCTGACCGTCTGTCTGGGGATGATATGCGGTACTAAAATGCAATCTAGTACCCAACTCGTCATGAAATTTCTTCCAGAATCTGGAAGTGAAACGCACATCACGATCCGAAACAATCGAGATCGGCACCCCATGCCGAGATACCACTTCTCTCACATATAACTCCGCCAACTTCTCCGCTGAAGAACTCTCACTGATGGCAAGGAAGTGAGCGCTCTTCGTCAACCTATCCACAATCACCCAAATTGCATCAACTCCTCTGGCAGTCCTCGACAATTTGGTGATGAAATCCATAGTAATCTGTTCCCACTTCCATTCGGGAACCTCCAATGGCTGCAACTTGCCATGCGGTCTCTGGTGCTCGGCCTTAACCCTGCGGCAGGTCAAGCACCTCTCAACGAACCATGCGACGTCCCTCTTCATACAGGGCCACCAATACTCTTTCCTCATATCCAAATACATCTTCGTAGCTCCCGGATGGATCGAAAACTTCGACCGATGAGCCTCTTCCATCAAAGTAATACGCGTACCACCCACGAACGGTACCCAAATCCGCCCCTGAAACGTCATAAGCCCTCGTTCATCCGTAATGAACTCTGAAACCAACCCAACGACCCGCTCTCTCTTCTGCATCTCAGGTCGCACAGCCTCGGCCTGTGCCCCACGAATAGCATCCAATACTGGAGCTATCACAGTCAATCTCAAACATAGATCTCGCAGTGGAGTGCTCTCCGCCCTGCGGCTCAACGCATCGGCTACCACATTAGCCTTGCCTGGGTGGTACAGGATCTCACAATCATAATCCTTGACCACATCCAACCACCTCCTCTGACGCATATTTAGGTTGGGCTGATCCATCAGATACTTCAAGCTCTTATGGTCCGTGTATATTGTACACCGAACCCCATACAAGTAGTGACGCCAAATCTTGAGAGCGAACACTACTGCCCCCAACTCTAGATCATGCGTGGGATATCTCGTCTCATGAGGCTTCAACTGCCTCGATGCATATGCTATCACATGACCCCTCTACATCAAGACCGCACCCAGCCCCAAAATCGATGCATCACAATATACTACAAAATCCTCCATCCCTTCCGAGAGAGCTAATACCGGGGCTTCGCACAACCTTTGGCGAAGTGTCTCAAAGGAGGTCTGATGCTCGGGACCCCATGAGAACGCAACACCCTTCTGGGTCAACCTGGTGAGTGGCACTGCGATCTTGGAGAAATCCTTGATAAATCTTCGATAATACCCTGCCAACCCAAGGAAACTCCTGATCTCAGATGGTGACTTTGGCACCTCCCAACTCATCACTGCCTCAACCTTGGCCGGATCGACCAGAATCCCTTCCTGGTTAACAAGATGTCCAAGGAATTGGACCTCCCGCAACCAGAAATCACACTTGGAGAACTTTGCATAAAGCTTCTCCGATCTCAATACCTCAAGGACCTCCTTCAAATGCTCCTCATGCTGCTCTCTAGATCTCGAATACACTAGAATATCATCGATAAATACAATCACTGACCGATCCAACATCGGCCTGCATACACTGTTCATGAGATCCATGAACACAGCCGGGGCATTGGTGAGCCCGAAAGGCATCACTACAAACTCATAATGCCCATATCGCGTCCTAAACGCTGTCTTCTGGACGTCCTCATCCCGCACCCTCACCTGATGGTACCCCGACCTCAGATCGATCTTGGAAAACCAGGATGCTCCCTGCAACTGATCGAATAAATCATCGATCCTCGGTAATGGGTAACGGTTCTTGATCGTCAGCTTGTTCAACTCCCGGTAGTCAATGCACATCCGGTGTGAACCATCCTTCTTCTTGACGAACAGGATAGGCGCTCCCAACGATGAGCTGCTCGGCCGAATAAACCCCTTCCTCAGCAGCTCCTGAAGCTGCGAGGATAACTCTGGCATCTCTGGAGGTGCAAGACGATAAGGCACCTTAGCGATAGGTGCGGCCCCGGGAATCAAATCAATACTGAACTCCACTTGCCTCACAGGAGGCACACCCGGTAACTCCTCGGGAAAAACATCTGGAAACTCACGCACCACCGGAACCTCCTCAACTGAACTCGGTTTCTCGGAAGCCGCCCACGTATCCATCACATACGCCACAAAACCCTTACAGCCCTGCTGTAGACACTGCCTCGCCCTAGCGGCCGAACAGAAAGCTGATCCTGAACGTGTACCCTCGCCGTATACTGAAAGAACTCCCCCACTAGGGTTTCGTATAGTCACCAGCTGACGCTCGCAGTCGATAACTGCGCCGAATCGGCTCAACCAGTCCATGCCCACAATGATACAGACATCACCCATCGGGATAGGAATCAGATCAATCGGAAACTCAACCCCGAAAATCTCTAACACACATCCCCGGAAAATCTCCGTGGCACAAATCACTCTATCATCAGCTATGGAAACTCTCAGAGGCCGACTCAATGCCTCGCGACCAACACTGATATGCTGACAAAAGGCCAAAGATACAAAAGACCGACTCGCACCCGAGTCAAATAACACTAAAGCAGGTACAGAGTTCACAAGAAAGGTACCTACGCATAACATAATATAAGCACAATATCTCATCATCAAATTAAATACATGAAAGGAAACATACTAGCCACAACATCGGGCGCAGCGCAGACCTCCTCCGCAGTCAGCTGGAAGGCTCTCCCTCGAGCTCTCGGCGCCTCGGCCTTCACAGGCCGACTCTCTGTAGCTCTGATGGCGGCAGGAGCAGACCCCTGAGATGCTCCGTGCAGCTGCGGACACTCGGCCTTCCGGAGTCCGGTCTGGTTGCAGTGAAAACACACTGCAAACCCCTTGGGGCAGTCCTTGGCCATGTGCCCCTCCTTGCCACATTTGTAGCAAGACCCCGCTCGGCAAACTCTGTCATGACCCTTGCCAAACTTTCCGCATGTGCGGCCCATCTGGCTCCCTGCTTTGGGATCAGCAGGCTTGGCCCGCTTGGCGGCCGGCTGCGACTGTGTCGGTCGCCGATCCCTCCCCTGAGACTCCGCTTCCTCCCTGGCCTGAGTCTCAAGCTCGATCTCCCTCTTCCGGGCATTTGCCTGAAGCTCGGCAAATGTCCGGTACGAGGAGTTCGCAGCGAACTCCCGAATATCCCGCCTCAAGATGCTCAAGTAGCGGCTCATACGTGCCTGCTCAGTGGACACGTGCTCAGGGCAGAACATCGCCCTCTCGTGGAACATCCTCGTGATCGCTGTAACAGACTCAGTACCCTGCTTGAGGGTCAGAAACTCCTGTGCTAAACGCTCCCTCTCCACCTGGGGAACGTACTCATCCCGAAACATGGTGGTGAACCTCTCCCAGGTCACCGCAGAAAGCTCAGCAGGCGTATAGTGCACCGTCACAAACTTCCACCAGTCCTTCGCTCCCAAGCGAAGCTGGTTCAACGCGAACTGGACCTTCAAATGCTCAGGAGACGAGCAAGTGAAGAAACACCCCTCAATATCAGATATCCACCTCATAGCTACCACTGGGTCCTGAGTACCATCAAACTCTGGTGGTTTTGTGTTGCTGAACTCACGGAACAGCAACGCATCCCCACCCTGCGGCCTCGCAGCAGCAATCGCTACGGTAGCCGCTGCAGCAGCAGCCTCAGAAAGAGCGGCATAACGCTCATCAAACGCCTCAATCAATGTGGTCTTTATAGACCCAAACAACTCCGGTATCTCTGCCCTGATGGCCGCAGCCACCTCCTCCTGAATGATCCGGCGGATCTCCTCCTCACTGGTACCGCTGCTCTCGGGCATCAAACGTGTCCTCATCATGATCTACCTCTGAAATACATCATACGATAAATTAGAATACACACGGGTAGGCTCACACTCGTCAACTCTTTCTTCCTTGATTCCTGACATTCCAAAGATTCTTACTTAGGCTGCACACCGCCCCGGTGCTTTCAGTAGTACGGGCCCAATACTACTGTCCGCACCGCACCAGAATACACCCCAAGTCCTCCTCTTCGGATTCCAAGTCCCAAGTACTCTATCATGCGTAGACCACTCTCTAATAGATCTCTCATAAGCCCCTCGCTGCTACCTACTCACTCTCAAACATCTCATAGCAGCTCACCTCTCCCTAGGCTAAGGCATCACAAATCAGGCCACTCTAGTCCTAATAGCAATACCTAGCCTACTCTAGCATGCAGATACATCATATCAATATCAATATCACATAATATAAGGTATTTTGGGAAATCACTGTTCAGGCGCTGACTGATCGTACACACATCTCTTGCTCTGCGTTTTTCAAAAAAATCTTTTACTCTTTTTGAAAATACATCTCAAATCCTCAGTTTGAGTTCAAATACGCCCGAAGGTGTACTCGAATCCCTCAAACCAAGGCTCTGATACCAACTTGTAACAACGTGAATTTAAAAATAATTTTTCACAATTTATAAAAACATTTCCCATTAACTGTTCATAAAATCATCAAGTTTAAATCCCAATTTACATTATACAAAATCCCAAGATCACAAGTATAACAAAATCCCATGCGTGTGTACGGATCAAGCCGGCGCCTTCCCACGGTCATCGCTAGTACCTGAAACAACAACACTAACACTGTAAGCACAAAGCTTAGTGAGTTCCCCAAAATACCACACATAAAACACATATTAGCCACTCGAGGCTATAACTCTATGGGTCCGTGCACCCAAACTCTGTGAACCCTCAGGTTCTAACTCTAGGAACCTTTCGGTTCCAACTCTGTAAACATGCACAGCATAATCACATAGAAATAATGCAGTACAACATACAGCATACAATACTCTGTCACATAACAATGGTTACCTACTCAAGGTAAAGTATAGTGAGAAGACTCACCTCGCGTATCTCGATGACTCACAAATCCTGAAATCCCTCGTGCCCGATCCTCCGAGCTATAATCCTCCTATAACATCATATGTCTCTAATTAACACTTTTTATCTCTAAGGTTGACTATCCCTAAGAAGTCAACACAGGTCAACTCTGGTCAACGGTCAACGGTCAACTTTGACCGGACTCGGCGAGTGCACAAGGGCAACTCGGCGAGTCTAGACGTATCCGCCGACTCCATAGGATTCCCTTCTTACTCGTCGAGTGTTTCTCCTGACTCGACGAGTTCCAACTGGGAGAGTCGCGGGGCCACCCCGACTCAACTCGCCGAGTTTCAAGAACAACTCGACGAGTCCCAGCTTGACTCGACCACCTGCCAAAACCTTTCCAACTCTCTGCGACTCACTGAGTCGCCCATAACTCGGTCAGGACTACACACTGGGTGTCCTCAAGGACAATCTTCAAGCGACTCGTCGAGTCTGTTCATCAGACTCGGCGAGTCCATGCCATGCACCAGCTAAAACTGGCCTTTGCGGTCAGATCCGTTCCATCCATTCATAGATCTGGCCTTCCCAAGCTTATTTGTCACGTAAAGTCTCGGTCTTGGTTGCCATGTAATGCGTACAAGGCTTATTTTGGGGATACAACCTCTAATATGACCACCTTAGCTTCTAACTAAAAAGGATGGACATAAAGCTAGTCATATGGGGTCTCCTGGACCTGCTAAGGCCCAGATCTAGGTTCCATATCTCCATGGAACCTTTCATACTTCCAATTTAAGCCAAGAAATGCAAGAAGAAACCCTAGATTTGACACATCAACACAAAACACGAAGTTTGGCTCTGAAAGTTACCTCAAGAAGACTCCCTTGAAGAATTAGCAACAGATCCACGCTCCCCAACTCCTCAAGCTTGATCCTCTCCCTCCTTTCTTGCAATACCACACAAAAATAGTGAACAAATGGCCTCCAAATACAGTCACAAGGGCTCACAGTCGAATGGGGGCTCTTAGGGTTCAAGGTGGCCGCAAATGAGGGCCATAAGGTCCTTTAAATAGGGCTTAGGACTGGGAAATTAGGGTTTCATTAAACAGCGCAGACTCGCCGAGTCCAGACGAATCCCGCGTCCAAAAATCGCGACCCTACTCGGCGAGTATGAGCTCCAACTCGCCGAGTCCCCTCTCAAAACACAAAATAATCAAATCAATAAAGATACCTGGAAATCCGGGCTGTTACAACTCTCCCCCACTAGAACTAGACTTCGCCCTCGAAGTCTCGCTCTGAAAATAGCTCCGGATGCTGCTCCCGCATCTCGCGCTCCGGCTCCCAGGTCATCTCCGATCCCTTCCGATGTTGCCACTGAACTAGCACCAGAGGTACCTCCTTGTTCCTCAGAACCTTGATCTTCCGATCCTTGATGGCCACAGGCCTTTCAGCATAATTCAGACTCGCATCCACATGAATATCCTCTAATGGAACTACTGCCGACTCATCGGCTATACACTTCCTCAATTGCGACACGAGAAAAGTGTCGTGGATCTGCCCCAACTCGGTTGGCAACTCCAAACGATAGGCTACCCGGCCTACCCTTGCAATCACACGAAATGGCCCAATATACCGGGGCCCCAACTTGCCCCTCTTCCTGAATCGAATCACTCCCTTCCATGGAGAGACCTTCAGGAGAATGAAGTCGCCGACCTGAAACTCAAGCTCGGACCGGCGTCTGTCTGCATAACTCTTCTGTCGGCTCTGGGCGGACAATAACCTCTGCCGAACCTGCTGAATCTGCTCTGTCGTCTGAAGCACGATCTCCGTACTGCCCATTACTCTCTGACCAACCTCTCCCCAGCAAATGGGGGTCCGACACCTCCTACCATACAACAGCTCAAAGGGTGGCATACCAATGCTCGAATGATGGCTGTTGTTGTAGGAAAACTCTGCCAAGGGTAAATACGCATCCCAGCTACCCCCGAAATCCAGCACACATGCTCAAAGCATGTCCTCAAGCGTCTGAATCATCCGCTCGCTCTGACCGTCTGTCTGGGGATGATATGCGGTACTAAAATGCAATCTAGTACCCAACTCCTCATGAAATTTCTTCCAGAATCTGGAAGTGAAACGCACATCACGATCCGAAACAATCGAGATCGGCACCCCATGCCGAGATACCACTTCTCTCACATATAACTCCGCCAACTTCTCCGCTGAAGAACTCTCACTGATGGCAAGGAAGTGAGCGCTCTTCGTCAACCTATCCACAATCACCCAAATTGCATCAACTCCTCTGGCAGTCCTCGACAATTTGGTGATGAAATCCATAGTAATCTGTTCCCACTTCCATTCGGGAACCTCCAATGGCTGCAACTTGCCATGCGGTCTCTGGTGCTCGGCCTTAACCCTGCGGCAGGTCAAGCACCTCTCAACGAACCATGCGACGTCCCTCTTCATACAGGGCCACCAATACTCTTTCCTCATATCCAAATACATCTTCGTAGCTCCCGGATGGATCGAAAACTTCGACCGATGAGCCTCTTCCATCAAAGTAATACGCGTACCACCCACGAACGGTACCCAAATCCGCCCCTGAAACGTCATAAGCCCTCGTTCATCCGTAATGAACTCTGAAACCAACCCAACGACCCGCTCTCTCTTCTGCATCTCAGGTCGCACAGCCTCGGCCTGTGCCCCACGAATAGCATCCAATACTGGAGCTATCACAGTCAATCTCAAACATAGATCTCGCAGTGGAGTGCTCTCCGCCCTGCGGCTCAACGCATCGGCTACCACATTAGCCTTGCCTGGGTGGTACAGGATCTCACAATCATAATCCTTGACCACATCCAACCACCTCCTCTGACGCATATTTAGGTTGGGCTGATCCATCAGATACTTCAAGCTCTTATGGTCCGTGTATATTGTACACCGAACCCCATAAAAGTAGTGACGCCAAATCTTGAGAGCGAACACTACTGCCCCAACTCTAGATCATGCGTGGGATATCTCGTCTCATGAGGCTTCAACTGCCTCGATGCATATGCTATCACATGACCCCTCTGCATCAACACCGCACCCAGCCCCAAAATCGATGCATCACAATATACCACAAAATCCTCCATCCCTTCTGGGAGAGCTAATACCGGGGCTTCGCACAACCTTTGGCGAAGTGTCTCAAAGGAGGTCTGCTGCTCGGGACCCCATGAGAACGCAACACCCTTCTGGGTCAACCTGGTGAGTGGCACTGCGATCTTGGAGAAATCCTTGATAAATCTTCGATAATACCCTGCCAACCCAAGGAAACTCCTGATCTCAGATGGTGACTTTGGCACCTCCCAACTCATCACTGCCTCAACCTTGGCCGGATCGACCAGAATCCCTTCCTGGTTAACAAGATGTCCAAGGAATTGGACCTCCCGCAACCAGAAATCACACTTGGAGAACTTTGCATAAAGCTTCTCCGATCTCAATACCTCAAGGACCTCCCTCAAATGCTCCTCATGCTGCTCTCTAGATCTCGAATACACTAGAATATCATCGGTAAATACAATCACTGACCGATCCAACATCGGCCTGCATACCTTGTTCATGAGATCCATGAACACAGCCGGGGCATTGGTGAGCCCGAAAGGCATCACTACAAACTCATAATGCCCATATCGCGTCCTAAACGCTGTCTTCTGGACGTCCTCATCCCGCACCCTCACCTGATGGTACCCCGACCTCAGATCGATCTTGGAAAACCAAGATGCTCCCTGCAACTGATCGAATAAATCATCGATCCTCGGTAATGGGTAACGGTTCTTGATCGTCAGCTTGTTCAACTCCCGGTAGTCAATGCACATCCGGTGTGAACCATCCTTCTTCTTGACGAATAGGATAGGCGCTCCCCACGATGAGCTGCTCGGCCGAATAAACCCCTTCCCCAACAGCTCCTGAAGCTGCGAGGATAACTCTTGCATCTCTGGAGGTGCAAGACGATAAGGCACCTTAGCGATAGGTGCGGCCCCGGGAATCAAATCAATACTGAACTCCACTTGCCTCACAGGAGGCACACCCGGTAACTCCTCGGGAAAAACATCTGGAAACTCACGCACCACCGGAACCTCCTCAACTGAACTCGGTTTCTCGGAAGCCCCCCACGTATCCATCACATACGCCACAAAACCCTTACAGCCCTGCTGTAGACACTGCCTCGGCCTAGCAGCCGAACAGAAAGCTGATCCTAAACGTGTACCCTCGCCGTATACTGAAAGAACTCCCCCACTAGGGTTTCGTATAGTCACCAGCTGACGCTCGTAGTCGATAACTGCGTCGAATCGGCTCAACCAGTCCATGCCCACAATGATACAGACATCACCCATCGGGATAGGAATCAGATCAATCGGAAACTCAACCCCGAAAATCTCTAACACACATCCCCGGAAAATCTCCGTGGCACAAATCACTCTATCATCAGCTATGGAAACTCTCAGAGGCCGACTCAATGCCTCGCGACCAACACTGATATGCTGACAAAAGGCCAAAGATACAAAAGACCGACTCGCACCCGAGTCAAATAACACTAAAGAAGGTACAAAGTTCACAAGAAAGGTACCTACGCATAACATAATATAAGCACAATATCTCATCATCAAATTAAATACATGAAAGGAAACATACCAGCCATAACATCGGGCGTAGCGCAGACCTCCTCCGCAGTCAGCTGGAAGGCTCTCCCTCGAGCTCTCGGCGCCTCGGCCTTCACAGGCCGACTCTCTGTAGCTCTGATGGCGGCAGGAGCAGACCCCTGAGATGCTCCGTGCAGCTGCAGACACTCGGCCTTCAGGTGTCCGGTCTGGTTGCAGTGAAAACACACTGCAAACCCCTTGGGGCAGTCCTTGGCCATGTGCCCCTCCTTGCCACATTTGTAGCAAGACCCCGCTCGGCAAACTCTGTCATGACCCTTGCCAAACTTTCCGCATGTGCGGCCCATCTGGCTCCCTGCTTTGGGATCAGCAGGCTTGGCCCGCTTGGCGGCCGGCTGCGACTGAGTCGGTCGCCGATCCCTCCCCTGAGACTCCGCTTCCTCCCTGGCCTGAGTCTCAAGCTCGATCTCCCTCTTCCGGGCATTTGCCTGAAGCTCGGCAAATGTCCGGTACGAGGAGTTCGCAGCAAACTCCCGAATATCCCGCCTCAAGATGCTCAAGTAGCGGCTCATACGTGCCTGCTCAGTGGACACGTGCTCAGGGCAGAACATCGCCCTCTCGTGGAACATCCTCGTGATCGCTGTAACAGACTCAGTACCCTGCTTGAGGGTCAGAAACTCCTGTGCTAAACGCTCCCTCTCCACCTGGGGAACGTACTCATCCCGAAACATGGTGGTGAACCTCTCCCAGGTCACCGCAGAAATCTCAGCAGGCGTATAGTGCGCCGTCACAAACTTCCACCAGTCCTTCGCTCCCAAGCGAAGCTGGTTCAACGCGAACCGGACCTTCAAACGCTCAGGAGACGAGCAAGTGAAGAAACACCCCTCAATATCAGATATCCACCTCATAGCTGCCACTGGGTCCTGAGTACCATCAAACTCTGGTGGTTTTGTGTTGCTGAACTCACGGAACAGCAACGCATCCCCACCCTGCGGCCTCGCAGCAGCAATCGCTGCGGTAGCCGCTGCAGCAGCAGCCTCAGAAAGAGCGGCATAACGCTCATCAAATGTCTCAATCAATGTGGTCTTTATAGACCCAAACATCTCCGGTATCTCTGCCCTGATGGCCGCAGCCACCTCCTCCTGAATGATCCGGCGGATCTCCTCCTCACTGGTACCGCTGCTCTCGGGCATCAAACGTGTCCTCATCATGATCTACCTCTGAAATACATCATACGATAAATTAGAATACACACGAGTATGCTCACACTCGTCAACTCTTTCTTCCTTGATTCCTGACATTCCAAAGATTCTTACTTAGGCTGCACACCGCCCCGGTGCTTTCAGTAGTACGGGCCCAATACTACTGTCCGCACCGCACCAGAATACACCCCAAGTCCTCCTCTTCGGATTCCAAGTCCCAAGTACTCTATCATGCGTAGACCACTCTCTAATAGATCTCTCATAAGCCCCTCGCTGCTACCTACTCACTCTTAAACATCTCATAGCAGCTCACCTCTCCCTAGGCTAAGGCATCACAAATCAGGCCACTCTAGTCCTAATAGCAATACCTAGCCTACTCTAGCATGCAGATACATCATATCAATATCAATATCACATAATATAAGGTATTTTGGGAAATCACTGTTCGGGCGCTGACTGATCGTACACACATCTCTTGCTCTGCGTTTTTCAAAAAAATCTTTTACTCTTTTTGAAAATACATCTCAAATCCTCAGTTTGAGTTCAAATACGCCCGAAGGTGTACTCGAATCCCTCAAACCAAGGCTCTGATGCCAACTTGTAACACCGTGAATTTCAAAATAATTTTCACAATTTATAAAAACATTTCCCATTAACTTTTCATAAAATCAACAAGTTTAAATCCCAATTTACATTATACAAAATCCCAAGATCACAAGTATAACAAAATCCCATGCGTGTGTACGGATCAAGCCGGCGCCTTCCCACGGTCATCGCTAGTACCTGAAACAACAACACTAACACTGTAAGCACAAAGCTTAGTGAGTTCCCCAAAATACCACACATAAAACACATATTAGCCACTCGAGGCTATAACTCTATGGGTCCGTGCACCCAAACTCTGTGAACCCTCAGGTTCTAACTCTAGGAACCTTTCGGTTCCAACTCTGTAAACATGCACAGCATAATCACATAGAAATAATGCAGTACAACATACAGCATACAATACTCTGTCACATAACAATGGTTACCTACTCAAGGTAAAGTATAGTGAGAAGACTCACCTCGCGTATCTCGATGACTCACAAATCCTGAAATCCCTCGTGCCCGATCCTCCGAGCTATAATCCTCCTATAACATCATATGTCTCTAATTAACACTTTTTATCTCTAAGGTTGACTATCCCTAAGAAGTCAACACAGGTCAACTCTGGTCAACGGTCAACGGTCAACTTTGACCGGACTCGGCGAGTGCACAAGGGCAACTCGGCGAGTCTAGACGTATCCGCCGACTCCATAGGATTCCCTTCTTACTCGTCGAGTGTTTCTCCTGACTCGACGAGTTCCACCTGGGAGAGTCGCGGGGCCACCCCGACTCAACTCGCCGAGTTTCAAGAACAACTCGACGAGTCCCAGCTTGACTCGACCACCTGCCAAAACCTTTCCAACTCTCTGCGACTCACTGAGTCGCCCATAACTCGGTCAGGACTACACACTGGGTGTCCTCAAGGACAATCTTCAAGCGACTCGTCGAGTCTGTTCATCAGACTCGGCGAGTCCATGCCATGCACCAGCTAAAACTGGCCTTTGCGGTCAGATCCGTTCCATCCATTCATAGATCTGGCCTTCCCAAGCTTATTTGTCACGTAAAGTCTCGGTCTTGGTTGCCATGTAATGCGTACAAGGCTTATTTTGGGGATACAACCTCTAATATGACCACCTTAGCTTCTAACTAAAAAGGATGGACATAAAGCTAGTCATATGGGGTCTCCTGGACCTGCTAAGGCCCAGATCTAGGTTCCATATCTCCATGGAACCTTTCATACTTCCAATTTAAGCCAAGAAATGCAAGAAGAAACCCTAGATTTGACACATCAACACAAAACACGAAGTTTGGCTCTGAAAGTTACCTCAAGAAGACTCCCTTGAAGAATTAGCAACAGATCCACGCTCCCCAACTCCTCAAGCTTGATCCTCTCCCTCCTTTCTTGCAATACCACACAAAAATAGTGAACAAATGGCCTCCAAATACAGTCACAAGGGCTCACAGTCGAATGGGGGCTCTTAGGGTTCAAGGTGGCCGCAAATGAGGGCCATAAGGTCCTTTAAATAGGGCTTAGGACTGGGAAATTAGGGTTTCATTAAACAGCGCAGACTCGCCGAGTCCAGACGAATCCCGCGTCCAAAAATCGCGACCCTACTCGGCGAGTATGAGCTCCAACTCGCCGAGTCCCCTCTCAAAACACAAAATAATCAAATCAATAAAGATACCTGGAAATCCGGGCTGTTACAACTCTCCCCCACTAGAACTAGACTTCTCCCTCGAAGTCTCGCTCTGAAAATAGCTCCGGATGCTGCTCCCGCATCTCGCGCTCCGGCTCCCAGGTCATCTCCGATCCCTTCCGATGTTGCCACTGAACTAGCACCAGAGGTACCTCCTTGTTCCTCAGAACCTTGATCTTCCGATCCTTGATGGCCACAGGCCTTTCAGCATAATTCAGACTCGCATCCACATGAATATCCTCTAATGGAACTACTGCCGACTCATCGGCTATACACTTCCTCAATTGCGACACGAGAAAAGTGTCGTGGATCTGCCCCAACTCGGTTGGCAACTCCAAACGATAGGCTACCCGGCCTACCCTTGCAATCACTCGAAATGGCCCAATATACCGGGGCCCCAACTTGCCCCTCTTCCTGAATCGAATCACTCCCTTCCATGGAGAGACCTTCAGGAGAACGAAGTCGCCGACCTGAAACTCAAGCTCGGACCGACGTCTGTCTGCATAACTCTTCTGTCGGCTCTGGGCGGACAATAACCTCTGCCGAACCTGCTGAATCTGCTCTGTCGTCTGAAGCACGATCTCCGTACTGCCCATTACTCTCTGACCAACCTCTCCCCAGCAAATGGGGGTCCGACACCTCCTACCATACAACAGCTCAAAGGGTGGCATACCAATGCTCGATTGATGGCTGTTGTTGTAGGAAAACTCTGCCAAGGGTAAATACGCATCCCAGCTACCCCCGAAATCCAGCACACATGCTCAAAGCATGTCCTCAAGCGTCTGAATCATCCGCTCGCTCTGACCGTCTGTCTGGGGATGATATGCGGTACTAAAATGCAATCTAGTACCCAACTCCTCATGAAATTTCTTCCAGAATCTGGAAGTGAAACGCACATCACGATCCGAAACAATCGAGATCGGCACCCCATGCCGAGATACCACTTCTCTCACATATAACTCCGCCAACTTCTCCGCTGAAGAACTCTCACTGATGGCAAGGAAGTGAGCGCTCTTCGTCAACCTATCCACAATCACCCAAATTGCATCAACTCCTCTGGCAGTCCTCGACAATTTGGTGATGAAATCCATAGTAATCTGTTCCCACTTCCATTCGGGAACCTCCAATGGCTGCAACTTGCCATGCGGTCTCTGGTGCTCGGCCTTAACCCTGCGGCAGGTCAAGCACCTCTCAACGAACCATGCGACGTCCCTCTTCATACAGGGCCACCAATACTCTTTCCTCATATCCAAATACATCTTCGTAGCTCCCGGATGGATCGAAAACTTCGACCGATGAGCCTCTTCCATCAAAGTAATACGCGTACCACCCACGAACGGTACCCAAATCCGCCCCTGAAACGTCATAAGCCCTCGTTCATCCGTAATGAACTCTGAAACCAACCCAACGACCCGCTCTCTCTTCTGCATCTCAGGTCGCACAGCCTCGGCCTGTGCCCCACGAATAGCATCCAATACTGGAGCTATCACAGTCAATCTCAAACATAGATCTCGCAGTGGAGTGCTCTCCGCCCTGCGGCTCAACGCATCGGCTACCACATTAGCCTTGCCTGGGTGGTACAGGATCTCACAATCATAATCCTTGACCACATCCAACCACCTCCTCTGACGCATATTTAGGTTGGGCTGATCCATCAGATACTTCAAGCTCTTATGGTCCGTGTATATTGTACACCGAACCCCATAAAAGTAGTGACGCCAAATATTGAGAGCGAACACTACTGCCCCAACTCTAGATCATGCGTGGGATATCTCGTCTCATGAGGCTTCAACTGCCTCGATGCATATGCTATCACATGACCCCTCTGCATCAACACCGCACCCAGCCCCAAAATCGATGCATCACAATATACCACAAAATCCTCCATCCCTTCCGGGAGAGCTAATACCGGGGCTTCGCACAACCTTTGGCGAAGTGTCTCAAAGGAGGTCTGCTGCTCGGGACCCCATGAGAACGCAACACCCTTCTGGGTCAACCTGGTGAGTGGCACTGCGATCTTGGAGAAATCCTTGATAAATCTTCGATAATACCCTGCCAACCCAAGGAAACTCCTGATCTCAGATGGTGACTTTGGCACCTCCCAACTCATCACTGCCTCAACCTTGGCCGGATCGACCAGAATCCCTTCCTGGTTAACAAGATGTCCAAGGAATTGGACCTCCCGCAACCAGAAATCACACTTGGAGAACTTTGCATAAAGCTTCTCCGATCTCAATACCTCAAGGACCTCCCTCAAATGCTCCTCATGCTGCTCTCTAGATCTCGAATACACTAGAATATCATCGGTAAATACAATCACTGACCGATCCAACATCGGCCTGCATACCTTGTTCATGAGATCCATGAACACAGCCGGCGCATTGGTGAGCCCGAAAGGCATCACTACAAACTCATAATGCCTATATCGCGTCCTAAACGCTGTCTTCTGGACGTCCTCATCCCGCACCCTCACCTGATGGTACCCCGACCTCAGATCGATCTTGGAAAACCAAGATGCTCCCTGCAACTGATCGAATAAATCATCGATCCTCGGTAATGGGTAACGGTTCTTGATCGTCAGCTTGTTCAACTCCCGGTAGTCAATGCACATCCGGTGTGAACCATCCTTCTTCTTGAAGAATAGGATAGGCGCTCCCCACGATGAGCTGCTCGGCCGAATAAACCCCTTCCCCAACAGCTCCTGAAGCTGCGAGGATAACTCTTGCATCTCTGGAGGTGCAAGACGATAAGGCACCTTAGCGATAGGTGCGGCCCCGGGAATCAAATCAATACTGAACTCCACTTGCCTCACAGGAGGCACACCCGGTAACTCCTCGGGAAAAACATCTGGAAACTCACGCACCACCGGAACCTCCTCAACTGAACTCGGTTTCTCGGAAGCCCCCCACGTATCCATCACATACGCCACAAAACCCTTACAGCCCTGCTGTAGACACTGCCTCGCCCTAGCAGCCGAACAGAAAGCTGATCCTAAACGTGTACCCTCGCCGTATACTGAAAGAACTCCCCCACTAGGGTTTCGTATAGTCACCAGCTGACGCTCGTAGTCGATAACTGCGTCGAATCGGCTCAACCAGTCCATGCCCACAATGATACAGACATCACCCATCGGGATAGGAATCAGATCAATCGGAAACTCAACCCCGAAAATCTCTAACACACATCCCCGGAAAATCTCTGTGGCACAAATCACTCTATCATCAGCTATGGAAACTCTCAGAGGCCGACTCAATGCCTCGCGACCAACACTGATATGCTGACAAAAGGCCAAAGATACAAAAGACCGACTCGCACCCGAGTCAAATAACACTAAAGAAGGTACAAAGTTCACAAGAAAGGTACCTACGCATAACATAATATAAGCACAATATCTCATCATCAAATTAAATACATGAAAGGAAACATACCAGCCATAACATCGGGCGCAGCGCAGACCTCCTCCGCAGTCAGCTGGAAGGCTCTCCCTCGAGCTCTCGGCGCCTCGGCCTTCACAGGCCGACTCTCTGTAGCTCTGATGGCGGCAGGAGCAGACCCCTGAGATGCTCCGTGCAGCTGCAGACACTCGGCCTTCAGGTGTCCGGTCTGGTTGCAGTGAAAACACACTGCAAACCCCTTGGGGCAGTCCTTGGCCATGTGCCCCTCCTTGCCACATTTGTAGCAAGACCCCGCTCGGCAAACTCTGTCATGACCCTTGCCAAACTTTCCGCATGTGCGGCCCATCTGGCTCCCTGCTTTGGGATCAGCAGGCTTGGCCCGCTTGGCGGCCGGCTGCGACTGTGTCGGTCGCCGATCCCTCCCCTGAGACTCCGCTTCCTCCCTGGCCTGAGTCTCAAGCTCGATCTCCCTCTTCCGGGCATTTGCCTGAAGCTCGGCAAATGTCCGGTACGAGGAGTTCGCAGCAAACTCCCGAATATCCCGCCTCAAGATGCTCAAGTAGCGGCTCATACGTGCCTGCTCAGTGGACACGTGCTCAGGGCAGAACATCGCCCTCTCGTGGAACATCCTCGTGATCGCTGTAACAGACTCAGTACCCTGCTTGAGGGTCAGAAACTCCTGTGCTAAACGCTCCCTCTCCACCTGGGGAACGTACTCATCCCGAAACATGGTGGTGAACCTCTCCCAGGTCACCGCAGAAATCTCAGCAGGCGTATAGTGCGCCGTCACAAACTTCCACCAGTCCTTCGCTCCCAAGCGAAGCTGGTTCAACGCGAACCGGACCTTCAAATGCTCAGGAGACGAGCAAGTGAAGAAACACCCCTCAATATCAGATATCCACCTCATAGCTGCCACTGGGTCCTGAGTACCATCAAACTCTGGTGGTTTTGTGTTGCTGAACTCACGGAACAGCAACGCATCCCCACCCTGCGGCCTCGCAGCAGCAATCGCTGCGGTAGCCGCTGCAGCAGCAGCCTCAGAAAGAGCGGCATAACGCTCATCAAACGTCTCAATCAATGTGGTCTTTATAGACCCAAACATCTCCGGTATCTCTGCCCTGATGGCCGCAGCCACCTCCTCCTGAATGATCCGGCGGATCTCCTCCTCACTGGTACCGCTGCTCTCGGGCATCAAACGTGTCCTCATCATGATCTACCTCTGAAATACATCATACGATAAATTAGAATACACACGAGTGTGCTCACACTCGTCAACTCTTTCTTCCTTGATTCCTGACATTCCAAAGATTCTTACTTAGGCTGCACACCGCCCCGGTGCTTTCAGTAGTACGGGCCCAATACTACTGTCCGCACCGCACCAGAATACACCCCAAGTCCTCCTCTTCGGATTCCAAGTCCCAAGTACTCTATCATGCGTAGACCACTCTCTAATAGATCTCTCATAAGCCCCTCGCTGCTACCTACTCACTCTTAAACATCTCATAGCAGCTCACCTCTCCCTAGGCTAAGGCATCACAAATCAGGCCACTCTAGTCCTAATAGCAATACCTAGCCTACTCTAGCATGCAGATACATCATATCAATATCAATATCACATAATATAAGGTATTTTGGGAAATCACTGTTCGGGCGCTGACTGATCGTACACACATCTCTTGCTCTGCGTTTTTCAAAAAAATCTTTTACTCTTTTTGAAAATACATCTCAAATCCTCAGTTTGAGTTCAAATACGCCCGAAGGTGTACTCGAATCCCTCAAACCAAGGCTCTGATACCAACTTGTAACACCGTGAATTTCAAAATAATTTTTCACAATTTATAAAAACATTTCCCATTAACTTTTCATAAAATCAACAAGTTTAAATCCCAATTTACATTATACAAAATCCCAAGATCACAAGTATAACAAAATCCCATGCGTGTGTACGGATCAAGCCGGCGCCTTCCCACGGTCATCGCTAGTACCTGAAACAACAACACTAACACTGTAAGCACAAAGCTTAGTGAGTTCCCCAAAATACCACACATAAAACACATATTAGCCACTCGAGGCTATAACTCTATGGGTCCGTGCACCCAAACTCTGTGAACCCTCAGGTTCTAACTCTAGGAACCTTTCGGTTCCAACTCTGTAAACATGCACAGCATAATCACATAGAAATAATGCAGTACAACATATAGCATACAATACTGTGTCACATAACTCTGGTTACCTACTCAAGGTAAAGTATAGTGAGAAGACTCACCTCGCGTATCTCGATGACTCACAAATCCTGAAATCCCTCGTGCCCGATCCTCCGAGCTATAATCCTCCTATAACATCATATGTCTCTAATTAACACTTTTTATCTCTAAGGTTGACTATCCCTAAGAAGTCAACACAGGTCAACTCTGGTCAACGGTCAACGGTCAACTTTGACCGGACTCGGCGAGTGCACAAGGGCAACTCGGCGAGTCTAGACGTATCCGCCGACTCCATAGGATTCCCTTCTTACTCGTCGAGTGTTTCTCCTGACTCGACGAGTTCCACCTGGGAGAGTCGCGGGGCCACCCCGACTCAACTCGCCGAGTTTCAAGAACTACTCGACGAGTCCCAGCTTGACTCGACCACCTGCCAAAACCTTTCCAACTCTCTGCGACTCACTGAGTCGCCCATAACTCGGTCAGGACTACACACTGGGTGTCCTCAAGGACAATCTTCAAGCGACTCGTCGAGTCTGTTCATCAGACTCGGCGAGTCCATGCCATGCACCAGCTAAAACTGGCCTTTGCGGTCAGATCCGTTCCATCCATTCATAGATCTGGCCTTCCCAAGCTTATTTGTCACGTAAAGTCTCGGTCTTGGTTGCCATGTAATGCGTACAAGGCTTATTTTGGGGAAACAACCTCTAATATGACCACCTTAGCTTCTAACTAAAAAGGATGGACATAAAGCTAGTCATATGGGGTCTCCTGGACCTGCTAAGGCCCAGATCTAGGTTCCATATCTCCATGGAACCTTTCATACTTCCAATTTAAGCCAAGAAATGCAAGAAGAAACCCTAGATTTGACACATCAACACAAAACACGAAGTTTGGCTCTGAAAGTTACCTCAAGAAGACTCCCTTGAAGAATTAGCAACAGATCCACGCTCCCCAACTCCTCAAGCTTGATCCTCTCCCTCCTTTCTTGCAATACCACACAAAAATAGTGAACAAATGGCCTCCAAACACAGTCACAAGGGCTCACAGTCGAATGGGGGCTCTTAGGGTTGAAGGTGGCCTCAAATGAGGGCCATAAGGTCCTTTAAATAGGGCTTAGGACCGGGAAATTAGGGTTTCATTAAACAGCGCAGACTCGCCGAGTCCATATCCTGGACTCGCCGAGTCCAGACGAATCCCGCGTCCAAAAATCGCGACCCTACTCGGCGAGTCTGAGCTCCAACTCGCCGAGTCCCCTCTCAAAACACAAAATAATCAAATCAATAAAGATACCTGGAAATCCGGGTTGTTACATAATTATTGTTCAATTCATACGACTTCAAGTAAACATGTTGCTTCCACAAACAAACAACACATCCCTTGAACTTCAAAGTATCGACATCAACATTGAAGTCAGTAATCAACTCATTCTGTGAATGCATCTCAAACAATACATAAATTTTAACAGCTGTATCTAACAACAATTAATCCTACAATTGACACATCGCATGTGTCATTTATACAAACAACAAACATCATCATTAGGTTTTCAGCAGCTGAACAACCCTACCGTTTACAATATCATTTCAAAACACAATAATTTGAAAGACATGCAAAGCTCAAAACAGTACCCGTAAGAACCAGTAACCGCATCCTAGCGGAGAGTCTCTTCCAATCGATTGAAAAGTCGACAAACCCTTACTAGAAGCTGTTTTTTGCAAATAGTGTTGTATTAAACATGTCACATGGCCAAGAAATTTCGAGCTTTCGACAACTCAGCAAAATTAAGCTTGAGTTATAGTTATATAAGAATATCGATATAATTCATTTAACTCTTTCTAACTATTTGATCAAAATGCTAACTCATTCGTTAAATTTTCTTGCTCTAACAGCAATCATAATAGTCACTAAGATATTTGTTGTCCTTTTATGATATACATCTAAATTGCATATTTTGTTGAAAAACCCACCACAATATAATTGACTTTATGATTTTCCTATTTTAAAATCCTTAAAAGGGTATTAAGGGAAACACGGTTAGTAATTTATCTTTTAACCTGAATTGGACCCTACCTTCGTGACAAACTTGACCCTTTCAAACTCTTTCTTTCTTGTTCTTCTCTTTTCAAAATAAAAACATCAAAACACCTCACCACAATACATAACAAAAAACAATGGCATCAACACCCCACCATTACTATCTGCCTATGCATACACTCATTCTATCTATATCCCTTTTTGTTTTTCTTCCAATTCTACCCCTTACCACCTGCAATTCGATCCATGATCTCCTGCGGAGCAGAGGCTTACCAGCAGGGCTCTTCCCACAAAATGTGAAGTCATATGATCTTGACCAAAATGACTATTTGCAAGTTTATTTGGAAGAGCCGTGTGAGGCGAAGTTTGAGAACAGGGTGTTCTTTGAGAGTGTGGTCAAGGCTAACCTAAGCTATGGCGGACTCATTGGTTTGGAGGGTTTGTCTCAAGAAGAGCTTTTTCTTTGGTTGCCTGTGAAGGGTATTAAGGTCATTGATCCGCTATCTGGTTTGATCTTGTTTGATATTGGGCTTGCTTTTAAACAGCTCTCTCTTTCTCTTTTTGAAGAACCACCTATTTGTGTTCCAAAAGGTACTACTCTCTTCAATCTTCACTCTCATTTTTTTTTGTGGAGTGTGGAATTCTCTGTTCACGACTTTACTAGTTATCAATATTCAATAGGATCAATCGACATCGAGATTTTACTTTTTCCATATCTTAAATTATGATTCTCATATTGAAATTCAATTTTTTTTATCTAACTCTTCAATAAGGTTTCCAGTTTATTTTGACTTCATGACAACCTCTTTCACCTTTAACTTTCACTTACGAGGAGGGAGCATTAATATTCATTAAAGCGACATGCATGGTCACAATTCTCATATATAAAACGTAAATATAAAATAAAAGACGATAAAGCGAACACTGGCAAATGAGTTGAAACCATTGAAGGAGAATGGATCATAAAAATGTTTATAAACTATCTTTTAATAATTATGGCCGGTCATTATCCTGACAATCGTAGCCTATTTAACTATTTATAAAGTATCTTTTTAAATAACTTGTCGAAAAGAATCACCATCATATTTCGGATTTTAGTTGTTTGTCAAAAAAATGATTGTTAGGAAACCAAACATGGTGTGAATGTTTTAACTTTTCTTGAAAGTGGTATTTAAATAAATTATTTAGTATCATTGAAATGCAGTTGGGCAGTTGGAGAGTTATGGAAGGAAGGAGTTGGGATATCAAAATCTTTAAAGACGAAAAGAAATGGAAACGAGAACAAAGGATGGGTCTCTAATTCCAAATGTTTTGTTTTGGTTTTTTTTTTTTTTTTTTTTTTGTCGCTTTTTGCTTTTGGTTTTTCATTTTCATTTTGTTTTTTGTGGTTTTGAGATTTTCCACCAATACTTTATACTTGTTTGAGAATGAGGAAACGGAAAGGGGTGAAGGATGATATGTTTGGAATCGAATAATCATTAAAACATATGTTTTTCAATCATTAATTTCATTTAGTTTTTGTTTTTAGTTTTGGAAAGTAGCCCAAGGAAAATTATATGTTATTGAATTACAAAGAAACAATCACATACGACAAAATTAGAATTGTTAATGCTTTTAGTGGATCCATCTATATTATTTTAACTAGTTGAAGGTCACCTACACAATTGGCGCGGGTTTAAATTGTCAATAGTCCAAGGGAAATGGACTTAACAAGGTAATTAACTTTTCAGTTTGTTCACATCTGGGTAACTATCTTTTTTTTGTACACATCTAGGTAACGAACTTTTTGGAAGTGTTCACATATGACCATTATGACCGGCTGTAGCAGGTTATATCCGGTCATAACCAGTCATAATGGTCATATGTGAACATTTTCAAAAAGTTCGTTACCTAGATGTGTACAAAAAAAGATAGTTACCCAGATGTGAACAAACCGAAAAGGTAACAGTAAAATACACGAATGATCTCTGTAGTTTGGGTAATTTGTGTGTTTGGTCCATAACTTATTTTTTAAACTTAGATGATCCATACTATTTATTTTTGTTGTGCTTTGGTCCCTGTCCTACCTCAAAAGACTATTGTGCCCTTTTTATTTTTTTTTCTTATTTATGTATTTATTTTTTATATATTAAAAAAAATTAATAGACCTCATATATCTGCATCTCTTCACCCTAAATCTGAAACCACATTTGAGAAATTTAAATTGGGTCCCACAATAATCTTTTGAGGTAGCACAGGGACCAAATACACAACAAAAATAAATAGTAAGGATCATCTAAGTTAAAAAATAAGTTATGGACCAAACGCACAAATTACCCAAACTACAGGGACCATTCGCGTATTTTACTGTTACCTTTTCGGTTTCTTCACATCTGGGTAACTATCTTTTTTTGAACACATCTAGGTAACGAACTTTTTAGAAGTGTTCACATATGACCATTATGACTGGTTATGACCGGATATAACCTGCTACAGCCGGTCATAATGGTCATATGTGAACACTTACAAAAAGTTTGTTACCTAAATGTGTACAAAAAAAAAATAGTTACCCAGATGTGAACAAACCGAAAAGTTAATTACGTTATTAAGTCCATTTCCCATAGTGTAAAAGAAATGTTTTATTTTTTTGTTTTTTTATATATTGAATTAAAAGCTGGTACATTGATAGATTGAATAAATCTCCACGTTACAAATGATATTCAATAAACTTAGACCATAAAAATGATATTCCATAAACTTTCATCTTTAGAAATGGCTTCTAAATGTTAGCTCAATACTCCACTTCCAATGTTTAGCCCAATAAACTTGAATAAAACTGACCTTTTTAGCTTCTAAATTGTCAACTCTTTCTTCTTATGGTGTCTCCTTTCGGTGATAAGCTATGACCAATAACCAATAAGTTCTTTTTGACAACACATCGGAAACCAAAATCAGCTTAATGTATATGTGTTCTTCCAAAAGATGATTCTCTAATTACACTCTCATTGTTCAATATAACGAAGTCCATTCATAAATTCAATTACAAATTGTGTCATTGTAAATAGAACTATATTTTATATGTTTACATGTGTGGTTTCTCATATACATTTGTAAGAGCTCAACCAATTCATGTAATTTTAAACTTGAATTTATCTCTTTTTTGACTAAAAAGGTCAAAGTGACAAACTGTTAAAATTTACCATGGTTTGCCTTCGATTTAGGAGAAGGAGTTGCATTGCAAAATCTAAGGCTGCGTTTTGGTTGTTGAAAACTGTTTTCATTTTCTAAGAAAATGTTTTCAGAAAATAGAGTTGAGTTTTCGCTTTCAATTTTCAATGAAAATTTTAGAAAACGCGTTTGCTTGAAACCGGAGGAGTTTTCATTTTCCATCTTAGAAATTTGGAAAACTGTAAAAATCACTTTTCTAATTTATATACAATTTGGAAAACTAGAAATTTTCATTTTCTTGGAAAATTTTGGAAAACTAAACGAACCAAACGCGTTTTCAAAATTTCCGTTTTTCTTGGAAAATTTTCCTAGAAAACTGGAAATTTTTTTACAACCAAACGCATCCTAAGTGTTTCATATCCATCTCCGGTCACAATTGTCTTCATAACCGGTTAAAGTTAAAATTTATAGCATCACACAATCTGTCAATTTTCAAACGAAAAAGCCTAATTATTTTAAAAAACACAATGAAAATTAATGATTAATTATCATTAAATCATAAGATTACTTGCCCATAAAGTGAGATTGCAAGGTAAAGAACTATGTATGTATGCAGGCAACTGCAATTCCATTCAAAATTTTAGAGAAAAAGTCCACGTTCGACATATTAGGGTCAGAAGTGAAAAGTTGAAATGTTTTTTTATCTGATCACTAAAAGCATATGCATTAAATAATATGGTGATTACTAAAACCAAATACGTACCAATAGTAAAATTAAAATTACAACTACGTATGTATCAATCCATGATCCTTTTTTCTTCTGTAAAGTGAACACCAACATTGACATTCACTTGTTATTGTATCATAAGATTACATGTCCATTAGGCGAGATTGCAAGGTAAAGAACATTGTATGTATGCCCCGTAAGAGTAGCCAACTGGAATTCCATTCAAGATTCATATTTATAAGCAATCTTATACACCCTTTTTCACAAAAGATAAAAGTCAAACTTCCAATTGTAGAGAAAAAGTTAAACTCAAATTAAAAGATCACACCTTTGACATATTGGGGTAAGAAGTGAAAACTTGAAAGGTGTTTTCCAACCATTTCATTGTACATTAGTACGCTTCTTTCCTCCATTTTTAATGTAGTCTCAGCACCGTTGACTAAATTTCCTGCAATAAATCGATAAATTATATACTAAAGAAGATTCTTTAACATAATGGAAATAATTAAGCTACAGAAATATATATTTACCAGCAGATGGTTTATTTAGTTCCGACCCTAGTATGTTGATGTTTCTTTCTAGTTTGGTGTTTCTGATTTGTCACAACTGAAAGCTACTATCACTGCATCTTGTAAATCAAGCAACTATTAGATTGTTTTTCCAAAAAGTGGAAATCTTATTCAAATAACTATCAACTATATATAGACGCTGATCGATTAAAGAGAATATAAAACAAAACTTTTGTTATACATGGTGTGCTTTAAATACATTGATCAAGACCCACGATCAGAAAAAAGAATAAATTTTTGTTCTCTCCTAAATCTAAGGGGAGAAGGAGAGAATACTGAAGTGTAACAACCCAAAATTCATGACAAAACATTTCATTTTTAATTACGTAATTATAAAACCCAATAGTCTGAAAAAGTTAATAGTGTCATCCCATATCACAATCAAAACCAATATCTCAATAACTAAAACATGACATAATAAAACAACATCAGAGTACAAATCCCAAAAATCTCATGTGCGGAAAATCATAGTGTGATGCGTTGCGATCATGCCGGCTCCTTTCCTTTCGAAGTAGAAGTACCTGAAACCAAAACTAAAAACCGTAAACACGAAGTTTAATGAGTTCCGCCATAATACCGCATACCCTACAATAAACATACTGCCTAACATATCCGGGTGCTGGCCTACCCTTTCAGTCTCTTTCAACAGGGTAACTGCCTATCATATCAACGTGCTGGCCTACCCCTTCGGTATCTTTCAACCTTTAACTGTCGAGCATATCATGATGTCGGCCTACCCCTTCGGTCTCTTTCAACCGGTAATTGGCTAGCATATTAGGGTTCTGGCATATCCCTTCTGTCTCTTTCAACCGGTTAGGTGGTCTATTTCACCCCTACCACTACCACATAATATCCAAGCATGTAAGCACATAAATCACATATTGCGTAGCATATCTGGGTGTTGGCCTACCCCTTCGGTCTCTTTCGACCGGTTAAGGGGTTTACTTCACCCTTCACCATTACCACACAATAACATAGCATAAAAGCACATAAATCTCAACAGATAGTGGCATACTGTAAAGAACTACCAGTTGGTCGGCATTCTTGCCTTCGACCCACTTATACCGGGAAGGTAACTCACCTCTCACTATTGAAGTTCATCGCAAGAAATTCCTTAGTTGCTGCCTTGGTATCTCCTCGAGCTATCAATAACAAAATATCACCAATTAGCAATTGGGTCCAAACGCATGATTCATAATCCATTCTTGTGGTAAAATGACCATTTTACCCCTGGCCCAATAAGATTCATAACCATGGCCCAAACCCAAACCAAAAAGGCCCAACACTATAAGATCCATAAAGGCCCACCAGTGGCCCAATTTTCCAAATTGGGTCCAATCCCATATGCGTCTTATCCTAAGCAAATATTCTCATTTAATACACTCCAGGTTACTCCAACACCCATTGGGACAAACTTGGTCAAATGCATCGATCAAAGGTCGATGTCAACGCCAAAGTCCACGATCCAGGTGACCCAACTCACCGAGATGGTCCTTCGACTCGTCGAGTCCACTCCCAAGTCAGAATCACGATATTGCGATCCAACTCGTCGATTTTTCCTACAACTCGTCGAGTTCCTCTACTTTTCAACAGACTCGGTCTGGATGAGGGAAGCTTGTAAGGAGGCCATCCCAAGAAATTAAGTCCTTTAAATAGGGTGCAATACCCGAAAAATTAGGGTTTTCTCTTCCAGCGCCCAACTCGTCGAGTTGATCTTCAAAATGCATGTGCCACATATTTCCAACATATTGAGATTATGCATTAAAATCGACGAGTTGAGCTTTAGAAATAAGGTTCTATTTCCATGATCAACCTTCCAAATTTCTGGTGTTACAACTCTCCCCTACTTAATTTAGATTTCATCCTTGAAATCGCTCCTTATTAACAATTATGCCAACACAATCAACCTCATGATCATGACCGGAAATTCTGTGCATAAAATAACCTTCTCAAGGCAACCGAAACCCGGATTGAAACTTATATCCCAAAAATACACCCAAACCTTCAACCGTTGCAAGCCACTTCTACCTTCTGAGACCTGAAACCTACCATATACTGACTTCCTGACAGCTCGCCCGTGCTGAAACCACTTTCTGCCAAACTCTCGACAAGTTCCAGACCAATCATAATACTTCCAACAATGATTTATCCACATATGCCGAACCCATCCTCTGAATAGTTCCCCAAATCCGATGAAGAACGAATTCTCAAACTTTAGAATAGAAACCGACTCCACTTACCTGGAATCCGAAACCTAATTCTCAATGGTCTGACTCTATGTCAGACCCCTCACACCGAACTGCCACCAAGTCATCCTCATAGAGTCTCGCACCACACAAAATGCTTTCAATCTGTGATCACATTTTCATCTCGAAGTAGACAAAGTCACTTACCATATATCGCTATAGAACACTTAACTTGACAGGAGGCTCAGATAATCCTTCGAGTAGAAGGTTCATCCCTGCAATGGTTAGTGACTTGGCATTACCCAAACACCCAGATACTCCACATTCTTATGGAACCCAAATCGCTAATACTGCCCGAAACACTGAAACTGCCTGAAACAGTAGGCTGTGGCTTTCTAGCTACTTTCCTCAATCCACCGAGACCTCCCTAGTCCCAATTCGTCAGGCGTTCATCTGAAATTTCGGGTTCCAGCCCGGTTATGGACCCTAAAAGGCTCCAATACCGTCACCCTTCGCGAATCCCAACAGTAAACTTCACAAGTAATAACTACTCAAAACATCTTGACACATTCCCGATGCTAAGCTGATCGTTACAGGTCCAATTATAGTCTTCCTCGTACCCGGTCTCCCACAACTAACCATTTCCTGATTTTAAACATGTTGTGGTTTACCCACAAACTTGCGAATTGGACCACCCTTGCCTAATCGTCTGAAGGAATCTGGGAATGCAATAGGTCATCCTGTAATCTTAGAACACTTCCCACACTATCTGGCCGCCAGTAAATGCTACGGCTACCTTGCAGTCTTACAACACTTCCCAAACTATCTAGCCGCTAGTGAAGGCTACAGCTACCCTGCAGTCTTACAATACGTCCCACACTATCTGGCCACTAGTGAATGTTAAGGCTACCCCGCAGTCTTACAACACTTCACATACTATTTGGCCGCCTGTGAATGCTACGACTACCTCGCAGTCTTACAAGACTTCCCACACTAATCTTACGGCTACCCCACAGTCTTACAACACTTCCCACACTATCTGACCGCTAGTGAATGCTATGTCTACCCCGCAGTCTTACAATGCTTCCCACACTATCTGACCACTAGTGAATGCTACGGCTACCTCGTAGTCTTACAACACTTCCCACACTATTTGACCGCTAGTGCATGTTACGACTACCAAGCAGTCTTACAACCCTTCCCACACTATCTGACCACTACTGAATGCTACAGTTACCCCATAGTCTTACAACACTTCCCACACTGCCTCACCTACTACTCACTGCCATACTGCTAATCTATCTACCCGAGCACCATCCAAATGCTAACACACGCTTGAGCCACTCCCAACCGAACTTAAATCATGATTTGAACCCCAACCTCGGTCCCCGATCCTGCTATCTGATTCCAAGAAAAGGCGCGAATCAAATTTTGGAAAGTTTTCCAAACGCCCAACTCACACGATCCTCAGTCCGGACCACCATTTAGGACGCCCTCCTCCTTGTCGGGGATGTGAAACTCACCCTAGTTTCACACTTGCTTCAATTCCCGAATAACTGAGCGATTCTCCCCCACTTAGATTCGACTAAGTCTTCACAACACATAAGAATTGAAAGATTCCCAATCCTTCTTACCCTTTACTAATCAAACTTCTGGCAATTTGCGCTTTGCCAATGCAAAGGCTATATCACTAGCCAAACCCCAAAAGACCGCATTGTAGGATTAATGTCTAAGTCCATAACTATAATTGATAAGACCTGACCCAACCTGGAATTGGTCCATTTGGGTTGCATGGCATCATGCACTTGGATAGACTATAATGAGAGAAACAACACTTAAGGTTGATTAATATATTATAAGTTCTAATATATTAATAGGATTATTTAATTAGTATTTATCAAGAATTAACCTAGAATTAATTAAGTGATCAAAAGAAGACTAATTAAATATATGGGTTGATTGTGTAAATCATCCATAGGCCAATGCTCCATGGATAATCAAGTTGGGCTAAAACCCATAGGATGGTCCATGGATGCTCCATGGTGTATTTGAACCCATGGATCCAAGGAAATGGAAGGCCATGACAATTAGGGTTTACCCTAATTGTAGTAACTATATAAGATCATATTCTTTGGAAAAATCGGCCACTATAAATAATAAGAAAAGGGCTAGCCGATTTTAGGAGTGTTCAAGTTTCTCTCAAGTTATTCCAAGTGTATTTGGTGTTGTGTGAACCATTTGAGGTGTCACACTTGAGGCACTAGGCACTCAAGCTTCATGAAGATATTCTACATCAAAGAGGTATGTATTCTATCTTTTTATGTTTATTATTTTGTATTCTAGATTAGGATAATACCTTGGATGTTCATAATTGCATGTATAATAGAGAAAACATAGATCCAAGGTATTTAGGGTTGCATGTACACTTAGGAGTGTTAGAATGCTCAAAACTCAACAGTGGTATCAGAGCCTAGGCTTGTTTTCTTGTTATACTTGCAAAAGTAGCTGAAAAAATTGAGTTTTGATGTTGTCTGCACAGCAGACTCGCCGAGTCCAAGGGTAAATGCATCCAACTCGCCGAGTTGGTTCGTGCACTCGACATGTTGGACCCCATGACAGCATATATTCGATTGTTTTGGCTGGAATTTGACCAAGAACATTACCCTAAGATGTTTTTGGACTTATAAACTTGTTTTTGATGTGGTAATTTTCATGCTAATCCAATTTCTAAGATAATTGTCATAATTTCAAGATTTGTATAAGTTTGTGTGTTCATGCTAATTTCTTAAAGATTGATGATTTGAATTATCTTGTTCTTAGATTAATAGAAAAGTTGTGTGAAAAAGTTGATTTCAATCCGTTTTAATCTAAGAGTTGATTCCAAAGTGTGTTTTTGTAACTTGTCCTCAAGTTATATTAAAAGTCACATTTAAGAATCATAAAACTCATAAAAGTTGGCAAAGGTTACAAAATGAAGAGTCTAGTTCTAATTAAATGCTTTTATGACTCCACAACTTGTCCTCAAGTTATGGAGGTTCAAGAGTCTCTTCATTAAATAATAAATAAATAAATAAGTGTAACCTTAATTAGTTCCATAAGTTACAATAAAAAAAAGTTATTTTTTTATTGATTAGTTTAAAGTCTTCCATAACTTGTCCTCAAGTTATGGAACTTGAAGAGTTTTTAATTAAAACTACTTTAAACTCATCAGTTATGAAATTAATTAGTTTTGAATAGTTTCAAAACTTGCCCTCAAGTTTTGGAATTTGAAAAAGTTTTCTCTTATGAATACTTTAATTCCAAGTTAAGCCCTTAGAATTTTAAAATTTAAAATTCAACCCTTATACTTTATAATATTAGAAGTTAATAATATATATATATAAGGGGGGTATAAGGTTACTGCCTATAAAATGGCAGTTTAATGGGTGTCCACTCTCACCCACCGCTTCCTTGACCGGTGGAGAGTTGTTAGCCGAACGGGTAGGACAAGGACTAGAATTCTCCCTTCTTTAAAAGTATTAATGATAAATACTAAATAACTAAACCATTTATAAATACCCAATCTTTGTTACTTAGGAAAATGTGAATAAGGTGCTAATCCATGAAATTACACTTTGCACATTGTTTAAGTCGGTTAGTGGAGCGTGTGTGGTTAACCGGCACACTAACTCGTATTTAACAAGGTAGGCAAAGGGTAACTTAATGTTTATCATAGTATCGATGGAGCGTGTGTGGTTAACCGGCACATCGATTGAGGGGTAAACACTTAAGGGTACCAAGTATATTTGCATGGTTATTCACACCTTGTTTTGTGATCCTCGGCATCATAGTCACAAAACCTGAAGGGCACACTCGAGATTGAAACATGACATTAAACATTTCAATGAATCTCAAAAGATCTAGGAATTTCAAATCCAAGCAAAACCTAATAATATTATTTCATTTTCATGGTGGAAATTGGTGAATCGTCATTCACCTACCTTCAAATAGTTTTATCGCTTGGATTACGACATCCCTCTTCTAAGTTATAAATTAGTTTGTTGGGTCCTAGCCTTAATATTTCATATTGGGTGTTATATTAAGGACATCAAATAAACTATCTTGAATATCTCCAAAAAAAAAGAGGATGTCTGGTTTAGACATTTATGATCTTCCCAAATCTCTTGAAATAAGCTTTCCTAAATGAAGATGATGTCCCATGGAAATCATACTTCTTTCACTTCCTCCAGTTATTCTCCCTAACCCACAAGTTCTTGAAAAGTTTAAGGTCACTCAAGCCCTATTGGCACGGAAAGGTCTATGTGTAATCACATCTTGGAGATGTAGTCACATATTGACAAGCCGGGAGAGTTGGGTGTCAAAGCCTTGAGAAAGTTGGTGGTTCAATCACTTTCTAAGTCTCAAAGTGAGTTCCTTTGGGACTCCTATGAAAAAGACTATGACAAGACCCTTAATGATCTTATCTATTTGCTAAGATCAACTTCCCAAAACTTTATGGACATTGAAAATGGTGACACTGGAAATCTAGAAAAAGCATTCTCTTCCCAATGGAAAGGGATCGGCCATAGTCAACTCGGTTGACCAAATGGTAAACAGAAAGGCTAGGTCTGAGATTATCCCATGTACCATTCCCAAAGGATCCATACGGTTCTATTGCCAAAAGGAAAGGGCATTGGGTGCGAAGCTGCTAAATTTACCTGAAAGATCATAAGGCTGGTAAAGTCAATAAGTTTGACTCTACTTCAGGTAAGTCCACTATCTAACTTTGCTAAGTTTCTAATATGAGATTCTTGATACATGATGTGACTGGGTCACATGTTGATGTTTTAATAATCAAAGAAAAGTGAAGAAACTTAAAGAAAGATTACGTTGAATCTGATCGCGTAGATGAGTTTCTATCACATAGTTTGAAGATCGGATTATTGAGCTACTTCTTATGAGTTATGATATATTGGTTAGGAACAGATAACAACATAGTTTTCTTGCTCTTTTGCATTGTAAGGGTAGTTTTTCCGCAAAGTTTTAAAATAAAAGAAAAACTTTTAATTTTATTTATTTTAAAATATCATTACAATGGCATTTATGGAAAAGAAGTGTTGCTTATATGATTCCATTGATAGCAATATTGGAAATATGAATTTGATTCTTTCATTTGTGGTAGTGTCTAAATTTACCAAATAAGGAAAGATACTCATCACTCAAGTTGGATAGAAACTTGGAATCATGCAAGTTGTATAGCATGATGAATGAGAACTTTCAAGCATTTGAAAATTAAGACTAACTACTTGTTCACATGGATGTGTGAGTCAAGTGAAGGACTAAGGGATCAAGTACACTTTTTTTTGCACTTGTCAAAGTCCACCACAAAAGATGGATAAGACTATTCGTCATGATTTACTAAGGTTTAGTAAATATGATTATACATACAAGCTTAAGTATAATTCTTAAACATTGAAAAATTTTCAATGTATGACATAGCGAATAAGAAGAATCAAATTAGGAAAAAGGATAAAAGTTTCCCAAATATGAAAAGATGGGAGGGTACTTTAGTAATCATGTATATATGATCATCTTAATGATTAAGAGACCTTATCGTAATTCATTCTCTAAGTACATTCTGATAGCTAAGAAGAGGAGCTATGAATTGTTGAAGTGGTTAAATCAAGAAGATGAGTCATATTTCATTCCATAACAATTCTTAGAGTCATACTCCAAGATTGTAACTTGGGTGACATGTCTTAAAGAAGCTTTAACAAAACACTTTTCAAATGTAAGAGTGAAAGTTTTCTACTCTTGTACATTTGAAATAGGTAAGTTGTGATGTTTTGGATAAAACAAAGACCAACTAAGGCTAATTGTGTTAAGTGTCTGTCTTGATTAGAATCCACACTATCTCTTGAATATTTAGCAAGATAGTCTTATATGTCAAGAGGACAGTGGGAGTCTTAAAGATCCTGAAAAGAAGTTCAAGATCTAATCAAGAAGAAAATACCTGGAGTTTAACTTTAACACACGACGTGAGGTTTATAACCTATCGTGTTGACATTTCTGTGCCCATTCCAGTTAAGTTGGCTATACATTTGAGTTCTACATGTTCTCAATTGTTTGCATAGCTACTTGGAAGCAATGGCAGGCCCTTGAGCTGCTAGGTGGCAAGAAGTAAAGATTGCACAAGTTCAATCCATATGAGTTAGGATTTGTCACTAACCTAGTCTTGTGATTCTGGTTTTGACAAATTCACATGGATAGGAACACTTACACCATAAAATGTAACATCCCGAAACATCAAGAGTAGAGTTGAAGGGCTAGAAGAGTAAGTTGTGGAAGAGTGACTCGGCGAGTCCATGGATGGACTCGGCGAGTAGAGTCGCGACTGGGTCGCGTGTTAAGTAGCCGACTCGGCGAGTCGGTAAGGAGGACTCGGCGAGTAGGCACTGAGTGGAGAAAACCCTAATTCCCAGGGTTGAGCCCTATATCAAGAACATAACAGCCCACTCTCAGCCTCTTTATTCATCACCAAGTCCAGAAACCCTTAGCCTTCGTGTGTGAGTGATCATATCTCAATTGGGAGCTTGAAGGAGATGATTATTGAAGGAATTTTGAGAGATTGAAGGCGTGGAGCAAGGGGCTTTGCTTGGCTTCGAATTACATTGCAGTTGGGGCGTCCATTGGAGGTAAAATCTCGTTCTTGGATTGTTGATATGTTGTTTCTTCATTTTGGGGTTGTGGGAACTTGTCTGTGGATGTAATTGGAATTTTAGAGGTTAGATCTGAGGTTGCTACCTCAGATCTGGAATGGAGAAGAATCAGAGAGCATGAAAGTCCCTGTGTTGGAGTGTTTAGTGAAGCTTACATGTCCCAAACCCTAAACCAAGTGCAAAAAGCCTAGATCTAGTTGGATTCACGTAAAGTTTGCCACTTTACGTGATGAAGGGGTTGTAGGAAGCTAGATCTATGTTTTGGATCAATTGCATGGCTTGGAGTGCTTATGTACGGATTCAGACCGGTGGTACTCGGCGAGTCACATGGGTGTACTCGACGAGTTGTTTGAAGATGAGCTGGGACTCGGCGAGTTGGAAGAACAACTCGGCGAGTTGGATGAAGATGGCCTGGAACTCGGCGAGTTGTATGAACAACTCGGCGAGTAGGTTGAAGATAGCCATAGACTCGGTGAGTCTGTTCTTGGACTCGGCGACTCTTGTCGAAGAGTTTAGATATTCTCTGGTTGAGTCGAGAATCGGTGAGTCAAGGGATGACTCGGTGAGTTGTGTGCGACAGGACTCAGAAGTTGTGGGACTCGGCGAGTCTCGGGGTGACTCGGCGAGTTAGGTCGCAGATTGAGTGAAGTTCTGAGTATGGGAACTCGGCGAGTCATCCGGTTGACTCGGCTAGTAGGGTCAGTCAGGGGTTGTCTTTGACCAAGGGTTGACTAGTGGTTTCCAGGGGTATTTTGGTAATTGTTGATTATTGTTTGAGTTCAGTGCATTGGTGGTTGTCTAGAGGTGGAGATATTATCGGTGATCAGAGCAGCTTGGGTTATCTGTTCAGTCGGCAGTTTCGAGGTGAGTTATCCTCACTATATCAACGGGGTTTACGGCATCAAGGCCGACCCTTTATCGGATGGAAATCCGGGTAGTGTCTGATGTTCTGATATTGCGGAATATGGGCCGGAAGGCATTACGTTATGGGCCGGAAGGCATTATATGTTGTGGGCCGGAAGGCATTACATGTTGTGGGCCGGAAGGCATTGCGATGTGGACCGGAAGGTCAAGGCCTGGAAAGGCGTATGTGTGTAATTAGTATGTTGACTGATTCGTAGGGAGATGTTATGCTAGTGACCGGTTAGGCCGGTATCTTGGTTAGGGTAATGATATGTTATGTGATCTGTTGATCGATTTGCTGACTGTGATTTGTTGTATGATTATATGTTATGTGCACAGTTGCTTGGTCTGGGGTTTGATCCGATATGTATGGCTGTTCTATGATCTGTTATGTTATGTGGGCATTTTATGTTATGGGCCGGAAGGCGATATGCTATGGGCCGGAAGGCAATATGTTTTGGATCGGAAGGTCGTGGCCTGGAAAGGCGTATTTGTGGTTGGTATTTTTGGGGGTATCTCACTAAGTTTTCGGGCTTACAGTTGTGGTTTTATGTTTTCAGGTTCTCAGGAGTCTGTGGCAAGGCAAAGGCGTGATCGTACCATTCCCCGCGTTGATGTTTTATGATTTGAACCTGGGAAGGATACTCTGTTAAATAATGTATTGAAAACCTTTTTGTAACAACGTTATTAAAATGGGTGGTTTTTGAAAAGTTTTAATTGTTTTTCAATTTTGGTCGTTACAAGTTGGTATCAGAGCCTTGGTTTGAGTGAATTGGAGGAACACTCGTGTAACTCCAGTCTCAAATCGAGGAAGGTTTTAAAAGAGAAATTAAAATGGTTTTCAAATTAAGTAAAAGAGGGACGCGGAGGTACGATTAGCCGGAGCCAGTAAGTAACCCCAAATTTACCATTAATGACACTTGTTTTATTGAGCTTTGATAGAACAACATGCTAGAGTTAGGCTAGGGATCTTCAGGATTTCATGATAATGTTGCCTGATTTGTGATGCCTGTAGCCTAGGGTCCCTTATGGCAGATTCTCAGTGTTCCACTAGTGGTGAGGGTTGATCGTTGTTATGCATGTTCTCTAGGGTATTGTGGTAGTACTTCATACAAATATGGGTAGGTGTGGAAGGTAGTATGGGCCCGTACTACTGAAAGCACAGGACCCATACGCGTATCAGGGAAACCATGATCTCTAGTGTGGGTTGAGAGAGTTGGATCCCAGGTCTGTGGGATGAGTCTGAGATTTGGTATGGTGTTTTTCAGTATGGAGATTCTGAGGCATGATGAGAGTGGATCCGGATCGGGATCGGGAGCTGGAGAGAGAGTTCCGGGTGGATCGGTGCCGTTTGAGGTTATCGATCAGATGAGCACGAGCGAGTTGGATGCGAGGATTCGCGAGATCCTGCATGATGAGGTTGCTGCATTGTTCCGGGCTGAGTTGCCGGAACTGTTTGGGTCGATCAAGACCGCCATGGTTGAGTATTTTGATGAGCGCTATGCGACTCTCGCGGAGACGGCTGCCGCAGCAGCTACAGTGGCTGTAGCAACGGTAGGGGGAGGAGCTGATAGGGATTGTCAGTATCGGGACTTCGATAATACGGAGCCTCCCACCTTTGATGGAGTTCAGGACCCGATGGTTGCTATGAGGTGGTTAACGGACGTGGAGGGGTGTTTCTTCATGTGTTCATGCCCTGCTGATCTGAGGGTGAGGTGTGCTCTGAACCTGTTGAGGCTCGGGGCGAAGGATTGGTGGAGATTGACCACGGGGTCATACTCGGATGCGCAGAGGGCTGCGGTTTCATGGGGTCAGTTCAGAGAGATGTTCAGCACTCGCTATGTTCCGCAGGATGAGAGGGAGAGATTGGCTCAGGAGTTCCTTGAGCTGAAGCAGGATTCGGAGTCGGTGATTGAGATCACCAGGATGTTCACTGAGAGGGAGATGTTTTGCCCTGAGTTCGCTCCGGAGCAGGCTCAGATGTCCCGATATCTGAGTATGCTCAAGGGGGATATTAGACAGTTCGCGTCTGTGCAGAGGTGCGAGACCTTGTTGGAGTTCCAGGAAGCCGCCAAGCGGCGTGAGTTAGAGGTTGAGGTACAGTTGCGTGAGCTGAGGCAGGCTCCGATGCAGTCGCAGCCGGCGCCGAAACGGTCCAGGACCGTTGATGTTAGAGTGGGGGATCGGAGCGGCCACACTTGTGGGAAGTGTGGGAGGGGTCACACCGGAGTTTGCTGGTCCGGTGGTGCATGCCGCAAGTGCGGAAAGGAGGGGCACTACGCGCGGGATTGTCGGCAGTCAGTGCCGATTTGGGATTGAGGATTTGTTATCATTATCGTCAGGTTGGACATTTGAGGGTCAACTGTCCACAGCTTTCTGCAGGACCGATGCAGGCTCCAGCACCGACCACTTTGAGGATTTCAGGTGGAGGTCAGGGTGGAGCGGAGCCCCTAGGGGCTCAGGGTCGCGCTTATCAGCTTGCGGCAGAGGAGGTCAGAGCAGTGCCAGATGCAGATGCGGGTATGTTTCTTTCTTGATGTCTTGTTATCTTGCGATTATTGTGGTGTATTGTTTGTGCTTGTATCTTTGTGTGGATTTCGATGCGGTATTCGTCGTTTTGCGGGTTTGGCATGGTTATGGATTCGTGTTTCGGGTTTTCGTCTTGGTATCCGTTGTTCCCTGAGGGTGTGGTATGATTATAGTTTGGTGTTTTGTGCTATCGTTGGTTATCGTTCGTGAGGGTTATTAGTGGAGATGCGACATTGGGTTGAATGTCGGGTAGCATCTACATTCGTGGAAGGGATACTTGGAGATCGGATTCTTTTTGAGCGGATTGATCAGTGAGGAGATGTGTTTTGCTGAGGGTTGCTTATGCTTGTGGGAAGCAGTCAGTGTGTAAGTGTTCTCTTTGTGCGGGGTTGTTCTGGAAGGTCGTTAATGGCGACCGGTGGTTGTTAGTCAGTGCTTTAAGTGGGGGAGAATTGGAGAATTCTCTGGGAGATCGATGAGTATTTGAGGGTGCTTAGCTGTTGGGATTCAGCAGTGTTCTATCAGCCCAGAATATAGGCTGATAGGAGCGAGTGTCGGGCATGCGGGGCGGGATACAGACCTAGGGCATTTGATTGTGGAGGACTGGAAGCAGGTCGGGATCAAGTTTGTGTAGGTAACCGGGGTTATGTGATCAGAGTATTTGTATGCTCTATGTACGTGATGTGTTGTACTGCATTAATTCTATGGGATTTATGTTGTGCATGTTTATAGAGTTGGAACCGGAAGGTTCCCAAAGTTAGAACCTGAGGGTTCAAAGAGTTTGGGTGTACGGACCCACAGAGATATAACCTCGAGTGGCTAATATGTGTTATGTGAGTCGGTCCTGTCATGCTGGAGACTCTGCTAGTATTGTTGGATCAGTTTGAGATTGCGGATTGTGTATGTTGCAGTGTGATTGCATTGGAAGGTCTGGCCCCGAGTAGTGATCTTGTTTAGTTGAGGTAGTGCATGGGCTTGAGAGTCCCTACGAGGAGAGTCAGAGTAAGTGTGTTGGATGGATAGCGGACACGCTAAGGGTGGTGTAGCGTAGGGCGAGCACCGTGGCATTTGTCGGAGTGACATTGTGGCCGGGTGGATTCCTTGGTAAAGGAAGAGAAAGAGGTAAGAGGCGTGTAACTCCGAGAGGGAGTGCAAGTTCACGGAAGTGAAAGCGGCATAGCAGAGTTATGATTAAGCAATTCGAGTATGGTTATTGCATAGCGTGTTTGCGGCAGTGGATTAGAAGCTCATCCGGTTTGGAATATCTGCTGAGGTCACGGAGGGAAATCCGCAAGTGTAGAGCCAAGAGGCTCGGACGGAATGCAGGGAGAGAGAGAGTCTTGAACTCTCAGTGTGATTCTGATCAGGGTATGGGATGTATATTAGTGGTTCATCCTGGGAGATGTTTGAGGGTATTATCAGTGTATCAGGTTTTCCCAACCTGAGGGTGTTAGAGCTAGTTCAGCATGTGTATGCAGTTGCAAGGGGAGAACTCGTGAGAGTTGCTCTAAGATTGAGAATGGGTCTCTTAGTCATCCCGGAATGGATAGAATGGGATTCGGATCGGGGATCCGATGGTTCATGGATTTCTAACCCTTATGGGTCGAGTGATTGTTGAGATTTGGAGCAGAGTTGCATCTTGGGATGATCAGGGGTACAGTCGGTGCCCGGTTCGAGACGATGGTCAGGACACCGTGAAGGAGGGGAAAGTGTGTTCGAGTTTCGATAAGTATGCCTTGAGGGACTTGGTCCGGTTAAGGCCAGGTGGAGCGTAGTGGGAGTATCCTAGGAGTTGAGTTGTTGTAGGCTTCGAGGGCGAAGCCTAATATAAGAGGGGGAGAATTGGAACATCCCGAAACATCAAGAGTGGAGTTGAAGGGCTAGAAGAGTAAGTTGTGGAAGAGTGACTCGGCGAGTCCATGGATGGTCTCGGCGAGTAGAGTCGCGACTGGGTCGCGTGTTAAGTAGCCGACTCGGCGAGTCGGTAAGGAGGACTCCGCGAGTAGGTGCTGAGTGCGGAAAACCCTAATTCCCGGGGTTGAGCCCTATATAGAGAACATAACAGCCCACTCTCAGCCTCTTTATTCATCCCCAAGTCCAGAAACCCTTAGCCTTGGTGTGTGAGTGATCATATCTCAATTGGGAGCTTGAAGGAGATGATTATTGAAGGAATTTTGAGAGATTGAAGGCTTGGAGCAAGGGGCTTTGCTTGGCTTCGAATTACATTGCAGTTGGGGCGTCCATTGGAGGTAAAATCTCGTTCTTGGACTGTTGATATGTTGTTTCTTCATTTTGGGGTTGTGGGAACTTGTCTATGGATGTAATTGGAAGTTTAAAGGTTAGATCTGAGGTTGCTACCTCAGATCTGGAATGGAGAAGAATCAGAGAGCATGAAAGTCCCTGTGTTGGAGTGTTTAGTGAAGCTTACATGTCCCAAACCCTAAACCAAGTGGAAAAAGCCTAGATCTAGTTGGATTCACGTAAAGTTTGCCACTTTACGTGATGAAGGGGTTGTAGGAAGCTAGATCTATGTTTTGGATCAATTGCATGGCTTGGAGTGCTTCTGTATGGATTCAGACCGGTGGTACTCGACGAGTCACATAGGTGTACTCGACGAGTTGTTTGAAGATGAGCTGGGACTCGGCGAGTTGGAAGAACAACTCGGCGAGTTGGATGAAGATGGCCTGGAACTCGGCGAGTTGTATGAACAACCCGGCGAGTAGGTTGAAGATAGCCATAGATTCGGCGAGTCTGTTCTTGGACTCGGCGAGTCTTGTCGAAGAGTTCCGATATTCTCTGGTTGAGTCGAGAATCGGTGAGTCAAGGGATGACTCGGTGAGTTGTGTGCAAGAGGACTTAGAAGTTGTGGGAGTCGGCGAGTCTCGGGGTGACTCGGCGAGTTAGGTCGCGGATTGAGTGAAGTTCTGAGTATGGGAACTCGGTGAGTCATCGGGTTGACTCGGCGAGTAGGGTCAGTCAGGGGTTGACTTTGACCTTGTCTTTGACCAAGGGTTGACCAGTGGTTTCCAGGGGTATTTTGGTAATTGTTGATTATTGTTTGAGTTCAGTGCATTGGTGGTTGTCTAGAGGTGGAGATATTATCGATGATCAGAGCAGCTTGGGTTATCTGTTCAGTCGGCAGTTTCGAGGTGAGTTATCCTCACTATATCAACGGGGTTTACGGCACCAAGGCCGACCCTTTATCGGATGGAAATCCGGGTAGTGTCTGTTGTTCTGATATTGCGGAATATGGGCCGGAAGGCATTACGTTATGAGTCGGAAGGCATTATATGTTGTGGGCCGGAAGGCATTACATGTTGTGGGCCGGAAGGCATTGCGATGTGGACCGGAAGGTCAAGGCCTGGAAAGGCGTATGTGTGTAATTAGTATGTTGACTGATTCGTAGGGCGATGTTATGCTAGTGACCGGTTAGGCCGGTATCTTGGTTAGGGTAATGATATGTTATGTGATCTGTTGATCGATTTGCTGACTATGATCTGTTGTATGATTATATGTTATGTGCACAGTTGCTTGGTCTGGGGTTTGATCCGATATGTATAGCTGTTCTATGATTTGTTATGTTATGTGGGCATTTTATGTTATGGGCCGGAAGGCGATATGCTATGGGCCGGAAGGCAATATGTTTTGGACCGGAAGGTCGTGGCCTGGAAAGGCGCATTTGTGGTTGGTATTTTTGGGGGTATCTCACTAAGCTTTCGGGCTTACAGTTGTGGTTTTATGTTTTCAGGTTCTCAGGAGTCTGTGGCAAGGCAAAGGCGTGATAGTACCGTTCCCCGCGTTGGTGTTTTGTGATTTGAACCTGGGAAGAATACTCTGTTAAATAATGTATTGAAAACCTTTTTGTAACAACGTTATTAAAATGGGTGGTTTTTGAAAAGTTTTAATTGTTTTTCAATTTTGGTCGTTACATAAAATCTAAGTGTCATAATGTTTATCTTCGATTCATGAAAATGATGGTAAGGAAACTCTTTCACTAAGTAGATTTTTAGTATATAGCAATAGTGGGAATGACAAAAGCTCTAAACATTATGATTACCACATCCATTTTCATAATTGTTTAGACACACATGTGAGCTATCTAAGGCAAGGTGTATGATTTTGATAAAGTTTTATCAAATCAATCTAGTATCAGAAATCTGAACTTTGGTAAGAAAGTCAATAAAGTATTGATTTCTAGAAGTCCAGCTGATTTCTGATAATCATCATGTTAGTGGGAGCATGATAATTATGATAAAGGTTGCAAGTTAGCAATGTTAATTATAGAAAACAAAAGTTTCAATTCGTGAGGCTGCAGTGGTTGAAAAGTTGTTTTGCTATAATTAAGGGAGAGGAAATTATACTTCATTTCAATTCTAAAAGCATAGATTGAGATTTTAATCAAATTTAGTCAAGAATATATATGAATTTCATTTTGGAATGGCTCAACATAAGGAAATTCTATATATGGGTTCATTATTTGCATTCTAAAATTCGATTATGATTACGACATCCCTTTTCATAATCTGAATTATGAGAACTTGGCAAATAGAAATGAAAATATTATAGCAAAAGACTGGTTTAGTCTTTATGTGAGACATCATGAATCGTGTCCCATATGTTTCGGATATAGGATCGATTACATGTGCTATATTCATCCTATCTAAAATTTTCCAGATGCCTGGGGCATTAAGAATGGAAAAGGTCTAGAACTGGATATGGCTAAAACAATTAAGCAATTGTTGAGGACAATCTAAGGTTTACCAAAGATTGTTTGCTCAGGGACAGTTGGAAGTATAGTGTTAATTGTTGGAAGAACCATACTGACATATTCTGAAAAGAGGCAACTATTGTTCAGAAGTGATAGTCAAAAAGGGAATGTGGAAATGATCCCATTGGTGGAAGTTGTTCAATAAGTCTGTATAAGATTACGAAACTTAATGCAAGAAGGATGTTTCCAAGGAGTTGTTCTCCTTTGGAATGCTCTGTAATGTTTGTTGTCAAATCTTTGTGACTTTGTGCATAATCATTACAAGAGACACAATGCATATACGTTGAGAATCTAACAGATTTAGGTAAAATGGCATAAATTTGGAATTCCTGCATTTGCCATAAGAATTCGGGAGTGTGAAATTAGAATCATTGAAAGTTTGGTCAATTGGTTTATTTCACAACGTAAGGGTCATAGACAAACATAGTATGCATACTTGGTGTATGGCATGACTAGTGTTTAGAAAACATAGTATATATGCTTGGAGCATGGGACAACTATTGTTTTAAATTCAAGAATAAAGTTGATATCTGAAACAGCATACAATGAATAATGTGTAATCATATGGTGATAAATAAAAGGTGTTTTATTTATATTCATAAGTTATGAGACCATATTAGATTCATTTATTCTTGTGTTTCACTTTGCATGTTTTGGCTTCCATAATAACTAGGTTATTCTTCCGTAATGACTAAGTTATTCAAACCATCCATAGTCGGTCATATGTTGGAAGTAGATATGAATCAAAACTGTCATGGGTTGGCTTGTAGAGGTCCAAGTTGGTGGACAAAGTTGTGCTATAACACTCATGAGTGCTCATAAGTTATGAGTATTGGATTCAACCCGCACTCATTTGAATCACTTCATGGATTTTATCACGAGTGATCATGAGACGATAATATCTTATATTCTTCAAACCTAGAGATATGAGTTGTTACTATGACTTGATAGTCCATTGATCGCACGAAAACGCATTGGTAACTCGATGTTATAAAACGTGCCTTTGTGTATGATTCAACAAGTAGCAGAACAAGCCATATGAGTTGAAGTTTATCCATTCCTTTTACCTTCGGGATAAAAGCGATATCTGTGGGCCCCTGGATGATTCAATGATGACACATGTGAGTGCTTGGCCAAGCCAGGACTGATTTGATTTGTTCAATCAGTCAGTCATCATGAATCGGAAATCGGGAAACAACAAATGGACAGAGAGAATGATTGATAATCCATGTCTCAGTCCATACGATATCCAGAATGGAGGAATATATGATCACTTTTCTAATGGACAGGTCATTGACAAAGGTCAGAGTTCATCGGCAAGGTCGGAGTTCGACGGAAGCTTTTGAGAGCTACGATTCCCAGTCGGTTCTTGAAGTCATACTTGCAATAATAGTTTTAGACTTATCGAAGTGGGAGATTGTTGGATTAATGTCTAAGTCCATAACTATAATTGGTATGACTTGACCCGACCCGGCATGGTCCATTTGGGTTGCATGGCATCATGCACTTGGATAGACTATAATGAGAGAAATGACACTTAAGGTTGATTAATATATTATAAGTTATAATATATTAATAGGATTATTTAATTATAATCGAGCAAGAATTAATCTAGAATTAATTAAGTGATCAAAAGAAGACTAATTAAATATATGGGTTGATTGTGTAAATCATCCATACTTGTATAGTGGGCTAATGCTCCATGGATAATCAAGTTGGGCTAAAACCCATAGGATGGTCCATGGATGCTCCATGGTGTATTTGAACCCATGGATCCAAGGAAATGGAACGACGTGACAATTAGGGTTTACCCTAATTGTAGCAACTATATAAGATCATATTATTTTGGAAAAATCGGCCACTATGAATAATTAGAAAAGGGCTAGCTGATTTTAGGAGTGTTCAAGTTTCTCTCAAGTTATTCCAAGTGTATTTGGTGTTGTGTGAACCATTTGAGGTGTCAGACTTGAGGCACTAGGCACTCAAGCTTCATGAAGACATTCTACATCAAAGAGGTATGTATTCTATCTTGTTATATTCATTATTTTGTATGCTAGATTAGGATAATACCTTAGATGTTCATAATTGCATGTATAATAGAGAAAACATAGATCCAAGGTATTTAGGGCTGAATGTACACTTACGAGTGTTAGAATGCTCAAAACCCAACACGCATAACCTTTAAATACTAGATGAAGACTTCTCAAATTGCAATGAAACTAATAACCTCAGATACTTTGAAATGATAGCACACTCAAATCTTGAATTCCAAATAACTGACGCTCCGACCAAAACCCCGACGATAGACCACTACCCTTGGTGCTACCAAAATCCAACCCAAGCACCACGACTGAACACGCTGAACCTTGGCGATGCTAGATAACCACCCCCTGATCCCTATCTACAGACCTTCCCAATAATATCCATGAACCAACCATCAATCACTAACCAAGATAACGTTGAACGTTCCAAATCCATAAAAAGGAAAGCAACCTTTCACTAACCACGACTACTTTATGTCATGCAATTGGCATATGGCATCTATTAAGAATGCAACCTAAACACAAGAAGAGAAACAAACCCAAAGATACACTTACCCAAACCGATGCTAGATTCCCAATAACAAAATACAGATAAAATCAAAAAGAAATCAAGAGATACATACCCACAACATCGACCGTTGGAGTCCTAACCTCTCCTGTTGGACACTGCAGAGCCTGAATCCTCTCTACTAGGGCTTCTACCCTACCCTCCCGACCATTAGAGATTCGCTAAATATCCGGATCAGGTGCACTAATTGCTCCTCCCTTCTTCCTCAGACTAACGGACCTCTTTTGGCCAGCTTGGTCGCAAAGAAAACATAACGGTGTTGCCCCCTGAGGACAATCCATGCTGACATGATCAACACTGCCACACTTGTAGCAACCCATACCCCTGGAATGACAAACTCCATCGTGTCGTTTCCTGCACGTGCCGCACTGACCCAAGCCCTATTGGCCCCTCAATCGATGTTCTAAAACCTTAGGTCTCTTCCCGGGACCCTTCATTGTATGCACCTGGTATGAACCTCTTTTCCCAAGATGCTCCAAATCGATCTCCCGCCCTCAGGCTCTAGAATTCGTACCATAGATGGAGCAACCTATGCCCTAAATCGGGTCACAAACTCCTTCCAATACATAGTCTCCAAATCAGAAAGCGCAATAGATCGCACAATCAATTCCTAGCAACTCGTTGCCGTCTGATACAGGAGATCCAAGGCGAACCGAACCTTGGCTGCTATAGGGTAGGGACTAGTGCGGAAAACGCCATTCATCTCCTATATCCAACACGAACACAAAATCCTGGCAGTCCTTCCATTGATTAGCTCATGACCTGAGCCGAAACCTAATCCTGAACCACCTCCATGCATGCTTATTACCAACCTGAAAAGAAATTATCCCGACAATTAGAAGATAACCAAAAATTATCCTTTCCATAATCTTCTTAGATTCTCCAAGACTCTCACCGATTTGAGTATGGATCTTGTGCTTTCAGTAGTACACGCCAAATGCTACCTTCCACACCTATCCATACTTTACTCAGCGATGCTACTGGATCCTATAAATCACCTCCTCAAATTGATGCACCCAAAACTCGCTAAACCACACTGCTAACCCACTGAAATATGTCCTAGGCTTTCCTAGGTTCCGAAACTCATCCAGTCCTCAACTGCTGAAGGATTCCCATTAATGTCAACTAGCTACCTCATTAATATAGCCACATGCAACAGTGATCATATAATGCTTTGAGTAAAAGACTCAATCCTAGAACGGTTAGACTCAGCCAAGAGTTGGGCAATAGGGCCAAGTCCATCACTCTGAGATTATCCCGCCTGTGCCACATGTGACTTAGCACATTCACCTAGTAGCTACCTCACATTGCTAAGTGTCCCACAAAGCACAAAGCAAGCAGCATTCGGACAATGGAAAAACTAACCAACGTACTCCAATCAATGTATTTTATCCTCTTATCAGGAATTTGTACTAGCATGCAATTCAAAGGCTCATATAATCAGGCATAACCTAAATAGGTCATCCTACCACTGACTAATCAGTACTAGCATGTAGTTCAATAAGCACATACAATAGACATACAACATATCCTTCCTAGAACCTTAGCCCTAATCTAGCATGCAGTTCACATATTCCTACTGCATATCATAAAATAACATGTATGGGTATCTTGGGGAAACTTACTTGAGCCCGACCGATTGCACGCATCACACTCCATGTTCTTTATAAAAACCCTTAATCTTAATTTTAGAAAAAATATTTTTCTTTTAAAAATCTCGCAAACCCTTGATTTGAGTCTAGACACCCCCCCGAAGGTGTGTTCGAATCCCTCAAACCAAGGCTCTGATACCAACTTGTAACATCCCAAAATTCATGACCAAAAATTGCATTTTTTATTACGCAATTATGAATACCAGTAGTCTGAAAACATCAATAGTGTCATCCCATATCACAGTCAAAACCAATATCTCAATAACCAAAAGATGACATAATAAAACAACATTAGAGTACAAATCACAAAAATCTCATGTGTCGAAAATCATAGTGTGATGCGCTGCAATCTTGACGGCTCCTTTCCTTTCGAAGTAGAAGTACCTGAAACCAAAACTGAAAACCGTAAGCACGAAGCTTAGTGAGTTCCCCAATCATAACATATACCATACAATAAACATACTAGCTAGCATATCCGGGTGTTGGCCTAGCATTCGGTCTATTTCAATTGGTAATTTCCTAGCATATCTGGGTGCTGGCCTACCCATTCGGTCTCTTTCAACCGGTAATTGTCGAGCACATCATGGTGTTGGCCTACCCCTTCGGTCTCTTTCAACTGGTAACTGCCTAGCATATCAGGGTGCTGGCCTACCCCTTCGGTCTCTTTTAACCGGTTAAGGGGTCTATTTCACCCCTACCACTACCACATAATATCCTAGCATATATGCACGTAAATCACATATTGCCTAGCATATCTAGGAGTTGGCCTACCTGTTCGGTCTCTTTCGACCGCTTACGGGGTCGACTTCACCCCTACCACTACCACGAAATAACATAGCATACAATCACATAAATCTCAACGATTAGTGGCATACCAAAAAAGTATCACGAAGACAATCATCTCTACTATAAAAACTACTAGTGTGCTGGCATTGGTGCATTCGATCCACTCAAACTGGGAAGGTTACTCACCTCTTACTGCTGAAGTTCATCGCAAGAAATCCTTAGCTGCTGCCTTGGCAACTCCTCAAGCTATCAATACCAAAATATCACCAAATTAGCAATTGGGTCTTAACCCATGATCCATAATCCATACTTAGCGTAAATGACCATTTTACCCCTGGCCCAAAAGATTCATAACCAAGGCCCAAACCCAAACCAAAAAGGGCCAACACTATATAATCCATAAAGGCCTACAAATAGCCCAATTTTCTTAATTTGGGCCTAATCCCATATGGGTCTTATCCTAAGCCCATATATTCTTCCACTACACTCCAGGTAACTCCAACACCCACTAGGACAAACATGGTCAAATGCACCAGTCAAAGGTCAAAGTCAATGCCAAAGTCAACGGTCCAGCTAACCTAACTCGCCCAGTTAGTCGTTCGACTCGTTGAGTCCACTCCCAAGTAAGAATCGCGACATTGCGATCCAACTCGTCGGTTTTTCGTACAACTCGTTGAGTTTCTCTGCTTTTCAATAAACTCGGGACAACTCCAACCCATCTCGCCGAGTTCACCCATGAACTCGTCGTGTTCTTCGATCTGTCAACCAACTTAATGTAATGCCCCATTCTTAAAGTATTTATGAATGAGTCCCTGAGATTTACGAGGAAGGGTAATGATGGTCCTTTTATGGGAAAAGTGGAAAGGGAAGACCATGCTTGGAAAAGAGGTCATGTTGGGTACGCTCAGCGTAAGTTGGACGTACGCCCAGTGTAGTGGAGGAAAGAAACGCGGGTGTTTGGGTGAGTACGCCCAGCGTACTCTCAAAATCCCCAAAACCCTAATTTTAAGGCAACCACTATATAAAGAACATAAAGGCTTCCTCCTTAGCCTCCATAATCACTCTCTTAACCTCAGAAGCCCTAAGATAGCCGTCCCACCTCCTTGATTGGGTGTGTTTGGTCTTGAAAAGCTTGGATTAGCAAAGGAGAGCATCAAGGAAGAAAGGAGAAGTTGTCAAAGAAGGAGAGGAACGGCTGGAGCTTATGGATCTGGGAAGACATCATCCTTTGGAGCCTATTTGTTGTATAAAGCTTCTTGCTTGACATTCATATTGTGTAGATCTATGTGTTTTGAAGCTTTGACACCATTCTTGTCCCAAAAGTCCTCATCTTGTTGCATGTTTCGAGTTGGTCAAGATTATATGTCCTTTCAGACCTTAGGAGAGGTCTTGAGTGAGAAAAATAAGGTCCCAAGGGCTGAGGTTGTTCTATGTGTGAGATAAGTGGGTCTTAATGGATTAAGACCTTGGATTAAGAGCTTATTGGACGTCCCAAGTAATAAAGTTTGAGACTTTATGAATCTTAGGCATATTTGGCCTAAGGATCTGAAGTTTGGGCTTAAAAGCTTTAACCATTAAGACGTTATGTGATGTTGTTGAGCAGTGAGGTTACGCGGGCGTAACCTATGAGTACGCCCAACGTAGCAGGCTAGTGTCCCGATCCCATGTTGCGAGCATTGTTGTACGCCCAACGTACCAAGAAGGGTACGCCCATCGTACCCCATCTGTGGCATTTTCAATTTAAGCCTTATAGTTTGGGCTGTTATTGGGCTGTTGGATTTATGGGCCACAACTAGAAATTATGGACAAAGTATTTTGGGCCCAATTATTATTATGGACCTTGGATCTAGGCCCATTTGGTGCGAAGGGCCCAATTTGGTAAATTGGGCCAATATTAGGCTTTGTAGAAGATTTGGACTTTGGCCTTGGCCCAAATAAGTGGATGTATGTTTGGCCTAATGATTATTTTGTTATGATGGCTAGTTCGGGAGTTTCGGTGAGTCGGTGATTCGGGGATCTGATTCTTCAGTTCAGAGTTTCGGCTATCATGAGGTGAGTTATCCTCACTATATCAACAGGGTCTAAGGCACCAAGGCCGGCCCTATATCGGATTGAGATCCGGGTATTTGTTGTTATGTTATTCCATAGATATGTTTGCATCCTGGTAGCTAGGATGGTATATGTTAGAGACCTGGTTGAGGTCGGTATCCTGATATGTAGGGTGACGCTATGCTAGTGACCGGTTAGGTCGGTATCCTGGTTAGGATGATGATATGTTATGTGATCTGTTTGATCGGCTTGTTGACTGTGAATTGTTATATGATTTTATGTTTATGTGCACATGGTTGTTTGGACTGGAGTTGGGTTGAGGCGGGTCCTGCTTTGTGCTATAGGCCAAGATACCCAGGGCGGACCGGTTGTCCCAAAGGCCCAGCGAGCGGTCCGGATAGGTTGTAGGCCCGAAGAGGGCGGACTAGACGTGCCGAGGCTCGGAGAGTGGACCAGGCCGACTGAAGGCCCGGTGCGGGCGGACCAGTCATACTATAGACTCAGAGAGTGGACCAGGTGGATTGAAGGCCCGGTACGGGCGGACCAATCACACTGCAAACTCGATGTATATGGCTAGACTCGGAGGGTGGACCAGGTGGACTGTTGGCCGGTGCGGCAGACCAGTCACATAGTAGACCCGAAATGCATGGCTGTTCTGTGATCGGATATGATATGGCATGTTATGCGTGTATGGTATATGTGGTTGGTATTTTGGGGATATCTCACTAAGATTTCGGGCTTACAGTTGTGGTTTAATATTTTTCAGGTTCTTCAGGAGACCGTGGCAAGGTGAAGGCGTGATTGTACCGCTCCTCATGTTTATGTTGTGAAATGATTATGGGAATACTCTAAATAAATTGTATTGAAAACCTTTTTGTAATAATTTAATGAAATCGGGTTGTTTTTGAAAAGTTTAAATTGGTTGGAATTTTTCGGTCGTTACAACTTGGTATCAGAGCCTTGGTTTGAGTGAATTGGAGGAACACTCGTGTGACTCCAGTCTCAAATCGAGGAGGGTTTTCAAAAGAGAATTTAAAATGGTTTAAAAATGAGTAAAGGAGGACGCGGAGGTACGATCAGCCGGAGCCAGTAAGTAACCCCAAAATACCATACATGATATTTGTTTTTGAGCTTTGATAGAACAGCATGCTAGTGCTAGGCTAGGGATCTTCAGGATTTCATGATAATGTTGCCTGATTTATGATGCCTGTTAGCCTAGGGTTTCCTTGCGGGAGATTTCCAGTGTTCCTCTAGTAGTGAGAGTTGAGCGCTTGTTTTGTATGTTTTCACTAGGGTGTTTTGGTAGTACTTCATACAAATATGGGTAGGTGTGGAAGGTAGTATGGGCCCGTACTACTGAAAGCACAGGACCCATACGCGTATCAGGGAAACCATGGCCTCTAGGGTTGGGTTAAGAATTGGTTCCCGGGTTAGTGGGAAGTGTCTGAGATTTTTGTGGTGTTTTTCAGTATGGAGATTCCGAGGCATGCTGGGAGTGGATCCGGGTCAGGATCGGGAGCAGGAGAGGGAGTTCCGGGCGGGTCAGTACCACCCGAGGTTGTTGGTCAGATGAGCACGTGCGAGTTGGATGCGAGAATTCGTGAGATCCTGCATGATGAGGTTGTTGCATTGTTCCCGGCCGAGTTGCCGGAACTGTTTGGGTCGATCAAGACCGCCATGGTTGAGTATTTTGATAAGGGTTATGCAGCTCTCACAGAGACGGCTGCCACGACGGCTACAACGGCTGTAGCAGCGGCATAGGGAGGAGCTGGTCGGGGTTTTCAATATCGGGACTTCGATAATACGAAGCCTCCTACCTTTGATGGAGTTCAGGACCCGATCCTTGCTTTGAGATGGTTGTCGGACGTGGAGGGGTGTTTCTTCACGTGTTCATGCCCTGCTGATCAGAGGGTGAGCTGTGCTCTGAACCTGTAGAGGCTCGCGGCGAAGGATTGGTGGAGATTGACCATGGGGTCATATTCGAATGCGTAGAGGGCTGTGGTTTCATGGGATCAGTTCAGAGAGATGTTCAACACTCGTTATGTTCCACGAGTTGAGAGGGAGAGATTGGCTCAGGAGTTCCTTGAGCTGAAGCAAGATTCGGATTCGGTAACGGAGATCACCAGGATGTTCACCGAGAGGGCAATGTTTTGTCCTGAGTTCACTTCGGAGCAGGCTCAGATGTCCCGATATCTGAGTATGCTCAATATAGATATCAGACAGTTTGTGTCTACACAGAGGTGCGAGAATTTTTTGGTGTTGCAGGAGGCCGCCAGGCGGCGTGAGTTAGAGATTGTGTTGCAGTTGCGTGAGCTGAGGCAGGCTCTGGTGCAGTCATAGCCGGCGCCGAAACGGTCCAAGACCGTTGATTCTACGGTGAGAGATCAGAGCAGCCACGCTTGTGGGAAGTGTGGGAGTGGTCACACCAGAGTTTGTAGGTCCGGTGGTGCATGCCGCAAGTGCGGAAAGGAGGGACACTATGCGAGGGATTGTCGGCAGTCAGCGCTGGTTCGGGATTTGAGGATTTGTTATCATTGTCATTAGGTTGGGCACTTGAGGGTCAACTGTCCACAGCTTGCTGCAGGACTGGTGCAGGCTCCAGCACCGGCCACTTTGAGGATCACAGGTGGAGGTCAGGGTGGAGCGGAGCCCCCAAGGGCTCAGAGTCGTGCTTTTCAGCTTACAGCAGAGGAGGTCAGAGCAATGTCGGATGCAGCTGCAGGTATGTTTCCTTTTTGATATTTTGTTATCTTGTGATTATTGTGGAGCATTGTTTATCTGCTAGTTTCCTTGTGTGGTTTTCGGTGTGGTATTCATTGTTGTTTGGGGGTTATGGTTTGGTTATGGGTTAGTGTTGGGAATTTCATTGGTTATCATTCATGAGGGTTATTAGTGGAAATCTGGCGTTGGTCTGAATGCCGGGTAGCATCTGCAGTCTGAGGAGTGGTTAGCTGAAGATTGAATTTCTTTCGAGCAGGATGATCAGTGTTGAAATGTGATTTTTGTGAAGGTTGCTAGTGCTAGTGGGAATCAGTCCGCGTGTAAGTGTTGGTTTTGTTCAGGGTTGTTTTGGGAGGTCGGTGATAGCGACCGGTGGTTGATAGTCCGTGCCCTAAGTTAGGGAGAATTGGAAATTCTCCAGAAGGTCGATGGACATGAGAGATTGTTTAGCTTCTTGGGATTCAGCAGTGGTTCTGTCAGTCAAGAGTATAGTCTGGTATTAGTAAGTGGCAGGCATGCGGGGCGGGATACAGACCTAGGAAATTTGATTGTGGAGGGCCTGTGATCAGGCTGGAATTGAAAATATGATGGAAAATAGAGTTCGGAACCCCTAGAGGGCTAGAACAGTATGCATGGGAGGATTTCCCGGAAAGATAACTCGGAATGATGAATGCTAGTTGAGCGGCCCGGATAGACTGAAGGCCGATAGGCGTACCAGTCAGGTCAAAGGCTCAGAGGACGGTCCAGCCAGACTGAAGGGCCTGGAGGGCGGTCCAGATTGGCTGAAGGTTCTGAGAGTGGTCCAGATTGGCTGAAGGCCTGGTAAGGCGGTCCAGTCATGCTGAAGACTCTGCAAGTATTGTAAGATCGGTTCGAGGAAACGGGTTGAGTATGTCGCGATGTGTTAGCATTAGAAGGTCTGGCCCCGGGTATTGATCTCAATTAGTGGATATAGTGCATGGACTCAAGAGTCCATGCGAGCAGATTCAGAGCAGGTGTGTTGCATGGACAGCGGTTATGCTATAGAGGAGTGGTGTAGCATTGGGCGAGCACCGTGACACTTGTTGTAGTGACAAGGCGGCCAAGTGGATTTCCTTGGTAAGGAAAGAGAGAGGAATGTAGCTCCGAAAGGGAGTGCAAATTCACGGAAATGAAAGCAGCAGCGCAGAGTTATGATTGGAGTTGTCTAATTATGGTCATTGAGCAGCGTAATTGCGGCAGTGGTATGGGATCACATCCGGATTGGATGTCTGCGGAGGTCGCAGAAGGAATTCCACAGGTGTAGAGCCAAGAGGCTCGGAAGGGATGCATGGATGTTGTCTTGGGTTCCCAGTTTGATTCTGATCAAGGAATTATGTATGTAGTGGTGGTTCATCCTGGGGGATGTTTGGAGGTGTCGTCAGTGTGACGGGTTTTCCCAACCCGAGAGTGCTAGGGCTAGTTCAACATGTTCATGCGATTGCAAGAGGAGAACTCATGGGAGTTGCTCTGAGGCTGAAGAATGTGTCATTCTATCAGCATGGAGTGGATAAAGTTGGACTCGGATCGGGAACCCGGTGGTTCAGGGTTATATCTAGCTCGTAAGAGTCAAGTGATTTTTGTGATCAGGATCGAGAAAAGTGCCATGGAGTGGTACACGGTTGACAAGTGTGGAGCCTGATAGGTGTGGCTATCAGAGGGTAAAGCCGGTGGCTGGCTTCAGTCGATGGTCAGGACACCACAAGAAAGGAGAAAGTGAGTTTCGGGTTTCGATGGTCATGTCTTGAGGAACCTGGTATGGTTAATGCCAGGTTGTGTGTTGCGGGAGAAGTTCTGGAGTCGAGCTGCCGCAGGCTTCGAGGGCGAAGCCTAAGTTGAGTGGGGGATAATTGTAATGCCCCTTTCTTAAAGTAATAATGAATGAGTCCCTGAGATTTAAGAGGAAGGGTAATGATGGTCCTTTTATGGGAAAAGTGGAAAGGGAAGACCATGCTTGGAAAAGAGGTCATGCTGGGTACGCTCAGCGTAAGCTGGATGTACGCCCAGCGTAGTGGAGGAAAGAAACGCGGGTGTTTAGGTGAGTACGCCCAGCGTACTCTCAGAATCCCCAAAACCCTAATTTTATGGCAACCACTATATAAAGAACATAAAGGCTTCCTCCTTAGCCTCCATAATCACTCTCTTAACCTCAGAAACCCTAAGATAGCCGTCCCACCTCCTTGATTGGGTGTGTTTGGTCTTGAAAAGCTTGGATTAGCAAAGGAGAGCATCAAGGAAGAAAGGAGAAGTTGTCAAAGAAGGAGAGGAACAGATGAAGCTTATAGATCAGGGAAGACATCATCCTTTGAAGCCTATTTGTTGTACAAAGCTTCTTGCTTGACATTCATATTGTGTAGATCTATGTGTTGTGAAGCTTTGACACCATTCTTGTCCCAAAAAGTCCTCATCTTGTTGCATGTTTCGAGTTGGTCAAGATTATCTGTCCTTTCAGACCTTAGGAGAGGTCTTGAGTGAGAAAAATGAGGTCCCAAGGGCTGAGGTTGTTCTATGTGTGAGATAAGTGGGTCTTAATGGATTAAGACCTTGGATTAAGAGCTTATTGGACGTCCCAAGTAATAAAGTTTGAGACTTTATGAATCTTAGGCATATTTGGCCTAAGGATCTGAAGTTTGGGCTTAAAAGCTTTAACCATTAAGGCGTTATGTGATGTTGTTGAGTAGTGAGGTTACGCCCCGCGTAACCTATGAGTATGCCCAGCGTAGTGGGCCAGTGTCCCGATCCCATGTTGCGAGGATTGTTGTACGCCCAGCGTACCCCATCTGTTGCATTTTCTATTTGGGCCTTATAGTTTGGGTTGTTATTGGGCTGTTGGATTTATGGGCCATAACTGGAAATTATGGACAGAGTATTTTGGGCCCAATTATTATTATGGAACTTGAATCTAGGCCCATTTGGTGCGGAGGGCCCAATTTGGTAAATTGGGCCAATATTGGGCTTTGTAGAAGATTTGGACTTTGGCCTTGGCCCAAATAAGTGGATGTATGTTTGGCCTAATGATTATTTTGTTATGATGGCTAGTTCGGGAGTTTCGGTGAGTTAGTGATTCGGGGATCTGATTCTTCAGTTCAGAGTTTCGGCTATCGCGAGGTGAGTTATCCTCACTATATCAACAGGGTCTAAGGCACCAAGGCCGGCCCTTTATCGGATTGAGATCTGGGTATTTGTTGTTATGTTATTGCTTTGATATGTTTGCATCCTGGTAGCTAGGATGGTATATGTTAGAGACCTGGTTGAGGTCGGTATCCTGATATGTAGGATGATGCTATGCTAGTGACCGGTTAGGTCGGTATCCTGGTTAGGATGATGATATGTTATGTGATCTGTTTGATCGGCTTGTTGACTGTGAATTGTTATATGATTGTATGTTTATGTGCACATGGTTGTTTGGACTGGAGTTGGGTTGAGGCGGGTCCTGCTTTGTGCTGTAGGCCAAGATACCCAGGGCGGACCGGTTGTCTCGAAGGCCCAGCGAGCGGTCCGGATAGGCTGTACGCCCCAAGAGGGTGGACCAGACGTGCCGAGGCTCGGAAAGTGGACCAGGCCGACTGAAGGCCCGGTGCGGGCGGACCAGTCATACTATAGATTTAGAGAGTGGACCATGTGGATTGAAGGCCCGGTACGGGAGGACCAATCACACTGCAGACTCGATGTATATGGCTAGACTCGGAGGGTGGACCAGGTGGACTGTTGGCCGGTGCGGCAGACCAGTCACACAGTAGACCCGAGGTGCATGGCTGTTCTGTGATCGGATATGATATGACATGTTATGCGTGTATGGTATATGTGGTTGGTATTTTGGGGATATTTCGCTAAGCTTTCGGGCTTGCAGTTGAGGTTTAATGTTTTTCAGGTTCTTCAGGAGAGCGTGGCATGGCGAAGGCGTTATCGTACCGCTCCTCATGTTTATGTTGTGAAGTGATTCTGGGAATACTCTAAATAAATTGTATTGAAAACCTTTTTGTAATAATTTAATGAAATCGGGTTGTTTTTGAAAAGTTTAAATCGGTTGGAATTTTTCGGCCGTTACACTTAATGCATTAAGCCCTTTTTTTCTTGAATCAGAATGCTCCAAACCTCAGATCCCCATCCATAGAGATGTCTAGGGGGATAAAGTTTCCAACTTTACTCCCAAGGATCATCCATGAGGCTACAAACTCAAACCCTAAGTCCTTTAAGGAAGGTCTTGACCCATTAAGCCCTTAAACTCTCATTTTCACATCCCAAAACATAGATCTGATGTCTAAGGGTGGACAAATCATGTATAGTTTCTAACTTTACGTCCGTGCATGCTTGAAACACTCTCTAAGGTCCATTTTATGCTTCAAAATGAACATATGGAAGCATTGGACATAAGGGCCAATAAAGCTTGCAACTTTAAGCTTCAATAGGTCATTTAGGGGTCAGATCTACCCTAACAACCATTAGAATCCTCTTCTTCTTGGATAACTCGGTCAAAGACCATAAACCAAGCCAAAACTACAAGAGATGAGATCTAATAAGCTACATGTCAAGGTTATGACTTTAAACATCCGAGATGTAGCCTTTGATGTAAGGTTTCAGGATCCAAGATTGCTCCTCCAAGCTTGATGTTTCTCTATTCAATGCTTCCTTCAAAGATATCTAACAATCACTCTAAAACTCACAAAACTCAAGGAACTAGTGTAATAACGGTCTAGGGTTTCTTCTGGACAAGGGAGGCTGGTAAGGAGGCCAACTCTAGAAGTTGAGTCCTTTAAATAGGGTGCAATACTCAAAAAGTTAGGGTTTTCTGTTGCAGCGCCAACTCGTCGAATTGATCTTCAAAACGCACGTGCACATGTTTCCAACACGTCGAGTTTATTCCTTAAACTCGGCGAGTTGACCTTTACAAATAAGGTTTTATTTCCATAATTAACCTTCTAAATTTCGGGTGTTACATGAGGACCTATAAAAATGTTACAAACAAAAAATGGTTATTGTCATAAAAGCCCTTAATTTTACATAAAAATGTCGGTTATGCCCAAATTCGTATTTTTTGTTTATTAATGCCTCAAAATACCTGTAACTTAGTTCAATTTTCCCACGTCAGCATGTCCTTTCATAAAAAAGTAGGATGAAGTAAAATGGGGCTGAAACGATTCGAACCAGGTCTCCACTTTCTCCATCTACGACTTCAACAATTGAGTTGGACTCAATTTTATAATTTTAAAACTCAAAAATTATATATAATAACTATGATGGATTGAAATAAGAAAAAGAAGTAGGGTGCAGCAACAAGTAGGAATCGAACCTGGGTATCCCAATTAAAAAACTAATGGCTCAACCGATAGCATATGTATGTTTTCTCGAAAACTTTCCTTAGGAAGTAAACATAATATGTACAATTCTGTTATTATTTATTATACATATATTTTTAAATATATATATATATATATATATATATATATATATATATATATATATATATATATATATATATATATATATAAAGGTAAAAAATACGTTTTTAAGGTATAAATATACTTTAAGCGTATTTATATATTTAACAAAGCATATTTATGTACTTAAAAAAGTATGTAAACATTTAAAAACGTATTTTTATGAATATGTTTATATATATATATATATATATATATATATATATATATATATATATATATATATATATATATAAATATGTTTTTATTGTATTTAAGTATAAATATGTATATATAATTTCACTTTTATATGTATTTATATATAAATGCGTTTTTATTATATATATATATATATATATATATATATATATATATATATATATATATATATATATATATATATATAGTAACACATTATATATAAATACGTATAAACATGCTTATGTATATATATTTACACAAGTAAATACATATAAAATTATATTTACGTAAATACGATATTAAATTTATAAGTACGTGTATAAATAATAATAATAATAATAATAATAATAATAATAATAATAATAAGTAGAAAGGTTTCCCATACTCCACAAAGATAGAGATTTTGATTTGTGTCGGTTAAATTTGTTAATTTTGTTATTTTCAATCTTAAAAAATCATCAAAACAAAACATGCGTATGAATACTTTAAATCCAAAAACATAAGAATCAAACATTTTTCAAAATCAGGAAAACAACATTGGAATATACAACCATTTTGCCCTTTTGCATTAATGTAGTTAACTAAAATGACGATATAAACCTTTTTTTCTTTTTGATCCGACGGGAATTTTATTAAAGCCACAGCCTAACAAGGCAAAGGCAGGGCAAAAACATAAACAACACAGCTACAAAATGTCAAAAGGATTACAAACTCAAACATATAAATTACAATTATTAAACTTCCCCTTATGTTTAACCCAATCAAACACCAAAGCAAGAATATTATCCACCACCTTAGGAGCATTAGCACAAGTAGATCTAAACACCTTTTCGTTCCTCGCTTTCCAAATACACCATAGGAATCCATAAATAATCACCAGAAAAATTCTCTTTTTCTTTGGGCAATGACCCCAATTAGCCGCAAACTCCACTAACGACGAGACGTTATTGAACGATCGAAAGGGAATACCGCACCAATGGCACAACCATTTCCAAATATCTCCGGCAAAAGAGCAACCCATGAATAAATGATCAGTGTCATCAACCCCTGATGAACATAGATGACAGGAATTAGTCCCGACCCGAACACCTCTTTTAGACTTTGAACTAAATCCATTCACTTCAAAATTAAAGGTAAATCACATTTTCAGTTTTAAATGTCTTCAATTTTTCCATGCTTCTTAAATGTCTTTAGTTTTTCATTATTCCCTAAATGAATAAGTAAGAGTATTGTATGTTTGCATATAATCACGTATCTTAATTGTCATTTATAAAGCAACATTAATTTTAGCTGCAATGGTAGGACTTCGCTGCATTATTCTTTTAAGTAATGGTTTTACATCCGCCAACAATTAACATCTTCCATTAGTTTTTAGGGTGTTTGATGCAAATATGAAAAAAGGTCGATGTTTTATATGGAATAAGATGCTACTATAAATAACGGCTACCAAAACAAAATATGAAGAACCAGTTATAATAAAGTATATATTGTATCAGGTCAACTAGAAAGTAGATTTACCTGATTGTGTGAGTTACAAACAATATCCAAAGTTTTTGAAATTGCTCTATTTGTGTAAGTAGCGGTCCACGTGTGATACGAAAAATTACCAAAAAATTAAAAAAAATGAAAACTTTTGTAATTTTCTTTACAATTAAATAAATAAAAAAACAGGAAAAGAGTACCTGATTAACAACATATCCTTTTTGCTAATCTTCCAAAGCTGGTCCGTTTAAAATTCGGATAATTTCAGCTAAAACAATATGAAATTGATACCTTAGGAGTCTGCTTTGCGGGCCAAACATAAGGTTTATCTGATTTAACCTGAATAATCAGACATTATTATAAGATATAAATTATATTAATAATTGACGCTTAGAATGTCATAAACTATAGGAATATTATCTTAAAGTTAGACATACACATTCAAAAAGATCTTTTCGGTAGTCATAAATTGCATATAAGGGATGCAATTTGGTAATTTCCATCAAAGATCCATCTGGCAACCTAAAGCAACAAAAAAAACTCACAAAAAATTTCATTTCAACAAACTGTGAGCATCAGCTCCATGAAGAATTAGCAACGGTAATTCAATTTTTGTATTTTTTTTTTTTTTTGCAAATGAAAGGGTATTTCTGTTTTTTCACAAATTTAATTAGGTACAGAAAGTTGGTTACAAAACCTATCAGTTGGATGGAAAATTAGTTATAAAGGGGATCTTCAGTTGAAATCCGTTTTAACCATCAAAAGTGTCGAAAAAATTTGTAGTCGTGTCATATATGCTGATCATATGGGCTGAAGTGCAACTTTTTGCATCAGAATGTCCTCTAAATAAAATTAATTTATCCCCCAAATCAACTAAAAATGTAGAATGATTAAAAAAAGAATAAGGGAGTCAAGTAAAAGAAAAAAATAAGGGAGTCAAGTAAAAGGATGTATTTGGTCATACCTACTACTAGTGACAAAACATAGCATCCTGGGTTGCAGTTCTATATTAGTTTAATTTCCCAAACAATTAGGGTGTCTAATAAGTACGTAGCAAAGAAACATCAAATCACAACAACCACATATGACCTCCAAGATTGCAAAAGACATGAAAGAATCATTGTAAAAATCTCAAATTAATCTCTTAATATTTCATTCAAGGAAACCACTCAATGCTTTAGGATACATATATGAACAGACACATCAAAAAACAGATTGAAATAGGTTACCCAAATGATGACGTTGGTGGAATACCGAACCTTAGATTGCAACAGACACGAACTTACACATAAAAAAACGAAGATAAATTGATTTCACGTCGCATTAGAGAATAAGTGTGTTCGATTGGTGGCTTGCAAAGTTGTAGCAAATTGTAACCTGAGAAACGTATATCAGTTCAAAGGGTGGGATAATGAAAATTGATGGTGGGATGAAAAACTCACCGATGGAAATCTAGCTTACTTCACTAGCCTCGAATCCGAAATCAAAGCATAGTTACCTAGGAACCACAAATCGATATTGAAAAGAGACGGTTTAATACTGAAACGATAATCGATTATGTCAATGACGTTGGAGTGAGTATTGATCGTGAGATTTTGGCAGCTTGAATACACTTGGATAGAGAAATTGTTCATAACTTGCAGAAGTGAAGAAATCTTGTGGAGATAGAGAAAAGAGGAAAGAGGAACAGCTCTCTCTGAATGCGAGGGTGGACATCAGAAGCAGATGATGGCGGTGGGTGGAGACCCATCGGAAGATGAAGCAGGATACGTTCCCTAAAGGTTCATGCAGGTACCGTGATGGAAGACATACATGACACCAATCGATTTTAGGGTAAATACAAATGGTATTCTTCTACGAAGCCATGAAAAATAAGTGGCAATCATCTATTATCATTCATAACTTGACCAGATCCTATATATATATATATATATATATATATATATATATATATATATATATATATATATATATATATATATATAATTAAATGTGTTCCAAGAGGTTAGGAGGTTGAACCCACCAATCAAAAAAAAAAAAAAAACTTAATGTTGGACCAATCAGAAAGAGTTAATGTTCCTAAAGGAACATGGTTTTTATCTTATATAATAATAATAATAATAATAATAATAATAACAACAATAATAATAACAAAATAATAATAATAACAAATAATCTTTTAAGAAACTTTTCATAGAAATGTAGCTAGTTTATGTTGTATTAGTATCTAAGTCCATAACTATATTTGGTATTATTTGACCCAGTTGTGTATGGTTCTTTTGGGTTGCCTTCACCAAAGTAACTTGACTGGAGGAATAATATAGAAAGAGGGTGGACGAATTTTCTGGATAAGGCCTTAAGAATTCATACATGATAGGGATTCTAGAATTATCTTATGGGCTACTTGGTGGCTAAGTAACCAGATAAGGATAATTACTAAACCTTTAATTGCTACACCTATATAAAGGACCCCAGGCATGGGAATTTCGGTCACTTGAACCCTAGAAGTCCTAGAGCCGAAATTCTCATCTCTACTCTCTCTCTTGTTTCCTCCAATTGCTATTGGTGTTTGTGATTCATCAGAGCCACAACACTTGAGGTACTAAAGTTCTCAAGGCTTCAGGATCTTCAATCAACAACAAGGTAAACATCTAGATCTGATTTGTTATGTCAATTTCGATTATATACATTAGATATAGGGTTACAAAGTCATAGATAAATTGCATGTACAATAGAGAAACCTAGATCCAAGCATTAGGGTTTGCATAAGCACATAGGATGTTCTTTTGGCTTAAACCCATCAGTGGTATCAAAGCTTTGTTTGGTTTCTATTGTATTGATGCCTTGTATGTTCATCTTGCTGAAAAAAAATCGTTTTTGGCCCTCTCCTCGACTTGACTCGGCGAGTCACTAGCTGCAATCAGCGAGTCGGCCCAACTCGGCGAGTCCAGTTAGTGACTCGATGTAAGTCCCTAATTTGCGTGTGTATCAGTCAGATCCGTTTGATGGTGCGGAATCCCAATCAAACGGATGATATCAAATCAAATAGAAGAGAAGGAGAAGAAGATAATGATGAATCTTGTATTATATGATTAGAATGAAGATCCTGATACAATAGATTCACACACACAAAATACTCTCTTCTTCTCTCTAGTTTCTCTCTTCTCACGTTCATCAGAATCCTACCCCTCACCCCTAACACCAATATATATACAAGGGAATATAGGCTAACTGAACATGGGCCGTAAATGGGTTTACGGCCGTATACCTGGTTACGGCCGTAAACACAGCCGTAAACACGTATACGGCTGTAAACACCAATTTTGTTTAAAGTCCAAGACATAAAAATACATTTTTCTAGAAAAGTAAAGTATAAACCATATTTTTGACCCAACAATCTCCCCCTTGGTTTATAACTTTCTTTTCTTAATTGACCCAACAAGCTCCCCCTAAAAAGTAGCTGGCTCTTCTTGTCAATCTTCAATGGGAGCTTGGTTTCAGCTTTAACCTTCGATTTCTTCACAGCATCAGGATGAACATATGAATCTTCAATGAATGACTTCATCTTGAGCACTTGAAGTTTTCTTCAGAATTTGGCATTGAACGCACATTGGGTGAGGAGGCTTGACGTACTGATTCTTGAAAGATAGTGCTTTCAGCTTGAAAAATCTTCAAAGAGAACATCAGAGAGAACAAATCTTCTAGATCACTTTAGCAGGTACAACGATAGCAGCAGACTGATTGAGGAGACTTCGATGCAATCCTTCACATAATCTTCAATTTCATCTTCACCTTGCTTCTCGGGTTGAAGGATTAAATGTTCAAAGAATAATCTTCATTTCTTGCTCCTTTGAATGAGAATTCTTCGATGCTCACAGACGAGGCTTTGGCTCAGAAATCTTCAACACAAACTCCATGAGTTTCATCTTCACCTGAATTCACTTTTAAGGACAAAACAAAACTAAAGAAAATTTTAGCACACTATATTTTTGGATTTTTCATATTTTCTGAAAAAAGAAATAAAACAGAAATAACACCATTTTTTTTTGGATTTTTAATTTTCTGATTTTTGTTTGTTTTTTTTTTTTTAATTTTAAGTCTCCCCTAATATTTAAATTAGAAGAGCACTATGAACAAACTTAACAAAAACAAAAGTAATAGCTAACTTTAAGAGTGATTTGGGATCAAAGTTTTTAGACATCCTTTGTCCGTTTATCTGTACCTCTCCCTTCATGAATAGATCTGGTCAATCGCCGGTATTGTGGTTCACTTAAACACGAGAGATTGTGAAAGGACATACTATAAGTGACAAGACAATATGATCATAAGTTCCTAGATAATATTCCTTAAGGACCATTCAGCTGACGACGACCAAAGATATTGTTGTCCACCTAAATTGTGCAGCGAGATCTACAGACAAATTGTATGTGTTCAATTTTAATTGTACTAGAACGTGTTTCCCGCTTCCTGATATGCTCCAACCATCAAGGACTTCCAGAATACTCCTTACACTGGGTGAGCAGACAATTATTAAGAGAGAAGATAGATTTAGAATGCATATGTTGTACATCCAGGTCAGATCTCTTCCAATCACGCAAAGGATGAAACATATGACTAACTGAGGTTTTAGAGGGATTGAGAAGAAGAATGATGCATATACTATGTACCAGGTCAGATTTTGAGTCACGCAGAGGAGACAATATATGGCTAACATATAGAAAGAATTGCGTAGAGAGAAGATGCAGAGAGATAGAGCTGCATATGTTACAGTCTAGGTCGGATTTTGAGTCACGTAGAGGAGGTAACATATGACTAACAGATAGAAAGAAAGAATATATAACCTTCTACAGACCTAATTTATCGGAATTCACCAGTCGCCCCATCAACACCGGAATTAAGGACAGATCCGCACATCAAGGAAAAGTTAATCCACAGTTCTAGATACGGGTTCATTTAATGTGATCGGTAGATTCTCATGTATATCTCCCTACTCAACCTATCTGAGCGTCGTATTGTCAGGCTAAATGGATCTATCTAGGTCAAGATTTTTCAAGTCTCTAGATTCCTTAAGTTCATCTATGCCTAGTCAAGTCCATTTTAAATCTTTCATGCCTACCAGCGCATCGAACACAGAGCCTAGACAATTCAGATTCATTCCCTTACACAGATTCAGATTGTCTTTTATCACATGATTATATCACTTCCCAAAACATCTCCTGCAAGCACATTCCATTAACACCATATTTTTGATTTTCTGATTTTCTAATGTTTTTGGATTTTTTTTAAATTAAAATTTTATAATTTTTGTTTTTTTTATTTCTCCGCCTAAATTTGTACATAGGAGAGAAACAAAAGTAAATGCGCAAATTTAAACTACCCTAAAACAAAAATTAGTCTTTAAAGTAAATCAGATTAAGAAAAAAACTCAGGAATATAGAGAAGAAAATTCAAACCATAAGTCACCGATTGAATTTGCATCCAGAAGGTCTGAGAACAGCACACGTAATCTCAGAACAGATCCAAAAATTCTTCATGTCATTAAGCACAAACCCCATGAGTGACTCCTTCCTTTATTCCCTTCCCACAAAGGACACATACTCTCAAAACAAAATTTTGAGTGTTGTATAGTTGAGAGATGCCTCCTATCATGTGCCTGGAATAGCCACTACCAACAAACCGAAGTCTGATGATATGCCTCCATAGTTGCTCCAGCATAGAGCGGGATCAGTTGGTCTTTGGAGCCTAGTCCATTTTGAAACTGGGTCGACCTTTGTCATCAATGCAGGGTACTCTCTCCCATGACATATCCTGCCTATCGCAAACAGAAGACGATGAAATATTAGAGTCATTAGAAGATTTTGGAGTTTTCACCTTTGGTACCCATCTATATTCAGGTTTAACCCATTTCTTGTTCGATCCGATGGGTGCCTCGGCACTTGATTTGGAACTTGAAGTCGGCTGTCGAGATGACTTTAACCTAACTAGTCTTGGTTTCACAGGAGCATCTCTTGAACTAGACTTCTAGGCCGGCATTCCCTTCTTGTTCTTGGGAGTTGGATGCTTGGCCTTGGGAGTTGAATTCATGGCCTTCATGGCATTCCAGTCGGCATTGTCTTAATGTGACCTTGATGGGTTTCTTTTGAAAAATCTCCCTGTTGGCGTGTTCTGCCAGCCTTGTGCATAGTAGGGAACATATGCACGATTAGGACTATTTTTTGCAATGTGTCCAGGTGTTCCACAGTGAAAACATTTCTTTTTCTTCACTATGAAGTTGTTTCTTCCTGCCCCTGGTGGAGTATCCTTCCCTTGTCTCTTATTGTTCCCACAACCACAATTGCAACAGGCACTCTGTTTCACTGGAATTGGAGGCCTGTATTTCTCAACGGTAGGTTGATCAGAAGCAACTGAGTTCGAAGCAACAGACTCAGAGCTCAAAGAGATGTTGGTATGTTCAGTAGTGCTCTCCTTGTTCTCATCTTCTGCAGTTTACCTGCACATGAAGTAGAAACATTAGTATTTTCAACATTAATAACTCCTTTTGACACAAATCTAGCTTGTTTGCCATATTGAAGATGTGCCTCCCTGGCAATTTCTTCCTGTGTCATAGGGATGGATGTGTAGTTATTACTGAAAGGTGGAGGAACACTTTCATACCCTAGAACCTTGTTTTGATTATCTTTAAATTTTAATTGGGTTTCAAATAAGGACTCGACTGTCTGACTTGACGCATATAAGTTTTGAAACTGACATCTGTTTTTCCACACTTAACTTTCAATGTGTCAAGTTCATTAGTTACAGCAACAAGTTGTCTCTTAATATAGTCATAATTTTCACACTTGTTGTTGTACTCTTCCTGAAGTTTCCTAAAGTCATTGGTTTTTGCTTTTAATTCAGCCTTCAGGGGTTTCTGTCGTTTCCTAAGTTGATATCCTTCGTATTTTAGGTCCTCGACTTCTCTTTTTAATAAATCATTTTGTTCATGAAGAATTTTAATCGTATCTTCACTAGATAGTGTACATGAAACTTCAAATGATTGAGAACATGAAACTTCATTGACCGGAAGGTTTACGGAACTCATTGTTTTTCCACACTTCAAAGCGTCAAGCTCCTCAATTACATCAACAATACTAAGACGATTTAGATCTTTTGTCTTCTTGATGACAGCTACGTTCATATCCCACGATTTTGGAAGTGAATTCAATAGCTTTTTGTTTATCTCAGATTTGGACAAGAAGATCCCAGCTATATTCATCTCAGTAGTGAGTGTGGTAAATCGCTGCAACTGAGTTTCGAGGGTTTCTCTAGGGATATAATCGAAAATGTTGAAATTTTGTCTTAACATATCCTGATGACTCTCTTTAATGTTTTCAACTCCTTTGTAGACCTTAAAACCAATTAAAAAGCACAACTAGAAGCCAAAATCAAACTTAAAAGTCAAACCCTTTGATTATAAACTTCAAAAGTCAACCTTAAAAGTCAAATTTAAAAAAGTTAAACTCAAAATTCAAACTTGAAAAGTCAAACTTAAAAGTTAAACCAAAAAGCTAAATTTGAAAATTTAGAAGTTAAACGAAAGTTCAAAGTCAAAGGTCAAACTTGGAACTCAAAATCAAAATTTAAGGTCAAAAGTTAAAAAATAAAAGTCAAAAATTAAAATATATTTTTTATTATTTTTATTTAATTTAGTTTTTTTATTTTATTTATTTATTTATTATTATTTTTTTTAATTTTGGATGAAAAAGGAATTTAAAATTAAAAGGAATTGAATTTTGGGTTAAAGTGTCAAATTTTGAAAGTTGAGACTAAGAATAACGAGTTATAGTTTAAATTTCGAAGGAAAGAAACAAGGATCCGGCTAGTTGAGTTGGGTAAGGCGCGGATGTTCTTGATCTGGAGGTCACGGGTTCGATCCCCAGCACCTCCAAAATTCCCTTCCTATTTTTTTAAATGCGAAGCGAGGCTGCTGCTTGCAAGGACTCCTTCTGGACGCGAACTTCGGACACGCTGCTGACCGCAAACTCTCGCACTGTAAGCTCACCAACGACCGCAAACTCCGAGGCCTCGGACCGTAAACCGAAGGGTCGTAATCTCGGACAGTGAACCTCGGGCCGTAAACTCCGGACTGTGAACCTCGGGTCGTAAACTCCGGTCCGTGAACCTTGGGTCGTGAACTCCGAACCGTGAACCTCGGGCCGTGAACTCCGAAACTGTAAGTCCCTAATATGCTTGTGTATCAATCAGATCTATTTGATGGTGCGGCATCCCAATCAAACGGATGATGCCAGATCAAATAGAAGAGAAGGAGAAGAAGAAGATGATGAATCTTGTATGTATTGATATGAATGAAGATCCGGACACAAAGATTCACATACATAAACACACACACTCTCTTTTTTCTCTCTCTAGAACACCTTCAAATGCACACACTTAAGCTCCTTTTGTGTTCATCACTCTTTTCCTCATACCCCTCACCCTTATATATACTGGACTGGGCCGCAAACTGAGTTTACACCCGTATACGTGTTTACGGCCGTAAACTCTGTTTACGGTCGTAAACTCACTTCTTGACCTTAAACACATATACCATATTACATAACAAATCAATTTCCTAGAAAAGCAAAGTATAAACCAAAATATTGACCCAACAATCTTCCCCTTGGTTTATAGCTTTCTTTTTTTTTTCTTAAATGACCCAACAAGCTCCCCTAAAAAGTAACTGGCTTTTCTTGTTAATCTTCATTGGGAGCTTTGGCTTCAGCTTAATCTTCAAATTCTTCACAACTTCAAGATGAACTTGATGAATCTTCAATGAATGACTTCACCTTGAGCAGTTGGCCTTTTCTTCAGAATTTGGCATTGAACGCACATTGGGTGAGGAGGCTTGATGAACTGATTCTTGAAAGATAGCGCTTTCAGCTTGAGAATCTTCAGAGAGAACATCAGAGAGAACAAATCTTCTGGATCACTTCAGCAGGTTTAAGATAGCAGCAGATTGATTGAGGAGGCTTCAATGCAATCCGTCACATATTCTTCAATTTCAGCTTCACCTTGCTTCTGGGGTTGAAAGATGAAATGTCGAAAGAATAATCTTCATTTCTTGCTCCTTCGAATGCGATTTCTTTGATGCTCACGGTCAAAGCCTTGGCTCAGAAATTTACGACACAATCTCCATGAGTCTTATCTATACCTGAAATCACTTTTCAAGACAAAACAAAACTAAAAGAAAACTTAGCACATAAATAAAAATATTTTTGGATTTTTGATTTTCTTGAGCAAGAAATAAAACATAAATAACACTATTTTAGGATTTTTTTTATTTTCTGATTTATTTTTGTTTTTTTTTTAAATCTCCCCTAATATTTAAATTAGATGAAACTATTAACAAATTTAACAAAATTAAAATGAAATCTAACTTTAAGAATGATTTGGGATCAAAGTTTTTACACAGCCTTTATTCGTTTATCGGTACCTTCTATCTTCACGTCTTTGTCTGGTCGATCGCCGGTATTGTTGTCCACTTAAACACGAAAAATTGCGACTGTAACGTCCCAAAAATACGAGCTAAAAATTTCATTTTTAAAACATATTCTTAGCGAACCTTAGAAATAAAACGTTTACTGATCATATCATTTCATAAAAGTTATCGCATGTCTTGAAAAACATTTCATAAAAACATAATAAAGTCAGAGTACAAATTCCCAGGAGGATCTCATAATGCGGAATACACTGCGTGTGTGTGATGGGCCGCTACCGCGCCAGCTCCTTCCCCTTCGAAGAAGAGGTACCTGAAACCAAAACTGAAAACTGTAAGCCCGAAGCTTAGTGAGTTCCCCCAACATACCACATACCATACAATCACATATCATACATACTGCCGGACAATTCTGGGGTGCCCGACCTACCCGGTACGACCATTCTGGGGTGCCGACCTACCCGTGTCAAGCCGTTATGGGGTGCTGACTACCCATGTCAAGCCATTCTGGGGTGCTGACTACCTATCGGTCCTTACAACCGATCCTCGGGGACTATTTCACCCCCTACTACTACTGTCACATATATCATAACATAACATATTATCAGACATATTTAGGGTGTCCGATCTACCTATCGGTCCTAACGACCGAACTTGGGGACTATTCCCCTCCTACTACCACTATCACATATAACATATCCTGCCAGCAAATAAACATATCATCACATACTGTCAGACATATCTGGGGTGTCTGACCTACCCTTCGGTCCGAACAACCGAACTCTACTACTATCACATATACATATCATGCCAGCATATAACATATCAGGTAGTAGCAAACCTAGATGATGTCACAAAGACAATCATCTAACATACAACTCCTACTGGTGGGCCGGCATTGTGGCCGTAGACCCACCGCTACTGGAAGGTAACTCACCTCAAAGTAGCTGTTGATTTGTGTGGGAACCGACTGTCTTCTGCTGCTGCTGCCTCGGAAGTCCTCCGGCTATAATTCCCACAAAACACTCAGTCAAATACTGCTAACTAACCCCATAGTAAATGACCATTTACCCTTAACCAAACAAAGAGTCAAAGTCAAAGTCAACTTCCAGTTGACCCGAATCACCGAGTTGGCTTGCCAACTCGCCGAGTCCTTTTCCCTTTGTCTGAACCTAATCACGTCTCTACTCGTCGAGTTAGGCATTGACTCGACGATTTTTCCTTCTAAACCAAAGTCCAATAGTCCTTCATCCTACTCGCCGAGTTGTATGAAAAACTCGTCGAGTTAATCTTCATCCGAAGAACACTCTATGCTGAGACTCGCCGAGTTGTAAGAACAACTCGCCGAGTTCGTTCTTGAGGCAAAAAGATTGCCTTGAACTCGCCGAGTCAGGGCGTTGACTCGCCGAGTTCCTTCATGAGTGAGCTTGGCTTCCGACCCACTGAGTCATACCCCATGACTCACTACCCCACCCAACAAACACGAAAAGGGGGAAAACTCGGGGACTCGCCGAGTCCGATGAACGACTCGTCGAGTCTGTCACTTGCAAATACTATATACTCGATTTGCTTGAATCCAGCTCATTCCATTCATAGATCTGGGTTTCTAGGGCCTCATTAACACGTAAATTTTCCAACTCTACGTGTAAATAAACACTAATGAAGGTTTTAGGGCTCAAAATGCACTAAAAGAGTAGATCTAGGGCTTTCATGCAATATGGCTCCATAAAGGCAGTGGATCTGAGCTCCTGGAGCTCAATTATGCCTAGATCTAAGGGTTAATTAACTTATTACAAACCCTAATTTGTAATCAAGCTTGGAAATGGCTAAAGGAGGACTTTAGTGGAGCTATAAGGGACTATAAGCATGGAAAGAGAGGGAAACTGAGTCATACGTCAAGGAAATCACTGAGATAACACCAAAATGCCTGGCCTATTTCTTCTCTTCTTGATCTACTCTTCTTTTCTCTCAAAAACTTCAAGAAACACACCAAAGCACTTCAATCTCACAAGGAATAAGGGTTTGGACGATGTTTGGAGCTCTGAGGGTGAAGGGGGCGAGGTTGGGGCACATAAGGTTGGTTTAAATAGGGTGCAAACCCTTGAAATTGAGGGTTTCATCAGACAGCAGGGACTCGCCGAGTCTAGGATGTGGACTCGCCGAGTCGCCAACTTAAACGTGCTCCCAAACCCGCCTCAACTCGGCGAGTCGGGCCTACAACTTGCTGAGTCCAAGGCCAAAAATGCAAAATAGTTAGATAAATTTTACGTACCAGGAATCAGGTGCTACAAATCTCCCCCACTTATTTTAGACTTCGTCCTCAAAGTCTGCTGCTAGATCCTGAAATAGCTCGGGATAATGCTCCATCATCTCTTCCACCGGCTCCCAAGTCCATTCTGAACCCTTTCGATGCTGCCATTGCACCTTTACTAATTCCACCCTCTTGTTCCTCAGATCCTTCGACTTCCGGTCGAGGATTGCGACTGGGCACTCAATGTAATTCAGGCTGTCATCAACCTGTATATCTTCTAGCGGCACCACCGCTGAATCATCCACTAGGCACTTTCGCAGCTGGGACATATGGAAGGTGCTGTGGATCTGACTGAGCTCGGCTGACAGATCCAGCCTATATGCCACCTTGCCCACCTGGGCTACAACCCTAAACGGACCAATGAATCTCAGGCCCAACTTGCCCCGCTTCCTGAATCGAATGGCGCCTTTCCAAGGTGACACTTTCAGGAGAACCATATCATCGTCCTGGAACTCCAGATCTGATCGACGCTTGTCGGCGTAACTTTTCTGCCGAATCTGCACAGTCTAAAGCCTGCTTCGAACCTGCTGGATCCTCTCGGTCGTCTTGAGCACCACCTCAGTGCTCCCTATGACCCTCTAGCCAACTTCACCCCAACATATCGGGGTCCTGCACCTCCGTCCGTACAACATCTCGAATGGGGGACGGTCAATACTCACGTGGTAGCTATTGTTGTACGAGAACTCAGCCAAGGGAAGATAGGTATTCCAACTACCACCAAAGTCAAGCACGCAGGACCGCAACATATCCTCCAACGTCTTCATGGTCCGCTCGCTCTGACCATCCGTCTGCGGGTGAAAGGCGGTGCTAAAATGCAGACGAGTGCCCAACTCATCATGAAACTTCTTCCAAAACCTGGAAGTGAACCACATATCTCGGTCTGATATCACTGACACTGGCACCCCGTGCCGTGTCACTATCTCCCTGATATAGATATCGGCCAACTTTTCGGCCGAGATACTCTCCTAGATCGGAATAAAATGGGCGCTCTTGGTCAATCGATCCATGATGACCCAAATCGAATCTACTCCTCGCGCAGTCCTGGGAAGCTTTGTGATAAAATCCATCGTAATATCTTCCCATTTCCACAACGGGATATCCAACGGCTGCATCTTGTCGTGCGGTCTCTAACGCTCGGCCCTGACCTTCCTTCAGGTCAAACGCCGCTCGACGTACCATGCCACATCCCGCTTCATGCAGGGTCACCAATAGTCTAGACGAAGATCTCGATACATCTTCGTCGCCACTCGATGAATATAGAATCGGGATTTGTGCGCCTCCTCCATCAAGATCTGGCGCACTCCTCCGTGATACGGAACCCACACCCTACGGTGTAGTGGCAATAACCCTCGACTATCATAATCGAAGGAGGTGACTTGACCCACTATTCGCTCACTCTTCCGATATTCCTCCTTCATAGCCTCCTGCTGAGCTTCCCGAATCTGCTCTAACAGTGGAGTCACCACCGTCATCCTCATACTCACATCCCTGATCAGTGCCGCCTTACAGCTAAGCGCACCGGCCACCACGTTGGCCTTCCTCGGGTGATAAAGTATCTCGCAATCATAATCCTTCACCACGTCCAACCACCGACGCTGCCTCATGTTCAGATTCGGCTGATCCATGAGGTACCTCAAACTCTTGTGGTCCGTGTAAATGGTACATCGAAACCCATAGAGGTAATGCTGCCAAATCATGAGGGCGAAGACCACCGCCCCCAACTCTAAATCATGCGTCGCGTAGTTCGCCTGGTAAGGCTTCAGGTGCCTCGAGGCATAAGCAATGACATGTCCCCTCTGCATCAAAAATGCACCTAAGCCTGAGATAGACGCATCGCAGTATACCACAAAATCCTCTACGCCCTCGGGCGGGGCTAAGATTGGCGCCCCGCATAATCTCTGCCTCAGAATCTCAAACGCTGCCTGCTGCTCAAACCCCAATCGAAAGACCACGACATTCCTAGTCAACTGTGTCAGGGGTATGGCTATCTTGGAGAAATCCTGAATAAATCTCCGATAGTGGCCTGCTAATCCTAGGAAACTCCGAATCTCAGATGGAGACTTCAGAACCTCCCATCTCATCACGGCCTCCACCTTGGCCAGGTCTACTGAAATCCCGTTTTGATTGATGAGGTGCCCAAGAAACTGCACCTTGCGCAACCAAAAATCACATTTGGAGAACTTGGCGTAGAAGCTCTCCTTCCTCAAGGTCTCCAAAACCTCTCTCAGATGCTCCTGGTGCTCCTCCTGCGTCTTGGAATAAACCAAGATGTCATCAATGAAAACTATCACAGACCGATCCAGCATCAGTCTACACACGCGGTTCATGAGGTCCATGAATGCAGCAGGAGCATTGGTGAGCCCAAACGGCATCACCACGAACTCATAATGGCCATAACGTGTCCGAAACGCGGTCTTCTGTACATCCTCCTCTCTGACCCTCATTTCATGATAACATGAACGCAAATCGATCTTGGAGAACCAAGATGCTCCATGTAACTGGTCAAAGAGGTCGTCAATCCTCGGGAGTGGGTAACGGTTCTTCACCGTTACCTTATTTAGCTCCCAGTAATCTATACACATCCGATGTGATCCGTCCTTCTTCTTCACAAACAGGATCGAGGCACCCCAGGGTGAACTGCTCGGTCGAATAAATCCCTTGTGTAGCAGCTCCTATAGCCGCATAGACAACTCCTGCATCTCGGGAGGAGCCAACCGATAGGGTGCCTTGGCTATCGGAGCCGCACCAGGAACTAGGTCGATGCTGAACTCTACCTGATGCTCCGGAGGTATTCCAGGAAGCTCCTCCGGAAACACATCAACGTAATCTCTCACCACTGGAACCTTGCTCACCGTCTCATTACTCGCATCCCGGGTATCCATAACATACACGACATATCCCGCGCAACCCTGCTGAAGGTAGCGCCTAGCTCTCGCTGCTGAACATACTGTGGGTCCATGCTGTGGCCTCTCGCCGTGGATCACTAACTCTCCCCCACTTGGGGTCCTGATCCGCACTAACTGATGTGCGCAATCTATCACCGCCCCATTAGGGCTCAACCAATCCATGCCTATAATCACCTTGTTCCACCGCAAAGGGATGGGAACCAAATCCACCAAGTAGCGCTCCTCAAATAACCTTAGGATGCAATCCCTGAATACTACTGACGCTCGCACCGATCGATCATCGGCAATCTCTACCTCTAAAGGGAAATCCAACATGCCCGAAGACTCAGTAAACCTCTTGCTAAGCGCAAGGGAAACAAATGATCGGGTGGCACCCGAGTCAAACAACACTTGAACAGGAATACCGTTCACATGGAACGATCCTAACGCATATACAAAGAGCACAGATCAATATCATAACATCATAAAAATAAGATAGAGGGAAAGAATCATACCCGTCACCACATCGGGTGCGGCGCAAGCCTCCTTGGTAGTCAGCTGAAATGCCCGACTCCTCACCACTGGAGCCTCTGCCTTGACCTGCCGGCCATCTGTAATCCGCAGGGTAGCTGGAGCTGGCGCCTTAGCCGGCGCTGATGCTGTCAGCTGGGGGCAATTGGCATTCTTGTGGCCCCTCTGGTTGCAGTGGAAAGACAGAAACTCCGATTTCTGAATCACATGTGCAGGGGTGGTACAATCCCTGCTGAAGTGCCCCGTCTTGCTGGACTTATAGCAGCCCGACGATCCCAGTCTACCTACCCCCTCATGAGGCCTGCCGCATTTCCTGCAGCGGCTCGGTCCTGACTGGCCTTTCGGCCTACCATCTGATCCCTTGGGCTTCTTCCCCGAAGCCCCTTCTGTCTGTCCCTCCTTTGTCTTCCTCTTCCGGATGTGCTCCAGATCTATCTCCCTCTCCCTCGCCCTAGAAAACATAGAGTCCAAGGTAGGGCAAGCTGAAATACTGAGCTGCTCTCGAATATCAGCTCGGAGCATGTCATGATAGCGGGTCCTCCTCATGTCCTCATCACCCATATACTGGGTCACCAACAATGCCCTCTCCTGGAACTTGGCGATGATCTCCGCCACAGCCGGCACAAACTCTGCCCTGAACCTGGTCGCGAAGTCCGACCAGGTCATAGCCTCGACAGCCGAGGCTCCCAATGACTCACCCACGGACTCCCACCAATCCCTAGCTCGATCTCGTAAACACCCTACTACAAACCTCACCTTCAACCCCTCAGGGCAGAAGCTAATCATCTGTTCAGAATCAATGTCTGCAATCCATCGTCTGGTAGCTATGGGGTCCTTCGCCCCGTGAAAATCTGGTGCACCACTGCCCCGGAAGTCCTTGAAGGACAGTGTGCGAGATCCCGACTGGCCAGATGCCATGTCGCTCCTAAATGCCCTGAGGCGATTCTCCATCAACTCCAATATCCCTTCCTTGATCGACCCGGAAATGATGGGGGTCGACTGAAGGATGCCTTTGGTGATTTCTAACGCGATGAACTAGCCTAGTCCCTCATCTACTGGCTCGGAACCTGGTCCCGAACCCGATCCCTCTCCCGTACTGCCAACTGCTAGCCTCGAGCGTAGTACCACCATTCTGAAATACATAAATAATAATCGCTAGCGATACTGATACCTCTAGAGGGATCACACCTACTACAAGTCCCCTGGTCTTATCTTGGCCTTCCTCAGTTCGGGTACGGATCCTCTGCTTTCAGTAGTACGGGCCCATACTACCTCCCATATCTATCCGTACCTTCTCCCAGGATTGCCTTGACTCCACCAGGTCCTTTTCACTACCGTTGATCACTGCTATACTCATCTTGGGCTTACCCTAGGAAACCTCTGACTCCATCCAACCCATTCCTCAGCTGCTGAAGGTCTCTTTGTAATGTTAATTAGCCATTACCTGAATACAATCACATGCGGCTCGGATAATCCTTCGAGTAAGGGACCCATCCCTACAACGGTTAGGACTCAAACAAGAGCTACACAATAGGGTCAAGTCCAACACTCTGAGATTATTCAACCCTGATCACATGTGACTTCAACGTATTAACCTAACAGCTAACTCCGATCACGCAAAGCCCTCAAAGCACAAAGCAAGCAACATTCGGACAAAAAGGAAACAATCTCAAGCCACACTATCCTCATAACAGGAAGTGCACTAGCATACAATGCCAAGCTCATACTATCAGACATAACCTAGTCAGGCTATCCTACTGCTGTCTACTCAAGTCTAGCATGCAATTTTTCATACACTAAAGCACATAAAGCAGGAACATAAGGCGTCACTCCTAGATCCTTAGTCCTATTCTAGCATGTTGTTCTACTGAAACTGATAAACATAACATAAGCTTGTATGGGTACTTTGGGGAATACTTACTTGAGCTCGGCCGGTCGCGCTCATCACACACTTTGTTCCTTCTTAAAACTCTTTACTTAGCTTTTAGAAAACTTTTTCTTCTTTAAAATCTTTTAATCCCTCGATTTTAGTTCAGATATCCCTGAAGGTGTGTCCGAATCCTTCAAACCAGGGCTCTGATACCAACTTGTAACGTCCCAAAAATACGAGCCAAAAATTTCATTTTTAAAACATATTCTTAGCGAACCTGAGAAATAAAACGTTCACTGATCATATCATTTCATAAAAGTTATCGCATGTCTTGAAAAACATTTCATAAAAACATAATAAAGTCAGAGTATAAATTCCCAGGAGGATCTCATAATGCGGAATACAAGGCGTGTGTGTGATGGGCCGCTACCGCGCCAGATCATTCCCCTTCGAAGAAGAGGTACCTGAAACCAAAACTGAAAACAGTAAGCACGAAGCTTAGTGAGTTCCCCCAACATACCACACACCATACAATCACATATCATACATACTGCCAGACAATTCTGGGGTGCCGGACCTACCCGGTACGACCATTCTGGGGTGCCGACCTACCCGTGTCAAGTCGTTCTGGGGTGCTGGCTACCCATGTCAAGCCATTCTGGGGTGCTGACTACCCATCGGTCCTGATAACCGATCCTCGGGGACTATTTCACCCCCTACTACTACTGTCACATATATCATAACATAACATATTATCAGACATATCTGGGGTGTCCGATCTACCCTTCGGTCCTAATGACCCAACTTGGGGACTATTCCCCTCCTACTACCACTATCACATATAACATATCATGCCAACATATAAACATATCATCACATACTGTCAGACATATCTGGGGTGTCTGACCTACCCTTCGGTCCTAACAACCGAACTCTACTACTATCACATATACATATCATGCCAACATATAACATATCAGGTAGTAGCAAACCTAGATGATATGACAAAGACAATCATCTAACATTCAAATCCTACTGGAGGGCTGACATTGTGGCCGTAGACCCACCGCTACTGGAAGGTAACTCACCTCAATGTAGCTGTTGATTTGTGTGGGAACCGACTGTCTTCTGCTGCTGCTGCCCTGGAAATCCTCCGGCTATAATTCCCAGAAAACACTCAGTCAAATACTGCTAACCGACCCCAGAGTAAATGACCATTTAACCTTAACCAAACCAAGAGTCAAAGTCAAAGTAAACTTCCAGTTGACCCGACTCGCCGAGTTGGCTTGCCAACTCGCCAAGTCCTTTTCCCTTTGTCTGACCCTAATCCTGTCTCTACTCGTCGAGTTAGGCATTGACTCGACGAGTTTTCCTTCTAAACCAAAGTCCAATAGTCCTTCATCCTACTCGCCGAGTTGTATGAACAACTCGTCGAGTTCATCTTCATCCAAAGAACACTCGATGCAGAGACTCGTCGAGTTGTAAGAACAACTCGCCGAGTTTGTTCTTGAGGCAAGAAGATTGCCTTGAACTAGCCGAGTAGGGTGTTGACTCGTCGAGTTCCTTCATGAGTGAGTCTGGCTTCCAACCCACTGAGTCACACCCCATGACTCACTACCCCACCCAACAAACACGAAAAGGAGGAAAACTCGGGGACTCGCGACTCGACTCGCCGAGTCTGTCACATGCAAATACTATATACTCGATTTTGCTTGAATCCAACTCATGCCATTCATAGATCTGGGTTTCTAGGGCCTGATTAACACGTAAAGCTTCGAACTTTACATGTAAATAAAAACCAATGAAGGTTTTAGGGCTCAAAATGCACTAAAAGAGTAGATCTAGGGTTTTCATGCAATATGGCTCCATAAATGCAGTGGATCTGAGCTCCTGGAGCTCAATCATGCCTAGATCTAAGGGTTAATCAATGTATTACAAACCCTAATTCGTAATCAAGCTTGGAAATGGCTCAAGAAGGACTTTAATGGAGCTATAAGGGACTATAAGCATGGAAACAGAGGGAAACTGAGTCATACCTCAAGGAAATCACTGAGATAACACCAAAATGCCTGGCCTCCTTCTTCTCTTCTTGATCTACTCTTCTTTTCTCTCAAAAACATCAAGAAACACACCAAAGCACTTCAATCTCACAAGGAATAAGGGTTTGGACGATGTTTGGAGCTCTGAGGGTGAAGGGGGTGAGGTTGGGGCGCATAAGGTTGGTTTAAATAGGGTGCAAACCCTTGAAATTTAGGGTTTCATCAGACAGCGGGGACTCGCTGAGTCCAGAGTGTGGACTCGCCAAGTCTCCAACTTAAACCTGCTCCCAAACCCACCTCTACTCGGCGAGTCGGGCCTACAACTCGCCGAGTCCAAGGCCAAAAATGCAAAATAGTTAGATAAATTTTACATACCAGGAACCAGGTGCTACAAATCTCCCCCACTTATTTTAGACTTCGTCCTCAAAGTCTGCTGCTAGATCCTGAAATAGCTCGGGATAATGCTCCATCATCTCTTCCACCGGCTCCCAAGTCCATTCTGAACCCTTTCGATGCTGCCATTGCACCTTTACTAATTCCACCCTCTTGTTCCTCAGATCCTTCGACTTCCGGTCGAGGATTGCGACTGGGCACTCAATGTAATTCAGGCTGTCATCAACCTGTATATCTTCTAGCGGCACCACCGCTGAATCATCCACTAGGCACTTTCGCAGCTGGGACATATGGAAGGTGCTGTGGATCTGACTGAGCTCGGCTGACAGATCCAGCCTATATGCCACCTTGCCCACCTGGGCTACAACCCTAAACGGACCAATGAATCTCAGGCCCAACTTGCCCCGCTTCCTGAATCGAATGGCGCCTTTCCAAGGTGACACTTTCAGGAGAACCATATCATCGTCCTGGAACTCCAGATCTGATCGACGCTTGTCGGCGTAACTTTTCTGCCGAATCTGCACAGTCTAAAGCCTGCTTCGAACCTGCTGGATCCTCTCGGTCGTCTTGAGCACCACCTCAGTGCTCCCTATGACCCTCTAGCCAACTTCACCCCAACATATCGGGGTCCTGCACCTCCGTCCGTACAACATCTCGAATGGGGGACGGTCAATACTCACGTGGTAGCTATTGTTGTACGAGAACTCAGCCAAGGGAAGATAGGTATTCCAACTACCACCAAAGTCAAGCACGCAGGACCGCAACATATCCTCCAACGTCTTCATGGTCCGCTCGCTCTGACCATCCGTCTGCGGGTGAAAGGCGGTGCTAAAATGCAGACGAGTGCCCAACTCATCATGAAACTTCTTCCAAAACCTGGAAGTGAACCACATATCTCGGTCTGATATCACTGACACTGGCACCCCGTGCCGTGTCACTATCTCCCTGATATAGATATCGGCCAACTTTTCGGCCGAGATACTCTCCTAGATCGGAATAAAATGGGCGCTCTTGGTCAATCGATCCATGATGACCCAAATCGAATCTACTCCTCGCGCAGTCCTGGGAAGCTTTGTGATAAAATCCATCGTAATATCTTCCCATTTCCACAACGGGATATCCAACGGCTGCATCTTGTCGTGCGGTCTCTAACGCTCGGCCCTGACCTTCCTTCAGGTCAAACGCCGCTCGACGTACCATGCCACATCCCGCTTCATGCAGGGTCACCAATAGTCTAGACGAAGATCTCGATACATCTTCGTCGCCACTCGATGAATATAGAATCGGGATTTGTGCGCCTCCTCCATCAAGATCTGGCGCACTCCTCCGTGATACGGAACCCACACCCTACGGTGTAGTGGCAATAACCCTCGACTATCATAATCGAAGGAGGTGACTTGACCCACTATTCGCTCACTCTTCCGATGTTCCTCCTTCATAGCCTCCTGCTGAGCTTCCCGAATCTGCTCTAACAGTGGAGTCACCACCGTCATCCTCATACTCACATCCCTGATCAGTGCCGCCTTACAGCTAAGCGCACCGGCCACCACGTTGGCCTTCCTCGGGTGATAAAGTATCTCGCAATCATAATCCTTCACCACGTCCAACCACCGACGCTGCCTCATGTTCAGATTCGGCTGATCCATGAGGTACCTCAAACTCTTGTGGTCCGTGTAAATGGTACATCGAAACCCATAGAGGTAATGCTGCCAAATCATGAGGGCGAAGACCACCGCCCCCAACTCTAAATCATGCGTCGCGTAGTTCGCCTGGTAAGGCTTCAGCTGCCTCGAGGCATAAGCAATGACATGTCCCCTCTGCATCAAAAATGCACCTAAGCCTGAGATAGACGCATCGCAGTATACCACAAAATCCTCTACGCCCTCGGGCGGGGCTAAGATTGGCGCCCCGCATAATCTCTGCCTCAGAATCTCAAACGCTGCCTGCTGCTCAAACCCCAATCGAAAGACCACGACATTCCTAGTCAACTGTGTCAGGGGTATGGCTATCTTGGAGAAATCCTGAATAAATCTCCGATAGTGGCCTGCTAATCCTAGGAAACTCCGAATCTCAGATGGAGACTTCAGAACCTCCCATCTCATCACGGCCTCCACCTTGGCCAGGTCTACTGAAATCCCGTTTTGATTGATGAGGTGCCCAAGAAACTGCACCTTGCGCAACCAAAACTCACATTTGGAGAACTTGGCGTAGAAGCTCTCCTTCCTCAAGGTCTCCAAAACCTCTCTCAGATGCTCCTGGTGCTCCTCCTGCATCTTGGAATAAACCAAGATGTCATCAATGAAAACTATCACAGACCGATCCAGCATCAGTCTACACACGCGGTTCATGAGGTCCATGAATGCAGCAGGAGCATTGGTGAGCCCAAACGGCATCACCACGAACTCATAATGGCCATAACGTGTCCGAAACGCGGTCTTCTGTACATCCTCCTCTCTGACCCTCATTTCATGATAACATGAACGCAAATCGATCTTGGAGAACCAAGATGCTCCATGTAACTGGTCAAAGAGGTCGTCAATCCTCGGGAGTGGGTAACGGTTCTTCACCGTTACCTTATTTAGCTCCCAGTAATCTATACACATCCGATGTGATCCGTCCTTCTTCTTCACAAACAGGATCGAGGCACCCCAGGGTGAACTGCTCGGTCGAATAAATCCCTTGTGTAGCAGCTCCTATAGCCGCATAGACAACTCCTGCATCTCGGGAGGAGCCAACCGATAGGGTGCCTTGGCTATCGGAGCCGCACCAGGAACTAGGTCGATGCTGAACTCTACCTGATGCTCCGGAGGTATTCCAGGAAGCTCCTCCGGAAACACATCAACGTAATCTCTCACCACTGGAACCTTGCTCACCGTCTCATTACTCGCATCCCGGGTATCCATAACATACACGACATATCCCGCGCAACCCTGCTGAAGGTAGCGCCTAGCTCTCGCTGCTGAACATACTGTGGGTCCATGCTGTGGCCTCTCGCCGTGGATCACTAACTCTCCCCCACTTGGGGTCCTGATCCGCACTAACTGATGTGCGCAATCTATCACCGCCCCATTAGGGCTCAACCAATCCATGCCTATAATCACCTTGTTCCACCGCAAAGGGATGGGAACCAAATCCACCAAGTAGCGCTCCTCAAATAACCTTAGGATGCAATCCCTGAATACTACTGACGCTCGCACCGATCGATCATCGGCAATCTCTACCTCTAAAGGGAAATCCAACATGCCCGAAGACTCAGTAAACCTCTTGCTAAGCGCAAGGGAAACAAATGATCGGGTGGCACCCGAGTCAAACAACACTTGAACAGGAATACCGTTCACATGGAACGATCCTAACGCATATACAAAGAGCACAGATCAATATCATAACATCATAAAAATAAGATAGAGGGAAAGAATCATACCCGTCACCACATCGGGTGCGGCGCAAGCCTCCTTGGTAGTCAGCTGAAATGCCCGACTCCTCACCACTGGAGCCTCTGCCTTGACCTGCCGGCCATCTGTAATCCGCAGGGTAGCTGGAGCTGGCGCCTTAGCCGGCGCTGATGCTGTCAGCTGGGGGCAATTGGCATTCTTGTGGCCCCTCTGGTTGCAGTGGAAAGACAGAAACTCCGATTTCTGAATCACATGTGCAGGGGTGGTACAATCCCTGCTGAAGTGCCCCGTCTTGCTGGACTTATAGCAGCCCGACGATCCCAGTCTACCTACCCCCTCATGAGGCCTGCCGCATTTCCTGCAGCGGCTCGGTCCTGACTGGCCTTTCGGCCTACCATCTGATCCCTTGGGCTTCTTCCCCGAAGCCCCTTCTGTCTGTCCCTCCTTTGTCTTCCTCTTCCGGATGTGCTCCAGATCTATCTCCCTCTCCCTCGCCCTAGAAAACATAGAGTCCAAGGTAGGGCAAGCTGAAATACTGAGCTGCTCTCGAATATCAGCTCGGAGCATGTCATGATAGCGGGTCCTCCTCATGTCCTCATCACCCATATACTGGGTCACCAACAATGCCCTCTCCTGGAACTTGGCGATGATCTCCGCCACAGCCGGCACAAACTCTGCCCTGAACCTGGTCGCGAAGTCCGACCAGGTCATAGCCTCGACAGCCGAGGCTCCCAATGACTCACCCACGGACTCCCACCAATCCCTAGCTCGATCTCGTAAACACCCTACTACAAACCTCACCTTCAACCCCTCAGGGCAGAAGCTAATCATCTGTTCAGAATCAATGTCTGCAATCCATCGTCTGGTAGCTATGGGGTCCTTCGCCCCGTGAAAATCTGGTGCACCACTGCCCCGGAAGTCCTTGAAGGACAGTGTGCGAGATCCCGACTGGCCAGATGCCATGTCGCTCCTAAATGCCCTGAGGCGATTCTCCATCAACTCCAATATCCCTTCCTTGATCGACCCGGAAATGATGGGGGTCGACTGAAGGATGCCTTTGGTGATTTCTAACGCGATGAACTAGCCTAGTCCCTCATCTACTGGCTCGGAACCTGGTCCCGAACCCGATCCCTCTCCCGTACTGCCAACTGCTAGCCTCGAGCGTAGTACCACCATTCTGAAATACATAAATAATAATCGCTAGCGATACTGATACCTCTAGAGGGATCACACCTACTACAAGTCCCCTGGTCTTATCTTGGCCTTCCTCAGTTCGGGTACGGATCCTCTGCTTTCAGTAGTACGGGCCCATACTACCTCCCATATCTATCCGTACCTTCTCCCAGGATTGCCTTGACTCCACCAGGTCCTTTTCACTACCGTTGATCACTGCTATACTCATCTTGGGCTTACCCTAGGAAACCTCTGACTCCATCCAACCCATTCCTCAGCTGCTGAAGGTCTCTTTGTAATGTTAATTAGCCATTACCTGAATACAATCACATGCGGCTCGGATAATCCTTCGAGTAAGGGACCCATCCCTACAACGGTTAGGACTCAAACAAGAGCTACACAATAGGGTCAAGTCCAACACTCTGAGATTATTCAACCCTGATCACATGTGACTTCAACGTATTAACCTAACAGCTAACTCCGATCACGCAAAGCCCTCAAAGCACAAAGCAAGCAACATTCGGACAAAAAGGAAACAATCTCAAGCCACACTATCCTCATAACAGGAAGTGCACTAGCATACAATGCCAAGCTCATACTATCAGACATAACCTAGTCAGGCTATCCTACTGCTGTCTACTCAAGTCTAGCATGCAATTTTTCATACACTAAAGCACATAAAGCAGGAACATAAGGCGTCACTCCTAGATCCTTAGTCCTATTCTAGCATGTTGTTCTACTGAAACTGATAAACATAACATAAGCTTGTATGGGTACTTTGGGGAATACTTACTTGAGCTCGGCCGGTCGCGCTCATCACACACTTTGTTCCTTCTTAAAACTCTTTACTTAGCTTTTAGAAAACTTTTTCTTCTTTAAAATCTTTTAATCCCTCGATTTTAGTTCAGATATCCCTGAAGGTGTGTCCGAATCCTTCAAACCAGGGCTCTGATACCAACTTGTAACGTCCCAAAAATACGAGCCAAAAATTTCATTTTTAAAACATATTCTTAGCGAACCTGAGAAATAAAACGTTCACTGATCATATCATTTCATAAAAGTTATCGCATGTCTTGAAAAACATTTCATAAAAACATAATAAAGTCAGAGTATAAATTCCCAGGAGGATCTCATAATGCGGAATACAAGGCGTGTGTGTGATGGGCCGCTACCGCGCCAGATCATTCCCCTTCGAAGAAGAGGTACCTGAAACCAAAACTGAAAACAGTAAGCACGAAGCTTAGTGAGTTCCCCCAACATACCACACACCATACAATCACATATCATACATACTGCCAGACAATTCTGGGGTGCCGGACCTACCCGGTACGACCATTCTGGGGTGCCGACCTACCCGTGTCAAGTCGTTCTGGGGTGCTGGCTACCCATGTCAAGCCATTCTGGGGTGCTGACTACCCATCGGTCCTGATAACCGATCCTCGGGGACTATTTCACCCCCTACTACTACTGTCACATATATCATAACATAACATATTATCAGACATATCTGGGGTGTCCGATCTACCCTTCGGTCCTAATGACCCAACTTGGGGACTATTCCCCTCCTACTACCACTATCACATATAACATATCATGCCAACATATAAACATATCATCACATACTGTCAGACATATCTGGGGTGTCTGACCTACCCTTCGGTCCTAACAACCGAACTCTACTACTATCACATATACATATCATGCCAACATATAACATATCAGGTAGTAGCAAACCTAGATGATATGACAAAGACAATCATCTAACATTCAAATCCTACTGGAGGGCTGACATTGTGGCCGTAGACCCACCGCTACTGGAAGGTAACTCACCTCAATGTAGCTGTTGATTTGTGTGGGAACCGACTGTCTTCTGCTGCTGCTGCCCTGGAAATCCTCCGGCTATAATTCCCAGAAAACACTCAGTCAAATACTGCTAACCGACCCCAGAGTAAATGACCATTTAACCTTAACCAAACCAAGAGTCAAAGTCAAAGTAAACTTCCAGTTGACCCGACTCGCCGAGTTGGCTTGCCAACTCGCCAAGTCCTTTTCCCTTTGTCTGACCCTAATCCTGTCTCTACTCGTCGAGTTAGGCATTGACTCGACGAGTTTTCCTTCTAAACCAAAGTCCAATAGTCCTTCATCCTACTCGCCGAGTTGTATGAACAACTCGTCGAGTTCATCTTCATCCAAAGAACACTCGATGCAGAGACTCGTCGAGTTGTAAGAACAACTCGCCGAGTTTGTTCTTGAGGCAAGAAGATTGCCTTGAACTAGCCGAGTAGGGTGTTGACTCGTCGAGTTCCTTCATGAGTGAGTCTGGCTTCCAACCCACTGAGTCACACCCCATGACTCACTACCCCACCCAACAAACACGAAAAGGAGGAAAACTCGGGGACTCGCGACTCGACTCGCCGAGTCTGTCACATGCAAATACTATATACTCGATTTTGCTTGAATCCAACTCATGCCATTCATAGATCTGGGTTTCTAGGGCCTGATTAACACGTAAAGCTTCGAACTTTACATGTAAATAAAAACCAATGAAGGTTTTAGGGCTCAAAATGCACTAAAAGAGTAGATCTAGGGTTTTCATGCAATATGGCTCCATAAATGCAGTGGATCTGAGCTCCTGGAGCTCAATCATGCCTAGATCTAAGGGTTAATCAATGTATTACAAACCCTAATTCGTAATCAAGCTTGGAAATGGCTCAAGAAGGACTTTAATGGAGCTATAAGGGACTATAAGCATGGAAACAGAGGGAAACTGAGTCATACCTCAAGGAAATCACTGAGATAACACCAAAATGCCTGGCCTCCTTCTTCTCTTCTTGATCTACTCTTCTTTTCTCTCAAAAACATCAAGAAACACACCAAAGCACTTCAATCTCACAAGGAATAAGGGTTTGGACGATGTTTGGAGCTCTGAGGGTGAAGGGGGTGAGGTTGGGGCGCATAAGGTTGGTTTAAATAGGGTGCAAACCCTTGAAATTTAGGGTTTCATCAGACAGCGGGGACTCGCTGAGTCCAGAGTGTGGACTCGCCAAGTCTCCAACTTAAACCTGCTCCCAAACCCACCTCTACTCGGCGAGTCGGGCCTACAACTCGCCGAGTCCAAGGCCAAAAATGCAAAATAGTTAGATAAATTTTACATACCAGGAACCAGGTGCTACAAATCTCCCCCACTTATTTTAGACTTCGTCCTCAAAGTCTGCTGCTAGATCCTGAAATAGCTCGGGATAATGCTCCATCATCTCTTCCACCGGCTCCCAAGTCCATTCTGAACCCTTTCGATGCTGCCATTGCACCTTTACTAATTCCACCCTCTTGTTCCTCAGATCCTTCGACTTCCGGTCGAGGATTGCGACTGGGCACTCAATGTAATTCAGGCTGTCATCAACCTGTATATCTTCTAGCGGCACCACCGCTGAATCATCCACTAGGCACTTTCGCAGCTGGGACATATGGAAGGTGCTGTGGATCTGACTGAGCTCGGCTGACAGATCCAGCCTATATGCCACCTTGCCCACCTGGGCTACAACCCTAAACGGACCAATGAATCTCAGGCCCAACTTGCCCCGCTTCCTGAATCGAATGGCGCCTTTCCAAGGTGACACTTTCAGGAGAACCATATCATCGTCCTGGAACTCCAGATCTGATCGACGCTTGTCGGCGTAACTTTTCTGCCGAATCTGCACAGTCTAAAGCCTGCTTCGAACCTGCTGGATCCTCTCGGTCGTCTTGAGCACCACCTCAGTGCTCCCTATGACCCTCTAGCCAACTTCACCCCAACATATCGGGGTCCTGCACCTCCGTCCGTACAACATCTCGAATGGGGGACGGTCAATACTCACGTGGTAGCTATTGTTGTACGAGAACTCAGCCAAGGGAAGATAGGTATTCCAACTACCACCAAAGTCAAGCACGCAGGACCGCAACATATCCTCCAACGTCTTCATGGTCCGCTCGCTCTGACCATCCGTCTGCGGGTGAAAGGCGGTGCTAAAATGCAGACGAGTGCCCAACTCATCATGAAACTTCTTCCAAAACCTGGAAGTGAACCACATATCTCGGTCTGATATCACTGACACTGGCACCCCGTGCCGTGTCACTATCTCCCTGATATAGATATCGGCCAACTTTTCGGCCGAGATACTCTCCTAGATCGGAATAAAATGGGCGCTCTTGGTCAATCGATCCATGATGACCCAAATCGAATCTACTCCTCGCGCAGTCCTGGGAAGCTTTGTGATAAAATCCATCGTAATATCTTCCCATTTCCACAACGGGATATCCAACGGCTGCATCTTGTCGTGCGGTCTCTAACGCTCGGCCCTGACCTTCCTTCAGGTCAAACGCCGCTCGACGTACCATGCCACATCCCGCTTCATGCAGGGTCACCAATAGTCTAGACGAAGATCTCGATACATCTTCGTCGCCACTCGATGAATATAGAATCGGGATTTGTGCGCCTCCTCCATCAAGATCTGGCGCACTCCTCCGTGATACGGAACCCACACCCTACGGTGTAGTGGCAATAACCCTCGACTATCATAATCGAAGGAGGTGACTTGACCCACTATTCGCTCACTCTTCCGATGTTCCTCCTTCATAGCCTCCTGCTGAGCTTCCCGAATCTGCTCTAACAGTGGAGTCACCACCGTCATCCTCATACTCACATCCCTGATCAGTGCCGCCTTACAGCTAAGCGCACCGGCCACCACGTTGGCCTTCCTCGGGTGATAAAGTATCTCGCAATCATAATCCTTCACCACGTCCAACCACCGACGCTGCCTCATGTTCAGATTCGGCTGATCCATGAGGTACCTCAAACTCTTGTGGTCCGTGTAAATGGTACATCGAAACCCATAGAGGTAATGCTGCCAAATCATGAGGGCGAAGACCACCGCCCCCAACTCTAAATCATGCGTCGCGTAGTTCGCCTGGTAAGGCTTCAGCTGCCTCGAGGCATAAGCAATGACATGTCCCCTCTGCATCAAAAATGCACCTAAGCCTGAGATAGACGCATCGCAGTATACCACAAAATCCTCTACGCCCTCGGGCGGGGCTAAGATTGGCGCCCCGCATAATCTCTGCCTCAGAATCTCAAACGCTGCCTGCTGCTCAAACCCCAATCGAAAGACCACGACATTCCTAGTCAACTGTGTCAGGGGTATGGCTATCTTGGAGAAATCCTGAATAAATCTCCGATAGTGGCCTGCTAATCCTAGGAAACTCCGAATCTCAGATGGAGACTTCAGAACCTCCCATCTCATCACGGCCTCCACCTTGGCCAGGTCTACTGAAATCCCGTTTTGATTGATGAGGTGCCCAAGAAACTGCACCTTGCGCAACCAAAACTCACATTTGGAGAACTTGGCGTAGAAGCTCTCCTTCCTCAAGGTCTCCAAAACCTCTCTCAGATGCTCCTGGTGCTCCTCCTGCATCTTGGAATAAACCAAGATGTCATCAATGAAAACTATCACAGACCGATCCAGCATCAGTCTACACACGCGGTTCATGAGGTCCATGAATGCAGCAGGAGCATTGGTGAGCCCAAACGGCATCACCACGAACTCATAATGGCCATAACGTGTCCGAAACGCGGTCTTCTGTACATCCTCCTCTCTGACCCTCATTTCATGATAACATGAACGCAAATCGATCTTGGAGAACCAAGATGCTCCATGTAACTGGTCAAAGAGGTCGTCAATCCTCGGGAGTGGGTAACGGTTCTTCACCGTTACCTTATTTAGCTCCCAGTAATCTATACACATCCGATGTGATCCGTCCTTCTTCTTCACAAACAGGATCGAGGCACCCCAGGGTGAACTGCTCGGTCGAATAAATCCCTTGTGTAGCAGCTCCTATAGCCGCATAGACAACTCCTGCATCTCGGGAGGAGCCAACCGATAGGGTGCCTTGGCTATCGGAGCCGCACCAGGAACTAGGTCGATGCTGAACTCTACCTGATGCTCCGGAGGTATTCCAGGAAGCTCCTCCGGAAACACATCAACGTAATCTCTCACCACTGGAACCTTGCTCACCGTCTCATTACTCGCATCCCGGGTATCCATAACATACACGACATATCCCGCGCAACCCTGCTGAAGGTAGCGCCTAGCTCTCGCTGCTGAACATACTGTGGGTCCATGCTGTGGCCTCTCGCCGTGGATCACTAACTCTCCCCCACTTGGGGTCCTGATCCGCACTAACTGATGTGCGCAATCTATCACCGCCCCATTAGGGCTCAACCAATCCATGCCTATAATCACCTTGTTCCACCGCAAAGGGATGGGAACCAAATCCACCAAGTAGCGCTCCTCAAATAACCTTAGGATGCAATCCCTGAATACTACTGACGCTCGCACCGATCGATCATCGGCAATCTCTACCTCTAAAGGGAAATCCAACATGCCCGAAGACTCAGTAAACCTCTTGCTAAGCGCAAGGGAAACAAATGATCGGGTGGCACCCGAGTCAAACAACACTTGAACAGGAATACCGTTCACATGGAACGATCCTAACGCATATACAAAGAGCACAGATCAATATCATAACATCATAAAAATAAGATAGAGGGAAAGAATCATACCCGTCACCACATCGGGTGCGGCGCAAGCCTCCTTGGTAGTCAGCTGAAATGCCCGACTCCTCACCACTGGAGCCTCTGCCTTGACCTGCCGGCCATCTGTAATCCGCAGGGTAGCTGGAGCTGGCGCCTTAGCCGGCGCTGATGCTGTCAGCTGGGGGCAATTGGCATTCTTGTGGCCCCTCTGGTTGCAGTGGAAAGACAGAAACTCCGATTTCTGAATCACATGTGCAGGGGTGGTACAATCCCTGCTGAAGTGCCCCGTCTTGCTGGACTTATAGCAGCCCGACGATCCCAGTCTACCTACCCCCTCATGAGGCCTGCCGCATTTCCTGCAGCGGCTCGGTCCTGACTGGCCTTTCGGCCTACCATCTGATCCCTTGGGCTTCTTCCCCGAAGCCCCTTCTGTCTGTCCCTCCTTTGTCTTCCTCTTCCGGATGTGCTCCAGATCTATCTCCCTCTCCCTCGCCCTAGAAAACATAGAGTCCAAGGTAGGGCAAGCTGAAATACTGAGCTGCTCTCGAATATCAGCTCGGAGCATGTCATGATAGCGGGTCCTCCTCATGTCCTCATCACCCATATACTGGGTCACCAACAATGCCCTCTCCTGGAACTTGGCGATGATCTCCGCCACAGCCGGCACAAACTCTGCCCTGAACCTGGTCGCGAAGTCCGACCAGGTCATAGCCTCGACAGCCGAGGCTCCCAATGACTCACCCACGGACTCCCACCAATCCCTAGCTCGATCTCGTAAACACCCTACTACAAACCTCACCTTCAACCCCTCAGGGCAGAAGCTAATCATCTGTTCAGAATCAATGTCTGCAATCCATCGTCTGGTAGCTATGGGGTCCTTCGCCCCGTGAAAATCTGGTGCACCACTGCCCCGGAAGTCCTTGAAGGACAGTGTGCGAGATCCCGACTGGCCAGATGCCATGTCGCTCCTAAATGCCCTGAGGCGATTCTCCATCAACTCCAATATCCCTTCCTTGATCGACCCGGAAATGATGGGGGTCGACTGAAGGATGCCTTTGGTGATTTCTAACGCGATGAACTAGCCTAGTCCCTCATCTACTGGCTCGGAACCTGGTCCCGAACCCGATCCCTCTCCCGTACTGCCAACTGCTAGCCTCGAGCGTAGTACCACCATTCTGAAATACATAAATAATAATCGCTAGCGATACTGATACCTCTGGAGGGATCACACCTACTACAAGTCCCCTGGTCTTATCTTGGCCTTCCTCAGTTCGGGTACGGATCCTCTGCTTTCAGTAGTACGGGCCCATACTACCTCCCATATCTATCCGTACCTTCTCCCAGGATTGCCTTGACTCCACCAGGTCCTTTTCACTACCGTTGATCACTGCTATACTCATCTTGGGCTTACCCTAGGAAACCTCTGACTCCATCCAACCCATTCCTCAGCTGCTGAAGGTCTCTTTGTAATGTTAATTAGCCATTACCTGAATACAATCACATGCGGCTCGGATAATCCTTCGAGTAAGGGACCCATCCCTACAACGGTTAGGACTCAAACAAGAGCTACACAATAGGGTCAAGTCCAACACTCTGAGATTATTCAACCCTGATCACATGTGACTTCAACGTATTAACCTAACAGCTAACTCCGATCACGCAAAGCCCTCAAAGCACAAAGCAAGCAACATTCGGACAAAAAGGAAACAATCTCAAGCCACACTATCCTCATAACAGGAAGTGCACTAGCATACAATGCCAAGCTCATACTATCAGACATAACCTAGTCAGGCTATCCTACTGCTGTCTACTCAAGTCTAGCATGCAATTTTTCATACACTAAAGCACATAAAGCAGGAACATAAGGCGTCACTCCTAGATCCTTAGTCCTATTCTAGCATGTTGTTCTACTGAAACTGATAAACATAACATAAGCTTGTATGGGTACTTTGGGGAATACTTACTTGAGCTCGGCCGGTCGCGCTCATCACACACTTTGTTCCTTCTTAAAACTCTTTACTTAGCTTTTAGAAAACTTTTTCTTCTTTAAAATCTTTTAATCCCTCGATTTGAGTTCAGATATCCCTGAAGGTGTGTCCGAATCCTTCAAACCAGGGCTCTGATACCAACTTGTAACGTCCCAAAAATACGAGCCAAAAATTTCATTTTTAAAACATATTCTTAGCGAACCTGAGAAATAAAACGTTCACTGATCATATCATTTCATAAAAGTTATCGCATGTCTTGAAAAACATTTCATAAAAACATAATAAAGTCAGAGTATAAATTCCCAGGAGGATCTCATAATGCGGAATACAAGGCGTGTGTGTGATGGGCCGCTACCGCGCCAGATCATTCCCCTTCGAAGAAGAGGTACCTGAAACCAAAACTGAAAACAGTAAGCACGAAGCTTAGTGAGTTCCCCCAACATACCACACACCATACAATCACATATCATACATACTGCCAGACAATTCTGGGGTGCCGGACCTACCCGGTACGACCATTCTGGGGTGCCGACCTACCCGTGTCAAGTCGTTCTGGGGTGCTGGCTACCCATGTCAAGCCATTCTGGGGTGCTGACTACCCATCGGTCCTGATAACCGATCCTCGGGGACTATTTCACCCCCTACTACTACTGTCACATATATCATAACATAACATATTATCAGACATATCTGGGGTGTCCGATCTACCCTTCGGTCCTAATGACCCAACTTGGGGACTATTCCCCTCCTACTACCACTATCACATATAACATATCATGCCAACATATAAACATATCATCACATACTGTCAGACATATCTGGGGTGTCTGACCTACCCTTCGGTCCTAACAACCGAACTCTACTACTATCACATATACATATCATGCCAACATATAACATATCAGGTAGTAGCAAACCTAGATGATATGACAAAGACAATCATCTAACATTCAAATCCTACTGGAGGGCTGACATTGTGGCCGTAGACCCACCGCTACTGGAAGGTAACTCACCTCAATGTAGCTGTTGATTTGTGTGGGAACCGACTGTCTTCTGCTGCTGCTGCCCTGGAAATCCTCCGGCTATAATTCCCAGAAAACACTCAGTCAAATACTGCTAACCGACCCCAGAGTAAATGACCATTTAACCTTAACCAAACCAAGAGTCAAAGTCAAAGTAAACTTCCAGTTGACCCGACTCGCCGAGTTGGCTTGCCAACTCGCCAAGTCCTTTTCCCTTTGTCTGACCCTAATCCTGTCTCTACTCGTCGAGTTAGGCATTGACTCGACGAGTTTTCCTTCTAAACCAAAGTCCAATAGTCCTTCATCCTACTCGCCGAGTTGTATGAACAACTCGTCGAGTTCATCTTCATCCAAAGAACACTCGATGCAGAGACTCGTCGAGTTGTAAGAACAACTCGCCGAGTTTTTTCTTGAGGCAAGAAGATTGCCTTGAACTAGCCGAGTAGGGTGTTGACTCGTCGAGTTCCTTCATGAGTGAGTCTGGCTTCCAACCCACTGAGTCACACCCCATGACTCACTACCCCACCCAACAAACACGAAAAGGAGGAAAACTCGGGGACTCGCGACTCGACTCGCCGAGTCTGTCACATGCAAATACTATATACTCGATTTTGCTTGAATCCAACTCATGCCATTCATAGATCTGGGTTTCTAGGGCCTGATTAACACGTAAAGCTTCGAACTTTACATGTAAATAAAAACCAATGAAGGTTTTAGGGCTCAAAATGCACTAAAAGAGTAGATCTAGGGTTTTCATGCAATATGGCTCCATAAATGCAGTGGATCTGAGCTCCTGGAGCTCAATTATGCCTAGATCTAAGGGTTAATTAACTTATTACAAACCCTAATTTGTAATCAAGCTTGGAAATGGCTAAAGGAGGACTTTAGTGGAGCTATAAGGGACTATAAGCATGGAAAGAGAGGGAAACTGAGTCATACGTCAAGGAAATCACTGAGATAACACCAAAATGCCTGGCCTATTTCTTCTCTTCTTGATCTACTCTTCTTTTCTCTCAAAAACTTCAAGAAACACACCAAAGCACTTCAATCTCACAAGGAATAAGGGTTTGGACGATGTTTGGAGCTCTGAGGGTGAAGGGGGCGAGGTTGGGGCACATAAGGTTGGTTTAAATAGGGTGCAAACCCTTGAAATTGAGGGTTTCATCAGACAGCAGGGACTCGCCGAGTCTAGGATGTGGACTCGCCGAGTCGCCAACTTAAACGTGCTCCCAAACCCGCCTCAACTCGGCGAGTCGGGCCTACAACTTGCTGAGTCCAAGGCCAAAAATGCAAAATAGTTAGATAAATTTTACGTACCAGGAATCAGGTGCTACAGTGACAAATTTAGGACATACTATTTGTTACAAGACAAGGTGAACTCAAGTTCCTAGATATTATATTTTATCCTATGTTCGTAGATACTATATCTTAATGACCATTCAGCTGAATACAACCAGGGATATTGTTGTCCACCTAAATTGAGCAGCGAGATCTATAGACAATCTTTGAGTGTTCAATTTTAATTGTACTGGAACATCTTTCCCGCTTCCTTTTATGCCCCAGCCATCAAGAACTTCCAGAGTAGTCCTTACACCGGGTGAGCAGACAATCATTCAGAGAGAGAACAGATTTAGATTGCTATTACTTATTGTTTCAGAGAGGTTGAGAAGTAGAAGGTTGCATATGTTGTGTACCAGGTCGGATTGGAAGTCACGCAAAGGAGACAGCATATGGCTAACATATGACTAACAGGCAAAAAGAAAGAAAACGATTTTGTGTACGAGGTCGGATTGGAAGTCAAGCAGAGAAATAGAGTTGCATATGTTGTGTACCAGGTCGGATTGGAAGTCACGCAAAGGAGACAACATATGACTAACAGACAAAAAGAAAGAAAATGATTTTCTGCACACCTAATTTATCGGAATTTACCAGTCGCCCCATCCAACCGGAGTTAAGGACAGAATCTGCACATCGAGGAAAAGTTAAACCACGGTTCCAGATACGAGTTCATTTAATGTGACGAGTGGATTCCCATATATATCTCCCTGCTCAACCTATCCAAGCGTCGTATTGTCAAGCTGAACGGATCTAACTAGGTCAAGATTTGCCTAGTCATGTCCATTTAGAATCTTTCATGCCTACCGACACATCAAACCAGAGCATAGACCCTTCAACTTTAGGTATGTTACACAGACTCAGGATGCATGTTATCACTTGATAATATCACTTCCTAAAAAAAATCTCCCTCAAGTACACTTCATAACCAACATATTTTTGATTTTCTGATTTTCTAATGTTTTTTTTTAATTTTTTTTTAATTTTCTAATTTTTGTTTTGTTTTTATTTCTCCCCCTAAATTTGTGCATAAGAGAGAAACGAAAGTAAATGCGGAAATTTAAACTATCCTAAAACAAAAATTAGTCTTTAAAGCGAATCAACTTAAGAAAAACTCAGGAGTATAGAGAAGAAAACTCAAACAGTCAGTCACAGATTGAATTTGCATCCAGAAGGTCCTAGAACAGCACGCGTAAACTCAGAACAGATCCGAAAATTCTTCATGTCATTAAGCACAAACCCCATGAGTGATCACTTCTTTTCTTCCTTTCCCGCAAAGGACATATACTCCTAAACAAATGTCTGAATGTTGTACAATTGAGATATGTCTCCTATCACATGCCAGGACCAGCCACTACCAACAAACCGAAGTCTGATGATATGCCTCCATAGTTGCTCCGACACAGAGCGGGATCAGTTGGTCTTTGGAACCCAGTCCATTTTGATACTGGGTCGACCTTTGTCATCCTGGCACGGTACTCTCTCCCATGAGATATCCTGTTTATCACAAAAAAAAGATGAAGAAATATTAGAGTCATTAGTTGATTTGGGAGAGTGAACCTTTGGAACCTATTTGTAGTGGGGTTTAACCCATTTCTTTTTCGATCTGATGGGTGACTCAGTACTTGATTTGGAACTTGATGTCGGCCATTGAGATGACTTTGATTTTGGCTTCACGGGAGCATCTCCTTGATTGGACTTCTTGGCCGACATTCCCTTCTTGCCCTTGGGATTCGGATTCTTGGCCTTTTGGGTTTGATTTTTGGCTTTCTGAGTTAAATTCTTGGCCTTCTTGACATTCCAGTCGTTAATGTCTGATCGTGATCTCGAGGGGTATCTTTTGGAGTATCTCCCTCTTGGCGCGTTCTGCCAGCCTTGTGCATAGTTGGGAACGTATGCGCGATTTGGACAATTTCTGGCAATGTGTCCAGGTGTTCCACAGTGAAAACATTTATTTTTCTTCACCGTGAAGTTGTTTCTTCCTGCCCCTGGTAGCGTATTCTTGCATTGTCTCTGATTTTTCCCACATGCACAATTGCAGGAGGCACTCTGTTTCGCTAGAATTGGTGGCCTGTATTGCTCAATAGCAGGTTGATCAAAAGCATATGAGTTCGAAGCAACATATTCAGAGTTCAAGGAGATGTTGGTTTGTTCAATGGTGTTCTCTTTGTTCTCATCTTCTGCTACTTTACCTGCACATGAAGCAGAAAAATTAGTATTTTCAACCTAAATACCTCCTGACATAAATCCAGCTGGTTTGCCATATCGAAGATGTGCCTCCCTGTCAATTTCTTCCTGTGTCATTGGGATGTATGTGTAGTTAAGACTGAAAGGTGGAGGAACACTATCATACCCTAGACGCTTGTTTTGTTTATCTTTGAATTTTAATTGGGTTTCAAATAAGGACTCAACTGTCTGACTTGACGCAGTATAATTTTTAAAACTAACATCTGTTTTTCCACACTTAATTTTTAAAGCATCAAGTTCTTCAGTTACAGCAGCAAGTTGTCTCTTAATATAGTTATAATTTTCACACTTGTTGTTATACTCTTCCTGAAGTTTCCTAAAGTCTTTGGTTTTTGCTTCTAATTCAGCCTTCATGGGTTTTTGTCCTTTCTTGAGTTGATATCCTTCATATCTCAGGTCCTCAACTTCCCTTTTTAATAAATCAATTTGTTCCCGAAGAAATTTAATCGTATCTTCGCATGATTGAGAACATGAAACTTCACATGAATGAGAACATGACACTTCATTGACCGGAAGGTTTGCGGAACTCATTGTTTTTCGACAATTCAAAGCGTCCAGTTCTTCAATTATAGCAGCCAGACTAAGACGATTGAGATCTTTTGTCTTCTTGATTTCAGCCACGTCTATATCCCACGATTTCGGAAGTGCATCAGCAGCTTTTTGTTTATCTCATATTTGGTCAAAAAGATCCCAACTATATTCATCTCAGTAGTGAGTGTGGTAAATCGCTGCAACTGAGCTTCCAGGGTTTCTCCAGGGATATAATCGAACATGTTGAAATTTTGTCTTAACATCTCCTGACGACTCTCTTTCATGTTTTCAATTCCCTCGTAAATTTCAAAAACTATTAAAAGCACAACTAGAACTTAAATGTCAAACTTAAATTTAAAAAAAAAAAGCCCTTTGACTATAAACCTCAAAAGTCAACCTTAAAAGTCAAATTTAAAAAGTCAAACTCAATGTCAAACTTGAAAAGTCAAACTTAAAAACTAAATTTGAAAATTTAAAAGTCAAACGAGAAAGTCAAAGTTTAAAGTCAAAGGTCAAACTTTAAAAGTCAAAGTGAAAATTTTATGTAAAAAGTCAAAATTAAAAGTCAAAAATTAAAAATTAAAATTTTTGGTTGAAAAAGATATTTGAAAATGAAAGAAATTGATTTTTGGGGTTAAAAGTGTCAAATTTCGAAATTAGGTGCGACAGGATGTGGTTAAGTTTAAAATATCGGATGGAAATCACAAGGGATCTGATGGTGGAGTTGGCAATGCGCGTTGAATGATGAATCAAAGGTCGTGGGTTTGATCCCCGCCTCCCATAACTTAGCGTCCCTTTTTTATTTGAAGCTGCTGCGAAGCTGACTTCCCTAGCTGCGATCCAAGCCGAGCCGTTCTTCAAGCTGATCACCGAGCTGTACCAAGCCGCAATCCTCCGACCACCGAGCCGAGGCCGCAAACTCCGGCAACACATTTCCGGCCGTAAACTCCGGCGACCTATTTCAGGCCGTAAACTCCGGCCCGTAAACCATTCAAAGACAGTAAACTCTTTAGAAATCGCTGTTCTTGACGAAAAACAACGTTTTTTCACCTTTTTTGCTCCAGAACTCGATCAAAAACTCGTTTTTTGGAAAAACGCGTAGAACAAACCCCCCTTAATTTTTCGAGATCTATCCAAAAACCCATGAATCTTTCCAAAATAAGATCAAATCGGCTCCAGATTTGACAAAAATGAGTGATACAAACCAAGCTCTGATACCAATTGTAAGTCCCTAATCTATTTGTGTATCAATCAGATCTGTTTGATGGTGTGGAATCCCTATCAAATGGATGATGCCAGATCAAATAGAAGAGAAGGAGAAGAAGAAGATGATGAATCTTGTATGTATTGATATGAATGAAGATCCGGATACAAAGATTCACACACATAAACACACACTCTCTTTTCTCTCTCTCTCTAGAACACCTTCAAATGCACACACTTAAGCTCTTTTTGTTTTCATCACTCTTTTCCTCACACCCCTCACCCCTATATATACTGGACTAGGCCGCAAACTGAGTTTACGCCCGTAAATGTGTTTACGGCCGTAAACTCTGTTTACTGTCGTAAACTCACTTCCTGACCGTAAACACATATACAATATTACATAACAAATCAATTTCCTAGAAAAGCAAAGTATAAACCAAAATATTGACCCAACAGAAACCCTAGCCGGCCGTCGCAAACTCCGCCACACCCTCGCAGGTTTTGACCAAAAACACCGATTTTTCGACTTTGAAGCTCCAAAACTCGATCAAAAACCTTTTTTTATGAAAAACACGAAGAACACCCCCCCCCTTATTTTTCATAGATGTATCCAAAAAAGTAAGAATATTTCGAAAATAAGTTCATATAATGCTCAAAATCTGACAAAATTGACTGATACACCCTTGCTCTGATACCAATTGTAAGTCGCTAATTTGCCTGTGTATCAGTCAGATCCGTTTGATGGTGCGGAATGCCAATCAAACGGATGATGTCAGATCAAATAGAAGAGAAGGAGAAGAAGAAGATGATGAATCTTGTATTATATGATTAGAATGAAGATCCTGATACAATAGATTCACACACACAAAATACTGTCTTCTTCTCTCTAGTTTCTCTCTTCTCACGTTCATCAAAATCCTACTCCTCACCCCTAACACCTATATATGTACAAGGGAATATGGGATAACTGAACACGGGCCGTAAATGGGTTTACGGCCGTTAACCTTTTTACGAATGTAAACACGTATACGGCCGTAAACACGTATACGGCCGTAAACACCAAATTGTTTGCGGTCCAAGACACAAAAATACATTTTTCTAGAAAAGTAAAGTATAAACCATATTTTGGACCCAACACTCGGCAAGTCGGAGCGTCAAACAGAGTGATTTTTGGGATTTCTTGTTTTTTTGCTTAAGGATAATTGCCTAAATTGTTTTTAACCAAATCAAAAGATAATTACCAATTGTTTGAATAATAAATTCCTTATTTGATAATATTTGATTATTTGAATCAATTGTTGAATTATCTTGTAAATGAAATTGATTAGGTCAAATTTAGATAATCATTAAATTAGTTTAATTTAAATTATTTTCTATTTGATCCTTTGTGTTTTGAAAAGTTCAAAACTTGTCCTCAAGTTTTGAAATTTAAAATTTATGATTAAAAGTTTAATTTGAACTATTTAAATTTCAAACCCTAGAATTTTACAAGTTTAAAATTCACCATATACTATTATAATATTACAAGATATATATATATATATATATATATATATATATATATATATATATAACTTAAATGATAGTCTTACCGTTAATAGCCCTCATTCACGAAGCCGATCTAAAAGGGGGTATAAGGTTATGGCCTATAAAATGGCCGTTTAGTGAGTGTCCACTCTCACTCACCGCTTCCTTGGTTGGTAGAGGGTCATTAGCCGAACGGGTAGGACAAGGCAACCCTTTCCTCATTATTAAGTATAATGAATTATAAAACTAACTAAATGTTTTCCGAAATTCTCAATCTTAGTTACTTTAGGCAAAAGTGAAATTGATGCAATTCCAAGAAATTGCACTTTGTACCCTTGCTAAGACATTAGTGGAGCGTGTGTGGTTATCTGACACACTAATTGGGTTCTAAGAAAAGGTGACAAAAGGTGACTCATTGTTTGTCATAGTTCGATGGAGCATGTGTGGTTAACTGGCACATCGAATAGGTGACTATAACAATGAGGACACCATGTATATTTGCATGGTTATTCACACCCGCTTTGTGATCCTCGACATCCCAATCACAAACTAGAGGGGCATATTGAGATTTAAACATGTCATTGAAAAGTTCAATGAATCTCAAAAGATCTAGGAGTTTTCAATACATTTAAAACATAATCTCTTTTTCGTTTTTCATGGTGGAAAATTAGTGAATCGTCATTCACTTACCTTCAAATTATTTACTTGTTAGACTACGACATCCCTTTTCTAATTTGTAAATAATGTTGTTGGATCTTAGCCCTAATTTCTCATTTGGGTGTTTAATTGGGGATTCATTTCTAATCAAATTTTGGTCTTTTTCCTTTTCAGATGTCGAACAACAACAATGCTTCCGGATCGAATTCCTCCGGCTCGTTCTCACTCATGAACTTGTGTGGGAGAGTGATCTTTGACTGGTCCAATTTCAATGATTGGATCCGCAACATCCGAATGGTCACTCGTTATGAGGACAAAGATTATGTACTTGATGAGAAGCTGAAGGAAATCAACCTCAACATTGCTATTGCCGAAGAGATCTCCGCCTTTGAGGCCCATGAGGGTGATGCTACGAAAGTCCGTTGCATCATGCTAGCGACTATAACTACAGAACTCCAAATGTCCTATGAGGACATGTATCCCTATGAAACACATCAAGACTTGTTGGACCGGTACCACCATAGCGCTAAGAAAGAAAGGTACGAGATCATCACTTTGATGATCACTACCATAATGGGTAATGGAGAGTCCCTTACTGCCCATCTGCAAAAGATGAAGAGATATGTTGATCGCCTGCTGAAGTTAAATGTTGACTTCAATGAAGAGCTGGCAATCGACATTATCCTTTACTCCTTGCCTCCCTGCTACAACCAATTCCGCATGACCTACCACATGAATAAGGAAGAGGTCACCTTGAGAAAGCTTCAAGGCTTGTTAAGGATAGCTGAGAGCAATCTCAAGGATAAGTCTGTTGTATTGACTCCTACTCCCACTGCTGTCCTAGTATTGGCAATTGGGCAAGGGAAGGGTAAGAAGAGGAAGGCTCCCTCAAAGAGCCACCACAAGGGAAAGTCCCACAATGGTACCTCTTCTAGTAGAACTAAAGTTGGTTCTGCTAAACCCAAATCAAACCCAAAGGAGGAAAAGTGCCATCACTGCCACAAGATGGGGAATTGAAAGAGAAGTTGCCCATAATATCTGCAAGCTATCAAGGATGGGAAGATCAAGTCGTCCTTTGCAGGTATTTACACTATTAAATCTAATGATTCATCGCATGCTAGTTCTTGGGTTCTTGATACATGATGTGGTTTTCACATATGCTCTGATTTGCAGGGATTAAGAAGAAATATGGATGTGGAGTGCGGAAGGATAAACCTAATCATGTGAAACAGAAGATCGTCGCCTGTCACCAAGATTGGAGTATATTCCTTTGTGCTTAGCAATGTATTAGGTTTAGATCTAAATAATTGTTGATATTCTATAGATATGCAAAGAAACATCATTTATTTCATGGATTATATATACAAGGATTTAGATATTCATTTGATAATGAAAAGGGTTCTATTTATGCTTTTCTTAATAGTGTTATATATTTTGAAGCATTGCCTTGTAATGGGATATATGAGACGGTGATGGTTGTAGATAACTTAGAAAATGATGTGTTGTATGTTGATTCTTCTAATAGTATGGATAAGGCATGCTTGTGGCATTGTCGTGTTGGACATGTCAACAAGAAACACATAGCCCAACTCCAAAAGGATGGAGTATTGGAGTCATTCGACCTTAGGGACGATGACGTGTGCGAATCTTGTTTACTTGGAAAGATGACCAAGTCACCCTTCACTAGCACTTGTGAAAGGGGTGAGGGTTTATTGGATCTCATACACACCGATGTGTGTGGGCCCTTTAGAACCACCACAAACAATGCAAACCACTTCTATGTGACTTTCACCGATGATTATAGCAGATATGGGTATATCTACTTAATCAAGAACAAGTTAGAAACTTTTGAAAAGTTCAAAGAGTTTAAACAAGAAGTGGAGAATCAGTTGGTCAGGAAAATCAAGATGCTTCGATCCAATCAAAGACGAGGGTACCTAAGTATTGAATTCCACGACTACCTCAAGGAATGCATAATCGTTTCGCAATTGACGCCACCTAGGACACCGTTGTTGAATGGTGTAGCTGAGAGGCGTAATCGAAACTTGCTAGACAAGGTTCTTTCCATGATGAGTCGTGCTTGACTACCTATCTCATTCTGGGGGTATGCCTTAGAGAGTATCGCCCATATCCTTAACTTAGTCCCTACAAAGAAGGTTGCAAAAACACCTCCTGAGATGTGGACAGGTAAAGATCCATCGTTGGCACATATCAAGGTTTGGGATTGCCAGACATTCATAATACGAGAGACTCACAACAAGCTCAAACCTCGCAGTGAGCGATGTATTTTCATCGGCTACCCGGAGAAGTCCTTTAGATATCTCTTCTATAGACCGAGTGACAATGTTGTCTTCGTTGCGAGGATAGGAGTTATCCGATAATGAGAACTTATAAGCCAAGGGGACAGTGGGAGGAAAATCGATATTGAAGAGATTCAAGAATTGAGCGATGAAGGAACCTCTTGTTGGATTAGTGTCTAAGGTTGTAGCTATATTTGGTAAGTACTTGACCCGGTTGTGCATGGTCCTTTTGGGTTGCCTTCACCATAGCAACTTGACAGGATGATTTGTTAAGAGAGAAGAAATATTATTGTTAATATATTATGATAATAATATATTAAAGGATTAATAATGTTATTTGATTAATATAAGTCATATATTAATTAAGAATTAATTTGGTGACTTAAAGAGGCTAATTGAATAAAGGGGCATAAACTGTCAAATGTGTGATAGTTGTGTTTTGGGCTATGTATCCTTATGGATATAAGGGTGGACAAAATTTAGGGTTTGGGAACCTAAAATTCGTCCAAGCCTAATATCTAGAAGGATCTTGGATTGCTTAGGGCCTAAGTTATTCAATTAGGGTTACAGGTGAAACACTAGTATCCCATAATATAAATAGATCCATAGGGTGAGGGAAATCGGCACTCATGCAAGGCAACAAACCCTAGGGCCGATTTCTCACCCTCCTCTCTCTCTCTCTCTCTCTCTCAAATCATCTTCTTGCTAGTTGGTGTTTGTAAGCCATTAGAGGAGTGACAATTGTGACTTTAAGCTCCAAGAAGAAGAAGTATCAGGCAAGTAAGCCAAGGTATTATTCTAGATGTTAATTCATATGATTAGATTCAATTGTTTACATTAGATCTAGCTTTGTAAGTCTTGGAATGAATGCATGTTCAATTAGAGAAACCCAGATCCAAGCAATTAGTGTTTGCATGTGCACATAGGAAAGTTCTTATGGCTCAAACCCATCAGTGATATCAGAGCTTTGATTGATTTCTATTGAATTGATGCATTGGTTAATTGCTTGTTGCTTGAAAAATTCGATTTTTGGTCTTCTGCTTGATGAACTCGGCGAGTTCCACTGTGGAGTCGGCGAGTAGCTCCAACTCGGCGAGTCCATAGTGGGAACTCGGCGAGTTCAAGCGTCAGAAAGAGGGAGTTTCGGGATTTCTTGCTGTTTTACTTGAGGAAACTTGCCTTAACTGTTTTGGGTCATGAAAATCTGATTTTAACCATATATATGAGTATATTCTTGACCAAACAAAAGATAATTACCAATTAGTTGAATTATAATTTCCTTATGTGATAATAATTGATTATTTGAATTGAATTGGTGAATTGTTTTGCAAGTAATATTGAATTTACATTATTTGCTATTTGATCCTTATGTTTTGAAAAGTTTAAAACTTGTCCTCAAGTTTTGAAATTTAAGGTTTGTGATTAAAAGTTTAATTTGAATAATTTAAATTTCAAACCCTAGAATTTTACAAGTTTAAAATTCAACCCTATACTATTATATGATTACAAGATTATATATATATATATATATATATATATATATATATATATATATATATATATATATATATATATGAGTTAAAATATGCTAGTCTTACTCTTAGTAGGCCTCATTCACGAAGCCGGTCTACAAGATGGGTATAAGGTTGCTGCCTATAAAATGGCGCTTAATGGGTGTACATTCACACCCACCGCTTGCTTGACTGGTGGATGGTCGTTAGCCGAACGGGTAGGATAGGGAAAACCTCTTCTAATTAATAAGTATAATGAATCTATTCAAAGTAACTAAACTATTTTATAAAATTCCCAATCTTAGTTACTTTAGGAAAAGTGAATTGATGCAATCCCATGAAATTACACTTTGCACCCTTGTTTGGATGTTAGTGGAGCGTGTGTGGTTAACCGGCACACTAATTGATTCTAAGCAAAGGTGGCAAAGGGTGATTCATTGTTTGTCATAGTTCGATGGAGCGTGTGTGGTTTACCGGCACATCGAATAGGTGATTGTAACAATGAAGGCACCATGTACTTTTTTCATGGTTATTCACACCCGCTTTGTGATCCTCGGTATCCCAGTCACAAACTAGAGGGGCATATCGAGATTTAAACATGCCGTTGAAAAGTTCAATGAATCTCAAAATCTAGGAATTCTCAATACATTTACAACTTAAAGCTTTTGTTTTTCATAGTGAAGAATTAGTGAATCGTCATTCACTTACCTCCAAATTATTTGCATGTTGTATTACGGTATCCCTTTTCTAATGTGTAAATAATGTTGTTGGGTCCTAGCCCTAAATTTCCATTTTGGGTGTTAATTAGGGACTTAACTCTAATCAACTTTGTTCCTTTCTAATTGTAGATGTCTAACGTAAACAATGCTGCTGCTAGCTCATTCACGCTAATGAGCCTTGTCAAAAGATGACTTTCGATGGATCGAACTTTAACAAATGGATAAGATACATTTGCACAATCGCACGTTACGAGGACAAGGAGTATGTTCTCGATGAGAAGCTCGAGAAGATCAATCCAGAAACTGCCACTCCCGAAGAAATGGTTGTGTTTGAAACACATGAGCGTGATGCAACGAAAGTCCATTGCATCATGATAGCCACCATGAACTCGGAATTCCAAAAGTCCTATGAGGACATGTATCCTTATGAGATGCATCTAGACTTGATGGAGCGATACCACCAAAGCACGAGGCAAGAGCGCTATGAGATCATAACGAATATGATCACTGCTAAGATGGGAAGTCGAGAATCTCTTACCGTGCACTTGCAAAAGATGCAAAGGTATGTCGATCGTCTTCGCAAATTGAATGTCAACTTTGGGGAAGATTTGGCTATCGATATTGTTCTCCACTCCATGCCCTCATGCTACAACCAATGTAGGATGACCTACCACATGAACAACGAAGAGGTCACCCTAAGCAAACTCCAAGGGCTCCTAAGGACTGCTGAGAGCAATCTTAAGGACAAGTCTGTTGCACCATCTCCCAATCCGTCTGCTGCTCCTGTTTTGGCTATTGGGCAGGGAAGGGGCAAGAAGAGGAACGCTTCTTCGAAGAACCACCGCAAGGGAAAGTCCCAAGATGGTTCCTCTTCTAGTGGGACCAAGGCTGATCCTGCTAAGCCCAACACTAACCCAAAAGAAGCAGAGTGCCATCATTGCCACAAAATAGGGCATTGGAAGAGAAGTTGCCCCGGAATATCCGAAAGCCATGAAGGATGGAAAGATCAAGCCATCTTTTGCACGTATATACACGATTAAATCTAATGATTCATCCCATGCTATTTCTTGGGTTCTTAATACAGGGTGTGGTTACCACATTTGTTCTGATTTGTAGGGACTAGGAAGAAGTAGGTATGTGGAGCTCAGAAGAATAAGTCTAATCATGGGGAACAGATGATCGTCGCCTGTTACCATGTCCCTACAAAGAAGGTTGCCAAAACACCTCCTGAGATGCCTTAGAGACTGCCGCCCATATCCTTAACCGAGTCCCTACAAAGAAGGTTGCCAAAACACCTCCTGAGATGTGGACAGGGAAAGCTCCCTCGTTGGCACATATTAAGGTTTGGGGCTGTGAGGTTTTCGTAAGACGAGAGACTCACGACAAGCTCGAACCTCGAAGTGAGCGATGTATTTTCATCGGCTACCCGCATAAATCCTTATGATATCTATTCTATAGACCGAGTGACAATGTTGTGTTCGTTGCGAGGAGAGGGGTTTTCCAAGAGCGAGAACTCATATGCCAATGAGACAGTGGGAGGAAAATCGATCTTGAAGAGATTCAAGAATTGAGCGATGAAGGAACCTCTAATGCTGGCGCTCAACCCGAGGAGGGAACTCTGGTTGAACCAATTGACGAGTCCTTACCTCTTAGACGTTCCGAAAGAGTTAGAGTTCAACCCTAGTTGTTTTCATATTACTACCGAAGGGTATACATATATTAGTGATGGTACACTAATAAATCTAGATGAACCTCACAACTATAAGGAAGCCATGGCAGGCCCAAAGTCTGTAAAATGGAAAGAGGCGATGGACAACGAGATTCAGTCTATGTATGACAACTAAGTTTGGAATTTGGTTGACAATGTGCCCGGACGTAAGACGGTTGGGTGCAAATGGATCTTCAAGAAGAAGACCGACGTGGATGGGAATGTGCACACGTATAAGGCACGACTAATGGTGAAGGGCTTTACTCAAACTCCCGGAGTTGACTATGATGAGACCTTCTCACCAGTTGCTAAGATAAAATCTATTAGGGTGATGCTTGCCATTGCTACATTTCATGATTATGAGATATGACATATGGATGTTAATACCGCTTTCCTTAATGGGAAGTTTGCTGAGGATGTTTACATGGCTCAGCCAGAGGGGTTTGTCGATCCGAAGCATCCCAATAGAGTGTGCAAGCTTGAGAAGTCCATTTATGGACTTAAGCAAGCGTCTCGTAGATGGAATCTTTTTCTTCGATGAGAAAGTCAAAGAGTTTGGATTTGTACGAAGTGAAGATGAATCATGTGTATATGTCAAGTCCAGTGGGAGTATAGTTAGCTTTGTCATTTTGTCTGTTGATGACATACTGCTCAAAGGAAACGACATCCCAACTTTGCAGGAGGTTAAATCCTGGCTCGGGAAGTGTTTCGCTATGAAGGACCTCGGAGAGGCTTCCCATATTTTGGGAATAAGGATAGTAAGAGAAAGAAGTAAGAGAATAAGAGGACTTAGTCGGAATACTTACTTAGATAAGGTACTAAAACGTTTTAGTATGGAAATTGATGAGTTTATAATACTCATGATCGATTAGATTTTATAACAGGCAAATCAAGAACGTAATAACAGTAAGACAAAAACACAAGAATGGATATGAATGAGTCGAATGATTCTATTAACTCAATCCTCAGCAGAGCTCGATGAAGAACTTCTGCTGTAGAGGATTCTAGGGTTACAAAAGATAAGAACGTGAACGTTATAAAAATCTCTATCCAATCTTACCTTCTTGAATGCATGCAAGCATCTATAAATAATAAACCCTACAAAATAACTCACAAATGGACAGGCCCATATCGGAGACTAAACTGGACTAGCTAACGAGCCCAAGACGCAACACTAACTGGACCTAACAATCTCCCCCTTTGCGTCAATTGGAACGAGACTATCACTTCTTCTTGTTGGGTCCAGCTGCCGGAACCTTCTTAGAGGTATCAAACAGACGAGGGATAAGAGCGAGGATTGTCTGTCTGAAGCGAATGTACCACTGGATCATATCATCGAAGTACTTCTTGTCGTCAACTGAGTTTTGCTTGCAACGATGAATGATACCCAAAACATGTTCCAGACATGCAGTGGTGTATAAATGTTTGTTTGCCAAAGCAAACAGGCATTTTTGGCCTTTGTTTCTGGTAAACATAACATAATTTCTTTTCGGGTCTATCTTCCCCATCTGCATCATGTTCAGATCACTTGCTGAGCCAACAGGAGAAATAATAGGCTTTTTCTTGAAGACACTAGCAATCTCCTGATCCATCTTGGCAACTTCCACGATGTAGCAGACAAGCATCCTCTTGAAGTGGTCAATGATCGGACCATATTCTGCTTCGTTTGTCAGAAGGATGTTGTGCAAAATTATCCAATCATGTGGATTTAAATAGGGAAGATCAGCAAGCAAAATGGCATGTTCGGTCTTGGCAGAACCTCTCAGCACCTTGAACCGAACGTTCATGAAGTTTCCTTCCCGATACGGCTTGAGGACCCGAACGTTGATAATCTTCTGAGCGCTCCATGTTTGATATTGTGGTTGGGCAGCACTCAGATAGAACTCAACAAGATCCCTGTCAACCTTAGGATGAGGATGAGGGATATCTGCAACGTTGTCAAAGGCATGGAAGATGAAGGCCTTTCGGGTCAGTGGCATGTCGAACTGAGAATCGACATAATTGATATGATCAAGTGAGATCACCGGTTCGAGCCACAGGATTCTTGGGGTTTCAATTTCTTCTTTCAGCAACTTCTCAAGAGTCCAAGGAGGAAAAAGGGTTTTCCTACTCTCAAGAAGGTCGTGAGCTTCTTTCGTCTTTCTTTCAGCCTCCTCAGCCTCTCTAGCAACCTGAGCGCTCATATCAGCGTCCTTATCTCGACCTTGCTTTTTCAAGAGATCAACAATCGTCTCTTTGTCGTCGTCACTATCTTCAACAATTTGTTTCCCTTTTTCTTTTACACCCAAACCTGAGGCTTGGCCTGTTGGAGGAGGTTTGGTTGTTTTTGTTGCTGTAGAAGTGGGAGGCGGTTGAGATACATTCCCTCCCCCTTGTTTCGGAATGGACACGAACTCAAGGAGCCCTTCAATTTTGCTCATGAGAGAAAGAGTAGGAGCAAGCTTTTCCGCAAGAGTACACCTCACTGAATAGTTTAATATTGGATCATGTGCTTCAAGGATGTTCGAATGTGCTGCGTGGACATCCGAAACACCCGATGAAATCACCTCTCTTTCAGATCGAAGAGACTCAATCTCCTTTTGAGAATTGGATAGTTGAAGATTCTTGACCTTAAGGGCAGTGGTCTTTCTAGCGAGAGTGTCCATGAGGGAGTTCTCGGCAGCTAGATCTTCTTGAAGCTTGGTGAGGCGCTCCTCAATGGTCGCCTTAAACACGGAGTTGTCATCGGTGAGAGTTTGACGAAGAGTGGTGAAGGACGTCAGTTCAGAGGCAGCTGAGGTAGCCAGCTTGTTGACGATGGGGTCAAGCTTCATTTTAGTGGCTTCGGCAGTTTCCTGTAAATACTGCAAAAGAGAGGAGGCATCAGTAAATAGTTTTTCGACTTTTTCTGTCGCAGCAGCACAGGCTTTGGTGGATGTGTCAATGGCGGCAGTAGCTGAGCTAACGGAGGCTTCATGAGCCTTAGTAAAAGCGTCAACTATTCTCTGAATAGCAACCTCAGAAATGGTAGACTGTGATGAAGAAGAAGAGGAAGCGATGAGAGAATCAATCTTCTCGTGAAGCTCCTTGGGATGCTTTTTGGTGATGGGAGCATCATCATCATCGTCACTTTGCACCTGATACGGACTGTAGTAGACCGAATCAAATGTCATGTCCTCCCCACCAAGAAATGGTTCTTCATCCTTTGCAGACTGAGCAGGAGAGGAGGGTGGAAGTGAGGGTGGAGGCTCGGTAGTGGAAGTAGGTTCGGGTTGTGAAGTAGGTTCAGTAGTGGGAGTGGGTTCGGGTGCTTTAGTAGGAGCCCCCGTATCAGATACGTTGGTTCTTACTTCAATTGTTGTTGTGGTAGCTTCAGTGAAAATGGGAGGGGGTACTGGGATAGAGGCAGATGGGATTTGAGTGGTGGAGGTTATGGGGGGAATGGAAATAGGAATGGTGATTTGTGGAGAAGAGACAGGTGAAATGGAAAACTGTACTTCTGGGGTAGGCGATCGTGGAGGAGTGTTACCACGAGGGGACTCGTCAGAGTTTGAATTGTCTTCCTCAGATTCGCGTGAGGAGGAAGCAGGTATCAGCTTTCGCCTACGTGGAGGAGAGTGAGCATCCTTGGTAAGCTTTCGTTTCTTGGGAGAAGGGCCTTTCGCTCCCTTGCCAACCTGTTTGTCTTTTCCCTTTTCATTCTTCTTTCCCCTTGGAGCGGGCTTATCAGCTTCGTGGATGGATTTGATCATCTCAGGAGTGAGCTCTCTAGGACCAGAGCGAAGAAACTCCTTGTAGGTTCGGATGATACGGCTGTCAGCAGGAACGTCTCCAAACATTGACTCAGGGATGGAGCCAATAAACTGAAATTTTGATGCATCAGAGACTATCATCTTCATGGTATGGAAAGTACCAATCGAAGAGAGTGGAGAATCAGCAACAATGGGGACGTGATACTTGTCCATCACCCATTTTGTAACCAATGTCCATAATCGAGCGTAGGAGATCTCTGAATGTCGAGATGTGGATGCAAGGCTGTGGATCAGTTGCTGCCATAACAACGACCCATAATCCAGGTTGATACCGTTGTATACCTCATAAAGAATCGTGATGAACAGACGACTCGCTCCGTCTGAACCGGCACTGCGTTCCGATAACCCCTTGAATAGCACCGTAAATAACCCGTTCCATTGTGGAGGCAGGCACGATTTCTTGAACTTAGTGACCGTCGTCAGAACCTCGATGTATCCCATGTTATAGAACATAGAAAACAAGTGACCCACTGGAATGGATTCAGGGTTAAGCCTAGATGAATCAAGTTCAAACCCAAAAAGTGAGCAGAATCGCTGCTTGGAGATTGATGCCTTGTGATCAAGAATGTCGAAGAAGATCCTATCGACAGACTTATCGTAATGAGCAGTGGCAAAGATTTGGGATAAGAATTCCATTGGAACAGCTTCAGCTTTGGTGAGAGCGGGAGCAAGCGGCGAGTATTTGAGGCATTCAATGATCGGGAACATGAAGGCATCGTAAACGTGTGGAGTAAGATCGATGATCAGACTCTGTTGAGGACGAATCGGCAGGATGTGGGAAGTGGCATGAACAGATGATGAATCCGCCATTGAAGTGAAGAAGTTGGGAGAGATGATGAACAGTAGAATTCTCAAAGCTTTTCTTGCTCTCTGAATTTTGGGTGCAGTAAAGAGGTAAATAATGGTCAAAATTACCTTTTACACTGTGGCTAAAGGAGAGAGAAGAATCCGTTCCCAAATCTTCGAAGGAAATACGAAGGGTTTTCCGGAGGTGATTGATGTGTGACAATTGGTAGCCCCGATGATTACGCAGGAGAGAGAAGAACTGTCCCGATTCACACGACTTCCCATCAGGCGCCGTTTAAGAAAAAACGGTTCCATTTAGCACGCCTGTCATTGAAGCGCCATTTGAAAATCAATTTGATTGGACTCCCGCCTGAGTCAGCATCTTATCCCTTTAGAGAGGAACGTCATCTTAAATCAAAATGACCACGTGTAATAATGTGAGCCACACGTCTTTAAAAAAATTGGCTTGTAAGTAATGAAACTATAATTATGGAAAATCAAAAAGATTTTGGTGCTTAGTGTGTAAAAGAAAAAGTAAAGCAACACATATGTGGGAAATTGTGATGTCAATAAAGACACGAAACAATGGATCTCGGGCACAAATCACTTCCTTCAAAGTCAAGAGAGACCTTAAAGTGTTTGTTTGGTTTCCCGTTGAATAACGATCAGACACTTATTGAGAAGTGTTGAAAGGCTTCTTTTAATTAGGCTGATTTGGGTGGCTTTCGCTTCAGTTTAGAATTTCTGATCTTGACATAAGACAGAAATCTATTCAAGTACTTGTGAGACCAATGTAGTCTGTTGAACAAGTAGGTTTGAAAAGAATCTATGTGGCATTGTGAAAATATTTTATGTGAAATCTCAAAGAAAAATAAAACTGGATTCCAACGGAAGAAATGTTATGGGTTTTAACAATTTCATAGGAATCACACAAAAAGAAATTAGAGATTTCATGTTACATCCCCATGGATAAGTTCGTCAATTCGTTAGTGAAAGCTAGAACAAGGTTGATTGTTCACCGTCAATGCATAATAAGTATTAAATTGTGGGTTTCACTTAGCATGTAGTGGCACGAAGCTAAGATCATGAACACAGAAGTTGTGTAACCATAAACCTCAGTGGTAATTTCTGAGAGTCTCAAGGGTTACGTTTATGAAGCGAATGAGATGGAGAAAAGTAGTGTAGACGGTGTAAAGAGACCAAAGTACCTCTGCTATTAAAATAAGGACCAAGCAGAAAACTCTTATCTCATGTGAGAAGAGAGTAAGGTAGCTCATGATTAGAATAAATATAAAAGCCTAATTGGGAAGATAAGGTTTGTATATATACCAAGTCAGTAAGGCTATTATTTTGAATCGGGTGAGGCTTTAGACACATACAGCAGCATGCTTCTAGGGACACTTAACTAATGAAAAAATTTCCACACAAATAGCCACACAAAAATATGAGATAAAAAAAATTTCGTACAAAAAAAATGTTTTTAGAGTTTTTGATAAAAAAAAAATTTGAAATTTTTTTAATTTAAAGAGAGAAAAAAATGAGACAAAAAAAAATTGGAACCGAACCCGAGCGTTCGGTGTATTTCGGTTGCAAAAAATAAATAAATTTGAGAAAGAAAAGAATTTTGAAATTAAAATAAAAAAACTTTGAAAATAAGAGAGATGAAATTTGAAAAAGATACAAAAGGTTTATAGCCAAAGAAACTACCTTTGAGTGATAGGCGAAGATAAGATAATAGGACCGAACCCGAGCGTTCGATTCATTTCGGCACACACGTGAACCAAACCCAAACGTTCGGTTCATTTCGCTTCCAACTTTTTGTTTTGAGAAGTAGTTTTTGGTACTGACTCCGATTCCATCATTCCTAGCCTGTGTAGAATTTTATTGAAACTCGCTTCAGGAAGAGCTTTGGTGAAGATATCGTCCAGTTGATCAGTGGTTTGAACAAAGTGAATTTCGACGTTTCCATCTTCCACATGATCCTTTATAAAGTGATACCTCAGTGCAATATGCTTGGTCTTGGAGTGTTGCACTGGGTTATGACAGATCCTAATTGCACTTTCTGAATCACAATATAGTGGGATCTTTTTCATATTGAGTCCATAATCACGGAGCTGGCTTTGGATCCAAATCACTTGAGATGTACAGGAGGCAGCTGCGATGTACTCTGCCTCGGCTGTAGACAGAGAAACACATGTCTGTTTCTTTGATTGCCAACTAACCAATTTCTCGTCTAGGAATTGACAGCCTCCAGTGGTGCTTTGCCTGTCTAAACCACATCCTCCAAGGTCTGCATCTGAGTAGGCTTGAACGAAGAAACCTGAGTTTGATGGATACCATAGACCGAGGGAGGTAATTCGTTTCAGATACCGGAGTATGTTTTTCACTGCAAGCATATGTGGTTCACGAGGATTCGTCTGAAACCTAGCACAATAACATACATAAAACATTATATCAGGCCTGCTAGCAGTAAGGTACATTAAGGACCCAATCATCTGGCGGTATAGCGTAATATCGACTGCCGGTTTTTCCAAGGATGGTGTGAGCTTGGTGCCGAACGCCATTGGAACTTTGACCTTTGAGTCACCCATCATGCCAAATTTAGCAAGAAGAGTGTTGGTGTATGCTTCCTGGTTGATAAAGATGCCTTTGGGTCTCTGTCTAATATTTAAACCAAGGAAAAAGTTAATCGGACCCATTGAGCTCATTTCAAATTTAGTCTCCATCAGCTTTCTGAATTCAGCTGTTAAGCTAGGATTCGTTGAGCCAAAGATGATATCATCGATATAGATTTGAACTATCATAAGGTGGTTACCTTCCTTCTTACGAAAGAAGGTTGGGTCAACCGAACCTTGTTTGAATTTTGACATCTTTAAGAACTTAGTTAGCGTTTCATACCATGCCCTAGGTGCTTGTTTCAGACTATAAACTGCTTTGTCCAGAATATAACAATGATTTGGGTACTTTTCATTGACAAAACCAGGAGGTTGCTCCACGTAAACCGTTTCTTCAAGTTCTCCATTCAAAAAGGCACATTTTACGTCCATTTGGTAGACCTCGAAGTTCTTGTGTGCAACATAGGCCAGAAATATTCTAACAGATTCCAGCCTAGCTACCGGAGCAAAAGTTTCTTCGTAATCAATTCCTTCTTCTTGGCAGTATCCTTTCACCACGAGACGAGCTTTATTTCGAATTACATTGCCTTCCTTGTCCATTTTGTTTCTGAAAACCCATTTGAGACCAACGACTGAGGCATCTTTAGAAGTTGGAATGAGGCACCATACCTTGTTTCTTTCAAACTCATTGAGTTCATATTGCATGGCTTGTACACAATCAGAATGATCAAGAATTATACATGCAGAACTCTACTTTGGAGAATAGAGATGATTGCTTTGCCTTCAGTTGAGATTGGGTCAGGACTTTTTCAGAGACATTACCCACTATCTGAGATACAAGATTATATCAGGTCCATTTAAAAAGACGAGGATAATTTGGATCATAAGATGGATCCAATTCGGCGTTGACCATTTCTTCCAATTCAGATTGACTATCGTCATCGAAAAACATGTCAGAATTCTCCCCCTCGAATGATGAGCTCTCAGGTGCAGCAAAAATCTCAGGTGTAGCTGGACTTTCTGGTGCTACAGGACTCTCGGGTGTAGCAGAGCTTTCACGTTCTACAGAACTTTTGGGTGCTACAGGACTTTCGGGTGTAGCAGGAATAGAATTCTCCCCCTGAAAGTGTGAGTTTGTTTGGAACTTGTTCTCCTTCACCCTCGACTGAAGTACCTTGCTAAGGAGGTTCGTTTGGAACTTGTTCTCCTTGACCCATTTTTTTGGCTGCATCTTCGACGATTTGCTTTAGATGGTCGATTTTGTTGTCTGCTGCCTTGGCTTCCAAGAGAGTAGCTTTCTCAGGTTCATCGAATAATTCCACAAACTGATCAAACAAATTAGCAATGGTGGTCGTGACCTGACCTGTTTGAGAGAAAATCTCTCCAATTGCTTCTTCAACGGCCTTTAGCTTCTTGACGTAGTTATCATCGAAAGTCACATAATATGTTTCTTCGATCATCCTAGAACACTTGTTTAAGACCCGGTATGCTTTTGAAGTAAGAGAATATCCCAGAAATATTCCTTCATTAGCTTTAACGTCAAACTTGTTGCGATGTTCTTTGGAGTTGAAGATGAAGCATCGTGAGCCGAACACATGGAAGAATTTTACGTTTGGCTTCCTGTTATTGATGATCTCATAAGGAGTAAGAGAGAAACGCTTGTTCAGATAAGACCTGTTCTACGTAAAACACGTTGCAGCAATAGCATCAGCCCAGAAATATAAAGGAAGAGAAGCGAAACTTAGCATAGTTCGGGCCGCCTCACACAAGGATCGGTTTCATCTTTCGACAATTCCGTTCTGTTGAGGCGTGTAGGGGGCTGAGAAGTTGTGACTAGTTCCTTTTTCTGCCAAAAAGTCTTCAAGTTCTCTGTTCTTGAACTCCAGTCCATTGTCGCTCCTAATGTTGCGAACGACTTTTCTCAGTTGCACTTCAACCTGCTTGATGAACATCTTTAGCTTAGGAGTAGCCTCAGATTTTGTGCTTTAGAAAGAACACCCATGTAAAACGAGAGAAATCATCAACGATAACAAGAATATACTTGCTACCGCCAATGCTTTCGATTGATGATGGACCACACAAGTCAATGTGAAGCAACTCAAGTGGTTCAACAACTTTTGTGTTTATGATGGATGGGTGACTTTGACGACTTTGTTTCCCCATTTCACATGCAGCGCACAAGTGTTCTCGATCAAACTTGAGCAATGGAAGACCCCGAATATGACCTCTGGTGACAAGCTTGTCAATGTCTTTGAAGTTGAGATGTGAGAGCCTTCGGTGCCACAACCAGCTTTCGTAAGAATGAGCTTTCGACAAAAGACATATAGCTGGATTTCCTTTGATTGGTTTGAGATTGAGAGCAAACATTTCACCTTTTCGATCTGATTTAAGAATGACCTTGTTGGATTTCTTCTCTATAATCTCTGAACCTTCATCGTCGAATGAAACCTTGAGACCAGTACCACCCACCAGTTGAGATACCTTTCTTATTGTAAAGTCTCTATTGGTTATCATTCCATAAACCTTTATTGTTCCGTAAGAGTTGTTGCCGAACTTGACATGCCCACCATTTTGAAGAGATCGAAACTCCCTTAGCTCTTCCTTCCTTCCTGTCATGTGACGTGAGAAGCCACTGTCAATGTACCATTCTTCATCGAACTGCTCGTCACTTATAACCTGCAAAAATTAAGCAGATTTAGGAAACCAAAGTTTCTTGGGTCCACGTGAGCCTTTCACAGGAACAGGAATAGTAAAAGAAACATCAACAAGATGTGTTCTTTTTATTAATCTTGTTTCATCTTTCCTCTTAATAGTGAAAACTTTGATTTTGTTAGGGTTAGTTACAGAAGTTTTGGTTTCAGATTTTGGTGTTTGGGTATTAGTCTGCTTTCGGTCTTCCTGGACTGAGGAAATCTTCGATTTTCCTTTCAAGTTCGTTGATGATTTTGAATTTTGTGCGGGAATAGAATAGGGTTTAGAAGAGAATTGAGAATGAGAAGAATTAGAATGGGTGAATTTAGACTGGGAGTTTTTCCTGACTTGAGGTTCTAAATGACCCTTTTGTTTTTGGTCATTTGAGGGAACGAACCTGGACCTTCTGTAGCTTTTGCCTTCGTGACCGAACCTATCCTTTCGGTTGCTGTTGCTCTCGGGACCGAACCTGTCCTTTCGGTTGCTTTTGCTTTCAGGACCGAACCTAACCTTTCGGTTCTATTCCTCATGCGGCCCGAAAGTCTTTTTCTCTGACTTTGAATTTCTATCATGACAAGAGAAATGAGTGTTTTGAGAGCGCCAAAACTGCTTTCGCTCTGAGAGATTCTTTTTGTATCTTAGGTTTCTTTGCTGCTTTTGATTTTTCACTTGTTTCGGTTTTCTATGGATATTAGCCTTTTGCTTTAGCTTCTTCACAGCCGGTTCGCTCTTCGTAGATGAGGTTTCTCTTGTAGAGTTGACTTCTTCTACAGATATTTCTTTTGTGCCACTTGTGCTTGGCACGTCAAAGTTGTCAGGCTTATTCAGCGGCTCTGGTACATATCTTCCTTTTGTTTTCCAGGACGTTCACTCTGACAAACCAACTGTTTCGTCGGCATTATCTATAGGAGCAGACCAGAGGAACTCATCACAACCATCTGCATTATCTTCGTTCACTATGGCAATGAGTTCGACTGTTTGATGTTCGGTTACTCCTGTGACTTTATACACCTGATTTGGAGTAGTTCTAACCTTCTGATACACAAGAGCTTTTTCTTTGAGGGCTGGGGACTTATTCTTGGACAAACGAGCGAATTCCATAGAATTTTCAGAAATTAGGTTTTTGTGGTTTTCGGGTTCGCTCTTGACAAACTCAGAACAGTCAACTTCAACCTCTACAGAAATTTCGCTCATATCATCGTCTTCATTAAGTTCAGATGCGTTTTCAACATCAATTTTATTTTCTGAACTTAAATTGGCACTCAATGAGTCAAATTTTTGTATGGTTTTGGTCCTTAGTTTCAACTTATCGTTTTCATCCAAAAGATTTTTCAGCATGTCCTTATGGTCTTTGGACTTTATAAAAGATTTTATTTTGTCCAGACCATACATATAAGTAGGATTCACATCATCAGACGATACAACACTTTCACAGTTGTATGCTTCAGCATCGATTTGATCCTCCTTAAACTCAAGGAAGGGTAAAATCATGCGATGTATTTTCTGCCCTATTTCACAATTCAGATGCAGTTGAGTAATGTTAGCATAAAGTCTTTTAGCAATCAAACAAAAAACATTTCTTTGTTTTAAAAGTTTCAAATTGTCTCTTTGCAAATAAATTTTTTCATCCTTAGACTTAATCAGCTCCGACTCCTTCTGCTCAATCCACATCCTTCGCTCCTCACTCTTGGATGACACCCTGCTTATTTGGTCAGTTAGGTTAGAATTGGTGACCTGTGTTTGAGTTAAACAACTATCCAGATTTGAGATTCTTGAGTTTAAGTTATTTAATTCCTTTTCATATGATTTCTGTGGAATTTTGAACGAAATAAAAATAGATTGTACCTTCTTGATCAATTCATAAAGTTCATTGATCTGCACACTGAGAGGTTTTGTTGTGAAGCATAAGTCCTCTCGCTCCTTGGTGTCCTCATTTCCACCATGTGTATTGTATCCCCTAATGTGAGATACCTTAGTCACCATCAGACACTTTCCACTGCTTTCACCATCTCTTGCTACATACGCTTTTCCATGAGAAGGCTTTCTCACCTCATCATCTTCTGAGTCGGTCGACCACACCTGTACGCCACCGAACTCGTCATCCTCTGCCGAACCCTATACTATAAGAGCATTCATAGAAGGATTAGTAGCAACTCTCTTTCTCTTAATCTCTTCTAGCTTTTTCATCAGGATTGCCTCTTCATCTTTCTCCTCATCTTTCTATGCCATTTTCTTCAGAACACAATCTTTGGCATAATGATTCTTTCCTCCACAGTAATAGCAGCTGACACCAGAATCTCCTTCAACCTTTGCCTCTTTCTTTGGTTCCTCAGTCTTCGGCTCCTCCCTTGCTTTTTCTGAACTGTAGTTTCCCTGCCAATTTCGGTTCTTATTGGTAGGAAACCTCTTCTTGATTAACCTTTTTGGATTGGACACCATCATAGCATAATCTTCTGAAGTTAGATCGTGGTCCTCCAGGTTCAGATCTTCATATTCTACTACATTCTTGCTTTTAAATAGGAGGGCCAAGGACCCCAAATTTGAGACCACACTCTTCGCTTGCATCACTATCTTTTCTTGGGATTTCAGAATTCCCACCAGTTTCGCCAGCAAATATGACCTGAACTGCTCGTGAGCTTTAATTATAGACACACCAACTCTCCATTCGGATCTTAAGCCATTCAGAAAGGTGACCTTCTGTTCAATCAGCTTCCTTTCGATATCATGTTTGATCATCTTGCTGAGAAGATGATTGAAGCGATCAAACGTCTATGTAACAGACTCATCAGAGTTTTGCTTGAACTCACCAAACTCAGACAAAAGCAAGGTCTGAATTGAGTGTTACAAATATTCATCTATAGAATACAGCTCTCGCAGCCGATCCCAGATTTCTTTAGCTGTACTGCAGGAACTCACCAACCTGAACGTGTCAAACTGAAGAGCGAATCGGATCAGTCTCAATGCTTTGATGTTGCACTGAAACTTCTCCTTTTCGTCTTGAGCAACGTCTTTCACATCTTTTAACAGATCATTATACTCTTTCTGAGTTTTAATGATTCTGGATATTCCTGAATGAGCAAATGGTCCAGACACAATAGCTTCCCATATGAGATACCCATTATCTTTAGATCCGATGACATAGTCTTCAAAATGATGCGCCCATACCTCGTAATCTTGAGTGTAAAGAATTGGAATCTTTGTTGTTGATCCAATACTGTTTGAGATGTTGATAGGATTAGATTGAGAATCGTCCATGCTTGATCATTTAACCTGTTGCAAGATCAGACTTGTAATATGTAATATTAGGGCAAAACGAATAAATAATGAGATACGTCAATTATGGAGTGACGGCTCAATAAATATCAGTTAATGCGGAATAACCCTAATCACTTCTTTCACAGAAGAGATGTGTATGAATTACACAACCTCCTGCTCTGATACCAATTGATGAGTTTATAATACTCTTGATCGATTAGATCCTATAACAGGAAAATCAAGAAAGTAATAACAGTAAGACAAAAACACAAGAATGGATCTGAATGAGTCGAATGATTCTATTAACTCAATCCTCAGCAGAGCTCGATGAAGAACTTCCACTGTAGAGGATTCTAGGGTTACAAAAGATAAAAACGTGAACGTTATAAAAATCTCTATCCAATCTTACCTTCTTGAATGCATGCAAGCATTTGTAAATAATAAACCCTATAAAATAACTCACAGATGGACAGGCCCATACCGGAGACTAAACTGGACTAGCTAACGAGCCCAAGACGCAACAGTAACTGGACCTAACAGAAAACTCGAAGAAGGGCGAACTACCGATACAAAGTAATGCCAAGTTGAGTAAGACTCAAAGTCCTTGTACCGAAGCCGAGATAGCTGAGATGAGCCGAGTACCCTACGATTCTGCAGTTGGATCAATCATGTATGCAATGACTTGTACTCGCCCTGATGTGGCCTTTTCTTTGAGCATGGTCAGTAGATATCAAGGGAACCCTGGCAGAGCTCATTGGATTGCAGTCAAGAATATACTTAAGTACCTTTGGGGGACCAAGGAATGGTTCTTAGTCCTCGTACGGAGTGATGACTTGAAGGTGCGACGGTATAGTGACGCCAACTTCCACACCGATAGGGACAACTACCGTTCATAGTCGGGCTGGGTCTTTACCCTTAATGGAGGAGCAGTGACATGGAAAAGTTCCAAACAAGAGACTGTAGTTGACTCAACATGTGAATAAGAGTACATTGCAACGAGCGAAGCGTCAATGGAGGTGATGTGGTTGAAGAACTTCATTGGTGACCTTGGAGTTGTGCCTGCTATAAAAGAGCATATGGAAATTTTCTATGATAATGAAAGAGCGGTTGCCTTGACCAAGGAACCGAGGGATCATGGTAGATATCGACATATCAACAAAAAAAATATGACTTTATTAGACATCGAGCAGAAGAAGGACACCTCGTAGTGAAGAGGGTATCATCAGAGGATAACCCAGCAGATCCGCTTACGAAGGGACTGAGTAGGGTTAAGCATTTGCAGCACGCTAGGAGCATTAGGCTGAAAGATGATATTAGTTTAGATTAGATAGTTTTTGAAACATGTAATAGATAAATGTAAGTGACATTTGATGATTAAATAAAAGAGTATTATTTATGAGTAAAGATACTGTCTTATGTTAATTGTTTAACTATTGTTTCATTTTGCATGTTTTGACTTCCTGAATAATTAAGTTATTAAGAATAATCGAATTATTCAAATGGTCCACACTCGTTCATATGTTGGAAGCAGGTATGAATGAAGATTGTCATGAATTGGTGTGTAAATTGTCTAAAAGAGTATTAGACATAGCAAAGGTTTGCTACAACGTTCATGAGTGCTTATGAACAAGTTTTGAGCATTGGAATAAACCCGCGCTTGCTGGAATCACTTTTTGGAATGTGACACAAGTGATCGCAAGATGATAATATCATATGGTCTTAAAACCAAGATATATGATTTATTGTTTATTAATTGGTTGTGAATTGACAATGCGAAACCGCATCAGTAAATTGATGTCATAAAACGCATTGTTGTGTATAGTTGATTAGTAAATAGTGAATGCATATAAGTCGAAGTTTATCTGTTACTTTCATCCTGAGAGGATAAAAGCGATATCACGACCGCTCGATGATTTGATTTGACTTATGTTTCGGGCCCGGACAGGACTGAATTGATGTGTTCAATTAAGTTCTATGTCAAATGAATCTGAGATCGAGAAACCAAATGCTGGACAATAAGTTCCATAAGATTGTCTGCATAATATCTCAACAGAGGACTGTACGATCCCTTATCTAAAGGACATGAAATTGATAAGATCAGAGTTGACAGCGTCTTTGAGAGCTACGATTGCTAATCGGTTTGTGTTTGCATATTTAGTTACTAGACTTATCCAAGTGGGAGACTGATGGATTAGTGTCTAAGGCTATAGCTATATTTGGTAAGTACTTGACCCGGTTGTGCATGGTCCTTTTGGGTTGCCTTCACCATAGCAACTTGACAGGATGATTTGTTAAGAGAGAAGAAATATTATTGTTAATATATTATGAGAATAATATATTAAAGGATTAATAATGTTATTTGATTAATATAAGTCATATATTAATTAAGAATTAATTTGGTGACTTAAAGAGGCTAATTGAATAAAGGGGCATAAACTGTCAAATGTATGATAGTTGTGTTTTGGGCTATGTATCCTTATGGATATAAGGGTGGACGAAATTTAGGGTTTGGGAACCGTAAATTCGTCCAAGTCTAATATCTAGAAGGATCTTGGATTGCTTAGGGCCTAGGTTATTCAATTAGGGTTATAGGTGAAACCCTAGTATCCCATAATATAAATAGATCCCTAGGGTGAGGGAAATCGGCACTCATGCAAGGCAAGAAACCCTAGGGCCGATTTCTCACCCTCCTCTCTCTCTCTCTCAAATCATATTCTTGCTAAGTGGTGTTTGTAAGCCATTAGAGGAGTGACAATTGTGACTCTAAGCTCCAAGAAGAAGAAGTATCAAGCAAGTAAGCCAAGGTATTATTCTAGATCCTAATTCATATGATTAGATTCAATTGTTTACATTAGATCTAGCTTTGAAAGTCTTGGAATGAATGCATGTCAATTAGAGAAACCTAAATCCAAGCAATTAGGGTTTGCATGTGCACATATGAAAGTTCTTATGGCTCAAACCCATCACCTCTAACGTTGACGCTCAACCCAAGGAGGAGACTCCGGTTGCACCGATGTACGAGTCCTTAGCTATTAGACGTTCTGAAAGGGTTAGGGTTCAACCCTATTTTTATTGTTTTCATATTACTACTGAAGGGGATACGTTTATTAGTGATAGTACACTAGTGAATTTGGACGAACCTAATAGCTATAAGGAAGCCATGGTAGGCCCGAAGTCTGCAAAATGGAAAGAGGCGATGGACAACGAGATTCAATCCCTGTATGACAACCAAGTTTGGAATTTGGTTGACAATGTACCAGGTTGTAAGACGGTCGTGTGCAAATGGATCTTCAAGAAGAAGAACAACATGGATGGGAATGTGCATACCTATAAGGCGCGATTGGTCGCTAAGGGTTTTACTCAAACTCCCAAAGTTGACTATGATGAAACCTTATCACCAGTTCCGAAGATAAAGCCTATTAGGGTGATGTTGTCCATTAATGTATTTCATGACTATGAAATATGGCAGATGGATGTCCAAACCGCTTTCCTTAATGGGAAGTTGACTGAGGATGTTTGCATGGCTTAGCCAGAGGATTTTGTCAATATGAAGCATCCCAATAGAGTGTGTAAGCTTGAGAAGTCCATTTATGGTCTTAAGCAAGCGTCTCACAGATGAAATCTTTGTTTCGATGAGAAAGTCAAAGAGTTTGGTTTTCTGCGAAGCGAAGATGAATCATGTCTATATGTCAAAGCCATTGGGATTATAGTAAGCTTCCTCGTATTGTATGTTGATGACATACTACTCATAGGAAACGACATCCCGACGTTGCAGGAAGTAAAGTCCTGGCTTGGGAAGTGCTTCACTATGAAGGACCTTGGAGAGGCTACATATATTCTGCGAATAAGGATAGTGAGAAACAGAAGTAAGAGACTAATAAGACTTAATTAGAATACTTACTTGGACAAGGTACTAAAACTTTTTAGTTTGGAGAATTCAAAGAAGGGAGAGTTAACAATCCAAAGTAATGCCAAGTTGAGTATGACTCAAAGTCCGAGTACCGAAGTCAAGATAGCAAAAATGAGTCGAGTACCTTACGCTTCCGCAGTTGGCTCGATTATGTATGCTATGACTTGTACTCAGCCTGATGTGGCCTTCACTTTGAGCAGGGTCAGCAGATATCAAGGGAACCCTGGCAAAGCGCATTGGATCGTAGTAAAGAATATTTTTAAGTACCTTCGGAGCAGCAAGGAATCGTTTCTAGTCCTCGGTGGGAGTGATGACTTAAAGGTGCAAGGGTACAGTGACGCCAATTTTCAGACCAATAGGGACAACTACCGTTCGTAGTCGGGCTGGGTCTTTACCCTAAATGGAGGAGCAGTGAGTGAAGCGTCAAAGAAGGAAATAGGGTTGAAGAACTTCATTGGAGACCTTGGAGTTGTGTCAGCCATACGATGGCCTATGGAAAGTTTCTGTGATAATGAAGGAGCGGTTGCCTTGACCAAGGAATCGAGGGATCATGGCAGATCTCGACATATCAACAGAAAATATCACTTTACTCGACATCATGTGGAAGAAGGACTCCTCCTAGTGCAGAGGGTATAGTCAGAGGATAACCTAACAGATCCGCTTACAAAGGGACTGAGCATCGTTAAGCACTTGTAGCACGCTAGGAGCATCGGGATGAAGGACGATATAGTTTAGATTAGATAGTTTAGAAACGTGTAATAGATAAATTGTAAATGTTATTGTCTTATGTTGATTGTTTACCTATTGTTTCATTTTTGCATGTTTTGACTTCCTGAATAATAAGATTATTCGAGCGGTCCACAGTCGTTCATATGTTGGAAGTAGGTATGAATGAAGACTGTCATGAATTGGTGTGTAGATTGTATAAAGAGTATTTGACATAACAAAAGTTTTATACAACGTTCATGAGTGCTTATGAACTTGATTTGAGCATTGGAATAAACCCACGCTTGCTGGATTCACTTCATGGAATTTATCACGAGTGATCGCAAGACAATAATATCGTATGGTCTTAAAACCTAGATATATGGTTTATTGTTTGCTAATTTGTTGTGCATTGATAATGTGTCAACACATCAGTAACTTGATGTTATAAAACGCATTGTTGTGTATGATTTGATAAGTGGATAGTAAATGCATATAAGTCGAAGTCTATCTGTTTCTTTTATCCTAAGAGGGTAAAAGCGATATCAGGGCCCCTGGATGATTTGGTTTGACTTATGTGTCAGGCCCGGTCAGGATTGAATTGATGTGTTCAGTTAAGTTCTATGTCAAATGAATCAGAGACCGAGAAACAAACTGTTGGACAATAAGTATGACTATGTTCCATGTAATTGTCCACACAATATCTAGAACAAAGGATTATACGATCCCTTATCTGAAGGACAGGTTATTGATAAGATCGAGAGTTTTGAGAACTGCGATTGCTAATCGGATTCCGAAGGTTTATTTGCTTTTATAGTTATTTGACATATCCAAGTGGGAGACTATTGGATTAGTGTCTAAGTCCATAACTATATTTCGTATGTACTTGACCCGGTTGTGCATGGTCATTTTGGGTTGCCTTCACCAAAGCAACTTGATTGTAGGAATAATATAGAAAGAGGTGATTATGGTTTATTAATATATTATAAGACTAATATATTAAAAGAGAAATCATATTTTGTTTAAGTAATATTGGTCAATAATTAATTAAGAATTAGTTTTGTGATCAAAAGTAGTTAATTAAACTTAAGGGGTCGAACTGTAATTATGTGATAGTTACAAAGTTAGGCAAGGAAAACCTAATAGATAGTGTGGAATAATTCTTGGGATAAAGCCTTAAGAATTCGTCCATGCTAGGGATTCTAGAATTATCTTATGGGCTGCTTGGTGGCTAAGTAACCAGATAAGGATAATGACTAAAACCTTAATTCCTACACATATATAAAGGACCCCAGGCATCGGAATTTCGGCCACTTGAACCCTAGAAGTCCTAGAGTCGAAATTATCCTCTCCTCTCTCTCTCTCTCTCTCTCTCTCTTGTTTCCTCCAATTTCTATTGGTGTTTGTGATTCATTAGAGGCACAACACTTGAGGTGCTAAAGTTCTCAAGGCTTCAAGATCTTCAATCAACAACAAGGTAAACATCTAGGTCTGATTTTTTTATGTCAATTATACACTAGGTCTAGGGTTAGAAAGTCTTGGATGAATTGTATGTACAATAAAGAAACCTAGATCCAAGCATTAGGGTTTGTATGAGCACATAAGATGTTCACTTGGCTCAAACCCATCAGTCTAGTGGTAAGGTTATTTGCTTTGAGGGGGAGAGACCACGGTTCGAGCCTTTCTAGGCCGAGATACCCCTTATTATTTTGAAGAGTAAATTACACGAATGGTCACTATGGTTTGTGGAAATTTTCATGTTTGTTCTCTAACTTATTTTTTTAACTCAAAAAGTTCCTATTGTTTGCTTTTGTTACGTGTTCAGTTTGTATTGTTTGTTTTTGTTACACACTTGGTCACTGTCTTAACTAAAAAGACTACTATTTAAATAGAGAAAAATGTTGGGGTAGGTAAGGTAAGATGAGGGGTTCGGTTTGGGGAAATGTTTATTTAAATAAATTAAAAAATCAATAGCAAAATCATTTTTTAGGTAAGACAAGGACCAAGCATATAACAAAACAAACAGTAGGGACCTGCCGTGCTAAAAAAAATAAGTTAGGGACCAAACATGCAAATTACCCTAAACCATAAGGACCATTCGTGTAATCAAACTTTTTACTCAATGTAGGCGGATGACGTGGAACCAACTCGTCAGCTCCAAATCTGTATAAACAGGCATCGTCAGCACCCAGTCAGCGTCCTCATATGCCTGGTTACCGGTTGTAGCCGGCAAAGGGCAAAACTAAACCAATTTTCCGATATCTTATGTCATTAATGAACAAAAAATCTGGCATTGGGCATAACCGAAAATTTTGTGTAAAATTGAGGGCTTTTATGGTAAATAGGCTCCCGTAAACGAATCCGAAGCTTTTCTCCCGACAAACTGTGTTCTGACCGAATAGAGGGCTGAGTCTTTTTACTAAGGGAGGAGGACGAGATGTAAGAAACGTAAATTTTCAAACAAAGTTTTCATTTAAAAATAGCATACTTTTCATAACATATTGTATAAAAATCTCTTTTATTCAAATTACAAAAACACAACTCCATTAATGATCCAGGATCCTCATAACTCTTTCTATGGTGTGTACAATCAAGCCGGTGCCATCCCGCGATCCTAAGAAACCTGAAACACATAACACATAACACGGTAAGAACAAAGCTTAGTGAGTCCCCAAAATACCACGTAAAACAATTCGCCACTCGAGGTTATACTCTGTAAGACCCTCCGGTCAATTTGTCTCAGTGGGACCCTCCAGTCATGTAGCTTGTTGAAACCTCCGGTCCGGTCTAGCTCGTTGGACCCTCTGGTCCGGTCTGGTTCGTTGGACCCTCCGGTCCGGTCTGGTTGTGAGCCTTCCGGCCTCACGGATTGTTGGACCCTCTGGTCCGGTCAATAAACTCTGCATAACATACATCACAAAGACATAATGGATAGCATACCACATGAAAGAGGATAATATAATACTCAATGTAAGCACATAAGACCTTCCGGTCACACATAACAACCACTCAAGGTAAAGTAGAGTGAGAAGACTCACATGAAGGCAGCAAGTAAAGAGCTTGCTCCCGAATCTCGAACTAGCCTCCGCCTAACACAAGGGATGAATATCTCTAAGTGATACTCTAATCACAACTCTAATGACCAAAGGCTATTCCTCCTATCTTTAACTCTTTGAAGTGGATAAAAGACCATTTTACCCCTCCATGGTCTCTCCTACTCATGTTGACCAAAGCCCTAAAGTCAATAGAAGTCAAAATCGAGTGAACAATCCATGTTTGATCCGACTCGCCGAGTGCACCCTTGCAACTTGTCGAGTCCAATTATTTTCCTCAGATGTCTCACGACAGAGCAGGTCAGCTCGTCGAGTTGACCCCCAACTCGTCGAGCCATCGCATGATTCGGTACTTCAGGACAAACCCTAACCAACTCGTCGAGTCAGCTTATCGATTCGGCGAGTTCATTTAGAACAAATGTTCAATAAGACAATTTCAATAAGATCTATCACTCCAAACACTAGATCTATCATCCCAAGGCTCAGTAATCACGTAAAGCTTCGATCTTTACGTTCATACATGAGTTTATTGCTCCAAAATGCTAATATATGCCTTTCATGAAGGATTTAGCTCATCAACCCTCATTTGAACGATTAAAGCTACAACACCTAGACTCTAAGGACTTTAAGAGGTCCTGATCTGAGGTTTCCAACCTCAAACCATGTCTCATTCAACTCATAGATTCAAAAGGATGGAAGCAAAGGCCTAAAACTCCCAAAATGAGATCTAGTACAAGGAATGAACAATATGAGGACTTTGTACCTTCTTTTAGCAGCCGAAACACTCAATAACACAGATCAACTGCCTTCCTTTGTTCCCCATCATGAAGCTCATCATCCCTCTTCATAGAAATGCACCAAGATTGCCCAAAATGATCACACACTCACTTCACCAAGGTTATAATGGTTTAAGGGTTTCTCTCAGGCTCTCAAAGGAAAGTGTGGCCGCAAATGAAGGCGATAAGGGCCTTTAAATAGTTCACAAACCCGGACAATTAGGGTTTCTCTGCCCAGTACCTACTCGACAAGTCCCTCCTTTGACTCGCCGAGTCAACTCATTAAATCCGCACTCAACTCGACTCGACTCGGCGATTTGGTCCCTCAACTCGTCGAGTATCTCCTTCAATCTCAAGATTAACATACACAATAATGTTCCTAAAAATCCATATGTTACAATTCTCTCCCACTTGAAATAGATTTTGCACTCGAAATCGCTCCTCAACAACAATTAGATCTAATCCAATAACCGAACAGTACCATCGAAAGAATCTCATAGCATACAGCTATCTTCCTCTCTAGAAAGGGACAGACCTAAGTGCCATTACGCTACCCCTTCTGACTCTCAAGAATCTGGAAACTCTAGTAGTCTGACACACTACCAGATCGCCCTCTCAATATATCACCACGTTATTCGCTCCTCGAATAACAAATCCCGATAACTCACTGCCCCTCTAATTCTCTAGTGGGTACGGATAAAAACAAGTCCATGCCCAAAACTGGCTACCGATAACTCGTCCCAGACATTATAAACAATCCAGATCATATACCAAGGAAAGAAAGGATCACATTACACCAGAGACCCATCCACTGTATTGCAATCAAAACCCTTCTGAACAAAGAACCCTCAACACCCTTACCTCAAGCACGAAAAAAAAGATCATGCTTGTTCAGAAGCGTCCCCCGACAGCTAACAAACATAAACCTTAGCTCTCTTCTCAATATCCCTTTCTAGACTGAGCACCAGTTCATCTCCCGACCCAGCAGTTGAACCTCCAAAGGTTACCCATTGCATGTGCCCAAATGTCTCACTGACTTCCTTATCTATACAACCATCTCGGTCCAGTGTGACACACAAGTCATGAATTTCGCTTTACCTCAATCGAATACGAAATTCGTCTCACCCTCGACCTCTATCGTCTACTACTCATTAGTTCCATGCGTTTTGAGCTTTTCTCAAACCAACGAATTGACCCACTCAAGTCTGAGACACCAGATGGAAACAATACCCCCTTCAGAATGAAATTCATCTCTGAATCCGGAATCTCATTCTGCCTACTTAAAATACCACTGGAATCAAACTCATCTCGAGAGTTTGGTCCGGCACAGAATTGGAACCACTCGTCCCAACAAAACACTCAACTCGCGACCAATGACCCGCAATCTACGCGTACGTCACTTCTCCGATTTCGGTCTCCACAACCTAACTCAAAATATACTGATTCCCAGCCGTGATGGAGACCTCCGTCTCGCCCCTAGTTCGACCACCAGACTCCTCAAGCTCAAATATTAGGGCTACCCAATCCTGAAACTCTTCTCCGTCATGCTCTGATCTGAGAGTACTTCATCACAACATCCACTCGTTGACTAGTTGGTAATACGGCTCCCCGCAGTATCACAACGACCTCTCACTGAATAGTGAGTACTACGGCTCCCTGTAGCACCACCACAACCTCTCACTGAATAGTGAGTACTACGACTCCTCGTAGAATCACCACACCCCTCACTGAATAGTGAGTACTACGGATTCCCGTAGCATCACCACAGCCGTCACTGAATAGTGAGTACTACGACTTCCCGTAGCATCACCAAACCCATCATTTAATAGTGGGTACTACGGCTCCCTGTAGCATTACCACACCCCTCACTGAATAGTGAGTACTAACTCCCTGTAGCATCACCACAACCCTCACTGAATAGCGAATACTACGACTCCCCATAGCATCACAACACCCCTTTTGCACTAACGCATTGAGACTGCAGCTCCCCGCAGTCCTACCACACTTGCTCTTACCACTTCACAATCTCATCCTCAGGTCGACGCCACACTGTGATCATTAACTCATGCCCTGCGGACCAACCATAGATAGGTGTACACACTTACCCAAATTATGCATTGTTATTTCTGACGACATCCGCCATAACAAAACATCTTTCCCTGCTGCAATCCACATTCTCGAATAATCTCGCTTGATGCCAATTGGACGAAGGGCTCCCACTGGAACCGTAGATACTTGATACACCACTTGCCATTTCAAAACTCAAAGTAATCCGAGATTTTGGACAATAACTTAGATATTGCATTGCTTCCTTGGAATCTCGCAACCAATCTTTCTTTCGTGCCACTTGTATCCCCGGAATACTCCATCTCACAAGTTGAAACATGGAGAAATCACCAACGACTCAGAAAACGAAGGTGACCTTCCGAAACTCTTTCCTCTATTGCTCAAAATTAAGCGAGATTACGCATGCCGACCCATAAATTGGCTTCCCGATCATCTCTAACCGTTTCCAAAGTTCATAAAATAATCCATTCCTCGAACCAAAGTTCGCAACTACCGAAGTATCCCTACGAACCAATCACCTTGAAAAATTCTTATCTACTACAAGGCCTCTGCCTAATGGCCACCTACCGTGCAGACACTCATCCTTTCTTGAACGCGTACCATATGCATTAAATCCCTCTACAACTCACCTCGACCACCAATAACCCTGGTCTCATGAGTCCATAGTGCATGTCTCTATCCAGTTCCCTAACCACTGTTGAACAAATCTCTGATTCTCTCAATAAATACCCGGTTCTCCTCCACTTGGGGTTCGAACCATCACCAATTGGCGCACCAATAATCTGTTCCACAGACTGTTTCCACCAGGAAAATCACACCTACTCTTGGAAGGTACTCCGCAATGCTCGATGGTCTCCCCGATAGAGACACCACAACTCAAATACCTCGAATCCCCGAAGAAATCCACAGAAACTTTTCATCATGATTGCCTCTAATCATACATAATCTCATACCATCCCATTACCGGACATCTCAGCTCTCCAGTAGTAGCTCTGGCTCATAGCCTGAAAATAATGAACTATCATGCTCCTCATCCTTGACTCCTCAACCAACATTCCATCACATGGATTGTAATAAGAGCGGGGACCTCATTACCATACTCGAAACTCATCCTAGACAATAAGAGCCACCGCCCCAAAAACCTCCTCTTGATCGTCCGCCTTTGCAGCTAATACATGCCCTACTATGCTCAAATAGGGTGTATCCTTGTCCTTAACCATCTCAGTCCCCACTAACAACCTGCTCATGCTTTATCATTACCTCTCGGCAGACATACTGCCCAAATACTCTGATGGAAGGTCGTCATCAATGTTATCCCACAGGGTTTTACCCTCAAGCTCAGAAACCAAAATCTCGACACCTCTTATGTTTCCCACAGGAAACGGAAATAACACCACCCAGGTCACAGAAGGTGACATCTCCACTATCGGCTGATTGCTCAACTCATGCCGCAATCATCCATAAATGTTGTCTCTACTAATCCTTCATTCTTTCGACATCATCTGACATCTCAACAAAAATACCTCGAAGTCATCTCGACTTCCCTCATAAGGGATGCTTCACTAGAACTTGTTCCACATGGCCGTCTAACCTCATACTCTATTGCATCTGATCTCGGTCTAACCAAAGAAAACGAAATAACTGGTAGAACCAGTAACACCAACCGCCACGGGTTATGGTACTCGAACCATGTGGCCACCTCTCGATCTGCTATAAACCATGGTACTCGAACCATGTTATCTCCTTTTAATCTGCTACCAACCATGGTTCTCGAACCATGAAATCACCTCTCAATCTGCTACCAATCATGGTACTCGAACCATGACATCACTTCTCAATCTGCTACCAATCATGGTACTCGAACCATGACATCACTTCTCAATCTGCTACCAATCATGGTACTCGAACCATGACATCACTTCTCAATCTGCTACCAATCATGGTACTCAAACCATGACATCACTTCTCAATCTGCTACTTAGAATCTCCAGAATATTCCCTGCATCAAGTATGGGTCCTCTGCTTTCAGTAGTACGGGCCCATACTACCTGTCACATCTACCCATACCTTCCACACAGACCATCCCAGATTTCCTAAGTATTTACTCAACCTTCTCACTCATCCATCCCGTTACTCGTGTTTGCTCTCTAGCGAAATTCTCTACCCTGTCAGCGCACTCATCTGACCACGGTCACCCCCTAGGCTCTTCCTAGGTGCTCACACTTCTCTGCCATCAGCTGTTGAAGAACTCCTAATGATGTCAACCATCTACCGCCTGAATATCGTCATATTCACTTAGTAGATGACTCCTATCATCGAGAGTTCCACAAAGCAGTAAGCAAGCAACATTCGGGCATAGAATAATCTCCACCAATACATATAACCACTTTAGGCTATTATCCTACTTGCTCTCCTCATACTCGTAGGATACCACCGAACTCAAGCAACTTCACCCCACGCGCGCATCTGATTACCCTCTTAGTAGACTCCACAAATGCTCATCTAGGTATCTCTCCTAGATTACTCCTCTGCTCATATCCCTCTCTAAAAAAAGATTCCTGCTGGATACTCTTATTCAGCATATACTCGAAAACACATCACAGATAACAACAACTCCTAGGCTAAGGCATCACAAATCAGGCCACTGTAGCCCTAAAATATGAAATACCTAGCCTATCTCTAGCATGCATAATACCTAATAAATATCTCATCATACAAAAGTAAGGGTATTTAGGAAATCACCATTCGGGCTCTGGCTGATTGTAGACACTGCTCTTTCTCGTTTTCCCTTAGAAACTCTCGTTCCCTTTCCAACAATCATTTTTTTTGAAATTTCTTTTCTCAAATCCCCAGTTTGAGTCCAGATTTACCCGAAGGTGCATCCCAATCCCTCAAACCTAGACTCTGATACCAACTTAAAACAACGTAAATTTTCAAACAAAGTTTTCATTTAAAAATCGCATACTTCTCATAACATATTGTATAAAAATCTCGTTTATTCAAATTACAAAAACGCAACTCCATTAATGATCCAGGATATTCATAACTCTTTCTATGGTGTATACAATTAAGCCGGTGCCGTCCCGCGATCCTGAGAAACCTGAAACACATTACACATAACACGGTAAGAACAAAACTTAGTTAGTTCCCCAAAATACCACATAAAACAATTCGCCACTCGAGGAAATACTCTGTAAGACCCTCCGGTCAATGTGTCTCAGTAGGACGCTCCAGTCAATGTGTCTCGGTGGGACCCTCAAACCTAGGCTCTAATGACCGAAGGCTATTCCTCCTCTCTTTAACTCTTTGAAGGGGATAAAAGACCATTTTACCCCTCTATGGTCTCTCCTACTCATGTTGACCAAAGCCCCAAAGTCAACAGAAGTCAAACTCAAGTCAACAGTCCATGTTTGACCCGACTCGCCGAGTGCACCCTTGCGACTCGTCGAGTCCATTTATTTTCCTCAGTAGTCTCGCGACAGTCCAACTCAGCTCGTCGAGTAGACCCCTAACTCGTCGATCCATCGCATGATTCAGTTCTTCAGGACAAACCCTAACCAACTCGTCGAGCCGGCTCATCAACTTGGCGAGTTCATTCAGACCAAATGTACATTCAGACGATTTCAATCAGACCAAATGCTAATATATGCCTTTCATGAAGGATTTAGCTCATTAACCCTCATTTGAATGATTAAAGTTGGGATACCTAGACTCTAAGGACCTTAAGAGGTCCTGATATGAGGTTTCCAACCTCAAACCATGTCTCATTCAACTCATAGATTCAAAAGGATGGAAGCAAAGCCCTAGAACTCCCAAAATGTGATCTAGTACAAGGAATGAACAAGATGAGGACTTTGTACCTTCTTTTAGCAGCTGAAACACTCAATACCACAAATCCACTACCTTCCTTTGTTCCCCATCATGAAGCTCTTCATCCTTCTTCATAGAAATGCACCAAGATTGCCCAAAATGATCACACACTCACTTCACCAAGGTTAGAACGGTTTAAGGGTTTCTCTCAGGCTCTCAAGGGAAAGTGTGGCGCAAATGAAGGCCATAAGGGCCTTTAAATAAGTCACAAACCTGGACAATGAGGGTTCGTCTGCCCAGTACCTACTCGGTGAGTCCCTCCTCTGACTCGTCGAGTCCACTCATTTAATCCGCGCGATCAACTTCACTCGACTCGGCGACTTGGTCCCTCAACTCGTCGAATCTCTCCTTCAATCTAAAGATTAACATACACAATAATGTTCCTGAAAATTCGGATGTTACACGAGAAGTCGTGAGCAGTATGTCCATGTCCATGGCAGTTAGCTGACCTTCTGGTTAGCCGCTTGACGGTGACGTTTCTGAGAAACCATGGTTCTTCAATTCCAACATAAAGTGAATTAGCAACCAACAGTCGATGACGATGTTCTACGCTAATCGTTGGGAAATTCATCTATTTCCCAAAAATCAAAATGCTTCGACAAGAAAATCCCAATTTACGTGTGCCCCTAACCCTAACCGTCGCAGGTACAACCACCAGTGAACCTGGTAAGAAAACTAGCTTTGAATTTCAGAAACAAATTATAGACACTAAGCCGAATACAGAGATAGTAGAAGGAGAAAGAATCAATCGAAAGAGCCGGGTAAATCCCTTGAAAATTTGTTGCAGATCCATATCAAAAGTTGAGCGGAATCGAGGTAGTGAATTGAAATGAAAAATCGATGGAAAGAAATCGATGTTGAGGCTTTTTAGGAAGTGAATATAATTTGGGTGGAAGTAACCTATTGGTTAAGTTCGGTAGTGGTAAAGCTTGATCATCCTAAAACAACATTAAAAAGCCATGTATCAACTCAATTGGTTATCCAACATTGACCATCCATTGACCGTTAAATAGTCAAAGGCAAATTAAACTAAAAAAAAAAACGAAATTTAACAAATTATAATAAATATTGATGCATTTTTAGTACAGAATAGAGAAACACTTGAATTTAGCTCATATATATATATATATATATATATATATATATATATATATATATATATATATATATATATATATATATATATATATATTGGTAATATTCTAGTATGACTAATTTTACTAGGTTATAAGTTTATATCAAATTCATAAAGGGTGCATATCTGATGAAGTGTTAGTCCATTTATGTTGTGATATATATATATATATATATATATATATATATATATATATATATATATATATATATATATATATATATATCACAACATAAATGGACAAACACTTCATCAGATATGCACCCTTTATGAATTTGATATAAACTTATAACCTAGTAAAATTAGTCATACGAGAATATTACCAACATAAAAAATCCGTGGCTATTATATATATATATATATATATATATATATATATATATATATATATATATATATATATCACAACATAAATGGACTAACACTTCATCAGATATGCACCCTTTATGAATTTGATATAAACTTATAACCTAGTAAAATTAGTCATACGAGAATATTACCAACATAAAAAATCCGTGGCTATTAGTCACAAATGGCAGTAGATCTACAAAATCTAATACCAGATTTCTAAAAACATTATTTTTATGTACGTTGGATAGGTGACACTGGATAATCATATAACTTAGCAATATTATATATAAATTAATAAAGAAATTAAGGTTGTTTTTTACGCAAAACAACTATGTAGTTAATATTAAAAAAAACTACTTATGCTATTTTTTGATATAACTACTGAAAACTAGCTGAAAAACTCTTTGTTATCATATAAGCTATTTGATAAAAAAAACATTTAATAAAAAATAATTGATAAACTAGATAGAAGATATTAAATGATATAAAAGGGAACTTCAAATAATAAGTATTTTTTAAATAACTAATGGTTTGTTTAGAAAATTTAAAAGAATTACTAAAGAGCTAGACTAAGTAGGTTTTATTTAAAAAGCTAATTTATAAATTATATTTTTGTTTGTAAAACATGATATTAGAAGAACTCAAAAAATATATTAATTTAAGTTGTGATGCGGTTACTTGTGACGCAATAAACGTAACCCAAATAAACATAACCCAAGATTAGTTTTTTTTGAAGTTTTTTAAATTTTTTTCTAAATATACCTTTAATTAATTATAAAATATATAATCTGCTAAATGTCCAACTATGACATCTTATATTTTAAAGCTAGTTTAGCAACAAATTTTTACCACATTTTATTTGTTTGTTTATAAATTTACAACTAGTTTTTTTAGGTTACAAATTGTTTTTTAAAAATCATGTAGTTTTTTTAGCTAACAATTAGTTTTTAGTTAATACGTCAATTATAACTTAAATTGTATGCAAAATCAACTGACAATAAAATTTGTTAAAAGTGAATCGTTTGATGACCAACGATAAATATCTTAAATTAAAATTATTATTACTTTGAGACCCTTATATAAGCCGTCGCTAACTATCATTATTACTATTATAAAAATACCAAAAAAGTATAAAAATATCATTGTGGTTTTAAACTTTTTTTTAGTAAAGGCAAGTTGAGCTTTATACCAAAGTGGTGTATTATAAAAAAATAATACTTACCGAAATGGTATGTTTTTAAGAATATTTACCCTTTAGGGTTAAATTCTATGCTAAATGAAAACAAAAATAGTCCCTTAATGAATATTTTTTGCATGGTCCATTTGGAACAAACCTTGCATGTTATTAGTCCTTATGTTGGACGTCCGTCTATTCTGTGGTTACCATGCCCCATTTGCCTTGCTCATGAGGGAATTTTTGTCATTTCATTTAGGTTTACATGTAATACTTCTTTAATCGATCTCCTCTTATTCAAAAGTGTATATGAAGCTGAAAAACAATGTGAACTAGACAAAGCTCAAGAAATCGAAGTCGCGGAATGGTGATTTGCCCTTGTAGAAGCAGCGATCTTGTGATCGTCACATCTTGGTCGAATCATAACTCGGAAGGAGATTTTTGTCTTTCCTTTGCAATGGGAGCAAGTATGGTTGGATTGGATGGTACGATGAACCCATGTGCCCTATATTAGTGGATGTTATAACAGGGTTACTGAGGTCTATGATGTGACAACTATAGAAATTAGGTCATCGTTAAACCAACATTGTTAAATACACAGTTGTAATAGACCTAACATGTAATAAAGTCACGGTTTTGCTTTTTATAAAGTTTTATAATTTGAAATACATCCATAATATCAATCATGTCTCGGATTGATATGAATCCCTAATAAATGAGAGTTTCATTTTATATAAGGAATACTTTAATGTATATGGTTGAAATAGATACATGTATTAGACATTATTATGTGGTATCAATAGGTTGATCATCTAGTCCATGAAAATAGGAAAATTTCGACTTAAAGAACGGCGAAAACGGAGCTTGTATGCAAAAGATATGACTATTTTAAAAATATTTACAACCAGGTAATAACTCACCGCCTGATACGTGTCAAAACCCGAATTCAATTGAAAAATGAGACTTCATTGGAAATGAATTTTCATTCCCTAAAAATTTTCACATGAGTCTCATTCAGTTTAGGAAATTATGATGCTCCTAACTTTTTATGTCCAAAAATACCCCGAGCTGTTGGGGATAGGGTTGAACAACCAAAAGTTTGCTTTCTTCCCTAAGTGATCTTCCTATAACATATAGATTCTTTTGTGGGTTGTGTATCAAAAAGTTAGTTATATACTGAGAATCAAGTTTCGATGTAGTATTTGATGCAAGAGCTAATTGTTCCGTTACGCGTCATTTCGACTCTTTTAAGAAGAGAAAGTTCGCGAGTGTAAACGGATAAATTTCGAAAAACACATTCAAATGCTTAGTAAGGATAGCTGCGCTATTTCTTTGAGACTCGAAATCGAACCATTTTTCTTACAAAAATGTCAAATAATTGATTTACATATCGAAAATGTCGTCTCTAAAAATTTCCTGAAAGCGTGTCACCTGGGTCAGATAAGCATAAAAAGCTAGGATTGATTTGGATCGTTAGATCGCTTTCATTCTCAGTGCTTAGACCGGGAAAAGTTTTAGTATAAATGTGCGAAAAACACTTTCAACTGCTTAGTAAGGTTAGTCGCCTCTCTCTCCCTCTAGGTCATCGGAACCACCATGAGCCACCACCGTCCACCTTCTTCCGCCTCACCGAAAAACCAAGAATTGTCGGAAGAGACCGGTTGCTAGCCTATTTCTCCATTCAAGCAGTCGATGAAGCTCTCTACGACCAGTAGCTGCCGACCATTCATCTCCGACCATCCTTGCATCGCCGATAGCCGCTGCCAGTCGCCATCTACCGCTATCGATGACATTTTCCGGCAATTTTTTCGGCCAGATTCTCGGCAAATTCCAGTCAAGTCACTATTCATTGCCGGTCAAGATTACTAATCATCAGTCAAGGTTACTTTTCACTAAAGGATGTAGCTATTAATTTATTGATTTTCGTAATCTCTTCGGTTTCTCGACAACTAACCTCACAAGTGAGTGTTACATCCCTATTGAAAGTCTTTTATCATTTTTAGGGGGAGGGGTGGGAATACATGCAATAAATGTTTATTTTTTTATTAGGATTATAGAAATGTTATTAAATGTATATCAGGAATCCGTTAAACAAATGATATAATTGGTTTTTATTGTAATAATTGTTCTTTCAATACCCAATACAATAGTCTTATTATGGAAAACCGAATCAAAGAATTTTTGTAATAGGATAGATTATTTTCGGAATTATAACTAAACACTTGTTACTAAAACTAGGGTTATTAAAATACTTTAAATTCATGTCAGCCTTTTATTCATCAACGTAAGTATCAATATACTTAGAAAGACCTTTGGCTTATAACCATTAATTAAAAGAGTGGATAAATTATGTATAGATCTGTACGGGATGACAACCTACCTACGGTTGCTAGCTACAACATGGACGGTCGAGTCACATTGGATATTAATTGCCTTTTTACAATTTGATGCCATGATGAATTGTTAGGAGAGGCATATAAGTCTGAACAAGCTCAGTTATAGCATTCACAGTTAATGGAATATGTATATTAAACTTGAAATACCTATAATATATAAAGGAATATAGGAAACTTGAAAATGCCTATAAGGAATATCTTTTTATCAGGAACATAGTTATAAAAGTCAGGATAATAAAGATACATTTATATATAAGATATTAATCTATCTATATATCCAAATGATGCTTTTCGGTCTTGAAAAATATACACCAACTCTAATATAGCTATACTTAAGGGAGAAAGTATTTTTTGTTCACTATTACAAACTTGTGAACTAACCAACTTTTTAGTTCACACCCTTTCAAAAATGCATGTATTCTCATGAGGTTAAACTATTGGAAGATATACGACAAGGAGGATCATGGGATTGTAGTTATATTTTATTTTTCATTATTTCCTTTGTTGCTTATCTGTTAAGACTTGTTTTGTTCCTTTCACTTTCTGGTATTGTAACCTAATTATTTCAATGAATAAAAGTATCTATTTACTACATCATTGTTGTACGTTTAATATATGCTTTTTACTGTGATCGATGATGTCGTCTCACCTCTCGGTGTTTCCGCCTCCGGTTGGAGGTGCGGTAGATTGGTATTAGAGCTAGTAGCTATAGCGAACTCGTATCTTCTTGGAAGAATACAACTATATCTTAGGCATATCTGTCTCGAGAAGGATTTATTCTTAAACCTATGTCTCAACTCTCAGACTTAATAATCCTTGAAGTATGAAAAGAAACAAATAAAATACATAAACTTCAGATATAGAGTTATATAACGCCCAGTCCCTCGATGAGAACACAAATCAATATTTATGGTCAAATACACGGTCTAAAGTTAGTTTGAATAAGTCGATCCATAACAAAACCTAGGTGTGCGCCTAAGTTTTATTATGGCCCGACTAATGAACAACTAAACTTTGAATACTGTATTTTTCTAAACTAAATGCTTGAGAGTTCATCAAGGAAGGAAGATTTTATAACAAATTACATACTTTTAGATCATGGGGGAATTCGATAAAATGATTAAAATACTTACATTTTATTGATTTAAAATATTCTAATAAAGGAACTGGATAATTTTTAGATTTGAGTATTAATTTAATATTCAAATCAGGGTAATATATGGTTTCCTTTTATCACTATATAAAGGGCCCTAACCCTATAGATTTTGCCCACTCGTCCTCATAAGAAGCTTGGATGAATTTTTGCCTCCCTCTTCCTCTCAACATAATATCCTTCTTTCTTGTGTTCGGTGTGAACCACTAGAGGCACGATATTTGTGGTTCTTGCTTCCAAAGCTTCTACAAGTCAAGGATTAATTGTTATTTTCTACAATAACAATGAGCTATGTAATCCTAAATCCTTTTATGTGTTTTTCGAAAATTACCTAGGGTTTCTAGGGTTCTTATTTTGATGTTCATAGTTATAGGTTAAATAGAGAAAACATGGATCTTGTTTTAGGTTACATGCACACTTAAGAGTTTTAAGTTGTTTTATTATTCCTAAAACCCATCAGTGGTACGAGAGTGTTTGGTTTGTTTTGAATTGAATTTTCTTTGAATTTGATCAAATTAGGGTTTATGGAAATTAAACCCTAAAAGGCCTAAAGTTTGAAATTAAGGTTAAGGTTTTCAAACCCTAACCTTGCCCCCCCCCCCCCCCCCCTTATGTTTTCGAAATTAGGGCTAGAATTTTGATACCCTAGCCTTCCTCCCTAAGCAAATTATCAAAACTAATATTAGTTGGTTAGGGTTTCCTAAACTTTTGTTAATTATTATTTTAATTGTTTAAAAGGGATAATTGAAATTTTTTTTCATAAATCCTATACCCTAATTTTCAAAAGTTAGAGGTTAAGGATTATGATTAAATTAATTGATTAATATAATTGGATAATCTTTATTTGATTTAATATAATTAATTAAATGTTAACTAATAGATAATTACCAAATCATTTGGTTTATTTTTAAAATTAAATTAATTATTTAATTTTCGAATTTTAACTATAAACCTAGTATTTTGAAAATGTTTTAAAATACACCTTATAATATATGTTAAATTAAAAGTTTAATTATTAATACATGTATAAGGGACGTATAAAGAATCTGTTGGGTTTTGTATACTACAACATCTTATGGTGCACATACAACCCTAAATGCTTTGATCTATGTTTTCTTTAATTATACATGCAATATTGTTTCCAAAGAATTAAGCCTAAAACTAGGATACAATTGACATAAACAATATAAAATACTAGTTAAGAGTTTAACTCTTTATGTACCTTGTAGAACTTGTTGTACTTGGCCTTTAAGAACTTAGCACCCTAAGTGTGATGCCCCAAACGGTTCACAACACACCTAGGACAAAGGAGAACTTGAGACAGATGTTACTAGCTCCAAAATCGGCTCTAATGAACTCCAAGAACTCTAGTTGATGATTTTGGGTGCTAAGGGAGTCCTTTTATAGTGTGGTAAAGTCTAGGGTTACACCCATGCATACCCTAATGCCCATGACCTTACATATTACTTAGGCTCCATGGGTTAAACCTCCATGGACTATCCATGCACTACCATATTGGTTTAGCCCACCCTAAATAACAATTAGCCCGCAATATAAGAATCATTGATTTACCAAATCAATCCTCATATATTTAATTAGTCTCTTTTGATCACATAATTAATTCCAAATTAATTCTTGATCATAACTAATTAAATAATATGATTTCATATTAATATATTAGAACTTATAATATATTAATAAATCATCAATAACCTCTTACTTAAGTATCCATCCTATCAAATTTTCCTGGTGATATGCAACTCGAAATGGACCATGCTACTCTCGGGCCATGTATATACCAATTATGGTTATGGACTTAGACACCTAATCAAATAGACTTTTCCTATAAAATGGTAGTTGAATGAGTGTCAACTCTCACCCACCGTTTCCTTGATTAGTGGAGGGTCGTTAGCCAAACGGGTTTGCTAGGACAATTAATTCTCATTAACAGTATAATTCTACTAAATGTAAATAATTTTTTTTTCAAAAATCCCAATCTTAGTTACTTTAGAAAAAACTGTGAATTTGTATGCTAACCCATGAAATTGCACATTACACTTTATAAGTCGTTAGTGTAGCATGTGTGGTTAACCAACACACTAATGGGACTAATAAAGAGTGGTAATGGATATCTCATAAATTATCATTTTTAATGGAGCATGTCTGGTTTACCTACTCATCAATTGGGATGATAAATGACAATGAGGTTACCAAACGCGTTTACATGGTTATTCACATCTTGTTTCTGATCCTCGGTTTTCCAATCACAAATAGAAGAGCATAATATGATATTAAACATGCCATTGAATAGTTTTCATGAATCTCAAAAGATATAGGAATTTCATCAAAACTTAATTTCCTTTTAAAATTTAATTTATGTTTGTGGAATTCGTGAATCGTCATTTACCTACCTTTATAAAATTTACAATTTGATTACGGCTTCCCTTTTCTATGTTGTGAATTTTTATTTGGATCCTAGCCTTAATATTTAATTTTGGGTTGCTATATTAAGTATTATTCTCATCTAAGTAAAACTACCTTCTGTTTACAAATGTCTACTTCAGATGATGCTTCTGGTTCCTCCTCCTCCCATAACTTTTCATTATTGAACATATGCTCGAAGGTGCCATTGGATGGAACCAATTTCAATGATTGGATGCGCAACATTAAGAAGTCCCTTCCTTTCGAGGACAAAGAGTATGTCCTTGAGAAAGAACTAAATGAGATTGACGAAGAGAAGGCTAGTCCTGAAGAATAAGCCGCCTATAAGAAACACTACAATGATGCAAAAAAGTTGCTTGCATCATTGTAGCCACTATAAATCCTGAGTTGCAAAGATTCTATGAGGATTACTAGCCGTACGAGATGAACAAGGACCATATGGAAAAGTACCATAAGCGAGCTCAGCAAGAAAAGTATGAGGTGGTAAATGTTGGATAAGGTGTCTAAGTCCATAACTATTTCTGGTATGTACTTGACCCAACCCGGCATGGTCCATTTGGGTTGCATGGCACCATGCAATTGGATAGACTAAATGAGAGAAATAACACTTGTGGTTTATTAATATATTATAAGTTCTAATATATTAATAATATTATTTAATTAGGTTGATCAAGAATTAATTTTATAATTAATTAAGTGATCAAAAGATAACTAATTAAATATATGGGTTGATTATGTAAATCATCCATAACTTGTATAGTGGGCTAAAAGGCTTCATGGATAATCAAGTTGGGTTGAACCCATTGGATGCTCTATGGGAGTTACAGACCCATGGGTCATGGAAATGAAGAGTCATGACACATTAGGGTTTACATGGTGTAACCCTAAATGTTTCAACACTATATAAAGCTCATGTTTCTCCCAAAATCGGCTATGACATGCATGTTTGAGGGCCAGAGCCGATTTTTGAGTGTTACACTTTCTACCCAAGTTTACTCCATAGCATTTGGTGTTGTGTGAAGCATTTGAGGCATCACACTTGGGGTGCTAGGCTCACAAGGTTTCAATGATCCAAATCAACAACAAGGTATGTAGTTCTATATTTCATTCAAGTTAAAATTGTTCCCCATGTATGCTAGATAGGATCATAACCTTGGAAATAAACTTTGCATGAGAATTAGACAAACATAGATCCAAGGTTATTAGGGTTACATGTACACTTAGGAAGTGTTAGGATGCTCAAATCCCATCAGTGGTATCAGAGCCTAGGCTTGTTTGTTTGTTACTTGATGCAAAATTGTTGAAAAAAGTCGATTTTGTGCAATCTGCCTGATGAACTCGCCAAGTCCATGGGGGACTCGCTGAGTTCATGTGTATCTTCATCCTACTCGCCGAGTAGGTTTGTGCACTCGACGAGTAGGAGCCTCAGAATGCAGATTTTCGACTTTTGATGTTGTAAATGGACTAGAAACATTACCCTAAACTGTTTTGGTGTTATTAAACTTGTTTTAGATGGTGTAATGTTTGTTCTAATCAATTTACAATGGCTAATATCAATTTTTCATGATTATATGTGTTCATATGGTCTTGAAACTTTGATATGGATATTCATGTTCTTGATCTCATGAATTTAGATGATCATAGGAATTACTTGTAACCTACTTGGTAGTTTAATTCTTGGTCATAATGTGTTTTAATGAAGTCCATAACTTGTCCTCAAGTTATGGAAAACCATGAGTCACACTTGAATTAAAACCATTAAAAGAACACAAGAGTTAGAAAAATGAAAAGTCTTCATTTTAATACTCAAGTAACTTCATAAGTTATAAGAAATGAGAAGTTTGAAAGTTTACAAAACTTGCCCTCAAGTTTTGGAACAAGTAAAGTCATATTAAAACTTTAGTTCCAACCCTTTGAATTTTAAAAGTTAAAATTCAACCCTTATACTTATAATATTATAAGTTAATAATATATATATATATATATATATATATATATATATATATATATATATATATATATGTATAAGATCAAAGTCGTCTTACTGCTAGTATGCCTCATTCACGAAGCAAGTCTATAAGGTGGGTATAAGGTTGTTGCCTATAAAATGGCAACTTAATGGGTGTCCACTCTCACCCACCACTTGCTTGACCGGTGGAGGGTCGTTAGCCGAACGGGTAGGACAATGACTTAAAAGTTCTCATTAAAAGTATAATGATTATTATATAGTAACTAAATGTTTTATAAATTCCCAATCTTAGTTACTTTAGGAAAAATGTGAATAAGGTGCTAATCCAAGAAATTACACTTTGCACCTTGTTTAAGTCGTTGGTGGAGCGTGTGTGGTTCACCGGCACACTAAATTGGACTTAAGAAGGGAGGCAAAGGGTGACTTAAGTTTTTTCATGAGGTCGGAAGGAGCGCATGTAGTTTACCGGCACAACGATTAAGTGAAAAAACATTAAGGGTACCAAGTAATTTGCATGGTTACTTCACACCTTGTTTTGTGATCCTCAGTATCCCAGTCACAAAACATGAAGGGCACGCTCGAGATTGAAACATGCCATTGAAAAGTTCAATGAATCTCAAAGAATCTAGGAATTTCTAAAAACCAAATAAAACCTAATAATTTAATATTTCGTTTCATGGTGGAAATTGGTGAATCGTCATTCACCTACCTTTCAAATATGTTATAACTTGGATTACGACATCCCTCTTCTAGGTTATAATATATTGTGATTGGATCCTAGCCTTAATATTACATTTCGGTGTTTTATTAAGGACTATCCCTATATCTAAACTAAACTTATTTCTTCTTTTTAGATGTCTTCCAATAATTCTACTCCTGGCCCAAACCCTACTGGCTCCTTCTCTCTCATGAACCTTTGTGGGAGAGTCATCTTTGATGGATCCAACTTTACTGACTGGATTAGAAACATCAGGATGGTCATTCGTTACGAGAATAAGGAATATGTTCTTGACAAGGAGCTTAAGGTGCCTGAGCCAACTGCTACTCCTGAGGAGCTTGCTGAATATGAGTTTCATGAAAGAGATGCTACAAAAGTGGCATGCATCATGATGGCCACCATGACAGCCGAGCTCCAAAAGTCCTATGGGGACTACTATCCTTTTGAGATGCACCAGGATTTGATGGACCGCTACCATCATAGTGCTCGTCAAGAGCGATATGAAATCATCTCCTCTATGATCACAACCCGAATGAAAAGATGGTGAACCCATCACAAGCCACATGCAGAAAATGCAAAGGTATGTGGATAGATTGATCAAGTTGAATGTGAACTTCCCTGAGGAGTTGGAAATAGATATTATTTTGCACTCCTTACCTTCATGTTATGATCAATTCCGCATGACATACCACATGAATAAGGAGGAAGTTACACTTAGCAAACTTCAGGGACTCCTAAAGACCGCATAATCAGGTCTTAAATGTAAGTCGGTTGTGACCACTCCTACTCCTACTCCAAACACGTCAACTGTCCTGGCAATCGGGAAAGGGAAAGGGAAGAAGAGGAAGAACCCCTCGAAGGGTACCAAGGGGAAGACCCTTAATGGCTCCTCTTCTAGCGGAACCAAGAAAGGTTTCGTTACACCTTCTTCTGATCCCAAAGAGGCTGAATGCTTCTATTGCCATGAAAAGTCGCACTGGAAGCGAAATTGCCCAAAGTACCAGCAAGATTTGAAGGATGGGAAAGTGAAACCCAACCATGCAGGTATTTACACTATATCATCTAATACTTCACTCTATTCTAACTCTTGGGTCCTGATATCGGTTGCGATATTCATATTTGTTCTGAATTATAGACTAAGAAGAAGTGAGAATGTGGAGCATGGAAATATAAACTTGGTCATGGGGAATAGGAAATTTTCACCTGTCACCAAGATTGGAGTTTATACTTTGTTGCTTAGTAGTGGATTTACTTTAGATTTGAATAAGTGTTGTTATTCGCCAGAAATGGCAAGAAATGTTATTTCCTTTCATGCTTTGTATAAACAAGGTTTTACCTTTTCTTTTGATAATGAAATTGGTGGAATGAATGCTTTCTTTAATAATGTGTTTTATTTTAAAGCATTACCTTGTGATGGTGTGTATGAAACTGTATCTGTTGTAGATAATCTAGGAAATAATGTATTGTGTATTGATTCTACTAATGATAATAACTTGGATAAAACATCATTATGGTATTGTCGTCTTGGACATATAAGCAAGAAACGCATAGGCCAACTCCAAAAGGATGGAGTCTTGGAATCATTTGACCTAAAGTCAGATGATAGTTGTGAATCATCCTTACTTGGAAAAATGACAAAGTCACCCTTCACAGGTTCTTGTGCTAGGGGTGAAGGTTTGTTGGATCTTGTACACACAGATGTGTGTGGACCCTTCAAACATGCAACAAGAGATGCTAATCGTTATTATGTGACTTTTACTGTTGATTACAATAGATATGTGTAACACCGTAATTTTCAAAACAATTTTTCGCATTTTATAAAAACATAATTCATTCATTATTCATGAAAACATCATTGTTTAAAACTCAATTCATAACATATATTGATCCCAAGATCTCATAACATAAAAATCCCGTGTGTGTACTGATCAAGTCGGCGCCTTCCCGTAGTCCTCACTCGTACCTGAAACACATAACACTAAACATTGTAAGCACGAAGCTTAGTGAGTTCCCCAAAATACCATACATAACACATATTAGCCACTCGAGGCTATAACTCTGTGGGTCCGTGGATCCTACTCTGTGAACCTTCCGGTTCTAACTTTGTGAACCTTCCGGTTCTAACTCTATGAACCTTCCGGTTCTAACTCTGTAAACATGCACTGCATAAATCACATAGAAATAATGCAGTACAACACATAACATACAAAGCATACAAATACTCTGTCACATAACTCTGATTACCTACTCAAGGTAAATTATAGTGAGAAGACTCACCTAGGATATCTCAGTAAATCTCTGACTCGGTAAACTCTTGTCTAGCCCCTGCCTATTCACATGAAATAAATACTCTAATTAATACAACCCTCAGGGCTAGGCTAATCTCTCTCTATCTATCTCTATATATATCCTCTAGGAAGGGTAAAAGACTATCCTACCCTTCTGATGACTCTAAGGTCCAAACATTGACTAACCCTAAAAGTCAACGAAATCAACGGTCAACCTTGACCAAACTCGTCGAGTACACAACTGTGACTCGGCGAGTCCACACGTGTTCCACACTCTCCTAGTCCTCATTCAACTCACTGAGTCAACCTCAACTCTGCAAATCATCACTGATCACAATCTGTGAAATGTCCCGACCCAACTCGCCGAGTCCGGCTCTTGACTCGGCGAGTACCATCGTGTACCCTATCCTCTAGATTCCCTCTGACTCACCGAGTCGCTTCCCCAACTCAGTGAGTCACCAACTATGTGATTATCGGGAAAACCCTCGCCCTACTCGTCGAGTCGGCTAATGGACTCGGCGAGTTTATGCCATGCTCAAGCTGAACTGACCTCAAAATGAAGTCTTTGAGCCCTAGAATCACTGGATTAGCACCCTCTTTAGCCTCCTCTTGTCTTGGTCCTCTTCTATTTGCAAACACACTAACAAATGATCAAGAAATGACTCCTTTCCTCTCACAAACGCTCTAGCTGACTTAGGGTTTCTCTCTGGGGTCTGGTAGCCGCAAATGACGGCCATAAGGCCCCTTAAATAGGCCCCAAACTGGAGGAATTAGGGTTTCATTAAACAGCGTGGACTCGCCGAGTCCACCCTTGGTAGTTTGGCACAAACAGAAATCATAACTGCCTCAACCCAACCCCCAATCAAACAATCATGTGCACATAAATATCATACGCTAGCTAGCCTGTACAGATAGTCATACAGATCTAACAGATCAGTAACATAACATCATCCTATATACCAGGATACTGACCTAATCGAGCACTAACATAACATCATCCTACATACCAGGATACTGACCTAACCGGTCACTAACATAACATCATCCTATATACCAGGATACTGACCTAACATGTAACTAAGCTTAACATCATTTAATAACCAGGATAATAATCCAAAAGAAAGGCCAACATTGGTGCCTTCGACCCTGTTAGTATAGTGAGGACAACTCACCTCAGAAGTAGCTCATGATGATAATGTCAAACTCTCCAAATACAACTCCAAAATCAATCACCTACATCCACTAATGATCCACTTCCATAAATATCCTAATTACTAAAATGCCCCCAGAAGTTAAATTGGTCAACAGTTGGTCAAAGTAAAGTCAACGGTCAAGGTCAACAGTCCATGTTGACCCAACTCATCGAGTGTAGCTCACTGACTCGTCGAGTTCCTTCAAAACTCAAGAAATCGTGAAAACCCTAGTCGACTCGCCGAGCTTCCAGGCAACTCGTCGAGTCCATACAGTCTCTAGAATATTGGGAAAACCCTAACCAAATCGTCGAGTTACATCTCTACCTTGCCGAGTTCATGCAGAATACAAAAGGCGGGAAACCCCCATTAAACTTGTCGAGTTGACTATGCAACTCGTCGATTTCCTTCAGACAATTTCTCATTCAGATTCTTTTATGTCAAACCAAAGCTCCAAACTGTAGATCTAGGCTCCTCGAGTGTTGTTATCACGTAAAGTTGCTAACTTTACGTGCATGCAAGCCTCGATGAAGCTAAAACACTCATAACTAGCCTTAGAAGAAGGTTTTGGACATGAAGGAGGGCCAAAGCTTGATAAAGCTTGAGGCTTTATGTCCATAGGGGTCTAGTGGAGTCCAAATCTGAAACCATGCCCTTATGACAAGCGCAACTCTGAAAGTGAGTCCATTTTGCACCAAAATGCCCATATTCTCACATCATAAGAGATATAACAAATGGATGGCCAAGGTAAAGACATTTTACCTTCAAATGAAACCCAAGGCGATGTAGATGTTGGATCTATAAGCTTCTTCCCATTCCATGCTTCCTAATCTTCAAGTTTCTTCAACAAATGCACCAAAAACACACTTTTCGCCTCACACACACACACACACTAAAGAATAGGGTCTAGATCGATTAGGGTTTCTTCTAGCACTTAAAAGGCGGTAAAGAGGATGGAGGAAAGGACTTAAGGTCCATTAAATAAGGTGCAAACCCTTAAAATTAAGGTTTTCATGCACAACCTCTACACGTTAAGTTGGGGTCCTCCAACTCGTCGTGTAGGACCCATAAATCACACGGGCTGACTACGTTCGACATGACGAGTTAGGGCCTCCAAATCATTGATTTCCCTCAAGAAGATGAATACAAAGCCTTTAAAAATTTTACATGGGAGTTGGGATGTTATATTTCTCCCCCACTTGATCTATACTTCGTCCTCAAAGTCTGATGCGGTGAACAACTCTGGATAATGCTCCCACATCTGTACCTCCGGCTCCTAATTCCATTCGGATCCCCTCCGATGCTCCCGTTGCACCTTTACCAAATGTACTTCCTTGTTCCGTAGAACCTTCACTTTCCTCTACAGAACGCCCATTATCCTCTCCACATAATTTAAGCACTTGTCGACTTGTATATCATATAATGACACCACTGCCTCCTCATTTAATATGCGTTTCTATAACTGTGAAACATGGATAGTGTTGTGGATCTGACCAAGCTCCTCCAGGATATCTAGTTTATACGCCACCTTGCCAACCATGGCGATGATCCTGAATGGCCTGATGTATCGGGGACCCAGCTTCCTTCTCGTCCTGAAGCGAATCACACCCTTCTATGGTGAGACCTTCAGTAGTACCATGTCACCGACCTGAAACTCCAACTCAGATCGGCGTTGGCCGGCGTAACTGTTCTGTCGACTCTGCGCGGTCTGCAACCGATGTCTGATTTGCTGAATCCTCTCGGTAGTCTGCAGAACTACCTCTGTCTGTCCCATCAACCTGTGACCAATCTCACCCCAACAGACTGGGGCGCGACATCTCCGTCCATAAAACTGCTCATATGGTGGAGCACCAATACTGGAATGAAAGTTGTTGTTGTAGAAGAACTCTTAAAGGGGTAGGTAGGAGTCCTAGATCCCACCAAAGTCAATAGCTCAGGCTCTTAGCATATCCTCCAGAGTCTGTATGGTCTACTTACTCTAGCCTCCTGTCTACGGATAATATGCAATACTGAAGTGCAACCGCATGCCCAGTTCTTCGTGGAACTTCTGCCATATTTAGGAGGTGAACCGAACAACACGGTCTGAGAAAGTAGAGACTGATACCCAATGGCAAGCAATGATCTAGCGGATATATAAGTCGGCTAGCTTCTTGGCCGATGAACTCTCCCATATTGCTAAAAAGTGGGCGCTCTTGGTCAATCGATCCACAATGACCCAAATATCGTCAAAGCCCCTAGCCGTTATTGGTAGCTTGGTGATAATATCCATCGTGATCTGCTCCTATTTCCACATGGGAATCTCCATAGGCTGCAGCTGACCATGCGGCCTCTGATACTTGGCCTTGACCGTTCGATATGTCAAGCACCTCGCAACGTACCATGTGATATCCCTCTTCATGCATGGCTACAAGTAACTCAGTTGCAGATCTCGGTACTGTTGGGTTTTGAGCATTCTAACACTCCTAAGTATACATACAACCCTAAGTACCTGGGATCTATGTTTTCTCTATTATACATGCAAATAAGAACTTTCCAAGGTATTACCCAATCTAGCATACAATACTTGATACTTGGGTAATCAAATGGACAAAATACATATGTTTGTTTGATGTAGCTAGTCTTCATGAAGCTTGAGTGCCTAGTGCCCCAAGTGTGACACCTCAAATGGTTCACACAACACCAAATGCACATGGAATGACTTGAGAGAAAATGGAACACTCCTTGAAATCGTCTAGCACTCATATTCACACACTAGTGCACAATTTCTTGAGCCATGGGATTATTTTATATGGTGGCTATTAGGGTTACACCATGTAACTCATAACTTTTCCCATTCCTTATGCTCCATGGATTTTAACCTCCATGGAGTATCCATGGTTCACCCCATGGACTTAGTCCAACATCAGGAATCTTGGATCACAAGCCCACATATATAAGAATGAATAATTTACACAATCAACCCATATATTTAATTAGTCTCCTTTTGATCACTTAATTAATTCCAAATTAATTCTTGATCAATACTAATTAAATAACATTATTAATTTTGGGTTTTGAGCATTCTAACACTCCTATGTGTACATACAACCCTAAATACCTTGGATCTATGTTTTCTCTATTAAACATACAAATATGAACATCCAAGGTATTATCCTAATCTAGCATACAAAACAATGAATATAACAAGATAGAATACATACCTCTTTGATGTAGAATGTCTTCATTAAGCTTGAGTGCCTTGTGCCTCAAGTGTGACACCTCAAATGGTTCACACAACATCAATTGCTTTTGGAATAACCTTGAGAGAAATGTACACTTCATGAAAATCGGCTAGCCCTCTCTAGAATGATACTAGTGCCCATTTTGGTCAAGAATAAGATTCATATATAGTTAGGGTTACACCATGTAAACCCTAATTGACATGGCCTTTCATTTCCATGATCCATGGGTACAAAAACACCATGGAGCATCCATGAAGCATCATATGGGTTTTTGCCCAACTAGATAATCCATGGAGCATTAGCCCACTATATAAGTATGGACGATTTACACAATCAACCCATATATTTAATTAGTCTTCTTTTGATCACTTAATTAATCCTAGATTAATTCTTGATCAATACTAATTAAATAATCTTATTAATATATTAGAACTTATAATATATTAACCAACCTTAAGTGTTATTTCTCTCATTTTAGTCTATCCAAATGCATGATGCCATGCAACCCAAATGGACCATGTCGGGTCGGGTCAAGTATTACCAATTATAGTTATGGACTTAAACATTAATCCAACAATCTCCCACTTGGATAAGTCTAAAACTATTATTGCGTATGACTTCAAGAACCGACTGGCAATCGTAGCTCTCAAAAGCTTCTGTCGAACTCTGACCTTGCAGATGAACTCTGACCTTTGTCAATGATTTGCCCATTAGATAAGGGATCATATATTCCTTCATTCTAAATATCATATGGACTGAGACATGGATTATAATCATTCTCTCTGTCCATTTTTTGTTTCCTGATTTCCGATTTATGACGACTAACTAATTGAACAAATAAAATCAGTCCTGGCCTGGCCGAGCACTTATATTTGTCATCATGAAATCATTGAGGGGCCCACAGATATAGCTTTTATCCCAAAGGTAAAAGGAATGGATAAACTTCAACTCATATGGTTTGTTCTACTACTTTTTGAACCATACACAAAGGCACATTTTGTAACACCGAGTTACCGAATGTGTTTTCGTGCAATCAATGTAGAACCAACTCATAGTAACAACTCATATCTCTAGGTTTGAAGAATATAAGATATTATCGTCTCATGATCACTAGTGATAAAATCCATGAAGTGATTCCAATGAGCGCAGGTTGAATCCAATACTCATAACTTATGAGCACTCATGAGTGTTGTAGCCCTTTTCCCAACATCTTAGACCACTACAAGCCAACCCATGACAGTCTTAATTCATATCTACTTCCAACATATGACCGACTATGGATGCTTTGAATAACTTAGTCATTCCGGAAGAATAACCTAGTTTATTCTGGAAGTCAAAACATGCAAAATGAAACACAAGAATAATTGAATCCAATATGGTATCAAAACCTATGAAAATAAATAAAACACCTTTTATTTATCACCATATGATTACACATTATTCATTGTATACTGTTTCAGCTATCAACTTTATTCTTGAATTTAAAACAATAGTTGTCCCATGCTCCAAGCATGTACACTATGTTTTCTAAACACTAGTCATGCCATACACCAAGTATGCATACTATGTTTGTCTATGATCTTTACTTTGTGAAATAGATCAATTGAACATAACTCTAATGATCCTATTTTCATAGTCCCAATGAGCGCAGGTTGAATCCAATACTCATAACTTATGAGCACTCATGAGTGTTGTAGCCCTTTTCCCAACATCTTAGACCACTACAAGCCAACCCATGACAGTCTTAATTCATATCTACTTCCAACATATGACCGACTGTGGATGCTTTGAATAACTTAGTCATTCCGGAAGAATAACCTAGTTTATTCTGGAAGTCAAAACATGCAAAATGAAACACAAGAATAATTGAATCCAATATGGTATCAAAACCTATGAAAATAAATAAAACACCTTTTATTTATCACCATATGATTACATATTATTCATTGTATACTGTTTCAGCTATCAACTTTATTCTTGAATTTAAAACAATAGTTGTCCCATGCTCCAAGCATGTACACTATGTTTTCTAAACACTAGTCATGCCATACACCAAGTATGCATACTATGTTTGTCTATGATCTTTACTTTGTGAAATAGATCAATTGAACATAACTCTAATGATCCTATTTTCATAGTCCCAATGAGCGCAGGTTGAATCCAATACTCATAACTTATGAGCACTCATGAGTGTTGTAGCCCTTTTCCCAACATCTTAGACCACTACAAGCCAACCCATGACAGTCTTAATTCATATCTACTTCCAACATATGACCGACTGTGGATGCTTTGAATAACTTAGTCATTCCGGAAGAATAACCTAGTTTATTCTGGAAGTCAAAACATGCAAAATGAAACACAAGAATAATTGAATCCAATATGGTATCAAAACCTATGAAAATAAATAAAACACCTTTTATTTATCACCATATGATTACACATTATTCATTGTATACTGTTTCAGCTATCAACTTTATTCTTGAATTTAAAACAATAGTTGTCCCATGCTCCAAGCATGTACACTATGTTTTCTAAACACTAGTCATGCCATACACCAAGTATGCATACTATGTTTGTCTATGATCTTTACTTTGTGAAATAGATCAATTGAACATAACTCCAATGATCCTATTTTCATAGTCCCAAATCCTTACTGCAAATTCAAGAATTTCAAATTCATGCCATTTACAGAAATCCGTTAGATTCTAAACTTATATGCATTGACCCTCTTGTAATCATTATGCACAAAGTCAGAAAGACTCGACAACAACCATTATAGAGCTTTCCAAAGGAGATCAGCTCCTTGGAAACATCCTTCTTGCATTAAGTTTCCTAATCTTACATAGATTGAATAATTTCTAACTTTGAAACAATTCCATATTCCATTTAGACTATCACTTCTGAACAAGAGTTGCCTCCTTATAGAATATGTCAATATGGCCCTTCCAGAATTATCACTATACTTCTAACTGTCCTTGAGCACCCAATCTTTGGTAAACCTTAGATTGTCCTCGACAAATGTTTAATCCTTTTAGTCATATCAAATTCTAGACCTTTTCCCTTCTTAATGCCCCAGGCATTTAGAAAATTTTATAAAGGATGAATATAGCACATGTAATCGATCCTATATCCGAAGCATATGGGACACGATTCATGATGTCTCGCATAAGGACTAAACCAGTCTTTTGCTATAACATTTCCATTTCAATTTGCCAAGTTATCATAATTCCGATTATGAAAAGGGATGTCGTAATCATAATTGAATTTTAGAACGCAAATAATGGACCCATATATAGAATTTCCTTATGTTGAGCCATTCCAACATGAAATTCATATATATATATATATATATATATATATATATATATATATATATATATATATATATATATATATATATATCCTTGACTAAATATGATTAAAACCTCAATCTAAGCTTATAGATTTGTGATGAAGTATAATTTCCTCTCCCTGAATTATAGCAAAACAACTTTTTCCCAATTCAAACCTTTTGTTTTCTATAATTAACATAGTTAACTTGCAATACTTATTATAATTATCATGCTCCCACTAACATGATGATTATTAGCATAACACTTATGCTCCCCCTAGCTTTAACATGTACTCCAAAATCAGTTGGACTTCTAGAAATCAATACTTTATTGACTTTCTTACCAAAGTTTAGATTTCTGATACTAGATTGTTTTGATAAAACATTATCAATATCATACACCTTATCTTAGATAGCTCACAGGTGTGTCTAAACAAGTTTAAGAACTATGAAAAGGGATGCCGTAATCATAGTCTCAATTTTTTAGACCTTTGTCACTTCTCACAAGTCCATGTTAGTGTGCCGGTTAACCACACAGCTCCACTAACGACTTTGAGAATGCAAATATCACAATTGCTATCTAGCTAAAATCTACTTAGTGAAAGTGTTTCCTCACCATAATTTTCATGAATCGTAGAGAAACCTTATGACACTTAGATTTAATGGTGTATGTGTTCTTATCCATGTGAATTGTCAAAACCATAGTCACAAGAAAAGGTTAATGACAAATCCAAACTCATATGGACCGAACTCAATCTGAATTCCTTGCCACCTAGCAGCTCAAGGGCCTACCATTGCTTCCAATTTGTTGTGCAACCAATTGAGAACTCTAAGAACTCATATGCAAAGCTATCCTTAATTGGAATGGGCACAGAATATGTCAACACGATAGGTTATGAACCTCAAGTCGTGTGCTAGTGAAGAACTTCAGGTTCTATTCTTGGTTAGTTCTTGAGACTTTAGAGACCATTAAGACTCCCACTGTCCTCTTGACATATAAGACTTTCTTGTCAGTTATTCAAGAGATAGTGTGGATTCTAATCAAGACAAACACTTCACAAAAACTGGCCTAAGTTGGTCTTTGTTTTATACAAAACATCACAACTTACCAATTTCAAATATACAAGAGTTGAAAACTTTTACTCTTACATTTGACAAGTGTTTTAAACCTTCTTTAAGACATGTCACTCAAGTTACAATATTAGAGTATAACTCTAAGAATTGTTTTGGAATGAAGTATGAATCATCTTCTTGATTTAAGCACTTCAACAATTCATAACCCCTCTTCTTAACTATCAGAATGCACTTAGAGGATGAATTGTGATAAGGTCTGTTAATCATTAAAATGATAACATGATACTAAATTACTCTCCCATCTTTTCAGATTTGAGAAACTTTTATCTTTCTGCCTAAGTTGATTCTTCTTATTCGCTCTGCCATACATTGGAACGTTTTCCGATGTCTCAGAGTTACACTTAAGCTTGTAAGTATAACCATATTTACTGAGCTTTAGTAAATTATGATGGATAATTTTATCTATCTTTTGTGGTGGACTTAGCCAGTGCACAAGAATGTGTACTCGATCCCTTAGTCCTTTACATGACTTACACATCCATGTGAACAAATAATTAGTCTTATTTTTCCAATACTTGAAAGTTCTCATTCATCATGTTATACAACTTGCATGATTATAAGTTTCTATCGAACTGAAACTTGGGTGACGAGAATCTTTCCGTATTTGGTAAATTTAGACATTACCACAAATGAAAGAATTAAATTCATATTTCCACTCTTGCTTTTAATGGAATCATATAAGCAACAATTTTCCACAAACGCCATTGTAAGGATACATAAAATAAATAAAATCAAAAATTTCCTTTTATTTTAAAACTTTGCGGAAGAACTTATCCTTACAATCCATATGAAAACTTGTTGTTATCTATTCCTAAGCAATATCTCATAACTCCTAAGAAGTAGCTCAAGAATCCGATCTTCAAACTATGCGATAGAAATCCATCTACGCGATCAAATTCAACATATTCTTTCTTTAAGTTTCTTCAGTTCTCTTTGATTCTTAAAACATCAACATGTGACCCAATCACATCATGTATCAAGAATCTTATAATAGAAACTTAGCAGAGTTAGATAGTGGACTTTACCTGAAGTAGAGTCAAACTTATTGACTTTAACCTCCTTAGGTAAATTTGGCAGCTTTGCAACTAATGCCCCTTCCTTTGGCAATATAAACATATGGACCCTTTGGTAATGGTACACGGGACTATCACAAACTTAGCTTTTCTCTTTACCATTTGGTCAACCGAGTTGACTATGGCCGATCCCTTTCCATTGGGAAGAAAGAGCTTTACTGGATATCCAATGTCATCATTGTCAATTTCCATAAAGTCTTAGGATGTTGATCTTAGCAAATACATAAGATCATTAAGGGTCTTGTCATAGTCTGTTTCATAGGAGTCCCAAAGGAGCTCACTATGTGACTTAGAAAGTGATTGAACCACCAACTTTCTCAAGACTTTGACACCCAGCTCTCCCGGCTTGTCAATATGTGACCACGTCTCCAAGATGTGATCACACCTAGACCTTGCCTTGCCAATAGGGCTTGAGTGACCTTGAACTTGTGGGTTAGGGAGAATAATTGGAGGAGGTGAAAGAAGTATGATTTCCATGGGAGATCATCTTCATTTAGGAAAGCTTGTTCCAAGAGATTTGGAAAGATCATAAATGTCTAAACCAGACATCTTTTGGGAGATATTCAAGATAGTTGATCTAAAGTCCTTAATATGACACCCAATATGAAATATTAAGGCTAGGACCCAACAATCTATTTTATTACTTAGAAGAGGGATGCCATAATCCAAGCAATAAAATATATGAAGGTAGGTGAATGACGATTCACTAATTTCCACCAAGATAAACGAAATGTGTTATTAGGTTTTAATTTGATTTGAAACTCCTAGATTTTTTGAGATTCATTGAGCTGTTCAATGGCATGTTTCAATCTCGAGTGTGCCCTTCAAGTTTTGTGATTGGGATGCCGAGGATCAAAAAACAAGGTGTGAAGTAACCATGCAAATTACTTGGTACCCTTAAGTGTTTACCCCTCAATCGATGTGCTGGTTAACCACACACGCTCCATCGATACTATGATAAACATTAAGTTACCCTTTGCCTACCATGTTAAATACGAGTTAGTGTGTCGGTTAACCACACACGCTCCACTAACCGACTTAAACAAAGTGCAAAGTGTAATTTTATGGATTAGCACATTATTCACATTTTCCTAAGTAACTAAGATTGGGTATTAATAAAAGGTTTAGTTACTTAGTATTTATCGTTAATACTTTTAATGAAGGGAGAATTATAGTCCTGTCAAACCCGTTCGGCTAAGGACCCTCCACCGGTCTAGGAAGCGGTGGGTGAGAGTGGACACCCATTAAACTGCCATTTTATAGGCAGTAACCTTATACCCCCCTTATAGACCGGCTTCGTGAATGAGGCCTACTAATGGTAAGACTGACTTTACTCTTATACATATATATAAATATTATTAACTTATAATATTATAAAGTATAAGGGTTGAATTTTAACTTCTAAAATTCTAAGGGCTAATTTGGAATTAAAGTATTCATAAGAGAAAACTTTTCACATTCCAAAACTTGAGGGCAAGTTTTGAAACTATTCAAAACTAATTAAATCCATAACTTATGTGTTTAAAGTAGTTTTAATTAAAAAAAACTCTTCAAGTTCCATAACTTGAGGACAAGTTATGGAAGACTTTAAATTATTAAAGAATGTAACTTTTTCTTTATTTTGTAACTTATGGAATTAGTTAAGGTTACATATTTTATTACTTAATGAAGTGACTCTTGAACCTCTATAACTTGAGGACAAGACTTTTCATTTTTTTTGTAACCTTTGCCAACTTTTATGAGTTTTATGAAACTTAAATGTGACTTTTCATATAACTTGAGGACAAGTTACAAAACACATTTTAGAATCAACTCTTAGATTAATTTGGATTGAAAACAATAATTTCACATCACTTTCTATTAATCTAAGCAACTCATAAGAACAAGATAATTCAAATCAAACTTTTTCATATAATTAGCCTAATCACTAAACTAATTCAAAACATGAATCTATTGAAAATTATCTTTGAAATTGGATTAGCATGAACATTACCACATCAAAAACAAGTTTATAAGTTCAAAAACTACTTAGGGTAATGTTCCTAGTCCATTTCTAGCCAAAAAAAGTCGAATTTATGTTGTCTGGGGGTCCAACTCGTCGAGTGCACGAACCAACTCGGCGAGTTGGATGCTTTTTTCCTTGGACTCGGCGAGTCCATTCATGGACTCGGCGAGTGTGCTGGGCAGACAGCATCAAAACTCAATTTTTCAGCTACTTATGCAAGTATAACAAGAAAACAAGCCTAAGCTCTGATACCACTGTTGGTTTTTGAGCATTCTAACACTCCTAAGTGTACATGCAACCCTAAATACCTTGGATCTATGTTTTCTTTGTTATACATACAAATATGAACATCCAAGGTATTATCATAATCTAGCATACAAAACAATGAATATAACAAGATAGAATACATACCTCTTTGATGTAGAATGTCTTCATAAAGCTTTAGTGCCTAGTGCCTCAAGTGTGACACCTCAAATGGTTCACACAACATCAATTGCTTTTGGAATAACATTGAGATAAATGTACACTTCATGAAAATCGGCTAGCCCTCTCTAGAATGATACTAGTGCCCATTTTGGTCAAGAATAAGATGCATATATAGTTAGGGTTACACCATGTAAACCCTAATTGACATGGCCTTTTATTTCCATGATCCATGGGTACAAAAACACCATGGAACATCCATGAAGCATCATATGGTTTTAGCCCAACTAGATAATCCATGGAGCATTAGCCCACTATATAAGTATGGATGATTTACACAATCAACACATATATTTAATTAGTCTTCTTTTGATCACTTAATTAGTCCTAGATTAATTCTTGATCAATACTAATTAAATAATCTTATTAATATATTAGAACTTATAATATATTAACCAACCTTAAGTGTTATTTCTCTCATTTTAGTCTATCCAAATGCATGATGCCATGCAACTGAAATGGACCATGCCGGGTCGGGTCAAGTCTTACCAATTATAGTTATGGACTTAGACATTAATCCAACAATTAATATATTAGAACTTATAATATATTAACAAACCTTAAGTGTTATTTCTCTCATTATACTCTATCCAAATGCTTGATGCCATGCGACCCAAATAGACCATGCCGGATCAGGTCAAGTCTTACCAATTATATTTATGGACTTAGACTTTAATCCAACAGTCTCCCACTTGGATAAGTCTAAAACTATTATTGTGTATGACTTCAAGAATCGACTGGCAATCGTAGCTCTCAAAAGCTTCTGTCGAACTCTGACCTTGTCGATGAAATCTGACCTTTGTCAAGGACTTGTCCATTAGATAAGTGATCATATATTTCTCCATTCTAGATATCATATGGAGTGAGAAATGGATTAAAATCATTCTCTCTGTCCATTTGTTGCTTCCCGATTTCTGATTCATGATGACTGACTGATTGAACAAATCAAATCAGTCATGGCTTGGCCAAGCACTCACATGTATTATCATTAAATCATCGAGGGGCCCACATATATCGCTTTTATCCCGAAGGTAAAAGGAATGGATAAACTTCGACTCATATGGCTTGTTCTACTACTTGTTTAATCTTACACAATGGCACGTTTTATAACACCGAGTTACCGAATGCGTTTTCGTGCAATCAATGTACATCCAACTCATAGTAACAACTTATATCTCTAGATTTGAAGAATATAAGATATTATCGTCTCATGATCACTCGTGATAAAATCCATGAAGTGATTCCAATGAGCGCGGGTTGAATCCAATACTCAGAACTTATGAGCACTCATGAGTGTTGTAGCCCAACTTGGACCTCTACAAGCCAACCCATGACAATCTTGATTCATATCTACTTCCAACATATGACCGACTATGGATGGTTTGAATAACTTAGTCATTCCGGAAGAATAACCTAGTTTATTCTGGAAGTCAAAACATGCAAAATGAAACACAAAAATAATTGAATCTAATATGGTATCAAAACCTATGAACATAAATAAAACACCATTTATTTATCACCATATGATTAGACATTATTCATTATATACTGTTTCAGCTATCAACTTTATTCTTGAATTAAAACAATAGTTGTCCCATGCTCCGAGCATGTACACTATGTTTTTCTAAACAATAGCTTTGCCATACACCAAGTATGTGTTGGATTAGTGTCTAAGTCCATAACTATTTTGGTATGTACTTGACCCGATGGTGCATGGTCCTTTTGGGTTGCCTTCACCAAAGCAACTTGATAGGATGAATTATGGAGAGAAAGGATTAAATATGATTTATTAATATATTACGAGAATAATATATTAAAGGAGAAATCATATTGTTTAATTAATATTAGTCAAGAATTAATAAGAATTAAGTTTGTGACTAAAAGAGATTAATTAAACTTAAGGGACTAGAATTGTAATTATAAGATAATTGCAAATGGGCTATGGATTGCCTTATATTATAAGGTTGGACGAATTCTATGGGGAAACCCATTTGAAATCGTCCAAGGCCTTTAAGGAAAGGAGTCCATGGATTGCTTAGGGCTTAAGCATCCAAATTAGGGTTACCTTGTTAGATAACCCTAATAGCCTCACTATATATAGAGCCCTTATGCCCCAAAAACGTGGACAACCTTCTTTCTAGGGTTTCCACACGTTTTGGGCAGCCTCCTTCTCTTCTCCTCTTCGTCCTCTTGCTCTTGGTGTTTGTGAACCATTAGAGGAGTGACATTTGTGACTCTAAGCTTTCTAAAGTCAATACAAGAAGGATTTGAGATTGTTATTGCTACATAACAATCAAGGTATGATCTAAACCCTTATTTATATGTTATCTTGATTATCATATGCTAGATCTAGGGTTTATAGTCTTGGATAAATTGCATGTACAATAGAGAAACCTAGATCCAACCATTAGGGTTTGTATGAGCACATAGGATGTTCTTATGACTAAAACCCATCAGTGGTATCAGAGCCTTGATTGATTTCTATTGTATTGATGCCTTGTATGTTTGCTCAAGTTGAAAAATTCGATTTTTGTGAATCTGTCTGATGGACTCGGCGAGTCCATTGGGGTACTCGGCGAGTCCAAGCGTCAGAAAGAGAAAATATCGGGATTTCTTGTTGTTTATCTTTGAGATACTTGCCTTTAGCATATTAGATCAATATAAATCCGATTTTATGATATATATGAGTATATTCTTGATCTAATTGAAGATATTTATCAATTAATAAAATATTTAATTCCTTATGTGATAATTGAGTAATTATTTTGATTAAATTGGTAAATTGTTTTGCAAGAAATTATTAAATAAATCAAATATAGATAATTATGTGATTAAATGTTAATTTAGATTATTTGTTATTTGATCCCAAATGTTTTGAAATGTTTCAAAACTTGCCCTCAAGTTTTGGAATTTAAAAGTTGATTAAAAGTTTAATTTAGGAATGTTAAATTCTAAAACCCTGGTATTGTTTTGAAAAGTTCAAATCACACCCTTATGGTTTTATTAATTAATTAAGGTGTATACTTAGAAGAGGTTTAATAAATCCATAAAAGTTTAGGTTCACAATTTAATTGAATTAAAAGTATAATTGTTAAATTTGACCTCCTAGTATTTTAAAAGTGTAAAATACACCCTATACTATATATATAACATTAAAAGTCTAACATTATATATATGTATGAGTAAAGTTATTCTTACCGTTAGTAGGCCTCATTCACGAATTTGGTCTATAAGGAGTGTTTAAGGAAATTGCCTATAAAATGACGATTGAATGGGTATCCACTCTTACCCACCGCACTCTTGACTAGTGGAGGGTTGTTAGCCGACTGTGTAGGATAGGACAAAACCTTCCATTATAAGTATAATGAAGTACAAAAGTAACTAAATGTTTTACAAATTCCCAATCTTAGTTACTTAGGAAAAAGTGAATTGATGCAATTCCATGAAATTACACTTTGTACCCTTGCGAAGACGTTAGTGGAGCGTGTGTGGTTAACCAGCACACTAAATGCTTCTAAGCAAAGGTAGCAAAGGGTGACTCAATGTTTTTCATAGTTCGGTGGAGCGTGTGTGGTTTACTGGCACATCGAATAGGTCACCGTAACATGTGAGGGCACCATCTAAGTTTGCATGGTTATTCACACCCGCTTTGTGATCCTCGGCATCCCAGTCACAAACTAGAGGGGCATATCGAGATTTAAACATGCCATTGAAATGTTCAATGAATCTCAAAGAATCTGGGAGTTTTCATAGATTTAAAACTTAATTTTTTTTTCGTTTTTCATGGTGGAAATTAGTGAATCGTCATTCACTTACCTTCAAATATCCTGCAACTAGATTACGACATCCCTTTTCTAGGTTGTAGCGTATTGTGTTGGGTCCTAGCCTTAGTATCTCATTTGGGTGATTTACTAAGGACTCAATCAATCAACTAACTTGAATTCGTTTTCTCTCGTTTTGTAGATGTCAAAGTACGAAAACTATGGTCTTCCCAAATCCCGTGGAACAAGCATTCCACATGAAGATGATATTCCACGATTCAATCGAGGAACAAGAAATCATACTTCACTTCCTCCACCTCCTCCAATTATTCTCCCTGACCCACAAGTTCGAAGGCATGAAAAGTTCAAGCTCACTCAAGCCCTTTTGGCAAGTAAAAATAAAGAAGGAAAGTTGGTGTGTGCACACGTCCTAGGGATGGAGTCACACATTGATAGGTTAAGAATGTTGGGATCCGTTGTCTGTGACGAGATGGCTATTGACTGGGTTCTTCAGTCACTTCCTAACTCGTATAGTCAGTTCGTAAGAGAGTACTATATGATGAACCACGACGTGACCCTTATAGATGTCACTTATATGCTTATTGCTGCTGAATCAGCAATGGTTTGACGCAATGGAAAAGCAAAGTTGATTGGTGAATCTACCTTTCAAACCTCTATGGATATAGGCAATGGCAACGAAAGACATGCTATTATCGAAAAGTTTGATCAAGAGAAAGGCAATGTCTGAAGTAGTTCCATGTCCTGTTCCAAAAGAGTCAATTTGCTCTTATTGCCAAGAGAAGGGGCATTGGAGACGAAGCTTCCCTATTTACCTAAGAGATCTAAGAGATGGGAGAGTCAAAACGCATGGCTCTGCTTTAGGTAAAATCCATTGACTAACTCTTTTAAGCTTCTATTCTAGATTCTTAATACATAATGTGATAAGATTACAATTGATGTTTTGTAGGATCGAAGAAAAGAAAGGAAGCTTAAGGGAAGAAGTGAGCAGAATCTAACCGTGAAGGAATGGATTTCAATCGCATTACTTGAAGATTAGGTTCTTAAGCTACTACTTAGAGTTAGAATTAGAAATATGTATTAGCATAGTGATGTTTTGGATGTTTCTAATATTAGCAATAATGGATTTGATTCTTAATTATGTTGTTTATGGAAATGTCAAGAATTTACCAAATAGGGAGAGTTTCTCATCGCCTAAGTTTCAGTTGGACAGAAACATGGAATCATGCAACTTGGTTGCACGATGAATGAGAAATTTCATATTTGGAAATTAGACTGATTCATTGACAAAGTGTCAAGTGAAGGACTAGGAGATCGAGTACACAAAGTTGTGTGTTGATCAAAGTCCACCATAAGAGTAACAAAGATATTCGTCATGATTTACTAAAGGTTTAGTAAATATGATTATACTTATAAGATTAAGTGTAATTCTGAATTGATTGAAAAAGTTTAAATCAATAGCAGAACGAATAAGAAGAATCAAATAGGCAGAAAGATAAAAGTTTCTCCATTCTAAGAAGAAGGGAGAGTACCTTTTATGCTTTATGATAGGTCTTAATGATTAAGAACCATATCTCAATTGATCCTCTAAGTGAGTCTTAGTATAATTATATGTCTAAGAAGAGGAATCAAGAACTGAAGAAATGGTTAAATCAAGAAGTCAGTCATACTTCGTTCCAAAACAAGTCTTAGAGTTAAGATTGTGAAATTGAGTGATAAGTATTAAGAAGGTTTATTACATTCATCAAATGTGGAAAGTTGTGATGTCTTGGATAAGACAAAGACCAACTAGGACCAATTTATGAAGTGTTTTGATAAAAACTACACTAACTCTTGAATATTTGTTTGTCAAGAAATGTTTATTGACAAAGGAATCTTATATGTCAAGGAGTTAGTGGGAGTCTTAATGGTCTTGAAAGGTTTCAAGAACAAATCAAAATAAACCTTATCGATCATCACTAGCACACGATTCGAGGTTTACAACCTATCGTGTTGACACTATTTTGTTTCTGTGCCATTCCAATTGAGTGAATTATGCATGTGAGTTCTATGAGTTCTCATTTGAATGTATAAAAGGCAAGGACCTTGATCAATGGAAAGTACATTGATAGGAAAGGGTGAGTTGCTTAACTACTTGGAACACATGGTGGGCAATTGTGCTACCATAAGGCAAGAAATCAAGATTAAGAAAGGTCGGTCCATATGAGTTTGAATTTGTCGTAAACTTTGGTTTTGACAAATTCACATGGATAGGAACACATACACCATTAAAATCTAAGTGTCATAAGATTCCCTCCTTCATGAAAATAACTGTGAGGAAATGCTTTCACAAAGAGAGATTTTAAAAAGATAGTGACTGTGAAAATTGGATTCTCGAATTCAATTATGGTTACGGTATCCCTTTCCATGATTCGAACTGTGAGATTTGGCAATTGGTCTGAATTGTTTAGACACACATATGAACTATCTAAGACAAAGGTGTATAAGCTTAGATAAAGGATTATCAAAGCATTAGGTGTGACAACTGTCAAATTCAGGTCATTCTTGGACTCATGCATCTTTATAAAAACCATTCATGCACAACATGCCATGGCCTAGTAGTATAGATTAGGTCAAAATCTTGCATAAACTAGGATCCAACTAAGATCTAGGACTAATATACTTGACACTTACAATTCTAGTAAGTTGCTTAACTACAATAGGAAATGCTAATGCGATAATTTGAATGAAACTTTCAAGCTTAGTTATAACTGAAAAAGGGTATAAAACCCTAAAAATAAATTAAAATATTCTAATTATACTTCATTATGATGATGAATATCAAACAATATTCCAAAACCCTAAAAGAGCTAAAAATCCAAACTTATAAATTATAAAGCTTAAAAACTTTATAAAATTTGGCTATAAACTTTCTAATATCAAATTTTTATTAATCAAATTATGAATTATAATCAATGAAATAGAAATTAAATTATCAAGTATTAATCATAATTTATTAGTTAAAAACAATATTTTTAAATAAATCAAATTTGCTTAATAAACACTTTTATAAAATTAGGGTTTTTATAAAGAAAATAGAGGGAATTTTATAAAATTTGAAAATTAGGAGAGAGGAGGCTTAAGGCATGCAAGAGCCGGCCATTCTCCCCTCCCCATGCCCTCTCTTTTCCCAAAACACAATCATTAAGCTAAATCTCTCACACTTCCTCTTCTCTCTTCACTCTCTTACACTCCACTCTCCTCTCACACAAACTATCTTCCTTTCTCTCTCTAACCAACGAAATCCTCCCTTCCTCTGCCATAATTTCGAGATTTAGGAGACCTTGAAGTGTTCTTACTTCTCTCAAAGTCAAAACCAAGGTAAACAACAACATCTTCTCTCATAGTTTCATGATTTTTACTTCTTCTTCTTCATAGTTTTCTCTACTTTTCGGATTCTATGCCTTTCCATGGCTAGAAATCCTTATTTTTCCCTTGTAGTTTGTAGATTCTCACCATAACACAATGCATTTGTTTGAAATGGTAAAAATCCGAGATCAAACCCATGCAAGGAGTGAAAATGATGCACATATGTCCATGTGACTTCAAAACCAAGTATTACATCTTCTTCTCCATTTCTTTTGTGTTCTTACATGATCAAAAGCATTTAAACAATTTCTAGTACATCTTGGATGCTCATTCACTCCATGCATGTGCTAGAAATCGAACCTTAACAAAGGCATGCATGATGTTCTTGTCAAAATATCCTAAGAATGCACTCAAAGCAAACATGCAATCTGCCAGATTACTTTGTTCAAATTTGAACGACCATAACTCGGTCATTACTTAACCAAATTATGATATTCTTCTTGTATTGGATAGTTCCATGAATTAAATTTCAAACCCAACTGGTCTCACTGTAAAATATTAAATATCCGATTTTTGGCAATTTTTACAAAAGAGTTGCGCAAACAGCTCTTTTTCTGTGATCACCATTTTTGCCTTGCATGATCAATAGCCTTAAACCCAACCATAAATCTGAGGAAAAATAATTTAGAAGCTTAACATATCCAGTGAATGATGGCTGAAATTTCGTGGCTTAAAACCTCACTGAATGGGCTACACAAATTCATGAACTTCAGCCACATTTACATCTCATGCACCATTGCATGCAACATTTCTTAACTTGTTTGGGTTCAATACCCCTATTTCCCTTCTGAATAAATTTTGAACACTTTTCCTTTTGAAAGCCCTCACATGCATGTGATAATCTGTAAAATACCAAAAGTTTTTATTATTTCTTTGATTTATTAAAATTATTGCTAGAAACCAAGGGCATAAATCACATAAAATACTTCCAGATGTCAGTAAATCCGGAACAAATTCATGGATGACCCCTATGATGGATGATGACTCCTCACTAAATTTCATCAATTTTTGTTTCTGTTTGGTATGATTTCCGATTTTCTTTTTGTTAAGATATAATAAATCACAAAACCACTTTAGAGAGTGTGAAAATTTTATCTAACAATTTTCGAATACCTTCCCTGTGATGAGTGACCAAGAAAAATAATTTCAACATTTTTCATCATCCCTTGCTATTTTTCCCGATTTTCGGTATTTATAATGGTTTTAAAATGGGTAAAATAGTTCTGATTATCCAAAATTCATGAAAATTTACCATAACATCATATTGTACAGTAGGATATTACATCAAAACTTTGAGGATTTTTCTCTACTGTAAACTACTTTTCTCTTATTTTCTAAAGTTAATTACACTTAAATACACATAAATACACATAAATACCCAAAACCAGATTATACATTATGAAAACCACTTTTGATATTTTTCACAGGTTACTTATACTGTAAATGATGTTACAAAAATTTTTGGTAATTTATTTTAACTGTTTAATATTATTTCTTCAATTAATGATTATTTAAAGGAATAAAACAAGGAAAAATAGAAATACCCACTGAAAAATATATTTTATATTTTTCCCAGCATATTTATGTACAATAACAGTTAAATAAAAAGTTTGGGTAATTTTGGAAACTGTTTTATATTTATTTCAATTTTTATTGGAATAAATGCTCAAAAATCATAAAATATAATTAAACAGCTTGGAAATCCATTTTTATATCTTTCCCAGCTTAGTATTGTGTAATATCAGATAAATAAAAAGTTTTATGAAAGACCGCATTCACTAAAATTACCATAAAGGCAAACATGCTACATGCATATTCATAATTATAATTCACACTAGTGGTCTACAAAAGCATGGATACAAACCAACTAAAAGGGTTTTTACAAAGTTTCATAACTAGTTGTATAAACACATAACTACCCATGAATTTATAATCTATATACATATATGTATACCAAGTAAAAACGTAGTAGTGTCAACTACTCTAAGACCTCGAACAAAGTCTGTTTACTTTGGATGCTTATCACCTGAAATAGTTAAACACTGAAAGGGATAAGCGGGCGTCGCTTAGTGAGTTCAAAAAAATAGATACAATATAACGCTATGCCATATACATAACAATATGACAGGAACAAAAAGAAACAAAGGACAACAAAGGCTTATATGTGTATCAAATGAAGGGCTTTACAAATCAATAAACGGTTAGATTCAAGGGATTACAATCAATGAGACACAATAATTTAGGATCATAAACATCATAAATTCCAGCCCAAGAGGAATTTAAAACACAATCCCTTTTAATCATGTTGCTAGAATATACAGGCTTTCAGCCTTACCTAGCCCGAAGCCAATACCAAAGTGATACGAGTCATGCTCTACATGGTCAAAGGCACAAAGCCAATACCAAAGTGATACGAGTCATGCTCTACATGGCCAAAGGCATCAAAATCAATATCAAGTAATAACCACTTAGATCAATAACATAAAAAAGCACATTGCACATATAACACATAACATACAATTGTCCCTATATTGAACTCACTGTGCTGTAACCGAATGTTGCGATAAAATTCCTCTTTTGTCTGATGAAATTACACCATCCTCATGCCTCTAAAACCTTCAATTATACCCCTAGAGTTCATATTTCAAATTTCATAAGCAATTACTTAACTACTCTCAAGTTATGTTGTTTTCAATTTAGAAATTTTAGTTTTTGTTCTTTGTATAGCTGTCACTTGCAGATCTGTTTTACCCTTCTTAAATGTCAAAATAACTAATAAATTATAAATATTAACAGAATAGACTCTTATATCTTTCTAATGCCACTGACCTCACATTTTTATGGTTTTTCTATAATTTACTATGAATTTTACAAAACAGTATCCTAAAGCTGTCAAAATGTCCCAAAGCTGTCAAAATTCAGCCTTACTGCACTGAACATATAGCTCTTTTCACCCATCTTAAGTCCGGAATTAGATTTTGGTATTAAAACAAAAATCAAAGTAGACATTCTCAGCTTTCCAGGGATATATAGCACATCTCCATACGATTTTTCTACAATTTTTGGTGATTTTTACAAAAACAGGACAATTATACCCTTTATAATTTCATTTTACCCTTTACATGATCAAACCTCATGATAAATATCACCAAGCTCTTCTTTTACAATGATAAAACTGAATATTTTAGTAATCCATTCTAATTCAAGTATAAACCATGGGTTTCATTACTCATTTTCACTAATTACTCTTAAACCATATGATTAATTCTCAAGTTTACATGTAGTTACTTGATTTCCATTTAAGATTCTAGGTTAATAACATAAACTCATACCTAATTTCATTAAATCAGTGGTAAACCCACTTTGATCAAACCCTAATCTCTTAATAACTCACTAATTACAAGGGTTAATCAAATAATTAAGAGTTCATACCTTGATTACTAGACTTGATACTTCAAGAACACTCAAAATCTTGATTTAATGTTCAAAACTTGATCAAGATTGATCATGTATGTGAAAATCTCCCATAGGGATGGTGAGGAACTGAAAATGGCAGAAAAATGACTCAAAATCGTGTTTCAATGGGTAAAAACCCGACTTGGGTCGGGTTTGACCCGGTTTGGGTACCCATTTTACCGCTAAAGACTAAAACTTGCATAACTTTTCGCTCGAAACTTCGTTTTCGATGAGGTTTTCGCCTATACGTTTCTAACGAGATAATTTACAACTTCCAATAAAAATATCCTAGAAAAGATCTTCCAATAAAATCAGATTTACTTATTTCCAACTTAGACGTTATACTTTCGTTAATTCCGATAGTTGACTTTTTGATCGGAATCACATAAGACTTTCCAATCACTTCCAATACCTTTCAAATGATTCTAAACTTAATTTAACTTCAAATATTATAAAACTATTTCGTTAGAAATCAAAGCTTAAAACCATACCGAAAAATAATAATATTTTTTTGTTAAACTAACAATCATATGAAACATGATAATTAAACAAGGTTACTAAAGTGTATGTTACAAATACCTCCTCCTTTTGAGGATTTCGTCCCCGAAATCACGACGATTTAAACAAGCGGGGATATTTTTCTCTTATCTCATTCTTATTTTGCCAAGTATAATTTGGGCCTCGATGATGTTTCCACTTGACAAGCACTAACTCCACATCTTTATTACGCAGATCAACCGTTCTCTCATTTATAATCTCTTCTGGTTCTTCTACATATCTTAACTTATTATCCAATTTCACCTCGGATAATGGAACTGTCTCATCATAGATGCTCAAGCATTTGCGTAGATAGCTCACATGAAACACATCATGAATACCTGCCAAATCTTCCGCGAATTCCAAGCGGTATGCTTGTTTACCAACTCTCTGGATGATTTTGAAAGGACCAACAAATCTAGGGCTTAGTTTTCCTTTCTTCCCAAATCGCATAATGCCTTTCCACGGGGATACTTTTAGCATTACGAAATCACCCACCTGGAATTCTATGGGCCATCTCCTCTTTTCTGTATAGGGCTTTTGTCGATCCTGGGCCGCTTTCATTCTTTCTCGTACAATTTGAATCTTGTCGGTGGTGTCTTGAATCATTTCAGGGACTCCAAGGATCTTTTGTCCTATGTCTCGCCAACACAATGGCGTACGACATTTGCGACCATATAATGCTTCATATGGTTTCATTTTGATTGAAGCGTGGTAACTGTTATTATACGAAAATTCGACAAGAGGTAAGTATTTATCCCAGTTACCACCGAACTCCAAGACACATGCACGAAGCATATCTTCTACGGTTTGGATTGTTCTCTCCGTCTGACCATCTGTCTGGGGATGATAAGTTGTGCTGAGAGCAACTCGAGATCCCATTTCACGTTGCATACTTGCCCAAAAGTGTGAAGTGAAGCGAGTATCACGATCGGAAATGATCTTTAGTGGCACACCGTGTCTTGCAACAATTTCATCCAAGTATACTTGTGCGTATTTCTCCATTGGAGCCGTTTCACGCATGGCAAGAAAATGAGCGCTTTTAGTCAGGCAGTCGACAATTACCCAAATGCTATCATGCTGTCTAGCAGTCTTTGGCAATTTGGTAATAAAATCCATGGATAGTTCTTCCCATTTCCATACAGGAACACTAAGACTTTCTGGGGTTCCATAAGGCTTTTGGTGCTCTGCTTTGACTTGTAAGCATACTAAGCATTCATGTACATATCTTCCAATGTCTCTCTTTAATCCAGGCCACCAATAATCAGCTCTTACATCATAGTACATTTTACTTGTACCAGGATGTATTGAATGTTTAGATTTATGGGCTTCATCTAAAATCTTCTATCTGAATCCACCAATCTTTGGAATCCATAGCCGATTCTTGAATACTTTTAATCCTCGCGGATCATCAAGTAAAGCATCATTATAATGTATCATCCCTTCTTTCTTCACATTTTCTGGCTTTAGGGCCTCTTCTTGCCATTTCACTAGTTCATCTAGAATAGTGAATTTTACTGTGGTATGAGTAATAGCATAACACATACTATTACGATAAACTTTTCTGCTAAGTGCATCGGCAACTACGTTGGCTTTTCCAGGATGATATAGGATTTCACAGTCATAATCTTTGATCAGCTCCATGGCTCGTTGTTGTCTCATATTCAAAGTTTGCTGACTGAATATGTACTTGAGACTTTTGTGGTCGGTAAATAATTGACATTTTGTACCAAAAAGATAACGCCTCCAAAGTTTTAGGGCAAATACCACTGCAGCGAGTTCGAGATCATGAGTGGGATAATTCTTTTCATAATCTTTCAGTTGTCTTGAGGCATAAGCTATCACTTTACCATGTTGCATCAACACACAACCGAGTCCCAATCTTGAAGCATCGCTGTATACGGAGAAATCATCATCACCTTCTGGGAGTGATAAGATTGGAGCACGAGTCAAAAGATCTTTTAGAGTTGAGAAAGCTTTTTCTTGGGCTTCACCCCATTCGAATTTTGCATCCTTCCTTGTAAGACTCATGAGCGGTACGGCTATACAAGAAAAGTCTTTAATGAATCTCCGTTAATATCCCGCGAGACCCAAGAAACTACGAATTTCGGAAGCATTACGGGGCACTTCCCAATTTTGAATGGCTTCAATTTTGATAGGATCTACAGATACACCATCACTAGAAATAACATGGCCAAGAAATTGAACTTGGCGAAGCCAGAATTCACATTTCGAGAATTTAGCATATAGTTTCTCCTTTCGAAGAAGTTCTAATACCGCACGAATATGAATGGCATGATCAGCTTCAGACTTGGAATAGATTAGAATATCGTCAATGAATATGATGACTGATTTATCGAGCATTGGGCGACATACCCAATTCATCATATCCATGAATACAGCAGGAGCATTTGTTAAACCAAACGGCATAACAAGGAATTCATAACGCCCATATCGAGTACGAAAAGCAGTCTTCGGTACATCCTGCTCGTGAACTTTCAACTGATGATATCCAGATCTCAAATCAATCTTCGAGAAATAGCTAACACCCTGAAGTTGATCAAATAAATCATCAATGCGAGGTAGTGGGTACTTGTTTTTGATAGTCACCTTATTCAGCTCACGATAATCAATGCACATCCGCATTGATCCGTCCTTCTTCTTGACAAACAATACCGGAGCACCCCAGGGAGAAGTACTCAGTCGGATAAAGCCTTTGTCAAGTAATTCCTGCAGCTGGATCATCATTTCTTTCATCTCTGTTGGCGCGAGACGATAAGGAGTCTTTGCAATCGGAGCAGCACCAGGCATAAGGTCAATTCGGAATTCTACTTGCCTATCCGGAGGAAGGCCAGGAAAGTCATCGGGGGAAAACATCAGGATATTCGTTAACAACGGGAACATCATTTACCGTTTTCTTCTCCTCTTTTGAGACATCAACTGAGTAGGGCAGATAAATAGAACACCCCTTCGATATGAATTTACGAGCTTTAAGGATAGAGATTATTTTTAAGATTCTTTGTTCACCATAGACATATATAGGATTCTCCCCTTTAATAGGAATGCGTACTATCTTTTCATAGCACAAGAGTTCTGCATGGTTCTTTGACAACTAGTCCATGCTGAGAATGATATCAAAGTTGGGTAGGGAGATAGGAATCAAATTGGCAAGAAAATTATAACCTTCAATTTCTATGACACAATCTCTATAGACTTTATCAACAAGTAATGATACACTTCCAGCGGTATCTACATGAAATTGTTGGGCGAGTGCATAGCAAGCAATTTGAAAACATCGTGCAAATTCACGAGACACAAAAGAATCTGAGGCACCAGAATCAAATAAGATGGGAGCAGGTCTAGAATTGACGAGAAATGTACCAGTCACAACATTCAGGTCCTCGCGTGCCTCCTCTGGGGTAATCTGGAATGCACGACCTTTAGCCTTTGGCACCTCCTCCTTTTGGGTTGAAGTACCCACCGGTTGTTGAACGGAAGGTTGGCTTCCCACCATTTGGCTGGTAAGAGTTGGGCAAAAACGCTTTCTATGGCCAGTAACACCGCAAGCATAACATGTAACATTCCTCATCGGGCAAACGGGCTTCATATGACCTGTTTCTCCGCATCCATAGCAAATCACCGGTCCTTTTCCTACCCTGCATTGGCCCTGGTGGCTCTTTCCACATTTCTGGCACAGTGGTGGAGCTCTCGACTGAAGAGAAAAATATTGTGGCCAACCGTGACCACGAAAGGCGCTCTGAGATTGTACTTTTGTGCTAGGATCAGATTGAGCCAATGGAATAGTTGAAACAGAAACAGTTCGATCAACATGTGGATGCTTCGGGACAGAAAGAGTGGCACCACGTATCTCTAAGTCATGCTCGCGCTTTCGGGCATACTCAACAGCTTTATCGAATGATAGAATATCCCGGTTGATCACAAAATCATGGATTTCATACCGTAACCCTTCCATGAATAACTGACTTTTATCGTCTTCAGTCGGGATATACTTCGCAGCAAACCGTGCCCTTTGATTGAATTGAGTTTCATATTCGGTCACAGTCATTCCTCCCTGCTTAAGTTCGAGGAACTCCTTCTCCAGTCTTCTCCTCATATCTAGAGGACAATATTTTCCTAGAAAGCGGATTTTAAACATCTCCCAAGATAAATTCTCCTGGTCATACTCGTTAAGAGCTTTAAATGTCGCTTCCCACCAAACTAAGGCTTCTCCAATGAGCATTGCAGAAGCATAGTTAGCCTTGTCTTCATTAACCACATGGGAGATACGGAATACTTTTTCTATGTTCTGGATCCAGGTAAGAACAACAATGGGATCAAGGACACCTGAAAACTCTGTAGCACCACTACTCTTGAAAGTTTTGAATGAGGGACGTTTCGCTTTCTCTCTTGAAGACTCTCCGGTGGCTTTCTCTTTACCCTTATCACTATCCCTTTTTTGTTGTTCGAGAGTTTGTCAAATAACACCAGTAAGTTTATCCAAAAGTCGCGCCTCACGAGGGGATATTGGAGTATCTCCCTCATTAAGATGAAGATCTCCACCCACATCTGGTGTATGACTACCCTCCTACTCAGTCATTGCTCTGAAAAATTTGGAGTAACATAACACGTAAGAATATAAGGATTTATCATTACCCAACACCCCACTTAAGTCTTTCCTATGGTTTGTATCCATATATGGACAATGAATATGTTCATATATTGAACTTCCAACAGTTTAAGTCTAAATACCAGTTCGTGGAATTTAGTTCACTTAAACTAGTGCTCTGATACCATGATTGAAAGACCACATTCACTAAAATTACCATAAAGGCAAACATGCTACATGCATATTCATAATTATAATTCACACTAGTGGTCTAAAAAAGCATGGATACAAACCAACTAAAAGGGTTTTTACAAAGTTTCATAACTATTTGTATAAACACATAACTACCCATGAATTTATGATCCATATACATATATGTATACCAAGTAAAAACGTAGTAGTGTCAACTACTCTAAGTCCTCCAACAAAGTCTGTTTACTTTGGATGCTTATCACCTGAAATAGTTAAACACTGAAAGGGATAAGCGGGCTTCGCTTAGTGAGTTCAAAAAAATAGATACAATATAACGCTATGCCATATACATAACAATATGACAGGAACAAAAAGAAACAAAGGACAACAAAGGCTTATATGTGTATCAAATGAAGGGCTTTACAAATCAATAAACGGTTAGATTCAAGGGATTACAATCAATGAGACACAATAATTTAGGATCATGAACATCAAAAATTCCAGCCCAAGAGGCATTTAAAACACAATCCCTTTTAATCATGTTGCTAGAATATACAGGCTTTCAGCCTTACCTAGCCCGAAGCCAATACCAAAGTGATACGAGTCATGCTCTACATGGTCAAAGGCACAAAGCCAATACCAAAGTGATACGAGTCATGCTCTACATGGCCAAAGGCATCAAAATCAATATCAAGTAATATCCACTTAAATCAATAACACAAGAAAGCACATTGCACATATAACACATAACATACAATTGTCCCTATATTGAACTCACTGTGCTGTAACCGAATGTTGCGATAAAATTCCTCTTTTGTCTGATGAAATTACACCATCCTCATGCCTCTAAAACCTTCAATTATACCCCTAGAGTTCATATTTCAAATTTCATAAGCAATTACTTAACTACTCTCAAGTTATGTTGTTTTCAATTTAGAAATTTTAGTTTTTGTTCTTTGTATAGCTGTCACTTGCAGATCTGTTTTACCCTTCTTAAATGTCAAAATAACTAATAAATTATAAATATTAACAGAATAGACTCTTATATCTTTCTAATGCCACTGACCTCACATTTTTATGGTTTTTCTATAATTTACTATGAATTTTACAAAACAGTATCCTAAAGCTGTCAAAATGTCCCAAAGCTGTCAAAATTCAGCCTTACTGCACTGAACATATAGCTCTTTTCACCCATCTTAAGTCCGGAATTAGATTTTGGTATTAAAACAAAAATCAAAGTAGACATTCTCAGCTTTCCAGGGATATATAGCACATCTCCAAACGATTTTTCTACAATTTTTGGTGATTTTTACAAAAACAGGACAATTATACCCTTTATAATTTCATTTTACCCTTTACATGATCAAACCTCATGATCAATATCACCAAGCTCTTCTTTTACAATGATAAAACTGAATATTTTAGTAATCCATTCTAATTCAAGTATAAACCATGGGTTTCATTACTAATTTTCACTAATTACTCTTAAACCATATGATTAATTCTCAAGTTTACATGTAGTTACTTGATTTCCATTTAAGATTCTAGGTTAATAACATAAACTCATACCTAATTTCATTAAATCAGTGGTAAACCCACTTTGATCAAACCCTAATCTCTTAATTACTCACTAATTACAAGGGTTAATCAAATAATTAAGAGTTCATACCTTGATTACTAGACTTGATACTTCAAGAACACTCAAAATCTTGATTTAATCTTCAAAACTTGATCAAGATTGATCATGTATGTGAAAATCTCCCATAGGGATGGTGAGGAACTGAAAATGGCAGAAAAATGACTCAAAATCGTGTTTCAATGGCTAAAAACCCGATTTGGGTCGGGTTTGACCCGGTTTGGGTACCCATTTTACCCCTAAACACTAAAACTTGCATAACTTTTCGCTCGAAACTTCGTTTTCGATGAGGTTTTCGCCTATACGTTTCTAACGAGATAATTTACAACTTCCAAAAAAAATATCCTAGAAAAGATCTTCCAATAAAATCAGATTTACTTATTTCCAACTTAGACGTTATACTTTCGTTAATTCCGATAGTTGACTTTTTGATCGGAATCACATAAGACTTCCCTATCACTTCCAATACCTTTCAAATGATTCTAAACTTAGTTTAACTTCAAATATTATAAAACTATTTCGTTAGAAATCAACGCTTAAAACCATACCGAAAAATAATAATATTTTTTTTAAACTAACAATCATATGAAACATGATAATTAAACAAGGTTACTAAAGTGTATGTTACATTTGAGAACTTTTATCCTTTGAATGCTATTTTTCGTGAAATTATGTTGTTATAATGACTTAAAAATTTGGAAAATTTATATTCCAAAGTTGTAATTAATCGCACGACTTGTAGAATTTCGTTATTTCAGAAAAAGTGTAACCAATTAATATAAAATCAAATACTAAAACATAAATTGACATTTCACTATATGTAGAATTTAGTATATTAGCATTAGATTTTGACATGGAAACTCACTAGTGTGTGTTTGATGTTGTAGGATCCCGGTAGTAAGACGTTGGTGCATTATGAAGTACCACTTGTAACTACTCGAAACATTGTGAGTATTCACGCACTCCCCTATTTTCAGTTTTTATGTTTTGGGGTGGAAAAGCATGTCTAGAAAAACCATAATTTGCATGTTGTATTTAAATTGATTTGTATCAAACATGATTGCTATTTTATTGATATGTTTCTTTATGTATGTCTATGCAACACGGAACATGAGAACTTATCGTACTAAGGCCCTTCCCATATATCTAACCATTAACTCTTTGAGCCAATGGTCATTATGGATAGCGCTATTAGGAATTGACAACTCCTCACTCGCCCTATTGCTGGAGTGCATGATACCATATTCATCTATGGAATGATAAGCATAGATCTCGATAGGGCTTCAGTCATAGGTTTGGTTGAGACTCATTGTTTGCTCATATACATATAAACTCGTTTCTCGTTATAGCAATAAACTTGTATTCATTACTAGCAATCAACTTTGTTTATCATTAAAGCAATGTACTTATATTTACGAAAAGCCTTGTTTCATGCTCGATTTTATAAACTTGTGAACTCACCAACTATTTTCATAGTTGACGCGCGTTTTACATGCTTTTTCAGGAAATAATTAGTAAGTGGATGTAAAGATTCATCATCATAGAGCATGCTGCATCGTGTTGAAGCTATTATGAAGCTATATTTTGAACAATGTTGTTTTGGAAAAACTTGTACTTTGTTTCTTTTTAAACTATGGGTTGTAAACTTTTAAATACTGCTATGGTGATGTATCTTTATCTTTTGCAATGAAACCGTTATCGCTGTCATATCTTGCGTTTCCGCTTTAGCGGGGTGTGACAGAAGTGGTATCAGAGCTAAAGTTTTAGAGAACATCGGTTTTTCTTTAAGAAAATACAACCTATAACCAAAACTTATAAAGAAATTCTTTTTACATCAAACATATTACAAGTATAATTAGGTCGGGAGTTGTATCGTTGGACCTCAATTAAACATAGCCTGATCACCTATGTTTAATTAAGGAAAGATTTATACAAAGCCTGAGCTAATTATAATGGGAATATGTTCAACAAAAATATTTAGGAAAACTTTATTTCAAAAAATTCAAAATGGTAAATTTTGGTGTGTGTAAGCATTGCATAATATAGGCATGCATTGTCATTTATTTCATATCTCATTGAAACTATGTCGCAGTCCACTACGTCAACATCGTCATCTTCCCGCGCTACCGCCTCAGCCGACGAGTCCGACTCCGTCACTATTATCCCTCGACGTAATCCCCCCCGCCTCGGTAGAAGAAGACCCATCAGAGGACACGGAAGATACAGGAAACTCGGTAGAGATCAGCAATGACAACGCCCCAAATCAAAGACGCGAGGCATCCTCTACATCGGTGTTGCCACAACCACCACTTTATGGACTTCGCATTCGGAGGACGGCGAGGAAGAGTGTTCCCATTCCAAGGAGGATAGCCACTAGCACAGCAGGACTTGGCACAGCAGTACCTAGCGGGGTAGGACCCAGCAATGCAGGACTAAGAGCACCCTCACCACAAAAAGTCATAGGGATACCTGTCAGACAGCCAGGTATGACCCCGGAGGAGTCCCGGAGATTGCAGTCGATAGCAGCGGGCCTACGTCACAGTCTTGTTGTGATAGCTGGGCATCGGGAAGTTTTGGATGAAGTCTTGACAAGGATGGAAATCCTGTTTCAGCATTCGATGGAGACTGCTGACACTGCTAGTGCTGCTAGACGAGTGGCATGTTGTACGATGACCGCATATTATGTGCTTGTTGGGCTATTACTGATTGTGGTGTTGATGTTTCTCATTGGGATAGCGATTAATGTTTGGTTCTGATTTCAGTATTTTATTTTATTTTGTCATGAAATGAGAGCCCATGTTGGGTGTCTTTTGGGAAAAACATTTGAAACTTTATTTTCGGATTGATGTATTGGTTTGGTTTTAAGACAATGTCAAATGGTAACGAAGAATTTTATTTTATGTTTGAAAACTTTTACTATGAGGTCAAACCCTAGAATTTATTTAGTCAATGGCTTAATATATAAAAAAAAAAGATTTTTCTTTTTTTACTTTCCTTTCTCAAATCTATATGCATAATATTAATGCAACCCATTAATTTGATAACACTTATGGTTTTCAAAATAGTAGTGAACTAAATATTATACATTATTTTATGTATTTATACGTATTTCTACTCTTGTGTCATAGAACCATGTCAGGAAGGCCTAATCGCGGGCGCCCACAGAACGAAAAACCCGATGTTGCTCAAATTGTAGCACAACAACTCATGAAGCAATCCCAAACATTGTTACTCAAGTAACTGCAGGACTTAATGCTAACCAAGGAAGTAGTGGAGGAAACTGAGGAAACAATGAAAGAGAATGCAACTACAAATCCTTTATGGCCTGTAAACCTAAGGAGTTCCATGGAAAGGAAGGTGCGGTCGGGTTGCTGAAATGGATTGACAGTGTGCAGTCGGTCCTTCACATTAGCAAATGCCTCGAGCACAACAAAGTTGAGTATGCATCTTGCCTATTCCAAGATAGGGCATTAACCTGGTGGAATACTCTAGTGCAAACCCGAGGCCGTACGACAACATATCAACTAACTTGAGAAGACCTAAAGAAGCTACTGATAGAGGAGTATTGTCCCAAGGATGAACTTCAGAAGCTTGAATCTGAATTCTGGAACCATTCTATGGTTGGAACACAAATAGAGAAGTACATAGTCCGATTTCATGAACTAGCAAAACTGGTACCTCACATGGTTACTCCTGAGGAGAAACGGATAGATCGTTACATCTGGGGTCTGGCACCAGAGATTCGGGGAATGATTACCTCAGCAAACCCAACTACTATTCAAAGTGCAGTAAGTCTAGCAAATCGACTAACCAATGATGTGATAAGGATGGGAGCATCGACAAAGGAAAGCTATAGTAGTAAGAGGAAGCCAGCAGATCAGGGAGAGAAGAAGTATGGAGGCAAGTCAGGGAGGAAGCAGAAAGTCTCAAGAAACATTATGGTAAGAGCCCTGGAGCAAGAACCAGTGAAAACTCAAGAACAGGAAGTGTAGGAGCGAAAGCAGTACTCAGGACCGCTTCCGAAGTGCAATAAGTGTAACTTTCATCACAAGGGAGCTTGCCTAGTATGTCAAAACTGTAAGCAAACAGGCCATTACTCGAAGTATTGTAAGATGAATAAGGAAGGAAAAAGGGCATGTTACGAGTGCGGGAGTAATGATCATCTCCGTAGAGCATGTCCCAAACTGAACAAAGGACCTGATAACAATGGACAAGGCCAAGCCAGGCAAAACTTCCAAGGAAATCAAGTTGGACGGCCAAGAGGTGTAGCCTTTATGATTGGTGTAGAAGAAGCTCGTCAGAACCCTGAAGTGATAACAGGTACGTTTCTCCTGAACAACCATTTTGCATCAGTAATATTCGATGCGGGAGCAGATAGGAGTTTTGTTTCTTTAGCATTTAGACCGTTAATTGGCTTGAAATCGAAAAAGATGAGGAATGCTTATGCTATTGAACTTACTGATGGGTATGAAATTAGGGCTAATGATATAATTCCTAGTTGTACTCTGAATTTAGCTGATAAACTCTTTAGCATTGACCTAATTCCTATAGAACTAGGTAGTTTTGATGTGATAGTAGGAATGGATTGGTTATCCAAAAATAGAGCGGACATTGGTTGTTACGAGAAAGTCATTAGAGTGCCTCTCCCTAATGGAGAAACCCTTATCATACACGGTGAGAAGCCAAGAAGAAATTTAAACATAGTATCAAGCATGAAGATTCACAAGTACCTGAAGAAGAAATGTATTGCATTCATGGCTCACGTGCTAGAAAGAGAACCTGAAGCTAAGCAACTCAAGGAGATTCCAGTGGTTCAAAACTATCCCGAAGTGTTTCCGGAGGAATTGCCCGGTTTACCCCCTCACAGGCAGGTCGAATTTCGGATAGACTTAATTCCCGGAGCGGCACCGGTAACAAAAGCACCATATCGCCTTGCACCATCCGAGATGCAAGAACTATTCGGAAAACTTCAATAACTTCTAGACAAAGGGTTTATTCGACCAAGTTCTTCACCGTAGGGAGCCCCAGTGTTATTCTTCAAAAAGAAAGATGGTTCGTTCCGAATGTGCATTGATTACAGAGAACTGAACAAGTTGACAATCAAGAATCGATATCCCCTCCCTAGAATAGATGACTTGTTCGATCAGTTGCAGGGCGCTTCCTACTTCTCAAAAATCGACCTTCGGTCAGGGTATCATCAGCTAACAATTCATGAAGGAGACATTCACAAAACAGCATTTAGAACCCGTTATGGACATTATGAGTTCTTAGTCATGCCTTTTGGACTAACGAATGCACCCGTTGTATTCATGGATTTGATGAATAGGGTCTGTAGACCATACCTAGACAAGTTTGTAATTGTATTTATTGATGACATACTTGTTTACTCGCAAACCAAAGAAGATCACCATAAACATCTGAAGCTAGTGTTGGAGATGTTGAAGGAGCAGAAATTGTACGCCAAGTTCACTAAGTGTGAATTTTGGATTCGGGAAGTACATTTTCTTGGTCATGTGATCGGCAAAAGAGGAATTCATGTAGATCCGACTAAGATCGAGGCAATCAAGAAATGGGAAGCCCCCAAAACCCCGACAGAAATACGACAGTTCCTAGGATTAGCTGGGTACTACAGACGCTTCATTGAGAATTTCTCTAGGATTGCTCAACCAATAACATCTTTGACCCAAAAGGATAGAAAATTTCTCTGGGAAGAGAAACACGAAGAGGCGTTTCAAATCCTAAAAAAACAAGCTGTGCAATGCACCAATTCTGGCTTTACCAGAAGGATCAGAGAACTTCGTGGTGTATTGTGATACGTCTCATCAAGGATTAGGATGTGTGTTAATGCAAAAAGATAAGGTAATTGTGTATGCTTCTAGACAACTCAAACCGCACGAGAAGAATTATACCACCCATGATCTAGAACTAGGAGCAATAGTTTTCGCTCTTAAGATATGGAGGCATTATTTGTACGGAACCAAGTGCACCATTTATACTGATCACAAAAGCCTTCAGCATATCCTGGATCAGAAAATGGTAAACATGCGGCATAGAAGATGGGTAGAATTGTTTAGTGATTATGATTGTGAGATACGATATCACCCAGGAAAGGCTAACGTAGTAGCCGACGCTCTTAGTAGGAAAGAAAGAGTGAAACCTTCCCGTGTGAGAGCTTTGGGAATGGTAATTCATACAAGCTTGAAATCTCAAATCATTGATTGCCAGGAGAAAGCGTTATTCAAGGAAAATCTTCCAGGCGAGACTTTACATGGTTTGGAAGAGAGATTTGAAACCGAACCTGATGGAGTTCGTTATTTTAAGGACAGGGTCTGGATTCCAAGGGTTAGCAATCTGAGAGATATGGTACTAGAAGAGTCTCATCGATCTAAATACTCAATCCACCCTGGAGCGGATAAGATGTACAAGGACCTTAAAGAGTACTATTGGTAGGCTGGAATGAAAAAGGATATTGCCTTGTATGTCGGGAAGTGTTTGGCATGCTCAATAGTCAAAGCTGAACATCAAAAACCATCCAGGCTGTTGCAACAACCTGAAATTCCCCAATGGAAATGGGAGCAAATATCTATGGATTTCGTTACCAAACTTCCTAGAACTGCTAAAGGTCACGACTCAATTTGGGTTATAGTGGATCGACTGACGAAATCTGTTCACTTTCTCCCCATCCGGGAAGATTTCAAGATGGAAAAATTGGCCCAAATCTACATCGACAAAATTGTTTCTCTGCATGGTATACCCCTATCTACCATTTCTGATAGATCGTTTTACATCACGATTTTGGTGGATGTTACAGAAGGCACTAGGAACCAAGATAGATTTGAGCACAACTTACCACCCTCAGACAGATGGGCAAACAGAGAGAACAATACAAACATTGGAAGACATGCTACGAGCGTGTGTCATCGAGTTCAAAGGAAATTGGGATACTCATTTGCCTCTAATTGAGTTTTCCTACAATAACAGTTACCACACGAGTATCCAATGTGCTCCATGTGAACCATTGTCTGGACGCAAGTGTCGTTCGCCCTTATGCTGGACAGAAATCAGAGACAGACAGTTGACTAGACTCGAACTTATCCAGGAAACATCTGACAAGATTGCTATCATCAAGGATAGGTTTAAAGCTGCTAGAGATCGTCAGAAAAGTTATGCGGATAATCGTTGAAAACCATTAGAATTCCAAGTAGGAGACAAGGTACTTTTAAAAGTGTCGCCTTGGAAAGGGCTTGTGCGTTTTGGTAAGAAAGTAAAACTAAGCCCGAGATATGTTGGACCCTTTGAAATCATTGAAAGGATTGGTCCGGTAGCTTATAAACTCCAGTTGCCCCAAGAGTTAAGCGCCATTCACGACACATTCCACGTCTCCAATCTCAAGAAATGTCTAGCCGACGAAGCATTGATAATACCCCTGGAGAAAATTAAGATCAATGATAACCTAAACTTCGTTGAGGAACCGATAGAAATCCATGACAGGGAGGTTAAACAACTTAAGCGGAGTAAGATCCCGATTGTGAAAGTTCGATGGAACTCAAAACGCGGGCTGGAGTTCACCTGGGAGCGTGAGGACTTCATGAAGGAAAAGTATCCACAACTTTTCCCTTGCGACGACAAACGATGACATAGAATGAATTTCGGGACGAAATTCTTTTTAAGTGGGGGATACTGTGACAACTGTTAAATTCAGGTCATTCTTGGACTCATGCATCTTTATAAAAACCATTCATGCACAACATGCCATGGCCTAGTAGTATAGATTAGGTCAAAATCTTGCATAAACTAGGATCCAACTAAGATCTAGGACTAATATACTTGACACTTACAACTCTAGTAAGTTGCTTAACTACAATAGGAAATGCCAATGTGATAATTTGAATGAAACTTTCAAGCTTAGTTATAATTGAAAAAGGGTATAAAACCCTAAAAATAAATTAAAATATTCTAATTATACTTCATTATGATGATGAATATCAAACAATATTCCAAAACCCTAAAAGAGCTAAAAATCCAAACTTATAAATTATAAAGCTTAAAAACTTTATAAAATTTGGCTATAAACTTTCTAATATCAAATTTTTATTGATCAAATTATGAATTATAATCAATTAAATAGAAATTAAATTATCAAGTATTAATCATAATTTATTACTTAAAAACAAGATTTTTAAATAAATCAAATTTGGTTAATAAACACTTTTATAAAATTAGGGTTCTTATAAAGAAAATAGAGGGAATTTTATAAAATTTGAAAATCAGGAGAGAGGAGGCTTAAGGCATGCAAGAGCCGGCCATTCTCCCCTCCCCATGCCCTCTCTCTTCCTAAAACACAATCATTAAGCTAAAACCCTCACACTTCCTCTTCTCTCTTCACTCTCTTACACTCCACTCTCCTCTCACACAAACTCTCTTCCTTTTTCTCTCTAACCCACGAAATCCTCCCTTCCTCTGCCATAATTTCGTGATTTAGGAGACCTTGAAGTGTTCTTACTTCTCTCAAAGTCAAAACCAAGGTAAACAACAACATCTTCTCTCATAGTTTCATGATTTTTACTTCTTCTTCATAGTTTTCTCTATTTTTCAGATTCTATGCCTTTCCATGGATAGAAATCCTTATTTTTCCCTTGTAGTTTGTAGATTCTCACCATAACACAATGCATATGTTTGAAATGGTGAAAATCCGGGATCAAACTCATGCAAGGAGTGAAAATGATGCACATATGTCCATGTGACTTCAAAACCAAGTATTACATCTTCTTCTCCATTTCTTTTGTGTTCTTACATGATCAAAAGCATTTAAACAATTTCTAGTACATCTTGGATGCTCATTCACTCCATGCATGTGCTAGAAATCGGACCTTAACAAAGGCATGCATGATGTTCTTGTCAAAATATCCTAAGAATGCACTCAAAGCAAACATGCAATCTGCCAGATTACTTTGTTCAAGTTTGAACGACCATAACTCGGTCATTACTTAACCAAATCATGATATTATTTTTGTATTGGATAGTTCCATGAATTAAATTTCAAACCCAACTGCTCTCACTGTAAAATATTAAATATCCGATTTTTGGCAATTTTTACAAAATAGTTGCGCAAACAGCTCTTTTTCTGTGATCACCATTTTTGCCTTGCATGATCAATGGCCTTAAACCCAACCATAAATCTCAGGAAAAATAATTAAGAAACGTAACATATCCAGTGAATGATGGCTGAAATTTCGTGGCATAAAACCTCACTGAATGGGCTACACAAATTCATGAACTTCAGCCACATTTACATCTCATGCACCATTGCATGCAACATTTCTTAACTTGTTTGGGTTCAATAAATTTTGAACACTTTTCCTTTTGAAAGCCCTCACATGCATGTGATAATCTGTAAAATATCATAAGTTTTTATTATTTCTTTGATTTATTAAAATTATTGCTAGAAACCAAGGGCATAAATCACATAAAATACTTGTAGATGTCAATAAATCCGGAACAAATTCATGGATGACCCTTATGATGGATAATGACTCCTCACTAAGTTTCATCAATTTTTGTTGCTGTTTGGTATGATTTCCGATTTTCTTTTTGTTAAGATATAATAAATCACAAAACCACTTTAGAGAGTGTGAAAATTTTATCTAACAATTTTCGCATACCTTACCCGTGATGTGTGACTATGAAAAATAATTTCAACATTTTTCATCATCCCTTTCGATTTTTCCCGAATTTTGGTATTTATAATGGTTTTAAAATGGGAAAAACAGTTATGATTATCCAAAATTCATGAAAATTTACCATAACATCATATTGTACAGTAGGAGGTTACATAAAAATGTTGAGGATTCTTCTCTACTGTAAACTATTTTTCTCTTATTTTCTAAAGTTAACTACACTTAAATACACATAAATACACATAAATACCCAAAACCAGATTATACATTATGAAAACCACTTTTGATATTTTTCACAGGTTATTTATACTGTAAATGATGTTACAAAAATTTTTGGTAATTTATTTTAACTGTTTAATATTATTTCTTCAATTAATGATTATTTAAAGGAATAAAACAAGGAAAAATAGACATACCCACTGAAAAATATCTTTTATATTTTTCCCAGCATGTTTATGTACAATAACAGTTAAATAAAAAGTTTAGGTAATTTTGGAAACTGTTTTATCTTTATTTCAATTTTTATTGGAATAAATGCTCAAAAATCATAAAATATAATTAAACAGCTTGGAAATCCATTTTTATATCTTTCCCAGCTTAGTATTGTGTAATATCGGATAAATAAAAAGTTTGAGAACTTTTATCCTTTGAATGCTATTTTTCATGAAATTATGTTGTTATAAAGACTTAAAAATTTGGAAAATTTATATTCCAAAGTTGTAATTAATCGCACGACTTGTAGAATTTCGTTATTTCAGAAAAAGTGTAACCAATTAATATAAAATCAAATACTAAAACATAAATTGGCATTTCACTATATGTAGAATTTAGTATATTAACATTAGATTTCGACATGGAAACTCACTAGTGTGTGTTTGATGTCGTAGGATCCCGGTAGTAAGACGTTGGTGCATTCTGAAGTACCACTTGTACCTACTCGAAACATTGTGAGTATTCACGCACTCCCCTATTTTCAGTTTTTATGTTTTGGGGTGGAAAAGCATGTCTAGAAAAACCATAATTTGCATGTTGTATTTAAATTGATTTGTATCAAACATGATTGCTATTGTATTGATATGTTTCTTTATGTATGTCTATGCAACACGGAACATGAGAACTTATCGTACTAAGGCCCTTCCCTTATCTCTAACCATTAACTCTTTGAGCCAATGGTCATTATGGATAACGCTATTAGGAATTGACAACTCCTCACTCGCCCTATTGCTGGAGTGCATGATACCATATTCCTCTATGGAACGATAAGCATAGATCTTGATAGGGCTTCAGTCATAGGTTTGGTTGAGACTCATTATTTGCTCATATACATACAAACTCGTTTCTCGTTATAGCAATAAACTTGTATTCATTGATAGCAATCAACTTTGTTTATCATTAAAGCAATGTACTTGTATTTATGAAAAGCCTTGTTTCAAGCTCGATTTTATAAACTTGTGAACTCACCAACTATTTTCATAGTTGACGCTCGTTTTACATGCTTTTTCAGGAAATAATTAGTAACTGGATGTAACGATTCATCATCATAGAGCATGCTGCATCGTGTTGAAGCTATTATGAAGCTATATTTTGAACAATGTTGTTTTGGAAAAACTTGTACTTTGTTTCTTTTTAAACTATGGGTTGTAAACTTTTAAATACTGCTATGGTGATGTATCTTTATCTTTTGCAATGAAACCGTTATCGCTGTCATATCTTGTGTTTCCGCTTTAGCGGGGTGTGACAAAGGGCCACCCCAACTCAACTCGCCGAGTCTCAAGATCAACTCGGCGAGTTCCGCTATGAACTCCAGTCCTCTAATCCCTCTCTGACTCAATGAGTTATTCCTTAACTCGGCAAGTCCACTCACTTAGTGATTTACGGGAAACCCTAACCCTACTCGCCGAGTCTACCCTTGGACTCGGCGAGTTCATGCCATGCACAAACTCAAATGGCCTCCTGAGGTCAGATATGTTCCTTGGATCCATAGATCTGACCTTCCCAACCCTGATACACACGTAAAGTTCGAATCTTGACACTCATGGGACGTCTAGGAGGCTTCACTTGGTGATTTAGCCCCAAAAGTAACATCCTTAGCTCGAAACCTCCTCAGCTCAACATAAAGCAAGCTGAGATAAGCTTTTTAAACCACTATGGGTCCAGATCTAAAGTCTCAAAGTGAATAGGGGCCATATCCTCACAATTCTATTCCAATAAAGGTCATAAAACTCTACATCTATGGATTCCTGAAACAAAACAGATAAAGGGGCGATATAATACCTCAAAGATGAAGTCTCTTGCTCGAAATCCACAGGCACAACCTCCTTGGTCTCCTATAAGCTGGAAACACCTCCTTCTTGCGTGAATCAACCACAAAGATCAAGCAATGGCTCCTATCCTCTCACAAATGCTCTAGCTCCTTTAGGGTTTCTCTATGGGGTTTGGTAGCCGCAAATGACGGCCCAAAGGGCCTATAAATAGGTCCCAAACCCAGAAAATTAGGGTTTCATTAAACAGCACAGACTCGCCGAGTCCACCAATGCGACTCGTCGAGTCCGGTCATTAATCCAGGTGAGAAATCGCGTCTCTACTCGGCGAGTCTACGCACCAACTCGCCGAGTCCTCTCACAAAACTCGAAATAAAACTAAACATATATAATACCTGAAATTCCAGATACTACACCTAATTTGATAACTTAGGCCTTAAGCAGTCCAATGATCCTTCTAGAATAAGGCTTGGAGGAATTCAAGGAGTCCATACACCTTAATTTCGTCCACCCTATGATCCATAAGGATCCACAGCCCAAAATCAACTTTCACACAATTGACAGTTCTAATCCCTTTTATTTAATTAGTCTCTTTTAGCTAGAAAATTAATTCTTAATTAATTATTGTCTAATATTAATTAAATTATATGATTTCTGCTTTAATATATTAATCATATAACATATTAATAAATCATAATAACCTCTTTATATATAAATCATCCTATCATGTTGCTCTGGTTAAGGCAACCCATAAGGCCCATGCACAACCGGGTCAAATACTTACCAAATATAGTTACGAGCTTAGACACTAATCCAACAGTCTCCCACTTGGATAAGTCTAGTAACTACAAATGTAATCACAATCCGATTCGCAATCGTATCTCTCAAAGACGCTATCAAACTCTGATCTTATCAGTAACCTGTCCTTTAGATAACGGATCGTATAGTCCTCTGTTCTTGATATCGTGCTAACAATTACATGGAAAATAGGCATACTTATTGTCCAACAGTTTGTTTCTCGATCTATGATTCTTTTGACATAGAACTTAATTGAACACGTCAATTCAGTCCTGACCGGGCCCGGCACATAAGTCAAACCAAATCATCAAGGGGCCCTGATATCGCTTTTACCTTCTTAGGATAAAAGGAACAAATAAACTTCGACATATATGAATTTACTATTCATTAATCAAATCATACACAACAATGCGTTTTATAACATCAAGTTACTGATGTGTTTACGCATTATCAATGCATAACCACTTAGCAAACAATAAACCATATATCTACATTTTAAGACCATGTGATATTATCGTCCTGCAATCACTAGTGATAAATTCCATGAAGTGATTCAAGCAAGCGTGGGTTTATTCCTATGCTCAAATTAAACTCATAAGAACTCATGAATGTTGTAGCAAACTTTTGCTATGTCTAATACATTTTAGACAATCTACACACCAATTCATGATAGTCTTCATTCATACCTACTTCCAACATATGAACGACTGTGGACGTTTCGAATAATTATTATAACTCAGGAAGTCAAAACATGCAAATTGAAACAATAAGTAAACGACTAATATAAGACAACAACATTACTAATAAATAATACTCTTTTATTTAATCATCAAATGGTAATTACAGTTTATCTATTACACATTTCCAAACTATCTAATCCAAACTAATATCGTTCTTCAGCCTGATGCTCCTAGCGTGCTGCAAATGTTTAATCCTACTCAGTCCCTTCGTAAGCGGATCTGATGGGTTATCCTCTGACGATACCCTCTTCACCACGAGGAGTCCTTCTTCCACCCAATGTCGAATAAAATGAAATTTATGTCGATATGTTGAGATCTACTGTGATCCCTTGGGTTCTTGGTTAAGGCAGCCACTCCTTAATTATCACAGAAAATTTCCATAGGCTCTTGTATAGTTGGCACAACTCCAAGCTCTCCAATATAATTCTTCATCCATATTGCCACTTTTGATGCTTCGCTCGCTACAATGTACTTTGATTCTCACGTTGAATCAGCTACGGTATCTTGCTTGGAACTTTTCCATGTCACTGCTCCTCCATTAAGGGTAAAGACCCAGCCCGACTGCGAACGGTAGTTGTCCCTGTCGGTCTGAAAATTGGCGTCACTGTACCCTCGTAATCCAAGGTAATGCCAACTTGGCATTACTTTGGATTGCTATCTCGACTTTGGTGCTTTGGACTTCTAGTCTTTCCAAGACCGACATTGTAGGAGGTTAAGTCCTGGCTCGGGAAGTGCTTCGCTATGAAAGACCTCGGAGAGGCTTCCTATATTTTGGTGTAACACTGTAAAAATTAAACAATTTTTCAGATTTTAAAAACCATATAATTTCATTCACATCCACATTTTAAAAAATTGTATCATCATTATCTTAATACAAAACCCCAAGATCAAAACATATGAACTCCAGTGTGCGTGTGTACGAGTCATGTCGGCGCCTTCCCGCGATCATCGCTGGTACCTGAAACACAACACATAACACTGCAAGCATAATTGCTTAGTGAGTTCCCCAAAATACCACTCTAACACATATTAGCCACTCGAGGCTATAACTCTGTTGACCCTCTGGTCAATGTGTCTTAGTGGAACCTTCCAGTCCCAACTCTCTATGGGCCCTCTGGCCCTAACTCTATGGACCCATTGGTCCTACTCTGTATACTCTGAATCATACATATCATATATCATAATAAATCACAACACATAAATAACATGCAAATATACTGGCACATAATGTGACAACCCGATATTTCAACTCTTTGTAATGACCAAAAAGGGTCAAGTATTGTAACCACTTTTGAGTAATAAAATTTACTTTCATAATAAAATGTACAAATAGTTTTATTTAATTTCCTTCTATGTTTAAATGTCTTTGAACCATGATCGTACGTGAAAAGAACGCCCAAATCCGACTTCATATAGCGAAGTTATGATTTTTCCAAGTTCAGGCTTAGCAACAGACAGCTAAAAACTCGAATCGGAGATCGAGTGACTTTTGGCCGGAATGACCTAAACGAGAATCGAAGGTCTCGACAATGGTATTCCAGTGGTAAAAAGTCTGGCAAAAACCGACATCAGATAAAGAAGTTATGAATTTTCAAAGAAATTCCTTAAACACGATGAGTTTATAATAAATAATAAAAAAATAATTTCGGAATTTGCCGACAGAGTCTAAACGAAAGTTGTAGAGCGTAGTCTCACCTACGCGTGGATATAAAGACCATCGAAAACGGAGTTTGTATGAAGAAGATATGAATTTTTGAAGTTTATTAAATAAATTATATATTTATTTAATTCAAAAATCGGACCTTATCCGAAGAGGAGTCAGCGTCCTCATCCGAGGTACGCGCTGCGTACCCCTGTACGCCCTGCGTACCCGAGAGACTTGGCCTCTGATCGTCCACGTCGCCCTATCCGAGGCGTCTGACCCGACCGACCCGTCCGAATCGTCCGACCCGTCCGACCCGCTGTCCCATCCAACCGGACGTCCCATCCGACCCGTCTCCCCAGCAACCCGTCCCATCCGAAGCCGAGGCAGTTGAGGCTTCGGTCATACATGACGTACGCGTACGTGCTGCGTACGAGCGTACGCCCCGCGTACCGAGGAGGTTCAGCCTTCCTATAAATAGGATGCGAGGGCTTCCGAGAAAAGGGCTCATTTCTGTCCTCTCTCTCATAATCTTGCCTCGTTTTCCGTGCCCGTTCAAACCCGAAGCTCTGGTCTTTTTGCTCAAGTCCCGAGGGTCGATTTTACTCCCGAGATTCCCGAGAATCCCGAGGAAAATCTGTTTCCCGAGACGAAACTCTGCCCGGTTTTCCATCTCGCTATCTTCAAACTTTCAAGTGAGTTCATACCCCTTAATTTACCTTTTAAATATTCTATAAATTCTTTTATATGCTTTCAAGGGGGGGATTACAAGTAAAACACACGAGTATTATCGTGTGTTACATAAAGAAACTCTTTTATATGCTGTTATATATCCAAATCACATGCGATTTATAAACTTTTAAGGAACTTTCATATATATAACATATGTTAAAATAGCATTCTATCTTTTGAAATATAAATTTGTTGTAATGCATGTATAAACTAAACTTTTCTTAGATTATTCTTGTCTATCTTAGACTCTACACCAAAAATCTATGCTTTTATAAACAAGTGATTCCTTTTCTAGGTATTTTTAAACAAACAAGACACACTTTTAGAAAACTATAATAGGTATAGTTTTACGAACAAATTTCTAACTCTTATGTACTAGAAACATGAATTTCAAGAAGTTTACTTTCGTATACAAGAACAAACGTAACATTTTAACAAGTAGATCTGTTTTTATACCACGGTTTTGTGAGACACTAACTTCATGTACGTTCGGGTACACATTTCAAGTCCTGTATTATATACCAGAATCTCTTGGAGGGGGAGCATGGTGTTTGTGTATAGATCTATACGGGCTTGACAAACCCGCGCCCTGACTGTTAGCTGCAGTCCACCGTTTGGGGTGACAAACGTCATAACATTCCAACGCCTGAAGAACGTTGTGTATAGGCATTCCGAGTCAATAGTATGGTTATAAAACTCACAAGGGGTATTAAAAATGCATTGATTTACAAGGTTTTCAAACTCATTGGTTATTTTACACTTACATACATTTTAGAAACAAACATTGGTCTTGAGTGAAGGCTACTATTATACTAGTAGAAAATATAGGATTTTCTAAACACAAACAAACAAAGACAAAACATTTCATTTCATTCAAACATTGTCATTTAAATACTTATGAAACTCACCAGCTTAAATGCTGATCTACTCTTTCAAAATTACTTGTATGTCCCAGGAAATAAGTAAATTTCAGGTATTCATTTTGCTTTTGATGAAGGGATGTTGCGGCGCTAGTTTAATCTCGTATTTTGACATCATATTGTAATTGGTTTTGAACATGTAACTTTTGACAAATGTAAACTTTCAATTATATATATGATGGTTGTATTGCTTTCTTTACTATGTATTCATTTGTTACGTTACCACATGAAGTCATCCGCCCCCGAACATTTCCGCCGTTCAGGTTTGGGGGCATGACACATAACTCTAGAATACATTGTCACATATCTCTGTACCACACTAGGTAAAGTATAGTGAGAAGACTCACTTCAGATGTCTCGGTAAATCTCTGACACGGTAGACATACGATCTAGCCTCCGCCTAATCACATGAAGTAAATATTCTCATAAATATAACTCTCGGGACTAGACTCAACCCTCTCTTGGCACCCTCAGAAGGCAAAAGACCATATTACCCCTCTTTTAGCTCAAAGGCCACATTGTTGACCAAATCCTGATAAACACGTAAAGTTCGAATCTTGACACTCATGGGACGTCTAGGAGGCTTCACTTGGTGATTTAGCCCCAAAAGTAACATCCTTAGCTCGAAACCTCCTCAGCTCAACATAAAGCAAGTTGAGATAAGCTTTTTAAACCACTATGGGTCCAGATCTAAAGTCTCAAAGTGAATAGGGGCCATATCCTCACAATTCTCTTCCAAAAAAGGTCATAAAACTCTACATCTATGGATTCCTTAAACAAAACAGATAAAGGGGCAATATAATACCTCAAAGATGAAGTCTCTTGCTCGAAATCCATAGATGCACAACCTCCTTGGTCTCCTCTAAGCTGGAAACACCTCCTTCTTGCAAGAATCAACCACAAAGATCAAGAAATGGCTCATATCCTCTCACAAATGCTCTAGCTCCTTTTGGGTTTCTCTCCGGGGTTTGGTAGCCGCAAATGACGGCCCTAAGGGCCTTTAAATAGGTCCCAAACCCAGGAAATCAGGGTTTCATTAAATAGTGTGGACTCGCCGAGTCCACTCATGAAGTTGCCGAGTCCACTCATGAACTCGCTGAGTCCAGCCATGAACCCGGATAAGAATCTGCAACCCTACTCGGCGAGTCTAAGCACCAACTCGCCGAGTCCCTTCACATCCTCCAAAATATTCTGGAAATCCGGATGTTACAATTCTCCCCCACTAGAATCAAACTTCTCCCTCGAAGTCTTACTCTGCAAACAACTCTGGATGCTGCTCCCGCATCTCTCACTCCGGCTCCTAAGTCAACTCTGACCCTTTCCAATGCTGCCACTGGACCTGCACCAGTGGTACCTCCTTGTTCCTCAGAACCTTGATCTTCCGTTCCCTAATCGCCACTGTTCTCTCAACATAGTTCAGGATCGCATCCACCCGAATATCCTCTAATGGCACCATTGTCAACTCGTCGGCTATACACTTTCTCAGCTGCGACACGTGGAAGGTGTCATGAATCTGACCTAACTCTGCAGGTAGCTCCAATCGGTAGGCTTCCCTTCCTACTCTCGTGGTCACCCTGAAAGGACCAATATATCGGGGCCCCAACTTGCCCCTCTTCCTGAATCGGATCACTCCTTTCCAAGGAGAGACCTTCAGGAGCACAAAGTCGCCGACTTGAAATTCGAGCTCGGACCGGCGCCTGTCCGCATAGTTCTTCTGGCAACTTTGAGCGGTCAACAACCTCTACCTGACCTGTTGTATCTGCTCTGTCTTCCGAAACACGATCTCAGTACTACCCATCACACGCTGCCCTACCTGTCCCCAGCAAATGGGGGTCCGACACCTCTTGCCATACAACAGCTCAAAGGGTGGTATACCAATGCTCGAATGATGGTTGTTGTTGTAGGAAAACTCCGCCAAGGGAAAGTACGTGTCCCAACTTCCGCCGAAATCCAACACACATGCTCGGAGCATGTCCTCGAGCGTCTGAATCGTCCGCTCACTCTGCCCGTCAGTCTGTGGGTGGTATGCGGTACTAAAATGCAGCCTCGTACCCAGTTCCTCATGAAATTTCTTCCAGAATCTGGAAGTGAATCGCACATCTCGATCTGAGACAATCGAGATCGGAACTCCATGCCGTGATACCACCTCTCTCACGTATATCTCTGCCAACCTCTCCACGGAAGAGCTCTCACTGATAGCAAGGAAATGAGCGCTCTTCATCAACCTGTCCACAATCACCCAAATTGCATCGACACCTCTCGCAGTCCTTGACAATTTGGTGATGAAATCCATGGTAATATGTTCCTATTTCCACTCAGGAATCTCTAACGGCTGTAGCTTACCATGTGGACGCTGGTACTCGGCCTTAACCCTGCGACAGGTCAAGCATCTCTCTACAAACCATGCGACATCCCTCTTCATACAGGACCACCAATACTCCCTCGTTAGGTCCAAATACATATTAGTGGCCCCAGGATGGATCGAGAACTTTGATCGATGAGCCTCTTCCATCAAAATGGTATGCGTCCCGCCCACAAACAGTAGCTATATCCGACCCTGAAATGTCATAATCCCCCGACTATCGGTAACGAACTCCGATACCAGCCCGACAACTTGCTCTCTCTTCTGGCTTTCTGGTCTCACGGCCTCAGCCTGGGCCCCACGAATGGTGTCCAACACCGGAGTCATCACTGTCAATCTCAAACAAACATCTTGCAACGGGGCGCCCTCCACCCTACGGCTCAGTGCATCGGCTAGAACATTAGCTTTGCCCGAGTGGTACAGGATCTCACAATCGTAATCCTTCACCACATCCAACCATCTCCTCTGGCGCATATTCAGGTTGGGGTGATCCATTAGATACTTCAGGCTCTTGTGGTCCGTGTATATGGTACACCGAACCCCATACAGATAGTGACACCAGATCTTTAGGGCGAACACCACTGCCCCCAACTCCAAATCGTGGGTGGGATACCTCATCTCATGAGGCTTCAGCTGCCTCGATGCGTATGCTATCACATGACCCCTCTACATAAGCACCGCTCCCAACCCCGATACCAACGCGTCACAATACACTACGAAGTCCTCCATCCCCTCCGGAAGGGCTAACACCGAGGCTTCGCATAGTCTCTGGCGAAGTGTCTCGAAGGAGGCCTGTTGCTCTGGACCCCATGAAAAAGCAACACCCTTCTGGGTCAACTTGGTGAGTGGCATAGCGATCTTGGAGAACTCCCTGATAAATCTCCAATAATAACCAGCAAACCCTAGGAAATTCCTGATCTCGGTAGATGTCCTCAGCACCTCACAACTCATCACTGCCTCAATCTTGGCCGGGTCAACGAATATCCCTTTCTGGTTAACGAGGTGCCCTAGGAACTAGACCTCTCGCAACCAGAAATCACACTTGGAGAATTTGGCATAAAGCCTCTCCAATATTAGAACTCCGAAGATCTCCCTCAAATGCTCCTCATGTTGCTCTCTGGATCTCGAATACACCAATATGTCGTCGATGAACACGATCACCGAGCAATCCAACATCGGCCTGCACACTCTGTTCATGAGATCCATGAACACCATCGGTGCATTGGTGAGTGCGAAAGGCATCACTACGAACTCGTAATGCCCATAACATGTTCTGAACGCTGTCTTCTGGATGTCCTCATCTCGCACCCTCACCTGATGATATCCAGACCTCAAATCGATCTTGAAGAACCAAAATGCTCCCTCCAACTGATCGAACAAATCGTCGATCCTCGGCAACGGGTAACGGTTCTTGACCATTAGCTTGTTCAACTCCCGATAATCAATGCACATCTGGTGTCAACCATCCTTCTTCTTGACAAAAAGGATAGGCGCTTCCCATGGCGAACTGCTAGGCCAAATAAACCCCTTCCCCAGCAGCTCCTGAAGCTGTGAGGATAACTCCTACATCTATGGAGGCGCAAGGCGATAAGGCGCCTTGGCGATAGGCGCAGCCCCCAAAACTAAATCGATACTAAACACTACTTGCCTCTCCGGAGGCGCACCCGGCAACTCTTCAAGAAATACATCCAGAAGCTCACGCACTATCGGGACCTCATCAACTGACCTCGGTCTCTCTGAATCAACCCTCGCATTCATCACATACGCTACAAATCCCCTACAACCCTGTTGTAGACTCTGTCTCGCTCTGGCGGCCAAACAAAATGCTGACCCAGAACGTGTACCCTCGCCATACACCGTAAGAACTCCCCCACTGGGGTCTCGTATAGTCACTAGCTGTCTCTCGCAGTCGATGACCGCTCTAACTTTGCTCAACCAATCCTTGCCCACGATGATACGGACATCTCCCATCGCAATAGGAGCTAAATCAATCGGGAACTCAACGCCGAAAATCTTGAGTACACATCCTCGGATCACTTCGGTGGCATACACCGTCCTCTCGTCAGCTATGGAAACTCTCAGAGGTCGACTCAAAGCCTCTCGACTAATACTGATGTGCTGACTAAAAGCCAAAGATACAAAAGACCGACTCGTACCCGAGTCAAATAACACCAAGGCAGGTACACAATTCACAAGAAAAGTACCTACGCATAACATAAAATAAACACAATATCCCAACATCAAAATAAATACAAGAAAGGATACATACCAGCCACGACATCGGGCGCCACGCGGACCTCCTCTGCAGTCAACTGAAAGGCTCTCCCTCATGCCTTCGGTACCTCGGCCTTCACTGGCCGGCTCTCAGTAGCTCTGATAGCAGCAGGGGCAGATCCCTGAGGTGTTCCCTAGGTTGTCCCTCGCGACCGTCGACACTCTGCCTTGCGGTGTCCAGTCTGGTTGCAGTGAAAGCATACTGCAAACCCCTTAGGGAAATCCTTGTCCATATGCCCCTCCTTGCCACATTTGTAGCAAGACCTCGCTCTGCACACCCCATCGTCGCTCTTGCCGCAATTGCCACAAGTGCGACCCTTCTGACTCTCAGATCTCGAATCAGCGGGCTTGGCCCGCTTGGCTGCCGGCTGAGACTGGGCCGGTCGCTGATCCCTCCCCTGAGACTCAGCCTCCTCCCTAGCCTGAGTCTCAAGCTCTATCTCCCTCTTCCGGGCATTTTCCTGAAGCTCAGCAAATGTCTGGTATGTTTAGTTCGCCACGAACTCCCGTATATCATTCCTCAAAATGCTCAGATATCGGCTCATACGTGCCTGCTCAGAGGACACGTGCTCTGGGCAGAACATCGCCCGCTCATGGAACATCCTTGTAATCACTGTGACTGAGTCAGTACCCTGCTTGAGGGTCAGAAACTCCTGGACCAAGCACTCCCTCTCCACCTGGGGAACGTACTCATCTCGGAGCATAGCAGTGAACCTCTCCCAAGTCACTTCAGCAAGCTCAGTAGGCGAATAATGCGTCGTCACAAACTTCCACCAGTCCTTCGCTCCCAAGCGAAGCTGGTTCAACGCGAACCAGACTCTCAAATGCTCCGGATATGAGCAGGTGAAGAAACACCCCTCGATGTCTGAAATCCACCTCAGCGCTGCAATCGGGTCCTGGGTCCCATCAAACTCTGGTGGTTTTGTGTTGTTGAACTCCCGAAACAGCAACGCATCACCACCATGTGGTCTAGCCGCAGCTACAGCTGCAGTGGACGCAGCAACAGCAGCGTCAGAGAGAGCAGCGTATCTCTCGTCAAATATCTCTATCAGGGTGGTCTTGATAGACCCGAACATCTCTGGAATCTCAGCGCGGATGGCAGCAGCCACCATATCATGAATCATCTGGCGAAGCTCCTCGTCGCTCACACCTCCTCCCTTAGTCCCTGGTCTGTGGTGCGTCCCCACCATGATGCCTCTCTGAAATACAACACAAGAAATCAGAGACTCGCTCGGGTGTACACACACTCGATACCCCCAATCCTACTTGGTCTCTGGTACCCTAAGGATTCTTACTTGGGTTGCGCACTGACTCGGTGCCTTCGGTATTACGGGCCCAATACTACTGTCCACACCGCATCAACATTCATCCCAAGTCCTCCTCCTAGAGTCCCAAATCCCAAGTACTCTACTCTCTCTACTCATATGCTACTCGCTAGCTGATCTATCAGAAGCTCCCCGTTGCTATCTAAACACTCTCAAGCATCCCTAGCAGCAAAACTCCTAGACTAAGGCATCATATGTATCGGGCCACTCTAGTCCTAATAAGGATACGTAGTCTACTCTAGCATGCATAGTATAGCTCATCATATAACATAACATAATATATCTCGTAACACTTATTACAAGGGTATTTTGGGAAATCACCGTTCGTGCGCTGGCTGATCGTACACACGACTCTGCTCTATTTGTCTCAAAACTCTTTTTACTATTTTAAAAAAAAGTTTACTTTTATTATCAATTTTTTTTTCCTCAAATCCTCAGTTTGAGTTCAGATACGCCCGAAGATGCATCCGAATCCCTCAAACCAAGGCTTTGATACCAACTTGTAACACTGTAAAAAATTAAACAATTTTTCACATTTTAAAAACCATATAATTTCATTCACATCCACATTTTAAAACATTTTATCATCATTATCTTAATACAAAACCCCAAGATCAAAACATATGAACTCCAGTGTGCGTATGTACGAGTCATGTCGGCGCATTCCCACGATCATCGCTGGTACCTGAAACACAACACATAACACTATAAGCATAATTGCTTAGTGAGTTCCCCAAAATACCACTCTAACACGTATTAGCCACTCGAGGCTATAACTCTGTTGACCCTCTGGTCAATGCGTCTCAGTGGAAGCTTCCAGTCCTAACTTTCTATGGGCCCTATGGCCCTAACTCTATGGACCCATTGGTCCAACTCTATATACTCTGAATCATGCATATCATATATCACAATAAATCACAACACATAAATAACATGCAAATATACTGGCACATAACTCTAGAATACACAGTCACATATCTCTGTACCACACTAGGTAAAGTATAGTTAGAAGACTCACCTCAGATGTCTCGGTAAATCTCTGACTCGGTAGAAATACGATCTAGCCTCCGCCTAATCACATGAAGTAAATATTCTCATAAATATAACTCTCGGGACTAGACTCAACCCTCTCTTGGCACCCTCGGAAGGAAAAATACCATTTTACCCCTCTTTTAGCTCAAAGTCCACATTGTTGACCAAATCCTACAAGTCAACAAAAGTCAATGATCAAACTTTGACACGACTCGTCGAGTGCACTTTGGCGACTCGGCGAGTCTACACGTGTCCACTAACTCTCTAGTCTTGCTTGGCACGTCGAGTTCCTCGCCTTGCTCGACGAATCACACCTGGCATGAATCGTGGGGCCGCCCCGACTCAACTAGCCGAGTCTCAAGATCAACTCAGCGAGTTCCGCTATGAACTCCAGTCCTCTAATCCCTCTCTGGCTCACTGAGTTATTCCCCCAACTCAGCAAATCCATTCACTAAGTGATTTACGGGAAACCCTAACCCTACTCGCCGAGTCTGCCCTTGGACTCGGCGGGTTCATGCCATGCACAAGCTCAAATGGCCTCCTTAGGTCAGATCTGTTCCTTGGATCCATAGATCTGACCTTCCCAAGCCTGATAAACACGTAAAGTTCGAATCTTGACACTCATGGGATGTCTAAGAGGCTTCACTTGGTGATTTAGCCCCAAAAGTAACATCCTTAGCTCGACACCTCCATAGCTCAACATAAAGCAAGCTGAGATAAACTCTTTAAACCACTGTGGGTCCAGATCTGAAGTCTCAAAGTGAATAGGGGCCATATCCTCACAATTTTCTTCCAATAAAGGTCATAAAACTCTACATCTATGGATTCCTTCAACAAAGCAGATAAGGGGGCAATATAATACCTCAAAGATGAAGTCTCTTGCTCGAAATCCATAGTTGCACAACCTCCTTAGTCTCTTCTAAGCTGGAAACACCTCCTTCTTGCAAGAATCAACCACAAAGATCAAGAAATGGCTCCTATCCTCTCACAAATGCTCTAGCTCCTTTAGGGTTTCTCTCTAGGTTTTGGTAGCCACAAATGACGGCCCTAAGGGCCTTTAAATAGTTCCCAAACCCAGGAAATTAGGGTTTCATTAAACAGCTTGGACTCGCTGAGTCCAGCCATGAACCCGGATAAGAATCCTTGACCCTACTCTGCGAGTCTAAGCACCAACTCGCCGAGTCCCTTCACATCCTCCAAAATAAAAGAAAAGAATAATATACCTGGAAATCTGGATGTTACATTTGGGAATAAGGATAGTGAGAGATAGAAGTAAGAGACTAATAGGTCTCGGAAAACCCCTCTCCTTGCAACGAAGACAACATTGTCACTCGGTCTATAGAAAAGATATACAAAGGACTTTTGCGGGTAGCCGATGAAAATACATCGCTCACTATGAGATTCGAGCTTGTCGTGAGTCTCTTGTCTTACAACAGCCTCGTAACGCCAAACCTTGATATGTGCCAACGAGGGAGCCTTCCCTGTCCACATCTCGTGAGGTGTTTTGTCAACCTTCTTCGTAGGGACTAAGTTAAGGATATAGGCGGTAGTCTCTAAGGCATACCCCAGAATGGGATAGGTAGTGAAGCACGACTCATCATGGAACAAACGATGTCCAACAAGGTTCAATTACGCCTCTCAGCCACACCATTCAACTGTGGTGTCCTAGGTGGCATCAATTACGAAATGAATCCAGTTCTTGTGTAAACTCTTTGAACTTTTCAAAGGTTTCCAACTTGTGCTTGATTAAGTAGATATATCCATATCTTCTATAATCATCATTGAAAGTTACATAGAAGCGGTTCACATCCCTTGTGGTGTATCTAAAGGGCCCACATGCATCGGTGTGTATGAGATCCAATAGACCCTCACCCCTTTCACAAGTGCTAGTGAAGGGTGACTTGGTCATGTTTCTAAGTAAACAAGACTTGCACACGTGATCGTCCCTAAGGTCGAATGACTCCAACACTCCATCCTTTTGGAGTTGGGCTATGCGTTTCTTGTTGACATGTTCAAGACGACAATGCCACAAGCATGCTTTATCCAAATCATTGGATGAATGAACACACAAGACATCATTTCCTAAGTTATCTACAGCCATCACCGTTTCATATATTCCATTACGAGGCAATGCTTCAAAATAAAAGGCACCATTAATATAAGCATTAATAGAACCCTTTTCATTATCAAATGAATATCTAATACCTTGTCTATAAAAACCATGAAATGAAATGACGTTTCTTGCCATATCTGACGAATAGCAATAATTATTTTAATCTAATCCTAATCTACTATTGATCATTAAAGAGTAAACTCTGATCTTGGTGATAGACGACGATCTTCTGTTCCCCATGATGAAATTTATCTTCCCATGCTCCACATCCCTATCTCTTCTTAGGCCCTACAAATCAGAACAAATGTGAAAACCACATCCTGTATCAAGTACCCAAGAAATAGACTGTGATGAATTATTAGATTTAATTGTGTAAATACCTGCCTAAGATGGCTTGATCTTTCCATCCTTGATGGCTTGCAGATATTTTTGGCAGCTTCTCTTAGGGTTTGAGTTGGATTTAGCCGAACCAACTTTGGTTCCACTAGAAGTGGTTCCATCTTGGGACTTTCCCTTGTGGTGGCTCTTTGAGGGAGCCTTCCTCTTCTTACCTTTCCTTGACCTATTGCCAAGACAGGCGCAGCAGCGGGAGTAGGAGTCGGTGCAACAGACTTATCCTTGAGATTGCTCTCAGTAGTCCTTAGCAAGCCTTGAAGCATGCTCAAGGTGACCTTTTCCTTATTCATATGGTAGGTTATGCGAAACTGGTTGTAACAGGGAGGCAAGGAGTGAAAGACCTTGTCGATTTCCAACTCTTCATCAAAATTAACATTTAACTTCAGCAGACGATCAACATATCTCTGCACCTTTTGCAGATGAGCAGTAAGGGACTCTCTATTACCCATTTTGGCAGTGATCATCGAAGTGATGATCTCATACCTTTCCTTCCTCGCACTTTGGGGGTACCGGTCCAAAAATTCTTTATGCATTTCATAGGGATACATGTCCTCATAGGACTTTTGGAGTTCTGCAGTCATGGTCGCTAGCATGAGGCAATGGACTTTCGTGGCATCACGCTCATGGGCTTCAAAGGCAGCGATCTCATCAGCAATGGCAGTGTTGAGGTTGATCTCCTTCAGCTCCATGTCAAGGACATACTCTTTGTCCTCGTAATGGGTGACCATTCTTATGTTACAAATGCAATCATTGAAAGTGTTTCCGTCAAATATCACCCTCCCAAAAAGGTTCAAGAGTGAGAATGAGCCGGAGGAATTCGAGTCGGAAGCGTTGTTGTTGTTCATGTTCGACATCTGAAAAGGAAAAGAACAAAGTTTGATTAGAAATGAATCCCAAATTAATCACCCAAATGAAAAATTAGGGCTAGGATCCAACAAAATTATTTACAAATTGGAAAAGGGATGTCGTAATCCAACAAGTAAATAATTTGAAGGTAAGTGAATGACGATTCACTAATTTTCCACCTTGAAAAACGAAAGGAGGATTAAGTTTTAAATGTATTGAAAACTCATAGATTCTTTTGAGATTGAGTAAACTTTTCAATGGAATGTTTAAATCTCGATATGCCCCTCTAGTTTGTGACTGGGATGCCGAGGATCACAAAGCGAGTGTGCATAACTATGCAAATATACATGGTGCCCTCATTGTTACAGTCACCCATTCGATGTGCCGGTTAACCACAGACGCTCCATCGAACTATGGAAAACAATGAGTCACCCTTTGATACCTTTGCTTAGAAACCAATTAGTATGTCGTTTAACCATACACGCTCCACTAACGTCTTAGCAAGGGTACCAAGTGTAATTTCACGGAATTGCATCAATTCACTTTTCCCTAAAGTAACTAAGAGTGGGAATTTAAAAAAAAAAAACCATTTAGTTACATTATATAGATTCATTATACTTTTAATGAGGAAATGTTTGCCATATCCTACCCGTTCGGCTAATGACCCTACACCAATCAAGGAAGCGGTGGGTGAGAGTGAACACCCATTAAACGGCAATTTTATAGGCCAAAACCTTATACCCCCATTATAGATCGGCTTCGTGTATGAGACCTACTAACGGTAAGACTAGCATTTTAAGTTATATATATATATATATATATATATATATATATATATATATATATATATATAATATTAATCTTATAATATAATAAAGTATAAGGTTGAATTTTAAATTTCTAAAATTTTAGGGTTTGAAATTTAGATAGTTCAAATTAAACATTTTAATCACAAAATTTAAATTTCAAAACATGAGGACAAGTTTTGAATTTTTTTCAAAACACAAATATCAAATAGCATACAAATTTCAATTAAATATTTAATTTAATAATTATCTAGATTTGACCTAGTCAATATTACTTGCAAGATAATTCAACAATCAGTTTAAATAATCAAGTATTATCAAATAAGGAATTTATTATTCAAACAATTGGTAATTATCTTTTGTTTTGATGAGGATGTTGACAAAAAGGTAATCAAATTCAGATTTTATTAAACTAAAATGATTTAGGAAAGTATCCGCAAGCAAAACAACAAGAAATCCTGAAATTTCCTCTGCTTGATGCTCCGACTCGCCGAGTCCACAATGGGACTCGCCGAGGTCATCAGGCAGAGAGCAAGAAAACGATTTTTACATGCAAGAATCAAACACAAAGCATGAAATTCAAGAAAAGCCAATCAAGGCTCTGATAACAATTATGGGTTTGAGCCATAAGAACATTCCTATGTGCACATACAAAACATAATGCTTGAATCTAGGTTTCTCTAATGAACATGCTTTTCATCCAAGACTTGCAAACCCTAGATCTAGAGTATACAATTCGAAATTGACACAATATAATAGATCTAGATGATTACCTCTTCTTGAAAGCTTGAATGTTGTTATTCTTGGAGTATAGAGTCACAAATGTCACTCCTCTAATGGCTTACAAACACCAAGAAGCAAGAGGATGATTTTGAGAGAGGTTGTGGACACAAAATCGGCTCTAGGAACTTCTTAAGGTTTCTGGTCGTCGATTTTTGTAGCCCTAGGGGTCTTTAAATACCTGGGCTGCTAGGGTTATATATCGTAAAACGCTAATTTGATAACTTAGGCCTTAAGCAATCCAAAGATCCTTCTAGAATAAGGATTGGATGAATTCAAGGAGTCTATACACCTTAATTTCGTCCACCTTATGATCCATAAGGATCCATATACCAAAATCAACTACCACACAATTGACAGTTCTAGTCCCTTTTATTTAATTAGTCTCTTTTAGCCACAAAATTAATTCTTAATTAATTATTGTCTAATATTAATGAAACTATATGGTTTCTCCTTTAATATATTAATCATATAATATATTAATAAATCATAATAACCTCTTTATATATAAATCATCCTATCAAGTTGTTCGGGTGAAGGCAGCCCAAAAGGACCATGCACAACCGAGTCAAATACTTACCAAATAGAGTTACGGGCTTAGACACTAATCCAACTGGTTGCTCACGTCACCTGACTGGAAGGAAGGAGAATTTGCGTGATTTCTGAAGTTTAGAAAATGTTGGTGTAGTGAAGTTTGGAAATAATCATACATGTCAAGTTAAAGCTTATGGCATAGTAACTAATGGTCAATTTACAGTGAATCGTGTTGCTTATGTGGAAGGTCTTCAACATAATTTGATAAGTGTTTCACAACTTCTTGTGGGTACTGCAAATCAAGTTGTGTTTAACGAAGAAGGAAGCATTATTTCAAAAGTTGAGCCAAACGAAGTGTTGTTGAAATCAAAAAGATATGGAGATATGTTTACTCTTGACATCAAACTCATAGTTGGAGAACCCTCAGTTTGTCTACTTTCAAAAGCTCCCACAGATGTTAGATGGTTATGGCATCGCCGTTTATCTCGTTTAAACATTCGAAATTTAAATAAGTTGGTTGCAGAAGATCTTGTTTTAGGTTATTGTTCAAAGATCAACGTGATTTTTTGAAGTACGATTCTCGGTTTAGCAAAATTTGTCACAACTGGAGCATTTTTGGTGAGTCTCTCTCTATGATCTCTCTTAATCTTGATGATTCATGCGTTGCGTTTTGGATATTTGTTCATTTTGATTCGTTTGATCAATTTTTTTTGAAAAACCCATTTGTTGTAATTCAATAATTTTTTTTTGATCAAAGCAGGATCCAATCTCATATTTCTTTATTTGAATCAAATCTAGCCCAAAATCATATTGAATTCATTATGTTCTTAGAAGTCATTGTTTTGAGCCCAAACATTTTTTTTACAGTTCATGATGAAATTGGTATCTATTACTATTCAATAATCCAAACCTTGAAGCCCAATTCATGTGATCTGCTACTATTCATGATTCGATCCACGAGATCACGACTTATTTCTCATCGCTTATTTTGATTTGTATATCTAGATCGTATCTTCCACCCACAAATTCATTTCATATCATAAGTAATAAATTCTGATTCTTGCTTAGAATGAGTCGCATATTCAGTTTTCATTGAAAGTTTGTTTTGTTTCATCGTTTACAGTTTGTAAATCGAAGAGTCAACTCATAAAGTCAAAATAGAGTTTTTGTTGTGTTTGATTCAATTTGATGTTGTTGTTCATGTCTTTGAATAAATTTAATGGCTTGAGTTTAAAAACCGATTGGAAAATCGAATGATATTGCTTGAAGTCTAGAAATTGATTTGTGATGTTGGAAGTCAAAATCGATTTTGGAGGTTCTTAAAATAGGTTGAGTGGATGAGGAATCGAAAGTTTGAACATGGAAACGAAAATCAAAAGTCGACTGGTATTATTTGGTTATTGTAATTTTCGAAATCAAATTTTGATTTTGGAGTTGTAAATTGAAGGATAGGAACGAACTGGGGATGTTTGATTTTGTGAGTGATTTCGACCGTGATAGAAGAATTGATCTTTGCTATTTGATTGGGTTGATGAATACCGATGTCAATGGCCATAAGGACAAATACTGAGTGGGTTTATAGTTGATTTGGTTGTCTAAGTCAACGCGTGTGATGAAAAAGCGAAGGATTTCAATCGATCGAAATTTGAAGAAAATCAAAGGACAAGTGACGATTTTTAGTCGATTGTAAAAGGGTTTGGAATTGAGTGTCACATGGAAGATGATGAATTGATTTTGATTTTGAATTGTTTGGATGTCGATGGAATTTTTGGATGTTTGTTCACTAAAAAAGGAAAACTGTGATTTCGTTAATGGGTATTGTTTGGGAAGCTGATTTTGATCGTTGATAACGAAGGCTTAGATTTGAGATTGAGACGTCGATAGTTTTGGAATCGAGTATCTGATTTCGAAGGATACATTGATTTTAAAGTTGCGTCTCTGTTAACGAATCGTGAAACTTTGAAGTCATATATTTGATTTCAAAGGTTTTTGATTGCTGATTGGACGAAGCCTTGAAGATTTTGCAGTCGATGTGTTTGTTCTTGATGTCTATAATTTTGGAAGACTTGTGATAGCAAATTCACGATTCCGGACTAAATGATTTAGATGAGATTCTTGATTGATGTGATTATAGAAAATGTTTTGACATGGTCTGACATGTGATTATAGAACATGGTTTGACATGTGGATTGCACAATGAACATGGTGATTAAGGTGTTCAAGTGATGTATTAAATATGTATTGTGTTACAAAAAGGGACATAGATATACATCTACATAAATAACATACACTCATACACTCAACTTTTACATCTCTCAAGCACACCTCTACAAGTAGACTAAACCCACCTTATATAGAGGTGTTTACATGTCTCTCTCTCACTCTATATCTCATGAGTCAAAAGGCTAATGCACCACATGCAAGTGGGTACTTCAAAAGTCAACACATTACAAAGTCATACATGGATAACTTTGCACCCCAACATTCTCCCTTTCAAAGTTAGGAATGGTTGACCCACTTCAGTTCTTCCAAAATCGAGCAACTACGCGATCCAAGCATCAAGGGTGACACATGTCGAAATGAACTTCAATCTTCAACTCTTCAATGATTCTTCAATTTGGGCTCTAGGATGTGAGACCATACAAACCAAGCATCAACAAATGATCACGAGCTTCTCAAACTCCAAATTGATCACCCAAAAGTTGAGCATAAAAACACACCCCAAAAATTTTCAATAAAACCAAACCCATTTCGAAACGAAATCACATCCGAATCTCCAATCATATCATTTCGTAAACTTCAAAAATTCAAGGTCACTTCGGTCATCAAATTCGCGTAATATTAAAAATTCATGTTCGAATTTCCATATAAATTTCTCCCACTTTTTATAATCGAAATTTGATTATAAAACCTTCAAGGAAAAGAGAATGTGCTCTATTCGGAATTTTTTTGTGTCAAAACTCCTCCTTAACATGTGGCATAAACTTTGTGCTTCAACCCGGAAAACCCAAAAAATCTTTAATTTTTAGCTTCGTTTACGGACCGCCTTTGACAAAATTTCTCAAAATGGGTAGAAATTGTCAATTTCAAAATTCTACAGTGACCCGGTGCGCCCAAAACAACCAAAAATGCAAAACTCTCCCCCTTTTCCAAAGTTGGGTAGAAAGAGTCAATTTGCATAAACTATTGGGGCCTAAAATGTATTTTCTTCAACTTCTCAGCAAAATCAGTCCTTTTTCAAAATTAGGCAAAAACTATCAAACTTTCAAAGCCTCAATTACTGATTTCGAAAGTTATGCCTTTTGTTCTCCAAACATTCGAAGAATAGCCCTAATTGTCAAAGTTGCCAAACATTCGAAAGGTTAGGGGCTGTTTTCGAAACTTCCTCCTTTTTCTTTACAAAACTAACCAAGTTGTACCAAATCATATGAAACCTTGTCTATTTGTTCAAATGTTTAAACTTTGTCAAACTGTCAGAACAATAAGGGCCATTTACGAAACTTTTGTCCAATCATTAGAATTCACCTTTAACCAAATTTTGTTCTTCATCCCTTCGTTAATATTCATTTCCCCTTTATACAAAATCATCCGCCCATTTTCTCTGTCCCCTTCGTTATAAATCTATAACACCCTTCTTCCGAAACTTCTTCTGCCTATTTTCTCTCTCGCCTTCGTTAGATTCAATCAAAGCACCAAATTAACAAAAAATAAAATTCAGTCCATTTTAACGATAACGAAGGCATTCGAAGCCTTTGAATCAAGTCTGCATCATTCACATTTATCCACTGAATCGACATTTTGTTAATATAGCCTTCCCAAAATCATCGACATTATCAAATGAGTTCATAGCCTTCTTTCAAAAATCCAAAATCTTTGCTATCAATACAGTAATCGACATCAGCCAAAATCAACACTGAATCGTCGACATCCAAACCCGATTCATTAGCCTTCCCAAATCAAAATTATCGATAATACAATAATCCTTCGTACATCAACGATTTCTTCCCAAAATCGACATCAATATCTAGTTCGTCAACATCAACCCAAGACTTCCAATTCGAAATCACAAATCAGGCTAATACTCATCAAAATCGATATCAAGTATTCGTAGCACGACCATTTGTAAATTAGTCACTGGTAACGAAAATCATAATCTACTTCACTTGAGCAATCCAAAATTAATACTTAAGCACCATATTTTGATACCAAGCCCTTCAATTGCGATTGAGCGAGTTTTGACTAAATACGAAACCGTCTACTTGAGATAATTCATTCCAATTAACAACCATATAGTCAAGCAGTGAGAAATCGATTTTAGTCAAACAATTTTGACTTTTAAGTTGAATAATCTTCAAACGTAAACTCACTTTTATTCTCAATTTACATCCGATTTCCAAATCAATATCAGTAGTCAACACAAATCAATATACAAGACAAAGATCGATCACACGGAGACTCTCTTAATATTGAGCCCAAATTTTTTATTAATTTGAATTTTATATTCCTTTTTTTTCATTCAAGATGTGACAACCGTCAATTTCTGGTCAATTCGAAGTCAAATAAAGTCAACAAGTCAAACCGGTCAACTCAACTAACCCTTGTGTACTAGGGCTTACATTATGTAATTACTTAACAACTCGCTATTCTAATGAGAGATCATAAATCGAAAAGTACGTACATCTAGATCTCCTTAACCTAAAACTGTGGTAAGTGATGAGCCAAACCGATAAAACAATGTTACATACTCATCGGGAGTGTATAAGATCCTTAAACAAGGCTTAACGGGGTTTACGGACCTTGCATTGTGAAGCCGGACACTCAAAAAGGTCACAAATGAAACCTCTCTCAATCATTTTCACTATATCTCTCTCTATTTTGAAAACTCTCCCAAATCTCTCTTTGTATGAGAAATCTCTCCAAGAACGTGAAATATCTCTCAAATCTCTCTTTGTATGAGAAATCTCTCCAAGAATGTGAAATCTCTCCCAAATCTCTCTTTGTATGAGAAATCTCTCCAAGAATGTGATATCTCTCACAAATATCTCTTTGTATGAGAAATCTCTCCAAGAATGTGAAATCTCTCCTAAATCTCTCTTTATATGAGAAATCTCTCCAAGAATGTGAAATCTTTCCCAAATCTCTCTCAAAAGTTCCCGTAACTTTTTGAAGTCATTCGGGTCATTCCGACCCTTAACCGGGTCAAAAACGGCTTGAAACGGGGTAAAAACGAGTAAAATAGGCTTAAGGACCCGAAACCTCTCTTAAGGACCGAACCCGAAACCCCTCTTAGGGCCGAAAGTCCACTTAGGGACCGAAACCTCCTGAGCCGAACCCGAAGGCTGCTGAACCGAACCCGAAGGGTCCTCTCAGGACCGAACCTCACACATTCCCGAACCCGAAGGTACTGTTCATTCGGTCCATTACGCTCCATATTGCCCCTCGGTCTAGTTCGCTTCTGACGACTTCGGACCGAGCCCCCTTCTCGCTTCCTACTGTGTCACATCGCCTCGCTTTGGACCCAGCATCAGAAGGGACCGAACCTTCGGCCCCTTTCCGAAAAGCCTCGCTGGAAGTTCATTTCTTTCCGGTTTTCGACTACGACTTCATTTTTGCGTCGTTTTTAATTATTTTAATGCAGGATTTTCACCCAAACTTTATTTTAACATATAAGGCCCCATATTTATTAATTATCCACGTTTTTGGGGATAAACCTTATCCAAGAAGAGTGGGTGAAGTACAAGAGGTGGAGTGTTGACTTTCCTTTATTCTATGACACAAGCAACCACTCCCATACCCACTCCATGTCACTAGTCACCATCAGCCCATCCCTAGTCACTTTATAAGTCCTTTCTCATTATTTCTAGCCATTTCCCATGTTCTTAGAGCTGGAACATCCACCCTCTCTCCTCACACTTCATTCATTCTCTCATTCTTCCTCCAAGAATCACACTCCAAACTCTCTCATCTTTCTCTCTCAAATTCGAGAACTTCAAGGCATACTCCAAGACTTTTCTCCTTCATTTAGTAAGTATCATCATCTTTCTTATGATTATTACACATCCTCCTACTCAAAATCATAGATTGCTTACACAAACATCATCACATTCTTGTTAGATCTTCGAATCTTCAAGTGATTCTTCAAGTGTTCTTGATTTGGACACTTCTCTTCTTCAACACTCATCTACTGAAACTACTCAAGGTGAGTTCATACCCCTACATTTTCATGTTTTCTCAAGTTCCTAGGGGGGGGGGGGGGGAATACAAGTTAAAACACCAAGAACATAACTAAACATTTCTAACAGCCTTCATCAGAAAAGTTCAACTCCATTCATGGACTGTTTTGGACAACTTAAACATTTTTGTTTTCAAAACTGTTTTAGTTGTAAGTATTTCCAGTTCTTAGTTTTACAATGACTACTTGCACATATCCATACGATTTTTCTACATTTTATGGTGATTTTTACAAAACTGCCTATCATTTCAAACACCAATCCGGACTAGTCTGTGATTATGGACTTTTTCACCCACGTTGGAGGTCATTAAAAATCATGATAAAATTATGAGTAAACTAGACACATTTTGGGAACTCTCAGAACTTACGGATTTAGTTTTCGACTTTGTATGATTTTTCTATGACTTTTCTAAAACAACACAGAAAGGCTAAATTTAGTTAACAGCATATAAATTTCATAACACTTTGTATTATGTTGAGCAAAGTGTATGACAATAAGTTCTAAATATTGAATGTGTTTCCTTGTTAGTTTATCATCATAAACTGAAACTTAGTCATTCATGATAACATTACTCATTCATTTAGAACACGTATATTAAGCTATAATAAGCATAATTTATGGATTCATAACACTAATGCATTTTCATAAAAGAGTTCTTATACATTCCAAACGTTTTGGATAAACTATAATAGGTATAGTTTATGATTCTTCACAAAACACACTCGTACAAAAGGGCACATTCATACAAAAAGGTTCTACACTCGCGCACACTACACGTAAACTTGTTAACTCAGATTGTGAGACTTTCTCTCCCCGTACGTCCGAGTACGGGATCCAAATTCCTGTAAGTTATAACCAAAATCTCTTGTAGGGAGAGCGTGATAATTGTGTATAGATCTATGTTAGGGTTGACATCCCACACCTCGCTACTAGCTACAGCCGGAACGGCAGGTCTACGGGTGACAAGAGTCATAGGATTAGGGCGTCTAAAAGACGTTGTGCAGGTTACCTCTAGTCATAGTATGGTTATAGCGGCTCACATACGAAGCTAACAATACATAAAGTTTATGGGATTCTTATAAAAAAAAAGGGTTTTATGTCGATTTAAAATCACTTTTTATAACAATAAATACAGATATTACTGTACACCTTCGGTTTTGGTATTTATGACTACACATATTTTGAAACCACTTTTATATCTTTAAGTATGACAAATACTTGTTCATTTTCAGTCCTGGTATTTAGGACAACATAACTCTTATAAGGAAAATATTTTTCTTGGTAACATACATCTCTCTAAAAAGATCGATTTTCAAACTCTTACTGTCAAAAGCATATGAACTCACCAACCTTTGTGTTGACACTTTTCAAAACTACTTGTATTGTCAGGAATTCAGTAAAAACAGGAAATCAACAACGTTTTGAGGATGGGACGATAAATCGTCAAACAGTTCATTTTGTATCATAATGTAATTGATTCGAATCATGTAAACATATACTTTGGTGTAACTTTTTCAATTATATTTATGATGGTTGTATTTACTTTGAGCACTATTATCCTCGTTGTTGTGATACTCTACATGAAGTCATCCACCCCCGAACGTTTCTGCCATCCTTGGTTTGGGGGTGTGACACAAGAACAAGAAGTTTGACCGGTGAAAAATCGATTTGAGAATGAGTAAAATCACACGGATCACCAATTGATGAAATCAAGAGAAACCCTGATTTTTCTTCTAGAACATCAGTTCGATCATAACAATCCTAACTAATTTCAAGAACACTATGAGTTTGCTACTAAACTCGATATTTATCAACAATCATCAATACTCAATCGATGTGATATTTAATTCACAGTAAAAGAAAACGATACTTCATGAACACGATCATAAAGAAAACCATGAAAGTACAACACTTTTAAATGAACATGTGATTTGGGTGTTCAAGAGATGTATTGAATATGTATTGTGTTACAAAAAGGGGCATAGATCTACATCTACATAAATAACACACACTCACACACTCAACTTTTACATCTCTCAAGCACATATCTACAAGTGGACTAAACCCACCTTATATAGAGGTGTTTATATGTCTCTCTCTCACTCTTTATCTCATGAGTCAAAAAGCTAATGCATCACATTACAAAGTCATACATGGATAACTTTGCACCCCAACAATTCAGAAGCTTCGTATGCCTTCGATTTCGTTTATCTGAATGAAAAGTTTCGTTAAAATGGGCTATGGATTTGGTGATTAAAACTAACGACCGAGAGAGTGCTTTCTAACGAACAAGAGAGTGTTTTCGTTAAAATGGTGATTGAAAATTTTGCGTAAAAATGGTGCAAAGAATTTTTTTTTCGTTAATATGGTGATGTTGGTTAACTAAGAATTTTCATTAGATTTAGGGAAGAAGAAAGCTTAAATATTTCGCAAATGGCCCTTCAAGTTTTGACAGTTTGACACACGACATTTTGGCAATTCTTTTTGTTAGTTTTGAAGAAAAATGAAGAATTTTCGAAAACAATCCCTGAAATTTCGATAGTTTAGCACAACATAACCAACTTCGACAATTGGGGTGTTTTTCGACATTTTGGGACAAAAAGAAAAAATTTCGAAATCAGACACTGAAGTTTCGAAAGTTTGGCAGTTTTTGCCCAGTTTCGAAAATGGACTGCTTTTGATGAAAAATTGAAGAATTAGCATTTCAGGCCCCTGCAGTTTATGCGAATTGACGCTTTCTACCCAGTTTTGAAAAAGTGGGAGAGTTTCGCATTTTTGGTTGCTTTGGGCGCACCAGGTCACTGGATAATTTTGAAATTGACAATTTCTACCCTTTTTTGAGAAATTTTGTCAAAGGCGGTCCGTGAACGAAACTAAAAATTGAAGATTTTTTTAGTTTTCCGGATTGAAGCACAAAGTTTAAGCCACATGTTAAGGGGGAGTTTTGTGATGAAAATTCAGAATAGAGAACATTCTCTTTCCTTGAAGGTTTTATAATCAAATTTCGATTATAAAAAGGGGGAGAAATTTATATGGAAATTCGAACTTGAATTTTTCATATTACGCCGATTTGATGACCGAAGTGACCTTGAATTTTTGAAGTTTACGAAATGATGCGTTTGGAGATTCGGAAGTAATTTCGGTTCGAAATGGGTTTGGTTTTATTGAATATTTTTGGGGTGTGTTTTTATTCTCAACTTTTGGGTGATCAATTTGTAGTTTGAGAAGCTTGTGATCATTCATTGATGCTTGGTTTGTATGATCTCACATCTTAGAGCCAATTTGAAGAATCATGGAAGAATTAAAGATTTGAAGTTCACTTCGACATGTGTCACCCTTGAGGCTCGGATCGCGTAGTTGCTCGATTTTGGAAGAATTGAAGTGGGTCATCCATTCCTAACTTTGAGGAGGAGAATGTTGGGGGTGCAAAGTTTTCCATGTATAACTTTGTAATGTGTTGAATTTTCTAAAATCCACTTGCATGTGGTGTAACATTCATAAATTTTACACCAATATAAAACTTTTTCAATCATAAATTAAAGTCAAATAGCATTGGTTACGAAAACGTGTTCAAATCAATTATCCATTAGTGTCCCAAAATCATAACAAAAGGATGAGGAGTGGTACGTTCACGCCTTCGCCTTTCCATAATCTCCTAAAGTACCTGAAACAATAAAATAAAAACTGTAAGCCTGAGGGCTTAGTGAGCTACCCCCGAAATACCAATAGCACACTGAAAATGCCATCTCAGTAACAATCAATCAATCAACATGCACACTGGCCATCGGCCTGACTGGAATGCCCAACTGGGCCTATAGTCTGTCTAAATCCATCCCGAGCCTTTGGCATGACTGGTCCGCCTCGTGGGCATGCAGTCTCCCCGGACCGCTCATAGGGTATGTTGGCCATCAGCACAAAGCAGGACCGCCTCAACCCAACCTATCAAGCAAATAACATTGTGCGCATATCTATCATATACTGGCATATACAAGCAACAAACATATCTATCCCACTGACTATCAAGCATAGAATTCTCTTGTAACTAGAGTACCGACCTTGCAGGTCATAAACATACCAATCCTTACGGATCATAAGAGCATAACATACTGTCTACCCTGATTCCGATCTGACAGATCATAACCACAGGTAGCATACAATAACAACTAAAGGTCCGACCTTGGTGCCATAGACCCTATCGATATAGTGAGGATAAGTCACCTCGCAGACGTCGACTCGGAACGTAAACTCCAACTCTCGGATCACTCGACACAGGATCCACCACCTATGATCTTAGTACAATATATTCATAAGTCCTTAACCTTATAAGGTACTCCATAACCCACCAGTCAACCCCTAGTCAAAGTCAAAGTCCTTAGTCAAGGTTAACAGTCCATGTGGACCCCAACTCGCCGAGTGCCCTCGGCTACTCACCGAGTTCCTTGAAGCACACTCCAACTCTCCGAGTCATCGGGGTGACTCATCGAGTTCCTTCCTTGCAACTCGACATATACACGCGCATACATGATACATGGAAAACTCATCCGACTCGCCGAGTTGTTCTTTAACTCGTCGAGTCTTATGGTAATCTTCATCGGACTCGTCGAGTTTACAGCCATCTTCAAGTGTCTCGCCGAGTCAACCTTGCGACTCGACGAGTCCCTTCAGTCCTTTTTCCATACAGACCAACTTTGAGCCATGCATCGGCTTCAAATCACAGATCAAAGCTTCTAGGGCATGCTTATCACATAAAGTTGCAAACTCTACGTGCATGCATGGTTTTAAAGGCTCAAAATGCCAAATTTAAGCTCTTAATGGGGCTTCGTGCACAAGAGGGACCTCAAGCACGACCAAAACTGTAACTTTATGCTTCTAGAATCCAAAGAGGGTCCAGATCTGAAGTTACAACTTCAGATCTAGCCCATAGCTCATCATACCAACTTGAAAAACCATAAAAAGCCCAAGAAACTCAACAAAAGGAAAAAAGGAAGTAAGAATGGCACTTTGATACCTCCAAAGGATGCTAGATGAGGTAAATCCTGCTTCCCACGCCTTCCTTGCTTCAATTCCTTTGCACTCCTAGCTTTCTTCCTCCAAGATTCTCTTTCCAAGCTTCAAACACCACACAAAGGCGCACACACATGAATAAGGACTCTCTGAACTCTCTAGAAATGTAAAGAGGCCCAAGGGAGGCTAGGGTCCCTTTAAATAGGGGTGCAAACCCCGGGATTTAGGGTTTCATCTTCCAACTCCTACTCGCTGAGTCCCAATATGGACTCGTCGGGTAGGTCACTTAACACGCGATCCCACCGCGCTGCTACTCGACAAGTAGGTCAACCAACCCGTCGAGTAGAGCTTAATCCAATAATCTTATTTAAGCAATACCTGAGAATCGGGGCATTACAACTCTATCCCACTTGAACTAGACTTCGACCTTGAAGTCCGCTGGAATAAAAAATGACGGGTAATGCTCGCGCATCTCCGCCTTTGGCTCCCATGTCCACTCGGATCCCCTCCGATGTTCCTACTTTACCTTTACCAAAGGTATTTCCTTGTTCCACAAAATCTTCTTCTTCCTTTCCAAAATAGCCATAGGCCTCTCCACATAGTTCAGGAGCTCATCGACCTGAATGTCATCGAACGATACCACTGCCTCCTGGTCCATAATGCATTTTCGTAATTACGAAACTTGAAATGTGTTGTGGATCCGGCTAAGCTCCTCCAGAAGCTGTAGCCTGTAAGCCACACTGCCAACCCTGGAAACAATCCTGAATGGCCCAATATAAAGGGAACCCAGTTTTCCCCTCTTCTTGAAGCGGATCACACCCTTCCAGGGTGAGACCTTTAGGAGAGTTATGTCACCCACCTGAAATTCCAGCTCAGATCGGCGTCGGTCGGCATAACTTTTTTGCCGACTCTAAGTGGTTTGCGGTCTCTACCTAATTTGTTGTATCTTCTCGGTAGTTTGTAGAACTATCTCTGTCCAACCCATCACTATATGCTCAAACTCGCGCCTGCAGACTGGGGTCCTACACCTCCGCCCATACAACATCTCGAAAGGCGGGGCGCCAATACTGGAATGATAGTTGTTGTTGTAGGCGAACTCTGCAAGTGGTAGGTGGGAATCCCAACTCCTGCCGAAATCAATGACGCACGCCCTCAACATATCCTCGAGGGTCCGAATGGTCCGCTCACTCTGCCCATCGTTCTGTGGATGGAACGTCGAGCTAAAATGCAGTCGCGTACCCAGTTCCTCATGGAATTTCTGCCAAAAACGGGAAGTAAACTTGGCATCTCGATCGGAAACAATAGAAACTGGAACCCCATGGTGAGAGACAATCTCTCTGACATATAGGTCGGCCAACTTCTCTGCCGACGAACTCTTCAGTATGGCTAGGAAATGGGCACTCTTGGTCAATCAATCCACGATGACCCATATAGCATCGAACCCCCTTGTCGTCTTCGACAACTTCGTGATGAAATTCATCGCGATCCGTTCCCATTTCCACCTAGGAATCTCTAGAGGCTGCAGCTTACCATGCGGCCTCTGATGCTCGACCTTGACCATCCTACATGTCAAGCACCTCTCAACAAACCAAGCGATATCTTGCTTCATGCCAGGCCACCAATAGCTCGAACTCAAATCACAGTACATCTTGGTGGCTCCCGGGTGAATCGAAAAATGAGACTTATGAGCCTCCTCCATCAATGTCTGCTGGACCCCTCCGGATATCGGAACCCAAACCTGACCGTAACGGGTCAACAATCCGAGGCTATCCTGAACAAACCATGCGCTTTCGCCCTTAATCCTCTCTAACTTCCAGTTCTCTGGTCTTATACCCTCAATCTGAGCATCCCTGACCAAACCCACCAGCGGGGAATCCACCGCTATCCTCATACACCTAGATGGGGTCGAGGACGTAGCTGGCTTGCGGCTTAGAGCATCCGCAACCACGTTTCGCTTTACCAGGATGGTAAAGGATCTCACAATCATAGTCCTTGACCACATCCAGCCACCTGCGCTGCCTCATGTTTAGGTTCGGCTAATCCATGATGTGTCTCAAACTCTTGTGATCCGTGTAAATAATACATTGGACCCCATACACATAATGCCTCCAAATCTTGAGGGCGAAAAGCACCGCTCCCAACTCAAGGTCGTGCGTAGGGTATCTCGTCTCATGCGGCTTCAGCTGCCGCGATGCATAGGCTACCACCCATCCTCTTTGCATGAGGACTACCCCCAAGCTTGTAATGGATGCATCACAAAATACCACAAAATCCTCAACTCCCTCGGGGAGTGTCAACACCGGCGCCCCGCATAAACACTGCCGGAGAGACTCAAACGCCCTATGCTTCTCAGGGCCCCACCGGAAATCCACCCCCTTCCTCGTTAGATGAGTGAGGGATACGACAATCTTGGAGAAATCACGAATGAATCCCCGATAATACCCTGCTAAACCCAAGAAACTCCTGATGTCCGAGGGAGATTTCAGAATCTCCCACTGCATAACCGCCTCCACCTTGGCCGGATCGACCAAAATCCCCTCCTGGTTAACGAGATGTCCGAGGAACTGGACCTCTCGTAACCAAAACTCGCATTTCGAGAACTTGGCATACAGCCGTTCTCGCCTCAGAACTTCCAGCAGCTCCCTGAGATGATCCTCATGCTGCTCTCGGGTCTTGGAATACACCAAAATATCATCTATAAAAACAATGACCGAGCGATTGAGCATCAGTCTGCATACTCGGCTCATCAGATCCATGAACACTGTTGGCGCGTTGGTGAGCCCAAACGGCATCGCCACGAACTCGTAATGACCATAACGAGTCTGAAACGTGGTCTTCTCCACGTCTTCCTCCCTCACCCTGACCTAGTGATATCCTGGTCTGAAATCAATCTTGGAAAACCAAGATGCACCCTGCAGTTGATCGAAAAGATCGTCTATCCTCGGGAGCGGATAATGGTTCTTCATCGTTAACTTGTTCAGCTCCCTATAGTCAATGCACATACTGTGTGAACCGTCCTTCTTCCTGACGAAAAGGATCGGTGCTCCCCAGGGTGAACTACTCGGACGAATAAACTACTTACCCAGCAGCTCCTGCAACTGAGATGATAGCTCCTGCATCTCAAGTGGTGCCAATCGGTACGACGCCTTCGCGATAAGGGCCACACCTGGAACCAGGTCAATCCTGAACTCAACCTGCCTCTCCGGTGGCACTCCTGGTAACTCCTCTGGAAACACATCAGCAAACTCCCTCACCATCGGAACCTCAGAAATTGAGAGATGCTCTCTAACCCGCGTATCTACCACCTATGCCAAATAACCGGCACACCCGTGTTGAATATACTGTCGAGCCCTGGCTTCCGAACAAAACCCTGCTCCCAACCTGGTGCCCTCACCATATACTACAAGTTCTCCCTCACTTAGGGTTCGAACCACCACCCGCTATCATTCACAGTCGATCATGGCACCAAAACAGCTAAGCCAATCCATCCCCACAATCACACATACATCCCCATGGGGATAGGAATCAAATCTATCGGGAAGGACACCCCGAAAATCTCCAACTCGCATCCCTAGTAGACCGAGGAAGCAAAAACCCCGTGCTTGTTGGCGATCGAAACTTTCTACGGGCACTCAAGATCATCCATCGGCACACTGAACCCTCTAGGGAAGGTCTGAGATACAAACGATCGACTCGCCCCCGAGTCAAATAATACCAAAGAGGGAAAAGAATTTACTAAAAACGTACCTAATCACAGGTACAATCCATAAGCATAACACAAATACAATAACTGAGACAAAGAATAGAAACATACCAGCAACCACATCTGGTGTTGCCTTGGCCTCCTCGGCCGTGAGCTGGAAGGTGCGACCCTAAGCCTTCGGAGGCTCCACCTTGACTGGCCTCCCATCTCTAATCCTCACGGTAGCTGCGGCGGAACCCTGCGTCGGCTTGGCGGCGAGCTGCGGACAGTTGGTCTTCACATGACCAACCTGATGACAATGGTAACAAATCCTCATATCTGCGGTAGGGGCGGACTGACGGCAGTCCCTGGCATAATGCCCGTCCATGCCACATTTGTGGCACCCACCTCCTGCTCTACAACCTCCCGAATGAACCCTGCCACACTTTCCACAAGTGCAGCCCTGCTGATCCCCAGACTGTGTATCAGCGGTCTTAGACCGCTTAGGCGTCGGTTGAGATTGTGCTGGTGCCTGACGCTGCTCCTTCTGTTGCAGCTCTATCTCCAACTCACGCCGCCTCGCGGCTTCCTGAAGATCCAACAGCGTATCACAACGCTGTGTAGCCACAAGCTGTCATATATCCGTCTTGAGCATATTCAGATAACAAGTCATCTGGGACTGCTTTGACGCAAACTCCGGGCAAAACATAGCCCTCTCAGTGAACATCCGGGTAATCTCCATCACGGACTCCCCATCCTGCCTCAATGTCAAAAACTCTAGAGCAAGCCGCTCCCGTTCCACAGGTGGGATGTAGCGGGTGCGAAACATATCCCGGAACTGCTCCCAAGTGATAGCAGCCCGCTGATCATCAGAATATGAACCTGTCGTCAATATCCACCTGTCCTTTGCCCCGAGCCTAAGTAGGTTCAGAGCACGCCTACCCTTCTGGTCAGCAGGACATGAGTACATGAAGAAACAGCCCTCCACGTCAAACAACCACCGCATAGCCCTGATCGCATCCTGTGTACCATCAAATGTCGGGGGCTTCGTATTATCAAAGTCTCGGTACTGGAAAGCCCTGCCGGCTCCTCCTCCAACCCCTGCTGCAGTTACTGCCGAAGTGGCTGCAGCGGCAACTGTCTCTGCTAGAGCTGCATATCGCTCATGAAAGTACTTAACCATCGTGGTCTTAATCGACCTAAACATCTCTGGCAGCTGTGCTCGGAACACAGTAGCAATATCATCGTGCATGATCTCCCGGATCCTAGCATCGGTCCTTATCTGTACCACGGGCTCAGGTGTTACCGGCACCTCCAACCCTCTGTCTCCCGACCCCGATCCTGATCTTGATCTTGATCCGGACCCAGAAGCAACACATCTGGTCACCACCATACTGAATATATACACAAGTCATCAGATAAATAACATAGTGTCAGGAGGCCATAACCCACCTACCCATATTTGTCTCAAGTATCACCATAACGTCCTAGCAATATCATCAACATAGAAAATGTGCTCAACCCTCACTTCTAGGGGAATACCAACTATCTCGCATCTGGTCTCACCGTTTATCACCACTCACAAATCCATGAAACTTCGATCATCCCCTGCAGCGCCAGTGCACGCTAGCTGCACATAACGTTGGACCCAATAGACTTTCGAATATCCAATCCTACCCGAAGGTCGAATCAACATTCTAAGGCTATAAGGTCTTTATTATGCACAGTCGTGATGCATACATTAAACGTCAACAGTTATGATGTCAATTCCACGTACAAGAAACCCTAGGCTAATAGGCATCATGTAATTAGGCAAGTCTATCATGCGATTCCTGAAGATCCCTAGCCTAGCACTAGCATGCTGTTCTAACATATCAGGATATCAAATAACTGCATGGTATTTTGGGGTTTACTTACAGGCTCCGGCTAATCGTATCCTCTGCATCCTCCATCCTTTATTTTGAAAACCATTTTAAAACTTACTTTCTGAATATCTCCTTGATTTGAGACTGGATTCGCACGAGTGTTCCTCCAATTCACTCAAACCAAGGCTCTGATACAAACTTGTTGTTGGATAAGGTGTCTAAGTCCATAACTATTTCGGGCTTGTACTTGACCCGACCCGGCATGGTCCATTTGGGTTGCATGGCACCATGCAATTGGATAGACTAAATGAGAGAAATAACACTTGGAGATTATTAATATATTATAAGTTCTAATATATTAATAATATTATTTAATTAGTTGATCAAAGAATTAATTTGGAATTAATTAAGTGATCAAAGGATAACTAATTAAATATATGGGTTGGTTATGTAAATCATCCATATCTTGTATAGTGGGCTAAAAGGCTCCATGGATTATCAAGTTGGGTTCTACCCATAGGATGCTCCATGGATGGTCCATGGGAGTTACAAACCCATGGGTCATGGAAATGAAGAGTCATGACACATTAGGGTTTACATGGTGTAACCCTAGATGTGCCAACACTATATAAGAGTCCCATTCTCCACAAAATTGGCTACACAAGTTAGACAAAAGAAACTAGAGGGCTTGGCCGATTTTGAGAAGTGTGTGTTATCTCAAGAGTCTTTCCAAGAGCATTTGGTGTTGTGTGAAGCATTTGAGGCATCACACTTGGGGTGCTAGGCTCACAAGGTTTCAAGGAACACAAGCAACAACAAGGTAAGTTATTCTATCTATGATTCAAGTTAAAATTGTTCCCCATGTATGCGAGATAGGAATATAACCTTGGAATTCAACTTTGCATGATAATTAGACAAACATAGATCCAAGGTTATTAGGGTTGCATGTACACTTAGGAAGTGTTAGAATGCTCAAAACCCATCAGTGGTATCAGAGCCTAGGCTTGTTTGTTTGTTATTTGTGCTTAAAAGTTGAAGAAAGTCGGAAATTCTGCTGTCTGACTGATGGACTCGGCGAGTCCATGGGGAGGACTCGTCGAGTTCATGTGTATCTTCAACCTACTCGGCGAGTAGGTTTATGCACTCGGCGAGTAGGGTCGACAGAGTGCAGAATTTCGACTTGAGTTGCTGGAAATGAATTAGAATCATTACCCTAAAATGTTTTGGTACTTGAAAACTTGTTTTAGAAGGTGTAATGTCTTTTCTAACTCATTTACAACAACTAGTTATCAAAATTACAAAGATTAAATGTGATTTTGATTCTTGAAAGTGTTCATATTCATATTCTTGTTCTTATGATGTTTAGATGATCATAGGAATTATTTGTAACCTATGTGGTAGATTAATTCATGATCATAATGTGTTTTAATGGACTCCATAACTTGTCCTCAAGTTATGGAAAACCAAAAGTCTCTTGGATTAAAAACCATTAAAAGAACACAAGAGTTAGGAAAAATGAAAAGTCCTCATTTTATTACTCTATTAAACTCATAAGTTACAAGAAATGAAAAGTTTTGAAAGTTTACAAAACTTGCCCTCAAGTTTTGGAACAAGTAAAGTTAAGTTAAAACTTTAGTTCCAACCCGTAGAATTTTAAAAGTTAAAATTCAACCCTTATACTTATATTATTATGATTTTATAATTATATATATATGTATAAGAACAAAGTCGTCTTACCGCTAGTACGCCTCATTCACGAAGCCGGTCTATAAGGTGGGTATAAGGTTGTTGCCTATAAAATGGTGACTTAATGGGTGTCCACTCTCACCCACCGCTTGCTTGATCGGTGGAGGGTCGTTAGCCGAACGGGTAAGACAAGGACTTATTAATTCTCATTCAAAGTATGATGAATATTATAAAGTAACTAAATGTTTTATTAAATTCCCAATCTTAGTTACTTTAGGAAAAATGTGAATAAGGTGCTATTCCATGAAATTACACTTTACACTTTGATTAAGTCGTTGGTGGAGCGTGTGTGGTTAACCGGCACACTAACTTGGACTTAACAAGGTAGGTAAAGGGTGACTTAGGGTTTATTATAGTATCGATGGAGCGTGTGTGGTTAACCGGCACATCGATTGAGTGATAAACTTTAAGGGTACCAAGTGATTTGCATGGTTACTTCACACCTCGTTTTGTGATCCTCGCTATCCCAGTCGCAAAACTTGGAGGGCACACTCGAGATTGAAACATGCCTTTGAAAAGTTCATTGAATCTCAAAGAATCTAGGAATTTCTAAGAACCATTCAAAAAAAAACCTAATACTAAAATATTGCGGTTTTCGTGGTGGAAATTGGTGAATCGTCATTCACCTACCTTTCAAATATGATATAGCTTAGATTACGGCATACCTCTTCTAAGTTGTATTATATTGTGATTGGATCCTAGCCTTAATATTACATTTGGGTGTTTTATTAAGGACTCTCTTATATCTAAACTAATCTTGTCCTCTTTTCTTCAGATGTCTTTCAACAATGCTTCTGGCTCTAATCCTAATGGCTCCTTTACCCTTATGAACTTGTGTGGGAAAGTCACCTTTGATGGATCCAACTTCAATGAGTGGATCAGAAACATCAGGATGATTACCCGCTACGAGGACAAAGAATATGTCCTTGACAAGGAGCTTAAGCAGATTGATGAGTCCACTGCAACTCCTCAGGAGATCGCTGATTTTCGGGCACATGAAAGGGATGCTATGAAAGTAGCTTGCATCATGATGGCCACGATGACAGCGGAACTCCAAAAGTCTTATGAGGATTTCTACCCTTATGACATGCACCAAGATTTGATGGAAAGATACCATCAAAGTGCACGACAAGAGAGGTATGAAATCATCTGCTCCATGATAACAACCATGATGAAGGACGGGGAATCCGTCACGAGCCACATGCAGAAAATGCAAAGGTATGTGGATCGTTTGCTGAAGCTTAATGTGAACTTCCCGGAGGATCTTGCAATAGATATTATTTTGCATTCCTTACCATCGTGCTATGATCAATTCCGCATGACATATCACATGAACAAGGAAGAAGTCACCCTCAGCAAACTTCAGGGACTTCTCAAGACCGCAGAATCAGGTCTTAAGGGGAAGTCGGTTGCTATCACTCCTACTCAAAACTCTACTCCGGTTTTGGCAATTGGGAAGAATCGATGGAGGAAGAGAAAGAGATCCTCGAAGGGCACCAAGGCTCGGACCCTTGATGGCTCTTCTTCAAGTGGAACCAAGAAAGGTTTCATTACTCCTTCTTCTGACCCAAAAGAGGCTGAGTGCTTCTATTGCCATGAAAAAGCTCATTGGAAGCGGAACTGCCCAAAATACCAGCAAGATGTGAAGGATGGGAAAGTTAAACCCAACCATGCAGGTATTTACACTATCATTTCTAATAACTCACCCCATTCTAATTCTTGGGTCCTTGATACCGGTTGTGGTATTCATATTTGTTGTGACTTGCAGGGACTAAGAAGAAGTGAGGATGTGGAGCAAGGAAGGATAAACTTGATCATGGGGAATAGGAAAGCTATACCTGTTACCAAGATTGGAGTTTATACTTTATCGCTAAGTAGTGGGTTTAGTTTAGATTTGAATAAGTGTTGTTATTCGCCAGGAATGGCAAGAAATATTATTTCCTTTCATGCTTTGTACAAACAAGGGTTTAGCTTTTCATTTAATAATGAAGTTGGTTCTATTGATGCTTTCTTTAATAATATTCTTTATTTTAAAGCATTACCTTGTGATGGTGTGTATGAAGCTGTATCTGTTGTTGATAACTTAGGAAATAATGTTATGTGTATTGATTCTACTAATAATAACTTGGATAAAGCATCATTATGGCATTGTCGTCTTGGACATATAAGCAAGAAACGCATAGGCCAACTCCAAAAGAATGGAGTCTTGGAGTCGTTTGACCTAAAGTCAGATGATAGTTGCGAATCATGCTTACTTGGAAAAATGACAAAGTCACCCTTCACAGGTTCGTGTGAGAGGGGTGAAGGTTTGTTGGACCTTATACACACGGATGTGTGTGGACCATTCAAACATGCCACAAGGGATGCTAATCGTTATTATTTGACTTTTACTGATGATTATAGTAGATATGGATATGTCTACTTGATCAAGCATAAGTCAGAGACTTTCGAGAGGTTTAAGGAATTTAAACAGGAAGTCGAGAATCAATTGGGCAGGAACATTAAGATGCTTCGATCCGATCGTGGTGGTGAGTATCTTAGTTCAGAGTTCCTCGACTATCTAAGGGAATGTGGGATAGTCTCACAATTGACACCTCCCAGGACACCACAGTTGAATGGTGTGGCTGAGAGGCGTAATCGAACCTTGTTAGATATGGTTCGTTCCATGATGTGTCGAGCAACGCTACCAATCTCATTCTGGGGGTATGCCTTAGAGACTGCCGCCCATATTCTTAATCTAGTCCCTACAAAGAAAGTTGCCAAAACTCCTCACGAGATGTGGACTGGTAAAGTACTTAAACTAGACCACATCAAGATTTGGGGTTGCGAGGCTTTCGTGAGACGCGAGACTCATGATAAGCTCGAACCTCGAAGCGAGAGGTGTATTTTCATCGGTTACCCACAGCGATCCTTTGGTTACCTCTTCTACAGACCTAGTGACAATGTGGTCTTTGTAGCAAGAAGAGGAGTCTTTCGAGAAAGAGAGTTTATAAGCCAAGGAGACAGTGGGAGGCAAATTGATCTTGAAGAAATTGAAGAATCAAGCGGTGAAGGAACTTCAAACTCTAGCCCTCAACTTGAGGAGGAAACTCCTGTTGAGCCAATTGACAAATCTGTACCTCTGAGACGTTCCACGAGAGTTAGGAGTGCACCTGAGCATTACTATGGATTCCATATTACTGCAGAAGGTGAGACACTTATTAGTGATGAAACACTAGTAAGTCAAGATGACCCTAACAGCTACGAGGAAGCCATGGCAGGCCCCGAGTCTGCAAAATGGAAAGAGGCTATGGATAGCGAGATACAATCCATGTATGACAATCAAGTTTGGAACTTGGTTGAAAATGTACCAGGTCGTAAGACATTAGGGTGCAAATGGGTCTTCAAGAAGAAGACCGACATGGATGGTAAAGTACACACTTATAAGGCTAGACTGGTTGCAAAGGGCTTCTCTCAAATTCCTGGAGTGGATTATGATGAGACCTTTTCTCCGGTAGCCAAGATTAAGTCTATTCGGGTTCTGTTAGCCATAGCTGCATTTCATGACTATGAAATATGGCAGATGGATGTCAAAACCGCTTTCCTTAATGGAAAGTTGGCTGAAGATGTTTACATGAGTCAGCCAGAGGGTTTTGTCAACAACAAGTACCCTAATAGAGTGTGTAAGCTTGAGAAATCCATTTATGGATTGAAGCAAGCACCTCGCAGATGGAATCTTTGCTTTGATGAAAAGGTCAAGGAATTTGGCTTTTCTAGAAGTGAAGATGAATCTTGTGTGTATGTCAAGGCTAGTGGGAGTATAGTTAGCTTTTTGGTATTGTATGTGGATGACATACTACTCATAGGAAACGACATTCCAACCCTGCAGGAAGTAAAGTCCTGGCTTGGGAAGTGTTTCGCTATGAAGGACCTTGGTGAAGCTGCCTATATTCTAGGGATAAGAATCTTGAGAGATCGGAGTAAAAGACTAATTGGACTTAGTCAGAGTACCTACTTGGATAAGGTGCTGAAGAGATTCAGCATGCAGGATTCCAAGAAAGGAGAGTTACCCATCTAGAGTAACACCAGATTGAGTAAGACACAAAGCCCTAGCACTGAGGCTGAGACAGCAGAAATGAGTCGAACACCTTACGCTTCGGCTGTAGGATCGATCATGTATGCTATGACGTGTACTCGACCCGATGTAGCTTTTGCCTTGAGCATGGTTAGCAGGTATCAGGCGAACCCTGGCAAGGCACACTGGACTGCGGTAAAGAATATCCTCAAGTACCTACGGAGGACTAAGGACTGGGTTCTTACCCTCAGTGGGAGTGATGACTTGAGATTTGTAGGGTATAGTGATGCTAGCTTCCAGACTGATAGGGATAATTTCCGCTCTCAGTCGGGCTGGGTCTTTACCCTAAACGGAGGAGCAATTTCTTGGAAGAGTTCCAAGCAAGAGACAGTGGCAAATTCTACTTGTGAATCAGAGTATATTGCAGCTAGTGAAGCAGCAAAGGAGGCGATATGGCTGAAGAACTTCATTGGAGACCTTGGAGTTGTACCAGCTATTAAAGAGCCAATGGAGATTTTCTGTGATAGTGAAAGTGTTGTTGCCTTAGCCAAGGAACCAAGGGATCATGGGAGATCTAGACACATCGACAGAAAATACCATTTCATTAGACATCGGATCGAAAAAGGACACCTCGTGGCAAAGAGGGTATCATCAGATGAGAATCCGGCAGATCCCCTCACAAAGGGATTGACTCGGGTTAAGCATCTTCAGCATGCTCGGAGCATAGGGCTGAAGGATGATATTAGATTTAGTAGTTAGATAATCTCGAAATTTGTAAAGTGTAATTGACATTAGATGATGAATAAAAAATGTTTTATTTATGAGTAAAGTGTTGCTATCTCTTGTCAATCGTTTACTATATTTCTTTTGCATGTTTTGACTTCCAGAATAATTTTGTTTGGTATAACATATTATTCAAACCTCCACAGTCGGTCATATGTTGGAAGTAGATATGAATCAAGACTGTCATGTTTGGTTGTAGAGGTCTTGGACAAGACTACAACAATCATGAGTGCTCATAAGTTTTGAGCATTGGACTCAACCCACGCTCACTGGAATCACTTCATGGAATTTTATCTCGAGTGATCGTGAGACGGTAATATCATATAAGTCTTCAAACCTAGAGATATGATTTGTTACTTACAAGTTGGTTATGCATTGACTGTACGAAACCGCATTGGTAACTCGATGTTATAAAACGTACTTTTGTGTGTAATTCAATGAGTGGTAGAACACACATATGAGTCGAAGTTTATCTATTCCTTCTTGGATTAGAAGCTGATATATGGGCCCCTCGATGATTTTGTTTTGACCCTTGTACCGGGCCCGGTCAGAACTAAGTTGATGTGTTCAATTAAGTTCTATGTCAAACAAATCGGAAATCGGGAAACAAATGCTGGACAATAAGCAAGACAATGTTCCATGTATTTGTCCGGCTGATATCTAGAACGGAGGATTATATGATCACTTATCTTAAATGGCGTACCATCATCTTCTCAGTTCCGAGAGACCTTGAAAGAGCTATGATTGCCGGTCGGTTCCTGAAGTACTAGAGATATAGTTATTAGACTTATCCAAGTGGGAGACTGTTGGATAAGGTGTCTAAGTCCATAACTATTTCGGGCTTGTACTTGACCCGACCCGGCATGGTCCATTTGGGTTGCATGGCACCATGCAATTGGATAGACTAAATGAGAGAAATAACACTTGGAGATTATTAATATATTATAAGTTCTAATATATTAATAATATTATTTAATTAGTTGATCAAAGAATTAATTTGGAATTAATTAAGTGATCAAAGGATAACTAATTAAATATATGGGTTGGTTATGTAAATCATCCATATCTTGTATAGTGGGCTAAAAGGCTCCATGGATTATCAAGTTGGGTTCTACCCATAGGATGCTCCATGGATGGTCCATGGGAATTACAAACCCATGGGTCATGGAAATGAAGAGTCATGACACATTAGGGTTTACATGGTGTAACCCTAGATGTGCCAACACTATATAAGAGTCCCATTCTCCACAAAATTGGCTACACAAGTTAGACAAAAGAAACTAGAGGGCTTGGCCGATTTTGAGAAGTGTGCGTTATCTCAAGAGTCTTTCCAAGAGCATTTGGTGTTGTGTGAAGCATTTGAGGCATCACACTTGGGGTGCTAGGCTCACAAGGTTTCAAGGAACACAAGCAACAACAAGGTAAGTTATTCTATCTATGATTCAAGTTAAAATTGTTCCCCATGTATGCGAGATAGGAATATAACCTTGGAATTCAACTTTGCATGATAATTAGACAAACATAGATCCAAGGTTATTAGGGTTGCATGTACACTTAGGAAGTGTTAGAATGCTCAAAACCCATCAGTGGTATCAGAGCCTAGGCTTGTTTGTTTGTTATTTGTGCTTAAAAGTTGAAGAAAGTCGGAAATTCTGCTGTCTGACTGATGGACTCGGCGAGTCCATGGGGAGGACTCGTCGAGTTCATGTGTATCTTCAACCTACTCGGCGAGTAGGTTTATGCACTCGGCGAGTAGGGTCGACAGAGTGCAGAATTTCGACTTGAGTTGCTGGAAATGAATTAGAATCATTACCCTAAAATGTTTTGGTACTTGAAAACTTGTTTTAGAAGGTGTAATGTCTTTTCTAACTCATTTACAACAACTAGTTATCAAAATTACAAAGATTAAATGTGATTTTGATTCTTGAAAGTGTTCATATTCATATTCTTGTTCTTATGATGTTTAGATGATCATAGGAATTATTTGTAACCTATGTGGTAGATTAATTCATGATCATAATGTGTTTTAATGGACTCCATAACTTGTCCTCAAGTTATGGAAAACCAAAAGTCTCTTGGATTAAAAACCATTAAAAGAACACAAGAGTTAGGAAAAATGAAAAGTCCTCATTTTATTACTCTATTAAACTCATAAGTTACAAGAAATGAAAAGTTTTGAAAGTTTACAAAACTTGCCCTCAAGTTTTGGAACAAGTAAAGTTAAGTTAAAACTTTAGTTCCAACCCGTAGAATTTTAAAAGTTAAAATTCAACCCTTATACTTATATTATTATGATTTTATAATTATATATATATGTATAAGAACAAAGTCGTCTTACCGCTAGTACGCCTCATTCACGAAGCCGGTCTATAAGGTGGGTATAAGGTTGTTGCCTATAAAATGGTGACTTAATGGGTGTCCACTCTCACCCACCGCTTGCTTGATCGGTGGAGGGTCGTTAGCCGAACGGGTAAGACAAGGACTTATTAATTCTCATTCAAAGTATGATGAATATTATAAAGTAACTAAATGTTTTATTAAATTCCCAATCTTAGTTACTTTAGGAAAAATGTGAATAAGGTGCTATTCCATGAAATTACACTTTACACTTTGATTAAGTCGTTGGTGGAGCGTGTGTGGTTAACCGGCACACTAACTTGGACTTAACAAGGTAGGTAAAGGGTGACTTAGGGTTTATTATAGTATCGATGGAGCGTGTGTGGTTAACCGGCACATCGATTGAGTGATAAACTTTAAGGGTACCAAGTGATTTGCATGGTTACTTCACACCTCGTTTTGTGATCCTCGCTATCCCAGTCGCAAAACTTGGAGGGCACACTCGAGATTGAAACATGCCTTTGAAAAGTTCATTGAATCTCAAAGAATCTAGGAATTTCTAAGAACCATTCAAAAAAAAACCTAATACTAAAATATTGCGGTTTTCGTGGTGGAAATTGGTGAATCGTCATTCACCTACCTTTCAAATATGATATAGCTTAGATTACGGCATACCTCTTCTAAGTTGTATTATATTGTGATTGGATCCTAGCCTTAATATTACATTTGGGTGTTTTATTAAGGACTCTCTTATATCTAAACTAATCTTGTCCTCTTTTCTTCAGATGTCTTTCAACAATGCTTCTGGCTCTAATCCTAATGGCTCCTTTACCCTTATGAACTTGTGTGGGAAAGTCACCTTTGATGGATCCAACTTCAATGAGTGGATCAGAAACATCAGGATGATTACCCGCTACGAGGACAAAGAATATGTCCTTGACAAGGAGCTTAAGCAGATTGATGAGTCCACTGCAACTCCTCAGGAGATCGCTGATTTTCGGGCACATGAAAGGGATGCTACGAAAGTAGCTTGCATCATGATGGCCACGATGACAGCGGAACTCCAAAAGTCTTATGAGGATTTCTACCCTTATGACATGCACCAAGATTTGATGGAAAGATACCATCAAAGTGCACGACAAGAGAGGTATGAAATCATCTGCTCCATGATAACAACCATGATGAAGGACGGGGAATCCGTCACGAGCCACATGCAGAAAATGCAAAGGTATGTGGATCGTTTGCTGAAGCTTAATGTGAACTTCCCGGAGGATCTTGCAATAGATATTATTTTGCATTCCTTACCATCGTGCTATGATCAATTCCGCATGACATATCACATGAACAAGGAAGAAGTCACCCTCAGCAAACTTCAGGGACTTCTCAAGACCGCAGAATCAGGTCTTAAGGGGAAGTCGGTTGCTATCACTCCTACTCAAAACTCTACTCCGGTTTTGGCAATTGGGAAGAATCGATGGAGGAAGAGAAAGAGATCCTCGAAGGGCACCAAGGCTCGGACCCTTGATGGCTCTTCTTCAAGTGGAACCAAGAAAGGTTTCATTACTCCTTCTTCTGACCCAAAAGAGGCTGAGTGCTTCTATTGCCATGAAAAAGCTCATTGGAAGCGGAACTGCCCAAAATACCAGCAAGATGTGAAGGATGGGAAAGTTAAACCCAACCATGCAGGTATTTACACTATCATTTCTAATAACTCACCCCATTCTAATTCTTGGGTCCTTGATACCGGTTGTGGTATTCATATTTGTTGTGACTTGCAGGGACTAAGAAGAAGTGAGGATGTGGAGCAAGGAAGGATAAACTTGATCATGGGGAATAGGAAAGCTATACCTGTTACCAAGATTGGAATTTATACTTTATCGCTAAGTAGTGGGTTTAGTTTAGATTTGAATAAGTGTTGTTATTCGCCAGGAATGGCAAGAAATATTATTTCCTTTCATGCTTTGTACAAACAAGGGTTTAGCTTTTCATTTAATAATGAAGTTGGTTCTATTGATGCTTTCTTTAATAATATTCTTTATTTTAAAGCATTACCTTGTGATGGTGTGTATGAAGCTGTATCTGTTGTTGATAACTTAGGAAATAATGTTATGTGTATTGATTCTACTAATAATAACTTGGATAAAGCATCATTATGGAATTGTCGTCTTGGACATATAAGCAAGAAACGCATAGGCCAACTCCAAAAGAATGGAGTCTTGGAGTTGTTTGACCTAAAGTCAGATGATAGTTGCGAATCATGCTTACTTGGAAAAATGACAAAGTCACCCTTCACAGGTTCGTGTGAGAGGGGTGAAGGTTTGTTGGACCTTATACACACGGATGTGTGTGGACCATTCAAACATGCCACAAGGGATGCTAATCGTTATTATTTGACTTTAACTGATGATTATAGTAGATATGGATATGTCTACTTGATCAAGCATAAGTCAGAGACTTTCGAGAGGTTTAAGGAATTTAAACAGGAAGTCGAGAATCAATTGGGCAGGAACATTAAGATGCTTCGATCCGATCGTGGTGGTGAGTATCTTAGTTCAGAGTTCCTCGACTATCTAAGGGAATGTGGGATAGTCTCACAATTGACACCTCCCAGGACACCACAGTTGAATGGTGTGGCTGAGAGGCGTAATCGAACCTTGTTAGATATGGTTCGTTCCATGATGTGTCGAGCAACGCTACCAATCTCATTCTGGGGGTATGCCTTAGAGACTGCCGCCCATATTCTTAATCTAGTCCCTACAAAGAAAGTTGCCAAAACTCCTCACGAGATGTGGACTGGTAAAGTACTTAAACTAGACCACATCAAGATTTGGGGTTGCGAGGCTTTCGTGAGACGCGAGACTCATGATAAGCTCGAACCTCGAAGCGAGAGGTGTATTTTCATCGGTTACCCACAGCGATCCTTTGGTTACCTCTTCTACAGACCTAGTGACAATGTGGTCTTTGTAGCAAGAAGAGGAGTCTTTCGAGAAAGAGAGTTTATAAGCCAAGGAGACAGTGGGAGGCAAATTGATCTTGAAGAAATTGAAGAATCAAGCGGTGAAGGAACTTCAAACTCTAGCCCTCAACTTGAGGAGGAAACTCCTGTTGAGCCAATTGACAAATCTGTACCTCTGAGACGTTCCACGAGAGTTAGGAGTGCACCTGAGCATTACTATGGATTCCATATTACTGCAGAAGGTGAGACACTTATTAGTGATGAAACACTAGTAAGTCAAGATGACCCTAACAGCTACGAGGAAGCCATGGCAGGCCCCGAGTCTGCAAAATGGAAAGAGGCTATGGATAGCGAGATACAATCCATGTATGACAATCAAGTTTGGAACTTGGTTGAAAATGTACCAGGTCGTAAGACATTAGGGTGCAAATGGGTCTTCAAGAAGAAGACCGACATGGATGGTAAAGTACACACTTATAAGGCTAGACTGGTTGCAAAGGGCTTCTCTCAAATTCCTGGAGTGGATTATGATGAGACCTTTTCTCCGGTAGCCAAGATTAAGTCTATTCGGGTTCTGTTAGCCATAGCTGCATTTCATGACTATGAAATATGGCAGATGGATGTCAAAACCGCTTTCCTTAATGGAATGTTGGCTGAAGATGTTTACATGAGTCAGCCAGAGGGTTTTGTCAACAACAAGTACCCTAATAGAGTGTGTAAGCTTGAGAAATCCATTTATGGATTGAAGCAAGCACCTCGCAGATGGAATCTTTGCTTTGATGAAAAGGTCAAGGAATTTGGCTTTTCTAGAAGTGAAGATGAATCTTGTGTGTATGTCAAGGCTAGTGGGAGTATAGTTAGCTTTTTGGTATTGTATGTGGATGACATACTACTCATAGGAAACGACATTCCAACCCTGCAGGAAGTAAAGTCCTGGCTTGGGAAGTGTTTCGCTATGAAGGACCTTGGTGAAGCTGCCTATATTCTAGGGATAAGAATCTTGAGAGATCGGAGTAAAAGACTAATTGGACTTAGTCAGAGTACCTACTTGGATAAGGTGCTGAAGAGATTCAGCATGCAGGATTCCAAGAAAGGAGAGTTACCCATCTAGAGTAACACCAGATTGAGTAAGACACAAAGCCCTAGCACTAAGGCTGAGACAGCAGAAATGAGTCGAACACCTTACGCTTCGGCTGTAGGATCGATCATGTATGCTATGACGTGTACTCGACCCGATGTAGCTTTTGCCTTGAGCATGGTTAGCAGGTATCAGGCGAACCCTGGCAAGGCACACTGGACTGCGGTAAAGAATATCCTCAAGTACCTACGGAGGACTAAGGACTGGGTTCTTACCCTCGGTGGGAGTGATGACTTGAGAGTTGTAGGGTATAGTGATGCTAGCTTCCAGACTGATAGGGATAATTTCCGCTCTCAGTCGGGCTGGGTCTTTACCCTAAACGGAGGAGCAATTTCTTGGAAGAGTTCCAAGCAAGAGACAGTGCCAGATTCTACTTGTGAATCAGAGTATATTGCAGCTAGTGAAGCAGCAAAGGAGGCGATATGGCTGAAGAACTTCATTGGAGACCTTGGAGTTGTACCAGCTATTAAAGAGCCAATGGAGATTTTCTGTGATAGTGAAAGTGTTGTTGCCTTAGCCAAGGAACCAAGGGATCATGGGAGATCTAGACACATCGACAGAAAATACCATTTCATTAGACATCGGATCGAAAAAGGACACCTCGTGGCAAAGAGGGTATCATCAGATGAGAATCCGGCAGATCCCCTCACAAAGGGATTGACTCGGGTTAAGCATCTTCAGCATGCTCGGAGCATAGGGCTGAAGGATGATATTAGATTTAGTAGTTAGATAATCTCGAAATTTGTAAAGTGTAATTGACATTAGATGATGAATAAAAAATGTTTTATTTATGAGTAAAGTGTTGCTATCTCTTGTCAATCGTTTACTATATTTCTTTTGCACGTTTTGACTTCCAGAATAATTTTGTTTGGTATAACATATTATTCAAACCTCCACAGTCGGTCATATGTTGGAAGTAGATATGAATCAAGACTGTCATGTTTGGTTGTAGAGGTCTTGGACAAGACTACAACAATCATGAGTGCTCATAAGTTTTGAGCATTGGACTCAACCCACGCTCACTGGAATCACTTCATGGAATTTTATCTCGAGTGATCGTGAGACGGTAATATCATATAAGTCTTCAAACCTAGAGATATGATTTGTTACTTACAAGTTGGTTATGCATTGACTGTACGAAACCGCATTGGTAACTCGATGTTATAAAACGTACTTTTGTGTGTAATTCAATGAGTGGTAGAACACACATATGAGTCGAAGTTTATCTGTTCCTTCTTGGATTAGAAGCTGATATCTGGGCCCCTCGATGATTTTGTTTTGACCCTTGTACCGGGCCCGGTCAGAACTAAGTTGATGTGTTCAATTAAGTTCTATGTCAAACAAATCGGAAATCGGGAAACAAATGCTGGACAATAAGCAAGACAATGTTCCATGTATTTGTCCGGCTGATATCTAGAATGGAGGATTATATGATCACTTATCTTAAATGGCGTACCATCATCTTCTCAGTTCTGAGAGACCTTGAAAGAGCTACGATTGCCGGTCGGTTCCTGAAGTACTAGAGATATAGTTATTAGACTTATCCAAGTGGGAGACTGTTGGATAAGGTGTCTAAGTCCATAACTTATTCAAGTTAAAATTGTTCCCCATGTATGCGAGATAGGAATATAACCTTGGAATTCAACTTTGCATGATAATTAGACAAACACAGATCCAAGGTTATTAGGGTTGCATGTACACTTAGGAAGTGTTAGAATGCTCAAAACCCATCACTTGTAACATCCATAAATTTTACACCAATTTAAAACTTTTTCAATCATAAATTAAAGTCAAATAGCATTGGTTACAAAAACGTTTTCAAATCAATATACATCAGAGTGTCCTAAAATCATAACATAAGGATGACGAGCGGTACGGTCACGCATTTTCCTTTCCATGATCTCCTGAAGTACCTGAAACAATAAACTGAAAACTGTAAGCCCGAGGGCTTAGTGAGCTCCCCCCAAAATACCAATACCACACTGACAATTCCATATCAGTAACAATCAGTCAATCAATCAATCAACATGCATATTGGCCATCGGCCTGACTGGACCGCCCTACTGGGCCTACAGTCTGTCTAAATCCATCCCGACCCTTCGGCATGATTAGTTTGCCTCATGGGCCTGCAGTCTCCCCGGACGGCTCATAGGGTATGTTGGCCTTCAACACAAAGTAGGACCGCATCAACCCAACTAATCAAGCAAATAACACTGTGCACATATATATCATATACTGGCATATACAAACAAAAAAACATATCTATCATACTGACCATCAATCACAGAATTCTTTCGTAACTAGATTACCGACCTAGCAGGTCACTAACATACAAATCCTTACGGATCATAAGAGCATAACATACTGTCTACCCTGATTCCGATCTAACAGATCATAACCGAAAGTAGCATACAATAACAACTAAAAGGTCGGCCTTGGTGCCGTAGACCCTATCGATATAGTGAGGATAACTCACCTCATAGATGTCGACTCGGAACGTAAACTCCAACTGTCGGATCACTCGACACAGGCTCCACCACCTATGATCATAGTACAATATACCCATAAGTCCTTAACCTTATAAGGTACTCCATAACCCACCAGTCAACCCCTGGTCAAAGTCAAAGTCCTTAGTCAAGGTCAAGAGTCCATGTTGACCCCAACTCGCGGAGTGCCTTCGGCTACTCGCCGAGTTCCTTGAAGTACACTCCAACTCGCCGAGTCATTGGGGTGACTCATTGAGTTCCTTTGATTCTCGCTCAAACTTTAAGGCCACCCGTCGAGTTCCCTCCTTGCAACTCGACGGATACAAGTGCATACATGATACAGGGAAAACTCATCTGACTCGCCGAGTTGTTCTTCAAATCGTCGAGTCTTATGGTAATCTTCATCGGACATGTCGAGTTGTTCATCCAACTCGTCGAGTTCACGGCCATCTTCAAGTGACTCGCCGAGTCAACCTTGCGACTCGACGAGTCCCTTCAGTCCTTTTTCCATACAAACCAACTTTGAGCCATGCAGGAGCTCCAAATCACAGATCCAAGCTTCTAGGGCATGATTATTACGTAAAGTTGAAAACTTTACGTGCATGCATCGCTTTAAAGGCTTAAAATGCCAAATCTAAGCTCTTAACGGAGTTTCATGCACAAGAAGGACCTCAATCACGACCAAAACTGTAACTTTATGCTTCTAAAATCCAAAGAGGGTCCAGATCTGAAGTTACAACTTCAGATCTAGCCCATAGCTCATCATACCAACTTGAAAATCCATAAAAAGCCCTAGAAACTCAACAAAAGGAAAAAAGGAAGTAAGAATGGCACTTTGATACCTCCAAAGGATGCTAGTTGAGGTAAATCCTGCTTCCCACGCCTTCCTTGCTTCAATTCCTTTGCACTCCTAGCTTTCTTCCTCCATGATTGTCTTTTCAAGCTTCAAACACCACACAAAGGCGCACACACACTAATAAGGACTCTCAGGACTCTCTAGAACTGTAAAGAGGCCCAAGGGAGGCTAAGGTCCCTTTAAATAGGGGTGCAAATCCCGGAATTTAGGGTTTCATCTTCCAGCTCCTACTCGTCGAGTCCTAATATGGACTCGTCGAGTCGGTCACTTAACACGTGATCCCACCTCGCTGCTACTTGACGAGTAGGTAAACCAACTCATCGAGTAGAGCTTAATATGTAACGCCCGTAGATCCGGGCTAGTCAAATTAGAGGCAATAGGGGTCGAAAACGACTTTTCGACAAAAGATTATTTAGAATAAATAATCTTAACCAAGTTGTAGAGTATGTCACAAGGTTTCCGTACATATAAAGAACGTCGAAATCCGAGTTATAACGAAGAAGTTATGACCCGTCGAAGTTTCGCGACAGAACCGGCACGATACCGAAAAGCGTAAATAATGAATTTACAATAGAGCGAGATTTAGCCTTAGCGATCTTAACGAAAGTCGTAGAATATGTTAAACTAAGAACATCGATAAAAAGAACGCCTAAATCTAACTCCGTATGAAGAAGTTATGATTTTTCGAAATTTCGGACTAGAAGTGTACAGCCCGAAATTCGAATATTTGATCGAGCGGTTTTTAGCTGACACGACCTAAACGAGAATCGAAGATCTCGTTGAGAGTAGCGTAACGAGAAAAAGATGGGCGAAAACGGATGTCGGATGAAGAAGTTATGAGGATTTAACGGACCAATCATGTCCCGGCCCGTTAATAATACAAAATTTAAAATCGAGCCAAAATTAGCCGACGAAGTCTAAACGAAAGTTGTAGAGTACGCTCCCACCTTCGCGTGGATATAAAGAACGTCGAAAACGGAGCTTGTATGCGAAAGTTACGAATTTTTAAAGATGAGCATGCAAGTTGCGAAATCTGATGCGAGATAGATGACGTGGCCTCATCGCAGCCGTCCATCGTCGATCAACAGAGCGCCCTTCGGATCTCGCCACGTCGCCTCGCTTCGCCTTACGCCCCGCGTCCGAGTTCGGTACGCCCAGCGTACCCTTCGGTCTAATCCCTTCCGAGTGCAAGACAGCTAGAATCGATGTGGCAGCCCCATCCGAAGTTACGCCCCGCGTAGCCAAGGATTACGCCCAGCGTAGTCTGAGGCCTCGCAGGGTATAAAAAGGGGCGAGGGCCTTCGCATTTTTCACACAATTTCCACTTCTCTCTCTAGTTTCTTTCTCTCTCTAGAGTTCCAAACCTCCCCTAAGCCCTAGTTAAACCCCTAGCACCCTAGGGAAGCCCCGAGGCTCCCGGAGTCCCGAGAAAAAGGAGTTTTTCGGTTTCGAAAAGCTGCTCCAATTAAGTTCCGGTTTTCGATAAAATTCGCTGTAAGTGTGCTACGCTTACGCAATTTTTAATATAGCTTTCATATAATTATAGGAATGTTATTAGGTCCTTAAAATAATTATTTGGGCTATTAAAATGAGTTATATCGAGTATTATTAACACTTAATAATACTCGGACTAATGAATTTGTTGCGGTTATCGTTAAACTAAACCCTAGTGGTATCGATACTAGGTTTTATCGAAGGAATATCGTTTTGAGAGTATCGAAGCGCTGTCCGAGTGCTGAGTCACCACCTACTCAGGTGAGTGCATGGTCCCTTTCATCTTACACATAGATATGAAGTATTTTATTATTAATTACGTGCTATGTGTGCATATTGTCTGAATACTTGCTGTCTATGCTGGTGAAAGATTTTTATACATGTTTTAAATGATGTAAACTGTGTAAAGTATTTTATATCTACAAATATGTTGGGATAAAACATGGGTAGATGAAATAGTTGGTGAGTGATGAAATAAAATAATGAGAGATAGGTGATGATAGGAAGGTGATGATAGATAGGTGATTATGAATCGGTGATGTAGGATACTACTACCTTGTCCGACAATTTGGAGATGTAGTCAACTACCAAAGTATAGATGGCGACCACGGACTATTATAGACAACCCCGTGGAAACACCAGCATGCTAGTAACCTGTAGGTGATGAATTACGAGTTCAGGCGATGTTGTAACTACGTATTCATGCGATGATAGTCTAACCCTTATTATGAATTACGAGTCCAGGCGATGTTGTGGCTACGTATTCATGCGATGATAGACTAACCCTTATCATGATTTACAAGTCCAGGTGATGTTGTGGCTACGTAATCATGCGATGATACCCTAACTCTTGCTAGACACATATTGAGGGAGTAATCCCCGGATTAGTATTGTCTATGCAATGTAGGCGATGATCCTTAAGTAAAGTTCGTAAGAACAATCATATAAGGAAATACGATGTAAGGAGATGAAAAGTAAATATGATATAGGAGATGACCCTTGAGATAATATCTTTAGGGAAGACTAAAAGAAGATAACGGGGATGGGTAATTGGGTTGATTGTTTGATTGTTTAAACATAATAACTATATTATTGTGGGTTGAAAACCCTATGTACTCACCAGGTTTCCCAACCTGACCCACTCAGTTTGTTTACATCACAGGTGACGATATGAAGTGACATTACACTGAGAGATTTAAAGAGATGTAGATCACTAGTGTAAATAATTGTAAGTTCTGTTTATGCTTATGTTTCTGTATTAACGATGACATCCCAAACGTTTTAAAATGAAATAAATACGTTTCTTCGAAAATGTTTTAATAACGTATTTACCATGTTTTTCTGGGAACAAATTCCGCAACATTTTTATAAAATGAAGTACTCTGATTTTTATAAAGCATAAACAAAATCGGTCTTTTCTGGCCGTGAAAATGGGGATGTCACATAATCCAATAATCTTATTAAGCAATACCTGAGAATCGGGGCGTTACATGTGGTACATTAGCCTTTTGACTCCTGAGATAGAGAGTGAGAGAGAGACATGTAAACACCTCTATATAAGGTGGGTTTAGTCCACTTTGTAGAGGTGTGCTTGAGAGGTGTAAAATTTAAGTGTGTTAGTGTATGTTATTTATGTAGATGTAGATCTATGTCCCTTTTTGTAACACCATACATATTCAATACATCTCTTAAACAACGAAATCACCATGTTCATTGTGTAATCTTTATTTATGCTTGCCAAACCAATGTTCATAATTCTCTACACCTGACTATCCAGAGTAATACCAAACTGAGTAAGACTTAGAGTTCAAGTACCGCTGCAGAGATAGCATAAATGAGTAGACTTCCATACTATTCCGCAGTTGGATCTAGCTATGACATGTACTCGCCTTGATGTGTCCTTTTCCTTGAGCATGATTAGTCGTTAATAGGGAAATCTAGGTAAAGCTAAATGGATAGCAGTTAAGAATATTCTCAAGTATCTGGGAAGGACTAAGGACTAGGTCCTAGTAGTGAAACCAGCTTTCAAACTGACAGAGACAACTTCGGTTCTCAATCTGGCTCGGTGTTTACCTTAAATGGATGAGCAGTTACTTGGAAAAGTTCCAAGAAAAAGATAGTGGCTGATTCTACCTGCGAATCAGAGTACATAGTGGCAACGAAGCATCAAATGAGGCAATTTGGTTGAAAAAATTCATCAGAAATCTTTGAGTTGTGCTAACCATGAAGGAGCCAATGAAATTTTAATGATAATGAAGGAGCGGTTTCCTTGACAAAGGAACCAAGAGATCATGGCAGATCAAGACATATCGATAGAAAATACCATTTCACCAAACACAGAGTAGAAGAAGGTCCCCTCGTAGTGAAGAGGGTATCATGTGAAGAGAATTCTGCAGATCCACTATCAAAGGGTCTGAGTAGATCTAAACATATTCAGCATGTAAGGTGCATTGGTCTGAAAGATGATATTGGTTTTAGTAGTTAGATAGTTAGTTTGAAACTTGTAACAATGTAAATGTAATTTACTTTTGGTGATTAAATAATAGAGAATTACTTATGAGTTTCTTTACTCAATTTTGTCATTTTTTTATTTATGTGTTTCATTTTGCATGTTTTACTTCCCAAATAATTTGATTATTCAAATTCCATAGTCGTTCGTACTTCTGAAAGTAAGTAGTGAATTAATACTATCATGAATTAAATTATAGATTGTCTAAAGAGTTTTAGACATATCAATAGTATCGCTTCAATGTTCATGAGTACTTAGAAATGTAGATTTAAGTATTGGATTAATCCACACTCAAAGAATTACTTCATGGAATTTATCATGAGTAATTTTGAGATGATAATATCTTATAATATTTAAACGGAGATATACGAGTTGTTCTCTACATGTCAGCTGTGCTTTGATGATACGTAAGCGCATCAGTAACTTGATGTTATAAAACATATTGTTGTGTATGATTTGATGAGTAAATGGTTAAAACATATAATTCAACGTTTATTCGTTCCTTTTTTCCTAACGAGAAAAGTGATATAATTTGGCCCCTTGGTGAATTCGTGTTTACTTATAGTGACGATCCTGGCCAGGACTAAATTGATGTGTTTGATTAGAAGTTCCATGTCAGAAATCGGGAAACAAAGTATTGGACAATGAGAATAATTTTGTTCCGTGTCTCATTTCTGAATGATATATTGCAGAATAGATGATTGTATGGTCACTTATCTTAGGACACGTAACTTACTAGGTCATAGTACGATAATGACTTTTGGAAGCAACAATTTTCTGATTAGTTTAGAGGTTATACTGTCGATTATAGTTACAGACTTATCCAAGTGGGAGACTGTTGGATTAGGTGTCTAAGCTCATAACTATAATTCGTATAAACTTGAATTGACAGTAGCATAATCCTTTTGGGCTGCCCTCAAACCTAGCCACTAGACATGATGATTTTTTGCAGAGAGAGGTTGATTTATTATTTTACTAATAAATTGAAATAGATAATTTATTATTATATTATGAGAATAATATATTAATTAGAAATAGTAATATTTAATTAATAATTACTCATAAATTAATTGGAATTAGTTTCGAGGTTAATGGAATTAATTAAAAGTGCAAGGTCTAAAGTGAAACTGTTTAATAATTGAGCAAAAGGCTCTAAAAACTTCCACCAAGAGGGTGGACGGTTTCGAGGGATAATCTAGGGTTTCTTGATTATCGCATGTGGATAATAAGGAACTGGATAATTATCATATTTGAAATATTAATTAACTATTCAAATCAAGGGTATCTAGGGTTTCCATGTATCGCTAACCCTAACCCTATAGATTTCACCCACTCTTGCTCATAAGAAGGTTGGAAAAATTTCTACCTCCGTCCTTCTCTTTCCATTATCTCTTTCTTGCTTGTATTGGGTATGAACCACTAGAGGCACGACATTTGTGGTGCTTACTTGCAAAGCTTCTAGGGTTCTTATTTTGATGTACATAGTTATAGGTTCAATAAAGAAAACATGGATCTTGTTTTAGGTTGCATGTACACTTGAGAGTTTGAAGTTGTTTTGTTCTGCCTAAAACCCATCAGGCTAGCGATATGGTAGTACTGAAGGCATCACCTTAGAAGGATCTAATATACTTCAGGAAGAGGGGCAAGTTGGGGCCCCAATATATTAGGCAATTTTGAGTGATTGATAGGGTTGGTAGGGTAGCTAATTGGTTGGATTTTCCGGAGGAGCTCAGTCAGATTCAGAATACATTCCAAGTTTCTTACCTTTGGAAGTGCCTGGTTTAGGATGTAGTGGTTGTTCCTCTAAATGATATTTAGGTTCATGATTACCTGAATTATGTTGAGAGACCAGTGGCGATTATGGATAGGAAGATGTAGTCCTTGCGCAACAAGCATTGGTGGTTGTCGAGGCCAACAAAATTAATACCCTAAATATTACACACTAAAATAGTGTATAGTGGTAAAGGGATCGTATCCATGGAGATTGGTTCAATTTAAATCTCTATGCAAATCACTTGTTTAATTACTTGTAAAACAAAAGTAAAAGTAAAATTAGGGGGGTAATTCTTTTTGCTTGTTTCAAAAAATTAAAACTAGCTAGAATGTAAATATGATAAGTAAACAAGTAAAAGATTTTATTAAAATCAATGAAGTGGAATTGGTTGATTTTGGGGTACACCACATGGATGACATAGTTGACTTATCATTAGACTAAAAGGAACAACATTTGGGAAATGGTTTACCTTGACTATAGCAATTCATAAGCACAAATTACCTCAACTTTTCTTAGCTATTAAAATGGTTGGAGGAGCTCTTACACATTTCCTTAATTAAAGTAACAAAATAAATAAAGCATGTAATCTTGTGAAAATCAATTAGCTTTGAGTTCTAAGAGTTACCAAGTCCATAAGATAATCAAATGCTTATATTATCATTATGGAGGAAACATTCCCATGGTTTAAATGAAATGAAGACAAACATAGAAATCATTTCTTGCTTACCAGTCTCAAAGTCCATTACTTTACCATGACATTGATTAACAAAAATATATGTTTATTCTTCTAAGCTCATGATCAAAGGTAAACAAACATAAAAAGATGTTTAACTGGAGAAGATTTCAATAAACTTCAAACACAAGGTAATAACAGTCTTAAAAACAACCAATCATCCATGGGATTAAACTCTAATCAACCAAATGAGAATTTAGCCAAGCATGGCCAAGATAAAAGAAATACAAGGTAGTTTAGAAATACCAAACATTGTTCTTAATGCAAGACGGAAATAACACTAGTCTTCAAAATCATCAAATCTTCCAAAACCTTCTTGGGAGAAAAATGAGTGGTTCCTCAAAGTGTTCATGTGAAGAATGCCTCAAATCTCAAGCAAAAAAAGGTGATTATCCCGGATTCAAAAGTTGCACAAAAGCCATCCACCAACCTTCCTAAAATAGAGTCAAATAGTAAAACCCCGGAATCACCTCAACACGATCCACGCGGACCGTTTGTGGATCCACACGAACTGTGTGGGTCTCGCTGCTTGCATGCCTTGGCCAAATTTAAAATACAATCTAGCCCAATCTTCTAATTCATGCTCCAGCCCACATACACAACTCTTGGGAGCCCAATTGTGTTATTCCAAAGCCTCCATAGATACTCTAATGGTCCTTTGATCATGTTGACAACAATCCAAGTCACACCACTTAAAGTCCATGAACGAATTGCAAGCCTCCAATAATCCCGCACTCCTTCCATACCTCCAATAACAAATAGTCTTTAATAAATCCTGCAAATAAGCTCAAAAGACTGGAAAGCACCCGGTAAAGGAGAAAAATAAGAAAAATAGGAAATATGCATGAAGATTAACTAAAATGAGATGGTTTTAATAAAAAAAACTATGAAAAGAAGTAATAAAATGAAACTATCAATCATGTATCATTGGTCAAGGTCCAGTAGTAGCATCATAATGGTTCCGAATAGATTTGGGAACTAGAGGTGGAGATACTAGAACACTACCATGATTTATTTGCGACACCGGATTTCGAGGACGAAGTCTAGTTCATGTAGGCGAGAATTGTAACATTGTGATATTTAGGTATTTCCTTTTTTAACCTTGATATGATAATTGTTTGCAAATTGGTTGCAAATGGCATTTATATGAAAATCCATATTTGATCACGTATGCTAGGGCGTACATTTGGTATGTTGGGTGTATGTGGCAGAGACTTAAACCCTAATATTTTGGGTTTGGACCCTATTTAAACATCCTTAACTCATTAAGACCCCATCATCCATCAGCCTCCATCCTCATTCTTGACACTAGCTAACCCTAATCTCTTGTTTGGGAATTTTTGACATTGAGTGTGTATTTTGGTGATCTTAAAGAAGGAAGAATGAAGAGGATATTGGGTTTTGAGCATTCTAACACTCCTATGGTGTACATGCAACCCTAGAAACCTTGGATCTATGTTTATCTATGATACATGCAAAATTGATTTTCCAAGGTTCATAACCTATCTAGCATACACGGGGAACTTTTAAACATAGAAGTTAGTAAGAAATACATACCTTTAGTTGCCTGGATTCCTTGAGAACCTTGTGAGCATAGCCCCTCAAGTGTGATGCCTTAAATGTCTCACACAACATCAAATACATTTGGAATAATCTTGAGTGAAATGGAACACTTCTAAAATCGGCTATGCCCTCTTATTCTCACACTAGTTCTGATTTTGGTTGCAAACATATTCCTTTTATAGTGTGTCATAAATAGAGTTACACCATGTAAACCCTAACTTGACATGGCTCTTCATTTCCATGATCCATAGGTACAAAGACACCGTGGAGCATCCATGGAGCATCCTATGGGTTTTAGCCCAACTTGATAGTCCATGGAGCATTTTCCCACTATACAAATATGGGTGATTTACACAATCAACCCATATATTTAATTAGTCTCCTTTTGATTACTTAATTAATTCCAAATTGATTCTTGATCAATACTAATTAAATAATATTATTAGTATATTAAAAATTATAATATATTAATAAACCTTAAGTGTTATTTCTCTCATTTTGGTCTATCCAAATTCATGATGCCATGCAAACCAAATGGACCATGCTAATCGGGTCAAGTACATTCTAGAAATAGTTATGAACTTAGACACCTAATCCAAAAGATGAATCACTTTAGGAGCTCAAAGAGAACCTAGATCCAGAAGTACATCGTCATTTTACACCACTTGGAGGTAAAAATCTCTAATCTTGAGGAATATTTTACTTAGATCTTGTTAGCCATGAATTTGTGTTCATTTTGGTCCCATAACCTTCGTGTTTATGACTATAACTTACACTAAATCATATGAGTTGTCCTTTCAGACGTTTTGAAGTGTTTAGAGTCATAAAAATGTAATCTTGGTACTTACTTTCCTTCCATGCATGGGTTATGATGTCTTAATAGCCATTCAAGATCATTGTAACAGTCTGTTTATTAAAAAAAAATAATTAATTAATTAATGATTGTATAATAGCTCTAAAATCAATAAGTATATAGCAAGGTGTTGGATTCGAGGAGTTAATTGGCATAATTTACAAGTTAGGGGTTAAAAGAGTATGTTCCGGATTGGTTTTGTAAATATTTATGAAGGTAGGGACTACTTGGTAAATTATTGAGACCTAACTTAAAACGATTTTGAAGACTAAGGCCTATTTGGGTAATTTCAGATTTCATTTGAAAGGAAAAGAGGAGGAAGGACTAAACATGTCATAATTGATAGTTTGGGGTTAAAAAGGTAATGCCTGGATGTAATGAATTTTACTTGATATGGTAAGTATTATACTTGATTTGTGATGAATTTTAAGGCTAAGGGCTGAAATGGTAAATTATGGGTTAGTTTCTGAAATATTTCTGAAAGGAGGGGCCATTTGCATCATTCTGGAAATAAGTTTGGAAGGTGTCGGGTATATAACCCTTCCGGTAAACCCTAAACCTAAGAGTGTTATCTGTCGCCACCCTTCCACCCTCAACCTCCGGCCGTCGTTGTTTAGTCGAGTTCCACCACCATTGAAGACGAAGAGCCACACACGACGTTGAATCAATGGGTCGTCGGGCATATAGTTGTTGCTGCCGTCGTGGATCAACGTTCCCTTCCATTCACCGATGGTACTTCGACCGTCCTTTACCATCGTCTGGGCCAACAATCGCTGACGTCCATGCCGCCCTCCAATGCTATCACTGTTTGTTGGTGACGATTAGGACAACCAACAGGTCCTGTTCTCCCGTTGCGATTGCCGTCGTTCGAGGTCGCCATTCCTATAGTTGTTGGTGTTGCCACAAGTTTCCATTGAAGATAATTCGGCGTCGGTTCGTGTGTTTTCCGCTCACGTCGTTGATGTTTTGCTGGGATGTGGATCAAAATAAACCATCGCCACTACCATGAGGTGGTGGCTGTCATCAAAAAACTGTTGCAGCTGCCGCCTCGCTATTCTGCCGCTGCTAGCCACCATGAAAGGTGGCTGTGGGATGGTTGTGTTGTTTGTTTTCGTGTGTTGTGATAGTATGAGGCTATAGGCGCGTTTCTTGGCCGCAGATCCGAGGAAATACCCCACCGCCACCACCATGAGGTGGTGGATGCCATTCTCTACCGCCGCCTGCCGCATCAAGTGGATGTGTGTATATTTCATTAGGTGTGTTATTTTTAGGATATTGTGTTGTAATTGTAATTGGTGATCGGAATAATCTAGAAAATTCATAACGACCACCGTGAGGTGGTGGCTGTCGCCTCTTGCCGCCACCAACCATCGTGTTGGGTGTCAGTGTGCTTTTGCTTACGTGTAGTTGATTTTTGGATGCTTGGACAAAATGGACTAGAAACCCTAACCGCCATCATAAGGTGGTGGCTGCCGCCGTGAGCCGTTGTTAACCACCACTACCCATGGTGATAGTGGGTGGTGCTCGACTAGCGAAACCCTAACGGGCCTAGTGAAACCCGAATGGGCCTAATGAACCCTAATGGATCTAAGGACTTAACTTTTGGGTCTATTAGACTATGATTGGGTTGGAAACCTTGATTAGGGTTTAAAAAACCCTAATTTTGGAATCATGGGCTTGGACATATCGGTACCCACATTTGGGCCATTGGAACGGAATTGTGAATTACACCCAATCACACCATATGACTTATCTAGTAAAGTGATGGACTCAATGGATTAAGTCCTTAATGGGTTAAGTGAGAAACACTTAACCCTAATCGTCATTTTATGTAAAAACCCTAATTTCACTTGGGCTTTGATTTGGGCCTTTCTATTGGGCTTTGGTAATTGGGATATTGATGGGCCATCTAAGAACAATCATATGGACAATAATAATTTAATGGGATTTAGGGTAAGGCCCATGTGAGGGTTTTGGCCAAAATTGGAAAATTGGGCCATAGATGGCCATAATTAGGCATTTATGATTATGAGATATTGGGTCATTAGAAATGCCAATTGTTGGGACTGGTCTAAATGGTTGGGCCTTAGAATAAGACCATGTAAAGATTTCGGCCCAATTTGGAAAATTGGTCCATATGTTGGGCTTTGATTCCTAGTTTGACTTTTGGGCCTTTGGATTAGGCCTTTGGCTTAAATCAAGCCAAGATGAGGTAATGTAGCCTGTTACTCCAAGAAATCATGGTTATGTGTTGTGACCCAATTGTTAATTGGTTGATGTTTTGATATTGATAGTTCAGGAATCTATCATCCAGCAGCTGGGGTTGTGTTTGCTGGACTTTAGGAGTGTGAGGTGAGCTACCTTCCAGTACAAATGGGTCTAAGGCCGCAGAGACGGCCCATTAGCAGGAGTTGTTTGATAGATGATTATCTTTGTGATAATTATCTAGCTTTGCTACTACCTAATACATTTTATGTGTTAGCATGGTATGATGTTATGTGATAGTAGGTAGTAGGGGGAATAGTCCCTGTGTCACGGTCGTAAGTACGGAACGGTAGGTCGGGCACCCCAAAATTTTCTGGAAGTATGTGTATGTCATGTTATTATGTGGTAGTGGTAAGGTTGAAATACTCCCTAGTAGTCGGTTGAGATAAATCGACGAGTAAGTCAAACATCCCAGAATGGCTTGACATGGGTAAGTCAAGGACCCCATAATGGATTGACCTGGGTAAGTCAATCACCCTAGAATGGCTTGAAATGAGTAGGTCTGGCACCCCATAATCGCCTGACAGTATGTTATTCTATGGTGTGTGGTATGATGGGGGAACTCACTAAGGTGTTGTTTGTTTTTTGGAAAAAACCTCTTCAAACCTCTTATTGTTGCACGGTGCAGCATACGCGCAACACTTTTCATATCGCAGTTGTTTGTTTTTTAAAAGTCTTCTGAGTCAAAAATCTCTGCACGTGCTCTGTTTGGCGCATCACTTGTACTGCCTCTTCCAACCTCTTCCAACCTCTTCTTCTTCTTTTTTTATTGTTGAAATTTTGATTATATGTTGTTAAATTCTTTCAAATTTTTTTTTCGTTTTCTTTTCGTTTATTCTTGTTGAATTTACTTTTCGTTTTTTTATATTCAATAATGATAATTTCTTGATGAAATATTATTATTTTTTACTAAAATATCTTTATTTTTTTTGTTGAAATATCATTATTTTTTTTTACTGAAATATCATTATTTTTTACCGAAATGTTATAGTTTATTAAATTTTATGTATTAAAAAGCTATTTTTGGTTTATAAAATTAGTTTATTTTAATTTTTTAATTTCTGCAGCAGTATGCAGATGTTAACAAAACAAACACGCTTCTTATTACAGTCTGCAGCCGTTTGGTCCATTTCTTCTACTGCAGAGGGTTGCAGAGGTGGTCCGCATACTTCATGAATTTTTGCTTCAAAAAATCAAACAGCACCTAAGCTTCGTGCTTACGGTTTTCAGTTTTGGTTTCAGGTACTTCGTTTTCAAAGGAAATGAGTCGGCTCGATCGCAGCGCATCATACTATGTTTTCCGCACATGAGATCTTTAGGATTACTCTCGGATATTATTTCATGATAACATGTTTGACTATTGACACTTTGGTTTTGACATGAGATGTTATTATGGAGGTTTTATTACTTATGGTTTTATAATAACTTATTTAAAAATGAAATTTTTGGCCTTAAATTTTGGGATGTTACAATCATAAAGTTGGAAACTTTTGGATTAAGAATGCCATTTGAGGACTAGGTCTGGATTCTGGCAGAAAGGGCTTAAGGGCTTAAGTTCTTATTAGAAAGAGAAGTTGGCAGAAGCGTACGCTGGGCATACCTAATGGTACGCTATGCTTACATGGTCAACAACCCGTAACATGGTCAAGATGCCTAGTATATCGCGCGTACAAGATGAGTAAGATGGGCCTACTCAACTAAGTTAGCTTGGTTGACTCCTTTGACTTTTGAATTTGACCAGGATTTAACCTAGTTTGACTTAATGGTATTTTGGGTATTTTGATCCATTATTTGAGATAATGTCACTGTTTTTAGTATAGGTGACGTGTAGATTTGGTACTCGGAGCTATGTCGTGTTCAACTATCTTTTCATACTTAGAGGTAACTTTTTCGTTACTGTACTTTGGGGTCGAAGGCACCAATGTCGGCCCAGTATATTATGTATTCTGGTTTAGGATGGTGCTATGATGTAGTGATCGATTAGATGTGTATGTTTATCAGTTTGTTGGTTATATGTTTAACGATTATATATATGTCGACATAGTATGGTTGGGTTGAGTTAGTACTGCTTTCTGTGGAATCCAACAAACCTAGGAGCAAGCCATACATAAGTTGTGGGCCCGAGAGGCAAGCCACACTGATAATGTGGGATCGGGAGTAAGTCATACATGAGATATGGGCCAAAAGGCAAGCCAGACTCATGATACAGACTCAAGGGTAATCCAGTCTGTTAGTTGTAGACCCAATATGCGTGTTCTTATATGTTTGTGTGGTGGTACCTTGCGGGAACTCACTATGATTAGGATTTCAGTTTAAGTTTTATGTTTCAGGTACTTCAGATGATGGGGGAAAGCAAAGGCATGATCGTATACATCATTTTGATTGTATGTTATTCGATTTTCGGATACTCTGATATGTGATAATTGGTTTTAGGAACAATGTTTTGTAACAAATATGACTTTTGGCTGGAGGTTAAAAATGAAAAGTTTACCATAATATTCGGGAAGTTATAGGAACTTAGTCCAGAATACGAAGAACGTATTTGAGAATGCGATAATCTAATCGCGAATGATGTTCCAGAATGAAAATTAATTATTATTTTTTTAGTGTCTGGCATTGTTTAATAACCCTTATTAGTACAAACACGAATTTACATGGATGTTGTTGAAAAAGGCGGGTTATACGGATAAGGAAGTTATATTCCATTTACAAGATCTTTCAAATTACCCCCGATAAATGTAAAAGCGATTAAATTGTTGTTAAATTATATTGGTGTTTTTTTAATGTATTAAAATGTTGTTGCAATTTTGTTTTTGCATTTAAAAAACTAGGATGTTGAGTTAAAATATAAAATAAAAAATAAACCAGCAACGGTACCTATAAAATCAAGAAAGAAATTAGAAATGGTGTTAAAACTCAAATTGAAAGCAAGTGAAACTCCACAAGATTGCACCACAGCATGTTTAGAAAAACCTCTTATTATAGATTAGTTGCAATGACATTATATTTTTTATGAATATATTTTAGCAAGTTGGTTTTATTATTGGTTACATTTATACAAGTGGTTTTTAATTCGTATGTTAATATATTTTATTTTTAGTTTCCAACATCCAATGACTAGATCGATGATGATGAGATTAAAATAAATTATGATATACTATGTCTTGAAGATGAGCAACGACATCTTATTGATGCGACTGCATTAGAGTAGATTTGTGATTATCAACATACAAAACAGTGAATAACAATACTAGAAATCTCATTACCACCTTATACGGCCGATGAGTTGAGAAAACTAGCATTGTATTATATGAAAGTTCTCCTCATTACGATATCTAAAGATCTACAACGGTTTGTGAACACAATGGACCTCATCAAAGAAGCACGTAGGACACCTCCAATAATATAAGATTGGATCCAGTTGACTAATAATGGGTTCAACCTAACTAAAACCTACATGGAATTGTTTTGAAAATCATGTTGACTCTGCTGGTTTGCACCGGATGCAAGTTCCCAGTTATCTGGGAAATGTAATACAAAAATTTAATATCGCAATGTCTTTTGAAACTTTAATATGTAAACAGAATGTCTAAAATGAAAATGTTTTTCACTGACATTAGTACAAAGATCGTTACAATTCCTAATACATATTTATATTGGTTTTCAAAAATTAGGAAATTGTAAGAGATACATATTTTGTTCGTGGTTAATAAAATCTCCTCTAATTTTAACAACATCTATTAGATTTTCCCTTTCTACATGAAGCTTATCAATCTCCGTATTTGCATGTTGAAGCCACTTCTCAGCTTCTTTGACTTTTTTCATAGTTTTAGTAACCCTTTTTTCTTTTTCATTTACTTGTTCTGGTAGATCGTATGCATGTTGATTTAGTGTCCTACTTGTTCCATAATCCTATTCATTTTCTTTTTCAGCTACCTTCATAGCTTGGGAAATGCCATCAAACATTTTATCTTTGAGTGGGAAATCTAGGCCTTCCAGAAACGGGTTAATATCTCAACAAACATATCTATCATCTTCTTCAAAATTCCAAATACCAAACTCAGATGGACTCATTCTCAAGTTAATTCTACGTTTAGGATGTGTGCTAGCTACATATTAAAAAATATATAAAATGCCATATCGGGAATAATTATCGGAAACGTGATGTCTGGAATGTGTCTCTCAAGAATGAGACGTTCTCAATGCGTGTCCAGAATATACATTCGTGACTCATTTTCATCAAGAATATATGAAATTTATGATTGATTTAACTTGAAATGAATGATTGATATGGTGTCCATAATTTCATCCAGGAATGACATTCCGGATTCGAACTCTAGAATGTCATGGAATCCGGAATGAACCACTATAAATAAGAGAGTGGAATTGTAGAACCTTTAGCACTCCAGATTTGTATAACCTTTACAACTCCGAAATGTCAATAAATAAATCCCAATCATGGACTATAGAAGAAGAAATCACGCTCATTCAGCCTTGGTGTAACGTCCCAAAATTCAAGACCAAAAATTTCTTTTTAATAAAACATTACTTTAACCAAAGACATCATTCCAAAACATAATCTGAGTATGAGTTTTCAAAACACATGTTTATTATCAGAGTAAACATTCCCAGGCTGACTAATCTATGGTGTGTGCCATGCGATCACCCGGAGCTCCTCCCTCCACTACCGGAAGTACCTGAAAACAAAAATGAAAACCGTAAGCACGAAGCTTAGTGAGTTCCCCACCTTACCACATACCATGCATAACCACATACTGCACATACTGGGCCACGCCCACTATCCGGGGCCTCGCCCCCTACTTCGGGCCTCGCCCGCTACAACGGCCTCGCCTGGCTTCGAGCCCCGCTCAGATACACATCTGTTTCACTTAGGCCTCGCCTGTCACAGCGCCTCGCCCACTAACATATAATAGCGCATAAACATATCACATAACATTACATAAACTAAACATATTCTAACAACTCCTGTTCTAAGGCCTCGCCTATCTCTGGGCCCCACCCGTGTCCTACTACTGATGAGTCATGGAACCTCGTCCATACTCCTGCTGATAGTGAGATACGGGCCCAGCCCACCCTCACTCCTTTCCTAACTTGGGCCTCGCCCCTGCTCTTCTGCTACTGAGATGTGGAACACCATGCACACTCTGCTATTGGTGAGATACGGGACCTCGCCCACACTCACCTCCCTACCAGGCACATACAAGTATCACACAGACAACAAGTATAAACTATCATATAAACCGCTCCTTGGGCACCCGCCCTCTATCATTGGACCTCGTCCGAATATCATACTAGCATACTGTGCCTAGGGCTAACCCCCGGGTCTTCTACTCATAACTACATGGGCCGGCATTGTGGCCGTAGACCCATTCATACAAAAGGAAACTCACCTGATACTGCTGAACTGCTGCTGCTAACCCCCTTGACCGCTACCTGACCACTGACTCCGAACCACTGCTCTGCTAGCTCCCCGAGCTACCAATATCAACATAACACTTAGCCTAACCAACCTTCAAAGGTCAACCAAGTCAACTCTGGTCAAAGTCAACGTCCTGGTCAAAGTCAATCTTCTAGGTCAACCCTACTCGTCGAGTCACCCTACTGACTCGCCGAGTTCATAAGTCCAGAGTCCTTCCACTCGTGACTCTACTCGCCGAGTCAGCCCCTGACTCGCCGAGTCTACTGATTCCCGATTCCTATCCTGTCCAACTCACTGAGTCCTGGCTCGACTCGCTGACTCGAGACTTAACTCAAAGGGTTTGGGACCACGCGACCTGACTCGCCGAGTCTAAGAACAGACTCGCCGAGCACACGACAATCTTCAACCAACTCGCCGAGTTGTTCATCCAACTCGCCGAGTTCATGCCTATCTTCATCTGACTCGACGAGCTGTTCATCCCACTCGTCGAGTTCCTCCTCATCTTCAAGCTACTCGCCGAGTCCACTCGAAGGACTCGCCGAGTCCAATAAGATCCACTTACATGCAGAGGACTTCCGAGTCATGCATGAACTCCAAACTGTAGATCTACCCTTCCCAAGCCTATTCCCCACGTAAAGTTGCAAACTTTACGTGTAGAGAGGGAGATCTAGGCAAAATGTACCAATAACTAGGGTTTAAGACCAAGAGGCTCCATAACCCACTCAATGGTTGATACTTTACGGGATTCTAAACCAAAACAAGCATGGATCTGAGGTAGCAACCGCAGATATGGACCTCAAGCTCGAAATTGACCTTAAACATGGCTTAAAAGCCCCAAAACTCATAACCAAAGAAGATCTAAAGGAGGGAAACGAATTGATACCTTCCAATGCTCTGAAATGCTCCCCAAACTTCAGATCCAAAGCCACTCCTTGATGCTTCAAAGATTCCCACTTCTTCTTCTTCTTCTAAATCACTCAAAAATGGCCAAAAGCATAAATCATCACAATGGAGGCTTAGGGTGCGGCGTTCTGGGTGTGAGAGGCGGTAAAGGAGCCCTAGGAAGAAGATTGAGACGTTTAAATAGGCTCCAAGCCCTGGATTTAGGGTTTTCCTCGCACATGCCAGACTTGCCGAGTCCACTTGGCCGACTCGCCGAGTTGGTCACTTACTCCTCGACCCGGATCCCGCTCCGACTCGCCGAGTCCCTCCTAAATTTAGGGTTTCCTTTACTTTCTTGGCTTTCAAAATCTTGGGTGTTACAACTCTCCCCTACTTAAACTGAACTTTGTCCTCGAAGTTTACCATGGCCCACCGCCTGCGATCTGCCTCCAATACCCAACACCAGCCGCCTACCTGCGCTGGTCTTCCACCTGGTCATTCTGACTAACATCAACCTCACGGGTAAACCTCGGGTCAAACCTGACCCTGAACAACTTAGAAACAGAACTTACTCAACCGATAATCCTTCTTGTACTCACCGAGTACCGCACTGAACCCGCAGAGGTTCTCCACTTCTTTCCATGCGCAATTTCCTTGCCTTCCCAAGGCAAAGCCTCATAACCGACTTTCCCTCTGACACTGTGAAGGTCCTATCCTTCACTAACTCCACCCCCCCCCCCCCCCCCCGCTATTCCCAGAACGGGTCATCACCGTCAGTACTCACTGACACTCCTTTCTGCCAACACTTGGTGTCGAGCACTCCTCGACTCAACTAACTGAATTCCACCATACGCTGCATACTCGCAGTACCACCAACTGGCAATTCTGCTATTCCTCGTCTGACTCCCTAATAACTGGGACCGCCCTGGTCCCTACCAACCTATCAATGACTGGATTACCGGCTCCCACCGGTAGCTAGTCCCAACACCATCACTGGTCGCTCTCAGTGACTTCCAAAGAAACCTCGACCACCTATAACTGCTCAATCAGTCCTACCATCCAGACACTACAAACCTGGGATACCCGATCCCCTAACTTGAAACTAAGGTCCCCACCAGGTCCCACCTGCGCTGCTAAAACTCACGGGCCTCGCCCACGGGTCCCACCCGCCTCTATCCTTCTAGTCTCACTAGTCTAGTCACTCTCGCTCGGGCCTCGCCCACGGGTCTCACCCAACCATACTACTGAGCAACCCTGCTCCCAGGTCTCATCTACACTGCTAATCTCATACGGGCCTCGCCCACGGGTCTCACCCACTATATCCTGGAGCGGCCTCTCCCAAGGTCTCACCTCTCTAGAGCTATACAGGCAACCCCCTATCATTCTCATCTACTACTCAATCTTGATCCCTACCTGATCACTAGGAGATAAGGGCCTCGCCCCAACTCCACTAACGGAACTACTAAGGAATGCTACGGCTTACCCATAGGCTTACATCACCATCCATTGCTGACCTCTAGTGAATGCTACAGCTGCCCTGTAGTCTTACAACACTTCCACTACTGACTGCTAATACGAAGGCACCCACGTGCCATCAGCTTCTCAAGATCCTTAATCCGACTCCCGCGAGTCCTTCGGGCGATCCACAACCCGAACTCCCAATCACCCATTAACCATTACCAACACACACAACAACTGATGGGGAGTTTCTCAAACTCCCAACCCTGAATCCTCAAACCATCCAACACTGAACTACTTCTTTTCTTCTCGGAGGTCGCGCACTCATTCCGGGTCTGCGCGCTCCTCTCTGGGCACACTCGGAGGATTCTCCCCCACTTCGATCCTGCTTACCCCTTGCTGCTCAATACTCAAAGAGATCCCGATCTTTGCTACCATTCCATAACCCATTTACTGAGGAACCCAAGCCCGCCATAGCTAGGGATTTAGCCAATCCATTACAATCACTGCATCACTCTGAACTAGTGAAACGTACCAAATCCCTCCCAAGCATGCTACAGTTACTGCATCCTTCGAAACCTTCTTCAATTGAGCACATCCCCTAACTACCATACAAATATCCAAGGTATGCAGATGGCATATAACCCGATCACAATCAACCAATCAAAATAAAATACTTTTACCGCTAATGATGCAGAACCATAACAATGAAATCATGCACAATTAAAAGAACTGAAAATGGGAAATTGCATACTTGCAACGTCCGGCGCTGCTCGTGTCTCCAAGGTCGTCATCTGAAAAGCCCTGCTCCCTGCCGCAGGTAATTCTACCCGGCCCTGACGGCCATCTGTGATCCTCAAAGTTGCAGGGGCGGGCGCCATCACCCGTCCTGTCGAAGACAAACTAGGGCACTGGGCCTTCTTGTGGCCCCGCTGGTTGCAATGAAAACATATCAAGTCTGATCCCTGCGCGGCGGTAACCGTACAATCCCTGCTGAAATGACCAGTCCAACCGCACTTGAAACAGCCAGACTCACCACCGCTACCACTCCTGCACGCGCCCCCGTGCGCCCTGCCACACTTTCCGCACCGACTGCGGTCCTGATGATCCCTCGATCTCGAATCCGATCCCTTGGGCCTTTTGCCCGACCCCGTAGCTACCTGAACCTCATCCGGCTTCCTCTTCCGGATCTGCTCCAAATCAATTTCCCTCTCTCTAGCCCGAGAAATCATATCTTCCAGCGTCTTACAGTTGGATCTGCTCACGAACGCCCTGATGTCATCCCTCAACATCTCATGGTACCGAGCCTTCTTCATCTCCTCATCCGCGACATACTGCGGTACAAGAAGAGCCCTCTCCCTGAACTTGGCGGTGATCTCCGCCACAGTCTCAGTAGTCTGCGTCAAATCCTGAAACTCTCGTGCCAGCTGCTGCACCTCAATAATCGGCAAAAACTCCGCCCTGAACCTGGCCGAGAAATCGCTCCAAGTCATCGCGTCCAACGCGACATCATCCCCCAAAGCATGACCAATCTCCTCCCACCAATCCCTCGCTCTGTCCTTCAGAAGACAGGAGGCGAGTCTAACCTTGTCCCCCTCGGGACACTTGCTCGTACGAAAAGCGTTCGCAACATCAGCCAACCATCTGCTGCTAGCAATGGGGTCCCTAGCCCCATGATAATCTGGTGGCCCGCAGGCTCTGAACTCTCGAAACATCAAGGTACATGCTCCCATCAATGCCATCATCTCAGTACGGAAGGCTCCCAGCCTCTCATCCAAGATCTCCAGTATGCCCTCCTTGACCGTGCCAAAGATCACAGGAGTCTGAGCTAGAAAACTGCGCGTAACCTCAGCTGATATCAACTCTCTCATCCGCTCCTCGAGCTGCTCGGCCCCTGAACCCGAGCCTGATCCCTCTCCGGCGCCTGATCCGCCCGCTGGTCTCTCTCGCAATGTCACCATGCTGAAAATATACCACAACCATTATCAGAATACTCATCACTGATGCGAGACCAAACATACCCTACCCGGTTCCCGGTCTTGTCTCGGCCCTTCCCAAATCGAGTACGGATCCTCTGCTTTCAGTAGTACGGGCCCATACTACCTTCCACATCTATCCGTACTTTCCTCAGGAATTGCTTTGACTCCACCAGGTCCCTTATCCACTACTACTGCTCCCAGCACTATCTCATCCTAGGCTTACCCTAGGGAAACCTCTGACTCATCTCAAGCAGTTCTCAGCTGCTGAAGGCCTCCTTGCAATGCCAATTAGCCATCACCTGGATACCATCACATGCGACGAGGCTCAGATAATCCTTCAAGTAAAAGACTCGTTCCTACAATGGTTGGACTCAGACAAGAGCTGCACAATAGGACCAAATCCAGCACTCTGAGATTATTCAACCCTGATCGCATGTGACGTGTCGTATCCACCTAATGGCTAACTCCCATCACTCAGAATCCCACGATGCACAAAGCAAGCAGCATTCGAACAAGGGAAAAATCTAACCATAACATACTCAAGCAATCATCTCCACATAGCAAGAATCTGAACTAGCATGCAACACAAACTCATAACTCAGGCATAACCTAAACAGGCTATCCTACTACTGTCTAATCAGCACTATCATGCAGCTCAAAAGCACAAATAACAGGCACATAAGGCATCATCCCTAGATCCTTAGTCCTATTCTAGCATGCTGTTCTATCAACTGATAATCATAACATAAACTTGTATGGGTATTTTGGGGTACTTACTTGAGCTCGGCTGATTGCATGCACCACACCCCTTTTTCTCTTTTCAAAATTCTTCTCTTTCTGGATTCTTTTTGCTTTTCTAAAACTGTTTTTTTTTTGTTCTCAAAATTCTTTTTACAAAACTGTCTTTTCATTTTTGAAAACTTTTTATCCAACCCCTCAGTTTGAGTTCAAGCACACCCGAGAGTATGCCCGAATCCCTCAAACCAAGGCTCTGATACCAACTTGTAACGTCCCAAAATTCAAGACTAAAAATTTCTTTTTAATAAAACATTACTTTAACCAAAGACATCATTCCAAAACATAATCTGAGTATGAGTTTTCAAAACACATGTTTATTATCAGAGTAAACATTCCCAGGCTGACTAATCTATGGTGTGTGCCATTGATCACCCCGAGCTCCTCCCTCCGCTACCGGAAGTACCTGAAAACAAAACTGAAAACCGTAAGCACGAAGCTTAGTGACTTCCCCACCTTACCACATATCCGGGGCCTCGCCCGCTACAACGGTCCTGCTGCTCCAGGCCCCGCCTGGCTTCGAGCCCCGCTCGGATACAGATCTGTTTCACTTAGGCCTCGTCTGTCACAGGGCCTCGCCCACTAACATATAATAGCGCATAAACATATCACATAACATTACATAAACTAAACATATTCTAACAACTCTTGTTCTAAGGCCTTGCCTATCTCTGGGCCCCGCCCGTGTCCTGCTACTGATGAGTCATGGAACCTCGTCCATACTCCTGCTGATAGTGAGATACGGGCCCAGCCCACCCTCACTCCTTTCCTAACTTGGTCCTCGCCCCTACTCTTCTGCTACTGAGATGTGGAACACCATCCACACTCTGCTATTGGTGAGATACGGGACCTCGCCCACACTCACCTCCCTACCATGCACATACAAGTATCACACAGACAACAAGTATAAACTATCATATAAACCGCTCCTTGGGCACCCGCCCTCTATCATTGGACCTCGTCCGAATATCATATTAGCACACTGTGCCTAGGGCTAACCCCCGGATCTTCTACTCATAACTACATGGGCCGGCATTGTGGCCGTAGACCCATTCATACAAAGGGAAACTCACCTGATACTGCTGAACTGCTGCTGCTAACCCCCTTGACCGCTACCTGACCACTGACTCCGAATCGCTGCTCTGCTAGCTCCCCGAGCTACCACTATCAACATAACACTTAGCCTAACCGACCTTCAAAGGTCAACCAAGTCAACTCTGGTCAAAGTCAACGTCCTGGTCAAAGTCAACCTTCCAGGTCAACCCTACTCGTCGAGTCACCCTACTGAATCGCTGAGTTCATAAGTCCAGAGTCCTTCCACTCGCGACTCTACTCGCCGAGTCAGCCCCTGACTCGCCGAGTCTACTGATTCCCGATTCTTGTCCTCTCCAACTCATTGAGTCCTGGCTCGACTCGCTGACTCGAGACTTAACTCGAAGAGTTTGGGACCATGCGACCTGACTCGCCGAGTCTAAGAATAGACTCGTCGAGCACACGGCAATCTTCAACCAACTTGCCGAGTTGTTCATCCAACTCCCCGAGTTCATGCCTATCTTCATCCGACTCGACGAGCTGTTCATCCCACTCGTCGAGTTCCTCCTCATCTTCAAGCTACTCGCCGAGTCCACTCGAAGGACTCGCCGAGTCCAATAAGTTCCACTTACATGCAGAGGACTTCCGAGTCATGCATGAACTCCAAACTGTAGATCTACCCTTCCCAAGCCTATTCCCCACGTAAAGTTGCAAACTTTACGTGTAGAGAGGGAGATCTAGGCAAAATGCACCAATAACTAGGGTTTAAGACCAAGAGGCTCCATAACCCACTCAATGGCTGATACTTTACGGGATTCTAAACCAAAACAAGCATGGATCTGAGGTAGCAACCTCAAATCTGGACCTCAAGCTCGAAATTGACCTTAAACATGGCTTAAAAGCCCCAAAACTCATAACCAAAGAAGATCTAAAGGAGGGAAACGAATTGATACCTTCCAATGCTTTGAAATGGTCCCCAAACTTCAGATCCAAAGCCACTCCTTGATGCTTCAAAGATTCCCACTTCTTCTTCTTCTTCTTCTAAATCACTCAAAAATGGCCAAAAGCATAAATCATCACAATGGAGGCTTAGGGTGCGGCGTTCTGGGTGTGAGAGGCAGTAAAGGAGCCCTAGGAAGAAGATTGAGACGTTTAAATAGGCTCCAAGCCCCGGATTTAGGGTTTTCCTCGCACAGACCAAACTCGCCGAGTCCACTTGGCCGACTCGCCGAGTTGGTCACTTACTCCTCGACCCGGATCCCGCTCCGACTCGCCGAGTCCTTCCTTGGACTCGCCGAGTCCCTCCTAAATTTAGGGTTTCCTTTACTTTCTTGGCTTTCAAAATCTTGGGTGTTACACTTGGATATTAATTAGGGATGATTTGGTGTCCTCTGGTTGTCGCCATGTTGCCACATCTAATGCTTGGATTGCATTAGGCACGCTTGTAAAATTTGTTTCATTTTGAGTTATCTTTTGTACAATATCAAACTAAAGAAGAAGTGAAGGATAAGATTCTAGATATACGGTCAAAGGTAAAGAATTTTATCAAAATTTATCATATCGACAATGAATTACTGGATGAAGATGAACAAGTAATTTTGCAGCTGGAAAGGGTGGAATAAAAACAACGAATAACGGGGTTGATTTTCCATATGAACAAGCTTGGTATATCTTACGAGATGTCCTGTTTTAAATTATGTATTTTGTTATTTTTATGTTTAGTAAGGTTTGGTGCTTATAAATTATGTTTTTTCTCTCTTTGAAATATCTAACAAATATTAGGGCAATAATTATGTTCTTCATTAATCACTCCAAATGGATTACAAACATAACTAATTGTGATCACATCATCCCGTTAATATACCAGAACCATATCGGAATACTCAATTATGTTTGAATAATGTGATGTTGCAACAGCATGGCCGCATGCTATACCCAGACTGAGGCATTTACCACATGAACATGTATGGTGGTTTAGATATACAACACACTTTCTTTTAAAAATAAAAAATGCAGAAAATATCGGACGAGAACATAGACACGATCTCAGCGTGGGATCTTTGTTGTTTGTCACCGAACATACTTTTGCATCATCTTCTGAAACACCATCTCTACATACTTGGTTAGTACGCTAGTCAACCTCCCTAAAAAGTAAATATGATCATTTATAGTCATTATACATGTAAAAGAAAATCAATATTTTATGTTATTTTACATCCCATGTGTTGGATCTATATGGTCAAGAATCTTTATTGAGTGATATTGCTAATAACATATGATCATATAGGGTCACACATTTACCAAGTTGACACATTTTGTATATTTATTATTAATACGATTATTAATAAATAATAAGAATTCTTGTATTTAATTAGCGAATAATTATTGTTTTTGTGAAAGTAATAATTAAAGTGAGTATAAGTAGTTATTATATCATATTGTATGATTTAATAAGTGATGTATAAAGTTTTGTACATTTTGGTTAACCATGATTAAGCTAGTTAATTGGTGTTTATGCATAAAGAAGCTACGAGATAAATTTTGTCTCTTACATCAAGCATCATCGAATTTTTTAACTAAAGAGGAGAGGTTGCTTGTCAACCTTCTTCTTATGATGCACATGATCCTTAAGGCTATCATTACTTTATCTTATTATAATCCAAATGCATGTCTTGCTATAAGAAGTGCATGAGACTTGTTTTTTGGCTAGTTTTTTGCTCTTTCTTTCTTATGGCCAAAACTACATTCTACTGCTCACCCCCTCTCTCTCTCTTGAAGCTAGTTTGGTAATTAAATCTCCATTAAGTTGTCTCATTTAGTGCTTAATTTTCTTAAGTGCTTAAAGGCGTAAGACACTCAAGAATACAAGAAAAACCTAGCATTCAATGTGTCTTATTCTTGATGGTGGATACTTGTAGAGAATAGTATCTTCTTTGATCTGTCTATCTTCATCAACACCCCAAAACCAAGTGCGCTGAAATGCTCCAAAGGTTGTCAATCTAAAACACTCTATGGTTGTTTTTCGAATATCATTCTAACCACTATAAATGTATCCTAGATGATTTGGTTTTGTTATAAAATCGAAAATAATATTGTTATTTTTTCAAGATTCCGTTGTCGTTTTTATGAATAACACTCTTATATTTTGTATCAAAACTCATCACCATGAAATTACGTTCAACAACAACCAATTGAATATTGACACGAATTGCCTCATTAATCGTTATTATCGATACATTATGCTGATTAATCGATAATACTAACAAAAATTGTGGAATATCAATGTTGAGTACATTCCAATGGATGTTAGTGGAATAAGCTCTTGCCCATTACACATGACTGATGTTGACAAGCACCTTGCATCATGCGTTAGCCGAAAAAGGTTTTGCTCAAAATAAAAAATAGTATATGAGTTGGATGTCATCCAGAATAAAGGTTCCAGGGTTCTATTTTCACCAACTCTTCTGCGCATATACATGAACACACTTTTACAAGTATACCCATGATAAGAATAAAGGAATACCTGACCTACACAACAGTTAATGACATCGCCCATATTGTTTATGAACTATACTTCCCTACCCTCTTAGAGAGGTTCCATGAACCTCATTAGGAACCGAGTATAAGAGTCGACATTATTTGCCACACGCTGGTTGTGTGGGTAAATAGGCATGTTGGTAAAGCTTTTTTCTGCTCAATCTACGAAAGACTCATATTAAAGTAGTTATACGAGATAATTATGGATGATAACAAGCGTCTATATACAGTAGGTAATGGTTATATATACGGGACAAAAATTGATCTTTTATAATCCAAAATAACACCCGGAACATGTGTCTGTGACTACATATTGTCACTTCAAAGTACTAACCTGATAATCGTACAAAGATTCTTGTTTATGATAGTAGATACTCTGGAATATAAGTCCGGAATGTACAGACTTTCTTGTTTTAGACCTATGCTTCGAAATGAATACCTTTGCTCCAGAATGCTATATTCCGGAGAAAGTGGTAATTTTACATAAATAAAATTAAGTTGGTTATTTTTATTAAAATACCTGTTTATATGAGTTAGATTACTTCCCCTAAAAACCCAGAGATTTACGAATAATGAACATGAGTTTATATAATTTATAATTTAGTTTATATATATTGGTGATTATAGGTTTATATGTGTTGATGATTTTATATGACAAATGGATGTGTGGTAGTATTTTGGACCTTTAAACGAGAGAAATTGTCAACCATTTTATATCCATATTACATAAAAAATTGATCCAAATTAATTGTCACCATTTGAATTTTGGGGTGTAGGGCAGTTTTTAAGATGTAACTGCTGTGGTTCAAATGAATGTGATGCATTGACCAAAGGCATTGGCACAAATATATGTCTTCTGATTAATACCATGAAAAAATTACAATACAGTAATTGAAATGCTAATCAAAATCTATGTGGTAAAATAATGTGGAGAGATATTTGTGTATTACTTAAATCTATTCAATGACAAAGACTACATATATATGCCACTTTATGTAGATAAAGAATAGGATGATCAGTTAATAGTAACTACCAAATTGTTGTTGTTTCTTTAACATTATTGTGTATTCACTATGCACCACGATGATCAGTGTCTTCAAGTATGCTATTAGATGAATAAAACTCACTGTTATCACCCTTCCAAGTAGACAAAGATTCATCAGAGGTCATAAATTGGCTGAAAGACAATGGAGGTTTAGGCTCAGAGAGGTATTTCCATTCACCTTCAAGCATAGAAACAACCGAGGACATGGTGGGACGATCGTTTGGGTCTTCTTCAATGCATAGTAGAGCAATGCGCAACCATTTGAGAGCCTCGTCGACAGGACAATCATCCTTCAGATTTTCATCTATCAGTTGCTCTGCTTTCCCTCCATCCCATAACATCCATGCCTTCAATTGTTAAATGTCGTCCATGGTTAGAGTTTTAAATTTGTTGTGCCTCTTTATGTGGTAATTATATGCTTTCAACTTTGTCTAATTATTGTAAACATGAAAGAAAATGTTTATACAGAAAGATAAACCCTATAAAATCTTTGAAATCTATACCAATATAGATAAATATCAACTAATGTGTGTGTTCTTGATACGGAAAAATATATTATGTGTAAGAGTGAACATAATTGGCTTACATAGCTTAGAAGGTTTTGATGACGCTCTTCGTGGAACAACCTGCTGTTCCTTTTACCAGAAATTATTTCAAGCAAAAGAACACCAAAACTATATACGTCGGATTTGATTGAGAACATACCCTCCATTGCATACTCTGGTGCCATATATCCACTGTGAAAATCTCAGAAACAACTTTAAGATACACTGTATAATTTAATACTCCTTCCGCGACAAAATTTTAGTAAATGTTTCCTCTTTCGTTTTTCTCAAAATATTAATCCACTTTTAAAAATAAACAACATTTTTACCAAAATATATATTTCATTATTACTTAACAAATTAAGTATTTAATGGAATATTAAATTCAAAGATAAAGATAAAACTATTATTTTATTATATAAAATTAATAGTAATTAATGTTTTTTAATGCATGTGTTTTTTGTCCGCAATAATTTTGACACATAGGGAGTATGTGATTTCCTATAAACTTTAAAGAAGGCTTACTAGGTTCCAACAACTCTGTCAGTATTTGCTTCCACTTGATTCAATCCAAAAATTCTTGCGGTGCCAAAATCTGATATTTTTGGGTTCATCTCGTCATCTAATAGAACATTGCTAGCTTTGAGGTCTCTATGTATGATCTTGAGGCGAGAGTCCTCATGAAGATACCGAAGACCTTTTGCTATTCCACTTACTATATTAACACGCTTAGCCCAGTCCAGTTCCTTTCCTTTTTTTGGATCTTTTATCATAAAAGGGAAGTAAATTAAATACACATAATACAAAATCGATGGTGTTTCAACAGGTTTAGAACGTAATTAGAATGTGAGGGATGGATGAACAACTAACCAAAAAGGTACTTATCGAGACTACTGTTAGACATGTATTCATAGACAAGTAGCCTTTCCTTCCCTTTCATACAGCAACCCAAAAGCCTCACCAAATTCTTATGCTGAAGTTTTATGATTAGTTTTACTTCTGTCTTGAACTCTTGCATTCCTTGACTTGAGTTTTCGGAAAGTCTTTTCACTGCTATCTTTTTACCATCAGAGAGCTCTCCCTGTGATTAAATTAATAAAACTTTAACTAAAAACGGAAATCAGAGCATCATATATGGATATACTTCGGGTTATTACCCAATAAACAGGACCAAAACCACCTTCTCCAAGCTTATTTGAAACCGAGAAATTGCTAGTAGCTGCATGCATTGTGTTTAGTCTAAAGTAAATAATCTCCCCTGTGTCATCGTCTGATGCTTCAAACAGCTCTTCCTCTTCCCCTACAACAAGAATATTATTTGACTCCTCGATTGATCATCATTGTTGTGATACATAATTCTTCCAGTAAAATCTAATTTACTACATGAATAGCGGAATTATGCAGAAGGAAATATTTTAACATCTCTTTAAATTGTTTACCTTTTTTAGTGCAGATCCTGCAAACCTTCAGGAACAGAAAGAACGTCGAGATCGCCAATGTTACTGCTGCGGCTGATATTGCTGGAAGGATAACATTTAACTTTTCTTTCCCTTCATCATCTAAATATTAACAGATCAACATTTCGTGCGCCACTAAACAAATGTCTAAATGCAAATAAAAATAAAAATTCATAACGAAAGTCAAAATGAACCTGAAGGTATTGTGGAATGATTTGTGTTTGGCGATGGGGTTGGAGGATTTGTTGGTGGCAAACCGGTTGAAGGATCCCCAATGTAGATAACAGATATTGTGTATCGTAGTAAACATGAGTATCCATAGTAAAGTAATCCTTCGGCATCACCATTATACCTTGTTTCTAGAGAATCAATAGCCAGAACCAAGCAATCTTTGCAACTCAGAGATCTGTTGGCCTGAATGCATCGACTCGTTCCATAAATATAATTGCCCCCAGAAGTACGTAAAGCATTAGAGTAATATGTTTCACTGTAACCATCAGACGCTGCTTTCCTTCCCAACTGTTTGAACAAGTTCGTCAGTTTCTCAGTCATTGAATTAATTTTCCAGTTGGTGACATAACTTGTTGTCGGAAAGAATAGAATGTCTTTATCTTCACCATTATAGATGTCAAAGCTACTATTAGAGTAGCTGAGAATACAGGTACGGCGATACCAACCTGTCGCTTTCTTTTGGCTCGGACACTCCTTTTTTAGCTGGTCCTTTGCAAACCTCAAACATTCAATACAGATATCATTTAGAAATTCTCCGGGGCATACTCCAAGGGCATAAGCTGTGTTGGTATCATCTTCTGGTGAAGATTTTGAAGATGTGTAAAATAAACCATCTCCCTTATACACTTCAGAAAGAGTAGATAAGGTATGATTGAGGTTCTTTTCATATGCACCGTTCTGTGTATAGGTTCCTCGGTTTCCGCACTCATAGTCTCCATGGATAACGGCGAGACCAGAAAGATGTGTAAGAATATGAAACTGAAATAAAACCAACACCCAATTTGGTGAAGCCATTAAAAAATTTCTTGTTTTTATGTATGTGTGTGTATGTGCACAAAGTACACGGTGCAGCCTGTATAAATAGCAACACGTTTGTTCAGAAATTTTGGCTTTCTGAATCATAGAGCCTGGGAAGCATCGACGAAAATTCAAACATGACTTTAAGGTCGCACAAGTAAACGGTGCCCGGAGACTCCATGCTAATTGTGACTTTTATGCAATTGTACAGGACGATGAAATGAATGCGCACTAACATATTTGAAAGCGAGTGGAGTCAAACATTCAAACAACCCATAAAATGCTACAAACATTTTTCTAATGTGAGTACTAGTCTACGTACGACGGCTAAGACCATGGTCCATTAAAGCTTGAGGTTACGAATAATCACACACCATAATGTAGTTTAATAAATAAAAATCTTTTTGTTAAATGTTTTATTTTTATTTATTTGGCCACATGTCATTTGAAGTTATTTTTCAATTAATTTTTTTTTACATGACATTTTGTGATTTTTTCTATTTTATTAAATTTGTACATAATATTTAAATATAATAATTACAATAAATATAATAATAAATCATTAATTGATATTTCTTCTAATTTCAAAATTAACTAAATTAAATCCTTATTAGTTTTCTATGTTTATTTATCTAAATTATTAGTTTAAATATAAAAAAGAAAAAAACACTTTAATTTTAACAATTTATTATTTTCCTAATTTTTCTTATAACATCAAATTTCTCAATATGTTAATAATTTCATAGATAATTTTTCTTTTAAATTAACCCATTTAATACATGAGTTTTACACCTTGTTAATATTATATGCTCTAATTTATATCAAAACATTAAACTTCACTCTACAGATAATTAACTTGTTGAATATTAATAAGAGGGATAATGACGTTGTGGATACAAAAAGGTGACCCTCTTTAGTTAAAGGAACCGCAACCCAAAATTGTTGGTGATACCGCAGCAGGAGTTGACTACTAGAGTTGAAGAAAGCTTTTATGAACCGCAACCGCAACCACTACCACATAGATGAATGAATTAAGACTTTCAAAGTTAGTTTACTGACTTAGCGTGTTTGCTTAGTTTGCCCAGTGAACCTTGCATGCTCACTACAGTCAGTAGGATATTATTTGTTTATTTGCAATATAACTTTTAGAAACTCTATTAATAGAGTTTCCAACTTCATGTAATCTTACACACTTCCAGATTTATCATTGAAATATAAAAGATCATTCATCTCTATTTTATCTTAACTAATAATCAGAGTTCCTCTTCACTTTAAGTTGATCACATTTATTAGCTTGTGTTTGCATGCAATCCTTGTTACGAATCAACTTAGTCTCTACTTGATATAACTTGATGTCATTTATATTTCCTTTATATTTCCAAAATGTAATAACTTCTAACTTATTATTGTTGAGCTAAAAAGATCATTGAGATTAACTTATTCCCCAACTTATTATCTTGTACTAACGTTTGTTCATGTGTTCTTTAAAAAATGTTCTCTCAACAATTGGTATCAAAGCCATAGTGGTTGCTTTCTAAACAAAACTCTGATTTTAGAAAGCCTTCTATACCACTAAAGCTCATTCTTAAAAAAAAAAAAAAAAAAAAAAAAAAAAAAAAACAACAACACAAAAAAAAAAAAAAAAAAAACAAAGGAAATGTGGCACCAGCTTTATCATTAAACGTTTCCAACAGTGTTGAAGGCTTAAACAGAGCTCCCATACTTGTTACAAATGAATACCACCATTGGTCCCAAAGAATGGAAAATTATCTTAAGAGGATCGGTAGAGACGTATGGAGATTTGTAGAAGAAGGACCCCATGTCTATTTTCTCACTCCTGTTCAAGCAGATGGTGCATAGCCACGACTTGGTGAAGCTAAGACAGCTATGAATCGACCAACCAATGATGATCTTGACAAAATTGAGAAAGATTCCATAGATTTCTTTTAAATCTCATGTGGTGTTGCTCCAGATAATTTTGACATCATCATCAACTGCAAATCTACAAAGGAGATTTCGGATGTTCTAAAAAATCTTTATCAAGGGTCTGAACAAGCTCAAGACAAGAAACTCCCCACTGCACTTAATCAGTTTAACAAATTTAAAGCTCTCCCCAGTGAAAGTCTTGACGATTCTTTCAAAAGGTTCAATCTTATCATCACAAAGCTATCAAACGCCTGTACAGTTTGAAGCAATCACGAAACAAATCTGCACTTTCTGAATGGCTTTGGTAGACACTGGACCACAACAAAAATAATAGTCCAAGGCGATAGAAAGATCCACACACTCTCTCTATTCAAACTTTATGGTGAACTCCAAGCACAAGAATCAACGGTGTTGAAGGATTGTGCAGATCTAGGAGGACCACTTGCATTAACACTACAAGAAAATTTCAATTTAGCTACGGAAAAATTCCATAGCAAAAAGTTAAAATTTTGTAGCTAAAGATGAATAACTACGGAATTTGCTACACAATTTATCAATTAGACTCCGTAGCTTTATTTCTCATAGCAAATTGATTACCTATGGAATTATATTTCCGTAGCAATTTTGCTATGGAAGTTTCTATGACATCTATTTCGTTTCAATTTGAGTTCCATAACAAATTTCGTAGCCATATGTTCTGTAGCAAATTTTGCAGCCGCCTGTTCCGTAGCAAATTCTGTAGCCGTCTGTTCCGTTGCAATTTTCATAGTTGTCTGTTCTGTAACAAATTACGTAGCCATCTGTTCCATAACAAATTCTGTAGCCGTCTATTCCATAGAAAATTCCATAGTCGTCTGTTCCGTAGCAAATTTCATAGCCATTTGTTCTGTATCAAATTTTGTAGCCATTTATTCAACAACAATTTGTTTCGTAGTAATTTGTTCCATAGCAAATTCAGTTTGATAAATATATTCAAGAAAATCCAAATTTCCAATTATAATATTCATAAAAATATATAAAAATATAGTAAATATAAATTTAATAGTTACATTAATTTTATAGATATATTAATTATATCATCGAAAATTATTCTACAAGGTTGTCCAATCATCAAAACTGATACTAATTACAAATACAACAAAACAATTTAGATTTGAACTGCCACGTACACACAAACAACCACATATGCTCAACCAAAATGGCAAAACCTGCAAAATTAAATTTACAATCCACTTGATTCAAATTGAATTTGTTGTATAAAATCCCATTTTGTTTTGGTTTGAGGGTTTCCCTAGTCTTTGACCAACTAGAAATATAAAATCTGAAAATAAACACAAAATAAAAACAACAATATAACTCTTTTATTTGACATATACTATTAACATGTACACGAGAAACAAAATGGATCACCTTTTGAGAAGCATCAAATTGAATGTTAGTGTGGTTGTTTTTTCTCTTTCCAAGCTATTACATGATGCCAAAAGGATATGGAAATGTCACATCATGCCAACATGATTTGCAATAAAGTTGAAAACAACTTAATAGTGATTATTGACTTATTTTTATAACACTTGATTTTCTATTATAAAAGGTATTAAAAAAAACTGAACCTGCATAACGATCTTATTATTGATATTTCGCGATAATGTTAGGTATCCTTGTTTTCGATCCTAAAGATGTGCATTCTCTAAAGTGTCCCTATAATAAGATATAGCGCTCTTACATGTGCCCTAAAATCTTGTCAAAACCAATAAAAGTAAAGTAAGATATAAGATAACAAGGGTTATGAAATAACAGCCTCATTTCATTTATTTATTTGTTATCACATTCTACTTTTATTTCATCTTGTTACAACATCTAAAAATGTACTCAACTATATACAAATTAGTTTTCATTGATATAATTTGGTAGATTTTTCAAAGATAACATGGGAAAGTGCAATGCTATATCAAGCAAATAAATGGAACTGCATTGACACCAAAAATCTTGAGTAAGATAAAATTTAAAATTTACCAATATTTATTCTTCGTATAATATGTATGCTTGTGTGAAAAGACCAATCGTTTGCAGCCTAAAATGGTAGTGCAGATTAGACAATATAAAATAACAACAAAAATAATTATGCCAATGTCAAAAAATACAGAAATCACATCACATACCTCAGCACATTTCAAATATAACCTCAATGCAATATCGGGTACTAGAGCCATTGACAAAACCTCAACTGCCTGATATAAGAAACCATCTTGTGTTATAAAAAAAAACATATAATGATGTCATACAATTACAAAATAGTTTTTCCTACTATAATTACGTAGATTTTCCAAAGTGCAATGTCTCAATAAGAAAAAAGTTGAATCTAAAATCAAAGTATGATAATATAATAATGGAAAATGATCAAATACGTTTAAACACAAGAAATAGCAATGTACTTTCAAAGTACATTATCCTAAAATGAAAAAAAGAGGAATTACACTAGTATCAAAATTTTAAATTATATTGCTTTAATAAGAAAATAAATTTTGAAATAAGATGTTATAGTAGTTAGAAGTGAGATTATGATGAAATAAATTATAATACACGAAATCAATGAAAGTACATTGTTATTTCTTGCAAGTTAGTCATGACTATACGTTAAGATTTTTGAGCACTAGATCAAATAACTGAAAGTTAAACATTAACATCAAGTAGCATATGCATACGGTGAATTAAAAAAATAATGTCATAAGTAACAATAACCATAAAAGAAGATTGCATACCTCAAAAAACAATCCTTCTTTACATTGATTTGCATGTTCTTTGCCTTCTTAACGCCCATCTTTCTTTGATATCAATTGCAGGTTCAATAAGTTGTTGTAAAGACACCTTTGATGCAATCCTTCTATTTCCTTCAAATCTTTTCATAAATCATGGTCTCACTTGCTTGAATTTCATCTAAGAATCACCAATAAAAAAGTATAAGCATAGTGTATATTGTTTAGATAATAACATCATATAGCAGCTTATCAACTTCAACAACTTGCCTTGAACCTTCATCAAGAAAAACCTTTGTGGATGAAACTTCTTGAATATTCTTGAAGACTCTCTTATTGTCTATATCAATGACAATGTTGTATATTGCATCAGGGGGTAAACCCACATTCACTTCCACGTTTAGTTGGCATAAAGAGTCTTTGGGTACATCACACCCTTTCCAAGACCTAGCCCACCAACAACCTATAAAAAATATATTAACCCAATGACGTGAGAACATATTTGTTATAATTAAAGGAACATCATACCTTGACAACAGTTTGATTAAAGCAGGAGATGAGACCATATTTGTTAAGGTATCCTCCCATGGCTATAAGAGTTGTAAACCATGTGAGGGTATCACATGCTACAGATTTTGCTAAACACTCCTTCCAATATCAAAACCAGGTCATCCATTAATAGCATTCTGCTTTTCCTTAAAGTCGCCCTTATCCATCTACACAAGGCAAAAAGGGAAAAAAAAAAAAAAAAAAAAAAAAAAAAAAAAAAAAAAAAACTTGATTTAAAATATAAACCTTTAAAAATGGCATCATACAAAACATATGATAATATGTATATTAATATAAGTGAAACCATGAATTGACTTATTTAACCTTGGCATTATCATCATCATCATCCAAATCTTTAATGAGCGCTTTGATTAGTTCGAATAAAGCCCCAACCTAGAAAAGTGAAACATATAGTAAAAAGTGAAACATCTATTAAAATAGAAACTACCTCGGCATAATCTTTCTTCTGGCTAACTAAGTTAAGAAAAAACTAAATAAAGATATGCGTAAGTAAAACTAGTTTATTAATGGTTTGTTAGTTTAGGAAACAAAAGTTATGTTATACTTCTTTTATCTTCATTAGGTTACATTAGAACACTCTAAATGATCCCCTAGTATGCATACAAGAAAATAAGAATATATCATCACTACTAAATTCAATTGTCTTTATTGTGCGGTTGTTAAAGCTATATAGTTAATTACTAGTGGCTGTAAATCAGACTTAAACTCAAATCAAATTTAAATTTTTGAAAAATATGTTGCCTAGATTAAATTTGGTGTAAGATCATTTCGATTTCTCACAACAGGTTTTCCTTTCATCTCAAAAATCAATCTGAAAGAAGAGTTAATACAATACTAGCAACTCATTAACAACCAAACTCTTACTCTTGTTTCTTTTACAGGTTTAACAATGAATTTATGAAAGATTTTTTTTTATGAAAATAAATCACGAAATGATACAATCTCAAAAGGATAAAGGTAACAAAATCAAAGAAGAAGAAGAAGAAGAAGAAGAAGAAGAAGAAGAAGTGAATTTGTTGTCAATAGTGCAAATTTCTTTTTTGATGATTCATGGAAAGAGTTAAAGAGGACCTATATGTTGGCGTTCCATTTGGATTTTATTGTCAAAGCAAAACACGCTTTGTGTATGTACGGATGAAATCCAACCCTAGAAGCATCTAACAAAGCTTATATAATCACAGAAGTCGTCCGAATCAACTGTAATAAACTATACATATAATATTGGAGTCACTAAACATGAACTTCAATATAACTTTTCTTATAGCACATTAACTTTTATATCCAGAGGTTTGATTAAGTATGATAGAGAAAGAAAAGACTAGAATCAAATATAATGAACTAAACTTATGATATTGTTACCAGAATAGAGAAAATTAGAGGGAGCATACCTAGCAATTGATCGAGCAAGCCACACACAACAGAGCAGACAAGAAGATTGATCAGAGGAGCTCCTACATAGAAGATGACACAGAGTAATATCTGATCGATAATTTGGGGGCGGAGCACGCAAAGTAATTTCCGATCGCTAATGGCGTAAGGAAGTGAGGGAGGGGGAATGAGGGATGAATTTGGGGAAACTGTGAACTGAGGGTAATTTTATGTTGTTTGCTTATTATTGTGTCATTGGTAATTTGTAAAGTGATATAAAAAATTATCTTTAATTAATACATTTTCAATCGTTAGGTTTTCTTAAATTCCCTCAAAGTATGTTATCTCCAAGTTTTTTTTTTTTTATAAATAAAGTTCTTAGTTTATATTATCAACATAGTTTTATCAGCTTTGGACGTCGACGATTTGTTTGAATTTTCTTTTTATTTTTTGTCGACATTTAAAAATTATTCAAAAAAAAAATAGATGATTAAGTTATTGTTTGAGATATATATGCATATAAGGATTCTTACGTGTTCAGTAACTAGTTATGTCTAAAAATTGTTAAATAGTAAAAATTGGAATATAATTAAAATAATAACTTAACTAACAGTAAAAATTTATTTTCACTATTGAGTTTTTAAGAATGATTATGTATTTTTAGTAATAGTAGGTTATACACATTTATATATTATGCTACGAATAAATATTTCATAACTATTTGACAACTGAATATTATGTTGCCATATATGAATGAATTTTGATTCCGTAACTATTTTCCAAATACGAAAAGAAATTTTACACAAAATACATATGATTAAGCTTTTGGTAACAAGTTCAATAGTAGATTAGCTACAAAATTTTATTGTGTAGCAAAAATAGTTATGAACTTCAATATCATAGCCAACTAACTATGTATATTGATTTTGTAGTCGGTTAGTAGCCAACTAGCTACATATATGGACTCCATAACAAGTTTTATGGCGACCTAGCTACGAACAAATCCGTAGCATATTTCGTAATAAAATAGCTATAAATTTTGATTTTGTAGCAATTTTCGGTAGTGTTACTGAACTAAACGATGAATAAGAGTTTTAAAACACTATTGCCTTGGTATGCCAACAGTTCAACAGGCTTCCACTACCATCATTTCCTAAGAACCAACATTTCACAAAACCACCCTTCAACCGCAACTTCATCCCACAGAATAACCATCCACAATATCCTGGAAACCATCATCATTTACCACAATCACAACCATAGAACACCTCTCCAAAGAAGCCACCACATAAAAACAGATCTTCAGACTCCGGTACCAAAATTGAAGACAAAGATGGAGTAGTGATTTGTCACAAGTGCAACTAGGAAAACCACTATGCAAAAGACTACAAAGCAAATATGGTTAAAGACAAAGCATTTTATCTTCGTATGGCTCAATAAATGGAGGAAAAAGAGAAGGCAAGAGCTTATGTTTCCCAAGCAAGGAGAAATCATTAGGTGTGGTCCTCAGGAGATGAAGATGAAGAGATTGATAACAAGAAGAAATGAAAGATTTGCATGGTGGCATCCACCAAAAAGGATGGATCGACAAATTTGTAGAAGAACTACTGTTACATGGCCAATGATGGCACTCTCAGCATCGTTAGGTGTGGTCCTCAGGAGATGAAGATGAAGAGATTGATAACAAGAAGAAATGAAATATTTGCATGGTAGCAACCACCAAAGAGGATGGATCGACGAAATTATAGAAGAACTACTGTTACATGCCCAACGATGGCACTCTCAGCATCGTCGAGTAGGTAAAAGTCATGATCCATTCTAATAATTATAGCATGCATGATTGTGAACCTTACTTGAAAAGACTTAATGACACCTGGTTTGTCGTCCTTTCAGACTACAACAAAGCCTTAGATGAAAAGAACATAGCTTCCCAAGAGATGTACCATGTGAGGGTAAGACTAGGAGACAAAAGGCGTAAGGTTGCCATGCTAGAAAAGGACTTATTGTTAGAAAAGGATGCTTGGATGTTAAATGATACTCAGTTAGATATCGCTTTAAATCAACTGGATTTAGCCCGAACAGAGATTGTATGTTTGAATCTATTAATTGAAAAATTGTTTAATGAAAGTGATGAAATTGAGAATCTTTTTAACAATGGGACCACAAACAACACATATAATTGGGGATGGTCCAAATGATACTCAATTAATGAGTCTTCCTCTCCCCGATTCAATGTTGACAGTCCCTATGTCCCACCACATACACCTTTTCAATTTCCTGTTAATAGTAAGACATATCCTGAAGACATCCACCGTCACTTCGGTAGACTACTTGAAGTAAGTAACAATTATGTCATACATGAAATTCTTCCTGAAACATTGGATATTTCGAATGAAATCGCACCCATTGTTGGCACAATTTGTTATGAATCAAGTTCAATTGTGAAAGAAGAAATTGTGTTGGAAGGACTTGAAGTAGTTAAAAATAGTCCATCTAAGTCTTTTACAACTTGTCCCAATCCAAATTCATCTTTGATTTAGTCTGTGGTTGTTCATTCTTCTCTACCACATATAGCAGTCCATAGTACAACCACACTTCAACCCATTGTTGGATTAGTGTCTAAGTCCATAACTATTTTTGGTATGTACTTGACCCGATGGTACATGGTCCTTTTGGGTTGCCTTCACCAAAGCAACTTGATAGGATGAATTATGAAGAGAAAGGATTAATTATGATTTATTAATATATTATGAGAATAATATATTAAAGGAGAAATCATATTGTTTAATTAATATTAGTCAATAATTAATTAAGAATTAATTTTGTGGCTAAAAGACATTAATTAAATAAAAGGGACTAGAACTATCAATTGTGTGACATTTGAATATTGAGCTGATGGACTCCATAGATGATGGAGTGGACGAATTCTATGGGGAAACCCATTAGAAATCGTCCAAGGCCTCTAAGGAGGGAGTCTATGGGTTGCTTAGGGCCTAAGCAATCAAATTAGGGTTTCCTTGTTAGATAACCCTAATAGCCTCACTATTTAAGGACCCCTAGGGCACCAGAAACGTGGCCAACTGATTCCTTAGAGTTTCTACACGTTTTTGGGTGCCTCCTCTCTTATCATTCTTCATCCTCTTGCTCTTGGTGTTTGTGAGCCATTAGAGGAGTGACATTTGTGACTCTAAGCTTTCTAAAGTCATTACAAAGAGGATTTGAGATTGTTATTGCTACATAACAATCAAGGTAAGATCTAAACCCAATTCTTATGTTAATATGATTAATAGTATGCTAGATCTAGGGTTTAAAGTCTTGGATCAATTGCATGTACAGTAGAGAAACCTAGATCCAAGCATTAGGGTTTGCATGAGCACATATGATGTTCTTATGGCTAAAACCCATCAGTGGTATCAGAGCCTTGATTGGTTTCTATTGTATTGATGCCTTGGTTATTTGTTCAAGCTTCAAAATCGATTTTTTGGCTCCCTGACTGATGAACTCGGCGAGTTCCAATGTGGACTCGGCGAGTTGCTCCAACTCGGCGAGTCCATAGAGGAACTCGGCGAGTTCGAGCGTTAGTAAGAGCAGATTTCGGGATTTCTTGTTGTTTTGCTTGAGGATACTAGCCTTAATTGTTTTGGGTCTTTAATATTCGAATTTTATCTTATATTTGAGTATATCCTTGATTAAACAAAAAGAATATTACCAATTGATTAGATAATCACTTCCTTATATGATTAAAGATTGATTATTTGTATTAATTGGGTAACTTATCTTGCAAGAAATTAAAAATAGGTCAAATTTAGATAATCATCAAATTAATTGTGTAATTTAAATTATTTGCTATTTGATCCTTGATGTTTTGAAATGTTTCAAAACTTTCCCTCAAGTTTTGGAATTTAAAAGTTGATTAAAAGTTTAATTTAGAAATGTTAAATTCTAAAACCCTAGTATTGTTTTGAAAAGTTCAAATCACACCCTTATGGTTTTATTAATTTATTAAGGTGTATAATTAAAAGAGATTTAATAAATCCATAAAGTTTTGGTTCACATTTAGTTAAATTAAAAGTATAATTTATTAAATTAGACCACCTAGTATTTTAAAAGTGTAAAATACACTCTATACTATATATAACATTAAAAGTCTAGTATTATATATGTATGAGTAAACAGTCAATCTTACCGTTAGTAGGCCTCATTCACGAAGCTGGTCTATAAGGGGTGTTTAAGGAAATTGCCAATAAAATAGCGATTGAATGGGTATCCACTCTTACCCACCGCACTCTTGACTAGTGGAGGGTCGTTAGCCGAACGGGTAGGATAGGACCGAAACCTTCCATTATAAGTATAATGAAGTACAAAAGTAACTACATGCTTTTACAAATTCCCAATATTAGTTACTTTAGGCAAAAGTGAATTGATGCAATTCCATGAAATTACACTTTGTGCCCTTGCGAAGACGTTAGTGGAGCGTGTGTGGTTAACCGACACACTAAATGTTTCTAAGCAAAGGTAGAAAATGGTGACTCAATGTTTGTCATAGTTTGGTGGAGTGTGTGTGGTTAACCGGCACATCAAACAGGTGATTGTAACATATGGGGGCACCATGTAAGTCTGCATGGTTATTCACACCCGCTTTGTGATCATCGGTATCCCAGTCACAAACTAGAGGGGCATATCGAGATTTAAACATGCCATTGAAAAGTTCAATGAATCTCAAAAGATCTAGGAATTTTAAATAGATTTAAAACTTAAATTTCTTTTTCGTTTTTCATGGTGGAAATTAGTGAATCATCATTCACTTACCTTCAAATATTCTGCAACTAGATTACAACATCCCTTTTCTAGGTTGTAGAGTATTGTGTTGGGTCCTAGCCTTAGTATCTCATTTGGGTGATTTATTAAGGACTCAATCAATCAACTAACTTGAATTTAATTTTTCTCCTGTTTTGTAGATGTCAAAGTATGACAACTATGGTCTTCCCAAATCCCGTGGAACAAGCTTTTCACGTGAAGATGATATTCCACGATTCGATCGAGGAACACGAGATCATACTTCACTTCCTCCACCTCCTCCTATTATTCTCCCTAACCTACAAGTGCAAAAGATTGAAAAGTTCAAACTCACTCAAGCCCTTTTGGCAAGTAAACATGAAGAAGGAAAGTCAGTGTGTGCACACATCCTAGAGATGAAGTCACACATTGATAGGTTAAGAATGTTGGGATCTGTTGTCTGTGAGGAGCTGGCTGTTGACTGGGTTCTTCAGTCACTTCCTAACTCATATAGTGAGTTCGTAAGAGAGTACTATATGATGAACCACGACGTAACCCTCATTGATCTCACCTGTATGCTTATTGTTACTGAATCAACAATGGTTTGGCGCACTGGAAAAGAAAAGTTGATTGGTGAATCAGCCTTCCAGACCTCTATGGATATAGGCAATGAAAACGAAAGGCATGCCATGATCGAGAAGTTTGGTCATAAGAGAAAGGCAAAGTCTGAAGTAGTTCCATGTGCTATTCCAAAAGAGTCAATTTGCTTTTATTGCCAAGAGAAGGGGCAATGGAGACGAAGCTGCCCTATTTACCTAAGAGATCTAAGAGATGGGAGAGTCAAAATGTATAGCTCTGCTTTAGGTAAAATCTATTAACTAACTCTTTTAATTTCCTATTCTAGATTCTTAATACATGATGTGAAAAGATTACATTTCGATGTTTTGTAGGATCGAAGAAAAAGAGAGGAAGCTTAAGGGAAGAAGTGAGCGAAATCTAATCGTGAAAAAATGGATTTCGATCACATTACTTGAAGATTAGAATCTTGAGCTACTACTTGGAGTTAGAATAAGATTGCTAAAAAATATGTATTAACATAGTTTTTCAATTGAATTGCATTGTAAGGAAAATTTTTTCCGCAATAAAATAAATTTTGATTTTATATTATTTATTTATCCTTGCAATGGCGTGTATGAGATATTGATGTTTGTAAGTTTCTATTGTTAGCAATAATGGATTTGATTCTTAATTATGTTATTTGTGGAAAGGTCAAGGATTTACCAAATATGGAAAGTTTTCTCATCGCCCAAGTTTCAATTGGGCAGAAACTTGGAATCATACAACTTGATTGCATGATGAATGAGAAATTTCATATTTGGAAATTAGACTACTTCGTTGACAAAGTGTTAAGTGAAGGACTAGGAGATCGAGTACACAAGGTTGTGTGTTGATCAAGTCCACCACAAGAGTAACAAAGATATTCGTCATGATTTACTAAGGTTAAGTAAATATGATTATACTTATGAGATTAAGTGAAATTCTCAGTTAATTGAAAGGTTTTCAATAAATAGCAGAACAAATAAAGAAGAATCAAGTAGGCAAAAGATGAATGTTTCTCTATTCTAAGAAGAAGGGAGAGTACCTTTTATTTTGTTTTATGATAGGTCTTAATGATTAAGAACCATATCTCAGTTGTTCCTCTAAGTGAGTCTTAGTGCAATTGTATGTCTGAGAAGAGGAATCAAGAATTGAAGAAATGGTTAAATCAAGAAGTCAATCATACTTCTCTCCAAAAACAAGTCTTAGAGTTAAGATTGTGAATTGAGTGACAAGTCTCAAGAAGGTTTATAACATTCATCAAATGTGAAGTTTGGAAAAGATTTTATCACGAGTGATTGGTGAGACGATAATATCTTATATTCTTGAAACTGAGATGTGTGAGTTGTATCTTGCGAGTTGGTTACACATTGATAATATGTAAACGCACCAGTAACTTGGTGTTATAAAACATATTGTTGTGTGTGATTCGGTGAGTCAGTGCAAGCAAGCATTGAATCAAAGTTTATCCGTTCCTTTTATCCAAAGTGGGATAAAGGCGATATCTATGGGCCCCTCGATGATTTAGTGATGACACATAAGTGCTTGGCCAAGCCGAGACTAATTTGATTTGTTCAATTGTAGTCTGTTGTCAGTCGTCGTAAATCAGAAATCGGGAAACAACACATAGACATAGAGAATGATTTAAATCCATGTCTCAGTCTATACGATATCTAGACTGGACGAATATATGATCCCTTATCTAAAGGACACGCTTCTGATAGGATTAAAGTTCACAGCGGTTTTTGAAAGCTACGATTGCAGATCAGGATCTGAAGTCATACGCAGAATAGTAATTAGACTTATCCAAGTGGGAGACTGTTGGATTAGTGTCTAAGTCCATAACTATTTTTTGTATGTACTTGACCCGATGGTGCATGGTCCTTTTGGATTGCCTTCACCAAAGCAACTTGATAGGATGAATTATGAAGAGAAAGGATTAATTATGATTTATTAATATATTATGAGAATAATATATTAAAGGAGAAATCATATTGTTGAATTAATATTAGTCAATAATTAATTAAGAATTAATTTTGTGGCTAAAAGACATTAATTAAATAAAAGGGACTAGAACTATCAATTGTGTGACATTTGAATATTGAGCTGATGGACTCCATAGATGATGGAGTGGACGAATTCTATGGGGAAACCCATTAGAAATCGTCCAAGGCCTCTAAGGAGGGAGTCTATGGGTTGCTTAGGGCCTAAGCAATCAAATTAGGGTTTCCTTGTTAGATAACCCTAATAGCCTCACTATTTAAGGACCCCTAGGACACCAAAAACGTGGCCAACTGATTCCTTAGAGTTTCTACACGTTTTTGGGTGCCTCCTCTCTTATCATTCTTCATCCTCTTGCTCTTGGTGTTTGTGAGCCATTAGAGGAGTGACATTTGTGACTCTAAGCTTTCTAAAGTCATTACAAAGAGGATTTGAGATTGTTATTGCTACATAACAATCAAGGTAAGATCTAAACCCAATTCTTATGTTAATATGATTAATAGTATGCTAGATCTAGGGTTTAAAGTCTTGGATCAATTGCATGTACAGTAGAGAAACCTAGATCCAAGCATTAGGGTTTGCATGAGCACATAGGATGTTCTTATGGCTAAAATCCATCACCCATAATGCATGAACTGCCAATTAACAACTTTGAATTTGCCTAATGTTCACCAAATGATGAATTGTCTAGTTTTGGTGATCGAAGTCCTCAATTTCATCCCAAATAAAAATTCTCAAAAGATCGCAGCTAAATGTTTCTGATGTGGTATCACCAAAATTACAAGCAAATTTGGCTTTGTAGAAAAAAGACCAGATCCTGATGTGGAAAGAAAGTAGCTGATTTCAAGAAGCCAGAATCTCCAGAAAGAATCTTGAAACACCCATCACTACAAAAAAAAACTTTTCAAAAACTGTTGCAGTTGATGAATCATGTAAAAAAGATCAATTAGTGACAAAATCCTTCAATTCAGCAAAATTTCAAAAAAAAAGTCATGTCATTTTAAAAATATTCCTTGAACGATCCAAAGTGGAAAGGTATTTTGCCAACACCTGAAACTTCAAAAACACATCAGTCAGTTATTGTCACACCCCGATAAAGCAGAAACACGAGGCGTGGCAGTATAAAGGGTTTCATAGCAAAAGTTAAAAGACAACACTAACCATAGTATTAAAAATCATTACAAATTTACAATGGGTTTGAACAACTTTTACAAGAAATTACAATGAAAATAGAAATACAACACATGCGAATGCTCCTAAAAGTGAAGTGTCCCTAAGTGCCACTTACTCGATAATTCCTGAAAAAGCATGTAAAACGAGCGTCAACTATGAAAATAGTTGGTGAGTACTCACAAGTTTGAAAATAATATTCGTTTCGTGAATCGAAATCAAAGTTTTGATAAGAGTTTCCAGTAACAAAAGTATATTGTTAAAATGAGTAAATAAGTTTGTATAAACAAAGTTCAGAGTTCTTTGTCACCATGAGAAATAAAGTATGTTGCCCAAAAGAAATGCAACGATCATATCCTCATGGGAAATAAAGTTTGTTACTAAAATAAGTAATCAAGTTTCATTGCTACAAGGAGCAAACAAGTTTGCTACTATAAGAAGCAACCAAGTTTGTTGCTAAAACAAGTAAATAAGTATTTAGTAACAAAAGTTCGTTGTTATAATGAGATACCAAGTTCATTGCTATAATGAGAAACAAGTTGATTGCTATTATTGATAACAAGTTTATTGTTATAACGAGAAACGAGTTTGTATGTGTATGAGCAAACAATGAGTCTCAACCAAACCTATGACTGAAGCCCTATCGAGATCTATGCTTATCGTTCCATAGATGAATATGGTATCATGCACTCCAGCAATAGGGCGAGTGAGGAGTTGTCAATTCCTAATAGCGCCATCCATAATGACCATTGGCTCAAAGAGTTAATGATTAGAGATAAGGGAAGGGCCTTAGTACGATAAGTTCTCATGTTCCGTGTTGCATAGACATACATAGAGAGACATAGAAATACAATAGAAATCATGTTTGATAATAATCAATTTCAATACAACATGCAAATAGTAGTTTTTCTGGACATGCTTTTCCACCCTAGAACATAAAAACTGAAAATAGGGGAGTGCGTGAATACTCACAATATGCATTGAGATGATGATGCAAATGATGCATTGATCTACGCTCCACCAGTACCACTATCGTTTTCCTACAACGATGTTACACACTAATGAGTGTCTAATCGAAATCTAACACTAGTATAGATACTACTACAATAGAATTATGCAAATATTGTGTCAAAATTTAATATTGATAAGTTACAAACATTTTTTTGTGGAAATTAAGTGTCAAAGAATCAATTGTTATATAAGAATTTAAGTGGAAAAATTTCCATTATTGAAATTTTAATATTTAACATTTTAGAAGTGTTCCAATGATTAAATATTCAAAAACTAAATCAGTTTAGTTCTAAAATTTCCCAAAGTTTGCATTTCAGATTTAATTGAAGTCAAAGACCTTAACATAAATTTTCTTGACTTTTTGATTTGTCTAATTATTTTTCACCATTTAATTCCTTGAATAATCATAAAATCATGGAAAATAGTAAAAAGTTAATAAAAATGACCAAACTTCAGATTTTGGTTCTAAATGCATTAAAAGACTTTCAGATAGATTTTCATGGTTTATAGATATGTATAACCAATTTTCTTATATTTAATTCAATTAAATAGATACAAATTCATGAAAAATAGAAATCAGTTTCTAAAATTACCCAAACTTTTTGTATTACTATTTTTAAAGATTATTAAGCTAGGAAAAATATAAAAATTTATTTATAAACTGTTTAACCAAATTTTCTGATTTTTGAGCATTTATTCAAACAAAAATTGAAATAAATAGGAAACAGTTTCCAAAATTGACCAAACTTTTGTTAACATTTTTATTATACATGTAGAAGCTGTGAAAAATATAAAAGATATTTTTAAATTAGTCTTTCTATTTTTCTTTGTTTTATCCTCTTAAATAATCATTAATTGGAGAATAAGTATTAAACAGTTAAAGTAAATTACCAAAAAAATTTTGTAACATCATTTACAGTGTAAGTAATCTGGAAAAAAAAATACCGAAAGTGGTTTTCATATTGTATAATCCAGTTCTTGGGTATTTATGTGTATTTAAGTGTATTTAACCTTAGAAAATAGGAGAAAAATAGTATACAGTTGAGAAAAATCATCAAAATTCTTAAATACCCTCCTACTGTACAACATGATTTTCTGGCAAAATTTCATGAATTTTGGATGATCAGAACTCTTTTTCCTGTATTTAGGCGATTATAATTACCAAAAATTGGGAAAAATAGGAAGACATGATGAAAAATTCTGAAATCATGTTTCTTAGTCTCCCACCATAGGTAAGAGCTGCGAAAAGTGTTAGATACAATTTTCACACTTCCTAAACTGGTTTTTTAATTTATTATACCCAAACAAAAAGAAAATCGAAAATCATACTAAACCGCAACATAAATCGACGAAATTTATTGAGACATCATTATTTACCGTAGGGGTCATTCACGAATTTATTCCAGATTTATAGACATCTGGAACTATTTAATATGATTTATTGACCTATTTTATTGCATTAGTTATAATAATTCGAGAAAAATGAATTATCTTCTGGACATTTACAGAGCATCTTATTTTGTTGATGAGAATCTGGGAAAAATCGGATTTGGTCAGAAAATGAATTTCAGATATTTATTTGGAAATAAATCTTTCATTAACATATTTGAAAGCTTTTTGACCACAACTTTGATCATCAAGCATCTAAGCTTGAAGATTATCACATGCATGTTGTTTTGAAGACCATTCATGAGTTTCAAATGTTCAAAAATCATTTTTGATAGAAAACTTTGGATGCATTTGGTGATTTTTACCCAAAACTTGTATAAAAGGGCATTATGTTGATTTTGACTTAGGTTTTGGTCCTTGGATTTCACCATTAACAAAATGCATGTTGTTTTTGATGGGTTTTGGTCATAAGACATCCTATGTGCTCATACAAACCCTAAAGCTCGGATCTAGGTTCCTCTATTGTACATACTTTGAATCCAAGACTATAAACCCTAATTCTAGCATATGGAAATCAGAATTCACATGTAATTAGGTTTAAGAACATACATTGATTGTTATTTAGTAATAACAATCGAATTCCTCCTTGAATTGACCTTGGAAAGCTGAGAGTCACAAGTGTCACTCCTCTAATGGCTTACAAACACCATAAGCAAGTGGAGAAGGTATAAAGAGAGAGGAGGGAGGTTAGAATTCGTCCTTAGATCCTCTTGGGAAGGTGTACACGAATTCATGAGCCTTGGGGTCTTTATATAGGTGTAAAGATAGAGTTTCAGTCATTATCCTTATCTAGTTGCTTATCCACCAAGCAACCCATAAGATAATCCTTGAATCCTTATCATAGTCTAATTCTAAGTGATTATCACTTCAAATTCGTCCACCATATATATAAGATAATTCTTACCTTATTTTGTAACTATCACATAATTACAATTCAGCCCCTCTAGTTTAATTAATTACATTTGATCACAAAATTAATTCTTAATTAATTATTGACCAATATTAATTAAACAAATATGATTTCTCCTTGAATATATTATTCTTATAACATATTAATAAATCATAATAACCTCTCTCTCTCTTTATTTATTTCTCCAATCAAGTTGCTTTGGTGAAGGCAACCCAAAAGGACCATGCACCATCGGGTCAAGTACATACCAAAATAGTTGTGGACTTAGACACTAATCCAACAGTCTCCCACTTGGATAAGTCTAATAACTATTCTGCGTATGACTTCGGATCCCGATCTGCAATCGTAGCTTTCCAAAGCCGCTGTCAACTCTGATCATATCAGATACGCGTGTCCTTAGATAAGGAATCATATATTCCTCCATTGTAGATATCATATGAGATATGATTTCAAATCATTCTCTTTGTACTATATCTCGATTCCCGATTTATGACGACTGACTAATTGAACAAATCAAATTAGCCCTAGCCCGGCCGAGCATTTACGTTTGTCATCACTAAACCATCGAGGGGCCCAAAGATATCGCTTTTATCCTACTTTGAATAAAAGGAATGGATAAACTTTGATACAATGCTCGCTTGCACTCACGCACCAAATCACACACAACAATATGTTTTATAACACCAAGTTACTAGTGCATTTACATATTATCAATGTGCAACCGATTCGCAAGATACAACTCACACATCTCGGTTTCAAGAATATAAGATGTTATCGTCTCACCAATCACTCGTGATACAATTCATGGAGTGATCCAAGTGAGCGTGGGTTTAATCCAATGCTCAAATCATATTTATAAGCACTCATGAACGTTGCAGCAAACATTTGCTTATGTCTAATGCTCTTTAGACAATCCACACACCAATTCACGACAGTCTTCATTCATATCTACTTCCAACATATGAACGACTGTGGCCCGTTTGAATAATTCGATTATTCTTAATAAACTCAATTATTCTGGAAGTCAAAACATGCAAATGTGAAAACACAAGAATAATACTAATCCCATATGGCCTCAACCCTTTGAGTATAAATAAAACACCTTTTATTTATCACCATATTGATTACTCATTATTTGTAGTTCTAGGTAATCAACTTCTTACTTGAATTACAACACTTGTCCCATGCTCCTAGAATGCACACATGTTTACCTATGGTTCTTACTTTGTGAAATAGATCATATTGAACACATTTCCAATCATTCTCATTTCTCAACTCCAAATCCTTTTTCCATAAGTTAAAGAATATCAAATTCTTGCTACTTATAGAATATGCTAGATTCTAACATTCTATGCAACTTATCCCTTCGTAATCTCACTGCACCAAAGTCACAAAGACTATTGCCAATGATATTACAAAGTCCTCTATCGGAGATTGTTACAAGACAATTCCATAGATGTGATGTCTCTCACTCAAAGTACATTCTTTGAACATCCTTTTGCATAGAAGTTTCTAATCTAATCATAGATTTCTCAATATTCAATTCCCAATATGGACACACTTCCATATGTTCCATATGAGAACTCATTCTTAATAGAATCTTATCTATTCGTAATGATGTCGATATGGTCCATCCAATATGGAAACATTTCCATATTTTCCAATACTATACTTCCAACTACTCACAAGCGACCAATCCTCGTCGAACTTGGATTGTCCTTTGATAGTTGTTTAATTATTTTAGTCAAAACCAATTCTAGTCCCTTTTCCCTCTAAATGCGGTCGACATTTGGAAAATTTTAGAATGGTCAAACATTAAAACATTTGCAATCGATCCTATACCCGAAGCGTATGGGACACGACGCATAATGTTTTATTTGCTATGTTCTCAAAATTCGAATTGTGAAAAGGGATGCCGTAATCATAATCGAAATTTTAAGAACACACTTTGTACCTTTGACTAAATTTTATTAACATTTCTCAACCAAAACCTTTAGATTTGAAATGAAGCATAATATTCTCTCCCTTAATTATAGCAAAACAACTCTTCAACTATTGCGACTTTGCAAAGTATGACTCATGTTTTCTATAATTAATATTGCTAACCTTGCAATACTTTCCTTAATAATCATAAAATCATAACATTTATGCTCCCACTATCATGATGATTATTATAAAACATAACACTTATGCTCCCACTAGCTTCGACATGTATTCATAAACATCTTAACTTTCAGAAAACAATACTTATTGAATTTCTTAAGTTCATGTTTTTAATACTTAGTGCTTTGATAATCTTTTATCAAGGTTTCTTGAACTTATACACATTTGCCTTCGATAGTTCATATGTGTGTCTAAACAATTAAGACTAATTGCCAAACCTCACAATTCAAATTATGGAAAGGGATACCGTAACCATAATTGAATTCGAGAATGCAATTTTACAATCACTATCTTCTTAAATCTTTCTTAGTGAAAGCATTTCCTCACAATCATTTTCATGAAGGAGGAAATCTTATGACACTTAGATTTGAGCGGTGTATGTGTTCCTATCCATGTGAATTTGTCAAAACCAAAGTTTACGACAAATTCAAACTCTTATGGATCGAACTTTCTTGATCTCGATTTCTTGCCTTTATGGTAGCACAGCTGCCCACCATGTCTTCCAAGTAGTTAAGCAGCTCACCCTTTCCTATCAATGTACCTTTCATTGATTAAGGTGCTTTGCCTTTTATGCGTTCAAAATGAGAACTCATAGAACTCACATGCATAATTAACTCGATTGGATTGGCATAGAATCAAAATAATGTCAACACGATAGGTTGTAAACCTCAACTCGTGTGCTAGTGATGATCGATAAGGTTTATTTGATTTGTTCTTGAAACCTTTCAAGACCATTAAGACTCCCACTGACTCCTTGACATATAAGATTCTCTTGTCAATAAACATTTCTTGACAAACAAATATTCAACAGTTAGTGTAGTTTTTATCAAAACACTTCATAAATTGGTCCTAGTTGGTCTTTGTCTTATCCAAGACATCACAACTTTCCACATTTAATGAAAGTTACAAACCTTCTTAATACCTTTCACTCAGTGTCACAATCTTAACTTTAAGATTTGTTATTGGAATGAAGTATGATTGACTTATTGATTTAACCATTTCTTCAATTCTTGATTCCTCTTCTTAGACATACAATTGTACTAAGACTCACTTAGAGGATCAATGGAGATATGTTTCTTAATCATTAAGACCTATCATAAAGCATAAAAGGTACTCTCCCTTCATCTTAGAATGGAGTCACTTTTATCTTTCTGCCTACTTGATTCTTCTTATTCGTTCTGCTATTGATTTAAACCCTTTAATCAATTCAGAATTACACCTAATCATGTAAGTATAATCATATTTACTAAACCTTTAGTAAATCATGACGAATATCATTTTTACTCTTATGGTGGACTTGATCAACACACAACATTGTGTGCTCGATCTCTTAGTCCTTCACTTGACACCTTGTCAACGAATTAGTCTAATTTCCATATATGAAATTTCTCATTCATCGTGCAACCAAGTTGCATGATTCCAAATTTCTGTCCAATTGAAACTTGGGCGATGAGAAAACTCTCCCTATTTGGTAAATTCTCGACTTTTCCACAAACACCATAAATAAGAATCATATCCATTTGTTGTAGAAATATGCAAACACCAATTTTCATAACGATTTCATTGCAAGGAAATAAACAAATAAATAAATAAGTCAAACGAAAATTTATTTTATTTATAAAAGTAGCGGAAAACATATGTCCTTACAATGCAAAATCCATTGAAAACTATGTATTTCAAAAGAAAAATTTCTAACAACTCTATCATAACTATCTAAGATCAAAATCTAATCTTCAAGTCCATGCGATCAAGATCCATTCCTTGTGATTAGATTCATCCTGCTCTTTCACCAAGCTTCCTTTCTTTTCACCGATCCTGTAAAACATTCAAATGCAATCTTATTACATTATGTATTAAGAATTAATGAATAGGAACTTAATGGAGTTAGATAGTGGATTTTACCTGAAGCGCAGCCATACTCTTTGACACTCCCATCTTCTGGACTCTTCAGGCTCTTTGGGCAGACTTGTATCCAACGCCCTTTCTTTTGGCAGCAAACGCAGGTCGGTTCTCCTAGAACATCCTCGGAAGTATGGTCGGTTGACTCTCCCAACAAATACGCTCCATTGTTTCGCCAAATCATTTCTGATTCAGCAACAATGAGCATGTAAGTTAGGTCAATGAGGTTGTCGTCATGATCCATCATATAATACTTTCTTTTGAACTCATTATATGATTCTAGAAGTGACTGCAAAACCCAATTCACAGCCAACTCATTCGGGAATGACACACCCAACATTATCAACCTATCAATGTGTGATTTCATTCCTAGAACGTGGGCACACACGGGTTTACCATCTTCATGTTTCATTTCCAATAGGGCTTTAGTGATATTGAACCTTTCAATTCTTCGATCTTGTGGGTTGGGGAGAACAATAGGAGGAGGAGGAGGAAGTGAAGCATGATTTCTTATTCCTCGATTGAATTGTGGAATACCATCTTCATGTGGAATGCTTGTTCCACGGGATTTGGGAAGACCATAGTTGTCGAACTTTGACATCTACAAAACGGGAGAAAAAACAAATTCAAGTTAGTTGATTGATTGAGTCCTTAGTAAATCACCCAAAGGAAATACTAAGGCTAGGACCCAACACAATATTCTACAACTCGGGAGAGGGATGCCGTAACCCAAATTGCAGAACATTTGAAGGTAAGTGAATGACGATTCACTAATTTCCACCATGAAAAACGAAAAGAAATTTAAGTTTTAAATCTATGAAAACTCCTAGATCCTTTGAGATTCATTGAACTTTCAATGGCATGTTTAAATCTTGATATGCCCCTCTATTTTGTGACTGGGATGCCGAGGATCACAAAGCGGGTGTGAATAACCATGCAAACTTACATGGTGCCCTCACATGTTACAGTCACCTATTCGATGTGCCAGTAAACCACACACGCTCCACCGAACTATGAAAAACATTGAGTCACCCTTTGCTACCTTTTCTTAGAACCATTTAGTGTGCCGGTTAACCACACACGCTCCACTAACGTCTTCGCAAGGGCACAAAGTGTAATTTCATGGAATTACATCAATTCACTTTTGCCTAAGTAACTAAGATTGGGAATTTTATGAAAAACATTTAGTTACTTTAGTAATTCATTATACTTATAATGGAAGGTTTCATCCTATCCTACCTGTTCGGCTAACGACCCTCCACTAGTCAAGAGTGCGGTGGGTATGAGTGGATACCCATTCAATCGCCATTTTATAGGCAATTTCCTTAAACACCCCTTATAGACCAGCTTCGTGAATGAGGCCTACTAACGGTAAGGCTGACTTTTACTCATACATATATATAATGTTAGACTTTTAATGTTATATATATAGTATAGGGTGTATTTTAACACTTTTAAAATACTATGTGGTCTAATTTAACAATTATAATTTTAATTCAATTAAATTGTAAACCTAAACTTTTATGGATTTATTAAATCTCTTTTAATTATACACCTTAATTAATTAATAAAACCATAAGGGTGTGATTTGAACTTTTTCAAAACTATACTAGAGTTTTAGAATTTAACATTCCTAATTAAACTTTTAATCAACTTTTAAATTCCAAAACTTGAGGGAAAGTTTTGAAACATTTCAACACATTAGGGTTTAGAATTTAAATATACATCAAAATTAAACTATTTAATCAAAATTTAAATTCCAAAACTTGAGGGCAAGTTTTGAAGCCTTTTTCAAAACATTAGGGTTTCAACTATTTAAATTTCAAAACAACAAAACCTTTGGGGTTCAAATTTAAACTATAAAACCTAAAGGGCCAAATATGAAACTTTTCACAACAACAAGGATCAAATAACAAATAGTTCAAATTAACATTTAATCACATAATTATCCATATTTGATGATTTCTTGCAAAATAATTTATCAATTTAGTCAAAATAATTAATCAATTATCTTATAAGGAAACAATTATCTTATTAATTGATAAATATCTTCTATTAGATCAAAAATACAGTCAGATATATCATATAATCGGATTAATATTGATCTAACATGATAAGGTAACTATCCATAAGCAAAAACAGTAAGAAATCCCGAAGTACCCTCCATCTGACGAGTTGACTCGTCGAGTCAGACTTGGACTCGTCGAGTCTGCATGGACTCGGCGAGTTCAACCATGGACTCGGCGAGTTCAGCCATGGACTCGGCGAGTCCAACCTCCAGAATCCAAAAAATCGAATTTTCCAGTTATACCAAGCATCAATACAATTGAAACCAAGCTAGGCTCTGATACCACTGATGGGTTTTGGTCATAAGACGTCCTATGTGTTCATACAAACCCTAAAGCTCAGATCTAGGTTCCTCTATTGTACATACTTTGAATCCAAGACTATAAACCCTAATTCTAGCATATGGAAATCAGAATTCACATGTAATTAGGTTTAAGAACATACCTTGATTGTTATATAGTAATAACAATCCAATTCCTCCTTGAATTGACCTTGGAATGCTGAGAGTCACAAGTGTCACTACTCTAATGGCTTACAAACACCATAAGCAAGTGGAGAAGGTATAAAGAGAGAGGAGGGAGGTTAGAATTCTTCCTTAGATCCTCTTGGGAAGCTGTACACGAATTCATGAGCCTTGGGGTCTTTATATAGGTGTAAAGATAGAGTTTCAGTCATTATCCTTATCTAGTTGCTTATCCACCAAGCAACCCATAAGATAATCCTTGAATCCTTATCATAGTCGAATTCTAAGTGATTATCACTTCAAATTCGTCCACCATATATATAAGATAATTCTTACCTTATTTTGTAACTATCACATAATTACAATTCAGCCCCTCTAGTTTAATTAATTACATTTGATCACAAAATTAATTCTTAATTAATTATTGACCAATATTAATTAAACAAATATGATTTCTCCTTGAATATATTATTCTTATAACATATTAATAAATCATAATAACCTCTCTCTCTCTTTATTTATTTCTCCAATCAAGTTGCTTTGGTGAAAGAAACGCAAAAGGACCATGCACCATCGGGTCAAGTACATACCAAAATAGTTATGGACTTAGACACTAATCCAACAGTTTTTGGGTGAAATACTACCACCATCATCATCAAAACCGTGAGTTTGTGTGTGTGTATTTTTATGTGTTCATGATCTTTCATTAGAATGGTGTAGAAGAACAAAGAAATGCAAGAAAATCCATGAAAACTTGAAGGAAAATGAAAGGAAATTGTGTTCTACCTTAATGAACACCATTAGATGATGAAGATTTTGAGTATGAGGTGTGTTCTTGGACTTATTCTTTGGAAAATTTCGTGAGCATGGAGAAATGACGAAAGAAATGGAGTGGTGGTGATGAAGAGTGTGAGAGAGAATGAGGGGTAGAGTGAGAGAGAAGATGGAGTGTAAGGGGGAATTGATTTAGTGTGTTGGGAAGAGGAGAGAGAGGAGAGAGAGGGGAATCTGACTTTTGAGGGTATAGTATCCCTCTCTCCTTCATTTTTCATTATAAAATTTCAAATCTTTTATAAAAATTATCCAACTTTTTATAAAGTGTGCACCTTAACCTAGTTTTTATGCATAAAACTCTTGATTTTTGACTTATAAATTAAGAGTAATTATAAATGAGTTCAATTTTATTTCCTTAAATGCATTTTTATAATTTTAATTATTATAAGATAATATTAGAAGCTTCATAATTATTTTTATAGAATTTTTATGGTTAAAGTTTGTGAATATGAGTTTTTAGGGCATTTAGGGTTTTTGAGAGTTTGTAAGTCTTGGATATCAAAATTAATTAAATTTTGAGACTTCAAATTATTTTTGTGTTTTCTAACTCTTATTCAAGTTAGAAATAATGATTGTAATTTATTTTTGTCGGTTTATTGGCATTTTATGTAGTGATTCCAAGATTCAAGCGAAATTGAGGAATCAAGTATACTAGTCCTAGTCTTCAACTTTGACTTAAGTTTCTATGTGACTTTGACCTAATTTCTACTACTAGGTCAAGTGCATGATGTGTGTATATGATTCATGAAATGTTGTTCGAGTCAAAGAGTGACCCAAATATGGATAGTCACTACAGCTTAGTAGATGTAGAATTCACATATCAATGTGAAATCTAAGTACACTATCCATTGATTCTAATTGTTTCCAAGTTTCTAGTAGGTTATAACTTAGCTTCCAGTTACTAAGTCTAGTGTGTGTAGTGCCTATATGTGCAACTAAGTCTAGTCAAATCTAGAATCGACTCGAATTTTGACGGTTGTCACAGTCTCCCCCGGTTGAAAGAATTTCGTCCTAAAATTCAATTCGTGATACATTCTATTAGAACTAAGCCGGACAAAATTGTATAATTTGAGAGGTGGTGACTTGAAGAGATTATCTAGTTATATATTATCTACAGTCTAGATTGCAAGAAATTTTGATCATGGAAATCATGATCCGACCATGGCGACCTAGTTGAAAAGATTATCTAGTTATATATTATCTGAATTAAGAGAGCGGTATAAGTTTCGATGATGCACCAATTGCACTGAGCATTAAATCTGCATTGATCTTTAAGAAGCATTCTAAATTTTCACTAAGTGTAACTTCGCCGCTTAATAAAGAAGAGATTAGGGACAATTTGTTCACTTCCGGGTTGCTTACTACATCTGGAAAAGATATATTTTGAAATAAAAATGGGTAGCACGAAAGAAAATAAATGATCAAGGGTAAGTTCCTAAAGATACGTACTAAGGGTAGGCAACGAAGTTTTGGTACCTCTCGAATGTAAAGGCTTTTTAAGTGTCGCCTACAAAATAAGTTACGAAATGATTGAGGATCTCCGATGCTATAATTACTACTACGGTTACTCTTACAATAATGGAACTATATTCGAAGAATATATATAATTAGAGAGTCATTGTTTCTAATGAAGGCAGTGAAAGTTTATGATAAATTAAATCACATTGTGTAGATAGCACTTTAAGTGCTTAGAAGTGATAAAAATTTCACTGTTATCAAAATGTATGTTTAGAAATGATAATTAATCTCACTATTATCAAAATATGTAATAATTCCAAGATAATGAAAATACATGTGTGGCGACCAAACGAAGTAGTAAAATAATATAAAGTTTAATTAAAGTTAAATGTTTAAGTCCTCATTAAGGGATTTTTTTTAGAAATATTGACATTACGCTTTTTGTAAAATTGACTAATTGTCTAAGTCAAAACAAATACAAGTTTAAGACAAGTCAGAATACTTATGAAAACAAGTTTGAGAGTTTTAGGAACTCGCTGAAAATTGCAAAGTAAAATACTATTTTAAGAAAGGTGTAAAAATGTCAATCATTGAAAATAGTGCATTCATAGTTTAGTGTTTCTACAAAAACAATCATTTAGAGAATAGATCATCGTAAAATTCAAAACTTTTGATGTATTTAAATAAAAGAAGAAACATAAGGATACATACCCTTCACATATATTTTTCAGATATAGCAAAATTATAAGCATAAATGTATTCATCTTGTGTATTAGCTATAAGGAAAAATACAATGAAGATTGCATTTTATATCAAGTTTTTGAATTTAGAACGAAAGAGTAAATATAAATAAGGATCACTTGTTTATACTAGATTTCAAAATAAAAACAAGATGTATATGGTAAAAGGCGTAATTGAATATATCAAAGTTGACTAAAATTAAAGTATGCCTCATGACTATACACGTATTAATCGCTCAAAACGAAAGGGTAGACTTCTAGTCTTTATGTATATGAACATGATACCACGAGAAGCAAAATAGACAGAAACAAAGTTAGACAATGTATTATGTTAGTATTATGGTGTGCGAGATCTAAAATCAGAAGGAGAGCGAGAAATAAAGTTTGGGGGAAAGAAAAAGGAAGGTAGCAGCGACAATGATTGTTATTGTTAAAATTATAAGAACAATACCTATAGGTAGATTTAAAACCAGGTTGAAATATATTTCAAACTTCAATATTTGTTTTATATTGCTGATTAAATAAACATATGCGAGTATTAAAGTGTTTGCCAAGGATTGCTAAAAATTCACAAGTTGTCTATTAAGTTAATCTTCATTGTGAAAAAGAAGAAACACTAAAACTTGTAATTGAAATTCCGACAGCTTTGACCTTTTTGACTGGAGTCCAACAATGGTTAAACGGATAAGGTAAAGACTTAACATATTTAGATGAATAATTGTGCATTGTCGAAAGTGCACCACTGGAAATTTGAAAGTGAACACTAATTTTTACAGTGCTTTATATTTTAGAATCTTTATAGATTATAAAACTATATTGAAGCAAAGTACACAAATAATGTATGTTTTGAATTACAAGAGTTAAATATGTCTTATAAACATGTTTGAAGTAGAAATCTGCATAAATATCATGTTGCGTTTTCGAGAAAACACATTAAAGTAAATTACAATGTCTAAATGAGAAAGTAGCCAAAGAGTCAAAACAAAAGTGGTTTGAAAGATCCGATGAAGCTTTTACACGTAATATGAACTTCAATGTCATATGTCTATGTTTTATAGCATACAATTTAAACACTTTTATAAAAGAAAATGTTTCTAAGTTTTTCGAAAACGTGCCAAAATGGTAATCAAGGTTTAAAATGGTTTCTATGCCCTTTAAAAGCACATCTATCCATTAAAATGGATTTGAAATGAAATTCAAATAGCAAGGTAAAAACAAATATTGGTTAAGTTGAGTTCTGGAGAAAATCGTTAAGTTAAAGCAAGTTGTCAAAAGAGTTTTAGCGAGAATATGGCTTAAATTGTTAGGAAATGTCTACTAAGTTGAATGAAGTGGATATAAAACATTTTATCGATGATAAATAAAACCGATGAAGCGAAATAATTTTTCGATGGAAGATTAAGAAGTAAGGAATAAGTATGTTACTATACCTAATCATACTTAAATACTAAGGCGAGTACAAGGCGAGTACCAATGTCTTTTCCCCAAGATAAAGAACAAGAGAATTTGTTAGTAAGACGTTTTATGGTGTCAATGCAGTTTATGACCCTTTATAGAGGTTAAAGGGATATCCTATGTTAAGTTTTAAGCTCAAGGTGGAAACAACCTAAAGCTAAATTCGTAGCGTAGTAGAGAAGTCTCACGTTTGGGTTCAACCTCCGTTTCTCCTTGTGACTCGAACCCGGAATGCCCGCCAACGATATCCAAGTGATTGCTTAGTGGCGACTCACCTATCTCCTTACGCGATGCTCCAATTATTATTCGTGTCGATATCGAAACGCTTTTTCCTAGTTGTAACTCTAATACGAAGACGATGAAGAGGTATTAAGGAATTATTGGTATAGGTTTCGACTTAAGATTATTACTAGTGCATATCTAGCTACTAATCTTACATCTAAAGTCAATAGTTACCAAGGAATACCCATTCTTAGTACTATGTGCATTGCTTCTAGAGCGGCTAGTGATATAACGTAAGTGGTTAACCTAGCACTTGATAAGGGGTAAGAATATTTCTAAATAAAGGCATTGTTATAAAAGTGCACTTAGTTTCTAAGTGTATCTAGATGAATGTCTATAATATGCAATGCCCGTACACACACCGAAAAACATTGTTTTTCAAAAGTTCAAGCTGAAAATCGTTTTGAACATAATTTTACTATAACCATTTCAAGCCTCGCATTAAGTTTCCTTAATTAAACATAGTTGGCTAGGCTATACTTAATTAAAGTCCAATAATGTGTACTCGAATTAGTTATACTAGTAGTACGTTCGGTATTTTAAAAACATTTTGAAATTTTTTTGGCTATAGTTGTGGTTTTTCAAAGTAAAACCGGTATTCTCTATAACCTTCGGCTTTGATACCATTTCCTGTCACACCTCGCTAAAGCGGAAACACGAGGCGTTGCAGTATAAAGAGTTTCATAGCAAAAGTTAAAAAACAACACCAACCATAGTATTAAAAATCATTACAAATTTACAATGGGTTTGAACAACTTTTACAACAAATTACAATGAAAATAGAAATACAACACATGCGAATGCTCCTAAAAGTGAATTGTCCCTAAGTGCCACTTACTCGATAATTCCTGAAAAAGCATGTAAAACGAGCGTCAACTATGAAAATAGTTGGTGAGTACTCACAAGTTTGAAAATAATATTGGTTTCATGAATTGAAATCAAAGTTATGATAAGAGTTTCCAATAACAAAAGTATATTGTTAAAATGAGTAAATAAGTTTGTATAAACAAAGTTCAGATTTCTTTGTCACCATGAGAAATAAAGTATGTTGCCCAAAAGAAATGCAACGATCATATCCTCATGGGAAATAAAGTTTGTTACTAAAATAAGTAATCAAGTTTCATTGCTACAAGGAGCAAACAAGTTTGTTACTATAAGAGGCAACCAAGTTTGTTGCTAAAACAAGTAAATAAGTATTTAGTAACAAAAGTTCGTTGTTATAATGAGATACCAAGTTCATTGCTATAATGAGAAACAAGTTGATTGCTATTATTGATAACAAGTTTATTGCTATAACGAGAAACAAGTTTGTATGTGTATGAGCAAACAATGAGTCTCAACCAAACTTATGACTGAAGCCCTATCGATATCTATGCTTATCGTTCCATAGATGAATATGGTATCATGCACTCCAGCAATAGGGCGAGTGAGGAGTTGTCAATTCCTAATAGCGCTATCCATAATGACCATTGGCTCAAAGAGTTAATGGTTAGCGATAAAGGAAGGGCCTTAGTACGATAAGTTCTCATGTTCCGTGTTGCATAGACATACATAGAGAGACATAGCAATACAATAGCAATCATGTTTGATAATAATCAATTTAAATACAACATGCAAACAGTAGTTTTTCTGGACATGCTTTTCCACCCCAGAACATAAAAACTAAAAATAGGGGAGTGCGTGAATACTCACAATATGCATTGAGATGATGCAAATGATGCATTGATCTATGCTCCACTGTTACCACTATCGTTTTCCTACAACGATGTTACACACGAATAAGTGTCTAATCGAAATCTAACACTAGTATACATACTACTACAATAGAATTATGCAAATATTGTGTCAAAATTTAATATTGATAAGTTACAAACATTTTTCTGTGGAAATTAAGTGTCAAAGAATCAGTTGTTATATCACAATTTAAGTGGAAAAATTTCCATTATTGAAATGTTAATATTTAACATTTTAGAAGTGTTCCAATGATTAAATATTCAAAAACTAAATCAATTTAGTTATAAAATTTCCCAAAGTTTGCATTTCAGTTTTAATTGAATTCAAAGACCTTAAGATAAATTTTCTTGACTTTTTGATTTGTCTAATTATTTTTCACCATTTAATTCCTTGAATAATCATAAAATCATGGAAAAATAGTAAAAAGTTAATAAAAATGACCAAACTTCAGATTTTGGTTCTAACTACATTAAAAGACATCCATATAAATTTTCATGGTTTATAGATATGTATAACCAATTTTCTTATATTTAATTCACTAAATAGATACAAATTCATGAAAAATAGAAATCTGTTTCCGAAATTATCCAAAATTTTTGTACCACTGTTATTAAACATTATTAAGCTGAAAAAAATATAAAAATATATTTCTAAACTGTTTAACTAAATTTTCGGATTTCGAGCATTTATTCAAATAAAAATTGAAATAAATAGGAAACAGTTTCCAAAATTGCCCAAATTGTTTGTAACACTTTTAATATACATGTAGAAGGTGTGAAAAATATAAAAGATATTTTTAAATTAGTCTTTCTATTTTTCATTGTTTTATCCTCTTAAATAATCATTAATTGGAGAATAATTATTAAACAGTTAAAGTAAATTACAAAAAAAAATTTGTAACATCATTTACAGTGTACGTAATATGGAAAAAAAATTCCAAAAGTGGTTTTCATATTGTATATTCCGGTTTTGGGTATTTATGTGTATTTAAGTGTATTTAACCTTAGAAAATAGGAGAAAAATAGTATACTGTTGAGAAAAATCATCAAAATTTTTATGTAACCTCCTACTGTAGAACACGATTTTCTGGAAAAATGTCATGAATTTTGGATGACCAGAACTATTTTTCCTATTTTTAGGCGATTATAATTACCAAAAATTGGGAAAAATAGGAAGACATGATGAAAACTTCTGAAATTATTTTTCTGAGTTTCCCACCACAGGTACGAGCTGCGAAAATAGTTAGATACAATTTTCACACTTTCTAAAGTGGTTTTGTGATTTATTATACCCAAAAAAAAAGAAAATCGAAAATCATACTAAACAGCAACATAAATCGATGAAATTTAATGATAGATCATTATTACCGTAGGGGTCATCCACGAATTTATTCCGGATTTATAGACCTCTGGAAGTATTTTATATGATTTATTACCCTATTTTATTGCATTAATTATAATAATTCGAGAAAAATGAATTATCTTCTGGACATTTACAGAGCATCTTATTCTGTTTATGAGAATCTGGGAAAAATCGGATTTGGTCAGAAAATGATTTTTAGATATTTATTTGGAAATAAATCTTTCATTAACATATTTGAAAGCTTTTTGACCACAACTTTGATCATCAAGCATCTAAGCTTGAAGATCATCACATGCATGTTGTTTTGAAGACAATTCGTGAGTTTCAAATGTTCAAAAATCATTTTTGATAGAAAACTTTGGATGCATGTGGTGATTTTTACCCAAAACTTGTATAAAAGGGCATTATGTTGATTTTGACTTAGGTTTTGGTCCATGGATTTCACCATTAACAACATGCATGTTGTTTTTGGGTGAAATACTACCACCATCATCATCAAAACCGTGAGTTTGTGTGTGTGTATTTTTATGTGTTCATGATATTTCATTAGAATGGTGTAGAAGAACAAAGAAATGCAAGAAAATCCATGAAAACTTGAAGGAAAATGAAAGGAAATCGTGTTCTACCTTAATGAACACCATTAGATGATGATGATTTTGAGTATGAGGTGTGTTATTGGACTTATTCTTTGGAAAATTTCGTGAGCATGGAGAAATGAAGAAAGAAATGGAGTGGTGGTGATGAAGAGTGTGAGAGAGAATGAGGGGTAGAGTGAGAGAGAAGATGGAGTGTAATGGGGAATTGATTGAGTGTGTTGGGAAGAGGAGAGAGAGGAGAGAGAGGGGAATCCGACTTTTGAGGGTATAATATCCCTCTCTCCTTCATTTTTCTTTATAAAATTTCAAATCTTTTATAAAAATTATCCAACTTTTTATAAAGTGTGCACCTTAACCTAGTTTTTATGCATAAAACTCTTGATTTTTGACTTATAAATTAAGAGTAATTGTTAATGAGGAATCAAGTATACTAGTCCTAGTCTTCAACTTTGACTTAAGTTTCTATGTGACTTTGACCTAATTTCTACTACTAGGTTAAGTGCATGATGTGTGTATATGATTCATGAAATGTTGTTCGAGTCAAAGAGTGACCCAAATATGGATAGTCACTACAGCTTAGTAGATGTAGAATTCACATATCAATGTGAAATCTAAGTACACTATCCATTGATTCTAATTGTTTCCAAGTTTCTAGTAGGTTATAACTTAGCTTCCAGTTATTAAGTCTAGTGTGTGTAGTGCCTATATGTGTAACTAAGTCTAGTCAAATCTAGAACCGACTCGAATTTTGACGGTTGTCACAGTTATCAGGTCAAAACCCAAGAGTAATTCACGTGACAAACCTTTTTCACGTCCCAAGGGCACCACAACCCAATATCGCTGAAGGACCGGTCACAAGGCTCCTACCACACCTTCCAGACTGTTGACAAAATACAGTGTCTGGATAAACGAGAAAAATCTCGTCTTTGGATTTTACCCACTAGAAACGTCATGTCCAATCAAACCTCAGCTCCAAAAGTTGTGAAACACCCGGGGCCAACTTCAAATTGTGAAAAACAATATGTTCCTAACTCTATTATGCATGCATCCATTAAGAAATTTTCACATGTAACCCCAGGATGCAAATTCGTTTGGGTGCCCAAACTAACTCTTTGATTTGTAGGCAATGTGAAAGGAGGAACAAGAAGAAGAATGGTTAATGACAGTGTATGCTCCTTGCACATGACGAGAAAGTTGGCATACCTTCCAGACTTCAAGCCAATCAGCAGTGGTAGACACGTCACTTTTGGAAACAATGCAAATGGAAAAATTAGAGGATATGGAGTATTAACTACAGGGATCTTCACAATTCAAAGAGTTTCTTACGTAGAGGGACTGAAGCATAATCTAATTTGTATTGGTCAGTTGTGCAAAGTTGGGCATTGAGTTGAGTTCGACAATGAATATTGCTACATCATGACAAGTGATAGTAACACATTCCTTATTAAGTCCAAAGCTGAAGGGACGATGTATCCACTTGATGTCTCTTAGATCATTGGGAAACCATAGTTGTGCTTTCTGTTCAAAGCAGTATCTTAAGCAAGCTTGTTACGGCACCGCAAACCAGATCACCTTAACTTTAAATACATCAACAACCTGGTAACTGAAAAGCTAATCCATGGTTTTCCTAAACTGAAATACAAAAATGATACGTTGTGCTTAGCTTGTGAATATGGAAAACAAACAAAGGGTAGTCATCCTATGATAGTAAATTCTTCGATCGTTGAACCCTTAGAGCTACTTCACATTGATCTCTGTGGTCCATTTACTGTAGCGAGCCTTCATCATAAGAAATACATTCTAGTTATAGTAGATGACTTCAGTCGATTTACTTGGGTCTTCTTCTTGAGACTCAAATCAGACACACTGTAGGTCATGATCAACTTCATATAAGAAATAGAGTTCCAGATCAAACAACCTGTCAGACGGATAAGAAGTGACAATAGTACTTAATTTCCGAACCAGCTCTTTAATAAATTCATAGTTTCCAAGCGAATCAGTCACAACTTCTCAGCACCCTACACACCACAACAAACGGAGTAGTAGAGCAAAGAAATCGAACATTGGTTGAAGCAGCTAGATCGATGTTAAACTTTGCCAACCATCCTCTATATTTGTAGGCGGAAGAAGTGGCAACTGCAAGCTTTGTTCAAAATAAAAGCATCATTTGCAAACGCCTGAACAAGACCCCATATGAAGGCCTCAACAACCGCAAACCCAATGTGTGTTTCTTTCATATTTTTGGCTACAAATGTTTTGTGATCAACAATAAGGATCATCTTAACAAATTTGCACCAAAGTCTGATGATGAAGACATATTCTTGGGTTACTCCACCAACAAGGTTGCTTACAGAGTTCTCATACGACATACCTGACTGATTGTCGAAAGCTTTGTTGTTATGTTTAATGACTATTACGTTTGTTTACTGCTCCTTCCGTCGAAACCAAGTACGTCATGGAAAGTGATATCCCAATATCTTTGGGTCCATTGAACATAGTTAAAGTGAACTACAACACCATCTACGATCCTACCGAAATAGCTCATCTTTCAGCAGTCTTGTTGTCTCCGATGGCTCAACACAATAACACACACACAGACACACACGTATCTGGACCAATCATATTTGAAGGCACATCACAAAATTCTTCCACCTCTCCGATTGAGGGGGCAAGATCTGTTCCTTTGGAAGTTACAATCGCAGAGGTTCAAGTACTTGAAGAAATTGCTCCAGAATCCATCCGCAGACCAACCATTCACTCAAACATATCTGAAGACACAGACGATGAAGAAGCTGAAAACATTGACACTAGGTCAGAGCCAAGGATTGTTCATCACTTATTAGTTCATGGGGAACCAACGTCAATTGTACAGGGGGAACCATCGACGATTCAGGAGGAACTTCATCTATCTACCACAATCCCCACCCCAACAAACCATGACTCATCTGATTTGCTTCTAAAATCAAGGGGGAACTACCTTCCACTACCACAAAATCCTTCGACGTTGAAGACATTCCCTCAACCGCAATTGCAGACCTTCAACAATCCCGACTACATGTCTGGACAAGAGATCACCCGTCGGGTCAAATCATCGATAACCCATCCTCAGGTATTCAAACTCGATCCTCTAGTGATTTAAATAACCATTATCATTATGTAGCATTCATGTCTTTGGTCGAGCCAAGAACAACAAAATAAGCACTTTTGGAACCCGACTGGATTGTTTTAATGCAAGAGGAGCTCATAGAGTGTGAAATAAATAAAGTATGGAAATTGGTACCAAAGCCAAAAGTGTTGGATTAGGTGTCTAAGCCCATAAGTATAATTGGTATGTACTTGACCTGATAGTAGCATGGTCCATTTCAGGTTGCCTTCATCAGAACAATTTGATTGGATGGATATTTGAGAAAGAGGTTATTTATGATTTAATAATATATAATAAAAATAATATATTAATTGAGAAATCATATTATTTAAATTAGTATTGATCAAGAATTAATTTGGAATTTTTTTAGTGGTCAAAAGAGACTGATTAAATAAACAGGGACTGATTATGTAAATTAGTGAAACGTATGGTTTAGGGTAATGATCCATGATTGATTTGTGATGAACTAAGCTTATGAGATAGTCCATGAAGTGTTAGTCTAAATCAGTTGTTGGATTATAAGCCTAAGTGTATGAATTAGGGTTTACAAATGCCTCTTGGAATTCTACACTATAAATGTGTTGCTTTAGCTCCAAAATTGGCACCCCTTGCATTTCATGAAGAAGCTAGCCGATTTTCGTGTCTCCTAAACCTCTCTCATATTCATCTAATTGTTATTGGTGTTTGTGACTTGTTTGAGGCATCTTACTTGGGGTGCTAAGCTCTTATAAGGCCATGTTCTACAAGCTACATAGAAAGGTAATCTTCTAACTAGTTTTTATGATACATATATCAAAATTGCATGCTATTTAGGGTTCATGCTTTGCATAAAGAATATTGTATGTATAATTAGAGAAAACTTAGATTTAAATCATTTGGGTTGTATGTGCACCATAGGGATGTTAGGGTACATAAAACCCATCAGTGATATCAGAGCCATGGGTGTTTTCTGTTATATTGATGCAATTGTGAGATTTTCAAAGCTGAAAAAATTACAATTTTGGATTCTGCCAGATGAACTCATTGAGTCCATAAGGGAACTCGATGAGTTGTATCATATGATGATGAACTCGACGAGTCCATTGCTTGGCTTGACGAGTTGGATCATCTGTTAGCAAAATTTTCTAGTTTTTGGTCTGTTTTGGATTAGGATCATTACCACAAACTGTTTTGGTTCATAAAATTCATTTTTAATTATATGGTAATGGTTATCCTCTTCCAGTAACTTGGTGATTGTCAAATTTTAAGATAATTACTTGATTTTGAGAAAAACTAATTATTTGTAGAATTTGAAATTATCTTGCTATATGAGTAGTATTAGGTCAAATTCGTAATGATAAATTATATAATTATTTTTATTATTTAAATTTGATCTAAATGTTTCTTGAAGAGTTTCATAACTTGTCCTCAAGTTATGAAATACGAAAAGTCTCATTCATGAAACTTTAACTCCTTAAGTTATGGAATTCAAAACTCTTGAAAAGTTTCATAACTTGCCCTCAAGTTATGGAAATTGGAAAGTCTATTTTATGTAACATTAAATTCTTAAACTCAAGAGTTTTTTTAAAGTGTTTCAAAATATGCCCTCATGTTTTGAAACTTGAAAAGTCACATTTATGAAACTTTAATTCCAAACCCTAGAATTTTAAAAGTTTAAAATTCAACCTTATACTATTATAATATTAAAAGTTTAATACACACACACACACATATATATATATATATATATATATATATATATATATATACATATGACAAGTCAGTCTTACCATTTGTAGGGATCATTCATGAAGCTAGGCTATAAGGGGTGTTTAAGGAAGCGGCCTATAATATGACCGCCATTGGGTATCTACTCTTGCCTACCGTACTCTTGACTAGCGGAGAGTCGTTAGTTGAACGGGAAAGATAGGACATTAATCCTCACTAATAAGTATAATGATATTATAAAGTAACTAAACTTTTATATATTCCCAATCTTAGTTACCTTAGAAAAATGTAAAGTTGGTGCCATTCCATGAAATGGCACTTTGCACCTTGCTAAGTCGTTAGTGGAGTGTGTGTGGTTAGCCGACATAGTAATTTGGGACAAGAAAGAGTGGCAAAGGGTAGCTTGATGTTAATCATGGATCAATGGAGCGTATGTGGTTAACTGACACATTGATTAGGTGATAAGTAACATCAAGAGTACCAAGCACATTTGCATGGTTATTCACACCTTGTTTGTGATCCTCAGTATCCCAATCAGGAACTTGAAGGGCATAATAAAGATTTAAACATGCCATTGAAAGGTTCAATGAATCTCAAAAGAATCTATGAATTTCAATTCATTTAAAACTTAATCTGCATTTTTGTTTTTCATGGTGGAAATTGGTAAATCGTCAATTACCTACCTTCAAATATTTTACAATTGGATTACGACATCCCTGCTCCGAATTGTAGAATATTGTGTTGGGTCCTAGCCTTAATATTTCATTTGAGTGTTATATTCACGATCCTAATGTAATCTAAACTTTGTCTTTTTTTTTTTTTTTTCCAGATGTCTACTTAAAAAACTGCTTCAAACCCAATCCCTTCCGTCTCTTTCTCCCTCATGAACTTATGTGGGAGGGTCATCTTTGCTAGATCGAACTTCAATGAATGGATTCAAACCATTTGCAAGGACATTCGCTACAAGGAGAAAAAATATTTTCTCGATAAGGAGCTAAAGGAGATTAATGAAAACACTGGCACTCCTAAACATATTGTTGAATATAAAGCTCATGAGAGAGACGCGAGAAAGGTGTTGTGTACCATGATTGATACCATGACTGCTATGCATCAAAATTCGTATGAGGACACTTGGCCCTATGAGATGCACCAAGATTTGATGGAAAGGTACCATCAAAGTACTCGGCAGGAAAGGTATAAAAATCATAGCCTCCATGATCTCAACAAAAATAAAGGATGGAGAGCCCATCACGACCCACTTGCAAAAGATGCAAAGGTTAGTGGACCGCTTGCTAAAGTTGAATGTTAACTTCGACAAAGAGTTGGCTATTGACATTATCCTACACTGTAACTCGTTTTTATGTTCAGTTCAGAATGACCTATCATATGAACAAGGAGGAAGTCACTCTAAGCAAACTTTAGGGCCTTTTGAGAACTGCTGAAAGTAGTTTAAAAGGAAAATATGTTTGTGTCTACTCCTACTACTGCCCCTGTCTTGGGAGTTGGACATGGGAAGGGAAAGAAGAGGAAGGCTCCTTCTAAGAGCCACAATGGAATGTCCCATGATGGATCCTCTCCTAGTGGGACCAAAGTTGGTTCTGCTAAACCCTCTTCCAATGCAAAGGAAGCAAAACGCTTCCATTGTAATGATAAAGGGCAATGGAAACAAAGCTGCCCCAAACACTTGCAGGACATAAAAGATGGGAAGATAAAGCCCACCTTCACAGGTATTTACACTATTTTATCTAATAACTCATCACATGCTAATTCTTGGGTCCTTGGTACGTGATGTGGTTTTCACATTTGTTTTGATTTGTAGGGTCTAAAAAAAGTAGGGGTGTGGAGCACGAGAAGATGAGCTTGATCATGGGGAATAGGAAATATTCATCTGTCACCAAGATTGGAGTTTATTTTTTATTTGTTAGTAGTGGGTTAAATTTAGAGTTGAATAATTGTTGCTACTCACTTGATATGGTGAGAAATATTATTTATTGTCATGGTTTGTATGAACAAGGTTTTACTTTTTCATTTAGTAAGGAGATTGGTAGTATTAATGCTTATTGTAATTGTAAAATTTATTTTGAAGCATTACCTTGCAATGGTATATATGAAAATGTGATGGTTGTAGATAACTTAAGAAATAATGTGTTGCATATCGATTCGTCCAATGGATTGGATAAAGCATGCTTATGGCATTGTCGTCTTGGACATGTCAACAAGAAGCGCATAGCCCAAATCCAAAAGGATGGTTGGAGTCATTTGAGTTAAAGTTGGACACATGTGAATCTTGTTTATCTGGAAAGATGACCAAGTCACCCTTCATTGATTCTTGTGCAAGGCATGATGGTTTGTTCGATCTCAAACACACTGATGTGTGTGCACCCTTCAGATCCGCCATAAGGGATGCTAACCGCTTCTTTGTGACTTTTATAGATGATTATAGTAGATATGGGTATATCTACTTAATCAAGCATAAGTTAGAAACCTTTGAAAAATTCCAGGAGTTTAAACAACAAGTGGAGAATCAATTGGGAAGGAAGATAAGGATGCTCGGGTCTGATCGAGTTGGTGAGTATCTTAGCATCGAGTTCCACGACTATCTTAAGGAATGTGGAATTCTTTCACAATTGACACCACCTAGGACACCGCAACTAAATGGTGTGGCTGAGAGGCACAATCGAACCTTGTTGGACATGCTTCGTTCCATGATAAGTCGAGCTTCGTTATCTATTTCATTCGTGGGGTATACCGTAGAGACTGTCGCCCGTATCCTTAATCTTGTCCCAACTAAAAAGGTTGCCAAAACACCTCACGAGATGTGGACATGGAAGGTTCCCTCGTTATCACTGGTAAATTTGGATGAACCTAAAAAATACAAGGAAGCCATGGCAGGCCCCGAGTCTGCAAAATGGAAAGAGTCGATGGACAATGAGATTCAGTCCATGTATGACAATCAAGTTTGGAACTTGCTTAACAATGTACTAGGTCGTAAGACGGTCGGGTGCAAATGGATCTTCAAGAAGTAGACTAACATGGATGGGAAAGTACACACTTATAAGGCGTGATTGGTTGCGAAGGGCTTTACTCAAACTCCTGGAGTTGACTATGACAACACCTTTCACCAGTAGAAAAGATTAAATCTATAAGGGTTATGCTAGCCATAGCTGCATTTCGTGTTTATGAAATATGGCAAATGGATGTCAAAACCACGTTACTTAATGGGAAGTTGGCTGAAGATGTTTAAATGAGTCAGCTAGAGGGTTTTGTCAACGCAAACTACCCTAATAGAGTGTGTAAGCTTGAGAAATCTATTTATGGATTGAAACAAGTATCTCGTAGATGGAATCTTTGTTTCGAAGAGAAATTTAAAGAGTTTGTTTTTTCGAGATGCGAGGATGAGTCATGTGTATATGTCAAAGCTAGTGGGTGTATAGTTAGCTTTCTGGTATTGTATGTGGATGACATACTGCTTATAGGAAACAACATACCAACCTTGCAGGAGGTTAAGTTCTGGCTTGGGAACTGTTTTTCTATGAAGGACTGTGGGGAAGCTACTTACATTCTAGGGATAAGGATATTGAGAAATAGGAGTAAAAGACTAATCAAACTTAGTCAGAGTACCTACTAGGACATGTTGTTGAAACGTTTCAACATGGAGGATTCCAAGAAAGGAGAATTGCCTATCCAGAGTAATACCAAACTGAATAAGACTCAGAGTCTGAGTACTGATGCTGAAATAGCATAAATAAGTCGAATACTATATGCTTCTGCAGTTGGCTCGATCATGTATGCTATGTGATAAGTTATTAAATAAACTTGAAGATCGATTAGATCTCTGTAATAGGAATTATGATGAACACAAAACAATAAACAAGACAAGTATAGATCAAAATATGTCGAATGATTCATTCAAACAATCCTCAGCAGAGCTCGACTAAGAACTTGCGATGTAGAGGATTTAGGGTTACAGAGCAATAATAAAACTTCTCTGATCAATCTATTCTCTCGTTACTATCGTAAACCTAAGATGCATGCAAGCACCTATATTTATAATAAACCCTACTATACTCACGGTTGGACAGGCCCAAACCGGAGTTACAAAACTGGACTAACTAGCAAGCCCGATTGACGCAATACTTAACAAAACACGACCCAAAAATCTCACCCTTTGCGTCAAATTGCAGCGAGACTACTTCTTCTTCTTGCTTGGGCCAGCAGCGGGAACTTTCTTTGTGGTATCAAACAGACGAGAGATTAGCGCGAGTATGGTCTGTCTGAACCGAATGTACATCATGTCGTCGAAGTACTTGATATCATCCGCTGTGTTTTGCTTGCATCTGTGGATGATCCCCAACACATGCTCTAGGCAAGCAGTGGTGTACAGATGTTTATCAGCCAAGGAAAAAAGACATTTTTGTCCTTCGTTCCTGGTGAACATGACCGAAGTCCTTCTCGAGTCAATTTTTCCCATCTGCATTTGGTTCAGATCACTGGCAGAGCCAATAGGAGATATTGTTGGTTTCTTCTTAAAGACGCTTGCAATCTCCTGATCCATCAGTGCAACTTCCATGATGTAGCACACGAGCATCCTTTTGAAATGGTCGATGATCGGACTGTATTCAGCTTCGTTGGTCAGAAGGATGTTGTGCAAGATTATCCAATCATGGGGATTGAGGTTCGGAAGATCTGCTAGAGAAATGGCATGTTCGGTTTTGGCAGATCCCCGAAGCACCTTGAACCGAATGTTGATGAAGTTTCCTTCAGTGTACGGCTTCAAGACCCGAGCGTTGACAATTTTCTGAGCGCTCCAAGTTTGATATTGAGGTTGAGCAGCCTTCAGATAAAAATCAATTAAGTGCCGATCAACCTGTGGATGAGGATGAGGGAACTCTGCAACGTTGGAGAAGGCGTGAAAGATGAACGCCTTTCGGGTCAGTGGCATGTCAAACTGAGAGTCAACAGTATTGGAACAATCAAGTGAAATCACACGTTCCAGCCACAAGATGCTCGGAGTGTCGATGGCTTCCTTTATCATCCTCTCGAGAGTCCAGACAGGAAAAAGAGTTTTCCTACTCTCAAGAAGGTCGTGGGCTTCCTTCTGTTTTCTTTCAGCTTCTTCAGCTTCTCTAGCCACACGAGCACTGATATCAGCATCATTAACTCGACGTTTTCGCTTTAAAAGATCAGTGATAGTCTCTTTGTCTTCATCTTCATCTTCCTCAGCGAAATTTTTGCCTTTATCTTTCACACCAGAACCAGAGGCTTGGCCTACTGGAGGAGGTTCGGTAGTGTGAGTTGCCTTTGAGGAAGGAGGTGGTTGAGATGTTGACTTCTTCTCTCCCCCTTGTTTCGGAATGGACACAAAATCAAGTAGCCCTTCGATTTTGCTTAGTAGGGCAAGGGCGGGAGTGAGCTTCTCTGCAAGGTCTCGCTTCACAATGTAGTTCAGGATGGGATCATGTGCTTCGAGGATGTTGGATATGGCAGAGTCGACATCCGAAACACACGACTTAATCGCCTCCCTTTCGGACCGAAGAGAGTCAATCTCCTGTTGAGAGTTAGAGAGTTGAACACTCTTGACCTTCCGAGCGGTGGTCTTCCTGGCTAGAACATCCATGAGAGAGTTCTCTGCAGCTAAATCTTCTTGCAGCTTCGAGAGACGCTCGCCAATGGTTGCGCGAAATGCTGAGTTGTCGTCTGAAAGCGTTTGACGAAATGAAGCGAAGGACTTCAAATCAGTGGAGAAAGATGTTGTCAATTGTTGAACAATGGGTTCCAACGTAGTCTTAGCAGCATTTGCACTCTCCTGTAAAGACTTTAACAGGGCAGAGGCATCAGAAAATAGTTTATCGACTTTTTCGGTTGCTGTCTGACAGGCTTTTGTTGAGGCATCCATGGCGTAGGTTGCAGAAGCGAGAGAATCTTGCTGAGCCTTTGAGAAAGCATCAACAATCTTTTGAACTGCAGCTTCAGAAAGTGATGATTGAGACGCGGAAGAGGAGGCAATGAGCAAGTGAACCTTGTCATGGAGCTCCTTGAGATGTTTCTTTGTAACCGGAGCGTCATCATCATCATCATCGCTCTGTACTTGAAACGGACTATAGTAGACCGAGTCAAACATCATATTTTCCCCGCCAAGGAATATTTCTTCTCCCTCTGAGGCATGACCGGGAGAAGGTGGTGGTGGAGAAGCTGGTGGAGCAGTAGTATGGGTAGGTTCGGGTTGGGTTGTTTCGGGTGTTGGTGTGGGTATAGGTTCGGGTGCTTTGGTAGTTTCGGGTGTGTGTGTGGTTTCGGGTGCTGGTGTAGGTTCGGTTGCATCAGTATGAACCCCCGTATCAGATACGTTGGCTCTAACATTTGCAGTGGATGTTGTGGTTGCGTCGGTGAATATTGGTGGGGGTATTGGGATTGAAGTGGGTGGAATGTGTGTAAAGGGGTTTATGGTGGGAATGGAAGTAGGAATAGTTTTAGGAGGAGAGGGAATTGGAGAAGGAGGGATTTGACTTTCAGGGGTAGGAGATCTGGGTGGAGTGTTGCCTCGTGGAGAGTCGTCAGAATCCGAACTCTCACCCTCAGACTCGCTTGAGGAGGAAGCGATGACCAGCTTTCTCCTTGGTTGGGTTTTTCGCCTCTTTTGCTGTGGAGACTGAGCAGCCTTTGTGGGTTTCCTCTTCTTTGGAGACGGGCCTTTAGCTCCTTTCGCCACCTGTTTTCCCTTATCAGCCTTCTTGCCTCTTGGAGTAGGCTTGTCGGCGTCATGAATGGACTTCAACATCTCCGGAGTGAGATCCCTCGGACCAGAATGCTTGAATTCTTTGTATGTCCTAATAATCTGACTATCAGCAGGAACATCGCCATACATAGTTTCCGGAATGGAGCCGTTGAATGGAAACTTGGAAGCGTCTGAGACAATGATCTTCGTGGTGTGGAATGTACCAATCGAAGACATTGGAGCACCGGCGACAATGGGGACGTGGTACTTGTCCATCACCCAGTTCGTGATTAAGGTCCAAAACCTAGCATAAGGAACCTCTGAATGCCTTGAAGAAGAGGAGAGACTCTGGATGAGTTGTTGCCATAGAACATACCCATAATCTACATTGATGCCATTGTAGATACCATACATGATTGACAGAAATAGTCGACCGGCACCATCAGAGCCAACATTTCTTTCAGAAAGGCCTTTGAATAAAACAGTGAACATCCCATTCCACTGTGGAGGCAGGCACGACTTCTTGAATTTCGCGACTGAAGTAAGCACCTCCGTATAACCCATGTTGTAAAACATGTTGAACAAGTGCCCCAGCGGAATTGTCTTAGGGTTAACTCTCGTAGAATCAGCTTCAAACCCTAACAGGGAGCAAAATCGTTGCTTGGAAATTGATGCTTTGTGCTGAAAAACGTCAAAGAAGATTCTGTCAGCCGCTTTGTCGTAATGAGCAGTTGCAAAAATTTGCGACAAGAACTCCATCGGAACAGATTCAGCTCTTGTAAGTGCAGGAGCGATTGGAGAAAACTTCAAGCACTCGATAATGGGAAACATGAAGGCGTCGTAAGCCTGAGGAGTTAAATCAATGACGAGGCTTTGTTGTGGGCGAATGGGAAGTATGTGGGATGTTGCGTGAATAGAAGATGAGTCTGCCATTGCTTGAAGAGAGTGGAGAAGATGATGAACAGGGAAGAATCAAGGAATGTTTGCTCTCTAGGAATTTTGATTGCGGTAAAGAGGTAAATGAAGGATTGCATTGCCTTTTATACTGGGGTTTAAGGAGAGACAAAGATCTTCCCAAATCTTCGATTGAGAATGGAAGGGTTTTTCGGAGTTGACTGATGCGTGACAGTTGGGGTTGCCGATGATCACGCATGAGAGAGAGTGTCAGACCCCTGAGAACACGCCTCCCATCAAGCGCCGTTTGAATATAAACCGTTTGAAATTCACACGCGCTCCTGCAGCGCCATTTGGAGATAAGACGTTTCCAATTCGCACGCGTTCCCTTTTAGCGCCATTTGAAATCAAATCGATTAGACTCCCGCCTGAGTAAGCATGTCATCATCTTATCCTTTTAAATTGTAAGGGCATCTTTTAACCAATGCTCCCACGTGGATTAAAATTAACCATAACTTTTAATGAACCACCAATCCAATGAAAATGCCTGTAATTAATAGAACCGAAATTTTGGAAAATCAAAGATTTCGTGCTAAGGGTGTAAAAGAAAAGAAATAAAGCAATACTTTTAGGAAAAATTATGATGTCAATAAAGACACGAAACAAATGATCCCGGACACGAATCTCTTTCTTCAAAGTCAAGAGAGACCTTCAAGTGTTTGTTTGGTTTCCCGTTGAAATAACGATCAAAAACTTATTAAGAAGTGTTGAAAGTCTTCTTTTAATTAGGCTTCTTAAGGTGGCTTTCGCTTCGATTCAACATTACTAATCTTGAAATAAGATAGAAAGTGAACAAAGTACTTGTGAGACCGGTGTAGTCTGTTGAACAAGTAGGTTGGGAATTATGTAAACTGGGTAGGAATATAAAATCTCAAAAAAAAAAAATTAAAACTGGATCCCAAGGGAATAAATGTTATTGGTTTTAACAATTTCATAGGAATCGCACAAAAGAAAAATTTGAGATTTCACAAAGATACATCCGTAAATTCAATAGTGAAAACTACAGCAAATTAATTGTTCACCATCAATGCTTTTTGGGTATTGAATTTTGGGTTTCACTCAGCTCGTAGTGGCACGAAACTAAGATCATGAACGCAGTTATTGGGTAACCATAAACCTCAGTGTTAATTTCTGAGAGTCTCAAGGGTTACGTTTGTGAAATGAGAGTGATGGAGAAATGTAATGTAGATGGTGTAAGAAATCAAAGTACCTATGCTGTGAAAGATAGGACTAAGCAGAAAACTCTTATCTCCTGTGAGAAGAGAGTTAGGTAGCTCACGATTTGAATAAATGTGATAGCCTAATTGGGAAGACAAGGTTTGTGTATACGAAGTCATTAAGGCTATTATTCAGAATCAGATGAGGCTTTGGACACATACAACAACATGCTTCTAGGGACACTTAGCTAATTCAACAATTTCCCCATAAACAAACACACAAATAAAATTAAAGCCAAAAAGAAAACAAAGAACAAAATATTTTTGGAGTTTTTGAAATTATATATAAAGAAAAATATTTTTTGGATTTATTGGATTTTTTTTTGATAAATAAAAGTCAAAGAAATAATAAAAAAAACATAAAAAATAAGACTGAGAAAGAAAATAAAAGGTTAAAAAAAAACTTTGGAACCGAACCCGAGCGTTCGGTCTATTTCGGTTGGGAAAAACTTTGGAACCGAACCCGAGCGTTCGGTCTATTTCGGTTGTGAAAAATTGAGGAACCGAGCCCGAGCGTTCGGTCTATTTCGGGTGAGAAAAATTTTGGAACCGAACCCGAACGTTCGCTCTATTTCAGTTACCAAAGAAAATGGATTTTCAAGAAGAGAATACTTTTGACAATAAGATAAATGAATTTGGAAAAATTATACATGAAATTTACAACCAAGAAAACTACCTTTGATTGATGAGAGAAAGGCAGATTATCCAACCGAACCCGAGCGTTCGGTTCATTTGGGTACATAAGTACAAGACCCGAACTCGAACGTTCGGTCTATTTCGCTTCTTACTTTTGAGTTTGAGAGGTAATTTGTGGTACTGACTCTGATTCCATCATACCTAGCCCTTGTAGAATTTTGTTGAACAATGCTTCAGGAAGAGCTTTAGTGAAGATGTCAGCCAGTTGATCAGTGGTTCGAACAAAATGAATTTCGATGTTCCCATCTTCCACATGATCTTTAATGAAGTGATACCTTAGCGCTATGTGCTTGGTCTTGGAGTGTTGCACTGGGTTATGACAGATCGTAATTGCACTTTCAGAGTCACAATATAGTGGGATCTTTTTCATATTGAGTCCATAGTCCCGGAGTTGACTTTGGATCCAAATCACTTGAGAAGTGCAGGAGGCAGCTGCAATGTATTCTGCTTCAGCTGTAGACAAAGACACACAAGTTTGTGTCTTTGATTGCCAGCTAACCAACTTCCCGTCAAGGAATCGGCAGCCTCCAGTGGTGCATTTCCTGTCTAGTCCACAACCTCCAAGATCAGCATCTGAGTAGGCTTGAACGAAGAAGCCTGAGTTGGAAGGATACCATAGGCCTAAAGAGGTAGTTCGTTTGAGATAATGGAGTATGTTCTTTACTGCAAGCATATGAGGTTCACGTGGATTCGCCTGAAATCTAGCACAGCAGCATACAAAGAACATTACATCAGGCCTGCTAGCAGTAAGATACATCAGAGAACCGATCATCTGGCGATATAGCGTAATATCAACTGCTGGCTTATCCAAGGATGGAGTGAGCTTGGTGCCGAACGCCATTGGAACTTTAACCTTTGAATCTCCCATCATGCCAAATTTTGCCAAGAGAGTCTTTGTGTAAGCTTCCTGATTAATAAAGATGCCTTCGGGTCCCTGTCTAATATTTAAACCAAGGAAAAAGTTAATTGGACCCATTGAGCTCATTTCAAATTTAGTCTCCATCAGCTTTCTGAATTCAGCCGTTAAGCTAGGATTCGTTGAGCCAAAGAGGATATCATCGACGTAAATTTGAACAATCATAAGGTGGTTACCTTCCTTCTTACGAAAGAAGGTTGGGTCAACCGAACCTTGTTTAAATTTGGACATCTTTAAAAACTTTGTCAGCGTTTCATACCAGGCTCTCGGAGCTTGTTTCAGTCCATATATGGCTTTGTCCAAAATGTAACAATGATTAGGATACCTTTCATTTACAAATCCAGGAGGTTGCTCGACGTACACGGTTTCTTCAAGTTCTCCATTTCGAAATGCACACTTGACATCCATTTGGTAGACTTCAAAGTTTTTGTGTGCAGCATAGGCAAGAAATATTCTAACGGATTCCAGCATAGCTACAGGAGCAAAAGTTTCTTCATAGTCAATTCCTTCCTCCTGACAGTATCCTTTCACCACCAGACGTGCTTTGTATCGTATCACATTCCCTTCCTTGTCTATTTTGTTTCTGAATACCCATTTGAGACCAACAACTGAGGCATCTTGAGGAGTTGGAATGAGGCGCCAAACTTTGTTCCTTTCAAATTCATTCAGTTCATCTTGCATAGCTTGAACCCAATCGGAATGATCAAGAGTAGTGTTAACTGTCTTTGGTTCAACTTTTGAGACGAAGGAGTTGAACATACATAATTCTACTTTTGAAAATAAGGAAGTTTGTTTTGCCTTGAGTTGAGATCGGGTCAGAACCTTTTCAGAGACATTACCAACAACCTGGGAGACAGGGTGATCTCTGGTCCATTTGACAAGAGTAGGGTAATTTGGATCATAGGATGGATCCAATTCAGCGTTTACCATCTCTTCTAGTTCGGATTGACTGTCATCGTCATAAAGCATATCGACATTCTCCCCCTCGACAGATAAGCTTTCAGGTATTTATTGAGTATCTTGAGCTACAGGGGTTTCTGGTGGTGTTGAGCTTTCGGGTGTTGACGCACCTTCGGGTATTGTAGCACTTTCGGGTGGTGTGGCACTTTCGGTTGTTGAAGTGCGTTCGGGAGCAGCTTGAGAATTTTTCTCCCCCTCAACATGTGAGCTCGACTGTGATGACGAAGATGGATCCTCCCCATAAACTGAAGCATTGTGTTGTGGAGGTTCGTTGGAACATGATACTCCTTCATTCATTTGTTTGGCAGCATCTTCGATGAGTTGCTTCAAATGATCTACTTTATTGTCTGCTGCACTTACTTCCGAGAGAGTAGCCTTCTCTGGTTCATCAAATAACTCGACAAACTTCTCGAATAGATTTGCGATCAAGGCTATGACTTGGCCTGTTTGAGGAAAGATTTCTCCAACTGCGTCTTTATTGACCTTTAGCTTTTTGACATAGCTATCATCAAAAGTCACGTAATAAGTCTCCTCTATTTTTCTTGATCGCTTGTTTAATACCCTATACGCTTTAGAAGTGAGAGAATAGCCCAGAAAAATCCCTTCATCGGCTTTGACATCAAACTTGTTGCGGTGTTCTTTAGAATTGAAGATGAAGCACCGTGAGCCGAACACATGGAAAAATTTGACATTTGGCTTCCTGTTGTTGATGATCTCATATGGAGTGAGAGTGAATCGCTTATTGAGATATGACCTGTTCTGCGTAAAACAAGCTGCAGAGATAGCATCAGCCCAAAAATATAAAGGTAAAGAAGCGAAACTTAGCATGGTTCGGGCCGCCTCACACAAAGATCGGTTTCGTCTTTCAACAATCCCGTTTTGTTGAGGTGTGTAGGGAGCTGAGAAGTTGTGACTGGTTCCTTTTTCTGCCAAGAATTCTTCGAATTCTTTATTTTTGAACTCCAGCCCATTGTTGCTCCTGATGTTGCGAACGACTTTCTTCAGCTGTACTTCAACCTGCTTGATGAACATCTTTAGCTTGTGAGTCGCTTCAGATTTATGCTTCAGAAAGAACACCCATGTAAAATGCGAAAAGTCATCAACAATAACAAGAATGTACTTGCTACCGCCGATGCTTTCGATAGATGATGGACCACATAAATCAATATGAAGTAACTCTAGTGGTTCAACAACTTTAGTGTTTATATTTGATGGATGACTTTGACGATTCTGCTTCCCCATTTCACATGCAGCACACAAATGTTCTCTATCGTACTTGAGCAATGGAAGACCTCGTACATGACCTCCAGTGACAAGTTTGTTGATGTCCTTAAAGTTGAGATGAGAGAGTTGTCGGTGCCACAGCCAACTTTTGTCAGATTGTGCTTTGGATAACAGGCAGATAGCTGGATCCCCTTTGATTGGTTTGAGGTTTAGGGGAAACATTTCACCTTTGCGCTCCGATTTGAGAATAACTCTTTTCGTCTTCTTCTCAATTATTTCCGAACCCTCATCGTCGAATGAAACCTTGAGACCGGTACCACCAACAAGCTGAGATACACTGATGAGGTTGTGTTGTAGTCCTTCTACATATGCAACCTTCCTAATCGTGAAATCACCATTTGTAATCATTCCATAGCCTTTTATGGTACCGAAGGAGTTGTTCCCGAACTTGACATTTCCACCGTTTGAAAGAGACCAAAATTCTCTCAGTTCTTCCTTCCTTCCTGTCATGTGACGCGAGCAGCCATTGTCAATATACCATTCTTCGTCAAACTGCTCGTCACTGATAACCTGCAAAAATTAAGCAGATTTAGGAACCCAAAGTTTCTTGGGTCCACGTGAGCCTTTCACAGGAACAGGAATAGTAAGAGAGATGTCAACAAGATATGTTCTTTTTATTAGTGTTGTTTCATCTTTCTTTATGATGGTGAAAACCTAAATTTTATTGGGATTTGTTGCTTTTGGTTTGGATTCTAGTTTAGGTTTTTGGATTTTGGGAAGATTTTGATTTGTTTCGACCGATGAAACCTTCGATTTTCCTTTTAGATCTGTTGAAGATTTAGGATTTTGAGAGCGAACAGAATAGAATTTAGAATGTGGTTGAAAGGAATTAGAAGAATCAGAAGAATTAAAACGAGAGAATTTAGAACGAGAGAATTTAGACTGAGATGATTTCTTGACTTGAGATTCTAGGTGACCCTTTTGTTTTTGATCATTAGTGGGACCGAACCTAGAATTTTGGTCGCTTTTGCTCTCTGAACCGAACCTTTGCTTTCGGTAGATAGTGTTCTCTGAACCAAACCTTTGCTTTCGGTTGATATTGTTCTCTGAACCGAACCTTTGCTTTCGGTTGTCAAATTTTTCAGAACCGAATGTATCCTTTCGGTTGTTTTGACTTTCTTGTGACCTTACAATGTTTTTCTCTGACTTTAAATTTCTGTCACGATAAGAGAAATAGGCGTTTTGAGATTGCCAAAACTGTTTTCTTTCAGAGAGATTCTTCTTGTATCTCTGATTCCTTTGCTGTTTTTGATTTCTCACCTACTTCGGCTGATGATGGATATTCGCTTTTGGTTTTTGCTTTTCGTCAGCTGGTTCACTTTGAACTGATGATGTTTCGCTTAAAGGAGTGACTTCTTTTGCAGGAATTCCTTTTTCTTCAGGAACATCTTTTGTACCACTAGTACTTGGTACGTCGAAGCTATCAGGCTTGTTCAAAGGTTCTGGCACACATCTGCCTTTGGTTTTCCATGATGTCCTTTCTGACAGACCAACTATTTCGTCAGCATTGTCGATACGAGCTGACCAGAAGAACTCATCGCAGCCATAAACATTATCTTCGTTTACAATGACTGTGAGTTCGGTTGTCTGATGTTCGGTTACACCTGTGACCTTATACACCTGATTTGGAGTGGTTCTAACCTTTTGGTACACTACAACCTTTTCTTCAAGGATCGGGGACTTTTTTTGGGACAAACGAACAAACTCCACAGAATTTTCTGAAATAAGATTCTTGTGGTTTTTGGGTTCGCTCTTGACAAACTCTGAACAGTCAACTACGTCCTCTACAGAGATTTCACTCATATCATCGTCCTCATTAAGCTCAGATGCATTTTCAACATCAATTTTATTTTATGAGCTCAAGTTGGTACTCATTGAGTCAAACTTTTGTATGGTTTCGGTCCTTAGTTTTAGTTTATCATTTACATCCAAAAGGTTTTTCAGCATATCCTTATGGTCCTTGGACTTTATGAAAGATTTGATTTTGTCTAGACCATACATATATGTCGGATTAACATCCTCAGACGAAACAATACTTTCACAATTAGATGCTTCAGCATCAATTTCATCCTCCTTAAACTCAAGGAAAGGCAAAATCATGCGATGAATTTTCTGCCCTATTTCACAGTCCAAATGAAGCTGAGTGATATTAGTATAAAGACGCTTAGCAATTAAACAAAAGACATTTCTCTGTTTTAAAAGTTTTAAATTGTCTCTTTGTAAATAAATGTTTTCGTCCTTGGTTTTGATTAACTCCGACTCCTTCAGTTCGATCCACATCCTCCGTTCCTCACTCTTTGAAGACACCCTGCTTATTTGGTCAGTTAGGTTAGAATTGGTGACTCGTGTTTGAGTTAAACTGCTGTCTAGATGAAAGATTCTTGAATTAACATTTTTTAATTCTTTTTCATATGAACTTTGTGGGACTTTTAATGCAATAAAAACGGATTGTACCTTCTTGATTAATTCATCAAGTTCGTTGAACTGCATGCTGAGCGGTTTTGCTGTGAAGCACAAGTCCTCTCGCTCCTTTGTGTCTTCATTCCCACCATCTGTGTTGTATCCCCTCATCTGAGATACATCTGACACCATCAAACACTTGCCACCACTCCCTTCATCTTTCGCAACAAAAGCCTTTCCATGAGAAGGCTTCCTTACTTCATCATCCTCAGAGTCGGTTGACCAAACCTCCATGCCACCGAACTCATCATCCGCTACCGAACCCTACAGAATTAAAGCATTCATAGAAGGGTTAGAAGTAGATTTCTTTCTCTTGATCTTTTCCTGCTTTTTCAACAACACTGCTTCTTCATCTTTCTCCTCATCATTCTTTGCCATTTTCTTGAGGACACAATCTTTGGCATAGTGGTTCTTTCCTCCACAATAATAGCATCTCACACCCAAATCTCCTTCAGCTTTAGTTTCCTTCTTTGATTCTTCTGCCTTCGGTTCATCCCTGATCTTTTCAGAACTATAACTTCCCTGCCAATTTCGGTTCTTATTGGTAGGAAATCTTTTCTTGATAAACCTCTTGGGGTTTGACACCATCATAGCATAGTCTTCAGAGGTAAGGTCATAGTCCTCCAAGTTGAGGTCTTCATCTTCCATCACCCCTTTGCTTTTAGACAAAAGAGCCAATGATACCAAGTTAGATACCACATTTTTCTCCTGCAAGACAATCTTTTCTTGGGATTTCAAAATCCCTACCAGCTTCGCCAAAGAGTATGATCTGAATTGCTCATGCGCTTTAACTGTGGACACAACCGCTCTCCACTCAGATCTGAGACCGTTTAAAAAAGTAACCTTTTGTTCAATCAACTTCCTTTCAATATCATGTTTAATCATCTTACTAAGAAGATGATTGAAGCGATCGAATGTTTGAGTTACAGTTTCTTCAGGACTCTGCTTGAATTCACCAAACTCGGATAGGAGCATGGTTTGAATGGAATGCTCAAGATCCTCGTTCGTAGAATACAATTCTTGTAGCCTATCCCATATTTCTTTGGCAGTTGTGCATGAACTCACCAGCCTGAAAGTGTCAGATTGAAGAGCGAATCTGATTAATCTCAATGCTTTAATATTGCACTGAAACTTATCCTTTTTGTCTTGGGCAATATCTTTAACGTCTTTCAATAGATCATTATACTCTTTCAGAGTTTTAATGATCCTTGAAGTTGCTGAATGAGCAAAAGGTCCAGACACGATGGCTTCCCAGATGAGATATCCGTTGTCCTCAGATCCAATAACATAATCTTCAAAGTGATGTGCCCAGACTTCATAATCCTGGGTGTAAAGGATGGGAATCTTCGTCGTTGATCCAATGGTGTTAGAGATGTTAATGGGATTTGATTGTGACTCATCCATGCTTGATCGAGTAACCTGTTTAAAAGATCAGACTTGTAATGTATTAAATTAGGGCAAAACAAATAAATGCTGAGTTACGTCAATTATGGGATGGCGGCTCAATAAATATTGATTAATGTGGAATAACCCTAATCGCAACCTTTTTCACATAAAAGATGTGTATGAATTACACAGCCTCCTGCTATGATACCAATTGATAAGTTATTAAATAAACTTGAAGATCGATTAGATCTTTGTAACAGGAATTATGATGAACACAAAACAATAAACAAGACAAGTATGGATCAAAATATGTCTAATGATTAATTCAAACAATCCTTAGCAGAGCTCGACTAAGAACTTCCGCTGTAGAGGATTTAGGGTTACATAACAATAATAAAACTTCTCTGATCAATCTATTCTCTCGTTACTATCGTTAACCTAAGATGCATGCAAGCACCTATATTTATAATAAACCCTACTATACTCACGGTTGGACAAGCCCAAACCGGAGTTACAAAACTGGACTAACTAGCGAGCCCGAATGACGCAATACTTAACAAAACACGACCCAACACTATGACATGTACTCGCCCTAATGTAGTCTTTACATTAAGCATGATTAGTAGATATCAAGGGAGCCCTGGTAAAGCTCACTGGACTGTAGTAAAGAACATTTTTAAGTACTTGCGGAGGACTAAGGACTGGGTCCTTACCCTCGGTGGGAGTGATGACTTGAGAATGAAAGGATATAGTGACGTCGTCTTTCAAAACGACAAAGATAATTTCCGCTCTCAGTTGGGCTGGGCATTTGCCTTAAATGGAGGATCAGTAACTTGGAAAAGTTCGTAACAGGAGACTGTAGCTGATACAACGTGTGAATCAAAATACATAGCAACAAAAGAAGCGTCGAAGGAGGCAATATGGCTAAAGAACTTCATCGGATACCTTGGAGTTGTACCAGCTATAAAGGGGCCTGTGGAGATTTTCTATGACAACGAGGGTGTGGTCATTTTAGCCAACGAACCAAGGGATCATGGAAGGTCCAAGCACTTCGACAGAAAATATCACTTCAGAAGACATCGAGTAGAAGAAGGAGTCCTTGTAATGAAGGTGGTATCGTCAGAGGAGAACCCATCAGATCTCCTTAAAAAGGAACTGAGTAGGGTTAAGCATTTGCAGCACGCTAGGAGTATCGGGCTGAAAGACAATATTAGTTTTAATTATTAGATAGACATTTAGAAACTTGTAATATCTAAAATGTAATTGATATTTGATGATTGAATAAAAGGTGTTTTATTTATAAGTAAAGATACTATCTTGTGTCAATTATTTACTATACTTTCACTTTTTGCTTGTTTTGACTTCTAGAAGAATAAAATTATTCAAAACTATCCATAGTCAATCATACTTTGGAAGTAGGTTATGAAAGTAGACTATCATGAATGGGTTTTGTTTTATTGTCTATGGTGTTAGATATTGCAAAATTTTGCTACAAATATTCATGAGTTCTCTTGAAATAAGATTTGAGTATTGGACTAAACCCACTCTCACATGAATCACCTCATGGAATTTCTTACAAAAGATTGTGAGACGATAATATCATATAGTCTTCAAATCAAGATATCTGAGTTGTTGATTATGAGTTAGTTGTACATTGATGATTCGAAACTGCATCAGTAACTTGATGTTATAAAACATATTATTGTGTATGATTTAATGAGTAGTTAGTATAAGCATATAAGTGTAATTTTATCTGTTCCTTTTATCCTAAGAGGATTAAAAGAGATATCTTGGGCCACTTGATGATTATGTTTTGAGTTATGTGTGGGGCCTGGTCAGAGCTCTATTGATGTGTTTAATTAAGTTCTATGTCAAACAAATCAGAAATCGGGAAAAAAAATTGTTGGACAATGATTATGACTTTATTCCATGATTTTGTCCACACGGTATCTTCAAGAACAGAGGATTATATGATCCCTTATCTATTGAGTTCAAAAGCGACCTTTTTGAGCTACGATTGCAAATCGAATTTTGAAGTTACATTGGTAGTTATAGTTATTAGACTTATCCAAGTGGGAGACTGTTGGATTAAGCGTCTAAGCCCATAACTTAATTGGTATGTACTTGACCCGATAGTAGCATGGTCTATTTCAATTTGTCTTCATCAGAACAATTTGATAGGATGGATATTTGAAAAGGAGGTTATTTATGAATTATTAATATATTACAAGAAGAATATATTATTTGAGAAATCATACTATTTAAATTAGTATTGATCAAGAATTAATTTGGAATTAATTTATTGATCAAAAAAGATGGATTAAATAAACAAGAATAATATATGCTTGCTTGTACTTACTCATCAAATTACATACAACGATATGTTTTATAACATCCAACTTACTGCGTGTTTACATATAGATCAATGTGCAATCGACTCGCTACTACATTTCACATGTCTACGTCTGAAGAATATAAGATATTATCATCTCATGATCACTCATGATAAAATCCATGAAGTGATTCAAACGAGCGTGGGTTGAATCCTATACTTGAATCTTATTCTAGAAGCACTCATGAACAATGTAGCCACTTTGTCCTAGACAAACTACAAACCCATTCATGACAGTCTTGCCTCAATACCTACTTCAAAGTTTGATTGACTGTGGATGGTTTGAATAACCTAGTTATTCAGGAAGTCAAGACATGCAAAGTGAAACACAATAATCATACTAATCCTATATGGCCCAAAAATTTGAGTCATATTGATTGCTCATTATTCATTATATAATGTTTCGAATAATCAACTTAATACTTCAATTAAAATAATATTTATGCCATGCTCCAAGAATGGAAACTATGCTTGTCTAAACAATAGTTATGCCATGCTCCAAGAATGCACACTATGTTTGTCTATGGTCCTTACTTTGTGAAATAGATCAATTGAAAAACATTTCAGTGATGCTCATTTCAAAATTCCAAATCCTTATTGCAAGTGTAAGAATTCAAAATTCTTGTCACTGCTAGGAATGTTAGATTCTAAACTATCATGCAATGATTCATTTGTAATGTCTAGGTACCAAAAGTCATAGAGACTTGACCGATGATATTAGAAAGTATTTTTTTGGAGATTGTTACAAGAAAATTCCATGGAAATGAAGTCTCAAATTCAAATTACATTCCTTTGAATGTCCTGACTGCATAAAAGTTTCTAACTTTCTCATCTATTCTTTAACTCCCAATATGGACACATTCCATATTTTCCATACGAAAATTGATTATTAATAGACTCCTGTCTATAGTCTATTCATAATAATGTCAATATGGTTCATTTATTACTATATACTTCCAACTTTCCTTAAGCGACCAATCCTTGGCGATCCTTAAATTGTCCTTAACAGTTGCTCAACTACTTTAGTCATGACCGGTTCTAGTCCTTTTCCCTCTTAATGCCCTAGGCAGTTGGAAAAAGCTATAACACGAGAATATTATAACATATGTAATCGATCCTATACTCGAAGAATATTATGAAGAGGTATGCTGCAATCATAACCAAATTTTGAGAACGCAATTAACATTTCCATATATATAATTTACTTATATTGAACCATTCCAACATAACATTCATATATATATATATATATATATATATATATATATATATATATATATATATTTGACTAAAATTTATTAAAATCTCAATCTAATCTTTTGGATTTGAAATGAAGTATGAAATCCTCTCCCCTTAATTATAAAAAAACAATTTTTCAAACCCTGCAACTTGCAATTTGAAACTTTTTTTTTTCTCTAATTAACATTGCTAACTTGCAACACTTTCCATAATAATTATGCTCCCTCTAGCATTATCTTACTAACTAACCAGCATAACACTTATGCTCTCACTAGCTTTGACATGTACTCAAAAATCAGCTGGACTTCTATAAATCAATACTTATTGAATTTCTTACCAAAGTTCAGATTTCTGATACAAGATGCTTTGATAAGACTTTATCTAGACTTCTCAAACACCTTTCCTTAGATAGCTCACATATGTGTCTAAATAATTTTAGAACTTATTGCAATAAGTCTCAAATGTTTAGACTTTTCGCTATTCCTCACAATTCGAATTATGAAAAGCGATACCGTAATCATAATCGAATTTGAGAATGCAAAATACCACAACTGCTATCTCCTTAAAATCTACTTAGTGAAATCGTTTCCTCAACATCATTTTCATGAATCGAAGAGAAACCTTATGAAACTTAGATTTTATGGTGTATGTGTTCATATCCATGTGAATTTGTCATAACCATAATCACAAGACAAGGTTAGTGACAAATCCAAACTCATATGGACTGAACTTGTTCAATATTAATTTCTTGCCACCTAGCAGCACAAGGGCCTACCATTGCTTCCAAGTAGTTATGCAAACAATTGAGAACTCATAAAACTCACATGCATACTCAAATTTAACTAGAATGGGCACATACATAGGAATATGCAACACGATAGGTTACAAAACTCAAGTCGTGTGCTAGTGATAAACAATAGGTTTATTCTTGATTAGTTCTTGAAACCTGTCAAGATCTTTAAGACTCCCACTGCCCTCTTGACATATAAGATTCTCTTGTCATGAATAATTCCTTTGATGGGTTATCAGAATTCTCACACTCCTAAGTGTACACACAACCCTAAATACCTTGGAGCTATGTTTTCTCTATTATACATGCAAATATGAATATTCCAAGGTATTACCCTAACTAGGATACAATATTTTGGTACTTGGGTAATAAAATGGATATAATACATAATTATTGATGTAGCTTGACTCCAAGAAGCTCAAGAGCCTAATGCCTCAAGTGTGACACCTCAAATGGTTCAGACAACATCACCAACGCATGGAATAACCATGAGAAGAAGACACTCATGCACAAATCGGCTAGCCCTCATATATATATATATATATATATATATATATATATATATATATATATATATATATATATATATATCACCAGTGCCAATTTCTTGAGCTAAAGGGGTCCTTATATAATGTTCACATTTGGGTTACACGATGTAACTAATGACTTTACTCATTCCTTATGCTCCATGGGTTTTAACCTCCATGGAGTATCCATGGGTCACCACATGGGTTAAACCCAACATAAGGAATCATGGATCAAAAGTCCACATATATAACAATCAATGATTTACACAATCAAGCCCTATATATTTAATTAGTCTCTTTTGATAACTAAATTAAGTCCAAATTTATTCTTGAGCAATACTAATTAAATAACATGATTTCAAATTAATATATTAGAACTTATAATACATTAATATGTCACAAATGTCCTCTCCTCACAAACGATCAATCCAAATGTTCCGATGCCATGCAACCTAATTGGACCATGTCGAGTCGTGTTAAGTACATATCAATTATAGTTATGGACTTAAACACTAATCCAATAGTCTCCCACTTAGATAAGTCAAAAACTATTATTGCGTATGACTTCAAAAACCAACTGGCAATCGTAGCTCTCAAAAGCTGTTGTCGAACTCTGACCTTGTCGATGAACTCTGACCTTTGTCAACGACTTGTCCATTAGATAAGGGATCATATATTCCTCCATTCTAGATATCATATGGATTGAGACATGGATAATAAATCATTCTCTCTATCCATTTTTGTTTCCCAATTTCTGATATATGATGACCGAATGATTGAACATATCAAATCAGTCCTGGCTTGGCCAAACACTCACATGTATAATCATTAAATCATCAAGGGGCCCACAGATATTGCTTTTATCCCGATGGTAAAAGGAATGGATAAACTTCGACTCATATGGCTTGTTCTACTACTTGTTGAATCAGACAGAAAGGCACGTTTTATAACATCTAGTTACCAATGCGTTTTCGTGCAATCAATGTATAAGTAACCCATATCTCTAGGTTTGAAGAATATAAGATATCATCGTCTCATGATCACTCGTGATAAAATCCATGAAGTGACTTTTTTTCTATAATTAACATTGCTAACTTGCAACACCCAATTGTCCCGGATTGTCAATATGTGACTTCATCTCCAAGATGCGATCACACATAGACCTTGCTTGCCAATAGGGCTAGAGTGACCTTGAACTTGTGGGTTAGGGAGAATAATTGGAGGAGGTGGAGGGGGTGAACTTGCAAGAGATTTGGGAAGATCATAGATGTCTGAAATAGACATCTTTTGGGAGATATTCAAAATAGTTGATCTAAAGTCCTTAATATAACACCCAATATGAAATATTAAGGTTAGGACCCAACACAATACTTTTATAACTTGGAAAAGGGATGCCGTAATCCATGCTATGAAATATTTAAAGTTAGGCGAATGACGATTCACCAATTTCCACCATGAAAAACGAAATAATTTTATTAGGTTTTCATTGGATTTGAAACTCCTAGATCTTTTGGGATTCATTGAAATGTTCAATGGCATGTTTGAATCTCGAGTGTGCCCTTCAGGTTTTGTGACAACCATGCAAATATACTTGGTACCCATAATATTTACCCCTCAATCGATGTGCCGGTTAACCACATGCGCTCGATCGATACTATGATACACATTAAGTTACCATTTGCCTACCTTGTTAAATCAAGCTAGTGTGTCGGTTAAACATATGCACTCCACTAACCGACTTAAGCAAAGTGCAAAGTGTAATTGATAAGTTAAATACTAACTTGAAGATCGTTTAGATCTTTAAAATAGGTAAAATAATAAACGAGTAAACAGCAAGAACACGAAAGTGGATCAAAGATGTCGAATGATTAATCAACAATCCTCAGCAGAGCCTAATAAAGAACTTCTACTGTAGAGGATTTAGGGTTTACAAGAACGATAAAGAAATAAATTTGTGATCTATCGTAATTGCTATCGTCTTCTAAATCGTTAACCTAATATGCATGCAAGCACATTAATTTATACTAAACCCTATCAGCTCACGGTTGGACAGGCCCAAACCGGAGTAACAAAACTTGGACTATTAACCGAGCCCAATGGACGCAATACATCAAAACGCTACGCTACCCAACAATCTCCCCCTTTGCGTCAAATTCGAGCGAGATCACTTCGTCTTCTTGCTTGGGCCTGCAGCGGGAACCTTCTTCTTTACAGTATCAAACAGACGTGAGATAAGCGCGAGGATCGTCTGTCTGAACCGAATGTACCACTGTATCATGTCGTCAAAATACTTGATATCATCTGTTGTATTTTCCTTGCATCTATGGATGATCCCCAACAAATGCTCTAGAGAAGCAGTGGTATAAAGATGTTTATCAGCTAAGGCAAAAAGACATTTCTGTCCTTCACTCGTAGTGAACATGACTGAGTTTCGCCTCGGGTCAATTTTTCCCATCTTCATCTGGTTTAGATCACTGGCCGAGCCAACAGGAGATATCTTCGGTTTCTTCTTGAAGACATTTGCAATCTCCTGATCCATCAGTGCGACCTCCATGATATAGCACACCAGCATCCTCTTGAGATGGTCAATGATCGGACCATATTCAGCTTCGTTGGTCGGAAGGATGTTGTGCAGGATGATCCAATCATGGGGATTGAGGTTCGGTAGATCTGCTAAAGAGATGGCATGTTCGGTTTTTGCAGATCCCCTGAGCACCTTGAACCGAACGTTGATAAACCTCCCTTCAGTGTACGGTTTCAGAACCCGAACGTTGATGATCTTCTGAGCGCTCCAGGTTTGATATTGAGGTTGTGCAGCCTTCAGATAGAATTCAATCAATTCCCGATCAACCTACGGATGAGGATGAGGGAACTCGGCAACGTTGGCGAAGGCATGAAAGATGAACGCCTTTCGGGTCAATGGCATGTCGAATTGAGAGTCGACAGAGTTGAAACAGTCAAATGAGATAACTGGTTCCAGCCATAAGATGCTCGGAGTGTCGATTGCCTCCTTTATCATCCTTTCGAGAGTCCAAGCAGGAAAAAGAGTTTTCCTACTCTCGAGAAGGTCGTGGGCTTCTTTCTTTTTGCATTCACCTTCTTCAGATTCTCTTGCCACACGATCATTATCATCTTCATCATTGCGTCGACTTTTACGTTTCAGCAAGTCGGCAATGGTTTCTTGATCATCTTCCTCTTCATCCTCAGCAAGTTTCTTGCCTTTATCCTTCACACCCGAACCAGAGGCTTGGCCTACAGGAGGAGGTTCGGTTGTGTGAGTTACCTTTGAGGAATGAGGTGGTTGCGATCCAGACTCCTTTTCTCCCACTTGTTTCAGAATGGACACGAAATCGGGTAGCCCTTCAATTTTGCTTAAGAGATCCAGGGCAGGAGAGAGCTTCTCTGCAAGGGTACGCCTCATAGAATGGTTGAGTATGGGATCATGTGCTTCCAGGATGTTGGAAGTGGCTGAGTGGACATCCGAAACACACGTCTTGATGACCTCCCGTTCGGACCGAAGAGTGTCAATTTGTTGTTGAAAATGGGAGAGTTGAGCACTCTTGACCTTTAGGGCAGTGGTCTTCCTTGCCAAAACATCCATTAACGAGTTCTCAGTGGCCAAATCCTCTTGAAGTTTAGAGAGGCGCTCGTCAATAGAGGCAGGGAAGGCAGAGTTGTCGTCTGTCAGAGATTGACGAAGTGTGGCAAAGGACTTCAACTCTGTAGAGACAAACGTGGCCAACCGTTGAACAATTGGTTCCAACGTAGTCTTGGTGGCAGTTGCACTCTCCTGTAAAGACTGTAACAGGGTAAAAGGCATCAGAGAATAGTTTATCAACTTTTTCGGTCGCAACCTCACAGGCTTTCGTTGAGGCATCGATGGCGGCGGTGGCAGAAGCGACAGAATCTTGCTGAGCCCTTGAGAAAGCGTCAACAATCTTCTGAAGGGCAGCTTCAGAGAGGGATGATTGAGAGGTAGAAGAAGAAGCAATGAGCAAGTCGAACTTGTCATGTAGCTCCTTAAGATGCTTCTTTGTGACCGGAGCGTCATCGGTATGAACCCCCGTATCAGATACGTTGGTTGTAACCTTTGTAGTGTATGTAGTCGTTGCATCGGTGAAGATGGGTGGTGGCATTGGGAATGAGGTTTTTGGAATGTGGGTAAAGGGGTTTATGGTGGGAATGGAAGTACGGATTGTTTGAGTAGGAGAGGAAATTAGAGAAGTATGGATTTGCATTTCAAGGGTAGGTGATCTGGGTGGTGTATTGCCTCTTGGAGAGTCGTCAAAATCCGAACTCTCAGCCTCCGACTCACTGGAAGAGGAAGCGATAATCAGCTTTCGCTTTGGTTGTGTCTTTCGCCTCTTCTGCTGCGGGGACTGAGCAGCTTTAATGGGTTTCCTCTTCTTAGGAGAAGGGCCTTTAGCCCCTTTCGCCACCTGTTTTCCTTTGTCTGCCTTTTTGCCTCTCGGAGCAGGCTTATCGGCATCGTGAATCGGTTTTAGCATCTCCGGCGTGAGATCCCTGGGACCAGACCGCTTGAACTCCTTGTAGGTCCTGATGATCCTGCTGTCAACTGGAACATCAGCGTACATGGTTTCCGGAATGGAACCATTGAATGGGAATTTTGAAGCATCTGAGACGATGATCTTTGTGGTATGAAAGGTACCAATCAAATACATCGGTGCACCGGCGACAGTGGGAATGTTGTACTTGTCCATGACCCACTTCGTAATCAGGGTCCAAAACCTAGCCTACGACACCTCAGAATGCCATGAAGAAGAAGATAGACTCTGGATGAGTTGTTGCCAGAGAACAAACCCATAGTCGACATTAATGCCGTTGTAGACACCGTACAAGATGGACAGGAATAGTCGACTGGAGCCATCTGAACCAGAGCTCCTTTCTAAAAGACCCTTGAATAGCACAGTGAACATTCTGTTCCACTGTGGCGGCAAGCACGATTTCTTGAACTTAGCGATGGAAGTAAGCGCCTACGTATACCCCATATTGTAGAACATGTTGAAGAGGTTCCCCATAGGAATTGTCTCTAGATTAACCCTTGTAGGATCAGCTTCAAACCCTAGCAGAGAATAAAAGCGTTGCTTGGAGATAGATGCTTTGTGATGAGAAACATCAAAGAAAATCCGATCGACCACTTTATCGTAATGAGCAGTCGCATAGATCTGCGACAAGAACTCCATTGGAACTGATTCCGCCCTTGAAAGTGCAGGAGCAATCGGCGAATACTTTAAGCACTCGATGATTGGGAACATGTAGGAGTCATATGCGTGAGGGGTTAAGTCGATGATGAGACATTGTTGAGGGCGAATGGGAAGGATGTGAGAATTAGCGTGAACAGAGGATGAATCAGCCATTGTTGAAGAGAGGGAAGAAGATGATGAACAGTTAGGGTTCAGGGAATTCTTGCGCTCTGGGAAATTTGATTGCAGTAAGGAGGTAAATGGTAGATGATGTCGCCTTTTTATACTGGGGTTTTAGGAGAGAGAGAAAGATCTTCCCAAATCTTCTATCGAAATACCAAGAGTTTTCCGGAGTGTGACTGATGCGCGACAGTTGGGGAACCGATGATCACGCATGAGAGAGAGTGTCAGATTCCGAAGAACACGCCTCCCATCAAGCGCCGTTTCTGATAAACCGTTTCAAATTCACACGTGCCCTTTTTGTGCCAGAGAAGAACCGTTTCAAATTCGCACACGCGTCTGCGACGTCAGTTAGAGATTAGACGTTTCAAATTCGCACACGTTCCCTGTTCCGCCGTTTGAAATCAAATCAATTAAACTCCCGCCTAAGTCAGCAACTCTTCATCTTATCCCTTTAAAGTGTAACGGAATCTTTTGAATAATACGCCCACGTGGAATAAAATTGACCACAACTTATAATTAATCACCAATCCAATGAAAAAGCCTATAATTATTAGAACCAGAATTTTGGAAAATCAAAGATTTTTGTGCTAAGGGTGTAAAAGAAAAGAAATAAAGCAATTCTTTTTAGGAAAAATTGTGATGTCAATAAAGACACGAAACAAATGATCCCGGGCACGAATCTCTTCCTTCAAAGTCAAGAGAGACCTTAAAGTGTTAGTGTGGATTCTCGTTGAATAACGATCAAACACTTATTAAGAAGTGTTGAAAGGCTTCTTTTAATTAGGCTTCTTAGGGTGGCTTTAGCTTTGATTCATCATTCCTAATCTTGAAATAAGATAGAAAGTGAACAAAGTACTTGTGAGACCGGTGTAGTCTGTTGAACAAGTAGGTAGGAAATAATGTTAAAGTAGCTTGGAAAATATAAAATCTCAACAAAAAATTAAAAACTGGATCCCAAGGGAAGAAATGTTATGGTGTTTAACAATTTCATAGGAATCACACAAAATGAAATTTTGAGATTTCATGAAGATACGTCCGTCAATTCGTTAGTGAAAACTTGAGCAAATTAATTGTTCACCGTCAATTCAGATTTGGTATTGAATTTTGGGTTTCACTCAGCTCGTAGTGGTACGGAACTAAGATCATAAATGCAGTTTTTGAGTAACCATAAACCTCAGTGGTAATTTCTGAGAGTCTCAAGGGTTACGTTTGTGAAACGAATTTAATGGAGAAATGTAAAAGAGATGGTGCAAGAAATTAAAGTACCTCTGCTGTGAAAAGTAGGATCAAGCAGAAAACTTTTTTCTCATGTGAGAAGAGAGTTAGGTAGCTCACGATTAGAATAAGTGTGGTAGCCTAATTGGAAAGACAAGGTTTGTGTATACCAAGTCATTAAGGCTATTATTCAGAATCTGATGAGGCTTTGGGCACATACAACAGCATGCTTCTAGGGACACTTAACTAATTCATCAATATCCCCATAAACAACCACACAAATAAAATTAAAGACAAAAAGCAAATAAAGAACAAAATATTTTTGGAGATTTTGATATTAGAAGAAAAGAAATATTTTTGGTTTGGATTCTAGTTTAGGTTTTTGGATTTTGGGAAGATTTTGATTTGTTTCGACCGATGAAACCTTCGATTTTCCTTTTAGATCTGTTGAAGATTTAGGATTTTGAGAGCGAACAGAATAGAATTTAGAATGTGGTTGAGAGGAATTAGAAGAATCAGAAGAATTAAAACGAGAGAATTTAGAACGAGAGAATTTAGACTGAGATGATTTCTTGACTTGAGATTCTAGGTGACCCTTTTGTTTTTGATCATTAGTGGGACCGAACCTAGAATTTTGGTCGCTTTTGCTCTCTGAACCGAACCTTTGCTTTCGGTAGATAGTGTTCTCTGAACCAAACCTTTCGGTTGATATTGTTCTCTGAACCGAACCTTTGTTTTCGGTTGTCAAATTTTTCAGAACCGAATGTATCCTTTCGGTTGTTTTGACTTTCTTGTGACCTTACAATGTTTTTCTCTGACTTTAAATTTCTGTCACGATAAGAGAAATAGGCGTTTTGAGATTGCCAAAACTGTTTTCTTTTAGAGAGATTCTTCTTGTATCTCTGATTCCTTTGCTGTTTTTGATTTCTCACCTACTTCGGCTGATGATGGATATTCGCTTTTGGTTTTTGCTTTTCGTCAGCTGGTTCACTTTGAACTGATGATGTTTCGCTTAAAGGAGTGACTTCTTTTGCAGGAATTCCTTTTTCTTCAGGAACATCTTTTGTACCACTAGTACTTGGTACGTCGAAGCTATCAGGCTTGTTCAAAGGTTCTGGCACACATCTGCCTTTGGTTTTCCATGATGTCCTTTCTGACAGACCAACTATTTCGTCAGCATTGTCGATAGGAGCTGACCAGAAGAACTCATCGCAGCCATCAACATTATCTTCGTTTACAATGACTGTGAGTGCGGTTGTCTGATGTTCGGTTACACCTGTGACCTTATACACCTGATTTGGAGTGGTTCTAACCTTTTGGTATACTACAACCTTTTCTTCAAGGATCGGGGACTTTTTTTGGGACAAACGAGCAAACTCCACAGAATTTTCTGAAATAAGATTCTTGTGGTTTTTGGGTTCGCTCTTCACAAACTCTGAACAGTCAACTACGTCCTCTTCAGAGATTTCACTCATATCATCGTCCTCATTAAGCTTAGATGCATTTTCAACATCAATTTTATTTTCTGAGCTCAAGTTGGTACTCATTGAGTCAAACTTTTGTATGGTTTCGGTCCTTAGTTTTAGTTTATCATTTACATCCAAAAGGTTTTTCAGCATATCCTTATGGTCCTTGGACTTTATGAAAGATTCGATTTTGTCTAGACCATACATATATGTCGGATTAACATCCTCAGACGAAACAACACTTTCACAATTAGATGCTTCAGCATCAATTTCATCCTCCTTAAACACAAGGAAAGGCAAAATCATGCGATGAATTTTCTGCCCTATTTCACAGTCCAAATGAAGCTGAGTGATATTAGTATAAAGACGCTTAGCAATTAAACAAAAGACATTTATCTGTTTTAAAAGTTTTAAATTGTCTCTTTGTAAATAAATGTTTTCGTCCTTGGTTTTGATTAACTCCGACTCCTTCAGTTCGATCCACATCCTCCGTTCCTCACTCTTTGAAGACACCCTGCTTATTTGGTCAGTTAGGTTAGAATTGGTGACTCGTGTTTGAGTTAAACTGCTGTCTAGATGAGAGATTCTTGAATTAACATTTTTTAATTCTTTTTCATATGAACTTTGTGGGACTTTTAATGCAATAAAAACGGATTGTACCTTCTTGATTAATTCATCAAGTTCGTTGAACTGCACGCTGAGCGGTTTTGCTGTGAAGCACAAGTCCTCTCGCTCCTTTGTGTCTTCATTCCCACCATCTGTGTTGTATCCCCTCATCTGAGATACATCTGACACCATCAAACACTTGCCACCACTCCCTTCATCTTTCGCAACAAAAGCCTTTCCATGAGAAGGCTTCCTTACTTCATCATCCTCAGAGTCGGTTGACCAAACCTCCACGCCACCGAACTCATCATCCGCTACCGAACCCTGCAGAATTAAAGCATTCATAGAAGGGTTAGAAGTAGATTTCTTTCTCTTGATCTTTTCCTGCTTTTTCAACAACACTGCTTCTTCATCTTTCTCCTCATCATTCTTTGCCATTTTCTTGAGGACACAATCTTTGGCATAGTGGTTCTTTCCTCCATAATAATAGCAGCTCACACCCGAATCTCCTTCAGCTTTAGGTTCCTTCTTTGATTCTTCTTCCTTCGGTTCATCCCTGATCTTTTCAGAACTATAACTTCCCTGCCAATTTCGGTTCTTATTGGTAGGAAATCTTTTCTTGATAAACCTCTTGGTGTTTGACACCATCATAGCATAGTCTTCAGAGGTAAGGTCATAGTCCTCCAAGTTGAGGTCTTCATCTTCCATCACCCCTTTGCTTTTAGACAAAAGAGCCAATGATACCAAGTTAGATACCACATTTTTCTCCTGCAAGACAATCTTTTCTTGGGATTTCAAAATCCCTACCAGCTTCGCCAAAGAGTATGATCTGAATTGCTCATGCGCTTTAACTGTGGACACAACCGCTCTCCACTCAGATCTGAGACCGTTTAAAAAAGTAACCTTTTGTTCAATCAACTTCCTTTCAATATCATGTTTAATCATCTTACTAAGAAGATGATTGAAGCGATCGAATGTTTGAGTTACAGTTTCTTCAGGACTCTGCTTGAATTCACCAAACTCGGATAGGAGCATGGTTTGAATGGAATGCTCAAGATCCTCGTCCGTAGAATACAATTCTTGTAGCCTATCCCATATTTCTTTGGCAGTTGTGCATGAACTCACCAGCCTGAAAGTGTCAGATTGAAGAGCGAATCTGATTAATCTCAATGCTTTAATATTGCACTGAAACTTATCCTTTTTGTCTTGGGCAATATCTTTAACGTCTTTCAATAGATCATTATACTCTTTCAGAGTTTTAATGATCCTTGAAGTTGCTGAATGAGCAAAAGGTCCAGACACGATGGCTTCCCAGATGAGATATCCGTTGTCCTCAGATCCAATAACATAATCTTCAAAGTGATGTGCCCAGACTTCATAATCCTGGGTGTAAAGGATGGGAATCTTCGTCGTTGATCCAATGGTGTTAGAGATGTTAATGGGATTTGATTGTGACTCATCCATGCTTGATCGAGTAACCTGTTTAAAAGATCAGACTTGTAATGTATTAAATTAGGGCAAAACAAATAAATGCTGAGTTACGTCAATTATGGGATGGCGGCTCAATAAATATTGATTAATGTGGAATAACCCTAATCGCAACCTTTTTCACATAAAAGATGTGTATGAATTACACAGCCTCCTGCTATGATACCAATTGATAAGTTATTAAATAAACTTGAAGATCGATTAGATCTTTGTAACAGGAATTATGATGAACACAAAACAATAAACAAGACAAGTATGGATCAAAATATGTCTAATGATTAAATCAAACAATCCTCAGCAGAGCTCGACTAAGAACTTCCGTTGTAGAGGATTTAGGGTTACATAACAATAATAAAACTTCTCTGATCAATCTATTCTCTCGTTACTATCGTTAACCTAAGATGCATGCAAGCACCTATATTTATAATAAACCCTACTATACTCACGGTTGGACAGGCCCAAACCGGAGTTACAAAACTGGACTAACTAGCGAGCCCGATGACGCAATACTTAACAAAACACGACCCAACACTATGACATGTACTCGCCCTAATGTAGTCTTTACATTAAGCATGATTAGTAGATATCAAGGGAGCCCTGGTAAAGGTCACTGGACTGCAGTAAAGAACATTTTTAAGTACCTGCGGAGGACTAAGGACTGGGTCCTTACCCTCGGTGGGAGTGATGACTTGAGAATGAAAGGATATAGTGACGTCGTCTTTCAAAACGACAAAGATAATTTCCGCTCTCAGTTAGGTTGGGCATTTGCCTTAAATGGAGGATCAGTAACTTGGAAAAGTTCGTAACAGGAGATTGTAGCTGATACAACGTGTGAATCAAAATACATAGCAACAAGAGAAGCGTCGAAGGAGGCAATATGGCTAAAGAACTTCATCGGATACCTTGGAGTTGTACCAGCTATAAAGGGGCCTGTGGAGATTTTCTATGACAACGAGGGTGTGGTCATTTTAGCCAACGAACCAAGGGATCATGGAAGGTCCAAGCACTTCGACAGAAAATATCACTTCAGAAGACATCGAGTAGAAGAAGGAGTCCTTGTAATGAAGGTGGTATCGTCAGAGGAGAACCCATCAGATCTCCTTAAAAAGGAACTGAGTAGGATTAAGCATTTGCAGCACGCTAGGAGTATCGGGCTGAAAGACAATATTAGTTTTAATTATTAGATAGACATTTTAAAACTTGTAATATCTAAAATGTAATTGATATTTGATGATTGAATAAAAGGTGTTTTATTTATAAGTAAAGATACTATCTTGTGTCAATTATTTACTATACTTTCACTTTTTGCATGTTTTGACTTCTAGAAGAATAAAATTATTCAAAACTATCCATAGTCAATCATACTTTGGAAGTAGGTTATGAAAGTAGACTATCATGAATGGGTTTTTTTTATTGTCTATGGTGTTAGATATTGCAAAATTTTGCTACAAATATTCATGAGTTCTCTTGAAATAAGATTTGAGTATTGGACTAAACCCACTCTCACATGAATCACCTCATGGAATTTCTCACAAAAGATTGTGAGACGATAATATCATATAGTCTTCAAATCAAGATATCTGAGTTGTTGATTATGAGTTAGTTGTACATTGATGATTCGAAACTGCATCAGTAACTTGATGTTATAAAACATATTATTGTGTATGATTTAATGAGTAGTTAGTATAAGCATATAAGTGTAATTTTATCTGTTCCTTTTATCCTAAGAGGATTAAAAGAGATATCTTGGGCCACTTGATGATTATGTTTTGAGTTATGTGTGGGGCCCGGTCAGAGCTCTATTGATGTGTTTAATTAAGTTCTATGTCAAACAAATCAGAAATCGGGAAAAAAATTTGTTGGACAATGATTATGACTTTATTCCATGATTTTGTCCACATGGTATCTTCAAGAACAGAGGATTATATGATCCCTTATCTATTGAGTTCAAAAGCGACCTTTTTGAGCTACGATTGCAAATCGAATTTTGAAGTTACATTGGTAGTTATAGTTATTAGACTTATCCAAGTGGGAGACTGTTGGATTAAGCGTCTAAGCCCATAACTTAATTGGTATGTACTTGACCCAATAGTAGCATGGTCTATTTCAATTTGTCTTCATCAGAACAATTTGATAGGATGGATATTTGAAAAGGAGGTTATTTATGAATTATTAATATATTACAAGAAGAATATATTATTTGAGAAATCATACTATTTAAATTAGTATTGATCAAGAATTAATTTGTAATTAATTTATTGATCAAAAGAGATGGATTAAATAAACAAGAATAATATATGCTTGCTTGTACTTACTCATCAAATTACATACAACGATATGTTTTATAACATCCATGTTACTGGTGTGTTTACATATATATCAATGTGCAATCGACTCGCTACTACATTTCACATGTCTACGTCTGAAGAATATAAGATATTATCATCTCATGATCACTCATGATAAAATCCATGAAGTGATTCAAACGAGCGTGGGTTGAATCCTATACTTGAATCTTATTCTAGAAGCACTCATGAACAATGTAGCCACTTTGTCCTAGACAAACTACAAACCCATTCATGACAGTCTTGCCTCAATACCTACTTCAAAGTTTGATTGACTGTGGATGGTTTGAATAACCTAGTTATTCGGGAAGTCAAGACATGCAAAGTGAAACACAATAATCATACTAATCCTATATGGCCCAAAAATTTGAGTCATATTGATTACTCATTATTCATTATATAATGTTTCGAATAATCAACTTAATACTTCAATTAAAATAATATTTATGCCATGCTCCAAGAATGGAAACTATGCTTGTCTAAACAATAGTTATGCCATGCTCCAAGAATGCACACTATGTTTGTCTATGGTCCTTACTTTGTGAAATAGATCAATTGAAAAACATTTCAGTGATGCTCATTTCAAAATTCCAAATCCTTATTGCAAGTGTAAGAATTCAAAATTCTTGTCACTGCTAGGAATGTTAGATTCTAAACTATCATGCAATGATTCATTTGTAATGTCTAGGTACAAAAAGTCATAGAGACTTGACCGATGATATTAGAAAGTATTTTTTTGGAGATTGTTACAAGAAAATTCCATGGAAATGAAGTCTCAAATTCAAATTACATTCCTTTGAATGTCCTGACTGCATAAAAGTTTCTAACTTTCTCATCTATTCTTTAACTCCCAATATGGACACATTCCATATTTTCCATACGAAAATTGATTATTAATAGACTCCTGTCTATAGTCTATTCATAATAATGTCAATATGGTTCATTTATTACTATATACTTCCAACTTTCCTTAAGCGACCAATCCTTGGCGATCCTTAAATTGTCCTTAACAGTTGCTCAACTACTTTAGTCATGACCGGTTCTAGTCCTTTTCCCTCTTAATGCCCTAGGCAGTTGGAAAAAGCTATAACACGAGAATATTATAACATATGTAATCGATCTTATACTCGAAGAATATTATGAAGAGGTATGCTGCAATCATAACCAAATTTTGAGAACGCAAAAATCAGCTGGACTTCTATAAATCAATACTTATTGAATTTCTTACCAAAGTTCGATTTCTGATACAAGATGCTTTGATAAGACTTTATCTAGACTTCTCAAACACCTTTCCTTAGATAGCTCACATATGTGTCTAAATAATTTTAGAACTTATTACAATAAGTCTCAAATGTTTAGACATTTCGCCATTCCTCACAATTCGAATTATGAAAAGCGATACCGTAATCATAATCGAATTTGAGAATGCAAAATACCACAACTGCTATCTCCTTAAAATCTACTTAGTGAAATCGTTTCCTCAACATCATTTTCATGAATCGAAGAGAAACCTTATGAAACTTAGATTTTATGGTGTATGTGTTCATATCCATGTGAATTTGTCATAACCATAATCATAAGACAAGGTTAGTGACAAATCCAAACTCATATGGACTGAACTTGTTTAATATTAATTTCTTGCCACCTGGCAGCACAAGGGCCTACCATTGCTTCCAAGTAGTTATGCAAACAATTGAGAACTCATAAAACTCACATGCATACTCAAATTTAACTAGAATGGGCACATACATAGGAATATGCAACACGATAGGTTACAAAACTCAAGTCGTGTGCTAGTGATAAATAATAGGTTTATTCTTGATTAGTTCTTGAAACCTGTCAAGATCTTTAAGACTCCCACTGCCCTCTTGACATATAAGATTCTCTTGTCATGAATAATTCCTTTGATGGGTTATCAGAATTCTCACACTCCTAAGTGTACACACAACCCTAAATACCTTGGAGCTATGTTTTCTCTATTATACATGCAAATATGAATATTCCAAGGTATTACCCTAACTAGCATACAATATTTTGGTACTTGGGTAATAAAATGGATATAATACATAATTATTGATGTAGCTTGACTCCAAGAAGCTCAAGAGCCTAATGCCTCAAGTGTGACACCTCAAATGGTTCACACAACATCACCAATGCATGGAATAACCATGAGAAGAAGACACTCATGCACAAATCGGCTAGCCCTCATATATATATATATATATATATATATATATATATATATATATATATATATATATATATATATCACCAGTGCCAATTTCTTGAGCTAAAGGGGTCCTTATATAATGTTCACATTTGGGTTACACGATGTAACTAATGACTTTACTCATTCCTTATGCTCCATGGGTTTTAACCTCCATGGAGTATCCATGGGTCACCACATGGGTTAAACCCAACATAAGGAATCATGGATCAAAAGTCCACATATATAACAATCAATGATTTACACAATCAAGCCCTATATATTTAATTAGTCTCTTTTGATAACTAAATTAAGTCCAAATTTATTCTTGAGCAATACTAATTAAATAACATGATTTCAAATTAATATATTAGAACTTATAATACATTAATATGTCACAAATGTCCTCTCCTCACAAACGATCAATCCAAATGTTCCGATGCCATGCAACCTAATTGGACCATGTCGAGTCGTGTTAAGTACATATCAATTATAGTTATGGACTTAAACACTAATCCAACAGTCTCCCACTTAGATAAGTCAAAAACTATTATTGCGTATGACTTCAAAAACCAACTGGCAATCGTAGCTCTCAAAAGCTGTTGTCGAACTCTGACCTTGTCGATGAACTCTGACCTTTGTCAACGACTTGTCCATTAGATAAGGGATCATATATTCCTCCATTCTAGATATCATATGGATTGAGACATGGATAATAAATCATTCTCTCTATCCATTTTTGTTTCCCGATTTCTGATATATGATGACCGAATGATTGAACATATCAAATCAGTCCTGGCTTGGCCAAACACTCACATGTATAATCATTAAATCATCAAGGGGCCCACAGATATTGCTTTTATCCCGATGGTAAAAGGAATGGATAAACTTCGACTCATATGGCTTGTTCTACTACTTGTTGAATCAGACAGAAAGGCACGTTTTATAACATCTAGTTACCAATGCGTTTTCGTGCAATCAATGTATAAGTAACCCATATCTCTAGGTTTGAAGAATATAAGATATCATCGTCTCATGATCACTCGTGATAAAATCCATGAAGTGATTCGAATGAGCATAGGTTGAATCCATTACTCAGAACTTATGAGCACTCATAAGTGTTGTAGCACCACTTTGTCCAACATCTTAGACTTCTACAAGCCAACCCATGACAATATTGATTCATATCTACTTCCAACATATGAGCGACTATGGATGGTTTGAATAACTTAGTCATTCATGAAGAACGACCTAGTTATTTTGGAAGTCGGAACATGCAAAGTGAAACACAAGAATAATCAAATCCAATATGGTCTAAGAACTTATGAATATAAATAAAACACTTTTTATTTATCACCATATTGATTAGCCGTCATTCATTGCATACTGTTTAAAACTATCAACTTTATACAATAGATGTCCCATGCACCAAGCATGTACACTATGTTTATCTAAACACTAGTCATGCCATACACCAAGTATGCACACTATGATTTTTTTATGTTATTTACTTTGTGAAATAGATCGATTGAACATAATTCTAATGATTCTGATATCACAATCCCTATTCCTTACCGTAAATGCAAGAACTCCAAATTCCTGTCATTTAACTAAATCTGTTAGATTATATACTTATATACATTGGCCCTCTTGTAATGATTATGCACAAAGTCACAAAGACTTGTCATCATACATTACACAGTATTCCAATGGAGATCAACTCCATGGAAACATCTTTCTTACATTAATTTTTTCTAATCTTGCACAAATTGAATAACTTCCATTTATTGAAACATTTCCATGTTCCCATTTCGACTATCACTTCTGAACAAGAGTTTCCTTTTTTTTAGAATATGCCAATATGGTCCTTCCAAAATTAACATTATACTTCCAACTGTCCCTGAGCAACCAATATTTGGTAAACCTTAGATTGTCTTCGATAATTGCTTAATCATTTTAGTCATATCTAGTTCTAGTAGTTTTTCCTTCTTCATGCATTGGGCATTTGGAAAAATTTAGAAAAGATGAATATTATAGCACATGCAATCGATCCTATATCCGAAGCATATTGGACACGATTCATAGAGACATGATACTAGACCAGCCTTTTGCTATAATATTTCTATTTATATTTGCGAAGTTTTCATAATTCAGATTTTGAAAAGGGATACCGTAATCATAATCAAATTTTAGAACTGAAATAATGTACCCATATATAGAATTTCCTTATGTTGAGCCATTCCAACATGACATTCATATATATACTTGACTAAATTTGATTAAAATCTCACGATCTAAGCTTATAGATTTGAGATGAAGTATAATTTCCTCTCCCTTAATTATAGCATAACAACTTTTCTACCCCTGCAACTTCACGAATTGAAACTTTTTTTTCTATAATTAACATTGCTAACTTGCAACACCCAACTGTCCCGGATTGTCAATATGTGACTTCATCTCCAAGATGCGATCACACATAGACCTTGCTTGCCAATAGGGCTAGAGTGACCTTGAACTTGTGGGTTAGGGAGAATAATTGGAGGAGGTGGAGGGAGTGAACTTGCAAGAGATTTGGGAAGATCATAGATGTCTGAAATAGACATCTTTTGGGAGATATTCAAAATAGTTGATCTAAAGTCCTTAATATAACACCCAATATGAAATATTAAGGTTAGGACCCAACACAATACTTTTATAACTTGGAAAAGGGATGTCGTAATCCATGCTATGAAATATTTAAAGTTAGGCGAATGACGATTCACCAATTTCCACCATGAAAAACAAAATAATTTTATTAGGTTTTAATTGGATTTGAAACTCCTAGATCTTTTGGGATTCATTGAAATGTTCAATGGCATGTTTGAATCTCGAGTGTGCCCTTCAGGTTTTGTGACAACCATGCAAATATACTTGGTACCCATAATATTTACCCCTCAATCGACGTGCCGGTTAACCACATGCACTCGATCGATACTATGATACACATTAAGTTACCATTTGCCTACCTTGTTAAATCAAGCTAGTGTGTCGGTTAACCATATGCACTCCACTAACCGACTTAAGCAAAGTGCAAAGTGTAATTGATAAGTTAAATACTAACTTGAAGATCGTTTAGATCTTTAAAATAGGTAAAATAATAAACGAGTAAACAGCAAGAACACGAAAGTGGATCAAAGATGTCGAATGATTAATCAACAATCCTCAGCAGAGCCTAATAAAGAACTTCTACTGTAGAGGATTTAGGGTTTACAAGAACGAGAAAGAAATAAATATGTGATCTATCGTAATTGCTATCGTCTTCTAAATCGTTAACCTAATATGCATGCAAGCACATTAATTTATACTAAACCCTATCAGCTCACGGTTGGACAGGCCCAAACCGGAGTAACAAAACTTGGACTATTAACCGAGCCCAATGGACGCAATACATCAAAACGCTACGCTCCCCAACAATCTCCCCCTTTACGTCAAATTCGAGCGAGATCACTTCGTCTTCTTGCTTGGGCCTGCAGCGGGAACCTTCTTCTTTACAGTATCAAACAGACGTGAGATAAGCGCGAGGATCGTCTGTCTGAACCGAATGTACCACTATATCATGTCGTCAAAATACTTGATATCATCTGTTGTATTTTCCTTGCATCTATGGATGATCCCCAACAAATGCTCTAGACAAGCAGTGGTATAAAGATGTTTATCAGCTATGGCAAAGAGACATTTCTGTCCTTCACTCGTAGTGAACATGACTGAGTTTCGCCTCGGGTCAATTTTTCCCATCTTCATCTGGTTTAGATCACTGGCCGAGCCAACAGGAGATATCTTCGGTTTCTTCTTGAAGACATTTGCAATCTCCTGATCCATCAGTGCGACCTCCATGATATAGCACACCAGCATCCTCTTGAGATGGTCAATGATCGGACCATATTCAGCTTCGTTGGTCGGAAGGATGTTGTGCAGGATGATCCAATCATGGGGATTGAGGTTCGGTAGATCTGCTAAAGAGATGGCATGTTCGGTTTTTGCAGATCCCCTGAGCACCTTGAACCGAACGTTGATAAACCTCCCTTCAGTGTACGGTTTCAGAACCCGAACGTTGATGATCTTCTGAGCGCTCCAGGTTTGATATTGAGGTTGAGCAGCCTTCAGATAGAATTCAATCAATTCCCGATCAACCTACGAATGAGGATGAGGGAACTCGGCAACGTTGGCGAAGGCATGAAAGATGAACGCCTTTCGGGTCAATGGCATGTCGAATTGAGAGTCGACAGAGTTGAAACAGTCAAATGAGATAACTGGTTCCAGCCATAAGATGCTCAGAGTGTCGATTGCCTCCTTTATCATCCTTTCGAGAGTCCAAGCAGGAAAAAGAGTTTTCCTACTCTCGAGAAGGTCGTGGGCTTCTTTCTTTTTGCATTCACCTTCTTCAGATTCTCTTGCCACACGATCATTATCATCTTCATCATTGCGTCGACTTTTACGTTTCAGCAAGTCGGCAATGGTTTCTTGATCATCTTCCTCTTCATCCTCAGCAAGTTTCTTGCCTTTATCCTTCACACCCGAACCAGAGGCTTGGCCTACAGGAGGAGGTTCGGTTGTGTGAGTTACCTTTGAGGAATGAGGTGGTTGCGATCCAGACTCCTTTTCTCCCACTTGTTTCGGAATGGACACGAAATCGGGTAGCCCTTCAATTTTGCTTAAGAGATCTAGGGCAGGAGTGAGCTTCTCTGCAAGGGTACGCCTCACAGAATGGTTGAGTATGGGATCATGTGCTTCCAGGATGTTGGATATGGCTGAGTGGACATCCGAAACACACATCTTGATGACCTCCTGTTCGGACCGAAGAGTGTCAATTTGTTATTGAGAATGGGAGAGTTGAGCACTCTTGACCTTTAGGGCAGTGGTCTTCCTTGCCAAAACATCCATTAACGAGTTCTCAGCGGCCAAATCCTCTTGAAGTTTAGAGAGGCGCTCGTCAATAGAGGCAGGGAAGGCAGAGTTGTCATCTGTCAGAGATTGACGAAGTGTGGCAAAGGACTTCAACTCTGTAGAGACAAACGTGGCCAACCGTTGAACAATTGGTTCCAACGTAGTCTTGGTGGCAATTGCACTCTCCTGTAAAGACTGTAACAGGGTAGAGGCATCAGAGAATAGTTTATCGACTTTTTCGGTCGCAACCTCACAGGCTTTCGTTGAGGCGTCGATGGCGGCGGTGGCAGAAGCGACAGAATCTTGCTGAGCCCTTGAGAAATCGTCAACAATCTTCTGAAGGGCAGCTTCAGAGAGGGATGATTGAGAGGTAGAAGAAGAAGCAATGAGCAAGTCGAACTTGTCATGTAGCTCCTTAAGATGCTTCTTTGTGACCGGAGCGTCATCGGTATGAACCCCCGTGTCAGATACGTTGGTTGTAACCTTTGCAGTGTATGTTGTCGTTGCATCGGTGAAGATGGGTGGTGGCATTGGGAATGAGGTTTTTGGAATGTGGGTAAAGGGGTTTATGGTGGGAATGGAAGTAGGGATTGTTTGAGTAGGAGAGGAAATTAGAGAAGTATGGATTTGCATTTCAGGGGTAGGTGATCTGGGTGGTGTATTGCCTCTTGGAGGTGTGTTGCCTCTTGGAGAGTCATCAAAATCCGAACTCTCACCCTCCGACTCACTGGAAGAGGAAGCGATAATCAGCTTTCGCTTTGGTTGTGTCTTTCGCCTCTTCTGCTGCGGGGACTGAGCAGCTTTAATGGGTTTCCTCTTCTTAGGAGAAGGGCCTTTAGCCCCTTTCGCCACCTGTTTTCCTTTGTCTGCCTTTTTGCCTCTCGGAGCAGGCTTATCGGCATCGTGAATCGGTTTTAGCATCTCCGGCGTGAGATCCCTGGGACCAGACCGCTTGAACTCCTTGTAGGTCCGGATGATCCTGCTGTCAACTGGAACATCAGCGTACATGGTTTCCGGAATGGAACCATTGAATGGGAATTTTGAAGCATCTGAGACGATGATCTTCGTGGTATGAAAGGTACCAATCAAAGACATCGGTGCACCGGCGACAGTGGGAATGCTGTACTTGTCCATGACCCACTTCGTAATCAGGGTCCAAAACCTAGCCTACGACACCTCAGAATGCCGTGAAGAAGAAGATAGACTCTGGATGAGTTGTTGCCAGAGAACAAACCCATAGTCGACATTAATGCCGTTGTAGACACCGTACAAGATGGACAGGAATAGTCGACTGGAGCCATCTGAACCAGAGCTCCTTTCTAAAAGACCCTTGAATAGCACAGTGAACATTCTGTTCCACTGTGGAGGCAAGCACGATTTCTTGAACTTACCGACGGAAGTAAGCGCCTACGTATACCCCATATTGTAGAACATGTTGAAGAGGTTCCCCATAGGAATTGTCTCTGGATTAACCCTTGTAGGATCAGCTTCAAACCCTAGCAGAGAACAAAAGCGTTGCTTGGAGATAGATGCTTTGTGATGAGAAACATCAAAGAAAATCCGATCGACCACTTTATCGTAATGAGCAGTCGCATAGATCTGCGACAAGAACTCCATTGGCACTGATTCCGCCCTTGAAAGTGCAGGAGCAATCGGCGAATACTTTAATCACTCGATGATTGGGAACATGTAGGAGTCATATGCGTGAGGGGTTAAGTCGATGATGAGACATTGTTGAGGGCGAATGGGAAGGATGTGAGAAGTAGCGTGAACAGAGGATGAATCAGCCATTGTTGAAGAGAGGGAAGAAGATGATGAACAGTTAGGGTTCAGGGAATTCTTGCGCTCTGGGAAATTTGATTGCAGTAAGGAGGTAAATGGTAGATGATGTCGCCTTTTTATACTGGGGTTTTAGGAGAGAGAGAAAGATCTTCCCAAATCTTCTATCGAAATACCAAGAGTTTTCCAGAGTGTGACTGATGCGCGACAGTTGGGGAACCGATGATCACGCATGAGAGAGAGTGTCAGATTCTGAAGAACACGCCTCCCATCAAGCGCCGTTTCTGATAAACCGTTTCAAATTCACACGTGCCCTTTTTGTGCCAGAGAAGAACCGTTTCAAATTCGCACTCGCGTCTGCGACGTCAGTTAGAGATTAGACGTTTCAAATTCGCACACGTTCCCTGTTCCGCCGTTTGAAATCAAATCAATTAAACTCCCGCCTGTGTCAGCAACTCTTCATCTTATCCCTTTAAAGTGTAACGACATCTTTTGAATAATACGCCCACGTGGAATAAAATTGACCACAACTTATAATTAATCACCAATCCAATGAAAAAGCCTATAATTATTAGAACCAGAATTTTGGAAAATCAAAGATTTTTGTGCTAAGGGTGTAAAAGAAAAGAAATAAAGCAATTCTTTTTAGGAAAAATTGTGATGTCAATAAAGACACGAAACAAATGATCCCGGGCACGAATCTCTTCCTTCAAAGTCAAGAGAGACCTTAAAGTGTTAGTGTGGATTCTCGTTGAATAACGATCAAACACTTATTAAGAACTGTTGAAAGGCTTCTTTTAATTAGGCTTCTTAGGGTGGCTTTAGCTTTGATTCATCAGTCCTAATCTTGAAATAATATAGAAAGTGAATAAAGTACTTGTGAGACCGGTGTAGTCTGTTGAACAAGTAGGTAGGAAATAATGTTAAAGTGGCTTGGAAAAAATAAAATCTCAACAAAAAATTAAAAACTGGATCCCAAGGGAAGAAATGTTATGGTGTTTAACAATTTCATAGGAATCACACAAAACAAAATTTTGAGATTTCATGAAGATACGTCCGTCAATTTGTTAGTGAAAACTTGAGCAAATTAATTGTTCACCGTCAATTCAGATTTGGTATTGAATTTTGGGTTTCACTCAGCTCGTAGTGGCACGAAACTAAGATCATAAATGCAGTTTTTGAGTAACCATAAACCTCAGTGGTAATTTCTGAGAGTCTCAAGGGTTACGTTTGTGAAACGAATTTAATGGAGAAATGTAAAAGAGATGGTGCAAGAAATTAAAGTACCTCTGCTGTGAAAAGTAGGATCAAGCAGAAAACTCTTATCTCATGTGAGAAGAGAGTTAGGTAGCTCACGATTAGAATAAGTGTGGTAGCCTAATTGGAAAGACAAGGTTTGTGTATACCAAGTCATTAAGGCTATTATTCAGAATCTGATGAGGCTTTGGGCACATACAACAGCATGCTTCTAGGGACACTTAACTAATTCATCAATATCCCCATAAACAACCACACAAATAAAATTAAAGACAAAAAGCAAATAAAGAACAAAATATTTTTGGAGATTTTGATATTAGAAGAAAAGAAATATTTTTGGAATTTTTGATATATTAGAAAGATAAATGATAAAAAAAAATTGAGAAAGAAAATAAAAAGATATAAAAAACTTTGAAAACAAACTTTGGAACCAAACCCGAGCGTTCGGTTGATTTCGGTTGTGAAAAATTTTGAAAAACCGAACCCGAGCGTTCGGTTGGTTTCGGTTTTGAAAGATTTTGGAAAACCGAACCCGAACCTTCGGTTGATTTCGGTTTTGAAAAATTTTGGAAAACCGAACCTGAGCGTTCGGTTGGTTTCGGTTTTGAAAATTTTTGGAAAACCGAACCCGAACCTTCGGTTGATTTCGGTTTTGAAAAATTTTGGAAAACCGAACCTCAACCTTCGGTTGATTTCGGTTTCAAAAAATTTTGGAAAACCGAACCCGATCGTTCGGTTGGTTTCAGTTACCGAAGAAATAAGATTTTCAAAAAGGAAATGCTTTTGACAATAAAGAAATGAAATAGAAACACTTATACATGAAATTTACAACCAAGAAAACCACCTTTGATTGATGAGCGAAGTGCAGATTATCTAACCGAACCCGAGTGTTCGGTTCATTTCGGTACATGAGTACAAAAACCAAACCCGAACGTTCGGTCTATTTCGCTTCTTACTTGTGAGTTTGAGAGGTAGTTTGTGGTACTGACTCTGATTCCATCATACCTAGCCCTTGTAGAATTTTGTTGAATGAGGCTTCAGGAAGAGCTTTCGTAAAGACATCAGCCAGTTGATCAGTGGTTCTAACAAAGTGAATTTCAACGTTTCCATCTTGCACATGATCTTTGATGAAGTGATACCTCAGTGCTATGTGCTTAGTTTTGGAGTGTTGCACTGGGTTATGACAGATCCTAATTGCACTTTCATAGTCACAATACAGTGGGATCTTTTTCATATTGAGTCCATAGTCTCGGAGTTGACTCTGGATCCAAATCACTTGATAGGTACAGGATGCAGCTGCAATGTATTCTGCTTCAGCTGTAGACAAAGACACACACATTTGTTTCTTTGATTGCCAGCTAACCAACTTCCCGTCAAGGAATTGGCAGCCGCCAGTGGTGCTTTTCCTATCTAGTCCACAACCTCCAAGGTCTGCATCTGAGTAGGCTTGAACGAAGAAGCCTAAAGACGTAGTTCGCTTGAGATATCGTAGAATGTTCTTCACTGCAAGCATGTGAGGTTCGCGAGGGTTGGCCTGAAATCTAGCATAGTAACACATAGAGAACATAATGTCAGGCCTGCTAGCAGTTAGATACATCAGAGAACCGATCATCTCGCGATAAAGTGTTATATCAATAGCCGGTTTATCCAGGGATGGAGTGAGCTTTGTGCCGAACGACATTGGAACTTTGACTTTTGAATCTCCCATCATGCCAAATTTTGCAAGGAGAGTCTTCGTGTAAGCTTCCTGATTAATAAAGATGCCTTCGGTTCCCTATCTAATATTTAAACCAAGGGAAAAGTTAATAGGACCCATTGAGCTCATTTCAAATTTAGTCTCCATCAGCTTTCTGAATTCAGCTGTTAAGCTAGGATTCGTTGAGCTAAAGATGATATCATCGACGTAAATTTGAACAATCATAAGGTGGTTACCTTCCTTCTTACGAAAGAAGGTTGGGTCAACCGAACCTTGTTTGAACTTGGACATCTTTAAAAACTTTGTCAGCGTTTCATACCAAGCTCTTGGAGCTTGTTTCAGTCCATACACGGCTTTGTCCAAAATATAACAATGATTAGGATACCTTTCATTTACGAACCCAGGAGGTTGCTCCATGTACACAGTTTCTTCAAGTTCTCCATTGAGAAATGCACACTTGACGTCCATTTGGTAGACCTCAAAGTTTTTGTGTGCAGCATAGGCGAGAAATATTCTAACTGATTCCAGCCTAGCTACAGGAGCAAAAGTATCTTCATAGTTAATTCCTTCCTCCTGACAGTATCCTTTCACTACCAGACGTGCTTTGTTTCGTATCACGTTCCCTTCCTTGTCCATTTTGTTCCTGAACACCCATTTGAGACCAATAATCGAGGCATCTGGAGGAGTTGGAATGAGTCGCCAAACTTTGTTCCTTTCGAATTCATTTAGTTCGTCTTGCATAGCTTGAACCCAATCGGAGTGATCAAGAGCAGTGTTAACTGTCTTTGGTTCAACTTTTGATACGAAGGAGTTAAACATGCAGAATTCTACTTTTGAAAACAAGGAAGTCTGTTTTGCCTTGAGTTGTGATCGACTCGGAACCTTTTCAGATACATCACCAACAACTTGAGAGACAGGATGATCTCTGGTCCATTTAACGAGAGGAGGGTAGTTTGGATCAAAGGTTGGATCCAATTCAGCGTTTATCATTTCTTCTGGTTCGGATTGACTTTCATAGTCGTAAGACATATCAGCATGCTCCCCCTCGACAGATAAGCTTTCAGGAATATCTTGAGTATCTTGCGCTACAGAGGTTTCTGGTGGTGCTGAGCTTTCGGGTGTTGATGCACCTTCGGTTGGTGAGGCACTTTCAGTTGGTGTTGTGCTTTCGGGAGCAGTTTGAGACCTTAGCTCCCCCTCAACATGTGAGCTCGGCTGGGATGACGATGGCGGATCCTCCCCCTCGACTGAAGCATTGTGCTGTGGAGGTTCGTCAGAACTTGATCCTCCTTCATTCATTCTTCTTGCAGCATTGTCGACAAGTTGCTTTAAGTGATCTACCCTATTGTCAGTTGTGCTGGCTTCTGAGAGAGTGGCCTTCTCTGGTTCATCAAACAACTCCATGAACTTCTCAAATAGGTTAGCGATTGAGGCTGTGACCTGGCCAGTTTGAGGAAAGATTTCTCCAGCTGTGTCCTCGTTGGCCTTTAGCTTTTTGACATAGCTATCATGAAAGGTCACGTAATAAGTTTCTTCTATTTTCCTCAAACGCTTGCTTAATACCCTATATGCTTTAGAAGTAAGAGAATAGCCCAGAAATATCCCTTCGTCGGCTTTGACATCGAACTTGTTGCGATGTTCTTTAGAATTAAAGATGAAACACCGTGAACCGAACACATGGAAAAACTTGACACTCGATTTCCTGTTGTTGATGATCTCATAAGGGTTGAGAGTGAAGCGCTTGTTGAGATATGACCTGTTCTGTGTAAAACTGTGACAATAGTCAAATTCGGGTCAAGTCTAAGCCGGACAAGGTCAACGAGTCAAACCGGTCAACTCAATTAAAACCTTGTATAATAGGGTTTGTATTATGTAATTTCTGTATAACTCACTATCTTAATGAGAAAACATCACTTGGAAAGTTCGTGTGTTTAAATTTCTTTAACTTTAGTGCTAAACAATAAACAAGAACAATAAAATAATGTTGCATACTCATAGTGAGTGTGTAAGATCCTAAAACATGGCATAACGGGGTTTACGGACCTTGCATTTCGAAGCCGGACACTCACATTCGTCACACACGAAACCGCTCTCAATCGTTTTCACTCCATCTCTTCTTATCGAAAATCTCTCCCAAATCTCTCTAAGTATGTGAAATCTCTCCCAAATATATCTCTGTATGTGAAATATCTCCAAGTATGTCAAATCTCTCCAAAATCTCTCTAAGTATGTGAAATCTCTCCAAGTATGTAAAATCTCTCCCAAATCTCTCTAAGAAAGTGAAATCTCTCCCAAATATCTCTTTGAATGTGAAATCTCTCAAAGAATGTCAAATCTCTCCCAAATCTCTCTAAGTATGTGAAATCTCTCCCAAATATCTCTCTGTATGTGAAATCTCTCCAAGAATGTCAAATCTCTCCCAAATCTCTCTAAGTATGTGAAATCTCTCCCAAATATCTCTTTGTATGTGAAATCTCTCCAAGTATGTCAAATCTCTCCCAAATCTCTCTAAGTATGTGAAATCTCTCCCAAATATCTCTCTGTATGTGAAATCTCTCCAAGTATGTCAAATCTCTCCCAAATCTCTCTAAGAATATGAAATCTCTCCCAAATATCTCTTTTTATGTGAAATCTCTCCAAGAATGTCAAATCTCTCCCAAATCTCTCTGAGTATGTGGAATCTCTCTCAAATCTCTCTCGAAATCTCTCCCAACTTTCTATAATCACTCGGGGCATCCCGACCCTCGAATTTGGCGAAAACAGCCCAAAAACGGAAGTCTACGCGAAAAACGGACCTAAGGAACCGAAACCCTCTTAGGAACCAAAACCCCTCTTAGGAACCGAACCCTTCTGAGCCGAAGGCTGCTCAACCGAACCCGAACGTTCGGCACCCTTCGGTTTTGACCTCTTCTCTTCTAATGGCTACCGAACCTTCTCTTCTGAGGACCGAGGACCGAACCTGCCCTTCTGACCTTCGCTTCTGACCCTCGCTTCTGACCTTCGGACCGAGCCCATCGCCCTCGTTCCTTCTTCTGGCTCAGCCTCTCGCTTCCGAATCAGCACCATCCTGACCGAACCTCGGCCTAGGGACCGAACCTCGGCCTAGGACCGAGAGGCCTCGTTGGGAAGCCTTTTTCTCCCGTTTTTCGATTAAATTTGCGTTTTAAGTCCGTTTTTAATTGTTTTAACACAGGATTTTCACCCAAAACTTTATTTTAACATATAAGACCCCTAAATTAATGATTTAATCACATTTTAAGGATAAAACTTTATCCAAAAGAGAGTAGGTAAAGTACAAAGTTAAAGTGTTGACTTTACCTTATTTTATGACACAAGCAACCCCATACCCACTCCATGATTAACCCACACTCCTCCCCACCATACCTTGTCACTTCCTTGTACTTTTTACCCCTCTAACAAGCCATCCCCACGTTTTTAGGGCTGGTCACTCAACCTCTCTCCTCATTTTCTTTCAATCACTCTCATTCCACCAAAGATCCAACTCCAACTTTTCTCTCCAACTTTTCTCTCTAATTCAAGATCCCAAGGCTGATCATCAAGTGTTCTTCCACTCTTGGTAAGTGTAATTCATCCTCCTTGTGATTTTTGCACTTCATTCTACTCAAATCATTGATAGCTTATACAAACTCCATATCTATGATGCTAGATTTTCAAAAATCTTCAAGGCATCTCCAAGTGTTCTTGAGTTAAATACCTCCATTCTTCAACAATCATCTACTGAAAACACTTTAGGTGAGTTGATACCCCTACATTTTTATGTTTTCTTAAGTTTTTAGGGGGGGAATACAAGTTAAAACACCAAGAACATAACTAAAATTTTCTAACAGCTTTCATCAGAAAAGTTGGACTCCATTCACGGACGGTTTTGGACAACTTAAACATTTTTGTTTGAAAAACTGTTTTAGGTGTAAGTAGTTCTAGTTCTTAGCTTTAAAATGACTACTTGCACATCTCCATACGATTTTTCTACAATTTATGGTGATTTTTACAAAACTGCCTATCATTTCAAACACCAATCCGGACCAGTCTGTGATTATGGACTTTTTCATCCAAGTTGGAGGTCATTAAAAATCATGATAAAAATTATCAGTAAACAAGACACATTTTGGGAACTCTCAGAATTTACGGATTTAGTTTTCAACTTCATATGATTTTTCTATGACTTTTCAAAAACAGTGTAGAAAGGTTGAAAATTTGTTAAGAGCTTATAACTTTCATAACACTTTGTATTATGTTGAGCAAAGTGTATAACGATAAGTTGTAAATTTTGAATGTGTTTCCTTGTTAGTTTATCATAATAAACTGAAATATAGTCATTTATGATAAGATTATTCATTCATTTAGAATACGTAAATTAAGCTATAATGAGCATAGTTTATGGATTCATAGTATTAAAACATTCATAAAAGAATTCTTACACATTACAAACGTTTTGGATAAACTATAATAGGTATAGTTTATGTATCATTTACTTCTCAAACTTATTTACCAAAGGTTTTCAGTTTAGTTCACGTAAATCTGTTAATGAATAAATTTGTGAGTCATTCCCTTCGGGTTACTTCCAAAGTAACAAAGTCGAGAAGTCCTGTAAATTGTAACCAAAGTCTCTTGTAGGGAGAACGTGATAGTTGTGTATAGATCTATATTGGGTTTGAAAAACCCACACCAGAGCTGCTTGCAACAGCTAGACCGGCAGGTTTGTGGTGACAAGTGTCATTTAACGACGACGCCTGAAGAACGTCGCATTACGAGGCCGTCTATGTCAAGTATGGTTATAATAACTCATGGAAAGTATTAACAAACTTAAGAATTTACGAGAATTTCACTAATATCACACGCGATTATACCGAAATATACTCACGTTATTTTCTGTAAATAAGGACACTCATACGTTTCAGTATTTTGGTACAAGACTACAACATTCATTTTAAGGAAAATATCGGATTTTTCTAGAACGGCTATGCAATTACGAGACAAGCTATTTCATAATTATATACAAAAAAACTTATGAACTCACCAACCATTGTGTTGACACTTTTTTTCAAAGTATTTGTATTCTCAGGAAATCGCTAAACAGGTAACAAAGTACTTTTGAGGATGGGACGTTGAGGCGTCAAACTTATCATATTTTGTCAACATATTGTAATTGATTTTGAAACATATAATTCATACAATGATGTAACTCTTTCAATTATATATATGTTGCTTGTGTTTACTTTCATCAATATTGCCATTGTTGTTATGATACTACACATGAAGTCCTCCACTCCCGGACGTTTCCGCCATCCTTAGTTTGGGGGTGTGACAGATTGGTATCAGAGCACGGTTTATAGTGAATTAAGTATATCAAACAACATAGGATATACAAACTATAAACACATTTGGGACTAAGAGTCTCTGATTTTGAAACAACCTAACGGGTTATACTTTTAGAAAATGAATGGATTCTTGTTTAAAAGTATACTTACATGCATTGCATACTCGCGTAGTGTCATAACTAGAAGAACGTAAACTAAAAGAAGAAGAGTTGAACGCTACGAGTATGCCTTGGTATGAGTAATCTGTTTTGGGAAGGATATAGCCTGATCAACTATATTAGTCCGGGAAGTGACTTACTCGTATCGGGGGATAGTCGTAGGGGGGCAACAAATCTAATAACATAACTTCACCCTACAAAGAATGCTATATGAACCAAATCTAAACATTTAAAATACTATAGGAGTATTTGTATGTTGCTGTATCGCGATATTATTATTATTATTATTATTATTATTATTAACCGCTATCTGCTTCTTACACCCCTATTCTCGCGCAGACGACATGGCAGGATTCCATTTACTTGGAGACCCATACTTTCTCAACCAGGGAAATGCCGGCTGGATTGAGGAAGAGCCCACAGAGCTGATTGAAGAGGATCCCGAAGAAGAACCCGAAGAAGAAGAAGAGGAGGTAGACGAAGAAGAAGAAGAAGAGGAAGACGACGAGGTGGACATGGATGAGGACGAAGGTGAAGAAGAGCCAGAGGAGGAAGTCTTCAACCCTCCTTATATCGCGAGGGTACCTGCAAACCGCTGGGGGCACAACGGGCCTGAGCCCCGTTGGGCAACTATGATCGAGAGGTGGAGCCGGCGACAACGCCAGAGGTCACCCTATGGCGACCAACGAGGTTACTATGACCTTAGTCACGGGGGACCGGCTGACAGAGCTCTCCCCGTTATGACCCAACACATCACGAACTTGGGGAACCAGAGTAGGGAAATGGCAGACCAGGTTCGAAATCTCAGCGCTATTACGGCAGCCACCGTTGCACGCACCCGGGATTTGGAGAGGGACTTCTATCCATTGGACCAAATCATCGAGGACCTTACCGCTGCTCGAGCGGAGGTAAGGGAGTACCAGGAGAGGCACGCAGCTCTCGAGGAGAGAGTGATCGCTGCCGAACGCCGGATTGCGGAACTTCAGGGGGCCTCGACCTCATCCCAGGGCCACCATGGACCAGATGCTACCCGCCACGAGTAGTGTTCGCGCTACTTATATTTTGTTATAAATCTAGGATTTCGAGTATGCGTTGGTGCTACTCCTTATTACGAATAGGTTGACCTCGCGACTAAGTGATCACACTAGTCAAAGGGGCTTTTGTACTGCCAAAACTTTATCTTTCATTATGATGTAATGTAGGCCCTTTTGAGGCCAAATTTCTCAAAACAATATGTACTAACAAATTATCAATGAATGTGGCATGTATTTTACTCCCTTAGATGCTGACACGAACCAAACACATGACTCCGCTCGGGTCAACACTATTTAATTCATAAGTTTAATTGCATAAACTTTCCGACGAATTACCTTCTAAATTAGTAAACTCGGATAAAATACAATTGAGATGAAACAAGTAACACTCGACTCATTATCACCATTGAAGTCTTACCGACAAGTCTTTCTTTTTATTTTCTTATGTCAGAACCATGCCACCAAGGAAAAGACCAAGTCCTTCCGGAAACTCAGCACCACCCCCTCCGCCACCACCTCCGGAGTTTGATCCTGTGATGTTTCAGGCTGCAGTAACAGCAGCCGTGGCGGCAGCAATGTTGAAAATGGGTACAAATGGTTCCGGCGGTTCCAGATCCGGGAATACTAACTCGAATCAGGGGGACAACACGGGGCGCACTAAGGAGTGTTCGTACAAAGACTTCACTAATGGCAAACCCGATCCTTTCGACGGAAGCGGGGGCGTCATAGCGCTGATGCAATGGTTCGAAAGGACCGAAGCAGTCTTCGAAATCTGTGCTTGTCCCGAAGCGAGCAAAGTCAAGTATGCGGCATTCACTTTCACAAGAAAAGCTCTTACTTGGTGGAATGGCCGAGTTAAGTCACTTACTCCTGCAGTGGCTAACTCCATAGGCTGGGAAAACTTAAAAGCGTTGATGTTAAAGGAGTATTGCCCGAGGGGAGAAATAAAAAAACTCGAAGAGGAACTCTGGAATCTCAAGATGTCGGGGACGGATCTCGAAGCTTATACCGCCCGATTCAATGACCTAGCACTCCTCTGTCCTGCAATGGTCACTTCGGAGGAGAAAAAGGTAGAACGATACCTATGGGGGCTATCATCCCAGATTCATGATAGTGTTTTGGCCTCGAAACCTACTACCTTTGAAAGTACCAAGGAATTGGCACAACAACTTATCGATCATAGGGCCAGTCGTGGCATCATGGTCGCCTCCACAGACCAAACAAAAGGAGGGAACAACAAGAGGAAGTTCTGGAACAGTAAAAAGAAACAACCGGCGCAGGACCCCGCAAAGAAGCAACAGACTGTTGCTGTCCGTGCAGCCACTACTGCTACCTCTCCAGCGCCACCAAAGCAATACGCAGGAACTCTTCCCAAGTGCAACAAGTGCAACTTCCACCATACCGGTGCTTGTCGGGAAATGCACTGCAGAAATTGCAACCGGAAGGGGCACACTGCTCGATTTTGTAAAGTGCTAGCCCAATCCGCCCCTCAAGTCGCCCCAGCCGCTAACACCAGAGCAAGTCAAACCTGTTACAGATGTGGAGAGGTAGGGCAATTCAAAAGAAACTGCCCAAAAGCACGAAACACCAATGCTGGAGGTGTAGGGAAAGTCCTGACGATGGGACACGGAGAAGCAGTCAAGGATCCCTCGGTGGTTTCTGGTACGTTTCTCCTCAATAACACATATGCATGCGTACTATTTGATAGTGGAGCAGAGAGGAGTTTTGTGAGCCACGAATTCAAACAATTACTAAAACAAACCCCTCATTCATTAAAAGATACATACGTAATAGAAATGGCTAATGGGAAAGAAGAGCACACTAATGATATATACTCAGGGTGTACCCTCACTCTAGACCACCATTCGTTTAAAGTAGACCTGATGCCGGTCACAATAAAATGCTTTGACATAATTATCGGTATGGATTGGTTAAGTTCCCATCGTGCCGACATTCTATGTTATGAAAGGGCCGTTCGCCTTAATCTGCCGAATGGCGAAACCCTCTTCATCTATGGCGACAAAGCCAGTTCAAATTTGCAAGTCATCTCTTGCGTCAAGGCCCAAAAGTATCTCCGAAAGGAGTACCACGCATTTCTAACCCACGTAGTAGATACGAAACAAGAGGTGAAGGATATCAACGACATTCCCGAGGTGTGCAACTATCCCGATGTATTCCCTGAAGATCTTCCAGGTGTACCCTTCGCACGACAAGTCGAATTCCGGATCGACTTAATCCCAGGAGCTACCCCCATTGCCAAGGCTCCATACCGCTTAGCACCGGCAGAAATGCAAGAACTTTCCAGCCAGCTAAATGAACTGTTGAGCAAAGGATTTATCAGGCCAAGCTTCTTACCCTGGGGAGCATCGGTCCTGTTTGTAAAGAAGAAGGACGGATCTTTTCGCATGTGCATAGACTACCGGGAGCTAAACAAACTCACTATCAAGAAGCGATATCCCTTACCCCGAATCGATGACCTCTTCGACCAACTCCAAGGAGCAAGCTACTTTTCAAAAATCGACATGAGGTCGGGTTATCATCAACTACGGGTTCAAGAAGAGGATATTCCCAAGACTGCGTTCAGAACTCGCTACGGGCACTATGAGTTTGTGGTAATGCCCTTCGGATTAACGAACGCACCGGCAGTATTTATGGACCTGATGAATCGAGTGTGTCGACCCTACTTTGACAAATTCGTGATTGTATTCATCGACGATATTTTAATCTACTCCCGAAGCAAGGAAGAGCACCATCAACATCTCCGGCTAATCTTGGAAACACTGAGGGCTGAGAAGGTCTACGCCAAATTCTATAAGTGCGAATTCTGGATCAGGGAAGTGAATTTTCTTGGCCATGTGGTTAGCGAGAAGGGGATACACGTGGATCCCTCTAAAATCAAGGCCATCAAAAACTGGTCAGCAGCTACAACGCCGACGGAAATTCGACAATTTTTAGGGCTCACCGGCTACTACCGAAGATTCATACAAAACTTATCCAAGATCGCCAAACCACTCACCACCCTGACTCAGAAAGGCGTGATGTTCAACTGGGAAGATAAACAAGAAGCCGCCTTCCAGACACTAAAGCAAGCTCTATGCAGTGCGCCAATCTTGTCTCTTCCGGAAGGAACTGATGACTTCGTGGTATATTGCGATGCTTCAAATCAAGGCCTCGGATGCGTGCTCATGCAGAGAGGGAAAGTCATCGCCTACGCGTCAAGGAAACTTAAAACACACGAAGTTAATTACACTACCCATGACCTTGAATTGGGAGCAGTAGTGTTCGCTTTAAAGATCTGGAGGCACTACCTCTACGGCACAAAATGTACCATCTTCACCGATCACAAAAGTCTTCAGCATATCCTCAATCAGAAAGAGCTTAATATGCGGCAACGGAGATGGGTTGAATTGCTAAACGACTACGAGTGCAGAATTCGCTACCACCCAGGCAAGGCCAATGTAGTGGCTGATGCCCTAAGCAGGAAGGAATATTCGGGCCGCCGAGTAAGATCCTTAACCATGACCATCCATTCCCACCTGGCCACGCAAATCAGGGAAGCTCAACTAGAAGCCTTGAAATCCGAGAATGTGGCAGGTGAGGCATTAAGGGGAATGGATAAGAACTTAGAAGTCAAGGATGATGGAACTCGTTATCTCAGTAACCGAATCTGGACACCGAAGTTCGGTGGGATCTGAGACGTGGTCATGAATGAAGCACACAAGACTCGATACTCCATCCATCCAGGGTCAGACAAGATGTATCTAGACCTCAAAAAGTTATACTGGTGGCCGAATATGAAAGCCGAGATTGCTACTTATGTGGGCAAGTGTATGAACTGCGCCAAGGTCAAGGTGGAATACCAGAAACCCTCGGGACTACTACAACAGCCTGATATACCGGAATGGAAGTGGGAACGGATAACCATGGACTTCATAACCAAGCTGCCTAAGACTTCGGGCGGGTTTGACACTATATGGGTAATCGTAGACAGATTGACCAAGTCTGCGCACTTCCTGCCAATAAAGGAAACCGACAAGATGGAGAAGCTAACCAGGATATACATCAAGGAGGTTGTGTGACTGCATGGTGTACCAATATCTATTATCTCCGACCGAGATAGTAGATTCACTTCGCGATTTTGGCAGTCCCTGCAGAAATCCTTGGGAACTAGGCTAGACATGAGTACAGCCTACCATCCACAAACCGACGGGCAAAGCGAGCGCACTATACAAACATTAGAAGACATGTTGAGAGCCTGTGTGATAGACTTTGGTAAAGCATGGGATACACATTTGCCGCTGATTGAATTCTCCTACAATAACAGCTATCACACTAGCATTAAGGTTGCTCCATTCGAGGCTCTTTACTGTCGCAAGTGCAGATCACCCCTATGTTGGGCTGAAGTGGGGGATACTCAGATAGCTAGGGGGCAAGTCCCTAATAGCACCATCACTGGTCCTGAAATCATAAGGGAGACCACAGAAAAGATTTTTCAAATCCGAGAAAGGCTGAAGGCCTCCCGAGATCGGCAAAAGAGTTACGTGGATAAGCGACGCAAACCATTGGAATTCCAGGTTGGTGATCGAGTGTTACTAAAAGTTTCCCCTTGGAAAGGAATGATACGTTTCGGTAAACGTGGGAAACTAAACCCGAGGTACATTGGACCGTTCGAAATCCTCGCCAGGATTGGTCCTGTGGCGTACAAACTTCGATTACCTCAAGAACTCGATAAGGTACATCCCACCTTTCACGTATCGAACCTGAAGAAGTGTCTGTCCGACGAGACACTTGTAATACCTCTCGACGAGATCGAAGTTAACGAAAATCTCCACTTCGTAGAGGAGCCAGTTGAGATTAAGGATCGGGAGGTCAAAAGAACAAAACAAAGTTGTATTCCCATCGTGAAGGTTTGATGGAACGCTAAACGAGGACCTGAGTTCACCTGGGAGCGCGAAGACCAAATGAAACAAAAGTACCCGCATCTTTTCCTAAACTCTTAAAGTCCCGGCCAAAGCGTAAATTTTGGGACAAAATTCCCTCTAACGGGGGGATGATGTGACAATAGTCAAATTCAGGTCAAGTCTAAGCCGGACAAGGTCAACGAGTCAAACCGGTCAACTCAATTAAAACCTTGTATATAGGGTTTGTATTATGTAATTTCTGTATAACTCACTATCTTAATGAGAAAACATCACTTGGAAAGTTCGTGTGTTTAAATTTCTTTAACTTTAGTGCTAAACAATAAACAAGAACAATAAAACAATGTTGCATACTCATAGGGAGTGTGTAAGATCCTAAAACATGGCATAACGGGGTTTACGGACCTTGCATTTCGAAGCCGGACTCTCACATTCGTCACACACGAAACCGCTCTCAATCGTTTTCACTCCATCTCTTCTTATCGAAAATCTCTCCCAAATCTCTCTAAGTATGTGAAATCTCTCCCAAATATCTCTCTGTATGTGAAATCTCTCCAAGTATGTCAAATCTCTCCCAAATCTCTCTAAGAAAGTGAAATCTCTCCCAAATATCTCTTTGTATGTGAAATCTCTCAAAGAATGTCAAATCTCTCCTAAATCTCTCTAAGTATGTGAAATCTCTCCCAAATATCTCTCTGTATGTGAAATCTCTCCAAGAATGTCAAATCTCTCCCATATCTCTCTAAGTATGTGAAATCTCTCCCAGATATCTCTCTGTATGTGAAATCTCTCCAAGTATGTCAAATCTCTCCCAAATCTCTCTAAGTATGTGAAATCTCTCCCAAATATCTCTTTGTATGTGAAATCTCTCCAAGTATGTCAAATCTCTCCCAAATCTCTCTAAGAATATGAAATATCTCCCAAATATCTCTTTGTATGTGAAATCTCTCCAAGAATGTCAAATCTCTCCCAAATCTCTCTGAGTATGTGGAATCTCTCTCAAATCTCTCTCGAAATCTCTCCCAACTTTCTATAATCACTCGGGGCATCCCGACCCTTGAATTTGGCGAAAACAGCCCAAAAACGGAAGTCTACGCGAAAAACGGACCTAAGGAACCGAACCCTTCTGAGCCGAAGGCTGCTCAACCGAACCCGAACGTTCGGCACCTTTCGGTTTTGACCTCTTCTCTTCTAATGGCTACTGAACCTTCTCTTCTGAGGACCGAGGACCGAACCTTCCCTTTTGACCTTCGCTTCTGACCCTCGCTTCTGACCTTCGGACCGAGCCCATCGCCCTCGTTCCTTCTTCTGCCTCAGCCTCTCGCTTCCGAATCAGCACCATCCTGACCGAACCTCGGCCTAGGACCGAGACGCCTCGCTGGGAAGCCTTTTTCTCCCGGTTTTCGATTAAATTCGCTTTTTAAGCCCGTTTTTAATTGTTTTAACACAGAATTTTCACCCAAAACTTTATTTTAACATATAAGACCCCTAAATTAATGATTTAATCACATTTTAAGAATAAAACCTTATCCAAAAGAGAGTAGGTAAAGTACAAAGGTAGAGTGTTGACTTTACCTTATTTTATGACACAAGCAACCCCATACTCACTCCATGATTAACCCACACTCCTCCCCACCATACCTTGTCACTTCCTTGTACTTTTTACCCCTCTCACAAGCCATCCCCACGTTTTTAGGGCTGGTCACTCAACCTCTCTCCTCATTTTCTTTCAATCACTCTCATTCCACCAAAGATCCAACTCCAACTTTTCTCTCCAACTTTTCTCTCTAATTCAAGATCCCAAGGCTGATCATCAAGTGTTCTTCCACTCTTGGTAAGTGTAATTCATCCTCATTGTGATTTTTACACTTCATTCTACTCAAATCATTGATAGCTTATACAAACTCCATAACTATGATGCTAGATTTTCAAAAATCTTCAAGGCATCTCCAAGTGTTCTTGAGTTAAATACCTCCATTCTTCAACAATCATCTACTGAAAACACTTTAGGTGAGTTCATACCCCTACATTTTTATGTTTTCTTAAGTTTTTAGGGGGGGGGGGGGGGGGGAATACAAGTTAAAACACCAAGAACATAACTAAAATTTTCTAACAGCTTTCATCAGAAAAGTTGGACTCCATTCACGGACTGTTTTGGACAACTTAAACATTTTTGTTTGAAAAACTGTTTTAGGTGTAAGTAGTTCTAGCTCTTAGCTTTAAAATGACTACTTGCACATCTCTATACGATTTTTCTACAATTTATGGTGATTTTTACAAAACTGCCTATCATTTCAAACACCAATCCGGACCAGTCTGTGATTATGGACTTTTTCATCCAAGTTGGAGGTCATTAAAAATCATGATAAAAATTATGAGTAAACAAGACACATTTTGGGAACTATTAGAATTTACGGATTTATTTCTCAACTTCATATGATTTTTCTATGACTTTTCAAAAACAGTGTAGAAAGGTTGAAAATTTGTTAACAACTTATAACTTTCATAACACTTTGTATTATGTTGAGCAAAGTGTATAACGATAAGTTCTAAATTTTGAATGTGTTTCCTTGTTAGTTTATCATCATAAACTGAAATATAGTCATTCATGATAAGATTATTCATTCATTTAGAATACGTAAATTAAGCTATAATGAGCATAGTTTATGGATTCATAGTATTAAAACATTCATAAAAGAATTCTTACACATTACAAACGTTTTGGATAAACTATAATAGGTATAGTTTATGTATCATTTACTTCTCAAACTTATTTACCAAAGGTTTTCAGTTTAGTTCACGTAAATCTGTTAATGAATAAATTTGTGAGTCATTCCCTTCGGGTTACTTCCAAAGTAACAAAGTCGAGAAGTCCTGTAAATTGTAACCAGAGTCTCTTGTAGGGAGAATGTGATAGTTGTGTATAGATCTATATTGGGTTTGACAAACCCACACCAGAGCTGCTTGCAACAGCTAGACTGGCAGGTCTGTGGTGACAAGTGTCATTTAACGGCGACGCCTCAAGAACGTCGCATTACGAGGCCGTCTATGTCAAGTATGGTTATAATAACTCACGGAAAGTATTAACAAACTTAAGAATTTACGAGAATTTCACTAATATCACACGCGATTATACCGAAATATACTCATGTTATTTTCTGTAAATAAGGAAGATTACTCATACGTTTCAGTATTTTGGTACAAGACTACAACATTCATTTTAAGGAAAATATCGGATTATTCTAGAACGGCTATGCAATTACGAGACAAGCTATTTCATAATTATATACAAAAAAACTTATGAACTCACCAACCATTGTGTTGACACTTTTTTTCAAACTATTTGTATTCTCAGGAAATCGCTAAACAGGTAACAAAGTACTTTTGAGTATGGGAGGTTGAGGCGTCAAACTTATCATATTTTGTCAACATATTGTAATTGATTTTGAAACATGTAATTCATACAATGATGTAACTCTTTCAATTATATATATGTTGCTTGTGTTTACTTTCATCACTATTGCCATTGTTGTTATGATACTACACATGAAGTCCTCCACCCCCGGACGTTTCCGCCATCCTTGGTTTGGGGGTGTGACAAAAACAAGCAGCAGAAATAGCATCAGCCCAAAAATATAAAGGTAAGGAAGCGAAACTTAGCATGGTTCGGGCTTCTTCACACAAAGATCGGTTTTGTCTTTCGACAATCCCGTTCTGTTGAGGTGTGTAGGGAGCTGAGAAGTGTGACTAATTCCCTTTTCTGCCAGGAATTCTTTGAATTCTCTATTTTTAAACTCTAGTCCATTGTCGCTCCTAATGTTGCGAACAACTTTCTTTAGTTGTACTTCAATCTACTTGATGAACACCTTTAGCTTGTGAGTCGCTTCAGATTTAAGCTTCAGAAAGAACACCCATGTAAAACGCGAAAAGTCATCAACAATAACAAGAATGTACTTGCTACCACCGATACTTTCGATAGATAATGGACCACACAAATCAATATGAAGTACTTCTAGTGGTTCAACAACTTTAGTGTTTATTATAGATGGATGAATTTGACGACTCTGCTTCCCCATTTCACATGCATCACACAAATGATCTCTATCGTACTTGAGCAATGGAAGACCTTGAACATGACCTCCAGTGACAAGTTTGTTGATATCCTTAAAGTTAAGATGAGAGAGCCTTCGGTGCCACAACCAGCTTTCGTCAGATTGTGCTTTAGATAACAGGCAGATAGCTGGGTTTCCTTTGATTGGTTTGAGGTTTAGGGGAAACATTTCACCTTTACGCTCCGATTTGAGAATAACTCTTTTCGTCTTCTTCTCAATTATTTCAGAACCCTCATCGTCGAATGAAACTTTGAGACCGGTACCTCCAACAAGCTGAGATACACTGATGAGGTTGTGTTGTAGTCCTTCCACGTATGCAACCTTCCTTATCGTGAAATCACCGTTTGTAATCATTCCATAGCCTTTTATGGTGCCGAAGGAGTTGTTCCTGAACTTGACATTTCCACCGTTTGAAAGAGACCTGTATTCCCTTAGCTCTTCCTTCCTTCCTGTCGTGTGACGCGAGCAGCCACTGTCAATGTACCATTCTTCGTCAAACTGCTCGTCACTGATAACCTGCAAAAATTAAGCAGGTTTAGGAACCTAAAGTTTCTTCGGTCCACGTGAGCCTTGCACAGGAACAGGAATAGTAAGAGAGAAGTCAACAAGGTATGTTCTTTTTATTAGTGTTGTTTCATCTTTCTTTTTGATGGTGAAAACCTTAATTTTATTGGGATTCGTTGCTTTAGGTTTGGACTCTGGTTTAACTAATGAAACCTTCTGTTTTCCTTTTTGTTCAGCAGATGATTGAGATTTTTGAGAGTGAACAGAATGGAATTTAGAATGGGGTTTAGAAGAATTGGAAGAATCAGAAGATTTAGAATGAGAGAGCTTAGATTGAGAGGACTTCTTGGCTGGAGATTCTAGGTGACCCTTTTGCTTTTGATCATTAGTGGGACCGACCCTAGAATTTTGATCTCTTTTGTTCTCAGAACCGAACCTTTGCTCTCGGTTGATGTAGTTCTCTGAACCGAAATTCTGCTTTTGGTTGGAGTCATTCTCTGAATCGAACCTTTGCTTTCGGTTGATGTTTTTCTCTGAACCGAACCTCTGCTTGCGGTTGTTATTGCTCTCTTGCGATTCAACAGGACTTTTCTCTGACTTTAAGTTCCTGTCTTGATGTGAGAAATAGGCATTCTGAGATTGCCAAAACTGTTTCCTTTCAGATAGATTCTTCTAGTATCTCTGATTCCTTTGTTGTTTTTGATTTCTCATCTGCTTCGGTTGATGATGGATATTAGCTTTCGGTTTCTGATTTTCTTTAGTTGGTTCACTCTGAACTGATGAAGTTTCACTTGGAGGTGTGACTTCTTTTGCAGGAATTCCTTTTTCTTGAGGAACATCTTTTGTACCACTAGTACTTGGCACATCGAAGTTATCAGGTTTATTCAAAGGTTCTGGCACATATCTGCCTTTGTTTTTCCATGAAGTCCTTTCAGATAGACCTATCGTTTCGTCAGCGTTGTCGATGGGAGCTGACCAGAAAAACTCGTCGCAGCCATCAACATTGTCTTCGTTTACAATTGCTGTGAGTTCAGCAGTCTGATGTTCGGTTACGCCTGTGACCTTATACACTTGATTTGGAGTGGTTCTTACTTTTTGGTATACTACTGCCTTCTCTGCAAGAATCGGGGACTTTTGTTGGGACAAACGAGCGAACTCCACTGAATTTTCTGAAATGATATTCTTGTGGTTTTCAGGTTCGCTCTTGACAAATTTTGAACAGTTAACTGTGTCCTCTACAGAAATTTCACTAATATTGTCGTCCTCATTGATGCATTTTCAACATCAATTTTATTTTCTGAACTCAAGTTGGCATTCAATGAGTCAAATTTTTGTATGGTTTCGGTTCTCAGTTCCAGTTTATCATTTTCATCCAAAAGGTTTTTAAGCATGTCCTTATGGTCCTTGGACTTAATGAAAGATACGATTTTGTCCAGTCCATACATATACGTCGGATTAACATCCTCAGATGAAATAACACTTTCACAATTATACGCTTCAGCATCAATTTCATCCTCCTTAAACTCAAGGAAGGGTAAAATCATGCGATGAATCTTTTGTCCTATTTCACAATCCAAATGAAGCTGAGTAATATTAGTGTAAAGACGTTTAGCAATCAAACAAAAAACATTTCGTTGTTTTAAAAGCTTTAAATTATCTCTTTGAAAATAAATGTTTTCATCTTTTGTTTTGATTAACTCCGACTCCTTCAGTTCGATCCACATCTGCCGTTCCTCACTCTTCGAAGACACCCTGCTTAATTGGTCAGTTAGGTTAGAATTGGTGACTCGAGTTTGAGTTAAACTACTGTCTAGATGAGAGATTCTTGAATTAACACTTTTTAATTCTTTTTCGTATGAGCATTGTGGGACTTTGAATGAAACAAAAACGGATTGTACCTTCTTGATCAGTTCATCAAGCTCGTTGAACTGCACGCTGAGCGGTTTAGCTGTAAAGCACAAATTCTGTTGCTCCTTCGTGTCTTCATTCCCACCATCTGTGTTGTATCCCCTCATCTGAGATACATCGGACACCATCAAGTACCTTCCTCCACTGCTCTCTTCTTTCTCCACATAAGCCTTTCCATGAGAAGGCTTCCTTACTTCATCATCTTTAGAGTCGGTTGACCAGACCTCCACGCCACCGAACTCATCATCAGCTACCGAACCCTGCACAATTAAAGCATTCATAGAAGGGTTAGCAGTAGATTTCTTCTTCCTGATTTCATCCAGCTTTTTCTACATCAAAGCTTCTTCATACTTTTCATCATCTTTTTCTGCCATTTTCTTGAGGACACAGTCTTTTGCATAGTGGTTCTTTCCTCCACAGTAATAGCAGCTCACTCCCGAATCTCCTTCAGCTTTCGGTTCCTTCTTTGATTCTTCAGCCTTCGGTTCATCTTTGACCTTTTCAGAACTGTAACTCCCCTGCCAATTTTGGTTTTTTTTGGTGGGAAATCTCTTCTTAATGAACCTCTTGGGGTTTGACACCATCATAGCATAGTCCTCAGAAGTGAGGTCATAGTCCTCCAATTTGAGGTCTTCTTCCTCCATCACCGCTTTGCTTTTGGACAGGAGGGCCAACGAACCCAGGCTTGAAACCACATTTTTCTCCTGTAACACGATCTTTTCTTGAGATTTTAGGATGCCCACCAGTTTCGCCAAAGAGTAGGATTTGAATTGCTCATGCGCTTTAACTGTGGACACAACTGCTCTCCACTCGGATCTGAGGCCGTTAAAAAACGTAACCTTCTGCTCAATAAACTTCCTTTCGATGTCATGTTTAATCATCTTGCTATGAAGATGATTGAAGCGATCAAACGTTTGAGTCACGGTTTCTTCGGCTCCCTGCTTGAATTCACCAAACTCAGACAAGAGTAAGGTTTGAATGGAGTGTTCAAGATCTTCGTCCGTAGAGTATAATTCTCGTAGCCTGTCCCATATTTCTTTTGCGGTTGTGCATGAACTCACCAGCCTGAAAGTATTGGATTGAAGAGCGAATCTGATTAATCTCAATGCTTTGATATTGCACTGAAATTTATCTTTTTCGTCTTGAGCAATGTCTTTAACGTCTTTCAAAAGATCGTTATACTCCTTTTGAGTTTTAATAATCTTTGAAGTTGCTGAATGAGAAAAGGGTCCAGAAACGATTGCTTCCCAGATGAGGTATCCATTGTCATCAGATCCTATAACATAATCTTCAAAGTGATGTGCCCAGACTTCATAATCATGGGTGTAAAGGATGGGAATCTTCGTTGTTGATCCAATGCTGTTCGAAATATTAATGGGATTGGATTGCGACTCGTCCATACATGATCGAATAACCTAATCAAAGATCAGACTTGTAATATATCAAATTAGGGAAAAACAATAAATATCGAGTTACGTCAATTATGAGATGACGGCTCAATAAATATCAGTAAATGCGGAATAACCCAAATCGAAACCTTTTTCACAGAAAAGAAATGTATGATTTACACAGCCTCCTGCTCTGATACAAATTGATAAGTTAAATACTAACTTGAAGATCGTTTAGATCTTTAAAATAGGTAAAATAATAAACGAGTAAACAGCAAGAACACGAAAGTGGATCGAAGATGTCGAATGATTAATCAACAATCCTCAGCAGAGCTCGATAAAGAACTTCTACTGTAGAGGATTTAGGGTTTACAGGAACAATAAAGAAATAAATCTGTGATCTATCGTAATTGCTATCGTCTTCTAAATCGTTAACCTAATATGCATGCAAGCACATTAATTTATACTAAACCCTATCAGCTCACGGTTGGACAGGCCCAAACCGGAGTAACAAAACTTGGACTATTAACCGAGCCCAATGGACGCAATACATCAAAACACTACGCTACCCAACAGCAATTTCATGGGTTAGCACCAAATTCAGATTTTCCTAAGTAACTAAGATTGGGAACTTATAAAAGTTTAGTTAATTAGTATTTATCATTAATACTTTTAATGAAGGGAGAGTTCTAGTCCTTGTCCTACTTGTTCGGCTAACGACCCTCCACCAGTCATGGAAGCGGTGGGTAAGAGTGGACACCCATTAAACTGCCATTTTATAGGCAGTAACGTTATACCCCCTTATAGACCGGCTTCGTGAATGAGACCTACTAACAGTAAGACTGACTTCCTCTTATACATACACACACCCACCCACACACACACACATATATATATATATATATATATATATATATATATATATATATTATTAATTTATAATAATATAAAGTATAAGGGTTGAATTTTAACTTTTAAAATTCTAAGGGCTTAACATGGAATTAAAGTATTCATATGGGAAAACTTTTCAAATTCCAAAACTTGAGGGGAAGTTTTGAAACTATTCAATTTCCATAACTTACGTGTTTAAAGTAGTTTTAATACAAAAAACTCTGCAAGTTCCATAACTTGAGGACAAGTTATGGACAACTTAAACTATTAAAAGAAAATGAGTTTTCTTTATTCATAGCCTATGGAAATATTTATGATTTTTATGAATCTTAAATGTGAATTTGCATATAAGTTGAGGACAAGTTACAAAAACACATTTTAGAATCAACTCTTAGATTAATTTGGATTGACAACAAATATTTCACATAACTTCCAATTAATCTAAGCAACTCATAAGAACAAGATAATTCAATCGAACCTTTTTCATGTAATTAGCCAAACCATTAAACTAATACAAAACATGAATCTATTGACAACTACCTTTGAAATTGAATTAGCATTAACATTACCATATCAAAATCTGGTTTATTAGTTGAAAAATAGCTTAGGGTAATGTTCCTAGTCAAATTCCAGCCAAAACAGTCGAACATATGCTGTCAGGGGGTCCAACTCGGCGAGTGCATGAACCAACTCGGCGAGTTGGATGAATTTTGCCTTGGACTCGGCGAGTCCCTTCATGGACTCGGCGAGTCTGCTGTCTAGATAGCATACAAACTTCGATTTTCAGCCAATTATGCAAGTATAGCAAGAAGACAAGCCTAGGCTCTGATACCACTGATGGGTTATGAGCATTCTAACACTCCTAAGTGTACATGCAACACTAAATACCTTGGATCTATGTTTTCGCTATTATACATGCAAATATGAATATTCCAAGGTATTACCCTAACTAGCATACAATTTTTTGGTACTTGGGTAATAAAATGGATATAATACATACCTTATTTCTTTAGCTAAAGGGGTCCTCATATAGTGTGCACATTAGGGTTACACCACGTAACCCATGACTTTACCCATTCCTTATTCTCCATGGGTTTTAACCTCCATGGAGTATCCATGGGTCACTACATGGGTTAAACCCAACATAAGGAATAATGGATCAAAAGCCCACATATATAAGAATGAATGATTTACTCAATCAATCCCCATATATTTAATTAGTCTCTTTTGATCACTAAATTAAGTCAAAATTTATTCTTGATCAATACTAATTAAATAACATGATTTGATATTAATATATTAGAAGTTATAGTATATTAATATGTCAAAAATGTCCTCTCCTCACAAACTGTCTATCCAAATGTTCCAGTGCCATGCAACCCAGATGGACCATGCCGAGTTGGGTCAAGTACATACCAATTATAGTTATGGACTTAGACACTAAGCAAACATCCTTAACAAATCAAATATTCAAGAGTTAGGTAGGATTATTATCAATACAAACACTTCACATAATTGGCCTTAGTTGGTCTTTGTTTTATCCAAAACATCACAACTTACCAATTTCAAATGTACAAGAGTAGAAAACTTTTACTCTACATTTGATAAGTGTTTTAAATCTTTCTTAATTTTAATGTCACTCAAGGCACAATCTTGGAGTATGACTCTAAGATTTGTTTTGGAACCAAGTATGACTCATCTTCTTGATTTAACCATTTCAACAATTCACGATTCCTCTTCTTAGCCATACAAATGCACTAAGATATTCTTAGAGGATCAATTGTGATACAATTTTCGAAAATCATTAAGATGGTCAAAAAACACGATACTAAAGTACTCTCCCATCTTTTCAGATTGGAGAAACTTTTATCTTTTTGCCTACTTTGAGTTTTCTCATTCGCTCTGCCATACATTGAACCTTTTCCAATGTTCAGAATTATACTTAAACTCGTAAGCATAACCATGTTTACTAAACCTTAGTAAATCATGACGAATAGTTTTATCAATCTTTGTGGTGGATCTTGACCAGCGCACCTCCAGTGTACCAGATCCCCTAGTCCTTCAGTTGAATCACATATACATGTGAACAAGGAATTAGTCTTAATTTACCAAGGATGAAAATTCTCATTCGTCATATAATAGAACTTGTATCATTCCAAGTTTATGTCCAATTGAAACATGGGTGATGAGAATCTCTCCTTATTTGGAAAATACTCGACACTACCACAAACGAAAGAATCAAATCCATATTGCTAACAACAGAATATATACAAACATCAATTTTCACAAATGCCATTGCAAGGAGATATAATTAAAAAAACAAAATCTTATTTATTTATAAAATGCGGAAAAAACTTTTCCTTACAATGCAACATCAAATGAAAACTATGCTATTATGTTTTTCCTAGCAATCTATCATAACTCCTAAGCAACAACTCAAAAATCCGTTCTTCGAACCATGCGATCGAAACCTATCTTCGCGATTAGATTCAACATTGTCACACCGCAAAACCAAGAATGGTAGAAAAGTTCCGGGGCGGAGGAAGCCATGTAAAGTATCACAACACAATATAATAGAGAACAAGTAAACAACATCATCCATTGCATTAAATATATAATTTTAATACAAGTGTGTTCTGTAGTATAAAAGACACCAAAACTTGAATCAAAATATAAGTTGAGTCTTGTATGCGCTCCATCTTCTCAAAAGCTGGCATCGGTACCTGTCTACTAATGACATGCGAATACAAGTTATTTTGAAAGAGTTTATCAACATTAAAGCTGGTGAGTTCATAAGTATTTAGTGCCTATGTTTGTATGAAAATGTTTGGACCGTTGTTTGAAGTACGAGTTTTTAAACGTTTGTAGTAAAAGTATGTGAATGTTTGTAAGTGTTTGTAAGAGTTTGTAACTCCTAGAAAATCCTATATTTTCTACTAAAACTAGCCTTCTTCAAGGCACCATGGTTTTGTATGTTTGTTTCCTGTAAAAGTGTGTAATTTTCCCAAATGTAACTATCATTATCAAAATATAGTTTGTACATTAATGTTTAAGTGAAATGATCACCAAATAAATGTAAATGGTAAATTAATGTAGTACTGTAGTGTTGTAATATAGGAACTACTACTGTACTAAGTACCTTAAACCTGATTTATATCAAGGTACTATGTGATTAATTGTACCATACTATCGACTATGAAAAACGACAATGTAAGTCGTCAGAAGGCATGACATTTAGCACCCACATACCTGCAGGTCCGGCTGTAGCTAACAACAAGGTGTAGGATAGTCAATCCAGTATAGATCTTTACGCAAACTCACCCTCTCCCTCCAGAATATTCTTGTTACAACTAGGGCCATGACAATGAGGGCACGCTCCGATACAGTGGATCACATTTATGTTATTGTATACTTGTATATGTAATGTATGTACTTGTGTAATGAATGTATTGTTTCTCATCATAGTATAGTTGTATATGTTCTCATCATCGCGTCGTTGTATTTGTTCTCATTGTAGTATAGTTGTATATGTTCTCATCCTAGTAAAGTTGTATACGTTCTCATAGTAATAAGTAACGACTCATGAATGAATTGACTCTTGTATGCTTCATTGAACTAGAAGTAGTAAGTAGTATAACCCTAAACTATACATATTATATTTTATTAGTAGACTTGTTTGTATGACTAAATGTACTGAACTGAGATAAAAGACTTTATATCTATACATATATACATAATATATAACTAAGGATTCAACGACACTTGGACAAACAAGCGGGTACTTTAAGACTACAACCAAACAAGGACAGGAGGTAAAGTGGGTTATCTCTCCTAAGTCCTTCAAACCTTATTTATATAACTATATATGTAATAGACATGATTTTAACAATATATAAGTTTAAAAATTGTAAAAGAAAGTTTTAGTATTTAAAGGTGAATTTTATAAAGAGTTTGACATGTAAAATAGTTTGATAAACAGTTTGAAGTCATTTGTGTGATAAAACAGTTTAAAGTATGAAAATCCATTTGTATGTTAGTTATTAATCACATGTGATTGATATAATAACTAAACATGATTCAACTTGTATCCCCCCATAAAGCATTTATAAACATTTAAAAAACATTTAAAAGGTTAATTGAGTGGTATGAACTCACCTGTAGTGAGTGGTTTGCTCGGAAGTGTCGGACGAGGTGCTAGGTGTCAAGTGAGGACTTGAACACACACAATGGTCCTAGTTATCATATAATAAACATATATGTATCTAATTAGTCAATTAACAACTAATTAATCAAGTTAAGACACACTAGGTCATGGAAACACTTTGATTCAAGTGCTATGGGTACCAAAGGGTTACATCTAAGGGTTGTATGACATGGGATTGGAGTTTATGGCCCACGAACCACTCCTTATGGAGTTTACGGTCCATGACCATTTCACCAAGAGTTTATGGCCATAAATTCATGGTACTAAGTGCCAAATTGTTTTTTGAGGTTTTACAAGTCATGATTGAGCATGCAATGATCAATTCCAAGCCCTAGGAAAGCATTAGGGGCACACTAACACTACCTTGTAGAGTTCACGGCCTAACGAAAATATCCTTATGTGTTTACGGCCGTAAACTCTCATGGGTACTAGCTTAGATTGTGTTTTAAGGTCTTAAACACTTCTAGGAAGGATCAAGGTTGGCACCGAAGGTTTAGGAAGGAATTAGGGTCCATTTAGCCACCTTAAGAGGGGTTTACGGCCCAAGAACATCTTTGGACGTAAACTCCTTTGTTCTTATGATTATTGATGATTTTCAAGTGTTATTAAGATCATACTAAGCACACAAGAAGCTAGGGCAAGTGTACTTATAAGATAGAAGCTTGATTTGGTGTTTAACGTCCAAGAACACTAGTGTGTGTTCTTGGTGTTTTGAAGAACACTTGAAGATCTAGCTAAAAAGCAATAATGAATGGATGAAATGATGTACAACTACTAGATATTAGCTTATAAGAACAAATCATGTCGAGAAACACTTACGTTTTTGGAAGATCGGGTTGATAGTTGAGAGAGAATAGAAAGTGTTCTTGAGAATGGAAGTTAGAAATGAAGAGTTTGGTGAGTAAACTCATGCCTAACGCATGAGTTCATGGCCATGGGAGAGTTTACTGACCAAACTCCAAAAGTTTGGCCGTGAACTCTTTGTTAGGGTGTAATGGGTGGGTTTGCTACTTCAAGACCCGAGACGGTACTTCCTTTCGTTCGTTCGTTTAAAGAATAAACACTAAAAGCTCTCAAATGGACTTTTAAATTGGCTAACAATTATTAGAATGTAATTGAATTTTAATTGAAGTCATTGACTCTAGATTTTGTCTAAATGAAAATTTCGGGTTGTCACATCATCCCCCCGTTAGAGGGAATAGATGAGGATATTTCAATTTCATTTGATCCTCGCGCTCCCATGTGAATTCCAGTCCTCGCTTGGCGTTACAACGAACCTTCACAATCGGGATGCAGCTTTGCTTTGTCTGCTTGTGTCACACCCCGAAAACCGAAGGCGGAAACATTTCCGGGGTTGACTCCACGTTGAGTATCAAATCCAATGTACATAGTAAGTAAAGTGAAACAAACATTACATTACATATTAAAAGTTTTACAATTTGTTTCAAAAGACACAGTTTATATAGATGTGATACATAGTATAGATATAAACAAAACGAACGAGCTTTGCACGCACACCATCCTGAATCAAGTAAGTCTTCGTGTACCTGTACTATCGTTGACCTGAGAACATAAGCGGTTTGAAAATCAGCAGAACGCTGGTGAGTTCATAAGTAGTTTTGTTTTGTGAAAATGTTTATGTTCCCTTTCTGTTTCTGAAAATGTATCACACGCCAAGAAAATCCCACATTTTCTTAAAAGTTGGTTGTTGTTTCACAAAAGTAAAGTATAGTTTGATTATCCAATTTGTTGTTCTATTCCTTTTATGTACCAGTGTATTCCCAAGAAAGTCCCATACTTTCCTGAATGTTAGTTATTGTAAAAGATGTAATGTTATTCATTTTATCACACTTTTCTGGTTGTATGTATGTTACCTAGGAATGCCCCATGCTTTCCTGTATGTTGGTTTTAGTTGTGAAAGATGTATTCTGTTAGACCTAGTTATGTATAAAGTTTTTCCAGGAAGATCCCATACCTTCCTGAATGTTGGTTATCTTATGTAAAAGATGTAAAAGATGTAAAAGATGTAAATGATGTGAAAGATGTAAACCGAAACCTGGTTATCTGTAAAATGTAGTAAGTGGTTCATTATTACTATAAGTAAATCTCTGTTATTCTAGTTGCGAGTTCCATAACCATACTAAAGACTGAACCTGTGGCAATAAGTAGTCCATAACCTTATGACTTTCGTCACCCTTGAATCCTTTCGGTTCGGCTGTAGCTAGTAGCCAGGTGTGGGGTAGTCAGCCCCGTATAGATCTATACACTCAAGTCACACTCTCTAAATCCCAGAGATTCTGGTTACAGGCGTAGTCCTCCACTCGCGTATCTCTGTGGAGTGTTCGTCGAGGACGTGTCTCCAATCATACAGGAATAACAAATTTACTAGTAATAATAGGATAATCCTCCATTCGCGTATCTCTGTGGAATGTTACCGAGGACAAGACAGTGTACAAATTATATTGTTCATGTGTTCTAATTTCATGCTTTTAACTGATAAAATGTGGAAAACCATTTGTGAAATATATAAAATGTAACAGTTTATAAACCCATTTCACAAATAAATGTTTATGTGAACTATATGTTTTACCAGTTATCAGTTGCGTATATCAGTATTAAAAGCATATAAATTGTGAATCACACACACACGAAAATAAGTTTTAAGTACAAAAACCCTTGTACTTTGCTTGTGTTCCCCCTGAAAACAGTGAAAAGCACTGAAAAAGGGTAGGGGTATAAACTCACCGGACTCGGAAATGTGTCGGTTTTGGATACTAGACGTTGGTTCGGGGATTGTTTACTTGCGATGTCCCTATGTAGAATGTAATAATGTCCATATAATACTAATTAGATTTACAACCACTAATTATATAGGACATTACACTCCAACAAGGTTAAACACCTCAAAACGAGCGTTTGGAGTGACCTGGGTGACATCTACGGACGTGTATTGGCACTAGGGACTTGGGACTTGAGATTATTCCCCAAGAGTAAACATTTAACTGAGTTTACAACCACAAAACACACGCATACATGAGTTTACGGCCGTAAACTCATGTTGGTGTGAATTTGGGTGTTTAATGGCTTGTTTGGACGTGGGGATTGCTGGAATGGATTTCTAAAATGCCTTGGAACAATTTGAATGAATTAATACCATTTAAAAGGGCGTTTACGACCTTAAACTTGGAGTTTACGGCCGTAAACTCTACTAGGGTCAAAAACAATTCATTTTAGGTACAAAGAACAATCACATGTGATTTTAGTTAATTTTCCAAGCCTTGTTATGAATTTAGAGCATCATTTAACATACTTTTAGGATTTTACGGCCTCGAAGCATGTTCTATGGCCGTAAACTCTCCTATGCTCTTGAAAAATTAGTTTTTGATACTTAAAACAATCACATGTGAATCTAGAAATTTATGCAAGCCATTAGAGTGAATTTGATGCATCTTTTGACCAAGTTTCATGAGTTTACGGCCAAGGGTATGCTCCTAGGCCATAAACTCCTATATGTGGCATTTTTGATGTGTTTCAAACCCCAAAACTATTTTTAGATGGATATAGAATTCACCACAAAGCTATTGGTTAAGTTACAAGGCATTTGGACATGTTTAAAGGCACTTAATCCCCATTTTAGAGGAGTTTACGGCCCAAGAAGGAGTCTTGGCCATAAAATCTCTTTTGTCCCTTATAATTCATGTTTAATGTGTTCCAAGTCTAGATTTGTAAGCCTCAAGGTCATATCTATGTCCCAACTATGATTTGGAAGGGTAAATTTGGCTTAAAAACCCCATTTTGAGGAGTTTACGGCCCAAGCTTGCTCCTTGGCCGTAAACTCATGTTCTTGGTCCCCAAAAATTAATTTAATCATCAATTTGAAGGCTAAAGAGGCTGAATAACAAGGTAGGGAAGTTACCTCAAAGTTTGAAGCCTTAAACTTGAGATTTGGACCTTAATTCTAGTTTGAGCAGAGAGGTTGGGAGAGTTTATTGAGAAAATGGCCAAAGGCTTCAAATGGAGTCTTAAAACACTTTATATAGTGTCTAAGTTTTGGACACGGTGGAATGCTTCCCGATACCAGCGTTACGCGAGGCTTTTGGTCGTACCCGATTAGGTTGCCTTAACCCGATACGGTAAATTCTAGGAATATTCCGATCACTAAAGTGGGGTGTTAAAATGATTTCTAAATGTATTAAGACACCTATTAAGTCGTTTTAGGTTGATATAAGTTAATGACTTAATAAAATGGCGAAATCGAAAACGAATTTGGAAACGACGTTTGGTTGATCAAATTGGATTACAAGTTGAGTTACAAGAAGTGATATGAAATTTCGGGTTGTTACAGCTTGACCTCACGGTCCATAATCTCTACAGGTTCTTCCACAAAGTTGAGGATCTCGTTGATCTTGATCTTGTCGAATGGGATTACAAGAGTCTCATCGGATAGACAATTTTTCAAATTTGAGATGTGGAATGTAGAATGTACGTTACTGAGTTCGTTGGGTAGATTGAGTTTGTAGGCTACAGGGCCGATTATAGAAAGAATCTCAAAAGGCCCTATGTATCTTGGATTGAGCTTCCCACTGTTACCGAAGCGTATCAGGCCATTCCAGGGTGAGACTTTCAAAAGGACTCGGTCTCCCACCTGGAATTCCAATGGTTTCCTTCGCTTGTCAGCATAGCTTTTTTGTCGGTCTCTAGAGTCTTTCAATCGTTCACGAATCTGAACGATCTTCTCTATCGTTTCCCGTATGATCTCCGGACCTGTGAGAGTGCTGTCAGGAACTTGTCCTTTAGCTAACTGGGTGTCACCCACCTCAGCCCAGCACAAAGGGGATCTGCACTTCTGGCCATATAGGGCTTCAAATGGGGTAGCCTTGATGCTCATGTGATAACTGTTATTGTAGAAAAAGGCGACGAGGGGTAAGTGAGTATCCCATGCCTTCCCAAAGTCGATCACACAGGTTCTCAACATGTCTTCCAGTGTTTGGATGGTCCTCTCACTTTTTCCGTCTGTCTAAGGATGGTAGGTTGTGCTCATGTCTAGCCATGTTCCTAGGGAACTTTGCAGTGACTGCCACAACTTTGAAGTGAACCTACTATCTCTATCAGAGATAATGGATATAAGAACACAATGAATTCGTACGATTTCCCGAATGTATGTTCTCGTAAGATTCTCCAGCTTGTCAGTTTCTTTGATTGGCAGGAAGTGTGCAGACTTGGTCAATCTATTGACGATGGCTCATATGGTATCAAGTCCACCCGTTGTCTTGGGCAACTTGGTTATGAAATCGAAATTCATCTGCTCCCACTTCCATTCTAGAATCTCTGGTTGTTGCAGCTAACCAGAGGGTTTCTGGTATTCGACCTTAACGTTTGCACGAGTTAGGCAGTTACTCACGAAGGTGGCAATCTATGCTTTCATGTCAGGCCACCAGTATAACTTTCTAAGATCCAGATACATCTTATCTGAACCTGGGTGGACGGAATACCGAGTGTTGTGCGCCTCGGTCATGACCAAGTCTCGGAAGCCACCGTGATTCGGTGTCTAGATCCGGTCCATGAAATATAAGGCTCCACCACCCTTGACTTCTAAGTTCTTATCTAATCCTCTAAGGGATTCACCCGCCATGTTTTCAGGTTTCAAGGCTTCATGCCGAGCCTCCTGAATTTGTGTAGACAAGTGTGAATGGATAGTCATTGTTAACAATTTGACCCTTCGACTAGAGTATTCTTTCCGACTTAGGGCATCTGCTACTACGTTGGCTTTACCCAGATGATAACGAATTTTGCATTCGTAGTCATTGAGTAGCTCCACCCACCGTCGTTGTCTCATCTTGAGCTCATTCTGATCGAATATGTGCTGTAAACTCTTGTTGTTTGTAAAGATCGTGCTTTTCGTGCCATACAGGTAATGTCTCCAGATCCTTAGGGCCAACACAACTAGCCCTAGCTCAAGATTGTGTGTGGTGTAGTTGACTTCGTGTGTTTTCAGCTGTCTTGAGGCATATGCGATGACCTTACCCCCTTGCATCAGAACACAATCGAGCCCTTGGTTGGATGCATCGAAGTATACAACGAAGTCTTCTATCCCTTCGGGGAGGGATAGTATCGGTGCGGTTCATAAGGCTGGCTTCAGCGTTTGAAACGCCTTTTCTTGTTTCTCTTCCCAGTCAAAGGCCACGCCCTTCTGGGTCAACATTGTAAGAGGTTTCGTAATCCGGGAGAAGTTCTTTATGAATCTACGATAGTAGCCAGTGAGACCTAGAAATTGACGAGTTTCTGTAGGTGTCTTCGGTGCTGACCAGTTCTCGATGGCGTTAATTTTGGATAGGTCCACGTAGATTCCCTCTTCGCTAACCACGTGTCCTAAGAATTCGACTCTTCAGATCCAAAATTCACATTTGGAGAAGTTCGCATAGAGCTTCTCCGTTCGTAAAGTTCCTAGAACTTGTCGCAGGTGATCACCATGCTCTTCCATACTTCGGGAGTAGATCAGGATGTCATCTATGAAGACGATGATGAATTGATCCAAGTAAGGACGACGTACTCTATTCATTAAGTCCATGAATACTGTGGGCGCATTGGTCAATCCGAATGGCATCACCACGAACTCGTAGTGTCCGTAACGAGTTCGGAAAGCTGTCTTTGGAACATCCTCCTCTAGCACTCGTAACTGGTGATATCCGGATCTTAGATCAATTTTGGAAAAGTAACTCGCCTCTTGACGAACACATACGGAATGATCCGTCCTTCTTCTTAAAGAGTTCGGAAGGCCGTCAGTTTGTTTAGTTCTCTATAGTCGATACACATACGGAATGATCCGTCCTTCTTTTTAACGAACAAGACCGGTGCTCCCTAGGTGAGAAGCTGGGTCTAATAAAGCCCTTGCTGAGCAGTTCATTAAGTTGACCAGATAGTTCCTGCATCTCCACTGGTGCTAATCGGTAGGATGACTTGGCTACTGGGGTAGATCCTGGGACTAAGTCGATTCTGAACTCGACTTGTCGTTGCGGAGGTAATCCTGGCAGTTCTTCTGGAAAGACGTCGGGAGAGTCGTTCACTACCAGAATGTTCTTTAGTTATTTCGTTTCTAGGCTCGTATCGACAACGTGAGCAAGGAATGCATGGTATTCCTTACGTAGATACTTCTGTGCTTGAATACTTGAGATGATATGAAGACTCGTATTGGGTTTGTCGCCATAGATAAGGAGAGTTTCGCTAGACGGCAGATTAAGGCGTACAACCTTTTCGTAACACATAATGTCGGCACGATGAAGAGTCAACCAATCCATGCCGATGATGACGTCGAAACTTTTAATTGAGACCGGCATGAGGTCGATTGGAAATGAATGGCTATCTAGAGTTAGGGTACATCCTATGTATATGCTATTAGTGCTCTAAATTTTCCCATTAGCCATTTCTACAGTGAATGGTTCCTTAAGTGTGCATGGTTTCTGTTTAAGTAGGCGAGCAAATTTATGATTTACGAAGCTTCTCTCCGCTCCACTATCAAACGGTATGCGTGCACAAGAGTTTTCAAGGAGAAACGTACAAGTCACCACCGTAGGGTCTGCAACTACTTCCCCTTGGCCTATAGCCAGGATTCTTCCTACTCCACCAGCATTTCTTGCCTTAGGGCAGTCCCTTTTATAGTGGCCCACCTCGCCACATTCATAGCAAGCCTGGCCCATGCTAGTGCCGGGAACTTGGGTGATCGGCCTTGCCGCAGATTTGCAGAAATGGACAGTGTGTCCTTTCTTGTTGCATTTGGAGCACTACATTTCTCGGCAGGGGCCGTTGTGGTGGAAGTTGCATTTGTTGCACTTCGGCAAACTTCCAGCGTACTGCTTCACCGGAGCAACAGCGGCGGGTGTTATCGCGGCATGAACCGCCACAATCTGCTGCTTTTTGGCAGCTCGCTGCTTTTTCTTGTCATCCCAAAATTTCTGCTTATTGTCAGCGGGTTTGGAGGGTTCTGGGATGGCCAGGGTTGTTGTTGATGATGGGGATTGGACTCTATGGTCGATAAGTTGCTGTGCCAATCGCTTGGCACTGTCGAAGGTAGTGGGGTTTGAAGCTAAAGCATTCCCTTGAACCGAAGGCAATAGCCCCCAGATATACCTCTCTATCTTCTTTCCCTCCGTGGAAACCATGTTGGGACAAAGGGACACCAGTTCACTGAATCTGGCGGCATACGCGACTATGTTGGAGCCCCTCATGGTTAGGCTCCACAACTCCTGTTACAACTTCTGGATCTCGCCCTTCGGGCATTACTCCTCAATCATGAGGTCTTTCATATTTTCCAACCCATGTCGTTTGCCACTACAAGAGTGATTGACTTGACATGGCTGTTCCACTATGTCAGGGCTTTCTCCTCAAAGGTGCAAGCGGCAAACTTGATCATACTCGCGGCAGGGCAGGAGCAAATCTCGAAGACCGACTTCGTCTTCTCGAACCATTGCGAGAGGGCAATGACTCTGCCAGTCCCCTTGAAGGGTTTTGGCTTAAAGTTAGTGAAGTCCTTGTAGGAGCACTCTCTCGAGCGCACAAGGAGTTCACCTTGAGTACAGTTAATAGGTGTTCCACCTCTGCATGCATCAGTGGAGGAGGTGGTGGTGGGGGTGGAGTAGTTTGAGGATTACGCCTAGTTGATTTGCGAGGAGGCATCCTTCAACTATAAGTTTATAGGAAAGATGTACATGGTGGTTAGATTCAATTGTGAGTATGGTGAGAGTGATCCATGGGCTAAATCACTATAGTCCAACAGTTTAATGAGTGTATGTTTTGAAGTAGAAGCACAGATGAAATGTAGAGGAAATGCAAGAGTACAAATTTTTCCAACAGATTAGATAACTGTAAATATTACTGGTATTATTGACGTAAAAAGTTCAGGGAAAAATGACCTAACAGTAGGTCTTACATCATACCATAAGGTAAAATGTTGACAATTCTTAGATTCCTAGTTAGAGTACTGGGAAAGTAGGACTATTTTACAAACAAAAGTTTCATAGAGCATAGTTAAGAAGGCTATTCCTTGAGTCAAAAGAAAAGATGCACTAAACATCTTCTAACAGAGATGGGAATTCCTCGGGCGAACCCTCAGATCTGCCAGTTGGCGCACTACTTCTTGAAGGTGTCGCTCATGAGCCCTCTAGCGAACTCGAAGTTCTATGACTTTAGCTCGGGAGGCAGCCAGTTGTTGCTGCAGAGTCTCATTGGTCCTTCTGGTCCTTTCCATCGCTTCTTCGAGACGACGAATGTGGACCGTGTTGACACCGGAGTTGGCATCAATTTCTACGATTTGGCCGATAGCTACTCAACCTTGCTCGATATTTCGAGCAATCCTGCAGACGATGATAGGCAGGACTCGGTCAGCTGAGCCACCCTCGCTTATGTTGTAAAAGCTTCGGTCCCCGTTGTAGGGTAAAGTTTGACCCTTCTCATTGCTCCATCGATTTAAGTTTGTTGCCCACAAGGGTGTGGGACCTTGAAACGCGGGTCGGGGGTTGTTAATTGGGGATTGACTTACTTGGGGTAGGTTGTTGACTTCAGGATCGGAGTCAGAACCATCCGAGAAGCCTTCTGCGAGGTGATCATCGAAGGGAATTGGATGCTCATCTCCGGGCTCTTCTTCAAGCCATCCAGCATTGCCGTGGGGTGGAAAGTACGGGTCGCCATGATGAAATCCGGCCATGATATCAATTGTGACACGGTTTTCCAAAATCATTAAGATGGTCAAAAAACACGATACTAAAGTACTCTCCCATCTTTTCAGATTCGAGAAACTTTTATCTTTCTGCCTACTTTGATTTTTGTCATTCGCTCTGCCATACATTGAACCTTTCCCAATGTTCAGAATTATACTTAAACTTGTAAGCATAACCATGTTTACTAAACCTTAGTAAATCATGAAGAATAGTCTTATCAATCTTTGTGGTGGATCTTGACTAGCACACACCCAGTATACCCGATCCCCTAGTCCTTCACTTGACTAATATAGCATGTGAACAAGGAATTAGTCTTAATCACCAAAGATGAAAATTCTCATTCGTCATATAATAGAACTTGTATCAGTCCAAGTTTCTGTCCAATTGAAACTTGGGTGATGAGAATCTTTCCTTATTTGGCAAATACTCGACACTACCACAAACGAAAGAATCAAATCCATATTGCTAACAATAGAAACATACAAACATCAATTTTCACAAATGCCATTGCAAGGAGATATAATTAAAAAATTTATTTATCTATAAAATGCGAAAAAAAACATTTCCTTACAATGCAACTTCAAATGAAAACTATGCTATTACATATTTCCTAGCAATCTATCATAACTCCTAAGCAACAACTCAAAAATCCGATCTTCGAACCACGGGATTGAAATATATCTTCGCAATCAGATTCAACATTTTCACACCCCAAAATCGAGAACAACGGAAACGTACTGGGGCGGAGGACGTCATGTACAATATCATAACACAGTATAATAGTAAACAAGTAAACAACATCATCCATTGCATTAAATATAATTTTAATACAAGTGTGTTCTGTAGTATATTAGACACCAAAACATGGATCAAAATATAAGACGAGTCTTGTATGCGCTCCATCTTCTCAAAAGCTGGCATCGGTACCTATCTACTGATGACCTGAGAATAGAAGTTATTTTGAAAGAGTTTATCAGCATTAAAGCTGGTGAGTTCATAAGTATTTAGTGTCTATGTTTGTATGAAAATGTTTGGACTGTTATTTGAAGTACGAGTTTGTAAACGTTTGTAGTAAAAATATGTGAATGTGTGTAAGTGTTTGTAAAACTTTGTAAGTCCCAGAAAATCCTATATTTTCTACTAAAAGTAGCCTTCTACCAAGGCACCACTGTTTTGTATGTTTGTTTCCTGTAAAAGTGTGTAATTTTCCCAAATGTAACTATCATTATCAAAATATATTTTGTACATTAATGTTTAGGTGAAATGATAACCAAATAAATGTAAAGGGTAAATTAATGTAGTACTGTAGTGTTGTAATATTGGAACTACTGCTGTACTAACTACCATAAATTGGATTTATATCAAGGTATTATGTGAATAATTGTACCATACTATCGACTATGAAACACGACAATGTAAGTCATCAGAAGGTATGACATTTGGCACCCGCAGACTTGCAGGTCCGGCTATAGCTAGCAACAAGGTGTAGGATAGTGAATCCAATATAGATCTATACGCAAACTCACGCTCTCCCTCCAGGTGATTTTGGTTACAACTCGGACCATGACAATGAAGGCACGATCCGATACAGTGAATCACATTTATGTTATAGTACATGATGAGAATAAAACTCTGATTGATTAGATCTTTCACATGTAAAAGATAAAGATAAAAAAAACAAACACAATAATATGAGGAACACTAAATAGAATCAACGTTGTTCTTATGATTCAAAGGTAGTCATGCCTCAGCAGAGCTCGATGAAGAACTTCCACTGTAGAAGCGATCTAGGGTTTACAAAAACTAAATCAGGAAAAATAATAAAAGCGATAACCACAATGACTGCATGCTTGCAGCTTAAATACTAAACCTTAGAATAAAACAAGCACGGTTGGGCAGGCCCAAACCAGCAATCAAAACTGAGCTAAGGACCGAGCCCATGACACGACACTATAAGCCCAACAATCTCCCCCTTTGCGTCAAATGAGACGAGAGATCACTTTCTTTGAGTTGGCTTCACAGTCTTGACCTATTTGAACTGCCGAGGGATAATATCAAGAAGACTCTTCCGAAATTGAATGTACCATCTCAGCATATCAGTAAACATCTCCTTCTCGGCTGCAGTGTTCTGATCACACCTCTAAATAATCTCCAATATGTGCTCCAAGCAAGCAGTTGAGAAGAGGTGTTTGTCAACAAGAGCGAATAGGCATTTATGTCCTTCGCCTCTGATGAACATGAAAGTGTCGTACTTTGAATCAACCTTGCCCTTGACCATTGGATTAACATTGCTTGCTCTGCCCATAGTTTTTATCGTGTGGATTGAGGTTCGGTAGATCAGCAAGGGTGAAGTTATGAGCCGAACCTTCAGAGCCTCGAGTCACCTTAGATTTCACATTAACAAACTTTCCTACTGAGTAGGGCTTCATAACCTTGACATTCGTAATTTTCTTTGAACTCCAGGTCAAGTACTGGGGTTGAGCATACTCTAGGTAGAACTCCAACAGATCCATATCCACCTTCGGGTCTGGAGACGGGATGGAAACAGTCGAGTTGAAGCAATGAAAGATGAATGCCTTTTGCATGATCGTCATGTCAAATTGTGCATCCTTGGATTTATCAAGCCCGAACGACATCACAGGCTCAAGACAAAGTATGCTTGGCTCATCAGTGTCACACCTTTGAAGTGAATCAAGAGTCGATTTAGGAAAAATGGACTTCTTCTTTTCCAGGAGCTATTTTTCCTTTTGCTTCTGCTCAAGCTCAGCCTGTTGTTCCTTGAACTTTTCTGCTAGCTCTTTATCAGAAGGTTTTGTTTTATGAAAAGGCTTAGCAGGATTCTTTTCGTAAACATCTTCTTCACTATCAGTGTCATCTTCTCCAATTTTCTTCATGTTCTTGTCTCTATTACTGACCAAAGCTTCATCAGCCTTCAGTTCAGCAGTTGATTTCAGTTCAGGAGGAGGTTGAGTTGTTTATACCTGCTCTCCCCCTTGTTTCAGCTGGACACCAGTCACCACAACACCCTCGATACGACTAAGGATGTCCAGGGCAGGTCGAAGTTTGTCAGCCAAATGCCTGCGAATGGTGATGGTAATGATGGGATCATGGGCTTCAAGAAGGTGAAGTAATATGGAGTGAACATCAACAGTAGAGCTTTGTATAACCTCCCTCTCAGACTTCAAGACATTGAGTTCGGCTGTTGCAGTGCGAAGTTTGAGATTCTGCATCTTCAGCTGAGAGGTTCTTTTGTCGAGTTCATCCATGATACGATATTTAACAACTAAGTCTGCCTCCAATTGAGTAAATCGATCATTGAAATTGTTGTGCATAGTTGCATTGGCTTCCTTGATTGCTTGACAAGCAGCTTCAAGGTTAGACCGTTCAACTTGAAGAGAACGCTGAAGATTGTCAACCGAAGCGTTCACAGTTTGAGAACTTTTCTGAGCTACTGCCTGCAATGAATCCAAAAATAAGTGAGCCTCAGAAAATTAGTTTATTTACATTTGCGGTCCTTTCTTTTCACTCCTTTGTTGAAGCCTCAACAGCAAGGGAGGCTTTCTGGCATTGTGAAGTGGAGGCGTCTATAGCCTTAGCTGTAGCAAAAAGAGAGGCATTGTGTTCTTCAACTATAGAGGAGAACAAAGCCTTTAAAGCAGCATCAGAATAGGCTCCAGATGCAGAAGAGGAAAGCAGTTGATCGAGTTTGTCGTTGACTGCTTTGAGATGACGCTTGGTGACCGGTTCATCATCGTCTTCATCACTCTGTACACGGTAAGCATTGAAATAAGTGGAATCAAATTCCAAGTCCTCACCTCCTACAACTGGGGTGATGTCAGTAGAAGGTGTAGGTGATAAGGGTTTGGTGAACAAAGGTATCATGAACTGAAGAAGAGTCTGTCATTGTTGAAGCTTGGAGAAGATGATGAACAGTGAGAGATTTTATACGTACTAGGAGGAGAGAGAAAAATCCGGCTGATAGCTTGGATTTAATTGGTAACCGCGCCTGATTTGATGGATGAACAGTTGTCATACCCGATGATGATGTAGGAAAGAGAAATGACGTTTCCTTTTTGCATGGCATTCCATAAAATTTGCTTTTTCAAATCGTCGAAACGATTGGATAGCTGCAGAGTCACCCTTAACGTTATCCCAATCGTCACCCCATATTCCACATGAACCGTCATCGCTTTTTAACTTTATCGAGCATTAAAATACTTGATGAAACGAAGCTGGAAAAAGTAAATCACCATTAATAGAACCAGATTTTGGAAAATTAAAAATTTTCGTGCAAGGAGTGTAAAAGATAATGAAATAAAGCAAACTTTTTGGGATAACTTGTGATGTCTGAAAAAGACATAAAGCAGCTGATTATGGGCACGAATCTCTTCCTTCAAAGTCAAGAGAGACTTTCAAGAGGTTGTGTGGTTTCGCATTAAATAACGATCAAGTACTTGTTAAGAAGTATTGAAAGGCATCTTTTAAATTAAAGCTTATAACGGGTGGTTTTCACTTCAATTCATTATTTCGATACTTGATATAAGACGAAACTGAACGAAGTACTTGTGAGATCAATGTGATCTGTTGAACAAGTAGGTAGGAAAGATATGTATTGACTGTTGGGTAGTTGAGAAATCTCAAAAAAAAATTAACCGGATCCTTGGGGAAGAAATTTTTTTTGTAATAGAATGTTTCAGAAGAATCACTCAAAAAATAAAAAGAGATTTCAGTCGAAACATATATTTCATGTACCATCAATTTATTAATGGTATTGAATCGTCGGTTTCACTTAGTTCATAGTGACACGAAACTAAGATCATTAACATAGAATGTTGTATAACCATAAACCTTAGTGGTAAATGCTGAGAGTCTCAAGAGTTATATTGGTGAGATGAAGTATAATGGAGAAAAATGATGGAGTGATATAAGAAACAAATGTACCTCTGCTATAAATGAAGGACTAAGCAGAAAACTCTAAGCTCAACGTGAGTAGAGTAAGGTAGCTCATGATTAGAGTGAATATTGCAGCCTAGATTGGGAAAACGTGATTTGTATATATCATGTTATTAAGGCTTTACTCAAAATCTTTCGAGGCTTTAGTCAACATGCAGCAGCATGCTTCTAGGGACGTATAGAACGTGTGTAGAAAAGAAATCATACCTTCTGGATCTTCATCATTGAGAATAACACTTAAAAAAATTGATTAAATCAAATTTTTTTTTGTGAAAAATATTTAATTGAACAAAAAAGAAAAATATTTTTGAATTTTATGAATATAAAAAGAAGTATTTAAAAGAATGTACATGGTAATACAATCAAAATGCCTTGAGAAGAAAAAGAAGCGAACAAGTTCACAAGGACCGAACCCGAAATAGACCGAACGTTCGGTTCATTTCGGTTCTTGGTCGAACTTCACCCGAAATAGACCGAACGTTCGATTCATTTTGGTTCGCTCTATTTCGCTTCTTACCTTTATTGAAGCGAAGGCGATTTTGGTACTGATTCTGCTTCCATCATTCCTAGGCCTTGCAAAATCTTGTTGAAGCTAGCTTCAGGTAAAGCCTTAGTTAATATATCTTCCAGTTGATCAGTTGTCCTTAAAAAGTGAATTTCCACGTTACCATCTTCCATGTGATCCTTTATAAAATGATACCTCAGTGCTATATGATTGGACTTTGAGTGTTGCACTGGGTTGTAACAAATCCTAATTGCACTTTAAGAGTCGCAATATAGTCGGATTTTCTTCATGTTCAGCTCGTAATCTCTTAGCTGACTTTGTATCCATACAACTTGAGATATGCATGATGCTCCGGCGATGTATTCAACTTCTGCAGTAGAGAGAGAAACACAAGTTTGTTTGTTCGATTTCCAGCTAACCAATTTACCGTCTAGAAATTGGCATCCTCTAGTGGTGCTTTTATGATCTAATCAACAGCCACCTAGGTCAGTGTCTGAGAACGCTTGAACAAAAAATCCTGAGTTGGTTGGATACCACAGATCGAGAGAGGAGGTTCGCTTCAGATAGCAAAAGATGTTATTGACGGCATGCAAATGACGTTCTTGTGGGTTAGCTTGGAATCTGGCACAGTAACAGACTAAAAACATGATGTCGGGTCTAGTGGCTGTGAGATACAATAGAGACACAATCATTTAACGGTAGAGCGTCATGTCAGCGGCCGACTTCTCCAATGAGGGCGTAAGCTTTGTCCCAAAAGCCATTGGAACTTTAACTTTGGAGTCCCCCGTCATACCAAATTTAGCCAATAATGTCTTGGTGTATGCCTCCTGATTAATAAAAATGCCTTCAGGTCCCTGTCTAATGTTTAAGCCAAGGAAAAAGTTAATTGGACCCATTGAGCTCGTCTCAAATTTAGTTTCCATCAACTTCCTGAATTCAACTGTTAAGCTGGGATTCGTGGAGCCAAAGATGATGTCATCAACACAAATTTGGACTATCATAAGGTGGTTAGCCTCTCTCTTTCGAAAGAAGGTTGGGTCAACCGAACCTTGTTTGAATTTATACATTTTTAAGAACCGAGTTGGAGTCTCATACCATGCTCTGGGAGCCTGTTTTAGGCTATATATGGCTTTATCAAGTATGTAGCAGTGATCTGGATACTTCTCGTTCACGAAGCCTGGCGGTTGCTTAACGTACACATTTTCTTTAAGTTCTCCGTGGAGAAAGGAACACTTGATGTCCATCTGATAGACTTCAAAGTTTTTGTGTGCAGCGTAGGCAAGAAAGATACGAACGGACTCTAGTCTTGCAACGGGAGCGAAGGTTTCTTCATTATCGATACCTTCTTCCTGACAGTAGCCTTTCACAACCAACCGAGCTTTGTTACGAATCACGTTACCCTCCTTATCCATCTTGTTTCTGAATACCCATTTGAGACCTACAAATGAAGCATCCTTTGGAGTTGTAATAAGACACCATACTTTATTTCCTTCAAATTCATTCAACTCATCTTGAATGGTTTGCACCCAGTCAGAGTGATCAATTGCTGAATTAACAGTCTTCAGTTCAACTTTGGAAACAAAGGAGTTGAACATACAAAACTCCACTTGAGAAAAGAGTGCAGCTTGTTTCGCTTTGATCTAAGATCGACTTAACACCTATTCAGAAGATTCCCCAATAATTTGACTTTGAGGATGATCTTTTGTCCATTTAATAAGCCGCGGGTAACTTGGATCACAAGAGGGATCCAATTCGGCATTGATTTCTTCTTCCAATTCTGATAGCATGTCATAATCATTGACATTCGTGTTCCCCCCCTCGAAGGAGGACGCCTGTCCAGAATCTGGATTATTATTTTCTCATTTGTTTGGACTTTCAGAAGAGCTTGATGATTGCGACGATATATTCTCCCCCTGGTATGACAACCCGCCACCTTTACATTGTACAATCGATCCATATACCCATATTTCTTTTGAATATAGCATCTTTTAGTAGAATTTTGGGTCCGCACGAGTGCTATAGGCTTAATATATCTTAGATATGGGCCTTAAAAAGGGTTAGGAAGGGTGTTGCATCACCAAATCAAGCCAAACACACCAAGAGAGGTGTGTGTGGCCGCACACTAGAATGTGCGACCACACACACCTCTTTACTTTCTCTCTCAAGAAACATCATCCAAGAACACTTAGAAGGCCTCCAAAACGTGAAAAACATCATCTTTCAGCTTGTTATAGAGGTAAAACACTTGAATCTATGCTTAAAACTCATAGTGTTCTTCGTGTTCTTCACCCCTTGAAGGAGCGTGGCCGCACACCTGCATCAGGTGGCCGCACACAGGCAAAACATCCTCCAAAGTGAGGGTATGGCCTCTGTAATAGATCTAAGACTTAGTTTGACACTTGAAAACCCCTCAAAATCGACACATAGGACTCAAACAAGGAGTGTACGGCCACACACTCTTGTGTATGGCCACACACACCCTCTGTACGGCCGCACACTTGAGTGTGCAGCCTCACACACAAGTCTGGCCACATTCCATAGCTGCACACTCACTTTTATGGGCATACACCCACTTTAGTACCCATATTTGGCGTTAACTTTTAATAACCACTAAGTACGAAGCATGGGACACTTAATCCAAATGAATCCAAGTCTTTAGGGTGATCTCCCATCATGTTTTGTCATGAAACACCCTAGATCTAACTCATATACGTGTCACCATATGATTAATAGGAACCTCTTATGTTCAGATCATCTGTTGACATTCAACACTCATATCGATCGCACACTCGAACCCTACGTTAAACAGTGAGTTCATACCCCCTTAATTAACCTTTCAAATTTTTCTAAATGCTTTTATGCGGGGGGAATACATGTTGAATCCAACAAATTATAGTATCGATCACATGTGATTTTTAACTGGTAATCAAAATGGATTTCTATACTTTTAACTGTTTTACCAGCCAAACTGCTTTGAATGTTTATCAAACTCATCTTCATGTTAAATTGTTATAAAAACTATTTCCCAACACTTTTAAACTTCTTATGTTCCTAAAATATATCTACACCAATATATCTATATAAGTAAGAGTTAAAGGACTAGGACTGATAGCTCGCCTTATTTCCTGTTCTTGTTTGATTGGGGTCTTACGGTATATTGTTATCCGTCCGAATTTCATTGAATTCATAGTTATATATTGTATGTATTTGTGTTGGATATGAATGTTTTGACTCCATTCAATACTTTGGTGTATTCAAGACAGACTACAACGCGCTATTTAACTATAATAGGTATAGTTAAGTTTTTCCGCTTCTTACTACCATTACTATGATACTTACCATAGCTAGCTCTATTATGAGTCTCTACATGTTAAGTACTATACAAGGAGAATACTATATACTATTCAAAAGTAATACTAAATACATAATACCGAGAAGCACACTATATACTAATACAAGAGAACATACTAAAACAAAATGTGCTACACTACCCCTCTATACGGCACTTTACCGCGCCTTCGCCGTGTAACCATAGTCTCCTGGAGGGAGAGCGGACTCTACGTGTATAGATCTATACAGGGCGAACACTATCACATCCCGACTGCTAGCTACAGTCCGAGCTGACTAGGCCCAGGGATGATAACATGTTACCACACTACGTATGACCTGGAGGGTCACTATACATTCGATCGCCTATCCGCATGGTTACATATAAATTCACATTTGGATCATCAAACTAACAAACTAAGTAATAAAGGTAAATTAGTCTCCTCGAGATGCATTTTATACTTATCACTAATTAGAGTATGCAGTTTATTTACCATTCAGTCGGCAGTAACACTGCTGGAATAATACATTATTTTCCCATTTACTTTGTTCAAATGAAGTCCAAACTATATTTTCATAATTGAGAGTCTAATTGGGAAAACTTTTACACACTCAAAGGATCAAACCTACAAGTAACCAAGTCTTGGCAGAAGAGTACTTTTACTGGAAAATATACGATTTTCTAGAGATTCACACTATTTTCAAACTTGATAACACTTTCACGTTATAGAATCGTAAACATTTTTATACAAGCAATGACACTAAATTCTTATGAACTCACCAGCTTTATGCTGATACTCGTTTTCAAAATAACTTGTATTCTAAGGTCAACGATAGACAGGTACTGATGCAACATTTGAGAAGATGGAGCACATACAAGACTCATCTTTTGTTTATACTTTTGGTGTCTATCAAATTGTACAGAACACGCTTGTATTACAATTATGATATTAATGCAATGGATGTTGTTTCTTGTTTTTACTATTATGCATTGTTATGATACTGTACGTGACGTCCTCCACCCCAGAACGTATTCTGCCATTCTCGGTTTTGGGGTGTGATAGATTGGTATCAGAGCTTTGTTTATAATGAATCAAGTATATCAACCCATAAAAGATATACGAACTATATACACTTCGGGACTAAAACATTCTGACCAAGAATATATACTTTTAAATACTAAAATATTTAACTAAGTATATATATATATATATATATATATATATATATATATATATATACACACATATACATCCATTAATATAAAGGATCAGTATCATACTAGCACATAACAAAATTATTAAGATTGTTGAACAACACAATTAGGCTTAGAGACAAATAGTCAAATTGGGCGAATGTAGCCTGATCAATTACATTTTTCCTAGGAATGACTAGCATGTGCCTAAGAGTGATTGTGATGTTGCAACAAGTCTGAAAACTTACCAACACTACCACAAGAACATCTGAACAAGAATACTATTGGAGTGTTCTGGACTATATTAACTACATATGTGAGAACTAAAAGGGTTGTTACTAGTAGGGCAATAGTTGCTAAGTGGATACACCACGGTTACATGTGACTAAGGCGCTATAGACTTAGAATCTGTGACATTTGCTTCATTTCCAGTTCTTGTTTGATTGTGGACTTAAAGTTAGGGTCACTTATTCGAAGGTCTATCCTGCTTCTGTTACATGTAATTGGTATGCACTATGCAAGTATTGGGACGGCTAGTAACGATCATCTTATAAGTATCCTAGATTAGTATGCCTATTAACCTTTCTTTCCCCATTCTCGCATAGTTAGCATGGCTAGCTTCCAGCATCTAGACGATCCCTACTATCCAAACCAAGGCATTGGAGGATGGCTCGAGGAAGAGTTAGAAGACGATCAACCGATCCCTTTGGATGATCATCGTGCCGAAGGCTTTTCAGATAGCTCTAGCTCCAAACCAGAAGTCAACAACCTACCCCCTGTAGCTCCAAACCCCAAGCCCCGTCCAGCATTTCAAGGTCCCACTCACATGTGGGCAATAACCTTTAACCGATGGAGCGATGAACAGGGTCAGCCTTTACCTTTCAACGGAGACCAATGCTTTTACAACATAAGCGAGGGTGGCTCGGGTGATCGGGCTCTACCCGTCATGGTTCGGAGGATTGCTAGGAACGTCGAGCAAGGTCATGCAGCTATCGGCAGAGTTGTGGAAATTGTTGCAAACTCTAACCTTAACATTGTCCATATCCACCAGCTAGAAGAAGCCATGGATAGGACTAGGAGGACCAATGAGGCTTTGCAACAACAACTAGCTGCATCCTAAGTCGAAGTAAGGGAACTTTGAGTGCGTCAGAGAGCACAGGAACAACATCTTCAAGAGGTTGTGCACCAACTAGCTGATCTTAGGGTTCGCCCAAGGGATACCCGTCGCTAGTAGAAAATGTCCACTTAGCTCCCTCTTTTGTTTAGAGAATAGCCTTTTCTTTTCTATGCTCGGTAGAGCACTTGCCTGTAAACATTTCTAACTCTGAAAGCACCTTATCTAGACTACTAGACTGCTAACATTTTCCCTTATGGTTTGATGTAAGACCTACTATTAGGTCACTTTTCCCGAACTCATATTACATCATTAATACCGGTAATATTGGCAGTTACCTACTCTATTGCTATGACTCTATCTGATGGTTGGACTATGTCGATTTAGTCCATGAAACACTCTCATCATATATGCAATTCATTCTTAGTACTTTCATCACCTCTATAAACTTTCAGTAAAAGATGCCTCCCCGCAAGCGCCCAAACGGAGGCAGACCTGCGACTCAAACTCCACCTCCATCTCCTCCTCCTCCGCAGTTCGATCCGGTGTTGTTTCAGACAGCTGTGACCGCAGCTATGGCCCAAATGAATTCTGGCGATGTAAGTGGAGCCGGAATGGGCACCAACTCTAGGCATGGTGAAATCCACCCACGTGCATAGGGGTGCACCTATAAGGGTTTCATGAGCTGCAAACCAACATTCTTCAATGGAACCGGAGGGATCATTGCACTGTCCCAATGGATCAAAAGAATCGAAGCCATCTTCGAAATGTGCTCTTGCCCCGAGGATAGCAAAATCAAGTTCGCTGCTGCTACCTTCACTGAAAGGGCCCTGACATGGTTGAATGGCCATGTCAATTCGCTCTCTGTGGTGACAGCCAACGCCATGGGCTGGGACACACTGAAGGACCTTCTAAGAAGGGAGTACTGTCCTAAGGGTGAAATCCAGAAACTCGAGGAGGAACTCTGGAACCTCAAAATGAAGGGGACCGACATAGTGGCTTATAAGGCTAGGTTCTGTGAGCTGGTAGCTATGTGACCTAACATGATCCCTTCTGAAAGCAAGAAAATTGAACGTTACATCTGGGGTTTTGTCACACCCCAAAACCAGAACGGCGGAAATGTTCTGGGGTGGATGACGTCATGTCAAGTATCACAACATATGCAGTATAGTAATCAAAGTACAACAACCATTGCATTAATAGTAATAGTTTTAGATAAGTTACATTCATAGAGACATTAAAGTAATACAAAAACTAGCATAGATGCAGCTCGTTCTAGGCTGGCTTCATAAAAGCTCCCGGGTGTACCTGTCTATTACTGACCTGAGAATACAAGTTATTTTGAAAGCGAGTATCAACATTTTTATAAATGCTGGTGAGTTCATAAGTATTTAGTGTCATTTGTGTAAGTAAGCATTTTATTCAAAATAACTTTATAAAAAGTAGTAGTTTAGAATCTACGGTGTATTAGAGTCCTTTCCAGAAAATCCTATATTTTCTAAATAAAAGCAGTCTTCTACCAAGATTCAACAAAGTTATGTTTTAAAGAGTAATTTTTCCCAAAATACTATCATTACCAAAATACGGTATTTGATTTTTAATGAATGTAGGAGGATATCACTAGCAAAAATACTAGGGGAAAATAACATACGCCTCAACAGAAAATACTGCTGACTAAGGCAAAAGAAATCATAGACTCCATGAGAGTATCCACTGAATGATACGCCTGTCTCAGTCTAACATAAGGAAACACAGACCTCAGACAGTATCAAATGTACGATACGGCTAGCAAGGTCTAAAACAAAGAAAAACAGACCCCAGACAGTATCAAATGAATGATACAGCTAGCAAGGTCTAAAACAAAGAAACACAGACCCCAGACAGTATCAAATGAAAGATACAACTAGCAAGGTCTAAAACAAAGAGTGATCCTAAGAGTGTTGTTTCAGAAATACAGTGTTAATTCTCGTTACCTTAAGGCCATGAATTATAAGGTAAACATGGAGATACTCGTAACCATACTGATTGACACTAGAGTACTTGACGCCCTGCAAGCGTCGGAATAACTGTGACATTTGTCACCCCTTGGCTTGGTAGGCCGTGGACTGTAGCTAGCAGTCAGGGTGCGGGGGTGTCAATCCCGTATAGATCTATACACACAATGCCCGCTTTCCCTACAGGAGACTCTGGTTACCAACTCGACAACGAGGAGATATGTGTCTTGATAATGCATCTCGGATTCTGAATTCTATTAGAGGTGCTGGAGAAATGATATAGACTCGCGTGTGAACTGACTCCTATGGAATTCTCGTGCTAGAAAGAGTGAATAGAGCTTCCAAACTATTCCTATAATAGTTACTAGTGTATCTGATCTATGAGTGACGAGTGGGAGGATGCCCTTGCTACCCAAGGGAAATGAACTGATCGATGTAAACCTTTATATCTATACATGTATACATGATATATAATTAATGATTAAACGACCTTCAGATGGATATCCGATCCCACCAGACCACATCCAAACGAGGAAAAGGAAATAGGGCAAACTAGCCTTCCTAAGTCCTTAAAACATTATTTATATAACTATACAAGTACATGCATGCATTTAACGAAGTAGAAGCATTTAACAAAGTAGAAGCCTTTAACGAAGTAGAAGCATAGAAGCATGGAAGATAACTTTGATGAAAACTTTGGAAAACCTTTACACTTAAGAAAATCATGACTTGGTATCCTTTTGTAAAATAAGTTTGAAGACCTTTAGAAATCCTTGAAAATCTTTCATAAACAGGTTTTGAATATAACTTTGATAAAACAATATAAGTAAAGAAAAACCATTCTTTCAAATACTGCTGTAACTAGTTTTGAAGTAAAACATACAGTGCGAGAGTGAATTTGAGAAGAGATTTAAACAAGTAAAGACGTTTTGGAAAACCATTTATAGTACCATACTTGGTAAAACAACTGACAGTGTAATAAATCCTTGTGTATGCGGGATATCAATCACATATGATTGATATGATAACTAGCATGTTTTAACTTGTATCCCCCCATAAAAGCATGTAAAAACGTTTAAAAGATTAATTTAGGGGTATGACTCACCTGTTGTAAGTGGGTCGGACGGAGATGCCGGTAGGGTGCTCGGCGTCAAGTAAAGACTTGAACACACTTAGTGACCTATTAACATATGATGACATATGTTTACATACAATTAGTAATTATAATACTAATTAAACATGTGTATGCATCCTAATGAGCGGAAAACACTTTGGTCAAGTGCTAGGAGTGTCCCGGGGAACATCTAAGGGAGTGTATGGCTCAGATAGGGAGTTTACTCTTCAAGAGTAAACTCTTTATAGAGTTTACAACTCTATGACCTTATCCCCATGAGTTTACGATCGTAAACTCATGGGTGGTGTGTTCTAGGATACTAAATGGTCTTATCTCACTAGTGGAATTAGGCTAGACTCGAATCAAGGGCTGAGGAAATGATTAGGGCTTAAAATGGACACCTTTTGGAGTTTACGGTCCTTGGACCACTCCCTTGGGAGTTTACAGCCATAAACACATGAGTTTATGGTCATAAACTCATGTTTGTCCATTTCACTTGTGCTTTGGTGGTTCTAGGCAATGCATGCATGGTTCTAGTTAATTATATGAGCATAGGAAAGTGTTAAAGGCACTTAAACACCTTGGAAAGGTGTTTACGGTCTATGAAGGTGTTCTTGGGGAGTTTACTACCTTCAACACATGAGTTTACAACAGTAAACTCATGTTAGTCCATGAATCATATGATTTGGTGCATCAAATGAAGGATTACAAGGCTCTAGGCACTCATGGAAGCTTTTGGAGGTGTTTAAGGTGTAGTTTAACACTCAAAAAGGGCTTTATGGCCCTTGAAGATGGGTTTACGGTCTAAGGATGCTCTTAGACCGTAAACACATGTTTACTCCCAAAATGCAAGGTTTTGGTGTTCTAAGTCCTTTCATGTAAGCCCCTAAGTCATAACTATGCTCCATAAGTGGTTCGGAAGGGTTTTTGGGCATTAAAACCCCATCTATGAGTGTTTACGGTCCAAGAGTGTTCTTGGACCGTAAAATCATGATTTTGCCAGTTTTGGGAGTCTTAAACACGAATTTGTAAGTTAAACAAGCTACACAACAAGTTAGGATAGATCACTTACTAGTTTGGGGCTTGAAAGAGGCGATTTTTGACCAAACCCGTTTTATAGAGAGAGAAAGTGTCTAAGATGGGAAAAAGGTGGGAATGAAACCCACTCAACCCTTATATAGGGTGGAGTTTATGGCCTGGTTTGGGGGTTCACCTGACACCAACCGCGAATGGGGTTTTTCACGACTATCGTTAATCACGACAAATTTTAAAATTATACCGCCTTAATTTTGGTTCGCTTGACGAATATTATTTAAAATATTCCAACGGGTTTAAATCCGGTCAAAACTATTTTTGGGATAAATTTGGCTAATTTTTGACGTACTTAATTTCGACGTTAAAACTAACGGAAATTTTAGGGTTGTCACAGGTTTAATGCCCCCGTATCGAGGGAACGTTCTATCATCACACACTATAACCTTTGATAGCGCCAAGGAATTGGCCCACAGGTTGATTGATCATGAAGTTCCTTCAATTCCATCAACATCAACAACAACAACTGCGACTGCACCGATCAATACATCTGACAATAAGAGGAAGCAGTGGGACCGAAAGAAAGGCAAGTCAACTCAATCTTCCTCCAAGAACCAACAAACCGTGGCTGTCCATGCCGCCACTACTCCTGCTACCCCTGTACCAGCAAAATCCTATGCTGGAAACCTGCGCAAGTGCCCAAAGTGCCCCTGCCATCATAACGACCCCTGCCGTGAATTGCACTGCACTAATTGCAACCGGAAGGGCCATACTGCCCAGTTTTGCAAATCTCAACACAAACCCATTTCTTAGGTCCCCGGGTCGGGAGTATGCCAGGCCTATTATGGCTATGGAGAGGTTGGGCATTTCAAGAAAATCTGTCCAAAAGCTGGGAATACGGGAGGAACAGGGAGACTACTTGCTATTGGCCACAATGAAGCAGTAGCAGACCCCATAGTAGTCATGGGTACGTTCCTTCTCAATGACTCTTATGCTTGTATCCTATTCGATAGTGGAGCAGAAATAAGTTTCGTAAACAATAACTTTAAACACTTACTTAAACAATCCCCGCAACCATTAGAAGAAACATTCTTCGTAGAAATGGCTAACGGAAAGACAGAGAACTCTAACGAAATTTACATAGGTTGTACCCTCACGCTAGATAATCATTCGTTCCCAATCGACCTTATACCAGTATTGATCAAGAGTTTTGATGTCATCATGGGCATGGACTGGTTGATTCTCCATCATGCCGACATCCGTTGTTTCGATAAAGAAATCTGTCTAAATCTACCGAGTGACGAAACCTTATTAATCTACGGAGACAAGCCCAGTATAAGTCTTCATATCATCTCGAGCATACAAGCCCAGAAGTACTTGCGTAAGGAATATCATGCACTCCTTGCACACGTCGTCGATACAAGCCAAAAAGAAAAAGACCTGAAAGGCTACCCCGTAGTATGTGACTTCCCCGACGTCTTTCCAGAGGAACTGCCAGGTTTACCTCCCCAACGTCAGGTCGAGTTCAGGATCGACCTAATTCCTAGAGCTACCCCTATAGCCAAATCGCCCTATCGTCTAGCGCCTGCTGAGATGCAGGAGCTGTCCGGTCAACTTAACGAGCTGCTCAGCAAGGGCTTCATAAGACCAAGCTTCTCACCCTGGGGAGCACCAGTCTTGTTCGTAAAGAAGAAGGACAGATGTTTCCGTATGTGCATTGATTACAGAGAACTCAACAAGCTGACGGTCAAAAATCACTACCCTCTTCCTTGTATAGACAACCTATTCGACCAACTACAAGGGGCGAGTTACTTTTCCAAGATTGATCTTAGGTCCGGGTATCACCAGTTACGAGTACTTGAGGAGGATGTCCCAAAAACAGCCTTCCGAACTCGATATGGACACTACGAGTTCGTAGTGATGCCGTTCGGACTGACCAACGCGCCCACGGTATTCATCGATTTAATGAATACGGTGTGCTGCCCTTACCTAGATCAATTCGTCATCGTCTTCATTGATGACATATTTGTCTACTCTCGGAGTAAGGAGGAACATAGCGATAATCTTCGACGAGTCCTGGAAACCCTACGATCGGAGAAGTTATATGCGAAGTTCCCTAAGTGCGAATTCTGGATCCGAAGAGTCAAATTCTTGGGGCACGTAGTTAGTGAATAAGGAATCCACGTGGACCCATCCAAGATTAAGGCTATAGAGAAATGGTCAGCACCGAAGACGCCTATGGAAATTCACCAATTTCTAGGCCTCGCTGGCTACTACCATAGGTTCATTCAGAACTTCTCTTGAATCGTGAAACCCCTTACAACATTGTCCCCAAAAGGCGTGGCCTTTGATTGGGGAGACAAACAAGAGAAGGCATTCCAAACCCTGAAACGAGCCTTATGCACCGCACCGATACTATCCCTTCCCGAGGGGACAGAAGATTTTGTGGTATATTTCGATGCGTCTAATCAGGGGCTCGGTTGTGTTCTGATGCAACGATGAAAGGGCATTGCCTACGCCTCAAGACAGCTGAAGACACATGAGGTCAACTACACCACACACGACCTCGAATTAGGAGCGATTGTGTTCGCCCTAAAGAGCTGGAGGCACTACCTGTACGGTACGAAGAGCACGATATACACCAATCACAAAAGCCTCCAACACATACTCAATCAGAAGGAGCTTAATACGAGACAATGATGTTGGTTCGAGCTACTCAATGATTACAAATTCGAAATTCGTTATCACCCGGGTAAAGCCAATTTAGTAGTAGACACCCTAAGTTGGAAAGAATATTATGGTCGAAGGGTCAAATCACTGAGAATGACCATCCATTCTCACTTATCCGCACAAGTCCGGGAAGCCCAGATGGAAGCCCTAAAACCAGAGAACATGTTGAATGAAGCATTGAGGGGAATGGATAAGAATCTTGAGATTAGAGGAGATGGAGTTTATTGTTTCATGGACCGGATCTGGACCCCAAAGTTCGGTGGTTATAGGGAAGTTGTCATGAACGAAGTTCACAAGACCAAGTACTTCGTTCACCCAGGATCGGATAAGATGTACCTTGATCTCAAAAAGTTATATTGGTGGCCAAACATGAAAGCTGAGATCGCTACCTTTGTGGGCAAGTGTCTGATGTGTGCCAAGGTGAAGGTCGAATATCAGAAGCCCTCAGGTCTGCTCCAGCAGCCCGAGATATCTGAGTGGAAATGGGAGATGATTTCTATGGATTTCATTACCAAATTACCTAAATCCACGAGTGGGTACAATACCATTTGGATAATTGTCGATTGATTGACGAAATCCGCCCACTTCTTGCCAATCAAAGAAACTTTCAAGATGGAAAGACTCACACGAATCTACATCCAAGAGATTGTTTGACTGCATTGTGTTCCTATATCTATTATCTCTGATAGGGTTAGTAGGTTCACTTCGAGATTATGACAATCACTACAAAGCGCCGTCGGAACAAGGTTGGACATGAGTACAGCCTACCATCCGCAGACCGATGGACAAAGTGAGAGGACTATCTAAACTCTGGAAGATATGTTGCGAGCCTGTGTGATCGACTTTGGTAAGGCATGTAATACCCACTTACCCCTTTTCGAGTTCTCCTACAACAATAGTTACCACACTAGCATCAAGGCAGCTCCATTCGAAGCCCTCTATGGCCGAAAGTGCAGATCCCCTCTGTGCTGGGCTGAGGTGGGTGACACTCAGTTAGCTAAAGGACGAGTTCCTTACAGCGCTCTCACAGGTCCAGAAATCATTCGAGAAACGACCGAGAAGATTGTACAGATTCGCGAACGATTAAAAGCCGCTAGAGACCGACAGAAAAGCTACGCAGACAAACAAAGAAAACCCTTGGAGTTCCAGGTGGGAGACCGGGTCCTATTGAAAGTCTCACCCTGGAAAGGCATGATACATTTTGGAAAACGCGGAAAGTTGAATCCAAGATACATAGGGCCTTTCGAGATTCTCTCTAGAATCGGTCATGTAGCTTACAAACTCAATCTACCCCGCGAACTCAGTAACATACATCCTACATTCAACATCCTAAACTTGAAAAGGTGTCTATCTGACGAGACTCTTGTAATCCCACTCGACGAGATCGAGATCTACGAGAGCCTAAACTTCGTGGAAGAACCGGTGGAGATTATGGACTGAGAGATCAAACGAACGAAACAAAGCCGCATCCCTATAGTGAAGGTTCGCTGGAACGCCAAACGAGGACCGGAGTTCACTTGGGAGCATGAGGATCAAATGAAACTTAAATATCCCCATCTTTTTACTTCGTTATTTGTACATACTTAGCTGCTTGAACTCTAATTTACACTGTACAATCGATCCATATACCCATATTCACTTGAATATAGCATCTTTTAGTAGAATTTTGGGTCCGTACGAGTGATTTAGGCTTAGTAAATCTTAGATATGAGCCTTAAGAAGGGTTAGGAAGGACGTTGCATCACAATATCAAGCCAAATACACCAAGAGAGGTGTGTGCGGCCGCACACCCAACCGCAAACCCCTTCCAGCCTCACACCCGACCCTATATATAGTAGAGGACCCACCATCCATTCACTATTGGTTGTACCTTCTCTCTCTCTCTTTACTTTCGCTCTCTAGAAACATCATCCAAGAACACTTAGAAGGCCTCCAAAACGTGAAAAACATCATCTTTCAGCATGTTATAGAGGTAAAACACTTGAATCTATGCTTAAAACTCATAGTGTTCTTCGTGTTCTTCACCTCTTGAAGGAGTGCGGCCACACATCTGCATCAGGTGGCCGCACACATGCAAAACATACTCCAAAGTGAGGGTATGGCCTCTATAATCGATCTAAGACTTAGTTTGACACTTGAAAACCCCTCACAATCGACACATAGGAATCAAAAAAGGAGTGTACGGATGCAAAATCCTGTGTACGGCCACACACACCCTTTGTACAGCCGCACACTCCAGTGTGCAGCCTCACACACAAGTGTGGCCACATTCCCTAGCCGCACACTCACTTTTAAGGCCATACACCCACTTTAGTACCCATATTTGGACTTAACTTGTGAGAACCACTAAGTACGAAACATGGGACACTTAATCCTAATGAATCAAAGTCTTTAGGGTGATTTCCCATCATGTTTTGTCATGAAACACCCTAGCTCCAACTCATATACACATCACCATATGATTAATAGGAACTTTTTGTGTTCAGAGCATCCGTTGACATTCAACACTCATGTCGATTGCACACTCGAACCCTACGTTAAACAGTGGGTTCATACCCCCTTAATTAACCTTTCAAATGTTTTTAAATGCTTTTATGAGGGGGGGGGGGGGGGGAATACAAGTTGAATCCAACAAATTATAGTATCGATCACATGTGATTTGTAACTGGTAATCAAAATGGATTTCTATACTTCTAAATGTTTTACCATCCAAACTGCTTTCAACATTTATCAAACTCATCTTCATGTTAAATTCTTATAAAAACTATTTCCAAAATCTTTTAAACTTCTTGTGTTCCTAAAATATATCTACACCAATATATCTATATAAGTAAGACTTGAAGGACTTAGGACTGATAGCTCACCTTATTTCCTGTTCTTGTTTGATTGGGGTCTTAGGGTATATTGTTATCTGTTCGACTGTCGTTGAATTCTTAGTTATATATTGTATGCATTTATGTTGGATATGAATGCTTTCACTCCATTCAATACTTTGGTGTATTCAAGACAGACTACAACATGCTATTTAACTATAATAGGTATAGTTAAGTTTTCCCGCTTCTTACTACCATTACTATGATACTTACCATAGCTAGCTCTATTATGAGTCTCTACATGTTAAGTACTATACAAGGAGAATACTATATACTATACAAAAGTAACACTAAATACATAATACCAAGAAGCACACTATATACTAATACAAGGAAACATACTAAAACATAATGTGACACACTACCCCTCTATATGGCACTTTACCACAGCTTCGCCATGTAACCATAGTCTCCTGGGGGGAGAGTGGACTCTACGTGTATAGATCTATACAGGGCGAACACTATCACATCCCGACTGCTAGCTACAGTCCGAACCGACTAGGCCCAGGGATGATAACATGTTACCACACTACGTATGACCTGGAGGGTCACTATACATTCGATCGCCTATCCGCATGGTTACATATAAATTCACATTTGGATCATTAAACTAATAAACTAAGTAATAAAGGTAAATTAGACTCCCCGAGATGCATTTTTATCCTTATCACTACTTAGAGTCTACAGTTTATTTACCATTCAGTCGACAGTAACACTACTGGAATAATACATTATTTTCCCATTTACTTTGTTCAAATGAAGTCCAAACTATATTTTCATAATTGAGTGTCTAATTGGGAAAACTTTTACACACTCAAAGGATCAAACCTATAAGTAACCAAGTCTTCGCAGAAGACTACTTTTACTGGAAAATATACGATTTTCTAGAGATTCACACTATTTTCAAACTTGATAACACTTTCACGTTATACAATCGTAAACACTTTTATACAAGCAATGACACTAAATTCTTATGAACTCACCAGCTTTATGCTGATACTCGTTTTCAAAATAACTTGTATTCTCATGTCAACGATAGATAGGTACTGATGCAACTTTTGAGAAGATGGAGCACATACAAAACTCATCTTTTATTTATACTTTTGGTGTCTATCAAATTGTACAGAACACGCTTGTATTACAATTATGATATTAATGCAATGGATGTTGTTGCTTGTTTTTACTATTATGCATTGTTATGATACTGTACATGACGTCCTCCACCGCAGAACGTATTCCGCCGTTCTCGGTTTTGGGGTGTGACACCTGGAATGAAGAACCTTGATCGTGTTGTAGAGATGGACCCTCCCCCTGGACATCAGGACGGTCATTCGAAGGTTCGCTTGCTTCTAGCCTCTCGGTTTCTTTTGGTTGATCATTAGGACGGTCTTTCGCCGTTGATTCAGAATCAATTGCTATTTGAGGCTCATCAAAAAGAAGCATATATTGCTCGAAAAGATTTGAAATAAAGGTTGTAACTTGACAAGTCTTTGGAAAGATTTCCTATATGGCACCTTCGGTTGTCTTCATCTTCTTAACATAGCTATCATCAAAAGTGACATATTATGTTTCTTCAATCTTCTTAGAGCGCTTGTTTAGAACTCTATATTCCTTAGAATTCAGGGAGTAACCTAAGAATATTCCTTCATCTGCCTTAGCATCAAACTTATTTCGATTCTCTTTAGAGTTGAATATGATGCATCTTGAACCGAACACATGGAAGAATTTCACATTCGGTTTGCGATTGTTCAAGATTTCGTAGGGAGTGATAGAGAATCGCTTGTTCAGATATGATCTGTTCTGAGTGTAACAAGCAGCAGCGAGTGCATTAACCCAAAAATATAAAGGAAATGATGCAAAGCATAACATCGTTCGAGATGCTTCACACAAAGACCGGTTTTGCCTTTCAACAATACCATTCTGCTGTAGAGTATAGGGGCTAAGAAATTATTAGTCGTTCCTTTCTCAGCAAGAAACTCTTCGAAATCTTTGTTTTTGAATTACAAGCCGTTTCGCTTCTTACATTACGAACAACTTTCCTCAGTTGAGTTTCTATCTATTTTATGAAGAGCTTGAGCTTTGGAGTAACCTCAGATTTTTTCTTCAAGAAGAACACCCAAGTGAATCGAGAGAAATCGTCCACTATGACCAGAATATACTTGTTACCACCAATGCTTTCAATGGAAGAAGGACCACACAGATCGATGTGTAATAGCTCCAATGGTTATATTACCTTTGTATTGATAATAGAGGGATGACTTTGTCTACTCTGCTTTCCCATTTCATAGGCTACGCATAGGTGATCTTTATCGAATTTAAGAACTGGAAGACCTCAAACATGATCTCCTAAAACCAGCTTGTTGATATCCTTGAAATTAAGATGACAGAGTCTTCAATGCCATAACCGACTTTCATCTGAGTGTGCCTTTGTGAGTAAACAGACTATTGGTTTGCCTCAAATTGGGTTGAGGTTTAAAGGGTACATTTCCCGCTTTCGCTTCGACTTCAGCAGAATATTATTTGACTTCTTCTCGACTATTTCTGATCCTTCATCATCAAATGATACCTTCAATCCAGTACCAACTACCAGCTGTGATACGCTAATAAGGTTGTGTTGGATCCTTTCAACATAAGCTACCTTTCTTATCGAGAAATCACCATTGGTGATCATTCCATAGCCTTTGATAGTACCACATGAGTTGTTGCCGTACTTCACAATACCACCATCCTTGAGTGACCGAAACTCCCTCAGTTCTTCCTTCCTTCAAGTCATGTGATGTGAGCAGCCACTGTCAATATACCATTCTTTGTCAAACTGCTCGTCACTGATAACCTGCAAAATATTAAGCAGATTTAGGAACCCAAAGTTTCTTGGGTCCTTGTGAGCCTTTTACAGGACATGGAATAGTAGGAGAGATATCAACCAAATAAGTACGTTTAACCAAAGTTGTTTCATCTTTTCTTTTTATAGTGAATACTTTAATTTGGGTTGGTTTAGGTTCATTGGACATAGGTTTTGAGATTTTGACGTCAGCATTCTTTTGTGTCTCTTTTGGACTTCTGTCATCTTCTGGATAGATCTTTCCTTTTTCCTTAGAATAAGAAGAGTTAGGTTTAGAAGTAACATTGGGTCTTCTTTTCGTCTGATTGAACTTGTATGGTTGAGGACCGAAACCACTCTTTCGGTTTCTATTGGGCTGAGGACTGAAACCACTCTTTCGGTTGCTATTAGGCTGAGGACCAAAACCGATCTTTCGGTTGATATTGGGTTGAGGACCGAAACCGCTCTTTCGGTTAATATTGGGTTGAGGACCGAAACCTCTCTTTCGGTTGAGATTGGGTTGAGGACTTGAACCTTCCATTCGGTTCCTTTCAATCATGGAACCAAAACTACCCTTTCGGGTCTTTTCAGTCGAGGGAACGAAACTAGCCTCTCGGTTCTCTGATTCCTCTTGAGATTTATGCTACCTTTCGTTCCTTACATAGTGAGGATTTTGTGATCTCCAAAACTGTTTTCTTTCTGAGAGATTCTTCTTGTATCTCATATTTTGTTGGTGTTTTCGATCAGCCACCTGCTTTCGATTTTTGTGGATGTTACCCTTTTTCATTGAAGCACGAGCACATTTTTAGCTCTTTGTTGAAGAAGTTTCACTGGTACTTTGCACTGATTCGCCCAATGATGTTTTGGTGCCACTTGTGCTTGGAACATCATATCTTGCAGGCTCATTTAGAGGTTCTAGCACGTATCTACCTTTCACTCTCCATGAGGTCTTTTGAGATAGACCTTTTGTCTCATCAGCATTATCTATTGGTGCTGACCAGAAGAACTCATCACATCCATCTGCCTTATCTTCTTCCACCCTAGCTGTCAGTTCTGCGGTTTGTTGTGGAAAGACTCCTGGAACTATGAAGACTTGATTTGGAGTGGTTTGTACCTTTTGATACACAACGACTTTGGCTTTGAGAATTTTGGTCTTGTCTGCTGATGAGCGAGCGAACTCAACAGAATTTTCAGAAATCAGATTTTTGCATGTTTCAGGTTTGCTTCTGATAAATTCTGAACAGTCCACCAAATCCTCTATAGAGATTTCACTCAGATCATCATCCTCATTAAGTTTAGATGCATTTTCAACATCAATGTTATTTTCTGAACTTAATTTGGCATTCAATGAGTCAAATTTCTGTACAGTTTCGGTTCTTAACTTCAATTTATCACTCTTATCTAACAGATTTTTGAGCTTGTCCTTGTGGTCTTTGGACTTTATGTACGATTCAATTTTTTCAAGACCGATTTTATATGCAGGAGAGACCTCGTCATAAGATACAACGCTTTTACAGTTGTAGGCTACAACATCGATTTTATCCTCCTTTAACTCAAGGAAGGGTAAAATCATGCGATGTATCTTCTTTCCTATTTCACAATCATGATGCAACTAAGTGATATTAAAATAAAGTCTTTTAGCAATCAAACAAAACACATTTCGTTGTTTCAAAAGTTTAGGATTGTCTCTTTGCAAATAAATCGATATATCCTTAGACCTAATCAACTCTTTCTCCTTCAGCTTAATCCACATCCTCCTTTCCTCACTCTTCGACGATATCCTGCTAATTTGATCAGTTAGGTTACAATTTGTGACATGGGTTTGGGTAAGAGTGCTACGTATGCTTGAAAATTTAGATTTTAAGTTATTTAATTTCTTTTCATAGTTAGTAACATGTAAATTTAGAGAAGCAAGAATATTTTGTACCTTCTTGATGAACACATCACATTCGTTGATCTGTGCACTAACAGCTTTAGCAGCAAAACACCTATCCTCTCGCTCCTTTTTGCCTTCTATCCCACCATCGGTTGTATATCCTCTCATCTGAGATACACCTTCGGTCACCATCAAACATCTTCCTGCAGCAGTTTCTTCTTTTACCAACATCGCCTTGCCATGAGTGGGTTTTCTTACTTCTTCATCCTCAGAGTCCGTGGACCATACTTCCACACCACCAAATTCATCACGATTTCCTGTATCCTGTACAATCAAAGCATTCATGGTTATATTGTTAGAAACAGACTTTCTTTTCTTGATTTCCTCCAGTCGTCTCAAAAGGCTCGTTTCCTCATCATCATCATCTATCTTTTCTTCTTTCTTTTTCAGCATACAGACTTTTGAAAAATGGTTCTTGCCTCCACAGTAATGACAATCAAATCCTGAATTTCCAACAACTTTTAGTTTTTTCTTTGACTCTTCTGACTTCGACCGCATCTGCGGTTCCTCTTTAACCTTTTTAGCGCCGTAACTTCCCTTCCAGTTTCGGTTCTTATTGGCTGGGAACTTTCTTTTAATGAACTTTCTAGGATTGGAGACCATCATGGCATATTCTTCACCGGTTAGGTCGTAGTCAGCAAGATCCAATTCCTCTTCTTCTTCAACTAAACTCTTCGCTCTTGAAATAAGGGATAACGAACCCAAACTAGAAACCACACTCGTTTCCTTACACAGTTCATTTTCATGGGATTTCAAAATTCACTCCAGTTTTGCTAGAGAATACGATTTGAACTGTTGATGTGCTTGAACACTGGATATGACAGGCATCCTTTCAGATCTCAGACCGTTCATAAATGTAAACTTTTGTTCTATAACCTTCCTTTTAATTCCATGCTTTATCATCTTACATAAATGATGATTAAAGCGATCAAAATCCTGAACCAGTTTCTCTTCAGGCTTCAGTTTGAAATTGTAACGCCCACTAGTCAAATTAGAGGCAATAGGGGTCGAAAACGATTTTTCGACAAAAGATTATTTAGAATAAATGATCTTAACCAAGTTGTAGAGTATGTCACAAGGTTTATGTACATATAAAGAACGCCGAAATCTGAGTTATAACGAAGAAGTTATGACCCGTTTAAGTTTCGCGACATAACCAGCACGATACCGGGAAGCGTAAATAGTGAATTTACGATAGAGCGAGATTTAGCCTTAGCGATCTAAACAAAAGTAGTAGAATATGTTAAACTAAGAACATTGATAAAAAGAACGCCCAAATCTGACTTCGTATGAAGAAGTTATGATATTTCGAAGTTTCGGACTAGCAGTGTACAGCCCAAAATTCGAATATTAGATAGAGCGATTTTTAGCCGACACGACCTGAACGAGAATTGAAGATCTCGTTAAGAGTAGTGTAACGAGAAAAAGATGGGCGAAAACGGATGTCGAATGAAGAAGTTATGAGGATTTAACGAACCAATCGTGTCCCGGCCCGTTAATAATATAAAATTTAAAATCGAGCCAAAATTAGCCGACGGAGTCTAAACGAAAATTGTAGAGTACGTTCCCACCTTCGCGTGCATATAAAGAACGTCGAAAACGGAGGTCATACATGAATGTTATGAATTTTTAAAGTTGGAAAGCGAACTTGCGAAACTGATGCATGAAGTGAAGACGTGGCCGAACTCCCAGCCGTCGGATGAAACCGCTTCGGATGATGACACCTGGTGCGAGGGTTATGCCCAGCGTAGCGAAGAGATGCCTAGCATCCGGAGTACGCCCCGCGTCCGAAGCTGGGTACGCACAACGTACTTGATCTGGTCCGGGTCCGAGAATGGGTGCGAGCCAGCTGGTGCGAAGCTGGTATCCTTATTCGAGAGAGCGCGCCGCGTAGCTGAGGATTACGCCGCGCGTAGTCCGTGGCCTCGCAGCTATAAAAAGGGGGCGAGGGTCTCCGGGTTTTTCACACTTTTTCACACCATTTCCACTTCACTCTCTAGTTTCTTTCTCTCTCTAGAGTTCCAAACCTCCCCTAAACCCTAGAAAAACCCCTTAGCACCCCAGGGAACCCCCGAGGCTCCCGGAGTCCCGAGAAAAAGGAGTTTTTTGGTTTCGAAACGCTGCTCCAATTAAGTTCCGGTTTTCGAAAAAATTCACTGTAAGTGTGCTACGCTTACGCAATTTTTAATATAGCATTCATATAATTATAGGAATGTTATTAGGTCCTTAAAATAATTATTTGGGCTATTGAAATGAGTTATATCGAGTATTATTAACACTTAATAATACTCGGACTAATGAATTTGTCGCGGTTATCGTTAAACTAAACCCTAGTGGTATCGATACTAGGTTTTATCGAAGGAATATTGTTTTGAGAGTATCGAAGCGTTGTCCGAGTGCTGAGTCACCACCTACTCAAGTGAGTGCATAGTTACTTTCAGCTTACACATAGATATGAAGTATTTTATATAAATTACATGTTGTGTGTGTATATTATCTGTATACTTGCTATCTATGTTGGATGAACGTTTTATACATGTTTTCAATGATTTAAACTGCATATGTGTTTTATATCTACAAAATGTGTTGGGTAAAACATGGGTAGATGTAATAGTTGTTGTATGACAAAATAAAATAATGAGAGACCTCGTTATAGCTGTTCTTGATGATCTAGTCATCTAGCGGAGTATAGATGACGACCACAGACTATTCTAGACAGTCCAGTGGAACACTAATAGGCTCGCAACCTGTTGGTGTTTATTTGAAGTGTGTGTTTAACCGAACTGTGTGTTTATTCGAACTGTGTGTTTATTCGAACTGTGTGAACTGTGTGCTCACCAGATATACTCCATCCCAATGATAGTCCTTTGACTAGGTCCTTTGTGTTAGATGTTTTAGGGACGTAATGTGAGGATAACGGGAATGGGTAATTAGGTTGATTGTTTGATGTTTAAAAATAATAATTATATTATTGTGGGTTGAAAACCCTATGTGCTCATTAGGTTTCCCAACCTGACCCACTCAGTTTATTTATATCACAGGTGTTGATATGAAGTCACAATACACTAAGAGATTTAAAGAGATGTAGATCACTAGTGTAAATAATTGTAAGTTCTGTTTATGCTTATGTTTCTGTATTAACGATGACATCCCAAAGGTTTTAAAATGAAATAAATACGTTTCTTCGAAAATGTTTTAATAACGTATTTACCATGTTTTTCTGGGAACAAATTCCGCAACATTTTTATAAAATGAAGTACTCTGATTTTTATAAAGCATAAACAAAATCGGTCTTTTCTGGCCGTGATTTTGGGATGTCACAGTTGGTATCAGAGCATTAGTTTAAGCAAACTAGGAATATGGATTTATTTCTAGACTTAAACTTAGAATGCTAAGCAATGATTGTGAGGTGTGAGCACTAGCTTATTTTAGGAATTGTGCCTAAAATGCTTTTATGTGCTAAATACTTGTGCCTGATATGCTGTTAGTTGTGCGGATCTATGGTCTACTGCCGACCGGATCTGGAAACCTTATGTGTTTAGGATTCTAAACGTATGACTACGATATTAGAACTAGCATGTAAACGTTTCGGAGTGATAAGGATGATTTAAACGTCAATCCTAAGTAAAGATCTAGATTCACCTTATTCAGTGTATAGATCAAGATGGCAAGAACCCGTAGCGGAAACGTGAATGCAAATAGGAACCGAAACCAACCCCCAGTGATTGAGCAAATGCCGGTGATGGAAGCTGTTGCTGAGCCAGTCACGATGGCTGGAGTGCAAGCAATGATCCAGGCGATGTTGGATCATCAAATGGAGGAAACCAGACGTTTGCTCCAGCAAAATCGAGAGGAAGCGACCATTCAGATCGAACAGCCCGAGTTGAACGAAGGGCAGACTGAGGAAGGAAATTACAGTGGGACTGTTGGTCAAGTCAACCCACCAATAGTTCTACAAAACAACCAAGATGACGAAGTTGAGAGGAATGGATGCAAGTACAAGGATTTTCTGACTTGCAAGCCATCGACTTTCACTGGAAAGGAGGATCCTATCGGGGTCATGGATTGGATCTCGGAAATGGAGTTAGCCTTCATGACATGCGGTTGCAGAGGGGAGCTACAGACCACATTTGCAGTGCGTCAGTTTCGAGGAGGCACTGTACGTTGGTGGAATACCTTGGGGAAGACTCTGAGCCCCAATGAGCCCCTGCAACTGACATGGGCAGAATTTCTGGTACAATTCAAACGAAAGTATTGCTCAGCTCAAAACCTGCTCGAGCTAGAGAACCAGTTTCTAACCCTGAAGAAGGGAAGCATGTCAATTGATGAATACACGAACAACTTCACAGAAAAGATGGAGTTTGCCTTGCGTCTTGTTCCGGATGAGCTGACGAAAATCGACAAGTACGCAAAGGGACTTCCACGGGAGTACGCGGTGCCAGTGCGTCAGGCACCTACTCTGGAGGCAGCTATCTGGGCTGCCAAGTCTGTGGAAGATATGATTAAGGGAAGAGCGGCCAACAAGATCGAGGTTAGTGAAAAGAGGAAGTTTGAGGGGTCTGCAAATCCCGATGAGAGAAGCAAGACCAATACCAGGAAGTTTAGAGGAGGGAGCGAATAAAGATGGTGCGAGAAGTGCAAAAAGAAACACTCTGGAAAATGTGGTGAGGATTTGACTTGTTTCAAGTATGGGAAGCATGGGTATTATGCCAACAAGTGTAAATTCAACAAAAGGGTGTGTTACGAATGTAACGAGGAAGGGCACTTCAAGCAAGATTTCCCAAAAAGAGAAGGGGCTACAAAGCCAAATGTGTCGCCAAAACCAAAGGCAAGAGCATTTCAAATGATCCTTGACGAAGCAGCTGACGATGCAAGGAATCAGGAGTAACGATGGATATATAGAGATCAAGTTATGAAGAAGCCATATAGATAATGTCATAGTATGTAGCCTATTAGAGGCATAATCTAGGGTGAACTTGAACACCCATGTAATCGTTTCAAGAAATAATATAACACCTTTGTTTTCTTATCTGATGTGTTAAGTTGCTGTGTAGTTTTCTTGTATGGTGACTTGGAAAAACCACAGGACAATACTTGGAACGAGTATGAGTAGGTGTGAATGGTAGTAGAGGCCTATACTACCGGAAGCACAGGACTCACACTTGGATCAAGGAAAATCACAAGGTTACCAAGAAGCTAGTAATTGATTCGTTTTATTCAAGTATGTCTTTAACATTGCTTCAGTAATGACTAAAAAGATTGTTGTTATCCTGACCCTAGTGGTCATATCCCATTGAGTCTGACTACGATGAGTAGGTTACGTGGTTCAGAGAACCAAGTTTGATGTAGTGTCCGACTTAAACCAAATGATTGAAATCAAAGCGATCAATAGAAATATCGCGCTCGTTGTTAAAGAAGTTGATACCTAGAAATGCCTAATGTTAAAGTGTGATTATATCACATTAGAACATGAAGGAAGGCATAGTCTATTTTAGAATTTAACTCTAAGAGACCTGAGTCTAAGCGTTACAACGTACAATGATAGGTCATTAGAATATGACACATCGATCTATAGTAGTAATAAAAGAAATCAACTCAAGTTCATATCCAGTAAGGATCGAGATTGTGACTTGAAGGTCATAATTTGGAGTCTAACCTGAGGAAGAGAGCAGGTGCACGATCGAGTACTACTTACAGTCAACGAGTCTAAGAGATAGACTTAAAGGAATATAGAAGTTATAATTATTACCTAGGATGAAGAGATGATGTATGAAGTCATTATACGACCCTGTTTCGTTGATGATTCCGGGACGTAATCATCCTAAGGGGGAGATAATTGTAACGCCCGCAAATCCGGGCTAGTCAAATTAGAGGCAATAGGGGTCGAAAACGACTTTTCGACAAAAGATTATTTAGAATAAATGATCTTAACCAAGTTGTAGAGTATGTCACAAGGTTTCCGTATATATAAAGAACGCTGAAATCCGAGTTATAACGAAGAAGTTATGACCCGTTGAAGTTTCGCGACGAAACTGGCACGATACCGGGAAACGTAAGTAGTGAATTTACGATATAGCGAGATTTAGCCTTAGTGATCTAAACGAAAGTCGTAGAATATGTTAAACTAAGAACATCGATAAAAAGAACGCCCAAATCTGACTTCGTATGAAGAAGTTATGATATTTCGAAGTTTCGGACTAGCAGTGTACAACCCGAAATTCGAATATTAGATCGAGCGATTTTTAGCCGACACGACCTGAACGAGAATCGAAGATCTCATTAAGAGTAGCATAACGAGAAAAAGATGGGCGAAAACGGATGTCGAATGAAGAAGTTATGAGGATTTAACGGACCAATCGTGTCCTGGCCCGTTAATAGTATAAAATTTAAAATCGAGCCAAAATTAGCCGACGGAGTCTAAACGAAAGTTGTAGAGTACGTTCCCACCTTCATGTGGATATAAAGAACGTCGAAAACGGAGGTCGTACGCGAAAGTTATGAATTTTTAAAGTTGGAAAGGGAACTTGCGAAACTGATGCATGAAGTGATGACGTGGCCGAACTCCCAGCCGTCGGATGAAACCGCTTCGGATGATGACACCTGGTGCAAGGGTTACACCCAGCGTAATGAAGAGACGCCTATCATCCGGAGTACGCCCTGCGTCCGAAGCTGGGTACGCGCAGCGTACTTGATCTGGTCCAGGTCCAAGAATGGGTGTGAGCCAGCTGGTGCGAAGCTGGCAACCTTATCCGAGAGAACGCGCCACGTAGCCAAGGATTACGCCCCGCGTAGTCCGAGGCGTCGCAGCTATAAAAAGGGGGCGAGGGTCTCCGGGTTTTTCACACTTTTTCACACCATTTCCACTTCTCTCTCTAGTTTCTTTCTCTTTCTAGAGTTCCAAACCTCCCCTAAACCCTAGAAAAACCCCTTAGCACCCTAGGGAACCCCCGAGGCTCCCGGAGTCCAGAGAAAAAGGAGTTTTTCGGTTTCGAAATGCTGCTCCAATTAAGTTCCGGTTTTCGATAAAATTCGCTATAAGTGTGCTACGCTTACGCAATTTTTAATATAGCTTTCATATAATTATAGGAATGTTATTAGGTCCTTAAAATAATTATTTGGGCTATTAAAATGAGTTATATCGAGTATTATTAACACTTAATAATACTCGGACTAATGAATTTGTCGCGGTTATCGTTAAACTAAACCCTAGTGGTATGGATACTAGGTTTTATCGAAGGAATATTGTTTTGAGAGTATCGAAGCGCTGTCCGAGTGCTGAGTCCCCACCTACTCAAGTGATTGCATAATTACTTTCAGCTTACACATAGATATGAAGTATTTTATATAAATTACGTGTTGTGTGTGTATATTATCTGTATACTTTCTATCTATGCTGGATGAACGTTTTATACATGTTTTCAATGATTTAAACTTTATATGTATTTTATATCTAAAAAATGTGTTGGGTAAAACATGGGTAGATGTAATAGTTGCTGTGTGACAAAATAAAATAATGAGAGACCTCGTTATAGTTGTTCCTGATGATCTAGTCATCTAGCGGAGTATAGATGACGACGACGGACTATTCTAGACAATCCAGTGGAACACTAACAGGCTCGCAACCTGTAGGTGTTTATTCGAACTGTGTGTTTAACCGAACTGTGTGTTTATTCGAACTGTGTGCTTATTAGAACTGTGCGAACTGTGTGCTCACCAGATATACTCCATCCCAATGATAGTCCTTTGACTAGGTCCCTTGTGTTGATTGTTTGATGTTTAAAAATAATAATTATATTATTGTGGGTTGAAAACCCTATGTGCTCACCAGGTTTCCCAACCTGACCCACTCAGTTTATTTATATCATAGGTGTTGATATGAAGTCACAATACACTGAGAGATTAAAAGAGATGTAGATCACTAGTGTAAATAATTGTAAGCTCTGTTTATGCTTATGTTTCTGTATTAATGATGACATCCCAAATGTTTTAAGATGAAATAAATACGTTTCTTCGAAAATGTTTTAATAACATATTTACCATGTTTTTCTGGGAACAAATTCCGCAACATTTTTATAAAATGAAGTACTTTGATTTTTATAAATCATAAACAAAATCGGTCTTTTCTGGCCGTGATTTTGGGGATGTCATAGAAATCACCAAATTCAGAAAGCAAATGAGTTTGAATGGTATGTTCTAGATCTTCATCAGTGGAATACAATTCTTTTAGCCTGTCCCAAATCTCTTTAGCAGTAGTGCACGAACTCACCAAACGGAAAGTGTCTGACTGCAGAGCAAACCTAATCATCCTCAAGGCCTTGATGTTGCATTGAAACTTTTCCTTCTCGTCTTGAGGAATATCTTTTACATCGTTATCAAGCTGATTGTACTCCTTCTGAGTTTTGACAATCTTTGAGGTGCTTAATTGAGCGAATGGGCCAACAGTGATTGCTTCCCAGATCAAGTACCCATTATCTTCCGATCCAATCACCTAATCTTCAAAATGATGCGTCCAAACTTCATAATCTTGAGTATATAAGATTGGAATCCTTGTAGTTGAACCAATGTTGTTAGAGATGTTGATCGGATTGGATTGAGAATCATCCATGGACATTGTGATAGCGTTTAAACAATTACCTATTTTAAAGACCAGACTTGTAATTTTATCAATTAGAGTAAGACTGACGATTAATGAGCTACGTCAATATGGAATGACGGCTCAATTGATATCAATCAATGTGGAATTAAACCCAAATAACTTCTTCGACATAAGAGATGTGTAACAATTACACAGTCTCCTGCTCTGATACCAATTGATGAGAATAAAACTCGGATCGATTAGATCTTTCACTGGTAAAAGATAAAGATCAAACAAAAACAAACACAATAGTATGATGAACACTGAATAGAATCAACGTTGTGCTTATGATTCAAATGTAGTCACGCCCCAGCAGAACTCGATGGAGAACTTCCACTGTAGAGGTGAGCTAGGGTTTACAAAAAACTGAATCAGGAAAAATAATAAAAGCGATAACCACAAAGACTGCATGCATGCAGCTTAAATACTAAACCCTAGAATGAAACAACCACGGTTGGACAGGCCCAAACCGGCAATCAAAACTGGGCTAAGGACCGAGCCCATGACGCAACATTATAAGCCTAAGAATATAGTTGTATATGTAATGTATGTACTTGTGTAATGAATGTATTGTTTCTCATCATAGTAGAGTTGTATATGTTCTCAGCATAGTATAGTTGTATATGTTCTCATCATAGTATCGTTGTATATGTTCTCATCGTAGTATAGTTGTATATGTTCTCATCCTAGTAAAGTTGTATATGTTCTCATAGTAATAAGTAATGACTCATGAATGAATTGATTCTTGTATGCTTCATTGAACTAGAAGTAGTAAGTAGTATAACCCTAAACTATACCTATTATAGTTTATTAGTAGACTTGTTTGTATGATTGAATGTACTGAACTGAGATAAAAGACTTTACATCTATACACATATACATAATATATAACTAAGGATTCAACGAAACTCGGACAAACAACCGCGTACTTTAAGACCACAACCAAACAAGGACAGGAGATAAAGTAGGTTATCTCTCCTAAGTCCTTCAAACCTTATTTATATAACTATATATGTAATAGACATGATTTTAACAATATATAAGTTTAAAAATTGTCAAAGAAAGGTTTAGTATTCAAAGGTGAATTTGATAAGGAGTTTGACATGTAAAATAGTTTGATAAACAGTTTGAATTCATTTGTTTGGTAAAACAGTTTAAAGTATGAAAATCCATTTGTATGTTAGGTATTAATCACATGTGATTGATATAATTACTAAACATTATTCAACTTGTATCCCCCCATAAAGCATTTATAAACATTTAAAAAACATTTAAAAGGTTAATTAAGGGGTATGAACTCCCCTGTAGTGAGTGGTTTGCTCGGAAGTGTCGGACAAGGTGCTAGGTGTCAAGTGAGGACTTGAGCATACACAATGGTCCTAGTTATCATATAATAAACATATATGTATCTAATTAGTCAATTAACAATTAATGAATCAAGTAAAGACGCCCTAGGTCATGGAAACACTTTGATTCAAGTGTTATGGGTACCAAAGGGTTGCATCTAAGGGTTGTATGACATGGCATTGGAGTTTATGGCCCATGAACCACTCCTTACGGAGTTTACAGACCATGACCATTTCCCCATTAGTTTATGGCCATAAACTCATGGTACTAAGTGCCAAATTGTGTTTTGAGGTTTTACAAGTCATGATTGAGCATCCGATGATCAATTCCAAGCGTTAAGAAAGCATTAGGGGCACACTAACACTACCTTGTAGAGTTCACGGCCTAAGTACCATATCCTTATGTGTTTACGGCTGTAAACTCTCATGAGGACTAGTTTTGATTGTTGTTTAAGGTCTTAAACATTTCTAGGAAGGATCAAGGTTGGCACCCAAGGTTTAGGAAGGAATTAGGGTCCATTTAGCCACATTAAGTGGGGTTAACGGCCCAAGAACATCTTTGGCCGTAAACTCCTTTGTTCTCATGATTATTGATGATTTTCAAGTGTTATTAAGATCGTACTAAGCACACAAGAAGCTAGGGCAAGTGTACTTACAAGATAGAAGCTTGATCTGGTGTTTAATGTCTAAGAACACTAGTGTGTGCTCTTGGTGTTTTGAAGAACACTTGAAGATCTAGCTAAAAAGCAATAATGAATGGATGAAATGATGTATAACTACTAGATATTAGGTTATAACAACAAATAAAGTCAAGAAACACTTATGTTTTCGGAAGATTGGGTGAAGAACGGGTTGATAGTTGAGAATGGAAGTTAAAAATGAAGAGTTTGGGGAGTAAACTCATGCCTAAGGCATGAGTTCACGGCCATGGGAGAGTTTACGGCCCAAACTCCAAAATTTTGGCTGTGAACTCTTTTTTAGGGTGTAATGGGTGGGTTTGCTACTTCAAGACCCGAGATAGTACTTCCTTTCCTTCGTTCGTTTAAAGAATAAACACTAAAAACACTCAAACGGACTTTTAAATTGGCTAACAATTATTAGAATGTAATTGACTTTTAATTGAAATGATTGACTTTAGAGTTTGTCCAAATGAAAATTTCGGGTTGTCACAAACATACTCTTACTTTTAAGCTTCCTTCCCTTTTCTTGATCCTACAAAACATCAAAATGCAGCCTTGTCACATTATGTATTAAGAATCAACAATTAGGAAGTTAATAAAGTTCGATAGTAGACTTACCTGAAGCAGAACCATACAATCTGATTAAATTTCTCAGCTAGTCAGGGCAGCTTCGATTCCATTGTCCCTTTCCTTGGCAGCAGACACGCAGGCTCACGTTGAACAGTCTCAGAATTTTCCTTTCTCTTATGATCAAAACTTTTGACCATGGCCAATTCCTTTCCTTTAGGAGAACGAATCTTTTCTAGGATGTCCATGTAAGCTTGGGATGTTGATCTTCCAGTCAGATTTGCTTCACTAATGCACCAAATCATTTCTGATTCAACAACAATTAGCAAATAGGTGAGATCAATTAGGGTCATGTCGTGATCTGTCACATAGTAGTATTTAACGAACTCACTGTATGACTCATGAAGTGACTGAAGAACCCAGTCAGTAGCTAGCATCCTTGGGAAGATGACACCCAACATCCTCAGCCACACCTTCCATCTTTGTGTTTACTATTCAATCAGGACTGAGTGATCTTGAATTTTTCAATTCTTCGAGCTTTTGGGTCAGGGTGAATAATTGGAGGAGTTGGAGGAAGTGAACTATTATTTTCACTTCGATGATCCAATCGTGGAACATCATCTTCGGAATGAAAGCTTGTTGTAGGAGATTTGGGAAGACCATAGTTGTCTGAGGCAAACATCTACAAGGGAGAAATTCAAGTGAGTTGATTTAGTCCTAAATATAACACCCAAATGAAATATTAAGGTTAGGACCCAACACAATATTTTACAATTTGGAAGAGGGATGCCATAATCCAAACTGGAAAATATTTGAAGGTAGGGAAATGACGATTTACCAATTTCCACCATGAAAAACAAAAAAGAATTTTGTGTTTGGTATGCCGAGGATCACAAACAAGGTGTGAATAACCATGCAAATTAGCATGGTACACCCAATGTTACAACCACCTAATCAATGTGCCAATTAATTACACACACTCGGTTAATCTATGATTAACATTAACCTACCCTTTGCCACACACTGTCAGTCCCAATTAGTGTGTTGTTTAACCACACACGCTCCACTAACGACTTAACAAGGTGCAAAGTGCAATTTCATGGGTTAGCACCATATTCACATTTTCCTAAGTAACTAAGATTGGGAATTTATAATTGATTAGTTACTTAGTATTTACCATTATAATTTTATTGAATGGAGAATTAGAGTCCTATCCTACCTGTTCGGCTAACGACCCTCCAACAGTCAAGGATGTGGTGGGTGAAAGTGGACACCCATTAAACTTTTATTTTATAGGAAGTAACCTTATACCCCCTTATAGACCGGCTTCGTGAATGAGGCCTACTAACGGTAAGACTGACTTTACTCTTATACATATTAAATCTATAATATTATAATAGTATAATGGTTGAATTTTAAACTTTTAAAATTCTAGGGTTTGGAATTAAAGTACTCAAAAGTGGAACTTTACAAATTCCCAAACTTGAGGGAAAGTTTTGAACTATTCAAAAACTTTTGGAATCCGTAACTTATGAGTTTAATATAGGTTTTAAGAAAAGACTTTTGACAATCCATAACTTGAGGACAAGTTATGGAGTTCATAAAACCATTTTTGGGAAAAAATTCTTCAAGTTTCTATAACCTATGAGTTTAATGACTATTTTAAAGAAAAAACTTTTCATTTTACATAACTCTAGGACAAGTTATGGAATTCATCAAAATCATTTAGATAAAAAATTCTAACAAGAAAAACCAAACAATTTGTCTATGATTTAAATTAAACTCATAAGAACAAGACAATTAATATCAAACAATTTCATATAACTAGCCTAACCATATAAACTAATAAAAAACATGAAACTTTGACAATTATCTTACAAATTGGATAAGCATGATCATTAGTACATCAAAAACATATTTATAAGTTCAAAAACACCTTAGGGTAATGATCCTAGTCCAATTCCAGCCAAAAACATTGAAAATCTACACATCGGGGATCCCACTCATCGAGTGCAAGAACAAACTCTGTGAGTTAGATGAGTTTGTTCATGGAATCGACGAGTCCATCAGTGGCCTCGGCGAGTCCATCAATGGCCTCGGCGAGTCCACTGTCCAGAACAGCAGAAAATCGATTTTTACAACATTTCCAAGCAAGTAGCATCAAGTATAATTGAAAACAAGCTTAGGCTCTGATACCACTGTTGGGTTTTGAGCATTCTAAGACTCCTATGGTGTACATTCAACTTTATATACCTTGGATCTATGTTTTCTCTCATATACATGCAAACTTGTACTTTCCAAGGTATTACGCTAACTAGCATACAAAAGCTTAATACTTGGGTAATAAAACGAGTTGGATGACATACCATTTCTTGTAGTTGGAAGCCTTGGAGCTTTAAGAGCTTAGTGCCCCAAGCGTTGCACCTCAAATGGTTCACACAACACCACCAAAAATTAGAACTTATAATATATTAATAAATCATAAATATCCTCTTCTCACAAAAGTCTATCTAAATTGTTCTGATGCCATGCAACCTAAAACATCCCAAAAATACAGTTTAAAGATTTCGTTTTAAACCATTAATAAAACTATAATTATCATTCAACATATAAAAATCATAAATCGTGTATCTCAAAAATATCACAATATATGCCAAATAATAGAGTATGAACATCCTAGGCTGTACAAATGGTGTGCGCATTACAATCATCCCAAGCTCCTCTTTTCAAAACCAAGGTACCTGAAACCAAAATTGAAACTGTAAGCTAAAAGGTTAATGAGTCTTCCCAAACTACCACATACCATACACATAACATGCAGCTAGGTTAGTGAGTCTTCCCAAACTACCACATACCGCCCACACCCTAGGAGATTCGAGCCCCACCCACACTACGCTGTCTAGGAGATTCAGGCCCCGCGCACACTCCGCTGTCTAGGAGATTCGGGCCCCACCCACACTCCACTGCCTAGGAGATTCAGGCCCGGCCCACACTCTGCTGTCTGGAGATTTAGGCCCCGCCCACACTCTGCTGTCTGGAGATTCGGGCCCCGCCCACACTCCGTTGTCTAACATACATACAAGTATCACATAGACAACCAGTACATCTAATTCTATCAAACAATAACATATCCATAATATAATACTACGAGATTCGGGCCCCGCCCACACTCGGCTACTATTACAAGATTGGGACCCCGCCCACACTCACGTGCAGAACAAACAAATACCAGTATCACACAGACAACAAGTATAACAATCTAACAATATGGCTGATATCTATACTCTGATAATAACGAGATACATGCCCCGCCCAAAGTCAACTACTAACATATCACATATACAGGTCGACCTTGGTGCCTTAGACCTGTTCCTACTGAAAGAATACTCACCTCAGACTGCTGAAGTCTCGTTGACAAAACCATAGCTGCTAGATGACATATTCCTGATACCTATGCTCAAAAAATTAACACAACCACCACCTGGTGGTGCTAGGTGACGACAGAACCCCATAGAGACGGCGGCATCAACAACGTTTAATATAACAGCCACCACCTCACGGTGGTGGCGACATTTTCTCATGGACATTATCCAGGAACAGGACAACATATGCGAGTGCCTGACAGAGTTCATCTAACCACCTCCACCCTTGCGGTGGCAGGCGGCGGGATGAATAAAATAAGGATACGGAGGGCAACGCTCTAGAATAGCTACAAGCGTCGTGATGGTTGTTTTGTGAATTCCTCAACAGTGGTGGCGGCACCGGGGATTAAAGAAACGATGGTGGCGGGAGCCCATTAGATGAGACAGTCGTATGGTAGCGGCTGTGGGCTATAATGGTCGGAGATGGCGGCTACGATTTGCCTCCTAACGCTATCAACTGAACATCAGCGTCACGCTATGGTCTCCATCTTCGACAGTGATGAGAAGGCACCATGGTTCGCGGGTCACTTGGTTGATCGGAGAAACAAGGAGGTAGGGTGGCGATAGAGCATCGACGGAAGGAGGTGGGTGAGGGCTGCAACATAAAGGGGGGGGGGTGGGGTTAGGGTTAGGGTTGACGGATAATGAGGTTATATACCCTGGTGTAAGTATTTATCCCATAATTACAATAACAGCCCCTCCATCCTAATTCCTTTCAAATTTAGTCAATATTTTACCCTTTGAACCTCATCTTCTGAAATCCTTACAAATAATGTCCAAACTTTACCAACCAGCCCCTAAGCTTTTAAATTCTCTTCAATTGAATCCCAATAATTCACCAAACACCCCCTACATTCTAAATTCCTTCTCAAATCAACTCCGTAATTGTCACACCCCGAAACCCAGGGCGGAAACGTTCCGGGGCGGAGGTGACTTCATGTTAAGTATCACAACCAATGTACATAGTAAGCGAAGTAAACAACCATTACATTACATATTAGGATTTACATTTGTTTGAAAGTAAAGTGGTACAAGTGTTATACATATGCATATATGAACAAAAGTAAAGACGTGTCTTCTACGAACTCCATCTTCGCCAAAAAGGATTGTTGGGGGTATCTGTCTAATGCGAACCTGAGAACACAAGCAATTTGAAAATCAGCATAAAGCCGGTGAGTTCCTAAGTGTTTTGTTTTCTGAAAATAAACATGTTTCCTTTAGTTTCCTAAAAAAGTTGTTATCCAAGAAAATCCCATATTTTCTTATGAAGACGGTTTAATACGTATAACTCTAGATTGAAAACCATGGGAATACCATCTCGTACTTGATATAAAATCTATAGATCAAAGATAGATATAACAATCTGTGAATAAACTTATATTAATACGTATTATGATTCGGGTAACCATGCTAATATGTCACAACTAGGAATTTTGATGCCTTGTGAACATTTAACAATGATAACAAATGTGAACCAACAATGTGGAAGCATGTAGGATGCTTATTCAATAACAATAGAATTTCAATCAAACACTTCATACCAGCACTGCAGATAGTCACCAAAGAATTAAAAACCCTAGAAATCCCGGTTTAAGTCCATTCTGGACTAGGATTTCCTTATTGGGCCCAATGGGCCAATAAGCTTCCAATTTGACTATCTTGCACTTAGAGCACTTAAATGGGCTCTAATTGGACCCACTTCCAAATATTTTAAATATTTTGGGCCATATTGGGCCAAGAATGAAATAAAATACCTAAATGGACCTTATTGGGCCATAACTAACCTAATTAGCCCTAATAAGCCATAAAATCATTTGTTGATTTACTTTGGGCCAAAAGCTATCTAATTGAACCATAATGTGGGCCTAAGCACTCAAGGCCCAATTTTCTTTCTTCCTTCCTCCTTCTCTCGGCCCAACCACACAAAATGGAGAGGAAGAGTTGACTTTTAATGTTGCCACCTCATTAATACACCACATACTTCCATGCATGGACCAACATGCATCTAAGATAGTCACCTCAACTCTCTCTCTCTTCTTCTTGATTCTCGGCCGAGAGGAGACACATACACTCTCCCAAAATTCATTCCAACTCTTTCCAAATTCCCTCGAGAGCACTTGCACTCATTCTTCAAAATTTCGAGATCTAGAGCTTTTCAAGGAGTTTCTTCCATAAAACTCATCATTTAAGGTAAGTTGGAGCTTAAATCTATGATATAACTCACTTCTTTTCATCAAAAATCACCTCTTAATCCATTCAAATTCATGATCTTGCATCTTAGAAACCCTCTAAGTTCGAGATCAACAAAGGAGGGCTTGCTAGGGTCAAAAGTAACATCAAACTTCTTCCAATCTTCTTCAAAACTGAAATCACAACTCAAGGTGAGTTTCATACCCCCTTATTTTTGGTTTTTATGAGTTTTATGAGGGAGAATACAAGTAAATGTGTAGATCTATGTGTAAATGTATGCTATGTGTGATTTGATGCATGTATGTGTGTGATATCATTTGTTTTGTGATGAATATGTTATCCAAAAAGTGTGTAAAAACCGAGATCGAAAACATGAGGAAGGAAATAAACATAACTTAAACTATGTTACACTAATCAAGTCAAGAAAAATAGTTTATATGGTTAGGATGAACATAGTTGAACATAAAACCCATTTTTGGGCTTAAATTGTCAAAAATACAAAACATAGGGTCTAAACCGACAAATTATAGTTTCCAGAGGGTCAATAGGGTCCAAACAGTTTCTATAATAATTTTTCTGAACAACAACATTTTTGAGGGACTTAAAATGTAAATTTTGAACTTAATGGGCTAGATTTGGGCTTTTCGGCCCAATAAGCCTCAAAATGCGAAATTTACAAATTTGAGGGGCTGGAAATGTAACTCTCTTTAAAACAGGGGATTTGAAGTGTAATAAAACTATTTCAAATTTCAAAAATGCTTTTCAAATTCAAAAAGGATCAAAAATGTAAAATTTTTCTATTTTGGGCCAAAACTATAAAAATTACGAAATTGGGGGTTTTAACTGAGAAAACATCATTCTGGAAGGGCGAAAGCTATTTACAAAATAAATTTTGGGTTAAAAATGTCTTTTCAACAAGTTTATGATACAAAAGTTTCAAAAAAATGTTCTAAGGACTAAAAATGAAATTCTTTTATATAAAGGACTAAAAGTGTTATTTTTATAAAAGAAAGGTTGTGAAAAGGTAAAAATCTTACTTTTAAACAAATTAATTCATTAAGACAAAATACAAGATCCACGACTACCGACGAAACTGAAAAACAAATACACTCTCAACAACAAATATCGTTACAAAACGAATTGATTCGGTCTCGAATCAATAATAAAACAAAAATCAGTAACCCAAGTAATTCGTTAAATACGCGATAACTATGATGAGTCAACATACAAAATTTGGGCTTGAAAGTTTCAAATCGTGCTTTTTGGGCCTTGCTAGCCCAATAACATGATCTTTGGGCCCAAAGGGAACGCGCTTACGTGTTAATGGGCCTCCTATGACCCAAGTCCATGTAAAAGGACTTTCAATAGCTCTATTGTGCTATTGGGCCCTAGTGGTCCATTAGTACTGCTAGTGAGGTCGAGAAGTCAAATGCGAGTTGGACCAAGTGTCTTTCGCATTCCCGATAGCCCGGAATAACTCATGGAAGCAAGAGAGGGCTTCGTACCCTCCTTTCTCCTCGGTTGACCGGCTTATGAGAATTCGAGTAATCAGATTCGTGGCTTTAATCAAGAGAAGTCAGGGTGGTTGAATTAGGTGAGTAGTACAAACGACACCTTAAGGATCGTTCGTAACCTGTAGTTATAAACTAGTCATTTTCATTAATGCGTGATTGTAACAACTCACAAACCCTAATTAATCCAATGTCACCTGGGTAATCAAAAACAATCGTCGTATCGGTATAACAATAAACAAGTCATGTAATTTACGTATTAGGAAATTATCGGGTTTTCCCGGGAAGTTCAACATTTTCACCTATGTGAGGTATACAAAGTTCAACAAATATACATGTTTTAAAAATCAACAAGCATATTTACGGATCTTCACACTTTTTATAAACAAATACTGTTTTTAGAAAATATCGGATTTTTTGGGTTTTACAAACTACACCAAACTATTTTGCAACAACATTACTTATGAACTCACCAACATTTCATATGTTGACGTTTTTCAAAATAACTTGTATTCTCAGGTAACAGGTAAGTCGAAGAATAAGTAGCATGTTATGTCATGGTGATTTGCTTAGATTACCTATCGAACGGTTTATGTTATGAAATTGTAATGACTAAAACAATGTAATAGATGTAAACAATATCAGTTGTATTATTTCAATCCATGGTGATGAATAATGTTATGATTCATGTATAATCATTATGATGGTATTCAATTTAAGTCACAAGAGCCCTCGGACATTTCCGCTGTCTAGTTCGGGGGTATGACAGGTTGGTATCAGAGCTCTGTTTATAGTGAACTAGCATATCTAACCACACATTGATATGCAACTATAAACCAAAAAGAGGGACTAACACAACTCTGAACAAAACAAGTAAAACATAACAATAAAAACACCCTTGCTTGTATTAGGATAAAGAACATAATACCGAACCAAACAAGATAATGCTAGTATCTCGGTTAAGCCAGGACTGTTATTAGTCGTATCAAGGAGTGGATGTAGCCTGATCAACTACATTCCCACCAAGGTAAAACTATCACATGTCCTGAGGAAATCATGATGACTAGGGAACCTAAAAACATACCCCTTTACCCCCAAGAAGAAAACCTCAACTCAATCTATGCAATAGTTGTAGAGTCATAGGAGTAATGATAGTTTATTCGTATACCTCCTCCCAGTCTTCATGGAAGGAGAGCAACAGGGCATTTAGTTTCATCAAGTCTTAGTGTCTCATGGGTTGCTTGAAGATGAACCTGAAGGGAATCAAGGGGAAGCACACGACGTCGGGCCTGAAGAGTACACGGACACCGATTACGAGTTCGAGGAGGCCGATGATGACATGGAGAAAGAACAAGACTTGGGCAAAGATCAAACCACGAGCTCTGTCAGCGAGGCGCAACAGGACCACCCCGCCCCACCAGTGAATCCCACCAGGGAGAATCGCTCCCCTGAAGTTGGGATTGCCGCCTTGCGGCAACAACTGTTCCCCATGGAAGCACGTGCAGTGCGAGCTGAGCATGAGAGGGATGAGGTCATTGGAGACACGACTGAGATGGCTCAGTTGCTGGCTCAACACTTCGGCATATGATCTCGCCACTATCTTAGGACACTCCATAGAGTGTTAGGGATAGAATTACCTTACTATGGCATTAGGATCTATGTTATGTTCCCCGACTCTATGTTTAAGTGACTACACTACTCATAGAGCCGTTATGCTGTCAAACTAGTACCGCTTATGTATGCTCTTTCGAGCAAAATTTTCATGTATCAAAGTGCGGGTAATAGTAATGAAAGATTTTACATGTTTTATTGTGACGTTATAATCTGCTATGTGTTACGTATCCATGATTGTATGCTAAATTGTAGAATTACTTAAGTTTGTGCCACGCACCTAGTCTATAGGATCACAACCACACAAAAACCACAGACACTCAACATCTTTCCGTTCCATGACAGAAAGATGCCTCAACGACCCACTCGTGGAAACCCTGGGCCAACCCCACCCGAAGTCGACTCAGCTGCATTCCAAGCAGCTGTATCTGCTGCGGTCACCGTAGCAATGGCAAAAAATCACCAAGGGAACAATGGAGGAGTCAACGGACAAGGGGCTGGAAGTTCGAACAACGGGATGAATCAAGGACCCACCAAAACATGTTCCTACAAAGACTTCACCAACGCCAAACCATGAACCTTTAATGGCACTGGAGGGATGATCACCCTGAAACGATGGATCGAGAAGGTGGAATCGGTATTCGAGATATGCGATTGTCCTGAGGAGATGAAAGTGAAGTTTGCCTCATGCACTTTCGTTGACCAAGCACTCACTTGGTGGAACGGACACGTGGAAGCCATGACACTCCCCATAGCCAATTCCATGCCATGGATAGAGATGAAAGAAATGTTGATGGCCCAGTATTGCCCTCGAGGTAAAATTCAGAAAATGGAACAAGAGCTGTGGAATCTCACTGTCCGGAACGCTGATATAGATGCCTACATATCAAGGTTTAGCGAACTCTCTATGTTGTGCCCTGGCATGATTACCTCAGAAGGTAAGAAGGTCGAGCGATTCATCTGGGGACTAACCTCCCCGATCCAAGGAAACGTGATAGCTGCAAATCTCGAAACTTTTGACAATGCCAAGAGATTGGCCAAGAAGCTGTATGACCACAACAATGAGAAGGGCGAGAAGCCAGTGGAGACTCAAGTTAAGAAGGAAAATGATAGCAAGAAAGGGAAGGACAACAAGAGAAAGGGGCGTCAAGGCTCCGAATCGTCCAAGAGGCAGCAAACAGTGGCAGTTAATGTTGCGACTACTCAAGTTCCATCCACACCACATGATCCAGCCTCAGCTGATCCAAGTGCTCCTAGACCTTATTCCGGTAATCTTCCCAGGTGCAACAAGTGTGTTCTCCATCACAATGGAGAATGCAGAGAGATGCAGTGCACCAGTTGCAGTCGGAAGGGGCACACGGCAAACTACTGCAGGACTTACCCTCCTCAGAACCAACAACAGGGAAACAATAACAACAATAACCGCAACAACAACAACACCAACAATGGCGACAACAATCCAGGACCTAGCCACACCTCCTATGGATGCGGAAGGACTGGGCATTTCCGTCGAAACTGCTCCAACAACAACAATCCCGGAAATGGAGGAACAAGAAGGGTGCTGACCATGGGTTAGGGAGAAGAGATTCAGGATCCCGCTGTTCTTACTGGTACGTTTCTCCTAAACCACACTTATGCATGCATCCTATTCGATACTGGAGCGGAGCAAAGTTTTGTGAGCAATAAGTTTAAACATTTGTTAAAACAACAACCCCAGAAGCTCAATGAAACCTTTACGGTGGAAATGGCGAATAGGAAAACCGAATCCACTGGGGAAGTCTACATCGAATATACCCAAACTCTAAATCAACATGTCTTTCGAATAGACTTAATGCCTGTTTCCATTAGGAGTTTTGATGTGATTATTGGCATGGACTGGTTAAGCCCCCACCATGCTGAAATTATGTGTCACGAGAAGGCCGTTCGCCTTCACCTCCCAGATCACGAAACCCTAGTTATATACGGAGACAAACCTAGCACGAACCTTCGTCTCATCTCGTGTGTCTAGGCTCAGAAGCATCTGTGAAAGAACGACTTGATGTTCCTGGCACACATAGTGGATAAAACCAAGGAAGAGGTTAACGTTCGAGACATTCTAGTAGAACGTGAATTCCCAGACATATTTCCCGAAGATCTTCCTGGAGTACCCCCAGAGAGACAAGTTGAATTCCGAATTGATCTTGTTCCAGGAGCTACTCCCATCGCTAAATCGCCTTACCGATTAGCTCCTGCTGAGATGCAGGAATTGTCCAGTCAACTCAGTGAACTCCTGGGCAAGGGATTCATCCGACCCAGCTTCTCGCCATGGGGAGCTCCAGTCGTCTTTGTCAAGAAAAAGGACAGATCTTTTAGGATGTGCATCGATTACAGGGAACTAAACAAGCTCACTGTCAAAAATCGCTATCCACTCCCACGAATTGACAATCTATTTGACTAGCTCCAAGGAGCTAGTTACTTCATTAAGATAGATCTACGATCTGGGTACCATCAACTCAAGGTCCGGGAAGAGGATATTCCCAAAACCGCTTTCCAAACTCGTTACGGACATTATGAATTTTTCGTAATGCCCTTCGGTCTAACGAATGCCCCTACCACATTCATGGACCTAATGAATCGAATCTGCCAACCATTCCTCGACAACTTCGTTATTGTTGTCATTGACGACATTCTAGTCTATTCCCGAAGCGAAGAAGAGCATGGCCAACATCTCCGACAAATCCTGGAAAATCCTGCGAACTGAGAGGCTATACGCAAAACTCTCCAAGTGTGAGTTCTGGCTCCGTAGCGTGAACTTTTTGGGTCATGTTGTTAGTCAGGAAGGAATACATGTGGATCCTTCAAAGGTCCAAGCCATCGAAGGATGGGCAGTCCCGACAACACCCACATAAATTTGCCAATTCTTAGGCCTAGCAGGTTACTATAGGAGGTTCATTCAGAACTTCTCTAAGATCGCCAAGCCACTTACCTCGTTTACACAAAAGGTCGTACCCTTCAAATGGATGGACAAACAAGAAGTTGCATTCCGAACTCTGAAGCGAGCACTCTGCAGTGCCCCGGTACTATCTCTACCAGAGGGAACGAAAGATTTCGTGGTCTACTGTGATGCGTCAAATCAGGGTTTAGGTTGCGTTCTCATGCAGCGTGGAAAAGTGATAGCTTACGCATCTCGCCAAATAAAGACACACGAAGTGAATTATACAACCCACGATCTGGAATTGGGAGCAGTGGTCTTCGCTCTGATGATTTGGAGGCATTACTTCTATGGTACGAAGTGCACCATCTTCACGGACCACAAGAGTCTCCAACACATCCTGAATCAAAAAGAGATGAATATGAGGCAAAGAAGATGGGTTGAACTATTAACCGATTATGAGTGTGAAATCAAGTACCACCCAGGCAAGGCTAATGTGGTAGCTGATGCCTTGAGCCGGAAAGAGTACTCTAATCGTCGTCTGAAAACTCTCTCAATAACCATCCAATCTCGCCTAACCACTCAGATCAGGGCAGCCCAGTCAGATGCCATGAAGGCGGAAAACAAAACAAGCGAAGCATTATGTGGGATGGAGAAGAATCTCGAGGTGAAAGAGGACGGAGTATACTATTTCATGAACCGTATTTGGGTCCTTAAACTTGGAGGATTTAGGGAGATAGTCATGAATGAAGCTCACAAGAGGTGATACTCGATACATCCAGGTTCGGACAAAATGTACTTGGATATTAAACAACATTATTGGTGGCCTAACATTAAGGCAGAAATTGCCACCTATGTCAGCAAATGCCTTACTTGCGCCAAAGTAAAGGTGGAATACCAGAAGCCCTCGGGATTATTACAGCAATCAGTAATCCCCGAGTGGAAATGGGAAGAGATTTCTATGGACTTTGTAACCAAGCTACCCAAGACGTCAGATGGATTGGACACTATATGGGTAATAGTTGACCGGCTGACGAAATCCGCTCATTTCCTGCCAATAAAAGAATCCTACAAGAGGGAGAGACTAACAAGAACATACATTCGAGAAATTGTGAGGCTTCACGGAGTGCCAGTGTCTATTATCTCAGATAGAGATAGTAGGTTCACTTCATGTTTTTGGAAATCACTTCAGAAAGCACTGGGAACCCATCTCGACATGAGAAACTGCTTATCACCCGCAAACGGATGGTCAAAGTGAACGAACCATTCAAACGCTTGAAGACATGCTTCGTGCATGTGTGATAGACTTTGGGAAGTCTTGGGATACCCACTTACCCTTAGTTGAATTCTCTTATAACAACAGTTACCATTCGAGCATCAAAGTCGCTCCTTTCGAAGCGCTATATGGACGTAAGTGTAGATCACTGTTGTGTTGGGCTGAGGTGGGCGACACCCAACTAGCGAGGGGACTAGCATCAGACAAGACATTAACGGGACAGGAGATCATATGGGAAACCACGTAGAAGATAGCTCAAATCAGAGCTCGACTACAAGCATCATGCGACCGACAAAAGACCTACGCTGATAAACAGCGAAAGCCCTTAGAGTTTCAAGTTGGGGATCGAGTGCTGTTAAAAGTTTCTCCCTGGAAAGGGATCATTCGTTTTTGAAAACGGGGAAAACTGAACCCACGATACATTGGACCTTTCGAGATTCTTTCCCGAATTGGTCTGGTGACGTACAGACTGCAGCTACCCACGGAGCTGAGCAGTGTACACCCCGTGTTCCATGTTTCCAATCTATAGAAGTGCCTATTCGATGAAACTCTCGTCATTCCCCTTGACGAAATTGAAATCAACGAGAATCTCCTATTCGTCGAAGAACCGGTCGAAATAATGGACAGGGAGGTGAAGCGTACTAAGCAAAGTCGCATCCTGATCGTGAAAGTACGGTGGAACGCGAAGCGCGGGCCAGAATTCATGTGGGAACGCGAAGACCAGATGAAGCAGAAGTACCCTCACCTATTCTCGCATTTTCAAATCTAGCTTTCAAAAGAATTTCGGGATGAAATTCCCTATAACGGGCGAATGATGTCAAAACTAGGAGTTTTGATGCCTTGTAAACATTGAACAATGATAACAAATGTGAACCAACAATGTGGAAGCATGTAGGATGCTTATTCAATAACAACAAAATTTCAATCAAACACTTCATACAAGCACTGCAGATAGTCACCAAAGAATTGGAAACCGTAGAAATCCCGGTTTAAGTCCATTCTGGACTAGGATTTCCTTATTGGGCCCAATGGGCCAATAAGCTTCCAATTTGACTATCTTGGACTTAGAACTCTTAAATGGGATCTAATCGGACCCACTTCCATATATTTTAAATATTTTGGGCCATATTGGGCCAAGAATGAAATAAAATACCTAAATGGACCTTATTGGGCCATAACTAACCTAATTAGCCCTAATAAGCCATAAAAATCATTTCTTGATTTACTTTGGGCCAAAAGCTATCTAATTGAACCATAATGTGGGCTTAAGCACTCAAGGCCCAATTTTCTTTCTTCCTTCCTCCTTCTCTCGGCCCAACTACACAAAATGGAGAGGAATAATTGACTTTTAAGGTTGCCACCTCATTAATACACCACATACATCCATGCATGGACCAACATGCATCTAAGATAGCCACCTCAACTCTCTCTCTCTTCTTCTTCTTGATTCCCAGGCGAGAGGAGATACACACACACACTCACAAAATTCATTCCAACTCTTTCCAAATTCCCTCAAGAACACTTGCACTCATTCTTCAAAATTTCGGGATCTAGAGCTTTTCAAGGAGTTTCTTCTACAAAAATCATCATTCAAGGTAAGTTGGAGCTTAAATCTATGATCTAACTCACTTCTTTTCATCGAAAATCACCTCTTAAACTATTCAAATTCATGATCTTGCATCTTAGAAACCCTCTAAGTTCGAGATCAACAAAGGAGGGCTTGCTAGGGCCAAAAGTAACATCAAACTTCTTCCAATCTTCTTCAAAACCAAAATCACAACTCAAGGTGAGTTTCATACCCCTTCTTTTTGGTTTTTATGAGTTTTATGGGGGATCATACAAGTAAATGTGTAGATCTATGTGTAAATATATGCTATGGGTGATTTGATGCATGTATGTGTGTGATATCATGTGTTTTCTGATGAATATGTTATCCAAAAAGTGTGTAAAAACCGAGATCGAAAACATGAGGCAGGAAATAAACATAACATAAACTATTTTACACTAATCAAGTCAAGAAAAATAGTTTATATGGTTAGGATGAACATACTTGAACAGAAAACCCATTTTTGGGCTTAAATTGTCAAAAGTACAAAACTTAGGGTCCAAACCGACAAATTATAGTTTCTGGAGGGTCAAAATGGTCTAAATAGTTTCTATAATAATTTTTCTGAACAACAACATTTTTGAGGGACTTAAAATGTAAATTTTGAACTTAATGGGCTAGATTTGGGCTTTTCGGCCCAATAAGCCTCAAAATGCAATTGAGGAGTAATGCTTGAATGAGAATTCTCTATAACGAGGCTGGCTCTAGAAATACTCCCATAGTATTTCATGATTCGTTGCGACGACGACTCATTGTTTTGGGTATTGGGTAAGTTTTAGGCATGCTGAACACCACAGTCACTCCCAAGCACATGTTGGCCGTGTCTCGAATGAATATAGTTGATCCGGCTATATTGACCCTAGACACGACTACATAACTACCCAGGTTTAACCGCAGCATCCAACACCCATTTACTTGTGTTTTGTTCTCCTCGTAGTTACGGATTTCGACGGTGAGGTATACTTGTATACTTTTTGAAAATACTTATATTTTAAAGTATACTTTTAGTTCAGAGCACTTAGGCCCCCTTAGTGTTTATAGTCTTATACCATGTAAGGTTTGGTATACTTGGTTCATTATAAACAAGGGATCTGATACCAATCTGTCACACCCCGAAACCCAGGGCGGAAACGTTCCGAGGCGGAGGTGACTTCATGTTAAGTATCACAACCAATGTACATAGTAAGCGAAGTAAACAACCATTACATTACATATTAGGATTTACATTTGTTTGAAAGTAAAGTGTTACAAGTGTTATACATATCTATATATGAACAAAATTAATGACATGTCTTCTACGAACTCCATCTTCGCCAAAAAGGATTGTTGGGGGTACCTGTCTAATGCGAACCTGAGAATACAAGCAGTTTGAAAATCAGCATAAAGCTGGTGAGTTCATAAGTGTTTAGTTTTCAGAAAATAAATATGTTTCCTTTAGTTCTCTGAAAAAGTTGTTATCCATGAAAATCCCATATTTTCTTATGAAGACGGTTTAATACGTATAACTCTATATTGAAAACCATGGGAATACCATCCCGTACTAGATATAAAGTCTATAGATCAAAGATAGATACAACAATCCGTGAATAAACTTATATTAATACGTATTAAGAGTCGGATAACCATGCTAATATGACAACGAGACCTCCTTGACGTTCTTCAGGCGTCGGACGATATCCGGAATTTGTCACCCCAAGCGTGCCCGCCTAACTGTAGCTAGCAGTTTAGGTGTGGGATTGTCAGTCCCGAAAAGATCTATTCACAAATTCCACGCTCTCCCTCGAGGAGACTCTGGTTACACTTCCGGGTACGATTTACTGATGACCCGAAGGGTTTAATGAAGATAAATCTCACAAGCTAGTATTAAATTATTCACGGTATACTCGTTCGTTATCAAACATAATAATTGTTTTAAAACATAATACAGTAAACACAATTTAATACAACGAAATTATCTTTCATGATACTTTAAATCAAACAGAGATAAACTGAATCAGACATGGTTTATCTATTAACTCTGCATAAAATCTGCGTCCGTAAAACAAGAACTAAAGATCCCAAATTATTCCCATAATAATTTGATTAGTTTGATTGTTTCCTTTACTGTAATTGAAATCTACTTAGTTATATTGACAAAAACATCCCTTATGCTCCGCATGATACAAAAGGGGTAATGATATCTAAAAGTTTGCCAGATATTTATAGAATTACATTAGTTTTAGGTTTCGAAAACATTTATAGTTTGCTTGTAATCCCCCCTGAAAACATTGAAAAACATGAAAAAAGGCGTAGGGGTATGAACTCACTAGTCGAGAAACGTGTCGGTTTGGATGCTAGGCGTCAGTTCGGGGCATGATTACACGCGAGGTTCCTATGTAATATGAAGAGATACATAAATTGTATCTAATTAGACCTGGATTTACTAATTAACATTAATTAACACTTCGAGGGGCAAAAACACTTCATTTCAAGTGTTTGGAGTGACCCAGGTAGTATCTAAGGGTGTGTAAGGCTTGGATATGGAGTTTACTTCTTCAAGAGTAAGCCCTTAGGGGAGTTTACGGTCCAATGACCATATCCCCATGATTTTACGGCCGTAAACTCATGGGTGGTGTGTTCTTGGATGCTAAATGGCCTTACAATGCACAAGGGAAGGTTCTAGGGTTGATTCCATGGCTTAGGAAGTGAGTGGGACTTGAATTGATCTTGGAAGAGAGTTTACAGTCTATGAAGATGCTCTTGATGAGTTTACTACCGTAAACACATGAATTTACGGCCATAAACTGATGTTTGCTCATGATTCTTGTGATTTGGTGGTTGTAGGTTAACCATACAAAGTTCTAGGTCCAATTCTAAGCCATACAAGGTGTTAAGGGCACTTTAACACCCCTTGGAGGAGTTTATGGTCTAAGAAGGGGTGTTTACGGTCCAAGAATGTTCTTGGTCCGTAAACTCAAGTTTGACCCTTTTGTGTACGTTTTGGTGCATCACATGAAGGAATATAAGGTTCTATGCACTCATGGAAGCTCATAAAAGCTTTTGGAGGTGTTTAAGGGCAATTTAACACTTTAAAAGGTGTTTAAGCTCTATGAATGAGGGTTTACGATCCAAGCATGTTCTTGGGCCGTAAACTCATGTTTACCCCCTAAATGGTAAGATTTTGGTGCTCTAAGTCCATTCCTGCTAGTCCAAAGGTCATAACTAAGCACTAGAAGTGGTTTGGAGGGGTTTTGGGGCTTCAAAACCCTCTTTAATGGTGTTCACGGTTTTGGGAGGTGTTCCTAAGCATAAACACATGTTCATGGGTGTTTTGGAGTGATTCTATCATAGATTTGCATACCAATGAAGTTAAACAACAAGTTAGGATAAATTGCTTACCAATTTGAGGCTTGAAAGGGAGTTTTTGGATCAAAATCGGATTTTTAGAGAGAGAGTAGTGAGAGAAAGTGTTTTTAAGAGAGAGAAAAAGCTTCAAAATGATGTCACTCAATCCCTTATATAGGGGTTGAGTTTATGGCCCGGTGGAATTCTACCCGATACTGACGTTATACGATGCTTTTGGTCGCACCCGATAAAGTTGTCGTAACCCGATATGGTCGAAACTAAAATTTTTCTAATTGTTAATTAGGAATACTTTCTTGAGTTATTAACGTGTTTGAACACCCATTAAGTCATAATAAAGGACTCAAATTTAATGACTTAATTTAATAACGAAACGGAAACAATTCGAAAACGACGAATTTTATTGATGGAACGGGTTACAATGATGGAACGAATTTCGGGTTGTCACAGTAATTTACTAAACAACCCCCAACTATCAAAATTCTTCACAAATTATTCTGGAACTTACATTTATTAATTTATTTAAAAAACGGGGCGTTACACAACCCAAATAGACCATGCTACTCTTGGGTCAAGTACATACCAATAATGGTTATGGGCTTAGACACTTAATCTAAGAGTCTTTATGTTAGACATTATGAATCGAATCACATATGCTTCAGGTATTGGATCGATTGCATATGCTATAATATTCTCGCGTTCTAAATTTTCCAAATTCCTAGGGAACTAAAGGGAAAAAGGACTAGTACCGGATATGACTAAAGTGGTTAACAACTATTAAGGACAGTGTAAGATTCGCCAATGATTGGTCGCTTGTAATTGGAAGTATAAAATGGATGGACCATATTGTCATATTCTGAAAAGAGGCAACTGCTATTCAGAAGTGATAGTCAAAATGGGAATATGGAAATGTCTCCATAAATGGAAGTTCTTCTTTAAATCTATGTATGATTAGGAAACTTAATGCAACAAAGATGTTCAAAGGAATGTACTTTGAATTTGATACTTCACTTCCTTGGAATGGATTTGTTATCAATATCCAGTGGAAAATTTTTTAATATCGTTGGTCAAGTCTCTATGACTTTTGGTACCATGACATTACAAAGGCTACATTACATGAAAGTTTAGCAGTGACAAGAATTTGGAATTCTTACACTTGCATTAAATATTTGGAATTGTTAAATGAGCATCATTGAAATGTTTTTTTTTTTCAGTTAATCTATTTCACAAAGTCAGGACCATAGATAAACATAGTGTGCATGCTTGGAGTATGTCATAGCTATTGTTTTAATTCAAGTACTAAGTTGATAAATCGAAACATTTTAGAATGAATAATGAGTAATCAATATGGCACTCAAAAGTTTTGGGTCCATATAGGATTAGTATTATTCTTGTGTTTCAGTTTGCATGTTTTGATTTACTGAATAACTGGGCTATTCAAACCATCCACAGTCAATCGTACTTTGGAAGTAGGTATTGAGGCAAGACTATTATGAATGGGTCTGTAGAGGTGTTTTATTTATAGCACAAGTTTGCTACAGTGTTCATGAGTACTCCTGGAATAAGATTCGAGTATTGGATTCAACCCACACTCATCTGAATCACTTCATGGATTTTATCATGAGTGATTGTGAGATGATAATATCTTATATTCTTCAAACGAAGTCATTTGAGTTGTAGTTATGTGTCGGTTGCACATTGACATTTGTAAACGCACCAATAACTTGGATGTTATAAAACATATTGTTGTGTGTAATTTGATGAGTAAGTACATGCAAGCATTTGGGTCGAAGTTTATCCGTTCCTTTTACCCCATATGGATAAAAGCGATATATGTGGGCCCCTCAATGATTTAGTGATGACACCCTTAAGTGTTTGGCCATGCCTGGATTGATTTGATTTATTCAATTAGTCGGTCGTCATAAATCGGCAATCGGGAAACACCAGATGGACATAGAGAATGATTAAAATCCATGTCTCAGTCCATATGATATCTAGAGTGGAGGAATATATGATCCCTTATCTAATGGACACGTCATTGACTAGGTCAGAGTTCGACAACGGATTTTAAGAGCTACGATTGCTAGTCGGGTTGTGGAGTCATACTTGCAATAATTGTTATTAGACTTATCCAAGTGGGAGGCTATTAGATTAGGTGTCTAAACCCATAACTATAATTTATATGTACTTGACCTGAGAGTAGCATGGTCTATTTGGGTTGCATGGCACCGTAACAATTCGCAAGGATGGACTTTTGAGAAGAGGATATTCATGATTTATTAATATATTATAAGTCCTAATATATTAATATGAAATCATAATATTTAATTAATATTGATCAAGAATTAAATTGGAATTAATTTTGTGATCAAAAGAGACTAATTAAATATAAGGGGTTGATTTGGTAAAATCATTCATTCTTATGGTGTGGTCCAATGATCAATGATTTATTAGGTTGGGTTAAACTCATGTGACAACCCATGGATGATCCATGGAATTTTAAACCCATGGAGCCTAAGGAATATGGAAGGTCATGCACATTAGGGTTTACATGGTGTAACCCTAGTTTTGCCACACTATATAAGAAACCCATTAGCTCCTAAAATTGGCACCCTAGTGTTCTTGAAATATCTATTGCAGATTTTAGAGTACTAGTATTGTAACATCTAAAAACCCTGGAATACCTTGTGAACCCTAATCTTTGAGAAATTTTCCATATTGGTCCTTGATAAAGAGAAGAGTGGTAGACCGGTATGCGGGGCGTACTAGAGCGTACGCTCAGCATACTCGTGCGCGTGTTTGATCGTGGAGGGCAGCATAGTACGCCGAGCGTACCAAGGTGTACGTGGGGCGTACCAGGCCCAGAATGAAACCCTAATCTTAAGTGACTCCCCTTTTTAAAGAACGTTATGGCCTCCTTGTTGGCCACCATTTCTGGAGACTTATCCTCCCAAAAACCGTAACCCTCGTTCTTGTAGAAAGAGAGTGCCTTTGAGAGCTAGTGGGTGAGTTCATGAGCATTAGAAGTGGAAAGGAAGCTTTGGAGAAGAAGGAGTGAGAGCCCAAGCTTTTGGATCTGAGCTTAGCAGTGAGAGAAGCTTCATTTGGAGGTAAAAAGCTCCAAGCTTTCCTACTCTTTTGTTTGTGTTTATGTGTGAGGTGCTTTAAGGTTTTTGTCCCCAAAGTTGATGGCTTTATGAGTTTATAAGCCCCTAGAATCCGAGATGTGTCCCTTGTTATCTTATTTTGTGTTATAGGGCCATAAAAATCTAATCTTGGTCATTAAGAGCTGACCATGCATGAGTTATGAGTCTCTTAAGGAAGGAAGTGGCATGATTTGGGTGTTGGGGACCTTTACAACCACGGAAAGCCTTAAAGTCACTGACTTTAGGGATTAAGAGGCATAGAGTAACTAGATCTGGGATTTGAGCTTATGTCTTAGCCATTCAGACCAAAAACCACGAGGAATGTGAAACTCAAACTTACGTTGGGCGTAATCCCAGTACGCGCAACGTAGGGGTCAAGTTCCCTGTTTTTGGATAGCCACGGGGTACGCCCCACATAAAGAGCTAGTACGTGCTACGTACTCCCTGCTGTTGAATTTTGTTGACTTTTAGGGTTTGGTCAAGATTGAGGACTATTAAGCTTTGGAGGGGTAAAATGGTCTTTTACCCTTATGTGAATTGTAGAAGGGTTAGTCTAGCTTCTTGAGGGCCAGTATTAATTAGGGATAATTATTATGTGTTAGGTGGGAGCTAGACTCGGGAGTATAGATCAAGATCCCGATTGCGAGATTTTCATTCATTAGCTTACGAGGCGAGTCTTCTCACTATACTTACCTTGAGTGGTAAATCTTATGTGTGACCAGAGGGTCTTATGTACATGAACTGTGTAATGAGATATCCTACTATTTACTTGTGTTATGCTTTATGAGTATTATATTGTGATGCTGAGTTGAGGGATTGGAGGGTCCATATGAGTTGTGAGACCAGAGGGTCCCACTCGAGTGGCTAATGTGTTGTGTGTGGTATTTTAGGGAACTCACTAAGATTTTATGCTTACCGTGTTATTGTTGGTTTAATGTCTAAGTCCATAACTATAATTGGTAAGACTTGACCCGACCCGGCATGGTCCGTTTGGGTTGCATACCATCATGCACTTGGATAGACTATAATGAGAGAAATAAGACACTTATGGTTATTAATATATTATAAGTTCTAGTATATTAATAATAAGAATAATAAGATTATTTAATTAGTATTGATCAAGAATTAATCTAGGATTAATTAAGTGATCAAAAGAAGACTAATTAAAAATATGGGTTGATTGTGTAAATCATCCATACTTGTATAGTGGGCTAATGCTTCATGGATAATCAAGTTGGGCTAAAACCCATAGGATGGTCCATGGATGCTCCATGGTGTATTTGTACCCATGGATCATGGAAATGAAAGGCCATGTCAATTAGGGTTTACATGGTGTAACCCTAACTATATAAGCATCTTATTCTTGACCAAAATCGGCCACTAGAGTGTGAAGTGAAAGGGCTAGCCAATTTCATGAGTTGTAGAATTCTCTCAAGTTATTCTAAGTGTTTTGGTGATTGTGATTCCATTTGAGGCTTCCACACTATTGGGGCTAGGCACTCAAGCTTCATGAAGACTTTCTACATCAAAGAGGTATGTATTTTATCTTGTTACACTCATTGTTTTGTATGCTAGATTAGGATAATACCTTGGAAGTTCTTATTTGCATGTATAATAGAGAAAACATAGATCCAAGGTATTTAGGGTTGCATATACACTTAGGAGTGTTAGAATGCTCAAAACCCAACAGTGGTATCAAAGCCTAGTCTTGTTTTCATGTTATACCTGCAATAGAAGCTGAAAAAAACGAATTTGTTGTTGTCTGATCATCAGACTGGGCGAGTCCATCAGAGGACTCGGCGAGTCCATGCCTAAAATGTGATCAATTCGATCCAACTCGCCGAGTTGGTTCATACACTCGACGAGTTGGACCCCCAGACAGCATATTTTCGAGTTTTTTGGCTAGAAATGGACTAGGAACATTGCCCTAAGTTGTTTTTTGAACTTATAAACTTGTTTTTGATGTGGTAATGTTCATGCTAATCCATATTCAAAGATAACTGTCAATAGATTCATGTTTTGTATTAGTTTAACGTTTAGACTAATTACATGAAAAAGTTTGATTTGAATTATCTTGTACTTATGAGTTGCTTAGATTAATAGAAAAGTTAATTGAAATAGTTGTTTTCAATCCATTTTAATCTAAGAGTTGAGTATAAAATGTGTTTGTGTAACTTGTCCTCAAGTTACATGAAGAGTCACATTAAAGACTCATAAAATTCATAAAAGTTGGCAATGGTTACAAAATGAAGAGTCTTGTGTCATTGAATAATTTTTTATGACTCCATAACTTGTCCTCAAGTTATGGAAGTTCAAGAGTCACTTCATTAAAGAAAAATATGTAACCATAATTAAATCCATAAGTTATAAAATAAAGAAAAAGTTAGTTCTTTTATTAGTTTAAAGTCTTCCATAACTTGTCCTCAAGTTATGGAACTTGAAGAGTTTTTGGATTAAAACTACTTTAAACACATAAGTTATGGAATTAATTAGTTTTGAATAGTTTCAAAACATGTCCTCAAGTTTTGGAATTTGAAAAGTTTTCCTTATGAATACTTTAATTCCAAGTTAGCCCTTAGAATTTTAAAAGTTAAAATTCAACCCTTATACTTTATAATATTATTATACTTTATAATATTATAAGTTAATAATATATATATATATATATATATATATATATATATATATATATATATATATGTATAAGAGTAAAGTCAGTCTTACCGCTAGTACGCCTCATTCACGAAGCCGGTCTATAAGTTGGGTATAAGGTTGTTGCCTATAAAATGGCGACTTAATGGGTGTCCACTCTCACCCACCGCTTGCTTGACCGGTGGAGGGTCGTTAGCCGAACGGGTTTGACAGGACTATAATTCTCCCTTCATTAAAAGTATTAATGATAATACTAAGTAACTAAACTCTTAATAATACCGAATCTTAGTTAACCGGCACATCGATTAAGAGGTAAACACTTAAGGGTACCAAGTAATTTGCATGGTTACTTCACACCTTGTTTTGTGATCCTCGGCATCCCAGTCACAAAACCTGAAGGGCACACTCGAGATTGAAACATGCCTTTGAAAAGTCCAATGAATCTCAAAGATCTAGGAGTTTCACAACCAATTAAAACCTAATAATACATTTCGTTTATCTCGGTGGAAATTGGTGAATCGTCATTCACCTACCTTCAAATATTTTATAGCTTGGATTACGCCATACCTCTTCTAAGTTATAAAATAGTTTTTTGGGTCATAGCCTTAATATTTCATATTGGGTGTCATATTTAGGACTTTAAATCAACTATCTTGAATATCTCCCAAAAGATGTCTGGTTTAGATACCTATGATCTTCCCAAATCTCTTGAACAAGGTTTCCTAATGAAGATGATGTCCCATGGATATCATACTTCTTTCTCCTCCTCCAATTATTCTCCCTAACCCACAAGTTCTTGAAAAAAGTTTAAGGTCACTCAAGCCCTATTGGCAAGGCAAGGTCTAGGTGTGAACACATCTTGCAGATGTAGTCACATGTTGACAAGCCGGGAGAGTTGGGTGTCAAAGTCTTGAGAAAGTTGGTGGTTCAATCGCTTTCTAACTCACATAGTGAGTTCCTTTAGGACACCTATGAAACAGACTATGACAAGACCCTTAATGATCTTATCTATTTGCTAAGATCAACTTCCTAAACTTTATGGATATTGACAATGATATCTAATAAAGCATTCTCTTCCCAATTGAAAGGGATCGGCCATAGTCAACTCGGTTGACCAAATGGTAAAGAGAAAAGCTAAGTTTGTGATAGTCCCGTGTACCATTATCAAAGGGTTCATATGTTTATATTGCCAAAGGAAGGGGCATTGGTTGTGAAGCTGCCAAATTTACCTAAGGATATTAAAGTCAATAAGTTTGACTCTACTTCAGGTAAAGTCCACTATCTAACTCTGTTAAGTTTCTATTATGAGATTATTGATACATGATGTGACTGGGTCACATGGTGATGTTTTAAGAATCAAAGAAAAGTGAAGAAACATAAAGAAAGAATATGCTGAATCTGATCGCATAGATGGATTTCTATCGCATAGTTTGAAAAATCGGATTCTTGAGCTACTTCTTAGGAGTTATGATATATTGCTTAGGAATAGATAACAACAAGTTTTCATGTGCTTATGCACTGTAAGGATAAGTTTTTCCGCAAACTTTTAAAATAAAAGGAAATTTTTGATTTTATTTATTTTAAAATATCCTTACAATGGCATTTGAGGAAAAATTGTTGCTTATATGATTCCATTAATAGCAATAGTGGAAATATGAAATTGATTCTTTCATTTGTGGTAATGTCTAAATTTACCAAATAAGGAAAGATTCTCATCACCCAAGTTTCAATTGGACCGGAACTTAGAATCATGCAAGTTGTATAGCATGATGAATGAGAACTTTCAAGTATTGGAAAATTAAGACTTATTACTTGTTCACATGGATGTGTGAGTCAAGTAAAGGACTAAAGGATCGAGTACACATTCTTGTGCACTGATTAAGTCCACCACAAAAGTTTGATAAGACTATTCGTCATAGTTTACTAAAGCTCAGTAAATATGATTATACTTACATGCTTAAGTGAAATTCTGAGACATTGGAAAAAGGTTCCAATGTATGGCAGAGCGAATAAGACGAATCAACTTAGGCAGAAGGATAAAAGTTTCTCACATCTGAAAAGATGGGAGAGTACTTTAGTATCAGTTTTGTGATCATCTTAATGATTAAGAAACCATATCAAAATTATTTCTCAAAGGAAATCTTAGTGCATTCTTATGACTAAGAATAGGAACTTGAATTGTTGAAATGGTTAAATCAAGAAGATGAGTCATACTTCGTTCCAATACGAGTCTTAGATTCATACTCCAAGATTGTAACTTGAGTGACATGTCTTAAAGAAGGTGTAAAACACTTGTCAAATGTAAGAGTAAAAGTTTCCTACTCTTGTACATTTGAAATTGGTAAGTTGTGATGTTTTGGATAAAACAAAGACCAACTTAGGCCAATTGTGTGAAGTGTTTGTCTTGATTAAGAATCCTCACTATCTCTTGAATATCTGACAAGAAAGTCTTATAGGTCAAGAGGACAGTGGGAGTCTTAAAGGTCTTGAAAGTCTCAAGAACTAATCAAGAATAGAACCTAAAGTTCTTCACTAGCACACAACTTGAGGTTTATAACCTATCATGTTGACATATCTGTGCCCATTCCAGTTAAAGTTAACTTTGCATATGAGTTCTTAGAGTTCTCAATTTGTTTCACAACAACTTGGAAGCAATGGTAGGCCCTTGAGCTGCCAGGTGGCGAGAAATTAAGATTGAGTTCAATCCATATGAGTTTGGATTTGTCATTATCCTTGTCTTGTGGCTATGGTTTTGACAATTCACATGGATAAGAACACATACACCATTAAATCTAAGTGTCATAAGGTTTCTCTCCGATTCATGAAAATGATGGTGAGGAAACACTTTCACTAAGTAGATTTTAGCTAGATAGCAATTGTGATATTTGCATTCTCAAAGTCGTTAGTGGAGCGTGTGTGGTTTACCGGCACACTAACCTGGACTTGTGAGAAGTGGCAAAAAGGTCTAACCATTATGATTACAGCATCCCTCTTCATAATTGTTTAGACACACAATTGTGCTATCTAAGGGAACGTGTATGATTTTGATAAAGTCTTATCAAAACAATCTAGTATCAGAAATCTGAACTTTGGTAAGAAAGTCAATGAAGTATTGATTTCTAGAAGTCCAGGTGATTTCTGAGAACATGTCAAAGCTAGTGGGAGCATAAGTGTTATGCTAATAATCATCATGTTAGTGGGAGCATGATAATTATGATAAGTATTGCAAGTTAGCAATGTTAATTATAGAAAACAAAAGGTTTCAATTGGGAAAAGTTGTTTTGCTATAATTAAGGGAGAGGAAATTATACTTCATCTCAAATCTATAAGCTTAGATCGTGAGGTTTTAATCATTTAGTCAAGGATATATATATATATATATGAATTTCATGTTGGAATGGCTCAACATAAGGAAATTCTGTATATGGGTCCATTATTTGCGTTCTAAAATTCGGTTATGATTACGGCATCCCTTTTCATAATCTGAATTATGAGAACTTGGAAAATAGAAATGGAAATGTTATAGCAAAAGACTGGTTTAGTCTTTATGTGAGACATCATGAATCGATTCCCATATGCTTCGGATATAGGATTGATTACATGTGCTATATTCATCCTTTCTAAAATTTTCCAAATGCCTAGGGCATTAAGAAGGGAAAAGGTTTAGAACTGGATATGACTAAAAGGATTAAACAATTGTCGAGGAAAATCTAAGGTTTACCAAAGATTGGTTGCTCAAGGACAGTTGGAAGTATAGTGATAATTCTGGAAGGACCATATTGACATAGTCTGTAAGGAGGCAACTCTTGGTCAGAAGTGATAGTCAAAATGGAATCTGGAAATGTTTCAAAGTTAGATTTTCAATCTGTGTAAGATTAAGGAAACTTAATGCAAGAAGGATGTTTCCAAGGAGTTGATCTCCTTTGGAATGCTCTGTAATGTTTGTTTTAAAGTCTTTCTGACTTTGTGCATAATCATTACAAGAGGATCAATGCATATAAGTTTAGAATCTAACAGATTTCAGTAAATGGCATGAATTTGGAATTCTTGCATTTGCGGTGAGGATTTGGGAGTGTGAAAAGAGAATCATTGAGGTTACATTCAATTGATCTAGTTCACAAAGTAAAGGTCATAGACAAACATAGTATGCATACTTGGTGTATGGCATGACTAGTGTTTAGAAAACATAGTGTACATGCTTGGAGCATGGGACAACTATTGTTTTAAATTCAAGAATAAAGTTGATAGCTGAAACAGTATACAATGAATAATGTGTAATCATATGGTGATAAATAAAAGGTGTTTTATTTATGTTCAAAGGGTTGATACCATATTGGATTCAATTATTATTGTGTTTCACTTTGCATGTTTTGACTTCCTGAATAAACTAGGTTATTCTTCCGGAATGACTAAGTTATTCAAACCATCCACAGTCGGTCATATGTTGGAAGTAGATATGAATTAAGACTGTCATGGGTTGGCTTGTAGAGGTCTAAGGTGTTGGACAAAGGGCTACAACACTCATGAGTGCTCATAAGTTCTGAGTATTGGATTCAACCCGCGCTCATTGGAATCACTTCATGGATTTTATCACGAGTGATCATGAGACGATAATATCTTATATTCTTCAAACCTAGAGATATGAGTTGTTACTATGAGTTGATAGTACATTGATTGCACGAAAACGCATTTGGTAACTCGGTGCTATAAAACGTGCCTTTGTGTATGATTCAACAAGTAGTAGAACAAGCCATATGAGTCGAAGTTTATCCATTCCTTTTACCTTCGGGATAAAAGTGATATCTGTGGGCCCCTCGATGATTTGATGATGACAAATGGAAGTGCTCGGCCAGGCCAGGACTGATTTGATTTGTTCAATTAGTCAGTCGTCATAAATCGAAAATCGGGAAACAACAAATGGACAGAGATAATGATTATAATCCATGTCTCAGTTCATATGATATCTAGAATGGAGGAATATATGATCCCTTATCTAATGGACAAGTCATTGACAAAGGTCAGAGTTCATCTACAAGGTCAGAGTTCGACAGAAGCTTTTGAGAGCTACGATTGCCAGTTGGTTCCTGAAGTCATAGGCAATAATAGTTTTAGACTTATCCAAGTGGGAGACTGTTGGATTAATGTCTAAGTCCATAACTATAATTGGTAAGACTTGACCCGACCCGGCATGGTCCGTTTGGGTTGCATACCATCATGCACTTGGATAGACTATAATGAGAGAAATAAGACACTTATGGTTATTAATATATTATAAGTTCTAGTATATTAATAATAAGAATAATAAGATTATTTAATTAGTATTGATCAAGAATTAATCTAGGATTAATTAAGTGATCAAAAGAAGACTAATTAAATATATGGGTTGATTGTCTAAATCATCCATACTTGTATAGTGGGCTAATGCTTCATGGATAATCAAGTTGGGCTAAAACCCATTGGATGGTCCATGGATGCTCCACGGTGTATTTGTACCCATGGATCATGGAAATGAAAGGCCATGTCAATTAGGGTTTACATGGTGTAACCCTAACTATATAAGCATCTTATTCTTGACCAAAATCAGCCACTAGAGTGTGAAGTGAAAGGGCTAGCCGATTTCATGAGTTGTAGAATTCTCTCAAGTTATTCTAAGTGTTTTGGTGATTGTGATTCCATTTGAGGCTTCCACACTATTGGGGCTAGGCACTCAAGCTTCATGAAGACTTTCTACATCAAAGAGGTATGTATTCTATCTTGTTACACTCATTGTTTTGTATGTTAGATTAGGATAATACCTTGGAAGTTCTTATTTGCATGTATAATAGAGAAAACATAGATCCAAGGTATTTAGGGTTGCATGTACACTTAGGAGTGTTAGAATGCTCAAAACCCAACAGTGGTATCAAAGCCTAGGCTTGTTTTCATGTTATACCTGCAATAGAAGCTAAAAAAAACGAATTTGTTGCTGTCTGATCATCAGACTCGGCGAGTCCATCAGAGGACTCGTCGAGTCCATGCCTAAAATGTGATCAATTCGATCCAACTCGCCGAGTTGGTTCATGCACTCGACGAGTTGGACCCCCAGACAGCATATTAAATAGGTCCCAAACCCTGGAAATTAGGGTTTCATTAAACAGCGTGGACTCGCCGAGTCCACTTTTGGACTCACTGAGTCCAGACGTGAACCCGCGCCCAAAACCGCGATCCTACTCGGCGATTTTGGACTCCAACTCGCCGAGTCTCCTCACAAATCACCAAAATACAAGAATAAATAATACGTGAGAATCCGGGGTGTTACACGTTAGTTGTTGGGCATGGCCCATTGTATGTTTGATATGTATGGTATGATGTATTTTTTGGAACTCACTAAACTTCGTGGTTACGGTTTTTAGTTTATGTTTCAGGTAGTTCCAGATCGAAGGGGAAGAGCTCGGCATGATCACACACACACCCACACTCACCATGATTTCTGCATTATTTGACTTTGTTGTATTGGGATAGTTGATTGACATACTCTGATTTTCCTCTATGGTTTTATGAACATGTTTGGTTGATAGTTTTATTATTATGAAAACGTAATTTTTGGTTTTAGAATTTTTGGACGTTTCATGTACCATCAACAAAACCAATTTTGTTTTTAGCATATAAGGAAATTAACATTGAATGCTTCCAAAATAATGCCATTGAAGAGTGTCGAAACAAGAACAGAACTAGGATTGTCTGAAAATCCAATGAAAAATGGACTTAAAGCACTTACCGTATGATATGCAATCAAATCAGTGGTGATGGATGAAGACATGATTGATAAGATGAATAGGAAGCAATTGAAATGATGAAAATCAAGATCCAAGAGAGATGATATGATGTGATTGAAATGAAGATAAAATCAAGATCGAAGAGAAGACCATAGTTTGATACCATGTTGTAGTGTATGAAATTCGAGAGAAAGTAACATAATGTTAAATGATTTCATCTTAGTTGTTCACGGCTATGAAAGAAAGATAAACTAATTTCAAATATCTTCTAACAAACTTTATTAACAAAAAACTAAACTACCCTTCTAACTAATTTTGTAACAGATAACTAACAAAAATGTTGTAGTTGTGGTGATTCAAATAATTGTAACCAATTGGACAAGTGGCTTGGCCGAGACAAATGTGGCCCAACAATACCATGGACAATTAGGAATTAATAATTGAAATATAAATCTATACCTATAACCAGGACATTTGTTCAAGAGATTTTTTTTTGTATGAGATGAATATATTCAATGTACGCTAAACGCACTACATTCTATATCTATACAAAAGAATAAAAAGGGCAGTATATTCATTACACATCCCGATCATCGACGCCTCTACTTTCTGAAGATTTCCCTGTCTGAGTTTCATTAGCTGAATAAAACCCAAATTCATTGTCATTCCAAGTTGACGAAAAGTTATCAAAGGTGATAAATTGGCCGAAAGACATGGGTGGTTTAGGATCAGAAAGGGATTTCCATTCACCTTCAAGCATAAAAACGACCGAGGACATAGTGGGACGATCATTTGGATCTTCTTCAACGCATAGTAGAGCAATACGCATCCATTTGAGACCCTCATCGACAGGACAATCATCATCCATATTTTCATCTATCAGTTGCTCTCCTTTTCCTTCTTCCCATAACATCCATGCCTTCAATTGTCAAAGTAATATGGTCCATTGTTAGAAATTAGCCACTTCTTGAAAAAGTGAGTATTTTTAAATTGAAAATCTTCTAATTGAAATGAAAAATAGAGCAATATAATGATAATATTTTGGCTTACATAGTAGAGAAGGTTTTGATCATGCTCTTCGTAGAACAACCTGCTGTTCCTTTTCCCCGAAATAATTTCAAGCAGAAGAACACCAAAACTATACACATCAGATTTAATTGAGAACAACCCCTCCATTGCATACTCAGGTGCCATGTATCCACTGTTCAAGGTTCACAACAAACTTTAATTCACATAACCTGAATAATTGAATATATTAATTTCTATAAACTGTATATCCTAATGCTTACTAGGTTCCAACAACTCGGTTAGTATTAGCTTCGATTTGATTAGATCCAAAAATTCTCGCAGTGCCAAAATCTGATATTTTTGGGTTCATATCGTCATCTAATAGAACATTGCTAGCTTTGAGGTCTCTATGTATGATCTTGAGGCGAGAGTCTTCATGAAGATAACGAAGACCCTTTGCTATTCCGTTCACTATGTTGACACGCTTAGCCCAGTCCAGTTCTTTTGCTTTTTTAGGATCTTCTATCATACAAGTAAACTAATAAGTTACTCATAATTAAATACATAACGTTAACAAGGTCTATAAAAAATAGGGAAATGCAGAAAGGGATCGAGAACAAACCAAAAAGATACTTATCAAGGCTACTGTTAGACATGTACTCATAAACAAGAAGCCTTTCCTTCCCTTTCATACAACAACCCAAAAGCTTCACCAAATTTTTGTGTTGTAGCGTTATTATTAGTTTTACTTCTGTTTTGAATTCTTTCATTCCTTGACTTGAGTTTTGGGAAAGTCTTTTCACTGCTATTTTTTTACCATCAGAGAGGATTCCCTTCGATTAAAAATATGTCAGATAAATGTAAACTAGCTAAAGAAAAGAAACCAGTATTGTATATGGATATAGTTTTGGTTATTACCCAATAAACAGAACCAAAACCACCTTCTCCAAGCTTATTTGCATCCGAGAAATTACGAGTAGCCGCTTGAATTGCGTTTAGTCTAAAGTAAATAATTTCCCCAGTGTCATCATCTGATCCTTCAAACAGCTCTTCCTCTTCCCCTACACAAAGATTCTTATTGAACTCCTTCATTGGTGATTGTATATAATGATATATTTCATTCTCAAAATTCTTATTTACCTTTTTCAATGCAGATCCTCCGAAACTTTAAGCAAATAAAGAACGTCGAGATAGCCAATGTAACAGCTCCCACTGCTACTACTGGAATGATGACCTTTGATCTATTTTTCCCTTCAAAGTTATATATCAGAATATCAATAACCAACCTTTTGTGCAACACTAATCTATTATATAAATTTCGTCAAAGAATAAATATTAACAACAAATGTCAGAATGAACCTGGAGGTGGAACTGATGGCAAATTTGTTGGTGGCATTGGTGGTGATTGATCCACAGTATTAACAAGATCTATTATATATCTTATCAAACATGAGTAACGATAGTAAATTAATCCATCAGTACTTCCATTATACGATGCTAGTAGATACTCAGTAGCGTTAACCAAACACTCTTCACATTTATTGTCAGATATAGTCGGAATACATTGCATAGTCACTTCAACATCTCCCCGAGAACTTGGTAAAATCGCACTTGCAAAGTAAAATATTTGATTGTAACCATCAGTAGCTGCTGTATCGAGTAACTGTTTCAACAAATTCATTAGCGTCTGAACAACAAAATCCCAATTCGGGATATACCTTGCTGGAAAGGATTGAACGTCTTCATCATCGCCATCACCAATGTCAAAACTGGTATTAGAGTAGCTGAGAATACAAGTTCGATAATACCAAGCTGTTGCTTTCTTTTGGTTAGGACATTCAAGTTTTAGCCGATTGGGTGCACCCCTCACACACCCAAGACACGTATCATTTGGAATGTCTCCGGGGCATATTGCGATTGCATAAGCTGTGCTTGATTCATTGTCTTGTGAAGAGTTTGAAGATCTTGAAAAGAAACTGTTTCTGGTGGGTGCTTCTGCAAGTGCCAATAACGCATCATTCAGGTTTTTTTCATATGCGCTGTTCTGGGTAAAGTTTCCTAGTTTTCCGCATCGAGAATCTGCATGGGTAATGGTGAGACTAGCAAGATGTGAAAGAATAAAAAACTCAGTTATAACTAATACCCAATTCATAGAAGCCATTACTGTTTTTCTTTGTGCGAAATAATGTGTGCACCTGTATATAAGGCATCTCATTTGTCAACAACTTTGACTTGTGAATCATAAGTAGCGTTGAAAATTCAATGTGTAGGAAGTCGATGAAGTAAATGTGTGATCCCCTCATGGCCATATTACGTGATTTGTATGCAACTGTAGAGATGAAACAAAAATGTGGAGGACCATGAGAGAAAAGGAGTGGAGTGGAAGCCTTCAAACCAACCTGGTAGTCAACCTATATATCTTTTAACGTAACTACACCATCATTAAAACCAATACAAGGACAAAAAATAATACGTGGTCCATTTACACTTTAATTATACCGCAGATTATTAGTCTTTTGTATTAATAACATTGAATATATTAGATTTGCTATTACATTAATATAGTAAATTTGAACAAAACATTAAGAAAAAAGGAAGCGCAGTTTTCTTAATAAAATTTTGGGATATTTAACAATATGACCATTAGTTACATGAGATACAAAAATAATTGGAAATTGGAAAGTACTGAATTGGATAAAACTAGATTGGTGACTAAAATACAATGGTCATATTTCGAAACTAAATGTAGTCGGTAATCAATGAAAGTGGTTGTTATTTTATACAATTAGCGACGTTAATATTTAAGTGACCAAATTTTTTTTATTGATTTTGGTTATGTTATTATTGACTACTGTGACGAACAAAGTGGTCATAAATATTTATTGTTAGAGACAAACAAAATGTCACTAATTAAGGAGTTATGCAAAAAAATTTAAAGAAAATTGACCATTCTTGTGTGTGGTCCAAGTCTCCTTGTCCTCCAAGTATCCCTAGTTTATCTAGATTAAATACCTAGTTAGTCTTTATCTTTTGTTTAATTTTATTAACTTTTCTTTTCCAGTATTTATACCCTTGAGATGAACGATATTATTAAGCATTTGGATTATCAAAATCTTTATGCTATCAGAACGGTTCTTAGAGATCCGACTCACAGAACATACCCGATGGCTGGATCATGACCGCACAACCAGAATCCTCCCCCAACAAAGATAATGCCAACATCATTCACATAAACTCTTCATACTACATTCATGCCTCCAATTACAGAAGACAAATGGAAGTCAATAATCTCCTCACATATAATAACTACAACTCGTCCCTAGAGATGTTAAATTTCCTCGTTGCCAAAAACAAACTTGGATTCATCGATAGGCTATCAAGAAGCAAGAAGATACCTCGACTAACTACATGCCCTGAATGTGATGCAACACACTCGTGAAAGGATGTTTGAGGCAGGCTATGGAGAAAAACGTCAGTACTACCGCAAATTATGCCATCACTGTAGCAGAAATATGGTCATACCTTTAAGAGAGATTCAGAAAAGAAGTGCACCAAGGGCATATGAACTAAAACAATATCACACTAATACTCGTCAAGAAGGTATGTTTGTTTCAAGATATTACACCAACTTGTGTGGGGTATGGTATGAGATTGAATTGGTTTCACCAACACCACAAAGCACTTGTAAAAAATGTGATTGCAACATAGGAAACCGATTAAACAAAGCAAAGGAAAAAAGAAAGATTTTGTGAATTTTTTATTGATCTTAATGGAGAATTTAATACAATTAAGTGTGAAAGCAAGAACGATCTGTGTAGAAAAGGTTTGAAAACAAAACCTATAAATTAACTTAACATCAATGTCTACAGCTAATGAAGATAAAGTCAAGTCCAGTCTTGTCTTAGAATAGAGATATTCAAGAAAGTGTTCAAGATATGAATGATTAATAAGTATGAAAAATGTAAAGTAATTTAAGAACAATAAGAATTTAAAACATAGTGATTTGACTGGATGATTCTTGATATTATTGTGAAAGATAATGAAGCACACCTATATGAAACACCAGACTTACAATTCCTTAAATAGATAAGGAATGGAAAATAAGACAAATCTGCTAAAGTGCATGAACTAAAAGACAAGTAAAGATCAAAAGTTTGACAAAGCCGCATCTGTTGATCTAGTCCCATGTACTGTATAATAATAAATCAACTACTAAGTGACAAACTAATACTAGGAACATTTAATGCACATTACAGACTCATATGACAAGTATGAAAACGATGTGTCTCGGTCAGATCTTTATTCAAAATCTGCATCATCTCAAAATACTTCTCATTTCGAAATTGGTTCACTTTGGATTGCCAAATGAGTCACTTTTCATGTATCAACAATCTCCCGCTAAGTGACCTTAGCAATCTTCTAACTCATCATTTAGCTTCGTCAAACACAAATAGATAAGAACTTTGAAGCCAACTTCAAACTTTGATGTACCATCTGAGACAGTCAATAAATTCTTTTTCACATGTTCGGAAGAATCACTCTTGGACGCATTGGAGATGAAGTTTTAGAGAATCTTGGTAGGAACAAGACGTTTATCTAGCACTCGAAAAACTTCCTTTTTAGTGGTCATCTTCTTGAGGTAGATGTCACCAAGTTTTGGTTATGCAATGGGTCGTTCAGCTAAAATCTGAGCATCAGGAAGTTCGGTAGTGATTTTGGCCAAGAATTTTTCTGTTCCAAAGAGATCAGCAAACTCTACATCTGATCGACAGGATTCAACGATGTAGTCCTTCAAGAAGCAGATATTTTAGTTGTAGGCCTCGATGCCTGAATCATTTGATTGAGGATCTCGGAGGTAAGTAGCAATGACAAGGACGACATTTAGATTTATCGAAGAAAAAGGTTGCATCTACAATTGTGATGGTAGATTCTTTGTTTTGAGAAATATAGTATATGTACAGGAGACAATCAAGATCAAACTTGATGTGGACTTTTCTACCATGACCAACTATCTTGGTGATTCTTTTTAAAGACCACACTTCCTTTTAGGGTCGTGCGTTCGTAGAATAAAAAGTGCTCAATCTCTCACGCTCAGTTTGGATGATCGTTTGAGGATCATCGTTTGGATGTAGAGGTGTGAAGTTGATGTAGAAGCATCCATGTGGAGAGAATTGCAATTCCTGTTGATCATCATCTTGAGTTGGAATGTCAAAATTCATGAAGGGCATGAAATTTATATCATGAATGATTCCTTCTCGGAAAAAAGGAGAAATACCCAACATCAAATTTGTGTTGTCTTTGAAAGCTTTAATCGGTATGCTTTCTACCAAAGCTTGGTCAATTTCTTCCTAGGACCAGCCCTTGGAGTTTCTAAACGACTTCATTGGACTGTCCGAACTTATGTCTATCTTTTAGCCTTTGGCATTGAATTTTTCATGTTTATCAGAAAATGGATGACATGATTTGATGACCAGATTTTTGACAAATGTCAAAATTCGTGTCGGTTATAGATTTGACTAAACTTAGTTGCACGTACAGGCACGACACATACTAGACTTAGTAACTAGAAGCTAAGTTATAACCTAGTAGAAACTTGGAAACAGATAGAAATTAGGTAGGAGTGACTATCCATATACACACATTATGCACTTGACCTAGTAGTAGAAATTAGGTCGGAGTCTCATGGAATTTAAGTCAATTTTGAAGACTAGGACTATTAAACTTGATTCCTCAAATTCGCTTGAATCTTTTAATCACTACATAGAATGCCAATAAGCCGATAAAACTAAATTACAAAAATTATTTATAACTATAAAAGAGTTATCATACGATAAGATAATTTGAAGCCTCAAAGATTCAATTTATTTTGATATTCGAAGTTTATTAAACTCCCAAACCCTAAAAGTCATAAAAACTTAAATTTATGAAGTTTTATATTAAAATCTTATAAATTATTTTTTATAAACACTATAATATCAAATTAATATATTTAAAATGTTAAATATAATCAACGAAATTAATTTAATTCATTTATATTAACTTTACATTTATAAGTTAAAAATCCAAGAATTATGAACAATATTATATAAAATGCGTATTTTATATAAATTGAAAGAAAATTTTTAAAAATTAAGGAATTAATATAAAACAAATAAACAAAACAAAATAAAATATCCTCTCTCCACTCAAAGGTCGGCCTCATCCCTCCAAAGAACACTCTTCCCTAGAACTCAATCAAATCACTCACTTATTCACTCTACCACTCCATCTTCTCTCTCACTCTACCTCTCCTTCACTCTCACACACAGTTTATCTCTTCCTCCCCCTAAGAACCACGAAATTTCACCAAAAAATAAGTCCAAGAACACTCAAGATACTCAAATCTTCATCATCTAGTGGTGTTTATTAAGGTTTAACACGATTTTCCTTCATCTTCCTTCAAGTTTTATAGGTTTTCTTGCATTTTCTCCATCTACTACTCCATTCTAATGAAAGATCATGAACACATAAGCATACACACACATACACTCATGGTTTTTATAATGATGGTAGTAGGATTTCATCCAAAAACAACATGCATGTTGTAAATGGGAAATCCAAGGACCTAAACCTAAGTCAAGATCTTGAAAATGCACTTTTATACAATTTTTGGTGGAAAATCACCACATATACTCTAATTTTTCTTTCAAAATCAATTTTTGAACATTTCAAACAAATGATTGGTCTTCATACCAACATGCATGTAATGATCTTCAAGCTTAGAGGCTTGATCATCAAGTTTGTTGTTAAAAAGCATTCAAATAGGTTCATAAAGGATTTATTTCCAAATAAATATCTAAAACTTATTTGCTGATCAAATCCAATTTTTCCCAGAATTCCATCAACAAAATGAGATTTTCCACAAATTTTCATAAAATAATTCATTTTTATTGAATTACTATAATTATTGCAAGACAATAGGGCAATAATTCATATAAAATACATTCTGAGGTCTATAAATCCTAGGTAAATTCTTGGATGACCCCAAAGGTGAATGATGACATCTCAGTGAGTTTCATTGATATTTGTCACTGTTTGCTATAGTTTTGAATTTTCTTTTTGTTTAGTTCAAATAAATCATAAAACCACTTTAAGAAATGTGAAAATGCTACATATGATTTTTCGCAGATCCTACCTAATGTGGAGTACTCAAAAAAAGATTTTCAAAATTTATCATACTGCATTCCTATTTTTCCTCGATTTTTGTATTTATAACAGACTAATAATGGGAAAAATATTTGTACTCATCCAAAATTCATGTTTTTTCTATTCATTATACTATTTTTCTCCTATTTTCTAAGATTAAATACACTTAAATCCACAAAATCGGATTCCAATAGATAAAAACCACCTTTGGTATTTTTCCCAGATTATTTACAATGTAAATGAAGTTTAAAGAAAATTATGGTAATTTACTTTAACTGTTTAATAATTATTCTCCAATTAATGATTATTTAAGAGGATAAAACTAAGAAATATACAAAAAGACTAATTGAACAATATTTTTTATATTTTTCACAGCTTCTACATGTATAATAACAATGTTACAAAAAGTTTGAGCAATTTTGGAAAGAGTTTTCTATTTATTTCAATTTTTATTAGAATAAATGAACAAAAATCATAAAATCGGGTTAAACAGTTTAGAAATCCATTTTTATATTTTCCCAGCTTACGTGTGCCTAATGGTAGTATCATAAAAAGTTCTGGAATTTTTATCATTTGGATGCTATTTTTCACGATTTTATATTGTTATGAAGGCTTAAAATTTTGGAAAGATAGTTAATCATATCAAAAATTCAAAGGAAAATTTATGGAAGACCTCTACTGTGTTTATAATGAAAATGCAAAGTTTGAGAATTTTTGGAAACTGTTTGATAATATTTTAGCTTTTTAAATGTGTTGAAATACGTTCAATTAATATTACAAAAATATGGAAATTAATATCTAAAATTGTCTTAATCACATGAGCTATAAAATTTCACCATTTCAGAAAATTGTTTGTAACTTAACAATATTAAATTTTGAAACATTATTGGCATAATTCCATTGTAGTAGTAAGTATACTAGTATTAGATTTCAATTAAAGACTCATTAGTGTGTAACATCATTGTAGGAAAACGATAGTGGTACGAGTAGAGCATAGTTCAAGGAACCATTTGCATCGTCTCAATATATATTGTGAGTATTCACGCACTCCCCTATTTTCGATTTTTATGTTTTGGGGTGGAAAAGCATGTCCGAAAAACTATTTATTGTTCAATGTATTTAAATTGATTTTGTATCAAACTTGATTGCTATATTTTGCTATATCTCTCTATGTATGTCTATGCATAACGAAACATGAGAAGTTATCGTCTTAAGTCCCTTCCCTTAAACTTTTCTCCAACCATTAACTCTTTGGGCCAATGGTCATTATGGATAGCGCTATTAGGAATTGACAACTCCTCATTCGCCCGATTGTTGGAGTGCATCAAACCATATAATCTATGGAACGATAAGCATAGATCTTGATAGGGAATCAATCATAGGCTTGGTTGGGAACTCATTGTTTGCTCATACACATATAAACTCGTTTATTAATTATAGAAATGAACTTTGTTTCTCATTATAGCAGTAAACTTTGTATCTCATTATACAACGAACTTTTGTTACAAATACATATTTACATGTTTTAGCAACAAACTTGGTTGCTTCTTATAGTAACAAAATTGTTTGCTCCTTGTAGCAACGAACTTGATTGCTCATTATAGCAATGAAACTTGTTTACTCATTTTAGTAACAAACTTTATTTCCCATGAGAATATGAACGTTGCATCTCATTTAGGCAACATACTTTATCTCTCATGATGAAAACGAACTTCGTTTACGCAAACTTAATACTCATTTCTGCAATATATTTTAATTTATGGAAACTTGATTACTCGCTTTAGCAACGAACTTCTATTCATGAAAACTTATTTACTTATTTTAGCAATGAACATTTGTTTATGGAAACTGTTATCAATATTCAGATTATCATGAATTTCAAACTATATTATGTTATAAACTTGAGAGTACTCACCAACTATTTTTATAGTTGATGCTCATTTTACATGCTTTTTAAGGAATCATGGAGTAAGTGGCACTTAGGGACACATCACTATTAGGAGCATTCGAATGTGTTGTATATCAATTTACATTGTAATTTCTTTTAAAATTTGTTCAAACCCATTGTAAGTTTGTAATGATTTTTAATACTATGGTTGGTTTTGTCTTTTAACTTTTGCTATGAAACCCTTTATACTACCACGCCTCGTGTTCCCGCTTTAGCGGGGTGTGACAAGATTCCATGATGAATAGTTCAGATGGAAGAGGATTCAGAGGCTCTTTAGGGATTTCATTAGGTTTCCAGGTGGGAGAACCTTCATTAATTTGAGCAATCCTCATAGCACGAATTGGAGGAAGTACGGACTTAGTGGCTCAGAAAGAATCAAATGTCATCTTAGTTTTAAGCTTCGCTATGTCTTAGATCTGTTTGAACACTTTTTGATAAAGATGATGGCCAAGAAAATGAGGATCATTTAATATTTTCTGCTTTCGAAAGGAATTTGACAGGTTATTCCCTGATGGCTTGATGTCCTAAATTCACATGTTCAACAAAATCTTCATCATCTTCAACCTCTTCATTTTCCATAACCTGCATTTCCACAACTTCTTGTTCAGGAGATTAATCTCTAAGCACATAGTCCGAGATGGGTTTCGATTGTATCCTTCTTCTTTCCTCCCATCTTCCATGGTGCGACCGTGCCTCGAATGCAAGTACTGACTCGGACTTGACTTCCCCAAATATTTCGAAAACTCATTGAAAACTTATATTGAGCTACTTGGTGAGTGCGTCATACTCCTTGGTTGTAGGAGCTTGAGCTTTGAGGTGGGCAAATGTTTCATCAAGAATAACAAGCATCCCATCAAACTTGTGGTTCAAAACATCCACAATATTCTAGGTTGAACAAATGATCTCATGAGCACCTCTTGCATGAGCATGTTCATGGCATCTTTTTGAAGAATCTCTTTCTCAAGTCGTTGAGGTTTCTAATGACGAACACGAGTCAACTTGATGAGTTTGTTGGTAGAATTAATCATACCGTCAAGGATTTTAAGCATGATGGTAGTGGTGGAGATGTGATGTTCGGGACTGTTATTATATATTTCCTCAACTTCTTCCATAGTGCACTAGAGATGAAGTGAAATGAGTTGGTCTAGGTGATTGGCCCAGCCAAGTTATGAGGGTGCAGTAGCTTGGATCCCGGAAACAAATTTAAGGATGAGCTCAGGCTTGGAGTCAATATTTGTAGCTTTATGATCAAGTTTCGTATCAAACCCTACTACTTTCAGATCAAGTTTATCGACTCTGCAGTTGGCTGAGGGAATGTTATCTCGGAATTCCAATAGGGCAAAAGGATCAACACCCTTCTCATCAGACGATCCTGTATCTGAGGTGGAACTTTCAGATTTTCTATCATCTTCATTGTCATCATCATTTGGATCTAAAGGATTGAAATCATACAATGGAGTATCTTGAGCTTTGTTATCATGATCACCATTCAATGTATCTTCAGGAGGAGGAGAGGAGTGCTTGTTTCCTTCAAGATTTTCTTCGTCATCAGAGTCTTCGGAGGAGGAAGAGGACAAACCAAAATCATAATGTGGTTTCAAGGAAGAGGGATTTTGTAGAAGATTGAAATCAGTAGGGATCAAAATAGCACTAACTGAAGTGTTATCATCTGCAAATATGATCTCATCGGAAAGATCATCTTCAACATCAGGTTTAGGATCTTCAGCACTTGTAAAAATTGGTGGATCATCTTTAGTGTTCTTAGGAATTAGAGCCTCGGTACTCGGAGACTTTTGCAAAGAGTTGATGAATGGTTGTAGCTCCTACTTTGTTTCTTCATTTGATAGGAATGTGAAAGAAAGACAACTTTGAAAAGCATGTTGATGCATTAAAATGAGTGTGTATTCAACTTGTTCTCTGGTGAGCTTCAAATGTCTTGTATGAGCGCTGTTAAAAAAATCTGACTAATAGTTGTAAAAACACCCGGTTATCCTCTACTTAGAATAGGTATCATACCGTTTGTGGCTTTGGAAGTCGGAGTGACTACTCCAACTTTGTAAAGCTTGGAATAAGAGGTAGGGGCCCCTGATTATTCTTGTGAAGAAATGAGAGGGATTCCAAAGTGACTCGTGAAAGTGTCCCATGGGGCTTCAAGGGATATTGTTCGATACATACACCATCTTTTTAACAATATGGGGGTAGATTGAAGCTCTGAATGGTACTTCGAAAGCATCGTTGGGTGGGGTAAGTTGAGATCTAGAGTCAGATCGAATGATGATTTGTGAATCATCTTGACAGGATTCACTCGTTTTGGTTCTCTTTTTGGTTCAAAATTTAGAAGGGGATGCCTTTGATTTCGAAAGATTTTTGATGCATCCTCCAGAGGTGGTGGATTTGTTCTCTTCCAAGGAGATTTCATCTGAGATCGGGGTAGGTTGTGTTAGGTTGAACACAAATGAGATCGCAAGATGAGGTTTGATATGTGGTATGTTGGATGGAACAATGGATAACACATGCTTAATTAGACGTCTAATAAGTCTGAAGGCAAATTGTTTCGTTAAGTTATAAGTTTTAATAGTTTGAAAAGAGTAGTATACCTCTTGGATGTCCAAATTGATTGGGATAGCTTCATGTGTCTCGAGTATACTTGTTGTAGTGTTAGAGGCTAGAATCTCAGACTCGAAATTTTGTTCGACATCGTCTTTACTACAAACATCGGAAAATCTTCAGATAGCACTTCCGGTAGGTCGATGGCTTTAGCTCTTTTTTTGAAGATGTTGTATACCACGTAGAGCCAATCCTTTCTCATGGTGTCAGCACCATCATGTTTGTTCGATAAACCTCGAAGAATGGCTGATTTCTTGAATTCCTTTGCCTAGAACTCGCCATTATTGTAAGTCCCCAAAAACGCTAGATGTATCAATCCGATGCACATGATGGTGCGGAAACGCAATCAAGTGGATGATGCAAGATGAAACTGGAGAAGAAAAATAAGAAGAAGAAGAACTAGATGAATCTTCGATGTATTGATGATATGAATGATAATTTTTACACAAGATTCACACACACTAGTTCTCTCTCTAGCATATGCTCCACTAAAAAATGGCTTTCCTTTTTACTCCCTTGACCAAAAACATCCCTCTTGTCTAATAATGCTCAACATTTACTCCTCACCCTTACATCTATATATACCTATGGACTACACCCAACCCCAAAACACAAAGGCTAGACCAAAAACACATGCGTTTTTTATCCAAGCTATAAATAAACCAATAATATTCCCAGCCCAAGACTAAAAACAATAAATGCTTAGAAAACCAAAATATAAACAATATTTTTGACCCAACAATCTCCCCCTTGGTTTATAACTTTTTTTCTTATGACCCAACAAACTCCTTCTAAAATTGTAGCTTGCTTTTCTTTTTCAGTCTTCACTTTGAGCTTGGCTTCAGCGTTAATCTTCAAATTCTTCACAACTTCAAGATGAATAAAATGAATCTTCTATGCGAATGAATTCATCTTGAACTGTAACATCCGGATTCCCAGGTATCTTATTTTAATTATTTATCTTAAGTTTTATGGAGGGACTCGGCGAGTAGACACTCAGAATCGCCGAGTAGGATCGCGAATTCCTGTCTGGATTAATGACCGGACTCGACGAGTCAATGAGTGGACTCGGCGAGTTCGCACTATAAAGTGAAACCCAAAATCTCAGGGCCTGAGCCCTATTTAAAGGCCCTTATGGCCGACATTTGCGGCCACTACTCCCCTGTGAAAAGCTAGAGAGCAAAGAGAGCTTAGAGAGCAATTTGGAGGCTAACTCTTCATCCTTTGGTGCGATCTTGCAAGAAGGAGTGGGAAAATCCAAGCTAGATCGATTTTGGTGCTTGGATCTGTGTTGTTCACGCTGAGATTCACGTTTTGAGGTACAAGTCCCTTCCTATTTAGTGTATTTGATAGATTTCTTGAATCTAGGGTTTCCTTTGCATGATTTTTAGTTAGATTATGAAGCCTATGAGGTCCCTTTGGGTATAAATGATAGATCTAGACCTTGAGAGGTCCAAAAGGTCCCAAGCTTCCATCATTATGTGGTTTCATGTGAGCCTTCAGAGTAGAACCCCATTTTAAAGGTTATTTCTCCATTTTTGGTCTTATAATCATTGCATGAACATAAAGTTTGAACCTTTACGTGACTTTCATGTGTTAGAAGGTTAGATATACTGGTTGGTGAAGCAGATATGACCTTAAAATATTGTTTGAGTGTTTTCATGGGAAGAACTCGCCGAGTCCGTAAGGGACTCGACGAGTCGAGTCGGTTTGCCCCGCGATTCGCTACCTGTGGTAACCCGTTGAGTGTAGGGTTGACTCAGCGAGTCGAGTGAGGACCAGGAGCGAGTCTGGTCAAAGTTTGTCCGTTGACTTTTGTTGACTTTTAGGGTTTGGTCAACAATTGGACTTATGGACCATTTGAAGGGTAAAATGGTCTTTTATCCTTCTTAGACGACATGGAAGAGACTAGTCTATCCTGGAGAGCCGTTACTGATTTGAGATAATTACTTATGTGTTTAGGCGGAGGCTAAATCAGTGTATACGTGTGCGAGTTTATCTGAGGTAGCCGAGGTGAGTCTTCTCACTATACTGTACCAAGAAGGGTACCTATGTGTCTCTGGAAGGTCTTTTATGCTCTGAGATGTTTGTGCTATATGCTGATATGTGATATATATGTGTTATGTATGCTATGTATTATAAGGACCGGAAGGTCAAGATGACATGGACCGGAAGGTCAAGAGGACATGGACCGGAAGGTCAGGAGGTTACGGACTGGAAGGTCGATACGGGTAGGAACGGAAGCTCTACCGGGATTTGGGACGAATGTCCTCTGAGACACTTGGACCGGAAGGTCCCATAGAGTTATGGCTTGGAAAGGAGTATGTGTTGTATGTGGTATTTTGGGGAACTCACTAAGCATTTATGTTTACAGCTGTTGTGTTATGTGTTTCAGGTACTAGCGAGGACCGTGGGAAGGCGCCGACATGATCCGTACACACTAAGAGGATTTATGTATTTTAGATCTGTTGAGATTCTGGGATTTGTTTTGTTATGATGACATTCGATACAGTCTATTTGATATTGTTTTGACGATTGAAAATATGATTTAAAAATGAAAAATTGTTTTGAAAATTTACGTTGTTACAAGTTGGTATCAGAGCCTTGGTTTGAGGGATTCGGGTGCAACTTTGGATGTATCTGAACTCAAACTGAGGATTTGAGAAAGTTTTTTCATAAATAAACAATTTTTCCAAGAGAGTAAAAGATTTTGAGAAAGGCAGAACGGAGCAGTGTGTATAATCAGCCAGCGCCCGAACGGTGATTTCCCAAAATACCCTTACATTATGTGCTATGAGATATGTTATGATATGATATGCATGCTAGAGTAGGCTAGGTATTCATATTATGACTAGAGTGGCCTGATTTGTGATGCCTTAGCCTAGGAAGATTTCTGCTGCTATTAGATGCTTGAGAGTGAGTAGGTAGCAGTGAGGAACTTATGAGAGGTCTACCAAAGGGTAGCCTACGCTAGCAAGATGTAGAGTACTTATGATCTGGGATCCAAGGAGGAGGACTTGGGGTGAATGCTGATGTGGTGTAGACGGTACTATAAGCGCTCGTACTATCGAAGACACTATATCAATGCGCAGTCAGAGTAAGAATCCTTAGGGTACTAGGGAACAAGAAGGGTTGTCTTATCGAGTGCGAGTATGCTCGAGTGGGTCTCTGATATTTTATGTTGTATTTCAGAGAGACATCATGGTTGGGACACGCCACACACCTGAGAGCAGTGGTGTTGCTGATGAGGAGATCTGCATGTTGATTCATGAGGAAGTGGCTGTTGCCATCCTAGCCGAGATTCCAGAGATGTTTGGGTCTATCAAGACCACATTGATTGATACTTTGGATGGGCGGTATGCAGCAGTGATTGAGGCTGTGGTTGCTGCAGCTACTGCAGCTGTGGCTACTGCCAGGCCTCAGGGAGGTGGCTCGTTGTTGTTTCAGGAGTTCAGCAACACGAAGCCACCAGAGTTTGATGGGACGCCAGAACCGATCGCCGCGATGAGATGGATTTCTTATATCGAGGGATACTTCTACATGTGTTCATGTTCGGAGCATCTGAGGGTACGGTTTGCGCTAAACCATCTTCGCTTAAGAGCGAAGGATTGGTGGAAGTTCGTGACGACGAGCTTCACTCTTGTAGAGATTTCAGAGGTGACCTATGAGAGGTTCACCACCATGTTCAGAGACGAGTATGTTCCTCTAATAGAGAGGGAACGGTTGGCTCAGGAGTTCTTGACCCTCAAGCAGTGTACCGATTCTATTACTGTGGTTACCAGGAAGTTTCATGAGAGGGTGATGTTCTGCCCTGAGCAAGTGTTTACAGAGCAGGCACGCATGAGCCGGTAGTTGGTCATTATGAGGAGGGATAGTAGCGAGTTCATATCAAAATCGACTTACCGGACATTTGATGAGCTCAAGGCAAATGCCCGGACAAGGGAGATTGAGTTGGAGACTCATGATAGGGAGGAGGCCGAGTCTCAGGGGATGGATCGGTGGCCGAGACAGTCTCAGCCAGCAGCCAAGTGGGTATAGCCCACCGATTCGAGATCTGGAGGCCAGAAGGGCCGCACTTGCGGAAAGTGTGGCAAGGGACATGAGGGGATTTGTCGATCGGGTGCTTGCTACAAATGTGGAAAGGAGGGGCATATAGTGAAGGATTACCCCTAGGGATGCATGGTTTGCTTTCATTGCAGCCAGACGAGCCATTAGAAGGACGAGTGTTCGTAGCTGCAGGGGACATCATAGTGAGCACAGCAGGGATCTGCCCCTGCCGTCGTGCGAGCTATTGAGGTTCGGCCGGTGAAGGCCGAGGCACCGAAGGCTCGCGGGAGAGCCTTCCTGTTGACAACATAGGAGGTCCGCGCAGCGCCCAATGTCGTGGCTGGTATGTATTCTTTCAATTATTTATGTTGATTTTCAGGTGTTGTGCTTATATTATGATATGCGTAAGTACTTTTCTTGTGAATTTTGTACCTTCTTTGGTGTTATTTGACTTGGGTGCGAGTCGTTCATTTGTTTCCAAAGCGTTTAGTCATCACATCAGTATCTGATGAGAGGCGCTAAGTCGACCTCTTCGGGTTTCTATAGCTGACGAGCGAGTGGTGCATGCTACGGATGTGATTCGAGGATGTGTACTCAAGATCTTCAATGTGGAGTTCCCGATAGAGCTGGTCCCGATTGCAATAGGAGACGTGCGTGTCATAGTGGGCATGGATTGGTTGAGCCGATTTGGGGCTGTTATAGACTACGAGCGTCAGTTGGTGACGATACGAGACCCTAGTGGGGGAGTATTTATGTGACAACCCGATATTTCAACTATATGTAATGACCTAAAAAGTCAAGTATTGTAACCACTTTTGATATAATGAAATTAACTTCGAAAATAAAATGTCCAAAAAGTCTCTAATAAATTGCCTACTATGTTAGATGTCATTAACCCCTGATAGTACGTAAAAAGAATGCCCAAATCCGACTTCATATAATGAAGTTATGATTTTTCCAAGTTCGGCTTAGCGACAGACAACTAAAAACTCGGATCGGAGATTGAGCGACTTTTGGCCGGAATGACCTAAACGAGAATCGAAGGTCTCAACAATGGTATTACAATGGTAAAAAGTCTGGCAAAAACAGACGTCAGATAAAGTAGTTATGAATTTCTAACGAAATTTTCTTACCGTGACCTTTTAAAAATAAATAATAAAAATAATTTCAAAATTTGCCGACGGAATCTAAACGAAAGTTGTAGAGCATACTCTCACCTACGAGTGGATATAAAGAACGTCGAAAACGGAGTTCGTATGAAGAAGATACGAATTTTTGAAGTTTATTAAATATTAAAAATATAATTTTTAATTGAAATTTCGGTATTATCTGATGGCTGAGTCACGCACGAGTACGCCCAGCGTACATGTGTACGCCTAGCGTATTCAAGGCCTAGGCCTTGGATCGTCCACGTTGCGCCCTATGCGAGCCTATGTCCAGTCACATCCGGAGTCCGAAGCAGTCGAGGGTGCGCTCATGGGTGACACACGAGTACGCCCAGCGTACTCGAGTACGCCCCGCGTACGGAGGCGGTTCCCACCCCCTATAAAAGGGATGAGAGGGTTCCGAAGAAAAGAGCCATTTCCTCTCATCTTTGTTGCGTTTTTGCCTTGTTTTCCTTGCAGGTACTATCCTGAAGCCCTGGTTTCCTTGCTCAAGTCCCGAAGTTTGTTTGTGCTCCCGAGATTCCTGAGAATCCCGAGAAAATCCGCTTTCTCGAGTCGAAGTTCTGCTCGGTTATCATTTCGCCTTTTCCGATCTTTCAAGTGAGTTCATACCCTTATAATCCACACATTTAAATGTTTTATAAATACTTTTATATGCTTTTAAGGGGGGAATACCAGTAAAACACACGATTATTATAATGTGTTATATAAAGTTTCATTATACACTTTTTATCAACGGAATCATATGTGATTTATAACTATTATAGGGAAACATTCGTATGCAAAATATATCACGATAACATCATATCATGGAAATGAGAAATGTTGTTATATGTGTATAGATCAAACACTCTGCTTATACTATATGTATATGTGTCCATCATGGCACTATAAAAATTATACTTTTCATAACAAGTGAGCATTTTCACTAGGGATTTCTATACAAACGAGACACACTTTTAGAAAACTATAATAGGTATAGTTTTATGAGAACATTACGAACTTTTACATACTCAAAAAACTATTTCAAGAAGTTTACTTTCACATACAAGAACAAATGAACATTTTTCACACGTAAATTTGTTTTATACTAAGTTTTGTGAGACATTAACTTCACGTACGTTCGAGTACACATATCAAGTCCGGTATTATATACCAAAATCCCTTCGAGGGGGAGCATGGTGTTTGTGTATAGATCTATATGGGCTTGACAACGCGTGCCCTGACTGTTAGCTACAGTCCACAATTTGGGGTGACAAACGTCAGAACATTCCAATGCCTGAAGAACATTGTGTATAGGCATTTCTAGTCAATAGCTTGTTTATAAAACTCACATGGAGTATTAAAAACACATTGATTTATGGGGTTTCTCAGAGGTATTGGAAATTTTATACCTTCATACATTTTCTAGAAACAAACATTGGTCTTGATAGAAGGCTACATTTATGCTAGTAGAAAATACAGGATTTTATAGGAACAAACAAACAAGAACAAAATATTTCATATCTTACAAACATTGTCATTTAATACTTATGAAACACACCAGCTTAAATGCTGATCTACTCTTTCAAAACTAATTGTATGTCCCAGGAATTCAGTAATTACAGGTAACAAACAGCTTTTGAAGAAGGGGCACTGCGACACCAATTTAAATTCATTTTTTGGCATCATATTGTAATTGGTTTTTGAACATGTACCTTTTAACAATGTAAACTTTCAATTATATATATGATGGTTGTATTGCTTTCTTTACTATGTATTCATTTGTTACATTACCACATGAAGTCTTCCGCCCCCGAACGTTTCTGTCGTTCCGGTTTGGGGGTGTGACAACTTACGGTGTACGACGAGGGTTCCCGATGTGGGTCAGCGATTTGTTCGGCTGACAGAGCGAGACAAAGTTTACAGCAGGGCTGCAGCGGGTTTGTAGCCTATGTGATAGACACACGAGTGGTCGCTGGGAGGCCAAGTTCGATTGATGAGGTTCCAATAGTGCGAAAGTTCCTGGATGTCTTTCTCGAGGAGTTTTCGGGTGTGCCTCCCGAGAGGCAAGTAGTGTTCCATATGGATTTGGTTCCGGGAGCAGCGCCTATTGCCAAGGCGCCTTATCGCCTTGCGCCGCCAGAGATGCAGGAGTTATCCTTGCAGCTTCAGGAACTACTGGGGAAGGGGTTTATTAGACCGAGTATCTCACCATGGGGAGCGCCGATCCTTTTTGTCAAGAAAAAAGGATGGTTCACACCGGATGTTTATTGATTACCGAGAGTTGAAGAAGTTGACGGTAAAGAACCAATATCCTTTACCGAGGATCGACGATTTGTTCGATCAGTTGCAGGGAGCGTCTTGATTCTCCAAGATAGACTTGAGGTTGAGATATCATCAGATGAGAGTGCAGGATGAAGATATCTAGAAGAAGGCGTTCAGAACTTGTTATGGGCATTACGAGTTCGTGGTGATGCCTTTTGGGCTCACCAATGCACCGGCAGCGTTCATGGATCTAATGAACAGGGTATGCAGGCCGATGCTGGATCGGTGGGTGATCGTGTTCATTGATGACATTTTGGTGTATTCGAGATCTAGAGAGTAGCAGAAGGAGCGTCAGAGAGAGATTCTCACGGTATTGATGTCGGAGAGGCTTTTCGCCAAATTCTCCAAGTGTGATTTTGTGACAACTCGAAATTTATAGCTTTCATTATTCATTGTTATTAAATTTAGCTTTCGTTTTGCTATTTTATAATGAAGTTTTGGGTCTAAAAGAGTGCTTAAAGCATAGTATAATTGAGATACGTGTCGGAGGATGTGTTAGATTGGGTGTAACATGGGAAAAACGGGCCAAACACACCAAACCAGGTGTGTGCGGCCACACACTAGAGTGTGTGGCTAGCCAACCGTACACAGGCCAACCACACACACCTCCAGCCGCACTCAACCTCCTCTATATACTATCCTTGGTCATTTTGATCATTTCTTACACTTCTACAAAGAAAGGACCCAAAAATCCTCTCAAGTATCATCCGGAAAGGTAACATGTTTAACCAAGAACACCAAGAACACCATGTTTTCTAGCAGCAGACGCCTTCTGGCTGCACACATGGCTGCATACACGTGCTGGCAGCAAACCTGGCCGCACTCCTAACTACACACACACATACAGTGTGTATTTTGGCCATACACTCTCTTGTATAGCCTTATAACCCTTCATACAATCATATATGGTTGTAACACTTCCATATAAGTGTTTACCAGTCCCTAAGGTGGTCGCAATTAAATAATTAGATGATCTAACACTAATTATATTCATATATGTATCAATATAGGCTAAATAGGATTCGCGTGTGTACTCAAGTCACCACTTGGCACTTAGCAACTGATCCAACATTGTCATTAGAACCACTCACTATAGGTGAGTTCATGCCCCTAAATTAACCTTTGAAATGTTTTTAAATGCTCTTAAGGGGGGAATACAAGTTGAACAATTATAGTTATTATATCAATCACATGTGATTAATGACTACCAAGCAAATGGTTTTCTTACTTTCCAAACTGTTTTAACTCAAACTGTCTTACAAACTCCTTTAATTTTCAAATACTTTTCCTTAAACTTTTTTAAACTTAAATTTTGTGTATGGGTATAGATATAGTTATATAAGTAGGACTGAAAGGACTTAGGACGGCTAGTCTACCCTGCTTCATGTTCTTGTTTGATTGTGGTTTTAGGGTATCAAGGTTAGTTGTCCGAAGGTCGTCTGAATCCTAGTTATATATTATGTATATGTATATAGATATAAAAGGTTATTTCTTTCATTCAATTCCATGCCCTTGGGTAGCAAGGGTATACAAACATGTTCATACATTACTAGTAAGCTACCATAGGGGTAGTTTAGCAAGATACTATTACTAGAACAACGAAACATATAATGAGTCCGTTAATACATGAGTCAATACATACTATGATGAGAATCAAGCATGAAACAGAGTGATGAGAACCAAACAATAGACACTATGATGAGAAACAAACATACAGGCTAGAGAGAGAAAGAACAAACAATACAGCTAACACACAAATCACATTACATATACATTAACCACATTTATGTGAGCCATTAAGCAGGGCATGGCACTACCTGCCATGACTGTTTTTGTATCAGAATCTCCTTCATTGGGGAGCGTATGAGTTTGTGTATAGATCTATACTAGATTGACTATCCTACACCTTGTTGCTCGCTACAGTGGGACTTGCAAGTCTACGGGTGCCAAACGTCATTTCTACAACATCTTACATTGTTGTTTTTCAACTAAGTCGGTAGGAAGATACAGGCCGATCACATGTTACCTTAAAATTTACATTTGGTTTAAGGTAGTTAGTACAGCTGCAGTTACTAATTACTACATTACAGTGCTATAAAATCTTCCCTTTTCTTTTTACTTTGTGATATTCACACAATAAACAATGATGCAAAAACTATATTTTTGGTTAATGATAGTCGGATTTGGGAAAATACACACTTTTACAAGAGACACACACACAAATACTAGATGCCTTGGTAGAAGGCTACTTTTAGTAGAAATCATAGGGTTTTCTAGGAGAGTTCAACCATATACAAAAATTTTACAAACATACACAGTACATCTTACAAAACATCTTAGAAATACTTTCATACAAACACAGACACTAATATACTTATGATCTCACCAGCTTTAAAGCTGATACTCGATTTCAAAATAACTTGTATTCTCAGGTCGCTAGTAGACAGGTACAGGTGCCTGGTTTTGAGAAGAAGGAGCTAGTTCAAGACTCCTCTTTCATTTTGATGTATATAATTTTTGGTGTCTATATAACTTGAAAGAACACACTTGTATGAAATTATACTATTAATGAAATGGATGATGTTGTTTCTTGTTTACTACTTTGCATTGTTGTGATACTCTACATGACGTCCTCCACCTCAGAACGTCTCCGCCGTTCATCGGTTTTGGGGGTGTGACAGATTGGTGTCAGAGCATTGTTTATAGTGAATCGAGTGTATCAACCCATAAAAGATATACGAACTATAAACACAAGCGGGATTTAAAATACTCTGATAAAGAGTTTATAATTTTAAATAATAAAATATTTAATCAAGTATACATACCTGCATTCATACTAAAATCAGTGTCACTAGGACAGAAGAAAAGTATTACGAGTTTTGGATAGCACAAGTAGACTTAGAGACATATGGTCAACCCTAGGAAGATGTAGCCTGATCAACTACATTATATGAGGAGTGACTAGCATGTGCCTATGTATGGTTGTGAGGTTGCAACAAGTCTAAAAACATACCAACACTCCTACAACAAGAACAGTAGAACATAACATTAAACTTAAAATACTATATGAGTATTTGGTGTTACAATAATCACTTATTTGAGAATTATAGGTCTTTATTAGTATGTCAATAGTTTCTTAGTGGATACATTACGGGTATATTTGCCTAGGATGTCATAGCCTTAGAATCTATAAATCTTTGCTTTACTTCCTGTTCTTGTTTGATTGTGGGCTTAAAGTTATGATTCAATTATTCGAAGGGCTATACTGTCGTGAGTACATATAGCTGGTATGCACTAAACAAGTATTGGAGTAACGAGTAAAGTTCATCTTATAATTATATAGTTAGCTAGTTTATTTATTAATTCTTTATCCCTTTTCTCGCGTAGATAAATGGCTGGTTTCCACCTTCCCGGAGACCCGTACTATCCCAATCACGGCAACGCAGGATGGCGGGAAGAAGATGATCACCCAATTCCATTGGATGATCATGAATTTGAAGGCTTTTCTGATGGTTCTGACTTAGAGCCAGAAGTCAACAACCTACCCCCAGCTAATCAAAACCCAAACCCTCGTCCAACATTTCAAGGACTCACACCTCTGTGGGCCACAAACTTGAATAAGTGGAGTCAGGAACAAGGTCAACTCATTCCCTACAATGGAGACAGAAGCTTGTACAACCTCACTGAGGGAGGTTCAACTGACAGAGTCCTACCCATTATGGTTCGTAGGATTGCTCGGAACACCGACCAAGGTCGAGCAGCTATCGACCGAGTAATGGAGGTTGATGCCAATTCTGGTGTTAACACTGTCCGCATTCGCCAACTGGAGTCCGCTCATGAAAGGGCTCAGGTCAGCAATGCAATGCTCTAGAGGGAACTTGCTGAAACCTGAGCTGAAGTCAGGGAACTTCGAGCTCAGCAAGCAAGATCGGATAGGCGTTTAAGGGACATCGAGCGTCTGCTGTCGGATTCGAGAACTCACTCTAGCAGTTCTCGTCGCTGATAGAATATTATTAACTTTTCTATTGGATATAACCTAGTTATGTAAAAACTTTAGGCTAATTTCCTATCCTTGTAAATCTTAGACCTGTTAGGTCTTGATTAGGTCATAGTCCTATCAAAATTTTCCATCATGGTTGATGTAAGACCTACTTCTAGGTCAATTTTTCCCAAACTCATTAAATGTGTAATTCTAGTATCTTTGACAGATGTCTGATCTAATGGAAATTATTATCCAAATTGCTTTCATCTTCATTCAATCATATTCATTCAATTATGATGTTGGGCTATGGAGAGTTAGTCCATTAGTCATTCTCATCAATTCTCCTATCAAATTCTTATCAATATTTATATCTTTCTAAACTTTCAGTTAAAAGATGCTTCCACGCAAATCACCAAGAAACAATCCTCCACGACCACCTATTTCTCAATTTGATACAACAGCCCTCAATGCTGCTGTAGCTGTAGCTGTGGCAACAGCCATGGTTGAATATCATTCCTCAAATTCCACTAGAGGAGGGACTCCTATTCCAACTATACAGGTTGAAACCCCTGGGCACTCGAAAGAGTGCTCCTACAAAGATTTCACGAACTGCAAGCCATTGTCCTTTAAAGGAACTGGTGGAGTCATTGTACTCTCACAATGGTTCGAGAAAACCGAATCAGTTTTCGCAATTTGCTCCTGTCCGGAAGGGAGAAAGGTGAAGTTCACAACTTGCACCTTTGAAACAAAAGCCCTAACGTGGTGGAATGGCCATGTTAAGTCACTATCTCTTCCAGTGGCAAATGATATGGGCTGGGATGCTTTGAAAGATCTCATGAGTGAGGAGTACTGCTCGAGGGGCGAGATTCAAAAGATGGAGGAATAACTTTGGCGCCTAACCATGAAGGGCTCCGACATCGTCGCCTATACCTCCAGGTTCTGTGAACTGGTGGCCCTCTGTCCCAATATGATTCATACAGAGGGAAAGAAGATCGAAAGGTTTATATGGGGACCGGTGCCACCATACCAGGGCAATGTTTTGTCATCACGCCCTACTACATTCGATAGTGCCAAGCGATTGGCACAGTAACTAATTGACCACGGGGTCCGTACCCCGGCAACAATAACTACCCTAGCCATCTCAGAACCCGCCAGAACCGCAGAATCCAAGCGGAAATTCTGGGATGACAAGAAAAAGATTAAAGCTGCCAAGAAACAACAGGTCGTGGCAGTTCATGCTGCTACAGCACCTGCCACTGCTGCTACTCCATTAAAGCAGTATTCTGGAAGCTTTCCGCTCTGCAACAAATGTAACTACCACCATGTGGGAGCCTGTCGGGAAATGCAGTGTGTAAACTGCAACAGGAAGGGGCACACTACCCGTTTCTGCAAAGCTCCGACGAGGCCAATCACCCAAGTCCCTGGCGCTGGAGTGGGCCAAGCTTGCTACAACTATGGCGATGTGGGCCACTACAAAAGGACCTGCCCCAACGCAGGAAATGCCGGTGGAGTAGGAAGAGTTCTGGCTATAGGCCATGAGGAGGCGGTTGCCGACGCCACAGTAGTCACTGGTACGTTCCTCCTCGATAACTCTTATGCATGCATTCTATTTGATAGTAAAGCGGAGAGAAGCTTCGTGAATAAAAAATCTGCTCTTTAACTGAAGCAAAAATCGCGAACACTCAAAGAACCATTCACAGTAGAAATGGCTAATGGGATGATAGAGAGTACTAGCTGGATATACATAGGGTGTACTTTAACTTTAGATAGTCATTCATTATCGATCGATCTCATGCCAGTCTCAATTAAAAGTTTTGACGTCATCAGTGGCATGGATTGGTTGAGTCTTCAGCATGCCGACATCATGTGTTACGAAAAGGTTGTCCTCCTTAATCTTTCGTCTGGCAAAACCCTAGTGGTTTATGGCGACAAACCCGACACGAACCGTCGTATCATCTCGAGCATTCAAGCTCAGAAATTCTTGCGAAAGGAATGCCGCGGATTCCTTGCTTATGTGGTCATGTGAGCCAAGAAATGAAATCTATTTAGAACATTCTAGTAGTACGCGACTTTCCCAACCTCTTTCCAGAAGAACTACCAGGACTACCTCCGCAACGACAAGTCGAGTTAAGAATTGACTTAGTTCCAGGGGCTACCCCCGTAGCCAAATCGCCTTATCGTCTAGCACCTGCAGAGATTCAAGAACTATCTTGTCAACTTAACGAAATGCTCAGCAAGGGCTTTATAAGACCAAGCTTCTCACCCTGGGGAGCTCTAGTCTTGTTCGTCAAGAAGAAAGACGGATCGTTTCAAATGTGAATCGACTACAGGGAGCTCAACAAACTAATCGTCAAAAATCGTTATCCTTTGCCTCAGATCGAAGATTTATTCGATCAACTTCAAGGGGCGAACTTCTTTTCAAAAATTGACTTAAGATCCGGATATCACCAACTACGAGTGCTAGGGGAGGATGTTCTGAAGACAGCCTTCGGAACTCATTATGGGCACTATGAATTCATAGTGATGCCGTTCGGATTAACAAACGCGCCCGCAGTATTCATGGATTTAATGAATAGGGTGTGTCGTCCTTACTTAGATCAGTTCGTCATCGTCTTCATCGATGACATACTTATCTACTCTCATAGTAAGGAGGAACATAGCCAACATCTGCGATTAGTCTTAGAAACCTTGCGCGCGGAGAAACTTTATGCGAAGTTCTCGAAATGCGAATTTTGGATCTGCCGAGTCGAATTCTTAGGGCATGTGGTTAGCGAAGAGGGAATACACATGGACCCTTCCAAAATTAAAGCCATTGAGAGCTAGTCAGCACCGAAGACACCTACAGAAATTCGTCAATTTCTAGGCCTCGCTGGCTACTATCGCAGGTTTGTTCAGAACTTGTCCCGCATAGCGAAGCCTCTTACAACACTTACCCAGAAGGGCTTATCCTGTGACTGGGAAGAAAATCATGAAAGAGCGTTCCAAACGCTTAAACGAGCCTTGTGTACCGCACCAATACTATCCCTCCCCGAAAGGATAGAAGACTTCGCTGTCTATTGCGATGCATCAAATGAAGTACTAAGATGTGTTCTAATGCAGTGAGGTAAGGTCATCACCTATGCCTCGAGACAGCTGAAGACACATGAGGTCAACTATACGACGCATGATATTGAACTAGGAGCACTTGTGTTTGCTCTAAAGATCTGAAGACACTACCTTTACGGTATGAAGAGCACAATCGTTACAGACCACAAGAGCCTACAACACATATTCGACCAGAAGGAGTTCAACATGAGACAATGACGGTGGGTCGAGCTACTTAGTTACTACGAATGCGAAATTCATTATCATCCCGACAGGGCCAATGTAATGGCTGAGGCCCTGAGTCGGAAAGAATATGCAGGTCGTAGGGTCAAATCATTGACTATGACTATCCATTCACACTTATCCACACAAATACAAGCGGCTCAGCTCGATGCTTTGAAACCTGAAAATGTGACCAGTGAATCCCTGTGAGAGATGGATAAGAACTTGGAAGTCAAGGGTGGCGGAGCTTATTATCTCATGAATTGGATCTGGACCCCGAAACATGGTGGTTTCAGAGACTTGGTCATGAACGAGGCGCACAACTCTCGTTATTCCGTCCACCCAAGTTCAGATAAGATGTATGTGGATCTTAAAAAGTTATACTGGTGGCCTAACATGAAAGAAGAGATCGCTACCTTCGTGAGTAAATGCCTTAATTGCGCAAAGGTTAAGGTCGAGTACCAAAAACCCTCAGGCCTCCTTCAACAGCCTGAGATCCCAGAATGGAAGTGGGAGCGGATCACTATGGATTTCATTACCATGTTGCCCAAGACAACGGGTGGACTTGATACCATATGGGTCATCGTTTACAGATTGACCAAGTCCGCGCACTTCCTACCTATAAAGGAAACAGAAAACATGGAGAAACTTAAATTAGGGAGATAGTACGACTGCACGGTGTTCCCATATCCATTATCTCGGACAGAGATAGTAGGTTCACTTCTAGGTTCTGGCAGTCGCTACAGAGTTCCGTAGGAACTAGGCTGGATATGAGTACAGCCTACCATCTGTAGACAGACGGAAAAAGTGAGAGGACTATTCAAACCTTGGAAGATATGTTGCGAGCCTGTGTGATCGACTTTGGGAAGGCATGGGATACTCATTTACCCCTTGTCGAATTTTCCAACAACAACAGTTATCATACAAGCATAAAGGTTGCTCCATTCAAGGCCCTTTATGGCTGCAAGTGCAGATCCCCTCTGTGCGAGCGAGTGGTGCATGCTACGGATGTGATTCGAGGATGTGTACTCGAAATCTTTGATGTGGAGTTCCCGATAGATTTGTTCCCGATTGCAATGGGAGACGTGTGTGTCATAGTGGGCATGGATTGGTTGAGCCGATTTGGGGCTGTTATAGACTACGAGTGTTAGTTGGTGACGATACGAGACCCTAGTGGGGGAGTACTTACAGTGTACGACGAGGGTTCCCGATGTGGGTCAGCGATTTGTTCGGCTGACAGAGCGAGACAGAGTTTACAGCAGGGCTGCAGTGGGTTTGTAGCCTATGTGATGGACATACGAGTGGCCGCTGGGAGACCAAGTTCGATTGATGAGGTTCCAATAGTGCGAAAGTTCCCGGATGTCTTTCCCGAGGAGTTTCTGGGTGTGCCTCCCGAGAGGCAAGTAGAGTTCCGTATGGATTTGGTTCCGGGAGCAGCGCCTATCGCCAAGGCGCCTTATCGTCTTGCACCGCCAGAGATGCAGGAGTTATCCTCACAGCTTCAGGAAGTGCTGGGGAAGGCGTTTATTAGACCGAGTATCTCATCATGGGGAGGACCGATCCTTTTTGTCAAGAAAAAAGGATGGTTCACATCGGATGTGCATTGATTACCGGGAGTTGAACTAGTTGACGGTAAAGAACCGATATCCTTTACCAAGGATCGACGATGTGTTCGATCTGTTGCAGGGATCGTCTTGATTCTCCAAGATAGAATCGAGGTCGGCATATCATCAGATGAGAGTGCAGGATGAAGATATCTAGAAGACGAAGTTCAGGACTCGTTATGGGCATTACGAGTTCGTGGTGATGCCTTTTGGGCTCACCAATGCACCGACAGTGTTCACGGATCTCATGAACAGGGTGTGCAGGCCGATGCTGGATCGGTGGGTGATTGTGTTCATTCATGACATTTTGGTGTATTCGAGATCTAAAGAGTAGCACAAGGAGCATCAGAGAGAGATTCTCGCGGTATTGATGTCGGATAGGCTTTTCGCCAAATTCTCCAAGTGTGATTTTGTGACAACCCGGAATTTCTAGCTTTCATTCTTCATTGTTATAAAAGTTAGCTTCGTTTTGCTATTTTATAATGAAGTTTTGGGTCTAAAAGAGTGCTTAAAGCTTAGTATAATTGAGATACATGTCGGAGGATATGTTAGATTGGGTGTAGCATTGGAAAAACGGGCCAAACACACCAAACCAGGTGTGTGCGGCCGCACACTAGAGTGTGTGGCCAGCCAGCCGCACACAGGCTAACTACACACACCTCCAGCCGCACTCACCCTCCTATATATACTATCCTTGGTTATTTTGATAATTTCTTACACTTCTACAAAGCAAGGACCCGAAAATCCTCTCAAGTATCATCCGAAAAGGTAACATCTTTCACCAAGAACACCAAGAACACCAAGAACACCATGTTTTCTGGAAGCACACACCTTCTGGCCGAACACATGGCCGCACAGACGTGCTGGCAGCACACCTGGCTGCACTCCTGGCCACACACACACATATAGTGTGTATTTTGGGCATACACTCTCTTGTATAGCCTTATAACCCTTCGTACAATCATATATGGTTGTAACACTTCAATATAAGTGTTTACCAGTCCCTAAGGTGGTCCCAATTCAATAATTAGTTGATCTAACACTAATTATATTCATATATGTATCAATATTTGCTAAATAGGATTTGTATGTGTACTCAAGTCACCACTTGGCACTTAGCAACTGATCCAACATTGTCATCAGAACTACTCACTACAGGTGAGTTCATACCCCTAAATTACACTTTGAAATGTTTTTAAATGCTCTTATGGGGGGAATACAAGTTGAACAATTATAGTTATTATATCAATCACATGTGATTAATGACTACCAAGCAAATGGTTTTCTTACTTTCCAAACTATTTATCAAACTGTTTTAACTCAAACTGTCTTACAAACTCCTTCAATTGTCAAATACTTTTACTTAAACTCTTTTAAACTTATATTCTGTGTATCGGTGTAGATATAGTTATATAAGTAGGACTGAAAGGACTTAGGACTGCTAGTCTACCCTGCTTCTTGTTCTTGTTTGATTGTGGTTTTAGGGTATCAAGGTTAGTTGTCCGAAGGTCGTCTGAATCCTAGTTATATATTATGTATATGTATATAGATATAAAAGGTTATTTCTTTCATTCAATTCCATGCCCTTGGGTAGCAAGGGTATACAAACATGTTCATACATTACTAGTAAGCTACCATAGGGGTAGTTTAGCAAGATACTATTACTAGAACAACGAAACATATAATGAGTCCGTTCATACATGAGTCAATACATACTATGATGAGAATCAAGCATGAAACAGAGTGATGAGAAGCAAACAATAGACACTATGATGAGAAACAAACATACAGGCTAGAGAGAGAAAGAACAAACAATACAGCTAACACACAAATCACATTACATATACATTAACCACATTTATGTGAGCCATTAAGCAGGGCATGGCACTACCTGCCATGACTGTTTTTGTATCAGAATCTCCTTCATTGGGGAGCGTATGAGTTTGCGTATAGATCTATACTAGATTGACTATCCTACACCTTGTTGCTCGCTACAGTGGGACTTGCAAGTCTACGGGTGCCAAACGTCATTTGTACGACATCTTACATTGTTGTTTTTCAACTAAGTCGGTAGCAAGATACAGGCCGATCACATGTTACCTTAAAATTTACATTTGGTTTAAGGTAGTTAGTACAGCTGCAGTTACTAATTACTACATTACAGTACTATAAAATCTTCCCTTTTCTTTTTACTTTGTGATATTCACACAATAAACAATGATGCAAAAACTATATTTTTGGTTAATGATAGTCGGATTTGGGAAAATACACACTTTTACAAGAGACACACACACAAATACTAGATGCCTTGGTAGAAGGCTACTTTTAGTAGAAATCATAGGGTTTTCTAGGAGAGTTCAACCAGATACAAAACTTTTACAAACATACACAGTACATCTTACAAAACATCTTAGAAATACTTTCATACAAACACAGACACTAATATACTTATGATCTCACCAGCTTTAAAGTTGATACTCGATTTCAAAATAACTTGTATTCTCAGGTCGCTAGTAGACAGGTACAGGTGCCAGGTTTTGAGAAGAAGGAGCTAGTTCAAGACTCCTCTTTCATTTTGATGTATATAATTTTTGGTGTCTATATAACTTGAAAGAACACACTTGTATGAAATTATACTATTAATGAAATGGATGATGTTGTTGCCTGTTTACTACTTTGCATTGTTGTGATACTTTACATGACGTCCTCCACCTCAGAACGTTTCCGCCGTTCATTGGTTTTGGGGTGTGATAGATTTTTGGTTATGAGAGGTCCAGTTCTTGGGACACCTCATTAACCAAAATGGGATATTGGTTGATCCGGACAAGATTGAGGCAGTTATGAGATGGGAGGTGCCAAGATCACCCACCGAGATCAGGAGTTTTCTAGGATTGGCCGCATATTATCGGAGATTTATCAGGGATTTCTCCAAGATCGTCGTGCCTCTCACCAGGTTGAACCGGAAGCGTGTTTCTTTTTCATGGGGTCTGGAGCCGCAGACCTCGTTTGAGACACTTCGCCAGAGATTATGCGAAGCCCCGGTGTTATCCCTTCTGGAAGGGATGGAGGATTTTGTGGTGTATTGTGACGCATCGATATCGGGGTTTGGTGCAATACTTATGCAGAGGGGGCGTGTGATAGCGTATGCATCGAGGCAGCTAAAGCCTCATGAGACCAGGTAACCCACCCACGGTCTGGAGTTGGGGGCGTTTGTGTTCGCCCTCAAGATCTGGCGTCACCATTTGTATGGTGTTCGATGTATCATCTACACGGACCACAAGAGCTTGAAGTATTTCATGGGTCAACCCATCCTGAATATGCACCAGAGGAGATGGTTGGACGTGGTAAAGGATTATGTTTGTGAGATCCTGTACCACCCGAGCAAAGCTAATGTTGTAGCTGATGACTTGAGCCATAGGGCGGAGAGTGCCCCAATTCGAGATATTTGTGTGCGACTGATAGTGATGACTCCAGTGTTGGACAACATTCGGGAGGCCCAGGGAGAGGCCGTGACACCAGAGAACCGTAAGAGAGAGCGGATGATTAGGCAGGTACCTGAGTTCGTTACCAATAGCCGCAGGCTTATGACCTTTCAGGGACGGATTTGTGTGTCATATGCAGGGCGGGGCACGTACCACTTTGATGGAGGAGGCGCACCGATGGAGGTTATCGATCCATCCCGGGGCCACAAAGATGTATTTGGATCTGAAAAGAGAGTATTGGTGGCCCTGTATGAAAAGGGATGTGCCATGGTTCATTAAGAAGTGCTTGACCTTTCGCAGGGTTATGGCCGAGCACCAGTGTCCGCATGGCAAGTTGCAGCCACTTGAGGTTCCCTAATGGAAGTGGGAACAAATTTCTATGGATTTCATCAGCAAATTGCCGAGGACCGCGAGGGGTGTCGATGCAATTTGGGTGATCGTCGATGACCGGCTGACGAAGAGCGCTCACATTCTTGCTAATAGTGAGAGCTCTTCAGCAGAGAGGCTGGCAGAGTTGTATGTGAGGGAGGTGGTATCACGACATGGAGTGCCGATCTCGATTGTGTCATATTGGGTGTACGTTTCACTTCCAGCATCTGGAAGAAGTTCCACAAGGAGTTAGGAACGAGGCTGCATTTCAGTACCGCTTACCATCCACAGACGGACGAACAGAGTAAGCGGACAATTCAGATGCTCGAGGACATGCTTCGAGCATGTGTGTTGGAGTTCGGAGGGAGTTAGGACACGTATTTGCTGTTGGCTGAGTTTTCCTATAACAACAGTCAACATTCGAGCTTTGGTATGCCTCCGTTTGAGTTGTTGTGTGGGAGGAGGTGTCGGACTCCCATCTGTTGAGGAGAGGTAGGGAATCGAGTGATGGGCAGCACTGAGATAGTGCTTTAGAAGACAGAGGCGGTACAGCAAGTCAGGCAGAGGTTGTTGACAACTCAGAGTCGCCAGAAGAGGTACGCAGATAAGCGACGATCCGAGCTCGAGTTTCAGGTCGGAGACTTCGTACTCCTGAAAGTGTCTCCTTGGAAAGGAGTGATTCGATTTAGGAAGAGGGCCAAGCTGGGGCACTAGTATATTGGGTCGTTCAGGGTGACCGCAAGGGTGGGCAGGGTAGCATATCGGTTGGTGCTACCTGTAGAGTTGAGTCAGATACATAATACCTTCCACGTGTCACGGTTGAGAAAGTGTATTGCCGACGAGTCGGCGGTGGCACCATTGGAGGATATTAAGGTGGCTGCAAGCCTGAATTATGTTGAGAGGCCAGTCGCGGTGGTGCATCGGAAGATCAAGGTTTTCAGAAACAAGGAAGTGCCATTGGTTCTGGTTCAGTGGCAACATCGAAAAGGGTCCGAGCTGACTTGGGAGCCGGAGGCGGAGATGCGGAAGCTACACCCAGAGCTGTTTTTAGAATGAGACCTCGAGGGCGAAGTATGATTCTTGTGGGGAAAAATTGTAACATCCGGATTCCCAGGTGTCTTATTTTAATTATTTATCTTGATTTTTATGGAGGGACTCGGCGAGTAGATGCTCAGACTCGTCGAATAGGATCATGAATTCCTGTCTGGATTAATGACTGGACTCGACAATTCGATGAGTGGAATCGACGAGTCCGCGATGTAAAGTGAAACCCAAAATATCAGGCGCCGAGCCCTATTTAAAGGCCCTTATGGCCGTCATTTGCGGCCACTACTCCCCTATGAAATTCCTAGAGAGCAAAGAGAGCTTAGAGAGCAATTTAGAGGCTAACTCTTCATCCTTTGGTGTGATTGATAGTTGCGTATTTAGCCTAATATTTAGTATAGATCTTTATATCATTTTTAGCTAATTTAGTTGTATATCATGGACAAAAGATACTTAAAAGTGTTTTAATTGTGTTTTCGGTCCAAAAGCGAAGCTCAGAAGCAAAAGGAAGTAGGAGAAGCGGTTGGGAGCTCGGGAGTTGAACGAAGAAGAAAAAGGCTAAAATTTCAAGGTACTCGGCGAGTAGGGTCAACTACTCGGCGAGTAGCATCGAAGATTCGAGAGGATAAAGACTCTGTGACATACCGTGTATAGGAATTAAGGGATGGACTCGACGAGTCGGTCTTGGACTTGGCGAGTCGGTTCGAATCTATAAAAACATCTGTCCAGATCGACACAAGGTATTCTGGAACCTTTTTGGAGAAACGAGCTGCGATTGGAGAGTCAGAAGAACCCTAGAGATCGAAGATACAATCTAGAATTCAATTCCGAAGGAGATTTGAGGCAAATTCTCATCATTCTACTTAATTTATTGTTTTCAATCATGGTTAGACAATTAGATTTCATTTTATTGTTGCTAATTACCTCAATCATGAGCTAAAACTCTTAAACTTCTATTTGGGGATACAATATTGAAACTATGGTTTGATTTATGGTAGGATTAATTCAGTATTGGTGATTTTGTTGATTTTAGCTTGTTAAAGAACCTTGTGTGTGAATGAACATCTTTTAATTGTCAACCTCATATGTTTATGTGACCACTTTATCATATGTCTAGGATTAACGAACGTGAAACTAGAATTAATAGAAAATTAGGTAAATTCATGTGTGAGCTTGTGTGATGATCATCAACAAGAGGTTAATTAAAGGACCAAATTAGTTAGCTATTACAAGTCTAAATTAACCCGAATAAATAATCTAGTGAATTAAATTAAATTAGACAACTGATCACTGTTTGAGTTAGTTTGTTCTCTAAGGATTAGTGCAGTGAACGCAAAGCTAATCACTTGAATCGGTAGCCTATAGAAGAATTAATCCATTGCACTATTACCATAATATCAACCATAGGATCAATTGAGTTGAACTAAACAAAAGTTCCCTTCGTCATTGAATTTAGTTGAATCTTTGCTTTTCTAGTTTTTAGTTTATGTGATACTTAGTAAGTTTCTAGTCTTGTAAAACTAGAGAAAACCCTTATTTATTATTTAATTTAGATAAAATTAGTCTTTACTTTTAATTTGCCGTTCCCTGTGTTCGATACCCTACTTATTTAGCTTTACCACAATTGATAGTTCCACTACCTTTGTGTGTTCATTTTATAATTAAAAGTAGGTTTAAAACTAGTTGAGTTTACACATATCAAGTTTTTGGCGTCGTTGCCGGGGAACGGTTCTAAATTAGCACTAATTTCTATTTTTATCGATCCTTTGTGTGGGATTTATCTTACACAAAATTAATTTTTAGGTAATTTAGTAGTTAGTATAGGTTTTAATAAATATCCGTTTTAATAAGTAATTAGAAATTTTTTCTGTTTTTGCCTTTAAACTCACCGAGTGCACTCGTAACAACTCGGTGAGTCCATCGCTGTTCACAGCTTTAGTTTTTATTTTTTATTTTTTTCTTTTTACGCGTTTGTCTTGTTTTATTTGTAGTTGTTTCATGACCCGAGGAACTGATACACCTTTGGTCCCTCCTCTCGAAGACCCAAAATCTGCACTAAGGAAGAACAAAGGAAAATCCATTGGAGAATCCGTTTCTTCAAAGAATTCTCCACTAAAGAACCTCAAGTCCGTTTTCAGCAAGAAGAAGAGCAGTAAATCAGGAGCATCCAATGCCTCTGTAGCAATCAAAGAGCCGATTAAAGAAGACATCGAGTACGAGACCAAGGAAGAAGAAGAACCTACATATGAGCACGAATCCGATTTTGAGGACGATTTAACTATTACTATGGCTAATATCAATGATGTCCCCATGGGGGAATGGAAGAAGAGGATGCGTGACGATATTGGCTCGGGACTTGTGCAACCTGCAATTCCCGCTACTGCTACTTTCGAGCTAAAGGGCCACATACTCGCTCAACTCAAGGAGATTCCCTTTTATGGAAAACACCACGAAGATGCCTAAAAGCACTTGGATGAAGTCAATGATGTACCTGATTACTTCAATGTTCCAAATGTGCCACGCGAGACCCAGCTACTTCGTATGCTTCCATTCACATTCAAGGGTGTTGCAAAGGATTGGCTCAAGTCACTTCCCCCCGGGTGGGTCACCACATGGGCTAAGATGAAAGAGGAATTCATAGACCATTTTTGCCCGCCTTCTAAAATAGCCAAATTGAAGAAAGCTATTGCCGAATTCGAGCAACAACACGAAGAGTCTCTTTATGAGGCGTGGGAGAGGTACAAAGGTCTTCTCAGAAATTGCCCACACCATGACCTTAATAGCCAAGAAGAAGTCTCCATCATCTATGATGGAGTCAATGTTCCCACAAGGCAATTGCTCGACTCGCAAGGCCCGCTCACATAGAAGGCACCCCGGGTAATCAAGGTATTAATTGAAGAATTCTCTAAACATTCTAGAGAATACCACAACCCAAGAAATGAAGTAAGTCGGGGGTAGTGAACTCGGTCAATGATGGCATGGCGGCGATGACGGCTAAACTCGATAGTTTAGATAGAAGGATGACAAAAATGGATCAAACAATCCATGCTATTCGAGTTGGTTGCGAGAACTGTAGAGGACCTCATCTCACGAAGGATTATGACTTGGATGAAAATGGAAACAAGAAGGCACAAGTGTTCTACTCAAGCGGGGACAAATACGACAAGAATTGGCAGAAACCTAAGAAGGAATGGCTCCCGTACGAAGAATATAAAAAGGCAAAGGAAGAGAAATATAAGAAAAAAGAGAGGGGTTACTATCAAAAGGAAGAACCGGTGGTGGAAAAGAGAGCCTACTTAAATGAAATGTTCACAAGATTTATAGTCGCGTCCGAGAAAAGACACAATGATCGTGATGCTGTGATACAAGAGACCAGAACTACACTTAGGAATCAGCAAACATCTATTCTCAACATTGAGAAACAACTAGGACAACTTGCATATCAAGTGAATGAGAGAAGACCGGGTGAACTTCCAAGTAAAACCGAGAATAATCCGAGAATGGAGAACATGAATGCTATAACCTCTAGCTATGGAAAAACTTTCACTCCAATGACCCTTGAACAGAAGGTCTCAACTAAGGTGCATGTAGAAAAGACAGAAGAGTCGAGTTTAGCTAAACCCGACCAGACTCGCCGAGTCCCTCTAATGGACTCGACGAGTCCACGCCCTGATCACAAATCTGTTGTTTCCTTAAAGCCTTACAACCCTCCTTTGCCATTCCCAATCTGGGCCATACCTGATGAAAAGGTCAAAGCATACAGAGCATTCATGGAACATGTTAAAGCCCTTCAAGTCAACATTCTATTTGTTGAAACAATGCTTTGAACACCCAAATATTTAAACTTGCTTAAGGGTCTTTTTGCTGCGAGGATAGATATGGCAGAAGTGGTGGAATTAGTATTGAATGAACTACAAAAAAGAAGGGCGATTCGGGAAGCATCTCGATTCCTTGCCAATTTGGAAATATACTTGCCACTCAAGCATTGACCGATTCGGGTGCAAGTATTAACTAAATGCCTTTTTCTTTCTTTAAGAAGCTAAATTTACCGGAGCCAACGCCTGTGAATATGAAGATCCATTTAGCGGATAAGACGATTATTCGTCCAACAGGTGTTTGTGAAGATCTTCTCATTTAGGTGGAGAAATTTGTATTCCCTATGGACTTCGTAGTGCTTGACATGGAAGAAGACCCCGAAATTCCAATTATTTTGGGGAGAGCATTTTTGAATACCGCATGCACATTGGTAGATGTATGCAAGTCCACACTAACGTTGAGGGTAGGAGATGAGTCAGCAGTGTTTAAAGCACTACCAGAGATTAAGCAAGAAGAAGCAAGAAAAGAAGAAATTTCATTCAATGATTTGGATGATGAAATACTACAAAAACAACTTGCACTCTTGCAAGAAGAAGATCCAAGTAACTTTTTGCTATCGTCTGAAGAAAACTTTGATGCTGATAAAGAATTAGAAGAGGTGGAGAGGTTGCTTGGGGGAGCTGATCCAGAAAAAACAAAGGATTATCTGGAATACGCTCCGAGTCTCTTAGACAGACTCGATGAGTCACCTCGAAAAGTGCAGAAAAGAGGACAACCTTGACTTCCTTGTCACCAGCTCATTGCATGTTCTGGACATGAAGATTTTCCCTAATTTTTGAGAAGATCAAGAAGCAGAAGGCGGAATTGTTAAAGCATATGATGATTTTCAACACGTTCAAGTAGCGTGCCTCGATACAATAATGCAAGAATATGATGACATTCAACTTGAAGAGGAGGTAAGTTTTGGAGAAGAGGAAAATGCAAGGGTTAGGAAAGATGATGCTGATAACCCATTCATTTAGTCACGTATTACCAAACCTCGAGCCCGAGTTTTGACCAACTATGAAGTAATGAAGTTTAAAGAAGGAGGAGTGCAAAAGAGGGTGCAAGAGAATGGGGTAAAAAAGGAGAAGGTGATGAAAAGGGAAATTCATGCAACTGCAGATGATGCTACAAGGAAAAAGAGAGAAGAATTGAGACAGGCATACAAGAAGAAGATACACGCTTATAAGACGAAGTATAAACCGAAAAATATTAGGCGTGCATTCCCGATGCAGGAAAATGAAGAAACGTAGATGGGAAGGAGTCCAGCTAACGACTCCTTAAAAAGAATTGCTTGGCGGGAGGCAACCCGTTATGAGAGTTTGCTTTCTTTCTTGTTTTATTTTGGTTTTTAGGATTTTCTTTTTCTGTTTTCGTCCTCTAAATCATCAAACATGACTGCTTGAGAATAAGTATGGGCTGAGTGTGGGGTGGATTGAATTTTTTTTTTTTTTACAAAATGATTAAATTTTTTTTAAAAATATTTGCGAATGACTCGTCGAGTCTGACCTTGACTCGACGAGTCTACTCATAATCCGGATGTGTTTCAATTCGTGACTGTACTCGTAGAGTCTGACCCTGACTCCACGAGTCGATGTTATTTACAGAAAAAAAAATAATCATATTATTTTTACATCTGGTAAAACTAGGGTTTTTAACCCTAATGAGATCATATTTCCTCCAGACTCACCATGCGCCCATCTTGCTTTCTCTCTCAAGCACTCATCAACTTCTTCAAAAAATTTCTTCAAAATTCTCGAATTTCATCACCAAAGGTACTTTATTTCTTCCATAATTCTGTTAAAGTCATGATTTTTAGATGTTCTAAGGTACCAATTTCATAGAATACCCGATTTTGAAGTTTAGTGAATTTTTAGGGTTTTGATTTTGTATTAATTGTGTTGTTTTGGATGGTTATTCTTGCTCTAATACATCTTAGGAACGTCCATGGACAAAACCCTTGAAATTTTTTTGAGTTTTTATGGTCGAATTTCGCTCGACCCGTCGACTGACTCACGCAGTTCTTCCGACTTGCCGAGTCGTGCATGGACTCGACGAGTCTAGTTTGGGACCCAAATGGATTATGTTTTGATGTTAACCTGTATATTCTGGGTTTTTTGTTCTTCATTTTGCAAGAACAATGTTTTTAAGAGGAAAAAGCTCTCGTGGAAGCCAAGGAGATTTTCCTTGGTTGAATTTCCCTCAGATTGAATCTGCTTCCACGATGACAAAATGGAGGAAGAGGCTGGCTGAGATTAGGAAGAAGGAGGTTTATGTACCTAATAGGATTGACTGGGATTGGTTAAAGAATGTCCAATATGAGGAAGAGTTGGTGCCTTACCTTGTTAAGGAATTTACTTACGATGGGGTGTCAATTATATGTGATGGATGGAGCCGAATTTTCAGAATTCAAGAGCCGGTGTTTCGAGAACTCTACTGGGAATTTTTCTCCACGGTATCTTTCCGAGGAGGAGATGATTGCTACCACCCCGAGAGCTTTAGTTTTTGTCTTGGGGGCGAATTCCATCAATGTTCTGTCATTGATCTTGCAGGTCGGTTGGGGATTTATGACCAACCATTGGTCACTACTGCTGTCTTCCGCGCCTTCTTGGAACAATCTCATAAGGTATTCCCCAACAGTGTTACAAGTATTGGTGGGTGGAACACCATCACCAACAAATTATATATTCTGAAATCGGCTCAAGAAGGGAGCATTAGGTCACCCACACACCGCCTCATTCACCGTCTTATCTTCACTACAATCAGTCAAAGAAAGGACGACGACAAGGTTTCCAACCTTGATGTATTTTATCTTTGGAGTATCATCACGCCCGACACCTTCTGCAACATTCCATGGTGTTTGGCCTCTTACTTGATGAAGGGAGCGGTCAAGGATAGCAAAACTTCCAAGATTAACGGTGAAATGTTCATGACCTAGTTAGCCAACTTCTATGGGTTGATGACCCGCGGTGCTTGGAGCTGGCTGACGGAGATCCTGACACCTCCCTTCAATCCAATTTTTTTCGGAGGGCAAGAATTATTGAAGATTATGGAGGAGGTCATTATGCTACCCCTCTTGATGATCCGGTGGTCATGCCTGAGGCACCGGGAAGGAGGGTTAGATCGAGATGTGAGCGGGAAGTGGAGGAGGAACCGCCGGTGATTCCGGTGGACAATGATGAAGTGCCAATGGATTGGTACAATGTCGAGATGAGACAGCTACAAGACCAAATGGCGACGGGTATAAATTTCAGCAATGAATCCCACGTGCAGTTTCTTGACTATTTTCATATCCCACGCATTGTTGGGGTAACTTCCCCTACATACCATCCGGGGATGAGATCATTAATGAAAGGTGGAGTGGAGTTGGTGGGAGCGGGGCTGCACATGGCAATGATGAGGAACATGATGATTAGTTTTTTTGTTTTGATTGAACAATTTGTTTTTGTTTTTATTTTGTTTTGTGTGTTTATTTTGTTTGGTGTGTTTTGAATTCTTAATTAGGACTTAAATTCATGTGTTTGATGCTTTATTTGCCTTGGTGACTTTCAGATTTTGGATTAGGAATGCTTGCATAAAGGGTTCAGTGTTTGAGAGAAAGAAGAAAAAAAAAGAGAGAAGAGAGTGGAAAAGAGTCAAGAAAGGGCGAAGTTTAGAGTTAAGGTGTCGAGTCAGGTCCTAAGAGACATCAGTGAATAATTCTAGAAGTTATGGGAAGTTCTTGAGGTTTATCACAAGCTGGGACAAGTGCAAAATTTTTATTTTTTTCACCTAGCACAGACTCGCCGAGTGCACTAAGCAAACTCGACGAGTCGCGATATATGTGCACACTTTCGAGACTTTCCGCGACTATACTAGACAAGTCTTTTATATGACTCGACGAGTCACTCATTTTACACTGTGAAGACTGTTGATTCGATGTTGTTCGACATACCACTTGACCACTTATTCTTTGCAATCAATTCCTGAAGATTTTACAGTATTTTTCCTGCACATTTGGAGCTGCCCACATGTGATTTGATGCCCAAGACATGGATGAGTGTCCCAATGTCTAAAGTCGATTGAAGTTAGAGCTTAATAAAAGATGATCAAGCTTAGCGACTGCTACCCCATGGGAGTTTGTTCCAATTCCCTCAATATTTGTTTTGTTTTTATTTTTCATGCATAACATGCAATAAGGACATTGCATAAAATAAGTGTAGGGTAGGGGGTTGATGTCATCTTAGTAAATGTAGAATCCTAATGTCGTAATTTAGGTTAATTTTTAAATTTTTGCATACCAAAAATGTTACTTAGGATTTAATTTAGAAAATTTTGGTAAAAAGTAATTAGGATTCCATGTTAGAGTTATGTTGTTGATTGCATGAAGACCCAAATGTTTAGTTGAGCCTATATACGTTCTAGTGCATTTATGGCTTCCTTATTCTAGTGAAATCATCGGACAAAAACACGACCTTGCTTAGCCCAAAGGATGCAAGATGTTTAGCATCATGTACCAGAACTGTATCCAGGAAAATTATTATTGTTAACCAATAAAGGTTGAAGTTGAGCGCCTCTGCTTAAGCATGTAGGGTTTTGAGTGAAAAAAGTGAGGTACATGTAAAAAAAAGAGAGAGAATTACAAGAAATGTTTGAAGATTTTTGGAGCAACTAAAGTGAAGATCAAAAGATCAAAATTCTAAGAGTTAAAAAATTGAAGATACCAAAAATCAAGTCAAACAAGGTGGTGAATTCAAGGAAATCAAAGATCAAGTTATCAAGGAAGTGAAGAATTCAAAAGAGCTCCATAGTGGTATCATAAATTGTAATTCTAGATTATGTATGTTTGGGTTGCTCAACCAAAAACTCCTAGAGGATAGGAGGTTTTCTGCGGATGGATTCGAAGGGATGCATAAAATGAGCATCGTTTGGGATAAGTGGGTGAATGTTTATGAGGATTGTAAGTATTTGGAATATTGGGGGGGGGGGTGTTCTAGGAAAATTTTAGACACAAATGCACGCGTTGTGGTCTAGGCATAATGGTTGGGTTGGATTGGAGTTGACCTATGTGATTCTAATGTGCTAAAATACAGTTTTGCTTGGGGGCAAGCAAAAGTCAAGTGTGGGATATTTTGATAGTTGCATATTTAGCCTTATATTTGTTATAGATTTTTATCATTTTTAGCTAATTTAGTTGCATATCATGGACAAGAGATCATGGTAGATCACTTCATATCGATGGACCGTGTGTGGTTAACCGACACATCGATTGAGGGGTAATACATGAAGGGTACCAAGTAATTTGCATGGTTACTTCACACCTTGTTTTGTGATCCTCGACATCCCAATCACAAAACATGAAGGGAAGAGTCGAGATTGAAACATTTCATTGAAGGAAGTTCAAAGAATCTCAAAGAATCTAGGAGTTTCTAAACCAATTAAAAACCTAATTAAAAATTTCGTTTTTCATGGTGGAAATTAGTGAATCGTCATTCACCTACCTTCAAATATCTTATAGATTAGATTACGGCATCCCTCTTCTAAGTTATAAAATATTGTGTTGGGTCCTAGCCTTAATACTACATTTGGGTGTTTTATTAAGGACTATCTCTAAATCTAATCTAATCTATTCCCTCTTCTTTTCAGATGTCTTCCAATAACAATGCTTCTGGCTCTAACCCTACTAGCTCTTCCACTCTCATGAATCTTTGTGGGAGAGTCATCTTCGATGGATCCAACTTTACTGATTGGATCAGGAACATCGGGATGGTCACTCGGTATGAGAACAAAGAATATGTTCTCGACAAGGAGCTAAAGGTTCCCGAGCCAACTGCTACTGCTGAAGAGCTTGCTGAATATGAGGTACATGAAAGAGATGCTACAAAATTAGCATGCATCATGATGGCCACCATGACAGCCGAGCTACAAAAGTCCTATGAGGACTATTATCCTTTTGGGATGCACCAGGACTTGATGGACCATTACCATCAAAGTGCTTGTCAAGAGCGATATGAAATAATCTCCTCCATGATAACAACCCAAATGAAGGATGGTGAACTGTCACACCCCGCTAAAGCGGAAACGCAAGGTATGACAGCAATAATGGTTTCATTGCAAAAGATAATGATACATCACCATAACAGAATTTAAAAGTTTACAACCCATAGCTTCAAAAGAAACAAAATACAAGTTTTTACATGTGTGTTTTTTTTTTCCGATAAAAATAGACTTGTCATGCATGGTCTCTGTTACAGCAATGTGGAGAAAGTTAGAGAGTTTATAAAGAGTGTGTATGTGGATAAGAAATTTTTCGCTTCAAAGGCCTCTGGAAAACCTCCTAGAGATACACTGGTAAGATACAACATCTTAAGTCTTAACAAGTGAACCTGTTTTGTTTTGGTGTGTGCTGATTTGGTTATAAACTTATCAGAGCCTTAGAAACCATGAAGATGAAACAAGAAGAGCTAGTTCATATCATTCTTACTCTCAGAGTCCACCATATGATTATCAATATGAAGAACGGCGTTATGGGAAACAGGCTCCTTCACTTACTAAAAAGCCTGGATCAGATAGAGGAATGTTAAGGTTTTTAAGCACCAGTCGTTTAAGTGATCATGGCAAGAGGATAGTTTTGCTAACGATGTGGCTAATGCTCGAGTCTCAGATTATTCAGGAAGTAGTGGAGCTGACCCGTTTAGATCCGGTACCCAATCGCCTCCCTATCAGAAGGAGCTTGGGTTCAGTAGTCTCAGTAGAGAAAAGTCAAGAGATAATTTAACTGAAGATGTTCAGTAGCAGTCTTCAGTCAACACATTCTCCAGTCCAAATGCTAAAGTATTTTCCCCAGATTTATGGTTGGGTTGAAGGCCATTGATCATGCAAGGCAAAAATGGTGATCATAGAAAAAGAGCTGTTTGTGCAATCATTTGGTAAAAATTGCCAAAAATTGGATATTTAATATTTTACAGTGAGACCAGTTGGGTTTGAAATTCAACTCATGGAACTATCCAATACAAAAAGAATATCATTATTTAGTTAAGTAATGACCGAGATATGGTCGTTCAAAGCTGAATAAAGTAATCTGGCAGATTGCATGTTTGCTTTGAGTGCATCCTTAGGATATTTTGACAAGAACATCATCCATGCCTTTGTTAAGGTCCGATTTCTAGCACATGCATGGAGTGAATGAGCATCCAAGATGTACTAGAAATGGTTTAAATGCTTTTGATCATGCAAGAACACAAAAGAAATGGAGAAGAAGATGTAATACTTGTTTTTAAAGTCACATGAACATATGTGCATCATTTTCACTCCTTGCATGGGTTTGATCCCGGATTTTCACCATTTCAAACACATGCATTGTGTTATGGTGAGAATCTACAAACCACAAGGGAAAAATAAGGATTTCTAGCCATGGAAAGGCATAGAATCCAAAAAGAATAGAAAACTAAGAAGAAGAGGAAGTAGAATCATGAAACTATGGGAGAAGATGTTGTTGTTTACCTTGGTTTTGATATTGAGGGAAGTAACAACACTTCAAGGTCTTCTAAATCTCGAAATTTGGCAGAGGAATGGGGGGAATTTCGTGAGTTAGAGAGAGAGGAAGAGAGTTTGAGTGTTAGGAGGGTGGAGTGTGAGAGAGTGAAGAGAGAACAGGTAGAGTGTAGGAAATGAGTTTAATGATTGAAGTTTTGGGAAGAGAGAACATGGGGGAGGGGAGATGGTCAGTTTTTGAGTGGATTAGTAGCCCTCTCTCTCCAAAACTTCAAATTAATAATTTCCCTCTTCATTTTTTTATAATAATCTAATTTTTATAAAAGTGATTCTTTAAGCAATTTTTGATTTATTTAAAAATCTTGTTTTTAACTAATTAATTATGATTAATGCATGATAATTTATATTTTTATTTCATTGGTATAATCCATAATTTGATTAATAAAATTTGATATTTGGAAGTTTATAGCCAAATTTTATAAAGTTTTTATGCTTTAAGATTTATAAATTTAGATTTTGGCAGGCTCTTTGAGTTTTTGGAATCTTGTTTGATGTTCATCATCATAATGAAGTATAATTAGAATATTTTAATTTATTCTTAGGGTTTTATACCATTTTGCAATTATAACAAAGCTTGAAAGTTTCATTCAAATTATAGCATTGGCATTTCCTATTGTAGTTAAGCAACCTACTAGAATCGTAAGTGTCAAGTATATTAGTCCTAGGTCTTCGATGGATCCTAGTTTATGTAAGGTTTTGACCTAATTTATACTACTAGGCCATGGAATGATGTGCATGAATGGTTATTATAAAGATGCATGAGTCCGAGAATGTCATGAATTGACAGTTGTCACATGAACCCATCACGGGCCACATGCAGAAAACGCAAAGGTATGTGGACCGTTTACTGAAGCTGAATCTGAACTTCCGTGAGGAGTTAGCAATAGACATCATTTTGCACTCCACAAAATCGTTTTATGATCAATTCCGCATGAAAAATCACATGAACAAGGAAGAAGTCACCCTAAATAAACTTCAGGGACTCTTGAAGACCGCCGAAAATGGTCTAAAGGGTAAGTCGGTTGTTACTACTCCTACTCCTACTCCAACTACGGCCAATGTATTGGCAGTCGGGCATGGCAAAGGGAAGAAGAGAAATAACCCTTCTAAGGGTACCAAGGGTAAGACCGTTGAAGGCTCCTCTTCAAGCAAAACCAAGAAAGGTTTTGTCACTCCTTCTGCTAACCCTAATGAGGCTGAATGCTTGTATTGTCATGAAAAGTCACACTGGAAGAGAAACTGCCCAAAGTAGCGGCAAGATGTGAAGGATGGGAAAGTAAAACCCAACCATGTAGTTATATACACTATATTGTCTAATAACTCACCTCATTCTAAGTCTTGGGTCCTTGACACATGTTGTGGTATTCACATATGTTGTTATTTGCAGGGACTAAGAAGAAGTGAGAATGTGTGGCATGGAAAGATAAACTTGATCATGGGAAACAGGAAAGCTTCACCTATCACCAAGATAGGAGTTTATTCCTTAGTTCTAAATAGTGGGTTTACATTAGACTTGAAAAAGTGTTACTATTTGCCAGAAATGGCAAGAAATGTTATTTCCTTTCATGCATTGTATAAACAAGGTTTTACCTTCTATTTTGATAATAATCATAGTAGTATTGATGCTTTCTTTAATAATGTTCATTATTTTAATGCATTACCTTGTGATGACGTGTATGAAACTGTATATGTTGTAGATAATCTAGGAAATAATGTATTGTATATTGACTCTTCCACTAGCTTAGACAAAGCATCTTTATGGCATTGTCGTCTTGGACATGTAAGCAGGAAACGACTAGGCCAACTCCAAAAAGATGGAGTCTTGGAGTCATTTGACCTAAAGTCAGATGATAGTTGTGAATCTTCTTTGCTTGGTAAAATGACAAAGTCACCTCATACACACGGATATGTGTGGACCCTTCAGAACCGCAAGAAGAGATGCTAATCGGTTTTATGTGACTTTCACTGATGATTTTAGTAGATATGGATATGTCAAGTTAATCAAGCATAAGTCAGAAACCTTTGAGAAATTAAAAGAGTTTAAGAAAGAAGTAGAGAATCAGTTGGGCATGAACATTAAGATGCTTTGATCCGATCGTGGTGGTGAGTATCTTAGTACTGAGTTCCTTGACTATCTTAAGGAATGTGGGATTATCTCACAATTGACACCTACTAGGACACCACAGTTGAATGGTGTAGCTGAGAGGCTCAATCGGACCTTGTTGGACACGGTTCCTTCCATGATGAGTCGAGCTTCGCTACTAATCTCTTTTTGGGGGTATGTTTTAGAGACTGCCGCCTGTATCCTAAATCTAGTCCCTACAAAGAAGGTTGCCAAAACACCTCACGAGATGTGGATTGGAAAAGTTCCCAATCTAGACCACATGAATATTTGGGGTTGTGAGGCTTTCGTGAGCCGTGAGACTCATGATAAGCTCGAACCCCGAAGCGAAAGGTGTAGTTTCATCTGCTATCCACAGAAATCCTTTGGCTACATCTTCTACAGACCCAGTGATAATGTGGTCTTTGTAGGAAGAAGATGATTATTTCGAGAGAGAGAATTCATGAGTGAAGGAGACAGTGGGGGGAAAATTGACCTTGAGGAACTTCAAGATACAAGTGATGAAGGAACCTCAAACCCTAGCCCTCAACCTGATAGTTGGTAGACAATGTACTCGATCGTAAGATAGTTGGGTGCAAATGGATCTTCAAGAAGAAGACCGACATGGATGGTAATGTAGACACCTATAAGGCACAACTGGTTGCAAAGGGTTATTCTCAAACTCCGGGAGATGATTATGATGAGACCTTTTCACCAGTGGCCAACATTAAGTCTATTAGGGTTCTGTTAGCCATTGCTGCATTTCATGACTATGAAATATGGCAAATGGATGTCAAAACCGCTTTCCTTAATGGAAAGTTGGTTGAAGATGTTTACATGGTTTAGTCAGAGGGTTTTGTCAGTACAGAGTACCCCAATAGAGTGTGTAAACTCGAGAAATCCATTTATGGATTGAAACAGGCACCTCGCAGGTGGAATCTTTGCTTTGATGAGAAAGTCAAAGAATTTGGCTTTTCAAGGAGTGAAGATGAATCTTGTGTCTATACCAAGACTAGTGGGAGCATAGTCAGCTTTTTGGTACTATATGTGGACGACATACTACTCATAGGAAATGACATCCCAACCCTGCAAGAAGTAAAGTCCTGGCTTGGGAAGTGTATCGCTATGAAGGACCTTGGTGAAGCTGCCTATATCCTAGGGATAAGGATTTTGAGAAACAGGAGTAAAACACTAATTGGACTTAGTCAAAGCACCTATTTGGACAAAGTATTGAAAAGATTCAACATGCATAACTCCAAGAAAGGTAAGTTACCCATTCAGAGTAACACCAGATTGAGTAAGACACAAAGCCCTAGTACAGAGGCTGAGATAGCAAGAATGAGTCGAATACCTTATGCTTCAGTTATAGGATAGATCATGTATGCTATGACGTGTACTTGACCTGATGTAGCCTTTGCTTTGAGCATGGTTAGTGTCACACCCCAAAACCATGAACGACGGAAACGTTCTGGGGCAGAGGACGTCATGTACAATATCACAACAATGAAAAGTAGTAAGCAAGCAACATCATCCATTGCATTATTAATATAATTTTAATATAAGTGTTCTGTTAAATTATAATAGACAATAAAGTATAATCAAAATGAAAGATGAGTCTTGAACGAGCTTCATCTTCTCTAAACCTTGCATCGGTACCTGTCTATCGTTGACCTGAGGATACATGTTATTTTGAAAGGGAGTGTCAGCTTTAAAGCTGATGAGATCATAAGTATTAATGTGTCTTAATTTGTAAAACTTGTAAAAAAAGACATGAAAATGTTTGTAGAATAACTACAAATGTTTGAAAAACCCTAGAAATCCCTATGATTCCTACTATTATAAAAGGGGGTCTTCTACCAAGACCTAACTGCTCAGAATGTAGCCTTCTACCAAGACCTAACTGCTCTGAATGTAGCCTTCTACCAAGACCTAACTGCTCTGAATGTAGCCTTCTACCAAGACCTAGGTGCTCTGAATGTAGCCTTCTAACAAGACCCGACTGTGCTACTATTATTATTATTTTATGAAATTATATCCTTTGGTACTAGGATACTCAAATATAATTCACCTCATCGATTATGTGAATGAGTCACAAGAAAAAGGTAATAATATAAATAACCTAAGTATTACCCTTTGGTACTAGGGTAACTAACAGTGTTAACTAAAGACATCTGTAGATGTACATTTACCTCTGTTGCTAACAGCTGGGTATAGGAATAGTTAGTCCCTTAAAGTTTACCTTTAATGGTATCAACCATTGACATCCGTGGATGTGCTTTACCTCTATAGCTAATAGAGATTCTTGGAATGGTTAATCCCGCAACGTATCCTTTGGTACTAGGATATTAAATCCAATCTATCTTGTTGATTATGTGATTGTATCACAAGGTAAAGATAAGAATGAGGATTATATAACATAATCCATACATATAAAATGTAACAATAACTCATCATATATTATCTATGTAAACGTACTCATGTAAATGTAATCGTGTAAATGTACTCCTGTAAATGTAATCATGTAAACGTACTCATGTAAATGTAATCATGTAAATGTACTCATATAAATGTAATCATGTAAATGTACTCATGTAAATGTATAGTAGTATACTGAAATGTTCTGCGTGTACTAGCTGTAATGTGAGTTCTCTCTCCATCTAGCAAGTATTGACTCATGAATGAACTGACTCATTGTATGATATCGTGTTCTAGTAATAGTTCTAGAATCTTCTTGAACTACCCCTATGGTAGCTTACTAGTAATGTAACTGGAACGTATGAACGTGGATGTATGCCCTTGCTACCCAAGGGTATTGAATGCACTCGAAGAACCTTTATGACTATATATGTACACATGATATATAAGTAATATTTAAACGACCTTCGGACGGGTACCCAATATCCCACCAGACCGCATCCCAAGCACGAAAAGGAAATAGGGTGGATAGCCTTCCTAAGTACTTTAAACATTTCTTATATAATTATACATATATAGGCATGCAATTGACCATATAAAAGCATAAAATAAGTATTGTAAAACCTTTTGAACATGATTTCTATCTAAGAAAAGATCAACTTGATGTCAATCTATAAAACGGGTTGAAAGCATGTGTTTGATAAAACAGTTTAAGTATAAAGAAACATTTGTTTGAAACACGATTGTAAATGAGTTTGAGATGAAACATACAGAGTATAATAAAGAGTTTTAAGCATATAAAACATTTATGAAAATCATTTGAAGAAATCCGTTTGGTATAACGGCTAATAAGTAGTAAATCATTTGAATGTTATTTATTAATCACATGTGATTGATATAATAACTAGCATGGTTCTACTTGTATCCCCCCATAAAACATTTAAAAACATTTTAAACATTGATTAAGGCATATGAACTCACCTGTTGTGAGTGGTACGGATGAACTGAAGATGTAGGATTGCTAGGTGTCAAGTGAAGTCTTGAACACACTCTATGATCCTAGTTAACATATAATATCACATATATGTATCAAATTAGTCTAGAAACAACAAATAAACAATTCAAGACACCCTAGGACATGCTAAACACCTTTAACAAGTGTTATTAGCCTCTAGGATTGCATCTAAGTGTTGTAGGGAAAAGCTATTGTGTGTAGGGTTCAAAGAAAATTCCATAATGACCCTAATGTCACTAACAAATGAGTTTACAGTCGTAAACTCATGATTTTACGGCCGTAAGCTCATACTTACATGACCAATTGATGTTTGAGGCTCTATAAGACCCCTAAGAAGAATTTCTACTTAATGGCATGGTCTTTGGAAGAGTTTAGGGCATTATATAACTCCTTTTAGGAGTTTACAGCCCTGGGGCCAAACCCCTTGGAGATTACTGCCGTAATCTCCCTTGGAAGGGTGTTTTTAGTGATTTCAAGTCCTTAATTCAACTAAGAACTAATCTAGGCTAGTGTCCAACGCTTTAGGGGAGTTTAAAGCACACTTTGGCCCTTTTGTTTGGTGTTCACGGCCCTGGAACTTCTTTGGCCGTGGACACCTTACTCTTGGTGTTCTAAGAGTGTTTTCTTGTCCTAATAACCTTAGGGTACAAGTCTAAACTAGTTTCATTGCAAGAGGAAGGGACTAGGGTATCATTTGACCCTAAAGAAGGATTTACGATCGAAGATGTTCTTGGGCCATAAACTCTTAAATCTTGATGTTTTCCTATGATTTCTAGTGTATTAGACATATAACAAGCTCTATAAAACAACTAGATAAAAGTACTCACTTTCCAGGACGAAAGTCCGAAGATCCTTGAGAGAGAATTCGGCTTTTCTCTAGTTGGAAATGTAACTAATGAATAAATATGGCTCAGAATCCTATATATACTCCTGGGAATTTTGGCAGAAAAATATTTTATTCACGAAATGAACTCTAATATCATAGAGTTTTGAAATAACAGGGTTGCACAAAACCCTAGTGCATCATCTCTCCTGTTATCCTTTAAGTGTAAACCTAAAATACTCAAACTTATACTAAAAGTATGGAAATTTACTGCAATAGTTCTAACTTCTATTGACTTGATATTGTTGTACATAATGGAAATTTCGGGTTGTCACATCATCCCCCTGTTAAAGGGAATTTCATCCCGAAGTTAGAATTTAGGTAAGGAAGTAGGCATGAATGATCGAGTCCTTGAGGTGGAAACTTCCTAATCGATTGGTTCTGGCGCTCATAAGTGAATTCGAGTCCTCGGTTGGTATCCCAACGAACCTTCACTAGCGGGCGATGGCGTTGCTTCGTCCGCTTGACCTCTCGATTGAGGGTCACTACGGTTCTAATACGAAGGCGAGGATCTCGTTAATCTCGATCTTGTCGAGTGGGCTTACGAGAGTCCTAACAAAAAGGTACGGTTTCAAGATCGTGACGAGAAGAGTAAAATGTACGTTACTGAGTTCGCGGAGTAGGTCTAGTTTGTGCGATATAGGACCGATTCTGGTAAGAATCTCAGACGTCCTAACTATCTTGGATTTATCTTTCCATGCTTTATGAAGCGTATTAACCCATGCCCAGAGTGAGACTTCTAAAGAATTTGGTCACTCACTTGGAATTTCCAAGGTTCTTTCTCTTGCTTAGCTTCCCAGTCAAGGGCCACCCCCTGTTGGGTCAATGTCGTAATGGTTTCTGTGATTTGCGAGGAGTGCTGGATCAACTATGACAGTAGGTCTGCAAGACCTAGAATTTGGCGAATTTCTGTCGGCGTCTTTGGTGTCGACAAATTCACAACGGTTTTGAGAAATTGAAAGAGTACTCAAAAATTCCCACATCACTAATAGTGTGTCTTAGGAATCTGACTCTTCAATTTCAAAACTCGTGCTTAGAGAACATCGCGAAAGTTCCACTGAAGGTAATGTTTCCATGGATTCCTTCTTACTACGAGGGTAGATAAGTAAGTCACTACAAGGAGAATGACGAACTGATCCAAGTAAGAATGGCCTACCCTACTCATTCAACTAATGAATATTATGGGCGTATTGGTCCTATCCGAGGGGTATCACTATGGACTCGAAGTGTCCACATGGAGTTCGGAGGGTAGTCTTCAGGACATCCTTCCCTAACACTCAAACTAGTGATATTTGGATCTCAGGTCCATTTATGAAAGTAATTATTTCCTTATGTTTGGTCAACCGATTCATCTATGGAGGAAGAGACAACACTTTCGAATGGAAAATCTTGACGAAGTCCTCGATATCTGAGGTACATACGATGCAATTCGTCGACCTCTGGAAGAATAAGACCGGAGCTCTCCAGGGTGAGAAGCCTAGTCTTCCAATTCTATTTCTGTGCAATTCACTAAGTTGTCCGGACTGTTCTTGTATCTCCATAGTTGTTTAGACTGTATGGCGATCAGTTTACGGGAGTCATACTGGGTTCTAAGTTGGTTCACATGACGATGCGATTAATCGTAGTCGAATAACTGGTTCTTCTTTAAGCTCACATCTCATCGAGGAAAAAAAGAAGTTAAAGTGGAATCATCAATTCTAAACCTGTAGAACCTTGATTATCTATCACCCTTATGTATACATTCTTCAGCGACAGATCAACCGTATGGATCTTTGGATTGAACTTGGCGTACTGTACGAGTGGTATTTCAGGGAATTCTTCGGAAAAGAAAAGAACTATGAGGTACTCCATGCATGAGTACTTCAGTGTTCTGTTATGACGGCTTCGCTAAAAAGACGTTTACTGAGAAAGAGATGTACTTATGAAGCTGGTATGGTGCAGATCAAATTGAACCTAGTTGTATGATAATGTCGGAATCAGAAGGAAAATTAAAGACATTAGATTTGAACATAAGGCGTTACAGACAAACACAACCGTGCAACCATCAACAGAGTTACAGTACTTTAGACTTACTACAAGGCCATTGCTGCGAATGAGGTATACTACAAAAGACAAGTATACGCAGCACGAGCATCCCTATACCGACCGGATCTCGCAAAAGGTAAGACTCTAGTTGTACTAGTTTTCGAAGTTCTATAAGTTTGTTACAAAGAAACGCCTTAATTACATTAACGTGGTTCCGGAGCAGGTTCTCCTGCAGCTGTGATATTGACAATCCTGCCGTCAGCGCCGGAGTCCTTTGTTATAGGACAATCCTTCTTGAAGTGCCCTATCTCACCGCATTGGTCGCATGACTGGCTAGTACTAGCATTGGTGGCGGGATTGAGGTGTTTAGCCAGTGTTATGTGGACACGAGTGCCATCCTCACTACTCCACCTTGGAAATTGCTTCCTAAAGCGTTCTGCAGGAGTTGCCACTTGTTGTTGTGGCATGGCAAGTCTTTGGGATTTCTTGCGCTCCTTTAGGGCTTGACGATATCGTCTGTTCCTTTCTGTCTTACCGCTTCGCAAGTATATGACTGTTGCCATTTGTTGGTTTCCCGGTTTGGTACTACCATCGAAACTCTCGACTCCTTTGTCAGTCTTGCTTGTGTTGCTTGAGTTGATGTGTGTAAGGAAAGTTGTCACAGCAGCTGCTACTGCAGCTTGTAATGTAGCGACGTCGATATGGAGGATAGGGGTTTCGTTGCTCGGCTGATTGTTTCCGGATGACGATATGATTCTATAACATGAAAGATAAGGATTTTGTGAGCGATTCTGGTTGACCCTAGATGTACTTCGATTGCTCAAGAAAAGGGTAAGAGTCTGTTTTTGACAGTTTGACCTACATCCCTATGATGCAGTCCTAGTACAGATTGGAAGTATGTTCGCGAAGGTTTGAGCTACACCCCTATGATGCAGTCCTAGTACTGAGTGGAATTGTGTTTATGAAGGGTTGACCTGCACCCCTATGATGCAGTCCTAGTAACGAGTGGAAGTAAGTTCGTAGAATGGTCTCAAGACGTTTGTCGTTCAAGCCGAGGTATCGTTGGTTGGTAAATAACATGATCCCACCCGTGAAAGAGGCTTGAAAATGATTATGGAGTTAAATTGCTATAGTCTAATGACTTGACTAAAGCATGTTTCAGGCATACTCAAATGAAAGTATGATGAGAGTACTTGAATAAAGAATGAAACAGGAGTTAGCCGACTGTCAATATCTTTGATATTCATGACGTACAAGTTCAGGAAAATGACCTTGTACAAAGGTCTTACATCATATCCAGAGAAGATAGTTCTTGACAGCATAAAGACCTAACCAAAAGTACTTACAGTACAAAATAGTTTCATAGAAAATGCCACATCGGGCATAAACAGAAAAACGATTCCTTTTTACAAGGAACACAAATTAAAGCATCTATTACTGGCAACGGTCATCCCTCTGGTCAACTCTCAGTTCATCCAGTTGACGTTCCACATGAAGTAGGTGTCTTTTGTACACCCTCTGGCGTACTCGGAGCTCTATGACTTCGGCTCGTGATTCAGCCAGTGCTTGCAGCAGGGTTTCATGGTTTCTCTCAGATCTGTCGCGAGCATCTTCTAGAAGTTCACGGCCAAACTTTTATGTTTGGGCCGAAAAATCTTCCAAAACCGTGAACTCATGCATTAAGCATGAGTTTACTCCCCAAACTAGTCATTTTATGTTTATTCCCCAAAGAACATCACTTTTCATGATCACCCTAAAAGAGTAAACTCAAAAACCCTCTCAAGTATCATCCAACATTTAATTCAAGATCTTCAAACTTGTAAGTGTTCTAGCCATTTCAAGTTGGTATAACACTTAATCTAGTGATTGTGCATCTTTTCATCCATCCATTTTTGTGTTTTGATTAGATTTCCAAAAACACCAAGAACACACACTAAGTGCTCTTGGACTTTTAGCTCATTTCAAGCTTCCTTATAGTAAGTACTTCCATCCTAGAGTCTTATTAAGCTTGTATTACATGTTAGCATCAAGAAAATGTGCCAAGAACACAAGGTTTATGGTTTTCACGGTCCAAGAATGTTCTTGGGCCGAAGGTGCAGATCCCCTCTGTGCTGGGCTGAGGTGGGTGATACCCAGTTAGCTAAAGGACGAGTTCCTGAAAGCACTCTAACAGATCCAGAAATCATAAGGGAAACGATGGAGAAGATCGTCCATATCCATGAACGATTGAAAGCCTCCAGAGACCGACAGAAAAGCTACGCTGATAAACGTAGGAAACCGTTGGAATTCTAGGTGGGTGACGGTGTTCTATTGAAGGTCTCACCCTGGAAGGGATTGATACGCTTTGGAAAGCATGGAAAGCTAAATCCAAGGTACATAGGGCCTTTCGAGATTCTCTCAAGAATCGGCCCTGTAGCTTACAAACTCAATCTACCTGATGAACTTCGTAACGTAGATTCTACATTCCACGTCTCTATCTCGAAAAAGTGTTTGTCCGACGAGACTCTAGTAATCCCACTCTACAAGATCGAGATCAACGAGAGCGTCAACTTTGTGGAAGAACCGGTAGAGATCATGGACCGTGAGATCAAGCAAACGAAACAAAGCCGTATCCCGATTGTGAAGGTTCGCTGGAACGCCATGTGAGGACCGGAATTCACCTAGGAGCGTGAGGATCAGATGAAACTGAAATATCCTCATCTTTTTTCTTAGTTTTTTTGTAACTACTTTATTTTTTTAGACTGTAATTTCGGGACAAAATTCCCTTTAACAGGGGGATGATGTGACAACCCAGAATTTTCATTCGGTCAAACCCTAAAATTCAATCACTTCAATTTATAAGTCAATTTCTTTATTACTTATTTTTAGCAAATTTAAAAGTTCATTTGATTATTTTAATATTATTCTTTAAACGAACGGGTGAAAAGAAGTGTCGTCTTGGGTCTTGAAATTTCAAAACCGCAAACACCTTGTGTCTTAGAAGTTCACGGCCAAACTTTTAAGTTTGGGCCAAAAAATCTTCCAAAACCGTGAACTCATGCATTAAGAATGAGTTTACTCCCCAAAGTAGTCATTTTATGTTTACTCCCCAATGAACATCACTTTTCATTTTCACCCTAAAAGAGTAAACTCAAAAACCCTCTCAAGTATCATCCAAGATTTAATTCAAGATCTTCAAACTTGTAAGTGTTTTAGCCATTTCAAGTTGGTATAACACTTAATCTAGTGATTGTGCATCTTTTCATCCATCCATTTTTGTGTTTTGATTAGATTTCCAAAAACACCAAGAACACCAAGAACACACACCAAGTGCTCTTGGACTTTTAGCTCATTTCAAGCTTCCTTATAGTAAGTACTTCCATCCTAGAGTCTTACTAATCTTGTATTACATGTTAGCATCAAGAAAATGTGCCAAGAACACAAGGATTATGGTTTTCACGGTCCAAGAATGTTCTTGGGCCGTAAACACCAAGTAAGGCACCAAATTGTGCCTAAGTCCTTTACCTAGCCTTAGTTTGATGTCTAAACCTTCCCTTGATGTGTTTAAACCTTCCCTTGATGTGTTTAAGCCTTGAAAAACACCAAAGTCCACCATTTCTATATGTTTACGGTTTGGGGATCTCCCAAAATCGTAAACACCCTAAAGGGAGTTTATTTGGGCCGTATTCCTTCATTAGGCCTAAAAACTAACCTAGACAATTACCTTGATGAGTTAAGGACTTGAAAACATGGTTATACCATTTTCCATATGGGTTTATGGTAGTAAAACGAGAGGGAAATGACCATGAGACCATAAACTCCTCAAAGGGAGTGTTTTGTTGCCCTAATTCCTTCCAAAGGCCTAACGACCAAGTAGAAATGCTTCAAAGGACTTGTAAAACCTGAAAACAACATATGTTGATAAAGTGTAGAGTTTACGACCGTAAACCTTTGAGTTTACTACCGTAAACTCCATGGGTAATGGTCATTAAAACTGTCACAACTGGAAATTTTGTGTCATGTAATCTATACACTCAAGCTAAAGTGAATCAGAAACATAAGAACATGTGTAACATCTATGATTATGACTTCAAAAACTTCAATCAAATACATCATACAAAGTACTACAAATAGTCATCACATAATTTGTAACAAACCGTTATTTCAAACTTATGTAATAGTGGAGGTCAATTTGTTCTTCTTTTTAATTAAATAAAGAGAAATTTTGGCATACTATGTATATTTACATAATTGACCCTCAAAAATAAATTATTAAATAATCTCAATTGGGTTGAACCAAGTGATAGAGATTGTAACAAGGTTTCCAAAAATATAAGGAACACTAAAATCCGAGTTATAACGAAGAAGTTATGACCAATCGAAAATCCGCGACAAAACCGGCAAAACATTGTTCAGTGTAAAAACTGAATTTTTGATAAAAGGCTTTCTAGCCTTAACAATCTAAATGAAAGTTATAGTTTATGTTAAACCGAGAACTTTCATAAAAAGAACGCCAAAATCCGACTTCGTATGAGGAAGTTATGATTTTTCGAAGTTTCAATATAGCAGTGTACAGCTAAAAACTCGAAATAAAGATCGAGTGGTTTTTAGCCGACATGACCTAAACGAGAATTGAAGGTCTCGTCATTAGTAGTACAACGGTAAAAAGACAGACAAAAACGGACGTCGTATGAAGAAGTTATGAATTTATAACGGATTCACGTCCCGATCTGTTTAAAATAATAATATTAAAAATAAATTCAAAATTAGCCGACGAAGTCAAAACGAAAGTCGTAGAGTATAATTTTAGCTACGCGTGCATATAAAGAACGTCAAAAACGGAGTTCGTATGCAAAAGTTATGAATTTTACAAGTTTTGGCAAAAAAATAAAGAAAAATAGAAATACCCGGGAAAATTCGCATGAACAGTAGCGCCACCTCACCCCTCGCATGCGAGCCTCCACGTGTCGGCTGCTGAGTGGACCGAAGTCTCGCGTGTCACCTCCTGATTCGGCCACTGCTGCGGTCCAATCCCACTCGGACAGCCTCGCAAGGAGACACACCGGGGATGCTCCTCGCACACGCCTCGCACCACCCTCGGACACCCCTTCGCACGTGGCTTCTTTGCATTGGATCGAGGGCTAGACCAATCCGAGCCTACCACCTCCGAACCGAAGCTGCTTCCCTTCGCAGAATGTCAACCTCGCATAGCCTCGCACAAGCTTCGGATCCGAGGCTTCGGCCTATATAAGGCATGCGAGGGTTTCCGGATTTTTTACACTTTTCACCCCAAATTTTACTCTCTTTCACTTTTTCCACATCCTTAAGCTTATATACAACCCTTAAACCCCCGGTATCAAGACTCGAGCCCGAAGTAAGCCGTGAAGCCCCGAAATTCTCGAGAATTCATCCTCTCTCCTGTCAAAACTCTGCCCAATTTGAGCCGGTTTCTCGACAAATAAACTCCTTTTCGTGAAACGAAACCCTGTCCGAATTACCACCTACCAAGTGAGTTCATACCCCCGTATTTTCATAATTTCTATTGTTTTAAGGGGGGAAATACAAGTATAACACAACAACTTTGTGTTATAAATAAATGGTTTCAAATCACGATAAAATGATTTTAAAGCATCGAAAATACTTCAAATTTTGAACTCTTTTATAAACTTATATTTTTCCCAAATATACATATTTGTATATATAATTTAATATAAATAAGATTTAAAAGGCTTAGGACTAATAATTCATGCTAGGTCCTTTTCCTTGTTTGGATGTGGACTTATAGTACCAGTTATTTGTCCGAAGGTCGTTCAAATTTTACTTATTTATAAAATTGTATATGTATATAAAATTAAAAGTTATTTCATCAGTTTAATCACCCTTTGTAACATGTTGAGCAAAGGATTACATGCAAAAATAGTTATTTACCAATTCATAAAGTACATATAAATTATAATAGGTATAGTTTATGATACATAGAGCAATAATTCATATGAATACATTGTTTTACATGCAACAAGAGTTTTAACTCAAAACAAATTAAGGGTTTACACTTATCAAATACATGTTCGGGATACTAAGTCAAGAACATAATGTCAATCATTTATCTCAGAATGATTGGGTTTTCATAACTAATATACATGTAACGTTTATATGCTTTTTATGAGACATTCAATTCAGGTTGTTTAGATTCAGTCTAGACAACCAAGGTAAAGCCCTGACATTATAACCAGAATCTCCAGTCCGGGGATCGAAACAAGTTGTGTGTAGATCTATATCGGGATTGACAACCCCGCACTCAGGCTGCTAGCTACAGTCAGGCATACATGCCAATGAGTGGCAATTGTTATCAACAGTTTAAGCGCTCATCAGGCGTTTGTTTCAGGCGTTCATGTCTTAGTATGGTTATAATAACTCATTAAAAAGATATTAACAACACGTTAGTGTATAAACAACTAAACGTAAGTATATCTTCAAAGTACCAGTTTACAAAATGCAAAGTACAATGCTATACTATAGTTTTCAATAACAGCTGGTGAAGCCAGGCACACTCTCAAATACAAGTTTTACAAATACAATGGTTTACAAATAAGACGGTTTTATAGGAATAAAACTACTTTTCACATACCACAGAAAATATGGGATTTTCTAGAAGTGTTTTCATATTCAAAATACAAATACACCCATTCAAAACATAAAGACTTATGTACTCACTCAACTTATTGTTGATACTCTCTTTTCAAATTACTTGTATTATCAGGGAAATAATAACAGGTACTCCCCGAGCTTTTTGAGAAGATGAAGCCATTAGGAGTCTTATCTTCTTCCTTTGTATAACTGTTTTGATTTCAATATACAATGATTGAACACATGTAAATATTACACTTTTAAATACAATGGTTGTTTGTACTTTGATTACTATGATGCATGTGTTGTGATACTACAAATGAAATCCTCCACCCCCGGACGTTTCCGCCGTCTGGTTTGGGGGTGTGACAGATTGGTATCAGAGCATTGTTTATAGTGAACTCAGTATATCAATCCATAAAAGATATACAAACTATAAATACATTGGGGCTAAGAGCTCTGACTACAAGTATACTTTTAAGAATTTTAAGTATTTTTACAAGAAGTATACTAACCCTCATCCCTACAAGTACATAGTCATAAGAACTTAAAAGTATTTGAATGTTGAACATTATAGTTAAACCCAAGCAGTTATGTAATCATGTCTAGAATTAATATAGCCTGATCAACTATATTGATTTCAGACATGACCAACATATGTTTGGGAGTGATAGTAGTGTTGTGACGTATCTAAAACTTACCAACTACCAAAGAAACTCTAAGAACAGAACATAAAATACTATAAGAATATTATAAACGTCGATATGCTTTAGTTTTCTTTTCAAGCATTTCTCATAACCTTATTCTCGTACAGACACAATGGCAGGACATCATCCACCAGGGGACCCTTATTTTCCAAATCATGGCAATCAGGAATGGATAGTGGAAGATCCAGAAGAAGACTCAGATGAAGAACCATTTGAGGACAGCGAGTCAAGCGGTACCGATACAGAGCCACAAGTCTGCAACCCGGGGATACGTCCCCCGAGACAAGAGGAAGCAATACCTATACCCGAGTGGGGCCAATACATAAACCATTGGAGTCGACAAGACGGCCAACGCCCTCCCTACGGAATGCAACAGGGTTTCTATAACGTCTCAGAAGGAGGAGCAGCTGACAGAGCTCTTCCAGTTATAGTGAATCGAATTGCCCGACAATTCGATCAATCAAGGATGTCAATCAATCGTATTCTAGAGGTGAATGCGGCTGCACAGGCTAACGCTGCCGATATCCTTCGTCTTGACGAGATGCAAGATGATACCCAACACCATACTGAAGCCCTTCAAAGGCAACTTAATGCTGCCGAATCAGAGATCAGAGGACTGAGGGAGCATCAAGCTGCCCAAGAAAGGCGTTGGAAATCACAAGACGAAGCAGAACCCAGTAACCGTCGTAGCAACCGTCGCAAGTAGTGTTTACACTACTTTTCTAGTTTAATATACTGAATGTATAGACTACTTTCAGGACATGTACAAAATTAAGCATCAATAAAATAATAAGCACCTTACTTCAACAAGAGCTATTACAATTTTCACATACATTCCGTTCCAAAGTTTTGGGATTAAGGATATGTTCCAGTGTTGTTTTTCATACTTTTCGATACGGCCGCGAAAATTTTTATTTTCGGTAGGTCGGTTTAATGTCGATACTTTCATAGTATTGTGGACCTACTTGAAGGTCACATATACAGATTACATAGATATCAACACAATCGACATGTATTTAGATATTCTTTGAAAAATAACCACTCCAATTTATATTATCCTATTGCAAGTTATACTTGCAGTGGACATCTATTTTCAATTCTTTACAAGATTCTTGTTGAATTAAGTGTTTAAGTTCAGAGATATCAAATTCATATTCATTCTTGATATCTCACTATCTTTTTATCTATTGACTTTTATAGAAAAAGATGCCTCCTCGTAGGAATCCTAGACGTAACAATGAAACGGAAGCACCGGCACCACCTCCACCACCACCCCCTCAATTCGATGCTGCCATGTTCCAAGCGGCAGTCACAGCAGCTGTAGCGGCTGCCTTATCTCATATCAATGCTGGCGGCACTAGTGGGTCGGGAGCTGATCCACGTCCTTCTAACCTTGTCGAGGGTCATGAGCGCTCGAGGGAGTGCACTTATAAAGACTTCTCGAATGCCAAACCCAAGACCTTTAATGGAACTGGAGGAGTGATGGTTTTAAGGCAGTGGATTGAGAAGATAGAAGCAGTATTTGAAATCTGCTCCTGTCCAGAGGGTAGCAAAGTTAAATTTGCTGCCTTTACTTTCTTAGATAGGGCCCTAACATGGTGGAATGGCCATGTTAAGTCACTAACTTTGGTGGTGGCTAATACTATAAGCTGGGAGAACCTAAAAACCATGCTGATGCGTGAATACTGCCCGCGAGGGGAAATCCAGAAACTGGAACAAGAACTCTGGAGTATTACTATGGCCGGTGCCGACATAACGACTTACACGAATCGATTCTGTGACTTGGCGATTCTGTGTCCAGATATGGTTGCTCCAGAGAGCAAAAAGATTGAAAGGTATATTTGGGGACTGTCACCCCAGATACAAGCAAGTGTCATTGCATCAAAACCTGTCACCTTTGACAGTGCCAAGGAACTGGCACAGTCACTTATTGACCACAGAAACCGTCAAAACTCTGTGGTTACCGCCCCAGAACAACCTAGGGAGAACAACAACAACAACAAGAAGGGCTGGAACAAAAGGAAGGTAAAATCTCCTCTGGAACCTTCAAAGAAGCAACAAATAGTGGCAGTCCATGCTACTACTGTGCCTGCTACCATACCTACTACTACACCTGTTGTTGCCCCTAACTACTCAGCACCAACTAAACCCTATGCCGGTAGCCTCCCCAAATGCAACAAGTGCAATTTTCACCACACCGGAAATTGCCCTGAAATGCAGTGCCATAACTGCAACAGGAAAGGGCATACTGCCCGATTCTGTAGAACACTGCCTCAACCCCTTAACCAAGTACCTGCCGCTGGAGTAAGTCGAGCATGCTACCAATGCGGTGATGTGGGGCATTTCAAGAAAGATTGTCCAAAAGCTGGAAATGCCCGTGGGGTTGGGAGAATTCTAGCACTAGGTCACGAAGAAGCGGTGGCAGACCCTGCTGTGGTCACGGGTACGTTCCTTCTCAACAATACTTATGCATGCATTCTTTTTGATTGTGGTGCCGAGAGGAGCTTCGTGAGCCATAACTTTAAACATCTACTAAATCATAACTCCCAACCACTAAATAAAACCTTCACAGTAGAAATGGCTAACGGGAAATCAGAATCCACCAACGATATATACATAGGATGTACCCTTATGTTAAATGACTTGCCTTTCCCAATAGACCTTATGCCGGTCTCTATCAAAAGTTTTGACATCATAATAGGTATGGATTGGTTGTGCCCCAACCATGCCGACATCCTATGCTATGAAAGAGCTATTCGTTTGAACTTACCAACTAACGAAACTCTTATTATCTATGGTGACAAACCCGGAACAAACCTTCAGATCATTTCAAGCATCAAGGCACAGAAATACCTTCGCAAGGAGTATTGTGCATTCCTAGCTCATGTGGTAGATAAAAAGCAAGAAGTAAAAGACATCGCAAGCATTCCTGAAGTCTGCAACTTTCCCGATGTATTTCCCGATGATCTTCCAGGAGTGCCTCCCGAACGACAAGTCGAATTCCGAATCGACTTAATCCCTGGAGCTACCCCTGTAGCCAAATCCCCCTATCGTCTTGCACCTTCTGAAATGCAGGAATTATCCAGCCAACTTAACGAACTCCTAAGTAAAGGTTTCATAAGACCGAGCTTCTCACCTTGGGGAGCACCGGTTTTGTTCGTAAAGAAGAAGGATGGATCATTCCGCATGTGTATAGACTACCGCGAGCTGAATAAACTTACCATTAAGAATCGATACCCTCTGCCTCGCATTGACGATCTGTTCGACCAACTTCAAGGGGCGAACTACTTCTCGAAGATAGACTTAAGATCCGGGTATCACCAGTTACGAATTTTGGAGGAAGACGTTCCCAAAACCGCGTTCAGAACTCGTTATGGTCATTACGAGTTTATAGTGATGCCATTCGGATTGACGAATGCACCTGCAGTGTTCATGGACCTAATGAACAGAGTGTGTCGTCCATTCTTGGACAAATTCGTTATAGTCTTCATTGACGATATCCTTATCTACTCAAAGAGCAAAGAGGAACATGGCCAACATCTTCATCAAATATTACAAAAACTTAGGTCGGAGAAGCTCTATGCGAAGTTTTCAAAGTGTGAATTTTGGATCAGGAAGGTAGATTTCCTAGGTCACGTGGTTAGTTCAGAAGGAATACATGTCGACCCTTCCAAAATAAAGGCAATTGAAAACTGGTCAGCACCCAAAACACCTACAGAAATCCGTCAATTCTTAGGTCTTGCTGGCTATTATCGCAGATTCATTCAAAATTTCTCTCGAATAGCTAAGCCTCTTACTACTCTGACCCAAAAGGGTGTAACCTTTAGTTGGGGAGAAAAGCAAGAAACAGCGTTCCAATTGCTGAAGCGAGCCTTGTGTAGTGCACCAATCCTGTCTCTCCCTGAAGGGACAGAGGATTTCGTAGTGTACTGTGATGCTTCTAATCAAGGGCTTGGATGTGTTCTTATGCAAAGAGGAAAGGTTATATCCTATGCCTCAAGACAGCTAAAGACACATGAAGTCAACTATACAACACATGACCTTGAACTCGGAGCAGTGGTGTTTGCTCTGAAGATTTGGAGACGTTACTTATATGGCACGAAATGCACAATATTCACGGACCATAAAAGTCTCCAACACATCTTCGACCAGAAAGAACTGAATATGAGACAACGACGATGGGTGGAGCTACTGAACGATTACGAGTGTGAAATTCGTTATCACCCTGGTAAAGCAAACGTAGTAGCTGACGCCCTTAGTAGAAAAGAATACTCGGGACTCCGAGTAAAGTCGTTGACCATGACAATCCATTCGCATCTGTCCACGCAGATCAAGGAAGCCCAACTTGAAGCCTTGAAACCCAAAAACGTAGCAGGTGAAACTCTAAGAGGAATGGATAAGAACTTCGAAGTCAGGGATGATGGAGTCTATTATTTCATGAATCGGATCTGGACACCAAAGTTTGGTGGTTACAGAGATGTGGTTATGAATGAAGCACACAAAACCCGATACTCCATCCACCCAGGTTCAGACAAGATGTATTTGGACCTTAAGAAGTTATATTGGTGGCCTAACATGAAGGCCGAAATCGCTACCTTTGTGGGCAAGTGCCTTACTTGCGCCAAAATTAAGGTAGAGTACCAGAAACCTTCAGGCTTATTACAACAACCTGAAATCCCTGAATGGAAGTGGGAGCGGATTACAATGGATTTCATAACCAAGTTACCCAAGACATCAAGTGGTTATGATACTATTTGGGTAATCGTCGATAGATTAACCAAATCCGCACACTTCTTACCAATCAAGGAGACCGACAAGATGGAAAAGCTAACCAGAACGTACCTCAAGGAGATTGTTAGATTACATGGTGTACCAATATCTATTATTTCAGACCGAGATAGTAGATTCACCTCCCGTTTTTGGCAATCTTTACAAAACGCTCTGGGAACTAGGCTAGACATGAGCACAGCCTACCATCCGCAAACTGATGGACAAAGTGAAAGGACGATTCAAACGTTAGAAGATATGTTACGAGCTTGCGTGATAGACTTTGGAAAAGCATGGGATATTCATTTACCCCTTGCTGAGTTCTCTTATAACAACAGTTATCACACTAGCATAAAAGCTGCTCCATTCGAAGCCCTCTATGGTCGCAAGTGCAGATCCCCTCTGTGCTGGGCTGAAGTGGGTGACACGCAGCTAGCTAGAGGTCAAACTCCTGACAGTGCTCTCACTGGTCCAGAAATTATTCGAGAAACTACCGAAAAGATCGTACAAATTCGGGAACGACTTAAAGCTTCCAGAGATAGACAGAAAAGCTACGCAGACAAAAGGAGAAAACCCTTGGAATTCCAGGTTGGCGACCGAGTTTTGCTAAAGGTCTCACCCTGGAAAGGCATGATACGCTTTGGAAAGCGTGACAAACTGAACCCAAGATATATAGGACCATTCGAGATTCTTGCCCGAATCGGCCCTGTAGCTTACAAACTTCGATTACCCGAAGAACTAAGTAACATTCATTCTACCTTCCACGTTTCGAACTTGAAAAAGTGTCTTTCCGACGAGACTCTTGTGATACCACTCGAGGAAATCGAGTTAAACGAGAGCCTCAATTTTGTGGAAGAACCCGTAGAGATACTAGACAGGGAAGTTAAGAAAACCAAACAAAGCCGCATCCCGATAGTGAAGGTTCACTGGAATGCAAGACGGGGACCTGAATTCACTTGGGAGCGCGAGGATCAAATGCAACAAAAATACCCACATCTTTTTCCCTAGTCTATCTGTAAAGTAAATTTCGGGACGAAATTCTCTCTAACGGGGGGATAATGTAACAAACCGTTATTTCAAACTTATGTAATAGTGGAGGTCAATTTGTTCTTCTTTTTAATTAAATAAAGAGAAATTTTGGCATACTATGTATATTTACATAATTGACCCTCAAAAATAAATTATTAAATAATCTCAATTGGGTTGAACCAAGTGATAGAGATTGTAACAAGGTTTCCAAAAATATAAGGAACACTAAAATCCGAGTTATAACGAAGAAGTTATGACCAATCGAAAATCCGCGACAAAACCGGCAAAACATTGTTCAGTGTAAAAACTGAATTTTTGATAAAAGGCTTTCTAGCCTTAACAATCTAAATGAAAGTTATAGTTTATGTTAAACCGAGAACTTTCATAAAAAGAACGCCAAAATCCGACTTCGTATGAGGAAGTTATGATTTTTCGAAGTTTCAATATAGCAGTGTACAACTAAAAACTCGAAATAAAGATCGAGTGGTTTTTAGCCGACATGACCTAAACGAGAATTGAAGGTCTCGTCATTAGTAGTACAACGGTAAAAAGACAGACAAAAACGGACGTCGTATGAAGAAGTTATGAATTTATAACAGATTCACGTCCCGATCTGTTTAAAATAATAATATTAAAAATAAATTCAAAATTAGCCGACGAAGTCAAAACGAAAGTCGTAGAGTATAATTTTAGCTACGCGTGCATATAAAGAACGTCAAAAACGGAGTTCGTATGCAAAAGTTATGAATTTTACAAGTTTTGGCAAAAAAATAAAGAAAAATAGAAATACACGGGAAAATTCGCATGAACAGTAGCGCCACCTCACCCCTCACATGCGAGCCTCCACGTGTCGGCTGCTGAGTGGACCGAAGTCTCGCGTGTCACCTCCTGATTCGGCCACTGCTGCGGTCCAATCCCACTCGGACAGCCTCGCAAGGAGACACACCGGGGATGCTCCTCGCACACGCCTCGCACCACCCTCGGACACCCCTTCGCACGTGGCTTCTTTGCATTGGACCGAGGGCTAGACCAATCCGAGCCTACCACCTCCGAACCGAAGCTGCTTCCCTTCGCAGAATGTCAGCCTCGCATAGCCTCGCACTAGCTTCGGATCCGAGGCTTCGGCCTATATAAGGCATGCGAGGGTTTCCGGATTTTTTACACTTTTCACCCCAAATTTTACTCTCTTTCACTTTTTCCACATCCTTAAGCTTATATACAACCCTTAAACCCCCGGTATCAAGACTCGAGCCCGAAGTAAGCCGTGAAGCCCCGAAATTCTCGAGAATTCATCCTCTCTCCTGTCAAAACTCTGCCCAATTTGAGCCGGTTTCTCGACAAATAAACTCCTTTTCGTGAAACGAAACCCTGTCCGAATTACCACCTACCAAGTGAGTTCATACCCCCGTATTTTCATAATTTCTATTGTTTTAAGGGGGGAAATACAAGTATAACACAACAACTTTGTGTTATAAATAAATGGTTTCAAATCACGATAAAATGATTTTAAAGCATCGAAAATACTTCAAATTTTGAACTCTTTTATAAACTTATATTTTTCCCAAATATACATATTTGTATATATAATTTAATATAAATAAGATTTAAAAGGCTTAGGACTAATAATTCATGCTAGGTCCTTTTCCTTGTTTGGATGTGGACTTATAGTACCAGTTATTTGTCCGAAGGTCGTTCAAATTTTACTTATTTATAAAATTGTATATGTATATAAAATTAAAAGTTATTTCATCAGTTTAATCACCCTTTGTAACATGTTGAGCAAAGGATTACATGCAAAAATAGTTATTTACCAATTCATAAAGTACATATAAATTATAATAGGTATAGTTTATGATACATAGAGCAATAATTCATATGAATACATTGTTTTACATGCAACAAGAGTTTTAACTCAAAACAAATTAAGGGTTTACACTTATCAAATACATGTTCGGGATACTAAGTCAAGAACATAATGTCAATCATTTATCTCAGAATGATTGGGTTTTCATAACTAATATACATGTAACGTTTATATGCTTTTTATGAGACATTCAATTCAGGTTGTTTAGATTCAGTCTAGACAACCAAGGTAAAGCCCTGACATTATAACCAGAATCTCCAGTCCGGGGATCGAAACAAGTTGTGTGTAGATCTATATCGGGATTGACAACCCCGCACTCAGGCTGCTAGCTACAGTCAGGCATACATGCCAATGAGTGGCAATTGTTATCAACAGTTTAAGCGCTCATCAGGCGTTTGTTTCAGGCGTTCATGTCTTAGTATGGTTATAATAACTCATTAAAAAGATATTAACAACACGTTAGTGTATAAACAACTAAACGTAAGTATATCTTCAAAGTACCAGTTTACAAAATGCAAAGTACAATGCTATACTATAGTTTTCAATAACAGCTGGTGAAGCCAGGCACACTCTCAAATACAAGTTTTACAAATACAATGGTTTACAAATAAGACGGTTTTATAGGAATAAAACTACTTTTCACATACCACAGAAAATATGGGATTTTCTAGAAGTGTTTTCATATTCAAAATACAAATACACCCATTCAAAACATAAAGACTTATGTACTCACTCAACTTATTGTTGATACTCTCTTTTCAAATTACTTGTATTATCAGGGAAATAATAACAGGTACTCCCCGAGCTTTTTGAGAAGATGAAGCCATTAGGAGTCTTATCTTCTTCCTTTGTATAACTGTTTTGATTTCAATATACAATGATTGAACACATGTAAATATTACACTTTTAAATACAATGGTTGTTTGTACTTTGATTACTATGATGCATGTGTTGTGATACTACAAATGAAATCCTCCACCCCCGGACGTTTCCGCCGTCTGGTTTGGGGGTGTGACATAATTGGAGACCCTAGAAGTCCTTGCTTAAGTCCATTTTGGACTAGGACTCCCTTATTGGATCCAAATGGACCAATAAGCTTCCAATTAGACTATCATGGGCTTAGAACCCTATTTGGGCTCTAATTGGACCCACACTAATTTATTTCAACATTTTGGGCCATGTTGGGCCTAGAATGAAATGAAGTAAAAGCTTTAATACATGAATAACCTAAACTAGTCCAATAAAAATATAAAAACCCTACTACATTCCTTTAGACTTAAAACATACCCAAGATTAACTCTAATAGTGGGCTTAGGGGCAAAGGACCAAATTTTTCCTTTTTCGTTTCACATTCTCGGCCCAAGGCCCAAATCCAAGAAGATAAGATATGAAGTTGACTTTGGATGCCACCTCATTTTTATCCATTGGACATCCATGCATTATTTCTCATTCTTCCATGCACATCACCTCAAATATCATTTCTTCTTCTCTTCTCTCTCTCTCACTCTCGGCCATACTCAACACACACACATTCACAAAAATCTCTCAACTCTCTCAAGAAAACTCCTCCCTCCCCACTCATAAATCTCGAATTTTAGGAAGCATTCAAGAGGAAATTTCCACAAATTCTTCATCTAAGGTAAGATTATGCTTGGATCTATGAATTAGATTTTTTTTGTTATCAAAATCTTTTCCTAATCCATGCAAAAATCATGATCTTACACCCTAGAAACACTCAAACTAGAGATCTTTAAGGAAAGAGTGCTAAGGCCAAAAATCACCAAGTGTTCTTCCATATTCTCTTCAAAAACCGAAACTACATCCTAAGGTGAGCTTCATACCCCCTATTTTCTGTTTTTATGAGTTTTGTGGGGGGGGGGGGAATACAAGTGAAAGTGTAGATCTATATGTGTTTGTATGCTTTGTATGATTTCCATGCTTATATGTGTGCTTTTGTGAGTTATAATGTTGGATTTAGCCATAAAACCCCTCAAAACCGAGATATACCTTATGTTAAATGATTTTAGCATCTAATATATTTCTACCTACAAAGTGTTTCTAGAAAAAATAGCTAAGTGGTTTAGTAACAATTCCTTTGGGCTAAAAACACAATTTTTGGACCTAAAATGTGAAAAATACAAAATTAAGGGCCCAAATTGACATATCACGAATTCTGATCGATGAGGTGTGTCAAAACAGTTTCAATAAAACAATTTCTGGAAATATACTCATTTAGAGGATTAAAAACATAAATTTCAAGCTTAATGGGCTAAAAACGACATTTTCGGCCCAATGAGGCCCATTATGCGAAATTTTCTGTTTTGGAGGGCCAAAACTGTGTTTTTCTGTAAAACAGTGGAATATAAGTGTTCCAAGTCCTTTTCAAAGGTTTAAAATGCTTTTTAAATTTAAAAAGGACCAAAGTTGCAAAAATTTTACAATTTGGGCCAAAATTGTCAAAATTGCGAAAAAGAAGGGTTATAACCGAGAAAACTGAATTTTCAGGGACTTAAGCTGTTTTCTATGAAAAATATGCTAGAAAATATTTATTTCAATAACTTTTGGTGTTAAAATGTCAAGAAAATTGATTTAAGGACCAAACCGGAAAGTATTTAAATAAAGGGTTGAAAAAGTAAATTTTACAAACAAGCAGGGGCTGAAAACAGAAAACTTTCAAGGCTAATTCAATACATGCAATTTGACCAAATGATGGCACCACGACTATCGATGAAATATAATACATTACAACACCAAAAGTCGTTGTTAAACGAATTGGTTCGGTCTCGAACCAATAAAAATCCGAAACTACTAACACGACGACACTATGATACTACAACGCTACGATTCATACTAATAACGTTTGGGAATTCAATATACATGCGAGTGTGCACAGACGTCTACGCACCATCTTTGGGCCCCAAAAGTGTAAAATCTTGTTTGTTGAGCCTAGCTAGCCCAATGACCTGATCTTAAGGCCCGAAGACCTCTATCTTACGAAGTGTTGGGTTTTACCGATCCGACACAACGTAACCGGACTTTCAATGGATTGTATACTACTGGTCCCCAAGGGTCCTTTGGTATCACTAGTAGAGTCTACCTCTTTATGCGAGGCGGGTCTGGGACCCCTCGTACCTTTTTATCCCCAACCGGCTAATGGAGTCATCGAGGCCTTCGTGTCCTCTTTCTCTTCGGATGTGGGACTACACGTAGTCAGGGCGGTTGGATAACGTGATTAGTACGGACGACGCCTACGGGATCGTTAGTATTGCTGCAGACTAGTCGTTTGTGTAACGCGTGTTTGTAGCAGATAATCATGCTCAAAAATAATCCAATGTCTCCTGGTATTGATAACTTCACGCGTTGCAATGGTTTCAATGTAAATTCATGGAATTCAAAGAATTAGGAAAACATCGGGTTTTCCTAGGGTTTTTCAATACATACAGATTCGAAATACATACAACTTCAATAAACAATTTTTACAAGTATAGAAACAAACAGGCATACTTATGGATCTTCACAAACGTTTTCAAAAGCTTCTCTTTTCAGAAAATATCGGATTTTTTGGTGGTTTTCAAACGATACGAAACATTGTTTTTCAAATACAACTTATGAACTCACCAACATTTCATATGTTGACGTTTTTCAAAATACTTGTATTCTCAGGGAACCAGTGAATCAAAGGAAATCATATTCAGTGATGGCTTGCAGATTATTTATGTACGAATCGAACAATTTATTTTGGGAATGTAATGTTTAAACAATGTACTTCATGTAAACTTATTGGTTGTACTATATTAATGCATGGTGACGAATGTTGTTACGTTTCATATGTATACGATGTTATGGTATTCAATTGAGTCACGACAGCCCCCGAACGTTTCTGCCGCCTGGTTTGGGGGTGTGACAGGTTGGTATCAGAGCTTTGTTTATAGTGAACTAGCATGTCGAGCCACACATTGATATGTAACTATAAACCAAAAAGTAGGACTAACATAACTCTGAACAAAACAAGTAAATAAAACACGCTTGCTTGCATTAGGAATAAGGACCTAACGCCGAATCAAACACAATAATGCTGGTATCTCGGTTAATTCGGGACTGTTCTTAGTGATACCAAGGAGTGAATGTAGCCTGATCAACTACATTCTCTCCAAAGTAAAACTAACACACGTCTTGATGAGATCGGGATAGCTAGGGAACCTAAAACTATACCCTTTATCACCAACAAGAGAACGTTTGCTTGGTCTGTACAATAGTCATAGCACCTAGGAAGAATGTTAGCATATCTACGTACTCGCGCAGACAGCATGGCTGGTTTTCATCACCCTGGAGACCCCTATTTCCCTAATCAGGGAAACAACGGGTGGCTAGAGGAGGAGGAGCCTGAGGAAGGACAGTAGGGTATCCAGCTTCATCCGATCCTAGTAGCTCACGGGATACTTGGGGAGGAACCAGGGGAGAATCCGGGGGAAGCACACGGCGTCGGACCCGACGAATATGTAGACACTGACTACGAATTTGGAGAGATCGACGACGACGACGAGGAAGGTCAGGTTGGGGATCAAGACCCCGTCCCACCATGTGAGAACGAGGCACAGCCAGATCACCCCGATCCGCCAGTGAATCCCCCAAGAGAGAACCGTTCTCTCGAAGCGGAGATCGCCGCACTGCGGCAACAGCTGTATGCTATGGAAGCTCGGGCGGTGCGAGCAGAGCATGAAAGGGACGAGGTTATCGGAGACATGGCAGAGATGGCGCAGCTAGTGGCGCAACATTTCGGCATATGACCTCGGCACCACCTCCAGACGCAACTCCTCGCGATTAGGGATAGACTCATCATGGTAGGTCATTAGGAACTATATTATGTACTTCGGCTCTATGTTTAAGTGACTACACTACTCATGGAGCCGTTATGCTGTCAGATTAGTGTCACTTATGTATGCTCTTACGAGCAAATTTTCTTGTATTAAACGCGGATGATATTAATAAACTTTTATGTGTTTTGCTATGATATTACAAGTTGTTATGTGTTGAGAAGTTATGGTTGTATGCTTGATGATAGTAATGTTTAGGTTCATACCATACATCTAGTTAGTAGGATCAAGACCTCACAGAGACCACATACACTCAACATCTCTCTGTTTCAAGACAGAAAGATGCCTCGCCGAGCTACTCGCGGAAATCCTGAGCCAACTTCGCCCGAAGTCGACACCACTGCTTTCCAGGCAGCCGTGTCCGCTGCGGTTACAGCAGCTATGGCACAACTTCACCGAGGGAACAACGGGGGAGGCAATGGGCAAGGCTCCGGAAGTTCGAACAACGGGACGAATCAAAGTCCCACTAAAACGTGCACCTACAAGGACTTTGCGAACGCTAAACCCTGGACTTTCAACGGCACTGGAGGGGTGATTACCTTGAAGCGATGGATCGAGAAGGTAGAGTCGGTGTTCGAGATATGCGATTGCCCCGAGCAGATGAAGGTGAAGTTCGCGGCCTGCACTTTTGTGGACCAAGCCCTCACATGGTGGAACGGACACGTGGAAGCTATGACGCTCCTTGTCGCCAACTCTATCCCATGGGCAGAAATGAAAGAAATGTTAATGGCTGAGTACTGCCCCCGAGGCGAAATACAAAAGATGGAGCAGGAACTATGGAACCTCACGGTGCAGACTGTGAACATCGATGCCTACATCTCGAGATTCAGCGAATTATCTCTGTTGTGCCCGGGTATGATCACGTCAGAAGGAAAGAAGGTTGAACGATTCATCTGGGGACTGACATCCCCCATTCAAGGGAATGTGATAGCTGCGAACCCTGAAACATTTGACAGTGCGAAGAGATTGGCCAAGAGATTGTACGATCATAACAACAAAAGGGGCGAGAAGCCAGTAGAGACTGAGAAGAAAAAGGAGGGTGATGGCAGGAGAGGGAAGAACCTCAAGAGGAAGGGGCGTCAGGGCCCCGAGACCTCTAAAAAGAGCAAACAGTGGCAGTTAACGCTGTCACCACACCGGTTCCAGCCACACCACATGCTCCATCCTCAGCTGCTTCAAATGCTTCAAGACCCTACTCCGGTAATCTTCCCAGTTGCAATAAGTGCGGCCTCCACCATCACGGCGAATGCAGGGAACTCCAGTGCACCAGTTGCAACCGAAGGGGACACACTGCAAGGTTCTGCAGGACGTACCCTCCTTGGAACCAGAGTCAGGGAAACAACTAGAACAACAACAACAACAACAACAACTACCGCAATAACAACAACACCAATGCCGGCGGCAATAATGCAGGGCCTAGCCACACCTGCTTCGGGTGTGGAAGGACGGGGCATTTCCGCCGAGATTGCCCTAACAACAACTCAGGAAACAGAGGAGCAGGAAGAATGCTGACTATGGGTCAGAGTGATGCAGTTCAGGATCCCGCAGTTGTGACCGGTACGTTCCTCCTAAACCACACTTATGCATGCATCTTATTTGATACCGGAGCGGAGCGAAGTTTCGTAAGCGAGAAGTTTAAACATTTATTAAAACAACAACCCCAGAAGCTAAATGAAACCTATACGGTGGAAATGGCCAATGGGAAAACCGAATCCACTGGGGAGATCTACACCGGATGTACCCTAACCCTTAACCAACACGTTTTTCGAATAGACCTAATGCCAGTGTCAATTAGGAGTTTCGATGTGATTATCGGCATGGATTGGTTAAGCCCCCACCATGCTGAGATTATGTGCCACGAGAAGGCCGTTCGCCTTCGTCTTCCGAATCACGAAACCCTAGTAATTTACGGAGACAAACCCAGTACGAATCTTCGCCTCATCTCGTGCATCAAAGCACAAAAACATCTGCGAAAGAACAATTTGGCGTTCTTGGCTCACATAGTGGACAGGACCAAAGAAGAAACTAACATCCAAGATATTCCGGTAGCGTGTGAATTCCCGGAGGTGTTTCCTGAAGATCTTCCAGGAGTACCCCCAGAGAGACAGGTTGAGTTCCGAATCGACCATGTTCCAGGAGCGACTCCTCTCGCTAAATCACCATATCGGTTGGTTCCTGCTGAAATGCAGGAATTGTCCAGCCAACTCAGTGAGCTTCTGGACAAGGGGTTTATCCGACCTAGCTACTCGCCGTGGGGAGCTCCGGTGCTCTTTGTCAAAAAGAAGGACGGATCTTTCAAAATGTGCATCGATTACAGAGAGTTGAATAAACTCACTGTTAAAAACCGCTACCCACTCCCACGAATCGATGATCTATTCGACCAGCTCCAAGGAGCTAGTTATTTCTCCAAAATAGATCTATGGTCCGGATACCACCAACTCAAAGTCCGAGAAGAGGATATTCCCAAAACCGCTTTCCGAACCCGCTATGGACATTATGAATTCGTCGTAATGCCCTTCGGTCTAACAAATGCACCTGCCGCATTTATGGACCTAATGAATCGAATCTGTCGACCGTTCCTTGACAACTTCGTCATTGTATTTATCGATGACATCCTCGTCTATTCTCGAAGCAGAGAGGAGCATGGCCAACATCTACGACAAATTCTAGACACTCTGCGATCGGAAAAGCTTTACGCCAAACTCTCCAAGTGTGAGTTCTGGCTTCGGAGTGTGAATTTCCTAGGCCACGTGGTTAGCCAAGACGGAATTCATGTGGACCCCGCTAAGGTCAAAGCCATGGAAGGATGGGCAACTCCAACTACGCCCACAGAAATTCGTCAGTTCTTAGGCCTAGCAGGCTACTATAGGAGATTCATCCAAAACTTCTCTAAGATCGCCAAGCCGCTTACCTTGCTTACGCAAAAGGGCGTGCCGTTCAAGTGGACAGACCGACAAGAGATTGCGTTTCGAACCTTGAAGCAAGCTCTCTGTAGCGCTCCTTTACTATCTCTACCTGAAGGAACGGAAGACTTTGTAGTCTACTGTGACGCGTCGAATCAGGGCTTAGGTTGCGTTCTCATGCAACGTGGAAGAGTGATAGCATATGCGTCCCGCCAACTAAAGACGCACGAGGTAAATTACATGACCCATGACCTAGAACTGGGAGCCGTGGTCTTTGCTCTAAAAATTTGGAGGCACTACCTGTACGGTACAAAGTGCACCATTTTTACGGACCACAAGAGCCTACAACACATCTTGAATCAGAAGGAGCTGAACATGAGACAATGAAGATGGGTGGAATTGCTAAATGACTACGAATGCGAGATCAAGTACCATCCAGCTAAGGCCAACGTGGTGACTGATGCATTAAGTCGGAAAGAGTACACTAATCGCCGTACGAAAGCGCACTCGATAACCATTCAATCTCATCTGGCCACTCAAATTGCATCAGTCCAGTCGGAGGCTATGAAAGCGGAAAATAGAATTAGCGAGGCATTGCGCGGGATGGAAAAGAACCTAGAAGCAAGAGAGAATGGGGTATACTACTTCATGAACCGTATTTGGGTCCCAAAAATTGGAGGATTTAGGGAGACCGTTATGAAGGAAGCCCATAAGACACGATACTCCATTCATCCTGGTTCGGAGAAGATGTATCTGGACATTAAACAACACTATTGGTGGCCTAACATGAAGGCGGAAATCGCGACCTATGTTAGTAAGTGCCTTACGTGCGCCAAAGTAAAGGTGGAGTACCAGAAACCTTCAGGATTGTTACAGCAACCGGCAATCCCTGAGTGGAAATAGGAGGGGATTTCTATGGATTTCGTGACCAAGATGCCCAAGACGTCGGACGGACTGGACACCATATGGGTAATAATCGACCGACTGACGAAATCTGCCCATTTCCTACCAATCAAAGAATCCTACAAAATGGAAAGACTGACGCGTTTGTACCTACGAGAAATCATAAGACTCCATGGAGTGCCAAAATCTATCATCTCGGATAGGGACAGTAGGTTCACATCGCGCTTTTGGCAGTCACTCCACAAGGCAATGGGCACTTATCTCGATATGAGCACCGCATATCACCCACAAACGGACGGTCAAAGTGAACGAACCATTCAAACGCTTGAAGACATGCTTCGTGCATGTGTGATAGACTTTGGAAAGTCTTGGGGTACCCACCTACCGTTGATCGAGTTTTCATATAACAATAGTTACCATTCGAGCATCAAGGTGGCTCCTTTCGAAGCACTGTACGGGCGTAAATGTAGATCACCGTTATGTTGGGCTGAAGTAGGTGACACCCAGCTAGCAAAAACGCATACGTCGAACAGGGCACTAACGGGACCGGAGATCATTCGCGAAACCACAGAAAAGATCGTCCAGATCAGAGCTCGATTACAAGCATCGCGTGACCGACGAAAGAGCTACGCCGACAAACGGCGAAAGCCCTTAGAATTCCAGGTCGGTGATCGAGTATTGTTGAAAGTCTCACCCTGGAAAGGGGTTATACGTTTCGGAAAACGGGGAAAGTTGAACCCACGATACATTGGACCTTTCGAAATCGTCGCCTGAATAGGTCTGGTAGCCTACAGGCTACAACTACCCGCGGAGCTAAACGGTGTACACCCCGTGTTTCATGTCTCAAACCTAAAGAAGTGCCTATCAGACGAAACCCTTGTCATTCCTCTGGACGAAATCGAAATCAATGAGAAACTCCTGTTCGTCGAAGAACCAGTCGAAATCATGGACAGGGAGGTGAAGCGTACTAAACAGAGCCGCATCCCGATCGTGAAGGTACGGTGGAACGCAAAGCGTGGGCCAGAATTCACTTGGGAACGCGAAGACCAAATGAAGCAAAAGTACCCTCACCTATTCTAGCATTCTCAAATCTAGCTTTCAAACAGAATTTCAGGACGAAATTCCCTCTAACGGGGGGATGATGTCACAACTGGAAATTTTGTGTCATGTAATCTATACACTCAAGCTAAAGTGAATCAAAAGCTTAAGAACATGTGTAACACCTATGATTATGACTTCAAAAACTTCAATCAAATACATCATACAAAGTACTACAAATAGTCATCAAATAATTGGAGACCCTAGAAGTCCTTGCTTAAGTCCATTTTGGACTAGGACTCCCTTATTGGATCCAAATGGACCAATAAGCTTCCAATTAGACTATCATGGGCTTAGAACCCTATTTGGGCTCTAATTGGACCCACACTAATTTATTTCAACATTTTGGGCCATGTTGGGCTTAGAATGAAATGAAGTAAAAGCTTTAATACATGAATAACCTAAACTAGTCCAATAAAAATATAAAAACCCTACCACATTCCTTCAGACTTAAAACATACCCAAGATTAACTCTAATAGTGGGTTTCGGGGCAAAGGCCCAAATTTTTCCTTTTTCCTTTCACATTCTCGGCCCAAGGCCCAAATCCAAGAAGATAAGAGATGAAGTTGACTTTGGATGCCACCTCATTTTTATCCATTGGACATCCATGCATTATTTCTCATTCTTCCATGCACATCACCTCAAATATCATTTCTTCTTCTCTTCTCTCTCTCTCACTCTCGGCCATACTCAACACACACACATTCACAAAAATGTCTCAACTCTCTCAAGAAAACTCCTCCCTCCCCACTCATAAATCTCGAATTTTAGGAAGCATTCAAGAGGAAATTTCCATAAATTCTTCATCTAAGGTAAGATTATGCTTGGATCTATGAATTAGATTCTTTTTGTTATCAAAATCTTTTCCTAATCCATGCAAAAATCATGATCTTACACCCTAGAAACACTCAAACTCGAGATCTTCAAGGAAAGAGTGCTAAGGCCAAAAATCACCAAGTGTTCTTCCATATTCTCTTCAAAAACCGAAACTACATCCTAAGGTGAGCTTCATACCCCCTATTTTCTGTTTTTATGAGTTTTGTGGGGGTGGGGGGAATACAAGTGAAAGTGTAGATCTATATGTGTTTGTATGCTTTGTATGATTTCCATGCTTATATGTGTGCTTTTGTGAGTTATAATGTTGGATTTAGCCATAAAACCCCTCAAAACCGAGATATACCTTATGTTAAATGATTTTAGCATCTAATATATTTCTACCTACAAAGTGTTTCTAGAAAAAATAGCTAAGTGGTTTAGTAACAAATTCTTTGGGCTAAAAACACAATTTTTGGACCTAAAATGTGAAAAATACAAAATTAAGGACCCAAATTGACATATCACCAATTCTGATGGATGAGGTGTGTCAAAACAGTTTCAATAAAACAATTTCTGGAAATATACTCATTTAGAGGATTAAAAACATAAATTTCAAGCTTAATGGGCTAAAAATGACATTTTCGGCCCAATGAGGCCCATTATGCGAAATTTTCTGTTTTGGAGGGCCAAAACTGTGTTTTTCTGTAAAACAGTGGAATATAAGTGTTCCAAGTTCTTTTCAAAGGTTTAAAATGCTTTTTAAATTTAAAAAGGACCAAAGTTGCAAAAATTTTACAATTTGGGCCAAAATTGTCAAAATTGCGAAAAAGAAGGGTTATAACCGAGAAAACTGAATTTTCAGGGACTTTGTGACAACCCGATATTTCAAGACGATATGTTGGGACGCAAGTCAAATTAAGGTCAAAATTTAACTTTCCTAAAATCTTTTTTGGGGTAAATAAAGTAGAAGGAATAGTATCAAGGTTTCCAAGCATATAAAGAACGCTAAAATCCGAGTTATAACGAAGGAGTTATGACCATTCTAAGTTTTTCCGACAGAAAAACGACAATACGAAGTTACGTAAAACTCGAATCGGAGATCGAGCGACTTTTGGCCGAAATGACCTAAACGAGAATTGAAGGTCTCGTCAATGGTATTTCAGCGGTAAAAAGTCTAGCAAAAACCGACGTCAAATAAAGATGTTATGAATTTTTAAAGAAATTTCTTAATCACGTCATTTTAATAAATAAATAATAAAAATTATTTCATAATTTGCCAACGGAATCTAAACGAAAATTGTACATCATAGTCTCACCTTCGCGGGGATATAAAGAACGTCGAAAACGGAGTTCGTATGAAGGAGATATGAATTTTTGAAGTTTAATTAAAATAATTATAAATTTAATTAAAAACCTCCGGTATTATCCGAAGGGGAGTCATGGATAGGACCGAAGTACGCCCTGCGTACCTTCGTACGCCCCGCGTAATGAGATCCAGGGCCTCGGATCGTCCACGTCGCCCTATCCGAGGCATCCGACCCGTCCGACCCGTCCGAAGCGCCCGACCCGTCTGACCCGCCGACCCGTCCGACCCGCCGTCCCATCCGACCCGCCTCCCCAGCAACCCGTCCCATCCGAAGCCGAGGCAGTCGAGGCTTCGGTCATGCATGACGTACGCGTACGCGCTTTGTACGAGCGTACGCCCCGCGTACCGAGGCGGTTCAGCCTTCCTATAAATAGGATGCGAGGCTTTCCGAAAAAAATCCGTGCCCGTCTTGCCTCGTTTTCCGTGCCCGTTCAAACCCGAAGCTCTGGCCTTTTTGCTCAAGTCCCGAGGGTCGATTTTACTCCCGAGATTCCCGAGAATCCCGAGAAAAATCCGTTTCCCGAGACGAAACTCTGCCCGGTTTTCCATCTCGCTATCTTCAAACTTTCAGGTGAGTTCATACCCCTATAATCCACACTTTTAAATGTTTTATAAATATTTTTATATGCTTTTAAGGGGGGGAATACAAGTAAAACACACGATGATTATCGTATGTTATATAAAGTTTCGTTTTATACTTTTTATCAACGGAATCTTATGTGATTTATAGTTATTATAAAGAAACTTTCGTATGCAAAATGTATCACGATAACATCATATCTTTTGAAATGAAAAGTGTTGTTATTTTTATATAAATCAAACACACTGCTTATACTGTATGTATATGTGTCCACCTATCATACTACAAACATACGATTATTTTGGCACGAAAAACATCAATATTTCGGGATACTTCTTGTTAATAAATCAATCTTATGTGATTTATAACTAGTATACAAATGGCTTTACTACAAGTTTAACATTTTCACTAAACATATTACTTCAAATGACTTTCTTAAACGTTTTTACATGATTAAAGCTCGTTATCAAACTGTCTTACATACTGTAAGCTTCCTTTCAAAATCGGTTACAAAGGTGTTTTCAAACAATGGTTTTCCGTGTACTTAAACTGTCTTATCAAAAAAAATACTTTCAATCATTTTATAAACTGACATCAAGTCACAAATTCTTTATTAGACTTTTCAACGGTTTTACAAAACTTCTTTATGTTTTTATATTATAAATTGCATGCCTCTATCTGTATAGTTATATAAGAAATGTTTAAAAGACTTAGGAAGGCTATCCACCCTATTTCCTTTTCGCGCCTTGAGATGTGGTCTGGTGGGATATTGGGTATTCGTCCGAAAGTCGATTAAATATTAGTTATATATCATGTATACATATATGGTCATAAATGTTACATCAGTTAATTTAGTTCCGATACAAATAGTTATCAATGGTGTAAAAACCTACTTGGTCACTCATCAATTACATTCTAGTAAACTATTATAGGAATAGTTTAGAGTAAACAAAACATTTTCACTACTACAAGAAATTACACCAGAGTCAGTTCATTCATGAGTCCAGACTACATGTTATATGAAGGAATACTTTTACATGAATACTTATACATGAATACTTTTACATAAACATTATATGGCAAATTACTACTACATGTTATATGAAGGGATACTTTTACATGAATACTTATACATGAATACTTTTACATAAACATTATATGGCAAATTACTACTACATGTTATATCAATGAATACTTATACATGAATACTTTTACATAAACATTATATGGAAAATTACTACTACATGTTATATGAAGGAATACTCTTACATGAATACTTATACATGAATACTTTTACATAGACATTATATGGCAATTTAATATTACATGTTATATGTCTAGATACGGTTATATTGTTCGCCTTTCTATCTTTACCTTGTGATTCAATCACATCATCGACGAGGTAGACTGGGACTTTATCTCCTAGTACCACATCATACTTTGAGGGACTAACCATTCCGACAACCACTGCTAGCTACAGAGGTAAATGAACAATCTACGGATGTTCTAGGTTGATACCATCGTGGGTATACATAAGGGACTAACTATTCCTAAACCTGGCTGTTAGCAACAGAGGTAAATGAACAATCTACGGATGTTTTAAAGTTGATACCATTTCAGGTATACTTAAGAAACTACTAATAATAGTTAAATAGGGAAAAACCATCACATTTTCAAGAGATGCGTACTTTCAAAACAGTCAGGTCTAGGTAAAAGACTACTTTCAAAACATTCGAGTCTTGGTAGAAGACTACTTTTATACTAGTAAGAAATATGGGATTTTCTAGAGCTTTTCATACTTATACTAAATGTTTCATCATTCATTTACCAGTCTTTCATATCAACTAATCAAAGCAATGACATTAAATACTTATGAACTCACCAGCTTAAATGCTGATCTACTCTTTCAAAATAACTTGTATTCTCAGGTTACAAATAGACAGGTGTCGATACAAGGTTTAGAGAAGACGGAGCAGTCAAGACTCGTCTTTTATTTTGATAAGTTATCATCATGTCTTGTACTATGAAAGAAAACACTTGTAACTAAAATTATACTATTAATGCAATGGATGATGTTGTTGCTTGTTTACTACTTTACATTTGTTGTGATGCATACATGACGTCCTCCGCCCCAGAACGTTTCCGCCGTTCTCGGTTTTGAGGTGTGACAGATTGGTATCAGAGCATTGTTTATAGTGAATTGAGTATATCAACCCATAAAAGATATACTAACTATAAATACAATGGGATTAAAAATACTCTGATTTAGAGTATATACTTTAAATAATAAGATATATAAGTAAGTATACGTGCTGCATTCATACTAAAATCAATGTCACTAGGACAGTACAAAAGAATTACGATTGTTGGGCAACACAAGTAGGCTTAGAGACATATGGTCAAAACTGGGAAGATATAGCCTGATCGCCTATATTATCCGAGGGTTGACTAGCATGTGCCTAAGTTTAAGTGTGTAGTCGCAGCAATGCTAAAATCTTACCAACCCTACCACAATGAGAACAATAGAACATAACATAAAAATTAAAATACTATAGGAGTATTTGGTGTTACTATAAGTACTTTATACTTGAGAATTAAAACGGGATCCTCATTACTAAGTTGATAGTTTCTAAGAGGATACACTAAGGCTACATGTAATTAGGATGTTATAGACTTAGAATCAGTGGTAATTTTGCCTTACCCCTATTCTGTGTGAATTTGGAAATAAGGTAACTTATTCAAAGGTCTATCCTGTTTAGATTACACATAGCTGGTATGCACTTCACAAATAGTGATGTAACTAATGAGGGTTTTCTAAATAATTATCTAGATAGTTCATCTAATAATTATCCACTTACCCTAAATTCTCGCATAGAAATCATAGTTGGACTCAATCCCCTTGACAACCAGTATCTTCCGAATGAAGTCATAACTGGTTGGTTTGGAGAAGAACTAGAGAATGATCATCCTATCCCTTTGGATGATCACCATGATGAAAACCTTTCAGCCGATGCTAATTCCGAACTAGAGGTTGAGAACCTACCCCGAGCAACTCCCTTCCCAATTCCTAACCCTCGTCTTGCTTTTCAAGGCCCGACGCCTGATTCGGTGGAATGCTTGGAAACATGGAGCCAAGAACAAGATCAGCCCATGCCATTTATTGGCGACCGAAACTTTTACGACCTGAGCAATGGGGGCTCAGCAGGTAGAATCTTGCCAATTATGGTCCGCAGAGTGGCCCAAAACGAGATTCAAGGCAGGACAGCCCAACATCAGATTGCCGAAGTTGTCACCGATGCGAGAATGCATACCCTCCACACCACTCATCTAGAAGATGCTCACAAGAGATCATAAAGAAACCATGAGAACCTGCTGCAAACACTAGCTGAAAACCCGAGCCAAAGTCATAGAGCTCCAAGTACGCCAGAGGGTGTACTAGAGATACCTACTTGACATGGAACGTCAATTGGTTGAACTAAAAATTCACCAGAGGAATTACCGTCACCAGTAGTAGACGCTTTACTTTATTTCCCTTATAAAAAGAGGAATCGTATTTTTCTGTCTATGCCTGATGTGGCATTTTCTATGAAATTATCTGGTACCGTAAGTACTTTAGTTAGGTCTTTATGCTGTCAGGAACTATCTCCTGTGGATATGATGTAAGACCTTTACAAGGTCATTTTCCTGAACCTTTACGCCGTAAATATCCAAGATATTGACAGCCGGCTAACTTTTGTGTCATTTCCTTCATTCAAGTACTCTTATCATACTCTCATTGGAGTCTATATGAAACCTGCTTTAGTTAAGTCATTGGACCATAGCAAGTTAGATACGGAGACATTTCCAAGTCTCTTTCAGTGGTTGGATTTTGTTTTTCACCAATCCACGATACCTCAACTTGTACAACAAACGTCTTGAGACCATTCTACGAACTTACCTCTATTCATTACTAGGACTGCATCATAGGGATGTAGGTCAAACCTTCGAGAACATCGTCGTACTCTTTACATGAACAATCTAAGTACATCAGGGTCAACCCTTTATACACACACTTCCATCCAGCACTAGGACTGCATCATAGGGATGTAGGTCAATCCTTTAAAAACATACTTCTATTATTTACATGGACGATCGAAGTACGTCTAGGTTCAACCATACTCGCTCACAAATTCATTTTTCTTTTCGTATAACATAATCATGTCGCCAAAGAAAAATGATCAACCCATCTACCAAACACCAACTCTTCAGATTGATGCAGCTACCTTTCAAGCTGCAGTCTCGGCTGCCGTGTCAGCTGTTCTGACCCTCCTTAAACGCTAACAACGCGAATGTTAGCGGGATCGTTAACAATAATTCCAATCCAAGTAACAGTCAAGTACCTCAACGAGAAACAAACTACCACGACACCCCGAATCCCAAGCCCAAGAATAACAAACGAAAGTTCTGGGCTAAGACTAAAGGCAAATCACCCCAAGGGACGAGCAAAAGACAACAACATGTGGCAACCTTCGCAGCCACGACTTCTGTACCTCATACTACCATCCCTAACCCGGCCAGACAGTATGCTGGCAATCTCCCAAAGTGTAGCAAATGCAAATATCACCATCATGGATTTTGTCGGAAAATGCAGTGCTTAAACTGCAATAAAAAGGGACACACCGTCCGTTACTGCAAGAGTCGGATCCAACACATTACTTCAACCACCAATGTCGAAATCTCTCGAATATGCCATCTATGTGGCGTCATGGGACACTTTAAGAGGGACTGTCCAACAGAGGAGAATGATGGTGTTTGACCTCATTATGGAAAGAGACAACGAAGGACCCTAATATAGTATAGGTTCACTTCCAACCGTCAGTAATATGTATGTTTTTATAAACCATCTAGAACTAGTGCAACTAGAGTCTTACCTTTTGCGAGATCCTGTCTGTATAGGAATTCTCGTCCTGCGTATACTTGTCTTTTGTAGTATATCATATTCGCAGCAATAGTCTTGTGGTAAATCTAAAGTACCGAAACTCTGTTGATGGTTGCACGGTTGTTTTGTCTGTAAACATCTTTTGTTCAAATCTAATGTCTTTAAGTTTCCTTATGATTACGACATTATCATACTACTTGATTCAATTCTATCCTCACAAAAACAGCTTCATACATACATCTATTCCTCCAAAATCGTCTTTCTAGCAAAACCGTTATTCCGGAACAACAAAGTACTCGTTCATAGAGCACCTCATGTTTCTCATCCTCTCCAAAGAGAAATTTAGCAAACCGCCCGAAGTACCACTCGTTCAATACGTCAAGTTCAATCCAAAGACCCACAGTTTCAAGCTTATTTATATAGGACTCGTATACCCGAGACTACGATTGGTGAGCCTGGTATAGGTTCTACTATGAACTTCAGGACGGAGACTGGCCAAGATTTACAAGTGATTATGCTACCATGCGAATAAACTTAGAAGCCAACACATGCCCTTTCTATCGATTGGGACAAGAAAGTCAGATAGAACAAAAGTACCTATCCTTTTTCCTTAATTCATGAGTAATCATACTTTATTTTAGATCTTCACGTCATCTAATCAACCACAAGGTTCTGACTTCATAATCAGTATGAATCGGTTTTGTTCTTATACAAGAGGAAAGGTCACTGCCTATACCTCGAGTCAGCTTAAGACGCAGGAAGTTAACTATACAACACATAATCTTGAGTCAGGGACAGCAGTAATTATTTGGAAGATCTGGAGGCAATACTTGTAGGATACAAGATGTACTATCCTCACGGGCCACAAAAACATTCAATATACGTTCGACCAAGAAGAGTTATCACACCAGTAAGGCCAACAAAAGAAACAAAGCCGTTCCCCTATAGTGAAAGGTTCGCTGGAAGGCCATGCGAGGATCTAAATTCACTTAGGAACGCAAAGATCAAATAAAACTTCTATCTGTAGCGTAGTATCAATTCTGCTTAAACTCTAATTTCGGGACGAAATTTCCCTCTAACGGGGGGATGATGTGACAACCCGATATTTCAAGACGATATGTTGGGACGCAAGTCAAATTAAGGTCAAAATTTAACTTTCCTAAAATCTTTTTTGGGGTAAATAAAGTACAAGGAATAGTATCAAGGTTTCCAAGCATATAAAGAACGCTAAAATCCGAGTTATAACGAAGGTGTTATGACCATTCTAAGTTTTTCCGACAGAAAAACGACAATACGAAGTTACGTAAAACTCGAATCGGAGATCGACCAACTTTTGGCCGAAATGACCTAAACGAGAATTGAAGGTCTCGTCAATGGTATTTCAGCGGTAAAAAGTCTAGCAAAAACCGACGTCAAATAAAGATGTTATGAATTTTTAAAGAAATTTCTTAATCATGTCATTTTAATAAATAAATAATAAAAATTATTTCATAATTTGCCAACGGAATCTAAACGAAAGTTGTAGATCATAGTCTCACCTTCGCGGGGATATAAAGAACGTCGAAAACGGAGTTCGTATGAAGGAGATATGAATTTTTGAAGTTTAATTAAAATAATTATAAATTTAATTAAAAACCCCCGGTATTATCCGAAGGGGAGTCATCGGATAGGACCGAAGTACGCCCTGCGTACCTTCGTACGCCCCGCGTACTGAGATCAAGGGCCTCGGATCATCCATGTCACCCTATCCGAGGCATCCGACCCGTCCGACCCGTCCGAAGTGCCCGACCCGTCCGACCCGCCGACCAGTCCGACCCGCCGTCCCATCCGACCCGCCTCCCCAGCAACCCATCCCATCCGAAGCCGAGGCAGTCGAGGCTTCGGTCATGCATGACGTACGCGTACGCGCTGCGTACGAGCGTACTCCCCGCGTACCGAGGCGGTTCAGCCTTCCTATAAATAGGATGCGAGGCTTTCCGAAAAATTTGCTCAATTCTCTCATTTCTCTCGCGGTCTTGCCTCGTTTTTCGTGCCCGTTCAAACCCGAAGCTCTGGACTTTTTGCTCAAGTCCCGAGGGTCGATTTTACTCCCGAGATTCCCGAGAATCCCGAGAAAAATCCGTTTCCCGAGACGAAACTCTGCCCGGTTTTCCATCTCGCTATCTTCAAACTTTCAGGTGAGTTCATACCCCTATAATCCACACTTTTAAATGTTTTATAAATATTTTTATATGCTTTTAAGGGGGGGAATACAAGTAAAACACACGATGATTATCGTATGTTATATAAAGTTTCGTTTTATACTTTTTATCAACGGAATCTTATGTGATTTATAATTATTATAAACAAACTTTCGTATGCAAAATGTATCACGATAACATCATATCTTTTGAAATGAAAAGTGTTGTTATTTTTATATAAATCAAACACACTGCTTATACTGTATGTATATGTGTCCACCTATCATACTACAAACATACGATTATTTTGGCACGAAAAACATCAATATTTTGGGACACTTCTTGTTAATAAATCAATCTTATGTGATTTATAACTAGTATACAAATGGATTTACTACAAGTTTAATAGTTTCACTAAACATATTACTTCAAATGACTTTCTTAAACGTTTTTACATGATTAAAGCTCGTTATCAAACTGTCTTACATACTGTAAGCTTCCTTTCAAAATCGGTTACAAAGGTGTTTTCAAACAATGGTTTTCCGTGTAATTAAACTGTCTTATCAAACAAAATACTTTCAATCATTTTATAAACTGACATCAAGTCACAAATTCTTTATTAGACTTTTCAACGGTTTTACAAAACTTCTTTATGTTTTTATATTATAAATTGCATGCCTCTATATGTATAGTTATATAAGAAATGTTTAAAAGACATAGGAAGGCTATCCACCCTATTTCCTTTTCGCGCCTTGAGATGTGGTGTGGTGGGATATTGGGTATTCGTGTCACACCCCAAAACCAAGAACGACAAAAACGTTCTGGGGCGGAGGACGTCATGTATAGTATCACAACACAGTAAATGTAAATAAGCAAACAACATCATCCATTGCATTAAATATATAATTTTAATACAAGTGTGTTCTGTACAGTTATAGACACCAAAAATAATGAAACACAAAAATAATATGAGATGAGTCTTGAATGCACTCCATCTTCTCAAAAGCTGGCCTCTGTACCTTTCTACTGATGACCTGAGAATACAAGTTATTTTGAAAGAGTTTATCAGCATTAAGCTGGTGAGTTCATAAGTATTTTAGTGTCAATGTTTCTTGTAAAAACGTTTGAACCTGTCTCAATGTAAAAGTTTGTAAGAATGTAAGCAAATGTTCGAAAGTGTTTGTAAAAGTTTGAATCCCTCAGAAAATCCTATATTTTCTATAAAAGTAACCTTCTACCAAGGCTAAACTGTTTTGTGAACCTGTCTGTTGTAAAAGCATGTAATTAACCAAGTATAACTATCATTTGATAAAAATATAGTTTGTACATTAATGCTTAAGTGATGTTATCACTAAAATATGTAATGGGTAAATCATTGTAGTACTGTAGCTTTGTATATTAAGACTACTGCTGTACTAATTATTACTACTACCTTAAACCGGATTTATATTAAGGTATATTGTGATAAATTGCACCATGCTATCGACTGGTAACAACGACATAATGAACGGTCGTAATAAAAGAAATGACGTTTGGCACCCGCAGACCTGCAGGTCCGGCTGTAGCTAGCAGCAAGGTGTAGGATAGTCAATCCAGTATAGATCTATACGCAAACTCACGCTCTCCCTCCAGGAGAATTCTGGCTACAACTCGGGCCATGACACTTAAGGCATGCCCGATACAGTGGATCACAATTGTTAAGTATTCATGTATATGTAATGTTTCTCGTTCTAGTGTATCTGTATATGATCATGTTTCTCGTATATCTGTATATGTATTGTTTCTAGTATATCTGTACATGTATTGTTTCTAGTATATCTGTATATGTATTGTTTCTAGTATATCTGTATATGTATTGTCCTGCGTTACCCCGATGGTAACCAACTAATGATGTACTGATGATTATGAATATGGAAGTACTTTTATGTCTATACATGTATATATGATATATAAGTAATATGGAAATGACATTCGGATGGTCACCCGAAATCCCACCAGACCACATCCAAATCGAGGAAAAGGAAATAGGGCGGATGGCATTCCTAAGCCCTTTCAACATTGTTTATATATCTATACATATATGGGCATGCAATTGTATATATAAAGCATAAATAAGTTTTCATAAAACATTTTGAAGCATAATTATAATTTCAAGAGAAGATTGACTTGATGTCGATCTATAAATCATTTTGAAAGCATAAGTTGATAAAACAGTTTAAGTATAAGAAGCATTTGATTGAATCACAGTCTATAAGTAAGTTTGGATAGTAAAACAGTTTGTAAAACATTTCAATAGTAAAGCAGTTGAAAAACAGTTTGAACAGTGTGAAAATCGTTGTTTTCCTAGTTATTAATCACATGTGATTAAACACAATCACATGTGATTGAAGTAATAACTTATAAGTATTTGACTTGTATTCCCCCCCATAAAGTGTTATAAAACATTTTAAAATCATTTCAAAGGTTGATTCAAGGGGTATGAACTCACTTGTGGTGAGTCGTTTGAATTGCAGTGTCGGCTATCGTGCTAGGTGACAAACGGAGACTGATTTACACGCACGAGCCTAGTTATCATATAATAAGCATATATATAACTAATTAGACAAATAATAACTTAGTAAATAAGTTAATACACATAGGAAACATTTAAACACTTTTATGAGTGTTTATGGTCCAAATGGTTGCATCTAAGTTGCTATGGGACAAGGCAAAAGGGTTTGAAACATCAAAGGGCCTTGTATAGGAGTTCACCACCCAACAAACCCCACACCTTGGAGTTTACGGCCGTAAACTCATAGGTTTATGGCCGTGAACTCCTCAAAGGGTTGTTTTGGGTGTTTTGTGGTGTTATCTTGCTTCTAGAACACTCCTAGCTTTGTTGGAATAATACATGAAATAGTTTTAAGGCTCTAGAACACTCCATAAGGGAGTTTACGGCCTAAAATCCTTCATCCTAGAGTTTACGGCCATAAACTCTTGGATTTTAATTGATTTGAAGCACTTAAACAACAGGGATTGCTTTCATGAATTTATCTAGGGCTAATGGGGACAAGAGACACACTTTGGTGCCTTCACTTGGAGTTTACGGCCCAAGACATGTTCCTTGGCCGTAAACTCCTTTCAAGGAGTGGTTTTTATGTGTTATACTCTCCATTCTAGTCCTAAGGGTTCAAGGTAAATTGTCTAAGGGCTTAAGGGTTGCTTGGAATGATTTTTGTCCCACAAAAAGGGGTTTATGGCCCAAGAGGAGTTCTTGGCCGTAAACTCCTACTAACTTGTGATTTTGATGAGCTTTTGGTGTTCTAAACAAGCACAAGTACTAGTAGTTAAAGTCCTTAAGCATTTGGGGAAAGTTCTAGGGCATTTAACCCCTTGAAAAGGGGTTTACGGCCCAAGGGAGTTCCATGGCCGTAAACTCCTAGAACTTATGTTTCTTGGATGCATTTAGGCCTATAAAGATCATTCCCTATCTCCTAAACAAGTCCTCTAACAAGGAATCGGGACAAGGAAGCATTTATGTTCTATTTTGGAGTTTACTCCCCAAGAACGTTCTTGGGCGGTAAACTCCCGGATCTTGATATCTAGACATGTAATTTGTGTTAATGAGCATCTAACAAGTATTGAAACACATTTAGAAAAGTAAACTCACAATATGGGATGAAAACCCGAAGATCCGTCAGAGAGAATATGGCTTTTCTCTATTTGGAATTGTGAATAATGAATTAATTTAATTCAGAAAACTATTTATAGTCCTGGAATATTTTGGCAGAAAATATTTTTATTCCTGATATTGGACTGTAACATTATGAAACTTGAAATGCCCAAGTTTCACAAAACCAGGAGTATCCACTCTCCTGATATCATCTAAAACATAAACCCTAATGTACACAAATTTGATCGGAAAAGCTTGAAAATCACAGAAACTAAACTAGCTTCTATTGAATAGATGAGGTTCATACAATTGGAAATTTCAGGTTGTCACATCATCCCCCTGTTAGAGGGAATTTTGTCCCGAAATTAGAATTTAAGCAATTAAAAGTTATAAACAATTAAGCGAAAAGATGAGGGTATTTCAACTTCATCTGATCCTCGCGTTCCCAAGTGAATTCCGGTCCTCGCTTGGCGTTCCAGCGAACCTTCACGATAGGGATATGGCTTTGTTTCGTCTGCTTGACCTCACGGTCCATGATCTCTACAGGTTCTTCCACGAAGTTGAGGCTCTCGTTGATCTCGATCTCGTCGAGGGGGATTACGAGAGTCTCGTCGGACAGACACTTTTTCAAGTTAGATATGTGGAATGTAGAATGTACGTTACGCAGTGTGTCGGGTAGATCAAGTTTGTAAGCTACGGGGCCGACTCTGGCAAGAATCTCGAAAGGCCCTATATACCTCGGATTAAGCTTCCCACGCTTGCCGAAGCGTATCAAGCCTTTCCAGGGTGAGACTTTGAGAAGGACTCGGTCTCCCACCTGAAACTCCAAAGGTTTTCTTCGTTTATCGGCGTAGCTCTTCTGTCGGTCTCTAGAGGCTTTCAATCATTCACGGATTTGAACGATCTTCTCTGTCGTTTCCCGAATGATTTCTGGACCAGTGAGAGTACTGTCGGAAGCTTGCTCCCTAGCTAATTGGGTATCACCAACCTCAGCCCAGCACAGAGGGGATCTGCACTTGCGACCGTAAAGAGCTTCGAATGGAGCAGCCTTGATGCTCGTGTGATAACTGTTATTATAGGAAAATTCGACAAGGGGTAAATGAGTATCCCATGCCTTCCCAAAATCAATCACACAGGTTCGCAACATGTCTTCCAATGTTTGAATTGTTCTCTCACTCTGTCCGTCGGTCTGTGGATGGTAGGCTGTGCTCATGTCCAGCCTTGTTCCTAGGGAACGTTGTAGGGATTGCCAAAATCTTGAAGTGAACCTACTATCTCTATCGGAGATAATGGAAATAGGTACACCATGCAACCGTACAATTTCCCTAATGTATGTTCTTGTAAGTTTCTCCATCTTGTCGGTTTCTTTGATAGGTAGGAAGTGTGCAGACTTGGTCAATCTATCAATGATGACCCATATGGTGTCAAGTCCACCCGTCGTCTTGGGCAACTTGGTTATGAAATCCATAGTGATACGCTCCCACTTCCATTCCGGGATCTCTGGTTGTTGCAGTAAACCAGAGGGCTTCTGGTACTCGACCTTAACCTTTGCGCAAGTAAGGCATTTACTCACGAAGGTAGCAATCTCTACTTTCATATTAGGCCACCAGTACAGCTTTTTAAGATCCAGATACATCTTATCTGAACCTGGGTGGACGGAATACCGAGTGTTGTGCGCCTCGGTCATGACCAAGTCTCGGAAACCACCGTGTTTCGGTGTCCAGATCCGGTTCATGCAATATAAAGCTCCGTCACCCTTGACTTCGAAGTTCTTGTCCATTCTCCTAAGGGATTCACTCGACACATTTTCAGGTTTCATGGCCTCTAGTTGAGCCGCCTGAATTTGCTTAGTCAGGTGTGAATGGATGGTTATGGATAATGACTTGACCTTGCGACCAGAATATTCCTTCCGACTTAGGGCATATGCTACTACGTTGGCTTTACCCGGATGATAACGAATATCGCATTCGTAGTCACTGAGTAGCTCGACCCACCGTCGTTGTCTCATGTTGAGCTCCTTCTGATCGAAAATGTGTTGTAAACTCTTGTGGTCGGTAAAGATAGTGCTCTTCGTTCCATACAAGTAATGTCTCCAGATCTTCAGAGCAAACACTACTGCTCCTAGTTCAAGATCGTGGGTCGTGTAGTTAACCTCATGTGTCTTCAACTGTCTCGAGGCGTAGGCGATGACCTTACCTCGCTGCATCAGAACACATCCGAGTCCTTGATTGGATGCATCGCAATAGACTACGAAGTCTTCTATTCCTTCTGGGAGGGATAGTATTGGTGCGGTGCACAAGGCTCGTTTGAGCGTTTGGAACGCTCTTTCTTGCTTCTCTTCCCAGTCAAAGGCCACGCCTTTCTGGGTCAGGGTCGTAAGAGGCTTTGCTATTCGTGAGAAGTTCTGAATGAACCTGCGGTAGTAGCCAGCAAGACCTAGAAATTGATGAATTTCTGTAGGCGTCTTTGGTGCTGACCAGTTCTCAATGGCTTTTATTTTGGATGGGTCCACGTGGATTCCTTCTTCGCTCACCACGTGTCCTAAGAATTCGACTCTGCGGATCCAAAATTCACATTTCGAGAACTTCGCATAAAGTTTCTTTTTCCGTAGTGTCTCTAGAACTTGTCGCAGATGATCGCTATGCTCCTTCTTACTTCTGGAGTAGATCAGAATGTCATCAATGAAAACGATGACGAACTGATCTAAGTAAGGTCGGCATACTCTATTCATCAGATCCATGAAGACTGCGGGCGCATTGGTCAATCCGAATGGCATCACCACGAACTCATAGTGTCCGTAACGAGTTCGGAAGGCTGTCTTTGGCACATCCTCCTTGAGCACTCGCAACTGGTGATATCCGGATCTCAGATCAATCTTGGAAAAATAGCTCGCCCCTTGCAGTTGGTCGAATAGATCGTCTATGCGTGGCAGAGGGTAACGATTTTTGATCGTCAATTTGTTGAGTTCTCTGTAGTCAATACACATACGGAATGATCCGTCTTTCTTCTGAACGAACAAGACCGGTGCTCCCCAAGGTGAGAAACTTGGTATTATAAAGCCCTTGCTGAGCAGTTCGTTAAGTTGACCAGAGAGCTCTTGCATCTCGGCTGGTGCTAAACGGTAGGGCGACTTGGCTACTGGGGTAGCTCCTGGGACTAAGTCGATTCTGAACTTGACTTGTCGTTGCGGAGGTAACCCGGGTAGTTCTTCTGGGAAAATGTCGGGAAAGTCGCTCACTACTGGGAGGTCTTTTAGTTCTTTCGTTTCTAGGTTCGTGTCGACGACGTGAGCAAGGAATGCGTGGTATTCTTTGCGCAGATATTTCTGTGCTTGAATACTAGATATAATGCGAAGACTCGCACCAGGTTTGTCGTCGTAGACTATAAGAGTTTCGTTAGACGGGAGGTTTAGTCGGACTGCTTTCTCGTAGCACATGATGTCGGCGCGATGAAGACTTAACCAATCCATGCCGATAATAACGTCGAAACTTTTTATTGAGACCGGCATAAGGTCGATTGGGAATGAATGCTTATCTAAGGTTAGAAGACAACCTAAGTATATGCTATTAGTACTTTCAGTTTTCCCATTGGCCATCTCTACTGTGAATTGTTCATTAAGTGCGTGTGGTTGTTGCTTAAGCATGCGAGCAAATTTGTGGTTTACGAAGCTTCGCTCCGCTCCACTATCGAACAGAATGCATGCATAGGAGTTATCAAGGAGGAACGTACCAGTCACCACTATCGGGTCAGCAACTGCTTCCCCGTGGCCTATCGCTAGTACCCTCCCTGCTCCTCCAGTATTCCTCGCCTTAGGGCAGTCCCTTTTATAGTGGCCTGTTTCGCCACATCCATAGCAAGTTGGGCTCGCGCCTGAGCCAGGAACTTGGGAGATCGGTTGCGCCGGGAACTTACAGAATCGAACGGTGTGTCCTTTTCTGTGGCAGTTGTTACACTGCATTTCACGACAGGCGCCGTTATGGTGGAAGTTGCATTTGTTGCACTTCGGCAAATTTCCAGAATACTGCTTCCCCGGAGCAGTAACAGCAGTAGGGGCTACCGTAGCATGTACTGCTACGATTTGCTGTTTCTTCGAAGCACGCTGCTTCTTCTTCTCGTCCCATAATTTCCGCTTGTTGCCAGCGGGTTTAGAGGGTTCTGGGATGGCTAGAGTGGTTGTAGTTGCAGGGGTCTTGACTCCATGGTCAATAAGTCTTTGTGCCAATCGCTTGGCACTGTCGAAAGTAGCAGGGTTGGATGCTAAGACGTTCCCCTGGTACGGAGGCACTAGCCCCCATATATACCGCTCAATCTTTTTCCCTTCAGTGGGAACCATGTTGGGGCATAGGGCCACCAGTTCGCTAAAGCGGGCAGTGTAAGCGATCATGTTGGTGCCCTTCATTGTTAGATTCCAGAGTTCATGTTCCAACTTCTAGACTTCACCCCTAGGGCAGTATTCCTCCGTCATCAGGTCCTTCATCGTTTCCTAGCCCATGGCGTTAGCCACAACGAGAGTCAGGGCTTTGACGTGGCCGTTCCACCACGTTAGGGCTTTATCCTCGAAGGTGCACGCGGCATATTTCACTTTAAATGCAGTCGAGCACGAACATATTTCGAAGACTGATTCAGTCTTCTCGAACCATTGCGAGAGAGCAATGACTCCGCCGGTGCCATAGAAAGGCTTCGGCTTGCAGTTTGTGAAATCCTTGTAAGAGCACTCCCTGGAGCGCACTGGGATTTCAACTGGGATAGATTCAACAGGGGTTCCACCTCTGCTAGCATCCGATGAGTGATACTGAGCCATGGCAGTTGCCACTGCTGCAGCTACGGCAGCATTCAGAGCTGCGGTATCGATGACCGCAGGGGGTGGAGGCGGTGGAGGTACAGGATTATTCCTATTTTTGGGAGACTTGCGAGGAGGCATCCTTCAGCTATAAGTTTATAAAAACAAGAAGGATGATAAGAATCAATTTGTAAGCAATGTGAGAGTGACCCATGGACTAATTACCCATAGCCCAACAGTTGAATGAGTGTTTAGAAATCACAATAAGAAATATCAGTAGGAATACACAAGTGTACAAATTTTTCCCACAGATTAGGTAGATTTCAATAGTACGGGTATTACTGATGTAATAAGTTCAAGTAAAATCGACCTAACAGTAGGTCTTACATCATACCATAAGGAAAATACTGACAGTCCTAGATTCCTAATTAGAGTACCGAAAGTTAGGAATATTTTACAGACAAGTGCTACTTAGAGCACATAAGTTCAAGGCTATCCCTAAATCAAAAGACAGAGATGTACTAGACATCATCTAATGGCGATGGGAATTCCTCGGGCGATCCCTGAGGTCGGACACTTGGCGAAACACCTCTTGAAGGTGTCGATCCTGAGCTCTCTGACGAGCTCGAAGTTCTAAGACTTCAGCACGGGAGGCAGCCAACTGTTGCTACAGAGTTTCGTTGGTTCTCCGGGTCCGTTCCATGTCTTCTTCAAGACGGCGAATGAGGACTATATTGACACCTGAATTGGCATCAATCTCCATGACCCGGTCGATGGCTGCTCGACCCTGCTCGACATTACGAGCTATTCTGCGGATGATTACCGGCAGAGCTCAATCAGCAGAGCCACCATCGCTAACATTGTAAAAGGTTCGGTCCCCAAAGTATGGCAAGGGCTGACCCTGCTCATCACTCCAGCGATTCAAGTCGTTTGCCCACATGGGAGTAGGGCCTGGAAACGCTGGCCGAGGGTTGTTGTTCGGGGCTTGACCTACTAGCGGTAGGTTGTTGACTTCAGGCTCGGAGTCGGATCCATCCGAAAAGCCTTCTGCGAGGTGATCATCCAAAGGGATTGGATGCTCATATTCAGGCTCTTCATCGATCCATCCGGCATTGCCTTCATTAGGAAAGTACGGGTCTCCATGATGGAATCCAGCCATTTAGATCTACGCGAGAAGAGAGGTATAAGAATATAGTATACGTGTAACTAATAGCACAAAATACTCCTATAGTATTTTAAGTTTTAAGTTCTACTGATCTTCTTGTGGTATTGTTGGTATGTTTTTAGACTTGTTAATATATCACAACCATTCTAGGGAATATGCTAATCACTCCTAGGACCAGCATAGTTGATCAGGCTATGCCATTCCCGGGACTGACCATACATCCCCGAGCTCACTTGTGATATTCAACAATCGTAATACTTTTGTTCTTGTCATTGTGACACTGATTTTATATAAATGCAGAATAGTATACTTAATTAAATATTTTATTATTTAAAGTATAGACTCTTGGTCAGAGTGCTTTAGTCCCTTTTGGGTTTATAGATTAGTATATCTTTTATGGGTTGATATACTTGATTCACTATAAACAATGCTCTGATACCAATCTGTCACACCCCAAAACCAAGAACGACGGAAACGTTCTGGGGCGGAGGACGTCATGTATAGTATCACAACACAGTAAATGTAAATAAGCAAACAACATCATCCATTGCATTAAATATATAATTTTAATACAAGTGTGTTCTGTACAGTTATAGACACCAAAAATAATGAAACACAAAAATAATATGAGATGAGTCTTGAATGCACTCCATCTTCTCAAAAGCTGGCCTCTGTACCTTTCTACTGATGACCTGAGAATACAAGTTATTTTGAAAGAGTTTATCAGCATTAAGCTGGTGAGTTCATAAGTATTTTAGTGTCAATGTTTCTTGTAAAAACGTTTGAACCTGTCTCAATGTAAAAGTTTGTAAGAATGTAAGCAAATGTTCGAAAGTGTTTGTAAAAGTTTGAATCCCTCAGAAAATCCTATATTTTCTATAAAAGTAACCTTCTACCAAGGCTAAACTGTTTTGTGAACCTGTCTGTTGTAAAAGCATGTAATTACCCAAGTATAACTATCATTTGATAAAAATATAGTTTGTACATTAATGCTTAAGTGATGTTATCACTAAAATATGTAATGGGTAAATCATTGTTTGTAGTACTGTAGCTTTGTATATTAAGACTACTGCTGTACTAATTATTACTACTACCTTAAACCGGATTTATATTAAGGTATATTGTGATAAATTGCACCATGCTATCGACTAGTAACAACGACATAATGAACGGTCGTAATAAAAGCAATGACGTTTGGCACCCGCAGACCTGCAGGTCCGGCTGTAGCTAGCAGCAAGGTGTAGGATAGTCAATCCAGTATAGATCTATACGCAAACTCACGCTCTCCCTCCAGGAGAATTCTGGCTACAACTCGGGCCATGACACTTAAGGCATGCCCGATACAGTGGATCACAATTGTTAAGTATTCATGTATATGTAATGTTTCTCGTTCTAGTGTATCTGTATATGATCATGTTTCTCGTATATCTGTATATGTATTGTTTCTAGTATATCTGTACATGTATTGTTTCTAGTATATCTGTATATGTATTGTTTCTAGTATATCTGTATATGTATTGTCCTGCGTTACCCCGATGGTAACCAGCTAATGATGTACTGATGATTATGAATATGGAAGTACTTTTATGTCTATACATGTATATATGATATATAAGTAATATGGAAATGACCTTCGGATGGTCACCCGAAATCCCACCAGACCACATCCAAATCGAGGAAAAGGAAATAGGGCGGATGGCATTCCTAAGCCCTTTCAACATTGTTTATATATCTATACATATATGGGCATGCAATTGTATATATAAAGCATAAATAAGTTTTCATAAAACATTTTGAAGCATAATTATAATTTCAAGAGAAGATTGACTTGATGTCGATCTATAAATCATTTTGAAAGCATAAGTTGATAAAACAGTTTAAGTATAAGAAGCATTTGATTGAATCACAGTCTATAAGTAAGTTTGGATAGTAAAACAGTTTGTAAAACATTTCAATAGGAAAGCAGTTGAAAAACAGTTTGAACAGTGTGAAAATCGTTGTTTTCCTAGTTATTAATCACATGTGATTAAACACAATCACATGTGATTGAAGTAATAACTTATAAGTATTTGACTTGTATTCTCCCCCATAAAGTGTTATAAAACATTTTAAAATCATTTCAAAGGTTGATTCAAGGGGTATGAACTCACTTGTGGTGAGTCGTTTGAATTGCAGTGTCGGCTACCGTGCTAGGTGACAAACGGAGACTGGTTTACACGCACGAGCCTAGTTATCATATAATAAGCATATATATAACTAATTAGACAAATAATAACTTACTAAATAAGTTAATACACATAGGAAACATTTAAACACTTTTATGAGTGTTTATGGTCCAAATGGTTGCATCTAAGTTGCTATGGGACAAGGCAAAAGGGTTTGAAACATCAAAGGGCCTTGTATAGGAGTTCACCACCCAACAAACCCCACACCTTGGAGTTTACGGCCGTAAACTCATAGATTTATGGCCGTGAACTCCTCAAAGGGTTGTTTTGGGTGTTTTGTGGTGTTATCTTGCTTCTAGAACACTCTTAGCTTTGCTGGAATAATACATGAAGTAGTTTTAAGGCTCTAGAACACTCCATAAGGGAGTTTACGGCCTAAAGTCCTTCATCCTAGAGTTTACGGCCGTAAACTCTTGGATTTTAATTGATTTGAAGCACTTAAACAACAAGGATTGCTTTCATGAATTTATCTAGGGCTAATGGGGACAAGAGACACACTTTGGTGCCTTCACTTGGAGTTTACGGCCCAAGACATGTTCCTTGGCCGTAAACTCCTTTCAAGGAGTGGTTTTTATGTGTTATACTATCCATTCTAGTCCCAAGGGTTCAAGGTAAATTGTCTAAGGGCTTAAGGGTTGCTTGGAATGATTTTTGTCCCACAAAAAGGGGTTTACGGCCCAAGAGGAGTTCTTGGCCATAAACTCCTACTAACTTGTGATTTTGATGAGCTTTTGGTGTTCTAAACAAGCACAAGTACTAGTAGTTAAAGTCCTTAAGCATTTGGGGAAAGTTTTAGGGCATTTAAGCCCTTGAAAAGGGGTTTACGGCCCAAGGGAGTTCCTTGGCCGTAAACTCCTAGAACTTATGTTTCTTGGATGCATTTAGGCCTATAAAGATCATTCCCTATCTCCTAAACAAGTCCTCTAACAAGGAATCGGGACAAGGAAGCATTTATGTTCTATTTTGGAGTTTACTCCCCAAGAACGTTCTTGGGCGGTAAACTCCCGGATCTTGATATCTAGACATGTAATTTGTGTTAATGAGCATCTAACAAGTATTGAAACACATTTAGAAAAGTAAACTCACAATATGGGATGAAAACCCGAAGATCCGTCAGAGAGAATATGGCTTTTCTCTATTTGGAATTGTGAATAATGAATTAATTTAATTCAGAAAACTATTTATAGTCCTGGAATATTTTGGCAGAAAATATTTTTATTCCTGATATTGGACTGTAACATTATGAAACTTGAAATGCCCAAGTTTCACAAAACCAGGAGTATCCACTCTCCTGATATCATCTAAAACATAAACCCTAATGTACACAAATTTGATCGGAAAAGCATGAAAATCACAGAAACTGAACTAGCTTCTATTGAATAGATGAGGTTCATACAATTGGAAATTTCAGGTTGTCACAATTCATCCGAAAGTCGTTTAAATATTAAGTATATATCATGTATACATATATGGTCATAAATGTTCCATCAGTTAATTTAGTTCCGATACAAATAGATATCAATGGTGTAAAAACCTACTTGGTCACTCATCAATTACATTCTAGTAAACTATTATAGGAATAGTGTAGAGTAAACAAAACATTTTCACTACTACAAGAAATTACACCAGAGTCAGTTCATTCATGAGTCCAGACTACATGTTATATGAAGGAATACTTTTACATGAATACTTATACATGAATACTTTTACATAAACATTATATGGCAAATTACTACTACATGTTATATGAAGGGATACTTTTACATGAATACTTATACATGAATACTTTTACATAAACATTATATGGCAAATTACTACTACATGTTATATCAATGAATACTTATACATGAATACTTTTACATAAACATTATATGGCAAATTACTACTACATGTTATATGAAGGAATACTCTTACATGAATACTTATACATGAATACTTTTACATAGACATTATATGGCAATTTAATATTACATGTTATATGTCTAGATACGGTTATATTGTTCGCCTTTCTATCTTTACCTTGTGATTCAATCACATCATCGACGAGGTAGACTGGGACTTTATTTCCTAGTACCACATCATACATTGAGGGACTAACCATTCCGACAACCACTGCTAGCTACAGAGGTAAATGAAAAATCTACGGATGTTCTAGGTTGATACCATCGTGGGTATACATAAGGGACTAACTATTCCTAAACCCGGCTGTTAGCAACAGAGGTAAATGAACAATCTACGGATGTTTTAAAGTTGATACCATTTCAGGTATACTTAAGAGACTACTAATAATAGTTAAACAGGGAAAAACTATCACATTTTCAAGAGATGCGTACTTTCAAAACAGTCAGGTCTAGGTAAAAGACTACTTTCAAAACAATTGAGTCTTGGTAGAAGACTACTTTTATACTAGTAGGAAATATGGGATTTTCTAGAGCTTTTCATACTTATACTAAATGTTTCATCATTCATTTACCAGTCTTTCATATCAACTAATCAAAGCAATGACATTAAATACTTATGAACTCACCAGCTTAAATGCTGATCTACTCTTTCAAAATAACTTGTATTCTCAGGTTACAAATAGACAGGTGTCGATACAAGGTTTAGAGAAGACGGAGCAGTCAAGACTCGTCTTTTATTTTGATAAGTTATCATCATGTCTTGTACTATGAAAGAAAACACTTGTAACTAAAATTATACTATTAATGCAATGGATGATGTTGTTGCTTGTTTACTACTTTACATTTGTTGTGATGCATACATGACGTCCTCCGCCCCAGAACGTTTCCGCCGTTCTCGGTTTTGGGGTGTGACAGACTTAAGCTGTTTTCTATGAAAAATATGCTGGAAAATATTTATTTCAATAATTTTTGGTGTTAAAATGTCAAGAAAATTGATTTAAGGACCAAACCGGAAAGTATTTAAATAAAGGGTTGAAAAAGTAAATTTTACAAACAAGGAGGGGCTGAAAACAGAAAACTTTCAAGGCTAATTCAATACATGCAATTTGACCAAATGATGGCACCACGACTATCGATGAAATATAATACATTACAACACCAAAAGTCGTTGTTAAACGAATTGGTTCGGTCTCGAACCAATAAAAATCCGAAACTACTAACACGACGACACTATGATACTACAACGCTACGATTCATACTAATAACGTTTGGGAATTCAATATACATGCGAGTGTGCACAGACGTCTACGCACCATCTTTGGGCCCCAAAAGTGTAAAATCTTGTTTGTTGAGCCTAGCTAGCCCAATGACCTGATCTTAAGGCCCGAAGACCTCTATCTTACGAAGTGTTGGGTTTTACCGATCCGACACAACGTAACCGGACTTTCAGTGGCTTGTATACTACTGGTCCCCAAGGGTCCTTTGGTATCGCTAGTAGAGTCTACCTTTTTATGCGAGGCAGGTCTGGGACCCCTCGTACCTTTTTATCCCCAACCGGCTAATGGAGTCATCGAGGCCTTCGTGTCCTCTTTCTCTTCGGATGTGGGACTACACGTAGTCAGGGCGGTTGGATAACGTGATTAGTACGGACGACACCTACGGGATCGTTAGTATTGCTGTAGACTAGTCGTTTGTGTAACGCGTGTTTGTAGCAGATAATCATGCTAAAAAATAATCCAATGTCGCCTGGTATTGATAACTTCACGCGTTGCAATGGTTTCAATGTAAATTCATGGAATTCAAAGAATTAGGAAAACATCGGGTTTTCCTAGGGTTTTTCAATACATACAGATTCGAAATACATACAACTTCAATAAACAATTTTTACAAGTATAGAAACAAACAGGCATACTTATGGATCTTCACAAACGTTTTCAAAAGATTCTCTTTTCAGAAAATATTGGATTTTCTGGTGGTTTTCAAACGATACAAAACATTGTTTTTCAAATACAACTTATGAACTCACCAACATTTCATATGTTGACGTTTTTCAAAATACTTGTATTCTCAGGGAACCAGTGAATCAAAGGAAATCATATTCAATGATAGCTTGCAGATTATTTATGTACGAATCGAACAATTTATTTTGGGAATGTAATGTTTAAACAATGTACTTCATGTAAACTTATTGGTTGTACTATATTAATGCATGGTGACGAATGTTGTTACGTTTCATATGTATACAATGTTATGGTATTCAATTGAGTCACGACATCCCCCGAACGTTTCCGCCGCCTGGTTTGGGGGTGTGACAAAAACCGTAAACTCCAAAGGAGCTTACGCTTGAACTCCAAACACTCTAGCTTTGCCCTACAAACACTTGGAAGCAACCCTTGTGATATTTAACACTTGAAACGAAGTGTTTTCATGTTTTAGAGTGTCCCAGCTTAATTTATTAGTTATAAATTGGCTAATTAGTAATATATATGTTCATTATATGATAACTAGGCCTATGCGTGTGTACAAGTCTCCATTTGTCACCTAGCACCGTATCTGACACTTCAATCCAATCCACTCAGTGCAAGTGAGTTCATACCCCTAATCAATGGTTTAAATGTTTTTAAATGCTTTTATCGGGGGAATACAAGTTGACTACTTATAGTTAATACATCAATCACATGTGATTAATAACTACAAAACCAGTGATTTTTCTTAATGTTTAAACTGTTTATCAAACTGTTTTGCTTCAAACTGTTTTACAAACTCTTTTACTTATCAAATACTTTTACTTAAACTCTGTTACACTTATTATCAATTTCATGTCCATGTATGTATAGTTATATAAGCAATGTTTAAAAGGCTTAGGAAGGTCGCCCGCCTTATTTCCTTTTCGCCGTTGAGATGTGGTCTGGTGGGGTATCGGCTGTCCGTTCGAAGGTCGTTTAAATACCCTTGGGTAGCAAGGGTATACTTCCATGTTAATACGTACAAGTTATATTACTAGTAAACTACAATAGGCGTAGTTTAGGGTTTTACTAATACTAATACAAGAACAATGAATCATACAAAGAGTCAGTTCATACATGACTCATAATACATAGTGATGAGAAAAAAACATAATACATAGTGATGAGAAACAAACATAATACATAGTGATGAGAAACAAACATACAGGGTAGACAGAGGAAGAACACACAATACAGCTAGCACCTACATTACATATACATTACATTTAGTTATGTGAGCCATTAAACGGGTCATGGCACTACCTGTCATGACAGTTTTTGTATCCAGAATCTCTTTAATTGGGGAGCGTATGAGTTTGCATATAGATCTATACTGGATTGACTATCCTACACCTTGCTACTCGCTACAGTGGGACTTGCAAGTCTACGGGTGCCAAATGTCATTGCTTACGGCGTCTTACATCGTCGTTTTACTATTGAGTCGGTATCAGGGTACAGGCCGATCACATTGTACTTTAAATAACAATTGGTTTAAGGTAGTTAGTACAGTAGTAGTTACTTAATACAACACTACAGTACTATAATATTTATCCCATCACATTCACTTCGTGAACATTCACACGATGCACGGTAATGTAAAAACTATATTTTTGGTTAATGATTGTCGGATTTGGGAAAATACACAATATTACAAGAGACACACATAGTTACTAGATGCCTTGGTAGAAGGCTACTCTTGGTAGGAAACATAGGGTGTTCTAGGATAGTTCAAACAAACAAAAACTTTACAAAACTTATACATTACATCTTAAAAACATATTACAAACGCTTTAATACAAACTAAGACACTAATATACTTATGATCTCACCATCTTTAAAGCTGATACTCGCTTTCAAAATAACTTGTATTCTCAGGTCACCACTAGACAGGTACAGGTGCCATGCTTTTGAGAAGATGGAGTTAGTTGAAGACTCATCTTTTATTTTGATTGTATATTTTTGGTGTCTATAACTTTGACAGAACACACATGTATGAAATTATATTATTAATGTAATGGATGATGTTGTTGCTTGTTTACTACTATTAATTGTTGTGATAATATACATGACGTCCTCCGCCCCAAAATGTTTCCGCCATTCATGGTTTTGGAGTGTGACAATGTAGGGCTATCCTACCTTGAATCTCATTTCGGGCCACTCTACGGACCAAGATTGGCGAGATTCTGTCTGTTGAGCCCCCATTGCTCAGGTCATAAAACCTTCGGTCACCATTAAATGGCATGGGCTGATCTTGTCCTTGGCTCCATGTTTCCAAGCATTCTACCCACTCAGGCGTCGGGTCATGAAATGTCGGACGAGGGTTAGGAACTAGAAAGGGAGCTACCTGGGGTAGGTTCTCAACCTCGGGTTCGGAGTTAGCATCGTCCGAAAGGTATTCATCATGGTGATCATTCACAGGGATAGGATGATCATTATTTGGTTCTTCTTCAAACCATCCAGCAATGACTTCGTTCGGAAGATACTGGTTGTCGTGGGGATGGAGTCCAGCCATGTTATCTATGCGAGAACTGGGGGAAGAAAATAATTATTAGATGAACTATCTAGATAATTATTTAGAAAATCTTCATTAGTTACATCGCTATTTGTGAAGTGCATACCAATTATATGTAATCGAAACAGGACAGGCCTTCGAATAAGTGACCTTAACTCCAAATTCACATAGAATAGGGGTAAAGAAATTTTTTCATTGATTCTAAGTCTATAACATCCTAATTACATATAGCCTTAGTGTATCCACTTTGCAACTATCAAATTTGTAATGAAGATCCCGTTTTAGTTCTCAAGTATAAAGTACTTATTGTAACACCAAATACTCCTATAGTATTTTAAGTTTAATCTTATGTTCTACTGTTCTCATTGTGGTATTGTTGGTAAGATTTTAGACTTGTTGCAACCACATAACTACACTTAGGCACATGCTAGTCAACCCTCAGCTAATATAGTTGATCAGGCTATATCTTCCCAGTTTTGACTATATGTCTCTAAGTCCACCTGTGTTGTCCAACAATCGTAATTCTTTTGTGCTGTCCTAGTGACACTGATTTTAGTATGAATGCAGGCATGTATACTAAATTAAATATTTTACTATTTAAAGTATAAACTCTTGGTTAGAGTATTTTTAATCCCTATGTATTTATATTTAGTATATATTTTGTGGGTTGATATACTTAATTCACTATAAACAATGCTCTGATACCAATCTATCACACCCCAAAACCATGAACGGCGGAAACGTTCTGGTGCGGAGGATGTCATGTACAGTATCACAACAATGAAAAGTAGTAAACAAGCAACAACATCATCCATTGCATTAATAATATAATTTTAATACAAGTGTTCTGTCAAATTATAATAGACACTAAAGTATAATCAAAATGAAAGATGAGTCTTGAACGAGCTTCATCTTCTCTAAACCTTGCATCAGTACCTGTCTATCGTTGACCTGAGGATACAAGTTATTTTGAAAGAGTGTATCAGCTTTAAAGCTGGTGAGATCATAAGTATTAATTTTTCTTAATTTGTAAAAGTTGTAATGAAAGACATGGAAATGTTTGTAGAACGACTACAAATGTTTGAAAAACCCTAGAAATCCCTATTATTCCTATTATTATAAAAGGCGGTCTTCTACCAAGACCTAACTGCTCTGAATGTAGCTTTCTACCAAGGCCTAACTGCTCTGAATGTAGCCTTCTACGAATGCCTAACAGCTCTGAATGTAGCCTTCTACCAAGACCTTACTGCTCTGAATGTAGCCTTCTACAAAGACCCGACTGTGCTACTATTATTATTATAAGAAATTGTATCCTTTTGTACTAGGATACTCAAATATAATTCACCTCATCGATTATGTGAATGAGTTACAAGATAAAGATAATAATATAAATAACCTAAGTATTACCCTTTGGTACTAGCGTAACTAACAGTGTTAACTAAAGACATCTGTAGATGTACATTTACCTCTGTTGCTAACAGCTTGGTATAGGAATAGTTAGCATCTTAAAGTATACGTGTAATGGTATCAATCGTTGACATCCATGGATGTGCTTTTACCTTTGTAGCTAACAGAGATTCTAGGAATGGCTAATCCCGCAACATATCCTTTGGTACTAGGATATTAAATCCAATCTATCTCGTTGATTATGTGCTTGTATCACAAGGTAACGATAAGAATGAGGATTATATAACATAATCTATACATATAAAATGTATTAATAACTGATCATATATTATCTATGTAAACGTACTCATGTAAATGTAATCGTGTAAATGTACTCCTGTAAATGTAATCATGTAAATGTACTCATGTAAATGTAATCATGTAAATGTACTCATATAAATGTAATCATGTAAATGTACTCATGTAAATGTATAGTAATATACTGAAACGTTCTGCGTGTACTAGCTTTAACGTGTGTTCTCTCTCTATCTAGCAAGTATTGACTCATGAATGAACTGACTCATTGTATGATATCATGTTCTAGTAATAGTTCTAGTATCTTCCTGAACTACCCCTATGGTAACTTACTAGTAATGTAACTGGTACGTATGAACATGGATGTATACCCTTGCTACCCAAGCGTATTGAATGAATTTGATGAACCTTTATGACTATATATGTACAGATGATATATAACTAATATTTAAACGACCTTCAAACGGGTACCCGATATCCCACCAGACCACATCTTAAGCGCGAAAAGGAAATAGGGTGGATAGCCTTCCTAAGTTCTTTAAACATTTGTTATATAACTATACATATATAGGCGTGCAATTGAAAATATAAAAGCATAAAATAAGTTTTGTAAAACCTTTTGAACATGATTTCTATCTAAGAAAAGATCGACTTGATGTCAATATATAAAACAAGTTGAAAGCATGGGTTTGATAAAACAGTTCAAGTATAAAGAAACATTTGTTTGAAACACAATTGTAAATGTGTTTGAAATGAAACATACAGAGTATAATAAAGAGTTTTAAGCATAAAAAAACATTTATGAAAATCATTTGAAGAAATCTGTTTGGTAAAACGGCTAATGAGTAGTAAATCATTTGAATGCTGCTTATTAATCAAATTTGATTGATATAATAACTAGCATGATTCTACTTGTATCCCCCCATAAAACATTTAAAAACATTTAAAACACTAATTAAGGGGTATGAACTCACCTATTGTGAGTGGTACGGATGAACTGAAGATGTAGGATTGCTAGGTGTCAAGTGAAGTCTTGAACACACTCTATGATCCAAGTTAACATATAATATCACATATATGTATCAAATTAGTCTATAAACAACTAATAAACAAGTCAAGACACCCTAGGACATGCTAAACACCATTAACAAGCGTTATTAGCCTCTAGGATTGCGTCTAAGTGTTGTAGGGAAAAGCTATTGTGTGTAGGGTTCAAGGAAAACTCCATAATGGAGTTCACGACGCTAATGTCACTAACAAATGAGTTTACGGTCGTAAACTCATGAGTTTATGGCCGTAAGCTCATACTTACATGTCCAATTGATGTTTGAGGCTCTATAAGACCCCTAATAAGCATTTGCACTTAATGGCATGGTCTTTGGAAGAATTTAGGAAATTATATAACTCCTTTTAGGAGTTCACGGCCCTGGGACCAAACCCCTTGGAGGTTACGGCCGTAATCTCCCTTGGAAGGGTGTTTTTGGTGATTTCAAGTCCTAAATTCAACTATGAACTAATCTAGAATAATGTCCAAGGCTTTAGGGGATTTTAAACCACACTTTGGCCCTTTTGTTTGGAGTTCATGGCCCTGGAACTTCTTGGGCCGTGAACACCTTACTCTTGGTGTTCTAAGGGTGTTTTCTAGTCCTAAACATATTAGGGTACAAGTCTAAACTAGTTTCATTACAAGAGGAAGGGACTTGGGCATCATTTGACACCTAAAGAAGGGTTTATGGTCCAAGATGTTATTGGGCCGTAAACTCTGATATCTTGATGTTTTCCTATGATTTCTAGTGTATTAGACTTATAACAAGCTCTATAACACAAATAGATAGAAGTACTCACTTTCCGGGATGAAAGTCTGAAGATCCTTGAGAGAGAATTCGGCTTTTCTCTTGTTGGAAATGTAACTAATGAATAAATATGGCTCAGAATCCTATATATACTCCTGGGATTTTTGGCAGAAAAATATTTTATTCACAAAATGAACTCTAATATCATAGAGTTTTAAAATAACACGGTTGCACAAAACCCTAGTGCATCCTCTCTCCTGATATCCCTTAAGTGTAAACCTGAAACACTCAAACTTATACTAAAAGTCTAGAAATATACTGCAACTGTTCTAACTTCTATTGACTTGATATTGTTGTACCGAATGGAAATTTCGTGTTGTCACAGTTAGCAGGTATCACGGGAATCCCGACAAGGCACACCGGACTGCGGTAAAGAATATTCTCAAGTACCTACGAAGCACTAAGGACTGGGTCCTTACCCTTGGTGGGAGTGATGACTTGAGAGTTGTAGGGTACAGTGATGCTAGTTTCGAGACTGACAGGGATAATTTCCACTCTCAGTCGGGCTGGGTCTTTAGCTTAAACGAAGGGTTAATTACTTGGAAAATTTCCAAGCAGGAGACTGTGGCTGATTCCACTTGTGAATCAGAGTATATAGTAGCAAGCGAGGCAACAAAGGAGGCTATATGGCTAAAGAACTTCATCGGAGACCTTGGAGTTGTACCAGCTATAAAGGAGCCAATGGAGATTTTCTGTGACAGCAATAGTACGGTTGCCTTAGCCAAGGAACCAAGAGATCATGGGAGATCCAGACACATTGACAAAAAATATCACTTCATCAGACATTAAATAGAAGAAGGAATCCTCGTGGCAAAGAGGGTATCATCGGATGAGAATACAACAGATCCCCTCACAATGGGACTGACTCGGGTTAAGCATCTCCAGCATGCTCGGATCATAGGGCTGAAGGATGATATTAGATTTACAAGTTAGATAATCTCGAAATTTGTAAAATGTAATTGACATTTAATGATAAATAAAAGTTGTTATTTATGAGTAAAGTGTTGCTATCACTTCACAGTCGGTCATATGTCGGAAGCAATTATGAATCAAGACTGTCATGATTGGTTGCAGAGGCCTTAGATGTTGGACATGGCTACAACAATCATGAGTGCTCATAAGTTCTGAGCATTAGACTCAACCCACACTCACTAGAATCACTTCATGGAATTTATCTCGTGAGATGGTAATATCATATAAGTCTTCAAACCTAGAGATATGATTTGTTACCTATGATTTGGTTATGCATTGACTGTACGAAAACACAATGGTAACTCGATGTTATAACATGTACCTTTGTGTGTAATTCAATAAGTAATAGAGCAAACATATGAGTCAAAGTTTATCTATTCCATCTAGGATTAGAAGCGATATTTGGGCCCCTCCATGATTTTGTTTTGACCTATGTACCGGGCCCAGTCAGAACTAAATTGACGTGTTCAGTTAAGTTCTATGTCAAACAAATCGGAAATCGGGAGACAAATGCTGGACAATAATTAAGACCATGTTCCATGTATTTGTCCGACTGATATCTAGAACAGAGGATTATATGATCACTTATCTAAAATGGCGCGTTCTAGTTCAACAGAGTTTAAAGAGCTACGATTGCCGATCGGTTCCTGAAGTCATACTTACAACTATAGTTACTAGACTTATCCAAGTGGGAGACTGTTGGATATAGTGTCTAAGTCCATAACTATATTTGGTATGTACTTCACCTGACCCGGTATGGTCCATTTGGGTTGCACTTTACCCGAACAATTTATGGACAATCTTTGGAGAATAGTATAAGTTATGATTTATTAATATATTATAAATTCTAATATATTAATATAAGATCATATTATTTAATTAGTATTGATCTATAATTAATCTAGGATTAATTTAGAGATTAAAAGTATTACTAATTAAATATGGGCTCTTATATTTATATAGTGTGGGCTAATGCTTATTTGGAATGGGCTAGGCTTGCATGGAAAGTCCATGGATACTCAATGGAGCTTTAACCCATGGATCTCATGGAAATGAAGAGACATGGGTATTAGGGTTTACATGGATGTAACCCTAATCCACCACATTATATAAAGAAGGCCTTGGTTCCTAAAATCACACTAGTTGTGGTGACTGAAGTAGAGGGCCAATTTCAAGATAGTTGTGACTGTTCTCCGAAGGTTCCAAAGTTTGTGGTGATTTGTGATTTCCATTTGAGGCATCCACACTGTTGGTGCTAGGATCTAAAACTCCAAGAAATCAACTACAACTACAAGGTAAGTAATTCTACTAGCTTTATTTGATTCAAGTTCCCCATGCCATGCTAGATAGGATAAGAACCTTGGAAAATAATTATTTGCATGTATCTTAGTCAAACATAGATCCAAGGTTTATTAGGGTTGTATGTATACTTAGGAAGTGTTAGAATGCTCAAAACCCATCAAAAACCATTCTGGTTACCATTTTACTAAAGGAAACAAGGGTTTAATCCATTTTATTAAACCAATATAACTTAAAGGACATTTAGTGGTTCATTCGATAATACTTTAGTTTGTACATCAGGGATATATATAAATAATATCAGGTAGGAAGTTGCATGTGTGCTCTCCGCCTTACTTCCTGTTTCTTGTTTGGTTGTGGGCTTAGGGAAAATTCATACAATTAACAATATGTTCGATATTAGATTATATATAGCTTGTATAATCTAATTAACTATAGAAGGAAGTATTATGGTTACCATTTTTACTAAAATAAATAATGGTTTTCTTAAAGTTTGTTTTCATCCAATATAAAGGAACTATTATAGTTAACTCCGTGGGTACCAAGTGAATACGCCAAGGTTATATACAACGATGATCTAAGAAACAATGGGATGTGTGTCTTTCGCCTCATTCCTTGTTCCTTGTTTGGTTGTGGGCTTAGGGCAGATACACACAATCGATTGTTTGCTTACTCTAGGTTTTATATAACTTGTATCCACTTAGTACTCATAGAATGGATTGTATAGTCATTTTTACTTATCTTTCATCAAAGCAGGAAATGTAGGATTTTCTGGAGGAACAGGCAAACTTTTTCTAAAAAGAACTTACAAATTACTTACATCACTAAAATCTTATGAACTCACCAGCTTAAATGCTGATCTAGACTCTTTCAAATTAAGTTGTATTCTCAAGAAACTAGTAGACAGGTACGAGCGTTGGGATTCAAAAGATGAAGTATAGTAGCTTCATATCTTGTTTTATTATTTACTTTTGGATTCAATCTTTTGTGAATCACTACTTGTAAACACTTTAATATTAATACAATGGTTTTTTATTACTATTATTACTATGATACATGTGTTGTGATACTAAACATGACGTCCTCTACCCCTGAACGTTTTCGTTGTTCCGGTTTGGGGGTATGACAGTAAGTCCCCAAAAACGCTTGATGCATCAATCAGATCCACTTGATGGTGCGGAATACCAATCAACTGGATGACGCAAGATGAAAATGAAGAAGAAGAAGAAGAAGAACTAGATAAAACTTCAATGTATTGATGATATCAATGATAATCCTTACACAAGATTCACACATACTAGTTCTCTCTCTAACTTTCTCTCTCTAGCACATGCTCCACTGAACAATGGCTTCCCTTTTTACTCCCTTGATCGAAAACACCCCTCTTGTCTAATAATTCTCAACATTAACTCCTCAACCTTACATCTATATATACCTATGGACTACACCGAATCCCAAAACGTAAAGGCTAGACTGAAAACACATGCGTTTTTGGTCCAAGCTATAAATAAACCAACAATATTTTCGTCCCAAGACTAAAAAAAATAAATGCTTAGAAAAGCAAAGTATAAACCATATTTTTGACCCAACGATTATAACCGGTTTAAGTAAAAAAATGCGATTGAAACTCTTCATACGTTGGTTCCTACACTAAAAAACCTTTGGGATTTTTTGCAACTCCTATCACATTGAGGAAGGTATCCTTGTGAACCAGTATAATCTAGTTGTCTGTGATCTTCATTTTAAGAATATCTTTGTCAATCTTCACTTGTTCAAAAGCATTTTGAACAAGTTTAAAAGCAAAATTTGGGTTAGGGTTTTTGGTGAGATGAATGTCGATAGGATAGAGGGAGATGAACTCGATCATGATCAGTACAGATTCAGAACTCGATCATGATTAGATGAACTCGATCATGAGGGAGATGAATGCCGACGGGTTAGGGACTAGGTTGTTTCTTTGGGAATAAATTCAGTGGATGAGGTAGAAGCGGAACCATTTGACGATTTCTTCTTGGTTGCCGGTTTGGAAGTTTTCGAAGCAGTTTCAGAAGGAGTGGAAGCCATTGGAGATATTTTTGAAAAGCTTTGAGAAAATGAGTATAGAAGAAAAAGTTATAGGAAGATGATAGCCAAACAGAGAAACAAATTATTATCGAGGTACTGCCAACATGATGGGTGATCTCCAAGTCATCAGAGGAATCAAGAAACTTAAAAACAACAACTACAAAACGTTGTTAGCATGTATAAGTCCTACTTACAAGGACAAGATCTATAGGAGGTCATTGGCGGATGTGAAACTATGCCGCCAGAAGAAGATGTTAATGGCACTCTACGAAAATGGAAAATCAAAGCAGGTAAAGCAATGTTTGCCTCGAAGACCACAGTCGAAGAAAAGATGTTGAAGCATATTCAAGAGAAGAACACGTTGAAAGAAGCTTGGGACACGTTTGTGATGCTTTTCACAAAGAATAATGATATGAGACTAAAACTTTTAGAGAACGAGCTATTATTAATCTCAAAAAGTGACATGATGATTCCTTAATATTTCCACAAGGTAAAGTCAATATGTCAAGAAATTACTGAAGTAGATTCGCAATTTGTCATTACAGAAGCTCAAATGATGAGGATCATCATGCAAGGACTGAGGCCAAAATATAGAAGCTTGGTTACTACTATACAAGGATGGCCTGTTCAACCATCACTTATAGATTTTTAGAATTTGTTGGCCATCCAAGAAGCTATGGCTAAGCAAATGGGAGGCATCACACTGAAGAGTGAAAAGGAAGCGCTGTAAACAAGTAAAATTCGGAGGTATTTAAAGACACCTTCTAAAGAAGGATACAGAAATGTGAGAAGGGGAAGAGTCGGCAAGGAAGCTCACAACCATGGACATCTTAAAAGACCGACAATAAGAGTTCTCGGGGAAGGAGTTTCGAAGGAAACTGCAACAATTGTGGAATGTGGGGCCACATGTCCAATAATTTATGCTCAAATAAAAAGTCTATGGAAGGCAATGTCGTAATTTCCAAAAAGGAAATAGAGGATGAATGGGATGCTGAGGCATTATGTTCCATAAAAGAAAATGAGTTGGAACTCATGGCAATAATGGGAGAGAGTGTCAATTATGAGAATGACTGTATCATTGATTTAGGGTGCTTTTATCACATGATTGGCGATCAGAACAAAATACAAGACGTGAAGGAATACAAAGGGCATCGCATGGTACTAACAACCAACAATGCACGAATTCCTATTACTTAGATTGGAAAAACAATGATCACTCCTGGTAATAAATCTTTCATGGTGTCACTACATAATGTTTATCATGTACCGGGTATGAAGAAGAACTTGTTGTCAATATCGCAATCAACAACATCATGCAACTACGTCTTATTTCGCCCAAAAGATGTGAAAGTCTATCAAGATCTTAAAATCTTAGAAAAGCCAACAATGGAAGGACGGAGTGCGGAGTTCGTCTATGTGCTCTATGTAGAGTCTTATCATAACAATGCATAATAGTAAAACAAGCAAGAACATCCATTGGATTAATAGAATAGTTAAATACACATGTGTTCTTTTATAAGGTTTAAATGACACCAAAAATGTATAAACAAAATAATGACGAGTCTTGAATCCACTCCGTCCATCAAAAGTTGCATGGGTGTACCTGCCTTACTGTTTCTCTGAGAATACAATTTATTTTGAAAGAGAGTATCAGCATAAATGCGGGTGAGTTCATAAGTGTTTAGTCTCATTTAGTAATAAGAATCTCTAAATGTTTGTATTAAAACCTTAAAAAGATTGTAAAGTTTTCCCAGAAAATCCTATATTTCCTGCTTAAAATGATTGTAGCCTTCTACCCGAGGCCCGACTGTTTTGCATCATTTGTTCTCGTGTGAAAATGTAATGTTTGCAGATGTACTTGAAATAGTATGGAAGACATATTAATACTTTATATATGCATAATGGTATGTTTTCTCCCATTTTATTACTATCATATATTTGGAAAAATGAAATGTTTTATCTCTGTAGTGACACTACAGTATATGAAATGATAGAACTGAAGACTCTTAGGGGCTGTTTGGTAGCCTCTTATTGGACAAATTAAGAGGCAAGCTCTTAATTTTTCAGATTAAGAGTGTTTGGTAGCATAGGAATAAAAGCCTCTTAATTTTGTAAAAGCCTCTTAAACTTTCAGACTTGGGCTTGTATCTAAAAAAAAAAGAACGCGTCCTTCCCTCTTTTACCCTCTTACGGATTCCAAAACCACACACCCGCCTTCACCTTTAGATCGCCTCTTCTATCTCTTCCCTCCTCCAACCATCTCGGGCATCGATCGCTTCTTCTACCTCCTCCGGTCGCAGACCTCCCTAAATCGACTACCCTCATGACTTCCGATGCTAAGATCTGACAACATTGACCCTTCTCCGACAACATTCACCACCTCCGACAGCCTCCGCTAGCACCAACAGCGACGACGGCCTCATGTTGTAGGTAAGTTTTTTTCCCCTGAATAGAGATTCTCTTTAACTAGATCGAATGTTCTTCTTCTTTTCCCTTGAAAACCGATTCGTATAATCGAAATCGATTGACAGCCTCATCAGTCCTCGATTTTTTATTTTATTTGTATATCTGTTATTGAGTTTTCTAAGATCGATTTTCTGAATTGAAATTGATTTCTCCATAACCATAGGTTCCCAACTCTACCCAAGTAGTTTCAAGAACATCACAAACTATTACAGCCTGATCACCACCAACCACTTTACTTGGGACATTATGATACATTGCTCCATGTGAAGATTTATTATATAAATTTATTTTTGATTGAAATCTTGTTTATATTCATTTAATTTGGTTATTTATTTATGTTGCAAAATATACGTTACAAGCTTGAAAAGAATGGAGTTTGATGTGTATAATTATGTTGGTGTGTTGCGGGAACACATAACCAGAGGAGGCTGAAAAGATTGTAGATGGTCAAGTTTTTTGTTGATTTCACATTCAAACCCCGTGGGTTTGTAAATAAGGAGAGGGTGATGTGGACAAAGAACTCACGTAATGATTAAATTTAACATATTTATTAATTTTGATGCTCTTTTGGTTAATATTGATTTTGTTTTAATGAATTTTGATGTTGTTTATATGATTTTTGGTGGAATTGATGGTTATAGTTGTAATTGAAAAAAAACAATAGAGAAGGGTAAAATGGTCATTTTTGTTATTCAGCATAAAAATTCAGAAGTTCCAACCAAACAACATCTTAAAATTAAGATCTTAAAAATTCAGAGCCTCTTAGAAATTCAGACCACTTAAAAATTCAGATCTTAAAACTTCAAACCCTGCCAAAAAGCCCCTTAGTTGTATTACATGTACTATACTCCTTAGAGAGTCTTATTGCTTTAAATTCTGATTTGTTTAATTAAGAGGGTTTATGTGAATTTCTTGTAGCCATACTGATTGACGGCTAAATACCTGACGACCTTCTGGCATCATAAAATAGTGAGGTGACATTTTGTCACCCATTGGCCTTACCGGCTGGGACTGTAGCTAGCTGTCGGGGTGTGGGAGTGTCTGTCCCGTATAGATCTATACACATAATGCCCGCTCTCCTTCCCGGAGACTCTGATTACAGAGATGATACAACAATGTATTGTTGTAACAAGAAGTAGTATTTCACATTATAGTTATTGTATTCTTACTATACTAGTATGTATATGTATATGTATGTATTCCTTCCTATTCATGTATATGTATAAGTTCTCTTCCATTCATTGTATACGTAAATGTATGTGTATATGTTCGCTTCTGTTATTTGTATATAATCGATAAACTATATTCGTTATAGTTTACTATATGTTTGTTTGGTATCGACTTCTAGACAAGGCTCAATTGTTCAGCTTGAACAGTTGAGTTAAGTAAAGCTTTTAAAGATAAAACTTTATATTCTATTACGTTAGCGTATCCTATTCTAAGCCCAGAACCAAACAAGGAACATAAATCAAGGTTATCCACAATAGTCCTAAGTCCATTAAGGCATACTTATCCACTAATACATAACTGAATATGGTTTTGAAAGTAAAAGAGTTTGACAAAATTATAAAGCAGTTTAGAAAGGGTTTTATAAAGAAGTCTAAAAATGTTTGAAAAGCAGTTTGGAAGTAGTTAGAAACAAGATGTTTAGCAACTATATAAATATTCATCCTAACACAATTTCAATCGTGTTCACTTGTACTCCCCCCCCCCCTCCTCTTTCAAGCATTTAAAATAGTTTAAAAGGTTGATTGCAGGGGTACGAACTCACCTGTTGTGAGTTGTTTGAATAAATGATTGGGAAAGGATGCTGAATGCTAAGTGAAATCTCTGGCGCAAGCAGATCCTAATAAGCATAAATTGTACATATATGTATATAATTAGTGTTTATAAAACTAATCATTATAGGGAATCACTTTAGGGACTAGGAAACACTTATTTTGAAGGGTTACAATTACATATGATTGCACATAAGGGGATTTTAGCCTCATAAATGGAGTGTAAGGCCAGAGTGCATCAATTTTGTGTGTGTGCGACCCAAGTGGGTGTGCGGTCGCACACTCCCTATGAAACATGGTAAAGTGTGTCTTAAGGTCTTGGCAATCATCTAGGAAGTGTGTTTAGCCATAGTTTATCCTGGAGGGTGTTTGTTACCATTTCGGGCCCTAAAAGAGTGTGTACGACCATATAATTGGGTGTACGGCCGTACACCCTTGATGAATTTGTAATGTTGGTCAAAAGTGTGTTTCAAGGCCTTATCTCTCATCATCTAAGTGTTCTTGGACATGTCTTTGCATAGAATGTGAGTTTTGAGGCTAATATGCACCAAACAAAGGGGTGTACGGCTACATGGGATGGAGTACTTACAATATAGAAGCCTTTAGAGGTGTTTGGGGTCCAAGAACTCAGTAGGTGTTCTTGCTGAAACTAAAGAACACTTGAAGATCTACCAAAAATGGAGTAATTTCATGGATGAAATCAGTGATTCATACCAGAAAAAGGAACAATCAACCAATCAATGGAAGAATTACATACAATTTTGGAGATCTAAGTGCATAATTGGATGATAGTTGAGAGCATACACAAGTTCTTGGCTAAGGGAGGTGAAAAGGGTTGAACGGAGACTAAGCCCCCATTTATAGACCACAGAGTATGGCCATAGAGATTTTCTTTGATAGTGAAAGCGCAGTTGCCTTAGCAAAGGAACCAAGGGATCATGGGAGATCCAGACACATTGACAGAAATATATCATTTCATCAGACATCGTATAGAAGAAGGACTCCTCGTGGCAAAGAGGGTATCATCAGATGAGAACCCGGCGGATCCCCTCATGAAGGGACTGGGTAGGGTTAAGCATCTCCAGCATGCTAGGAGCGTAGGGCTGAAGGATGATATAAGTTTTAGTAGTTAGATAATTCTGAAATATGTAAAATATATTTGACATTTGATGATGAATAAAAGTTGTGTTTATTCATGAGTAAAGTGTTGCTATCTTTTGTCAATCGTTTACTATTATTTCTTTTGCATGTTTTGACTTCCCGAATATTTATGTTGTGTTTTTACATATTATTCAAATTATCCACAGTCGGTCATATGTCGGGAGTATATATGAATTAAGACTGTCATGAGTTAGTTGTAGAGGTCTAAGGGGTTGGATATGGCCTCAACACTCATCAGTGCTCATAAGTTCTGAGTATTAGATTCAACCCACACTCGCTGGTATTACTTCATGGATTTTATCTTGAGTGATCGCGAGACGGTAATATCATATAAGTCTTCAATCCTAGAGATATGACTTGTTAACTATGAGTTAGTTATGCATTGATCGTGCGAAAACGCATTGGTAACTCGATGTTATAAAACGTGCGTTTGTGTGTAATTTAACAAGTAGTAGAGCAAGCATATGAGTCAAAGTTTATCTATTCCTTCTTGGATTAGAAGCTGATATCTGGGCTCCTCGATGATTTTTTTTTGACCTATGTACCAGGCCCGGTCAGAACTAAGTTGATGTGTTCAATTAAGTTCTATGTCAAACAAATCGGAAATCGGGAAACTAACTGCTCGACAATAAGCAAGACCATGTTCCATGTGTTTGTCCGGTTGATATCTGGAATAGAGGATTATGTGATCCCTTATCTGAAATGGTGTACCATCATCTTCTCAGTTCCGAGAAACCTTGAAAAGAGCTACGATTGTCGATCGGCTCCGGAAGTCATACTTAGAGTAATAATTATTAGACTTATCTAAGTGGGAGACTGTTGGATAAGGTGTCTAAGTCCATAACTATTTCTAGTATGTACTTGACCCAACCCGACATGGTCCATTTGGGTAGCATGGCACCATGTAATTGGATAGACTAAATAAGAGAAATAACACTTGTGGTTTATTAATATATTATAAGTTCTAATATATTAATAATATTATTTAATTAGTTTTATCAAGAATTAATTTTAGAATTAATTAATTGATTAAAAGATGACTAATTAAATATATGGGTTGATTATGTAAATCATCCATAACTTATATAGTGGGCTAAGACGCTCAATGAATAATCGAGTTGGGTTGAACCCATTGGATGCTCCATGGGAGTTACAAACTCGTGGGTCATGGAAATGAAGAGTCATGACACATTAGGGTTTACATGGTGTAACCCTAAATGTGTCAACACTATATAAAGCTCATGTTTCTCCCAAAATCGACTACACGTGCATGCTTGAGGGCTAGAGCCGATTTTTAGAGTGTTATACTTTCTCTCCAAGTTTACTCCATAGAATTTGGTGTTGTGTGAAGCATTTGAGGCATCACACTTGCGGTGCTAGGCTCACAAGGTTTCAAGGATCAAAATCAACAACAAGGTATGTAGTTCTATCTTTCATTTAAGTTAAAATTGTTCCCCATGTATGCTAGATAGGATCATAACCTTGGAAATCAACATTGCATGAGAATTGTACAAACATAGATCCAAGGTTATTAGGGTTGCATGTACACTTAGGAAGTGTTAGAATTCTCAAAAACCATCACCATTCCAGTATCTCTGGTTGTTGTAGTAAACCTGACAGTTTCTGGTGTTCGACCTTGACCTTAGCGCAAGTAAGACATTTACTCACGAAGGTAGCAATCTCTGCTTTCATGTTAGGCCACCAGTATAACTTTGTAAGATCTAGATACATCTTATCTGATCCTTGGAGGACGGAATATTGAGTGTTGTGCGCTTCGGTCATGATGGAGTCTCTAAATCCACCGTGTTTCGGTGTGTAGATTCGGTCCATGAGATATAAGGCTCCGCCACCCTTGACTTCCAAGTTCTTATCCATCCCTCTCAGGGATTCACCCGCCACGTTTTCGGGTTTCAAAGCTTAAAGTTGAGTCTCCTTAATTTGTGTGGACAAATGTGAATGGATAGTCATGCTCAATGATTTGACTCTACGATCAGAGTATTCTTTCTAACTTAGGGCGTCAGCTACTAGCTTGGCTTTACTGGGATGATCACGAAATTCTCATTCGTAATCATTGAGTTGCTCGACCCACTGTCGTTGTTTCATAATGAACTTCTTCTGATTGAATATATGTTGAAGGCTTTTGTGGTCTGTAAAGATGGTGCTTTTCGTACCATACAGGTAGTGTCTCCTGATCTTTAGGGCAAATATGACTAGTCCTAACTCAAGAACATAGTTGAGTCCTTTGTTGGATGCATCACAATAAACAACGAAGTCTTCTATCCCTTTGGGGAGGGATAGTATTGATGCGGTGCATAAGGCTCGCTTCAGCGTTTGAAATGCTTTTTCTTGCTTCTCTTCCCAGCCAAAGGCCATGCCCTTCTAGGTCAGTGTTGTAAGAGGCTTCGCAGTCCTTGAAAGGTTTTGTATGAATTTGCGATAGTTGCTAGCGTGGCCTAGAAATTGACGAATTTTATAGGCGTCTTCGGTGCTGACCAGTTCTCAATGCCTTTAATTTAGGAAGGGTCCACGTGGATTCCTTCTTCACTAACCACGTGACCTAAGAATTCGACTCTTCGGATCCAAAATTCGCATTTAGAGAAGTTTGCGTAGAGTTTCTCCGACCATAGTGTTTCTAAGGTTAGTCACAGATGCTTACTTTGCTCTTCCTTACTACGAGAGTAGATAAGTATGTCATCAATGAACATAATGACAAACTGATTCAAGTAAGGACGTCACACTCTATTCATTAAATCCATGAATACCGCGGGCGCATTAGTTAATCCAAATGGCATCATTACAAACTTGTAGTGCCCATAACGAGTTCAGAATGTTGTCTTCGGAACACCCTCTTCTAACACTCGTAATTGGTGATACTCAGATCTCAAATCAATCTTTAAAAAATAGCTCACCCCTTGCAGCTAGTCGAATAAATCGTCTACACGGGAAAGGGGGTAACGATTCTTGATGGTTAGTTTGGTCAGTTCTCTATAATCGATACACATTCTAAACGATCTGTCTTTCTTCTTCACGAACAAGAATGGCGCTCTCCAAGGTAAGAAGCTTGGTCTTATAAAGCCCTTGCTGATCAGTTCGTTAAGTTGACCGGATAGTTCCTGCACCTTAGCTGTTGCTACACGATAAATTTGGCTACGGGGGTAGCTCCTGCAACTAAGTAGATTCTAAATTCAACTTGACGTTGGGTCGTAACCCTGGTAGTTCCTTCGGAAATGTAACATCCCGAAACTCAGGTAAGCGTTATAACCCTTCTATTTCTGCAAGTTGTCAAGATAAGTACCTTATGTTGAATATTGGACTTATGAGTACGTTGGGTGTAATAAGGCGTACGTCGTGCGTACTCGCGCGCTTATTTTTGACACGGACTAGCCTGGGTACGCTGGGCTTACCCAGGGTTATGCTGGGCGTAATGTGCCCAGTTGCAAACCCAGAATATTGGCTTGTGCACTATAAAAGGAACGTTGATTCCTTTAGCCCAGCCACCATACCCCTTTGAGTGAGCCCTTAGAGTGTAGAAATTCGTGTTTTAGCTGGTGTGTGTGTGTGTTCTTGAGCTTGAAGGTACCATTTTGAGGTAAAGAAGGAGAAGATGAAGCCATTGTTGGAGCTAGAAGTGGAAGAGCAAGAGTAGATCCAAGTTCTTCAGTGGATGGAGATCCTATTTGAGGTAAAAAGCTAAAAGCTATCCTAATCCTTCAAGAGTTTTGCTTTTTGTACCCATTTTTGGGTTTTTGGTTCAAAGGTGGAGACTTTGTGTGCTAAGAGTCTCCATGAGCTTAGATCTGGCCTTTCCCAGTGTAATATGTGTTGAGGATTAATAAAAATCCAATCTTGGTCGTGGATACTGAGTCATGCATGAGTTAGGGTCTTAATGTGGAAAGAGGAAAGGTGTTTTGAGTGATTGACGATCTTTACAGCCATGCAAGGCTTAAAGGCTTCGACTTTATGGAGTAAGGCCCCTTAGGGAAGTCAGATCTGGAATATGAGTTATTGTCTTAACCGTTTAAGACTAAAATACTCAATATGGCTGAATGGGGATTTACGTTGGGCGTAATCCCAGTACGCACAGCGTAGGGGGTGGCACACCCCGATTCTGTGAAGGCACCGGGTACGCCTAGCGTACATGTTTGGTACGCATAGCGTAACCCAGAGGGTTGACTTTTAGGGTTTGGTCAACTTTAGGGTATTTGAGCCATGAGAGGGGTAAAATGGTATTTTACCCTTCTGAGAATGATAGGAAACGAAAGAGTCTAACCTTGGACAAATGTATTAATGAGAAGTGTTTGTTATGATTAGACGGAGGCTACATCCTATCTCACAGAGTCCAAGATTTCCGAGTTACTGAGTTACCCGAGGTGAGTCTTCTCACTATACTGTACCCGGAAAGGTAATTATGTGTGACCGGAAGGTCTTTTATGTTATGAAATGCATGTATTGTATGCTATGTGTTGCATATTTTGTATGCGTTATGTATGTGATATGTATGCTATGTATGATATGGGCCGGAAGGCATTATGACATGGACCGGAAGGTCAGGGAGTCATGGACCAGAAGGTCGGTATGAGTAGGACCGGAAGGTCTACTGGGACTGGGACGGAAGTCCACTGAGACACATGGACCGGAAGGTCATGTAGAGTATGGCCTGGAAAGGCGTATGTGTGTAAGTGGTATTTGGGGAACTCACTATGCATTTATACTTACAGTTGTTGTGTTATGTGTTTTTCAGGTACTAGCGAGGACCGTGGTAAGGCGCCGGCGTGACCCGTACACACAGAGAGAAGATTTGATTTGTGATCTTGGGATATGTTTTGAATTGATAACTATTGTGGAATACTTTTGAGAATGTTTTATATATGGAAAATTTGGTTGTTGAAAAATGAATAATTTGTTTTGAAAATGACATCATTACAAGAAAGATGTCGGGGAAGTCGCACACTACTGGGAGGTCCTTTAGGTCTTTTGTTTCTTGGATCACATCGACTATATGAGCAACGAATGCACGATATTCCTTTCGTAGGTACTTTCGGGCTTGCATGCTCGAGATTATAAAAAGATTCGTAATAGGTTTGTCGCCGTAGATCAACAAGGTTTCACTACTCGGTAGATTTAGATGGATTGCTTTCTCAAAACACTGAATAGAGGCATGATAGAGACTCAACCAGTACATTCCCTCAATAACGTCGAAACTCTTGATTAACACTGCTATGAGGTCCTAGCATAATAGTACAACCTATGTGTAACGCCCGTGTTTCTGGGCTTGCCATTTTTAGCAATGTAATAGTCTAGGTTAACCTTTGTAACCCCAATTTGAAATAATAAAATGTATTAATTGTGAATTATTTGAATTATGTTATTTATGTGTGTGTTTTCTTAATTATTATGATTTAATGAATTAAGAATAAAATAAGCGTCAAAATTAAAGTGTGAGATAAGCCCGACATCTTTGCATAAAGTTGTAGTGGTCGAAACAAGGATTCCGGAGATATAAGGAATGCCAAAATCCGAGTTATAACGAAGAAGTTATGACCTGTCGAAGTTTCGAGACAGAACCGGCACGACGCCGAGTGACGTAAAATATGAATTTAAGATAGAGCGATATTTAGCCTTAGCGATCTAAAGGAAAGTAGTAGATTTCGTTAAACCGAGAGCGTGCATAAAACGAACGCCAAAATCTGACTTCGTATGAGGATGTTATGATTTTTCTGAAGTTTCGACATGGCAGTATGCAGCCCGAATACTCGATTTGAGATCGAGCGGTTTTTAGTTGAAACAATCTAAATGAGAATCTAAGATCTCGTTGTTAATAACGAAACGATGAAAAGTTAGTCGAGCACGGACGTCGGACGAAGAAGTTATGAATTTATAATGAAGTTTTTCTGTCCCGGCCTCCTATAAATAAATAATAAAAATAAAGTCAAAGTTAGCCGACGGAGTCTAAACGAAAGTTGTAGAGCGTAGTCTCACCTATGCGTGGATATAAAGAACGTCGAAAACGGAGTTCGTATGAAGGAGATACGAATTTTTGAAGTTTATTGAATATTTAATATTTATTTTTAATTAAAACCTCCGATAATATCCGAAGGGGAGTCAGCCGGCCTATCCGAAGTACTCCCCGCGTACTGATGTACGCCCAGCATACAGCAAAGGATGACGAAACCAGCACTCGAGTACCTCCGATGACGTAAGTGCTTACGACCACCGAGGCGTACGCCCCGCGTAGCCTCGTACGCCTCACGTACGTGCGAGGGTTCAGCCTCTATAAAAGGGGATCTGAAGGCAGCCGAGTTTTCTTTCACAATTTCTTCCTTCTCTCTAGTCCTTTGCCTCGTTTTGCATGCCGTTTGTACCCTGAAGCCCCGGTATTATTCCCGAGCCCCGAAGCAAGATCCGAAGCCCCGAGGATCCCGAAGAGTGTTATTCCCGAGCCGAAGCCCTGCCCGCGAGGAGTCCGGTTTTTGTGAAGATCTTCCAGATCTACGGAGAGCCACTACTTCTTTAAGTCGTAGTGCTGTCGGATCATCTTCTGATCAAGTGAGTGTGTAGTTATTTTCTTTCCAACGCAATATTATGAAGTATTTAATATAAATTACGTGCTACGTGTAAATATTTTGTGGTTATATGTGTGAATGTATATTCACTCTCTTCTATCTCATAGATCTGCTATATTCTATATGAAATACGTGTTATGTGTGTATGCCTCTTATGTTACGTGGAATATGTATTGATTAAAGCATGCTATACAGGTTTTTAAACAATGTATAAAAATGTATATTTTTATCTACTAATATGTTGGGTAGAACATGGGTAGATAATTGGTGTGAAATAAACAGATGAGAGGCCTCGGTGTTATTGGTGTTATTCTAGTCATTCAGCAGAGTATGGATGACGACCACAGACTATTCTAAACTGTCTTGTGGAACACTAGCAGGCTCATTACCTGTAGGTGTTGTGAACGATGTGTTCACCGGTGTACTCTATCCCCCACATGCTTGCCTTTAGGATACTTATTGTTGAGGAAGCCCCTCTGCAGTAATGTCCGTCCCACTGAAAATCCTGAATTAGGTTCCTTATAATAGAAGTTATTTTAGAGACGTAAAGTGAGGATAACGGGAATGGGTAATCGGGTTTATTGTGGATTGTTGAAATTAAATATAATTATTGTGGGTTTGAAAACCTTATATGCTCACCAGGCTCCCAAGCGTAACCCACTCAGTTGATTTGATTTACAGGAAGTGGCACAAGAGCTTAAGATGGGCGATTTATCAAGTTGTTTTGTTTGCAAGCCTGTATATGTATATATTTGTTGAATGACTTGTAATGCTATCTGTTGGGCTGAAAAGAGTTTTGATGTTGCGTCTTTTGGGCTCGTTAGATTAGCCTTTTATTCTCCGGTTTGGGCCTGTCCAACCGAGAGCCTTTTATGTATTGTATATAAGTTAAATGCTTGCATGCATATTAGGTTAAGATTCTAGAGGTTATCGATACAGCGATTGATCAAGAGTATTATATTTTTCTGTAATCGTTCTTGTAATCTTCTAATCCTTTACAGTTGATGTTCTTAATCGAGCTCTTCTAAGGATTTTATTTAATCATTCGACACGTTTGATTCAAGCTGTTTGTTCTTATTATTGCGTTTTTAACTGTTTTATATTCATATACTTGTTCAAGATCTAATCGATCTTTGTAGATTAAAAGTTGTTTTTTTTTTAATCCCATCAATTGGTATCAGAGCAGGAGGCTGTGTAATCGATACACATCTTTTCTGTGAAAAAGATTTCCATTAGGGTTTTCCGCAATCATCGATATTTATTGAGCCGTCATCTTAATTGACGTATCTTAGTATTTATTGTTTTGCCCTAATCTACTTGATTACAAGTCTGATCTTTGAACAGGTTTTTACGATCATTATGGACGCAACACAATCAAACCCTATTAATATTTCCAACAGCATCGGTTCGACGACAAAGATTCCAATCTTGTACACCCATGACTATGAAGTATGGGCGCATCATTTCGAAGATTATGTGATTGGATCGGAGGACAATGGTTATCTCATATGGGAAGCCATCATCAGTGGACCGTTTTCTCATTCTACGTCGTCCAGAATCATTAAGACGCAAAAAGAGTACAATGATCTGCTCAAGGACGTGACGAATATCGCGCAAGATGAAAAAGACAAACTCCAGTGCAATATTAAGGCACTTAGGTTGATCAGATTCGCCCTTCAGTCCGACACATTCAGGCTGGTCAGCTCATGCACTACGGCGAAGGAAGTGTGGGATAGACTTCGCGAACTATATTCCACAGACGAAGATCTTGAACATTCCATCCAAACCTTACTTCTATCTGAATTTGGTGAATTCAGGCAAGGGGCCGAAGAAACTGTGACCCAGACGTTTGATCGCTTCAATCATCTTCTCAGCAAGATGATCAAACACGACATTGAAAGGAAGCTTATCGAACAAAAGGTTACTTTCTTGAACGGACTGCGATCTGAATGGAGAGCAGTTGTTTCCACAGTCAAAGCCCATGAACAGTTTAAATCATATTCTTTGGCGAAACTGGTGGGTATTCTAAAGTCCCAAGAGAAGATTGTGGTTCAAGAGAAGAATGTTGTCTCCAGTCTTGGTTCGTTGGCCCTCCTATCTAAAAGTAAAGCTGTGGTGGAGGATGAAGAGCTCAACTTGGATGAATATGACCTCTCAACTGAGGATTATGCCATGATGGTATCCAATCCTAAGAGGTTCATAAAGAAGAGATTCCCCAGCAACAAAAACCGAAACTGGCAGGGGAGTTACAGCTCAGAAAAAGCAAACAATGAACCGAAAGCTGAGGAGCCCAAAAAGGAACCGAAAGCAGATGGCGATTCCGGAGTAAGCTGTTTCTATTGTGGTGGCAAGAACCACTACGCTAAGGACTGTGTTCTTAAGAAAATGGCTGAAAAGGACAATGGAAATGATGAGGAAGCTGTGCTGCAGAAGAGATTGGATGAGTTAAGAAAGAAGAAGTCTACCGCTAACCCTTCTATTAATGCTCTTATTGTGCAGGGTTCGGTCAATGACGATGAGTTCGGTAGCACTGAAGTTTGGTCTACTGACTCAGAAGACGAAGAAGTGAGAAAGCCTACTCATGGAAAGGCATATGTGGCTAAGGAGGAAAGCAGTGGTGGAAAATGCTTCATGGTGACTGAGGTGTCTCAAATGAGGGGATACAACACCGATGGAGGAAGCAATGGACCGAAGGTGCAGGAGGATATGTGCTTTACGGCCAAACCACTCAGCCAGCAGTTCAATGAACTCGATGAACTGATAAAGAAGGTACAATCTGCTTTTATTTCATCTAAAGTACCACCATCCTCTTACGAGAAAGAACTAAAAAATATCAATACAAGAATTTCTCATTTAGATAGCAGCCTAACTCAAACTCGAGTCACCAATTCTAACCTGACTGATCAATTAAGTAGGGCGGCGTCGAAGAGTGAGGAGCGGCGAATGTGGATTGAGTTAAAAGAGTCGGAATTAATTAAAGTTAAAGACGAAAACATTTATTTGCAGAGAGACAATTTGAAATTGTTAAAACAACGAAATGTTTTTTGTTTAATAGCTAAACGTTTATATTCCAATATTACTCAACTTCACTTGGACTGTGAGATAGGTCAAAAGATCCATCGCATGATTTTGCCCTTTCTAGAATTAAGGAGGATGAAATCGATGCCGAAGCTTACAATTGTGAAAGTGTGATATCGTCTGATGATGTCAATCCAACCTATATGTATGGACTGGACAAAATTGAGTCCTTCATTAAGTCCAAAGACCACAAGGACATGCTCAAAAACCTTTTGGACGAAAATGACCGACTTAAACTGAGAACCGAAACCATGCAAAAATTTGACTCTCTTAACGCCAACGTAAGCTCAGAAAATAAAATCGATGTTGAAAATTCATCTGAGCTTAACGAGGACGAAAACATGAGTGAAATTTCTGTGGAGGATACGGTTGACTGCTCAGAATTTGTTAAAAGCGAAACTGAAAACCACAAAAACCTTATTTTTGAAAATTCTGTGGAATTCGCTAGATTGTCCCAACAAAAGTCCCCGAAATTAGTAGAAAAAGCTGTTGTGTATCAAAAGGTCAGGACCACTCCAAATCAAGTATACAAGGTGACTGGAGTAACCGAACATCAAACAGCTGAACTCACAGCTATTGTTAACAAAGACAATGCTGATGGTTGTGATGACTATTTCTGGGAAGCTCCTATTGATAATGGAAACGAAACCGTTGGTATTTCTGAAAGAACCTCCTGGGTGAAGAAAGGGAGGTACATACCTGAACCCTTGAACAAGCCTGATAATTTCAGTGAACCAAGTACAAGTGGTACCAAAGAAATTCCTCAAGAGGATGATTGTTTAGCAAAAGAAGACATTCCTTCAACACCTTCAGCTCGAAGCGAAACTTCATCAGATACTCCTTCCACTTCCTCAGGGCAAACTGAATCTTCTTCAGATATTCCATCTGTTCCATCTGCACAAAGAAAAACTCCTGAAGTTCAAAAGGAATCAATCAAAGTTACAGCAAAAACAAGAGCGAACGTTCATCAATAACCTAAGCAGATGAGGGATAAGAAGATAGAGAGGAACCAAAGATACAGGAAAAATCTTTCTGAAAGGAAACAATTATGGCACTCCCAGAACGCATACTATACACACAAGGACAAGAATCTGAAGTATGAAAACAATCCTGTACGAAAGCCTGAAAGTTCCACTAACCGAAAGCCAAGGTTCGGTTCGCAAGAAGATACTAACCGAAAGCCAAGGTTCGGTTCACAAGAAGATACCAACCGAAAGCCAAGGTTCGGTTCTGAAAAGGACTTCGACCGAAACCAAAGGTTCGGTTCCAAGAACAACACCAACCGAACACAGAGGTTCGGCTCCAAAATGAAAAAGGAACAAGTCTCAAAGGTTAACCCCACCAACGATCAAAAGCAAAAGGGTCACCTAGAGTCATCAGCAAGGAAGACATCTCAATCCAAATCCAAATCCTCTCTTCCTAATTCTTCTCGTTCTTTTACTTCCACTCATTCATCTCCATCTAGTTCCAAAACTAATCCCGCTTGCCCTCAAAAACCTCATTCTTCAGCTGAACAGAAGGGAAAGCAAAAGGTCGATGAATCCAAACCTGAGTCCAAAACGAACATCCCTAATGTTCATAAAATAAAAGTCTTTACCATTAAAAAGAAAGATGAAACAACTCTAATAAAACGAACATATCTAGTTGACATCTCTCTTACTATTCCTGTTCCCATGAAAAGCTCACATGGACCCAAGAAACTTTGGGTTCCTAAATCTGCTTAATTTTTGCAGGTTATAAGTGACGAGCAGTTTGACGAAGAATGGTACATCGACAGTGGCTGCTCGCGTCACATGACAGGGAGGAAAGAGGAGCTTAGGGAATACAGATCCCTTGCAAATGGTGGCAACGTTAAGTTTGGAAATAACTCTTTCGGCACCATAAAGGGATATGGGATGATAACGAATGGTGATTTTACCATAAGGAAGGTGGCCTATGTGGAAGGACTTCAACACAACCTCATCAGTGTATCTCAACTTGTCGGAGGTACAGGTCTCAAAGTTTCATTCGATGATGAAGGTTCTGAAATCATAGAGAAAAAGACAAAGAAAGTGATTCTGAAGTCAGATCGAAAGGGTGAAATGTTTCCTCTAAACATGAAACCCATCAAAGGAAACCCAGCCATATGTCTACTATCAAAAGCTCAATCCGACGAAAGCTAGTTGTGGCACCGAAGACTCTCTCATCTCAATTTCAAAGATATCAATCGACTTGTCACTGGAGGTCACGTTAGGGGTCTTCCATTGCTCAAGTTTGACAGAGAGCATTTATGTGCTGCATGCGAAATGGGAAAGCAGAGTCGTCAAAGTCACCCATCCGTAATTAACACAAAAGTTGTTGAACCACTCGAATTGCTTCATATCGATTTGTGTGGTCCTTCATCTATTGAAAGCATCGGTGGTAGCAAGTACATTCTTGTTATCGTTGATGACTTCTCTCGATTTACATGGGTGTTCTTTCTAAAGCTCAAATCTGAAGCGACTCAAAAGCTGAAAGTGTTTATCAAGAAAATTGAAGTCCAGCTCAAGAAGGTCGTTCGCAACATCAGGAGCGACAATGGTCTCGAATTCAAGAACAGGGAGTTTGAAGAGTTTCTTGCAGAAAAGGGAATTAGCCATAATTTCTCAGCTCCCTACACACCACAGCAGAACGGGATAGTCGAAAGATGAAACCGATCTCTGTGTGAAGCTGCCCGAACTATGTTAAGTTTCGCTTCCTTACCTCTTTATTTTTGGGCTGACGCTATTTCTGCTGCTTGTTATACACAAAACAGGTCCTATCTCAACAAGCGATTCACGCTCACACCATATGAGATATTAAACAACAGAAAGCCCAATGTGAAATTTTTCCACGTTTTTGGCTCAAGGTGTTTCATCTTTAACTCTAAAGAACACCGCAACAAGTTTGATGTCAAAGCCGACGAGGGAATCTTTCTGGGTTACTCTCTCACATCCAAGGCGTACAGGGTCCTAAACAAACGATCAAGAAGGATTGAAGAGACATACTATGTGACCTTCGACGACAACTACGTCAAGAAGCTACAGGCCATAGATGACACTGCCGGGGAAATATTTCCTCAAACTGGCCAAGTCACAGTCTCAATCGCCAATTTGTATGAGAAATTTCTGGAACTCTTTGATGAACCGGAAAAAGCTTCTCTCTCAGAAGCAGGTGCAGCTGACAACAAAATTGATCATATGAAACAAATTGTCGAAGATGCTGCGAAAAGAATGCATGAAGGAGAATCGCTCACTGATGAATCTCCAACCAACACTGCTTCTGTCGAGGGGGTGACAAGTTCTCATGACGAGGGGGAGCTAAGCTCACAAGTCCAGGGGGAGCAAAGCTCTGCCACTTCACCTGAAGGTCCTTCACCAACCGAAGGTACCTCTCCAACCGAAGGTGCCCCTCCAAACGAAGGTGCTTCAATGCCTGAAAGTCCAGCACCGCAAGAAACCCCTGAACCTCATGTTTCTCAAGATTCATCAATTGAGGGGGAGCATGATGATATGACGCTTGATGACGATAGCCAATCTGAGCCCGAAGAGATGATCAATGCTGAACTAGATCCAACCTTCGATCCGAATTACCCTCCTCTCACAAAATGGACCAGAGATCATCCTATCTCCCAAGTAGTTGGTGATGTATCTGAAAAGGTTCTGACCCGATCTCAACTGAAGGCAAAACAGACATCCTTATTCTCAAAGGTTGAGTTTTGTATGTTTAACTCATTCGTATCAAAAGTTGAACCGAAGACAGTGAACACTGCCCTCGATCACTCTGATTGGGTTCAAGCGATGCAAGACGAACTGAACGAGTTTGAAAGGAACAAAGTCTGGCGCCTCATTCCAACTCCTCCAGATGCTTCGGTTGTTGGTCTTAAATGGGTTTTTAGAAACAAAATGGACAAGGAAGGTAATGTCATAAGGAACAAGGCTCGTCTGGTTGTCAAGGGATACTGTCAGGAGGAAGGGATAGATTACGAAGAGACGTTCGCTCCAGTAGCTAGGCTAGAATCGGTTAGAATATTTCTGGCCTATGCTGCTCACAAAAACTTTGAGGTTTTCCAAATGGACGTCAAGTGTGCATTTCTCAATGGAGAACTTGAAGAAACTGTGTATGTGGAGCAACCTCCTGGGTTCGTGAACGAAAAGTATCCAAATCATTGCTATATTCTGGATAAAGCTGTGTACGGCCTCAAACAAGCTCCGAGGGCCTGGTATGAAACGCTTACAAAATTTTTAAAGATGTCCAAATTCAAACAAGGTTCGGTTGACCCAACCTTCTTTCGCAAAAAGGAAGGTAACCACCTTATGATAGTTCAAATTTATGTCGATGACATCATCTTTGGCTCTACGAATCCCAGCTTAACAGCTGAATTCAGAAAGTTGATGGAGACTAAGTTTGAAATGAGCTCAATGGGTCCTATTAATTTTTTCCTTGGTTTAAATATAAGACAGGGACCCGAAGGCATCTTTATCAATCAGGAAGCTTACACGAAGACTCTCCTAGCAAAGTTTGGCATGATGGGAGACTCAAAAGTCAAAGTCCCAATGGCATTCGGCACCAAGCTTACCCCTTCTCTAGACAAACCGGCTGTCGACATCACGCTCTATCGTCAAATGATAGGCTCACTGATGTATCTAACTGCTAGCAGGCCTGATATCATGTTTTCTGTGTGTTATTGTGCTCGATTTCAGGCTAACCCACGCGAACCTCACATGCTGGCAGTGAAGAACATCCTACGCTATCTCAAGCGAACCGCCTCCTTAGGTCTATGGTATCCATCCAATTCAGGCTTCTTCGTTCAAGCCTATTCTGATGCGGACCTTGGAGGATGTGGACTCGACCGCAAAAGCACAACTGGTGGCTGTCAATTTCTTGATGGGAAGTTGGTCAGCTGGCAATCCAAGAAACAAACATGTGTGTCGCTGTCTACTGCTGAAGCGGAATACATTGCCGCTGCATCCTGCACATCACAAGTGATTTGGATCCAGAGTCAACTTCGAGACTATGGACTCAATATGAAGAAGATCCCACTATATTGTGACTCTGAAAGTGCAATTAGGATCTGTCATAACCCAGTGCAACACTCTAAAACCAAACACATAGCACTGAGGTATCACTTCATCAAAGATCATGTGGAAGATGGAAATGTCGAAGTTCACTTCGTAAGAACCACTGATCAACTGGCTGATGTCTTTACCAAAGCTCTTCCTGAAGCATCATTGAATAAAATATTGCAAGGGCTCGGTATGATGGAATCAGAGTCAGTACCTCACATTACCTCTCAATCTCCAACGTAAGAAGCGAAACCAACCGAACGTTCGGGTTCGGTTCAACCATCTGACTCGCTCATTACTTCAAAGGTAGTTTTTCTGTGTTGTATATTTCTTGTGCAAAATTTGTTTTTCTTTATGTAAAAAGTTTTTTTATTGCATATCTAAACTCCTTGGTTTCTTAAAAATTTTCAAAGACCGGAACCTCAAGAAGGTTCGGGTTCGGTTTTTCAAAATTTTCAAGAACCGAAACCAACCGAAGGTTCGGGTTCGGTTTTTCAAAATTTTCCTGAACCGAAACCAACCGAAGGTTCGGGTTCGGTTTTCTAACTTTTTCCAACCGAAACCAACCGAACGTTCGGGTTCGGTTTTTCAATTTTTTTACAGAGTTTTTTTTTGGTCTTATTTTTATTTTAACTCTTACTTTTTTATTTTTATCTATTACTGTTTTTAATTTTTTTTATCAAGCTAAAAAAAAAATAAAAAAAAATTTCAAAAACTGCAAAAATATTTTTTTTATTTGTGTGCTCATTCGTTTATGGGGATATATTTGATGACTTACTTAAGTGTCCCTAGAAGCATGCTGATGTATGTGTCCCAAGCCTCATAAGATTTTGAATAATGGCCTTCATGACCTGGTATACACAAACCTTGTCTTCCCAATAAGGCTAACTCATTTATTCTAATCGTGAGCTACCTCACTCTTTTCTCACATGAGTTCAAAGTCTCCTGCTTGGTCCTTTTGTTCGCAGCAGAGGTACTATGTCTTCTTTCACCATCCCCATTACACTTCTCCATAACATTCGCTTCATCACTGTAACCCCTGAGACTCTCAGAAACTACCACTGAGGTTTATGGTTACACAACATCTATGTTTATGATCTTAGCTTCGTGCCACTACGAGCTGAGTGAAACCCAAAACTCAACACCAATGAATTGACGGTGACCAATTAACTTGATCAAGTTTTCACCAATGAATTGACGAATGTACCTTCATGAAATCTCCAATTTTTTTTGCGTGATTCCAATGAAATTGTTACACACCATAACATTTCTTCCCATGGGATCCAGTTTTAAAATTTTTATCTGAGATTTCATTTTAATCCACGCCACTACAAAATCAACTCAAACCTACTTGTTCAACAGACTACACTGGTCTCACAAGTACTTTGTTCACATTCGTTCTTATATCAAGAATTGTATTGTTGAATCAAAGCGAAACCACCATTAATTAGCCTAATTAAAAGAAGCCTTTCAACACTTCTTAATAAATGTTTGATCGTACTTCAACGGGATTCCACATTAACACTTTGAGGTTCTTCTAGACCTTGAAGGAAGAGATTCGTGCCCGGGATCATCAGTTTCGTGTCATTATTGACATCACAGATTATCCTAAAAAGAGTTGCTTTATTTTTTTCTTTTACACTCTTTGCACGAAAATCCAAGATTTTATCCGTTACTAATTATTTTACAGGCTGGATATTTACTGGATGGTTACAAATGAAGTTGTGGTCAAAAATTAGACACGTGGATCATTAATTGGAAACAGCCGTTTAAAAGGGGATGAGACAAAAAGTTGCTGACTCGGCGGGAGTTAAAAGGATAGAAATTCAAACGACGGTAAAAAGGAGGGCGCGTGAATTTGAAACGGCCGCGCTTTTTCTGACACTTGAGGACGCGTGTGCAATATCGAAGCGTCATATCTCTGAAGTTACAGGCGCGTGTGGAAATGGAAACGATTTTTCTCTCTGAACCGGCGCTTATTGGGCGGCGTGATCCTAGGAATCTGACACTCTCTCTCCTACGTGATCATCGCACGTCCCAACTGTCACCAATCAGTCACTCCAAAAACACCCGTTTCGTATTTCCATAAGAGATTTGAAACGATCTTTCTCTCTCCTATCACCTACTATAAAAACCCATCAACACCACCTTTTACCTCTTTACTGCTCCATAATTTCCAAAGCAAAAATACTTCCAAACTCTCTCCCAGTTATCTTCTTCTCCACACCTGCAACAATGGCTGAATCTTCATCTGTTCATGCCACTTCTCAAATTCTTCCCATCCGACCTCAACAATGCCTTGTCATTGATCTGAACCCACTAGCCTATGATCCCTACATGTCACCGATTATCGAATGCCTCAAGTACTCCCAGCTTGCTCCGGCATTGTCCAGAATTGAAACGGTGCCAATGGTGGCTCTATCTCAGGTCTATGCGACTGCTTACTACGACAAGGGCGTCGACAGGATATTTTTCGAAGTGGCGGAACACAAAACGTCGATTTCTCGTCCCCGCTTCTGCACCATGCTTGGGTTTGCTGCTGACCCATCGCGTGTTCACCCGGAGACGATTCCGGTTGGTATGCTCTACAACATGTTCTACAATATGGGCTACACGGAAGCTCTTACCTCCGTCGCCAGGTTCAAGAAGCCATGCCTACCGCCCCTGTGGAATGGGTTATTTACAGTTCTCTTCAAGGGACTGTCTGAGAGGAGCTCAGGATCGGACGGGGCCAGTCGTCTTTTCCTGTCAATCATGTATGGGGTGTACAACGGGATCAACCTCGATTATGGGTTTGTCCTTTGGCAACAACTGATTCAGAGCCTTTCTTCCACTTCTCGACACTCTGAAGTGTCGCTGGCCCGGTTCTGGATCTTGATCACAAGATGGGCCATGGACAGGTTTGAGGTCCCAACTGCTGACGGTGCACCGATGTCTTCTGTTGGTACGTTCCATACCAAGAAGATCATCGTATCCGATGCATCGAAATTCTCCTTCATTGGCTCTATCCCGGAGTCGATGTATGGTAGTGTGCCATCAGACAACAGTATGATCAAGGCGATCAAGGAGTTAGGGCCATCTGGTCCGAGGGAACTGACACCGGACATGCTGCGATCAATTCATGATGCCGACAAACCGGTGGCCAGGGGTAAGAAGGCAGACAAGGGGAAGAAACCATCCAAAGCCCCAAAACCTTCTCCCAAGAAGCGCAAACAACCGAAGGCTGCTTCGTCACCACAACCGAAAAGGAGGAAGACCCAACAAAAGCGAAAGCTAGTCCTTCCCTCCTCATCAAGTGAATCCGAAGGTGAGAGTTCGGACGCTGAGGGATCACAAGAGGATGAATCTCCTCTACGAGGCAACACACCCCCTCGGTCCCCAACCCCGGAGATGGAACTTCACCAATCCCCAGTTCCTTCCCCTCCACCCACAATACCTATTTCCATTCCCACCATAAACCCTACTATACCACCAACCTCATTCCCTATACCACCACCCATATTCACCACATCAACCGAAACACCACCTGTAACCGAAACCCCTCCCGTAACCGAACCTCCACAAACCGAAACTCATATACCACCACCACCCGAAACTAACCCCCCACCCACTCAACCTGAACCAACCAAACCCACAACACCCCCAGCTTCACCACCACCTCAATCTCCAGAAGACGCCTCCGATGGCGATGATCAATACCTTGGTGGTGATCACATGAACTTTGATTCGGTCTACTATAGTCCGTTTCAAGTTCAGAGTGATGAGGAGGATGATGCTCCTATGACAAAGAAGCATCTCCGCGAGCTTAACGAGAAGGTTGATCAACTTCTCGCCTCCTCTTCCAACCAGCAGTCATCCTTATCTGAAGCTGCCCTTCAGAAGATAGTTGATGCCTTCTCCAGGGCTCAACATGACTCAGTGGCCTCAGCTACTGCTGCGATAGACGCCTCCACCCAAGCCTGTGAGGCAGCGACCGAAAAAGTCGATAAACTATTCTCCGACGCTTCTGACCTGCTAAAGTCTCTGCAGGAAAGCGCCAATGCCACAAAGACAACTCTGGAACCGATTGTTCAGCAATTGGCCAAGTTCGTCTCGACGGAGTTGACTTCGTTCGCTACCCTCCGACAACATCTCAGCGACGACAACTCGGCACTCCGTGCCTCCATCGATGCCCGTCTGGCAAAACTACAAGAGGATCTTGCGGCAGAGAACTCTCTGATGGACGTTCTGGCAAGTAAAACAACTGCCCTAAAGGTCAAGAGCACGCAGCTTTCCAACTCTGAACAACAATTGGAAGCTCTTCGATCCGAGAGGGAAGTCATCAAGACGTGTGTTTCGGATGTCCACGCGGCTCTATCCAACATCCTGGAAGCACACGACCCCATCCTTAATCATTCGGTGAGGCGGACCCTCGCTGTAAAGCTCTCCCCGGCCATGGACCTCTTAAGCAAAATTGAAGGCCTTCCGAGTTTCGTGTCCATTCCGAAACAAGGGGGAGAAGAGAAGAAAGGATCGAAACCACCTCCGTCCTCCAAAGCTACTCACACAACCGAACCACCCCCAACTGGTCATGCCTCGGGTTCGGGTGTGAAGGACAAGGGCAAACACATAGCAGAGGATGGAGATGAAGATGAAGATGAAGACAAGGAGACCATTGCGGACATGTTAAAAAGAAAGAACAGTCGCAATGCTGAAGACGATGCCAGTCGTGTGGCGCGTGAGGCTGAAGAAGCCGAACGACAGCAAAAAGAAGCCCACGATCTCCTTGAGAGCCGAAAGTTGCTCTTCCCTGCCTGGACCAGGGATCGTTTGATAAAAGAGGCCATAGAGACTCCAAGCATACTATGGCTTGAGCCGGTGATATCGTTCGACTGCAACAACACCATCGATTCGCAGTTCGATATGCCACTGACTCGAAAGGCGTTCATCTTCCACGCCTTCTCCAACATCTTTGAAGTCCCGCATCCGAACGATGAGCTTGACAGGGAGGTCATTGACTTCTACCTGGAGGCCGCTCGCCCTCAATACCTTACATGGAGCGCCCAGAAGATTGTCAATGTTCGGGTGATGAAGCCTTTTGCCGTGGGGAGATTCACAAACGTCAAGTTCAAGCTTATCCGAGGATCTGCAAGAACTGCTCACATGATCTCTCTGGCGGATCTGCCCAATCTGAACCCTCATGATTGGATAGTCTTGTACAATATCCTGCTGACAAACGAAGCCGAATATGGTCCCATCTTAGACCATGTCAAAAGGATGCTGGCATGCTATATCATGGAGGTGGCCCTAATGGATCAGGAGGTTGCCACAGTTTTTAAGAAGAAACCGAAAGTCAAGCCTGTGGGATCGGCCAGTGATCTGAATCAAATGCAAATGGGCAAGATAGATTCGAGGCGAAACTCTGTGATGTTCACTAGAGCCGAAGGACAGAAATGTCTCTTCGCTTTAGCTGACAAACATCTTTACACTACAACTTGCTTGGAGCACATCTTATTCATCATCAAGCAGTGTAAAGACAATTCGGCTGATGATATCAAGTACTTCAATGATATGATCAATTGGTACATCCGGTTTAGACAGACTATCCTTTCCATAACCAAGTGTCTGTTTAGTACCGTGAAGAAGAAGGTACCAGCTTCAGCCGCCGGCCCAAGTAGGAAGTGAAAGTCTCGCTCCAAATTGACGCAAAGGGGGAGATTGTTGGGCTGAAAAGAGTTTTGATGTTGCGTCTTTTGGGCTCGTTAGATTAGCCTTTTATTCTCCGGTTTGGGCCTGTCCAACCGAGAGCCTTTTATGTATTGTATATAAGTTAAATGCTTGCATGCATATTAGGTTAAGATTCTAGAGGTTATCGATACAGCGATTGATCAAGAGTATTATATTTTTCTGTAATCGTTCTTGTAATCTTCTAATCCTTTACAGTTGATGTTCTTAATCGAGCTCTTCTAAGGATTTTATTTAATCATTCGACACGTTTGATTCAAGCTGTTTGTTCTTATTATTGCGTTTTTAACTGTTTTATATTCATATACTTGTTCAAGATCTAATCGATCTTTGTAGATTAAAAGTTGTTTTTTTTTAATCCCATCACTATCGTTTATGCTTTATGATCTATATCGGAACATGACATCCCGAATTTTGATTATGAAATGAATTCATATTTCTTTATGAAATGTTTTGATAAATATCTATTTTATCATGTTTTGTTTTTGGGAACAAATTCCGCATCTCTTTTAAAACTAAAAGGATTTACTCTGAAAATGTTTAAAAAGCATAAATGAAATCGGTCTTTTCTGGCCGAGATTTTGGGGATGTCACACTATGTAAATCTCGTTAGAACTCTCTGTCTTTCCGTTAGCCATTTCTACGATGAAGGTTTCTTTTAGTGCTTGTGGTGTTTGATTAAGTAAGTGTCTAAATTTTTGGTTCCCGAAGCTCCTCTCCGCTCCACTATCAAATAGGATGCATGCGTATGAGTTTTTGAGGAGGAACATACCCATGACCACCATGGGGTCTCTCACGGCTTCATTGTGGCCAGTAGCAAGTAGTCCCATACTCCACTTGTATTCCCAACTTCAGGGCAGTTTCTTTTGAAGTGCCCTGTCTCGCCACACACGTAGAAGGCCTGGCTTACTCCTGTACCAGGGACCTGGGTGATGGGTCTTGGTGGTGCTTTGCAAAACCGGATAGTATGGCCCTTCTATCATTATAGTTGGCATCTGTTATCTATAAAAGATTAAATGGTGACAAGACTTCATTTAGAGTTATCAAGAGGAATACAGTGCCAGAATAGAATTTAAAAGAGATGATCATAAAGTGAAACTACTTCTATCATTATAGTTGGCATGGAGTTACATAGATTTCATAAAGTTCGACCTTGGAGTAGGTCTTACATCATGCGAACAAAGGGAAAATTTGACAGCATAGAAATTCTGGTTTTAGTACTTGAAAGACAAAAATATTTTACACTAAAAGTGCTACATAGGTTATAGATACAACGGCTATTCCTTAACCTAAATGAGAAATGAGTAGAGCATCTTCTACCCGCAACAAGTACCCCTCGGGTGAACCCTGAAGCTTGCCAGTTGGCGTTCCATGTCAAGAAGGTGTCGTTCATAAATCATATGGCGAACCCGAAGTTCTATGACTTCAGCCCGAGTCGCAACAAGCTCTTGCTTCAGGGCCTCACGGTCTCTCATAGACCTCTCACGAGCATCTTCAAGATGAATGGTGCGGATGGTATGCATTCTCGCATTGGCATCCACTTCCGTGATTCGATTAAGGGCCGTCCTGCCCTGTATTTCATTCCTAGCAACACTGCGGACCAGGATTGGCAGAACCCTGTCTGTTGAGCCTCCTTCGCTCAGGTCATAAAAGCTTTTGTCTCCATTGAATGGCGTGAGTTGATACTGCTCTTGACTCCATGTTTCCATGTTTTCCACCCAAGGAGGCGTTGGGCCTCGAAAAGTCGTAGGAGGGTTAGGATTTGAAATAGGAGCCACAGGGGTAGGTTAATGACTTCAGGTACAGAATCAGAGTCCTCCGAAAATCCCACTGCCAGGTGATCATCCAAAGGGATTGGATGGTTTTGTAGGAACCCATTTTTATACGAACGATGATTGGGGAAGTAAGATATCCCGAGATTAATTGTTTTTTTGGAAGTATGAACACGAAGAACATATTATGAGTTCATAAAAAAGACTAAGAACAAAGAGAGAATAATATTGATATTCATGAAGAACATGGTGGGAGAGAAACTCTCTCTGGATGGGAGAACCCACCAACTTTTCTCTCTCTCTATCTATAGGTTACATTTTAGAAAGTAAGAGTAACGAGTAAGGTGACCACCTCTCCCTTTATATATGAGGGAGAGTAAATACACCTAAAATACAATAAAGCGGAGAATTACAACCTAACTACCACTCATTATTTGTGGAGCATTTACATGCACCAACATTCTGTCCCTAAATGCTTAAAAATGATGTTAGATACAATAAGTGATACAAGGCTATAATACAGTAATCCAACTAGCAAGTGTGGTAATAAAATGAGATCAAGTCCTGAAATGCCTCTGAAACTCTGAAGTGTCTGTGAAGTCTGAAACTGGCCATGAATCTCCAACAATGAAGGTCTTCGGCTTCAAAGCACAACCAATGAAGCAGAAAATATAAGATCCAAATCTTCGAACTTGTCGTAATTACCCGAAGAAGGAAGTCACAATGAGCAAGTAGAAGATTCAATAAAAGAAACACTTCGGCTTCAAAAGTCTGAAAAACATCTCGAGTTCTCAAATCATAATACACCGAAATTCTTCAAGGAATAACCTCCTAAAAATGTGAAGCATCCATAAAATGTAGTCTGGATAAAGATAATGTGAGTCCAAAAACATGGTCTAGCAATGGCAAAAATTTGATCCAAGGATCAAAAATAAGTGCCATGTCACATCGCTAAAATAATCTTTGTCTTCAACATATCACAAATCCAAACTCGAAAAATCATAAGATTTGAACCGGATGCGAACACAAAATCATCCTGTGGTAGAGTCCGAATAATAAATAATCTGAATCGGAAAACATCGAGTAATGCCAAAAATTTGATTCGTGAAAACTAGAAATAAGTCCCACATCGCATCACTAAATAAATAATCGTTTTCCTAAGTCTTCAAAAATCCAAACTCAAACAATAATAACCAACTCCGGATGATCTTCTCTCCCTATTCTTGATAACCAATGACCGGATATCAAAAATCAACAAATCATCGGATGGAGAGTGTCGGATACCAAGAGCTAAGAGAAGCTCTCCTAGATGTATGAAGGGTCTCGATATGAAACGAGAAAGAGTAAAATAAATACTCTTGCGGTCATGAGGAGGCAGGTGACATGGTTGTTGAAGCTGTGTTGAGAAAATCATCTATTGTGCCAAAAATAATATTCAAATATCCAAACTGCAGTGCCGGAACACTTGAAGTGGCTTCAAAGAAAATAAAGTCCACTTGCGTAAAATAAGCAACCAACTCATAAAAATCCCATAATGTGAAGAATGCGAAACAACTTTCTTGATTAATTGTCATTGCGGTGCAAGCATCACAAAAAAATATGAAGTCCGACTGCGGTAGGAGTATTCTTCCAAAAATAATAACCGGCATGAAGTAAACCAATGTGACAATCTATGGGTAGGTTGTGGCAAAAATTGGTGTTAAATAAAATAATCGGTTTTAATAAAAAAATTTGGTTATAATAAAAAATGGCTAAATAAAAAAAATTGGTGTTAAAAAAAATAATTGGCTAAATAAAAAAAAATTACCTGAAAAAAATTTAATTAATTAAAAAAATGTAGAAAAAAAACTGAACAATAAAAAAACATTAAGTCTAGAAAAAAAAGGTTTTTGAAAAAAAAGGAAGGGAAAAGGGACGGGAGGGGAGGAAAAAAAGGAGGGAAGGAAGGGGGATGAAGAAGGAAGAAGAGAGGGGAAGAGGGAGGCTGGAAGGAGGGAAGACTGAAGGAGGAAAGGGGGCGGAGCTGAGGGGATCCAAATTTGAAGAGATTGCGGGTCTAGAGGGCTTGGTTGTGGTGGGAGGTGATTGCGGTGGGGTGGTTGGGTGCGGATGGTGCTGACTCGCGGATGGAAGGGCTGTGTACCGAAGTCAGTGAAGTAGTTGCCGTTCAGAAGGAAGACTAGGCAGCTGCATATGCGAGATTGTAGTAGGCGCGTGCTTGCGGTCCGAGGCTGCAGATTCGAGCTTCGGTCCGAGGATGCGGTCCAAGGTCTTCTATCAGCATTCAAGGGTGAACTTCGGTCAGCAGGGAAAGGCTGCGGTCTCTTGGCTGCGGACCAAGAGGCTTCAGATCAAGGCTTGACAGGGGCTGCGGGGAGGCTTCTTAGGAGACTCCGGTAGGCAGGTTTTGGATGCGATTCGGGGCTCCGAGAACGGCTGAATATCTGACGAAAAATGCTATTTTTCCATGAAAAATGGTACCGAAAAGGCCATTTATTCATATTTTAATGAGGGAATCTTTTTTGTAAAACATTCTAAGTCAAAGGTGAGTCTTGGGAAGGCAAAAAGAAGAGTGTGCAGGGGTTTCTTAGGGACAAAAGGTGATGGGAAAGGACAATGTCACATGGTTTTAGCTTGGGAAGGCAAATAAGAGTGAATTACTCTTTACCCAAAAGAGTAACAAGGACAAAGTGCTTTATGCTAACAACAACTTACGTCCAAACACTTCAAATTAAAGATTCACAACAACTAAAGTGTGCAGAATAGATGCTTCATACCTCAAGATGATGAAAATTGGTGGAAAAAAAATCTTCAAAACAAAATGCTTTCTCCACTTTCTTCAAGAATAATAAGCCAATTAAATTTGTGTCTTCTCATTTCCAAGAATAAATACCTCCTGGAACAATTTCTTCAACATTTTGGAGACCACAAAAATAATTTCTTGTCCCATCTTTTTCCAGCAGAAAATAGAACGAGCAGCACCAACAACATTTTATTTTTACTAAGATAGAATCACCCAGAAGATAGAACTAAGAACAGACTTCATAAAAAAAATCTGGTTTGAAACCCGAAATTTTTTTGATCAGAAACACAGAAAAATCACTGCATAATCACCGAACGAGAGTCGTTCTTTTGAACTAATCGTGAGATCATCAAGGTACGGCTCTGATACCAATTGTAGGAACCCATTTTATAAAAACGGTGAGTGCGGAAGTAAGATATCTTGATATTAATTGTCTTTTTTGGAAGTATGAACACAAAGAACATATTGTGAGTTCATAAAAAAGACTAAGAACAAAGATAGAATAATATTGATATTCATGAAGAACATGGTGGGAGAGAAACTCTCTCTGGATGGGAGAACCCACCAACTTTTCTCTCTCTCTAGATTACATTTTCGAAAGTAAGAGTAATGAGTAAAGTGACCACCTCTCCCTTTATATATGAGGCAGAGTAAATACACCTAATATACAATAAAGGGAAAATTACAACCTAAATACTACTCATTATATGTGGAGCATTTACATGCACCAACAGGTTCTCTTCTGGCTCATCATCGAGCCACCCACCATTGCCTTGGTTGGGAAAGTACAGATCGTCTGGGAGATGGAAGTCAGCCATGTTATCTATGCGAGAATAGGGGAAAGAAAAGTTAATAGACGCACAAATTAAGATAATTATAGGATGACCTTTATTTGTTACTTCAATACTTGCTTCGTGCATACTGTAACACCCGTCAAAATTAGGTCAATAACAATCACATATGATTATGCCAATCATGTAATGTGATTTTGTTAAACTAGTAATGTGATAAAATTACAATGTAATTAATGTTAAAGTATGAAATTTCATACATAATTTATGATACAACTCAAAGTATACGTCTATACGATTCCAAAGATATAGAGAACATCTAAATCTAACATCGCGTGAAGAAGTTATGATAAATCGAACACTATAAATCTCTATAATAAGATTAATTTAAAATAGACTCAGAATTAGCTATCGGAGTCTAAAAGAGAGTTTTAGTACTTGTAAATACCTACACGTGGATATAAAGAACGTCAAAAATGGAGTTCGTATGCAAAAGTTATGGCCTTCCGAAGATGTTGCTGTCAGAAAACCCTAATTTGACTGAACTCACGACGTGAGCATAAAAACTCACGACGTGAGGAGTCAAACTGCGACAATTTGAAGCTAGAAGTCTACGAAATGATAACCCAAAAGCTCACAATGTGAGAAAGGTTTTCTCACGATGTGAGGACGCTGCAGGACATGAATCGGGGCTAGAAAACACGCATTAAAGCTACAGGATGACTCTTGCCATAACTTACGACGTGAACCTATCATTTCTCACGTCGTGAGGGCCAAAAATCTTACTATAAATATAAAGAGTGACCCCAACCATTCTTACACCTGATATCTTTCCTCCTCTCTCCTTTGATGAAGCCGTTTCGCTTCCCGAGCCCCGATGACCTTGTACGCTGACCGTTTCTGCTTAGATTACATAAAATCACGGTACTAAGGTGAGTTTCACGGCCTCACTTTCAAATATTTTCGGGGGAAAACACATGCTAAATATTATATATATGTTATTATTATGTCTATATGATAGTACATATTAGTATCAACGTAGATAGTTATAATAACCGGGATATAGTTATTTCGTATTTGAAAGTATACAACTATCGTAAAGTTGTTAGCATGTTATTGTCATACTAATGTAGATCTTGAGTTATACTTAGGATTCTATATATATTTTGTGTGCGATATAGTTCCAGAGTTACACGCGGATGTTCTATATGTGAATTGATAAGTATATTGTTATTATTGGTTTTATGTCAAGATAAAACCAGGTATGTTATATGTTGCTATTATTGGTTTTATGTCAAGATATAACTGGATATGTTATATGTTGTTATTGTCAGTTTTATGTTACAATAAAACTTAGTATTGTTTTTGATAGTTTTATGTCAAGATAAAACTAGGAACGTTATGTGTTGTTATTATTGGTTTTAGGTCAAGATAAAACCTGGTTATACTTCAAGATATAGTTGTTATACTGCCTAAATGTTATGAAGTTAGGAGTAATGTTTAAAAGCATAGTCTAGTGACATAGGGTTTTAGACCTAAAAATGCTTTTGCTGTTAGAGCTATAGGAAGGCGTCAAAGTCTACATGAGCAACCTCATTCATCAACTAAGATTGAGGATCTTAGTGGAAGTCCTCTGACCTGTAACCGTTAATCCCTTGTAAGCGAGGAGGTCGTGTATGAATAAGATACGGGTTGACGATCCCACTAGTGGTTGACGACCCCACTCGTTCCTTTTATTTTTATTCCGGCATCGATGAAGCGCACGGTGTTGTTTCTCATGGTAAATCATGAGTGTAGTGTTTCTCATGGTAAATCATGAGTGTATTGTTTTGTCAGAGGTTTTGTTGTCAAGCAGCGGTTACAGACTCATGGTAGCAACCTGTTAGAAACATTATACTTCGTCGCTATACAAGTACTAATGCTAAGTATAAGTTTCCCCTACTTATACCCCAGGTACTACTTGTATATTAAGTAGATAATTATACCTAGCCCACATACACGTATAGAATTGAAATAGATTTATATGTAGTGGTTTTACTCGTATAGAACTGAAATAACATTTATACGTAGCAACTTTTATTTGTATGGAATTACAAACACTTATATTCATAGTATATGAGGCTTATAGGTATATACTTATTTGGTAAGTAAACTTTTATAACTACGATATATATAGTAAACGTTGGAGAGTAAAAATTATACTTTCAAAACTATACTTTTGAAACTCGAAATATGTATTATTTTTATTTGGAGTCAAAACCTGTGAACTCTCCAACTTTATGTTGACGTATTTTAAATTGCATGTTTTTTCAGGATGTTGATAACTATGATACAAGAAATGACGTTACACTGCCCGGTGTTTCCACCAACGGCCGTGGTGTGACACATACCAGTTACATGTAATCAAAATAGGATAGACCTTCGAATAAGCGATCCTAACATTAAATCCACAACCAAACAAGGAATAAGAAGTAAAGCAAATATCACAAATTCTAAGTCTATGATATCTTAGTTACATAAAACATTGGCGTATCTACTAAGCAACGCAACCTATTAATAAAGACCTTTAGTTTTCAAATAAGTAATTATGGTAACACAAAATACTCCTATAGTATTTTAAGTTTATGTTCTGTTTTAAACTTTTCGTTGTAGTAGTGTTGGTAAGTTTTTAGATTTGTTGCCACCCCACAACTATTCTTGGGCATATGCTAATCACTTCTCGGACTGACATAGTTGATCAAGCTATGCCATTCCCAGAACTGACCATACATCCCCAAGTCTACCTGTGTTGTTCAATAATCGTAATACTTTTGTTTTGTTCTAATATGATATTGACCATAGTACTAATGTATGTATGTATACTTAGTTAGATATTTTATTATCTAAAAGTATAAACTCTTGGTCAGAGTATTTTAATCCCGTTGTGTTTATAGTTTGTATATCTTTTCGGGGGCGGAGGACGTCATGTACAGTATCATAATAATGCATAATAGTAAAACAAGCAGCAACATCCATTGCATTAATAGAATAGCTAAATACATGTGTGTACTTTCATAAGGTTTTAATGACACCAAAAATGGATAAAAAAACATAATGACGAGTCTTGAATCCACTCCGTCAATCAAAAGTTGCATGGGTATACCTGCCTTACTGGTTCCCTAAGAATACAAGTTATTTTGAAAGAGAGTATCAACATAAATGTTGGTGAGTTCATCAGTGTTTTGTGTCATTTAGTAATTAAACTCTCGAAATGTTTGTATTAAAACCTTGAAAAGTTTCTAATGTTTTCCCAGAAAATCATATGTTTCCTACTTAAAATGAACATAGCCTTCTACTCAAGGCCCGAATGTTTTGCATGTGTTGTTCTCGTGTGAAAATGTAATGTTTGCATATGTACTTGAAATAGTATGGAAGATGTAGTAACACTTTATATCTGTATATGGGTATGTTTTCTCCCATTTTATTACTATCATTTATTTGGAAAAATGAAATCTTTTATCACGGTAGTGACACCAGTGTATATGAAATGATAGAACTAAAGACTCTTAGTTGTATTATACGTACTATACTCCTTATACATTCTTATTGCCTTAAATTCGTATTTGGTTAATTAAAGGGGTTAATGTGATTTTTTTGTAACCATACTGATTGACGACTGAATACCTGATGACCTTCTAGTATCATAAAATAGTGAGGAGACATTTTGTCACCCCTTGGCCTTACCGGCTGGGACTGTAGCTAGCAGTAGGGGTGTGGTAGTGTCTGTCCCGTATAGATCTATACACACAATGCTAGCTCTCCTTCTTGGAGACTCTGGTTATAGAGATGATACAACAATGGATTCTTGTATCAAGAAGGAGTATTTCACATTATAGTTATCGTATTCTTACTGTACTTGTATGTATATGTATATGTATATGTATATGTATATGTATATGTATACGTATATGTATATATTCATTCCTATTCTTTTATACGTATATGTTCTCTTCCGTTCATTGTGTACGTAAATGTATGTGTATATGTTCGCTTATGTTATTTGTATATGATTGCTAAACTATATTTGTTATAGTTTACTATATGTTTGTTTGGTATCGACTTGTAGACAAGGCTCAATTGTTCAGCTTGAACAGTTGAGTTAAGTAAAGCTTTTAAAGATAAAACTTTATATTCTGTTACGTATTTAACATGTATAACTATGAGATAATCGACTGTCAGACTAGTATATCCTACCCTAAGCCCACAACCAAACAAGGAACATAAATCTAGGTTATCCACAATAGTCCAAAGTCCATTAAGGCATACTTGTCCACTAATACATAACTGAATATGGTTTTAAAAGTAAAAGAGTTTGACAAAAGTATAAATCAATTTAGAAAGGCTTTTATAAAGAAGTCTAACAATGTTTGAAAAGCAGTTTGAAACAAGATGTTTACCAAGTATATAAATGTTTATCCTAACATAATTTCAATTGTGTTTACTTGTATCCCCCCCCCCCTTAAAAGCATTTAAAACAGTTTAAAAGGTTTATTGCAGGGGTATGAAGTCACCTGTAGTGAGTTGTTTGACTTAATGATCGGGAAAGGATGCTGAGTGCTTAAGTGAAATCTCGGACACAAGCAGATCCTAATAAGCATACAATGGTACATATATGTATATAATTAGTGTTTATAAAACTAATCATGATAGGGAATCACTTTTGGGAATAGGAAACACTTATTTTGAAGTGTTACAATCACATAAGGTTGCACATAAGGGGAATATAGCCTCACAAATGTAGTGTAAGGCCAGAGTGCATCAGTTTTGTGTGTGTGCGGCCAGGTTGTGCGGCCCAAGTGGGTGTGCATCCGCACATTCCCTATGAAACATGCTAAAGTGTGTCTTAAGTCCTTGGGAATCATCTAGGAAGTGTGTTTAGCCATAGCTTATCCTAGTGGGGTGTTTGTTACCATTTCGGGCCCTAAAAGTTTGTGTACGACCACACAATGGGGTGTACGGCCGTACACCCTTGATGAACATGTAAAGTTTGTCAAAAGTGTGTTTCAAGGCCATATCTCTCATCCTCTAAGTGTTTTTGGACATGACTTTGCATAGAATGTGAGTTTTGAGGCTAATATTGTGACAACCCGTTATTTTGAGACAATAAAATGTAACACCAGTAAAATTTAGGCCAAAATATAACTTTCCTAAAAATATTATTTGGGTTAGATAAATTAGTAGGAATCATATCAAGGTTTTCGTACATATAAAGAACCCTAAAATCCGAGTTATAACGGAGAAGTTATGACCAACCGAATATTCTCGACAAAACCATGCAACACCGATTAAGCGAAAAACTCGAAGATTCAATACAACAATTTTTAGCCTTAGGTATCTAAACGAAAGTCGTCGATTACGTTAAACCGTGATCATGCATAGAAAGAATGCCCAAAACGGACATCGTATGAAGAAGTTTCAAATTTTCTAAGTTTTGTCACAAGGATAGACAGCTAAAAACTCGAAATAGAGATCGAGCGATTTTGTGCCGACACAAATTAAACGAGAGTTGAAGGTCTCGACAAGAGTAGTTCAATGGTAAAAATACAGACGAAAACGGACGTCGGATAAAGAAGTTATGGATTTTTAACGAAATTATCGTGTCCTGGCCTATTAAATAAAATATAAATAAAAATAAATCAAAATTAGCCGACGAAGTCTAAATGAAAGTTGTAGAGTATTTTCTCACCTTCGCGTGGATATAAAGAACGTCAAAAACGGAGCCCGTATGCAAAAGTTATGGATTTTACACATTCGAGGCACACACACCAAGACGATTTATGCCCAGCGTACCCTCGTACGCCCAACGTACTTGGATGCTAGGCTCTGGATTGTCCACGTCGCTTCGATGCTTCGTCCGACGATGCGGTAAGCGCTGACGTCGCGTATAACCAACGTACTCCGAAATTACGCCCAGGGTAATGAGTACGCCCAGCGTACTCCGAAATTACGCCCAGCGTAATCCCTCTTTCAGCACCTATAAATATCATACGAGGCTGCCCGGATTTGTTTACTTCCTTACCCGTTTCTTTCACCTTGGAACCCCTCTAAAGCCCCTCTAAACCACCCAAAAGTCCCGGTACACCCCTAGTACACGACGCAAGGTCCGAAGCCCCGAGATTCCCGAGAATCTCACCACTTTCCGGTCGGAGCGCCGCCCGAGAAAAAGGTCGTTTTCTTCAAATCACGCACTTTCATAAGTGAGTTCATACCCCTATAAACAACATTTTCAAATATGTCATCAATGCTTTTTATACACTTTTAAGGGGCGGAATACAAGTAAACACACGGTTATTATCATGTGTAACCTACAGTTTCATTATATACTCTTTTTATCAAGTAAACCATATGTGATTTATAACTACTACATGGAAACATTCGTACACATAATATATCACGATAACATCTTGTCTTTTTAAATTAAATATGTTGTTATACATATACGAATCAAACACTTTATCTATACTTTGAGTATATGTGTTCATTTATGTCACTACAAAAGTTACACTTTACATAACGAGTGAGCATTTCACTAGGGTTTATTATACAAACGAAACAAACTTTTGGAAAAACTATAATAGTTTACGACAAACATTTCTACATGTTAAAAACTCTTTATCAAACTGTCTTACATACTTTATGATTCCTTTCAAACGTTGTTAGAATCATGTTTCTAACAAAGGTCTTCGTATATTTAAAATTGTTCTTATCAAACAAACTGCTTTCAAATCATTTTATAAACTGACATCAAGTCATCATTTCTTATTTATTAAAATTTTCAAAGGTTTTACAAAACTTCTTTTATATTTTTATATTGGCAAATGCATGCCTATATAGGTATAGTTATATAAGTAATGTTTGAAGGACTTAGGACGGCTAGCTCGCTTTATTTCCTTTTTCTCGTTGGGATGTGGCCTTAGGGCATCGGTTATTCGTCTGAATGTCGTCTAAATATTAGTTATATATATCATATGTACATATATAGACATAAAAGTTTCCGTCAGTTGATTCACCACCTTTGAGTAGCAAAGGCATATTTCGGTTATACACGTACAATACTAGTAACTGTAATAGGTATAGTTAAGAGATAATACTTAGCATTCCAAGTACAAGGAATCACACAAGAGTTAGTTTATTTATGAGCCTATACTAATACATTACATACTATATGAAGAGATACGATTACATACAATTACAAGGCATATAATTTCAAGACACACAATTACAAGAGATACGATTACATAATATAGTGTACTAGATATTCATGAAATTTTACATACTACAAGTACCATATCAAAGAGATATTTTCATATACAAGAAAAAATGGACATCTTCACACGTAAATTTGTTTTATACTAGGTTTGTGAGATATTTCACATACTTTGGAGTATGCATTATTAAGTCCTGTATTATATACCATAATCCCTTGTAGGTGGAGCGTGATACTTGTGTATAGATCTATACGGGAGTGACAATCCCACACCTAAGCTGTTAGCTACAGCTAGGCCGACAGGCCTGGAGTGACAAACGTCATAACATTCCAACGCCTGAAGAACGTTGTTACAGGCAGTATGGGTCATTAGCATGGTTATAAAACTCACATGGAGTATTTAAAACACATTGATTTACGGGGTTATCAAATACCTTAGCGATTATATACGTACACAAAGCTACTATTTTAGACATGAAAAACGCCATGGTAGTTCATTTTTGGGACTATTAAACTACCACCCACTTATAAGAAAATATTGGATTTCTAATACCAAACATTCAAAACAGTCGGGTCTTGGTAGAAGGCTACTTCTTATACTAGTAGAAAATATGAGATTTTTTAGGGTTTTCAAATGTTTACAATTACTTACAAACATGTTCATTGGTATAAACTTTCCTTCAAACATTTATAGGTCTTTCTTTACAGCTTTACAAATCAAAGTCACATAAATAGTTATGAATTCACCAGCATTATTGCTGATACTCGCTTTCAAAATAACTTGTATTCCCAGGACACAGATAGGCAGGTACGACTACCAGGTTCTGTAAAGGCGGAACGGTCAAGACTCGTCTTTTATTTTGAATATTCATTTTGTAGAATTATACTATGAAAGAACTCAAATGTAATTAAAATTATACTATTATTGTAATGGATGATGTTGTTGCTTGTTTACTACTTTGTATTGTTGTGATACATTACATGACGTCCTCCGCCCCAGGACGTTTCCGCCGTTCTCGGTTTTGGGGTGTGACAAATATGCACCAAACAAAGGGTTGTACGGCCACATGAGGGTGTACGGCCGTACACTCCTTGATGGTCATGATTTTGGATGATTTTTAACGTGATAACTAGTAAGTATCAAGCATGGGAAGGAGTACTTACGATATAGAAGCCTTTAGGAGTGTTTGGGGTCCAAGAACTTAGTAAGTGTTCTTGGTGATCTTGGTGAAACTAAAGAACACTTGAAGATCTACCAAAATGGGGTAATTTCATGGATGAAATTAGTGATTCATTCCAGAAAGAGGAAGAATCAACCAATCAAGGGAAGAAATACTTATAATTTTGGAGATCTAAGTGCAGAATTGGATGATAGTTGAGAGCATACACGAGTTCTTGGCTAAGGGAGGTGAAAAAGGTTGAGTTGAGATTAAGTCCACCATTTATAGACCAGAGTGTACGACCAAAGGGGGGTGTACGGCTGTACACTCCTCATGATGGAGTGTATGGCCATTTTGTGAAGTTTTTGAACTTGTGGGACCCATTTCTACACCGTAACTTGAAGATACTAGGCTTATAACGCTCTATTTGACTATAAATAATGCTAGAAGATCGCAAAACAAGTCTGAACTTGATTCATTTGAATAATTGTACAAGGTAGAAATTTTGGGTTGTCACATGCATGACTGGGACATGTTGGTTGTCACATGTTGAAGGTAATAATGAAGAAATCCATGCTCAATGGCCTACTTCAACTTGAAGTAAAAATAGATGTCATTTGTGTTGGATGTGAGTATGATAAATCTCATCAATTACTAAACAAGGAGTCAAAATTTAGAGCAAAGAAGCAACTAGAGTTAATTCACTCAGATGTGTTGGGTCCCCTCAAGCATATATCAGTTAGCGGAATGCGGTACATGGTGACATTCCTTGATGATTTTTCAAGATATGCGTGGGTTTTCTTCATTAAACAAACATATGAAACATTCTCAAAGTTTCAAGAATTCAAAAAAATGGTCGAAGGAGAAGTGAGAATAAAGATTCAATGTCTACGCTTAGTTAATGGATGAGAATACACCTCAGAAGAATTCAAGTGTTACCATAAAAAATATGGTATACGTCATCAATTCACATCTGTCAATACACCACAACAAAATTGTGTAGTAGAGAGAAAGAATTGCCAACTTGTAGAAATTTTTCGAAGTATGTTGCATGCAAAGAATATCCGAGGAAGATTTTGGGCTATAAAAATGCAAATTGCGGCCCATATGATCAATAAACTTCCCCAACCAAAGTTAGATTTCATCTAACCATTTGAGACACTATGGAACATGAAACCTACTGTTAGCTACTTCAGAGCATTTGGTTGTGTTTGTTACGTATTTGCGCCTAGTAATTTACGTAATAAGTTTGACAAGAAAGCAGTCAGTTGTATATTTTTTAGATATGAAAATCAAAGAAAAGGGTGGAGATGTTGTGATCCAACAAGTGGAAGATTCTACACTTCAAGATATGTAGTGTTCGATGAAGCGTCTTCATGGTGGTCCTTAGAGAAGAAAATCTTACCAGGCTTGGAAAATATTGAAGAAGTTTTAATACAAAAGTTGGGGGAGCAAACTGCAGACATTTGGTCATGTGTTGACACAACTAAAGATCCAAGTGACGCTGATGTCACTAAGCAAGAAGTAACTCAAATGGGTGATGTTCGTGAAAGGGAGACACCACATACTCAACTTCGATGGACGAAACCAATCTGAAAGCTAAATCTCAGGTATGTTAATTCCGCAATTTTAGAGGACGGTGCTAAAGAGTCAGAGATGTATGAAGAAGCATTTAAGAATAAAGCTTGGCAGAAGGGAGTGGAAGAAGAAGTTATAGCCTTAGAGCATAATTAAACTTAGGAACTAGTACCAAGACCAAGAGATATAAAACCCATTTCCTACAAGTGGTTTTATAAAATAAAGCGTCGTCCAAATAGAACAATTGAAAGATACAAGGCTCGTTTAGTGGCTCGAGGGTTCTCACAACAATATAGACTGGACTATGATGAAACATTTAGTCTAGTGGAGAAGATATATATTGTACGAGTGTAAATAGCTCTTGCAGCTAGTAAAGATTGGAAATTATGACAGATGGAAGTGAAGAATGCTTCCTTGCATGGCGAATTGGAAATAGAGATCCACATGAACCAACCAAAGGGACTTGAGGATGCAGGTAGTCCTAATCATGTGTGAAAGCTAAGAAAAGCTCTTTACGGATTGAAGTAGACACGTAGAGCCTGATATGGTAAGATTGTTGAGTTTCTTACCACATCTGTAGAAGGCCTGGCTTACTCCTGTACCAGGGACCTGGGTGATGGGTCTTGGTGGTGCTTTGCAAAACTGGATAGTATGGCCCTTCCAGTCGTAGTTGGTGCAGTGCATTTCCCAGCAGGAGCCGTTGTGATGGAAATTGCACTTGGTGAACTTGGGTAGATTCCCTGCATATGGCTTTGTTGGTGCAGGGGCAATATGAGTTGTGGCCGCATAGACAACCACAACCTGTTGGTTCTTGAATGGAGGTTGAGTTGATTTGCCCTTCTTTCGGTCCCATCACTTCCTCTTCTTGTCAACTACTTTGGTTGTTGCTGAGACAACATTTGTAGTTGTTGTTGGAGAAGGAACCCCATGATCGATAAGCCTTTGGGCCAATTGCTTGGCACTATCAACGGTCGTAGGGTTCGATGCTATCACGTTCCCTTGATACGGGGGTACAAAACCCCAGATGTATCTCTCGATCTTCCTGCTTTCGGTTGGGACCATGTTCGGACATAGGGTCACCAGATCGCTGAATCAGGTGGTATAGGCCACTATGTCAGAACCCTTCATTTTAAGGCTCCACAGTTCTTCTTCGAGTTTCTGAACCTTGCCTGTCGGGCAGTACTCCTTCGTCATTAGATCCTTTAATGTCTCCCAGCCCATAGCGTTAGCCACTACTAGTGTGAGTAACTTGACATGGCTATTCCACCATGTCAGGGCCCTTTCAGAGAAGGTGCAGGCCACAAATTTTACTTTGCTTCCTTCGGGATAGGAGCAACTCTCAAATATCACCTCTGTTCTTTCGAACCATCGAGACAGTGCAATGATTCCTCCGGTTCCGTTAAAGAACACCACTTTGCAGCTGATGAAGTCTTTATAGGTACACTCTTGTGTACGTGTTTGGCTTTCACCATGGTTAGAGTTGGTTCCCGTTCCAGCTCCACTGGCTCTACCAGAATTTACTTGAGTCATGGCTGTGGTCACAACTGCGGTCATAGTAGTCTAGAACATCACCACATCGAACTCCGAGAAACCTCATTTGGATGTTGCACGACGGTTCTTGAGATATGTCAAAGGTACAATTGACTACGGTCTCTTGTATAAAAGTGGAGAACACTGCAAGTTTATTGGATGTTCTGATGTTAACTATGGAGAAGACCATGATACTCGAAGATCAACCACTGGGTATGTGTTCAAGCTTATTGTCAACCATGGAAACAAAGTACAAAGCAGCGCCCGTAGCGGCTCTAGAAAGTACATGGTTAGTACTCCTAATGGAGGACTTACATTAAAAAGTTGATTATGCGGTACCACTTCACTACGACAAGCAATCTACAATTCGGGTGGCAGAAAATCCAATATTTCATGGTACAACAAAGCAAGTGGAAATGAATTATCACTTTATCAGAGAGAAAATCTTGACAAAAGAAATAGAGATGCGAGAGATCAAGACCGATGACCAAATACCAGCCTTGTTCACCAAAGAGATGGGTACTGAAAAATGTGAAAGTTTTCACTGTCAGCTTAACATGGTACCGAAAATAGGGGCTAGTGTTGAGGGGGAGTGTTAAAGATCATCACTAGCCCAATAGAGCAAATATTATCTAGAAGACTTTAGCTTGTTCTAGAATGCTCTAGAAGATTCTAGAACATTATGGAGGACCATGGAAGACTCCCGAATGTACCAGAAGAGTCTAGAATACTCTTGAATGACGTGGAGGGCCCTAGAAGCTTATAGATTATGTTTGATAGTTCTAGAGTTATTTAGTAAGTAATAAGTGTATTGTAGTATCTAGAAGCTTCCTAGGAGGCCTATAAATAGGTGTGGAGCTCATTTACTCCAAACCATTTAAGAAAAACCTCAAAGAAAGCAAAGTGTAAGTTATTCTTAAGTGTCTTAATAAAAGTATTGCTGTTTCCCACACAAAGAATGTAACATCCCAAAATCCATGGCCAAAATTTTCATTTTTAGTTTAATAATTCATGAACAGATTATTGAAAACATCATTAGGTTATCCCATAAAATAAAAACCCATAACCTCATATGTCTCAAAACACGTAATAAAAATGTCAGAGTACAAATCCTAAGAACATCATAGTGTGGAAAATCGTGGTGTGATGCGCTGTAGTCATGCCGGCTCCTTTCCCTTCGAAGAAGAAGTACTTGAAACCAAAACTGAAAATCGTAAGCACAAAGATTAATGAGTTCCCACATCATACCACATACCATACAATAAACATACTGTCAGGCATATTTGGGTGCCCAACCTACCCTTCTAAGCGTACCAAGGTGCTCAACATACCTTTATTAGGCATATAGGGTTGCCGAACCTACTCTTGTCAAACATACCGGGGTGTCCGACCTACCCCTGTCAGGCATATCTAGGTGCCCGACCTACCCTCTAATTTATCTCAACCGGTTATGGGGACTACTTCACCCCTACCACTACCACATAATAACATATTGTAAACATACTTCTAGGCATATATGGGTATTGTCTACCTCTTTGGTATGTTTCAACCAATAACTGGGGACTATTTCACCCCTCCTACCACTATGACATAATATCATAGCATCCTAGCACATAAAGGATAATCAGATAGTGGCATACCAGACAATTATCACAAAGACAATCATCTCAAATATAAACAACTAGTAGTGGGCCGACATTGGTGCCTTCGACCCACTTCTACTAGAAGGTAACTCACCTAGTCAAAATCCATAATATTTCTTTGGGTAAATTTACCATTTTACCCCTTTGTCTAATTTGGACCACACCGACAACCTAATTCCATCTTATGTTTCCCCGCCCACTAATAGCCCACTAATGGCCCAATTTTCGAAATTAGGCCCGACTCCTCAAATGGGCCTTATCACAATCCCAACAAATCCTTATACCAAAATAAATAATTTCGAGTGGCCCAATATGGCCCAAAAGGCCCAATACTTTAATTCTCAATTCTAGGCCCAGAAACTTTGCTCCACAGTGGGCCATGGAGCCCAACTATCCAAGCCCAAAATTCTAAGGCCCTAAAGCCCAAGTTCGCCACTCTGCGTGCGTACGCGCGCTGTACGTAGCACGTACGCCCAACATATGATGGCATTGACCAAAAGCGGGAAGTTGACCCAGTACGCGCAGCGTACCAGGGTGTACGCCCGCCGTACCAGCTAACTTCCTTGGGGCTCCATTTATGACTTAATCCATGAAGTCCTCACATATAGAATGTAGATCCAGGTCCTTTAAGATATCCTAGTCCATAAAGTCAGAAACTCTATGTGCTTGCATGCTTAGTTGGGGGTCAAAATATGATTTTGGTCCTTAATAAAGCTTTGTAACAATCAAACACTTGCATGGTTGTGGCTTAACCATCAAGGTCTAATTATTATGACTCTAAGTACTTCTAAGAGCTTAAAAGGAGAGCTCTTATGGTCTGAAGTTATCGTAGGGTAACCTCTAACCCACTCTCCACCATCAGTTGCATAAGAAGTTCCTGCTATCTCTCCCTAACAACCTTTCAAATACCATTACACATTACTAAGACAAGATAATCCTTTGAATGAGGCGTCCTACCCTATAACGGTTGGACTCAGACAAGAGCTACAAAATAGGGCTAGACCTAACCTTTTGAAATTGTTTAATCCTTGTAATATGTAACTTAACGTATTCATTTACTAGTTAGTTAAAGATAACTAGAACTCCTAAAAGCACAAAGGAAGAAGCATTCGAGCATTGAGTAACCCAAACCAAGCATGTCACACCCCGCTAATGCGGAAACACGAGGCATGACAGTATAAAGGGATTCATAGCAAAAGTTAAAAGACAACACCAACCATAGTATTAAAAATCATTACAAATATACAATGGGTTTGAACAACTTTTAAAAGAAATTACATTGTAAATTGAAATACAACACATGCGAATGCTCCTAAAAGTGAAGTGTCCCTAAGTGCCACTTACTCGATGATTCCTTAAAAAGCATGTAAAACGAGCGTCAGCTATAAAAATAGTTGGTGAGTACTCACATATAAACAAAATAATATTGGTTCCATGAATTGAAATCAAATTTTTGATAAAAGCTTCCAACAATAAAAGTATATTGTTAAAATGAGTAACTAAGTTTGTAAAAAAAAAGTTCTTTGTCATCATGAGAGATAAAGTATGTTGCCTAAATGAGATGCAACGTTCATATTATCATGGAAGATAAAGTTCGTTACTCAAACGAGTAAACAAGTTTCATTGCTAAAATGAGCAATCAATTTCATTGCTACAAGGAGCAAACAATTTCATTGCTAAAACATGTATATAAGTTTCTAGTAATAAAAGTCCGTTGTTACGATGAGATAGAAAGTTTATTGCTATAATGAGAAACAAATTTGATTGCTATAATTGATAAACGAGTTTATTTCCATAATAAATAAAAAGTTTGTATGTGTATGAGCAAACAATGACTTCTCAACCAAGCCTATGACTGAAGCCCTATCAAGGTCTATGCTTATCGTTTCATAGATTATATGGTATCATGCACTCCAGCAATCGGGCGAGTGAGGAGTTGTCAATTCCTAATAGCGCTATCCACAATGACCATTGGCTCAAAGAGTTAATGGTTAGAGAAAAGTGTAAGGGAAGGGATTAAGACGATAAGTTCTCATGTTCCGTGTTGCATAGCCATACATAGAGAGATATAACAATAACATAGCAATCATGTTTGATACAAATCAATTTAAATACAACGCACAAATAAATAGTTTTGTGGACATGCTTTTCCACCCCAAAACATAAAAACGGAAAATAGGGGAGTGCGTGAATACTCACAATGCATTGAGATTATGCAAATGGTGCCTTGACTACTCTCCACTCGTACCACTATCGATTCCTACAATAATGGTATTCGCTAGTGAGTCTCTAATCGAAATCTAACACTAGTATACTTACTACTACAATAGAATTATGCCAATAATGTGTCATAATTTAATATTGATAAGTTACAAACATTTTTATGGGAAAATAAATTTCAATGAATTAATTGATATATAACAATTTAAGTGGAAATTTCCCATTATTGAAATGCTACTATTTAACATTTTAAGAGGTGTTCTAATGATTAAATATTCAAAAACTAAATCAATTTAGCTCTAAAAATTCTCAAAGTTTTCATTTCAGTTTTAATTGAAGTCAAGGACCTCAACATAATTTTTTTTTATTTTTGATTTGTCGGACTATTTTTCACGATTTTAGTTTCTTGAATAACCATAAAATCATAACAAAATACTAAAAAGTTAATAAAAATTACCAAAATTCAGATTCTGGTTCTAAATGTTTTAAAACACATCTAGATAAATTTTCATGGACTATGGATATGTATAACCATTTTTCATATATTTAATTCTCTAAATAGATACAAATTCATGAAAAATATAAATAAGTGAAGAAAATACCCCAAACGTTTTATAATAATGTCATTAGACATAATTAAGCTGGTAAAAATATACAAATAGGTTTCTAAACTGTTTAACGCAATTTTATGATTTTTATGCATTTATTATAATAAAAAATTCAAATAAATAGAAAATTGTTTCCAAAATTGCCCAAAATTTTTGTAACACTGTTATTAAACATTATTAAGCTGGGAAAAATATTAAAATGAATTTATAAACTATTTAACCCAATTTTATGATTTTTGTGTATTTATTCTAATAAAAATTGGGTTTTAGTGTATTTAATCTTGGGAAAATAGAAGACAAATAGTATATAGAAGAGAAAAATCATCACAAGTTTTATTTACCATACTCATGTACTAAAAGGTGTTCTGGTAAATTTTCATAAATTTTGAATGAGCATAACTATTTATTCTATTTTTAGGCCATTATAAATACAAAAATCGGGACAAATTAGGAATACAATATGGAAAATTCTGAAAATATTTTTCTAAGTCTTTCACATATGGGGGAAGATGCGAAAATTGTTATGTATCCATTTTACCTTACCTAAAGTGGTTTTATGATTTATTAGAGCTAAACCAAAAGAAAACTCAAAGCCATACTAAACAGTAACACAAATCGATGAAACTTAATGAGAGGTCATTATTTACCATAGGCGACATGCACAAATGTAACTAGGATTTATAGAGCTTGGAAATTTTTTTATATGGTTTATTTCCCTATTTTCTTGCATTAATTATAGTAATTCGAGATAAATGAGGTATCTTCTGGAAATTTACAGAGCATCTTATTTTTTTGATGGGAATGTGGTAAAAATCGAATTTATTCAGAAAATGAGTTTTAGATATTTATTTGGAAATAAATCCTTCATGAACATATTTGAAAGCTTTTAACAACATACTTTGATGATCTAGCATCTAAGCTTGAAGATCATCGCATGCATGTTTGTTTGAAGACCATTCATGAGTTTGAAATGTTCAAAATTCGTTTTTTAAAGAAAACTTTGGATGCATGTGGTGTTTTTCCACCAAAACATGTACAAAAGTGCATTTCCTTGATTTTGACTTAGGTTTAGGTCATGGGACTTCACCATCTACAACGTGCATGTTGTTTTTGGATGAAATCCTACCACCATCATCATCAAAACCATGAGTAGGTGCAAGTGCTCATGATTTTACAATAGAATGGAGTAGAAGAAAAAGAAAGTTTAACAAAGTTAACAAAACTTTGAAGGAAAATGAAGGGAAATCGTGTTCTACCTTAATGAACACCACTAGATGATGAAAATTTTGAGTTTGAGGTGTGTTCTTGGACTTATATTCTGGAACTTTTCGTGGGTATAGAGAGAGGAAGAGAGAAAATGGAGTGGTGAAGGTAGACAGAAATGAGAGAAAATGAGAGAGAAAGAAGTGATTATGTGTTTTGGGAAGAGAGGAGTGTCTTGGGAAGAGGGTGGCCAGTTTTGGGGGATAAGAAAGGGCTTCCCTCTATTCTATTTTCATAGTATTCAAATCTTTTATAAAAATATCAAACTCTTTTATAAAATGTGCACCTTAATCTAGTTTTTACTCACAAAATATTGATTTTTGACTTATAAATTATGGGTAAATGTTAATGACTTAAATTTTTATTTTCCTTGATTATATTTCCTTAAACTTAATCATTTTTAGATAATATTATATGTCTTATAACTATTATTATAGAATTCTTGATGTTAAACTTTATAAGATTTAGGTTTTACGGCTATTAGGGTGTTGAGATTTAATAAATCTTTAGATATCAAAATCAATAGAACATTTGAGACTTCAATTTATCTTATTGTATTACAACTCTTTTATAGTTATAAATAAGGTTTGTCATCTATTCTATCAGTTTATTGGCAGTCTATGTAATGATTCCGAGATTCAAGCGAAATTGAGGAATCAAGTATACTAGTCCTAGTCTTCAACTTTGACTTAAGTTTTCTATGAGACTTTGACCTAATTTCTACTTCTAGGTCAAATGCATGATGTGTGTATATGATTCATGAAATGGTGTTTGAGTCAAAGAGTGACCCGAATATGGATAGTCTCTACAGCTAAGTAGTAGTAGAATTCACATACCAATGTGAAATCCAAGCATATTATCCATTGTTTCTAATTGTTTCCAAGTTTCTAATAGGTTATATCTTAACTGCTAGTTACTAAGTCTAGTATGTGTCGTGTCTATATGTGCAACTAAGTTTATTTGAATCGAGAACCGACTCAAATTTTGACAGTTGTCACATTCTCTCCCGGTTGAAAGAATTTCGTCCCGAAATTCAATTCGTGACGTATTCTATTAAAACTCAGTCGAATACAATTGTATAGTTGGAGAGATTGTAACTTGAAGAGATATTTGATTATTTTGGGTGAACTCCTCAAGGGAAGGGCCCAACTCTTTAGCTATAATCAAATTAGTGTTTCTCTAAATCGAGTTTTGTCGTCTAGATTATGGAAAATTTGGTTCATGGAATCTGTAACAACGTAGTTTTCAAAACAAATTTTTCATTTTTCAACAACCAAATTAAATTTAAAAACATTCTCAAAAGAGTATTTCACCATTGTTATTACTTAAAACATATTCCCAAGATCATAAACAAATATCCACTCTGTGTGTACGGTTCACGCCGACGCCTTCCCAAGGTCCTCGCTAGTATCTGAAAAACATAATACAACAATTATAAGCATAAATGCATAGTGAGTTCCCCAAGATACCGCATACAACACATACATCACTCAAGGCTATAGTACGACCCTCCGGTCGTTTTGTCTCAGTGGGACCCTTTAGTCCCGTAGCTCGTTAGACCCTGTGGTCCGGTCATAGCTCGTTGGGCCTTCTGGCCTGGTCTGTATCGTTGGACCCTCCGGTCCGGTCTGTATCGTTGGACCCTCCGGTCCGGTCTATAAAATCATATAACATACATATATCACATAGCACATAATCTCATACTTAGCACATAAGACCCTCTGGTCAACATGTAATACCACTCTAGGTAACGTATAATGAGAAGACTCGCCTCGGATGTCTCAGCAAATCTCTGACTCGGTAGGAATAGGGTCTAGCCTCCGCCTAATCACATAAAGTAAATACTCTCATAAATATAATCCTCGAGATCAGACTCAACCCTCTCTTAGTACCCTCAGAAGGGAAAAAGGCCATTTTACCCCTCTCTTGACACAAAGGCCCCATTGTTGACCAAACCCCAAAAGGTCAACAAAAGTCAACGGTCAAACTTTGACCCGACTCGTCGAGTTCATACGAGTGACTCAGCGAGTCCATGTGAGTTCTCTAAATCCTTTTAAACATCTCAGACACGACGAGTTGCTTCTTCACTCGTTGAGTTCCTCGGCAACGAATCGCGGGGCAACCTTGACTCGAGTCGTCGAGTCTACTTATGGACTCGGCGAGTTGCTCCCATGACAACATTCATCTGACCTTCTGAGGTAAAATCTGCTCCTCTAATCCATAGATCTAGCTTCCCTATAGTCCATAATCTCGTAAAGGTCGAATCTTGGGCCCTCATGCAAGGTCCTCTATGCTCATTTGAGGGAAATCCCTCATTTCAAGACAACTCTAGCTCATTACCCCAAGGGGAAGGCATAAAGCCGAATGGAAGCAATCCTCTGGACTTCTTAGGGTACAGATCTATGAATCATTTCACCATGGGACCTCTCTTACTCTAGATCCAAGCTAAATAAAGCATGAAGAAACCCTAATTTCAACCATAACAACAAAATACGAGAATGGACTCGAGTTTATACCTCAAAGATGATGAATTAAGCTGAAAGCTCTCTGGAATGAAGTCCTCCTGCCCCCTTCTTGCTGGAAACCCTTTCCTCCTTAGCTAAATCACACCACAAATGAACAAGGAGCTCTAATTCTCTCACAACGCGCTCAAGATCGAAAGGGATACTCTCTCTTGACAGGTAGCCGCAAATGGAGGCTTTAAAGACCTTTAAATAGGGCTCAGACCCAGGGAATTAGGGCTTCATTAAACAATGCGGACTCGCCGAGTCCGGTCATTAACTCCGATGGAGACTCGCGACTCTACTTGGCGAATCTAAGCATCAACTCGCCGAGTCCCTCTCAAAATCTCCAAAATAAATGAATAAATAATATACCTGAAAATTCAGATGTTACAATTCTCCCCCACTAGAATCAGACTTCGCCCTCGAAGTCTTACTCTGCAAACAGCTCTGGATACTGCTCACGCATCTCTCGCTCCGGCTCCCAAGTCAGCTCGGACCCTTTCCGATGTTCCCACTAGACCTGCACCAGGGGCACTTCCTTGCTCCTCAGAACCTTGATCTTCTGATCCATAATCGCAACCGGTCTCTCAACATAGTTCAGGCCCGCATCCACGTAAATATCCTCCAATGGGACCAATGCTGACTCGTCGGCAATACACTTCCTCAACTGTGAAACGTGAAAGGTGTCATGAATCCGGACCAACTCTGCTGGTAACTCAAACCGGTAGGCTACCCGGCCTACCCCAGCTTGCCCCTCTTCCTGAATTGGATCTCTCCTTTCCAAGGAGATACCTTCAGGAGTACAAAGTCACCGACCTGGAACTCGAGATCCGAGCGACGCCTGTCTGCGTAGCTCTTCTGACGACTCTTAGCCGTCGGTAACCTCTGCCTGACCTGCTGAATTTGCTCAGTTGTATGAAGTACTATCTCGGTATTACCCAACATACATTGACCGACCTCACCCCAGCAAATGGGAGTCCAACACCTCCTCCCATACAATAGCTCAAAGGGTGGCATACCGATGCTCGAATGATGGCTGTTGTTGTAGGAAAACTCAGCCAAAGGCAAAAATGTGTCCCAACTCCCTCCGAAGTCCAGTACACATGCCCGAAGCATGTCCTCGAGCGTCTGAATCGTCCGCTCGCTTTGCCCGTCGGTCTGCGGTGCTAAAATGTAGCCTCGTGCCCAACTCCTCATGAAACTTCTTCCAGAACCTGGAAGTGAAACGCACGTCTCGATCCGAGACAATCGAGAGCGGCACTCTGTGCCGTGATACCACCTCTTTCAAGTACAACTCTGCCAACCTCTCAGCAGAAAAACTCTCACAAATAGCAAGGAAATGAGCGCTCTTCATCAATCTATCCACAATCACTCAAATTGCATCGACGCCCCTAGTAGTCCTCCGCAATTTGGTGATAAAATCCATGGTGATATGTTCCCACTTCCACTCGAGAACCTCCAACAGCTGCAACTTACTATACGGTCTCTGGTGCTCGGCCTTAACCCTGCGACAGGTCAAACACCTGTCAACGAACTATGCAACATCCCACTTCATACAGGGCCACAAATACTCTCTATTCAGGTCCAAAAACATCTTAGTGGCCCCGGGATGGATCGAAAACCTCGATCTATGCGCCTCCTCCATCAAGATGGTATGCGTTCCGCTCCGCCCACAAACTACACCCAAATCGGACCCTGAAAAGTCATAAGCCCTCGGCTATCGGTGAAGAACTCCGATACCTGCCCAATAACCCGCTCCCTTTTATGGTTCCCTGGTCTCACGACCTCAGCCTAGGCCCCTCGAATGGCGTCAAACACTGGGGTCATCATCGTCAGCCTCATACAAACATCTTGTATCGGGGGGCCCTCCGCCCTACCACTCAGGGCATCGGCTACAACGTTAGCCTTGCCCGGGTGGTACAGAATCTCGTAGTCGTAATCCTTTACTACATCCAACCATCTCCTCTTGCGCATATTTAGATTGGGCTGATCTATCAGGTACTTCAAGCTCTTGTGGTCCGTGTAGATGGTACACCGAACCCCATACAGATTGTGACGCCAGATCTTGAGGTCGAACACCACTGCCCCCAATTCCAGATCATGGGTGGGATACCTCACCTGATGAGGCTTCAACTGCCTCGATGCGTATGCTATCACATGGCCTCTCTGCATAAGCACTTCTCCCAACCCTGATATCGACGCGTCGCAATATACTACGAAGTCCTCCATTCCCTCTGGAAGGGCTAACATCAGGGCTTCGCATAGTTTCTGGCGAAGTTTCTCGAAGGAGGCCTGCTGCTCTGGGCCCCAAGAAAAAGCAACACCCTTCCGGGTCAAGTAGGTGAGTGGCACGGGGATGTTGGAGACATCTCAGATAAATCTCCGGTAATAACCTGCCAATCCTATGAAACTCATGATCTCGGTGGGGGATCTCGGCACCTCCCAACTCATCACTGCCTCAATCTTCGCCGAATCGACCAATATTCCTTTCTAGTTAACGAGGTGCCCCAGGAACTGGACCTCTCGTAACCAGAAATCACACTTGGAGAATTTGGCGTAAAGCATCTACGATCTCAAAACTCCAAGGATCTCCCTCAAATGCTCCTCATGCTGCTCTCTAGTTCTCGAATACACCAATATATCATCGATGAACACGAACACCGAGCGGTCCAACATCAGCCTGCACACTCTCTTCATAAGATCCATGAACGTCACTGGTGCATTGGTGAGCTGACCTTCTGAGGTCAGATCTGCTCCTCCAATCCATAGATCTAGCTTCCCTATAGTCCATAATCTCATAAAGGTCGAATCTTGGGCCCTCATGCAAGGTCCTCAATCCTCATTTGAGTTAAATCCCTCATTTCATGACAACTCTAGCTCATTACCCCAAGGGGAACGCATAAAGCCGAATGGAAGGGATCCTCTGGACCTCTTAGGGTCCAAATCTATGAATCATTTCACCATGGGACGTCTCTTACTCTAGATCCAAGCTAAGTACAGCATGAAGAAACCCTAATTTCAACCATAACAACAAAATACGAGAACGGACTCGAGTTTATGCCTCAAAGATGATGATTCAAGCTGAATGCTCTCTGGAATGAAGTCCTCTAGCCCCCTTCTTACTGGAAACCCTTTCCTCCATAGCTAAATCACACCAAAAATGAACAAGGAGCTCTAATTCTCTCTCAACGCGCTCAAGATCGAAAGGGATACTCTCTCTGGACAGGTAGACGCAAATGGAGGTTATAAAGCCCTTTAAATAGGGCTCAGACCGGGGGAATTAGGGCTTCATTAAATAGCGCGCACTCGCCGAGTCTGGCCATTAACTCAGATGGAGACTCGCGACTCTACCCGGCGAGTCTAAGCATCAACTCGCCGAGTCCCTCTCAAAGTCTCCAAAATAAATGAATAAATAATGTACCTGGAAATCCGGAAGTTACAAAATCATGATCCAACCATGGCGACCTAGTCAAAAAAGATCATCTAGTTAGATATTATTTGAATTATGAGAGCGGTATTTGTTTTGCTAATGCATCAACTACACTGAGCGTTAAATCCACATTGATCCTTAAGTTGCATTCTAAAGTAGCACTAAGCGTAAATTTGCCGCTTAATAAAGAAGAGATTAGGAACAATTTGTTCACTTCCGGTTTGGCTATTACATCATGAAAATATATATATTCCTAAATAAGATGGGGTAGCACGAATGAAAGGGAAACGATTGAGGGTAAGTTCCTAAAAATACGTACTAATGGTAAGCAACGAAGTTTTGGTACATCTCAAATGTAAAAGCTATTTAAGTGTCGTCTACAAAATAAATTACGAAATGATTGAGGATCTCCGAGGCTATAATTACTACTACGGTTACTCTTACAATAATAAAACCTTATTCGTAGAATGAATATATTTAAAGAGTCATTGTTGCAAATGGAGGCGATGAAAATTTATGATAAATTAAATCACATTGTATAGATAGCATTTTAAGTGTTTAGAAGCGATAAAAATCTCACTGTTATCAAAATGCGTGTTTAGAAATGATAATTAATCTCAATATTATCAAAATGTGTAATAATTCCAAGATAATGAAGATAATTGTGTGACGATCCAACGAAGTAGTAAAATAATATAAAGATTAATTATGGTTAAAGGTTTTAGTCTCCATTAAAGGAATTTGTATAGAAATATTTTTATTATTATTTATTTTTTTGAGAAATTGTCTAATCGTCTAAGGCAAGACTAATTTAAGTTTACGAGGAGTCGGAATACTTATGAAAACAAGTTTGAGAGTTTAGGAACTCACTGAAAATTGCAAAGTAAAATACTATTTTAAGAAATGTGTAACAATGTCAATCTTTCAAAATAGTGCATTCATAGTTTAGTGTTTCTACAAAAACAATCATTCAGAGAATAGATAATCGTAAAATTCAAAACTTTTGATGTATTTAAAGAAAAGAAGAAACATAAGGAAACATATCCTTCGCATATATTTTTCCGGATATAGAATAATTATAAGAATAAGGGTATTCATATTATGTATTAATTGTAAGGTAAATACAATGAATTTTGCTCTTTAAGTCACGTTTCCGAATTTAAAACGAAAGAGCAAATGTAAATAAGAATTATTTATTTATAGTAGATTTCATAATAAAAATAAAATGTATAAGATAAAAGGCGTAATTGAATATATCATAGTTGACTAAATCAAGAGTATGCCTCACGACTATACACGTAATAATAGCTCAAAATGGAAGGGCAGACTTCTAGTCTTTATGTGTACGAACATGATACTAGGAGAAGCAAAAGAGATAGGAATAAAGTTAGAAAATGTATTATGTTAATATTATGGCGTGCGAAATCTAAAATTGGAAGGGGAGCGAGAGATAAAGTTCGGGTTAAAGAAAAAGGAAGGTAGCGGCGGCAATGATTGTTATTGTTAAAATTCTTAGAACAATACCTATAGGTAGATTTAAAACCAGGTTGAGATATATTTCAAACTTCAATATTTGATGTATATTGATGATTAAATAGACATGTGGAGTTCTAAAGTGTTTGCTAATGATTGCTAAAAATTCGTAAGTTATATATTAAGTTAAACTCCATTTGTGAAAAAGGAGAAGCCCTACAAATGGCGACTGAAAATCTTACAATTTTGACTTTCTAAAAGGAAGTCCAACAATGATTAAAATGGATAAGGTAAAAACTCAATATATTTAGAAGAATAATTATTCATTGTTGAGAGTGTATCACTAGAAAATTTAAAAGTGAACACTAAGTTTTCAAATGCTATAAATTTTAAAAACTTTACAAATTATAAAACTATATTGAAGCAAAGTACGCAAATAAGGTATGTTTTGAAATACAAGCATTAGAGATGTCTTATAAACATGTTTGAAGTAGATTTTTTGCATAAATATGATGTTGGGTTTCAAGAAAACACATTAAAGTAAATTACAATGTCTAAATGAGAAAGCTATTAAAAGTGTCAAAACAAAAGTGTTTTCAAGATTCGATGAAAATTTTCCACATAATATGAACTTCAATGTAATATGTTTAAGTTTTAAGCATAGAGTTTAAATATTTTTATAAAAGAAATTGTTTCTAAGTTTTTCGAAAACGTGTAAAAATTGTAAGTAAGGTTTAAAACAGTTTATGTGCCCTTAAAAGCACATATATCCATTGAAATGGATTTGAAATGTAATTGAAATACCAAGGTTAAAACGAATATTGGTTAAATTGAGTTTTGAAGAAAAGTGTTAAGTTAAAGCAAGTTGTCTAAAGATTTTTAGCGAGAATATGGCTTAAGTTGTTAGGGAAGGTCTAATAAGTTGTTTGAGATAGTTATAAAATATTTTATCGATGATAAGTAAAACCGATAAAGCGAAATAACTTTTCGATAGAAGATTAAGATGTAAGGAAAAAGTATGTTAGTGTAGTTGATCGTACCTAAATACTAAGGCGATTACAAAGCGAGTATAAGGCGACTAACGATGTCTTTTCCCCAAAATAAAGGACAAGAACAATTGTTTGTAAAATGATTTATGGTGTCAATGCAGTTTCGTGGCCTTTTATAGAGGTCAAAGGGGAATCCTATGTTAACTTTTAAGCTCAAGCTGGAAACAACGTAGAGCTAAATCGTAGCATGGTAATAAGGTCTCACATATGGGTTAATGTAACAACGTAAATTATCAAAACAATTTTTTTAAAACATTTCAAAAATGTACTTTCATCCGTAAATAAAAACATGAATCCAATGTATCGATATCGTCATAACAAATGTATCAAATCCCAAGATCAAATCATATCCAAATTCATCGGTGTGTGTACGGGTCAAGCCGGCGCCTTCCCACGATCGTCACTAGTACCTGGAACACATTCCACATAACACTGGAAGCATAAAAGCTTAGTGAGTTCCCCACTATACCTCTTACACACATACGCCTTTCTAGGCCATACTCTACACGACCTTCCGGTCCATGTGTCTCAGGGGACGTCCGTCCCAGTCCCAGTAGACCTTCTGGTCCTACTTATATCGACCTTCCGGTCCATGACTCCTTGACCTTCCAGTCCACGTCATAATGCCTTTCGGCCCATATTATACATAGCATACATATCACATACATAACTCATACAGAACATGCAACGCATAGCATACAATACATACATCTCATAGCATAAAAGACCTTCTGGTCACACATAGGTACCTTTCCGGGTATAATATAGTGAGAAGACTCACCTCGGATATCTCGATAAATCTCGAACTCGGGAATCCTGCTCTAAACTCCTCCTAATCAGAACAACTTTTAAAATCAGCATAAATCTCTTCCCAAGATCACTCAGGAGGGTAAAAGACCATTTTACCCCTCCAATAGCCCAAAGATCCAAACTTTGACTAAAACCCTCAAAGTCAGCAAAAGTTAACCTTCTGGGGTACCTGACGCATACTAGATCTATACGCTGAGCGTAACTCCCAACTTTCTCCTCCTTTTCATTATGGTCTTAATCAGTTAAGCCACACATCCGGATCATAGATCTGACCACTTCTAAGTCTGTTAATGCATAAAGTTGGTGACTTTAAGCCTTTGTATAGCTGAAAGAGTCACCAACACCCAAACCATTCCATAAACAACACTTTTGGACTCCAACTTCTAGCATGACTCCAAAGTAACGACCAAGATAGGATTTTTATGGATCAACTACCCTCAAAATACAGAAATGGGACAGATCTAGGTCCTTGGAATCCTTTTCGCTGAAAAAGTCTCCACCTTTGGGACATAAACCCTAGAAATGACTCATGAACAACAAATCAATTATCAAGGAAAAGTTTTGATCTTTTTACCTCTAAATGAAACTCCTTTCTCTATAGATCTCAGATCCAAGTCCTGATTACAATCCTTGATCTCCACAAGCACTTCTCCTTCATCTTCTCTAACACACGAAAGCAAAATAGCTCAAATCACACACTCACAAGCTTTAGGACGTAGGGACACTCTCTTAGGGTTTCTCTCTGTGACAATGGAGGCTGAGGATAAGACTATAGCATCCCCTTTATAGTGCACAACAATTAATTAGGGTTTTCATTTTGAGCCTGTTATGTCCAGCGTACTCCATCGAGTCCACATCCAAATAAAGCGCATGAGTACGCACAACATACTCTTCAGTACGCCCAACATACTCATTTTCTTCATTATTCCTTTTAAGGGCTAAATGCCACATCATGGAAAAGGCTAAGGGTTTGAGAGCTTACTTGAAATTTCAGGATGTTACAATTCTCCCCACTGGAACCAGACTTTGCCCTCGAAGTCTCATGTTGCAAACAACTCCGGATGCTGCTCCCGCATTTCCGACTCCGGCTCCCAGTTTAGCTCGGGCCCTCTCCGATGTTACCACTGGACCTGCACCAGGGGCACTTCCTTGTTCCTCAGAACCTTGGTCTTTCGATCTACAATCGCAACGGGTCTCTCCACGTAGTTCAACCTTGCATCCACCTGAATATCCTCCAGCAGTACTATGACAACCCGAAATTTTCATTTGGTCAAACCCTAAAAGTCAACCCCCTTCGTGTCGTGATTTAATATCATTATTTCTTATTAATAAGAAATATAAAGTTCATTTGATTATTTTAATATTATTTTCAAACGAACGGGTGAAAGAAAGTATTGTCTCGGGTTTTTATTTTGAAAACCGCAAACACTTCGCGTATTAGAATCACCCGGCTAAACTTTTATGTTTTGGGTTTAGGAATCACCCAAAAACTGTAAACTCATGCCTATGTATGAGTTTACTCCCCAAGAAACTAGTCATTGTGTTTACTCCCAAAATAGTCAAAAGAGTAAACTCCAAGTTTTCTCTCAAATAGCATCTAACATTTAATTCCAAAACTCCAATATTGTAAGTGTTCTAACCATTTCAAGTTAGTAAAACACTTAATCTAGTGTTTGTGCATCTATTCATTCATTCATTTATGTATTTTGTTTAGATTTTCCAAAACACCAAGAACACACACTAAGTGTTCTTGGCCTTTTAGCTCAAATCAAGCACCATTATAGTAAGTACATCCATCCTTGAGTACTTGTAAGCTAGCATATCAAATAATCACCAAGAAAACCGGTCAAGAACACCATGATTGAGGTGTTCACGGTCCAAGGTGATGCTTGGGCCGTAAACACCATAAAGACCCCCGACTTTAACTTAAGTCCCATGTTTAGCCCTAGTTTGAAGTTCAAGACTTACCTTAACATATTTAAACCTTCTATTGATATGTTTAAGCTTTGAAAAACACCAAACATCACCATTTATAGGTGTTTACGGTCTAAGGATATATCAAAACCGTAAACACCCAATAAGGTGTTTAAATGAGCCATTTTCCTTTCCTAGCCCTTAAAACTATCCTAGATGTTTACTTAGTTGTGATAAGGACTTGAAATCAAGCAATGTCCCTTCCCATAAGGGTTTACGGTAGTAAACCCAAGGGAAAATACCCTTAGGCTGTAAACACCTCAAGGAGGGTGTTTTGTGGCCCTAGTCCATTCCAAGGGCTAAACCACATAGCAAGGTTGCTTCAAAGGACTAGTTGAACCTCCAAACACCTCATGGTTGCAAGAAATGGATTTTAGACCGTAAACCCTTGAGTTTACTGCCGTAAACTCCTAGGGTAAAGGTCATTTAGACCCTAGCTTTACACTACTAACACTTGGATGCAATCCTTGTGAACTTTAACACTTGAAACTAAGTGTTTTCAGGTTCTAGAGTGTCCTAACTCATATTATTAGTTATAATAAGGCTAATTAGTTATACATATGTTCATTATATGATAAATAGGCTCGTGCATGTGTACAAGTCTTCAATTGTCACCAAGTACCGTAACCGACACTTCAATCCAATCCACTCACCACAAGTGAGTTCATACCCCTTCAACTAACCTTTGAAATACTTTTAAATGTTTTAAATGCTTTAATAAGAGGGGATACAAGTTGAATACTTATAGTTATTACATCAATCACATGTTATTAATAACTACAAAACCACTTATTTTATTACCATTCAAACTATTTACCAAACTGTTTTACTCCAAACTGCTTTACAAACTCTGTTACTTATCAAATGCTTTTACTTAATCTTTGTTTTACTTATTATAAATTGCATGCCCGTATATGTAGAGTTATATAAGCAATGTTTAAAAGGCTTAGGAAGACCGTCCGCCCTATTTCCTTTTCCTCGATTTGGATGTGGTCTGGTGGATTATCGGGTAGTCGTCCGAAGGTGGTTTCAATATTGATTATGTATCATGTGTGCATATATAGTCATAAAAGTTCTTCCATGCTTACATATACCAGTTACATCATTAGTGAGTTACCATCGGGGTAACCCAGGATCATACTTATACTATTGCTAGTTCAATGAGTCAGTTCATTCATGAGTCAATACTTATTACTATGAGAACATATACAACTATACTAGAAAGAGAACATATACAACTATACTAGAAAGAGAACATATACAACTATACTAGAACGAGTATCAATACATTACATATACATACATGCATTGACAAAATTGTGATCCACTTTATCGGAGCATACCTTAAATGTCATGGCCCGAGTTGTAGCCAGAATCTCTTGGAGGGAAAGTGTGAGTTTGCGTATAGATCTATACTAGATTGACTATCCTACACCTTGCTGCTAGCTACAGCCGGACCTGCAGGTCTGCGGGTGCCAAACGTCATTTCTTTTTACGACCTGCATTTGTCGTTGTTTATCCAGTCGATAGTATGGTACAATTAATCACATGATACCTTAATATAAATCCGGTTTAAGGTAGTTAGTACAGCAGTAGTTCTTATAATACAACACTACAGTACTACAGTAATTTACCCTTTATATACATTTAGTGATCATTTCACTTAAACATTAATGTACAAACTATATTTTGTTAATGATAGTTACACTTGGTAAATTACACACTTTTACAACAAACAATACGCGAAACAGTTAAGCTTTGGTAGAAGGCTACTTTAATAGAAAATATAGGTTTTTCTTGGAGATTCAAACACTTAAAACATTTACATACCTTTTACACACTCATACTTAAAACCGTGTTCAAACATTTTGATAACAACCACCGACACTAAAATACTTATGAACTCACCAGCTTAATGCTGATAAACTCTTTCAAAATAACTTGTATTCTCAGGTCAACAGTAGACAGGTACAGAGGCCAGCTTTTGAGAAGATGGAGCGCATCCAAGACTCATCTTATTATTTTGATTTACATTATTTTTGGTTTCTATAACTGTACAGAACACGCTTGTATTAAAATTATATATTTAATGCAATGGATGATGTTGTTTGCTTGTTTACTTTTACTGTGTTGTGATACTTTACATGACATCCTCCGCCCCAGAATGTTTCCGCCGTTCTTGGTTTTGGGGTGTGACAAGTACCACTGCCGACTCGTCGGCTATACACTTCCTCAACTGCGACACGTGGAAGGTATCATGAATCTACCCCAACACCGCGGGCAGCTCCAACCGATATGCTACCCTGCATACTCTCACGACTACCCTGAACGGACCAATACACCGGGGACCCAACTTGCCCCTCTTCCTGAATCGGGTCACTCCCTTCCAAGGAGATACCTTCAGGAGCATAAAATCTCCGACCTGGAACTCGAGCTTGGATTGTCGCCTATCTGCATAACTCTTCTGGTGACTCTGAGCGGTCAACAACCTATGTCTGACCTGTTGTATCTGCTCTGTCTTCTGAAGCACTATCTCTGTACTACCCAACACACATTGCCCTACCTCACCCCAGCAAATGGGAGTTCGACACCTCCTCCCATACAACAGCTCAAAGGATAGCATTCCAATGCTCGAATGATGGTTGTTGTTATAGGAAAACTCAGCTAAGGGTAAATACGTGTCCCAACTCCCCCCGAAGTCCAATACACATGCCCGAAGCATGTCCTCGAGTGTCTAGATTGTCCGCTTGCTCTGCCTGTTAGTCTGTGGGTGGTATGCGGTACTAAAATGCAGCCTCATACCTAATTCCTCATCTAATTTCTTCCAGAATATAGAAGTGAAACGCACATCTCGATCTGAGACGATAGAGATCGGTACTCCGTGCCGTGATACCACCTCCCTCACATACAACTCTGCCAACTTCTCAGCAGAAGAGCTCTCACTGATAGCAAGAAAGTGAGCGCTCTTCGTCAACCTGTCCACAATCACCCAAATTGCATCGACACCCCTAGTAATCCTCGGCAATTTGGTGATAAAATCCATGGTAACCTATTCCCACTTCCACTCGGGAATCTCAAATGGCTGGAACTTACCATGCGGATGCTGGTGCTCGACCTTAACCTTGCAACTGGTCAAGCACCTCTCTACGAACCATCCAACATCCCTCTTCATACAGGGCCACCAATACTCTCTTTTTAGGTCGAAATACATCTTAATGGCCCCGGGATGGATCGAGAAACTCGATCTATGCGCCTCCTCCATCAAGATGGTACGCGTTTCGCCCACAAACGGTACCCAAACCCGACCCTGAACGGTCACAAGTCCTCGTCTATCTGTAACGAACTCTGATACCTGCCCGGTCACCCGCTCCCTTTTGCGGTTCTCCGGTCTCACGGCCTCCGTCTGGGCCCCTCGAATGGTGTCCAACACCAGATTCATCACTGTCAATCTCATGCAAACATCTCGTAGTGGGGCGCTCTCCGCCCTACGGCTCAGGGCATCGGCTACAACATTAGCCTTGCCTGGGTGGTACAGGATCTTGCAGTCGTAATCCTTTACCACATCCAACCATCTCTTCTGGCGCATATTCCGGTTGGGCTGATCCATCAAGTACTTCAAGCTCTTACGGTCCGTGTATATGGTACACCAAACCCCATACAAATAGTGACTCCGGATCATGAAAGGGAACACCACCGCCCCCAACTCTAGATCTTGGGTGGGATACCTCGTCTCATGAGGCTTCAGCTGCCTCGATGCATATGCTATCACATGCCCCCTCTACATAAGCACCGCTCCCAACCCTGATATCGATGCATCACAGTACACCACAAAGTCCTCCGTCCCTTCCGGGAGAGCAAGAACCAGGGCTTCGCACAGTCTCTGGCGAAGTGTGTCGAAAGAGGCCTGCTGCTCTGGGCCCCATGAAAAAGCAACACACTTCTGGGTCAAACTTGTGAGTGGCACGTCGATCTTGGAGAAATCTCTGATAAATCTCCGATAATAGTCGGATAATCCTAGAAAGCTCCTGATCTCGGTGGGCGATCTCGGTACCTCCCATCTCATTACTGCCTGAATCTTGGCTGGATCGACCAAAATTCCATTCTGGTTGATGAGATGCCCCAAGAACTGGACCTCTCGTAACTAGAACTCACACTTGGAGAATTTGGCATAAAGCCTCTCCGATCTCAGAACTCAAAGGATCTTCCTCAAATGCTCCTCATGTTGTTCTCTAGATCTCGAATACACCAAAATATGATCAATGAACACAATCACCGAGCGTGCCATCATCGGCCTGCACACCCTGTTCATGAGATCCATGAACGTTGCTGGTGCATTGGAGAGCCCAAAAAGCATCACCACGAACTTGTAATGTCCATAACGAGTTCTGAACGCCGTCTTCTAGATATCTTCATACCGAACCCTCATCTGATGATAACCCAACCTCAAGTCTATCTTGGAGAACCACGACGCGCCCTGGGACTGATCGAACAGATCATCGATCCTCAGTAACGGATAACGGTTCTTGACCTTCAACTTGTTCAACTCTTGATAATCAATGCACATCCGATGTGAACCATCCTTTTTCTTGACAAAAAGGATCAGCGCTCCCCAAGGCGAGTTACTCAGTCGAATAAACCCCTTCCCCGGCAGCTCCTGAAGCTGCGAGGATAACTCCTGCATCTCTGGCGGCACGAGGCGATAAGGCGCCTTGGCGATAGGCGCTACTCCCGGAACCAAATCGATATGGAACTCCACTTGGCTCTCGGGAGGCACACCCAGCAATTCCTCAGGAAAAACATCCGAGAAATCGCACGCTATCGGAACCTCATCAATCGAACTTGGCCTCCCAGCGGCCACTTGCGTGTCCATCTCGCCCTGGCAGCCGAACAAAACGCTGACCCACATCGGGTTCCCTCGCCGTACTTCGTAAGTACTCCCCCACTAGGGTCTCATTGTTGGGTTTTGAGCATTCTAACACTCCTAAGTGTACATGAAACCTTAAATACCTTAGATCTATGTTTTCTCTATTATACAAGCAATTATGAACATCCAAGGTATTATCATCATCTAGCATACAAAATAATGAATATAACAAGATAGAATACATACCTCCTTGATGTAGAATGTCTTCATGAAGCTTGAGTGCCTAGTGCTCAAGTGTGACACCTCAAATGGTTCACACAACACCAAATACACTTTGAATAACTTGAGAGAAACTTGTGTTAGATATAGTGTCTAAGCCCATAACTATATTTGGTATATACTTGACCCGACCCAGCATGGTCCATTTGGGTTGCACTTCACCCGAACAATTTATGGATAATATTTGAGAATAGTACAAGTTATGATTTATTAATATATTATAAGTTCTAATATATTAATATAAGATCATATTATTTAATTAGTAGTGATCTATAATTAATCTAGGATTAATTTAATGATCAAAGATATTACTAATTAAATATGGGCTTCTATATTTATATAGTGTGGGCTTATGCTTATTTGGAATGGGCTAGGCTTGGATGGAGAAGTCCATGGATACTCCATGGAGCTTTAACCCATGGATCTCATGGAAATAAAGAGACATGGGTATTAGGGTTTACATGGATGTAACCCTAATCCACCACACTATATAAAGGAGACTTTGGCTCTTGAAATCTAGCTAGTGAACACTAGTTGACACATGTTGAGGTGAGGGCCGATTTCAAGAGAAGTGTGACTATTCTCTCAAATTTCCAAGTTTGTGGTGATTTGTGACTTTCATTTGAGGCATCCACATTATTGGTGCTAGGCTCTAAAACTCCAAGGAATCAACTACAACTATAAGGTAGGTGTTTCTACTAGCTTTATTTGATTCAAGTTCCCCATGCCATGCTAGTTAGGATATAAGCCTTGGAAAAATAATTATTTGCATGTATCTTAGACAAACATAGATCCAAGGTTTATTAGGGTTGCATGTACACTTAGGATGTGTTAGAATGCTCAAAACCCATCAGTGGTATAAGAGACTAGGTCTGTTTGTTTGATACTTGTGATTAAAAGTTGAAAAAAAGTCAAAAAAACTTGCTGTCTGACGAATGGACTCAGCGAGTCCATGGGGGGACTCGCCGAGTTCACTTGTATCTTCAACCTACTCGGCGAGTAGGTTCATGCACTCGACGAGTAGGGTCGACAGAGTGCAGATTTTCGACTTTAGTTCCTGGAAATGGATTGGAAACATTACCCTAAACTGTTTTGGTACTTGAAAACTTGTTTTAGCTGGTGTAATGTTTTTGCTAATTCATTTACAACAACTAGTTATCAAAATTACAAAGTTTAAAGTGATTTTGATTCTTAAAAGTGTTCATATTCATGTTCTTGTTCTTATGAAGTTTAGATGATCATAGGAATTATTTGTAACCTATGTGGTAGTTTAATTCTTGATCATAATGTGTTTTAATGGAGTCCATAACTTGTCCTCAAGTTATGGAAAACCAAAAGTCTCTTGGATTAAAAACCATTAAAAGAACACAAGAGTTAGAAAAAATGAAAAGTCCTCATTTTATTACTCTATTAAACTCATAAGTTACAAGAAATGAAAAGTTTTGAAAGTTTACAAAACTTGCCCTCAAGTTTTGGAACAAGTAAAGTTAAGTTAAACTTTAGTTCCAACCCTTAGAATTTTAAAAGTTAAAATTCAACCCTTATACTTATATTATTATGATTTAATAATTATATATATATGTATAAGAACAAAGTCGTCTTACCGCTAGTACGCCTCATTCACGAAGCCGGTCTATAAGGTGGGTATAAGGTTGTTGCCTATAAAATGGTGACTTAATGGGTGTCCACTCTCACCCACCGCTTGCTTGACTGGTGGAGGGTCGTTAGCCGAACGGGTAAGACAAGGACTTATAAATTCTCATTCAAATTATGATGAATATTATAAAGTAACTAAATGTTTTATTAAATTCCCAATCTTAGTTACTTTAGGAAAAATGTGAATAAGGTGCTAATCCATGAAATTACACTTTACACTTTGATTGAGTCGTTGGTGGAGCGTGTGTGGTTAACCGGCACACTAACTTGGACTTAACAAGGTAGGTAAAGGGTGACTTAAAGGTTTATTATAGTATCGATGGAGCGTGTGTGGTTTACCGGCACATCGATTGAGTGATAAACTTTAAAGGGTACCAAGTGATTTCCATGGTTACTTCACACCTCGTTTTGTGATCCTTGGCATCCCAGTCACAAAACCTGGAGGGCACACTCGAGATTGAAACATGCCTTTGAAAAGTTCATTGAATCTCAAAGAATCTAGGAATTTCTAAGAACCAATCAAAAACCTAATACTTAAATGTTTCGGTTTTCGTGGTGGAAATTGGTGAATCGTCATTCACCTACCTTTCAAATATGGTATAGCTTAGATTACGGCATACCTCTTCTAAGTTATATTATATTGTGATTGGATCCTAGCCTTAATATTACATTTGGGTGTTTTATTAAGGACTCTCTTATATCTAAACTAATCATGTTCTCTTCTTTTTAGATGTCTTCAAACAATGCTGCTTCTGGCTCTAATCCTAATGGGTCCTTTACCCTTATGAACTTGTGTGGGAAAGTCACCTTTGATGGATCCAACTTCAATGAGTGGATCAGAAACATCAGGATGATTACCCGCTACGAGGACAAAGAATATGTCCTTGACAAGGAGCTTAAGGAGATTGATGAGACCACTGTAACTCCTCAAAAGATCGCTGAATTTCGGGCACATGAAAGGGATGCTACGAAAGTGGCTTGCATCATGATGGCCACGATGACAGCGGAACTCCAAAAGTCTTATGAGGATTTCTACCCTTATGAAATGCACCAAGATTTGATGGAAAGATACCATCAAAGTGCAAGACAAGAGAGGTATGAAATCATTTGCTCCATGATAACAACCATGATGAAGGACGGGGAATCCGTCACGAGCCTCATGCAGAAAATGCAAAGGTATGTGGATCGTTTGCTGAAGCTTAATGTGAACTTCCCTAAGGATCTTGCAATAGATATCATTTTGCACTCCTTACCATCGTGCAATGATCAATTCCGCATGACATATCACATGAATAAGGAAGAGGTCACACTCAGCAAACTTCAGGGACTTCTCAAGACCGCAAAATCAGGTCTTAAGGGGAAGTCGGTTGCTATCACTCCTACTCCAAACTCAACTCCGGTTTTGGCAATTGGGAAAAATCGATCGAGGAAGAGAAAGAGATCCTCGAAGGGTACCAAGGCTCGGACCCTTGATGGCTCTTCTTCAAGTGGAACCAAGAAAGGTTTCGTCACTCCTTCTTTTGACCCAAAAGAGGCTGAATGCTTCTATTGTCATGAAAAATCTCATTGGAAGCGGAACTGAAGGATGGGAAAGTCAAACCCAACCATGCAGGTACTTACACTATCATTTCTAATAACTCACCCCATTCTAAGTCTTGGGTCCTTGATACCGGTTGTGGTATTCATGGGGAATAGGAAAGCTTTACCTGTTACCAAGATTGGAGTTTATACTTTATCGCTAAGTAGTGGGTTTAATTTAGATTTGAATAAGTGTTGTAATTCGCCAGGAATGGCAAGAAATATTATTTCCTTTCATGCTTTGTACAAACAAGGGTTTACCTTTTCATTTAATAATGAAGTTGGTTCTATAGATGTTTTCTATAATAATGTTTTTTATTTTAAAGCATTACCTTGTGATGGTGTGTATGAAGCTGTATCTGTTGTAGATAACTTGGGAAATAATGTTTTGTGTATTGATTCTACTAATAATAATAACTTGGATAAAGCATCATTATGGCATTGTCGTCTTGGACATATAAGCAAGAAACGCATAGAAAGGATGGAGTCTTGGAGTCATTTGACCTAAAGTCAGATGATAGTTGCGAATCATGCTTACTTGGAAAAATGACAAAGTCACCCTTCACAGGCTCGTGTGAGAGGGGTGAAGGTTTTTTGGACCTTATACACACGGATGTGTGTGGACCATTCAAACGTGCCACAAGGGATGCTAATCGTTATTATTTGACTTTTACTGATGATTACAGTAGATATGGATATGTCTACTTAATCAAGCATAAGTCAGAGACTTTCGAGAGGTTTAAGGAATTTAAACAGGAAGTCGAGAATCAATTGGGCAGGAACATTAAGATGCTTCGATCCGATCGAGGAGGTGAGTATCTTAGTTCAGAGTTCCTCGACTATCTTAGGGAATGTGGGATTGTCTCACAATTGACACCTCCCAGGACACCACAGTTGAATGGTGTGGCTGAGAGGCGTAATCGAACCTTGTTGGATATGTTTCGTTCCATCATGAGTCGAGCTACGCTACCAATCTCATTCTGGGGGTATGCCTTAGAGACTGCCGCCCATATTCTTAATCTTGTCCCTACAAAGAAAGTTGCCAAAACTCCTCACGAGATGTGGACTGGCAAAGTACCTAAGCTAGACCACATCAAGATTTGGGGTTGTGAGGCTTTCGTGAGACGCGAGACTCATGATAAGCTCGAACCTCGAAGCGAGAGGTGTATTTTCATCGGCTACCCACAACAATCCTTTGGTTACCTCTTCTACTGACCTAGTGACAATGTGGTCTTTGTAGCAAGAAGAGGAGTCTTTCGAGAGAGAGAATTTATAAGCCAAGGAGACAGTGGGAGGCAAATTGATCTTGAAGAAATTCAAGAATCAAGCGGTGAAGGAACTTCAAACACTAGCCCTCAACTTGAGGAGGAAACTCCTGTTCAGCCAGTTGATGAGCCTGTACCTCTGAGGCGTTCCACGAGTGTTAGGAATGCACCTGAGCATTACTATGGTTTCCATATTACTGCGGAAGGTGAGACACTTATTAGTGATGAGACACTAGTAGGTCTGGAAGAACCTAACAGCTACATGGAAGCCATGGCAGGCCCTGAGGCTGCTAAATGGAAAGAGGCCATGGATAGCGAGATACAATCCATGTATGACAATCAAGTTTGGAACTTGGTTGAGAATGTACCTAGTCGTAAGACTGTAGGGTGCAAGTGGGTCTTCAAGAAGAAGACCGACTTGGATGGTAAAGAACACACTTATAAGGTGAGACTGGTTGCAAAGGGCTTCTCTCAAATTCTTGGAGTGGACTATGATGAGACCTTTTCTCCAGTAGCCAAGATTAAGTATATTCAGGTTCTGTTAGACATAACTGCATTTCATGACTATGAAATATGGCAAATGGATGTCAAAACCGCTTTCCTTAATGGAACGTTGGCTGAAGATGTTTACATGAGTCAGCCAGAGGGTTTTGTCAGCAACGAGTACCCTAATAGAGTGTGTAAACTCGAGAAATCCATTTATGGATTGAAACAGGCACCTCGCAGGTGGAATCTTTGCTTTGATGAGAAAGTCAAGGAATTTGGCTTTTCGAGGAGTGAAGATGAATCTTGCGTCTATATCAAGGCTAGTGGGAGCATAGTCAGTTTTTTGGTACTGTATGTGGATGACATACTACTCATAGGAAATGACATCCCAACCCTGCAGGAAGTAAAATCCTGGCTTGGGAAGTGTTTCGCTATGAAGGACCTTGGTGAAGCTGCCTTTATCCTAGGGATAAAGATTTTGAGAAACAGGAGTAAAAGACTAATTGGACTTAGTCAAAGTACCTACTTGGACAAAGTGTTGAAAAGATTCAACATGCATAACTCCATGAAGGGTGAGTTACCCATTCAGTGTAACGCTAGATTGAGTAAGACACAAAGCCCTGGTACTGAGGCTGAGATAGCAGAAATGACTCGATTTCCTTATGCTTCAGCTGTAGGATCGATCATGTATGCTATGACGTGTACTCGACCTGATGTAGCCTTCGCTTTGAGCATGGTTAGCAGGTATCAGGCGAACCCTGGAAAGGAACACTGGACTGCGGTAAAGAATATCCTCAAGTACCTGCGAAGGACTAAGGACTGGGTCCTTACCTTCGGTGGGAGTGATGACTTGAGAGTTGTAGGGTATAGTGATGCTAGTTTCCAGACTGATAGGAATAATTTCCGCTCTCAGTCAGGCTGGGTCTTTACCCTAAACGGAGGAGCAATTTCTTGGAAGAGTTCCAAGCAGGAGACAGTGGCTGATTCCACTTGTGAATCAGAGTATATAGCAGCAAGCGAGGCAACAAAGGAGGCGATATGGCTAAAGAACTTCATCGGAGACCTTGGAGTTGTTCCAGCTATAAAAGAGCCAATGGAGATTTTCTGTGACAGCAATAGTGCGGTTGCCTTAGCCAAGGAACCAAGGGATCACGGGAGATCCAGACACATCGACAGAAAATACCATTTTATCAGACATCGAATTGAAGAAGGACTCCTCATGGAAAAGAGGGTATCATCGGATGAGAACCCGGCATATCCCCTCACGAAGGGACTGAGTAGGGTTAAGCATCTCTAGCATGCTCGGAGCATAGGGCTGAAGGATGATATAAGTTTTAGTAGTTAGATAACCCAGAAATTTGTAAAGTGTAATTGACATTAGATGATGAATAAAAGGTGTTTTATTTATGAGTAAAGTGTTGCTATCTCTTGTCGATCGTTTACTATATTTCTTTTGCATGTTTTGACTTCTAGAATAATTTTTTTTGGTATAACATATTATTCAAACCTCCATAGTCGGTCATATGTCGGAAGTAGGTATGAATCAAGACTGTCATGATGGGTTGTAGAGGTCTAAGGTGTTGGACAAGGCTACAACAATCATGAGTGCTCATAAGTTCTGAGCATTGGACTCAACCCACGCTCACTGGAATCACTTCATGGAATTTTATCTCGAGTGATCGTGAGACAGTAATATCATATAAGTCTTCAAACCTAGAGATATGATTTGTTACTTACGAGTTGGTTATGCATTGATTGTACGTAAACGCATTGGTAACTCGATGTTATAAAACGTGCCTTTGTGTGTAATTCAATGAGTGGTAGAACAAACATATGAGTCGAAGTTTATCTGTTCCTTCTTGGATTAGAAGCTGATATCTGGGCCCCTCGATGATTTTGTTTTGACCTATGTACCGGGCCCGGTCAGAACTAAATTGATGTGTTCAGTTGAGTTCTATGTCAAACAAATCGGAAATCGGGAAACAAATGCTGGACAATAAGCAAGACAATGTTCCATGTGTTTGTCCGGCTGATATCTAGAACAGAGGATTATATGATCACTTATCTAAATGGCGCGTTCTAGTTCAACAGAGTTTAAAGAGCTACGATTGCAGATCGGTTCCTGAAGTTATAATTGCAAATATAGTTACTAGACTTATCCAAGTGGGAGACTGTTCGATATAGTGTCTAAGCCCATAACTATATTTGGTATATACTTGACCCGACTCGGCATGGTCCATTTGGGTTGCACTTCACCCGAACAATTTATGGATAATATTTGAGAATAGTACAAGTTATGATTTATTAATATATTATAAGTTCTAATATATTAATATAAGATCATATTATTTAATTAGTAGTGATCTATAATTAATCTAGGATTAATTTAGTGATCAAAGATATTACTAATTAAATATGGGCTTCTATATTTATATAGTGTGGGCTTATGCTTATTTGGAATGGGCTAGGCTTGGATGGAGAAGTCCATGGATACTCCATGTAGCTTTAACCCATGGATCTCATGGAAATGAAGAGACATGGGTATTAGGGTTTACATGGATGTAACCCTAATCCACCACACTATATAAAGGAGACTTTGGCTCTTGAAATCGAGCTAGTGAACACTAGTTGACACATGTTGAGGTGAGGGCCGATTTCAAGAGAAGTGTGACTATTCTCTCAAAGTTCCAAGTTTGTGGTGATTTGTGACTTTCATTTGAGGCATCTACATTATTGGTGCTAGGCTCTAAAACTCCAAGGAATCAACTACAACTACAAGGTAAGTGTTTCTACTAGCTTTATTTGATTCAAGTTCCCCATGCCATGCTAGTTAGGATATAAGCCTTGGAAAAATAATTATTTGCGTGTATCTTAGACAAACATAGATCCAAGGTTTATTAGGGTTGCATGTACACTTAGGAAGTGTTAGAATGCTCAAAACCCATCAACTTGAACACTCCTAAAGAATATGATCTTATATAGTTGTTATAATTACGGTAAACCCTAATTTTTATGGCCTTCCATTTCCTTGGATCCATGGGTTCAAACAGACCATGGAGCATGCATGGACCATCCTATGGGTTTTAGCCCAACTTGACTATCCATGGAGCATTAGCCCACTATACAAGTATGGATGATTTACACAATCAACCCATACATTTAATTAGTCTTCTTTTGATCACTTAATTAATTCTAGATTAATTCCTGATCAATATTAATTAAATAATCCTATTAATATATTAGAACTTATAATATATTAATCAACCTTAAGTGTTATTTCTCTCATTGTAGTCTATCCAAGTGCATGATGCCATGCAACGCAAATGGACCATGTCGGGTCGGGCCAAGTCTTACCAATTATAGTTATGGACTTAGAGATTAATCCAACAGTCTCCCACTTGGATAAGTCTAAAACTATTATTGCGAATGACTTCAATAACCGACCGGAAATCGTATCTCTCAAAAGCTTCTGTCGAACTCTAATCTTGTCGATGAACTCTGACCTTTGTCAATGACTTGTCCATTAGATAAGTGATCATACATTCCTCCATTCTAGATATCATATAGATTGAGACATGGATTGTAAAACATTCTCTCTGTCCATCTGTTGTTTCCCGTTTTCCGATTCATGATGACTGACTGGTTGAACAAATCAAATCAGTCTTGGCTTGGCCAAGCACTCACATGTATCATCATTAAATCATCGAGGGGCCCACATATATCGCTTTTATCCCGAAGGTAAAAGGAATGGATAAACTTCGAATCATATGGCCTGTTCTGCTACTTGTTGAATCATACACAAAGGCACGTTTTATAACATCGAGTTACCAATGCGTTTTCGTGCAATCAATGTATTATCAACTCATACTAACATATCATATCTCTAGGTTTGAAGAATATAATATATTATCGTCTCATGATCACTCGTGATAAAATCCATGAAGTGATTCAAATGAGCGCGGGTTGAATCCAATAATCAGAACTTATGAGCTCTCATGAGTGTTGTAGCACAACTTTGTCCGCCAAGTTGGACCTCTACAAGCCAACCCATGAATGTCTTGATTCATATCTACATCCAACATATAACCGACTGTGGATGGTTTGAATAACTTAGTCATTACGGAAGAATAACCTAGTTATTATGGAAGTCAAAACATGCAAAGTGAAACACAAGAATAAATGAATCTAATATGGTCTCAGAACTTATGAATATAAATAAAACACCTTTATTTATCACCATGTGATTGCACATTATTCATTATGAAGGGCCATGAAAATGGTTTGGCCTAGGCTTTGCATGTGATTTGTTTTGGTTCATGTCTGTATTTACTTTTGTGTTAGTTTTGTGTTTTGAGGTATTTACGGCCGTAAACATGTTTATGGCAGCAAACTTCATTTGCGGTCTTTGTCTTGTATAAATAGTCTACACTTTTGTCTTTTTGCGGGATGGATGCTCTAGAAGTTTACTGCTAGTCTTTGAGTTGTACCTAACGATTTCTAGTGTTTAATCGTGTGCAAGCTCAATTCATTCATCTTATTGTGTTATTCTCGATTCATGTTTGTTTGATTATCAGTTTTAGATCCAGAATCAAACCTAACAATTGGTATCAGAGCAGTAAACTGGTATCAAACTCATCTGATCGAGATTTTGTGTGTTCAAGCTGTTATTCTGATCGTTGGATCGATTGGATTTTACATTCTGGGCTTTGAAGAAACAACTTTCGTCTTAAAATTACGACTTTTAAAGGTTGATTGAGACTTTACTGCCAACCGTAAACTCTGTCTACTGTCCATTCAGAAGCCGTAATCACTAAATATTCATACACCGTAAACAAGTTTGAAGAACAGTAAACACCTTAGATCGTAAACACCTTAGACTGTAAACACCATACCATAAACTCTATTTACGGTCGCAATCACAGTTTCCGGCCGCAAACTCTTAACTTGTCATATTGTCACAACTAGTAATTTTTGGTGCCTTGTAACTACAACACTTATGTCAATTATGAATCAAAACATGAAAGCATGTATGATGCTTACTCTATGACAACAAAATTTCAATCAAACACTTCATACAAGCACTGCAAATAGTCAATAAGCAATTGGAAACCTTAGAAATCCTTGTTTAAGTCCATTATGGATTAGGATTTCCTTATTGGGCCCAATGGACCAATAAGCTTGCAATTGGACTGTCTTGGGCTTAGAACTCTTGAATGGGCTCTAATTGGACCCACTTCCATTTACTTCAATATTTTGGGCCATATTGGGCCTAGAATGAAATAAATTATTTAAATGAACCATATTGGGCCATAATTAACCTAATTTAGCCCTAATAGGTCATAAAAATCACATTTATATTTATTTGGACCAAAAATCACTCAACATAACCATGAAAATTGGGCTTAAGCAATTAAGGCCCAAAACTCTCTTCTCTTTCCTCCATTCTCGGCCCAAGCCCAATCCATGGGGAAGAGTTGACTTAGGCCATGCCATCTCATTTTTACATGGAGGTTATCCATGCAAATAACCCAAGTATCCATGCACTATCTCATCAATCTTCTCTCTCCCTCTCCCTCTTTTTCCTTCGGCCGAGAGCAAGAGAATGAACACACACACCTGACAAAACTCTCTCTAAATCACTCAAGAATCATCCACTCTTCTTCATCTAAAATCTCGAAAATTTGGCTTGAAGTCTAAGGATCTTCATCAAGTAATTAATCATCTAAGGTAAGTTAATGGCTAACTTATGATCTAACTCCCTTCATTTCATCAAAATCTATTCTAAATCCATTCAATCTTGTGATCTTGCACCTTAGAAGCTCTTTAAAGCGGAAAACAGAGCAAGCGAAGCATTACGCGGAATGGAGAAGAATCTCGAGGTGAAAGAGGACGGAGTATATTATTTCATGAACCGTATTTGGGTCCCTAAAGCTCACAAGACGCGATACTCCATCCATCTAGGTTCGGACAAAATGTACTTGGATATTAAACAACATTATTGGTGGCCTAACATGAAGGCATAAATTGCCACCTATGTCAGCAAATGCCTTACTTGCGCCAAAGAAAAGGTGGAATACTAGAAGCCCTCGGGGTTATTACAGCAACCAGAAATCCCCGAGTGGAAATGGGAAGGGATTTCTATGGACTTTGTGACCAAGCTACCCAAGACGTCAGATGGATTAGACACAATATGGGTAATAGTTGACCGACTGATGAAATCCGCCCATTTCCTGCCAATAAAAGAATCCTACAAGATGGAGAGGCTGACAAGAATATACATTCGAGAAATCGTGAGGCTTCACGGAGTGCCAGTGTCTATCATCTTAGATAGAGACAGTAGGTTCACTTCACGTTTTTGGCAATCACTTCAGAAGGCACTTGGAACCCATTTCGACATGAGCACTGCTTATTACCCACAAATGGACGGACAAAGCGAACGAACCATCCAGACGCTCGAATACATGCTTCGCACATGTGTGATAGACTTTGGGAAGTCTTGGGATACACACTTACCCTTAGTTGAATTCTCGTATAATAACTGTTACCATTCGAGCATCAAACTCGCTCCTTTCGAAGCGCTATATGGACATAAGTGTAGATCACCGTTGTGTTGGGCCGAGTTGGGTGACACCCAGTTAGCAAGGGAACTAGCATCAGACAAGACGTTAACAGGACCAGAGATTATACGTGAAACCACGGAAAAAATAGTTCAAATTAGAGCTCGACTACAAGCATCATGCGACCGACAAAAGAGCTATGCTGATAAACGACGAAAGCCCTTAGAGCTTCACGTAAGGGATCGAGTCCTGTTAAAAGTTTCTCCGTGGAAAGGAGTCATTCGTTTTGGAAATGGGGAAAACTGAATACATGATACATTGGACCTTTCGAGATCCTTGCCCGAATAGGTCCAGTGGCGTACAGACTGCAGCTACCCGTTGAGCTCAACAGTGTACACCCTGTGTTCCGTGTTTCTAATCTAAAGAAGTCCCTATCCGATGAAACTCTCGTCATTCCCCTTGATGAAATTGAAATCAATGAGAATCTCATGTTCATTGAAGAACCAGTCGAAATCATGGACAAAGAGGTGAAGCGTACTAAGTAAAGTCGCATCCTGATCGTGAAAGTACGGTGGAACGCGAAGCGTGGGCCATAATTCACGTGGGAATGCGAAGACCAAATGAAGCAAAGTACCCTCATCTGTTGTAGCATTCTCAGATCTAGCTTTCCAAAGAATTTCGGGACGAAATTCCCTCTAACGGGGGGATGATGTCACAACTAGGAATTTTTGGTTCCTTGTAACTACAACACTTATGTCAATTATGAATCAAAAACATGAAAGCATGTATGATGCTTACTCTATGACAACAAAATTTCAATCAAACACTTCATACAAGCACTGCAAATAGTCAACAAGCAATTGGAAACCTTAGAAATCCTTGTTTAAGTCCATTATGGATTAGGATTTCCTTATTGGGCCCAATGGACCAATAAGCTTCCAATTGGACTGTCTTGGGCTTAGAACTCTTGAATGGGCTCTAATTGGACCCACTTCCATTTATTTCAATATTTTGGGCCATATTGGGCCTAGAATGAAATAAATTATTTAAATGAACCATATTGGGCCATAATTAACCTAATTTAGCCCTAATAGGTCATAAAAATCACATTTATATTTATTTGGACCAAAAATCACTCAACATAACCATGAAAATTGGGCTTAAGCAATTAAGGCCCAAAACTCTCTTCTCTTTCCTCCATTCTCGGCCCAAGCCCAATCCATGGGGAAGAGTTGACTTAGGCCTTGCCACCTCATTTTTACATGGAGGTTATCCATGCAAATAACCCAAGTATCCATGCACTATCTCATCAATCTTCTCTCTCCCTCAACTTCTTTTTCCTTCGGCCGAGAGCAAGAGAATGAACACACACACCTCACAAAACTCTCTCTAAATCACTCAAGAATCATCCACTTTTCTTCATCCAAAATCTCTAAAAGTTGGCTTGAAGTCTAAGGCTCTTCATCAAGTAATTCATCATCTAAGGTAAGTTAATGGCTAACTTATGATCTAACTCCCTTCATTTCATAAAAATCTCTTCTAAATCCATTCAATCTTGTGATCTTGCACCTTAGAAGCTCTTTAAATTCGAGATCTTCCAAGAAAGGTTGCTAGGGCCGAAAATAAAAACAAAGTCTTCTCTTTTCTTCTTCAAAACCGATCCACAACTCAAGGTGAGTTTCATACCCCCTTCTTTTTGGTTTTTATGTGTTTTATGGGGGGAGAATACAAGTAATTGTGTAGATGTATGTGTAAATGTATGTTATGTGTCATTTGATGCATGTATGTGTGTGATATCATGTGTTTGTGATGAATATGTTATCCACAAGTGTGTAAAAACCGAGATCTAAAACATGAGGAAGGAAATAAAAATGACTTAAATTATTTTACACTAATCAAGTCAAGAAAAATAGTTTATATAGTTAGGATGAACACTCTTGAACATAAAACTCATTTTTGGACATAAAATGTCAAAAATACAAAATTTAGGGGCCAAACCGACAAATTATAATTTTTGGAGGGTCAAAAGGGTCCAAACAGTTTCTATGATAATTTTTCTGAACATCAACATTGTTGAGGGGCTTAAAACGTAAATTTTGAATTTAATGGGCTAAATTTGGGCTTATCGGCCCAATAAGCCTCAAAATGCGAGATTTATAAGTTTGAGGGGCTGAAAATGCAATTTTCTGTAAAACTGGAGATTTGAAGTGTAATAAAACAATTCCAATGGTCAAAAATGCTTTTCAAATTCAAAAAGGATCAAATATGTAAAAAATTTCTATTTTCGGCCAAAACTGTCAAAGTTGCGAAATTGAGGGTTTTAACCGAGAAAACATTATTCTGGAAGGACTAAAGCTGTTTACAAAACTAAAATTGGGGTAAAAGTGTCTTTTCTACAAGTTTATGACACAAAAGTGTCAAAATAATGTTTTAAGGACTAAAATGAAATTCCTTTATATAAAGGACTAAAAGTGCTATTTTTATAAAAGAAAGGTTGTGAAAAAGTAAAAATCTTACTTTTAAACGAATTAGTTCATTAAGACAAAATACAAGATCCACGACTACCGACGAAGCATAAAAACAAATACACTCTCAACACCCAATATAGTTACAAAACGAATTGATTCGGTCTCGAATCAATAACAAAACAAAAATCAATAAATCATAGGATTTCAATAAACACACGATAACTGCGAGGAGTCAACATTCAATCTTTGGGCTTGAAAGTTTCAAATCGTGCTTGTTGGGCCTTGCTAGCCCAATAACATGATCTTTGGGCCCGAAGGGAACGCGCTTTCATGTTAATGGGCCTTCTATGACCTAGTTTCATGTAAAAGGACTTTCAATAGCTCTATTGTGGTATTGGGCCCTAATGGTAAATTAGTACAGCTAGTGAAGTCGAGAAGTCAAATGCGATTCGGGCCAAGTGCTTTTCGCATTCCCGATAGCCTTGAATAACTTATGGAAATAAAAGGGGGGCTTCAGACCCTCCTTTCTCCTCGGTTGTTGGGCTTATGTGAATTCGAGTAAACAGATTCGTGGCGTAAATCAAGAGAAGTCAAGGTGGTTGGATTAAGTGAGTAGTACGGACGACGCCTCTAGGATCGTTCGTAATTTGTAGTTATGAACTAGTCATTTTCAGTAATGCGTGATTATAACGACTCACAAACCTTAATTAATCAAATGTCACCTGGGTAATCAAAATCAATCGTCGTTTCGGTATAACAATAATAGAGACATGTAACTTACGTATTGGGAAAACATCGGGTTTTCCCGGGGACTTCAACATTTTAACTTATGTGATGTATACAAAGTTCAACAATTATACATGTTTTCAAAATCGACAAGCATATTTATGCATCTCCACACTTTTTATAAACAAATACTCTTTTCAGAAAATATCGGATTTTCTGGGTTTTCAATCTTCACAAAAATCATTTTTCCATAACGTTACTTATGAACTCACCAACATTTCATATGTTGACGTTTTTCAAAATAACTTGTATTCTCAGGTAACAGGTAAGACGAAGAATAAGTACCAAGTTATGTCAAGGTGTTTTGCTTAGATTTCCTAATGAACGGTTTATGTTATGAAATTGTAATGACTAAAACAATGTAAGAGATGCAAACAATATAAGTTGTACTATTTCAATGCATGGTGATGAATAATGTTATGATTCATGTATAATCATTGTGATCGTATTCAATTTAAGTCACAAGAGCCCTCAGACGTTTCCGCCGTCCGGTTCAGGGGTGTGACACATATCAACCGTAAACTCTTTTGAAAATGTTAAATCTCTTTAATTTCAAATGGATTCTCAAACTCACTTTCAAGAACTTGATGCTGTTATGGGCACTACTACCCGCATTCCGAGATTGATGTCTGGTGAAGGTTTTCCTGAGTGGAAATACAGAATTGAGAAATACATCAAAATGAAAGATTTCAAGATCTAGAGAAGTATCCTTAGAGGTCTTGTCAGAGTCACAATGACAGTTGGAGGTCAGTTGATTGACAAAGCCATTGAAAACTACACTGATGAAGAGTTTGAACTTGTTGTAGAACAGGAGAGAGCATTGGCTACTCTAACCATGGCATTATCTCCTGATATTGCTCAAGATTTTCGTGAGTACACTTCTGCTAAAGGTCTATGGGAAGCTCTTATTGAGGTCTACGAGGGTAATGAAGATATGAAAGAAAGTCGGCAGGATATGCTAAGACAAAAGTTTAACATGTTTAACTACATTCCAGGAGAAACCCTTGAGGCTCCATTGCAAAGGTTCACCTCTCTCACAACTAACATGAACATTTCAGGGATTTTTTTGGTCCAAGTCAGAAATCAACAAGAAACTTCTGAATGCACTTCCTCGATCATGGGATATGAATGTTGTTGTAATTAAGAAAACCAAGGACTTGGTCCGTCTCACTCTTGAAGAAATCATGGCAATCGTCAAAGCCTGTGACATTGATGACAATCAGAGAGAAATCAACCATATGAATTCATATTCTACTGCAAACCTTGGTGTTTCATCAAACAATGCAGCACTATCATCCTTCATGACTTCCTCAGGTCAAGCTTTCGCAGCTCAACAACCTCAGACTCAAACCTTCAAGTGTGCCATCTCCACAAACTGTTGTTGCTACAACATCCCTCCCTCAACATCAACCTTCAAGTGTGCCATCTCCACAAACTGTTGTTGCTCCCAATATGCCGGTCAAAGTCTCCTCTTCAAACACAAAAGAATCTGATGAAAATCTGGCTCTAGTAACTGGGCTAGTTAATTGCTACAATGCCTTTGTAGCCGGAGATCTTCCACCTTAGCTATCCTTTGCTGACTTGGACCAAATACATCCCGAAGATGTGGAGGAAATGGACATTACTTGGCAGATTGCCATGGCTGTCTTCAAAGCCAAACAATTCACCAAGAAAACAGGGAAAAACAATTGGGCTATGAATGCTGAAAAAAAGGTGGGATTCAACAAAAGTATGCTGAAATGTTTTAACTACCATGAGCCGGGTCACTTTGCTCGTGACTGCCCAAAGCCAAATCGCAGAGTCAACAACAAACGACAGATGGTTGCAGTGGGAAACAATCGTGCATGAGCTACAACCAATGGACAGACAGCTATGGTTGCTTAATCATTTGATTGGGAGGATCAAATTCAAGCCTTAAGCATCACAGGGTCAGAGAATGCTCATCTAGCTCAAATTGATGATGATGCTTCAAAGAACAATGATGTTGATCCCGAGGCAGAGATGATGGAACTGCAGATTGCCCTAATGGTTTCCACCTCTTCCGAGCCCAAGAAAAACGAGGTAAATCTACCGTCTTGTTCTTTTGATTGCAAAGAATATGTTACACTTCTTCGCAATGAAATTCAAACCTTACGTAGAAAAGTAGAGGACCTTAAATATGAGGGTTCTCAACTTAGGAAGGGACAGAAACCACTTAAGGGCCAACTAGAAGCCAAAACAAAAGATTTTAGAAAAATTCAATCAGAATTCAGTGAAAAGTGTGAAATTTATGATTATACTAAGAGACAACTTGATGTTGTGAGCAAATGTAACACCCGTCACAATTAGATCAATAACAATCACATGTGATTATGCCAATCACGTAATGTGATTATGTTAACCTAGTAATGTGGTAAGAATGTTATGTAGTTCATGATAAATTCTAATACAAATATGAAACTTTCTTTATGATACAACTCAAAGTATACGTCCATATGATTCCAAAAATATAAAGAATGTTTGAATCTGACTTTGCATGAAGAAGTTAAGATAAACCGAACACTATAAATGTCTATAATAAGAGAATTTAAAATAGACTTAGAATTAGCTATTTATGTCTAAAATAGAGTTGTAGTACTTGTAAATACCTACGCGTGCATATAAAGAACATCAAAAAATGAGTTCGTATGCAAAAGTTATGGCATTCCGAAGATTTAGCTTTTAAAAACCCTAAAATAGCTAATTCACGACGTGAGTTTTATGACACTTACGACATTCTATCATAATTCGGAATCTAGAAGCAGCGAGAGGAGAAGATCCAATTCACGACGTCAGATTTATGACACTCACGACGTGAGGAGTCATTCTGTCATAATTCGGAATCTAGAAGCTGCGAGAGGATAAGATCCAAAATTCACGACGTGAGTTTTATGGCACTCACGACGTGAGGAGTCACATGGCCACCTTCCGAAGCTAGGAACACAAATGGCAAGTCTATGGAGTGAATCATGAGATTCACGACGTGAGTTTTATGACACTCACGACGTGAGTGTCATAAAATCTTACTATAAATAGACACTTCGACCCATTCACTTCCTTACACCATTTCCTTTCTCCTCTCTTGCATCCCGAGCCCTGACGAACTAGCATGCTAACTGTTTCACTTAGATATCATATAAACCACGCTACTAAGGTGAGTTTCACGGCCCCACTTTCTAATATTTCAGTGGAAAACGCATGCTAGTCATTATATAAATGTTATTATTATGTCTATATGATAATATATAGTTATAATAGCCGGGGTATAGTTGTTCTAAATATAATATTTTGAATATATACAACTACTATCAACTTATCGGTAGGTTAATATATTAATATAGATCTTGAGTTATACTTAGGATTCTATATATATTTTGTGTGCGATATAGTTCCGAAGTTATATTCGGAAGTTTTATATGTTAAGTTACATAGTATGTTGCAATTAATAGTTTTATATCAAGAAAAAACTAGATATGTTATATATTCATATTATTTGTTTTAGGTCAAGATAAAACCTGGTTTTTACTTCAAGTTATAGTTGTTATAATGCCTAAATGTTATGAAATGAGGAGTAATGTTTAAAAGCATAGTCTAGTAACTTAGGCTTTTAGACATGAAAATGCTTTTGTTGCTAGAACTTTAGAACGTCGTCAAAGTCTACCAGAGCTAATGAATTCATCATCTAAGATTGGGGATCTTAGTGAAAGTCCTCTGACTTGTATTCGAAAATCCCGTGTGAGCCAGGAAGTCATATAAATAGTATATAGGTTGACTACCCTACTTGTGACTGTTAGCTACTGTCAACCAAAAGCGAGTGATGAACTATCCTTTTATTTGTTATTGTTTCGGCATTGATGAAACGTGCGGAAACTACCACAAGGTGTGATTCTTGTACTACCGCAAGATGTGGTCCTTGTACTACCGCAAGGTGTAATCCTTGTACTACCTCAAGGTATAATCCTTGTACTATCGCAAGGTGTAATCCTTGTACCATCGCAAGGTGTAATCCTTGTAGTACCGCAATGTGTGATCCTTGTGATAATAATATGAGGTATATGACTATGTCATACAGTCGCAACTACAGACTCATGGTAGCAACTTGTTAGAAACATTATACTTCGTCGCTATACAAGTATTAATGTTAAGTATAAGTTTCCCCTACTTATACCCTAGGTACTACTTGTATATTAAGTAGATAATTATACCTAGCACACATACTCGTATAGAATTGAAATAAGATTTATACGTAGCAACTCTCGTTTATATGGAATTACAAACACTTATATCCATAGTATATGAGACTTATAGGTAAACTACTTATTTGGTAAGTAAACTTTTATACCTAGGATATATACAGTAAACATTGGAGAGTCAAAATTATACTTTCAAAACTATACTTTTGAAACTCGAAATATGTATTATTTTTATATGGAGTCAAAACCTATGGACTCACCAACTTTATGTTGACGTATTTTAAATTGCATGTGTTTTCAGGAAGTTGATAACTATGATACGAGAAATGATGTTACACTGCCCGGTGTTTCCGCCGACGGTCGGGGTGTGATAGATTGGTATCAGAGCTATTAAGTATAGTGAATTAGTACTTTCTTAGGAAAGAACGACTATAGTTTAGGGCTTACTTTGTTAGGTTTAGGTATATGGCTTAACCTACAAATAAAAAGTATTAGTAATTATACTACTGAAGGACTACTTAGGGGAGCGGTGACAAGGATAGACATGTCGATTTGGGTTGTTGGATTTCATAACGGCTATATGCTAAAATGATCTTGCCCTTTCGACTGTCCTGACTAGCCGGTGCCTTATCAGCTAGACCTGAAGTAACAAACAACAAATTATTAATACCCATGAATACAACAAACACGAAGATATAGAGTTATGTATGAACTCAGTCCCGCGATGAGAACACATGTAAAATATAGAAAACCCAAACCCTCGATAAGAACTCAACGCAAATTTTTAGGTCAAACTACTTAGTCGAGTTCTATTGTACATGGGCCAAACCACAACTAAACGTAGACTGATCACCTATGTTTAATTATGGTTAGACTGATGCACAACTAAAATTGGATACGGTGGTTCATAGACTAAAACACCTGAAGATTCTAGAGGATTAAAGATATATCTCAGATCAGGATACAATTAACTTCAAGTACAAGAAGACGATGTTCCGAAGACAACATTTAGGACTCGATATGGTCAATCTAAGTTCCTAGTTAAGACTTTGGATTGACCAGCGCTCCGGCAATGTTCAAGGACCTCATGAATAGTGCTTGCAAACCGTACTTGGGTAAATTCGTGATAGTATTATCGATGATATATTGATATATTTACGAACCAAGGAAGAACATGGTCAACACTTGCAAATAATCTTGGAACTACTAAGAAAAGAAAAGTTGTACGCCAAATTCTCCGAATGTGAATTTTGGATTAGAGAAGTACGAATTTTTAAGCCATGTAGTTAGCAACAAAGGGATTCATGTCCAACCCTCCAAGATTGAAGCAATTAAGAATTGGAAGCACCAAAGACGTCAATAGAAGTGCATCAATTCCTAGGACTTGCTGGCTATTACCGCAAATTCATAGAGAATTTATCCATAATAGCCAAGCCACTTACAACGCTAACCCTGAAGGATATGAAGTTCAACTGGGAAGATAAACAAGAAGCTGCTTTTCAGAAACTAAAGCAAATTTTGTGTAGTGCACCAATCCTATCCCTTCCAGAGAGGACAAAAGATTTCTTCGTATACTGTGACGCATGAAATCAAGGATTGGGATGTGTGTTGATGCAAAGAGGAAAAGTTATCGCCAACGCATCACGACAACTTAAGGTGCAAGAGAATAATTACACTACCCATGACCTTGAATTGGGAGCTGTAGTTTTTGCAATGGGAAGTTGGAGACACGCAAATGGCCAGAGAACGTACAGGTGATACCTTACGTACTGGACCAGAATTAATCCACAAGACAAACCCAAAAGATCGTGCAAATTAAGGATCGATTAGAGGCAGCACGTGATCGTCAAAAGAGCTATGCTAACGTAAGATGTAAGCCTATAGAATTCCAAGTTGGAGATAAAGTAATATTGAAGGTCTCTACTTAGAAAGGCATGATTTGATTCGGGAAACGAGGCAAGCTAAACCCGCGATATATAGAACCTATTGAAATTCTAGCAAGAATTTGTTCTGTCGCATACCAACTTAGGTTACATCAAGTGTTAAGAAATATCCACAAAATTTTCCCCAAACTAATCAACAATTCGTCGTCCCCAAGAGAAATTTCGGGACGAAATTTCTTTAATAGGGGGAGAATCTAACACCCGTCAAAATTAGGTCAATAACAATCACATGTGATTATGCCAATCATGTAATGTGATTATGTTAACCTAGTAATGTGGTAAGAATGTTATGTAGTTCATGATAAATTCTAATACAAATATGAAAATTTCTTTATGATACAACTCAAAGTATACATCCATACAATTCCAAAAATATAGAGAACGTTTGAATCTGACTTCGCATGAAGAAATTATGATAAACCGAACACTATAAATGTATATAATAAGAGCAATTTAAAATAGACTTAGAATTAGCTATTTAAGTCTAAAATAGAGTTGTAGTACTCGTAAATACCTACGCGTGTATATAAAGAACGTCAAAAACGGAGTTCGTATGCAAAAGTTATGGCATTCCGAAGATTTAGCTTTTAAAACCCTAAACTAGCTAATTCACGACGTGAGTTTTATGACGCTTACGACATTCTATCATAATTCGGAATCTAGAAGCTGCGAGAGGATAAGATCCAATTCACGACGTGAGTTTTATGACACTCACGACGTGAGGAGTCACATGGCCACCTTCCAAAGCTAGGAACACAAATGGCATGTCTACGGAGTGAATCAAGAGATTCACGACGTGAGTTTTATGACACTCACGACGTCAGTGTCATAAAATCTTATTATAAATAGAGGCTTTGACCCATTCACTTCCTTACACCATTTCCTTTCTCCTCTCTCACTTGCTGAAGCTCTCTTGCATCCCGAGCCCCAACGAACTAGCACCCTGACTGTTTCACTTAGATATCATAAAAATCACGCTACTAAGGTGAGTTTCACGGCCCCACTTTCTAATATTTCGGGGGAAAACGCATGCTAGTCATTGTATAAATGTTATTATTATGTCTATATGATAATATATAGTTATAATAGCCGGGGTATAGTTGTTCTAAATATAATATTTTGAATATATACAACTATTATCAACTTATCGGTATGTTAATATGTTAATATAGATCTTGAGTTATACTTAGGATTCTATATATATTTTGTGTGCGATATTGTTCCGAAGTTATATTCGGAAATTTTATATGTTAAGTTACATAGTATGTTGCAATTAATAGCTTTATGTCAAGATAAAACTAGATATGTTATATATTGTTATTATTGGTTTTAGGTTAAGATAAAACCTGGTTTTTACTTCAAGTTATAGTTGTTATACTGCCTAAATGTTATGAACTTAGGAGTAATGTTTAAAAGCATAGTCTAGTAACTTAGGCTTTTAGACATGAAAATGCTTTTGTTGTTAGAACTTTAGAACGTCGTCAAAGTCTACCAGAGCTAATGAATTCATCATCTAAGATTGGGGGTCTTAGTGAAAGTCCTCTGACCTGTATTCGATAATCCCGTGTGAGCGAGGAAGTCATATAAATAGCATACGGGTTGACCACCCCACTTGTGACTGTTAGCTACTGTCAACCAAAAGCCAGTGATGAACTATCCTTTTCTTTGTTATTTTTCTGGGGTCAATGAAACGTGCGGAAATTACCGCAACGTGTGATCCTTGTACTACCGCAAGATATGATCCTTGTACTACCGCATGGTGTAATCCTTGTACTACCACAAGGTGTAATCCTTGTACTACCGCAAGGTGCAATCCTTGTACCACCACAAGGTGTAATCCATGTAGTACCGCAATGTGTGATCCTTGTGATAATAACAGGAGGTATATGACTATGTCATACACTCGCAACTACAGACTCATGGTAGCAACTTGTTAGAAACATTATACTTCGTCGCTATACAAGTATTAATGTTAAGTATAAGTTTCCCCTACTTATACCCTAGGTACTACTTGTATATTAAGTAGATAATTATACCTAGCACACGTACTCAAATAGAATTGAAATAGATTTATACGTAGTGGTTTTACTCGTATAGAATTGAAATAAGATTTATATGTAGCCACTCTCATTTTTATGGAATTACAAACACTTATATCCATAGTATATGAGACTTATAGGTAAACTACTTATTTGGTAAGTAAACTTTTATACCTAGGATATATATAGTAAACATTGGAGAGTCAAAATTATACTTTGAAAACTATACTTTTGAAACTCGAAATATGTGTTATATTTATATGGAGTCAAAACCTATGGACTCACCAACTTTATGTTGACGTATTTTAAATTGCATGTGTTTTCAGGAAGTTGATAAATATGATACGAGAAATGACGTTACACTGCCCGGTGTTTCCGCTGATGGTCGGGGTGTGACAGATTGGTATCAGAGCTATTAACTATAGTGAATTGGTACTTTGTTAGGGAAGAACGACTATAGTTTAGCGCTTACTCTGTTAGCTTTAGGTATATCGCTTAACCTACAAATAAAAAGTATTAGTAATTATACTACTGAAGGACTACTTACGGGAGCGGTGACAAGGATAGACATGTTGATTTGGGTTGCTGGATTTCAGAACAGCTATATGCTAAAATGATCCTGCCCTTTCGACTGTCATGACTGGCCGATGCCTTATCAGCTAGACCTGAAGTAACAAACAACAAATTAATAATACCCATGAATACAACAAACACAAAGATATAGAGTTATGTATGAACTCAGTCTCGCGATGAGAACACATGTATATAAACAAAAAATATAGAAAAGCCAAACCCTTGATAAGAATTCAACGCAAAGTTTTAGGTCAAACTACTTAGTCGGGTTTTATTGTACATGGGCTGAGCCACAACTAAACGTAGACTGATCACCTATATTTAATTATTGTTCGACCGATGCACAACTAAAATTGGATACGGTGGTTAATAGACTAAAACACCTGAAGATTTTAGAAGATTAAAGATTAATCTCAGATCAGGATCTCATTAACTTCAAGTACAAGAAGACAATGTTCCGAAGACAACATTTAGGACTCGGTATGGTCAATCTAAGTTCCTAGTTAAGACTTTGGATTGACCAGCGCTCCAACAATGTTCAAGGACCTCATGAATAGTGCTTGCAAACCGTACTAGGATAAATTCGTGATAGTATTATCGATGATATATTGATATATTCACGAACCAAGGAAGAACACGGTCAACACTTGAAAATAATCTTGGAACTACTAAGAAAAGAAAAGTTGTACGCCAAATTCTTCGAATGTGAATTTTGGATTAGAGAAGTACAAATTTTTAAGCCATGTAGTTAGCAACAAAGGGATTCATGTCCAACCCTCCAAGATTGAAGCAATTAAGAATTGGAAGCACCAAAGACGCCAATAGAAGTGCATCAATTCCTAGGACTTGCTGGCTATTACCACAAATTCATAGAGAATTTCTCCAAAATAGCCAAGCCACTTACAACAATAACCCAGAAGGATATGAAGTTCAATTGGGAAGATAAACAAGAAGCTTCTTTTTAGAAACTAAAGCAAATTTTGTGTAGTGCACCAATCCTATACCTTCCAGAGAGGACAGAAGATTTTGTCGTATACTGCGATGCATCAAATCAAGGATTGGGATCTGTGTTGGCGCAAAGATGAAAAGTTATCGCCAACGCATCACGACAACTTAAGGTGCATGAGAATAATTATGCTACCCATTACCTTGAATTGGGAGCTGCAGTTTTTGCACTGGGAAGTTGGAGACACACAGATGGCCAGGGAATGTACAGGTGATACCTTACGTACTGTACTAGAAAAAATCCACAAGACAAACCTAAAAGATTGTGCAAATTAAGGATCGATTAGAGGTAACACGTGATCGTCAAAAGAGCTATGCTAACGTAAGACGTAAGCCTTTAGAATTCCAAGTTGGAGATAAAGTAATATTGAAGGTCTCTCCTTAGAAAGGCATGATTTGATTCGGGAAACGAGGCAAGCTAAACCCGCGATATATAGAACCTATTGAAATTCTAGCAAGAATTGGTTCTGTCGCATATCAACTTAAGTTACATCAAGTGCTAACCTATTGAAATTTTCCCCAAACTAATCAACAATTCCTCGTCCAAAAGAGAAATTTTGGGACGAAATTTCTTTAACGGGGGGAAAATGTAACACCCATCAAAATTAGGTCAATAACAATCACATGTGATTATGCCAATCATGTAATGTGATTATGTTAACCTAGTAATGTGGTAAGAATTTTATGTAGTTCATGATAAATTTTAATACAAATATGAAACTTTCTTTATGATACAACTCAAAGTATACGCCCATACAATTCCAAAAATATAGAGAACGTTTGAATCTTACTTCGCATGAAGAAGTTATGATAAACCGAACAATATAAATGTCTATAATAAGAGGAATTTAAAATAGACTTAGAATTAGCTATTTAAGTCTAAAATAGAGTTGTAGTACTCGTAAATACCTAGGCGTGCATATAAAGAACGTCAAAAACGGAGTTTGTATGCAAAAGTTATGGCATTTCGAAGATTTAGCTTTTAAAACCCTAAACTAGCTAATTCGCGACGTGAGTTTTATGACGCTTACAACATTCTATCATAATTCGGAATCTAGAAGCTACGAGAGGATAAGATCCAATTCACGACGTGAGTTTTATGACATTCACGACGTAAGGAGTTATTCTGTCATAATTCGGAATCTAGAAGCTGCGAGACGATAAGATCCAAAATTCACAACGTGAGTTTTATGACACTCACGACCTGAGGAGTCACATGGCCACCTTCCGAAGCTAGGAACACAAATGGCAAGTCTACGGAGTGAATCATGAGATTCACGACGTGAGTTTTATGACACTCACGACGTGAGTGTCATAAAATCTTACTATAAATAGAGGCTTCGACCCATTCACTTCCTTACACCATTTCCTTTATCCTCTCTCATTTGTTGAAGCTCTCTTGCATGCCGAGTCCCGACGAACTAGCACGCTGACTGTTTCACTTATGTATCATAAAAATCACGCTACTAAGGTGAGTTTCACGGCCCCACTTTCTAATATTTCGGGGGAAAACGCATGCTAGTCATTGTATAAATGTTATTATTATGTCTATATGATAATTCATAGTTATAATAGCCGAGGAATAGTTGTTCTAAATATAATATTTTGAATATATACAACTATTATCAACTTATGGTATGTTAATATATTAATATAGATCTTGAGTTATACTTAGGTTTCTATATATATTTTGTGTGCGATATAGTTCTGAAGTTATATTCAGAAGTTTTATATGTTAAGTTACATAGTACGTTGCAATTAATAGTTTTATGTCATGATAAAACTAGATATGTTATATAGTGTTATTATTGGTTTTAGGTCAAGATTAAACCTGGTTTTTACTTCAAGTTATAGTTGTTATACTACCTAAATGTTTTGAAATTAGGAGTAATGTTTAAAAGCATAGTCTAGTAACTTAGGCTTTTAGACATGAAAATGCTTTTGTTCTTAGAACTATAGAACGTCCTCAAAGTCTACCTGAGCTAATGTATTCATCATCTAAGATTGGGGATCTTCGTGAAAGTCCTCAGACCTGTATTCGATAATCCCGTGTGAGCGAGGATGTCGTACAAATAGTATACGGGTTGACCACCCCACTTGTGACTGTTAGCTACTGTCAACCAAAAGCGAGTGATGAACTATCCTTTTATTTGTTATTGTTTCGGCGTCGATGAAACTTGCGAAAACTACCGCAAGGTGTGATCTTTGTACTACCGCAAGATGTGATCCTTGTACTACCGCAAGGTGTAATCCTTGTACTACCTCAAGGTGTAATCCTTGTACTACCGCAAGGTGTAATCCTTGTACCACCGGAAGGTGTAATCCTTGTACTACTACAATGTGTGATCCTTGTGATAATAATAGGAGGTATATGACTATGTCATACAGTCGCAACTACAGACTCATGGTAGCAACTTGTTAGAAACAGTATACTTCGTCACTATACGAGTATTAATGTTAAGTATAAGTTTCCCCTACTTATACCCTAGGTACTACTTGTATATTAAGTAGATAATTATACCTAGCACACATACTCGTATAGAATTGAAATAGATTTATACGTAGTGGTTTTACTTGTATAGAATTGAAATAAGATTTATACGTAGCAACTCTCGTTTGTATGGAATTACAAACACTTATATCCATATTATATGAGACTTATAGGTAAACTACTTATTTGGTAAGTAAACTTTTATACCTAGGATATATATAGTAAACATTGGAGATAAAAATTATACGTTCAAAACTATACTTTTGAAATTCGAAATATGTATTATTTTTATATGGAGTCAAAACCTGTGGACTCACCAACTTTATGTTGATGTATTTTAAATTGCATGTGTTTTCAGGAAGTTGATAACTATGATACGAGAAATGACGTTACATTGCCCGGTGTTTCCGCCGACGGCCGGGGTGTGACACCAAAGAACTTGACAAATTAAAAATTAAAAGTGGAAAAACAGATGTTAGTTTCAAAAACTATTTTGCTTCTAGTAAAACAATTGAGTCTTTATATGAAACGCAATTGAAATTCAAAGAAAATCAAAACAAGGGTTTAGGGTATGATTGTGTTCCTCCTCCTTTTAATCATAACTACACATCAATCCCTTTGACACTGGATGAAACTGACAGGGAGCCACATCTTCGATATGGCAAACCTGCTGGTTTTGTTTCAAGAGGTTTTATTAACATTGAAAGTACTAATGTTTCTAGTTCCTCTACAGATACACCCTTAGATCATGCCAAGTGTGAAGATGGAGAATCTGTTTCTATTTTTAATTCTGATTTTTCTATTTTGAACAAATTTGTGTGTGTTTCCAATGTTAAGACTGAAAAAGCTTCTTGTGTTAGCTCATCATCGGATACTGTTGAATTTAGTTTTTTCGATATGTTTGATGAATTGTTTGGTAATTCTGATGCTTGTAATTCTTATGAGGAATCATCAACTCCACAAGTCAAATCAAATGAGGCACCCTCACTTATTTCTCAATCTAATTCTCATGAATGTACTTCTAAAAAGAGTAAGAGTGTCTGTAAAGAAAATAAATCTGAAAAATGCAATACAAATTCAAATAATAAATAGATTTGTTTTGATTGTGGTGTTGGTGGTCACATAGCTAGAAATTGTCAAAATAGAATCTTTGTAAACTATCTGTCACCAAGAGGGGAGAATGAGTCTCGAGGAAGGTCTTTAATTAGAAAATCCTCAAGAACTCGCTCTCGAAGTAAGGATCAGAAAGATAATAAAAATAGAAAAAGGGCTGGTTTTCAAACAAATAAAAAGGTTTTTACTAACAAAACTCAAAACAGTTTGTCAAAACCGAACAAGGCTCAGCCAAGATCGGTTTCATCAAAAAGCAATTCTAGATCTTCTACTAATTTTGGTAGAAAATCCAGAAGGTCTATGCAAACTCCTGTGAAGTCTATTTCAAAACCATCAGAGAATGTTGTAAAACCTAAACTTCAATGGAAGCCCAAATCACTTTCAAGTTCATCGTTACCTCCCTCTAAAGTGATTAGAAATGAAGATCCTAATTTGCAAATTTTAAAATCTAAATCAGAAAAAGTGAAAAGGAAACCCAGGACAGTGATGACCTGGGTTCCTAAGTCTAAATGATTCTGCTCATTTTGCAGGGGCAGTTGCGGAGGAATATCGTACGTCCTTGGTACGTCGATACCGGCTGTTCCCGGCATATGACTAGAGACATCTCCCAGCTGAGCGAAATTCAATCTTTTAATGGGGGTTATGTTTCCTTTGCGGGCGGAGACGGTGGAAAGATCACACAGCGCGGAACTGTTACAAATGGAGTGTTGAGCTTTGAAAATGTCAACTTTGCACCCGAGTTAAAGCATAGTCTGTTGAGCATTTCTCAGATATGTGACAAAGGCTACTCAACTCATTTTACTGATAAAGAGTGTATGATTCTCAAGCCTGGCATCGTCATCCCAGAAGAATGGATTCTAGTCAAATCGAAACAGGATGGGAATGCTTACATCATTTATATGAACAGTAACCTACCTAAACAAGTCACTTGTTTATTCTCAAAGGTTTCCGAACATAATTCAATGTTATGGCATCGAAGACTGGGTCATGCAAATGCGAAAAACCTTAATCGTCTTGCGAAAAATGCGATGGTCTGAGGCCTTCCTATCAAAGACTTTATCATGTTTGAAAAGTGTGTTTCCTGTGCTCAAGGCGAACATCATCGGAAACCACACTTTCCCAAGCAAATCAGCTCAATCAATCAAGTGCTTCAACTATTGCATATGGACTTATTTGGTCCGGTCAACATCCTGAACATCAACAGATGCTCGTATTGTCTTGTTCTAATTGATGATTTCTCTAGATTTACGTGGGTCTTCTTCTTATCCAACAAAACGGGGGTTGTTGATCTGATAAAGAAGTTTGTAGTGATGATTGAAAAGCAGACTAACAATCAAGTGAAGGCGCTTCTCACTGATAATGGAACCGAGTTCAAGAATTCGATTCTTGACCATTTTTGCGTAGAAAAGGGAATAGTGCATCAATATAGTTCTGCTCACACGCCTCAACAAAACGGTGTTGCTGAACGGAGAAACATAACATTGAAAGACGCTGCAAGGACAATGCTTTGTGACTCCAAGCTACCTGTCTTCTTTTGGGCCGAGGCGATTAACACTGCTTGCTACGTGCAGAATTGTGTTCTAATCAACAAAGCACATATGAAGACACCATATGAGATTCTTTATGGACACAAGCCTTCCGTAAGCCACTTCCATGTATTTGGCTGTCCTTGCACCCTTCTTCACTTAGATTCCAACCCTAAATAAAATGCCAAAGCTAATGACTGTTACTTGTGGGGTATGCTGCGCGCACCGCATATAGGGTTTACAACAAAAGGACTAAGCAGATCATTGAATCATATGATGTGCGCTGGGTGGAGGAGAATGAAACTGACGCTACAGTGCGTCCCAACTGGTTATTTGATTATACATCCCTATTCAGATCTCTAAACGTGTCTTCGAATAATTCAAGTGGATCTTCCTCTGGTTTGAAGAATGTTTGTGTGATTGAAGACGAAGATGAAGAGGTTGTTTACAGACCCCCAACGGTTGAAAAGGAATCCTCTGCACCACTTGAGGGGGAGTTCTCTGCTCAATCTGAGGGGGAGTCATCTGTACAACTAACTAGTCCAGTGTCTGAAACTCCTAATGCTGAAGCTACACCTCTAACACCCATCGAGAGAGAGTTCATGTCTAGAGATGCTTCCACTGTCAATCCTGATGGGTTTTAGCCATAAGAACATTCCTATGTGCGCATGCAAAACCCTAATGCTCGGATCTAGGCTTTCTAATAAACATGCTTTGAATCCAAGACTTCTAATGACTAATTAGGTTAAATAACAACATTGAAACAGATCTAGAATCATACCTTTGAGTTCCTTGTTGATCTTGAGGTCTTGGAGCTTCTAGAGTCACAAATGTCACTCCTCTAATGGCTTACAAACACCAAAGCAAGGAAGATGATTTAGGAGAGAGGAGAGGGGAGGAATTTCGACCAGAGGTTCCTTACTTTAGGTTAGGTGTCGAATTCCATCAGCCATGGGGTCTATTTATACTTGTAGACTCCTTAAGGATTACAGATAAGTCCCTATCAGATAATCTTCTCTTAAGGCTATCCAAATCCATTCCTAAGATAACCATATGGACGATTTTAGCTATCCTAAATCCCTTAGGATTCGTCCATACCATATCCAAATGGATTTACAGTCCATAGTTTAACTATCAAACAGTTGACAGTTTATACCCCTTTATTTAATTAACCTCTTTAAGTCACCAAATTAATTCTAATTAATTCTATGACTTATATTAATCAAATAACAAATATATTATTCATTATATTATTCTCATAATATATCAATAATATTTACTCTCTCTTATGAAATCATCCTATCAAGTTGCTATGGTGAAGGCAACCCAAAAGGACCATGCACAACCGGGTCAAATACTTGCCTAATATAGTTGCAGCCTTAGACACTATTCCAACAGTCTCCCACTTGGATAAGTCTAGTAACTATATTCACAAGTACAATTCGGTTTGCAATTGTAGCTCTCAAAGATGCTGTCAACTCTGATCTAATCAATCTTGTCCTTTAGATAAGGGAACGTACAATCCTCTGTTAGATATCATGCTGACAATCCTATGGAATGGTCAGTCAAGCATTTAGGTTTCTCGATCTATGATTTATTTGACATAGAACTTAATCGAACACATCAATTTAGTTCTGACCGAGCCCGGCACATAAGTCAAATCAAATCATCGAGCGGCCGAGATATCACTTTTACCTTCTTAGAGAAAAGTTACAAATAAACTTCGACTTATATGCATTTACTTATTTATTAACCAACTATCCACAACAATACGTTTTATAACACCGAGTTACTGATGCGTTTTCGTATTATCAATGAACAATCAATTAACAAATAACAAACCATATATCTAGGTTTTAAGACCATATGATATTATCGTCTTGCGATCACCTTTTATATCGTATTCCATAAGGTGATTCCAGCAAGCGCGGGTTTATTCCAATGCTCAAAACTAGTTCATAAGCACTCATGAACGTTGCAGCAATCCTTTGCTATGTCTAACACCATTTAGACATTCTACACACCAACTCATGACAATCTTCATTCATATCTACTCCCAACATATGAACGATTGTGGACAATTTGAACAATTCGTTTATTCCTAATAAACTCAATTATTCTGGAAGTCAAAACATGCAAAGTGAAACAATAGTTAAACAATCAACATAAGATAGTAACATTACTTATAAATAAAACTCCTTTATTTAATCATCAAATGTCAATTACATTTATCTATTACACGTTTCTAATACTATCTAATCTATGCTAATATCATCCTTCAGCCCAATACTCCTAGCATGCTGCAAATGCTTAACTCTACTCAGTCCCTTCGTAAGCGGATCTACTGGGTTATCTTCTGATGATATCCTCTTTACTACGAGTTGTCCTTCTTCTACACGATGTCTAATGAAGTGATACTTTCTGTTGATATTTCTTGATCTACCATGATCCCTCGGTTCCTTGGTCAAGCAACCGCACCTTCATTATCACAGAAAATCTCCATTGGCTCCTTTATGGCAGGTACAACTCCAAGATCACCGATGAAGTTCTTTAGCCATATCGCCTCGTTCGACGCTTCGCTCGCTGCAATGTACTCTGATTCGCACGTTGAATCAGCTACGGTTTCCTGCTTGGAAGTCTTCCAAGTCACTGCTCCTCCATTTAGGGTAAAGACCCAGCCCGACTGCGAACGGTAGTTGTCCCTGTCGATCTGAAAACTGGCGTCACTATACCCTCGCACCTTCAAGTCATCACTCCCTCCGAGGACTAAGAACCATTCCTTCGTCCTCCGAAGGTACTTAAGGATGTTCTTCACTGCAATCCAATGTGCTCTGCCAGGATTCCCTTGATATCTGCTAACCATGCTCAAAGCGAAGGCTACATCAGGACGAGTACAAGTCATAGCGTACATGACTGAGCCAACTGCGGAAGCGTATGGTACTCGGCTCATTTCTGCTATCTCAGTTTCGGTACTCGGACTTTGAGTCTTACTCAATTTGGCATTACTTTGTATCGGTAGTTCTCCCTTCTTTGAGTTTTCCATACTAAAACGTTTTAGTACTTTCTCTAAGTAAGTATTCTGACTAAGTCCAATTAGTCTCTTACTTCTTTCTCTTACTATCCTTATTCCCAAAATGTAAGAAGCTTCTCCGAGGTCCTTCATAGCGAAGCACTTCCCGAGCCAGGACTTAACCTCCTGCAGAGTCGGGATGTCGTTTCCCATGAGTAATATGTCATTGACATATAGAACGAGAAATCTTACTACACTCCCACTGGCTTTGACATATACACTAGACTCGTCTTCGCTTTGTACAAATCCAAACTCTTTGACTTTCTCATCGAAGCAAAGATTCCATCTGCGAGACGCTTGCTTAAGTCCATAAATGGACTTCTCAAGCTTACACACTCTATTCGGATGCTTCGGATCCACAAACCCCTCTGGCTGAGCCATGTAAACATCCTCAACCAACTTTCCGTTAAGGAAAGCGGTCTTGACATCCATTTGCCAAATCTCATAATCATGAAATGCGGCAATTGCTAGCATCACTCTAATAGATTTAATCTTCGCAACTGGTGAGAAGGTCTCATCATAGTCAACTCTGGGAGTTTGAGTAAAGCCCTTCGCAACCAATCGCGCTTTATATGTGTGTACGTTCCCATCCACGTCGGTCTTCTTCTTGAAGATCCATTTGCACCCAACGGTCTTACGTCCGGGTGCATGATCAACCAAATTCCAAACTTGGTTATCATACATGGATTGGATCTCGCTATCCATTGCCTCTTTCCATTTCGCAGACTCCGGGCCTGCCATGGCTTCCTTATAGCTATTAGGTTCATCAAGATTTACTAGTGTACCATCACTAATATACGTGTCTCCTTCGGTAGTAATATGAAAGCCATAAAACTGGGGATGAACTTTAACTCTATCGGAACGTCTAAGAGGTAAGGATTCGTCAATCGGTTCAACTGGAGTTTCCTCCTCGGGTTGAATGCCAGCAGCAGAGGTTCCTTCATCTATCGACTCTTGATTCTCTTCAGGTTCGATTTGCCTCCCACTGTCTCCTTGGCTTATGAGTTCTCGCTCTTGGAAAACACCTCTCCTCGCAACAAAGACAACATTGTCCTTCGGTCTATAGAAGAGATATCCAAAGGATGTCTGCAGGTAGCCGATGAAAATACATCGCTCATTTCGAGGTTCAAGCTTGTCATGAGTATCTCATCTTACGAAATCCTCGCAACCCCAAACCTTGATATGTGCCAACGAGGGAGCTTTCCCTGTCCACATCTCGTGAGGTGTTTTTGCAACCTTCTTACTAGGGACTCGGTTAAGGATATGGGCGGCAGTCTCTAAGGCATACCCCCAAAAAGAGATAGGTAGTGAAGCATGACTTATCATAGAGCGAACCATATCCAATAAAGTTCGATTACGCCTTTCTGCCACACCATTCAACTGCGGTGTCCTAGGAGGCGTCAATTGTGAAACTATTCCACACTCCTTGAGATAATCGTGGATTTCAAGACTTAGGTACTCTCCTCCTCGATCGGATCGAAGCATCTTGATTTTCCTTCCCAATTGATTCTCCACTTCATTCTTGAACTCTTTGAACTTTTCAAAGGTGTCTGACTTTTGCTTGATTAAGTAGATATACCCATATCTACTATAGTCATCGGTAAAAGTCACATAGAAGTAGTTCCCATCCTTCGTGGTTGATCTAAACGGTCCACATACATCGGTATGTATTAGGTCCAATAGACCCTCGCCCCTTTCACATGTACTCGTGAAGGGTGACTTAGTCATCTTTCCAAGCAAACAAGACTCGCATGTGTCATCTTCCCTAAGGTCGAATGACTCCAACACTCCATCCTTTTGGAGTTGGGCTATGCGTTTCTTGTTGAAATGTCCAAGACGACAATGCCATAAGGATGCTTTATCCATACTAGTGGAAGAATCGATATTCAAAACATCATTTCCTAAGTTATCAACAATCATAACGGTTTCATATATTCCATTACATGGTAAAGCTTCAAAGTAAAAAACACCATTTAGATAAGCTAAAATAGAACCATTCTCATTATTAAAATACAATCTAAATCCTTGTCTATATAAACCATGAAATGAAATGATGTTTCTAGCCATTTCTGGCGAATAGCAACAATTGTTCAAATCTAAAACCAAACTATTCCTAAGCAATAAAGAATACACTCCAATCTTAGTTACAGGCGACGATCTTCTGTTCCCCATGATTAGATTGATTCTTCCTTGCTCCACATCCCTACTTCTTCTTAGTCCCTGCACATTAGAACAAATGTGATAACCACAACCGGTATCAAGAACCCAAGAAATAGCATGATTAGAATCGCTAGATTTGATTGTGTATATACCTGCGAAAGATGGCTTGATCTTTCCCTCTTTGATTGCTTGCAGGTAATCTGGGCAGCTTCTCTTCCAATGTCCTATCTTGTGGCAGTGGTGGCACTCTGCCTCCTTCGGGTTAGGGCAGGGCTTAGTGGGATCAACTTTGGTCCCACTAGAAGAGGCACCATCTCGGCCTTTAACCTTGCGATGGTTCTTGGATGAAGCCTTCCTCTTCTTTCCCTTTCCTTGACCAATAGCCAAGATAGGAGCAGCGGGCGGATTGGGAGTGGGTGCAACAGACATGTCCTTGAAGTTGCTCTCAGTGACTCTCAAGAGACCTTGGAGTTTGCTTATGGTGACCTCTTCTTTGTTCATGTGGTAGGTCATCCTAAATTGGTTGTACATCGGAGGCAAAGAGTGAAGCACCATATCGATCGCCAAGTCTTCACCGAAGTCAACATTTAACTTGCAAAGGCGGTCGACATACCTTTGCATCTTTTGCAAGTGCACGGTAAGAGATTCTCCATGACCCATCTTAGCGGAAATCATGTTGGTGAAAATCTCATAACGCTCTTGTCTCGCGTTTTAGTGGTATCTCTCCAATAAGTCTTGGTGCATCTCGTACGGGTACATGTCCTCGTAGGACTTTTGGAATTCGGAGTTCATGGTAGCGATCATGATGCAATGTACCTTCGTTGCATCTCGCTCATGAGTCTCAAAGGTGGTGATTTCGGCGGGAGTAGCAACTTCGGGGTTGATTTTCTCGAGCTTCTAATCGAGGACATACTCCTTATCCTCATAGCGAGTAATGGTGCGAATGTATCTTATCCATTCGCTAAAGTTCGTTCCATCGAAGGTGACCTTTTGGCAAAGGCTCATCAACGTGAAAGAACTAGCAGCAGCGTTGTTTGCGTTTGACATCTAAAATAGAAAGGACAAAGATAGATTAGAATATGAATCCCTAATTATCACCCAATAAGAAAAAGTAGGGCTAGGATCCAACAATAACATTTACATATTAGAAAAGGGATGTCGTAATCTAACATGCAAATAAATTGAAGGTAAGTGAATGACGATTCACTGATTCTCCACCACAAAACTTAAACTATTAGTCCTAAGTGTTTTTGAGAATTCCTAGGTTCGGATGAGATTCATTGAAACTATTTAATGGCATGTTTAAATCTCGATATGCCCCTCTTGTTTGTGACTGGGATACCGAGGATCACAAAGCGGGTGTGAATTACCATGCAAATTCACATGGTGCCTTCATTGTAACGATCACCTATTCGATGTGCCGGTAAACCACACACGCTCCATCGAACTATGATAAACAATGAATCACCATTTGCCACCTTCGCTTAGAACCAATTAGTGTGCCGGTAAACCACACACGCTCCACTAACTTCTTAGCAAGGTGCAAAGTGTAATTTCATGGGATTGCATCAATTCACTTTTCCTAAAGTAACTAAGATTGGGAAATTTTAAAATATGTTTAGTTACTTTATATTTCTTATTATACTTTTAATGAGAGGATGAGGTTGCCCTATCCTACCCATTCGGCTAACGACCCTCCACCAATCAAGCAAGCGGTGGGTGTGAGTGTACACCCATTAAGCGCCATTTTATAGGCCGTAACCTTATACCAACCTTATAGATCGGCTTCGTGAATGAGGCCTACTAATGGTAAGACTAGCATTTAGTTATACATATATATATTAATCTAGTAATATCATATTAGTATAGGGTTGTATTTTAAAACCTTTTAAAATCTAGGGTTTGAAATTTAAGTTGTCTAAATTAAAACTTTTAATCACAAATACAAATTTCAAAACTTGAGGACAAGTTTTAAACATTTAAAACATGGAGGATCAAATAACAAATAATTCCAATTAACAATTAATATCCTAATTATCTATATTTGATTTATTCAAGATTTCTTTTAAGATAATTACCAAAATAATCAAAATAATTAATTAATTATCATATAAGGAAATTAAATATTTTATTATATGATAAATATCTTTAATTAGATCTAGATTGCAGTTATATTTATCAGAAAAACGAATTAACATTGATCTAATTAGTTTATGGAAAGTTTAGATAAGATAATTACAAAGAAATCCCGAATCTGGCCAATCCTGACGCCTGGACTCGCCGAGTGCACTAGGGGACTCGCCGAGTCAGGCCTACTCGCCGAGTCCACCTTGGAACTCGCCGAGTCCATGACTCAGAAACCTAAAAATCGAATTTTGCAGGTTTGTTTCAGTTAATCAATCAACAATTTAAAGAAAACCAAGCTAGTCTATGATACCACTGATGGGTTTTAGCCATAAGAACTTTCCTATGTGCGCATGCAAAACCCTAATGCTCGGATCTAGGCTTTCTAATAAACATGCTTTGAATCCAAGACTTTTAATTACTAATTAGGTTAAATAACAACATTGGAACAGATCTAGAATCATACCTTTGAGTTCCTTGTTGATCTTGAGGTCTTGGAGCTTCTAGAGTCACAAATGTCACTCCTCTAATGGCTTACAAACACCAAAGCAAGGAAGATGATTTAGGAGAGAGGAGAGGGGAGGAATTTCAACCAGAGGTTCCTTACTTTAGGTTAGGTGTCGAATTCCATTAGCCATGGGGTCTATTTATACTTGTAGACTCCTTAAGGATTACAGATAAGTCCCTATCAGATAATCTTCTCTTAAGGCTATCCAAATCCATTCCTAAGATAACCGTATGGACGATTTTAGCTATCCTAAATCCCTTAGGATTCGTCCATACCATATCCAAATGGATTTACAGTCCAAAGTTTAACTATCAAACAATTGACAGTTTATACCCCTTTATTTAATTAACCTCTTTAAGTCACCAAATTAATTATAATTAATTCTATGACTTATATTAATCAAATAACAAATATATTATTCATTATATTATTCTCATAATATATCAATAATATTTACTCTCTCTTAATAAATCATCCTATCAAGTTGCTATGGTGAAGGCAAACCAAAAGAACCATGCACAACCGGATCAAATACTTGCCTAATATAGTTGCAGCCTTAGACACTATTCCAACAAATCCAACATTTATGGAACTCCTCTTTCCTGAAGAAATTGCAAACGAATTTGTAGCAGATTCTTCTAATCCGACTCAACCAGCGGATGATGGAGGTTTCAATATTCACACTCTTCCTGTTTCTATCGATGAGATCAGCCAAGACATACCCTCCCAAATTCAGCGTGATCATACGATCGAAAATGTCATTGGCTGGCTGGGTGATGGAGTTAAAACCAGAAGTCATAGTAGAGACGTTAATGAATGTCTTTACTCTTGTTTTATATCTCAGGTTGAGCCCAAAAATATTGAAATGGCTTTAAATGATCCCAGCTGGGTAGACGCGATGCATGAAGAGCTGAATCAATATGAAAAACTGGGGGTCTGGAAACTGGTTGAGTTACCAAAAGGCAAACGGTCTCTTGACACGCATTGGGTCTTCCGTAATAAGCAATATGATTCTGGTGTAATCGTTCGAAATAAAGCACGATTAGTGGTCCGAGGGTTTCGACAGATCGAGGGTCTTGATTATACTGAGGTGTATGCTCCTATGGCTTGTCTGGAGGCTATTCGAATCTTCCTCGCGTATGCTTCCTATAAGAATTTCACGGTCTACCAGATGGATGTCAAGACTGCCTTTCTGTACGACAAGGTGAAGGAAGAAATTTATGTTGATCAACCCCCTGGGCTTGTTGACTCAAAGTTCCCTAATCATGTCTACAAGTTGGACAAGGCATTGTATGGGTTACATCAAGCTCCTCGAGCATGGTATGCAACCCTAACAAAGCACTTGCTTGAACATGGCTACTGTCAGGGTACTACTAATCAAACTTTATTCATCAAGCATGTGGGTGATGATCAGATACTGGTTCAGATCTATGTTGACGACATCATCTTCGGGTCCACATGTCCAAAGCTTTGCAAAGAGTTTGAAAGCGTGATGAAGAAGAGATTTGAGATGAGTTCTCTAGGTGAAATGACCATGTTTTTGGGGCTTCAGGTCAATCAAAATTCAACCGGAATCCTGCTACATCAAGCAAAGTATGTTGAAGATATTCTTGAGAAATTTGGATTTTCAGACACGAAGCCTGCTTCAACTCCCATGGCTGAAAGACCCCTGCTGACTCCAAATATTGACGGTGAACCCGTAGATCAAACTCACTACAAATCGATGATCGGTTCCTTGATGTATCTCACTACAAGTCGTCCCGACATCATGTTTGCAGTGAGTCAATGTGCTCGCTATCAGGCTAATCCTAAACTTTCACATCTTATTGCTGTCAAAAGAATCTTTCGGTATATCAAAGGCAGTCCAAAATTGGGTCTTTGGTATCCGAAAAATTCTGAATTTGATTTATATGCTTTTGCTGAGAGTAATTATGGAGGCTGTGAGCTTCACAGGAAATCAACATCAGGAGGGTTTCAGTTCCTTGGCGATAGACTGGTATCGTGGCAATGCAAGAAACAGCATACGATATCTACTTCTACAGCAGAAGCGGAATACGTTACTGCCTCGGCGTGCTGTTCTCAAGTTATCTGGATCCAACATCAGCTGTTGGATTACGGTCTGAACTATCTAGAAACTCCAATTCATTGTGATAATGACGCCGCTATACAAATAACTAAAAATCCTATCCAACATTCCAAAACCAAGTACATTGACATCAAAATTCATTTCATCAGAGATTGTTATGAGTGCTCGCTCATCCGGCTAGAACAGGTTCCCACCGATAGTAATGTGGCGGATCTGTTCACTAAGCCATTTAACAAAACTCGATTCAATGTGCTTGTGGGATTTTTAAAAATGATTCGTTTTGAGGATTAATTTTTGTTTTAGGATAATTTAAATTTGCACATTTACTTTCGTTTATCTCCTATGCACAAATTTAGGAGGGGATATAAAAACAAAATGAAAATTAGAAAAATTTAAAAAATCCAAACACATTAGAAAATCAGAAAATAAAAAATTATTATGTTGGTTATGAGATGTGTTGCTTGAGAAAAATGTTCTGGGAAGTGATATGATAAATTGATAACAGGCAACCTGAGTCTGCGTAACGTACCTGAAGTTGAAGGGTCTATGCTCTGGTGTGATGCTTCGGTAGACAAGAAAGATTCTAAATGGACTTGACTAGGCAGAGTTGAACTTAGGAAATTTATAGACTTGACAAATCTTGACCTAGTTAGATACGTTTAGCCTGACAAAACGACGCTCGGATAAGTTGAGCAGGGAGATATATATGGGAATCTACTCATCACATTAATTGAACCCGTACTTAGAACCGTGGTTTAACTTTTCCTCGATGTGTGGATTATGTCCTTAATTCCGGTTGGATGCTCTAGAAGTTTACTGCCAGTCTTTGAGTTGTACCTGACGATTTCTAGTGTTTAATCGTGTGCAAGCTCAATTCATTCATCTTATTTTGTTATTCTCGATTCATGTTTGTTTGATTATCAGTTTTAGATCCAGAATCGGACCTAACAATTGCTTTGATACCAATTGTTAGTTCTGATTCTGGATCTAAAACTAATAATCAAACAAACATTAATCGAGAATAACACAATAAGATGAATGAATTGAGCTTGCACACGATTAAACACTAGAAATCGTCAGGTACAACTCAAAGACTGGTAGTAAACTTCTAGAGCATCCAACCCTCAAAAAGACAAAAGCGTAGACTATTTATACAAGACAAAGACCGCAAACGAAGTTCGCTGCTGTAAACACGTTTACATTCGTAAACGTGTTTACGGTCGTAAACACCTCAAAACACAAAACTGACACAAAATTAAATATAGACATGAACCAAAACAAATCACATGCAAAGCCTACTCCAAACCAAGGGGGAGACTGAAGGGCCATGAAAATGGTTTGGGCTAGGCTTTGCATGTGATTTGTTTCGGTTCATGTCTGTATTTACTTTTGTGTCAGTTTTGTGTGTTGAGGTGTTTATGACCGTAAACACGTTTACGGCCGTAAACGTGTTTACGGAAGCAAACTTCGTTTGCGGTCTTTGTCTTGTATAAGTAGTCTACGCTTTTGTCTTTTTGAGGGTTGGATGCTCTAGAAGTTTACTGCCAGTCTTTGAGTTGTACCTGACGATTTCTAGTGTTTAATCGTGTGCAAGCTCAATTCATTCATCTTATTGTGTTATTCTTGATTCATGTTTGTTTCATTATCAGTTTTAGATCCAGAATCGGACCTAACACATTGTATATTGTTTCAGCTATCAACTTTATTCTTGAATTTAAAACAATAGTTGTCCCATGCTCCAAGCATGTACACTATGTTTTCTAAACACTAGTCATGCCATACACTAAGTATGCATACTATGTTTGTCTATGACCCTTACTTTGTGAAATAAACCAATTAACCAAACTTTCAATGATTCTAATTTCACACTCCCGAATTCTTATGGAAAATGCAGAAATTCCAAATTCATGCCATTTTACCTAAATCTGTTAGATTCTCAACTTATATGCAATGATTCTCTTGTAATGATTATGCACAAAGTCACAAAGATTTGACAACAAGCATTACAGAGCATTCCAAAGAAGATCAACTCCTTGGAAACATCCTTCTTGCATTAAGTTTCCTAATCTTATACAGACTTATTGAACAACTTCCACCAATGGGATCATTTCCACATTCCCTTTTTGACTATCACTTCTGAACAAGAGTTGCCTCTTTTCAAAATATGTCAATATGGTCCTTCCAACAATTAACACTATACTTCCAACTGTCCCTGAGCAACCAATCTTTGGTAAACCTTAGATTGTCCCCCACAATTGCTTAATTGTTTTAGTCATATCCAGTTCTAGACCTTTTCCCTTCTTAATGCCCCAGGCATCTGGAAAATTTTAGACAGGATGAATATAGCACATGTAATCGATCCTATATCCAAAGCATATTGGATATGATTCATGATGTCTCACATAAAGACTAAACCATTCTTTTTCTATAATATTTTCATTTCTATTTGCCAAGTTCTCATAATTCAGATTATGAAAAGGGATGGCGTAATCATAATCGAATTTTAGAATGCAAATAATGAACACATATATAGAATTTCCTTATGTTGAGCCATTCCAACATGAAATTCATATATATTCTTGACTAAATTTGATTAAAACCTTAATCTAAACTTTCAGAAGTTGAAATGAAGTATAATTTCCTCTCCCATAATTATAGCAGAACAACTTTTTCAACCCCTGCAGCCTCATAGATTGAAACTTTTGTTTTCTATAAATAACATTGCTAACTTGCAATACTTTCATAGTTATCATGCTCCCACTAACATGATGATTATTAGCATAACACTTATGCTCCCACTAGCTTTGACATGTACTCAGAAATCAGCTGGACTTCTAGAAAACAATACTTTATTGACTTTCTTACCAAAGTTCAGTTTTTTGATACTAGATTAATTTGATAAGCCTTTATCAAAATCATACACCTTTCATTAGATAGCTCACAGGTGTGTCTAAAAAATTTAATAACTATGAAAAGGGATGTCGTAATCATAGTCACAATTGTTTAGACCTTTGCCACTTCTCACAATTGCTATCTACTCAAAATCTACTTAGTGAAAGAGTTTCTTTACCATCATTTTCATGAATCGAAGAGAAACCTTATGACACTTAGATTTTATGGTGTAAGTGTTCCTATCCATGTGAATTTGTCAAAACCATAATCACAAGACTAGGTTAGTGACAAATCCTAACTCATATGGATTGAACTTGTGCAATCTTAACTTCTTGCCATGTGGCAGCTCAAGGGCTTGCCATTGCTTCCAAGTAGCTATCCAGACAACTGAGAACAGGTAGAACTCAATCGTATAGCCAACTTAACTGGAATGGGCACAGAAATGTCAGCACGATAGGTTATAAACCTCTAGTTATGTGCTAGCGATGAAATACATGTTTTATTCTTGATTACTTCTTGAAACCCTTTCAGGATCTTTTAGACTCCGACTGTCTCCTTGACCTATAAGAATTTCTTGCAAAATATTCAAGAGATAGTGTGGATTCTAATCAAGACAGACACTTAACACAATTAGCCTTAGTTGGTCTTTGTTTTATCCAAAACATCACAACTTACTAATTTCAAATGTACAAGAGTAGAAAACTTTTACTCTTACATTTGAGAAGTGTTTTAAACCTTCTTTAAGACATGTCACTCAAGTTATAATCTTAGAGTATAAGTCTATTAATTGTTTTGGAATGAAGTATGAATCATCTTCTTGATTTAACCACTTCCACAATTCATAACTCCTCTTCTTAACTATCAGAATGTACTTAGAGGATGAATTGTGATAAGGTCTCAAAATCATTAAGATGATCTTAAAGCATTATACTAAATTACTCTCCCATCTTTTCAGATTTGAGAAACTTTTATCCTTCTGCCTAATTTTATTCTTCTTATTCGTTCTGTCATACATTGAAAATTTTCCAATGCTTCAAAATTATACTTAAGCTTATAAGTATAATCATATTTACTAAACCTTAGAAAATCATGACGAATAGTCTTATCCATCTTTTGTGGTGGACTTTGACAAGTGCACAAGAAAGTGTACTTGATCCCTTAGTCCTTCTCTTGACTCACACATCCATGTGAACAAGCAGTTAGTCTTAATTTTCCAATGCTCGAAAGTTCTCATTCATCATACTATACAACTTGCATGATTCCAAGTTTCTATCCAACTGAAACTTGGGTGATGAGAATCTTTCCTTATTTGGTAAATTTAGACACTACCACAAATGAAAGAATCAAATTCATATTTCTAATATTGCTATCAATGGAATCATATAAGCAACATATTTTTTTTCCCAAATGCCATTGTAAGCATATTTTTAAAATAATAAAATTAAAAACTTTTCTTTTATTTTAAAACTTTGCGGAAAAACTAATCCTTACAATGCAAATGTAAATGAAAACTTGTTGTCATCTATTCCTAAGCAATCTATCATAACACTTAAACACCTGCTCAAAATTCTGATCACTGAACCATGTGATTGAAATGCATCTTCGCGATCAGAATCAACATATACTTCCTTTAAGTTTCTTTACTATTCTTTGACTCTTAAAACATCAACTTGTGACCCATCCACATCATGTAATAAGAATCTCCAAGTAGGAACTTAATAGAGTTATACAATGGACTTTACCTGAAATAAAGTCAATCTTATTGACTTTACCATCCTTAGCTAAGTTTGGCAGCTTCGTAACCGAAGCCCCTTCCTTTGGCAATAGAAACATATGGACCCTTAGGTAATAGTACATGGGACTATCTCAGACTTAGCCTTTCTCTTTACCATTTGGTCAACCGAGTTGACTATGGCCAATCCTTTTCCATTGGGAAGAGAATGCATTTTTGGATTTCCTGTGTCACTATTGTCCCTGTCCATAAAGTTTTGGGAAGTTGATCTCCTAATCAAATTTTCTTTACTAGTACACTAAGTCATTTCAGATTTAGCAGCACCAAGCAAATAGATAAGATCATTAAGGGTATTGTCATAGTCTATTTCATAGGAGTCCCAAAGGAACTCGCTATGTGACTTAGAAAGTGATTGAACCACTAACTTTCTCAAGACTTTGACACCGAACTCTCCCGGCTTGTTAGTATGTGACTTCATCTCCAAGATGTGATCACACCTAGACCTTGCCTTTACAATAGGGCTTGAGTGACCTTTAACTTGTGGGTTAGGGAGAATAATTGGAGGAGGTGGAGGAAATTAAGTTCCAAGATATTTGGGAAGATCATAGATGTCTGAACTAGACATCTTTTGGGAGATTTTCAAGATAGTTGATTTAAAGTCCTTAATAGACACCCAATATGAGATATTAAGGCTAGGACCCTACAAACTATTTTATAACTCGGAAGAGGGATGTTGTAACCCAAGCTATAAAATATTTGAAGGTAGGTGAATGACGATTCACCAAGTTACACCAAGATAAACGAAATGTATTATTAGGTTTTAATTGGTTTTGAAACTCCTAGATTCTTTTGAGATTCATTGAACTGTTCAACAGAATGTTTCAATCTCGAGTGTGCCTTTCAGGTTTTGTGACTGGGATGTCGAGGATCACAAAACAAGGTGTGAAGTAACCATGCAAATTACTTGGTACCCTTAAGTGCTTACCCCTCAATCGATGTGCCGATTAACCACACACGCTCCATCGTTACTATGATAAACATTAAGTTACCCTTTGCCTACTTTGTTAAATACGAGTTAGTGTGCCGGTTAACCATACACGCTCCACTAACCGACTTAAACAAAGTGCAAAGTGTAATTTCATGGATTAGCACCTTATTCACATTTTCCTAAGTAACTAGATTGGGTATTTATAAAAGGTTTAGTTACTTAGTATTTAGCATTAATACTTTTAATGAAAGGAGAGTTATAGTCCTTGTCCTACCCGTTCGGCTAACGACCCTCCACTGGTCAAGGAAGCGGTGGGTGAGAATGGACACGCATTAAACTGCCATTTTATAGGCGGTAACCTTATACCCCCCTTATAGACCGGCTTCGTGAATGAGGCCTACTAACAGTAAGACTGACTTTACTCTTATACATACATATATATATATATATATATATATATATATATATATATATATATATATATAAATATTATTAACTTATAATATTATAAAGTAAAAGGGTTGAATTTTAACTCTTTAAAATTCTAAGGGCTTAACTTGGAATTAAAGTATTCATAAGAGAAAACTTTTCAAATTCCAAAACTTGAGGGCAAGTTTTGAAACTATTCAAAACTAATTAATTCCATAACTTATGAGTTTAAAGTAGTTTTAATTAAAAACTCTTCAAGTTCCATAACTTGAGGACAAGTTATGGAAGACTTTAAACTAATTAATAAAAAAATAACTTTTTTTAATTTTAACTTATGGAACTAATTAAGGTTACACTTTTTTTATTATTTAATGAAGAGACTCTTGAACCTCCATAACTTGAGGACAAGTTGTGGAGTCATAAATTCAATTATAACTAGACTCTTCATTTTGTAACCTTTGCCAACTTTTATGAGTTTTATGATTCATAAATGTGACTTTTCATATAACTTGAGGACAAGTTACAAAAACACACTTTGGAATCAACTCTTAGATTAAAATGGATTGAAATCAACTATTTCACACAACTTTTCTACTAATCTAAGAACAAGATAATTCAAATCATCAATCTTCATGAAATTAGCATGAACATACAAACTAATACAAATCTTGAAATTATGACGGTTATCTTAGAAATTGGATTAGCATGAACATTACCACATCAAAAACAAGTTTATAAGTCCAAAAACTTCTTAGGGTAGTGTTCCTAATCCAATTCCAGCCAAAACAATCGAATATATGCTGTCAGGGGGTCCAACTCGTCGAGTGCACGAACCAACTCGGCGAGTTTGATGCATTTTGCCTTGGACTCGGCGAGTCTGCTGTGCAAACTGATGGGTTTTAGCCATAAGAACTTTCCTATGTGCGCATGCAAAATCCTAATGCTTGGATCTAGGCTTTCTAATTAAACATGCTTTGAATCCAAGACTTCTAATAACTATTTAGGCTAAATAACAACATTGAAACAGATCTAGAATCATACCTTTGAATTCCTTGTTGACCTTGTTGTCTTGGAGCTTCTAGAGTCACAATTGTCACTTCTCTAATGGCTTACAAACACCAAAGCAAGGAGGATGAATTGGGTGAGAGGAGAGGGAATGGAATTCGACCAGAGGTTCTCTACTTTAGGTGAAGTATCGAATTCCATCAGCCATAAGGTCTATTTATACTTGTAGACTCCTTAAGGGTTACAGTTTAAACCCTATTGGATAATCTTCTCTTAAGGCTATCCAAATCCACTCCTAGATAACATCATGGACGATTTTGAGCTATCCTTTAGCTCCTAGAATTCGTCCAATCCATATCTATATGGATTTACAGTCTCAAGTTTAACTATCAAACAATTGACAATTTATACCCTCTTATTTAATTAATCTCTTTAAGTCACCAAATTAATTCCAATTAATTCTATGACTTATATTAATCAAATAACAACATATTATTCTTTATATTATTTTCATAATATATTAATAATATTTACTCTCTCTTAATAAACCATCCTATCAAGTTGCTATGGTGAAGGCAACCCAAAAGGACCATGCACAACCGGGTCAAATACTTGCCTAATATAGGTGCAGCCTTAGACACTATTCCAACAGTCTCCCACTTGGATAAGTCTAGTAACTATATGCACAAGTACAATTCGGTTTGCAATCGTAGCTCTCAAAGACGCTGTCAAACTCTGATCTAATCAATCTTGTCCTTTAGATAAGGGATCTTACAGTCCTCTGTTGGATATCATGCTGACAATCCTATGGAATGGTTAGTCAAGCATTTAGGTTTCTCGATCTCTGATTTATTCGACATAGAACTTAATCGAACGCATCAACTCAATTCTGACCGGGCCCGGCACATAAGTCAAATCAAATCATCGAGCGGCCGAGATATCGCTTTTACCTTCTTAGATAAAAGTTACAGATAAACTTCGACTTATATGCATTTACTTATTCATTAACTCACTATACACAACAATGTGTTTTATAACACCAAGTTACTGATGTGTTTTCGCATTATCAATGTACAATCAATTAACAAATAACAAACCATATATATAGGTTTTAAGACTATATGATATTATCGTCTTGTGATCAGCCTTTTATATCTTATTCCATAAGGTGATTCCAGCAAGCGCGGGTTTGTTCCAATGCTCAAAACCAGTTCATAAGCACTCATGAACGTTGCAGCAATCATTTGCTATGTCTAAAACCATTTAGACAATCTACACACCAATTCATGACAATCTTTATTCACATCTACTTCCAACATATGAACGACTGTGGACAATTTGAACAATTCAATTATTCCTAATAAACTCAATTATTCTGGAAGTCAAAACATGCAAAGTGAAACAATAGTTAAACAATTAACATAAGATAGTTACATTACTCATAAATAAAACTCCTTTATTTAATCATCAAATGTTAATTACATTTACCTATTACACGTTTCTAACACTATCTAATCTATGCTAATATCATCCTTCAGCCCAATACTCCTAGCATGTTGCAGGTGCTTAACCCTACTCAATCCCTTCGTAAGCGGATTTGCTGGGTTATCTTCTGATGGTATCCTCTTCACTATGAGCTGTCCTTCTTCTACACGATGTCTAATGAAGTTATATTTTCTATTGATATGTCTTGATCTACCATCATCCCTCGGTTCCTTGGTCAAGGCAACCGCTCCTTCGTTATCACAGAAAATCTCCATGGGCTCCTTTATGGCAGGTACAACTCCAAGATCACTAATGAAGTTCTTTAGCCATATTGCCTCCTTCAACGCTTCGCTCCCTGCAATGTATTCTGATTCGCACGTTGAATCAGCTACGGTTTCCTGCTTGGAACTCTTCCATGTCAGCGCTCTACCATTTAGGGTAAAGACCCAGCCCGACTGCGAACGGTAGTTGTCCCTGTCGGTCTGAAAACTGGCGTCACTATACCCTCGCACCTTTAAGTCATCACTCCCTCCAAGGACTAAGAACCATTCCTTCGTCCTCCGAAGGTACTTAAGAATATTCTTCACCGCAATCCAATGTGCTCTGCCAGGATTCCCTTGATATCTGCTAACCATGCTCAAAACGAAGGCTACATCAGGGCGGGTACAAGTCATAGCGTACATGATTGAGCCAACTGCGGAAGCGTATGGTACTCGGCTCATTTCTGCTAACTCAGCTTCGGTACTCGGACTTTGAGTCTTACTCAACTTGGCATTACTTTGTATCGGTAATTCTCCCTTCTTCGACTTCTCCATACTAAAATGTTTTAGTACCTTTTCTAAGTAAGTGTTCTGACTAAGTCCTATTAGTCTCTTACTTCTCTCTCTTACTATCCTTATTACCAAAATATAAGAAGCCTCTCCGAGGTCCTTCATAGCGAAGCACTTCCCGAGCCAGGACTTAACCTCCTGCAGAGTCGGGACGTCGTTTCCTATGAGTAATATGTCTTCGACATATATTACGAGAAAGCTTACTATAATCCCATTGGCTTTGATATATACACATGATTCATCCTCGCTTTGTACAAATCCAAACTCTTTGACTTTCTCATTGAAGCAAAGATTCCATCTGCGAGATGCTTGCTTAAGTCCATAAATGGACTTCTCAAGCTTACACACTCTATTCGGATGCTTCGGATCCACAAACCCCTCTGGCTGAGCCATGTAAACATCCTCAGCCAACTTTCTGTTAAGAAAAGCGGTCTTGACATCCGTTTGCCAAATCTCATAATCATGAAATGCGGCAATAGCTAGCATCACTCTAATAGACTTGATCTTCGCAACTGGTGAGAAGGTCTCATCATAGTCAACTCTGGGAGTTTGAGTAAAGCCCTTCGCAACCAATCGTGCCTTATACGTGTGTACTTTTCCATCCACATCGGTCTTCTTCTTGAAGATCCATTTGCACCCGACGGTCTTATGTCCGGATACATTATCAACCAAATTCCAAACTTGGTTATCATACATGGATTGGACCTCGCTATCCATTGCCTCTTTCCATTTCGCAGACTCCGGGCCTGCCATGGCTTCCTTAAAGCTATTAGGTTCATCAAGGTTTATTAGTGTACTATCACTAATATACATGTCCCCTTCGGTAGTATTATGAAAACCATATAACTGGGGTTGAAACCTAACTCTTTCGGAACGTCTAAGAGGTAACGATACATCAATCGGTTCAACCGGAGTTTCCTCCTCGGGTTGAGTGCCAGCAGTAAAGGTTCCTTCATCTATCGATTCTTGAATTTCTTCAAGATCGATTTGCCTCCCACTGTCTCCTTGGCCTATGAGTTCTCGCTCTCGGAAAAATCCTCTCCTCGCAACAAAGACAACATTGTCCTTCAGTCTATAGAAGAGATATCCAAAGGATGTCTGCGGGTAGCTGATGAAAATACATCGCTCACTTCGAGGTTCGAGCTTCTCGTGAGTGTCTCGTCTTATGAAGGCTTCACAACCCCAAACCTTGATATGTGCCAACGAGGGAGCTTTCCCTGTCCACATCTCGTGAGGTGTTTTGACAACCTTCTTAGTAGGGACTCGGTTAAGGATATGGGCGGCAGTCTCTAAGGCATACCCCCAAAAAGAGATTGATAGTGAAGCACGACTCATCATAGAGCGAGCCATATCCAATAAGGTTCGATTACGCCTTTCTGCCACACCATTCAACTGCGGTGTCCTAGGAGGCGTCAATTGCGAAACTATTCCACACTCCTTGAGATAATCGTGGAATTCAAGACTTAGGTACTCTCCTCCTCGATCGGATCGAAGCATCTTGATTTTCCTGCCCAATTGATTCTCCACTTCATTCTTAAACTCTTTGAACTTTTCAAAAGTTTCTGACTTTTGCTTGATTAAATAGATATACCCATATCTACTATAGTCATCGGTAAAAGTCACGTAGAAGCGGTTTCCATCCTTCGTGGTTAATCTAAACGGTCCACATCCATCGGTATGTATTAAGTCCAATAGACCCTCACCCCTTTCGCAAGAACCAGCGAAGGGTGACTTAGTCATCTTTCCAAGCAAACAAGACTCGCATGTGTCATTTTCCCTAAGGTCGAATGACTCCAACACACCATCCTTTTGGAGTTGGGCTATGCGTTTCTTGTTGACATGTCCAAGGCGACAATGCCACAAGGATGCTTTATCCATACTAGTGGAAGAATCTATGTTCAAAACATCATTTCCTAAGTTATCAACAATCATATCAGTTTCATATATTCCATTACATGGTATAGCTTCAAAGTAAAAGACACCATTTAGATAAGCTAAAATAGAACCATTCTCATTATTAAAAGAAAATCTAAAACCTTGTCTAAACAAACCATGAAAAGAAATGATGTTTCTAGCCATTTCTGGCGAATAGCAACAATCGTTCAAATCTAAACATAAATTATTCCTAAGCACTAAAGAATACACTCCAATCTTGGTCACAGGCGACGATCTTCTGTTCCCCATGATTAGATTTATCCTTCCTTGCTCCACATCCCTACTTCTTCTTAGTCCCTGCACATTAGAACAAATGTGATAACCGCAACCGGTATCAAGAACCCAAGAAATAGCATGATTAGAATCGTTAGATTTAATTGTGTATATACCTGCGAAAGACGGCTTGATCTTGTGGTAGTGGTGGCACTCTGCCTCCTTTAGGTTAGGGCAGGGCTTAGCGGGATCAACTTTGGTCCCACTAGAAGAGGCACCATCTCGGGCTTTAACCTTGCGATAGTTCTTAGACAAAGCCTTCCTCTTCTTTCCCTTTCCTTGACCAATAGCCAAGATAGGAGCAGCGGGTGGATTGGGAGTTGGTGCAACAGACTTGTCTTTGAAGTTGCTCTCAGCGACCCTCAAGAGACCTTGGAGTTTGCTTAGGGTAAGCTCCTCTTTGTTGATGTGGTAGGTCATCCTAAATTGATTGTACATCGGAGGCAAAGAGTGAAGCACCATGTCGATCGCCAAGTCTTCTCCAAAGTCAACATTTAACTTGCGAAGGCGGTCGACATACCTTTGCATCTTTTGCAAGTGCATGGTAAGAGATTCTCCATGACCCATCTTAGCGGAAATCATGTTGGTGAAAATCTCATAACGCTCTTGTCTCGCGTTCTAGTGGTATCTCTCCAATAAGTCTTGATGCAATAAGTCTTGTCTCGCGTTCTTGTCTCGCGTTCTGGTGGTATCTCGTACGGGTACATGTCCTCGTAGGACTTTTGGAATTCAGAGTTCATTGTCGCGATCATGATGCAATGCACTTTCGTCGCATCATGCTCGTGAGTTTCGAAAGCGGTGATTTCGGCGGGAGTAGTGATTTCATGGTTGATTTTCTCGATCTTCTCATCGAGGACATACTCCTTATCCTCATAGCGAGCAATGGTGCGAATGTGTCTTATCCATTCGCTAAAGTTCGTTCCATCGAAGGTGACCTTTTGGCAAGGGCTCATCAATGTGAAAGAACTAGCAACATCGTTATTTGCGTTCGACATCTACAAAAGGAAGAAAGGACAAAGATAGATTAGAATAAGAATCCCTAATTATCACCCAATAAGAAAAATTAGGGCTAGGATCTAACAATAACATTTACATACTAGAAAAGGGATGCCGTAATCTAACATGCAAATAAATTGAAGGTAAGTGAATGACGATTCACTAATTCTCTATCACAAAACCTAAAACTATTAGTCCTAAGTGTATTGAGAATTCCTAGGTTCGGATGAGATTCATTGAAACTATTCAATGGCTTGTTTAAATCTCGATATGCCCCTCTTGTTTGTTACTGGGATACCGATGATCACAAAGCGGGTGTGAATTACCATGCAAATTCACGTGGTGCCTTCATTGTAACGATCACCTATTCGATGTGCCGGTAAACCATACACGCTCCATCGAACTATGATAAACAATGAATCACCCTTTGCCACCTTTGCTTAGAACCAATTAGTGTGCCGGTAAACCACACACGCTCCACTAACTTCTTAGCAAGGGTGCAAAGTGTAATTTCATGGGATTGCATCAATTCACTTTTCCTAAAGTAACTAAGATTGCGAATTTTTATTAAAATATGTAGTTACTTTATATTTCTTATTATACTTTTAATGAGAGGATGAGGTTGCCCTATCCTATCCGTTCGGCTAACGACCCTCCATCGATCAAGCAAGCGGTGGGTGTGAGTGTATATATATATATATATATATATATATATATATATATATATATATATATATATATATATATTATTCTTGTAATATTATATTAGTATAGGGTTGTATTTTAAACCTTTTAAAATCTAGGGTTTGAAATTTAAGTTGTCTAAATTAAAAATTTTAATCACAAAATATAAATTTCAAAATTTGAGGACAAGTTTTTAAACATTTAAAACATGGAGGATAAAATAACAAATAAGTTCAATTAACAATTAATTTTCTAATTATCCATATTTGATTTATTCAAGATTTCTTTGAAGATAATTACCAAAATAATCAAAATAATTAATTAATTATCATATAAGGAAATTAAATATTTTATTAGATGATAAATACCTTTAATTAGATCACGATTATAGTCATATATATCAAAAAATCAGATTAGTGTTGATCTAATTAGATTAAGGAAAGTTTCCATAAGATAATTATGAAAAAATCCCGAATCTGGCCATTCCTGACGCTTGGACTCGCCAAGTGCACAAAGGGACTCGCCGAGTCAGGCCTACTTGCCGAGTCCACTTTGGAACTCGCCGAGTCCGAGACTCAGAAACCAAAAATTCGAATTTTGAAGGTTTGTTTCAGTTAATCAAGCAACAATTTAATGAAAACCAAGCTAGGCTCTGATACCACTAATGGGTTTTAGCCATAAGAACTTTCCTATGTGCTCATGCAAAACCCTAATGCTTGGATCTAGGCTTTCTAATTAAACATGCTTCGAATCCAAGACTTCTAATAACTATTTAGGCTAAATAACAACATTGAAACAGATCTAAAATCATACCTTTGAATTCCTTGTTGACCTTGTTGTCTTGGAGCTTCTAGAGTCACAATTGTCACTCCTCTAATGGCTTACAAACACCAAAGCAAGGAGGATGATTTGGGAGAGAGGAGAGGGAATGGAATTCGACCAGAGGTTCTCTACTTTAGGTGAAGTATCGAATTCCATCAGCCATAGAGTCTATTTATACTTGTAGACTCCTTATGGGTTACAGTTTAAACCCTATTGGATAATCTTCTCTTAAGGCTATCCAAATCCACTCCTAGATAACATCATGGACGATTTTGAGCTATCCTTTAGCTCCTATAATTCGTCCAATTCATATCTATATGGATTTACAGTCTCAAGTTTAACTATCAAACAATTGACAGTTTATACCCTCTTATTTAATTAATCTCTTTAAGTCACCAAATTAATTCCAATTAATTCTATGACTTATATTAATCAAATAACAATATATTATTCTTTATATTATTCTCATAATATATTAATAATATTTACTGTCTCTTAATAAATCATCCTATCAAGTTGCTATGGTGAAGGCAACCCAAAAGGACCATGCACAACCGGGTCAAATACTTGCCTAATATAGGTGCAGCCTTAGACACTATTCCAACACAAACAACATCAAAACTCGATTTTTTCAGCTACTTTTGCAAGTATAACAAGAAAAAAGCCTAGGCCCTGATACCACTGTTGGGTTTTAAGCATTCTAACACGCCTAAGTGTACATGCAACCCTAAATACCTTGGATCTATGTTTTCTCTATTATACATGCAATTATGAACATCCAAGGTATTATCCTAATCTAGCATACAAAATAATGAATATAACAAGATATAATACATACGTCTTTGATGTAGAATGTCTTCATGAAGCTTGAGTGCCTATTGCCTCAAGTGTGACATCTCAAATGGTTCACACAACACCAAATACACTTAGAATAACTTGGGAGAAACTTGCACACTCCTAGAATCGGCTAGCGCTGTCTTATTATTCATAGTGGCCGATTTTTCCCAAATAATATGATCTTATATAGTTGTTACAATTAGGGTAAACCCTAATTGTCATGGCCTTCCGTTTCCTTGGATCCATGGGTTCAAATACACCATGGGTTTCTAAACTGTTTAACCCAATTTTATGATTTTTATGCATTTATTATAATAAAAAATTGAAATAAATAGAAAATTGTTTCCAAAATTGCCCAAAATTTTTGTAACACTGTTATTAACCATTATTAAGTTGGGAAAAATATTAAAATGAATTTATAAACTGTTTAACCCAATTTTATGATTTTTTAATATTTATTCTAATAAAAATTTGGGTTTAAGTGTATTTAATCTTGGGAAAATAGAAGACAAATAGTATATAGAAGAGAAAAATCATCAAAATTTTTATTTAGCATCCTCATGTACTAAAGGTGTTCTGGTAATTTTCATGAATTTTGGATGAGCACAACTATTTATTCTATTTTTAGGCCATTATAAATACAAAAATCGGGACAAATTAGGAATGCAATATGGAAAATTCTAAAAATATTTTTATAAGTATTTCAAATACAGCGGAAGATGCGAAAACTGTTATGTATCTATTTTACCTTCTCTAAAGTGGTTTTATGATTTATTAGAGATAAACCAAAAGAAAACTCAAAGCCATACTAAACAGTAACACAAATCGATGAAACTTAATGAGAGGTCATTATTTAGCATAGGAGACATCCACAAATGTAACTAGGATTTATAGACCTCAGAAAGTATTTTATATGATTTATTTCCCTATTTTCTTGCATTAATTATAGTAATTCGAGATAAATGAATTATCTTCTGCAAATTTACAGAGCATCTTATTTTGTTGATGGGAATCTGGTAAAAATCGGATTTGTTTAGAAAAGAAGTTTTACATATTTATTTGGAAATAAATCCTTCATGAACATGTTTGAAAGCTTTTAACAACATACTTTGATGATCTAACATCTAAGCTTGAAGATCATCACATGCATGTTTGTTTGAAGATCATTCATGAGTTTGAAATGTTCAAAATTCATTTTTGAAAGAAAACTTTGGATGTATGTGGTGTTTTTCCACCATCTACAACATGTATGTTGTTTTTGGATGAAATATTACCACCACCATCATCAAAACCATGAGTAGGTGCAATTGCTCATGATTTTACAATAGAATGGAGTAGAAGAAAAAGAAAGTGTAATAAATTTAACAAACCTTTGAAGGAAAATGAAGGGAAATTGTGTTCTACCTTAATGAACACCACTAGATGATGAAAATTTTGAGTTTGCGGTGTGTTCTTGGACTTATATTCTGGAAATTTTCGTGGGTATAGAGAGAGGAAGAGAGAAAATGGAGTGGTGAAGGTAGACAGAAATGAGAGAAAATGAGAGAGAAAGTGGAGTGTGAGAGAGAAAGAAGTGATTATGTGTTTTGGGAAGAGAGGAGTGTCTTGGGAAGAGGGTGGCCGGTTTTGGGGGATAAGAAAGGGCTTCCCTCTCTTCTATTTTTATAATATTCAAATCTTTTATAAAAATATCAAACTCTTTTATAAAATTTGCACCTTAATATAGTTTTTACTCATAAAATATTGATTTTTGACTTATAAATTAAGGGTAAATGTTAATGACTTAAATTTTTATTTTCCTTGATTATATTTCCTTGAACTTAATCATTCTAATATAATATTATATGTCTCATAACTATCAATAGAACATTTAAATCTTCAATTTATCGTATTGTATTATAACTCCTTTATAGTTATAAATAATGTTTGTCATTTATTCTATCGGTTTATTGACATTCTATATAGTGATTCCGAGATTCAAGAGAAATTGAGGAATCAAATATACTAGTCCTAGTCTTCAACTTTGACTTACGTTTCTATGAGACTTTGACCTAATTTCTACTTCTAAGTCAAATGCATGATGTGTGTATATGATTCATGAAATGGTGTTCGAGTCAAAGAGTGACCCGGATATGGATAGCCTCTACAGTTAAGTAGTAGTAGAATTCACATACCAATGTGAAATCCAAGCATATTATCCATTCTTTCCAAGTTTCTAATAGGTTATATCTTAACTTCTAGTTACTAAGTCTAGTATGTGTCATGTCTATATGTGCAACTAAGTTTATTCGAATCTAGAACCGAATCGAATTTTGACGGTTGTCACAAAGCATATCCTAATCAGGCAATCATATCACTGACTAGTCAGTACTATCATGTAGCTTAACACGCACATACGTCATGCATATAAGGCTTCTTCCGACATCCTTAACCCTAATCTAACATGCAGATCCCATGCACATACAGTAGGCATATAAGTCATCCTTCCTAGTTCCTCAGTCCTAATCTAGCATGCATTTCTCATAATCATATCATATCATATCATAACATAACATAACATGTATGGGTATCTTGGGGAAAACTTACTTGAGCCCGGCTGATTGCACACATCACACACCTTGTTCTTTGACAAAACTCTTAACCTTAATTTTTGAAAATTTATTTTTCTTGTGAAAGTCTTTCAAACCCTCGATTTGAGTCCAGGCGCCCCGAAGGTGTGTCCGAATCCCTCAAACCATGGCTCTGATACGAACTTGTAACATCCCAAAATCCATGGCAAAATTTTCATTTTTAATTTAATAATCCATAAACAGATTATTGAAAACATCATTTGGTTATCCCATATAATAAAAACCCGTAAGTCATATGTCTCAAAACAAGTCATAATAATGTCAGAGTACAAATCCCAAGGACATCGTAGTGCGGAGAATCGTGGTGTGATGCGCTGCAGTCATGCCGACTCCTTTCCCTTCGAAGAAGAAGTACCTGGAACCAAAACTGAAAATCGTAAGCACAAAGCTTAGTGAGTTCCCCCATAACACCACATAAAATACAATAGACATACTATCAGGCATATATGGGCGCCATAACTACCCTCCTGAGCAAGGTTGTAGAACTCGTTATTCGGTACCTTTTTTGGCAGACTACTGAGTAGCGAGTACAAAGGAGTACTCTGATTCGGTAATTCATGTAAAAATATTTTTAGGGAACTTATATATGTCAAAATCATATGTTAAAATCTTAATTTGATTGAAATATATAACAAAATTAGATACATGTGAATACATAAAAACTGAAAAATACATAATGGTCTCACTTCATGAATAATTACTAAAAATTTAAGATATATATATAGTGATAATCACAAGTATTTGTGTTCAATAATAAATAATTAAGTATATTGTACATATTAATTACTGAGTTGATCGGGTTTTACAGCACTGCTCAGTTCAGTACGGGGTCGACCGGGGAGTACTTGGGATTCTATAACTTCCCTTAGTAAGTGTCCGACTAGCGAGTACTCGAAGGAGTAATCGGCAAACTCGGCAAGTTTTACAACACTGCTCTTAAGTATACCGGAGTGCTCAACCTACCCTTATTAGGCATACCGGGGTGCCCAAACCTTCCCCTTGTCAGACATACCGGTGTGTCTGACCTACCCCTGTCAGGCATATATGGGTGCCCGACCTACCCTCTGGTTTGTCTCAACAAGTTACGGGGAGTATTTCACCCCTACCACTACCACATAATAACATATCGTAAACATGCTGCTAGGCATATATGGGTATTGTCTACCCCTTTGGTCTCTTTCAACTCGTATTCGGGGACTATTTCACCCCTCCTACCATTATCACATAATATCATAGCATCCTAGAACATAAAGCTCAACAGATAATGGCATACCAGACTGTCATTATACTAACAACACTTACTCAAAGTCCATAATATTTCTTAGTGTAAAATGAGCATTTTACCCCTTGGTCTAATTTGGACCATACCCACGGCCCAATTCCATATTATCTTTCCCAGCCCACAAATGGCCCACTAAAGGCCCACTAATGGCCCAATTTTTCTTAATTGGTACCAACTCCTCAAATTGGCCTTATCATAAGTCCAAAAAATCATTAGCCCAAAATAAATAATTTTGAGTGGCCCAATATGGCCCAAAAAGCCCAATACTTTAATTCTCAGTTCTACGCCCATAAACTCTACTACATAGTAGGCCATGGGGCCCAACTATCCAGGTCCAAACTTCTAAGGCCCAAAAGCCCAAGTTCTCCACTCCATATGCGTACACACGGCGTACCAGGCACGTACACCCAGCGTGTGCTGGCCTTGACCAAAAGCGGGAAATTGACCCAGTATGCGCAGCGTACCAGGGTGTACGCTCATCGTATCGACAACTTCCTTGGGTCTCCATTTGTGACTTAATCCGTTAAGTCGTCACGTTCAGAATGTAGATCTACGTCCTTTAAGACATCCTATTCCATAAAGTCATGAACTTTATGTGCTTGCATGCATGGTTGCGAGTCAAAACATGATTTTGGTCCTTAACCAAACTTTGTGACCATTAAAAACTTTCATGGTTGTCACTTAACCATCAAGGTCTGATCTTTATGTCTCTATATGCTTCGAAGAGCTCAAACGAACAACGCTTATGGTCTGAAACTATCAAGATTCAATCAACCTCAACAACGGAGTCCAAAAATTACATAAAATACCCCAAAATCAAATCTAAGCATGCAATGATAAAGTTTGAAGCTTGATACCTCAAATGAGTCAGAAATGGTGCTAATCTCCTGGATCTACAAGGTCGCTTTGAATCCTTACTCCTTCTTCAAACTTCTTTCTCTTCCAAAACACCAAAACAACACTAAAATGCTCTCAGGTGGCTACCAAATCACAAGAACACACAAATATGGGTTTTCGTGATGGATGTCTAAGGGTGAGAGGGAGGCTAGACCAAAGGCATAAGGTCCTTTATATAGGGAGAAAACCCTAAAATTTAGGGTTTTAGAATCTGCATGTGTACGCTGGGCGTACATGCATGGCTTCTGCATTCCAATCTCTTGAGTATGCTGAGCATATATGGCAAGGTACACTCCGCGTACGGTGTTTCCTCAGCCCAATTACAAGGGACCAATGGTCTAACCCCAAACTTTTTTAAAACTTTTAACCTTATATAATTAAGAATAATACCATATAAATCTCGGACATTACAAAGAGTCGTGTTTAACAATGACTTGTTTAGTAGGAATAGAACATTGTTTTATATTTCCGGGCATACGACATAGATTTTCAAAAAAAAAATTCCAGTCGTCAAACAAGAAGAATATGGTTTCTCATTTAGCAATTCATTCTACGTAACCAAAACACTGATGATTAAAATTGAAATAGAAAATTATTCAAAAGTGTCAAGATATTAATTAATATCCAAATTTTACTAGCATTCTCACATACCAATTTATTTTTCTTTTTTGCAAAATGCCATTTCTTACAAGCTCTTTTTTTTAAATTCCATGTTATTGTTTCCTCATGAACAAGTCACGACTCACAAGTGTCGCGTTGCCACATGTCGATCATGTTACAACAATATATGCAATAAATTGAAATTAATTGATTTTTATAATTTAAGTTGTAAGACACTTTTTAAAATGTTGTAGTTGTTGTGGTCCAAATGATTGTAACGAATTGGTCAAATAGGTTGGCTAAGACAAATGTGGTACACAACATACAAATTGCTATACAATAATTGTATTACAAATCTATATCTATGGCTAGGACATTATTTCAGGAGATTTTTTCTATGAGTTGAATCTATTCGATGTTTAATGAATACACTTGACTGTATATCTATACAAAAGAATAAAAAGGTCAGTATATTCACTACACACAATGATCACCGATGCCTTTACTTTCTAAAGATAATGAATAAAACCCAAATTCATCGACATTCCAAGTTGACGAAGATTTGTCAGAGGTCATAAATTGGCCGAAAGACATGGGAGGTTTAGGATCAGAGAGGGATTTCCATTCACCTTCAAGCATAAAAGCAACCGAAGACATGGTGGGACGATTGTTTGGATCTTCTTCAACGCATAATAGAGCAATACGCATCCATTTGAGACCCTCATGGACAGGACAATCATCATTCAGATTTTCGTCTATCAGTTGCTCTCCTTTGCCTTCTTCCCATAACATCCATGCCTTCAGTTGTCAAATTAATATGGTCTATTGTTAGAAATTAGCCACTTCTTGAAAAAGTGAGAATCTTTTAAATTCAAGTTCTTCTAATGGAAGTATAAATAGAAGAAAGTAATGCAAATGATTTGGCTCACATAGTAGAGAAGGTTTCGATCATGCTCTTCGTAGAACAACCTGCTGTTCCTTTTCCCGGATATAATTTCAAGAAGAAGAACACCAAAACTATACACATCAGATTTGATTGAGAACAACCCCTCCATTGCATACTCAGGTGCCATGTATCCACTGTCCAAGGTTCACAACAAACTTTAATTCAGTTAACCAAAATAACTGAATATATTAATTTCTATAAACTGTATAACTGGCTTACTAGGTTCCAACAACTCGGTTAGTATTAGCTTCGATTTGATTAGATCCAAAAATTCTCGCAGTGCCAAAGTCTGATATTTTTGGGTTCATATCGTCATCTAATAAAACATTGCTAGCTTTGAGGTCTCTATGTATGATCTTGAGGCGAGAGTCCTCATGAAGATAACGAAGACCCTTTGCTATTCCATTCACTATGTTGACACGTTTAGCCCAGTCCAGTTCTTTTGCTTTTTTAGGATCTTCTATCATAAAAGTAAACTAAGTTACACATAATTAAACACATCGTGTCTTAACAAGGTCTATAATAATCAAAGAGAAATATAGAAGAGATGTGGAGAACAACCAAAAAGAAACTTATCGAGACTACTGTTAGACATGTATTCATAAACAAGGAGCCTTTCCTTCCCTTTCATACAACAACCCAAAAGCTTCACCAAATTTTTATGCTGTAGCGTTATTATTAGTTTTACTTCTGTTTTGAATTCATTCATTCCTTGACTTGAGTTTTGTGAAAGTCTTTTCACTGCTATCTTTTTACCATCGGAGAGCGTTCCCTTAGATAAAAAAAAAAAAAAAAATTGTTTGAGAATATGTAAAGTGGCAAATAGAAAAGAGACGAGTATATATATCGAAAGAGTTTTGGTTATTACCCAATAAACAGGACCAAAACCACCTTCTCCAAGCTTATTTGCAACTGAGAAATTATGAGTAGCGGCTTGAATTGCATCAAGTCTAAAGTAAATAATTTCCCCAGTGTCATCGTCTGATGCATGAAGCGGCTCTTCCTCTTCACCTACACCAAGATTATTATGACACTCCTAAATAGATGGGTGATTGTATATCGTGATATACCACACTCTTTAAAATCTTATTTACCTTTTTTACTGCAGAATTTGCCAATCTTTAGGCAAATAAAGAAGGTCGAGATGACCAATGTTACTGCTGCCACTGTTACTACTACTGGAACGATGACATTTGTTCTTTTTTTCCCTTGATCAAAGATATCAATATAAAAAACCAACGTTTTGTGCAACACCAAACTAATGTCTATAAATTAATATGAAAATAAATATAACTAATCAAAAACACAATGAACCTGAAGGTGGAATCTGGACAAGATATACTTGGTATTTTAGTAAACATGAATATCGGTAGTAAACTACTCCTTCAGCACTTCCATTATACGATGTTCCTAGATAATTAGTAGCGTTACCCAAACACTCATCACATTTGCTGTGGGATATATTTGGAATGCATTGGATAGTCGCTTCAATATTGCCCCTAGAACTTGGTAAAATGTTAGTTTCAGAGTAAAATCTTTTACTATAACCATCAGTAGCTGCTTTAACCTGTAACTCTTTGAAGGAGTTCTCTAGGGACTCAGCAACTGAAATAATATTCCAATTGGTGATATAACTTGCTGTTGGAAACGATAGAACATCTTTATCGTCATAATTAACCATGTCATGAAAGCTTGTATTAGAGTAGCTGAACATACATCTTTCGTAATACCAACCTGTAGCTTTGATTTGCTTAGGACAATCCTGTCGAAGCCTTTCGGTTGCAGACTTCACACATCCCTTACAGGATTCATCTTGAACGTCTCCAGGGCATAGTGCAAGTGCATAAGCTGTGGTGTTCTCATGGTCTTGTGAAGGATTTGAAGATGTGTAATTGTAGAAGAAATCATCTCCCTTTGGTGCTTCAGGTAGAGCAGATAACGTACGATTGAGGATCTTTTCAAATGCACTGTTTTGTGTATAGTTTCCCCGGTATCCGCACACATGGTCTCCATGGGTAAAGGTGAGACCAGAAAGATTTGTAACAATATAAAACTGAAATAAAACTAACACCCAATTTGGAGAAATCATTAAAGTTTTTTTTTGTTTGCCGATTACCGCGTGCAGCTATATATAAGGCAACGCATTTGTCAACAACTTTGACTTGTGAATCATAAGTAGCGTTGAAAATTCAATTAGTACGAAGTCGCTGAAGTAAATATGTGATGCCCACATGCCCAATATTCCTGGAGTTTTATGCAATTGTAGAGGATGAAGCCAAAATGTGGAGGACCGTGATAGAAAAGGAGTGGAAGGAAACCTTCAAAGCAGACCTGGTATTCAACGTAGCTAGATATTTTCTAACGTAGCTAGACCACCATTAAAACCAAGTCTAATGCAAGGATAGAAAAACTAATACGTGGTACATTTGTACTTTGATAATAAGGCACCACATTAGTTTTATCTATTAATAACATTGAATCTATTAGATTTGCCAATACAATAATATATTAAATTTGTCATTCGGACAAAACATAATGAAAATAAAGGGTGAACATTTCTCTTAACACAACAAAAAACGTAACCTTTAGCGACGAAAAAATACGTCGTTAAAAGGGTCGTCGCTATTACTTTGTAGCTAATACTCCTTTGTCGTCGCAAATAGCGTCGCCTCTGATACACGTCATAGCTAAATGGTCAATCTCGTCGCTATTTGTTTCGGTATTATGGCCACCAGTCGGTGTTTTTCCAGCTACCCTTCCCGGAATCAGTTGTCGTCGCAATTGGATCATTGTCATCCCTAAAGATGTTGCTGCTAATGAGTTTTTTTTTTTTTTTTTTTTTTTTTTTTTGAAAAAACAATTTATTTATGATATTAGTTTTTTATATTATAAGATGCAGATGTAATAAAAATACATACCACATTACATAAAACATCAAATATATCACATCTAATATATATCATCAATAAACTATCTAATAAATCCAAAATAAAATCATCCATAAACGGTCAAAACTAGAAATACCATGTGTCTGTGTCTTCCTCATCGTTGTTGACTTGGTTTTTAAACAAGCAAGATGATGTCTCCAATGGTCGGCAGAAACGCTGAGTTTTGAAGAAAAACATTCACATCAACCTTCTACAATTAAGTCACAAGCACATTAAGTTATTAACTATTTAACAAACAATCAAACCCTTAAACCACCAAATGAATTTAGTCGGTAACAATTTAAAAAACTACTATGCCAGCAAATCAGTTAAGACTTTAAGAATTTAACAAACTACCAAACTTCCAAAAATATACTATAAATGCATCGAGTTCTTAACAATATAGCAAAACTATCAAATTGTTTAAGAATTTAGCAAGTACCTGTCTTGGTTGCGATGCTTGTGACTATGACTGCCATCAGTATGAAGCACTTTTACCCGCTGTTGATGAAGGTTTAGGCCCAATGCCTCTCACTTGCTCTCTACGAGTACCCAACACCTTCTCAAATATTGTGATCCAATCAACGGTGTCTGGATCACCACCGGATTCGGCTATGTGATGAATCTGTAAAGCAACCTCAACAACTAAGGCATTTCGTATTTCACAAAAATTGTCAATATAATTTAAACTAACACAAAAAAGACATTCTACTTCATTTTAAGTAATAATAACTTACATATTTGTCTTCAACCAAAGGATCAATAAATTCCTCATTTTTAGTCACATGCGCACGATGAAATGCTTCAAGTCTATTCAAGTTCTATTTAACATTACAAAATATGTTATACTTGAATAAACATTCTAGTCTGGGGATCAGGGGAAACTATCGTAATACGTTATGAGCCACTTTCTTACCATTTTTATTTTCATCAACCCACTGAATTTCATTACAAATTGGACACTTTTGCAACAACTTGTGTTCTTTCCAGAAAAGAAAACAGTTGTTTTTAAATACCTGTATCGACTCATAACCCAAGCCGATCTTTTTAAGTGTCTTTTTTGCTTCATAATGTAATGGGGAGACCTTGTTTCCTTCAGGAAATGCAGTTTGCAACAACTGAATAAGCTGATCGAATGAACTATCAGTCCATTCGTTGATCACCTTGATATGCATCAGCTTTGCTAAAAAGTCAAGGGACAAAAACGAACATTAAGGTTATAATTTTAATTGGACTTCCTCTAATAACTTTTGAAATCCATCATCGACATGGCTACTATCTATATACGGGTTCCCTTCGTCGTGGTTGGTCATTTTCAATCACACCCCCATAACATCAGTAGTAACATCGACCATCTCGATACTAAGCGGTATGTCTTCGACAACCGAGTGAATTGTATTTTCGCCGTGATAATTCAATATAATATAATTTGGACTAAAACCATGTTGAAGTATATGTAATTTCATTATGGCTAGTAGTATAAATTTGTTGACATTACATTTTATACATGGGCATCTGATTTGACCTTTGTTATCGACATATGGTTTGGACCTCTCGAGAAAAGATTCGAGTCCTTGTTGGAACAAGGTAGAGTTATGATTTTCAATAGTAGTACACGTTTTATCAATAGACACGTTGCAACTGAAACATAAGTTAGGTTTTAGTGTTACTCTACTAGAACTAAAATTAGGATTGAATATTTATAAGGATAGAGTAACCACTTAATTAGATGGAATAGAAAACCGGACAACGAAATAGTATTCACAAGGGTAGGCTTTTAAAACCACTTTTTGAATAGCTTACCTCATATAAAATGTGTATAACACGATTGAACATTTCAAAAAAAATTTGGCAGCATTCCCCTTATCTCCTAAGTATATATAAAACTAGGCGAATGCCTGCGCGTTGCGCTGAAACACCTATATAGTTGATATCTTTACAATTATATGTTTTTTGAAAATATAACAATAACGTTGTTGTTAAATTTGATATAATAATTTGTATACTAAATTGATATAATATATTGATTATTTTGAATTATATGATAATATATACATCTATTATAATTGTATAATCTTAACCGTTTGAATGACTTCTGCCCGCAAGTTACTCATGAATAAAATTAAATATAATATATGGCTTAATGTTATTTATAGTTTTTGATATTTTTAATTATTTTTTTTAAATTTATTTTCTTACATTTTTAATTTGTATCATTATAATTATTTAAAACATCAGACAATGTTTTTTAATTTTAAAGGTAACAAAATAATCATTTATTTAGACTTATTGTTTAATATTGTTATTCTAAGTTATTTTAAGCTACTTATTCGAAAAATTTTAACGATTATACAAATATCTTTAGAAAATATTTTAGTTAACCTGATATTATAATTTAGTTTTTGCATTTAACTTTAAATTGATAACGGTTTACATACAATAACATATTAAATCAAATAAATTAAGTATAATATGTTAAAAGTTAAAGACATAACTTTATAAGTAGAAGTAAATATATTATTTTAATATTAAAATTTAGTTTATTTATAATTACACTTTAGGTTTGATGTTTATTTACCCTTATTAACCAAATTATAATCATTATTAGAGACACTACAATTTATAGCTTATAACTATTTACAAAATATTATTTGGGTTGTTTAAGTTAAACTAAAATTTATATTTAAGTTGGCCCTGTAATGTTACATTTATGTTTATAATTCGAATATTTTATACAAATTGTTCAAAAGTTGTTACTTTAAAATGATAATGGTTTACATCCAACAATATATTAAAACTAATAAATTAAGTATGATATGTAAGATGTAAAAAAACATAACTTTATAAGTAGAAGTAAAAATATTGTTTTAATATTGAAATTTACTTTATATATGATTACACTTTAGGTTTGATATTTATTTAATTTTATTAATCAACTTATAATCATTATTAGAAAGAAATTGAAAACTCATGGGAGTTTCAGATGAATGTGGTGAAAGGAAAAATGCATGAGGGTTTCAAATGAATGTTGTGAAAGAAAAAAAAAAATGTCTCCGTTATAATATAGTATGATGACTATATACCCGATGAGCAAAGAAAAAATAACAACCGAATATTTCTTAAACAATCAATCATGTAATACATATTTACATCGTAAATAACGTAAGGTATTCAAAAAGTAGTCCCAAAACGGGGACAACCCGAATTTAATTTGTAAATCAATTCCAGACGGATATTTCTAGGCTTTTGATGATTTAAAAAGAAGAAACCTAATATCATTTTTTTTTCACATGCTGATTTTAAATATCAACTTATTTTTTTTATTATTTTTCTATTTTGGGTAAATTATAACTTAGTAGATTCAGCGTCTTAATTTTTCATTTTTATTTTTTATTATAACATTGTACCTTAAACGATATTATATATTTGTTATTTATATTATCTTTTTTTAATATGTTGATTTTTAATATCAACTTATTTTTTGTTATTATTTTTCTATATTGAATAAATTATAACTTAATAGATTTAGCGTCCAAATTTTTTATATTTATTTTTTATTATAAGGTTGTACTTTAATCAATATTATATATTTGTTATTTATATCATCTTTTTTGTTCCGTATTTTGATTTTTAATATAAACTTATTTTTGTTTTTATTTTTCTATTTTTTGTAAATTATAAATTAGTAGATTTAGCATTTTAATTTTAATTTTTTATTTTTTATTATAGCATTGTACTATAAACGATATTATACATTTCTTATTTATTTCATATATTTTTTTCATATTTTGATTTTTAATATCAACTTATTTTTGTTTTTATTTTTCTATTTTGAATAAATTATAACTTAATGATTTACCGTCTTAATTTTAAATTTTAAATTTTTATTATTACATTCTACTTTAAATGATATTATATATTTGTTATTTGTAACATTTTCTTTTTCATATGATGATTTTTAATATTAACTTAATTTTGTATTTATTTTTCTATATTGAGTAAATTATAATTTAGTAGATTTAGCGTCTTAATTTTTTTTTTTATTATATTATTGTACTTTAAACGATATTATATATTTGTTATATATATCATATATTTTTTTCAATAATTGATTTTTAATATCAACTTATTTTTGTTTTTATTTTTCTATTTTGAGTAATTATAACTTAGTAGATTTAGCATCTTAATTTTTCATTTTTAATTTTTATTATAACATTGTACTTTAATTAAACGATATTATATATTTGTTATTTATATCATCTTTTTTTTTTTTCCATATTTTGATTTTTAATATCAACTTAATTTTATTATTTATCTTAATTATTTTTTTTATATTATAATACTTTAAAAAGATATTGTAATTTATAACATCTTTTTTTTCAATTATAACATTCTAGCATAACATACATATACATCCAATATACATATATTTTATCATAACATACCATATACACACATACAAATACACTTAAACCTATTTTTTCACATATATTTTTTCATGCATACAAATACATTTCATATAGAAATAATATATACATTTCACATACAAACACGTACATTTACACATAAAAATACCTACATTTCATATACATATATGTTTTCACATAGATTTTTCATATATATATATATATATATATATATATATATATATAGACATATACTTATATTTCACATAGAAATACAATTATACACACATTTTCACATACACTTTTCATGCATACACATACATATACATTTTTTCATACATATTCCGACATACACATTTGCATATAGATTTTATGTGCATATTATTACATTGCATATAGACTTTGTAACGACCAAAATTTCAAAACAATTAAAACTTTTCAAAAACAACCCATTTTAATAACGTTGTTACAACAAGGTTTTCAATACATTATTTAACAGGGTATTTCCCACATTCACTTCATAAAACACCAACGCGAGGAACGGTACGATCACGCCTTTGCCTTGCCACAGACTCCTGAGAACCTGAAAACATAAAACCACAACTGTAAGCCCGAAAGCTTAGTGAGATACCCCCAATATACCAACCACATATACGCCCTTCCAGGCCACGACCTTCCGGTCCAAAACATATCGCCTTCCGGCCCATAACGCAATGCCTTCCGGACCATAACATATTGCCTTCCGGCCCACAACATAAAAAGCATACATATCATAACAGAACATAGAACGACCCCGCATACCGGGTCACACTCCAGACCTAGAAATCATGCACATAACACATAATCATATAACAGCTCACAGTCAGCAATCGATCAACAGATCGCATAACATAGCATTACCCTAACCAAGATACCAGCCTAGCCGGTCACTAGCATAACATCACCCTACGAATCAGTCAACATACTAAATGTACACATACGCCTTTCTAGGCCATAGCCTTCCAGTCCACATCGCAATGCCTTCCGGCCCACAACATGTAATGCCTTCCGGCCCACAACATATAACGCCTTCCGGCCCATATCCCACAATATCATAGCAATAGACAACTATCCGGATTTCCATCCGATAAAAGGGTTGGCCTTGGTGCCATAAACCCTATCGATATAGTGAGGATAACTCACCTCGAAACTGCCGACTAGACAGATAACTCAAGCTGCTCCGATCACTGATACGATCTCCACCATTGGACAGCCACCAATGCACTGAACTCAAAACCATAAACAACAATTACCAAAATACCCCTGGAAACCACTAGTTAACCCTTGGTCAAAGACAAGGTCAAAGCCAACCCCTGACTGACCCTACTCGCCGAGTCAACCCTATGACTCGCCGAGTTCCCATACTCAAAACTTCACTCAAACCGCGACCTAACTCGCCGAGTCACCCTGAGACTCGCCGAGTCCAACAACTCTGAGTCCACTCGCCCACAACTCACTGAGTCATCCTTTGACTCACCGATTCTCAACTCAACCAGAGAATATCGGGACTCTTCGACAAGACTCGCCGAGTCTAAGGCTATCTTCAACCTACTCGCCGAGTTGTTCATACAACTCGCTGAGTCCAAGGCCATCTTCATCCGACTCGCCGTGTTGTTCTTCCAACTCGTCGAGTCCCAGCTCATGTTCAAGCAACTCGTCGAGTTCACCCATGTGACTCGCCGAGTACCACCGGTCTGAATCCATACAGAAGCATTCCAGACCATGCAATTGATCCAAAACATAGATCTAGCCTCCTACAACTCATCCATCACGTAAAGTGGCAAAGTTTACGTGAATCCAAAGAGATCTAGGCCTTATTCACTTTAGAGCTAGGGTTTGGGACATGATGGCTTCACTAAGCACTCAAACAAAGGAACTTTAATGCACTCTAGGCCTTCAATATTCCAGATCTGAGGTAGCAACCTCAGATCTAACCTCCAAACTCTAAAACATACCAAGATATACTCCCCACAAACCCCAAAATGATGAATCCATATGATTAATAGCCCAAGAACGAGATATTACCTCAAAAGAATGCCCCAACTGCAATTAAACTCGAATCCAAGCAAAGCCCTTTGATCCAAGCCTCTTATCCTTTAAGATTTCTTCAACAAACACCTCCCCAAGCTCCAAATACACTCCAATCTTCTTCAATCACGCTTTCTAGGGTTTCTGGACTTCAAGGGGAATCAAAGAGGCTGGGGAGAGGATATAATGTTCTTTAAATAGGGCTCATTCACCGGATTTAGGGTTTTCTCCACTCAGCACCTACTCGCCGAGTCCATCTTTGGACTCGCCGAGTAGGCCACTTGACTCGCGGCCAAAGTCGCGACCCTACTCGCCGAGTCTATCCATGGACTCACCGAGTTGCCCTTCAAAATTTACACTTTTAGTCCTTCAACTCTACTCTTGTTATTCCGGGATGTTACAATTCTCCCCCACTTAAATTAGGCTTCACCCTCGAAGCCTACAACAACTCAACTCCAAGGATACTCCCACAACGCTCCACCTGGCCTTAACCGGACCAGGTCCCTCAAGGCATACTTATCCAAACTCGAACACACTTTCCCTTCCTTCACGGTGTCCTGACCACCGTCTCAAACCGGGCACCGACTGTACCCCCTGATCATCACTCTCAATAACCGAGAATTACCCAAGATGCATCACTGCCCCAAATCTCAATAATCACTCGACCCATAAGGTTAAAAATCCATGAACCATCAAATCCCAGATCCGAATCCCACTCTATCCATTCCGTGATGACGGAAGGACCCATTCTCATTCTCAAAGCAACTCCCACGAGTTCTCTTCTTGCAACCGCATACACATGCTGATCCAGCTCTAACACCCTCAGGTTGGGGAAAACCCGATACACTGATAATATCCTCAAACATCCCCCCAGGATGAACCACTAATATACACCCCATACCCTAATCAGAATCATACTGAGAGGTCAAGACTCTCTCTCCCTGCATCCCTTCCGAGCCTCTTGGCTCTACACTTGCGGATTTCCCTCCGCGACCTCAGCAGACATTCCAAACCGGATGAGCTTCTAATCCACTGCCGCAAACACGCTGCTCAATAACCATACTCGAATTGCTCTAATCATAACTCTGCTCTGCCGCTTTCACTTCCGTGAACTTGCATTCCCTCTCGGAGTTACACACCTCTTACCTCTCTCTCTTCCTTTACCAAGGAATCCACTCGGCCACAATGTCACTCCGACAAATGCCACGGTGCTCGCGCAACGTTACACCACCCTTTAGCGTGTCCGCTATCCATCCAACACACTTACTCTGACTCTCCTCGCAGGGACTCTCAAGCCCATGCACTACCTCAACTAAACAAGATCACTACCCGGGGTCAGACCTTCCAATGCAATCACACTGCAACATACACAATCCGCCATCTCAAACTGATCCAACAATACCAACAGAGTCTCCAGCATGACTGGACCGACTCACATACACATATTAGTCACTCGAGGCTATAACTCTGTGGGTCCGTACACCCAAACTCTGTGAACCCTCAGGTTGTAACTCTGGGAACCTTCCGGTTCCAACTCTATAAACATGCACAACATAAATCACATAGAAATAATGCAGTACAACACATCACGTACATAAAGCATACAACTACTCTGAGCACATAACCCGGGTTACCTACTCAAACTTGATTTTGGCCTGCTCCCAGGCCTCCACAATCAAATGCCCTAGGTCTGTATCGCTCCCTGCATGCCCGACACTCGCTCCTATCAGCCTATACTCTGGGCTGACAGAACACTGCTGAATCCCAGCAGCTAAGCACCCTCAAATACTCATCGAACTCCTAGAGAACTCTCCAATTCTCCCCCACTTAAGCACTGACTAACAACCACCAGTCGCCATCAACGACCTTCCAGAACAACCCTGCACAAAGAAAACACTTACACACTGACTGCTTCCCACAAGCATAAACAACCCTCAACAAAACACATCTCCTCACTGATCAATCTGCTCAAAAAGAATCCGATCTCCAAATATCCATTCCACGACTGCAGTTGCTACCCGACATTCAACCCAATGCCGCATCTCCACTAATAACCCTCACGAATGATAACCAACGATAACATAAAGCACCAAACTATAATCATACCAAACCCTCAGGGAATAACTGTGACAACCCAAAATTCCTGTTCTAAATCAAACCATTGCAATCCAATAGTAGTAGAGCAGTTACAGTGAAAATTCAAACTTGTGGAATAAGTTTGGCAGTTTTAGGGTTTTACACCTAAGGAGTTATCAGGAGAGTGGTTGCACTAGGATTTTGTGCAACACTGTAATTCCATTACTCTAGGTCATTAGAATCCATTCCGAGAATAGAAATATTTTCTGCCAAAAATCTCTGGACTATAAATAGAATTCTGAACCAAACTGGTTCATTATTTGATTTCCATTTAGAGAAAAGCCAAATACTCTCTCACGGATCTTCGGGTTTTCATCCCAGATTGTGAGTCTACTTCCCTAAATGTGTTTTAATACTTGTTATATGCCTTATAACATTGTTTAAATGTCCAAAACACAAGATCCGGGAGTTTACCGCCCAAGAACGTTCTTGGGGAGTAAACTCCACAATGAAGCCTAAAGGCCACATAGTCCCATTTCCGTGTTAGGCATCTAACTAAGGACTTAGTGTATGATCATTAGAGGCTAGAAACAAATCAAAAGCAAGTAGTTTGAGGAGTTTACGGCCAAGGAACCACCTCTTGGGCCGTAAACTCCAAGTAAAGGGCACAAATGAATGCCTTGTGTTCCCTAGCCTTAGAACAAAAACCTAGAAGCTTTAAACTCATGTTTAAGACCAACAAAACAATTAGAAACCCACTTTGGAAGGGAGTTTACGGCCAAGATGCTCCTTAGGCCGTAAAACCCCTTCAAACTCTTCCTAGGGCTTAGTCTTCATTTTTAGCAAGCACCTTGATGGGTTTTGGACCTAGAAAAATCATGAAAAGCTAAAGTGTTGGAGAGTTTACGGCCAAGAGTATTTCTTGGGCCGTAAACTCCTTAAATGGGGTCAAAGGACACCCTAGACACTTCCTTAGGCCAAGAAACTTTTAGGGCAAGTACCTAGATGAGATATGGACTAGTTAAAATTCTTAGGACCTCATGTGTGAGGGAGTTTACGGCCCAAAGAGTTCTATGGCCGTAAACTCCATCAAATGGTCCCATTTAGTGCCTTAAACCTTCCTTAATCCATGTATTGAAGCCTAGACTTGTTCCTAAAATTGTTAGACACTTGAAAGGACAATAAGAACCCTCTAAAGGGAGTTTACGGCCGTAAACTCCAAGGGAAAAGGGTCTTTGGGCCGTAAACTCCCCAAAGGAGTCAATGTGGTGCCCAAACACTTGTATAGGCCTTGAAACAATTCCCACTAGAGTTGTAGTAATTCAAAGTACCATTCCAAGCCTTGTTTGAGAGTTTACGGCCAGGAGCTTACTCCCCTGGTCCGTAAACTCTAATGAATATGGTCTTTTGACCTTAAACTTCCATTAGGGGCATTGCACTTCTTTGTTGCGACCCATTAGCCTCCTAGCACTTGACCAAAAGTGTTGTCCTCGCGCTTAAATGTTTATACTTGTATAATTAGTGATTTAATCTCTAATTATTTATATATACATATGTCTTCCTATGTAATTAGGATCATTGTGTGTGTCTAAGTCATCACTTGACACCAAGCACCTGTCCGATCCTTGCATACGATAACAACCATTCAATTCCAGTCACATACTACAGGTGAGTTCATACCCCAGTACAAGAAGGTAATATTCAGAACAGTTAGGTCTTGGTAGAAGACTACATTCAGAACAGTTAGGTGTTGGTAGAAGACTACACTCAGAACAGTTAGGTCTTGGTAGAAGACTACACACAAAACAGTTAAGTCTTGGTAGAAGACTCCTTTTTGTTACTAATAGGAATCATAGGGATTTTCAAACATTTTCAGTTGAGTTACAAACATTTTCATACTTAAACTAGCTTTCTTTCAAAGCAATGTCAAGTCTTAGAAATTATAAGTTTTCACAAATTAAGACACATTAATACTTATGATCTCACCAGCTTTATAGCTGATACTCGCTTTCAAAATTACTTGTATCCTCAGGTCATCATAGACAGGTACCGATGCAAGGAGAAAGGAAGATGAAGCTTATTCAAGACTTATCTTTCATTTTGATTTATGCTTTAGTGTTTATCAAAATTTGACGGAATACAATTGTATAATAATTATTTTATTAATGCAATGGATGATGTTGTTGCTTGTTTACTACTTTACATTGTTGTTGGTATTATACATGACGTCCTCCGCCCCAGAACGTTTCCGCCGTTCTTGGTTTTGGGGTGTGACAGATTGGTATCAGAGCATTGTTTATAGTGAATTAAGTATATCAACCCATAAAAGATATACTAACTATAAATACATAAGGGATTAAAAATACTCTGACCAAGAGTTTATACTTTAAATAGTAAAATATTTAATAAAGTATACGTGCTGCATTCATACTAAAATCAATGTCATTAGGACAGTACAAAAGAATTACAATTGTTGGGCAACACAAGTGGGCTTAGAGACATATGGTCAAAACTGGGAAGATATAGCCTGATCATCTATATTATCCGAGGGTTGACTAGCATGTGCCTAAGTTTAAGTGTGTGGTTGCAACAATGCAAAAATCTTACCAACCCTACCACAATGAGAACAATAGAACATAACAATAAATTTAAAATACTATAGGAGTATTTGGTGTTACTATAAGTACTTTGTACTTGAGAATTAAAATGGGATCTTCATTACTAGATTGAATAGTTGCTAAGTGGATACACTGAGGCTACATGTAATTAGGATGTTATAGACTCAGAATCTGTGATAATTTTTTCCTTACCCCTATTCTGTGTGAATAAGGAATTAAGGTCACTTATTCGAAGGTCTATCCTGTTTAGATTACACATAGCTGGTATGCACTTCACAAATAGCGATGTAACTAATGAAGGGTTCCTAAATAATTATCTAGATAGTTCGTCTAATAATTATCTTCTTACCCTAAATTCTCGCATAGGAATCATAACTGGACTCCATCCCCTTGACAACCAGTATCTTCCGAATGAAGTCATAGCTGGTTGGTTTGGAGAAGAACCAGAGAATGATCATCCTATTCCCTGGATGATCACCGTGATGAAGACCTTTCGTATGATACTAACCTCGAGCAGAGGTTGAGAACCTACCCCGAGCAGCTCCCGTTTCGATTCATAACCCTCTTCTGGCTTTTCATGGCCCGACCCTGAGTGAGTGGAATGCTTGGAAACATGGAGCAAAGGACAAGACCCACCTATGCCAATTAATAGCGACCGAAGCTTTTACGACTTGAGCAATGAGGGCTTAGCAGATATAGTCTTGCCAATCTTGGTCCGCAGAAAGGCCAGAAATGAGATTCAAGGCAGGACATCCCTACATCAGATTACAGAAGTAGTCGCCTATGCTAGAATGCATATTCTCCACACCATTCATCTAGAGGATGCTCACGAGAGATCAAAGAGAAACCATGAAACCCTATTGCAAGCACTGGCTGAATCGCGATCCAAAGTCTTAGAACTCCGAGTACGCCAGATGGTGTGCGAAAGACACCTACTTGACATGGAACGTCAATTGGTTGAACTGAGAGTTCACCAGAGGGATGACCGTCGCCCGTAGTAGACGCTTTACTTTATTTCCCTTATAAAAAGAAATCGTGTTTTTCTGTCTATGCCCGATGTGGTATTTTCTATGAAATTATCTTGTTCCGTAAGTACTTTAGTTAGGTCTTTATGCTGTCAGGAACTATCTTCTGTGGATATGATGTAAGACCTTTACAAGGTCATTTTCCCAAATCTATACATCGTGAATATCAAAGATATTGACAGCCGACTAACTTCTGTGTCATTCTTCATCCAAGTACTTTTATCTTACTTTCATTGGAGTCTATCTGAATCATACTTTGGTCAAGTCATTGGACTATGGTGATTTATTCCAAGAGACACATCCAAGTCTCTTTCAGTGGTTGGATCTTGTTATTCACCAACCCACGATACCTCAGCTCGAACGAAAAATGTCTTAAGACCGTTCTAAGAACATACTACCCTACAGTACCAGGACTGCATCGTAGGGATGTAGGTCAAAACTTAGTGAACATACATTCATTCTTTACCGGGACTGCATCATAGGGATGTAGGTCAAACTTTCGAGATCATACACTTACTCTTGTCATGAACACTCTAAGTACATCAGGGTCAACCAGAATCGCTCACAAATCTTTACTCTTTCGTGTTACAGAATCATGTCGTCATCCGGAAACAACCAGCCAAGCAACGAGACCTCTATTTTCCCCATGGATGCCGCTACCTTTCAAACGGTGTTTACAGTTGCCGTAGTGGCTGCAGTAACCGCGGTCATTGCGCACCGTAGCACTATCAACACGGCCGATACTGCTGATGGGGATGAAGTTCCCAATCGTGATATCCATCCAGGAAGTCACCCAACAGCAACAGTCCCAGAATCGCAAAGCCAGAAAGCAGAGAACAAGAAACGAAAGCGTCAAGCCCGGAAGGAACGCAAGAGAGCCCAAAAGCTGGCTATACCACAACAGCAAGTGGAAACCCCTGCCGTTCCCATACCGCGCAGGTCATATGAGGGAAAACTCCCGAAGTGTGAGAAGTGTAGTTCCCATCATCATGGGACTTGCCATGAGATGCAATGTTGCAATTTCCTGAACATAGGGCATCATGCTCGTGACTGTGGAGCACCGAAACGACCTGTCACTCAAGTCCCTTTCATCGAGACTAATCCTACGCACAAGTTGAGTTATAGCACAGAACGATTCAAAAAGCAATTTTCGAGGTGGAGTAACGAGGAAGGCACTCGTGTCCACATAACATTAGCTAAGCACCGAAATCCCGTCACCAAAGCTAGTACTAGCCAGTCATGTCACCAATGTGGTAAGACAGGGCACTTCAAGAGAGATTGCCCGATAACGCAGAATTCTGGCGCAGATGGGAAGATTCTCAGGATCACAGCCGCAAGAGAGTCTGCTCAGGAACCACGTTAATGTATTTAAGGCGTTTCGTTGTAACAGACTTATAAACTACCTAGAACTAGTGCAACTAGAGTCTTACCTTTTGCGAGATCCTGTCTGTATAGGAATTCTCGTGCTGCGTATACTTGTCGTTTGTAGTATATCTTATTCGCAGCAATAGTCTTGTGGTAAATCTAAAGTACCGTAACTCTTGTTCATGGTTGCACGGTTGTGTTTTGTTTGTAAACGTCTTATGTTTAATTCTAATGTCTTTAAAGTTTCTGTATGATTCCGACATTATCATAAAATCAGATTCCATTTGATCGATGCGAAAACAACTTCATGCGTACATCTTTTTCTTCTAGATCACCTTTCCAGCGAAGACGTTATATCAGAACCCCGAAGTACTCATTCCAGGAGTACCTCTTAGTTATCTTCTATCCGAAGAAATCCCCGAAGTACCACTCGTGCAGTACGTCAAGTTCAATCCAGGGATTCATACAGATGATCTATCACTGAGGAAGGTATACATAAGAGTGTTATATAATCAAGGTTCTACAGGTTTAGAATTGATGATTCCGCCTTAACTCTCTTCCTCCTTGGGATGTGAGGGTAAGGAAGAATCAGTTATTCGACTATCTTTTCAATCTTAATTATATACGACTCGTATACACGAAATTGTGATCGTGAAGCCCTGTATGAATTCTAAAATGGACTTCAGGATGGAGAAACTGCCTAAGTATACGAGTAATCACATCGTCATGTGAATAAACTTAGAACCCAGGACGACTCCCGAAAACAGATCACACTATAGTTTAAACACCCACGGAGATTCCAGATCAGTGCAGACAACTAAGCGAACCACACGGAAATAGAATTAGAAGACTAGGTTTCTCGCCCTCGAGAACCCCGGTCAGATTCTTCCAGAGATCGATGGATCGCATCGTATGTGCCTCGGTTATCAAGGAATCCGTCAAGATTTTTATAGAAATCGTTATATCTGCCTCACATAGACAAAATGGTTGAGCACACGTAAGGAAAGAACTACTTCCAGGAATGGACCTAAGATCCGAATATCACCCGTTCGATGTGTTAGGGAAAGATGTCTGGAAGACTATCTTCCGAATTCGATGCGGACGCTTCGAGTCCGTAGTGATACCTTTAGGATAGGACCAGTACACCCATGGTTTCATGAGATAAATGATTAGGGTTACGTCTTTCTTACTTGGATCGATTCGTCATTTCTCCATGAAATTACTTACTTATATACCCTAGTAGTAAGAAGAAAACCCATGAAAACATTTCCTACAGAGGAACTTTTAGCAAAGTTCTCTAGGCTCGAGATTTGGAAATTTAAGAGTCAAATTTCTAGGACACACTGTTAGTAATGTCGGAAATTTGGAGTACTCTTTCAATTTGTCAAAAACCATTGAGCATTTATCAACACCAAAGACGCCGACAGTTTTTTTTCGCCAAATTCTAGGTCTTACCGACCTACCGCCTTAGTTCATTCAGGACTCCTCGCAAGCTACAGAAACTCGTACGACTTTGACCCAGCAAGGGATGGCCTTTGAGTGGGAAGTTACGCAAGAAAAGGAACCTTTGAGTTTCCGAGTGAGTGACCAAGTTCTTTAGGATAACTCACTCTGGGAATGGCTTAATACGCTTCGTAAAGCGTGAAAAGCTAAATCCCAATTTGACAGGACCTCCGGGATTCTTATCAGAATCTGTCCTGTGCCTCGCACAAACTAGACCTACTCCGCGAACTAAGTGGCGTACTTTCTACTCTTCGCATCTCGATCGTGAAACCATACCTTTCCGGTTGGACTCTTACAAGTCCACTCGTCAAGATCCTCGCCTTCATATCAGAACCGTAGTGACCCTCGACCGAGAGGTCAAGTGGACGAAGCAACGCCGTCGCCAATTAGTGAAGGTTCGTTGGGATACCAACTGAGAGCCGATTTCACTTAAGTGCGCTAGAACCAATCGATTAGGAAGTTTCCTCCTCACGTCTTGATCATTCGTGCACACTTCCTTGCCTAAATTCTAATTTCGGGACAAAATTCCCTTTAACAGGGGGATGATGTGACAACCCGAAATTCCTGTTCTAAATCAAACCATTGCAATCCAATAGTAGTAGAGCAGTTACAGTGAAAATTCAAACTTGTGGAATAAGTTTGGCAGTTTTAGGGTTTTACACCTAAGGAGTTATCAGGAGAGTGGTTGCACTAGGATTTTGTGCAACACTGTAATTCCAGTACTCTAGGTCATTTGAATCCATTCCGAGAATAGAAATATTTTCTGCCAAAAATCTCTGGACTATAAATAGAATTCTGAACCAAACTGGTTCATTATTTGATTTCCATTTAGAGAAAAGCCAAATACTCTCTCACGGATCTTCGGGTTTTCATCCCAGATTGCGAGTCTACTTCCCTAAATGTGTTTTAATACTTGTTATATGCCTTATAACATTGTTTAAATGTCCAAAACACAAGATCCGGGAGTTTACCGCCCAAGAACGTTCTTGGGGAGTAAACTCCAGAATGAAGCCTAAAGGCCACATAGTCCCATTTCCGTGTTAGGCATCTAACTAAGGACTTAGTGTATGATCATTAGAGGCTAGAAACAAATCAAAAGCAAGTAGTTTGAGGAGTTTACGGCCAAGGAACCACCTCTTGGGCCGTAAACTCCAAGTAAAGGGCACAAATGAATGCCTTGTGTTCCCTAGCCTTAGAACAAAAACCTAGAAGCTTTAAACTCATGTTTAAGACCAACAAAACAATTAGAAACCCACTTTGGAAGGGAGTTTACGGCCAAGATGCTCCTTAGGCCGTAAACTCCAAGATTTAGGGCCAAAACCCCTTCAAACTCTTCCTAGGGCTTAGTCTTCATTTTTAGCAAGTACCTTGATGGGTTTAGGACCTAGAAAAATCATGAAAAGCTAAAGTGTTGGAGAGTTTACGGCCAAGAGTATTTCTTGGGCCGTAAACTCCTTAAATGGGGTCAAAGGACACCCTAGACACTTCCTTAGGCCAAGAAACTTTTAGGGCAAGTACCTAGATGAGATATGGACTAGTTAAAATTCTTAGGACCTCATGTGTGAGGGAGTTTACGGCCCAAAGAGTTCTATGGCCGTAAACTCCATCAAATGGTCCCATTTAGTGCCTTAAACCTTCCTTAATCCATGTATTGAAGCCTAGACTTGTTCCTAAAATTGTTAGACACTTGAAAGGACAATAAGAACCCTCCCAAGGGAGTTTACGGCCGTAAACTCCAAGGGAAAAGGGTCTTTGGGCCGTAAACTCCCCAAAGGAGTTAATGTGGTGCCCAAACACTTGTATAGGCCTTGAAACAATTCCCACTAGAGTTGTAGTAATTCAAAGTACCATTCCATGCCTTGTTTGAGAGTTTACGGCCAGGAGCTTACTCCCCTGGGCCGTAAACTCTAATGAATATGGTCTTTTGACCTTAAACTTCCATTAGGGGCATTGCACTTCTTTGTTGCGACCCATTAGCCTCCTAGCACTTGACCAAAAGTGTTGTCCTCGCGCTTAAATGTTTATACTTGTATAATTAGTGATTTAATCTCTAATTATTTATATATACATATGTCTTCATATGTAATTAGGATCATTGTGTGTGTCTAAGTCATCACTTGACACCAAGCACTTGTCCGATCCTTCCATACGATAACAGCCGTTCAATTCCAGTCACATACTGCAGGTGAGTTCATACCCCTTAACTAATGTTTTAAACTATTTAAATGTTTTATGGGGGGGGGGATACAAGTAGAATCATGCTACTTATTATGTCAATCACATGTGATTAGTAAGTAGGATTATATTACTTATTACATCAATCACATGTGATTAATATACAGCATTCAAAAGATTTGGCTACTCACTAGCCGTTTTAACAAATAGTTTTCCTTCAAATGGTTTTTATAAACATTTTATATGATTTAAACTACTTATTACACTGTACTTCTTACACTGTCATCATATTTCAAACTTATTTACAACTGTGTTTTCAAACGAATGTTCCTTGTGCTTATACTGTGTTTTCAAACGAATGTTCCTTGTACTTATATCGTTTTATCAGACTTATGCCTTCAAATTGTTTTATAGATTGACATCAAGTCGATCTTCTCTTAAAATAATATTTCTGTTTCAAATGTTTTACAAAACTTACTTATGCTTTTATTTTATTATAAATTGCATGCCTCTATATGTATAGTTATATAAGAAATGTTTAAAAGACTTAGGAAGACTATCCACCCTATTTCCTTTACACGCCTTGAGATGTGGTCTGGTGGGACATTGGGTATTCGTGTGAAGGTCGTTTAAAGATTTGTTATATATATCATATATACATATATAGTCATAAAAGGTCCTTCCAGTTCATCATATGCCCTTGGGTAGCAAGGGTATACATCCACGTCCATACGTACTACTTAGATTACTAGTAAGCTACCATATGGGTAGTTCAGGAAGATACTAGAACCATTACTAGAACGCGATATCATACAATGAGCCAGTTCATTCATGAGTCAATACTTTCTAGAACATTACTATACATTACATGTACAATTATACTAAGACGAGACCATATACATCTATACTAGAACGTTTACATTACTATACTTGCTAGATAGAGAGAACACACATTATAGCTAGCACACGTTGAACATTACAGTACAATTACTATACTTGCTAGATAGGGAATATACATATTCTAGCTAGCACACGTAGAATCTTACCGTACCCTACTATAATATTTACATTATTATACTTATAGGAGTACTTGTGCATAGATATATCAGTAGGAGTCCTATTACATTTTATATGTATCGACTCTGTTATCAAATCCGTGTTCTTATCTGTACCTTGTGATAAAATCACATAATCGCCGAGATAGAATGGATTATTATCCTAGTACCAAAGGATACGTATTGAGGGATTGACCATTCCTAGAATCTCTGTTAGCAACAGAGGTAAAAGTACATCCACGGATGTCAAACGGTTGGTACCATTACAGGTGCACAATTAAGGGATTAACTATTCCTATACCCAGTTGTTAGCAACAGAGGTAAGAGTACATCTACGGATGGCTTAAAGTTAACAATGATAGTTACCCTAGTACAAGAAGGTAATATTCAGAACAGTTAGGTCTTGGTAGAAGACTACATTCAGAACAGTTAGGTGTTGGTAGAAGACTACATTCAGAACAGTTAGGTCTTGGTAGAAGACTACACACAGAAGAGTTAAGTCTTGGTAGAAGACTCCTTTTTGTTACTAATAGGAATCATAGGGATTTCTAGGGATTTTCAAACATTTTCAGTTGAGTTACAAACATTTTCATACTTAAACTAGCTTTCTTTCAAAGCAATGTCAAGTCTTAGAAATTATAAGTTTTCACAAATTAAGACACATTAATACTTATGATCTCTCCAGCTTTATAGCTGATACTCGCTTTCAAAATTACTTGTATCCTCAGGTCATCATAGACAGGTACCGATGCAAGGAGAAAGGAAGATGAAGCTTATTCAAGACTTATCTTTCATTTTGATTTATGCTTTAGTGTTTATCAAAATTTGACAGAATACAATTGTATAATAATTATTTTATTAATGCAATGGATGATGTTGTTGCTTGTTTACTACTTTACATTGTTGTTGATATTATACATGACGTCCTCCGCCCCAGAACGTTTCCGCCGTTCTTGGTTTTGGGGTGTGACAATAACGGATACCAAGACGAAAACCCGAAACACGAATCCATAACCATGCCAAACCCTCAAGGAACAACGGATACCAAGACGAAAACCCGAAACACAAATCCATAACCAAAACCTCAACCCGCAAAATGACGAATACCGCATCGAAATCCACACGAAGATACCAGCACAAACAATACACCACAATAAACGCAAGATAACAAGACATCAAGAAAGAAACATACCCGCAGCTGCCTCCGGCACTGCTCTGACCTCCACTGCCGCAAGCTAATAAGCAGGACCCTGAGTCCTTGGGGGCTCCGGTCCATCCTGACCTCCTCCTGGAATCCTCAAAGTGGCCGGTGCTGGAACTTGCACCGGTCCTGCGGAAAGCTGTGGACAGTTGACCCTCATATGTCCAACCTGACGACAATGATAGCAAATCCTCAAATCCCGAACCGGCACTGACCGTTGACAATCCCTCGCATAGTGCCCCTCCTTTCCACACTTGCGGCATGCACCACCAGACCTGCATACTCCGGTGTGACTCCTCCCACACTTCCCACAAGTGTGGCTGCTCAGATCCCCCACTCTGACATCAACGGTCTTGGACCGTTTCGGTGCCGGCTGCGACTGCACCGGAGCCTGCCTCAGCTCACACAACTGCAACTCAATCTCTAACTCACGCCCCTTGGCGGCCTCCTGCGACTCCAACAAGGTCTCGCACCGCTGCGCAGATACAAACTGTCTGATATCCCCCCTAAGCATACTCAGATATCGGAACATCTGAGCCTGCTCCGAAGCGAACTCAGGGCAAAACATCGCCCTCTCATAGAACATCCTGGTGATCTCAGTCACCGACTTCGAATCCTGCTTTAGCTCAAGGAACTCCTGAGCCAATCTTTCCCTCTCATCCCGTGGAGCATAGCGAGTGCTGAACATCTCTCTGAACTGATCCCATGAAACCGCAGCCCTCTGCGCATCCGAGTATGACCCCATGGTCACTCTCCACCAATCCTTCGCCCCGAGCCTCAACAGGTTTGGAGCACACCTCACCCTCAGATCAGCAGGGCATGAACACGTGAAGAAACACCCATCCACGTCCGATAACCATCTCATAGCAACAATCGGGTCCTGAACTCCATCGAAGGTGGGAGGCTCCGTATTATCGAAGTCCCGATACTGAAAATCTCTATCAGCTCCTCCCCTTGCCGCTGCTACAGCCACTGTAGCTGCTGCGGTAGCCGTCTCTGCGAGAGCCGCATAGCACTCATCAAAACACTCAACCATGGCGGTCTTGATCGACCCAAACAGTTTCGGCAACTCAGCCCGGAACAATGCAGCAACCTCATCATGCAGGATCTCGTGAATCCTTGCATCCAACTCGCACGAGCTCATCTGACCAATAACCTCGAGCGGCACAACCCCGCCCTGAACCCCTTCTCCTACTCCCTATCCTGACCCGGATCCACTCCCAGCATGCCTCGGGATCTCCATACTGAAAAACACCACAAAATCTCAAACACTTCCCACAAGCCTGGGATCCAACTCTCTCAACCCAACCCTAGAGATCATGGTTTCCCTGATACGCGTATGGGTCCTGTGCTTTCAGTAGTACGGGCCCATACTACCTTCCACACCTACCCATATTTGTATGAAGTATACCACAACACCCTAGAGAGACATGCATAACAACGCTCAACCCTCATCACTAGAGGAACACAGAGAATCTCCCATAAGGGACCCTAGGCTACAGGCATCATAAATCAGGCAACATTATCATGAATTCCTGAAGATCCCTAGCCTATCACTAGCATGCTGCTCTATCAAAGCTGAAAAACAAATAACATGCATGGTATTTTGGGGGGTTACTTACTGGCTCCGGCTGATCGTACCTCCGCGTCCTCCCTTACTCATTTTTGAAAACCATTTTTAATTACTCTTTTGAAAACTCTCCTCGATTTGAGACTGGAGTCACACGGATATTCCTCCAATTCACTCAAACCAAGGCTCTGATACCAACTTGTAACGACCAAAATTTCAAAACAATTAAAACTTTTCAAAAACAACCCATTTTAGTAACGTTGTTACAAAAAGGTTTTCAACACATTATTTAACAGAGTATTTCCCAGGTTCACTTCATAAAACACCAACGCGAGGAATGGTACGAACACGCCTTTGCCTTGCCACAGACTCCTGAGAACCCGAAAACATAAAACCACAACTGTAAGCACGAAAGCTTAGTGAGATACCCCCAATATACCAACCACATATACGCCCTTCCAGGCCACGACCTTCCTGTCCAAAACATATCGCCTTCCGGCCCATAACGCAATGCCTTCCGGCCCATAACATATTGCCTTCCGGCCCACAACATAAAAAGCATACATATCATAACAGAACATAGAACGACCCCGCATACCGGTTCACACTCCAGACCTAGCAATCATGCACATAACACATAATCATATAACAGCTCACAGACAGCAATCGATCAACAGATCGCATAACATAGCATTACCCTAACCAAGATACCAGCCTAGTCGGTCACTAGCATAATATCACCCTACGAATCAGTCAACATTCTAAATGTACACATACGCCTTTCCAGGCCATGGCCTTCCGGTCCACATCGCAATGCCTTCCGGCCCACAACATGTAATGCCTTCCGGCCCACAACATATAACGCCTTCCGGCCCATAACATAATGCCTTCCGGCCTATATCCCTCAATATCATAGCAATAGACAACTACCCGGATTTCCATCCGATAAAAGGGTTGGCCTTGGTGCAATAAACCCTATCGATATAGTGAGGATAAGTCACCTCGAAACTGCCGACTGGACAGATAACTTAAGCTGCTCCGATCACTGCTAAGATCTCCACCACTGGACAGCCACCAATGCACTGAACTCAAAACCATAAACAACAATTACCAAAATACCCCTGGAAACCACTGGTTAACCCTTGGTCAAAGACAAGGTCAAAGCCAAACCCTGACTGACCCTACTCGCCGAGTCAACCCTATGACTCGCCGATTTCCCATACTCAAAACTTCACTCAAACCGCGACCTAACACGCCGAGTCACTCCGAGACTCGCCGAGTCCAACAACTCTGAGTCCACTCACCCACAACTCACCGAGTCATCCCTTGACTCACCGATTCTCGACTCAACCAGAGAATATCGGGACTCTTCGACAAGACTCGCCGAGTCCAGAACAGACTCGCCGAGTCTAAGGCTATCTTCAACCTACTCGCCGAGTTGTTCATACAACTCGTCGAGTCCAAGGCCATCTTCATCCGACTCGCCAAGTTGTTCTTCCAACTCGTCGAGTCCCAGCTCATCTTCAACCAACTCGTCGAGTTCACCCATGTCACTCGCTGAGTACCACCGGTCTGAATCCATACAGAAGCATTCCAGACCATGCAATTGATCGAAAACATAGATCTAGCCTCCTACAACTCATCCATCACGTAAAGTGGCAAACTTTACGTGAATCCAAAGAGATCTAGGCCTTATTCACTTTAGAGTTAGGGTTTGGGACATGATGGCTTCACTAAGCACTCAAACACAGTAACTTTAATGCACTCTAGGCCTTCAATATTCCAGATCTGAGGTAGCAACCTCAGATCTAACCTCCAAACTCTAAAACATACCAAGATATACTCCCCACAAACTCCAAAATGATGAATCCATATGATTGATAGCCCAAGAACGAGATATTACCTCAAAATAATGCTCCAACTGCAATTAAACTCGAATCCAAGCAAAGCCCTTTGATCCAAGCCTCTTCTCCTTCAAGATTTCTTCAACAAACACCTCCCCAAGCTCCAAATACACTCCAATTGTAACAACACAAATTTTCAAACAAATTTTTCTTTTTAAAAATATATTTATTTCCATTCATAACAAGGCATAAATAGTTTGAGTATTCTGCCAAATACAAATAGTCAAAATCCCAAGATCATAAAAGCAGTCTTCAGTGTGTATCGATCACGCCGGCGCCTTCCCACGGTCCTCGCTAGTACCTGAAATACATGTACAACAACTGTAAGCATAAATGCTTAGTCAGTTCCCCAATATACAACTTACGCACATACGCCTTTCCAGGCCCGACCTTCCGGTCCATGTGTCTCAGGGGACTTCCGTCCCTGCTGGGTAAACCTTCCGGTCCTACCCACGCCGACCTTCCGGTCCATCACACAACATATCGCCTTCCGGCCCATAACATATTGCCTTCCGGCCCATAATATAATCGCCTTCCGGCCCATAACATACATAGCACATATAACAAATAACTTACCACATATAGCATACATATCATATATCATATCCGACCTTCCGGTCACACAGTCAAACCCTTCCGGGTACAGTATAGTGAGAAGACTCACCTCGTAAAGGCTGAACGCTAACCAATCCCGAAATGACTCGTCCACAACCGACGAGCTACAACCTCCCTATAACATCACATATCTCATTAATACTTATATCTTCTAAGTGTGACTATCCCTAAGAAGTCAGACTTAGGTCAACTCTGGTCAACTGTCAACGGTCAACTCGACCGGACTCGGCGAGTACCATGGCGACTCGGCGAGTCTAGATGTCCTCCAACTTTCTGAGATTCCTTATCTACTCGTCGAGTATCCTCCTCGACCCGACGAGTTACTCCTGGAAGAATCGCGGGGCCACCCCGACTCCACTCGCCGAGTCTGAAGAACAACTCGGCGAGTCCCAGTATATCTTCAAGCTACTCGCCGAGTTTGAAGAACAACTCGGCGAGTCCATGCCATGCAGATGATCAACTGCTTCCTGAATTACGTATGGTCCCGAGATATACAACGATGGGACTTTCTGGACTTCTAAACACCTTATTACTGGGGTATAAACGTCTGGGTAATAACATAATAACCCATCTAACCACTAAATGGGTTTCATAAACCCTAGATTCGTATACACATCAAAATAACATAAAGGAATCCGAAATATTACCTGGAATATGCCCTCTCTGTGTCTCCAAACCACAGAACTCGAATCCCTTGCTGTTCCTTTAGCCAAAACCCTTCTCCTCCTTGCCCAACAATTTCTTCAAGCCCTAATATCCTCCAATCTTGCTCTAGATGCCCACAGCCGTTTAGGGTTCCTCTCAATCGACTAAAGACGGACAATAACGGCATATAAGAGCATTATATACGGTCCAAAACCGAACGGTTAGGGTTTCTGCTGAACAGCGTCGACTCGCCGAGTCCATATCTGGACTCGTCGAGTCCAGTCGCGGACCCGCGACCAAGTCTGTGATCCTACTCGGCAAGTCTAGGCTCCAACTCGCCGAGTCCCCTCTTAACTCACCCCAAAAACATAATTAAACAATACCTGAGATTTCGGGCTGTTACAACTCTCCCCCACTTGGATTAGACTTCGCCCTCGAAGTCTCACTCTGCAAATAGTTTCGGATCGGCGCCTTGATCTTTCGATCTCTGATAGCCACTGGTCTCTCCGCGTAATTCAGGCTCGCATCCACCTGAATATCCTCCAATGGAACCACTGCCGACTCATCGGCTATGCACTTCCTCAACTGCGACACATGAAAAGTGTCGTGGATCTGACCCAACTCCGCTGGCAACTCCAACCGATAGGCTACCCGACCTATCCTTGTAATCACACGAAATGGCCCAATATACCGGGGCCCCAATTTGCCCCTCTTCCTGAATCGAATCACTCCTTTCCAAGGAGAGACCTTCAGGAGAACGAAGTCGCCGACCTGGAATTCAAGCTCGGATCGGCGCCTGTCTGCATAACTCTTCTGTCGTCTCTAGGCAGTCAATAACCTTTGTCTCACTTGCTGAATCTGCTCTGTCGTCTGGAGCACGATCTCCGTGCTGCCCATCACTCTCTCTCCCACCTCTCCCCAGCAAATGGGGGTCCGACACCTCCTACCATACAACAGCTCAAAAGGTGGCATACCAATGCTCGAATGATGGTTGTTGTTGTAGGAAAACTCTGCCAATGGTAAATACGCATCCCAACTACCCCCGAAGTCTAACACACACGCTCGGAGCATGTCCTCCAGCGTCTGAATCGTCCGCTCGCTCTGACCGTCTGTCTGGGGATGGTATGCGGTACTAAAATGCAATTTAGTACCCAGCTCCTCATGGAATTTCTTCCAGAACCTAGAAGTGAAGCGCACATCACGGTCTGACACAATCGAGATCGGCACCCCATGCCGAGATACCACTTCTCTCACATATATCTCTGCCAACTTCTCCGCGGAAGAACTCTCGCTGATGGCAAGGAAGTGTGCACTCTTCGTCAACCTATCCACAATCACCCAAATTGCATCAACTCCCCTGGCAGTTCTCGGCAATTTGGTGATGAAATCCATAGTGATCTGCTCCCACTTCCACTCGGGGATCTCCAATGGCTGTAACTTGCCATGCGGTCTCTGGTGCTCAGCCTTAACCCTACGGCAGGTCAAGCACCGCTCGACGAACCATGCAACGTCCCTCTTCATACAGGGCCACCAATACTCTTTCCTCAGGTCCAAATACATCTTCGTAGCACCGGGATGGATCGAGTATTTCGATCTATGAGCCTCTTCCATCAAAGTAATACGTGTACCGCCCACAAACGGTACCCAAATCCGACCCTGAAACGTCATAAGCCCTCGCCCATCCTTAACGAACTCTGAAATTAATCCCACGACCCGCTCTTTCTTCTGCATTTCTGGTCGCACAGCTTCGGCCTGCGCCCCACGAATAGCATCCAATACTGGAGTCATCACAGTCAGTCTCAAGCATACATCTCGCAATGGAGTGCTCTCCGCCCTGCGGCTCAACGCGTCGGCTACCACATTAGCCTTGCCTGGGTGGTACACGATCTCACAATCGTAATCCTTGACCACATCCAACCACCTCCTCTGACGCATATTTAGGTTGGGCTGATCCATCAAATACTTCAAGCTCTTATGGTCCGTATATATCGTACATCGAACCCCATACAGGTAGTGACGCCAAATCTTGAGAGCGAACACTACTGCTCCCAACTCTAAATCATGCGTAGGGTATTTCGCCTCATGAGGCTTCAGCTGCCTCAACGCATAAGCTATCACATGACCCCTCTGCATCAACACTGCACCCAATCCCGAAATCGATGCGTCGCAATATACCACAAAATCTTCCATCCCTTCTGGAAGAGCTAATACCGGGGCTTCGCACAACCTCTGGCGAAGTGTCTCAAAGGAGGTCTGCTGCTCGGGCCCCCATGAGAATGCAACACCCTTCCGGGTCAATCTGGTGAGTGGCACTGCGATCTTGGAGAAATCCTTGATGAATCTCCGATAATACCCTGCCAACCCCAGGAAGCTCCTGATCTCAGAAGGTGACTTCGGCACCTCCCAACTCATTACCGCCTCAACCTTGGCCGGATCGACCAATATCCCTTTCTGATTGACAACATGTCCTAGAAATTGGACCTCTCGCAGCCAGAAGTCACATTTGGAGAACTTTGCATAAAGCTTCTCCGACCTCAATACCTCAAGGACCTCCCTCAAATGCTCCTCATGCTGCTCTCTAGATCTAGAATACACCAGAATGTCGTCGATGAATACAATCACTGACCGATCCAACATCGGTCTGCATACCCTGTTCATGAGATCCATGAACACCGCCGGGGCATTGGTGAGTCCGAAAGGCATCACCACAAACTCATAATGCCCATATCGCGTCCTAAACGCTGTCTTCTGGACATCCTCCTCCCGCACACTCACCTGATGGTACCCTGACCTCAGATCGATTTTGGAAAACCAAGTTGCCCCCTGCAACTGATCGAATAAATCATCGATCCTCGGCAACGGGTAACGGTTCTTGACCGTCAACTTGTTCAACTCCCGGTAATCAATACACATCCGGTGTGAACCATCCTTCTTCTTGATGAACAGAATAGGTGCTCCCCACGGCGAACTGCTCGGCCGAATGAATCCCTTCCCTAACAGCTCCTGGAGCTGCGAGGACAACTCTTGCATCTCTGGAGGTGCAAGACGATAAGGCACTTTAGCAATAGGCGCGGCCCCCGGAACCAGATCGATACCAAACTCTACTTGCCTCACAGGAGGTACTCCCGGCAGCTCCTCGGGGAAAACATCTGGAAACTCACGCACCACAGGGACCTCCTCAACTGATTTCGGTCTCTCGGGAACCTCCCGCGTATCCATCACATACGCCACAAAACCCTTACAGCCCTGCTGTAGACACTGCCTTGCCCTAGCGGCCGAACAAAAAGCTGATCCCGAACGGGTACCCTCGCCGTACACCGAAAGGACTCCCCCACTATGGTCTCGTATGGTCACCAGCTGACGCTCACAGTCGATGACAGCGCCGAATCGGCTCAACCAGTCCATGCCTACTATGACACAGACATCACTCATCGCAATAGGGATCAGGTCAATCGGGAATTCAACCCCGAAAATCTCTAGTACACATCCCCGAAGAACCTCCGTGGCACAAATCACTTTCTCGTCAGCTATAGAAACTCTCAAAGGTCGACTCAACAACTCACGACTAACGCTGATATGCTGACTGAAAGCTAAGGACACAAAGGACCTACTCGCACCCGAGTCAAATAACACTAAGGCAGGCACAGAGTTCACAAGAAAAGTACCTACGCATATAATAACATAAGCATAACATCTCGACATTAAAATAATTACATGAATTACAACATACCTTCCACAACATCGGGCGCAGCGCGGACCTCCTCCGCAGTCAGCTGAAAGGCTCTCCCCCGAGCCCTCGAGGCCTCGGCCTTCACCGGTCGAGTCGCAGTAGCTCCGGCAGCAGGTGCAGATCCCTGAAGAAGCTGAGGGCACTCGGCCTTCCTATGGCCAGTCTGGTTGCAATGAAAGCAAACCGTAAATCCCTTGGGACACTCCCTAGCAATGTGCCCCTCCTTGCCACACTTGTAGCAAGCACCAGATCGACACGCCCCCTCATGACCCTTGCCGCACTTTCCGCAAGTGCGGCTCTTCGAACCTCCCGTCCTCGCATCGGCGGACTTGGTCCGCTTGGCTGCCGGCTGGAACTGAGCTGGTCGCCGGTCCACCCGCTGAGACTCGGCCTCTTCCCTGGCCTGGGTCTCCAACTCGATCTCGCGCTTCCTGGCATTCGCCTGAAGCTCAGCAAAAGTATGGTATGTGGAGTTCGACACAAACTCCCGGATATCCCTCCTCAACACTCCCAAGTACCGGCTCATCCTAGCCTGATCAGTGGACACCAGCTCGGGGCAGAACATCGCCCTCTCATGAAACTTCCGCGTAATCACCGCAACAGAATCAGTACCCTGCTTGAGGGTTAAGAACTCCTGCACCAATCGTTCCCTCTCCACCGGGGGAACGTACTCATCCCTGAACATGGCAGTAAACCCCTCCCATGTCACCGCTGTAGTCTCTGCCAAAGTGAAGTTCGCCGTCACGAACTTCCACCAGTCCTTCGCTCCCAGGCGGAGCTGGTTCAAAGCGAACCGTACCCTCAGGTGCTCCGGGCATGAACACGTGTAGAAGCACGCCTCTATGTCCGCGATCCACCTCATCGCAACAATTGGATCCTGCGTCCCATCAAACTCCGGTGGCTTCGTGTTGCTGAACTCTTGGAACAACAACGAGTCACCTCCCTGTGGCCTAGCAGCGACCACAGCTGCGGTAGCTGCAGCGGTTGCAGCCTCAGTCAACACGGCGTACCGCTCATCGAATGTCTCCATCAGGGTGGTCTTAATAGACCCAAACATCTCCGGGATCTCAGCCTGGATCGCGGCCGCCACCTCCTCGTGAATCATCTGACGAATATCCTCGTCACTCACACCGCTCGTACTCGCTCTGTGGCGTGGTCTAACCATGATGTCTCTAAAATACAACATAAAACTATCAGAGACTCCTCCGAGTATAATCGTACTCGATACGCAACCCTACTCAGTCCCCGATATCCAGGGATTCTTACTTGGGTCTCCCACTGACCCGGTGTCCTCGGTAGTACGGGCCCAATACTACCGACCACACCGCATCAGTTTTCATCCCAAGTCTTCCTCCCCAAACTCCGGATAGTGAGTACTCTACTTCTGATATGCACTATCTACCCACATACTAGCAAAGCATCTCATATAGGCAAACTTCCCTAGACTAAAGCATCACAAATCAGGCCACTCTAGTCCTATCATGAATACCTAGTCTTCTAGCATGCATAACAATTCATATCATATAATATTGTAAGGTATTTTGGGGATCTTTACCGTTCGGGCGCTGACTGGTCGTACACACTGCTTCTTTCTTGCTTACCACAAAACCATTTACAAAAGTTTATGCCTTCATTTAAAAAGTTTCCTCAAATCCTCGGTTTGAGTTCGGTTACCCCCGAAGGTGCACCCGAATCCCTCAAACCAAGGCTCTGATACCAATTGTAACAACGCAAATTTTCAAACAAATTTTTCTTTTTAAAAATATATTTATTTCCATTCATAACAAGGCATAAATAGTTTGAGTATTCTGCCAAATACAAATAGTCAAAATCCCAAGATCATAAAAGCAGTCTTCAGTGTGTATCGATCACGCCGGCGCCTTCCCACGGTCCTCGGTAGTACCTGAAATACATGTACAACAACTGTAAGCATAAATGCTTAGTCAGTTCCCCAATATACAACTTACGCACATACGCCTTTCCAGGCCCGACCTTCCGGTCCGTGTGTCTCAGGGGACTTCCGTCCCTGCTGGGTAAACCTTCCGGTCCTACCCACGCCGACCTTCCGGTCCATCACACAACATATCGCCTTCCGGCCCATAACATATTGCCTTCCGGCCCATAATATAATCGCCTTCCGGCCCATAACATACATAGCACATATAACAAATAACTTACCACATATAGCATACATATCATATATCATATCCGACCTTCCGGTCACACAGTCAAACCCTTCCGGGTACAGTATAGTGAGAAGACTCACCTCGTAAAGGCTGAACGCTAACCAATCCCGAAATGACTCGTCCACAACCGACGAGCTACAACCTCCCTATAACATCACATATCTCATTAATACTTATATCTTCTAAGTGTGACTATCCCTAAGAAGTCAGACTTAGGTCAACTCTGGTCAACTGTCAACGGTCAACTCGACCGGACTCGGCGAGTACCATGGCGACTCGGCGAGTCTAGATGTCCTCCAACTTTCTGAGATTCCTTATCTACTCGTCGAGTATCCTCCTCGACCCGACGAGTTACTCCTGGAAGAATCGCGGGGCCACCCCGACTCCACTCGCCGAGTCTGAAGAACAACTCGGCGAGTCCCAGTATATCTTCAAGCTACTCGCCGAGTTTGAAGAACAACTCGGCGAGTCCATGCCATGCAGATGATCAACTGCTTCCTGAATTACGTATGGTCCCGAGATATACAACCATGGGACTTTCTGGACTTCTAAACACCTTATTACTGGGGTATAAACGTCTGGGTAATAACATAATAACCCATCTAACCACTAAATGGGTTTCATAAACCCTAGATTCGTATACACATCAAAATAACATAAAGGAATCCGAAATATTACCTGGAATATGCCCTCTCTGTGTCTCCAAACCACAGAACTCGAATCCCTTGCTGTTCCTTTAGCCAAAACCCTTCTCCTCCTTGCCCAACAATTTCTTCAAGCCCTAATATCCTCCAATCTTGCTCTAGATGCCCACAGCCGTTTAGGGTTCCTCTCAATCGACTAAAGACGGACAATGACGGCATATAAGAGCATTATATACGGTCCAAAACCGAACGGTTAGGGTTTCTGATGAACAGCGTCGACTCGCCGAGTCCATATCTGGACTCGTCGAGTCCAGTCGCGGACCCGCGACCAAGTCTGTGATCCTACTCGGCGAGTCTAGGCTCCAACTCGCCGAGTCCCCTCTTAACTCACCCCAAAAACATAATTAAATACCTGAGATTTCGGGCTGTTACACCAATCTTCTTCAATCACGCTTTCTAGGGTTTCTGGACTTCAAGGGGAATCAAAGAGGCTGGGGAGAGGATATAATGCTCTTTAAATAGGGCTCATTCCCCGGATTTAGGGTTTTCTCCACTCAGCACCTACTCACCGAGTCCATCTTTGGACTTGCCGAGTAGGCCACTTGACTTGCGGCCAAAGTCGCGACCCTACTCGCCGAGTCCATCCATGGACTCACCGAGTTGCCCTTCAAAATTTACACTTTTAGTCCTTCAACTCTACTCTTGTTATTCCGGGATGTTAGAGACTTCACATACCAAAATATACACATTTCACATACCGAAATATAAACATTTCACATACATTTCATATACATTAAAAACAGAAAAAAAAAGAACTTGCTATTGCCAGAAAATGACAACTATTGCCGGAAAATTCTACCGGTCGTCGAAAATGGTGACAACGGTGGTGTTGTGGTAGTGGTCATGACCCAAGATTACTAGAAAGAAAAAAAAATGAAATTGGTGTTACATATTGGTATGAAAACAAATGAAAGATAAAAGGGAAGAGAAAATCCACCTTACCGGAGGTTTATTGTCTACGGAGAAACTAGGAATTCACCGAAAAACGCTGAAAATTGGCAAACATCAGTGGAAAATGAAGGACTTGAATCAATCTATAGTTACAAGTGGTTTGTGTTGGTATACTACGCCGGGAAAACACACCAGAAAACATTAGTCGCTGTAGTTATGCGAGAGGGATGATAACACGCAGAAACCAAGTCGTCTGGGACGAAGGGGTGGTCGTTGTAGTTAGCGGAAATGCCTTTAGTGGTGACCCTAGGGTAATAGCGTCGACCAATTGGAGGAAAAAATACGCGCTATTCTATGGTGCCTATTAGTTGTCCGATCGAAAAATAATCCAACGGTCACGATGACATTCACGCGGATCATTATCAATGGCGGTGACAGGTCGTCGCAATTGGTGTCACCGATATTACTTCCATGTATGTATTCTTTCTAGAAGAATCTCTTACTCCTTCTGGCCTTGCTATAGAGAGGAAGATTAATCAAGCCCATACTTGACTATTAAACATGGATTACATCTCAATGTTCATGACTTTGACTCATTTTTCAGATCCAAGATCTGATATAACATTTTGGTAGTGGATGGTTTAACTATAAACCATCAAGAACTAATCAATGAGAGATTCCACATTTCTCAAGTCATAGATGATTTCTACCATTATTGTGAACAATTTTGTGTTTATGAATAGTTATTATTCAAATCTAATCCTAATCCATTACTAAGCGCTAGAGAATACACTCCAATCTTGGTGACAGGCGACGATCTTCTGTTCCCCATGATTAGGTTTATACTTCCACACTCCACATCCATATTTCTTCTTAGTCCCTGCAAATAAGAACATATGTGAAAACCACATCCTGTATCAAGAACCCGAGATATAGCATGTGATGAATCATTAGATTTAATTTTGTAAATACCTGCGAAAGATGGCTTCATCTTCCTATCCTTGATGGCTTGTAGATATTCCGGGCAGCTTCTCTTTCAAAGCCCTATCTTGTGGTAGTGGTGGCACTCTGCCTCCTTCGGGTTAGAGTTGGGCTTAGCGAAACAAACTTTGATTCCACTAGAAGAGGTACCATCTTGGAATTTTCCATTGTGGTAACTCTTTGAAGGAGCCTTCCTCTTCTTTCCCCTACCTTGACCAATTGCCAATACAGGTATAGCAGTGGGAGTGGGAGTCGGTGCAAAAGACTTGTCCTTGAGATTGGTCTCATCGGTCCTTAACAAGCCTTTAAGCTTGATCAATGTGACCTCTTCCTTATTCATATTGTAGGTCATGAGGAACTGGTTGTAGCAGGGAGGCAATGAGTGAAGGATAATGTCAATTTCCATCTCTTCATCGAAGTTAACATTTAACTTCAGCAGGCGATCAACATATCTATGCATCTTTTGCAGATGAGCGGTATGGGACTCTCCATTACCCATTTTGGCAGTGATCATTCAAGTGATGATCTCATACCTTACTTGCCTCGCACTTTGGTGTTACCGGTCTACCAAGTCTTGATGCATCTCGTAGGGATAGTAGTCCTCGTATGAATTTTGTAGTTCAGCATTCATAGTCGCTAGCATGATGCAATGGACTTTCGTGGCATCACGCTCATGGGCCTCAAAGTTAGCGATTTCTTCGGGAGTAGCAATGTTGATGTTCACCTACTTCATCTCCTTATCGAGGACATACTCTTTGTCCTTGTAACGATTGACCATTCGGATGTTACGGATCAAATCATTGAAATTGGACGCGTCAAAGATCACTCAACCACACAAATTCATGAGTGAGAACGAGTCGGAGGAGTTCAAGCCGGAAGCATTGTTGTTGACGTTCAACATCTGAAATAGAAAAGAAAAAAGTTTGATTAGAAATGAACCCTAATTAAACACCCAAAATGAGAAATCAGGGCTAGGATCCAACAACATTATTTACATATTAGAAAAGGGATGTCGTAATCTAATATGCAAATAACATGAAGGTAAGTGAATGTCGATTCATTAATTCTCCACCATGAAAAACAAAAACAAATTAAGTTTTATTTGTATTGAAAACTCCTAGATTCCTTTGAGATTCATTGAACTTTTCAATGGCTTGTTTCAATCTCGATATGCCCCTCAAGTTTGTGACTGGGATGCCGAGGATCATAAAGCGGGTGTGAATAACCATGCAAATGTATATGGTGCCCTCATTGTTACAGTCACCCATTCGATGTGCCGGTTAACCACACACGCTCCATTGAACTATGAAAAACAATGAGTCACCCTTTGCCACCTTTCCTTAGAAACCAATTAGTGCGCCGGTTAACCACACATGCTCCACTAACTTCTTAGCAAGGGTACAAAGTGTAATTTCATGGAATTGCATCAATTCACTTTGCCTAAAGTAACTAAGATTGGGAATTTTGAAAAACCATTTAGTTACTTTATATAGATTCATTATACTTTTAATGTGGAAAGGTTTGCCCACCAATCAAGGAAGAGGTGGGTGAGAGTGGACACCCATTAAATGGTCATTTCATACGCCATAACCTTATACCCCCCTTACAGATCGTCTTTGTGAATGAGGCTTACTAACGGTAAGACTAGCATTTAAGTTATATATATATATATATATATATATATATATATATATATATATATATATATATATATATATATATTAATCTTGTAATATTATAAAGTATAAGGTTGAATTTTAAACTTGTAAAATTCTAGTGATTGAAATTTAAATAGTTCAAATTAAACATTTTAATCATAAAATTTAAATTTCAAAACTTGAGGACAAGTTTTGAACTTTTCCAAAACACAAAGATGAAATAGCAAACAATTTTCAATTAAGCATTTAATTTAATAATTATCTAAATTTGACCTAGTCAACATTACTTGCAAGATAATTCAACAATTAATTTAAATAATCAAGTATAATCAAATAAGGAAATTATTATTTAAACAATTGGTAATTATCTTTTGTTTTGGATTTTATTAGACTAAAACAATTTAAGTAATTATCCTTAAGCAAAACAGCAAGAAAATCCCGAAATTCCCTCTATCTGACGCTCCGACTCACCGAGTTCCCTTATGGACTCGTCGAGTTCATCCTACTCGTCGAGTCCACAATGGGACTCGTCGAGTTCATCAGTCAGAGAGCAAGAAAAACAATTTTTTAAGCAAGAATCAAAGCACAAAGCATCAAATTCAAGAGAAGCCAATCAAGGCTCTGATACCACTGATGGGTTTGAGCCATAAGAACATTCCAATGTGCACATGAAAACCCTAATGCTTGGATCTAGGTTTCTCTAATGAACATGCTTTTCATCCAAGACTTGAAAACTCTAGATGATTACCTCTTCTTGAAAGCTTGAATCTTGTTATCCTTGGATCTTAGACTCACAAGTGTCAATCCTCTAATGGCTTGCAAACACCAAAAAGCAAGAGTATGATTTCGAGAGAAGTTTTTGGCACAAAATCGGCTGTAGGAACTCCTTAGGGTTTCTGGTAGCCGATTTCTGTAGCCCCTAGGTTCTTTAAATACTTGAGTTGCTAGGGTTACAGCCTGAAAGCGTAATTGGATTACTTAGGCCTTACGTTTTCCAAGGATCCTTCTAGATTAAGGCTTGGACGAATTCAAGGAGTCTATGCACCTTAATTTCATCCACCCTATGATCCATAAGGATCCACAGCCCAAAATCAACTATCATACAATTGACAATTCCAGTCCCCTTTATTTTGCTAATCTCTTTTAGCCACAAAATTAATTCTTAATTAATTCTTGTCTAAAATTAATTAAACTATATGATTTCTCCTTTAATATATTAATCATATAACATATTAATAAATCATAAATAGGGACATGGGCTAAATCAGGTCAATCAGGTCAAGTACTTATCAAATATAGTTACGGGCCTAGACAATAATCCAACATATAGGACGTTCACTAAATACGGACATGGGCTAAATGCTTTACGCCGAGCGTACTAGGAGGCTACGCATAGTGTACTCGCCAAAAGCCCCAAACATGCTATTAAGCACTTAATGGTTAAAGACCTTTTATCCAACTCATAGATCTTAAGCTAAGGGACGTATTGTTGGATTAATGTCTAAGTCCATAACTATATTTGGTATGTACTTGACCCGACCCGGCATGGTCCATTTGGGTTGCACTTCACCGACACAATTTATATGGATAGTCTTTTGAGAATAGTATATTTATGATTTATATTAATATATTATAAGTTCTAATATATTAATATGGAATCATATTATTTAATTAGTATTGATCAAGACTTAATTTAGAATTAATTAAGTGATCAAAATGAACTAATTAAATATGGACTCTTATATATATGGAATGGGCCATGTTCATTTAGGTTGGGCTAAGCTTTTATGGATAGTCCATGGAGTGTTTAACCCATGGATCAAATGAAATGAAAGGTCATGGGTTTAACCCTAGTTTCCATACTATATAAAGATGTCCATGGTTGGTGAAATTGGCACTAGTGTGGTACACTAAGAAGGGCTAGCCGATTTCACTAGAGAGAACCAAGTATCCATATTCTCTAAAGTATTCCAAGGTGTTTTGGTGATTTGTGATTCCACTTGAGGCTTCCACACTATTGGGGCTAAGCTCTTAAAGCTTGAAGACATCAAGCTACATCAAAAGGTATGTCATCTAACTAAAACTTTGTAGTATAAGAACTTCATAATATTCTAGTTAGGATTAAAGCCTTGGAAACTTCTTATTTGCATGTATAATAGAGAAAACATAGATCCAAGGTTTATAGGGTTGCATGTACACCATAGGAGTGTTAGAATGCTCAAAACCCAACAGTGGTATCAGAGCCATGGGTTGTTTTCTGTTATATTAATGCAAATGTTTTATTTTCAAAGTTGGAAAAAAAAGGAAAAAAAACATGACGTTTGTCAAATTTTAAGATAATTACTTGTTTTGTGAAAAACTAATTATTTGTAAAATTTGAATCATTTTCTATATGAGTTGAATTAGGTCAAATTTAGTAAAAGATAAAATTATATGATTATTTAATTAGTTTTAAAAGTTTGATCTAAAGAGTTTTTTGAAACATCCATAAGTTATGGATATGAAAAGGTTTTAAAAAAAAATTGATTCAAAGTTTTTTATGGAGTTACAAAACTTCGTCTTAATGTTTTAAAGAATTCCATAACTTGTTCTTAAGTTATGGAACATGAAAAGTTTCATCATAAAAGAAACATTAAACTCCATAAGTTATGGAATCCAAAAGTTTTTTTTTTGTGTTACCTTGTTTTGTGGGTTATTTTTTAGATTAATGAAAAATATGTGTTAATAGTTTTCAATACAAATTAATCTAAAAGTTGTTCATAAAATGTGTTTTTGTAACTTGTCCTCAAGTTATATGAAAAGTTACATTTATGAATCTTAAAAACTCATAAAAATGCCTTAGGTTACAAAAAAAAATGAAGAGTCTTTCCTTATAAACAGTTTTTATGGCTCCATAACTTGTCCTCAAGTTATGGATGTCCAAGAGTCTCTTCATTTTTAATTAAAACTCATAAGTTATGAAAATCCAAGTTAAGCCCTTAGAATTTTGAAGAGTTAAAATTCAACCCTTATACTTTATAATATAATAAGTTAATAATATTTATATATGTATAAGAGCAAGTCAGTCTTACCGTTAGTAGGCCTCATTCACAAAGCCGGACTATAAGGGGGGTATAAGGTTACTGCCTATAAAATGGTAGTTTAATGGGTGTCCACTCTCACCCACCGCTTCCTTGACTGGTGGAGGGTCGTTATCCGAACGGGTAGGACAAGGACTATAATTCTCCCTTCATTAAAAGTATTAATGATAAATACTAAGTAACTAAACCATTTATAAATACCAATCTTAGTTACTTAGGAAAATGTGAATAATGTGCTAATCCATGAAATTACACTTTGCACTTTGTTTAAGTCGGTTAGTGGAGCGTGTGTGGTTAACCGGCACATTAACTCGTATTTAACAAGGTAGGCAAAGAGTAACTTAATGTTTATCATAGTATCGATGGAGTGTGTGTGGTTAAACGGCACATCGATTGAGGGGTAAACACTTAAGGGTACCAAGTAATTTGCATGGTTACTTCACACCTTGTTTTGTGATCCTCGGCATCCCAGTCACAAAACCTGAAGGGCACACTCGAGATTGAAACATGCCATTGAACAGTTCAATGAATCTCAAAGATCTAGGAATTTCAAATCCAATTAAAACCTAATTAATTATTTCGTTTTTCATGGTGGAAATTGGTGAATCGTAATTCACCTACCTTCAAATATTCTATAGCTTGGATCACGGCATCCCTCTTCCAAGTTATAAAATAGTTTATTGGGTCCTAGCCTTAATATTTCATATTGGGTGTTATATTAAGGACTTTAAATCAACTATGTTGAATATCTCCCAAGAGATGTCAAGTTCAGACATCTATGATCTTCCCAAATATCTTGGAACTTCACTTCCTCCACCTCCTCCAATTATTCTCCCTAACCCACAAGTTCAAGCTCACTCAAGCCCTATTGGCAAGGCAAGGTCTAGGTGTGATCACATCTTGGAGATGAAGTCACATGCTGACAAGCCGGGAGAGTTGGGTGTCAAAGTCTTGAGAAAGTTAGTGGTTCAATCACTATCCAAGTCAAATAGTGACTTCCTTTGGGAGTCCTATGAAATAGACTATGACAAGACCCTTAATGATCTTATCTATTTTCTTGGTGCTGCTAAATCAGAAATGATTTAGTGTACTAGTAAAGAAAATTTGATTAGGAGATCAACTTCCCAAAACTTTATGGACAAGGACAATAGTGACACAGGAAATCCAAAAATGCATTCTCTTCCCAATGGAAAGGGATTGGCCATAGTCAACTTGGTTGACCAAATGGTAAAGAGAAAGGCTAAGTCTGAGAGATAGTCCCATGTACTATTACCTAAGGGTCCATATATGTTTCTATTGCCAAAGGAAAGGGATTTGGTTATGAAGCTGCCAATTTTACCTAAGGATGTTAAAGTCAATAAGTTTGACTCTACTTCAGGTAAACTCCACTATCTAACTCTGCTAAGTTTCTGTTCTGAGATTCTTGATATATGATGTGACTGGGTCACGTGTTGATGTTTTAAGAATCAAAGAAAAGTAAAGAAACTTAAAGAAAGAATATGCTGAATCTGATCGCATAGATGGATTTCTATCGCATAGTTTGAAAATCGGATTCTTGAGCTATTTCTTAGGAGATATGAGCTATTACTTAGGAATAGATAACAACAAGTTTTCATATGGATTGTAAGGATAGTTTTTCCGCAAAGTTTTTAAAATAAAAGGAAATTTTAGATTTTATTTATTTTAAAATATCCTTACAATGGCATTTGAGGAAAAAATTGTTGCTTATATGATTCGATTAATAGCAAGAGTGAAAATATGAAATTGATTCTTTCATTTGTGGTAGTGTCTAAATTTACCAAATAAGGAAAGATTCTCATCACCCAAGTTTCAATTGGACCGAAACTTGGAATCATGCAAGTTGTATAGCATGATGAATGAGAACTTTCAAGTATTGGAAAATTAAGACTAATTACTTGTTCACATGGATGTGTGAGTCAAGTAAAGGACTAAGGGATCGAGTACATAGTCTTGTGCACTTATCAAAGTCCACCACAAAGATGGATAAGACTATCCGTCATGATTTACTAAGGTTTAGTAAATATGATTATACTTACAAGCTTAAGTATAATTCTGAAACATTGGAAAATTTCCAATGTAAGGCAGAACGAATAAGAAGAATCAACTTAGGCAGAAAGATAAAACTTTCTCAAATCTAAAAAGATGGGAGAGTACTTTAGTATCATGTTTGTGATCATCTTAATGATTAAGAAACCATCTCAAAATTAGTTTTGTAAGGAAATCTTATGACTAAGAAGAGGAACTTGAATTGTTGAAATGGTTAAATCAAGAAGATGAGACATACTTCGTTCCAACACAAGTCTTAGAGTCATACTCCAAGATTGTAACTTGAGTGACATGTCTTAAAGAAGGTTTAAAAAACACTTGTCAAATATAAGAGTAAAAGTTTTCTACTCTTGTACATTTGAAATTGGTAAGTTGTGATGTTTTGGATAAAACAAATACCAACTAAGGCTAATTATGTTAAGTGTATGTCTTGATTAGCATCCACACTATCTCTTGAATATTTGGCAAGAAAGTCTTATAGGTCAAGGAGACAGTGGGAGTCTAAAAGATCCTGAAAGGGTTTCAAGAAGTAATCAAGAATAAAACCTGTATTTCATCGCTAGCACACATCTAGAGGTTTATAACCTATCGTGCTAACATTTCTGTGCACATTCCAGTTAAGTTGGCTATACATTTGAGTTCTACATGTTCTCAATTGTTTGTATAGCTACTTGGAAGCAATGGCGGGCCCTTGAGCTGTTAGGTGGCAAGAAGTTAAGATTGCACAAGTTCAATCCATATGAGTTAGGATTTGTCACCGACCTAGTCCTGTGATTATGGTTTTGACAAATTCACATGGATAGGAACACTTACACCATAAAATCAAAGTGTCATAAGGTTTTCTTCGTTTCATGAAAATGATGGTAAGGAAACTCTTTCACTAAGTAGATTTTAAGTAGATAGCAATTGTGATATTTGCAGTTCTCAAAGTCGTTAGTGGAGCGTGCGTGGTTAACCGGCACACTAACATTGACTTATGAGAAATGACAAAAGGTCTAAACAATTTAGACTATGATTATGGCATCCCTTTTCATAGTTTTGAAATTCTTTAGACACACATGTGAGCTATCTAAGAGAGGTGTATGATATTGATAAAGCCTTATCAAGGAAATCTAGTATCAGAAATCTAAACTTTGGTAAGAAAGTCAATAAAGTATTGATTTCTAGAAGTCCAGTTGATTTATGGGTACATGTCAAAGCTAGTGGGAGCATAAGTGTTATGCTATTAATCATCATGTTAGTGGGAGCATGATAATTATGATAAAGGTTGCAAGTTAGCAATGTTAATTATAGAAAAACAAAAGGTCTCAATTGGGAAAAAGTTGTTTTGCTATAATTAAGGGAGAGGATATTATACTTCATCTCAAATCTAAAAGCTTAGATTGAGGTCTTAATCGTATTTAGTCAAGAATATATATGAATTTCATGTTGGAATGTCTCAAATCTAAAAGCTTAGATTGAGGTCTTAATCGTATTTAGTCAAGAATATATATGAATTTCATGTTGGAATGGCTCAACATAAGGAAATTCTATATATAGGTTCATTATTTGCATTCTAAAATTCGATTATGATTACGGCATCCCTTTTCATAATCTGAATTATGAGAACTTGGCAAATAGAAATGGAAATATTATAGCAAAAGACTGGTTTAGTCTTTATGTGAGACATCATGGATTGTGTCCCATATGCTTCGGATATAGGATCGATTACATGTTCTATACTTATCCTTTCTAAAATTTTCCAAATGCCCGGGGCATTAAGAAAGGAAAAGGTCTAGAATTGGATATGACTAAAATGATTAAGCAATTGTTGAGGAAAATCTAAGGTTTACCAAGGATTGGTTGCTCAAGGACAGTTGGAAGTATAGTGTTGACTTTGGAAGGACCATATTAACATAGTCTGAAAAGAGGCAACTCTTGTTCGGAAGTGATAGTCAAAATGGAATATGAAAATGGTTCAAAGTTAGAAAGTATTCAATCTGTAAGATTAGGAAACTTAATGCAAGAAGGATGTTTCCAAGGAGTTGATCTCCGTTGGAATACTCTGTAATGATTGTTGCCAAGTCTTTGTGAATTTGTACATAATCATTACAAGAGGATCAATGCATATAAGTTCAGAATCTAATAGATTTTAGTAAATGGCATGAATTTGGAATTCTTGCATTTGCAGTGAGGGTTTGGGACTGTGAAAAGATGATCATTAGAGTTATGCTCAATTGATCTATTTCACAAAGTAAAGATCATAGACAAACATAGTATGCATACTTTGTGTATGGCATGACTAGTGTTTAGAAAACATTGTGTATGGTACAGCTAGTGTTTTAATTCAAGTATAAAGTTGATAAAACCGAAAAAATGAATAATGAGTAATCAATATGGTGATAAATAAAAGTGTTTATTTATATTCATAGGGTTTGATACCATATTTGATTCATTTATTCGTGTGTTTCACTTTGTATGTTTTGACTTCCAGAATAAACTAGGTTATTCTTCCGGAATGACTAAGTTATTCAAACCATCCACAGCCGGTCATATGTTGGAAGTAGATATGAATCAAGACTGTCATGGGTTGGCTTGTAGAGGTCTAAGATGTTGGACAAAGGGCTACAACACTCATGAGTGCTCATAAGTTCTGAGTGTTGGATTCAACCCGCGCTCATTGGAATCACTTCATGGATTTTATCACGAGTGATCATGAGACGATAATATCTTATATTCTTTAGACCTAGAGATATGAGTTGTTACTATGAGTTGGATGTACATTGATTGCGCGAAAACGCATTCGGTAACTCGGTGTTATAAAACGTGCCTTTGTGTATGATTCAACAAGTAGTAGAACAATCAATATGAGTCGAAGTTTATCCATTCCTTTTACCTTCGGGATAAAAGCGATATCTGTGGGCCCCTCGATGATTTAATGATGACACATGTGAGTGCTTGGCCAAGCCAGGACTGATTTGATTTGTTCAATTAGTCAGTCGTCATGAATCGGAAATCGGGAAACAACAAATGGACAGAGAGAATGATTATAATCCATGTCTCAGTCCATATGATATCTAGAATGGAGGAATATATGATCCCTTATCTAATGGACAAGTTTGTTGACAAGACCAGAGTTCGACAGCGGCTTTAAGAGATACGATTGCCAGTTAGGTTTTGAAGTCATACTCAACAATAGTTTTAGACTTATCCAAGTGGGAGACTGTTGGATTAATGTCTAAGTCCATAACTATATTTGGTATGTACTTGACCCGACCCGGCATGGTCCATTTGGGTTGCACTTCACCGACACAATTTATATGGATTGTCTTTTGAGAATAGTATATTTATGATTTATATTAATATATTATAAGTTCTAATATATTAATATGGAATCATATTATTTAATTAGTATTCATCAAGACTTAATTTAGAATTAATTAAGTGATCAAAATGAACTAATTAAATATGGACTCTTATATATATATATGGAATGGGCCAAGTTCATTTAGGTTGGGCTAAGCTTTCATGGATAGTCCATGGAGTGTTTAACCCATGGATCAAATGAAATGAAAGGTCATGGGTTTAACCCTAGTTTCCATACTATATAAAGATGTCCATGGTTGGTGAAATTGGCACTAGTGTGGTACTCTAAGAAGGGCTAGCCGATTTCACTAGAGAGAACCAAGTATCCATATTCTCTAAAGTATTCCAAGGTGTTTTGGTGATTTGTGATTCCACTTGAGGCTTCCACACTATTGGGGCTAAGCTCTTAAAGATTGAAGACATCAAGCTACATCAAAAGGTATGTCATCTAACTAAAACTTTGTAGTATAAGAACTTCATAATATTCTAGTTAGGATTAAAGCCTTGGAAACTTCTTATTTGCATGTATAATAGAGAAAACATAGATCCATAGTTTATAGGGTTGCATGTACACCATAGGAGTGTTAGAATGCTCAAAACCCAACACGTATTAACTGATAAAGTCGACAACTTGATGCCTTTGAATGGATTAATAAGGCACAAATCCAAACACTAAGTTCAATATACACTTTAATGTCCAAAATCTCATGCATGGATGAATGGGAGTGTCTAAGCTCCTATTTTTATGACTTCATCAACTCAAAAATGACCATAAATGACACTCATGACGTTTAAGAGTAACCCATTCGTCAAAAGTCCAAATCTTGGGACTAAATGCATAACAGTACATGCACCAATTCTAGATCTAGAAGAAGAAACATAAAGGTATGAGATTTATACCATCAGTAGCATGCAAGGATGATGAAAGTTTTAGATCTAGGAGATTGAGCTTCACCGAGAATCAATGATGGAATTCTTCTTATACTTATAAGAGTGGAAAAAACCCACAAAAACACTAAATGGTCACAAACTTTCACTAATGGGGGCTAGAGTTTCGAATAATTGCTTTGTAGTGAAAGAAGGTTGAGCATGAAGAGGCCACAAGAGGACATAAGGTGATAAAATTGGGTCCAAACCCTAATGTTTAGGGTTTTGCACTCTGCATGAGTACGCTATTCGTACTCATACCTACACCCAACATACTCGAAAGAACCCATAATCCTTTTTAATGAGCTACGCTAAGAGTAACTCACAATTACGGTTAGCATAATGGCTTTTCTTGTAATAAAAAATTATTTAAAACTTGAGAAACTTACCTGGAAACCAGGCGTTATAACTAGGATATGGTCATGTGGATTATGTGGCCCACTTTACCACTTTCTTAGGTTCCATACTGCAACAATGAGTAATGAAAAAAAATTAGTTAAATATAAGAGAAAAGAAAGTATTTGTATTCAAAATGCAAAAAGAAACAAGAAGGGTGGTTGGGTGATCAATCCAACCACTCATTAAAATTTTGTTGAAGAGAATATTAGTGCTTCTTAACAAAAGAGTAAGTTATTATGGAAAGTTTGGGTATTTGTTGTGCATGTTTTCTTGCTAGTAGTAGAAGCACCTAAGATTTTGAACCTTTGCGAAGTACTTGGAGGATACAATAGGGGCCTTCCTATGTTTTTGCTGACTTGCCACTAAGTTCTTCTCAACCGGCATCATTTTTTCTAAGCTCCAAATCTCCAAATTATAAGGCTCGGCCATTTGTGCATGGATTGTAGTATTATGTTGTGGCTACTTTTTGGGTTACATGTTATAGGTCTACAACTTCTTTTTTCTCATCAAGCATGTTTAGGTTTTGGTAAAATTCTTTCGAATTTAGCCTTTTGTCAAAGTATGTTGTTCTTAGGGAGTTGATTATGATTTCGGCCAGAAGTATTGCTTCTATCCTGTAGGTCAGGCTAAAGGGTGTTTCTTTCATGCTTATGTGCATTGTTATATGGTATGACCATAAAACTGTAGGGAGTTATCACCCAACATCCCGTTTCCTTCCACAATCTTTTCTTTAATCCTGCTACTATGATATTATTTGAAACTTCTATTTGACCGTTCGGTTGAGGGCGGGCCATTGATGTGAAGCGTCTCTCAATTCCTTGCTCATTACACCAATCCTTAATTGGATTTTTTTGTGAATTGTGAGTCGTTATCTCTGATCAGTGTTTTTGTTTTGCCAAATATTGTGAGGATATTTTTCCAAATTAACATAATCATATTTCTGTCAGTGACTATAGATACTACTTCTGCTTCAATCCATTTCGTGAAGTTGCCTATTTCCACAATTATGGATTTGATACATCACGCAGCTTCCAAGAATGGGCCAAGGATATCTATTCCTAATTGGCTCAAATTCTATGAGGCATTTATACTTGTTAGCGATGTTATTGACATGTAGTGAAGTGGTGTGTATATCTTCCATGGGTGACATTTACGAGTCATCTTTATGGCTTCTTTTTTCACATCTGACCACTATACGCCAAGTTGTAGGATTTCCCTTGAGGTTGCTCAGCCACCATCATGGGATCATATTTCACCCGCTTTCACTTCTTTTAAGAACTCATTTCCCTCTTAGCACATTATGCATCAGATCAATGCTTCTAGGCGCCCTTTCCGGTAAAGATTGTTTTTCATGATGGAAAAGTGAGGTGCCTTGTTGTTTTTCAAGATGGCAAAGTGAGGTGCTTTTATTTGGATCTTCTTGGCATAATGATGGTCGCTTGGTATCACTCCATGTTGTTTTAAATCATAATAAGCCATTATCTGGTTGGTTTATTTCTACCTAAGATCCTCTATATCTTTGGTTTTTATACTTATTTTTGGTAAGACATTTACGAGGACCTTTTGAGACAAGTGGTCGAAGGTCATGGAGGCGAGTTTACGAAGTGCATCTTCTTGCATGTCCACTGCGCTTAGAACTATGATTACTTTGAACTCCGTGAAGGCACCTGTCAGCTTACGTACTACCTCTACATACCATTGCATTATTTGTTCCTTTACCTAGTAGATAACATTAATCTGGTTTGTGATGAATAGAAAATCTATTAATGACTTTAAATATTGCACTCTTGTTTCTCTATCTAGCCTCATTCCAACCAGTAATGCTCCATATCTTGTTTCGTTGTTGGATATGTTGATGTCAAATTGTAAAGTGCATGTTATTTGGCTAATCTTTGGGATTTTTAGTACGAATGCGGCACTATATCCTACTTTGCTTCAAGCACCATCTATGTAGAGTATCTATAGGTCGAATGCATATGGGCGTTCTCCTGTGCTACGTGCATCGCTTTGTATTGCTTTCAAGTCCTCTTCGGGTATTTTGGTATGAGAATATGTCATGGGCTGTTCTTTGATGCTTTTGTCTGGTCTACAACCAATGTGATTCTCACCGAGTCCGGTTGCCCATTTAGCAAGACACCTTGATTTCTCCATCTTCTACAATATTTCTCAGGTTAGTTTCTCGGACAATAATTCTATGTGGTGTGCCTAGAAGTATCTTCGGAGAAAATTTGCATCATATATAAGTGCTACTTCATGTTTTTCTAGGATTGTGTAGTTTAGTTATAGTCCTTGTAGACCCTTGATTACAAAATAGATGCTTAACTGCCACACGTTTCTTTCTATTACCAATACTGTAACATCCCGTTTATTAAGTAAATAAATAGATAAAATTAGTAAATAAATAGTAGTCCTAAAATTCATAATATTTAGAAGGGTCTTGGTTTTCGAGACCCAGATGATATAATTTTGAATTCTGAGGGTTAAAGTGTAATTTCGGGATTTGTTTTATAAAGGTTTTTAGAAGTTAGGGGTGTTTAGTAAAATATTAGGACTTATTAGGACTTAAGTTGAAATGAGTTAGAAATTGTGAGGGTTGAGTTGGTAAATGTTGGATTTAATTTGAAAGGAAAAGGAGAAGGAGGGACCGAAAGTCTTTGTATGAGAAAATGTTCGGATTTGGACGGGACACATAAACATGTCACCCATGCCATAACCCTAACCCTAATGAGTTCCCAACCGTCAACCTTACTCAACTAACTTTCGGCCGCCACCTCCTAACCTCGCCGAAACCGACGAACATCGTTATTCCCATTGACGGTCCAGCTGCAGTGCCCTCTCAGTCGACGACATAGTCCTTGCTCCACCTTCTTTTTATGTATGTCACGTCCGGCTTTCGTATTCACCGTCATGCGGCCGCTCTGTACTGATGGTGCCCTCCGGCCGCCGCCTGTCATCTTGTGGGTTGCCAAGCTAGGGGTATTTTCTTGGTAGCTCGCGATGTGGACGTGCATGTGTGTTGGTTTTCTGTCAAGTGAAAGTTGTGAAGAACAACCATGGCGGCCAACCACGGTGGCTGTCGTCGATGTCGCTGCTGTGGCCACCTTCCAGTGTCACTGTTGACTCTGTATGCCACCATGAGGTGGGTATTGTGTTCAATTCTCGGCAAAAATCATGTATTGTGTATGTGTTTAAGTATTTGGGTGTGTGTCGCTTGGCCGGACTTCACGAGAAAAGCCACCACCACCATCGTGAGGTGGTGGCTGCCACCTTGTACCACCTACGGTTGCCACAAGGGTGGCTATGTGTGTGTTTGTTTCTTTGGATATTACGTTGTAAAAAGTATTTTGTGGCTGGATTATTCAAGGAAAACAACCCGTCACCACCGTAAGGTGGTGGTTTCCACCTCACGCTGCCATTTTGCCACCACCAGCCGCCACCTTGGGTGGTTGTGTGCTTTTGTGTGCGTTTGATTGTTATTTTGGGATACTTGGACATTTTAGCCAAATATCGTAACCACCACCACCAGGTGGTGGCCGCCGCCGCAAGCCGCCGTGGACCACAACTACCCGAGTTAGTAGTGGGTGGTGCCCACCTAATGAAACCATAATTGACCTAAAAATTTAATCATTTGAATAATTGGCATGTGCTTGGGTTAGAAACCGTAATTAGGGTTTAGTAAACCCTAATTTTGGATGATGTTAGTTTTGGATTGTCGGGACCCGCGTTTGGACCAGTCGATTGAAGTATGAATTATGCCCAACTAAACTGTATGATTGACCTCGTAGATTAATAGACTTAATGGATAAAGTTCTTAATGAGTTAAGTGTTTCTAATTAACCTTAATTGTCATTTCATGTGAAAACCCTAATTGTGTTTGGTTTTGAGTTGGTCCTTTTCGGTTGGGCCTAGATGTTTGGACCATTGTTCGCCTATCCAATAACAAGTATATGGACTAGAATATTGAATTGGGCTTTAGGAAAAGTCCCATTTGAAAAGCTTGGGTCCAATTTGAAAAATTGGCCCATAGATAGGCAAAAACTGGGCCATGAGGATTATGATAGGTTAGACCATTGGAATGCCAAATGTTTGGACTGGAATAAATGGTTTGGCCTTAGGGTAAGACCTTGTAGAGGTTTGGGCCCAATTTAGAAAAATGGGCCACATGTTAGGCTTTGGTTCATTGTTTGACTTGTGGGCCTTTGGATTGGACCTTGGGTTTGGAACAATCTATGTTGGGGGTAAAGTAGTCTTTTACCCCAAGCATGGACTTATGGTTATGTGTTGGAACCGAATTATTAATCGGGTGTTATTTTGATGTCGACAGTTCGGGAATCTGTCATCTAGCAGCCAACGTTTTGTCCACGAGACTTCTACAGTGTGAGGTGAGTTTCCCTCCCGTAGGAACGGGTCAAAGGCACCAAGACCGGACCGTTTGTGTATGATAATATGTTCCAGATTAAGGTACGATGTCGGGCAGGGCCCGATGTAGGTTTATATATCTTTCCGGATTTCGAATGAATGTCGGGACGGTACCCGTAGAAAGTTAGTATGCTTGATGTTTTTGGACTACGGTCCGATGTGATGGCGGTTCCCGAGAAATGTTTGTGTAACGTCCCAAAATTCAAGTCCAACAATTTCCTTTTTAATTAATTAACTCATAAAACATTCACTAGAAAATATTTTATAACACATCATCTCATAAAATCAAGTATCATGTTTGAAACCCACAAAATAAACAAATATCATATTAGAGTACAATCCCAGAAAACACCGTGCGAAAAATCAGATGTGTGTGTGATGCCATGCTACGCCGCCGTCTCTTTCCCTAGATGAAGTGGTACCTGAAACCAAAAACTGAAACCGTAAGCACGAAGCTTAGTGAGTTCCCCCATCATACCACATACCATACAATACCATCGGTATCTTTCAACCGATAATCATCGTCGGTATCTTTCAACCGGTAGTCATCATCGGTATCTTCCAACCGGTAATCATCATCGGTATCTTTCAACTGGTAACTGGGGACTATTCCACCCGTAAACACTAGCATACAATAACAAGATATAAGCATACAGTCAGGCATATCCGGGTACTGACCTAGCCCTTAGTCCTAATGACCACTATCAGGGAAACTATCCCTATCATGCACGTAACATATCATACAGATATAACTCATAACCAAACACATAGCAGACCAAGATAACTATCACAAAGACAATCATCTTCTAAATACTCCTCATTGGTGGGGCGGCATTGTGGCCTTAGACCCACCCCTACTAGAAGGTAACTCACATCATACAAGTAGCTGCTGATAATCTGTGTGGGAAACCTCCGTCCGCTGCTGCTCCGGAAATGCTCCGGCTACAAACTGTAACACTCTAAAAATTCCAACCAATTTAAACTTTTCAAAAACAACCCAATTTCATAAAGTTATCACAAAAAGGTTTTCAATACATTTATTATCAGATTATTTCCCAGAAACCACATCATCAACACATATAACCCGAGGAACGGTACGATCATGCCTTTGCATTGCTACGGTCTCCTGAAGTACCTGAGACATTTAAACGACAACTATAAGCCCGAAAGCTTAGTGAGATACCCCCAAAATACCAACGCCATACAAACATAACAATATCATATAAGCGATACAGAACAACCATGCACTTCGGGTCTACTGTGTGACTGGTCCGCCGCACCGGCTTACAGTCCACCTGGTCCACCCTCCGAGTCTAGCCATATACATCGAGTCTATAGTGTGATTGGTCCGCCCGCACTGGGCCTTCAATCCACCTGGTCCACTCTCTGAGCATATAGTATGACTGGTCCGCCCGCACCGGGCCTTCAGTCGGCTTGGTCCACTCTCCGAGCCTCGGCACGTCTGGTCCGCCCTCTTGGGGCCTACAGCCGATCCGGACCGTTCGCTGGGCCTTCGGGATAATCAATCCGCCCTGGGTATGTTGGCCTACAGCACAAAGCAGGACCCGCCTCAACCCAACCCCAATCCGACAACCATGTGCACATAATCATATAATCATATAATAATCCACATCCAATCAAACCGATCTAGCAGATCACATAACATAACATCATCCTAACAAGGATACCGACCTAACTGATCACTAGCATAGCATCATCCTATATACCAGGATACCGACCTTAACCAGGTCTCTAACATATACCATCCTAACTACCAGGATGCAAACATAGCAAAGCAATAAGATAACAACAATACCCTGATTACAATTCGATAAAGGGTCGGCCTTGCTGCCTTAGACCCTATTGATATAGTGAGGATAACTCACCTCGCAACTGTCGACTGAAGAGATAAGATCACGCTACTCCAACCTCTGACACGAACTTCACCACTGATCAATCACCAAAACATTAAACTCAATAAAAACCAAAATACCCCTGGAAGACATCTGGTCAACTCAAGACTATCTCTACTCGTCGAGTCATACCGCTGACTCGTCATGTCCCTATGCTCTGAAACTCCCATAACACGACTCAACTCGCCGAGGCGCCCCAAGACTCGCCGAGTCCCTCAACTCTGAGTCTAATCGCACTCAACACACTGAGTCATCCCTTGACTCACCGATTCACAGCTTAACCAGAAAAGGTTAGGACCTCATGACCAGACTTGCCGAGTCCAAGAACAAACTCGCCGAGTCCAAGGCTATCCTTAACCAACTCGCCGAGTTGTTCTTCCAACTCGTTGAGTTGCTGCAACTCGCCGAGTGCATCCATGTGACTCGCCGAGTACCACTAGCTCTTAACCCATACAGAGACTTTCCAAGCCGTGCAGGGTCTCAAATCCATAGTTCTACTCTTATACAAGCCATCCATCACGTAAAGTGGCAAACTTTACATGAATCCAAGGAGATATAAGCATAATACACTCTAAGGCTAGGGTTTGGGTCTAAAAGGCTTCATCAATATTTCTTCAAAAGGGACTTTATGCTCTTTTGGATCATCACTACTCTAGATATGAGGTAGCAACCTCAGATCCAACCTCCAAATTCAAGATAGCACTAGATATACTCCCAAAAATCCCACAAATGATAGATCTAGATGGATAACAGCACAAGGAACGAATCATTACCTCAAAAGAAGACTCCAACAGAAGAATAAGCCAAAACCTTGTAAAGCCCCTTGCTCCAAGCCTCTTAATCTTCAAAGATCTCTTCAACAAACACTCCTTCAAGATCTAAATGCTCTCTAATTCTCTCACACACGAATATTAGGGTTTATGGACTTCAAGGGAGAGTAAATAGGCTGTGGAGTGGGTATCATGCTCTTTATATAGGGCTCAACCCCTAGGATTAGGGTTTTCTCCACAGAGCACCAACTCGCTGAGTCCAGCCACCGACTCGCCGAGTTGGCCACTTAACACGCGACCATAATCGCAACCATACTCGCTGAGTCTACCCATGGACTCGCCGAGATGACCAATCACATTTTCACTTTGAATCCTGAACTTGCACTCCTGAACTTGGGATGTTACAATTCTCCCCCACTTAAATTAGGCTTCATCCTTGAAGCCTGCGGCAACACAACTCCAGAAACTACTCTCGCAATGCACCACCTGGCATCACCCAAACCAGGTTCCTCAAAACACTACCACCGAAACCCCAAACCCAACTCTTCCCCTGTGATGTCCTTACCGCCGCCTCAAGCCGGCCACTGGCCTCATCTTCTGATACCCATACTTATCAACCGAGTACCACTCCATGATACTTCACTCGCCCCAAATCACAACGATCGCTTGACCCTTACACTGCTAGACGTCACCCCAGACCACCGGGTCCTGACCCGGTACCAAACTGCTATCCCTTTCCTTGACTAGCATAACCTTTATCGAATTCACTTCTGGGACTCATCCCACTTTCAATCCGAATCCAACTCTTTTCTTTCCGCGCTTACAAGATGACCCATCCTTCAGCTCCAGAGCAACTGTCCTGAGCTCCCCTCTACAATAACATACACATGATGAACTGGCTCTAGCATCCTCAGGTTGGGAAAACCCGACACACTGACAACACCTCCAAACATCCCATAGGATGAATTACCACTACATACATAATCTCTTGTTCACACCAAATTGGGAATCCAAGGCTCCATCCTTGCATCCCTTCCAAGCCTCTTTGGCTCTACACCCTCGGAATTCCGTCCGTGACCTCAGCAGACATCCAACCCGAATGTGCTCCATACCACCGGCGCAAACACTCTGCTTAAAACCATAATTGGAACACCTCAATCATACCCCCGCGCTATTGTTTTCACTTATGTGAACATACACTCCCTCTCGGTGCTACATACCTTTCCCTTTCATTATCCAAGGAAATCTACTTGGCTGCCTTGTTACTACAACAAGTTCCACGGTGCTTACCCAACACTACACCATTCCCTTATAGCATAACCGCTATCCGAAGCACCACACATGTTCTGTATCTACTTGCAAGGACTATCGTGCCCATGCACTACCTTTCACTAATCATGATCAATACCCGGGGCCAGACCTTCTGATGCTATCACATCGCAATTTGCTCATTCCATCTCCTCATACAGATCTATCAACACATGCAGAGTCTTCAGCATGACTGGACCGCCTTACCAGGCCTTCAGCCAATCTGGACCACTCTCAGATCCTTCAGCATGTCTGGACCGCCCTCCAGGGCCTTCAGCCTGTCTGGACCGTTCTCCGAGCCTTCGGCCAGACTGGTACGCCCACCGGCCTTCAGTCTATTCAGACCGCTCAACTAACATTCCTCATCCCGAATCATCCCTCCTAGAAAACTCTCCCAGGCATACTATTCTAGCCCTCTAGGGGCTCCGAAATCTAACTCTATTCTTCATACTCAATCCCGACCTGATCCTAGGCCTTCCACAATCAATTGCCCTTTTTCCAAAGCCCTCGGTCTGTATCCCTCCCATTTGCCTGTCACTTACTCATACCAGCCTACGCTTTTGGCTGACAGAACTGCTGCTGAATCCCAAACAGCTAATCAACCTCTCATGCTTGACGATCTTCTGGAGAATTTTCCAATTCTCCCCACTTAGAGCACTGACTATCCACCACCGGTCGCCATAACCGACCTCCTTTAACAACCCTTCACAACACATTCCCTTACACACGAACTGATTCCCACTAGAACAAGCAACCTTTACAAAATCTCATATCAACACTGATCATCTCGGACTCGAAAGAAGCCCGACCTTCAGCTAACCACTCCTCAGACTGCAGATACTACCCGACATTTGGACCAAAAGCCTGATTTCCCACAAATAATCCCCATGGATGATAACCAACAAAACTCCCAATACCAAAACCCTTAACCGCACCATAACCCTCAAGGAACAAACGAATACAATACCAAATTTCACACAACGAGACTAGCAGATATACAATACTCCATAATAATCACAAGATAACAAAATATCAACAAAGAAACATACCCGCAGCTACATCCGGCACTGCCCTGACCTCCTCTGCTGTAAGCTGAAAAGCACGACCCTGAGCCCTTGGGGGCTCTGCTCCACCCTGACCTCCACCCGTAAACCTCAAAGTGGCCGGTGCTGGAGCCTGCACCGGTCCTGCAGCAAGTTGTGGACAGTTGACCCTCAAGTGTCCAACCTGATGGCAATGATAGCAAATCCGCAAATCCTAAACTGGGGCTATCTGCTGACAATCCCTCGCATAATGCCCCTCCTTTCCGCACTTGCGGCATGCACCACCGGACTTACAAACTCCAGTGTGACCCTTCCCGCACTTCCCACAAGTGCGGCTGCTCTGATCTCCCAACCTTGAATGAACAGTCTTGGACCATTTCGGTGTTGGCTGCGACTGTGCCGGGGCCTGCCTCTGCTCTCTCTGTTGGGGTGCAAAGCTCTTCATGTATGACTTTGTAATGGGTTGCCTTGTGTAGACCTACTTGCATGTGGTGCATTAGCCTTTTGACTAATGAGTATTAGAGAGTGAGAGAGAGACATGTAAACACCTCTATATAAGGTGGGTTTGTACACTTTGTAGAGGTGTGCTTGAGAGATGTAGTTCATAGTGATTAGTGAGTGAGATATTTATGAAGCTCTAGGCTAGATCCCTTTTTGTACTCATTTACTATGATCGAATATATCTTTTAGCACCCAAATCACCATGTTCAATTGTGCAAGCTTTAATTTCGCATGCCAAACCATGTTCTTTGTCACTACAATTGGTATCAGAGCGGGTGTTCTTGATTTGATCAAGAATTGATCCTTGATGGCTTTCTAGATTTGGTGATTCTTATTTTTGATCTTTGATATATGTGATTTAGAGAGTTTTTGGATTCGAAAAATCGAATTCATCTTTGATTCTATTCATAATTCGATTTTCTTCACTAGAATTCAAGTTATTTTTACTTTCTCTCTTTAGAAAACCCATTCAAAATCACTTTGTCTCTCTAGAAATTTTCAAGTTCTTGTGATCATGATGGATTTTCCATATGATTTTTGGATTGTAATCATTGAAGATATCAAATATAAAGTCAATGAAGATCAATTTTATGGGTTGGTGTTAAGTAAATTGATTTCATGGGGTAATATGGTTTCTTATGGAGATTTGAAGGATAATAATGGAAGCTTGCTTTTTCAACCACTTTGTAAGATTGTATGGTTGAATAAAATTCCATTGTCCATATTAGTTCGTAGTAGAAATCAAAAGGAAGGAGAAGAAAGAGATTTGTTTAATAAGAAATACATTTCTCTAATTCAAAACCCAAATGATCTTCATGCTCTTAAGTTTGTTGAAGTTCTTGACAATCGAGTTCAATGTGATGTTCTTGATGTTCAAGAAAAAGGAGTTCAAGTTGATTCTTATGATGAAAAAGTTTTTTGCTCGATTGGAGTTCAAACCGATGATATTTTGTGTTCTTGTGATTCTTTTGAAGGAATGATTCCTTATCGGAAGCCGATGATCCAAGAAAATCAAAAGTATCAAACTCCAAAAGATTTGATTCAAATTCACAATGTTGAAGTTGTGGAAAGTGGGTTTGTTCATGAAATCAAGTCTTCAAGATGCAAAAAGATGAGAAAGAAAAAGAAGAATAAGATCAATCGCAAAAACAAGCGGGTTTACTCACAAAAACCTTCAAATGTTGTGAAGTCGAAATCCGTGAAGCAAATTTGGGTTCCAAAGCAACAATCTCCAAGTGTTGCATTGAATTTGAAGTCAAAATCCAAAAGTGTTGGTGGTTCTTTTGAAGATGTTCTTGGTTTAATGAAGAACACAAAGAATGAGTTGTACTTCATGCATAATGGGTGGTATAATGTTCGATTTGGAGGTTTTCTCATTCCAACAAAAAAACCAAGATCTTCTAAATTTGATTCGTTCATTGAAAACGGAACTTGATTCGTCAAAAAGGTATCTCAAATTCTCAAATGGATTCCAAAACATCCATGATTTTGATTCGTATTTTCCGTTTTTTTCAATTTTTGATCCATTTGCCTCATTGGATCAAATCCGTTTCAACCCCATTGATTGATCCAATTAGTTTTGTTTAGATCAAATCACAAAAATCAAAATGATATTCTATCATTTTTTTACAGTTCATCATAAATGATTTCGTTCACAATTTCTTTCTTGATTCAATTGGTTACTGTTCGCGAATTGTGCCTAAACAATTTTCTAGTCATTTTACTGTTCATCTCGATCCCATTAACCACTTTAATCCAACTTTCAAATTCTTTAATGTTCGTGAATATTATTGAGCCAATGATTCTTTAGATCCGATACCATTGATTGAGCCAAACGGATCCATTTATTTAGTCAATGGTTCCTTGACTTTCGTAATATTGAATGTTCTTCAATTTCAACCTTCACGCTAATTGATTGACATTGATTCTCCATCAAACTGAAATTTCAATTTCCCTTGTTGAAATCGATAGGAAGGGGATGTCGATTTTGAAATAAAATGTCAAGCAGTAGATTCGAATGGTTGAAAGTCGATTTATGTTGTTGTTTGAGTCAACTGATGTGGCTCATCTGTGAATGATTTGGTTATAGTCAAACTGTGGAAAAGTCAAAATTGGATTTCAGGAGATGAATCGGTGAATCGTATGATGAAATCGATAGTTACAAGTTGTTTTGCGGTTGAAAGAGTCGAAATCTAATCTGATTTCAGTTTAATTTCGAATATGGAGGTGTCGATGTTCTTGATGACGAACTCTGTAAGTTTATTGGAGTCGATGGTTGGTACTGAAAATGAAGTACTAAAGATGATATTTTTGGAATCGATTGTAATTGATGTTGATTTTGGAGTCGATTTTGTATTCATTCATATCTACAGGAAAGGGAGAATTGGAGTCGATCGTGGGTTGGATGGTAATCTCGATTGCCAAAATCTGTTAGCTTGGAGTCGAACTCATGGATTGAAACAAATTTCGACTTGTATGATGTTGGTTTGGTTGTTTGGAGTCGAATTTGTTGGAATCGATTGATGTTCGCATCGATGGTTTGGGAACGAAAAGAACTTGGATTTGGTTTTTTTTTTTGGTTTGCAAACGAACTAGGATGGGTTGTTCAGTGACGAAAAGATGTGTTTGTTCTTGATGATCGATAATTTTGATTTGGGAAGAACTGTGTTGATGTATGAAGGCTGTGAAATCGATACTTGACAAACAAAATTTTGATTGTGAACAAATGATCGACTGGGTTGGAAATCAAAGCTTAACTGAGTATAAATCATTCGAAGGGTTCCTGTATGGTCGATTGCTTGGATTGTGAACGAATGATCAAATGGTTGGACTGGAAATAACGAAGATTTTTTCAAAGAACTAAGGCTTTGATTTCGTACGAAGACCGGATGTTGAGTTGCTATTGAACGAACGAAAGATGCAGTTTCATACGAAGGGGAGAGAGAAAATGGGTAGAGATGATTTCGTGTGTTTTGAATTTTGTTTGCTATGATTTAACGAAGGGTTCCAAAAGTTACGAAAATGGCCCTTGAAATTTTGATAGTTTAACACCTTTTACAAGGCTTCGTATGATTGCAGCAACAGTTCGTTAGTTTTGTAAAGAAAAAACAGAATTTTCGAAAATCACCCCTGATCTTACGAAAGAGTGACAGTTTTTTCAACTCTTCGAATGTTTGGTCGTAATCTTCGTATGATTGGAAGACAAAGGGCAGATTTTTCAAAAATAGTGCCCAAGGTTTCGAATGTTTGGCGGTTTGTACCCAAATTCGAAAAAGTACTGTTTTTGCTGAAAATTGAAGAATATCCATTTCAGGTCCCTGTAGTTTGTGCTAATTTATGCTTTATGCCTAGTTTCAGAAATGGGCTAGAGTTTCGCATATTTGGCTGTTTTTTGCGCAATAGGTCCTGCAAGTTTCAGAAAGTGACAACTTTTACCCGGTTTTTGAAAAATCTTGCAACTTTCACTCAAAAAGTCAAAAATTTTCATAAATTGGAAATTTTTTGTCGTTTTGTAGTGATTGTTTTTCTGTGCAAGATTTTTGGTGATTCATTTTTGGTACACATCAAGGGGGAATATCGTGAAGACTATTCCTCGGGCGCTTCTCACCCTTAATGGGTTCTATAATCATTTTTTGATTATAAAAAGGGGGGAATGATGGGTATTCGAAGCTTCTCGGGTTTGTCGAATATTCATTTACGCATTTGAAGACCGGTGTTACTTCGAGGGGGAGTTTGGTCTTGATCGTGCTAGCTCGTTGGAGATTGAAGTCGGACATCCAATCCTAACTTTGATGGGGAGAATGTTAGGGTGCAAAGTCACTCTTGGATGTAGTGTTTTAGGCTTTCCCTTTTGTATGTGTAAATGGGTCGAGTCTTTCCTATAAATAGGAAGTGAGTGACTCCCATTATAAGAAGGAACCATTTTAAGTGTTAGACTAGAGAGATAAACTTTGTACAAACCCATTTGTATATTCTTTCTAGATCTAATATTAGCTTACAAAGATTTATTTACTCCTTGTGTTCTTGATTTTACATGATGATTCACTAGATCTTTCTAATTCCACACATGCCATCGTAATCAACACCACTACACTCTCAACTATAACTCAATCTCCAACTCACGTTGCCGAGCGGCCTCCTGCAACTCCAGCAAGGTCTCGCACCTCTGCGTAGACACATACTGCCTGATATCCCTCTTGAGCATCCTCAGATATCGGGACATCTGAGCCTGCTCCGAAGCAAACTCTAGGCAAAAACTTCGCCCTCTCAGTGAACATCCTGGTGATCTCCGTCACCGACTCTGAATCCTGCTTCAGCTCCAGGAAACCCTAAGCCAACCTCTCCCTCTCAACCCGTGGAACATAACGGGTACTAAACATCTCCCGGAACTGATCCCATGAAACTGCAGCCCTCTTCGCATCCAAATATGACCCCGTGGTCAATCTCCACGAATCCTTTGCCCCGAGCCTCAACATGTTCAGGGCATACCTCACTCTCTGATCAGCAGGGCATGAACACGTGAAGAAACACCCCTCCACGTCTGAAAACCATCTCATAGCAACAATCAGATCCTGAACTCCATCGAAGGTAGGGGGCTTCATATTATCGAAGTCCCGATACTGAAAACCTCTACCGGCTCCTCCCCCTGCCGCTGCTACAGCCGCTATAGCCGTCGCGGCAGCCGTCTCTGTAAGAGCTGCATAACGCTCATCAAAATACTCGACCATGGCAGTCTTGATCAACCCAAACAGTTCTAGCAACTCGGCCCGGAACATAGCAGCAACCTCATCATGCATGCAGGATCTCACGAATTCTAGCATCCAACTCGTCTGTGCTCATCTGACCGATAATCTCGGGTGGTGCTGACCCACCCTGACCGCCTCCTCCTGCTCCCCATCCTGACCCGGATCCACTCCCAGCATGCCTCGTAACCACCATACTAAAATTACCACAAAGCATCAGACGCTTCTCATTAACCCGAGAACCGACTCTCAACCCACCCCTAGGTATTGTGATTTCCTTGATACGCGTATGGGTCCTGTGCTTTCAGTAGTACGGGCCCATACTACTTTCCACACCTACCCATATTTAGATCAAGTATCGCCACAACACCCTAGTGAAGAACAGACATAACAAGCACTCAACCCTCACCCCTAGAGGAACACTAGAAATCTCATACAGAAAGAAACCCTAGGCTAGTAGGCATCATAAATCAGACAACTCTATAATGCAATTCTTGAAGATCCCTAGCCTAGTACTAGCATGCTGTTCTATCATATCTCATAAACAAATAACTTGTATGGTATTTTTGGGTTACTTACTGACTCCGGCTGATCGTACCTCTGCGTCCTCCTTTACATATTTTTGAAAACCCTTTTTAAATTCTCTGTTGAAAACGCTCCTTGATTTGAGACTGGATTCACACGAATGTTCCTCCAATTCACTCAAACCAAGGCTCTGATACCAACTTGTAACACGCTAAAAATTCCAACCAATTTAAACTTTTCAAAAATAACCAAATTTCATAAAGTTATTACAGAAAAGGTTTTCAATACATTTATTATCAAGTTATTTCCCAAAAACCACATCATCAACACATAAAACCGGAGGAGCAGTACGATCATGCCTTTGCCTTGCCACGGTCTCCTAAAGTACCTGAAACATTTAAACCACAACTGTAAGCCCGAAAGCTTAGTGAGATACCCCCAAAATACGAACACCATACAAACATAACCATATCATATAACTGATACAGAACAGCCATGCACTTTGGGTCTACTGTGTGACTGGTCCGCCGCACTAGCCTACAGTCCACCTGGTCCACCCTCCGAGTCTAGCCGTATACATCGAGTCTACAATGTGATTGGACTGCCCATACCGGGCCTTCAATCCACCTGGTCCACTCTCTGAGTCTACATTATGATTGGTCCGCCCGCACCGGGCCTTCAGTCGACCTGGTCCACTCTCCAAGCCTCGGCACGTCTGGTCCGCCCTCTTGGGGCCTACAGCCTATCCGGACCGCTCGTTGGGCCTTCGGGATAACCGGTCCGCCCTGGGTATGTTGGCCTACAACACAAAGTAGGACCCGCCTCAACCCAACCCCAATCCGACAACCATGTGCACATAATCATATAATCATTTAATAATCCACATCCAATCAAACCGATCTAGCAGATCACATAACATAACATCATCCTAACAAGGATACCAACCTAACCGGTCAATAGCATAGCATCATCCTATATACCAGGATACCGACCTTAACCAGGTCTCTAACATATACCATCCTAACTACCAGGATGCAAACATAGCAAAGCAATAACATAACAACAATACCCAGATTACAATCCAATAATGGACCGGCCTTGGTGCCTGAGACCCTATTGATATAGTGAGGATAACTCACCTCGCAACTGCTGACTGAAGAGATAAGATCTCACTGCTCCAACCTCTAACACGAACTTCACCACTGATCAATCACCAAAACATTGAACTCAATAGAAACCAAAATACCCCTGGAAAAAATCTGGTCAACTCAAGACTATCTCTACTTGCCGAGTCATCCCGCTGACTCGTCGAGTCCCTATGCTCTGAAACTCCCATAACACGACTCAACTCGCCGAGTCGCCCCAAGACTCGCCGAGTCCCTCAACTCTGAATCTAATCGCACTCAACACACTGAGTCATCCCTTGACTCACCGATTCACAGCTTAACCAGAAATGGTTAGGACCTTATAACCAGACTCGCCGAGTCCAAGGCTATCTCCAACCAACTCGCCGAGTTGTTCTTCCAACTCGTCGAGTTGCTGCCTATCTTCATGCAACTCACCGAGTGCACCCATGTGACTCGCCAAGTGTCACACCCCGCTAAAACGGAAACGCAAGGTATGACAGCGAATACGGTTTCCTTGAAAATGATAATGATACATCACCATAGCAGAATTTAAAAGTTTACAACCCATAGCTTCAAAAGAAACAAAATACAAGTTTTTCCAAAATAACACTGTTCAAAGAAAACTCCACAAATAACTTCAGCACGATGCAGCATGCTCTATGATGATGAATCTTTATATCCACTTACTAATTATTTCCTGAAAAAGCATGTAAAACGAGCGTCAACTATGAAAATAGTTGGTGAGTTCACAAGTTTATAAAATCGAGCTTGAAATAAGGCTTTTCGTAAATACAAGTACATTGCTTTAATGATAAACAAAGTGGATTGCTATTAATGAATACAAGTTTATTGCTATAACGAGAAACGAGTTTGTATGTGTATGAGCAAACAATGAGTCTCAACCAAACCTATGACTGAAACCCTATCGAGATCTATGCTTATCGTTCCATAGATGAATATGGTATCATGCACTCCAGCAATAGGGTGAGTGAGGAGTTGTCAATTCCTAATAGCACTATCCATAATGACCATTGGCTCAAAGAGTTAATGGTTAGAGATAAGGGAAGGGCCTTAGTACGATAAGTTCTCATGTTCCGTGTTGCATAGACATACATAAAGAAACATAGCAATACAATAGCAATCGTGTTTGATACAAATCAATTTAAATACAACATACAAATAATAGTTTTTCTGAACATGCTTTTCCACCCCAAAACGTAAAACTAAAAATAGGGAGTGCGTGAATACTCACAACGTTTCGACTAGGTACAAGTGGTACTTCGGAAGGCACCAACGTCTTACTACCGGGATCCTACGACATCAAACACACACTAGTGAGTTTCCATGTCGAAATCTAATGCTAATAAACTAAATTCTACATATAGTGAAATGCCAATTTATGTTTTAGTATTTGATTTTATATTAATTGGTTACACTTTTTCTGAAATAATGAAATTTTACAAATCATGCGATTAATTACAACATTGGAATATAAATTTTCCAAATTTTTAAGTCTTTATAACAACATAAATTCACGAAAATAGCATTCAAAGGATAAAAATTCTCAAACTTTTTATTTAACTGATATTACACAATACTAAGCTGGTAAAAATATAACAATGGATTTCCAAGCTGTTTAATTATATTTTATGATTTTTGAGCATTTATTACAATAAAATTTAAATAAATAGAAAACAGTTTTCATAATTACCCAAACTTTTATATTTAACTGTTATTATACATAACTAGGCCGGGAAAAATATAAAAGATATTTTTCAGTGGGTATTTCTATTTTTCCTTGTTTTATTTCTTTAAATAATCATTAATTGAAGAAAAAATATTACACAGTTGAAATAAATTACCAAAAATTTTTGTAACATCATTTACAGTATAAATAACCTGCGACAAAATGCCAAAATTGGTTTTCATGTAACATAATCCGGTTTTGGGCATTTATGTGTATTTAAGTGTAATTAACTTTAGACATTAAGAGAAAAATAGTTTACAGTGGAGAAAAATCCTCAAAATATTTATGTAACCTCCTACTGTACAGCATGATGTTCTGGTAAACTTTCATGAATTTTGGATGATCAGAACTATTTTTCCTATTTTTAAACCATTATAATTACCAAAAATTAGGAAAAATAGCAAGGCATGATGAAAAATGTTGAAATTATTTTTCTAAGTCATCCATCACAGGTGAGGTATGCAAAAATTGTTAGATAAAATTTTCACACTCTCCAAAGTGGTTTTGTGATTTACTATATCCTAACAAAATGAAAATTGTAAGTCATAGCAAACAGCAACAAAAATTGATGAAATTTAGTGAGCGGTCATTATCCATCATAAGGGTCATTCATGAATTTGTTCCGGATTTATTGACCTCTGGAAGTATTTTATGTGATTTATGCCCTTGGTTTCTAGCAATAATTTTAATAAATCAAAGAAAAAATAAAAGCTTTTGGTATTTTACAGATTATCACATGCATGTGGGGTATTGAACCCAAAAAAATTAAGAAATGTTGCATGCAATGGTGCATGAGATGTAAATGTGGCTGAAGTTCATGAATTTGTGTAGCCCATTCAGTGGGGTTTTAAGCTACGAAATTCCAACCATCATTCATTGGATATGTTAAGTTTCTAAAGTACTTTTCCCCAGATTTATGGTTGGGTTTAAGGCCATTGATCATGCAAGACAAAAATGGTGATCATAGAAAAAGAGCTGTTTGCGCAACCATTTTGTAAAAATTGCCAAAAATCGGATATTTAATATTTTACAGTGAGACCAGTTGGGTTTAAAAGTTAACTCATGGAACTAACCAATACAAAAAGAATATCATGATTTGGTTAAGTAATGACCTAGATATGGTCGTTCAAAGCTGAATAAAGTAATCTGGCAGATTACATGTTTGCTTTGAGTGCATTCTTAGGACATTTTGACAAGAACATCATGCATGCCTTTGTTAAGGTCCGATTTATAGCACATGCATGGAGTGAATGAACATTCAAGATATAATAGAAATGGTTTAAATGCTTTTGATCGTGCAAGAACACAAAAGAAATGGAGAAGAAGATGTAATACTTGTTTTTGAAGTCACATGAACATATGTGCATCATTTTCACTCCTTGCATGGGTTTGATCCCGGATTTTCACCATTTCAAACACATGCATTGTGTTATGGTGAGAATCTACAAACCACAAGGGAAAAATAAAGATTTCTAGCCATGGAAAGGCATGGAATCCGAAAAGAAGAGAAAACTAAGAAGAAGAGGAAGTAGAATCATGAAACTATGGGAGAAGATGTTGTTGTTTACCTTGGTTTGATCTTGAGGGAAGTAAGAACACTTCAAGGTCTTCTAAATCTCGAAATTTTGGCAGAGGAAAGGAGGATTTTCGTGAGTTAGAGAGAGAGAGGAAGAGAGTTTGTGTGTTAGGAGGGTGGAGTGTGAGAGAGTGAAGAGAGAAGAGGTAGTGTGAAAGATAAGACAATGATTGAGTTTTGGGAATAGAGAGCATGGGGAGAGGGGAGATGGCCGGATTTTTGAGTGGATTAATAGCCATCTCTCTCCAAAAATTCAAATTTATAAATTCCCTCTTCATTTTTATAAAACCCAAGAATTCTTATAAAAATTCTTCTTTATGTAGTTCTTTATTTATTTAAAAATCTTTGTGTTTTAACTTAAAAATCATGATTAATGTATAATAATTTAAAATTCTATTTCATTGATATAATCCATAATTTGATTAATAAAAATTTGATATTAGGAAGTTTATAGCCAAATTTTATAAAGTTTTTAAGCTTTAAGATTTATAAATTTGGATTTTGGGGTCTTTAGGGTTTTTGGAATATTGTTTGATATTCATCATCATAATGAAGTATAATTAGAATATTTTAATTTATTTTTAGGGTTTTATACTCTTTTTCAATTATAGCAAAGCTTGAAAGTTTCATCCAAATTATAGCATTGGCATTTCCTATTGTAGTTAGGCAACTTACTAGAATCGTAAGTGTCAAGTATATTAGTCCTAGGTCTTAGATAGATCCTAGTTAATGCAAGATTTTGACCTAATTTATACTACTAGGCCATGGCATGATGTGCATGAATGGTTATTATAAAGATGCATGAGTCCGAGAATGACCTGAATTGACAGTTGTCACAATATCCCCCACTTAAAAAGAATTTCGTCCCGCAATTCATTCTATGTCATCGCTTGTCATCGCATGGGAAAAGTTGTGGATACTTTTCCTTCATGAAGTCCTCACGCTCCCAGGTGTACTCCGGCCTGCGTTTTGAGTTCCGTCGAACTTTCACAATCGGGATCTTACTCCGCTTAAGTTGTTTTACCTCCCTGTCAAGGATTTCTATCGGTTCCTCAATGAAGTTTAGCTTATCATTGATCATAATTTCCTCCAGGGGTACTATAAATGCTTCGTCGGCTAGACATTTCTTAAGGTTGGAGACGTGGAATGTGTCATGAATGGCGCTTAACTCTTGGGGCAACTGGAGTTTATAAGCTACCGGACCAATCCTTACAATGACTTTAAAGGGTCCAACATATCTCGGGCTTAGTTTTCCTTTCTTACCAAAACGCACAAGCCCGTTCCAAGGCGACACTTTTAAAAGTACCTTGTCTCCTACTTGGAATTCTAATGGTTTACGACGATTATCCGCATAAATTTTCTGACGATCTCTAGCCACTTTAAGCCTATCCTTGATGATAGCAATTTTGTCAGATGTTTCCTGGATAAGTTCGAGTCTAGTTAACTGTCTGTCTCCGATTTCTGTCCAGCATAAGGGCGAACGACACTTGCGTCCATACAATGCTTCATATGGAGCACATTGGATACTCGTGTGGTAACTGTTATTGTAGGAAAACTCAATTAGAGGAAAATGAGTATCCCAATTTCCTTTGAACTCAATGACACACGCTCGTAGCATGTCTTCCAATGTTTGTATTGTTCTCTCTGTTTGCCCATGTGTTTGAGGGTGGTAAGCTGTGCTCAAATCTATCTTGGTTCCTAGTGCCTTCTGTAACATCCACTAAAATCGAGATGTGAAACGACTATCTATATCAGAAATGATAGATAGGGGTACACCATGCAGAGAAACAATTTTGTCGATGTAGATTTGGGCCAATTTTTCCATCTTGAAATCTTCCCGAATGGGGAGAAAGTGAGCAGATTTCGTCAGTCGATCCACTATGACCCAAATTGAGTCGTGACCTTTAGCAGTTCTAGGAAGTTTGGTAACGAAATCCATAGATATTTGCTCCCATTTCCATTGGGGAATTTCAGGTTGTTGCAACAACCCGGATGGTTTTTGATGTTCAACTTTGACTATTGAGCATGTTAAACACTTCCCAACATACAAGGCAATATCCTTTTTCATTCCAGGCCACCAATAGAACTTTTTAAGATCCTTGTACATCTTATCCGCTCCAGGGTGGATTGAGTACTTAGATCGATGAGACTCCTCTAGTACCATGTCTCTCAGATTGTTAACCCTTGGAATCCAGACCATGTCCTTAAAATAACGAACTCCATCAGGTTTGGTTTCAAATCTCTCTTCCAAACCATGTAAAGTCTCGCCAGGAAGATTTTCCTTGCATAACGCTTTCTCCTGGGCATCAATGATTTGAGATTTCAAGCTTGTCTGAATTACCATTCCCAAAGCTCTCACAAGGGAAGGTTTCACTCTTTCTTTCCTACTAAGAGCGTTGGCTACTACGTTAGCCTTTCCTGGGTGATATCGTATCTCACAATTATAATCACTAAATAACTCTACCCATCTTCTCTGCCGCATGTTCCGTACAAATAATGCCTCCATATCTTAAGAGCAAAAACTATTGCTCCTAGTTCAAGATCATGGGTGGTATAATTCTTCTCGTGCGGTTTGAGTTGTCTGGAAGCATACGCAATGACCTTATCTTTTTCCATTAACACACATCCTAATCCTTGACCAGACGCATCACAATACACCAAAAGTTCTTTGATCCTTCTGGTAAAGCCAGAATTGGTGCATTGCACAGCTTGTTTTTCAGGATTTGAAACGCCTCTTCGTGTTTCTCTTCCCAGAGAAATTTTCTGTCCTTTTGGGTTAAAGATGTTAATGGTTGGTCAATCCTAGAGAAATTCTCAATGAAGCGTCTATAGTACCCAGCTAATCCTAGGAACTGTCGTATTTATGTCGGGGTTTTGGGGGCTTCCCATTTCTTGATTGCCTCAATCTTAGCTGGATCTACATGAATTCCTCTTTCGCCGATCACATGACCAAGAAATTGTACTTCCCGAATCCAAAATTCACACTTAGTGAACTTGGCATACAATTTCTGCTCCTTCAACATCTCCAACACTAGCTTCATATGTCTATTGTGATCTTCTTTGGTTTGCGAGTAAACAAGTATGTCATCGATAAATACAATTACAAACTTGTCTAGGTATGGTCTACAGACCTTATTCATCAAATCCATGAATACAGCGGGTGCGTTCGTTAGTCCAAAAGGCATGATTAAGAACTCATAATGTCCATAATGGGTTCTAAATGTTGTTTTGTGAATGTCCCCTTTGTGAATTCTTAGATGATGATACCCTGACCGAAGGTCGATTTTTGAGAAGTAAGAAGCGCCCTGCAACTGATCGAACAAGTCATCTATTCTAGGGAGGGGATATCGATTCTTGATTGTCATCTTGTTCAGTTCTCTGTAATCAATGCACATTCAGAACGACCCATCTTTCTTTTTGACGAATAAAAATGGGGCTCCCCACAGTGAAGAACTTGGTCGGATAAACCCTTTGTCTAGAAGTTCTTGAAGTTGTCCGGATAGTTCTTGCATCTTGGATGGTGCAAGGCAATAGGGTGCTTTTGCTACCGGTTCCGCTCCGGGAATTAAGTCTATCCGAAATTCGACCTGCCTGTGAGGGGGTAGACCGAGCAATTCCTGCGGAAACACCTCGGGATAGTTTTGAACCACTGGAATCTCCTTGAGTTGTTTAGCTTCAGGTTCTCTTTCTAGCACGTGGGCCATGAATGCAATACATTTCTTTTTCAGGTACTTGTGAACCTTCACGCTTGATACTATGTTTAAACTTCTTCCTGGCTTCTCACCGTGTATGATAAGGGTTTCTCCATTAGGGAGAGGCACTCTAATGACTTTCTCGTAATAACCAATGTCCGCTCTATTTTTGCATAACCAATCCATCCCTACTATCACATCAAAACTACCTAGCTCTAAAGGAATTAGGTCAATGCTAAAGAGTTTATCAGCTAAATTTAGAGTACAACCAGGAATTATATCATCAGCCCTAATTTCATACCCATCAGCAAGTTCAATAACATAAGCATTCCTCATCTTTCTCGATTTAAAGCCAATTAACGGTCTAAATGCTAAAGAAACAAAACTCCTATCTGCTCCCACATCGAATATTACTGATGCAAAATCGTTGTTCAGGAGAAACTTACCTGTTATCACTTCAGGGTTCTGACGAGCTTCTTCTGCACTAATCACAAAGGCTACACCTCTTGGCCATCCAACTTGATTTCCTTGAAAGTTTTGCCTGGCTTGGCCTTGTCCATTGTTACCAGGTCCATTGTGCAGTTTGGGACATGCTCTACGGAGATGATCAGTACTCCCGCACTCGTAACATGTCCTTTTTCCCTCCTTATTCACCTTACAATACTTCGAGTAATGGCCTGTTTGCTTACAGTTTTGGCACACTGGGCAAGCTCCCTTGTGATGGAAGTTACACTTATTGCACTTCGGAAGCGGCCCTGAGTACTGCTTTGGCTCCTGCACTTCCTGTTCTTGAGTTTTCACTGGTTCTTGCTCCTAGGCTCTTACCATAAAGTTTCTTGAGACTTTCTGCTTCCTCCCTGACTTGCCTCTATACTTCTTCTCTCCCTGATCTGCTGGCTTCCTCTTGCTACTAGAGCTTTCCTTTGTTGATGCTCCCATCCTTATCACATCATTGGTTAGTCGATTTGCTAGACTTACTGCACTTTGAATGGTAGTTGGGTTTGCTGAGGTAACCATTCCCCGAATCTCTGGTGCCAGACCCCAGATGTAACGATCTATCCGTTTCTCCTCAGGAGTAACCATGTGAGGTACCAGTTTTGCTAGTTCATGAAATCGGACTGTGTACTTCTCTATTTGTGTTCCAATCATAGAATGGTTCCAGAATTTAGATTCAAGCTTCTGAAGTTCATCCTTGGGACAATACTCTTCTATCAACAGCTTCTTTAGGTCTTCCCAAGTTAGTTGATATGCCGCTATACGGCGTCGGGTTTGCACTAGAGTATTCCACCAGGTTATTGCCTTATCTTGGAATAGGCAAGATGCATACTCAACTTTGTTGCGCTCGAGGCATTTGCTAATGTGAAGGACCGACTCCATGTTGTCAATCCATTTCAGCAACCCGACCGCACCTTCCTGTCCATGGAACTCCTTAGGTTTACAGGCCATAAAGAACTTGTAGTTGCATTCTCTTTCACTGTTTCCCCGATTTCCTCCACTACTTCCTTGGTTAGCATTAAGTCCTGTAGTTACTTGAGTAACAATGTTTGGGATTGCTTCCATGAGTTGTTGTGCTACAATTTGAGCAACATCGGGTGTTTCGTTCTGTGGGCACCCGCGATTAGGCCTTCCTGACATGGTTCTATTACACAGGAGAAGAAATACGTATAAATACATAAAATAATGTATAATATTTAGTTCACTACTATTTTGAAAACCGTAAGTGTTGTCAAATTATTGGTTTGCATTAATACTAGACATATATTTTTTAGAAAGAAAAGAAAAGAGAAATCTCTTTATTCGACCATTTACCAAATAAATTCTAGGGTTTGACCTCATAGTAAAAGTTTTCAAACATAAAATAAAATTCTTCATTACCATTTGACATTGTCTTAAAAACCAAACCTATACATCAAATCCCAAATAAAGTTTCAAATGTTATTCCCAAAAGACACCCAACATGGGTTTTCATTTCATGACAAAATAAAATAAAATACTGAAATCAGAACCAAACACTAATCGCTATCCCAACAAGAAACATCAACACCACAATCAGTAATAGCCCAACAAGCACATAATATGCGGTCATCGCATGACATGCCACTCGTCTAGCAGTACTAGCAGTGTCAGCAGTCTCCATCGAATGCTGAAACAGGATTTCCATTCCTGTCAAGACTTCATCCAAAACTTCCCGATGCCCAGCTATCACAGCGAGACTGTGACGTAGGCCCGCTGCTATCGACTGCAATCTCCGGGACTCCTCCAGGGTCATACCTGGCTGTCTGACAGGTATCCCTATGACTTGCTGTGGTGAGGGTGCTCTCGGTCCTGCATCGCTAGGTCCTACCCCGCTAGGTCCTGCCGTGCCATGTCCTGCTGTGCTGGTGGGTATCCTTCCTGGAATGGGAACACTCTTCCTCGCCGTCCTCCGAATGCGAAGTCCATAAACTGGTGGCTGTGGCAACACTGATGTAGGTGATGCCTCGCGTCGTTGACTCGGGGCGTTGTCATTGTTGATCTCCACCGAGTTCCCTGTATCTTCCGTATCCTCTGATGGGTCTTCTTCTACCGAGGCGGGGGGATTACGTCGAGGGATAACAGTGACGTAGCCGGACTCATCGGCTGAGGCGGCAGCATGGGAAGATGACGATGTTCACATAGTGGACTGAGACATAATTTCAATGAGATATGAAATAAATAACAATGTATACCTATAATATGCAATGCTTACACACACCAAAATTAACCTTTTTGAATTTTTGAAATAAAGCTTTCTCAAATATTTTTGTTGAACATATTCCCATTATAATTAGCTCAAGCTTTGTATAAATCTTTCCTTAATTAAACATATGTGATTAGGCTATGTTTAATCGAGGTCCAATGATACAACTCCCGACCTAATTATACTAGTAATATGTTTGATGTAAAAAGAATTTCTTTGTAAGTTTTAGTTATGGGTTGTGTTTTCTTAAAGAAAAACCGATGTTCTCTATAACTTTAGCTCTGATACCACTTCTGTCACACCCCGCTAAAGCGGAAACGCAAGGTATGACAACAAATACGGTTTCATTGCAAAAGATAATGATACATCACCATAGCAGAATTTAAAAGTTTACAACCCATAGCTTCAAAAGAAACAAAATACAAGTTTTTCCAAAATAACACTGTTCAAAGAAAACTCCACAAATAACTTCAACACGATGCAGCATGCTCTATGATGATGAATCTTTATATCCACTTACTAATTATTTCCTGAAAAAGCATGTAAAACGAGCGTCAACTATGAAAATAGTTGGTGAGTTCACAAGTTTATAAAATCGAGCTTGAAATAAGGCTTTTCGTAAATACAAGTACATTGCTTTAATGATAAACAAAGTGGATTGCTATTAATGAATACAAGTTTATTGCTATAACGAGAAACGAGTTTGTATGTGTATGAGCAAACAATGAGTCTCAACCAAACCTATGACTGAAACCCTATCGAGATCTATGCTTATCGTTCCATAGATGAATATGGTATCATGCACTCCAGCAATAGGGTGAGTGAGGAGTTGTCAATTCCTAATAGCACTATCCATAATGACCATTGGCTCAAAGAGTTAATGGTTAGAGATAAGGGAAGGGCCTTAGTACGATAAGTTCTCATGTTCCGTGTTGCATAGACATACATAAAGAAACATAGCAATACAATAGCAATCGTGTTTGATACAAATCAATTTAAATACAACATACAAATAATAGTTTTTCTGAACATGCTTTTCCACCCCAAAACGTAAAACTAAAAATAGGGAGTGCGTGAATACTCACAACGTTTCGACTAGGTACAAGTGGTACTTCGGAAGGCACCAACGTCTTACTACCGGGATCCTACGACATCAAACACACACTAGTGAGTTTCCATGTCGAAATCTAATGCTCATATACTAAATTCTACATATAGTGAAATGCCAATTTATGTTCTAGTATTTGATTTATATTAATTGGTTGCACTTTTTCTGAAATAATGAAATTTTACAAATCGTGCGATTAATTACAACATTGGAATATAAATTTTCCAAATTTTTAAGTCTTTACAACAACATAAATTCACGAAAATAGCATTCAAAGGATAAAAATTCTCAAACTTTTTATTTAACTGATATTACACAATACTAAGCTGGTAAAAATATAAAAATGGATTTCCAAGCTGTTTAATTATATTTTATGATTTTTGAGCATTTATTCCAATAAAATTTAAATAAATAGAAAACAGTTTCCATAATTACCCAAACTTTTTATTTAACTGTTATTATACATAGCTAGGCTGGGAAAAATATAAAATGTATTTTTTAGTGGGTATTTCTATTTTTCCTTGTTTTATTCCTTTAAATAATCATTAATTGAAGAAATAATATTAAACAGTTAAAATAAATTACCAAAACTTTTTGTAACATCATTTACAGTATGAATAACCTGAGAAAAATGCCAAAAGTGGTTTTCATATTACATAATCCGGTTTTGGGCATTTATGTGTATTTAAGTGTAATTAACTTTAGAAATTAAGAGAAAAATAGTTTACAGTGGAGAAAAATCCTCAAAATTTTTATGTAACCTCCTACTTTACAATAGGATTGGTAAATTGTAATGAATTTTTGATAATCAGAACTATTTTTCCTATTTGTAAACCATTATAATTACCAAAAATTGGGAAAAATAGCAAGGCATGATGAAAAATGTTGAAATTATTTTTCTAAGTGATCCATCACAGGTGAGGTATGCGACAATTGTTAGATAAAATTTTCACACTCTCCAAAGTGGTTTTGTGATTTACTATATCCTAACAAAAAGAAAATTGGAAGTCATAGCAAACAGCAACAAAAATTGATGAAATTTAGTGAGCGGTCATTATCCATCATAAGGGTCATTCATGAATTTGTTCCGGATTTATTGACCTCTGGAAGTATTTTATATGATTTATGCCCTTGGTTTCTAGCAATAATTTTAATAAATCAAAGAAAAAATAAAAGCTTTTGGTATTTTACAGATTATCACATGCATGTGGGGGCTTTCAAAAGGAAAGATGTTCAAAATTTATTCAGAAGGGAAATAGGGGGTATTGAACCCAAACAAATTAAGAAATGTTGCATGCAATGGTGCATGAGATGTAAATGTGGCTGAAGTTCATGAATTTGTGTAGCCCATTCAGTAGGGTTTTAAGCCACGAAATTTCAACCATCATTCACTGGATATGTTAAGTTTCTAAAGTACTTTTCCCCAGATTTATGGTTGGGTTTAAGGCCATTGATCATGCAAGGCAAAAATGGTGATCATAGAAAAACAGCTGTTTGCGCAACCATTTTGTAAAAATTGCCAAAAATCGAATATTTAATATTTTACAGTGAGACCAGTTGGGTTTAAAAGTTAACTCATGGAACTATGCAATACAAAAAGAATATCATGATTTGGTGAAGTAATGACCGAGATATGGTCGTTCAAAGCTGAATAAAGTAATCTGGCAGATTGCATGTTTGCTTTGAGTGCATTCTTAGGACATTTTGATAAGAACATCATGCATGCCTTTGTTAAGGTCCGATTTCTAGCACAGGCATGGAGTGAATGAGCATTCAAGATGTACTAGAAATGGTTTAAATGCTTTTGATCATGCAAGAACACAAAAGAAATGGAGAAGAAGATGTAATACTTGTTTTTGAAGTCACATGAACATATGTGCATCATTTTCACTCCTTGCATAGGTTTGATCCCGGATTTTCACCATTCCAAACACATGCATTGTGTTATGGTGAGAATCTACAAACCACAAGGGAAAAATAAAGATTTCTAGCCATGGAAAGGCATAGAATCCGAAAAGAAGAGAAAACTAAGAAGAAGAGGAAGTAGAATCATGAAACTATGGGAGAAGATTTTGTTGTTTACCTTGGTTTTGATCTTGAGGGAAGTAAGAACACTTCAAGGTCTTCTAAATCTGGAAATTTTGGCAGAGGAAAGGAGGATTTTCGTGAGTTAGAGAGAGAGAGGAAGAGAGTTTGTGTGTTAGGAGGGTGGAGTGTGAGAGAGTGAAGAGAGAAGAGATAGTGTGAAAGATAAGACTTAATGATTGAGTTTTGGGAAGAGAGAGCATGGGGAGAGGGGAGACGGCCGGATTTTTGAGTGGATTAATTGCCCTCTCTCTCCAAAAATTCAAGTTTATAAATTCCCTCTTCATTTTTATAAAACCCAAGAATTTTTATAAAAATTCTTCTTTATGTAGTTCTTGATTTATTTAAAAATCTTTGTTTTTAACTTAAAAATTATGATTAATGTATAATAATTTAAAATTCTATTTCATTGATATAATCCATAATTTGATTAATAAAAATTTGATATTAGGAAGTTTATAGCCAAATTTTATAAAGTTTTTAAGCTTTAAGATTTATAAATTTGGATTTTGGGGTCTTTAGGGTTTTTGGAATATTGTTTGATATTCATCATCATAATGAAGTATAATTAGAATATTTTAATTTATTTTTAGGGTTTTATACTCTTTTTCAATTATAACAAAGCTTGAAAGTTTCATCCAAATTATAGCATTGGCATTTCCTATTGTATTTAGGCAGCTTACTAGAATCGTAAGTGTCAAGTATATTAGTCCTAGGTCTTAGATAGATCTTAGTTAATGCAAGATTTTGACCTAATTTATACTACTAGGCCATGGCATAATGTGCATGAATGGTTATTATAAAGATGCATGAGTCCGAGAATGACCTAAATTGACAGTTGTCACACCAAGTACCACTAGCTCTTAACCCATACAGAGGCTTTCCAATCCATGCAGGGTCTCTAATCCATAGATCTACTCTTATACAAACCATCTATCACGTAAAGTGGCAAACTTTACGTGAATCCAAGGAGATCTAAGCATAATACACTCTAGGGCTAGGGTTTGGGACTAAAAGGCTTCATCAATAGCTCTTCAACAGGGCCTTTATGCTCTTTTGGATCATCACTACTCTAGATATGAGGTAGAAACCTCAGATAAAACCACCAAACTCAAGATAAAACTAGATATACTCCCAAAAATCCCATAAATGATAGATCTAGATGGATAACAGCTCAAGCAATGAATCATTACCTCAAAAAGAAGACTCCAACAGAAGAATAAGCCAAAACCTTCTAAAGCCCCTTGCTCCAAGCCTTTTAATCTTCAAAGATCTCATCAAAAAACACTCCTTCAAGATCTAAATGCTCTCTAATTCTCTCACACACTAATATTAGGGTTTTTGGACTTCAAGGGAGAGTAAAGAGGCTATGGAGTGGGTATCATGTTCTTTATATACGACTCAACCCCTGGGATTAGGGTTTTCTCCACACAACACCAACTCGCTGAGTCCAGCCACCGACTCACCGAGTTGGCCCCTTAACACGCGACTAGAATCGCGACCCTACTTGCCGAATCTACCCATGGACTCACCGAGTTAACCAATCACATTTTCACTTTGAATCCTGAACTTGCACTCCTGAACTCGGGATGTTACAAAAATCCCACAAACACTCAATTAGAAACTGATCTTTATACTTAGGGTAAAATGACCATTTTACCCCCAACCAAGTCAAGTACGAGTCAAAGTCAACTTCCAGTTGACCCGACTCGCCGAGTTGGCTTGCCAACTCGTCGAGTCCATATCTAGTCGATTGCCCTTACATCCGTCTCTACTCGACAGTTAGGTATTGACTCGATGAGTTCACTTCCTAACTGAATACTCAATGGTCCTTCATCCAACTCGCCGAGTTGTATGAAAAACTCGTTGAGTTAAGCTTCATCCGATGAACACGTCCTGTCCTCGACTCGCCGAGTTGATGAACAACTCGTTGAGTTCCATGAAGATTGCCTTGGGCCCGCCGAGTATGGGCATTGACTCGCCGAGTCCCTCCATTAATGAGTCCAGCTTCCGACTCACTGAGTCCACCTATGGCTCACTGCTCTACACGCATAATCAAAAAGGAGAAAAATCAGGGACTCGCGACTAGACTCGCCGAGTCCGAAGAACAACTCGTCGAATCGTATACATGCAATCTCTCTACACTCGATTCCGCTTGAATCTAGTGCATTCCATTCATAGATCTAGGTTCCTAGGAATCGATTAACACGTAAAGTTTCCAACTTTACGTGTATATAATTACCAATGGGGATTCTAGGGCTCAAAACACACTAGAAGGGGTAGATCTAGGACTTTCATGTAATATGGCCCCATAAAAGTATTAGATCTAGGCTTCTGGAACTCGAACATAGCCAGATCTAGCAGCTATTCAACCCATTAAGATCCATATACTACTAACAAGCTTGGAAATGGTCCAAAGATAGCTTTATGGTGTTCTAATGGGGATTTGAGCATAAAAACATAATAGATCCGAATTGTACCTCAAAGAACTCTGAATTAGGTACTAGATCCTTGCTCTTCACCTTCTCTTTTCGTCTTTCCTTCCTTCTCTTCTTCAATCTTCAAGGAACAAGCACAAGAACACTTCAAATCACAAGGAAAGGGTTAGGGTTTAGTATATGATTCTCTGAGGGTGAAGGAGGCTAACTTGGGGCGTATAAGGGGGTTTAAATAGGGTGCAAACCCATGAAATTAGGGTTTCTTCCAGACTGATGGACTCGCCGAGTCGCCAACTTAAACGTGCTCAAAATCCCGTCCCTACTCGGTGAGTCTAGCCTACGACTCGCCGAGTCCAAGGGTAAAAATGTAAAGTACTTAGATAATTCATATATACTAGGAACCAGGTGCTACAAATCTCCCCCGCTTATTTTAGACTTCGTCCTCGAAGTCTGTTGCTCGATCCTGAAACAGCTCAGGGTAATGCTCCATCATTTCCTTCACCGGCTCCCAAGTCCACTTTGAACCCTTCCTGTGCTGCCATTACACCTTCACAAGTTCCACCCTCTTGTTCCTCAGATCCCTTGACTTCCGGTCGAGGATTTCCACTGGTCGCTCAAGGTAATTTAGGCTGCCATCGACCTGAATATCCTCTAGGGGTACCACCACCGAGTCGTCAACCAGACACTTTCGCAACTGAGAAACATGGAAAATGTTGTGGATCTGATTGAGTTCGGCTGGCAGATCCAGCCTATACGCCACCTTGCCCACCCGGGCCAGAACCCTGAAAGGTCCAATGTATCTGGGGCCCAACTTGCCCCGTTTCCTGAATCGGATGACGCCTTTCCATGGTGACACCTTCAGGAGAACCATATCCCGGACCTGGAATTCCAGGTCTGATCGGTGCTTGTCGGCGTAACTCTTCTGCCGACTCTAAGCAGTCTGAAGCCTGCTCCGAACCTGTTGAATCCTCTCGGTCATCTTGAGCACCACTTCGGTGCTCCCCATGACCCTCTGGCCTACCTCACCCCAACATATCGGTGTCCTGCACCTCCTTCCATATAACATTTCGAAAGGAGGACGGTCAATACTCGTATTGTAGCTGTTGTTGTATGAGAACTCAGCCAAAGGAAGATAGGTATCCCAACTACCACCGAAGTCTAATACGCAGGCCCGCAATATATCCTCCAGAGTCTGGATGGTCCTCTCACTCTGACCATCTGTCTACGGGTGAAAAGTACTGCAAAAATGTAGACGAGTACCCAGCTCGTCATGGAACTTCTTCCAAAACCTGGAAGTAAACCATACATCTCTGTCCGAAATCACCGTAACTGGCACTCCGTGTCGCGCGACCACCTCCCTGATATAGATATCGGCCAACTTCTCGGCCGAGATGCTCTCCTGAATCGGGATAAAGTGGGCACTCTTTGTCAATCGATCGACGATGACCCATATCGAATCCACTCCCCGTGCGGTCATGGGAAGCTTGGTGATAAAATCCATCGTGATGTCTTCCCATTTCCATAGCGAAATATCCAACGGCTGCATCTTGTCGTGCGGCCTCTGATGCTCGGCCTTGAACTTCCTGCAGGTCAAGCACCGCTCCAAGTACCATGCCACATCCCACTTCATGCAGGGCCACCAATAGTCTAGACGAAGATACCTATACATCTTCGTCGCCCCGGGATGAACGGAGAACCGGGATTTGTGCGCCTCCTCCATCAGAACCTGACGCACACCTCCATGATAAGGGACCCACACCCTACGGTGAAGAGTCAACAACCCTAGGCTATCATAGTCGAGGGAGGAAACCTGCCCCACAATCCGCTCACTCTTCCGATGCTCCTCCTTCATAGCCTCCTGCTGGGCCTCTCGAATCCGCTCCAGAAGCGGAGTAACCACTATCATCCTCAGGCAGATATCTTGGATCGGCACTGCCTTGCGTCTAAGCGTGTCAACCACCACATTGGCTTTCCCCGGACGGTAAAGGATCTCACAATCATAATCCTTCACCACGTCGAGCCACCGACGCTGCCTCATGTTCAAATTCGGATGGTCCATAAGATACCTCAGGCTCTTGTGGTCCGTGTAAATGGTACAACGAACCCCATAGAGGTAATGATGCCAAATCTTGAGGGCGAACACAACAACCCCCAGCTCCAAATCATGCGTCGGGTAGTTCGTCTCGTGAGGCTTCAGCTGCCTCGAAGCGTAAGCAATAACGTGCCCTCTCTGCATCAACACTGCGCCCAAACCTGAGATGGACGCATCACAATACACAACAAAATCCCCCATGCCCTCTGGCAGGGCTAAGATTGGTACCCTGGACAATCTCTGTCTCAATGTCTCGAATGTGGCCTGCTGCTCGGGCCCCCAACGAAAAACCATGACTTTCCTCGTCAGCCTGGTCAGAGGTACGGCTATCTTGGAGAAGTCCTGAATAAATCTCCAATAGTAGCCTGCCAATCCAAGGAAGCTCCAAATATCGGATGGAGACCTCGGGACCTCCCATCTCATCACGGCCGCCACCTTGGTCGGATCCATTGATATCCTGTCCTGGTTGACAAGGTGCCCCAGAAACTGCACCTCGTGCAACCAGAACTCACACTTGGAGAACTTAGCATATAAGCTCTCCCTCCTCAAGGTACTCAGAACCTTACGCATGTGCTCCTCATGCTGCTCTCGCATCTTGGAATAAACCAAGATATCGTAAATGAAAACAATCACAGACTAATCCAACATCGGCCAGCACATGCGATTCATGAGATGCATGAACACAGCAGGAGGATTGGTGAGCCCGAAAGGCATCACCACCAACTCGTAATGACCATAGCGTGTACGAAAAGCAGTTTTCTGCACATCCTCCTCTCTGACCCTCATCTGATGATACCCTGATCGCAAATCAATCTTGGAGAACCAAGATGCTCCCTGAAGCTGGTCGAAGAGGTCATCGATCCTCGGGAGTGGGTAACGGTTCTTCACCGTTGCCTTGTTCAGCTCCCGGTAGTCTATACACATTCGATGCGACCCGTCCTTCATCTTCACAAACAGAATCGGGGCTCCCCAGGGTGAACTGCTCGGTCTAATGAATCCCTTGTCTAACAGCTCCTGCAGCTGTGTAAACAATTCCTGCATCTCAGGAGGAGCCAACTGATACGACACCTTGGCTATCGGAGCCGCGCTAGGGACTAGGTCGATCCCAAACTCCACCTGCCTCTCCGAAGGTATCCCAGGCAACTCCTTGGGGAATACATCCATAAACTCCCGCACCACGGGTACATCACCCACTGTCGCCTTACCCGCCTCCCGGGTGTCCACAACATACGTGATATACCCTACGCAACCATGCTGAAGGTAGCGCCTAGCTCTCGCTGCCGAACATACAGCTGGTCCTCGTTGTGGCCTCTCGCCCTGAACTACCAACTCTCCCTCACTTGGGGTCCTGATCCGTACCAGTTGATGTGCACAATCTATCACTGCCCCATTGGGGCTCAGCCAATCCATGCTTATAATAACCTTGTTCCCCCGCAACGGTATAGGAACCAAGTCTACCAGGTAACGTTCCTCGAATAGCCTCAAGACACAATCTCGGTAGACCTCTGATGCTTGCACTGATCGGTCGTTTTCAATCATGACCTCTAAAGGGCAGTCCAACATTCCCGAAGACTCAGGAAACTTCTTGCTAAGCGTAAGACAGACAAATGATCAGGTAGCACCCGAGTCAAACAATACCTGAACTGGGATACCGTTCACATGGAACGATCCTAAACACATATACACGTGGAACATATCAATATCATAACATCATACCAACTAAATCAAAGGGAATGAATCATACCTGTCACCACATCGGGTGCAGAACGTGCCTCCTCGGCTGTCAGCTGAAATGCTCGGCTCTGAACCGCTAGAGCCTCCAACTTGACCTTCCGGCCATCCGCAACCCATGTTGTTGCTGACGCTGGCGCCACTGCCGACGCTACTGCTGCTGTCAACCTGGGACAATTGGCCATTTTACGGCCCCTCTGATTGCAATGGAAGCAAATCAGGTCTGATGTCTGAATCGCAGAAGCAGGGGCAGTACAATCTCTTCCAAAATGCCCAACCTTGCCGCACTTATATCAGCCTAAACCCGGCCTAGGGCGACAAACTCCCTCATGTGCCCGACCACATTTCCCACAGCAGTCCCACCTCGTCTGGCCTTTCGGCCTACCATCGGGTCCCTTGGGCTTCTTTCCCGAAGCTCCCATCGCCTGCCCCTCAGCGGCCTTCCACTTCCGTATGTGCTCCATATCAATCTCTCTCTCCCTAGCCCTGGCAATCATAGACTCCAGGGTAGGGCAAGTAGAGAAACTAACATGCTCCCGTATATCATCCTGCTGCATGTCATGGTATCGGGTCCTCCTCATATCCTTATCCCCCGCATACTGGGGTACCAACAAGGCCCTCTCCCGGAACTTGGCGGTGATCTCCGCCACAGTCTCCGTAGTCTGTCTCATATCCAAGAATTCTTTGGCCAGCTGCTGAAGCTCCACAGCTGGTGAAAACTCAGCCCTGAATCGGGTCACGAAATCTGACCATGACATAGCCTCATTGACTGGGGCTCCCAACATATCGCCAGTCAACTCCCACCAATCTCTGGCTCTATCCCTCAAACAACCTGCAGCGAAACGGACCTTCGTCCCTTCCGGGCAGAAGCTTGTCAGTTGCGCAGACTCGATGTTTACGATCCATCTCCTAGCAGCAATGGGGTCTTTCACCCCATGAAAATCTGGCGCACCACTCCCACAGAAGTCCTTAAAGGACAGTACCCGTGTACCCACCTGGCTAGACGCCAGATCACTCCTGAATGCCCTGAGGTGATCCTCCATCAGCTCGACGATCCCTTCCTTGATCGACCCAAAAATGACCGGGGTCACCTCAAGGATACCTCTCGTAATCTCAGACGCGATGAACTCGCGTATCCCATCATCAACATGCTCGGACCCCGCTCCCGAACCCGATCCAGAACCAGATCCTGATCCCCCTGCTCCATGACGTGTGACCACCATTCTGAAAATAATAACACAACTATCAGGATTACATATACCCCGAAAGGTCTCACACACTCTCCATGTTTCCAGGTTCCATCTCGGCCCTCCTTGAATCGAGTACAGATCCTTTACTTTTAGTTGTACGGGCCCATACTACCTTCCACATCTATCTGTACTTTCCTCAAGGATTGCCTTGACTTCACCAAGTCCCTTTTTACCGATGCTCTTCCCACTGATCATATCCTAGGTCTCCCTAGGGCACTCTTCGACATACTCCCCGCCATCAGCTGCATTAGGAGTCCTTACCGCGTCCCTCTAACTAGTGTGCGGATGCTGTTACATATTTGTTAACTAGTTAGTCGAAGTTGGTCAGAACCCGCATGGCACAAGCAAGCAGCATTCGTGCGTTGAGTAACCCAACCAGGCATAAGCTACACAGGCCATCCTACAACTGACTAAACAGTCCTAGCATACAGCTCATACAACAGGCATATAAGGCATCCTCCTAGATCCTTAGCCCTAACTAGCATGCAATTCGTAGAATCATACATCAGGCACACAAGGCATCCTCCTAGATCCTAAGTCTTATTCTAGCATGCAATTCTGAATCAAAGCCATATAGCATAACATAACAAGTATGGGTATCTTGGGGAAAACTTACTTGAGTCCGGCCGGTCGCATGCATCACATACCTTGTCTTTCTTAGAATCCTTCCGTTTAGAGTTTTAGAAACCATTTTATTGTAAAAATATTTTAACCCCTCAGTTTGAGTCCAGACACCCTCGCGGGTGTGTCTGAATCCCTCAAACCAGGGCTCTGATACCAACTTGTAACGTCCCAAAATTCAAGTCTAAAAATTTAATTTTTAATTAATTAACTCATAAAACATTCACTAGAAAATATTGTATAACACGTCATCTCAAAAAATCAAGTATCATGTTTGAAACCCACAACATAAACAAATTTCATAGCAGAGTACAATCCCCGAAAACACCGTGCGGAAAATCAGATGTGTGTGTGATGCCATGCTATGCCGCCGGCTCTTTCCCCTTAGATGAAGAGGTACCCGAAACCAAAATCTGAAACCGTAAGCACGAAGCTTAGTGAGTTCCCCCATCATACCACATACCATACAATACCATCAGTATCTTTCAACCGGTAATCATCGTCGGCATCCTTCAACCGGTAATCGCCATCGGTATCTTCCAACCGGTAATCATCATCGGTATCTTTCAACTGGTAACTGGGGACTATTCCACCCCTAAACACTAGCATACAATAACAAGATATAAGCATACAGTCAGGCATATCCGGGTACTGAGCTACCTCTTGGTCCTAATGACCACTATCAGGGAAACTATCCCTATCATGCACGTAAGATATCATACAGATATAACTCATAACCAAACACATACCAGACCAAGATAATTATTACAAAGACAATCATCTTCTAAATACTCCTCATTGGTGGGCCGGCATTGTGGCCTTAGACCCACCCCTACTAGAAGGTAACTCACCTCGTACAAGTAGCTGCTGATAATCTTTGTGGGAAATGTCCGTCCGCTGCTATTCCTGAAATCCTCCGGCTACAAACCCCACAAACACTCAGTTAGAAACTGATCTCTATACTTAGGGTAAAATGACCATTTTACCCCCAACCAAGTCAAGTAAGAGTCAAAGTCAACTTCCAGTTGACCCGACTCGCCGTGTTGGCTTGCCAACTCGTCGAGTCCATATCTAGTCGATTGCCCTTACTCCCGTCTTTACTCGTCGAGTTAGGCATTGACTCAACGAGTTTACTTCCTAACTGAATACTTAATGGTCCATCATCCAACTCGCCGATTTGTATGAACAACTCATCGAGTTAAGCTTCATCTGATGAACACGTCATGTCCTCGACTTGTCGAGTTGATGAACAACTCGTCGAGTTCCATGAAGATTGCCTTGGGCCCGCCGAGTCAGGGCATTGACTCGCCGAGTCCCTCCATTAATGAGTCCGACTTCCGACTCACTGAGTTCACCTATGTCTCACTGCTCAACTCGCATACTCAAAAAGGAGAAAAATCAGGGACTCGCGACTAGACTCGCTGAGTCGTCTACATGTAATCTCTCTACACTCAATTCTGCTTGAATCCAGTGCATTCCATTCATAGATCTCGGTTCTTAGGGCTCGATTAACACGTAAAGTGTCCAACTTTACGTGTATCTAATCACCAATGGGGATTCTAGGGCTCAAAACACACTAGAAGGGGTAGATCTAGGACTTTCATGCAATATGGCCCCATAAAGGTATTCAATCTAGGCTTCTGGAACTCGAACATAACCAGATCTAGCAGCTATTCAACCCATTAAGATCCATATACTACTAAAAAGCTTGGAAATGGTCCTAAGATAGCTTTATGGTGTTCTAATGGGGATTTGAGCATAAAAACAGAATAAATCCGAATTGTACCTCAAAGAACTCTGAATTAGGTCCTAGATCCTTGCTCTTCACCTTCTTTTTTGGTCTTTCCTTCCTTCTCGTCTTTAATCTTCAAGGAACAAGCACAAGAACACTTCAAATCACAAGGAAAGGGTTAGGGTTCGGTATATGATGCTCTGAGGGTGAAGGAGGCTAACTTGGGGCGCATCAGGGGGTTTAAATAGGGTGCAAACCCCTGAAATTAGGGTTTCTTCCAGACTGATTGACTCGCCGATTCCAGAATATGGACTCGCCGAGTCCAGAATATGGACTCGCCGAGTTGCCAACTTAAACATGCTCAAAACCCCGTCCCTACTCGGCGAGTCTAGCCTACGACTCGCCGAATCCAAGGCTAAAAATGTAAAATATTTAGATAAATCATACATACCAGGAACCAGGTGCTACAGTTTGTATGTTTCCGGATTTCGGTCTGATGTCGGGCGAGGCCCAAGGAATGTGTAGATATATGTAGTTAAGTGGTAATGCTTTTGTTATGTGTACTAGTAGTTGTGCTCATATGTATGCTGAGCTTTGCTTGATGTCGAGCGGGGCCCGATGCCTGATGCGGCCTGATGCCGGACGGGGCCCGATGTCGGACAAGCCAATGGCAAGCAGTGCTTGATGTAGCAGGGCGGGTCCCAATGTATGTTATATGCGATAATGTGACTACGTGTATGGTATGTGGTAGTTTGGGGAGACTCACTTCATGCTTAGATTTGTCAGTTTTGGTTTCAGGTACTTCCGCTAGTAAGGGGAAGAGCTCGAGATGACTCCATTGCACACACCACAACTTTTAGCCTGGGATGATTTACTCTGATGATCTGACATATGATTTTGAAATATTGACAGTTGTTTGTAACATTTATGAGATACAAGGTTTATGATTCATATATTATGAGTGATACTTATGGTTTTTATTTATGAATTAAAACAAAATTTTTGGACTGTATTTTTGAGATGTTTCAAGTTGGTATCAGAGCCTTGGTTTGAGGGATTCGGGCACACTCTTGGGTGTTTCTGAACACAAAATATGGAATGGCTATGAAAATTTTTCAAAGAAAATCATTTTTAAAAATAAATTTTCAAAAGGATTTTGAAAAGAGAAAGGAATTTTCAAAAGAGAAAAGGCTGTGGTGCATTCAATTAGCCGAGCTCAAGTAAGTACTCCGAAATTTCCCGTATAAGTTTATGTTATGATATGTTTATGAGAAGTGCATGCTAGATTAGGGCTAAGGATCTTGGAATGATGCCTTGTATGCCTGTTATATTTGTATGAGAATTCGATGCGAGTTTAGGGATAAGGATATAGGAAGGATGCCTTATATGTCTATTGTATGAGCTTATTGAACGGTATGCTAATACTGATTAGTCAGTAATATGATGGCCTGATTTGTATATGCTTGATTATGGTTAATCAATGCTCGAATACTTCTTGCTATTTGCTTTTAGTAGTCCTGGTTATCTTTAAGTAACTAGTAAACGAATATGTGAAGTTACATATTAGGAGGACAAAATAATTACAGAAGGTTTCTTTTAGCTCTATTTTGGAGCTCTCGTTTGATTCTAACCGTTGTAATGTAGAACCTCTCATTCGAAGAATTATCTGTTCTTAGTGATATGTAATGGTATTCGTGATCTAGTTACAGGGAGATAGTAGGGACTTCTTATGCAACTGATGGCGGAGAGTGGGTTGGTTATTACCCTAGGGCAAGCCTAGGATGAGATTAGCTTAAGAACATCAGTAGCAGAATGGACTTGGTGGAGTCAAGGCAGTTCTTGAGGAAAGTACGGATAGATGTGGAAGGTAGTATGGGCCCGTACTACTGAAAGAAGAGGATCCGTACTCGAATCAAGGAAGGTTGAGATAAAATCAGGGAACTTGTAGTGTATCTGATCCCTCGATTTATGATGAGTATTCTGATATTGTTATAGTATACCTGAGTATGGCGACGCTACGTGGTAGACCAGGTGGCAGATCTGGTGCCGGCAAGGGATCAAGCTTGGGCTCTGGAGCCGAACAGCTTGATGACTAGACGAGGGAGTTCATTTCATCTAATATTACGCATAGAATCACTGATCAGACTCCTGTGATCTTCAGTAGGTCAAGGAGAGCATTATAGAGATTTGTGATGAGAGGCTGGGTGCATTCCGCACTGAGATAACAATCATGATAGGGACCCTTACGTTGACATTTTGGGATTTCAGAACTTGTGAAGCTCCACATTATCATGGGGGTTAGGGATCCCATTGCTAGTAGCAGATGGTAAGCAGATGTCGCCAAACCTTTTCATACCAGTCTTGTCTCGAAGGGTACAAGGTGCGACCTGCTTCCTACTTCCTGAAAGTCAAGGAACGCGATTGATGAGAAGAAGTTGGTAGTGAGTTGGGTGATAAAGAGGTTGATGCTATGTCATGGGATGACTTTTCAGCCAGATTCCAAGCAGAGGTTGCCCAGGCGATTGAGGCATTACAGTTGGCGCGAGAGTTTCTGGATCGCCGCCAAACTACTGAGACTGTGACAGAGATTACTACCAAGCCTTTGGATAGAGCTTATTAGGTACCGTAGTATGCAACGGATGAGGAAATGAAGAAGGTAAGGTATCATGATACACTACATAATGACATCTGGGAAATCATGAGTATCTCGAGGTGCGAGACCCAGAATGATATGATTTCTAGAGCCCGAGAACAGGATACTGACTTGCAGCACATTGTAAAGAGGGAAGTAGATCAGTTGCATGAATTGGAGGGTCTTGGGAAGAGACCCAATATTTTGGATCAGTTTTTTAGAGGACAATAGGGTCAGATTCAGTGTAGCACGTGCAGGAAACTGCCTGATGGAGTCTTTCGTTTGAAGGGGTTGAGTAAGTGTATATCTAGGTTATGCTTTGTTTATGTTTGAATTATATTTTCAAGAGATGTCATATGCCAATTGCATACCGAAAACTATTAGTGGGTAGCAAAAGTTCATTTCCCTAATTGCGGGTTGGGAGTGTATAGTGTCATCTTAATTTATGGTTGAGATCGGTTCAAGGGTGTTATGCGGAAGGCTTGTGGTCAGGGTTTAGCAAGATTGTTATCAAGCATCGTCAGGATTCGGTGGTCTTAGTAACTGTTTTTTATTGGCTGGTGGAAGTGCCATGGGAAGTGGCTCGTTTGTGACGTATTGATTGGAGAAATTTGTCTTTTGGTTTTAAAGATTCGAGTGTGGTATCATTTCATACGTCAGATGCTATCGGTTTCGCTAGGATTCAAGAAGTGTTCATCTGGTTCTTATAAGTTGTGTGATCTTTTGGGTTTGGGTAGTAATGGAGCACTAGTTGGTAAGAGATGGTTGTCATCGGATTGATCGTTAGAAAGTGAAAAGGATTGGGAATTCTTCAATTTTCATGTATTGTAAAAACTTAGTTGAATCTAAGTGGGGGAGAATCCTACTGGGATTCAGAAGCAGGAGCATTTTTGAAACTGGGATAAGTTTCGTATGCTCATCAGGATCAAACACACTCCAAGTGGCTGTGTGGATTAAGGTTAGTGTGAGTTGGATGTTCGGAAAACTTGCAAATAATGAGACCGCGTTCTCTGAATATTAATAGCAGGCTTTAGGGAATCAGTTGGGGATTCCAGTTAGGACATGAGTTTTAGTTTGGGATGTTAGACCGTGTGTGTGTGCACGATGTCGGACTTGTTCGGATTGGTAATCAGTGATTGAGACAGTATGGAAGGTACTGTAAGATTGTGGGGTAGTTGTAGCATTGACTAGCATCCAGATAGTGTGATAAAGTCTTGTAAGTCTGCAGGTGTAGCCGTTGCATTCACAAGGTTGATAGTTAGTGATAGAGTGTTGTACGTCTACAGGTGTAGCCGTAGAATTTACAAGGTTGGCAGATAGTGCTAGAGTGTTGTAAGTCTACGGGTGTAGCCGTAGCATTTAAAAGGTTGGTAGATAGTGCTAGAGTGTTGTACATCTGCAGGTGTAGCCGTAGCATTCACAAGGTTGGCAGATAGTGTTAGAGTGTTTTAAGTCTACGGGTGTAGTCGTAGCATTCACAAGGTTGGCAGATAGTGCTAGAGTGCTGTGAGACTACGGGTGTAGCTGTAGCATTCACTAGGTTGGTAGATAGCATGAGTATGTTGTTAGATCGCGGAAGGAATAGAAGTACCCACTAGTTCGGGTGCAGTAGTGAGGGTGTGGCTAATCCACGGATTGGTCTACGGATTTCCCCAGATGAATGAGATCTCGTTGAGCCAGTGATATGGCCCTTGGAACACCACTAAAGTTATGGGATCAAGAAATAAATGGACCATATATAGTTGTTTGGGGTACAAGGCTACCTTTAAATCATGTAGGAATCACTTTTAGCCTGGGATTTTGTAATGTAAGGACTCGACGTATGGACCCAATCAGTTAGATCAGAAGGTCGTTACAACCACAGTGGCAAGATAACTAGTGGCAACTATTGATAGAAAAGGAATTCGTTTGGAAGTCGTGTGGGGCGACAGCGTGGGAGTCTTTTGTCTCTGCCGTCGGGCTGGAACCCGGTATTTCAGATGACTGGTGAACGGATTGAGACCAGGGAGGTCTCGGTGGATTTTGGAAAGCAGCTATGTGGTAGTATGTTGTTTCAAGCAGTTTCAATTTCCGGGCAGTATTAGTGTTTTATGGCTTCATGTATGGATGGACTAACATATTGTTTGGGTTATGTTAAGTCACTCACAGTGGGATTGTATGAGCCTTTGCCAAGTATAAGTGATTTGTAGGAATAATTAGGTCTATGATTCTGTTTTCTAGTCGGAACCTCAAGTTAGCAGAAGTTGAGTAGTTAGTTGAGAGATAAGTGGACTGGGTTCAATAATAATTATTCAACATGGGTGGTCTGTCAGGGATTCAGACCGTCTCGAGACTATAGATTTTAAATCCCTATGAGGGTTGGCTTTGATTGCCTTGGGAAGGCTGGCGTTATGCTTAGGATTGTGGTCATGTCGTTCAAGTTGTCTGGCGTATAAGGAATGGTAAGGAATGGTTTCGATGAAGAAATCTAATTTAAGTGGGGGATAGTTGTAACATCCCATTTATTAAATAAATAAATAGAAAAAATTAAAAAAGAAATAGTAGTCCTAAAATCCATAATATTTAGCAGGGTGTTGGTTTTGGTGAGCCAGATGATATAATTATGAATTTTGAGGGTTAAAGTGTAATTTTGGGATTTACTTTGTTAAGGTTATTAGAAGTCAATGGGTTTTTAGTAAAATATAGGACTTGTTATGAAAGGATCTATGAATACAGGGGCTGATTGGTAATTATTAAGACTTAAATTGAAATGAGTTAGGAATGTTGAGGGTTTTATTGGTAAATGTTGGATTTAATTTGAAATGAAAAGGAGAAGAAGAGACTGAAAGTGTCAGTATGGGCAAATGTTTTGATTTGGATGGGACATATAAACCCGTCACCCACACTATAACCCTAACCCTAATGAGTTCCCAGCCGCCACCCTCACTCAACTAACATCCGACCGCCACCTCCTAACCTTGTGAGATCCGACGAACACCGTTATTCCTATTGACAGTCGAGCTGCAGTACCCTCTTCGTCGACAACGCACTCCCTGCTCCAACTTCTATGTATGTCCGTCACATCCGGCTGTCGCCGTCACCGTTATGTGGCCGCTCCTTAGCGATGGTGTCGTCCAACCATCGCCTGTCATCTCGTGGGTTGCCAAGCTCGGGGTATTTTCTTGGCAGAATTTGTGGCTTGCGATGTGGAAGCACATGTGTGTAGGTTTTCTATCTAGTGGAACTTGTGAAGAACCACCATCGCGGCCAACCATGGTGGTTGCCGCCGATACTGGTGTTGTGGCTGCCATCCAGTGTCGTTGCCGTCTCAGTACGCCACCGTGAGGTGGGTGTTGTGTTCAATTCAGAGAAAAAGACGTGTATTGCGTTCGTGCTTAAGTTTGTGGGCGTGTGTTGCTTGGCCGGACATCACGAGAAAAGAAACCACCACCACCGTTAAGTGTTGGCTGCCACCTTGTAGCACCGCCGGCCGCCACAATGGTGGTTGTCTATGTGTGTTTATTTGGATATTACATTGTAAAAAGTATTGTATGGCCAGATTATTCAAGGAAAACAACCCGTCACTGCTGTGAGGTGGTGGTTGCCACCTGACACAGCCATTTTACCGCCACCTTGGGTGGTTGTGTGCTTTTTTGTGTGATTGTTATTTTAGGATGCTTGGATATTTTTAGCCAAAAATTATAACCACCACCACAAGGTGGTAGCCGCCACCGCAAGCCGCCGTTGACCACCAGTACCCGAGGTGGTAGTGGGTGGTGCCCAACCTAGTAAAACTGTAATTGACCTAAAACTCTAATCATTTAAATAATTGGCATGTGTTTGGGTTAGAAACCCTAATTAGGGTTTAGAAAACGCTAATCTTGGAAAATGTTAGTTTTGGATTGTTGGGACCCGCGTTTGGACCAGTCGATCGAAGTATGAATTATGCCCAATTAGACTGTATGATTGACCTTGTAGATTGATCGATTTAATGGATTAAGTCCATAATGGGTTGGGTGTTTCTAATTAACCCTAATCGTCATTTCATGTGAAAACCGTAATTATGTTGGGTTTTGAGTTGGTCCTTTTCTATTAGGCCTAGATCTTTAGACTATTGATGGGTCATCCAAGAACAAGTATATGGACTAGAATATCGAATTTGGCTTTAGGATAAGACCCATTGGAAAAGTTTGGGCCGAATTTGGAAAATTAGGGCATAGATGGGCCATAAATGGGCGTTAAGGATTATGATAGGTTGGACCATTGGAATGCCAAATGTTGGGACTAGAATAGATGGTTGGGCCTTAGGGTTAGATAATGTAGAGGTTTAGACCCAATTTGCAAAATTGGGCCACATGTTGGGCTTTGGTTCATTGTTTGACTTGTGGGCCTTTGGATTGGGCCTTGGCTTGAATCAAGCTAAGTTGGGGGTAAAGTAGTCCTTTACCCCAAGCATGGACTTATGGTCATGTGTTGGAACCCAATTATTAATTAGGTGTTATTTTGATGTTGACAGTTCAGGAATCTGTCATCCAGCAGCTAGAGTATTATCCGTTGGACTTTAGCAGTGTGAGCTGAGTTTTCCTCCATTAGGAACGGGTTGAAGGCACCAAGGCCGACCCGTTTATGTGTGATAGTATGTTTCAGATTGAGGTCGGAAATTGGGCGGGGCCCGATGTATGTTCATATGTCTTTCCGGATTTCTATATGATGTCGGGACAGTACCCGAAGAATGTTAGTATGCTTGAAGTTTTTATGATTCTTGCATGTGTATGTGTTTGTATGTTTCTGGACTACGGTCCGATGTCGGGGTAGTTCCCGAGAAATGTTTATACATTTCTGGATTTCGGTCTGATGTTAGGCGAGGCCTGAGGAATGTGTATCTATCTATAGTCAAGTGGTTATGCTTATGTTATGTGTATTAGTAGTTATGCTCATATGTATGTCGAGCTTTGCTCGATGTCGCGCAGGGCCTGATGCCAGATGCGGTCTGATACCGGAGCAGATGTCGGGTAGTGCACGATGTAGCAGGGTGGGTCCCAATGTATGTTACATGTGATTATGTGACTATTTTGATGTTATATGGTAGTTTGGGCAGACTCACTAAGCTTCGTGTTCACAATTTTGAATTTTGGTTTCAGGTACTTCCACTAGTAAGGGGAAGGGCTTGGGATGACTGCATTGTACAGAACACAACTTTTAGCCTAGGATGATTTACTCTGATGATCTGACATATGATTTTGATATACTGATAGTTTTTTATAACATTTATGAGATACACGGTTTATGATTTTTATATGATGAATGATACTTATGGCTCTTATTTAAGAATTAAAACAAAATTTTTCGACTATATTTTTTAGATGTTTCAAACACTGTGCTTATTACCTTTATAGAGGTATGTCGGTAGATCGTTTTTGTCTCTCTAGGGAATAGGTTAGCAAGTTTTGGTAGTTGTTTGAGGCATTTCCTTAAATCTTTTAGTGTTTTTTCCATTTCTAGCATCCATCAAAAGGTTCTCTTAACTAGACATCCTTTCATTGTGTTAAATAGTGGAAGTGCTTTTTCTTTCGACATTGCACTGAGTCTCCCTATGGCTACCAATTTACCATTAGGCATTCCATTTCATTATGGTTGGTCCTCGGTTTAATTTCAATAACATCATTTAACTTGTCTTGGACCAGTTGGATGCCATCCTTAGTAATGTATTACCTCACAAATTTTCCTTCTTTTACTCTAAAAGTGCACATGGCTTTGTTCAGCTACATACTAGTTTTCTACAATGTTTTGAATGTTTCTTTGATGCCTGATACCATTGTGTGATTGTTCGTGCTTTTGACTACCATATCGTCAACAAAAAATTCTACGCTGCAACTGATTTGGATTTTGAAGATGTTACAAACAAGGCGTTGGTATGTTGCAACGACATTTTTGACTCATACATCCATTTTCTTGTAACAGAATGTTTCATGGCCCATGTAGAATGCGGTTTTCTCTTACTCTTCTTTTTAAATTAAGATCTGATGGTAAACCTTGCATGTATCCGATAAACATTTCCATTTGAAACCTTCCAACGATGCAACTTCCTAGTATATTTGTAGGGATGGATCTAGTCTTTTTGTCAAGCCTTATTTAATTTAGTATAGTCAATCCAGATTCACTAGGAGTCTCCGTGTTTTTTCATCATCATTTCATTGGTGATGCAAGATGAAAAGATTGTCTCTAAGAGGATATCCGCCTGGATAAATATTACTACTTTATTATTGATGGCTTTGTTTCTATATCCTACTTTCCATTTTAGTTTTTGCATCACAACGATGCTTCGAGGAGAAACATTAAGGTTGTGTTCAATGATTTCCCTATCACCTCTGATCCTGTTTGTTGGTTCCCATGAAAAAACAAGACTGTATTTCTTTAACAAGGTTACATGTTTCACTCTCGTTTCTTTTCAAAAGGTATTACCGATGCAGATTAATTACTTTATAAATTTGATATAGAGTACCTCTTTCTCTTTAAATTTTATTTCCTCAAGCGCTTTTGTTCTCTAGTGATTTCTTCCGGTTTAAGGATCTGGTCACATTCTATCTTACATGCTAGTGTTTTTATTATGGTGTCTATCCCTTTATTTGTTGGAAAAATCATTAGTTCTTGGATTGTAGACACAATGGTTTTGTATCACAATATTGTTTTCCATTCGAGTATGATTTTGTGCTCCGATGATGCCCAGGCGACAACGAATTCTAGCAAGATTGTTTTCTTTTTACTGTTATGGTGAGCTTAAATGGTTGGTTGTAGGTGGAATATCCATATTGGTCAGACGTTGTGTCCATCAATTCCTATTAGTCCTCCTAGTGCCGATCTGAGCCCTTCTTTCTGTTACAGGTCAAGATCCTTAACCCTAACTAGGATTCGAGATCTTAAAGGAATCTTAGGATCCCAAAACATACACCAGAATCATGATCATTGTCATTATTTCCTAACAAGATTCACGGATATATTTCTTATTTATTCTTCATTTATGGAAAAATATACAACTAAAGATTCCTTAAGTCGAAGAATCATTTCAATCAGGCTTAAGACCTAGAAATACCAAGTCAAAGCAACGTACAAATTTATTCGAGAGGATCCGGTAAAAACCAGACTTCTAATTTTTCAGATTAGACTATGAATACACATGTATAATTCACACTACATACGCACCTAGGGCTACTGAAACACTTTTACTCGAATTTTTCTCATCATCTCTATAATTTGCACTCAAATCAATAAGATCAAACAAGGTAGGTGATCCTTATAACTCCCAAAGGCTTTATGGTGTAGATCCTATCAAGGATCAAAAGCTTTCTGTAACACCCCAAAATTTCAAGCCAATTTAAAACTTTTTAAACAATTCAAAACCCATTAGTCATTAAGAAATGTTTTCAAAATAGTTTAATATAAGAGTATCCCAGAAACATAGTCGTAAAAGTGAGGAGCTGTATGATCACACCTTTTCCTTGCCACGATTCCCTGATGTACCTGAAACAATAAACTGAAACTGTAAGCCTGAAAGCTTAGTGAGTTATCCCCCAAATACCGATACACATACAGTCCACATAACCATGCCAGCAACATCATAACATAACAAACTGAGAAATACCCATACAGTCCCCCAAATACCCAATACACATATGGGTCCACAGCCCTATAGACTGTAATACCCATGAGCCCACGGTACGAGTCTCCCTTAACCCATAACTGGAATGCTCTTGAGCCCACAGTACGAGTCTGGAATGCCTACCGGGCCCTCAGCTCATATCTGGAATGCTCTCGAGTCCTCAGTATGAGTCTGGAATGCCTACCGGGCCCTCAGCTCATATCTGCAATACTCTCGAGTCCTCAGTATGAGTCTGGAATGCCTACCGGGCCCTCAGCTCATATCTGGAATACTCTAGGGTTTGTTGGCTACCGCACGGAGCAGTACAACCTCAACTCATCCCGCATAACATGTCGACATGTATCATAACGAATGCACATACAGATAATCATACAGTATCACAGGTAGTCCTATAGGTCTACCTGACTAGGATATCAACTGGCATACATCACTAACTCAAACTCAACATATCAATAACTACTAGGATATCAAATCCAATGGGTTGGCCTTAGTGCCTTAGACCCCTTAGTAGAGTAAGGATAACTCACCTGCAATTGCCGACTGGAAAGATAAGACCAAGCTGCTCCGACCACCGACACAATCTTCACCACAGAACACTACCAAACAACCAATTCCCTAAATACCCAAAATTACCAAAATACCCTTGGAAGTCAAACTGGTCAACTCTTGGTCAATGTCAAAGTCCTCAGTCAAAGTCAACCTTCCTGGTTGATTCTACTCGCCGAGTCACCCCGACGACTTGTCGAGTTCCTATACTCAGAAACTCCCATAATACAACTCAACTCGCCGAGTCACCCCAAGACTCGTCGAGTCCAACGATCTTTGAGTACCATCCTGACCGACTCATTGAGTCGCCGACCGACTCACTTAATCAAAGGCTTTAATCAAAAGAGGTTGGGGTCTGCGACCAGACTTGTCGGGTCCAAGAACATACTCGTCGAGTCCAAGGCAATCTTCAACAGACTCGTCGAGTTGTTCTTCCAACTCGTCGAGTCCATGCACATGTTCATACAACTCGTCGAGTACACCCAATGTGACTCGCCGAGTCTCTCCAGTTTTCAATCCATTCAGAAGCTTTTCGAGTCATTCAGGGGCTCCAATCCATAGATCCGCCCTCCTACAATCTAACCCTCACATAAAGTTGCAAACTTTACATGAAACCAAGGAGATATAGTCTTAAAACATACTAGGGCTTGGGTTTTAGACAAAGGGGCTTCACCAACAACTCAAAGACTGAAGCTTTATGACATTCTAGGCCATCATGAGTCTAGATCTAGAGTAGCAACCCCAGATCTAACTCCAAATCCGAGATAGGTCTCAAAACAAGTTAAAGAACTCCCAAAACAACCACCAAGGATGAACCAAAAAGGAAATAGCTTAAGATAACGGCTCCTTACCTCAGAGATGTGCCCAAATCTGATGTAGATCCAAGATCTATACAAACCACTAGATGCTAGTTTCCAATTTCTCAAGCTCCTTCCAACAATTTCCTCTTCCAAGTCCCAATCTCCTCAACAATGAAGCCTCTCATGAAATTAGGGTTTTTCTGGAACTCTCATGGGGATTAGGAGGCCGGGGGAAGGACATAAAGTCCTTTAAATAGGGTGTAACCCTCGAGATTAGGGTTTTCTCTCTTCAGCATCAACTCTTCGAGTCGACCGTTTACTCAGCGAGTTGGCTAGTTAAACCCGCGATCAATCCCGCTCTGACTCGACGTGTAGCATACCTACTCGTAGAGTAGCTTCCTTAATTTACACTCAACATCCTCCAACTTCTTACTTCCGAACTTGGGATGTTACACTTTCCTTCTGAACCATTTGGGTGATTTTGATCCTAATTCGATACTTATATTAGCTACAACATCATAGTCTCTCATACTCTGTTTGATATCCATTTGATTGATTATTGACCAAAAAAATTTGGCTCCTAATGTGGGGTCATGGTCTTTACAATTCTCAAAAATTCATGTCTACATAATTAACTTTATCCTCTTCTTCGATTCCCCTCATTTCTTAAAAAAATGTCCCACCATCTCCGAGCAGACCTCCATGTCAGAAGAAAGCCTTTGAAAATTCTAGGAAGAATACCAATCTTAGTACCATCTTTGGAGGTCCATTATCTGGAGGGTTCTTGAATCCTCTGGTGTTAAATTCCAACAATGAACACCTCTCCATGATAAATAGAATAATGCAACAAGTGAATAAAGAACTGGAGGACATCAAGACAATACTCACAGAGATGGAAAGAATGAGAGGAGGGATATCCAAGACTCATCAAGTGGCACCTTCGATCATTTAACTCAAGAACCTTAATTTGGAGAGCGCAGGATACCTATGGAATCGTTGAGAAACTACAAATTCTTAACCAACTACTTCAACTTAAGGTGCAATCCCAAATATTCAAGGTCCTGTGACCCAGGATCCTAACGAAACCTTCACTACTCCTAAGAATCAAAACACTGATAACTTCTTGATTAATAACGCCTTTAATACTAACTGTCGAGATATATATTTGTGTAGATTTCATGATGTAAAATATATATAGTATAGTTATAGTTTTTCAGCTTGTTGTAGACAATTAGTCTTGTCTAAGCAAGTATAAATAATACAATTAGACAGCTTGATCGGCCAAGGTTTGTTTATTTAGTTAATCTGAAGATATGTTGTTAAAATATAAAGCTACAGACAATCATCCCCTGATGACCAAGAGACACTGAAGAAACTATCAGCACCAAAGGCAAGTGTTATTAGCATGTAGAGCATTCACCAATTACAATGAAGACACTATCAAGGTGTCCACGCGTTGAAGTGATTATACTAATGACACAATGATCATATGTTACACTAATACAATGAATACTAATCTACACTAATGGTCATACAGTATCTGCTGAAGCTGAAGCTGATCAGTGGATGACTTCTTGATGTTGATGCACCTGATCATCGTGTGACTCCCTTAAATTTCCGTTGATGCACTGACATGTTGGTGCTAATGTGTAAATGTGGAGCACATCAGAATTACGTAGTGAAAAGGTATTTCGAAGATCTGATTTGATCCATTCCTTATCTACCATAAATGCATTTATCCTTAAAGAATCAATCCCATCCAACCATGGATTTGATTTAACAGAAGCTCTGGAGATTTTATAGAGATCTTATCTCATATATTTTAGTATACAATCTTATAATAGAGCTAAATCATAATCATATTTGTAATCATTTTGTACACTCGTTATCTATAGGAGAACCTCTCTTAGTGAAAGACATCTTTGTAATAATTCTGTTGCTCTTGCTTGTTGTTAATAGTCTGTTTCCGATTAACGATCCTACAGTAACTCCATAGATATTGATGTAGGGTTATGTCCGATAATGTCTAGGGAACTTCAATAACTAAGATAGGTGATCTCGAGTGTATCGATAGTAGTCTAACCTATATCCAAAGTGTCCCCTGCAAACCACGGGATCTTGATATTTGCTCCAACAATATCCCATTCCAAACTCCCAGGATTTGCTTTAAAATGGATTTACAACATTCCTACTTATTCCATTACTTCTCTTTCTCATTTAGGTAATCTTTTTAATTACCAGTTTTCTTGTATCAAGACATTCGAAAGGATCGCTACTTTTCTCTATCGAGTAGTCCATGATCAAGGATATTGCAAGTAGGTTAGACAAGGAAACATTTAACATTGCTAATATCGACATGGCCACTATCGTAGAAGCCTTCAATATGGGCCTAAAGAAGGACTTTCCTTCTATGAAGATCACATAGTGACACCAAGCATGAAAATGGACTATGTATGTGTGACGTCCTGTTTCTAGATAAATATCTTAAAATTCTAAGTGTTTATTTGTTTTTCATGGTGACATAGTATCCTAGGCATAACTAAAGTATGTTGGACGTACCTTGATGAATCTTGGACAGAGGGTTTTCTCCTCTGTATGTTGGACTAGATTTCTAGGCAAACCTTAAAATTTAGGGTTTGGACGCTATTTATGTACTTTATAACCTCAAGGCCTTTTTTATCATCACCGTCCTTCATCGTAAAGTAGTTCCCACGAAACCGTAATCCCTTTTTATAGAGTATTGAGCATTTTTGTGTTTTTTACTATGTTTTTTTGCATCTTGAAGAAAAAGACTCAAGCTTGGTGATTCCTTGTGTAGACCTATGCTAGTTAGGGTTTTTAGCATATTTGGTCCGTTGGGTTGATTCTTTTGAGTATAAGTTAGTACAAAAGCTTAGAATATTAAATCTTGATAATTTTGAGGTCCCTTTTTCATAAAAATAGCATCTTGATGGATTTAGCTCAACTGTCCAAGAGTTGATGTTTGTATTATCGAGTTAGAATGTTCAAAATAGGTGTTGGGCCACTTTGAGCCATGAAAAGGCATCAAGTTGATGAATTTATAATTTAAGACGTTCCCCAAGAGCAAGATCTATTTTTTCGACATTTGGACTTCAGGAATTAAGTGCTTAATGTGGTTTTTGGTTGTCAGGGAAGTACGTTGGGCATGAATTGGCGTACGCTCAACGTAATGTGATTCAGCCGCATTTTCCTTATTCTAAGATCTGTACACGAGACGTAATGGTGGTACAAATGGCCTACTCACCAAAAGGCCTTTTAGGTCAACTCTGGGCCTTATGTCTTTATGGGTTTGGGTCATTGTTGGGCCTTAGGTCTTTATGAGTTTGGGCCATGATTAGATGGGTCAAATAAGAAAAGGGTCAAATAGTCTTTTACCCTTAACGTGTTAGATTATAATTTGAAACTTTTGTTGGGTTATTACACTGATTATTTACTAGGGTTAATTTGGATAATGTTCAGTGTGAGGAGTCATACTATCAACAACCCCAGTGTGTGATTTGTATATCTTCAAATTAAGGTGAGTCTCCTTGCTATACTTGTAGGTCGAAGGCAACAATATCGACCCATTAGACTATGACGTAGGTTAGTAGTGATCTTTGTGAAACTTATTGATATGTTTTTATGTGTTTTATGTCTTCGTAACTGTTGATATTATGACTATATGCTTATATGTAGGGGTGAAATAGACTCGTACTGGTTGAAAGATATCAAAGGAGTCAGAAGGGACTCAAAGAGTTAGATGGGAATCAGTGAGTCAAAAAAGTCACAGGGAGTCGGAAGGGACTCAGTGAACCGGAAGGGACTCAGAGGTGAAATAGACACATACATGTTTTAGTTTGATTTGTCTGTTAGATGTATAGTATATAGTATTTTTGGAACTCACTATGCTTTGTGCTTACGGTTTATGTTTATTTTTTAGGTACTTCCTCTTCTAAGGGGATGAGTCCGGCCTGATCACTGTGCGTCGACTCGTGCTTCCATAATTTTTATGATTTTGGATTTTGTACTCTGATAACTAACTTCACATTGGCATACTCTCATGGTTTGATTTTATGATTTGATGGATTTTGGTTGATTTAAAAATGAAATTTTTACTTATGAGTTTTGGGACGTTACAAGTTGGTATCAAAGGCTTGGTTTGAGGAATGCAGGCATACTCTCTAGTATGTCTGAACTCAAACTAAGGACTTGGTAAATTTTCCATAAAGAAATGATTTTTATAAAAATGATTACTACTAGAAAGAAGGGGTGTAATACACGAAATCCGCCGATCTCAAGTAAGTGCTCCCCGAATATCCATACATGTTTGTTTGATTCAGTATGTGAAAATATGAATTGCATGCTTGATTAGGGATAAGGATCTCCTCAGGATTGTATGGTAAGAAAGATCCCTTGATGCTTACTATATGATCCCCTAGAACTACAAGCTAGTATGCATTACTGATATGTTAGGATGGCTTGTTAGTCAGTACTCTGTTTAGAACTCGATGCTCGAATGTTGTTTGATTTGTGCTTTTTAGGAACCATTTCTAGTCCTAGATGACTATCAAGAGAATAAGTTAGGTTACATGTTGCAGAAATTAGATAACTTTAGAAGGTTTGTTTTAACTCTATTGCACAGGTCTTGTTTGAATCCAAACATTTTAGTGTGAGACCTTGTAATCTAAGATTTATCTAGTGTCTGTTTCATGTAGTTATAATCGAATGGTAGTTAGCGAGTGCTAGTGGGGCGTTTTTTCTGCAACTGATGACGGAGAGTGGTGGGATGGGAATCCTAGGAGAACCTAGGAAGCATGTTAGGATTAGAAAATGTGTGGCTAAGCGGGATTATGGAATGTATTGGTCTCTTAGGGAAATCGAGACTTTTAATGAAAAAATTATGGATAGGTGTGGAAAGTATTATTGGGTTCGTACTACTGGAAGCATAGGATCCGTACTCGATTCAAGAGAGTGATGAGGATACTAAGGGACTTGCTAGGTGTGATGTTTTTCGAGTGTTTACTAATGGTTTACATTGTTTATTTTTCAGTATCATGGTTACTTGAGATGGTTCAGGTCCTGGTGAGGGTTGGGGTTCAGAATCTGGAGTCGGAGCCTTGAACAATCAGATGTGGGAGTTCATTTAATCTAATATTACCTGCAAGATTTTGGACCAGACTGTTGTAGGCACATTCTATACTGAGATGGTGGCTATCGTGAGCGCATGCTCTTTGACCTTCTTAGAGTATCGTGCATGTGGGCCTCCTAAGTTCTTCGTGAAGAAGGAACCCATTGCTAGCAGAAGGTGGTAGGCAGACATCAGGAACTCTTTTTGTTCTAGCCTTTGTTCCAATGAGCTGAAGGTCAGACATTCAACCTGTCTTCTGATAGGTAGAGCCTATGGTATGTGGGAGGAGGTAGGCCATTCTTTGGGAGGTATGGTTGTTCAGGCTATGACTTGTGATGATTTTATTTCGAGGTTCAAGGCGGAGTATGCACCAAGGTACAACAACTGGTGAGGGAGTTTTAGTACCTTCATGAGACTACTGAATTAGTGGCACAGATTACCGATATGTTTAGGGAGAGGGCCTTGTTAGTTCTGCAATATCTGGCAGATAAGGATATGAAAAAGGCAGGGTACCATGATATGTAGAAGCGTTAAATATAAGAGTTTGTGAGCATGTGTAGCTGCAAGACGTTGGACGATATGATAGCTCGAGCTCACGAGTGGGTGATTGATTTGGAGACCGTGATAAAGAGGAAGTCGGTTCAGGCTCAGGTATCAGAGGGCTCGGGAAAGATGCCCAAGGTTTTTGATTCTCTATCGAGAGGTCATTAGGTCCGGAACCATTATGGAAAGTACGACAAGGCGCCTGGTCGGGTTTGTATTATGGGTGGGTCTGACTGCTACAATTATGGTAAGACTGGTCACTTTAGCACGGATTACCCCACCATCCAGGTATCTGATGTGATTTGCTTCCATTCCAATTAAAGGGTCCTCAAGAAGGCCAATTTCTAAAGTTTGTTGTGAAGATTAGAGCTTTCTAGCTGTCAGCCCAGGGCAAGGCAGAGGCATTTGTTGTGAAGATTCGAGCTTTCTAGATATCAGTCCAGGAGGCATGTGCAAGAATAGGTGTGGTTATAGTTATGTATTTTTTTTATTTCATTTATCGTTTTGATGTTGATTCCTATTATGTGGTTGATGTTACATATCGACATTCCTAGTGAATTGTGTTCCAGCTTTAGTTCTATTTGATTTAGGCGCCACGCAATCATTTGTATCTATTGTGCTTAGCAAAAGGCTCAATGATGTGCTAGGGGAACTCGATTATCCTTTAGAGGTAGGGATTTTTGATGATCTTCTAGTTCAGGTATCAAGGGTTCATTGGGGTTATGTTCTAGAGTTATTTAGTGAGTGTTATATGATTGATTTTGTTCCTATTCCTTTACACGAGAGAGAGGTGATCATGGGGATGGATTGGTTGAGACCTAATAGGGCGATGATTGATTGTGGGCACCAGTTAGTTCGGGTTTGAACCCTAAGTGGGGGAGAACTAGTTATCCATTCTGAGGTTGCTTAGTGTGGATCGAATCTTTATTCAGCTGTAAGAGCTAGGAGAGATCTATAATAGGGATGTTAAGGTTTTGTGGCATATATAGTGGATAACATAGAGGAAAAGAACGGAAGGACTTCTTATGTGTTGGTTGTTCGGGAGTATGTAATACCAGAGAGGAGAAGAACAAAAGGATTTGTATGTGCTGGTTGTTCAGGAGTATGCAGATGTGTTCCTAGAGAACTTGCCCAGAGTGCCTCCGGAGAGACATGTGAAGTTTCGTATTAATCTGGTTTTAGGTGCGGCTCTGATAGCCAATGCTCTATATCAGTTAGTGGAAGTTGTCTATAAAACTGCAGGAGCTGTTAGCCAAAGGGTTCATTAGACTGGGTAGTTCATCCTAGGGAGCGTCGATACTGTTCGTGATGAATGATTGCTCCCATAGGATGTACACTGATTATTGGGAGGTGAACAAGTGGACGGTGAAGAAACGTTATCTACTTCCAAGGATTGATGGTTTGTTTGATCAGCTTCGAGGTACTTCCTAGATCTCCAATATTGATCATCATTTAGGATATCATCTTATGAGGGTTCAAGACGAGGATGTTCAGAAGACATCCTTTAGGATCCTTGTTCGGTTCAGCAGGTTGACGAAAAAATATGCTACTTTCCATTAGGGGCTTGAGTAGTTAGAGGCATTTCAGATCTTGAGGCAGAAGTTATGGAAAGCTCTGATCTTGACCCTGCCAGAGGTGTGGATAAATTCGTGGTATATTGTGATGCATATATTTCCGGATTGGGTGCAGTTTTGATGTTGAGGGTTAATGTGATAGATTATGCTTTGAGGCAAATGAAGCTTCATGAGGCGAATTATCCCGATCATGATTTACAACTAAGGGTGGTTGTGTTCGCTCACAGGATTTGGGGTCATTACTTATATGGGGTTCATTGTATCATTTACACAGACCAGAAAAGTTTGAGTTACCTGATGGATCAGTAAAATCATAACATAAGTCAATGCAGGTGGCTTGATGTGGTGAAGGATTATGATTGTGAGATCCTTTATCACCTTAGGAAGGCCAACGCAGTGGCTAATGCTCTTAGTCGCAAGACAGTTGGCACACCGATCAGGGATGTTTTTTTGAGGATGACTTTGATTACCGCACTCTTGGAGAAAATTCAAGAGGCTTAGGTCGATGCTATGAAAGACGAGAGCACCGAAAAAGTGAGCGCATAATAGGTTAGGTTTCCTCTTTTGACTATGATAGCTAGGGATTATTGATCCTTCATCATAGAGTTTCAGTCCCATATTTTGGGGGTTTACATCAGATCTTGATGGAAGATGCTCGTAATTCGAGGTTTTCTATTTATCCGGGAGCTACCAAGATGAATAGAGACCTCTAGTTCGATTATTCATGGCCCTGCATGAAGCAAGATATAGCTTGGTATGAAGATAGGCGCTTGACTTGCTGGAAAGTAAAGGCCAAGCATAAGCAACCTCATGGAAAGATGGATTTATTGGGTGTTCCCGTTTAGAAATGGTAAGAGATTACAATGGATCTTATCATGAAGATACCACGAACCGCATGAGGGATGGATTCGATTTGGGTCATCGTTGATCGATTAGCCAAGAGTGCACATTTCTTTCCTATTTAGGAGAGCATTTCTAAAGAAATTTTAGTGGATTTGTATGTCTGGTAGGTTGTAGCACAAAATGGGGTTCCAGTCTTAGTGGTTTCCGATTGGAATGTTCAATTCACTTCCATGTTTTAGAAAGGGTTCCATGAGAAGTTGGTAAGTCTTTTGCACTTCAACAAAACCTTCAAGCAACAATGTAGTGACAAAGAACATGGTTTGGCATGCGGAATTAAAGCTTGCACAATTGAACATGGTGATTTGGGTGCTAAAAGATATATTCGATCATAGTAAATGAGTACAAAAAGGGATCTAGTCTAGAGCTTAATAAATATCTCACTGACTAATCACTATGAACTACATCTCTCAAGCACACCTCTACAAAGTGTACAAACCCACCTTATATAGAGGTATTTACATGTCTCTCTCTCGCTCTCTAATACTCATTAGTCAAAAGGCTAATGCACGACATGCAAGTGGTTCTACACAAGTCAACCCATTACACAGTCATAGATGAAGAACTTTGCACCCCAACATTCTCCCCCTCAAAGTTAGGAATGGATGACCCACTTCAAATCTTCTAAAATCGAGCAACTACGCGGTTTGAGCCTCGAAGGTGACACATGTCGAAACAATCTTCAATCTTCAATTCTTCCATGATTCTTCAATTTGGGCTCTAGGATGTGAGACCATACAAACCGAACAGCAACGAATGATTAACTCCAAAAAATCACCCAAAAGTTACGCTAAAAACACACCCCAAAAATCATCAATAAAACCAAACCCATTTCAAATACATCATTTCCGAACTTCCAATTGCATCATCTCGCAGGCTTCAAAACTTCAAGATCACTTCGGTCTTCAAATTTGCGTAATATGAAAAATTCAAGTTCAATTTCCATATAAAATTTCTCCCCCTTTTTATAATCGAAATTTGATTATAAAACTCCCAAGGAAAAAGAACGTGCTCTATTCGGAATTTTTCATGTCAAAACTCCCCCTTAATATGTGGCATAAACTTTGTGCTTTAACCCGGAAAATCCAAAAAATATTAAATTTTTAGCTTCGTTCACGGATCGCCTTTGACAAAATTTCTCAAAAATGGGTAGAATTGTCAATTTCAAAATTCTGCAGTGACCCGGTGCGCCCAAATCAGCAAAATATGCAAAACTCTCCCCCTTTTCCAATGCTGGGTAGAAAGCGTCAATTTGCACAAACTGCAGGGGCTTGAAATACATTTTCTTCAATTTTCAGAAAAAACAATCCTTTTTCGAATTTAGGTATGAACCGCTAAACATTTGAAGCCTCAGGGACTATTTTCGAAAATTCTGCCATTTGTGTTCCAAACATACGAAGAATTTGACCAAACATTCGAAATTTCAGAAAATATTCGAATTTGGGTCAAAAGTGTCAAATATTCGAAACTTCAAAAAATATTCGAATTTGGGTGAAAAGTGTCAAACATTCGAAACTTCAGAAAATATTCGAATTTGGGTGAAAAGTGTCAAACATTCGAAACTTCAGAAAATATTCGAATTTGGATGAAAAGTGTCAAACATTCAAAACTTCAGGGTGATTTTCAAAATTTTGCTTTTTAATCAAAATGTTCGAAACTTTTGCCAATCATTCGAAGCCTTGCCCCAACATTCGAAGTTAGACCATTTGTGTCACTTTGTTAAAAGAGCAGGGACCAAAATTGTAACTGTTAGTTTTCTTCTCCAATTCACCAATTCACGTGATCGCTTTTTCTTATACACACTTTGTACGAAAATCTCAGGTACCAAACACACGAAAAAAAAAATTTCACCCAAACATACGAAGATTTTCCTTCTCTCTCCTCTTCGTATGAAAATCGTCTTCCCAAAATTTTTTCTCTTCGTATGAAAATTGTCTTCCCAAAATTTTTCCCAAACACACGAATGCGAAGCATACGAAGACTCTGAATGTACAGTAACCTCTGAATCAACTTTGTTCACTTCATACATTCAACCCAAAAAAATTCTCCGTTCTTACAGTCCGTTCCTTACAGTTCTTCCCCAAATCAAAAATAGCAAAGCTTCATTCAATTTTTCTACCCAAACAAATGAAATCACAACACCATATGAACGAAATTTTGCTGTTTTTTATTTGTCGAAGAACTGTAAGGAACAGACCAATGGTCATAGCGAGTCGACAATCCAAACCTTGGAGTATATTGTCACACCCCTGGACCAGACGACAAAAACGTCCGGAGGCGGGAGACTTTATTGTGCAGTATCATAACAATTGAATATAAATGAAACGTAACAATTTCCAAACATCATACATTAAGATAACAAACTTACATCATTTTACATTTTGTATTTGTTATCGAACTACACAAAAGAGACATTAGTAAGTAAATTCCAAACTACATCAAAATAATCTTGCATCCGCGTGACACTAACCTGCTTAGTGATTTCCTGAGAATACAAGTCGTTTGAAAAGCGTCAACATAAAATATGTTGGTGAGTTTATAATCATTTTGTATAAAAATCATTGATAGTTAGAAAACCAGAATATCTGATATTTTCTTGTCAAAATAGTTGTAAGTCTTGTTTCCAATCAAGTATAGTTGCATGTGTGCGTGTTTTAGTTTATCATCTTTCGAAATTGTATAAAATCATGTCCTCCATAAAATCCTATGTTTTCTTGTACAAAATAGTGGTAAGTCTTGTTTGAAATCAAGTGTAGTTGCGTGTGCGTGTTTTATTTTCTCGTTTTCGGAATCATACAAAATCGTTTTCTCTAGAAAATCCTATATTTTCTTATAAAAAATAATTGTAAGTCTTAAGCCCTAAGACTTGGGTGGTAGAAACTTCATTTTAAAGTATCCAACATTAGTTGTTTATAATCGTAAGGTGTAACTTGTGTAAATTTCTAAAACATATACTATTATATTCTAAGTGAGTCGTTATAACCATACTAATATGACGGAGGCCTGTCTTGGTGTTTCTCAGGCGCCCAGGTTCATTTAAAGACATTTGTCACCGTAGACTGGTCGGTCTAGCTGTAGCGAACATCAAAGGTGAGGGATGTCAATCCCGTATAGATCTATACACAGATATCTGCTCTCCCTCCCGGAGACTCTGATTATAACTCTTTACAAGACTTTAAACATACACTGATATATATATATATATATATATATATATATATATATATATATATATATATATAAACGTACATTGCAAATGAGTCTAACTAGAATACTAACAGGTTTTTGTATAAATCATTGAAATCTGTTATTTATTAAATAAATAACAATAGATGTACTCGTTTAATAGATATACCATTTTCGTTTCGTAACATTAGTTGTGCATTATTGACTAGGTATATCGTTTTCTTTTGTTTATTGAAAAATAATCCACATTGAAGCATATTTATTAAAAATGATTTGATATTATCGATATTGGCAAAAATGGCTCTTCTTTAAATAAAGTATCAAAATCTTACCCATATTTGTCAAAAGGTGTCATAAGTGGTCCAAAACTTCGTGAATTGTTGAAAATGGCCAATTTCTTTCAAAATGCTCATTTTAGACTTATATTTACGAAAATGTTCAAAAACCATGTGTTTATCCAAAAATTTCATTTATGGTCCTTTAAAAATTGAGGTGTTCAATAATTCTTCAATTCTATCCCATATTCCAAAATGGTCCCCAATATGTCATCACTTCCAAAATATTATGTTCAACATCTTGTTTAAGCAATTTCTTGAAGCATTTCCTTATGGTTCTTGACATAGCAATATATGATTTATATTTCATAAACATGTTAGTTTTTGTTTCTAGCATATACTTTGTGATATATAGTTCAAAACCATGACACTTGCTAAAAAATCTCGAGTTCTTAAACCAGTTATATGGAGTTCATAACTTTAAGCACATAAATCAGAACATACATGCATAAACAAGAAAATATACTAAGATTTCACAAGACCCTTGACTTGTATTCCCCCCGCCCCCCCCAAAAAAAACGGTGAAAACTCAAAAGATAGGGTATGAAGCTCACCTTGGGTAGGAGATAGTGTAGTGGAAGAGATGAGGTGAGAACTTTGGAGCCTAGAGCACTTGAAGTGTTGGATGAACTTCTTGAGAATTTTCGCTAGCATAGCGTTATGAGCACACAATTAATGTGTCAGTAGAAAATTTAAAATAACTTCATGAATGAATCAACTACTAGGTATGAACTACTTACCAAATACTAAGAAGGATTGTGAAGAAAATGGTTTTCTAGAGCTTGACTTGAGTTCTTGGGAGAGTTAACGGAGGTTTACAGGAGACTAATTGAATTTGTGCACTGAGAAAAGGAGTTTACGCTCCTCCATATGGGATAACGATTTGATAACATGCTTGGTGGGTTTACTGTTGGGTAATGCCAAATTATTAAGGGTTAATGCATGTTTTACTGGGATTTGCCTTAGGACTTTACGCATTACAACTTGCAATCACCATAAACACATTGAATTGGAAGAGGTTCACATTCTAAATGGACCTTAAACTATGGTTTACGGTCTAAATGGAATCTCGTAAGGGGTTTACGGCCAAAAAGGTGCGTAGAATGGTGTTCATGTTCAAGATGCTTCCCTTTATGGTAGGTCATGGTCAATGTGTGCTGGCTTGGGGTGGTTTACGACCAAAGTGGCCTCTTAGGGTGTGTTCACGGCCAAACTTATCTTAAAAGGAGTACTTCACGGCCATAGTGCTTCCTAGGGAAGTGTAAATGGTCATAGTGGATTGGAAACTCTAACATGCTTGTTTTATTGTTTAAGTGTTTAATACTTTGACGTAACTTATATTTCCTATTGTTTGCATTGACTTAGAAGACTTTAGGGTAGTGTAGTTCTCAAAAGAAGTTACATTACCAGAGCAGAATAATAGTATAGCTATAACAATTACATATACAAGACTCCTTTGGCTTGGTTTTTTTAACTTGAAACTTCCAATTGTGACATCATCCCCCCGTTAGAGGGAATTTCGTCCTGAAATTTTTTAGGGGTGATTCTTACGAAATAGCGAAAAGGTGAGGGTACTTCTATATCGTTTGTTCCTCGCGTTCTCACGTTAATTCTGGTCTGCACTTGGCATTCCATCTAACCTTCACAATGGGGATGTGGCTTTGTTGCATGCACTTAACTTCTCTATCCATGATTTCGACAGGCTGCTCAATGAATAAAAGGTTCTCGTTCACTTCAATCTTATCTAGAAGAACTGTGAGGGTTTCTTCCAATAGACACTTCTTGAGGTTTGACACATGGAATACAGGGTGTACATTACTATGTTCTGAGGATAGTTGGAGTTTGTAGGCTATAGGACCGATCCGGGAAAGGATCTCGAATGGTCTGATGTATCGGGGATTTAGTTTACCTCTCTTTCCAAATCATACCATCCCTTTCCACGGGAGACTTTTAATAGCACTTGATCACCCACCATGAATTCCAGAGGTTTTCACCTTTTATCGACATAGCTCTTTTGTCGGTCCAGCAATGCTTGAAGTCGTGCTCTGATTTGGACTATCTTTTCCGTTGTTTCTCAAATAATCTCAGGTCTAGTGTGTGTGCTGTCGGGCGTTTTCCCTTTTGCCAGCTAGGTGTCTATCACCTCAGCCCAACAGAGGGAGGATCTGCACTTCCGGCCATGGCATCAAAAGGAGTGACTCCTATACTCGAGTGGTAGTTGGTATTGTACGAGAATTCGATTAGGGGCAGGTGAGTATTCCAAGCTTTTCTAAAGTCTATTGCACATGCCCGGAGCATGACTTCTAGAGTCTGAATGGTTCGCTCGCTTTGGCCATCAGTCTGAGGGTGGTAGGCAATGCTCATATCAAGTTGGGTTCCTAAAGCCTTCTGGAGTGACTACCAAAAACGAGAGGTGAATCTGCTATCTCTATCATAGATAATGGATATGGGAACACTATGGAGTCTCACTACTTATTTCAGGTATATGCGCGTTAGTCTTTCCATCTTGTACGTCTCCTTGATTGGCAGGAAATGGGTGGATTTTGTTAATCGGTCGACGATCACCCATATAACATCCAGACCGTCTGCTTTGTTGGGTAATTTGGTTATAAAATCCATTGTTATTCTTTTCTACTTCCACTTGGGTATTTTGGGTTGTTGAAGTAGACCCGTGGGCTTTTGGTTGTCTACTTTAATGTTGGCACAAGTGAGACACTTTCCCATGTAAGGGCCAATCTCCGCTTTCATATTCGACCACCAATAATGTTGTTTGATATCCTTGTACATCTTATCGGAACCCGGATGGATAGAGTACCTAGTTTTGTGAGCCTCATTCATTATCACATCTCGGAATCCATCGAACCTCGGTGTCCAGATCCGGTCCAGAAGGTAATAGGCTCTGTCTTCCTTTACCTTCAAATTCTTTTCCATTTCGCGCAATACCTCATTAGCGACGATTTCTGGCTTCAAGGCTTCTAGCTGAGCCTCCTTCATTTGTGAGGATATATGGGAGTGGATAGTCATTGTTACTGTTTTTACTCGATGAAGCAAGTACTGCTTTCGGCTTAAAGCATCAGCTACCAAATTTGCCTTGCCTGGGTGGTACATGATTTCGCACTCATAGTGTAACAACGTAAATCTTCAAAACATTTTTTTTCATTTTTCAAGCAACATGATTATCATTTAAACATTCTCAAATCTCCTGTTCAATAATTGCCATCAAATAAAATATATCCCAAGATCGCAAATAAAATCCTTGGTTTGTGTGTACGAATCATATCGGCGCCTTCCCACGGTCGTCACTAGTACCTGAAACACATAACATGTAACATTGTAAGCATAAATGCTTAGGGAGTTCCCCAAAATACCACATACAACACATATTAGCCACTCGAGGCTATAACTCTGTATGACCCTCTGCTCATAGTGTCTTAGTGGGACCCTCCAGTCCCATAACTCTTTGCACCCTCAGGTCCCAACTCTGTGGACCTTTCGGTCGTACTCTGTAAACTCTGAATCAAACATAGCACAAAATCACATAGATATCACATCATATAATAGCATACAACATACTCTGTCACATAACTCTAATTACCACTCTAAGTAAAGTATAGTCAGAAGACTCACATCCGGTAACTCGGTAAATCTCGAACTCGGAAATACTGATCTAGCCCCCACCTAATCACATAAAATAATTACTCTAATCAATACAAATCTCAAAGGCTAGGCTATTCCCTCTATAAGTTCCCTCAAGAAGGTAGAAGACCATTTTACCCTTCTAATGGCTCAAAAGTCCAAACATTAACTAGACCCTAAAAGTCAACGAAAGCCAATGGTCAACCTTGACCAAATTCGTCGAGTGCACATAGGTGACTCGGCGAGTCCAAGCGTGTCCTTTGGGTCTTTCTAAACCTCACTCAACTCATTGAGTGAACCTTCCACTCGACGGGCTACCACTGGTCGTGAATCACAATGCAACCCGACTCGACTCGTCGAGTCCCCTTATGGACTCAGCGAGTTCCTTCCATGGCAACACTCAAGCGACCTTATGAGGTCAGATCTGCTTCTCCAACTAGTAGATCTAACCTTCTAGCACTCAAAAGTCACGCAAAGGTTCAAACTTTACGTTCATGCAACACATACAAAACCATAAATGGAGTCATAACCTTTAAAATGGCAACCTACTCACAAAACTCCCATGAAACAACATAAAGCTAGAAGGTTGGGACTTTTTGGACCTCTCATGGTCCAGATCTATCATCTACACCACCTTGGGACATCACATGCTTCAAGATCTAACTCAAAAAGATGCAAAGAAACCCTATTTTCAAGAAATCTATCAAATATACGAAATGGGAAAGGATTTGTACCTCCAGAAGCAAATCTCGATATGAACACCACAGATCCAAGCTCCACAACCGATCTAGCTTGGACTTTCCCACTCCTTCTTGCAAGATCACACCAAAAGGATGAAGAATTATCCCTCCTTTTGCTCTACAAGCTTCCTCTCTACTTTCTAAGGTTTCTCAGGGGTGTAGTGGCCGCAAATGAAGGCCATAAAGGCCTTTAAATATGGCACATGCCCCGAGATTTAGGGTTTCTGCTGCCAGTAGAGACTCATCGAGTCACCTAGCCGACTCGTCGAGTCCAATCATTAATCCAGTCAGCGAATCGTGATCCTACTCGACGAGTCTTGGTGTCAACTTGTCGAGTCCCTCTCTTTAACTCAAAATAAAAGATTAAAAATAAAATACCTGGGAATCCGGATGTTACACATAGTCATTTAGCAGTTCGGCCCATCTCCTTTGTCTCATGTTCAATTCCTTTTGATTCAGAATGTGTTGGAGGCTCTTGTGGTCTATGAAAATGGTGCACTTTGTACCATATAGGTAGTGCCTCCAAATCTTCAAGGCGAGGAAACAACTCCTAGCTCAAGGTTGTGGGTGGTATACTTTACCTCATGGGTCTTTAGTTGCCTAGATGCATAAGCTATCACCTTTTCGTGTTGTATAAGCACACAACCTAACCTTTGATATGAAGCATCGCTAAACACTACGAAGTCTTCCGTTCCCTCTGGAAAGGAAAACACTGGAGCACTACAGAGGGTTTGCTTCAGGGTTTGGAAGGTTGTTTCTTGTTTGTTATTCCAATGGAAAGGCACACCCTTCTGGGTGAGTGTGGTGAGAGGCTTGGCAATTTTGAAAAATTCTGGATGAACCTTCGGTAATAACCAGCAAGGCCTAAAAATTGTCGGATTTCAGTTGGGCTTCTTGGGGTTGCCCAACCCTCAACAGCTTTGATCTTGATAGGTTCCACATGTATTCCCTGTTCACTGACCACATGTCCCAAAAATTCCACTCTACGAATCCAGAACTCGCATTTGGAAAATCTGGTGTATAATTCACCGTTCTCAAAGTTCCCAAAATTTGTCCTAAGTGTTGGTTGTGCTCTTCCTCACTCTTTGAGTAAACTAGTATATCATCGATGAAAATAATCATGAAGTTGTCGAGGAACGGTCGATAGAATCGGTTCATCAGGTCCATAAAGGTTGCAGGTGCATTGATGAGACCAAATGGCATGACTACGAATTCGAAATTCCTATAATGGGTTCAGAAAGCAGTCTGTGGTATATCCTCCTCTCGGACCCTTAGTTAGTGGTATTCGGACCTCAGATCTATCTTGGAGAAGTAGCTAGCTCCTTGGAGATGGTAGAATAGATCATCTATTCGAGGGAGTGGGTATCGATTCTTGACAGTAAGCTTGTTTAACTCTCGATAATCAATGCACATTCTGAAAATTCCGTCTTTCTTTTTGACAAACAGGACCGGAGCTCCCCACAGTGAAAAGCTCGGCCTGATGAATCCTTCGTCAAGAAGTTCGCTTAGTTGGCTAGATAAATCTTGCATTTTGGCAGGAGCTAACTGTTGGATATAGTGTCTAAGTCCATAACTATATTTGGTATGAACTTGACCCGACCCGACATGGTCCATTTTGGTTGCACTTCACCCGAACAATTTATGGATAATCTTTTGAGAATAGTATAAGTTATGATTTATGAATATATTATAAGTTCTAATATATTAATATAAAATCATATTATTTAATTAGTATTAATCTATAATTAATCTAGAATTAATTCAGAGATCAAAAGTATTAGTAATTAAATATGGGCTCCTATATTTATATAGTGTGGGCTAATGCTTATTTGGAATGGGCTAGGCTTACTTGGAAAGTCCATGGATAATCCATGGATCTCATGGAAATTAAGAGACATGGGTATTGGGGTTTACATGGATGTAACCCTAATTCACCACACTATATAAAGGAGGCTTTGGTTCTTGAAATCAACACTAGTTGTGGTAAGTAAAGGAATAGGGCCGATTTCAAGAAGGAGATTACTATTCTCTCAAAGTTCCAAGTTGTGGTGATTTGTGATTTCCATTTAAGGTAAGTAATTCTACTAGCTTTATTTCATTCAAGTTCCCCATGCCATGCTAGATAGGATAAGAACCATGGAAAAATAATTATTTGCATGTATCTTAGTCAAACATAGATCCAAGGTTTTTAGGGTTGCATGTACACCATAGGAGTGTTAGAATGCTCAAAACCCATCAGTGGTATCAGAGCCTAGGCTTGTTTGTTTGATGCTTGATGCAAAATAGTGAAAAAAAAAGTCGATTTTCTTATTGTCTGCATGATGAACTCGCCGAGTCCATGGGGGGACTCGCCGAGTTCATGACTAAATTCATCCTACTCATCGAGTAGGTTCGTGCACTCGGCGAGTAGAAGCCTCAGAATGCAGATTTTCGATTTTTGCTGCTGGAAATTGACTAGAAACATTACCCTAAACTGTTTTGGTGTTATAAAACTTGTTTTAGATGGTGTAATGTTTATGCTAATCCATTTACAATGGCTATAATAAAAAATTACAAGTTTTATGAGTAATTTATGATTCTTGAAATGTTCATATTCATGTTTTTGAACTTATAAAGATTAGATGATCATAGGAATTGTTTGTAATCTACTTGGTAGTTTAAATTCATGAACATTATGTGTTTTAATGGAGTCCATAACTTGTCCTCAAGTTATGGAAATCCAAAGGTCACACTTTAATAAAATCCATTAAAAGAACACAAGAGTTAGAAAAATTAAAAGTCTTCATTTTAATACTCAATTAAATTCATCAGTTATAAGAAATGAAAAGTTTTGAAAGGTTACAAAACATGCCGCCAAGTTTTGGAACAAGTAAAGTCATGATTAAAACTTTAGTTCCAACCCTTAGAATTTTAAAAGTTAAAATTCAACCCTTGTTGGGTCAATATTTTGGTTTATACTTTGCTTTTCTAGAAAATTGATTTGTTATGTAATATTGTATATGTGTTTACGGTCAGGAAGTGAGTTTACGACCGTAAACAGCGTTTACGGCCGTAAACTCAGTTTGCAGCCCAGTCCGGTATATATAGGGGTGAGGTGTGTGAGGAAAAGGATGATGAACACTAGAGGAGCTTAAGTGTGTGCATTTGAAGGTGTTCTAGAGAGAGAGAAAAGAGAGTGTGTGTTAGTGTGTGTGAATCTTGTATCTGGATCTTCATTCATATCAATTCATACAAGATTCATCATCTTCTTCTTCTCCTTCTCTTTTATTTGATCTGACATCATCCGTTTGATTGGGATTCCGCACCATCAAACGGATTTGATTGATACACAAGCATAATTACGGACTTACAATTGGTATCAGAGCTCGGTTGTATCAATCAATTTTTTTCAGATCTGGAGCTTATTTTTTCTTATTTTGAAGAGATTTTTGCATTTTTGGATAGACCTCGCAAAAATAAGGGGGGTTTGTTCTTCGCGTTTTTCCTAAAAACGTGCTTTTGGTCGAGTTTTGGAGCAAAAAGGGTGAAAAAACGCTGTTTTTCGTCAAGAATAGCGGTTTCTGAAGAGTTTACGGTCTTTGAAGGGTTTACGGTCCAGAGTTTACGGCTGTAAACGTGTTTACGGTTGCCGGATTTTGTGGCCTCGTCCTCGCATCAACAGCCCTTTATTATAAAAAGAAAGGGGATTTAGAGGTACCAAGGTTCGAACTCGAGACCTCCAACACTTCAAACCAAACGCCTTAACCAGTTGAGCTACAAGGGATCTTGTTAAATAGTTTGATCGTTTAAACTTTATACACTTCTCAGCAGCAGCAAGCCTCGCATCGCATCAGCAGCTTCGCACGCCTTCTCGATCAGCAGCCTCGCACATCCTCGCACCGCATCGCAACAACCTCGCCTCGCCTCACCTCGCATCACATCACAGAAGCCTCGCCTCGCATCAAAAAATAAGGAGCGCTTTGGGGGAGCCGAGAATCGAACCCGGGACCTACAAACCAAGCACCTTACCATCTCGGCTAGCAAAGCACTTATGATTTCCTTCTTATATTTTAAACTTAACCACTTCCTGTCGCACCTAATTTCGAAAATTTTACACTTTTTGCCCAAAAATCAATTTCTTTTATTTTAGGCTCCATTTTCAACCAAAAATTATAGTTTTTAAATTTTGATTTTGATTTTTGACTTTTTACTTAAATTTTTTATTTTGACTTTTAAACTTCGACCTTTGACTTTAAACTTTGACTTTCTCATTTGACTTTTAAATTTTCAAATTTAGCTTTTCGGTTTGACTTTTCAAGTTTGACTTTTGAGTTTGACTTTTAAGGTTGACTTTTGATGTTTATAGTCATAGGGCATTTTTTAAATTTAAGTTTGAATTTTAAGTTCTAGTTGTGCTTTTAATAGTTTTTGAAGGTTATGAGGGAATTGAAGACATTAAAGAGAGTCGTCAAGAGATGTGAAGACAAAACTTCAACATGTTCGATTATATCCCTGGAGAAACCCTCGAAACTCAGTTGCAGCGATTTACTACACTCACTACTGAGATGAATATAGTTGGTATCTTCTTGTCCAAATCTGAGATAAACAAAAAGCTGCTGAATGCACTTCCGAAATCGTGGGACATGAACGTGGCTGACATCAAGAAGACAAAAGATATCAATCGTCTTAGTCTTGCTAATATAATTGAAGAACTTGAAGCTTTGAATTGTCGAAAAACAATGAGTTCCACAAACATCCCGGTCAATGAAGTTTCATGTTTTCAATCATGTGAAGTTTCATGTACGCTATCTAGTGAAGATATGATTAAATTTCTTCGGGAACAAATTGAGTTATTAAAAAGGGAAGTTGAGGACCTGAGATATAAAGGATATCAACTCAGGAAAGGACAGAAACCCCTGAAGGTTGAGTTAGAAGCAAAAACCAAAGACTTTAGGAAACTTCAGGAAGAGTATAGCAACAAGTGTGAAAATTATAACTATATTAAGAGACAACTTGTTGATGTAACTGAAGAACATGACGCTTTAAAAATTAAGTGTGGAAAAACAGACGTTAGTTTTAAAAATTATACTGCATCAAGTCATACAGTCGAGTCCTTATTTGAAACCCAATTAAAATTCAAAGATAATCAAAACAAGGGTCTAGGGTATGATAGTGTTCCTCCACCTTTCAATCATAACTACACATCCATCCCAATGACACAGGAAGAAATTTCCAAGGAGGCGCATCTTCAATATGGCAAACGAGCTAGATTTGTGTCAGGATGTATTCAGGTTGAAAATACTAATGTGTCTACTTCATGTGCAAGTAAAGTAGAAGAGGATGAGAACAAGGAGAACACCATTGAACAAACCAACATCTCCTTGAACTCTGAATCTGTTGCCTCGAACTCAACTGCTTCTGATCAACCTACCGTCGAGAAATACATGCCACCAATTCCAACGCAACAAAGTTCTTGTTGCAATTGTGCTTGTGGGAACAATAAGAAACAAGGCAAGGACACACCACCAGGGGCAGGAAGAAATAACTTCACAGTGAAGAAAAAGACTTGTTTTCACTGTGGAACACCTGGACACATTGCCCGAAATTGTCCTAATCGCGCATACGTTCCCTACTACGCACAAGGATGGAAGAACGCGCCAAGAGGGAGATACTTCAAAAGAAACCCCTCAAGGTCATGTTCAGACCATGATGACTGGAACGCACAGAAGGCCAAGAATCAAACCCAAAAGGCCAAGAATCCGAATCCAAAGGGCAAGAAGGGAATGTCGGCCAAGAAGTCCAATCCAAGAGATGCTCCCGAGAAGCCAAATTCAAAGTCATCTCAACGGCCGACATCAAGTTCCAAAGCAAGTACTGAGCCAACCATCAGATCGAAAAAGAAATGGGTTAAACCCAACTACAAATGGGTTCCAAAGGCTCACTCTCCCAAATCAACTAATGACTCTAATATTTCTTCATCTTCTGTTTGTGATAAACAGGATATGTCATGGGAGAGAGTACCGTGCAAGGATGACAAAGGTCGACCCAGTTTCAAAATGGACTGGGTTCCAAAGACCATGTAATCCTGCTCTGTGTCGGAGCAGCTATGGAGGTATATCATCAGACTTCAGTTTGTTGGTAGTGGCTGTTCCTGGCACATGATAGGAGACATCTCTCAACTGTACAACACTCAAAACATTGTTTGAGAGTATGTGTCCCTTGCGGGAAAGGAATAAAGGAAGAGATCACTCATGGGGTTAGTGCTTAATGACATGAAGAAATTTTCGGATCTGTTCTGAGATTACGCATGATGTGCTCTGAGCTTCTAGATGCAAGTTCAATCGGTGACTTACGGTTTGAGTTTTGTTCTCTTTACTCCTAGGTTTATCTTAAGCTGATTCGCTTTAAAGACTAATTTTTGTTTTAGGATAGTTTAAATTTGCGCATTTACTTTCATTTCTCTCATATGCACAAATTTACGGGGAGAAATAAAAACAAAACAAAAATTAGAAAATTTAAAAAAAAAATCCAAAAAACATTAGAAAATCAGAAAATCAAAAAAATATGTTGGTTATGAAATGTGCTTGAGGGAGATATTTTGGGAAGTTATATGATCACGTGATAACAGGCAATCTAAGTCTGCGTAACGTACCCAAAGTTGAAGGGTCTATGCTCTGGTTTGATGCGTCGGTAGGCACGAAAGTTTCTAAATGGACTTGACTAGGCAGAGTTGAACTTAAGAAATTCTTAGTCTTGACAAATCTTGACCTAGTTAGATCCGTTCAGCCTAAAAATATGACACTCAGATAGGTTGAGCAGGGAGATATATATGGGAATCCACTCGTCACATTAAATGAACCCATACTTGGAACCGTGGTTTAACTTTTCCTCGATGTGGGGATTCTGTCCTTAATTCCGGTATTGATGGGGCGACTGGTAAATTCTGATGAATTAGGTCTGTAGAAAATTATTTTCTTTCTTTCTATCTGTCAGTCATATGTTGCACCCTTTGCGTGATTGGAAGAGATCCGACCTGGACTGAAACATATGCAAATCTATTTCTCGCCATATTAAATCTATGAAATTCTTCTTATCTGTTAGCTATATGTTGTCTCCTTTGTGTGACTAATAATCCGACCTGGTGCACAGCATATGCAACCTTCTACTTCTCAATCCCTCTAAAACTATAAGTGATAATAATCTGAATCTATCCTCTCTCTTAATGATTGTCTGCTCACCCGATGTAAGGAGTACTCTGGAAGTCCTTGATTACTGGGGCATATTAGGAAGCGGGAAACATGTTTCAGTGCAATTAAAATGGAACACTCAAAGATTGTCTATAGATCTCGCTGCTCAATTTAGGTGGACAACAATATCTCTGGTCGTCGTCAGCTGAATGGTCCTTAAGATATAGTATCTAAGAGATTAGGATCAAATATAATATATAGGAACTTAGGATCACTATGTCTTACAATTATTAGTATGTCCTAAAAATTGTCACAATTTTTCGTGTTTAAGTGGACAACAATACTGGCGATCAACCAGACAAAGATGTAAAGATAGAAGGTACCCACAACCGGATAAAGGCTGTTTAAAACTTTTCCCAAATCATTCTTAAAGTTAGATATCATTTTATTTTTGTTAAATTTGTTCATAGTTTCTTCTTGTAGGGTCCGATGGGTGTTGCGTCTTGGGCTCGTTCTTTAGTTCATTTTTGTCTCCGGATTGGGCCTGTCCATCCATGAGTTATTTCTAGGGTTTAGTATTTATAGATGCTTGCATGCATCTTAGTAAAAAAGATTGGGAGTCAATTTTTCAAAGATATTGTTATCTTTATCGTTTGTAACCCTAATAGCCTCTACAGCGGAAGTTCTTTGTCGAGCTCTGCTGAGGCTTGAATCTATTGAATCATTCGAGATATTTTGATTCATTCTTGTGCTTGATATTTCTGTTTAACATTTTTGTGATTAACCTGTTCAAAGATCTAAACGATCGAAGAGTTTCTTAACTCTTCACTTCTAATTTAAATATTAGGGGAGAATTAAAAATTAAAAATAATGAAAAAAAGATCAGAAAAATTCAAAAATCAAAGAAAAATAAATAAAAAATTAAAAATCCAAAAATAGTGTTATTTCTGTTTTATTTCTTGTTCAGAAAAATCAAAAAACCAAAATATTTTTGTTTTTGTTTTAATTTGTGTGCTAAGTTTTCTTTTAGTTTTGTTTTGTCTTGAAAAGTGATTTCAGATATAGATAAGACTCATGGAGTTTGTGTCGAAGATTTCTAAGCCAAGGTTTCATCCGTGAGCATCGAAGAATTCGCATTCGAAGGAGCAAGAAATGAAGATTATTCTTTCGACATTCAATCTTTCAACCCCAGAATCAAGGTGAAGCTGAAGCTGAAGAATATGTGACAGATTGCATTGAAGCCTCCTCAATCAGTCTGCTGCTATCTTAAACCTGCTGAAGTGATCCAGAAGTTTAGTTCTCTCTGATGTTCTCTCTAAAGATTATAAAGTGGAAAGCGCTATCTTTCAAGAATCAGTACGTCAAGCCTCCTCACTCGACGTGTGTTCAAAGCCAAACTCTGAAAAAAGCCCAACTGCTCAAGATGAAGTCATTCTTTGAAGATAAATGTTGAAGCCAAGCTCTCGATGAAGATTAAAAAGAAAAGCCAACTACTTTTTAGGGGGAGCTTGTTGGGTCACTTAAGAAAAGAAAAGAAAGCTATAAACCAAGGGGGAGATTGTTGGGTCAATATTTCGGTTTATACTTTGCTTTTCTAGGAAATTGATTTGTTATGTAATATTGTATATGTGTTTACGACCAGGAAGTGAGTTTACGACCGTAAACAGAGTTTACAGTCGTAAACTCAGTTTGCGGCCCAATCCAGTATATATAGGGGTGAGGGGTGTGAGGAAAAGGATGATGAACACTAGAGGAGCTTAAGTGTGTGCATTTGAAGGTGTTCTAGAGAGAGAGAAAAGAGAGTGTGTGTTAGTGTGTGTAAATCTTGTATCCGGATCTTCATTCATATCAATTCATACAAGATTCATCATCTTCTTCTTCTCCTTCTCTTTTATTTGATCTGACATCATCCGTTTGATTGGGATTCCGCACCATCAAACGGATATGATTGATACACAAGCATAATTAGGGACTTACAACCCTTATACTCTATAATGTTATAAGTTAATAATATATATATATATATATATATATATATATATATATATATATATATATATAAGATCAAGTTGTCTTACCACTAGTACGCCTCATTCACGAAGCCGGTCTATAAGGAGGTATAAGGTTGTTGCCTATAAAATGGCAACTTAATGGGTGTCCACTCTCACCCACCACTTACTTGATCGGTGGAGGGTCGTTAGCCGAATGGATAGGACGGACTTATAAATTCTCATTAAAATTATAATGATAATACTAAAGTAAATAACTTTATTGAATTCCCAATCTTAGTTATTTTAGGAAAATGTGAATAAGGTGCTAATCTATGAAATTACACTTTACACTTTGTTTAAGTCATTAGTGGAGCGTGTGTGGTTAACCGACACACTAACTTGAACTTAACAAGGTAGGTAAAAGGGTAATACATTAAGGGTACCAAGTAATTTGCATGGTTACTTCACACCTTATTTTGTGATCCTCGGCATCCCAGTCACAAAACTTGAAGGGAACACTCGAGATTTAAACATGCCATTGAAGAAAGTTCAATGAATCTCAAAGAATCTTGGAGTTTCTAAACCAATAAAAACATAATTAAATATTTCGTTTTTCATGGTGGTAATTGGTGAATCGTTATTCACCTACCTTCAAATATCTTATAGCTTAGATTACGACATCCTTCTTCTAAGTTATAAAATATTATGTTGGGTCCTAGCCTTAATATTATATTTGGGTGTGTTATTAAGGACTATATCTAAATCTAATATAATATATTCCCTCTTCTTTTCAGATGTCTTCTAATAACAATGCTTCTGGCTCAAACCCTACTAGTTCCTTGTCTCTCATGAATCTTTGTGCTAGAGTCATCTTTGATGGATCCAACTTTACAGATTGGATCAGAAACATCAGGATGGTCACTCGATATTAGAACTAAGAATATGTTCTCGACAAGGAGCTAAAGGTACCCGAGCCAGCTGCTACTCCTGGAGAGCTTGCTGATAATGAGGTACATGAAAGAGATGCTACAAAAGTGGCATGCATCCTGATGGCCACCATGACATCCGAGCTCCAAAAGTCCTATGAGGACTATTATCCTTTTCAGATGCACCAGGACTAGATGGACCGCTACCATCAAAGTGCTCGTCAAGAGCGATATGAAATAATCTCCTCCATGATAACAACCCGAATGAAGGATGGTGAACCCATCATGGGCCACATGCAGAAAATGCAAAGGTATCTGGACCGTTTACTAATGCTGAATGTGAACTTCCCCGAGGAGTTAGCAATAAACATCATTGTGCACTCCTTACCATCGTGTTATGATCAATTCCGCATGAGATATCACATTAACAAGGAAGAAGTCACCCTGAGCAAACTTCAAGGACTCTTGAAGACCACCAAAAGTGGTCTAAAGGGTAAGTCGGTTGTTACTGATCGGTTTTGGTCATAAGACATCCTATGTGCTCATACAAACCCTAAAGCTTGGATCTAGGTTTCTCTATTGTACATACTTTGAATCCAAGACTATAAACCCTAATTCTAGCATATGGAAATCAGAATTCACATGTAAATAGGTTTGAGAACATACCTTGATTGTTATATAGCAATAACAATCCAACTCCTCCTTGAATTGACCTTGGAAAGCTGAGAGTCACAAGTGTCACTCCTCTAATGGCTTACAAACACCATAAGCAAGTGGAGAAGGTATAAGGAGAGAGGAGGGAGGTAGGAATTCGTCCTTAGGACCTCTTGGGAAGGGTTAGACGAATTCCTAAGCCCTATGGGGTTTATATACATGTAAAGATTAATGTTTTAGTCCTTATCCTTATCTAGTTGCTTGCCCACCAAGCAACCATAAGATAAGTCTTAGAAACCCTTATCCTAGTCGAATTCTAAGGGATTTACACCTCAAATTCGTTCACCATATATATAAGATAATCCTTACCTTATTTTGTAACTATCACATAATTACAATTCAGCCCCTCTAGTTTAATTAATTACATTTGATCACAAAATTAATTCTTAATTAATTATTGACCAATATTAATTAAACAAATATGATTTCTCCTTTAATATATTATTCTTATAACATATTAATAAATCATAATAACCTCTCTCTCTTTATTTATTTCTCCAATCAAGATGCTTTGGTGAAGGCAACCCAAAAGGACGATGCACCATCGGGTCAAGTACATACCAAAATAGTTATGGACTTAGACACTAATCCAACAGTTACTACTCCTACTCCTACTCCAACTGCGGCCAAGGTCTTGGCAATCGGGCATGGCAAAGGGAATAAGAGAAAGAACCCACTAAGGGTACCAAGGGTAAGACCCTTGAAGGCTCATCTTCAAGTAAAACCAAGAAAGGTTTTGTCACTCCTTCTGCTAACCCTAATGAGGCTGAATGCTTCTATTGTCGTGAAAAGTCGCACTGGAAGCGAAACTGCCCAAAGTACCAGCAAGATTTGAAAGATGGAAAAGTAAAACCCAACCATGCAGGGACTAAGAAGAAGTGAGAATGTGGAGCAAGGAAAGATAAACTTGATCATGGGAAATAGAAAAGCTTCACCTGTCACCAAGATAGGAGTTTACTCCTTAGTCCTAAATAGTGGGTATACATTAGATTTGAATAAATGTTATTATTCGCCAGAAATGGCAAGAAATGTTATTCCCTTTCATGCATTGTATAAACAAGGCTTTACCATTTATTTTGATAATAATAATGGTAGTATTGATGCTTTTCTTAATAATGTTCTTTATTTTAAAGCATTACCTTGTGATGGAGTGTATGAAACTGTATCTGTTGTAGATAATCTAGGAAATAATGTATTGTGTAATGACTCTTCCACTAGCTTACATAAAGCATCTTTATGGCATTGTCGTCTTGGACATGTAAGCAATAAACGCATAGGCCAACTCCAAAAGGATGGAGTCTTGGAGTGATATGACCTAAAGTCAGATGATAGTTGTGAATCTTCTTTGCTTGGTAAAATGACAAAGTCACCTTTTACTAGCACTTGTGCTAGGGGTGAAGGTTTGTTGGACCTCATTCACATGGATGTGTGTAGACCCTTCAGAACCGCCACAAGAGATGCTAATCGGTTCTATGTGACTTTTACTGATGATTTTAGTAGATATGGATATGTCTACCTAATCAAGCATAAGTCAGAAACCGTTGAGATGCTACGATCCAATCATGGTGGTGAGTATCTTAGTACTGAGTTCCTTGACTATCTAAAGGAATGTTGGATTTTCTCTCAATTGACACCTCCTAGGACACCACAGTTGAATGGTGTAGTTGAGAGGCGCAATTGGACCTTGTTGGACATGGTTCTTTCCATGATGAGTCGAGCTTCGCTAGCAATCTCATTTTGGGGGTATGCCTTACAGACTACCGCCCATATCCTTAATCTAGTCCCTACAAAGAAGGTTGCCGAAACAACACATGAGAAGTGGACTAGAAAAGTTCCCAATCTAGACCACATCAAGATTTGGGGTTGCGAGGCTTTCGTGAGACACGAGACTCACGATAAGCTTGAACCCCGAAGCGAAAGGTGTATTTTGTGACAACCCGAAATTTCCATTCTGAACAAACCATATCAAGCCAATAGAAGTTAGAACAGTTATAGAGAATTTCCAGACTTTTGAGTATTTCCGGTTTAGCACTTAAGGAGATATCAGGAGAGTGGATGCACTAGGGTTTTGTGCAACACTGTTATTCCAATACTCTAGGATATTATAGTTCATTCCGGGAATAAAAATATTTCTGCCAAAAACAAAATCTCAGGACTATATATAGAAATCTGAACCAAATAATTAATTAGTTACATTTCCAATTAGAGAAAAGCCAAATTCTCTCTCACGGATCTTCGGGTTTTTATCCCAAATCGTGAGTACCCTTCTCTACTTGTATTATATGGCTTATAATGTGCTTAATAACATAAATTTCATAACAAAACAACTAGATTCGGGAGTTTACCGCCCAAGAACACCTTGGGGAGTAAACTCCCAAAAAGATGCCTAGTCCTTCCCCTGTGATTTGTAACTACCTTAGGCCTGTATGCTAGTGTGTATATGAAAAGAAAACATCAAAATCGGACCAAAACCCCAAGATTTGGGAGTTTACCGCCCAAGAACACTTGGGGAGTAAACTCCATTTTAAGGGCCAAGAGTGTCCGAATGACCCCCAAAGCTTTAGAACTCAAACTAGAAGCCTTCATTACAATGTTTAGTCCTCAAAATAATTAAGAATCAAGGGTGAAAGTGAGTTCACGGCCAAGGAAGTTCTTGGGCCGTGAACTCCATTTTAGGTTGCCAAAATGCCTTAAAAACCCTCCTTAAGCGAAGAGACTAAAAGGGACATGTACCTAAATGAGTTTAGGACTAGCTAACACACTTAGAACACCAAGAGTAAGGTGTTCACAGACCAAAAGGTTCTAGGGCCGTGAACTCCATAAAATGGTGCCAAATGGTGCCATAAACTCTTCTAAAGCCTAATACAAAAGCCTAGTTTTAATCCTATTGAAATTAAGGACTTGAAAACACCATAAACATCCTCCCAAGGGAGATTATGGCTGTAATCTCCAAGGGATATGGTCCTAGGGCCGTAAATTCCTAAAAGGAGTTATATTATGCGCTAAACTCTTCCATGGACCAAGCCATTAAGTAGAAATGCTTCTTAGAGTCTTGTAGAGCATCAAACACAACATGGTCACCTAAGTATGAGCTTACGGCCGTAAACTCATAAGTTTACGACCGTAAACTCATTTGGTAGTGTTATTAGGGTCCTAAACTTCATGGTGGAGTTTTCCTTGAGCCCTACACACAATAGCTTCCCCTACAAACACTTAGATGCAATCCTAGAGGCTAATAACACTTGATAAAGGTGTTTATCATGTCCTAGGGTGTCTTGACTTGTTTATTAGTTGTTTATAGACTAATTTGTTACATATATGTGAAATTATATGTTAACTAGGATCATAGAGTGTGTTCAAGACTTCACTTGACACCTAGTGGTCCTACCTCTTCAGTTCATCCGTATCACCCACAACAGGTGAGTTCATACCCCTAAATCAATGATTTAAATGGTTTTTAAATGTTTTATGGGGGGGGATACAAGTAGAATCAGGTTAGTTATTATATCAATCACATGTGATTAATATGCAGCCTATAAATGATTTGCATCACATTAGCTGTTTTACCAAATAGTTGTTATTTAAAGGATTTTCATATACATTTTATATGTTTAAAACTCCTGATTTAATTGTTCATTATACATTGTAGGGTTCATTTCAAACTCATTTACAATTGTGTTTCAAACAAATGTTTCTTTGTATTTAAAACTGTGTTGTTAGATATATACTTCCAACCCATCTTATAGATTGACATCAAGTCGATCTTTTCTTAGATAATAATCCTGTTCAAAAGGTTTTACAAAACTTATTTTATGATTGTTTATTGTCAATTGCATGCCTATATATGTATGGTTATATAAGAAATGTTTAAAGAACTTAGGATGGCTATTCTCCCTATTTCCTTTTCGCGCTTGAGATGTGGTTTGGTGGGATATTGGGTATCCGTTCGAAGGTCGTTTAAATATTAGTTATATATCATGTGTACATATATAGTCATAAAGGTTCTTCCAGTTCAGTTCAATACACTTGGGTAGCAAGTGTACACATCCATGTCCATGCGTACTAGTTACATTACTAGTAAGCTACCGTATGGGTAGTTTAGGAAGATACTAGGACTATTATTAGAACACGATATAATACAATGAGTCAGTTCATTCATGAGTCAATACTTGCTAGATAGAGAGAACATACGTTACAGCTAGTACACAAAGTACATTACTATACATGCTAGATAGAGAGAGAACACACATTACAGCTAGCACACGCAGAACATTACAGTACATTACTATACTATTACATAGATATGTTTTACATGATTACGCTTACATGAGTACGTTTACATATATTCGTTTACATGAGTGCGGTTACATATACTTTGATAGGACAGACATCATTAGGTGCTATAGCATAGACCAAGTTCAGGATCTAACTATACTGATGAATCACAACGCATTGTGGTAGTTATACCGGGTATACATGATCATAGTAATGTGGATGTTTACGGTTTGCATACAGGCAGGCGTCATGTGAAGGTCCCAAAATCCCTTTGACAGGGGAGCGTTTAGCCTGGGATCTAGCCATCACATTAGGCCTTATCCCTCAAATAAGGCAATAGGAGTACAGAAGTAGTCACTTATTACAAATACTACAGTACTTATGAGATTACCCTAGACTTAAGGTAATTAGTACGGTTGTAGTTCGACACTACACCATAGTACTATATATTTTTCACATTAACATTCACTTCGTGAATTTTCACATGATGCACGGTAATGTAGAAACTATATATTTGGATAATGATAGTCAGATTTGGGAAAATACACGCTCTTACAAGACACACACACTGGCACTAGATGCCTTGGTAGAAGGATACAATTAGTAGGAAACATAGGGCTTCCTAGGATCATACAAAACATTTTCATACTTATACGGGTTTTCTTTCAAAACAATGTCAAGTCTGTAATTACAAGTTTTACAAATTAAGACACTAAAATACTTATGATCTCACCAGCTTTAAAGCTGATACTCGCTTTCAAAATAACTTCTATCCTTACGTCAACCATAGACAGGTACCGATGCAAGGTTCAGAGAAGATGGTGCTCGTTCAAGACGCATCTTTCATTTTGAATTATTCTTTAGTGTCTATTATAATTTGATAGAACACACTTGTATTAAAATTATATTATTAATGCAATGGATGATGTTGTTGCTTGTTTACTACTTTTCATTGTTGTGATACTATACATGACGTCCTCCGCCCCAGAACGTTTCCGCCGTTCTTGGTTTTGGGGTGTGACAGATTGGTATCAGGGCATTGTTTATAGTGAATTAAGTATATCAACCCATAAAAGATATACTAACTATAAATACAATGGGATTAAAAATACTCTGACCAAGAGTTTATACTTTAAATATTAAAATTTTTAAATAAGTATACGTGCTGCATTCATACTAAAATCAGTGTCACTAGGACAGTACAAAAGAATTACGATTATTGGGCAACATAGGTGGACTTAGAGACATATATACAAAACTGGGAAGATATAGCCTGATCAACTATATTATCCGAGGGTTGACTAGCATATGCCTAAGTGTAGTTGTGTGGTTGCAACAATGCTAAAATCTTACCAACCCTACCACTATGAGAACAGTAGAACATAACATTAAATTTAAAATACCGTAGGGGTATTTGGTGTTACTATAAGTACGTTATACTTGAGAACTAAAATGGGATCTTCATTTCTAAGTTGATAATTGTTAAGTAGATACACTAAGGATATATGTAATTAGGATGTTATAGAATTAGAATCTGTGAAATTTTACTTTACCCCTATTCTATGTGAATATGGAGTTAAGGTCACTTATTCGAAGGCCTATCCTGTTTCGATTACATATAACTGGTATGCACTTCACAAATAGGGATGTAACTGATGAAGATTTTCTAAATAATTATCTAGATAGTTCGTCTAATAATTATTTTCTTACCCCAATTCTCGCGTAGACAACATGGCCGGATTCCATCCCCATGGCAACCAGTACCTTCCGAATGAGGTCTTTGTTGGATGGTTTGAAGAAGAGCCAGAGAATGATCATCCTATCCCTGTGAATGATCAACATGATGATGACCTTTCGGACGATGCTAACTCCGAACCCAAGGTTGAGAACCTACCCCAGGCAGCTCCCTTTCCAATTCCTAACCCTCGTCCGGCTTTTCATGGCCCGACGCCTGCGTGGGTGGAATGCTTGGAAACATGGAGCCAAGGACAAGATCAGCCCATACCATTTAATGATGACCGATGCTTTTATGACCTAAGCAATGGGGGATCAGCAGGCAGAACCTTGCCAATCTTGGTCCGCAGAGTGGCCCGAAATGAGATTCAAGGCAGGACAGCCCTACGTTAGATTACCGAAGTTGTCGCTGATGCGAGAATGCATACCCTCCGCACCATTCGTCTAGAAGATGCTCGTGAGAGATTTGAGAGAAACCATGAAACCCTGCTTCAAGCACTGGCTGAATCACGAGCCAAAGTTATAGAGCTCCGAGTACACCAGAGGGTGTATGAAAGACACCTACTTGATATGGAACGTCAACTGGCTGAACTGAGAGTTCACCAGAAGGATGACCGTCGCCAGTAGCAGATGCTTTACTTTATTTTTCCTTGTTAAAAGGAATCGTCTTCGGTCTATGCCCGATGTGGCTTTTTCTATGAAACCATCTTGTATTGTAAGTACTTTTGGTTAGGTCTTCATGCTGTCAAGAACTATCTTCTCTGGATATGATGTAAGACCTTTACAAGGTCATTTTCCCGAATCTTTACGTCGTGAATATCAAAGATATTGACAGCCGGGTAACTTTTGTGTCACTCTTTATTCAATTACTATTATCATACTTTCATGGGAGCCTATCTGAAACATGCTTTAGTCAAGTCAATAGACTATAGCAATTTAGCTCCAGAGACATCTCCAAGTCTCTTTTAGTGGTTGGATCATGTTATTCACCAACCAACAATACCTCGGCGTGAACGACAAACGTCTTGAGACTAGTGTTCGAACTTACTTCCACTCATCACTAGGACTGCATCATAGGGATGTAGGCCAACCCTTCATAAACACACTTCCACTCAGTACTAGGACTGCATCATAGAGATGTACGTCAAACCTTCGCGAACATACTTCCATTCCGTGCTAGGACTGCATCATAGGGATGTAGGTCAAACATTCGAGAACATAGTCTTACTCTTTTCATGAAAAATCAAAGTACATCTAGGGTCAACCAGAATCGCTCACAAAACCCTTATCTTTCGTGTTACAGAATCATGTCGTCATCCGGAAACAATCAGCCGAGCAACGAAACCCCTGCTTTTCCTATGGACGCTGCTACTTTTCCAGCCGCCGTTACAGCTGCCGTGACAGCAGTCCTTCCAAATCGTAGCACTGTCAACGCAACCAAGACTAAAAAAGGAGTTGACAATCCCAATCGTGTTAACGATCCGAGAAATCAACAAATAGTAACAGTCGCCACCGCTCAAACTACAACTCAGAGTTCAAGAAACAAAAACGTCAATCCCAAGTAGAATGCAAGAGATTTTAGAGAATTGCCATGCAACAACCACAAGTGGAAACCTCTACCATCCTAGTACCGAGCAGACCATATAAAGGGACACTCCCAAAGTGCAACCGGTGCAACAACCACCACAAGGGAATTTGCCGAGCCTAGCAATGCAATAATTGCAACAAGATGGGACACATTGCTAGTTTCTGTAGAACTACCTCCACCACTGGAGCAAGCCTTGTTTGCTATAGTTGTGGTGAGGCAGGTCACTATTACAAAAATTGTCCAAAAGAGAAGATCAAAGAAAGAAACCGTGTCCCCATAACTCTTGCTTGACATTTCACTTCCACCACCAATGTTGGTGCTATCCAGATATGTCACCAATGCAGTGAAATTGGACACCACAAGAAGGATTGCCCGATAGCGCAGACGGGAAGATTCTGAGGATGACAGCTACAGGAGAGCCTACTCCGGGACCACGTTAATGTAATTTAGGCGTTTCGTTGTAACAGACTCATAAACCATCCAAAACTAGTGCAACTAGAGTCTCATCTTTTGCGGGATCCTGTCGGTATAGGGATGCTCGTGCTGCGTATAATTTTCTTTTGTTGTATACCTCATTCGCAGCGGTAGTCTTGTAGTAAGTCTAAAGTATTGTAACTCTGTTGTTGGTTGCACTGTGGTGTTTGTCTGTAACGCCTTTTGTTCAAATCTAATGTCTTTAGTTTCCGTATGATTCCGACTTTATCATACGACTCGAGTAAATTCGATCCTCACAATACCATCTTAATACGTACATCTCTTTCTCAGTAAACGTCTTTTAGCGAAGCCGTCATTGCAGAACACCGAAGTACTCATGCATAGAGTACCTCATAGTTCTTTTTCTTTCTGAAGAAATCCCCGAAGTACCACTCGTATAGTACGTCAAGTTCAAATCCAAAGATCCATACGGTTGACCTGTCGCTAAAGAATGTATACATAGGAGTGATATATAATCAAGGTTCTACAGGTTTAGAATTGATGATTCCACTTTAACTTATTTTTCCTCAATGGGATATGAGCTTAAAGAAGAATCAGTTATTCGACTACCTTTTTCAATCTTAATTATATACGACTCGTATACACGATATTGTGATTGTTGAACCAAGTATGAATTCTAATATGAACTCTAGGACGGAGACTGCCCAAGATTACGAGTATCGCATCGTCATGTGAACAAACTTAGAATCCAGTATCACTCCTGTAAACAGATCACCCTACAGTCTAAACACCTACAGAGATACAAGAACAGCCCGGACAACCTAGCGAACTACATAGAAATAGAATTAGAAGACTAGGCTTCTCACCCTAGAGAACCCCGGTCTTATTCTTCCAGAGATCGACGGATTGTTGCATCGTATGTTCCTCGACTATCGAGGACTCCGTCAAGATTTCCATTAGAAATCGTTATCTCTGCATCGCATAGATGAATTGGTTGAGCAAACACAAGGAAAGAATTACTTTCAGGAATGGACCTGAGATCCGAATATCACCAATTTGAGTGTAAGGAAAGGATGTCTGAGAGACTTACTTCCGAACCCGATGCGGACACTTCGAGTTCGTAGTGCTACCCCTCGGATAGGACCAATACGCCCATTGTATTCAAGAGTTTAATGAGTAGGGTACGTCTTTCTTATTTGGACCAGTTCGTCATTTCTCCATGTAATGACTTACTTATCTACCCTCGTAGTAAGAAGGAACCCATGGAAACATTACCTTCAGAGGAACTTTTGCGAAGTTCTCTAAGCACAAGTTTTGAAATTGAAGAGTTAAATTCCTATAACACACTGTTAGTGATGTGGTAAATTTTGAGTACTCTTACAATTTGTCAAAACCGTTGAGAATTTGTCGACACCAGAGACGCCAACAGTCATTCACCAAATTCTAGGTCTTACAGACCTACTGTCATAGTTCATCCAGAACCCCTCGGAAACCACATAAACCCTTTCGACCATGACCCAGCAAGGAGTGGCCCTTGACTGGGAAGTTAAACAAGAAAAGGAAACCTTGGAAATTCCAAGGGAGACACCAAGTTCTTTAGGAAGTCTCACTCTGGGAACGGCTTAATATGCTTCGTAAGCGTGGAAAGCTAAATCCAAGATAGATAGGACCTCCGAGATTCTTACCAGAATCGGTCCTGTATCTCACAGACTAGATCTACTCCGCAAACTCAGTAACGTACATTCTACTCTTCGTGTCTCGATCATGAAACCATACCTTTCCGGTAGGACTCTTGTAAGTCCACTCGTCGAGATCCTCGCCTTCGTATCAGAACCGTATTGATCCTCGACCGAGAGGTCAAGCGGACGAAGCAACGTCGTCGCCAGTTAGTGAAGGTTCGTTGGGATACCAACCGAGAACCCAATTTCGCTCAGGAGCGCTAGAACCAATCGATTAGGAAGTTTCCTCCTCAAAACTCGATCATTCGTACCTACTTCCTTATCTAAATTCTAATTTCGGGACGAAATTCCCTTCAACAGGGGGATGATGTGACAACCCGAAATTTCCATTCTGAACAAACCATATCAAGCCAATAGAAGTTAGAATAGTTACAGAGAGTGTAACACTCGTGTTTCTAGCCTAGGAATTTATATTGAGTTGATAGTCTAGGTTAACCTTTGTAACTCATTTTGAAGAAATGAAAAGGAGTTATATGAATATTATGTGAATTATGTGTTTTATGCTTAATTATTAGGGCTTGATTAATTAAGATTAAAAATAAGCGTCAAAATTAAAGTGTGAGATAAGCCTGATATCTTTACATAAAGTTGTAGTGGCCAAAACAAGGATTTCGGGGATATAAAGAATACCAAAATCCGAGTTATAACAAAGAAGTTATGACCTGTCGAAGTTTCGCGACAAAACCGGCACGGTGCTGAATGTCGTAAAAAGTGAGTTTTTGATAAACTACTTTTTAGCCTTAGTAATCTAAACGAAAGTCGTAGTATTCGTTAAACCGAGAAGTTCGATAAAAAGAACGCCCAAATCTGACTTCGTATGAGGAAGTTATGATTTTTCGAAGTTTCAGCGTAGCAGTAGACAGCTAAAAACTCGAATTTTAGATCGAGCGGTTTTTAGCCGACACAACCTAAACGAGAATTGAAGGACTCATCATTAGGAGCACAACGGTAAAAAGTCTGACAAAAATGGACGTCGGATGAAGAAGTTATGAATTTTTAACGGATTTCCTGTCCCGGTCTGGTAAAAATAATAATATAAAATTTAAATTCAAAATTATCCAACGAAGTCTAAACGGAAGTTGTAGATCGTAATTCTAGCTACACGTGCATATAAAGAACGTCAAAAACGGAGCTCTTATGCGAAAGTTATGGATTTTAGAAGTTTTGGCACGAAAACCGAGAAATTTCCCATAGTCACAATTGCCACGTCACCCTCGCTTAGAAAGTGACACGTGTCCTGCTGAGTCACCTGGCTGCTGAGTCATTAGGCTGCTGAGTCACCGAGGCTGCTGAGTCATGCGAGCCACGTGTCCTCTTCTGATTCGACCGAGGAGGAGGCCCAATCCGAAGCAGCCAGCTCCCCAGCCGAAGCTTCGCCCAGCTGTCGCGTGTGTCCGAGCCTCGCATACCCTAGCTCCGAGCCTCGCAGGTACGCCAGCAAGCCGCGGTCCACTTAGAAGCCGACAGCGAGCCCTCGCATGTGCGAGCCATGTGCGAGACCCCCTCTGCGAAGCCTCTTAGCCGTCGGATCAGGAGACTTCTCAGCCGTTGGATCAAACTTCGGACCCTATATATAGAAGGGTACCTGCGAGGGTTTCCGGTTACTTTTGGAATTTAGCCATTTTTAGCCCCTCTCTCCATATTTTCTTCATCTTAACATCCCGCAAAGCCCCGGTATCAATTGTAAAGCCCGGAATACCCCACGAAGTGCCCGAGAAGCCCAGAAAATTTATCTTTTCTGTTTCGAAGCCCGACTTTTCCAGAGCCCAGTTTCTCAATAAAACTCTCGGTTTTATTAGAAACGATCGTTTTAGGAAACGTATTGCTGCCCGATTTTCACCAAAATATGTGAGTGTGTAGTTACTTTCAATTTACACATAGATATGAAGTATTTACCTTGAAATACGTGTTATGTGTAAATATGCTAATTGTTTATTCGAGGTGACTGTTGAATTGATGTTTTATACAAGTTTTAAACTGTATATGCTTTTTATCTACAAAATATGTTGGGTAGAACATGGGTAGATGAAATAGTTGATGTGTGTTAAAATGGTGAGAGGCCTCGATGTCGATGTTGTTATTGTTGTTGTAGTCATCTAGCGAAGTATAGATGACGACCACGGACTTTCTAGATAGTCCAGTGGAACACTAGCAGGTTCGCAACTTTTAGGTGTTGATGACTTAAATGTTCATTGGCATACTTCATCCCCCTCATGGTTGCCTTAAGGACATGTATGGCTGAGGAAACCCCTTAGCAGTAGTGTCCATCCCGATGATAATCCTTAGGCTAGGTCCCTTGTGATAGGTGTTTAGGGACGTAAAGTGAGGACAACGGGAATGGGTAATCAGGGTTATTATTGATTGGTGAACTTAATAAGTATATTATTAATGTGGGTTGAAAACCCTATATGCTCACCAGGCTCCCAAGCCTGACCCACTCAGTTTTATGATTACAGGTAGTGGACCCCGAGCATAGTCGGAGGACGACGAGAGATTTTTGGATTATAGGCCAGTAGTTGTAAATAACTGTTGAAAGGCTTATAATGTCTTGTTTATGCTTTTGATCTATATCGGAATATGACATCCCGAGGTTTTGATATATATATATGGAAAATATATACCTTCTTAATGAAGGATTTTGATAAACTTTTATCATATATTGTTTGGGAACCAATTCCGCAATATCTTATAAAAAGATTTCTCTGATTTTATTTTAGAAAGCATAAATTAAATCGGTCTTTTCTGGCCGAGAAATATGGGGATGTCACAGTTGGTATCAGAGCATTAGTTTAAGCGAACTAAGAAATTGTAGAATTTCTAGACTTGAACTTAGAATGCTAAGTGATGATTGTGAGATGAGTGTCTACCATATTTTGGACACGAGCACTAGTTTATTTTAGGGAAGATGCCTAAAATGCCCTTATGTGCTAAATGCTATGTGTTTGCCATGTGTGCCATTATTTGTTCGCATCTAAGGTCTGTTGCTGACCGGATCTGGAAACCTTATGTGTGTAGGATTCTAAGCGTATGAATACGAGATTAGAACTAACATGTAAACGTTTCGGAGTGATAAGGGAATTGACATGTCTAACAAGGATAAAGACCTAAATTTCGCCTTATTCGGTAGATAGATTGTAATGGCAAGAACTCGGAGTGGAGCTGGAAATGCAAACAGAAACCAACAACCTCAACCTCCAGTGGTGGAACAGGTGCCTATAGTAGGAGCTGCACCCGAACCCATCACTATGGTTGGAGTACGAACTATGATTCAGGCCATGTTGGCTGAACAGAGGGAGGAATTGAGGCAAATGTTGCTGAACGACAGGGATGAACCTTCATTTCCTGTTGAACAACATGAACTAAATGACGATCGATCTGAAGAAGGGAACAATAGTAGATCGGTGGGTCATAGTGAACCGCTTGTGGTTGGGAGAAATAACCACGAGGGTAGAGTGGAGAGAAATGGGTGCAAGTATAAGGACTTTATGACTTGCAAGCCATCGACCTTCAATGGAAAAGAAGATCCTGTCGGAGTAATGGACTGGATCACGGAAATGGAGTTGGCTTTCATGACTTGTGATTGCCAAGGCAAGTTACAAACTACGTTTGCAGTACGTCAGTTCAGGGGTAGTGATGCTCGTTGGTGGAGCACTTTGGGGAAAACCCTAAGCCCTAATGAGCCACTGCAATTAACTTGGGCAGAGTTCTTAGTGCACTTCAAGCGCAAGTACTGCTCGGCCCAAAACGTACTTGAGTTAGAAAACCAATTTTTAACGTTGCAGAAGGGGAGTATGACCTTTGACGAATATACAAATAACTTCACAGACAAAATGGAGTTTGCTTTGCGTATTGTCCCAGATGAGTTGGCAAAAATAGACAGGTACGCAAAGGGACTTCCATGGGAGTATGCGGTGCTAGTACGTCAGGCACTTACTTTGGAGGCAGCTATCTGAGCTGCCAAGTCTGTTGAAGATATGATAAAAGGGAGAGCCGCCAGCAAGGTTGGAGTTGGCGAAAAGAGAAAGTTTGAAGGAACTTCAGGTTCCAATAAAAAGAACAAATTCTCGAAGACTGGTTCGAGAAACTTTGGAGGAGGAAGCGAAGCCAAGTGGTGTGACAAGTGTAGGAAGAAACATGCTGGGAAGTGCAGCGTGGAAGTCACTTGTTACAAATGTGGAAAGCCAGGGCATTATGCCAATGAATGCACCTTCAATAAGAACATATGTTTTGGGTGCAATGAAGAAGGGCATATTTTGAGGGACTGCCCGAAGAAGAAGGACGCAGCAAAACCCAATCTACCACCAAAGCCGAAGGCGAAAGCCTTCCAGATGACGCTCGAAGCTGCGAAAGAAGAAGCCGATGTCGCTTCAGGTACCTTTCTCGTAAACGAATTGCCTGCCCAAATTTTGTTTGATTCTGGAGCCAATTACTCCTTTATATCGCATGAATTTGGTAGAAAGCTAGCTTTGCCTGTAGATATGCTAGTTAATGCTATAATAGTCGAGATTGCTAGTGGCAAGTTTGTACCTGTTTGCCATCGTATGAAAAACATCCTCATTGACTTGGATGGGAATAAGTTCCAAGAGGAATTATTGCCTATCGAGTTAAATGGATTCGACATAGTTTTAGGAATGGATTGGCTTAGCGCCAACGACGCAGAAATACTATGTAGAAAGAAGATAGTAAAAGTAAACCCGCCAGGGAGAGAGTCGTTTATGGTGTACGGAGACAAACGCAGAGTAAACTCTGGAATCATTTCCCTAATGAAAGCCAGAAAGTGTTTGGCCAAAGGATGTACATCATATCTAGCATTCGTGATCGATGCCAAGATGGAAAAGAAGGAGGTGCAGAATATTCCGGTGGTGTGTGATTATCCGGAAGTCTTTCCCGAAGATCTTCCCGGATTGCCCCCTGATCGACAAGTAGAATTTCGTATCGACTTGTTACCAGGAACGACGCTGATAGCGAAAGCACCTTATCGATTAGCGCCAACCGAAATGAAAGAACTTATGACACAACTTCAGGAGTTATTGGACAAAGGTTTCATTCGACCTAGTTCATCACCATGGGGAGCCCCTATGTTATTTGTAAAGAAGAAAGACGGAAGCATGAGAATGTGCATCGATTACAGAGAGCTGAACAAAGTGACGATAAAGAACAAGTACCCGTTACCAAGGATCGATGACTTGTTCGACCAGTTGCAAGGTTCGAGCTATTTCTCGAAGATCGATCTTAGGTCGGGATACCATCAACTAAAGGTGATAGAGCAGGACATCGAAAAGACTGCTTTTAGAACGAGATATGGACACTATGAATTTTTGGTTATGTCGTTCGGACTAACCAATGCCCCAGCAGCTTTCATGGATTTGATGAATAGTGTTTGTAAACCATTCTTAGATAAATCCGTGATAGTATTCATAGATGATATCTTGATTTATTCGAAAAGCAAGCAGGAGCATGAAAAGCATCTGCGTGAAGTGCTAGAAGTCATGAAAAAGGAGAAGCTGTATGCAAAGTTCTCCAAGTGTGAATTTTGGATTCAAGAAGTCCAATTTTTAGGTCATGTGGTTAACCAAGAAGGGATAATGGTCGACCCAGCAAAGATTGAAGCTGTAATGAAGTGGGAACAACCAAAAAGTCCTACGGAGATTCGAAGCTTTTTAGGATTAGCTGGATATTACCGAAGGTTTATCCAAGGCTTTTCTTCGATTGCTACTCCATTAACAGCTTTGACCCACAAAGGAGCCACTTATGCTCGGAATGAGAAGCATAAGGAAGCCTTTGAGAAGTTGAAGAAGAGATTGTGTGAAGCACCGATTCTTTCATTGCCCGAAGGAGTTGATGACTTTGCAGTTTATAGTGATACATCCGGAGTTGGGTTAGGTTGTGTTATGACCCAAAGGAATAAAGTGATCGCGTATGCATCGAGGCAATTGAAGGAACATGAAAAGAACTACCCCACTCATGATCTGTAGTTGGCAGCGGTAGTATTTGCCTTGAAGATATGGAGGCATTATCTTTATGGCACCAAGTGTAAACTTTTCACTGATCATAAGAGTCTCCAATATCTCTTTAATCAGAAGGAATTGAACATGAGGAAACGACGCTGGCTAGAGTTACTCAAGGACTACGACTGTGAGATACTTTACCACCCTGGTAAAGCAAATGTTGTTGCCGATGCTCTCAGTCGGAAGGTAAACCTTGAAAAGAAAAGGCCAAGAGCGTTGAGAATTGAATTTGTCTCGACAATTGTGGAAAGTATAAAGAAAGCTCAAGAGGAAGCTTTAGAGAAAAATGACCGAAAGGAAGAACGTTTGGGCAAAACGTTAGTGTTCGGTACAAACAACCAAGGGTTGAAGGTATTTCAAGATAGAATTTGGGTACCTAAGATTGGCGGAATAAGAGATCTTCTGATGGAAGAAGCTCACAAGACCATGTACTCAATTCATCCCGGCAGTACGAAAAATGTATAGGGATCTAAAACCCTATTATTGGTGGCCGACGATGAAGCTCGATGTTGCTAAGTATGTGGCCGAGTGTGTAACTTGTGCTAGGGTTAAGGCACAACATCAGAAACCGTATGGGAGTTTAGAACCTTTACCCGTACCCATGGGTAAATGGGAAGACGTCACCATGGATTTTGTGACTAAACTGCCCAGCACAAGGAACGGTCACGACATGATTTGGGTAGTCGTTGATCGCTTCACTAAGAGTGCGCATTTCATAGCGGCCAAAGAGAAGTGGTCTATGGATAAACTTGCGAATTCTTACGTGAAGGAAATTGTGAGGCTTCACGGTGTTCCGTTAACGATTGTGTCCGATCGTGACAGCCGTTTTACCTCAAGGTTTTGGAGGAGTCTACAAGAGGAATTGGGTACTAAGTTGTGTTTGAGTACAACTTACCATCCGCAAACCGATGGTCAGAGCGAGCAAACGATTCAAACATTGGAGGATATGCTGAGAGCATGTACCCTAGAATTCCAAGGTAACTGGGATGAACACTTACCTTTAGTAGAATTCTCCTATAATAATAGTTTCCACTCAAGCATTAAGATGGCACCTTATCACGCTTTGTATGGGGAGAAGTGTCGAACGCCATCATGTTGGTTGGAAGCTGGGGAAAAGCAGTTTATGGGACCTGAAATAGTCCATGAGACTGCTGAAAAGTTGAAAGTGATAAGGGAAAGGATGTTAGCTGCTCAAGATCGACAAAAGAGTTATGCTGACAAGAAAAGACAACCGATATCCTTCGATGTTGGAGATTCGGTTTTACTTAAAGTCTCGCCGTGGAAGGGACTTATAAGATTTGGGAAACGAGGGAAGTTGAGTCCAAGGTTTATTGGACCATTTAAAGTTCTTCAGAGGATCGGGAATCAAGCTTACAAGCTAGAGTTACCGGAAGAACTGGAAGGTATTCATAACACCTTTCATGTGTGTTACTTGAGAAAGTTCACAGGAGATGTGCCCGACATAATTCTGATTTCTGAGTTAAGGTTGGATGAAAACAAGAGGTTGGTCGAAGAACCTGAGGCAATCGTTGACCGTCAGACTATGAAGTTACGACGCAAGATGGTCCATTTAGTGCTTGTGCGCTGGAAACATACGAATGGTCCAAATCTCACTTGGGAAACGGAGAGTGACATGATGAGTCGCTACCCGCAGTTGTTTGGTGATATGTGATTCCGGGGACGGAATCATCCTAAGGGGGAGAGAATTGTAACACTCGTGTTTCTAGCCTAGGCATTTATATTGAGTTGATAGTCTAGGTTAACCTTTGTAACTCATTTTGAAGAAATGAAAAGGAGTTATGTGAATATTATGTGAATTATGTGTTTTATGCTTAATTATTAGGGCTTAATTAATTAAGATTAAAAATAAGCTTCAAAATTAAAGTGTGAGATAAGCCTGATATCTTTACATAAAGTTGTGGTCAAAACAAGGATTTCGGGGATATAAAGAATACCAAAATCCGAGTTATAACGAAGAAGTTATGACCTGTCGAAGTTTCGCGACAAAACCAGCACGGTGCTGAATGTCATAAAAAGTGAGTTTTTGATAAACTACTTTTTAGCCTTAGTAATCTAAACGAAAGTCGTAGTATTCGTTAAACCGAGAAGTTCGATAAAAAGAACGCCCAAATCTGACTTCGTATGAGGAAGTTATGATTTTTCGAAGTTTCAGCGTAGCAGTAGACAACTAAAAACTCGAATTTTAGATCGAGTGGTTTTTAGCCGACACAACCGAAACGAGAATTGAAGGTCTCGTCATTAGGAGCACAACAGTAAAAAGTCTGACGAAAATGGACGTCGGATGAAGAAGTTATGAATTTTTAACGGATTTCCTGTCCCGGTCTCTTAAAAATAATAATATAAAATTTAAGTTCAAAATTATCCGACGAAGTTATGGAGTTCAAAATTAGCTACGCGTGCATATAAAGAACGTCAAAAACGGAGCTCGTATGCGAAAGTTATGGAGTTTAGAAGTTTTGGCACGAAAACCGAGAAATTTCGCATAGTCACAATTGCCACGTCACCCTCGCTTAGAAAGTGACACGTGTCCTGCTGAGTCACCTGGCTGCTGAGTCATTAGGCTGCTGAGTCACCGAGGCTGCTGAGTCATGCGAGCCACGTGTCCTCTTCTGATTCGACCGAGGAGGAGGCCCAATCCGAAGCAGCCAGCTCCCCAGCCGAAGCTTCGCCCAGCTGCCGCGTGTGTCCGAGCCTCGCATAGCCTAGCTCCGAGCCTCGCAGGTGCGCCAGCAAGCCGCGGTCCACTTAGAAGCCGACAGCGAGCCCTCGCATGTGCGAGCCATGTGCGAGACCCCCTCTGCGAAGCCTCTTAGCCGTCGGATCAGGAGACTTCTTAGCCGTTGGATCAAACTTCGGACCCTATATATAGAAGGGTACCTGCGAGGGTTTCCGGTTACTTTTGGAATTTAGCCATTTTTAGCCCCTCTCTCAATATTTTCTTCATCTTAACATCCCGCAAAGCCCCGGTATCAATTGTAAAGCCCGGAATACCCCACGAAGTGCCCGAGAAGCCCGAAAAATTTATCTTTTCGGTTTCGAAGCCCGACTTTTGCAGAGCCCGGTTTCTCAATAAAACTCCCGGTTTTATTAGAAACGATCGTTTTAGGAAACGAATTGCTGCCCGATTTTCACCAAAATATGTGAGTGTGTAGTTACTTTCAATTTACACATAGATATGAAGTATTTACCTTGAAATACGTGTTATGTGTAAATATGCTAATTGTTTATTCGAGGTGACTGTTGAATTGATGTTTTATACAAGTTTTAAACTATATATGCTTTTTATCTACAAAATATGTTGGGTAGAACATGGGTAGATGAAATAGTTGATGTGTGTTAAAATGGTGAGAGGCCTCGATGTCGATGTTGTTGTTGTTGTTGTAGTCATCTAGCGAAGTATAGATGACGACCACGGACTTTCTAGATAGTCCAGTGGAACACTAGCAGGTTCGCAACTTTTAGGTGTTGATGAATTAAATGTTCATTGGCGTACTTCATCCCCCTCATGGTTGCCTTAAGGACATGTATGGCTGAGGAAACCCCTTAGCAGTAGTGTCCATCCCGATGATAATCCTTAGGCTAGGTCCCTTGTGATAGGTGTTTAGGGACGTAAAGTGAGGACAACGGGAATGGGTAATCAGGGTTATTGTTGATTGGTGAACTTAATAAGTATATTATTAATGTGGGTTGAAAACCCTATATGCTCACCAGGATCCCAAGCCTGACCCACTCAGTTTTATGATTACAGGTAGTGGACCCCGAGCATAGTCGGAGGACGACGAAAGATTTTTGGATTATAGGCCAGTAGTTGTAAATAACTGTTGAAAGGCTTATAATGTCTTGTTTATGCTTTTGATCTGTATCGGAATATGACATCCCGAGGTTTTGATATATATATATATATATATATATATATATATATATATATATATATATATATATATATATATATATATATATATATATATATATATATATATGGAAAATATATACCTTCTTAATGAAGGATTTTGATAAACTTTTGTTATATATTGTTTGGGAACCAATTCCGCAATATCTTATAAAAAGATTTCTCTGATTTTATTTTAAAAAGCATAAATTAAATCGGTCTTTTCTGGCCGAGAAATATGGGGATGTCACAGAGAGTTTCCAGACTTTTGAGTATTTCAGGTTTATCACTTAAGGAGATATCAGGAGAGTAGATGCACTAGGGTTTTGTGCAACACTGTTATTCCAATACTCTAGGATATTAGAGTTCATTCCGGGAATAAAAATATTTCTGGCAAAAAAAAAAAAATCTCAGGACTATATATAGAAACCTGAACCAAATAATTCATTAGTTACATTTCCAATTAGAGAAAAGCCAAATACTCTCTCACGGATCTTCGGGTTTTTATCCCAAATCGTGAGTACCCTTCTCTAGTTGTATTATAGGGCTTATAATGTGCTTAATAACATCAATTTCATAACCAAACAACTAGATTCGGGAGTTTACCGCCCAAGAACACCTTGGGGAGTAAACTCCTAAAAAGATGCCTAGTCATTCCCCTATGATTTGTAACTACCTTAGGCTTGTATGCTAGTGTCTATATGACTAGAAAACATCAAAATCGGACCAAAACCCCAAGATTTGGGAGTTTACCGCCCAAGAACACTTGGGGAGTAAACTCCATTTTAAGGGCCAAGAGTGTCCCAATGACCCCCAAAGCTTTAAAACTAAAACTAGAAGCCTTCATTACAATGTTTCATCCTCAAAACAATTAAGAATCAAGGGTGAAAGTGAGTTCACGGCCAAGGAAGTTCTTGGGCCGTGAACTCCATTTTAGGTTGCCAAAATGCCTTAAAAACCCTCATTAAGCCAAGAGACTAAAAGGGACATGTACCTAAATGAGTTTAGGACTATCTAACATACTTAGAACACCAAGAGTAAGGTGTTCACGGCCCAAAAGGTTCTAGGGCCGTGAACTCCATAAAATGGTGCCAAATGGTGCCATAAACTCTTCTAAAGCCTAGTACAAAAGCCTAGTTTTAATCCTACTGAAATTAAGGACTTGAAAACACCATAAACATCCTCCCAAGGGAGATTACGGCCGTAATCTCCAAGGGATATGGTCGCAGGGCCGTAAACTCCTAAAAGGAGTTATATTATGCCCTAAACTCTTCCATGGACCAAGCCATTAAGTAGAAATGCTTCTTAGAGTCTTGTAGAGTATCAAACACAACATGGTCACCTAAGTATGAGCTTACGGCCGTAAACTCATGAGTTTACGACCGTAAACTCATTTGGTAGTGTTATTAGGGCTGTGAACTTCATGGTGGAGCTTTCATTGAGCCCTACACACAATAGCTTCCCCTACAAATACTTAGATGCAATCCTAGAGGCTAATAACACTTGATAAAGGTGTTTAGCATGTCCTAGGGTGTCTTGACTTGTTTATTAGTTGTTTATAGACTAATTTGTTACATATATGTGAAATTATATGTTAACTAGGATCATAAAGTGTGTTCAAGACTTCACTTGACACCTAGCGGTCCTACCTCTTCAGTTTGTCCGTATCACCAACAACAGGTGAGTTCATACCCCTAAATCAATGATTTAAATTGTTTTTAAATGTTTGATGGGGGGGGTAAAAGTAGAATCATGCTAGTTATTATATCAAACACGTGTGATTAATAAGCAGCATATAAATGATTTGCTTCACATTAGCGGTTTTACCAAACAATTGTTATTTAAAGGATTTTCATATACGTTTTATATGTTTAAAACTCTTGATTTAATTGTTCATTATACATTGTAGGTTTCATTTCAAACTCATTTACAATTGTGTTTCAAACAAATGTTTCTTCGTATTTAAAATTGTGTTGTTAGATAAATACTTCCAACCCATCTTATAGATTGACATCAAGTCGATCTTTCCTTAAAAAATAATCCTATTCAAAAGGTTTTACAAAACTTATTTTATGATTTTATATTGTCAATTACATGCCTATATATGTATGGTTATATAAGAAATGTTTAAAGAACTTAGGAAGGCTATTCACCCTATTTCCTTTTCGCGCTTGAGATGTGGTCTGGTGGGATATTGGGTATCCGTCCGAAGGTCGTTTAAATATTAGTTATATATCATGTGTACATATATAGTCAAAAAGGTTCTTCCAGTTCAGTTCAATACCCTTGGGTAGCAAGGGTACACATCTATGTCCATGCGTACCAGTTACATTACTAGTAAGCTACCGTATGGGTAGTTTAGGAAGATACTAGGACTATTATTAGAACACGATATCATACAATGAGTCAGTTCATTCATGAGTCAATACTTGCTAGATAGAGAGAACATACGTTACAGCTAGTACACACAGTACATTAATATACATGCTAGATAGAGAGAGAACATACGTTACAGCTAGCACACGCAGAACATTACTGTACATTACTATACTATTACATAGATATGTTTTACATGATTACGCTTACATGAGTACGTTTACATATATTCGTTTACATGAGTGCGGTTACATATACTTTGATAGGACAGACATCATTAGGTGCTATAGCATAGACCAAGTTCAGGATGTAACTATACCGATGAATCACAACGCATTGTGGTAGTTATACCGGGTATACATGATCATAGTAATGTGGATGTTCATGGTTTGCATACAAGCAGGCGTCGTGTGAAGGTCCCAAAATCCCTTTGACAGGGGAGCGTTTAGCCTGGGATCTAGCCATCACATTAGGCCTTATCCCTCAAATAAGGCAATAGGAGTACAGAGGTAATCACTTATTACAAATACTACAGTACTTACGAGATTACCCTAGACTTAAGGTAATTAGTACGGTTGTAGTTCGACACTACACCATAGTACTATATATTTTTCCCATTAACATTCACTTTGTGAATTTTCACACGATGCACGGTAATGTAGAAACTATATTTTTGGATAATGATAGTCAGATTTGGGAAAATACACGCTCTTACAAGAGACACACACACTGACACTACATGCCTTGGTAGAAGGATACAATTAGTAGGAAACATAGGGCTTCCTAGGATCATACAAAACATTTTCATACTTATACGAGCTTTCTTTCAAAACAATGTCAAGTCTTTAATTACAAGTTTTACAAATTAAGACACTAAAATACTTATGATCTCACCAGGTTTAAAGCTGATACTCGCTTTCAAAATAACTTTTATCCTCAGGTCAACCATAGACAGGTACCGATGCAAGGTTCAGAGAAGATGGTGCTCGTTCAAGACACATCTTTCATTTTGAATTATTCTTTAGTGTCTATTATAATTTGACAGAACACACTTGTATTAAAATTATATTATTAATGCAATGGATGATGTTGTTGCTTCTTTACTACTTTTCATTGTTGTGATACTGTACATGACGTCCTCCACCCCAGAACGTTTCCGTCGTTCTTGGTTTTGGGGTGTGACATATTTCCATCGGCTGCCCACATAAATCCTTTGGTTACATCTTCTACAGACCAAATGATAATGTGGTCTTTGTAGCAAGAAGAGGATTCTTTTGAGAGAGAGAATTCATGAGCCAAGGAGACAGTAGGAGGCAAATTGACCTTGAGGAAATTCAAGAGTCAAGTGGTGAAGGAACCTCAAACCCTAGCCCTCAACCTCAGGAGGAAACTCTTGTTAAGCTGACTGAAGAATCTATAACTCTGAGGCGTTCCACTAGAGTTAGGAATGCAGATGACCATTATTATTGTTTTCATATTACTGCAGAAGGTGAGACACTTATCATAGATAACACACATGTAAATATGGATGAGCATAACAGCTACACGGAAGCCATGGCAGGCCCTGAGGCTGCTAAATGCAAAGGGGTTATGGATAGCGAGATACAGTCCATGTATGACAATCAGGTTTGGAACTTGGTTGACAATGTACCTGATCGTAAGCTAGTTGGGTGCAAATGGATCTTCAAGAAGAAGACCGACGTGGATGGTAATCTACCCACTTATAAGGCACGACCGGTTGCAAAGGGTTATTCTCAAACTCTGGGAGTTGATTATGATGAGACCTTTTGACCAGTGGCCAAGATTAAGTCTATTAGGGTTCTATTAGCCATTGCTCCATTTCATGACTGAAATATAGCAAATGGATGTCAAAATCACTTTCCTTAATGGAAAGTTGGCTGAAGATGTTTACATGGTTCAGTTAGAGGGTTTTGTCAGTACAGAGTACCCCAATAGAGTGCGTAAGCTCGAGAAATCCATTTATGGATTAAAATAGGCATCTCGCAGATTGAATCTTAGCTTTGATGAGAAAGTCAAAGAATTTGGTTTTTCAAGGAGTCAATATGAATCTTGTGTCTATGTCAAGGCTAGTAGGAGTATAGTAAACTTTTTGGCACTGTATGTGGATGACATACCACTCATAGGAAATGACATCCCAACCCTGCAGGAAGTAAAGTCCTGGCTTGGGAAGTGTTTCGCTATGAAGGACCATGGAGAAGCTGCCTATATTCTAGGGATAAGGATTTTGAGAAACAGGAGTAAAAGACTAATTGGACTTAGTCAAAGCACTTATGTGGACAAAGTGTTGAAAAGGTTCAACATGCATAACTCCAAGAAAGGACAATTACCCATCTAGAGTAACACCAAATTGAGTAAGACACAAAGCCCTAGTACTGAGGCTGAGATAGCAGAAATGAGTCGAATACCTTATGCTTCAGTTGTAGGATCGATCATGTATGTTATGACGTGTACTCGACCTGATGTAGCCTTTGCTTTGAGCATGGTTAGCAGGTATCAGGGGAACCCTGGCAAGGCACACTGGACTGCGGTAAAGAATATCCTCAAGTACCTACGGAGGACTAAGGAATGGGTCCTTACCCTCGGTGGGAGTGATGAATTGAGAGTTGTAGGGTACAGTGATGCTAGCTTCCATACTGACAGGGATAATTTCTGCTCTCAGTCGGGCTGGGTCTTTACCCTAAACGGAGAGGCAATTACTTGGAAAAGTTCCAAGCAGGAGATAGTGGCTGATTCCACTTGTGAATCAGGGTATATAGAAACAAGCGAGGCAGCAAAGGAGGCTATATGGATAAAGAACTTCATCGGAGACTTTGGAGTTGTACCAACTATAAAGGATCCAATGGAGATTTTATTTGACAGCAATAGTGCGGTTGACTTAGCCAAGGAACCAAGAGATCATGGGAGATCCAGACACATTAACAGAAAATATCACTTCATCAGAAATCAAATGGAAGAAGGAATCATCGTGGCAAAGAGGGTATCATCGGATGAGAACCCAGCAGATCCCCTCACGAACGGACTGACTCAGGCTAATCATCTCCAGCATGCTCGGAGCATAGGGCTGAAGGATGATATTAGTTTTAGTAGCTAGATAATCTTGAAATTTGTAAAATGTAATTGACATTTGATGATAAATAAAAGCTGTTATTTATGAGTAAAGTGTTGCTATCACTTGTCAATTGTTTACTATTATTTTTTTTGCATGTTTTGACTTCCAGAATAATTATGTTATGGTTTATATCATATTATTCAAACTCTCCACAGTCGGTCATATGTTGGAAGTAGATATGAATCAAGACTGTCATGGGTTAGCTTGTAGAGGTCTAAGTTGTTAGACAAAGAGGGGCTACAATACTCATGAGTGCTCATAAGTTCTGAGTATTGGATTCAACCCACGCTCACTGGTATCACTTCATGGAATTTATCTCAAGTGATCGTGAGACGGTAATATCATATAAGTCTTCAAACCTAGAGATATGATTTGTTGCCTATGAGTTGGTTATGCATTGATTGTACGAAAACGCATTGGTAACTCGATGTTATAAAACGTACCTTTGTGTGTAATTCAACAAGTAGTAGAGCAAACATATGATTCGAAGTTTATCTGTTCCTTCTAGGATTAGAAGCGATATCTAGGCCCCTCGTTGATTTTGTTTTGACCTATATATCGGGCCCAGTCAGAACTAAATTGATGTGTTCAGTTATGTTCTATGTCAAACAAATCGGAAATCGGGAAACAAATGTTGGACAATAAGCAAGACCATGTTCTATGTATTTGCCCGGCTGATATCTAGAACAGAGGATTATATGATCACTTATCTAAAATGGCACGTTCTATTTCAACAGAGTTTAAAGAGCTACGATTTCTGATCGGTTCCTGAAGTCATACTTGCAACTATAGTTATTAGACTTATCCGAGTGGGAGACTGTTGGATATAGTGTCTAAGTCCATAACTATATTTGGTATGTACTTGACTCGACCCAGCATGCTCCATTTGGGTTGCACTTCACCCGAACAATTTATGGATAATCTTTTGAGAATAGTATAAGTTATGATTTATTAATATATTATAAGTTCTAATATATTAATATAAAATCATATTATTTAATTAGTATTTATCTATAACTAATCTAGAATTAATTTAGAGATCAAAAGTATTACTAATTAAATATGGGCTCCTATATTTATATAGTGTGGGCTAATGCTTATTTGGAATGGGCTAGGCTTACTTGGAAAGTCCATGGATACTCCATGGAGCATTAACCCATGGATCTCATGGAAATGAAGAGACATGGGTATTAGGGGTTACATGGATGCAACCCTAATCCACCACACTATATAAAGGAGGAATTGGTTCTTGAAATCAACACTAGTTGCGGTAAGTAAAGGAACATGGCCGATTTCAAGAAGGAAATTACTATTCTCTCAAAGTTCCAAGTTGTGGTGATTTGTGATTTCCATTTGAGGCATCCACACTATTGGTGCTACGCTTTAAAACTCCAAGCAATCAACTACAACTACAAGGTATGTAATTGTACTAGCATTATTTGATTCAAGTTCCCCATGCCATGCTAGATAGGATAAGAACCTTGGAAAAATAATTATTTGCATGTATCTTAGTCAAAGATAGATCCAAGGTTTTTAGGGTTGCATGTACACCATAGGAGTGTTACAATGCTGAAAACCCATCACTAACCTGTAAGGTGATTTGGCGATTGGAGTGGCTCCAGGTACAAGATCGATTCGGAACTCGACCTGACGCTCAGGGGGGATTCCTGGCAAATCCTAGGGAAATATTTCGGGAAAGTCACGTACCTCTATAATATCGTTAATGTTTTTCTCCTCCTTTGTTTTATCCACAACATGAGCAAGAAAGGCGCGATTCTTTTTATGCAAGCACTTTTGTGCTTGGATGCAAGAAATTAGTCAGAGGTTTGTGCTGAGTTTATCGTCATAGACTATTAGGGTATTGTTGTTGGGAAGATGAAGGCGAACGGCCTTTTCATGGCACATAAGTTCAGCATGGTGGGGGCTTAACAAATTCATGCCAACAGTCGCATCAAAGCTCTTAATATTAACTGACGTCAAATCGATTGGAAAGGAGTGATTATTTAATGCTAATGTGCACCCTACGTAGATAGCGTTGGTTGATTCTGTTTTACCATTGGCCATTTCGACCGTAAAAGTTTCGTTCAATTTTTGGGGATTTTGATTGAGTAGGTGTTTGAATTCTTGTCTTATGAAGCTTCGCTCATCACCACTATCAAATAAAACGCATGTATAAGAGTTGTTGAGGGGGAACGTACCAGTCAGTATAGTTAGATCTTGCACTGCCTCTCCTTGTCCCATGGCTAGGACCCTTCCTGTGTTCTGATTGTTGTTCTTGGGGCAGTTGTGTTTAAAATGGCCGGTTTCTCCGCACCCTTAACATGCACGGCTGGCTCCGGCGTTGTTGTCAGTGGGTTGTTTGTTTTTTTGTGGGGGCATCCTGCAGTATCGGATAGTGTGTCCTTTTCAATTGCAGTTGCTGCATTTGAAGTCCTTTCATGCACCAAAGTGGTGATAGTTACACTTGTCACATTTAGTATTGGAACCCACATATGACCTGGCTAGTGCTGTTGTGGTTGCGGGTGGGCCGGGTGGAGTTGGTGCGACTGGAACGGTAGCAAAATGGACTGCTACTATCTATGGCTTCTTGGATGGCCCTGAATTTTGTCACCCTTTTCGCTTTTTCTCCCAGTTCTTCTTGTTACCTTCTTCTTGTTTGTTTTCCCCCTCGGTCGTTTTGGTACCTTTTTGTCGTTGTGATCATAAAGCTTCTTGGCTAGACACTTTGCACTGTCAAAGGTCACGGGTTTCAAGGAAATCGCATTACCATGGATGGGAGATGTTAATACCCAAATGAATTATTCGACCATCCTTACCTCAGACATAATCATACTAGGACACAAAAGCGCTAGTTCACTAAACCTCGAGATGTACGCATCAGTGTCCGAGTTTTGCACTATAAGGTTCCACAATTCTTGTTCGAGTTTTTGTACCTCTCCTAAGGGGCAGTACTCGGCGATTAGCATTGATTTCTTCCCCGGACATGGCATTTGCAACGGGGAGTGTCATGGCCTCAATGTGGCCATTCCACCATGACAACGCCTGGTCGATGAACGTGCAAGCTGCAAATTTCACTTTACTCCCTTTTGGACATTCACATATTTCAAATACTGACTCAACTTTTTCGATCCATTGTTTCAAGGAGATGACTCCTCCAGTCCCGTTGAAAGTGCGGGGACTTGCATTAGAGAAGTCCTTGTAGGTACAGACCTTTAGAGGTCCTTGATTCATCCCTTGGTGAGAGCTTTCTGTCCCTTGACCATTCCCGACACCATTATTTCCAGTTTGAATGTGGGCTAGAGCCACTGTCACATCAACTGAGACTGCTGCTTGGAAGGCTGCGGAGTTCATCTCCGGCGGAGGCGGCGGTGGTGGTTTTGTGTTGTTGTTTCTACGGGTCGATCTTCTAGACATCTTTCTTTCATGGAGCAGAAGGACGATGAGTATACAATGATTTCAGATATCAATGATTGTTTAGAGGTCGTGAATGTTAGCTTACGCCACATTGACTAATCATAGAAAAACATAGCAGACATATTACAAACAAAAACACATAACTGTTTCATTAATGATAATTTCTTAGTACACGTATGAAAATTTGCCTTCGAAATGCATTCGGTACATACAGAAAAGAAAATCTGCTAGCGCAAAGATTCGACGAGGAGTCCGGTTACTTAGTTTTTTGAGTTAATCCTACATTCATAAGCAAAAGAGAGTTATGTGGTTAATGACAGCAAATAAAACGGGTTCTACTTGCGATGAGGTGCATCCGATGGTGTGGCTGATGAGGAGGACGTACCCTGAAGTTCAGCTAATCGACTTTCCATGACACGTACCCTTTCCTCAAGGGCAACGTGTCGCACCTGATATTCTCTTATCTCTGCTCATGCAGCGGTAAAGTCTTCAATCAGGCGCTCCATTAGGACATAGCTCCGTTCAAGGTCCTGAATGCGAGCATTCTATTGTTTTGAGGCAGCTCGCATTTGCACCTTCTGATCGGCAGTCAGTTGAGCCTGATCGCCAATATCTCTGATTCGTCGGACCACAACCGGAAGAGCGCAGTCAGCGGGTCCTCCCTAACGAAGATCGTAAAATCTTTACTCAATCCCATAAAGAGGTGGTTGTTTTTGATGCCTTCTCTATCTCTCGATGTCATGATCCCATGGGGGTATAGGACCATTGGGGCCCAGACGATGTGGAGGTACCCTATGGATGTAAGGAGGGTTGATGACTTTGGACTCAGCTTCCGACACGTCATCCTCCTCTTCTTCTTCCTCCTCACTGTTATCTTCATCCTCAAGTTCTTCCATAGGTTCTTCTTCTGAGTCTTTTTCGATCCACCCTCCATTTCCCTGATCAGGGAAATAGGGATCGTCTGGCAAATGAAATCATGTCATGTCGTCTATACGAGAATAGGGGTGTGAGAAGAGTGTAGAAAATTTTCGAAGCGACAAAATACTCCTATAGTATTTTTTAATTCTTTATGTTTGGTTCTCAAAACTTTTGGATAACGAGTTGGGGAGTTTATACTTGTTGCAACACCACTACCACTCCCAAACACATGTTGCTCATATCTAAAACAATTATAGTTGATGAGGCTATATTTATCCCATATATGATAACATAACTTCCTACGTTTGACTGTAGTGTTCAACCTTTAGTTAATTTTCTTTTGTTTTCATTATGGTACAGTGCTAGTGAGTATGTATACTTTTATAAAATACTTATAGCTTTAAAGTATACTTTTAGTCAGAGTGTTTTAGTCCTATTGTATTTATAGTTGTATATCTTGTACGACTAGATGTACTAGTTCACTATAAACAATCCTATGATACTAAACTGTCACACCCCCAGACCAGATGTTGGAAACGTCCGGAGGCGGGTGACTTCATTGTGCAGTATCATAACAATTGAATATAAATGAAACATAGCAATTTCTAAACATCATACATTAAGATAGCAAACTTACATTGTTTTACATTTTGTATTTGTTCTCGAATTACACAAAAGAGACATTAGTAAGTAAATTCCAAACTACATCAACATAATTTTGCATCCGTGTGCCACTAACTTGCTTACTGATTTCCTGAAAATACAAGTCGTTTGAAAAGGGTCAACATAAAATATGTTGGTGACTTCATAAGCTTTTTGTATAAAAATCTTTGATAGTTAGAAAACCAGAAAATCAGATATTTTCTTGTCAAAATAGATGTAAGTCTTGTTTCAAATGAAGTATAGTTGCATGTGTGTGTCTGTTTTAGTTTATCATCTTTCGGAATTGTATAAACTCATTTCCTCCAGAAAATCCAATGTTTTCTTGTACAAAATAGTGGTAAGTCTAGTTTCAAATAAAGTATAGTTGCATGTGCATGTTTTAGTTTCTCGTTTTCGGAATCGTACAAAATCGTTTTCTCCAGAAAATCCTATATTTTCTTGTACAAAATAGTTGTAAGTCTTAAGCCTTAAGACTTGGGTGGTAGAAACTTCGTTTTAAAGTATCCAACATTAGTTGTTTATAATCGTAAGGTGTAACTTGCGTAAATTTCTAAAACATATATTGTTATATTCTAAGTGAGTCGTTATAACCATAATAATATGACGGAGGCCTGTCTTGGCGTTACTCAGGCGCCCGGGTTCGTTTAAAGACATTTGTCACCCTAGACTGGCCGGTCTAGCTGTACCGAATAACGAAGGTGCGACGTGTCAACCCTGCATAGATCTATACACAAATTCTCGCTCTCCAGGAGACTCTGGTTATAACTCTTTACCAGACTTTAAATGTACACTAATATATATATATATATATATATATATATATATATATATATATATATATATATATATATAAATGAGGGTTCAATTGAGAAAAAAAAGGTTGAGAATGGGGGAATCATTCTCAACCAATCATTTAATTAGCATCTTAACTTAAAATACACGATGGCAAACTTGTAAATATGATATGATATCCTTCAATCACAGATATGTAACTGTGGATAATTTGATAACAATTCAAATTCATTACTACTGATCGTTCATCATCCAAATTTCTTCTACAACGTTAAATGATCATCCAGATTTCTTCAATTAAGTCATCGATCAACATCATCTAGTGTTAATGAATCGTCCATCTTCGTCAAAAACACGTTCATCAACATCATTCAACAGTAGACCAAAAAAAATTCATTTTTGGTTCTTTCAATCCGACCTTCAACTATGCTTAAATACGAGAATATCTTCAACATCGACGATTAATTTTACTCCCAGTGTCATTAGATCAATATCATCGATAATCAACAGTAGTTTCACTTCATATCATTCATTCAACATCAATCATCAAACAAAACTTCGAAATTAAGGTTAGAAAAATATCAAATCTTTTTTTTTTGAAAAATTTCATATAATTCACTATCAATCTACTATTTTGCAAGCTTTCAATAGTCAAATTATCATGTTTTTAGTATTTTTAAGAAAGCTTACTTGTATGCACTCCAGCTGTTTGATGAAATGCATAAACTAAATTACCACGTTATATTCACATATGAATATGTTTTCGCACCTTAATCAGTATATGATTATTAAAACACAAAACAAATATACAATTTTATATGTTATTCATATATGAATAACATATAAAAATTATATATATTTGTGAATATATCTTGTAATATGCATATGTTAATATCCTATGTAATATTCATATGTGAATAAACTGTGTAATATTCACATATGAATATATCATCTAATATTCATAACTGAATATATCATCTAATACTTACAAGTGAAAATACTATATAATATTCACAAGTGAATGGATCGTTTAATATATAAATATGAATATCTTGTATCATATTCACAAGTGTATATATTATATATTATTCATATTTGAATATACTGTGTAATATTCATGAATGAATATATACCATGCAATATTTAGATGTGACTAGAATGTGTAATATTCACAAGTAAATATACCATATAATATTCACATGTGAATCTACCATATAATATTCATATGTGAATATATTATGTAATATTCATTTGTGAATATATCATGTAATATCACATGTAAATATACAATATAAACAACATATATCATATAATATTCACATATGATTATACATTCATATGTGAATATACCATGTGATAATTAGAATGTGATAAATCGCTATTATTATGAATTAAAAGTATATTTTTAACATTTTTTATGTGTATTCACATGTTTTTCAGGCATCGTTATAACTCAATAAAAGAATAACATTTCAATCAATGGTTGGTTCATATCTCGGTGGTTGACGATTGGTTGACGTAATTGAGAAGATATCATTGACGAAGACAATATATTTTTATATTCACATGTAAATGTTATACAATTTAATATATTTTTCATTTTGATCGTATTAAATTCAAATGCAAATGATATTCATTAACCAATACAATGTTGTTTGTATTAATATAATGTTGATTTTACATGTAAAATAATATTGTTACATTATGCAAAAAAAAAAAAATAAAAAAAAAAAAAACTATGCACAAACCAATTCTTATGGTGTATTATTTATTTTTATATATAAAGGTTGTATTCACAAAATAAATAAATCAACATGTATAGTTTATTCACATAAATAAAAATAACAGATTACAATAACGATGTTTTTACTAGTGGGATTGAAGTTAGTAACATCATCAGCAAATATATCGTAATGATTTCTAAACTTTATTCATATATGAATAATGATGATGTCATCACTAGTAAGAATAAAAATTTAGTCACATCATCAAAACAATTTGCCGCAATCAAGTTTAGTCTCGGAATTTGACGAAATTCGCATATTTGATGTAAAATGGTGCGATTTACAAAACTCACCGCTTCGCCATGACGTACGGTGTTTTTCAGCCATTCGGGACTGTTTAGGGCCTCAAAATGACGTTTTTCTATTTTTATAATTTTCTTAAAAAAAAGTTATTATTTATTCACAAATCAATATCACATTAATAAAAATATATATTCTTATATAATTATTTTATTAACCTAAAAAGATTAGTTGAATGTGAATAAATATATATTCTTATCAAATACTTTTTTATCTTTAATTTTATATATTTTATAGTCCTCGGTTTTATCGACAGTTTTATTCATTTGTCAATAATATATATATATATATATATATATATATATATATATATATATATATATATATATATATATATATATATATATATATATATATATATTCACATTTAATTATTACATATATATTCATTTGTGAATATTACATATGTTTACATGCGGATATAATTTGTATATGTTATTCACATATGAATTACAAACTTGCTTAGAACCTTAAAATGATGTATTACCTGTATTCATTTATGAATATTACCTGTACTCATTTGTGAATATTACATGTATTCGCATGTGAATACTTTTTTTTTGTATCACATATCAACTACATACTTGCTCTATGTTTTTAAAAGATATACATTTATTCTCGTATAAAGGCATATTCACTTGTGAATATTACGTGATATATTTAGTTTATACATTTTCATCGAACAGTTAGCGTGCAAATAAATTAATTTATATAACTATGCTAAAAAATTCACAATTAAAGCCAATAATTACAAAACAAATCAAATACTATCAAAATCGATTAATAATCAATAGGTTTATATCAAAAATTGTGAAAAAAATGTATGAAAAACGAAGTTTTTCAAACTTGAAAAACGATTTTTAAAAAAATCTTCAAATACATGGTTATGTTGATAAACTTTCGATTGCTACCTGTTGTTTGATATTGGCAAAGGTTCCTTTGATGAAGTTTCAATGATTGGTGATCACTAAATTATGTGAGATCGATAAATGTGGATTATTTTGACGATTTTGTTTGATGTCAACGAAACTGGACAAGATTGAATCACGAGTTACACTTAATAGTACAAATAAATGTTTTTAATGACGAATCACAACATTTTGATGAATAAACGAAGATTTTTGATGAAGAATTGATGTTTTTATGAAGTGTTGATGTCTTTTTTTATGAAGAACATGTGATTTTGATAGCGAACAAGTAGTAGAACGTATGACGTTGATGAAGAACATATGATGTTGATGAAGAACACAGATGAACAATCGAGATGAATGAATAACAGATGGTGTTGATGAAGAACAGATAAACGATCCAGAAGAAATGGTATCTGTGATTGAAGGTTAATATATCATATTTACAAACTTGTCACCGTGTATTTTATGCTAATACGCTAATTAAATGATTGGCTGAGAATGATTCCCCCATTCTCAACCTTTTTTATTTTCTCAATTGAACTTACCTCTCTCTCTCTCTCTCTCTATATATATATATATATATATATATATATATATATATATATATATATATATATATATATATATATATGTACATTGGAGATGCATCTAACTAGAATACTAACATGTTTTTGTGCAAATCATTGAAATCCGTTATTTATTAAAAAAATAACAATAGTTATACTCGTTTAATAGATATATCGTTTTCGTTTCGTAACATTAGTTGTGCATTGTTGACTAGGTATATCGTTTTGTTTTTTTTATTGAAAAATAATCCACATTGAATCATATTTATCAAAAATGATCTGATACTATCGATATTGGAAAAAATGGCCCTTCTTTTTATAAAGTATCAAAATAAGACAAATATTTGTCAAAAAGTATCATAAGTGGTCCAAAACTTGGTGAATTGTTGAAAATGGCGAATTTCTTCCAAAATGCTCATTTTAGACTTATATTTATGAAAATGTTCAAAAAGCCCTTGTTTATCCAAAAATTTCATTTTTGGTCCTTTAAAAATTGAGATGTTTCAATAATTCTTCAATTCTATCTAATTTTCCAAAATGGTCCTTATATATATATATATATGTGTGTGTGTGTGTGTGTGTGTGTTTGTGTGTGTGTGTGGCCGAAAATGGTCCCCAAAATATCATTACTTTCACAATTTAATCACTTCCAAAATATTATGTTCAACATCTTGTTTAAGCAATTTCTTGAAACAATTCCTTATGGTTCTTGACATAACAATTGATGATTTATATTTCATAAACATGTTAGGTTTTCTTTCTAGCATATACTTTGTGATATATAGTTCAAAACCATGAGACTTGCTCAAAAATCTCGAGTTCTTGAACCATTTATATGGAGTTCATAACTTTAAGCACATTAATCATAACATACATGCATAAACAAGCAAATATAGTAATATTTCACAAGACCCTTAACTTGTATTCCCCCCCCCCACCCCCCCCCCCCCCCCGGAAAAAAAAAACAATGAAAACTCAAAAGATAGGGGTATGAAGTTCACCTTGGGTTGGAGATAGTGTAGTGGGAGAGATGAGGTGAGAACTTTGGAGCCTAGAACACTTGAAGTGTTAGATGAACTTCTTGAGAATGTTTGCTAGCATAGGGTTATGAACACATAATTTTTGTGTGAGTAGAGGATTTAAAATAACTTCATGAATGAATCAATTAATAGGTATGAACTACTTACCAAAGACTAAGAAGGATTGTGAAGAAAATGGTTATCTGGAGCTTGACTTGAGTTCTTGGGAGAGTTAACAGAGTTTACAGGAGATAAAATGAATTTGTGCAATGACAAAAGGAGTTTACGCTCCTTCATATTGGATAAGGATTTGATAAGATGCTTGCTTGGTTTACTGTTGGGTAATGCCAAATAACTAAGTGTTAATACATTTTTTACTGGAATTTGCCTTGGGACTTTACGCATTACAATTGGCAATCACCGTAAACACATTCAATTAGAAGAGGTTCACGGTCTAAATGGACCTTAAACTATGGTTTACGGTCTAAATGGAATCCCGTAAGGGGTTTATGGCCAAAAAGGTGCCTAGAATGGTGTTCATGGTCAAGATGCTTCCCTTTATGGTAGGTCACGGTCAATGTGTGGTGGCTTGGGGTGGTTTACCACCAAAGTGGCCTCTTGGGGTGTGTTCACGGCCAAACTTATCTTACAAGGAGTAGTTCACAGCCACAATGTGTGACAACTGTCAAATTCAAGTCATTCTCGGACTCATGCATCTTTATAAAAACCATTCATGCACCACATGCCATGGCCTAGTAGTATAAATTAGGTCAAAATCTTCCATAAACTAGGATCCAACTAAGATCTAGGACTAATATACTTGACTCTTACGATTCTAGTAAGTTGCTTAACTACAATAGGAAATGCCAATGCCATAATTAGAATGAAACTTCTAACTTTGTTACAATTGAAAAAGGGTATAAAACCCTCAAAATAAATTAAAATGTTCTAATTACATTCCATTATGATGGTGAATATCAAACAATGATCCAAAAACTCTAAAGAGCCAAAAATCCAAATTTATAAACTTTAAAACTTTAAAACTTTATAAAAATTTATTATAAACCTTATAAGATAAATTTAAGTTAAAAAAATTTAGTAAATATAATCATGGAAAGAAAATTTAATTATTAACATTTAACCCTAATCTACAAGTTAAATGTCAAGATTTTATGAAAAGAAAACTAGGTTAATGCATAGTTATAAAAATATGGAAAAATTTATAAAAATAGGAGAGATTATAATTATAAGAAATAAGTGAAAGGGAGACTCTCTAATACCCTCAAAAAACTCAGCCTCCCCTCTCCCAATGCACCCTCTCCCCATGCCTTCTCTCTTCCCCACACTTCAATCATTAAAACACAATCTCCTCTCTTCCACTTTTCTCTTCACTCTCTCTCACACTCCACCCTTCTAACACTCAAACTCTCTTTCTCTCTCTCTAAACTCACGAAAATCAGCAGCCAAGAACACCTCTTCACACTCAAATCTTCATCTTCTAGGTCTAATCTTCAAGGTATACACGAAAATCATTCACCCTTCCTTACTTTTCCTTCTTGTTTTTAAAGAGTTTTCTTGTATTTCTCTTCCTTCTACACCATTCTTTATGAACATTCATGAACATGTTCATGAATGTCGAGTTTGATGATGATGGTGGTAGGGTTTCACCCAAAAACAACATGCATGTTGTTTAATGGTGAAATCCAAGGACCAAAACCTATGTCAAACACTAAAGCTCGGATTTTTACAAGTTTTAAAGGTTCAAACACCTTATGCTTTCGAGTATTTCTTTTAAAAACATCACTATGACAAACATATGTCCATGCATGGTCTTCAAACCGTGATGCATGTGATGAACACCAAGCTAAAGACCTTGATGATCAAAGTACATTGTTAATAGTGCATGTAAATGATTTTGTCTATAAAAATATCTAAAAGTTCTTTTCTATTTAAATCGAAATATTTCCAGATTCCCATTAAGGTAATATGAACATATGAAAAATATCAAGAGTTTTTATCATTTGTTTGATTTATTAAAATTGTGGCAAGAAAACAAGGGCATAAATCACATAAAATAGTTCCAGAAGTCTATAAATCCGGAATAAATTCGTGGTTGACCCCTATAGTGAATAATGACCCCTCATTAAATTTTATCGATTTTTGTTGCAGTTTAGTATGATTTTCGATTTTCTTTTTTGTTTGGGTACAATAAATCACAAAACCACATTAGAATGTGTGAAATTTGTATCTAACAATTTTCGCATCCCTTACCTAGGGTGGGAGACTCATAAAAATAATTTCAGAAGTTTTCATTATTTCTTCCTATTTTTCCCAATTTTTGGTAATTATAATGGCCTAAAAATAGGAAAAATAGTTCTGATTATCCAAATTTCATAAAATTTTACCAGAACATCATGTTGTAGAGTAGGAGGTTACATCCAAATTTTGGATGATTTTTCTCCAATGTAAACTATTTGTCTCCTATTTTCTAAGGTTAAATACACTTAAATACACATAAATACCCAAAACCGGATTATACAATATGAAAACCACTTTTGGTATTTTTCCCAGATTACATACACTGTAAATGATGTTACAAAAATTCTTGGTAATTTATTTTAACTGTTTATTATTTATTCTTCAATTAATGATTATTTAAGGGGATAAAACAAGGAAAAATACAAGGTTTGACAATTTTTGGAAACTGTTTGATGATATTTTACATTTTTAGGAATTTAAAACACCTTTAAATGAGTTGAAACACCCTTAAATTTATATTACTAAATCTGGAAAATTAATATCACAAAGTTGTATTAATTGCATGACTTGTAGAATTTCATCATTTCAGAAAAAGTGTAACCAATTAATATAAAATTCAATATTAGAACATAAATTGGCATTTCACTATATGTAGAGTTTAGTATATTAGCATTAGATTTCGACATGGAAACTCACTAGTGTGTGTTTGATGTCGTAGGATCCCGGTAGTAAGACGTTGGTGTATTTTGAGGCACCACTTGTATCTACTCGAAACATTGTGAGTATTCACGCACACCCCTATTTTCAGTTTTTATATTTTGGGGTGGAAAAGCATGTCAAGAAAAACTACTGTTTGCATGTTGTATTTAAATTGATTATTATCAAACATGATTGCTATTGTATTGCTATATCTCTTTATGTATGTTTATGCAACACGGAACATGAGAACTTATCGTACTAAGGCCCTTCCCTTATCTCTAACCATTAACTCTTTGAGCCAATGGTCATTATGGATAGCGCTATTAGGAATTGACAACTCCTCACTCACCATATTGCTGGAGTGCATGATACCATATTCATCTATGGAACGATAAGCATAGATCTCAATAGGGCTTCGGTTATAGGTTTGGTTGAGACTCATTGTTTGCTCATACACATACAAACTCGTTTCTCGTTATAGCAATAAACTTGTATTCATTAAAAGTAATCAACTTTGTTTCTCATTAAAGCAATGTACTTGTATTTACGAAAAGCCTTATTTCAAGCTCGATTTTATAAACTTGTGAACTCACCAACTATTTTCATAGTTGACGCTCGTTTTACATGCTTTTTTAGGAAATAATTAGTAAGTGGATATAAAGATTCATCATCATAGAGCATGTTGCATCGTGTTGATGTTATTTATGAAGTTATATTTTGAACAATGTTATTTTGGAAAAACTAGTACTTGTTTCTTTTAAGCTATGGGTTGTAAACTTTTGAATATTGCTATGGTGATGTATCTTTATCTTTTGCAATGAAACCGTTATCGCTGTCATATCTTGCGTTTCCGCTTTAGCGGGGTGTGACAGAAGTGGTATCAAAGCTAAAGTTATAGAGAACATCAGTTTTTCTTTAAGAAAACACAACTTATAACCAAAACTTATAAAAATTCTTTTTACATCAAACATATTACTAATATAATTAGGTCGAGAATTGTATCGTTGGACCTCAATTAAACATAGCCTGATCACCTATGTTTAATTAAGGAAAGATTTATACAAAGCTTGAGCTAATTATAATGGGAATATGTTCAACAAAATTTTTGAGAAAACTTTATTTCAAAAATTCAAAAGGTCAATTTTGGTGTGTGTATGCATTGCATATTATAGGCATGCATTGTCATTTATTTCATATCTCATTGAAACTATGTCTCAGTCCACTATGTCAACATCATCATCTTCCCGCGCTACCGCCTCAGCCGATGAGTCCGGCTACGTTACTATTATCCCTCGACGTAATCCCCCCGCCTCGGTAGAAGAAGACCCATCGGAGGACACGGAAGATACAGGGAACTCGGTGGAGATCAACAATGACAACGCCTCGAGTCAACGACGCGAGGCATCGCCTGCATCGGTGTTTCCACCGCCATCACTTTGTGGGCTTCGTATTCGAAGGACGGCGAGGAAGAGTGTTCCCATTCCAGGAAGGATAGCCACCAGCACAACAGGACTTTGCACGGCAGGACATAGCGGGGTAGGACCCAACGTTGCAGGACTGAGAGCACCCTCACCACAACGAGTCATAGGGATACCTGTCAGGCAGCCAAGTATGACCCCAGAGGAGTCCCATAGATTGGAGTCGATGGCATCGGGCCTACGTCACAGTCTCGCTGTGATAGCTGGGCATCGGGAAGTTTTGGATGAAGTATTTACAAGGATGGAAATCCTGTTTCAGCTTTCGATGGAGGCTGCTGACACTGCTAGTGCTGCTAGACGAGTGGTAGGTCGTGCGATGACCGCATATTATGTGCTTGGAGGGCTATTACTGATTGTGGTGTTGATGTTTCTTGTTGGGATAGCGATTAACACTTGGTTCTGATTTCAGTATTTTATTTTATTTTGTCATGAAACGAAAACCTATGTTGGGTGTCTTTTGGGGAAAAACATTTAAAATTTTATTTTGGGAATTCATATATTCTTTTGGTTTTAAAACTATTTCAAATGGTGATGAGAAGTTTATTTTATGTTTGAAAACTTTTACTATGAGGTCAAAACCTAGAATTTTCATAGTCAATAGTCGAATAAAAAGATTTTTCTTTTCTTTCCTTTCTAAAATCTATATGCCTAGTATTAATGCAAACCATTAATTTGACAACACTTACGGTTTTCAAAATAGTAGTGAACTAAATATTATACATTATTTTATGTATTTATACGCATTTCTACTCTTGTGTCTTGGAACCATGTCAGGAAGGCCTAATCGCGGGCGCCCACAGAACGAAACACCCGATGTTACTCAAATTGTAGCACAACAGCTCTTGGAAGCAATCCCAAACATTGTTACTCAAGTAACTGCGGGACTTAATGCTAACCAAGGAAGTAGTGGAGGAAACCGGGGAAACAATGAAAGAGAATGCAACTACAAGTCCTTTATGGCTTGTAAACCTAAGGAGTTCCACGAAAAGGAAGGTGCGGTCGGGTTGCTGAAGCGGATTGACAGTATGGAGCCGGTCCTTCACATTAGCAAATGTCTAGAGTGCAACAAAGTTGAGTATGCAACTTGTCTACTCCAAGATAGGGCATTGACTTGGTGGAATACCCTAGTGCAAACCCGAGGCCGTAAAACGGCATATCAACTAACTTGGGAAGACCTAAAGAAGCTACTGATAGAGGAGTATTGTCCCAAGGATGAACTTCAGAAGCTTGAATCTGAATTCTGGAACCATTCTATGGTTGGAACACAAATAGAGAAGTACACAGTCCGATTTCATCAACTAGCAAAACTAGTACCTCACATGGTTACTCCTGAGGAGAAACAGATAGATCGTTACATCTAGGGTCTGGCACCAGAGATTCAGGGGATGGTTACTTCAGCAAATCCAACGACTATTCAGAGTGTAGTAAGTCTAGCAAATCGACTAACCAATGATGTGATAAGGATGGGAGCATCGACAAAGGAAAACTCTAGTAGCAAGAGGAAGCCAGCAGATCAGGGAGAGAAGAAGTATGGAGGCAAGTCAGGGAGGAAGCAGAAAGTCTCAAGAAACTTTATGGTAAGAGCCCAGGAGCAAGAACCACTGAAAATTCAAGAACAAAAAAGTCATGGAAGTGCAGGAAAGAAAGCAGTACTCAGGACCGCTTCCGATGTGCAATAAGTGTAACTTCCATCACAAGGGAGCGTGCCCAGTGTGCCAAAACTGTAAGCAAACAGGCCATTACTCGAAGTATTGGAAGCTGAATAAAGAGGGAAAAAGGGCATGTTATGAGTGCGGGAGTACTGATCATCTCGGTAGAGCATGTCCCAAACTGAACAAAGGGCCTGGTATCAATGGACAAGGCCAAGCAGGCAAAACTTCCAAGGAAATCAAGTTGGACGACCAAGAGGTGTAGCCTTTGTGATTGGTGCAGAAGAAGCTCGTCAGAACCCTGCGGTGATAACAGGTACATTTCTCCTGAACAACCATTTTGAATCAGTAATATTTGATGCAGGAGCAGATAGGAGTTTTGTTTCTTTAGCATTTAGACCATTAATTTACTTGAAATCAAAAAAGATGAGGAATGCTTATGCTATTGAACTTGCTGATGGGTATCAAATTAGGGCAAATGATTTCATTCTTGGCTGTACTCTGAATTTAGCTAATAAAATCTTTCGCATTGACCTAATTCCTATAGAGCTAGGTAGTTTTGATGTGATAGTAGGAATGTATTGGTTATCCAGAAATAGAGCGGACATTGGTTGTTATGAGAAAGTCATTAGGGTACCTCTCCCTAATGGAGAAACCCTTATCATACATGGTGAGAAGCCAGGAAGAAGTTTAAACATTGTATCAAGCATGAAGATTCACAAGTACCTGAAGAAGAATTGTATTGCATTCATGGCCCACGTGCTAGAAAGAGAACCTAAAGCTAAGCAACTCAAGGAGATTCCAGTGGTTCAAAACTATCCCGAAGTGTTTCCGGAGGAATTACCCGATCTACCCCCTCACAGACAGGTCGAATTTCGGATAGACTTAATTCCTGGAGCGGCACCGGTAGCAAAAGCACGATATCGCCTTGCACCATCCGAGATGCAAGAACTATCCGGACAACTTCAAGAACTTCTAGACAAAGGGTTTATTCGACCAAGTTCTTCACCTTGGGGAGCCCTAGTGTTATTCGTCAAAAAGAAAGATGGTTCGTTCCGAATGTGCATTGATTACAGAGAACTGAACAAGTTGACAATCAAGAATCGGTATCCCCTCCCTCGAATAGATGACTTGTTCGATCAGTTGCAGGGCGCTTCCTACTTCTCAAAGATCGACCTTCGGTCAGCGTATCATCAACTAAGAATCCACGAAGGGTACATTCACAAAACAGCATTTAGAACCCGTTATGGACATTATGAGTTCTTAGTCATGCCATTTGGACTAACGAACACACCCGCTGTTTTCATGGATTTGATGAATAAGGTCTGTAGACCATACCTAGACAAGTTTGTGATTGTATTTATTGATGACATACTTGTTTACTCGCAAACGAAAGAAGATCACAATAGACATCTGAAGCTAGTGTTGGAGCTGTTGAAGGAGCAGAAATTGTATGCCAAGTTCACTAAGTGTGAATTTTGGATTCGGGAAGTACATTTCCTTGGTCATGTGATCGGCGAAAGAGGAATTCATGTAGATCCAGCTAAGATTGAGGAAATCAAGAAATGGGAATCCCCCAAAACCCCGACAGAAATACGACAGTTCCTAGGATTAGCTAGGTACTACAAACGCTTCATTGAGAATTTCTCTAGGATTGCTCAACCATTAACATCTTTGACCCAAAAGGATAGAAAATTTCTCTGGGAAGAGAAACACGAAGAGGCGTTCCAAATCCTGAAAAACAAACTGTGCAATGCACCAATTCTGGCATTACCAGAAGGATCAGAGAATTTTGTAGTGTATTGTGATGCGTCTCATCAAGGCTTAGGATGTGAGTTAATGCAAAAAGATAAGGTCATTGCGTATGCTTCCAGACAACTCAAACCGCATGAGAAGAATTCTACCACCCATGATCTAGAACTAGGAGCAATAGTTTTCGCTCTAAAGATATGGAGGCATTATTTGTATGGAACCAAGTGCACCATTTATACCGATCACAAAAGCCTTCAGCATATCCTGGATCAGAAAATGTTAAACATGCGGCAGAGGAGATGGGTAGAGTTGTTTAGTGATTATGACTGTGAGATACTATATCACCCAAGAAGTCTACGCGAAAAACGGACCTTAGGAACCGAAACCCCTCTTATGAACCGAAACCCCTCTTAGGAACCGAAACCGAACCCTTCTGAGCCGAAGGCTGATCAACCGAACCCGAACGTTCGACACCTTTCGGTTTTGACCTCTTCTTTTCTAATGGCTACCGAACCTTCTCTTTTGAGGACCGAGGACCGAACCTTCCCTTCTGACCTTCGGACCGAGCCCCTCGCCCTCGTTCCTTCTTCTGGCTCAGCCTCTCGCTTCCGAATCAGCACCATCCTGTCCGAAGCTCGGCTTAGGGACCGAACCTCGGCCTAGGACCGAGAGGCCTCGCTGGGAAGCCTTTTTCTCCCGGTTTTCAATTAAATTCGCGTTTTAAGCCCGTTTTTAATTGTTTTAACACGGGATTTTCACCCAAAACTTTATTTTAACATATAAGACCCCTAAATTAATGATTTAATCACATTTTAAGGATAAAACCTTATCCAAAAGAAAGTAGGTAAAGTATAAAGGTAGAGTGTTGACTTTACCTTATTTTATGACACAAGCAACCACTCCCACACCCACTCTATGACCAGCCACACCTCCCCACCTTACCTAGGTCACATCAATGTCCTTTCCACTCAATCATCACTCTTTCCCACATTTTTGAGAGCTGAATATTCATCCTCTCTCCTCACTTCTCTCATTTGCTCTCATTTCACAAGAAGATCAAATTCTTTCCTCTCTCACTTTCTCTCTCTAGAAATTCGAGATTCAAGGTCTGATCTTGGGATTTTCCTCCACATTTGGTAAGATTAATCCCTTCTCTTTATGATTATTTCACTTCTTCCTACTCGAATCATGGATATCTTACACAAACTCTCTCATAATTGTGTTAGATCTTCGAATCTTATAGTGATTCTTCAAGTGTTCTTGGGTTGAACACTTCTCTTCTTCAACACTTACCTACTGAAATCACTCGAGGTGAGTTCATACCCCTACATTTTCATGTTTTCTCAAGTTTTTAGGGGGGGAATACAAGTTAAAACACCAAGAACATAACTAATCTTTTCTAACAGCCTTCATCAGAAACGTTCAACTCCATTCACGGACTGTTTTGGACGACTTAAACATTTTTGTTTTCAAAACTGTTTTAGGTGTAAGTAGTTCAAGTTCTTAGCTTTAAAATGACTACTTGCACATCTCTATACGATGTTTCTAAAATTTATGGTGAATTTTACAAAACTGCCTATCATTTCAAACACCAATCCAGACCAGTCTGTGATTATGTTCCTTTTCACCCAAGTTAGAGATCATTAAAAATCATCATAAAAATTATGAGTAAGCTAGACACATTTTGGGAACTCTCAGAAGTTACGGATTTAGTTTTCGACTTCGTATGATTTTTCTATGGCCTTTCTAAAACAGTGTAGGAAGGTCTAATTTAGTTAACATCATATAATTTTCATAACACTTTGTATTATGTTGAGCAAAGTGTATAAGTATAAATTCTAAGTATTGAATGTGTTTCTTGTAAATTTTATCATCATAAACTGAAAATAAGTCATTCATGATAAGATTATTCTATCATTTAGAACACGTATATAAGCTATAATAAGCATAGTTTAATGGATTTCATAACACTAATGCTTTTTCATAAAAGAGTTCTTATATATTACAAACATTTTGGATAAAACTATAATAGGTATAGTTTATGATACATCACATAACACACATGTACAAAAAGGGTACATTCATACAGAAAGGTTTTACACTCACGCACACAACTCGTAAACTTGTTAACCTAAATTGTGAGACAATCTCTTTCCGTACGTCCGAGTGCGGGATATAATTCCTGTTAGTTGTAATCAGAGTCTCCTGGAGGGAGAACGTGATAGTTGTGTATAGATCTATATTGGGTTTGACACCCCACACCTTGCTGCTAGCTACAGTGGGACCTGCAGGTCTACGGGTGACAAATGTCAATTCAGTTTTACGACGCCTGAGAAACGTCGTGGCAGGTTCATTTAGTCATAGTATGATTATAGCGACTCACATAGGGATATAACAATACATAAAGTCTACGGGATTTTTATAAAACTTAAATGGGTTTTATGTTGATTTTAAATTCACTTTTTATCTCAATAAGTGCATATATTACTGTACACTTTCGGTTTTGGTATTTATGACTACACATCATTTGAAACCACATTTATATCTTTAAGTATGGACAATACTTGTTATTTTCTCGGTCCTGAGATTTAGGACTACATATACATAAAGTATCAACAAACATAAGAATTTACGGGAATTTCATTTAATTCAAGCGCGTTTATGTCAATTTAAACACATATCATTTTCTATTAGTAAGAGAGGTTACTTATACATTTTGGTCTTCGGTTATAAGACTACATTACATAACTTTTATAAAGAAAATATCGGATTTTCTGGATGCATATTCTATCGTTTTTACATGGAAAACGGTTTACTCTCCAACAAAATCTCTTATGAACTCACCAACCTTTGTGTTGACACTTTTCAAAACTACTTGTATTCTCAGGAATTCAGTGAAAACAGGAAATCAACAACGTTTTGAGGATGGGACGATAAATCGTCAAACAGTTCATTTTGTTTCATAATGTAATTGATTCGAATCATGTAAACATATACTTTGGTGTAACTTTTTCAATTATATTTATGATGGTTGTATTTACTTTGAGCACTATTATACTCGTTGTTGTGACACTCTACATGAAGTCCTCCACCCTCGGACGTTTCCGCAATCCTTGGTTTGGGGATGTGACATCAACTCTCGGATAATATAGGTGATCAGGCTATATCTTCCCAGTTTTGACCATATGTCTCTAAGCCCACTTGTGTTGCCCAACAATCGTAATTCTTTTGTACTGTCCTAGTGACACTGATTTTAGTATGAATGCAACACGTATACTTACTTAAATATTTTACTATTTAAAGTATAAACTCTTGGTCAGAGTATTTTTAATCCCTTATGTATTTATAGTTAGTATATCTTTTATGGGTTGATATACTCAATTCACTATAAACAATGCTCTGATACCAATCTGTCACACCCCAAAACCAGGAACGGCGGAAACGTTCTGGGGCGGAGGACGTCATGTATAATATCAACAACAATGTAAAGTAGTAAATAAGCAACAACATCATCCATTGCATTAATAATATAATTATTATACAAATGTGTTCTGTCAAATTTTGATAAACACTAAAGCATAAATCAAAATGAAAGATAAGTCTTGAACAAGCTCCATCTTCCTTTCTCCTTGCATCGGTACCTGTCTATTATGACCTGAGGATACAAGTAATTTTGAAAGCGAGTACCAGCTTTGAAGCTGGTGAGATCATAAGTATTTAGTGTCTTAATTTGTATGTAAGTAATTGTAAGTATATGTATTGTAAGTATTGAAAGTGTATATGAACTGTAAGTATTGAAAATGTATATGAAGCAACTGTAAACGTTTGAAAAACCCTAGAAATCCCTATGATTCCTACTAGTATGTGAAGGTGTCTTATACCAAGACCTAACTGTTCTGAAAGTAGTCTTCTACCAAGACCTAACTGCTCTGAATGTGTGTCTCTTGTAAGAGTATGTATTTTCCCAAGTATAACTATCATTATCCAAAAATATATAGTTTCTACATTGTCGTGCGTCGTGTGAATGTTCACGAAGTGAATGTAATGAGAAAATGAAATAGTACTATGGTGTAGTTCTATAAGAACTACTGCCGTACTAATTATGTTAAACCGGATTTATATTAAGGCATTATGTGATAAATTGCACCATACTATCGACTAGTAACAACGACATAATGAACGATCGTAATAACGGAATGACTTTTGGCACCCGCAGACCTGCAGGTCCAGCTGTTGCTAGCAGCAAGGTGTAGGATTGTCAATCCAGTATAGATCTATACGCAAACTCACGCTCTCCCTCCAAGATAATTCTGGCTACAACTCGAGCCAGGACATTTAAGTCATGCTCCGATTTAAATCACAATAATTAACGTATTCTTGTATATGTACTGCAATGAACTATTCTAGCTGTAATGTAATGAACTGTTCTAGCTGTAATGTACGTGCTCTCTACCTAGCAAGTATAGTAATGTAATCGTTCTAGTATAGTTGTATATGTTCTTTTCCTAGTATAGATGTATATGTTCTCTTCCTAGTACTGTTTTATATGTTCTCTTCCTAGTATAGTTGTATATGTAATGTATTGTAATGTTCTAGAAAGTATTGACTCATGAATGAACTGACTCATTGTATGATATCGCGTTCTAGTAATTGTTCTAGTATCTTCCTAAACTACCCATATGGTAGTTTACTAGTAATCTATCTGGTAAGTATGGACATGGATGTATACCCTTGGTACGCAAGGGCATATGTTGAACTGGAAGGACCTTTTATGACTATATATGTACACATGATATATAACTAATATTTAAACGACTTTCGGACGAATACCCGATATCCCACCGGACCACATCTCAAGGCGCGAAAAGGAAATAGGGTGGATAGCCTTCCTAAGTCTTTTAATCATTTCTTATATAACTATACATATAGAGGAATGAAATTTATAATATAAAAGCATAAATAAGTTTTGTAAGACATTTGAAACATAAATATTATTTCAAGAAAAGATCGACTTGATGTCAATCTATAAAACAATTTGAAGGCATAAGTTTGATAAAACAGTTTAAGTATAAGGAAACATTTGTTTGAAACACAGTTGTAAATAAGTTTGAAAGGTAATGTATGGAGTAAGATGTACAGTGTAATAAGGAGTTTAAAACATATAAAATGTTTATAAAAATCATTTGAAGGAAACTGTTAGGTAAAAACGGCTAATGAGTAGCCAAATCATTTGAATGATGTATATTAATCACATGTGATTGATGTAATAAGTAATATAATCCTACTTACTAATCACATGTGATTGACATAATAAGTAGCATGATTCTACTTGTATCCCCCCCATAAAACATTTAAAATAGTTTAAAACATTAGTTAAGGGGTATGAACTCACCTGCAGTAAGTGACTGGAATTGAACGGACTGTTATCGTACGGAAGGATCGGACAAGTGCTTGGTGTCAAGTGGAGACTTAGACACACACAATGATCCTAATTACATATGAAAACATATGTATATAAATAATTAGTGATTATAACACTAATTATACAAGTAATAACATTTAAGCGCGAGGAAAACACTTTTGGTCAACTGCTAGGAGGCTAATGGGTTTCAACAAAGGAGTGCAATGCCCCAAATGTGAGTTTAAGGTCTAATGACCATAATCATTGGAGTTTACGGCCCAGGGGAGCAAGCTCCTGGCCGTAAACTCTCAACCAAGGCCTAAATGGAGCTTAGAATTATCACAACTCCAGTGGGGAATTGTTTCTAGGCTTAAACAAGTTTTTGGGTACTATATTGACTCCTTTGGGGAGTTTACGGCCCATAGACCATATTCCCTTGGAGTTTACGGCCGTAAACTCCATTGGGAGGGTTCTTATGGTGCTTTCAAGTCTCAAACATTTCTAGGAACAAATCTAGACTTTAGTACTTGGCTTTAGAAGAGTTTATGGCACATTTGGCACCATTTTATGGAGTTTACGGCCATAGAACCTTTTGGGCCGTAAAATCCCTCACTCTGGGTGTTCTAATTATTTTAACTAGTTCATAACTCATTTAGGTACATGCCCAAATTGTCTCTTGGCATAAGGAAGGGTTTAGGGTGTCCTTTGACCCCTTTATAGGAGTTTACGGCCCAAGAATTACTCTTGGCCGTAAACTCTTCAACACTTGTGCTTTCCTTATGTTTTCTAGGTCCTAAATACTTTAGGGTATTTGTCTAACATAAATTCCAAGCTTAAGGAGGTGTTTCAAAGCATTCTTGGCATATTCAAGGGAGTTTACGGCCTAAGATATTCTTGGGCCATGAACTCCCAAACTTGGGTGTTTCTAAGTTGATTTCATGTCCCTAAACCAAGTAGAATACTTTCTAGGCATTTGTTTAAGGCTATGGAGGACCCTAGGCACACTTTGGTGCCCTTACTTAGTGTTTACAGCCCAAGAGCATTTCCTTGGCCGTAAACTCCATTTAAGGGGGTGTTCTTGGTTGTTTTCTAGCCTCTAATGATCATACATATATCCTAAAATAGTTGCCTAACAAGGAAATGGGACTAGATGGCCTTTAAGCTTCATTTTGGAGTTTACTCCCCAAGAACGTTCTTGGGTGGTAAACTCCCGGATCTCATATATTTGACATATAATCTATGTTAATAAGCATAAAACAAGCATTATAACACAACTAGAGAAGTATACCCACAATCTAGGATAAAAACCCGAAGATCCGTGAGAGAGAATATTGACTTTTCTCTAAATGGAATTCAACAAATGAACCAATTTGGTTCAGAATTCTATTTATAGTCCTGAGATATTTTTGGCAGAAAATATTTTTATTCCTGAAACGAACTCTAATGTCTTAGAGTAATGGAATAACAGTGTTGCACAAAACCCTAGTGCAACCACTCTCCTAATATCTTCTTAAGTGTAAATCCTGAAAACTGCCTAACTTACACTCGGAGTCTGAATTTTCACTGTAACTGATCTACGTCTATTGGCTTGATATGGCTTGTTCAGAATGGAAATTTCGGGTTGTCACATCATCCCCCTGTTAAAGGGAATTTCGTCCTGAAATTAGAATTTAGGCAAGGAAGTATGCACGAATGATCGAGTCGTGAGGAGGAAACTTCCAAATCGGTTGATTCTAGCGTACCTAAGTGACATCGGGTTCTCGGTTGGAATTCCAACGAACCTTCACTAATTGACGACAGCGTTGCTTCGTCCGCCTGACCTCTCGGTCGAGGGTCACTATGGTTCTAATACGAAGGCGAGGATCTCGACCAGTGGACTTGCAAAAGTCCTAACGGAAAGGTATGGTTTCACGATCGAGATGCGAAGAGTAGAAAATATGTTACTGAGTTCGCGGAGTAGGTCCAGTTTGTGCGAGGCACAGGACCGATTCTGATAAGAATCTCAGAGGTCCTGTCTAACTTGGATTTAGCTTCCACGCTTTATGAAGCATATTAAGCCATTCCCAGAGTGAGTTATCCTAAAGAACTTGGTCACTCACTTGGAATCTCAAAGGTTCCTTTGCTTGCGTAACCTCCCAGTCAAAGGCCACCCCTTGCTGGGTGAAAGTCGTACGAGTTTCTGTAGTTTGCGAGGAGTTCTGAATGAACTAAGGCAGTAGGTCGGTTAGACCTAGAATTTGGCGAAAGACTGTCGGCGTCTCTGGTGTCGATAAATGCTCAACGGTTCTGGCAAATTGAAAGAGTGCTCATAATTTCTCACATTACTAACAGTGTGTCATAGAAATTTGACTCTTCAATTTAAAAATTCGTGCCTAGAGAACTTCACAAGAAGTTCCTCTGGAGGTAATGTTCCCATGGGTTCCTTCTTACTACAAGGGTAGATAAGTAAGTCATTACATGGAGAAATGACGAACTGATCCAAGTAAGAAAGACGTACCCTACTCATTTAGCTCATGAAAGCTATGGGCGTATTGGTCCTATCCGAAGGGTATCACTACGGACTCGAAGTGTCCGCATCGAGTTCAGCAGATAGTCTTCCGGACATCTTTCCCTAACACTCGAACTGCTAATATTCGGATCTCATATCCATTCCTGGAAGTAGTTTCTTTCCTTGTGTTTGCTCAACCATTTCATCTATGCGAGGCATAGATAACGATTTCCATGAAAATCTTGACGGAGTCCTCGATATCCGAGGCGTATACGATGCGATCCATCGATCTCTGGAAGAATATGACCGTGGTTCTCTAGGGTGAGAAACCTAGTCTTCTAATTCTATTTCTGTGTAGTTTGCTAAGTTGTCCGGATTGTTCTTGCATCTCCGTAGGTGTTTAAACTATAAGGTGATCTGTTTACGGAAGTCATATTGGGTTCTAAGTTTGTTCGCTTGACGATGCGATTACTCGTATACTTAGGCAGTTCTCCGTCCTGAAGTCCATTTTAGAATTCATACAGGGCTTCACGATCACAATTTCGTGTATACGAGTTGTATATAATTAAGATTGAAAAGGTAGTCGAATAACTGATTCTTCCTTACCCTCACATCCCAATGAGGAAAAGAGTTAAGGCGAAATCATTAATTCTAAACCTGTAGAACCTTGATTATATAACACTCTTATGTATACATTCCTCAGTGATAGATCATCCACATGAATTCCTGGATTGAACTTGACGTACTGCACGAGTGGTACTTCGGGGATTTCTTCGGAAAGAAACTAACTAAGAGGTACTCCTGGAATGAGTACTTCGGCATTCTGATGTGACGGTTTCGCTGGAAAAGTGATCTAGAAGAAAGAGATGCACGTGTGAAGCTGTTTTCGTGAGGATCAAACTGAATCAATTCGTATGATAATGTCGAAATCATACTAAAACTTAAAGACATTAGAATTGAACATAAGACGTTTACAGACAAAACACAACCGTGCAACCATGAACAGAGTTACAGTACTTTAGATTTTCCACAAGACTATTGCTGCGAATAAGGTATACTACAAAAGACAAGTATACGCAGCACGAGAGTCCCTATACAGATAGGATCTCGCAAAAGGTAAGACTCTCGTTGCACTAGTTCTAGATAATTTATAAGTCTGTTACAACGAAACGCCTTAATTGCATTTAACGGGGTTCCGGAGCAGGCTCTCCTGCAGCTGTGATCCTGAGAATTCTCCCATCTGCGCTAGAGTTCTTTGCTATCGGGCAATCTTTCTTGAAGTGCCCTACCTCCCCGCATTGGTGGCATGCCTGGGTAGTACTAGCTTTGGCGACGGGATTGCGGTGTTTAGCCAGTGTTATGTGGACACGAGTACCTTCCTCGTTACTCCACCTTGAGAATTGCTTCATAAATCGTTCTGCGTTATAACTCATCTTGTGTGTAGGGTTAGTCCCGATGAAAGGGACTTGAGTGATGGGTCGTTTCGGTGCTTCACAGTCACGAGCATGGTGCCCTATGTTTAGGCAATTGCAACATTGCATCTCATGGCATGCCCCATGATGGTGGAAACCACACTTATCACACTTTGGGAGTTTTCCCTCGTATGGCCTGCGCGGTACGGGAACGGCAGGGTTTTCCACTTGCTGCTGTTGTATAGTCAGCATTTGGGATCTCTTGCGTTCTTTCCGGGCTTGACGCTTCCGTTTCTTGTTCTCTGCTTTTCGGCTTTGCGAGCCTGTGACTGTTACTGTTTGGCAACCTCCTGGATGGATACCACGATTAGAAACATCATTCCCATCAGCAGCATTGACTGTGCTGATAGCGCTACGGTGCGCAAGGACCGCGGTTACGGCAGCCACCACGGCAGCTATAACTGCTGTTTGAAAGGTAGCTGCGTCCATAGGAAAAACTGAGGTTTCGCTAATCGACTAATTGCTTCCGGATGACGACATGATTATGTAACACGAAAGATAAGGTTTTTGTGAGCGATTCCGGTTGACCCTGATGTACTTAGATTGTTCATGTAAAGAGTAAGAGTATGCTCTCGAATGTTTGACCTACATCCCTATGATGCAGTCCTAGTACATAACGAAAGTATGTTCGCGAAGGTTTAACCTACATCCCTATGATGCAGTCCTAGTAACGGGTGGAAGTAAGTCCGTAGAATGGTCTCAAAACGTTCGTCGTTCGAGCTGAGGTATCGTGGGTTGGTGAATAACAAGATCCAACCACTGATAGAGACTTGGAAATGTCTCCAGATCTAACTTGCTATAGTCCAATGACTTGACTAAAGCATGATTCAGATATACTCTAATGAAAGAATGATAAGAGTACTTGAATGAAGAATGACACAGAACTTAGCCAGCTGTCAATATCTTTGATATTCACGATGTAAAGATTCTGGAAAATGACCTTGTAAAGGTCTTACATCATATCCGCAAAAGATAGTTCCTGACAGCATAAAGACCTAGCTAAAGTACTTACGGAACAAGATTATTTCATAGAAAATGCCACATCAGGCATAGACTAGAAAAACACGATTCCTTTTTATAAGGGAAATAAAGTAAAGCGTCTACTACTGGCGACGGTCATCCCTCTGGTGAACTCTTAGTTCAACCAATTGACGTTGCATGTCAAGTAGGTGTCTTTCGCACACCATCTGGCGTACTCGGAGCTCTATGACTTCGGCTCGTGATTCGGCCAGTGCTTGCAGCAGGGTTTCATGGTTTCTCTCTGATCTCTCGTGTGCATCTTCTACATGAATGGTGTGGAGGGTATGCATTCTAGCATAGGCGACTACTTCTGTAATCTGATGTAGGGATGTCCTGCCTTGAATCTCATTTCGGGCCACTCTGCGGACCAAGATTGGCAAGACTCTATCTGCTGAGCCCCCATTGCTCAAGTCGTAAAAGCTTCGGTCGCCATCAAATGGCATAGACTGATCTTGTCCTTGGCTCCATGTTTCCAAGCATTCCACTCACTCAGGTTCGGGCCACGAAAAAGCCGGATGAGGGTTAGGAATTGGAAAGGGAGCTGCTCGGGGTACGTTTTCAACCTCTGGTTCGGAGTTAGCATCATACGAAAGGTCTTCATCATGGTGATCATTCAAGGGGAAAAGGATGATCATTCTCTGGTTATTCTCCAAACCAACCAGCTATGACTTCATTCGGAAGATACTGGTTGCTGAGGGGATGGAGTCCAGCTATGTTTTCTATGCGAGAATTTAGGGTAAGAGAATAATTATTAGACGAACTATCTAGATAATTATCTAGCAAAGCTTCATTAGTTACCTCGCTATTTGTGAAGTGCATACCAGCTATGCGTAATTTAAACAGGATAGACCTTCGAATAAGTGACCTTAATTCCAAATTCACACAGAATAAGGGTAAGGCAAAATTATCACAGATTCTAAGTCTATAACATCCTAATTACATATAGCCTTAGTGTATCCACTTAGCAACTATCAACTTAGTAATCAAGATCCCGTTTTAATTCTCAAGTGTAAAGTACTTATAGTAACACCAAATACTCCTATAGTATTTTAATTTTAATGTTATGTTCTATTGTTCTCATTGTGGTAGGGTTGGTAAGAGTTTAGCATTATTGCAACCACACACTTAAACTTAGGCACATGCTAGTCAACTCTCGGATCATATAGGTGATCAGGCTATATCTTCCCAGTTTTGACCATATGTCTCTAAGCCCACTTGTGTTGCCCAACAATCGTAATTCTTTTGTACTGTCCTAGTGACACTGATTTTAGTATGAATGCAGCACGTATACTTACTTAAATATTTTACTATTTAAAGTATAAACTCTTGGTCAGAGTATTTTTAATCCCTTATGTATTTATAGTTAGTATATCTTTTATGGGTTGATATACTCAATTCACTATAAACAATGCTCTGATACCAATCTGTCACACCCCAAAACCAGGAACGGCGGAAATGTTCTGGGGCGGAGGACGTCATGTATAATATCAACAACAATGTAAAGTAGTAAATAAGCAACAACATCATCCATTGCATTAATAATATAATTATTATACAAATGTGTTCTGTCAAATTTTGATAAACACTAAAGCATAAATCAAAATGAAAGATAAGTCTTGAACAAGCTCCATCTTCCTTTCTCCTTGCATCGGTACCTGTCTATGATGACCTGAGGATACAAGTAATTTTGAAAGCGAGTATCAACTTTGAAGCTGGTGAGATCATAAGTATTTAGTGTCTTAATTTGTATGTAAGTAATTGTAAGTATATGTATTGTAAGTATTGAAAGTGTATATGAACTGTAAGTATTGAAAATGTATATGAAGCAACTGTAAACGTTTGAAAAACCCTAGAAATCCCTATGATTCCTACTAGTATGTGAAGGTGTCTTCTACGAAGACCTAACTGTTCTGAAAGTAGTCTTCTACCAAGACCTAACTGCTCTGAATGTGTGTCTCTTGTAAGAGCATGTATTTTCCCAAGTATAACTATCATTATCCAAAAATATATAGTTTCTACATTGTTGTGCGTCGTGTGAATGTTCACGAAGTGAATGTAATGAGAAAATGAAATAGTACTATGGTGTAGTGCTATAAGAACTACTGCCGTACTAATTACCTTAAACCGGATTTATATTAAGGCATTATGTGATAAATTGCATCATACTATCGACTAGTAACAACGACATAATGAATGGTCGTAATAACGGAATGACGTTTGGCACCCGCAGACCTGCAGGTCCGGCTGTAGCTAGCAGCAAGGTGTAGGATTGTCAATCCAGTATAGATCTATATGCAAACTCACGCTCTCCCTCCAAGAGAATTCTGGCTACAACTCGAGCCATGACATTTAAGTCATGCTCCGATTTAAATCACAATAATTAACGTATTCTTGTATATGTACTGCAATGAACTATTCTAGATGTAATGTAATGAACTGTTCTATCTGTAATGTACGTGCTCTATACCTAGCAAGTATAGTAATGTAATCGTTCTAGTATAGTTGTATATGTTCTCTTCCTAGTATAGTTGTATATGTTCTCTTCCTAGTATAGTTGTATATGTAATGTACTGTAGTGTTCTAGAAAGTATTGACTCATGAATGAACTGACTCATTGTATGATATTGCATTCTAGTAATTGTTCTAGTATCTTCCTAAACTACCCATATGGTAGTTTACTAGTAATCTATCTGGTAAGTATGGTCATGGATGTATACCCTCGCTACCCAAGGGCATATGTTGAACTGGAAGGACCTTTTATGACTATATATGTACACATGATATATAACTAATATTTAAACGACTTTCGTACGAATACCCGATATCCCACCAGACCACATCTCAAGGCACGAAAAGGAAATAGGCTGGATAGCCTTCCTATGTCTTTTAAACATTTCTTATATAACTATACATATAGAGGCATGCAATTTATAATATAAAAGCATAAATAAGTTTTGTAAGACATTTGAAACATAAATATTATTTCAAGAAAAGATCGACTTGATGTCAATCTATAAAACAATTTGAAGGCATGAGTTTGATAAAACATTTTAAGTATAAGGAAACATTTGTTTGAAACACAGTTGTAAATAAGTTCGTATATGTTCTCTTCCTAGTATAGTTGTATATGTAATGTACTGTAATGTTCTTGAAAGTATTGACTCATGAATGAACTGACTCATTGTATGATACCGCATTCTAGTAATTGTTCTAGTATCTTCCTAAACTACCCATATGGTAGTTTACTAGTAATCTATCTAGTAAGTATGGACATGGATGTATACTGTTGCTACCCAAGGGCCTATGTTGAACTTGAAGGACCTTTTATGACTATATATGTACACATGATATATAACTAATATTTAAACGACTTTCGTACGAATACCCGATATCCCACCAGACCACATCTCAAGGCGCGAAAAGGAAATAGGGTGGATAGCCTTCCTAAGTCTTTTAAACATTTCTTATATAAATATACATATAGAGGCACTCAATTTATAATATAAAAGCATAAATAAGTTTTGTATGACATTTGAAACATAAATATTATTTCAAGAAAAAATCTACTTGATGTCAATCTATAAAACAATTTGAAGGCATAAGTTTGATAAAACAGTTTAAGTATAAGGAAACATTTGTTTGAAACACAGTTGTAAATAAGTTTGAAAGGTAATGTACGGAGTAAGATGTACAGTGTAATAAGGAGTTTAAAACATATAAAATGTTTATAAAAATCATTTGAAGGAAACTGTTAGGTTAAAACGGCTAATGAGTAGCCAAATCATTTGAATGTTGTATATTAATCACATGTGATTGATGTAATAAGTAATATAATCCTACTTACTAATCACATGTGATTGACATAATAAGTAGCATGATTCTACTTGTATCCCCCCCATAAAACATTTAAAATAGTTTAAAACATTAGTTAAGGGGTATGAACTCACCTGCAGTAAGTGACTGGAATTGAACGGACTGTTATCGTACGGAAGGATCGGACAAGTGCTTGGTGTCAAGTGGAGACTTAGACACACACAATGATCCTAATTACATATGAAAACATATGTATATAAATAATTAGTGATTATAACACTAATTATACAAGTAATAACATTTAAGCGCGAGGAAAACACTTTTGGTCAACTGCTAGGAGGCTAATGGGTTTCAACAAAGGAGTGCAATGCCCCAAATGTGAGTTTAAGGTCTAATGACCATAATCATTGGAGTTTACGGCCCAGGGGAGTAAGCTCCTGGCCGTAAACTCTCAACCAAGGCCTAAATGGAGCTTAGAATTATCACAACTCTAGTGGGGAATTGTTTCTAGGCTTAAACAAGTTTTTGGGTACCATATTGACTCCTTTGGGGAGTTTACGGCCCATAGACCATATTCCCTTGGAGTTTACGGCCGTAAACTCCATTGGGAGGGTTCTTATGGTGCTTTCAAGTCTCAAACATTTCTAGGAACAAATCTAGACTTTAGTACTTGGCTTTAGAAGAGTTTATGGCACATTTGGCACCATTTTATGGAGTTTACGGCCATAGAACCTTTTGGGCCATAAACTCCCTCACTCTGGGTGTTCTAATTATTTTAACTAGTCCATAACTCATTTAGGTACATGCCCAAATTGTCTCTTGGCATAAGGAAGGGTTTAGGGTGTCCTTTGACCCCTTTATAGGAGTTTACGGCCCAAGAATTATTCTTGGCCATAAACTCTTCAACACTTGTGCTTTCCTTATGTTTTCTAGGTCCTAAATACTTTAGGGTATTTGTCTAACATAAAGTCCAAGCTTAAGGAGGTGTTTCAAAGCATTCTTGGCACACTTTGGTGCCCTTACTTAGTGTTTACGGCCCAAGAGCATTTCCTTGGCCGTAAACTCCATTTAAGGGGGTGTTCTAGGTTGTTTTCTAGCCTCTAATGATCATACATATATCCTAAACTAGTTGCCTAACAAGGAAATGGGACTAGATGGCCTTTAAGCTTCATTTTGGAGTTTACTCCCCAAGAACGTTCTTGGGCGGTAAACTCCCGGATCTCATATATTTGACATATAATCTATGTTAATAAGAATAAAACAAGCATTATAACACAACTAGAGAAGTATACTCACAATCTGGGATAAAAACCCGAAGATCCGTGAGAGAGAATATTGACTTTTCTCTAAATGGAATTCAACAAATGAACCAATTTGGTTCAAAATTCTATTTATAGTCCTGAGATATTTTTGGCAGAAATATTTTTATTCCTGGAACGAACTCTAATGTCTTAGAGTAATGGAATAACAGTGTTGCACAAAACCCTAGTGCAACCACTCTCCTAATATCTTCTTAAGTGTAAATCCTGAAAACTGCCTAACTTACACTCGGAGTCTGAATTTTCACTGTAACTGATCTACATCTATTGGCTTGATATGGTTTGTTCAGAATGGAAATTTTGGGTTGTCACATCCAAGGACCAAAACCTATGTCAAACACTAAAGCTCGAATTTTTACAAGTTTTAAAGGTTCAAACACCTTATGCTTTCGAGTATTTCTTTTAAAAACATCACTATGAAAAACATATGTCCATGCATGGTCTTCAAACCGTGATGCATGTGATGAACACCAAGCTAAAGAGCTTGATGATCAATGTACATTGTTAATAGTACATGTAAATGATTTTTTCTATAAAAATATCTAAAAGTTCTTTTCTGTTCAAATTGAAATATTTCCAGATTCCCATTAAGGTAATATGAACATCTGGAAAATATCAAGAGTTTTTATCATTTCTTTGATTTATTAAAATTGTGGCAAGAAAAAAAGGGCATAAATCACATTAAATACTTCCAGAGGTCTATAAATCTAGAATAAATTCGTGGATGACCCCTTATTAAATTTCATTGATTTTTGTTGCTGTTTAGTATGATTTTCGATTTTCTATCTTGTTTGGGTACAATAAATCACAAAACCACATTAGAGAGTGTGAAAATTGTATCTAACAATTTTTGCATCCCTTACCTGTGGTGGGAGACTCATAAAAATAATTTCAGAAGTTTTCATCATTTCTTCCTATTTTTCCCAATTTTTGGTAATTATAATGTCCTAAAAATAGGAAAAGTAGTTCTGATTATCCAAATTTCATGAAATTTTACCAGAACATCATGTTGTACAGTAGGAGGTTACTTCGAAATTTTGGATGATTTTTCTCTACTGTAAACTATTTTTCTCCTATTTTCTAAGGTTAAATACACGTAAATACACTTAAATATACATAAATACCCAAAACCGGATTATACAATATGAAAACCACTTTTGGTTTTTTTCCTAGATTACATACACTGTAAATAATGTTACAAAAATTCTTGGTAATTTATTTTAACTGTTTATTATTTATTCTTCAATTAATGATTATTTAAGGGGATAAAACAAGGAAAAATACAAGGTTTGACAATTTTTGGAAACTGTTTGATGATATTTTACATTTTTAGGAATTTAAAACACCTTTAAATGAGTTGAAACACCCTTAAATTTATATTACTAAATCTGGAAAATTAATATCACAAAGTTGTATTAATTGCATGACTTGTAGAATTTCATCATTTCAGAAAAAGTGTAACCAATTAATATACAATCCAATATTAGAACATAAATTGGCATTTCAACATATGTAGAGTTTAGTATATTAGCATTAGATTTCGACATGGAAACTCACTAGTGTGTGTTTGATGTCGTAGGATCACGGTAGTAAGACGTTGGTGTATTCCGAGGCACCACTTGTATCTACTCGAAACATTGTGAGTATTCACGCACTCCCCTATTTTCAGTTTTTATGTTTTGGGGTGGAAAAGCATGTCCAGAAAAAGTACTGTTTGCTCATACACATACAAACTCGTTTCTCGTTATAGCAATAAACTTGTATTCACTAATAGCAATCAACTTTGTTTCTCATTAAAGCAATGTACTTGTATTTACGAAAAGCCTTATTTCAAGCTCGATTTTATAAACTTGTAAACTCACCAACTATTTTCATAGTTTACGCTCGTTTTATGTGCTTTTTCAGGAAATAATTAGTAAGTGGATATAAACATTCATCATCATAGAGCATGTTGCATCATATTGAAGTTATTTATGAAGTTATATTTTGAACAATGTTATTTTGGAAAAACTTGTACTTGTTTCTGTTAAGCTATGGGTTGTAAACTTTTGAATATTTCTATGGTGATGTATCTTTATCTTTTTCAGTGAAACCGTTATCGTTGTCATATCTTGCATTTCCGCTTTAGCGGGGTGTGACACAGTGCTTACTAGGGAAGTGTTCATGGTCTTAGTGGAATTGAAACTCTAACATGGTTGTTTTATTTTTTATGTGTTTAATACTTTTATGTAACGTATATTTCCTATTGTTTGCATTGACTTAGGAGATTTAGGGTAGTATAATTCACAAAAGAAATTATATTACCAGTGCATAGTAATAGTATAGCTATAACTATTACATCTACAAGACTCCTTTGGCTTGGTTTTTGAACTTGAAACTTCCAGTTGTGACATATATGCTTCGGGTCTGTGTGATGGATTTTGGTGATAGGTGGGATATGTATCTCCCATTGACTGTGTTTTGTTACAACAACGACTACCATGCCAATATTGATCGACATCCTTTTGAGATGATTTACTAGAGAAAGTATTAAACCTCGATTTGTTAGGTTGAGGTCGATCAGCGCGTTATGGGTAGCATGGAGGTGGTGATGTAGACTAATGACTTGATCAAACAGGTACGCGGGAGATTGCAGACCATACAGAATCGACAAAAGAGGTATGCAGATAGACGCCGATTAGATTTGAAATTCCAGGTTGCAAATATGGTACTCCTGAAGGTGTCACCTTGGAAAGGTGCCATCCGGTTTAGGAAACAAGGCAAGAAGGGCCCTAGATATTATTAGGTTATATGTACAATAACACTCCTATGGTGCACACACAACCCTAATTCTTTGGATCTAAGTTTTCTCTAGTTATACATGAAATAAACAATCTCCAAAGCATGAAGCCTATGTAGCATACAAATTTGGTACATGAATCATAAAAACTAGTTAGAAGAATACCTCTTATTTGTAGCTTGTAGTTGTTCGTCTTTCAAGAGCTTAGCACCTCAAGTGTGATCCCTCGAACAAGTCACAAACACCATGAACAAGTGGAGGATAATGAGAGAGAGGTTAGGCACACCAAAAATCGGCTAGGGTTCAACTAGGAACTGTTGGAGCGCCAATTTTGGAGCTAAGGAGTTACACTTATAATGTGTAATTCCTAGAGTTTCAAATTGTAAACCCCAATCCACTTCCTTGGGCCTATAACCCAATAATGCATATGATAAGCCCTTTGGACTAACTATTAGTTCATTCTACTCAACATGGATCAGTCCCCCTTAATTTAGTTAGTCTCTTTTTATCAGAAAATGAATTCCAAATTAATTGTTGATCAATACTAATTAAATAATATGATTTCTCAATTAATATATTATACTTATAATATATTAATAAATCAAAAATAACCTCTTTCTCAATTACCCATCATATCAGATTTTTCTGGTGAAGGCAACCCGAAATGGACCATGCTACTCTTGGGTCAAGTACATACCAATTATAGTTATGGGCTTAGACACCTAATCCAACAGTCTCTCACTTGGATAATTCTAATAACTATTATTGCAAGTACGACTCCAAAATCCAATTAGCAAGTGTACCTATCAAAAATTCGTTGTTGAACTCTAATCTTATTAGCAACGCGTCCATTAGATAAGGGATCATATATTCCTCCATTCTAGAGATCGTATGGACATGATACATGGATTATAATCATTCTCTCTGTCCATGTGTTGTTTCCCAATTTCTGATTTATGACAACCGACTAATTGAACAAATCAAATCAGTCTAGGCTTGGCCAAGCGCTTAGGGTTGTCATCACTAATTCATCATGGTGCCCACATATATCGCTTTTATCCCTCTTAGCGTAAAAGAAACGGATAAACTTTGACTCGTATGCTTACTCTATTTACTCATCAAATCACACACAAGAATATGTTTTGTAACACCAAGTTACTGTTGCGTTTACATATCATCATTGTGCATCTGACTTGTAAACTACAACTATATGTCTCCTTTTCAAGAATATAAGATATTATCGTCTCACAATCACCCGTGATGAAATCCATGAAGTGATTCAGATGAGCGTGGGGTTAATCCAATACTCAAATCTTATTACAGGAGTACTCATGAATACTGTAGCAAAATTGTGCTATGTCTAACACTTAGACAATCTACAGACGGATTCATGACAATCTTGCCTCAATACCTACTTCCAAAGTATGATCGACTGTAGATGGTTTGAATAATCTTATTATTCGTGAAGTCAAAACATGCGAAGTGAAACACAAGAATAATCGAATCGAATATGGTCTCAAAACTTTTGAATATAAATAAAACACCTTTTATTTAATTACCATATTGATTACACATTATTCATCGTATAATGTTTCGATTAATCAACTTAATACTTGAATTAAAACAATAGTTATGCCTTGCTCCACGCATGCACACTATGTTTACATATGGCCCTTACTTTGTGAAATAAATCAGATGAAAGTACTTCAATGATGCTCATTTCACAATTCCAAATCCTTAGTGTAAGAAAACCTAATTCTTACCACTATCATGCAATGATCCTTTTGTAATGTTGAGGTAGAAAAGTCATAGAGACTTTGTAACATCCCCTAATTTCTCGGCCAGAAAAGACCAATTTAATTTATGCTTTTAAAAATAAAACCAGAGAAATCTTTTTAAAAGATGTTGTGGAATTGGTCCCCAAAATAAAACATGATAAAAGTTTATCAAAATCTTTCCTTAAGAAATGTATAGTTTCGTTTCATATCAAAACCTCGGGATGTCATGTTCCGATACAAATCAAAAGTATAAACAAGACATTACAAGCCTTTCAACAGTTATTTACAACTACTGGCCTATAATCAAAAATCTCTCATCGTCCACCGACTATGCTCGGGGTCCACTACCTGTAATCATAAAAACACTGAGAGGGTAAGGCTTGGGGGCCTGGTGAGCATATAGGGTTTTCAACCCACAATAATAATATACTTATTAAGTTCACCAACCAACATTAACCCTAATTACCTATTCCCATTGTCCTCACTTTACGTCCCTAAACACCTATCACAAGGGACCTAGCCTAAGGAATATCGTCGGGATGGACACTACTGGTAAGGGGTCTCCTCATCCATACATGTCCTAAAGGCAACCATGAGGGGGATGGACTATGCCAATGAACATTTAATTCATCAACAACTACAAGTTGCGAACCTGCTAGTGTTCCACTGGACTGTCTAGAGAGGTCTGTGGTCGTCATCTATACTCCACTAGATGACTACAACAACAAAAACAACATCGAGGCCTCTCACCATTTTAACACACATCAACTATTTAATCTACACATGTTCTACCCAACAGATTTTGTAGATAAAATACATATACAGTTTAAAACTTGTATAAAACATTTATTCAACAGTCACCTCAAATAAACACTTAATATAAACACAAATATCACGTATTTTATAGAAAATACTTCATATCTAGGTGTAAGATGAAAGTGACTACACACTCACTTGATTTGATGATAATCAGGCAGCAATTCATTGCTTAAAACGATCGTTTCTAATAAAACTGAGAGTTTTATTGAGAAACCGGGCTCTGCAAAGGTCAGGCTTCGAAACCGTAAAGATAAATTTTCTGAGCTTTTCGGGCACTTCATGGAGTATTCTGGGGGTTATAATCGATACCGGGGCTTTGGGGGATGTTAAGATGAAAGAAATATGGGTTTAGGGGCTAAAAGTGACAATTTTCCAAAGTATACCCGGGAGGACTCGCACCCTCCTATTTATAGGAGTGAGCCTCCTGATCCAACCGCTGAGAAGAAGCCACGCGTCGCAGATCCGAAGCTCGTAGGGGATGGCTCGCACATGGCTCGCACCTGCGAAGGCTTGCTGGCAGCTCCTTACTGGACCAAAGTCTAGGTTCGAGGTTTGGACCCAAAGCAGGAGGGAAGGGAGACAGCTGGTGCGAAGGTCGGACACCCGGCATGCATTGCGAGGCTCAGACTAGGCTGCACATGCATCACTCCTCGGATGTGCCACGGCTTCGGATGACTCAGCAGACTTCCGACACGTGGTGCGTTTTGAGCAAGGGCGACGTGGCAAAAACGTGACTATGCGAATTTTCTCGGTTTTTGTGCAAAAACTTCTAAAATCCACAACTTTCGCAAACGATCTCCGTTTTTGACGTTCTTTATATGCACGCGTAGGTAAATTCACGCTCTACAAATTTCATTTAGACTTTGTCGGCTAATTTTGAATTTAATTTTTATATTATTATTTTTAACAGATCGGGACAAGAAATCCGTTAAAAATTCATAACTTCTTCATCCGACGTCCATTTTTGTCAGACTTTTTACCGTTGTGCTACTAATGACGAGACCTTCCATTCTCGTTTAGGTTGTGTCAGCTAAAAATCACTCGATCTAAAATTCGAGTTTTTAACTGTCTACTGCTAAGCTGAAACTTCGAAAAATCATAACTTCCTCATACGAAGTCAGATTTGGGCGTTCTTTTTATCGAACTTCTCGGTTTAACGAATACTACGACTTTTGTTTAGTTCACTAAGGCTAACGTAGTTTATCAAAAACTCACTTTTTACGACACTCGGGCCCGTGCCGGTTTGTCGCGAAACTTCGACAGGTCATAATTTCTTCGTTATAACTCGGATTTCGGCATTCTTTATACATTTGTAATCCTTGTCACGCCCACTACAAGTTTCTTAATAGTTATCGGCTTTATCTAAAAATTTTATTTTGACGCTCATTTTTATTCTTATTTAATTAAGTCGTAGTAATTAAGCATAAAACACTTAAAACACATAGAATCCACATAATTACTTTTTCATTTCTTCAAAATGAGTTATAAAGGTTAACCTAGACTATCACCTTAATATTAATGCCTAGGCTAGAAACACGAGTGTTACAATTCTCTCCCCCTTAGGATGATTCCGTCCCCGGAATCACATATCGCCACACAACTGTGGGTAGCGACTGATCATGTCAGTCTCCGTTTCCCAGGTGAGATTTGGTCCATTCGTATGTTTCCAGTGCACAAGCACTAAATCAACCACCTTGCATCGCAACTTCATAGTCCTACGGTCAACGATTGCCGCAGGTTCTTCGATCAACCTCTTGTCTTCATTCAACCTTAACTCAGAAATCGGAACTATGTTGGGCACATCTCCCGTGAACTTTCTCAAATAATACACATGAAAGGTGTTATGAATACCCTCCATAATTCTAGCTTGTAAGCTTGATTCCTAATTTTCTGAAGAACTTTAAATGGTCCAATAAACCTTGGACTCAACTTTCCCCTTTTACCAAATCTTATAAGTCCCTTCCACGGCGAGAATTTAAGTAAAACCGAATCTCCAACTTCAAAGGTTATCGGTTGTCTTTTCTTGTCAACATAACTCTTTTGTCGATCTTGAGCAGCTAACATCCTTTCCCTTATCACTTTCAACTTTTCAGCAGTCTGATGGACTATTTTAGGTCCCATAAACTGCTTTTTCCCCAACTTCCAGCCAACATGATGGCGTTCAACACTTTTCCCCATACAAAGCGTGATAAGGTGCCATCTTAATGCTTGAGTGGAAACTATTATTATAGAAGAATTCTACTAGAGGTAACTGTTCATCCCATTTACCTTGGAATTCTAGGGTACACGCTCTCAGCATATCCTCCAATGTTTGAATTGTTCGCTTGCTCTGACCATCGGTTTGCGGATGGTAAGCTGTACTCAAACACAACTTCGTACCCAATTCCTCTTGTAGACTCCTCCAAAACCTTAAGGTAAAACGGCTGTCACGATTGGATACAATTGTTAACGGAACACCGTGAAGCTTCACAATTTCCTTCACGTAAGAATTTGCAAGTTTATCCATACACCATTTCTCTTTGGCTGCTATGAAATGTGCACTCTTAGTGAAGCGATCAACGACCACCAAAATCATGTCATGACCGTTCCTTGTTCTGGGCAGTTTCGTCACAAAATCCATGGTAATATCTTCGCATTTACCCATGGGTACAGGTAATGGTTCTAAACTCCTATATGGTTTCTGATGTTGTGCCTTAACCCTAACACAAGTTACACACTCGGCCACATACTTAGCAACATCGAGCTTAATAGTCGTCCACCAGTAATAGGGTTTTAGATCCCTATACATTCACATACTGTCAGGATGAATCGAGTACATGGTCTTCGGAGCTTCTTCCATCAGAACATCTCTTACTCCTCCCGTCTTAGGTACCCAAATCCTATCTTGGAATACCTTCAACCCTTGGTTGTTTGTACCGAATACTAACGTTTTGCCCAAACGTTCTTCCTTTCGGTCATTTTTCTCTAATGCTTCCTCTTGAGCTTTCTTTATGCTTTCCACAATTGTCGACACAACTTTAATTCTCAACGCTCTTGGCCTTTTCTTTTCAAGGTTTACCTTCCGATTGAGAGCATCGGCAACAATATTTGCTTTACCAGGGTGGTAAACTATTTCACAATCGTAGTCCTTGAGTAACTCTAGCCAGCGTCGTTGCCTCATGTTCAATTCCTTCTGATTAAAGAGATATTGGAGACTCTTATGATCAGTGAAAAGTTTACACTTTGTGCCATAAAGATAATGTCTCCATATCTTTAGGGCGAATACTTCCGCTGCCAACTCCAAATCGTGAGTGGGGTAGTTCTTTTCATGCTCCTTCAATTGCCTCGATGCATACGCTATCACTTTATCCCTTTGGGTCAGAACCCAACCTAACCCAATTCCAAATGCATCGTTATAAACTGCAAAGTCATCAACTCCTTCACCCAACGAAAGAATCGGTGCTTCACAAAATCTCTTCTTCAACTTCTCAAAGGCTTCCTTATGCTTCTCATTCCAAGCATAAGTAGCTCCTTTGTGGGTCAAAGTTGTTAATGGAGAAGCAATCAAAGAAAAGCCTTGGATAAACCTTCGGTAATATCCAACTAATCCTAAAAAGCTTCGAATCTTCGTAGGACTTTTTGGTTGTTTCCACTTCATTACAGCTTCAATCTTCGCTGGGTCAACCATTATTCCTTCTTGGTTAACCACATGACCCAAAAATTGGACTTCTTGAATCCAAAAACCACATTTGGAGAACTTTGCATACAACTTCTCCTTCTTTAATACCTCTAACACTTCTATCAAGTGTTTGCCATGCTCTTCTTGGCTTTTTGAGTAAATTAGAATGTCATCTATGAACACTATCACAAATTTATCTAGGAATGGTTTACAAACCCTATTCGTCAAATCCATGAAAGCTGTTGGGGTATTGGTTAATCCGAACGACATAACCAAAAATTCACAGTGTCCATATCTTGTTCTGAACGCAGTCTTTTCGATATCCTGCTCTCTCACCTTTAGTTGATGGTATCCCAAACTAAGATCGATCTTCGAGAAATAGCTCGAACCTTGCAACTGGTCGAACAGGTCATCGATCCTCGGCAACGGGTACTTGTTCTTTATTGTTGCTTTATTCGGCTCTCTGTAATCGATGCACATTCTCATGCTCCCGTCTTTCTTCTTTACAAATAACACAGGAGCTCCCCAGGGTGATGAACTAGGTCGAATGAAACCTTTGTCCAATAACTCCTGAAGTTGTGTCATATGTACTTTCATCTCCTTTGGTGCTAATCAATACGGTGCTTTTGCTATCGGCATCTTTCCTGGTAACAAGTCGATACGAAATTCTACTTGTTGATCAGGGGGAAATCTGGGAAGATCTTCAGGAAAGACTTCCGGATAATCACACACCACCAGAATATTCTGCACCTCCTTCTTTTCCTTCTTAGCGTCGATCACGAACGCTAAATATGATGTACACCCCTTGGCCAAACACTTTCTGGCTTTCATTAGAGAAATGATTCCAGAATTTACTCTGCTTTTGTCTCCATACACCATAAATGACTATTTCCCTGACGGGTTTACTTTTACTATCTTCTTTCTACATAATATTTATGCATCATTGGCGCTAAGCCAATCCATTCCTAGAACTATGTCGAAACCATTTAACTCGATAGGCAATAATTCCTCGTGGAATTTATTCCCATCCAAGTCAGTGATTATGTTTTTCATTCGATGGCTAACAGGTACAAACTTGCCACTAGCAATCTCGACTATTATAGCATTAACTAGTCTATCTACAGGAAAAACTAATTTTCTACCAAATTCATGCGAAATAAAGGAGTAATTAGCTCCAGAATCAAACAAAATTTAGGCAGGTGATTCATTTACGAGAAAGCTACTTGAAGCGACATCGGCTTCTTCTTTCGCAGCTTCAAGTGTCATCTGAAAGGCTCTCGCCTTTGGCTTTGGTGGAAGATTGGGTTTTGCTGCGTCCTTCTTCTTCGGGAAATCCCTCAGAATATTCCCTTCCTCATTACAACCAAACCATACGTTCTTATTGAAGGTGCATTCATTGGCATAATGCCCAGGCTTTCCACATTTGTAACAAGTGACTTCCACGTTGCACTTCCTAGCATGTTTCTTCTTAGACTTGTCACACCACTTGGCTTCGGCTCCTCCTCCAAATTATCTCGAATCAGTCTTCGAGAATTTGTTCTTTTTATTGGAACCTGAAGTTCCTTCAAACTTTCTCTTTTCGCCAACCTCAACCTTGCTGGCGGCTCTCCCCTTTATCATATCTTCAACAGACTTGGCAGCCCAGATAGCTGCCCCCAAAGTAAGTGCCTGACGTACTGGCACTGCATACTCCCATGGAAGTCCCTTTGCATACCTGTCAATTTTTGCCAACTCATCTGGGATAATACGTAAAGCAAACTCCATTTTGTCTGTGAACTTATTCGTATATTCGTCAACGGTCATACTCCTCTTCTTTAATGTTAGAAATCGGCTTTTCTAACTCAAGCATATTTTGGGCCGAGCAGTACTTGCGCCTGAAGTGCACCAAGAATTCTGCCCAAGTTAGTTTGTAGTGGCTCATTAGGGCTTAGGGTTTTCCCTAAAGTGCTCCACCATCGAGCAGCACTACCCCTGAACTAACGTAATGCAAATGTGGTTTATAACTTGCCTTGGCAATCACAAGTCATGAAAGCCAACTCCATTTCCGAGATCCAGTCCATGACTTCGACAGGATCCTCTTTTCCAGTGAAGGTTGATGGCTTGCAAGTCATAAAGTCCTTATACTTGCACCCATTTCTCTTCATTCTACCCTCGTGGTTATTTCTCCTAACCACAAGCGGTTCACTATGACCAACCGATTTACTGATGTTCCCTTCTTCAGATCAATCGTCATTTAGTTCATGGTGTTCAACAAGAACTAAAGGTTCATCCCTGTCGTTAAGCAACATTTGCCTCAATTCCTCCTTTTGTTCAACCAACATGGTCTGAATCATAGCTTGTACTCCAGCCATGGTGATGGGTTCGGGTGCAGCTACTACTATCGGCACCTGTTCCACCACTTGAGGTTGAGGTTGTTGTTTTCTGTTTGCATTTCCCGCTCCACATCGAGTTCTTGCCATTAAAATCTACATACCGAATAAGGAAAATTTATGTCTTTATCCTTGTTAGACATTTCAATTCCCTTATCACTCTGAAATCTTTACATGTTAGTTCTAATCTCGTAATCATACGCTTAGAATCCTACACACATAAGGTTTCCAGATCCGGTCGACAACAGACCATAGATCCGAACAAATAATGGCATATATGGCAACATATAGCATTTAGCACATAAAGGCATTTTAGGCACCTTTCCTAAAATAAACTAGTGCTCGTGTCTAAAATATGGTAGACACTCACCTCACAATCATCACTCGGCATTCTAAGTTCAAGCCTAGAAATTCTACAATTTCTTAGTTCGCTTAAACTAATGCTCTGATACCAACTGTGACATCCCCTAATTTCTTAGCCAGAAAAGACCGATTTAATTTATGCTTTTTAAAATAAAATCAAAGAAATCTTTTTCAAAAATGTTGCGGAATTTGTCCCCAAAATAAAATATGATAAAAGTTTATCAAAATCTTTCCTTAAGAAATGTATAGTTTCATTTCATATCAAAAACTCGGGATGACATGTTCCGATACAGATCAAAAGTATAAACAAGATATTATAAGCTTTTCAACAGTTATTTACAACTACTGGCCTATAATCAAAAATCTCTCATCATCCTCTGACTATGCTCGGGGTCCACTACCTGTAATCATAAAAAAACTGAGTGGGTAAGGCTTGGGAGCCTAGTGAGCATATAGGATTTTCAACCCACAATAATAATATACTTATTAAGTTCACCAATCAACATTAACCCAGATTACCCATTCCCGTTGTCCTCACTTTACGTCCCTAAACACCTATCACAAGGGGCCTAGGCTAAGGAATATCATCGGGATGGACACTACTGCTAAGGGGTCTCCTCAGCCATACATGTCCTAAAGGTACCATTAGGGGGATGGAGTACGCCAATGAACATTTAATTCATCAACACCTACAAGTTGTGAACCTGCTAGTGTTCCACTGGAATGTCTAGAGAGGTCCGTGGTTGTCATCTATACTCCGCTAGATGACTACAACAACAAAAGCAACATCGAGGCCTCTCACCATTTTAACACACATCAACTATTTCATCTACCCATGTTCTACCCAACATATTTTGTAGATAAAATACATATACAGTTTAAAACTTGTATAAAACATTTATTCAACAGTCACCTCAAATAAACACTTAATATAATACAAATAACACGTATTTTATCGAAAATACTTCATATCTAGGTGTAAGATGAAAGTGACTACACACTCACTTGATTTGATGATAATCAGGCAACAATTCGGTGCTTAAAATGATTGTTTCTAAAAAAACCGGGAGTTTTATTGAGAAACCGGGCTTTACAAAGGTCGGGCTTCGAAACCGAAAAGATAAATTTTCCGGGCTTCTCGGGCACTTCATGGAGTATTACGGGGGTTATAATCGATATCGGGGCTTTGGGGGATGTTAAGATGAAAGAAATATGGGTTTAGGGGCTAAAAGTGACAATTTTCCAAAGTATACCCGGGAGGTCTCGCACCCTCCAATTTATAGGAGCAAGCCTCCTGATCCAACCGCTGAGAAGAAGCCACGCGTCGCATTTCCGAAGCGCGTAGGGGATGGCTCGCACATGGCTCGCACCTGCGAAGGCTTGATGGCAGCTCCTTACTGGACCGAAGTCTAGGTCCGAGGTTCGGACCCAAATCAGGAGGGAAGGGAGACAGCTGGTGCGAAGGTCGGACATCCAAAAGGCATTGCGAGGCTCAGACTAGGTTGCACACGCGTCTCTCCTCGGATGTGCCACGGCTTCAGATGACTCAGTAGACTTCAGACACGTGGCGCGTTTTGAGCAAGGGTGACGTGGCAAAAACATGACTATGCGAATTTTCTCGTTTTTTGTGCAAAAACTTCTAAAATCCACAACATTCGCATACGAGCTCTGTTTTTGACGTTCTTTATATGCACGCATAGGTAAAATTACGCTCTTCAACTTTCCTTTAGACTTCGTCGGCTAATTTTGACTTTAATTTTTATATTTTTATTTTTAACAGACCGGGACAGGAAATCCGTTAAAAATTCATAACTTCTTCATCCAATGTCTGATTTTGTCAGACTAATGACGAGACCTTCAATTTTCGTTTAGGTTGTGTCGGCTAAAAATCACTCGATCTAAAATTCGAGTTTTTAGCTGTCTACTGCTAAGCAGAAACTTCGAAAAATCATAACTTCCTCAAACGAAGTCACATTTGGGCGTTCTTTTTATCGAACTTCTCTGTTTAACGAATACTATAATTTTCATTTAGTTCACTAAGGCTAAAAAGTAGTTATCAAAAACTCAATTTTTACGACAATCGGCCCCGTGCCGGTTTTTCGGAAAACTTGGACAGATCATAACTTCTTCGTTATAACTCGGATTTCGGCATTCTTTATACATATGTAATCCTTGTCACGCCCACTACAAGTTTCTTAATAGATATCGGCTTTATCTAAAAATTAATTTTTGATGCTCATTTTTATTCTTAATTAATTAAGCCCTAATAATTAAGCAAAAAACAGATAGAGTCCACATAATTACTTTTTCATTTCTTCAAAATGAGTTACAAAGGTTAACCTAGACTATCACCTTAATATTAATGCCTATGCTAGAAACAAGAGTGTTATAGACTTTGCCACCAATATTATAAAATATTCCTTTGGAGATTGATAACAAAAAAAATCCAAGGAAGCGAAGACTCAAATTCAAAGTGCATTCCTTTGAACATGCTTCTTACATAAATAGATTCTTAATATCCATCTCCCATTATGGAAACATTTCTATATATGTCATATGACAACTCATTATAAATAGAATCATGTCTATTCATAATAATGTCAATATGGTTCATACATTACTATACTTCCGACTACAAGCGATCAATCCTTAGCGAGCCTTAGATCGTCCTTGACAATTGTTTAATAACTTTAGTGATATCCGGTTCTATTACTTTTTCCCTCTTAATGCATTGGGCATTTGGAAAATTAGAACATGAGAATATTATAGCATATGCAATCGATCCTATACTCGAAGCCTATGCGATACGATATATAATGTCTTACATAAATACATGATACTAGACCAGTCTCTTGCTATAGCACTTCCATATATAGAATTCCCATGTTGAAAAATTCCAATATGGTAATCATATATATATATATATATATATATATATATATATATATATATATATATATATCCATGAATAAGTCTAATTAATACTTCAATATAAACTTTTAAATTCGAAATAAAGTATAAGTATCCTCTCCGTTATTATAGCGAAATAACTTTTCAAACTTTGAAACTTTGCAAATTTCTAACCTTTGTTTCCTATAAGTTGTATTGCTAAGTGGAAACACTTCACATAATAACCATGCTCCCACTATCATGATAATTATATTCTTACTAGCATAACACTTATGCTCCCACAAGCTTTGAGATGTACTCAGAAATTAGTTGGACTTCTAGAAATCAATACTTATTGACTTTCTTACCAAAGTTTAGATTTCTGATATGAGATGCTTCGATAAGCCTTTCTCTAAGCTCATACACCTTTAACTAGAAAGCTCATATGTGTATCTAAAGTATTCAGAACTTACAGCAATATGTTTTGAATGTTCAAACTATTTGTCATTTCTCACAATTGGAACTATGAAGAGGATGTCGTAATCATAATCGAATTTGAGAACGCAATTAACAAAACTCATATCTTCTCAAAATCTACTTAGTGAAAGTGTTTTCTCACAATCATTTTCTAGAAGTGGAGAACAACCTTATGTCACTTAGATTTTATGGTGTATGTGTTCCTATCCATGTAAAAATGTCATTTCCAACCATTATCATAAGACAAGGTTTATGACAAAATCAAACTCATATGGAATGAAATTACTCAATCTTAATTTCTTTCCACTTGGTAGAACAAGGGCCTACCATGTCTTCCAAGTTGTTGAGAGATCACCTTTACTGATCAATGAACTTTCACTGATCAAGATGCTTTACCTTATGAAAACAATTGAGAACTCATACAACTCACATGCATAGTCAACTTTAACTTGAATGAGCACAGAAACAGGAATGTGTCAACACAATAGGTTACAAACCTCAAGTCGTGTACTAGTGATTAGCAATATGTTTATTCTTGATTTCTTCTTGAAGCTTTTCGAGGCGTTTAAGACTCTCACTGACCTCTTGGCATATAAGATTCTCTTTTCAAGAACCATTCATTGACAAACAAATATCCAAGAGTTAGTGCGGATTCTATTCAAGAATGACATTTCATATAATTGGTCTCAGTTGGTCTTTGTCTTATCCAAGATATCACAACTACCAATTACAAATGTGCATGAGTAAGAAAACTTTTCTACTCCATATTTTATGATGTGTTATTGTCACACCCCAAAACCAAGAACGGCGGAAACGTTCTGGGGCGGAGGACGTAATGTAAGGTAATCACAACACAGTAAATGTAAATAAGCAAACAACATCATCCATTTCATTAAATATATATTTTTAATACAAGCGTGTACTGTACAGTTTTAGACACCAAAAATATAACGTAAATCAAAATAATAATATGATGAGTCTTGAGTGCGCTCCATCATCTCAAAAGCTGGCATCGGTACCTGTCTACTGATGACCTGAGAATACAAGTTATTTTGAAAGAGTTTATCAGCATTAAGCTGGTGAGTTCATAAGTATTTTAATGTCGGTGTTTGTTTATCAAAAATATTTGAACATGTCTCAAATATAAGTTCATGTATGTAAGTGTTTGTAAAAGTTTGAATCTCTCAGAAAAACCTATATTTTCTAAAATAGTAGCCTTCTACCAAGGCTTTAACTGTTTTGTATGTTCGCTTGTTGTAAAAGTGTGTAATTTCCCAAGTGCAACTATCTTTTAACAAAATATAGTTTGTACATTAAAATTCAAGTGAGGTTATCACTAAAAATATGTAATGGTAAATCATTGTAGTACTGTAACTTAGTTTTATAGTGACTACTGCTATACTAATTACCTTAAACCGGATTTATATTAAGGTATAATGTGATAATTGCACCATACTGTCGACTGATAACAACGACATAAAGAACGATCGTAATAACGGAATGACGTTTGGCACCCGCAGACCTGCAGGTCCGGCTGTAGCTAGCAGCAAGGTGTAGGATAGTCAATCCAGTATAGATCTATATGCAAAGTCAACGCTCTTCCTCCAAGAGAATTCTGGCTACAACTCGGGCCATGACATTTAAGGCATGCTCCGATACAGTGGATCACATTTGTTATCGTATTCTTGCATATGTGATGAAATGTTTCTCGTCCTAGTATAGTTGTATATGTTCTCATAGTATAGTTGCATATATTCTCTTCCTAGTATAGACTCATGAATGAACTGACTCATTGATCTAGCAGTTGTAATAGTATGATTCTGTGTTACCCCGATGGTAACTTACTAATGGTGTGGCTATTACGTATGAATATGGAAGTACTTTTATGTCTATATATGTATAATGGATATATAATTAATATTGAAACGACCTTCGGATGGTCACCTGAAATCCCACCAGACCACATCCAAATCTAGAAAAAGGAAATAGGGTGGATGGCCTTCCTAAGCCCTTTTAAACATTATTTATACATCTATACATATATGGGCATGAAATTTATAATATAAAAGCATAAATAAGTTTTTATAAGACATTTGAAACCTAAGTATTATTTTTAAAGAAAGATCGACTTGATGTCAATCTATAAAACAATTTGAAGGCATAGGGTTGGTTAAAACAGTTTAAGTATAAGGAACATTTTTTTAAATCACAGTTGTAATATAATTTGAAGAGTAAATGGGTTTCTAAACATTTTGAAGTAAAACAGTTTGATAGACAGTTTGAACAGTGATAAATTCACTGGTTTCCCTAGTTATTAATCACATGTGATTAATGCAATCACATGTGATTGAAGCAATAACTATAAGTATTTAACTTGTATCCCCCCCCCCTTGAAAACATATAAAAGAATTTATAGAACATTTAAAAGGTAAATTAAGGGGTATGAACTCACTTGATTGATTGAAGAAAGCGAGATGGAAAACCGGGCAGAGTTTCGTCTCGGGAAATGGATTTTTCTCGGGATTCTCGGGAATCTCGGGAGTAAAATCGACCCTCGGGACTTGAGCAAAAAGACCAGAGCTTCAGCTTTGAACGGGCACGGAAATCGAGGCAAGATCGTGAGAGAAAAGAGAGAAGTGAGCAAAATTTCCGGAAAGCCTCGCATTCTATTTATAGGAAGGCTGAACCGCCTCGGTACGCGGGGCGTACGCTCGTACGCAGCGCGTACGCGTACGTCATGCATGACCGAAGCCTCAACTGCCTCGGCTTCGGATGGGACGGATCGGTGGGGAGGCGGGTCGGACGGCACGGCAGGTCGGATGGGACAGCAGGTCGGACGGGTCGGTCGGACGGGCGGGTTGGACGGGTCGGAAACCTCGGATAGGGCGACATGGACGATCCGAGGCCCTTGATCTCAGTACGCGGGGCGTACGAAGGTACGCAGGGCGTACTTCGGTCCTATCCGATGACTCCCCTTCGGATAATACCGGGAGTTTATAATTAAATTTATATTTATTTTAAATAAACTTCAAAAATTCATATCTCCCTCATACGAACTCCGTTTTTGACGTTCTTTATATCCACGCGAAGGTGAGACCAAGATCTACAACTTTCGTTTAGATTCCATTGGCAAATTCCGAAATTATTTTTATTATTTATTTATTAAAATGACGTGTTTAAAGAATTTCTTCAAAAATTCATAACTTCTTCATCCGAAGTCAGATTTTAGGGTTCTTTATATGTACGAAAACCTTGATACGATTCCCACTACTTTAATTAACCCAAATAAGATTTTAGGAAAATTATATTTTGATCTAGATTTGATCGGTTTTACATTACATTGTCTCGAAATATCGGGTTGTCACAGTTATAAACCTACTTAGAATATGTCACTCACAACTCTAAGACTCGATTTTGGAACAAAGTATGACTCATATTCTTTATTTTAATCATTTTAACAATTCCCGATACCTCTTCTTACTCATATAAATGCACTAAGGTTTCCATATAAGATCAATTGTGATATGGTTCCATAATCAATAGGAGGATAAAAAAACATGATACTAAAGTACTCTCCTTTCCTTTCAGATTGGAGAAAATTTTATCTTTCTACCTAGTTGATTATTCTTATTCGTTCTACTATACATTGAAACTTTTCCAATGATTCATAATTATGCTTAATCTTTTAAGCATAATCATATTCACATAAGCTTTTTGTAAATTATGACGAATAGTCTTATCGTTCTTTGTGGTTGACCTGATCAGTGCACAACAATTTGTACTAGATCCCCTAGTCCTTCACTTGACTTACATCTTTATGTGAACAAGGAATTAGTCTTAATTTCCCAAAGATGAAGGTTCTCATTCATCATGCAATACAAGTTGCATGATTCTATGTTTTTGTCCAATTGAAACTTGGTGATGAGAATATTTCCTTATTTTGTAAATTTTGACACTACCACAAACGAAAGAATCAAATCCATATTGCTAAAAATAGAAACATACAAACATCAATTTTCAGAAATGCCATTGCAAGGAAGTATAAAATAAGATTAATCAAAATTTTTCTTTATTTATAAAATGTGGAAAACTTTTCCTTACAATGCAAATACATATGCAAACTATGTTTCTAAATATTCCTAAGCAATCTGTCATAACTCTTAAGCAACAACTCAAAAATCTGCTCATCGAACCATGCGATCAGAATCCACTTCTTCATGATCAGAGACAACATGCTATTTCCTTTAAGCTTCCTTCTTTCTCTTTGATTCCGCAAAACATCAAAATGTAATCTTATCACATCATGTTATTAAGAATCTATAAGTATGAACTTAATAGAGTTAGATAATTGACTTACCTGAAGCAGAGTCAAACATTTTGACTTTACCATCCTTGCGATCTTTCAGGTAGACATGGCAACTTTACATCCAATGCCCCTTCTCTTGGCAATAGTAACAAACAGACTCTCCTGGAATGGTACATGGGACAATCACAGACTTAGCCTTTCTCTTTCCATTGGGAAGAGAAGACTTTTCTGGACTTCCAATGTTTCCATTGTCAATGTCCATGGATGTTTGGGAAGTAGATCTTCCAATCAAATTTTCTTTACCAGTGTGCCAAATCATTGTTGATTCAATAGTAATTAGCAAATAGGTAAGATCAATGAGGGTCACGTCGTGATCTGTCATATAGTATTCTTTAACAAACTTACCATATGACTTAGAATGTGATAGAAGAAGCCAGTCAACAGCCAACTTCCACGGGAAAACGACACCCAACATTTCCAACCTATCAATATGCAACTTCATCTCTAAGACGTGAGCACATACAAACTTTCTATCTTCGTGTTTGCTTGCCAATAAGGTATGAGTGACCTTGAACTTTTCAAGTCAAAGAACATGTGGGTTAGAGAGAACTATTGGAGGAGGTGGAGGAAATGAAGTATGATTTGTAGTTCCTTAATCGAAACGTGGACCATCATCTTCGAATGGAAAACATTTTCCAAAAGATTCGGGAGGACCATAGTTGTCAGAACTAGACATCTACAAGGGAGAAATTCAAGTTTAGTAGATATAAGTCCTTAATATAAATACCAAATGAAATATTAAGGCTAGGACCCAACACAATAATTTAAAATTCAGAAGAGGGACGTCGTAATCCAATTGTAAACTATTTGTCGGTAGGTGAATGATGATTTACCAATTCCACCATGAAAACAAAATTTGAAACGAATTAGGTTTTAAATGAAACACCTAGATCTTTTGAGATTCATTGAACTTTTCAATGGCATGTTTAATCTCGATTATGCCCTTCAAGTTTATGACTGGGATACCCAGGATCACAAACAAGGTGTGAATAACCATGCAAATTAGCTTGGTACTCTCGATGTCATTAACCATCTAATCAATATGCCGGTTAATCACACACGATCCATTGATCAATGATAATTTATGAGAAATCCATTGACATCCTTCATTAGTCCATATTAGTGTTCCGATTAACCACACAAGCTCCACTAACTTACCAATAAGGTGCAATGTGCAATTTCAATGGTTAGCATTAAATTCACATTTTCCTAAAGTAACTAAGATTGGGATTTGTAAAAAGTTTAGTTACTTTATATTTTATAATACTATTAATGAGGATTAAGTGTCCTATCCTACCCGTTCGGCTAACAACCCTCCACTACTCAAGAGTGCGGTTGGTAAGAGTGGATACCCATTCAATCGTCATTTTGTAGGAAATTTTTGTAAACATAGCTTCATGAATGAGGCCTACTAATGGAAAGACTGACTTTTAACTTATACATAAATAATATATTAGAATTAAATGTTATATAGTATAAGGATGTATTTTACACATCTAAAATACTTGGTGGTTTAATCTAATAAAAAATTATACTCTTAATTTAATTAACCATAAACCATATCCTTATGTATTTAATAATACTCTCTTAATTAAACATTTAATTAACTTAATAAAATCCATAAGAATATTATTGAACTATTCAAAAACATCAAGGTTATAAAAATAAAATTAAAAACTATTTAATTAATTTTTAAGTTATGAACCCAAGAGTTGCACCTTTTGAAACCTTTCAATTACAAGAGTTAATGTTTCACAAAAAAAACATTTTAAGTTCCAAACTTGAGGGCAATTTTTGTAACTCTTGAAAAACTTTTGGATTCCAAACTTGATGACAAGTTTTGTAGCTCCTTAAAAAACTTTGAGTTCCAAAACTTGATGGCAAGTTTTATAAATTCTTTAGTCATAAAGGAGATTTTTCAAGTTCCATAACCTGAGGGCAAGTTATGAAAGTCTTCAAAGCCATTTAGACCAAATGGTTAACTAATAAAATAATAATATAATTTTATCTTTTATTATTTTGACCTAATTCCACTCATATGGCAAGATAATTTCACATTCTACAAATAATTAGTTTTACACAAAATCAAGTAATTATCTTAAAATTTGACAATCATCATGTTATTGGATGTGGACAATCATTATCATATCATTAAAATCGAATTTTATGAGCCAAAAACATTTTGTGTTAATGATCCTAATCCAAAACAGGCCAAAAAACTCGAAAAATTTGCCAACTGATGATCCAAGTCGTCGAGCCAAGCTTTGGACTCATTCAGTTCATGGTCGTATGATTCCACTCGTCGAGTCCACTCATGGGACTCGTCGAGTCCAACAGTCTGACTGCAAAAATCATAATTTTTCAAATTTGAAAACAATACAATTGCATCTATATAACAGAAAACACCCATGGCTCCGATACCACTGTTGCGTTATATGTACAATAACACTCCTATGGTGCACATACAACCCTAATGTTTTGGTTTGGATCTAATTTTTTTCTAGTTATACATGAAATAAATAATTTCCAAAGCATGAAGCCTATCTAGCATACAAATTTGGTACATGAATCATAAAAATAAGTTAGAAGAATACCTCTTATTTGTAGCTAGTAGTTGTTAGCCTTTCAAGAGCTTAGAACCTCAAGTGTGATATCTCAAACAGATCACAAACACCATGAACAAGTGGAGGATAATGAGAGAGAGAGAGAGAGGTTAGGCACACCAAAAATCGGCTAGGAATATTCTAAACCCTAATCCACTTCCTTGGTCGTTTAACCTAATAATCCATATGATAAGCCCTTTGGACTAAGTATTAGCCCATTCTAATCAACATGGATCAGTCCCCATTAATTATTTAGTATCTTTTGATCATAATATTAATTCCAAATTAATTCTTGATCAGTACAAATTAAATAATATGATTTCTCAATTAATATATTAATAAATCGCAAATAACATCTTTCTCAATTATCCATCCTATCAGATTGTTCTGGTGAAGGCAACCCGAAATGGACCATGCTACTCTCGGGTCAAGTACATAGCAATTATATTTATGGGCTTAAACACTTAATCCAAAAGATATATCGGTCCTTTCAGGGTTATTTCCTGGGTTAGCTGGGTTGCTTATCGTTTGGAACAACTCGAGGAGTTCATTCAAATTCATGGTACTTTTCGAGTCTCTCAGCTGTGGAAGTGTTTAGTTGATGATTCCATAGTAGTTCCTTAGTAGGATATTCTGTTGAATGAGCACCTGAATTATTTAGAGAGACCAGTTGCTATCCTAGACTAGAAGACAAAGACTTTGTGAAACAAGTTTGTAGGTCAAGTGAAGGTGTAATGGCGGTACCAGAAGGGTTCAAAATGGACATGGGAGCCTAAGAAGGTAATGATAGAGCACTACCTAGAGTTCTATACAGAGGCGGACATTGAGGATGAAGTCTGATTCAAGTGGGGAGAATAGTAACCCCCGCTTTCTAGGTAAATTTCTTAAGATTCTAAGCGTTTATTTAATTTTCATGGTGACCTTGATGAATCTTGGACATAGGGTTTTACCCTTGGTACTGTAATGTCCAAAAATATAAAACCAAATTTCATTTTCATATAATAAAACCACCAACCAAAACGTATTCATAAATCCATTAAGTAAAATCAATGTATGTCAATCAATCATATTAATACATCAGAGTCAAATAGAACGGAAATAGTGGTGTGTGCGATGCGATGTGAGTTCCCCTAAAATATTGCATACCATACATATCTTCCCGCTAAATGTTGTGTCGAGTCTATTACACCATCATGTCTAGTTCATCCTAAGTCTATTTCAACTCATGCATTAGCGCAAACTGTCACGGGTCTATATCACCCCCGGGTCTATTTCACCACCGAGTCTATTTCAACTCGGATGTCAATATTAGGCTGTACCAGGTCTATTTCACCCTACATACATATAGCAAACAGGCATACATTTATATAACACATACAACAAGAGTCACATAGAGTACAAGCATACAACATATCCTAGTGTCCTACAGTATAGTAAGAAAACTCACCTTAGTCTGTTGTCAACCAAACAAATGATCAGGCTACTGAACCGTAAAATCCCTATGCTAATCAATCAAACACAACCCCAAGTAATAATTGGGCCATAAACCTGGGAATCTAGTTCATTTGTGCAACACCCAGCATAAAAGACCCTTTTACCCTTTCCTCCATTGGCCCAACAACCGATGCTCGACCAAATGACACCCAAAAGCCCAATATAACCCAAATTCCTAAATTATACCCCAATCCCATTATGGTCCCAAATCCAAGAAGGCGCAAAGCCTAACAATGACCCATAGTTAGAACGACTAGTGGCCCAACAAGGCCCAAAACCCTAATAGTCCAAATATGGCCTAAATCACAAAAGTCAACAAAATTCAATAGCTATTGAGTACGCCCACCATACTCAGACTTTCGCCATGGATATGCCATCTAGTTTCTGACTTTTGTGTCCATGTTTTTAGAAAAGTTATAGAAAAGGCATCGTAAGTCTAAATTTGAATCCATAAACTCCCAGAGCTTAGAAAATGACTCAACTGTGTCCATAATATTTTTCCCTGGCCTTAAGTGGTTCCTAACCAGAGTGAAAATTTTCATTTTTACAGTCTGGTCCGAAAATGTTCTAAAATGATAGGCAATTTTGTTAAAATCACCATACATTGTAGAAAAATCATATGAACGCGTGCGAGTAGTCCTTAAAAAGGTATAAACCTGAGCTATTTTCATATTCAATAGTTTTGAAATATATTAACTTTAAGAGGAGTAAAACAGATTGTGAACTGACCACAACTTTTTTGTAAAAAGCTGATTTTTAAGCTTAGATATGTTTTAGTGACATAACTTGTATTTTTAGTTTGCAAAGTCTTAGGTCATCCAGCGTGATTTTTTTACTTGTATTCCCCCCCCCTAAAGCTTGGAAAAAATTGAAAATGAGGGGTATGAACTCACCTTGAGTGGATTTCTTAGTGGATAAAGAGATGATGATGAAGATCTTTAAGCTTAGAACACTTGAAGATGGTTGAAGAACACTTGAAGATGGTATTATCATATGAATTTTAACACATGTTAATGTGTGTGTAAAAGTCACAAAAACTAGCATGCATGTGTGTAAAATCTCTAGATTATAAGGAAAAATACTTACCAAAATGTTAAGAACCACTTGGAATAATTAGCCTAAGAAGAAGGAGCTTTGTTCTTGAGAAAATATTGAGGAAGTTGAAGAAAAAATGAAGATGGTGGGGGTGTGGCGAGGCTCTCAGCCGAACTTAAAGGGGGGGGGGGGAGGGGTGGGTGGGTGGTGGGGTGGGGTGAAGTGATGAATGCTTGGTTTCTTTTTGGATAACATATTTTGTGGAAAATTGGCGCAAGATCATACCTTTGATAGGGCTTTTTAATTCTTTCTTTCTTTATATATATATATATATATATATATATATATATATATATATATATATATATATATATATATATAGTAATTTTATAAATGTGTGGTAATTTATATAAAAATATGATATTCTTTATAAAAAGTGTGGTATTTTTTATAAAGAAAATATAGTATAAATGATGTATAAATATTTAATTTGAATTGTAAAAAATCAATTTGTTAAGAAAATCATTATTATAAAAAATAATAATACATTACATGAAAATTAGGTTGATTTATGAATTCTTTCCGTTAAAAGTTAGGCGTTTAGCCAGGTATAAAATTTGTCGCATTTGGTGACGAATTCACCAAAAATTTGTATATGTAACATTTGATATGCATTTGCCATGTAGTGTATGGTTTACGAACTCCACTATATTTAGTTATGAATATTATTTATACTAAAATAAAATAAAATTGAATTATCAAATTGTTACGATATTAACCTTAGTTAGGGTTTATATTCGAATATTTTCCAATAAGAGAGGTATTTTATATTGAACTTTGTTAATCGTACACGGGACGCATTAGAGAATATCTCTATTCACCTAAAATTCTACTACAAGTTGAGTGGACCTAGTTGAATTTTGTTGATTTTGTTTGACCAAAATTGACGGCTAGTGTTCCACCGAATGCTATTGTGGGTTTGTTTCCTTCTCTTTTCTTTTTACAAAGTCACTAGAATAGTGAGTAGAAACATTCCTTTAATTTATAAAATTTTTGGAGAATTTTTTTGGGTTTTTTTAAAAATATAAAAAATAAAAAAAAAATTCATGATTATCATCGTGTTGTAGAGAATTATATTTGAAGAACTTTGGTTATTTCAGATTTTGTGTTTTAAAGAAAAAAAAAAGTTATGGCCAAAAAACAAAATAGGTGGAAAAAAAACCTAACCAGTGAAAAACTGACACCTTACGTGATAGTGGAGGAGAGTAGGTTGAGGTGCATCTAGCCACATGCGGTTTCGAAAATCTAAATTTTTGTTTGTTTGTTATTTTTTTTTTGCTTTTTCTCTTTTCCTTTTTAACCCTGAAAACATTTACGTTTACCGGAAATTGCAATTATCTTGCATATAATTACCAAATCTGCATACCATCTCGCAAGATTTTGATGATAAATAAAATCAAATCTCCATGTTTTATTCTTTCAATCTTTGGGCCAAGATTTGTCATCGTGGTCCTAAGAATTTTTGAGTTCCTACATCATCCTACTATATATATATATATATATATATATATATATATATATATATATATATATATATATATATATATATATATATATATATATATATATATATATATATATGCTTTTGGATAATGCGATTTGTGTAGGACATTATTTTTTTTTAGCTTCTCTATGATTGCCTGGTTATTATTATCGAGGGTTGTCATATTCCATTTTACATTATCAGAGTCGTGTGTGGAGCATATTTTGTGGAGTTGGATATAGGTTGTCAACCATTTTTTTTCTTATAGGCCTTGGGTGGGAGCAAACTAGTGGTCCTGTTCGGACGATCATTAGTCGCTTCAGATGCTTGTGTCTCTTAGGATGGATGTCAACTTATTGATGATAAGGTTTTTGATCAGATCGCTACTGCTAGTAGGGTATGAGCCATAGTGGCCCATCGTTAAGAGTGTGGGTGATGAATTGGTCGCATGGGTTTGTTCAAACGCTGGCATTGTCAAAGGAATTTAGATTGTATATTTTGGAGATATTCGGAGTGCATCGATCTTTTGGAAAGTGAGTTATTGGGTTGGTGATATGTCTGTTCCGATGAATGATTGAACATTAGTTGTCATTACGGAGGTGGGAAGAGCGCAATTGAATCAAAGTGGGGGAGAGCCGTTTGGATCATTTAGAATATATCTTGGGGTGCAATATAGAGGAGTTACACACCGTAGTCAAGTGGAGAATCAGTTCTAGATGTGGTAAAGATTGAAGATTGCTCAACAAATAGGAATTTAGGACATTTTTCCGAATGTGTAGCGCATCAGTAGTGGAGCAGGGAGGATATGTGGTCAGATTCAGGTGGAGGTTCGTGTTAGATCCTCTCTGTCTGTTCTTGTCTTATAAAAGCTTTGGGGTTCGAAGCATGACTCGAACACTTGATTGGGATATAGTCGAACACATCAAATTATGATTTGGTATGGTAGATGGACTGCAAGACCATGGCCTGGGCCCATGGTTGTTATGGGAGTGTTGTAAGACTATAGGGTAGTCGTAGCATTCAGAAGGCTGATAGGTGGTTGTGGAAGTGTTATAACTCTATGATGGAGTTGTAGCATTCACCAGAATGAGATAGACCATTGCAGGAGTGATTGTTTGCTGGAGGAGGATCACAATGCATGCATGGTTAAAGTTTGACCGGAATGTTGGTTGACCACTCCTTGTTGGGAATAAGGATTATTGAATATGTGGCGATGTTTTGGGCTTTTATAGCTCTAAGGTGGGTGAGACTCATGGCCAAGGCCCATTTGGTTATGATAGACTGGGTGAGACTCATGGGCAAGGCCCGTTTTGTTATGATAGATTGGGTGGACGTGTGGGCGAGGCCTAAATGATGACGATAGTATAGCTGGAACCCTTAAGCAAGGCCTGATTAGTTAGGTTGACTTTGATGGGTTTTAGCCATAAGAACATCCTATGTGCTCATGCAACCCCAATGCTTGGATCTAGGTTTCTCTATTTTACATGCTATTAATCCAAGACTTAAAACCCTAGATCTAATCAATATAACATATGAATAAGGGTTTAGATCATACCTTGATTGTTATATAGCAATAACAATCTCAATTCCTTCTTGTATTGACTTTAGAAAGCGTAGAGTCACAAATGTCACTCCTCTAATGGCTCACAAACACCAAGAGCAACAGGATGAAGAGGAGAAGAGAAGGAGGCTGCCCAAAACGTGTGGAAACCCTAGAGAACAAGTTCACCACGTTGTTGAGGCTTAAGGGTACAATATATACATGTAGGATATTAGGGTTTTAAACTATGAAACCCTAATTTGGATGCTTAGGCCCTAAGCAACCCATGGACCCTTCCTTAAAGGACCTTGGACAATTTCTAATGCGTTTCCCCATAGAATTCGTCCAACCTCATATAATAAGGTAATCCATGGCCCAATTGCAATTATCTTATAATTACAATTCCAGTCCCTTAAGCTTAATTAATCTCTTTTAGTCACAAACTTAATTCTTATTAATTCTTGACTAATATTAATTAAACAATACAATTTCTCCTTTAATATATTATTCTCATAATATATTAACAAATCATATTTAATCCTTTCTCTCCATAATTCATCCAATCAAGTTGCTTTGATGAAGGCAACCCAAAAGGACCATGCACCATAGGGTCAAGTACATACCAAAATAGTTATGGACTTAGACATTAATCCAACAGTCTCCCACTTGGATAAGTCTAATAACTATTCCGCGTATGACTTCAGATCCTGATCTGTAATTGTAACTTTCTAAAGCTGTTGTCAACTCTGATCTTATCAGATATGCATGTCCTTTAGATAAGGGATCATAAATTCCTCCTTTCTAGATATTATCTTATAGACTGAGACATGGATCTAAATCATTCTCTCTGTCTATGTGTTGTTTCCTGAATTCAGATTTATGACGACTGACAACAGACGACAATTGAACACATCAATTTAGTCCCGGCTTGGCCAAGCGCTTAGGTACCATCACTAAATCATCGAGGGGCCCACAGATATCGCTTTTATTCTACTTTGGATAAAAGGAACGGATAGACTTTGACTAAATGCTCGCTTGCACTTACTCACCAAATCACACACAACAAAATGTTTTATAACACCAAGTTACTGGTGCGTTTACATATTATCAATGTGCAACCGACTCGCAAGATACAACTTACACATCTCGGCTTCAAGAATATAAGATGTTATCGTCTCACCAATCACTCGTGATAAAATCCATGAAGTGATCCAAGTGAGCGTGGGTATAATCCAATGCTCAAATCATATTCATAAGCACCCATGAACGTTGTAGCAAACATTTGCTTAAGTCTAATACACTTTAGACAATCCACACACCAATTCACGACAGTCTTCATTCATACCTACTTCCAACATATGAACGACTGTGGTCCGTTTGAATAATTTGACTGTTCTTAACCAATTAAATTATTCAGGAAGTCAAAACATGCAAAGTGAAACACAAGAATAATACTAATCCCATATGGTCTCAATCCTTTGATTATAGATAAAACACCTTTTATTTATCACCATATCGATTACTCATAATTTGTTGTTTCGGGTAATCAACTTCTTACTTGAATTATAGTTATACTGGTCCCATGCTCTTAGCATGCAGATAATGTTTTCCTATGGTTCTTACTTTGTGAAATAGATCATATGAGCACATTACCAATCATACTCATTTCACAATTCTCAATCCTTTCTATAAGTGAAAGAATATCAAATTCTTGCCACTTATAGAATATGTTAGATTCTAACATTTTATGCAACGATCCTTTTGTAATGTCACTGCACTGTGGTCACAATGACTATTACCAATGAATTAAAAAATCCTCTATCGGAGATTGTTACAAGACAATTGCATAGATGTGATGTCTCTCACTCAAAGTACATTCCTTTGAACATCCTTTTGCGTAAAAGTTTCTAATCATAGAAATAGATTCTCAATACCTAACTCCCAATATGGAAACCTTTCCTTACTTACCATATCACAACTCATTCTTAATAGAATCTTATCTATTCATAATAATGTCGATATGCTCCATCCAATATCATACTTCCAACTACTCACAAGCGACCAATCCTCGGCAAACCTTGGATTGTCCTTTGATAGTTGTTTAATTATCTTAGTCAAAACGGATTCTTGTCCTTTTTCCCTCTAAATGCGCTAGAGATTTTGGAAAATTTTAGAATGGTCAAATATTATAGCATTTGCAATCAATCCTATACCCAAAGCATATTGGACACAATGCACAATGTCTTACATGAAGATTTAATACTTTATCAATCTTCTGCCATAATATTTTACGTTCTACGTTCTCATAATTTGAAATATGAAGAGGAATGTCGTAATCATAATCGAAATTTAAAAACGCACTATGTATCATTTGACTAAATATATTAAAATTTCTTAATCTAAGCTTTAGATTTTGAAACGAAGTACAATATTCTCTCCCTTAATTATAGCAAAACAACTATTCAACCCTTATAACTTTGCAAAGTATGACTCTTGTTTTCTATAATTAATATTGCTAACTTGCAATACTTGCCTTAATAATCATACAATCATAACATTTATGCTCCCACTATCATGATGGTTATCATAAACATAACACTTATGCTCCCACTAGCTTTGACATGTATTTAGAAAACAGCTAAACTTACAGAAAAACAATACTTATTAAATTTCTTATGTTCATATTTCTAATACTTAATGCTTTGATAATCTTTTATCTAAGCTTCTTAATCTCATACACCTTTATCCAAGATAGCGCATATGTGTGTCTAAAATAATTCAGACTAATTGTCAAATCTCACAATTCGGATCATGGAAAGGGATACCGTAACCATAATCGAATTCGAGAATACAACTTCACAATCACTATCTTCTTAAAATCTTTCTTAGTGAAAGCATTTCCTCACAGTCATTTTCATGAAGGAGGGAATCTTATGACACTTAGATTTTAATGGTGTATGTGTTCGAATCCATGTGAATTTGTCAAAACCAAAGTTTACGACAAATCCAAACTCTTATGGATGGAACTTTCTCAATCTTGATCTCTTGCCTTATGGTAACACGGCTGCCCACCATGTCTTCCAAGTAGTTAAGCAGCTCACCCTTTCCCATCAATGTACTTTTCATTGATTAAGGTCCTTGCCTTTTATGCATTCAAATGAGAACTCATAGGGCTCACATGCATAATTAACTCAATTGGAACGGCACAGAAACAAGATAATGTCAACACGATAGGTTGTAAACCTCAAGTCATGTGCTAGTGATGTTAAGGTTTATTTTGATTTGTTCTTGAAACCTTTCAAGACCATTAAGACTCCCACTGACTCCTTGACATATAAGATTCTCTTGTCAATAAAACATTTCTTGACAAACAAATATTCAAGAGTTGGTGTAGTTTATATCAAAACAAAACACTTCACAAAATTGGTCCTAGTTGATCTTTGTCTTATCCAAGACATCACAACATTCCAATTTCAAATGTGCAAGAATAAGAAAACTTTTTCCATATTCTACATTTGATGAGTTTTATAAACCTTCTTAAGACTTGTCACTCAATGCCACAATCTTAACTTTAAGACTTGTTTTGGAACGAAGTATGATTGACTTCTTGATTTAACCATTTCTTCAATTCTTGATTCCTCTTCTTAGACATACAATTGTACTAAGATTTACTTAGAGGATCAATTTAGATATGGTTCTTAATCATTAAGACCTATCATAAAACATAATAAAAGGTACTCTCCCTTCTTCTTAGAATAGAGAAACTTTTATCTTTCTACTTGATTCTTCTTATTCGTTCTGCTACTGATTTAAACTCTTTCAATCAACTAAGAATTACACTTAATCTCATAAGTGTAATCATATTTACTTAACCTTAGTAAATCATGACGAATATCTTTGTTACTATTATGGTGGACTTGATCAACACACAACCTTGTGTACTCGATCTTTTAGTCCTTCACTTAACACTTTGTCACACCCCAAAACCAAGAACGGCGGACATATTCTGGGGCGGAGGACGTCATGTACAGTATCACAACACAGTAAATGTAAATATGCAAACAACATCATCCATTGCATTAAATATATATAATTTTAATACAAGCGTGTTTTGTACAGTTATAGACACCAAAATAATGTAAATCAAAATAATATGAGGAATCTTGAATGCGCTCCATCTTCTCAAAAGCTGGCCTCGGTACCTGTCTACAGATGACCTGAGAGTACAAGTTATTTGGAAAGAGTTTATCAGCATTAAGCTGGTGAGTTCATAAGTATTTTAGTGTCGATGTTTGTTGTCAAAAAGGTTTGAACCTGTCTCAATTGTAAGTTTGTAAAATGTAAGTAAGTGTTTGAAAGTGTTTATAAAAGTTTGAATCTCTCAGAAAAACCTATATTTTCTATTAAAGTAGCCTTCTGCCAAGGTCTAACGGTTTTGTATGCTCGTTTGTTGTAAAAGTGTGTAATTTCCCAAGTGTAACTATCATTTAATAAAATATAGTTTGTACATTAATGTTTAAGTGAGGTTATCACTAAAAATATGTAATGGGTAAATCATTGTAGTACTGTAGTTTTGTATTATAGGAACTACTTCTGTACTAACTACCTTAAACCGGATTTATATTAAGGTATAATGTGATAAATTGCACCATGTTATCGACTGGTAACAACGACATAATGAATGGTCGTAATAACGGAATGACGTTTGGCACCCGCAGACCTGCAGGTCTGGTTGTAGCTAGCAGCAAGGTGTAGGATAGTCAATCCAGTATAGATCTATACGCAAACTCACGCTCTCCCTCCAAGAGAATTCTGGCTACAACTCGGGCCATAACATTTAAGGCATGCTCCGACACAGTGGATCACAATTGTTAAATGTTCATGTATATGTAATGTTACTTGTTCTAGTATCGTTGTATATGTTCTTTTCCTAGTTTAGTTGTATATGTTCTCTTTCTAGTATAGTTGTATATGTTCTCTTTCTAGTATAGTTGTATATGTTCCTGTGTTACCCCGATGGTAACTTACTAATGATGTACTGATAAGTATGAATATGGAAGTAATTTTATGTCTATATATGTATATTTGATATATAACTAATATTGAAATGACCTTCGGACGGTCACCCGAAATCCCACCAGACCACATCCAAATCGAGAAAAAGGAAATAGGGCGGATGGCCTTCCTAAGCCCTTTAAACATTGCTTATATATCTATACATATATGGGCATGCAATTTATAAGGAGTAAACTAAAGTTTAATAAAAGCATTTGATAAGTAAAAGAGTTTGTAAAACATTTTGAAGTAAAACAGTTTGATAAACAGTTGGAATAGTGAATAAATCATTGATTTTCTAGTTATTAATCACATGTGATTAATGCAATCACATGTGATTGATGCAATAACTATAAGTATTTAACTTGTATTCCCCCCCCCCCCCCATAAAGTATTTAAAACATTTAAAAGCATTTCAAAGATTAATTAAAGGGGTATGAACTCACTTGTGGTGAGTGGATTGGATTGAAGTATCGGATACCGTGCTAGGTGGCAAATGGAGACTTGTTCACACACACGAGCCTAGTTATCATATAATGAGCATATATATAACTAATTAGCCAAATAATAACTTAACAAAATAAGTTGGGACACTTAGGAAACATGTAAACACTTTGTATAAGTGTTATAGGTCCTAATGGTTGCATCTAAGTTGTTATGGGACAAGCTAAAGGGGTTTAAAGCTTCCAAGAACCTAGATTATGAGTTTACCACCCAACAAACCCCACCCTTGGAGTTTACGGTCGTAAATCCTTGATTTTACGGCCGTGAACTCCACTATTGGTGGTTTTGGGTGTTTTAAGGTGCTAAATGAATCCTAGAATAAGCCTAGCATTGGTAGATTAATCCTTTAGGTAGTTTAAGGCCCTAGAATGCTCCTTTGAGGAGTTTACGGCCTAAAGACCATAACCCCTAGAGTTTACGGCCGTAAACTCATATGGGGTGTTTGTTTTAATTCTTTTAGGCCTCTTGCACAAGTAGGATAGCTTCTAGGTTTTTGTTTAAGGCTAAAGGGGACTTTAAACACACTTTTGTGCCTTCACATAGAGTTTACGGCCCAGGTGATATTCCTTGGCCGTAAACTCCCTTTAAGGGATGATTTTTAATGTGTTTAGGCATCCAAATTAGCTACAAGTATTAGAGGGTAATTGTCTTAAAGCCTTAAGGGTGTTTAGGGCACTTTAAGTCCTTGAAAAAGGTGTTTATGGTCCAAGAAATTCTTGGGCCGTAAACTCCTAAAACTTGGTGATCTTGTTTGATTTCTAGCCTCAAATGATTCTACATTAAGTCCTTAACTAGTTGCCTAAGAAGGAATTGGGACTAGGTAGCCTTAAAGCTCCATTTTGGAGTTTACTCCCCAAGAACGTTCTTGGGCGGTAAACTCCCGGATCTTGCATTTTAGACATGTAAACAATGTTATAAAGCATATAACAAGCATTAAAACACATTTAGGAAAGTAGACTCACGATTTGGGAAGAAAACCCGAAGATCTGTGAGAGAGAAAATGGCTTTTCTCTAGTTGGAAATGTGAATAATGAATTAATTTAATTCAGAAATCTATTTATAGTCCTGAAATATTTTGGCAGAAAATATTTTTATTCTGGAATTTGATTCTAACATTATGAAGTTTTGAAAGGCTCAAGTTTCACAAACCCATGAGCATCCACTCTCCTGATAACTCCTTTAATGTAAACCCTAATGTACACAAACTCATTCGGAAAAGTCTGAAATTCACTGAAACTGGACTAGCTTCTATTGAATAGATAATGTTCGTACAAATGGAAATTTCGGGTTGTCACACACTTTGTCAAAAAATTAGTCTAATTTTCAAATATGAAACTTCTCATTCATCATGCAATACTTGTTATATGATTCCAAGTCTCTATCCAATTGAAACTTGGGCGATGAGAAACTTTCCCTATTTGGTAAATTCTTGACATTTTCACAATTAACACAATTAAGAATCACATCCATTCATTGTAAAAATATGCAAACATCAATTTTTCATTAAGATTTCATTGCAAGGAAATAAATAAACAAATGATTCAAATCAAAATACATTTTATTCATAAAGCAGCGGAAAACATTTTGTCCTTACAATGCAAAATCAATTGAAAAACTATGTAATAAATATTCCTAACAACTCTATCATAACTTTCTAAGCTCAAAATCTAATCTTCGAATCCATGCGATCGAGATCCATTTCTTCGTGACTAGACTCATCTTGCTCTTTTATCAAGCTTCCTTTCTTTTCACTGATCCTGCAAAAGCATTCAAATGCAATCTTATCACATCATGTATTAAGAATCAACGAATATGAACTTAATGGAGTTAGATAGTGGATTTTACCTGAAGCACAACCATACTCTTTGACTCTCCCATCTTCTTGACTCTTCAGGCTCTTAGGACAGACTTGTATCCATCGCCCTTTCTCCTAGCAGCAAACGCAGGTCGGTTCTCCTAGAACGTCCTCGAAAGCATGGTTGGTTGACTTTCCCAACAAATATGCTTCATTGCCTTGCCAAATCATTTCTGATTCTGTAGCAATGAGCATGTAAGTTAGGTCAATGATGTTTGCGTCATGATCCATCATATAATACTTTCTCTTGAAGTCATTATATTATTCAGGGAGTGACTGTAGAACCCAGCCTATAGCCAACTCATCAAGGAATGATGCACCCAACATTATCAACCTATCGATGTGTGATTTCATTCCCAGAACGTGAGCACACACGGGTTTACCATCTTCATGTTTCATTGCCAATAGGGCTTTAGTGACATTGAACCTTTCAATTCTTCGATCTTGTGGGTTAGGGAGAACAACGGGAGGAGGAGGTGGAAGTGAAGCATGATTTCTTGTTCCTCGATCGAATCATGGAATACATCTTCATGTGGAATGCTTGTTCCACGGGATTTGGGAAGACCATAGTTGTCGTACTTTGACATCTACAAAACGGGAGAAAACAAATTCAAGTTAGTTGATAGATTAAGTCCTTAATAAATCACCGAAATGAGATATTAAGGCTAGGATCCAACACAATATTCTACAACTCGGGAGAGGGATGCCGTAACCCTAATTGCAGAACATTTGACGGTAAGTGAATGATGATTCACTAATTTTCCACCATTAAAAATGAAAAAGAGTTTAAGTTTTAAATGTATTGAAAACTCCTAGATTCTATGAGATTCATTGAACTTTTCAATGGCATGTTTAAATCTCGATATGCCCCTCTATTTTGTAACTGGGATGCCGAGGATCACAAAGCGGGTGTGAATAACCATGCAAACTTACATGGTGCCCTCACATGTTACAATCACCTATTCGATGTGTCGGTTAACCACACACGCTCCACCAAACTATGACAAACACTGAGTCACCCTTTGCTACCTTTGCTTAGAACCATTTAGTGCGCCGGTTAACCACACGCGCTCCACTAACGTCTTAGCAAGGGCACAAAGTGTAATTCCATGGAATTGCATCAATTCACTTTTGCCTAAAGTAACTAAGATTGGGAATTTTATGAAAGCATTTAGTTACTTTTATACTTCATTATACTTATAATGGAAGGTTTCTGTCCTATCCTACCCGTTCGGCTAACGACCCTCCACTAGTCAAGAGTGCGGTGGGTAAGATTGGATACCCATTCAATCGTCATTTTATAGGAAATTTCCTTAAACACCCCTTATAGACCAGCTTCGTGAATGAGGCCTACTAACGGTAAGACTGACTTTTACTTATACATATATATAATGTTAGACTTTTAATGTTATATATAGTATACGGTGCATTTTACACTTTTAAAAAACTAGGTGTTCTAATTTAATAATAACTTTTAATTAAATTGTACACCAAAACTTTATGGATTTATTAAATCTCCTTTAATTATACACCTTAATTAATTAATAAAACCATAAGGGTGTGATTTAAACTTTTCAAAACTATACTAGGGTTTTAGAATTTAACATTTCTAAATTAAACTTTTAATTAACTTTTAAATTCCAAAACTTGAGGGCAAGTTTTGAAACATTTCAAAACATTAGGGTTTCGAATTTAAATATTCCAAAATCAAACTTTTTAATCAAAATTTAAATTCCAAAACTTGAGGGCAACTTTTGAAACTATTCAAAACATTAGGGTTTTAACTATTTAAATTTCAAAAACAAAACTTTTGAGTTCAAATTTAAACTATAAAACCTAAAGTGGAAAATTGAAAATTTTCACATCATAAGGATCAAATAACAAATAATATAAATTAAACAATTAATTTCATCATTTATCTATATTTGACCTAATTTAATTTCTTGCAAAATAAGTTACCCAATTAATACAAATAATCAAACTTTATCATATAAGGAAGTAATTATCTAATTAATTGGTAAATATCTTTTTTTTAATCAAGGATATATCCAAAATATGATTAAAATTCGAATTTTAATGATCCATAACAGTTAAGGTAAGTATCCATGACCAAAACAGCAAGAAATCCCGAACATGCCTCTTTCTGACGCTCGAACTCGCCGAGTACCACACTGTACTCGCCGAGTTGAGGCCTACTCTCCGAATACACTGTGGTACTTGCCGAGTTCATCGGGCAGGGAGGCCAAAAATCGATTTTACAACTTGAATAAACACACAAGGCATCAATACAATAGAAACCAATCAAGGCTCTGATACCACTGATGGGTTTTAGCCATAAGAACATCCTATTTGCTCATGCAACCCTAATGCTTGGATTTAGGTTTCTCTATTGTACATGCTATTAATCCAAGACTTAAAACCCTAGATCTAATCAATATAACATATGAATAAGGGTTTAGATCATACCTTGATTGTTATATAGCAATAACAATCTCAATTCCTTCTTGTATTGACTTTAGAAAGCTTAGAGTCACAAATGTCACTCCTCTAATGGCTCACAAACACCAAGAGAAAGAGGATGAAGAGGAGAAGTGAAGTAGGTTGCCCAAAACGTGTGGAAACCCTAGAGAACAAGTTCACCACGTTTTTGAGGCATAAGGGTACTATATATACATGTAGGCTATTAGGGTTTTAAACTAGGAAACCCTAATTTGGATGCTTAGGCCCTAAGCAACCCATTGACCCTTCCTTAAAGGCCCTTGGACGATTTCTAATGGGTTTCCCCATAGAATTCGTCCAACCTCATATAATAAGGTAATCCATAGCCCAATTGCAATTATCTTATAATTACAACTCCAGTCCCTTAAGTTTAATTAATCTCTTTTAGTCACAAACTTAATTCTTATTAATTCTTGACTAATATTAATTAAACAATACGATTTCTCCTTTAATATATTATTCTCATAATATATTAATAAATCATATTTAATCCTTTCTTTCCGTAATTCATCTTATCAAGTTGCTTTGATGAAGGCAACCCAAAAGTACCATGCACCATCGGGTCAAGTACATACCAAAATAGTTATGGACTTAGATACTAATCCAACAGACTTGGGTAAGCAGACCGTTTAGGAATTCGATGATGTGCATAGGGCAGTCAATGTGTGACTCTTGAGGGTGGAACCAGGTAATATTTGATTTGGTTAAGCCTTTAGATCATGGTTAAAGTGGGATGACTCTGTGATCACGGATGGAATCCTTGTGGAACTTATCTTCGTGTAGCCTGTAGCTGTTAGACTCTTGGGCAAAATTTCATGTGAGACCATAAGCAAGATTATTGTCGTGGTGTTAATCAAGATGACATATGCGGAATTGATAAGATCTAGTGAATGATGTAAGAATCATGAACATGAAGAACATAAGAGTTGATAAATCGTTTAACTTCTAGTTAGTTTTTTGAAAAGAGTACAAGTGGGTTTGCAATAATTCTCTCTCTAAACTAATCACCATAAAGTTCATCCTTAGATAAAATGAGTGTCACTCACTTCCTTATAAAGAAAAGAAAACTCATTACACACAAACAAAGGAGTATGCACACATGACATCCAAGAGTGAATTTGCACCCTAACATTCTCCCCCTCAAAGGTAGTATTTGATATCCCGGCATGAATATCCAATGAGCTCGTGTGATCAAGACCAACTCCCTCTCGAAGTAATATATGCCTTCAAATCTGCAAATGAATACCCGATAAGCTTTGAATACCCACTCTACATTCTCCTTATTTGTGAGAAATGTCAAATCTTAAGCCACTAGCATCTTTGTTGCTTGATGTAGTACTCTTTGAATCCCTATGTACCATATTATCGTCTTTCGAATCTCAGCCTTATCACCAGCTATATTCTTTTTGCAGTTGTTAAGAAGAACAAGGGGACTCGTGTACTGTGAACTTGTACATCTCTCAACATCTTAACTTTGAACAAAAACTTAGTCATTTTCTGATTTTTTTTTTTTGTATTTCCAACAAATACCACTCCCAGACACTTGACACAAATTTCTCCATTTTCAAAATTATGCAGACTCCCTTGACCTTTCAACAATTATTGGGGCACTTTCACTTGTCTTCCCATTGCTAAAGCAAGCTCCACATCAGCTAAAGCTAGACAATTCAAGTAATTGTCTATGAATAGCTTGATATGAGAAAAACCTATCAAGAAATCTTCTTTGTTATTCCCTTGAAGTTTCGACACATCAAAACTACTCAAGATTTTCAAAACACAAATGAGATCATTGAGATTCATTATCCTAAAATCTGCCACTGAGAAGTCACAAGAAACATTGTTATCTCGAACCACATGAAAATGGAAGTTCTGCAACAACCCTTCGAATAACTTATCCTTAGAAACACTTAGAACTTTCATAATTTTTACTAAAGGCCAAACATCCTCCTCTTCCTTCCCAACGACTGCATGAAATATCAATTTATGCCTCTTGTATTCCTCCTTGTCATCAAACATATCCACCAATTGATATTGTAACGAGATAAACATTATATGGTTGATGAGAAAATCTATTTGGTTGAAGTCTAAATTCTCTATCTCATAACTCTTCTTTAGTATTTTCTTAAAACCAAAGATCTCCCCTGAACAAACAATTTGTTCAATTGTCTTGTAACAATATTGTTTGGTTGGATCTCCTTTTTCCAAACCTGGAGGATCACCTTGTCTTTGCCTTACGATGTTTTTTATCTGTCTTTGTTTTTCAATCTCTTTCTCCGAAGCCTTCTTTTTATCTTCTTCAGAACGAGTGACTTTGATACCTGTTCCTTTACTTTCCAATTCTTCCTTCGATAGTGGAGGCTTTGAGCTCGAACCTCTCACAGATGAACCAATGACTATACCTTTGGTTAAAGGCTTCAAAGTCATAGTGGTTGAAGTTATCATCATAGAGATAGGAAGAGAAGTTGATATTTGTGTAGAAATCACCTTCCCTACTTTCTTTCCTTAAGAAGGATCCTATGACAAGCCAGCTTCCATTTCTACCCCTTGCATGCATGTTTTAATAGGTGGGGAATCTGTTGGCATAAGATTTACAAACTTTAAAAGTGGAGTAAGTTTGGCCTTCAGACTAGTCTCCAGATAGGAAAATAGTTGAAATAAAGATTCCTGAGAAACAGATGAGTTTGGAGAAAAATCAAGCTTCGAAACTATCTTTGTCAAGCTCAACAAAAATGCTTCTAACTTGGCAAACACCTTCGAATCAGACTCAGGTTTTGAATCAACAATAGTAGAAAGTGAAGTGAAATACTTCACAACCTTCTTTACAACATCAATAATGACATCAACATCTCTTCGAAGAGTGGAATAATACTCATCAAGCTTGGCAACTTTTTTCGACATTTCAGATTTGAGCTCTGCCACTTTAACATTGACAGACTGTTGAACCTTCTAGACTTCTTCAATAAAGAGAATATGCCTTTTTTTGACTACATCTTGAAGATTCTTTACCTCATACTCAAAATTAGAAGCATAAAGCTTCAATTGATCTTCCTATTCCCTTTCAATATACACTATAGCCAATTTCATCTAATACTCATGTGATTTAAGAAGCATATCTACCTTCATCCTAGAAACTATGTTCTAACCACTAATATCAGCCTGAATCTATAATAAGAAGTTCAATTGATGATTTAAAATCTTTAACTGCTTTCCCGACATACGTATATTGATCGGGAATGTTGTCCTCCTCTATATCAAATTATACTTCTACAAATGAGACCATCACATCATCATCTTGATCTTCCTCAGGAATTGAATTTTCGCCTTCAGTGGATTAGAAGAAAAAACATATCTAATGGGTTGAACCATGATGATGGATAAAGTAAGTGATATGGTTGAAGCAGGTAACAAAGTTGGAGTAGGTGTAGGAAATGGTGGTAAAGACGTGGAAGTGTCAATGAGATTAGTTTCGATAGTAGATGATAAAACAAGAGAAATAGGAACTGATGAAGTGGAAACAGAGGGATTACCTTGAGCTTCAAAGGTCGACGTCCCGTCACCCTTATTAACATTTGTGTCCATATGAGATATGTACACAGGGATGCCTGAAGTTCGAACCTCCTCCGAAACAGATTCAGCCATTGACACTTCGGGTGGTATGACTATTTTCTACTCAGGGATGGAAGTAGCAGAAGGATCACCCAACTTAGTGGTTGTGTCCGTATTAAATACATTCACAGTGCCACCAGGACTTCCAGTCGCCTCAAAAGTCGACTTAACTGGAGAGTCCTTATGAGGTGATGCGAAGCCAATATCGTCATGGCGGAGAGGAGATTGACTACCATCATCTTCAAAATCAGTCTCCTGAACAACTTCGTCCAGTGTATCTTCCAACTACTTCTTCTTCTTCTTAATCTTCTTTACCATTTCATGTGCTCTTCATTTCTTTGAGGCGGGAGAAATATGAGTCGTAATTTCTGTAATGACCACACCCCTTCAATTTAGTTGGGGTTTTCTAATCTTCTTGATTTTCAAGACAAAATCCTCCTTTGGTGAAGAAAGAGATTTCTCATGAACTTCTTCAACGATAGGAATTTCTTGTGAATGACAAGGTCTGTGTGCTGGATTTTTCGTTCTTTTAAGAATTCTTGTCTTTATAGGAACTACCTCCTATGATTTTCTGGAACAACAAGGTCTTGAGTAGGCTTTGTAACCTTCTTCGCAACTGGCACATGGTTAGACTTAGGCTGTGCAACCTTTGTGGATTTCTTTGACCCTTTACCTCATTTCAATGTACCCTTAATTCCTTTAGGAAACAAAACCCCTATTTTCACATTAGGGTTAACGGTTGTCAAAGAAATAACAATAACTGGATTACTAGGATCCACATTTCGAAGCATGACATTAGTAATTCGTGCTACTGAAGGAAAAATTATGGGATGATCTTCAACACATTTCAGATGTTGATAGATTCAGAACTCTGCTTTTGGAACATCACATGGAACAAGAATTCCTTTTTCTCATACACCTCATGTAGAATCAAACTCCAGTATCTAGCACAAGAAACACCATTTGCAACATTGGTGTATGAGATACTAGTCCCAAACTCCTCCCATAAATGTGTAGCATAATCCACATTTAAATCATAATATAATCCAATAATTAATGCATATATCTCCAACTTCGCTTTGCCAAGACCAATACTTCGAGTTGTGAGACAACGAAGAAAAACCCCAAATAGAAAATTCCAGATACATGGAAAAGAAGACTTCTTAAACTGACTTATTCCAGTGAGTAGGAATTAATGACCCATCTCATTGAACATATGTATCACCTAGTCATTTTTCACTTCATAAAACGAACCACTATTAGGAAGTTTCATGTTCTATGAAAAGTGTATCTTCGTGAGCTTGTACTTTTTTTCATTCGTCAATTGAAATGTCATGATGTTGGAGGTTTTATCGAAAACAGTAGTAGAACAGGCCAAAGATAACCAGGTAATGGCCACGGAAAAGGAAGAAGTTAGTACCGTTGATAGCATGGAGTGATTAAGAGATGAAGCTTGATCAGTAGTTTGTGATGTTTGAACATTACCAGTCTGTGCAACCAATGTTAGGGTTTTAGAGAATTTTGTGAATGGATAAGTATAAGGAAAGAAGATTTTGGGGAAAATATTCAACCATAATGCATAAAGTTTTGATGTGAGACCCCCAAATTCCTTTTAAACTTAAAACACAATTTCCATTTCAAACGGCAACCAATGAAAATTTTCACGTGGAGTCTGGGAGAGTGGGCCAAATTCCATAAAAGTCACCATGTCTGAAAAGTAATGATCACATTTTCTTGGAATACCATGTAGTAACCAAACCGTCACATCCATCCAACTATTCGTTTGCCCCAAGAGGATAAGAACCATCACCTGACATTCGTTTCAAGGAAGGGATCATTCGCTTTCAGGATTAGAAGCAAAATCATAGCCATACTTTCGAAATCTAGGTTTCTGTTGGTAGTACCCAAGACCTAGAGGATTCCTGTGCAAATGTCTGTCAAAGAAATAGTGGTAACCAAGATAAAAAAAAATGTGCATACAGTGACATCAAATAAATATTGGATGTAAAAGCAGATGGATCCCTGGTAAAGATCTCTTCCTTCAATATCAAAAGTGATATCGAACTGCTTGTGTAGTATACCATTAATTACAATCAAATACTCATAAAGGAGTATCGAAGGGCTTCTATTGCTTAGGCTTTGAAGGTAGGCTTAATTTTGTTCATGATCACAACTTAACATAAGTGTGAATTCAATGATAAAAATTACTTGTATGACCAGTGTAGTCAGGGATAAGTGAAGGTAAGATAAATTTGTAAGTGACAAGGGTTCAAACTAATATGCAGACGAAAATCATATTCCAAAAAAATAAGTACTGGATCCACTAAGGAGTGTGTAACAACTCACCTACCGAATCAACTAGCCCCAAAAATAGATGGCACTTAAGCGCATGAGCTACACCCGACCGTCGGGCCAAGTGTCAGGCCTCGATGAGTAGGAGGGTGCGTCGGTGTGGATCTTGGTGCTTGTAGCAAATATTCAAAGGATAAATTTGAAGACCATAATTACTTCGAAGGGGAGTTGGTCTTGATCGTGCGAGCTCGTTGGATATTGAAGCTGGGACATCCAATCCTAACTTTGAGGGGGAGAAAGTTAGGGAGCAAAGTCACTCTTTCATGTCATGTGTGCCTACTCCTTTGTATGTGTGTAATGAGTTGTCTCTCCTATATAAGGAAGTGAATGACACTCATTTTATCTAAGGAAGAACTTTAAAGTGATTAGTTTTGAGAGAAAATTATTACAAACCCACTTATACTCTTTTTAAAAACTAATGAGAGCTTCAACGATATATTTACTCTTGTGTTGTTCATGTTCATGATTCTTACATGATTCACTGGATCTTATCAATTCCGCATATGTCATCATGATTAACACCACTACAATTGGTATCAGAGAAGGTGTTCTTGATTTGGTCAAGAATTGATCCATGATGACATTCTTGATTTGCTGAATCTTCATTGTGTTTTGATCTTTGTGTTTTTAGAGAGTTTTTGGATTCTAGAAATCGAATTGTTCTTTGATTCAATTCCTAATTCGATTTTCTTCACTAGAATTCAAGTGATTTTTGCTTTCTCTCTCTAGAAAACTCATTCAAAATCACTTTCTCTCTCTAGAAAAACTCAAGTTCATATTGTTTGATTTGATATAGAAGAACAAATTTGTGAAATATGATTTGTATTGGAAGAAAGAAGACATCCATGTTCATGCAATTTTTATGAACTTCTCTATTCTTTGGTAGTTGGATTAGTCAAAAGTTATTCAATCATTTCTTGTGGTGAAAAAGATGAATTTGGAAAGATGATTGGATATGAAATTGATCATCAAAGAATAAAGTTTTGTTTAATCGTTTGGTTGCAACTTATCATGAAAGAAGGAGGAAAAAGAAAGAAGATGAAATCATTCAAGGAATTTGTATTGATGCTCCAAAATATGGTTTCAATGTTCTTGAATATTACCCGGATGTCCATGAAGGTCATAAGGAGGTTCTTGAAAAAGTTCAACATGTTCATGATGTTCTTAAAGTTCATGATAGGAAGATTATAGTTAGTTCTCATGAAGATGAAAAAGTTTGTTGCTTGATTGGAGTTCAAACCGTTGATATTTTGTGTTCTTGTGACTCGTTTGAAGGAATGATTCATTATCGAAAGCCATAAATACAAGAAATTCACAAATATCAAACTCCAAAAGATTTTATTCAAGAATAAAATTGTTCTTGAAATCAAATCTTTAAGATGCAAAAAGATGAGAAAGAAAAAGAAGAAGAAGATCAAACGTAAGAACTAGTGGGCTTATTCACAAAAATCGTCAAATGTTGTTATGAAACCAAAATCCATGAAGCATATTTGGGTTCAAAAGCAACAATCTCCAAATATTGCAATGAATTTGAATTCAAAACCCAAAAGTATTGATAGTTCTTATGAAGATGGTGTTAGATCGTTGAAGGACACAAAGAACGAGTTGTACAACACACATCGTGGGTGGTACAATGTTCAAATTGTAGATTTTCTTGTTCCAAAAATAGGATCAAGATCTTCAAAATTTGATTCATTTGTTGCAAATGGAACTCAGATCACCAAAAAGGTATCTAAAACTCTCAAATGGATTCCAAAACATTCATTATTACAATTCATGCTTTGGGTTTTTCATTTTTGATTGTTTTGATTTGTTGGATCTATTTTGTTTCAACCCCATTGTTAATCCAATTAATTATTGTTTAAATCAAACCATAAAAATCAAAATCATATTCTCCCATTTTTTTTTATTTTGAAATTCACTGTTCATACTAGAATTCTTATTGAGCCCAAATTCTTAATCATGTTAAGTGTTCATCTTTGAATTCTAAGCCCAATCCAAAAAAAATTCATTACTGTTCATAAGTTGAGTCCAATTCAACATTGTTCGTCTTTTATTTCCTTTCACACCCATACTTCATGATATACAGTCAGGGGGTGTTTGGATTAGCTTTTTAGCTTATTGCTTATAGCTTATTAGTGGTGGGAATAAGCAATAAGCAATAAGCATGGGGAGGGATGCTTATTAAAATTAGCTTATTTAGCCTAATAAGCTGGATTTTATCTAAACACTCAAATTAGCTTATTGTGCGAATAAGCAATAAGCACCTCTTTTTTTCCTATCCAAACACCCCATCAATAGAAGAGTTACAAACGAAAATTCAAAATTTGATTTCGTTCATATCTGGAAACTTGTTTTTCGTCGAGATACATTGCTTGGCGGTTATTCGTCAATTGAAATTGAAAATCCTTGAAGGCGAACTCATCTTCAATTGTTGGGACTGATTGTTGGTATACGTAACCAAATTACGGGAGGATGCAAGTCAAATACAATTTTGATTTTGCTTTGATTGGAATAGAATCACGTTGTTTGAAGTCGATTTTTGATTTTATTGTTCGATTTCAATCTTTGACTAATTTTTATTTTAGTATATCCTATAGTCGAATTTCAATTATGTTATGAGTTCTTGGGGGTGGAATACATTTGAAATTAGGTCGAATCAAATTGTTGTTGTTTGGAGTTGTGTTCACATCTAGAATTTAGTTTGGAAGTCGAACGAGTTATTGATGGATTGAGATCGAAATGTATTTTGGGTATGAAAGAGAATTTAATTTGAGTTGACTTTTTGGAGTCAAACCTATATTAACTGATCAAACTGATTGATAACGAAAGGGTCCTTATGTGAAATTGATTTTGAAGGATCGATTTCTAAGGGTTGGTTTTGATGTTTTGACATGGGTGGATCGAATGGGATTGATTTTGGTCGATGGTTCTTTATGCAGATTTAATTTTGAAGGATTGATGATTTGGGATCAGTGTCAATTGTTTGTGTCGATAATTGAAGGTTTGCATCGGGAAGTAGATCGATACGGGAAGACTTGAGTCGTCCATGTTCGTGTTGAGAGATGGGATTCTGGTCGATGGTTCCTGATGGGATTTGATGTTGATGGGTTGAAATTAGTGACTGGTTTCGAAGGATTATGGTTCGAAAGAGAAGGAGTGTGGGTGCTTCGATGTCGAGATTGAGTAACTGCAAAAATGAAGGATGTGTATTTGATGTCGAGTGACGAATTTAAAGACTTCGAATTCGAAGATTGATAGTTTGGAGTCGAGTGTTGATAACGAAAAGGAAGGAAGAAATATTCACGTCTATATCTGATATCGAAATGGGGAAGAAAGAAGATAACAATTGTTTGATTTTTGTCCTTGAAGTTTCGATAAATGTACAACATTTACCCAGTTTTGATTTTGGGAGGTAATTTTAACGTTGTGGGAGAAAAGGAACATATTTTACATTTCGAGTCCCTACAATTTTTACGAGATTGGTAATTTATACCCATATTCGAATTTGGAGTATAATTTCGTCATTTTGATGGCATGTGAATTATTTTTTGAGTTCAGGCCCGTGCGGTTAATGCGAATTGTCACTTTATGCATAGTTTTGCAATTAGAGTAAAGTCTCACATCTAAGACCGTTTCTGGTGTAATGGGTCCCTACAAAATTTTGATATTGGTAGTTTTTATCGAGTTTTTGAAAATTCTTGCAACTCTCACCCAAAAGTTGAAAATTTTCACAAAAATTGGAAAATTTTCAAAACTTTTTCATGATCGTTTTCCATGCAAGTTTTTTGCGGATTTTTTTTTCGCACGCATTGAGGGGGAGATTTGTGAAGATTATTCCTTGGGCGCTTCTCACCCATAGTGGGTTTTATAATCACTTGTTGGTTATAAAAAGGAGGAGAATGTAAAGTAGGTATTCGAAGCTTCTCGGGTATTCATTTGTGGATCTGAAAACTGTTATTACTTCGAGGGGGAGTTGGTCTTGATCGCGTGAGCTCATTAGATATTGAAACCTAGACATCCAATCCTAAATTGGAGGGGGAGAATGTTACGGTGCAAAGTCTCTCTTGGATGTCATGTGTGCTTACTCCCTTGTATGTATGTAATGAGTTGTCCTTCCTTTATAAGGAAGTGAGTGAGACTCATTTTATATAAGGAAAAATTTTAAAGTGATTAGTTTAGAGAGAGAATTATTGAAAACCCACTTGTACTCTTTCTAAAAGCTAATGAGAGATTAAATGATTTATATACTCTTGTGTTCTTCATGTTCATGATTCTTACATGATTCACTAGATCTTAACAATTCTACATATGTCATCAAGATTAACATCACTACAACTATTAGTATTAGTAGACGGTTGGGGGTTCTACACCCCAATGTAATATAAAGTCACCACGGAAGCATAAATCTCGGATATAAAGAAAATGCAAATCTTCTGCTATCGGGATGTGAGTTATACGTTGGGTTCGCGTTTAGGGGTGACGCTTGCGATGGGATGCATGGTCATGGATAATGAGTCCTACTAAGGTTAGGTTTCGATTTTAGTATTGGAAGGTCGTCATATATATGAGTCGACTTTTTGGTCTGAATCAGGGTTCGAGAAGAATTGAATGAATTGTCTGGATACCTAGAAAGTAGTGAGTGATTTTGATAACGAAATCCGGTTTAAGTGAGGGAGAGTTGTAACATCTTGTTTCGAGAAGTTCTTATTTCGTGAGCATGACAAATAAATGGATCAAGTAAAGGCCTTAGGCTTCAAAGGAATAGCCCATTATGGATGTGGATAATATAAGTTGTGTGATCCAAGCCCTCGATTCGTGTTTTGGAGATAAAGGGGTAAAATGAGAAAAAATTATGTTTCGGGCTTCTTGCGTAAATTTAGAATCTTAACTCGGTATAGTCTTATTCAAAAGTAATGAAATATGATTGTGGGGCCTTTCATTAACTTATTGAGCATATAAAGCACCAAAAACATAGTAGAAAAAAAGTAGTTATAGAGGTTTAAAGTTAAATTGGAATTTAGGATTTTTAATTACACGGGGCATACACTAGAGTACGCTAGGCGTAATTCATTAAATGGATTATTGCCTTAGTGGAGTACGTTCGATGTACGTATGGAGTATGATGGGCGTACTCATTCGGACTCCAACCCCTAAAAATTACGGTTGAGCCCATATTTAAGTGCCTTAAGTCCCTTGAGGCCTCCCTATTTCCAGCTTCCATCCTCCCAAACCTAAAGTTTTGAAACCCTAATCTTCGTGAGCGTATTTTAGAGCTTTAGAGTGTTCTTGGTGCCTTGTGGAAGAAGCAGAAGTTCATTATTGAGGACTGGTAGGCTTGGAGCTTGATGATCCGAAATTCTAATCATCTTTTCAAGCTTCTGGAGGCATAAAGCTCTTAACTTTATGGTTCTATGATTAGATCTTGGTTAAAGCCTTGATTTACAAGCTTTTGGTCCCATGGTTTTGTCTCTTGTGAGTAAAAGCTACTCCAAAACTTAAGGTGTAACATTTCTTGGTGTTTATGATGTTCTTATGGCATAAGAATTGGATCTTAATGATTATATTCCACTTATGCATGAATTGTTGGCCACTATGTGAAGTTTTGAAACTAGGGCTTTGGTTCCCTAGATTAAGATTTGTGACTTGTACATTTAGTCTTAGCGAATTAAAAGCATAAAAGTGGGTTTTTGCATCAAGGGGAGTATGTTGGGCGTAACCCCTGGGTATGCAGGGCGTAGAGGGTGTTGTCCCGCTTCCTTCTCGATGGTATCTGAGTACGCATGGCATACTCCCAGAGATGCTTTTGGGCCATTTTTCGTCCATAGGTGATGTTTAGCTAGGTTTAGCCTTAGATGGGTAAAATGCTCATTTACCTTAGTATGAAAGAATACAAATTCACCCTTAAGCATGGGTTATTACCCTAATTATTAATTAGGATTGATTGTGGATATGTTCAGTGTGAAGACCCATGTAGCAGCAATGCATGAGTGATTTAGTTATCTTTAGATTGAGGTGAGTCTCCTCACTTTACTCATGGATCGAAGGTACCAATGTCGGCCTATCGGAAAGTGTTATGTATGATGCTAGCTCTCTTTGTGGCTCTCACATTATATGTTGGGTTGGTCCCATCGATATGCATGTAGGGTTGTGCCCATTTGCATGAGTGGGTTGGGCTCGTTGTCTATCAGGCTAGGCCTATTGTATGACGGGCTAGGCCAATTTGTATGTTGGGATGTGCCCATTGATTAGGAAGGGCCAAGAAAATTGTTATGGGCTGGGCCAAATGTGCGAGCTAGGCCCGATGATATATATGATATGTGATATTTTGGGTAATTCACTAAGCTTTGTGCTTACAGTTTCATGTTTATGGTTTCAGGTACTTCTGGTTTAAAAGGGAATGGCCTGGCGTGGCTGCACTGTTGGGTTTTGAGCATTCTAACACTCCTATGGTGTGCATGCAACCCTAGAAACCTTGGAACTATATTTTCTCTATTATACATGCAAATTTGGTGTATCTAAGGTTCTCATCCTAACTAGCATATCATGGGGTACTTGTAATATAAAACTAGTAGAATGACTTACCTTTTCTTGTCGTTGATTGCGTGGAGCTTCAAGGGTCTAGAACCAATAATGTGGATGCCTCAAGTGGAATCACAAATCAACAAAACAACTTGGAAGACTTTGAGAGTATATGAAGCACACTAGAAATCGACCCACCCTTGTTCTCACACATAATCATGCCATTTCATGTGCCAAAGACCTCTTTATATAGTATGGTGGAATAGGGTTACATCCATGTAAACCCTAATACCCATGACCTTTCATTTCCGTAGGATCCATGGGTTAAAAACTCCATGGACTATCCATATAAGCTTAGCTCATCCTAAATGAACTTTGGCCCATTCTATACATATAAGAGTCCATATGTAATTAGTTTGTTTTGATAACTAAATTAATTCTTGATCAATACTAATTAAATAATATGATTTCATATTAATATATTATAGCTTATAATATATTAATAAATCATAAACATACTATTCTCAAAAGATTATCCAAATTGTTTCGGTGAAGTGCAACCCAAATGGACCATGCCGAGTCGGGTCAAGTACATACTAAATATAGTTACAGACTTAGACACCTCATCCAACAGTCTCCCACTTGGATAAGTCTAATAACTATAGTTGCAAGTATGACTTCAGGAACCGACCAGCAATTGTAGCTCTTGAAACTCTGTTGAACTATGAAGTTCCATTTTAGATAAGTGATAATATAATCCTCTGCTCTCAACATATCAGTCGGACAAATATATGGAATAACGTCGTACTTATTGTCCAACAGTTTGTTTCCCGATTTCCGATTTGCTTGATATAGAGCTAAATTGAACACATCAATTTGGTTCCGACCGGGCTTGGCACATAGGTCAAAACAAAATCATCGAGGGGCCCAGATATCGCTTCTAATCCTCCAAGGACTAAAAGGAACGGATAAACTTCGACTCATATGCTTGTTCTACTACTTGTTAAATCATACACAAAGGAACATTTTATAACATGGAGTTACTGATGCCTTTTCAAACAATTAATGCACAACTAACTCATAGGCAACAACTCATATCTATAGGTTTAAAGAATTATATGATATTACCATCTCACGATCACTCGAGATAAATTCCGTGAAGTGATACAAGTGAGCGTGGGTTTAATCCAATACTCAGAACTTATGAGCACTCACGAATGTTGTAGCAACTCTTTCTATGTCCAACACCTTAGACATATACAAGCCTAATTCATGACAATCTTGATTCATACCTACTTCCAACATATGACTGGATGTGGAGAGTTTGAATAAAGTAATTATTCTGAAAGTCAAAACATGCAAAGTTGAAACAATAGTAAACGATTAACACAAGATAGAAACACTTTACTTATAAATAAACAACAACTTTTATTTAATCATCAAATGTCACTGACATTTTACAAGTTTCAAAGCTATCTAATTTGTAAAACTAATATCGTCCTTCATCCCAATGAGCCTTGCATGCTGCAAATGTCTAACCCTAGTCAGTCCCTTCGTGAGGGGATCTGTTGGGTTCTCTTCTGACGATAACCTCTTTCCCAAGAGGAGTCCTTCTTCTATCTTGTATGAAGTGATATTTTATGTCAATGTGTCTGGATCTGCCATGATCCTTTAGTTCCTTGGCTAAGGAAATCACACTATTGTTGTCACAGAAAATTCCATAGGCTCCTTTATAGCTGGTACAACTCCAAGGTCTCCAATGAAGTTCTTTCAACCATATCGTCTCCTTCACCGCTGCACCCGCTTCTATGTACTCTGATTCACACGTCGAATTAGCTACCGTCTCCTGCTCGGAACTTTTCCAAATAATTGCTCCTCCATTCAGGGTAAACACCTAGCCCGACTGAGAGCGGAAGTTATCCCTGTCGATCTGAAAGCTTGTGTCGCCATACCCTACTACTCTCAAGTCATCACTCCCACCAAGGGTAAGAATCCAATCCTTAGTCCATCGTAGGTACTTTAGAATGTTCTTTACCGCAGTCCAGTGAGCCTTGCTAAGATTCCCCTGATATCTGCTGACCATGCTCAAAGCAAAGGTCACATCATGGAAGCATATGGTAATCTACTCATGTGAGCTATCTCAGCCTCTATACTCGGGCTCTGAGCCTTACTCAGTTTGGCATTGCTTTGGATCGGTAAATAACATTTCTTGGAATTTTGCATGTTGAACCTCTTCAACACCTTGTCCAAGTGGGTGCTCTACTAAGTCCAATTAGTCTTTTACTCCTATCTCTCAATATCCTTATCCCTAGGATATAGTCAGCTTCTCCAAGGTCCTTCATAGCGAAACACTTCCCAAGCCAGGATTTAATCTCCTGCAAAGTTGGGATGTCATTTCCTATGAGTAGTGTGTCATCCATATGCAATACCAAAAAGCTAACTATACACCCCACTAGCTCTGACATATACACAGGACTCATCCTCACTTCTCGAAAAAAACAAACTCTTTGACTTTCTCATCAAAACAAAGATTCTAGCTGCAAGATGTTTGTTTCAATTCATAAATGGATTTCTCAAGCTTACACACTCTATCAAGGTACTCTGCATTAACAAAACCCTCTGGCTGACTCATGTAAACATCCTCAATCAACTTTCCATTAAGGAAAGCGGTTTTGACATCTATTTTCCTTATTTCATAATCATGAAATACATCAATGGCTAGCATAACCCTAATAGACTTAATTTTTTCTACTAGTGAGAAGGTTTCATCATAGTAAACTCCCTGAGTTTGAGAGAATCCCTTCGCAACCAGTCATGCGTTATAAGTGTGCACTTTCCCATCCATGTCGGTCTTCTTCTTGAAGATCCATCTGCACCCGCCCGTCTTACGACTCGGTACATTGTCAACTAAGTTCCAAACTTGATTGTCATACGTGGGCTGAATCTCACTATCCATAGCCTCTTTCCATATAGCAGACTCAGGGCCTGCCATGGCATCCCTATAGCTATTAGGTTCATCCAAATTTACCAGTGTACTATCACTGATAAATTTCTCACCTTCCTCAGTAGTATGGAAACCATAGTAATGCTCAGGTGGATTTCTAACTCTAGTGGAATGCCTCAGAGGTACAGACTCGTCATTTGGTTGAACAGGAGTTTCCTCCTCAGGTTGATTGCTAGGGTTTGAGGTTCCTTCACCACTTGACTCTTGAAGCTCTTCAAGGTCAATTCGCCTCCTACTGTTTCCCTGGCTTATAAATTCTCTCTCGCGAAAGACCCCTCTCCTTGCCACAAAGACCACATTCTCACTGGTTCTGTAGAAGAGGTAACCAAAGATTTTTGTGGGTAGCCGATGAAAATACACCGCTCACTACAAGGTTCGAACTAGTAGTTAGCCTCACGTCTCACAAAATCCTCGTAACCCCAAATCTTGATGTGTTTTAAATTTGGAACATTCCCAGTCCACATCTCGTGAGGTGTTTTGGAAACCTTCTCTGTAGGGACTAGATTAAGGATATGGGCGGCAGTCTCTAAGACATACCCCCAAAATGAGATTAGTAACGAAGCTCGACTCATCATGGAACGAACCATGTCCAACAAGGTTCGATTGCGCCTCTCAGTCACACCATTAAGATGTGGTATTCTAGGAGGTGTCAATTGTGAAAGAATTCCACATTCCTTAAGATAGTCAATGAACTTTGTACTAAGATACTCTCCACCTCGATCGGATCAGAGCATCTTAATGTTCCTGCCCAGCTGATTCTCCACTTCCTGTTTAAACTCTTTGAACTTTTCAAAGGTTTCTGACTGATTAAGTACACATAACCATATTTACTGTAATCATCAGTAATAGTCACATAGAAGCGGCTAGCATCTCTTGTGGCGGTTATGAAGGGTCAACACACATCTGTGTGTATGAGGTCCAACAAACCTTCACCCTAGCACAAGGACCAGTGAAGGGTGACTTTTTCATTTTTCCAAGAAAACAAGACTCGCAACTATCATCTGACCTTAAGTCAAATGACTCCAAGACTCCAGCCTTTTGCAGTTGGCCTATGCGCTTCTTATTAACATGTCCAAGACGACAATTCCACAAGGATGCTTTGTCTAAACTAGGTTGTCTACAACCGACACAGTTTCATATACACCATCACAAGGTAATGCTTTAAAATAAAGAACATTGTTATAAAAAGCATTAATACCACCACATTCATTATCAAATGAAAAAGTAAATCCTTTGTTTGTACAAACCGTGAAAAGAAATAATATTTCTCTCCATTTCAGACGAGTAACAGCATTTAATCAAATCTAATATTAACCCACTACTCAGCAACAAAGAATAAACTCCAATCTTTGTGACATGTGAAGCTTTCATATTCCCCATTATCAATTTTATCTTTTCGTGCTCCACATCCTTACTTCTTCTTAGGCCCTACAAATCAGAACAAATGTGAATACCATAACCAGTATCAAGGACCCAAGAATTAGTATGTGGTGACTTATTAGACAATATAGTGTAAATACCTACATGGGTAGGTTTAACCTTCCCATCCTTAACATCATGCAGGTACTTGGGGCGGTTTCGTTTCTAGTGCCCCTTATCATGATAATAGAAGCATTCAGCTTCTCTTGGGTTGGAAAAGGGAGTGACAGGACCACCTTTGGTTCAACTCGAAGAGGATCCATCAAGAGACTTTCCCTTGGTATCCTTCAAAGGGGCCTTCCTCTTTTTCCCTTTACCTTGCCCGATTGCTAGAACAAGGGAGGTGTTAGGAGTAGGAGTAGTAACAACCGATTTACCTTTGAGACCACTTTCAATAGTCTTCAAAAGTCCTTGAAGCTTGTTGAGTGTGACCTCCTCCTTGTTTATATGATAGGTCATTCGGAACTGATCGTAACAAGTAGGTAAGGAGTGTAGTATGATGTCAATAGCCAACTCCTCAGTGAAGTTCACATTAAACTTCAGGAAACGGTCCACAAACCCTTGCATTTTTTGCATGTGGGTCGTGACGGGTTCACCATCCTTCATCCAGGTTGTATCATGGAAGAAATGATTTCATACCTCTCTTGAAGAGCACTCTGATGGTATCTTTCCATCAGTTCCATGTTCATATCAAAAGGGTAAAAGTCCTTATACGACTTTTGGAGTTTAGCTGTCATTGTGTCCAACATGATACATGCCACCTTGGTGGCATCTCTCTCATGTGCCCTAATGTCAGCGATCTCCTATGGAGTAGCAGTAGACTCATCAGTTTCCATCAGCTCCTTGTCAAGGACATATTCCTTGTCCTCGTAATGTGTGACCATCCTAATGTTCCTGATTTAATCATTAAATTTGGAACCATCAAAGATGACTCTCCCAGAAAGGTTCCTGAGAGAGAATGAATCGGTAGGGTTTGAGCCAGAGGCATTGTTGGAAGACATCTGAAATAAAGAAAGACAAGTTTAGATTAGATAAACATTCCTTAATAGGACACCTAAATGTAATATTAAGGCTAAGACCCAACACAATACTTCATAACTTAGAAGCGGGATGTCGTAATCCAAGCTATCAAATATTTGAAACCAGGCGAATGACGATTAACCAATTTTCACCATGAAAAACAAAATAAATATTAGGTTTTAATTGGATTGAAACTCCTAGATCTTTTGAGATTCATTGAAATTTTCAATGGCAGGTTTAAATCTCGATTGTTCTCTCTCAAGTTTGTGACTGGGATGCCAAGGATCACAAACAAGGTGTGAATAACCATGCAAATTAACTTGGTACTCTTAATCTTTATAATCTACTCAATGTGCCGGTTAACCATACGCGCTCCATCGATCTATGATAAACATTAAGTCACCCTTTGCCACTCTTACTAATCCATGTTATTATGTCGGTTAACCACACACGCTCCACCAACGACTTGGTACGGTACAAAGTGTAATTTCATGGGTTAGCACCTAATTCACATTTTCCTAAAGTAACTAGGATTGGGAATTTATAAAAGGTTTAGTTATTTTATATTCATCATTATACTTTTAATGAGAATTATAGTCCTCGTCCAACCCGTTTGGCTAACAACCCTCCACGAGTCAAGGAAGTGGCGGGTAAGAGTGGACACCCATTAAGCTGCCATTTTATAGGCAACAACCTTATACCCCCTTGTAGATCGGCTTCGTGAATGAGGTCTACTAACGGTAAGACTAACTTGATGTTATATATATATATATATATATATATATATATATATATATATATATATATATATATATATATATATATATATATTAACTTATAATGCTATAAAGTATAAATGTTGAATTTTAACTTTTAAAACTCTAGGTTTGGAACTAAAGTGTGTGTGAGACTTTACAAATTCCAAAACTTGAGGACAAGTTTTGAAACTATTCAAAAAAATTTCATTTTTATAGCCTATGAGTCTTAATGGCTTTAAAGAAAAGACTTTTGGAATTCCATAACTTGAGAACAAGCTATCGAGTCCATTAATTGGCATTTAGATCAAGAATTATACTCACAAACAATTTGCAAATAATTCCTATGATCTACTAAAACTCATAAGCATGAATACTCATATCAACAATTTGAAAATAAAACTTGAAACTTTGATAATTATCATTGAAATTAGATTAACATAATCATTACCACATCAAAAACAGATTTTACAACTCTAAAACAGTTTAGGGTAATGATTTTAGTCCAATTCCAGCAACAAAACTCGAAAATCTGCACACAGGGCCTCCTACTCGCCGAGTGCATGAACCTACTTGAAGAGTAGGATGAACTTTCACTTGGACTCGTCGAGTCCCCCCATGGACTCGGCGAGTTCACTGAACAGTTAGTAGTTTTTCGACTTTTTTCAGCAATTTGCATCAAGTATAATGAAAACAAGCCTAGGATCTGATATCACTGATGACTTTTTAGCATTCTAAGACTATTATGGTGTGCATGCAACCCTAGAAACCTTGGATCTATGTTTTCTCCATTATGCATGCAAATTTGATGTATCCAAGGTTCTCATCCTAACTAGCATATCATGGGGTACTTGTAATATAAAACTAGTAGAATGACATACCTTTTCTTGTGGTTGATTGCTTGGAGCTTCAAGAGCCTAGTACCAATAATGTGGATGCCTCAAATGGAATCACAAATCACCAAAACAACTTGGAAGACTTTGAGAGTATATGAAGCACACTAGAAATCGGCCCACCCTTCTTCTCACACACACTCGTGTCATTTCATGTGCCAAAGACCTCTTTATATAGTATGGTGGATTAGGGCTACATCCATGTAAACACTAATACCCATGACCTTTCATTTCCATAGGATCCATGGGTTAAAAAATTTATGCAAGCTTAGCCCATCCTAAATGAACTTTGGCCCATTTTATGCATGTAAAAGTCCATATTTAATTAGTTTCTTTTGATCACTAAATTAATTCCAAATTAAATCTTGATCAATACTAATTAAATAATATGATTTCATATTAATATATTATAACTTATAATATAATAATAAATTATAACGATACTATTCTCAAAAGATTATCCAAATTGTTTCGGTGAAGTGCAACTCAAATGGACAATGTTGGGTCGGGTCAAATACATACTAAATATAGTTACGTACTTAGACACCTTATCCAAGATGCACAACATCACTAATTTCTTTCGTATTGACTATTTAAGAATTTTACTCTTATGTATAAATGATATAATCACCGTGGTTGGCTTTGGAACAAAACGTTTGTATTGTTTATGGCTTAAAAATAAAAATATTACTTTGGATTTTTGAGACGTTGCAATGTGATTTAGTGTTTCATTCCCTCAACTCCATAACTAACAACTCCATAACTAACACGAAGAAGATTATACCCCTACGTCTTAACATATCAGGAAGTCAACCCATCCCCGCTCGACATATGAAGCACCAAACATTTAAACGAGTGATCTTTGATCAACATATATTTGTAGTTCCTAATTTAGTGCGTGTTGGGCAAAACTAGATGGTAGTGGATAGTTGGTAGCAGGTGGCTAATAGTGTTTTGTTAAACATTACGTGAGGTAACTTTTGTATTTGGGGAGTTCTTTTTAAACTAAACATATAAGCTTGTAGTGTCAAACGAGATTTTTTGTTCAAAACGGAGTGTTTTGTCAAACAATAGATATTAGAAGCTCTGAAACGCTCTCCGCCGAACATGCAATTAGAATGACGCATTCTTGAAAGGATATTAATGTTACTCTGTAAAGATGGTAATAATAAACAATAAATGATTCATTTCATTACATAATTTATAGATACTAGTAAATGTTATGGACTTGGGTCAATTAAGTAATTATAAATGGTTAAAATTTTGAAATATAATGCCTTAATAATCTCTCTTCGTAATTGAATTCTTCAATTATGTTTTTGTGTAGGTCATGTATAAAACTAAATGTTATAATTTTAATTAGCCAAATAAGTCATGGGAAGAAAACAACAATTCATGCTCAAAATTTATATAAAAATTTTGCTCATAATGAAGTAACTATAGGGTCCTTGGTAAATTGGCAAATAACACGGATACGACTCGATATGCATCCATTTTTCTCATATTTTAAAAACGGTGTTCATTTGGCAAAATCTAAGGTCCTTTTTTTTTTATTTTTTTTATTTTTTTTATTTTTTATTATTTTTTTTTTTTGAGATAAAATGTCTGCCGTCAGCGGAGCATATCTATAAACCTCTTCAGTAGAAGAGATAGACCAAACATCTACAGTCTTAAAAAAGAAAACTGTTTGTTTTTTTAACATCTGCAGACTACTAAAATAAACTAAAATCTAAATAAGTTGATTTTTTAAACTACAAAGTGATTATTTAATATATTTATGACTTTGTTATAAATAATTAAAAAATCTAAATCAAATTTTATGTATTATTGTATAACAAGTAAAAATAAAAATGGTACAAGTTAACGTATATATTTGATTAAAACCAATAATTTTGGTCACACATTTATGCTTAAACATTGTAATTTGGAATCAAGGAATTTGATATATAAATGAATGGAAATAAAATTCGATTTTTTCAATTAAAACAATTAAAAACGTGACACAAATTTTTTTTCTAAGAAATTGACGATGCTTTATTAAATAATGTTTTATAAATTTTTGCACAAAATATATATATTTTTTCATATTTATATAAACAATTTCAACGACCATTATTGTAATAAACTTTTATTTATAAATTTTTCAAAAATATCATGTTTGTGTCGTGAACTTTTTTTTTAAGTATTGTAAGTTTTTTTTTTTTCAAATTGTTTATCACTAATAAAGTTGGAATAAATATAAATTCAAAAAAACTAGAAAGTATATATAGTATATGTGTTTTTTTAGGCTAGAAAATGTCTGAAAACGTTAGAAGACTATGGTTCATATCTGTACCAAGAAGAGGTCGTGCATACATTTTTAGGTCTGCAGTCTTTAAAAAACAAACAGTCTGCGAAAACTAATATCTGCGTCTGGTCTGTGCCGCGCAGACAGAAGAGACCATGAAGATCTGCGGACAAAAAACAAACACTACCGAAAAGATCCCTAAAAATTCCTCTTAATTCAAATCAAATTCCTCCTAAATTCTCAAAACCCACTTTTCTTAACTTTGAAGACATAAGGTGTAATTATGTGTAAGATATAATTATTATGAGATTATGTAATTTCATAAAAATGTATAATTTATCATGTCGATTTTTAATTTCACAACTAATTCATAGAAAACAAAAAGTTGTAGCATGTGACATTTTGTAACATCGGTAGCCACAAATCCTACTTTGAAAATTAGGAGTTTGACCAAAAAAGTTTTAGGAACTTTCCAAATGCATGGAGGTGCACAAATAGTCTTTAAAAAAGTAAAGACATAAGAAGCTCGATATTTCATAAACATATTCCATAGAAACATCCATTGATTTTTTTATGTCACATTTTTCAATTTTACTGGTTTAGAACAAGACATTGATCACGACCAATTCTGTCTTTTTCTTGTTTGTCATCATCTTCATTAATTTTGCAATAAATCTTGAATTCCACGACATCTTGATTTATGTTTGCATATTAACGACGAATACATAAATAATTCAGGAATTTAAATAATATTTACTTTTATTTTTGACAAATTGTTATTTATAATAAAAAATAAAAAGTAACTTTCCTGTGAACAGTTTAGTTTTAAGATTTTATAGTTTGTCCAGAAAAGTTTCTAACTAATTTTATATTTTGGTCCCAAATTTACTATCTTATTTCATAATTTGGTTACAAAAATTCTTATATCGGTAGATTTGGTCTCTAGACTTTTGTACATTGGTAATTTCTACCCATTATTTTTTTAATGACACTTTTCACCCCTTAGTTAGTAAAATGATAGTTTTCAGGCCCTTCAATTTGTAAAATATCAATTTTACCCCTTTTAAATTGGATCAACGCCTATTTTCCACCCCTTCAACCATTGTATATTGCGATATTTGCAGGTTTGGTAGATCAACATTCATATGTCGACAAGTTTAGTCCACCTTGAAACCACACATACAAAACTTTAAACTAATGAATAGTAGTACATTTTTTTTGTGTGACTAGAACATAGTAAGCGGAACCTCTCCTATATACCCCGTGAAGCAGGGAGGGGGAAAGTTCTAATTATTAATAAACATGTATGATAGTCCTATAACGATCATTCGTGTATTATGCGACAAAAAGTTGGGGAATAAAGACCCAATAGCCATCATTTTTATAATGGCATAAGCCATAGCCACCGAACACAAGATATCTAGTAACTTGTATGCGTATGTGGTTGAACCATAACCAACTACGAAACCTGTTTACAAAGAAACTTAGTATAATTGTAAAATCGACTTGCGAACATTCTAGTTATTTTGTACATTAGAGTTATCTGGATGGCTTTAAATCATGCAATATCTTGTATGTATGGTTGGGATCTACAAGTGATATCGAAACTAGGGTAAGCCGTGGCACAACGACATTCGAAGAGGAAATTGACCACTTTTGAGAGGAAATAAATGGTGTCACACCATCTCACATCAATCGGTAAAGAGACCTGTAACATTTCAAAAATCACACCCAATTTAAACTTTTCAAAAACAACCTATTTACTAATAAAATTGTTTAGAAAACCATTGTTTCTAAGACATTATTTAAAATTAGAGTCTCCTAGATCAACAACATAAAACTCAGGATGTGTACGGTCATGTCTTCGCCTAGCCACAATCCTCTAAAGTACGTGAAACAATACACTAAAATTGTAAGCACAAAGCTTAGTGAGTTCCCCAAAGTACCACAACATAAACATAACAAATAACAACATGTACTAGGTCCACAGCTAAAAAACTGGATTACCCCTAAGCCCATAGTATGAGTCTGGCATGCCTATCGAGCCCACAACTCATATTTAGCTTGCTCCTGAACCCACAACATAATTTTGGCTTGCCCTCGTGGGCCACCGCTTATGTCTGGCTTGTTCCTAGCCCACTCAGTCATCAGACTGGAATACTCTCTGGCCCTGAGTATGAGTTTGGCATACCAACTAGGCCCCTAGCTCGTATCAGGAATGCTCCCGAGCCCTTATTATGAGTATGACATGCCAATCGACCCTTAATTCATATCTGGAATGCTCCTAGGTTTGTTAGCTACAACAAAAAGTAGTACAAAGTCAACGTAACACAATATGTCGACATACACATAACAAATAAACATATAATCAGTCAACAGGCGGATCTACAAATCACTACTGCATAGCAACATTATATAAACTAGGGTACTGATCTAACAAATCACTACATCATATCAACATATGGTAAACAAGGATATCAATCCAATGAGCCGTCTTGGTGCCTTTAACCCAAAAGTACAGTAAGGAAAACTTACCTCACAGTCTAGCGAATAGATGAACAATACACTACACCAAAATACCGACTATACAAGTCATGTATTCAATAGATAGATACCTTGGCTAAACTATAGCTCAAAATACTTAAAATACCCTTAAGGCGAACTTGGTCAACCCTAGTCAACGTCAAAGTCAACGGTTGAGGTCCCAAAAGACAATATTTCTTCCCAGCGGAGTACGCTCTGCGTACCAAGAGAGTATGCCCAACGTACTTTGATGTTGACCAAAAAGCGGGGCACTAACTCAGATCCTAGCCCAAAATGATGTCCCAAGTCATAAAGTTTCAAACTTTATGATTTTGCATGGCTATAAAATGCTTAATGTCCAAAACCCATTGTTCTTAACCCAATAAGACATCACAACTCTTGTATTTAAGGAATGGAAGTAGAGGTGGCAATCGTGTCATGTCGTGTCGAAACACTAAACGTGTTGAAAGTGCACGACCGTAACCCGACCCATTTAATTAACGTGTCGTGTTGTGTCAACCCGTTTATTTTCGTGTCAACTTCGTGTCGGGTTTCGGGTTAGGGCTATACCTTGAAATATGTCGTGTCATGTTAGGTTAAAAGATTGAGCATGTTAAAAGAGTAGGAGTTAGGTAAGCGGAAAGGAAAAACTCATAGCTTGGAGGCAGAATAGATGAAGTCATAGCAAGTTCAGATGACAAAACTAAAAGACTGGGAGTTGGGGAGGCGGATGACAAGGTCATGAGAATGTGAGACTGGTGAAAGAGACTGGGTAGTTTGGGAGAGAATGAAAAAACTGAAATGAAGTCTTGATCTAGACGGCTATGTAATTTCAACATTACAACACAATTCAATTCGAAGGTTTTATTTTGCTTATGGTTTTGGTGTGACATCCAAAAATTCAAGGCCAAAAATTTCATTTTTAAATACGTTATTACATAAAACCATCAATATAAAAGCATTCATAATAATATCTCGTGTCAAACCAAAGTGTCAGTAATTAAAACATATTATCATAAAATAATATCAGAGTGTAATCCCAAAGATCTCATGTGCGGAAAACATAGTGTGATGCGCTGCAATCAAGTCGACCTTTTTCCTTTGAAAACGAGTACCTGAAACCAAAACTGTAAACCGTAAGCACAAAGCTTATTGAGTTCCCCCATCATACCACATACCATACAAACACATATAACATACATACTTCCAGGAATATTTGGGTGCCCGACCTACCCCTTCGGCCCTCTCGACAGGTGACATTGCCTAGCATATCTGGGTGCTGGCCTACCCCGTCGGTCCTCTCGACCGGTGACTGCCTATCATATCTGGGTGCTGGCCTACCTCTTCGGTATTTTTCAACCGCTAACCGGGAGCTGGCCTCCCCTTCGGTATCTTTCAACCGATAACCGAGGACTATTTCACCCCTACCACTACCACATAAGACCTTAGCATATAAACATAAATCACATACTGCCTAGCATATCTGGGTGCTGGCCTACCCCTTCGGTCCTGTCGATCGGTAACCGAGGACTATTTCACCACCTACTATTAACATATAATATCATATCACATATATCATAATCTGGCTAGCATGGTTGGGTACTAAACTACCCCTTCAGTCCTATCGACCGGTAACCGGGGACTATTTCACCCCCTACTACCACTATCACATAACATCATAACATGCTAGCACATAAAACATAACAAGTACTAGCAAACCTAGATGAATATCACAAAGACAATCATTTAATATACAACTCCTACTAGTCGATTGGCATTGTGGTCGTAGACCCACCGCTAATGGAGGGTAACTCACCTCACACTGCTGAAGTCTCGTAGACACAATCCCACGTTGCTGAAGTCCCGTAGACTGAACCCCAATTGCTAGATGACAGATTCCCGAACTGTCAACACCAAAATAACACCCAATTAATAATTAGGTTCCATTACATAACTATAAGTACATACTTGGATATTTACTACATTACCCCAACGTTGGATTTATTCAAGCCCAATGCCCAATCCATAGGCCTAAAATCAATTATGAATCTAAGACCAACATATGGCCTAATTTTCCAAACTGGGCCCAAGCCTTTACATGGTCTTATTCTAAGGCCCAACATCATATAATCATTAAGGCCCAGACTGTGGCCTATCTATGGCCCAATTTTCCAAATTGGGCCCAACCCCGCATATGGGCCTTACCTCAAAGCCCATTAATTATTCTAGTCCATTTGCTTGATCTTGGATGGCCCAATTAATAACCCAATCATCAAGGCCTAACAATAAACCCAAGTGAAATTAGGGTTTCACATAAACTGATGATTAGGGTTAAGTTTCCTACTTAACTCATTAAGGACTTAATCCATTAAGTCCAATATGGTTTAGATTAATCTTTGCCAATGATTATTATTTAATGTTTCAAGTTATTAAATAATTCCCATGTGTGTGTCCTGATTAATTCTCAAAATTAGGGTTTTATTGTCATTAGGGTTTTCCAATCCAAATATTAGCTCATTTATCACTTTGTTGGGCTTTTAGGTCCATTAAGCTTCATTGGGTCCATTAGGGCGTACAAGGCCCATTAGGGTTTTAGTCCCTTGTCCAAACACCACAAGCGAGTCACCATACAACGAGGCACACCGCCACCTGACACGGCGGTCGCTGGCGGCAGGAGGCGGCAGCCACCACCCTAGGGTGGTGGTTTTCAGCTTCTTTCCATTATTCCATTTTTACAAATTACATAGAAAATACCAAATAGGCACACACAATCACTCACTAACATACACACATAAGTTAACATAGGCATACACAGATAACCACCTTGCGGTGGCCGGTGGTGGCGAGTGGTGGCAGTGGCGGTTCTTGATCTTCCAGCTACACTAACAATAATTCACACACTTCATGTTGCGTTATACACTTCAGCCACCCACATGGCGGCTCATGGCGACGAAAGCAGGCATTTTAGGATAATATCCACCACCTCACGGTGGTGGCAATAGGGTTTTCTTCATATGTTCGGCCAAAAGACCCTCTTGCGGTCCTGACCATTACAACACACGCCTCCAACACTCTAATACGAACCTATCTTCACGAGGCCACCAACCCAGCCACCATTTCACGGTGGCAGGTGGCTAATGGAGGCGTAGGCGAGATGTGGTGATTTTCTGAATGGCAGCTGCAGGCAGCAAGATCCGGTAGCGGCGGCGATGCAAGATGGCGACAACAGCGGACAGGAGCGGCTGTTCGTGGCCTGCTCTTTATCGTTCACAGCTCACCCTCCGATCTCAGGGTTTTCTCTGGCCATTCACGACATGACTGATGGCGACAGGTAGAGGAATGGCGAGGTTCGTCGATGAGGTAGCGGGCGGTCGGACTTGGCGATGCCATCGGCGGCTGATGAGAGCTTCCATGGTGAAGGCGACGACCGGAGGTGAAGAGGGGGTGTGGTGGCCGGTGGGAGACATAAGGGGTGACGGCTGGAGGGTTTGTTAGGGTTAGGGTTATGGGTGGATTATATACCCGACACCCTTTAAACATATTTCCATAATAACATAAATGGTCCCTCCCCATATAATCCTTTTCCAATTAAGTCCCATATTTACTCTTTCAGTCCCCAGCCTCAAAATTCATTACAAAGCAAGTATGTTACTTACCAAACAACCCCTCTCTTTCAAGATCTTTTTCAATTTGCATCAAGAAATTACCCTTGTAATCCTAATTCTCAGTTGCGACATGTTTAGTCCTCCCTCCTCTTTTTCTTTCAAATTAAACCTAAATAATTACCACAGAGCCCCATGTCTTCATAAATAATTATAACTAAGTCTGGAACTTCCACTTTTTGCCCTCAACTTCTAAATTATGCCAATTAACTCTTCGAGACCATCTTTGATATATATAATTAATTATTTTAGGGCTACCGTTTGTTCATTAATTTATTTATTTGTCTAATAAATAAACAAGGTGTTACATTTGGTTTTGTATCTTTCTAGATTATTTAAATAAATAAATAAACGTGCATATAAATAAACGGGTCATTTTCGAGTCATATTCGAGTTGAAATTCTTAACCCTAAACTTAGCCATTTAATTTCTATGTCGTGTAGTGTCAATCTGTTTATTTTAACGGGTTGAAATATCTTATCCAAACCCGTTTATTTCGTATCGGGTTCGTGTCCTGTCATTTTTTGCCACATCTAAATGGAAGCGTCAAGATCACATTTTTATGGTTCGTAATAATTCGATAATAGATAAAGTTTCCAAATTTATCTATTAGAATGGTCCCAACAAACAAGATATAGTCTTTAAGTCTCAAAGAGACCCACAAGTGCATCATTTTCAACTAAATCAATTAAGTGTAAGTCTCCGACAATCAAATCTAAATCCAAATCATGTTTAGATGGATAAAGTTTCCAACTTTATCCATAAGAAGGTCAAAAAATTTAAAGATCTAAACTTTATGTACGTAAAGTTAACAAAGGCTCATAACACCCAAAACTAGCTAGATCTAACAATTTCATCATCATGATTCAAACTTTATACCTCTAAGAGAAAGATCAAGGTGAAAAAAGTCTGGATCTACAAGCTCTAATGCAACCAACACTTCTTCAATTAGTTCCTTCTTCTCCAAGGTGCAATAAAAATACTCAAAAGCACTTAAAAACACATTCTTTCTGCTCACAAGGCTCAATCTAGGGTTAGGGTTTCAAAAGAGGTTGTTGGAGAGGTAGAGACTAAGTTTCGAGTGGTTTTGGGGATGTTAAGGAGCTTAAATAGTGCTCAAACCACGAAAATAGGGTTTGGGCACTAATCTCGTACGCATTGCGTACTTAATCTACTCCATGTGTACTATGGATTACCTAGTACGCGCAACGTACATGTTGAGTACGCTTAGCATACTAGGGATTCCCTAGTGTGCCCTGCATGCTCCTCGTATGCCATGCGAACGTGACTGACCCAGAAATCGCCTAACTTCAAACGATTGTAACTTCTTTGTTCTGACTTTATTTTCGACGTTCTTTATATCCACGGAAAGGTGTTGAAGAGCTCTACAATATTATCTCAATATCTTGGACTAAAAACTTCTAAAACACAAAACCATATTTCATGCAAGGGCTCAACCTATGACTTTTCCGTTTTTACCCTTCGGCCCATAACATAATTTATGGGTAAAATCTCTTATCTATCATAACCTCCTTCCACAAGGACTAAACTTTTCCTCCTTTAGTCCCAAAAACATACACAATCGACTTCCAGGCCAAGGCTCTAAAATGACAGGAAACAGGATGTTACAAGAACAAAGCATTCTTCATAATGGGTGTGGTGTAACATACCAAAATTCAAGCCCAAAAATTTCATTTTTGATAAATTAATTCATAAAAAATTCATTAGGAAATATTGTATAAACACGTCATCTCAAAACCAAGTATCATGTTTGAAACCCACAACCATGAGCAAATGACATATCAGAGTACAATCCCAGAAAACAGTGTGCGGAAATCATATGTGAGTGTGTGTGATGCCATGCTACGCCGCCGACTCCTTCCCCTTGGATGAAGAGGTACCTGAAACCAAAAACTGAAACCGTAAGCACAAAGCTTAGCTAGTTCCCCCATCATACCACATACCATACAATACCATCGGTATCTTTCAATCGGTAATCCTCATCGGTATCTTTCAACCGGTAATCGTCATCGGTAGCTTTCAACCAGTAACCGTCATCGGTATCTTTCAACCGGTAACTGGGGACTATTCCGCCCCTACCACTAGCATATAGTAGCAAGATATAAGCACACATTCAGATATATTCGGGTACTGACCTACCCCTTGGTCCTAATGACCACTATCAGGGAAACCATCCCTATCACGTAACATATCATACATATATAACTCATAACCAAACACATACCAGACCAAGATAAATTATCACAAAGACAATTATCTTCTAAATACTCCTCAATGGTGGGCCGACATTATGGCCTTAGACCCACCCCTACTGGATGGTAACTCACCTCGTAGCTGCTGAACTGTACGGGAATCCTCTGATTGATTCCGCCGCTGCTCCAGAAATCCTCCGGCTATAATCCCCACAAAACACTTAGTCAGAAACTGACATCTATCTTTAGGGTAAAATGACCATTTTACCCCTTGACCAAGTCAAAGTCAAAGTCAACTTCCAGTTGACCTGACTTGCCGAGTTGGCTTGCCAACTCTCTGAGTCCCTATCCTTCCATCAGACCTCATACCTGTCTCTACTCGTCGAGTTAGGCGATGACTTAGCGAGCTTTCCTTCTAAAAGAACACCGACTGAATCCACATCCGACTCGCCGAGTTGTATGAACAACTCGTCGAGTTCATCATCATCCTATACTCATGTCCTGCCCTGACTCACCGAGTTGTATGAACAACTCGTCGAGTTCATCATCAACTGATGAACACGTTCTGTCCTTGACTCACCGAGTTGTATGAACAACTCGCCGAGTACCATGAAGATTGTCTTGGACTTGCCGAGTCCGTTCATGCACTCGCCGAGTTCCATGAATTCCCAAAACACTTTGCTTAGTCCAGAACGTTGGGTCACTCCCCGGGACTCCTAAAACGCTTCCACACTCGTCTGGCCCTTAAGACCCTCACTGATATGGGACCAAAACCCTTGGACTCGCCGAGTCTATCATACTCCTTACTAAGAACTTCGATTTTTGATGTACAACACTTAGCCAAAAGATAGATCCAGGCCCCTAGACTCGATCTAGCACGTAAAGTTACAAACTTTACGTGCATGCATGGGACATTAGAGCTTAAAAGGCTCTAAAATGGTTCTTTTGTTGCATGGGGCCTTCCTTGGTGCAAAAAGCAACCTTGATCTGACTTGTGGCTCATAAAATGACATGATACAGAAGCCCAAATCGCAAACCATGTTTGCAAACATGGTTGGCCACCAAAAATGGCTTATTAAAGCGCTAAATCACCCCAAAGAGGGATCTAACAAAAGAATGAGAAAGGTTCAGACTTTATAGCTTCCAAAGACTGCAAATGATGAACCAAACTCGAATCCCTCAGTCCCCTCTTGATCCTTCTATGCTCTTCCTTCTTCCTTGAGATCCAAATCCACAAGAATCACTCAAAAAGCCTTAGTTCTTCACAAAAACGCCTAGGGTTTGCTATGAGGAGTGTTTGGGAGCATAAAGGGGGAAAGGAGGCTGCATAAGGTCGTTTAAGTAGGGTGCAAACTGTCACACCCCGAAACCGATGGTGGAAACGTTCCGGGGCGGAGGACGTCATGTAAAGTATCACAACCAATGTACATAGTAAGCATAGTAAACACAAAACATTACATTACATAGAATCATTACATAATACATGTTTTATAGATACATTAGTTCAATAAAAAGTAAAGATGTGACTTTCATATGCTTCGTCTTCTGCAAAAGAATGCGGGATATCTGTCTAAGGAGAACCTGAGAATACAAACAGTTTTAAAATTATCAGCATAAAGCTGATGAGTTCATAAGCGGTTTGTTTCTGAAAATAAACAAGTTTCCTTTGGTTTTCTGAAAAAGTGTTATCCAAGAAAATCCCATATTTTCTTATAAATAAAGTTTAGTTATCCATTTGTTACACAATCTGGGTAAGAACAAGTTCAGTTATCCCAGGAAAAACCCTTATTTTCCTTAAAAGTTTGTGGTTGGTTATCGAATCTGAATGTAATGTACAAGTATCTACCATACTTAAAGTGTTTGTGTGAAGTTTCCTGAAAGCCTGGTTATCCTTGAAATGTATGTTAGTTTTAACATGTATATAAAACTATTGTGTGGAAGGTAAACTAATTCTTGAGGTTATTAGCTTACTAAATTCATTATTACCAACAAGTAAATCTCTGTTATCTAAATTGCGAGTTCCATAACGATACGATAGACTAGATATGGCAATAATAAGTCCAGTATCATATTATGACGTTCGTCACCCTTGAACCTTTCGGTTTGACTGTAGCTAGCAGCCAGGTGTGGGGTAGTCAGCCCCGTATAGATCTATACACTCAAGTCACGCTCTCCCTCCAGGAGATTATGGTTACAGGGGCGGTCCTCCACTCGCGTATCTCTGTGGAGTGTTGCCGAGGACGTGTCTCCAATTATTAAGATTAACAAATTTACAAGTAATAATGTGGAAAATCCTGTTTTAAGTTCTACTTACAAAAGGGATCCTCCACTCGCGTATCTCTGTGGAGTGTCACCGAGGACGTATCTAAAGTTCAAAGTTTAATGACTTGTAACAATAATGAAGTGGAAAATCATTTGCAAAATATATAATATAACACTATGTAATAAGATTTGCAATCAGTTTGAAAACTAACTCTGCAAGTCAAACGATTAGTTAATACGGTTTCAATTGTTAAAAGCATACGGAAAATGAAACAATTCAAATAAAATAATAAGTTTGAGTACTAGATATTCTTTTACCTTTTCTTGTATTCCCCCTTGAAAACATTGAAAACACGGAAAAAGGTGTAGGGGTATGAACTCACCAGACGAGAAATGTGTTGGCTAGGATGCTAAGTGTCAGTTCGGGGCTTGAGTGCACGCGAGGTTCCTATGAAATATGAAGAGATACATAATTGTATCTAATTAGAATTTGAACTACTAATTAGATAAGAATATACACTCTGAGGTATGAAAACACTTCATTTCAAGTGTTAGGAGTGACCCGGGTAGCATTTAAGGGGGTGTATGGCCTAAATATGGAGTTTGCTCTTCAAGAGTAAACTCCTAATGGAGATTACGGCCCTATGACTATATCCCCATGAGTTTACGGCTGTAAACTCATGGTTGGAGTGTTCTTGGGTGCTAAATGGTCTTACAATGCACAAGGGAAGTTCTAGGGTTGAATCAAGGGCTTAGGAAGTGATCGGGACTTGAATTGACCTTGGAAAGGAGTTTACGGTTTATGAAGATGTTCTTGGTGAGTTTACTACCTTAAACAAATGATTTTATGGCCATAAACTCATGTTTGTCAATGAATCATGTGCTTTGGTGGTTGAAGGTTAAGCATACAAAGTTCTAGGTCCAATTCTAAGCCATACAAGGTGTTAAGGGCACTTTAACACCCTTTAGAGGTGTTTATGGTCTAAGAAGGGGTGTTTACCGTTTTGGGAGACCTTCCCAAACCGTAAACTCAAGTGTGACTCATTTGTGTATGTTTTGGTGCATCTCATGAAGGAATATAAGGTTCTAAGAACTCATGGAAGCTCATGGAAGCTTTTGGAGGTGTTTAAGGGGCAATTTAACACCTTAAAAGGTGTTTATGGTCTATGAATGAGGGTTTACGGTCCAAGCATGTTCTTGGGCCATAAAATCATGTTTACCCCTCAAATGTTAAGGTTTTGTTGTTCAAATCTCGTACATGCAAGTCCTTAAGCCTTATCTAAGCACTAGAAGTGATTTGGAAGCGTTTTGGGGCTCCAAAATCCCATTCATAGGTGTTCACGGTTTGGGGAGGTTCCTAGACCGTAAACAGAAGTTCTTGGTCCTATTTCATGATTTAAAGACGAATTTGGAAGCTAAACATGCTAAACTATAAGCTAGGATAGATCACTTACCAAATTGGAGCTTGAAAAGGGTGGTTTTGGATCAAAGTCGAGTTTTAGAGAGAGAGTAGAGAGAGAAAGTTTATGAGGTGGTGGTAAAAAGCTAAATTGAAGTTCACTCATTCTTTATATAAGGCCTGAGTTTGTGGGCCGGTGGAAATCTACCCAATACTGACGTTAAACGAGGCTTATGGTCGTACCCGATTAATTGTCGTAATTACGACGTAGTGGTAACTAAAACTTTTCCAAATCAATAACGAGGGTATTTTCATGCATTTCTAATGGGTTTGGACACTCATGAGGTCAAAATAAAAGTTTTAATTTAAATGACCTAATCCAAAATGTTAACGGAAAAATTGAAATACAAACGGTTCTACTGACGGAAATGGGTTACCGTGACGGAATAAATTATGGTTTGTCACACAAACCTTTGGATTAGGGTTTTTGCCCAAACAGCGGCTACTCGCCGAGTCCGGGACTCGACTCGCCAAGTCCGCGACTTAAACCCCGCGCCTCATCCCGCTTCTACTCGGCGAGTCAGTCCTTCGACTCGCCGAGTCCAAGGCCAAAAGTGCAAAAATAAAGAAGATTTAATAACAGAATACATACCAAGAACCAGGTGCTACATGTGGAAAGCCTGCTTTTAATTCATGTTTAAAATTGTACGATCCTTGGATCGCATGAAAACTCGCCGAGTCCAAGGCCAAAAGTGAAAAAATAAAGAAGATTTAATAACAGAATACATACCAAGAACCAGGTGCTACATGTGGAAAGCCTGCTTTTAATACATGTTTAAAATTGTACGATCCTTGGATCGCATGAAAACTCTAAGGTTAATTGTGTTTAGGTGGGAGATATAACAACCTTGTTTTTTTAAACATTTGAAAAGATTATAATTATTTCATATAACATCATATTACATTTCTGAAATTCAATTTAACAAAAACTTTCCAAAAGTTTATTAGAGTTTTCTAACCCTGTTGTTACAAACAATATACAGAACCATGCTATAAAATAAGAAAGATTACATATTCAATTGTTGCTACAAGCCTTATGGATGGTTGGCAGTCTTTGAACGTGCACTCTTCCTTATGCACAAAAAGGATGAATAAATGCTAGGTAGCAAAGCTATATCGAGGTATGGACCCTCGTATTGGTCTCTGATGCTTAAGTTAAATGTCAAATACAATAGTTGAAAAATTGCTTGTTAAGAGAAACTCCTACCTTTATGAATATTTATCGAGGTCTTTATATACATACGAGTAAATTACACGAATGGTCCTTATGGTTTGGGGTAATTTGTGTGCTTGATCCCTAACTTATTTTTTTAACTCGGAAAGTCGCTACTGTTTGTTTTTGTTTCGCGTTTGGTCCCTACTTTTTGATTTTGTTACGCGATTGGCCCCTATCTTATCTAAAAAACAATTATTTAAATAGAAAAAAATTGTAGGATAGATAAGGTAAGGTGACGAGGGTTGGGGTTGGGGTGTGTTTATTTAAATATTTTAAAAAATCAAGGGCAAAATAGTTTTTTTAGGTAAGACAGGGACCAAGCGTGTAATAAAAACAAACAGTAGGGACCTTCCGAGTTAAAAAAAATAAATTTAGGGACTAAATGCGCAAATTACCATAAACCATAGGGACCATTCGTGTAATTTACTCTATACAAACTAAAGGTTATGGGCTCTTACTTCATTGAGTGGGCAAGGACTTTATCCAAAGGTAGAAATGGCTGAAGCCTTCAATATAATAGTATTGCCTTTTCCATATTTTCGGGGATATTGCATAAGTACTTTCATAGATCAACTTCTTGCTAAAAAATATTGCCTTTTTTATTTCATAGTTCGTATAGGTTGCTACAGGTAGCCGACCTGGTTAGCCATGGGCTTACCGCATTTGCTAATCATCTTTTAAGGATTCTATGTAGCTTTAATCTATGCGCTAAACCCCTGATGTGAGTTAGAATCAAGTAAAGAATACATAATCAATCAAAGAAAACAGGAAGAACACATCATGTTAATTAGATTTGATTTCCTCATATTAGTCCGTAAAAAGAGTACAAGAAGTTTGAGAGTGTTTACAAACATGAAGAGCACAAAAGTTACCCTCGACTCTAATACTTACCTTATTTATAGGGTATTACAAACACTACAAAAAATACAAGGACTATACATTATAGCTTCAATATCGAAATGTGCCTTGTAAATACATATATAGTCAAAATCACACAGATTTCGAACCCTTACAGGCTCAATTTTTTTGAAATCCATACTGTCTACATTACTATTGAGGTCGAATGTTGTTGTGAGATGTTGAAAGTTTTCTAAGTCATGCATAGTATTGAATGTTTGTGAGTTAAGTTATAAGGGCATTTTGTATCAAAGCTTTAGAGTTCAGGCCCTTATATTTTTTGTGTACTCCCTCAATCCCTATAAATATGGGATGCGTACTAGAGTTAGAGAGAACTTTACAATTCATCTTATACTCTCTATTTCTTCTCTATATTTCATGAAATCATAATTGAGCCAACCAAAGTATATTTAGATCTTGTGTTCTTAATTCTTACATTACTCTAATCTCGTAATTCATACTCGATTTAATCATAACTACATTTGGTATCAGGGCAGGATTCATTTTGCTTTGATTTGATTTTCATTTATTTTCAAAAGGTTTTGAGTCTCGTTCTAGATTCAAAATATTCTGCTCTTTTGATTATGAAAATCATCACATATCATTTGTTTTGATTTGACTTTGCTAATGATTTGTTAGATCGAGTTTTGTGTATCTGGTTTTGGAAAGTTTGTCAATAAAATTTCAATTTTGATTCTTCTCATAAATTTCTTCCGTACATCAATGGTCACCTTTAACATGAACACCATGACTTCATACTCTCATCTTCTTGGCTTATACCAAAATTCCTATGTTAATTCCTAAGTTCTACGATCAATAGGTGGATCATATCGAGGACTATTTGAATGGATTAGATGATGGTATCTGGAATAAGCATTTTTGGTGATGTTCATCCTCTTACTGTAGTTTAAAATATTTGGACTTCTTCCAATAATAAAAATGTTGTTGAAAAGGATAAGAAATTGCTGAAAAATGAAAAGAAATGTATGTGTGAACTCCATGGTGCTCTTCCATGAGTTGTATACAATTATGTGTGCAACTATAAAACTTCTATAGAGAATTGGGATACTCTGAAAGGGAAGTATCATGGAAGCGAGAACACAAAGATCAGTTCAATCAAACAATGTATGTTGGAGTTGGGAGAGTTTAAGCAGAAGGAAGGAGAATCCATTGAGCAATACTATGACCGTTTGAATGAACTCATATTCAAGTTTAACAAGTTTGGAGTTACAAGGTCTACAATGGAGTTCAATTTGACATTCATCATGGGACTTCGCAAAGAATGGAGAAATCTCAGCCTTATGATAAAGACACAACAAAGTTTCGACTATTTTTCACTAAATGATATCTACAATGTGCTAAAAGAACATGAATCTGAAGTGAATAAGATTGTTGAGGAAGCAAGAATCAGTTTGGGTGGTCCTTTGGCTCTTATGTCGAAGGTTGCTAGTAGAGAGGTGGAAAAAGAAGTTGCTGAGTAGGAGAAGTCAGATGATGAAGGATTAATTGTTAATTTTGATGACAAGGCAGTGGCTGTTTATTCGAATAATAGAGTAAAGAAATTTTTCAAAAATCTATTTAATGTGAAGCCAATATGAGGTGAAATGAAACGAAATTACTCGAGAAAGTCTGTTACTAAGGAAAACAAAGTGGAAAAGAAGGAAGTTAAGGTTGAAGATGCGAAGGTGGAGAAAAAGCTGAAAGATGAATTTGGAGCGAATCACAGGTCTAGTGATTGCATGTTGTGAAAGAGAGATGAAAAGAAGAATAGGGTCAAAGATGAAGCCTATTGTGTGGAAAGGTTGGAGCAGGTATGAGCAAATACAAATGGGATGTCTCTAGTGGCAAAAGGCATAGATGATGAAGAAGGAACCTACCAAACTTGGTCATTAGGTTATGATGATTAAGAAATGTGAAACCCTACACACGGGGCAATGTTCACAATGCAGGAGGAAGAGGATGAAGAGAAGGTAATCGGGAGGTGCTTTATTTCGACCTCTACTCATAAATCACCCATGACTTCAAAGGTACGCCCTCTTTTACAATCTTTTAATATTCCCTCTAGTGCTTATGATTCGATTTTATCTGAGTTTGATGGAGCAATTACTTATTTTAATGATTTCCTTATATCTGCTAGTAATCATTCTAAAAAGTAAAGTTCTCAACTTCAAGAAACTCGGATAATTTTTGAATCAAAGAACACAAGATAGAACACTTATATTTGCAAATTAGAAATATTATGTGTGATAGAGATTATCTGAGTTTTGAGGTTAAAATATTGCTGAAACAATGAAATAACTATTGTAATTCCGAGAAACGGTTATATGGAAAATTGACTGCTTTGCATCATTCATCTGATATTATTAAAGAACAGCATAGGAAAATTTTGCCTTCTTTAGCTTTCAAAAGGGAAAAGATTGATTCAACTTCCTATGATGGTGAAATGCATATATATGAGTTTGATAAGGTTCCAGATAATAGATATGCATATGGTATTTTTAGAATTGATGAATATTTAGATGTAAATGATCTTGTGTATATTGTGAATGAGACACTGACCAAAAAACAAACAAATAAATTTTTTGAAAAGAACCAAAAATTCGACATTTAACTCTCAAAACAGTTTTGCTGATATTGAATATGATTATGATGATATGAGTGAAATTGAGGCAGAGGAAGTGGTTGATTGTTCTCAGTTATCTGTCATTAATGTCACTTCTATAGCAAAGGGTAAAGAAAATGTAATGATTCTTTGGTTAAAATTGACATTGACAAACCATCAACTACAAAAGTTTACTGATGGAATCGCTGATTTCAGGCAACTCGCCGAGTCGGCGGCGTGGACAACAAAAATTCACCTTTTTGATCCTTTGGCAGTTCACTTTTGCATCTATTCAACTAGAAAAATGACCTTGCTCTGATGCCACTGATGGGTTATGAGGATAACATCAATCATATGGTGTTCATGCAACCCTAATTGCTTTGATCTAGGTTTTTCTAAGTTAACATACAACATTGAATACCAAAGCAATAAACCCTAATTGACAAGCATAAAAATCTGAAATTGACATATGATTTGGGTTAGAATCATTACCTTGATTGTTATGTAGCATTAACAATCACAAACATCCTTGATCTTGACTTCTGAAAGCTTAGTGCCTCAAATGTTACATCTCTAATGGAGTCATAAACACCACTAGCAACAAGACGAATTAGGAGAGGGAGCAGGAGGAACCAAAAACGTCTAGGTTTCTCTTAGAAGTGATAGCCCCGTTTTTTGGAGCCTTAGGGTCCGTATATAGTTGTGGCTATTAGTGTTTTCAACTTGGACACCCTAATCCAGCTGCTTAGGCCGTAAGCAGCCCAAAGATCCTTCTAGAAGGCCCCTTTGGACGATTTCTATATGGACTCTCATATAGAATTCGTCCATTGCTTCCTTATGGATCTCAAGCCCAACTCTATAACTATCCTATAATTACAATATCAGTCCCCATGATTTAATTAATCTCTTTTGACCACAAAATTAATTATAAATTAATTCTTGATCAATATTAATTAAAAAATATGATTTCTCTTTTAATATATTATTTATACAATATATTAATAAATCATAATTAGTCCTCGTTCTCCTTAATTCATCCTATCAGTTGCTATGGTGAAGGTAACCCAAAAGGACCATGCTCACAATCGGGTCAAGTACATACCCAAATATTTATGGGCTTAGACACCTAATATAACAACTATCTCAGATCCGGCCTTTCTCTTACGATCAAACTTTTTGACCTTGGCTAATTTCTCTCTCTTAGGAGAAGAAATCATTTCTAGACTATCAACGTTGTCATTACCAATCTCCATGGGACTTTGGGTGGTAGATCTTCCAGACGAATTTGCTTGCCTAGTGTTCCAAAGCATTGATTCTTCATCAACAATTAGCAAATATGTTAGATCTATGAGGGTCACGTCGTAATATGTCATATAGTAGTCCTTAACAAATTAACTATATAACTCGGGAAGTGACTGAAGAATGCAGTCAACAACTAGCTGCTTTGGAAAACAACACCCCAACTTCATCTTAAGGACGTGTGCACACATAGACTTTCCATCTTGGTGTTTGCATGCCAATAGGGCTTGAGTGACCTTGAACTTTTCAAGTAGACAAAAATGTGGGTCAGGGAGAATCTCTGGAGGAGGTGCAGGAAGTTAAGTATGATTTCTAGTTCCACCATTACACGAGGAAAGGAATGACCTTTCACCTTGATCGACATGTGGAAGATTATCTTCAAAGAGGAGAATTTTTCTAAAGGATTGAGGAAAACCATAATTGTCAGAACTAGACATCTATAAAGGGAGAAATTCAAGTTAGTTGATTTAATCATGAATATAACACCCAAATGAAATATTAAGGCTAGGACCCAACACAATAATTTAAAATGAATTAGGTTTTAAATGAAATTCCTAGATCTTTTGAGATTCATTGAACTATTCAATGGCATATTTAATCTTGATTATGCCCTTCAAGTTTGTGATTGGGATATTGAGGATTACAAACAAGGTGTCCATAACCATGCAAATTAGCTTGGTACTCTCGATTTCATTTATCATCTAATCAATGTTCCGGTTAACCACACACGCTCCATTGATCAACGATAGTTCACTAGCTACCCATTGCCATCCATCATTAGTCCCTAATTAGTGTTTCAATTAACCACACACGCTCCACTAACGACCAATGAGGTGCAATGTGCAATTTCATGAGTTAGCATCAAATTCACATTTTCCTAAAGTTACTTAGATTAGGAATTTATAAAAGGTTTTAGTTACTTTGTATGTTCATTATACTTATTAATGAGAGTTTAATGACCTATCCTACCCGTTCGGCTAACGACTTTCCACTAATCAAGAGTGCGGTGGGTAAGAGCGGATACCCGATGGCGGTCATTTGACATGCGGCTTCCTTAAGCACCCCTTATAGACCAGCTTCGTGAATGAGGCCTACTAACAGTAAGACTGACCTTTTTCTTATACATATATAAAATAAAACTTTTAATCTTATATAGTATAAAGGTGTATTTTAAACTTTTAAAATACTAGGTGGTTTAATCCTTTAATAAATTAAACTTTTAATTCAATTAAATTTAAACCATACTATGGATTTATCAATTCTCTTTTAATTAAACACTTAATTAATCTTTTTAATAAAATCCATTAGCTTGCATTTTAAACTATTCAAAATACCAAGGTTCTAAATTTAGGATTTCAAAATTAAAGCTATTTAATAAAATCTTAAAATACAAAACCAAAGGGTGCACTTTTCAATGTTTTTTCAAAATACTAGGTTAAATTAAAAATAACATTATCTTTATCCAAATTTAACCAAATCCTTTAATTTTGATAAGGATATCATGTTACTAATCAGAAGAATTGATTGTAGGCAAGAATAACGAGTTATGGTAATTATCCAATTCAAAATCTGATCTGAAAATCGAAATTTTAGGCGATAGAGGAGTCAACTCGTCGAGTATCCAAATGAACTCATTGATTTTTATATGCAACTCGTCAAGTTTACTGATCAGACAACAATATTCGATTTTCTTGTTCTTTGGATAATTCACTATTGCATTAATTCAATTGAAAACATCTTAGTCTCTGATAACACTGATGGGTTTTGAACATATCTACATTCCTATGTGAACATGCAACCCTAATTGCTTTGGATTTAAGTTTTCTCTATTGAACATACAAATATGAATACCAAAAATAGTAACCCTAGATCGAGCATATACAATTCGAAATTCATATATAATATTAGGGTTTGATCATTACCTCACTTGTTATCTAGTAATGACAAGAACTACATTGACTATTGCAAGCTTAGTGCCCCAAGTTTTGCACCTCTAATGGAGTCACAAACACCCAATGCAACAAGGATGAGTAGGATAGATGAGGAAATCAGCCAGAGTTCTCTTAGAAAGGTATAAAGACAAAACTCCTTAGGTTAAGGGGGTTTATATAGTTGAGGATTGCTAGGGTTTTCAGGTCAAAACCCTAATTTCCTTTCTTAGGCCTTAAGCAGTCTATAGACCTCCACAATAGAAGCCTTGGACGAATTCTATAGGGCCTCCTATAGATTTCGTCCAGTCCTCCCATAGGTGCCCACCAACCCAAATTTGCAACTACCAATGATTTGCAAAACAGTCCCTCCATTATTAATCAATTCCTTTGATCACAAAATTAATATTAAATTAATTTCCAAATAATATACTCCCTTCGTCCCATATTAATAGTCCATGTTTCCTTTTTGGTTTGTCCCAAAATAATTGCCTACTTCAAAAAATAAATGTCTTTTACCATAATACCCCTCATTATTAGTTAAATTACCATAAAATTAAATGCAACTACCATAGAATTAAATGCAACATAAGGGTAAGACTGTCATTTAATTTAATAAAGTTAATGGTAATTAATGTTTTCTTGAACTGTGTGTTTTTTGTCTGTGGACTATTATTTTGGGACGGAGGGAGTATTAATTTTATAATATATTAATAAAATCATTCTGAGTACCAATTTATTATTCATATAATAAATATTACTCTCTCTCTCTCCACTAGTCATCCTGTCAAGTTGCATGAGTGAAGGCAACCTAAAAGGACCATGCTATAAATCAAATCAACTACATACCAAATATAGTTTTTGGCTTAGACACCTAATCTAATAGCATCCATACTTATACTTGAGGTATCAAACCTAAACCCCTAATGGGACAAGCCGATTGGCTATAGGCCCATGAATGGTGACAACCAATCACAAACTTCCATGCAGTAGATTCTAAAACATTCTTCCATGGAATACAACACATGTGTATCAGCAAGGTGCATTATGGAGCACCTTGTTCCATAGTGGAGCATCATGATGTATAGATGGCGCATTATGTACATTAATAGCCTAACATCCATCATGGTGGCAGAACATGGTGTATTCCTTGAGCATCACCAACTTTTGAGCATCATAGAGGACTTCGTGACTCATCAGGGATGTCATGGCTCATCAAGGAACAAAGATGGTGCAACACCTTCAATTTGGAGCAACACGCACCCAATTGGCGCAACTTCTCTTCTATATGGCATAACTTCTCTTCCTCATGGTGCAACATCTACTATATGACACAATATCTCATCAATGTGGCACAACACCCAATCTCTTAGTGCCACTTCAAATATGATGGCGCAAGATGCTATAATTTGGCACAAGATCCCTAAGGATGGCACAACTTCTATCTTCACGGCGCAACATGTTGCTCCGTATTGTTTTAAGTTGTTCCAAGTGCTCCAAGTTGTCTATGTTTCTAAAAGTTACTCGTTACCTACTTTTGGAAGATCCATTCATTTATCGCTTAATCAGTTCCTTTATCTGATGGTCTATTTCCTTTTCAGATGATTCCTTCCTTTGTCACATGCTCCATGAACCTCAAGTGCTCCAATGAACTAAATTTCTACGTGAGAATGCTCCAAATGCTCAAGTCACATTTAAAAGAAAGCTCATTCCTTCAAAATAAGACTATTACACTAGTTAAAAGCCCCATAGGGAAAAATATTTTATATTCCTTTTTTTTTCACAAATTCCCTCATTTTCAGCAACAACCTTGCTCTCCCTTACCCTCTCAACTTTAAAACTAACTTCTTACTCACCATTTAACTTCTTCAATGATTTTTCCCACGCCTCCAAATCCCATGAAGCAATGTCAATGTCTTCCAACTTGTTACACATCTTCAGTATTTCCTCCAAAATGGCTTCAGCAGTAAGCCTGTCAAAGATAGAATCAAATCATTAAATGCTATCAGGAACCAAGTGTAACACCCGAAATCAGAAAGGTCAAGAAAGGAAAGGAAAAACCCTAAGTTATAGAGGGTTGACTCGTCGAGTCCAGGGAGGAACCCGGCGAGTCAGAGCGGGATCCGGGTGTAAAGCAAGTAACTGACTCGGCGAGTCGGCAAGTGGACTCGGCGAGTCAGGTCTGGGTTGGGAAACCCTAATTTCGGGACTTGGTACCCTATTTAAGCATCTTAAGCTCTTTCCTAGGGGTCATTTGCGGCCCTATAGTCCAGAACCAGAAACCCTAAACCTCCTATATTGCTCAACCACGTTTTCTTGCCAATTTTGGGTGATTTGAAGGAAGAAGGAAGAAGGCACTCATTGGGGATTCAAGATTTGGCAATAGATCCAGAGTTTGTGGGGTCTTCTAGAGCATTTGAGGTAATGAATCATTACCTTCCCTCTTTTGTTTAATAGATCAACCTTGGCTATGTGATTTGGGGATTTTATGCCATGCTTAAGAACTATTTCGAGTTAGAAGCCTAGATCTGAAGTTGCTACTTTAGATCTGAGTGTATCTTGGCCTAGAAAGTCATAAAGCATCTGTTCTTGGATTGAGAGTGAAGCCTCTTTGTCTTAAACCCCAGTTTGAATTGTTTTAAGCCTAGATCTCTTGATCTACACGTAAAGTTTGCCACTTTACGTGGGGGATAGGCCTTAGAAGTATGGATCTATGAGTTGGAAGCCCTGTTTGGCTCGAAAAGCCCTTGCATGGATTGAGGACTGAATAGACTCGGCGAGTCCTTCGAGGGGACTCGGCGAGTAGTTTGAAGATGAGGAGGAACTCGACGAGTGGGATGAATAGCTCGTCGAGTCGGATGAAGTTAGGCATGAACTCGGCGTGTTGGATGAACAACTCGACGAGTTGGTTGAAGATTGCCTTGGACTCGGCGAGTCTATTCTGGGACTCGGCGAGTCAGGTTGTAAAACCCCAAACCGAGTTGAGACTCGAATCAGTGAGTTGGGTGGAGACTCAGCTAGTTGGACAGAACAGGACTTGGTAATCGTTGGACTCGGCGAGTCATGGTCTGACTCGGCGAGTCGGGTCGCGAATAGAAGAACCCTGAGCATATGAGCTCGGCGAGCCAGTAGGTAGACTCGGCGAGTAGGGTTGACCTGGAAGGTTGACTTTGACCAGGACTTTATCATTGGAAATAGTTGACCTAGTTGACCTTTGGAGGTCAGTTGGACTAAGTGATATATTGGCATTTGAAGCTCGAGGAGCTAGTGGAGCAGCAGTTCGGAGTCAGAGGTCAAGTAGCAGTCAAAAGGATTGCAGCATCAGTTCAGCAGTCTCAGGTGAGTTTCCTTCCAGTAGGAACGGGTCTAAGGCCACAATGCCGGCCCGCTCAGTTAGCCGTAGTTTTTGGACTTCGGTCCAATGCAGTAGTTAGTATGTTTGACGCATCCGTGGCTCAGACAGGATTTATGTGTTTATGCTAGTTGATATGTTATGCTATGCTGTGTTCAGTCAGTCAGCTTCGGACTTCGGTCCGATGGAGAGGACAAGGTCCCAGTTAGGCAGCTTCGGACTTCGATCCGATGGAGGGGACAAGGTCCCAGTTAGTCAGCTTCGGACTTCGGTCCGATGTAGGGGACAAGGTCCCAGTCAGTCAGCTTCGGACTTCGGTCCGATGTAGGGGACAAGGTCCCAGTCAGTCAGCTTCGGACTTCGGTCCGATGGAGTGGGCAAGGCCCAGTATGTGCTTTATATGTTATTTCATGGTATGTGTTAGATTGGGGGAGCTCACTAAGCTTCGTGCTTATGGTTTTCAGTTTTGGTTTCAGGTACTCAGTTTTCAAAAGTGGAGCTCGGGAAGATTGCAGTGCACACACCATAGTCATATAGCCTGGGAATGTTTGACTCTGGTAATGATATTATGTTTTGAATTAATACTCGAGAATTTATGTTATGATTTATGATACAGTTTTTATAATTATGATTTTAGTAATGTTTTTAAAGAAGTTTTTAGTCATGATTTTTGGGACGTTACAAGTTGGTATCAGAGCCTTGGTTTGAGGGATTCGGGCGCACTTCCGAGTGTGTCTGAACTCAAACTAAGGAAGTGATATAAAGTTTTCAAGAGAAAAACCATGGTTACAAAATAATTTTGAGAAAAGAAAACAATTTTAGAAAAAGTATAAAGAAAAGAGTCTTAGAAAAAGTAAAAAGATTTTGAACAGAGAAAAGGGTGTGGTGCATGCAATCAGCCAAGCTCAAGTAAGTACTCCCAATTTACCCATACAAGTTATGTTATGATTATCAGTATCAGTTTCAGTTTCAGTTTCAGTCTCAGCTTCAGTAGAATAGCATGCTAGAATAGGACTAAGGATCTAGGATGATGCCTTATGTGCCTGTTTTATGTGTTTCAGCTTGATAAGAATTTCATGCTAGTATTGAGTAGACAGTAGTAGGATAACTTGTGTAGGTTATGCCTGATAGTATGAGCTTAGCATTGTATGCTAGTGTAGTTTTTCGTTATGAGAATAGATTTGCTTGAGTATGTTTCCTTTATCCGAATGCTGCTTGCTTTGTGCTTTGTGGGACTCTGAGTGATGGGAGTTAGCCATTAGGTGAATACGTCACATCACATGTGATCAGGGTTGAATAATCTCAGAGTGCTGGATTTGGCCCTATTGCGCAGCTCTTGTCTGAGTCCAACCGTTGTAGGGACGAGTCTTTTACTTGAAGGATTATCTAAGCCTCGTCACATGTGATGGTATTCAGGTGGTGGCTAATTGGCATTACAATGAGGCCTTCAGCAGCTGAGGACTGTTTGGGTAGAATCAGAGGTTCCCTAGGGCAAGCCTAGGATGAGAGTAGCAGAGACCAGTAGAAGAGTAAAGGGGACTTGGTGGAGTTGAGGTAACTCTTGAGGAAAGTACGGATAGATGTGGAAGGTAGTATGGGCCCGTACTACTGAAAGCAGAGGATCCGTACTCGATTCAAGAGGGGCCAAGGCAAAAACCAGGGAACTAGTAGAGTGTGTGAGAGATCCCTCGGCAGTAGTGTGTAAATTGATCAAGAGTTGTTATATTTTCAGCATGGTGACATTGCGCGAGCTACCAGTTAGCAGTTCAGGCGTCGAGGAGGGATCTGGCTCGGGCTTTGGAGCCGGGCCGCTTGATGATCAGATGAGGGATTTCATTTCGGCAGAGATTATGTGCAACATCATTAATCAGACTCCTGTGATTTTTGGTTCGGTTAGAGAGGTCATTGTGGAGCTCATGGACAGTCATCTTGAGGCCTTTAAGGCCGAGATAGTTGCAGGACAGATTGGGGCTCGTCTAGATTCCGATTCTTATGGAGTTCGGGGATCCATCAGGGAGAGGGATCCCATTTCTAGTTTTTGCCATCGGGGGACAGGAGTGAATGGGACATCCTGTCTCCAAGAGAGACCTCTGTATGATTGGATAGTTGAGGAAGTTTTGCGAGCCATTCGCGAGGATCTGCCCGACATGGTCGTGACGATCACTGACAGATTGATAGCGAGACTCCAGGTTTAGACAGTTGTTGTTCAGCCGGCGGGCGTTGCCGTTGGGCTAACGCAGGAGCGAGAGTTGGGAAGGGAGTTAGAAAGGAAGAGGAAAATGGATAAGACTCAGGTAGCCACAGGTTCGGGTAAGAGGCCCAAGGGTCTGGATTTGAGGACGAGGAACTATCAGAGCCACAGTCGATGCGGGAAGTGCGGGAAGGACGCATATGGGTGTGTGTAGGCGTAGAAGTGGTGGCGATGTTGGGTGTTTCAAGTGCGGCCAGATTGCTCATTTTAGTAGAGACTGTGTTGTTACCATCACCCAGGGACTTGATCCGCTATGTTTCCATTGCAGTCAGAGGGGCCACAAGAAGGCCCACTGTCCGAGTTTGTATTCAGCAGGGCAGGTGCTAGCTCCTGCCCTTGGGACTTCAAGTACCGCCAGCGGTTGTCGTGGCCGGTCAAGGGCGCCTAGGGCTCGGAGCCGAGTTTTCCGGTAGATTTCAGCAGGGATTCGAGCAGCACTGAGTAATGGAGGTATGTAAATTTTGTTTTTCTGTCAGCTTATGTTATGATTGTACTGTTATGGTTCTGCATCAATTGTGGTATAAGTGTTGTGTTATGGAGTGGCTTGCTTGTGATTATGTTATATGCCATTTGCATACCTCAGATAATTGGTTGGTAGTTAGGGGATGTGCTCTTATGGAGAAGATTTCAGAGGATGCAGTAACTGTAGCATGGTTGGGAGAGATTTGGTACGTTTCGCTAATTCGGAGTCGTTAATGATTGGGATGGATTGGTTAAATTCCTACCTGGCGGGCTTGGGTTCCCCAGTAGATGTTTTGGAATGGTAGTAAAGATTGGGATCTCTTTTGAGTGTGAAGCAGCAAGGGGTAAGCAGGATCGAAGTGGGGGAGAACCCTCCGGGTATACATGGATAAGAGTCACGTAGACCCAGAATGAGTGCGCGGCCTCTGCGAAAAAATGGTAGTAGTACAGTGATGGATGGATTGAGAAGTTCAGAATTGGGAGTTCGAGAACTTTTCCCAGCAGTTAGTTCATGTAATCGAGATGGTTAGAAGCTGGTTGGGAATCCAGGATTGGAGGACCACCTGTCGGACTCAAGTGAGTCGGAATGAGGATCCTGAGAACGGTTAACAAGAGATGTTTTTGTATTAGTAGCCAGTGTCTGAGGCAGCATGCAGGTTGTGTAGATTTAGGAGTTGGGAGGTTGGAAACTTCCTAACAATAGCTTCTTGTATCCGGATTAGTAGACGGTTGGTTTGGGAACCAAGCCGAAGAATTCCTCGACGAATCGCTAAGAATATCAAGGATATAAGATGTTGAGGTTGATGCAGTATTCGAAGACTGAGGGCTGGTTTTGAGTAATCAGGATGAGGAATCACTAGCAGGTCTAGGGATAGTCAGGATGTCCTTGGGATAGTAGTAGAGTGTTGTAAGTCTGCGGGGGTAGCCGTAGCATTCACTAGCAGTTAGATAGTAGTAGAGTGTTGTAAGTCTGCGGGGGTAGCCGTAGCATTCACTAGCAGTTAGATAGTAGTAGAGTGTTGTAAGTCTGCGGGGGTAGCCGTAGCATTCACTAGCAGTTAGAAAGTAGTAGAGTGTTGTAAGTCTGCGGGGGTAGCCGTAGCATCCACTAGCAGTCAGATAGTAGTAGTAGTGTTGTAAGTCTGCGGGGGTAGCCGTAGCATTCATTAGCAGCCAGATAGTATTGGAGAGTTGTGAGTCAGCGGGTGTAGTCGTGGCTTTTATCAGATTGGTAGGCAGCATGAGCGTGTGGTTGGACGCGGGAAAGCAGTAATTCCCACCCGTTCGGGTGCAGCAGTGAGGTTATGGGAATCCACGGGTTAGAATTCGGATTCCCCAAATGGTTCAGTTATGGCTAAGTCAGCAATTTGGCTATAAGATTGTTACATCAGTCGTGAGATCAGAGTAGCAGTAGACCGATGGGGTTCGGGTACGTTAAGGGCTACCGTCAGTCTGGGAGCCGCCATGTTGTTAGTCGTGGAATTGATAATGTCAGGATGTGGCGTATGGGTCCGATCGGTGGATCGAGAGGTTGTTAGAGCATCAGTGACATGATAACTAGTGGAAACTAGTTCCAGAGAAAGATTTCGTTCAGAAGTCATGGGAGCGACTAAGTAAGGAGTCCTTTGACTCCACAGTTGAGTTGGAACTCAATGTTTCAGTCAGTTCAGTGCATCAGGTAGTTCAGTGCTTCGGTCAGTTCAGTGTTTCAGGCATGTTCAGTATTGCCGGCAGATCAGCGTTTGGATAGTTTCAGGATTTGGACAGTATTAGTAATTGTGTTGGAATGCAAGTGCTGGCGGTATAGTTGGTTGATTAGAATATGGCGAGTCCTCTCAGCAGGATCAGTTGAGCCCTCCTGCCAAGTATAAGTGATCTGTAAGGATAGCTAGGCAGGTAGCTTTTCTTTCAGGATGGAAGGCTCGAGTTAGTAGTCATATGAGAGATAAGTAGGCTAGTTCCAGCAGCATCGATTCAGTATGGATGGCATAATGGATAGAACAATTATAGATAGTCGATGTATCTTCCGGAGTCGCTGGGAGCGACTAGGAGATTGAGATGGAGTGTAGTGACCGGTGGGAGTCCGGTAACTCAGATATCGGCAGATTAGTTATACCAAGGTAGTCTCAGTGCATCCGGTAGGCGGATGAGGGGCAACAGAATTTTCAGTCGGAGGAAGTAACGATGAGGAAATTATGAAAAAGAGAAGGATTCAGTATGTACCAGCAGTAATGACCAGCATTGTGAGTGGCTAGAGTGATGGACAAAAGGATGTTAGTTTTCCCAGACAGAGAGCTAGAGGCAGTTCGCAGGGAAGTTCGCCATAACAAACTTCGAGGACGGAGTTTAGTTTAAGTGGGGGAGAGTTGTAACACCCGAAATCAGAAAGGTCAAGAAAGGAAAGGAAAAACCCTAAGTTATAGAGGGTTGACTCGTCGCGTCCAGGGAGGAACTCGGCGAGTCGGAGCGGGATCCGGGTGTAAAGCAAGTAACCGACTCGGCGAGTCAGCAAGTGGACTCGGCGAGTCAGGTCTGGGTTGGGAAACCCTAATTTCAGGACTTGGTACCCTATTTAAGCATCTTAATCTCTTTCCTAGGGGTCATTTGCAGCCCTATAGTCTAGAACCAGAAACCCTAAACCTCCTTTGTTGCTCAACCAAGTTTTCTTGCCAATGTTGGGTGATTTGAAGGAAGAAGGAAGAAGACACTCATTGGGGATTCAAGATTTGGCAGTAGATCCAGAGTTTGTGGGGCTTCCAGAGCATTTGAGGTAATGAATCGTTACCTTCCCTCTTTTGTTTAATAGATCAACCTTGGCTATGTGATTTGGGGATTTTATGCCATGCTTAAGACCTATTTCGAGTTAGAAGCCTAGATCTGAAGTTGCTACTTCAGATCTGAGTGTATCTTGGCCTAGAAAGTCATAAAGCATCTGTTCTTGGATTGATAGTGAAGCCTCTTTGTCTTAAACCCTAGTTTCAGTTGTTTTAAGCCTAGATCTCTTGATCTACACGTAAAGTTTGCCACTTTACGTGGGGGATAGGCCTTAGAAGTATGGATCTATGAGTTGGAAGCCCTGTTTAGCTCGAGAAGCCCCTGCATGGATTGAGGACTGAATAGACTCGGCGAGTCCTTCGAGGGGACTCGGTGAGTAGTTTGAAGATGAGGAGGAACTCGACGAGTGGGATGAACAGCTCGTCGAGTCGGATGAAGTTAGGCATGAACTCGGCGAGTTGGATGAACAACTCGACGAGTTGGTTGAAGATTGCCTTGGACTCGGCGAGTCTATTCTGGGACTCGGCGAGTCAGGTTGTGAAACCCCAAACCCTTCGAGTTGAGACTCGAATCAGTGAGTTGGGTGGAGACTCAGCTAGTTGGACAGAACAGGACTTGGTAATCGTTGGAATCGGCGAGTCATGGTCTGACTCGGCGAGTCGGGTCGCGAATAGAAGGACCCTGTGCATATGAGCTCGGTGAGTCAGTAGGTAGACTCGGCGAGTAGGGTTGACCTGGAAGGTTGACTTTGACCAGGACTTTATCATTGGAAATAGTTGACCTAGTTGACATTTGGAGGTCAGTTGGACTAAGTGATATATTGGCATTTGAAGCTCGAGGAGCTAGTGGAGCAGCGGTTCGGAGTCAGAGGTCAAGTAGCAGTCAAAAGGATTGCAGCATCAGTTCAGCAGTCTCAGGTGAGTTTCCTTCCAGTAGGAACGGGTCTAAGGCCACAATGCCGACCCGCTCAGTTAGCCGTAGTTTCTGGACTTCGGTCCAATGCAGTAGTTAGTATGTTTGACGCATCCGTGGCTCAGACAGGATTTATGTGTTTATGCTAGTTGATATGTTATGCTATGCTGTGTTCAGTCAGTCAGCTTCGGACTTCGGTCCGATGGAGGGGACAAGGTCCCAGTTAGGCAGCTTCAGACTTCGGTCCGATGGAGGGGACAAGGTCCCAGTTAGTCAGCTTCGGACTTCGGTCCGATGGAGGGGACAAGGTCCCAGTGAGTCAGCTTCGGACTTCGGTCCGATGTAGGGGACAAGGTCCCAGTCAGTCAGCTTCGGACTTCGGTCCGATGTAGGGGACAAGGTCCCAGTCAGTCAGCTTCGGACTTCGGTCCGATGGAGTGGGCAAGGCCCAGTATGTGCTTTATATGTTATTGCATGGTATGTGTTAGATTGGGGTAGCTCACTAAGCTTCGTGCTTACGGTTTTCAGTTTTGGTTTCAGGTACTCAGTTTTCAAAAGAGGAGCTCGGGAAGATTGCAGTGCACACACCATAGTCATATAGCCTGGGAATGTTTGACTCTGATAATGATATTATGTTTTGAATTAATACTCGAGAATTTATGTTATGACTTATGATACAGTTTTTATAATTATTATTTTAGTAATGTTTTTAAAGAAATTTTTAGTCATGATTTTTGGGACGTTACACCAAGATAATCTCATAATAAGATTGAAGGTTTTACTGGTTGACATGTTGGAATCTGAAAAATAGAAGATGGTTTTTCCTTAACAAACCAAAAAAATATCTTCTTAGAAGATTGTTACAAAACACTAGTCAGTGTTATCTCATCAAAGTAAAATTCATAAGTGAAAAATAGTCATACCCGAACAAATCCAATCGATGGGCAAGGTATCCCCATCAAGCATAGATTTCTTATTAACAATGAAATATTTTATTTTCCATTAAACATTATGAAAAATGTGTTGATGACCATATGATTCTTCCTGGGCTTTATTTTGAGGATGATGCGTGCAAAACAAAAAGTCCTAAGATTCTAAATATTAGCAATCTCGGGTAGACCAAGATAAAGATTATTGGTATTATTACGATGGTTGATCCAAAACAAAATACGCCATAAAATTGGCATAATTTGGGCATAATCAAAGTGAGTTACTTCGAAAAATTCAGATATCAAAGTTGGGAATGTACAAGAAATTCCAATCTAAAAAGGAAGATAATAAAAATAAATCCATATTGGCGATATAAAATTAGGCTTCAAATTTGCATTAAAAGGCTTGAAAATTGTTTCTAAAGGGAATTTTTCTTTGGAATCAAAAAAACTTTGGTTTTTTTGTTTGAAAATTAGTAACTCCCTTCTAACTTTGGAAAAGAATACATAAATCGATAAAATCCTGAAAGATGAATAATTTATTATCAACTTTGGAGATAACAATGGACTTATACATAACTTTGAATGAAAAATGAAAAGAAGAAATCTTACCCATAAAATTAGCGTATCATAAGAAAATGAAAGATTACAGGATCTATTTGTAAGAAAGAATATACCTAATCAGTGGGCTGAAACTCAAATTTCCTAGTAAATTGAACAGTTAGTTCATCACTTTAGCACATAACGGATAAATTATTTGGAACTAAGAATTCGAGAAACCTCCAGTCATCCTGGATCCCCATGAATTTTTAACTTCCTAATTATATCTTTAACTTGTACTAAAACCACAAGCGAGCCCAAGATCTTGGATTTCCTCAATATATTGTATTGCCATTTGGTATCTTATGAAATCTTATGCAGGAATGAATGCTCAATGAAAAAGAAATAGACCAAGTCGAACCACACGTGATCAATGCTTCATAAACATTGACTACCCTCATGAAATCCAAGTCAAGAAAATATCAAAGAGAATCCCAAGAATTTCAGTATCATAGTTATTATTGTTATCTATATATAGACTAGTTGATTTATTCCGAAATAACAACACACTTCCACTACTACTTATTCTCTAATTCTCTCGACACTTGACAAAATTCACTTCATTTCTAAGATCATCTAGCACTTATAACTTTATTTCAATTTAATATAAGTTCTAAAGCATGTGATTTCATCCCCTCCTGATGTTTTATTTCGGAGAACCAAAAGAATCAAGTGCTTTTAATGTAACCCACTATGTTCTTGCATTTTCCTTATTTACTTGTTCTTGTTTGATCAAAATACGTCATTTCATTTATCCATTTTCCTATTCATCTGCTTACATTGCTAAAATTGCAAATGTATCTTCTGGTATGTTAGTATATTTTCTTATTATCTTAAACACTATTTTGTCCAATAATACACTTACATATATTATGAGATATTACATTGTAACGAAACACTTTCATGAGCATCGTAGTTTTCTATCTAGGATCTAGGCCACGACCATGTTCTTCAACACATTTCAATATCTTAAGCACTTCACCTTTATTTACCTTATTTACAACATCACACTGAACTTATAAATTTGGGTACATAATTATTTTGTTAATTTTTGACTAAAACACCAATGTCATAACTAATTGGTGTAACATTTTTTATAATATCAAATTCCATTTTAGGTTGCCCTCAACATAAAGAATAGATAGAAATGATTTTAGGAGACTGAGTAAATGGTTTATTAATTTTAGTAAATGATTACTAAATTGGTTAACAACTAGCTGAAATGAATTAGATTTAATTTGAAATTAATTTACGATTAATTTGAGGTACAAGTACTAAATCATAATTGTTCAAAAGATAAACAAAAAGCTATTTGGTAACCCCTTGGAGTAGATGGTTTGCGAAGCTTTCTTAGAGGTTTCGAGAATTATTCAATTCAACAGATGAGGCAATGATTTAAATATGGATTAAATCCTTATATTTAATTGATTTAAATCAATGAAATATTTTCACCTACTTAACTATATAAAGGGACCTTGAAGAGCTTAAAATTCCGCCCATACAGTCCTCATGTAAGGCTACAAACTATAATCCCCCCTCTCACTCTCTTTCTCGAGCCTCTCTCCTATAGTTTCTTGTGTTCTTGGATTTTGGGTGTGAAACATTAGAGGCACTCTCTTGTTGGGTTTTTATCCAAAAATATTTTAAAATAAATAGTCAAAAGTACAAGTTTAGCAAAAAATGCATTTTTATTTTTGAATAAACTAAAACCTTTTTAACCCACCAAGGATCATTTTGCAAGACTTAGAAAGATTATAAGTCCATAGAAAATTATGTATTACAATCTTTGTACACTTTGCTCAACTTGTTACTATGTTACTTTTAAGCTATTAAAGACATCTCCAAATAAGTCTTAGAGAAAGAAAGTTAATAGTCTTCATTCCATGCACCATTTACAAGAAACGAATAAGGGAGAGAGGAACTTTAAATTCTAAGTATGACAACCCATTGGGAGCGCCTTCCTCTCAGTTTTGGATCATCAAAAGAGGAAGAACAACTAGTGAAATAACTCACTCCAAAACACTAGCAAGTCTCTATTTTAGGTATCATATGGTGTAGACAAAAGGTAACACTACAAAGAAAATGGATTAACGTTTTCTTTCAAGTATGGGAAATGTGTTAAACAATTTTAAAAGCAATCTAACCCCACACCTCTACAAATTTGGTTATGTGGTCAAAACGCAAGAGTCATAGTTTGCTTCACTTAATCCCATAACTAGTTAGTTGATATGTAACCATTTGGTTAGTATAAGTGACCAAAATGTTGTAAACAACCTTAATATTCATACTATATGGTATTAAGTTAGTTTTTGTTCTCTTTTATTATTATTTCCTAGAAAAACAAATTCCGAGCATATTGGTAAATATATATTCATAAAATAATGTTTTCCAATTAAATACAAGTGTTGATATTTATTAATAATCAAAATTACACTAATAAATAATGAATTACTGGCAACTTTCTATAAGGTGTGACCCTATAGTATCATAAGTCATTTGCAATATCATTTATAAAAAGTCTTGGAGGGTTCCAGAATTTTTCCATACAACAGATAAGGCAGTGATTTGAATTTGGATCACTTCCTAAAATTTAATTTATTCAAATTAGTGTTATCCTGTCACCTCCAAAACTATATAAACTAGTCTATGGGAGCTTATAAATTTGTATATACACTCCTCCTGGAAGGATGCAAATTTTGATTACCATCTCTCTCTCTCTCTCATTCTCTTTCTTTCTCTCTCTCTCTCTCTCTCTATCTCTCTCTCTAGGCTCTCTCTTATAGTTTCTAGGGTTCTTGGCATTTGCGTGTGAAACATTTGAGGTCCTCTCTTTCTAGTACAAGTCTTCGAAGAAGCAACAAGTGATCAAGGAATCAATCATGTAGAAAGGCAAATCAGCTTTTTTGAGGTATGTATTCAAATCCTTCTCCTATAACATGATAATTTAGTTTTAAAAATACATTGCCATATCTAGTGTGTAGTTACATAGAAAACTCAATAGCTACGACCTATGTTTCTATGTAATCGGTTGACCGAGCTATGTTTAGAACAAATATTACACTTATCATTTCACCAACGGATAATCATTGTGCTGATTAAAGGGAAAAACCACTTTACATCTTAATTATACATTTTTGGATATATAAGATTTGTGACTTCGTGCTTTCTTTGGTATTTTGTCACAACAGATTGCATAAAGTTGGGAGTTGTTGTTCGGCCAAGCTTGTTTTGCTCATGGAATTCATGTTTCTATCTTTTCCCCGATTATTTCAGTTCTTTTATGTATGCCCCTTTTTTCCATATGAGATGAGGTGACTTTGTTTTGTACTTCCTATTTCTTTCTTTCTAGAGGGAATGTCTCATTTGGTGCCTTGGTTGACTTTCCTACCAAAAATGATTTTAGGCTCTTTGCTTCTATCTTATGCTTTCATTGGCTTCCTCACTTTTTGTTTTGATATCTAATGTTTCATATGCTATTGGTGTAAGGTCTTCTTCTACTTTATTTTTTCTATCATGGGTGGTACTATCCCTCATTTCGCTCGATTGCTCGCTACTCCATCTTGCTTTTATTTCAACGTCTTTGTGTTATCATGATTTTTGCTGGTTGTTAATTGCATTCCCCATGTGAATTATCTTATGGTAATCAAAACATATTGTTCGTGGATTTGGAGAGGCATTGTTTTTTCTCCATTTTACGTTCTTTTCCTGACATGATTTTTCCATGAGTGTTGGTCTTGTGTTTCTTTAGCGACGCACGACGATATCAAGATTATCAATTTCATTTTACTCACTGTGATCTTTTTCTATCTTCCCTACTTTCCTCTTTGTTGGGATTGTGCCAACCACTGAGATGGTGTGTAATTTAACTACTATGTATATTATAGACGCATTGATGATAACGAACCAAATCATACAGGTGCCATTACTGTCGTTGTGGTAATCTACTAGTGTTAACATCAAAGTGATTGTGCCTTTGGCCATATGTTGTAACCTACAAAACTTATTAAGTGTATCTTCGGTAGTTCCGTCTTCCTTTCCACTTGACTTAGGAGTTGTCTGTACAAGTGTTTATACATGATATCTATAGAAATATTGTTGTCTATGTATATGTTATTTACATACTTCTTCCATGTGAACCCCCAAACGACCATTGGTTCATCTTTGCGATTATTGTTGTTGTGGTAGTCTCATTCATATAATGAATATATGTCTTTGTCCTAATCCTGACTAACGTCTAGTTGTTCTGCTTGTCGAAAAATGAAAATTTCACTTTTCCATAACTTTAGGCTCTATATGTGAAATGTTCTTTAATTACTTAGAGCAGAGGCCTCTTATCAAATCACTCAATTGTCTGGCTTGCATTTTGTTTTAGAACTCTCTTCTCAGTATAAAAAATTCGATTATATCATGTCTTGTAGAGTCATGTAACTCACACTATTTTCTAGGTTCCATATTGTTTAATATATCTCCCTTTTTGTGCTATGTTGTTCTTCTTGCCTACGATTAATGTTCCCACTTCATTCTTTCCTCCGGTTCTTATCAATGGGTGTCACACCCCCGAATCAGACGGCGAAAACGTCTGGGGGCTTGGTGTGACTACATTTTTGTAGTATGATCACAGAGTATATAGTTGAAACGTAACATCATCATCATCAAAAATGTAATATTACAACATTCATTGTTTACATCGACTATTGTATTTCAATATTACGTGCCCAAAATAGTCAAACTATGATGAAACAAAATATAACAAGCTATCCATGAATTCTTTCTCCCCAACCTGCTAAATGGTTTCCTAAGAATACAAGTTAATTTGAAAAGGTCAACATAAAAATTTTAGTGAGTTCATAAGCATGTTTGAGTAAAAATGTTTTTTAGTACTTAGTAAACACCAGAAAATATGATATTTTCTGAAAAACAGTTTGAAATATTTGAAAAGTTTTTGTCTGATATTGTATTAATGCATGTGTGTTAATGTTTGTGACAATATAAAGAGAATAACCCCAAACAACCCGATGTTGTCTGCTTATGAGAATGTCAGAATCTCAACACCCGAGTTTGAATACCAGCACGAGTATATTACTGTGTTATCCAAAAGAAAAGATGATTTCCCGTAAATTTTATAACGTTAATTCCTCTAAGTGAGTCGTTATATCCATACTTGATATTACTAAATTGCCTGTCATGATCTTTTTCAGGCGTCGACTTGTTTCGGTGTATGTATTTAGGTTACAAGGTCTAATAAACATGTAAAAAGTATACAGGGTCTGTCGAGCATGTAAATGGGTCAGCAAAGCCCAATAAACATGTAAAGAGTATACAAGACCTATCAAGCATATAAATGGGTCACTAAGGCCCAATAAACATATAAAGAGTATAAAAGGTCCGTCGATCATGTAAATGGGTCAACAAGGCCCAATAAACATGTAAAGAGTATACATGGTCCGTCGAGCATTTAAATGGGTCAACAAGGCCAATAAACATGTAAAGAGTATACATGACCTATCAAGCATGTAAATGGGTCACTAAGGCCTAATAAACAAGAGAATTACGTAATTAGCCCGTTTGTTATTATATTGCTTGTTTTAGCTCAATTATTTACCAAAATGACATAAAAGGCCCACTATTTGTAAAAATGACATCCTTGGCCCATTGAACCGAAAATTTACAATTAAGGCCCATTTTTGGTAAAAAAAGATGTTTTAGGCCCATGGAGACTGAAAATTTACTTTTAAGGGATCATTTTGTATAAAATGACATTTTCAACCCACTTTTAATAGAAATAACATTTTCGGCCCAATTTTTAATAGAAAAGACATTTTCAGCCCATTTGACTGAATACTTATATTTTTGGCACATGTTTGTTTAAAATGACAATTTAATCTATAAAAAGTCAATAATTTCCTTTTTAGGCCCTTGAAAACCGTGAGTTTCTAAATAAGACCCATTTTTGTGAAAATTGACATATTTAGCCCACTAAAACCGTGAAGGCCCAAATAAAACCCCATTTTGGAAATTTGCACTTTTGGCCCCTTTAAAACCATGAATATCATAATGATCCATTTTGATTTAAAAATGACTCTTTTGGTCCTCTCATAACCGTGAGTTAACATAAGAACCTCACTTTTTGTTTATTTTGTCGAAATTGGCCCTCTTATGCAAAGTTCTTAGTCTTAAGTAAACTTTGATGTAGTTTTAAACCTTTTCATGCATAGTAAGTTCAAATAAGTGTTATGTTCTACAAATATCATCACATTTTAGTAGATCTTCAAGTTCATGGAGTTTATAACACATAATCACACATACATCATGAAAAAACACACAAAATCATGCATACACACATAGATCCACACAAAACAACTTGTATTCTTCCCCAAAACATAATAAAAACCGAAAATAGGGTTATGAAATCACATTGGTTTGATGATTTCAGTTTTTGATGGAGATTGAGAAGAATCTCGGCCCTAGCAAGCATCTTGACAGGATCTTGAAAATGATGGTGGTTCTAGAGCCTTATATACGAAAATAAGGTTGTAAGAACAAAGATGTTGCTCTAGACTTGAAACAAAATAATGGGGTTTAACGAAGACTTACCTAGTGTATGAAGCTTTGAAAGAAATTCCTTGAAGAACAAGCACCCACACAATTTTTAGAGAAGGGAAGTAATGGAGCTTCTTCAGAGTGGTTGAGAGAATTGGTGTTTGATTTGTGGGTGGAATAAAGATTATGGTGAGAGCTTCTTACCGCCAAGAATATTAGGAGAGGGAGAGAAGAGAGAGATATGACAAGATGTTGCATTGAAACATGAGGTTACCTAGATACATGTTGTGTTTAGTGCATGGAAGTCCATTATATAAAAATTAGGTGGTATTTAGTTTGTGAATTAACATCTCTTTATATATATATATATATATATATATATATATATATATATATATATATATATATATATATATATATATATATATAGCTGAAATGGGGGGGGGGAAGAAAAGAGAAAGAAGAGTTTGGGACTATATTGAACATATCCAAAAATTTAGGCCAAATATGAAGGTTCTCGGCCCATTGGGCCCTTATTATGGGTTTACGGACCAATTAAAATAAGAAGATAGGTTCACGGCCCATCATGGCCCATGATAACAAAATGAGTTATTTTAGGCCCAACATGGCCCAAATGTTATGGTTTGATGAATTTGGGTCCAATTAGAGCCCTAATCTGGTTCATTGGCCCAAAATCATCAAAGGAACGGTTTACTGGCCCATCCAATAAGAGGATCCTGGTCCATACTAAGTTTGAATCGGGATGCTTGGGTTACGAACCCACCGTTAAGTGTGTGTGTAATGAATGGAATTAGGTTTTGAACTTCACTCAGAAAATTTTTGGTTCAAATTGTTGATTTTGAATGAGCGTAGTGCATGACGTCAACTTAGATTGCAAGTTATACTAGAGTTGATCACACGGATACAAAATTTCCTAGCCAAGAATACTAGTTGTGACATCATCTACCTGTTACAGGGAATTTCATCATGAAATTCTTTTGAAAGATAGAACTATGAACGAGAGAATAGGTGAGGGTATTTTTGCATCTTTTGGTCTATGCGTTCCCATGTGGATTCCGATTCGCGCTTAGCATTCCATCGAACCTTCGCATTCGGAATACGACTTTGCTTTGTACACTTCAATTCCTTGTTCATTATCTCCTCCGGCTCTACGACGAACCGGAGATTCTCATTTATTTCAATCACTTCCAGCGGAATGATAAGGGTTTCACCTGATAACCACTTTTTCAAATTTGAGACGTGGGATACGAGCTGTAAGTTGCTGAGCTCCGTAGGTAGCCACAACTTATAAGCCACCAGACCAATTTGGGCAAGAATCTCAAATGGCCCGATGTATTGCGGAATTAGCTTGCCCCGCTTTCCAACTCAGATCATTCCATTGATCGAATGCCTTTAGTGTTTTTGCTGGCACTTAGTGTCCATGGTGGTCTGGCTATGGAAATGCCTTCATTAGTTGAGTGAATTTCTGACTTGACTTGCCACATATAGGTAACATTTCCAAAAGAGCTTCTAGATTCCATTCTGGAAGATTTATAAATCTATAAGTTACCCTCGATGTCGTTTGCTTCATGTTTTCTTATCTCTCTTGTGGGCTAGGATTGAGCGTGGTATTTCTTACATAGGTACTTAGGAATCTAAATGCCAAGAATGATTCAAGGATCTGTCCTTATAAGTTGTAAGGATTTCGTTAGGCGATTGGTTAAGGCGTAGGCTCTATACATGATTTTTTTATGGTTACAATCAAGCCAGCCACTACCAAGTGTCATTGTTGGGTTCTTTAGAGTTTTTTCTAATAGTGGTTTAATTGACTTGGAAGGGATGGTTGTTTGGAACTGAGAGTGTGTTTCATGTATTCGTTTGTAATGTTCCCGGTTTCATCCTTGTTATCACTACCACGAACATTCTTGAACCGCATTTAGTGAGTACTAGTAGTTGGAGTGTTTCAATTATCAGTGATGAATTTGGATAGCATGATCCTCACCAGGTCTTTCTATAACCGCTTGGCGGTTAAGAAGCATGTATAGTTACGAATGTAAGACAGTCGACTGAGGGGATCTGTCCTAAATCCATAACCTCACAAGGAACAGAAAATAGAACGAATAACGCACTCTAAACCTTTAGAACCACAATTATATATGACCCTAATATGTACACTAGCCCTCATGGCTCTCTTGCAAAATCCTTGGTCTTTATATGAATGGCATCCTTGGTTTGTATTTTTCTATTTTATTTTCTCCTCTTATTTGATGAAATGATTGGCCTTCTCCATCATTTCCTTCCTTGACATGGGTAGTTTGCTAACCAGTTGTTGAACAAAACTCTTGGTCGTAACTCGTAAGTGAAAGCATGTAACATCCAAAATTTCAAACCAATTTAAACTTTTTAAAACATGTCAACTTCATCAAAACATTACAACTTTGTTTTCAAAATATTGATTATCAAAGTCTTTCCCAGAAACATAAACATAATAGGAGGAGTTGTACGATCATCCCTTGGCCTTGCCTCGATCCCCTGATGTACCTGAAACGATAAACTGAAACTGTAATCCCGAAAGCTTAGTGAGTTACCCCCAAAATACCAATACACATACAGTCCACATAACAATATCAACATTAACATATCATATCAATCAAAACAGAACAACATGCACTGGGTCCACAGCTTCACAAGCTGGACTACCCCTAGGCCCTCAGTACGAGTCTAGAATGCCAACCGGGCCCTCAGCTCGTATATGGAATTCCATCGAGCTCTCATAACGAGTTTGGAATGCCTACTGGGTTCTCAGCTCGTATCTGGAATGCTCCCGAGTCCTCAGTATGAGTCTGGAATGCCAACAGGGCCCTCAGCTCATATCTGGAATACTTTAGGGTTTGTTGGCTATCGCACGGAGCAGTTCAACCTCAACCCATCCCACATAACATGTCGACATGTATCATAACTAATGCACATACAGATAATCATACAGTATCACAGGTACTCCTACAGGTCTACCCGACTAGCATATCAACTGGCATACATCACTAACTCAAACTCAACATATCAATAACAACTAGGATATTAAATCTACTGGGTCAGCCTTGGTGCCTTAGAACCCTTAGTATAGTGAGGATAACTCACCTCACAACTGATGTTAGAACTAGAAAGCTTCAACTCCCGAATCACCAACATGAACTTCACTACCTATAAATGCCATAAAGACCCCGTTTCATAAGTTTCCAATTTATTAGAATACCCTCAGAAGTCATCTGGTCAACTCTTGGTCAAAGCCAATGCCCACAGTCAAAGTCAACAGCCCATGTTTACTCAACTCGTCGAGTGCAGTTCACCGACTCGTCGAGTCCTTCCTGAACTCGAGAAGTCGTGAAATCCTTGACTGGCTCATCGAGTTGACCTTTAACTCGCTGAGCTCATACGTGTCCAGGAATTGGGGGAACCTTAGTCGACTCGCCGAGTTTTCTAAGGACTCGTCGAGTTCAAGGCAAACTTGAACGGACTTGTCGAGTTGTTCATCAACTCGTCAAGTTCACGGCCAAATTCATCGGCCTCGCGGAGTTGTTCATCCAAATCGCCTAGTCCTCGCAGACCTCCAACCATGCAGACGCCTTTTAAGCCTTGCAAGGCTCTAGATTACAAATCCAAGCTTCAAAGGCATGTTTATCACATAAAGTTGCAAACTTTATGCACATGCAAGGTTCTAAAGGCTCTAAATGACCAATCTAAGCTTCCAATGGAGTTTTACACCTTGGGAGAGTCTCATTCTTGCACAAGCTGGAAACTTTATGTACTAAGAAGACCAAAGGAGCTCAGTTCTGAAGTTACAACTTCAGATCTGAGATTGTTTCAGATATTAGATTGCAAAGAAGAGTGGCTTCCAAACATACTATGAAAACCCTAGAAGTTTCCCAAAAGAATGAGTGAGGTTAGGGTAAAGATTTATACCTTCCAGAAGATTCTAACTACAATAGATCTTAGGTCCTTCAAGCTCCTTGCTTCTGAATGCTTGACCTCCAAGCTCTTTTCTCTCCAAGAAAATCCTCCTTCAAGCTTAAGATTGCACAAGATGAGCTCACACACGATTAGGGCTTTAGAGGGACAAGAGGCAATGAAGGGGAGGCTAGGGGATGGCCAATGATCCTTTTAATAAGGTGAAATGCCGCGAAATTTAGGGTTTCATCTGCCAGCTCCTACTCGTCGACTCCTATTGTGGACTCAGCGAGTAGGTCACTAAATTCGCGATCCCACCTCGCTGCTACTCGACGAGTAGGGCAGCCTTAACTCGTCGAGTATGACTTAAAACTAAGGAAATTCTTTATTTAAATCCATACCTGAGAATCAGGGCGTTACAAAGCAGCGATTACCATGTTATCCACTCGCTCTGGGGCATTAAGACTCATTTTACTAAACTGATATATGAAGTTACGTAATGAGTGTTCTTCTCTATTCTTGTATCAGAGGATGGATTGGGTGTCCATTGTGTATTTTATGTTATGTATGAAATGTCTCAAAAATTCTTCTCATAGTTGGTTAAAATCATGTATACTTTACACATGAAAGCTCATGTAACACAACCTTGCTGACCATGACAAGGTTGTTGATGAAAATACACAACAGTACTTCTCGTCAAGGTCTTAAGTTTCCATTGTCCATTACTAGTTTTTGAAATGATCATTCCAGTCGCCTGTCCCATCATATATTGAGATCTCGGGTAGTTTTGTTCGTACCGATAGTTGGTATTCTCATATGCTTGTTGTAAGTGGTGCGTTGTCTGACCATATTACACAATAATGATTGACATTTTGAATTATTTTTGGGAGTGCATCACTATTTTTTTCCTTTGGTGCCCATGGAATTTGTGGTAACATTTGGTTTATGAAAATTATCTAAGGCAGATATGCTTGTTGGGACTATGGAGACCAAAATTATTGGTATTGTGTATACGGAATTGACTTGGCTGTGGTATATGTGGTTGGACATTCTATTTCATCGGTATTGTTTTTGAAGCCAAATGTTATTGTCACAGTGGTAATATGACTTTCACAGTTATTTTTTTTATTCTTGAGGGTTAATTTGAATGGCCCATTGGAAGTATTCGGTTCTCCTGTGTTGGAGCTTCTTGTTATTTATAACGTGACAGCCATTGTTTGCCTAGTCTTTCTTAACTTAATAGATGGCAGACATTTGTTTTACGAAAATGGTCTGAGGCACAAATGTTTGTTAGGACTGTGGTAACCATATGTTTGTTGTTGCATATGGTTTTACATAATATTTCATCGGTATTATTGTTCTAGCCAAATATTGTTGTAATAGTGGTGATAGGACTTGCTCAGTTAGTTTGTTATTATCGGGAGTTGTTTGGATGGCCTGTTGGAAGTATTTAATTTCCCTATGCTAGAATTGGTTGTTGTTTATATTGCGACATATGATGTTTGCCTAGTCTTTCTTAAATTAACATGGGATAAGGTTGTTATTGGTGTTGTTGCGCTCGGTGTTGCTATCATGTTTGATGTGAATGTTAAGATTAAGTTGATTAGACTAAAAGGTGATTCTCATAAAGGGCATGATGTTTTCTGGTTTTCTTGCATGCTTAATAAGGATACCGTGAATGTTGCTATGTAGCCTCCTGGTTTTCTAGTAGTCTTTATTTAATGATCACTCCTCCAAATGCACAAATAGGACATCACAATACAAAGATAGAAAAATTCTAGGTTGTAAATCTATACCAAGGAATGGACACCAATATTGCTCTTGGATGCTTAATTTAGATGTCAAAACATTAAAGAATGTAAACTACCGCTATATATTCAAAATTGAATTTCCCTAATATTTTATCTTCATCTCGCCACTAAATCCCAAAAGGACCATAAATCTTCGAACTCTCTTAATATCTAGGATGTTCTTCTTCTTGAGTGTATCCAAAAGAAAGATGTTAACTAAACTGCCACCATTTAGCAAGACTTTTCGAACAAAGTGATTGGCCGCCTACTATTTTATGACTATATCATCATGGTATGGTTCTAGCAGATCTTCCATGCCATCTTCATCGAAAAATATCTCTTTTTTGTTAGTCAAAAATACATTTTATCTTGGCATGTCTTCCTTTTCCATCTTATAACTCTTTGCATGTCTTTTGGCTACATAATAAGAGGTTCCACAGATGTTAGATCCAATAGAGAAAATTTAATTAACTTGGTATTTGAAGGTGGAAATGTTATTCTTTTGGGAAGGCCTTCAAGATCACAGACTTTTTTTGTTGGTCTTGTCTTTGCTTCTTACCAAGAGTTCCTTTGAATGCCCTTTACTCAATATGTAACTGATTTCCATTATGTGGGCGAAGCAATTTTTGGTAAGATGCCCAAAATATTTGTGGTAGCCGCTCCAATTAGATTTATCTTTCCATCCTTGTGTTTTTGCATTTTTCTTAGGCCTTATTTCCTTGTACCCAAGATCCTGCATTGCATAGAACATACCTAACATATTAACTGAAAAACTATATCCGAATATCTTAGGACAATCTTCATCTTCCAGAGCGTTAACCTTATGATTCTAATGTCTCGATTAAGGTTTAGCTTTAAAAGATTTTTGAGACGAAAAGTTATTTTTCTTATGTGATGGTCATAGGATTTGTTGCTCCACTTTTACATATTCTTGTCTTCTTCGAGCCAAATAAATAATAGGGCTATACTTTTAACTTCGTTCAGTTTCTTGCATGGGGTCTTGGCCAGATCCTCGTAAAATAGAAAATATTTCAATAGTCCCATCTTGAAGGCTTCCACATCTATCACAACATCTATATTGGAATGTCTACAACTTCCTTCCAAAACCTGCCAGCATAATCTCTAAAGGATTCACCATTTCCTTGAATTACTCTGTAAGGTCACATGTTAGTTTCTCAGAAGTTCTTCTACAAGAAAAATGATTATTAAATAAGTTAATGAGATGTGAGAAAGAAGTAATAGAGTAAGAAGGAACATTAGGAGCCACTTTACTACATATCATGTAAGGGTTGAGCCAAAAACCTTTCATACACAAGTGTCCTTAAGATGTTACGGAATTAGAACAATGTCCATGCATACTCTATATTGGGTGACATGCTTTTTAAGATCCGTTGTCCTATCATACATCTTCATGTTGGGCATATGAAACCTTTTTGTAACTTGAATGTCAAAGATAGGGCACAAATAACGAGACCATATGCTTAGCAAGTGACATTAATAATATAGGTTGAATCATGCCTGGTACACTTGAGATCAAATCTCACAAGTTTCTAAGTTATTTTTTCATAACTAGACTTATTGTTGGATCTTGGATATTAGTGGAATGTTGAATATGCTTAAAAAATCTTAAGAGGCAATACCACCCGTGTTAGGAGTTGCACCATTTGTGAACATATGCGACTTCCTTGATAAGAAGTCTATGACTTGGCATTCTGAATATGGATTGGTTTCGAAGTTTAGGATCCTAGGACGCAAGAATGAAGATGGATTTGATGTAGTCTCCAAAGGCCTTCTCGAACCTAAAATCAGTCTCTCAATTCTTTCTAGTAGCATATTGTTTGTTTCTCATTTCATAGCGATATGTCGATCCATCCTAGTCAGGATAGATATGTTCTCATTGTTTGAGACCATAACTGGTACTTATTGGATTGTCCCTCCTAGATATTGGGTTGGCGAATATTTAGACACATTCCTTCTAGCGATTTCGACATTCCTTTTGTGTTAATTAACAATAGGAAAGATGTAGACTTTGACCAATAGAAATGGGTGCAACTGTGCACGAAGTAGATTTTGATAATGTAGAAATTTTTATGCAAAAAGGTGTAAATTATTGAAAATTAAAGAAAATAGATTTTTGAATAATATAAAATAGCAACACTTGTCCCAAGGATGTCGCCAAATTTTTAGTCAAAATATGATAGATATTTTCATAAAAAATCAGTAAGTGGGGTGTTATTTTTAGAATAAAATTTAAAAATGTGAAATGCATAAAATCTTAAAATGTGTCGAAGATTTTCGTTGTGTCCAAGATCCTGAGAAGTAAGTGATGATATTCAAGGAACTATTTATTAAAGTGTTTTATTTCATAATGTAAATAAGTATATTTGAAATGTTTCAGACAAAAATAATGTTCAAGTTGTTTAATATGTGTATTTGTATAGTAAATCTCAAGATTCTCAAAACCATTCCAAGATAGCACATAATATCATAGTATTTTTAAAAATGGAATCAGGTTAATAATCAAGTAAATACGAGTAAAAGTTATAATAGATCAAACAATAATAAATAAGTAAAAGAAACTTATGCAAGGACACAATGATGTACGAGAAAAACCCTTAATCATTTTGGATATCCGACATAAAACCTCTACGGGTGATAAAATCACCTGTCTTAGAACTTATATTAATTGAAATAAAATTGCAAGTGCTACTTGATCGTGTTGTAGATATAAATGTGCTCAAGTTATAAATAAACGAGAGTGATTATCGAGGTCCGAATATGTGTGAAATGAAGATTAGCTATATTTTTTATGCCTAAGTAAAATAACAAATAATCTAATATTCCAAGGATCTTCCTTGATCCGTGCTTAACTCGGAATTTTAAAAGGTCCTTAATGTTCATCTGGATTTGAAAAGGTTCTACTGACTTGGTCTTATTCTTTTGTAGTTAAACCTGATATCCCTTCATAATATATTACAAGAAAGCGAAGGTTGTCCTAAGATATTGACTAAATCCAATATCTTGGGATAACCAAGATGTTAGATGAGTTCAAGATAATAAAATATTAAAATTTTACCTATAGCAAAATGCCCCCAAAAATCTTCAATCCAGGATCCTAAGTGGTTGTAGATTTATATACTTCAGGAGAAAGCGTTTTTAAATATTGATGTGACGTCGCTCGCTTATCAAGGTTTAATATTATCAATTTGTTATCCCGAGAATTTTGATCTTTGAAAGGCTAATGTTCGCATATTAAACGTTCTTATAAACCCAAAGAATTTCTTCTTCTTTTCTCAGCTTGTGATGACAAGGGTTTCTTCTAGGTAATCAAGTATTGTTTGTCTCTTATATTCTTTTATTCTTATTTCTTGATCATGGGTAAAAAACTTCTTCGGGCCTCGGCCATAGTGTAGGGTTCAAAGTTTTGCATGGATTATGGCAATGGGCCCCCTTGATGAAGTGTAGGTTAAAAGCCCAAGACTTGCCTTTTCCCTATAAATAGTGATGTATTATTCATAATTAGGGTTAAGAGTGAGGTAAAATGTAGCCTCCAAACATTCTGAGGTTTCTTATGTAGAGTTAGATTCTTTAGTCTATTCTGAAAGTGTAATTTATTCCTCATGTTTTGAATAAATCGTGTGATCATTTGACATATCTAATATATTGTGTTTCTTTTTATTTTCTGAATCTTATTCATCAAATCATAATTAAGGTTTTAATTCCAACAAGTGGTATTAGAGCAGGTATTTGAAGATATAAGCGATTTTTGACATATCAGTTCTCGATTTGACGAATATCTACACAATTCATTGAAGATTCTTGTATTTTAGACTTATGGAATCAAGTTTCAAGTTCAAAGTTCTGTTCATGATGATTTATGAAGTTTTCTACTGTTCATTGTGGTAATTTGATCCAATTCTTTTTCAACTCATTATTTTCCGTTGGATGTAATATGATTTGTGCCCAATCATCAAGTCCATATTCATTTCATTATGATTCAATCTATTTTGACCCAAAACGGGTAATCTATTACTGTTCCTATCCAAATATATGCCCAAATTCAAATCATTGTCCTTTTCTACTTCTTTCTATTCTTCTGTCAAATGTGATTCATAGCTTCATGTGGTTTGAGATCGAATTTGTTTGCTGATTCAAGTTATTCTTGTATTTGTTGAGATTATCATGATCTATTTCGATTTGAAGCAGAATCCATTCGATTTTACTCTTAATTCCATTGAGTCATTCATGTTGTTTTATGCTATCCCAAGAGACTGATATGGACTTCTTGGGATCCACAAATTCTTCATTAGATAGTTTATCAAGTACTGAGTCAGAGGCGCAAAGCGCTCCACCATTTCCGGAAATCCTGGAAAGCATAATTCATACACTAAACCAATTACTAAATGAAACTGAAAGCCAGTTACCTCCCGAATGGTCCATTGTGGACCTTGTTCGGGCTGTTTTGCTTTGAAGCATAATCCATTCGACTTTACTCTTAATTTCATTGATTCATTCATGTTTTCAAGATCGAAACATGATCAATATTCCTTATATTGTTGTTGTTATGATCGATTGGAATCATTTCATGTTTTGACTTGCAACTAAGTCATATTTTTAAATCAATTTGGTTTAATTGATCATACATGACTTTGATTTTGGATTAAATATGAAGAATTCTGAATTTTGTCTAATATCCGATGATGATGGTGATGAACATTTCAAGTGCAGATGAACAACCTATAATTTTGATTGAATTGGATTTTGTTCTAAAAATTATATCTGAGGAGATCGATTGGTTGTTTGTCAAGATTCGCTTTCAATGATCAATGCAGAAAAAATTCAATTGGTATGATATACAAAGATGACAGTAGATACGATGAATGAACAATGGTCAAACCGAAATGCCAAAGTTGTGATAATGTGAACGTCGTACCTGCGAAAGTTCAAACTATGGATATGTGGTTATCTATAATTCGCATCTGGATTTAATCTGATGACTCATAGCGAACCACTTGCAATTGGAACTACAATCGGACTCGGATTAGAAGTCCCAGTAGGCATGCATTTCTGAAAGAGAACCTTGTGCTTGGAACACAAGTGCAAATCAGTTTTGTTTGGATTTGTGTTCTTATTTCAAGTTACGAAAGTGAGGTGTTTCAGACGTTAAATTAGGGAAGAAGATATTAAAATTTCATTTTTTTCCCTGCAACTTCATCGATTTGACAGTTCTGGTGCCTGTATTTCTCGTGACTTGGTGGTTTTGGTCCATTTCCATAAATTGTTACAGATGAAGTGGAGTATGATGCAAAATTATTATTTTAGTCCCCTAACTTTCAATAGTGTGACAATTTCAACACATTTCTTGAAAACTTTGCAAATTTAAGGGTTGGTGAATAGTTTTGGATTCTTTAAGGCACATATTTTTTTCGTGAACAGAAAATTAAGGATTCCAACTAGTATTGGTGGTTTGGAAAGTCGTTTTTCACGATAACTTCAAATTTTTTCGACTTCTTCGGATTTTAAACTTCATTGTTTATATCATTTTTTCGTTGGGGAGCAGAGTAATTATTTATCCATTCAAGATCATTCTCATGAGCATTTGAAGGTTTTATGATCATGTTTCTTATTATAAATCAGGGGAGAATTTGGTATGGCCATTCGAAATTGGATTTTTGACATTTCAAATTTGAAGATTTTTGATGAAGCTTGTGGTAGAATTATGAAGGTAGGTTTTACAGTAGCAGTTCTTCACCGAGCTTTTCTAAAGATTTTACAGAGAAGTAGCATTTATAGTAGCGGTTCTTCATCGAGCTCTTCTAAGGCCTTGATATATGTCTGAATTCTAGTATTTTCTCGATCAAGTGGCGTTATGAATCCTAAAATTTGGGTTGTTACAAGATATTTTTTGGTGCTTATATCATTAGCTTATTTGAAAATCATTGTGACTTGGAGGGGGAGTTCTTCAAAGACAATAAGTGATTTGGTTTCTTAATTCTGAAATGCGTTTTTATGGCGGGTTTGGCTTTCTTGAATATCTTTTGGATTACATTAGAAAATGAAGTTTAAAGACATTACTTTAGTGCTTGGTTTGTATATATCCTAGAACCCTTTTTGAAGACTATTGAAGAATCAAGATTCATGGATTGCTTCAAATATTCCTTGTTGTGATATAATTTCTTATTTTCTAGATGCTTGTTTTGGAAGTAGAAGCCTTGTCATCCATTCCATACTTTGAAGGGAGAATGTAGGGTTCAACGTACTCCATGGATTATGGCAATGGGCCCCTGGATGAAGTATAGGTTAAAAGCCCAAGACTTGTCTTTTCCCTACAAATAGTCATGTATTATTCATAATTAGGGTTATGAGTGAGGCAAAATGTAGCCACTAAACATTCTGAGGTTTCTTATGTAGAGTTAGATTCCTTACTCTATTCGGAAAGTCTAACTTATTCCTCATGTTTTGAATAAATCAGTTGATCATTCGACATATCTTATTTATTGTGTTTGTTCTTATTTCCCACATCGTGTTCATCAAATCACAATTAGGGTTTTAATCCCAACAAGTGGTATTAGAGCGGGTATTCGATGATCGAAGTAATTTTTGAAGTATCGGTTCTCGATTTGATGAATATCTACACAATTCGTTGAAGATTCTTGTATTTTAGAGTTATGGAATCAAGTTCAAAGTTTTGTTCAGCATGATTTATGAAGTTTTCTACTGTTCGTTGTGGTAATTTGATCCAATTCTCTTTCAATTCATTAATTTTCATTGGATCAAATATGTTTTGAGGCCAATCATCAAGTCCATCTTCATTTCATTATGATTCAATCTATTTTGACCCAAAAAGAGTAATCTATTATTGTTCCTATCCAATTCTATGCCCAAATTCAAATCAATGTCATTTTCTACTTCTTTTTCTTCTTCCGTCAAATGTGATTCACAAATTAATGTGGTTTTAGATCGAATTTATTTGCGAATTCAAGTTATTCTCTTAATTGTTGAAATTATCATGATCGATTTCTATTTGAAGCAAAATCCATTTGAATTTACTCTCAATTTCATTGATTAATTCATGTTCCTAATATTGAGTTACAGACCAAAACATGATCAATGTTCGTTATATTGCTATTCTTATGATCGATTGGAATCATTTCATGTTTTGACTTGCTAATAAATCATATTCTTAAATCAATTTGGTTTAATTGATCATAGTTGATTTTGATTTCTGATTAAATGTGAAGATTTCAGAATTTTGTCTAATATTCGATGATGATGGTGATGAACATTTCAAGAACAGACGAAGACCCAATAATTTCGATTGGATTGGATTTTTTCTAAAAATTATTTCTGAGGAGATCGATTAGTTGTTTGTCAAGATTCAGTTTCGATGATCAAAGCATAAACAATTCAATTGGTATGACATGTGATGATGACAGTAGATACGATGAATGGACAATGGTCAAACCGAAATGCCAAAGTTGTGATAATGTAAACGTCTTACCTGCAAAAGTTCATACTGTGGATTCGTGGTTGTCTTTGATTCACATCTGGATTTAATCTAATGACTCGTAGCGAACCACTTGCAATTGGAACTACAATCATACTCGGATTCGGAGTCCCGGTAGGCAGGAATTTCTGAAAGCGAACCTTGTGCTCAGAATGAAAATGCAAATCAGTTTTGTTTGGATTCATGTTCTTATCTTCAAGTTACAAAAGTGAGTTGTTTCAGACGTTAAATTATGGAAGAAGATATTAAAGTTTAATTTTTGGCCCCTGCAACTTCAGCGATTTGACAGTTCTTGGTCCCTGTATTTCACATGAATTGGCGGTTTTTGTCCGTTTCCATAAATTGTTACAGATGAAAGGGATTAAGATGCAAAATCATTATTTCATTCCCCTAACTTTCAGCAGTGTGACAGTTTCAGCCCATTTTTCAAAAAGTTTGCAAATTTAGGGGATGGTGAATAGTTTTTGATTCTTTAATGAACATATTTTTTTTTCGTGAACAGAAAATTAAGGATTCCAACAAGTCTTGGCGGTTCGGAAAGTCTTTCTTCACGATAACGTCAATTTTTTCGACTTTTTTGGATTGTAAACATCATTGTATTATTCATCCATTCAAGATCATTCTCATGACCATTCGAAAGTTTTATAACCAAGTTTTTTATTATAAATTGGAGGACAATTTGGTATGGCCATTCGAAATTGGATTTGTGACTTTTCAAATATGAAGATTTTTTATGAAGCTTATGGTAGAATTATGAAGATGGTTTTTATAGTAGCAGTTCTTCATCGAGCTCTTGTAAAGCTTTTACACAGAATTAGCCTTTACAGTAGTAGTTCTTCGTCCGGCTTTTCTAAGGCCTTAATATATCTCTGACTTCTACTATTTTCTCGATCAAGTGGCGTTACAAATCTTAAAATTTAGGTTGTTACATGATATTTTTTGGTGGCTTATATTGTTAACTTATTTGAAGATCATTGTGACTTGGAGGGGGAGTTCTTCAAAGACAAGAATTGATTTGCTTTCTTAATTCTGAAATGCTTTTTTATGCCGGGTATGGGTTTCTTGAAGATCTTTCGGATTACATTAGAAAATGAAGTTTAAATACATTACTTCAGTGCTTGGTTTATATATATATATATATATATATATATATATATATATATATATATATATATATATATATCCTAAAACCCGTTTCTGAAGACTATTGAAGAATCAAGATTCGTGGATTGCTTCAAATATTCCTCGTTGAGAGATCTCTTCTTATTGCTAAATGCTTGTTTTCGAAGTTGAAGCCTTGTCATCCATTACATACTTTGAGGTGGAGAATGTAGGGTTCAAATTACTCCATGGATTATGAAAATGTGCTCTTGATGAAGTGTAGATCAAAAGACCAAGACTTGTCTTTTCCCTATAAATAGTCATGTATTATTCATAATTAGGGTTAAGAGTGAGCCAAAATGTGTTGGATTAGATGTCTATGCCCCTAACTATTATTGGTATGTACTCGACGCGAGAGTGGCATGGTCTATTTAGGTTGCATATCATCAGGAAAATTTGTTACGATGGACTTTTGAGAGAAGAGGTTATTTATGATTTATTAATATATTATAAGTTATAATATATTAATATTAAATAATATGTTCTTATTAGTATTTATCAAGAATTAATTTAGTGATCAAAAGAGACTAATAAAATCTATGGGGACTAATTATGGTAATTAGTTATATTTATATGTGTTGGGCTTATGATCCATGTTGGACCAAGTTTATGTATGGATACATAAAGAGTTAGGCCACATGAACTATGGATCATAACATCCATGGATATGGATTTGGGTTATACCCATGACCCTTGGAATGCCACATATAAATATGTCCATTCATTGCCAGAAATGTAGAGACTTGTACTTGGAGTTCATGGAGGTGTTTTTGGTGTGGAAGGAATTCTCTCTCAAGTTCCACCTTTGTTCATGATGTGTTGTGACTTCATTTGAGGCTTCCACACTATTGGGGCTAAGCACTTCAGGCCAAATACATCAAGACTTCAAGCTACACAAAAGGTATGTTACCCTAACTAGTATCTTGTATGGTATATGACAATTGCACACTAGTTATAGGCTTAATACCTTGGAAAGATCATTGCATGTATAATAAGTGAATACATAGATCCAAGGTATTTTGGTTTGTATGTGCACCATAGCATGTTGTAATATACTAAACCCATCAGTGGTATCAGAGCCTAGGCTTGGTTTTCAATTATAATGGACGCAGTACTGTAAAATAATCAAATTTTTGGCTTTCTGGACTGTGGACTCGCTGAGTCCATTGGGTTACTCGCCGAGTCCAAGAGTAAAATCATCCTACTCGTCGAGTAGGTTCATACACTCGGCGAGTAGGAGGCCCTGAGTGTAGATTTTCGACTTTTAAGGCTAGAATTGGACTAGAATCATTACCCTAAGCTATTTATGAACTTATAAACATGATTTTGATGTGGTAATGATCATTCTAATCCAATTCAAAATATAATCGTCACAATTTTCATGTTTTGTATTAGTTTGATAGTTAGGCTACTTACATGAAAATTCTTTGATTTGAATTGTCTTGTTCATATGAGTTTAATCTAGATCGTAGTTTTTCTTGTAATGTTTGTTTGTTTATTAAATGATCTAAATGGCCTCTATGGATTCCATAAGTTGTTCTCAAGTTATCGATAACCAAAAGTCTTTCTTGTTAATGAGTCTTTAAAAGTAATGAGTTATATTTTTGAAGAGTTTTTTCCCATAAATTGTTTTATGACATCCATAACTTGTCCTCAAGTTATGGATATTCACGAGTCTTGTCATTTAAAGCCATATTAAACTCATATGTAATAGATTCCAAAAGTTTTTGAAATGTTCAAAACATGCCCTCAAGTTTTGGAATTTTTAAAGTTACCCCCCCCCCCATGTATACTTTAGTTTCAAACCCTAGAATTTTAAATAGTTTAAAATTCAAACCATATACTATTATAATATTAATAGTTAATATTTATATATGTTTGTAAGAGTAAAATTCAATCTTACCGTTAGTAGACCTCATTCACGAAGTCGGTCTATAAGGGGGGTATAAGGTTACTGCCTATAAATGGCAGTTTAATGGGTGTCCACTCTCACCCACCGCTTCCTTGACTGGTGGAGGGTCGTTAGTCGAACGGGTAGGATATGACTATAATTCTCCTTTCATTAAAAGTATAGTGATAAATATAAAGTAACTAAACTTTATTAAATTCCCAATCTTAGTTACTTTAGGAAAATGTGAATACGGTTCTAACCCTTAAAATTACACTTTGTACCTTACCAAGTCGTTGGTGGAGAGTGTGTGGTTAATCGGCACACTAACATGGACTAGTAAGAGTGGAAATGGGTAACTTAATGTTTACTATAGATTGGTGGAGCGTGTGTTGTTGACCGACACATCGATTAGGTGATAAAAATTAAGGGTACCAAGTTAATTTGCAAGGTTATTCACAACTTGTATGTGATCCTCGGCAGCCCAGTCACAAACTTGAGAGGGCATAATCGAGATTTAAACATGCCATTGAAAAGTTCAATGAATCTCAAAAGATCTACGAGTTTCAATCCAATTAAAACCCAATACCCTATTAGGTTTTCATGGTGGAAATTGGTGAATCGTCATTTGCCTACCTTTAAATATTTTATAGTTTGGATTATGGCATCCCTCTTCCAAGTTATATAATATTGTGTTGGCTCCTAGCCTTAATATTTCATATTGGGTGTTATATTAAGGACATAAATTAGATAACTTGACTTTTTCCCAAGTAGATGTCTAGTTCAGACAACTATGATCTTCCCAAATCTCTTGGAACAAGCTTTCTCCACCTCCTCCAATAATTCTCCGTAACCCACAAGTTTAAAGACTTGAATAGTTTAAGGTTACTCAAGCCCTATTGGCAAGTCTATGTGCACTCACATCTTGGATATGAAGTCACATATTGATAGGCTGGGAGAGTTGGGTGTCAAAGTCTCAAGGAAGTTGGCTATTGACTGGGTTCTTTAGTCACTTCCTACGTCACATAGTGAGTTCTTTAAGGACTACTATGTAACAGACTATGCCATGACCCTTAATGATCTTACCTATTTGCTTGTTGTTGCTGAATCAACAATGATTTGAAGCATTGGTAAAGCAAATTTGATTGGAAGATCTACTTCCCAAACATACTTGGACATTGACAATGGTAACACTGGAAGTCCAAAAAAGCTTTCTCTTCCCAATGGAAAAGGATCGACCATGGTCAAGTCATTTGACCAATGGTAAAGAGAAAGGCTAAGTATTCGATAGTCCCGTGTACCATTCCCAAAGAGTCCATATGCCAAGAGAAGGGACATTTTTTGCGAAGCTGCCCTATTTACCTGAAAGATCATAAGAATGGTAAAGTCAAAACGTTTGACTCTACTAAGGGTAAAGTCCACTATCTAACTCTGTTAAGTTCCTATTTGGAGATTCTTAATACATGATGTGACTAGGTCGCATTTTGATGTTTTGTAGAATCAATGAAAAGAGAGGAAGCTTAAAAGAAGAGTAAGTTAATTCTGATCGCGAATATGGATTTCGATCGCATGGTTCGATGATCACTATTGTAAGCTACTGCTTAACAGTTATGATAGATTGCATAGGAATAGAGAATAACATAGTTTCATTTGTAGATGCATTGTAAGAAAAAGTTTTTCCGCAAAGTTTTATGGTTTCTTACAATGGCATTTGTGAGAATTGTTGTTTATATGATTCCATTGATAGCAATATTGGAAAATAAATTTGATTCTTTCGGTTGTGTTAGTGCCATAATTTTCCAAATAAGGAAAGATTCTCATCACCCAAGTTTCAGTTGGATAGAAACTTGGAATCATGCAACCGGTATTATATGTTGAATGAGAATATTCATCTTTGGGAAATTAAGACTAATTCATTGTTCACATGTATATGTGAGTCAAGTGAAGGACAAAGGGATCGAGTATACTTGGTTGTACACTGTCAGGTTCACCATAATGATCGATAAGGTTATTCGTCATGCTTTACTAAAATTTAGTAAATATGGTTACACTTACAAGTTTAAGTGTAATTCTGAAACATTGGAAAAGTTTCAATGTATTGCTGGACGGATGAGAAGAATCAAATTAGGCAGAAAGATAAAAATTTCTCTAATCTGAAAAGATGGGAGAGTACATGAGTATCGTGTTTTATGATTATCTTAGTGATTATGAAACCATATCACAATTGATTGTCTAAGGAAATCTTAGTACTTTTGTTTAGCTAAGAAGAGGAATCATGAATAGCTGAAATGGTTAAAATCAAGAAGATGAATCATACTTCATTCGAAAACAAATCTTAGAGTAATACTCCAAGATTATAACTTAAGTGGAATATCATAAAGAAGGTTTATAACACTTGTCAAATGTAGAGTAAAATGTTCTCTACTCTTGTACATTTGAAATGGGTAAGTTGTGATGTTTTGGATAAAACGAAGACCAACTAAGACCAGTTGTGTGAAGTGTTCATCTTGATAAGAATCCACACTAACTCTTCAATATTTCTTTTGTCAAGGAATGTTTTTTACAAGAGAATCTTATATGTCAAGAGGACAGTGGGAGTCTTAAAGATCTTGAAAAAGTTTCAAGAACTAATCAAGAATAAAACCAGTTGTTTATCACTAGCACACGACTTGAGGTTTGTAACTTATCGTATTAACATTTTCCTTTTTCTATTCCCATTCCAGTTAAAGCTGATTGTGCATGTGAGCTCTATGAGTTCTCAATTGATTGCATAACAACTTGGAAGACATGGTAGGCCCTTGTGCTGCCAAGTGGCAACAAATTAAGATTGAACAAGTTCAGTAGAGTTTGGATTTGTCACTAACCTTGTCTTATCATTATGGTTTGCCAAATCCACATGGATAGGAACACATACACCATAAAATCCAAGTGTCATAAGGTTTCTCTCCGATTCAAGAAAATGATGGTAAGGAAACGCTTTCGCTAAACAGATTTTCACTAGATAGAAATTGTGATATTTGCATTCTCAAAGTTGTTAGTAGAGCGTGTGTGGTTAACCGGCACACTAACATGGACTTGTGAGAAATGTCAAAGGTCTAAACAATTGAGACTATGATTACGACATCCCTTTTCATAGTTCTAAGAATTGGTTAGACACACATGTGAGCTATCTAAGCAAAGGTGTATGATTTTGATAAAGTCTTATCAAAGCATCTTGTATCAGAAATCTGAACTTTCGAAAGAAAATCAATGATGTATTGATTTCTAGAAGTCCAGCTGATTTCAGGATACATGTCAAAGCTAGTGGGAGCATAAGTGTTATGCTAATAATTATCATGTTAGTGGGAGCATGATTATTATATTAAGTGTTGTAAGTTAGCAATGTTAATTATAGAAAACAAAAGTTTCAATTTGCAAAATGTACCTTGCAGGGTTTGAAAAAGTTGTTTTGCTATAATTAAGGAGAGAAAATTATACTTAATTTCAAATCTAAAAGCTCAGATTGTGGGATTTTAATCGAATTTAGTCATGATTACATTATTTGCGTTCTAAAATTCGATTATGATTACGACATCCCTTTTCATAATTCGAATTATGAGAACGTGGCCAATTATAAGAAATATTATAGCAAAAGACTGGTCAAGTACCATGTCTTTATGAGAGACATCACGAATCGTGTCCCATATGCTTCGGGTATAGGATCGATTACATGTGCTATAATATAATATGTTCTAAATTTTCCAAATGCCTTGGCCATTAAGAGAGAAACAGGGCTAGAACTGGATATGACTAAAATGATTAAGCAATTTTCGAGGACAATCTGAGGTTTACTAAAGATTGGTTGTTTATGGACAGTTGGAAGTATAGTGTTAATTTTATGAAGGACCATATTGACATATTCTGAAAGGAGGCAACTCTTGTTCAGAAAAGATAGTCAAAATGGGAATGTGGAAATGTTTCCATAGGTGGAAGTTATTCATTAAATTTGTGTAAGATTAGAAAACTTAATGCAAGAAGGATGTTCAAATGAATGTACTTTGAATTTGAGACTTCGTTTCCATGAAATTTCTCTCCATTGGAATACTTTGTAAATGTCTGTTGCCAAGTCTTTGTGACTTTTGGGCATAGTCATTACAAGAGGATCAATGCATATAAGTTTAAAATCTAACAAATTTCAGTAAATGGCAAAAAATCTTTTATTATTACATGTATGGTAAGGATTTGGGATTATGAAATGGGCATCATTGGAATCATGTTCAATTGGTCTATTTCACAAAGTAAGGATCATTGACAAACATAGTCTGCATACTTGGAGTATGACATAACTATTGTTTGGACAAACATAGTGTCATACCCCGCTAAAACAGAAACACGAGGCGTAGCAGTATAAAGGGTTTCATAGCAAAAGTTAAAAGACAACACCAACCATAGTATTAAAAATCATTACAAATTTACAATGGGTGTGAACAAATATTAAATGAAATTAAAATGTAAATTAAAATACAACACATGCGAATGCTCCTAACAGTGAAGTGTCCCTAAGTGCCACTTACTCGATTATTCCTGAAAAAGCATGTAAAACGAGCGTCAACTATAAAAATAGTTGGTGAGTACTCACAGATAAAATAATAATAATATTAATAATAATAATAATAATAATAATAATAATAATAATAATAATAATAATAATAATAATAATAATAATAATAATATTGGTTTCATGAATCGAAATCAAAGTTTTGATAAAAGTTTCCATAAATATAAATATATTGCAAAAAAGAGCATTAAGTTTGCATAAACAAAGTTCGTTGTTGTAATGAGAAACAAAGTTCATTGCTATAATTAATAAACAAATTTGTTGCCATAATAAATAACAAGTTTATTGCAATAATAAGTAACAAGTTTCATTTCTAAAATAAGTATACAAGTGTCGTTGCTAACTTGAGAATACAAGTTCGGTTTGTGCATAAAGATTCGTATGTGCATCAAGTTTCCATTCATGAGTTCACAACCCAAGCCTAATAACCGAATAGTGCCCTATTGACTACTATGTGTACCGCAAACATAATATATAAAATGGTAAAATGCACTCAAGCGAATCGTGCGAGCGAGGAGTTGCATACCTCATGATAGCTCTATCCATAATAACCATAGATTCAACAGAGTTAATGAGTTGTGTCTAGAGATTCCAGAGACTTAACCGCGATACGGTCGTCATGAATTAAAATAACATACACATACATACGAAATATAGCAACCAAGTTTCATACGAGTCAAAATAAATAAAATGTACATAAAAAATTTAGGACATGCTTTTCCACCCCAATGCATTGAGAAGATGCAAATGATGCCTTGATCTAAGTTCCACTTGTATCACTACCGAATCCTACAATAATGGTATACACTAGTCAGTCTCTAGTTGAAATCTAATGCTATATACTTACTACTACAATAGAATTATGCCAATATTTGTGTCAACATTTAATATTGATAAGTTACAAACATTTTTCTGAAATGGTGAAGTTTTATAACTCATGTGATTAAGACAATTTTGGATATTAATTTTTCAGATTTTTGTAATATTAATTAAGGGTATTTCAACATATTTAAATGCGTTTTAAGCTCTTAAAAAGCCAAAATATTATCAACCAGTTTCCAAATATTCTCAAACTTTTCATTTTGTTTCTATACATAGTAGAGGTCCTCCATAAATTTTCTTTTGAATTTTTTATATGATTAACTATTTTTCCAAAATTTTAAGCCTTCATAACAATATAAATTTGTGAAAAATAGCATCTAAATGATAAAAATTCCCAAACTTTTTATGACACTGCCATTAGACATGACTAAGTTGGGAAAAATATAAAAGTGGATTTATAAAATGTTTAACCCAATTTTATGATTTTTGTGCATTTATCCTACTAAAAACTGAAATAAATAGAAAACAGTTTCCAAAATTTCCTAAACCTTTTGTATTACTATTATTAAACATTCTTAAGCTGGAAAAATATAAAAATGGATTGCTAAACTGTTTAACCAGATTTTATGATTTTTGTTCATGTATTCTAATAAAAATTGAAATAAATACAAAACTACTTCCAAAATTGTCCAAACCTTTTGTAAGACTGTTATTATACAAGTAAAGGCTGTGAAAAATATAAAATATATTTTTCAATTAGTTTTGCTATTTTTCTTTGTTATATTCTCTTGAATAATCATTAATTGACGAATAATTAACAAACAGTTCAAGTAAATTACCAAAAATTTAGTAAACTTCATTTACAGTGTACATAATCTGTGAAAAATACCAATGGTGATTTTTATATAGTGTAATCCGATTTTGTGGATTTATATGTATTTAATATTAGAAAATAGGAGAAAAATAGAATACTAAATATACAAATCATCAACAATTTTATTTAGTGTTCTACTCTATTGTACGGTCCTCTGGTAAATTTTCATGAATTTTAGATGAGTTGAAATATTTTTCCCCGTGTTAGTCCATTATAAATACAAAATTCAGGGAAAAATAGTAATGCATTATGAATAATTCTGAAAATATTTTTCCGAGTCTTCCACATAGGGTAGCAGTCGCGGAAATTATTATATAGACTTTTCAAATTCCTTAAAGTGGTTTTATGATTTATTTCAATTAAACAAAAAGAAACTTCATAACAATAGCAAATAGTAAAAAAACCGATGAAACTCCCGGATATGTCATCATTTACCATAGGGGTCATCCACTAATCATTTTGTTGGTGGAATACAGGGAAAATCAGATTTGATCAGAAAACTTGTTTTAGATATTTATTTGGGAATAAATCATTTATAAACCCATTTGAATGCTTTTTAACAACATACTTTGATGATCAACCCTCTAAGCTTGAAGATCATCACATGCATGTTTGTTTTTGGGTTAAATACTACCTCCAACATCATAAAAATCATGGTGTAGAAGAAGAAGAAAATGCAAGAAAACATAAGGTTATGAAGGAAAAAGTGAAGGGAGAATGACGGTTTTGTGATTACCTCAAGAACAAAACTTGATGATGAAAGTTTTGAGTGTTATGAGGTTATATTTTCTAGAAAATTTCGTGGTTTAGAGGGTAGAGAAGGGAGAGAATGAAGTTAGTAGTTGAGAGTGTGAGATAGTGAAGTGTAAAAGAGAAGGAAGAGTATAAGAGTTGTTTAAATGATTTCTACTTTGGAAAGAGATATAGTGGGAGTGAGAGAACGATTTTTAGGGGATGATATACGGTTTACTTCTCTTCCATTTTTATAAAGTTCATATATTTAATAAAATTATAAATTTTTTATAAAATATTCACCTTAACCTATATATCATTCATAAAACCTTGATTTTTGCCTTACAAATTAAGGGTAATTGGTAATGACCTAATATTTATATCCTTGGTTATATTTTTCTAATTTTAATTATTTTTAATTGATATTTTAAGGTTCATGATTATTTTAATTGAATTTTAGAGGTAAAATTTTATAAATTTAGGTTTTTAGGGCATTTTGGGTTTTTTGATAGTTTGTAAATCTTTGGATATCAAAATAAATAGAATCTTTGAGACTTCAAATTATCTTATGTTATTATAACTCTTATATAGTTATAAATAATGTTTTTAACTTATTTTATCGGTTTATTGACATTTTATGTAGTGATTCCGAGATTCAAGCGAAATTAAGGAATCAAGTATACTAGTCCTAGTTTTCAACTCTGACTTAAGTTCCAACGAGACTAGGAGCTAATTTCTACCACTAGGTCAAGTGCCTGATGTGTGTATATGATTCATGAAAAAGTGTTCGAGTCAAAGAGTGAGTTAAATGTGGATATTGCCTATAGTTAAGTAGTTGTAGAATTCTCATATCAATGTGAAATCTAAGTACACTATCCATTGTTTCTATCTTTTTCCAAGTTTCTATTAGGTTATATCTTAGTTTCTGGTTACTAAGTCTAGTATGTGCCATGCCTATACATGTAACTAAGTTTAGTCAAATCTAGAACCGACTCGAATTTTGACGGTTGTTACAATCTTCCCCGGTTGAACGAATTTCATCCCGAAATTCAATTCGTGATGTATTCTATTAGAACTTAGCCGAATACAATTATATAGCTGGAGAGGTGGTGACTTGAAAAGCTCTTTGATTATTTTGGGTTAATTCCTCAAGAGAAGAGCCCAACACTTTAGCTATAATCAAATTAATGTTTCCTTAATTCGAGTTCTTTCGTCTAGATTATGGAAAATTTGGCTCATGGAATCATGATCCAACCATGACGACCTAGTCGAAAAAGATCATCTAGTTAGATATTATCTGAACTAAGAGAGCGGTATCAGTTTTCCTGAAGCACCAACTACACTGAGCGTTAAATCCGCATTGATCCTTAAGTCGCATTCTAAATTAACACTAAGTGTAAATTTGCCATCTAATAAAGAAGCGATTAAGAACAATTTGTTCCCTTTCGGGTTGGCTACTAAATATGGAAAATATAAATAATCTGAAATACGAAGGGGTAGCAGGAATGAAAAAGAAGATATCGAAGGTTAGTTCCTAAAGATACGCACTAAGGGTAAGCAAAGAAGTTTTGGTACCTCTCGAATGTAAAGGCTATTTAAGTGTCATCTATAAAATAAGTTACGAAACGATCGAGGATTTCCAAAGCAATATTTACTACCACGGTTACTCTTACTATAATAAAACAATATTCAAAGAATATATATATATATATATATATATATATATATATATATATATATATATATATATATAGAGAGAGAGAGAGAGAGAGAGTCATTTTCGCAAATGGAGGCAATGCAAGTTTATGATAAATTAAATCACCTTGTCTAGATAACAATTTGAGTGATTAGAAACGATAAGTAATCTCACTATTATCAAAATGTGTTATAATTCCAAGATAATGAAGATACATGTGTGACGATCAAACGAAGTAGTAAAATAATAAAATGATAAATAAAATTTAAATGTTTAAGTCGTCATTAAGGGAATTTTTTTTATAGAAATATTGATATTACGTTTTTTGTAATATTGACTAATTGTCTAAGTCAAGACAAATACAAGTTTAAGAGGATTCATAATATTTATGAAAACATGTTTGATAGTTTCGGAACTCACTGAAAATTGCAAAGTAGAATGCTATTTTTAAGAAATGAATAAAAATATCGATCATTGAAAATAGTGCATTCTTAGTTTAGTTTTTCTACAAAAACAATCATTTAGAAAATAGATAATCATAAAATTCAAAACTTTTGATGTATTTGAAGAAAAGAAGAAACATAAGGATACATATCCTTCACATATATTTTCCGGATATAGAAAAATTATAAGCATAAGGGTAGTCATCTTGTGTATTAGTTATAAAGAAAAATACAATGAAACATACATTTGAAATCAAGTTTCTACATTTAGAATGAAAGAGCAAATGTAAATAAGGATTACTTGTTTATTGCAGATTTCAAAATAAAAACAAGATGTATATGGTAAAAGGCGTAATTGAAGATATCAAAGTTGACTTAATCAAAATTATGCCTCACAACTATACAAGTATTAACTGCTCAAAACGAAAGGTTACACATCTAGTCTTTATGTATACGAACATGATACTAGGAGAAGCAAAATAGACAAAAACAATGTTAGAAAATGTATTATGTTAATATTATGGCGTGCGAGATCTAAAATCAAAAGGAGAGCGAGAAATAAAGTTCGGGGGAAAGAAAACAGAAGGTAGCGGCGACAATTATTGTTATTGTTAAAATTTTAAGAACAATACATATAGGTAGATTTAAAACCACATTGAGTTATATTTCAAACTTCAATATTTGATGTATGTTGATGGTTACATAGAAATGTAGAAGTTTTAAAGTATTTTCTAAGGTTTGCTAAAAATTCACGAGTTATGTACTAAGTTAAGCTCCAATTCTGAAAAAGAAGAAACACTATAACTTGTAATTGAAAATTTGACAGTTTAGACCTATTTGACTGGGGTCCAACAATGGTTAAAACGGATAAGGTAAAGACTTAACATATTTAGATGAATAATTGCGCATTGTTAAAAGTACGTGGCTGGAAGTTTAAAAGTGAACACTAAGTTTTGCAATGTTGTATGTTTTATAAACACAGATTATAAAACTAATTTGAAATAAAATAAACAAATAAGGTGTGTTTTGAAATGTAGGCATCAGTGATGTCTTGTAAACACATTTGGATTAGAAAGTTGTAAAAATACGATGTTAGGTTACTAGAAAACGCATTTAAGTTAAGTACAATGCCTAAATGAGAAAGTAGTCAAAAGACTTAAAACAAAAGCTATTTGAAGATCTGATGAAGCGTTTTCACATAATATGAACTTCAATGTCATATGTTTAAGTTTTATAGCATAGATTTTAAACACTTTTATAAAAGAAAATATTTTTAAGTTTTTGGAAAACGTGTCAAAATGGTAAGCAAGGATTAAAACACTTTTATCCATTGAATAGAACTTGAAATGAAATTAAAATAGCAAGGTTAAAAAAATATTGGTTAAATTGAGTTTTGAAGAAAAGTGTTAAGTGAAAGCAAGTTGTCAAAAGATTTTTAGCGAGAATATGGCTTACATTGTTAGGAAATGTCTACTAAGTTGAATGAAGTGGTTATAAAATATTTTATTGATGACAAATAAAACAGAGGAAGCGAAATAACTTTTTGTTGGAAGATTAAGATGTAAGGAATAAGTATGTTTGTGTAGTTGATCGTACCTAAATACTAAGGCGAACACAAGGTGAGTCTAAGGCGAGTCCCGATGTCTTTTCCCTAAAATTTAGGACAAGAAAATTTGTTTGTAAAACATTTTATGGTGTCAATGCAGTTTCGTGGCATTTTATAAAGGTCAAAGGTATTTCCTATGTTAAGTTTTAACCTCAAGGTGGAAACAACCTAGGGCTAAGTCGTAGTGTAGTAATAAGGTCTCACGTATGAGTTAAACCTGCGTGTCTCCTCGTGAATTGAATGTGGAATGTCCGCAAATGGTATCTAAGTGATTACTTAGTGGAGACTTATCTAACTCCTTACATGATGCTCTAATTATCATTCGTGTCAGTATCGAAACGCTTTTTCCTAGTTGTAACTCTAATACGAAGACGATGAAGAGGTATTAAGGAATAATTGGTATAGGTTTCGACTTAAGATTATTACTAGTGTATATCTAGCTACTAACCTTACATCTAAAGTCAATAGCTATTGAGGAATACCCATTCTTAGTACAATGTGCATTGCTCCTAGAGTGGCTAGTGATATAACCTAAGTGGTTAACCTAGCACTTGATAAGGGACAAAAATATTTCTAAATAAAGGCATTGTTATAAAAGTGCACTTAGTTTCTAAGTGTATCTAGATGAATGCCTATAATATGCAATGCCCATACAGACACCTAAAAATTTTGTTTTTCAAAAGTTTATGTTGAAAATTGTTTTGAACATAATTCTACTATAACCGTTTTCAGCCTCACATTAACTTTCCTTAATTAAGCATAGTTGGCCAGGCTATACTTAATTAAAGTCCAATAACGCGTACTCGAATTAGTTATATCAGTAGTATGTTCTATATTTTAAAAACGTTTAGATTATTGTTGGCTATAGTTGTGGTTCTCCAAAGGAAAACTGGTATTCTCTATAACCTCCGGATCTGATACCATTTCTGTCACACCCCGCTAAAGCAGAAACACGAGGCGGGGCATTATAAAGGGTTTCATAGAAAAATTTAGAAGACAACACCAACCATAGTATTAAAAATCATTACAAATTTACAATGGGTTTGAACAAATTTTAAATGAAATTACAATGTATAATGAAATACAACACATGTGAATGCTCCTAACAGTGAAGCGTGCCTAAGTGCCACTTACTCGATGATTCCTGAAAAAGCATGTAAAATGAGCGTCATTTATAAAAATAGTTGGTGAGTACTCACAAATAAAAAAAAATAATAATATTGGTCTCATGAATCGAAATCAAAGTTTTGATAAAAGTTTCGATAAATAGAAATATATTGCAAAAATTAGTATTAAGTTTGCATAAACAAAGTTCGTTATTATAATGAGAAACAAAGTTCATTGTTATTATTAATAAACAAATTTATTGCCATAATAAATAACAAGTTTATTGCTATAATAAGTAACAAGTTTCATTGCTAAAATAAGTATACAAGTATCGTTGCTAACATGAGAATACAAGTTTGGTATGTGCATATAGATTCGTATGTGCATCAAGTTTCCATTCATGAGTTCACAGCCCAAGCCTAATGACCGAATCATACCCTATTGACTACTATTTGTATCACCAACATAGCGTATAAAATGGTAAGATGCACTCAAGCGAATCAAGCGAGTGAGGAGTTTTCTACCTCCTGATAGCGCTATCTATAATAACCATAGGCTCAAAATAGTTAATGAGTTGTGTCTAGAGATTCCAGAGACTTAACCGCGATACAGTCCTCGTGAATTAAAGTAACATACACATACATACAAAATATAGCAACCAAGTTTCATATGAGTCAAAATAAATACAACGAACATAAAAAAGTTTAGGACATGCTTTTCCACCCCAAAACATTTAAAAACCGAAAATAGGGGAGTGGTGAATACTCACAATGCATTGAGATGATGCAAATGATGCCTTGATCTAAGTTCCACTTGTATCACTACCGAATCCTATAATCATGGTATATGCTAGTGTGTCTCTAGTTGAAATCTAATGTTATTCACACCGTGTTTGTGATCCTCGTCATCCCAGTCACAAACTTGAGAGGGCACAATCGAGATTCAAACATGCTATTGAAAGTTCAATGTATCTCAAAACATCTTGGAGTTTCAAATCCAATTAAAACTTAATTGTATTTCGTTTGCTTGGTGGAAATTTGTAAATCGTTATTTACCTACCTTCAACTATTTTATAACTTGGATTACATCATCCCTCTTCCAGTTATAAGTAGGTTGTTGGGTCCTAGCCTTAATATTTCATATTGGGTGATATATTAAGGACTTAAATCAACTAAAATTGAATTTCTCCCATTATAGATGTCTAGGTGAGACATCTATGATCTTCCCAAATCTTTAGGAACAAGCTTCCTAATGAAGATGATATGTGAAATGGCAATCAACGTGAAAGATCAATTCCTTTATTGAGCATAAATGGGACTGGAAATCATGGTTCACTTCTTCCACCTCCTATAATAATTTTCCCTATCCCACAAGTTTCAAGACTTGATAAGTTCTAAGTCACTCAATCCCTATTGGCAAGCTAAGCTTATTTGTGCTTACATCTTGGAGATTAAGTCACGTATTGGCAAGCCGGGAGAGTCGGGAGTCGAAGTCTCGAGGTAGGTGGCTGTTGACTTAGTTCTTCAGTCACTCCCTGATGACAGATCGCGACATGAACCTTAATGATCTTACATATTTGCTTGATGTAGTTAAATCAGCAATTATTTGGAGCACTTGTAAAGCAAATTAGAATGGAACATCAAATTCCCAAACTTATTACGACATTGACAATGGTAACATTAGAAGTCTAGAAAAGCTTTCTCTTCCCAATTGAAAGGGATCGGCCATGGTCGAACCGTTTTGAATCAATGGTAATGAGAAAGACTAAGTCTGAGATAGTCTCATGTACCATTTCCAAAGAGTCCATGTGTTTCTTTTGCCAAAAGAAGGGGCATTGGTTGCAAAGCTGCTAGATTTACCTGAAAGATCTGGTAAAGTCAAAAAGTTTGACTTTTCATGAGGTAAAATTCCATTACCTAATTGTATTACGTTCCTATTTGGAGATTCTTAATACATGATGTAATGTAATTACATTTTGATGTTTTGGAAGAATCATAGGAAGCTTAAAGAAAGAGTGTGCTGATTTTGATCGCGAAGATGCATTTCGATCGCATGGTTGGATGATCAGTATTTTGAGCTACTTAAGAGTTATGATATATTGCTTAGGAATAGATAAGAACATGTTTTTCATATGTATTTGCATTGTAAGTGTGACAACCCGATATTTCAACTCTTTGTAATGACCTAAAAAGTCAACTATTGTAACCACTTTTGAGTTAATGAAATTAACTTTGATAATAAAATGTCCCAAAAAGTTTCTATTTAATTACCTACTATGTTTAATGTCATTAAACCGTGATCGTACGTAAAAAGAACGCCCAAATCCGGCTTCGTATAGTGAAGTTATGATTTTTCCAAGTTCGGCTTAGCAATAGACAGCTAAAAACTCGAATTGGAGATCGAGCGACTTTTGGCCAGAATGACCTAAACGGGAATCGAAGGTCTCGACAATTGTATTTCAGCGGTAAAAAGTCTGGCAAAAACTGACGTCAGATAAAGAAGTTATGAATTTATAACGAAATTCTCTTAAACATGTCATTTTAAAAATAAATAATAAAAATAATTTCGAAATTCGCCGACGGAATCTAAACGAAAGTTGTAGAGCGTAGTCTCGCCTACGCGTGGATATAAAGAACATCGAAAACGAAATTCGTATGAAGAAGATATGAATTTTAGAAGTTTATTAATTAAATTAGATATAAATTTAATTATAAACTCTTGGTAATATCCGAAGAGGAGTCATCAGATAGGGCCGAGTTACGCCCTGCGTAAGCTCGTACGCCCCGCGTACTCAAGGCCAAGGCCTCGGATCGTCCACGTCTCGGTCTATGCGAAGCTAGCCCTGTCCCATCCGAAGTCCGAGGCAGTCCAGGATTCGGTCATGCGTGACGTACGCGTACGCCCTGCGTACCCTCATACGCCCCGCGTACCGAGGTGGTTCCCAACCCCTATAAAAGGGATGCAAGGGTTCTGAAGAAAGGGCTCCAATTCTCTCCTTTCTTTTGCGTTTTTGCCTCGTTTTCCGTGCCCGTGCTAACCCGAAGCCCCAGTCATTTTGCTCAAGTCCCGAAGGTCGTTTTTACTCCCGAGATTCCTGAGAATCCCAAGAAAAATCCGTTTCCTGAGAAGAAATTCTGCCTGGTTTCCCATCTCGATTTCCGCAAACTTTCAAGTGAGTTCATACCCTTATAATTCACACTTTTAAATGTTTTATAAATACTTTTATATGCTTTTAAGGAGGGAATACAAGTAAAACACACGATTATTATCGTGTTATATATATATATATATATATATATATATATATATATATATATATATATATATATATATATATATAAAGTTTCATTATACATTTTATCAACGGAAATCATATGTGATTTATAACTATTATAGGGAAACTTTTGTATGCAAAATATATGACGATAACATCATACTCTTGGAAATGAAAAATGTGGTTATATATGTATATATGTTTATATTGGTACTATATGACTTATAACTTTTTCATAGCAAGTGAGCATTCTTACTAAGGATTTCTATACAAACGAGACACACTTTTAGAAAACTATAATAGGTATAGTTTTACGATAACATTACGAACTTTTACATACTAGAAACACTATTTCAAGAAGTTTACTTTCACATACAAGAACTAATGAACAATTTCATACGTAAATCAGTTTTATACTAAATTTTTTGAACGAATGAACATTTTCATACGTAAATCAGTTTTATACTAAATTTTTTGAGACATTAACTTCACGTACGTTCGAGTACGCATTTCAAGTCCTGTATTATATACCAGAATCCCTTGGAGGGGGAGCATGTGTATAGATCTATACGGTCTTGACAAACCCGCGCCCTGACTGTTAGCTACAGTCCACCATTTGGGGTGACAAACGTCAGAACATTCCAACGCCTGAAGAACGTTGTGTATAGGCATTTCTAGTCAATAGCATGGTTATAAAACTCACATGGAGTATTGAAAACACATTGATTTATGGGGTTTTTCATAAGTATTGGAAATTTTATACTTACATACATTTTTAGAATCAAACATTGGTCTTGAGAGAAGGCTACTTTTATACTAGTAGAAAATATAGGATTTTCTAGAAACAAGCAAACAAAGACAAAACATTTCATTTCATACAAACATTGTCATTTAATACTTATGAAACTCACCAGCTTAAATGTTGATCTACTCTTTCAAAATTACTTTTATGTCCTAGGGATTTAGTAATTACAGGTAACAATATGCTTTTGAAGAAGGGACGCTGCGGCGCAAGTTTAATTTCATAATTTGACATCATATTGTAATTGGTTTTGAACATGTAACTTTTGACAAATGTAAACTTTCAATTATATATATGATGGTTGTATTGCTTTCTTTACTATGTATTCATTTGTTACGTTACCACATGAAGTCATCCGCCCCCGAACGTTTCCGCCGTTCAGGTTTGGGGGTGTGACAGATTGGTATCAGAGCAATGTTTATAGTGAACTAAGTATATCGAACCACATAAGATATACAAACTATAAATGCTTAAGGGACTAATACTCTCTGACAAAACAATTTTCTTTTGTTTTACGCTTAAGCAGCGTTATGTTTAACTTAAATTATAGTTCATTTAAGTACAAATACATGCATACAACAAATTATTTTCATGATATCTAACTATACAACAAGTATTTAGACAAGTTGACACTACGATTAAGACTCGATATATGTAATCAGATTTGGGACAAATATAGTGTGATCAACTATATTTGCCCGAGATCGGACCAATGTATATCGAGGAATGCTCATAGTAAGCAACAAGTCAAACTTACCAAAAACGTCACGAGGATCAAACACAAGAATTTAAATACTATAGGAGTATTTGCTACATAAACTAGTTTAACTTACATGTTTAATCTTGCATGTTTCAACTTTATTAAATTCTTATAACCCTATTTCTCGTACAGTCAAATGGCTGGATTTCACCACCCCGGCGACCCCTACTTTCCCAACCAAGGCAATGGAGGATAGGTTGAAGATGATCCCGAGGAGGACGAGGAACCCATAGAAGTGGATGATGACTCCGGTACCGACTCAGAGCCGGAAGTGATCAACCCACCACCCATACAACCTCCCGTCTTCGTAAGGAACTTTCAACGACCGACTCCCGTCTGGGGAGGTCACCTCCACCATTGGAGCCAACAACAAAACCTACGCCCTCCCTACGGCATGTGCCGGGACTTCTACGATGTCCGTGGCGGGGGTTCGGCTTATCGGGCACTCCCAGTAATGGTGGGAAAACTAGCCAACCAGTTCTATCAATCCGGAGTTCAAGCTAGCCGGATTCGGGATGTCAACGTGGAAGTACAGGTTCACACTTCCGACATCCGTAGGCTGCACAGAATGCAAGACAATGCTCAACTCCAAACCGAGGCATTCCAAGCGCAAATGATTGCAACCCTCGCCGAATTGAGGGAACAGCAAGCCGCCTTGGATAGGCGTCTAATGGAGTCAAAGCAATCGGATGCGGAGTCAAGCTCCAAACGCAACCTACGTCGCAAGTAGTGCTTGTCAAAATCTCAAATTTTGTTATAAGTTAGGACCTCAGCTAAAAGTCTTTAAATTTATTAAACTTTGTAATCGGAGACCCTTATAGGGGTCAAATTTTCATGATCGTTGTATCAACTATTATATTAATATAAGTGGAACTATTATTACTACGTTGAGTATTTCGTTCAAACCTTGAAAAGTCATCAAGAAACCAAATGCTTGTTTCATATTTTCAGTCTTACAAATAACTTTCATCCTTCTATTTTAAGACTCATACTATCATCTGTTGTTGAACTATAGCAATTTAGTTCATGAGACACATACATTTTCTATTCTATGGAATTCTTATCTTTATCTTTTCAACCTATAGTTGAAGGATGCCTCCGCGTAGGAACCCGAGACGAAACAACGGAGGGGAAACACCTATACCACCACCACCTCCACCTCCTCAATTTGATGCTGCCATGTTCCAAGCAGCAGTCACAACAGCTGTGGCGGCTACCATGTCGCAAATCAATACCCCTATTTCAACAGGTTTGGGGATTGGCACGCCTCCTTCCAACTATGGCGAAAGTCATGGACAACCCCGGGTGTGCACCTATAAAGACTTTACGAATGCCAAACCCCGGATGTTTAATGGAACCGGTGGTGTGATGATATTGAGACAGTGGATTGAAAGAACAGAGTCCGTCTTTGAAATCTGCTCCTGTCCCGAACACAGCAAAGTTAAGTTTGCCACATTCACACTTACTGACAGAGCTCTAACATGGTGGAATAGCCATGTTAAGGTACTTACTCTGATAGTGGCAAATTCCATAAGCTGGGAAAGCTTAAAAATCATGCTGATGAGAGAATATTGTCCACGAGGAGAGATTCAAAAACTTGAAAACGAACTCTGGACTCTTGGAATGGTTGGTACTGACATAGCAACTTACACCAACCGATTCTGCGATCTGGCAATCCTTTGCCCAGATATGATTGCTCCCGAGAGCAAGAAAATAGAGAGGTACATCTAGGGACTGACGCCCCAAATACGGTCAAGCGTGTTAGCTTCCAAACCTGACACCTTTGAAAGTACTAAGGAACTGGCACAATCTCTGGTTGACTACGGAGGTCATTAGAACTCAACCATTTCTGCACCAGAACCACAAATGGGAAACAACAAAAACAACAACAACAACAACAACAACAACAACAACAAGAGAGTATGGCATAAAAGGAAGGGTGGGTCTTCCCAAGAGTCCGCAAAGAAACAACTGGTTTTAGTAAATGCTGCCACTATACCTACTACCGTTCCTACAAATACCTACCCAACAAGGCCTTATGTAGGTAACCTTCCAAAGTGCACCAAATGTACTTACCACCACCATGGACCTTGTCGGGAAATGCAGTGCGCCAACTGCAACAGAAAGGGACACACAACCCGTTTCTGCAAGGATCCCGCAAAGCCGATCACTCAAGTTCCCAATGCTAGTGTAGGCCAGACTTGCTACGGTTGTGGCAAGGCGGGCCACTACAAGAGGAACTACCCAAAGGCAGTAGGCACCGGCGGTGTGGGACGAGTTTTGGCTATAGGCCATGATGAAGTTGTAGCTGATCCAACTATAGTTGCTGGTACGTTCCTTCTCGATAATTCATATGCATGCATACTATTCGATAGTGGAGCAGAGAGAAGCTTCGTGAGTCAGAACTTTATTCACTTACTTAAACGTACACCTAGCAAGTTAGAAAAATCATTCACTATAGAAATGGCAAACGGTTTAACGGAAAACACTAACTACATATACATGGGCTGTACATTAACTTTAGACGATCATTCTTCCCAATCAACCTCATGCCAGTCCAAATTAAAAGTTTTGACGTCATAGTCGGCATGGATTGGTTAAGTCTTCTTCGCGCCGACATCATGTGCTTTGAGAAAGCAGTTCGACTTAATCTCCCTAACGGTGAGACATTAGTGATTTACGGCGACAAATCAAGTACAAACTTTCGCATCATTTCGTGCATTCAGGCTCGAAAGTGTTTACGGAAGGAGTGTCAAGCATTCCTTGCTCACATCGTCGATACAAGTCAGGAATAGAAAGACATCAAGAACATCCCAGAAGTACGCGACTTTCCCGATATCTTCCCAGAAGAACTGCTGGGATTACCACCACAACGCCAAGTCGAGTTCAGGATCGACTTAGTTCCAGGGGCTACCCCCGTAGCGAAATCGCCTTATCGTCTAGCGCCAGCAGAGATGCAAGAACTTTCCAGTCAGCTTAATGAACTCCATCAAAAAGGATTTATTAGAACAAGTTTCTCACCTTGGGGAGCACCGGTCTTGTTCGTAAAGAAGAAAGACGGATCGTTCCGTATGTGCATTGACTACAGAGAACTGAACAAACTTACTGTCAAAAATCATTATCCTCTACCCCGCATTGTCGACCTATTTGATCAACTTCAAGGAGAAAACTACTTCTCAAAGATAGACCTACGATCTGGATATCACCAATTACGAGTACTAGTGGAGGATATTCCCAAGACAGCTTTCCGAACCCGTTACGAACACTATGAGTTTGTAGTAATGTCGTTCGGATTAACCAATGCTCCAGAAGTATTCATGGACCTAATGAATAGGGTGTTCCGTCCTTACTTGGATCAGTTCGTCATCGTCTTCATCGATGATATACTTATCTACTCCCGAAATAAGGAAGAGCATAGTCAGCACCTACGAAAAGTCTTAGAAACCTTGCGATCGGAGAAGCTCTACGCGAAGTTCTCTAAATGCGAATTTTGGATTCGAAGAGTCGAATTTTTGGGCCACGTTGTTAGCGAAAAGGGGATACACGTGGACCCCTCCAAAATTAAGGCCATCGAGAACTGGTCGGCACCAAAGACACCTACATAAATTCGTCAATTTCTAGGTCTCGCTGGTTACTATTGCAGATTCATAAAGAACTTCTCTAGCATTGCGAAACCTCTTACTACATTAACCCAGAAAGGTGTGGCCTTTGACTGGGAAGCGAAACAACAGAAGGCGTTCCAAACACTAAAACAGGCCTTGTGCACCGCACCGATACTATCCCTCCCCGAAGGGATAGAAGATTTCGTAGTGTATTGTGATGCATCAAACCAAGGGCTTGGTTGTGTTCTTATGCAGAGAGGGAAGGTTATTGCTGATGCCTCCTGACAGCTTAAGACACACGAAGTGAACTATACGACACACGATCTTGAGTTAGGAGCAATGGTGTTTGCTCTGAAGATCTGGAGACATTACTTATACGGAACAAAGAGTACTATTTTCACCGATCACAAGAGCCTTCAACACATTTTTGATCAGAAGGAACTCAACATGCGACAACGATGATGGGTTGAGTTACTAAATGACTACGAATGTGAAATTCGTTATCATCCTGGCAAGGACAACGTGGTAGCTGATGCCCTCAGTTGAAAAGAATACACTGGTCGGAGGGTCAAATCTCTGACTATGACTATCCACTCCCAATTATCCACACAGATCAAGGAGGCACAAATGGAAGCTTTGCAACCTGAAAATGTGGCGGGTAAATCCCTGAGAGGAATGAAAAAGAATCTAGAAATCAAGGGTGGCGGAGCTTATTATCTCATGGATCGAATCTGGACACCGAAACATGGTGGTTTCAGAGATGTAGTCATGACTGAAGCACACAACACGAGGTATTCCGTTCACCCAGGTTCAGATAAAATGTATCTGGATCTTAAGAAACTGTACTGGTGGCCTCGCATGAAAGCAGAAATTGCTACCTTTGGAAGTAAATGCCTTACTTGCGCTAAGGTTAAGGTCGAGTATCAGAAACCTTCAGGATTACTACAACAACCGGAGATACCAGAATGGAAATATGAACGGATTACTATGGACTTCATAACCAAGTTGCCCAAGACGACGGGTGGACTCGATACCATATGGGTCATCGTCGACAGATTGACCAAATCCACGCATTTCCTACCCATCAAGGAGACTGACAAAATGGAAAAGCTTACAAGGACTTACATAAGGGAAGTAGTGCGACTACATGGTGTTCTGATATCCATTATCTCTGATAGAGATAGTAGACTCACTTCAAGATTACGGCAGTCACTACAAAGTTCCCTGGGGACTAGGCTAGACATGAGTACAACCTACCACCCACAAACAGACGGACAAAGTGGGAGAACGATACAAACTTTAGAAGATATGCTGAGAGCCTGTGTGATTGACTTTGGAAAGGCATGGGATATCCATTTACCCCTTGTTCAATTTTCATACAACAATAGTTATCATACAAGCATAAAGGTTGCTCCGTTTGAAGCCCTCTATGGTCGAAAGTGCAGGTCCCCTCTGTGCTGGACTGAAGTTGGCGACACCCAGTTTGTTAAGGGACGAGTTCCTGAAAGCACTCTCACTGGTCCAGAAATCATACATGAAAAGACAGAGAAGATCGTTTAGATTCGTGAACGAGTGAAAGCCTCTAGAGACCGACAGAAAAGTTACGCTGACCAAAGGAGGAAACCTTTGGAATTCCAGGTATGAGACCACGTTTTATTGAAGGTCTCACCATGGAAGGGTTTAATATGCTTTGGAAAGCGTGGGAAACTAAATCCAAGATACGTAGGGCCTTTCGAGATTCTTGCCAGAATCGGCCATGTGGCTTACAAACTTAACCTACCGCGTGAACTTAGTAACATACATCCAACCTTCCATGTCTTGAACTTGAAAAACTGTCTGTCCGATGAGACACTTGTTATTCCACTCGACGAGATCGAGATCAACGAGAGCCTCAACTTTGTGGAAGAACCGGTAGAAATCATGGACCGAGAGGTTAAACAAACGAAACCGAGTCGCATACCCATCGTGAAGGTTCGCTGGAACGCCAAGCGGGGACCTGAATTCACCTGGGAACACGAAGATCAGATGAAACAAAAGTACCCTCATCTTTTTCTCTGATCCACTAGTATCTTTACTACTTTAAATTTCGGGACGAAATTCCCTCTAACGGGGGGATGATGTGACAACCCGATATTTCAACTCTTTGTAATGACCTGAAAAGTCAAGTATTGTAACCACTTTTGAGCTAATGAAATTAACTTTGATAATAAAATGTCCCATTGGCTTATGAGTTCTCGTTCTCGGAAAACCCCTCTCCTCGCAACAAAGACAACAGTGTCACTCGATCTGTAGAAGATATATCCAAAGGATTTCTGCGGGTAGACAATGAAAATACACCGCTCACTACGAGGTTCAAGCTTGTCGTGAGTCTCTCATCTTACGAAAGCATCGCAACCCTAACCCTTGATATGTGCCAATGAAGGAGCTATCCATGTCCACATCACGTGAGGTGTTTTGGCAACCTTCTTTGTCAAGACTAAGTTAAGGATATGGGTGGCAGTTTCTAAGGCATACCCCTAAAATGAGATAGGTAGTGTAGCACCATCATGGAACGAACCATGTCTTGCAAGGTTCGATTACGCCTCTCAGCCACACAATTCAACTGCGGTGTCCTAGGTGGCGTCAATTCCGAAACTATTACACATTCCTTGAGGTAGTCGTGGAATTCAAGACTAAGGTACTCTCCACCTTGATCGGATCGAAGCATCTTGATTTTCCTGCCCAACTGAATCTCCACTTCCTGCATAAACTCTTAGAACTTTTCAAAGGTTTCCGACTTATGTTTGATTAAGTAGATATACCCATATCTGCTATAATCATCAGTAAAAGTCACACAGAAACAGCTTGCATCCCTTGTGGTGGACCTAAAGGGCCCACACAAATCGGTGTGTATGAGATCTAATAAACCCTCACCCCTTTCACACATACTAGTGAAGGGTGACTTGGTCATATTTCAAAGCAAACAAGACTCACACACGTCATCGTCCCTAAGGTTAAATGAATCCAATAATCCATCCTATTGGAGTTGGGCTATGCGTGTCTTGTTGACACGTCCAAGACAACTATGCCACAAGCATGCTTTGTCCAAACTATTGGAAGATTTGATACGTAACACATCATTTCCTGAGTTGTCTACAACCATCACAGTTTCATATATTCCATTACAAGGCAATGCTTCAAAATAGAAAACACCATTAAGATAAGCATCAATAGGACCCTTTTCATTATCAAATGAATATATAAATCCTTGTCTATATAAACCATGAAAAGAAATGATGTTTCTTGCCATTTCTGGTGAATAGCAACAATTATTCAAATCTTGTCCTAATCTATTACTAAGCACTAATGAGTAAACTCCAATCTTGGTGATAGACGACGATCTTTTGTTCTCCACGATTCCCACATCCCTATTTCTTCTTAGGCTCTGCAAATCAGAACAAATGTGAAAACCACATCGTGTATCAAGATCCCAAGAAATAGAATTTGATGAATCATTAGATTGAATAGTATAAATACCTGCGAAGCACGGCTTGATCTTCCCATCCTTGATGTCTTGCAGATATTTCGGGCAGCTTCGTTTCCAATGCCCTTTCTCATGGAAGTAGTAGCACTCTGCATCTTTTGGGTTAGAGGTGGATCCAGCGGAACCAACCTTGGTTCCACTAGAAGAGGTGCCATCATGGGACTTTCCCTTATGGTGGCTCTTTGATGGAGCCTTCCTTTTCTTACCCTTTCCTTTCCCAATACCCAAGACTCGGTCAGTAGTAGGAGTAGGAGTTTGTGCAATGGACTTGTCCTTGTGGTTGCTCTCAACAATCCTCAACAGTCCTTGAAGCTTGCTCAATGTGACCTCTTCTTTGTTCATGTGGTAGGTCATGTGAAACTGGTTGAAGCAGGGTGGCAATGAATGAAGAATGATACCAATCGTCGGCTCTTCATCGAAGTTAACATTTAACTTCAGCGGGCGGTCAACATACCTCTACACCTTTTGCAGATAAGTGGTGACTGACTCTCCGTCTCTCATATTGCTCGTGACCATCGAAGTGATGATCTCATACCTTTCCTATCTTGCACTTTGGTGATACCTTTCAAGCAAGTCCTGATGCATTTTGTAGGGATAGAAGTACTCGTAGGACTTTTGGAGTTCTGTAGTCATGGTTGCTAGCATGATGCAATGGACTTTTGTGGCATCATGCTCATGGGCCTTGAAGGCAACGATCTTCTCGGGACTGGCAGTGTTCATATCCACCTGTTTCAGCTCCTTGTCGAGGACATACTCTTTGTCCTCGTAGCAGGTGACCATTCTTATGTTACAGATCCAATCATTAAAATTGTTTCCGTCGAAAATCATTCTCCCACATAAATTCATGAGTGTGAATGAGCCAGAGGTGTTTGAGCCTAAAGCGTTGTTGTTCAAGTTCAACATTTGAAAAGGAAAAGAGACAAAGTTTGATTAGATAAGAATCTCCAATTAAACACCCAAATGAGATATTAGGGATGGGATCCAACAACATTATTTGCAATTTAGAAGAGGGACGTCGTAATCTAAACAAAAAATAATTTGAAGGTAAGTGAATGACGATTCACTAATTTCCACCATGAAAAACAAAATGAATTTAATTTTTAAATGTATTGAAAACTCCTAGATCTTTTGAGATTCATTGAACTTTTCAATGGCATGTTTAAATCTCGATATGCCCCTCAAATTTGTGACTGAGATACGGAGCATCACAAATAAGGTGTGAATAACCATGAAAATGTACATGGTGCCCCCAATGTTAGTGTCACCTAATCGATGTGCCAGTTAACCACACACGCTCCATCGATCTATGACAAACATCGAGTCACCATTTTCCACTTTTTCTTAGAGCCAAACTAGTATTCCTGTTAACCACACACACTCCACTAACATCTTAGTAAGGGTACAAAGTGTAATTTCATGGAATAGCATCAAATTCACATTTTTCCTAAAGTAACTAAGATTGAGAATTTTGTAAAAACATTTAGTTACTTTATAAATTCATTATACTTTTAATGAGGAAAATGTTTCCCTATCCTGCCCATTCGGCTAACGACCCTCCACAAATCAAGGAAGCGGTGGGTGAGAGTGGACACCCATTAAACAACCATTTTATAGGCCATAACCTTATACCCCCCTTGTAGATCGGTTTCGTGAATGAGGCCTACTAACGGCAAAACTAGCATTTATATTATACATATATAATAATTATTCTTATAATATTATAATAGTATAGGGTGAATTTTAAACTTGTAAAATTCTAGGGTTTGGAATTTAATTATTTCAAAATTAAACTTTTAATCCAAAAATTAAATTCCAAAAATTAAGGGCAAGTTTTGAAACATTTCAAAACTATCTAGATCAAAATTCAAATAAATAATTAAACAATTAATTTTGGTAACTATTTAATTTTGACCTAATCCAATTTCATGCTAGATAATTGATCAAATAATTCAAATAATTAACATTTATCATATAAGGAAATAATTATTCAATTAATTTTGAATTATCTTTTGTTTTGGCAACGATAATCAAACAATATCAATAAAATTCATATTTTATCAATTAAAAATGATTTAGTAATTATCCCATAACAAAATAGGCATAAAATCCGGAAAATCCCTTTGTTTGATAGCCGACTCGCTGAGTCCCCTTATGGACTCGTCAAGTTCATCTGACTCGGCGAGCCCACTCTGGGACTCAACAAGTCTGCCTAACAGAATACCACAAAATCAAATTTTCAAGCATGAATGACATACAAAACATCAAATACATCATAAACCAATCAAGGCTCCGATACCACTGATGGGTTTTATACAAAAGAACAATCCAATGTGCTCATGCAAAACCCTAAAGCTTGGATCTAGGTTTCTCTATTATACATGCAATTCATCCAAGACTTGAATACCCTAATCTAGCATACTATTAAAAACGAGATCTAAAATAAACTAGTTTACATGATACCTTTCAATAGTTGCAAGAATCTTCAATCTTCAAGAAGCTTAGTGTCACAAGTGTAAGACCTCTAATGGATCACAAACACCACAAGCAAGAGGATGATCTAGAAGAGAGAAGGAGAGAGGCTGAATTTAGGCTATAGTAACTCTATGGTTTCTTGGAGTAGCCGAAACTAAAGCCCTGGGATCCCTTATATAGCTGAGCTGCTAGGGTTTCAATCAAAACCCTAATTGGATGACTTAGGCCCTAAGCCGCTAGAGAACCTTCTGGAATAAGGCCTCCTTGGACGAAATTAGAGTGGGCTTTCACTCCTAATTTCATCCCCCTTATGTCCATGAGGATTCACAGCCCAAAGTCAACTATCTTATAATTGACAGTTCCAGTCCCCTTTATTTAATTAATCTCTTTTAGCCACATAATTAATTCTTAACAAATTCTTGTCTAATATTAATTAAACTATATGATTTCTCTTTTAATATATTATTGATATAATATATTAATAAACCATAATAACCTCTCTCTGTAACATCCCAATTTTCGAGTCCAAAAATTTCGTTTGTTTAATTAAGTAATTATAAAATCGTTTACCGGAAACATTGTCACTATCATATCAAACCATCAACCATCATGAACATGTCTCCAAATCAAATCATTGTACAAAAATAAAATCAGAGTACAATCCCATGAATCACATAGTGCGGAATCTGATGTGCGTGTGATGTGCAGCTACCGTGCCGGCTCTTTCCCCTTTGCTGAAGAGGTACCTAAAACAAAAATGAAAACTATAAGCACGAAGTTTAGTGAGTTCCTCAATCATACCACATACCACATAACACATAACATACATATTGTCGGGCAATTTTGGGGTGCCCGACATACCCTGTACCGCCATTTTAGGGTGCCGACCTACCCTGTTTGGCCATTATGGGGCGCCGACCTACCCATGTCAAGCAGTCCTGGGGTGCTAACCTACCCTTCGGTCTTAACAACCAAACTCCAGTGACAATTTCACCCCCTACTATTACTACCACACATATCATAATATAATTATACTTTCAGGCATATATGGGGTGCCCGACCTACCCTTCGGTCCTAACAATCGAACTCGAGGACTATTTCCCTTCCTACTACCACTATCACATATAACATATCATGCTAGCACATAAACATACTAAGTAGTAGAAAACCCGACAAATATCACAAAGACAATCATCTCATCTATAATCGACTACTAGTGGGTCAGCCTTGGTGCCTTAGACCCACTTCTACTGGAATGTAACTCACCTCGATGTCGTGTAGTATCTGCACAGTCCTTGGCACGGGAATCAACTCGTCTCTACTCCTCAATCCCTTCACAATGACCTTTCTCGATTACTATTACATAATCATAACCTTTACAAGGGTCAACCCAAAACCAAAACCAAGTTAAACTCAAAGTCAAAGTCAATGTCAATGTCAAAGTCAACCTCCAATTGACTTGATTCGACGAGTTGGTCCACCAACTCGTTGAGTCCCTATTCTTTCAGAATAATAAAACCCTCGACTCTACTCGTCAAGTTTAGCAAGAACTCGACGAGTTCTCCTTCAACCATAAAATCGGGACCATCTTCAACAGACTCGTTGAGTTCATCCTTGAACTTGTCGAGTTCATCTTCATCGTATGAATGTGTCCAGTCTATGACTCGCCGAGTTATATGAACAACTCATCGAGTCTGTATTCATGAGTTGGGAGATTCCCTTAGACTCGCCGAGTCCCATGATTCCCATGCCATAATCATGTCCATCTTTTTTGAGTCCCCTTCTAGACTTAACCAGATTCCTCAAAAACAGAAAAGGTCAAGGAACCAATACCCGATTCGCCGAGTCCCCTACAGTCCATGCCCATAAACTTGATATCTTTTGAGCTCATCTCATCCGCATGGTAGATCTGACCTCCTAAGTTCGATATAACACGTAATGTCACGAACCTTACGTCCATGCATGGGTCTTTAAGCTCAAAAGACCCAAAAATGAGGTCTAAAAGATGCATGGGGCTCTCATGGCCATAAAATTGGCACCTTTATGCCATGAGAACCCTCCAAGGTCCAAGATCTAAAACCCTTACACCACATTATGCTCAAAAACCCGAAAATTTCTTAGAGATGCCCCAAAGATGTCAAGATCCAAGCCCTAAAGTAGATCTAACAAGTAAGAAGTCAAGGTAGGAGCTTTTTACCTCAACCAAGCTGGAAATGCAGCCAAATCTCTAGATCCACTGACTTCCTCTTGAATCTCCAAGTCTTTCCTTCTTTCTTCAAACTTCAAATTACAAAGAATGGCACAAAATAGCTCAAGAACACTCAAAGGCTGGTTAGGGTTTCGTGAACATGTTTTAGAGGTGATGGAGTCTGGGATGGAGTCCACATAAACTGTTTAAATAGGGTGCAAACCCTCAAATTTATTCTTTCACTCAGACAGCTCCTACTCGCCGAGTCAGTATCCCGACTCGTCGAGTAGGTCACTTAAAATCCGCGCATCAAGTCGAGTCTACTCGACGAGTTGGGCCTCCAACTCGTCGAGTCCCAGAGCAAAATACAACAATACATGGAATTAAATACGTACCAGGAACCAGGTGTTACACTCTCTCTCCATAAATCATCCTATCAAGTTGCTTTGGTCAAGACAACCCAAAAGGACCATGCACAACCGGGTCAAGTACATACCAAATATAGTTACAGGCTTAGACAATAATCCAACAAAATTTGCATCCAGTATTAGGCCTTTCTATCTTCTGTCGCCATATAGCCATTGACTTTAGCTTTATTTGTTCTAACCTATTGTTAAAATTAAAGCATTCATGTATTCTGTAACAGCCCGGATTCCCAGGTATTTATTATTATTGTATTTTTGGTATTTTGTGAGGAGACTCGGCGAGTTGGAGCTTAAACTCGCCGAGTAGGATCGTGAGTTGGACGCCGGTTCGCGTCTGGACTCGGCGAGTCCATGCTATTTAATGAAACCCTAATTTCCAGGGTATGAGACCTATTTAAGGGGGCTTATGGCCATCATTTGAGGCCACCAACCCCAGAGAGAATCCTAAAGAGTCTTTGAGCGTTTGTGAGAGAGAAAAGGAGGATCCTTGACTATTTGTGGGTGTTTTTGCACATAGAAGAGGATCAAGGCAAGAGGAGACCAAAGAAGGTGCTAATCCAGTGATTTATGAGCTCAGAGACTTCATTTGAGGTATCCATTCGTTCCTTTCTCAGTCCTTGATGTGAATCTTAGAGTTAAGGTTTCTTTGTGGAGTGATCCATGGGAGTAATTGGCCTCTTCTTGTGTTGGTGCTCTAGATCTGGACCCAAAGAGGTCCAGAGACCCTTTTCCATCAACCTTTATGAGTGTTAATGGAGGCCATAAGCTTAGAATTGCACTCTAGAGACCATATAATCAAATAAGGCCTTTGGACCTTTTCATGAGCACCAAGATTGTGACTTTACGTGATGTATGTGCTTGGAAGGATTGGATCTAGGAGTTATTGGAATGGATCTGACCTCAGGAGTGAGTTTAAGTTCATCCATGGCATAGACTCGCCGAGTCCGAAGAACAGACTCGGCGAGTAGCATGAAGATTGTCCTTAACAACTCAGCGAGTGGTCTTGCCGAGTTAAGGGGCTAACTCAGTGAGTCAGGGAGAGTCAGAGAGGGTTGACGGGTGGATTGAGTCAAGTTGGAACTTGCCAAGTTGTTCTTGAGACTCAGCGAGTTGAGTCGTGGTAGCCCCACGATTCATGCCAGGTGGAACTCGTCGAGTCAGGGGGAGTACTCGACGTGTCAAGAGAGGATCAGAGGGAGTCAGCGAACACGTGTAGACTCGCCGAGTCGGGTCAAAGTTGACCGTTGACCAGAGTTGACTAGTGTTGACTTAATAGGGTTAGTCAACCTTAGTTGTGAAAATGTTAATTAGAGATATATTGTATTATAGGAGGATTATAGCTCGGGGGATCGAGCACGAGTGGTTTCAGGGATTTGTGATTATCGAGATACACGAGGTGAGTCTTCTCACTATACTTTACCTTGAGTAGGTAACCAGAGTTATGTGACAGAGTATTTGTACGTTATGTATGTTTTGTGTTGTACTGCATTATTTCTACGTGATTTATGTTGTGCATGTTTACAGAGTTAAAACCTGAGGGTTCACAGAGTTTGGGTGCACGGACCCATAGAGTTATAGCCTCTAGTGGCTAATATGTGTTATATGTGGTATTTTGGGGAACTCACTAAGCTAAGTGCTTACAGTGTTTGGTGTTATTGTTTCAGGTATAAGTGATGACCGAGGGAAGGCGCCGGCTTGATCTGTACACACACACGGGATTTTTACATTACAAGATCTTGGGAATTTTTTTTATGACTTGGATTGAATTTCAAACATGGGTTTTTTGATGAATATTAAGTGAATTATGTTTTTATAAAATTTGCAAATTTGTTTTGACATTTACGACGTAACAAGTTGGTATCAGAGCCTTGGTTTGAAGGATTCGGGTACACCTTCGGGGGTATTTGAACTCAAACTGAGGATTTGGAAAATATTTTCAAAAGAGAACCAAATTTTATAAAAGAAGTAAAAGATTTTTAGAGAAACTCAGATCAGAAACGTGTGTACGATCAGTCAGCGCCCGAACAGTGATTTCCCAAAATACCCTTATATTATATGTTTATGAGATTGATATGATGTATTCTCTTGCTAGAGCAGGCTAGGTATTCCCATTAGGAATAGAGTGCCCTGATTTGTGATGCCTTAGCCTAGGGGAAAGTGAGCTGCTATGAGATGCTTGAGAGTGAATAGGTAGCAGCGAGGAGCTTTTGACAAATCTGTTAGAGAGTGATAGAGTACTTGGAACTTGGAATCCGAAGAGGAGGATTTGGGGTGTATACTGAAACGGAGCGGACAGTAGTATTGGCCCGTACTACTGAAGGCACCGGAGTGGTGTACAGTTCAAATAAGAACCTTCGGAATGCCAAGGATCAAGGAGGAAAGAGTTGTCGAGTGTGAGTATGCTCGAATGGATTCTAATTTATCGTATGTTGTATTTCAGAGGTTGATCATGGTGAGGACGCGTCATATGCCAGAGGGCAGTGGGGCTAGTGATGAGGAGATCCATCAGATCATCCACGAGGAGGTGGCTGCGGCCATCAGGGCAGAGATACCAGAGATGTTCGGGTCTATTAAGACCACATTGATTGAGACTTTTGATGAGCGTTATGCTGCTCTTTCTGAGGCTGCTGTTGCAGCGGCCACCACAGCTGTTGCTGCTGCAAAGCCGCAGGGTGGTGATGCGTTGCTGTTCCGGGAATTCAGCAACACAAAACCACCAGAGTTTAATGGGACCCAATACCCGGTGGTGGCTATGAGATGGATTTCAGACATAGAGGGGTGTTTCTTCACTTGCTCATCTCCTGAGCATTTGAGAGTTCGGTTCGCGCTGAACCAGCTTCGCTTGGGAGCGAAGGACTGGTGGAAGTTTGTGACAGCGTACTTTTCGCCTGCTAAGCTTGCGGCAATGACCTGGGAGAGGTTCACTGCCATGTTCCGAGATGAGTACATTCCCCAGGTGGAGAGGGAGCGTTTGGCCGAGGAGTTTCTGACCCTCAAGCAGGGTACTAAGTCTGTTACGGTGATTACCAGGATGTTCCACGAGAGGGCGATGTTCTGCCCTGAGCACGTGTCCACTTAGCAGGTACGCATGAGCCGATATTTGAGTATCTTGAGGCGAGACATTCGGGAGTTCATGGCGAACTCCTCGTACTGGACATTTGCCGAGCTTCAGGCAAATGCCCGGAAGAAGGAGATCGAGCTAGAGACTCAGGCTAGGGAGGAGGCTGAGTCTCAGGGAAGGGATCGGCGACCGGCATAATCCCAGCCGACAGCCAAGTATGCCCAGCCGGCAGCCAAGCGGGCCAAGCCCGCTGATCCCAAATCAGGGAGCTAGAAGGACCGCACTTGTGGAAAGTGCGGCAAGGGTCATGATGGAGTTTGTAGAGCTGGATCTTCTTACAAGTGTAGAAAGGAGGAGAATATGGCCAATGACTGCCCCAAGGGGTTTGCAGTGTGTTTTCACTACAATCAGACCGGACACCGGAAGGCGGAGTGTCCGCAGTTGCGGGGATCACCTCAAGGAGCACCTCAGGGATCTGCCCCTGCTGCCATAAGAGCTACCGAGGTTCGGCCAGTGAAGGCCGAGGCACCGAGGGCACGAGGGAGAGCCTTCCAGTTGACCGCGGAGGAGGTCCGCGCAACGCCCGATGTCGTGGCTGGTATGTATTCTTTCATGTATTTATTTTGATGTTGAGATATTATGCTTATATTATGTTATGCGTAGGTACTTTGCTTGTCAATTTTGTAGCTACCTTAGTGTTATTTGATTCGGGTGCGAGTCAGTCTTTTGTATCTTTGGCTTTTAGTCAACATATCAGTGTTAGTCACGAGGCGCTGAGTCGGCCTCTGAGAGTTTCCATAGCTGCCGAGAGGGTGATATATGCCACGGAGGTGATCCGTGGGTGCGTATCCGAGATTTTCGGTGTTGAGTTCCCGATTGATTTGGTTCCTATTGCGATGGGAGATGTCTGTGTCATTGTGGGAATGGACTGGTTGAGCAGGTTTGGTGCGGTTATCGACTGCGAGCGACAGCTGGTGACCATACGAGACCCTAGTGGGGGAGTTTTCTTACGGTGTACGGAGAGGGTACCCGTTCTGGATCAGTGTTTTGTTCGGCCGCTAGGGTGAGGCAGTGTCTACAGCAGGGCTGTAAGGGTTTTGTGACGTACGTGTCGGATACGCTGGTTGATTCCGAGAGGCCGAGGTCAGTGGAGGAGGGTCCGATAGTGCGTGAGTTCCCGGATGTCTTTCCAGAGGAGTTGTCGGGTGTGCCTCCCGTGAGGCAAGTAGAGTTCAGTATCGATTTGGTTCTGGGGGCCGCGCCTATCGCCAAGGTGCCTTATCGTCTTGCACCTCCAGAGATGCAATTGTTATCCTCGCAGATTCAGGAGCTGCTAGGGAAGGGGTTTATTCGGCCGAGCAGCTCGCCGTGGGGAGCACCTATCTTGTTTGTCAAGAAGAAGGTGATGGGTTTTGAGCATTCTAACACTTCCTAAGTGTACATGCAACCCTAATAACCTTGGATCTATGTTTGTCTAATTATCATGCAAAGTTGAATTCCAAGGTTATATTCCTATCTAGCATACATGGGGAACAATTTTAACTTGAATCATAGATAGAATAACTTACCTTGTTGTTGCTTGTGTTCCTTGAAACCTTGTGAGCCTAGCACCCCAAGTGTGATGCCTCAAATGCTTCACACAACACCAAATTCTTTTGGAAAGACTCTTGAGATAACACACACTTCTCAAAATCGGCCAAGCCCTCTAGTTTCTTATGTCTCTATGTGTAGCCAATTTTGGTGGAGAATATGATTCTTATATAGTGTTGACACATCTAGGGTTACACCATGTAAACCCTAATGTGTCATGACTCTTCATTTCCATGACCCATGGGTTTGTAACTCCCATGGAGCATCCATGGAGCATCCTATGGGTAGAACCCAACTTGATAATCCATGGAGCCTTTTAGCCCACTATACAAGATATGGACGATTTACATAATCAACCCATATATTTAATTAGTTATCCTTTGATCACTTAATTAATTCCAAATTAATTCTTTGATCAACTAATTAAATAATATTATTAATATATTAGAACTTATAATATATTAATAATCTCCAAGTGTTATTTCTCTCATTTAGTCTATCCAATTGCATGGTGCCATGCAACCCAAATGGACCATGCCGGGTCGGGTCAAGTACATACCAGAAATAGTTATGGACTTAGACACCTTTTCCAACAGTCTCCCACTTGGATAAGTCTAATAACTATAACTGCAAGTATGACTTCAGGAACCGATCGGCAATCGTAGCTCTTTTCAAGGTTTCTCGGAACTGAGAAGACGATGGTACGCCATTTAAGATAAGTGATCATATAATCCTCTGTTCTAGATATCAGCCGGACGAATACATGGAACATGTCTTGCTTATTGTCCAGCATTTGTTTCCCGATTTCCGATTTGTTTGACATAGAACTTAATTGAACACATCAACTTAGTTCTGACCGGGCCCGGTACATGGGTCAAAACAAAATCATCGAGGGGCCCAGATACCAGCTTCTAATCCAAGAAGGAACAGATAAACTTCGACTCATATGTTTGTTCTACCACTTATTGAATTACACACAAAAGTACGTTTTATAACATCGATTTACCAATGCGGTTTCGTACAGTCAATGCATAACCAACTTGTAAGTAACAAATCATATCTCTAGGTTTGAAGACTTATATGATATTACCGTCTCACGATCACTCGAGATAAAATTCCATGAAGTGATTCCAGTGAGCGTGGGTTGTGTCCAATGCTCAGAACTTATGAGCACTCATGATTGTTGTAGCCTTGTCCAAGACCTCTACAACCAAACATGACAGTCTTGATTCATATCTACTTCCAACATATGACCGATTGTGGAGATTTGAATAATATGTTATACCAAACAAAATTATTCTGGAAGTCAAAACATGCAAAAGAAATATAGCAAACGATTGACAAGAGATAGCAACACTTTACTCATAAATAAAACACCTTTTATTCATCATCAAATGTCAATTACACTTTACAAATTTCCGGGTTATCTAACTACTAAAACTTATATCATCCTTCAGCCCTATGCTCCGAGCATGCTGAAGATGCTTAACCCTACTCAGTCCCTTCGTGAGGGGATCTGCTGGGTTCTCATCCGATGATACCCTCTTTGCCACGAGGAGTCCTTCTTCGATCCGATGTCTGATGAAATGGTATTTTCTGTCGATGTGTCTGGATCTACTGTGATCCCTTGGTTCCTTGGCTAAGGCAACAACACTTTTCACTATCACAGAAAATTTCCATTGGCTCTTTAATAGCTGGTACAACTCCAAGGTCTCCAATGAAGTTCTTCAGCCATATCGCCTCCTTTGCTGCTTCACTAGCTGCAATATACTCGGATTCACAAGTAGAATCTGCCACTGTCTCTTTCTTGGAACTCTTCCAAGAAATTGCTCCTCCGTTTAGGGTAAAGACCCAGCCCAACTGAGAGCGGAAATTATCCCTATCAGTCTGGAAGCTAGCATCACTATACCCAACAACTCTCAAGTCATCACTCCCACCGAGGGTAAGAACCCAGTCCTTAGTCCTCCGTAGGTACTTGAGGATATTCTTTACCGCAGTCCAGTGTGCCTTGCCAGGGTTCGCCTAATACCTGCTAACCATGCTCAAGGCAAAAGCTACATCGGGTCGAGTACACGTCATAGCATACATGATCGATCCTACAGCCGAAGCGTAAGGTGTTCGACTCATTTCTGCTATCTCAGCCTCAGTGCTAGGGCTTTGTGTCTTACTCAATCTGGTGTTACTCTGGATGGGTAACTCTCCTTTCTTGGAATCCTGCATGCTGAATCTCTTCAGCACCTTATCCAAGTAGGTACTCTGACTAAGTCCAATTAGTCTTTTACTCCGATCTCTCAAGATTCTTATCCCTAGAATATAGGCAGCTTCACCAAGGTCCTTCATAGCGAAACACTTACCAAGCCAGGACTTTACTTCCTACAGGGTTGGAATGTCGTTTCCTATGAGTAGTATGTCATCCACATACAATACCAAAAAGCTAACTATACTCCCACTAGCGTTGACATACACACAAGATTCATTTTCACTCCTAGAAAAGCCAAATTCCTTGACCTTTTCATCAAAGCAAAGATTCCATCTGCGAGGTGCTTGCTTCAATCCATAAATGGATTTCTCAAGCTTACACACTCTATTAGGGTACTCGTTGCTGACAAAACCCTCTGGCTGACTCATGCAAACATCTTCAGCCAACTTTCCATTAAGGAAAGCGGTTTTGACATCCATCTGCCATATTTCATAGTCATGAAATGCAGCTATGGCTAACAGAACCCGAATAGACTTAATCTTGGCTACCGGAGAAAAGGTCTCATCATAATCCACTCCAGGAATTTGAGAGAAGCCCTTTGCAACCAGTCTAGCCTTATAAGTGTGTACTTTACCATCCATGTCGGTCTTCTTCTTGAAGACCCATTTGCACCCTACTGTCTTACGACCTGGTACATTTTCAACCAAGTTCCAAACTTGATTGTCATACATGGATTGTATCTCGCTATCCATAGCCTCCTTCCATTTAGCAGACTCGGGGCCTGCCATGGCTTCCTCGTAGCTGTTAGGGTCATCTTGACTTACTAGTGTTTCATCACTAATAAGTGTCTCACCTTCTGCAGTAATATGGAATCCATAGTAATGCTCAGGTGCACTCCTAACTCTCGTGGAACGTCTCAGAGGTACAGATTTGTCAATTGGCTCAACAGGAGTTTCCTCCTCAAGTTGAGGGCTAGAGTTTGAAGTTCCTTCACCGCTTGATTCTTGAATTTCTTCAAGATCAATTTGCCTCCCACCGTCTCCTTGGCTTATAAACTCTCTTTCTCGAAAGACTCCTCTTCTTGCTACAAAGACCACATTGTCACTAGGTCTGTAGAAGAGGTAACCAAAGGATCGATGTGGGTAACCGATGAAAATACACCTCTCGCTTCGAGGTTCGAGCTTATCATGAGTCTCGCGTCTCACGAAAGCCTCGCAACCCCAAATCTTGATGTGGTCTAGTTTAGGTACTTTACCAGTCCACATCTCGTGAGGAGTTTTGGCAACTTTCTTTGTAGGGACTAGATTAAGAATATGGGCGGCAGTCTCTAAGGCATACCCCCAGAATGAGATTGGTAGCGTAGCTCGACTCATCATGGAATGAACCATATCTAACAAGGTTCGATGACGCCTCTCAGCCACACCATTCTACTATGGTGTCCTGGGAGGTGTCAATTGTGAGACTATCCCACATTCCCTTAGATAGTCGAGGAACTCTGAACTAAGATACTCACCACCATGATCGGATCGAAGCATCTTAATGTTCCTGCCCAATTGATTCTCGACTTCCTGTTTAAATTCCTTAAACTTCTCGAAAGTCTCTGACTTATGCTTGATCAAGTAGACATATCCATATCTACTATAATCATCAGTAAAAGTCAAATAATAACGATTAGCATCCCTTGTGGCATGTTTGAATGGTCCACACACATCCATGTGTATAAGGTCCAACAAACCTTCACCCCTCTCACACGAACCTGTGAAGGGTGACTTTGTCATTTTTCCAAGTAAGCATGATTCGCAACTATCATCTGACTTTAGGTCAAACGACTCCAAGACTCCATCCTTTTGGAGTTGGCCTATGCGCTTCTTGCTTATATGTCCAAGACGACAATGCCATAATGATGCTTTATCCAAGTTATCATTAGTAGAATCAATACACAAAACATTATTTCCTAGGTTATCAACAACAGATACAGCTTCATACACACCATCACAAGGCAATGCTTTAAAATAAAGAACATTATTAAAGAAAGCATCAATAGAACCAACTTCATTATTAAATGAAAAGGTAAACCCTTGTTTGTACAAAGCATGGAAGGAAATAATATTTCTTGCCATTCCTGGCGAATAACAACACTTATTCAAATCTAAACTAAACCCACTACTTAGCGATAAAGTATAAACTCCAATCTTGGTAACAGGTATAACTTTCCTATTCCCCATGATCAAGTTTATCCTTCCTTGCTCCACATCCTCACTTCTTCTTAGTCCCTGCAAGTCACAACAAATATGAATACCACAACCGGTATCAAGGACCCAAGAAGTAGAATGGGGTGAGTTATTAGAAATGATAGTGTAAATACCTGCATGGTTGGGTTTAACTTTCCCATCCTTCACATCTTGCTGGTATTTTGGGCAGTTCCGCTTCCAATGAGCTTTTTCATGGCAATAGAAGCATTCAGCCTCTTTTGGGTCAGAAGAAGGAGTAATGAAACCTTTCTTGGTTCCACTTGAAGAAGAGCCATCAAGGGTCCGAGCCTTGGTACCCTTCGAAGATCTCTTTCTCTTCCTCCATCGATTCTTCCCAATTGCCAAAACCGGAGTAGAGTTTTGAGTAGGAGTGATAGCAACCGACTTCCCCTTAAGACCTGATTCTGCGGTCTTGAGAAGTCCCAAAAGTTTGCTGAGGGTGACTTCTTCCTTGTTCATGTGATATGTCATGCGGAATTGATCATAGCACGATGGTAAGGAATGCAAAATAATATCTATTGCAAGATCCTCCGGGAAGTTCACATTAAGCTTCAGCAAACGATCCACATACCTTTGCATTTTCTGCATGTGGCTCGTGACGGATTCCCCGTCCTTCATCATGGTTGTTATCATGGAGCAGATGATTTCATACCTCTCTTGTCTTGCACTTTGATGGTATCTTTCCATCAAATCTTGGTGCATGTCATAAGGGTAGAAATCCTCATAAGACTTTTGGAGTTCCGCTGTCATCGTGGCCGTCATGATGCAAGCCACTTTCGTAGCATCCCTTTCATGTGCCAGAAATTCAGCGATCTCCTGAGGAGTTGCAGTGGACTCATCAATCTCCTTAAGCTCCTTGTCAAGGACATATTCTTTGTCCTCGTAGCGGGTAATCATCTTGATGTTTCTGATCCACTCATTGAAGTTGGACCCATCAAAGGTGACTTTCCCACACAAGTTCATAAGGGTAAAGGAGCCATTAGGATTAGAGCCAGAAGCATTGTTGAAAGACATCTGAAGGGAGGAGGACAAGATTAGTTTAGATATAAGAGAGTCCTTAATAAAACACCCAAATGTAATATTAAGGCTAGGATCCAATCACAATATAATATAACTTAGAAGAGGTATGCCGTAATCTAAGCTATATCATATTTGAAAGGTAGGTGAATGACGATTCACCAATTTCCACCACGAAAACCGCAATATTTTAGTATTAGGTTTTTGAATGGTTCTTAGAAATTCCTAGATTCTTTGAGATTCAATGAACTTTTCAAAGGCATGTTTCAATCTCGAGTGTGCCCTCCAAGTTTTGTGACTGGGATACCGAGGATCACAAAACGAGGTGTGAAGTAACCATGCAAATCACTTGGTACCCTTAAAGTTTATCACTCAATCGATGTGCCGGTTAACCACACACGCTCCATCGATATTATAATAAACCCTAAGTCACCCTTTACCTACCTTGTTAAGTCCAAGTTAGTGTGCCGGTTAACCACACACGCTCCACCAACGACTTAATCAAAGTGTAAAGTGTAATTTCATGGAATAGCACCTTATTCACATTTTTCCTAAAGTAACTAAGATTGGGAATTTAATGAAACATTTAGTTACTTTATAATATTCATCATACTTTGAATGAGAATTAATAAGTCCTTGTCTTACCCGTTCGGCTAACGACCCTCCACCGATCAAGCAAGCGGTGGGTGAGAGTGGACACCCATTAAGTCACCATTTTATAGGCAACAACCTTATACCCACCTTATAGACCGGCTTCGTGAATGAGGCGTACTAGCGGTAAGACGACTTTGTTCTTATACATATATATATATATAATTATTAAATCATAATAATATAAGTATAAGGGTTGAATTTTAACTTTTAAAATTCTAGGGGTTGGAACTAAAGTTTTAACTTAACTTTACTTGTTCCAAAACTTGAGGGCAAGTTTTGTAAACTTTCAAAACTTTTCATTTCTTGTAACTTATGAGTTTAATAGAGTAATAAAATGAGGACTTTTCATTTTTCCTAACTCTTGTGTTCTTTTAATGGTTTTTAATCCAAGAGACTTTTGGTTTTCCATAACTTGAGGACAAGTTATGGACTCCATTAAAACACATTATGATCATGAATTAATCTACCACATAGGTTACAAATAATTCCTATGATCATCTAAACATCATAAGAACAAGAATATGAATATGAACACTTTCAAGAATCAAAATCACATTTAATCTTTGTAATTTTGATAACTAGTTGTTGTAAATGAGTTAGAAAAGACATTACACCTTCTAAAACAAGTTTTCAAGTACCAAAACATTTTAGGGTAATGATTCTAATCCATTTCCAGCAACTCAAGTCGAAATTCTGCACTCTGTCGACCCTACTCGCCGAGTGCATAAACCTACTCGCCGAGTAGGTTGAAGATACACATGAACTCGACGAGTCCTCCCCATGGACTCGCCGAGTCCATCAGTCAGACAGCAGAATTTTCGACTTTCTTCAACTTTTAAGCACGAATAACAAACAAACAAGCCTAGGCTCTGATACCACTGATGGGTTTTGAGCATTCTAACACTTCCTAAGTGTACATGCAACCCTAATAACCTTGGATCTATGTTTGTCTAATTATCATGCAAAGTTGAATTCCAAGGTTGTATTCCTATCTAGCATACATGGGGAACAATTTTAACTTGAATCATAGATAGAATAACTTACCTTGTTGTTGCTTGTGTTCCTTGAAACCTTGTGAGCCTAGCACCCCAAGTGTGATGCCTCAAATGCTTCACACAACACCAAATGCTTTTGGAAAGACTCTTGAGATAACACACACTTCTCAAAATCGGCCAAGCCCTCTAGTTTCTTATGTCTCTATGTGTAGCCAATTTTGGTGGAGAATATGATTCTTATATAGTGTTGACACATCTAGGGTTACACCATGTAAACCCTAATGTGTCATGACTCTTCATTTCCATGACCCATGGGTTTGTAACTCCCATGGAGCATCCATGGAGCATCCTATGGGTAGAACCCAACTTGATAATCCATGGAGCCTTTTAGCCCACTATACAAGATATGGACGATTTACATAATCAACCCATATATTTAATTAGTTATCCTTTGATCACTTAATTAATTCCAAATTAATTCTTTGATCAACTAATTAAATAATATTATTAATATATTAGAACTTATAATATATTAATAATCTCCAAGTGTTATTTCTCTCATTTAGTCTATCCAATTGCATGGTGCCATGCAACCCAAATGGACCATGCCGGGTCGGGTCAAGTACATACCAGAAATAGTTATGGACTTAGACACCTTATCCAACAGAAGGATGGTTCACACCGGATGTGCATTGATTACCGGGAGTTGAACAAGCTGACGGTCAAGAACCGTTACTCGTTGCCGAGGATCGACGATTTGTTCGATCAGTTGCAGGGAGCATCTTGGTTCTCCAAGATCGATTTGAGGTCTGGATATCATCAGGTGAGGGTGCGAGATGAGGACATCCAGAAGACATCATTCAGGACGCATTATGGGCATTATGAGTTTGTGGTGATGCCCTTCGGGCTCACCAATACCCCGGTAGTGTTCATGGATTTCATGAACCGGGTGTGCAGGCCGATGTTGGATCGGTCAGTGATTGTATTCATCGACGACATCTTGGTATATTCGAGATCTAGAGAGCAGCATGAGGAGCATTTGAGGGAGATCCTCGGAGTTTTGAGATCGGAGAGGCTTTATGCCAAATTCTCCCAGTGTGATTTCTGGTTGCGAGAGGTCCAGTTCCTGCGACATCTCGTTAACCAGGAAGGGATATTGGTTGACCCGGCCAAAGTTGAGGCGGTGATTGAGTTGGGAGGTGCCGAGGTCACCCTCCGAGATCAGGAGTTTTCTAGGGTTGGCCGGTTATTATCGGAGATTTATCAAGGATTTCTCTAAAATCACAGTGCCACTCACCAGGTTGACCCGGAAGGGTGTCGCTTTTTCATGGGGCCCCGAGCAGCAGGCCTCCTTTGAGACGCTTCGCGAAAGGTTATGCGAGGCCCCAGTGTTAGCCCTCCCTGAGGGAATGGAGGACTTTGTGGTATACTGTGATGCATCAATCTTGGGGTTGGGAGCGGTGCTAATGCAGAGAGGGCATGTGATAGCATATGCATCGAGGCAGTTGAAGCCTCATGAGACGAGATATCCCACCCATGATCTACAGTTGGGGGCAGTGGTGTTCGCCCTCAAGATTTGGCGTCACTACCTGTATGGGGTTCAGTGTACGATATATACGTACCATAAGAGTTTGAAGTATTTGATGGATCAGCCCAACCTAAATATGCGGCAGAGAAGGTGGCTAGATGTGGTTAAGGATTATGATTGTGAGATCCTGTACCATCCGGGAAAGGCTAATGTGGTAGCCGACGCCTTGAGTCGCAAGGCAGAGAGCACCCCGTTGCGAGGTGTATGTTTGCGTTTGACCGTGATGGTTCCGGTGTTGGACACCATTCGGGGAGCACAGGCTGAGGCAGTGAGGTCGCAGAACCAGAAGAGAGAGCGAGTTGTTGGGTTGGTATCAGAGTTCGTTACCGATGGTCGGGGGCTTATGACATTTCAGGGGCGTATCTGGGTACCGTTTGTGGGAGGAACACGTACCATTTTGATGGAAGAGGCTCATTGGTCGAAATTATCGATCCATCCTGGGGCCACTAAGATGTATTTGGATCTGAGGAGGGAGTATTGGTGGCCCTGTATGAAGAGAGATGTTGTGTGGTTTGTGGAGAGGTGCTTAGCCTGCCATAGGGTTAAGGCCGAGCACCAGAGGCCGCATGGTAAGTTGCAACTGTTGGAGATTCCCGAATGGAAGTGGGAACATATTACCATGGATTTTATCACCAAATTGCCAAGGACTGCAAGGGGAGTTGATGCGATTTGGGTGATTGTGGACAGGTTGACGAAGAGCGCTCACTTCCTTGCTATCAGCGAGAGTTCTTCCGCAGAGAAGTTAGCAGAGATGTACGTGAGGGAAGTGGTGTCTCGGCATGGGGTGCCGATCTCGATTGTCTCAGACCGGGATGTACGTTTCACTTCCAGATTCTGGAAGAAGTTTCATGAGGGGCTGGGTACTAGGTTGCATTTTAGTACCGCATATCACCCCCAGACAGACGGACAGAGTGAGCGGACGATTCAGACGCTCGAGGACATGCTCCGGGCATGTGTGTTGGATTTCGGGGGGAGTTGGGATACGTACTTGCCCTTGGCAGAGTTTTCTTACAACAACAGCCATCATTCGAGCATTGGTATGCCACCCTTTGAGCTGTTGTATGGGAGGAGGTGTCGGACCCCCATTTGTTGGGGAGAGGTTGGACAGCGTGTTATGGGCAGTACTGAGATAGTGCTTCAGACGATAGAGCAAATCCAGCAGGTCAAGCAGAGGTTGTTGACCGCTCAGAGTCGTCAGAAGAGTTATGCAGACAGACGCCAGTTCGAGCTTGAGTTTCAGGTCGGTGACTTTGTGATCCTGAAGGTCTCTCCTTGGAAAGGAGTGATTCGATTCAAGAAGAGGGGCAAGTTGGGGCCCCGATATATTGGTCCATTTTGGGTGGTCGCGAGGGTAGCCATGGTAGCCTATCGTTTGGATTTGCCGGCAGAGTTGGGGCAGATTCACGACACTTTCCATGTGTCGCAATTGCGGAAGTGTATAGCCAATGAGTCGGCAGTGGTTCCATTAGAGGATATTCAGGTAGATGCGAGCCTGAATTATGCTAAGAGACCAGTGGAAATCAGAGATCGCAAAATCAAAGTTCTGAGGAACAAGGAGGTACCCCTGGTTTTGGTTCAGTGCCAGCATCGGAAGGGGTCCGAGATGACTTGGGAGCCGGAGCGTGAGATGCGCGAGCAGCATCTGGGGTTATTTGCAGAGCGAGACTTCGAGGGCGAAGTCTAGTTCTAGTGGGGGAGAATTGTAATAGCCCGGATTCCCAGCTATTTATTATTATTATTGTATATTTGGTATTTTGTGAGGAGACTCGGCGAGTTGGAGCTCAAACTCGCCGAGTAGGATCGTGAGTTGGACGCCGGTTCGCGTCTGGACTCAAAGAGTACAAGGAGTGGACTCGGCGAGTCCATGCTGTTTAATGAAACCCTAATTTCCAGGGTGTGAGACCTATTTAAGGGGGCTTATGGCTGTCATTTGCGGCCACCAACCCCAGAGAGAACCCTAAATAGTCTTTGAGCGTTTGTGAGAGAGAAGAGGAGGATCCTTGACCATTTGTAGGTGTTTTTGCACATAGAAGAGGATCAAGGCAAGAGGAGACCAAAGAAGGTGCTAATCCAGTGATTTCTGAGCTCAGAGACTTCATTTGAGGTATCCATTCGTTCCTTTCTCAGTCCTTGATGTGAATCTTAGAGTTAGGGTTTCTTTGTGGAGTGATCCATGGGAGTAATTGGCCTCTTCTTGTGTTGGTGCTCTAGATCTAGACCCAAAGAGGTCCAGAGACCCTTTTCCCTCAAGCTTTATGAGTGTTAATAGAGGCCATGAGCTTAGAATAGCACTCTAGAGACCATATCATCAAATAAGGCCTTTGGACCTTTGCATGAGCACCAAGATTGTGACTTTACGGGATGTATGTGCTTGGAAGGACTGGATCTAGGAGTTATTGGAATGGATCTGACCTCAGGAGTGAGTTTGAGTTCATGCATGGCATAGACTCGCCGAGTCCAAAGAACAGACTCGGCGAGTAGCATGAAGATTGTCCTTAACCACTCAGCGAGTGGTCTTGCCGAGTTAAGGGGCTAACTCAGTGAGTCAGGGAGAGTCAAAGAGGGTTGACGGGTGGACTGAGTCAAGTTGGAACTTGCCGAGTTGTTCTTCAGACTCGGCGAGTTGAGTCGTGGTGGCCCCACGATTCATGCCAGGTGGAACTCGTCGAGTCAGGGGGAGTACTCGACGTGTCAAGAGAGGATCCGAGGGAGTCAGCGAACACGTCTAGACTCGCTGAGTGGCTTTGGTGCACTCGCCGAGTCGGGTCAAAGTTGACAGTTGAACAGTGTTGACTTAATAGGGTTAGTCAACCTTAGTTGTGAAAATGTTAATTAGAGATATATTGTATTATAGGAGGATTATAGCTCGGGGGATCGAGCACGAGTGGTTTCAGGGATTTGTGATTATCGAGATACACGAGGTGAGTCTTCTCACTATACTTTACCTTGAGTTGGTAACCAGAGTTATGTGACAGAGTATTTGTATGTTATGTATGTTTTGTGTTGTACTGCATTATTTCTACGTGATTTATGTTGTGCATGTTTACAGAGTTAAAACCTGAGGGTTCATAGAGTTTGGGTGCACGGACCCATAGAGTTATAGCCTCGAGTGGCTAATATGTGTTATATGTGGTATTTTGGGGAACTCACTAAGCTATGTGCTTACAGTGTTTGGTGTTATTGTTTCAGGTATTACTGATGACCGAGGGAAGGCGCCGGCTTGATCTGTACACACACACGGGATTTTTACATTACTAGATCTTGGGAATTTTTTTTTATGACTTGGATTGAATTTCAAACATGGGTGTTTTTATGAATATTAAGTGAATTATGTTTTTATAAAATTTGCAAATTTGTTTTGAAATTTACGACGTAACATATTCCCTTGACCAAATGTGGACAAATCAGCGGTGTACTCCCCATGTGAATGCATCTTCCATTTCACTCCAAGAAAGAGGGACGTTGAACGTGATAGAAGCATATGCAAAGTATTTTTAATCAAAGCAATTAACTAATTTAATTGTGGCCAATGTTACTTGACTAAATGTTTTGTTTTTCTTTTTTAGCTATGTATACATATTTCTTTTGTTAATCAATCATGCATATAATCTATTTGTTATATGTTAACAGGATAACTTTGATTTTCGTTTACTATATATTTAGCATTTAGCACTTATCCGGCACACTTTTGTAATTAAGTTAAAATGACGTTTGTTTTTTTATTACGATATTACAATTACCTAAGTAAAACAAAAATAATGTTTTAATAAAACGAGATGGTGATTTGAAGTACTTCATTGAATCAAAGGAGTTAAAAATGAGCTTACAATAACATGGTTTTATTTTTAACATCAAACAAAAATGTACTCATATTTTAAAATGAAAACAAAAAGGTATTTTTATTTTGAACTCGAAATAATGACATTTATATTTTTAAAGGAAAATGAAAACAACTTTTAATTTTAAACCAAAACATAAACTTAATTAATGTTAACGGAAAAAACCCATGGAAACAAACTAATCGACACACTGGAACTATTTATCAAAAATATACTATGTGATTTAATTGATGCAATCTTTTCATCTTTGTAAATTAATACCGAATCAGATTATATTATCTGCAACTATTCATCAAAAATATAATATGTGATTTAATTGATGCAATCTTTCCATTTTTAGAAATTAATACCGAATCCGATTATATTATTTCGTGTGCAATATTATCCACAAGAAAACATAGTGTCGATGATATTAATGATTATTTGATCGGCCGATGCAATGGAGAAAAAGAATTTACTATAGTTTTGATGAAGCCATATACGATATAAATAACTTCCATCCTCCAAAATTTTTGAACACGCTTAGTGTGTCATTGGTTTACCCCTTCATTACCTACGGCTGAAACTTGGATGCCCGATAATATTGTTAAGGAATCTTGACCCATCAAATGGATAGTGTAATGGTACTCGATTGAAATGTAAAAGTAGTTTCTAGCACAATGTTATTGACGTCGAAATAGATGTTGGTCACCATGCTCGAAAGATGGTATTTTTTCCAAGGAATCCTCTATCTCCGTTTGAAGATGACATGTTTCCGTTCAAGTCGAACATAAAAAAAATATCATTTGGTTACATTTCACGATAAAAATAAGGGATAGACATTTCTAAATGTAGTAATTTATCTCCTAGAATTGCTTATTTGTTATATCCTAAATTTTTAGAGGTATAGGACAAAGTTTTTTATATAAATCAATTATACATAACAAAACCATTAATACTTACCAAATTTTTTAAGACTTGATTTAAGGAAGGTTATTAAAAAATTAATTTGGAGCAAAATAATAAATTTTAAAATATTAAGTTCATCAATATAAGTTAATTTATATTTATTAAACTACATATAGATAATAATTAATTTACATCAAATGTATAAACATACAATATAAATATAAGTTCTAAACATAAATATTTTAATTAAAAGTGGTAATATTTCTTATTACATAATAACTAATAACAAAATCTAATAATTATTTTCCCGTAAGAAAACTATTCGCCAAAAAAGTTATTTATCGTCGCTGCTTTTCGCGGGCACACGTCTAATATATATATATATATATATATATATATATATATATATATATATATATATATATATATATATATATATATATATATATATATATGTAACTTCAAATAAAAAAATTAAATACTGTGAGAACGTAAAAACACTATGTTTATGTTATTATTCTGTAATGAATGTTATATATGTGTATTGTTGTAGTAATGCTAATATAAAAATTAACTTTTTATTATTCATATATTCATTAGAATGTTATTATTATATTATAAATTTATGTATGTTCATTTTTGTAGTAAATTCTAATTTTGGGTTTAACATATATTCCTTGTTGAATAATGACATAAAGTTGTGTATATAAAATTCATTGTAGAATAATAACATATAAATATTGTTTTTACGTTCTCATACTATTTACTGTTTTTATTTGAACTATATATATATATATATATATATATATATATATATATATACACACACACACACACACACTAAATTATGATTACAATGTAAAATTTTTATTTTTCCAAAAATTATTTTTCCCAAACTGCTCATGATTTGATGTCTAATTTAGATAATTTGTAGTGGATTAGGATTTTAAAGACATATAGACACAACTTAGAGCATAACCAGAGCTAAAAAACACTTGACAAAGCTGGAAAAAAAGATGGAAGGAAGATGTTGTAACTAAAGACTTAGTATCAAAAACATGTGTAAGAGCATTTACAGGGTCATATAGGCCAATTACACGACAGTCTAAGTATCCCAAAGATAATATTGACTAATTATTTCATGGTGAAAAGAATACCAAGTGTTTACAAAATCGTGTTTTCACTTAGACGATCGTATAAGTCCGTCACAAATGTTATAAAAACAAGAGCAGTACCGGAATTCTAACGATATACATAAGCTGAACATTGTTTAAATAAATGACATGAAAATATACAAAATACGATGCTAAAATGATAATGAAAACTACCTTAAAAGATGCATAAAATGACATCTAACAACTATGAATAACAATTTGATGCATATGTTATAACTGTTGGAATAGTGTCTAAGGCTGCAACTATATTAGACAAGTATTTGACCCGGTTGTGCATGGTCCTTTTGGGTTGCCTTCACCATAGCAACTTGATAGGATGATTTATTAAGAGAGAGTAAATATTATTAATATATTATGAGAATAATATAATGAATAATATATTTGTTATTTGATTAATATAAGTCATAGAATTAATTAGAATTAATTTGGTGACTTAAAGAGATTAATTAAATAAAGGGGTATAAATTGTCAATTGTTTGATAGTTAAACTTTAGACTGTAAATCCTTATTGATATAGGATTGGACGATTTCTAGGGCTAGGATAAGCCAAAATCGTCCAAAGGGTTATCAAGGAAAGGATATGGATTAACTTAAAGTCTAAGATTATCCAATTAAGGTTTAGGTTGTAACCCTTAAGGAGTCTACAAGTATAAATAGACCCCATGACATAGGGAATTCGACACATCTCATAAAATAAGAGAACCCTGGCCGAATTCCTCCCCTCTCCTCTCTCCTAAATCATTCTTCTTGCTATTGGTGTTTGTAAGCCATTAGAGGAGTGACATTTGTGACTCTAGAAGCTCTAAGACCTCAAGATCAACAAGGAACTCAAAGGTATGATTCTAGATCTGTTTCAATATTGTTATTTAACCTAATTAGGCATTAGAAGACTTGGATTCAAAGCATGTTTATTAGAAAGCCTAGATCCAAGCAATAGGGTTTTGCATGCGCACATAGGAAAGTTCTTATGGCTAAAACCCATCAGTGGTATCAGAGCCTAGCTTGGTTTTCTTTAAATTGTTGCTTGATTAACTGAAAGAAATCTGCAAAATTCGATTTTTAGGTTTCTGAGTCACTGACTCGGCGAGTCCCAAGGTGGACTCGGCGAGTAGGCCTGACTCGGCGAGTCCCCTTGTGCACTCGGCGAGTCCAGGCGTCAGGAATGGCCAGATTCGGGATTTTTTCATAATTATCTTATGGAAACTTACCTTAATCATAATAGATCAATCTAAATCCGATTTTTTGATATATATGACTATTATCTTGATCTAGTTAAAGGTATTTATCAACTAATAAAATATTTAATTTCCTTATATGATAATTAATTATTTATTTTTAGTATTTTGGTAATTATATTGAATAAAATCAAATATAGATAATTAGGATATTAATTGTTAATTGGAATTATTTGTTATTTGATCCTCCATGTTTTAAATGTTTAAAACCTACCCTCAAGTTTTGAAATTTATATTTGTGATTAAAAGTTTTTTAATTTAGACAACTTAAATTTCAAACCCTAGATTTTAAAAGTTTTAAAATACAACCCTATACTAATATGATATTACTAGAATAATATATATATATATATATATATATATATATATATATATATATATATATATATATATATGTATAACTAAATGCTAGTCTTACCGTTAGTAGGCCTCATTCACGAAGCCGATCTATAAGGTGGATATAAGGTTGCGGCCTATAAAATGGCGCTTAATGGGTGTACACTCACACCCACCGCTTGCTTGATTGGTGGAGGGTCGTTAGCCGAACGGGTAGGATAGGGCAACCTCATCCTCTCATTAAAAGTGTAATAAGAAATACGAAGTAACTACACATATTTTTTTTTAAAAATTTCCCTATCCTAGTTACTTTAGGAAAAGTGAATTGATGCAATCCAATGAAATTACACTTTGCACCTTGCTAAGATGTTAGTGGAGCGTGTGTGGTTTACCGGCACACTAATTGGTTCTAAGCGAAGGTGGCAAATGGTGATTCATTGTTTATCATAGTTCGATGGAGCGTGTGTGGTTTACCGGCACATCGAATAGGTGATCGTTACAATGAAGGCACCATGTGAATTTGCATTGTAATTCACACCCGCTTTGTGATCCTCGGCATCGCATTCACAAACGAGAGGGGCATATCGAGATTTAAACATGCCATTGAATAGTTTCAATGAATCTCATCCGAACCTAGGAATTCTCAAAAACACTTAGGACTAATAGTTTAAGTTTTGTGATGGAGAATTAGTGAATTGTCATTCACTTACCTTCAATTTATTTGCATGTTAGATTACGGCATCCCTTTTCTAGTATGTAAATGTTATTGTTGGATCCTAGCCCTAATTTTTCTTATTGGGTGATAATTAGGGATTCTTATTCTAATCTATCTTTGTCCTTTTCTAATTGTAGATGTCGAACGCAAACAACGCTGCTGCTAGTTCTTTCACGTTGATGAGCCTTTGCCAAAAGGTCACCTTCGATGGAACGAACTTTAGCGAATGGATAAGATACATTCGCACCATTGCTCGCTATGAGGATAAGGAGTATGTCCTCGATGAGAAGCTCGAGAAAATCAACCCCGAAGTTGCTACTCCCGCCGAAATCACCGCCTTTGAAACTCATGAGCGAGATGCAACGAAGGTACATTGCATCATGATCGCCACCATGAACTCCGAATTCCAAAAGTCCTACGAGGACATGTACCCGTACGAGATGCACCAAGACTTATTGGAGAGATATCACCAAAACGCGAGACAAGAGCGTTATGAGATTTTCACCAACATGATTTCCACGAAGATGGGTCATGGAGAATCTCTTACCGTGCACCTGCAAAAGATGCAAAGGTATGTCGACCGCCTTCGCAAGTTAAATGTTGACTTTGATGACGACTTGGCGATCGATATGGTGCTTCAATCTTTGCCTCCGATGTACAACCAATTTAGGATGACCTACCACATGAACAAAGAAGAGGTCACCCTAAGCAAACTCCAAGGTCTCTTGAGCATCGCTGAGAGCAACTTCAAGGACAAGTCTGTTGCACCTACTCCCAATCCGTCCGCTGCTCCTGTCTTGGCTATTGGTCAAGGAAAGGGAAAGAAGAGGAAAGCTTCATCGAAGAACTATCGCAAGGTGAAAGCCCGAGATGGTGCCTCTTCTAGTGGGACCAAAGTTGATCCCGCTAAGCCCTGTTCTAACCCGAAGGAGGCAGAGTGCCACCACTGCCACAAGATAGGACATTGGAAGAGAAGCTGCCCAGATTACCTGCAAGCAATCAAAGAGGGAAAGATCAAGCCATCTTTCGCAGGTATATACACAATCAAATCTAACGATTCTAATCATGCTATTTCTTGGGTCCTCGATACCGGTTGTGGTTATCACATTTGTTCTAATGTGCAGGGACTAAGAAGAAGTAGGGATGTGGAGCAAGGAAGGATCAATCTAATCATGGGGAATAGAAGATCGTCGCATGTGACCAAGATTGGAGTGTATTCTTTAGTACTTAGGAATAGTTTGGTTTTGGATTTGAACAATTGTTGCTATTCGCCAGAAATGGCTAGAAATATCATTTCATTTCATGGTTTATATAGACAAGGATTTAGATTTTCTTTTAATAATGAGAATGGTTCTATTTTGGCTTATCTAAATGGTGTCTTTTACTTTGAAGCTATACCATGTAATGGAATATATGAAACCGTTATGATTGTTGATAACTTAGGAAATGATGTTTTGAATATTGATTCTTCCACTAGTATGGATAAAGCATCCTTGTGGCATTGTCGTCTTGGACATGTCAACAAGAAACGCATAGCCCAACTCCAAAAGGATGGAGTGCTGGAGTCATTCGACCTTAGGGAAGATGACACATGCGAGTCTTGTTTGCTTGGAAAGATGACTAAGTCACCCTTCACGGGTACATGTGAAAGGGGAGAGGGTCTATTGGACCTAATACATACCGATGTATGTGGACCGTTTAGATCAACCACGAAGGATGGGAACCGCTTCTATGTGACTTTTACCGATGACTATAGTAGATATGGGTATATCTACTTAATCAAGCAAAACTCAGACACCTTTGAAAAGTTCAAAGAGTTCAAGAATGAAGTGGAGAATCAATTAGGCAGGAAAATCAAGATGCTTCGATCCGATCGAGGAGGAGAGTACCTAAGTCTTGAATTCCACGATTATCTCAAGGAGTGTGGAATAGTTTCACAATTAACGCCTCCTAGGAAACCGCAGTTGAATGGTACGGCAGAAAGGCGTAATCGAACCTTATTAGATATGGTTTGCTCTATGATGAGTCGTGCTTCACTACCTATCTCTTTTTGGGGTTATGCCTTAGAGACTGCCGCCCATATCCTTAACCGAGTCCCTACTAAGAAGGTTGCCAAAACACCTCACGAGATGTGGACAGGGAAAGCTCCCTCGTTGGCACATATCAAGGTTTGGAGTTGCGAGGCTTTCGTAAGACGAGATACTCACGACAAGCTTGAACCTCGAAGTGAGCGATGTATTTTCATCGGCTACCCGTAGACATCCTTTGGATATCTCTTCTATAGACCGAAGGAAAATGTTGTCTTCGTTGCGAGGAGAGGAGTTTTCCGAGAGCGAGAACTCATAAGCCAAGGAGACAGTGGGAGGCAAATCGATCTTGAAGAGATTCAAGAGTCGATAGATGAAGGGACCTCTACCGCTGGCATTCAACCCGAGGAGGAAACTCTGGTTGAACCGATTGATGAATCCTTACCTCTTAGACGTTCCGATAGAGTTAGAGTTCATCCCCAGTTTTATGGCTTTCATATTACTACCGAAGGGGACATGTATATTAGTGATGGTACACTAGTAAATCTTGATGAACCTAATAGCTATAAGGAAGCCATGGCAGGCCCGGAGTCTGTAAAGTGGAAAGAGGCAATGGATAGCGAGATCCAATCCATGTATGATAACCAAGTTTGGAATTTGGTTGATTACATGCCCGGACGTAAGACCGTTGGGTGCAAATGGATCTTCAAGAAGAAGACCGACGTGGATGGGAACGTACACACATATAAAGCGCGATTGGTCGCGAAAGGCTTTACTCAAACTCCCGGAGTGGACTATGATGAGACCTTCTCACCAGTTGCGAAGATTAAATCTATTAGAGTGATGCTAGCAATTGCCGCATTTCATGATTATGAGATTTGGCAAATGGATGTCAAGACCGCTTTCCTTAACGGAAAGTTGGCTGAGGATGTTTACATGGCTCAGCCAGAGGGGTTTGTGGATCCGAAGCATCCGGATAGAGTGTGTAAGCTTGAGAAGTCCATTTATGGACTTAAGCAAGCGTCTCGCAGATGGAATCTTTGCTTCGATGAGAAAGTCAAAGAGTTTGGATTTGTACGAAGCGAAGACAAATCTTGTGTATATGTCAAAGCCAGTGGGAGTATAGTAAGCTTGCTCGTTCTATATGTCGATGACATATTGCTCATAGGAAACGACATCCCAACTCTGCAGGAGGTTAAGTCCTGGCTCGGGAAGTGCTTCGCTATGAAGGACCTCGGAGAGGCTTCTTACATTTTGGGAATAAGGATAGTAAGAGAAAGAAGTAAGAGACTAATTGGACTTAGTCAGAATACTTACTTAGAGAAGGTACTAAAACGTTTTAGTATGGAAAACTCAAAGAAGGGAGAACTACCGATACAAAGTAATGCCAAATTAAGTAAGACTCAAAGTCCGAGTACCGAAGCTGAAATAGCAGAAATGAGCCGAGTACCATACGCTTCTGCAGTTGGCTCAATCATGTACGCTATGACTTGTACTCGCCCTGATGTAGCCTTCGCTTTGCGCATGGTTAGCAGATATCAAGGGAATCCTGGCAAAGCACATTGGATTGCGGTGAAAAACATCCTTAAGTAACTTCGGAGGATGAAGGAATGGTTCTTAGTCCTCGGAGGGAGTGATGACTTGAAGGTGCGAGGGTATAGTTGATGGGTTTTGAGCATTCTAACACTTCCTAAGTGTACATGCAACCCTAATAACCTTGGATCTATGTTTGTCTAATTATCATGCAAAGTTGAATTCTAAGGTTATATTCCTATCTAGCATACATGGGGAACAATTTTAACTTGAATCATAGATAGAATAACTTACCTTGTTGTTGCTTGTGTTCCTTGAAACCTTGTGAGCCTAGCACCCCAAGTGTGATGCCTCAAATGCTTCACACAACACCAAATGCTTTTGGAAAGACTCTTGAGATAACACACACTTCTCAAAATCGGCCAAGCCCTCTAGTTTCTTATGTCTCTATGTGTAGCCAATTTTGGTGGAGAATATGATTCTTATATAGTGTTGACACATCTAGGGTTACACCATGTAAACCCTAATGTGTCATGACTCTTCATTTCCATGACCCATGGGTTTGTAACTCCCATGGAGCATCCATGGAGCATCCTATGGGTAGAACCCAACTTGATAATCCATGGAGCCTTTTAGCCCACTATACAAGATATGGACGATTTACATAATCAACCCATATATTTAATTAGTTATCCTTTGATCACTTAATTAATTCCAAATTAATTCTTTGATCAACTAATTAAATAATATTATTAATATATTAGAACTTATAATATATTAATAATCTCCAAGTGTTATTTCTCTCATTTAGTCTATCCAATTGCATGGTGCCATGCAACCCAAATGGACCATGCCGGGTCGGGTCAAGTACATACCAGAAATAGTTATGGACTTAGACACCTTATCCAACAGTCTCCCACTTGGATAAGTCTAATAACTATAACTGCAAGTATGACTTCAGGAACCGATCGGCAATCGTAGCTCTTTTCAAGGTTTCTCGGAACTGAGAAGACGATGGTACGCCATTTAAGATAAGTGATCATATAATCCTCTGTTCTAGATATCAGCCGGACAAATACATGGAACATGTCTTGCTTATTGTCCAGCATTTGTTTCCCGATTTCCGATTTGTTTGACATAGAACTTAATTGAACACATCAACTTAGTTCTGACCGGGCCCGGTACATGGGTCAAAACAAAATCATCGAGGGGCCCAGATACCAGCTTCTAATCCAAGAAGGAACAGATAAACTTCGACTCATATGTTTGTTCTACCACTTATTGAATTACACACAAAAGTACGTTTTATAACATCGAGTTACCAATGCGGTTTCGTACAGTCAATGCATAACCAACTTGTAAGTAACAAATCATATCTCTAGGTTTGAAGACTTATATGATATTACCGTCTCACGATCACTCGAGATAAAATTCCATGAAGTGATTCCAGTGAGCGTGGGTTGTGTCCAATGCTCAGAACTTATGAGCACTCATGATTGTTGTAGCCTTGTCCAAGACCTCTACAACCAAACATGACAGTCTTGATTCATATCTACTTCCAACATATGACCGACTGTGGAGATTTGAATAATATGTTATACCAAACAAAATTATTCTGGAAGTCAAAACATGCAAAAGAAATATAGTAAACGATTGACAAGAGATAGCAACACTTTACTCATAAATAAAACACCTTTTATTCATCATCAAATGTCAATTACACTTTACAAATTTCCGGGTTATCTAACTACTAAAACTTATATCATCCTTCAGCCCTATGCTCCGAGCATGCTGAAGATGCTTAACCCTACTCAGTCCCTTCGTGAGGGGATCTGCTGGGTTCTCATCCGATGATATCCTCTTTGCCACAAGGAGTCCTTCTTCGATCCGATGTCTAATGAAATGGTATTTTCTGTCGATGTGTCTGGATCTCCCGTGATCCCTTGGTTCCTTGGCTAAGGCAACAGCACTTTCACTATCACAGAAAATTTCCATTGGCTCTTTAATAGCTGGTACAACTCCAAGGTCTCCAATGAAGTTCTTCAGCCATATCGCCTCCTTTGCTGCTTCACTAGCTGCAATATACTCTGATTCACAAGTAGAATCTGCCACCGTCTCTTGCTTGGAACTCTTCCAAGAAATTGCTCCTCCGTTTAGGGTAAAGACCCAGCCCGACTGAGAGCGGAAATTATCCCTATCAGTCTGGAAGCTAGCATCACTATACCCAACAACTCTCAAGTCATCACTCCCACCGAGGGTAAGAACCCAGTCCTTAGTCCTCCGTAGGTACTTGAGGATATTCTTTACCGCAGTCCAGTGTGCCTTGCCAGGGTTCGCCTGATACCTACTAACCATGCTCAAGGCAAAAGCTACATCGGGTCGAGTACACGTCATAGCATACATGATCGATCCTACAGCCGAAGCGTAAGGTGTTCGACTCATTTCTGCTATCTCAGCCTCAGTGCTAGGGCTTTGTGTCTTACTCAATCTGGTGTTACTCTGGATGGGTAACTCTCCTTTCTTGGAATCCTGCATGCTGAATCTCTTCAGCACCTTATCCAAGTAGGTACTCTGACTAAGTCCAATTAGTCTTTTACTTCGATCTCTCAAGATTCTTATCCCTAGAATATAGGCAGCTTCACCAAGGTCCTTCATAGCGAAACACTTACCAAGCCAGGACTTTACTTCCTGCAGGGTTGGAATGTCGTTTCCTATGAGTAGTATGTCATCCACATACAATACCAAAAAGCTAACTATACTCCCACTAGCCTTGACATACACACAAGATTCATCTTCACTCCTAGAAAAGCCAAATTCCTTGACCTTTTCATCAAAGCAAAGATTCCATCTGCGAGGTGCTTGCTTCAATCCATAAATGGATTTCTCAAGCTTACACACTCTATTAGGGTACTCGTTGCTGACAAAACCCTCTGGCTGACTCATGCAAACATCTTCAGCCAACTTTCCATTAAGGAAAGCGGTTTTGACATCCATCTGCCATATTTCATAGTCATGAAATGCAGCTATGGCTAACAGAACCCGAATAGACTTAATCTTGGCTACCGGAGAAAAGGTCTCATCATAATCCACTCCAGGAATTTGAGAGAAGCCCTTTGCAACCAGTCTAGCCTTATAAGTGTGTACTTTACCATCCATGTCGGTCTTCTTCTTGAAGACCCATTTGCACCCTACTGTCTTACGACCTGGTACATTTTCAACCAAGTTCCAAACTTGATTGTCATACATGGATTGTATCTCGCTATCCATAGCCTCCTTCCATTTAGCAGACTCGGGGCCTGCCATGGCTTCCTCGTAGCTGTTAGGGTCATCTTGACTTACTAGTGTTTCATCACTAATAAGTGTCTCACCTTCTGCAGTAATATGGAATCCATAGTAATGCTCAGGTGCACTCCTAACTCTCGTGGAACGTCTCAGAGGTACAGATTTGTCAATTGGCTCAACAGGAGTTTCCTCCTCAAGTTGAGGGCTAGAGTTTGAAGTTCCTTCACCGCTTGATTCTTGAATTTCTTCAAGATCAATTTGCCTCCCACTGTCTCCTTGGCTTATAAACTCTCTTTCTCGAAAGACTCCTCTTCTTGCTACAAAGACCACATTGTCACTAGGTCTGTAGAAGAGGTAACCAAAGGATCGCTGTGGGTAACCGATGAAAATACACCTCTCGCTTCGAGGTTCGAGCTTATCATGAGTCTCGCGTCTCACGAAAGCCTCGCAACCCCAAATCTTGATGTGGTCTAGTTTAGGTACTTTACCAGTCCACATCTCGTGAGGAGTTTTGGCAACTTTCTTTGTAGGGACTAGATTAAGAATATGGGCGGCAGTCTCTAAGGCATACCCCCAGAATGAGATTGGTAGCGTAGCTCGACTCATCATGGAACGAACCATATCTAACAAGGTTCGATTACGCCTCTCAGCCACACCATTCTACTGTGGTGTCCTGGGAGGTGTCAATTGTGAGACTATCCCACATTCCCTTAGATAGTCGAGGAACTCTGAACTAAGATACTCACCACCACGATCGGATCGAAGCATCTTAATGTTCCTGCCCAATTGATTCTCGACTTCCTGTTTAAATTCCTTAAACCTCTCGAAAGTCTCTGACATATGCTTGATCAAGTAGACATATCCATATCTACTATAATCATCAGTAAAAGTCAAATAATAACGATTAGCATCCCTTGTGGCATGTTTGAATGGTCCACACACATCCGTGTGTATAAGGTCCAACAAACCTTCACCCCTCTCACACGAACCTGTGAAGGGTGACTTTGTCATTTTTCCAAGTAAGCATGATTCGCAACTATCATCTGACTTTAGGTCAAACGACTCCAAGACTCCATCCTTTTGGAGTTGGCCTATGCGCTTCTTGCTTATATGTCCAAGACGACAATGCCATAATGATGCTTTATCCAAGTTATTATTAGTAGAATCAATACACAAAACATTATTTCCTAGGTTATCAACAACAGATACAGCTTCATACACACCATCACAAGGTAATGCTTTAAAATAAAGAACATTATTAAAGAAAGCATCAATAGAACCAACTTCATTATTAAATGAAAAGGTAAACCCTTGTTTGTACAAAGCATGGAAGGAAATAATATTTCTTGCCATTCCTGGCGAATAACAACACTTATTCAGATCTAAACTAAACCCACTACTTAGCGATAAAGTATAAACTCCAATCTTGGTAACAGGTATAGCTTTCCTATTCCCCATGATCAAGTTTATCCTTCCTTGCTCCACATCCTCACTTCTTCTTAGTCCCTGCAAGTCACAACAAATATGAATACCACAACCGGTATCAAGGACCCAAGAAGTAGAATGGGGTGAGTTATTAGAAATGATAGTGTAAATACCTGCATGGTTGGGTTTAACTTTCCCATCCTTCACATCTTGCTGGTATTTTGGGCAGTTCCGCTTCCAATGAGCTTTTTCATGGCAATAGAAGCATTCAGCTTCTTTTGGGTCAGAAGAAGGAGTAATGAAACCTTTCTTGGTTCCATTTGAAGAAGAGCCATCAAGGGTCCGAGCCTTGGTACCCTTCGAAGATCTCTTTCTCTTCCTCTATCGATTCTTCCCAATTGCCAAAACCGGAGTAGAGTTTTAAGTAGGAGTGATAGCAACCGACTTCCCCTTAAGACCTGATTCTGCGGTCTTGAGAAGTCCCTGAAGTTTGCTGAGGGTGACTTCTTCCTTGTTCATGTGATATGTCATGCGGAATTGATCATAGCACGATGGTAAGGAATGCAAAATAATATCTATTGCAAGATCCTCCGGGAAGTTCACATTAAGCTTCAGCAAACGATCCACATACCTTTGCATTTTCTGCATGTGGGTCGTGACGGATTCCCCGTCCTTCATCATGGTTGTTATCATGGAGCAGATGATTTCATACCTCTCTTGTCTTGCACTCTGATGGTATCTTTCCATCAAATCTTGGTGCATGTCATAAGGGTAGAAATCCTCATAAGACTTTTGGAGTTCCGCTGTCATCGTGGCCATCATGATGCAAGCCACTTTTGTAGCATCCCTTTCATGTGCCCGAAATTCAGCGATCTCCTGAGGAGTTGCAGTGGACTCATCAATCTCCTTAAGCTCCTTGTCAAGAACATATTCTTTGTCCTCGTAGCGGGTAATCATCCTGATGTTTCTGATCCACTCATTGAAGTTGGATCCATCAAAGGTGACTTTCCCACACAAGTTCATAAGGGTAAAGGAGCCATTAGGATTAGAGCCAGAAGCATTGTTGAAAGACATCTGAAGGAAAGAGGACAAGATTAGTTTAGATATAAGAGTGTCCTTAATAAAACACCCAAATGTAATATTAAGGCTAGGATCCAATCACAATATAATATAACTTAGAAGAGGTATGCCGTAATCTAAGCTATATCATATTTGAAACGTAGGTGAATGACGATTCACCAATTTCCACCACGAAAACCGCAATATTTTAGTATTAGGTTTTAAATGGTTCTTAGAAATTCTTAGATTCTTTGAGATTCAATGAACTTTTCAAAGGCATGTTTCAATCTCGAGTGTGCCCTCCAAGTTTTGTGACTGGGATACCGAGGATCACAAAACGAGGTGTGAAGTAACCATGCAAATCACTTGGTACCCTTAAAGTTTATCACTCAATCGATGTGCCGGTTAACCACACACGCTCCATCGATACTATAATAAACCCTAAGTCACCCTTTACCTACCTTGTTAAGTCCAAGTTAGTGTGCCGGTTAACCACACACACTCCACCAACGACTTAATCAAAGTGTAAAGTGTAATTTCATGGAATAGCACCTTATTCACATTTTTCCTAAAGTAACTAAGATTGGGAATTTAATAAAACATTTAGTTACTTTATAATATTCATCATACTTTGAATGAGAATTAATAAGTCCTTGTCTTACCCGTTCGGCTAACGACCCTCCACCGATCAAGCAAGCGGTGGGTGAGAGTGGACACCCATCAAGTCACCATTTTATAGGCAACAACCTTATACCCACCTTATAGACCGGCTTCGTGAATGAGGCGTACTAGCGGTAAGACGACTTTGTTCTTATACATATATATATAATTATTAAATCATAATAATATAAGTATAAGGGTTGAATTTTAACTTTTAAAATTCTAGGGGTTGGAACTAAAGTTTTAACTTAACTTTACTTGTTCCAAAACTTGAGGGCAAGTTTTGTAAACTTTCAAAACTTTTCATTTCTTGTAACTTATGAGTTTAATAAAGTAATAAAATGAGGACTTTTTCATTTTTCCTAACTCTTGTGTTCTTTTAATGGTTTTTAACCCAAGAGACTTTTGGTTTTCCATAACTTGAGGACAAGTTATGGACTCCATTAAAACACATTATGATCATGAATTAATCTACCACATAGGTTACAAATAATTCCTATGATCATCTAAACATCATAAGAACAAGAATATGAATATGAACACTTTCAAGAATCAAAATCACATTTAATCTTTGTAATTTTGATAACTAGTTGTTGTAAATGAGTTAGAAAAGACATTACACCTTCTAAAATAGGTTTTCAAGTACCAAAACATTTTAGGGTAATGATTCTAATCCATTTCCAGCAACTCAAGTCGAAATTCTGCACTCTGTCGACCCTACTCGCCGAGTGCATAAACCTACTCACCGAGTAGGTTGAAGATACACATGAACTCGATGAGTCCTCCCCATGGACTCGCCGAGTCCATCAGTCAGACAGCAAGATTTTCGACTTTCTTCAACTTTTAAGCACAAATAACAAACAAACAAGCCTAGGCTCTGATACCACTGATGGGTTTTGAGCATTCTAACACTTCCTAAGTGTACATACAACCCTAATAACCTTGGATCTATGTTTGTCTAATTATCATGCAAAGTTGAATTCCAAGGTTATATTCCTATCTAGCATACATGGGGAACAATTTTAACTTGAATCATAGATAGAATAACTTACCTTGTTGTTGCTTGTGTTCCTTGAAACCTTGTGAGCCTAGCACCCCAAGTGTGATGCCTCAAATGCTTCACACAACACCAAATGCTTTTGGAAAGACTCTTGAGATAACACACACTTCTCAAAATCGGCCAAGCCCTCTAGTTTCTTATGTCTCTATGTGTAGCCAATTTTGGTGGAGAATATGATTCTTATATAGTGTTGACACATCTAGGGTTACACCATGTAAACCCTAATGTGTCATGACTCTTCATTTCCATGACCCATGGGTTTGTAACTCCCATGGAGCATCCATGGAGCATCCTATGGGTAGAACCCAACTTGATAATCCATGGAGCCTTTTAGCCCACTATACAAGATATGGACGATTTACATAATCAACCCATATATTTAATTAGTTATCCTTTGATCACTTAATTAATTCCAAATTAATTCTTTGATCAACTAATTAAATAATATTATTAATATATTAGAACTTATAATATATTAATAATCTCCAAGTGTTATTTCTCTCATTTAGTCTATCCAATTGCATGGTGCCATGCAACCCAAATGGACCATGCCGGGTCGGGTCAAGTACATACCAGGAATAGTTATGGACTTAGACACCTTATCCAACAATAGTGACGCCAGCTTTTAGACCGACAGGGACAACTACCGTTCGCAGTCGGGCTGGGTCTTTACCCTAAATGGAGGAGCAGTGACATGGAAGAGTTCCAAGCAGGAAACCGTAGCTGATTCAACATGCGAATCAGAGTACATTGCAGCGAGCGAAGCGTCGAAGGAGGCAATATGACTAAAGAACTTCATCGGTGATCTTGGAGTTGTACCTGCCATAAATGAGCCAATGGAGATTTTCTGTGATAACGAAGGCGCGGTTGCCTTGACAAAGGAACCGAGGCATCATGGTAGATCAAGACATATCGACAGAAAGTATCACTTCATTAGACATCGTGTAGAAGAAGGACAACTCGTAGTGAAGAGGATATCATTAGAAGATAACCCAGCAGATCCGCTTACGAAGGGACTGAGTAGGGTTAAGCACTTGCAGCATGCTAGGAGTATTGGGCTGAAGGATGATATTAGCATAGATTAGATAGTATTAGAAACGTGTAATAGATAAATGTAATTGACATTTGATGATTAAATAAAGGAGTTTTATTTATGAGTAATGTTACTATCTTATGTTAATTGTTTAGCTATTGTTTCACTTTGCATGTTTTGACTTCCAGAATAATTGAGTTTATTAGGAATAATCGAATTGTTCAAATGGTCCACAATTGTTCATATGTTGGGAGTAGATATGAATGAAGATTGTCATGAATTGGTGTGTAGAATGTCTAAATGGTGTTAGACATAGCAAAAGATTGCTGCAACGTTCATGAGTGCTTATGAACTAGTTTTGAGCATTGGAATAAACCCGCGCTTGCTGGAATCACCTTATGGAATACGATATAAAAGGTGATCGCAAGACGATAATATCATATAGTCTTAAAACCTAGATATATGGTTTATTATTTGTTAATTGATTGTACATTGATAATACGAAAACGCATCAGTAACTTGGTGTTATAAAACGTATTGTTGTGTATAGTTGGTTAATGAATAAGTAAATGCATATAAGTCGAAGTTTATCTGTAACTTTTATCTAAGAAGGTAAAAGTGATATCTCGGCCGCTCGATGATTTGATTTGACTTATGTGCCGGGCCCGGTCAGAACTGAATTAATGTGTTCGATTAAGTTCTATGTCAAATAAATCAGAGATCGAAAACCTAAATGCTTGACTAACCATTCCATAGGATTGTCAGCATGATATCTAACAGAGGACTGTACGTTCCCTTATCTAAAGGACAAGATTGATTAGATCAGAGTTGACAGCGTCTTTGAGAGCTACGATTGCAAACCAAATTGTACATGTAAATATAGTTACTAGACTTATCCAAGTAGGAGACTGTTGGAATAGTGTCTAAGGCTGCAACTATATTAGACAAGTATTTGACCCGGTTGTGCATGGTCCTTTTGGGTTGCCTTCACCATAGCAACTTGATAGGATGATTTATTAAGAGAGAGTAAATATTATTAATATATTATGAGAATAATATAATGATTAATATATTTGTTATTTGATTAATATAAGTCATAGAATTAATTAGAATTAATTTGGTGACTTAAAGAGATTAATTAAATAAAGGGGTATAAACTGTCAATTGTTTGATAGTTAAACTTTAGACTGTAAATCCTTATTGATATAGGATTGGACGATTTCTAGGGCTAGGATAAGCCAAAATCGTCTAAAGGGTTATCAAGGAAAGGATATGGATTAACTTAAAGTCTAAGATTATCCAATTAGGGTTTAGGTTGTAACCCTTAAGGAGTCTACAAGTATAAATAGACCCCATGGCATAGGGAAGTCAACACATCTCATAAAGTAACAGAACCCTGGCCGAATTCCTCCCCTCTCCTCTCTCCTAAATCATTCTTCTTGCTATTGGTGTTTGTAAGCCATTAGAGGAGTGACATTTGTGACTCTAGAAGCTCTAAGACCTCAAGATCAACAAGGAACTCAAAGGTATGATTCTAGATCTGTTTCAATATTGTTATTTAACCTAATTAGGCATTAGAAGACTTGGATTCAAAGCATGTTTATTAGAAAGCCTAGATCCAAGCAATAGGGCTTTGCATGCGCACATAGGAAAGTTCTTATGGCTAAAACCCATCAATAACAAGTAAGAAAAAAAAGCATGGATCCACTACTTAACAAAATAAAAAACTATGATTAACAAAAATAAAAAATATATTAAAACATTAAATTCATAGCTTAACAGAAGGAAAAAATATAAAAATAAAAAAAAATCAACATACCTGATGTGTTTCACTGGAGGTCAAAGAAAAAGAGATGGATAAAGTGATGGTGTTGGAACGTGTTAGGAATAAATCCGAGATGACGAATGTGGAATATCAAGAAGAATCAAGAATCAATCACCAACATATGCAAATAATCTGATAAAGGTTTTTCATGTATTTTGATTATAAGATGAACATACAGAGAAAACCCTAATCTCAAAAATAGCTTACACCAAAAGCTAACCTAATGATTATTTATAGGGACAATAAATATATACCATAAATATAAAATATATGGCTTAAAATAAAACCAATGCCTTAGAAGAGCTCGATTAAGAACTTCTACTATAAAGCCACCATAGGGAATCATAAAATGATTAACCCTAAAAAAGGCTTCCCTAAATAACCAAATATGTCAAATCAGTTTCAATATTTCAAATACTCAACAATCTCCCCCTAGATGTTGAAACTGATGAAGATCACGATTTCTGATCTTCTTGGCATTTCTCCCCCTAAATTGTGATACTCATCAGCACATGGGGTCTTCAAAGCGAGAGAAATAAAAATAATCTTCCAAATACGAATTCCCCCTTGACTCTTCAACAAATGCCATGGAGAGAATCCAAAAAGTTAAGAAGAATCACCAACAATCTTCAAAACCAATCATATGAGATGAAATAAATCCCTTTGAGAATAATCGCAATTCTCAAAAAATAAAACGGAAAAATAACAATTTTTTTGTATTTTTCGTTTTTTAAATTTAGACAAAAGAATAGAAAAAGAAGCAATTATTTAGAAGGGATCAAAAATGAATAAGACCAAAGAAAAAGGATAAGAGGTAAAAATCTTTTGGAAAGAAGGGGTTAAAATGGTAAAAATCCAAAAATTTTGTAAAGAATAAAAAATTGGGTAGAATTTGTCAAGCTTAGAAAATTCTAATGACAAAACCCATGGATTTTCAAAGGATTTCGAAATGGGGGTTATTTTTGTCAAGCTATGGAACCTTTGAGGACTGAATTCGAAAATTGAATCATCTTCTTCGTTAAATCTGATACGAACACGCTTTTGACTCTTAAAAGTCAAAATTAAATGGCGAAACAGATTAAAGTTCCAATTTGATCAATTCCGAGTGCGTTTGCTTCATCAATAGCAATTTCATTTAATTTCGATTCCTGTTGACGATTGTTTACGGTCTGATTTCAGATTTTAAGCACCGATTAAGCTGTTCGTCAATTCCTAAACCTGTTAACATCCGGTTTCCGAATTCTTCATTCACGTGACATCCGATTCCAAATACTGAACTTCCAAATAAGATGCGACATCCAATTTCTGATTGATTTCTCATTTCGAACTTCCGATGTGATTTCAATGTTGAGTCGTGAATTCCGACTCTAGATCGATTGCAATAGGATGCGAATGTATAAACAGTGAGTCAATTCCGATTTGTTATAGCAACAAATCCGATTGTGGATTCTGAATACGAACCTATAAGAGTGAACGGATGACTTGAATATGTGGTACAGATTCCAATTTTGACTTTCGTTTTTGCTTCTGGAACTGTAAGCAATCGAGCCAAGAACAAGAACCTTCGTTTCGTTTTTGATCTTTTCTGACTTTCGCTTCCTCACTTTCTACTTGACTTTCGCTTCATTACAATTCGTTTTTTGTTTTTTGATTTTCAGTTCGTTGCCACAATTCCACACAAACCTTCGTTTCCGACTATGAACCGAAAGCGAATCCAGGTTGGTTCCTCTGGCTCCAAATCAATTGTTTATGAACCGAAAGCCAATCTCAGGTTCGCTTCAAATACATACCCAAAGCGAACGTTCGCTTCAATAAGGATCCTGCGAATCTAACTTTCGCTTCTTGTGAGTTCGCATCGGTGACCTTCGGTTCTATGAATTTCGCTTGTGATTGTAAGGTTCGTTTCTGGTTGTAAGGTTCGGTTCTTGAGCTTGAGTTTAGCTTTTGGTACATCTCCGCTTCAATGAACCAATTAAGGACTGCTGCACCGATTAGGAGACGAACATCAAATTCCATATGCGAATCCTATTATTGTGCCAATGCAAGTTTCCTGTAAAGCCTTCACCTTTTTTTTTTCGGATAAGAAATGCAAAGAATGTGAATCATATTTCATCATAGTTACAAAATTGGCCCCTAGAGAATCAGTGAAGAATCAAATGCAGCCCAATGTACCGATCAAACTTCATCTTTTGAATTTTAAGCTTTTATTTCTTCAAAGTTCCGAACCAGCCCCTGCTAAAAGTACATATGACAGCTTGCATCCACTGTTCACTGCAACATGTCAGAGTTTTACCCCTTTTGCAGAAAATGTCCCTTTTAACCCCATCTTTTCAACTTTTCAACTTTTGTCATTCCCAACCATTAAAAATCAATAAAATTTGATTCCTTCAACTAAATTTCACCTTTTTGACTATTTTTTCACCAGCTTTTGTCCTCATTTTCGTTTTTTTTTTTTAAGTAGAAAACTTTTATGGGATTTTTGGTACCCATTTAAGGTTCAACATTGAAGTTGGTTTCTTGCAAACCCACTTATTTGAAGAATATCTATCATCCTCTGAAAATAATACCCGCTTCTTAGTTGGAAAACAAAAATTTCCAAAAAATTCATTAAACCAACCGAACACTATTTTCTCTTTTCTCCAACTCCTAACATATTTATTTGAATGAAATTTCCTTTGAACATCCTTTACTTCAGTTTTCTAAACCTTCTCACATGCATTCGTTACTTGTACCTTGGGAATCCAAACCTTCTTTGTTTTACTCTTGTTCTTCTTCCTCTTCTTTCTTCTTTTCTGATTTCTAGGCTTCATAAATGAATTTTGAATCTGAACAACCTTTTCATCTTTCTGAATCTGAACATTTGAAGACTTTTGAACACAATCCTTAGGAGTTTGATAAATTGGAACATCTTGAATTGTTGGGTTTTTGTAAGGAATGATTCCTTCAAAAACATCTTCAGAACATAAAGAATCATCTGTTTGAGTTCCAATAGAACAAAATGTCTTCACTTTCAGGATTTCCGAAGATTTACTTTGAGATTCTTCTTCAGAACAACTAGATTCGGAATGTAACTCATCTGAAACACATGAACCACTTGACTCCCCCTCAACATGAAAATTTGGAGTCATCTTTTCTTCAGAAACATGGGGAGCATTATGAACTTTAGCAAGAACATCAAGAGCATCTTTCTTTTTCTTTTCAACTCTTTTTATTTCCAACATCTGTTTATTATCTCGATCTAAATCTCCATAGATAATATGAAATTGTTCTACTATTCTCTCATTCTCTCTTAACTCACGGTAATTAACAGATGAGTATGCAGATATTTTCTTATCAACAAGAAGATTATACAACTCAGGAATATCAATCAACATAGATCGGCCACTGATTTGAAACATGGTCACTTTTTTAACACCATTGATTGGTTTAGTAACCTTTAATCCAAGTTCTAAAATGGAGTCAAATAGTAAATTCATTTTATCCATTAGATCTTTAACAAATGACAAAACTTGTAAAGAGAGAAAGTAGATCTGACAAAGATTCTAAAGAGAGAAAACGGATCTGAGAAGGTTTCTAGCGAGAGAAAACAGGTTTGAGATGGTTTTTAGAGAGAGAAAACAGATCTGAAACGATTTTTAGAGAGAAAAAGTAGATCTGAACACGAAAATTCGAATAAACACAAATATTTTCTTCTATTTCTCCTCTAGAACACGATTCAAGAACAAATCAGATGAAATAAAGAGTTGGAGATAACGGATCACAAAAAGATTGTTCAATAAAAAAGAGGTATAGACTTTTTCTTTTTAGAAAACTTACAAAACTTGAAGAACAATGTCAGATTCATGATAAAATATCGCCATAAACAAGATCAATTCTTGCAAAAGTCGCCGAGATCTACAAGAACCCGCTCTGATACCACTTGTTAGGAGTAAATCTGAGATGACGAATGGGGAATATCAAGAACAATCAAGAATCAATCACCAACATATGCAAGTAATCTGATAAAGGTTTTTCATGTATTTTGATTATGAGATGAACGTACAGAGAAAACCCTAATCCGGTAAAAAGCTTACACCAAAAGCTAACCTAATGATTATTTATAGGGAACAATAAATATATACCATAGATATAAAATATATGCCTCAAAATAAAACCAATGACTTAGAAGAGCTCGATTAAGAACTTCTACTATAAAGGCGTTGTAGGGAATCATAAAATGATTAACCCTAAAAAGGCTTTCCTAAATAACCAAATATGTCAAATCATTTTCAATATCTCAAATACTCAACTTAACATATCTAAGGTGGTGGAACTACTATCAGCTACCGGTACCACTATTATAGCTTCAGATATATGCATGAAATAGCAGAACATAAACCAAATCTAGAAAAATCAAACCATACACACTAGATCTAATTAGATCTGAACATGATGTCGACAGTAGGAGGTTGTGGTCTGACATCAGTGGTGGTAGCGATGGTGGAAATGAAGTTGACGGTGATGATGGTGGTACCAACTCTGACCAAATTTGCACCAGAACTAAGATGGTTTGTGTTTTAGAGAGGGGGAGTAAAATTGAAACAATTTCGTGACTCTAGATCTTAGACCAGGTGGCCATCAACGATAGATATGGAAGTATTTTCATCAAATCTTGTCAGATTTGTGTTTCCGTTGGCGGTGACAATGATCGACGAAAGTGGTAGTTATCACTGCTCGTTCGAGCTCATAAATCTAGAGGAGAAAATGGTAGATCTAAATACGAAAATGGTAGATCTTAAGGCGAAAGTCGTAGATCTGAATACGAAAATCGTAGATCTAAAGATGTAAGTTGTAGATCTAAAGATGAAAATCATAGATCTGAAAACTAAAGTCATAGATCTGAAGCTGAAAATTGTAGATCTGAAGCTGAAATTGTAGATCTGGATCAAACCGGGGCTTTTGGATCTGATGGTGGTGGTTCGTCGGTGGTCGAAGGTGACGACGGTACGCCGGTGGTAGGAGGCGGAGATAGGAGGTGGTGGTTGCTGGTGGCAATTGGTGACAATGTTTATGTGTTCTTCAAGTTTGAGATGAGAGAGAATATATAGCTTGTGTAGTGTGTAAATTTGATATAATAAAAGATGAAAGTGTTGTTTGGAGAGTTTGAGAGAGTTTGGAAAGTTTTTTGCAACATAAGTTTGAAAGAATAGAACAAAATAAGTGCTTCCTACGGTTCTTGATCTTTTTTGGTTTTCATTTGAACTTATATATATATATATATATATATATATATATATATATATATATATATATATATATATAGCTATGCTCAAATTTGGATTGACATCTATGTGCGGACGTGTGGACAGTGGTATTTTGTGAGAATGACAAAGAAAATATGTTGTTTGATAATATGAATACGTTCAATCTTACATAACTATTGTCATTATCATATATTCATATTAATTAAATCATCTATAAGGTTATTATAGACTTTGTATTATTATTCTCGTTCTATTAGAATGTTGTCAGAATGTTTATTGAGTCGTACTTTGTCAGAATTAAAATGAGTGAAAAACAATGTGTGAGAACAAAAATGAATAAAAAAATTAATGAGAATGCCTGAAAATGACGATATTTTTGTAAGGTCGAACGTATTCACATTACTAAACAACTTATTCTCTTATTTGTTCTCTTAGAATAGCACTGTCCACACGTCCGCACAATAGTTGTCCATCCACATTATAACCTAGCCCTATATATATGTATATATATATATATAACATATATATATATATATGTATGTATATAAATATATATATATATATATATATATATATATATATATATATATATATATATATATATATATATATATAATCTTTATACCTTAATAGGCATTTAGCCTTAAATGCTGAATTTTAAGAGGTACAAATCTTTATGCAATTTACACAATGAATTTAAGCAGGGAAAAAATAAAAATCTTAATCGGTCAACATATGACCTGGATTGATCTTGACACGGTCTGCATTTTGTATCCACTCCTTATCCCGCCTAACAACCTCACTAGTGTATCTCAGTTTTTGTAAATTGTTGTTCCATATCTCTTTCACTCTCAAATAATGTGTGGTGTGTGTAATTTTGGCACAATATGTTGCTTATTTCTTCCAGTTAGTGTTTTCTTAATGCAGGTTGAACATAGGATTTGAATTTGGTGGAGTAATGGTTACAGGGAGGTGGAATTATGGTTACAGGGGTAAACGGAGGATTTAATTTGGGTGTACTCAATACCGAATGTTTTTAAATAAATTAAAACCATTCAAAGAGTTAAAATTAGAATCGGATGTTCATGGAGTTTCTTTTATTTTAGTCTGCTTGTTTGTGGGAACATTGATTGTGTCATCAGGTTTGCATAGGAAAAAAGCTTTCATTGTGATTTTTTTTGATTGGGATGCATGAGCTCTAGGACGCTCAGTCAATATGTTAAAAATAACATTTTTTTTATGATTATAATTGGAATAAAAGGTGTCCTGTAGTAAGGTGAGTTGTTGTTACATAATAAAATCTCATCCGTTTTATTGAAATGATATGTCAGAGGTTTGATAGGAAGCATTTTGAAGGTCCATCCACAACCCAATCATATTTTCACCCCACCTGATTGTTGGGGTCCATGGTACGTCCTTTATCCGACTTTATTTGATTCAACCTAAGTGAATTCATATAATGTACAAAATGTTGTCTTTTAATTTCTTTCAAATCTTTATATAATGGTTAGATATAATTAGTTCGCTCTATCACATGGTTCGTTACAAACAGAGTGATCTATATCCAACAAGCTCTAATTCATATCAACTCAAATAAAATTAATTTAAGGTTATATTGAAAAATCTACTTATAGTTGATGTTGTTACTCTTACGACCCTTCATGATGCCTATGCCAGGTTTGTTTTATAGGCCTCCATAAAATGAATAATTTCGCACATGCCCACATGTAAATGAACTTGCATAAGATCTTGAAATCACCACAAACGTTAGCTATGGCTTCTTCTTCTATGACGGTATCATCATTTTTTTATTATCATTTTTTATGTATGTGATAATGGCGGTCGTTATTATTTTTAAAAATTTCATAATTAGTTTGAAGTTCTCAAATGAATAAGCAACCAAAGATATTGATAATTCCTTTGATTCAAGGTATTACTTTCTTTTTTCACCTAATTGAATCTGTTTACCCGAGGTTTAGTGGGAGACTCAATCAAGTTGGAAGACCTTTTCGTTCTCTTGTATATCTTGAAGATTTCTATGATGATAATATATTTGTCCCAATTTTGGTGAACTGTATGTTGTTAATCATGGCGCCTTTCGATATCTTTTTTCCAGATCCGTGTGTGTGTGTGTGTGTTGAACTGTCTCTCTAATCGTGTGTTTGTGTGTTAATACTGTAGGTGTATTTGAAAGGTTATAGGTCGAACCTTGTTACTGAAGGTGTGCACCTTCAATGCATTTAAACATGTAAGCACTTACTATGATTTTTTATTTTGAATATTCAACTGATCCCTGAATCTTCATCCATTCACCAAGTATAGTTTCATAGTGCTTATCTATCTTTTTGTTTAATATATTTCTTTTTTATTACCTTCTTTGTTCCTTCCATAGAAACCCAAGTAATTTCCATTTTTTTTGGTTTCTGAAAGGTACATACGGGATCTCATAAATCGTTTGACTTCTTAAAACTCTCCAGATAATCTCATTTTTAATTTGTTTTTGGGTACACTTTTGTAGGCGAAAAAGATTACCAATCTGTTAGCGTTTTTGTGCTCTCCTTTTCAATGAGTATTGCTTTATATTATTTTTGGTATGCCCGAGTATTTCATCTTTAGAATCAAGCTTTTGTCATTCAAATTACATAGTACAATCTTGATAACGTATGGGAGAAGAGCGGTGTTGTTTGTGCTGATCTCAAGTATTTCACTTATTTCATGGTGGCTCCTTTTCCACTGCGTATACTACGTAATTATTCTTCTAGCGGTTCATCATTTGGGTCGACATAAGGTTTTTGAGCATCTGAGTTCAAGTGGATTGGACTCAAGTTGATGAGGTTGCCCATATTTCAAAAAATTTGGTGCGTATTTGCTAAAGTTTGATCAACCTCTTAAAGTACAATGCTACAAATGGTTTGGACTCTAAAGTACAATGCAATTTCTGTCTATATGTTTTGGTCATGTGTTTTTTTTTCTTTATGTAAGACTTTGGCTTCATCAAACACTTTTTTTTTGCATTTTTTAATTATTGCTCCCAGCTTATGATTGCATATATCTGCATTGATTGTATGTTTTTATCTACTTTTGGATAATGATGTTTGTTCTTATGTAAAAAAAATAACATTAAAAAAAAGAAATTTAAATACTATAACAGGTTAGTTTCTCAAAGTATACAATCCTATTCTGTAATAAAAACTTGAAGCAAAACGCTATTGTAACTTCATAAATTTTCAATTATTATGTCCTTAAAAAGAATCATGATGCAAGAAATGAATTGTTGTCTGCATTACATGCTTTTGGTAAGTTAATGTTTTTCAATATAACTTTTCATTCTTGATTTAGATCATGAATACTTTATTTAGTAAGCATGTTAGTATTGAATATCTTCTGTTTTTGTCGTTATTTAATTTAGTAAAAGATGACAAAATTCTATTGTAATGTTATTTTATTAGATTATATCCACGTTCAGTACTCTTTTAATATGAAACGAAAACAAATGTGATTTGTTTATTTTTCTATTTAGATAGAATAATTGTGTATTGTTTTTCTTAACAAAGATATTGCATTAAATTTTTTATTTATTTATTAGGTTTTTTTAGTTATTTCTTAGAATTTTGGAAACCAAATTATTCTAATGACTACTTTAAGTATATTTAATGAAGTTTATAATTCTATAGAAAAAGATTTTGATGCAAGTGACATGTAATATATTTTTTGTAATTATACTATTTCAAGATAAATAAATTAAAAGTCATTGATCGTTATTCTAAAATACATATAACAAATACACTAAAACATACATCCGACACACAAAAGATTATTTTGCAAAATTTTTTGTAACACCCAAAATTTTCAAACCAATTTAAACTTTTAAAACATGTCAAGTTCATCAAAACATTACAACTTTATTTTCAAAATATTATTTATCAGAGTATTCCCAAAAACATAAACATAATATGAGGAGTCGTGCGATCATGCGTTCGCCTTGCCGTGATCCCCTGATGTACTTGTAACAATACACTGAAACTGTAAGCCCGAAAGCTTAGTGAGTTACCCCCAAAATACCGATACACATATAGTCTACATAACCATGTCAGCAACAACATATCATAACAAACTGAACAGAACAGCACATAACGGGTCCACAGCCCTACAGACTGTAATACCCACAAGCCCACAGTACGAGTTTCCCTCAGCCCGTAATTGGAATGCTCCCGAGCCCACAGTACGAGTCTCCCTTAGCCCGTAACTGGAATCCTCCTAGGGTTTGTTGGCTACCGCACGAAGCTGTACAACCTCAACCCATCCGATATAACATACACATAACATAACCACTGAGCATGCAATAATCATATAACATCACAGGTAGTCCTACAGGTCTACCTAACTGGCATAACCACTAGCATGCAACACTAACTCCTACTAAACATCTAACACTGCTAGGATAACATATCCAATGGGCCAGCCTTGGTGCCTTAGACCCCTTAGTATAGTGATGATAACTCACCTCGCAACTGTCGTCTGAAACTAGAAAGCTCAACTCCCGGATCACCAACACGAACTCCACCACCTATAGTTACCATAAAACCCTTTTTTATAAATCTCCAAACTACCAGAATATCCTCAGAAGTCAACTAGTCAACCCTTGGTCCAAGTCAAAGTCAATAGTCCATGTTGACTCGACTCGTCGAGTGTAGTTCACCGACTCATCGAGTCCTTCCTGAACTCGAAAAGTCGTGAAATCCTTGATTGGCTCGTCGAGTTCCCTTTTAAATCGTCGAGTTCATACGTGTCCAAGAATTGGGAGAAACCCTAGCCGACTCGCCGAGTCTTCGCACGACTCGCCGAGTTCAAGGCAATCTGCAATGGACTCGCCGAGTTGTTCAACCAACTCTTCGAGTTCATGGCCATCATCAACAGGCTTGCCGAGTTGTTCCTCCAACTCGCCGAGTCCTTGTAGACCTTCATCCATGCAGACGCTTTTTAAGCCATGCCAAGGTTCCAGATTACAGATCCAAGCTTCTAGAGCATGTTTATCACGTAGAGACGCAACCTTTACGTGCATGCAAAGCTTTAAGACCCTTAAATGGAAAAACTAAGATTGCAATGAAGTCCCATACTTGAGGGAACGCTCCTACTAGGCATGGATGATGAATTTATGGATCTAGAGGTCAATGGGAGTCCAAATCTGAAGTTACAACTTCAGATCAGCCTAACCATGGAGGACCTTTCATAAAACCCATCCAAAGGAGGTTAAAAGAGAGATGAGCTAAAGGAACAACTTAATACCTTCTAGAGAGTGACAACTGATAAATCTATTAGCTCGCCACGAGTTCCTAGCCTTGACTTCCTTGCTTCCCCAAGTGCTTCCTTCTCTAAGGTTCCTCCTCCAAGCTTGCACTCACCAAAAGAACACACACACACGATTTAGGGTTTGAGAAGGACAAGGGGCAGTAAAGGGGAGGCTGGGGGAGGCCAATGATCCTTTAAATAGGGTGCAAAACCCTGAGATTTAGGGTTTCATCTGCCAGCTCCTACTCGTTGAGTCCCTTCTTGGACTCGGCGAGTAGGTCATTAAAATACGTGGACCAACCCGCTGCTACTTGACGAGTAGGGCACTCAACTCGTCGAGTAGCCCTTGAAATCAAGAAACTCACACATTAAATCAATACCTGAGAATCGGGGCGTTACATTTTTACATTTGATTCATAATTAAATACACAAGCAAAAATTTCAAAACCAAAAGTTAACAAAGTGTGCTCACCATTTGTGATTTAGAATATAACATGTTTCCTAACAATAAGTTAAACAATCAACAATTTCAAAACCAAACCTTATTAGTCAAACCTATGATAACCAATAACTATAATTGTAAAATGGTCACTGATTATCCAAAATCACCAAAATGTTGCAAAGAACTACCTCACACCAAAAGGAAACTAATTGCCACGTTAAAACTATCTGCCAAAACGAACTGTATGCACCCGTCGCTTGGCGCGGGTAAACGGCTAGTATATACATTTTACAAACCTTACTAATTATATATTTAGATTTAAGACGTCCAAGTGTTTAAGCTAAGGTTACAATGCATAAAACACTTATATATTTTTTTTTGGATAAACATACTTTTACCGAAAAAGAATTCTCAAATCATAAAACCAAGCCTTTAACCTAAAATTAATACCATAAATTCGGGGATTCGAAGTTCAAAATTTGAATTCACATCCTGCCTTTTGAACCAGTCCCCTTTGAATCTCCATATTGCGCCATTTACTTATCCTGTTCAATTTTGAATTCCAGTTTCCCATATCTCCATATCTATCTCTCATACCACATTACCACAATCTCATTCCCCTATATGCTTGTGTCTTAGCACCCTTATGTAGTTACACTCTCCCATTCTCCACAAACCCTAAACACACGTCACCACCACCACCACTAAATGTCGTTTGAACCGTAATTCCATCGTATGACCACCACCACTCATAAATGTTGTTGGAACCGCAATTCCATTGCACCACCGTGCTTTTGAATTATCTTCCTTTTCGAAAGCCTTTTCTTTCACTCAATCTCACCATAAGAAACCGATGTATATCCATTCCTCTTCAGCTCCTTTGGATTCCTGTCTACATCGACAACCTGATATCAGGTAATTATCGAATTTTTGATTTTCATGGTTTTTCTTGCTTTTTTTAATATTTACTGAATTTGATTTTTTCTTAAAGATATTTTTTATGATACTGGTTCGTTGATATGCTATCATGTTGTGACAACCCAAATTTGTTACCGTTACAAAACCCCGTCTTCTCTAACGGAATTCGTCGTTATATATTATTTTCCGTAAAGTTTGGAGTCGCCAATAAATAAATATCTAGCTATTTATATTTCTTGACATTATCATAAGTAATTATAACCCGTAAGTGTTAAACCCCGTGTAACTAAATATAGTTATATTACTTTTCAACCACTTCACCCGGGTAAAAAGTTTCAACCCCATTAAACTTTAGCATCGGGTAGCCGTGTATCGGGTGCAATACCCGAGGCATATGAAATGAGAGTGAACATCATTTGAACACTCTTTTACCACTCATTCACTCTCTCTCACTACTTTCTCTCTCTAGACCCGAACCTGACTCCAGAACCGCAAATTCTGGCTCCCAAACGTAAGGGTTTCTTCCCTACCTTGTTCTAATCATAGTCCATAGCATTTAGAGGCCAAAAATCATAGGATTTAGAGGATTAAAGGGAGTTTACGGCCTAGGAAGCCCCTTAGGCCGTAAACACCTAAAACCTTGCCAAAAACCCCATTTTTCCTTCCTTTAAGCTTGTGTGCTAATTAAGGGATTTACCTAGGTGATTTTGGACATGAAAACTTAAGATTTTGAAGCCTAAAAAGGAGTTTATGGCCCAAGCCTATGCTTAGGCCGTAAACACCCAGAAAATCTTGATAAATGTCCCAAAAACTCATCTAGGGCATGTAGGAATTTAGCTATGACCCTAGGAAATGTTTAAGGCCATTAAGCATCTCATTTTGAAGCCAAAAGAAGAGTTTATGGCCAAGGCTATACTTGGGCCGTAAACTCCCCAATTTCTATGCCAAAATGCCCCAAAAACCCACCTAAGGCCTTCTAGAATTTAACTAAGACTTAAGGAAGTGATTTGGACCATTTAAACATCCATTTTGAGGGACTAAATGGAGTTTACGGCCCAAGCACAATTTTGGACCGTAAACTCCCCAAAATGTCACAAAATGAGGGTTTTAACCCTCCAAATTAGTCCAAGACACTTGCTAGTAAATTAGGGAAGTAAAATAAGGCCTTAACTTGCAATTTTGGAGGAATACATGAGTTTACGGCCAAGCCTAGGGGGCTTACAGCCGTAAACTCCCAAGGAGTGGCCTTTGGGCCATAAACTCCAAGGGAGTGAACTCATGGACTTCCCCCGCAAACCCCTCTTGGCCTTATACCACTCCCGGGAACCCCTTCTAAGCCCTAAAACCCCGAATCGATGCTAGAATGCCTAAATACTTAAATGAAAAGCATAAAATGATTAATTTCTTGTAAAATACATATTTCATATGACATTAGGGTCCTAAAAGGTGCACAAGTCGTTATTTGGTACAAAACGCTCAACCGACACTTTCACCCGATTCACCCGATTTATGCGATTTCAGGTGAGTTCATACCCCTTTAATGAACCTTTCAAATGTTTTATATGTTTTAAGGGGGGGGGGGTTATAAGTCAATTATACATGTTTATAGAAATTTATACAAGCCAATTATTCATGTTACGGAAATTAATCACATGTGATTCACTATCCGTAGTTCAAATCACATGTGATTTATCACTATGTTTTATAAAAATGATTTTTGTTTTCAAAACTAATTCGGATAAATAAATAATTTTCTAAATGATCCCTTTTTGACAAGATTTTTATTAAATAAATTCCTTTTAAAATGTAACCACACCAATATATTTATATAAGTAAGACTTGAAGGGCTTAGGACCGATAGCTCGCCTTATTTCCTGTTCTTGTTTGATTGTGGGATTAGGGTAGTTGTTATCCGTCCGACTGTCATTGATTTTTTAGTTATATATCATATATATTAGTGTTGGATACGAGTATTTTCATTTCATTCGATGTTTAAACCACTAAACTAACAAGAATCAGACGCACTAAGTTAACTATAATAGGTATAGTTAAGGCGACTATTACTCGCTATAGCTACTACTCTACACACTATAATACACTGTATAATGTTACTATACACTAATACGAGAACACACTACGAGTATACAAAAGACTACTACACTATAATACAAGAGAAAGCACTAATCAGGAGACAACACACTAACTCACTACGAGATCCTCTATTTGCTACGCACTACGCCCAGAGTTTTCCGACAGGAAGACGACGCTATATGTATACATCTATACGGGGCAGACGCTATTACATCCCGACTGTTAACTTCAGTCCGAGCCGTACAGGTCCAGGGATGCCACTACGTCACTACATTGTGCATGACCGGGAAGGTCATGGGGTCCTCTACTTCTCACACTATCGGTAACATACAAAGAATGCACTATAACCACACTTAAATACTAACAAAAAGTTAAGATAATATCCCGAAGTAATGAAGAATGTAACACTAAAGGAAGTTTGCACCACCATTTTTGACTTCAGGCATAAACTATCATATTGCATTACTTATTGGAGATTTAATATTATACTTTTACAATAAATGGATTTCAAAGATGAAAGTTTCATGTTTCTTAAAGATTTTCATTCACAATGTATTTCTGGAATATATAGGATTTTCTACGTTTTTCTACTACTTAAGAATGTAAAATGCAGCTTTTCACACTATCGGTTCTAATGCTTTTTATACAAAAATCTCACACTAAACTTTTATGAACTCACCGGCTTTATGCTGGTATTCGTTTTTAAAATAACTTGTATCCTCAGGTCAAAGGTAGACAGTTACAGGTGCAACTTTTTGGAAAAGGTGGAGCTTACAAGATCCATCTCATGTTTTCGATTTACTTTTGGTGTTTGTTGAACATTACAAAACACACTTGTAATTAAACTCACTATGTAATGCAATGGTTGTATGTTTCTTGTTTTTACTATAATGCAATTGTGATGATACTGTACATGACGTCCTCTACCCCGAAACGTATTCCGCCGTTATCGGTTTTGGGGTGTGACAGATTGGTATCAGAGCATTGTTTATAGTGAATCAAGTATATCAACCTATAAAAGTTATACGAACTATAAACACTTCGGGACTAAAACACTCTAACCAAGAATATATACTGTTAAGTATCTAAAAGATCTAACTAAGTATATTATATACACACATCACTATAAAACACAGAAATCAGTATCACATTAGAACAGAACAAAAATATTAAGATTGTTGGGCAGCACAATTGGTCTTAGAGACATATAGTCACCTTCGGGGTGATGTAGCCTGATCAACTACGTTTTCCTGAGAGTGACTAGCATGTGCCTAAGTTTGGTTGTGGTGTTGCAACAAGTCTAAAGCTTACCAACACTACCACAATAACGTTACCATAAGAATACTATAGGAGTATTCTGTATCTCTAAAACATACGTATGTGATAACAAAAAGGGTCGTTACTAGTAGGACAATAGTTGCTAAGTGGATACACCACGGTTACATGTGACTAGGGCGCTATAGACTCAGAATCTGAAGCCTTTGCTTCATTCCCTGTTCTTGTTTGATTGGGGGTCTGAAGTTAGGGTTGTTTATTCGAAGGACTATCTTGCTTCGATTACATGTAATCGGTATGCACTACGCAAGTATTGGGTCGACTAATAACAATTCATCCTATAAGTATCTTAGAATAGTACGTCTATTAACCTTTCCTTTCCCCTTTCTCGCGTAGATAGCATGGCTGGCTTCCACCATCTCGGTGATCCGTACTATCCGAACCAGGGCAATGGAGGATGGCTCGATGAAGAGTCAGACGATGATCACCCGATCCCTTTGGATGATCATCACGCTGAAGGCTTCTCGGATGGCTCGAGCTTCGAACCAGAATTTAACAACCAACCTCCTGAAGCCCCGAACCCTAACCCCCGTCCGGCATTTCAAGGTCCCACTCCCAGGTGGGCCATATCCTTGCACCGATGGAGCGAGGAGCAGGGTCAGCCTTTGCCTTACAACGGAGACCAAAGCTTCTACAACATAAACAAAGGAGGATCAGCAGATCGGGTTCTTCCCTTCATGATTTGGAGGATTGCCAGGAATGTCGAGCAGGCTCAAGCTGCTATTGGTCGAGTTGTAGAAGTGGATGCCAACTCGAATCTCAACACGGTTCGCATCCGCCAACTCGAAGAAGCCATGGACAGGACAAGGAGGACCAACGAGGCTCTGCAGCATCAGCTAGCTGCCTCCCGAGCCGAAGTTAGGGAACTCCGAGCACGTCAGGGGACTCATGATCGACACCTTCAGGAAGTCATGCGTCATATAGCGGATCTAAGGGTTCGCCCAACAAGTAACCGTCGCCAGTAGAAGACGTCTAGTTACCTCACTCTTTTGTTTAATGGACTAGCCTTTTCTCTCTATGTTCCGTAGATCTCTTGTCTGTAAACATTCCTAGCTTAAAAGTACTCTAGTTAAACCTCTAAACTGCCAACATTTTCTCTATGGTATGATGTAAGACCTACTGTTAGGTCAATTTTCATGAACTTGTGTTGCATCATTAATACCAGTATATTGGCAGTTGACTACTCTATTGCTATGACTCTCATTCTGATCTTGGATTATGTTGATTTAATCCATGAAACACTCTATTCACATTCGCAATAGACACTTACTATTGCTATCATTTCTATGGTTTTCTAGTGAAAGATGCCTCCTCGAAAGCGTCCAAGCCGAGGAAGACCAGCAACTCAAACCCCTCCTCCACCACCTCCTCCTCCACAGTTCGACCCAGTGCTGTTCCAAACAGCAGTGACCGTGGCTGTGACAGCAGCCATGGCCCAAATGAACTCTCAGGACGCGAGCGGTGGAAACTCTAGATTTGGGGAAGTCCACCAAAGAGTGTAGGGATGCACTTATAAGGACTTCATGAACTATAAACCTACCTTCTTTGACGGTACATGAGGAATTCTGGCACTATCCCAATGGTTCGAAAGAACCGAAGCGGTTTTTGAAATGTGATCTTGCCCCGAAGAGAGCAAAATCAAGTTCGCAACTGCTACCCTCACTAACAGGGCCTTGACATGGTGGAACGACCATGTCAACATACTCTCCCTAGTCACAGCCAATGTCATGGGCTGGGACACTATAATAGATCTCATGAGAGGGGAGTACTGCCCTAGGGGCGAAGTTCAGAAACTTGAGGAGGAACTCTGGAACCTCAAAATGAAAGGGACTGACATTACAGCTTATACGGCCAGGTTCTGTGACTTGGCAGCTATGTGTCCTAACATGATCCCATCCGAAAGCAAGAAGATTGAACGATACATTTGGGGTTTAGTGCCCCCGTATCGAGGAAACGTTCTGGCCTCACGCCCTACCACCTTCGACAGCGCCAAGGAATTGGCCCAGAGTTTGATCAACCATGAAGTCTCTTCCACTCCAGCAACAGCAACCCCCACTACCACTGCACCACCCCATTCATCTGATAGAAAGAGGAAGTGATGGGATAAGAAGAAGGGCAAGAAAACTGAAACCTCCTCCAAGGACCAGCAAATCGTAACGGTCCATGCTGCGACTACCCCAGCTACTCAAGCCGCACCAGCCCCGCCAAAAGCTTACAGCAGGAATCTGCCCAAGTGTCCCAAGTTCCCTTTCCTCCACAACGGCCCCTGCCGTGAATTGCAGTGTTCCAACTGCGGACGGAAGGGCCATACGGTGCGATTCTGCAAGGCCCCTCCCAAACCTATTTCTCAAGTTCCGGGTTCGGGAGTGATCCTGACGTGTTATGGCTGCGGTGAAGCTGGCCATTTCAAGAGGAGTTGTCCGAAGGCTACAAATGCTGGGGGAACTGGAAGGTTACTCGCTATCAGTCACAATGAAGCGGTAGCGGATCCCACAGTGGTCACGGTTACGTTTCTTCTCAACAACTCTTATGCATGTGTCTTATTCGATAGTGGTGCAGAAAGAAGCTTCATAAATCAAAACTTTAAACAATTACTCAAACAAACCCCTCAACCACTAAAAGAAACATTCGTCGTAGAAATGCCTAACAGGAAGATAGAAAGCTCTAACGAAATCTACATAGGTTGTACCCTCACGTTAGACGATCACCCATTTCCAATCGATCTCGTACCAGTCTCAATAAAAAAATTTGACGTCATTGTTGGTATGGACTGGTTGAGTCTTCATCGCGCCGATATCCTATGCTCCGAAAAAGCCATTCGCCTGAATCTTCCAAATCACGAAACCCTATTGATCTATGGAGATAAACCGGGTACGAGCCTTCGTATCATCTCCAGTATTCAGGCTCAGAAATATTTGCGCAAGGAATATCACGCTTTTCTTGCTCACATCGTCGACACAAGTCAGAAAGTGAAAGATCCAAAGGACATTCCCGTTGTATGCGAATTCTCCAATGTCTTCCCAGAAGACCTTCCAGGTCTACCTCCCAAACGTCAGGTTGAGTTTAGAATCGACCTAGTCCCAGGAGCTACTCCCGTAGCTAAGTCGCCCTATCGTTTAGTGCCTGCCTAAATGCAAGAACTATCCGGTCAGCTCAACGAACTGCTCAGCAAGGGTTTTATAAGACCGAGTTTCTCACCTTGGGGAGCTCCGGTCTTGTTCGTGAAGAAGAAGGATGGATCGTTTCGGATGTGCATCGATTATAGGGAACTCAATAAACTCACGGTCAAAAATCACTACCCTCTCCCTCGTATCGACGATCTATTCAACCAACTACAAGGAGCAAGTTACTTCTCCAAGATTGATCTTAGATCCGGGTATCACCAGTTACGAGTGCTTGAGGAAGATATCCCGAAGACAGCCTTCCGAACCCGTTACGGGCATTTTGAGTTCGTAGTGATGCCCTTTGGACTGACTAACGCCCCCGCAGTGTTCATGGACTTGATGAATAGGGTGTGTCGTCCATATCTAGATCAGTTCATCATCGTCTTCATTGACGACATACTCGTCTACTCTTGAAGCGAGGAAGAACACAAGGATCACCTGCGACAAGTCCTGGAAATGCTGCGATCAGAGAAGTTATATGCGAAGTTCTCTAAGTGCGAGTTTTGGATCCGAAGAGTTGAATTCTTAGGACACGTGGTTAGTGAAGAAGGAATCCACGTGGATCCCTCCAAAATTAAAGCTATTGAGAACTGGTCAGCACCGAAGACGCCTACAGAAATTCGCCAATTTTTAGGTCTCGCTGGCTACTACCACCGATTCATCCAAAACTTCTCTCGGATTGCGAAGCCTCTCATTATGCTAACACAAAAGGGTGTATCATTCGACTGGGAAGAGAAACAGGAGAAGGAATTCCAGACCCTGAAGCGAGCCCTATGCACCGCACCAGTATTATCCCTTCCCGAAGGGACAGAAGACTTTGTTGTATATTGTGATGCATCCAATCAGGGGCTCGGTTGTGTCTTTATGCAACGAGGTAAGGTTATCGCCTATGCCTCGAGGCAGCTAAAGACCCATGAAGTGAACTACACTTCTCACGACCTCGAGTTAGGAGCGGTCATCTTCGCACTAAAAATCTGGAGACACTACTTGTATGGGATGAAGAGTGTGGTGTACATTGATCATAAAAGCCTCCAACACATACTGAACCAAAAAGAACTCAACATGAGGCAGAGACGATGGGTCGAGCTACTTAACGATTACGACTGTGAAATTAGATATCACCCGGGGGAGGCCAACGTAGTAGCAGACGCCCTGAGTAGGAAGGAGTATTCTGGTCGAAGGACCAAGTCATTGACGATGACTATCCATTCGCATCTACCCTCACAGATCAAAGAGGCTCAGCTGGAAGCCTTAATGCCTGAGAATGTGACGGGAGAATCCCTGCACGGAATGGATAAAAATTTGGAGGTTAGGGGTGACGGAGCCTACTACTTCATGGACCGAATCTGGACTCCACGCCATGGAGGTTCCAAAGACTTGGTCATGAGGGAAGCACACTACACTCGCTACTCCGTTCACCCGGGTTCAGATAAGATGTATCTGGATCGCAAAAAGCTATACTGGTGGCCGAACATGAAAGCGGAGATCGCTACCTTTGTGAGTAAGTGCCTTACTTGTGCGAAGGTCAAGGTCGAATATCAAAAGCCATCAGGACTCCTCCAACAACCTGAGATGCCGGAATGGAAGTGGGAGCAGATCACAATGGACTTTATAACCAAACTGCCCAAGTCAGCGGGTGGGATAGATACCATTTGGGTCATCATCGACAGGTTGACCTAGTCCGCACACTTCCTACCCATTAAAGAAACGAACAAGATGGAGAAACTCACAAGAACATACATAAAAGAAATAGTACGACTGCATGGCGTCCCTATATCTATTATCTCAGACAGAGATAGTAGATTCACCTCTAGGTTTTGGCAATCATTGCAAAAGGCACTAGGGATGAGGCTGGACATGAGTACAGCATACCATCCGCAGACCGACGGACAAAGTGAGAGGACGATCCAAACCTTAGAAGATATGTTGCGAGCTTGTGTGGTGGACTTCGGGAAATCGTGGGATACACACTTGCCTCTTGTGGAGTTTTCCTACAATAATAGTTATCATACGAGCATCAAGACAGCTCCCTTCGAAGCCCTCTACGTCCGGAAGTGCAGATCCCCTCTGTGCTGGGCTGAGGTGGGTGATACTCAGTTAGCTAAAGGACGAGTTCCTGACAGCGCTCTCACTAGTCCAGAAATCATTCGAGAGACGACGAAGAAGATTGTACAGATTCGTGAGCGACTAAAAGCCGCTAGGGATCGGCAGAAAAGCTACGCCGATAAACGAAGAAAACCCTTGGAATTCCAAGTGGGAGACCGAGTCCTTTTGAAGGTCTCGCCCTTGAAAGGCACGATACGCTTCGGAAAGCATGGAAAGTTAAACCCAAGGTACATAGGGCCTTTTGAGATTCTCTCCAGAATCGGCCCTGTAGCTTACAAACTCAACTTACCCCACGAACTAAGCAACATACACCCTACCTTCCACGTCTCAAACTTGAAGAAATGCCTGTCCGACGAGACTCTCGTGATTCCCCTCGATGAGATCGAGGTCAATGAGAGCCTCAACTTTGTGGAAGAGCCTGCGGAGATTATATATCGGGAAGTAAAACGAACGAAACAAAGCCGTATCCCAATCGTGAAGGTTCGGCGGAACGCCAAGCGGGGACCGGAATTCACTTGGGAGCGCGAGGATCAAATGAAACTCAAATATCCTCATCTCTTTGCTTAGTAGTATTGTAATAACTTATCTGTTTGAATTCTAAATTTCGGGACGAAATTCCCCTAACGGGGGGTTGATGTGACAACCCAAATTTGTTACCGTTACAAAACCCCGTCTTCTCTAACGGAATTCGTCGTTATATATTATTTTCCGTAAAGTTTGGAGTCGCCAATAAATAAATATCTAGCTATTTATATTTCTTGACATTATCATAAGTAATTATAACCCGTGAGTGTTAAACCCCGTTTAACTAAATAGAGTTATATTACTTTTCAACCACTTCACCCGGGTAAAAAGTTTCAACCTCGTTAAACTTTAGCATCGGGTAGCCGTGTATCGGGTGCAATACCTGAGGCATATGAAATGAGAGTGAACATCATTTGAACAATCTTTTACCACTCATTCACTCTCTCTCACTACTTTCTCTCTCTAGACCCGAACCCGACTCCAGAACCGCGAATTTCGGCTCCCAAACGTAAGGGTTTCTTCCCTACCTTGTTCTAATCATAGTCCATAGCATTTAGAGGCCAAAAATCATAGGATTTAGAGGATTAAAGGGAGTTTACGGCCTAGGAAGCCCCTTAGGCCGTAAACACCTAAAACCTTGCCAAAAACCCCATTTTTCCTTCCTTTAAGCTTGTGTGCTAATTAAGGGATTTACCTAGGTGATTTTGGACATGAAAACTTAAGATTTTGAAGCCTAAAAAGGAGTTTATGGCCCAAGCCTATGCTTAGGCCGTAAACACCCAGAAAATCTTGATAAATGTCCCAAAAACTCATCTAGGGCATGTAGGAATTTAGCTATGACCCTAGGAAATGTTTAAGGCCATTAAGCATCTCATTTTGAAGCCAAAAGAAGAGTTTACGGCCAAGGCTATACTTGGGCCACAAACTCCCCAATTTCTATGCCAAAATGCCCCAAAAACCCACCTAAGGCCTTCTAGAATTTAACTAAGACTTACGGAAGTGATTTGGACCATTTAAACATCCATTTTGAGGGACTAAATGGAGTTTACGGCCAAAGCACAATTTTGGACCGTAAACTCCCCAAAATGTCACAAAATGAGGGTTTTAACCCTCCAAATTAGTCCAAGACACTTGCTAGTAAATTAGGGAAGTAAAATAAGGCCTTAACTTGCAATTTTGGAGGAATATATGAGTTTACGGCCAAGCCTAGGGGGCTTACAGCCGTAAACTCCCAAGGAGTGGCCTTTGGGCCATAAACTCCAAGGGAGTGAACTCATGGACTTCCCCCGCAAACCCCTCTTGGCCTTATACCACTCCCGGGAACCCCTTCTAAGCCCTAAAACCCCGAATCGATGCTAGAATGCCTAAATACTTAAATGAAAAGCATAAAATGATTAATTTCTTGTAAAATACATATTTCATATGACATTAGGGTCCTAAAAGGTGCACAAGTCGTTATTTGGTACAAAACGCTCAACCGACACTTTCACCCGATTCACCCGATTTATGCGATTTCAGGTGAGTTCATACCCCTTTAATGAACCTTTCAAATGTTTTATATGTTTTAAGGGGGGGATATAAGTCAATTATACATGTTTATAGAAATTTATACAAGCCAATTATTCATGTTACGGAAATTAATCACATGTGATTCACTATCCGTAGTTCAAATCACATGTGATTTATCACTATGTTTTATAAAAATGATTTTTGTTTTCAAAACTAATTCGGATAAATAAACAATTTTCTAAATGATCCCTTTTTGACAAGATTTTTATTAAATAAATTCCTTTTAAAATGTAACCACACCAATATATTTATATAAGTAAGACTTGAACGGCTTAGGACCGATAGCTCGCCTTATTTCCTGTTCTTGTTTGATTGTGGGCTTAGGGTAGTTGTTATCCGTCCGACTATCGTTGATTTCTTAGTTATATATCATATATATTAGTGTTGGATACGAGTATTTTCATTTCATTCGATGTTTAAACCACTAAACTAACAAGAATCAGACGCACTAAGTTAACTATAATAGGTATAGTTAAGGCGACTATTACTCGCTATAGCTACTACTCTACACACTATAATACACTCTATAATGTTACTATACACTAATACGAGAACACACTACGAGTATACAAAAGACTACTACACTATAATACAAGAGAAAGCACTACTCAGGAGATAACACACTAACTCACTACGAGATCCTCTATTCGCTACGCACTACGCCCAGATTTTTCCGACAGGAAGACGACGCTATATGTATACATCTATACGGGGCAGACGCTATTACATCCCGACTGTTAACTTCAGTCCGAGCCGTACAGGTCCAGGGATGCCACTACGTCACTACATTGTGCATGACCGGGAAGGTCATGGGGTCCTCTACTTCTCACACTATCGGTAACATACAAGGAATGCACTATAACCACACTTAAATACTAACAAAAAGTTAAGATAATATCCCGAAGTAATGAAGAATGTAACACACTAAAGGAAGTTTGCACCACCATTTTTGACTTCAGGCATAAACTATCATATTGCATTACTTATTGGAGATTTAATATTATACTTTTACAATAAATGGATTTCAAAGATGAAAGTTTCATGTTTCTGAAAGATTTTCATTCACAATGTATTTCTGGAAAATATAGGATTTTCTAGGTTTTTCTACTACTTAAGAATGTAAAATGCAGCTTTTCACACTATCGGTTCTAATGCTTTTTATACAAAAATATCACACTAACTTTTATGAATTCACCAGCTTTATGCTGATATTCGTTTTCAAAGTAACTTGTATCCTCAGGTCAAAGGTAGACAGTTACAGGTGCAGCTTTTTGGAGAAGGTGGAGCTTACAAGGTGGTGCTTACAAGCTTGAGAATTAATGGTAGTTTAACAAGTTAGTGTGGTTAAGCATGCTAATTTGTTTCTATTCTTATAAAATTATGTTTTTATCTCATGTCTTACAGCCCAATATAAGATTGTTTAGTTTGAGATGAAAATTTTGGACATTGAAAGTGAGTATCTTGGCATACATGAAGCAGAGTAGCATGTGATTGTTTGGATGCCATATATGAATTTGCAAAGATCTCAGCATACTGGTGATACAGGTAACTAGCTCTTCACTAGATTTGTCTTTTAACACCACTAATATATATATATATATATATATATATATATATATATATATATATATATATATATATATGTAATTTTTTGTGTGTGATTGTTGTGAATAATAAATTGTAGGTCATTTTAACAGGTGCTTTGATTGTATACTCCTGGTTGATTATGGAGCTAATGTGTCATTACATCAATAACCATAGTTGGCGATATGCTTGCCAAAGTGTGGAAGAAGATCTATCAAAAGATTGTTAAGGCAATTAACCCGTTTTTTTCAAGTGATAGAGTAAGTTAACTATTATTTTTCTTTCTTTGAATGCAAACTAATTAGTATCTTTGATTTGTCTTTCACTAGAACCTTATGGATTCAAAGTTTTATAAGATTCAACATTACAACTTTCATATATAAATAAAAATTTACATAATGATATTTAGTTTTCCATTTATGCCTTTTGAATCGTTTTCCCTGGAGTTTGATTATTACGCATACCTTGTATAATCTGAAAAGCATCCTCCTATTTATGCAGTCATTACTAATCGTATAGTTTTTACATACAATATAAAAAAAGTCAAATGCAAGTTGAGTTTTTGTTTGGCTATCAAACCAACAAATAATGGGATAAAATAATATTAATAAAGCTCAAATCACTACTATTTCTTATACTAAAGATAGTATAGAGTAAGCAGGGTCGATCCACAGGAATACATGACTTCTTATCTTGCCATATTTTCACATAATATACAAATAATATTAAAATGGGGGATTGTGTTTAAACTAGATTTAAACTTCATAAATAAACAAGCTTGTTAATAAAATTTAGTAAAAGAAATACATTTCCGACTCTGATTCGTATACATGTATTATGTTGAAAGATTGAATATGATTATAACTCATGTTCAATCTAGGTCGGTAGGTTAGATATTAATAAACTCTAATATCCAAATTGGCAATAGTATTTTATTCAAAACAAGCTCTTCAAACTTCATTTAATTGATTCAATTCAAATAAGTTCTTGCATCAAATCATTAAATGACATTAAGTTTTTGCACTAATTACCAACAATGTTTAACATTCCTCTTAAGCTTGGGAATATAAACATTTAATCTTTGATTGCACTAATTTTGATCTAATTACAACCAAGTAAGTGTGTGTTTACGAATTTCATAATTTGATTAAATAGATTAATAATAACCCTAATTCATTGATCAAGTGAAAAAGAGAACTAACCAAACACATGATTAAGATCAAATCAAAGATTACTAGATGTTAAACACAAATCAAGTTCAAGTTACAACCTAACAACACATACTTAAGAATTCAGATTCGGAAATGATAATGAAATCAACCACACATGTCTAGGTTGAACTACAAATCAAACAAGTTTAAACTTCAAATTGACTTACAAAAAGCAAATTAAAGTGTTTCCAAGTGTCAATCTACTTCCAAAAGCCCTGAAAATCGCCCTTCCTCTGCCCAAAATCCGACCTAACTTCCAAAAGAACCGATTGTCTGAATTATATAAGAATAAAACTGTAACACCGAAATTTTCGAAACAAAATTTTCATTGAAAATCTCTTATTTCTTTAGCACTTTTCACAAAAATCACAATATCCTATTTAAATTACAATATGTAACACCCAGAATTAGAAAGACTAAGAAAGGAAAGGAAAACCCTAAGTTAAAGAGGTCAACTTGTTGATTCCATGGGTGAACTCGGCGATTTGGAGCGGGACCCGTGTCGGGGTTTAAGTGACCGAATCGGCGAGTCAGGTCTGGGTTGGAAAACCCTAATTTCCGGGCTTGGTGCCCTATTTAAGCATCTCATTCTCCTTCTATCAGCCTCATTTGTAGCCCCCATTGTCCAGAAGCTATTCCACGAAACCCTAGTGCTCTCTTTGAGTGTGTGAGCCATTTTTGAAGAGTTGGAGTGTTCTTGAAGCCTAAAAGGAGAAGAAGGAGTTGAGGTTCAAGAGGAAGGTTGTGGATCCAGAAGATTCATCTCTTTAGCTACTCATTTTGGTAATCAAGTTCCTTCCTTGCCTTGATAATTGTTTGATCATTTCATGTCCCTCTTTATGAGATTTTGGACCTAGTATGATACATTTTGGGTTTGGACGTCCCCAAGCTGAATCCCTTCAGCTCCAGTTGTGTCTTGGCCCAGAGAGTCAGAAAGTATCAGCCTTGAGAGTGTAGGTGAAGCATGGTTGTCTTAAACCCTAGTTTGTGGTGTGTTTAACATAAATATCCTTATTTACACATTAAGGTCGCAACTTTACGTGGGGAATGGGCTTTGGGAGAGTGGATCTATGGGTTGGAGCCCCTGTTTGGCTCAAAAAGCCACTGCATGGTTTAAGAGCTGAAGCGACTCGGCGAGTCACATGAGTGAACTCGGCGAGTTGGATGAAGTTCGGCAGGAACTCTACGAGTTGGAAGAACAACTCGGCGAGTCAGGTTGCGAAACCCCAAACCCTTCGAGTTAAGACTCGAATCAGTGAGTCAAGTAGAGACTCAGTGAATTGGATAGGACAGGACTCGGAAATCGGAGGACTTGGCGAGTCATGGTTTAACTCGGTGAGTCGAGTCGCGAATGAAAGGACTCTGAGCGTATGAACTCGGCAAGTCAGTAGGCAGACTCGGCGAGTAGGGTTAACCTGGAAGGTTGACTTTGACCAGGACTTTGACTTTGACCGGAGTTGACTTAGTTTGACTTCTGGAGTTCAGTTTGGAACTAAGTGTTATGTTGATACTAGTAGCTAGTGGAGCAACAGTTTAGAGGGTTGACGGTCAGCAGCCAGAGGATTATCTGCAAAATTAAGTAGTTCGAGGTGAGTCTCCTCACTCTTTGTATGGGACTAAGGCACCAATGCCAGCCCATGAGTCTGCACAGTTGACGAGCTTCTGCCCGGAGGGGTCGAAGGTCCGCTTTGCAGCGGGATGCTTGAGAGACAGAGCTAGAGATTGGTGGGAGTCAGTTGGTGACTCATTGGGAGCTTCAACAGCTGGCCAGAGAGCTTCTAGACATGAGACAGACTACAGAGTCGGTGGCAGAGATTACCGCCAAGTTTTGGGAGAGGGCCTTATTAGTGCCTCAGTATGTAGGGGATGATGAGATGCAGAGGACCCGCTATCATGACATGTTGAGAGCGCATATTCGTGAGCATGTCTGCTTCTCGGCATGCCTGGCCCTGGGCTCTATGATTGCCAGGGCTCGAGAAAGGGAGATCGATTTGGAGCACATTGTGAAGAGGAGGTCAGATCAGTCGTACACTTTGGAGGGTCCCGGGAAGAGACCCAAGACTTCAGATCAGCGATTAGTAGGTCGGCAGGGCCGAAGTCAGTGCAGCACATGCGGGAAACCGCACGAGGGAGTGTGTCGTTCCAGGGGTTCCGGCTGCTACAAGTGTGGCAGTGATGGTCACGTCAGCAGGGACTACCCACATGGGGCAAGCCCATTATGTTTTCACTACAATCAGGTGGGCCACAAGAGGACCGACTGCCCGATGATGAGGGGAGGAGCAGGGAGTGCGTCTGCCCTGACGATTATGAGGATTACGGATGGGCAAGAGGGTAGGGCCTTGCAGTGACAGATGAAGGAGATCTGGATTACATCAGGGAATGTTGCAGGTACGTATCTATGGCTATTTTCATTTTTGTGTGAATTAGGGATGTTCTTACCCTGGACTCAGGGGATAGTATGAATGAGTTGTCTCTCTGTTTGTATTCAGATTGTATTTGGAATCGTTATGCCAATTGCATACCAGGAGCTATTAGTAGCTAGTGTAGGTCATCTTTCACTTCGGATGCGAAGTGTCCAGTATCATCTCAGTTACGGCTAAAAACAGTTCAGGGAATAGTCAGGTACCATCATCAGGGTTTGATGGTTCTAGTCTTGACATTTGGGATAGCTGTTGGAAGCATCAAAGGAAGTGGCTTATCACCAAGGAGTTTGCCCTGGGCAGTAGTTATTCGCACCATAAGGACATTAGTCGGAACTCAGGGGATTTCAATATCAGGGATGTGGGAGGTGTTCATCTAGTATTCGGTAATCATTCGGTATTTGGAGGGGGCTAGAGACGGGTCACTAGCAAGGATAGGGCGATGGTGGTTATCATGCCTATCGTGTAAGGAAGGAAGGAATGGAAATCTTCGGGTTTTCGCGTGCAGTAAAGACTTAGCTGAAGCTAAGTGGGGGAGAAACAATCAGGTTATGGGAGTGGAAGGGGTTTTGAAACTAGGATAAATTTCGCTCTCCTGTTAGGAAGAAAGACGGCCCAGGTGGCTGTATGAGTGGAGGACAGTGTAAATTGGAAGTTGGGAAAACTTGCCAATTGTGAGACCTCATTCTCGAAATGTCTGTTCGCAGATTACAGAGGAATCGGTTGGGAGTTCCATTTGGGACATGAGTACCACTTGGGGGTACTGGATTGTGCTTGTATGATCGACTGTGGGTTAGTCGCAACATCCACTAGCAGCTAGTTGGTGTGGTAAGGTGTTGTCAGACTACCGGATGGCCGTAGCATTCACCAGTGGTCAGATAGTAAGAGAAGTATAGTAAGACTGTGGGGTGGTCCGTAGCAATCGTATGTGAGGATAGTTGGTAAGACTGTGGTGTGGCCCGTAGCATTAGATTAGTAAGACTGCGGTGTGGTCCGTAGCAATCGTATGTGAGGATAGTTAGTAAGATTGCGGTGTGGCCCGTAGCATTAGATTACTCAGACTGAGGTGTGGCCTGTAGCACTGGTTTAGCAAGACTGCGGGGTGGCCCATAGCTTTGGTTAGCTGGCAACGTAGAAGTGTTGTAAGACTACGGGGTGGCCCGTAGCATTCGTCGGTCCCTATTCGCTAGAGCGGATATATCAGGTGTATGATTCAGTGGTGGGGTTTTCAAGTAGATAAGTTCAGGATGGGGCAGCCGCCCGGATGTGAGCGGGCCGCATTATGATGGGTCTGGAAGACGGTAGGTCATTGGAGACCAAGAGTGGCACAAGACTGTGGGTAAGCCGTGGCATTGATTAGTAGCTTAGTTCGTGGAGGGCGGGCGAGGGCCCGTATCTCCGAGGTAGCATGGGGGAGACCGGTATTCCAGGTAATGGTAAACCGGTTGGAACCAAGGCGGTCTCGGTTCATCCGGTAGGCAGATGGGAGTCAACAGGACTATAGGCAGGAATGATGGTAAAGTATTCGGGGTGAAAAGTCGTGAACTGATCGGATGATGTTAAGCTGCTAATCTCGGGATCGAATGACCTCAGAGTAAAGGATTTGGCTCAGTGGCACCTTTTCGACTGAGCCCGAAACGTAGCAGAGAGGAATCTGCTACCCGTAGGATTGTCTGAATTAACGCGATTGGGTGGAGCTTTCAGCGTTAGAGCATCGTATAGGGATTATTCCATGTGTACTGGTTTGACGGCCGGCATTGTGAGTGTCGAGAATGCGGTTTCGGAAGAGGTTTGGTCCTCGAAGGAATTAGGAAGATTGTTGTTTATGGAAAATGCCTTAGAAAGGCCAGTGACAGTGTAGGGTGAAAGAGTAAACCCCTTGCGAAACAAGGGTAGGTGTATCAGGAGTATTGGTATGATTGCCGGTTGGATAAAGGGTTGTACTCGAAGGTTGCAAGTAACAGGTTATTCTGAAGATGGCATCTTCAAGGTTTGGATCGAAAAGGGGGGGGGGGAGTGTGCACCATGCAGTAAGTGGCGACCAGATGGTAAGGTAATTGGCTATGACAGACTTCGAGGACGAAGTCTAGTTTAAGTGGGGAAGTGTTGTAACACCCAGAATCAGAAAGACCAAGAAAGGAAAGGAAAACCCTAAGTGAAAGGGGTTAACTCGTCAAGTCCATGGGTGAACTCGACGAGTTGGAGCAGGACCCGTGTCGGGGTTTAAGTGACCGACTCGGCGAGTCAGGTCTGGGTTGGAAAACCCTAATTTCCGGGCTTGGTGCCCTATTTAAGCATCTCATTCTCCTTCTCTCAGCCTCATTTGTAGCCCCCATTGTCCAGAAGCTATTCCACGAAACCCTAGCGCTCTCTTTGAGTGTGTGTGAGCCATTTTTGAAGAGTTGGAGTGTTGTTGAAGCCTAGAAGGAGAAGAAGGAGTTGAAGGTTCAAGAGGAAGTTTGTGGATCCAGAAGATTCATCTCTTTAGCTACTCATTTTGGTAATCAAGTTCCTTCCTTGCCTTGATAATTGTTTGATCATTTCATGTCCCTCTTTATGAGATTTTGGACCAAGTATGATACATTTCGGGTTTGGACGTCCCCAAGCTGAATCCCTTCAGCTCCAGTTGTGTCTTGGCCCAGAGAGTCATAAAGTATCAGCCTTGAGAGTGTAGGTGAAGCATGGTTGTCTTAAACCCTAGTTTGTGGTGTGTTTAGCATAAATCTCCTTAGTTACATGTAAAGGTCGCAACTTTACGTGGGGAATGGGCTTTGGGAGAGTGGATCTATGGGTTGGAGCGCCTGTTTGGCTCGAAAAGCCACTGCATGGTTTAAGAGCTTGAGCGACTCGGCGAGTCACATGGGTGAACTCGGCGAGTTGGATGAAGTTGGGCAGGAACTCGACGAGTTGGAAGAACAACTCGGCGAGTTCGTTGAAGTTTGCCTTGGACTCGGCGAGTCAGGTCGCGTAACCCCGAACCCTTCGAGTGAAGACTCGAATCAGTGAGTCGAGTGGAGACTCAGTGAGTTGGACAGGACAGGACTCAGAAATCGGAGGACTCGGCGAGTCATAGGTTGACTCGGCAAGTTGAGTCGCGAACGGAAGGACTCTGAGCATATGAACTCGGCGAGTCAGTAGGCAGACTCGGTGAGTAGGGTTGACCTGGAAGGTTGACTTTGACTAGGACTTTGACTTTGACCGGAGTTGACTTAGTTTGACTTATGGATTTCAGTTTAGAACTAAGTGTTATGTTGATACTAGTAGCTAGTGGAGCAGCGGTTCACAGGTTTGACGGTCAGCAGCCAGAGGATTATCAACAAAATTCAGCAGTGCGAGGTGAGTCTCCTCACTATTTGTATGGGTCTAAGGCACCAATGCCGGCCCATTTAGTTTATGCATGAAAGACCAGGTGATGGCTCCTGGCACGTAGTATGTTATTATGTAAGGTAGGAAGACCCGGGGGTTAGCCGTAGGCAATACATATGAAAGACCAGGAGGTGGCTCTTGGCGCATCGTATGCTATTATATATGAAAGACCAGGAGGTGGCTTCTGGTACACTATATGTTGTTTAGCTAAGTAGAGTAGTATGTATGATTGTGTTTGTGATACTTGCATAAAAGACTAGGGGGTGGCCCTTCGCACTTGTCTGTAAGACCCAGGGAGTGGCCCCAGGCTTGACCAGGAAGACCACGTGCGGCCCGTGGCATAATGGCAAGTCTATGTTTGGCACATAGCACCTTAGTAAGACTATGTTTGGCACATAGCACCTTACTTGATTATGGATAAGTTGGTTATGTATGGTTCTTGGCTATGTATGGCATGTATGGATAAGTTGGTTTGTATGGTATGTGGTATTTGGAGAACTCACTAAGCTTCGTGCTTACGGTTTTCAGTTTTGGTTTAAGGTATCAAGTTTTCAGAGAAGGAGCTTGGGAGGGATGCAGTGCACACACCATGATAAGTTAACCTGGGATGTTTTACTCTGATAATTAAACAAGTGTTGGGAAATGAGACTATGATTTGTAATATAAACCCTTTTTGTAAGTTTGAACGACTTAACTAGGAATTAGTAATGTTTGTAAAAGAAATTTTTGGACCGTATTTTTGGGGCGTTACACAATACATGACTCTTTTGTTCGATCAATTAATAAACCAGGATCCCTAAAATCAAACGCTTCCTCTGGTGTGTACAATCGAGCCGGTGCCGTCCCGTGAACCTGAGAAAACCTGAAACACATAACACAAAACACTGTAAGCACGAAGCTTAGTGAGTTATCTAAAATAACACTCTAAAACATATTAGCCACTCGAGGCTATAATCTATGTTGACCCTCTGGTCGGTGTGTCTCAGTGGGACCCTCCAGTCCCAAATCTCGGTGGGCCCTCTGACCCTAACTCTATGGACCCAAAGGTCCTAACTCTGAGAACTCTGAATCACATATCACAATAAATCTCAACACATAAATAGCATACAAATACACTGGCACATAATACTAAAAATACCACGTATAGCATATATTAGCCTCTCGAGGCTATAACTCTGTGGGCCCTTGGGCCCTAACTCTGCGGACCCTCTGGTCCTAGCTCTATAGACCTTCCGGTCCTAACTCTGATATACACACAACATAAATCACATAGAAATAATGCAGTGCCACACATCACATAGATAACATATAATATCTCTATCACATAACTCTGTTACCACTCTAGGTAAAGTATAGTGAGAATACTTACCTGGCAAGCAGAACGCAGATATCCTCACACTTGAATCTCGAACTCGCCACCGCCTAACACATAAGGCAAATACTCTCATCAATATAACTCTCGAGACTAGACTCAACCCTCTCTTGGCACCCACAGGAGGGTAAAAGACCATTTTACCCCTCTCTTGACTCTAATGTCCAATCATTGACTAAACCCCCAAAGTCAACGAAGTCAACTGTTAACCTTGAACAGACTCGTCGAGTGCACCAATGTGACTCGGGGAGTCCATGCGTGTCCTTCACACTCCTGGTCCTCACTTGACTCACTGAGTCAACCCTCCACTCATCAAATCAACACTGATCACGAATCGCGGGACAACTTGTCCTAACTTGGCGAGTCCAGTCGTGGACCAAGTCCTCTAATTCCCTTCCGACCCACTGAATCGTTCCTAAACTCAACGTGTCACCAACTGTGTGATTATCGAGAAAACCCATACCCTACTCGCCGAGTCTGCCCTTGGACTCGGTGAGTTCATGCCATGTACAAACTCAAATGGCCTCCTGAGGTCAGATATGTTCCTTGGATCCATAGATCTGACCTTCCCAAGCCTGATAAACATGTAAACTTCGGATCTTGACACTCATGGGATGTCTAGGAGGCTTCACTTGGTGATTTAGCCCCGAAAGCAACGTCCTTAGCTCAACACCTCCAAAGCTCAACATAAAGCAAACCGAGATAAGCTCTTTAGACCACTATGGGTCCAGATCTGAAGTCTCAAAGTGAATAGGGGCCATATCTTCACAATTTTCTTCCAATAAAGGTCATAAAACTCTACATCTATGGATTCCTTCAACAAAACAGATAAAGGGGCAATATAATACCTCAAAGATGAAGTCTCTTGCTCGAAATCCACAGATGCACAACCTCCTTGGTCTCCTCTAAGATGGAAACACCTCCTTCTTGCAAGAATCAACCACAAAGATCAAGAAATGGCTCCTATCCTCTCACAAATGCTCTAGCTCCTTTAGGGTTTCTCTATGGGGTTTGGTAGCCGCAAATGACAGCCCTAAGGGCCTTTAAATAGGCCCCAAACCTAGAAAATTAGGGTTTCATTAAACAGCATGGAATCGCCGAGTCCACTCATGCACTCGCCGAGTCCAGCCATGAACGCGGATAAGAATCCTCGACCCTACTCGGCGAGTCTAAGCACCAACTCGCCGAGTCGCTTCACATCCTCCAAAAATAAAAGAATAGAATAATATACCTAGGAAGCCGGATGCTACAATTCTCCCCCACTAGAATCAGACTTCGCCCTCGAAGTCTTACTCTGCAAACAACCCGGGATGCTGCTCCGCATCTCACGCTCCGGCTCCCAAGTTAATTCTGACCCTTTCCGATGCTGCCACTGGACCTGCACCAGAGGCACCACCTTGTTCCTTAGAACCTTGATCTTCCGATCCCTAATCACCACTGGTCTCTCAACATAGCTCAGGCTCACATCCACCTGAATATCCTCTAATGGAACCACTGCCGACTCGTCGGCTATACACTTTCTCTGCTGCAACACGTGCAAGGTGTCATGAATCTGACCCAACTCCGCAGGTAGCTCCAACCGGTAGGCTACCCTTCCAACTCTCGCGATCACCCTGAAAGGACCAATTTATTCGGGCCCCAGCTTGCCCCTGTTGCTGAATCGGATCACTCCTTTCCAAGGAGAGACCTTCAGGAGCACGAAGTCGCTGACCTGAAATTCGAGCTCGGACTGGCGCCTGTCCGCATAACTCTTCTGGCGACTCTGAGCGGTCAATAACCTTTGTCTGACCTGCTGTATCTCATCTGTCGTCTGAAACACAATCTCAGTACTACCCATCACAGGTTTCCCTACCTCTCCCCAGCAAATGGGGGTCCGACACCTCCTCCCATGCAACAGCTCAAAGGGTGGCATACAAATGCTCGAATGATGGCTATTGCATAGGAAAAACTCAGCCAAGGGTAAGTACGTGTACCAACTCCCTCCAAAATATAATACACATGCCCGAATCATGACCTCGAGCATCTGAATCGTTTGTTCGCTCTGAAGTGTCCTCAGACATCACCATGATAAGCTCTAGTTCATTTCTCATATCCCTCTTCGATACTACGCACCAGGTTAGCTTTTGACTCCACAATTGAACCTCCAAAGGTCACCCATAACATGATCCAAAATATCCCGCTAACATCCTCCCCGTGACCACTATCCCAATTCCCTCCTGTTGCGACAATCACAACTCAAAACAAAATTATGATGATTCCCGACAGAGACGGAGACCCCAGTCTCGCCCCTGGTTCAACCACCAGGCTCCAAAACTCAATACTAGGGCTACTCAAGCCTAAAACTCTTCTACATCATACATTGATCGAATAACACTCCATCATCACACTCTCTTTCCATCTAGTGAGTACTATGGCTCCCCACAACATCATGAGAACCTCTGACTAGTGAGTACTACGGCTCCCCGTAGCACCACAACACCAACTGACTAGTGAGTACTACGGCTCCCCGTAGTACCACTATTCCCTCTCTCTGACTTGTGAGTACTACGGCTCCCCGTAGTATCACAACACCCTCTGACTGGTGAATACTACGGCTCCCCGTAGTATCACGACTCTCTCTCTCTCTCTCTGACTCGTGAGTACTACGGCTCCCCGTAGCATCACAACACCCTCTAACTAGTGAATACTAGGGCTACTCAAGCCTAAAACTCTTCTACATCATACATTGATCGAAGAACACTCCATCGTCACACTCTCTTTCCGTCTAGTGAGTACTATGGCTCCCCACAACATCATGAGAACCTCTGACTAGTGAGTACTACGGCTCCCCGTAGCACCACAACACCAACTGACTAGTGAGTACTACGGCTCCCCGTAGTACCACTATTCCCTCTCTCTGACTTGTGAGTACTACGGCTCCCCGTAGTATCACAACACCCTCTGACTGGTGAATACTACGGCTCCCCGTAGTATCACGACTCTCTCTCTCTCTCTCTCTGACTCGTGAGTACTACGGCTCCCCGTAGCATCACAACACCCTCTAACTAGTGAATACTATGGCTCCCCGTAGCTTCACCCCATACTCTCATTCTCATTACAACGCCACACTACATCCACTAACTCATTCTACGTAGACTATCATAGATAGCTACACACCCTTGTCCCAAATATGCATCACAGACTCTATCGGCAACCGCTATAACAAGGTACCTACCTTTGCGGAGATCCACTTCCTTAAATAATCCCTCTTGACGTCAATTCTCGAAGGGCTCCCATTGGAACCGTAGATGCATGATACACCATTGGTCGTCTCAAACTCAAGATTCTAAATAACTCCGAAATCGGGACATTATACCCGGGTACCACAGAACACCATTACAGAACATCACAATGTCCTACCTCAACCACTGATCTCTTACTCCCAGCACCATACAGATACAACCATACATTTCCTCTGAACCCCTAATTAATTCTTCATTTTACCCAATGCACAACTCTGGTGTATCCAAACACTCAATTGGAATACAGAGAAAGCATTATTGCTTCAGAACACGCTGATGATCCTCCAAAACCTTTTCCTCTACTGCTCAAAATCCAAGCAAGAATACACATACCGGCCCGAGAGTTGGCTGCTCGAAATCTTCTATCCACCGCAAAAAGGGCATAAAAAATCCATACTTCGACCTAGAAGTTCTCAACTGCCCATGCCATAATTACGAGCTTTCCACTTGAAACGGCCCTGACCATCACCAGATTCCTGACCATTAGCCACTTGCCGTGGAGACACCCATCCCTTTCTCAGACATATGCCACATGCATTATCTTGCTCTGCACCTTTCCTTGATCACCAATGACCCTGGTCTCATGAATTCGAGCCGCGGGTTTCTGTATCCAAACCCTAACCACTCTTGCACAAATCTCTGGTTCCCTCAATAAAATACCCGGTTCTCCCCCACTTAGGGTTCAGACCATGAACAATTGACGCATCAACAATCTACCCCACATACGGTTTATACCAGAAACATCGCACCTACGCTTGGAAGGTGCCACACAACGCCCAACAATCCCCCCCACGTAGAGATCAAGAAACCTCAGGAACTCCTCATTACGACTGCCTCTAGCCATTCGAAGTCTGATACCATCCCAATACCGAACATCTTAACTGTCCAGTACTATCACTGCCTCTTAGACTGAAACAATAAATCATCATACTCCCCATCCTCGACTTCTCAATACCGATCCAATACATGAATCATCAAAATAATAGGGACTCCACTACCATACTTAATACTCATCAGAAACAGAAGAGCCACCGCTCTGATATACTTGACTGGATTACCCGTTGATACCGCCACCACACGCCCTACTATACTTAATTAGGGCATAATGTGGTCCTTGACCATCTCAGTCCCCACTGACTACCTGCTCATGGTAGATCATTTCCTCGCGGCAGACATGCTGCCTGATACTCTGGTGGAAGGATCGTCATCAATGCCAACTTGTAGGGTTTTACTCCTAAACCCAAAACTATAATCTCATGCCTCTCCTACTTCCCACAGGAAACATAAATAGCACCCATCAGGTCACAAAAGGTGACATCTCCTCCATCGGCTAATTGCTCACTCAGACCGCAATCCCCCATAAATGCCTTCTCTGCTAATGCCTGAGTCTTGCGACTACATCTCACATTTTACAAAAATACTCTAAAATACTCTCGACCTCCCTCTCAAGGGATGCCTCTTCAGACTCAATCATGGCCCTCAGGCCTAAAACCTCCCCTCGCGTCCAAATTCCAGCAATCAATCCTGACCGGACAACCGGAGAATCACAAGCATCATTTGCTAAGAACCATGGTACTCATCCCATGACATCTCTTCTCCATCTGCTACAATATATGTTACTCGAACCATAACATCACTCCTCAATCTGCTCCGATGTATGGTACTCGAACCATAACATCACTCCTCGATCTGCTCCGATGTATGGTACTCGAACCATGACATCACTCCTCAATCTGCTCCAATGTGTAGTACTCGAACATAACATCACTCCTCAATCTGCTCCAATGTATGGTACTCGAACCATAACATCACTCCACAATCTGCTACTTAGAACCTACAGAATACTCCCTGTATCGAGTATGGGTCCTCTGCTTTTAGTAGTATGGGCCCATACTACCTGCCACATCTACATATACTTTCCACACGGACCATCCTAGAGCTCCTAAGTAGCTGCTCAACCTACTTGTTCACTAATTCCTCCACGCGTGCTCGCTCCTCAGCGAAATGCTCTACTCCGCCAGCGTACTCATCTGGCTAAGGTTACTCCTTAGGCTCTTCCTTGGTCCTCCCACTTCTCTGCCATCAGCTGCTGAGGAGGTCCTAATGATGTCAGTCATTTACCTCCTGAATATAGTCATATTCACTTGGTAGTTGACTCCCATCATCGAGAGTTCCACAAATCACGAAGCAAGCAGCATTCGGGCATCAAAGAATACATAGAACTCACTCTGGGTGATAACTCCGCTTTGTCTGCTCATCCTCGAAAGTACTACCGAACTCTGCAACTCTACCCCTTGCGGGTTCTAACTTTTTTTTTATAAGCACGATGGTACTCATCTAGGCATCTCTCCTAGATTACTCCTCTACTCAAATCCCCTAAAAGGATTCCAACTGAATATTCTCACTCATCACATACTCAAAAGCACATCACATATAACAGCAACTCCTAGGCTAAGGCATCACAAATCAGGCCACTCTAGTCCTAAGATATGAAGTACCTAGCCTGTCTCTAGCATGCATAATACCTCATAACACAAAAGTAAGGGTATTTTGGGAAATCACCGTTCGGGCTCTGGCTGATTGTACACACTGCTCTTTCTCGCTTTCTCTTTGAACTCTTATTCACTTTTAGAAAATCATTTCTTTGAAAACTTTTCTTACTCCCTCAGTTTGAGTCCAGATTTACCCGAAGGCGCATCCAAATCCCTCAAACCAAGGCTCTGATACCAACTTGTAACACCGAAATTTTCGAAACAAAAATTTCATTTCAAATCGCTTATCTCTTTAACACTTTTCACAAAAATCTCATTATCCTATTTAAATTACAATACATAACCCTTTTTTCAATCAATTAATAAACCAAGATCCCCAAAATCAAACGCTTCATCTGGTGTGTACAATCGAGCCGGTGCCGTCCCGTGAACCTGAGAAAACCTGAAACACATAACACAAAACACTGTAAGCACGAATCTTAGTGAATTCTCCAAAATACCACTCTAACACATATTAGCCACTCGAGGCTATAATCTCTGTTGACCCTCTGGTCAGTGTGTCTCAGTGGCACACTCCAGCCCCAACTCTTGGTGGGCCCTCTGGCCCTAACTCTATGGACCAAAAGGTCCTAACTCTGAGAACTCTGAATCACATATCATAATAAATCTCAACACATAAATAGCATACAAATACATTGGCACATAATACTAAAAATACCATGTATAGCATATATTAGCCACTCGAGGCTATAACTCTGTGGGCCCTTGGGCCCTAACTCTGTGCACCCTCTGGTCCTAGCTCTATGGACCTTCCGGTCCTAACTCTAATATACACCCAACATAAATCACATAGAAATAATGCAGTGCCACACATCACATAGATAACATATAATATCTCTATCACATAACTCTGTTACCACTCTAGGTAAAGTTTAGTGAGAAGACTCACCTGGCAAGCAGAAACCAGATATCCTCACACTTAAATATCGAACTCGCCACCGCCTAAAACATAAGGCAAATAATCTCTTGAATATAACTCTCGAGACTAGACTCAACACTCTCTTAGCACCCATAGAAGGGTAAAAGACCATTTTACCCCTCTCTTGACTCTAATGTCTAATCATTGACTAAACCCCCAAAGTCAACGAAGTCAACTGTCAACCTTGACCAGACTCGTCAAGTGCACCAATGTGACTCGGCGAGTCCATGCATGTCCTTCACACTCCTGCTCCTCACTTGACTCACTGAGTCAACCCTCCACTCATCAAATCAACACTGATCGCGAATCGCGGGACAACTCGTCCCAACTCGTCGAGTCCCACTCTTGACTCGGCGAGTCCAGTCGTGGACCAAGTCCTCTAGTTCCCTTCCGACCCACTGAATCGTTCGTCAACTCAGCGAGTCACCAACTGTGTGATTATCGAGAAAACCCTAACCCTACTCGCCGAGTCTGCCCTTGGACTCGGCGAGTTCATGCCATGTACAAACTCAAATGGCCTCCTGAGGTCAGATCTGTTCCTTGGATCGATATATTTGACCTTCCCAAGCCTGATAAACATGTAAAGTTCGAATCTTGACACTCATGGGACGTCTTGGAGGCTTCACTTGGTGATTTAGCCCCGAAAGCAACGTCCTTAGCTCAACACCTCCAAAGCTCAACATAAAGCAAACTGAGATAAGCTCTTTAGACCACTATGGGTCCAGATCTGAAGTCTCAAAGTGAATAGGGGGCATATCCTCACAATTTTCTTCCAATAAAGGTCATAAAACTCTACATCTATGGATTCCTTCAACAAAACAGATAAAGGGGGATATAATACCTCAAAGATGAAGTCTATTGCTCGAAATCCATAGATGTACAACCTCCTTGGTCTCCTCTAAGCTGGAAACACCTCCTTCTTGCAAGAATCAACCACAAAGATCAAGAAATGGCTCGTATCCTCTCACAAATGCTCTAGCTCCATTATGGTTTCTCTCTGGGGTTTGGTAGCCTCAAATGATAGCCCTAAGGACCTTTAAATAGGTCCCAAACCCAGAAAATTAGGGTTTCATTAAACAGCATGGACTCGCCGAGTCCACTCATGCACTCGCCGAGTCCAACCATGAACCCAGATAAGAATCTGCGACCCTACTCGGCGAGTCTAAGCACCAACTCGCCGAGTCCCTTTACATCCTCCAAAAATAAAAGAATAGAATAATATACCTGGGAATCCGCATGTTACAAAAACTTCTTTAAAAACTGTCGAGACGTTCACACGGCCCGTGTAAATTAAAGGGTGCCATTTACACGGCCGTGTAAACAAGAAAAGTAGAATGCTCAATCCTTCCAGGCCATCGAAGTAGAATGCTCTTGTATATACGTTTACATGACCTGTGTAAATTAAAGGGTGCCATTTACACGGCCGTGTAAACTCCTGTGAAATCAAATTCTTTATTTTTTCATTCTCTCTCTTCAATGCTCCAAAACTTCTGAAACTTTGTCTCCAACTCTTTTTAACTTCCTCCATGAAGATCCAACCTTGAAAAATCCCTGAAATATCATAAAAGTGTGTGAATAGAATTGCATCATGAAAAATCCTGAAAAATATGCAAAATGCATGAGTTTAAATCTAAATACAATGCACTTTTATGAACTAAAACTACAAAATGAATGCATGAAATGCACCTAACAAATCTCCCCAAGCTTGAACCTTTCTTGTCCTCAAGAAAGAACAAGAAGATTTAAACTTGAGAAAATAAAATAGAATAGAAGAAAAGAAAAGAAAATTAAAGTTAAAACTATTTGAAACTTAATGCATGAAATCAAAACAAACATGAAAAGATCCAACCCAATTACCCTGTTTTTGTAACCTAGTTGACAATGTACCTGTCATGCCTTGAGTTAACTTGGCTTTAGTCTCAAAATATTATATGATAATAGAAACAAGACTTTGGCCACTCCCTAGTACAACTTAACAGAATCAAAGATCACAACACTTATTCCTTTTCAATATCATCAAGTCAACTCTTGGAACAAATTATGGTCTTACTCTCGTGAAACTATATGTGACAAAACATGCTCAACCATCTTTGTTTCATAAAATATAACAATGTCCGATTCCAGCTATTTTTTGTTCAACAACAATCTTTTTCTGAAAAATCTTTTCTAAAAATTCCCTAATATTTATCCAGATTGGCTAGAAACTTCAAACCACTTACACCAGTCGAAGTAATTAACATTCAGTCCAATGTCATAAATTCAAATCCAAGTCCAAGGGAATCTTTTGAAAGCCAAGTATTTTTCCTAAACACAATATTCAATTAAACTATAAACACAACTATATACAAACTTCCTAATTACATTTTTTTTAAAAATAAAGCTCATGGCTTTCTTTGAAATCCGTGTAACGGGCTTCCAACCAACACATCCAAATCAAATGACCTTAGTGTGCTAGATTTAAAAAGATCCCTCGGGTTTACTTGCCTGAACCTCAAAGGCCACAGATTAGCTTTATTTGCTATTATTAAGTTCATGACTTTCTATGGAACCCATGTAACGAATTTTCAACTCAATCAGTCCCAAACTATTCTGCTTTAGGCGATTAGGTGTAAAACACCCCTCAGAGTTTACTTGTTGGAATCCCAAAGGTCATAGATTAACTTAATAATAGTGTTTTTTTTATATATATATTTTTATTTTTTATTTTATGTAACACATATATAAATAACTAAGTTAACAGATAACACTCTTATTAATTTATTTATTTGGCCAATTTCTTTATATTTTCGTCCATGACTTTTCTATTGTGGGACATCTCACGGTTTATTACCGTGAGGGACTTCTAGACATTTTTCGGGGGACTAAATATTAACATGTAAAGACCCATAAGTATAGTTGAAAGCTATGTCCTCAAGCAAGGTATATAAAAGGGAATGAGTAGAAAGGACTTTTAAGAGTGCTGGAAGGCAGGACATTGAGATTTTGCATTCTTTTTATGAACTTTTGAATTTGGCATTTTGAGTTCAATTGAGCATTTATACTCATAAGACCAGTCATATGTCCCAAAGAATCGACTCATACCTGCTGTTATACTCCAGTGTTGACAATCTTCTCATTTTATGCTTTGCACAAGTAGCTTCGGGAGATGTGCTTGTGTGTGATTAACTTGCTTTCAAATTTTCAATAAAAAGAGCAGGTTAAATCTCAAGGAACACAATTCACTTACCATCTCAACTATTTTGAGAAGATTTGGATGCTTGGGATTGGATCAAAAATATATATTTTTTATTTTTATTTTTATTTTTTATTTTTATTTTATTTATTTTTTAAAATCATGCAATGCAAAAATTTAGATGCAAAATGCAAAAGTATAATAAAAATAGAGTAGAAAGAAAAAATTTTGGATTTTTGAATTTTTTTTTCTAAAAATGACAAAGAAAAATAAAAATGAAAAGAAAAATAATGCAATGCAAAATATACAAAATTACATGCAACCTACATGCAACGGGATAATGCATGGATGGATGCCCCTCCCCAAGCTTAAAATAAGCATCGTCCTAGATGCTTGGAGAGAGGCATAGCTGTCCTATTAAGGACCGGGTGGTGGATATGGAGGGAACTGTGAAGGATAATCTGTAGGATAATAAGGAGGCCATTGGGGTTGGGATGATGATGGTTTCTGCGGCTGTGTGGGGAGCAAAAGAACTCTATGGATATCGCTCAGCAGGTGATGAATGTTGCGGTTGTGCTGCTCTTGAGCGGCCCATCTCTGATCCGTTTCAGCCCACCGCAGCTCTTGTTGGGCCCAATGCTCTTCTTGCAAGCTACGGTAGTCCTGAAAATAAGAAGTGATTTCAGCGACACCCGTATAAATTTCCCCGACTTCCTGTTGTATGTTGGTGCAACGGTGGTTCAAACGTGCAAACTCGTCCATATAAAGATTGTGTTCAGAAGAAGGAATGGGGCGAGATGAGCTAGAGGCACCAGCAGTAGGAGCAGGAGGAGGAGAGGGTGGAGGACTATGATCTACTGCAACACCTAAGTTGGATTTGAGTTTCCAAGTGGTTGATGGAATGTCATTGGCTAAATTGAGTATCTTCTTGTTTCTGCTGTCTATGCGTAGATACTCTTTCCTATCTACTGTCCAATGAACATCCCCAGTGGGAAGGCGGTGGAAAAGATGCATTGTTTCTATAACATCAATTGATAGACGAGTACGGCCCATGACTATATTTGTTGGGTTATTGGGTAGATGGAGGCCAAGATGCTCAGTAATAATAGAAATCATGCCTCCATAATGTAGCTGCCCACCATTGCTCGTAGCACTTCTGAGCATTTTCTGAATCACCCAACATCCAAAATGAGGGACTTCTGCAGGCTTGTTAATCATACACCACAAGATTTCTAGCTCTTTCTTATTAGCCTTTCTAATCTCTTCTTGAGGGAATAAGAGAGAAGCAATGATCCGGTGGGCGACTTTCAAGACCGGATGGATAATGCTAGAAGCTTTGGCTGTTCCTGACTGATACTCATACTCACAAGAGTTGCTTCTCCAAAAACTTGTACAGTCTTGCTCAAAAATGACATTTTTTTCTTCCCTTTTCTATGTATACATCCTTTTTTGCTTTAAGAGCACCAATCATATCACATAAGATGTCAGCATGAAATTGATGGGTTTGATTGAGCAAACGGAAAGTCAGGTGATGGGTTTGATAGTCAAAGGTAATGGAGGACAAAAGTTCCAACATTGGTGTTTGATAACTAACTGCATGTAGATTCAAAAGACCTTCCCATCCTATGTTTTTGAAGAGCTTGTAGACAACTTTATATATATGTAAATCCTTGAGGGATTGGATGTCCACAAACTTGTGAGCACCCATTGTTTTGCTAACAAGATTTGTATACAAGATCTCTTGTCGATTGGTCTAAAAAATAAGACCAAATTTATAAGGGTTGTCCATGGCATGTGGGTCTTGTTCATCATGTGAAGTTCCAATTCTAGGTCTTTTACCCCGAGAAGCCATTACCCAAATGAATCAACAAAGTATTGCACACAATTTATGACAATTGAAGCACAAGAACTAGCAAGTTTCACCAAAAATCACCCAAAAAGGAATATGATTCTATCTAATTGCACAAAGTAAGAGTTTGGAACAATTATACCGATTTGTGCTTCAAAATGGTGGTATGGTGATATCCAATGCTACCCCAAGCTTATCCTACAAGAAATTTTAAGCATTAGTTCGAGATTTTGAAGTTCAAAAATTCTAGGGTTTTGCTTAAAAACCCCAAAATCGGCCGTGAAAAGGGTGGAATAGAGGTGGAAGATAAAGAAGATGAAGAAAAGAGAAGAATTTCATACCTTGGAGCTTGATTTTTTATGCAAAATTGAGGAAGATTGAGTATTTGGAAGAGATTTTTTCGAAGGGGGCAGTAAGGAGAGAAGGAGTCGCAGGTATTGAGAGAACAATGAGTGAAAAAAATCAAGTTTTGGGTTTTAACTCGTTCAGCCCTGTTTTAACGTTTACACGGCCCATGTAAACACAAAGGCAGAATTTACACGGCCGTGTAAATGTAGAGTTTTGACTGCAATCGTTGGTCGTTTACACGGCCCGTGTAAACCATAAGCATAAGTTTACACGGCCGTGTAAATGTCTGTAAACGCCAAATTTTTTTGATTTTTTCACTTTTTTAATTTGCAACCCGCTAAAACTCTACTGCCCGAAAAATGATTTTTAACCCTCTTTTTGCATGAAAAACATCTTGGAAGTTTGAAAACAAAGAAAATACAATGAAAATATAGGAAATGACAAAAATACCCCCGGGTTGCCTCCCGGTTAGTCGCCCCTTTTTAATGTTGTTGGCTCGACTTTTCCCCAACTATTTGTGCTTCAGTCTTGATACGTGGGCCTCTCCAACACATCAACCTCCTCGCCATCTCCTTCTTGACATGTATATTCTTTAAGGGATCCAGTGGAGTTTTTTAATCCTGAATCTTGTGCTTGTTCCACCGGTGGAAGGATTTTGACTTTGGTAGATGGCTTGGGTTTTATATCATCACTCCTCACATGCTTCTTGTCATCAATAAACTCTAAAATCTCCAACACTTCATTATCCATATCAAACTTCTTTGCAAGCTCTTTGACTTTGTCCCTGTCTAGTTTTCGTGACAAAACTAACTCTAGAAATTCATTGTTAGACAAGTTCAAACCCTTTTTTGTTGAGGGATAGATCAAATTGACAAAATTAACAGATTGAACATCAAAATGAGTTTTTTTTGCTTCATGCACATTGAAGTTGATAACTTCACCATCAAATTCCATACTCAAAGTTCCATTGTAGACATCAATTTTTGTTTTAGAAGTTTTAAGAAAAGGTCTACCCAAAAGTATGGAACCTGAATTTGGAGAGTCATCATCTCCCATATCTAAGACATAAAAATCAGCCGGGAAGACAAATTCATCGAGTTGCACTAACACGTCCTCTAATACTTCCTTTGGGTGTACCAAAGACCGGTTAGCAAGTTGGATGATCACACCGGTTTTGCTCAATGTTCCTACACCAATTGATTTGAAAAGAGAATATGGTAGGACATTTACGGATGCACCTAGATCAAGCATAGCTCGGGGTACATAAAGATTCCCAACTTGCAAGGCACGGTAACGACACCGGGATCCTTGCACTTCGGGGGCATCCTCTTTTGCAAAACCGTAGATACATGCTCCCCAACTGTTACGACTTGATTTCCTTTTAATTTCTTTTTAGATACACAAAGATCCTTAAGGAACCTTGCGTATCTAGGTACCTGCTTGATGACCTCGAGGAGTGGAATGTTGATTTGAACTCTCTTGAACATTTGCATGATCTCATTCTCCTCCCGTTCTTTCTTCGTGCTCTTTGATCTAATTTTAATCTTTCGGCAACGGCGCCAATTTGTTAGGCGTGTCAAACTTAACAAATAAAGGGGTACAAATGACTCCTTAAACACTACTACTATGCACTAATAATGTAGTACAAGGTAAGTAGGGTCGATCCACAAAGACACAGGACAAGTGTTTATACCTTTTTGAGTAAGGTACAAAAATGGTCACATAATGGCGGGGAATTTATAAGCAATGATTTAAACTATAGAATAAAGCAATAAGTAAATGATTGATTTAATGAAGTAGATTCAAGATTTGTAAGGAATCCAACTCCATACAAGACAAATTAACAATGTGATTCCAAGGATGAAATGATATTTGATCAATTCTATCTAAATTGGTACATGGAAATGCTAACAAGATCTAGCACCTCCCATTCACCACATTGATTTACCAAAATAAGCTCTTTAATTAATCCTAACCTTACCAATCTAATCTAAACAAACTCTTAGAATTAGGTTGAAAGATTGCATTAAACTTTATGTGAATGTTCCCAACAACACTCAATACTCCTCATAAGCTCGGGAGGATAAGAATGTGTGAATAAGATTTACACTAAATTCATTCAATAGAAATCAGTTTAGTGCTTGTTACCTAGTCCGATTTACAAAACAATTACGAATTTTGCAATTAGATAACTTGAATGATCTAACCCTAATTCAAATGGCCAATAAGAATCACAATTAGAATCAAACATTCGATTGAAACAAAATCAAATTCACTAGATAGAAAATTGAAAGAAAACATCAAGTCATATGATTGAAATCACAACTAGAAGTCAAGACATAAAGTTGGAGAATCTAGGGTTCTAGCCACTCATGACTAGAACAAGATGATAAATCTAGAAAATGAAATTAAAGTTCTTACAAAATTAAATCAAATGTTCCCAAGTGTTAATCAACTTCAAAATCCTCAAGAAATTCGCCTTCTCTAGTCCAAAAGTCGACCCCCTAAGTAAAAAGTCGGTTCCTCCTTTTAAGAATGGTGAAAAACTGCTTTAAAACCCACGTTTACGTTTACACGGCCCGTGTAATTTAACACTGTCATTTACACGGCCCGCGTAAACGCAAAAATATACTACGCAGATATCTACGTTTACACGGCCCGTGTAAACACAAGGCTTGCATTTACACGGCCGTGTAAATCTCTGTAAAGCCAAAATCATCATTTCTTTGATATCTTACTCCTCGGTGCTCCGCAAATCCTGAAATTTTATCCGCAACTTTTATTTACCTCCTCCAATAATATCCTACCTCCAAAAGTCCCTGAAATATCACAGAAGTCTTTAAATGAAATTGCCTCATGAAAAATCCCAAAAAACATGCAAAATGCATGAGTTTAAGCCTATATGCAATGTAATTTTATGAAATAAAGCTACAAAATGGGTACATGAAATGCACCTAACAATTTTGTATTTGGAGATTTGTTGCATGGTGCTAAACCAGATCTACACCATTGTGATATTTCAAAAACAAAGTGTATTTGGAGATTTGCATGGTGTTAAACCAACACCTGTAACTGCATAATTCCTTGGGTAACACTTGAATCATACATTGTAAATTTGTTAATCAATAATGTTGGTTAAAAATCCTATTTTTTTTTTCTTGATGTGTTATTATTAATTACATGCTTCATGGGTTGAGGTTGGAGTTGGATTCATGGTTACATCACGGGAATCCTCCCAAACATGGACAAGGCTGTTCCGACTTAATGTAATATGTAATGGTCTGACTAGTTTTAAGTGGTTTTACTGATTTTTTTTTCATAGTTGAAAAAAAAAGCTCACTTTGCCTCATCTTGTGCAAGTGAGGCGTCTTCCTCAACTGAGGGGGTCCAGAGGAACCTCCGGGTAATGATTTGAACCAAAAAATATTTGGTTTTTATTACCAAAAATCATTTTTGCAAAGCTAATTATGAGTCATCAGGTAATTGGGGAAGTCAAGTGAACAAATTAATTTGGTTGAATTTCTATCCTTTTATGATAAATACAACATGCATTTGTGAAAGCCCTTGTAAACTTTTAATAACATTCGCAAGCTTCCATAGCCAGTTCTCAAACTCTTGAAGTGGAAGCAAGGCTTGAAAATCAGTTTTTTTACTAATACTAAATGGATATGTCAAGGGTCTCTCAGTTTTATGATCTTTTCTTTTTATCTACTGAACTAGGATCTTGGGCCGATTTAACATGATAATTTCTCCAACGGAATTTAGCAGTTTGACTAACCGTAATTTTTTGCTTCACTCTTGACTACACCATCTTTGACTGCAAATTCGATTTGTCTATTGGTAGGACTTTAGGTTCATAAAATAATATGTTGTCTATTTTATATATATATATATATATATATATATATATATATATATATATATATATATATATATATATATATTGTATATTTACTGGATGTGAGGTTTATCTCATAAGTATAAATCAGCTTGGTGAAGCCTTGTTTAGATCCTCTCAACTTAAGTATAGGGAGGTTGGAATTAATAGAAACAATATATCAAGTTTTTTTTGCATCGTTAGAAATAGTTGAGAGTAATCCTTCATTTGTTAATCCCATACTTAAGGTGCCTGGTGGATTTTGCCTGCTTAGTTCTTGCTATTTTTGTTTATTTTATGAAACTGCGAATTATGTAACTGATGTATAATTTTGTGCATAAAACAGGGTCTCCTTATTCATTTTTGCAGTATATCTACCACATACCCAAACTGCCCTTCACCTACCACCCAAACTAACCCAATTATTAGAGTTCGGGTTCTTTCAGTTTAGACTGAAACTAAGAAGCAAATGGTGAAGATGCCAACTTGATTTTATTGGAGTCCAGGTTCTTGTAGTTTGGAATTTGGAGGTTGTCAAGACCTTATTTAAGGTACAATGAATTCAAACTAGAAAAGTAAAGCCTCGTAGAAGTGCCACTACTGATCCCAAAAGCCTCTAAGTAAGGGTATCATGCAAATGTTTTGCTAGCATTTAAAAGACATAAATGATTGTAAAACTATAACTTAATGTGCAATGTGGAGATTTACATTATTTTGATTATAGTTAAGTTATTTTTATCTACAAAATGTGCATTGCGGTTTTGGATTTGATAAATACTAAAATGGGCCACCATTATTAGAAATCTATCTCTCTCTTTCTCACGTTGGAAAGAAGGTAGTATCAAACTTAGTTAACAATATCCTTTTTAATTTGATTAGTGTTAAATAGTGAAAAAGATTTTATTATTTAGAAATTTTGGTTCATGATGATATCAATGAAATACTCTTAAAAGCTTTATAAATATCTTGTATATTTTAAATAACTTCTAAATTATTTAACCATATCCCTTTTAATGAAAAATTGTGTTAATCCTTCAAATATAGATATTAGTATGGTCTTAATGCAAAACAAACATTAAAAAAAAAGTTATAAAATAACATGTACTTTAAACATTTGGCTTTGAAGCAATTCATAAAATAACCAAAGAGTGTACATTAACTTTTGTTAGTATATTGTACTAGGTGTGAGACCCATGTATTTCATGGGTTTATTTAAAAAACAATTAAATATGAAATTTTAACAATTTGAAAAGTTTGAATTTATATAAAAAATGAGAAAAATTTTGAATTATTAAAATTAATGATTTTTTAATATATTGAATACATTACATATATAAACCCTTTTTAATAAATAACTTACATATATATTACAATAGATATTAAATGTGAAATTTTAATTTAATAAAATGAAAAATACAATAAAATAACAAGTACAAAATAGAAAATTAACAAAATTCTAGAAAATGTCGTGTTCAAATGAATGAGAAAATGACATGTGACAAAAATTTATTTATTTATTAGGGGGAATTCGAAGCTAGAATAGCATAAAACAAATTGTTAATTTTTTTCCCAGTTAAAACAAATAATGACACATAATCCAAAAGCACCGCAAATAAGATTTTAGATTAGCTTGTTTAGCGGAACAAGGAATGGAAAACCAAGTATGACCAACTGATTAAACTGAACTTTAATTGGTTTTTGTTTTTTGCACCAACAAACTAAACCTAAACTCAAAACCATAAATCTTAATTGTCGAAATAAGACTATTTGTTGAAATGAAACTATTAACAGAACCGAATGGTGTAAAAGGGAATTGCTGAGAAAACTTATTTGGTGCCGCCGCTTTGCGCGGGTAACGACTAGTATATATATATATATATATATATATATATATATATATATATATATATATATATATATATATATATTCTAAAATTCCAATGGTATCAGGGGAATCGTGTAATTTTCATTAATTGAATTGAATAACAATACATGCTTAAATAGAAAAGTCAAACAACTAGGCTGAAAACTAGGAAGCGATAAGTGATAAAGATAAACAAAATAGACGATAATTACATTATCCGATACTCCCCCTCAAGATGGAGCGTGTAGGTTCTTAACGCCCATCTTGCCAAGCAGAAATTGAAGTTGATTTGTATCAAGACCTTTTGTCAACAAGTCAACAACTTGCATTTTGCTGTCAATCTTCATTAACACGACTTCTCGAGAAGAAACCCTCTCACGAACAAAAAAACAATCCATTTCAACATGTTTTGTTCGTTCATGAAACACTGGATTGTTAGCTATATGACGTGCCGCCTAATTATCGCAAAACAACGTGGTTGGCGAGTCAATGACAACTTGCAAGTCTTTTAAGAGCCATCTAACCCATAAGACTTCACTTACTGTGGAGGCCATAGCTCGATATTCAGCTTCAGCGGAAGAACGCGACACAACTGATTGTTTCTTTGTTTTCCAAGAAATCGGGGCACCTCCAAGCATAAGTAAGTAACCTGTTCTGGAACGTCTCGTGTATGGGCATCCGAGCCAGTCAGAGTCGCAGAAAGCTGTCAACACTGGTTCTCCAATTCGTGGCAAAAGTATTCCTTGCCCCGGTGTTCCCTTTAGACATCTTAAGACTCGAATCATGGCTTGCATGTGACTATGTCATGGATCAGATACAAATTGACTCAACACATTAACTGCATAGGTAACATCAAGACGTGTAGCTTGGAGATAAAGAAGCCGACCTACAAGTCTGCGATATTGAGTAGCATCAACTTGAGCTTCTTCTTCTCGTCGGTCTAGCTTTAAGTTTTGTTCAATGGGAAAGGAACTTGGTTTACACCCCAACATTCCACTATCTTTGAGAATGTCCAAAACATACTTTCTTTGACTAAAAACCAAACCATCGGAAGTTTTTGCCACTTCTATACCAAGGAAGTACTTTAAAGGTCCATGGTCTTTGATACTGAAGGCTTTGTCGAGTTGCGTTTTTGTTTGTTAAATTCTGTCTAAATTGTTTCCAGTTATAATGACGCCATCCACATAAATCAGAATGGCAATGTAACTGTCGTCATGATCTTGTAAAAATAGTGAGTGATCGGCTTTAGATTGATGAAAATTTATGCTCAAAAGAAACTTAGTAAACTTGTGGTACCAATTTCGAGAGGCTTGCTTTAGCCCGTAAAGAGATTTCTGTAGACGACAGACACGAGTCTCATTTTCTTTGGAAAAACCTTGAGGAATTTTCATCTACACTTCCTCATCCAAGTCTCCATGCAAAAAAGCATTGTTGACGTCGAGTTGGTGTATGAACCAATTTTTCTTGGCAGCAACTGATAGAAGAGTGCGCACGGTAACTAGCTTTGCAACTGGTGCAAAGGTGTCATGATAGTCAACACCTTCCAGTTGAGTGAACCCCTTTGCTACAAGTCGAGCCTTGTATCGTTCTATCTCGCCATTTGGTTTATACTTGATCTTATAAACCCATTTTGAGTCAATTGCCCGTTTGCCCTTTGGTAGGTCGGTAAGAGTCCACGTTCCATTTTTTCAAGGGCTCGAATTTCTTGTTGCATGGCTTGTTGCCAACGTTCATCCTGAGAAGCTTGGTTAAAAGATCGTGGCTCATCATTTAAAGTGATGGCCGTTAGGTAAGATTTATGATTTTCGGAAAAACTTTCATATGAAACAAAATTAGAGATAGGGTGTACCGTCGAGGCTTCTCGATTGGAGTCGGGCTGCTGGTGGTTGATCGAATGGGGGAGTTTGACAACAAAGTCCTTGAATTTCTGTGGCTGTGATTTCGTTCTGGTGCTTCTGGTAACATCCGGATTCTGTGGTTCATCATTTTGTGCAGGTTGATTTGTGGGCTCGGTTTGATTCGTGGGCTCGGTTGGCTCGATATCCGAACTCGTTTCTGCGCTATTGGGCTCACTCCATTGAACATCCTCATGACTATGTTCGTCTTGGAGATTGATGGAAGCATTAAAGTCGTCATGATATGACTCGTTTGTGGGAATGGATTCCAATGTTTGATTGGCTAGGTGCTTTCCATAACATGTGTCATCATGGTATTTTACCGGTTCTTCATCTTCAATGTGTTGATTGGCTTCTACATTCCTGAATGGGAAAACGTCTTCACAAAACAACACATCCCTACTAATGATGATTTTATGTGCTTTGATGTCATAAACTTTGTATCCTTTTGTTCCTTGTGGGTAACCTAAGAACACACCGGGCCTTCCTCTTTCCTCAAATTTTGTCCCCCTTTGTATCGGTATTTCTGTAATAGGCTAGACAACCAAAGATTCTCATGTGATTGTATTGAGATTTTTGGTTCCAAACGATTTCGTAAGGGGTTTTATTTTTAATAACTTTGGAAGGGAGACGATTAATTATATAAGCTGCCGTTAGAACGCATTCCCCCTAAAATCTTTTTGGAAGATTGGCTTCAAAACGGATTGCTCGAGCTGTTTCAAGTAAATGTCTATGTTTTCTTTCAACAACACCGTTTTGTTGCAGTGTGTGTGGACAAGTCGTTTCTAGCAAAATTCCTTCTTCGTGGTAAAACTAAAGCATAAAGTTGGAGGTGAATTCTCCACCATTATCGCATCTAATTCTTTTGATGTGTTTCTCAAATTTAACTTTCACCATTTTGTGAAAATCAACAAGGCACTTACTGGCATCACTTTTATACTTAATAAGAAAAACCCATACAGCCCTACTAAAATCGTCAACAATGGTAAGGAAGTAGTTGGCCTTAGTGTGATGGTACCCGATACCCGCCCCAAATATCACAATGAATCAAATCAAAAACTTTTTTGGTTTTAATAGAACTAATAGGAAAAGGTGTCCGGGCAAGTTTTGCCTTTGCACAAGAATCACAAATTTCGTTACTAAAATTGATAGAATTACTTTTAGCTAAATCGATTCTAGAGAGTTTCTCTTTTGAAGCGTGACCCAGTCTTTTGTGCCAAGTGTCTGCGATAGTAACCATAGCCTTTCTACCCTTGGTCATCCCCATTCGATACAACCCTCCATGGCGTCTACCCCTCCAATCAAGTTCCTCATTTGTAACCCCTGCATTACACAAAAATCAGGAAAAAACGTTACTGCACATTGGAGATCATTGCTTATGCGACTAACGGAAAGTAGATTGCAGTTAAATTTTGGAACACATAGGACTCCATTTAATTTTACTCCCCCTGAGATAGTACAGTCGCCTCTTCCTTCGACAGAGGCAGATTCACCATTCGGTATGACAACAGGAGGCTCAAAAAAAGTTGTCTTCTTATTTTCGAGCAAGTCGGGTAAGTATGTTATGTGGTCGGTGCTACCTGAATCAACAATCCAATCATCTTCATTACCCCTTTTACCTGTCATATTAGCAACGCGTTCTGTTACATTGTTGCCATTGGTGCTAGAAAAATGCTTTACGAACATTTGGTATTGCTCGTTCGTCAACTCAGGTATCGGGCTCGACTCCGGCTCGATACATGCAGCTCTCGGTTTTCCCTTTTCTTTCTTTCCGGGCCACCATTCTGGGTATCCCACTAACTTGAAACACCCTTCTTTCTTGTGACCCTTCTTTTCACAGAATCTGCAAAACTCGTTTTCTCTACCTTCTTTGTTGTCTTTAGCAGCCCTTGAAGAGTTTCTTTCTTTGTTCACGTTAGAGTTGCCATCTCTCCTTTGAAAAGCCTTGAACGCAGCGGACTCGGGTTGAGCTCTTTTGTCGTTTGAAATTGATCTTTGCCTCTCGTCTTCCGCCACAAGATGATAGGCGGTACCTAAGGTGGGTGTGGGTTTGGTTGCCAGAATTTGGGTCTTGATGACATTGAAATCGGCGTCGAGACCCATGAGAAATTGATACAATCGCTCTTTTTCTTGAAACTCGTCCATCCTCTTCCCGACATCGCAAGAGCAGTTGTCGCATGAACAGCGAGGAAGAGGTTGAATAGACGAATTCTCGTCCCACAACGATCGAAGGTTTGTGTAGTATACTGATACGGAAGCCCCGTCTTGTCGAGCAGCCGCAATTCTCTGCTTCAGTTCGTATGCTCTGGGAGAGCTTTCTTTGCCGAATCTTTTGAGTAAATCTGCCCATATTTGCGATGCAGTGCTCGCGTACTTCACGTTGTTGCGGATGTTCTTCTCCATTGCAGTGGTAAGCCACCCTTTAATCATCGCATCACATCGCATCCAAGACATGTAGTTCGGAGATCCCTTTTTTGGTTTCTTGATAGTCCCGTCAATGAACTCGATCTTGTTTTTGGCTAGAAGAAAATTTTCCATCTCTTGTGACCAGTTGGGATAATTGATGTCTGTGAGAACATCATTCACGTGGAGTTGCTTCGGGAAGTCTGAGGGATGAAGGTAATAAGGAGAATTGTGATCGATTGCTATACCGGAACCGGTTTTGGGTTGATCTCCTACCATTCTTCAAGGTTTGATAATGGAAACGGATCTGGTTTGAGATTTCGAGACCTGCTCTGATACCATCTAAAATTCCAATGGTATCAGGGGAATCGTGTAATTTTCATTAATTGAATTGAATGACAATACATGCTTAAATAGAAAAGTCAAACAACTAGGCTGAAAAGTAGGAAACGATAAGTGATAAAGATAAACAAAATAGACGATAATTACATTATCCGATATATATATATATATATATATATATATATATATATATATATATATATATATATATATATATATATATATATATATATATATATATTATCTTTGGATGTTCGTTCTTAATCTTTTCACTTTAATAAACTGTGATACCAAATTGTTAAATAATATAAACGAACAGTAACGAAGAGGTTATGCTTCGACTTTTTAACAAGTCGAAAAATTAAGGCAAGTGATTTTACCTATGAAAAACAAATTAATATACAGAAACCAAAAGAAAAAATAAATAAACCAAAACAACCACTACTAATGACAGAGCCGCGGTAAGGATTTAACATTGCATGGCTCAATAATTCTTGATCTCTTCGGCGTATACCTACGTGCATGTAGTACACCTTTTGCGCCTGGCTTCTCACTTTTTGTTGTATTTTTGACGTATTGATGAAATTTGTGAAACACAAAGTCATGAAACAGTAATGTCTTGAACTTATTTTGCTTCAGAAATGGTAAGAAATTCGTGTTTCTTACAAGGTGAAGTCCACTTGTGATCGTTGAAACTTTGTTGAAGTCAAGGATACTCCAAATCTTCGTGCATTGATCTTCGTTGAAACCCCGATGCACCTATATATATGGTAAACAAAATAAGGAAATAAAGAATGACATTGCTTTCTTGTTCTGGCATTTGCCGTAAATATATTCATAAGGTGGACGGTAATTAAGGAATGAGAAATCAAAAATCCTCTTTTCTTAAGGAAGAAATAAATATAATCCAATTTGAAAAAGAATAATATCCTTAACGAGAATACCATTTTATTTTATACATCCTATATATATTCTCTTTAATAAATGAATGTTTTTTTTTTATATATGTCAATCTTTCATGAGTTTTGATATTTGATATTTTATGATATTTTTGAAATAAATATAATCCAATTGTCAATTTTTTGGTTTTTTTTTTTAATTTTTAAAATTAAAGTCATATATCTACTTTTATATATATATATATATATATATATATATATATATATATATATATATATATTAAATATCATATATGATATTACATTACAATAAATACATTTCTTCATTTGTTATTTTAAAATTGTATATTAAAAAATATTTTTTGTTACCCTTTAATATTTAATATTTTTTAAATCAATCAATGTAATACACCGGTCTCACATCTAGTACTTAATAAACCATTATACTTTTAAATTATATAGAACATTCACAATTATCGCTTTCATGCATATGTTTTATATTTTAGAAGTTTTTCATTAACATTATCGAATAAAAATATATTCACTTAAAAACTCTTCAGTCATTAATCATTTTAAAAAGTTTATTTTTATAATTAACTTATTTGTGCTCACTTATATAAAATGTATAGTAAAACTCTATCATTGACATTTGTTATTTTTTAAAGAATGTCAATTTTTTATTATTATATGCAACTTCAAAAATTAAAATATAATTTTTTTGGGTCTTTTTTTTTCCAAGAATACAAAAAGGACAATTTTTTATTAAAAAATACCAAAAGTAATATTATAATTAAAAATTTAATATTTAACATCGAACATTAAAATAAAAATTATTTAATATTTATATAAAATTTAATTAATTAATAAATAAAAAATATTTAAAGGTTAACTCTAAGTATGATGTAAACTAGAATATTATTGATTAAATAGGTGTAGTTTGTTTGATAGAGAAATTAATAATAATAATAATAATAATAATAATAATAATAATAATAATAATAATAATAATAATAAAAGAACATTTACTATAACCAAGTGGGTGAATTTTTGGACACATTGGTAAAAAAACTAGTTTTAAAGTTGATTTTAATTATTCGACATTTCAATCAACATTGCAATTCAATGAAGATGTTTTAAAAAAAATCATCAATGTTCGAAATCACTAGTATTGCATGGAATTAATGTACCTGAAGGTACAAATCGATTGCATGGTAGATTCTATCATGGGATTCTCTTGAAAAATCTGGCAACGCCATGCCTAATGCTATAAACTTTGAAGGTTTAAGAAAAGGATCAACAGCCACCTCTATCATGAACAAATCCACCAAAAACCCCACTTTCTTTGCACGATGTGGAAAGAACCCAAACACCCTTCTTTCGAGTAGAAAAACTTTGATCAACCTCAAAGTCAAATCAACATCAAACACCAGCTTTTTCTTCCCACGAACAAGCAAATCATCTATTCTAAACTCATCTAAACGCGATCCAAGAAAAGCTTCTAACTTTAATCTTTCGGGTGTTCTCATGCTCAAACTCAAGCTCGTTCCATAAGCATCTAGTAACTCTCGACAAGAAAACGAGCTCCCATTAAGCGAACTCAATAAATTAATGGTCGTTTCTGAGAGTTTACACTTTTCATCTCGGGAAGAACATAAAAAGAATTTTGATTTCTGGTAATGGAAGATGAATGAACAAATTCTAGGGTGCTCAAAGTGTAAAAGAATCATGGATTCTATTACTTTTTCAAATAAATCGATTTCCAAGAAAGTAAGATCATCGAACTTCCAATAATCTAAAAGGGTTTCGGATCTTGAACTTTTTGGAGTCGTATCGCTTGAAGAAAACCGAAAACTAGAGCTGTTTGATGAAGGATATGAACTAGGAAGAGAAAGATTTCCAAGAAGGGTTTTCAAGAATTCTTGAAAACATGGATGGGTGTTCATGGTAGAAAATAGAATCTGGCATTGTTTTAAACCGATTACGAATTCAGACCATGTCAAGTAATGGATACCTTCAAGGTACAACTCGGTTTGCGTGATCATGATTGGGATTTCCATGAAAGTAGAACCACAGTGAAGCAAGAATATGTTGGATGGAGTTATGTGGATGCTGCCATTGTTGTAGCAGAATCTTGTAATGAGCTCGAAACTCTCTGCGCCACCTGGGAAATCGTTGAATTTCAGTTTTGTGTAGCCGGTGAGTTTTGTGGATAATTTGCTTACTCGATTCGAATAAGAAGAAAGAATTCTCTGCAAAAAAAAAGGATATTTTTCAGTATATTCAGAGTTCACGAGCCAAATTAGTGTCATATTATCACAGACTTTATATATATTAGGAATGATGAATTATACAAAAAAGAAGCTTTTTGGAAGAATGATATGATTTTTAAATAAATATGTGAATTCAAGACAAAAGAAGCTGACTTTTTGGTGATTTTTCATGGGTCAAAGTAGAAACACTAAAGACTTTTCATTGCAACAAAACAACCACCCGCACTCAAACACACACACACACACGAACAATGAATGATTCATAGAAGAAGGCATACATTTTTAGTTATAAAAAAGAAATTAAAGTGAATTGAACTCAAAAAAGATGAAGTTTTGTTCTTTTCAGATGAGTTAGACAAGAATGTGAAAACTAGAGCCGAGTGACTCTCTCTTTGATAGAGCTTCATCTTCAATCAAGAACAATAACTTTTGTAAACGGATTCAAAAGGTTGATATTTTTCATCATTCTAGATATTGATAGAAATAGAAAGTAAATGCTCATCTGAAATTAGACCAAAACAGAGGGAAAATACCTTATCAATAATGAAAATGTGTTCCCCATTAACATCTACTTCAATATCTATAGAATGTGCCATAAAAAAAGAGAATTTGTGGAGATATGAAATTGAAGTTTGCTTTTCGAAGCAAAGAGATGGAATTTTCAAGAATCAAAATGAGAGTGAAGGAGAAGTGGAAAGGGAGTAAATGAAGGGGATTTTGGTTTGAATGAAAGCACAGGGGATAAATGAATGTCAACGCAGGGGGGGCACTTGCGGACAATGAGAAGCATCCAGGATCATTTATTTGGGTTCATTTAAACACCAATTGCCCCGTTATGGCGTTACATGCTTTTTCCTTGATAAAATACCTACTCCGGTTTTTATGTAATATGTTTTGGGGTTTTTTTTTTTCTTTTTTTTTTTTTTTTTTAATTATTAAATATTACTTTTGATTTTTTAATTAAATAACTTATTACTTCAACTTATAAAAATGAGTAAATAAAAAAAGAAAGCATATTTATACCATATTGCCAATTCATGTAGCATATTTATTTAGGTGAAGAGGTACGGAAGAGTGATGAGATGGGTATAGCCTATGTAGACATTTGTTAACAACATGAACAACACCGTACCCAATCAGTACCCATCGAAATTTTGACGAAGTAGACGAAAGTGTAACATCATGTTTCAAGAAGTTTGTTATTTTCGGGATTTGTGGACAATGAATGGATTAAATAATGGTCTTGGACTTCAAAGGAATGGGGTTTAGACCTAATTTTACGGTATTTTGTTAGCCTCCATCATATCTAGAACCTATTGGGAGAAACCACAACCTCTATTTTCAAGATTTAGGCCTCCTCTCCCCTCTCTTATCCATATTTGGAGTTTTTGGTAGTTTTGGAGCAATGTTTTCATGCAAGATAAATCCTTGAAGCTTGGCAATTGAAGATCTCAATTTCCATCTACCTTATAGACCTTTGTCAGTTATAAAGTTCCAAGTTTATTGCATTTCATCTTTGGATCTAACTATATTTGGTGTTTTGGTCCATCTTAATGAGTTTTGAGTGAGAGTTGGGAATAAAGTTTGCAACTTTATTACTCTCAATGATCCCAAGAACATTGCATGTTTCAGATTTGGGCTCCAACACCTTTTTTCATCAGTTTATAATGTCTTCTTAGACCACATGGACTATGAATGTTTTGATCTTTTGCATTCCATTTCAGTCATGCAAGTTATTTTGGTCAATTAAGTCGTTGCAGTGTATTATAGTCTAGATCTTGAAAGCTTGAGACATTATTATGGATAAAGTTGGAAAATTTATCCATTTAAACATCATATTAATTCATATCTGAAGGTTAGAGACTTGGACTTAATGGATTTAACTGAGAAAGATACATTCTTGGCCCCATTGAGACTTAAAGACTAGATGTTGATTGTTCGGAACATCCTAATGGATAAAGTTGAAAACTTTGTCCATTATGAAGCTATTTAGGAACTAGATCTAAGGTTATGTGCGTTGGTCTGAAGAGATTAAGCACCTAATGAAGATTATGTCCTTCTGGCCAAAAGTCACAACATGACATAGAATGTCTCACGACGTGTTGGTGCCCATAATCGCGATTGTTTTGTCGTTGCATTCTCAAGATGTCACCAAGGGATGGTCATGACATGACGCTGGCTTTAACTAAGCTGGCTGCTGACTTTTTGAATAGTTTGACTTTTGGTGAAACTTGGGTAGAATTAAGAATTTGACTAAGGATCGGTCTCGGATTGGTTTTAGGAAGTTTGGGTTAGTTGTACTGATGCTGAGGTAGCTGTTGGGCTTATTTCAAGTAGTTTAGGTGAGTCTTCTCAATATGCTCATGGGTCGAAGGCACCAATGAAGGCCCACTAGAATATGTTGTGTAGAATGCTACTTGTCTTTGTGACTTTTTCATGTATATTTGGGTTTAAATATACCGCATGGCAGGGCCCATTGATATTTATTAGGTTGAAATATACCCCAGGGCGTATGTATTAGATTGAAATATACCGTAGGGCAGGGCACATTCATATGTTTAGGGTTGAAATATACCCCAGTGCAGGGCACATTGATATGTATTGGGTTGATATATACCCGTGGATGGGGCCCATTTGATATGTATTGGGTTAAAACATACCCTAAGACGGGGTCCATGGATGTGTATTGGGTTTAAACATACCCCAGGGTGGGGTTGACTCATTTGTATGATATGTGGTATTTTGGGGAACTCATTAAGCTTTGTGCTTATGGTTTATGTCTAAAATGTTTCCAGATACTTCTGGTTTCAAAGGAAGGGCTCGGCTTGATCGCACTGCATCCCCTGAAGATTTATTTTGCAATGATTGTTTATTATTTTACTTTGATATTTTGAGAATACTTTTACTCTGGTCGTCTTTTAGGATAATGTATGAATGGTTTAACCTATTTAAAATGAAAACTTTTACATGGTATTTTTGAGACGTTACAAGTTAGTATCAAAGCCTTGGTTTGAGGGATTCTGGAACACTCTCAGGCGTTTCTAAACTCATTCTGAGGACTTCTAGAATATTCCAAAAAGACAAATGCATTTCCAAAAAGGTTTTTAAGAAAAAGGGTGTGACATATGCAATCAGCCGTCATTGGGCTTTCCAAAAATACACATACATGTGATATACTTATTTTTTTTTAATGAGTATATGAGATTTGCATGATAAATTAAGGCTAAAGATCTGCTCAGAATTTCATGATAGAATGCTAGGAGAGACGCATATATATATATATATATATATATATATATATATATATATATATATATATATATATATATATATATATGTCTGTTCATTGAGCTTTTGGAACTGTATCCTAGTATGGGCTCCATATGTTGGATATAATTCTTTGATTTGTTATCACTTGTAGCCTAGTAGGAATTGGATGCTATGTCAGATTCGGAATTTATGTTGGTGGAATTGATTGCTAGTATTATGCTTTAAAATTTGTATACGATTAGGATCATATAGCCCTATATGGATCGATTTGGCCTTATTTCCTGTTCCTTGTCCAGTTGTGGGCTTAGAGTAGATTCATTTAGTCGATACTGTATGTGATTTCGTTTTGTGTGTAATTTGCATGCATAAGGCAACTAGCAGTGTTAGTGGAAATTCCTAGCATCATAGTAGCAACTGAGTTGGAGGATGCCTTTATCTTTTAGGGTGTTACTGCCTGAATGGTGCTTGCTTTGTGCTTTTTGGGATTCATATCGATGTGAGCTAACTATTAGGTGAATATGTTAAGTTACATGCTATAACTTATAACCAAAAATTTTCATTTTTATTAAGATAAATACTTCCCAATTTATTAATCCATTAAATAAGAAAACCATTTATTCTGAATTACATTTATTAAAAATCCGAGTATTGTAACAATGTGGAATCTTCAATGTTGCTAATGAGTGTGTACAATCTCGTTGTCGTCTTCCAGTAATAACCTATGATACCAGAAACCATTAACAATTGGTTAAGCATAATGCTTAGTGACTTTCCCACAAAATACCACCATATAAACAGATCACACTGGGTATCTTTGCCTACCGCACAAATCAGGACCGCCTCAACCCAAACCAAACACAATATGTCGACATTTGAAAAATCAGGATCAAGTAGGCACATAATACAGACAAACAACAATCATATAACTCACTACTACCTAATAATCTTCTCACAACATACATTCCCGCTACCAATTAACCCCCATAAAATGCGTAAAAATAAGTAACCAGAGGTGAGATAGCCACCCGAACAGATGGTCCTACTCTAGAACAACAACCAAACAAGGAACAAGCAAGAAAGCCTAGACCAAGAGTTCTCAAGCTATCCTACATGACCACAGACAGTCCCTAAGGGCACTCCATAGATGATAACCAACAAGCACATATAACATACAGTTCTACAGGTTGTTACCATAAAGCTACATATTCAATACCAGGAAACAGATCTAACATATAACTATAACATAACAGCATACTCAATACTGTGACAACCCGAAAAACTCCTCGCATGCATTCTTCAATTCTTTCCAATATTAGACTTATTTTACTATATAGTAGTACCCTTTAGAGTCTAATGAAGCGTTCTAAATGTGATATAATCAAGGTAGGAGTGTTAAAAAGGGTCAACTCGAAGTGTAGGAATCAAAAACCGGGCCAAACACTCCAACACATGGAGTGTGCGGCTACACACTTGAGTGTGCGGCCACACAATCTTGTTTGCGGCCTCACACCCTCCCAACCGCACACTCCACCTATATATGCCACACTTAGATCATTCTTGAACCCTTCCTTCACTTCTTCAAGCATAGAACACAAAAATCCTCTCAAGTATCATCCATTCTCCTTGAAGATCTTCATAAAAGGTACCAAGAACACCAAGAACACCAAGATCTTCATCTGGCCGCACACATGGCAGCACACACCACCTGGCAGCACACATGGCCGCACATAGGGCCGCACACATGTGCTGGCAGCACACTAGGCCGCACACACACACATAGTGTGTATTTTGGCCATACACCCTCTTGTATAGCCTTATAAACCCTCATACAATCATATATGATTATAACACCTCATTATAAGTGTTTACTAGTCCCTAAGGTTGTCCCAAAATCATCAATTACTTTTTCATAACACTAATTAAATCCATATATGTACCAATATATGCTAAATAGGATTCACGCGTGTACTCAAGTCACCACTTTGCACCTAGCGTCTAATCCAACATTGTCATCAGAACCACTCACTATAGGTGAGTTCATACCCCTTTAATTAACCTTTGAAATACTTTTAAATGTTTTAAATACTTTTATGGGGGGGGGGGGAATACAAGTTGAATACTTATAGTTATTACATCAATCACATGTGATTAATGACTAGAAAACCAATGATTTTATCACTGTTCAAACTGTTTATCAAACTGCTTACTTCAAAATGTTTTACAAACTCTTTTACTTATCAAATACTTTTATTTAAACCTTGTTATACTTCTTATAAATTGCATGCCCATGTATGCATAGATATATAAGAAATGTTTAAAAGGATTAGGAAGGCCATCCGCCCTATTTCCTTTTCCTCGATTTGGATGTGGTCTGATGGGATGTCGGGTATCCGTCCGAAGGTCGTTTCAATATTAATTATATATATATATATATATATATATATATATATATATATATATATATATATATATATATATATATATATATATATATATCCTATGTGCATATAGAGACATAAAAGTACTTCCATATTCATGCGTATCAGTTACACCATCAGTAAGTTACCATCGGGGTAACACAGGATCATACTTCTACAAATTCTAAATCAATGAGTCAGTTCATTCATGAGTCAATACTTATTAACTATGAGAACATATACATTGCATTACTATGAGAACATTTACAACCTATACTAGAAAGGGAACATACACAACTATACTAGTAAGAGAACATATACAACGATACCAGAACAAGTAACATTACATTACCTATACATGAATACGTTTACAATTGTGATCCATTGTATCGGGCATGCCTTAAATGTCATAGCTCGAGTTGTAACCAGAATCTCTTGGAGGGAGAGCGTGAGTTTGCGTATAGATCTATACTGGATTGACTATCCTACACCTTGCTGCTAGCTACAGCCGGACCTGCAGGTCTGCGGGTGCCAAACGTCATACCTTTTTACGAGCTACATTTGTCGTTGTTACTCAGTCGATAGTATGGTACAATTAATCACATAATACCTTAATATAAATCTGGTTTAAGGTAGTTAGTACAACAGTAGTTCCTATAATACAACACTATAGTACTACATTAATTTACCCATTACATACATTTAGTGATTATTTCACTTAAACATTAATGTAAAAACTACATTTTGTTAATGATAGTTACACTTGGGAAATTACACACTTTTAGAACAAACGAGCATACAAACCAGTTAATCCTTGGTAGAAGGCTACTTTAATAGAAAATATAGGTTTTTCTGAGAGATTCAAACTTTTACAACCACTTACATACATTTGACAAACTTACAGTTGAGACATGTTCAAACGTTTTGATAACAAACACCAACACTAAAATACTTACGAACTCACCAGCTTAATGCTGATACTCGCTTTCAAAATAACTTGTATTCTCAGGTCATCAATAGACACGTACCGAGACCAGCTTTTGAGAAGATGGAGCGCATCCAAGACTCATCTTATTATTTTGATTTACATTATATTTTTGGTGTCTAAAACTGTGCAGAACATACTTGTATTAAAATTATATATTTAATGCAATGGATGATGTTGTATGCTTGTTTACTACTACTGTGTTGTGATACATTACATGACGTCCTCCGCCCTAGAACGTTTCCACCGTTCTCGGTTTTGGGGTGTGACAGATTGGTATCAGAGCATTGTTTATAGTGAATTAAGTATATCAACCCATAAAAGATATAGTAAACTATAAACCCATTAGGGATTAAAGCACTATGACCAGGAATCTATACATTAAATACTAAAATATTTAATTAAGTATACTAGGCTGCATTCATACTAAAATCGGTGTCCCAACGACAAGAACAAAAGTATTACGATTGTTAAATATCACAGGTGAGCTTGGGGATGTATGGTCAGTCTTGGGAATGGCATAGCCTGATCAACTATGCTGGTCCGAGGAGTGATTAGCATATGCCCTAGAATGGTTGTGATATGTTAACAAGTCTAAAAACTTACCAACAATACCACAAAAAGATAAGTAGAACCTAAACTTAAAATACTATAGGTGTATTTTGTACTACTGACTACGCATATACTATATTCTCATACCTCTCTTCTCGCATAGATATCATGGATGGATTTCATCACGGTGACCCGTACTTTCCAGATGAAGGCAATGAAGGGTGGATCGAAGAAGAAGAGCCCGAAGATGAGCATCCAATCCCTTTGGATGATCACCTCGCAGAAGGCTTTTCTGATGGATCTGACTCCGAGCCTGAAGTCAACAACCTACTGCTAGTAGGTGAAGCCCCAAACAACGATCCCCGACCAGCATTTCCAGGTCCCACTCCCTTGTGGGTAAACAACTTGAATCGCTGGAGCGACTATCAGGGTCAACCCTTACCTTACTTTGGGGACCGAAGCTTTTACAACGTTAGCGAAGGTAGTTCTGTGGATAGAGCTCTGCCCGTCATGGTCCGTAGAATTGCTCGAAACGTTGAACAAGGTCGAGCAGCCATCGACCGAGTCATGGAAATTGATGCCAACTCAGGCGTTAATACCATCCACATTCGACATCTGGAAGAAGCACTCGAAAGGATGAGGAGATCCAATGACGCACTGCGACATCAATTGACCACCGAAATCGCAGAACTTCGAGTTCGCCAAAGAGCTCACGAACTGCACCTCCGAGAAGTGGTTCGGCAACTGGCAGATATGAGGATTCGCCCTAGGAGTTCCCGTCATCGTTAGAAGATGTCTAGTACATCTTTGTCTTATGATTAAGGAATAGCCTTTAGTATCCGGGCTTTTGGTAACATTTGTCTGTAAAATATTCCTAACTCTCAATACGCTAACTAGAAGTCTAGTAACTGTCGAACTTTTCCGTATGGTATGATGTAAGACCTACTGTTAGGTTGATTTTTCCCTAAACACATTACATGAATAATACCAGTAATATTGACAGCTAACTAACCTATGAGAAAATCTTTACACTTGTGTTTTCCTACTATTCTTCCCTATTATGACTTCAATTCGTATACTCATTCAACTGTTGGACTATGGCTACTTAGTCTATGTGCCACTCTCAACTTTCTTACAATTGATTCTTACCATTGTATCTGTCTTTATAAACTACAGCTGAAAGATGCCTCCTCGCAAATCTCCCCGGAATAACCCTGCACCTCCTCCTCCTCCGGTCATAGATACTATGGCTCTGAACGCTGCAGTAGCTGCGGCAATGGAAACTGCCATGGCCCAATACCACTCAACTAACAATAGCCAAGGTGGAAACCCTGTTGAATCCACTCATGCTGAGATCCATGTGCGTACGAAAGAATGCTCCTACAAGGATTTCACCAACTGTAAGCCGAAGTCCTTTTATGGAACCGGCGGAGTCATTGCCCTTTCGCAATGGTTCGAGAAGACTGAATCGGTCTTCGAAATCTGTTCATGCCCTGCTACGTGCAAAGTCAAATATGCCACAATGCACCTTTGAAGGAAAAGCCCTAACGTGGTGGAACGGCCACGTTAAAGCTCTAACTCTCGTTGTAGCCAACGACATGGGCTGGGAAACAATGAAAGACCTCATGATTGAGGAGTACTACCCGAGGGGCGAAATCCATAAATTAGAGCAACAACTATGGGGCCTAACCATGAAGGGCTCAAACATAGTCGCTTATACCGCCAAGTTCAGTGAACTGGTGGCTCTCTGCCCCAATACGGTTCGCACTGAAGGGAAAAAGATCAAAAGGTACATCTGGGAGTTGGTGCCTCCGTATCAAGGAAATGTTCTATGATCAAACCCTACTACCTTCGACAGTGCCAAACAACTGGCACAGCGACTCATCGATCATGGAATCCAATCCCTAACAGCAACAACAACTCAAACCGTCTCAGAACCCTCCAAACCCACTGACTCTAAGTGGAAGTTCTGGGATGACAAGAAGAAGTAGCGAGCTGCCAAAAAGCAGCAAATAGTGGTTGTACATGCCGCAATAACCCCTACTGTTGCTACTGCTCCGGTGAAGCAGTATGCTGGAAGTCTGCCTAAGTGCAACAGATGCAACTTCCACCACAACGACCCCTTCCGTGAAATGCAGTGTTCTAACTGCGACAAGAAAGGACACACTGTCCGTTTCTGTAGGTCTCCGGCAAGACCGATCACTCAAGTCCCTAGCTCAGGCGCGAGCCCAACCTGCTATGAATGTGGTGAGGCAGGCCACTACAAGAGGGATTATCCCAAAGCAAAGAATGCAGGTGGATCGGGGAGAGTACTAACAATAAGCCATGGGGAAGCAGTTGCTGACCCAACGGTGGTGACTGGTACGTTCTTTCTTGATAACTCCTATGCATGCATTCTGTTCGAATGTGGAGCGGAGCGTAGCTTCGTGAACCATAACTTTGCTCACATGCTTAAACATCAACCACACGCACTTAAAGAACAATTCATGGTAGAAATGGCAAATGGGAAAACTGAAAGCACCAAGAGCATATACTTAGGTTGTACCTTAACTTTAGATAACCATTCATTTCCAATCGACCTCATTTCAGTAGTGAGCGACTTCCCCGACATTTTCCCAGAAGAACTACCAGGTTTACCTCCGCAAAGACAGGTCGAGTTCAGAATCGACCTAATTCCAGGAGCTACCCCTATAGCTAAGTCGCCATACCGATTAACACTAGCTGAGATGCAAGAATTATCTAGTCAACTTAACGAACTGCTCATCAAGGGCTTCATAAGACCAAGCTTCTCACCTTGGGGAGCACCAGTCTTGTTTGTTAAGAAGAAAGACAGATCATTCCGTATGTGTATCAACTACAGGGAACTCAACAAACTGACGGTCAAAAATTGTTATTCTCTGCCTCGCATAGACGATCTATTTGACCAACTGCAAGGGGCGAGCTATTTCTCCAAAATTGATCTGAGATCTGGATATCACCAGTTACGAGTGCTAGAGGATGATGTTCCGAAGACAGCCTTCCGGACTCGTTACGGACGCTACGAGTTCGTGGTGATCCCATTCAGATTGACCAATGCGCCCGCAGTTTTCATGGATCTGATGAATCGAGTATGCCGACCTTACTTGGATTAGTTCGTCATCGTTTTCATTGACGACATCCTGATCTACTCCCGGAGTAAAGAAGAGCATGGCAATCACCTACGACAAGTTTTAAGAACTTTACGAACGGAGAAGCTCTATGCGAAGTTCTCAAAATGTGAATTTTGGATCCGAAGAGTCGAATTATTAGGACACGTGGTAAGAGAAGAGGGAATCCACGTGGATCCATCCAAAATCAAGGCTATTGAGAACTGGTCAGCACCAAAGACGCCTACAGAAATTCGTCAATTTCTAGGTCTTGCTGGCTACTACCGCAGATTCATACAGAACTTCTCCAGTATTGCGAAACGTCTTACAACACTGACCCAGAAGGGTGTGGCCTTCGACTGGGAAGAGAAACAAGAGAGAGCATTTCAGACGCTCAAACGAGCAATGTGCACCGCACCAATACTATCCCTACCCGAAGGGATAGAAGACTTCGTGGTCTATTGTGATGCGTCAAACCAAGGGCTCGGTTGTGTCCTAATGCAACGGGGTAAGGTCATCGCCTACGCCTCGAGACAGCTAAAGACACACGAAGTCAACTACACCACTCATGATCTGGAGTTGGGGGTAGTTGTGTTTGCCCTGAAGATCTAGAGACATTACTTGTACGGCACAAAAAGCACTATTTTTACCGACCACAAGAGTTTACAACACATATTCGATCAGAAGGAGCTCAACATGAGACAACGACGGTGGGTCGAGCTACTCAGTGACTACGAATGCGACATTCGTTATCATCCGGGTAAAGCCAACGTAGTAGTAGACGCCCTAAGTCGGAAGGGATATTCTGGTCGAAGAGTCAAGTCGTTGACAATGACTATCCATTCGCACTTGTCTAAACAAATTCAGGCGGCTCAACTTGAAGCTATGAAACCTGAACATGTGGCGAATGAATCCCTCAGAGGAATGGATAAGAACTTAGAAGCCAAGGGTGGCGGAGCCCTATATTTCATGAACCGGATCTGGACCCCGAAGCGCGGTGGTTTCGGAGACTTGGTCATGACCGAGGCGCACAACACTCGGTATTCCGTCCACCCAGGTTCAGATAAGATGTATCTGGATCTTAAAAAGCTATACTGGTGGCCTAATATGAAAGCAGAGATTGCTACCTTCGTAAGTAAATGCCTTACTTGCGCAAAGGTCAAGGTCGAGCACCAGAAACCCTCCGGTTTACTACAACAACCAGAAATCCCAGAATAGAAGTGGGAGCGGATCACTATGGATTTCATAACCAAGTTGCCCAAGAAAACGGGTGGACTTGATACCATATGGGTCATCGTCGATAGATTGACCAAGTCTACACACTTCCTGCCTATCAAAGAAACCGATAAGATGGAGAAACTTACGAGAACGTACATTAGGGAAATCGTGCGACTACATGGTGTTCCTATATCCATTATCTCCGATAGAGATAGTAGGTTCACCTCAAGATTCTGGCAGTCGTTGCAACATTCCCTAGGAACAAGGCTAGACATGAGCACAGCCTACCATCCACAGACCGACGGACAAAGTGAGAGGACCATCTAAACACTGGAAGATATGTTGAGAGCCTATGTGATTGACTTCAGAAAGTCATGGGATACTCATTTACCCTTTGTCGAGTTTTCCTATAATAACAGTTATCACACGAGCATCAAGGCTGCTCCATTTGAAGCCCTTTACGGCCGAAAGTGCAGATCCCCTCTGTCCTGGGCTGAGGTGGGTGATACCCAATTAGCTAAGGGTCAAGCTTCTGATAGTACTCTCACCGGTCCGGAGATCATTCGGGAAACGACAGAGAAAATCGTTTAGATTCGTGAACAATTAAAAGCCTCTATAGACCGACAGAAGAGCTACGCTGATAAAAGAAGAAAACCTTTGGAATTTCAGGTGGGAGACAGCGTCCTTCTCAAAGTCTCACCCTGGAAGGGATTGATTCGCTTCGGAAAGCATGGAAAGCTAAATCCATGGTACATTGGGCCTTTCGAGATTCTCGCAAGAATCGGCCCAGTGTCTTACAAACTCAATCTACCGAACGAACTTCGTAACATACATTCTACGTTCCACGTTTCTAATTTGAAAAAGTGTCTATCCGACGAGACTCTTGTAATCCCACTCGATGAGATCGAGATCAACGAGAGCCTCAACTTCGTGGAAGAACCTGTGGAAGTCATGGACCGTGAGGTCAAGCAGACGAAGCAAAGCCGTATCCCAATTGTGAAGATTCGCTGGAACGCAAAGCGCGTGCCAGAATTCACTTGGGAACGAGAGGATCAGATGAAACTAAAATATCCTCATCTTTTTACTTAGTTATTTGTAACAATCTAGTATCTAAACTCAAATTTGGGGACGAAATTCCCTTAATAGGGGGATGATGTGACAACCCGAAAAACTCCTCGCATGCATTCTTCAATTCTTTCCAATATTAGACTTATTTTATATTGGGCTGAAGATTATTTTGATGATTGCGTCTTTTGGGCTCGAAAGTTTATTTATTTTGTATTCCGGTTTGGGCCTGTCCAACCGAGAGCCCATTATGTTTAATATAAAAGTATATGCTTGCATGCATATTAGGTTAAGGATTGATAACGATTTTAGCGATTATTCTAGAGCTTAACGATAGCATCACAGGTTTCTTTAATCGTTCTGTAACCTTCTAATCCTCTAAAGTTGATGTTCTTAATCGAGCTCTTCTGAGGATTTTGTTTAATCATTCAACTCGTTTGATTCAATCTTGTCTCGTTCTTATTATTGTGTTCTTACTGTTTTATTTTTACATACTTGTTCAAGATCTAATCGATCTTCATAGATTAAAGGTTTTTTTTTAATCTCTTTAATTGGTATCAGAGCAGGAGGCTGTGTAATCAATACACATCTTTTCTGTGAAAAGGTTTCAATTAGGGTTTTTCCGCAATTATTGATATTTATTGAGCCGTCATCTCATTATTGACGTATCTTGATATTTATTGTTTTGCCCTAATCTGCTTTATTACAAGTCTGATCTTTGAACAAGTTTTTTCGATCATAATGGACGAGTCGCAATCAAATCCTATTAATATTTCCAACAGCATCGGTTCAACGACAAAGATTCCAATCCTATATACCCATGACTATGAAGTATGGGCGCATCACTTCGAAGATTACGTGATAGGATCTGAGGACAATGGGTACCTCATATGGGAAGCCATCATTAATGGACCGTTTTCTCATTCTGCAACCTCCAGGATTATTAAGACACAAAAGGAGTACAATGACCTGCTGAAGGATGTTAAGGATATTGCACAAGATGAAAAGGACAAATTCCAGTGCAATATCAAGGCGTTAAGGTTAATCAGATTCGCCCTTCAGTCCGACACCTTTAGGTTGGTCAGCTCATGCACGACGGCAAAGGAAGTTTGGGATAGACTTCGCGAACTGTATTCTACAGACGAGGATCTTGAACATTCTATCCAAACCTTGCTCTTATCTGAGTTTGGAGAATTCAGGCAAGGGGCCGAACAAACGGTGACCCAGACGTTCGATCGCTTCAATCATCTTCTCAGCAAGATGATCAAACACGATATTGAAAGGAAGCTCATCGAGCAGAAGGTTACTTTCCTAAATGGTCTGAGGTCTGAATGGAGAGCAGTGGTTTCTACAGTCAAAGCCCATGAGCAGTTTAAATCATACTCTTTGGCGAAACTGGTGGGTATTCTCAAATCCCAAGAGAAGATTGTGCTGCAGGAGAAGAATGTTGTTTCAAGCCTCGGTTCATTGGCCCTCCTATCAAAGAGTAAAGCTGTGATGGAGGAAGAAGACCTTAACTTGGAGGAGTATGACCTCACGTCTGAGGATTATGCTATGATGGTGTCTAACCCCAAGAGGTTCATAAAGAAGAGATTCCCCAGCAATAAAAACCGAAACTGGCAGGGGAGTTACAGTTCAGAAAAAGGTAATAATGAACTGAAGGTTGAAGAGGCCAAGAAGGAACCGAAGGTAGATGGCGATTCCGGAGTAAGCTGTTACTACTGTGGTGGGAAAAACCACTATGCTAAAGACTATGTGCTTAAGAAGATGACTGAAAAGGATGATGAAAAGGATGAGGAAGCTGTGTTGCAGAAAAGGTTGGATGAGTTGAGAAAGAAGAAGTCTACCGCTAACCCTTCTATTAATGCTCTTATTGTGCAGGGTTCGGTTGCTGATGACGAGTTCGGTAGCACGAAAGTTTGGTCTACCGACTCAGAAGACGATGAAGTCAGGAAGCCTACTCATGGAAAGGCTTATGTGACAAAGGAGGAGAGCAGTGGAGGAAGATGCTTCATGGTAACTGATGTATCTCAGATGAGGGGATACAACACCGATAGTGGAAGCAATGAACCGAAGGTGCAGGAGGACATGTGCTTTACGGCCAAACCACTCAGCCAGCAGTTCGATGAGCTTGATGAACTGATAACGAAGGTACAATCGGTTTTTGTTTCATTTAAATTACCACAATCCTCATATGAGAAAGAACTAAAAAATGTTAATACAAGAATTTCTCATCTAGATAGTAGCTTAACTCAAACTCGAGTCACCAATTCTAACCTAACTGATCAATTAAGCAGGGCGGCGTCGAAGAGTGAGGAGCGGCGTATGTGGATCGAGTTGAAGGAGTCTGAAATTGTTAAAATTAAAGACGAAAACATATATTTACAACGAGACAATTTAAAGTTGTTAAAACAGCGGAATGTTTTTTGTTTAATTGCAAAACGTCTTTATTCTAATATTACTCAGCTTCACTTAGATTGTGAAATAGGCCAAAAGATCCATCGCATGATTTTGCCATTCCTTGAGTTTAAGGAGGATGAAATCGATGCCGAAGCCTACAATTGTGAGAGTGTGATATCGTCTGATGATGTCAATCCGACCTACATGTACGGACTGGACAAAATTGAGTCCTTCATTAAATCCAAGAACCACAAGGACATGCTCAAAAATCTTTTGGATGAAATTGATAGACTTAATCTGAGAACCGAAACCATACAAAAATTTGACTCTTTGAACGCCAACGTAAGCTCAGAAAACAAAATTGATGTTGAAAATGCATCTGAGCTTAACGAGGACGACAACATGAGTGAAATTTCTGTAGAGGACACGGTTGACTGCTTAGAATTTATTAAAAGCGAACCTGAAAACCACAAGAATCTAATTTCTGAAAATTCAGTAGAGTTCTCTCGATTGTCCCAACAAGAGTCCCCGATCTTAGTAGAGAAAGCGATTGTATATCAAAAGGTCCAGACCACTCCAAATCAAGTGTACAAGGTCACTGGAGTAACCGAACATCAGACCACTGAACTCACAGCTATTGTAAACGAAGACAATGCTGATGGATGTGATGAGTTCTTCTGGTCAGCCCCAATCGATAATGCAGATGAAACGGTGGGCTTATCTGAAAGGACCTCCTGGATGAGTAAAGGTAGATACATACCTGAACCCTTGAATAAGCCAGATAATTTCGATGAGCCAAGCACCAGTGGCACGAAAGACATTCCTAAGGAGGATGAAAGTTCGGTAAAAGATGACGTTCCCTCTACTTCCTCGGCTCAGAGTGAAACTCCTTCTGTTCAAAAGGAACCAGCCAAGGAGAAACCAAAAACGAAAGCTAATGTTCATCATCAACCAAAGCAGATGAGGAATAAGAAGAGAGAGAGGAACCAAAGATACAAGAAGAATCTCTCTGAAAGGAGACAATTATGGCAATCCCAGAATGCATACTTCTCACATCAAGATAAGAATCTGAAGTATGAAAACAATCCTGTTGGAAAGCCTGAGAGTCACAATAACCGAAAGCCAAGGTTCGGTTCACAAGAAAACACCAACCGAAAGCAAACGTTCGGTTCCGATAAAGACTTCAACCGAAAGCCAAGGTTCGGTTCACAAGACAATTCCAACCGAAAGCAAAGGTTCGGTTCTGAAGTCAAAAGAAATCAAAGCTCTAAGGTCAATCCTTCCAATGATCAAAAACAAAAAGATCACCTAGAGTCTGCAGCCAAGAAGTCCTCTCCTTTTAAACCCACTTCTTCTACTTCTTCAAATTCTTCTACTTCCACCAATTCATCTCCATCTTGCTCTCAAGCTAATTCTATTCGTTCTCAAAAATCTCATCCATCAGCTGAACAAAAGGGCAAACAGAAAGTCAATGAATCCAAACCAGAGTCCAAACCGAACGCACCCAATCCTAATAAGATAAAAGTATTTACCATTAAAAAGAAAGATGAAACAACACTCATAAAACGAACATATCTAGTTAACATCTCTCTTACTGTTCCTGTTCCCATGAAAAGCTCACGTGGACCCAAGAAACTTTGGGTTCCTAAATCTGCTTAATTTTTGTAGGTTATAAGTGACGAGGAGTTCGACGAAGAATGGTACATCGATAGTGGCTGCTCACGTCACATGACAGGAAGGAAGGAGGAGCTTAGGGAATATATATCTCTTGCAAATGGTGGCAATGTCAAGTTTGGAAATAATTCTTTCGGAACCATAAAGGGATATGGGATGATAACAAACGGTGACTTTACTATAAGGAAGGTGGCTTATGTGGAAGGACTCCAACACAACCTCATCAGTGTATCTCAGCTTGTTGGAGGTACAGGTCTTAAAGTCTCATTCGATGATGAAGGTTCAGAAATTATTGAGAAAAAGACAAAGAAGGTAATTCTCAAGTCGGAGCGAAAGGGTGAAATGTTTCCTCTAAATCTGAAACCCATTAAAGGAAACCCAGCTATATGCCTATTGTCAAAAGCTCAATCTGACGAAAGCTGGTTGTGGCACCGAAGACTCTCTCATCTCAACTTTAAAGATATAAACTGACTTATCACTGGAGGTCATGTTAGGGGTCTTCCATTGCTCAAGTTCGACAGAGATCATTTGTGTGTTGCATGCGAAATGGGAAAGCAGAGTCGTCAAAGTCACCCATCTGTAATTAACACAAAAGTTGTTAAACCACTTGAATTACTTCATATCGATCTGTGTGGTCCTTCATCTATCGAAAGTATCGGCGGTAGCAAGTACATTCTTGTTATTGTTGATGACTTTTCAAGATTTACATGGGTGTTCTTTCTAAAGCTCAAATCTGAAGCGACTCAAAAGCTGAAATTATTCATCAAGCAGATTGAAGTACAGCTCAAGAAGGTTGTTCGCAACATTAGGAGCGACAATGGTCTTGAATTCAAGAACAGGGAGTTTGAAGAGTTTCTTGCAGAAAAGGGAATTAGTCACAACTTCTCAGCTCCCTACACACCACAACAGAACGGAATTGTCGAAAGACGAAACCGATCTTTGTGTGAAGCTGCCCGAACTATGCTAAGTTTTTCTTCCTTACCTCTTTATTTTTGGGCTGATGCCATTTCTGCTGCTTGTTTTACACAGAACAGGTCTTATCTCAACAAGCGATTCACGCTCACTCCATACGAGATTCTCAATAACAGAAAGCCTAATGTGAAATTTTTCCACGTGTTCGGCTCACGGTGTTTCATCTTTAATTCTAAAGAACACCGCAACAAGTTCGATGTCAAAGCCGACGAGGGAATTTTTCTGGGATACTCGCTCACATCCAAGGCATATAAGGTCCTAAACAAGCGTTCGAGAAAAATTGAAGAGACATATTACGTGACCTTTGACGATGGTTATGTCAAAAAGCTACAAGCCAAAGAAGACATCGCTGAGGAAATCTTTCCTCAAACTGGGCAAGTCACAGTCTCGATCGCTAATTTGTATGATAAATTTCTGGAGCTCTTTGACGAACCAGAGAAAGCTTCTCTCTCAGAAGCAGGTGCAGCAGACAACAAGGTCGACAACATGAAGCAAATTGTCGACGACGCTGCCAGGAGAATGAATGAAGGGCAATCGACTGCTAATGACCCTCCATCTAACAATGCTTCAGTCGAGGGGGAGCCAAGTTCTACAACTGCAACCGAAGGTGCTTCTCCAACCGAAGGTGCTTCTCCAACCGAAGGTGCTTCTCCAACCGAAGGTGCTTCTCCAAACGAAGACGCTTCAATGCCTGAAAGTCCAATACCACAAGAAACCCCTGAACCTCAAGTTACTCAAAGCTCATCAATTGAGGGGGAGCATGATGATATGACGCTTGATTACGATAGCCAATCTGAGCCAGAAGAAATGATCAATGTTGAACTAGACCCAACCTTTGATCCGAATTACCCTCCTCTTACCAAATGGACCCAAGATCATCCTATCTCTCAAGTAGTTGGTGATGTATCTGAAAAGGTTCTGACCCGATCACAACTGAAGGCAAAACAGACATCCTTATTTTCAAAGGTTGAGTTTTGTATGTTTAACTCATTCGTATCAAAAGTTGAACCGAAGACAGTTAACACTGCCCTCAGTCACTCTGATTGGGTTCAAGCAATGCAAGACGAACTGAACGAATTTGAAAGGAACAAAGTCTGGCGCCTCATTCCAACTCCACCAGATGCTTCGGTTGTTGGTCTCAAATGGGTCTTCAGGAACAAAATGGACAAGGAAGGGAATGTAATAAGGAACAAGGCTCGTCTGGTTGTAAAGGGATATTGTCAGGAGGAAGGGATAGATTATGAAGAGACTTTCGCTCCAGTAGCTAGGCTAGAATCTGTTAGAATATTTATGGCTTATGCTGCTCACAAAAACTTTGAAGTTTTCCAAATGGACGTCAAGTGTGCATTTCTCAATGGAGAACTCGAAGAAACTGTGTATGTGGAGCAACCTCCTGGGTTCGTGAACGAAAAGTATCCAAACCATTGCTATATTCTGGATAATGCTGTGTACGGCCTCAACCAAGCTCCGAGAGCCTGGTATGAAAGGCTAAAAAAACTTTTAAAGATGTCTAAATTCAAACAAGGTTCGGTTGACCCAACCTTCTTTCGCAAAAAGGAAAATAACCACCTTATGATAGTTCAAATTTATGTCGATGACATCATCTTTGGCTCCACGAATCCCAGCTTAACAGCTGAATTCAGAAAGTTGATGGAGACCAAGTTTGAAATGAGCTCAATGGGTCCTATTAACTTTTTCCTTGGTTTAAATATAAGACAGGGACCCGAAGGCATCTTTATCAATCAGGAAGCTTACACGAAGACTCTCCTAGCAAAGTTTGGCATGATGGGAGACTCCAAAGTCAAAGTCCCAATGGCATTTGGCACCAAGCTAACTCCATCTCTTGACAAACCGGTTGTCGATATCACGCTCTATCGTCAAATGATAGGCTCACTAATGTATCTTACTGCTAGCAGGCCTGACATTATGTTTTCTGTGTGTAATTGTGCTCGATTTCAGGCAAACCCACGCGAACCTCACCTGCTTGCAGTGAAGAACATCCTACGCTATCTAAAGCGAACCACCTCCTTAGGTCTATGGTATCCTTCAAACTCAGGCTTCTTCGTTCAAGCCTATTCTGATGCTGACCTTGGAGGATGTGGACTCGACAGAAAAAGCACAACTGGTGGCTGTCAATTCCTTGATGGGAAGTTGGTCAGCTGGCAATCCAAGAAACAAACGTGTGTGTCGTTGTCTACTGCTGAAGCGGAATACATTGCCGCTGCATCCTGCACATCCCAAGTGATTTGGATCCAGAGTCAACTTCGAGACTATGGACTCAATATGAAGAAGATCCCACTATATTGTGACTCTGAAAGTGCAATAAGGATCTGTCATAACCCAGTGCAACACTCTAAAACCAAACACATAGCACTGAGGTATCACTTCATCAAAGATCACGTGGAAGATGGAAACGTCGAAGTTCACTTCGTAAGAACCACTGATCAACTGGATGACGTCTTTACCAAAGCTCTTCCTGAAGCATCATTCAACAGAATATTGCAAGGGCTAGGTATGATGGAATCAGAGTCAGTACCTCACACTACCTCTCAACGTCAAACGTAAGAAGCGAAACCAACCGAACGTTCGGGTTCGGTTAAACCATCTGACTCGCTCATCTCTTCAAAGGTAGTCTTTCTCTGTTGTATATTACTTGTACAAGATTGTTTTTCTTTGTGTTAAAAGTATTTTCCAATTGCATGTCTAAACTCCTTGGTTTCTTAAAATTTTCCAAAACCGAAACCTACCGAAGGTTCGGGTTTGGTTTTTCAAAATTTTATGGAACCGAAACCAACCGAACGCTCGGGTTCGGTTTTTCAAAATTTTATGGAACCGAAACCAACCGAACGCTCGGGTTCGGTTTTTCAAAATTTTATGGAACCGAAACCAATCGAACGTTCGGGTTCGGTTTATCATATTTTTTTTTCCAAGTTTTTTTTAGTCGTATTTTTTCTTACTTACTTTTTCTTACTTATTTTTTTTAACTTTGTTCGTTTATGGGGATATAATTGATGACTTACTTAAGTGTCCCTAGAAGCATGCTGTTGTATGTGTCCCAAGCCTCATAAGATTTTGAATAATAGCCTTCATGACCTGGTATACACAAACCTTGTCTTCCCAATAAGGCTAACACATTTATTCTAATCGTGAGCTACCTCACTCTCTTCTCACACGAGTTAAGAGTTTCCTGCTTGGTCCTTATTTTCGCAGCAGAGGTACTATGTTTTCTTACACCATCTCCATTACATTTCTCCATTACATTCGTTTCATCAACGTAACCCTTGAGACTCTCAGAACTTACCACTGAGGTTTATGGTTACACAACATCTGTGTTTATGATCTTAGTTTCGTGTCACTACGAGCTGAGAGAAACCCAAAATTCAACACCTAATGAATTGACGGTGAACAATTTATTTGCTCAAGTAATCACCAAAGAATTGACGAATGTACCTTCATGAAATCTCAAATTTTATTTTGTGTGATTCCTATGAAATTGTTAAACACCATAACATTTCTTCCCATGGGATCCAATTTTTATTTTTTATCTGAGATTTTATATTTATCCAAGCCACTTTAAAATAAAAATTCCTACCTACTTTTCAACAGACTACACCGGTCTCACAAGTACTTTGTTCACTTTCTTTCTTATTTCACGATTAGAATAGCTGAATCAAAGCGAAAGCCACCCTTATTAAGCCTAATTAAAAGAAGTCTTTCAACATTTATTAATAAGTGTTTGATCGTAATTCAACGGGAATCCACATTAACACTTTAAGGTCTCTCTTGACCTTGAAGGAAGAGATTCGTGCCCGGGATCATCAGTTTCGTGTCATTATTGACATCACAGAAAATCCTTAAAAGAGTTGCTTTATTTCTTTTTCTTTTACACTCTTTGCACGAAAATCTTTGATTTTCCAAAATTCCGTTACTAATTATTACAGGCTGTATTATTACTTGGTGGTTAATTATGGAGCTGTGGTCAAAAACAATCCACGTGGGTATTTAATTCAAAAGATGTGGTTTAAAAGGATAAGACGAAAGGTTGCTGACTAGGCGGGCGTTAAACGGATTGAAATTCAAACGACAGTAAATAGTGGGCGCGTGTGAATTTGAAACGGCCATACTTTTACTGACAACGTGGACGCGTGTGCGAAATCCAAGCGTCATCTCTCTGGCATTTAAAGGCGCGTGTGGAATTGAAGCGATTTTCTTCTGAAACGGCGCTTGTTGGGTAGCGTGATCCTAGGAATCTGACACTCTCTCTCCTACGTGATCATCGCACAGAAGATATGAAACGATTTTTCTCTCTCCAATCCCTCACTATAAAAGGCAGTCTTCACCACCATTTACCTTTTTACTGCCTCCGGATTTTCTAAAGAGCAAATACTCCCAAAAAGCTTCACTGTTCATCATCTTCTTCTCCATACCTTCAACAATGGCAGAATCCTCTTCCGTCCATGCTACTTCACAAATCCTTCCCATTCGTCCGCAACAATGTCTGGTGATTGATCTCAACCCTATGGCGTACGACTCCTACATGTCGCCGATCATCGAGTGCCTGAAGTACTCCCAAATCGCCACCGCTCTTTCCAGGATCGAGTCTGTTCCCATGGTGGCCCTATTGCAGGTTTATGCGACTGCTTATTACGATAAAGCGGTCGACCGGGTGTTCTTCGAGATTGCTGAACACAAGACATCAGTTTCTCGACAACGTTTCTGCACAATGCTAGGGTTGGCTGTTGACCCATCAAGAATAAACCCGGAAACGATTCCGGTTGGGTATCTATATAACATGTTTTACAACATGGGGTACACGGAGGTTCTCACCTCCGTCGCTAAATTCAAGAAGTCCTGCTTGCCGCCACAATGGAACGGCATGTTCACAGTCCTCTTCAAGGGCTTGTCGGAACGGAGCTCCGGATCTGACGGGGCTAGTCGACTTTTCTTGTTGATCATGTATGCCATCTACAACGGGGTTAATCTGGACTTTGGGATGGTCCTCTGGCAACAGCTCGTCCAGAGCCTTTCTTCATCATCACGACACTTCGAGGTGTCGTTGGCCCGATTCTGGATTCTAATCACAAAGTGGGCGATGGACAAGTTTGATGTTCCCACTGCTGCGGGTGCATCGATGTCTTCCGTTGGTACATTTCATACCAAGAAGATCATCGTCTCGGATGCATTGAAATTTTCGTTTATTGGCTCCATTCCGGAGTCAATGTATGGCGACGTCCCCTCTGACAACAGGTTGATTCGGACGATCAAGGAATTCCGGCTAACTGGTCCTAGGGAACTGACACCGGATATGCTCAGGTCTATCCACGATGCAAACAAACCGGTGAACAGGGGCAAAAAGGCTGACAAAGGGAAGCAAGTGACCAAAGCTCCTAAGGGTCCTTCTCCCAAGAAGAGGAAACAGACAAATGCTGCACAGTCCCCAATGCCGAAGAGGAGGAAGACACAACCGAAGCGCAAGCTCCTTATTCCCTCTTCTTCAAGTCATTCTGAGGGCGCAAGTTCCGATTCGGATGGCTCTCAAGGAGGCGAAACCCCAGAACGAGGCAACACACCACCTCGTTCCCCTACCCCAGAAATGGAACTTCATAATTCACCAGTTCCTTCTCCTCCTCCAACCATTCTCACTTCCATTCCGGTCATAATCCCCATTACCACTATTCCACCAACCTCTTTCCCAATACCACCACCCATTTTCACAACTGCAACCGAAACACCACCAGTAACCGAAACCCCACCCGTAACCGAACCACCTCAAACCGAAACTCAACCACCAGAAACTAACCCCACACCCACTCAACCTGAACTGACCAAACCAACCACACCCCCAGCTTCACCACCTCCTCCATCTCCAGAAAATGCCTCTGATGGAGACAACTCTTACCTTGGTGGTGAACACATGAACTTTGATTCGGTCTACTATAGTCCGTTTCAGGTTCAGAGTGACGAGGAGGATGATGCTCCAGTGAAAAAGAAGCATCTAAAGGAGCTCCACGAGAAGGTTGACCGACTTCTCGCCTCATCTTCCAACCAGTAGTCCTCTCTCTCTGAAGCTGCCCTTCAGAAAATTGTTGACGCCTTCTCCAGGGCTCAACATGATTCGGTGGCCTCAGCAACTGCTGCTATTGATGCCTCAACTAGAGCCTGTGAGGCAGCGACCGAAAAAGTCGATAAACTATTCTCCGACGCTTCCATCCTGCTGCAATCGTTACAGGAAAGCGCCGACGCCACCAAGACCACTTTGGAACCGATTGTTCAGCAATTGGCCAAGTTCGTCTCAACGGAGTTGACTTTGTTCGCTACCCTTCGCCAAACCATAAGCGACGACAACTCGGCCCTTCGTGCCTCCATCGATGCGCGCCTCGCTAAGCTACAGGAGGATCTCGTAGCCGACAATTCATTGATGGACGTTCTGGCGAGCAAAACAACCGCCGTAAAGGTCAAGAGCACTCAGCTATCCAACTCTCAACAATAGCTAGAAACTCTTCGATCCGAAAGGGAGGTCATCAAGACATGTGTTTCGGATGTACACGCTGCGTTATCCAACATCCTAGAAGCACATGATCTGATTCTTAACCATTCGGTGAGGCGAACCCTTGCTGAAAAGCTTTCTCCGGCCATGGACCTTCTCAGCAAAATCGAAGGCCTACCGAGTTTCGTGTCCATTCCGAAACAAGGGGGAGATGAGAAGAACGGATCGAAACCACCTCCTTCCTCCAAAGCTACTCGCACAACCGAACCACCTCAGACTGATCAAGCTTCGGGTTCGGGTGTGAAGAACAAAGGGAAACACATAGCTGAGGAAGAAGATGAAGATGAAGATGAAGACAAGGAGACCATTGCTGACATGTTGAAGCGAAAGAACAGTCGCAATGCTGATGATGATGCCAGTCGTGTGGCGCGAGAGGCTGAAGAAGCCGAACGCAAGCAAAAGGAAGCCCACGATCTCCTTGACAGTAGGAAGACTCTCTTCCCTGCCTGGACTCGGGAGAGAATGATCAAAGATGCCATAGAAACTCCCAGCATATTATGGCTCGAGCCGGTTATCTCGTTCGACTGCAATAATACTGTCGACTCGCAGTTCGACATGCCGCTGACTCGAAAGGCGTTTATCTTCCACGCCTTCTCTAACATCTTTGAAGTCCCTCATCCGAACGCTGAGCTTGACAGGGAGCTCATTGACTCCTATCTGGCGGCTGCTCGTCCTCAATATCTTACTTGGAGCGCCCAGAAGATTGTGAACGTTCGGGTACTGAAGCCTTACAATGAAGGGAGGTTCACAAACGTTCGGTTCAAGCTCATTCGAGGATCTGCAACAACTACTCATCTTATTTCCCTGGCAGATCTACCAAACTTAAATCCTCATGATTGGATTATCCTGTATAATATCCTTTTGACTGATGAAGCCGAATATGGTCCCATTATAGACCATATCAAAAGGATGTTAGCCTGCTATATCATGGAGGTTGCCCTAATGGATCAGGAGGTCGCCACAGTCTTCAAGAAGAAACCGAAGATAGCTCCTGTGGGATCGGCCAGTGATCTCAACCAAATGCAAATGGGCAAGATCGACCCGAGACGCAACTCGGTTATGTTCACTAGAGCAGAAGGACAAAAATGTCTCTTTGCTTTAGCTAACAAACACCTTTACACCACTGCTTGTCTGGAGCATGTGTTATCAATTATCAAACGGTGTAAAGAAAATTCGGCTGATGACATCAAGTACTTCAACGACATGATCCAATGGTACATCCGGTTTAGACAGACTATACTCTCGCTCACAAAATGTCTGTTTAACACCGTGAAGAAGAAGGTACCTGCTTCAGCTGCTGGCCCAAGTAACAAGTGAAGGTCTCGCTCCAAATTGACGCAAAGGGGGAGATTGTTGGGCTGAAGATTATTTTGATGATTGCGTCTTTTGGGCTCGAAAGTTTATTTATTTTGTATTCCGGGTTGGGCCTGTCCAACCGAGAGCCCATTATGTTTAATGTAAAAGTATATGCTTGCATGCATATTAGGTTAAGGATTGATAACGATTTTAGCGATTATTCTAGAGCTTAACGATAGCATCACAGGTTTCTTTAATCGTTCTGTAACCTTCTAATCCTTTACAGTTGATGTTCTTAATCGAGCTCTTCTGAGGATTTTGTTTAATCATTCAACTCGTTTGATTCAATCTTGTCTCGTTCTAATCAATCTTCATAGATTAAAGGTTTTTTTTTAATCTCTTCATTTTACTATATAGTAGTACCCTTTAGAGTCTAATGAAGCGTTCTAAATGTGATATAATCAAGGTAGGAGTGTTAAAAAGGGTTAACTCTGTTGAGTTGAAGACTCGTTTTAAGATTGCGTCTTTTGTGCTCGGCTGTTAGTCCATTTATTTTGTACTCCGGTTTTGGGCCTGTCCAACCGTGAACTTCCTAGGTTTACTATATAAAGATATGCTTGCATGCATATTAGGTTAACGATCATTACGATAGGATTACAAATTTCTTTATCGTTCTTGTAAACCTCCAACCCTCTACAGTTGATGTTCTTAATCGAGCTCTTCTGAGGGTTTATTTTTAATCATTCGACTCGTTTGATTCATCCTTGAGTTGTTCTTTATTTTGCGTTCATTCTTGCTGTTTAATATTTATTTACCTGTTTAAGATCTAATCAATCTTCCAGATTAAGTTTTAATCTCATCAATTGGTATCAGAGCAGGAGGCTGTGTAATCGATACACTTCTTTTCTGTGAAAAGGTTTCAATTAGGGTTTTTCCGCAATTACTGATATTTATTGAGCCGTCATCTCATTATTGACGTATCTTGATATTTATTGTTTTTCCCTAATCTGATTTATTACAAGTCTGATCTTTAAACAGGTTATTTGATCATTATGGACGAGACGCAATCGAATCCCATTAATATTTCTAACAGCATTGGTTCAACCACGAAGATTCCCATTCTATATACCCATGATTATGAAGTCTGGGCGCATCACTTCGAAGACTATGTTATAGGATCTGAGGATAATTGTCACACCCCAAAACCAAGAACGGCGGAAACGTTCTGGGGCGGAGGACGTCATGTATAGTATCACAACACAGTAAATGTAAATAAGCAAACAACATCATCCAATTGCATTAAATAAATAATTTTAATACAAGTGTGTTTTGTACAGTTATAGACACCAAAATAATGAAACACAAAATAATATGAGATGAGTCTTGAATGCACTCCATCTTCTCAAAAGCTGGCCTCTGTACCTGTCTACTGATGACCTGAGAATACAAGTTATTTTGAAAGAGTTTATCAGCATTAAGCTGGTGAGTTCATAAGTATTTTAGTGTCAATGTTTCTTGTAAAATCGTTTGAACCTGTCTCAATGTATAAGTTTGTAAAAATGTAAGCAAATGTTTGAAAGTGTTTGTAAAAGTTTGAATCCCTCAGAAAATCCTATATTTTCTATAAAAGTAACCTTCTACCAAGGCTAAACTGTTTTGTGACCTGTCTGTTGTAAAAGTGTGTAATTACCCAAATAGAACTATCATTTGTTAAAGTATAGTTTGTACATTAATGCTTAAGTGATGTTATCACTAAAATATGTAATGGGTAAATCATTGTAGTGTTGTAGCTTTGTATATTAAGACTACTGCTGTACTAGTTATTACTACCTTAAACCGGATTTATATTAAGGTATATTGTGATTAATTGCACCATGCTATCGACTGGTAACAACGACATAATGAATGGTCGTAATAAAGTAATGACGTTTGGCACCCGCAGACCTGCAGGTCCGGCTGTAGCTAGCAGCAAGGTGTAGGATAGTCAATCCAGTATAGATCTATACGCAAACTCACGCCCTTTCTCCAAGAGGATTCAGGCTACAACTCGGGACATGACATTTAAGGCATGCACCGATACAGTGGATCACAATTGATATCGTATTCATATATATGTAATGTTTCTCGTATATCTGTATATGTATTGTTTCTAGTATATCTGTATATGTATTGTTTCTCGTATATCTGTATATGTATTGTTTCTCGTATCTCTGTATATGTATTGTTTCTAGTATATCTGTATATGTATTGTTTCTCGTATATCTGTATATGTATGATCCTGTGTTACCCCGATGGTAACTAACTAATGATGTACTGATAAGTACGGATATGGAAGTACTTTTATGTCTATACATGTATATATGATATATAAGTAATATGGAAACGACCTTCGGATGGTCACCCGAAATCCCACCAGACCACATCCAAATCGAGAAAAAGGAAATAGGGCGGATGGCATTCCTAAGCCTTTTGAACATTATTTATATATCTAAACATATATGGGCATGCAATTGTATATATATAAGCATAAGTAAGTTTTCATAAAACATTTGAAGCATAAATATAATTTCAAGGGAAGATTGATTTGATGTCGATCTATGAAACATTTTGAAGGCATAAGTTGATAAAACAGTTTAAGTATAAGAAGCATTTGTTTGAATCACAGTCTATAAGTAAGTTTGGATAGTAAAACAATTTGTAAAACATTTCAATAGTAAAGTAGTTTGAAAAACAGTTTGAACAGTGGTGAAAATCGTTGTTTTCCTAGTTATTAATCATATGTGATTAAACACAATCACATGTGGTTAAAGCAATAACTTATAAGTATTTGACTTGTATTCCCCCCCATAAAGTGTTATAAAACATTTAAAATCATTTCAAAGGTTGATTCAAGGGGTATGAACTCACTTGTGGTGAGTCGTTTGAATTGCAGTGTCGGCTACCGTGCTAGGTGGCAAACGGAGACTGGTTTACACGCACGAGCCTAGTTATCATATAATAAGCTTATATATAACTAATTAGACAAATAATAACTTAATAAATAAGTTAATACACATAGGAAACATTTAAACACTTTTATGAGTGTTTATGGTCCAAACGGTTGCATCTAAGTTGCTACGGGACAAGGCAAAAGGGTTTGAAACATCAAATAGCCTTGTATAGGAGTTCACCACCCAACAAACCCCACACCTTGGAGTTTATGGCCGTAAACTCATGGGTTTATGGCCGTGAACTCCTCAAAGGGTGGTTTTGGGTGTTTTGTGGTGTTATCTTGCTTCTAGAACACTCCTAGCTTTGTTGGAATAACACATGAAGTAGTTTAAGGCTCTAGAACACTCCATATGGAGTTTACGGCCTAAAGTCCATTCACCCTAGAGTTTACGGCCGTAAACTCCTATGGGGTGATGGCTTTTAATTGATTTAAGGCACTTAAACATCAAGGATGGCTTCCATGAATTTATCTAAGGCTTATGGGGACAAGAGGCACACTTTAGTGCCTTCACTTGGAGTTTACGGCCCAAGATATGTTCCTTGGCCGTAAACTCCTTTCAAGGAGTGGTTTTTATGTGTTCTAGTCTCCATTCTAGTCCCAAGGGTTCAAGGTAAATTGTCTTAAGGCTTAAGGGTTGCTTGGAATGATTTTTACCCTACAAAAAGGGGTTTACGGCCCAAGAGGAGTTCTTGGCCGTAAACTCCTACTAACTTTTGATTTTGATGAGTTTTTGTTGTTCTAAAGAAGCACAAGTACTAGTAGTTAAAGGTCTTAAGCATTTGGGGAAGTTTTAGGGCACTTAATTCCTTGAAAAGGGGTTTACGGCCCAAGGAAGTTCCTTGGCCGTAAACTCCTAGAACTTGTGTTTCTTGGAAGCTTTTTGGTCTATAAAGATCATACCCTAACTCCTAAACAAGTTGTCTAACATGGGGATGGGTATAGAAAGCATTAAAGTTCCATTTTGGAGTTTACTCCCCAAGAACGTTCTTGGGCGGTAAACTCCCGGATCTTGGAATCTAAACATGTAATTTGTGTTAATAAGCATTTAACAAGTATTGAAACACATTTAGAAAAGTAAACTCACAATATGGGATGAAAACCCGAAGATCCGTCAGAGAGAATATGGCTTTTCTCTAATTGGAATTGTGAATAATGAATTAATTCAATTCAGAAAACTATTTATAGTCCTGGAATATTTTGGCAGAAAATATTTTTATTCCTGATATTGGACTGTAACATTATGAAACTTGAAATGCCCAAATTTCACAAAACCAGGAGTATCCACTCTCCTGATATCATCTAAAACATAAACCCTAATGTACACAAACTTGTTCGGAAAAGCTTGAAAATCACTGAAACTGAACTAGCTTCTATTGAATAGATGAGGTTCGTATAAATGGAAATTTCGGGTTGTCACATCATCCCCCCGTTAGAGGGAATTTCGTCCCGAAATTAGAATTTAAGCAAATAAAAGTTACAAACAATTAAGCGAAAAGATGAGGGTATTTCAACTTCATCTGATCCTCGCGTTCCTAAGTGAATTCCGGTCCTCGCTTGACGTTCCAGCGAACCTTCACGATAGGGATACGGCTTTGTTTCGTCTGCTTGACCTCACGGTCCATGACCTCTACAGGTTCTTCCACGAAGTTGAGGCTCTCGTTGATCTCGATCTCGTCGAGTGGGATTACGAGAGTCTCGTCGGACAGACACTTTTTCAAGTTAGATACGTGGAATGTAGAATGTACGTTACGCAATGTGTCAGGTAGATCAAGTTTGTAAGCTACGGGGCCGACTCTGGCAAGAATCTCGAAAGGCCCTATGTACCTCGGATTAAGCTTCCCACGCTTGCCGAAGCGTATCAAGCCTTTCCAGGGTGAGACTTTGAGAAGGACTCGGTCTCCCACCTGAAATTCCAAAGGTTTTCTTTGTTTATTGGCGTAGCTCTTCTGTCGGTCTCTAGAGGCTTTCAATCGTTCACGGATCTGAACGATTTTCTCTGTCGTTTCCCGAATGATTTCCGGACCAGTGAGAGTACTGTCGGAAGCTTGCCCTCTTGCTAATTGGGTATCACCAACCTCAGCCCAACACAGAGGGGATCTGCACTTGCGGCCGTAGAGAGCTTCGAATGGAGCAGCCTTGATGCTCGTGTGATAACTGTTATTATAGGAAAATTCGACAAGGGGTAAATGAGTATCCCATGCTTTCCCAAAATCAATCACACAGGCTCGGAACATATCTTCCGGTGTTTGGATGGTTCCCTCACTCTGTCCGTCGGTCTGTGGATGGCAGGCTGTGCTCATGTCCAGCCTTGTTCCTAGGGAATGTTGTAGGGATTGCCAAAACCTTGAGGTGAACCTACTATCTCTATCGGAGATAATGGAAATAGGTACACCATGCAACCGTACAATTTCCCTGGTGTATGTTCTTGTAAGTTTCTCCATCTTGTCGGTTTCTTTGATAGGCAGGAAGTGTGCAGACTTGGTCAATCTATCAACGATGACCCATATGGTGTCAAGTCCACCCTTCGTCTTGGGCAACTTGGTTATGAAATCCATAGTGATCCGCTCCCACTTCTATTCCGGGATCTCTGGTTGTTGCAGTAAACCAGAGGGCTTCTGGTACTCGACCTTAACCTTCGCGCAAGTAAGGCATTTACTCACGAAGGTAGCAATCTCTGCTTTCATATTAGGCCAACAGTAAAGTTTTTTAAGATCTAGATACATCTTATCTGAACCTGGGTGGACGGAATACCAAGTGTTGTGCGCGTCGGTCATGACCAAGTCTCGGAAACCACCGTGTTTCGGTGTCCAGATCCGGTTCATGAAATATAAAGCTCCGTCACCCTTGGCTTCGAAGTTCTTGTCCATTCCCCTAAGGGATTCACTCGACACATTTTCAGGTTTCATGGCCTCAAGTTGAGCCGCCTGAATTTGCTTAGTCAGATGTGAATGGATGGTTATGGATAACGACTTGACTTTGCGACCAAAATATTCTTTCCGACTTAGGGCGTCTGCTACTACGTTGGCTTTACCCGGATGATAACGAATATCGCATTCGTAGTCACTGAGTAGCTCGACCCACCGTCGTTGTCTCATGTTGAGCTCCTTCTGATCGAAAATGTGTTGTAAACTCTTGTGGTCAGTAAAAATAGTGCTCTTCGTTCCATACATGTAATGTCTCCAGATCTTCAGAGCAAACACTACTGCTCCTAGTTCAAGATCGTGGGTTGTATAGTTAACCTCGTGTGTCTTTAACTGTCTCGAGGCGTAGGCTATGACCTTACCTCGCTACATCAGAACACATCCGAGCCCTTGATTGGATGCATCGCAATGGAGTACGAAGTCTTCTATTCCTTCTGGAAGGGATAGTATTGGTGCGGTGCACAAGGCTCGTTTGAGCGTTTGGAACGCTCTTTCTTGCTTCTCTTCCCAGTCAAAGGCCACGCCTTTCTGGGTCAGGGTCGTAAGAGGCTTCGCTATTCGGGAGAAGTTCTGAATGAATCTGCGGTAGTAGCCAGCGAGACCTAGAAATTTACGAATTTCTATAGGCGTCTTTGGTGCTGACCAGTTCTCAATGTCTTTTATTTTGGATGGGTCCACGTGGATTCCCTCTTTGCTTACCACGTGTCCTAAGAATTCGACTCTTCGGATCAAAAATTCACATTTCGAGAACTTCGCATAAAGTTTCTCTTTCCGTAGTGTCTCTAGAAATTGTCGTAGGTGGTCACCATGCTCTTTCTCACTTCGAGAGTAGATCAGGATGTCGTCAATGAAAACGATGACGAACTGATCTAAGTAAGGTCGGCATACTCTATTCATCAGATCCATGAAGACTGTGGGCGCATTGGTCAATCCGAATGGCATCACCACGAACTCGTAGTGTCCGTAACGAGTTTGGAAGGCTGTCTTTGGCACATCCTCCTCGAGCACTCGTAACTGGTGATATCCGGATCTCAGATCAATCTTGGAAAAATAGTTCGCCCCTTCCAGTTGGTCGAATAGATCGTCTATGCGTGGCAGAGGGTAACGATTCTTGATCGTCAATTTGTTGAGTTCTCTGTAGTCAATACACATACGGAATGATCCGTCTTTCTTCTTAACGAACAAGACCGGTGCTCCCCAAGGTGAGAAACTTGGTCTTATAAAGCCCTTGCTGAGCAGTTCGTTAAGTTGACCAGAGAGTTCTTGCATCTCGGCTGGTGCTAAACGGTAGGGCGACTTGACTACTGGGGTAGCTCCTGGGACTAAGTCGATTGTGAACTCGACTTGTCGTTGTGGAGGTAACCCGGGTAGTTCTTCTGGGAAAATGTCAGGGAAGTCGCTCACTACTGGGAGGTTCTTTAGTTCTTTCGTTTCTAGGTTTGTGTCGACGACGTGAGCAAGGAATGCGTGATATTCTTTGCGCAGATATTTCTGTGCTTGAATACTAGATATAATGCGAAGACTCGCACCAGGTTTGTCGCCGTAGACTATAAGGGTTTCGTTAGACGGGAGGTTTAGTCGGACTGCTTTCTCGTCGCACATGATGTCGGCGCGATGAAGACTTAACCAATCCATGCCGATAATAATGTCGAAACTTTTTATTGAGACCGGCATAAGGTCGATTGGGAATGAATGGTTATCTAAGGTTAGAAGACAACCTAAGTATATGCTATTAGTACTTTCAGTTTTCCCATTGGCCATTTCTACTGTGAATTGTTCATTAAGTGCATGTGGTTGTTGCTTAAGCATGCGAGCAAATTTGTGGTTTACGAAGCTTCGCTCCGCTCCACTATCGAACAGAATGCATGCATAGGAGTTATCAAGGAGGAACGTACCAGTCACCACTGTCGGGTCAGCAACTGCTTCCCCGTGGCCTATTGCTAGTACCCTCCCTGCTCCTCCCGTATTCCTCGCCTTAGGGCAGTCCCTCTTAAAGTGGCCTATTTCGCCACATCCATAGCAAGTTGGGCTCGCGCCTGAGCCAGGAACTTGGGAGATCAGTTGCGCCGGGAACTTATAGAATCGGACGGTGTGTCCTTTTCTGTGACAGTTAGAACACTGCATTTCACGGCAGGCGCCGTTATGGTGGAAGTTACATTTGTTGCACTTCGGCAAACTTCCAGCGTACTGTTTCCCCAGAGCAGTAACAGCAGTAGCGGCTACCGCAGCATGTACTGCTACGATTTGCTGTTTCTTTGAAGCACGCTGCTTCTTCTTCTCGTCCCAGAACTTCCGCTTGTTGCCAGCGGGTTTAGAGGGTTCTGGGATGGCTAGGGTGGTTGTAGTTGCAGGGGTCTTGACTCCATGGTCAATAAGTCTTTGTGCCAATCGCTTGGCACTGTCGAAGGTAGCAGGGTTGGATGCTAAGACGTTCCCCTGGTACGGAGGCACTAGCCCCCATACATACCGCTCAATCTTTTTCCTTTCAGTGGGAACCATGTTGGGGCATAGGGCCACCAGTTCGCTAAAGCGGGCAGTGTAAGCGATCACGTTGGTGCCCTTCATGGTCAGGTTCCAGAGTTCATGTTCTAACTTCTGGACTTTGCCCCTCGGGCAGTATTCCTCCGTCATGAGGTCCTTCATCGTTTCCCAGCCCATGCTGTTAGCCACAACGAGTGTCAGGGCTTTGACGTGGCCGTTCCACCACGTTAGGGCTTTATCCTCGAAGGTGCACGCGACATATTTCACTTTAAATGCAGCAGGGCACGAACAGATTTTGAAGACTGATTCAGTCTTCTCGAACCATTGCGAGAGAGCAATGACTCCGCCGGTGCCATAGAAAGGCTTCGGCTTGCAGTTTGTGAAATCCTTGTAAGAGCACTCCCTGGAGCGCACCGGGATTTCAACTGGGATAGATTCAACAGGGGTTCCACCTCTGCTAGCATCCGATGAGTGATACTGAGCCATGGCAGTTGCCACTGCTGCAGCTACGGCAGCATTCAGAGCTACAGTATCGATGACTACAGGTGGTGGAGGCGGTGGAGGTACAGGATTATTCCGATTCCTGGGAGACTTGCGAGGAGGCATCCTTCAGCTATAAGTTTATAAAAACAAGAAGGATGATAAGAATCAATTTGTAAGCAACGTGAGAGTGACCCATGGACTAATTACCCATAGCCCAACAGTTGAATGAGTGTTTGAAATCACAATAAGAAATATTAGTAGGAATACATAAGTGTACAAAATTTTCCCACAGATTAGATAGATTTCAATAGTACGGGTATTACTGATGTAATAAGTTCAAGGAAAAATCGACCTAACAGTAGGTCTTACATCATACCATAAGGACAATACTGACAGTCCTAGATTCCTAATTAGAGTATCGAAAGTTAGGAATATTTTACAGACAAGTGCCACTTAGAGCACATAAGTTCAAGGCTATCCCTAAATCAAAAGACAAAGATGTACTAGACATCATCTAATGGCGATGGGAGTTCCTCGGGCGAGCCCTGAGGTCGGACACTTGGCGAGACACCTCTTGAAGGTGTCGGTCCTGAGCTCTCTGACGAGCTCGAAGTTCTAAGACTTCAGCACGGGAGGCAGCTAGCTGTTGCTGCAGAGTTTCGTTGGTTCTCCGGGTCCGTTCCATGTCTCCTTCAAGACGGCGAATGCGGACGGTGTTGACACCTGAGTTGGCATCAACCTCCATGACCCGGTCGATGGCTGCTCGACCTTGCTCGACATTACGAGCTATTCTGCGGGTGATTACCGGCAGAGCTCTGTCAGCAGAGCCACCATCGCTAACATTGTAAAAGGTTCGGTCCCCAAAGTATGGTAAGGGCTGACCCTGCTCATCACTCCAGCGATTTAAGTCGTTTGCCCACATAGGAGTAGGCCCTGGAAACGCTGGTCGAGGGTTGTTGTTCGGGGCTTGACCTACAAGCGGTAGGTTGTTGACTTCGGGCTCGGAGTCGGATCCATCTGAAAAGCCTTCTGCGAGGTGATCATCCAAAGGGATTGGATGCTCATCTTCAGGCTCCTCATCGATCCACCCGGCATTGCCTTCATTGGGAAAGTACGGGTCGCCATGATGGAATCCAGCCATTTAGATCTACGCGAGAAGAGAGGTATAAGAATATAGTATATGTGTAACTAGTAGCACAAAATACACCGATAGTATTTTAAGTTTAAGTTCTACTGATCTTCTTGTGGTATTGTTGGTAAGTTTTTAGACTTGTTAACATATCACAACCATTCTAGGGCATATGCTAATCACTCCTAAGGCCAGCATAGTTGATCAGGCTATGCCATTCCCAGGACTGACCATACATCCCCGAGCTCACTCGTGATATTCAACAATCATAATACTTTTGTTCTTGTCATTGTGACACTGATTTTAGTATGAATGCAGACTAGTATACTTAATTAAATCTTTTATTATTTAAAGTATAGACTCTTGGTCAGAGTGTTTTAGTCCCTTTTGGGTTTATAGATTAGTATATCTTTTATGGGTTGATATACTTGATTCACTATAAACAATGCTCTGATACCAATCTGTCACACCCCAAAACCAAGAACGGCGGAAACGTTCTGGGGCGGAGGACGTCATGTATAGTATCACAACACAGTAAATGTAAATAAGCAAACAACATCATCAAATTGCATTAAATAAATAATTTTAATACAAGTGTGTTCTGTACAGTTATAGACACCAAAATAATGAAACACAAAATAATATAAGATGAGTCTTGAATGCACTCCATCTTCTCAAAAGCTGGCCTCTGTACCTGTCTACTGATGACCTGAGAATACAAGTTATTTTGAAAGAGTTTATCAGCATTAAGCTGGTGAGTTCATAAGTATTTTAGTGTCAATGTTTCTTGTAAAAACGTTTGAACCTGTCTCAATGTATAAGTTTGTAAAAATGTAAGCAAATGTTTGAAAGTGTTTGTAAAAGTTTGAATCCCTCAGAAAATCCTATATTTTCTATAAAAGTAACCTTCTACCAAGGCTAAACTGTTTTGTGAACCTATCTGTTGTAAAAGTGTGTAATTACCCAAATAGAACTATCATTTGTTAAAATATAGTTTGTACATTAATGCTTAAGTGATGTTATCACTAAAATATGTAATGGGTAAATCATTGTAGTGCTGTAGCTTTGTATATTAAGACTACTGCTGTACTAGTTATTACTACCTTAAACCGGATTTATATTAAGGTATATTGTGATTAATTGCACCATGCTATCGACTGGTAACAACGACATAATGAATGGTCGTAATAAAGTAATGACGTTTGGCACCCGCAGACCTGCAGGTCCGGCTGTAGCTAGCAGCAAGGTGTAGGATAGTCAATCCAATATAGATCTATACGCAAACTCACGCCCTCCCTCCAAGAGGATTCTGGCTACAACTCGGGACATGACATTTAAGGCATGCACCGATACAGTGGATCACAATTGATATCGTATTCATGTATATGTAATGTTTCTCGTATATCTGTATATGTATTGTTTCTAGTATATCTGTATATGTATTGTTTCTCGTATATCTGTATATGTATTGTTTCTCGTATCTCTGTATATGTATTGTTTCTAGTATATCTGTATATGTATTTTTTCTCGTATATCTGTATATGTATGATCCTGTGTTACCCCGATGGTAACTAACTAATGATGTACTGATAAGTATGAATATGGAAGTACTTTTATGTCTATACGTGTATATATGATATATAAGTAATATGGAAACGACCTTCGGATGGTCACCCGAAATCCCACCAGACCACATCCAAATCGAGAAAAAGGAAATAGGGCGGATGGCATTCCTAAGCCTTTTGAACATTATTTATATATCTATACATATATGGGCATGCAATTGTATATATAAAAGCATAAGTAAGTTTTCATAAAACATTTGAAGCATAAATATAATTTCAAGGGAAGATTGATTTGATGTCGATCTATGAAACATTTTGAAGGCATATGTTGATAAAACAGTTGAAGTATAAGAAGCATTTGTTTGAATCACAGTCTATAAGTAAGTTTGGATAGTAAAACAGTTTGTAAAACATTTCAATAGTAAAGTAGTTTGAAAAACAGTTTGAACAGTGGTGAAAATCGTTGTTTTCCTAGTTATTAATCACATGTGATTAAACACAATCACATGTGGTTGAAGCAATAACTTATAAGTATTTGACTTGTATTCCCCCCCATAAAGTGTTATAAAACATTTAAAATCATTTCAAAGGTTGATTCAAGGGGTATGAACTCACTTGTGGTGAGTCGTTTGAATTGTAGTGTCGGCTACCGTGCTAGGTGGCAAACGGAGACAGGTTTACACGCACGAGCCTAGCTATCATATAATAAGCATATATATAACTAATTAGACAAATAATAACTTAATAAATAAGTTAATACACATAGGAAACATTTAAACACTTTTATGAGTGTTTATGGTCCAAACGGTTGCATCTAAGTTGCTACGGGACAAGGCAAAAGGGTTTGAAACATCAAATAGCCTTGTATAGGAGTTCACCACCCAACAAACCCCACACCTTGGAGTTTACGGCCGTAAACTCATGGGTTTATGGCCGTGAACTCCTCAAAGGGTGGTTTTGGGTGTTTTGTGGTGTTATCTTGCTTCTAGAACACTCCTAGCTTTGTTGGAATAACACATGAAGTAGTTTAAGGCTCTAGAACACTCCATATGGAGTTTACGGCCTAAAGTCCATTCACCCTAGAGTTTACGGCCGTAAACTCCTATGGGGTGATGGCTTTTAATTGATTTAAGGCACTTAAACATCAAGGATGGCTTCCATGAATTTATCTAAGGCTTATGGGGACAAGAGGTACACTTTAGTGCCTTCACTTGGAGTTTACGGCCCAAGATATGTTCCTTGGCCATAAACTCCTTTCAAGGAGTGGTTTTTATGTGTTCTACTCTCCATTCTAGTCCCAAGGGTTCAAGGTAAATTGTCTTAAGGCTTAAGGGTTGCTTGGAATGATTTTTATCCTACAAAAAGGGGTTTACGGCCCAAGAGGAGTTCTTGGCCGTAAACTCCTACTAACTTGTGATTTTGATGAGTTTTTGTTGTTCTAAAGAAGCACAAGTACTAGTAGTTAAAGTCCTTAAGCATTTGGGGAAGTTTTAGGGCACTTAATCCCTTGAAAAGGGGTTTACGGCCCAAGGAAGTTCCTTGGCCGTAAACTCCTAGAACTTGTGTTTCTTGGAAGCTTTTTGGCCTATAAAGATCATACCCTAACTCCTAAACAAGTTGTCCAACATGGGGATGGGTATAGAAAGCATTAAAGTTCCATTTTGGAGTTTACTCCCCAAGAACGTTCTTGGGCGGTAAACTCCCGGATCTTGGAATCTAAACATGTAATTTGTGTTAATAAGCATCTAACAATTATTGAAACACATTTAGAAAAGTAAACTCACAATATGGGATGAAAACCCGAAGATCCGTCAGAGAGAATATGGCTTTTCTCTAATTGGAATTGTGAATAATGAATTAATTCAATTTAGAAAACTATTTATAGTCCTGGAATATTTTGGCAGAAAATATTTTTATTCCTGATATTGGACTGTAACATTATGAAACTTGAAATGCCCAAATTTCACAAAACCAGGAGTATCCACTCTCCTGATATCATCTAAAACATAAACCCTAATGTACACAAACTTGTTCGGAAAAGCTTGAAAATCACTGAAACTGAACTAGCTTCTATTGAATAGATGAGGTTCGTACAAATGGAAATTTCGGGTTGTCACAATAATGGATACCTCATATGGGAAGCAATAATCAATGGACCGTTTTCTCACTCTGCAACGTCCAGGATTATCAAAACTCAAAAGGAGTACAATGATCTGCCGAAGGATGTTAAAGATATTGCGCAAGATGAAAAGGATAAATTCCAGTGCAATATCAAGGCATTAAGATTGATCAGATTCGCCCTTCAGTCCAACACTTTCAGGTTGGTAAGCTCATGCACGACAGCAAAGGAAGTTTGGGATAGACTTCGTGAACTGTACTCTACAGACGAGGATCTTGAACATTCTATCCAAACCTTGCTCTTATCTGAGTTTGGAGAATTCAGGCAAGGAGCCGAAGAAACTGTGACCCAGACGTTCGATCGCTTCAATCATCTTCTCAGCAAGATGAGCAAACATGACATCGAAAGGAAGCCTATCGAGCAGAAGGTTACGTTCTTAAATGGTCTAAGGTCAGAATGGAGAGCAGTGGTGTCTACAGTTAAAGCCCATGAGCAGTTTAAATCATATTCTTTGGCGAAACTTGTGGGTATTCTCAAGTCCCAGGAGAAGATTGTGCTGCAGGAAAAGAACGTTGTTTCAAGCCTAGGTTCATTGGCCCTCCTGTCAAAAAGTAAAGCTGTGATGGAGGAAGAAGACCTCAACTTGGAGGAGTATGACCTTCACGTCTGAGGATTATGCTATGATGGTGTTTAACCCCAAGAGGTTCATTAAGAAGATATTCCCCAACAACAAAAACCGAAACTGGCAGGGGAGTTATAGTTCAGAATAGGTTAACAATGAACCGAAGGTTGAAGAGCCCAAGAAGGAACCGAAGGCAGATGGTGATTCTGGAGTAAGCTGTTACTACTGTGGTGGGAAGAACCACTATGCTAAGGATTGTGTCCTCAAAAAGATGGCTGAAAAAGATGAGGAAAAGGATGAGGAAGCTTTGCTGCAGAAAAAGCTTGATGAGATGAGGAAGAAGAAATCTACCGCTAACCCTTCCGTGAATGCTCTAATTGTCCAGGGTTCGGTTGCTGATGACGAGTTCGGTGGAGTAGAAGTTTGGTCAACCGACTCAGAAGACGATGAAGTGAGGAAGCCTTCTGATGGAAAGGCTTGTGTGGCAAAAGAGGAGAGCAGTGGAGGAAGGTGCTTCATGGTGCCCGATGTATCTCAAATGAGGGGATACAACACAGATGGTGGAAGCAATGAACCGATGGAACAGCAGGATATGTGCTTTACGGCCAAACCGCTCAGCGTGCAGTTCAATGAGCTCGATGAACTGATCAAGAAGGTACAATCGGTTTTTGTTTCATTTAAAGTACCACAATCCTCATATGAAAAAGAACTAAAAAATGTTAATTCACGAATTTCTCATCTAGATAGTAGTTTAACTCAAACTCGAGTCACCAATTCTAACCTAACTGATCAATTGAGCAGGGCGTCTTCGAAGAGTGAGGAGCGGCGCATGTGGATCGAGTTGAAGGAGTCTGAATTATTTAAAATAAAAGATGAAAACATTTATTTACAAAGAGACAATTTAAAGTTGTTAAACAGTGTAATGTTTTTTGTTTGATTGCAAAACGTCTTTATACTAATATTACTCAGCATCACTTGGACTGTGAAATAGGCCAAAAGATTCATCGCATGATTTTGCCCTTCCTTGAGTTTAAGGAGGATGAAATTGATGCCGAAGCTTATAATTGTGAGAGTGTGATATCATCTGATGATGTTAATTCGACCTATATGTATGGACTGGACAAAATAGAATCCTTCATTAAATCCAAGGACCATAAGGACATGCTTAAAAACCTTTTGGATGAAAATGATAGACTTAAACTAAGAACCGAAACCATACAAAAATTTGACTCTTTAAACGCCAACTTGAGCTCAGAAAACAAAATTGATGTTGAAAATGCATCTGAGCTTGATGAGGATGACAACATGAGTGAAATTTTTGTAGAGGACACGGTTGGCTGCTCAGAATTTGTAAAAAACGAACCTGAAAACCACAAGAATCTAATTTCTGAAAATTCAGTGGAGTTCGCTCGATTGTCCCAACAAAAGTCCCCGATCTTAGCAGAGAAAGCGGTTGTATATCAAAAGGTCAGGGCCACTCCAAATCAAGTGTACAAGGTCACTGGAGTAACCGAACATCAGACTGCTGAACTCACAGCAATTGTAAACGAAGACAATGCTGTTGGCTGCGATGAGTTCTTCTGGTCCGCTCCAATCGATAATGCAGATGAAACAGTTGGCTTGTCAGAAAGGACTTCATGGATTAGTAAAGGTAGATACATACCAGAACCCTTGAACAAGCCAGATAATTTCGATGTGCCAAGTACTAGTGGTACGAAAGACATTCCTCAAGAGAATGGAAGTTCGGCAAAAGAAGACATTCCCTCTAGTTCCTCAGTTCAAAGTGAAACTCCCACAGTTCAAAGTGAACCAGCCAAGGAGAAACCGAAAATGAAAGCCAATATCCATCATCAACCAAAACAGATGAGGAATAAGAAGCGTGAAAGGAACCAGAGATACAGGAAGAATCTCTCTGAAAGGAAACAATTCTGGCAATCCCATAATGCATATTTCTCACATCAAGACAAGAATATGAAGTTTGAGAACAATCCTGTTAAAAAGCATGAGAGCCACAACAACTGAAAGCCAAGGTTCGGTTCGGAAGAGAATACCAACCGAAAGCAAAGGTTCGGTTCTGAGGATGACTCCAACCGAAAGCATAGGTTCGGTTCAGAGAACTACTCCAACCGAAAGCAAAGGATCGGTTATGAAGTCAAAAGAAATCAAAACCCTAAGGTCAATCCCATCAATGATGAAAAGCAAAAGGGTCACCTAGAGTCTCCAGCCAAGAAGTCATCTCAATCTAAGCCCACTCCTTCTCACTCATCTAATTCTTCTACTTCTTCCAATTCATCTCCATCTCACTCAAAAGCTCATTCCGTTCGTTCTCAAAAATCTCATTTGTCAGCTGAACAAAAAGGCAAACAGAAGATTAATGCATCCAATCCAGAGTCTAAACCGAACGCACCTAATCCTAATAAAATAAAAGTCTTTACCATCAAAAAGAAAGATGAAATAACACTTATAAAACGAACATATCTTGTTGACATCTCTCTTACTATTCCTGTTCCTATGAAAAGCTCACGTGGACCCAAGAAACTTTGGGTTCCTAAATCTGCTTAATTTTTGCAGGTTATAAGTGACGAGCAGTTCGACGAAGAATGGTACATCGATAGTGGCTGCTCGCGTCACATGACAGGGAGGAAAGAAGAGCTCAGGGAATACAGGTCTCTTTCAAATGGTGGCAACGTCAAGTTTGGAAACAACTCTTTCGGCACCATAAAGGGATACATAATGATAACTAATGGTGATTTTACTATAAGGAAGGTGGCATATGTGGAAGGACTACAACACAACGTCATTAGTGTATCTCAGCTTGTTGGAGGTACATGTCTCAAAGTCTCATTCGACGATGAAGGTTCTGAAATTACTGAGAAGAAGACGAAGAAAGTAATTCTCAAATCTGAACGTAAGGGTGAAATGTTTCCTCTAAACCTCAAACCCATCAAAGGAAACCCAACTATATGCTTGTTATCAAAAGCGCAATCTGACGAAAGCTGGTTGTGGCACCGAAGACTCTCTCATCTCAACTTTAAAGATATCAACAAACTTGTCACTTGAGGTCATGTTCGAGGCCTTCCATTGCTCAAGTTCGACAGAGATCATTTGTGTGCTGCATGCGAAATGGGGAAGCAGAGTCGTCAAAGTCATCCATCTATAATTAACACAAAAGTTGTTGAATCACTCGAATTACTTCATATTGATTTGTGTGGTCCATCTTCTATCGAAAGCATCGGTGGTAGCAAGTATATTCTTGTTATTGTTGATGACTTTTCACGATTTACATGGGTGTTCTTTCTAAAGCTCAAATCTGAAGCGACTCATAAGCTGAAAATGTTCATCAAGTAGATTGAAGTACAGCTCAAGAAGGTCGTTCGCAACATCAGAAGCGACAATGGTCTGGAATTCAAGAACAGGGAATTTGAAGAATTTCTAGCAGAAAAGGGAATAAGTCACAACTTCTCAGCTCCCTACACACCTCAACAGGACGGAATTGTCAAAAGACGAAACCGATCTTTGTGTGAAGCTGCCCGAACTATGCTAAGTTTCGCTTCCTTACCTCTTTATTTTTGGGCTGATGCAATTTCTGCTGCTTGTTTTACACGGAACAGGTCCTATCTCAACAAGCGATTCACGCTCACACCATACGAGATTCTCAACAACAGAAAGCCCAATGTGAAATTTTTCCATGTGTTCGGCTCACGGTGTTTCATCTTTAACTCTAAAGAACACCGCAACAAGTTCGATGTCAAAGCCGACGAGGGAATCTTTCTGGGCTACTCTCTCACTTCCAAAGCATACAGAGTCCTAAACAAGCGTTCGGGAAAAAATGAAGATACCTATTACGTGACTTTCGATGATAGCTATGTCAAAAAGCTACAGGCCAAAGAAGACACAGCTAGGGAAATCTTTCCTCAAACTGGCCAAGTCACAGTCTCGATCGCTAATCTATACGAGAAATTTATGGAGCTCTTTGACGAACCAGAGAAAGCTACTCTCTCAGAAGCAGGCGCAGCAGACAACAAGGTAAACCATATGAAACAAATTGTCGAAGAAGCTTCCAGGAGAATGAACGAAGGAGGATCGAATTCTGATGAACCTCCATCCAACGATGCTTCAGTCGAGGGGGAGCCAAGCTCACATGTTGAGGGGGAGCCAAGCTCTACAACTGCTACCGAAAGTGCTTCACCAACCGAAGGTGCATCAACGCCTGAATACCAAGCACCACAAGAAACCTCTGGACCTCAAGTTTCTCCTAACATTCCAGAAACCCAAAATTCAACACCAAATCTGAATTGACGGTGAACAATAAATTTGCTCAAGTTTTCACCAACGAATTGACGGATGTATCCTACTGAGATCTCAAATTTTTATTTTTGTGTGATTCCTATGAAATTGTTAAACACCATAACATTTCTTCCTTTGGGATCCAGTTTTTAATTTTTTTTTCTGAGATTTTATATTTTCCAAGCCAATTTAAAATTAATTACTACCTACTTGTTCAACAGACTACACCGGTCTCACAAGTACTTTGTTCACTTTCTTTCTTATTTCAAGATTAGAATTGCTGAATCAAAGCGAAAGCCACCCTTACTTAGCCTAATTAAAAGAAGCCTTTCAACATTTATTAATAAATGTTTGATCGTCATTCAACGGGAATCCATATTAACACTTTGAGGTCTCTCTTGATCTTGAAGGAAGAGATTCGTGCCCAGGATCATTTGTTTCATGTCATTATTGACATCACAGTCATTCCTAAAAAGAGTTGCTTTATTTCTTTTCTTTTTACACTCTTCGCATGAAAATCTTTGATTTTCCAAAATTCCGTTACTAATTATTACAGGCTGTATTATTGCTTTGGTGGTTAATTATCAAGTTGTGGTAAAAAATCATCCAAGTGGGTATTTAATTCAAAAGATACCATTTAAAAGATAAGACGGAAGGTTGCTGACTCAGGCGGGAGTTAAAAGGATTGAATTTCAAACGACGGTAAAAAGGGAACGCGTGTGAAATTTAAACGCCCATTCTTTTACTGACATCATGGACGCGTGTGCGCATTTCAAGCGACACCTCTCTGGCACTTAAAGGCGCGTGAGGATTTGAAACGGTATGTTCTGAAACGGCGCTTGCTGGGCGGCATGATCCTAGGAATCTGACATTCTCTCTCCTACATGATCATCGCATGCCTTAACTGTCACGCATCTATCATTCCGGAAACCCTTTCGTATTTCCATAGAAGATTTGAAACGATTTTTCTCTCTCCTTTCACCCACTATAAAAGGCAGTCTATACTCCCATTTACCTTTTTACTGCATCCGGAATTTCCAAGAGAGCAAAACATCCCAAAAGCTTCACTATTCATCTTCTTCTACTACCTTCAACAATGGCAGAATCATCCTCAGTCCATGCTACCTCACACATCCTTCCTATTCGTCCACAACAATGCTTGGTGATCGATCTAAACCCTCTGGCGTACGACTCTTATATGTCGCCAATCATCGAATGCCTGAAGTACTCCCAAATCGCTCCAGCTCTCTCCAGGATTGAGTCTGTGCCCATGGAGATTCTCTCGCAGGTGTATGCGACTGCATATTATGACAAAGCAGTTGAGCGTGTGTTCTTCGAGGTTGCTGATCACAAGACCTCCATTTCTCGACAACGATTTGGTACACTGCTAGGTTTGGCTACTGACCCATCGAGAATTAATCCGGAGACGATTCCGGTTGGGCATCTTTACAACATGTTCTACAACATGGGGTACACGGAGGTGCTCACTTCCGTCGCAAAGTTCAAGAAATCCTGCTTGCCGCCACAGTGGAATGGCATGTTTACAATCCTCTTCAAGGGCTTATCTGAAAGGAGCTCAGGATCCGATGGTTCAAGTCGACTGTTCCTGTCGATTATGTATGCAATTTACAACGGAGTCAACTTAGACTTTAGGATGGTCCTCTGGCAACAGCTCATCCAGAGCCTTTCTTCTTCATCACGACATTCTGAAGTGTCGTTTGCCCGGTTCTGGATTCTTATCACCAAATGGGCGATGTATAAGTTTGATATTCCCACTGCTGCTGGTGTATCGATGTCTTCGGTCGGTACTTTTCATACCACGAAGATCATCGTCTCTGATGCATCTAAGTTTTCGTTCATTGGCTCTATTCCGGAGACAATGTATGGCGATGTTCCCTCTGACAACAGGCTCATCCGGACGATTAAGGAGTTCAAAGCGACTGGACCTAGGCAACTTACACCGGAAATGTTAAAGTCCATCCATGATGCTGACAAACCGGTTAACAGGGGCAAAAAGGCGGAAAAAGGGAAGCAAGTGACCAAAGCTCCTAAAGGTCCTTCTCCCAGGAAGAGGAAACAAACAAAACCTCCCCAGTCACCGCAACCGAAGCGAAGGAAGACTCAACCGAAGCGAAAGCTTGTAATCGCTTCCTCTTCGAGTGACTTAGAAAACGAGAGTTTGGGTTCGGACGGCTCTCAAAGAGGCGAAACCCCTCCCAGAGGCAACACCCCACCCCGATCACCTTCCCTAAACATGGAAATTCATGTCTCACCAGTTCCTTCACCTCCTCCAACCATCCCTACTTCCATTCCCACCATAAACCCCGTCACCACCATTCCTAAAATAACTTTCCCTATACCACCACCCATTTTCACAGATACAACCACAACCACCACAAAGGTTACAACCAACGTATCTGATACGGAGGTTCATCCCAATACAACCGAAACACCACCCGTAACCGAACCACCTCAAACCGAAACCCAGCATACAACCGAACCTACCCACACTCAACCACCACCCGAAACTAACCCCACAAATACTCAACCTGAACCTACAAAAACCACCACACCCCCAGCTTCACCACCCCCACCATCTCCAGATCATGCCTCTAATGGAGATAACCCGTTCCTTGGTGGTGACAACATGACCTTCGATTCGGTCTACTTTAGTCCGTTTCAGGTTTGAAGTGATGATGAGGACGATGCTCCAGTAACAAAGAAGCATTTAAAGGAGCTAAACGAGAAGGTTGACTTACTTCTTGCGTCATCCACCAACTCTCAGTCCTCTCTCTCTGAAGCCGCTCTTTAGAAGATTGTTGATGCCTTCTCCAGGGCTCAACATGATTCTGTAGCTTCAGCCACAGCCGCCATAGACGCCTCCACAAAAGCCTGTGAGGCTGCGACCGCAAAAGTCGATAAACTATTCTCAGACGCCTCTTCCCTATTGAAGTCCTTACAGGAGAGCGCTGATGCCACCAAGACAACTTTGGAACCAATCGTTCAGCAATTGGCCAAGTTCGTCTCAACGGAGTTACAGTCATTCGCTAACCTTCGCCAATCCATAAGCGATGACAACTCAGCCCTTCGTGCCTCCATTGATGAGCGCCTCGCTAAGCTTCAAGAGGATCTCGCAGCTGAAAACTCATTAATGGACGTTTTAGCAAGCAAAACCACCGCCCTTAAGGTCAAGAGCACTCAGCTTTCAAACTCACAGCAACAACTTGAATCTCTTTGATCCGAACGGGAGGTCATAAAAACATGTGTTTCGGATGTACACGCTGCCCTATCCAACATCCTGGAAATACATGATCCGATTCTCAATCATTCGGTGAGGCGAACCCTTGCTGAAAAACTTACTCCTGCCATGGACCTTCTCAGCAAAATCGAAGGCTTACCTAGTTTCGTGTCCGATCCGAAACAAGGGGGAGAAGGGAAGAAGTCCGGATCGAAACCACCTCCTTCCTCCAAAGCTACTCACACAACCGAACCACCTCCGACTGGTCAAACTTCGGGTTCGGGTGTGAAGGATAAAGGGAAGAACATAGCTGAGGAAGAAGATGAAGATGAAGATAAAGAAACCATTGTGGACATGTTGAAACGTAAAAACAGTCGCAATGTTGATGATGACTACATTCGTGTGGCGCGAGAGGCTGAAGAAGCCGAACGCAAGAAGAAAGAAGCCCATGATCTCCTCGAGAGCAGGAAGACTCTCTTCCCTGCCTGGACTCGGGAGAGAATGATAAAGGAGGCCATAGATACTCCTAGCATCCTGTGGCTCGAGCCGGTGATCTCCTTCGACTGCTATAATTCTGTCGATTCGCAGTTCGACATGCCGTTGACTCGAAAGGCGTTTATCTTCCACGCCTTCTCCAATATTTTTGAAGTCCCTCATCCGAACCCTGAGGTTGATAGGGAGCTGATCGAATTCTATCTGAAGGCTGCTCAACCTCAATATCAAACATGGAGCGCTCAGAAGATAGTGAATGTTCGGGTTTTGAAACCTCATACCGAAGGAAGATTCATCAATGTTCGGTTCAAGGTGATTCGAGGGTCTGCAAGAACTGAACATCTGATATCCTTGGCAGATCTACCGAATCTAAATCCTCATGATTGGATTGTTTTGCATAACATCCTTTTGATGAATGAAGCCGAATATGGTCCAATTATAGACCATCTCAAAAGGATGTTAGTCTATTACATCATGGAGGTAGCCCTAATGGATCAGGAGGTAGCCACAGTCTTCAAGAAGAAACCGAAGATAGCTCCTGTGGGATCAGCCAGTGATCTCAATCAAATGAAGATGGGCAAGATCGACCCGAGACGCAATTCGGTCATGTTCACTAGAGCAGAAGGACAGAAATGTCTCTTTGCTTTAGTTGACAAACATCTTTACACCACTGCTTGTCTAGAGCACGTGCTGTCAATGATTCGAAGGTGTAAAGAGAATGAAGTAGACGATGTCAAGTACTTCAACGACATGATCCAATGGTACATCAGATTCAGGCAGACAATACTTGCTCTGATCTCTCGTCTGTTTCAGACCGTGAAGAAGAAGGTAGCTGCTGCTGCTGCTGGCCCAAGTAACAAGTGAAGATCTCGCTCCAATTGACGCAAAGGGGGAGATTGTTGAGTTGAAGACTCGTTTTAAGATTGCGTCTTTTGGGCTCGGCTGTTAGTCCATTTATTTTGTACTCCGTTTTTGGGCCTGTCCAACCGTGAGCTTCCTAGGTTTACTATATAAAGATATGCTTGCATGCATATTAGGTTAACGATCATTATGATAGGATTACAAATTTCTTTATCGTTCTTTATTTTGCGTTCATTCTTGCTGTTAAATATTTATTTACCTGTTTAAGATCTAATCGATCTTCCAGATTAAGTTTTAATCTCATCAAACTCGAAGTTTAGGAATCAAAAACCGGGCCAAACACTCCAACACATGGAGTGTGCCGCTACACACTTGAGTGTGCGGCCACACACTCTTGTTTGCGACCTCACACCCTCCCAACCGCACACTCCACCTATATATGCCACACTTAGATCATTCTTGAACCCTTCCTTCACTTCTTCAAGCATAGAACACGAAAATCCTCTCAAGTATCATCCATTCTCCTTGAAGATCTTCATAAAAGGTACCAAGAACACCAAGAACACCAAGATCTTCATCTAGCCGCACACATGGCAGCACACACCACCTGGCAGCACACATGGCCGCACACAGGGCCGAACACATGTGGTGGCAGCACACTAGGCCGCACACCTTGCCGCTCACACACATAGTGTGTATTTTGGCCATACACCCTCTTGTATAGCCGTATAAACCCTCATACAATCATATATGATTATAACACTTCATTATAAGTGTTTACTAGTCCCTAAGGTGGTCCCAAAATCATCAATTAGTTGTTCATAACACTAATTAAATCCATATATGTACCAATATATGCTAAATAGGATTCGCGCGTGTACTCAAGTCACCACTTGGCACCTAGCGTCTAATCCAACATTGTCATCAGAACCACTCACTACAGGTGAGTTCATACCCCTTCAATTAACCTTTGAAATACTTTTAAATGTTTTAAATACTTTTATGGGTAGGGGGAATACAAGTTGAATACTTATAGTTATTACATCAATCACATGTGATTAATGACTAGAAAACCAATGATTTTATCACTGTTCAAACTGTTTATCAAACTGCTTACTTCAAAATGTTTTACAAACTCTTTTACTTATCAAATAATTTTATTTAAACCTTGTTATACTTCTTATAAATTGCATGCCCATGTATGCATAGATATATAAGAAATGTTTAAAAGGCTTAGGAAGGCCATCCGCCTTATTTACTTTTCCTCGATTTGGATGTGGTCTGGTGGGATGTCGGGTATCCATCCGAAGGTCATTTCAACATTAATTATATATATCATATGTGCATATATAGACATAAAAGTACTTCCATATTCATGCGTATCAGTTACATCATCAGTAAGTTACCATCGGGGTAACACAGGATCATACTTCTACAAATTCTAGATCAATGAGTCAGTTCATTCATGACTCAATACTTATTAACTATGAGAACAAATACATTGCATTACTATGAGAACATTTACAACCTATACTAGAAAGGGAACATACACAACTATACTAGTAAAAGAACATATACAATGATACTAGAACAAGTAACATTACATTACCTATACATGAATACGTTTACAATTGTGATCCACTATATCGGGCATGCCTTAAATGTCATAGCTCGAGTTGTAACCAGAATCTCTTGGAGGGAGAGCGTGAGTTTGCATATAGATCTATACTGGATTGACTATCCTACACCTTGCTGCTAGCTACAGCCGGACCTGCAGGTCTGCGGGTGCCAAACGTCATACCTTTTTACGACCTACATTTGTCGTTGTTACTCAGTCGATAGTATGGTACAATTAATCACATAATACCTTAATATAAATCCGGTTTAAGGTAGTTAGTACAGCAGTAGTTCCTATAATACAACACTATAGTACTACATTAATTTACCCATTACATACATTTAGTGATTATTTCACTTAAACATTAATGTACAAACTACATTTTGTTAATGATAGTTATACTTGGGAAATTACACACTTTTAGAACAAACGAGCATACAAGCCAGTTAATCCTTGGTAGAAGGCTACTTTAATAGAAAATATAGGTTTTTCTGAGAGAGTCAAACTTTTACAAACACTTACATACATTTTACAAACTTACAGTTGAGACATGTTCAAACGTTTTGATAACAAACACCGACACTAAAATAGTTATGAACTCACCAGTTTAATGCTGATACTCGCTTTCAAAATAACTTGTATTCTCAGGTCATCAGTAGACAGGTACCGAGACCAGCTTTTGAGAAGATGAAGCGCATCCAAGACTCATCTTATTATTTTGATTTACATTATATTTTTGGTGTCTAAAACTGTACAGAACATGCTTGTATTAAAATTATATATTTAATGCAATGGATGATGTTGTATGCTTGTTTACTACTACTGTGTTGTGATACATTACATGACGTCCTCCGCCCCAGAACGTATCCGCCGTTCTCGGTTTTGGGGTGTGACAAATACCAGAACACAGATCTAACAAATCCCTACCGCATATCAGCAGACTACATATGAACTATTCAAGGAATTCATGGTCGTATTTGTTGGGTTTTGAGCATTCTAACACTTCCTATGTGTACACGCAACCCTAATAAACTTTGGATCTATGTTTGTCTAAGGTACATGCAAAACATTATTTTCCAAGGTTTATAACCTATCTAGCATGGCATGGGGTACTTTTAGACATAAAAGGACTAGATGAATTACATACCTTTTGTTGGTTGTTGATTCCTTGGAGTTTGAGAGCCAAGCACCTATAATGTGAATGCCTCAAATGGAAATCACAAATCACCACAAACTTGGAAAATGTATGAGAGAGTATACTAACACTTAGAAATCAGCCACCACTATTACACACACACTAGGGTGTTTTTCATGCAACATAAGCTTGTTTATATAGTGTGCATGGTTAGGGTGAAACCCTAATAACCCATGTCTTTTCCTTTCCAAGGACCCATGGGTTAAAAGCTCCATGGATCATCCATGGACCTCCATATAAGCTTAGCCCATTAACAAATGAGCATTAGCCCACACCATATAAATATAATAGCCCATGATTTAATTAGTCTTCCTTTTAATCACTAAATCAATTCATAATTAATTCAAGATTAAAACTAATTAAATAATATGACTTTATATTAATATATTATAACTTATAATATATTAATAAATCGTAAGTATAGAATTGTCATAAAATTATCCATAAATTGTTTGGGTGAAGTGCAACTCAAATGGAACATGTTGGGTCGGGTCAAGTAAATACCAAATAAGTTAAGGACTTAGACACCTTATCCAACAGACTCCCACTTGGATAAGTCTAATAACTATATTTGCCTATATTACTTCAGGAACCAACCGGCAATCGTAGCTCTCGAAAAGTCTATTGAACTATGAAGCGCCATTTTAGATAACTGATCTTATAGTCCTCTGTTCTCATGATATCAGTCGGACAAATACATGGAACAATGTCTTACTTATTGTCTGGCAGTCGTTTCTCGATTTCCAATTTGTTTGACAAAGAACTTAACAGAACACATCAATTTAGTTCTGATCGGGCCCGATACATGGGTCAACACAAAATCATCGAGGGGCCCTTATATCGCTTCTATTTCTAGAAGGAACAGGTATACTTCGACTCATATGTTTGTTCTACTACTTGTTGAATTGTACACAAAGGCACGTTTTATAACATTAAGTTACTGATGCGTTTACGTGCAATCAATGCATAACCAACTCATAGGTAACAACTTGTATCTCTAGGTTTGAAGACTTATATGATATTATCGTCTCACAATCACTTGAGATAAATTCCATGAAGTGACACAAGTGAGCATGGGTATATTCCAATTCATGACCATCTTGATTCATACCTTTAGCCATCTACAAACCCAATTCATGACCATCTTGATTCATACCTACTTCCGACGTATGACCGATTGTGGAGGTTTGAATAAATTAATTATTCTGGAAGTCAAAACATGCAAAACTGAAACAATATTAAATAATTGACAATGACAGCAACACTTTACTCATAAATAAATCACAAATTTTATTCATCATCAAACGTTTATTACATTTTACAAGTATCAGAAAAGGCAATCTAATCTGTAAAACTAATATTGTCCCTCAGCCCGATGTGCCTCGTATGATGCAAATGCTTAACCCTCGTCAGTCCCTTCGTAAGGGGATCTGCAGGGTTCTCATCTGACGATACCCTCTTTGCCACGAGGAGTCGTTCTTGTATCTTGTGTCTTATGAAGTGATGTTTTCTGTCAATGTGTCAGGATCTGCCATGATCTCTCGGTTTCCTTGGCTAAGGCTACCACACTATTGTTGTCACAGAAAATCTCCACAGGCTCCTTAATAGCTGGTACAACTCCAAGGTCTCCGATGAAGTTCTTCAGCCGTATCGCCTCCTTCACTGCTTCACTCGCTGCTATATAATCTGTTTCACAAGTCGAATAAGCCAACGTCTCCTACTTGGAACTCTTCTAAGAGATTGCCCCTCCAATTAGGGTAAAGACCAAGCCCGACTGAGAGCGGAAGTTATCCTTATTGTTGGATAAGGTGTCTAAGTCCATAACTATTTCGGGCTTGTACTTGACCCGACCCGGCATGGTCCATTTGGGTTGCATGGCACCATGCAATTGGATAGACTAAATGAGAGAAATAACACTTGGAGATTATTAATATATTATAAGTTCTAATATATTAATAATATTATTTGATTAGTTTGATCAAGAATTAATTTGGAATTAATTAAGTGATCAAAGGATAACTAATTAAATATATGGGTTGATTATGTAAATCATCCATATCTTGTATAGTGGGCTAAGAGGCTCCATGGATTATCAAGTTGGGTTCTACCCATAGGATGCTCCATGGATGCTCCATGGGAGTTACAAACCCATGGGTCATGGAAATGAAGAGTCATGACACATTAGGGTTTACATGGTGTAACCCTAGATGTGCCAACACTATATAAGAGTCCCATTCTCCACAAAATTGGCAACACAAGTTGAACACTAAGAAACTAGAGGGCTTGGCCGATTTTGAGAAGTGTGTGTTATCTCAAGAGTCATTCCAAGAGCATTTGGTGTTGTGTGAAGCATTTGAGGCATTACACTTGGGGTGCTAGGCTCACAAGGTTTCAAGGAACACAAGCAACAACAAGGTAAGTTATTCTATCTATGATTCAAGTTAAAATTGTTCCCCATGTATGCTAGATAGGAATATAACCTTGGAATTCAACTTTGCATGATAATTAGACAAACATAGATCCAAGGTTATTAGGGTTGCATGTACACTTAGGAAGTGTTAGAATGCTCAAAACCCATCAGTGGTATCAGAGCCTAGGCTTGTTTGTTTGTTATTTGTGCTTAAAAGTTGAAGAAATTCGAAAATCTTGCTGTCTGACTGTTGGACTCGGCGAGTCAATGGGGAGGACTCGTCGAGTTCATGTGTATCTTCAACCTACTCAGCGAGTAGGTGTATGCACTCGGCGAGTAGGGTCGACAGAGTGCAGAATTTCGACATAAGTTGCTGGAAATGGATTAGAATCATTACCCTAAAATGTTTTGGTACTTGAAAACTTGTTTTAGAAGGTGTAATGTCTTTTCTAACTCATTTACAACAACTAGTTATCAAAATTACAAAGTTAAATGTGATTTTGATTCTTGAAAGTGTTCATATTCATATTCATATTCTTATGATGTTTAGATGATCATAGGAATTATTTGTAACCTATGTGGTAGATTAATTCATGATCATAATGTGTTTTAATGGAGTCCATAACTTGTCCTCAAGTTAATGAAAAGTCCTCATTTTATTACTCTATTAAACTCATAAGTTACAAGAAATGAAAAGTTTTGAAAGTTTACAAAACTTGCCCTCAAGTTTTGGAACAAGTAAAGTTAAGTTAAAACTTTAGTTCCAACCCCTACAATTTTAAAAGTTAAAATTCAACCCTTATACTTATATTATTATGATTTAATAATTATATATATATGTATAAGAACAAAGTCGTCTTACCGCTAGTACGCCTCATTCACGAAGCCGGTCTATAAGGTGGGTATAAGGTTGTTGCCTATAAAATGGTGACTTAATGGGTGTCCACTCTCACCCACCGCTTGCTTGATCGGTGGAGGGTCGTTAGCCGAACGGGTAAGACAAGGACTTATTAACTCTCATTCAAAGTATGATGAATATTATAAAGTAACTAAATGTTTTATTAAATTCCCAATCATAGTTACTTTAGGAAAAATGTGAATAAGGTGCTATTCCATGAAATTACACTTTACACTTTGATTAAGTCGTCGGTGGAGCGTGTGTGGTTAACCGGCACACTAACTTGGACTTAACAAGGTAGGTAAAGGGTGACTTAGGGTTTATTATAGTATCGATGGAGCGTGTGTGGTTAACCGGCACATCGATTGAGTGATAAACTTTAAGGGTACCAAGTGATTTGCATGGTTACTTCACACCTCGTTTTGTGATCCTCGGTATCCCAGTCACAAAACTTGGAGGGCACACTCGAGATTGAAACATGCCTTTGAAAAGTTCATTGAATCTCAAAGAATCTAGGAATTTCTAAGAACCATTCAAAAACCTAATACTAAAATATTGCGGTTTTCGTGGTGGAAATTGGTGAATCGTCATTCACCTACCTTTCAAATATGATGTAGCTTAGATTACGGCATACCTCTTCTAAGTTATATTATATTGTGATTGGATCCTAGCCTTAATACTACATTTGGGTGTTTTATTAAGGACTCTCTTATATCTAAACTAATCTTGTCCTCTTTCCTTCAGATGTCTTTCAACAATGCTTCTAGCTCTAATCCTAATGGCTCCTTTACCCTTATGAACTTGTGTGGGAAAGTCACCTTTGATGGATCCAACTTCAATGAGTGGATCAGAAACATCAGGATGATTACCCGTTACGAGGACAAAGAATATGTCCTTGACAAGGAGCTTAAGGAGATTGATGAGTCCACTGCAACTCCTCAGGAGATCGCTGAATTCCGGGCACATGAAAGGGATGCTACGAAAGTGGCTTGCATCATGACGGCCACGATGACAGCGGAACTCCAAAAGTCTTATGAGGATTTCTACCCTTATGACATGCACCAAGATTTGATGGAAAGATACCATCAAAGTGCAAGACAAGAGAGGTATGAAATCATCTGCTCCATGATAACAACCATGATGAAGGACGGGGAATCCGTCACGAGCCACATGCAGAAAATGCAAAGGTATGTGGATCGTTTGCTGAAGCTTAATGTGAACTTCCCGGAGGATCTTGCAATAGATATTATTTTGCATTCCTTACCATCGTGCTATGATCAATTCCGCATGACATATCACATGAACAAGGAAGAAGTCACCCTCAGCAAACTTCAGGGACTTCTCAAGACCGCAAAATCAGGTCTTAAGGGGAAGTCGGTTGCTATCACTCCTACTCAAAACTCTACTCCGGTTTTGGCAATCGGGAAGAATCGATGGAGGAAGAGGAATATATCTTCGAAGGGTACCAAGGCTCGGACCCTTGATGGCTCTTCTTCAAGTGGAACCAAGAAAGGTTTCATTACTCCTTCTTCTGACCCAAAAGAGGCTGAATGCTTCTATTGCCATGAAAAAGCTCATTGGAAGCGGAACTGCCCAAAATACCAGCAAGATGTGAAGGATGGGAAAGTTAAACCCAACCATGCAGATATTTACACTATCATTTCTAATAACTCAACCCATTCTAATTCTTGGGTCCTTGATACCGGGTGTGGTATTCACATTTGGTGTGACTTGCAGGGACTAAGAAGAAGTGAGGATGTGGAGCAAGGAAGGATAAACTTGATCATGGGGAATAGGAAAGCTATACCTGTTACCAAGATTGGAGTTTATACTTTATCGCTAAGTAGTGGGTTTAGTTTAGATTTGAATAAATGTTGTTACTCGCCAGGAATGGAAAGAAATATTATTTCCTTCCATGCTTTGTACAAACAAGGGTTTACCTTTTCATTTAATAATGAAGTTGGTTCTATTGATGCTTTCTTTAATAATGTTCTTTATTTTAAAGCATTACCTTGTGATGGTATGTATGAAGCTGTATCTGTTGTTGATAACTTAGGAAATAATGTTTTGTGTATTGATTCTACTAATAATAACTTGGATAAAGCATCATTATGGCATTTTTGTCTTGGACATATAAGCAAGAAGCGCATAGGCCAACTCCAAAAGGATGGAGTCTTGGAGTCGTTTGACCTAAAGTCAGATGATAGTTGCGAATCATGCTTACTTGGAAAAATGACAAAGTCACCCTTCACAGGTTCGTGTGAGAGGGGTGAAGGTTTGTTGGACCTTATACACACGGATGTGTGTGGACCATTCAAACATGCCACAAGGGATGCTAATCGTTATTATTTGACTTTTACTGATGATTATAGTAGATATGGATATGTCTACTTGATCAAGCATAAATCATAGACTTTCGAGAGGTTTAAGGAATTTAAACAGGAAGTCGAGAATCAATTGGGCAGGAACATTAAGATGCTTCGATCCGATCGTGGTGGTGAGTATCTTAGTTCAGAGTTCCTCGACTATCTAAGGGAATGTGGGATAGTCTCACAATTGACACCTCCCAGGACACCACAGTTGAATGGTGTGGCTGAGAGGCGTAATCGAACCTTGCTAGATATGGTTCGTTCCATGATGAGTCGAGCTACGCTACCAATCTCATTCTGGGGGTATGCCTTAGAGACTGCCGCCCATATTCTTAATCTAGTCCCTACAAAGAAAGTTGCCAAAACTCCTCCCGAGATGTGGACTGGTAAAGTACCTAAACTAGACCACATCAAGATTTGGGGTTGCGAGGCTTTCGTGAGACGTGAGACTCATGATAAGCTCGAACCTCGAAGCGAGAGGTGTATTTTCATCGGTTACCCACAGCGATCCTTTGGTTACCTCTTCTATAGACCTAGTGACAATGTGGTCTTTGTAGCAAGAAGAGGAGTCTTTCGAGAGCGAGAATTTATAAGCCAAGGAGACAGTGGGAGGCAAATTGATCTTGAAGAAATTCAAGAATCAAGCGGTGAAGGAACTTCAAACTCTAGCCCTAAACTTGAGGAGGAAACTCCTGTTGAGCCAATTGACAAATCTGTACCTCTGAGATGTTCCACGAGAGTTAGGAGTGCACCTGAGCATTACTATGGATTCCATATTACTGCAGAAGGTGAGACACTTATTAGTGATGAAACACTAGTAAGTCAAGATGACCCTAACAGCTACGAGGAAGCCATGGCAGGCCCCGAGTCTGCTAATTGGAAAGAGGCTATGGATAGCGAGATACAATCCATGTATGACAATCAAGTTTGGAACTTGGTTGAAAATGTACCAGGTCGTAAGACAGTAGGGTGCAAATGGGTCTTCAAGAAGAAGACCGACATGGATGGTAAAGTACACACTTATAAGGCTAGACTGGTTTCAAAGGGCTTCTCTCAAATTCCTGGAGTGGATTATGATGAGACCTTTTCTCCGGTAGCCAAGATTAAGTCTATTCGGGTTCTGTTAGCCATAGCTGCATTTCATGACTATGAAATATGGCAGATGGATGTCAAAACCGCTTTCCTTAATGGAAAGTTGGCTGAAGATGTTTACATGAGTCAGCCAGAGGGTTTTGTCAGCAACGAGTACCCTAATAGAGTGTGTAAGCTTGAGAAATCCATTTATGGATTGAAGCAAGCACCTCGCAGATGGAATCTTTGCTTTGATGAAAAGGTCAAGGAATTTGGCTTTTCTAGGAGTGAAGATGAATCTTGTGTGTATGTCAAGGCTAGTGGGAGTATAGTTAGCTTTCTGGTATTGTATGTGGATGACATACTACTCATAGGAAACGACATTCCAACCCTGCAGGAAGTAAAGTCCTGGCTTGGGAAGTGTTTCGCTATGAAGGACCTTGGTGAAGCTGCCTATATTCTAGGGATAAGAATCTTGAGAGATCGGAGTAAAAGACTAATTGGACTTAGTCAGAGTACCTACTTGGATAAGGTGCTGAAGAGATTCAGCATGCAGGATTCCAAGAAAGGAGAGTTACCCATCCAGAGTAACACCAGATTGAGTAAGACACAAAGCCCTAGCACTGAGGCTGAGATAGCAGAAATGAGTCGAACACCTTACGCTTCGGCTGTAGGATCGATCATGTATGCTATGACGTGTACTCGACCCGATGTAGCTTTTGCCTTGAGCATGGTTAGCAGGTATCAGGCGAACCCTAGCAAGGCACACTGGACTGCGGTAAAGAATATCCTCAAGTACCTACGGAGGACTAAGGACTGGGTTCTTACCCTCGGTGGGAGTGATGACTTGAGAGTTGTAGGGTATAGTGATGCTAGCTTCCAGACTGATAGGGATAATTTCCGCTCTCAGTCGGGCTGGGTCTTTACCCTAAACGGAGGAGCAATTTCTTGGAAGAGTTCCAAGCAAGAGACAGTGGCAGATTCTACTTGTGAATCAGAGTATATTGCAGCTAGTGAAGCAGCAAAGGAGGCGATATGGCTGAAGAACTTCATTGGAGACCTTGGAGTTGTACCAGCTATTAAAGAGCCAATGGAAATTTTATGTGATAGTGAAAGTGCTGTTGCCTTAGCCAAGGAACCAAGGGATCACGGGAGATCCAGACACATCGACAGAAAATACCATTTCATCAGACATCGGATCGAAAAAGGACTCCTCGTGGCAAAGAGGGTATCATCGGATGAGAACCCAGCAGATCCCCTCACGAAGGGACTGAGTAGGGTTAAGCATCTTCAGCATGCTCGGAGCATAGGGCTGAAGGATGATATAAGTTTTAGTAGTTAGATAACCCGAAAATTTGTAAAGTGTAATTGACATTTGATGATGAATAAAAGGTGTTTTATTTATGAGTAAAGTGTTGCTATCTCTTGTCAATCGTTTACTATATTTCTTTTGCATGTTTTGACTTCCAGAATAATTTTGTTTGGTATAACATATTATTCAAATCTCCACAGTCGGTCATATGTTGGAAGTAGATATGAATCAAGACTGTCATGTTTGGTTGTAGAGGTCTTGGACAAGGCTACAACAATCATGAGTGCTCATAAGTTCTGAGCATTGGACACAACCCACGCTCACTGGAATCACTTCATGGAATTTTATCTCGAGTGATCGTGAGACGGTAATATCATATAAGTCTTCAAACCTAGAGATATGATTTGTTACTTACAAGTTGGTTATGCATTGACTGTACGAAACCGCATTGGTAACTCGATGTTATAAAACGTACTTTTGTGTGTAATTCAATGAGTGGTAGAACAAACATATGAGTCGAAGTTTATCTGTTCCTTCTTGGATTAGAAGCTGATATCTGGGCCCCTCGATGATTTTGTTTTGACCCATGTACCGGGCCCGGTCAGAACTAAGTTGATGTGTTCAATTAAGTTCTATGTCAAACAAATCGGAAATCGGGAAACAAATGCTAGACAATAAGCAAGACATGTTCCATGTATTTGTCCGGCTGATATCTAGAACAGAGGATTATATGATCACTTATCTTAAATGGCGTATCATCATCTTCTCAGTTCCGAGAGACCTTGAAAGAGCTACGATTGCCGGTCGGTTCCTGAAGTACTAGAGATATAGTTATTAGACTTATCCAAGTGGGAGACTGTTGGATAAGGTGTCTAAGTCCATAACTATTTCGGGCTTGTACTTGACCCGACCCGGCATGGTCCATTTGGGTTGCATGGCACCATGCAATTGGATAGACTAAATGAGAGAAATAACACTTGGAGATTATTAATATATTATAAGTTCTAATATATTAATAATATTATTTGATTAGTTTGATCAAGAATTAATTTGGAATTAATTAAGTGATCAAAGGATAACTAATTAAATATATGGGTTGATTATGTAAATCATCCATATCTTGTATAGTGGGCTAAGAGGCTCCATGGATTATCAAGTTGGGTTCTACCCATAGGATGCTCCATGGATGCTCCATGGGAGTTACAAACCCATGGGTCATGGAAATGAAGAGTCATGACACATTAGGGTTTACATGGTGTAACCCTAGATGTGCCAACACTATATAAGAGTCCCATTCTCCACAAAATTGGCAACACAAGTTGAACACTAAGAAACTAGAGGGCTTGGCCGATTTTGAGAAGTGTGTGTTATCTCAAGAGTCATTCCAAGAGCATTTGGTGTTGTGTGAAGCATTTGAGGCATTACACTTGGGGTGCTAGGCTCACAAGGTTTCAAGGAACACAAGCAACAACAAGGTAAGTTATTCTATCTATGATTCAAGTTAAAATTGTTCCCCATGTATGCTAGATAGGAATATAACCTTGGAATTCAACTTTGCATGATAATTAGACAAACATAGATCCAAGGTTATTAGGGTTGCATGTACACTTAGGAAGTGTTAGAATGCTCAAAACCCATCAGTGGTATCAGAGCCTAGGCTTGTTTGTTTGTTATTTGTGCTTAAAAGTTGATGAAATTCGAAAATCTTGCTATCTGACTGTTGGACTCGGCGAGTCAATGGGGAGGACTCGTCGAGTTCATGTGTATCTTCAACCTACTCAGCGAGTAGGTGTATGCACTCGGCGAGTAGGGTCGACAGAGTGTAGAATTTCGACATAAGTTGCTGGAAATGGATTAGAATCATTACCCTAAAATGTTTTGGTACTTGAAAACTTGTTTTAGAAGGTGTAATGTCTTTTCTAACTCATTTACAACAACTAGTTATCAAAATTACAAAGTTAAATGTGATTTTGATTCTTGAAAGTGTTCATATTCATATTCATATTCTTATGATGTTTAGATGATCATAGGAATTATTTGTAACCTATGTGGTAGATTAATTCATGATCATAATGTGTTTTAATGGAGTCCATAACTTGTCCTCAAGTTAATGAAAAGTCCTCATTTTATTACTCTATTAAACTCATAAGTTACAAGAAATGAAAAGTTTTGAAAGTTTACAAAACTTGCCCTCAAGTTTTGGAACAAGTAAAGTTAAGTTAAAACTTTAGTTCCAACCCCTACAATTTTAAAAGTTAAAATTCAACCCTTATACTTATATTATTATGATTTAATAATTATATATATATATGTATAAGAACAAAGTCGTCTTACCGCTAGTACGCCTCATTCACGAAGCCGGTCTATAAGGTGGGTATAAGGTTGTTGCCTATAAAATGGTGACTTAATGGGTGTCCACTCTCACCCACCGCTTGCTTGATCGGTGGAAGGTCGTTAGCCGAACGGGTAAGACAAGGACTTATTAACTCTCATTCAAAGTATGATGAATATTATAAAGTAACTAAAGGTTTTATTAAATTCCCAATCATAGTTACTTTAGGAAAAATGTGAATAAGGTGCTATTCCATGAAATTACACTTTACACTTTGATTAAGTCGTTGGTGGAGCGTGTGTGGTTAACCGGCACACTAACTTGGACTTAACAAGGTAGGTAAAGGGTGACTTAGGGTTTATTATAGTATCGATGGAGCGTGTGTGGTTAACCGGCACATCGATTGAGTGATAAACTTTAAGGGTACCAAGTGATTTGCATGGTTACTTCACACCTCGTTTTGTGATCCTCGGTATCCCAGTCACAAAACTTGGAGGGCACACTCGAGATTGAAACATGCCTTTGAAAAGTTCATTGAATCTCAAAGAATCTAGGAATTTCTAAGAACCATTCAAAAACCTAATACTAAAATATTGCGGTTTTCGTGGTGGAAATTGGTGAATCGTCATTCACCTACCTTTCAAATATGATATAGCTTAGATTACGGCATACCTCTTCTAAGTTATATTATATTGTGATTGGATCCTAGCCTTAATACTACATTTGGGTGTTTTATTAAGGACTCTCTTATATCTAAACTAATCTTGTCCTCTTTCCTTCAGATGTCTTTCAACAATGCTTCTAGCTCTAATCCTAATGGCTCCTTTACCCTTATGAACTTGTGTGGGAAAGTCACCTTTGATGGATCCAACTTCAATGAGTGGATCAGAAACATCAGGATGATTACCCGCTACGAGGACAAAGAATATGTCCTTGACAAGGAGCTTAAGGAGATTGATGAGTCCACTGCAACTCCTCAGGAGATCGCTGAATTTCGGGCACATGAAAGGGATGCTACGAAAGTGGCTTGCATCATGACGGCCACGATGACAGCGGAACTCCAAAAGTCTTATGAGGATTTCTACCCTTATGACATGCACCAAGATTTGATGGAAAGATACCATCAAAGTGCAAGACAAGAGAGGTATGAAATCATCTGCTCCATGATAACAACCATGATGAAGGACGGGGAATCCGTCACGAGCCACATGCAGAAAATGCAAAGGTATGTGGATCGTTTGCTGAAGCTTAATGTGAACTTCCCGGAGGATCTTGCAATAGATATTATTTTGCATTCCTTACCATCATGCTATGATCAATTCCGCATGACATATCACATGAACAAGGAAGAAGTCACCCTCAGCAAACTTCAGGGACTTCTCAAGACCGCAAAATCAGGTCTTAAGGGGAAGTCGGTTGCTATCACTCCTACTCAAAACTCTACTCCGGTTTTGGCAATCGGGAAGAATCGATGGAGGAAGAGGAAGATATCTTCGAAGGGTACCAAGGCTCGGACCCTTGATGGCTCTTCTTCAAGTGGAACCAAGAAAGGTTTCATTACTCCTTCTTCTGACCCAAAAGAGGCTGAATGCTTCTATTGCCATGAAAAAGCTCATTGGAAGCGGAACTGCCCAAAATACCAGCAAGATGTGAAGGATGGGAAAGTTAAACCCAACCATGCAGGTATTTACACTATCATTTCTAATAACTCACCCCATTCTAATTCTTGGGTCCTTGATACCGGGTGTGGTATTCACATTTGGTGTGACTTGCAGGGACTAAGAAGAAGTGAGGATGTGGAGCAAGGAAGGATAAACTTGATCATGGGGAATAGGAAAGCTATACCTGTTACCAAGATTGGAGTTTATACTTTATCGCTAAGTAGTGGGTTTAGTTTAGATTTGAATAAATGTTGTTACTCGCCAGGAATGGCAAGAAATATTATTTCCTTCCATGCTTTGTACAAACAAGGGTTTACCTTTTCATTTAATAATGAAGTTGGTTCTATTGATGCTTTCTTTAATAATGTTCTTTATTTTAAAGCATTACCTTGTGATGGTGTGTATGAAGCTGTATCTGTTGTTGATAACTTAGGAAATAATGTTTTGTGTATTGATTCTACTAATAATAACTTGGATAAAGCATCATTATGGCATTTTCGTCTTGGACATATAAGCAAGAAGCGCATAGGCCAACTCCAAAAGGATGGAGTCTTGGAGTCGTTTGACCTAAAGTCAGATGATAGTTGCGAATCATGCTTACTTGGAAAAATGACAAAGTCACCCTTCACAGGTTCGTGTGAGAGGGGTGAAGGTTTGTTGGACCTTATACACACGGATGTGTGTGGACCATTCAAACATGCCAAAAGGGATGCTAATCGTTATTATTTGACTTTTACTGATGATTATAGTAGATATGGATATGTCTACTTGATCAAGCATAAGTCATAGACTTTCGAGAGGTTTAAGGAATTTAAACAGGAAGTCGAGAATCAATTGGGCAGGAACATTAAGATGCTTCGATCCGATCGTGGTGGTGAGTATCTTAGTTCAGAGTTCCTCGACTATCTAAGGGAATGTGGGATAGTCTCACAATTGACACCTCCCAGGACACCATAGTTGAATGGTGTGGCTGAGAGGCGTAATCGAACTTGCTAGATATGGTTCGTTCCATGATGAGTCGAGCTACGCTACCAATCTCATTCTGGGGGTATGCCTTAGAGACTGCCGCCCATATTCTTAATCTAGTCCCTACAAAGAAAGTTGCCAAAACTCCTCCCGAGATGTGGACTGGTAAAGTACCTAAACTAGACCACATCAAGATTTGGGGTTGCGAGGCTTTCGTGAGACGCGAGACTCATGATAAGCTCGAACCTCGAAGCGAGAGGTGTATTTTCATCGGTTACCCACAACGATCCTTTGGTTACCTCTTCTATAGACCTAGTGACAATGTGGTCTTTGTAGCAAGAAGAGGAGTCTTTCGAGAGCGAGAATTTATAAGCCAAGGAGACAGTGGGAGGCAAATTGATCTTGAAGAAATTCAAGAATCAAGCGGTGAAGGAACTTCAAACTCTAGCCCTAAACTTGAGGAGGAAACTCCTGTTGAGCCAATTGACAAATCTGTACCTCTGAGACGTTCCACGAGAGTTAGGAGTGCACCTGAGCATTACTATGGATTCCATATTACTGCAGAAGGTGAGACACTTATTAGTGATGAAACACTAGTAAGTCAAGATGACCCTAACAGCTACGAGGAAGCCATGGCAGGCCCCGAGTCTGCTAAATGGAAAGAGGCTATGGATAGCGAGATACAATCCATGTATGACAATCAAGTTTGGAACTTGGTTGAAAATGTACCAGGTCGTAAGACAGTAGGGTGCAAATGGGTCTTCAAGAAGAAGACCGACATGGATGGTAAAGTACACACTTATAAGGCTAGACTGGTTTCAAAGGGCTTCTCTCAAATTCCTGGAGTGGATTATGATGAGACCTTTTCTCCGGTAGCCAAGATTAAGTCTATTCGGGTTCTGTTAGCCATAGCTGCATTTCATGACTATGAAATATGGCAGATGGATGTCAAAACCGCTTTCCTTAATGGAAAGTTGGCTGAAGATGTTTACATGAGTCAGCCAGAGGGTTTTGCCAGCAACGAGTACCCTAATAGAGTGTGTAAGCTTGAGAAATCCATTTATGGATTGAAGCAAGCACCTCGCAGATGGAATCTTTGCTTTGATGAAAAGGTCAAGGAATTTGGCTTTTCTAGGAGTGAAGATGAATCTTGTGTGTATGTCAAGGCTAGTGGGAGTATAGTTAGCTTTCTGGTATTGTATGTGGATGACATACTACTCATAGGAAACGACATTCCAACCCTGCAGGAAGTAAAGTCCTGGCTTGGGAAGTGTTTCGCTATGAAGGACCTTGGTGAAGCTGCCTATATTCTAGGGATAAGAATCTTGAGAGATCGGAGTAAAAGACTAATTGGACTTAGTCAGAGTACCTACTTGGATAAGGTGCTGAAGAGATTCAGCATGCAGGATTCCAAGAAAGGAGAGTTACCCATCCAGAGTAACACCAGATTGAGTAAGACACAAAGCCCTAGCACTGAGGCTGAGATAGCAGAAATGAGTCGAACACCTTACGCTTCGGCTGTAGGATCGATCATGTATGCTATGACGTGTACTCGACCCGATGTAGCTTTTGCCTTGAGCATGGTTAGCAGGTATCAGGCGAACCCTAGCAAGGCACACTGGACTGCGGTAAAGAATATCCTCAAGTACCTACGGAGGACTAAGGACTGGGTTCTTACCCTCGGTGGGAGTGATGACTTGAGAGTTGTAGGGTATAGTGATGCTAGCTTCCAGACTGATAGGGATAATTTCCGCTCTCAGTCGGGCTGGGTCTTTACCCTAAACGGAGGAGCAATTTCTTGGAAGAGTTCCAAGCAAGAGACAGTGGCAGATTCTACTTGTGAATCAGAGTATATTGCAGCTAGTGAAGCAGCAAAGGAGGCGATATGGCTGAAGAACTTCATTGGAGACCTTGGAGTTGTACCAGCTATTAAAGAGCCAATGGAAATTTTCTGTGATAGTGAAAGTGCTGTTGCCTTAGCCAAGGAACCAAGGGATCACGGGAGATCCAGACACATCGACAGAAAATACCATTTCATCAGACATCGGATCGAAAAAGGACTCCTCGTGGCAAAGAGGGTATCATCGGATGAGAACCCAGCAGATCCCCTCACGAAGGGACTGAGTAGGGTTAAGCATCTTCAGCATGCTCAGAGCATAGGGCTGAAGGATGATATAAGTTTTAGTAGTTAGATAACCCGAAAATTTGTAAAGTGTAATTGACATTTGATGATGAATAAAAGGTGTTTTATTTATGAGTAAAGTGTTGCTATCTCTTGTCAATCGTTTACTATATTTCTTTTGCATGTTTTGACTTCCAGAATAATTTTGTTTGGTATAACATATTATTCAAATCTCCACAGTCGGTCATATGTTGGAAGTAGATATGAATCAAGACTGTCATGTTTGGTTGTAGAGGTCTTGGACAAGGCTACAACAATCATGAGTGCTCATAAGTTCTGAGCATTGGACACAACCCACGCTCACTGGAATCACTTCATGGAATTTTATCTCGAGTGATCGTGAGACGGTAATATCATATAAGTCTTCAAACCTAGAGATATGATTTGTTACTTACAAGTTGGTTATGCATTGACTGTACGAAACCGCATTGGTAACTCGATGTTATAAAACGTACTTTTGTGTGTAATTCAATGAGTGGTAGAACAAACATATGAGTCGAAGTTTATCTGTTCCTTCTTGGATTAGAAGCTGATATCTGGGCCCCTCGATGATTTTGTTTTGACCCATGTACCGGGCCCGGTCAGAACTAAGTTGATGTGTTCAATTAAGTTCTATGTCAAACAAATCGGAAATCGGGAAACAAATGCTGGACAATAAGCAAGACATGTTCCATGTATTTGTCCGGCTGATATCTAGAACAGAGGATTATATGATCACTTATCTTAAATGGCGTATCATCATCTTCTCAGTTCCGAGAGACCTTGAAAGAGCTACGATTGCCGGTCGGTTCCTGAAGTACTAGAGATATAGTTATTAGACTTATCCAAGTGGGAGACTGTTGGATAAGGTGTCTAAGTCCATAACTATTTCGGGCTTGTACTTGACCCGACCCGGCATGGTCCATTTGGGTTGCATGGCACCATGCAATTGGATAGACTAAATGAGAGAAATAACACTTGGAGATTATTAATATATTATAAGTTCTAATATATTAATAATATTATTTGATTAGTTTGATCAAGAATTAATTTGGAATTAATTAAGTGATCAAAGGATAACTAATTAAATATATGGGTTGATTATGTAAATCATCCATATCTTGTATAGTGGGCTAAGAGGCTCCATGGATTATCAAGTTGGGTTCTACCCATAGGATGCTCCATGGATGCTCCATGGGAGTTACAAACCCATGGGTCATGGAAATGAAGAGTCATGACACATTAGGGTTTACATGGTGTAACCCTAGATGTGCCAACACTATATAAGAGTCCCATTCTCCACAAAATTGGCAACACAAGTTGAACACTAAGAAACTAGAGGGCTTGGCCGATTTTGAGAAGTGTGTGTTATCTCAAGAGTCATTCCAAGAGCATTTGGTGTTGTGTGAAGCATTTGAGGCATTACACTTGGGGTGCTAGGCTCACAAGGTTTCAAGGAACACAAGCAACAACAAGGTAAGTTATTCTATCTATGATTCAAGTTAAAATTGTTCCCCATGTATGCTAGATAGGAATATAACCTTGGAATTCAACTTTGCATGATAATTAGACAAACATAGATCCAAGGTTATTAGGGTTGCATGTACACTTAGGAAGTGTTAGAATGCTCAAAACCCATCACTTATCAGTCTGAAAACTAGCATCACTATACCCTAACACTCTCAAGTCATTACTCCCACCAAGGGTAAGGATCCAATCCTTAGTCCTCCACAGGTACTTGAGAATATTCTTTTCTGCGGTCCAATGAGCCTTGCCAGGGTTCCCGTGATATCTGTTGACCATGCTCAAAGCAAAGGCCACATCAGGGCGGGTACAAGTCATAACATACATGATCGAGCCCACAGCAGAAGCATACGGTAGTCGACTCATCTCTCCTACCTTGGCCTCTATACTCAGACTCTGAGTCTTACTCAGTTTAGCATTGCTTTGGATCGCTAAGTCTCCTTTCTTGGAATTCTGCATGTTAAACCTTTTCAACACCTTATCCAAGTAGGTACTCTGACTAAGCCCAATGAGTCTTTTACTCCTTTCTCTTAATATCCATATCCCTAGGATACAGGCAGCTTCCCCTAGGTCCTTCATAGCAAAGCACTTCCCAATCTAGGACTTAACGTCCTGCAAGGTTGGGATTGTTGGATTAATGTCTAAGTCCATAACTATAATTGGTAAGACTTGACTCGACCCGACATGGTCCATTTAGGTTGCATGGCATCATGCACTTGGATAGACTATAATGAGAGAAATAAGACACTTATGGTTATTAATATATTATAAGTTCTAGTATATTAATAATAAGAATAATAAGATTATTTAATTAGTATTGATCAAGATTTAATCTAGGATTAATTAAGTGATCAAAAGAAGACTAATTAAATATATGGGTTGATTGTGTAAATCATCCATACTTATATAGTGGGCTAATGCTCCATGGATAATCAAATTGGGCTAAAACCCATAGGATGGTCCATGGATGCTCCATGGTGTATTTGAACCCATGGATCCAAGGAAATGGAAAGTCATGACGATTAGGGTTTACCCTAATTGTAACACTATATAAAGATCTTAATCCTTACAAAAATCGGCCACTAGTGTGAGTAATGAAGGGCTAGATGATTTCATGAGTTGTAGATTTCTCTCAAGTTATTCCAAGTGTATTTGGTGTTGTGTGAACCATTTGAGGAGTCACACTTGGGGCACTTGGCACTCAAGCTTCATGAAGACTTTGTACATGAAAGAGGTATGTATTCTATCTTGTTATATTCATTATTTTATATGCTAGATTAGGATAATACCTTGGATGTTCATATTTGTATGTATAATAGAGAAAACATAGATCCAAGGTATTTAGGGTTGCATGTACACTTAGGAGTGTTAGAATGCTCAAAACTCAACAGTGGTATCAAAGCCTAGGCTTGTTTTCTTGTTATACTTGCAAAAGAAGCTGGAAAATCGAGTTTTGATGCTGTCTGCCCAGCAGACTCGCCGAGTCCAAGGCAAAAAGCATCCAACTCGGCGAGTTGGTTCATGCACTCGACGAGTTGGACCCCCAGACAGCATAAATTCGACTTTGTTGGCTGGAATTGGACTAGGAACATTAGCCTAAGATGTTTTTGAACATAGAAACTTGTTTTTGATGTGGTAATGTTCATGCTAATCCAATTCCAAAGATAATTGTCAATAGATTCATGTTTTGTATTAGTTTAAGGTTTAGACTAATTACATGAAAAAGTTTGATTTGAATTATCTTGTTCTTATGAGTTGCTTAGATTAATAGAAAGTTGAGTGAAATAGTTGTTTTCAATCCAAATTAATCTAAGAGTTGATTCTAAAATGTGTTTTTGTATCTTGTCCTCAAGTTATATGAAAAGTCACATTTAAGTTTCATAAAACTCATAAAAGTTGGCAATGGTTACAAAGATGAAGAGTCTTGTCCTGAAGTTATGGAGGTTGAAGAGTCACTTCATTAATAAACAAATAAATAAAGTGTAACCTTAATTAATTCCATAAGTTATAAAATAAAGAAAAATAATTCTTTTATTAGTTTAAAGTCTTCCATAACTTGTCCTCAAGTTATGGAACTTGAAGAGTTTTTGGATTAAAACTACTTTAAACACATAAATCATGGAATTAATTAGTTTTGAATAGTTTCAAAACTTGCCCTCAAGTTTTGGAATTTGTAAAGTTTTCACTTATGAATACTTTAATTCCAAGTTAGCCCTTAGAATTTTAAAGAGTTAAAATTCAAACCTTATACTTTATAATATTATAAGTTAATAATATATATATGTATAAGAGTAAAGTCAGTCTTACCGCTAGTACGCCTCATTCACGAAGCCGGTCTATAAGGTGGGTATAAGGTTGTTGCCTATAAAATGGAACTTAATGGGTGTCCACTCTCACCCACCGCTTGCTTGACTGGTGGAGGGTCGTTAGCCGAACGGGTTTGACAGGACTAGAATTCTCCCTTCATTAAAAGTATTAATGATAAATACTAAGTAACTAAACTCTTAATAATACCCAATCTTAGTTACTTAGGAAAATGTGAATAAGGTGCTAATCCATGAAATTACACTTTGCACTTTGTTTAAGTCGGTTAGTGGAGCATGTGTGGTTAACTGGCACACTAACTCGTATTTAACAAGGTAGGCAAAGGGTAACTTAATGTGTATCATAGTATCGATGGAGCGTGTGTGGTTAACCGGCACATCGATTGAGGGGTAAACACTTAAGGGTACCAAGTAATTTGCATGGTTACTTCACACCTTGTTTTGTGATCCTCGGCATCCCAGTCACAAAACCTGAAGGGCACACTCGAGATTGAAACATGCCATTGAACAGTTCAATGAATCTCAAAAGATCTAGGAGTTTCAAAAACCAATTAAAACCTAATAATGCATTTCGTTTATTTTGGTGGAAATTGGTGAATCGGCATTCACCTACCTTCGAATATTTTATAGCTTGGATTATGGCATACCTCTTCTAAGTTATAAAATAGTTTCTTGGGTCCTAGCCTTAATATTTCATATTGGGTGTCATATTAAGGACTTTAGATCAACTATCTTGAATATCTCCCAAAACATGCCTGGTTTAGACATCTATGATCTTCCCAAATCTCTTGTAACGAGCTTTCCGAAATGAAGATGATGTCCCATGGAAATCATTCTTCTTCCACCTCCTCTAATTATTCTCCCTAACCCACAAGTTCTTGAAAAGTTTAAGGTCACTCAAGCCCTATTGGCAAGGAAAGGTCTAGGTGTGGTCACATCTTGGAGATGTAGTCACATATTGACAAGCCGGGAGAGTTGGGTGTCAAAGCCTTGAGAAAGTTGGTGGTTCAATCACTTTCTAAGTCACATAGTGAGTTCCTTTGGGACGCCTATGAAACAGACTATGACAAGACCCTTAATGATATTTCTATTTGTTAAGATCAACTTCCTTAAAACTTGATGGACATTGACAATAGTGACACAGGAAATCCAGAAAAGCATTCTCTTCCCAATGGAAAGGGATCGGCCATAGTCAACTCGGTTGACCAAATGGTAAAGAGAAAACCTATGCTGTGATAGTCCCGTGTACCATTATCAAAGGGTCCATATGTTTATATTGCTAAAGGAAGGGACATTGGTTACGAATCTGCCAAATTTACCTTGGATGTTAAAGTCAATAAGTTTGACTCTACTTCAGGTAAAGTCCACTATGTAACTCTGTTAAGTTTCTATTATGAGATTCTTGATACATGATGTGACTGGGTCACATGATGATGTTTTAAGAATTAAAGAAAAGTAAAGGAACTTAAAGAAAGAATATGTTGAATCTGATCACATAGATGGATTTCTATCGCATAGTTTGAAGATCGGATTCTTGAGCTACTTCTTAGGAGTTATGAGATATTGCTTTGGAATAGATAACAACAAGTTTTCATATGGATTGTAAGGATAAGTTTTTCTGCAAAGTTTTAAAATACAAGGAAATTTTAAATTTTATTTATTTTAAAATATCCTTACAATGGCATTTGAGGAAAAATTGTTGCTTATATGATTCCATTAATAGCAAGACTGGAAATATGAAATTGATTCTTTCATTTGTGGTAATGTCTAAATTTACCAAATAAGGAAAGATTCTCATCACCCAAGTTTCAATTGGACCGAAACTTGGAATCATGCAAGTTGTATAGCATGATGAATGAGAACTTTCAGGTATTGGAAAAATTAAGACTAATTACTCGTTCACATGGATGTGTGAGTCAAGTGAAGGACTAAGGGATCGAGTACACATTCTTGTGCACTGGTCAAGTCCAACACAAAAGATTGATAAAACTATTCGTCATAGTTTACAAAAACTCAGTAAATATGATTATACTTACAAGCCTAAGTGTAACTCTGAGACATTGGAAAAAGGTTCCAATGTATGACAGAGCGAATAAGAAGAATCAAATTAGGCAGAAGGATAAAAGTTTCTCAAATCTGAAAAGATGGGAGAGTACTTTAGTATCAGTTTTGTGATCATCTTAATGATTAAGAAACCATAGCACAATTAGTTCTCTAAGGAAAATCTTAGTGTATTCTTATGACTAAGAAGAGGAACTTGAATTGTTGAAATGGTTAAATCAAGAAGATGAGTCATACTTCGTTCCAATACAAGTCTTAGAGTCATACTCCAAGATTGTAATTTGAGTGACATGTCTTAAAGAAGGTTTAAAACACTTGTCAAATGTAAGAGTAAAAGTTTTCTACTCTTGTACATTTGAAATTGGTAAGTTGTGATGTTTTGGATAAAACAAAGACCAACTTAGGCCAATTTTTTGAAGTGTTTGTCTTGATTAGAATCCACACTATCTCTTAAATGACTGACAAGAAAGTCTTATAGGTCAAGAGGACAGTGGGAGTCTTAACAGTCTCAAGAACTAATCAAGAATAAAACCCGAAGTTCTTCACTAGCACATGATTTGAGGTTTATAACCTATCGTGTTGACATATTCTGTGCCCATTCCAGTTAAAGTTGGCTTTGCATATGAGTTCTTAGAGTTCTCAATTAGTTGCACAACAACTTGGAAGCAATGGCAGGCCCTTGAGCTGCCAGGTGGCAAGAAATTAAGATTGAGTTCAATCCATATGAGTGTGGATTTGTCATTATCCTTGTCTTGTGTCTATGGTTTTGACAATTCACATGGATAAGAACACATACACCATTAAATCTAAGTGTCATAAGGTTTCTCTCCGATTCATGAAAATGATGGTGAGGAAAAACTTTCACTAAGTAGATTTTAGCTAGATAGCAATTGTGATATTTGCATTCTCAAAGTCGTTAGTGGAGCGTGTGTGGTTTACCGGCACACTAACCTGGACTTGTGAGAAGTGGCAAAAAGGTCTAACCATTATGATTACGGCATCCCTCTTCATAATTTTTTAGACACACAAGTGTGTTATCTAAGGGTAGGTGTATGATTTTGATAAAGTCTTATGAAAACAATCTAGTATTAGAAATCTGAACTTTGGTAAGAAAGTCAATGAAGTATTGATTTCTAGAAGTCCAGCTGATTTCTGAGGACATGTCAAAGCTAGTGGGAGCATAAGTGTTATGCTAATAATCATCATCTTAGTGGGAGCATGATAATTATGATAAAGTATTGCAAGCTAGCAATGTTAATTATAGAAAACTAAAGGTTTCAATTGGGAAAAGTTGTTTTGCTATAATTCAGGGATAGGAAATTATACTCCATCTCAAATCTATAAGCTTAGATCGTGAGGTTTTAATCATTTAGTCAAGGATATATATATATATATATATATATATATATATATATATATATATATATATATATATATATATATATATGAATTTCATGTTGGAATGGCTCAACATAAGGAAATTCTGTATATGGGTCCATTATTTGCATTCTTAAATTCGATTATGATTACGACATCCCTTTTAATAATCTGAATTATGAGAACTTGGCAAATTGAAATGGACATATTATAGCAAAAGACTGGTTTAGTCTTTATGTGAGACATCATGAATCGTGTCCCATATGCTTCGGATATAGGATCGATTACATGTGCTATATTCATCCTTTCTAAAATTTTCCAAATGCCTGGGGCATTAAGAAGGGAAAAGGTTTAGAACTGGATATGACTAAAAGGATTAAACAATTGTCGGGGACAATCTAAGTTTTACCAAAGATTGGTTGCTCAAGGACAGTTGGAAGTATAATGATAATTCTGGAAGGACCATATTGACATAATCTATAAGGAGGCAACTCTTGTTCAGAAGTGATAGTCAAAATGGAATCTGGAAATGTTTCAAAGTTAGAATTTTCAATCTGTTTGAGATTAGAAAACTTAAATCAAGAAGGATGTTTCTAAGGAGCTGATCTCCTTTGGAATACTCTGTAATGATTGTTGTCAAGTCTTTCTGACTTTGTGCATAATCGTTACAAGAGGATCAATGCATATAAGTTTAGAATCCAACAGATTTCAGTAAATGACATGAATTTGGAATTCTTGCATTTGCAGTAAGGATTTGGGAGTGTGAAAAGAGAATCATTGAAGTTATGTTCAATTGATCTAGTTCACAAAGTAAAGATCATAGAGAAACATAGTATGCATACTTGGTGTGTGGCATGACTAGTGTTTAGAAAACATAGTGTACATGCTTGGAGCAGGGGACAACTATTGTTTTAAATTCAAGAATAAAGTTGATAGCTGAAACAGTATACAATGAATAATGTGTAATCATATGGTGATAAATAAAAGGTGTTTTATTTATGTTTATAGGTTTTGATACCATATTGGATTCAATTATTATTGTGTTTCACTTTGCATGTTTTGACTTCCCAAATAAACTGGGTTATTCTTTCGGAATGACTAAGTTATTCAAACCATCCACAGTCGGTCATATGTTGGAAGTAGATATGAATTAAGACTGTCATGGGTTCGCTTGTAAAGGTCTAAGGTGTTGGACAAAGTGCTACAACACTCATGAGTGCTCATAAGTTATGAGTATTGGATTCCACCCGCGCTCATTGGAATCACTTCATGGATTTTATCACGAGTGATCATGAGACGATAATATCTTATATTCTTCAAACCTAGAGATATGAGTTGTTACTATGAGTTGGTTGTACATTGATTGCACGAAAATGCATTTGGTAACTCGGTGCTATAAAACGTGCCTTTGTGTATGATTCAACAAGTAGTAGAACAAGCCATATGAGTCGAAGTTTATCCATTCCTTTTACCTTCGGGATAAAAGCGATATCTGTGGGCCCCTCGATGATTTGATGATGGCAAATGGAAGTGCTCGGCCGGCCCAGGACTGATTTGATTTGTTCAATTAGTCAGTCGTCATAAATCGGAAATCGGGAAACAACAAATGGACAGAGAGAATGATTATAATCCATGTCTCAGTCCATATGATATCTAGAATGGAGGAATATATGATCCCTTATCTAACGGACAAGTCACTGACAAAGTTCAGAGTTCATCGACAAGGTCAGAGTTGGATTAATGTCTAAGTGGGAGACTGTTGGTTCTTGAAGTCATACGCAGTAATAGTTTTAGACTTATCCAAGTGGGAGACTGTTGGATTAATGTCTAAGCCCATAACTATAATTGGTAAGACTTGACCCGACCCGACATGGTCCATTTGGGTTGCATGGCATCATGCACTTGGATAGACTATAATGAGAGAAATAAGACACTTATGGTTATTAATATATTATAAGTTCTAGTATATTAATAATAAGAATAATAAGATTATTTAATTAGTATTGATCAAGAATTAATCTAGGATTAATTAAGTGATCAAAAGAAGACTAATTAAATATATGGGTTGATTGTGTAAATCATCCATACTTGTATAGTGGGCTAATGCTCCATGGATAATCAAGTTGGGCTAAAACCCATAGGATGGTCCATGGATGCTCCATGGTGTATTTGAACCCATGGATCCAAGGAAATGGAAAGTCATGACAATTAGGGTTTACCCTAATTTTAACACTATATAAAGATCTTATTCTTGACAAAAATCAGCCACTAGTATGAGTAATGAAGGGCTAGCCGATTTCATGAGTTGTAGATTTCTCTCAAGTTATTCCAAGTGTATTTGGTGTTGTGTGAACCATTTGAGGTGTCACACTTGGGGCACTTGGCACTCAAGCTTCATGAAGACTTTCTACATGAAAGAGGTATGTATTCTATCTTGTTATATTCATTATTTTATATGCTAGATTAGGATAATACCTTGGATGTTCATATTTGTATGTATAATAGAGAAAACATAGATCCAAGGTATTTAGGGTTGCATGTACACTTAGGAGTGTTAGAATGCTCAAAACCCAACAGGGATGTCATTTCCTATAAGTAGTATGTCATCTACATATAATACCAAGAAGCTAAATATACTCCCACTAGCTCTTACATACACGCAAGACTCATATTCACTTCTCAAGAAGCCAAACTCTTTGACCTTCTCATCAAAACAAATATTCCAGCTACAAGATGCTTGTTTTAATCCATAAATGGATTTCTCAAGCTTGTGCACTCTATTAGGGTATTCTGCACTTGCAAAACCTTCTAGTTCATTCATGTACACATCCTCATCCAACTTTCCATTAAGAAAATCGGTTTTGACATCCATTTGCCATATTTCAGAATCATAGCAATGGCTAGCATGACCCTAATAGACTTGATCTTTGCTACCGGTGAGAAGGCTTCATGATAATCAATACCCTGAGTCTGAGTAAAACCCTTCGCAACTAGTCAAGCCTTATAAGTGTGCACCTTTGCTTCCATGTCGGTCTTCTTCATGAAGATCCATTTGCACCCGACTGTTTTACGGCCTGGTACATTGTCAACAAAGTTCCAAAGTTGATTGTCATACATGGACTGTATATCGCTGCCCATAGCCTCCTTCCATTTAGCCGAATCCGGGCCTGCCATGGCTTCCTTAACACTGTTAGGTTCATCCAAATTTACCCGTGCACTATCGCTGATAAATGTATCACCTTTTGTAGTAATATGAAACCCATAATAAAACTCAGGTGTGTTCCTAACCCGTGTCGAACACCTCGGAGGTACAGACTCGTCAGCTGGCTCAACGGACTGTTATCGTACGGAAGGATCGGACAGGTGCTTGGTGTCAAGTGAAGACTTAGACACACACAATGATCCTAATTACATATGAAGACATATTTATATAAATAATTAGAGATTAAATCACTAATTATACAAGTATAAACATTTAAACGCGAGGAAAACACTTTTGGTCAAGTGCTAGGAGGCTAATGGGTTGCAACAAAGGAGTGCAATGCCCCTAATGGAAGTTCATGGTCAAATGACCATATGTTTTGGAGTTTACGGCCCAGGGGAGTAAACTCCTGGCCATAAACTCTCCTTAGGGTCCCTAATGGAAGCTTAGAATTACTACAACTCTGGTGGGGAATTGTTTCAAGGCTATACAAGTGTTTAGGTGCCATATCAACTCTTTTGGGGAGTTTACGACCTTGGGACCATATTCCCTTGGAGTTTACGGCCATAGAACCTTTTGGGCCGTAAACTCCCTCACTATTGGTGTTCTAAGTGTTTTAACTAGTCCAAAACTCATTTAGGTACATGCCCAAATTGGTCTCTTGGCTTAAGGAAGGATTTAGGGTGTCATTTGACCCCTTTTTAGGTGTTTACGGCCCAAGAGTTTGTCTTGGCCGTAAACTCCTTTTTCCTTGTGATTTCTTATGTTTGATAGGCTATAAACACTTTAGGGTACTTTTCCTAATTTAATCTAAGCCTTAGGAAGTGTTTCAAAGCATTTTGGCACTTAAAACTTGGAGATTACGGCCTAAGAAGCTCCTTGGCCGTAAACTCCCTTCTAGCCATGATTCCTAATTGTTTTGTGGTATAAGGCATGAATTCGAGGCTCCTAGTTCGAGTTCTAAAGCTTTGAGGGTCATTGGAACCCTTTAGGACCTTAAAATGGAGTTTACTCCCCAAGAACGTTCTTGGGCGGTAAACTCCCGGATCTCACGTATTTGGCATGTAATCTATGTTATTAAGCTTATAACAAATATTATAAAACAACTAGAGAAGTATACTCACGATTTGGGATAAATACCCGAAGATCCGTGAGAGAGAATTTGGCTTTTCTCTAATTGGAATTCAACTAATGAACCAATTTGGTTCAGAATTCTATTTATAGTCCTGAGATATTTTTGGCAGAAAATATTTTTATTCCTGGAACGAGCTCTAACGTCCTAGAGTCTTGGAATAACAGTGTTGCGCAAAAACCCTAGCGCATTCACTCTCCTAATATCTTCTCAAGTGTAAAATCTTGAAAACTGCCAAACTTATACTCGAAGTCTGAATTTTCACTGTAACTGCTCTACTTCTATTGGCTTGGAATGGTTTGTTCAGAATGGAAATTTTGGGTTGTCACATCATCCTCCTGTTGAAGGAAATTTCGTCCCGAAATTAGAATTTAGTCAAGGAAGTACGCACGAATGATCGAGTCGTGAGGAGGAAACTTCCTAATCGATTTGTTCTAGCACACTTAAGTGAAATCGGGTTCTCGGTTGGCATTCCAACGAACCTTCACTAACTGGTGACGACGTTGCTTCGTCCGCTTGACCTCTCGGTCGAGGGTCACTAAGGTTCTAGTACGAAGGCGAGGATCTCGACGAGTGGACTTATTAGAGTCCTAACGGAAAGGTATGGTCTCACGATCGAGACGCGAAGAGTAGAATGTACGTTACTGAGTTCGCGGAGTAGGTCTAGTTTGTGCGAGGCACAGGACCGATTTTGATGAGAATCTCGGAGGTCCTAACTATATTGGATTTAGCTTTCCACGCGATACGAAGCGTATTAAGCCATTCCCAGAGTGACACTTCCTAAAGAACTTGGTCACTCACTTGGAATTCCAAAGGTTTCTTCTCCTGCTTAACTTCCCAGTCAAGGGCCACCCCTTGCTGGGTCAAAGTCGTACGGGTTTCTGTAGCTTGCGAGGAGTTCTGAATGAACTAAGGCGGTAGGTCGGTAGGACCTAGAATTTGGCGAAAGACTGTCGGCGTCTCTGGTGTCGATAAATGCTCAGTGGTTTTGACAAATTGAAAGAGTGCTCAAAATTTCTCACATTACTAACAGTGTGTCATAGAAATTTGACTTTTCAATTTCAAAACTCGTGTCTAGACAACTTCGCTAAAGTTCCTCTGTAGGAAATGTTTCCATGGGTTTTCTTCTTACTATGAGGGTAGATAGGTAAGTCATTACATGGAGAAATGACGAACTGATCCAAGTAAGAAAGACGTAACCCTATTCATTTGGCTCATGAAAATATGGGCGTATTGGTCCTATCCGAAGGGTATCACTACGGACTCGAAGTGTCCGCATCGAGTTCAGGAGATAGCCTTCCGGACATCTTTCCCTAACACTCGAACTGGTGATATTCGGATCTCAGATCCATTCCAGGAAGTAATTCTTTCCTTGCCTTTGCTCAACCATTTCATCTATGTGAGGCAGAGATAACGATTTCTATGAAAATCTTGACGGAGTCCTCAATATCCGAGGCACATACGATGCGATCCATCGATCTCTGGAAGAATATGACCATGGTTCTCTAGGGTGAGAAACCTAGTCTTCTAATTCTATTTCTGTGTAGTTTGCTAAGTTGTCCGGATTGTTCTTCTATCTCCGTAGGTGTTAAACTATAGGGCGATCTGTTTACGGGAGTCATACTGGGTTCTAAGTTTGTTCACATGACGATGTGATTACTCGTAGGCTTAAGCAGTTTTCCATCCTGAAGTTCATATTAGAATTCATACATGGTTTCACAATCACAATTTCGGGTATATGAGTCGCATATAACTAAGGTTGAAAAGGTAGTCGAATAACTGATTCTTCTTTAAGCTCACATCCCATCGGGGAGAAAGAAGTTAAAGTGGAATCATCAATTCTAAACCTGTAGAAGCTTGATTATATATCACTCTTATGTATACCATTCCTCAGTGATAGATCAATCGCATGAATCCTTGGATTAAACTTGACGTACTGCACGAGTGGTACTTCGGGGATTTCTTCGGAAATAGAATAACTAAGAGGTACTCCTGGCATGAGTACTTCGGTGTTCTGATATGACGGCTTTGCTGGAAAAGTGATCTAGAAGAAAGAGATGTACGTATAAGGCTGTTTTCGTGAGGATCAAATGGAATCAAGTCGTATGATAATGTCGGAATCATACTGAAACTTAAATACATTAGATTTGAACGTAAGACGTTTACAGACAAAACACAACCGTGCAACCATGAATAGAGTTATAGTACTTTAGATTTACCACAAGACTATTGCTGCAAATAAGATATACTACAAAAGACAAGTATACGCAGCACGAGAGTCCCTATACAGACAGGATCTCGCAAAAGGTAAGACTCTAGTTGCACTAGTTCTAGATAGTTCATAAGTCTGTTACAACGAAATGCCTTAACTACATTAACGTGGTTCCGGAGCAGGCTCTCCTACAGCTGTGATGCTGAGAATTTTCCCGTCTGAGCCAGAGTTCTGCGTTATCGGGCAATCCTTCTTGAGGTGTCCAATTTCACCGCATTGGTGACATATCTGGACAGCACCCACATCAGTGGAGGAAGTGAAACGTCGAGTAGGAGTTATGGGGACGCGAGTTCTTTCCTTTTTCGGGCGATCTCTTTTATAGTGCCCAAACTCACCACAATGATAGAAAGTCTGGTTCCCATCGACGTTGGGTGAATTGTTGATCGGTCTTGATAGGCTCTTGCAGTAACGTTTGGTGTGCCCCTTTTTGTTGTAGTTTGAGCACTGCATCCCCCGACAAGGTCCATGGTGGTGATAATTCCATTTGATGCAATTTGGGAGATCTCCAACATATTGTTGGGCTGGGTTAGGGACAATTGGTATTTCCGAAGGGATGGTAGTAGGAGGTACAGATGTCGTAGTTGTGAAGGTCGTTACCCATGGTTGTTTCTTGTTCGTTCCTTTATGTGATTTGTCCTTCTTTCTATCCCAAAATTTCCGTTTGTTACTCTTTGTCTCGGAACTCGGGGTGTCGTGGTAGTTTGCTGCTCGTTGCAGTGTTTGATTGTTACTCGGATTGGAATTGTTGTTAATAATCCCGCTAACATTCGCATTGTTAGCGTTAAGGTGGGTCAGAATAGTTGATTCGGCAGCCGAGACTGCAGCTTGAAAGGTAGCTGCATCAATCTGAAGAGTTGGTGTTTGGTTGAAGGGTTGATCGTTTTTCTTGGGCGACATGATTCTGTAACACAAAAGATAAGGTTTTTGTGATCGATTCTGGTTGACCCTAATGTACTTAGATTGTTCATGTAAAGAGTAGAAGTATGTTCTCGAAAGTTTGACCTACATCCCTATGATGCAGTCCTAGTACAGCATGAAAGTATGTTCGTGAAGGTTTGACCGACATCCCTATGATGCAGTCCTAGTAGTGAGTAGAACTGAGTTCATAGAATGGTCTCAAGACGTTTGTTGTGCAAGCCGAGGTATTGTGGGTTGGTGAATAACAAAATCCAACCACTGAAAGAGACTTGGAAATGTCTCCTGATCTACCTTGCTATAGTCCAATGACTTGACTAAAGCAGGTTTCAGATAGACTCCAATGAGAGTATGATAAGAGTACTTGAATGAAGGAAATGACACAGAAGTTAGCCGGCTGTCAATATCTTTGATAATCACGATGTAAAGATTTTGGAAATTGTCCTTGTAAAGGTCTTACATCATAACCACAGAAGATAGTCCCTGACAGCATAAAGACCTAACTGAAGTACTTACGGTACAAGAGAATTTCATAGAAAATGCCACATCGGGCATAGACAGAAAACACGATCCCTTTTTAATAAAGAAGTAAAGTAAAGCGTCTACTACTGGCGACAGTCATCCCTCTGGTGAACTCTTAGTTCATCCAATTGACGTTCCATGTCAAGTAGGTGTCTTTCGCACACCATATGGCGTACTCGGAGCTCTATGACATCGGCTCGTGATTCAGCCAGTGCTTGTAGTAGGGTTTCATGGTTTCTCTCTGATCTTTCATGAGCATCTTCTAGGCGAATGGTGCAGAGGGTATGCATTCACGCATCGGTGACAACTTCTATCATCTGATGTAGGGTTGTCCTGCCTTGAATCTCATTTCGGGCCACTCTGAGGACCAAGATTGGCAAGACTCTACCTGCTGAGCCCCCATTGCTCATGTCGTAAAAGCTTTGGTCGTCATTAAATGGCATGGGCTGATCTTGTCCTTGGCTCCATGTTTCCAATCATTCCACTCACTCAGGGTCGGGCCATGAAAAGCCGGACGAGGGTTAGGAATTGGAACGAGAGTTGCTCGGGGTAGGTTCTCAACCTCTGGTTCGGAGTTAGCATCATACGGAAGGTCTTCATCATGGTGATCGTTCAAGGGGAACGGGATGATCATTCTCTGGTTCTTCTCCAAACCAACCAGCTATGACTTCATTCGGAAGATACTGGTTGCCGAGGGGATGGAGTCCAACTATGTTTTCTATGTGAGAATTTAGGGTAAGAGAATAATTATTAGACGAACTATCTAGATAATTATTTAGAAAACCTTCATTAGTTGCATTTCTATTTGTGAAGTGCATACCAGCTATGTGTAATCTAAACATGATAGACCTTCGAATAAGTGACCTTTAATTCCAAATTCACACAAAATAGGGGTAAGGCAAAATTATCACAGATTCTAAGTCTATAACATCCTAATTACATATACCCTAAGTGTATCCACTTAGCAACTATCAACTTAGTAATGAAGATCCCGTTTTAGTTCTCAAGTATAAAGTACTTATAGTAGCACCAAATACTCCTATAGTATTTTAATTTTAATGTTATGTTCTATTGTTCTCATTGTCGTAGGGTTGGTAAGATTTTAGCATTGTTGCAACCACACAATTAAACTGAGGCACATGCTAGTCAACCCTCGGATAATATAGGTGATCAGGCTATATCTTCCCAGTTTTGACCATATGTCTCTAATCCCACTTCTGTTGCCCAACAATCTTAATTCTTTTGTACTGTCCTAGTGACACTGATTTTAGTATGAATGCAGCACGTATACTTACTTAAATATTTTACTATTTAAAGTATAAACTCTTGGTCAGAGTATTTTTAATCCCTTATGTATTTATAGTTAGTATATCTTTTATGGGTTGATATACTTAATTCACTATAAACAATGCTCTGATACCAATCTGTCGCACCCCAAAACCAAGAACGGCGGAAACGTTCTGGGGCGGAGGACGTCATGTATAATATCAACAACAATGTAAAGTAGTAAACAAGCAACAACATCATCCATTGCATTAATAATATAATTATTATACAAATGTGTTCTGTCAAATTTTGATAAACACTAAAGCATAAATCAAAATAAAAGATAAGTCTTGAACAAGCTCCATCTACCTTTCTCCTTGCATCGGTACCTGTCTATGATGACCTGAGGATACAAGTAATTTTGAAAGCGAGTATCAGCTTTAAAGCTGGTGAGATAATAAGTATTTAGTGTCTTAAATTGTGTGTAAGTATTTGTATGTAAGAATTTGTAAGTATATGTATTGAAAGTGTATATGAACTGTAAGTGTTTGAAAAACCCTAGAAATCCCTATGATTCCTACTAGTACATGAAGGTGTCTTCTACCAAGACCTAACTGTTCTGAATGTAGCCTTCTACCAAGGCATCTAGTGTCTAGATGTGTGTCTCGTGTAAGAGTATGTATTTTCCCAAGTATAACTATCATTAACAAAAATATAGTCTCTACATTACCGTGCGTCGTGTGAATGTTCATGAAGTGAATGAAATGGGAAAATGAACTAGTACAATGGTGTAGTGCTATAAGAACTACAGCCGTACTAACTACCTTAAACCGGATTTATATTAAATATTATGTGATAAATTGCACCATACTATAGACTAGTAACAACGACAACGTATAGTCGAAAATAAGGTATGACGTTTGGCACCTGCAGACCTGCCGGTCCTGCTGTAGCTAGCAGCAAGGTGTAGGATAGTCAATCCAGTATAGATCTATACACAAACTCATCCTATAGACTGGTTACAACGACAATGTTTAGTCGAAAATAAGGTATGACGTTTGGCACCCGCAGACCTACAGGTCCCACTGTAGCTAGCAGCAAGGTGTAGGATAGTCAATCCATTATAGAATCTATACACAAACTCACGCTTTCCCTCCAAGAGACTCTGGCTACAACTCGGGCCATGTCATTTAAGTCATGCTCCGATTTAAATCACAATAATTAACGTATTCTTGTATATGTAATATAATGAACTGTTCTAGCTGTAATGTACGTGCTCTCTACCTAGCAAGTATAGTAATGTAATCGTTCTAGTATCGTTGTATATGTTCTCTTCCTAGTATAGTTGTATATGTAATGTAATGTAATGTTTTAGAAAGTATTGACTCATGAATGAACTGACTCATTGTATGATATCGCGTTCTATTAATGGTTCTAGTATCTTCCTAAACTACCTATATGGTAGTTTACTAGTAATCTAGCTGGTATGTATGGTCATGGATGTATACCCTTGCTACCCAAGGGCATGGGATGAACTGGAAGGACCTTTTATGACTAAATATGTACACATGATATATAACTAATATTTAAACGGCCTTCGAACGAGTACCCGATATCCCACCAGACCATATCTCAAGCGCGAAAAGGAAATAGGGTGGATAGCCTTCCTAAGTCTTTTAAACATTTCTTATATAACTATAAATATAGAGGCATGCAATTTATAATAATATAAAAGCATAAATATGTTTTGTAAAACATTTGAAACATAAATATTATTTTAAGAAAAGATCGACTTGATGTCAACCTATAAAACAATTTGAAGGCATAAGTTTGATAAAACAGTTTAAGTATAAGGAAACATTTGTTTGAAACACAGTTGTAAATAAGTTTGAAAGGTAATGTACAGAGTAAGATGTACAGTGTAATAAGTAGTTTAAAACATATAAAATGTTTATAAAAATCATTTGAAGGAAACCGTTTGGTAAAACGGCTAATGAGTAGTCAAATCTTTTGAATGTTGTATATTAATCACATGTGATTGATGGAATAACTAGCATAATTCTACTTATTAATCACATGTGATTGATATAAGAAGTAGCATGGTTCTACTTGTATCCCCCCATAAAACATTTAAAAATAGTTTAAAACATTAGTTAAGGGGTATGAACTCACTTGCAGTAAGTGACTGGAATTGAACGGACTATTATCGTACGGAAGGATCGGACAGGTGCTTGGTGTCAAGTGAAGACTTAGACACACACAATGATCCTAATTACATATGAAGACATATGTATATAAATAATTAGAGATTAAATCACTAATTATACAAGTATAAACATTTAAACGCGAGGAAAACACTTTTGGTCAAGTGCTAGGAGGCTAATGGGTTGCAACAAAGGAGTGCAATGCCCCTAATGGAAGTTCATGGTCAAATGACCATATGTTTTGGAGTTTACGGCCCAGGGGAGTAAACTCCTGGCCATAAACTCTCCTTAGGGTCCCTAATGGAAGCTTAGAATTACTACAACTCTAGTGGGGAATTGTTTCAAGGCTATACAAGTGTTTAGGTGCCATATCAACTCTTTTGGGGAGTTTACGACCTTGGGACCATATTCCCTTGGAGTTTACGGCCGTAAACTACCTTGGGAGGGTTCTTATGGTGCTTTCAAGTCTCTAATTTAACTAGGAACAATTCTAGGCTTTTGTACTTGGCTTTAGAAGAGTTTATGGCACCATTTAATGGAGTTTACGGCCATAGAACCTTTTGGGCCGTAAACTCCCTCACTCTTGGTGTTCTAAGTGTTTTAACTAGTCCAAAACTCATTTAGGTACATGCCCAAATTGGTCTCTTGGCTTAAGGAAGGATTTAGGGTGTCATTTGACCCCTTTTTAGGTGTTTACGGCCCAAGAGTTTGTCTTGGCCGTAAACTCCTTTTTCCTTGTGATTTCTTATGTTTGCTAGGCTATAAACACTTTAGGGTACTTGTCCTAATTTAATCTAAGCCTTAGGAAGTGTTTCAAAGCATTTTGGCACTTAAAACTTGGAGTTTACGGCCTAAGAAACTCCTTGGCTGTAAACTCTCTTCTAGCCATGATTTCTAATTGTTTTGTGGTATAAGGCATGAATTGGAGGCTCCTAGTTGGAGTTCTAAAGCTTTGAGGGTCATTGGAACCCTTTAGGACCTTAAAATGGAGTTTACTCCCCAAGAACGTTCTTGGGCGGTAAACTCCCGGAACTCACATATTTGGCATGTAATCTATGTTATTAAGCTTATAACAAGTATTATAAAACAACTAGAGAAGTATACTCACGATTTGGGATAAAAACCCGAAGATCCGTGAGAGAGAATTTGGCTTTTCTCTAATTGGAATTCAACTAATGAACCAATTTGGTTCAGAATTCTACTTATAGTCCTGAGATATTTTTGGTAGAAAATATTTTTATTCCTGGAACGAACTCTAACGTCCTAGAGTCTTGGAATAACAGTGTTGCACAAAAACCCTAGTGCATTCACTCTCCTAATATCTTCTCAAGTGTAAAATCCTGAAAACTGCCAAACTTATACTCGGAGTCTGAATTTTCACTGTAACTGCTCTACTTCTATTGGCTTGGAATGGTTTGTTTATAATGGAAATTTCGGGTTGTCACAGATACCACTATTGGGTTTTGAGCATTCTAACACTTCCTAAGTGTACATGCAACCCTAATAAATCTTAGATCTATGTTTGTCTAAGGTACATGCAAGATATTATTTTTGCAAGGTTTATAACCTATCTAGCATGGCATGGGGTACTTTTAGACATAAAAGGACTAGATTAATTACATACCTTTTGTTGATTATTGATTCCTTAGTGTTTGAGATCCAAGCACCAATAATGTGAATGCCTCAAATGGAAATCACAAATCACCACAAACTTGGAAAATGTATGAGAGAGTATACTAACACTTAGAAATCGGCCACCACTATTACACGCACACTAGGGTGTTTTTCATGTAACATAAGGTTGTTTATATAGTGTATATGGTTTGGGTGAAACCCTAATAACCCATGTCTTTTCCTTTCCAAGGATCCATGGGTTAAAAGCTCCATGGATCATCCATGGACTTCCATATAAGCCTAACCCATTAAAAAATGAGCATTAGCCCACACCATATAAATATAATAGCCCATGATTTAATTAGTCTTCCTTTTAATCACTAAATCAATTCATAATTAATTCAAGATTAAAACTAATTAAATAACATGACTTTATATTAATATATTATAACTTATAATATATTAATAAATCGTATGTCTACAATTCAAATAAAATTATCCATAAATCGTTTGGGTGAAGTGCAACCCAAATGGACCATGCCGAGTCGGGTCAAGTATATACCAAATCAGTTATGGACTTAGACACCATATCCAACAGTATATACTCAGAGGTAAGATAGTCACCCGGAATGGTGATCCTGCTCAAGAACCACAACCAAACAAGGAACTGGTAAAAGAGATTAGATCAAGAGTCCTTAGTCTATCCTATATTACTATACACACTCCCTAGGGCATCCCTCTACTAGGAGATAGCCAAAACTAGTCGGCCGACATTGGTGCCATCGACCCATGGGTATAGTCAGGTAAAACTCACTTTGATGTGTGTGCAGATAAGCAATGAAGGACTTTACCAGCTTCAACTCACTTCCAATCACCTATAGGAAGACAATTGAGTCAATACCCGGTCACAGGTCATGGTCACTTGCAACAGTGACCACCTCACTTGAAATTACAATTAGGGTTTCAAATGAAATGACAATTAGGGTTTTACATGAAATGACGATTAAAGTTAAGTAAGAGCACTCAACCCATTAAGGACTTAATAAACTAAGGTTAGGACTGATTAACGTTTGACTTAGTCATTCTCGGGTGAAATAATAACTCAATCAATAGTCCAAATATATGTCCGATCGTTGTCCAAAATAAAGCTTCTTGATTCTAGGGTTTTTCACATATAATGATAACTAGGGTTAGTGTTCCACACTTAACCCTTTAAGGACTTAATCTATTATGACCAATATTACATTAAGTTAATTTAATGGGCATTATTAAGTATTATTTTAAGTTTAATTAATAGTTTCAATGAGGGTCCCGAAGAACTCCAAAATTAGCGTTTCATGACATTAGGGTTTTCTAAACGATAATTAGGGTTTCCAAACAAAATACTAGCCAATTAGGTTAATTAGATTTTAATGAGTTGGGCACCACCCACTTAGACCCCAGGCGGTGGTGGTCAATGGTGGTTCACGGAGGCAACCACAACCTCATCGTGGTGGTGGTTATGATTTTAGGCCAAAATCGTGAAAAAGCATTTCAAACATTTGTCCAAACACACACACATATATACACACATCCACCTAAAAGGGCAGCTAATGGTGGTAGAACGGTGACATGTGGTGGCAACCACCACCTCACGGTGGTGGTGGTGGTTTTTCTTCAGTTTCTGGTCAAACAACATTCAACTGAAATAAACACACACATAAACACCATTTCACACACACATAGTCACCTCTCATGGTGGCTGGTGGCGATAGAAGATGTAGCATGGGTGTTAGCAACCATGCTGGTACTTCAAGTTTTTTGGCCAACAAAACACACCCACACCACCTCATCAAATGAACCATGAACACCCTCGTTGACTTAGACTAAAACATGCATCCATACACATAAAAAAACACACACATAACACCGCCACTCTCATGGTGGTAGGTGGTGGTCAGAAGAACGTCGTTAAGACGAGGTAACCGTCAGAGTAGAGGTGGAAAACACAAGATGAAGGAAAAGAAGAGAGAAGAGGGTGGGAAGGGTTGCACCATTACTAGAGATTGAGAGGGAGACGACAGCGATGAAGGTGGTTAGCTTCAGGGTTTTCGGCTTTATCAGCACTGGGTGTAGCGGCAGTATTCGGTGGCTCGCTGGTTCACGGCAGCAAGATGGCGACTGGATTAGTAGAGGGATAAGGGTGGCGGCTAGGGTGTGATTTTAGGGTTAGGGTTTGAGATGTGTTAGGGACGAAGGAAGGAAGAGTGACGGGTTTTAAGTCTGAGTCCAATTCAAACAATTGGCCACTTTAACACTTTCAGCCCCTCCCTCTCTTTTCTTTTCAATTTAAATCTAGAAATTACCCAACAACCCCTCCTCTACAAAATATTTCACATTCCAAGTCTTAATGTGTAATGCTCGTAGATCCGGGCTAGTCGATTTAGAGGCAATAGGGGTCGAAAACGACTTTTCGACAATAGATTATTAAGAATAAATAATCTCAACCAAGTTTTAGTATATGTTATAAGGTTTCCGTACATATAAAGAGTGTCGAAATCCGAGTTATAACAAAGAAGTTATGACCCGTCGAAGTTTTACGGCAAAACCGGTACTGCACGGGGAGACGTAAATAGTGAATTTACGATGGAGGACTTTTTAGACTTAGTGATCTAAACTAAAGTTGTAGTATATGTTAAATCGAGAACATCCATAAAAAGAACGCCCAAATCCGACTTCGTATGAGGAAGCTATGATTTTTCTAAGATTCAGCTTAGCAGTGCACGACCCGAAACTCGAATTTTAGTTCGAGCGGTTTTTGACTTACGCAACCTAAATGAGAGTTGAAGATCTCATTAATAGGAACTCAATAGTAAAAAGACAGAAGAAAATAGAGTCCGTATGTAGAAGTTATGAATTTTACGCAGGCGTTTAACAATATAATCACCTTGTACTGTTAAATTTAAGACCGGTAGAGAATTAACCGACGGAGTAAAAATGAAAGTTGTAGATATTATTTACCTATGCGTGGATATAAAGAACGTCAAAAATGGAGGTCGTATGCCAAAGTTACGGATTTTAGAAGTCAGAAGTGTGCTGTGCGAAAATGGATGATGTGGCACAATCTTGGCCATTGCTTTCTCCCCAAGTCTTGCCACTAGATGGTGACATGTGGCACCAAGTTCAGCCAATTTTGACCCTATAAATAGAACCTCTCCCACCCTCATTTTGTTCAGATCTTTCTCATTCTTTCTTCTCTTTACTCTCTCTCTAGAACCTCTCTCTAGCCCTGAAACCCCCCAAAAAGCCTAGGGAACCTCCCTAGCACGAAGCGGACGCCCCGGAGTGCTCGAAGGCTCCGAGAAGAAGAGATTTTCGGCTCGGGAACGCTGCTCCAAGCAAAGCCCGGTTTTCTATAATACCCACTGTAAGTGAGCTACGCCTACGTTATTTTTAATATATCATTTATTTAATTATAGTAACGTTATTAGGAACCTATAATAAGTACTTGGGCTATTATTATGTGCTATATAAGTATTGTTTGATGCTTATATAATAGTAATAATAGCTAGACTGTTAATTAGTCTCAACAAATAATAGACTAAACACTAGTGGTAATAATACAAGGTTTCGTCGAAGGAAATTATTTTTAAGAAACGAAGCGCTGTTTGAGTTCGGATTCACCACCTTTTCAAGTGAGTGCATAGTTACTTTCAGCTTACACATAGATAAGAAGTATTTTATATAAATTACGTGCTATGTGTGCATATTATCTGAATACTTGCTATCTATGCTGGGTGAACGTTTTATACATGTTTTCAATGATTTAAACTGTATATGTATTTTATATCTACAAAATGTGTTGGGTAAAACATTGGTAGATGTAATAGTTGCTGTGTGACAAAATAAAGTAATGAGAGGCCTCATTATAGATGTTATTGATGATCCAGTCATCTAGTGGAGTATAGATGACGACCACAGACTATTCTAGACAGTCCAGTGGAACACTAGTAGGCTCGCAACCTATAGGTGTTTATTTGAACTGTGTGTTTGTTTGAACTGTGTGCTCACCAGATGTACTCCATCCCCCACATGGTTGCCTTAAGGACATTTATTGCTGAGGAATCCCCTTAGCAGTAGTGTCCATTCCGATGATAATCCTTAGACTAGGTCCCTTGTGTTAGATGTTTTAGGGACGTAAAGTGAGGATAACGGGAACGGGTAATCGGGTTTGTTTGGTTTGACAAAGCTAATAACTTATTTATTGTGGGTTGAAAACTCTATGTGCTCACTAGGCTCCTAAGCCTGACCCGCTCAGTTTCTTGTATTACAGGTAGTGGCGCATGAGCATAGATGTGATGTCTTGGGATGAGAGATTAATGGATTTTAGGCCTGTAAATACGGAATAATGTAGTAAGGCCTATGCTGTATTGTTTATGCTCATGATCCGTATCGAGCATGACATCCCGAGTCTTTTTAAATGAAATACATTTCTACGATAATGCTTTTGATAAATCTTTATCATATTTTGTTTTGGGACAAATTCCGCAACACTTTTATTTAAACAAAGCATTAACAAAATCGGTCTTTTCTGGCCATGATTTTTGGGGATGTCACATAATGTTACCATATAGACCCCAAATTCTAGAATTTATATGATTTAACCCCCATGGTTGACACTGATCAATTATTATGGATTTAGTGCTTAAATAAAATAAAATATAAAATATGTCTCAGGGTTTTAGGGCTTCTTTATTTATTTATTTATTTATTTATTATTATTATTATTATTATTATTTTTATTATTATTATTATTATTATTTATCTATTTATTTATTTACGGAATGTTTCACATGCAGTAAAGGTTAAATAATTTTAGAGTGATTTACTTGGCCCTATTGCACAACTTTTGTCTGAGTCCAACCGTTGTAGGGTTGGGTCTTTTATTCAAAAGATTATACAAGGTTTGTCGAATGTAATTATATTCATAAAGTGGTTAGTTGATAATAGTAGGGGTTCTTCTAAAGCTGATGATTGGGTGAGGTTGGAATCCTAGGAGACCCCATGAAGTGGCTTAGAGGAATTGACACATTGTTTATCGGTGGGTATTCGTTTGAGAACATGTATACATGGTTGGATTGGATGGTGGTGGACATGAGTAGTTAATTAGAAGATCTGGAATGATCCTTAAGGAATGTATAGATAGGTGTGGAAGGTAGTATTGGGCCTATAATATTCAAAGCACAGGATCCGTACTCGAGTCTAGGAAAAATTTTAGGGATTCTAAGGAGCTGATCGACGGTAGATTGTATGGTTTGGCACCATGATTCATTTCAATGTGTTTTCGTTTTATTTGGTTTATCGGTTAGGGTTGTCCAGACTGAGGATGGCTCTGGTGATTGTTTGGGCCTTAGTGGCCATGTCGGTTTGCGTTTTAATGGTATAGAACTACGTGAGTTAGTTGATTTTGAGGTCTCAACGACCTTGGTCGAGGTAGTTCCAGGTTATTCGTGAGACTCAAGAAGGAAGGGATTCTGATGATCAATTTGAGGATTACAGCAAGAGGCTATATGATTGGCAGGTGGATTGGGATGTCACTACCAATGACGGGGTTTATGTTCTTCCATGTTTCCGTGTTCAAAGAAAAGAGAGAGCAGACATGTAATTTTCAGAGTTGGGACAGGGACCCAACATAAGGATAGATAGTTGCAGTTTTTGGCAGCAAGTATGGCAGTGTAGGAATATAGAAGAGGATTCTCGTTGTATGGTTGCCTTGAGGTGGTAGTTGATTGTTTTAGGTGATCATGGAAGTGAATCGGCAACAACAAATTTTGTTGTCCCTTTTGTATCCCAACGATAAGAATGATACCTCTTGAATTTACGAATGATTCTCACAACGAATTGATGTTTGGGGATTTATAGGCAGGGTGTATGGTAGCCTATTTCATTTCTAGATAGAGAATCAGGGTTACGAATGGACTGTCAGAATTATTCCTTGTCCATCTACATGAAATTCTTGATGTTAGAGGAACTTATGATTTGGGTGTAACAGCCCGGAATCTCAGGTATTGTTATAGTTATGTTTTTGGGTGTTTTAAGAGGGGACTCGGCGAGTTGGAGCCTAGACTCGCCGAGTAGGATCGCAGATCTGGTCGCGGGTTCGCGACTGGACTCGACAAGTCCGGATATGGACTCGGCGAGTCTGCGCTGTTTAGCGAAAACCCTAACCGTTCAGGTTTGGGACGTATATGAAGGACTTTATGGCCGTCATTGTTCACCCTAGCCTTCTGAGAGAAACCCTAAATTGATTGTGAGCATCTGGAGCAAGGTTGAAGGCCATTGTTGATTTTGGAAGAGTTGTTGTGCAAGGAAGAGAAGGCTTGGTTAAGGGAACAACAAGGGAAGTCACGTTCTGAGGATTGGAGACACAGAGAGCACATTATTCAGGTAAGAATTCGAGTTATACTCTGCTATGTTGATGTATATATGGATTTAGGGTTTATTGAACCCTTTTGTGATTAGATTGAATGTTACCTTAGTCCCCCAAACGATTGGAACCCTGTATTGGGACCTTTGGAGGTCCAGAATGTCCCATGCCTGAGCATTTCGGGAATTAATGGAGGTTTTGGATTGGAATCCTTATGCCTTAGGTCAAAATGTAAATTAGGAGTCATGGGGTGTATCATGAGCACCGAAATGAGGACCTTACGTGATGGATCAGTCTAGGAAGGCCAGACCTATGAATGGTCGGAGCAGTTCTGGCCTTACAAAGCAGTTTGAGCGGTTGCATGGCATGGACTCGCCGAGTCCGATGAACAGACTCGGCGAGTAGCTTGAAGATTAACTGGGACTCGTCGAGTGGTTCTTCAGACTCGGCGAGTGGAGTCGGGGTGGCCCCGCGATTCATCCAGGAGGAACTTGTCGAGTCAAGAGGGATACTCGACGAGTAGAAAGGGAAAGTTGAGAATTGGTGAGGGTGTCTAGACTCGACGAGTCGCCATAGCACTCGCCGAGTCCGGTCAAGTTGACCGTTGACCGTTGACCGTTGACCAAAGTTGACCTATGTCTGACTTCATAGGGATATTCAAACTTAGAAGATAAAAGTATTAATAAGAAATATATGATGTTATAGGGAGACTGTAGCTCGGCGGATCGAGCACGAGTGATTTCAGGATTTGCTAGCTTTCGATATTCACGAGGTGAGTCTTCTCACTATACTGTACCCGGAAGGGTTTGACTGTGTGACCGGAAGGTCAGATATGATATGTGATATATGTGCTATATGTGGTAAGTTATTTGTTATACGTGCTATGTATGTTATGGGCCGGAAGGCGATTATGTTATGGGCCGGAAGGCGATTATGTTAAGGGCCGGAAGGCGTTGTGTTATGGACCGGAAGGTCGGCGTGGGTAGGACCGGAAGGTTTACCCAGCAGGGACGAAAGTCCACTGAGACACATGGACCGGAAGGTCAGGGCCTGGAAAGGCGTATGTGCGTAAGTGGTATATTGGGGAACTCACTAAGCATTTATGCTTACAGTTGCTATGTATGTGTTTCAGGTACTAGCGAGGACCGTGGGAAGACGCCGGCGTGATCTGTACACACTGAAGAATGTTTTTATGATCTTGGGATTTAGACGATTTGTATTTTGACATGACACTTAAAATGTTTATGCCTTGTTTGAATGAAAGTACTTTATTTTTAAAAGGAAAAATTTGTTTGAAAATTTGCGTTGTTACAATTGGTATCAGAGCCTTGGTTTGAGGGATTCGGCTGTACCTTAGGGCGTAACTGAACTCAAACCGAGGATTTGAGGAAATTTTTTTTTTAAAATAAAGGCATAAACTCTTGTAAATGATTTTGTGGTAAGCAAGAAAGAAGCAGTGTGTACGATCAGTCAGCGCCCGAACGGTAAAGATCCCCAAAATACCTTACCATATTATATGATATGAATTGTTATGCATGCTAGAAGACTAGGTATTCATGATAGGACTAGAGCGGCCTGATTTGTGATGCCTTAGTCTAGGGAAGTTTGCCGATATGAGATGCTTTGCTAGTGTGCGGGTAGATAGTGCATAACAGAAGTAGAGTACTCACTATCCGGGGTTTGGGGAGGAAGATTTGGGATGAATGCTGATGCGGTGGGGTCAGTAGTATTGGGCCCGTACTACCGAAGACACCGGGTCAGTAGGAGACCCAAGTAAGAATCCCTGGATATCGGAGACTGAGTAGGGTTGCGTTATCGAGTGCGATTATACTCGATGGAGTCTCTGATAGTTTTATGTTGTATTTCAGAGACATCATGGTTAGACCATGCCACGGAGCGAGTTCGAGCGGTGTGAGTGACGAGGAGATTCGTCAGATGATTCACGAGGAGGTAGCTGCAGCGATCCGGACTGAGATCCCGGAGATGTTTGGGTCTATTAAGATCACCCTGATGGAGACGTTTGAGGAGCGGTACGCCGCATTGACTGAAGCTGCAGCCGCTGCAGCTACCGCAGCTGTGGCCGCTGCCAAGCCACAAGGGGGTGACTCGTTGCTGTTCCGAGAGTTCAGCAACACGAAGCCACCTGAGTTCGATGGGACGCAGGATCCGATTGCTGCGATGAGGTGGATCGCTGATATTGAGGGGTGCTTCTACACTTGTTCATGCCCGGAGCACCTGAGGGTACGGTTCGCTTTGAACCAACTCTGTGTGGGAGCGAAGGATTGGTGGTAGTTCGTGACGGCGAACTTCACTTTGGCAGAGATTACAGTAGTGACATGGGAGGGGTTTACATCTATGTTCAGGGACACGTACGTTCCCCCGGTGGAGAGGGAACGATTGGTTCAGGAGTTCTTGACCCTCAAGCAGGGTACTGATTCCGTTGCGGTGATCACGCGGAAGTTTCATGAGAGGGCGATGTTCTGCCCCGAGCTGGTGTCCACAGAGCAGGCTCGGATGAGCCGGTACTTGGGTGTTTTGAGGAGGGATATCTGGGAGTTTGTGTCAAACTCCACCTATCATACTTTTGCCGAGCTTCAGGCGAATGCCAGGAAGCGCGAGATCGAGTTGGAGACCCAGGCCAGGGAAGAGGCCGAGTCTCAGCGGGTGGACCCGTGGCCGGCTCAGTCTCAGCCGGCAGCCAAGTGGACAAAGTCCGCCGATTCGAGGATAGGAGGTCCGAAGGGCTGCACTTGCGGAAAGTGCGGCAAGGGTCATGATGGGGCATGTCGATCTGGTGCTTGCTACAAGTGTGGCAAGGAGGGGCACACTGCTAGGGAGTGCCCCAAGGGGTTTACGGTTTGCTTTCATTGCAACCAGACAGGCCATCGGAAGGCCGAGTGCCCTCAACTTCTTCAGGGATCTGCACCTGCTGCCAGAGCTACTGCGACTCGACCGGTGAAGGCCGAGGCCCCGAGGGCTCGTGGGAGAGCCTTTCAACTGACTGCGGAGGAGGACCGCGCTGCGCCCGATGTTGTGGTAGGTATACTGTAATTCATGTATTTATTTTAATGTCGAAATGTTATGCTTATGTTATTATATGAGTAGGTACTTTCCTTGTGAACTATGTGCCTGTTCTAGTGTTATTTGACTCGGGTGCGAGTAGGTCCTTTGTATCTTTAGCTTTTAGTCAGCATATCAGCGTTAGTCGTGAGTCGTTGAGTCGGCCTCTGAGAGTTTCTATAGCTGACGAGAGAGTGAATTGTGCCACGGAAGTTCTCCGGGGATGCGTGCTAGAGATTTTCGGGGTTGAGTTTCCGATTGACCTGATTCCTATTGCGATGGGTGATGTCTGTGTTATTGTGGGCATGGATTGGTTGAGCCGATTCGGCGCCGTCATCGACTGTGAGCGTCAGCTGGTGACTATACGAGACCCTAGTGGGGGAGTTCTTTCGGTGTACGGCGAGGGTACCCGTTCAGGATCAGCTTTTTGTTCGGCCGCTAGGGCGAGGCAGTGTCTACAGCAGGGCTGTAAGGGTTTTGTGGCGTATGTGATGGATACGCGGGAGGTTTCCGAGAGACCGAGTTCAGTTGAGGAGGTTCCAGTGGTGCGTGAGTTTCCAGACGTTTTCCCCGAGGAGCTGCCGGGAGTACCTCCTGTGAGGCAAGTAGAGTTTGGTATCGATCTGGTTCCGGGGGCCGCGCCTATTGCTAAGGTGCCTTATCGTCTTGCACCTCCAGAGATGCAAGAGTTGTCCTCGCAGCTTCAGAAGTTGCTGGGGAAGGGATTCATTCGGCCGAGCAGCTCGCCGTAGGGAGCACCTATTCTGTTCGTCAAGAAGAAGGATGGTTCACACCGGATGTGCATTGATTACCGGGAGTTGAACAAGTTGACGGTCAAGAACCGTTACCCGTTACCGAGAATTGATTATTTATTCGATCAGTTGCAGGGAGCATCTTGGTTTTCCAAGATCGATCAGAGGTCAGGGTACCATCAGGTGAGAGTGCGGGATGAGGACGTCCAGAAGACAGCGTTTAGGACGCGATATGGGCATTATGAGTTTGTGGTGATGCCTTTCGGGCTCACCAATGCCCCGGCTGTGTTCATGGATCTCATGAACAGGGTATGCAGGCCGATGTTGGATCGGTCAGTGATTGTATTTATCGACGACATTCTATTGTATTCGAGATCTAGAGAGCAGCATGAGGAGCATTTGAGGGAGGTCCTTGAGGTATTGAGGTCGGAGAAGATTTATGCAAAGTTCTCCAAATGTGACATCTGGTTGCGGGAGGTCCAATTTCTAGGACATGTTGTTAATCAGGAAGGGATATTGGTCGATCCGGCCAAGGTTGAGGCGGTGATGAGTTGGGAAGCGCCGAAGTCACCCTCTGAGATCAGGAGCTTCCTTGGGTTGGCAGGGTATTATCGGAGATTTATTAAGGATTTCTCCAAGATCGCAGTGCCGCTCAGCAGATTGACCCGGAAGGGTGTTGCATTCTCATGGGGACCCGAGCAGCAGACCTCCTTTGAGACACTTCGCCAAAGGTTGTGCGAAGCCCCGATATTAGCTCTCCCGGAAGGGATGGAGGATTTTGTAGTATATTGCGATGCGTCGATTTCGGGACTGGGTGTAGTGTTGATGCAGAGGGGTCATGTGATAGCTTATGCGTCGAGGCAGCTGAAGCCTCATGAGGCGAGATATCCCACGCATGATTTAGAGTTGGGGGCAGTAGTGTTCGCTCTCAAGATTTGGCGTCACTACCTGTATGGGGTTCGATGTATGATATACACGGACCATAAGAGCTTGAAGTATTTGATGGATCAGCCCAACCTAAATATGCGTCAGAGGAGGTGGTTGGATGTGGTCAAGGATTATGATTGTGAGATCCTGTACCACCCAGGCAAGGCTATTGTGGTAGCCGTTGCATTGAGCCGCAGGGCGGAGAGCACTCCATTGCGAGATGTATGTTTGAGATTGACTGTGATGGCCCCAGTATTGGATGCTATTCGTGGGGCACAGGCCGAGGCTGTGCGACCAGAGATGCAGAAGAGAGAGCGGGTCTTTGGGTTGATTTCAGAGTTTGTTAAGGATGGACGAGGGCTTCTGACGTTTCAGGGTCGGATCTGGATACCGTTCGTGGGCGGTACGCGTATTACTTTGATGGAAGAGGCTCATAGATCGAAATTTTCGATCCACCCTGGGGCTACGAAGATGTATTTGGATTTAAGGAAAGAGTATTGGTGGCCCTGTATGAAGAGGGACGTCACATGGTTCGTTGAGAGGTGCTTGACCTGCCGTAGGGTTAAGGCCGAGCACCAGAGACCGCATGGCAAGTTACAGCCATTGGAGGTTCCCGAGTGGAAGTGGGAACAAATCACTATGGATTTCATCACCAAATTGCCGAGGACTGCCAGGGGAGTCGATGCAATTTGGGTGATTGTGGATAGGTTGACGAAGAGTGCACACTTCCTTGCCATCAGTGAGAGTTCTTCAGCGGAGAAGTTGGCGGAGACATATGTGAGAGAAGTGGTATCTCGGCATGGGGTGCCGATCTCGATTGTTTCAGACCGTGATGTGCGCTTCACTTCCAGGTTCTGCAAGAAATTCCATGAGGAGTTGGGTACTAAATTGCATTTTAGTACCGCATATCATCCCCAGACAGACGGTCAGAGCGAGCGAACGATTCAGACGCTGGAGGACATGCTTCGAGCGTGTGTGTTAGACTTTGGGGGTAGCTGGGATGCGTATTTACCCTTGGCAGAGTTTTCCTACAACAACAGCCATCATTCGAGCGTTGGTATGCCACCTTTTGAGCTGTTGTATGGTAGGAGGTGCCGGACCCCCATTTGCTGGGGAGAGGTGGGACAGAGAGTGATGGGCAGTACAGAGATCGTGCTTCAGATGACAGAGCAGATTCAGCAAGTTAGACAGAGGTTATTGACCGCCCAGAGCCGACAGAAGAGTTATGCAGACAGACGCCGATCCGAGCTTGAGTTTCAAGTCGGCGATTTCGTTCTCCTGAAGGTCTCTCCTTGGAAAGGAGTGATTCGATTCAGAAAGAGGGGCAAGTTGGGACACCGGTATATTGGGCCATTTCGGGAGATTGCAAGGATAGGCCGGGTAGCCTATCGTTTGGAGTTGCCAGCAGAGTTGGGGCAGATCCACGACACGTTTCATGTGTCGCAACTGAGGAAGTGTATAGCCGATGAGTCGGCAGTTGTTCCATTAGAGGATATTCAGGTGGATGCGAGCCTGAATTATGCTGAGAGACCAGTGGCCATCAGGGATCGGAAGATCAAGGTTCTGAGGAACAAGGAGGTACCTCTGGTGTTGGTTCAGTGGCAACACCGGAAGGGATCGGAAATGACTTGGGAGCCGGAGCGTGAGATGCGGGAGCAGCATCCGAAGCTATTTTCAGAGTGAGACTTCGAGGGCGAAGTCTAGTCCTAGTGGGGGACAGTTGTAACAGCCCGGAATCTCAGGTATTGTTATAGTTATCCTTTTGGGTGTTTTAAGAGGGGACTCGGCGAGTTGGAGCCTAGACTCGCCGAGTAGGATCGCAGATCTGGTCGCGGGTTCGCGACTGGACTCGACGAGTCCGGATATGGACTCGACGAGTCTACGCTGTTTAGCGAAAACCCTAACCGTTCAGGTTTGGGACGTATATGAAGGACTTTATGGTCGTCATTGTTCACCCTAGCCTTCTGAGAGAAACCCTAAATTGATTGTGAGCATTTGGAGCAAGGTTGAAGGCCATTGTTGATTTTGGAAGAGTTGTTGTGCAAGGAAGAGAAGGCTTGGTTAAGGGAACAACAAGGGAAGTCACGTTCTAAGGATTGGAGACACAGAGAGCACATTATTCAGGTAAGAATTCGAGTTATACTCTGTTATGTTGATGTATATATGGATTTAGGGTTTATTGAACCCTTTTGTGATTAGATTGAATGTTACCTTAGTCCCCCAAACGATTGGAACCCTGTATTGGGACCTTTGGAGGTCCAGAATGTCCCATGCCTGAGCATTTCGGGAATTAATGGAGGTTTTGGATTGGAATCCTTATGCCTTAGGTCAAAATGTAAATTAGGAGTCATGGGGTGTATCATGAGCACCGAAATGAGGACCTTACGTGATGGATCAGTCTAGGAAGGCCAGACCTATGAATGGTCGGAGCAGTTCTGGCCTTAGAAAGCAGTTTGAGCGGTTGCATGGCATGGACTCGCCAAGTCCGATGAACAGACTCGGCGAGTAGCTTGAAGATTAACTGGGACTCGTCGAGTGGTTCTTCAGACTCGGCGAGTGGAGTCGGGGTGGCCCCGCGATTCATCCAGGAGGAACTTGTCGAGTCAAGAGGGATACTCGACGAGTAGAAAGGGAAAGTTGAGAATTGGTGAGGACGTCTAGACTCGCCGAGTCGCCATAGCACTCGCCGAGTCCGGTCAAGTTGACCGTTGACCATTGACCGTTGACCAGAGTTGACCTATGTCTGACTTCTTAGGGATAGTCAAACTTAGAAGATAAAAGTATTAATAAGAAATATATGATGTTATAGGGAGATTGTAGCTCGGCGGATCGAGCACGAGTGATTTCAGGATTTGCTAGCTTTCGATATTCACGAGGTGAGTCTTCTCACTATACTGTACCCGGAAGGGTTTGACTGTGTGACCGGAAGGTCAGATATGATATGTGATATATGTGCTGATGTGGTAAGTTATTTGTTATACGTGCTATGTATGTTATGGGCCGGAAGGCGATTATGTTATGGGCCGGAAGGCGATTATGTTAAGGGCCGGAAGGCGTTGTGTTATGGACCAAAAGGTTGGCGTGGGTAGGACCGGAAGGTTTACCCAGCAGGGACGGAAGTTCCCTGAGACACATGGACCGGAAGGTCAGGGCCTGGAAAGGCGTATGTGCATAAGTGGTATATTGGGGAACTCACTAAGCATTTATGCTTACAGTTTCTATGTATGTGTTTCAGGTACTAGCGAGGACCGTGGGAAGACGCCGGCGTGATCTGTACACACTGAAGAATGTTTTTATGATCTTGGGATTTAGACGATTTGTATTTTGACATGACACTTAAAATGTTTATGCCTTGTTTGAATGAAAGTACTTTATTTTTAAAAGGAAAATTTTGTTTGAAAATTTGCGTTGTTACATTGGGAATTTCCGAGGTCTCCATCCGCGATTCAGAATCTATTTGATTTTGATTGATCTTTAAATGGAAGATCATCTGGTGTAGTGTTATACATTCCAATGGTATAGGATGCTATGTATCTAGTTGAGCCGGTTTGAGACTTGGTTTGTTTTTCATGCCATTTAGTGGTAGTTCTAACTCTATGTGTAGGTAAACTGGGTATTATGGTTTTAGGATCATTTATCTGTTATAGTTGTGGTTTCAGAAGAATGCGTCATATGTATCTATGGTTTGTATGTTAGATTTTAGTTCGAGATTTGTTGAAAACAAGGTGCAAGGGAAGTTATCATCAGATATTTGTGCACAATAATGCATGGGTTGTCTTCGCAGCAGGAGGTTATTAGACAACGATCTCGTCGTATCTAGTGGTTCCTTCCCAGAATATCGATGAATAGAGAAAGAGGTGTTTGGGGCGCTCAGGTTGAGAATCGGTTGTTGAAGGATTTGTCAGCTTGTTGTATAGATTGCTATGTATAGTCTTGGATGGGCAGTTATTGATCGGTAAATTAGATTCAAAGTTTGGTATGTTTAGTTCCACATGGGTTTTGTTCAGTGGGGAATTGGATCATTGGATTTGTTGTCAATGAATTCTCGATCGTTGGTCATTTCATTTATCGTCAATAGTTGAGGTTGTTTGAAAGTTTTAAGCATTATTAGTTGAAGTTCAATGGATGCGTTAACCTATCTATACATTGTACATTTTGGATTCTAACTATGGGTACCCTCAATTGTTGGTTGTGGAAGTATTGTTCAGAGCTGGCTTATGTTTGGCAGTTGTCCTAAGTTATGGGGAGTTCGGACGTTGGAGCAGTTTTGTTTAGTTTTTCACGTGTGGCTTTCGAGCTATGTAGAATCCAATTTTACCATGTCATGTCGGCAGGGTTGGTATTCGGATTGATCCTACTAGGGTTTTGACAACATTTTGAAATAAATTTGGAAGTTATATCGAGCTAGTTACATATTGATGGGGTCTGTTTAGTTTCAATCGAGGTGTGGGGTCTTGTGTCGATCATTCATGAGGATATTTCTATTAATGGTTGAGGTTTTTCATTTCTTTAGATCTACTGGTAGTTCACCTTTTGAGTAAGGGTGTGAGGCTGAAGGAATGCAATTGATGTATAGTTGATTATGTATCTCCCCTTGGGGTGTATATTGTGGTAGTGCCTCAAATATGGTCATGAAGGGTATAGGTGAACTGAGTAAAATAACATGAGAACACTTGGTACGAATTTATTGGTATGGTTTTATATTATTTTATAGCTTCTAAATTTGAACATGAGTACGGCCGCCTATCTCATCCTCTTGTTGTGTGTGACCATGTTATCGTCTAATTTTGCATTGGTAACAGCCTATATCGGGAATAGAATTGTATGAGATAAAAAGGTATGGACCATGTTATGTTTGGTTAGCATTGAGTGGAGTGTTCATTGGGTCCTTTCAAGTTGGTTGATTGATGGTTTAACTGACTTTAGACCCTTATGGTGCTGGTTACGAGTCTTGAGGTCAGTGATGGAATAATGGCAAGATTAGTGTGGTACCATGAGCTTATCATTTTAGTGATTAAAAGGTGTCACAATGTATCGTGAATTAGTGGTTGTGTGATTCATATGGATGGGACCCAATGGTCATTTGTTTGATACTCTTAGGTCTCGAATCGTTAGTCTTATTGACTTGTTTGGGTGTTCGTGCACTGTTGGGAGTCGGGAGACTCAATGACCAACTAGCATGGATCATGTGGATAGTAAAAGTTGGTTAGGAGTATTAACTGTGCATCAAAAGACTCTTGTTGCATGTTCGAATTATGAACCCCGTTGCTAGTAGGCTGTCTATCAGGAGTTGGTTACCAATGTTGGGTATTGGTTATGATATCGTGAGTCGTGATTTTCGTTGTAAATGTCTTGAGTGATTTTTTTGGCGGAGGCGCATCTGAGCGGATAAAAGATTTGGATGAAATGTGAAATTCTTGGATGGGCCATCATTATGTTCATGGGAGTAGTGGGCTGATGATTACTTTTTAGGAAGTAAAGTGTGTATTTAAGGTTTTGAGCACATCTTGCAGATTTGGGATTGTGGAAATTCACTATTCGTGTCTTTTGAGTATTCTTTCTGCATGATTTAGTGGTGTTCCTAGTCAGGGACTAGGGGTAGGTACGACATATGGCTGATCATCAATCTTAGGGTATGCTTTTTGAAGTGTAGACTGAAGGGTTCCCGGTTTGGGGAAGTATATTGATGGAGTTTATTTGTGGTTTTGGTTTTGACAGTTCCCGGTTTGACTGGTTCTCTCTGGAAGTTGGGTCCTATAGTTCCGGTTGTGGCTAAGTATTTCAAGTTATCAGGTTGTTTGTTGGCAGGTGTGCGTTTTCGAGTGATCTCTCAAATTCTCTATACAAGTTCATTGATTTCAAACGGGTTAGAGAAATCTTGTTATGTTGACATTAAATTCAAGGATTCTAACCAAGACATATTTTGTTGACGAAATCCAGTTTACGTGGGGGAGAGTTGTAACATCTTGTTTGAAGAAGTTTCTTATTTTCGGGAATGTGGACAATGAAAAGATTAATTGAAGGTCTTGGTCTTCAAGGGAATGGCATTTAGACCATATTGGATGATAACAATGTTGGATAAGTTATTAATGATGGATTAATGTATAAGTCCATAACTATAATTGGTAAGACTTGACGCGACCCGACATGGTCCATTTGGGTTGCATGGCATCATGCATTTGGATAGACTATAATGAGAGAAATAACACTTAGGGTTTGTTAATATATTATAAGTTCTAATATATTAATAAGATTATTTAATTAGTATTGATCATGAATTAATCTATAATTAATTAAGTGATCAAAAGAAGATTAATTAAATATATGAGTTGATAGTGTAAATCATCCATACTTGTATAGTGGGCTAATGCTCCATGGATTATCAAGTTGGGCTAAAACCCATAAGATGCTCCATGGTGTATTTGAACCCATGGATCCAAGGAAATGGAAAGCCATGACAATTAGGGTTTACCCTAATTGTGACACTTTATAAAGGTCATATTCTTGGGAAAATCGGCCATGATGTGTGAGAATGAAAGGGCTAGCCAATTTTATGAAGTGTGGAGTTCTCTCTCACGTATTCCAAGTGTATTTGGTGTTGTGTGAACCATTTGAGGTGTCACACTTGGGGCACTAGGCACTCAAGCTTCATGAAGACATTCTATATTAAAGAGGTATGTAATTCTAACTTTATATATTCTTATGAATCGATGTTATTATGCTAGTTAGGATGAATACCTTGGAAAGTTCATATTTGCATGTATAATAGAGAAAACATAGATCCAAGGTATTTAGGGTTGCTTGTACACTTAGGAGTGTTAGAATGCTCAAAACCCAATAGTGGTATCAGAGCCTAGGCTTGCTTTCTCTTATACTTGATGCAAATATGTTTTTTCAAAGTTGAATCTGTCCAGACCATAAAACTCGACGAGTTCTGGTAGAAAACTTGACGAGTTCATGTATTAGAGCATGAACTCGACGAGTTTGGCCTCCAGACAGCATATCTTCATGTTTTTTGGCTGGAATTGGACTAGGAACATTACCATAAGCTGTTTTTGAACTTATAAACTTGTTTTTGATGTGGTAATGTTCATGCTAATCCAATTTCAAAGATAATTGTCAATAGATTCATGTTTTGTATTAGTTTAAAAGTTATGATAATTACATGAAAAAGTTTGATGTGAATTATCTTTGTTCATTTGAGTTGCTTAGATTAATAGATAAGTTAATTGATTATGTGTTTTCAATCGATTTTAATCTAAGTGATGATTCTAAAATGTGTTTGTGTAACTTTTCCTAAAGTTACATGAAAGGTCACATTTATGTTTCATAAAACTCATAAAAGTTGGCAATGGTTACAAAAAATGAAGAGTCTTGTCCTCAAGTTATGGAGATTCAAGAGTCACTTCATTAAGTAATAAAATGTGTAACCTTAATTAGTTCCATAAGTCACAAAAATAAAGAAAAGTTACATTCTTTTATTAGTTTAAAGTCTTCCATAACATGTCCTCAAGTTATGGAACTTGAAGAGTTTTTGGATTAAAACTACTTTAAACACATAGGTTATGGAGTTAATTAGTTTTGAATAGTTTCAAAACTTGCCCTCAAGTTTTGGAATTTGAAAAGTTTTTCACTTATGAATACTTTAATTCCAAGTAAGCCCTTAGAATTTTAAAAGTTAAAATTCAACCCTTATACTTTATAATATTATAAGTAAATTATATATATATATATATATATATATATATATATATATATATATATATATATATATATATATAAGAGTAAAGTCAGTCTTACCGTTAGCAAACCTCGTTCGTGAAGCTAGTCTATAAGGGGGGTATAAGCTTACTGCCTATAAAATGGCAATGTAATGGGTGTCCACTCTCACCCACCGCTTCCTTGGCTGGTGGAGGGTCGTTATCCGAATGGATAGGACAAGGACTATAATTCTCCCTTTATTAAAAGTATTAATGATAAATACTAAGTAACTAAACCTTTTATAAATACCCAATCTTAGTTACTTAGGAAAAAGTGAATAAGGTGCTAATCCATGAAATTACACTTTGCACTTTGTTTAAGTCAGTTAGTGGAGCATGTGTGGTTAACCGGCACACTAACTCGTATTTAACAAGGTTGAAAAAAGGTAACTTAAGGTTTATCATAGTATCGATGGAGCGTGTGTGGTTAACCGACACATCGATTAAGGGGTATATATTAAGGGTACCAAGTATATTTGCATGGTTACTTCACACCTTGTTTTGTGATCCTCGGCATCCCAGTCACAAAACCTGAAGGGCACACTTAAGATTGAAGCATGACATTGAACATTTCAATGAATCTCCAAAGATCTAGGAGTTTCAAATCCAATTAAAACGTAATAATACATTTTGTTTATCTTGGTGGAAGTTGGTGAATCGTCATTCACCTACCTTCAAATGTTTTATAACTTGGATTACGGCATCCCTCTTCCAAGTTATAAAAGTATTGTGTTGGGTCCTAGCCTTAATATTTCATATTGGGTGTTATGTTAGGGACTTTAAATCAACTATCTTGAATATCTCCCAAAAGATGTCTGGTTTAGACATTTATGATCTTCCCAAATCTCCTGAAACAAGCTTTCCTAAATGGAGATGATGTCCCATGGAAATCATACTTCTTTCACCTCCTTCAACTATTCTACCTAACCCACAAGTTCTTGAAAAGTTTAAGGTCACTCAAGCCCTATTGGAAAGCAATGGTCTGTGTATGATCACATCTTGGAGATGCAGTCACATATTGACAAGCTGGGAGAGTTGGGTGTCAAAGTCTTGAGAAAGTTGGTGGCTCAACTACTTTCTAAGTTACATAGTGAGTTCCTTTGGGACTCCTATGAAACATACTATGACAAGACCCTTAATCATCTTATCTATTTGCTAAAATCAACTTCCTAAAACTTTATGGACATTGACAATGAAGACACCAGAAATCCAGAAAAAGCATTCTCTTCCCAATAGATAGGGATCAGCCATAGTCAACTCGGTTGACCAAATGGTAAAGAGAAAAGCTAAGTCTGTGATGGTCCTGCATTCCATTACCAAAGGGTCCATATGTTTATATTGCCAAAAGAAGAGGCATTAGTTGCGAAGCTGCCATTTTTACCTAAGGATGTCAAAGTCAATAAGTTTGACTCTACTTCATGTAAAGTCCACAATCTAACTCTGCTAAGTTTCTATTATGAGATTCTTGATACATGATGTGACTGTGTCACATGGTGATGTTTTAAGAATCAAAGAAAAGTGAAGGAACTTAAAGAAAGAATATGGTGAATCTGATTGCGTAGATGAATTTTTATCGCATAGTTTGAAGATCAGAGTCTTGAGCTACTTCTTAGGAGTTATAAGATATTTCTTAGGAATAGATAACAACAAGTTTTTATATGGATTGTAAGGATAAGTTTTTCCGCAAAGTTTTAAAATAAAAGGAAATTTTGATTTTATTTATTTTATGTATCCTTACAATGGCGTTTGTGGAAAATTGTTGCTTATAAGATTCCACTAATAGCAATATTGGAAAGTAAATTTGAATCTCCCATTTGTGGTAATGTCTAAATTTACCAAGTAAGGAAACATTCTCGTCACCCAAGTTTCAGTTGGATAGAAACTTGGAATCATGCAAGTTGTATAGCATGATGAATGAGAACTTTCAAGCAATGCAAAAATTAAGACTAACTACTTGTTCACATGGATGTGTGAGTCAAGTAAAGGACTAAGGGATCAAGTACACATTCTTGTGCACTGGTTAAGTCCAACACAAAAGATCGATAAGACTATTCATCATTATTTACTGTGGCTTAGTAAATATGGTTATACTTACAAGATTAAGTGTAATTCTGAGACATTGGAAAAGGTTCCAATGTATGGAAGAGCGAACAAGAAGAATCAAGTTTGGCAAAAAGATAAAAGTTTCTCAAATCTAAAAAGATGGGAGAGTACTTTAGTATGATGTTTTAAGACCATCTTAATGATTAAGAGACCTTACCACAATTCATCCTCTAAGTGCATTATGCTAGCTAAGAAGAGGAGTTATGAATTGTTGAAGTGGTTAAATCAAGAAGATGTGTCATATTTCATTCCAAAACAATTCTTAGAGTCATACTCAAAGATTGTAACTTGAGTGACATGTCTTAAAGAAGGTTTAAAACACTTGTCAAATGTAAGAGTAAAAGTTTTCTACTCTTGTACATTTAAAATTGGTAAGTTGCAATGTTTTGGATAAAACAAAGACCAACTAAGGCCAATTGTGTGAAGTGTTTGTCTTGATTAGCACACTATCTCTTGAATATTTGACAAGAGAGTCTTGTATGTCAAGAGGACAGTGGAAGTCTTAAAGGTCTTGAAAGTTTCAAGAACTAATTGTCACAACTAGAAATTTTGGTGCCTTGTAACTACAACACTTATAACAATTATGAATCAATAACATGAAAGCATGCATGGTGCTCACTCTATAACAACAAAACTCCATCAAATACTACATTCTAGCCCTACAAGTGGTCAACAAAGAATTCGAAACCCTTGAAGTTCCAATTTGAGTTCACTTTGGACTAGGATTTCCTTATTGGGGCTAATGGACTAATAAGCTTCCAAATTATCTATCTTGAACCTAGAACTCTCAAATGGGCCCTAATTATACCCATATACATGAAACTTAAAATGTTTGGGCCTTGTGAACCGAAAATAATTTAGATTAACTTTAATGGACCTTATTGGACCAAAACAAATTTATATTAGCCCCAATAGGTCATAAAATTCATTCCTTGATTTTTATTGGACCAAAAATCATCCAACATAACCATAATATGGGCTAAACACTCAAAAGCCCAATTCTTTCCTTCTTTCTTCTCCTCTTCTCGGCCCAACTACACAAGGAAGGAGAAGTTGACTTTTGCATGCCACCTCACCATTGTTTCTTGGTTCTCCATGCAAATAACTCATGTATCCAAGCAACCATCCCTTCACTCATCTCTCTTCTCTCCTCTCTTTTTTCCTCTCGGCCGAACCCAAACACACACACACACACACACACTTCACCCAAAATTCTCTCAAATAAACTCTCTCCATTCCTTTCCAAATTTTCGAGATCTAAGAGGCTTTCAAAGAGATTCTTCCACAAAAATCATCATCCAATGTAAGTTCATGCTTGGATCTATGACCTAGACTTTTTGTTTTATCAAAAACGTCTTCCTAATCCATACAAAACCATGACCAGTCACTTAGAAATCATCTAAGTTCGAGATCTTCCAAGGAAGGTTGCTAAAGCTGAGAAATAGCATCAAACTTCCAAGGAAGGTTGCTAAAGCTGACAAATAGCATCAAACTTCTTATAGTCTTCTTCAAAACCAAACTACTACAAGAAAATGTGTAGATCTATGTGTATGTGTATGCTATGTGTGATTTTATGCATGTATGTGTGTGATATTATTTGTTTTTGTGACAAATATGTAACAAAAAGGGATGATAATTTGAGATCTATGACATGAGAAAAGAAAAAAACTAAAACTAAGTTCTTTTACACTAAGCTACTTAAGAAAAATAGCTTATAAGGTTATGAGGAACATACTTTAACATAAAACCCATTTTAGGACTTAAAATGTTAAAAATACAAAACTTGGGGTAAAAATTGCCAAGTCACAGTTTCTTGACTGTCAAAAGAGTCAAAACAGTTTTTATAATCATTTTTCTGAATATTAAAATTTTAAAAGGACTTAAAATGCAAATATTTGAGTTATTGGGCTAAATATGGGCTTTTCGGCCCAACAAGCCCAAAATTGCGAAAATTAAAGTTTTTAAGGGGCTGAAATGTAATATTATGTAAAACAGGGGACCTGAAGTGAAATAAAACTATTTCTAAGGTCAAGAATGCTTTTAAACTCCAAAAAGGATCAAAAATGTAAACTTTTTGTATTTTGGGCCAAAACTGTAAAAATAGAAAAATTTGGGGTTCTAACTGAGAAATACCATTCTGGAAAGGCTAAAACTGTTTGCCAAATATAATTTGGGTTAAAAATCTGTTTTCAACAAGTTTATGATACAAAAGTGTCAAGAAAATGTTTTTAAGGACTAAAAATGAAATTCTTTTATATAAAGGACTAAAAGTGTTATTTTTATAAAAGAAAGGTAGTGAAAAGGGTCAAAGTCATACTTCTAAACTAATTAATCCATTAGGACAAAATACAAGATATCCGGCTAGCGACAAAACGAAAAACAAATACACCTTCAATACCAAATATCGTTATAAACGAATTGATTCGGTCTCGAATCAATACAAAACAACAAACGTTAAATCAAAATACTTCAATAGATACGTGATGACTACAATGAGTAAATCTACAAACTTTGTGCTTATGAGTTTCAAATTAGGCTTGTTGGGTCTTGCAAGCCCACCAACATGATCTTTGGGCCCAAAGGGATAACGCTTATATGTTATTGGGCCTTCAATGACCCAATATTTTATAAAAGGACTTTCAATAGCTTTATGTGCTAGTGGGCCAAAGTGTCCCGTTAGAAAAGCTAGTAAGGTCACAGTAATCAAGTGCGAGTTGGACCATCGTGTCTTTCGCATCCACGATAGCCTAAGGTTCTTACGATAGTAGTGGGACATGATACTCCCCTTCTCTTCATTTGTTAAGGCTTACGAGAAATCAAAGTAGAAAAAATTAGGACTATATATAATATGGATTAATCAATATTCATTCGTTAAGACAATACAAAAATCAGTAATCACGAATACATTTCAACATCGGAAAACATCGGGTTTTCCGGGGAATTCAATACTACTCGTTCGAAACCTTATAACTATATTACAAAATACCCTTCATATATATATATATATATATATATATATATATATATATATATTTGAAATCATTCACGCATCAACTTATGGATCTCACCCTTTGATAAACAAAAGTCTTTTCCGAAAATATCGGATTTTTTGGGTTTTTACAAAACTGCACAAACCATTTTATCACAACATTTCTTATGAACTCACCAACATTTCATATGTTGACGTTTTTCCAAAATAACTTGTATTCTTAGGTAACAGGTAAGCGGAGGAGTATTATGAAGTAACGTTAGATGTTATGCTGTTAAAAACACTCAAACCATTTATGTTATGAATGTGTAATGTTAAAACAATGTACTTGATGTGAACAATTCCAGTTGTAATATATTGATGCATGGTGACATTTATGTTATGATTCATGTATATTCATTGTGATGGTATTCAATTAAAGTCACGCGAGCCCTCGGACGTTTCTGCCGTCTGGTTCGTGGGTGTGACACTAATCAAGAATAAAACCTGAAGTTCTTCACTAGTTCATGACTTGAGGTTTATAACCTATCGCGTTGACATATTTTGTGCCCATTCCAGTTAAAGTTGGCTTTGCATTTGAGTTCATAGAGTTCTCAATTGGTTGCAAAACAACTTGGAAGCAATGGCGGGCCCTTGAGCTGCCAGGTGGCAAGGAATTAAGATTGAGTTCAGTCCATATGAGTTTTAATTTGTCATTATCCTTGTCTTGTGACTATGGTTTTGACAATTCACATGGATAAGAACACATACACCATTAAATCTAAGTGTCATAAGGTTTCTCTCCGATTCATGACTATGATGGTTAGGAAACACTTTCACTAAGTAGATTTTAGCTAGATAACAATTATGATATTTGCATTCTCAAAGTCATTAGTGGAGCGTGTGTGGTTTAACGGCACACTAACATGGACTTGTGAGAAGTGAAAAAGGTCTAAACAATTAAGACTATGATTACGACATCCCTTTTCATAGTTCATAGAAATTTTTAGACACACCTATGAGCTATCTAAGATAAGGTGTATGATTATGATAAAGTTTTATCAAAGCAATCTAGTATCAGAAATCTGAACTTTGGTAAGAAAGTTAATAAAGTATTGATTTCTAGAAGTCCAGCTGATTTCTGAGCACATGTCAAAGCTAGTGGGAGCATAAGTGTTATGCTAATAATCATCATGATAGTGGGAGCATGATCATTATGGTAAGTATTGCAAGTTAGCAATGTTAATTATAGAAACAAAAGTTTTCAATTGGAAAAAAAACTTGTTTTGATATAATTAAGGGACAGGAAATTATACTTCATCTCAACTCTAAAAGCTTAGATTGAGGTTTTAATCATATTTAGTCAAGGATATATGTAACAATGTAAATTTTGAAAACAATTTTTCATTTCTTTAAAACATAATTTCATTTAAGACAAACCATAAAATCCAATGTAACATGGTCATAATACAAAACATATCAAATCCCAAGATCAAACATATCCAGTCCGCCTATGTGTGTGTACGAGTCATGCCGGCGCCTTCCCACGGTCCTCACTAGTACCTGAAACACATTACACATAATACTGTAAGCAAGAAGCTTAGTGAGTTCCCCAATATACCACTTACACACATACGCCTTTCCAGGCCATACTCCACATGACCTTCCGGTCCATGTGTCTCAGGGGACTTCCGTCCCAACCCGGTAAACCTTCCGGTCCTACCCGTGTCGACCTTCTGGTCCATAATTCCCTGACCTTCCGGTCCACATCATAATGCCTTCCGGCCCATATCAAGCATAGCATCCATATCACATACATAGTGCATACAAAACAGGCAACTCATAGCATACGATACATATATCTGATAGCATACCAGACCTTCCGGTCACACATAGGTACCCTTCCAGGTACAGTATGGTGAGAAGACTCAACTCAGTTGTCTCGGTAAAACTCTGACTCGGCAGAAATATGATCTAGCGTCCGCCTAATCACATAAAGTAAATTTCTCATAAATATATCTCTTGGGACTAGACTCAACCCTCTCTTGGCACCCTCAGAAGGGGAAAAGACCATTTTACCCCTCTTTGACTCAAAGGCCACAATGCTGACCAAATCCTAGAAGTCAACAAATGTCAACGGTCAAACTTTGACCCGACTCGTCGAGTGCACTTGGGCGACTCGGTGAGTCTACACGTGTCCAATAACTCTTTAGTCTCGCTTGGCACGTCGAGTTCCTCCCCTTGCTCGACGAGTCACACCTGGCATGAATCACGAGGCCACCCCGACTCAACTCGCCGAGTCTCAAGATCAATTCGGCGAGTTCCGCTTTGAACTCCAGTCCTCTAATCCCCCCTGACTCACTGAGTTATTCTCCCAACTCGGCAAGTCCACTCACTGAGTGATTCACGGGAAACCCTAACCCTACTCGTCGAGTCTGCCCTTGCACTCGGTGAGTTCATGCCATGCACAAACTCAAATGGCCTCCTAAGGTCAGATCTGTTCCTTGAATCCGTAGATCTGACCTTCCCATGCTTGATAAACACGTAAAGTTCGAATCTTGACATTCATGGGACGTCTAGGAGGCTTCACTTGATGATTTAGCCCCAAAAGTAACACCCTTAGCTCAACACCTCCATATCTCAACATAAAGCAAGCTGAGATAAGCTCTATAGACTACTATGGGTCCAGATTTGAAGTATCAAAGTGAATAGGGCCATATCCTCACAATCTTCTGCCAATAAAGGTCATAAAACTCTACATCTATGGATTATTTCCCCAAAACAGATAAAGAGGCGATATAATACCTCAAAGATGAAGTCTCTTGCTCGAAATCCACAGATGCACAACCTCCTTGGGCCCTTCTAAGCTGGAAACACCTCCTTCTTGCAAGAATTAATCACAAAGATCAAGAAAGGGCTCCTATCCCCTCACAAGCGCCCTAGCTCCTTTAGGGTTTCTCTCTGGTGTTTGGTAGCCGCAATTGATGGCCCTAAGGGCCTTTAAATAGGCCCCAAACCCAGGAAATTAGGGTTTCATTAAACAACATGGACTCGCCAAGTCCACCTCATGAACTCGCCGATTCCAGCCATAAACCCGGATAAGAATCTGCGACCTAACTCGGTGAGTCTAAGCACCAACTCGCCGAGTCCCCTCACAACCTCCAAAAATAAAAGAATAAAATAATATACCTGGGAATCTGGATGTTACAATTCTCCCCCACTAGAATTAGACTTCATCCTCGAAGTCTTACTCTGCAAACAACTCGAGATGCGGCTCACACATCTCTCGCTCCAGCTCCCAAGTCAACTTTGACCCTTTTCGATGCTGCCACTGGACGTGTGCCAGAGGCACCTCCTTGTTCCTCAGAACCTTGATCTTCTGATCCCTGATTGCCACCGGTCTCTGAACATAGTTCAGGCTCGCATCCACCTGAATATCCTCTAATGGCACCACTGCCGACTCGTCGACTTTACACTTTCTCAGCTGCGAGACGTGGAAGGTGTCATGAATCTGACCCAACTCCGCATGTAGCTCCAACCGATAGGCTACCCTTCCTACTCTCGTAATCACCCTGAAAGGACCTATATATCGGGGCCCCAGCTTGCCCCTCTTCCTGAATCGGATCACTCCTTTCCAAGGAGAGACCTTCAGGAGCACGAAGTCGCCGACCTGAAATTCAAGCTCGGACCGCCGCCTGTCCGCATAACTCTTCTGGCGACTCTGAGCGGTCAAAAACCTCTGTCTGACCTTCTGTATTTGCTATGTCATCTGAAGCACGATCTTTGTACTACCCATCACACGTTGCCCTACCTCTCCCCAGCAAATGGGGGTCCGACACCTCCACCCATATAACAGCTCAAAGGGTGGCATACCATTGCTCGAATGATGGCTGTTGTTGTAGGAAAACTCTATCAAGGGCAAGTACGTGTCCCAACTCCCACCGAAATCCAACCCACATGCTCGGAGCATGTCCTCGAGCGTCTGAATCGTCCACTCACTCTGCCCATCAGTTTGTGGGTGGTATGCGGTACTAAAATGCTGCCTCATACCCAATTCCTCATGAAATTTCTTCCAGAATCTGGAAGTGAAACGCACATCTCGATCTGAGTCAATTGAGATCGGAACCCCATGTCGCGATACCACCTCCCTTACGTATATCTCTGCTAACCTCTCCGCGGAAGAGCTCTCACTGAAAGTGAGGAAATGAGCGCTCTTCGTCAATCTGTCCACAATCACCCAAATTGCATCGACAACTCTCGCATTCCTCGGCAATTTGGTGATGAAATCCATGGTAATCTGTTCCCATTTCCACTCGGGAATCTGTAACGGATGTGGCTTACCATGTGGACGCTGGTACTCGGCCTTAACCCTGCGACAGGTCATCACTGTCAATCTCATACAAATGTCTCGTATCGGGGCGCTCTCCGCCCTACGGCTCAAGGCATCGGCTACAACATTAGCCTTGCCCGGATGGTACAGGATCTCACAATGATAATCCTTTACCACATCTAACCATCTCCTCTAGCACACATATTCAGGTTGGGCTGATCCATCAAGTATTTCAGACTCTTCTGGTCCGTGTATATAGTACACAGAACCCCATACAGATAATGACGCCAGATCTTGAAGGCGAACACCACAGCCCCCAACTCAAGGTCGTGGGTGGGATACCTCGACTCATGAGGCTTCAGTTGCCTCGATGCATAGGCTATCACATGCCCCCTCTGCATAAGCACTGCTCCCAACTCGAATATTGATGCATCACAGTACACCACAAAATGCTCCATCCCTTTTGGGAGTGCTAGCACCGGGGCATCGCACAACTTCTGGCGAAGTGTCTCAAATGAGGTCTGCTGCTCCGGACCCCATGAGAAAGCGACACCCTTCCAAGTCAATTGGTGAGTGGCACGACGATCTTTGAGAAATCCTTAATAAATCTCCGATAATAGCCGGCCAATCCTAAGAAGCTCCCGATCTCGGTGGGCGATCTCGGCACCTCCCACCTCATGACCGCCTCAATCTTGGCCGGATCGACCAATATCCCATTCTGGTTGACGAGATGTCCCAAGAACTGGATCTCTCCTAACATGAATTCACACTTAGAGAATTTGTCATAAAGCCTCTGCGATCTCAGGACTCCAAGGATCTCCCTCAAATGCTCCTCATGTTGTTCTCTAGACCTCGAATACACCAAAATATTATGAGTGAATACAATCACTGGCCGATCCAACATCGTTCTGGACACTCTGTTCATGAGATCTATGAACGCAACTGGTGCATTGGTGAGCCCAAGAGGCATCACCACGAACACATAATGCCCATAACGAGTTCTGAATGTTGTCTTCTGGATATCTTCATCCCGAACCCTCATCTGATGCTAACCCGACCTCAAGTCTATCTTGGAGAACCAAGACGCCCCCCGCAGCTGATTGAATAGATCATCGATCCTCGGCAATGGATAATGGTTCTTGACGTTCAACATGTACAACTCCCGGTAATCAATGCACATCCGTTGTGAACCATCTTTTTACTTGACAAAAAGAATCGGTGCTCCCCAAGGCGAGCTACTTGGTCGAATAAACCCCTTCCCCAGTAGCTCATGAAGCTGGGAGGATAACTCCTGCATCTCTGACGGTGCGAGGCGATAAGGAGCCTTGGCAACAGGTGCTGCTCCCGGAATCAAATCGATACGGAACTCCACTTGCCTCTCGGGAGGCATACCCAACAATTCCTCGGGAAAAACATCTGGGAACTCGCACATTATCGGAACCTCATCAATCGAACCTGGCCTGCCAGCGGCCAATCGCATGTCCATCACATAGGCTACGAAGCCCCTGCAGCCCCGCTGCAAACTCTACCTCGCCCTGGCAGCCGAGCAAAACGCTGACCCACATCGGGTTCCCTCACCATACACCATAAGTACTCCCCCACTAGGGTCTCGTATCGTCACCAACTAATGCTCGTTGTCTATAATAGCTCCGAATCGGCTCAACCAATACATGCCCACTATAACACACACGTCCCCCATCACAATAGGAACCAGATCTATCGAGAACCCCACGCCGAAGATCTCAAGAATACATCCTCGAATCACATCCGTAGCATACACTGCTTGCTCATCAGCTATGGAAACTCGCAGATGTTGAATCAACGCCTCTCGACGAATACTAATGTGCTGACTAAATGCCAAAGAAACAAATGACCGACTCGCACCCGAGTCAAACAACACCAAAGCAGGTACAGAACTCACAAGAAAAGTACCTATGCATAACATCATATAAGCACAATATCTCAACAAAAAGATAAATACAGAATACATACCAGCCACAACATCGGGCGCTGCGCGGACCTCCTCTGCAGTCAACTGGAAAGCTCTCCCACGAGCCTTTGGAGCCTCGGCCTTCACTGGTCGAACCTCGGTAACCCTAGTAGCAGGGGTGAATCCCTGATGCAACTGTGGACACTCGGCCTTCCTATGGCCAGTCTGGTTGCAATGAATGCAAACCATAAATCCCTTGGGGAAATCCTTGGCGATATGCCTCTCCTTGCCACATTTATAGCAAGCACCCGATCGACAGGCCCCCTCATGACCCTTGCCGCACTTTCTGCAAGTGCGGCCCTTCTAGCCTCCAATCCTCGAATCAGCGGACATGGTCCACTTGGCTGTCGGCTGAGACTGAGCCGGCCGCCGATCCATCCTCTGAGACTCAGCCTCCTTCCTGGCCTGAGTCTCCAACTCAGTATCCCCAAAATACCACTTACACACATACGCCTTTCCAGGCCATACTCCAAACGACCTTCCAGTCCATGTGTCTTAGGGGACTTCCGTCCCAACCCAGTAAACCTTCCGGTCATACCCGTGTCTAGCTTTCGGTCCATAACTCCCTGACCTTCCGGTCCACATTATAATGCCTTCTAGCCCATATAATAATGCCTTCCGGCCCATATCAAGCATATCATACATATCACATACATAACGCATACAAAACTGGGAACTCGTAGCATACAATGCATATATCTCAAAGCATACCAGACCTTCCGGTCACACATAGGTACCCTTCCATGTACAGTATAGTGAGAAGACTCACCTTATATGATGTCTAGCATCTCACGAGCTCAATATCTCCGAATCTCGAAACAACGACCTAGCCTCGGCTAATCACAACAAGTAATTATTCCAAATCATTAACGGTTCTCAAGGCTATACTACATCCCTTTCTACAATCCCACAGAAGGGTAAAAGACCATTTTACCCCTCCCTGACTCAAAAGTCCACATGTTAACCAAAACCCTAAAAGTCAACAAAAGTCAACAACAAGTAGTACGCGGGGCGTACCAACTCCTGTATGCGGGGCGTACCCTTGCACTACAGAATCGGGGGACGCGACCCCTACGCGGCGCGTACTGGGATTACGCCCAACATAAATCCTAGCTTCCTACTTTCTTCATTTTAGGTCTTAAACAGTTAAGACATAATCTCACATTCCAGATATGGCCATTCTAATAACTCTTAATCAATAAAGTCGAAACCTTTAAGCCTTTGCATGGCTATAAAGGTTCCCACACCCTCTTAACACCTTTCCTTTCTCCTCCGAAAATCTAGATCTCATGCATGGCTAAACATTTACGTCCAAGATTGCATTTTTATGAACATACAACTCATATAGTCCTGAAATATTGTTGAGATTAAAACCTTTAATCTATGATGATCGATTAGATCTTGAACAAGTATATGAATATAAAACAGTAAGAACGCAATAATAAGAACAAGAAAAGAATGAATCAATCGTGTCGAATGATTAAACAAAATCCTCAGAAGAGCTCGATTAAGAACATCAACTGTAGAGGATTGGAAGATTACAAGAACGATTAAAGAAAACTGTTGTACTCTAGATGAATCGCTATATCGATAATCTCTATAATCGTTAACCTAATATGCATGGAAGCATTAACTTATATACAATACATAAAAGGCTCACGGTTGGACAGGCCCAAACCGGAGTGTACATGGCTAAACTATCGAGCCCAAAAGACGCAACATCAAAATAATCTTCAGCCCAACAATCTCCCCCTTTGCGTCAATTTGGAGCGAGACCTTCACTTTTTACTTGGGCCGGCAGCTGAAGCTGGTACCTTCTTCTTCACGGTGTTAAACAGACACTTGGTTATGGAGAGAATGGTCGGTCTAAACCGGATGTACCAATTGATCATATCATTTAAGTACTTGATGTCATCAGCCGATTTCTCTTTACACCGCTTGATAATTGATAAGACGTGCTCCAAGCAAGCTGTGGTGTAAAGATGCTTGTCAGCTAAAGCGAAGAGACATTTATGTCCTTCGGCTCTAATGAACATTACTGAGTTTCGCCTCGGATCAATCTTGCCCATTTGCATTTGGTTTAGATCACTGGCCGATCCCACAGGTGCTATCTTCGATTTCTTCTTAAAAACTGCGGCGACCTCCTGATCCATTAGGGCAACCTCCATGATGTAGCAGGCCAACATCCTTTTGACATGGTCTATGATGGGACCATATTCGGCTTCGTCAGTCAGAAGGATATTGTACAGGACAATCCGGTCATGAGGATTCAGATTCGGCAGATCCGCCAGGGAGATAATATGAGCAGTTCTTGCTGATCCACGAATGAGCTTGAACTTAACGTTTGTGAATCTCCCCATGGCATAAGGTTTCAGCACCCGAACGTTAACAATCTTCTGGGCGCTCCAGGTGAGGTATTGAGGGCGAACGGCCTCCAGTTAGAAGTCAATGAGCTCCCTGTCAAGCTCATCATTCGGATGCGGGACTTCGAATATGTTAGAGAAGGCGTGGAAGATGAACGCCTTTCGAGTCAGCGGCATATCAAATTGCGAATCGACAGTGTTGTTGCAGTCGAATGATATAACCGGCTCGAGCCATAATATGCTTGGAGTTTCTATGGCCTCTTTTATCATACGATCCCTAGTCCAGGCAGGGAAGAGCATCTTTCGGCTCTCAAGGAGATCGTGGGCTTCTTTTTGCTTGCGTTCGGCTTCTTCAGCCTCTCGTGCCACACGACTGGCATCATTGTCAGCATTGCGACTGTTATTTCGCTTCAACATGTCGGCAATGGTCTCCCTGTCTTCATCTTCATCTTCATCTTCCACAGCTATGTTTTTACCCTTGTTCTTCACACCCGAACCCGAAGCATGATCAGCAGAGGGTGGTTCGGTTGTGTGAGTAGCTTTGGAGGAAGGAGGTTTCGATCCTGTCTTCGCATCTCCCCCTTGTTTCGGAATGGACACGAAACTCAGTAGGCCTTCAATTTTGCTTAGAAGATCCATGGCCGGAGAGAGCTTTTCAGCAAGGGTACGCCTCACCGAATGGTTTAGGATGGGGTCATGTGCTTCCAGGATGTTTGATAATGTTGCGTGGACATCCGAAACACACGTTTTGATTACCTCCCGTTCAGATCGAAGAGCTTCCAGTTGTTCTTGTGAGTGGGATAGTTGCGTGCTCTTGACCTTTAGGGCGGTTGTTTTACTCGCCAGAACGTCCATCAAAGAGTTCTCAGCTGCAAGATTCTCTTGTAGCTTAGCAAGGCGGGCATCGATGGAGGCACGTAGTGCCGAGTTGTCGTCGCTGATATTTTGGCGTAGGGCAGCAAACGAAGTCAACTCCGTTGAGACGAACTTGGCCAATTGCTGAACAATCGGTTCCAGAGTTGTCTTGGTGGCGTCGGCGCTCTCCTGCAAGGAGTTCAACAGGATGGTAGCGTCGGAGAATAGTTTATCGACTTTTTCGGTCGCTGCCTCACAGGCTCTGGTGGAGGCATCAATCGCAGCAGTTGCTGAGGCCACCGAATCGTGTTGAGCCCTGGAGAAGGCGTCAACAATTTTCTGAAGGGCAGCTTCAGAAAGAGAGGACTGCTTGTTGGAGGAGGAGGCGAGAAGTAGGTCAACCTTCTCGTGAAGCTCTTTGAGATGCTTCTTTGTCACTGGAGCATCATCCTCCTCATCACTCTGAACTTGAAACAGACTATAGTAGACCGAATCGAAGTTCATGTGATCACCACCAAGGTATTGGTTTTCGCCATCGGAGGCTTCTTCTGGAGATGGAGGTGGTGGTGAAGCTGGGGGTGTTGTGGTTGGTGTATTTTGAGTTTGAGTGTGGGGTGGTGTAGTTCCGGGTGGTGGTTGAGTTTGGGTTTTGGTTTGTGGTGGTTCGGTTACAGGAGGGGTTTCGGTAACTGGTGGTGTTTCGGTTGATGTGGTGAAAATGGGTGGTGGTATAGGGAAAGAAGTTGGTGGAATAGTAGGGTTTATGGTGGGAATGGAAATAGGAATTGTTGGTGGGGGTGAAGGAACTGGGGATTGATGAAGTTCCATCTCTGGGGTTGGGGATAGAGGTGGTGTGTTGCCTCGTTGAGGAGATTCGTCTCCTTGAGAGCCTCCAGAATCAGAATTCCCTCCCTCAGAGTCGCTGGAAGAAGAGGGAATAGTAAGCTTTCGCTTTGGTTGTGTCTTCCTCCTCTTCGGCTGTGGGGACGGAGCAGCCTTCGGTTGTTTCCTCTTTTTGGGAGAAGGTCCCTTTGGAGCTTTGGACACTTGCTTCCCTTTGTTACCCTTTTTGCCCCTGCCCACCGGTTTGTCGGCATCATGAATCGACCTTAGCATGTCCGGTGTCAGTTCCCTGGGACCAGTTGGCCTGAACTCCTTGATCGTCCGGATCAGTCTGCTGTCGGAGGGCACGTCTGCATACATTGTCTCCGGGATGGAGCCAATGAATGAAAATTTTGATGCATCTGAGACGATGATCTTCTTGGTATGGAACGTACCAACAGAAGACATCGATGCACCATCAGCAGTAGGAACGTCAAACTTGTCCATCGCCCATTTGGTTATCAAGATCCAGAACCGGGCCAACGACACCTCAGAGTGTCGGGATGAGGAAGAGAGGCTCTGAATCAGCTGTTGCCATAGGACCAACCCATAGTCCAGGTTTATCCCGTTGTATACCCCATACATTATCGATAGGAAAAGACGACTTGCACCGTCAGATCCTGAGCTTCTCTCTGACAGACCCTAGAAAAGGACTGTAAATAGGCCATTCCACTGTGGCGGCAGGCAAGACTTCTTAAACTTGGCGACAGAGGTGAGAACCTCTGTGTATCCCATGTTGTAAAACATGTTAAACAGCATCCCAACAGGAATAGTCTCCGGATGAACTCGTGAAGGGTCAACGGAAAACCCTAGCATAATGCAGAACCTTTGTCGTGAAACGGAGGTCTTGTGTTCTGCATGCTCGAAAAATACCATGTCAACGGCCTTGTCGTAGTAAGCCGTCACGTAGACCTGCGATAGGGCCACCATTGGTACAATTTCAATTCTGGATAGTGCAGGTGCAAGCTGGGAGTACTCAGGCATTCAATGATCGGCGACATGTAGGAATCATACGCTAGTGGGTTAAGATCAATGACAAGACATTGTTGGGGTCGGATGGGAAGAATCTGTGAGGTAGCATGAACAGAAGAAGATTCATCCATTGTTGCAGGTTGGAGAAGAGGATGAACAGTAGACGGTTTATGAGTTTTTGCTCTTGAGAAATTTCGGAGGCAGTAGAGAGGTAAAAGGTTTTGTGGACTGCCTTTTATAGTGAGGGATTGGAGAGAGAAAGATCGTTTCATATCTTCTATGCGATGATCACGTAGGAGAGAGATTGTCAGAATCCTAGGATCACGCTACCCAACAAGCGCAGTTTCAGAAGAAAATCGCTTCAAATCCGCACGCGCCATTAATTGCCAGAGATATGACGCTTGGATTTCGCACACGCGTCCATAAGTGTCAGTAAAAGCGCGGCCGTTTCAAATTCACACGCGCCTTCCTTTTTACCGTCGTTTGAATTTCTATCCCTTTAACTCCCGCCGAGTTAGCAACCTTTCGTCTTATCCTTTTTAAACGGCATCTTTTTGAATTAAACGCCCACGTGGATTATTTTTGACCACAGCACCATAATTACATCCTGTAAATAATTAGTAACGGAATTTTTTTGGAAAATCAAGGATTTTCGTGCAAAGAGTGTAAAAGAAAAGGTAATAAAGCAACTCTTTTAAGGATTATCTGTGATGTCAATAATCACACGGAACTGATGATCCCGGGCACGAATCTCTTCCTTCAAGATCAAGAGAGACCTCAAAGTGTTAGTGTGGAATCCCGTTGAATTACGATCAAACACTTATTAATAAATGTTGAAAGGCTTCTTTTAATAAGGCTAAATAAGGGTGGTTTCGCTTTGATTCATCAATTCTATTCTTGAAATAAGAAAGAAAATGAACAAAGTACTTGTGAGACCAGTGTAGTCTGTTGAACAAGTAGGTAGGAATTTATTTTATATTGGCTTGGATTAATATAAAACCTCAGATAAAAAATGAAAATTGGATCCCTTGGGAAGAAATGTTATGGTGTGTAACAATTTCATAGGAATCATGCAAAAGAAAATTTGAGATTTTATAAGAGTACATTCGTTAATTCATTGGTGAAAGCTTGAGCAAATTAATTGTTCACCGTCAATTCTTTGGTGTTGAATTTTGGGTTTCACTCAGCTCGTAGTGGCACGAAACTAAGATCATAAACACAGATGTTGTGTAACCATAAACCTCAGTGGAGGTTTCTAAGAGTCTCAAGGGTTACGTTGACGAAACGAATGAAATGGAGAAGTATAATGGGGATGGTGTAAGAAAACATAGTACCTCTGCTGCGAAAATAAGGACCAGGCAGGAAACTCTTAACTCATGTGAGAAGAGAGTGAGGTAGCTCGCGATTAGAATAAATGTGTTAGCCTTATTGGGAAGACAAGGTTTGTGTATACCAGGTCATGAAGGCTATTATTCAAAATCTTATGAGGCTTGGGACGCATACAGCAGCATGCTTCTAGGGACACTTAAGTAATTCATCAATGATATCCCCATAATCAAATAAACACACAAGAAAAAGTAACTAAAAAAATATTTTTGGAGTTTTTTTTTTATTTTTTTTTTGAAATATGAAAGAAATTAAAAAAAATTAAAAGAAGTTAAAAACAAGTAGAAAGAAAAAAAACGTAAAAAAAAAACTTTGGAAAAATTTGGTAACAGAACCCGAACGTTCGGTTGGTTTCGGTTGGGAAAAAGTTGAAAAACCGAACCCGAGCGTTCGGTTGGTTTCGGTTCAAGAAAATTTTGAAAAACCGAACCCGAGCATTCGGTTGGTTTCGGTTCAAGAAAATTTTGAAAAACCGAACCCGAGCATTCGGTTGGTTTCGGTTCAAGAAAATTTTGAAAAACCGAACCCGAACCTTCGGTTGGTTTCGGTTCAACAAAATTTTGGAAAACCGAACCCGAACCTTCGGTAGGTTTCGGTTTTGAAAATTTTTAAGAAACCAAGGAGTTCAGACATGCAATTTGGAAAAACTTTTTACACAAAGAAAAACATTTTTGTACAAGAAATATACAACAGAGAAAAACTACCTTTGAAGTAATGAGCGAGTCAGATGGTTGAACCGAACCTGAACGTTCGGTTGGTTTCGCTTCTTACATTTGAAGTTGAGAGGTAGTGTGAGGTACTGACTCTGATTCCATCATACCTAGCCCTTGCAAGATTTTATTGAATGATGCTTCAGGAAGAGATTTGGTAAAGACGTCAGCCAGTTGATCAGTGGTTCTTACGAAGTGAACTTCGACATTACCATCTTCCACATGATCTTTGATGAAGTGATACCTCAGTGCTATGTGTTTGGTTTTAGAGTGTTGCACTGGGTTATGACAGATCCTAATTGCACTTTTAGAGTCACAATATAGTGGGATCTTCTTCATATTGAGTCCATAGTCTCGAAGTTGACTCTGGATCCAAATCACTTGTGATGTGCAGGATGTCGCGGCAATGTATTCCGCTTCGGCAGTAGACAACGACACACATGTTTGTTTCTTGGATTGCCAGCTGACCAACTTCCCGTCAAGGAATTGACAGCCACCAGTTGTGCTTTTTCTGTCGAGTCCACATCCTCCAAGGTCAGCATCAGAATAGGCTTGAACGAAGAAGCCTGAGTTCGATAGATACCATAGACCTAAGGAGGTGGTTCGCTTTAGGTAGCGTAAAATGTTCTTCACTGCCAGCATGTGAGGTTCGCGTGGGTTAGCCTGAAATCGAGCACAATAACACACAGAAAACATGATATCAGGCCTGCTAGCAGTTAGATACATCAGTGAGCCTATCATTTGACGATAGAGCGTGATATCAACAGCTGGTTTGTCTAGTGAAGAGGTAAGCTTGGTGCCGAATGCCATTGGGACTTTTACTTTCGAGTCGCCCATCATTCCAAACTTCGCTAGGAGAGTCTTCGTGTAAGCTTCCTGATTGATAAAGATGCCTTCGGGTCCCTGTCTTATATTTAAACCAAGGAAAAAGTTAATAGGACCCATTGAGCTCATTTCAAACTTAGTCTCCATCAACTTTCTGAATTCAGCTGTTAAGCTGGGATTCGTAGAACCAAAGATGATGTCATCGACATAAATCTTAACTATCATAAGGTGGTTACCTTCCTTTTTGCGAAAAAAGGTTGGGTCAACCGAACCTTGTTTAAATTTGGACATCTTTAAAAATTTTGTAAACGTTTCATACCAGGCTCTCGGAGCTTGTTTGAGGTCGTACACAGCTTTATCCAGAATATAGCAATGATTTGGATACTTTTCGTTGACGAACCCAGGAGGTTGCTCCACATACACAGTTTCTTCGAGTTCTCCATTGAGAAATGCACACTTGACGTCCATTTGGAAAACCTCAAAGTTTTTGTGAGAAGCATAGGCCAGAAATATTCTAACAGATTCTAGCCTAGCTACTGGAGCGAACGTCTCTTCGTAATCTATCCCTTCCTCCTGACAGTATCCCTTCACAACCAGACGAGCGTTGTTCCTTATAACATTACCTTCCTTATCCATTTTGATCCTGAAGACCCACTTGAGACCAACAACTGAAGCATCTGGTGGGGTTGGAATGAGACGCCAGACTTTATTCCTTTCAAATTCGTTTAGTTCGTCTTGCATTGCTTGAACCCAATCAGAGTGATCAAGGGCAGTGTTAACTATCTTCGGTTCAACTTTTGATACGAATGAGTTAAACATACAAAACTCAACTTTTGAAAATAAGGATGTTTGTTTTGCCTTTAGTTGTGATCGGGTCAATACCTTTTCAGATACATCACCAACTACTTGAGAGATAGGATGATCTCTGGTCCATTTGATAATAGGAGGGTAATTCGGATCAAAGGTTGGGTCTAGTTCAGCATTAATCATCTTTTCTGGATCAGATTGGCTATCGTAATCAAGCGTCATATCATCATACTCCCCCTCAATTGATGAGCTTTGAGAAACATGAGGTTCAGGGGTTTCTTGAAATGCTGAGCTTTCAGGCGTTGAAGCACCTTCAGTAGGAGAGACATCTTCGGTTGGAGAAGCACTTCCGATTGAAGTTGTAGAACTTGGCTCCCCCTGGACTTGTGAGCTTGGCTCCCCCTCGACATGAGAACTTGGCTCCCCCTCGACTGAAGCATTGTTGGATGGAGAGTCATCAGTGGGCGATTCTCCTTCATGCATTCTTCTTGCAGCATCTTCGACAATTCGTTTCATATGATCAACTTTGTTGTCAGCTGCATCTGCTTCTGAGAGAGAAGCTTTTTCCGGTTCGTCAAAGAGTTCCAGAAATTTCTCATATAAGTTGGCGATAGAGACTGTGACTTGGCCAGTTTGAGGAAAGATTTCCCCAGCAGTGTCTTCGTTGGCCTGCAGCTTCTTGACATAGTTATCGTCAAAGGTCACATAGTATGTCTCTTCAATCTTTCTCGAACGCTTGTTTAGGACCCTATACGCCTTGGATGTGAGCGAGTAACCCAGAAAAATTCCCTCGTCGGCTTTGACATCAAACTTGTTGCGGTGTTCTTTAGAGTTAAAGATGAAACACCTTGAGCCGAACACATGGAAAAATTTCACATTGGGCTTTCTGTTGTTTAGTATCTCATATGGTGTGAGCGTGAATCGCTTGTTGAGATAGGACCTGTTCTGTGTAAAACAAGCAGCAGAAATAGCGTCAGCCCAAAAATAAAGAGGTAAGGAAGCGAAACTTAGCATAGTTCGGGCAGCTTCACACAACGATCGGTTTCGTCTTTCGACTATTCCGTTCTGTTGTGGTGTGTAGGGAGCTGAGAAATTATGACTAATTCCCTTTTCTGCAAGAAACTCTTCAAACTCCCTATTCTTGAATTCAAGACCATTGTCGCTCCTGATGTTGCGAACAACCTTCTTGAGCTGTACTTCAATTTGCTTGATAAACACTTTCAGCTTTTGAGTCGCTTCAGATTTGAGCTTTAGAAAGAACACCCATGTAAATCTTGAAAAGTCATCAACAATAAAAAGAATATACTTGCTACCACCGATGCTTTCGATAGATGAAGGACCACACAAATCGATATGAAGTAATTCGAGTGGTTCAACAACTTTTGTGTTGATTACAGATGGGTGAATTTGACGACTCTGCTTCCCCATTTCACATGCAGCACACAAATGCTCTCTGTCGAACTTGAGCAATGGAAGACCCCTAACGTGACCTCCAGTGACAAGTCGGTTGATATCTTTAAAGTTGAGATGAGAGAGTCTTCGGTGCCACAACCAGCTTTCGTCGGATTGAGCTTTTGATAACAAGCATATGGCTGGGTTTCCTTTTATAGGTTTCATGTTTAGAGGAAACATTTCACCTTTTCGCTCAGATTTGAGAATCACTTTCTTTGTCTTTTTCTCTATGATTTCTGAACCTTCATCATCGAATGAGACTTTGAGACCTGTACCTCCAACAAGCTGAGATACACTGATGAGATTGTGTTGGAGTCCTTCCACATAAGCCACCTTCCTTATAGTGAAGTCTCCATTTGTTATCATTCCATATCCCTTTATGGCGCCGAAAGAGATATTTCCAAACTTGACGTTGCCACCATTTGCAAGAGATCTATATTCCCTGAGCTCCTCTTTCCTCCCTGTCATGTGACGCGAGCAGCCACTATCGATGTACCATTCTTCGTCAAACTGCTCGTCACTTATAACCTGCAAAAATTAAGCAGATTTAGGAACCCAAAGTTTCTTGGGTCCATGTGAGCTTTTCATGGGAACGGGAATAGTAAGAGAGACGTCAACTAGATATGTTCGTTTTATTAGAGTTGTTTCATCTTTCTTTTTAATGGTAAAGACTTTTATTTTGTTAGGATTGGGTGTGTTCGTTTTGGACTCTGGTTTTGGATTCATTGACCTTCTGCTTTCCCTTTTGTTCAGATGATGAATGAGATTTTTTAGAACAAGCGGAATTAGCTTTAGAGCTGGATGGAGAAGAATTGGTGGAAGTAGAAGAATCAGAAGAATTAGAAGAAGATGGTTTAGTTGATGAATTGGAAGAAGTAGAAGAAGTGGGTTTAGATGAAGAAGACTTCTTGGCTGCAGACTCTAGGTGATCCTTTTGCTTTTGATCGTTGGAAGGACAGACCTTAGAGTTTTGATCATTTTTGACTTCAGAACCGAGCCTTTGCTTTCGGTTGGAATCGTCTTGTGAACCGAACCTTGGCTTTCGGTTGAAGTCTTTCTCAGAACCAAACGTTCGCTTTCGGTTGGTGTTTGCTTGTGAACCGAACCTTGGCTTTCGGTTGAAGTCTTTCTCAGAACCGAACGTTTCCTTTCGGTTGGTGTTTGCTTGTGAACCGAACCTTGGCTTTCGGTTCTTGTGATTTTCAGGCTTTCTTACAGGACTGTTTTCATACTTCAGCTTCTTGTCTTGGTGTGAGTAGTATGCATTCTGGGAGTGCCAGAATTGTTTCCTTTCAGAAAGGTTCTTCCTGTATCTTTGGTTCCTTTCAATCTTCCTATCCCTCATCTGCTTAGGTTGATGATGAACATTAGCTTTCGTTTTCGGTTTCTCCTTGGCTGGTTCCTTTTGAACTGAAGAAGTTTTGCTTTGAGCCGAGGAAGCAGAGGGAATGTCTGAAGAAGTTCCACTTTGAGCTGAGGGAGTGGAGGGAATGTCTTCTTTTGCTGATCTCCCATCCTCCTGAGGAATATCTTTCGTACCATTGGTGCTTGGCTCACTGAAATTATCAGGCTTATTCAAGGGTTCAGGTATGTATCTCCCTTTTCTCATCCAGGAGGTTCTTTTAGATAGGCCAACGGTTTCGTTTCCATTATCTATTGGAGCTTCCCAGAAGTACTCATCACAGCCATCAGCATTGTCTTCGTTTACAATATTTGTGAGCTCAGCTGTTTGATGTTCGGTTACTCCAGTCACCTTGTATACTTGATTCGGAGTGGTCCTGACCTTTTGATACACAACTGCTTTCTCTACTAATTTTGGGGACTTTTGTTGGGACAATCGAGCGAACTCCACAGAATTTTCAGAAATTAGATTTTTGTGGTTTTCAGTTTCGATTTTAACAAATTCTGAGCAGTCAACCGTGTCCTCTACAGAAATTTCACTCATGTTTTCGTCCTCTTTAAGCTCAGATGAATTTTCAACATCGATTTTGTTTTCTGAGTTAACGTTGGCGTTTAAAGAGTCAAATTTTTGTATAGTTTCGGTTCTCAGTTTAAGTCTATCATTTTCATCCAAAAGATTTTTGAGCATGTTCTTGTGGTCCTTGGATTTAATGAAGGACTCAATTTTGTCCAGTCCATACATGTAGGTCGGATTGACATCATCAGACGATATCACACTCTCACAATTATAGGCTTCGGCATCGATTTCATCCTCCTTAAATTCTAGGAAGGGTAAAATCATGCGATGGATCTTTTGGCCTATTTCACAATCTAAGTGAAGCTGAGTAATATTGGAATATAAACGTCTAGCAATTAAACAAAAAACATTTCGTTGTTTTAAAAGTTTTAAATTGTCTCTCTGCAAATAAATGTTTTCGTCTTTAACTTTAACTGATTCCGACTCTTTTAACTCAATCCACATTCGCTGCTCCTCACTCTTCGACGCCACCCTGCTTAATTGATCAGTCAGGTTAGAATTGGTGACACGAGTTTGAGTTAAGCTACTATCTAAATGAGAAATTCTTGTATTAACATTTTTTAGTTCTTTCTCATATGAGGATGGTGGTACTTTAGATGAAATAAAAACAGATTGTACCTTCTTTATCAGTTCATCGAGCTCATTGAACTGCTGGCTGAGTGGTTTGGCCGTAAAGCACATATCCTCCTATACCTTCGGTCCATCGCTTCCTCCATCGGTGTTGTATCCCCTCATTTGAGATACGTCAGTCACCATGAAGCATTTTCCTCCACTGCTTTCCTTCTTAGCCACATACGCCTTTCCATGGGTAGGCTTCCTCACTTCTTCGTCTTCTGAGTCGGTAGACCAAACTTCTGTGCTGCCGAACTCATCGTCATTAACCGAACCCTGCACAATAAGAGCATTAATAGAAGGGTTAGTGGTAGACTTCTTCTTTCTCAACTCATCCAGTCTCTTCTGTAGCACGGCTTCCTCATCATTTCCATCGTCCTTTTCAGCCATCTTCTTAAGAACACAGTCCTTAGCATAGTGGTTCTTGCCACCACAGTAGAAACAGCTTACTCCGGAATCGCCATCTGCCTTCGGTTCCTTCTTGGGCTCCTCAGCCTTCGGTTCATTATTCATCTTTTCAGAACTGTAACTCCCCTGCCAGTTTCGGTTTTTGTTGCTGGGGAATCTCTTCTTTATGAACCTCTTGGGATTGGACACCATCATGGCATAATCCTCAGATGTGTGGTCATATTCTTTCAAGTTGAGGTCTTCATCCTCCATTACAGCTTTACTTTTGGATAGAAGGGCCAACGAACCTAGACTAGAAACGACATCCTTCTCTTGTACTACGATCTTCTCTTGGGACTTTAGAATACCCACCAGTTTCGCCAAAGAGTATGATTTAAACTGCTCATGGGCTTTGACTATGGAAACCACTGCTCTCCATTCTGACCTCAGTCCATTCAAGAAAGTAACCTTCTGTTCGATAAGCTTCCTTTCAATATCGTGTTTGATCATCTTGCTGAGAAGATGATTGAAGCGATCAAACGTCTGGGTCACCGTTTCTTCGGCCCCTTGCCTGAATTCTCCAAACTCAGATGGAAGCAAAGTTTGGATAGAATGTTCAAGATCCTCGTCTGTAGAATACAGTTCACGAAGTCTATCCCAAACTTCCTTCGCCGTCGTGCATGAGCTGACCAATCTGAATGTTTCGGACTGAAGGGCGAATCTTATCAACCTTAACGCCTTAATATTGCACTGGAATTTGTCCTTTTCATCTTGTGCAATGTCCTTCACGTCCTTTAGCAGATCATTGTACTCCTTTTGCGTCTTAATGATTCTAGACGTAGCAGAATGAGAAAACGGTCCATTGATGATGGCTTCCCATATGAGGTACCCATTATCCTCCGATCCAATCACGTAGTCTTCAAAATGATGCGCCCATACTTCATAGTCATGTTTGTATAAGATTGGAATCTTTGTTGTCGAACCGATGCTGTTGGAAATATTAATGGGGTTTGATTGCGTCGCGTCCATTATGATCGTAAAAACTTGTTCAAAGATCAGACTTGTAATAAAGCGGATTAGGGCAAAACAATAAATATCAAGATACGTCAATAAAGAGATGACGGCTCAATAAATATCGATAGTTGCGGAAAAACCCTAATGGAAATCTTTTTCACAGAAAAGATGTGTATCGATTACATAGCCTCCCACTCTGATACCAATTGTTGAGATTAAAACCTTTAATCTATGAAGATCGATTAGATCTTGAACAAGTATATGAGTATAAAACAGTAAGAACGCGATAATAAGAACAAGAAAAGAATGAATCAATCGTGTCGAATGATTAAACAAAATCCTCAGAAGAGCTCGATTAAGAACATCAACTGTAGAGGATTGGAAGATTACAAGAACGATTAAAGAAAACTGTTGTACTCTAGATGAATCGCTATATCGATAATCTCTATAATCGTTAACCTAATATGCATGCAAGCATTAACTTATATACAATACATAAAAGGCTCACGGTTGGACAGGCCCAAACCGGAGTGTACATGGCTAAACTATCGAGCCTAAAAGACGCAACATCAAAATAATCTTCAGCCCAACAAATATGATAGATCTAGGCCAATGGAGACTATTTGCTCATAAAATCTCCATCTTGGGACCAAAAACCGTAGAATTTTGGTCCAAGAAGCACACAACACAAATAACAAGGCAAGTTCTGAACTTTATACCTCAAGAAGAAGCTCCAACCTCTGTAAACATCAGGTCTACTCTTGTCCACCAACTTCTAGCACCTTCAATGGCCTCCTCTTCTCTTTCACCACCTTGAAATGGCACATTGAAGCTTAGAACACTCACACACAATCTAAGGACGAAGGGAATACTCTCTTAGGGTTTCTTTCTGTGAGATGGTGGCTGAGGGACAAGGCCATCTCATTCCTTTTATAGCCCTCAAGTCATATTAGGGTTTTGCATCTGGGCTGGTGACGCCCGGTGTAACCTTGGGTACGCCCAGCGTACAAGAATGAATCCACGTACAAAATAAGCCTGCGAGTACGCATAGTGTACTCCTTAGGACGCCCAGCATACTCACAAGCCTAACATTTACATAAAGGGACCTAACATGACAACTTGGAAAAGAAGAAGGGTTAAATGGTTGAACTTGAATTTCGGGATGTTACAATTCTCCCCCACTAGAACAAGACTTTGCCCTCGAAGTCTTATGCCGAAAACAACTCCGGATGCTGCTCCCGCATCTGTGACTCTGACTCCCACGTCAGCTCGGACCCTTCCGATGCTGTCACTGAACCTGCACCAATGGTACCTCCTTGTTCCTCAGAACCTTGATCTTCCGATCCCGAATCGCAATTGGTCTCTCAGCATAATTTAGGCCCGCATCCACCTGAATATCCTCCGGCGGCACTACCGCCGACTCGTCGGCTATACACTTCCTCAACTGAGACACGTCGAAGTTATCATGAATCTGGCTCAACTCCGCAGGTAGCCACAATCAATATGCTACTCTGCCTACCCTCGCAACCACTCTAAACGGCCCAATATACCGGGGCCCCAAGTTGCCCCTCTTCCTGAATCGAATCACTCTTTTCTAAGGGGACACCTTCAAGAGAACAAAATCCTCAACATGAAACTCGAGCTCGGATCATCGCCTATCTGCATAACTTTTCTGGCGACTCTGAGCGGTCAACAACCTCTTTCTGACCTGCTGTATCTGCTCTGTAGTCTGAAGCACTATCTCCGTACTACCCATCACACGTTGCCCTACCTCACCCCAAGAAACGGGGGTCAGACACCTCCTCCCATACAACAGCTCAAAGGGTGGCATACCAATGCTCGAGTGATGGCTTTTGTTATAGGAAAACTCAGCCAAGGGCAAATACGTGTCCCAACTCCCTCTAAAGTCCAATACACATGCCTGAAGCATGTCCGCGAGCGTCTGAATCATCCGCTCACTATGTCCATCCGTCTGCGGGTGGTATGCGGTACTAAAATGCAGCCTCGTACCTAACTCCTCGTGAAACTTCTTCCAAAATCTGGAAGTAAAATGCACATCTCGGTCTGAAACAATCGAGATCGGAACTCCATGTCGCGATACCACCTCCTTCTTGTACAATTCTGCCAGCCTCTCAGCAGAAGAGCTCTCACTGATAGCAAGAAAGTGAGCGCTCTTCGTCAACCTGTCTACAATCACCCAAATCGCATCGACACCTCTTGCAGTCCTTGGCAATTTGGTGATAAAATCTATGGTAATTTGTTCCCACTTCCACTCAGGAATCTCCAAAGGCTGTAACTTACCATGTGGACGCTGGTGCTCGGCCTTAAACTTGCGATAGCTCTAGCACCTCTCCACGAACCATGCGACATGTCTCTTCATATAGGGCCACCAATATTCCCTTTTCAGGTCCAAAAAAAACTTAGTGGCCCCGGTATGGATCGAGAACCTCGATCTATGTGCCTCCTCCATCAAGATGGTACACGATCCGCCCACAAACGGTACCCAAATCCGAGCCTGAAAGGTCATAAGTCCTCGACTATCGGTAACGAACTCCGATACCTGCCCGATCACCCACTCCCTTTTGCGGTTATCAGGTCCCACGGCCTCCACCTGGGCCCCTCGAATGGTGTCCAACACTAGTGTCATCACTGTCAATCATATACAAATGTCTCGTATCGAGCGCTCTCCACCCTACAGCTCAAGGCATCGGCTACAACATTAGCCTTGCCCGGCTGTTACAGGATCTCACAAACATAATCCTTTACCACATCTAACCCTCCTCTGGCACATATTCAGGTTGGGCTGATCCATCAAGTACTTCAAACTCTTGTGGTCCGTGTATATGGTACACCGAACCTGATACAGATAGTGACGCCAGATCTTGAGGGCGAACACCACAGCCCCCGGCTCCAGGTCGTGGGTGGGATACCTCGACTCATGAGGCTTCAGCTGCCTTGATGCATATGCTATCACATGCCCCCTCTGCATAAGCATTGATCCCAACCAAAATATCGATGCATCACAGTACACCACAAAATACTCCATCCCTTCCGGGTGTGCAAGCACCGGGCTTCGCACAACTTCTGGCGAAGTGTCTCAAATGAGGTATGCTGCTCCGGACCCTAGCAAAAAGCAACACCCTTTCGGGTCAACCTAGTGAGTGGCACGACGATCTTGGAGAAATCCTTGATAAATCTCCGATAATAGCCGGTCAATCCTAGAAAGCTCCTAATCTTGGTAGGCGATCTCGGCACCTCGCACCTAATGACCACCTCAATCTTGGTCGAATCGACCAATATCCCATTCTGGTTGACGAGATGTCCCAAGAACTAGACCTCTCGTAACCAGAACTCACACTTGGAGAATTTGGCATAAAGCCTCTCCGATCTCAGAACTCTAAGGATCTCCCTCAAATGCTCCTCATGTTGTTCTCTAGATCTCGAATACACCAAAATATCATCAATGAATACGATCACCGACCGATCCAACATTAGTTTGCACACCCTGTTCATGAGATCCATGAACGTTGCTGGTGCATTGGTGAGCCCAAAAGGCATCACCACGAACTCGTAATGCCCATAACGAGTTATGAATGATGTATTATGGATATCTTCATCCCGAACCCTAATCTGATGATAACCCGACCTCAAGTCTATCTTGGAGAACCAAGACACCCCCGCAACTGATCGAATAGATCAACGATCCTCGGCAACGGATAACGGTTCTTGAGCGTCAACTTGTTCAACTCCCGGTAGTCAATGCACATCCGGTGTGAACCATATTTTTTGTTGACAAAAAGGATCAGTGCTCCCCAAGGGGAGCTACTTGGTCGAATAAACCCCTTCCCGAGCAGCTCCTGAAGCTGCGAGGATAACTCCTGCATCTCAGGCGGCGTGAGGCGATAAGGCGCCTTGGAAATAGGTGCTGCTCCTGGAACCAAATCGATACGGAACTCCACTTGCCTCTCGGGCGGCACACCCGAAAATTCCTCGGGAAAAACATCCGGGAACTCGCACACTATCAGAACCTCATCAATCAAACCTGGCCTCCCAGTCGCCACCCGTGTGTCCATTACATAGGCTACAAATCCACTGCAGCCCTGCTGCAAACTCTGTCTCACCCTGACAGTCGAACAAAATGCTAACCCACATCAGGTTCCCACGCCATACAACGTAAGAACTCCCCCACTAGGTTCTCGTATCGTCACCAACTAACGCTCGCAGTCTATAACAGCTCCAAATCGGCTCAACCAATCCATGCCCACTATAACACACACGTCTCCCATCACAATCTGGACCAGATCTATCGGGATCTCCACACCAAAATCTCAAGGATACATCCTCGAATCACATCCGTAGCATACACCGCTCGCTCGTCAGCTATGGAAACTCGTAGAGTCGACTCAATGCCTCACGACGGATACTAATGTGCTGACTAAATGCCAAAGAAACAAATGAGCGACTCGCACCCGAGTCAAATAACACCAAAGCAAGTACATAACTCACAAGAAAGGTACCTACACATATCATCATAAAAGCAAAATATCTCAACTAAAAAAAAGATAAATATAGAATACATACCAGCCACAACATCGGGCGCTGCGCGGCCTTCCTCTGCAGTCAACTGGAAAGCTCTCCCACAACCCTTCGGAGCCTCGGCCTTCACTGGTCGAACCTCGGTAACCCTAGCAGCAGACGTAGATCCCTGTGCTGACCCCTGATGCAACTGTGGACACTCGACCTTCCGATGGCCAGTATGGTCGCAATGAAAGCAAGCCATAAATCCCTTGGGGAAATCCTTGACGATATGCCCTTCCCTACCACATTTGTATCAAGCACCTGATCGACAGGCCCCCTCATGACCCTTGCCGCACGTCCCGCAAGTGTGGCCCTTCTAGCCTCCAGTCCTCGAATCAGCGAACTTGGTCTGCTTGGCTGCCGACTGAGACTAAGTCGGTCGCCGATCCATCCTCTGAGACTCGGCCTCCTCCCTGGCCTGAGTCTCCAACTCAATCTCCCTTTTCTTAGCATTTTCCTGGAGCTCAACAAATGTCCGATACGTCGAGTTCGACATGAACTCCCGAATGTCTCTCCACATAATGCCCAAATACCGGCTCATACGTGCCTGCTCAGTAGACACCTGCTCAAGGCAGAACATCGCCCTCTCATGAAACTTCCTCGTAATCACAGTGACCGTATCAGTACCCTGCTTGAGGGTCAAGAACTCCTGAACCAACCGTTCCCTCTCCACCGGGGGAACATAGTCATCTCTGAACATGGTGCTGTACCTCTCCCAGGTCACCTATGAGATCTCTGCAATAGTAAAGCTTGCCGTCACAAATTTTCACCAGTCCTTCGCTCCCAAGCGAAGCTGGTTTAATGCGAACCAAACCCTCAGATGCTCCGGACATGAACACGTATAGAAGCATCCCTCAATATCAGCAATCTGTATCATCGTAGCAATTGGATCATGTGTCCCATCAAACTCAGGTGGCTTTGTGTTGCTGAACTCCCGGAACAACAACGAGTCACCTCCCTGAGGTCTGCAGCCACAGCTGCTGTAGCTGCAGCGGCTGCAGCCTCAGTCACCATGACGTACCACTCATCGAAAGTCTCAATCAGTGTGGTCTTGATAGACCCAAACATCTCTTGAATCTCGGCCCTGATCGCCGCCACCACCTCATTATGGATCATCTGATGATGTTCCTTGTCACTCACACCGCTCGCCTCAGGTCTGTGGCGTGTCCCAACCATGATGTCTCTGAAATATATAATAATAATATCAAAGACTCGTTCGAGCATGCTCGCACTCGATAACTCAACCCTACTTGTTCCTTCGTACCCAAAGGATTCTTACTGAGAGTGCGTACTGCTCCGGTGTCTTCGGTAGTACGGGCCCTTATACTACTGCCTACACCACATCAGTGTTCACCCTAAGTCCTCCTCCTTGGATCCCAGATCACAAGTACTCTATATCTCACTGGCATAGGCTACCCTTCGATAGACCTCTTATCAGCCCCTCACTGCTACCTACTCGCTCTCAAGCATCACATAGCAGCACAATCCTTCCTAGGCTAAGGCATCACAAAATCAGGCCACTCTAGTCCTAATATGAATACCTAGCCAGCTCTAGCATGCATAATATAACATATCATATCTCGTAACACATAATGTAAGAGCATTTTGGGGATTCACCGTTCGGGTGCTGGATGACCGTACACACTGCTCCGCTCTGGTTGTGTCAAAATCTCTTGTTTTTTGGAAAAATTACTTCTATCGTTTGAAAATTTTTCTCAAATCCTCAGTTTGAGTTCAGTTACGCCCGAAGGTGCATCCGAATCCCTCAAACCAAGGCTCTGATACCAACTTGTAACGACATAAATTTTCAAAACAATTTTTCATTTCTTTAAAACATAATTTCATTCAAGACAAACCATAAAATCCATTGTAACATGGTCATAATACAAAACATATCAAATCCCAAGATCAAACATATCCAAAATACCACTTACACACATACCCCTTTCCAGGCCTTACTCCACATGACCTTCCAATCCATGTGTCTCACGGGACTTCCGTCCCAACCCGGTAAATCTTCCGGTCATACCCGTGTTGGCCTTCCGATGCATAACTCCCTGACCTTCCAGTCCACATCATAATGCCTTCCGGCCCATATAATAACGTCTTCCGGCCCATATCAAGCATAGCATACATATCACATACATAACGCATACAAAACATGAAACTCATAGCATACAATGCATATATCTCATAGCATACCAGACCTTCCGGTCACACATAGGTACCCTTCCAGGTACAATATAGTTAAAAGACTCACCTCGTATGAGGTCTAGTATCTCACGAGCTCGATATCTCTGAATCTCGAAACAACGACCTAGCCTCGCCTAATCACAACAATTAATCATTCCAAATCATTAACGATTCTCAAGGCTATACTACATCCCATTCTACAATCCCATAGAAGGGTAAAAGACCATTTTACCCCTCCCTGACTCAAAAGTCCACATGTTGACCAAAACCCTAAAATTCAACAAAAGTCAACAGCAAGCAGTACGCAGGGCGTACCCTTGCACTCTAGAATTGAGGGACACGACCCCCTAGGCGGTGCGTACTGGGATTACGCCCAACCTAAATCCCAGCTTCCTACTTTCTTCATTTTAGGTCTTAAGCAGTTAAGACATAATCTCACATTCCATATCTGGCCATTCTAATACCTCTTAATCCATAAAGTCGAAACCTTTAAGCCTTTGCATTGCTATAAAGGTTCCCACACCCTCTTAACACCTTTCCTTTCTCCTCCAAAAGTCTAGATCTCATGCATCGCTCAACATTTACGTGCAAGATTGCATTTTTATGAACATACAATTCATATAGTCCTGAATGATAGATCTAGGCCAATGGAGACTATTTGCTCATAGAGGCTCCATCTTGGGACCAAAAACCCTAAAATTTTGTCAAAGAAGCACACAACACAAATAACAAGGCAAGTTCTAAACTTTATACCTTAGGATGAAGCTCCAACCTCTGTAAACCTCAGATCTACTCTTGTCCACAAAGTTATAGCTCCTTCAGTGGCATCGTTTTCCCTTTCACCACCTTGAAGTGACACTTTGAAGCTTAGAACACTCACACACAAGATAGGGACGAAGGGAATACTCTCTTAGGGTTTCTTTCTGGGATATGGTGGCTGAGGGACAAGGCCATATCATTCCTTTTATAGCCCCCAAGTCATATTAGGGTTTTGCATATGGGCCGGTTACGCCCGGCGTAACCTTGGGTACGCCCAGCGTACCCGAATGAATCTGCATACAAAATAAGCATGCGAGTACGCACAATGTACTCCTTAGTACGCCCAGTGTACTCACAAGCCTAACATTTACATAAAGGGACCTAACATGACAACTTGGAAAAGAAGAAGGGTTAAATGGTTGAACCTGAATTTCGGGATGTTACAGATTGCCAGTCGGTTCTTGATGTCATACGCAATAATAGTTTTAGGCTTATCCAAGTGGGAGACTGTTGGATTAATGTCTAAGTCCATAACTATAATTGGTAAGACTTGACACGACCCGACATGGTCCATTTGGGTTGCATGGCATCATGCATTTGGATAGACTATAATGAGAGAAATAACACATAGGGTTTGTTAATATATTATAAGTTCTAATATATTAATAAGATTATTTAATTAGTATTGATCAAGAATTAATCTAGGATTAATTAAGTGATCAAAAGAAGACTAATTAAATATATGGGTTCATAGTGTAAATCAGCCATACTTATATAGTGGGCTAATGCTCCATGGATTATCAAGTTGGGCTAAAACCCATAAGATGCTCCATGAATGCTCCATGGTGTATTTGAACCCATGGATCCAAGGAAATGGAAAGCCATGACAATTAGGGTTTAGCCTAATTGTCACACTATATAAAGGTCATATTCTTGGGAAAATCAGCCACTATGTGTGAGAATGAATGGGCTAGGCGATTTTATGAAGTGTGGATTTCTCTCTAATCTATTCCAAGTGTATTTGGTGTTGTGTGAACCATTTGAGGTGTGACACTTGGGGCACTAGGCACTCAAGCTTCATGAAGACATTCTACATTAAAGAGGTATGTAATTCTAACTTGATATATTCTTATGAATCGATGTTATTATGCTAGTTAGGATGAATACCTTGGAAAGTTCATATTTGCATGTATAATAGAGAAAAACATAGATCCAAGGTATTTAGGGTTTCATGTACAGTTAGGAGTGTTAGAATGCTCAAAACCCAACAATTAAAGCCTAGGTTTATATCTTGGAGTCAAAGGGTAAAATGGGAAAAATGATGTTTTAGACTTCCTTCATGAATTATGGTTTTTAATTCGACATGTCTTAAGACAAAATTAACAAGATATAAGTATGGGTATCGTTAATGCCTTTACATGGATATAAATATTGCCGAAAATGGAGTTGAAATGATGAAGATATGATTGTTTGAAGCTAGAGTGAAATTGGGTGAAATGGTTGAACCTGAATTTCGGGATGTTACAGATTGCCAGTCGGTTCTTGATGTCATACGCAATAATAGTTTTAGGCTTATCCAAGTGGGAGACTGTTGGATTAATGTCTAAGTCCATAACTGTAATTGGTAAGACTTGACACGACCCGACATGGTCCATTTGGGTTGCATGGCATCATGCATTTGGATAGACTATAATGAGAGAAATAACACATAGGGTTTGTTAATATATTATAAGTTCTAATATATTAATAAGATTATATAATTAGTATTGATCAAGAATTAATCTAGGATTAATTAAGTGATCAAAAGAAGACTAATTAAATATATGGGTTCATAGTGTAAATCAGCCATACTTATATAGTGGGCTAATGCTCCATGGATTATCAAGTTGGGCTAAAACCCATAAGATGCTCCATGAATGCTCCATGGTGTATTTGAACCCATGGATCCAAGGAAATGGAAAGCCATGACAAATAGGGTTTAGCCTAATTGTCACACTATATAAAGGTCATATTCTTGGGAAAATCAGCCACTATGTGTGAGAATGAAAGGGCTAGGCGATTTTATGAAGTGTGGATTTCTCTCTAATCTATTCCAAGTGTATTTGGTGTTGTGTGAACCATTTGAGGTGTGACACTTGGGGCACTAGGCACTCAAGCTTCATGAAGACATTCTACATTAAAGAGGTATGTAATTCTAACTTGATATATTCTTATGAATCGATGTTATTATGCTAGTTAGGATGAATACCTTGGAAAGTTCATATTTGCATGTATAATAGAGAAAACATAGATCCAAGGTATTTAGGGTTTCATGTACAATTAGGAGTGTTAGAATGCTAAAAACCCAACAATTAAAGTCTAGGTTTATATCTTGGAGTCAAAGGGTAAAATGGGAAAAATGATGTTTTAGACTTCCTTCATGAATTATGGTTTTTAATTTGACATGTCTTAAGACAAAATTAACAAGATATAAGTATGGGTATCGTTAATGCCTTTACATGGATATAAATATTGCCGAAAATGGAGTTGAAATGAAGAAGATATGATTGTTTGAAGCTAGAGTGAAATTGGGTGAAAACTCATTCTCACAAGGTTAGAAGTAATTCTCAAGACATGAGAGTGATCATGAGGTTAGAATATATTCTCACGACATGAGAACTGTGCAGCCCAAAGCCCATAAAATTTTTATGGTTTTCAAACTATTTAAAGGTAAGGATTCATGTATTAGGGTATTTTATTAGCTTCCATCATATCTAGAACCTCATAGGAGAAACACTAGACTCCATTTTCAAGCTTTAGGCCTCCCCTCTCCTCTTTCATCCATTTTTCAAGTTTTTGGTGGTTTTGGAGTGATGTTTTCATGCAAGATGGATCCTTAAAGCTAGTTAATTGAATAGGGCTGGCAATTCTCGACACGGCACGCGACATGACCCACGACACGACACGGAATAAATGGGCTTGGGTTGAGTTTTTCAACCCGCCAACCCGTTTATTAAACGGGTCATATATGGGTTTCTCAAAAAATAAATGGGTTGACCCGCCAACCCGTTTATATTCATAATAAATAAAATATTCTATTTTTAAATGTATTTATGTATTAAGTATTAATATTTAATAAGTATTATACAATATAGATAGCATTTATTCATAGACCATTTGACTGTTTTGACATTATGGCTCGTGGTGGATGGTCTAAGGTCATAAGTCGTAAGCTATAAGGCTAAGTCTGTAACATGTTTCTATGAATGTTTTTAATTTTCAGTTTTGATGTTTAAGACTTAAATATCTAAAATTCGGACCCATGAACCCAAATCTGACCCACGAACACGCCAACTTGTGAACTCGTATAAATAAATGGGTTGGTGGGTCATATATGAGTTTATATTCCAAACCCGCCAACCCGTGACCTGCCAACCCATGACCTGCATATTTAAATAGGTCGTGTTTGGGTTGGCATATTTTGACTCGCCAACCCGCGACACACCAACCCGAACACGACACGATTTCCAGGCCTACAATTGAAGATCTCAACTTTCATCGACCTTCTAGACTTTTGTAAGTTATACAGTTCCAAGATTTATTGCAATTCATCTTTGTAAGTTACAAAATACTCATTGTGTGGTTTACCATACTCATTCTCTCTACTCACTGAATGTTGTTAGAAAAAGCTTGTATTGTGACTCACTATACTCTATTATAATAATAGTCATAACTCTCACTCTTATTACCCAACTCTTACCGTCATGATATCATTCAATAATAGTCAAGGTATGAACACCACAACATTCTTGAGTTACATATAATATTTAACTAACTTAAGCTCTTATACACGTCGTGCTGTGATCCCAACCAAGCCATGGTCTTTCTTGAATCACGTCGCGTCTAACTCATTCCCCATTGTATCTTCTAGATTTCAAATATAGCATTATATGTATAACCGCGTCATACTTACTCTTTTTCCATGTCATGGTTAGAAAAGTACATTTCTCTTTCATTCATCTAATTTCATCACATATCTCTAATCACCAAGCCACGTATCTCTAATTGTCATGCCACATGTCTCGCAACTTTCTCCGCAATACTCTGGGTTGGGAAACCCTAATTCCGACACTTGGTACCCTATTTAAGCATCTTATTCGCTTCCCTAGGGCTCATTTGCGGCCCCTATAGTCTAGAACCCAAAACCCTAAGCCTCCATTGTTGCTCATTCAAGCTTTCTTGCCATTTTGGGTGATTTGAAGGAAGAAGGAAGAAGGCAACCATTGGGGAGTCAAGGATTGGCAGTAGATCCAGAGTTTGTGGGATTTTCCAGAGCATTTGAAGGAAATGATTCGCTACCTTCACTCTTTTGCATATAGATCAACCTTTATCATGAGATATGGGGCTTTTAGGGAAAGTTTAAGAGCCATTTCGAGTTAGAAGCCCAGATCTAAAGTTGCTACTTCAGATCTAAGTGTATCTTGGCCTAGAGAATCATAAAGCATCCGTCTATGGGTTGATTGTTAAGCCCCTTAGTGTTAAACCCTAGTTTATAGTGTTTTGAGCCTAAATCTCCTTAGCTACACGTAAAGTTTGCCACTTTACGTAAGGAATAGGATTTAGAAGAGTAGGTCTACAGTTTGGAGTCCATGCATGACTCAAAAGTCTCTGAATATATGAAGGACTGAATAGACTCGGCGAGTCCTTCGAGTGGGCTTGACGAGTAGTATGAAGATAGAGATGAAATCGACGAGTTGGATGAACAACTCAGAGAGTCTGTTGAAGATTGCCTTGGACTCGGCGAGTCTGTTCTTGGACTCGGTGAGCCAAGTCGCGAAACCCCAAACCCTTCAAGTTAAGACTCGGATCAGTGAGTTGAGTGGAGAGTCAGTGAATTGGTCAAGACAGGAGTCAGAAATTGGTAGACTCGGCGAGTCGAGTCGCGAATGAAAGGATTCTGAGCGTATGAACTTGGCGAGTCAGTAAGCAGACTCGATGAGTAGGGTTGACCTGGAAGGTTGACTTTGACCAGGACTTTGAATTTTACCAGAGTGGACTTAGTTGACTTTCGGAGGATAGTTAGACTAAGTGTTATATTTGGTATTAGTAGATCGGGGAGTTTTTAGAGCAACAGTTCGAGAGTGTCTGATAGCAATCAGAAGGGTATCAACAAAAACTCCAGCAGTGCAGGTGAGTTTCCTTCCAGTAGGAACGGGTCTAAAGCCACAATGCCGACCCGTTTAGTAGTAGTAGTTTTCGGATTTCGGTACGATGCAGTATTTAGTATTTTTGATGCGTTTGTGGCTCAGACATGATTTATGTGTTATGTGTTCTGGGCTACGGCCCGATGCAGTATGCAGTATATGTGTTCATGCTAGTTGATGTGTTTATGCCATGCTATGCCCAGACAGATCCGGACATCGGTCCGATGCAGTAGTTCCGGACTTTGGTCCGAGGCAGGGGACACGATCCCAGTTAGTTCCGGACTTCGGTTCGTTGCAGTTTCCGGAATTCGGACCGATGCAGAGGGCAAGGCCCTGGTCAGTTCCGGACTCCGGTCCAATGCAGTGGGCAAGGCCTAGTATGTGTTTTATATGTTTGTAAGGTATGTGGTAGTTTGGGGGAGCTCACTAAGCTTCGTGCTTATAGTTTCAATTTTTGGTTTCAGGTACTCAGTTTTCAAAGGAGGAGCTCGGTGTGACAACCCGAAAATTTCTGTTCTGAACAAACCATATCAATCCAATAGAAGTTAGAACAGTTACAGTGAAACTCCAGACTTCAAATATAAGTTTGGCAGTTTTTCAGGATTTACACTTAAGGAGATATCAGGAGAGTGGATGCACTAGGGTTTTGTGCAACACTGTTATTCCAATACTCTAGGATAGTAGAGTTCATTCCGGGAATAAAAATATTTTCTGCCAAAAATATCTCAGGACTATAAATAGAATTCTGAACCAAATTCATTCATTATTCGCATTTCCAACTAGAGAAAAGCCATTTTCTCTCTCACGGATCTTCGGGTTTTTATCCCAAATCGTGATTACGCTTCTCTAGTTGTCTTATAATGCTTATTATGTGCTTAATAACTTAGATTACATATCAAATCTGTGAGATTCGGGAGTTTACCGCCCAAGAACGTTCTTGGAGAGTAAACTCCAAAATGAGGCTTAAATGCTACCTAGTCTTTTCCCCATGATAAGTAACGAACTTAGGCTTATTTATAAATGTATTTGGGACTAGAAAAAAATCCAAAACCCCAATATTTGGGAGTTTACCGCCCAAGAACACTTTGGGAGTAAACTCCATTTTAAGGGCCAAAAGTGTCCCAATGCCCCTCAAAGCCATGGAACTCGAACTAGAACCTACCATTGCATGTTTTAGACCACAAATCAATTAAGATTCATGGCTAGAAGTGAGTTCATGGCCAAGATAGTTCTTGGGCCGTGAACTCCATTTTTATGTGCCAAAACCCCCTAAAAACCTTCCTTAAGCCAACAGAGTAATTTAGACAAGTACCCTAATGTGTTTTGGACTAGCTAACACACTTAGAACACGAAGAGTAAGGTGTTAATGGCCCAAAAGGTTCTAGGGCAGTGAACTCCATAAAATGGTGCCAAAGGGTGCCATAAACTCTTTTAAAGCCAAGTACAAAAGCCTAGTTTAGTTCCTAGTTAATTTAGAGACTTGAAAACACCATAAACACCCTCCCAAGGGAGTTTACGGCTATAAACTCCAAGGGAATATGGTCCTAGGGCCGTAAACTCCTAAAAGGATTTATATTATGCCCTAAACTCTTCCATAGACCAAGCCATTAAATAGAAATGCTTATTAGGGCCTTATAGAGTATCAAACATCAAAGTATGAGTTCACGGCCGTAAACTCATGAGTTTGCGACCGTAAACTCATTTAGTGGTGTCTCTAGGGTAGTGAACTCCCTTATGGAGTTTCCCTTGAGCCCTATACACAATAACTTCCCTACAAACACTTAGATGGAATCCTAGAGGCTAATAACACTTGATAAAGGTGTTTAGCATGTCCTAGGGTGTCTTGACTTTTTTATTAGTTGTTTATAGACTAATTTGTTACATATATGTGAAATTATATGTTAACTAGGATCATAGAGTGTGTTCAAGACTTCACTTGACACCTAGCGGTTCTACCTCTTCAGTTCATCCGTATCACCCACAATAGGTGAGTTCATACCCCTTAATCAATGTTTTAATAGTTTTTAAATGTTTTATGGGGGGGAGGGGGATACAAGTAGAATTATGCTAATTATTATATCAATCATATGTGATTAATAAGTAGCATTCAAATGATTGGCTATTCATTAACCGTTTTATCAAACAGTTTACTTCAAATGATTTTCATAAACATTTTATATGTTTTAAAACTCCTTAATTCACTGTACATTTTACTCTATATGTGGTATTTCAAACTTATTTACAATTATGTTTCAAACAAATGTTTCTTTATACTAAAACGTTTTATCAAACCCATGCCTTCAAACAGTTTTATAGATCGACATCAATTCGATCTTTTCTTAGATAATAATTATGTTCAAAGGTTTTACAAAACTTATTGTATGCTTTTATATTATAAATTTCATGCCTCTATATGTATGGTTATATAAGTAATGTTTAAAAGACTTAGGAAGGCTATCCATCTTGTGTCCTTTTCCTCGATTTGGATGTGGGCTGATAGAATATCGGGTACTCGTCCGAAGGGCGTTTAAATATTAGTTATATATCATGTGTACATATATAGTCATAAAAGGTATTTCCAGTTCATCCAATGCCCTTGGGTAGCAAGGGTATACATCCATGTTCTTACTTACCAGTTTGATTACTAGTAAACTACCATATGGGTAGTTTAGGAAGATACTAGAATTGTTACTAGAACGCGATATCATACAATGAGTCAGTTGATTCATGAGTCAATACTTGCTAGAACATTACAGTACATTACTACACTTGCTAGATAGAGAGCACATACATTATAGCTAGAACATTACAGTACATTACTTTACTTTTACATTGATACGTTTACATAGAGATCCTGTTATAAGCATGCCTATATATGTATAATTATATAAGCAATGTTTAAAGGACTTAGGAAGGCTATCCACCCTATTTCCTTTTCGCGCTTGAGATGTGGTCTGGTGGGATATCGGGTACCCGTCCGAAGGTCGTTTAAACATTAGTTATATATCGTGTATACATATATGGACATAATAGTTCCTCTCAGTCAGTTCAGTACCTTTGGGTAGCAAAGGCATACGTTCATATACTTTTACATGATTACACTTACATGAGTATGCTTACATATACTTAGAACAGACGTCACTAGGTGCTATAGCATAGAATCAGTTCAGAATCTAACTATACCAATGAATCACAACGCAATTGTGATAGTTATATCGAGTATACATGATCATAGTAATGTGGATGCTCAAGGCTTGCATACATGCAGGGGTCGTGGGTAGGTTCCAAAATCCTTTGATAAGGGAGCATATAATCTGGGATCTAGACATCACATTATACCTTATCCCTCAAATAAGGCAGTTGAGTACCGATGTAGTTATTTATTTCAAATGCTATAGTACTTAGAAGAATTACCTAGACTTAAGGTAATTGGCACGGTTGTAGTTCGGCACTACACCATAGTACTATTTCATTTTTCCCATTACATTCACTTCGTGAATATTGACACGACGCACAGTAATTTAGCAAACTATATTTCGGTTAATGATAGTCAGACTTGGGAAAATACACATTCTTGCTAGAGACACACACAGACACTAGTTGCCTTGGTAGAAGGCTACATAAAGATCAGTTAAGTCTTGGTAGCAGACTCCCTGTTATAATAGTAGGAATCATAGGGATTTCTAGTGTTTTTTTCAAACGTTTACAGTTGTTTTACATACATTTTGAATACTTACGATTTACATACATTTGCAATACTTACGATTTACATACATTTTCAATAGTTACGATTTACATACATTTTCAATACTTACAAATTCTTACATGCGAATTCTTGCATACAAATTAAGAAACTAAAATACATATGATCTCACCAGCTCCAAAGCTGATACTCGCTTTCAAAATTACTTGTATCCTCAGGTCATCATAGACAGGTACCGATGCAAGGATTAGGGAAGATGGAGCTTACTCAAGACTCATCTTTCATTTTGATTTATGCTTTAGTGTTTATCAAAATTTGTCAGAACACACTTGTATAATAATTATATTATTAATGCAATGGATGATGTTGTTGCTTGTTTACTACTTTACATTGTTGTGATACTGTGCATGATGTCCTTCGCCATAGAACGTTTCCGCCGTTCTTGGTTTTGGGGTGTGACACTCGGAGAGGTTGCAGTGCACACACCATAGTCAGTTAGCCTGGGATGTTTTACTCTGATAATAAGTTATGATTGGAATTAATACTATGAAATTATGTTATGACTTATGATACGGTTTTTATGAATGTGGTTTTAGTAATGTTTTAAAAGAAAAATGTTAGTCGTGAAAATTGGGTCGTTACAAGTTGGTATCCGAGCCTTGGTTTGAGGGATTCAGATACACTTCGAGTGTGTCTGAACTCAAACTAAGGAAACGGTAAAAGGTTTTCAAAGAAAAACTTTTTCGAAAAGATTTTTTTTTGAGAAAAGGAAAGAGTTTTAGAAAAAGCGATAAGAAATTTTTAGAAAGAAAAGAAATTTGAAAAGAGAAAAAGGGTGTGGTGCATGCAATCAGCCGAGATCAAGTAAGTACTCCCAAATTACCCATACAAGTTTATGATTATCAGTTTCAGTTTCAGTTTCAGATCAGTTCAGTTTCAGTTTCAGTAGAACAGCATGCTAGTATAGGACTAAGGATCTAGGAGGATGCCTTATGTGCCTGCTTTCTGTGTTTTAGCTTGATAAGAATTGCATGATAGTATTGAGTAGACTGTGATAGGATAGTCTGTGTAGGTTATGCCTTATACTATGAGCTTAGCATTGTATGCGAGTACACTTTCTTGTTATGACAATAGTTTTGCATGGGCATGTTTCCTTTATCCGAATGCTGCTTGCTTTGTGCTTTGTGGGACTCTGAGTGATGGGAGTTAGCCATTAGGTGAATACGTCACATCACATGTGATCAGGGTTGAATAATCTCATAGTGCTGGATTTGACCCTACTGTGCAGCTCTCGTCTGAGTCTAACCGTTGTAGGGACGAGCCTTTTACTCGAAGGATTATCCGAGCCTCATTGCATGTGATGGTATTCAGGTGGTGGCTAATTGGCATTCCAAGGAGGCCTTCAGCAGCTGAGGACTGGTTTGGGTAGAGTCAGAGGTTCCCTAGGGCAAGCCTAGGAAGGTAGTAGCAGAGATCAGTAGCAGGAGAGTGACTTGGTGGAGTTGAGGTAACTCTTGAGGAAAGTACGGATAGATGTGGAAGGTAGTATGGGCCCGTACTACTGAAAGCACAGGATCCGTACTCGAGTCAAGAGGGCCGAGACAAGACCAGGGAACTTGTAGCGTGTTTAAGAGATCCCTTAGCAGCGGTGTGTATATTTTATCGGGAAGTGTTATATTTTCAGCTTGGTGACATTGCGCGAGTTTCCAGTTAGCGGTTCAGGTACCGGGGAGGGGTCTGGCTTGGACTTTGGAGCCGGGCAGCTTGATGATCAGATGAGGGATTTCATTTCCGCAGAGATTATGTGCAACATCATTGATCAGACTCTAGTGATTTTCGGCTCGGTTAGAGAGGCCATTGTGGAGCTTATGGACAGTCATCTTGAGGCCTTTTGGGGCAGGATAGTTTCAGGACAGATTGGGGCTCGTCTAGAGCCCGATGCTTATGGAGATCAAGGATCCATCAGGAAGGGAGATCCCATTTCTAGTTTTTGCCATCAGGGGACAAGAGTGAGTTGGGCACCCTGTCTCCAAGAGAGACCTCTGCATGATTGGATAGTTGAGGAGGTCTCGCGAGCCATTTGCGAGGATCTGCCTGACATGGTCCGTATGATCACTGATAGGTTGATCGCGAAGCTCCAGGATCAGACAGATGTTGTTTAGACGACGGATGGGGTCAATAAAGTAACGTAGGAGCGAGAGACGGGCAGGGAGTCGGAAGGGAAGAGGAAAACGGATGAGACTCAGGTAGCCACAGGTTCAGGCAAGAGGCCTAAGGGGTCAGATTTGAGAACGAGGGACTATCAGAGTCGTAGTCTATGCGGGAAGTGTGGTAGGACGCACAAGGGTGCGTGCAGACATAAAAGTGGTGGCGATGCCGGATGTTTCAAGTGCGATCGGATTGGCCATTTTAGCAGAGATTGTACAGTTACCATCGCCCAGGAACTTGACCGGATATATTTCCATTGAGTCGGAGGGGCCATAAGAAGGCCCACTGTCCGAGTTTGTATACAATAGAGCAGGTGATAGCTCCTGCTCCTGTGACTTCGAGTACCACCAGCAGTTGCCGGGGCCGGGCAAGGGCACCCATGGCTTGGAGTAGAGTATTCCGGATGATTTCAACAAGGATTCGGGCAGCACTAGATGTTGGGGGTACGTATCTTTTACCTTCCTATCAATTATTATTCATGATATTATTGTTATGTTGCTGCATTGATATCAGTAAGCATATGTGTTGGGGTATTATATTACCTGCCTATGGTTAAGTTATATGCCATTTGCATACCTTGGGATTAGAATGGTGAATTGGAGGTCGTTCCCTCTAGATCAGGTTACTTCAGATGCGGTGACTGTAACATGTATGTGTTAGATTCAGTAGTGCCTCACTACTTGCGGAAGGTGTTAGTCGGGTAATGATCAGTTATATTCTAAGTAGTGACAATCCAGAGCTTTTAGTGGAGTAGCTAGCGGTCGGTAAGGAAGTGGGTTAGAGATATTCACCCTAAACACAAGTTCTCGGGATGCAGTCACTAAGTAGATACAGTAAAGGATTGAAGAGTGCTCGGTTAGTTAAGCAGGAATGGTTCGGACATGGTAAGGGTTAGTTGGAGCGCCAACAGAGGTAAACGTAGGCGGGCAGCGGATTACCCCTTTTCATGGAAGGAAGGTTGAGGAATCCTTTCGACCAGTGAGCAGTGAGGAGTTAGCTGGATCCAAGTGGGAGAGAACCCTCCAGGTATACAAGGATAAGATCACATAGACCCAAAACGAGTACGCGGCCTTTGAGAGGAAAAGATAGTAGCACAATGATGGATATATTGAGGAGTTCAAGATTGGGAGTTTGAGGAACTTCCCAACAGTTAGTTCATGAAATCAAGATGGCTAGTAGCTGGTTGGGAATCTTGGATTGGAGGATCGCCTGTAGGACTCTAGTGAGTCAGAATGAGGATCTTGAGAACGGTTAGCAATAGATGCTTTCGTGTTAGTAGCCAGTGGCAGAGACAGCATGTAGGGTTGTGTAGACTCAAGAGTTGGGAGTTTGGAAACTTCCCAACAATAGTTTCATGTATCCGGATTAGTAGACGGTTGGTTTGGTAACCAAGTCGAAGACTTACTCGACGAAACGCGAAGTATATCAAGGATATAAGATGTCGAGGTTGATGCAATATTCGATGACTGAGGGCTAGTTTTGAGAAATCAGAACGAGGGATCGCTAGCAGGACTAGGGATAATCAGGATGTCCTTGGAATAGTAGGTTAGTAAAGCAGTCAGGTAATAGTAGAGTGTTGTAAGTCTGTGGGGGTAGCCATAGCATTCACTAGCAGTCAGATAGTAGTACTAGTGTTGTAAGTATGCGGGGGTAGTCATAGCACTCACTAGTAGTCAGATAGTAGTAGTAGTGCTGTAAGTCTACAGGGGTAGCCATAGCACTCACTAGCAGTCGGATAGTAGTAGTAGTGTTGTAAGTCTACGGGGGTAGCCGTAGCATTCACTAGCAGTCAGATAGTAGTAGTAGTGTTGTAAGTCTACGGGGGTAGCCGTATCATTCACTAGCAGTCAGGTAGTAGTAGAGTATTGTAAGACTGCGGGGGTAGGCGTAGCATTCACTAGCAGTCAGATAGTAGTATAGTGTTTTTAAGTCCGTGGGGGTAGCCGTAGCATTCACTAGCAGTCAGATAGTAGTGGAGTGTTGTAAGTCTACGGGGGTAGCCGTAGCATTCACTAGCAGCTAGATAGTATTAGAGAGTTGTAAGTCTGTGGGTGTAGTCGTGGCCTTTATCAGATTCGTAGGCAGCATGAGCGCGTTGTTGGACGTGAGGAAAGCAATAGTACCCACCAGTTCGGTTGCAGCAGTGAGGATATGGGAATCCACAGGTAAGATTTCGGATTTCCCAAATGGTTCAGTTATGGTTAAGTCGGCGATTTGGCAATAGATTGTCACCTCGGTTATGAGATCAGGGAAGTAATGGACCGCTTGGGTTCGCGTATGTTAAGGGCTACCGCTTGTATGGGAGCCATCATTTATAGTCTTGGATCTGATGATGTTAGGGTTCGACATATGGACCCGATCGGTTGGATCGGGAAGGTTGTTAGGGCCGCAGTCACAGGAGAACTAATGGAAACTAGTTCCAGAGAATGATTTTGTTCAGAAGTCATGGGAGTGACTAAGTAAGGAGTCCTTGGACTCCACAATTGAGTTGGAACTCGGTGTTACAAATAACCAACGAATGAATTGAGACCAGGAAGGTGTCGAGATATTTGGGAAGCAGCCATATGGCAGTTCAGTGTTTTAGGCAGTTTAGTGTTTCAGTCAGTTCAATGTTTCAGGCAGTTCAATGTTTTAGGCAGTTCAGTGTATCAGGCAGTTCAGTGTTGCAGGCAGTTCAATGTTTCAGATAGTTGCAGTGTGATGGTCAGTATTAGTATGTGTGTTGGAATGCAAGTGCTGAAGGTATAGTTGGTTGATTTGGAAATGGCAAGTCCCTCTCAGCAAGATCAGTTGATCCTTCTGCCAAGTAAAAGTGATATGTAAGGATAGCTAGGCAGGTAGCTTTTCTTTCAGGATGGAAGGATCGAGTTAGTAGGAGTTGAGTAATCAGATGGGAGATAAGTAGGTTGGTTCTAGCAGCATCGTTTCAGTATGAGCGGCGGAGTGGATAGAACAATTATAGATAATCGAAGTATCTTCAGAAGTCGCTGGAAGCAACTAGTAGGTTGCGATGGGGTGTAGTGACCGGTGGGAGTCCGGTAACTCAGATATCGGCAGATTAGTTGGACCAGGGTGGTCTCAGTGCATCCGGTAGGTGGATGAGGGGCAACAAAATTTTCAGTCGGAGGAAGTAACGTTAAGGAAATTATGGAAAAGGGAAGAATTTAGTATGTACCAACAGTAGTGATCAGCACTGTGAGTGGCTGGAGTTATGGACAAAAGGGTTAAAGTCACCAGGCAGGGTGTTAAGGCTGATTGCAGGTCAGTTGACCATAGAGAACTTCAAGGATGAAGTTTAGTTTAAGTGGGGGAGAGTTGTAATACCCGAAATCAGAAAGTTCAAGAAAGGAAAGGAAAAACCCTAAGTTAACGAGGGTTGACTCATCGAGTCCAGGGAGGAACTCGGCGAGTCGGAGTGGGATCTGGGTGTAAAGTAAGCGACCGACTCGGCGAGTCGGCCAGTGGACTCGGCGAGTCTGGTCTGGGTTGGGAAACCCTAATTTCGGCACTTGGTAGCCTATTTAAGCATCTTATTCTCTTCCCTAGGGCTCATTTGCGGCCCCTATAGTCCAGAACCCGAAACCCTAAGCCTCCATTGTTGCTCATTCAAGCTTTCTTGCCATTTTGGGTGATTTGAAGGATGAAGGAAGAAGGCAACCATTGGGGATTCAAGGATTGGCAGTAGATCCAGAGTTTGTGGGATTTTCCAGAGTATTTGAAGGTAATGAGTCGCTACCTTCACTCTTTTGCATATACATCAACCTTTATCATGAGATTTAGGGCTTTTAGGGCAAGTTTAAGAGCCATTTCGAGTTAGAAGCCCAGATCTGAAGTTGCTACTTCAGATCTAAGTGTATCTTGGCCTAGAGAATCATAAAGCATCAGTCTATGGGTTGATTGTCAAGCCCCTTTGTCTTAAACCCTAGTTTATAGTGTTTGGAGCCTAAATTTCCTTAGCTACACGTAAAGTTTGCCAATTCACGTAAGGAATAGGCTTTAGAAGAGTGGATCTATAGTTTGGAGTCCATGCATGACTCAAAAGCCTCTGAATATATGAAGGACTGAATAGACTCTGCGAGTCCTTTGAGTGGACTCGACGAGTAGTATGAAGATGGAGATGAACTCGACGAGTTGGATGAACAACTCGGCGAGTCTGTTGAAGATTGCCTTGGACTCAGCGAGTTTGTTCTTGGACTCGGTGAGTTATGTCGCGAAACCCCAAACCCTTCGAGTTAAGACTCGGATCAGTGAGTTGAGTGGGGACTTAGTGAGTTGGTCAGGACAGGACTCGAAAATCGGTAGACTCGGCAAGTCAAGGGCTGACTCGGCGAGTCGAGTCACGAATGAAAGGATTCTGAGCATATGAACTCGGCGAGTCAGTAGGCAGACTCGACGAGTAGGGTTGACCTGGAAGGTTGACTTTGACCAGGACTTTGACTTTTACCAGAGTGGACTTAGCTGACTTTGGGAGGACAGTTAGACTAAGTGTTATATTTGGTATTAGTAGATCGGGGAGTTTTTGGAGCAGCAGTTCGAGAGTGTCTGATAACACTCAGAAGGGTATCAGCAAAAACTCCAGCAGTGCAGGTGAGTTTCCTTTTAGTAGGAACGGGTCTAAGGCCACAACACCGGCCCGTTTAGCAGTAGTAGTTTCCGGACATTGGTCCGATGCAATATTTAGTATGTTTGATGCCTTTGTGGCTCAAACAGGATTTATGTGGTATGTGTTCCGGGCTACGCCCCGATGCAGTATGCAGTATATGTGTTCATGCTAGTTGATGTGTTTATGCCATGCTATGCCCAAACAGATCCGGACGTCGGTCTGATGCAGTAGTTCCGGACTTCGGTCTGATACAGGGGACAAGGTCCCAGTCAGTTCCGGACTTCGGTCTGATGCAGTTTCCGAACTTCGGTCCGATGTAGAGGGCAAGGCCCTGGTCAGTTCCGGACTCCAGTCCGATGCAGTTTCTGGACTTCGGTCTGATGCAATGGGCAAGGCCCAGTATGTGCTTTATATGTTTGTATGGTATGTGGTAGTTTGGGGGAGCTCACTAAGCTTCGTACTTAGAGTTTCAGTTTTTTGTTTCAGGTACTCAGTTTTCAAAGGAGGAGTTCGGAGGGGTTGCAGTGCAGGTTTTACTCTGATAATAAGTTATGTTTGAAATTAATACTATGAAATTATGTTATAACTTATCATACGGTTTTTATAAATGTGGTTTTAGTTATGTTTTAAAAGAAAATTTTTAGTCGTGAAAATTGGGTCGTTACAATTATTTATAAAAAACACATTGGTGTTCGCTTACATTAACAATCTAGTACAAGTAGGTAGGTGCAAAATCAGTTCACATAAAATGAAATACTATGATATGTGTTGCGTATCACAATCTCTTTTCTTTTTCCTTGCTTATATAAATTGACCTGCAAAACATACACATCACAAAAATGATAACCTACAAAGCACTTAGTGAGTAATCCTTATTTCAAATTACATAATAATCATAACTCAACCATTTTCTCTAAATACAATAGGAATGGACCTATATCTATTCAAGCAACCATTAAAATTTGCACATGACACGCATTCTCATTTTTATTCGCATTATATACATTCTTTATACTTATTTTCTCTTATCCTCTCTCTAACACTTTCTTCTCTATACACATACACACTCTATCCTTCACTATATCTATACTCATACTCAATATATCTTTATCCCTATACTCACAATACATCTTCCACTATCTCTATTCTCATACTTTAGATCTCTTTATCTCTATAATCAAACTCTATATTGCATTATCTCTATGCTTGTTGAGAGAAGAACTTTGGGAAACACTTAAACAAACGTTAGTACAAGATTATAGTTGCGAAATAAGTTAATCTCAAAGGATCATGAAATCTCAACAATAATAAGTTCGATTTGTTAGATTGTTAGTTGCGGAAATGTAAAGTGCTAAAATGTAAAGTGCTAAAATGTAAAGGAAATGTAAATGAGATGTTATATCAAGTAAACACCAAACTGATACGAAACACGATTTGTATTCAAACACGAGTTAGTAAATGAGATCAGTTTAAAGTGAAGGGGAGCTTCGATGATGATTAGTAAGATAGAGATATGAAAAATGATCTTTATATTTCAATGAGAAGGATTAAAAGATCATAGTACATAAGTGATAACAAGTGAGAAATAGAAGTGGTGTTTGATACAAAACATGAGAACACTATTTATAGAGCCTTAAAGACTTACATTCAGAATAAACAGTTAATAAACTACTAACTAATATTTCCATGAAAGGTCCATTGGATAAACATATGCTATCACTAAGTCAGTACATAAGTCTTCATTGCGGTTGACTTCTTGATTGCGGTAGCAGAGGAGTAATTGTAGTAGAGAAAAGAGTTGTGGTAACAAAAGAACAAGTTGCAGTAGAGAAAAGAGTTGTGGTAGCAAAAGAACAAGGTGTGGTAGATAGAGATGATTGCGTATGACCTAAGTTTAAGAGGGACACTTTTTTGCTTTAATATTTTCCCCCTAGGTTACCTCTTCAACTTCTCCTTCATTAGTTATTGAGCTTCAGAAACTTGATAAGCAGCCACCAGAACTTCCTTAAATCTCCTAGCCAGGTAATTCTCCTTATGATCTCAAACTTCACTTCATCGGTTGTATATTACTTCTAGTTGTCTGTGGGTCCATTTGTGCATTGAAGTGACATGGATGAAGTATTTCAACTTACTGTTGGCTCTTTTGTAGACAACTCCTAACTCTGGGAAGTTGGTAGCACCAATTGACATCTCTTGGTAGCCTTTGGTGAATCTTGGAACTGGCTCAAAATATGGAAAGTTGAGTTTCCCTACTAGAACAGGATAAACTTCTACATCAATCTTCCCGAAATCACAAACTAAGGCTCCAAGGAAGTCGCACGCTTTTTCATAAGGAATCTTCATTTTTTGGTGCTTCTCGGTCTTGAGTTGGAAAAATCTTGCAATTAGAAAAATTTTGTATGGTTCATGCAAGGGAAGTCCACCTGTGTTCTAATGTAGTCCATTCCTCTCTAGGAGTGTGTGAACTGAACAAAATTAGTTTTCATGAATTTTCTCACCTTATAGTTTTTCACCGCTTTGGTTTTGTCATTAGACCAGATCTTTTCAATGGAAGTTCCACGCTTAGCGTGAAATTGATTTAAACGCTCAAACTCGAGAGGAAGTTTCTTTTCATCAGGAAGACTAAGGTCGAAGGGCTCAAAGACAAGAAAGTACTTTGAATTGGGGGAGATTGGAATATCCCAATAGCCATCAGAAGGAGGCTCAGTGAATGTCATCCATGGTTTGTAGTCATCGTCAAGGAGTCTTCACATGGGATTGATCCAGGAGTTGATCAGGGTCTCATTAATGGATGTGTCGAAACCATGTTCTCTCCGAATTAGTTTGACAAATTTTGCCGCCTTCCAGTCTTTCTTCTTTTGACGAGTTGTGGGAGAGTCATTAGGGTGCTCAGAAGACATTGTTGTTTCCAGATTCCTGAATTGAGGAGGAATTTCTTGACGAGGAGATTGAATAGGTTGCATCGAAGTTGTTGGTTTGGGAGATGGTTGCGGTGAGCGTTGACGAGTTGGAGGGTTGTTTTGATCCGCAGTAGGAGGAGTTTGATAGTCTGAAGGGGTGTTGGAGTGTGAGGGATCAGGTTTTTGGTCACTTCCCTTTTTTGAGGAATCAACCATGGGTTGATCCTCAAACCAATGCTTTAGTCCGTCGATTTTGGCAAATGTTTTGGTAAACTGATTTTTGATCAACTCAGAGACCTGGAGATTGTTGGGGATCTCAGAGTTAAACATCATTTGGTGGATTTATTTGGTTATTTTGAGAATTTGATTGACATGAGGATAAGCAGAGACAGAGCGCCGTAGGTTGTTGATGGTAGATTGGAGGACCACAATGGCTGACTCATAAGCGTTATGAGTTTCTTCTACCAGTTTCTTGGAGTGAGCAACTTGATTTTCAAGGGTGGTCTTAATTTCTTCGTTGAGTGTTGTTACCTCGTTGATGAGATTTTCAGAAGTAGATAGGAACTATTTGTGATCAACAGAACGACTTTTATCTAGGGCTCGAATACCCATTTCAACTTTTAGAAGGATGCGTTCAACTGTTAGACGTTCTCTGGTTTCCAATCTCTCTAATTTCTCAGCTAGAGACTACGAGGAAGGAATGTCTTGGTTCTGTGGTTGGCTGGTGGTAACTGCAGCCAAAATTTGGTTGCCTTTCGATTGTAATGAGAGAAATTCCTTGCGGGTGAGAGCCAGTTTCTTCTTCTTCTTTTCCTTTGGTTTTGAAGTGGATTGTTAAGATCCACTTGATTCATCGTCATCGAAAGCCATCAAAAATTCATCAGAATGAGGAGGTTGCTGGACATCATGAAGCTCTATATCATTCAAACAAAACATTGGACTGGAGCTGATCTTGATTGCGGAACCATCTGTTGGATTAGTGTCTAAGTCCATAACTATATTTGGCATATACTTGACCCAATTAGCATGGTCCATTGGGTTGCATGGCATCATGCATTTGGATAGACTAAAATGAGAGAATAACACTTAAGGTTTATTAATATATTATAAGTTCTAATATATTAATAAGATTATTTAATTAGTATTGATCAAGAATTAATTTGGAATTAATTAAGTGATCAAAAGGAGACTAATTAAATATAAGGTTTAATTGTGTAAATCATCCATACTTGTATAGTGGGCTAATGCTCCATGGATTATCAAGTTGGGCCAAAACCCATAGGATGCTCCATGGTATTTTTGTACCCATGGATCATGGAAATGAAATACCATGACAATTAGGGTTTACATGGTGTAACCCTAATTGTGACACACTATATAAACATCTTATTCTTCCCAAAAATCAGCGACTATGAAGGAATGGTGAGGGCTAGCCAATTTCATGAAGTGTCTCATTTCTCTCAGGTTATTCTATATTTATTTAGTGTTGTGTGAACAATTTGAGGTGTCACACTTCGGGCACTAGGCTCTTAAGCTCCATGGAAGCAAGCTACACCAAAAGTTATGTCTTCTAACTTGTATTATTCCTCATGAATCAATGTTTTGAATGCTAGTTAGGATAAAACCTTGGAATATTCATATTTGCATGTATAATAGAGAAAACATAGATCCAAGGTATTTAGGGTTGCATGTACACTTAGGAGTGTTAGAATGGTCAAAACCCAACAGTGGTATCAGAGCCTAGGCTTGTTTTCTTGTTATACTTCCAAAATTGGCTGAAAAATGGAGGTTTGTTGTTGTCTGCTCAGCAGACTCGTCGAGTCCGTGAAGGGACTCGACAAGTCCAAGGCTAAACTCATCCAACTCACTGATTTGGTTCATGCACTTGACAAGTTGGATCCCCAGACAGCATATGTTCGACTATTTCGGCTAGAATTGTACTAGGAATATTACGCTAAGTTGTTTTTCAACTTATAAACCTGTTTTAGATGTGGTAATGTTCATGCTAATCCAATTTCAAAGATAATTGTCAATAGATTCAGGTTTTGTATTAGTTTAATGGTTAGGCTAATTACATGAAAAAGTTTGATTGAATTATCTTGTTCTTTTGAGTTGCTTAGATTACTAGAAAAGATATGGGAAATTGTAGTTTTCAATCCAAATTAATCTAAGAGTTGGTTCTAAAATTTGTTTCTATAACTTGTCCTCAACTTATATGAAAAGTCACATTTAAGATTCATAAAACTCATAAATATTTCCATAGGTTATGAATAAAGAAAATTCATACTCTTTTAATAGTTTAAAGTCTTCCATAACTTGTCCTCAAGTTATGGAACTTGAAGAGTTTTTTGAATTAAAACTACTTTAAACACATAAGTTTTGGAATTGAATAGTTTTGAATAGTTTCAAAACTTGCCCGTAAGTTTTGGAATTTGTAAAGTTTTCCCTTATGAATACTTTAATTCCAAGTTAAGCCCTTAGAATTTTAAAAGTTTAAATTCAACCCTTATACATTATAGTATTAAAGGTTAATAATATATATGTATAAGACCAAGTCAGTCTTATCGTTAGTAGGTCTCATTCACGAAGCCGGACTATAAAGGGGGTATAAGGTTACCGCCTATAAAATGCCAGTTTAATGGGTTTCCACTCTCACCCACCACTTCCTTTACTGGTGGAGGGTCGTTAGCCGAACGGGTAGGACAAGAACTATAATTATCCCTCATTATAAGTATATTGATAAAGTAACTAAACCTTTTATAAATTCCCAATCATTGTTACTTTAAGAAAATATGAATTTGGTGCTAACCCATGAAATTACACTTTGCACTTTGCTTAAGTCAGTTAGTGGAGGGCGTGTGGTTAACCGGCACACTAGCTTGATTTAACAAGGTAGGCAAAGGGTAACTTAATGTTTATTAGAGTATCGGTAGAGCGCGTGTGGTTACTCGGCACATCGATTGAGGGGTAAATATTAAGGGTACCAAGTATATTTGTATGGTTATTCACACCTTGTTTTGTGATCCACAACATCTCAGTCACAAAATTTGAGAGGGCGCAATCGAGATTCAAACATGCCATTGAACAGTTCAATGAATCTCAAAATATCTAGGAGTTTCAAATCAATGTAAAATCTAATTAAATTATTTCGTTTTCATGTTGGAAATTGGTGAATTGTCATTCACCTATCTTCAAATATTTTATAGCTTGGATTACGGCATCCCTCTTCCAACTTATAAAAGTAATGTGTTGCATCCTAGCCTTAATATTTCATATTGGGTGTTATATTAAGGACTTTAGATCAACTATTTTGAATATCTCCCAAAAGATGCCTAGTTCAGACATCTATGATCTTCCCAAATCTCTTGGAACTTCACTTCCTCCACCTTCTCCAATTATTCTCCCTAACCCACAAGTTCAAGGTCACTCAAGCCCTATTGGCAAGCAAGGTCTATGTGTGATCGCATCTTGGAGATGAAGTCACATATTGAAAAACCGGGAGAGTTGGGTGTGAAAGTCTTAAGAAAATTGAATGTTCAATAACTCTCTGAGTCACATAGTGAGTTCCTTTGGGACTAATATGAAACGAACTATGACATGACCCTTAATGATCTTATCTATTCGCTTGGTGCTGCTGAATCATCAATGATTTGAGGACTAGAAAAGCAAATTTGGTTAGGAGATCAACTTCCCAATGGAAATTGATAATGGTAACATTGTATATCTAGAAAAGGACTTCTCTTCCCAATGGAAAGGGATCGGCCACAGTCAACTCCGTTGACCAAACGGTAAAGAGAACGGTTAAGCCAGCGATAGTCCCACGTACCATTCCCAAAGACACCATATGTTTCTCTTGCCAAAGTAAGGGGCATTCATTGCGAAACTGCCTATTTACCTAAAAGATCATAAGGTTGATCTAGTCAGGAAGTTTGACTCTACTTCAAGTAAAGTCCACTATCTAACTCTGTTAAGTTTCTATTTTGAGATTCTTGTTACATGATGTGACGGGGTCACATGTTGATATTTTAAGAATCAAAGAAAAGTGAAGAAACTTAAACGAAGTATAAGTTGATTCTGATCGCGAAGATGATTTCGATCGCATGGTTCGGTGATCAGAATTTTGAGCTGTTGCTTAGGAGTTATGATATATATATATATATATATATATATATATATATATATATATATATATATATAGAATAGATAACAACAAGCTTTTCATATGATTTTGCACTATAAGGATAAGTTTTTCCGCAAAGTTTTTGTTGGCTTAGAGTCTAAGCCTGTAACTATATTTGGTATGTACTTGACCCGGTTGTGCATGGTCCTTTTGGGTTGCCTTCACCATAGCAACTTCATAGGGTAATTTAAGGAGAGAAAGAGAGAGAAGATATTATGGTTTATTAATATATTATAAGAATGATATATTCATAAAGAAATAATATTATTTTCTTAATATTAGTCATAGATTAATTAAGAATTAATTTGGTAACTAAAAGAAATTAATTAAACAAAGGGGCTTAAACTGTTAAATGTGTGATAGTTGGATCTAGGATTGGGAAACCTTATGGATCAAAGGTGGAACGAAATTATGATGGCGATCCATCAAAATTTCATCCATAGGCCCTATTCCAGAAGGTTCCATGGGCTACGTGGTGATTAGGTTGATCATTAGGGTTTTGGCAGACACCCTAGCAGCCTACAATATAGATACAGACCCCTATATGCCATTTTCGGCCACTTGATCCCAAGAGAAACCCTAGGGTTGATTTTAGCATCCTCTCTTCTCTCTCATAATTGCCTTCTTTCTAGTTGGTGTTTGTAATCCATTAGAGGAGTTACACTTGTGACTCTAAGCGCAAGGAAGAAGAAAGATTCAAGCAAGTAACAAGAGGTAATCTTCTAGATCTAGTTTGGTTATTATAATTTCAAATTCTTTTCCTTAAATCTAGGGTTAGGAAGTCTTGGATGAATGCACGTACACTTATAGAAACCTAGATCCAAGAATTAGGGTTTGCATGAGCACATAGGATGTTCTTATGGCTCGAACCCATCAGTGGTATCAGAGCCTTGTTCGGTTTCTATTGTATTGATGCCTTGTTTATTTGTTCAAGCTTTAAAATCGATTTTTATGCTTTCTGCCTGATGAACTCGACGAGTTCCATGAGGAACTCGATGAGTTGGATGAACTCGATGAGTTCAAAAGTGGACTCGATGAGTTTAGACGTCAGACAGAAAGATTTTCGAGATTTCTTGCTGTTTTGCTTAAGGATTCTTACCTAAATCGGTTTGGTTCAATAAAATATGAATTTTAATACCTTTATCCTTAACTAAACAAAAGATAATTGCCAATTAATTGAATGATAAATTCCTTATTTGATAATATTTGATTATTCGAATTTAATTGATGAATTATCTTACAGTTGATTAGGTCAAATCTAGATAATCATTAAATTAATTTTTTTTTAATTCAAAACGATTTGCTTTTTGATCCTTATGTTTTGAAAAAGGTCAAAACTTGTCCTCAACTTTTAAAAATTTAAATTTAATGATTAAAATGTTTAATTTGAAATATTTAAATTTTAAACCCAAGAGTTTTACAAGTTTAAAATTCAACCTTATGCTTTAGAATATTATAAGATTAATATATATATATATATATATATATATATATATATGTGTGTGTGTGTGTGTATGTATAACTTAAATGCTAGCCTTACCGTTAGTAGACCTCATTCACGAAGCCGATCTATAAGGGGGTATAAGGTTATGGCCTATAAACTGGCCATTTAATAGGTGTCCACTCTCATCCACCGCTTCCTTGTGTAGAGGGTCGTTAGCCAAATGGGTAGGATAGGGAAACCCTTTCTCATTAATAAATATAATGATTCTATATAAAGTAACTAAACGTCTTTACAAATTTTTCAATCTTAGTAACTTTACGCAAAGTGAATTGATGCAATCCCATGATATTACACTTTGTACCCTTGCTAAGAAGTTAGTGGAGCGTGTGTGGTTAACCGGCACACTAATTGGTTCTAAGCAAAGGTGGCAATGGGGTGACTCATTGTTTTTCATATTTCGATGGAGCGTGTGTGGTTAACCGGCACATCGAATAGGTGACTATTACAATGAGGGCACCATGTACAATTGCATGGTTATTCACAACCGCTTTGTGATCCTCGACATCCCAGTCACAAACTAGAGGGGCATATCGAGATTTAAACATGCCATTGAAAAGTTCAATGAATCTCAAAGGAATCTAGGAATTTTCAATACATTTAAAACTAAAGCCTTTTATGTTTTTTCATGGTGGAGAATTAGTGAATCATCATTCACTTACCTTCAAATTATTTGCATGTTAGATTACAACATCTCTTTTCTAATGTGTAAATAATGTTGTTGGATTCTAGCCCTAATTTCTTTTTTTGGGTGTTTAATTAGGGATTCATTTCTAATCAACTTTGTTCTTTTCTAGTTCAGATGTCGAACTCAAACAAAAACAATGCTTCCGGCTTGAGCTCCTCTGGCTCGTTCTCACTCATGAATTTGTCTGGGAGAGTGATCTTTGACGGGTCCAATTTCAATGATTGGATACATAACATCCAAATGGTCACTCACTATGGGGACAAAGAGTATGTCATCGATAAGGAGCTGAAGGAGGTGAACATCAACACTGCTACTCCCAAGGAGATCGCTACCTTGGAGGCCCATGAGCGTGATGCTACAAAAGTCCATTGCATCATGCTGGCAACCATGACTGCTGAACTTCAAAAGTCCTACGAGGACTACTATCCCTACGAGATGTATCAAGACTTGGTGGACCGGTACCACCAAAGTGCGGGGCAAGAAAGGTATGAGATCTTCACTTCGATGATCACTGCCAAAATGGGTAATGGAGAGTCTCTTACCGCGCATATGCAAAAGATGCAGAGATATGTTGATCGCCTGCTGAAGTTGAATGTGAACTTCGATGAAGAGTTGGCAATTGACATTATCCTTCACTCCTTGGATCCCTGGTACAACTAGTTCCACATGACCTACCACAGGAATAAGGAAGAGGTCACCTTGAGCAAACTTCAAGGATTGCTTAGGACAACTGAGAGAAATCTCAAGGACAAGTCTGTTGCATCAACTCCCACTCCAACCGCTGCTCCTGTTTTGGCCATTGGGCAAAGGAGGGGCTAGAAGAGGAACGCTCCTTCAAAGATCCACCACAATGGAAAATCCCAAGATGGTACCTCTTCTAGTAGAACCAAAGTTGGTTCTGCTAAGCCCAACTCTAACCCAAAGGAGGCAGAGTGCCACCACTGCCACAAAATAGGGCATTGGAAGAGAAGCTGCCCGGAATATCTGCAAGCCATCAAGGATGGGAAGATCAAGCCATCTTTCGTAGGTATTTACAAAATTAAATCTAATGATTCATGACATGTTCTTTCTTTGGTTCTTGATACAGGATGTGGTTTTCACATATGTTCTGATTTGCAGCGACTAAGAAGAGATAGGGATGTGGAGTGTGGAAGAATAAATTTGATCATGGGGAATAGAAGATCATCGCCTATCACCAATATTGGAATGTATTCTCTAACGCTTAGTAATGGATTAGGTTTAGATTTAAATAATTGTTGCTATTCGCAGGATATGGCAAGAAACATCATTTCATTTTATGGTTTGTTTAGACAAGGATTTAGATATTCACTTGATAATGAGAAAGGTTCTATTTATGCTTTGAAGCATTGCCCTATAATGGAATTTATGAAACTGTTATGGTTGTAGATAACCTAGGAAATGATATATTGTGTGTGGATTGGTATGGATAAAGCATGCTTATGGCATTGTCGTCTTGGACATGTTAACAAGAAACGCATAGCCCAACTCCAAAAGGATGGAGTGTTGGAGTCATTCAACCTTATGGATGATGACGTGTGCGAGTCTTGTTTACTTGGGAAGATGACCAAGTCACTATTCACTAGCACTTGTGAAAGGGGTAAGGGTCTATTGGATCTCATACACACCGATGTGTGTAGGCCCTTTAGATCCACCACAAGGGATGCGAACCGCTTCTATGTGGCTTTCACTGACAACTATAGTAGATATGGATATGTTTACTTAATCAAGCACACCTCAGAAACCTTTGAAAAGTTCAAAGAGTTTAAACATGAAGTGGAGAATCAATTGGGCAGAAAAATCAAGATGCTTTGATCCGATCGAGGAGGAGAGTACCTAAGTCTTGAATTCCACGACTACCTCAAGGAATGTGGAATAAGTTTTGCAATTGACGCCACCTACGACACCACAGTTGAACGGTGTGGCTAAGAGGCGTAATCGAACCTTTTTGGACATGGTTCATTCCATGATGAGTCGTGCTTCACTACCTATCTCATTCTGGGGGTATGGCTTAGAGATTTCTGCCCATATCCTTAATTTAGTTCCTACAAAGAGGATTGCCAAAACACCTCACGAAATGTGGACAGGGAAAGCTCCTTCGTTGCCACATATCAAGGTTTGGGGTTGCGAGGCTTTCGTAAGACGAGAGACTCACGATAAGCTCGAGCCTCGTAGTGAGCAGCGTATTTTCATCGGCTATCCACATAAATCTTTTGGATATCCCTTCTATAGGCTGAGTGACAATGTTGTCTTCATTGCGAGGATAGGGGTTTTCTAAGAGTGAGAACTCATAAGCCAAGGAGAGAGTGGGAGGAAAATCGATCTTGAAGAGATTCAAGAGTCGAGTGATGAAGGAACCTCTTATGTTGGCGCCGAACCCGAGGAGGAAACTCCGGTTGAACCGATTGACGAGTCCTTACCTCTTAGACGTTCCGAAATATTTAGGGTTCAACCCCAGCTTTATGGTTTTCGTATTACTATGGAAGGGGATACGTTCATTAGCGATAGTACACTAGTGAATTTGGACGAACCTAACAGCTATAAGGAAGCCATGGCAGGCCCGGAGTCTGCGAAATGGAAAGAGGCAATGGACAGCAAGATTCAGTCCATGTATGACAACCAAGTTTGGAATTTGGTTTACCATGTGCCCGGACGTAAGACGGTCAGGTGCAAGTGGATCGTCAAGAAGAAGACCGAAGTGGACGGGAATGTGCACACATATAAGACGCGATTGGTTGCGAAGGGTTTCACTCAAACTCTCGGAGTTGACTCTGATGATACCTTCTCACCAGTTGCTAAAATAAAGTCTATTACGGTGATGCTGGCCATTGCTGCATTTCATGATTATGACATATGGAAAATGGATGTCAAAACCGCTTTCCTTAATGGGAAGTTGGCTAAGGATGTTTACATGGCTCAGCCATAGGGTTTTGCCAATGCGAAGCATCCAATAGAGTGTGCAAGCTTGAGAAGTCCATTTATGGACTTAAGAAAACGTCTCGCAGATGGAATCTTTGCTTCGATGAGAAAGTCAAAGAGTTTGGGTTTATACGAAGTGAAGATGAATCATGTGTATATGTCAAAGCCAATAGGAGTATAGTTAGCTTTCTCGTATTGTATGCTGATGGCATACTACTCATAGGAAATGACATCCCAAAACTGTTGGAAGTTAAGTCCTTGCTCAGGAAGTGCTTCGATATGAAGGACCTCGGAGAGGCTTCCTATATTTTGGGAATAAGGATAGTGAGAGACCGATGTATGAGACTAATAGGACTTAGTTAGAATACTTACTTGGACAAAGTACTAAAACATTTTAGTATGGAAAACTCAAAGAAGGGAAAGTTACCAATCCAAAGTAATGCCGAGTTGACTAAGACTCAATGCCTGAGTATCGAGGTCGAGATAGCAGAAATGAGCCGAGTACCATACGCTTCTGCAGTTGGCTCGGTTATGTATGCTATGAATTGTACTAGCCTTGATGTCGCCTTTGCTTTGAGCATGGTCAGTAGATATCAAGGGACCTTGGCAGATCGCATTGGACCGTAGTTAAGAATATTCTTAAGTTCCTTCATAGGACCAAGGAATGGCTTCTAGTCCTCGGAGGGAGTGATGACTTAAAGGTGTGAGGGTATAGTGACGCCAGTTTTCAGACCGACAGCGACAACTACCATTCGCATTCGGGCTGGGTCTTTACCCTTAATGGAGGAGCAGTGACATGGAAAAGTTCCAAGCAAGAAACTGTAGCTGATTCAACGTGCGAATCAGAGTACATTGCAGCGAGCGAAGCGTCAAAGGAGGCGATATGGTTAAATAATTTCATTGGAGACCTTGGAGTTGTACCTGTCATAAAGGAGCCTATGGAAATTTTCTGTGATAATGAAGGAGAGGTTGCCTTGACCAAGGAACCGAGGGATCATGGTAGATCTAGACATATCGACATAAAATATCACTTCATTCAACATCGGTTAGAAGATGGACTCCTCGTAGTAACAAGGATATCGTCATAGGATAACACTGTAGATTCGCTTACAAAGGGACTGAGTAGGGCTAAGCACTTGCAATACGCTAGGAGCATTGGGCTGAAGGACGATATTAGTTTAGATTAGATAGTTTAGAAATGTGTAATAGATAAATGTAATTGACATTTGATGATTAAATAAAGGAGTCTTATTTATAAGTAAAGTTATTGTCTTCTCTTAATTGTTTAACTATTGTTTCACGTTGCATGTTTTGACTTCGTAAATAATTGAGTTATTTAAGAATAATCGAATTATTCGAACGTCCACAGTCGTTTATATATTGGAAGTAGGTATGAATGATGACTGTCATGAAGTGGTGTGTAGATTGTCTGAAAGGTATTAGACATAGCATAGGTTTTCTACAACGTTTAGGAGTGCTTATGAACAAGTTTTGAGCATTGGAATAAACCCACGCTTGCTGGAATCACTTCATGGAATTTATCACGAGTGATTGCAAGAGGATGATATCATATGGTCTTAAAACCTAGATATATGGTTTATTGTTTGTTGATTCGTTATGCGATGATAATACAAAAACGCATCAGTAACTTGATGTCATAAAACGAATTGTTGTGTATAATTTGATTTGTGAATGGTAAATGCATATAAGTCGAAGTTTATCTATTCCTTTTATTCTCAGAGGATAAAAGCGATATCAGGGCCTCTCGATGATGTGATTTGACTTATGTGTCGGGCCCAGTTAGGACTGAATTGATGTGTTCAATTAAGTTCTATGTCAGATGAATCTGAGATCGAGAAACAAACTGCTGGAAAATAAGTATGACTATGTTCCATGTGACTGTCAGCACCATATCGAGAATAGAGGACTATACAATCCCTTAACTAAACAAAAGGTTACTGAAAAGATCAGAGTTTGACAACGTCTTTGAGAGCTACGATTGCTAATCGGATCCTGAAATCATATGTGAGATATAGTTACTAGACTTATCCAAGTGAGAGACTGTTGGATTAGTATCTAAGCCTGTAACTATATTTGGTATGTACTTGACCCGGTTGTGCATGGTCCTTTTGGGTTGCCTTCACCATAGCAACTTGACAGGGTAATTTATGGAGAGAGAGAGAAGATATTATGGTTTATTAATATATTATAACAATGATATATTAATAGAGAAATAATATTATTTGATTAATATTAGTCATAGATTAATTAAGAATTAATTTGGTGACTAAAAGAGATTAATTAAATAAAGGGGCTTAAACTGTCAAATGTGTGATAGTTGGATTTAGGGTTGGGAAACCTTATAGATCAAAGGGGAAACAAAATTATGATGGGGATCCATCAAAATTTCGTCCATACGCCATATTCCAGAAGGTTCCATGGGCTTCTTGGTGATTAAGTTGTCCATTAGGGTTTTGGTAGAAACCCTAGCAGCCTATAGTATAAACAGAGACCCCTATATCCAATTTCCGGCCACTTGATTCCTAAAGAAACCCTAGGGCCGATTTTAGCATCCTGTCTTCTCTCTCATAATTTGCATCTTGCTAGTTGGTGTTTGTAAGCCATTAGAGGAGTTACACTTGTGACTCTAAGCTCAAGGAAGAAGAAAGATTCAAGCAAGTAACAAGAGGTAATCTTCTAGATCTGGTTTGGTCATTATAATTTCGAATTATTATCCTTAGATCTAGCGTTAGAAAGTCTTGGATGAATTCATGTAAAATTAGAGAAACCTAGATCTAAGCATTAGGGTTTGCATGAGCACAAAGGATGTTCTTGTGGCTCAAACCCATCAGTTTTAAAATAAAAGGAAAAATTTTTGATTTTATTTATTCTAAGTATCCTTAGAATGGCATTTATGAAAAATTGTTGCTTATTTGATTCCATTGATTGCAATATTCGAAAATGGATTTGTTTCTTTCATTTGTGGTAATGTCTAATTTACCAAATAAGGAAAGATTCTCATCACCCAAGTTTTAATTGGACTGAAACTTCGAATCATGCAAGTTGTATAGTATGATGAATGAGAATTTTCATCTTTGGAAAATTGAGACTAATTCCTTGTTCACATGTGTATGTGAGTCAAGTGAAGGACTAAGGGATCGAGTACACATTCTTGTGCACTGATCAAGTCCACCACAAAGATCATTAAGACTATTCATCATGATTTACTAAAGTTTGGTAAGTATGGTTTTACTTACCAGATTAAGTATAATACTGAAACATTGGAAAAGTTTCGATGTATGGCAGAACGAATGAGAAGAACCAAATTAGACAGAAAGATAAAAGTTTCTCAAATCTGAAAAGATGGGAGAGTACGTTAGTATCATGTATTGTAATCATCTTAATAATTAAAGAACCATATCACAGTTGGTCTTCCGAGGACATCTTAGTGCACTTTTATGGCTAAGAAGAGAAGGCATGAATTGTTGAAATGGTTAAATCATGAAAATGAGTTATACTTCATTCCAAAACAAGTCTTAGAGTCATACTCCAAGATTGAAACTTGAGTGACAAATCTTAAAGAACGTTTATAATACTTGTCAAATGTAAGAGTAAAATATTTTCTATTCTTGTACATTTGAAATTGGTAAGTTGTGATGTTTTGGATAACAGAAATACCAACTAAGGCCAATTGTGTGAAGTGCTTGTCTTGATAAAGAATCCGCACTATTTCTTGAATATTTGGCAAGATAGTCTTATATGTCAAGAGGAAAATGGGAGTCTTAATGATCCTGAAAGAATTTCAAGATCTAATAAAGAATAAAAACCTGTAGTTTGACACTAGCACACGACTTGAGGTTTATAACCTATCGTGTTAACATATTTCTATTTCTGTGCCCATTTCAGTTAAAGTTGGCTTTGCATATGAGTTCTGAGAGTTCTTAATTGGTTGCATAACAACTTGGAAGCAATGGTAGGCCCTTGTGCTGCCAGGTGGCAAGAAATTAAGATTGAGTTCAGTCCATGTGAGTTTGGATTTGTCATTATCCTTGTCTTGTGATTATGGTTTTGACAAATTCACGTGGATAAGAACATATACACCATAAAATCTAAGTGTCATAAGTTTTCTCTCCAATTCATGAAAATGATGGTGAGGAAACACTTTCACTAAGTAGATTTTAAGTAGATAACAGTTGTGATATTTGCATTCTCAAAATCGTTAGTTGAGCGTGTGTGGTTAGCCGGCACACGAACATGGACTTGTGAGAAATGGAAAAGGTCTAAACAATTGAGACAATGATTAAGACATCCCTTTTCATAGTTCTAAAATTGTTTAGACACACATGTGAGATACCTAAGGAAAGGTGTGTGATTTTGACAAAGTCTTATCAAAACATCTCGTATCAGAAATCAGAACTTTGGTAAGAAAGTCAATAAAGTATTGATTTCTAGAAGTTCAGCTGATTTCTGAGTACATGTCAAAGCTAGTGGGAGCATAAGTGTTATGCTAATAATCATTATGTTAGTGGGAGCATGATAATTATTATTAGTATTGCAAGATATCAATGTTAATTATAGAAAACAAAAAGTTTCAATTCATGAAGTTGCAGAGGTTGAAAAGTTGTTTTGCTATAATTAAGTGAGAGAAAATTATACTTCATTTCAATTCTAAAAGCTTAGATTGAGGTTTTAATCATCTTTAGTCAAGGATATATATGAATTATGTGTTGGAATGGCTCAACATAAGGAAATTCTATATATAGGTCCATTATTTGCGTTCTAAAATTCGATTATGATTACGGTATCCCTTTTCATAATCTGAATTATGAGAACTTAGCAAATAGAAATATTGTAGCAAAAGGACTGGTCTAGTATCATGTCTTGATGTGAGACATCATCAATTGCGTCCCATATGCTTCGGATATTGCATCGATTATAATATTAATCCTTTCTAAAATTTTCCAAATGCCTGGGGCATTAAGAAGGGAAAAAGACTAGAATTGGATATGACTAAAATGATTAAGCAATTCTCGAGGTGTATCTAAGGTTTACCAAAGATTGGTTTCTCAGGGACAGTTGGAAGTATAATGCTAATTTTGGAAGGACCATATTGACATATTCTGAAAAGAGGCAACTCTTATTCAGAAGTGATAGTCAAAATAGGAATATGGAAATGTTTCTATAGGTGGAAGTTATTCAATTTGTGTAAGATTAGAAAAACTAAATGCAAGAAGGATGTTTCCATGGAGTTGATTTCCATTGGAATACTTTATAATGTGTGTTGACAAGTCTTTGTGGCTTTGTGCATAATCATTACAAGAGGATCAAATCATATAAGTTTAAAATCTAACAATATTTCGGTAAATGGCATGAATTTGGAATTCTTGCATTTGCGGTAAGGATTTGGGACTGTGAAATGAGAATCATTGGAATTATGTTCAATCGATCTATTTTACAAAGTAAAGATCATACACAAACTTAGTATGCATACTTGGTGTATGGCATAACTAATGTTTAGACAAACATAGTGTTCATTCTTGGTGTGTGGCATAACTAATGTTTAGAAAACATAGTGTACATGCTTGGAGCATGGGACAACTATTGTTTTAATTGAAGTATAAAGTTGATAGTTTGAAACAGTATGCAATGAATAATGTGGAATCAATATGGTGATAAATAAAAGGTGTTTTAATTATATTCATAAGTTCTGTGACCATATTGGATTCGATTATTCTTGTGTTTCACTTTTCGTGTTTTGACTTCCAGAATAACTAGGTCGTTCTTCCTAAATGACTAAGTTATTCAAACTATCCACAGTTGGTCATATGTTGGAAGTAGTTATGAATCAAGACTGTCATGAAGTTGGATTGTAGATGTCCAAGGTATGGGACATAGCAAGTGGTGCTACAATATTCATGAGTACTCATAAGTTCTGAGTATTGTATTCAACCCACGCTCATTGGAATCACTTCATGGATTTTATCACGAGTGATCATGAGACGATAATATCTAATATTCTTCAAACCTAGAGATATGACTTGTTGCCTATGAATTGGTTATACATTGATTGCACGAAAACGCATTTGGTAACTCGGTGTTATAAAACGTGCCTTTGTGTATGATTCAACAAGTAGTAGAACAAGCATATGAGTCGAAGTTTATCCATTCCTTTTACCCTTAAAGAGATAAAAGCGATATATGTAGTCCCCTCGATGATTTAGTGATGACACCCTGAAGTGCTTGGCCAAGCCAAGACTGATTTGATTTGTTCAATTAGTCAGTGGTCATAAATCGGAAATCGGGAAACAACAAATGGACAGAGAGAATGATTTTAATCCATGTCTCAGTCCATATGATATCTAGAATGGAGGAATATATGATCCCTTATCGGATGGACGAGTCATTGATTTGTTCAGAGCTCAACGACAACAACTTTTAAGAGCTACGATTGCTAGTCGGGTTTTGAAGTCATACGCAATAATAGTTTTAGACTTATCCAAGTGGGAGACTATTAGATTAGTGTCTAAGTTCATAACTATATTTGTTATGTACTTGACCCGATTGGCATGGTCTATTTGGGTTTCATGGCATCATGCATTTGGATAGACTAAAATTAGAGAAATAACACTTAAGGTTTATTAATATATTATAAGTTCTAATATATTAATAAGATTATTTAATTAGTATTGATCAACAATTAATTTGGAATTAATTAAGTGATCAAAAGGAGAGTAATTAAATATATGGGTTGATTGTGTAAATCACCCATACTTGTATAGTGGGCTAATGCTCCATGGATTATGAAGTTGGGCTAAAACCCATCGGATGCTCCATGGTATTTTTGTACCCATGGATCATGGAAATGAAAGGCCATAACAATTAGGGTTTACATGGTGTAATCCTAACTATGACACACTATATAAACATCTTATTCTTCCCAAAAATCGGCGACTATGAAGGAATGGTGAGGGCTAGCCGATTTCACGAAGTGTCTCATTTCTCTCAAGTTATTCTAAGTGTATTTGGTGTTGTGTGAACCATTTGAGGTTTCACTCTGGGGCACTAGGCTCTTAAGCTCCATGCAATCAAACTACACCAAAAGGTATGTCTTCTAACCTATATTATTTGTAACATCCCAAGATTCAGGTATACCCGTTTAACCCCTCCTTCTTTCTAAGTTGTTTTCTTTATCCCTAAAAAGTGAACCAAGACAATGACTACGTTGGGCGTACTAAAGTGTACGTTGCGCGTACTCAAGGGCGTGTTTTGGACGCAGACTCCACTCGATATGTAGGGCATACCTTGGGCTACGATGGGCGTAGCGGGTCCAGACTCAAAATCCTAATTTAGACTTGAGCCCTATATAAAGAAGGCTATGGCCTTATCCTCAGCCACCATTTGAGAGAGTGAAACACTAAAGGAGAGCCAAACTTCGTTCTAAGCTTGTGTGAGTGTTTTTGGAGCTAAAAGTGCCTTTGTGTTCTAGTAAAGAAGAAGAGGAGATTCTTGTGAAGGCTAGAAGTTGGAGTGCAAGCTTGGATCTTAGTTCTACAGAGGGAGAAGATTCACTTAGAGGTAAAAAGCTTAGAACTTTCCTTCTTTTTATTGTTGTGTGCTTCTTGGACCAATTTTTAGGGTTTTTGGTCCCAAGGTGGAGACTTTATGGGCAAAAGGTCCATAAGCTTAGATCTTCTATATTTCAGAGTGTTATGAGTTGTGGGTTCATAAAAATCCAATCTTGGACATGGATCTTAAGTCATGCATGAGATCTAAGTTTTATGAGAAAGAGGAGAGGTGTTAGAGTGGTTAGTGACCTTTACAGCCATGCAAAGGCTTAATGGTTCTGACTTTATGAAATAAGAGGCTTAGGGGAAGTCAGATCTGAAAGTTGGATGAGTGTCTTAACCGTTTAAGACCCAAGATGAAAAGAGCATAAAACTAGGAGTTACGCGGGGCGTAATCCCAGTATGTGCAGCGTAGGCGGCGGCGTACCCCGATTCTGTGGGTAGCCGGGTACGCCCAGCGTACAGTTTTAGTATGTGAAGCGTAACCCGGAGAGCTGATTTTTGGTTGACTTTTAGGGTTTAGTCAAGGGTTGGATCTTTGAGTCATAAGAGGGGTAAAATTGTATTTTACCCTTTTGAGAGAACTTACAGAGGGTTTAATCTAGCCTTTGAGAGTTGTATTGATTAGAGTAATTATTCCCTATGATTAGTTGGAGACTAGACCAGAATTACTGAGTTCGAGATTTACCGAGTTACCCGAGGTGAGTCTTCTTACTATAGTTTACCTAGAGTGGTAATTAGAGTTATGTGACAGAGTATGTTGTATGCTATTATATGATGTGATATTTACGTGATTATGTGTTATGTGTGATTAAGAGTTTACAGAGTTAGGGCCAAAGGGTCCACAGAGTTTGGACCAAAGGGTGCACAGAGTTATGGTACTGGAGGGTCCCACTGAGACACCTTGACCAGAGGGTCATACAGAATTATAGCCTCAAGTGGCTAATATGTGTTGTATGTAGCATTTTTGGAAACTCACTAAGCATATATGCTTATGGTGCTATGAGTTATGTGTTTCAGGTACTACTGACGATCGCGGGAAGGCGTCGGCATGATCCGTACAAACAGTCAGGGGATTTTATTTGTGATCTTAGGAAATGTTTTATTTGATGACAATTGTTGAACAAGAGATTTGAAAATGCTAAATGATATTTATGTTAATCGACAAATGAAAAATAGTTTGAAATTTTACGTCGTTACAAGTTGGTATCAGAGCCATGGTTTGAGGGATTCAGATGCACCTTCGGGCGTATCAGAACTGAAACTGAGGATTTGAGAAATTTTTTTGCAGTAAAACAATTTTTCTAAAAAGAGTAAAAGGTTTTCAAACGAGCAAAGCAGAGCAGTGTGTGCGGTCCGCCAGCGCCCGAACGGTGATTTCCTAAAATCCATTTACATTATTTGTTATGAGATACGATATGATATGTTATGCATGATAGAGTAGGCTAGGTACTCATATTAAGACTAGAGTGGCCTGATTTGTGATGCCTTAGCCTAGGGGATTATTGTTGCAGTGAGATGCCTGAGAGTGAGAAGGTAGCAGCTACGAGCTTATGAGAGGTCTACTGGAGAGTAGCCAATGTATAGCGAGATTAGAGTACTTGAGACCTGGGATCCTAGGAGGAGGACATGGGGTGACTGCTGATGCGGTGTGGACGGTAGTATTGGGCCCGTACTACAAAAGAAATTGGATCAATGCGCAACCAAGTAAGAATCCTTAGGGTAAAGAGAAAGTAGGGTTGAGTGATCGAGTGTGAGTATACTTGAGTGGGTCTCTGATATTTTATGTTCTATTTCAGAGAGAAATCATGGTTGGGACACGCCACACACCTGAGAGCAGCGGCGTTAGTGATGAGCAGATCCGCAGGTTGATTCATGAGGAGGTGGCTGTGGCCATCCGAACTAAGATACCAGAGATGTTTGGGTCTATCAAGACCACGGAGATCGAGAATTTTGATGAGCGGTACGCCACTCTTATGGATGTTGTTGTTACTGTGGCCACCGCATCCGTCGCTGCTGCCAGGCCGCATGGGGATGACTCGTTGCTGTTCCGAGAGTTCAGCAACACAAAGCCACCAGAGTTTGATGGGACTTAGGATCCGATAGTTGTGATGAGATGGATCTCTGACATTGAGGGGTGCTTCTACACATGTTCATGTCTGGAGCATCTGAGGGAATGGTTCGCTCTAAACTAGCTTCACCTGGGAGTGAAGAACTGGTGGAAGTTCGTGACAGCGCACTTTACTTCTGCAGAGCTTGTCGTGGTGACCTGGGAGAGGTTCACCGCTATGTTCTGAGATGAGTACGTTCCCCCGGTGGAAAAGGAACGGTTGGCCCAGGAGTTCTTGACCCTCAAGCAGGGTATTGAGTCTGTTACTACGATTACCAGGATGTTTCACGAGAGGGCGATGTTTTGCCCTGAGCATGTGTCTACGGAGCAGGTATGCATGGGTCGATATCTGAGTATCGTGAGGAGAGACATTCGCGAGTTCGTTGTGAACTCGACGTATCGGACATTTGTCGAGCTTCACGCAAATGCTCGGAAGAGGGATATTGAGCTCGAGAATCTGTCTAGGGAGGAGGCGGAGTCTCAGAGGAGGGATCGCCAACCGGCTCAGTCCCAGCTGGCAGCCAAGCGGGCAAAGCCCGCCGATTCGAGATAAGGGAACCAAAAGGGCCGCACTTGTGGCAAGTGCAGCAAGAGCCATGAGGGGATTTGTCGAACAGGGTCTTGCTACAAGTGTGGCAAGGAGGGGCATATGGCTAAGGATTGCCCCAAGGAATTTGCATTGTGCTTCCACTACAACCAGACCGGCCGCCGAAAGGCCGAGTGTCCACAGCTACGGGGGTTCGCATAAGGAGCACTGCAGGGATCTGCCCCTACTGGCGATCGAGCTACTGAGAGTCAGCTAGTGAAGGTCGAACCGCCAAAGGCTTGCGGGAGAGCCTTCCAGTTGACAGCGGAGGAGGTCCATGCAGTGCCCGTTGTTGTGGCTGTTATGTATTCTTTCATCTATTTATTTTGAGTTTGAGATATTGTGCTTATATTATGATATGCGTAGGTACATTTCTTGTGAGTTCTGTACCTGCTTTGTGTTTTATTTGACTCGGGTGCGAGTCGATCTTTTGTGTCATTAGCCTTTAGTCAGCACATCAGTATCTGTCGAGAGGCGTTGAGTCGACCTCTCCGAGTTTCCATAGTTGATGAGCGAGCGGTACATGCTACTGAGGAGATTCGAGGATGTGTACTCGAGATCTTCGGTGTTGAGTTCCCGATAGATCTGGTCCGGATTGCGATGGGGGATGTCTGTGTCGTCGTGGACATGGACTGGTTGAGTAGATTCAGAGTGGTTATCGACTACGAGCAATAGCTGGTGACCATACGAGACCCTAGTGGGGGAGTGCTTACGGTGTACGGCGAGGGTACCCATACGGAGAGAGTTCCGGACGTTTTCCCCGAGGAACTGCAAGGTGCGCCTCCTGAGAGACAGGTAGTGTTTCGCATCGATTTAGTTCCGGGAGAGGCGCCTATTGCCAAGGCACCCTATCGCCTTGCGCCGCCAGAGATGCAGGAGTTATCCTTGCTGCTTTAGGAGCTGCTGGGGAAGGGGTTTATTCGACCGAGTAGCTCGCCGTGGGGAGCGCCGATCCTTTTTGTCAAGAAAAATGATGGTTCACACCGGATGTGCATTCATTATCGTGAATTGAAGATGTTGACAGTCAAGAACCGATATCCTTTACCAAGGATTGATGATTTGTTCGATCAGTTGCAGGGGGCGTCTTGGATCTCCAAGATTGATTTGAGGACTGGATATCATCTAATGAGGGTGCGGGATAAGGATATCCTGAAGACGACATTCAAAACTCATTATGGGCATTACGAGTTCATGGTGATGCCTTTTGGGCTCACCAATTCACCGGCAGCATTCATGGACCTCATTAACCGGGTGTGCAGGCCGATGTTGGATCGTTCGTTGACCGTGTTAATCGATGATATATTGGTGTACTCGAGGTCCATGGAGCAGAATGAGGAGCATTTGAGAGAGGTTCTCAGAGTTCTGAGATCGGAGAGGCTTTATGCCAAATTCTCCAAGTGTGATTTCTTGTTACGAGAGGTCCAGTTCTTGGGGCATCTCGTTAATCAGAATGGGATATTGGTCATCCCGGCCAAGATCGAGGAGTTGTTGAAATGGGAGGTGCCTAGATCCCCCACCAAGATCAGGAGTTTTCTAGGGTTTGCCGCCTATTATCGGAGATTTATTAGGGATTTCTCCAAGATTGTCGTTCCTCTCAACAGGTTGACCTGGAAGGGCGTGACATTTAGATGGGGTCCAGAGCAGTAGGCCTCATTTGAGACTCTTCGCCAGATATTATGCGAGGCCCCAATGTTAGCCCTTCCGAAGGGGATGGAGGATTTTGTGGTATATTTTGACGCATCAATATCGGGATTGGGTGTGGTACTTATGCAGAGAGGGCATGTGATAGCATATGCATCGCGGCAGTTGAAACCTCATGAGTCGAGGTATCCCACCCACGATCTGGAGTTCGGGGCTATGGTGTTCGCCCTCTAGATCTGGTGTCACTATTAGTATAGGTTTCGGTGTACCATATACGCGGACCACAAGAACTTGAAGTATTTGATGGATCAGCCCAACCTGAATATGCGCCAGAGGATATGGTTAGATGTGGTAAACGATTACGATTGTGGGATCCTGTACCACCCATGCAAAGCTAATGTGGTGACTGATGCCCTGAGCCATAGGGCGGAGAGTGTCCCGATTTGAGACATTTGTATGCGGTTGACGGTGATGACTCTGGCGTTGGACACCATTCGGGAGGCCCAGGCAGAGGCTGTGAGACCGGAGAACCGCAAGGGAGAGCAGGTGATTGGTCAGGTATCCGAGTTTGCTACCGATAGCGAGGGTTTATGACCTCTCAGGGTTGGATATGGGTGCCATATGCAGGCGGGGCACGTACCACCTTGATGGAGGAGGCGTACAGATCGAGGTTCTCGATCCATCCCGGGGCCACTAAGATGTATTTGGATCTGAAGAGAGACTATTGGTGGCCCTGTATGAAGAGGGATGTCACATGGTTCGTTAAGAGGTGCTTGACCTGTCACAGGGTTAAGGCCGAGCACCAGCGTCCGCATGAAAAGTTGCAGCCACTTGAGATTCCTCAGTGGAAATGGGAACATATTTCTATGGATATTATCACCAAATTTCCAAGGACCGCGAGGGGTGTCGATGCAATTTGGGTGATCGTCGACCGGCTGACGAAGAGCGCTCACTTTCTTACTATCAGTGAGAGCTCTTCCGCTGAGAGGCTGGTAGAGTTGTATGTGAGAGAGGTAGTATCGCGGCATGGAGTGCCGATCTTGATTATGTCAGACCGAGATGTACGTTTTGTTGGGTTTTGAGCATTCCAACACTCCTAAGTGTACATGCAACCCTAAATACCATGGATCTATGTTTTCTCTATTATACATGCAATTATGAACTTTTCCAAGGTATTACCCTATCTAGCATACAATAATTGATACTTGGGTAATCAAATGGATAGAATACATACCTTTGTTTGAGGTAGCTTGTCTTCATGAAGCTTGAATGCCTAGTTCCCCAAGTGTGACACCTCAAATGGTTCACACAACACCATGAACACTTGGAATAACCTTGAGAATAAGGATACTTGGTTCTTTATAGTGAAATCGGCTAGCCCTCTTAGTGTACCCACACTAGTGCTAATTTCACCAACCAAGGACATCTTTATATAGTGTGGAGACTAGGGTTAAACCCATGCCATTTCATTTCATATGATCCATGGGTTAAACCCTCCATGGACTATCCATGAAAGGTTAACTCAACCTAAATGAACTTGGCCCATCACACATATATATCTAAGAGTCCATATTTAATTAGTTCCATATATTTAATTAGTTCCATTTTCAATCACATAATTAATTATAAATTAATTCTTGATCAACACTAATTAAATAATATGATTATATATTAATATATTAGAACTTATAATATATTAATATAAATCACTAGTATCCTTTTTCCTCATCTTGTCAATCCAATTTTCCCGATGCCATGCAACCCAAACGGACCATGCCGAGTCGGGTCAAGTCTTACCAATTATAGTTATGGACTTAGACATTAATTCAACAGTCTCCCACTTGGATAAGTCTAAAAGTATTATTGAGTATGACTTCAAACCCCGACTAGCAATCGTAGCTCTCAAAAGCTTCTGTCAAGCTCTGACCTTGCCGATGAACTCTGACCATTGTCAATGACTTGTCCATTAGATAAGGGATCATATATACCTCCATTCTAGATATCATATGGACTGAGACATGGATTATCAATCATTCTCTTTGTTCAGTTGTTGTTTCCCGATTTCTGGTTTATTACGACTGACTGACTGAACAGATCAAATCAGTGCTGGCTTGGCCAAGAACTCACATGTGTCATCACTAAATCATCGAGGGGCTCACAACTATCGCTTTTATCCCGAAGGTAAAAGGAATGGATAAACTTCTACTCATATGGCTTGTTCTACTACTTGTTAAATCATATATAAAGGCACGTTTTATAACATCGAGTTACCAATGCGGTTTCGTGCAATCAATGTACAACCAACTCATAGTAACAACTCATATCTCTAGGTTTGAAGAATATAAGATATTATCATCTCATGATCACTCGTGATAAAATCCATGAAGTGATTCAAATGAGCGCGGGTTGAATCCAAGACAGTCTTCATTCATATCTACTTCCAACATATGACCGACTGTAGATGGTTTGAATAACTTAGTCATTCCGGAAGAATAACCTAGTTATTATCGAACCCTATGAATATAAATATACCACTTTTATTTATCACCATACTGATTACTCATTATTCATTGTTTCAGTTTTATCAACTTTATACTTGAATTAAAAACATTAGTTGTCCCATGCTCTAAGCATGTACACTATGTTTTCTAAACAATAGCTTTGCCATACACCAAGTATGCTCTCTATGTTTATCTATGATCCTTACTTTGTGAACTAGATCGATTGAACATAATTTCAATGATTCTCTTTTCACACTTCCAAATCATTGTCGTAAATGTAAGAATTCCTAAAATTTATCAAAATTTGTTTAGATTTTAAACTTATATGCACTGTTCCTCTTGTAATGATTATGCACAAAGCCACAAAGACTTGGCAACAATCATTACAGAGTATTCCAATGGAGAGAAATTCTATGGAAACGATGTCTCAAATTCAAAGCGCATTGCTTTGAACATGCTTCTTGCATTAAGTTTCTTTAACCTTACACAGATTGCTTCCACCTATGAAGACAACTCTATATTTCCATTTTGACTACCACTTCTGAACAAGATTTACCTCTTTTCAGACTATGTCAATATGGTCCTTCCAATAGTTAACACTATACTTCCAACTGTCCCTGAGCAACCAATCTTTGGTAAACCTTAGATTGTCATCGACAATTGCTTAATCACTTTAGTCATATCCAATTCTAGAGATTGTTCCCCTTAATGCCCCAAGGCATTTGGAAAATTCAAAAAGGATAAATATTATAGCACATGTAATCGATCTTCTACCCAAAGTAAATGGGACACGATTCATGATGCTTCACATAAAGACATGGTTCTAGACCAGTCTTTTGCCATAATAATTTTTTTGTTTCCCGTATTCTCAAAATTTGACTATGGAAAGGGATGCCATAATCATAATCGAATTTTGAGAAAGCAATATATAGAATTTTCCTAAGTTGAACCAAACCAACATAAAATTCATATATATATATATATATATATATATATATATATATATATATATATATATATATATATATATATATTCTTGACTAAGATGATTAAAATCTCAATCTAAGCCTTTTAGAATTGAAATGAAGTATAATTTCCTCTCCCTTAGTTATAGCAAAACAACTTTTTCAACCCCTGCAACCTCACGAATTGAAACTTTTGTTTTCTATAATTAACATTGCTAACTTGAAATACTTATCATAATTAGTATGCTCCCACTCACATGATGATTATTAGCATAACACTTATGCTCCCACTAGCTTTGACATGTATCCAGAAAACAACTAGACTTCTAAAGGTCAATACTAGATTGGTTTTATAAGACTTTATCAAAATCATACACCTTATATTAGATAGCTCACATGTGTGTCTAAACAATTTCAGAACTATGAAAAGGGATGCCGTAATCATAGTCTCAATTGTTTAGACCTTTGCTATCTGCTTCAAATCTACTTGGTGGAAGTGTTTCCTCACCATCATTTTCATTAATCGGAGAGAAACCTTATGACCCTTAGATTTTATGGTATATGTGTTCCTTTCCATGTGAATTTTTGTCAAAACCATAATCACATGACAGGATTAGTGACAATTCCAAATTTATATGGACTGAACTTGTGCAATCTTAAATTCTTACCAGCTGGCAGCTCAAGGGTCTGCCATTGCTTCCAAGTAGATATGCAACGAATTGAGAATTCTAAGAACTCATTGCAAAGCCAACTTTAACTATAATGGGCACAAAAATAGAAATATGTCAACACGATAGGTTATAAACCTTACGTCGTGTGCTAGTGTTAAACTACAGGTTTTTTATTCTTGATTAGATCTTGAATTTTTTTTTCTAGGATCTTTAAGACTCCCACTGTCCTCTTGACATATAAGACTATCTTGCCAAATATTCAAGAGATAGTGCGGATTCTTTATCAAGACAAACACTTCACACAATTGGCCTAAGTTGGTCTTTGTTCTATCCAAAACATCACAACTTACCAATTTCAAATGTACAAGAGTATGACACTTTTACTCTTACATTTGACAAGTGTTTTAAACCTTTATTTAAGATATGTCACTCAACTTACAGTCTTGGAGTATGACTCTAAGACTTGTATTGAAACGAAGTATGACTCATCTTCTTGATTTGACCACTTCAACAATTCATAGCTCCACTTCTTAGCTATCAGAATGCACTTAGAGGATGAATTGTGATAAGGTCTCTTAATCATTAAGATAATCATATAACATGATATTAAAGTACTCTCCCATCTTTTCAGATTTGAGAAACTTTTATCCTTCTGCCTAATTTGATTCTTCTCATTCGTTTTGCCATACATCGAAAATTTTCCAATGTATCAGAATTACAGTTAAGCCTGTAAGTATAACCATATTTACTAAACTTTAGTAAATGATGACGAATAGTCTTAACGATTATTTGTGGTGGGCTTGATCAGAGCACAAGAATGTGTACTCAATCCCTTAGTCCTTTACTTGACTCACACATCCATGTGAACAAGTAATTAGTATTAATTTTCCAATGCTTGAAAGTTCTCATTCATCATACTATACAACTTGCATGATTCAAAGTTTCGGTCCAATTGAATCCTTGGTGATGAGAAACTTTCTTTATTTGGTAAATTTAGACACTACCACAAATGAAAGAGTCAAAACCATTTTCCTATATTACTAGCAATGGAATCATATAAACAACAATTTTTTTCACAAATGCCATTGTAAGGATTCTTAAAATAAATTAAATCAAAAATTTCCTTTTATTTTAAAAACTTTGCAGAAAAACTTATCCTTACAATCCATATGAAAACCTTATTGTGATATATTCCTAAGCAATGTGTCATAACTCCTAAGTAACAACTTCAAAATTCTAATGCGATCGAAGTCTATCTTCGCAATCAGAAGCAACATATACTTCCTTTAAGATTTCTCTCTTTTTTTGGATTCTTATAACATCACCATGTGACTCAGCCACATTATGTAATAAGAATCTCCAAATAGGAGCTTAACAGAGTTAGACAATGGACTTTACCTGAAGTAGAGTCAAACTTATTGACTTTAACATCCTTAGGTAAATTTGGCAGCTTCGCAAATAGTGCCCCTTCCTTTGACAATTTTAACAAATGGACCCTTTGGTAATGGTACATGGGACTCTAACAGACTTAGATTTTCTCTTTACCATTTGGTCAACCGAGTTGACTATGTCCGATCCCTTTCCATTAGGAAGAGAATGCATTTTCTTGATTTCCAGTGTCACCATTGTCAATGTCCATAAAGTTTTGGGAAGTCGATCTTCTAATCAAATTCGCTTTACTATCCTTCCAAATCATTGCTGATTCAACAGTACCAAGCAAATAGATAAGATCATTAAGGGTCTTGTCATAGTCTGTTTCATAGGAGTCCCAAAGGAACTCACTATGTGACGTAGAAAGTGATTGAACCACCAACTTTCTCAAGACATTAACACCCAAATCTCCCGGCTTGTCACTGTGTGACTTCATCTCCAAGATGTTGTCACACCTAGACCTTGCCTTGCCAATAGGGCTTGAGTGACCTTGAACTTGTGGGTTAGGGAGAATAATTGGAGGAGGTGGAGAAAGTGAAGTTTCAAGAGATTTGGGAAGATTATAGATGCTTAACTAGACATCTTTTGGGAGATATTCAAGATAGTTTATTTAAAGTCCTTAATATAACACCCAATATGAAATATTAAGGCTAGGACCCAACACAATATTTTATAACTCGGATGAGGGATGCCGTAATCCAAGCTATAAAATATTTGAAGGTAGGTGAATGAAAATTCACCAAATCTTTTGAGATTCATTCAACTGTTCAATGGCATGTTTCAATCTCGAGTGTGCCTTTCAGGTTTTGTGACTGGGATGTTGAGGATCACAAAACAAGGTGTGAATAACCATGTAAATATACTTGGTACCCTTAATATTTACCCCTCAATCGATGTGCCGGTAAACCACACACGCTCCACCGATACTATGATAAACATTAAGTTACCCTTTTCCTACCTTGTTAAATCAAGCTAGTGTGCCAGTTAACCACACACGCTCCACTAACTGACTGAAGCAAAGTGCAAAGTGTAATTTCATGGGTTAGCACCAAATTCACATTTTCCTAAGTAACTAAGATTAGGTATTAATAAGAGTGTTGTTACTTAGTATTTATCATTAATACTTTTAATGAAGGGAGAATTATAGTCCTTGTCCTACCCGTTCGGCTAACGACCCTCCACCGGTCAAGGAAGCGATGGGTGAGAGTGGACACCCATTAAACTGCCATTTTATAGGCAGTAACCTTATACCCCCCTTATAGACCAACTTCGTGAATAAGGCCTACTAATGGTAAGACTGACTTACTCTTATACATATATAAATATTATTAACTTATAATATTATAAAGTATAAGGGTTGAATTTTAACTCTTTAAAATTCTAAGGGCTTAACTTGGAATTAAAGTATTCATAAAAGAAAACTTTTCAAATTCCAAAACTTGAGGGCAAGTTTTTAAACTATTCAAAACTCTTGGATTTTCATAACTTATTAGTTTTAATTAAAGCTTTAAAATTTTTAATGAAGAGACTCTTGGACATTCATAACTTGAGGACAACTTATGGAGCCATAAAAACTATTTATAAGAAAAGACTCTTCATTTTTTGTAACCTAAGGCATTTTTATGAGTTTTTAAGATTCATAAATGTGACTTTTCATATAACTTGAGAACAAGTTACAAAAACACATTTTATGAACAACTTTTAGATTAATTTGGATTGGAAACATCTAACATATATTTTTCATTAATCTAAAAAATAACTCATAAAACAAGGAAACATAAAACTTTTGGTAATCCATAACTTATGGAGTTAAATGCTTGTTTTGTGATGAAACTTTTCATGTTCCATAACTTAAGAATAAGTTATGGAATTCTTTAAAACATTAACACCAAATTTTGTAACTCCATAAAAACTTTGAATCATTTTTTTTAACCTTTTCATTTCCATAACTTATGGAGGTTTCAAAAATCTCTTTGAATCAAACTTTTAAAACTAATAAAATAATGATATCATTTTATCTTTTACTAAATTTGACCTAATTCAACTCATACAGAAAATGATTCAAATTTTACAAATAATTAGTTTTTCACAAAAAGAAGTAATTATCTTAAAATTTGACAAACGTCATGTTTTTTTCCTTTTTTTTCAACTTTGAAAATAAAACATTTGCATCAATATAACATAAAACAACCTATGGCTTTGATACCACTGTTGTGTTTTGAGCATTCTAACACTGCTAAGTGTACATGCAACCCTAAATACCTTGGATCTATGTTTTCTCTATTATACATGCAAGTATGAACTTTTCCAAGGTATTACCCTATCTAGGATACAATAATTGATACTTGGGTAATTAAATGGATAGAATACATACCTTTGTTTGATGTAGCTTGTCTTCATGAAGCTTGAGTTCCTAGTGCCCCAAGTGTGACACCTCAAATGGTTCACACAACACCATGAACACTTGGAATAACCTTGAGAATAAGGATACTTGGTTCTTTGTAGTGAAATCAGCTAGCCCTCTTAGTGTACCCACACTAGTGCCACTTTCACCAACCAAGGACATCTTTATATAGTGTGGAGACTAGGGTTAAAACCATGACCTTTCATCTCATATGATCCATGGGTTAAACACTCCATGGACTATCCATGAAAGCTTAGCCGAACCTAAATGAACTTGACCCATCACACACACACACACACACACACACACATATATATATATATATATATATATATATATATATATATATATATATATATCTAAGATTCCATAGTTAATTAGTTCCATTTTTGATCACTTAATTAATTATAAATTAATTCTTGATCAATACTAATTAAATAATATGATTATATATTAATATATTAGAACTTATAATATATTAATATAAATCACTAGTATCCTTTTTCCTCATCTTGTCAATCCAATTGTCTTGATGCCATGCAACCCAAATGGACCATGTCGGATCAGGTCAAGTCTTACCAATTATAGTTATGGACTTAAACATTAATCCAGCACGTTTCACTTCCAGGTTCTGGAAGAAGTTCCATGAAGAGTTGGGCACTAGGCTGCATTTCAGTACTGCTTACCACCCGCAGACAGATGGAAAGAGTGAGCGGACGATTCAGACGCTCGAGGACATGCTCTGAGCCTGTGTGTTGGACTTCGGAAGAAGTTGGGACATGTACCTGCCTTTGGCTAAGTTCTCCTATAACACCAGCCACCATTCGAGTATTGGTATGCCTTCCTTCGTGTTGTTGTTTGGGAGGAGGGGCCGGACTCCCATCTGCTGGGGAGAGGTAGGGCAGCGAGTGATGGGCAGCATTGAGATAGTGCTTCAGATGATAGAGCAAATACAGCAGGTCAGATAGAGATTGTTGACAGCTGAAAGTGGCCAGTAGAGTTACACGGATAGGCGACGATTCGAGCTCGATTTTGAGGTTGGAGATTCTGTACTCCTAAAGGTATCTCCTTGCAAAGGAGTGATCTGATTCAGGAAGAGGGGCAAGCTGGGGCCCCGGTACATTGGTCCTTTTAGGGTGACCACTAGGGTGGGCAGGGTAGCTTACCGTTTGGAGCTACCTGCAGAGCTGCGCCAGATTTATGATACCTTCCACGAGTCTAAGTTGAGGAAGTGTATTGCCGACGAGACGGAAGTTGTACCGCTAGAGGACATTCAGGTGGATGCGAGCCTGAATTATATTGAGAGGCCAATCGCGATTGTGGATCGAAATATCAAGGTTCTGAGGAACAAGGAGGTTCCCCTGGTTCTGGTCCAGTGGCAACATCGGAGAGGGTCTGAGCTGAGTTGGGAGCCAGAGTTAATGATGCGGAAGCAACATCCGGAGTTATTTGCGGTTCGAGGGTGAAGTCTAGCTCTAGTGGGGGAGAATTGTAACATTCCGAGATTAAGGTATACCCATTTAACCCTTCCTTCTTTCTATGTTGTTTTGTTTAGCCCTTAAAAGTGAACCAAGACAATGAGTATGTTGGGAGTACTAAAGAGTACGTTGCGCCTACTCAAGGGCATGTTTTGGATGCAAACTCCACCTAGTACATTGGGCGTACCTTGGGCGTAGCCGGTACCTTTGTGAGAGTGAAACCCTAAAGGAGAGCAAACCTTTGTTCTAAGCTTGTGTGAGTGTTTTTGGAGCTAAAAGTGACTTTGTGTATGAGTAAAGCAGAGGAGGAGATTCTTGTGAAGGCTAGAAGTTGGAGTGCAAGCTTGGATCTGAGTTCTATAGAGGGAAAAGCTTCACTTGGAGGTAAAATGCTCAGAACCTTCATTGTTTTTATTGTTGTGTGCTTCTTGGACCCATTTTTAGGGTTTTTGGTCCCAAGGTGGAGACTTTATGAGCAAAAGGTCTCCATAAGCTTAGATCTTCTATATTTCAGAGTGTTATGAGTTGTGGGTTCATAAAAATCCAATCTTGGATGTGGATCTTAAGTCATGCATGAGATCTAATTTTTATAAAGAAAGGGGAGAGGTGTTAGAGTGATTAGTGACCTTTACAACCGTGCAAAGGCTTAAAGGTTCCAACTTTATGAAATAAGAGGCTTAGGGGAAGTCATATCTGAAAGTTGGATGAGTGTCTTAACCGTTTAAGACCCAAGGTCAAAAGAGCATAAAACTGGGAGTTACGCTGGGTGTAATCCCAGTACGCGCAGCGTAGGGGGCCGCGTACCCTGATTCTGTGGGTGACCGGGTACGCCCAGCGTACAGTTTTGGTACACACAGCGTAACCCGAAGAGTTGGTTTTTGTTGACTTTTAGGGTTTAGTCAAGGGTTGGATCTTTGAGTCATAAGAAGGGTAAAATAGTCTTTTACCCTTCTAAGAGAACTTAGAGAGGGTTTAATCTAGCCTTTGAGAGTTGTAATTATTAGAGTAATTATTCCTTGTGATTAGGCGGAGGCTACACCAGAATTACCGAGTTACCCGAGGTGAGTGTTCTCACTATACTTTACCAAGAGTTGTAAATAGAGTTATGTGACAGAGTATGTTGTATACTATTATATGATGTGATATTTATGTGATTCTGTGCTATGTGTGATTCAGAGTTTATAAAGTTAGGGTCGAAGGGTCCACAGAGTTAGGACCAGAGGGTCCACAGAGTTATGGGACTGGAGGGTCCCACTAAGACACCTTGACCACAGGGCCATATAGAGTTATATCCTCGAGTGGCTAATATGTGTTGTATGTAGTATTTTGGGAAACTCACTAAGCATTTATGTTTACAGTGCTATGCATTATGTGTTTCAGGTACTAGTGAGGATCGCGGGAAGGCGCCGGCATGATCCGTACACACAGTCAGGGGATTTTATTTGTGATCTTGGGAAATTTTTTATTTGATGACAGTTGTTGAAAAAGAGATTTGAAAATGTTAAATGATATTTATTTTAATCAAAAAATGAATAATTGTTTGAAATTTTACGTCGTTACATTATTCCTCATGAATCAATGTTTTGTATGCTACTTAGGATAATACCTTGGGATATTCATATTTCCATGTATAATAGAGAAAACATAGATCCAAGGTATTTAGCGTTGCATGTACACTTAGGAGTGTTAGAATGATCAAGACCCAACACCATCAACATTAGAGTCATGTAGTTCACGAGTTGTATGGAGATTTGATGGACCAACACCACTGGTTTGAGCTTGAGCCTTTTGCAGTGTAGCCTCCATTTTCGACACCCAATCTTGAATTGTCTGAATATCATGAACTGTCTTCGCATTGTTGAGCATTTCAGCCCAGTACTTAGCTACGGTTTGAAGATCCTTTTCCCATTGCTAAAATTGTTGAGTTTGTTGAGCCTTGCGTGCCTGAAAAGCCCTACGAAAAGCTTCATATTTTCTTATTCTGGATTTAGTACTAGATTGATACAGAGTCCAGGAATCGTTAGAACAGTAACCATCAAATCCTTGAGTTCGCACTGAGGTGTACCCCGGGTTCGTGGATCCTGGCACAGTTGTGCTCATCACGCCTAAACCACATAGATGTAATGGTGGAGGAGAAGGATTTCCCGAGCTTCCATGGTCTCCTTTACCTGTATTCATGTTTAGCCTTGGCTCGGTTTTAGAAAAGGCTGAAGAAGTGCCCTACAGTGGGTCAGGTGTTTGTAGTGTTTGTGTAACAGAAAAAAGGATCATGCGCAACTCCTCAGGCTCAAAAATGTGGTAGTGTGCTGCCCTGGAGACCTTACGGCGTGATGTACCAATGGTATCCTCTTGGGACCCGACTTGGGGTATGTCTCCATGTTCAGATAAAATAGATACACCTGTTATATCTGAGTAGCTAGAAAGGGTAGAAACGAATAAGCCTGCAAGGGCTCCAAGGACTACCAGAGTCTTTCGAGAGACTATTGTATGAGTCTGGTCACACATTTAGCTACGACTATGAGTAAGTTTGAGCTTCTTACGTCTACAAGGATCATTGGGGCCAGGATTAGAATCTTCTATAACATTGACAGGCATGTCATGGGATTAAGAGGGAGAGGGAGGAGTTTCATTTGAGGATTCAATAATTATGGACTTGTATTTCTTGGAGGGATTTTCACCCTTCTTGACTATGCTGCGTGGTGCTTTCTTAGAGAAAACAATATGCTTGTGGTGCTTGGGTTTTTGTTGCCTAGACTGTTCTTTGGTACAAGGGACCAAAGTTGATGTAGGAACTGCGGTACTAGAAGGACCTTTGGTTTGGTAGGAACTAGGATAGCCTGACAAGGATGAGGCGGGGAAGAATGGTATGGGTCAATACCATTCGTAGCCTCAACGAGACATGTGACATCACGATAATTGAGTTCAATAGACTCTAATATGTGTCTAGGTAGCCTCTTAAGTGGTCCAAAAATTGATTGCTCTTTGGAAGGGGTGTACCTTTTCAAATCGCGGGTGATAAAGAGTGTGGAATCATCACCCATGTCTAGCTTCACCTCATTATGAAGATCTAAGACTCAGAGAGACCACAGAATGAGCAAAAGTAAGTTCTATAGCATCATGTTGAAGAGTTTCCTTTGGGATGTACTGTAGGAAGTCATCCCATGTTGACCTCGTTGCCGATGAAGATGCTCCATACAAGCTCGAGAAGCTTGATCCCCATGTTGTCCGTGCCACCTATTCTACTAGAAAAACTTCTGATGACAAAGTGACAGATAAACTGCCACACCGTCGGTAATTGATTCTTCTTAAATTCGCCAATCCCTTTCAGTTTCTTCTGGTACCCAATCTGGTAAAGGGTGGGGATGATGTCAGACGTGCTTGGTGAGAAGAACTTGGTGTTGGAAGGAACTTTGAAATTAATGGCATCCAAGAACTTGTTCTTTGTGAGCACGACCAATGATTCGTCGATCAAGTGAATATTCACTTCTTGAAGGTTATGAAGTGGTTGAAAGGCTAAAAAAGCACATTTGAATAGTGTAGGGAGTGGGACGACATCAGTGAATGAATTAAATGCACCAAACAATGGATGGGATGGAAGGAAGGGGATCATCAGGCCGATTGCGCCATTGTAGTGAGGTTGATCTTCAAATACAGCCCTAAAGTTGCTTGAAGCAATGGTCAGGGACTGAACCTTGATCGTTATGTCTGAACCAGTTGGTTTCACAGGCCCTGAGGCTTTGGATTGCTTCTTGGAAATGCCGGATTTCACCACTATTAAACGGAAGGTTTTGAAGAACTTGCGAGAAAATTGTTTTGAGCAAGAGAGAAGAAGATGAAGTTCATCGATTAGTGATTCAGAAAGCATAAAGCTTTCTTGGGAGGAAAAAAGGGGGGGGGGGTTTATATTGTCACACCCCCGAACTAGACGGCAGAAACATCCGAGGGCTCGTGTAACTAACAAATGAATAATCATCACAATAAATATACATGAAAGATAACACATTCATCACAAACATTACAAAATACAATCAGTACTGTTCACATCAAGTACATTGTTAAAATACATAAGTTCTAATTGTTCAAAGTACGATAAGTGATGTTACATAAACAAAACCATACACACTTGCATATCTTCCAGCTTAACGATTACCTGAGAATACAAGTTATTTTGAAAACGGTCAACATACATAATGTTGGTGAGTTCATAAGTATGCTTGAGTAAAATTCTTTGTATCTTTCATAAAAACCCAAAAAATCCTATATTTTCTGTAAAATGGCTAAAAATGATGTGAAAATCAAGTATAAATGCATGTGTGAATTTCATAGTTATAACTTATATGAGTGCAGTTTAGATTCATTGTAGTTTGAATAAATGATAAGTCTATATGAATAATTTCCCTAGAAAATCCAATATTTTCTGTTTTGTAATAACGTCTTGATTCTTGTATCGTTAAGTAAGTCGTTATGTATTGACACAATTAAAGAGTTTATCTTCAAAAGGTTAATCTTTTGGTATTGAATCCCTATATGTGTCGTTATAACCATGCATGATAATGACTAGTTCGCCCGTCTTGGTATTTTTCCAAATGTCGGTCATGTTAAGGATGTTGTCGTCGTAGACTGGCCTAGTCTAGTTGTAGCAAACAGCTAAGGCATGGGGGGTCAGCCCGTATAGATCTATAGACAAACTTCCGCTTTCCATCCAGGAAACTCTGCTTATAATTACAGGCTACGATTGTACACTCAAAGGTGCCAACTGATAAGTCTCACTAGATTCTTAACATTTCCCGTTTGATAAGATTTTCCCCATGTTTAATGTTTAACGCGTAAATTATACATTTTTCCATTCCAAAGGTAAGTACACAAATTCATAAACTATGTAGAGGTATATTTACGATTTACAAAGTATGTGAATTTTCATTCTAGGCCCAATTAACACGTAAATAGGCCACAAAGGTCCAATAACATAATAAAAGGGTAATTTTAGGCCAAATAGGCATGAAAATGGGCCACAAAGGCCCAATAAACATGTAGCTCATAAATTAGGCCCAAATTAACATGCAAGTGGGTCGCAAGACCCAGTAAACATGTCATGGAACACATTACGCTCAATATACACTTAGTTGGGCCCTTAGGGCCCAACGGCCAAGTATCATGAATATTAAGCCCAATAATTGGTTATCGACATATTTCGTTCTTTTTGTTTTACTCCGTTGTGTGTTTTCATTTAAAGTTCGATAGATTGGTGATAGAAATCCTCTTTTCGTAAAAACGACATCTTTGGCCAACAATTCTCAATTTTAAATTAGGCCCAAAGTTTTTTAAAAATGACACTTTAGTCCATAATTTATGAAAGTTTGTGATTTTGTCCCAAATGTCTATAAATTTAGGGTTTTAACCCAAAATGTTATATTTTTACATTTAGAACCCTGTTTTGCAGAAAAATACATTTTCATCCCCTAATTTGTAAAAGTATACACTTTCGGCCCCATTTTTGGAAAACTTTACATTTTTGGTTCAATTTGCAAATAAATGTTATTTTCACCTCTAAATTTGGTTTATTTACATTTATGACTCAAACTTTGGCAAAATGACATTTTTGAACCCCAAAAATCATTTTTTTTTGTAAATTGTGCCCATTAACCATGAGGCCCAAAAGTTTTGGCCCATTAAGCTAAAATTTGCATTTTTGTTCCTTTTAAAAGAATGTTTAGCATAAAAATACCTTTTTATAGATGTAGGACCTGTTTGGCCCCTTTAAAAACATAATTTTCACTTTTTACCCTTATCTTTTGTTTTCTTGACAATTTTGACGTTTAACATAGTTTTTGTTGAATTCTTTTACATCTTAAACATGTATTCACTTTTGGCTTGTTATTCTAAAGTATATCATGTTATAGTTCATAAATCTTTGTTTATGTTTCGAGATTTGCTAAGATCTAACCCATTATTACCAAACAAACTAAGAATTCACACTAAACATGCATATAAGACATAGATCTACACATTTTACTTGTATTCTCCCCCAAAAATCATATGAAACCCAAAAACAAGGGGGGTATGCACTCACCTTTACTTTGATGCTTCGGTTTTTGAAGAAGAAGTGGAAAGAGATGAAGTGATTTTTGGCCCTAGCAAACTTTCTTGAGTAGATTTCGAACTTAAGAAGTTCTAGGAAGCAAAATCACCTAAAAATTTGCTTAAAATAGTGATATAATCATGAGCATGGAGTTATGAACTTGGATGTAAAAAGACTTACCAAGAAGTGATGATTGTCTTCTGAAAACCTTCTTGAATCACAAGAAAATTTTGAGATTTTGATTGAAGGAGTAGCATGATTCTTGAGAGTGTTTTGAGAGAATTTAGTGTAGTGTCTGTGTGTGTATGGTTCCTTTGGCTGAGAATAAAAAAGGATAGGGGAAAAGAGATGGTGAAATGACTAAATCTTCTAACCGCACCTTGCCTCATCCACCAATAAACCAAAGTCTCATATGTCCGTACCGCAAATCCTCATAACCAAATCTTCTAACCGCAACTTGAACAGATTGTTGATCCTCTCAACAAAATACCCAGTTCTCCCCCACTCAGGGTTCAACCATCACCAATTGACATATCAACAGTCTACTCCATAGACTGTTTCACCAGATACACCACACTTGACTATTGGGATGTACTATGTAACACTTGGTGATCTTCCAAAGAAAGACCAAACAATTCCATATATCCTGAATCTCAGATGAAATCCTCGGAACTTCCCAATGTGACTATCTCTAGTCACCCTTTTGGAATTAATGGACTATCACACACTTCATTCTTTGAAACCTCAATCATCACCCACTGCAAGATTCGACACAGCACGAAAGACCTCACTCTCACTATCGATCTGTTACATAGCCATGAAAGTCGTCATCTCGATATACTCCTCTCGTTTTCCTGAAACAGTTGCTGGTATACGACTTACCAAACTCAAACAAGCCATACTCGAGCCCTCGATGGGCACAGTTCCCACTTATGATTCCTTCCCGATATAAGAATGTAACCCAATGCTCTCATATAAAAAAATACTCTTGATGCCAATATCGCAACTACCTGATACCCCATGGGGTCTTCCCCTAACCTCTGGTATTAGGAGCTCAATCACCCATCCTCTCAAAATGGGAACCAGGAAAAACATAATCCTCAAGAGAAATCTTTGACATCCCAGGGCATCACCCGACCACTCAACTCGGAATGCAATCCTCCATTTAAGCTCAACCCAGATGGCCCTCTGGCCCAACAATCTCCCATACCCACTCCTAGTCTGAATAATCACAAGCAGATAACTGATGAAGGAGAAAGCACACTCTGCTACGGATCATGGTACCCGAACCATGTTATTTCTCCTCATCCTGCTACCTAGAACCTCCGTAATTCTCCCTGTTTCGAGTATGGGTCCTTTGCTGTCAGTAGTATGTTTCCACACTACCTACCAAGTCTACCCATACTTTCCACATGGATCATCCCAGATTTTATAAGTAGCTGCTCAACCTTCTCGATCAACATTCCCGTTACACATGGTCACTCTCAAGCGAATACTCACCTCTAAACAATGTACTCCTCAGACTAGAATTACTCCCTTGGTTCCCACACTTCTATGCCATCAGCTGCTGAAGAACTCCTCGTGATGCTAGCCATCTACCTCCTGAGTATCGTCATATTCACTTAGTAGCTGACTCCTATCATACAAGAGTTCTACAAAGCACAAAGCAAGCAACATTCAGGCATCGAATAACCATCACATGAAACCACTCTACCATACCATTCCACTCGCTTTTTTCATGACTCGAAAGGCATCACCAAACTCAGGCAGTCCTTCCTCTCGTGGATCTCTAACTACTCTCTCAGTAGATTTCTCAATTGCTCGTCTAGGTATCTCTTCTAGATTACTCCTTGACTCAAGACTCTCTCTAAAAGACTCCTGCTAGGTGCTTCTACTTAATGCATACAGGGCAAATAGCAAATAATATCAATCAATAGCAACCACTAGGCTAAGGCATCAAGAATCATGTAATTCTAGCCCTAATTTCTGAAATACCTAGCCTATAATCTATCATACAACTCTAATATCTCATAAGTATCTCATAATACAAACAAATAATGGTATTTTGGGAAATCACCACTTGGGCTCTGGCTGATTGTAAACATTGCTCCATCTCATTTTCCATTTGAAACTATTACTCGTTTTAGAAAATCATTTCTTTTTACAAACTTTTCTCAATTCCTTAGTTTGAGTTCATACATAACCGAGAGTACATCAGAATCCCTCAAACCAAGGATCTATTACCAACTTGTAACACCGTAAATTTTCATACAAATTTTGTTTTATTTTATATTCACATAAATCACATCAACACAAATCACAAAATCCCCAAAATGTCAAATTATTAAAACACATGTTCTTATTTGTTTGAATAAAATCCAGGATCCTCATAAACATAACTCCATCTCGTGTGTACAATCATGTCGGCGCCTTCTTGTGATCATGAGAAGTACCTGAAACACATAACACATAACACGGTAAGCACGAATCTTAGTGAGTTCGATCCTCAAAATACCACACACGTCTCATTAGCCTCTCATGGCTACACTCAAATAAGACTATCCGGTCAATGTGTCTTAGTGGAACCCTCCGGTTCCACACCTCGAGTGGACCCTCTGGTCCTATCCCAATAATGCAAAATATAGTATACGATATAAATCACAAAATAGAATGCATGATATCACATACCTCGGTATATGCAAATACGATCAATATTTACACATATTACTATAACAACATAACTCACAAAGACAGTATGCATGATAACACATATCACATTATAAAAAAAAATACAACCTTTCGGTCAACAATGTACTAAGACCTTTCGGTCTACTATGAACTGTGACCCTCCGGTCAAAAATATACTAAGACCCTTCGGTCAATACTGTAAAGAAGACCCTCCGGTCATCAACAAGAATAAGACCCTCCGGTCACACACAAATTACCACACAGGTAAGTATAGTGAGAAGACTCACCTCGGATGGCGGACAGATCCTACAAATGTTGCTACTATAATCCGGACTCCGGCATCTAACACTGAGCCAAACCCATAATTAACCTCATTAGGATTTAAGACAACACCTTCACATATTAGGTCTAAATATGGTCCACCAACCCGGCCTATAAGTAACACAAGCCCATTAGGCCCACCAAGTCCTAATACCAAATGGGTCCACAAAGGCACACGAATGGCCCAACTATGGCCTAGTTTTCCAAATTGGGCCGAAACCATCATTCGGGCCTTACCCTAAATCCATCTACATATTCTAGTCCACATGATCATTCTTGGATGGCCTATCATCAAGGCCCAATAGAAAGTCCCAACTCGAGGCCCAAGAAAAGTTAGGGTTTTCACATGAAATGACATTTAGGGTTTGTTAGGAATAAATCTGAGATGACGAATGCGGAATATCAAGAATCAATCACCATCATATGCAAGTAATCTGATAAAGGTTTTTCATGTATATTGATTATGAGATGAACGTACAAAGAAAACCCTAATCTGATAAAAAGCTTACACCAAAAGTTAACATAATGATTATTTATAGGGAACAACAAATATATGCCATAAATATGAAATATGTGCCTAATATAAAACCAATGCGTTAGAAGAGCTCAATTAAGAGCTTCTACTGTAAAGGCATCGTAGGCAATCATAAAATGATTAACCCTAAAAAGGCTTCCCTAAATAACCAAATATGCCAAATCAGTTTTAATATCTCAAATACTCAACAATCCCCCACCCCCCCACCCCTAGATTTTGAAACGGATGAAGATCACGATTTCCAATCTTCTTGGCGTTTCTCCCCTAAATTGTGAGAATCATGGGCATATGGGGTCTTCAAAGCGAGAGAAATATAAATAATCTTCACAATACGAACTCCCCCTTGAAAAATCATCACTCCCCCTTGAATCTTCACCAAATACCATGGAGAGAATCCAGAAAGTTAACAAGAATCACCAATAATCTTCAAAACCTTTCAGATGAGATGAATAAATATCTTTGGAATAAACCCAATCTTCAAAAATTAAAACCGGAAAAATAACAAAACTTAATTTTGTATTTTTCGATTTTTAAATTTAGACAAAAGAATAGAATAAGAAGCAACAATTTAGAAGGGTTTTAAAAAGAATAAGACCAAAGAAAAGATTAGAAACGAAAATATTTTGGAAAGAATGGGATAAAATGGTAAAAATCCGAGAAATTTGAAAAGAATTTCGGATATGGGGTTAAATTCGTGAAGTTCTGAAAGTCAGGGGGCAAAATTTAAAAAAAGAAACCATTTTATTCATTGTAATGCTGAAATAAATAACATCTTTAAAGTGGGGCAGAAACGGTAAAGATTGTAAACATTTGGGGGCCGGAACTATCCAAGCGCTGATGGTGCAGGGACCAAGACTGTAACATTAGTCATCTTCTTCATTGGAACGGTTAAAGAATGCCTTTGACTTATAAAAGTCAAAATTAAATAATGAGAGCATATTTTGTTCTAATATTTTTTTTGAACGGCAGTTGGAATTAAAAACAAAGCAAAACTAGCCAGTGGCTAGGGGTACAAAAGTATACTACATATTTTGTTCCAATATCGTTCATATTTAAAGCAAATAGGAAACTAACTTCTCCGATCATGTTTCTGATAATGGTGAAATTGGCGTCTGGCAATTCCAGCTTCCATATCTACTGTATTGTGCAAATTTGAATGCGATTTGTATGATCCAGGTCGAAACCTACAGGTCCCTGTTGAGACGTGCGTAAATCCACCCAGATGAATAACGTGATCACAATGTTAGTTTCTGAACCCAAATACTCATGTAGTTTCGATCAATGAATTTCGATTTCAATTTTATGAATAGCATCGATTTTTGCTTCTGATTTTAGTTGCGACATCTAATTTCAAGTTCCAATCAACAGTACAATATTGTTACGATATCAATTGTGAAGCCTTGAAATTGCAATTTTGGATTTAGTTCGCTTTCTGAATGAAGCTTCAAGATCCGATTTTGGATCCAAAATAATACGAACTATGGTTTACGGTTAATGCTATTTCAAAATAGAGCTAAGAGCTATGAGTCTAACGATTACACATCGTTCCAAGTATGCGACTGATCTCCAAACGAAAGTGGCTTGTGCAAATTTGAATCCAAGAGCGAATCATAATCAACAAACAAAAGTGTAGTAAATAATCCAATTTTGACTTTCATTTTTGATTTGCAACTGTAAGCAATCGAGCCAAGAACAAGAACCTTTATTTTGTTTTTAATCTTTTCAGACTTTCGCCTCTTCACTTTCAACTAGACTTTCGCTCCAAACCAATCGTTCGTGAACCGAAAGCTCTCAGGTTCGCTGCAAATGTTCGCTTCACAGAGTAATAAGAGCGAATCTAACTTTCGCTTGTGATTATAAGGTTCGTGCCTTTGATTATACACCTAAAAAAAAACCTAAGCGAACGTTTGGTTCCATTGGCTTCTAGTTGAGACTTTCGCTTTATTGACTATGAGTTTCGCTTCATTAGATTCGCATTTAGTGAGGTTCCAGAACGAGCATACCTTTGCTTCTATGAGTTTCGCAACATTACTTTTGTTTTTCGCTTTTGTTTCTTTGACCCCGCTTCAAACGACGAACACAGTAAGTGATGGGTTTTAGCCATAAGAACTTTCCTATGTACGCATGCAAAACCCTAATGCTCGGATCTAGGCTTTCTAATTAAACATGCTTTGAATCCAAGACTTCTAATGACTATTTAGGAATAAGAACAATGATAAAACAGATCTAGAATCGCACCTTTGAATTCCTTGTTGATCTTGTTGTCTTGGAGCTTCTAGAGTCACAATTGTCACTCCTCTAATGGCTTACAAACACCAAATAGCAAGGAGGATGATTTGGGAGAGAGGAGAGGGGAGGAAATCGGACAAGGTTTCTATGCTTTAGATGAAGTGCCGATTTCCTTATGCCATAGGGTCAATTTATACTTGTAGACTCCTTAAGGGTTACAACCTAAACCCTAATTGGATAATCTTCTCTTAAGGCTATCCAAATCCATTCCTTAGATAACTCTTGGACAATTTGAAGCAATCCTTAGCTTCTAGAATCCGTCCAATCCATATCTATATGGATTTACAGTCTAAAGTTTAACTATCAAACAATTGACAATTTATACCCTCTTATTTAATTAATCTCTTTAAGTCACCAAATTAATTCCAATTAATTCTATGACTTGTATTAATCAAATAACAATATTATTAATCTTTATATTATTCTCATAATATATTAATAATATTTACTCTCTCTTAATAAATCATCCTATCAAGTGAAGGCAACCCAAAAGGACCATGCACAACCGGGTCAAATACTTGCCTAATATAGTTGCAGCCTTAGACACTATTCCAACAGTCTCCCACTTGGATAAGTCTAGTAACTATATGCACAAGTACAATTCGGTTTGCAATCGTAGCTCTCAAAGACGCTGTCAAACTCTGATCTAATCAATCTTGTCCTTCAGATAAGGGATCGTACAGTCCTCTGTTAGATATCATGCTGACAATTCTATGGAATGATTAGTCAAGCATTTAGGTTTCTCGATCTCTGATTTATTCGACATAGAACTTAATCAAGCACATCAATTCAGTTCTGACCGGGCCCAGCACATAAGTCAAATCAAATCATCGAGCGGCCGAGATATCAGTTTTACCTTCTTAGATAAAAGTTACAGATAAACTTCGACTTATATGCATTTACTTATTCATTAACCAACTATACACAACAATGCGTTTTATAACACCGAGTTACTGATGCATTTTCACATTATCAATGTACAATCAATTAACAAATAAAGAACCATATATCTAGGTTTTAAGACTATATGATATTATCGTCTTGTGATCACCCTTTTATATCATATTCCATAAGGTGATTCCAGCAAGCGCAGGTTTGTTCCAATGCTCAAAACTAGTTCATAAGCACTCATGAACGTTGCAGCAACCCTTTGCTATGTCTAACACCATTTAGACATTCTACACACCAATTCATGACAATCTTCATTCATATCTACTTCCAACATATGAACGATTGTGGAAAATTTGAACAATTCGATTATTCCTAATAAACTCAATTATTTTGGAAGTCAAAACATGCAAAGTGAAACAATAGCTAAACAATTAACATAAGATAGTAGCATTACTCATAAATAAAACTCCTTTATTTAATCATCAAATGTTAATTACATTTATCTATTATATGTTTCTAATACTATCTAATCTATGCTAATATCATCCTTCAGCCCAATACTCCTAGCATGATGCAAGTGCTTAACCCTACTCAGTCCCTTCGTAAGTGGATCTGCTGGGTTATCTTCTGATGATATCCTCTTCACTACGAGTTGTCCTTCTTCTACACGATGTCTAATGAAGTGATATTTTCTGTCGATATGTCTTGATCTACCATGATCCCTCGGTTCCTTAGTCAAGGCAACCGCTCCTTCGTTATCACAGAAAATCTCCATGGGCTCCTTTATGGCAGGTACAACTCCAAGATCACCGATGAAGTTCTTTAACCATATTGTCTCCTTCGACGCTTCGCTCGCTGCAATGTACTCTGATTCACAAGTTGAATCAGCTACGGTTTCCTGCTTGGAACTCTTCCATGTCACTGCTCCTCCATTCAGGGTAAAGACCCAGCCCGACTGCGAACGGTAGTTGTCCCTGTCGGTCTGAAAACTGGCGTCACTATACCCTCGCACCTTCAAGTCATCACTCCCTCCGAGGACTAAGAATCATTCATTCGTCCTCCGAAGGTACATAAGGATATTCTTCACCGCAATCCAATGTGCTCTGCCAGGATTCCCTTGATATCTGCTAACCATGCTCAAAGCAAAGGCTACATCATGGTGAGTACAAGTCATAGCGTACATGATTGAGCCAACTGCGGAAGCGTATGGTACTCGGCTCATTTCTGCTATCTCAGCTTCGGTACTCGGACTTTGAGTCTTTCTCAACTTGGTATTACTTTGTATCGGTAATTCTCCCTTCTTTGAGTTTTCCATACTAAAACGTTTTAGTACCTTCTCCAAGTAAGTGTTCTGACTAAGTCCAATTAGTCTCTTACTTCTTTCTCTTACTATCCTTATTCCCAAAATGTAAGAAGCCTCTCCGAGGTCCTTCATAGCGAAGCACTTCCCGAGCCAGGACTTAACATCTTGCAGAGTCGGGATGTCGTTTCCTATGAGTAATATGTCATCGACATATAGAACGAGGAAGCTAACTCTACTCCCACTGGCTTTGACATATACACATGATTCGTCTTCGCTTCGTACAAATCCAAACTCTTTGACTTTCTCATCGAAGCAAAGATTCCATCTGCGAGACGCTTGCTTAAGTCCATAAATGGACTTCTCAAGCTTACACACTCTATTCGGATGCTTTAGATCCACAAACCCCTCTGGCTGAGCCATGTAAACATCCTCAACCAACTTTCTGTTAAGGAAAGCGGTCTTGACATCCATTTGCCAAATCTCATAATCATGAAATGCAGCAATAGCTAGTATCACTCTAATAGATTTTATCTTGGCAACTGGTGATAAGGTCTCATCATAGTCAACTCTGGGAGTTTGAGTAAAGCCCTTCGCAACCAATCGCGCTTTATATGTGTGTACGTTTCCATCCACGTCGGTCTTCTTCTTGAAGATCCATTTGCACCCAACGGTCTTACGTCCGAGCACATAATCAACCAAATTCCAAACTTGGTTATCATACATGGATTGGATCTCGCTATCAGTTGCCTCTTTCCACTTTGGAGACTCCGGGCCTGCCATGGCTTCCTTATAGCTATTAGGTTCATCAAGATTTATTAGTGTACCATCACTAATATACGTGTCCCCTTCGGTAGTAATATGAAAACCATAAAACTGGGGATGAAATCTAACTCTATCGGAACGTCTAAGAGGTAAGGACTTGTCAATCGGTTAAGGATATGGGCGGCAGTCACTAAGGCATACCCCCAAAAAGAGATAGGTAGTGAAGCACGACTCATCATAGAGCGAACCATATCCAATAAGGTTCGATTACGCCTTTCTGCCACACCATTCAACTGCAGTGTCCTAGGAGTCGTCAGTTGTGAAACTATTCCACACTCCTTGAGATAATCGTGGAATTCGAGACTTATGTACTCTCCTCCTCGATCGGATCGAAGCATCTTGATTTTCCTACCCAATTGATTCTCCGCTTCATTCTTGAACTCTTTGAACTTTTCAAAGGTTTCTGACTTTTGCTTGATTAAATAGATATACCTATATCTACTATAATCATCGGTAAAAGTCACGTAGAAGCGGTTCCCATCCTTCGTGGTTGATCTAAACGGTCCACATACATCGGTATGTATTAGGTCAATTAGACCCTCACCCCTTTCACACATACTTGTTAAGGGTGACTTAGTCATCTTTCCAAGTAAACAAGACTCGCACGTGTCATCTTCCCTAAGGTCGAATGACTCCAACACTCCATCCTTTTGGTGTTAGGCTATGCGTTTCTTGTTGACATGTCCAAGATGACAATGCCACAAGGATGCTTTATCCATACTAGTGGAAGAATCAATATTCAAAACATCATTTCCTAAGTTATCAACAATCATAACAGTTTCATAAATTCCATTACATGGTATAGCCTCAAAGTAAAAGACACCATTTAGATAAGCCAAAATATAACCATTCTCATTATTAAAAGAAAATCTAAAACCTTGTCTAAACAAACCATGAAATGAAATGATGTTTCTAGCCATTTCTGGCGAATAGAAACAATTGTTCAAATCTAAACACAAACTATTCCTAAGCACTAAAGAATACACTCCAATCTTGGTCACAGGCGATGATCTTTTGTTCCCCATGATTAGATTGATTCTTCCTTGCTCCACATCCCTACTTCTTCTTAGTCCTTGCACATTAGAACAAATGTGGTAACCACAACCGGTATCAAGAACCCAAGAAATAGCATGATTAGAATCGTTAGATTTAATTGTGCATATGCCTGCGAAAGATGGCTTGATCTTTCCTTCCTTGATGGCTTGCAGGTACTCTGGGCAGCTTCTCTTCCAATGTCCTATCTTGTGGCAGTGGTGGCACTCTGCCTCCTTCGGGTTAGGGCAGGGCTTAGCGGGATCAACTTTGGTCCCACTAGAAGAGGCACCATCTTGGGCTTTAACCTTGCGATAGTTCTTAGACGAACGCTTCCTCTTCTTTCCCTTTCCTTGACCAATAGCCAAGACAAGAGCAGTGGTTGGATTGGGAGTTGGTGCAATAGACTTGTCTTTGAAGTTGCTCTCAGCGACCCTCAAGAGACCTTGGAGTTTGCTTAGGGTGACCTCCTCTTTGTTCATGTGGTAGGTCATCCTAAATTGATTGTACATCGGAGGCAAAGAGTGAAGCACCATGTCGATCGCCAAGTCTTCCCCAAAGTCAACATTTAACTTGTGAAGGCGGTCGACATACCTTTGCATCTTTTGTAGGTGCACGGTAAGAGATTCTCCATGACCCATCTTAGCGAAAATCATGTTAGTGAAAATCTCATAACGCTCTTGTCTCGTGTTTTGGTGGTATCTCTCCAATAAGTCTTGATGCATCTCGTACGGGTACATGTCCTCGTAGGACTTTTGGAATTCGGAGTTCATGGTGGCTATCATGATGCAATGTACCTTCGTTGCATCTCGCTCATGAGTTTCAAAAGCGGTGATTTCAGCCAGAGTAGCAATTTTAGGGTTTATCTTCTCGACCAATGGTGCGAATGTATCTTATCCATTCGCTAAAGTTCGTTCCATCGAAGGTGACCTTTTGGCAAAGGCTCATCAACGTGAAAGAACTAGCAGCAGCGTTGTTTGCGTTTGACATCTACAAATAGAAAGGGCAAAGATAGATTAGAATAAGAATCCCTAATTATCACCCAATAAGAAACAATAGGGCTAGGATTCGACAACAACATTTACATATTAGAAAAGGGATGTCGTAATCTAACATGCAAATAAATTGAAGGTAATTGAATGACGATTCACTAATTATCCACCACAAAACCTAACTATTAGTCCTAAATGTTTTGAGAATTCCTTGGTTCGGATGATATTCATTGAAACTATTCAATGGCAGGTTTAAATCTCGATATGCCCCTCTTGTTTGTGACTGGGATACCGAGGATCACAAAGCGGGTGTGAATTACCATGAAAATTCACATGGTGCCTTCATTGTAACAATCACCTATTCGATGTGCCGGTAAACCACACACGCTCCATCGAACTATGATAAACAATGAATCACCCTTTGCCACCTTTGCTTAGAACCAATTAGTGTGCCGGTAAACCACACACGCTCCACTAACTTCTTAGCAAGGGTGCAAAGTGTAATTTCATGGGATTGCATCAATTCACTTTTCCTAAAGTAACTAAGATTGGGAAATTTTAAAATATGTGTAGTTACTTTGTATTACTTATTATACTTTTAATGAGAGGATGAGGTTGCCCTATCCTACCCGTTCGCTAACCACCCTCCACCGATCAAGCAAGCGGTGGGTGTGAGTGTACACCCATTAAGCGCCATTTTATAGGCCGCAACCTTATACCCACCTTATAGATCAGCTTCGTGAATGGGGCCTACTAATGGTAAGACTAGCATTTAGTTATACATATATATATATATATATATATATATATATATATTATTCTTGTAATATTATATTAGTATAGGGTTGTATTTTAAACCTTTTAAAATCTAGGGTTTGAAATTTAAATTGTCTAAATTAAAACTTTTAATCAAAAAATATAAATTTCAAAACTTGAGGACAAGTTTCAAACATTTAAAACATGGAGGATCAAATAACAAATAATTTCAATTAACAATTAATTTCCTAATTATCTATATTTGATTTATTCAAGATTTCTTTCAAGATAATTACCAAAATAATCAAAATAATTAATTAATTATCATATAAGGAAATTAAATATTTTATTAGTTGATAAATATCTTTAATTAGATCAAGATTATAGTCATATATATCAAAAAATCGGATTAGGGTTGATCTAATATGTTTAAGGCAAGTTTCCATAAGATAATCATGAAGAAATCCCGAATCTGGCCATTCCTGACGCTTGGACTCGCCGAGTGCACAAACGGACTCGCCGAGTCAGGCCAACTCGCCGAGTCCACTTTAGAAGTCGCCGAGTCCATGACTCAGAAACACAAAAAACGAATTTTGCAGTTTAGTTTCAGACAATTAAGCAACAATTCAATGAAAACCAAGCTAGGCTCTGATACCACTGATGGGTTTTAGCCATAAGAACTTTCCTATGTACGCATGCAAAACCCTAATGCTCGGATCTAGGCTTTCTAATTAAACACGCTTTGAACCCAATACTTCTAATGACTATGTAGGAATAAGAACATTGATAAAACAGATCTAGAATCATACCTTTGAATTCCTTGTTGATCTTGTTGTCTTGGAGCTTCTAGAGCCACAATTGTCACTCCTCTAATGGCTTACAAACACCAAATAGCAAGGAGGATGATTTGGGAGAGAGGAGAGGGGAGGAAATCGGCCAGGGTTTCTATGCTTTAGATGAAGTGTCGATTTCCTTATGCTATAGGGTCTATTTATACTTGTAGACTCCTTAAGGGTTACAAACTAAACCCTAATTGGATAATCTTCTCTTAAGGCTATCCAAATCCATTCCTTAGATAACTCTTGGACGATTTGAAGCAATCCTTAGCTTCTAGAATCCGTCCAATCCATATCTATATGGATTTACAGTCTAAAGTTTAACTATCAAACAATTGACAATTTATACCCTCTTATTTAATTAATCTCTTTAAGTCACCAAATTAATTCCAATTAATTCTATGACTTATATTAATCAAATAACAATATTATTAATCTTTATATTATTCTCATAATATATTAATAATATTTACTCTCTCTTAATAAATCATCCTATCAAGTTTCTATGGTGAAGGCAACCCAAAAGGACCATGCACAACCGGGTCAAATACTTGCCTAATATAGTTGCAGCCTTAGACACTATTCCAATAGTAAGAAGATAGGATAAGATGGCCAAATGCCCGAAAAACACCCTTCACAGTTGGAAGAAATGGCAGATTATGCCCTTCATACCGAAAGTGACTTGTTGTTTATTTTAAGCGAATGTGATCCCCATTTCCAATAGTACCGAATTTGGCCCCTATCAAAAGTACATATGACAGCTTGCACCCACTGTTCACTGCAATATGTCAGAAAATTACCCCTTTTTCAGAAAAAGTCTCTTTTCACCCAACTTTTTCAACTTTTGTTATTTCCAACAATTAAAAAATCAATAAAATTGATTTCTTCAATGCACTTTCATATCTTTGACTAAATCTTCATAATATTTCACCATATTTTGTCCCTTTTTTGTTATTTATTTATTTATTTATTAATTTTTATTCATGGACAAAACATTTTATGGGACTTTTGGTATCCATTTAAGGTTCAACATTGAAGTTCGTTTCTTGCAAACCGATTTATTTGAATAATATCTATCATCATCTAAAAATAATACATACTTCTTAGTTGGAAAACAAAAATTTCCAAAAAATTCATTAAACCAACCAAATACTCTTTTCTCTCTTCTCTAACTTTTAACATATTCATCTAAACAAAAATGTTAATGGAATTTCCTTTGAATATTCTTGACTTCAGCTTTCTGAACCATTTCACATGCATTAGGTACTTGTACCTTGGGCATCCAAACTTTCTTCATTTTACTCTTGTTCTTTCTCTTCTTCTTCCTTTTCTTATTTCTAGGATTCAGAAATAAATTTCAAATCTGAACAACTTTTTCTTCTTTCTGAATCTGAACATTTGACGACGTTTCAACACAATCCTAGGAGTTTGATAGATATGAACATCTTGAATTATTGGCTTTCTGTAGGGAACCAATCCTTCAAAGACATCTTCAGAACACAATAAATCATCTGTTGTTGTTCCAATAGAAAAAAAAAATGTCTTTACTTTCATGACTTTCAAAGATTTTCTTTGAGATTCATCTTCAGAACAACTAGATTGGGAATGTATCTCCTTTGAAAAACATAAATCACTTGACTCCCCCTCAACTAGAACATCTAGAGTAACTTTTTCTTCAGAAACTTGAAGAACAACATGAACTTCTTCTTTTTCTTTTTCAGCCCATTTTATCTTCAACATCTGTTTATGTTCCCGATCTAAATGTTCATATATAATACGAAATTGTTCTACTATTTTCTCAATCTCTCTTAACTCATGGTGATTAACATATAAGTATATAGATATTTTCTTATCAACAAGAATATTATACAACTCAGGAATATCATTCAACCCAGATGGACCACTGATTTGAAACATGGTCACTTTGTTAACACCATAGATTGGTTTAGTAACCTTTAATCCATGTTCTAAAACGGAGTCAAACAATAGATTCGTTTTATCCATTAGATCTTCAACAAATGATAGAACTTGAAGAGAGAGAAAGTAGATCTCATAAGATTCTAGAGAGAGAAAAATAGATCTAAAAGGGTTTTTGGTGAGACAAAACAGATCTGAGATTGTTTTAAGAGAGATAAAATAGATCTGAACACGAAACTTCAAATAAACACGAAATTTTCTTCTAAATGTCTTCCAAAACACGATTCAAGAACAAATCAGATGAAATAATGAGTTGAAGAAAACAGATCTGAACAATATTTTTCAATAAAAATGAGGTATAGGCTTTTCCTTTTAAGAAAACTTACAAAACTTGAAGAACAAGGTGAGATTCAAGATAATATATCGCCATAAACAAGATCGATTCTTGCAAAAATCGCTAAGATCTAAAAGAACCCGCTCTGATACCACTTGTTAGGAATAAATCTGAGATGACGAATGCGGTATATCAAGAACAATCAATAATCAATCACGATCATATGCAAGTAATCTGATAACGGTTTTTCATGTATATTGATTATGAGATGAACGTACAGAGAATACCCTAATTTGATAAAGAGCTTACACCAAAAGCTAACCTAATGATTATTTATAGGCAACAATAAATATATGTCATAAATAGAAAATCTATACCTAATATAAAACCAATTCCTTAGAAGAGCCCGATGAAGAAATTCTACAATAAAGACATCATAGGGAATCATAAAATGATTAACCTTAAAAAGGCTTCCCTAAATAACCAAATATGCCAAATCAGTTTCAATATCTCAAATACTGAACAATCTCCCCGTAGATGTTGAAACGGATGAAGATCATGATTTCCGATCTTCTTAGCATTTCTCCCCATAAATTGTGAGAATCATCAACATATGGGGTCTTCAAAGCGAGAGAAATATAGATAATTGTGACATCCCCTAATTTCTCCGCCAGAAAAGACCAATTTAATTTTTGCTTTTTAAAATAAAACTAGAGAAATCTTTTTAAAAGATGTTGCAGAATTGATCCCCAAACAAAATATGATAAAAGGTTATCAAAACCCTTCATTAAGAAGGTATATATTTTCCATATATATATCAAAACCTCGGGATGTCATATTCCGATACAGATCAAAAGCATAAACAAGACATTATAAGCCTTTCAACAGTTATTTACAACTACTGGCGTATAATCCAAAAATCTCTCGTCGTCCTCCGACTATGCTCGGGGTCCACTACCTGTAACATAAAAAGCTGAGTGGGTCAGGCTTTGGAGCCTGGTGAGCATATAGGTTTTTCAACCCACAATAATAATAAACTTACTAAGTGCATCAATCAACAATAACCCTGATTAACCGTTCCCGTTATCCTCACTTTATGTCCCTAAACACTTGTCACAAGGGACCTAGCTTAAATAATATCATCGGGATGGACACTACTGCTAAGGGGTTTCCTCAACGATACATGTCCTAAAGGCAACCATGAGGGGGATGGAGTACAGCAAATGAACAATCTTACTTCATTAACAGCTACAGGTTGCGGACCTGCTAATGTTTCCCACTAGACTGTCTAGAAAGTTCGTGGTCGTCATCCAAACTCCGCTAGATGACTGGATCTCAAAACACATCGAGGCCTCTCATCAATTTTATTTTATCAAACATCACAATCTACCCATGTTCTACCCAACATATTTGTAGATAAAAATACTTATACAGTTTAAAACTTGTATAAAACATCAACACAAACAATCACCTCAAATAAACAATTAATATATTTACACACAGCACGTATTATAAGGTAAATACTTCATATCTATGTGTAAAATGAAAGTGACGATACACTCACATGATTTGATGATAATCGGGCAGCAATTCGGTTCCTAAAACGATCATTTCTTATAAAACCGGGAGTTTTATTGAGAAACCGGGCTTTACAAAAGTCGGGCTTCGAAACCGAAAAGATAAATTTTCCGGGCTTCTCGGGCGCTGCGTGGTGTATTCCAGGGCTTATAATCGATACCGGGGCTTTGGGGGATGTTAATATGAGGAAAATATCGGAAAAGGGGTTAAACGTGGCCAATTTCAAAAGTTACCCGGGAAGTCTCGCATGGCTGCTATTTATAGGGGAGGAGGACCGAAGGCTCAGATCCGAACCAAGGAGGGGATGGCACGCGTCTGCGAGGCTCGGACTAGGTGGCTGCTTCGGTGAGGCTTGGACTGGTCAACTGCGAGCTTCAGATTGGTCAGCAGCCTCGGTCCAATAGGAAGAGTCCATGTATGCGAAGGGGTGTCCGAGGGGTGTCTCTGGGGCATCTCATGCGAAGCTGTTGGCTTCTAAGTGGACCTCGGCTGCAGTCGAATCAGGAGGTGCCACGCATGGGTTCGGTCCACTCAGCAGCTGCCACGTGCGAGGGTGACGTGGCATGCGAAATTGCCCGGTTTTTCCCATTTTTTATTTATTTTTGTGCCAAACTTGCGAAAATCGTAACTTTCGCATACGAGCGCCGTTTTTGATGTTCTTTATATGCATGCGTAGCTAAAATTACACTCTACAACTTTCATTTAGACTTCGTCGGCTAATTTTGATTTTAATTTTTGTATTATTATTTTTTAAAGACCGGGACAGGAAATCCGTTAAAAATTCATAACATCTTCATCCGACGTCCGTTTTCGTCAGACTTTTTACCGTTGTGCTCCTAATGACGACACCTTCAATTCTCATTTAGGTTGTGTCGGCTAAAAATCGTTCGATCTAAAATTCGAGTGTTTAGCTGTCTACTGCTAAGCTGAAACTTCGAAAAATCATAACTTCCTCATACGAAGTCAGATTTGGGCGTTCTTTTTATCGAACTTCTCAGTTTAACGAATACTACGACTTTCGTTTAGATTACTAAGGCTAAAAAGTAGTTTATCGAAAACTCAATTTTTACGACATTCAGCACCGTGCTGGTTTTGTCGCGAAACATCGACAGGTCATAACTTCTTCGTTATAACTCGGATTTTGGTATTCTTTATATTCCCGAAATCCTTGTTTCGACCACTACAACTTTATATAAATATATCGGGCTTATCTCACACTTTAATTTTGACGCTTATTTTTATTCTTAATTAATTATGCCCTAATAATTAAGCATAAAACACATAATTTACATAATATTCACATAATTCCTTTTCATTTCTTCAGAATGAGTTACAAAGGTTAACCTAGACTATCAACTCAATATAAATGCCTAGGCTAGAAACACGAGTGTTACAATTCTCTCCCCCTTAGGATGATTCCGTCCACGGAATCACATATCACCAAACAACTGCAGGTAGCGACTCATCATGTCACTCTCCATTTCCCAAGTGAGATTTGTTCCATTCGTATGTTTCCTGCGCACAAGCACTAAATCGACCATCTTGGGTCGTAACTTTATAGTCTTACGATCAACGATTGCCTCAGGTTCTTCGATCAACCTCTTGTTTTCATCCAACCTTAACTCAGAAATTGGAATTATGTCGGGCATATCTCCCGTGAACTTTCTCAAGTAACACACATGAAAGGTGTTATGAATACCTTCAAGTTCTTCTGGTAACTCTAACTTGTAACCTTGATTCCAGATCCTCTGAAGAACTTTAAATGGTCCAATAAACCTTGGACTCAACTTCCCTCTTTTACCAAATCTTATAAGTGCCTTCCACGACGAGACTTTAAGTAAAACCGAATCTCCAACTTCAAAGGTTATCGGTTGTCTTTTCTTGTCAGCATAACTCTTTTGTTGATCTTGAGCAGCTAACATCCTTTCCCTTATCACTTTCGACACTATTCCCCATACAAAGCGTGATAAGGTGCGATCTTAATGCTTGAGTGGAAACTATTATTATAGGAGAATTCTACTAAAGGTAAGTGTTCATCCCAGTTACCTTGGAATTCTAGGGTACATGCTCTCAGCATATCCTCTAATGTTTGAATCGTTCGTTCGCTCTGACCATCAGTTTGCGGATGGTAAGTTGTACTCAAACACAACTTGGTACCCAATTCCTCTTGTAGACTACTCCAAAATCTCGAGGTAAAACGGCTATCACGATCGGAAACAATCGTTAACGGAAAACCGTGAAGCCTCACCATTTCCTTCACGTAAGAATTCGCAAGTTTATCCATAGACCACTTCTCTTTGGCTGCTATGAAATACGCACTCTTAGTGAAGCGATCAACGACCACCCAAATCATGTCGTGACCGTTCCTTGTTCTGGGCAGTTTAGTCACAAAATCCATGGTGATGTCTTCCCATTTACCCATGGGTACGGGTAAAGGTTCTAAACTCCCATATGGTTTCTGATGTTATGCCTTAACCCTAGCACAAATTACACACTCGGCCACATACTTAGCAACATCGAGCTTCATTGTCGGCCACCAATAATAGGGTTTTAAATCCCTATACATTTTTGTACTGCCGGGATGAATCGAGTACATGGTCTTGTGAGCTTCTTCCATCAGAAGATCTCTTACTCCGCCCGTCTTTGGTACCCAAATCCTATCTTCGAATACCTTCAACCCTTGGTTGTTTATACCGAACACTAACGTTTTGCCCAAACGTTCTTCCTTTCGGTCATTTTTCTCTAAAGCTTCCTCTTGAGCTTTCTTTATACTTTCCACAATTGTCGAGACAACTTCAATTCTCAACGCTCTTGGCCTTTTCTTTTCAAGGTTTACCTTCCGACTGAGAGCATCAGCAACCACATTTGCTTTACCAGGGTGGTAAGGTATCTCACAGTCGTAGTCCTTGAGTAACTCTAGCCAGCGTCGTTGCCTCATGTTCAATTCCTTCTGATTAAAGAGATATTGGAGACTCTTATGATCAGTGAAAAGTTTACACATTGTGCCATAAAGATAATGCCTCCATATCTTTAACGCAAATACTACCGCTTCCAACTCCAGATCATGATTGGGGTAGTTCTTTTCATGTTCCTTCAATTGCCTCGATGCATACGCGATCACTTTATCCCTTTGGGTCAGAACAAAACCTAACTCAACTCTGGATGCATCGCTATAAACTGCAAAGTCATCAACTCCTTCAGGCAATGAAAGAATCGGTGCTTCACACAATCTCATCGTCAACTTCTCAAAGGCTTCCTTATGCTTCTCATTCCAAGCATAAGTGGCTCCTTTGTGGGTCAACGTTGTTAATGGAGTAGCAAACTAAGAAAAGCCTTGGATAAACCTTCGGTAATATCAAGCTAATCCTAAAAAGCTTCGAATCTCCGTAGGACTTTTTGGTTGTTCCCACTTCATCACAGCTTCAATCTTTGCTGGGTCGACCATTATTCCTTCTTGGTTAACCACATGACCTAGAAATTAGACTTCTTGAATCCAAAATTCACATTTGGAGAACTTTGCATACAGCTTCTCCTTTTCAGGACTTCTAGCACTTCACGCAGATGCTTTTCATGCTCCTGCTTACTCTTCGAATAAATCAAGATGTCGTCTATGAATACTATCACAGATTTATCTAGGAATGGTTTACAAACCCTATTCATCAAATCCATGAAAGATGCAGGGGTATTGGTTAGTCCGAACGACATAACTAAAAATTCATAGTGTCCATATCTTGTTCTAAGCGCAGTCTTTTCGATATCCTGCTCTCTCACCTTTAGTTGATGGTATCCCGACCTAAGATCGATTTTCGAGAAATAGCTAGAACCCTGCAACTGGTCGAACAAGTCATCGATCCTTGGCAACGGGTACTTGTTCTTTATCGTCACTTTGTTCAGCTCTCTATAATCGATGCACATTCTCATGCTTCCGTCTTTCTTCTTTACAAATAACACAGGGCTCCCCAGGGTGATGAACTAGGTCGAATGAAACCTTTATCCAATAACTCCTGAAGTTGTGTCATAAGTTCTTTCATTTCGGTTGGCGCTAATTGATAGGGTGCTTTTGCTATCGGCGTCGTTCCTGGTAACAAGTCGATACGAAATTCTACATGTCGATCAGGGGGCAATCCAGGAAGTTCTTCTGGAAAGACTTCCGGATAATCACACACCACCGAAATATTCTGCACCTCCTTCTTTTCCATCTTAGCATCGATCACGAACGCTAGATATGATGTACATCCCTTGGCCAAACACTTTTTGGCTTTCATTAAAGAAATGATTGCAGTATTTACTCTGCGTTTGTCTCCATACACCATAAACGAATCTTTTCGTGGTGGGTTTACTTTTACTATCTTCTTTCTACATAATATTTCTGCATCGTTGGCGCTAAGCCAATCCATTCCTAAAACTATGTCGAATCCATTTAACTCGACAGGCAATAATTCCTCGTGGAACTTATTCCCATCCAAGTCAATGAGGATGTTTTTCATACGATGGCTAACAGGTACAAACTTGCCACTAGCACTCTCGACTAATAAGGCATTAACTAGGCTATCTACAGGCAAAGCTAGCTTTCTACCAAATTCATGCGATATAAAGAAGTAATTGGCTCCAGAATCAAACAAAATTTGGGCAGGCAATTCGTTTACGAGAAAGGTACCTGAAGTGACATCGACATCTTCTTTTGCAGCTTCAAGTGTCATCTGAAAGGCTCTTGCCTTCGGCTTTGGTGGTAGATTGGGCTTTGCGGCATCCTTCCTTTTTGGACAGTTTTTAAGAACGTGCCCTACTTCATGGCACTCAAAACATACCCTCTTGTCGGACGGACACACGTTGGCATAATGCCCAGGCTTTCCACATTTGAAGCAAGTTACCTCCTCACTACATCTCCCAGAGTGCTTTTTCTTCCACTTCTCACACCATTTCACTTCACCTCCTCCTCCTCCAAACTTCTTGGACTTAGAAAATTTGCTTTTCTTGTTGGAACACGAAGTTCCTTCAAATTTTCTCTTTTCACCAACTTCTGCCCTCTCCAGAACCTTCTCTTTGATATGAACCTCAACATTCTAAGCAGCCTAGATGGCGGCTTTCAAAGTGGTTGCTTACTTAACCATCGGACCAAAGTCCACTGGTAATCCGAGGGCAAACTTTTTGACCTTAGAGAGTTCAGTTGGATCTAGATGAGGAACTACCTTCATCTTCTCCATAAAACTAGCAGCGTATTTAGTAACGCTCATCTTTCCTTTCTTTAAATTCTGGAACTCATTGTTGATTTCCAGAAGATCCTGCTCAGAGCAGTACTGCAATTTCAGTTGTACCACAAATTCTTCCCAAGACATCTTACTAGCTTCACCCTTGGGCATCGAATCAGCTAGTAGCTTCCACCAGCTCAACACACTAGACTTTAACAGAGGGATTGCAAGTGCGGTCTTTTGTTTGTTGCTGCACTTGCAACTTTCAAACATCGTCTCCATTTCGGAGATCCAATTCATGACTTCCACCAGTGTCGGACTTCCAGATAGACACGGCGGTTTAGATGCCATGAAATCTTTGTATTTGCATCCGCGTCCATCAACTCCTCCATCTTGGTTGTTTTGTCTAACTATCGGTGGGTTGGCTTTACCAAGAGTCCCACTGTAGTTCCCTCGTACTGATTGCCCTTCATTCAATACGGGCTGTTCAACAGGCATGGTAGTCTCTTCCCTATGTTGTTGTAGTAATCGCCTTGTCTCTTCCATTTGGCGATCTAACATCATCTGCATCATTGCTTGTACCCCAGCCATCGTCATTGGCTCAGGTGCAGCTCCTACAATAGGTACTTGCTCAACTACTTGAGGTTGAGGCTGTTGATCCCTGTTTCCGTTTACAATTGCAGCTCCACTACGAGTTCTGGCCATTACAATCTATATAACGAATAAGGCGAATTTAGTTCTTTATCCTTGTTAGACATGTCAATTCCCTTATCACTCCGAAACGTTTACATGTTAATTCTAATCTCGTAATCATACGCTTAGAATCCTACACACATAAGGTTTCCTGATCCGGTCGGCAACAGACCATAGATCCGAACAAATAATGGCACACATGGCAAACACATAGCATTTAGCACATAAGGGCATTTTAGGCATCTTCCCTAAAATAAAATAGTGCTTGTGTCTAAAATATGGTAGACACTCATCTCACAATCACCACTTAGCATTCTAAGTTCAAGTCTAGAAATTCTACAATTTCTTAGTTCGCTTAAACTAATGCTCTGATACCAACAGTGACATCCCCTAATTTCTCGGCCAGAAAAGACCGATTTAATTTATGCTTTTTAAAATAAAATTATAGAAATCTTTTTATAAGATGTTGCGGAATTGATCCCCAAAACAAAATATGATAAAAGTTTATCAAAACCCTTCATTAAGAAGGTATATATTTTCCATATATATATCAAAACCTCGGGATGTCATATTCCGATACAGATCAAAAGCATAAACAAGACATTATAAGCCTTTCAACAGTTATTTACAACTACTGGCGTATAATCCAAAAATCTCTCGTCGTCCTCCGACTATGCTCGGGGTCCACTACCTGTAACATAAAAAGCTGAGTGGGTCAGGCTTTGGAGCCTGGTGAGCATATAGGGTTTTCAACCCACAATAATAATAAACTTACTAAGTTCATCAATCAACAATAACCCTGATTAACCGTTCCCGTTATCCTCACTTTATGTCCCTAAACACTTGTCACAAGGGACCTAGCTTAAATAATATCATCGGGATGGACACTACTGCTAAGGGGTTTCCTCAGCCATACATGTCCTAAAGGCAACCATGAGGGGGATGGAGTACAGCAAATGAACACTCTTACTTCATTAACACCTACAGGTTGCGGACCTGCTAATGTTTCCCACTGGACTGTCTAGAAAGTTCGTGGTCGTCATCCAAACTCGGCTAGATGACTGGATCTCAAAACACATCGAGGCCTCTCATCAATTTTATTTTATCAAACATCACAATCTACCCATGTTCTACCCAACATATTTGTAGATAAAAATACTTATACAGTTTAAAACTTGTATAAAACATCAACACAAACAATCACCTCAAATAAACAATTAATATATTTACACATAGCACGTATTATAAGGTAAATACTTCATATCTATGTGTAAAATGAAAGTGACTATACACTCACATGATTTGATGATAATCGGGCAGCAATTCGGTTCCTAAAACGATCATTTCTTATAAAACCGGGAGTTTTATTGAGAAACCGGGCTTTACAAAAGTCGGGCTTCGAAACCGAAAAGATAAATTTTCCGGGCTTCTCGGGCGCTGCGTGGTGTATTCCAGGGCTTATAATCGATACCGGGGCTTTGGGGGATGTTAATATGAAGAAAATATCGGAAAAGGGGTTAAACGTGGCCAATTTCAAAAGTTACCCGGGAAGTCTCGCATGGCTGCTATTTATAGGGGAGGAGGACCGAAGGCTCAGATCCGAACCAAGGAGGGGATGGCACGCGTCTGCGAGGCTCGGACTAGGTGGCTGCTTCGGTGAGGCTTGGACTGGTCAACTGCGAGCTTTAGATTGGTCAGCAGCCTCGGTCCAATAGGAAGAGTCCATGTATGCGAAGGGGTGTCCGAGGGGTGTCTCTGGGGCATCTCATGCGAAGCTGTTGGCTTCTAAGTGGACCTCGGCTGCAGTCGAATCAGGAGGTGCCACGCATGGGTTCGGTCCACTCAGCAGCTGCCACGTGCGAGGGTGACGTGGCATGCGAAATTGCCCGGTTTTTCCCATTTTTTATTTATTTTTGTGCCAAACTTGCGAAAATCGTAACTTTCGCATACGAGCGCCGTTTTTGATGTTCTTTATATGCATGCGTAGCTAAAATTACACTCTACAACTTTCATTTAGACTTCGTCAGCTAATTTTGATTTTAATTTTTGTATTATTATTTTTTAAAGACCGGGACAGGAAATCCGTTAAAAATTCATAACATCTTCATCCGACGTCCGTTTTCGTCATACTTTTTACCGTTGTGCTCCTAATGACGACACCTTCAATTCTCATTTAGGTTGTGTCGGCTAAAAATCGTTCGATCTAAAATTCGAGTGTTTAGCTGTCTACTGCTAAGCTGAAACTTCGAAAAATCATAACTTCCTCATACGAAGTCAGATTTGGGCGTTCTTTTTATCGAACTTCTCAGTTTAACGAATACTACGACTTTCGTTTAGATTACTAAGGCTAAAAAGTAGTTTATCGAAAACTCAATTTTTACGACATTCAGCACCGTGCTGGTTTTGTCGCGAAACATCGACAGGTCATAACTTCTTCGTTATAACTCGGATTTTGGTATTCTTTATATTCCCGAAATCCTTGTTTCGACCACTACAACTTTATGTAAATATATCGGGCTTATCTCACACTTTAATTTTGACGCTTATTTTTATTCTTAATTAATTATGCCCTAATAATTAAGCATAAAACACATAATTTACATAATATGCACATAATTCCTTTTCATTTCTTCAGAATGAGTTACAAAGGTTAACCTAGACTATCAACTCAATATAAATGCCTAGGCTAGAAACACGAGTGTTACAATTCTCTCCCCCTTAGGATGATTCCGTCCACGGAATCACATATCACCAAACAACTGCAGGTAGCGACTCATCATGTCACTCTCCATTTCCCAAGTGAGATTTGTTCCATTCGTATGTTTCCTGCGCACAAGCACTAAATCGACCATCTTGGGTCGTAACTTTATAGTCTTACGATCAACGATTGCCTCAGGTTCTTCGATCAACCTCTTGTTTTCATCCAACCTTAACTCAGAAATTGGAATTATGTCGGGCATATCTCCCGTGAACTTTCTCAAGTAACACACATGAAAGGTGTTATGAATACCTTCAAGTTCTTCCGGTAACTCTAACTTGTAACCTTGATTCCAGATCCTCTGAAGAACTTTAAATGGTCCAATAAACCTTGGACTCAACTTCCCTCTTTTACCAAATCTTATAAGTGCCTTCCACGACGAGACTTTAAGTAAAACCGAATCTCCAACTTCAAAGGTTATCGGTTGTCTTTTCTTGTCAGCATAACTCTTTTGTTGATCTTGAGCAGCTAACATCCTTTCCCTTATCACTTTCGACACTATTCCCCATACAAAGCATGATAAGGTGCGATCTTAATGCTTGAGTGGAAACTATTATTATAGGAGAATTCTACTAAAGGTAAGTGTTCATCCCAGTTACCTTGGAATTCTAGGGTACATGCTCTCAGCATATCCTCTAATGTTTGAATCGTTCGTTCGCTCTGACCATCAGTTTGCGGATGGTAAGTTGTACTCAAACACAACTTGGTACCCAATTCCTCTTGTAGACTCCTCCAAAATCTCGAGGTAAAACGGCTATCATGATCGGAAACAATCGTTAACGAAACACCGTGAAGCCTCACAATTTCCTTCACGTAAGAATTCGCAAGTTTATCGATAGACCACTTCTCTTTGGCTGCTATGAAATACGCACTCTTAGTGAAGCGATCAACGACCACCCCAATCATGTCGTGACCGTTCCTTGTTATGGGCAGTTTAGTCACAAAATCCATGGTGATGTCTTCCCATTTACCCATGGGTACGGGTAAAGGTTCTAAACTCCCATATGGTTTCTGATGTTATGCCTTAACCCTAGCACAAATTACACACTCGGCCACATACTTAGCAACATCGAGCTTCATCGTCGGCCACCAATAATAGGGTTTTAAATCCCTATACATTTTTGTACTGCCGGGATGAATCGAGTACATGGTCTTGTGAGCTTCTTCCATCAGAAGATCTCTTACTCTGCCCGTCTTAGGTACCCAAATCCTATCTTGGAATACCTTCAACCCTTGGTTGTTTATACCAAACACTAACGTTTTTCCCAAACGTTCTTCCTTTCAGTCATTTTTCTCTAAAGCTTCCTCTTGAGCTTTCTTTATACTTTCCACAATTGTCGAGACAACTTCAATTCTCAACGCTCTTGGCCTTTTGTTTTCAAGGTTTACCTTCCGACTGAGAGCATCAGCAACCACATTTGCTTTACCAGGGTGGTAAGGTATCTCACAGTCGTAGTCCTTGAGTAACTCTAGCCAGCGTCGTTGCCTCATGTTCAATTCCTTCTGATTAAAGAGATATTGGAGACTCTTATGATCAGTGAAAAGTTTACACATTGTGCCATAAAGATAATGCCTCCATATCTTTAACGCAAATACTACCGCTGCCAACTCCAGATCATGATTGGGGTAGTTCTTTTCATGTTCCTTCAATTGCCTCGATGCATACGCGATCACTTTATCCCTTTGGGTCAGAACAAAACCTAACTCAACTCCGGATGCATCGCTATAAACTGCAAAGTCATCAACTCCTTCAGGCAATGAAAGAATCGGTGCTTCACACAATCTCATCTTCAACTTCTCAAAGGCTTCCTTATGCTTCTCATTCCAAGCATAAGTGGCTCCTTTGTGGGTCAACGTTGTTAATGGAGTAGCAAACTAAGAAAAGCCTTGGATAAACCTTCGGTAATATCAAGGTAATCCTAAAAAGCTTCGAATCTCCGTAGGACTTTTTGGTTGTTCCCACTTCATCACAGCTTCAATCTTTGCTGGGTCGACCATTATTCCTTCTTGGTTAACCACATGACCTAGAAATTAGACTTCTTGAATCCAAAATTCACATTTGGAGAACTTTGCATACAGCTTCTCCTTTTCAGGACTTCTAGCACTTCACGCAGATGCTTTTCATGCTCCTGCTTACTCTTCGAATAAATCAAGATGTCGTCTATGAATACTATCACAGATTTATCTAGGAATGGTTTACAAACCCTATTCATCAAATCCATGAAAGATGCTGGGGTATTGGTTAGTCCGAACGACATAACTAAAAATTCATAGTGTCCATATCTTGTTCTAAGCGCAGTCTTTTCGATATCCTGCTCTCTCACCTTTAGTTGATGGTATCCCGACCTAAGATCGATCTTCGAGAAATAGCTAGAACCCTGCAACTGGTCGAACAAGTCATCAATCCTTGGCAACGGGTACTTGTTCTTTATCGTCACTTTGTTCAGCTCTCTGTAATCGATGCACATTCTCATGCTTCCGTCTTTCTTCTTTACAAATAACACAGGGGCTCCCCAGGGTGATGAACTAGGTCGAATGAAACCTTTATCCAATAACTCCTGAAGTTGTGTCATAAGTTCTTTCATTTCGGTTGGCGCTAATTGATAAGGTGCTTTTGCTATCGGCGTCGTTCCTGGTAACAAGTCGATACGAAATTCTACATGTCGATCAGGGGGCAATCCAGGAAGATCTTCGGGAAAAACTTCTGGATAATCACACACCACCGGAATATTCTGCACCTCCTTCTTTTCCATCTTAGCATCGATCACGAACGCTAGATATGATGTACATCCCTTGGCCAAACACTTTTTGGCTTTCATTAAAGAAATGATTGCAGTGTTTACTCTGCGTTTGTCTCCATACACCATAAACGAATCTTTCCCTGGCGGGTTTACTTTTACTATCTTCTTTCTACATAATATTTCTGCATCGTTGGCGCTAAGCCAATCCATTCCTAAAACTATGTCAAATCCATTTAACTCGACAGGCAATAATTCCTCGTGGAACTTATTCCCATCCAAGTCAATGAGGATGTTTTTCATACGATGGATAATAGGTACAAACTTACCACTAGCAATCTCGACTAATAAGGCATTAACTAGCCTATCTACAGGCAAATCTAGCTTTCTACCAAATTCATGTGATATAAAGAAGTAATTGGCTCCAGAATCAAACAAAATTTGGGCAGGCAATTCGTTTACGAGAATGGTACCTAAAGTGACATCGACTTCTTCTTTTGCAGCTTCAAGTGTCATCTGAAAGGCTCTTGCCTTCGGCTTTGGTGGTAGATTGGGCTTTGCGGCATCCTTCCTTTTTGGACAGTTTTTAACAACGTGCCCTACTTCATGGAAATCAAAACATACCCTCTTGTCGGACGGACACACGTTGGCATAATGCCCAGTCTATCCACATTTGAAGCAAGTCACCTCCTCACTACATCTCCCAGAGTGCTTTTTCTTGCACTTCTCACACCATTCCACTTCACCTCCTCCTCCTCCAAACTTCTTGGACTTAGAAAATTTGCTTTTCTTGTTGGAACATGAAGTTCCTTCAAATTTTCTCTTTTCACCAACTTCTGCCCTCTCCAGACCCTTCTCTTTGATATGAACCTCAACATTCTTAGCAGCCTAGATGGCGGCTTTCAAAGTGGTTGCTTACTTAACCATCGGACCAAAGTCCACTGGTAATCCGAGGGCAAACTTTTTGACCTTAGAGAGTTCAGTTGGAACTAGATGAGGAACTACCTTCATCTTTTCCATAAAACTAGCAGCGTATTTAGCAACGCTCATCTTTCCTTTCTTTAGATTCTGGAACTCATTGTTGATTTCCAGAAGATCCTGCTTAGAGCAGTACTGCAATTTCAGTTGTACCACAAATTCTTCCCAAGACATCTTACTAGCTTCACCCTTGGGCATCAAATCAGCTAGTAACTTCCACCAGCTCAACACACTAGACTTTAACAGAGGGATTGCAAGTGCGGTCTTTTGTTTGTTGCTGCACTTGCAACTTTCAAACATCGTCTCCATTTCGGAGATCCAATTCATGACTTCCACCAGTGTCGGACTTCCAGATAGACACGGCGGTTTAGATGCCATGAAATCTTTGTATTTGCATCCGCGTCCATCAACTCCTCCATCTTGGTTGTTTTGTCTAACTATCGGTGGGTTGGCTTTACCAAGAGTCCCACTGTAGTTCCCTCGTACTGATTGCCCTTCATTCAATACGGGCTGTTCAACAGGCATGGTAGTCTCTTCCCTATGTTGTTGTAGTAATCGCCTTGTCTCCTCCATTTGGCGATCTAACATCATCTGCATCATTGCTTGTACCCCAGCCATTGTCATTGGCTCAGGTGCAGCTCCTACAATAGGTACTTGCTCAACTACTTGAGGTTGAGGCTGTTGATCCCTGTTTCCATTTACATTTGCAGCTCCACTACGAGTTCTGGCCATTACAATCTATATAACGAATAAGGAGAATTTAGTTATTTATCCTTGTTAGACATGTCAATTCCCTTATCACTCCGAAACGTTTACATGTTAGTTCTAATCTCGTAATCATACGCTTAGAATCCTACACACATAAGGTTTCCTGATCCGATCGGCAACAGACCATAGATCCGAACAAATAATGGCACACATGGCAAACACATAGCATTTAGCACATAAGGGCATTTTAGGCATCTTCCCTAAAATAAAATAGTGCTTGTGTCTAAAATATGGTAGACACTCATCTCACAATCACCACTTAGCATTCTAAGTTCAAGTCTAGAAATTCTACAATTTCTTAGTTCGCTTAAACTAACGCTCTGATACCAACTGTGACATCCCCTAATTTCTTGGCCATAAAAGACCGATTTAATTTATGCTTTTTAAAATAAAATCAGAGAAATATTTTTAAAAGATGTTGCGGAATCGGTCCCCAAACAAAATATGATAAAAGTTTATCAAAACCCTTCATTAAGAAGGTGTATGTTTTCAATATATATATCAAAACCTCGGGATGTCATGCTCCGATACAGATCAAAAGCATAAACAAGAAATTATAAGCCTTTCAACAGTTATTTACAACTACTGGCCTATAATCCAAAAATCTCTCGCCGTCCTCCGACTATGCTCGGGGTCCACTACCTGTAACATAAAAAGCTGAGTGGGTCAGGCTTGGGAGCCTGGTGAGTATATAGGGTTTTCAACCCATAATAATAATAAACTTACTAAGTTCATCAATCAACAATAACCCTGATTACCCGTTTCCGTTATCCTCACTTTATGTCCCTAAACACTTGTCACAAAGGACCTAGCTTAAAGAATATAATCGGGATGGACACTACTGCTAAGGGGTTTCCTCAGCCATACATGTCCTAAAGGCAACCATGAGGGGTATGGAGTACAACGAATGAACACTCTCATTTGATTAACACCTACAGGTTGCGGACCTGCTAATGTTTCCCACTGGACTGTCTAGAAAGTCCGTGGTCGTCATCCAAACTCCGCTAGATGACTGGATCTCAAAACACATCGAGGCCTCTCATCAATTTTATTTTATCAAACATCACAATCTACCCATATTCGACCCAACATATTTGTAGATAAAAATACTATACAGTTTAAAACTTGTATAAAACATCAACACAATAATCACCTCAAATAAACAATTAATATATTTACACATAGCACGTATTATAAGTTAAATACTTCATATTTATGTGTAAAATGAAAGTGACTATACACTCACATGATTTGATGATAATCGGGCAGCAATTCGTTTCCTAAAACGATCGTTTTTAATAAAACCGGGAGTTTTATTGAGAAACCGGGCTTTGCAAAAGTCGGGCTTTGAAATCGAAAAGATAAATTTTCTGGGCTTCTCGGGCACTTCGTGGCGTATTCCGGGGCTTATAATCGATACCGGGGCTTTGGGGGATGTTAATATGAAGAAAATATGGGAAAAGGGGTTAAAAGTGGCCAATTTCAAAAGTTACCCGGGAAGTCTCGCATGGCTGCTATTTATAGGGGAGGAGGACTGAATGCTCAGAGCCGAACCGAGGAGGGGATGACACGCGTCTGCGAGGCTCGGACCAGGTGGCTGCTTCGGCGAGGCTCGGACTGGTCAGCTGCGAGCTTCAGATTGGTCAGCAGCCTCGGTCCAATGGGAAGAGTCCACGTATGCGAAGGGGTGTCCGAGGGGTGTCTCTGGGGCATCTCATGCAAAGCTGTTGGCTTCTAAGTGGACCTCGGCTGCGGTCCAATCAGGAGGTGCCACGCATGGGTTCGGTCCACTCAGCAGCTGCCACGTGCGAGGGTGACGTGGCATGCGAAATTACTCGGTTTTTCCCAATTTTTCTTTATTTTTGTTCCAAACTTGCGAAAATCATAACTTTCGCATACGAGCTCCATTTTTGACGTTCTTTATATGCACGCGTAGCTAAAATTACACTCTACAACTTTCGTTTAGACTTCATCGGCTAATTTTGAATTTAATTTTTATATTATTATTTTTTACAGACCGGGACAAGAAATCCGTTAAAAATTCATAACTTCTTCATCCGACGTCCGTTTTCGTCAGACTTTTTACCATTGTGCTCCTAATGACAAGAACTTCAATTCTCCTTTAGGTTGTGTCGGCTAAAAATCACTCGATCTAAAATTCGAGTTTTTAGCTATCTACTGCTAAGCTGAAACTTCGAAAAATCATAACTTCCTCATACGAAGTCAGATTTGGGCGTTCTTTTTATCGAACTTCTCAGTTTAACGAATACTAAGACTTTCGTTTAGATTACTAAGGATAAAAAGTAGTTTATCAAAAACTCACTTTTTACGACATTCAGCACCGTGCCGGTTTTGTCGCGAAACTTCGACAGGTCATAACTTCTTCGTTATAACTCGGATTTTGGTATATTTTATATCCCCGAAATCCTTGTTTCGACCACTACAACTTTATGTAAAGATATCGGGCTTATCTCACACTTTAATTTTGATGCTTATTTTTATTCTTAATTAATTAAGCCCTAATAATTAAGCATAAAACACATAATTCACATAATATTCACATAATTCCTTTTCATTTCTTCAAAATGAGTTACAAAGGTTAACCTAGACTATCAACTCAATATAAATGCGTAGGCTAGAAACACGAGTGTTAAAATAATCTTCCTAATATGAACTCCCCCTTGAATAATTATCACTCCCCCTTGAATCTTCAACAAATACCATAGAGAGAATCCGGAAAGTTAACAAGGATCACCAACAATCTTCAAAACCCGTCAGATGAGATGAAATAAATCCCTTTGGAATAAACATAATCTTCAAAAATTAAAACCGGAAAAATAAGAAAAATTAATTTTGTATTTTTTTTATTTTTAAATTTAAACAAAAGAATAGAATAAGAAGCAATAATTTAGAAGGGTTTTAAAAAGAATAAGGCCAAAGAAAAGATTAGAAACGAAAATATTTTGGAAAGAATGCGATAAAATGGTAAAAATTCGAGAAATTTGAAAAGAATTCTGGATATGGGGTTAAGTTTGTGAAGTTCTGAAAGTCAGGGGGCAAAATTTGAAAAAAAAAACCCATTTTATTCAATTTAATGCTGAAATAAATAACATCTTCAAAGTGGGACAGAAACGGTAAAGATTGTAAACATTTGGTGACTGGAACTATCCAAGCGCTGAAGGTGCAGGGACCAGGACTGTAACATCAGTCATCTTCTTCACTGGAACGTGTAAATAACGCCTTTGACTTATAAAAGTCAAAATTAGAGAATGAGAGCATATTTTGTTCCAATATCATTCATATTTCAAGCAAATCGGAAACTACTTCCTCCGATCATGTTTCTGATAATGATGAAATTGATGTCTGACAATTCCAGCTTCCATCTCTACTGTATTGTGCAAATCCGAATGCGATTTGTATGATCCATGTCGAAACCTACAGGTTCCTGTTGAGACGTGCGTAAATCCACCCAGATGAATAATGTGATCACAATGTTAGTTTCTAAACGCAAATACTCATGTAGTTTCGATCAATGAATTTCGATTTCAATTTTATGAATAGCTCCGATTTTTGCTTCTGATTTTAGTTGCGACTTCCAATTTCAAGTTCCAATCAACAGTACAATATTGTTACGATATCAATTGTGAAGCCTTGAAATTCTGATTTTGGATTTAGTTCGCTTTCTGAATGAAGCTTCAAGATCCGATTTTGGATCCAAAATAATACGAACTATGGTTTACGGTTAATGCTATTTCAAAATAGAGCTAAGAGCTGTGAGTCTAACGATTACACATCGTTCCAAGTATGCGACTGATCTCCAAATGAAAGTGGCTTGTGCAAATTTGAATCCAAGAGCGAATCATAATCAACAAACGAAAGTGTAGTACATAATCCAATTTTGACTTTCATTTTTGATTTGCAACTATAAGCAATCGAGCCTAGAACAAGAACCTTTATTTTGTTTTTGATTTTTTCAGAGTTTCGCCTCTTCACTTTCAACTAGACTTTCGCTCCAAACCAATCGTTCGTAAACCGAAGGCTCTCAGGTTCGCTGCAAATGTTCGCTTCACAGAGTAATAAAAGCGAATCTAACTTTCGCTTGTGATTATAAGGTTCGTTCCTTTGATTATACGCCCAAAAAACGAACCCAACCGAAGGTTCGGTTCCATTGGCTTCCAGTTGAGACTTTCGCTTCATTGACTATGAGTTTCGCTTCATTAGTTTCGCATTTGGTGAGCTTCCAGAACGAGCGTACCTTCGCTTCTATGAGTTTCGCAGCATTACTTTTGTTTTTCGCTTTTGGTTCTTTGACCCTGCTTCAAACGACGAACACAGTAAGAAGATAGGATAAGATGGCCAAATGCCAGAAAACACCCTTCACAGTTGGAAGAAATGGCAGATTATGCCCTTCATACCGAAAGTGACTCGTTGTTTATTTTTAGCGAATGTGATCCCCATTTCCAATAGTACCGAATCTCGCCCCTATCAAAAGTACATATGACAGCTTGCACCCACTGTTCACTGCAATATGTCAGAAAATTACCCCTTTTTCAGAAAAAGTCTCTTTTCACCCAACTTTTTCAACTTTTGTTATTTCCAACAATTAAAAAATCAATAAAATTGATTTCTTCAATGCACTTTCATATCTTTGACTAAATCTTCATAATATTTCACCATATTTTGTCCCTTTTTTGTTATTTATTTATTTATTTATTTATTTATTTATTTTTATTCAAGGACAAAACATTTTATGGGACTTTTGGTACCCATTTAAGGTTCAACATTGAAGTTCGTTTCTTGCAAACCGATTTATTTGAATAATATCTATCATCATCTGAAAATAATACCTACTTTTTAGTTGGAAAACAAAAATTTCCAAAAAATTCATTAAACCAACCAAATACTCTTTTCTCTCTTCTCTAACTTTTAACATATTCATCTAAACAAAAATGTTAATGGAATTTCCTTTGAATATTCTTGACTTCAGCTTTGTGAACCTTTTCGCATGCATTAGGTACTTGTACCTTGGACATCCAAACTTTCTTCATTTTACTCTTGTTCTTTCTCTTCTTCTTCCTTTTCTTATTTCTAGGCTTCAGATATAAATTTCAAATCTGAACAACCTTTTCTTCTTTCTGAATCTGAACATTTGATGAAGTTTCAACACAATCCTAGGAGTTTGATAGATATGAACATCTTGAATTATTGGCTTTCTGTAGGGAACCAATCCTTCAAAGACATCTTCAGAACATAATAAATCATCTGTTGTTGTTCCAATAGAAGAAAATGTCTTTACTTTCATGACTTTCAAAGATTTTCTTTGAGATCCGTCTTCAGAACAACTAGACTAGGAATGTATCTCCTTTGAAAAACATGAATCTCATGACTCCCCTTCAAGTAGAACATCTAGAGTCACTTTTTCTTCAGAAACTTGAAGAACAACATGGACTTTTTCTTTTTCTTTTTCAGCCCTTTTTATCTTTAACATCTGTTTATGTTCCCGATCTAAATGTTTATATATAATACGAATTTTTCTACTATTCTCTCAATCTCTCTTAACTCATGGTGATTAACATATGAGTATCTAGATATTTTCTTATGAACAAGAATATTATACAACTCAGGAATATCATTCAACCCAGATCGACCACTGATTTGAAACATGGTCGCTTTGTTAACACCATAGATTGGTTTAGTAACCTTTAATCCAAGTTATAAAATGGAGTCAAACAATAGATTCGTTTTATCCAGTAGATCTTCAACAAATGATAGAACTTGAAGAGAGAGAAAGTAGATCTCATAAGATTCTAGAGAGAGAAAAATAGATCTAAAAGGGTTTTTAGTCAGACAAAACAGATCTGAGATTGTTTTTAGAGAGATAAAATAGATCTGAACACGAAAATTCAAATAAACACGAAATTTTCTTCTAAATGTCTTCCAAAAGACGATTCAAGAACAAATCAGATGAAATAATGAGTTGAAGAAAACAGATCTGAATGATATTTTTCAATAAAAATGAGGTATAGGATTTTTCTTTTAAGAAAACTTACAAAACATCAAGAACAAGGTGAGATTCAAGATAATATATCACCATAAACAAGATCGATTCTTGCAAAAATCGTTGAGATCTACAAGAACCCGCTTTGATACCACTTGTTAGGAATAAATCTGAGATGACGAATGCGGTATATCAAGAACAATCAATAATCAATCGTCATCATATGCAAGTAATCTGATAAAGGTTTTTCATGTATATTGATTATCAGATGAACGTATAGAGAAAACCCTAATTTGATAAAGAGCTTACACCAAAAGTTAACCTAATGATTATTTATAGGGAACAATAAATATATGTCATAAATAGAAAATCTATACCTAATATAAAACCAATGCCTTAGAAGATCCTGATTAACAACTTCTACTATAAAGGCATCGTACGGAGTCATAAAATGATTAACCCTAAAAAGGCTTCCCTAAATAACCAAATAAGCCAAATCAGTTTCAATATCTCAAATACTCAACAATCCCCCCTAGATGTTGAAACGGATGAAGATCATGATTTCCGATCTTCTTGGCATTTCTCCCCATAAATTTTGAGAATCATCAACATATGGGGTTTTCAAAGCGAAAGAAATATAGATAATCTTCCTAATACGAACCCCCCCTTGAATAATCATCTTTCCCCCTTGAATCTTCAACAAATACCAAGGAGAGAATCCGGAAAGTTAACAAGAATCACCAACAATCTTCAAAACACGTCAGATGAGATGAAATAAATCCCTTCGGAATAAACCAAATCTTCAAAAATTAAAACCGGAAAAATAACAAAAATTGACTTTGGATTTTTTGATTTTTAAATTTAGACAAAAGAATAGAATAAGAAGCAATAATTTAGAAGGGTTTTAAAAAGAATAAGACCAAAGAAAAGATTAGAAACGAAAATATTTTGTAAAGAATGGTATAAAATGGTAAAAATCCGAGAAATTTGAAAAGAATTTCGGATATGGGGTTAAATTTGTGAAGTTCTTAAAGTCAGGGGCAAAATTTGAAAAAAAAACCCATTTTATTCATTGTAATGCTGAAATAAATAACATCTTCAAAGTGGGGCAGAAACGGTAAAGATTGTAAACATTTGGAGACTGGAACTATCCAAGCGCTGAAGGTGCAAGAACCAAGACTGTAACATCAGTCATCTTCTTCACTGGAACGTGTAAAGAACGCCTTTGACTTATAAAAGTCAAAATTAGAGAATGAGAGCATATTTTGTTCCAATATCATTCATATTTCAAGCAAATCGGAAACTAAATCCTCCGATCATGTTTCTGATAATAATGAAATTGATGTCTGACAATTCCAGCTTCCATCTCTACTGTATTGTGCAAATCCGAATGCGATTTGTATGATCGATGTCAAAACCTACAAGTTCCAGTTCAGATGTGCGTAAATCCACCCATATGAATAATGTGATCTTGATCTTAGTTTCTGAACCCAAATACACATGTAGTTTCGATCAATGAATTTTGATTTCAATTTTATGTATAGCTCCGATTTTTGCTTCTGATTTTTGTTGCGGCATCCAATTTCAAGTTCCAATCAACAGTACAATTTTGTTACGATATCAATTGTGAAACCTTGAAATTCCGATTTTGGATTTAGTTCGCTTTCTGAATGAAGCTTCAAGATCCGATTTTGGATCCAAAATAATATGAAATATGGTTTACGGTTAATGTTATTTCAAAATCAAGTCAAGAACTGTGAGTCTAACTATTACACATCTTTCCAAGTAAGCGACTGATCTCCAAACGAAAGTGGCTTGTGCGAATTTGACTCCAAGAGCAAATCATAATCAACAAACGAAAGTGTGGTATAGAATCCAATTTTGACTTTCATTTTTGATTTGCAACTGTAAGCAATCGAGCCAAGAACAAGAACCTTCATTTCGTTTTTGATATTTTCAGACTTTCGCTTCTTCTCTTTCAACTAGACTTTCGCTCCAAACTAATCGTTCGTGAACCGAAAGCTCTCAGGTTCGCTGCAAATGTTCGCTTCACAGAGTAATAAAAGCGAATCTACCTTTCGCTTGGGATTATAAGGTTCGTTCCTTTGATTATACACCAAAAAAACGAACCCAATCGAACGTTCGGTTCCATTGGCTTCCAGTTGAGACTTTCTCTTCATTGACTATGAGTTTCGCTTCATTAGTTTCGCATTTGGTGAGGTTCAACAACGAGCGTACCTTCGCTTCTATGAGTTTTGCTGCATTACTTTCGTTTTTCTCTTTTGGTTCTATGACCCCGCTTCAAAGGACAAAAAGAGTAAGAAGACAGGATAACATGGCCAAATGGGCGAAAAACACCCTTCACTGTTGGAAGAAATTACAGATTATGCCCTTCACATCGAAAGTGACTCGTTGTTTTTTTTAAGCGAATGTAATCCCCATTTCCAATAGTTCCGAATCTAGCCCCTATCAAAAGTTCATATGACAGCTTGCACCCACTGTTCACTGCAATATTTCTGAAAATTACGCATTTTTCAAAAAAACTCCCTTTTCACCCAACTTTTTCAACTTTTGGTATTTCCAAAAAATAAAAAATCAATAAAATTGATTTCTTCAACACACTTTCACATCTTTCACTAAATCTTCATAAGATTTCACCATATTTTGTCCGTTTTTCATTTTTTTTATTTTTATTTATATTTATTTATTTATTTATTTATTTTTAATCAAGGACAAAACATTTTATGGGACTTTTGGTAACCATTTAAGGTTCAACATTAAAGTTCGTTTCATGCAAACCCATTTATTTGAATAATATCTATCATCATCTGAAAATAATACCCGCTTCTTAGTTCGAAAACAAAAATTTCTAAAAAACTCATTAAACCAACCAAATACTCTTTTCTCTCTTCTCTAACTTTTAACATATTCATCTGAAGAAAAATGTGAATGGAATTTCCTTTGAATATTCTGGACTTCAGCTTTCTGAACCTTTTCACATGCATTAGGTACTTGTACCTTGGGCATCCAAATTTTCTTCATTTTACTCTAGTTCTTTCTTCCTTTTCTTATTTCTAGGCTTCAGAAATAAATTTCGAATCTGAAGAACTTTTTCTTCTTTCTGAATATGAACATTTGAAGACTTTTGAACATAATCCTTAGGAGTTTTATAGGGATGAACATCTTGAATTATTGGCTTTCTTTAGGGAACCAATCCTTCAAAGACATCATCAGAACACAATAAATCATATGTTGTTGTTCCAATAGAGCAAAATGTCTTTACTTTCATGACTTTCAAAGATTTTCTTTGGGGTTCATCTTCAGAAAACCTAGATTCAGAATGTAACTATTCCGAAAAACATGAATCTCATGACTCCCCTTCAAGTAGAACATCTAGAGTCACTTTTTCTTCAGAAACTTGAAGAACAACATGGACTTTTTCTTTTTCTTTTTCAGCCCTTTTTATCTTTAACATCTGTTTATGTTCCCGATCTAAATCTTTATATATAATACGAATTTTTCTACTATTCTCTCAATCTCTCTTAACTCATGGTGATTAACATATGAGTATCTAGATATTTTCTTATGAACAAGAAGATTATACGACTCAGGAATATCATTGAACCCAGATCGACCACTAAATTGAAACATGGTCACTTTGTTAACACCATAGATTGGTTTAGTAACCTTTAATCCAAGTTCTAAACTGGAGTCAAACAATAAATTCATTTTTATCCATTAGATCTTCAACAAATGATAGAACTTGAAGAGAGAGAAAGTAGATCTGATAAGATTCTAGAGAGAGAAAAACAGATCTGGAGGGTTTTTTAGTGAGAGAAAACACATTTGAGATGGTTTTTAGACAGATAAAATAGATCTGAACACGAAAAATTCAAATTAACACGAAATTTTCTTCTAAATGTCTTCTAAAACACGATTCAAGAACAAATCAGATGAAATAATGACTTGAAGAAAATAGATCTGAATAAGATTTTTCAACAAAAATGAGGTATAGGCTTTTTATTTTAAGAAAACTTACAAAACTTGAAGAATAAGGTGAGATTCAAGATAATATATCGCCATAAACAAGATCGATTCTTGCAAAAATCGTTGAGATCTACAAAAACCCGCTCTGATACCACTTGTTAGGAAAAAATCAATAAAATTGATTTCTTCAACACACTTTCACATCTTTCACTAAATCTTCATAAGATTTCACCATATTTTGTCCGTTTTTCATTTTTTTTATTTTTATTTATATTTATTTATTTATTTATTTATTTTTAATCAAGGACAAAACATTTTATGGGACTTTTGGTAACCATTTAAGGTTCAACATTAAAGTTCGTTTCATGCAAACCCATTTATTTGAATAATATCTATCATCATCTGAAAATAATACCCGCTTCTTAGTTCGAAAACAAAAATTTCTAAAAAACTCATTAAACCAACCAAATACTCTTTTCTCTCTTCTCTAACTTTTAACATATTCATCTGAAGAAAAATGTGAATGGAATTTCCTTTGAATATTCTGGACTTCAGCTTTCTGAACCTTTTCACATGCATTAGGTACTTGTACCTTGGGCATCCAAATTTTCTTCATTTTACTCTAGTTCTTTCTTCCTTTTCTTATTTCTAGGCTTCAGAAATAAATTTCGAATCTGAAGAACTTTTTCTTCTTTCTGAATATGAACATTTGAAGACTTTTGAACATAATCCTTAGGAGTTTTATAGGGATGAACATCTTGAATTATTGGCTTTCTTTAGGGAACCAATCCTTCAAAGACATCATCAGAACACAATAAATCATATGTTGTTGTTCCAATAGAGCAAAATGTCTTTACTTTCATGACTTTCAAAGATTTTCTTTGGGGTTCATCTTCAGAAAACCTAGATTCAGAATGTAACTATTCCGAAAAACATGAATCTCATGACTCCCCTTCAAGTAGAACATCTAGAGTCACTTTTTCTTCAGAAACTTGAAGAACAACATGGACTTTTTCTTTTTCTTTTTCAGCCCTTTTTATCTTTAACATCTGTTTATGTTCCCGATCTAAATCTTTATATATAATACGAATTTTTCTACTATTCTCTCAATCTCTCTTAACTCATGGTGATTAACATATGAGTATCTAGATATTTTCTTATGAACAAGAAGATTATACGACTCAGGAATATCATTGAACCCAGATCGACCACTAAATTGAAACATGGTCACTTTGTTAACACCATAGATTGGTTTAGTAACCTTTAATCCAAGTTCTAAACTGGAGTCAAACAATAAATTCATTTTTATCCATTAGATCTTCAACAAATGATAGAACTTGAAGAGAGAGAAAGTAGATCTGATAAGATTCTAGAGAGAGAAAAACAGATCTGGAGGGTTTTTTAGTGAGAGAAAACACATTTGAGATGGTTTTTAGACAGATAAAATAGATCTGAACACGAAAAATTCAAATTAACACAAAATTTTCTTCTAAATGTCTTCTAAAACACGATTCATGAACAAATCAGATGAAATAATGACTTGAAGAAAATAGATCTGAATAAGATTTTTCAACAAAAATGAGGTATAGGCTTTTTATTTTAAGAAAACTTACAAAACTTGAAGAATAAGGTGAGATTCAAGATAATATATCGCCATAAACAAGATCGATTCTTGCAAAAATCGTTGAGATCTACAAAAACCCGCTCTGATACCACTTGTTAGGAATAAATCTGAGATAACGAATGCGAAATATCAAGAACAATCAATAATCAATCACCATCATATGCAAGTAATCTGATAAAGGTTTTTCATGTATATTGATTATGAGAGGAACGTATAGAGAAAACCCTAATCTGATAAAAAGCTTACACCAATAGTTAACTTAATGATTATTTATAGGGAACAATAAATATATGCCATAAATATAAAACTATACCTAATATAAAACCAATGCCTTAGAAGAGCTCGATTAATAACTTCTACTGTAAAGGCATCGTAGGGAATCATAAAATGATTAACCCTAAAAAGGCTTCCCTAAATAACCAAATATGCCAAATCTGTTTCTATATCTCAAACACTCAAGAGTGTTAAGTGTTATCACTTAACCCATTAAGTCCATCACTCCACTAGGCCATTCACACAATGAGGTCAGGTAGAATTCACAATATCACTCTAACAGTCCAATGCGGGTCCCGATAAAATCCAAACTCACAAACCCAAAATTAGGGTTTTCCAAACCCTAATTAGGGTTTGTAGCCTAATAACGAACCATCCCTGCCTAAGGTTAGTGTTTAGGTCCATTAGGGTTCGATGTGGCCGTGCACCACCCACTACCACCTCACGCGGTGGTGATCAGCAGCGGCTCATGGCGGTAGGCGGTAGTAGCCACCATTTCCAATGGTGGTGGTGGTTCCTGCCCAAGAAGTGCATAAACAACCTCACACATAAAACACAGACACACAGACAACCACCTCCCACGGTGGCTGGTGGCCGTGAAGGGTGGCAGAAAACAACAATAGGCGGCAGCCACAACCTTGAGGTGGTGGTGGTGAATTTTTCTGGTCCAACAACTCTCTTACAACACCACAACACAACCCAACGTACTTAGATCATGAATCAACGTTGAAAAAAAAACGTACCTACACACGAACACCCTCGTGGAGGCATAAGGCAGTCGAAGGAGAAGAAGATCCGTTGTGGCTGCTGCTCGGAGTGGAGATGGCGATGGCGGCATAGCTACGGAATAAGCGGAGGGGGAAGGAGCATCGCATCAGGGAAACGGAGCTAAGTCCTTCTGACGAACGATGGCTACGATTGTGCCTCACAGATCTAGCGACCATGCGATGTTCAGCTAGTTCGCGACGTCCAACAGTCATAAAGGGGTGTCGATAGCGGTTAGCGGCGACATCGGGCTGGTCTAAACGGAAAGATGAGCGGAACAGGGAAGGTGGCGGGTGCGACGTTTCACATGGAGGCTGAAGTCCATCACTAGGGTTAGGGTTTCCTATTGCGATGAGGGGAAGGTACGGGTTTAATCTCGTGTCCATTTCAACTATGCTTTAATATTCACTTCTGGTCCCTCCCCGTCATTTCTTTTTCAACTTAAATCCAATAGTTACCATACAACCCTCCACTTTGAGAATTATTTGCAAGACAAATCCGAAAATTACCTATTAACCCCAATGATCTCAATTTTGACACATTTAGTCCTTCCTTCTCACAATTCCCTTCATAATAAGTCCTACTAATTATCAAACACACCCTGACATCTAAAAATCTTTACGAGATAAATCTTGAAATTACACTTTAGCCCTCGAAGGTCCAAATAATATTGTTTGACTCCCCGAAACAAACACCCCGCTAAATATTCTTGATTTTAGGCCACTATTCATATTACCCCTTATCCGTTTATTTATTTAATATACCGGATGTTACATAACTGAATTGACAAATCTAGATAAACCAGGGTATATAACCTATACCGCTAAAGTTAGACATTTCAACAGATCACCGGGTTCATTAAACCGCCATTTCAAAAAATCCCGCAAAGCATGCTCGAGTATAACAACCCTCTATAAATAATTTACATATATATATATATATATATATATATCTATAAATAATTTACATATATATATATATATATATCTATATATATATATATATATATATATATATATATATATATATATATATATATATATATATATATATATATATATATATATATATATATATATAGACACACACACACACACATAAAATGGGATAAAATATACATACATTGATCCCGAAAACTGACTGAAGTACTCCAGTATGCTAGTACATTACAGCGGTAATAATTTCCTGGAAACACCTCCCGACCCACTCTCCTGCTCATGTTTTGTAAAACCATCTCAGACGATAACAACACATAATTATATATAGTTGTGTGTTCGCATGTCGTGGTGGTTTATTTACCACGTTGTTGCCTCGATTGGTCTCCGAAAGTGCCACGTGTTCATCTCTTTGTGACACGTGTCTGACCAGGCTACCATCTCTCTTGATCACTCTGCTTACCACCATATTATGGAAAGCACATGATTATATTATGGTGACCACGGTTTGACCCCCTAACTTTGACTTATGTTTACTTTCTCAAAATATCAACATAATTTCATCTCAACTTCAAACGGCCATAAATTTCTCATACAAACTTTTTTTCGATGATCTTTATATCCACGCGTTCTTCTTTAAAATATCTATCACAATGTCAACTCCATTTTATACCTGTGGCAAAGGAGGGACATATCCCCGACAATACTCTCTACTTTTTCATGTCCCACCAGATCCAGATTAACTCTGATTGGTTAACTCTAAGAATTCCAACCTATAATAATAAGATAAGATTGAGGACAAAACCAAAATCAAATTTAGTTTTCTTTTGATGGATTGTTCTTTTCTCATTCTTAATTTCTTGCCTTCTGGTAGAAAAAGGGTGTATCAATGCGTCCAAGTTGCTAAGTAGTTCACCCATATTGATCAATGTACTTTCACTGACCAATGTGCACTGCTTTTTTGCAGTCAAATGAGAACCATAGAACTCATAAGCATTGCCAACTCAACTGGAAGACGCATAGAAACATGAATGTGTCAAATTAATACGATAGGTTATCAACTTCAGGTCGTGTGCTAGTGATAACTAAAAGGTTTATTCTTGATTGACCCCTAAAACTCTTCAAGATCACTAAGACTCCCACCGACTTCTTGACATATAATTTTCTCTCTTAAGGAAAATTCCTTGACTAGAAAAAACATATTCAAAAGTTAGTGTGGATTCTTGAAAAGAAACACTTCATGGAATTGACCTTAGTTCATCCTTTGTTTTAAAAAAAACATCTCAACTTCCAATTCCAATATGCTAGAGTAAGAAAACATTATTACTCCACATTTCATGAGATGTTATAAACCCAATTAGTACGAAACAAGCTTCAAGACACGATTTATAGGCACTAGAGTATGACTCTAAAATTTTAATTGGATACTAAGTACGACTCATCTCATGATTGAACCATTTCAACAATATCTTATTCCCCTTCTTAGTCAAACAATTGCACTTCTTTCTTCGAGGATCAATTTATGACATGGTTCCGCAATCGTTAATATGATCATAAAACATGATACTAAAGTACTATCCTTTCTTTTAGTTTGGAGAAACCGTTATCTTTCTGCCTAACAAATTCTTTTTATTCATTCTGCCACTCTTTGAAACTTCTCAAAGTATCAGAACTATGTTTAATCTTATAAAAACAACCATATTTACTGAATCATTAGTAAATCATGACCAATAAAACTATCATCATTTGTGGCGGATCTGAATAGTCCACATCAATGTGTACTAGATCCTTTAGTCCTTTACGCGACTCACATAAACATGTGATCAATGAATTATTCACAATCTTCCAACGATCATGATTCGCATACATCACACAATTCAAATTTCATGATTCCAAGTTTCTATCCAATTGAAACATGGGTGATGAGAATTCCTTTTCACTTGGTTAATTATAACCTTTCCAGAAATGTGACAATCCGAAATTTTCATCCGTATAAACCCTGCAGTCAAACACTTCAAATAAAAGTCAAATACTTTTCTGCTAATTTTTAGCTAGTTTAAAGTCTGTTTGAGTGTTTTTAATAATTATTCTTCGAACGAACGAATAAAAGGAAGTATTTTCTAGGATATCAGTGTATCAATTAAGCAACCAACACCTTGGTTAGGTGTTCATGGACAAACAAATGGATTTTGGGCCGTGAACTCCCTCATGGCTGCAAACTCATTCTTAAGGCATGAGTTTACTCTTCATTCTCTCATTCTCCAACTTCCTAACTCAAGAACTCCTAGCTTCTCTCTCAAGTATCATCACACTCTTCTTCCAATCTTCCAAAATGTAAGTATTTTCTTTGTTTGATTTGTTGTTATAACCTTTCACCTAGTTGTTATACTCCATTTCATCCACGAATTCCTCATTTTTACATAGATCTTCAAGTGTTTTTCAAAACACCAAGAACACCAAGAACACACACTAGTGTTCTTGGACCTTAAACACCCAATCAAGCTTCTAGATTGTAAGTACACATATCCTAGCTTGTTATACACTTAATTGTTAAATGACTAATTGGATACATTTCTGTGTTATTATATGTTAATTAGGATCCGTGTGTGCGTTCAAGTCTTCACTTGACACTTAGCATCCTATACCATTCGTTCATCCAAACCACTCACTATAGGTGAGTTCATACCCCTTAACTAACCTTTTAAATGTTTTTAAATGCTTTTACGGGGGGGGGGGGGGGGGGGGTACAAGTTGAATCATACTAGTTATTATATCAATCACAAGTGATTAATAACTAGCATACAAATGGATTTACTATGCCTTAAACTGTCTTGGCGACAAAACTACTTAAAAATGATTTCCAAACACTTTTACATGTTAAACTCGTTATAAAACATAGTTTTAGTTTCCAAATCTTAATTTCAAAACTCTTTAAACTTATATACTGTCAAATCATGTCAAATACATATATGGTTATATAAGTAAGGTTTGATGGACTTAGGACTGATAATACGCTCTATTTCCTGTTCCTTGTTTGGTTGTGGACTTAGAGTCCTCTATTGTTTTTCCGAGTGTCATTTGATCCTTAGTTATATATCATGTGTATATGTATAGACATAAAAGCTTTCAGTCTTATTTCAATACACTCAGTTATACAAACAATCTTTCTAGTAAACTATAATAGGTATAGTTTAGGGATATACTACTTACTACTTCTAGTACAGTGTAACATACAAAGAATCAGTTCATACGTGAGTCAATACATACTGTAAACAATACACTACACTATACAACTGAACATACTATAAAGAGAGTCAAAGAGAACATCCACTAATACATATTATTCCTACACACTATATACCACACTAGAGAACTCACCATGATGAGAATGAGGAAAGACATACACTACACTATTACATACACTATATACACACTATGCAATAAATGTGAGGCAATACTTCGGGGCATGGCATCTCGGTCATGGCTCGTCTTATATCCAGAGTCTCCTGAAGGGAGAGCGTGAATTTGTGTATAGATCTATACTGGACTGACCGTCCTACACCTTGCTGCTAGTTACAGTGGGACGTGCATGTCTTCGGGTGATGAATGTCATAACATCTCGATGTCTTCGAGCGTCGTGTTTCACTAGGTCGATCAAGTATGGTTACAAATTACATCACATTATACCTTGATTAACAAATGGATCAAGGTAGTTAATACAATAGCAATTATAATATCATTACACTACAGTACTTCATTATTTTCACTTTTACATCTACTTTGTGATCTCCTCACATAAAGAGTATTGTAAAAACTATATTGTACTAATAATAGTCACGTCTAGGAAAAATACACACTTTGACAATGAACAAGCATACAATACACTTGATGCCTTTGTAGAAGGCTGGTTTTATACTAATAGAAAATATAGGATTTTCTAGGCGATACAAACATTTTACGAACTTTTACCCACAAACTCTTACAAAAAATTTCATACAAAACATGTCACTAAATACTTATGGACTCACCAGCTTTAATGCTGATAAACTCTTTCAAAATAACTTGTACTCTCATGTCATCAGTAGACAGGTACCGATGCCAGCTTTTGAGAAGATGGAGCATTTAGGAGACTCATCTTTTATTTTGATTCATATTTTTGGTGTCTATAAATTGTTCAGAACACGCTTGTATTAAAATACATTATTAATGCAATGGATGATGTTGTTTGCTTGTTTACTATATTTTTGTGTTGTGATATTGTACAAGACGTCCTCCGCCCCAGAACGTTTCTTCCGTTTTTGGTTTTGGGGTGTGACAGATTGGTATCAGAGCATTGTTTATAGTGAATTGAGAATATCAACCCATAAAATATATACTAACTATAAACACAATGGGATTAAAATACTCTGACCAACAGTATATACTTTTAAATAATAAAGTATTTAACTAAGTATACATACCTGCATTCATACTAAAATCAGTGTCACTAGGACAGAACAAAAGTATTACGATTGTTGAATATCACAAGTAGGCTTGGGGATGTATGGTCAGTTCTGGGAGTGGCATAGCCTGATCAACTATGCTGGTCGGAGAAGTGATTAGCATATGCCCAGGAATGGTTGTGATGTGGCAACAAGTATAAAAACTTACCAACACTACTACAATGATAACATTTGAACAGAACATAAACCTAAAATACTATAGGAGTATTTTGTGTTACTATAATTACTTGCCTGAGAACTAAAAAGGTCTTTATTGATAGGTCAATAGGTGCTAAGTGGATACGCTGAGGTTATGTGTATCCATGATGTTATAGACTCAGAATCTATGATCTTTGATTTACTCCGTGTTCCTTGTTTGGTTGTGGGTTTAGAGTTAGCGTCACTTATTCAATGGTTTATCCAGTTTTGAATGCACATAACTAGTATGCACTATGCAAGTATTGAAGTAACTGATAAAGATTTTATTATAATTATCTTAAATAGTATGTCTATATATATATAAGATTCTTATTACCCTTTTCTCGCATAGATATAATGGTTGGATTCCATCCTCCTGGCGACCCGTACTTCCCGAATCATGGAAATGTTGGATGGCTTGACTATGAGTCGGAAGATGACCATCAAATCCCTTTGGATGATCACCTCACAGAAGGCTTTTCTAATGGTTTCGACTCCGAGCAAGAAGTCAACAAACTACCCCGAGAGGGTCAAGCCCCAAATCTCAACCCCCGACCCGTGTTTCAAGGTCCCACACCCTTGTGAGCAACCAACTTGAATCGCTGGAGTGATGAACAAGGTCAACCCTTACCCTACAGCGGGGACCGAAGCTTTTACAACATAAGCGAGGGTGGCTTAGCTGACCGAGTCCAACCCATCATGGTCTGTAGGATTGCTCATAATGTCGAGCAAGGTCGAGCAACCATCGACCGGATCATGGAAATTGATGCCAACTTTGGTGTCAACACGGTCCGCATTCGCCGTCTCGAAGAGGATATGGAAAGGACTAGGAGAACCAATGAGACTCTGCAGCAATAGCTAGCTGCCTCCCGAGCTAAAGTTATAGAACTTTGAGTTCACCATAAGGCTCATGAGCGACACCTTCGAGAAGTGGTTCATCAATTGAAAGATCTGAGGGTTCGCCCGAGGAATTCCCATTGTCGTTAGAAGATGTTTAGTACATCTTTTCTTTTGACTCAAGGAATAGCCTTCTTAACTATGCTCTATGAAGATTTTGTTTGTAAAATATCCCTACTTTCCAAGTACTCTAGCTAGGAATGTAAAAACCGTCAACCTTTTTCCCCTTTTGGTATGATGTAAGACCTACTGTTAGGTCATTTTTCCCCGAACTTGTTACATCAATAATACCAGTAATATTGACAGTTATCTAATCTATTGGGAAATATGTACTCTTGTGTTTCTCTACTCATCTACTGTACTTCTATTCCGGAACATACATTCATTCAACTGTTGGACTATGGCGATTTAGCCCATGGATCACTCTCACTATGCTTACAATTGATTCTTACTATCATGTTCATCTTTTAAACTTATAGTGAAGGATGCCTCCTCGCAAATCATCAAGGCATAATCCTCCGATTACTCCAACTCTGATACCACCACCTCCTCCACAATTCGATGTAGCACCTCTAAATGCTACAGTAATTGTGGCGGTCGCAGCAGCCATGGCTCAATATCACTCCACTGGTGCCAGCGGAGGTGGAACCCATATTAACTCTACTCAAGGTGAACTCTTTGTGCACTCAAGAGATTGTTCCTACAAGGACTTCACTAACTGTAAGTCAAAGCCCTTCAAAGGGACTGGCGGAGTCATTGCCCTCTCACAATGGTTCAAAAAGACGGAGTCGATCTTCGATATTTACTCCTGCCCTGCCGCGAGTAATGTCAAGTTTGCTGCTTGTACCTTTGAGGAGAAGGCCCTGACATGTTGGAATAGCCATGTCAAGTCACTGACTCTTGTAGTGGAAAATGACATGGGCTGGGAAACTTTGAAACACCTCATGATCGAGGAATATTTCCCGAGGGGCGAAATCTAGAAGTTGGAATAGGAGCTGTGGAGCCTAACCATGAAGGGCTCCGACATAGTTTCTTATACCACCAGATCCAACGAGCTGGTGGTCCTCTGTCCCAACATGGTTCCCACGGAAGGGAAGAAGATAGAGAGGTATATCTGGGGGTTGTTCCCTCCGATTCAGGGGAATGTTTTAGCCTCAAATCCCACTACCTCGATAGTGCCAAGCGGTTGGCACAACGTCTCATTGACCATGGGGTCCGTATCCCGTCTGCAACAACAACCCTAGCCATCCCCGAACCTTCCAATCCCACTGAAAACAAGCGGAAGTCTAGGATGACAAGAAGAAACAAAAAGCTGCCAAAAAGCAGCAGGTTGTGGTGGTTCATGCCGCGATAGCACCTGCCGCTGCTGCTTCGGTGAAGCAGTACGCTGGAAACTTGCCTAAGTGCAACAAATGCAGCTTCCACCACAATGGACCTTGCCGGGAATTACAATGCTCCAACTGCAACAACAAGGGACACATTCTCCGCTTCTGCAGATCTCCGGCAAAGCCAATCAACCAAGTCCCTGGTCTTATAAGAGGGATTGCCCCAAGGCAAGAAATGTTGGTGGAGAGGGAAGAGTCCTGGCTATAGGCCACAAAGAAGCAGTTGCTGACCCTACGGTGGTGACTGGTACGTTTCTCCTTGAAAACTCTTATGCATGCATACTATTTGATAGCGGAGCGGAGAGAAGCTTCGTGAACCATAAATTTGCACGATTACTTAAACAACAACCACGCGCACTTAAGGAACCATTCACTGTAGAAATGGCTAATAAGAAGACTGAGAGCACTAGTAACATATACATAGGATGTACTCTAACTCTAGATAGGCATTTAATTCCTATCGACCTCATGCCAGTCTCGATTAAAAGTTTCGACGTCATCATCGGCATGGATTGGTTGAGTCTTCATCGTGCCGACATCATGTGCTATGAAAAGGTCGTTCGCCTTAATCTTCCATCTAACAAAACTCTTGTTATCTACAGCGAAAAACCCAGAACTAGCCTTAACATCATCTCAAGTATTCAAGCTCAAAAGTACCTACGAAAGGAGTATCGTGCATTCCTTGTACACGTTGTTGATACAAGCCAAGAAACCAAAGACCTGAAAAACATCCCCATAGTACGCGGCTTTCCTAACATATTTCCAGAAGAACTGCAAGGGTTACCTCCGCAGCGACAAGTCGAGTTCAGAATCGACTTAGTTCCGGGAGCTACCCCAGTAGCCAAATCGCCCTGTCGCCTAGCGCCAGCTGAGATGCAGGAAGTATTCGATCAACTTAACGAACTGCTCAGCATGATGAGAATGAGGAAAGACATACACTACACTATTACATACACTATATACACACTATGCAATAAATGTGAGGCAATACTTCGGGGCATGGCATCTCAGTCATGGCTCGTCTTGTATCCAGAGTCTCCTGAAGGGACAGCGTGAATTCGTGTATAGATCTATACTGGACTGACCATCCTACACCTTACTGCTAGTTACAGTGCGACCTGCATGTCTTCGGGTGATGAATGTCATTACATCTCGATGTCTTCCAGCGTCGTGTTTCACTAAGTCGATCAAGTATGGTTACAAATTACATCACATTATACCTTAATTAACAAATGGATCAGGGTAGTTAGTACAATAGTAGTTATAATATCATTACACTATATTACTTCATTGTTTTCCGTTCTACATCTACTTTGTGATCTCCTCACATAAAGAGTAGTATAAAAACTATATTTTACTAATAATAGTCACGTTTGGCAAAGATACACACTTTTAAAATGAAGAAGCATACATTACACTTGATGCCTTGGGAGAAGGTTGCTTTTATACTAACAGAAAATATAGGATTTTCTAGGCGATACAAACATTTTACGAACTTTTACCCACAAACTCTTACAAACATCTTCATACAAAACATGACATGAAATACTTATGGACTCACCAGCTTTAATGCTGATAAACTCTTTCAAAATAATTTGTATTATTAGGTCATCAGTAGACAGGTACCAATGCCAGCTTTTGAGAAGATGGAGCATTTACGAGACTCATCTTTTATTTTGATTCATATATTTGGTGTCTATAAAGTGTTCAAAACACACTTGTATTAAAATACATTATTAATACAATGGATGACATTGTTTGCTTGTTTACTCTATTTCTGTGTTGTGATATTGCACAAGACGTCCTCCGCCTCAGAACATTTCCGACGTTTTTGGTTTTGGGGTGTGACAACAAACGATATAAATAAAAATCAAATTCACTTTAAACATTGCTAATAACAGAAATATAACCACCAATTTTGATAAATGCCATTGCAAGAAAATATAAAATAACTAAAAAATTTACTTTTATTGATAATAAGAGGAAAATTTTATCCTTACAATGCAAATATATGAAAACTATATTTCTAGATATTTCCTAAGCAATCTATTTAGTTATTATAAATCCTAAGCACTAGCTTCCAAAATCTGACCATCAAACCATGCGATTAAAATCCATATCTCACGATCAGATTCAACTCACTATTTTTAAGCTTCCTTCTTTCTCTTAGATCCTGCAAAACATAAAAATGTGATCATCACATCATGTATTAAGAATCTACGAATAGGAGCTTAATAAAAAAATGGAGTTAGATAATGGATGTACTTGAAGTAGAGTCATGCAACTTGACTTTACCATCTCTATGATCATTCAGGTAGTTTGGGTAGCTTCGCAACCAATGCCCTTCCAACTGGAAATAGAAACATATGGACCTTTTAGGATTGGCACATGGAACAATGTCAGAACTAGCCTTTCTCTTTACCATATGGTCAAACAGTTTGACTTTGGCCGATCCCTTTCCATTGGGAAGAGAAACCTTTTATGGACTACCATTGTCAATTTCCATGGAAATTTGGGAGGCAGATCCTTCAAACACTTTTTCTTGAATTGTTCTGTTAAGCATTTCTGTTTCAGCTACAATCAACATGTATGTTAGATCAATTAAGGACATGCCATGGTTAGTCATATAGTAGTCTTTAATGAACTGACTATATGACTCAAGAAGTGAAAGGAGAACTAGTTCAATGGCTAGCTCCCTTTGGAAAACGACACCCAACTTTCCCAATCTATCAATGTACGATTCCATTTTCAGAACATACGTACACACAAATTTCCCTTCTTGTTATTTACATTCCAAAAGGGCTTGAGTAACTTCATATTTTTCAGCTTAAACGAAACATGACTTGGGGACAGTCACTGGAGGAGGCGGAGGAAGATTTGGAGAAGCATGATTTCCGGTTCCACCAATGCTTGAAGAATGGATCATTCGTTCGCCTAGATCAACATGTGGAAGATCATCTTCTGATAGAGAAGGAAAAACATTTTCAGAAGGAGAGGAAAACCATTGTTGTCTGAACATGACATCTATAATAGGAGAAAAGATAATTCAAGTTAGTTGATTTTAATCCTTAATTATTAACTCAAAAATTTAAATTAAGGCCAGGATCCATATTTTCGATTCGAACTTTGAAGAGGGATGTCATAATTAAATTTGAATATATTTTAGTTAGGTAAAGAATTTACCAATTTCAATCTTATCAAAACTCCTAGATCTTTTGAGATTCATTGAACTATTCAATGACATGTTTTAATCTCGATTATGGTCTCACTTTGTTACTGGGATGTCGATGATCACAAAGGAAATGTGAATAACCATGCAAATTAGTTTGGTACTCTCGATGCCATTTATCATCTAATCAATGTGGCGGTTAGCCACACGCGCTCTATCTATCAACAACAATTTACGAGACACCATTTGTCAACTTTTATTAGTCCATATTAGTGTGTTGGTTAACCACACGCGCTCCACTAATGACTTACATAAAGTGCAATGTGTAATTTCAAGGATTAGCATCAAATTCACATTTTTCCTAAACTGACTATGAGTGGGATTTTTAGAGAATATTATAGTTACTTTTAATCACTATACTTTTAATGAGGTTATGTCCTATCAAACCTTTTCGGCTAATGCTTCGTCACCAATCAAGGGAGTTGTGGGTAAGAGTGGATTCCCAATGACGGTCATTTTATAGGCCGCTTCCTTAAACTCTCCTTATAGACCGACTTCGTAAATGAGGCGTACGAGCGGTTCGACTGACTTGTCTTATATATATATATATATATATATATATATATATATATATATATATATATATATATATATATATATATATATATATATTAATACGACACTTTTAATGTTACATATAATATAAGGGTGTATTTTAAAACATATTAAAATAGCAAGGGTTTAATCTTTTAATAAGTTAAACTTTTCATTTAATTAAATTTAAACAAATTATGGATTCATTATTATTATTTATTTAATTAATTAATTAAATTAATAATAACATCCACAAAGATAATTTTAATCAAATCAATTCATCATTATCTAATCTATAATGAACTCTAACATTTAGGTCTTATATAATTATCTTTGATTACCAAAATTTGGATTATCGCAGATTTAATAAAATATAGTTACCAAATAATAACCAAATAAATCAAGTTATGCAAGTAAATCCAAAAATAGGATCTGGCAGACCACCATATCGTGGCAGAGCAAATTTAAAAGGCACCACATTGTGGTGAAAATCACCATGTTGTGGTGGCGGAACAGAATGACAATTATGTTATTCTTCTCCTTGTTCAAGTTCATATTAGTATCAATTGAATAGAAAACTAAGCCTAGTCTCTAATACCACTGATGGGTTTTAACCAGAATAAACAATCATATGTGTCTACGCAACCCTAATAGGATCTATGTCTTCTCTAATTGAACATACAATATGAACAACATGATGTAGACCCTAGATCTATGATAAATAATCAAAAGTCACATAAAAAGGAATTTTGATACATAACTTTGATTGTTGTGTAGTAATAACAGTCCAATAATCTTAAAGATCTTGAAGCTTGAGAGCAAGTGTCACAAGTGTAACACCTCTAATGAATCACAAACACACATAGCAAGAGGATAAGATATGAGAGGGATGAGGAAGCTTCAATTTTTGGCTATATCTCTCTAGGGTTTCTACTGGCTGAAAATTAACAAGGGTATGGGTCTTTATATAGTAAGGTGACTTAGAGCCAAAGCTAGTGCTAGAAGTAGGAAACCCTAATTGCTTTGCTTAAGGACCAAGCAAACCTTAAACCTTCCATCCATAAACCCTTTGACGAAAATTCTAGGGATTTACTAGAAGATTTCGTCCAAGCCTGTTCAGGAGGGTTCTAGACATTCTTTACTAATCTATCAATAAATTGCCAAATAGCCCCTCCACTTTTAATTAATTCAATTAATCCCAAAATAATTCTAATTAATTTTTGATTAATTATTAATTAAATAATATAATTTCTAATTAATATATTATTTACATAATACAATAATAAATCATTCATTTCAATTTATTAATGAAATAATAAGTTCTTCCTCTTCCTCAATAGGTCATCCTCTCTAGTTGCTACTATGAAGGCAACCCAAAAGGACTGTGTTACTATCAATTCAAGTAGATACCAATTATAGTTAAGTGCTTAGACACTTAATCCAACATATAGTAGTTTCTGGACAACTGTAACATCACATAAACGTGATAAGGGACAACTCTACTCATACCATATATCACTTTGCGATGTAGATATTGAGGGATACCTTGATGGGCTGATTAGTTCTAACTATTTTGGTAAGGGTTAACAGTGTGTTATGTTGATTGTGATTATGCATTGCATATATATTACATTGCATAAAGTAGATTGAAATGAATAACTTTATCGAATGTCTTGGTAAAAATTTTGTTTTTAAACACATGTAGCTCACAAGAAAATTTTTGTCTTATGTATGTTTTGTTTCAATTTCATGTATTCTAGATTTAGATACGAATTGTTAGAAGATTGTGATTGTATTGAGAACATTGAACTCGTGAGGGATAGATGTTAGTTTTTGTATTTTATGTATATTCATTACTTATTATGCTTTTGTTTGTATCATTTGTAATTCCCAAATCATGTCTTCTATAAACTCTCACAAAATGTTTTTGAATAAAAAAATTTGGGACATACTTTGATGAAGATGACTTAGGGCATCTCAGATTGTAAACCTACCATATCACTTAATATTTTTGCCACCTCATTTTTCTAATAGTTTTGACTTCTAGTTAAATGAGTCATCCAATGATTAAGCTTTGTCAATAGTGTTTTTTATGAATTTAACTTATTGATGCTCATCTATCTAAAATGTTCATAAAACCTCCTCATTTAATTAGTCGTTATTAAAATATTATATTTAATATGAAATATTTTAAATTAAGGTTGTAATTAGAAATTAATATCTAAACATTTTATAAATGAAAAACTATAATAGAAATAATCAAGTAGTTAAATAAATGAAAAATATTTAAAACTAGAATATAACTAAGGGGGTAAAAAATACGTTAAGAGTAGAATCGATTAGATGTTTAAAGTTTTATACTATATTGATCATTTAATATATATTAAGTGGTCAATATGAATACATAAAAAGCAGTCTAGTTCAATGATATTAAATGAAAATATTTAATGAATCAATAGAAAAAAAAATCTAAAATAAGTATCCATTAGTGATGTTAAACATTTTAAAACTATAATATTTTGTTATTTATTGTCTTCCCCCTATTTTCTTTTAACATTATTAGTCCCAAGCTAGTTGGGTGAAGTCAATACAAGTTCCATCTTTATATTTGGTTCACTTATTTATAATTTTTTGAAATTTCCCAAAAATTTCTAGCCCGTGAAATTAGATATTAGACCCATTCAATCTTTTCTTTTAACGAAGATTTTACAAAATGAGGTGCAATCTTCTGACGACTATGGTCTTTCAAATTTGAGATTTTCGGCAAATCACCGATGGAATCAAACACCGGTTCCATCGATCAATTGTCTTTTTCAAGTCAGATATTGAGATGGGTGATAATGTTTGGAAGAAAGTTAATCATAGGAACATGAATGGAAACAATAAGGTTCTTGATGTTAGCTAAGATTGAAGAAGTAATCATGTAAGTTCAGATATATCTTCTTTCATTATTACCAATTTTTCTGAATCAGTTCAAGTTCGTGATTTATGGTGAGTCTGTGGTCGAGTCTTTGGTTGTTTAGGAAATATAGTGGATGTATTTATTGCAAAAAAAATCACAATTGGGGAAACGTTTTAGTTTTATTAGGTTTTTGGGTGTTCGCAATTATGATCATCTGATTAAACAAGTATGCAATGTTTGGTTTGGCTCCTATAAACTGTTTGCTTGCTTTCCCCATTCCTTGACAAGGTTGTGAGTGTTAAATCTTATGCAAATGCGGTTAGAGGCCCAGTTAACTATATTGTCAACATCAAAGAGGTGGAGGAGATTACTGAATTAACTTATGGGGATTTTATAGTTGAAAAAAGACAACGGGCATGTCCCGTTAAGGCTAGAGATTTCTCTACCCTTCCCAATCTTCGGGTGCTTTGTTTGGATGAAGGTTTTGAAAATTTGGAAATGAGATACGTGGGAGGTTTATGTGTTTTAATTGAATTCACTTCCACTGATGCATGTAAAAACTTTATGGGTAGTGCCGCAATGGATCATTGGATATTTGAAAAACGTGTATGGTATCGAGACTTTGTCCCTTCGGAACATATAGTGTGGGTTGATGTTGAAGAATTACCACTTAGTGCTTGGAGTAAGTAATCTTTCAAACAAATAATCTCTAAATGGGGTTCAATTTCTCAACAAGATGATCACCTTACGGAAGATGTGTATAAGAATAGGATTTCTGTTATGTTATCTATTCAAAGTATTATTTCGAAGGTGGTCAAAGTTCGTATGGATGGGGCTATATACTGGATTAGAGTTAAAGAAGCTCCGGGATGGACTCTTTACTTTGTACATGATTTCCCTAAACCTAATTTGGAGGAAAGTGAATTACATAATCATTAAGAAAATGAAGAAAATTCTCAACCTTTAGATGGTAAATAAAGATGTATCTTCGGACTCGTTTGGTATTTATGATGCGGTTGAAAAAAAGAAAGCGGATGAGGTGAATAACGATATTCCAAGAGGATTCAATAGTTGGGGTAATGGCAAGAAAGTTAGAAATTTTAAAGATGGTTTCGAGGGGCAAAATGGGAATATCGTGACTGAAAATTTGTTTTGCTCTACTTCTCCTGACTTGGGAGCTGAATGAAACGCCTCATATTCACCTGTTGTATCATGCTCAAACTCCTTCAATGAACCGAATGTTGCCACTGTTTCGGCTATGAAGTCGGGTTATGCTGAGGTTGAACCGAGGGTAGCCCCTGTTGCATTAGCGATTTCAATAGCATCTCCTGCTCCATTTTCTGGGCAGGTCTCTGCACGTGCTGCTGATTTTGGTTCGTCCTCACCTGTTAAAGATGATACTAATAAAGTTGCTCCAGTTGGTTTCTTGGGAAGATTCTCTCGTATGTTGGGCATTCAATCTACAAAAGAGTCCTTATCTTATCCTCCTCGTTTCTCCAACAGATTTCATGGCGAGAAATAATTGTTTTTGGAAGGTTCGTTCAACATTGATTCTAACATGGTCAAATCTAATAAAACAATTAAAATGGGAGAGTTGGTTGGTTACAATATAGATGGTTTTCTTTTGAAAATTAAAAGTATTATTCAAGGAGAGCAGTTAAAAGAAATTTAATCATGAATTGTTTATCTATCAATATCCAAGGAGCGCGTTCTTTAGAGAAACGGGTTGGGATAAAATTTGTATGTGTTAAATTTAAGATTAACTTTTTGGCTATTCAAGAAACAAAAATGGAATTTATTGATCTTTTTCTGGTTCGTTCTTTTTGGAGTAATCTTTAATTTTCTCATACCTTTTCTCCTTATCGTGGTGGTTCAGGAGGTATGTTGGTTATTTTTTGACACGGATCATTTTATTCACAATAAAGTGATCATCTCTAATTGTTGTGTGGCGGTTGAGGGGGTCTGGTTAGTCTCTAGCATGGATGTTTTGATTATTTCATTTAATGCTCCACAAAGGGTTGATTGTAAAAAGGCAACTTGGGGGGGGGGGGGGGGGGGGGGGGGAGATTTCCATCTTGATTGCTTCTTTCTCAGGAGAATCTGTGGTGATGGGAGATTTCAATGAAGTCTGGGATGAGTTTGAAAGATTAGGTTCTCAGTTACATCACATCCCAGCTAGAATTTTTAATTAGTTTATTAATCATGCTGACTTAGTTGACATTCCTTTCGGTGGTCCTCAGTATAATCTGAGTGATAAGTGGGGGGGTCTAATTTCTCTAAACTTGATCGTTTTATGGTTTCTGAAGGATTTTTGATGCATTATCCCCATCTCATGGGTTTGGTTCTAGACAAAAATATTGTAGATCATCGCTCTATTGCTTTACTGGAAAAGTGTGTTGATTATGGTCCAACCCATTTTCTCTTATTTCATTCTTGGTTCAAGCTAGATGGTTTTGATGATGTGGGTGGATGATCCAGGGAGGGTTAAGAAGGAGTTGCAATTGTATTCTAAAACTCTTTTTTCAAGGAAAAGAGGGAGGCGACCTTCTACTGATGCTAATCTGTTTCATAAGCTCGCAGAGATTAAAAGGGCAGTTTGGGATTCTGGTTCGGATAAGGGTCCGGGGCATGATGGTTTGGTGGCTTTTATTCAATATTTTCATGGTCATTGTTCGATTCCAAAAGGGTGTAATGTGTCTTTCTTTACGGTTATCCCTAAAGTTCGAGACCCAAAGACAATTAGAGATTTTAAACTTATTAGTTTAATACTTTGCCAATATAAAATTATTGGTAAATTATTAGCTAATAGGTTAGTGGAGGTTATTCGTTCAATTGTCAGTTTGGAGCAATCTGCATTTGTAAAAGGTAGAAAAATCTTGTATTGCCCTTTTCTTCTCATTAAGGTAGTATCTTGGAGTAAGACTTCGAAATATCCACTTATGAGTTTTAAAGTGGATTTTGAGAAGGCCTTTGATCCAGTCTCATGGGAGTATCTTTTGGAGATTACGAAGATTATGGGTTTTGGTAAGTTGTGGTGTGTTTGGATTATGGAGCTTCTGAGATCTCCTAGGGCCTCTATTCTAGTTAGCAGGTCCCCTTATAATGAATTTCAAATCCAACGTTGTTTGAACAAGGGGATCCTTTGTATCCTTTTTTATCCATGCTGGTGATGGAGGGAGTTCATGTAACTTTGCTTAAAACTCATATCGTGAATGTGTTTCGAGGCACTTCTATTAATGGGATTGACATCTAACACCTTTTTTATGCTGATGATGTTGTCATGATGTCACAATCGGATCCACAAAATTCTTCTCGTACCATTCGTATCTTGCGGTGTTTTTATTTAGCTTCCGGTATCAAAATCAATTTGCATAAAAGCAAATTGATAGGAGTGGGGGTTCCTTTTCCTCAGGTGGAGGTGGTGGCCCGTAAGTTGGGGTGTGCTTTGGATTCTTTCCCTTTTGTTCATCTTGGAGTCCCAATTGGTCAGATTATGTCTCGGGTTTCTGCTTGGTCCTCTCTTTTGGATTGTTTTCACTAAAAACTCTCGGGTTGGAAGGCGAAATGCCTTTCGTCTGGAGGTCTCCTTACTTTGATCAAGCATGTTCTTAGAAGTCTGGGTAGTTATTTGATGTCTATCTACATGGCTCCGATCTCTATTGCTAACACCCTGGAGTCTCTTCGAGCCAGGTTTTTGGGGGGTGTAGATTCTGATGAGAGATGTACTCATTGGGTTCACTGGGATAGAGCCTTAGCTGGTAGAAAAGAAAGGGATCTTGGTATTGATAGTTAGATTTCCTTCAACCGAGCTTTACTTTTTAGATTGCGCTGGAGATTCTTTCACAATCCGTATTTGATCTGGGTTATGGTTGTTAAAGCTTCTTATGGGTCTAAAGGTGGTTGTAGCTCTCTTTTAATGAGGAGAGGGTCAGTGGGTTCTTGGGATGGTATTATTCGGATGTTGGTCCAGCTAAAAAATTATGGTCTAGTTCTTCAGTCTTTTTGCCTTATTAGGATTGGTGATGGGAGAGTTACTTCTTTTTGGCTTGATGTGTGGAAGGGAGATGCTCCCCTGGCTGTTTCTTTTCATAGGATTTTTTCTCTAGACACTCACAGATCTATGTCAGTTTGTGATAGAGTATTACTTGGTTGGGATTTTGATTCTTTCAGGCAGACTCCTAGAGGAGGCATTGAGCAAACTCAATGGCATGCTGTTATTTCTTTGATGCATAACGTTCAACTTCAGTCGATACCAGACCGTTTGGGGTGGATTATCGATGTGTCCGATTCCTTTTCTGTTTCTTAAGCTAGAGCTTTTTTGGATAGTGGGATATTGTGCACGGGTGGTTGTGAAACTAGATGGAATAATTGGGTCCCTATCAAGGTGAATATTTTCATCTAGAGATTTCAGTTATGAAGTATTCCTACGAGAGAGACTCTTTCTCACCGAGGATTTCTGACATAGAGGGGTGTTTCTTCACTTGCTCATCTCCTGAGCATTTGAGGGTACGGTTCGCGCTGAACCAGCTTCGCTTGGGAGCGAAGGACTGGTGGAAGTTTGTGACGGCGCACTTTACGCTTGCTGAGCTTGTGGCGGTGACCTGGGAGAGGTTCACTGCCATGTTCCGAGATGAGTACGTTCCCCAGGTGGAGAGGGAGCGTTTGGCCCAGGAGTTTATGACCCTCAAGCAGGGTACTGAGTCTATTACGGTGATTACCAGGATGTTCCACGAGAGGGCGATGTTCTGCCCTGAGCACGTGTCCACTGAGCAGGCATGTATGAGCCGATATTTGAGTATCTTGAGGCGAGACATTCGAGAGTTCGTGGCGAACTCCTCATACCGTACATTTGTCGAGCTTCAGGCAAATGCCCGGAAGAGGGAGATTTAGCTAAAGACTCAGGCCAGGGAGGAGGCGGAGTCTCAGGGGAGGGATCGGCGACCGGCGCAGTCTCAACCGGCAGCCAAGCGGGCCAAGCCCGCTGATCCCAAATCAGGGAGCCAGAAGGGCCGCACTTGTGGGAAGTGCGGCAAGGGTCATGAGGGAGTCTGTAGAGCAGGATCTTGCTACAAGTGTGGCAAGGAGGAGTATATGGCCAAGGATTGCCCCAAGGGGTTTGCAGTTTGTTTCCACTGCAACCATACCGGACACCGCAAGGCAGAGTGTCCGTAATTGCGAGGATCATCTCAGGGAGCACCTCAGGGATCTGCCCCTGCCGCCATCAGAGCTACCGAGATTCGGCCAGTGAAGGCCGAGGCGCCGAGGGCACGACGGAGAGCCTTTCAGTTGACCACGGAGGAGATCCCCGCAGCGCCCGATGTTGTGGCTAGTATGTAATCTTTCGTGTATTTATTTTGATGTTGAGATATTATGCTTATACTATGTTATGCGTAGGTACTTTCTTTGTGAATTCTGTACCTGCCTTAGTGTTATTTGACTCGGGTGCGAGTCGGTCTTTTATGTCTTTGGCCTTTAGTCAGCATATTCGTGTTAGTCGTGAGGCATTGAGTCGGCCTCTGAGAGTTTCCATAGCTGATGAGAGGGTGATATATGCCACAGAGGTTCTCCGGGGATGCGTGTTATAGATTTTCGGTGTTGAGTTCCCGATTGATTTGATTCCTATATCAATGGGTGATGTCTGTATCATTGTGGGCATGGACTGGTTGAGCCGATTCGGTGCGGTTATCGACTGCGAGCGACAGCTGGTGACCGCACGAGACCCTAGTGGGGGAGTTCTTACGGTGTAAGGCGAGGGTACACGTTCTGGATCAGCGTTTTGATCGGCCGCTAGGGTGAGGCAGTGTCTACAGCAGGGCTATAAGGGTTTTGTGGCGTATGTGATGGATACGCGGGTGGATCCCGCGAGGCCGAGGTCAGTTAAGGAGGTTCCGATAGTGCGTGAGTTCCCGGATGTATTTCCAGAGGACTTGCCGGGTGTGCCTCCTGTGAGGCAAGTGGAGTTCAGTATCGATTTGGTTCCGGGGTCGCGCCTATTGCTAAGGTGCCTTATCGCCTTGCACCTCCTGAGATGCAAGAGTTATCCTCGCAGCTTCTGGAGCTGCTGGGGAAGGGGTTTAATCGGCCGAGCAGCTCGCCGTGGGGAGCGCCTATTCTGTTTGTTAAGAAGAATGATGGTTCACACCGGATGTGCATTGATTACCGGGAGTTGAACAAGCTGACGGTCAAGAACCGTTACCCGTTGCCGAGGATCGACGATTTGTTCGATCAGTTACAGGGAGCATCTTGGTTCTCCAAGATCGATTTGAGGTCTGGATATCATCAGGTGAGGGTGCGAGATGAGGACATCCAGAAGACAGCCTTTAGGACGCGTTATGGGCATTACGAGTTTGTGGTGATGCCTTTCGGGCTCACCAATGCCCCGACAGTGTTCATGGATCTCATGAACCGAGTGTGTAGGCCGATGTTGGATCGGTTAGTGATTGTATTCATCGATGACATTTTGGTATATTCGAGATCTTGAGAGCAGCATGAGGAGCATTTGAGGGAGATCCTTGGAGTTCTGAGGTCGGAGTGGCTTTATGCCAAATTCTCCAAGTGTGATTTCTGGTTGCGAGAGGTCCAGTTCCTGGGTCATCTCGTTAACCAGAAAGGGATATTGGTCGACGGGGCCAAAGTTGAGGCGGTGATGAGTTGGGAGGTGCCGAGGTCACCCTCCGAGATCAGGAGTTTCCTAGGGTTGGCAGGTTATTATCGGAGATTTAACAGGGACTTCTCCAAGATCGCGATGCCGCTCACCAGGTTGACCCGGAAGGGTATCACTTTTTCATGGGGCCCCGAGCAACAGGCCTCCTTTGAGACGCTTCGCCAAAGGTTATGCGAAGCCCCGGTGTTAGCCCTACCGGAAGGGATGGAGGACTTTGAGGTATACTGCGATGCATCGATATTGGGGTTGGGAGCGGTGGTGATGCAGAGAGGGCATGTGATAGCATATGCATCGAGGCAGCTGAAGCCTCATGAGACAAGATATCCCACCCATGATCTAGAGTTGGGGGCAGTGGTGTTCGCCCTCAAGATTTGGCGTCACTACCTATATGGGGTTCAGTGTACGATATACACAGACCATAAGAGTTTGAGGTATTTGATGGACCAGCCCAACCTAAATATGCGACAGAGAAGGTGGTTGGATGTGGTCAAGGATTATGATTGTGAGATCCTGTATCACCCAGGCAAGGCTAATGTTGTAGCCGATGCACTGAGCCGCAGGGCGGAGAGCACCCCGATGCGGAATGTATGTTTGAGGTTGACCGTGATAGCCCCAGTGTTGGATGTCATTCGTGGGGCACAGGCCGAGGCTGTGCGACCTGAGATGCAGAAGAAAGAGCGAGTTGTTGGATTGATTTCAGAGTTCCTTACCGATGGTCGGGGGCTTATGACATTCCAGGGGCGTATCTGGGTGCCGTTTGTGGGAGGAACGCGTACCATTTTGATGGAGGAGGCCCATCAGTCGAAATTTTCGATCCATCCGGGGGCCACTAAGATGTATTTGGACCTGAGGAAAGAGTATTGGTGGCCCTGTATGAAGAGGGATGTTGTGTGGTTTGTTGAGAGGTGCTTGACCTGCCGTAGGGTTAAGGTCGAGCACCAGAGACCGCATGGTAAGTTGCAGCCGTTGGAGGTTCCTGAATGGAAGTGGGAACAAATCACCATGGGTTTTATCACCAAATTGCCAAGGACTGGTAGGGGAGTTGATGCAATTTGGGTAATTGTGGACAGGTTGACGAAGAGCGCTCACTTCCTTGCTATCAGCAAGAGTTCTTCCGCAGAGAAGTTAGCAGAGATGTATGTGAGGGAAGTGGTATCTCGGCATGGGGTGCCGATCTCGATTGTCTCAGACCGGGATGTACGCTTCACTTCCAGATTTTGGAAGAAGTTTCATGAAGAGTTGGGTACTAGGCTGCATTTTAGTACCACATATCACCCCCAGACGGACGAGCAGAGTGAGCGGACGATTCAGACGCTCGAGGACATGCTCCGGGCGTGTGTGTTGGATTTTGGGGGAAGTTGGGATCCGTACTTGCCCTTGGCAGAGTTTTCCTACAACAACTGCCATCATTCGAGCATTGGTATGCCGCCCTTTGAGCTGTTGTATGGGAGGAGGTGTCGGACCCCCATTTGTTGGGGAGAGGTTGGACAGCGCGTGATGGGCAGTACAGAGATTGTGCTTCAGACGACAAAGCAGATCCAGCAAGTCAGGCAGAGGTTGTTGACCGCTGAGAGTCGTCAAAATAGTTATGCGGACAGACGCCGGTCCGAGCTTGAGTTTCAGGTCGGCGACTTTGTGCTCCTAAAGGTCTCTCCTTGGAAAGGAGTGATTCGATTAAGGAAGAGGGGCAAGTTGGGGCCCCGATTTATTGGTCCATTCCGAGTGATCGCGAGGGTAGGTCGGGTAGCCTATCGTTTGGAATTGTCAGCAGAGTTGGGGCAGATTCACGACACTTTCCATGTGTCGCAGCTGCGGAAGTGTATAGTCGATGAGTCGGCAGTGGTTCCATTAGAGGATATTCAGGTGGATGCGAGCCTGAATTATGCTGAGAGACCAGTGGCAATCAGAGATCGGAAAATCAAGGTTCTAAGGAATAAGGAGGTCCCATTGGTTTGGTTCAGTGGCAGCATCGGAAGGGGTCTGAGATGACCTGGGAGTCGGAGCGTGAGATGCGTGAGCAGCATACGGAGTTATTTGCAGAGCGAGACTTCAAGGGCGAAGTCTAGTTCTAGTGGGGGAGAATTGTAGCAGCCCGGATTCTCAGGTATTAATTATTCTTATAATTTTGGTGTTTTGTGAGGGGACTCGGCGAGTTGGAGCTCAGACTCGCCGAGTATGATCGCGATTTGGGCCCGGATTCGCGTTCGGACTCGGCGAGTCCAAAAGGTGGACTCGGCGAGTCCACGCTGTTTAATGAAACCCTAATTTCCAGGGTATGAGACCTATTTAAGGGGGCTTATGGCCGTCATTTGCGGCCACCAACCCTAGAGAGAACCCTAAAGAGTCCTTGAGCGATTTGTGAGAGAGAAGAGGAAGATCCTTGATTATTTGTGGGTGTTTTTGCACATAGAAGAGGATCAAGGCAAGAGGAGACCAAAGAAGGTGCTAATCCAGTGATTTCTGAGCTCAGAGACTTCATTTGAGGTAACCATTCGTTCCTATCTCAGTCCTTGGAGTAAATCTTAGAGTTAGGGTTTCTTTTTGGAAAGATCCATGGAGTAATTGGCCTCTTCCTGAGTTAGTGCTTTAGATCTGGACCCAAAGAGGTCCAAAGACCCTTTTCCCTCAAGCTTTATGAGTGTTAATGGAGGCTATGAGCTTAGAATAGCAATCTAGAGACCACATCATCAAATAAGGCCTTTGGACCTTTGCATGAGCACCAAGATTGTAACTTTACGTGGTGTATGTTCTTGGAAGGACTGGATCTATGGGTTATTGGAACGGATCTGACCTCAGGAGTGAGTTTGAGTTCATGCATGGCATAGACTCGCCGAGTCCGAAGAACAGACTCGGCGAGTATCATGAAGATTGTCCATAATGTGACAACCCGAAATTTCCATTTGTACGAACAATATCTAGTCAATAGAAGCCAGTCCAGTTTCAATGATTTTCAGACTTTTCCGAACAAGTTTGTGTACATTAGGGTTTACACTTCAGGAAATATCAGGAGAGTGGATGCTCCTGGGTTTGTGAAATTTGAACATTTCAAGTTTCATAATGTTTCAGTCCAAGTTCGAGAATAGAAATATTTTCTATCAAAATGTTTCAGGACTATAAATATTTTTCTGAATTAAATTAATTCATTATTCACAATTCCAACTAGAGAAAAGCCATTTTCTCTCTGACAGATCTTCGGGTTTTTATCCCATATTGTGAGTAACTCTTTCTAGTAGTGTTAGAATACTTATTAGATGCTTATAACATGATTTAGATGGCTAAATCATTAGATTTCAGGAGTTTACTCCCCAAGGTGTTCTTGGGCGGTAAACTCCCGAAACGAAGCCAAAAACCGACACTTGTGTTATGATAAAGCCTTAGACTATTATGTATGCTTGTTAGGGACAAGAAAACATACACAAATCACCTAAGATTGGGAGTTTACGACCCAATACTCTCATAGGCCGTAAACTCCATTTTCACACCCAAAATGGTGATTTGAGGACTTAAGGACTTAAGGCTTGTATCTAGGCTATTTTCCCAAGTAGTAAAAGGTCTTAAACACATCAAATGACACAAACAAAAGTGATTTTACGGCCCAAGTGAAGCTTAGGCCGTAAACTCCATATAAATGCACATAAAGGGTGTTTTCATGACACCTAAAGCCCTAGGTCTTTACAAGAAATTGTTACACACTTAATGGAAGGACCAAACCACTTCAAAATCACTTAACCAAGTGAGTTTACGGCCAAGACATGGTTCTTGGGCCGTAAACTCCTAAAAAGGGCACTAGGGTGTGCCTAATGCCTTCATATGTTAGGAATAAAAGTCTAGAACATATCCCACAAGTGCAAGAGGCTTGAAAGCAACAAAAACAACACCCCAAGGGAGTTTACGGCCGTAAACTCCAAGGGGAATGGCCTTGAGGCCGTAAACTCCTATTTGGAGTACTTCTAGACCTTAAACCCTTCCAAGGACTTAGCCACTAAGTTAGGATAATTCTAGAAAGCATTTGGGACTTCAAAACATACCAAACACACATGTTTGGTAGTTTATGGCCGTAAACTCAAGAGTTTACAACCGTAAACTCCATGTGTGATGGTTTATGGAGAGTAAACTCTCATATAAGGTCTTTTGGAAACCCTAAACACAAATACCCTGTCCCACAATAGCTTAGATGAAATCCTTACGGTTTAAAACACTTATATAAAGTGTTATCTATGTCTAGGATGTCTTAAACATTATCAATTAGTCATTTGAGTCTAATTGAGTGCATGTATGTGTGATTATATGTTCATTAGGATCGTAGTGTGTGCACAAGTCCTCGCTTGACACCTAGCCATCCTATATCGTTCAGTTCATTCCAATCACCAACTACAGGTGAGTTCATACCCCTTAATCAATGTTTTAAAGGATTTTAAATGCTTTAATGGGGGGGGGAATACAAGTAGAAAACAATATGTTATTAAATCAATCTTATGTATTTTATAACTGTGTTTTCACTCAGTAAATTTCACATATTTCAAAAGGTGTCACATGAAATGGTTTTCTATCTTAAAATACTTGGATAACAGAAGTATTAGTTTTGAAATGTTTAATAACTTCAAGTCACTCTAAATTATTGTTCAAAACTCCTAGATATCTTGCAAAACCATTATTTTACCTTTTTGAATCAAACTATACTTATGCACATATGTTCATTTACATGTTAGAGATTATAGTTTTCATCCTTCGTTCAGTTTCCCGCACCCTGGTGTATCGAGGGTGCATAAATCTACTCGAACAACCACATACTTTCCAGTAAATTATCATAGGGATAATGTGAAGATATCAAACATTACTTCTATTACAAGGAATCACACAAGAGTCAGTTCACTCATGAGTCTATACTAATGCCTTACATGATACATGAGTACACGTACTTAGGATTATATGATACATGAATATGTTTACATATACTTACCTGTTACATGAACACACTTACATGAATACCATACAGGAACACTTCTTCATAGGTGCATTATCCTGTATTTACTTACCTTGGATACTTGTACTTAGAACTAAGAGGATGATTTATTAGTACTTACTGTGTAAATTGTCTTTCCTATCCCGGTTCAATGGGATGTTTCGGCGGGACTTACCATTCCGAATCCCGCTGATTAGCACCAGTGGTCGATGAACGTCTACGGATGTCTAAGGTTGTCACTTATTTAGTAGTCAGTGACGGGACTAACCATCCCACTGTCCACTGTTGCAACAGTGGATGAGATGTGAATCTTCGGAGGATCATTAGGTTGACGATCTGCATTAAGAGATCGATACGAGGACTAACCCTCCCTCCACCCTGCTGCCGCTACAGAGGATGAGGGGACACTCTTCGGATGTTCCATAGGGTCTATCTTTCGCTTCAGCGATGTCGTGTTTGTCCTGGTAACCCAAGACAATAACACTTACATGATTATATTTTCCCTGTTTACTTTATTTTGTGATTACTTTCACATAAAAGAGGAGTTAGACTAAGTGCTCTAGTACTAGTCAATAGAAAGGAAAAACTATCATTATACTTACAGAACATTCGGGTCTTGGTAGAAGACTACACTTCATACTTAGAAAACATTCGGGTCTTGGTAGAAGACTACACTTCATACCTAGAAAAAATTCGGGTCTTGGTAGAAGACTACACTTCATACTTACAGAACATTCGGGTCTTGGTAGAAGACTACACTTCATACTTAGAAAACATTCGGGTCTTGGTAGAAGACTACACTTCATACATACAGAACATTCGGGTCTTGGTAGAAGGCTACATTTCATACTTATAGAAAATAAGGGTTTTTCTAGGGATTTCATATTTACCTCAACATTTTCATTTAAAGGTTTACATGGCTTTCATAACAGATTTTCACAAACAAGGCAATGACACTTATATACTTATGAATTCACCAGCTTTAAAGCTGATTCTCGCTTTCAAAATAACTTGTATTCTCAGGTCATTAGTAGACAGGTACGGAGGCCAGGTTTTGAGAAGACGGAGCAGACAAGTCTCGTCTTTTATTTTGATTGTATATTTTGGTGTCTTACTACAATGAAACAACACACATGTATTAAAATTTACTTATAATGCAATGGATGATGTTGTTGCTTGTTTATTATATTACACTGTTGTAATACTGTACATGACGTCCTCCACCCCTGAACGTTTCCGCCGTTCGTGGTTTTGGGGTGTGACACATAACCACTCAGCGAGTGGTCTTGCCGAGTTAAGGGGTTGACTCAGTGAGTCAGGGAGAGTCAAAGAGGGTTGACGGGTGGACTGAGTCAAGCTGGAACTCGCCGAGTTGTTCTTGAGACTTGGCGAGTTGAGTCATGGTGGCCCCACGATTCATGCCAGGAGGAACTCGTCGAGTCAGGGAAGTACTCGACGTGTCAAGAGAGGATCCTAGGGAGTCAGTGAGCACGTATAGACTCGCCGAGTCGCTCTAATGCACTCGTCGAGTCCGGTCAAAGTTGACCGTTGACCAGAGTTGACCATTGTTGACTTGATAGGGGTAGTCAACCTTAGTTGTGAAAGTGTTAATTAGAGATATATTGTGTTATAGGAGGATTATAGCTCGGGGGATCGAGTGCGAGTGATTTCCGGGATTTGCGAGTTAGCGAGATACGCGAGGTGATTCTTCTCACTATACTTTACCTTGAGTAGGTAATCAGAGTTATGTGACAGAGTATTTGTATGCTATATGTATGTTATGTGTTGTACTGCATTATTTCTATGTGATTTATGTTGTGCATGTTTATAGAGTTGGAACCGGAAGATTCACAGAGTTAGAACCAGAGGGTTCACAGAGTAGGGTCCACGGATCCACAGAATTTAGCCTCATGTGGCTAATATGTGTTATGTGTGGTATTTTGGGGAACTCACTAAGCTTTGTGCTTACAGTGTTGGTGTTAGTACACACACATGGGATTTTATGTTATCAGATATTGGGAATTTTATATAGCATGGATTGAGTTTCAAACATTAATGTTTTTATGAATGTTAAATGATTTGTGTTTTTATAAAATGCGAAAAATTGTTTTGAAATTTTACGGTGTTACAAAATGTATGATTCTAAAATTTATATGAGGCGGGTTATAAATGGAGCGGATCGGTGATGATCCATACCCGACCCTTTTAATAAAAGGGTTAGCGTGTACGGGTCGTTAACGGGTAAATTGATCAAAAACTATGCCCCAAACCCGTATAATTGTTAAGGCTTTGGATCGGATCAAGGCCAAAACTCGCTTCATTGGCAGACCTATACATAATTAATCAACGAAGCATGAGTTGTACTGTTCACAAACTTCACAAAATAAAATTGTTCGTTATATTAAATAAATAGACGATTTACCATCAGTATTGTGTTTATAAAAATAACATATCAGAAAATTCTTGGCTAAGTGGTTCTAGAGCTGCAATATTTCCATGGAGGTCTTAGTTCAATTCCCTTAGTAAACATTTTCTTTATTGCATGCTTTCATTTTTATTATCAATATAACAAGCTAGCATAGCAGCCACGTCATCCTAATTAATAAGATAAAAAAAAAACTTAAAAATATCATGTGGAAAGTATTTATGTGAAAATAACTTCAAAAATACATGTGATGAAATCAATATGAAAGTGACAAGTGACAAAAAAAAAATATTTAATAGAGGATTTGAAAATCATTAAAAATACATATATATTAATTTTTTACTCGACTTTTCCTCTAAAATAATGTTTGATATACTTCTTTGTGGAAGAAACCAACCCACACTTAGCATAATCACCGGCAAAAAGCCTAGGACTTTAGGACATATGCCCAATTGCAAGTTGTTAATGGAAAACTTTTTTGAATGAAGAAAAATAAAGCAATTGGAAGATAGACTTGCTGCCTCTGTTTCTACCGGAAATCACAAATGGTGACTTTTTGCTATTCGGTTATAAATAACAAAAAGTGTTCTATTCGTAAACAAATAAAAAAGAAAGAACGAATTTAGGACAAGAGAGACTCCTACGCTCCCTGTGAAAAGCGACCGATGTACTTAATATTGCTACATCTATTATTTTATTAATTATTTAACTAACTATTAGGATTTAAGGAAGTGTATCGTTTCGTAAATAATATAGCACTAAGAGTCGGGTATTGAATACAGAGAACATATTTAATTAACTAATTTAACTACTAAAAATTAACTTAAAACAAGCAAAAGTTTAATTGATTTTTATCTGATTTTACATGTTCAAACAATCTTAATCACTTAACTAACGATTTCAATCAATTACTAAAAACACTTCCATTTAATTCAAATTCACATCTCCTATATGGTTAGCTATTATTTATTGATTATTAATGTTGGTTATCTAATATTATTTTATTAGAAATTTAAGTCCAAATTTATTAATGTTTTCATTAATTCATGTAAAACTATGGATGGTCATACACTAGCAAGCACATAATCAATTATAAGATGTACATAAGCTATGTAAGATTGATCTAAATAAACACAATTGTGGTCACAATTTATGTTCTCCAACACAGCTAAATTAGTTACTTTTATCACTTATCTAAGATTTGGTCGATCCTAGCTCTACCAATTTAATGCTTCTTAAACTACTAGGTAACAAGTTCATTTAATTTAATGTTCACTAAGCTACACAAAACTTGAATTCAAACAATCAAAGTATCAAATACTAACATGCTAGGTAGATATAATCAAACACAAGCTCATAACTGTAACACCCCGTTTATTTAAATAAATTAATAAATGTATGTCCCAGACTGATTTGCGAAGAATTTTAGATATTGAGGGATAAAAGTGTAAATTCCAGATTAGTTTTGTAAGTATTTATGAAGACAGGGGCTGATTCGTAAAACTCGGATTTGAATTGTTAAGAATCTTAGGAGGCGGGGTTAAATACGTAAATTGTAGGCTAGGGTTGAAAGAAATATTATGGGGGAGGGGCTATAGTTGCCATTATGGAAAACTTCTAGAAGGGAACGTGTATTTAAGGGATTTGTAACCCTAACCCTAATATGAAGAGTTGCACCCGCCATCTTCATTCTTCTTCTTCTACCGGCGGCCGCCAAGAGTTTTGGAGTCCGAGGAACCGCCACCACCTGTTACGCTATTCTTCCGATCAATTGAGCCACCAAGTGAGTGGAGCACTATCATTGTTGTTTCGCTGCCGGCTGATGTGCGAGTCAAGGCCGACGTCAGGGGCCGCTGTGCCTCTACGTTCTCCCGTATTGGTGAACCTTTCCCTCCCTCTCTCTCCCTCTCTCTCTCTCTCTCTCGTTCTCCTTCCATTTTCCCTCATGAGCGTCGCTATCTCCGCCCGATGGCTATCGCATCCCGATGATACCCCTTTCCGGGTCAGCGTAAGCCACCTTATGTGTGGCAGTGCAGTGTGTGTTTTGTGCGTGTGTTCGAATCTCATCCAATGTCGTGTTTGTGTGTGTTTCAGTGGTCGCCACGGAAAGGTGTGGGTGAAGGGTTGGCTTGACAACGCAAGAGGACCACAATGGCAGTCAGCCATGGTGGCTGTCGCCAGGAGCTGCTACCGAACACCACTGCCACCCCAAGACCATCGTTGTTACCTCCGAGCGCCACCAAGTGGTGGCTATGTTACTTTTTCGAGCATAGGGGGTGGGTGTGTGTTATTTCAGTGATGCATGATTGGGTTTTGTTTGCTGGATAAATCAAGAAACCACCGCCACCACCGTGAGGTTGTGGCTACCGCCAAGCACCGCCGCCGGCCACTATGGTGTGGCTGTGTGTGCATGTTAGTTACTATATGTTAGTGTGTGTGTGTGTGTTAGTTAGTATGTGTTAGTGTGTGTCTGTGTGTGTCTTTATGTTTTGATTAAGCATTGTAATTGTAATTAGCTTTGGTTAATAATAAAAATAATGATAACCACCACTGTAAGGTGGTACCGCCGCCGCGAGCCGCCATTGACCACCACTACCCGAGGTGGTAGTGGGTGGTGCCCCACTAGCAAACCCTAATGGGCTTAGAGATTGGTTTTGGGCCTATTGGGCCATGTTTGGGTGGAAAACCCTAACTATAAGTATTGGGTCTTAGACTTATTGGGCCCACTTGTGGGCCATTGGGATTGGATTGTAAATTAAGCCCAAATTATTCCATGCCATTTATCTAGTAGAGTAAAGGAATTAATGGATCAAGTCTTTAATGGGCTAATTGAGAAAAATCTAATATTTGAGAATTTATTAGCACACACACAAGAATTATTTAATAAGTGAAATATTAAATAATAATCATTGGCAAAAATTAATCTAAGCAATAATGGACATAATGGATTAAGTCCTTAGTGGGTTAAGCCCTTAATGGGTTAAATGAGATACACTTAACCATAATTATAATTTTATGTGAAACCGAATTTCACTTGGGCTTGGTGTTGGGCCATCCAAGAATAATCAAATGGACTAGAGTAATTAGTTGGGCTCTAGGGTAAGGCCCATATGAAGGATTGGGCCCAATTTGGAAAATCGGGCTATAGATGGGCCATAGTTTGGGTCTAGTTGGTTGTATGATATAGGGCCCTTAGAATGATACATGTTGGACCGGACTGAGCAATTGGGCCTTAAGGGAAGTCCATGTAGAGGTTTGGGCCCAATTTGGAAATTTGGGCCATATGTTGGGCTTTCATCCCTAGTTGACTTTGGGCCTATGGATTGGGCCTTGAGCTTGGGTAAGCCAAGCTAGGGGTAATGTAGTAATTACCCAAAGTATGTATTTATAGTTATGTGTTAGAACCCAATTATTAATTGGGTGTTATTTTGGTGTTGACAGTTCGGGAATTCAGAGTTTATCAAGGAGGGCACTATAGAGATTTGTGATGAGAGGCCGAGTGCATTCTGCACTGAGGTAACAGTCATGATAGAAACACGTGCGTTGATGTTTCGGGAATTCAGAGTTTATGAGGCCTCAGATTGTCATGTGGGTTAGGGACCCAATTGTTTGCAGCAGATGAGTGGCATATGTCGCCAACATTTTTCGTATCTGTGACAACCCAAAGTTTATTCCGTTACATTGCCCCATTACCGTTAACGGAATACTCCATGTTATAAAAGTTTCGTTAATTTGAGGTTGTAAAATAAATAAATGTTTTATTTATTTATATTATATGTCGTTAACGTCGTGATAAAATAAATAAAGACACTTACCTTACATTTCCATATTAATTTGTAAAAAGTTAAATTTTATTACGGCCACTAAATCGGGTGCGACCAAAAGCCCCGTTTAACGGCAGTATCGGGTAGAATCCCACTGAGCCCCAACTCCAACCCCTATATAAGGGTGAGTGGAGTCCATTAGAGACTTTTTACACTCTCCCCGCTCTCTCTCTCTCTACAACTTAAATTCGAGCCAAAAATCGTCCGTTTCGAGCCCCAAACGAGTAGGTAAACTATCCTAACTCGTTGTATAACTTATCTAGCTTACAAATTCGAGTTTAAAACATAAAATAGGGACAAAATCATGTGTTTACGACCCAAGAACATTCTTGGGCCGTGAAAACCATTTAATGGGGTTTTTAAGCCCCAAAACCCCTCCAAATTGTCCCTAAGGCTTAGATATGACTTGTAGGCTTATGGAATCGGACTTAGAACACCTTGAACTAGCATTTTGGGGAGTAAACATGAGTTTACTGCCCAAGAACATGCTTGGGCCGTAAACTCCTCTTCATGAGGAGTAAACTCATATTTGAGTGTTTAAAAGCCGCTTAAACACACCAATGGCCTTATAATAAATTCAAGAATCAACCACCAACAAGTTAGGGACCTTAAACTCAATTAAAGCAACTCCATAAGGAGTTCACGGCCGTAAACCCCTCAGGAAAGGGTACCTGGGCCGTAAACTCCTACAAAGGGGTTAATTGGTGACTTAAACTCCCCATTTGACTTGGAAAAATGCTTAGGAATTTACCCTCTACCATTTAAGCCCTTAAAACACCAAAAGATATGTACATAGGAGCTTACGGCCGTATACTCCCTAGTTTATGGCCGTAAACTCCCATTTGCTCCCTTTAAAAGCCTTAAATCCATTCATACCTTTTAGATTTGGATTTAGCAAAATTCTACAATTGAGATAAGGCCTTTAAACAACCTAGAACACCCTCACCATGAGTTTACGGCCGTAAACTCATGGGGAGTTGTCCCAGGGCCGTGAACTGTGTATATAGAGTTTACTCTTGGAGAGTAAACTCGATTCCTAAGTCATTCAAGCCCTTAAATGTTACCCGGGACACCCCTAACCCTTAACCAAGTGTTTTCCGCTCTTTAGGGTGTGTATACATGTTAAAATAGTATTAAATGTACCAATTGTATGTAAACATATGTTATCATGTGTTAAATAGGTCACTAAGTGTGTTCAAGTCCTTACATGACACCGAGCACCCAACCGGCACCTTCGCCGGATCCACTTACACCAGGTGAGTTCATACCCCTGAATGAACCTTTTCAAATGTTTTTACATGTTTTATAGGGGGGAATACAAGTTAAACATGTCAGTTATCATATCAATCACATGTGATTGATAACCCGCATGCACAAGGATTTACCACACTGTAAACTGTTTTACTAAGTAGGATACTATGAATGGTTTACCAAAAGGTCTTCACTTGTTCAAAACTCTTACTTATACTGTTTTATCAAATTTCATTTTAAACTGGTTTATGAAAATTTCCCAAAGAATTCCTAAAGGTTTTCAAACTTATTTTACCAAAGAACACCAAGTTGTTATTTTCTCTAGTATAAAGGTTTTCTTCCATGTTTTCATACTCCCTCTTAGTTTAAACTCCTACTTGATAACGCTTTCACTTCGTGATGCGTTTATACTTGTTATTGCCTCTATTTCGCTTATACTTGTAGTCGCTTATGCCTATTAGACGCTCTTACTTCACTTGTTGTCGCCTCTACTTCGGGATACACTTATATTTGGTAACGCTTATACTTCATGATTCGTTTATTCCACAATGTACGTTTACACTTCACAATTCGGTTATTCCATACTGTACACTGATACTTCACGATTCGGTTATTCCGCACTGTACACTTATACTTCACGATTCGGTTATTCCACACGATTTGGTTATACTTCACGATATGTTTCCACTTGTTACACACTCAAACATAGTTAGATGTATGTCTGTGCTTGTATAGATGCATATAACTAATGATAGAAGGACTTAGGAAGGCTTGTCCGCCCTATTTCCTTTCCTTCGTTGAGATGTGGTCTGGTGGGATCGGATGTCCGTCCAGTTATGAGTCTCTACCTCTAGTTCAACACTTATATTGGAAACACACTACCCACTATTTGGGATGCATCTTTGGCACACGGCCTTCTCCGTCATCTAGTTGGTAACCAGAGTCTCCCGTAGGGAGAGCGGACATTGTGTGTATAGATCTATATGGGATTGACACCCCCGCAACCTGATTGCTAGCTACAGTCCACGGCCTACCAAGCCAAGGGGTGACAAATGTCATATTTTATAGACGCTTGTAGGGCGTCAGGTACTCTTGTGTCGGTTAGTATGGTTACGAGTATCCCAGGTTACCTTATAATTCATGGCCTTAAGGTAACGGTATTTCACCAGCAATTTACACTGTATGCTGGAAACCCACTCTTAGAGTCACACTGTCTGTCACAACTAGAAATTTTGTGTCTTGTAATCACTATACTCAAGTAAATGTTAAATAAAAAACTTAAGAGCATGTGTGATACCCATTATTATGACATCAAAAACTTCAATCAAATACATGATACAAATACTACAAATGGTCATCAAGCAATTGGAAATCCTAGAAGTTCTTGTTAGGTCCATTTTGGACTAGGACTTCCTTATTGGACTCAATGGACCAATAAGCTTCCAATTTGACTATCATGGGCTTAGAACCCTTAAATGGGCTCTAATTGGACCCACATTAATTTATTTCAGCATTTTGGGCCATATTGAGCCTAGAATGGAATAAATTAAAAGTTTGAACCATGATTAACCTAAACTAGCCCAACAAAGTGTTAAAATCATATTATATTTTTTTTGGTCAACCTCATCAAACCTAACTCTAAATATTGGGCTTAGGGTCATTAAAGCCCAAAACTCTCTTTTCTTCCCAAAATTTCGACCCAAGACAAGCCCAAGAGGAGAAGTTGACTATTACCATGCCACCTCATTTTTATCTTTGGGTTCTCCATGCAACCTATCCCATGTTTCCATGCATATCACCTCAAGGTCTATTTCTCCCTCTCTCTCTCTTGCTCTCGGCCATTTTCAAACACACACACCTCACAAACTCTCTATAGATTACTCAAGAAATCATCCTTCCTCTCCATTCAAAAATCTCGAAAATTAGGAGGTTTTCAAGAGGATATTTCCACAAACTCTTCATCTAAGGTAAGGTTATGCTTGGATCTATGACTTAGATTCTTTGTTTTTATCAAAAATCTCTTCCTAATCCATGCAAAAATCGTGATCTTGCATCCTAGAATCACCTCAAACTCGAGATCTTCAAGAAAAGGGTGCTAAGGCCAAAAATCACCAAGCTTTCTTCCATCTTTTCTTCAAAAACCGAAACTACACCCTAAGGTGAGCTTCATACTCCCTATTTTTCTATTTTATAAGTTTTGTGGGGGGGGGGGGGGGAATACAAGCAAATGTGTAGATCTATATGTATTTGTATGCCTTGTATGATTTCTATGCTTATATGTGTGTTTTTGTGTGATTATGATGTTAGATCTAGTCATAAGCCCCTAAAAATCGAGATATACTTTATGTTAAATGATATTAGCATCAAATATATTTCTACATACAAAGTATTCCAAGAAAAATAGCTAAGTGGCTTAATAACATCTTCTTTGGGCTAAAAACTCAATTTTTGGACATAAAATGTTAAAAATATAAAGTTAAAGGGCCCAAAATGACATATTACGAATTTTGATGGATGAGAGGAGTCAAAACAGTTTCAATAAAGTATTTTCTGGAAATATACTCTTTTGGAGGGTTAAAAATATAAATTTCAAGCTTAATGGGCTAAAAATGACATTTTCGGCACAATAGGGCCCAATATGCGAAATTTTCTGTTTTGAAGGGCCAAAACTGTATTTTTCTGTAAAACAGTGTACTACTAGTGTCCCAAGTCCTTTTCTATGGTTAAAAATGCTTTTCATAATTAAAAAGGACCAAAGTTGCAAAAATTTTCCATCTTGGGCCAAAAGTGTAAAATTGCGAAAAATGAAGGTTTCAACCGAGAAAACTGTATTTTCAGAGACTAAAACTGTTTTCAACTAAAAATGTGCTAAAAAATATCAATTCCAATAAGTTTTGATGTTAAAATGCCAAGAAAAATAGTTTAATGACTAAACCGGAAATTTATTTATGCAAAGGGTTGAAAAAGTAAATTTACAAAATAAAGAGGGGCTGAAAACAGAAAAATTTCAATGCTAATTCGATACATCCGTTGTGATCAAATATTGGCACCGCGACTACCGATGAATTACAATACACATCAACACCAAAAATCGTTATCTAACGAATTGATTCGGTCTCGAATCAATAACAAACCCGAAACTACTAACACGACGACAACTCGATTCGTACACGGAAAATTTGGGAATTCAATACACACGTGAGAGTGCACAGACGTCGACGCACCATCTTTGGGCCCCAAAGTGTAAAATCTTGTTTGTTGGGCCTAGCTAGCCCAATGGCTTGATCTTTAGACCCGAAGACTTCAACCTTACGAGTTGTTGGGTCTTACATGATCCAACACAGCGTAAAAGGACTTTCAATGGCATTTATACTATTGGTCCCCAAGGGTCCTTTGGTACTGCTAGTAAAGTCGGTTATTCTAATGCGAGTCGGATCAAGGGCCCTTCGCACTCTTTTTATCCCCAACCGACTAACGGAGTTATCGAGGTCTTCGTGCCCTCTTTCTCGTCGGATGTGGGACTACAAGAAGTCAGGGCGGTTGGATTACGTGAATAGTACGGACAACGCCTACGGGATCGTTAGTATAGTTGTAAACTGGTCGTTTGCGTAACGCGTGTTTAAAGCAATTCACCATGCGCAATAATCCGACGTCGCCTGGAATCAATGACTTCACATGCCGCGATGGTACAACAACTACATGGAATTCAAAGTGGTAGGAAAACATCGGGTGTTTCCTAGGGTTTTCAATACATACGGTTTCAAAATGTATACAAGTTTAACGAACAATTTCTATAACTATAGAAACAAAGAAGCATACTTATGGATCTTCACAATTTTTTTTTTGAAACTCTTTTCAGAAAATATCGGATTTTCTGGTGGTTTTCAAACTAATACAAAATGTTGCTTTTCAAATACCGCTTATGAACTCACCAACATTTCATATGTTGACGTTTTTCAAAATACTTGTATTCTCAGGTAACAAGTAAACCGCAGGAAAATGTACTCAGTGATGGCTTGCAGTTTGTTTATCTATGAACCGAACAATTTATTTTTGGGAATGTAATGCTAAGACAATGTACCCAGTGTAAACTTTATCAGTTGTACTATATTAATGCATGGTGACGAATGATGTTATGTTTCATATATATTCAATGTTATGGTATTCAATTAAGTCACGACAGCCCTCGGACGTTTCCGCCGTCTGGTTCGGGGGTGTGACAGGTTGGTATCAGAGCTTTGTTTATAGTGAACTAGCATATCTAGCCACACATTGATATGCAACTATAAACCAAAAAGAGGGACTAACATAACTCTGAACAAAACGAGTAAATAAAACACCCTTGCTTGCATTAGGAATAAGAACATAACGCCGAACCAAACAAATTAATGCTAGTATCTCGGTTAATTCAGGACTGTTCTTAGTGGTACCAAGGAGTGGATGTAGCCTGATCAACTACATTCTTTCCAAAGTACAACTAACACACGTTTTGATGAGATCGGAATAGCTAGGGAACCTAAAACTATACCCTTTATCACCAAAAAGAGAACGCTTGTTTAGTCTGTACAATAGTTGTAGCCTCCTAGGAATAATGTTAGCATATTTACATACTCGCACAGACAGCATGGCTGGTTTTCATCACCCTGGAGACCCTTATTTCCCTAATCAGGGAAATAACGGATGGTTAGAGGAAGAGCCTGAGGAAGACCCCAAGAGGAATCTGACGGGGAACCGGAGGCTGGAGATGAAGGCGAGCCTGCCGAACCCGAAGAGGACGAAGAGAACTTTGAAGAGGAACCCGATGACAGTGAAGGGGGTGATTCGGATGCAGAGTCCGAAGTCATCAACCCCCCTTACCCGATCAGGGTGCCTGCCTACCATGTGGGTCCCACTGGTCCTACCCCTCCTTGGGGTATTGATCTTTGGAGATGGAGCTAGTTATTTTTCTAAAATAAATCTACGGTCCGGATACCACCAACTCAAAGTCCCGGAAGAGGATATTCGAAAAACCGCTTTCCGAACTCGCTACGGACATTACGAATTTGTCGTAATGCCCTTCGGTCTAACAAATGCCCCTGCCGCATTTATGGACCTAATGAATCGAATCTGTCGAGCATTCCTCGACAACTTTGTCATTGTTTTCATCGATGACATCCTCATCTATTCTCGAAGCAAAGAAGAGCATGGCCAACACCTCCGACAAATCGTAGAAACGCTACGATCAGAGAAGCTATACGCAAAACTCTCCAAGTGTGAGTTCTGGCTCCGGAGTGTGAACTTCCTAGGTCACGTAGTTAGCCAAGATGGAATTCATGTGGATCCCTCTAAGGTCAAAGCCGTGGAAGGATGGGCAACCCCGACAACGCCCACAGAAATTCGTCAATTCTTGGGTCTAGCAGGCTACTATAGGAGATTCATTCAGAACTTCTCTAAGATCGCCAAACCACTTACCTCGCTTACACAAAAGGGTGTACCTTTCAAATGGACGGACAAACAAGAAGTCACATTCCGAACCCTGAAACAAGCTCTCTGTAGCGCCCCGGTACTATCTCTACCTGAAGCAACGGAAGATTTTGTAGTCTACTGTGACGCGTCAAATCAGGGCTTAGGTTGCGTTCTCATGCAGCGTGGAAGGGTGATAGCTTACGCATCTTGCCAACTAAAGACGCACGAAGTAAATTATACGACCCATGACTTGGAATTGGGAGTCGTGGTCTTCGCTCTGAAAATTTGGAGGCACTACATGTATGGTACGAAGTGCACCATCTTCACGGACCACAAGAGTCTCCAACACATCCTGAACTAGAAGGAGTTGAACATGAGGCAACGAAGATGGGTTGAATTGCTAAACGATTATGAGTGCGAGATCAAGTACCACCCAGGCAAGGCCAACGTGGTAGCTGACGCATTAAGTCGGAAGGAGTACTCTAATCGCCATGCGAAAACCCTCTCGATAACCATTCAATCTCATCTGGCCACTCAAATTGCGGTAGCCCAGTCAGAGGCAATGAAAGCGGAAAACAAAGCAAGAGAAGCATTGCGCGGGATGGAAAAGAACCTAGAGGCAAAGGAGAATGGAGTATACTACTTCATGAACGGTATTTGGGTCCCAAAAATCGGAGGATTTAGGGAGGTTGTTATGAAGGAAGCCCACAAGACACGATACTCCATTCATCCGGGTTCAGACAAGATGTATTTGGATATTAAACAACACTATTGGTGGCCTAACATGAAGGCGGAAATTGCGACCTATGTTAGTAAGTGCCTTAAGTGCGCCAAGGTAAAGGTGGAGTACCAGAAACCCTCAGGATTATTACAGCAACCGGTAATCCCTAAGTGGAAATGGGAGGGGATTTCTATGGATTTCGTTACCAAGCTACCCAAAACGTCGGACGAACTGGACACAATATGGGTAATAGTCGACCGACTGACGAAGTCTGCCCATTTCCTGCCTATAAAAGAATCCTACAAGATGGAAAGATTGACACGTTTGTACATTCGAGAGATCGTGAGACTCCACGGAGTACCAGTGTCTATTATCTCGGATAGGGACAGTAGATTCACTTCGCGTTTTTGGAAATCTCTCCATGAGGCACTAGGAACTCATCTCGACATGAGCACCACATATCACCCACAAACGGACGGTCAAAGCGAACGAACCATTCACACGCTTGAAGAAATGCTTCACGCATGTGTGATAGACTTTGGGAAGTCATGGGATACCCATTTACCTTTAGTCGAATTCTCGTATAACAACAGTTATCATTCAAGCATTAAGGTCGCTCCTTTCGAAGCACTTTACGGGCGTAAGTGTAGATCACCGTTATGTTGGGCTGAGGTGGGTGATACCCAACTGGCAAGAACACATATGTCGGACAAAGCACTAACGGGACCGGAGATCATTCGCGAAACCACGGAAAAGATCGTCCAAATCAGGGCTCGATTACAAGCATCGCGCGAACGACAAAAGAGCTACGCCGATAAACGGTGAAAGCCCTTAGAGTTTCAGGTTGGTGATCGAGTACTGTTGAAAGTCTCAACCTGGAAAGGGGTTATACGTTTCGGAAAACGGGGAAAATTGAACCCAGGATACGTTGGACCTTTCGAGATCGTCGACCGAATAGGTCCGGTAGCATACAGACTGCGACTACCCACGGAGCTAAACGGTGTACACCCCGTGTTTCATGTCTCTAATCTGAAGAAGTGCCTATCAGATGAAACCCTCGTCATTCCTCTTGACGAAATCGAAATCAACGAGAATCTCCTGTTCGTTGAAGAACCAATTGAAATCATGGACAGAGAGGTGAAGCGTACTAAGCAAAGTCGCATCCCGATCGTGAAAGTACGGTGGAATGGAAAGCATGGGCCAGAATTCACGTGGGAACGCGAAGACCAAATGAAGCAAAAGTACCCTCACCTATTTTAGTATTCTCAAACCTAGCTTTCAAACAAAATTTCGGTACGAAATTCCCTCTAACGGGGGGATGATGTCACAACTAGAAATTTTGTGTCTTGTAATCACTATACTCAAGTAAATGTTGAATCAAAAACTTAAGAGCATGTGTGATACCTATTATTATGACATCAAAAACTTCAATCAAATACATGATACAAATACTACAAATGGTCATCAAGCAATTGGAAATCCTAGAAGTTCTTGTTAGGTCCATTTTGGACTAGGACTTCCTTATTGGACTCAATGGACCAATAAGCTTCCAATTTGACTATCATGGGCTTAGAACCCTTAAATGGGATCTAATTGGACCCACATTAATTTATTCCAACATTTTGGGCCATATTGAGCCTAGAATGGAATAAATTAAAAGTTTGAACCATGATTAACCTAAACTAGCCCAACAAAGTGTTAAAATCATATTATATTTTTTTTGGTCAACCTCATCAAACCTAACTCTAAATATTGGGCTTAGGGGCATTAAAGCCCAAAACCCTCTTTTCTTCCCAAAATTTCGGCCCAAGAGAAGCCCAAGAGGAGAAGTTGACTATTACCATGCCACCTCATTTTTATCTTTGGGTTCTCCATGCAACCTATCCCATGTTTCCATGCATATCACCTCAAGGTCTATTTCTCCCTCTCTCTCTCTCTCTCTCTTGCTCTCGGCCATTTTCAAACACACACACCTCACAAACTCTCTCTAGATTACTCAAGAAATCATCCTTCCTCTCCATTCAAAAATCTCGAAAATTAGGAGGTTTTCAAGAGGATATTTCCACAAACTCTTCATCTAAGGTAAGGTTATGCTTGGATCTATGACTTAGATTCTTTGTTTTTATCAAAAATCTCTTCCTAATCCATGCAAAAATCGTGATCTTGCATCCTAGATTCACCTCAAACTCGAGATCTTCAAGAAAAGGGTGCTAAGGCCAAAAATCACCAAGCTTTCTTCCATCTTTTCTTCAAAAACCGAAACTACACCCTAAGGTGAGCTTCATACTCCCTATTTTTCTATTTTATAAGTTTTGTGGGGGGGGGGGGAATACAAGCAAATGTGTAGATCTATATGTATTTGTATGCCTTGTATGATTTCTATGCTTATATGTGTGTTTTTGTGTGATTATGATGTTAGATCTAGTCATAAGCCCCTAAAAATCGAGATATACTTTATGTTAAATGATATTAGCATCAAATATATTTCTACATACAAAGTATTCCAAGAAAAATAGCTAAGTGGCTTAATAACATCTTCTTTGGGCTAAAAACTCAATTTTTGGACATAAAATGTTAAAAATATAAAGTTAAAGGGCCCAAAATGACATATTACGAATTTTGATGGATGAGAGGAGTCAAAACAGTTTCAATAAAGTATTTTCTAGAAATATACTCTTTTGGAGGGTTAAAAATATAAATTTCAAGCTTAATGGGCTAAAAATGACATTTTCGGCACAATAGGGCCCAATATGCGAAATTTTCTATTTTGAAGGGCCAAAACTGTGTTTTTCTGTAAAACAGTGGACTAGTAGTGTCCCAAGTCCTTTTCTATGGTTAAAAATGCTTTTCATAATTAAAAAGGACCAAAGTTGCAAAAATTTTCCAACTTGGGCCAAAAGTGTAAAATTGCGAAAAAGGAAGGTTTCAACCGAGAAAACTGTATTTTCAGAGACTAAAAATGTTTTCAACTAAAAATGTGCTGAAAAATATCAATTCCAATAAGTTTTGATGTTAAAATGCCAAGAAAAATAGTTTAAGGACTAAACCGGAAATTTATTTATGCAAAGGGTTGAAAAAGTAAATTTACAAAATAAAGAGGGGCTGAAAACAGAAAAATTTCAATGCTAATTTGATACATCCGTTGTGATCAAATATTGGCACCGCGACTACCGACGAATTACAATACACATCAACACCAAAAATCGTTATCTAACGAATTGATTCGGTCTCGAATCAATAACAAACCGAAAACTACTAACACGACGACAACTCGATTCGTACACGGAAAATTTGGGAATTCAATACACACGTGAGAGTGCACAGACGTCGACACACCATCTTTGGGCCCCAAAGTGTAAAATCTTGTTTGTTGGGCCTAGCTAGCCCAATGGCTTGATCTTTAGGCCCGAAGACTTCAACCTTACGAGTTGTTGGGTCTTACATGATCCAACACAGCGTAAAAGGTCTTTCAATGGCTTTTATACTATTGGTCCCCAAGGGTCATTTGGTACTGCTAGTAAAGTCGGTTATTCTAATGCGAGTCGGGTCAAGGGCCTTTCGCACTCTTTTTATCCCCAACCGACTAACGGAGTTGTCGAGGTCTTCGTGCTCTCTTTCTCTTCGGATGTGGGACTACAAGAAGTCAGGGCGGTTGGATTATGTGAATAGTACGGACGACGCCTACGGGATCGTTAGTATAGTTGTAAACTGGTCGTTTGCGTAACGCGTGTTTATAGCAATTCACCATGCGCAATAATCCGACGTCGCCTGGAATCAATGACTTCACACGCCGCGATGGTACAACAACTACATGGAATTCAAAGTGTTAGGAAAACATCGGGTTTTCCTAGGGTTTTCAATACATACGGTTTTGAAATGTATACAAGTTTAACGAACAATTTCTACAACTATAGAAACAAACAAGCATACTTATGGATCTTCACGATTTTTTTTTGAAACTCTTTTCAGAAAATATCGGATTTTCTGGTGGTTTTCAAACTAATACAAAACGTTGCTTTTCAAATACCGCTTATGAACTCACCAACATTTCATATGTTGACGTTTTTCAAAATACTTGTATTCTCAGGTAACAAGTAAACCGCAGGAAAATGTACTCAGTGATAGCTTGCAGTTTGTTTATCTATGAACCGAACAATTTATTTTTGGGAATGTAATGCTAAGACAATATACCCAGTGTAAACTTTATCAGTTGTACTATATTAATGCATGGTGACGAATGATGTTATGTTTCATATATATTCAATGTTATGGTATTCAATTAAGTCACGACAGCCCTCGGACGTTTCCGCCGTCTGGTTCGGGGGTTTGACACTGTCCTTAGACCTTGATAGCTGTATCTTTCATTTGATACTGTCTGGGGTCTGTATTCACTGTCTTCAGACCTTGCTAGCTGTATCTTTCATTTGATACCATCTGCGGTCTGTATTCACTGTCTTTAGACCTTGCTAGCTGTATCTTTCATTTGATACTGTCTGCGGTCTGTATTCTCTGTTTTAGACCTTACTAGCTGTACCTTTCATTTGGTACCGTCTGGGGTCTATGTCTCTCTTTGTTAGACTGAGCCAGGCGTGTCGTTTGTTCGATACTCTCATGGAGTCTATGATTCCTTTTGCCTTAGTCAGCAGTTCTCGCTGCTGAGGCATATGTTATTTTCCCTGATTCCTCTTGCTTTCTTTAATAATCAAATTCTGTATTTTGATAATGATAGCGATTTAGGGAAAATTACTTTTTACCACATAACTCCGTCCAGTCTTGGTAGAAGACTGCTTTTATTAAAGAAAATATAGGATTTTCTGGAAAGGACACTAATGTAATGGATACTCTGAAACTACCACTTTTATTAAGTTATTTGGATAAAATGCCACTAAGCACTTATGAACTCACCAGCATTTGTAAAAATGTTGATACTCGCTTTTCAAATAACTTGTATTCTCAGGTCAGCATTAGACAGGTACATCCCCGGAGCTTCTGACGAAGACAGTTTAGTACCAAGCTATACCTATATTAATACTTGTATTACTTTGTTGTATTGTAATGTAAACCATGTAAAACTATTACTGTTAATGTAATGGTTTTTTTACTTTGATTACTATAATGCATGTGTTGTGATACTTGACATGACGTCATCCACCCTAGAACGTTTCCGCCGTTCCGATTTTGGGGTGTGACAGATTGGTATCAGAGCATTGTTTAGAGTGAGCTAAGTATATAAATTCATAAAAGATATACAACCTATAAATACAAAGGGATAAAGCACTCTGACCAATAATTATACTTTAAAATATAACCATATCTTACCAAAGTATAAGAACATCCAGAATCTAAACACTCGAACAAAAGTATCACAAGAAGAACAATAGTAAAAGTCTTCGGATGTTGAGCATTACCGTCAAACCTGGGCAGTTATGTAATCGTAAGCTGGAATAAATGTAACCTGATCAACTACATTTATTCGAGATGCGATGAACATGTGCTTGGGAGTGATAGTGGTGTTGCAACAGGTCTGAAACTTACCAACTAGGAATGCTACAGCCACACATAAAGTTAAAATACTATAGGAGTATTTTGGAACACTAAAAGACTCACATAAATCCCAGAATCACATTCAAAAGATAATAAAACCAACAAGAAATTAAAATACCATAGGGGTATTCTAGGATACATAGATAACCTTGTTTGAAGAACTAAAAAGATCCTTATTGATATGCCTACAACTACAGAGGGTATACTCCCAAGGTTATATATAATAAGGATCCCATAGGCTAAGAATGTGTGGTTTCGCTCTACTTCCTTTTCCTCGTTGGGATGTGGATATAGAGTAGTATCACATATTCGAAGGCCTATAAGATATAAGCTATATATGATTTGTATACCCTGTGTAATCGTAGCACGACTCGATATGGATCATCCAGTGAAATGTTAATAATCTTTTAGGATTCTTTAGACATTTCCATTCTCGCACGAACCCTGTAGACAACCCTATCCACTTCAGTGCTTGACAGAAGAGTTGATGCAGACCTAGAAGAGGTTCATTGAGAAGATTTCCTGTTCGAAAATAAATGAACTGGGTTGAGACTATTGAATTCACCAAGTGCCTATATCTTTTAGGGACATCGGTGAGAAATTCGCCAAAACTTCCGAAATTTCCAGTCATCCATCATAAAGTGATGACACCCGGAGTCAGATTTAGGAGTGAGGCGGAGTAGAAATTCAATATGGCTTCACAAGAGAAGAACCCTAGGTAACTACACGAAGGAAACCAACGCCGATTTCAGTCAAAGATACGAGGCAGACAGAGGGAGCCAGTACATGGAACCCGAGAAGTGTCTTTTCCTCGTGTTAGTCACGCTAATACACCCATAAAATAATACACTTTAGTGAATTAGTGGTTACACTACTCACGCTATGTGTTAGGTAAATCGTCATTTCCCGTTGCCAGTTACACGATTTGAGCGGATCCCCGCACCTCTATTGAGAATATTTAGCCATAAGCCTTCATGAGCCTCTCTTTCCGCGGGTTCGTTCCGAACTGTTCTCAAATCTCTCCAGGCCGGAGAGTGAAACCTTTCCCAGTATAAAGGTAACTTAGTAGGAATGACTCGCATCTTATGGCCTTTTGCCGATACTCTTACTCCTACCTTGCATACCAGGACTACATCATAGGGATGTAGGTCGACTCTCAGACAGCCAATATCCGAGGCAAGGGAAAAATTTAGGCCTATCATAGTAAGGATTGATACCTCTAGGGTTAATCTTCGTCTCTCATCAGCTTGTGTTCCTCTTTCTGTGTAGGAACAACCATGCCTCCGAAGAAGCGAAACCCATCCGCTGGCAAGAAACCGACTCTCCTATTCGATGAAGCTACGTTCCAAGCTGCGGTTTCAGCAGTCGTAGCAGCTGTCATGGCTCAACTGAATACTAACAACGCCAATGTTAGTAAGAGCCCTATCGGAAATTCCAAACCTAGTAGTGGACAACAGCAACCAACCTCTTCATACCCTGTCGCCCTAGAACCTCACTCAAATCCACTGAAGAGAAGGATCAAGATCGAGGAGGGAAGTACCTCGGCTCAAGGACCTTCTGAAGGGCAACGAGCTGAGACAGTCAAATTCTCTGCCAAACCTTCCATCCCTACGCCTAGGAAACCTTCCCCACTGCAGCAAGTGCAGCTACCATCATCATGGTGTATGCCAGGAGCTCTATTGTGCTAGGTGCCACATGTTGGGGCATACTGCTCGCGTCTGCAGAACCCCGGTTGAGTTCATTACATCAACCACCAATGCGGCGACCAATACATTTTGCCATCTATGTGGTGAGATTGGACACTTCAAGAAGGACTGCCCAACCGAAGGAAAAGACAAAGACACAGGAGGAGTCTAACTCTACTGCTTAGGGAGAAGCATCAAGGAACCCAAAAGATTTTGGTACGTCTCTCGATCTCAGATAGCTAAACTGAATAGCTTAAAAGGCTGATTCAAATGTAAATACTTCCTCATTAAGGCAAAAGTCGCAACACTGTTATAAAATTTAAAAATTCATCAGGTAAAACTATAATGGCTAAACATATACGTTACGACCATATATAGTTAAGATGGATAGACCTAGAGTGAGTGAATGCCGCCTCATTTCCTGTTCCTCGTTTGGTTGTGGATTTAGGGCGGAGTCGCTCAGTCAAGAGTCCTCCCCACCTTAATTGTACATGACTAGTATACGTGAGGCGATTATAGAAATGCCTTGTGAGAACCCATTCATGAAAAAGGTACTCTATTCAGAACACTTAGGACTCTTTATAGTTCCGCGTCGACTCTATCGGTCCAAGTATCCGTGGCAGCGATACACGGGACGAAACCCGAGACGCCTAGAACTGGTGTGCCTGTTAGGCACATGAATCTATTGACCCTCGTTTTATATTATGTCGAAGTGTGCCAACTTCGACGCCTCTATCGATCATGGTTTGACTTCGTTCAACCATGTGTAAATCCTTAGTGTTGTGTAAAAAGAACTTTCTCCATAGCCCTTTCGGCAAATAAAGGTTCTTCCGAACCTAAACAAAATAAAAATAATAAAGACTAATGTGATCCGCCGTAACCTCCCTAGTTTAGGGCCGTAAACTCCCATTTGGTCCCTTTAAAAGCCTTAAATCCATTCATACCTTTTAGATTTGGATTTAGCAAAATTCCACAATTGAGATAAGGCCTTTAAACAACCTAGAACACCCTCACCATGAGTTTACGACCGTAAAATCATGGGGAGTTGTCCCAGGGCCGTGAACTATGTATATAGAGTTTACTCTTGTCGAGTAAACTCCATTCCTAAGTCATTCTAGCCCTTAAACGTTACCTGGGACACCCCTAACCCTTAACCAAGTGTTTTCCGCTCTTTAGGGCGTGTATACTTGTTAAATTAGTATTAAATGTACTAATTGTATGTAAACATATTTAATCATATGTTAAATAGGTCACTAAGTGTGTTCAAGTCCTTACTTGACACCGAGCACCCAATCAGCACCTTCGTCGGATCCACTTACACTATGTAAGTTCATACCCCTGAATGAACCTTTTCAAATGTTTTTACATGTTTTATGGGGGGGGGGGGGAATACAAGTTAAACATGCCAGTTATCATATCAATCACATGTGATTGATAACCCGCATGCACAAGGATTTACCACACTGTAAACTGTTTTACCAAGTAGGATACTATGAATGGTTTTCCAAAAGGTCTTCACTTGTTCAAAACTCTTACTTATACTGTTTTATCAAAGTTCATTTTAAACTGGTTTATGAAAAGTTCCCAAAGAATTTCTAAAGGTTTTCAAACTTATTTTACCAAAGAACACCAAGTTGTTATTTTCTCAAGTATAAAGGTTTTCTTCCATGTTTTGATACTCCCTCTTAGTTTAAACTCCTACTTGATAACGCTTTCACTTCGTGATGCGTTTATACTTGTTATTGCCTCTATTTTGCTTATACTTGTAGTCTCTTATGCCTATTAGACGCTCTTACTTCACTTGTTGTCGCCTCTACTTCGGGATACACTTATATTTGGTAACGCTTACACTTTATGATTCGGTTATTCAACAATGTACGTTTATACTTCACGATTCGGTTATTCCGCACTGTACACTTATACTTCACGATTCGGTTATTCCACACGATTTGGTTATACTTCACGATATGTTTCCACTTGTTACACACTCAAACATAGTTAGATGTATGTCTGTGCTTGTATAGATGCATATAACTAATGATAGAAGGACTTAGGAAGGCTTGACCGCCCTATTTCCTTTTCTTCATTGAGATGTGGTCTGGTGGCATCGGATGTCCGTCCGAAGGTCGTTTGATTCTTTAGTTATATATTATGTATACGAGCATAGACATATAGGTTTGCATTAGTCAGTTCAGTTATGAGTCTCTACCTCTAGTTCAACACTTATATTGGAAACACACTACCCACTATTTGGGATGCATCTTTGGCACACGGCCTTCTCCGTCATCTAGTTGGTAACCAGAGTCTCCCGTAGCGAGAGCGGACATTGTGTGTATAGATCTATACGGGATTGACACCCCCACAACCTGACTGCTAGCTACAGTCCACGGCCTACCAAGCCAAGGGGTGACAAATGTCATATTTTATAGACGCTTGTAGGGCGTCAGGTACTCTAGTGTCGGTTAGTATGGTTACGAGTATCCCAGGTTACCTTATAATTCATGGCCTTAAGGTAATGGTATTTCACCAGCAATTTACACTGTATGCTGGAAACCCACTCTCAGAGTCACACTGTCTTTAGACCTTGCTAGCTGTATCTTTCATTTGATACTGTCTGGGGTCTGTATTCACTTTCTTTAGACCTTGCTAGATGTATCTTTCATTAGATACTGTCTGGGGTCTGTATTCACTGTCTTTAGACCTTGCTAGCTGTATCTTTCATTTGATATTGTCTGCGGTCTGTATTCTCTGTTTAGACCTTACTAGCTGTACCTTTCATTTGGTACCGTCTGGGGTCTGTGTCTCTCTTTGTGAGACTGAGCTAGGCGTGTCGTTTGTTCGATACTCTCTTGGAGTCTATGATTCCTTTTGCCTTAGTTAGTAGTCCTCACTGCTGAGGCGTATGTTATTTTCCCTGATTCCTCTTGCTTTCTTTAATAATCAAATTATGTATTTTGATAATGATAGCGATTTAGGGAAAATTACTTTTTACCACATAACTCCGTCCAGTCTTGGTAGAAGACTGCTTTTATTAAAGAAAATATAGGATTTTCTGGAAAAGACACTAATGTAATGGATACTCTGAAACTACCACTTTTATTAAGTTATTTGGATAAAATGCCACTAAACACTTATGAACTCACCAGCATTTGTAAAAATGTTGATACTCGCTTTTCAAATAACTTGTATTCTTAGGTCAGCATTAGACAAGTACATCCCCGGAGTTTCTGACGAAGACAGTTTAGTACCAAGCTGTACCTATATTAATACTTGTATTACTTTGTTGTATTGTAATGTAAACCATGTAAAACTATTACTATTAATGCAATGGTTGTTGAACTTTGACTACTATAATGCATGTGTTGTGATACTTGACATGACGTCATCCACCCCAGAACGTTTCCGTCGTTCCGGTTTCGGGGTGTGACAGTATTAGACGTCTCCCAAGGAGACAAGATACGACTTGCTTCTTTTCTCCTGAGGGATAGAGCACGAGATTGATAGGAAGAGGTTGGTAGTGAGTGGAGAGATGAAGCAGTCGATGCTATGTCATTAGATGACTTTTGGACTAGATTCTAGCCATAGTGTGCACAGGCGATTGAGGCGCAACAGTTGGCGCAAGAGTTGTTAGATCTCCACCAGACGACTGAGACTGTGGCAGAGATCACAACAAGTCTCGAGAAAGAGCTTATATAGTACTGCAATATACAGCAGGAGAGGAAATAAGTAAGGTAAGACATCAGAACATACTTTAGAATGATAGTAGGGAGATCGTGAGTGTCTCGAGGTGCAAGATCCTGAATGATATGACTTCTGGAGCTTGAGAACGGGATATGGACTTGGAGCATATTGGTAAGAGGAAAACATATCAGTTGCTTATATTGAAGGGTCCCGGGAGGAGACCCTAGATTTAGGATTAACTTTCGAGAGACCTGCAGGACCAGCTTTGGTCCAGCACTCGCGGGAAACTGCACAAGGGAGCCTTTCGGTTCAATGGTTTGAGTAAGTATAACCCTGAGTTATCCTTGGTTTGTGTATGAACTATATTTTCAATAGATGTCATATGCCAATTGCATGCCGAGAAGCATTAGCGAATTGTGATAGAGCAATTACCCAGATTACGGGATTAGGAGAGTACAACGTCATCTTGATTTATTCCAAGACTGAGGAGCAGCACGAGAAGCACCTGAGGGAGGTGCTAGAGACTTTGAGGGGGGAGAGAATTTTTGTAAGGTTCTTCAATTGTGAGTTCTGGTTGCACGGGGTGCAATTTTTTGGGCACTTCGTCAATCAAAAGGATATTCTAGTCAACCCGGCCAAGATAGAGGCCATGATAAAGTGGGGGATTCTGAGGTCTCCAATTGAGATTCAGAGCTTCTTGGGTCTAGCGGGTTATTACCAGAGATTTATTCGGATTTTTAGAAGCTATGTGATCTTTTGGATTAGCTGGTGTTGAAAACACTAGCAATGGTAAGTGTGGTTTCTAGCAGATTGGTCATGTGTGGTGAGAAGGATTCGGAATTCTTCTAGTTTTGTGTGCTGTAAGGTATTAGCTGAATCAAAGTGGGGGAGAATCGCCCAAGGATTTAGAAGCGGGAGCAGTTTTGAAAATGGGATAAGTTTTGCATCCTAGTCTGGAAGGAAGACAGCCTAAGCGACTGTATGGTTTGAGGATAGAGTGAGATGGAAGTTCGGAAAACTTGCCAATAAGGAGATCTTGTTCCTGTAATGTTTTCTAGCAAGCCTTAGAGAATCAGGTTGGGGATCCCAGTCAGGACATGAGTTCAGGGTCAAGCGCGTGTTCGATCTAGTATTAGAGTGTTGTAAGTCTGCGGGTGTAGCCGTAGCATTCACTAGCAGCCAGATAGTGATAGATTGTTGTAAGTCTGCGAGTGTAGCTGTAGCATTCACTAGCAGTCAGGTCGTATCAAAGTGTTGTAAGTATGCGGGTGTAGGCGTAGCATTCACTAGCAGTCAGATCGTATCAGAGTGTTGTAAGTCTGCGGGTGTAGCCGTAGCATTCACTACCAGCCAGATAGTGATAGAGTATAGTAAGTCTGCGGGTGTAGCCGTAGCATTCACAAGATTAGCAGATAGTACTAGAGTGATGTAAGTCTGTGGGTGTAGCCGCAGCCTTCACTAGGTTGGTAGATAGCGTGAGTGTGTTGTTAGGATGTGAAAAGAACCACAGTATCCACCATTTCGGGTATAGCAGTAAGGAGATGGAAGTCCATGGATTAGATTTTGGAATTACCAAGGCGGATTAGACCTGGTTAAGACAGTGATAAGACTGTAGAAGCGCCATTACAACTATGAGAGCAAGGGAGCAGGGGCTGCTTAAGGCCATTTATGACATAAGGCTACTGATGGTCATGTAGCAATCACTTTTAGCCTTGGGTTTGGTGACATCAGGATTTGACGTATGGACTCGATCAGTTAGATCAGAAAGTTATTAGAGCCTCAGTGACATGGTTACTAGTGGCAACTAGTTCTAGAGAAGGAATTTGTTCAGAAGTCGTGTGAGGTGACTAAGTGGGAGTCCTTTGGCTCCGTAACCAGGCTGGAACCCGATATTTCAGATGATTGACAGAAAATGGAGACCAGGTAGGTCTCGGTAGATGTTGGGAAGCAGCTATATGGCAACATAAAGTTTTAGGCAGTTTAGTGTTTCGGTCGGTTCAGTGTTCAAGTAGTTTAGTGTTCAGACAGTTCAGTGTTTCGGGCAGTTCAGTGTTTAGGTAGTTTAGTGTTTCAAGTAGTCAGTGTTTCATGTAGTTCAATGTTTTCAGGCAGATCAATGTTTAAGACAGCTTTGGGTCCCCAACAGTAATGGTATTTGAGGATCTCATGTATAATAAGCGTAACAGTTTGTTGAGTAATGCTTAGTCACCCACCGTAGGGTTCATCGATAATAATTTAGTATGAGTGTTTTGTCAGAGGATCAGACCAACCCAAGGTAGCAGATATCAGACATAGTAGATGTAGACTGTTGTGAGGAATCCATTCACCAGTGGAATTTAAGGCTTTGGAAGATTGGTCATGGGTACCCTGAGAAGGCTAGCGTGTGCCCAGGATGGTGACCATCTCACTATAGTGGTTGGGTGTACAAGGAATGGTAAGAAATGATTTCGAGGACGAAATCTAATTTAAGTGGTGGAGAGTTGTAACGGCCCGTTTATTTAAATAAATTAATAAATGTAAGTGCTAGACTAATTTGCGAAGAATTTTAGATATTGAGGGTTAAAAGTGTAAATTCCAAATTAGTTTTGTAAGTATTTATGAAGACAGGGGCTGATTCGTAAAATTCGAATTTTAATTATTAAGAATCTTAGGAGCCGGGGTTAAATAGGTAAATTGTGGGCTAGTGTTGAAAGAAATATTATGGGGAAGAGGCGATAGTTGCCATTATGGCAAACTTCTAGAAAGGAACGGGTATTTAAGGGATTTGTAACCCTAACCCTAATATGGAGAGCTGCAACCGCCATCTTCATTCTTCTTCTTCTACTGGCGGCCGCCAAGATTTTTGGAGTCGGAGGAACCGCCAACACCCGTTACGCTATTCTTCCGATCAATTGAGCCACCAAGTGAATGGAGCACTATCATTATTGTTTCGCTGCCAGCGGATGCGCGAGTCAAGGCCGACGTCGGGGGCCGCTGTGCCTCTATGTTCTCCTGTATTGGTGAACCTTTCCCCTCTCTCTCTCTCTCTCTCTCTCTCTCTCTCTCCTTCTCCTTCCATTTTCCCTCATGAGCGTCGCTATCTCCGCCCGATGGCTATCGCATCCCGATGATACCCCTTTCCGGATCACCGTAAGCCACCTTATGTGTGGTGGTGTAATTTGTGTTTTGTGCGTGTGTTCGAATCTCAGTCAATGTCATGTTTGTCTGTGTTTCAGTGGTCGCCACGGAAAGGTGTGGGTGAAGGGTTGGCTTGAGAACGCAAGAGGACCACGATGGCAGCCAGCGATGGTGGCTGTCGCTGGGAGCTGCTACCAAACACCACTGCCACCCCAAGACCATCGTTGTTACCGCCGAGCGCTAGCAGGTGGTGGCTTTGTTACTTTTTCGAGCTTAGGGGTGGGTGTGTGTTATTTTAGTTATGCATGATAGGGTTTTGTTGGCCGGATAAATCAAGAAAGCCACCACCACCACCATGAGGTGGTGGTTGCCGCCAAACACCGCCGCCAGCCAACATGGTGTGGCTGCGTATGCATGTTAGTTAGTGTGTGTTAGCGTGTGTGTGTGTGTTTATGTTTGGATTAAACATTGTAATTGTAATTAGCTTTGGTTAATAATAAAAATAATGATAACCACCACCGTAAGGTGGCCGCCGCCGCCGCGAGCCGCCATTGACCACCACTACCTGAGGTGGTAGTGGGTGGTGCCCCACTAGCAAAACCTAATGGTATTAGAGATTGGTTGTGGGCATGTTGGGCCATGTTTGGGTGGAAAGCCCTAATTATAAGTATTGGGCCTTAGACTTATTGGGCCCACTTGTGGACCATTGTGACTGGATTGTGAGAAACATTTAACCATAATTATCATTTTATGGGAAACCCTAATTTCACTTGGGCTTGGTGTTGGGCCATCCAAAAATAATCAAATGGACTAGAGTAATTAGTTGGGCTCTTGGGTAAGGCCCATATGAAGGATTGGGCCCAATTTGGAAAATTTTGCCATAGATGGGCCATAGTTTGGGCTTTTCGTAGGGTTTTTTCTTCTTTAAAGCTTACATCCTCCAAACTTCCACTTTTTATCAATTATGGTCCTCAATCTTCAAGATTGTTCCTTTTGGCTGCAAAAGATAATTTGATTTCATAAGTATCATATATCTTTGCACATAACCAAAATATTAAATAAAATGTATTAAAATATTGCCTAAAATAGGTATAAAAATGGCAATATCAAATATCCCACACTTATCCTTTCCTTGTCCTCAAGCACAACTAATTTATTTTAAGTCAAACTTCCATTACCAACATCACATAAGATGTTCCATTTTGAACTCAACCATTATACCAATACCTTAATGCGTATATTTGTGTCTAAAATCCTAACAACTTACCCAATCCTAATTAGTCACAATCCTTATTAACCTTCACCCCTTAGCTTATAAGACACTCATTTCTACAACCCTCCGAATCAACCCTTGGAAATCATTCTTAACTTCAAGGTACTTTTGGTTAAGCTACCCAAACATACACAATCTAGAAATTATAATTTTTGATATCACAGTGGAGCTCTTTGGAATTCTTCACTTCTTTGAATAATTTATCTTTGGTTTCTTTGAATTCACAACCTTTATTATTTGATTTTTGGTGTCTTCACTTTTTGATTCTTTAGAGTTTTGATCTTTCGATATTCATACTTGATAGCTCAAAAATTCTTACAACTCTTTGGTAATTTCTCTCTTTTTTTTATATAACTCACTTTTTTTGCTCAATACCTACATGCTTAAGCAAGGGAGCTTAACTTCAAACTTTATTGGCTAGAGATATTAGTCTAAGTGGAATGACTACAGAAGCTCTCCTGGATAGATTTCAAGTACAGGCTGCAAAACTTATTATGCCATAAAATCTATCGGATTACCTTTCATATCTCATGGCTTTTCACTAGGACTTGGGAAGCCACAAATATACTATAACATATGTTATCTCAATTAAACATTTGAGCTCGCATTGGATCATCCCATATAACACTAGCAACTTAATTTTAAACTATTATTAGATTCAATTTTTTTATTATTATTTTAAATCTAATTCTAAATTTTTAAAATTTTAAAATTTTCTAGCAATTTACTTTTTTCGACCCCTACCCCACCCTTTATTACAGACAATGCCCTCATTGTATGCATTAAATAATATAAAACAAGATAAAGGAGAAAAAGGAATAGACTCCCATGGGGTAGTAGTAGCAAGATCAATTCTGAACGCGTGTGGAAAACATGAACATCTTGATCATGCGACTAGAACTTCGATCTCTTGAGATATGTAAATGTCCCAGCAAAATGTGAATCAGAAACTTGAATCTTCAACCAATGTGGTGTACAAGGTCTTCAAAGCATAGTATCCTAATGTGGGAAAATGTACACCACATTGCAAAATTGGAAGAGAAAATGAAAATGCGAATTTTGCTAACCACGAGGTGGTAATTGAAGTCACGTCATGTTGTCAGTGTATCGTGAAATATGAATTGTGATGGCTTCGAAGTCATTACGTGGAAAGAAGGACCACGTCATGAAAAATGGTATTCACAGAATGCAGTTTTGCATTAAGTCTTCAATGCAAGTGAAATTCCACTGAATGTGTAAATGTATTAAGACCCTTCTATGACTCTATTATTTTATTGACTCTCCCCTCATCTCTAGTTCTCACGAAATTAACCCCACACTTATTAAAAATTAAGGGCTTCGAATCTGATGACACGACTTTAAGCGAACGAACCTATCTCTATTCTCTCATTTTTTCGCTAACGATAGCTTAACAAATCTACAACATAGAAAATACATAGTGGAAAGAAGAAAAACATCAATCCCATAGTTTGGTTACGAGTTCAAAACAAACCAAATAAAAACATAAAAACCAAAACAAAACACACTAAAACAAAATAAAAACTTAATAAAGGTGAACACTAATTATCATCATCATCCTCTCGAGCTCCACTTGTCCCACCTCCATCTCCTTTCCTTGTCCACAACTCCACCTAAGTTGGAATGTATGGGTAATGAGGCGACATTGTCAGAGGTTGCTCCACATTAAGATTCGTAAATAATAGATAAATAGCTTAATTTTGGTAACTGACACCCCCACAGAGTTTGTCCAAATAATTACTGACCCGAATTTGAAATGGGTTGGTTGGTACCCCACCCTCAAATAATTGAGGTGGTTGTTGTGGTTTGGTACTTTCCCCGCAAGCTCTACCATTTCACCTTCCCCTTGGTCTTGGTTGTTACTGTTCTTAACCAACGGGTTCCACAACATCTTCCGGGGGTAGTACAAATCCCACACACGTGTTCACCACCACTCGCATAACACTTAATAATTTAATCATCAAATCATTATCCTTGAAACATGTAAAATTCCGAATAAATTTGGGACTCAAAATCTAATGTGAATTATGAACATTGGTTTGGCATGCAGAATTAAAGAACACACAATGAACACGGTGATTTCGGTGTTTAAGAGATGTATTGAATATGTATGGTGTTAGAAAAAGGGACATAGATCTACATCTACATAAATAACACACACATACACACTCAACTTTTATGCCTCTCAAGCACACCTCTACAAGTTGACTAAAACCACCTTATATAAAGGTGTTTACTTGTCTCTCTCTCACTCTCTATCTCATGAGTCAAAAGGCTAATACACCACATGCAAGTGGGTTTTACAAAAGTCAGCACATTACAAAGTCAAACATTGATAACTTTGCACCCCCAACATTCTCCCCCTCAAAGTTAGGAATGATGACCCACTTCAATTCTTCAAAAATCGAGCAACTACGCTATCCAAGCCTCATGGGTGACACATGTTGAAATGAACTTAAAATCTTCAATTCTTCCATGATTCTTCAATTTGGGCTCTAGGATGTGAGACTATACAAACCGATCATCAACAAATGATCACGAGCTTCTCAAACTCCAAATTGATGACCCAAAAGTTGAGCATAAAAAGTCACACTGAAAATCTTTAATAAAACCAACCCATTTTGAAACAAAATCACTTCCAAACTTCCAATTGCATCATTTCGTGTACTTCAAAAATTCAAGGTCACTTCGGTCTTTAAATCCGCGTAATATGAAAAATTCAAGTTCAAATTTCCATATAAATTTCTCCCCCTTTTTATAATCAAAATTTGATTATAAAACCTTCAAGGAAAGAGAACGTGCTCTATTCGGAATTTTTCATGTCAAAACCCCCCCTTAACATGTGGCATAAACTTTGTTCTTCAATCCGGAAAACCCAAAAAAATCTTCAATTTTTAGCTTTGTTCACGGACCGCCTTTGACAAAATTTCTCAAAAATGGGTAGAAATTGTGAATTTCAAAATTTTGCAATGACCCGGTGCGCTCAAAACAACCAATAATGCGAAACTCTCCGCCTTTTCTGAAACTGGGTAGAGAGCATCAATTCGCATAAACTGCAGGGTCTTGTAATGCATATTCTTCAAATTCTTAGCAAAAACAATCCATTTTTGAAATTGGGTATGAACAGCCAAGTTTTCGAAACCTCAGGGACTAAATTTTGACAATTCTTCCCTTTTGTCCTCCAAACATTCGAAAAATACCGTAATTGTCGAAGTTGGTTATGTTGTGCCTAATGTTGAAATTTCAGGGGCTGTTTTCGAACATTCTTCCTCCTTTCTTCAAAACTAACGAAAAATTGCCCAAATGTCAAAATTTTGTCCAATCTTATGAAAAACAGCCAAATTATCAAAACTTTAAGGGCCATTTACAAAACTTTTGAGCTTCATCATCAATTCAAGATCTTCGTGAAATAGATAACGAAATCATAAAGCACCATTTGAACGAAACTTTTGACCACCATTTTAACGAAAATTTGTTTTTCTTCAGTTCGTTATTTCTGATCACGAAAACCATAGCCCATTCTAACGAAAAAAATTTCAACACCATTTTAACGAAAACGAAGGCATGCGAAGCCTCTTAATCTCCTCTGAACCATTTACATTTACTCAATGAATCGTCATTTTGCTATAATAGATTTTAGATTCCAGTCTATCAATCCGAAAAATCCTTTAATTTGTAATTTCACCAACCCAAATTTTCGTTTGTTGTTACAAGCGATTAACACTTCATAAATTCTTCGCACATTGATCAACAGATTCATTTTCATTCAAAATATTTGTTATTAACACCTTAGTTTTTCAATTGATCTGTAACCCAAGCCACGCCAAACTCAATATCGACTTCCCAATCGATTTCAAAACCTTTCGAATCTAAGATTTATCAACCCACTATATCGATTTCAACATCAAGAAACGAACATCTATGAGTTCGTGAGTCTCGGTTCGTTTTTCAAACCATCTCCTTCCCAAAGTTTGTTCTTCAACTTTATACATCATCAACCAACAAGTGAACTTGCAAACTCACACAACCAACCCTCGATGCTTAACATTGAACTTAGTTTGACTTTCAGATCATCGAACTTTATATAAACAATATCGACTTCGAAATCAATTCCAAACAATCATCCCAAATCAATCGATCGAACTTTGACTCCAAAAAGTCAACTTTCAAACCAATACCAATTCACCGGCCTTTGAAATCATTAATCGAATCATCCAGTTCGCCAATCATCAAACCAAATCAATAAAATGGACTTTGATTCTTTCATCTACTTTGAATTCCAAATAAGATCAAAAAACAATCATCATCTTCATCAACTAAATTACATAACATGTTCAAATCAATGATTAATTTCCACAAAAAAAATAAGATTCAAGAACACAGAAGATCAAGAAATCGATCAGATGAACAAGCATAAGAAAATCGATTCACTTTAACAAGTAATACTTCCGATTCATAAATTGAATCGTGATAAAGAACTAAACAGTATGATGACAATGATCAAGACTCAAGATCAAGAAATCGATTATGAAGTTCAATCAACCAACCGATGAGTTATAGAGGTGTTTACATGTCTCTCTCTCACTCTCTATCTCATGAGTCAAAAGGATAATACACCACATGCAAGTGGGTTTTACAAAAGTCAACACATTACAAATTCTAACATGGATAACATTGCATCCCAACAAAATCCCATAAGACCGAGCTAGGCATGTGACCAAATGTCAACCCGTAATGGGACTACCAGGCCGAGAACTTGCCGCCTTCTTCCCCAAAAATATTGCAAGCATGTAAGGTAAGTCACATAAAACTCCGGGCATAATGATGCTCCAAAGATAAAACAAATTTTGTGTAGGCACCTTATCACCATGATGTTTACACTTATTCGAGAAAGTGTTCAAACGATGCAACAACCAGTAAATAGGACACTGAATTTGTCCTTCACAAGCATTACACGAATTATACTTGTGATTTGAAATGCTTCTCCAGAATTTTACGTCAAGCAATCCCGAGGTAAAGTCCCAAACACAACTGAAGTGAATTGTTATCGAGATTTACGAAAGCAAATATGATTTTAGTGATTGAAAAATAAGAACACGAAGAGTAAATATTAATCATAGACCAACTGTGCGTCCTGTAAAGCATCTGAGAAAAATGCCAAATAGGAAATTCCATATACACAGTAACCCTGACTTTCTGAAGTCACTAATCCTCTCCAGAGTCGGTTGATGGCCCATTTCAGTGAACATGTGGATGACTTGAGAATTAACGGGTTTGAAAAATGGAGGGTTGTTTGGCATCTGCAAGAATTCAACGAACATCTTCTTGGAAAGTTTAACCCGTTTGTTGTTCATCAAGTTGAAGGTTATCACACCAGTAGTATGATTGTATGATGCCGTTGAAGCTGCCAAAGATAACCATATCATCGGAACAGAGAATGAACTAAGCATGGCGGTGGACTGGGGTGATCGTTTCATAGCAACGATCAGCATCTTCAATCCTTCAGGATAAGAAGAGACATTCGGATCAACTTGATAATTGGTGCTTTGGATTTTCATCAGGGATTGAGAAAGAACTTCATCAGTGTTGGATTGAGTGGCCGCCATTGTTAGGGTTTGAAATAGATGAAGTTTGAACAAGTTTGAATCTTTTGAGGTTTGTGAGAGTTCTATTCGCGTAACCGGATATAGTGATCTTGATCCCCCTTTTATAGTTTGGCCAAATTGATTTGAAATTAAAGCGGGGTGCATTTAATGTTATCCGATGTGGCACCTTGAAAATCAGATCATGACTGCAAAAGATAACCATGCTTTAAAACGTAACTGTCACATCTCCTTGAAAACCGGATAGAATACCAACCATCTTGAGTACACAGCCTGTTAAGTTTCCTGTTATAGAATTTGAACCGTTAAAACCCTTTGCATGGAGGCAACGCTCTTTCACTTTTGGGATGTAAAGTGAAGTCATATGCCAGACTTGTGAAATCATCAGCCTGAGTTGGTTTTACTCAGAACCTCAAGGATTTCATGTGTGCATTGTGTCAACAGAATAAGATAAGAAAGAAATTTTTTTTTTGGAATTCTGTGATGTCAAAAATTCAATTTGACATGAAGGCAGTTAAACCCCAGGCAAAGGTTGCTTCGTTAATCATCAAGAGAGATAATCAACAGCTTGTGTAGTTTCCTATGAATTACAATCGAATACTTTTTGATAAGTATTGAAGGGCTTCTTTTAAAAGATAATTTGGGTTGGTTTCAAATTTCATTACATATCAACCTTAACATAAGGTGAGAAATTGTAAATGAAATTACTTGTATGACCAGTGTAGTCAGTGACAAGTTGGCTTTTGGAAATATTTATCATGACTAGGATTTGCGAATAAAACTCACACAGAAATCATATTCATAAAAAAACTTTGAACTGGATCTTGTTGGGTAACAAACATCGTGGGTTGCGAATGTTTGATCAAGACCACACATGCGAATTGAATATGATTTGGAGTTTCGAAATTTTGGTATTGAAACAAAAGTTTCGTTAAAATCTGGAACGATGTTCCCCGTCAATTCCTTAAGGTTTATGATTTTTGGGTTTCACTTCCATCATGGTCTCATGATGTTAGATCATAAACACAGACTTGTGATTTTTCTAGGTTTTGATTGGTTTTGATCAAAGACCTCAAGGACAAATCTCTTCAAAAATTTTGATTGAAAGAATTGTTTGGTATAAAAAGATTGGTTAAGAATCGAAGTGTACCTCTGTTATAATGGACAAAACAGAAAACTCTTAACTCATATGAGAAGAGTAAGGTAGCTCTTTTGACTTATGCAAATATAAGCCTTTTGGGAAGAAATTTTCATGTGATAATTTCATTAAGGCTTTCTTTTCTCACACATAGAGTCTCGTTGAGGCTTTTGGTCTACGTACAGCAACATGCTTCTAGGGATATCCTAACTAGTTTTTAAAAAAATTGATACCTTCCCGTAGAAACATATAAGCATGACCTCTTCGCATTAAGCCCTGTACTAAACTCACAGCATACCATGTTTAAAGATCAAAGAAAACAAAAATATTTTTGTGATTTTTGAATTTTTCAAAATTAAAAACATAACAAAATAAAATCTTTTCGGATTTTTAATTTTTCAAAAGTTAAAAACATAACAAAATAAAATATTTTTGAATTTTTGATTTTTCAAAAATTAAAAACTACAAAATAAATCGCAAACATAACCTTAGTTGTTATGATCGCAAATACGAAGAGATGTGGATGCGAAGGCATGCGAAGCCTCTGGATGAACAATAACATATGAACAAATTTGACTCATAACTGTTGAACTAAACTTCTATGCTTGTGTTTTTGGAATTGAATTCGCATCAATCATCCCCAAACCTGCTAGAATTCTAACAAATGATTTTTCATCAAGAGGTTTGGTAAAAATATCAGCAAGTTGTTCAGTTGTTTTAATAAAATGAATTTCAATATTCCCATCTTCAACATGATCTTTGGTAAAATGATATCGAAGAGCAATGTGTTTTGTCTTTGAATGTTGTATTGGATTATGACAAATGTGAATTGCACTTTGCGAATCACAATACAAGGGAATATTTTTCATGTTTATTGCATAGTCCCGATGTTGACTCTAAATTCAAATAATTTGCGATGTGCAAGCAGCAGCAGCATTGTATTCAACCTCAATAGTTGATATAGCCACACAAGTTTGTTTCTTCGATTGCCAACTCACCAACTTCCCATCCAATAGTTGACATCCACCACTCGTACTTTTCCTATCCAAAGTACATCCTCGTAAATCAGAATCTGAAAAAGCTTGAATGAAAAACCCTGTTTTCGAAGGATACCAAAGTCCTAACGAAACTGTTCCCTTAAGATAGCGAAAAATATTTTTCACTGCAGTCAAATGAGGTTCTCTGGGATTAGCTTGATATCTAGCACAATTGCAAACCGAAAAAATAATATCAGGTCTACTTGCAGTTAAGTATAATAAAGAACCTATCATGCTTCGCTAAAGTGTTAAATCAACAGCAGGAGCATCTAACGAAGGAGTTAGTCTTGTTCCTACTGCCATTGGTACTCTTAGTTTCGTGATATTGGTCATTCCAAACTTTTCAAGCAAGTTCTTCGTATATTTTTCTTGATTGATTAAGAATCCATCCCTGTTCTGTCTTATATTCAATCCAAGAAAATTATGAATTTTTCCCATCATGCTCATTTCTAACTGACTTTTCATTAGATTTTCAAATTCAATTGACAATGTTGGGTCAGTTGAACCAAAAATAATATCATCAACATAAATTTGAACAAGCATTGGATGATTCCCAACTTTCTTGCGAAATAATGTGGGGTCTACTAATCCTTGTTTAAATTTAGATTGTTTCAAGAAATTTGTAATTGTTGTGTACCAGGCTCTTGGTGCTTGTTTTAATCCATATACAACCTTATCTAGGATGTAAACATGATCAGGATGTTCATCGTTTATAAACCCTGGTGGTTGTTCAACATACACTGTTTCTTCAAGTTCTCCATTTAAGAATGCACACTTAACATCCATTTGATAAACTTCAAAGTCTTTGTGAGATGCATACGCTAAAAATATGTGAACTACTTCAAGTCTTGCAACAGGTGCAAACGTTTCTTCATAGTCTATTGCTTCTTGTTGCGAATAACCTTTAACCACTAGTCTAGCTTTATTGCGAATAATATTGCCATCTTTGTCAGTTTTATTTTTAAAAATCCATTTTAATCCGACAATTGAAACATCAGAAGGTTTAGAAATTAATCTCCAAACCTTGTTTCGTTCAAATTCAGCCAGTTCAGATTGCATAGAAACAACCCATTCTGAGTGTTCCATAGCATCCTTCACTGTCTTTGGCTTTATTTTCGAAATAAAGACATTAAACATACATAGTTCTTGGTTCGCATTCAGTACCTCATTTTTCGCACGAATTTGAGCTCTTGTCAACACACTATCTTGTGGATTTCCAATTACCTGTTCTTTTGGATGATTTCTTGTCCATTTCTCAAGTGGTGGAAAATTAGTATCAAATTCCAATGGTGCATCTTCATACATATCTTCATTTTCAGATCCTTCAACAGAAAAAATTTCATTTAGTTCATGAAACTCATCATTTTCATCAAGATTAATTGTCTATGTTTCATCATGCTCCCCCTCAACATGATGTTCATCTTGATGCTCCCCCTCAAAATGATGTTCCTGTTGATTTTGCGAATGCTCCCCCTAACCTTGATGATTCATATTTTCATTCTCCCCCTCGAAAGTTGGCTGGCAATCTTCATTATTGATCGTATGCTCCCCCTCCATACGAGCATTAGGCACACTTACGCAAGATATTGACCTTGTAGTAATTGTCGAATCATTAATATGTTTTGAGGATTCTGATGTTTGATTATCAGGAGCATTATTTTCCGCTTCAATTGCCCTGTCAGGTATTCCGAAAATTAAGTCATAATCAAAATCATTTATTTCAGAATTATCAATTTGAGTATTTGAATCAACAAGTATGGATTTATTTTCAAATTTACTATCCGTTTGTTTAAGATAGTAATCATCAAATGTTAAATTGAAAGTTTCTTCAAGTTTTCTGGTTCTTTTGTTGAGCACTCTGTATGCAACTGAATTATGCGAATAGCCTAAGAATATACCTTCATCAGCTTTAGCTTGGAACTTGGACAAATTATCTTTGAGATTCATGATAAAACACCTGCAACCAATATAACATGGAAGAATTTGACATTAGGTTTCCTATTATTGATTATTTCATATGGAGTAACATTGAATCTTCGATGAATGAATGATCGATTCTGAGTAAAACATGCTTGTGAGAAAAGAATCAAGAGTTTGATTTTTAAACTCAGAACCATTATCACTTTTAATTTTGCGAACATTCTTTCTCAGACTAAGCTCAATCTTTCTGATAAAATCAATCATCGTCTGAGCAACTTCAGATTTTAACCTGAGAAAAAAATACCCATGTGAATCGAGAAAAATCATCTACAATAACTAAAATTTACCGCTTTTATTGATTGTAGCAATAGTCGACGGTCCACATAAGTCAATGTGAAGAAGTTCCAATGTTTCTACAATTTTTGAATCAATCACAATCGGATGACCTTTTCTATGTTGTTTTCCTTGTTCGCATGTTGCACACAGAGAATCATTGTCAAATTTTAGTACAGGTAACCCTCGAACTAAATCTTCAGTGACAAGTTTGTTAATATTGCGAAAGTTCAAGTGTGACAATCTTCTATGCCAAAGCCAGCTGACATCATTAGATGCTTTTGATAGTAAACACACCACAGGTTTTCCCACAGTTGGTTTTCCCACAATTGGTTTGACATCATTGTCCATTTGTGACTTTCCCATAGCCTTTCACTTGACACTTGTGATTATTCCCAAATTTGACTACTCCTGCATTTTCCAAGCTTCTATAATCTCGCAAGTTTTCCTTTCTTCCAGTCATATGACGAGAGCAACTGCTATCAATATACCATTTCATATCATATTGCTCGTCACACATCACTTGCATTTATTGGAAAATTTTAGGAACCCAAGACTTGTTGGGTCCATCATTAGTAGAATGAAACAAATTCTTTGAATTTAAAAACCATGTTTTCACTTTGTTTGTGACAGAATCCATTATATCAACATCATCAGATCTAGATATTGAAATATAGTCGTTTAATAGTTTTGGATTTCCATTGATTGTAATCTTATCCTTCACAACATTGACATTTTTGATAACTGGTTTCCATTTTTGAACCGGAACTTGCGAATTATGAGATGTGGAACTACCAGTGGAAGAATTATTTGCGAACTTGTCAAATGCTTTCTTGATTTGTTGCTCTGAAAACATCCCACTTTGATATTTTCTTCCATTCCCTTCAAACCAACGATTGATCGTAATTACATCAGATTTTCCTTTTGTATATGAAACTTTGGTCGGTTTTGAGACTGAAGGATTTGGAAAATTTGGCTGTTTTGGTGAAAATTTCACTTTTGCTTGAGTTGAATTTTTCAAACTTGATGAAGTATTCGTGAATTTGCCAACATTTTGAAACTTTTGATTATTTACAAATTTTTGCGAATTCTCAAATTTTCGATTGTTGTCATATTTGCGAACATATGGAATTTTGTCAACAGAATTTATTGGTTTATGAAAACTTGAATTTGTTTGTTCATTTTTGCTTTGAAATTTTGATGATGATGTTTTTGAAATTTGTTCTTTTTCAACTCTTGGTTTATCATTAGACACAACTTGCCAGAAAATTGATTTTCTTGCTTTTCTTTTTGAAACATTATTTTCTGTTGAATAATTTTCAACCATCAATTTGAATTCATGAGAATTTAATTTCACTTCAGCCTTTGGTTTTTCAACTTTTTCAAAAACGTTGTTTGGTTTTTCACCTTTAACCACCCATTTTTGTAATGATTTTTGTTTTTGAAACACATAAGGATTTTCAGTTAAATTGTTTTCTTCTGTGTTTTGATTTGCGAAAAAACCTTCAGTAGTTGACCTTAGATTATCTTTTTCAATCATTTTGTTCAATTCATGATGAATTTTCTCAGTATTTCCTGTTGTGACAAAAACTTGATTTGGAAAAATGGTTTTATCAGTGCATACAAAATTTGGATATACCACAGTGTTGGTTTCCAAATAATGTGCGCCTTTGTCATTTAAAATTTTGTCAAATTCTTTTGTATTCTCAAACACTTGATCAACCACAACTCGTGGAGGTATTTCATGTGAATTTTTCACTTCTTCTTTGTTTTCATCAGTATCATCAGATTTCCAGCTTTCAACTTCCACATTATCAAACTTACAATGTTGCGAAGTTGAAGGTTTATCAATTTCATCCTCTACTATCGAATCAACTATAATTTCTTTACCTTTGATCTTAGATGTGATATTAATGATTAACAATTGAGAACAATCAACCTCTTCTTCCTCTTCTATCTCACTGATTTCACTCACATTATTTGAATTGTCATCAATATCAGTATAATTGAATTGAGAGGCAAGAGTTGAAGTTTCTGTTTTCTTTACGATTTTCATTTGTTCACTCTTTGTTAAACTTTCATTGACAATGTTAACCAACTCATCATCATTCAGAAATTCATCAATTTTGACAATACCATATGGATATGTATCATCAGGTATTTTGTCAAATTGAGCAATTGTACTTTCGCAATCATAAGAGACAACATCAACTTTTTCACGTTCATACTCAAGAAAAGGTAAAAGTTTCCTATGTTGTTCTTTGCTAATGTCAGAAGAATGATGTAAAGCAGTTAATTTTGCATATAATCGTTTAGCAGAATTACAATATATGTTCCTTTGTGCTAGCAACAACCTAACATCATTTGTAAGATTATTCCTATCACAATCTACATTTTTGATCTGCATTTCAAGTTTTTCTACTCTGCTCCTTTTTATTTCTAGTTCTCTTCTTGTCTCACCTAGTTGCATATTTAATTTTTGAGCTTCAGTACTAGCAGACACAATAACAGAATCAAAATAAGACACAGTATCATCAAATGAAATGATTTCAGCATCCTAAGCGGATAAAGGAATATTAAAAGATTCAAGTATTGCACGTACCTTGGTGGTCATGGGTGATTTGTCCCTGGATTTGGATACGAAGCATCTCCCTAAAATGTCCTCTTCGCAATCTTCAAAACTTGCGAACATGGCTCCATGTGTGGGATGCCTCATTTCTTCATCATCAGATCCTGATGACCAGATCTGATACGTTCCACTCTCTTCATCAGCAGATTCACCCTTCACAACTAGAGACACTCCTTTTGTCTTAGCGCGCAACTCTTCAATCTTTTCAGAATAGTATGCTTCATCTTTAACTTTTTCTTTCTTCTCTTCTTTCTTTCGCAACATGAAATCGGCTGAGAAGTGATTCGCACCATTGTAGTAGTGATAGTAAATTCCTGAGTCACCTTTCAGCTTTTTCACTTCTTTCGCATCTTTTTGTTTCTCATCAGCTTTCTCCATTTTCTTCCTCTCCTCTCCTCCAGTTTTTGTGACTCCACTCTTCGCATCACTAGCCTTTCCTTTTGGATTAAAAGGCTTTTTGAAAAATTTCTTAACGTTGTTATTTAAGTAGAATGCCAAAGCCTCATCATCAGAGTTCATAAAAAATCCTTCATCATCTGAACCATCTTTTTCATTAACATTAACTTCTGATACCTTCGAAACAAGAGCCAAAGGACCTCCAATACTCTGTTTTGATTTTTCATACATTTCTGAAACTTCACTTTCATGTGTTTTCAGCTGATTGTAGAGATCATTCAAATGAGTTGTATCAAAACTCTGTTGATTCTTAATCATCATGCTCACACTTCGCCATTCCTTGCGAAGGCCCATAATGAAAGTTAAATTGAACTCCATGAGAGACCTAGTGACTACATACCTATTGCAGCGAAACATAAGCTCATTCAGACGATAATAGTAATTTTCAAGAGTTTCAGCATCCTTTTGTCTGAATTACTTCAATTCAACTAGACATTGCTTCACAGAATTGATCTTCGTCTTTTCGCTACCTTGATACTTCTCTTTTAGAGTGTTCCAGATCTCCTTTGCTGTTTTACAACTACGAATGTAATTATAAACCACAGGAGGAAGAGCACCTCTTAGTTCCCTCATGCACCTCTTTTCATTATTCTTCAACCGTTTTTGTTGATCAGCAACTTCAGCAGATACAGTAGATGGTCCAATTGGTTGAACAATAGCAGGAGCTTGCACTGTTCCATCGATACAATTCCAAAGTTCTTCATCAATTCCATTTAAGTAATCTTCCATTCTATCAGCCCACTGATCATAGTATTCTGGAATTAACATCGGAATTTTGGTTGAGGAACCAAGCAAGTGAGAGAAGGAAGTCATTGTATTCATGTTGAAGTTCGCCATTGATGAACACATAAATTTTCAGAAAGTTTGAAAAACTTGATGAATTTGAGAATTGATCAATTGAATTGATCACAAATCACTAATCGATTACTCGGCTAAACAATTCAAAGACAGAATCAATTCAAATCTGAAGATCAAATTTGATTTTCAAAACCAAAATGCGTGGAACATTTTGAGTAAAGTTGCAACTCAAAAAGCAAATGATTCTAACACGAAAATCAGATCGATGCAGTTTGAATCCGAATCTGATACCAATTGAACTGAATTTTTATCGAGATTTACGAAAGCAAATATGATTTTAGTGATTGAAAAATAAGAACACGAAGAGTAAATATTAATCAGATCTTATATTGATGAAGACTGATTATAGAATAAGCAGAAAGGATATTTGCGTTTCAGAAAGTTATCCTCTACTTCTATTCTCAGTCCCTATTTATAGGGAACCTGAGTGTACAAAAAATATACTAAGTCTAAACATTACACTTCGCACAAAATTGACTTAGTAAAATAACATAAAGTTGCAAAACTAAACAAACACACTATTCGACTTTTACAATTTTGCTTCTACAACAACCTTGTAGGAATAAAATAAAATGGGATGATTGAGTTTCTTCTTCAGTATATAACCCCATTCTCCATCCAAACTCATAGAGGCAACTATAACACCTGATTCCCGGTACACATTAATTTAAGCATTTCTGTATTTTTCTCTGGGACTCAACGAGTTGGATGCCCAACTCGTCGAGTAGGGTAGTGATCCGCGAGCATTTTAAGTGACCTACTCGACGAGTCGGGAGATTAACTCGGCGAGTAGGTGCTGATTGAGGAAAACCCTAAATTTGAGGGTTTGCACCCTATCTAAACGACTCAACTCAACCTCCCTCGTAGGGCCGCTCCAAACGTATATGGGGCCCGGGGCGAAAAAGAAAAAAGGGCCCCTACAAATATCATAAAGATTCAAAAAAAATATCATGTATTCTTCACTATAAATGTGTACAATTAGCAATAACAAGCAATCCAAATTGTTTATCTTATGAGCTAGTTTGAGTTTGAACCAACTTTAGACCCAAAAAATCATTTAGGTATTAATTTTTTTAATGTATATAAACTACATATCCCAAACAATTTGGGCCCCCTGGAGACATGGGCCCTGGGCGGTCGCCCGAGTTGCCCACCTTCTGGACCGGCCGTGCTCCCTCGTCCCTATGTCTCCCAAGAAGCTGTATATAGAAACCCTACCGGTTTTTGTGTGATCTAAGGCCATTTTGGTGCTTTTGGGTGGTTTGTGAAGCTTGAAAGGAAGGAAGAAGCTTGAGATTTCGAGTTGGGGCTTGTAGATCTAGAGATCTTGTTCCATCTTCAGCTCAATCAAGGTAAATGCCCCCTGTTTTGGTCTTCCATTTGGTTGTTCATCTTTAGTGCTTAGATTTTGGGTGTATTTAGGGCTTCCTAAGCCATTCTCGGATTTGTGAAGTGATTCATGGGGTTCTACTTTCAAATCTTAGTCATTGGAGACGTCTCATGGCATAAAGGTGCCAACTCTATGGCCATGAGAGCCCCATGCGCATTATAGAGCACCTTTTCTGGATTTTTGAGCAAAAAACCACATACATGTGCACCAAGTTTGGAACTTTACATATAAAATGGAAATTAGGAGGCCAGATCTATGGTTTTGATGTGTTAAAACCCTTTAAATCGGTTGTATAGTAATGGTTAAGGATGGACTCGTCGAGTTGTTCTTAGGACTCGGTGAGTCGAGGTGTATTGACCACCAAATCCATTCTGTGAATGGACCAGTTGTTAGCGAGAGAAGTCCCATAGATATTTAGACGCGAAAAAGGACTTGAGAATCATGGTACTCCACGAGTGTATGAACAGACTCGGCGAGTCCAAGGAAATCTCCCAATCTTTGAAGACTGACTCAACGAGTTGCTCATATAACTCGGTGAGTCGTAGACTGGACATGTTCTTATGAAGGAGATGAACTCGCCGAGTCAACAAAGAAATCGACGAGTCGGATGAAGATGGTCCTGATAGATTGAAGAAAGAAGAACCCGTCGAGTTCTTGCTAGACTCGACAAGCGGAGTCAGGGTTGTATCGGATTAGTGGAGTATGGACTCGGCGAGTTGGCGGGCCAACTTGGCGAGTCAGGTCAACTGGATGTTGAATTTGACCAAGGTTGACTTTGACTGGTTATTGTATTGACCATGGTTAGGGTTGCATGTTCTATTTGATGACTTGAGGATTATCGTGTAGGGATTGAGGAGTCGAGGAGAGTCGATCTTCACGTCGACGACAGATCAGACACTACACGACTTCGAGGTGAGTTACCTTCCAATAGCGGTGGGTCTACAGCCACAATGCCGGCCCACCAGTAGGAGTTGTATGTTAGATGATTGTCTTTGTGATATTCATCTAGGTTTTCTACTACCTGATATGTTATATGCTGGCATGATATGTTATATGTGATAGTGGTAGTAGGGGAGAATAGTCCCCAAGTGTGGTTGTTAGGACCGAATGGTAGGTCGGACACCCCAGATATGTCTGACAGTATGTTATGATATGTTTATATGCTAACATGATATGTTATATGTGATAGTGGTAGTAGGAGGGGAATAGTCCCCAAGTTCGGTTGTTAGGACCGAAGGGTAGCTCGGACACCCCATATATGTCTGATAGTATGTTTATGTTATGATATATGTGATAGTAGCAGTAGGGGTGGAATAGTGCCAGAGGTTCGGTTGTTTGGATCGATGGGTAGTTCAGCACCCCAGAACGGCTTGACACGGGTAGGTCAGCACCCCATAATGGCTTCACATGGGTAGGTCGACACCCCAGAATGGCCGTATCGGGTAGGTCCGCACCACCGAATTTCCCGACAGTATGTAGGCTATGTAATTGTATGGTATGTGGTATGATAGGGAACTCACTAAGCTTTGTGCTTACAGTTTCAGTTTTTGTATAATGTACCTAATTGTCCAAGGGGAAGGAGCTGGCAGAGTAGCAGCGCATCACACACGCACACATGATTTCCGCTTAAAGTTTTTCTGGGATTGTACTCTAATATTTTATTACTTCAGCTGATATGGCTTTGAGACATGATACTACGGTTTTATGTATTAACATGATTTTGGTAATCTTTTGATAAACTATTTTGTAAATCACATAATTAAAAATGAAATTTTTGGCCTTAAAATTTGGGATGTTACAAGTTGGTATAAGAGCCCTGGTTTGAGGGATTCGGACACACCCTCGGGGTGTCTGGACTAAAACCATGGGGCTAAAATATTTTTCAAGGAAAACAGTTTCTAAAGTTTTAAGTTAAGGAATTTTGAAAAAGACAAGTTGTGTGATGCGTGCGACCGGCCAAGCTCAAGTAAGTTTTCCCCAAGATACCTATACTTGTTATGTTATGTGTATGGTTCATGATTCTGAGAACTGCATGCTAGAGTAGGGATAAGGACCTTGAGGATTCCTTGAATGCCTGTTGTATGAGCTGTATGCTAGGACTGTTTAGTCAGCGGTAGGATAGCTTGGTTAAGTTATGCCTGATGTGGTTACTCGATGCACACATGATGCTTGCTTTGTGCTTAAGGGGTCCTGGCTAACTTTAACTAACTAGTGAGCGGATATTTAAAAGTATTTGGAAGCTAGTTAAGGAAGGGAAGCAGGGACTCCTTGTGTAGCTGATGGCGGAGAGTAGGTCGGAGAGTGCCCTAGGAAAGCCTAGGACGAGATTAGTAGGAAAGGGTATCGTAAAAGGACTTGGTGAAGTTGAAGAAATCCTTGATGAATGTATAGATAGATATGGAAGGTAGTATGGGCCCGTAGTACTGGAAGCAGAGGATCCGTACTCGAGTCAAGGAGGGCCGAGATGGAACTAGAGAACTTGGAGAGTATGTGAGACCTCTCGAGAGCATGAATGATCCTGATGTGTATGTGTTTATTTTCAATATGGAAATCACACGACATGTGGCAGGAGGTTCAGGATCAGGATCAGGATCAGGCTGGGGAGCAGGATCCAAGTAGGTTGATGACGGGCTACGCGATTTCATTACGTCTGAGATCATGAGAGGTATCCTTGAGTAGACCCACGTTATTTTCGGGTCGATGAAGGATGGGATTGTTGAGCTAATGGAGGATCGCCTCCGAGCATTCAGGAGTGATCCGGCGTCTTTCCAGACGGGTACGCGCACACTGTCCTTCAATGACCTCCGAGGGAGTGGTGCGCCGAATTTTCACGGGGTGAAGGAGCCCATTGCTGCCAGGAGATGGATCGCAGACATTGAGTCTGCGCAGTTGAAGAGCTTCTGCCCGGAAGGGTCGAAGGTCCTCTTTGCTGCGGGATGTCTGAGGGATAGAGTCATAGATTGGTAGGAGTTGGTTGGTGACTCGTTGGGGACCCCAGCCATCGAGGCTATGAATTGGTCAGATTTCGTGACCAGATTCAGGGCTAAGTTTGCACCAGCTGTGGAGCTTTAGCAGCTGGCCAGAGAGTTTTTGGATATGAGACAGACTACAGAGACTATGGCGGAGATCACCGCCAAGTTCTGAGAGAGAGCATTGTTGGTACCCAAGTATGCGGGGGATGAGGAGATGTGGAAGACCCACTACCATGATATGTTGAGGGCTGATATCCGGGAGCATGTCAGCTATTCAGCTTGTCCGACCCTGAAGTCCATGATTTCCAGGGCGCAGGAGAGGGAGCTCAATTTGGAGCATGTCTGGAAAAGTAAATCAGAGTCTGAGCAGGTTTCAAGGGTTTCGGGAAAGAAACCCAAGGGATCTGACGTTAGGTCGAAGGGCCAGCCGGGCCAGAGCCGCTGCAGGAAATGCGACAGGCCGCATGAGGGAGCTTGTAGAGCGGGATCTTCTGGCTGCTACAAGTGCGACAAGACGGGGCACTATGGTAGGGATTGTACTGCCCCCACCCACGCAGTGCAGATGTCTCATCTGATTTGCTTCCATTGCAATCAGAGGGGCCACAAGAAGACCAACTTCCCTTAATTGACAGTAGCGATAGCAACAGCGCCAGTGATGGCGCCGACCCCAACGTCGGCACGGGTGACGGATGGCCGAAAGGGCAAGGTAGAGGCTCCAGTGGTGCGGAGCCGAGCATTTTAGTTGACAGGTGAGGAGGCACGTGCTGCACCCGATGTGGTGATGGGTAGGATTTCTTTCTAATGCTTTTATGTTATGTCGATGTGATTTTGATATGTTATGTATGTGCTTTGTTTAATGTCATTCCATGTGAACGGTATCCCAGTTCAGGTATTGTTTGATTCGCATGCTACCCGATCGTTTGTCTCTCTTGCGCTTAGCAATAAGTTTCTTGAGTCTTCGGGCATGCTGGATTACTCTTTGGAGGTCGAGATTGCGGACGACCGGCCAATGCGAGCATTAGAGGTCTATCGGTATTGTGTTTTAAGGCTGTTTGAGGAGCGTTGCCTGGTAGACTTGGTTCCCATACCTTTGTAGGGGAAGAACGTTAATATAGGTATGGATTAGCTAAGCCCCAATGGGGCAGTGATCGATTGCGCACAACAGTTGGTGTGGATCAGGACCCCAAGTGGGGGAGATCAGGTGATTCAGGGTGAGAGGCCACAACGAGGACCAGCTTTACGTTCCGCAATGAGAGCTAGGCGTTATCTTCAGCAGGGTTGCACAGGATTTGTCGCCTATCTTATGAATACCCGAGAAGCGGGTAAGGCGACGGTGGACGATGTGCCCGTGGTACGAGAGTTTGCAGATGTATTACCTAAGGAGTTGCCTGGGATACCTCTGGAGAGGCAGGTAGAGTTAAGGATCGACCTAGTTCCTGGTGCGGCTCCGATAGCATGAGCTGTAGACAGGGGATTCATTAGACCGAGCAGTTCACCCTGGGGAGCCCCGATTCTATTTGTGAAGAAGAAGGACGGGTCATATTGGATGTGTATAGACTATAGGGAGTTGAATAAGGTAATGATGAAGAACCATTACCCACTCCTGAGGATTGATGACCTCTTTGACCAGCTATAGGGAGCATCTTGGTTCTCCAAGATTGATCTGCGTTCAGGATATCATCAGATGAGGGTCAGAGAGGAGGATGTGTAGAAGATTGTGTTCCGGACGCGCTATGGCCACTATGACTTCGTGGTGATGCCTTTTGGGCTCACCAATGCTCCTGCCGCGTAAATGGATTTCATGAACCGCGTGTGCAGACCGATGTTGGATCGGTTTGTGATAGTTTTCATCGATGACATCTTGGTTTATTCCAAGATGCGAGAGCAGCATGAGGAGCACTTGTGGGTGGTTTTGGGTACATGGAGGAGGGAGAACTTGTACGCTAAGTTCTCCAAGTGTGAGTTCTGGTTGTGCGAGGTGCAGTTTCTTGGGTACCTTGTCAACCAAAACAGGATTTCGGTTGACCCAACCTAGGTGGAGGCCATGATGAGGTGGGAGGTTCCAAGGTCTCCATCCGAGATTCGGAGCTTCCTGGGACTGGCATGCTACTATCGGAGGTTCATTCAGGACTTCTCCAAGATAGCCTTGCCCCTGACCCGGTTGACGAGGAAAGTCGTGGTCTTTCGTTGGGGGGGGGGGGGGGGGGGCTGAGCAGCAGGCCGCATTTAAGACGTTGAGACAGTGATTGTGCGAGGCGCCAATCTTAGCCTTGCCAGAGGGCATGGAGGACTTTGTGGTATACTGCAATGCATCCATCTCAAGTTTGGGCACGGTATTGATGCATAGAGGGTCTGTTATAGCTTACGCTTCGAGGCAGATGAAGCCTCACGAGGAGAATTACCCGACGCATGATATGGAGCTGGAGGTTGTTGTTTTCGCCCTCAAGATTTGGTGCCACTACCTCTATGGGGTTCGTTGTACCATTTACACGGACCACAAGAGCCTGAGGTATCTCATGGACCAGCCAAATCTGAATATGAGACAGCGTCGGTGGCTTGATGTGGTAAAGGATTATGATTACGAGATCATCTACCACCCGGGGAAGGCCAATTTCGTGGCCGATGCGCTTAGCCACAAGACAACGCCGATCAGGCACATCTGTCTGAGGATGAAAATTGTGACTCCATCGCTGGAGCAGATTCGGGAGGCCCAGCAGGAGGCCATGAAGGAGGAACATCGGAAGAGTGAGAGAATTATCCTTCACGTTTCCTCCTTCGACTATGATAGCCGGGGATTGTTGACTCTTCACCGTAGGGTGTCTGTCCCGTATCATGGGGGTGTGCGCCATGTACTGACGGCAGTGGCGCACAAATCAAGGTTCTCCATCCATCCCGGGGCGACGAAGATGTATAGGGATCTTCGTTTCGATTATTGGTGGCCCTGTATGAAGAGGGACATAGCTTGGTTTGTGGTGAGGTGGCTGACCTATAGGAAGGTCAAGGCTGAGCACCAGAGACCTCACGGCAAGGTCCAATTACTGGATATCCCATTATGGAAGCGGGAGGATATTACTATGGACCTCATTACGAAGCTTCCCAGGACCGCACGAGGGGTGGATTCGATTTGGGTTATCGTTGATCGATTGACCAAGAGCGCCCATTTTATTCCGTTTTAGGAGAGTAATTCGGCCGAAAAGTTGGCCGACATCTACATCCGGGAGGTAGTGACGCGGCACAGGGTGCCAGTTTCGGTGATTTCAGACAGGGACGTGTGGTTCACTTCCAGGTTTTGGAAGAAGTTTCATGACGAGCTGGGTACTCGACTGCATTTTAGCACCGCCTTCCACCTATAGACAGATGGTCTGAGAGAGCGGATCATCTAGACTCTGGAGGATATGCTGCGGGCGTGTATTTTAGACTTCGGAGGTAGTTGGGATACTGACCTCCCGTTGGCGGAGTTCTTCTATAACCAAAGTTATCATGCGAGTATCGACTGTCCTCCTTTAGAGATGTTGTATGGGAGGAAGTGCAGGACCCCGATATGTTGGGGAGAAGTGGGGCAGAGAGTCATCGGGAGTACCAGAGTGGTACTCAAGACTACGGAGAGTCGGCAGGTTTAGAGCAGGCTTCAGAGTGCTCAGAGTCAGCAGAAAAGTTATGCCAACATGCATCTGTCAGACCTGGAATTCCAGGTGGAGGATATGGTGCTCTTGAAGGTGTCGCCATGGAAGGACGTCATTCGATTCAGGAAGCGAGGCAAGTTGGGCCCATGGTATATTGGACCCTTTAGGGTTATAGCCCGGGTGGGCATGGTAGCATATAGGCTGGATCTGCCAGCCGAACTCAGTCAGATTCATAGCACCTTTCACGTCTCCCAGTTACGGAAATGTTTTGTGGACGATTTAGCAGTGGTGCCTTTAGAGGATATTCAGGTTGATGAAAGCCTAAACTACATCGAGCGGCTAGTGGTGATCCTCGACAGGAAGTCAAAGGATCTGAGGAACATGAAAGTGGAGCTGGTAAAGGTGATGTGGCAGCACCGCAAGGGCTCGGAATGGACCTGGGACCCGAAAGACGACATGAGGGAGCATTACCCCAAGCTTTTTCAGGATCGAGCAGCAGACTTCAAGGAAGAAGTCTAAAATAAGTGGGGGAGATTTGTAACACCTGATTCCTAGTACGCATTTAATTTAAGCATTTTTGTATTTTTCTCTGGGACTCAACGAGTTAAAGGCCCAACTCGTCGAGTAGGGTCATGATCCGCTGGAATTTTAAGTAACCTACATGACGAGTCGGGAGACTGACTCGGCGAGTAGGTGTTGTTTGAGGAAAACCCTAAATTTGAGGGTTTACACCATATTTAAACGACTTAAATCAGCCTCCCTCATTCCTATCTCTCCCAAGAAGCTGTATATCGAAACCCTAGCCGTTTTTGTGTGATCTAAGTCCATCTTGGTGCTTTTGGGTGGTCTGTGAAGCTTGAAAGGAAGGAAGAAGCTTGAGAATTTGAGTTAAGGCTTGTAGATCCAGAGATCTTGTTCCATCTTCAACTCAATCAAGGTAAATGCCCCCTGTTGTGGTCTTCCATTTGGTTGTTCATCTTTAAGGCTTAGATTTTGGGTGCATTTAGGGCTTCCTAAGCCATTTTCGGATTTTTGAAGTGATTCATGGGGTTCTACTTTTAGATCTGAGTCATTGGAGGGGTCTCATGGCATAAAGGTGCCAACTTTGTGGCCATGAGAGCCCCATGTACATTATAGAGCACCTTTTATGGATTTTTGTGCCAAAAACCCGATACATGTGCACCAAGTTTGGAACTTACGTATAAAAGGGACAATAGGAGGCCAGATCTATGGTTTTGATGTGTTAAGACCCATTTAAATCGGTTGTATAGTAATAGTTAAGGATGGACTCGTCGAGTTGTTCTTGGGACTCGGCGAGTCAAGGTGTAATGACCACCAAATCCATTCTGCGAATGGACCAGTTGTTAGGGAAGGAAGTCTCGTAGATGTTTAGACGTGAAAAAGGGCCTGAGAATCATGGGACTTGACGAGTGTATGAACAGACTCGGTGAGTCCAAGGCAATCTCCTAACCTTTGAAGACTGACTCGACGAGTTGGTCATACAACTCGGCGAGTCGTAGACTGGACATGTTCTTATGAGGGAGATGAACTCGCCGAGTTCAATGAAGAACTCGAAGATTCAGATGAAGATGGTCTCGATAGTTTGAAGAAAGAAGAACTTGTCGAGTTCTTTCTAGACTCGACGAGCGGAGTTGGGGTTGTATCAGATTAGTTGAGTATGGACTCGTCGAGTTGGCGGGCCAACTCGGCGAGTCAGGTCAAATGGATGTTGACTTTGACTGGTTATGGTATTGACCATGGTTAGGTTTGCATGTTCTATTTGATGACTTGAGGATTGTCATGTAGGGATTGAGGAGTCGAGGAGAGCCGACCTTCACGCCAAGGACAGATCAGACACTACACGACATCAAGGTGAGTTACCTTCCAGTAACCGTGGGTCTACGGCTACAATGTCGGCCCACCAGTAGGAGTTGTATGTGATGGGTTTTGAGCATTCTAAAACTTCCTAAGTGTACATGCAACCCTAATAAACCTTGGATCTATGTTTGTCTAAGATACATGCAAATAATTAATTTTCCAAGGCTTATATCCTAACTAGCATGGTATGGGGAACTTGAATCAAATAAAGCTAGTAGAAACACTTACCTTGTAGTTGTAGTTGATTGCTTGGAGTTCTTGAGCCTAGCACCAATAATGTGGATGCCTCAAATGAAAGTCACAAATCACCACAAACTTGGAACTTTAAGAGAATAGTCACCACTTCTTGAAATCGGCCCTCAACTCCACAAGTGTCAACTAGTGTGATTTCAAGAACCAAAGCCTCCTTGATATAGTGTGGTGGATTAGGGTTACATCCATGTAAACCCTAATACCCATGTCTCTTCATTTCCATGAGATCCATGGGTTAAAGCTCCATGGAGTATCCATGGACTTCTCCATCCAAGCCTAGCCCATTCCAAATAAGCATAAGCCCACACTATATAAATATAGAAGCCCATATTTAATTAGTAATATCTTTGATCACTAAATTAATCCTAGATTAATTATAGATCACTACTAATTAAATAATATGATCTTATATTAATATATTAGAACTTATAATATATTAATAAATCATAACTTGTACTATTCTTAAATATTATCCATAAAGTGTTCGGGTGAAGTGCAACCCAAATGGACCATGCCGGGTCGGGTCAAGTATATACCAAATATAGTTATGGACTTAGACACTATATCCAACAGTCTCCCACTTGGATAAGTCTAGTAACTATATTTGGAAGTATAACTTCAGGAACCGATCAGCACTCGTAGCTCTTTAAACTCTGTTTAACTAGAACGCGCCATTTAGATAAGTGATCATATAATCCTCTGTTCTAGATATCAGCCGGACAAACACATGGAACATTGTCTTACTTATTGTCCAACATTTGTTTCCCGATTTCCGATTTGTTTGACATAGAACTTAACTGAACACATCAATTTAGTTCTGACCGGGCCCGGTACATAGGTCAACACAAAATCATCGGGGGGCCCAGATATCAGCTTCTAATCCAAGAAGGAACAGATAAACTTCGACTCATATGTTTGTTCTACCACTCATTGAATTACACACAAAGGCACGTTTTATAACATCGAGTTACCAATGCGTTTACGTACAATCAATGCATAACCAACTCGTAAGTAACAAATCATATATCTAGGTTTGAAGACTTATATGATATTACCGTCTCACGATCACTCGAGATAAAATTCCATGAAGTGATTCCAGTGAGCGTGGGTTGTATCCAATGCTCAGAACTTATGAGCACTCATGATTGTTGTAGCCTTGTCCAACACCTTAGACCTCTACAACCCATCATGACAGTCTTGATTCATACCTACTTCCGACATATGACCGACTGTGGAGGTTTGAATAATATGTTATACCAAACAAAAAATTATTCTGGAAGTCAAAACATGCAAAAGAAATATAGTAAAAGATCGACAAGAGATAGTAACACTTTACTCATAAATAAAACACCTTTTATTCATCATCAAATGTCAATTACACTTTACAAATTTCCGGGTTATCTAACTACTAAAACTTATATCATCCTTCAGCCCTATGCTCCGAGCATGCTGGAGATGCTTAACCCTACTCAGTCCCTTCGTGAGGGGATCTGCTGGGTTCTCATCCGATGATACCCTCTTCGCCATGAGGAGTCCTTCTTCGATTCGATGTCTGATAAAATGGTATTTTCTGTCGATGTGTCTGGATCTCCCGTGATCCCTTTGTTCCTTGGCTAAGGCAACCGCACTATTGTTGTCACAGAAAATCTCCATTGGCTCTTTTATAGCTGGTACAACTCCAAGGTCTCCGATGAAGTTCTTTAGCCATATCGCCTCTTTTGCTGCTTCGTTTGCCGCTATATACTCTGATTCACAAGTAGAATCAGCCACTGTCTCCTGCTTGGAACTCTTCCAAGAGATTGCTCCTCCGTTTAGGGTAAAGACCCAGCCTGACTGAGAGCGGAAATTATCCCTATCAGTCTGGAAGCTAGCATCACTATACCCTACAACTCTCAGGTCATCACTCCCACCGAAGGTAAGGACCCAGTCCTTAGTCCTTCGTAGGTACTTGAGGATATTCTTTACCGCAGTCTAGTGTTCCTTGCCAGGGTTCGCCTGATACCTGCTAACCATGCTCAAAGCAAAAGCTACATCAGGCCGAGTACACGTCATGGCATACATGATCGATCCTACAGCTGAAGCATAAGGAAATCGACTCATTTCTGCTATCTCAGCCTCAGTAATAGGGCTTTGTGTCTTACTCAATCTGGCATTACACTGAATGGGTAACTCTCCTTTCTTGGAGTTATGCATGTTGAATCTTTTCAACGCTTTGTCCAAGTAGGTACTTTGACTAAGTCCAATTAGTCTTTTACTCATGTTTCTCAAAATCTTTATCCCTAGGATATAGGTAGCTTCACCAAGGTCGTTCATAGCGAAACACTTCCCAAGCCAGGACTTAACTTCCTACAGGGTTGGGATGTCATTTCCTATGAGTAGTATGTTATCCACATACAGTACCAAAAAGCTGACTATGCTCCCACTAGCCTTGATATAGACACAAGATTCATCTTCACTACTTGAAAAGCCAAATTCCTTGACTTTCTCATCAAAGCAAAGATTCCACCTACGAGGTGCCTGTTTCAATCCATAAATGGATTTCTCGAGTTTACACACTCTATTAGGGTACTCTGTACTGACAAAACCCTCTGGCTGAACCATGTAAACATCCTCAGCCAACTTTCCATTAAGGAAAGCGGTTTTGACATCCATTTGCCATATTTCATAATCATGAAATGCAGCTATGGCCAACAGAACCCGAATAGACTTAATCTTGGCTACTGGAGAAAAGGTCTCATCATAGTCCACTCCAGGAATTTGAGAGAAGCCCTTTGCAACCAGTCTAGCCTTATAAGTGTGTACATTACCATCCATGTCAGTCTTCTTCTTGAAGATCCATTTGCACCCTACAGTCTTACGACCAGGTACATTCTCAACCAAGTTCCAAACTTGATTGTCATACATGGATTGTATCTCGCTATCCATGGCCTCTTTCCATTTAGCAGCCTCAGGGCCTGCCATGGCTTCCGTGTAGATGTTAGGTTCATCCAGACCTACTAGTGTCTCATCACTAATAAGTGTCTCACCTTCCGCAGTAATATGAAATCCATAATAATGCTCAGGTGCATTCCTAACTCTCGTGGAACGCCTAAGAGGTACAGGCACATCAGTTGGCTCAACAGGAGTTTCCTCCTCAAGTTGAGGGCTAGGGTTTGAGGGCTAGGGTTGGTCGGCACCCCAGAATGGCCGTGCCGGGTAGGTCGGGCACCCTAGAATTTCCCGACAGTATGTAGGCTATATGATTGTATGGTATGTGGTATGATGGGGGAACTCACTAAGCTTTGTGCTTAAAGTTTCAGTTTTGAATTCAGGTACCTCTTCGTCCAAGGGGAAGGAGCTGGCAAGGTAGCAGTGCATCACACACGCAGACGTGATTCCCGCTTAGAGTTTTCTGGGATTGTACTCTGATATTTTATTACTTCAGCTGATATGGTTTTGAGACATGATACTATGGTTTTATGTATTAGCTTGATTTTGGTAATGTTTTGATAAACTATTTTATAAATCGCATAATTAAAAACTAAATTTTGGGCCTTGAAATTTAGGATGTTACAGCTACATTCGTGATAAACACCTCCCAATCGGAATGCAAGAGCCCAGTTGTACATTGGGTCACTCGTCCTTTCTTAAAATTTACCGTGGAAAATAATTCAATGGACTATTCCCGATAAATGGATTCTTAAATAAAAAACAAATTTTGCCACCCGTTGCATGGAAATGTAAAACCCTCTCCAACAATTAATTTCATCAAATGTCTCTCCACTTGCGCAACCATACCAAACCCACCCAGCCATGCCCAATCGACCAATGTAGCAAATGCAAATTCTCGATTATACAACCATCCTAGCCGGTTTGTATAATTTTTTAGCATTGCTTACGAAATATTTTGCGGAAATCGATAAAATGGATGGATACTTGATACATCGATATTTTCATGCTCTCGCGGAATCGCACGCAGAGGCCCCATAGTACCTGAAAAGTAATGAACAACAAGAAAAACCAACAAACCACCAAGCAATTAAGCCATTAAGCAAAAATAGAACATTATGCGCCCAGTTTTCACGTCGTGGTCTTCAAGACCACGTCGTGAAATCAGTCCATAACGTGAATTGCTATCATTCATTCTTGGGTCAAAACGAATTGAAATTAATGTTTGGGGTTTGTGAATTCTGCTATTCTAAGGCTGCTTAACACACATGCAACCAAAATTTACTGACAAATCAACTCAAATTTGACATTGAAACTCAAAGACCAAACCCTAAGTCAAAATGCCTAAATCTAGAAGAAATTAGTACAACTAAAGTAAAGAGATCTTACCAAAATAGGAGATTAAGGACGATTCAAGAAAAAATTGGAGAAATCCAACAAAAAATCGAAGTGTAGGGCTGCTATGCGTGCTTGCGTGAGTGGAGTTTGAAAGTGAAGGTTAAAAATGACGCCATCTATGTTTAACTGGTCAACCTGTGAGCTTTTAATTCAGGTTGTGAAGATGTAACTTCACGTCGTGATTTTTCAAACCCCTGTATAATTATCATGAATAAATTTGTGATCACGCCGTGGTTTATGAACCACGTCGTCACATCGACGATTTTTTTCTTGATTTAAAAATTCATTTTTCTTATAAAAATTACACCACTCTATCAATTTCAAACCCCACACTTGATTTTTTCGGTTTAGTAAAAATCAAGATGACTATGATGATTATTTATCCAAAAACTCCACTAGAAATGTAAAAATTAAAAATATTTAAAAACAAAAAAAAAATGAAAACCAAGCTCGGGTTGCCTCCCAAGAAACGCTTCTTTTTAATAGGAGTCAAGAGCCGGACTCCGTGCCACCCTACTTGAATGGTTCGGAGTTTCAATCACTAATTTCACCTTTTGTTCCCTCCATCTTCTATTGTATGCTTGCACTCTCCTTAATTAGTCCTTCTTTGATGTTTCTTATTTTAATTTAGAATCACCTTCTTTGAGCTTTCGTTTAACTCATTTATTCACAACAAGTATAGAACCATCTTTGTCTTTTCTTTGTAGCTCCTTGGCTACAACAGTCTTCGTGTCAAAAGCTGGTTGTCTCAAGACTTGGGTAACTTCTTCTGCCTCATCACTTGACACCAAACTTTCTTCGCTCTCCCTAGTAACCAAAGAATGTGGATTTTTGTAAGCAAAAACTTCAAAACCCATTGGAATAGATGCTCTATGCTTCGTATGCTTGACTTCTTTAATAGCTTGAATCTCTTCTTCCATTAATTTCTCTAATACCTCAAGCTTGTTCTCGTCATCAATATTAAACACTTCATTTTGAGCATATTCTTTTTTGAATCTATCTTCACTCCAAAAGTCATTTCTTCATCTCCCACTCGCAATATAAGTTGTGACTTGTGTATATCTACCAAGGCTCGAGCAGTATTGAGCAAATGACGTGCAAGGATAATTGGGACTTTTTTATCTTCATTCGTATCAAGTACTATAAAATCAATTGGAAAAATAAATTTTCCAATTTTCACTAAAATATTCTCAAGTATGCCTCATGGATGAGTCACTAAATGATTAGCCATGTGAATCTTCATTCTAGTTGCCTTCAAATCTTGAAGATTGAGTTTCTGATAGAACGAGTAAGGCATCAAATTTATGCTTGCTCTAGAATCGGCTAAAGCATAAGTCTTCATGTTATTCCCAAATTCACATGGAAGTATAAGGCATCCAGGATCTCCTATCTTCTTCGATATTTCCCCCATTATCACCTTAGAACTCTACTTACTAAGGACCATGTTGGAAGTCTTCTCCAGTTGTTTGCGAGTGTCGAGTAAGTATTGAAGAAACTTTTCATATTCGGGCACTTGTGCCAAGGATTCAATAAAAGGAGTATTAGGAGGAACACCCTTAACTTGCTTCATAAATTTCAGATGTTCTTGCTCCAGTGGGTGAACTCTTGCTCTAGAAGGAAACACTAGCGGATGGCGAAAAACTTGAGTGCAAGAATGATTTTTCTTATCAGTCTGTGTCCATGTCGTGGAGATTGAATCTCCATGTCGTGAAGTTGAGGATTCACCAGAAATTTTGTCTTCAATTTTCGACTTCTTTTGCTGTGGTTTGGGTTGAATTGGATATTCTCCTAGGGCTTCTAGGAACTCAGAAATAGTATCTTCTTCAGTTTCGATGGCCATGACATGCGGTTGAGGTTGTGTTCGCTCTTTTTAGTAAAAGCCTCGACCAGTTTGCCTAAATTTCTCTTCTTTTTGCTTTTTGTATTCATCGTATGGCAACCATTCTTTTTTTGGCTTCCTCCATTCTTCATTGTAGCGGTCTCCACTTGAGTAGCATACTTGAGCTTTCTTATTCCTGTTCTCATCCAAATGGCATTCTTTTGTCAAATGTGGACCATTGTATCTTTCATAACCCACACAAATAGCATGTATTGATTGGTCCATATTTTTCATTCATCGGTCCATATTATTCAACATAACTAACACATCTACCATATCCTCAGATGTGCCACTCCTAAATCTTTTTGCCCCATCATTTCAAGGATTGTGGTACTTACGCGAAGGCTTACAAAACTCTTCAAATAGCTCCTTAATTTCAGCATGATTTTTCCTTGTCAAAGGTCCTTGAGAATCAACGAGTTGTCTTGTCATCACATTTACCCCATCATAGAAGATTGATACTTCTTATTGCACATTTAGATCGTTTGGGGGCAATTTCGAAGTAATCCATTGTAACACTCCCATGCTTCATAAAGTGACTCACCCGGTTGTTATTCAAAGTTAGCTATCGCCTTTTGAGTTTAGAAACTTTTGATGGTGGGCAAAATTGCTCTAAGATTTTTTCATGAATTTGTGCCCATGTAGTAATGGGACCAGGTTGAAGTTCCTTCAACCAATCTTTAGCAGCTCCTTTAAAAGTGAATGGAAGCTTTCTCAATAACACCGTCTCTTGTGGAACATTTGGAATGTTGAAGTAATCCACGATGTCATTGAGTTCATCAAGTTTTTACAAGAATCCTCATGATATTTCTTGGAAAATGGAACATCCTTAAGCACGGAAAGAATATGTCCTTTAAGCTCGAATGTTGCGGTGGCGGAAATCACGGGTTGCACTAAACCTAGACCGGTTTCCTTTCGAATTCTCTGATTGTATGTTTCCATCAAAATGTCGGCAATGTCTCTTCTTTTTCTGATTCGGTTTCAGACTCGTATTTTGATTCTTGTGTATTAGTAGTCTTCTCAAAGCTTTCAACCTTGCTTTCGTCCTTTGGGGGATTGCTTTATTCTGCTGTGTTCTTTCCTATCTTCTTACCAAAAACCTATTGAATATCTTTGAATGGTGATTTCTTTGGTGGGTTGGTTTCTCCTACATTCTTGTTCGTCTTTTTACGAAGGATTGACTATGGATCTTCAAGCGGTGGTATAAAAGGTGTATTGGATCCACGGGTCGTGGGCTTAAGGCTCACGTTGTGATTTTAGAAATTCAAAAAAACTAATGCTAAAAATTAACTTTTTGCAGGTTTAAACCCAAAAATAGGATCGATTAACCTAAAATAATTAAATCTAAAACTAAATAGCGGTTCCCTGACAACAACGCCAAAAACTTGATGCACGTAATATTGCTACACTTATTAGTTTTACCAACTATTTAAATAACTATTACGACCTAAGGCGGTGTAACTTTTCACAAATAATATAGCATTAACAGTCAGGTTTTGAACACAGGGAACAAATTTAATTAACTAATTTAACTAATAAAAAATAACCTAAAACAAACAAGAGTTTAATTGGTTTTAATCTGATTTTGCTAGTTCAGACAAACTTAATCACTTAAGTAACGATTTCAATCAATTACTAAAACACTTCAAATTAGTTCGAATCTACTTCTCCTCTATGGTTTGCTATTAATTATGGATTATTAATGTTGGTTATCTAATATTATTTTATTAGCAATTCAAGTCCAAATTTACTAATGTTTTAATTAATCCATGTAAAACTAGGTATTGTCATACACTAGCAAACATAGAATCAGTTATAATACGTAGATAAGGTATGTAAGATTGATCTAAATAAACACAATTATGGTCATAATTTATGTTCACCAACACAGCTAAATTAGTTAGTTTTATCACTTATTAAAGATTTGGTTGATCCTAGCTCTATCAATTTAATGGTAGTTAAACTACTAACTAACAAGTTCATGTAATTTAATGTTCAGTAAGCTACACAAAACCTGAATTCAAGCAATCATAGTATCAAATATTAACATGCTAGGTAGAAATAATCAAACACAAGCTCATAACCAACACTTAAAATCCATAATTCATTAAACTATACCCTAGAGTTTAAGCTTCATCTAGCTAAATGGAAGCTACTACATTCAGCTACTCATGGCTGAAAACATGAACAAAAATTAAGAAATAAAAGAAATAATCATAGTGTACCAAACGAGGATGATGAATTTATTCTTCAATCTTTTGATCTTTAGTTAGATATCCTTACTAGAATGTTTAATCTCGGTTTTTCTGAACAATTCTTCTCCAGAAATCTCTTTGAAAATCTCCCAAGCCTCCTCAAACCATGAAAGTGAATGAGTATTTATAGTTTTTATTTCACATTTCATGACATGAACAAGGATTTCACGTCGTGTACTTTAGATAAATCCTTATCGGGTAAGGACTCTGACATCTCGTACACTTATCTTTTAGAACACTCATTTCACATCGTGAATTGTACCGCCATGTCGTAATTTGGGCTTTTCGCAAGGATTTTTCTTTTAGAACACTCATTCCACTTCTTATCATTTATGGTCCTCAATCTTCAAGATTTTTCCTTTTGGCTGCAAAATATAATTTGATCTTATAAGTATCATATATCTTTGCAAATAACCAAAATATTAAATAAAATGTATTAAAATATTTCCTAAAAATGTGTATAAAAATGGCAATATAAGTGAAAAAAAATTTCTCCTAGGGGTAAGCCACTTCATAAATTTGTGACTTTCAAAGAAAAAGAAAAAGAAGTTGAAGGCAGAATACAAATCAAGATAATTCAATACATTAAATGATACATACAAAAACCATAAAAATCATTAATATGAAACAAAAAAAGGAAGGATCGTGTATTAATACTAGCAAGTTTCTAATAGCTTCAAGATATCTTTAAAGTGATCTGAAGGCTTACAAAATTACCATGTACAACTATAATTACTCTCCTACTTAAAACGGTGCAGACACATGCCATAAAGATGAGATATTGATAAAAATTACCATAACATAACTTTCAATATTGTTAATTGGTAAACTAACCAACTAGTTAGAAAAGGGTCAATCCATATCTGAATGTGGTTCTGGAAGATTTGGGTGGTCTCCCTACTAAGAGAACTTTTGGAATGTGGTACCCACCACTTTCAAGGAATAGCATTTCAAACTCTTAGAAATAGGAAAAAATCAGACCTTAGTGTGAAGATATTCTGGTTTCACAGGTGTATTCATGCTTCCCGAGTGTGTTCTTTCTTTCATTACTTATTTCTTTCATTATTATGGTGTTATGTACAAAAACCCCGTACTCTAGGATGTGTAAACCTTGTCCGAAATATTGTGCACTAGTCTGGCCAGTCACACTTTTTCGAATCAGAAAATGTAGAATGTTATTGTGGATTATTAATTAGCCTGTGGAGTCTTAAACAAGACAAAACTGTAAAATTAGTCCTTGTGGTTTGTAAAAAACTTTGGATGGGGTCCAAAACATTTTCGACTTGCATGGAAGGTCCAAAATCAAACTTTTTCTATGATTTTCGTCCTTGAAAATTTGAAAAGACTATTTTGCCCTTATTATTTCTTTTTTACATGTTCTATATTTGTATTAATTATTTTATAATTAAAGAAAAAAACAAAAGAAAATTTGGGCCTACAAACCCCACCCCACCCTATATTTCTTTCTTGTGTTCTTTCCCTCTTCATCAAAAAGACATCGACTTTCAGATCGTCTGCATGTGTCTCACCCCATATAGAAGAACTAATGGTAGCCACCCCATCTCGTTGGTGAGTATTTTACCTCTCATCGCCTCCATTCCCCCTCCTTCCTGAACTAGTGGATTTACGTCTTGGAGCTTAAAACCTACCTTAACCTTAATGAAGTCGACAATGTTGAATCTAGTAACAAATCTGAAAGCTTGAAACGTTCTAACTTGTGGAGACATACACATATCTTTCCCTTAGCTGCCATAATATTTTAGGGTTTCAATCTAGATTTTGATTTTGTGTCTTCTGCAAATTTCTAGGTTGGTTTAGAATTTTTATTTTGATTTTCTGCAATTCTTGTTCATCATTGTGTTGATCATTTTCTACGATTCGTGTTTAACACTAATTTTGTGTTTTTTTCCTACTCATGGAAGAAACCCACTAAGTCAAATTTTTTTGGACATCACATGTTTTCTACAATGGATTTAGCGAGATTTTGTCATTTGGATATTGTTGCTCGGTTTGTGGTCATCAAGAGCTTGAAGAGTTTGTGTTGGGATGCAATTTGACTTGAGGTCCATCTGGGAACTAACTCTACTTGTGATTGTAACACCTTCACCTTATTCTTCCTGTTTTGATTACAAAAATATTCTATGTGGCTATTCAGAAAAAGCCAATCTTGTATCAGGAAATCGACCCTTAATGACTTTGGTGTCTCCACTAAAAATTTTCACATTACAATACACTTAATTAGGATGGATTTTGGTGTTCTAATTTTAAGTGTTTTAGGAATAATTGCAAATAAATTTGATTTTTTTTTGTTGGATTTTGCTTCTACAATAATTTTATACATTTCGATGAATTGTAAACTCATTGAAGAAGAATGTTGTGGCAGATTCTAGGTGTTTTGTTAATATTTTAGTGAGTTGTGATTTAACGGTAATGTGTGATGAAGAAGAAGATGGGAAAGAGAGTCAAAAGAAAGAGGGAGAGAGAAATTGGGGTACGGTGGAGAGGAGGTGGGTGAGATTTAGTTTTTATTTTTTATCTTTTATTTTTAATTATTTAAATACCAAAATACATAAAGAAAATAGAAAAAAGAAATTTAAAGGGTAAAGTCAACTTTTCAAGTGTATTATGGACCAAAAACACAGAAAAACCTTGATTTTGGATCTTCCATGCAAGTTGAAAACTTTTGGGACCCTTCCCAAACTTTTCTGAAAACCACAGAGACCAATCTTGCAGTTTTGTCCTTAAAGAACTGGGAATAGGGTGTTAGTGTTGCTTGTTCCTTATACTAAATCCATGTTTTGACATGTTTGGAATGGGTACCTTGTGTCTAGAATGCGACAAACAATAAAAAATATAACAACTTATCTATAACATGATGAACAGTTTGATATGTTGTAGTCTAGAATGCTATCATAGAATACACATTTTCAAATAAAATAATTTTTATATATTTTAATTCAGCATGATGATGTGTATGAAGCTTCTTTCACCATGTGATACAAAACAAAGCATGGTCTGATTAATCTTTGAAGATACAACCTTGCTCTAAATACTAGCTAGACTCCTTTCCTACAATTTTGTTTTTTGCTTTGGGAGGTGGATCGATATCTCTGACAATGTGGAAGGAACCATTACTTATGCATTACATTATGACCAAATTTGAGAAAAATCAACATTACTTAGGAACCATAAATCTAATTTCCTCTTATCTTTATTAGCGTGAGCTATGTGGTTAACTTAAAAAACATTGTTACTTATTAATATTTTTCCAAATAGATGGCTGGTTTATCTTTATCAGATATTCACCAAAAATGGATTGTTTCAAAACTAGTGTGTTAAATAACTATTTTTAATTTTTAATTATGTTTTGAAAAATAACTCAATGTTTAGTTGGGTTTAATGGTTTTATAATTGCAGGAGCTCAAACTGTAAAATAATTTGAACTCATCCATGTAGCTCAAAGTGGGATATTTATATTGTCATCTTAGGAAAGGGAATTATACGTGAAACCGTTAGGTACTTTACTCTATCAACCAATGGGGGCAATGTACTTTATATGTTCCCCTTAATTACAATGTACTTTCATTTCCTTACAGATAATAGCAATACAGTTGCATTTTTACTACTTTTATGGGCTTTGTACATTATTTGTTACATGTCAATATTGTCGATAAACGTTTTTAAGTACATGGCTATTATGAATAAATATTTTAGGTGTGTTTCTATTTTTTGATAACACCATATTTTCATTTATTCATGTTACAACATTGTCATTTTAAGAATTTACTAATTATAAAAATGCAACACAAATATAACATTAGTTTTACTTGTAATTGGATACATTTTTTAGAATATAAGCAAATACCAAAACTACAATGCTATAATCGGATAATGTTAGATAGATTCTTCAACATACAATGTCATAATACGAAAATAAAAGCAAGTGAAGTACCTGGTATAATAGTAAGAATTGAGAATACAAAAAAAAACACATTAAATCATTTCATCTTTAGCCTTGCTGTAAAATACCTTCAAGCCAAATATTTGGTTTTTGACATAAATTCATAACAAAAAGCACAATAATTCATGTCATCTTTAGCCACGGTGTAAAGTACTTTCAAGCTAGATATTTATTTTTATGACTGCAATTCTTTGTGTTTTGTTAGTGACATTTGATAACATTGAACTTCATCTGCGATATCTAAGTTCATTTTAACTATTTTTTGAACCCGCGTTATCCCAGTACATTGTTTATAAAAAAAGTATATTATTCTTATATCCATTATACAAATAAAATTGGATAGACTGTCATATTACAAATCTATAATGCAAACAGATGACAGTAGGATGCTATAAAAGAAAGTAAAATCAATCTATTATTTTTTATATAGGCCAACCCGTCCACTACGATATATAAAATATGAATCATGTAATTCATCATCAGTCGTATATACAACTAGATTATATAAACGGTGAACAATAATTTTTTCATCGGTCAACCCATTCACCGAACTAGGATTACACCAGTTCATTGTGATGAAAACAAATCTAATAACCATAATGATATTAAGGTGATATTCGATAGTAACATTAATATATATATATATATATATATATATATATATATATATATATATATATATATATATATATTAATATATTAATAACTAATTTTTTTTCTTATGGCTTTGTATTATTAAAACATTAGTTATAAAAAGATATGATATTACTTAATTTCTAACAATATTTTGTCCTAACAATATTTTGCATTTATAAGTAAACATGCTACAATTAAACTTACTTATTAAATTTTCTAATATCTTATTTAATATTACATAAACTGTTTTGACTTTCAAGCTCGATCTCATAGGAGTTCTTTCCATCAGAAGATGCCAAGAAAGACTTTAACCTTTTTAGGAACCAATTTATTCAAAAAAGTTGGTTCATCTCTCAATTTCAACTGTAACATCCCGATGTGAAGGTACTTCTAATTTTGGACACTATAATTTTATTATGTAGAATTTTTAGTCCCTAAGTTAAGAAAGAGTGGAAATGGATCCCAAAGTGGCATTTTGAAAAACGTTGGGATGAGATGAGTACGTTGTACATACGTGTGTGTATGCTAAGCATATAAAGGTGCGTCTTAGTACGTTGGGCGTACACTTCGTATGCAGGGCGTACATGATATGCATGCAAACCCTAATTTTAGGGTTTTGGCTCACATTTAAGCAACCTTGCGGACTCATACCCTCTTCTTATCAAACCTCCTTTTGTGATTTCGACCCTTAAGCAACCCTAGAGTAAGAGAGAGAATACTTTGAGATTTTAAGAGAGTTCTGGAGTTGTTTGGAGAAAGAAGAAGGTGGTGAGAAGATCTTGAGTTGAATGCACATTGGATCTAGGATTTATACTTGGTTTGCAACATATTGAAGGTATAAAGTTTGCATTTTTACCACTCCATCTTGTAGATACAGGTTTTTGCTCTTTAAGTCACCTTTGTGGTCCCAAAAAGATGACTCATGAACATAGCATGTTCTTGACCCATTAAGCCGTCCTTTCAGACCCTTGGAAGGGTCTTGAGTCATAAAAATAGATTCCAAGTGGTTGGTTTTGCTCCATGCATCAATTAGAATGTCTTAAGGGATTACGAAGTTGATTTAAGCACTTAATGGAAACGCAAGGTCATTAAGTTGGAAACGTTATGACTCTTAAGGGTATTTTAGCAATTTATCTGAAAAATGGATGTGTGTGCTTAAGCCATTAAGCACTTATTGAGCTTTTGGACGATCTGGAAGTATGTCGCGCGTACTTGGAGTACGCCCAGCGTACGAGTTCAACCACTACGATGGTGGTCAGCATGTGGGTATGCCCAACATACCTTCGAAGTAGGCCCCATGCACTCACTCTGAGTTGACGCAACTAGGTTGACTCAGTTGGTTTGACCAATTTGACTTTGACTTTGACCAAGTTTGACCTTGAGGTTATTTTGGGATTTTGATTGAGATTGGTCATTTGGTTGTAGGTGTCGATTAAAGTTGAGACTGAGAGTCGAGGCCTCATCAGCTTTTGTCCAGTTTGTGAGGTGAGTTTTCCTCACTATACTTGCAGGTCAAAGGCACCAAGGACGGCCCATCGGATTGAATATCCTATTATGTGATCATATCTTATCGTGTTGTAGTGATATATTAGACTGGTATCCTGGTATATAGGATGATGTTATGCTTACTGATCTGTAAGATCTGTCTGATTGTTTGTTGACTGGTTATACGTATGTGTATATGTTATGTATAGGTCAACATCTTGTGTGTGGTTGGGTTGAGGCGGACCAGTGTAGACTAAAGGTCAAGAGACCTAGGGCGTGCCGGATAGACTATCGACATGACAGGCGTTCTAGTCAGGTCGAAGGCCCAGAACAGTCCAGATAGGCTCAAGGCCCGGTGAGGCGTTCCACTTATGTTGTAGGTTCTATGAGCGTTCCAGATAGTGTGTAGGTCGGTGTTGCAATCCAGTCAAGTTGAAAGCGTTGTATGCATGTTGTTTGTTATTATGTTTATGTTTATGTTTATGTGGTGGTAATTTGCAGGAACTTGCTAAGCATTGGCTTACAGTTTTGGGTTATCTTTCACGTACTTCAAAAGACCGCAGGAAGGTGAAGGCATGACTGTACACATCCTCTTATTTATGACATATGATTTTTGGGGACTCTGATATTGCAAAAATGATTTGAAAACTATGATTTGTAAACAATTTATATTGGGTTGATTTTAAAAAATTTAAATTTCTTCTTATTTTATGTGTGTTACAAGTTGGTATCAGAACCTTTGTTTAAGTGAATTGCAGGAACACTCATGTGAATCCTGTATTAAACTAAGGAAAAAGGTTTTAAAATGATTTCCAAATTGTTTTAAAAATAATCAAAGAGGATGAGATGTGTACAACATGCTAGTGATAGGCTAGGGATCTTTAGGAATTTCATGATAGAATTACCTAGTTGTATGATGCCTGGTAGCATAGGGTTCTTTCTTTTATGAAATTGACATCATTAATGTAGTTTCTTAGTGTATTCATCAAAATTGTACATAACTAAGATTTTATAGTTTGAGAATGTTTGGTTTGGCCTTATTTCCTGTTCTTGTTTAATGAAGGTTTTAGGGTAGAATCAAGTATTCGACTGTCTATAGGATCTAGTGCTATGTATGATTAGCATACACAAGCGTTGTAAGGTTGGTGGAAATTTCATGGATGAGTTGTGTGGGTTCATCCGACCAGTTTCGTAAGTTTTAGCATTGTTGTGATGATCCCCCTAGTATGATATGTGCTTCATCTGATATATCCCTAATTTAAGCTAGGATCTTGATCGGGATTAGGAGTTGGTGGCTAGGATAGGCCAAATTTGACTAAGGAGCGGGTTAGGGAGATCATGCAGGAGGAGGTTGTTTCCCTCTTTCGGACGCAGTTACCGGATATGTTTGGTTCTATCAATACCGCGATGGCGGAGTACTTTGACTAGCATTACACTGCCCTATCTAAGGATGCTGTTGTTGTAGCCACAATAGTCGTTGCTACTGTCGGGATTAGTGTTGGGACAACTTTTTAGTATCGGGACTTCGACAATACAAAGCCCCCTACATTTTAAGAAATTCAGGATCCGATCATAGCCATGAGGTGGCTGTTTAAAATCGAGAGATGTTTCTTCATTTGCTCTTTCCCAGCTGACTAAAATGTCAAGTATGCTTGGAACCTTCTATAGTCGGGAGGGAAAGAGTGGTGGAGAGTTATTACTAGCTAGAATTCGTCTGAGTAGAAGGTTGTTGTGACTTGGGAGCAGTTCTTGGAGATGTTCCATTCTAGATATGTTCCAGTAGTGGAGCATGAGAAGTTGGCCTAGGAATATTTGGATTTAGGACAGGGGACTCAGTCTGTGATGGAAATCACCAAGATGTTTATGGAGAGGGCCATGTTTTATCCTGAGTTTGCTACTTCTCAGCAAGCTCAGATAACCTATTACTTGAGGATGCTCAATATGTATATCAGGGAGTTTGTATCCATTCAGCGTTGTGGTTCATTATTGGAGTTGCACGAGGCCGCCAGGTGGCGGGTGATTGAGATGGAGCTCCAGAAGAGGGAGCAGAGACTGGCCCCGAAACAGTCGCAAACATCACCGAAGTTGTTCAAGGCAGTTGATACTACATCTAGAAGTCAGATGGGCATCACTCTTGGGAAGTACGACAAGGTTCATGAGGGGCCTTGTCGATCAAGCGGTGTATACCACGAATGTGGCAATGAGGGGCACTATGCGAGGGATTGTCGCCGGTCGGACCCAGTTTTCAGGTCCACGGTTTGCTACCACTGTGATAAGGTTGCCCATATGAAGGTCAAGGCAGCAGGGGAGGGCAAAGCCCCCAAGAGCTTGGGTTCATGCTTTCCAGCTCACTACCAAGGAGGCGATACCATCTCCAGATGTCGTGACTGGTAAGTCTCTATTTATTTATATGTTGATTATGTTTTACATTATGCTCATTTGTATGCGCCTAACAGGTACGTTGTTAGTGAACTCTTTTCCTGCTCCTGTGTTATTTGACTCCGGCGCGATTTGGTCCTTTGTATCTCGATCTTTTAGTAGGGAGCTAGAGTATCCATTACGGGTTTCTATCACCAATGAATAGGGTTTTTGCATCCGTAGTATATATGAATTGTGTATTGGAGATCTTCGGGGTGCCTTATCTGCTTAATCTGATCCCAATCCCCATAGGGGATGTATACGTGATAGTGGGCATGGACTGGTTGAGTAGGTTTTGTGCAATGATTGATTGTGAGGACCAATGAATGGTAGTTCGAACCCCAAGTGGGGGAGAACTGGTTATCTTTAGAGAGGCCACCAGGGTTGGTTCAGGATTTTGTTCGGTAGCTAGGGCTTAACAGTATATTCAGCACTGGTGTATTCGATATTTGGCCTATATGGTTGATACTCGAGTTGGGGAGAAAACTTCAACTTCAGAGGCACCAGTTTTCAGGGAGTTTGTTGATGACTTCTCAAAGGAGTAAACTGGTGTTCCTCCTGAGAAGCAGGTTGAGTTTTAGATTGATCTTGTGCCAGGTGTGTAACGACGTAAATTTTCATCACAATTTTTCATTTTTCAAATAACATAATTATCATTTAAACATTCTCAAATCTCATGTTCAACAATTGTCATCAAATAAAACATATCCCAAGATCACATATGAAATCCTCGGTCTGTGTGTACGGATCATGTCGGCGCCTTTCCGCGATCATCTTAGTACCTGAAACACATAACACATAACACTGTGAGCATAAATGCTTAGTGAGTTCCCGAAAATACATAATACAACACATATTAGCCACTCAAGGCTACAACTCCGTATGACCCTCTAGTCAAAGTGTCTCAGTGGGACCCTCCAGTCCCATAACTTTGTGGACCTTTCAGTCCTAACTCTGTAGACTCTGAATCACATATAGCACATACTCACATAGATATCACATCATATAACAGCATACAACATACTCTGTCACATAACTCTAATTACCACTCTTGGTAAAGTATAGTGAGAAGACTCATCTCGGGTAACTAGGTAAATCTCGAACTCGGTAATACTGGTCTAGATTCTGTTGGATTAATGTCTAAGTCCATAACTATAATTGGTAAGACTTGACCCCACCCGGCATGGTCCATTTGGGTTGCATACCATCATGCACTTGGATAGACTATAATGAGAGAAATAAGACACTTATGGTTATTAATATATTATAAGTTCTAGTATATTAATAATAAGAATAATATGATTATTTAATTAGTATTGATCAAGAATTAATCTAGGATTAATTAAGTGATCAAAAGAAGACTAATTAAATATATGGGTTGATTGTGTAAATCATCCATACTTGTATAGTGGGCTAATGCTCCATGGATAATCAAGTTGGGCTAAAACCCATAGGATGGTCCATGGATGCTCCATGGTGTATTTGTACCCATGGATCATGGAAATGAAAGGCCATGTCAATTAGGGTTTACATGGTGTAACCCTAACTATATAAGCATCTTATTCTTGACCAAAATCGGCCACTAGTGTGTGAAGTAAAAGCGCTAGCCGATTTCATGAGTTGTAGAATTTTCTCAAGTTATTCTAAGTTTTTTGGTGATTGTGATTCCATTTGAGGCTTCCACACTATTGGGGCTAGGCACTCAAGCTTCATGAAGACTTTCTACATCAAAGAGGTATGTATTCTACCTTGTTACACTCATTATTTTGTATGCTAGATTAGGATTATACCTTGGATGTTCTTATTTGCATGTATAATAGAGAAAACATAGATCCAAGGTATTTAGGGTTGCATGTACACTTAGGAGTGTTAGAATGCTCAAAACCCAACAGTGGTATCAGAGCCTAGGCTTGTTTTCTATTATACTTTATGCAAATTGCTGAAAAATGCTGAAAAACTCGATTTTCTGGCTTTCTGGGCACTGGACTCGCCGAGTCCACTGATGAACTCGCCGAGTCCATGAGTAAAATCATCCTACTCGCCGAGTAGGTTCATGCACTCGACGAGTAGGAGCCCCAAACAGCATATTTTCGAGGTTTTTGGCTAGAAATGGACTAGGAACATTACCCTAAGTTGTTTTTGAACTTATAAACTTGTTTTTGATGTGGTAATGCTCATGCTAATCCAATTTCAAAGATAATTGTCAATAGATTCATGTTTTGAATTAGTTTAGTGATTAGGCTAATTACATGAAAAAGTTTGATTTGAATTATCTTCTTCTTATGAGTTGCTTAGATTAATAGAAAAGTTGAATGAAATAGTTGTTTTCAATCCAAATTAATCTAAGAGTTGATTCTAAAATGTGTTTTTGTAACTTGTCCTCAAGTTATATGAAAAGTCACATTTAAGTTTCATAAAACTCATAAAAGTTGGCAATGGTTACAAAAGATGAAGAGTCTTGTCCTTAAGTTATGGAGGTTCAAGAGTCACTTCATTAATAAATAAATAAATAAAGTGTAACCTTAATTATTTTCATAAGTTATAAAATAAAGAAAAGTTAATTCTTTTATTAGTTTAAAGTCTTCCATAACTTGTCCTCAAGTTATGGAACTTGAAGAGTTTTTGGATTAAAACTACTTTAAACACATAAGTTATGGAATTAATTAGTTTTGAATAGTTTCAAAACTTGCCCTCAAGTTTTGGAATTTCAAAAGTTTTCACTTATGAATACTTTAATTCCAAGTTAGCCCTTAGAATTTTAAAGAGTTAAAATTCAACACTTATACTTTATAATATTATAAGTTAATAATATATATATATATATATATATATATATATATATATATATATATATATATATATATATATATATATATATATATATATGTATAAGAGTAAAGTCAGTCTTACCGCTAGTACGCCTCATTCACGAAGCCGGTCTATAAGGTGGGTATAAGGTTGTTGCCTATAAAATGGCGACTTAATGGGTGTCCACTCTCACCCACCGCTTGCTTGACCGGTGGAGGGTCGTTAGCCGAACGGGTTTGACAGGACTATAATTCTCCCTTCATTAAAAGTATTAATGATAAATACTAAGTAACTAAACTCTTAATAATACCCAATCTTAGTTACTTAGGAAAATGTGAATAAGGTGCTAATCCATGAAATTACACTTTGCACTTTGTTTCAGTCGGTTAGTGGAGCGTGTGTGGTTAACCGGCACACTAACGCGTATTTAACAAGGTAGGCAAAGGGTAACTTAATGTTTATCATAGTATCGATGGAGCGTGTGTGGTTAACCGGCACATCGATTAAGGGGTAAACACTTAAGGGTACCAAGTAATTTGCATGGTTACTTCACACCTTGTTTTGTGATCCTCGGCATCCCAGTCACAAAACCTGAAGGGCACACTCGAGATTGAAACATGCCATTGAACAGTTCAATGAATCTCAAAGATCTAGGAGTTTCAAAACCAATTAAAACCTAATAATACATTTCGTTTATCTTGGTGGAAATTGGTGAATCGTCATTCACCTACCTTCAAATATTTTATAGCTTGGATTACGGCATCCCTCTTATGAGTTATAAAATAGTTTGTAGGGTCCTAGCCTTAATATTTCATATTGAGTGTCATATTAAGCACTTAAGATCAACTATCTTGAATATCTCCCAAAAGATGTCTGGTTTAGACAGTTATGATCTTCCCAAATCTCTTGAAACAAGTTTTCCTAAATGAAGATGATGTCCCTTGGAAATCATACTTCATTCACCTCCTCCAATTATTCTCCCCAACCCACAAGTTCTTGAAAAGTTTAAGGTCACTCAAGCCCTATTGGCAAGGCAATGTCTAGGTGTGATCACATCTTGGAGATGTAGTCACATATTGACAAGCCAGGAGAGTTGGGTGTCAAAGTCTTGAGAAAGTTGGTGGTTCAATCACTTTCTAAGTCACATAGTCAGTTCCTTTGGGACACCTATGAAACAGACTATGACAAGACCCTTAATGATCTTATCTATTTGTTAAGATCAACTTCCTTGAAACTTGATGGACATTGACAATAGTGACACAGGAAATCCAGAAAAATATTCTCTTCCCAATGGAACGGGATCGACCATAGTCAACTAGGTTGACCAAATGATAAAGAGAAAAGCTAAGTCTGTGATAGTCCCGTGTACCATTATCAAAGGGTCCATATGTTTATATTGCCAAAGGAAGGGACATCGGTTACGAATCTACCAAATTTATCTAAGGATGTTGAAGTCAATAAGTTTGACTCTACTTTAGGTAAAGTCCACTATCTAACTCTGCTAAGTTTCTATTCTGAGATTCTTGATACATGATGTGACTGGGTCACATGGTGATGTTTTAAGAATCAAAGAAAAGTGAAGAAACTTAAAGAAAGAATATGCTGAATCTGATCGCGTAGATGGATTTCTATCGCATAGTTTGAAGATCGGATTCTTGAGCTACTTCTTAGGAGTTATGAGATATTGCTTAGGAATAGATAACAACAAGTTTTCATATGGATTGTAAGGATAAGTTTTTCCGCAAAGTTTTAAAATAAAAGAAATTTTTTGATTTTATTTATTTTAAAATATCCTTACAATGGTATTTGAGGAAAAATTGTTGCTTATATGATTCCATTAATAACAAGAGTGGAAATATGAAATTGATTCTTTCATTTGTGGTAATGTCTAACTTTACCAAATAAGGAAAGATTCTCATCACCCAAGTTTCAATTGGACCGGAACTTGGAATCATGCAAGTTGTATAGCATGATGAATGAGAACTTTCAAGTATTGGAAAATTAAGCCTAATTACTTATTCACATGGATGTGTGAGTCAAGTAATGGACTAAGGGATCGAGTACATAGTCTTGTGCACTGATTAAGTCCACCACAAAAGATTGATAAGACTATTCGTCATAGTTTACTAAAGCTCAATAAATATGATTATACTTACAAACTTAAGTGTAACTCTGAGACATTGGAAAAGGTTCCAATGTATGGCAGAGCGAATAAGAAGAATCAAATTAGGCAGAAGGATAAAAGTTTCTCAAATCTGAAAAGATGGGAGAGTACTTTAGTATCAGTTTTGTGATCATCTTAATGATTTAGAGACCTAATCACAATTCATCCTCTAAAGTGCATTCTGATAGCTAAGAAGAGGAGCTATGGATTGGTGAAGTGGCTAAATCAAGAAGATGAGTCATACTTCGTTCCAATACAAGTCTTAGAGTCATAATCTAAGATTGTAATTTGAGTGACATGTCTTAAAGAAGGTTTAAAACACTTGTCAAATGTAAGAGTAAAAGTTTTGTACTCTTGTACATTTGAAATTGGTAAGTTGTGATGTTTTGGATAAAACAAAGACCAACTAAGGCCAATTATGTGAAATGTTTGTCTTGATTAGAATCCGCACTATCTCTTGGATGTCTGACAAGGGAGTCTTATATGTCAAGAGGATAGTGGGAGTCTTAAAGGTCTTGAAAGTCTCAAGAACTAATCAAGAATAGAACCTGAAGTTCTTCACTAGCACACGACTTGAGGTTTATAACCTATCGTGTTGACATCTTCTATGCCCATTCCAGTTAAAGTTCGCTTTGCATATGAGTTCTTAGAGTTCTCAATTAGTTGCAAAACAACTTGGAAGCAATGGCAGGCCCTTGAGCTGCCAGGTGGCAAGAAATTAAGATTGAGTTCAATCCATATGAGTGTGGATTTTTCATTATCCTTGTCTTGTGTCTATGGTTTTGACAATTCACATGGATAAGAACACATACACATTTAAATCTAAGTGTCATAAGGTTTCTCTCGGATTCATGAAAATGACGGTGAGGAAACACTTTCACTAAGTAGATTTTAGCTAGATAGCAATTGTGATATTTGCATTCTCAAAGTCGTTAGTGGAGCGTGTGTGGTTTACCAGCACACCAACCTGGACTTGTGAGAAGTGGCATAAAGGTCTAACCATTATGATTACGGCATCCCTCTTCATAATTGTTTAGACACACAAGTGTGCTATCTAAGGGAAGGTGTATGATTTTGATAAAGTCTTATCAAAACAATCTAGTATCAGAAATCTGAACTTTGGTAAGAAAGTCAATGAAGTATTGATTTCTAGAAGTCCAGCTGATTTCTGAGTACATGTCAAAGCTAGAGGGATCATAAGTGTTATGCTAATAATCATCATGTTAGTGGGAGCATGATAAGTATTGCAAGCTAGCAATGTTAATTATAGAAAACAAAAGGTTTCAATTGGGAAAAAGGTTGTTTTGCTATAATTAAGGGAGAGGAAATTATACTTCATCTCAAATCTATAAGCTTAGATCGTGAGGTTTTAATCATTTAGTCAAGGATATATATATATATATATATATATATATATATATATATATATATGAATTTCATGTTGGAATGGCTCAACATAAGGAAATTCTGTATATGGGTCCATTATTTGCGTTCTAAAATTCGATTATGATTACGGCATCCCTTTTTTCATAATCTGAATTATGAGAACTTGGAAAATTGAAATGGTAATAGTATAGCAAAAGACTGGTTTAGTCTTTATGTGAGACATCATGAATCGTTTCCCATATGCTTCGGATATAGGATCGATTATATGTGCTATATTCATCCTTTCTAAAATTTTCCAAAATGCCTGGGGCATTAAGAAGGGAAAAGGTTTAGAACTGGATATGACTAAAAGGATTAAACAGTTGTCGAGGACAATCTAAGGTTTACCAAATATTGGTTGCTCAAGGACAGTTGGAAGTATAGTGATAATTCTGGAAGGACCATATTGACATAATCTATAAGGAGGCAACTCTTGTTCAGAAGTGATAGTCAAAATGGAATCTGGAAATGTTTCAAAGTTAGAATTTTTCAATCTGTGTAAGATTAAGGAAACTTAATGCAAGAAGGATGTTTCCAAGGAGCTGACCTCTTTTGGAATACTCTGTAATGATTGTTGTCAAGTCTTTCTGACTTTGGGCATAATCATTACAAAAGGTTCAATGCATATAAGTTTAGAATCTAACAGATTTCAGTAAATGGCATGAATTTGGAATTCTTCCATTTGTAGTAAGGATTTGGGAGTGTGAAAAGAGAATCATTGAAGTTATGTTCAATGGATCTAGTTCACAAAGTAAAGATCATAGACAAACATAGTATGCATACTTGGTGTATGGCATGACTAGTGTTTAGAAAACATAGTGTGTATGCTTGGACCATGGGACAACTATTGTTTTAAATTCAAGAATAAAGTTGATAGCCGAAACAGTATACAATGAATAATGTGTAATCCTATGGTGATAAATAAAAGGTGTTTTGTTTATGTTCAAAGGGTTGATACCATGTTGGATTCAATTATTATTGTGTTTCACTTTGCATGTTTTGACTTCCCGAATAAACTAGGTTATTCTTCCGGAATGACTAAGTTATTCAAACCATCCACATTCGGTCATATGTTGGAAGTAGATATCAATTAAGACTGTCATGGGTTGGCTTGTAGAGGTCTAAGGTGTTGGAAAAAGGGCTACAACACTCATGAGTGCTCATAAGTTCTGAGTATTGGATTCAACCCGCGGTCATTGGAATCACTTCATGGATTTTATCACAAGTGATCATGAGACGATAATATCTTATATTCTTCAAACCTAGAGATATGAGTTGTTACTATGAGTTGGTTGTACATTGATTGCACGAAAACGCATTTGGTAACTCGATGCTATAAAACGTGCCTTTGTGTATGATTCAACAAGTAGTAGAACAAGCCATATGAGTCGAAGTTTATCCATTCCTTTTACCTTCGGGATAAAAGCGATATCTGTGGGCCCCTCGATGATTTGATGATGACAAATGGAAGTGCTCGGCCGGGCCAGGACTGATTTGATTTGTTCAATTAGTCAGTCGTCATAAATCGGAAATCGGGAAACAACAAATGGACAGAGAGAATGATTATAATCCATGTCTCAGTCCATATGATATCTAGAATGGAGGAATATATGATCCCTTATCTAATGGACAAGTCATTGACAAAGGTCAGAGTTCATCTACAAGGTCAGAGTTCGACAGAAGCTTTTGAGAGCTATGATTGCCAGTTGGTTCCTGAAGTCATACGCAATAATAGTTTTAGACTTATCCAAGTGGGAGACTGTTGGATTAATGTCTAAGTCCATAACTATAATTGGTAAGACTTGACCCGACCCGACATGGTCCATTTGGGTTGCATACCATCATGCACTTGGATAGACTATAATGAGAGAAATAAGACACTTATGGTTATTAATATATTATAAGTTCTAGTATATTAATAATAAGAATAATATGATTATTTAATTAGTATTGATCAAGAATTAATCTAGGATTAACTAAGTGATCAAAAGAAGACTAATTAAATATATGGGTTGATAGTGTAAATCATCCATACTTGTATAGTGGGCTAATGCTCCATGGATAATCAAGTTGGGCTAAAACCCATAGGATGGTCCATGGAATCTCCATGGTGTATTTGTACCCATGGATCATGGAAATGAAAGGCCATGTCAATTAGGGTTTACATGGTGTAACCCTAACTATATAAGCATCTTATTCTTGACCAAAATCGGCCACTAGTGTGTGAAGTAAAAGGGCTAGCCGATTTCATGAGTTGTAGAATTCTCTCAAGTTATTCTAAGTGTTTTGGTGATTGTGATTCCATTTGAGGCTTCCACACTATTGGGGCTAGGCACTCAAGCTTCATGAAGACTTTCTACATCAAAGAGGTATGTATTCTAGCGTGTTACACTCATTGTTTTGTATGCTAGATTAGGATTATACCTTGGATGTTCTTATTTACATGTATAATAGAGAAAACATAGATCCAAGGTATTTAGGGTTGCATGTACTCGGCGAGTTCCTTCCATGGCAACACTCAAACGACCTTCTGAAGTCAGATCTGCTTCTACAACTAGTAGATCTAACCTTCGAGCACTCAAAAGTCATGTGAAGGTTCAAACTTTAGGCCCATGCATCACACTATCATATCTATATGCCAAAATAACCCTTATATGATAACCTAGACCCTAAAACCCATAAAGGATTGCATAAAGCTGAAGAATACGGACTCTCTGGGCCTCTCAAGGTCTAGAACTGATAATATTGTCACAAGGGGACGTCACACACTAAATCTCTTTCCAAAAGTGAAGAGAAGAAACCCTAGATTCATGAAATCTATCACTCAAATGAAGATAGACATGAATCCTTACCTCCCACAGAAGCTCTGAACAAAATGATGGAAGATTTGAGTCCCACAAGTCAGCCTAGCTCGAATCCCTCCTTCCTTTTGCTAAAACACACCAAAGAATGATGAATTAGCCCTCCTCTTGCTCTACAAGCTTTCTCTTTGCTCTCTAGGGTTTCTTAGGGGTGTAGTGGCCGCAAATGAAGGCCATAAAGGCCTTTAAATAGGACACATGCAGGGGAAGTCCGCCTGGGTGCGGATGTAGTCATGCTCTCTTCTGGTAAGAGTGAATTGAGCAAAGTCAGCTTTCATAAAATTCCGCATCTTGTAATTTTTCACTGCGGATGGTATATCGTTAGACCATATGTTTTCCGCTGAAGAGCCATGCTTCGCATAGAACCGAGTGAGTCTTTCAAATTCCATCGGCAGACGCTTGTGATTAGGAAGACTGCGGTCGAAGGATTCAAAAACAGCAAAAAACTTGGCATTGGGAGAGATTGGAATATCCCAATAACCATCGGATGGTGGTTCAGCATAAGTGAGATGGGGAGTGTAGTCTTCATCTAGCAGTCTGCAGTGCAGATTGACCCGTGAGTTGATCAGCGATTCATCAATAATAGTGTCAAATCTGCACTCTCTCCAGATAAGTTCAGCTAACTTGGCTGCTTTCCAGTCTTGTTTTCTTTGAGCTGTGGCAGGAGAGTCTGTGGAGCTTTCTGATGACATATGTTCCTTAAGGTTTTTGAAATGAGGAGGAGTCTCAGGCCTTTTGGATTTGTCTTTAGGAGGTGAAGAGGGGGGAGTTGGAGTATGTTGAGATGGTTGTGGTGAACGCTGCAGTGTGGGAATTTTCTTTGTGGTGATTGGAGGGCTCTAACGAATGGATGTATCTGAGCGATGGCCTTCTTCATCACGTCCCCCTCTTGAGGAACGCAACCCCGGTGCTTCCTCAAGCCATTGTTTGAGGCCATCCACTTTGGCACAGACTTCTGGAAAGTGAGTTTTCATATTTCCGGCCAGTTGGGAGTTGTCTGAAATGGAAGAGTTGAAGAACAGTTTGTAAATATCCTTTGTAAGTTGAAGGATCTCAGGGCCATGGAAATTGGTGGTAAGAGATTTATGCATCCGGTTGATCGTAGCATGAAGAACAGAGATAGTGGACTCATAGGCAATGTGAGTCTCATCTATCACCCTTTGAGATAAAGCAGCTTGGTCCGCAATTGTTGTTTGTAAGCCTTGTTTGATTGCGGTCACCTTAGCAATGAGGCGTTCCGCTAAGGCCATAAATTCTTGATGATCTGCCCTGCGGTTGTTGTCAAGCGATCGAATCCCCGTTTCGACTTTGAGAGAGATGCGCTCAGCAGCCATACGCTCTCTTGTCTCAAGTCGTTCAATGCATTCAATGAGGGACTGCGGTCCTGGAATATCTTCAGGTGGAGGTTGAGTAGGCTTGACCGCAGCTAAAATCCGATCGAATTTAGCTTGGAGATTGAGGAACTCTTTTCTTGTGATAGCAGCTTTCTTCTTTTTCTTTTTCTTTTCCTTGGGCTTAGAAGTTGAGTGCCATGAACCGCTGGACTCTTCTTCTTCTTCGAACATCATTTGGTCGTCATCGGAAGGAGTTGGTTTGTTGACCTCTTGGATGTCTTCATCATCAAAACCAAAGGTTGGGGCCGAGCTGAGTTCAATAGCTGGCTCTTCGTCTTGAGATGGGTTGACTGCGGTAGGTGGAACAGGAGTTGAAGTAGGAGGAACAGTAGATGTACCTGCGGCTGCGGTTGAGGCTTGAGATTTCAATACAGTTTCCGCCATTTGATCCATCCAGGTTTCAACCTTTTGGATTGTGGCAGCAGTATGGGAATTGCTGATGGCATTTGCCCAGTACCTGGCCATAGATAGGATTTCTTGTTCCTTCTGATGTTGTTGTTTGACCTGTTGCTCCTTCCGTGCTTGGAATGCTCTTTTCAAAGCAGCATATTTCTTGATTTCAGCATCAGTAGTTGGCTGATACCGACTCCAAGAGTCACTAGAATCTTCGCCGTCAATTCCTTGTGTTCGTACCAAGGTGTCCCTTGGGTTCACGGATCCTTGAACATTAGTGCTCACCATGCCTAAATCACCTGATAAAGATGTAAGCAGAGTAGGATTTCCTGGGCTTCCTTGGTCTCCTTGACCCGTGGTCAAGTCTGGCCTCAGCCCAGTTCTGGCATCGGTGAAAAAGATGCCATGCGGATGGAGTGGTGTTTGAAGTGTTTGGGATACTTGCAAAAGGATGGATTCTAACTCCTCAGAAGAAAAGATATGCAGTCGGGAAGCCCTGGAGACCTTAGGGCGTTTTCCAGATTTATCTACTTGAGATAAAATTGGGGGCTGTCTCCACGTTCGAATGAGGAAGAGGATGAAACAATCTCACATGATGAGGTTGAGTGGTATTCAAGGGTGGTATTGAATGGATGTGCGGCCATCCCAAGGACTACCGGAGCCTGTTGAGAGGCTGCAGTATCAGTCTGGTCACACATTTGGCCAGTGGTTTCGGTTGTCTTTCTTTTCTTGGGGATAGATATAGGTTGGCTATCTTCATTAGAATCACTACTCGATACAGTGGTGGTTTTGGTTTTTCGTTTCTTAGAAGGTGTGGTTTGTTTTGGGGCTTTCTTCTTGGGTGTGGTAGCTTTCTTTTTAGAAGCCACATATTTTCTCCGTTGAGAAATGTTAGGAAGTGTAGTGGTAGAGGGGGCTGCGGTACCCTCAGGGAGAATGGTTATGGAAGGAAGAGGTGGGGTAGAAGGGTATGGGATAACACCCTCCGTGGCCTCTATATGATCTGAGACATCAGAAGTCTCGAGACCAAGCAAGGTAAGAATGTGAATAGGGAGCCTGCGGATAGGTCCAAATAGAGTTTGATCAGAGGAAGGAGTGTACCTTTTGAGATCCTTGGTGACAAAAAAGTTGATGTCACTGCCCAAGTCCAGACCAGCATCCGCATGTAGATCAGAAATACATAGAGACCAAAATCGAGCAAAGGTGAGCTCGGTTGGTTTCTCTCTGGGGTGCTCTTTGGGAATGTATTGGAGGAAGTCATCCCAAAGAATCTGGCCATAATTGACATCGTGGCCTGTGAAGATGCTCCATACCAATTCTAGCAGCTTTAAACCCATGTTGTCGATGCCTCCGGTCCTTCCAGACAGACAGCGGATGACAAAGTGGCATACGAACTGCCAAACCGCAGGCAGTTGGTTCTTCTCGAACTCACCAATCCCTCGGATCGGTTTCTGATAACCCATTAGGTAGAGTGCGGTGGTGATGTCAGATAAGGATGGTGTGAAGAACTTGATGGAGGGATGAATCAGAAGGTTTATGGCAGTCAAGAACTTCTCTTTGGTCAAGATGACCAAGGAATCATTGATAAGGTTGAGATGCACTTCTTGAGGATTTTCCAGTGGTCTGTATGCAGAAAAAGCACACTTGAAGAGTGTAGAAACGGGAAAAACATCAGTGAATGCGTCGAATGGGCCAAATAGGATGTGATTCTTGAGGTGCTTCATCATAAGTTTTGTTGGAGCATTATACGATTGATGATCTTCAAACACTGCACGGAAGTTGCTTGAAGCGATTGATGGTGTTGTGGAACCAGTCTGCGTCATGGAACCTGAAACCTTGGATTGATTCTTGGATGCACCAGATTTCGCCATTGAGAGATTGAAATTGGACTTCTTGAGAGCTTTTTGGGAGTTTTAAGAGAATAGAGAATAATCGATTAACAGAGAACGTAAATGATTCTAGTGAGGAAGATGGGTTTATAAAGGGGGTAAAAGGATTATAACCCTAGGTAAAAGATAGAAAGGGGGTAAGAATTTGAATGGGGTTTTTGGGGGGAATCAATGATTCTGGGATTAAATCTCAGCCACACGAATATCAAACGGTTTTTGGAGAGATTTTGAGAAATCTTAAAAGGAGTTTGCATTTAATGGTGGATTAGACGCATGGTAAGACGTCAGGTAAACGTGGGTTGATGAGAGAGAATGTTGTAATTGACGGGACATGGTCGGGAGAGGAAAAGACAAGTTGAGGATGGATTGATTTGGGAATCGCTCTTTTTGTTATCATCCCTAAAACACGTCTGATCCTGGGTTTATTCAGAAAGAGAATGTGACAGTTGCTAAAGGGAATGTTTGTCTTTTATTTAATGAAGGATCATTAAATAGCACACAAGGATTCGAGAGTTAATGATCTGCTGAAATTTATTTAAGACGATTGCGAAGGAATTCATCATTGCGGTTGAGAAACTCCATCGCGGATGAGCAAAGAAAGATTTCAGAAAGAATCTGTGAGAAAACACTTGTACAAGGAGTTATAAATAAAAGATCATTAAAACCTATGAGAGATACATATGACATATGGTTGCGGTACCTAGATTGCGGTACCAAAACCATCTATCATATGTAATTCTCAGTTAGAACTGCAATGGAGACCAATCATGGTCTGCGGTAGCTAACACTTCATAAAGAATTGTGGGTCTGGATTCATCATTCCCAACATTTGTAAGAATGCATTGAGTTTTGTAGAGTCAAGAGCTTTTGTGAAAACATCAGCAATCTCTTCATGCGTAGGAACAAATATGAGTTCAATATTACCTTTCAGAATATGATCTTTGATGAAATGATACCGTAACTCAATATGTTTTGTCTTGGAGTGTTGAATAGGATTATGAGAGATCACTATAGCACTTTCAGAGTCACAGTAAATTGGAATCCGCAACATTCTGTACCCGTAGTCTAGCAATTGTGTCTTCATCCAAAGAACTTGGGAACAACAGCTGGCTGCGGCCACATATTCTGCTTCTGCAGTAGATAGAGATACACACGTTTGTTTTGTTGAGGACCAGCTCACAAGCCTTCCTCCTAGGAATTGGCATCCACCAGATGTACTTTTTCTATCGAGCTTACAACCTGCATGATCCGCATCGGTGAAGGCTTGAAGACTAAAGTCGTTTCCTGCGGGATACCATAAGCCCATAGATTTGCTTCCTTTAAGATACCGAAGAATTTGTTTGGCTGCGGTCATGTGAGACACTTTTGGATCAGCCTGGTATCTTGCACATACACCAATTGCGAAGACAATGTCAGGTCTGCTTGCGGTGAGGTACATCAGCGAACCAATGATACCTCTATAAGTCTTGTGATCCATAGATTCACTAGAGGGATCAGCAGAGATCTTATAACCGAAGGCCATAGGGACCTTAGCAGAAGAGCAGTTGTCCATTGAATATTTCTTCAGAAGTTCAGTGGTGTATTTTTCTTGATAAATAAAAATTCCTTGCTGAATTTGTTTGACTTGAAGACCTAGAAAGAAATTAATCTCTCTATTCATGCTCATTTTGAATTTGTTGGTCATGAGCTTAGCAAATTCATCTACCATGCCTTGATCAGTCGATCCGAAGATGATATCATCCACATAAATTTGTAACAACATAAGATTGTCACCATTTGCTTTTCTGAATAATGTGGGATCAATCACTCCTCTTTTGTACCCGGATGAGACAAGAAATTTAGAGAGTGTCTCATACCAAGCTCTTGGGGCTTGTTTCAGACCGTAGACTGCTTTTTCAAGCTTATAGCAGTGGTTTGGTAATTCAACATTTTCAAAGCCTGGAGGTTGCTGAAGATAAACCTTTTCTTTTAGTTCACCATTGAGGAAGGCACTCTTAACGTCCATTTGGTGTACCTTGACATTTTTGTGCGCTGTGTATGCTAGAAAGATCCGAATGCCTTCCATGCATGCTACTGGAGCGTATGTTTCATCGTAGTCAATGCCTTCTAGTTGACTGTAGCCCTTGGCAACAAGTCTTGCCTTGTTTCAGATGACTGAGCCTGATTCTTCTAGCTTTTTCTTGAAAACCCATCTTGTACCAACAACAGTATTACCTTGTGGAAGAGGAACAAGTTGCCATACTTTGTTTCTTTCAAATTCTTCTAATTCTTATTGAATTGTGGTTATCCAGTCTGGTTCAAGCAATGCTTCTTTGATTGTTTTAGGTTCAACCGAAGACATAAATGTTGCATAATGGCAGTGGTCAGATAAGTCCTTAGAAGACCGAGTCTGGATACCTGCGGATGGGTTGCCAATAATTTGACCTGGTGGGTGATCTTTTGTCCATACATGAAGACGTGGCATCAGATGATCAGCAGCTGCAGTAGAAGGAATATCTTGGATGTCAGAGGAATCTGCGGTTGGGGAAGGAAGTTCCCCCTGGACTTGAGAACATCCTGCTGAATCATCTTGATCTATTGAAGCAAAAATTACTTGAGAAGTTGGCAGAGATTGAGGTTCCCCCTGGATTGCGTATGGGAGTTCCTCTGGAACCTGAGAAGGTTCCCCCTGGAATGCGGATGGGAGAGTGACAATTCTAGGATCAGATCTAGTGTTAATATTCTCTATGAAATCGTCATTTGAGTCCTCCAAAGGTTCGTTTGATGGAGAAGCTTCACTTCGGGCAGGAATGTAAGCAGCATCAGGTACTGGAACCTTAATGGTTGCAAAATGATCCGGAGTAGAGCTTTCCCCCTCAACCGGAGAGGTGGAAGTATTAAGCGACACTACTTCAGATAGAGATGGACCAGATACGTCGACATGTTGTTGTTGAGCTACAGGTGATACTAGGACTTCAGATAGTTTCACCGTTTTAATTGGATCAAACAGATCATCATAATTGATTTCAACTAGATTCAGAGGTCCGGAAGTGGCTGGAATGTCACTTTCCATGATTGTAGTGGTTTCGGTGGATGGATGTGCACTGTGGATGTGAGAGTCATCAAATTTCACATCGAAGCTTTCGATGATCAACCTTGTTCTTCTGATGAGCACTCAATATGCAACCTTGTTAGTAGAATAACCAAGGAAGATACCTTCTTCATACTTTGGTGCAAACTTGTTGAGTTGGTCTCTGTTGTTGATCATGCAGCATCTATATCCAAAGATATGAAAGAAACGAACATTGGGTTTGCGATTGTTGAGACCTTCATATGGTGTTTTATTGAGACGCTTGCATACAATACTTCAGTTTTGAACAAAGCATGATGTTGCTACTACTTTGGCCCAGAAGTAGAGAGGAAGTTGGGCGAAGTTAAGCATGTATCTGACTGCTTCAACGAGAGTGTGGTTCCTTCTTTCTACTACACCATTTTGTTGCGGTATATAGGGTGCTGAAAAGTTGTGAGAGATGCCTTTGGAAACTAGGAAACTGTTCAGAAGATGATTAGTGAATTCAGTTCCATTGTCACTGCGGATGCATCTGACTGGAAGTTTGATTTGAAGTTTGATTTCTTTGATGAAGTTAATGAAGATCTGCAGTGTATCTGATTTGAGTCTGAGAAAAAAGACCCATGTGAAGGGTGTGTAGTCATCAACAATAACCAGTATATATTTTTTATGGTGAAGACTGGCTACGGTTGAGGGACCGCATAGATCAATGTGTAATAGTTCCAGTGGTTCTGAGATAGAAGAATCCATTATCAGAGGATGGCTTGCTTTTGATTGTTTACCGCATTCACATTCTAGACAAAGAGTATCGTTGCTGAATTTGAGAATGGGAAGACCACGGACTAGTTCTCCTGTGACGAGGTTGTTAATGTAGCGAAAGTTGAGATGAGCTAGCTTGCGGTGCCATAGCCAGCAGACTTCGGATATAGCTTTGGACAGAAAACACAACTGCGGTTTACCAATGATGAGAGAAACATCAAGAGGATACATCGTGCCTCCGGAGCGAGATTTGATTAAGCAAGTGCTACGATCACTCATCATTATGTAACAGAACTGATCGTTAAATTCAACACGATGTCCTGCTTTATATAGTTGGCCAACACTGATGAGATTGTGTTTAAGACCTTCTACATAAGCAACCTTCTAAATGGAAAAGTTTCCCATAGTGAGAACACCGTAACCTCGGATGACACCGTTTGCATTGTTGCCAAACGTGACATTTCCACCATTGCATATAGGCCTGAAATCCCGAAGGTACTCTAACCTTCCGGTCATGTGCAAGGAGCAGGCACTGTCAATTAACCATTCTTCTTCTTGTTCCTCCTTGCACAAAGCCTGAGAATTACACAGTTAGTTTAGGCATCCAAACAAATTTGGAGCTAGGGACGATTGATGTATTCTTAAACGATGCATGGTCTGAGGTTGCATGGACAGGTCTTTTGTCAACTTTTAGACCTAATCCTGGGTGTTTGTTCAGACTTGGATTATTACGAGGTTTCTGAAAAGTATGAGATTTCTGACTTTTATTTGACTTGTCATGAGATAAAAACTTTTGACAGTTGCACTGACATTTACAAAAAGAGGGTTTGTCATTGAATCTGACATTGTGCTTGGTCAGCGGTTTATGGAGTGAATTGGACTTGAAATTGGTCCGAGGTGGGTAACTTCTGAAAGATTTGATATTTGATTTCTAAAAAGTTTGTTTTGAACGAGGTTTCATACGTGGAAATCTTTGAGACTTTTCAGGTGGATTTGGCAAAATTCTTTTCCACTTGCTTTGATGTGATTTTAAAATTGTTGGAGTGGGTAAAATTCCTTGCCATTTAGGATCATTTTGGGAATAGACCTGAAAAACATAGTTTCTTACAAATTTGAAACCTTTTTGGGTTGTGTCAGAAGTAGCAGGGATGGCTTTTGAAATTGAACTTTCCTTTTTGTTTGTTTTCATGAAAGAAGAATTTTTTGAAATGTAAGTTGTGAAAACAATTTTTTCTGGACTCCTGGATTTTGGAATTCTCACATGTTTCCTATTCTTTGAAAAAATTTGTCTGCTTTTGTTTCTGATGTGAATTGTTACCGAGATTTAGAAAGCAATCATGATTGAATGAATGAAAAGTATGAACATTGAGAGTAAATATTAATCAGATCTTATATTGATAAAGAACTGATTACAAAATAAGCAGAATGAATACTCGTAACAAGTATGTTCTACTTCTAACCCCAGTCCCTATTTATAGGCAACCTGAGTGAACAAAAAATATACTAAGTCTATTACAATATACTTCGCACAAAATGTGACTTAGTAAAATAACTAACATGTGAAACTTAAAGAAACAAACACTTCGACTTTTACAACACTTAGACTCTACAATCTCCCCCTTTGTAAACACTAAAAACTATTCAGTTTGTGAGATGTTGAATAGTTGAGTGCATTGTTCTTCGAATTTTAGAATACCAAGTAATTATCTTCTTAAGCTCCTTTTTGTCTCCTTCAATGTTCTTCTTGCAGTTATTCATACGAACAATAAAATTCATATATTGCGAAGAAGTATATCTTTCAATCTCTGAGACTTTGAACAAAAAACTTCTTGGGCTTTCCTTTTGTATCCTTCCATGCGAATACCATTCCAAATGGTTTCAAGCATATCTTGTTGGGTTTTGAGAATTCTAACACTCCTAAGTGTACATGCAACCCTAAATACCTTGGATCTATGTTTTCTCTATTATACATGCAAATAAGAACTTCCAAGGTATTATCCTAATCTAGCATACAAAACAATGAGTGTAACAAGATAGAATACATACCTCTTTGATGTAGAAAGTCTTCATGAAGCTTGAGTTCCTAGTGCCCCAAGTGTGACACCTCAAATTGTTCACACAACACCAAATACACTTGGAATAACTTGAGAGAAATCGACACTTCATGAAATCGGCTAGACCTTCTATTACTCACTCTCTAGTGACCGATTTTGTCAAGAATAAGATCTTTATATAGTGTTACAATTAGGGTAAACCCTAATTGTCATGACTTTCCATTTCCTTGGATCCATGGGTTCAAATACACCATGGAGCATCCATGGACCATCCTATGGGTTTTAGCCCAACTTGATTATCCATGGAGCATTAGCCCATTATACAAGTATGGATGATTTACACAATCAACCCATATACTTAATTAGTCTTCTTTTGATCACTTAATTAATCCTAGATTAATTCTTGATCAATACTAATTAAATAATCTTATTATTCTTATTATTAATATACTAGAACTTATAATATATTAATAACCATAAGTGTCTTATTTCTCTCATTATAGTCTATCCAAGTGCATGATGTCATGCAACCCAAATGGACTATGCCGGGTCGGGTCAAGTCTTACCAATTATAATTATGGACTTAGACATTAATCCAACAGTCTCCCACTTGGATAAGTCTAAAACTATTATTGCGTATGACTTCAAGAACCAACTGGCAATCGTAGCTCTCAAAAGCTTTTGTCGAACTCTGACCTTGTAGATGAACTCTGACCTTTGTCAGTAACTTGTCCATTAGATAAGGGATCATATATTCCTCCATTCTAGATATCATATGGACTGAGACATTGATTATAATCATTCTCTCTGTCCATTTGTTGTTTCCCGATTTCCGATTTATGACGACTGACTAATTGAACGAATCAAATCAGTCATGGCCCGGCCGAGCACTTCCATTTTTCATCATCAAATCATCGAGGGGCCCACAGATATTGCTTTTATCCCGAAGGTAAAAGGAATGGATAAACTTAGACTCATATGGCTTGTTCTACTACTTGTTGAATCATACACAAAGACACGTTTTATAGCACCGAGTTACCAAATGCATTTTCGTGCAATCAATGTACTATCAACTCATAGTAACAACTCATATCTCTAGGTTTGAAGAATATAAGATATTATCATCTCATGATCACTCGTGATAAAATCCATGAAGTGATTCCAATGAGCGCGGGTTGAATCCAATACTCAGAACTTATAAGCACTCATGAGTGTTGTAGCCCTTTGTCCAACACCTTAGACCTCTACAAGCCAACCCATCACAGTCTTAATTCATATCTACTTCCAACATATGACCGACTGTGGATGGTTTGAATAACTTAGTGATTTCGGAAGAATAACCCAGTTTATTCGGGAAGTCAAAACATGCAAAATGAAACACAATAATAATTGAATCCAATATGGTATTAAAAATTATGAACATAAATAAAACACCTTTTATTTATCACCATATGATTACACATTATTCATTGTATACTGTTTCAGCTATCACCTTTATTCTTGAATTTAAAACAATAGTTGTCCCATGCTCCAAGCATGTACACTATGTTTTCTAAACAATAGTCATGCCATACACCAAGTATGCATACTATGTTTGTTATGATCTTTACTTTTTGAACTAGATCCATTGAACATAACTTCAATGATTCTTTTTTCACACTCCCAAATCCTTACTGCAAATACAAGAATTCCAAATTCATGTCATTTACTAAAATCTGTTGGATTCTAAACTTATATCCATTGATCCTCTTGTAGTGATTATGCACAAAGTCAGAAAGACTTGACAACAATCATTACAGAGTATTCCAAAGGAGATCAGCTCCTTGGAAACATCCTTCTTGCATTAAGTTTCCTAATCTTAAACAGATTGAAAATTCTAACTTTGAAACATTTCCAGATTCCATTTTGACTATCACTTCTAAACAAGAGTTGCTTCCTTCCAGATTATGTCAATATGGTCCTTCCAAAATTATCACTATACTTCCAACTGTCCTTGAGCACCCAATCTTTGGTAAACCTTAGATTGTCCTCAACAATTGTTTAATCCTTTTAGTCATATCCAGTTCTAAACCTTTTCCCTTCTTAATGCCCCAGGCATTTGGAAAATTTTAGAAAGGATGAATATAGCACATGTAATCGATCCTATATCCGAAGCATATGGGACACGATTCATGATGTCTCACATAAAGACTAAACCAGTCTTTTGCTATAATATGTCCACCTCTATTTGTCAAGTTCTCATAATTCAGATTATGAAAAGGGATGCCGTAATCATAATCGAATTTTAGAACGCAAATAATGGACCCATATATAGAATTTCCTTATGTTGAGCCATTCCAACATGAAATTCATATATATATCCTTGACTAAATGATTAAAACCTCACGATCTAAGCTTATAGATTTGAGATGAAGTATAATTTCCTCTCCCTTAATTATAGAAAAACAACTCTTTCCCAATTGAAACTTTTTGTTTTCTATAATTAACATTGCTAACTTGCAATACTTATCATAATTATCATGCTCCCACTAACATGATGATTATTAGCATAACACTTATGCTCCCACTAGCTTTGACATGTACTCAGAAATCAGCTGGACTTCTAGAAATCAATACTTCATTGTCTTTCTTACCAAAGTTTAGATTTCTGATACTAGATTGTTTTGATAAGACTTTATCAAAATCATACACCTTCCCTTAGATAGCACACTTGTGTGTCTAAACAATTATGAAGAGGGATGCCGTAATCATAATGGTTAGACCTTTTTGCCACTTCTCACAAGTCCAGGTTAGTGTGCCGGTAAACCACACACGCTCCACTAACGACTTTGAGAATGCAAATATCACAATTGCTATCTAGCTAAAATCTACTTAGTGAAAGTGTTTCCTCACCATCATTTTCATGAATCAGAGAGAAACCTTATGACACTTAGATTTAAATGTGTATGTGTTCTTATCCATGTGAATTGTCAAAACCATAGACACAAGACAAGGATAATGAAAAATCCACACTCATATGGATTGAACTCAATCTTAATTTCTTGCCACCTGGCAGCTCAAGGGCCTGCCATTGCTTCCAAGTTGTTGTGCAACTAATTGAGAACTCTAAGAACTCATATGCAAAGCGAACTTTAACTGGAATGGGCACAGAATATTGTTGGATTAGTGTCTAAGTCCATAACTATTTTGGTATGTACTTGACCCGATGGTGCATGGTCCTTTTGGGTTGCCTTCACCAAACCAACTTGATTGGAGAAATAAATAAAGAGAGAGAGGTTATTATGATTTATTAATATGTTATAAGAATAATATATTAAAGGAGAAATCATATTTGTTTAATTAATATTGGTCAATAATTAATTAAGAATTAATTTTGTGATCAAGTGTAATTAATTAAACTAGAGGGGCTGAATTGTAATTATGTGATAGTTACAAAATAAGGTAAGGATTATCTTATATATATGGTGAACGAATTTGAGGTGTAAATCCCTTAGAATTCGACTAGGATAACGGTTTCTAAGACTTATCTTATGGTTGCTTGGTGGGCAAGCAACTAGATAAGGATAAGGACTAAAACCCTAATCTTTACACCTATATAAACCCCCTAAGGCTTATGAATTCAGCCAACCTTCCCAAGAAGTCCTTAGGACAAATTCTAACACCTCTTCTCTCTCTTTATACCTTCTCCACTTGCTTATGGTGTTTGTAAGCCATTAGAGGAGTGACACTTGTGACTCTCAGCTTTCCAAGGTCAATTCAAGGAGGAATTGGATTGTTATTGCTATATAACAATCAAGGTATGTTCTTAAACCTAATTACATGTGAATTCCGATTTCCATATGCTAGAATTAGGGTTCAAAGTCTTGGATTCAAAGTATGTACAATAGAGAAACCTAGATCCAAGCTTTAGGGTTTGTATGAGCACATAGGATGTCTTATGATCAAAACCCATCAGTGGTATCAGAGCCTAGCTTGGTTTCAATTTTATTGATGCTTGTTGTAACTAAAAAATTCGATTTTTTGCATTCTGGAGGCTGGACTTGCCGAGTCCATGGCTGAACTCGCCGAGTCCAAGGTGACTCGACGAGTCCAAGCTTGACTCGACGAGTCAACTCGTCAGATGGAGGGTACTTCAAGATTTCTTGCTGTTTTTGCTTATGGATAGTTACCTTGTCATTTAGATCAATATTAATCCAATTATATGATATATTTGACTGTATTTTTGATCTAATTGAAGATATTTATCAATTAATAAGATAATTGTTTCCTTATAAGATAATTGATTAATTATTTTGACTAAATTGATAAATTGTTTTGCAAGAAATCATTAAACAAATCAAATATGGATAATTATGTAATTAAATGTTAGTTTAGATTATTTGTTATTTGATCCTTGTTGTTATGAAAAGTTTCATATTTGGCCCTTTAGGTTTTATAGTTTAAATTTGAACCCCAAAAGTTTTGTTGTTTTGAAATTTAAATAGTTAAACCCTAATGTTTTGAAAAAGGTTTCAATAAATTGCCCTCAAGTTTTGGAATTTAAATTTTGATTAAATGGTTTAATTTTGATGTATATTTAAATTCAAAACCCTAATGTGTTGAAATGTTTCAAAACTTGCCCTCAAGTTTTAGAATTTAAAAAATTGATTAAAAGGTTAATTTGGAATGTTAAATTCTAAAACTCTAGTATTGTTTTGAAAAAAAGTTCAAATCACACCCTTATGGTTTTGTTAATTAATTAAGGTGTATAATTAAAAGAAGTGGAATAAATCCATAAAAGTTTAGGTTTACAATTTAATTGAATTAAAGGTATAATTGTTAAATTAGACCACCTAGTATTTTGAAAGTATAAAATACACCCTATACTATATATAACATTAAAAGTCTAACATTATATATATGTATGAGTAAAAGTCAGTCTTACCGTTAGTATGCCTCATTCACGAAGCTAGTCTATAAGGGGTGTTTAAGGAAATTGCCTATAAAATGGCGATTGAATGGGTATCCACTCTTACCCACCGCACTCTTGACTAGTGGAGGGTCGTTAGCCGAACGGGGGGATAGGACAAAACCTTCCATTATAAGTGTAATGAAATATAAAAGTAACTAAATGTTTTCATAAAATTCCCAATCTTAGTTACTTAGGCAAAAGTGAATTGATGCAATTCCATGAAATTACACTTTGTGCCCTTGCGAAGACGTTAGTGGAGCGTGTGTGGTTTACCGTCACACTAAATGGTTCTAAGCAAAGGTAGCAAAGGGTGACTCAATGTTTGTCATAGTTCGGTGGAGTGTGTGTGGTTTATCGGCACATCGAATAGGTGACTGTAACATGTGAGGGCACCATGTAAGTTTGCGTGGTTATTCACACCCGCTCTGTGATCCTCGGCATCCCAGTCACAAACTAGAGGGGCATATCGAGATTTAAACATGCCATTGAAATGTTCAATGAATCTCAAAGGATCTAGGAGTTTTCATAGATTTAAAACTTAAATTTATTTTTCGTTTTTCGTGGTGGAAATTAGTGAATCGTCATTCACTTACCTTCAAATATTCTTCAATTAGGGTTACGACATCCCTCTCCCGAGTTGTAGAATATTGTGTTGGGTCCTAGCCTTAGTATCTCATTTGGGTGATTTACTAAGGACTCAATCTATCAACTAACTTGAATTTGTTTTTCTCCCGTTTTGTAGATGTCAAAGTTCGACAACTATGGTCTTCCCAAATCCCGTGGAACAAGCATTCCACATGAAGATGGTATTCCACGATTCAATCGAGGAACGAGAAATCATGCTTCACTTCCTCCTCCTCCTCCTATTATTCTCCCTAACCCACAAGATCGAAGAATTGAAAGGTTCAATATCACTAAAGCCCTATTGGAAATGAAACATGAAGATGGTAATCCCGTGTGTGCCCACGTTCTAGGAATGAAATCACACATTGATAGGTTGATAATGTTGGGTGTGTCATTCCCAGATCAGTTGGCTGTGAATTGGGTTTTGCAGTCACTTCCTGAATCATATAATGAGTTCAAAAGAAAGTATTATATGATGGATCATGACGACAACCTCATTGACCTAACTTACATGCCCATTGCTGCTGAATCAGAGATGATTTGGCGAAGCAATGGAGCGTATTTTTTGGGAAAGTCAACCAACCATGCTTCCGAGGACGTTCTAGGAGAACCGACCTGCGTTTGCTGCCAAAAGAAAGGGCGTTGGATACAAGTCTGCCCAAAGAGCCTGAAGAGTCCAAAAGATGGGAGAGTCAAAGAGTATGGCTGCGCTTCAGGTAAAATCCACTATCTAACTCCATTAAGTTCCTATTCATTAATTCTTAATACATAATGTAATAAGTTTGCATTTGAATGTTTTACAGGATCGGTGAAAAGAAAGGAAGCTTGGTGAAAGAGCAAGATGAATCTAATCACAAGGAATGGATCTTGATCGCATGGACTTGAAGATTAGATTTTGATCTTAGATGGTTATGATAGAGTTGTTAGAAATTTTTCTTTTGAAATACATAGTTTTCAATGGATTTTGCATTGTAAGGACATATGTTTTCCGCTGCTTTTATAATTAAAATAAATTTTCGTTTGACTTATTTATTTGTTTATTTCCTTGCAATGAAATCGTTATGAAAATTGGTGTTTGCATATTTCTACAACAAATGGATATGATTCTTATTTATGGTGTTTATGGAAAAGTCGAGAATTTACCAAATAGGGAGAGTGTTCTCATCGCCCAAGTTTCAATTGGACAGAAATTTGGAATCATGCAACTTGGTTGCACGATGAATGAGAAATTTCATATATGGAAATTAGACTAATTCGTTGACAAGGTGTCAAGTGAAGGACTAAGAGATCGAGCACACAATGTTGCGTGTTGATCAAGTCCACCATAAGAGTAAAAATGATATTCGTCATGATTTACTAAAGGTTTAGTAAATATGATTATACTTACATGATTAGGTGTAATTCTGAATTGATTAAAGGGTTTAAACCAATAGCAGAACGAATAAGAAGAATCAAGTAGGCAGAAAGATAAAAGTTACTCCATTCTAAGATGAAGGGAGAGTACCTTTTATGCTTTATGATAGGTCTTAATGATTAAGAACCATATCTCAATTGATCCTCTAAGTGAGTCTTAGTACAATTGTATGTCTAAGAAGAGGAATCAAGAATTGAAGAAATGGTTAAATCAATAAGTCAATCATACTTCGTTCCAATAACAAATCTTAAAGTTAAGATTGTGACATTGACTGAAAGGTATTAAGAAGGTTTGTAACTTTCATTAAATGTGGAAAGTTGTGATGTCTTGGATAAGACAAAGACCAACTAGGACCAATTTATGAAGTGTTTTGATAAAAAAAACTACACTAACTCTTGAATATTTGTTTGTCAAAAAATGTTTATTGACAAGAGAATCTTATATGTCAAGGAGTCAGTGGGAGTCTTAATGGTCTTGAAAGGTTTTAAGAACAAATCAAATAAACCTTATCGATCATCACTAGCACACGAGTTGAGGTTTACAACCTATCGTGTTGACATTATTTTGATTCTGTGCCAATCCAATCGAGTTAATTATGCATGTGAGTTCTATGAGTTCTCATTTTGAACGCATAAAAGGCAAAGCACCTTAATCAATGAAAGGTACATTGATAGGAAAGGGTGAGCTGCTTAACTACTTGGAAGACATGGTGGGCAGTTGTGCTACCATAAAGGCAAGAAATCGAGATCAAGAAAGTTCGATCCATAAGAGTTTGAATTTGTCGTAAACTTTGGTTTTGACAAATTCACATGGATAGGAACACATACACCGCTCAAATCTAAGTGTCATAAGATTTCCTCCTTCATGAAAATGATTGTGAGGAAATGCTTTCACTAAGAAAGATTTAAGAAGATAGTGGTTGTAAAATTGCATTCTCGAATTCGATTATGGTTACGGTATCCCTTTCCATAATTTGAATTGTGAGGTTTGGCAATCAGTCTTAATTGTTTAGACACACATATGAACTATCGAAGGCAAATGTGTATAAGTTCAAGAAACCTTGATAAAAGATTATCAAAGCACTAAGTATTAAAAACATGAACTTAAGAAATTCAATAAGTATTGTTTTCTGAAAGTTAAGATGTTTATGAATACATGTCGAAGCTAGTGGGAGCATAAGTGTTATGTTTTATAATAATCATCATGATAGTGGGAGCATAAATGTTATGATTGTATGATTATTAAGGAAAGTATTGCAAGGTTAGCAATATTAATTATAGAAAACATGAGTCATACTTTGCAAAGTCGCAATAGTTGAAAAGTTGTTTTGCTATAATTAAGGGAGAGAATATTATGCTTCATTTCAAATCTAAAGGTTTAGGTTGAGAAATGTTAATAATATTTAGTCAAAGGTACAAAGTGTGTTCTTAAAATTTCGATTATGATTACAGCATCCCTCTTCACAATTCGAATTTTGAGAACATAGCAAATAAAACATTATGCGTCGTGTCCCATACGCTTCGGGTATAGGATCGATTGCAAATTCTTTAATGTTTGACCATTCTAAAATTTTCCAAATGTCGAGCGCATTTAGAGGGAAAAGGGACTAGAATTGGTTTTGACTAAAATAATTAAACAACTATCAAAGGACAATCCAAGTTCGACGAGGATTGGTCGCTTGTGAGTAGTTGGAAGTATAGTATTGGAAAATATGGAAATGTTTCCATATTGGATGGACCATATCGACATCATTACGAATAGATAAGATTCTATTAAGAATGAGTTGTCATATGGAACATATGGAAGTGTGTCCATATTGGGAATTGAATATTGAGAAATCTATGATTAGATTAGAAACTTCTATGCAAAAGGATGTTCAAAGAATGTACTTTGAGTGAGAGACATCACGTCTATGGAATTGTATTGTAACAATCTCCGATAGAAATTTTGTAATGTCATTGGCAATAGTCTTTGTGACTTTGGTGTAGTGACATTACGAAAGGATAGTTGCATAAAATGTTAGAATCAAGCATATTCTATAAGTGGCAAGAATTTGACATTCTTAAACTTATGAAAAATGGATTTGGAGTTGTGAAATGAGAATGATTGGAAATGTGTTCAATGTGATCTATTTCACAAAGTAAGAACCATAGGTAAACATTGTGTGCATGCTAGGAGCATGGGACAAGTGTTGTAATTCAAGTAAGAAGTTGATTAACCGAAACGACAAATAATGAGTAATCAATATGGTGATAAATAAAAGGCGTTTTATTTATACTCAAAGGTTTGAGGCCATATGGGATTAGTATTATTCTTGTGTTTCACATTTGCATGTTTTGACTTCCAGAATAATTGAGTTTATTAAGAATAATCGAATTATTCAAACGGGCCACAGTCATTCATATGTTGGAAGTAGATATGAATGAAGACTGTCGTGAATTGGTGTGTGGATTGTCTAAAGAGCATTAGACATACGCAAATGTTTGCTGCAACGTTCATGAGTGCTTATGTATATGATTTGAGCATTGGATTAAACCCACGCTCACTTGGATCACTCCATGAAATTGTATCACAAGTGATTGGTGAGATGATAACATCTTATATTCTTGAAACCGAGATGTGTAAGTTGTCTCTTGCGAATTGGTTACACATTGATAATATGTAAACGCACTAGTAACTTGGTGTTATAAAACATATTGTTGTGTGTGATTTGGTGCGTGAGTGCAAGAGAGCATTGAATCAAAGTTTATCCATTCCTTTTATTCAAAGTAGGATAAAAGCGATATCTTTGGGCCCCTCGATGATTTAGTGATGACAAACGTAAATGCTCGGCCGGGCTAGGGCTAATTTGATTTGTTCAATTAGTCAGTCGTCATAAATCGGGAATCGAGATATTGTACAAAGAGAATGATTTGAAATCATATCTCATATGATATCTAGAATGGAGGAATATATGATCCCTTATCTAAGGACACGCATATTTGATATGATCAGAGTTGACAGCGGCTTTGGAAAGCTACGATTGCAGATCGGGATCCGAAGTCATACGCAGAATAGTTATTAGACTTATCCAAGTGGGAGACTGTTGGATTAGTGTCTAAGTCCATAACTATTTTGGTATGTACTTGACCCGATGGTGCATGGTCCTTTTGGGTTGCCTTCACCAAAGCAACTTGATTAGAGAAATAAATAAAGAGAGAGAGGTTATTATGATTTATTAATATGTTATAAGAATAATATATTAAAGGAGAAATCATATTTGTTTAATTAATATTGGTCAATAATTAATTAAGAATTAATTTTGTGATCAAGTGTAATTAATTAAACTAGAGGGGCTGAATTGTAATTATGTGATAGTTACAAAATAAGGTAAGGATTATCTTATATATATGGTGAACGAATTTGAGGTGTAAATCCCTTAGAATTCGACTAGGATAAGGGTTTCTAAGACTTATCTTATGGTTGCTTGGTGGGCAAGCAACTAGATAAGGATAAGGACTAAAACCCTAATCTTTACACCTATATAAACCCCCTAAGGCTTATGAATTCGGCCAACCCTTCCCAAGAAGTCCTTAGGACGAATTCTAACACCTCTCCTCTCTCTTTATACCTTCTCCACTTACTTATGGTGTTTGTAAGTCATTAGAGGAGTGACACTTGTGACTCTCAGCTTTCCAAGGTCAATTCAAGGAAAAATTGGATTGTTATTGCTATATAACAATCAAGGTATGTTCTTAAACCTAATTACATGTGAATTCCGATTTCCATATGCTAGAATTAGGGTTCAAAGTCTTGGATTCAAAGTATGTACAATAGAGAAACCTAGATCCAAACTTTAGGGTTTGTATGAGAACATAGGATGTCTTATGACCAAAACCCATCAAATATGTCAACACGATAGGTTATAAACCTCAAGTCGTGTGCTAGTGAAGAACTTCAGGTTTTATTCTTGATTAGTTCTTGAGATTTTCAAGACCTTTAAGACTCCCACTGTCCTCTTGACATATAAGACTTTCTTGTCAGTTATTCAAGAGATAGTGTGGATTCTAATCAAGACAAACACTTCACAAAATAGGCCTAAGTTGGTCTTTGTTTTATCCAAAACATCACAACTTACCAATTTCAAATGTACAAGAGTAGAAAACTTTTACTCTTACATTTGACAAGTGTTTTAAACCTTCTTTAAGGCATGTCACTCAAGTTACAATCTTGGAGTATGACTCTAAGACTTGTATTGGAACGAAGTATGACTCATCTTCTTGATTTAACCATTTCAAAAATTGAAGTTCCTCTTCATACTCATAAGAATGCACTAAGATTTCCATAGAGAACTAACTTTGATATGGTTTCTTAATCATTAAGATGATCACAAAAACTGATACCAAAGTACTCTCCCATCTTTTCAGATTTGAGAAACTTTTATCCTTCTGCCTAAGTTGATTCTTCTTATTCGCTCTACCTTACATTGAAACTTTTCCAATGTCTCAGAATTATACTTTAGCCTATAAGTATAACCATATTTACTAAGCTTTAGTAAATTATGACAAATAATCTTATCGATCTTTTGTGGTGGACTTAATCAGTGCACAAGAATGTGTACTCGATCCCTTAGTCCGTTACTTGGCTCACACATCCATGTGAACAAGTAGTTAGTCTTAATTTTCCAATACTTGAAAGTTCTCATTCATCATGCTATACAACTTGCATGATTCCAAGTTCCGGTCCAATTGAAACTTGGGCGATGAGAATCTTTCCTTATTTGGTAAATTTAGACATTACCACAAATGAAAGGATCAATTTCATATTTCCACTCTTGTTATTAATGGAATCATATAAGCAACAATTTTTCCTCAAATGCCATTTTAAGGATATTTTAAAATAAATAAAATCTAAAATTTTATTTTTTTTAAAACTTTGCGGAAAAACTTATCCTTACAATCCATATGAAAACTTGTTGTTATCTATTCCGAAGCAATATCTCATAACTCCTAAGAAGTAGCTCAAGAATCCGATCTTCAAGCTATGCGTTAGAAATCCATCTACGCGATCAGATTCAACATATTCTTTCTTTCAGTTTCTTTACTTTTCTTTGATTCTTAAAACATCAACATGTGACCCAGTCACACCATGTATCAAGAATCTCAGATTAGAAACTTAGCAAAGTTAGATAGTGGACTTTACCTGAAGTAGAGTCAAACTTATTGACTTCAACATCCTTAGGTAAATTTGGCAGATTCGTAACCAATGTCCCTTCCTTTGGCAATATAAACATATGGACCCTTTGATAATGGTACACGGGACTACCACATACTTAGCTTTTCTCTTTACCATTTGGTCAACCGAGTTGACTATGGCCGATCCCTTTCCATTGGGAAGAGAATGCTTTTCTGGATTTCCTGTGTCACTATTGTCAATGTCCATCAAGTTTTAAGGAAGTTGATCTTAACAAATAGATAAGATCATTAAGGGTATTGTCATAGTCTGTTTCATAGGTGTCCCAAAGGAACTCACTATGTGACTTAGAAAGTGATTGAACCACCAACTTTCTCAAGACTTTGACACCCAACTCTCCCGGCTTGTCAATATGTGACTACATCTCCAAGATGTGACAACACCTAGACCTTGCCTTGCCAATAGGGCTTGAGTGACCTTGAACTTGTGGGTTAGGGAGAATAATTGGAGGAGGTGAAAGAAGTATGATTTCCATTGGACATCATCTTCATTTAGGAAAGCTTGTTTCAAGATATTTGGGAAGATCATAAATGTCTAAACCAGACATCTTTTGGGAGATATTCAAGATAGTTGATTTTAAAGTCCTTAATATGACACCTAATATGAAATATTAAGGCTAGGACCCAACAAAATATTTTATAACTTAGAAGAGGTATGTCGTAATCCAAGCTATAAAATATTTGAAGGTAGGTAAATGACGATTCACCAATTTCCACCAAGATAAACAAAATGTATTATTAGGTTTTAATTGGTTTTTGAAACTCCTAGATCTTTGAGATTCATTGAACTGTTCAATGGCATGTTTCAATCTCGAGTGTGCCCTTTAGGTTTTGTGACTGGGATGCCGAGGATCACAAAACAAGGTGTGAAGTAACCATGCAAATTACTTGGTACCCTTAAGTGTTTACCCCTCAATCGATGTGCCGGTTAACCATACACGCTCCATCGATACTATGATAAACATTAAATTACCCTTTGCCTACCTTGTTAAATACGAGTTAGTGTGCCGGTTAACCACACACGCTCCACTAACCGACTTAAACAAAGTGCAAAGTGTAATTTCATGGATTAGCACCTTATTCACATTTTCCTAAGTAACTAAGATTGGGTATTATTAAGAGTTTAGTAACTTAGTATTTATCATTAATACTTTTAATGAAGGGAGAATTATAGTCCTGTCAAACCCGTTCAGCTAACAACCCTCCACCAGTCAAGCAAGCGGTGGGTGAGAGTGGACACCCATTAAGTTGTCATTTTATAGGCAACAACCTTATACCCACCTTATAGACCGGCTTCGTGAATGAGACGTACTAGCGGTAAGACTGACTTTACTGTTATATATATATATATATATATATATATATATATATATATATATATATATATATATATATATATTATTAGCTTATAATATTATAAAGTATAAGGGTTGAATTTTAACTCTTTAAAATTCTAAGGGCTAACTTGGAATTAAAGTATTCATAAGTGAAAACTTTTCAAATTCCAAAACTTGAGGGCAAGTTTTGAAACTATTCAAAACTAATTAATTCCATAACTTATGTGTTTAAAGTAGTTTTAATCCAAAAACTCTTCAAGTTCCATAACTTGAGGATAAGTTATGGAAGACTTTAAACTAACAAAAGAATTAACTTTTTCCTTTATTTTATAACTTATGGAATTAATTCAGGTTACACTTTTTTTTAATTTATTATTTAATGAAGAGACTCTTGGTCCTCCATAACTTGTGCACAAGTTATGGAGTCATAAAACCATTTTAATTAGAACTAGACTCTTCATTTTTTGTAACCTTTGCCAACTTTTATGAGTTTTATGAAACTTAAATGTGACTTTTCATATAACTTGAGGACATGTTACAAAAACACATTTTAGAATCAACTCTTAGATTAATTTGGATTGAAAACAACTATTTCACTCAACTTTTCTATTAATCTAAGCAACTCATAAGAACAAGATAATTCAAATCAAACTTTTTCATGTAATTAGTCTAAACTTTAAACTAATACAAAACATGAATCTATTGACAATTATGTATGAAATTGGATTAGCATGAACATTACCACATCAAAAACAAGTTTATATGTCCAAAACATCTTAGGGTAATGTTCCTAGTCCAATTCCAGCCAAAAAGGTCGAATTTATGCTGTCTGGGGGTCCAACTCGTCGGGTGCACGAACTAACTCGGCGAGTTGGATGCTTTTCGCCTTGGACTCGGCGAGTCTGCTGGGCAGACAGCATCAAAACTCGATTTTCCAGCTTCTTTTGCAAGTATAACAAGAAAACAAGCCTAGGCTCTGATACCACTGTTGGGTTTTGAGCATTCTAACACTCCTAAGTGTACATGCAACCCTAAATACCTTGGATCTATGTTTTCTCTATTATACATGCAAATAAGAACTTCCAATGTATTATCCTAATCTAGCATACACAACAATGAGTGTAACAAGATAGAATACATACCTCTTTGATGTAGAAAGTCTTCATGAAGCTTGAGTGCCTAGTGCCCCAAGTGTGACACCTCAAATGGTTCACACAACACCAAATACACTTGGAATAACTTGAGAGAAATCTACACTTCATGAAATCAGCTAGCCCTTCTATTACTCACTCTCTAGTGACCGATTTTGTCAAGAATAAGATCTTTATATAGTGTTACAACTAGGGTAAACCCTAATTGTCATGACTTTCCATTTCCTTGGATCCATGGGTTCAAATACACCATGGAGCATCCATGGACCATCCTATGGGTTTTAGCCCAACTTGATTATCCATGGAGCATTAGCCTATTATACAAGTATGGATGATTTACACAATCAACCCATATACTTAATTAGTCTTCTTTTGATCACTTAATTAATCCTAGATTAATTCTTGATCAATACTAATTAAATAATCTTATTATTCTTATTATTAATATACTAGAACTTATAATATATTAATAACCATAAGTGTCTTATTTCTCTCATTATAGTCTATCCAAGTGCATGATGCCATGCAACCCAAATGGACCATGCCGGGTCGGGTCAAGTCTTACGAATTATAGTTATGGACTTAGACATTAATCCAAAATATCTCTCCATCAGCATACTTCCTTAACTTTGTTTGAGGTAAGGTTGATTCCCAAGCAACTGTAACTTTTCTTCCAAGACCCACTGCAAGTTCTTCATCAGTTAATGCCAAGCAATCATAGTAGTTATCTATGAATATCTTGATATGTGCGAAACCAAATCTGAACACATCAGTATCATGTCCTTTCACTTGAATGAGATCATTTAGATTCACTAAGGGAAAATCAGCAATGGTGAAGTCAGATTCCTTGTTGTCTGCTCGAACCACAAAATATCGAAAGTTTTGACGCGTATATTCGAAGATCACATCCTTCTTAATTGTTAACACTTTCTTGATCTTCATTAAAGACCATACCTCATCTTGATCCTTCGCAAGTAAAGCATGAAATATTATCTTCAAATAAGTGTATTCAACAACATTTTCAAAATTTTCACTTATCGTGTACTGCGCCGTGATAAACATCATCTCGTTTATCGGAAAATCAAGTTGGCTTCTATCAGAGTTCGCAACATCATAACTCTTTCTTGGATTTTTCTCGAACTCATATAAATGATTCCCCAACACTTTGGATTCAATTGTTTCATATCCATATAACTTCGCAGGATCACCTTTGTTCATTGTTGGTGGATCACTTGCCCTTTGCCTCATGATACTCTGCACATGTCTTAATTTTTCCATTTCAACTTCTGCTTCTGCTTTCTTTTCCTCTTTTGATTTTTCATACGCTGTCCCTTTTCCTTTCCCTGTATTCTCAGTTGATGGTTTCGCACTCGAACTACCTCCATCTTTTGAACCAATTGTGATTCCTTTGGAAATTGATTTTGTTGTTGTTACAGTTGAGGAAATTGGCTTCGTAAATACTGGCAGAGTAGTTTTGAGTTGAGTGGATATCACCTTCCCCACGGTCTTCGCATCATCCTCTTTACTTGCTTTCTTCTCTCCCCCTTGCACCCCTGTGAAAGCAGGTGGGGCATTCTTTGGAAATAAAGAAGTAAAGTTCGCAATTGGGGCTAATGCCTTCTGAATAGCTTGTTCCAAAGTATTGACTTTGAGAGACAAGAATTCAGGAGTGAGAATTATCTGAGAGGTAGGTTGCGAAACCAAAGTTTTCAATTCAGTCACCAACTGAATTAACTTATCAAATTTCTCCTTGTTCTCCTTTTGGTTGGCTTCAAGAATCAGAGTAGGAGATTCAGAATTAGTGATAAGTTTGTTCAGGGCCGTGGCAACCATATCAACCTTCTGTTGGACTTCAAAATGTTGAGAATTAATGATTTGAAGCTCTTTCGCAATTTCTTTCTTTAATTATTCAACTATAAAATTCACATCCTCTTTGACCTTCTTGACATCTTGCACAAAAAGAACGTGACATTCTATTGTAATAGATTTCAACTCAGAAACAACTCCATTGAATGAGTTTCCTTGAGCTTGAATGCGAAGCTCACTGTTCTTGCCAGATTGATCAACTTTGTCAATTATTCTCTTCTCGGCTTGTTTGATCAAATATTCCACCTCCAATCCCGAAAAGGATGACTTCGTACCAGAATCCGCTTGTGACTGAATAATGGCATTCAATTTTTGGTTCAGAATTTTAAACTGCTTGCCTGTCATAAGCATATGATCAGGTATCTCCTCCTCTTTTGAATCAAAATGTAGGGCTTCAAAGGTCCCTCCAAAATCTCCTCCTTCAGTTTCATCATCAGTCATAGGTTGTGAAGGTCAATGAGTTTCAGGTGATTGTGATGGAAATAAAGTGGTAAATGGATGTTTTAAAGGATGATCAAATAAGGATGAAGTAGTGATTGTAGTGGTTGGTATAGAAAATGGTTGTAATGAAGTAGAGACATCTGCAGAGGAATTAGGTATTGATGTGTTAGTAGCGACTTCAATTGGAATAGATGTAGTGGTGGAAATTTGCGAAGTAGGAGGAATGGAAACAGGTGGAAGACAAACAGTTACCACAACAGAAACAGGTGGAGTCTCTGGAACAACTTCTTCTTCGGAGGATACATTTCGAATGATCAACTTGCTTTTCTTGGAAAGTGTTTTTTGCATCTGCTTCGCAACATCCTGAGCTCTTTTGCGTTTTGAACCAGGAGAAACCGGAGCTAGAATATCTCGAAACGATGCCCCCTTACTACTAATCTCCGTCTTGCGAATAATAGGAGAAGAAGTTTTGCGAAGCTTCTTTAATACCCCAGATTTTGAGGGTATAATCTCCTTTGTTTTTGTAGAATTTTCCTCATTCTCAACCTTTTCATCTTGTGAGACTTTAGAGGACTGAAGTTTCTCTTTCTTTTGTGTTTGCTTCTTTTTCTTTGAGGATTCGCCTGTAACTTCTAGTAAGACTCCAGTTTGTACAGTTGGATCAAAAGTTTTCATATATCTGACCAAAACTTTGTGTGTTAAAGATACCTTGTGAAGCATCACATCCGGAATGCGAGCTACATGTGTAAAGATATTTTCATCATCTTCAACCACTTTTGGAAATTGATACAATGAGAATTCTGCAACCTCTCCATCTTCAGGAACCTGGATCCCTTTTTTTCATACACCTTTTGAAGAATTGAACTCCAGTAACGGGCACACGAAATACCCTTCTCAGCATTGGTGTTTTCCAAACTTTTCACAAACTCTTTCCATAATTGAGTCCCATAATCAACACTAATGTCATAGTATAGACCCATCACTATTGCATACATTTCCATCCTTCCCCTGTCTAGACCGACAGTCCTCCCTGTTAAACACCTTAGAAATATACCAAAAAGAAAGTTCCACACGCAAGGTAACCCAGATTTTCTGAAATCACTGGTCTTTTCAACAGATGGCTGATGTCCCATCTCATTGAACATAAAAATAATTTGGGAATTGATGGGTTTAAAGAATGGAGGATTATTGGGAATGCTCAAGAATTCAATGAACATCTTCTTGTTCAGACGAACCCTCTTGTTGTTCATCAATTGGAAGGTGATGACATCAGTGGCATAGTTGTAGGATGCTGTTGATGCTGCCATTGACAACCATGTCATCGGAACTGGAAAAGAACTAAACATTGTGGTTGCTTAAGGTGATCGTTTCAATGCAACAATCAACATCTTTAGTTCTTCTGGGTAAGATGAGGAATTAGGATCAACAAGATAGTTGGTGCTTTGAATCTTCAATAGAGACTGTGAAATAACTTCGTCAGTGTTGGATTGGGTATCAGCCGTTGTTAGGGTTTGAAGAAGATGAAGATTCAGAAGATTTGTGAATGTGTGAGTTTGATCGCGTATCTGTTTAAGATAATCTTGAACCCCTTTTTATAGATAACCCTGAATGATTTGAATTTGAAGCGGGATGCATTTAATGTAATCTGATGTGGCACCTTGAAAATCGGACTATTACTACGAAAAGTTATCCATGTTTCAAAAAGCAGCTGTCACATCGCCTAGAAAACCGGACAGAATACCATACGTCTCGTATAAACAGCCTGTCAATATTCCCGTTATAGAATTGTAACCGTTAGAACCCTTCGCATGGAGGCAAGGCTATTTCACTTTTGGGATGTAAAGTGAAGTCATATGCCAGAATTGCGAAATCATCAGCCTGAGTTGGTAATACTCAGAACCTCAAGGATTTCATGAGTGCAGTGTTCCAAAGAAATAAGATAAGAAACAAGAAAAAAAAATTTGGAATTTTGTGATGTCAAAAATTCAATTTGACATGAAGGTTGTTAAACCCCAGGCAATGCTTCGTTAATCATCAAGAGAGATGATCAACAGCTTGTGTATGTTCCCGTGAATTACAATCGAATACTTTTTGATAAGTATCAAAGGGCTTCTTTTGAAAGTGACTTTTGGGTTGGTTTCAAATTTCATTACATATCAACCTTAACATAAGGTTAGATATTGTAACTGAAATTACTTGTATGACCAGTGTAGTCAGTGACAAGTCGACTTTTGAAAATTTTTATCATGACTAGGATATGCGAATGAAACTCACACTGAAATCATATTCATAAAAAAATTGTTGTATTGGATCTTGTTGGGTAACAAACATCGTGGGTTGCGAATGTTTGATCAAGATCACGCATGCGAATTGAATATGATTTGGAGTTTTGAAATTTTGGTACTAAAACAAAAGCTTCGTTAATATCTGGAACATTGTTCCCCGTCAATTCCTTAAGTTGAAAGATGTTTGGTTTTCACCTTCATCACGGACTCATGATATCAGATCATTAACACAGAATGTTTGTATATCTAGGTCTCGATGGGTTTGATCAAAGACCTCTCGGACATACGTCTTTGTGTGTGAATTGTGTTAAGAATTTTGTGATGAAAAAGATTGGTTATAAGATTGAATGTACCTCTATTATGTATGGACCAAACAGAAAACTCTTAACTCATATGAGAAGAGTAAGGTAGCTCTTTTGACTAATCCGAATGCAAGCCTTATTGGGAAGAAATTTTCATGAGATGATTTCATTAAGGCTTTCATTTCTCACACACAGAGTCATACGAGGCTTGAGTCAACATGCTGCAGCATGCTTCTAGGGACATCCTAACTAGTACAAGTTTTTAAAAAAAATAATACCTCCCCATAGAAACATACAAGCATGACCTCTTCGCATTAAGTACTGGACTAAACTAAATACACACAATACTTAAAGAACAAAGCTAGCAATAAAAAATAAAATTTGTGATTTTTTAATTTTTTGAAAATTAAAACATAACAAAATAAAATCTTTTTGGATTTTTGGATTTTCAACAATAAAAACAAAAGAAATATTTTTGATTTTTCAAGTTTTTCGCAAATAACAAAATAAAATCTTTTTGGATTTTTGGATTTTTGAAAATAAAAACCAAAAAAAAAATTCTTAGTTACCAGTTGTACGGATGCGAAGCCATGCGAAGCCTCTTAATGAACAGTAACTTCTGAACGATTCCTACTTAGAGCTGCTGAACGGACCTTTCATTCTTGAGATTTTGAAACTGAATTTACATTGATCATCCCCATACCTGCTAAAATTCTTACAAATGATTTTTCATCAAGAGGTTTAGTAAAAATATCAGCAAGTTGTTCAGTGGTTTTAACAAAATGAATTTCAATATTCCCATCTTCCACATGATCTTTGATAAAATGATATCGAAGAGCAATGTGTTTTGTCTTTAAATGTTGTACTGGATTATGACAAATGCGAATTGCACTTTGCGAATCGCAATACAAGGGAATCTTTTTCATGTTTATCGCATAATCACGAAGTTGACTCTGAATCCCAATAATTTGCGAAGTGCAAGCAGCAGCTGAAATATATTCAGCCTCAGCAGTTGATATAGCAACACAAGTTTGCTTCTTCGATTGTCAACTCACCAACTTCCCATCCAATAGTTGACATCCACCACTTGTACTTTTCCTATCCAAAGTACATCCTCCTAGATCAGAATCTGAAAAAGCTTGAATGAAGAATCCTGATTTTGAAGGATACCAAAGCCCTAACGAAATAGTCCCCTTAAGATAGCGAAAAATATTTTTCACTGCAGTTAAATGAGGTTCTCTGGGATTAGCTTGATATCTAGCACAATTACATACCGAAAACATAATATCAAGTCTGCTTGCAGTTAAGTACAATAAAAACCCTATCATGCTTCGATAAAGAGTTAAATCAACAGCAGGAGTATCTAATGAAGGAGTTAGTCTTGTTCTCACTTCCATAGGTACTCTCAGCTTCGTGCTGTTGGTCATTCCAAACTTTTCAAGTAAGTTCTTTGTGTATTTTTCTTGATTTATTAAAATTCCATCCCTGTTCTGTCTTATATTCAAACCAAGAAAATTATTGATTTTTCCCATCATACTCATTTCAAATTGACTCTTCATTAGATTTTCAAATTCAATTGACAAAGTTGGGTCAGTTGAGCCAAAAATAATATCATCAACATAAATTTGAACAAGCATGAGATGATTCCCAACTTTCTTGCGAAATAATGTGGGGTCAACTAATCCTTGTTTAAATTTAGATTGTTTCAAGAAATTTGTAAGTGTTGCGTACCATGCTCTTGGTGCTTGTTTTAACCCATAAACTGCTTTGTCTAGAATGTATACATGATCAGGATGTTCCTTATCTATAAACCCTGGTGGTCGTTCAACATAAACTGTTTCTTCAAGTTCTCCATTTAAGAATGCACACTTAACATCCATTTGAAAAACGTCAAAGTCTTTGTGAGCTACATAAGCTAAAAATATGTGAACTGCTTCGAGTCTTGCAAGAGGAGCAAATGTTTCTTCATAGTCTATTCCTTCTTGTTGCGAATATCCTTTAACCACTAGTCTAGCTTTATTTCGAATAATATTTTCATCTTTGTCGATTTTATTTTTAAAAATCCATTTTAATCCGACAATTGAAACATCAGAGGGTTTAGAAATTAATCTCCAAACCTTGTTTCGTTCAAATTCAGCCAGTTCAGATTGCATAGCAACAACCCAATCTGAGTGATCCATAGCATCCTTTACTGTCTTTGTCTCTATTTTCGAAATAAAAACATTAAACATACACAATTCTTGGTTCGGATTCAGTACCTCATTTTTCGTACGAATTTGAGCTCTTGTCAACACACCATCTTGTGGATTCCAATAACCTGTTCTTTGGGATGATTTTTTGTCCATTTCTCAAGTGGTGGAAAATCAGGATTAAATTCCAATGGTGGATCTTTGTACATATCTTCATTTTCAGATCCTGCAACAGAAAAATTATCATTTAATTCATGAAATTCATCATTTTCATCAAGATTAATTTTCTCTGTTTCATCATGCTCCCCCTTAACATGATTTTCATCTTGATGCTCCCCCTTAAAATGAGATTCCTGTTGGATTTGCAAATGCTCCCCCTCAACTTGATGATTCATATTTTCATTCTCTCCCTCGAAAGTTTGCTCTTCCACTATACGAACTTCAGGCACACTTTCGCAAGATATCGACGTTGTAGTGATTGTTGAATCATCATTATGTTTTAAGAATTCTGATGTTTGATTATTAGGAGCATTAACTTCCGCATCAATTGCCCTGTCAGCAGTTCCAAAAATTAAATCATAATCAAAATCATTTATTTCGGAATTTTCAATCTGATTATCTGAATCAACAAGAATTAATTTATGTTCAAATTTACTATCCGTTTGTTTAAGATAGTAATCATCAAAAGTTAAGTTGAAAGTTTCTTCAACTTTTCTTGTTCGCTTGTTTAACACCCTGTATGCAACTGAGTTGTGTGAATATCCTAAGAAAATGCCTTCATCAGCTTTAGCTTGAAACTTGGGCAAATTATCTTTTAGATTCATTATAAAACACCTACAAACAAAAACATGCAAAATTTGACATTAGGTTTTCGATTGTTGAGTATTTCGTATGGAGTGACATTGAATTTGCGATAAATAAATGACCGATTCTGAGTAAAACATGCAGTTGAGACTGCTTCAGCCCAAAGATATTGAGGTAAGTTCGCATATGTCAACATGGTTTTGGCTGCTTTGCATAAAGACCTATTTCTTCTTTCAACAACACCATTCTGTTGTGGAGTATATGGTGATGAGAAATTATGCGAAATGCCTTTGTCTGTGAGAAAAAAATCCAATGTTTTATTTTTAAAATCAGAACCATTATCACTTTTAACTCTGCGAACACTCTTTCTAAGACTAATCTCAATCTTTTTGATAAAATCAATCATCGTCTGAGCAACTTCAGATTTTAACCTGAGAAAAAATACCCATGTGAATCGAGAAAAATCATCAACAATAACTAAAATGTAACGCTTTTTATTGATTGTAGCAACAGTCGACGGTCCACATAAGTCAATGTGAAGAAGTTCCAATGGTTCCACGATCTTTGAATCTATCACAATTGGATGACCTTTTCTATGTTGTTTTCCTTGTTCGCAAGCTGCACACAAAGTATCATTATCAAATTTTAGTATAGGTAAATCTCGAACTAAATCTTCAGTAACAAGTTTGTTAATATTGCAAAAATTCAAATGCGACAATCTTCTATGCTAAAGCTAGCTAACATCGTTAGATGCCTTTGATAGTAAACACACAGCAGGTTTACCCACGATTGGTTTGATGTTCAATGTAAACATATCACCATATCTTTTATATTTGAGAAGTACTTCATTTGTCTTCGCATTTGAAATGATACTTCCTTCTTCATTAAACACAACCTGATTTCTAGTACCCACAACAAGTTGCGAAACACTAATCAAGTTATGTTGAAGACCTTCAACATAAGCAACCCTATTAACTGTGAATTGTCCATTTGTTACTTTTCCATATCCTTTCACTTGACATTTGTGATTATTTCCAAATTTCACTACTCGAGCATTCTCCAAGCTTCTATAATCTCGCAAGTTTTCCTTTCTTCCAGTCATGTGACGCGAGCAACCACTATCAATATACCATTTCGTATCATATTGCTCATCACAGATCACCTGCATTTACTGAAAAAATTTAGGAACCCAAAACTTATTGGGTCCATCATTAGTATTTTTGAACAAATTCTTTGAATTTAAAAACCATGTTTTCACTTTATCTGAGATACCATCCATTAAATCAACATCATCAGTTCTAGATATTGAAATATAGTTGTTCATCAGTTTTGTATTTCCATTAACTTTCATCTCATTTTTCACAACATTTGCAACTTTGATAATTGGTTTCCATTTTTGTACTTGAACTTGCGAATCATGAGATGATGAACTACCCGTAGAAGAGTTATTCACGAACTTGTCAAATGCAGTCTTTAACTGTTGCTTTGAGAACTTCCCACTTTGATATTGTTTCCTTTCCCTTCAAGCCAACGGTTGATCGTATAAACATCAGATTTTCCTTTTGTATACGAAACTTTGGTCGGTTTTGAGATTGAAGGATTTGGAAAATTTCGTAGATTTGGTGAAAATTTTGGTTTTGTTTGATTTATGACATTCAAATTTGATGAATTATTTGTCGATTTTCCAACATTATGAAACTTATGATTATTCACAAATTTTTCCGAAGTCTCAAATTTTCTAATGTTGTCATATGTCCGAACAAATTTATCATTATTTTTCTTTGGAATTTTGTCAACAGAATATATTGATTTATGAAAAATTGTATCCTTTTGAACTTTTGATGATTTTTCCTTTGAAATTTGTGCTCTTTCAACTTTTGATTTATCATTTGACACAACCTGCCAAAATATTACTTTTCTTGCTTTTCTTTTTAAGACATTATTTTCTGTTGAATACTTTCCAACCATCAATTTGAATTCATGAGAATTTAGTTTTACTTCCATTTCTGGTTTTTCATCTTTTTCAAAAACTTTGTTTTCTTTTTGACGTTTAACCACCCATTTTTGTGATGATTTTTGACTTTGAAAAACATAAGAATTTTGAGTTAAATTGTTTTCTACTGTGTTTTGATTTGCAAACAAACCTTCAGTAGTTAACCTTTGATTATCATTTTCAACCATTTTGTTGAATTCAGGTTTAATATTCTCAACATTCCCAATTGTGATAAAAACTTGATTCGGAAAAATTTTGTTATCTGTGCATGTAAAATTTGGATAAACCACAGTGTTAGTTTCCAAATAATGCGCACCTTTGTCACTAAGAATTTTGTTGAATTCTTTTGTATCACCAAACACTTGATCAACAACAACTCGTTATGTTGTCTCATGCGAATCCTTCACTTCTTCTTTATCTTCATCAGTGTCATCAGACTTCCAGCTTTCAACTTCCACATTATCAAAGTTACTAAGTTGTGAAGTAGATGGTTTATCATTTTCATCCATTACTATTGAATCAACTATAATTTCTTTACCTTTGATCTTAGATGTGATATTAATGATTGACAAATGAGAACAATCAACCTCTTCTTCCTCTTCAATCTCACTGATTTCACTCACATTATCTGAATTGTCATCGACATCAGCATAATTGAGTTGAGAATCACGAGTTGAGTTTTCAGTTTTCTTTAAGATTTTCACTTGTTCATTCTTTGTCAAACTTTCATTGACAATTTCAACCAACTCATCAGCATTCAAGAATTCATCAATTTTGACAATACCATATACGAATCTATCATCAAGTACTTTGTCAAATTTGGCAATTGTGTTTTCGCAATCATAAGAAACAACATCAACTTTTTCACGTTCATACTCAAGAAAAGGTAAAAGTTTCCTATGTTGTTCTTTGCTAATTTCAGATGAATGACGTAAAGCAGTTAATTTCGCATACAAACGTTTAACAGAGTTACAATAGATATTTCTTTGTGCTAGTAACAACCTAACATCTTTTCCAAGATTGTCTCTATCACAATTTACATTTTTGATTTGCAATTCAAGTTTATCTATTCTGCTTCGTTTTATTTCTAATTCTCTCCGTGTCTCAACTAGTTGCATATTTAATTTTTGAGTTCTGTACTAGCAGACACAATAACAGAATCAAAATAAGCCATAGTATCATCAAATGAAGTAATTTCAGCATCATAAGCAGATAAAGGAATATTAAAAGGTTCAAGAATAGCGCGTACCTTGGTAGTCATTGGAGATTTGTCTGTGGATTTAGACACAAAGCATCATCCTGCAACAGTCTCTTCGCAATTTTCTTCAAAGCTTGCGAACATTGCACCATGAGTTTGATGCCTCATTTCTTCATCATCAGATCTTGAAGACCAGATCTGATATGTTCCATTCTCTCTTTCATCAGACTCTCCTTTTGCAACTAATGACATTTCTTTTGCCTTCGCACGCACTTCTTCGAGTTTTTCGGAATAGTAAGCTTCATCTTTAATTTTGCTCTTCTTCTCCTCTTTCTTTCTCAACATGCAATCAGCTGCGAAGTGATTTGCACCATTGCAGTAGTGACAATAAACTCCAGAATCACCTTTTAGCTTCTTCACATCCTTCGCATCTTTTTGCCTTTTATCAATCTTTTCTAATTTCTTCTTCTCCTCACCTCCAGCTTTTGCAACACCGCTCTTCATATCATTTGACTTTCCTTTTGGATTAAAAGGCTTTTTGAAAAATTTCTTAACTCTGTTTTTTGAGTAAAATGCAACAGCTTCATCATCAGAGTTCATTAAGAATCCTTCATTGTCTGAACCATCTGTTTCATTAGTATCAACCTCTGAAACCTTTGAAACAAAAGCCAAAGGACCTCCTAGACTTTGTTTTGATTCCTCAAACATTTCTGAAACTTCACTTTCATGTGTTTTCAGCTGGTTGTAGAGATCATTCAAGCTGGTTGTATCAAAACTTTGTTGTTTCTTTATCATCATACTCACACTTCTCCATTCCTTGCGAAGGCCCATGATGAATGTTAGATTGAATTCCATGAGAGATCTTGTGATTCCATACCTATTGCAGCGATAAACAAGCTTATTCAGACAATCATAGTAGTTTTCGAGAATTTCAACCTCCTTTTGTCTGAATTCCTTAAGTTCAACAAGACATTGCTTCACAGAGTTGATCTTCGTCTTTTCGCTACCTTGATACTTCTCTTTCAAAGTGATCCAAATTTCCTTTGTTGTTTTACAACTACGAATGTAATTGTAAACCACGGGAGGCAAAGCACCTCTTAGTTCCCTCATGCATCTCTTTTCGTTCTTCTTAAAGCGATTTTGTTGTTCAGCAACTTCAGCTGTTGTAGCAGATTGTCCAATTGGTTGAACATTTGTAGGAGCTTGAACTGTTTCTTTGATACAATTCCAAAGTTCTTCATCGATTCCATTTAATTAATCCTCCATCCTATCAGCCCACTGATCATAGTATTCAAGGATTAACATCGAAATTTTGGTTGAAGAACCGAGTAAGTGAGAGAAGGAAGTCATGGTATTCATGTTGAATTTCGCCATTGATGAACACGAGAATTTTTTTTTTAGAAAGCTTGAAAATATTGATGAATTTGTTAATTGATCAAACGTATTGATCACAAATTGCTAATCGATCACTCGACTAAACAATTCAAATGCAAAATCGATTCAAATCTGAAGATCAAGAGTTATTTTCAAAACCAAATTGTGCGGAAAATTTTGAGTAAAGTTACTACTCAAAAAACAAATCATTCTAAAACGAAAATCAGATCAATGCAGTTTGAATCCTACTCTTATACCAATTGATGTGAATTGTTATCAAGATTTAGAAAGCAATCATGATTGAATGAATGAAAAGTATGAACATGGAGAGTAAATATTAATCAGATCTTATATTGATAAAGAACTGATTACAAAATAAGCAGAATGAATACTCGTAACAAGCATGTTCTACTTCTAACCCCAGTTCCTATTTATAGGCAACCTGAGTGAACAAAAAATATACTAAGTCTATTACAATATACTTCGCACAAAATGTGACTTAGTAAAATAACTAACATGCGAAACTTAAAGAAACAAACACTTCAACTTTTACAACACTTAGACTCTACAGTTTCGAGATCTAATTTCTTCTTTGAAAGCTCTTTTTGCCAAAAAAATTTGGTGAACTGCAGTCATTGTTATTCTACTGCGGTTTCCTAAGATTTTTTGAACACTTTTGAAAACACGGACTAGAATCATCAGAACTTGAGGATTCTAGAATTTGAGAGCATTCACCTACTTCAAAATTTTCTATAGGTAATTCATGAAAAATCGGTTGAAGTGTTGTAGTTCCTTGAACTGAAGAGTTGCAGGAATTGTTATTCAACTGCGGTGAAGATGATTTGACTACCGCAGAGTAGGTTTTCGATGAGACCACGGTGGGACACTTCTGGGACATTTGACTATAGTGTGGAATACTATGGTCTGAGGACAAAGATGGAAAGTCCTTTGAGGCTTCGGGGTTTTCAACAATAATTTCTTCATCATCTTCGGATGAAGTTTGAGAATTTGAGTGAGTGGTGCCACTAATGAGACTTTGATCATACGTGTGACTAGAATCCTCGGGCACAATTTCCTCAATGACACAATTATTGCTCAAATTGTGTAATCTACCGAAGTGAGTTTTGATATCTTCGGGAAAGGTCTTGTCATTGACAGGGAAATGAAATTCTCTATCAGCAGGGACATACACTCTGTCTTTGTTGAACCGGGGTGAGGAATCCATTGCGGTAGGATACCCATTTGACCAACCCCAATTGTATGTATTATCTACGGTTCCATTATTTACCAAATTTTCAATAGCCTCACTTTCATTAAACAATTTTTCAATTAAAACATTTAAACGTACAATTTCTCTCTGAGCTAAATCTCTCTGATTCAAAGCTATTTCTAATTAGGTTTCACTTAACATTCTAGCATCTTTCTCTAACTCTAGATCCCTTTCTAACATTTCCATCTTAACTCTCTTGTTATCCAGTCTTCCTCTCACATGGAACATCTCTTGGGACGCAATGTTCTTCTCATCTAGGGCTTTGTTATAGTCTGTAAGGACAGCAACACAAGTGTCATTAAGATCATTTATGTAGGGTTGACAGTCATGCATGCTATAATTTAAAGTTTGGATAATGAGTTTTACCTGTTCAACGATGCTTAGAGTCCCATCTTTCACCATGTAGCAGTAGTTTTTATTTAACATTGCTGACCCATCATCATCCGCAGTGGCCAGCATGCAGATTTTCCCTTTTCCCTTAACACTGCTGATGGTCTCTTCTTCATCCCCTGATGACCAAACTTGATGGTCTCTTTTAACTTGACCCATATATGCCCTTTCTTTTTCTTTTTCTTCTAACTCTTGAGCCATTCTAAGATAGAATGCTCTGTCCTTGACTACGTTGGCCTTACAGTCTTTTGCGAAGTGATTTTCTTTGTTGCATTTGTGACAAATCACAACATCAGTCTTGTCTTCTGATTGAGTACCGGAGTCATTGTTCTGAGAAGATTGCGGTACCTCCTTGGGTTGATTGTTGTGAGAGCCTTTAGGATACCGAGAGTGGTTGTTCTGAGGACCGAAGTTACGGTTGAATGGAGGTTTGTTGAATTGTTGATTCTTGCGGAAAGAAGAAGGTGGTATGCGGTTGAACTGTTGGCTAACTAGAGCAATAGCCTTCTAAAATTCTTCTTCATTATCATACTCAGAATCCGCTTCGTATGACTTTGGTGGGGTGTCATATGATGAAGAGTAAGGTGACTGCAGTGGAGCTTGTGCTATAAGAGCAAGTGGTCCTCCGAAGTCAGCACAGTCTTTGAGTACAGTCGATTCTTGTGCTTGAAGTTCTCCATAGAGTTTGTAGAGTGATAAAGAGTGAATCTTCCTGTCACCTTGGACTATCATTTTGGCCGTAGTCCAATGTGGTCCTAAGCCATTAAGGAACTGGAGATTGGTTTCATGGTTGCTGCGGATGGTACCAGCATTTGACAACTTTGTGACTATCAGGTTGAATCTCTTGAAGGAGTCTTCCAAACTTTCACCAGCATGAGATTTGAAGTTGTTGAAATCGTTTAGTGCGGTAGTGAGCTTCTTATCTTGTGCTTGTTCCGAGCCTTCGTACAGGTTTTTGAGTACATCCCAGATCTCTTTTGCTGACTTGCAGTTTATGATAATATCAAATTTTTCAGGAGCGACACCACAAGAAATTTCATAAAAGGCAATAGCATCATTTTCCATTTTATTGAGATCATCCTTGGTAGGACGGCTCATAGTTGGTTGACATCCACCTAGTCTGGTCTCACACCCCGTAACCGAAGGCGGAAACGTCTCGGGGTAGAGGTGACTTCATGGGAATATCATAACCAATGTACATAGTAAGAAAAGTAAAACACAAAACATTACATTACATAGATTTCATTACATTCGTTTCAAAAGCATAAGTTATACAAGTGATACATATCATATATAAACAACATGAAACGAGTCTTCTGAGAACTCCGTCTTCGAACAAAAAAGATCTTCAGGTACCTGTCTAACGTGAACCTGAGAATACAAGCGGTTTAAAAATCAGCATAAAGCTGGTGAGTTCATAAGCGGTTTTGTTTTCTGAAAATGTACGAGTTCCCTTAGTTTTCTGAAGACGTGGTTATCCAAGAAAATCCCATATTTTCTTATGTAAAGTTAGTTTCCAAATCCGAAAAGTAAAGTAAACGATGTACAATGAAAACATGATTGTTCTTGTGAATTGTAGTTCAGTTATTTAACTTGTTATACTTTTCTAGTTACGTACTACTGTTACTCAGGAAGAACCCCATGTTCTCTTGACTGTGTGTGTGTGAACTACTACCAATTCTGATTATGTTCAGTTTCCTCCCCAGGAAAACCCCATGTTTTCCTGACTGTGTGTGTGTGTGTATCTTTACCAATTCTGGTTATGTTCAGTGTTCTCCCCAGGAAAACCCCATGTTTTCCTGAATGTGTGTGTGTGTATCTTCACCGATTCTGGTTATGTTCAGTGTTCTCCCCAGGAAAACCCCATGTTTTCCTGAATGTGTGTACGTGTGTGCCTGACATCCTTGAACGTACATTAGTTTTATTACGTACATAAAACTAATAAATACTCGTAAAGTGTTAATAATCCTGATTGCGAGTCCTTAACCATACTCAGACTAGATATGACTCGGACCAGGGCTAGTATCCTTTTTATGACTTTCGTCACCCTTGAACCTTTCGGTTCGGCTGTAGCTAGCAGCCAGGTGTGGGATTGTTAGTCCCGTATAGATCTATACAATCAAGCCACGCTCTCCTACGTTCGGAGATTCTGGTTACAGGGTTAGTCCTCCACTATCTCGTGCCAAGGAAGTGTTACAAGGACGTGTCTCCAATCTTTAAGATTACTCTTTACTTTTCGACTAGGAAAGTAGTATCTACGACTAGCTAAGTTCTAACGTACCTGTCCTTTACACTCGAGCCTAGGTGTTTTATTAAGGACATTACACTCGAGCCTAGGTGTTATCTAATGATGGCTGTCCTTTACACTCGATCCTAGGTGTATTATTAAGGACGTTACAAATGATATATGTGTTATCTTATGGTGATTGTCCTTTACACTCGATCCTAGGTGTATTATTAAGGACATTACAATTGATTTGTGTATTATGATGGTATTTATCTATCACACTCGAGCCTAGGTGTATTGTTAAGGACATACAGATGTTTTATGTTTTCTGATGGTGTCTGTCTTTTACACTCGAACCTTAGTGTTTTATTACAGACATTACAATGGTTTATGTGTTCTATCAGTTTAAATGTGAACAATCAAATATAAGGTATACAATACATCAATGTATAATAAGAATTGAAAATCGGTTTAAAACAAATAACTCTGCAAGTTAAAACAGTTTGTTAAAAGGTTTTCAATTCTTAAAAATGTATAATTATGAAACCATTTAACTGAAATCATGTGTTTAAGTACAAGATATTCTTGTACTTTTGCTTGTATTCCCCCTTGAAAACATTGAAAAACCATTGAAAAAGGGTAGGGGTATGAACTCACCGGACGCGGAAACGTGTCGATTTCGAATGCTAAACGTCGAATCGAGGCCTTATAACACACGAGGTTCCTATGTAACATGAAATGGAATACAAATATATCTAATTAGATTCATAAACTCTAATTAGATATGAAGTCACACTCCAACGAACGAAAACACCTCAAAACGGGTGTTTGGAGTGACCCGGGTGACATCTACGGACTTGAAATGAAGCGAGGGACTTGGGATTTGAGTTTACTCCCCAAGAGTAAACTTCCAAATGAGTTTTCAGCCATATACACCACTCACACATGAGTTCACGGCCGTGAACTCATGTTGGCAAGATTTATGGTGCTTAAAGGGTCATTCACACTTGGGAAGGGTTGGAACAATTTTAGCTAAGGCTTGGAATGAATTTAAATTACCAATAACAACACTTAAGGGAGTTTACAGCCCTAGCATGGAGCTTACGGCCGTAAACTCTCATACTCCCTTGAATAAGTGATTTTAATGTCCCAAAGTTAATCACATGTGATTCTAAAAATTCCTACAAGCCTTGAAATGAATTTGGGGCACCAATTGACATATTTTTAGGAGTTTACGGCCCTGGAGCATTATCTATGGCCGTAAACTCTCAAATGAAGAGTTTTGATATGTTTAAGGTCCCTAAACTATTTTTGGTTGGTTCTATGATTTATTCCAAGGCTTTTGGTGGTGTTGGATGGATTTCTAACACATTGGAAATGAGTTTACACCCATGTTTGAGGGGTTTACGGCCCAAGCACATGCCTTGGCCATAAACTCATACAAATCCCTCAAAATCCATGTTTAAAGTGTTCTAAGTCCATTACCAAATTTCTAAAAGTCATATCTAGGTCTAGTTTGAGTCATGGAAGGGTTTAAGGGCTTAAAAACCGTTTAAATATGGGTTTACGGCCTAAGCACCTTCCTGGGCCGTAAACTCATATACAAGGCTCTAAATCATGAATAAATATCGAATTTGAAGGTCCAATATGATACATAATGAGTATAGGAAGGTACCTTGAAGATTTGAAGCCTTAAACTTGAGATTTGGACCTTTAAATCTACTTTGAGGAGAGAGGTTGGAGTGATAGTTGTAGAATGAAGCAAAAGCTTCAAAATGAAGACTTGGATCACTTTAAATAGTGTCCATGTTCGGGACATGGTAAAATTTTACCCGATACCGGCGTTAGACGGGGCTTTTGGTCGCTCCCGGCCAATTTGTCGTAACCCGTTATGGTTGATTCTAGAAATGTTCTGATCATTAATATGAGGCGTTAGAATGAGTTCTAAGGGTATTAAGACACTCATTAATTCATAAAATAAAATCCACATTAATGACTTAATAAAATGTCAAAATCGAAAACGAAATCGGAAACGACGATTGGATGATCAGAACGAGTCGCGAGAAGGGTTACATTTAGGGATATGAATTTCGGGTTGTTACATTATCCCCCCGTTAGAGGGAATTTCGTCCCGAAATTCAAAGATTCGATCACATATCACGAAGTGAAAAGATATATAAGGATGAATATACTGCTTCGGGTCTTCAAGCTCCTAAGTGGAATCGGGTCTCCGCTTGACATTCCAGCGAACCCTCACTATCAGGACGTGGCTTTGTTACGCATGGTTAACCTTTCAATCCACGATCTCAATTGATTCACACACGAAGGTTCGGATTTTTCATTGGTTTGGACCTCATCAAAGGGCAACTAAGGTTTTCGTCAGGTTAGCACTTCTCACAAACAACGATGTGGAATACCGGATGCTCGCTGCGGAGTTCCTGAAGATAGCTCGGAGAGGGCTATGGAATCGATTCCTAACGAGGATCTCGAAGAGTCTAAGGTTCCACAAGTTAAGTTTTCCACACTTCCCAAGGCGTACTATGTCTTTCCAAGGTAAAACCTCCAAAAAGTGGGTACATTTTCACATGGCAGAGTAACTAAGAGTCCGATGGTTCTAAGGGAAACTTCTACATGAGTCTACTATTATAATCGGCGGAACCCAAGAATCGACAAGTTTCCATGGGTGTTCCCGGTGTCGAGTAATTCTTTATTGCCTTTGCCTTTGGAAGGGTTTACGAGTATGACTGCTTTGCTTATCTACATGACTAAGAAAATGGTTCGACCGAAGGGCGCCACTACTACCTCGTAGTGATCGTATCAAGCCCTGATTGCTGACTTGCATACATCGTGCTCACTGAGGTTTGGCTACGAGGAAATTCCTATGATTAGGTCGATGCGAGACTGGACTATGCGTTCGGAAAGAATTCTCAAGAATTCTTCAGAAACAGCATCGGAAAAAAGATTGTAGACTTCTCGTTTCTTGATGATCACTCGGACGAAAGATACATGGGAAGACTTTTTAAGCTTTGATGTACGAGGATCATGAGGGTCTAGTCGGAGGAAGGTTGGAACGAATGGCTTTCTCAAAACTAGGAAAGACAGCATGAATGAGGCTCAGTCATTACATGCTAAAGGTGACATCAAAGTATCTCAAAAAAAGTTTGCCAATAGGTCGAATGGAAAGAATAATCACTCGAATTGAGACTACAATCTACGGATACGACACAAGCGTTCTCGTTCTCACGTGATAACCATCTCGAAGGTATACATTTTCGGTTACTCGCAAACGACGGGGTTAGAAGATGTTCCAATGGATGTTTAACGAATTGCTTTTGGTGCTAGAATCGAAAAGAATAACAGGCATATAAATTTAACAAGGGGAAATATACATGTGGCAACGGTGGGATCGGTGGCTGTCTCCTCTTGTCCTATCGCTAAAACTCTTCCGGTGTTGCCAGGTGTTACAGCCTTGGGACAGTTTCGCTTAAGATGCCCAACTTCTCCACAACCATAGCAGGTCCGACCAATGCCCGCTCCGGAAGTTTGACTCATTGATTGGGTTGGTGTCTTACAGTTTTTCGCCATGTGACCCTTTATGCCACATTTGTTGCAAATTATCTCTATACATGGACCGGAAGGAAGATGATGATAGTTGCACTTGCCACAACTAGGAAGGGCTCCAGCATACCTATTGGTAGGTTTTCGGGTTGAGGATCCATCAACAGAAACAGTTGCGGGGGAAGTGACAGCGTAAACTGCCACCGTTTGCTGTCTCTTCGAAGACTCATGCGATGTCTGACTTTTCTCTTTCTTCCCAAGTTTTATTTTCTCACCACTCCTCACTGTCGGCTCAGGAGTGGTAGTTGCCTCCTCAAGGTCTTCGCTATGATCGATTAGGATCTGTGCTAAGCGTTTGGTGTTGTCGTATGTATCCGGCCTCGCAGCTATGACGTTTCCTTTCGTTGGCTGGGTCAGCCCCCAGATGAATCTTTCTATCTTCTTACTCTCCGGGGTAACCATTCCCGGGCAGAGTAGTTCCAAGTCGTCGAATCTGGAAGTATAAGCAGTGATGTCGGAACCTTTCATCTTTAGGTTCCAAAGTTCATGTTCTAACTTCTGCATTTCGCCCCGATGGCAGTACTCAGCCAGCAGAAGTTCCTTCATGGCTTCCCAACCCATGGCGTTGGCTACAGGTAAGGTTAGGGATTTGACTCGGCCATTCCACCAAGTCAGAGCTTTGTCGATAAATGTGTAGGCGGCAAATTTCACCTTGTCTGAATTTGAACAGGCGCAAATTTCAAAGATGGATTCGATCTTCTCGAACCATCGGGTGAGGGAAATGAGACCTCCAGTGCCATCAAAGGACGTGGGTTTGGTGTTCATGAAATCCTTATAGGAACCCTCTTTCCGGCGTCCCTGATTGCTTTCTTGGTTTTGGGTTTGGGTATCACCTCCCGAACCACCGGAACCGTCGGAGTTCCGTTGAGACATGACAGCTGCTATCGTGGCTGTAACAGCTGCCTGGAATACTACTGGATCAATTTGGGGAGGCGGTGGTGGCGGAGGGTTGTTGGTCTTGGAGCTGGGTCTCTTTCTTGGAGGCATCTTGATCTAATAAGATCAAGGGAGAAAGGATGATATGTCCTCTGAATTGAATCAAGAGATATGACAGATATATGCTGAATAAGCGATAAAGCAGGATAGAGTTATCAAGACAAGAAAATTATCGCTAAGAGAATGGTCAAAGAACAATGTATGAACGAGGATTTCTACCAAGGATTGGCTCGAGAAATACTCCCAGAGTATTTCATGATTCGTTACGACGATGGTTCGATGTTTGTGGTATTAGGGTAAGTTTTAGGCATGCCGCATACCACAGTCACTCCCAAGCACATGTTGGCCGTGTCTCGAATGAATATAGTTGGCCAGGCTATATTGATCCTAGACACGACTACATAACTGCCCAGGTTTAACCATAGCGTACAACACCCATTTACTTATGTTCTATTCTACTTGTAGTTACGGATCTCGACGGGTCGGTATACTTATATACTTTCGAAAATACTTATATTTTGAAGGATACTTTTAGTTCAGAGCACTTAGGCCCCTTAATGTTTATAGTTTTATACCATGTAAGGTTTGGTATACTTCATTCACTATAAACAAGGGCTCTGATACCAATCTGTCACACCCCGAAACCGAAGGCGGAAACGTCTCTGGGTGGAGGTGACTTCATGGGAATATCATAACCAATGTACATAGTAAGCAAAGTAAAACACAAAATATTACATTACATAGATTTCATTACATTCATTTCAAAAGCATAAGTTATACAAGTGATACATATCATATATAAACAACACGAAACGAGTCTTCTGAGAACTCCGTCTTTGAAAAAAAAGATCTTCAGGTACCTGTCTAACGTGAACCTGAGAATACCTGCGGTTTAAAAATCAGCATAAAGCTGGTGAGTTCATAAGCGGTTTTCTTTTCTGAATATGTACGAGTTCCCTTAGTTTTCTGAAAACGTGGTTATCCAAGAAAATCCCATATTTTCTTATGTAAAGTTAGTTTCCAAATCCGAAAAGTAAAGTAAATGATGTACAATGAAATCATGATTGTTCTTGTGAATTTTAGTTCAGTTATTTAACTTGTTATACTTTTCTAGTTACGTACTACTGTTACTCAGGAAGAACCCCATGTTCTCCTGACTGTGTGTGTGTGAACTATTACCAATTCTGATTATGTTCGGTGTCCTCCCCAGGAAAACCGCATGTTTTCCTGACTGTGTGTGTGTGTATCTTTACCGATTCTGGTTATGTTCAGTGTTCTCCCCAGGAAAACCCCATGTTTTCCTGAATGTGTGTGTGTGTATCTTCACCGATTCTGGTTATGTTCAGTGTTCTCCCCAGGAAAACCCCATGTTTTCCTGAATGTGTGTATGTGTGTGCCTGACATCCTTGAACGTACATTAGTTTTATTACGTACATAAAACTAATAAATACTCGTAAAGTGTTAATAATCCTAATTGCGAGTCCTTAACAATACTCAGACTAGATATGACTCGGACCAGGGCCAGTATCCTTTTTATGACTTTTGTCACCCTTGAACCTTTCGGTTCGGCTGTAGCTAGCAGCCAGGTGTGGGATTGTCAGTCCCGTATAGATCTATACACTCAAGCCACGCTCTCCTACGTTCGGAGATTCTGGTTACAGGATTAGTCCTCCACTATCTCGTGCCAAGGAAGTGTTACAAGGACGTGTCACCAATCTTTAAGATTACTCTTTACTTTTCGACTAGGAAAGTAGTATCTACGACTAGCTAAGTTCTAACGTACCTGTCCTTTACACTCGAGCCTAGGTGTTTTATTAAGGACATTACACTTGAGCCTAGGTGTTATCTAATGATGGCTGTCCTTTACACTCGATCCTAGGTGTATTATTAAGGACGTTACAAATGATATATGTGTTATCTTATGGTGATTGTCCTTTACACTCAATCCTAGGTGTATTATTAAGGACATTACAATTGATTTGTGTATTATGATGGTATTTATCTATCACACTCGAGCCTAGGTGTATTGTTAAGGACATACAGATGTTTTATGTTTTCTGATGGTGTCTGTCTTTTACACTCGAACCTTAGTGTTTTATTACAGACATTACAATGGTTTATGTGTTCTATCAGTTTAAATGTGAACAATCAAATATAAGGTATACAATACATCAATGTATAATAAAAATTGAAAATCAGTTTAAAACAAATAACTCTGCAAGTTAAAACAGTTTGTTAAAAGGTTTTCAATTATTAAAAATGTACAATTATGAAACCATTTAACTGTAATCATGTGTTTAAGTACAAGATATTCTTGTACTTTTGCTTGTATTCCCCCCCCCCCCCCTGAAAACATTGAAAAACCATTGAAAAAGGGTAGGGGTATGAACTCACCGGACGCGGAAACGTGTCGATTTCGGATGGTAAGCGTCAAATCGAGGCCTAATAACATGCGAGGTTCCTATGTAACATGAAATGGCATACAAATATATCTAATTAGATTCATAAACTCTAATAAGATATGAAGTCACACTCCAACGAACGAAAACACCTCAAAACGGGTGTTTGGAGTGACACGGGTGACATCTACGGACTTGAAATGAAGCGAGGGACTTGGGATTTGAGTTTACTCCCCAAGAGTAAAATTCCTAATGAGTTTTCAGCCATATACACCACTCACACATGAGTTCACGGCCGTGAACTCATGTTGGCAAGATTTATGGTGCTTAAAGGGTCATTAACACTTGGGAAGGGTTGGAACAATTTTACCTAAGGCTTGGAATGAATTTAAATTACCAATAACAACACTTAAGGGAGTTTACTGCCCTAGCATGGAGCTTACGGCTGTAAACTCTCATACGCCGTTGCATAAGTGATTTTAATGTCCCAAAGTTAATCACATGTGATTCTAAAAATTCCTACAAGCCTTGAAATGAATTTGGGGCACCAATTGACATATTTTTAGGAGTTTACGACCCTGGAGCATGTTCTATGGTCGTAAACTCTCAAATGAAGAGTTTTGATATGTTTAAGGTCCCTAAACTGTTTTTGGTTGGTTCTATGATTTATTCTAAGGCTTTTGGTGGTGTTGGATGGCTTTCTAACACATTGGAAATGAGTTTACACCCATGTTTGAGGGGTTTACGGCCCAAGCACATGCCTTGGCCGTAAACTCATACAAATCCCTCAAAATCCATGTTTAAAGTGTTCTAAGTCCATTACCAAATTTCTAAAAGTCATAACTAGGTCTAGTTTGAGTCATGGAAGGGTTTAAGGGCTTAAAAACCGTTTAAATATGGGTTTACGGCCTAAGCACCATCCTGGGCCATAAACTCATATACAAGGCTCTAAATCATGAATAAATCTCGAATTTGAAGGTCCAATATGATACACAATGAGTATAGGAAGGTACCTTGAAGATTTGAAGCCTTAAACTTGAGATTTCAACCTTCAAATCTAGTTTGAGGAGAGAGGTTGGAGTGATAGTTGTAGAATGAAGCAAAAGCTTCAAAATGAAGACTTGGATCACTTTAAATAGTGTCCAAGTTCGGGACATGGTAAAATTTTACCCGATACCGGCATTAGACGGGGCTTTTGGTCGCACCCGGCCAATTTGCCATAACCCGATATGGTTGATTCTAGAAATGTTCCGATCATTAATATGCGGCGTTAGAATGAGTTCTAAGGGTATTAAGACACTCATTAAGTCATAAAATAAAATCCACATTAATGACTTAATAAAATGTCAGAATCAGAAACAAAATCGAAAACAGCGATTGGATGATCAGAACGAGTCGCGAGAAGGGTTACATTTAGGGATATGAATTTCGGGTTGTTACATCTGGTTGCTGCGCCGTCAGTTTGAACTGGTGTAAGGACTGGAACATGTGATCCTTCTTCCACGGATCGCCATACATCTCTACCCAATCTTCTTAAGTACCTCTCCATTCTTTGTGACCAGTGATGATATTCATTTGCTACCAGTATCGGTGCTCGGTTAGAACCACCAACACTATTGGAGACATTCAGAGATAACGATTGTGCCATTTTTTTTTTGAGAAATGAGCTTTAGTGGTATAGAAGGCTTAATGAGAAAATCAGAGTTCCGATATCCAAGAAGCAACCACTTTGTCTCTGATACCAATTGTTGAGAGAAAAACTTGGAGACACACTTGAACAAACGTTAGTACAAGTATATTGCGGAATAGAGTTAATCTCAAAGGATCTAAAAGCTCAACAATAATATAGTTAAATAGTTAGATAGTTAGTTGCGGAAAGTAAAGAAATGTAAATGACAACAGTTGTTATATCAAGAATACACTTAAACTGATTCATAATAAGGAATGCATTCACTCCGAGATAGTAAGTGAGATCAAGTTTAGTGATTAAGTCTAGAAGACTTGCTCCGAAGAGAGGTTATATTCTAGTAGCAGTTTGAGTCTGAAGAGTAATAAGATAGAGAAATGAAGAAGATAACTTAGAGAAATATATTCAGAATAAGTTCATAAGTTAACAGTAAGGAGCAAGAAGTGAGAAGTAAGAACTCATAGTTGGAAGTGTTATTGATATAAGAGAATGAGTCTATTTATAAAGACTCTGAAACAAACTACTCTATAAGCAGCCGTGTAAGCCATGCTGGACAATAGAGTACATTACATAAGATAAGTAAAGGAAATAACTAAGACTGCGAATGCTGAAGACTTAATGACTCCGGATGCTGAGATGATTGCTGATGGAGAATGGTTGCGGTTTGTAGAAATGAATTCAGATGCTGGATTGGTTATGGGAGCTGAACCGTTGCGATAGTAAAGAGACGGTTGCGGTAGTTGAGTTCAAGAGGGTCACTTTTATGATTCAACAACCAAAAAGCTGACTATGCTCCCACTAGCCTTGATATAGACAAAAGATTCATCTTCACTCCTTGAAAAACCAAATTCTTTGACTTTCTCATCAAAGCAAAGATTCCATCTGCGAGGTGCCTGTTTCAATCCATAAATGGATTTCTCGAGTTTACACGCTCTATTGGGGCACTCTGTACTGACAAAACCCTCTGGCTGAACCATGTAAACATCTTCAGCCAACTTTCCATTAAGGAAAGCGGTTTTGACATCCATTTGCCATATTTCATAGTCATAAAATGCAGCAATGGCTAACAGAACCCTAATAGACTTAATCTTGGCCATTGGTGAAAAGGTCTCATCATAATCAATTCCCGGAGTTTGAGAATAACCCTTTGCAACCAGTCGTGCCTTATAAGTGTGTACATTACCATCCATTTTGGTCTTCTTCTTGAAGATCCATTTGCACCCAACTATCTTACGATCAGGTACATTGTCAACCAAGTTCCAAACTTGATTGTCATACATGGACTGTATCTCGCTATCCATAGCCTCTTTCCATTTAGCAGCCTCAGGGCCTGCCATGGCTTCTGTGTAGCTGTTAGGCTCATCTAGATTTACCAGTGTGTTATCACTGATAAGTGTGTCACCTTCTGCAGTAATATGGAAACCATAATAATGCTCAGGTGCATTCCTAACTCTGGTGGAACGCCTCAGAGGTATAGATTCTTCAGTCGGCTCAACAGGAGTTTCCTCCTCAAGTTGAGGGCTAGGGTTTGAGGTTCCTTCATCACTTGACTCTTGAAGTTCCTCAAGGTCAATTTGCCTCCCACTATCTCCTTGACTCATGAATTCTCTCTATCAAAAGAATCCTCTTCTTGCTACAAAGACCACATTATCACTGGGTCTATAGAAGATGTAGCCAAAGGATTTCTGTGGATAGTCGATGAAAATACACCTTTCGCTTTGGGGTTCGAGCTTATCATAAGTCTCACGTCTCACGAAAGCCTCACAACCCCAAATCTTGATGTGGTCTGGATTGGGAACTTTTCCAGTCCACGTCTCGTGAGGTGTTTTGGCAACCTTCTTTGTAGGGACTAGATTAAGGATAAGGGTGGCAGTCTCTAAGGCATACCCCAAAATGAGATTGGTAGCGAAGCTCAACTCATCATGGAACGAACCATGTCCAACAAGGTCCGATTGCGCCTCTCAGCTACACCATTCAACTGTGGTGTCCTAGGAGGTGTCAATTGTGAGACAATCCCACATTCCTTAAGATAGTCAAGGAACTCAGTACTAAGATACTCACCACCACGATCGGATTGAAGCATCTTAATGTTCCTGCCCAACTGATTCTCCACTTCTTGCTTAAACTCTTTGAATTTCTCAAAGTTTTCTGACTTATGCTTGATTATGTAGACATATCCATATCTATTAAAATCATTAGTGAAAGTCACATAAAACCGATTAGCATCTCTTGTGGCGGTCCTGAAGGGTCCACACACATCCGTGTGTATGAGGTCTAACAAACCTTCACCCCTAGCACAAGTGCCAGTAAAAGGTGACTTTGTCATTTTACCAAGAAAACAAGATTCACAACTATCATCTGACTTTAGGTCAAATGACTCCAAGACTCCATCTTTTTGGAGTTGGCCTATGCGTTTCCTGCTTACATGTCCAATACGACAATGCAATAAAGATGCTTTGTCTAAGCTAGTGGAAGAGTCAATATACAATACATTATTTCCTAGATTATCTACAACGGATACAGTTTCATACACGCCATCACAAGGTAATGCTTTGAAATAATGAACATTATTAAAGAAAGCATCAATACTACTATTATTATTATCAAAATAGAAGGTAAAACCTTGTTTATACAATGCATGGAAGGAAATAACATTTCTTGCCATTTCTGGCGAATAATAACACTTATTCAAATCTAATGTAAACCCACTATTTAGCACTAAAGAATAAACTCCTATCTTGGTGACAGGTGCAGCTTTCCTGTTTCCCATGATCAAGTTTATCTTTCCCTGCTCCACATTCTCACTTCTTCTTAGTCCCTGCAAATCACAACATATGTGAATACCACAACCTGTGTCAAGGACCCAAGACTTAGAATGAGGTGAGTTATTAGAAAATATAGTGTATATACCTGCATGGTTGGGTTTTACTTTCCCATCCTTCACATCTTGCAGGTACTTCGGGTAGTTTCGCTTCCAGTGCGACTTTTCATGACAATAGAAGCATTCAGCCTCATTAGGGTTAGCAGAAGGAGTGACAAAACCTTTATTGGTTTTTCTTGAAGAGGAGCCTTCAAGGGTCTTACCCTTGGTACCCTTAGAAGGGTTCTTTCTCTTCTTCCCTTTGCCATGCCCGATTGCCAAGACATTGGCCACAGTTGGAGTAGGAGTAGGAGTAGTAACAACCGACTTACCCTTTAGACCACTTTCTACAGTCTTCAAGAGTCCCTGAAGTTTGCTGAGGGTGACTCCTTCCTTGTTCATGTGATATGTCATGCGGAATTGATCATAACACGATGGTAAGTAGTGCAAAATGATGTCTATTGCTAACTCCTCGGGGAAGTTCACATTCAGCTTCAGTAAACGGTCCAATACCTTTGCATTTTCGGCATGTGGCCCGTGATGGGTTCACCATCCTTCATTCGGGTTGTTATCATGGAGGAGATTATTTCATATCGCTCTTGACGAGCACTTTGATGGTAACGGTCCATCAAGTCCTGGTGCATCTCAAAAGGATAATAGTCCTCATAGAACTTTTGGAGCTCGGCTGTCATGGTGGCCATCATGATGCATGCTACTTTTGTAGCATCTCTTTCATGTACCTCATATTCAGCAAGCTCTTTAGGAGTTGTAGTTGGCTCAGGTACCTTTAGCTCCTTGTCGAGAACATATTCTTTGTTCTCATACCGAGTGACCATTCTGATGTTCATGATCCAATCAGTAAAGTTGGATCCATCAAAGATGACTCTCCCACAAAGATTCATGAGAGAGAAGGAGTTGGTGGGGTTAGAGCCAGAAGCATTGTTATTGGAAGACATCTGAAAAGAAGAGGAAATAGATTAGATTAGATTTAGGGATAGTCCTTAATAAAACACCCAAATGTAGTATTAAGGCTAGGATCCAACACAATATTTTATAACTTAGAAGAGGGATGCCGTAATCTAAGCTATAAGATATTTGAAGGTAGGTGAATGACGATTCACAAATTTCCACCATGAAAAACGAAATTTTTAATTAGGTTTTTAATTGGTTTAGAAACTCCTAGATTCTTTGAGATTCATTGAACTTTCTTCAATGGCATGTTTCAATCTTGAGTGTACCCTTCAAGTTTTGTGATTGGGATGTCGAGGATCACAAAACAAGGTGTGAAGTAACCATGCAAATTACTTGGTACCCTTAATGTATTACCCCTCAATCGATGTGTCGGTTAACCACACACGCTCCATCGATACTATGATAAACATTAAGCCACCCTTTACCTACCTTGTTAAGTTCAAGTTAGTGTGCTGGTTAACCACACATGCTCCACTAACGACTTAAACAAAGTGTAAAGTGTAATTTCATGGATTAGCACCTTATTCACATTTTCCTAAAATAACTAAGATTGGGAATTCAATAAAGTTTAGTTACTTTAGCATTATCATTATACTTTTAATGAGAATTTATAAGTCCTTGTCCTACCCGTTCGGCTAACGACCCTCCACCGATCAAGGAAGCAGTGGGTGAGAGTGGACACCCATTAAGTTGTCATTTTATAGGCAACAACCTTATACCCCCCTTATAGACCGGCTTCGTGAATGAGGCGTACTAGCGGTAAGACGACTTTGATCTTATACATACATACATATATATATATATATATATATATATATATATATATATATGTATGTATGTATATATATATATATATATGTATATATATATATATATATATATATATTATTAACTTATAATATTATAAGTATAAGGGTTGAATTTTATCTTTTAAAATTCTAAGGGTTGGAACTAAAGTTTTAATCATGACTTTACTTGTTCCAAAACTTGAGGGCAAGTTTTGTAAACTTTCAAAACTTTTCATTTCTTATAACTTATGAAGTTAATTGAGTATTAAAATGAAGACTATTCATTTTTCTAACTCTTGTGTTCTTTTAATGGTTTTAATTCAAGTGTGAGTCTTGGTTTTCTATAACTTGAGAACAAGTTATGGACTCTATTAAAACACATTATGATCAAGAATCAAACTACCAAGTAGGTTACATACAATTCCTATGATCATCTAATCTTCATAAGTTCAAGAACATGAATATGAACATTTCAAGAATCATAAATTACTTATAAATCTTGTAATTTTTTGATTATAGCCATTGTAAATGGATTAGCATAACCATTACACCATCTAAAACAAGTTTTATAACACCAAAACAGTTTAGGGTAATGTTTCTAGTCCATTTCCAGCAGCAAAAGTCGAAAATCTGCATTCTGAGGCTCCTACTCGTCGAGTGCACGAACCTACTCGGCGAGTAGGATGAAGATACACATGAACTCGGCGAGTCCCCCCATGGAATCGGCAAGTTCATCAGGCAGACAGCAAGATTTCTACTTTTTCCAATATTTTGCATCAAGTATCAAACAAACAAGCCTAGGCTCTGATACCACTAATGGGTTTTGAGCATTCTAACACTTCCTAAGTGTACATGCAACCCTAATAAACATTGGATTTATGTTTGTCTAAGATACATGCAAATAATTATTTTCCAAGGTTCTTATCCTATCTAGCATGGCATGGGGAACTTGAATCAAATAAAGCTAGTAGAATTACTTACCTTGTAGTTGTAGTTGATTGCTTGGAGTTTTAGAGCCTAGCACCAATAGTGTGAAGGCCTCAAATGGAAATCACAAATCACCACAAACTTTGGAACCTTGAGAGAATAGTCACAACTATCTTGAAATCGGCCCTCTTGCTTTACTTAACTCAACTAGTGTGATTTCAAGAACCAAGGCCTTCTTTATATAGTGTGGTGGATTAGGGTTACATCCATTTAAACCCTAATACCCACGTCTCTTCATTTTCATGAGATCCATGGGTTAAAGCTCCATGGAGTATCCATGGACTTTCCATGCAAGCCTAGCCCATTCCAAATAAGCATTAGCCCACACTATATAAATATAAGAGCCCATATTTAATTAGTAATACTTTTGATCTCTAAATTAATCCTAGATTACTTATAGATCAATACTAATTAAATAATATGATCTTATATTAATATATTTGAATTTATAATATATTAATAAATCATAACTAATACTATTCTCCAAAGATTATCCATAAATTGTTCGGGTGAAGTGGAACCCAAATTGACCATGCCGGGTCAGGTCAAGTACACACCAAATATAGTTATGGACTTAGACACTATATCCAACACGGTCTGCTTGAGCCTTCCGGCCTCATAAATCGTTGGACCCTTCGGTCCGGTCTATAAACTCCGCATAGCATAAATCACAAAGACATAATGCATAGCATGTCACATACAACAGGATAACATAATACTCAATGTAAGCACATAAGACCTTCCGGTCACACATAAATACCACTCAAGGTAAAGTATAGTGAGAAGACTTACCTCGCATGATATCAGATACCCTCTCGTGCTCGATAAACCGACCTAGCCTCCTCCTATCAAAATGATAACATCTCAAATAAATACTTTCTCTTGTCCTCATCTCTAAAGAATGGGTAGAAGACCATTCTTCCCTTCCCTGACCTCTCATGAATCAGCTTGACCAAAACCCCAAGGTCAACTGAAGTCAACTCTAGTCAACGGTCAAACTTTTACCAGACTCGTTGAGTGCACTCAGGTGACTCGGCGAGTCCATGCGTGTTCTCATAATCCTCCTAAGGCCTCACTCGACTCGTCGAGTTATCCTTTCACTCGATGGGTCACCACTAGACACGAATCGCGGGGCAACCCGACTAGACTCGTCGAGTCCTCTTATGGACTCGGCGAGTTTCCTCCATGGCAACACTCAAACTATCTTCTGATGTCAGATCTGCTTCTCTAACTTGTAGCTCTAACCTTCTAATACTCAATAATTGCGTAAAGGTCCAATCTTTAAGCTCACGCACCACTCATAGGGTCTTATTTGATGAAATAGTTTCTAAAATGGCAACCTAGGTTCACAACTCGAATGGAACAAAATAAAGTTGAACGAGTGAGACTCCCTAGACCTCTCAAGGTTCAGCTCTGAGGTTTCCCATTTCAGATCATGTCTCACTTAGCTCATAATCACAAAAGAAGGAGAGTTAAACCCTAACACTCCCAAGATCTTGAGGTATAACCAAAAATAGGTGAAAAGGATGCAAGACCATACCTCTAACAACAGTCCCAAGCGAAGAAATGTTAGACCATCAACCCCATCTCGTTCCTTTCTTGAATCATGCTCTTTCCCTTCCATAAACCCCCCAAATTACTTGATTTCATCATAAGAACTCTCCCATGGCTCCAATGGCAATTTAGGGTTTCTCACAGAATATATGGGGTGCATCTAAGGTCATAAGTTCCTTTAAATAGGCTCCAACCCCAGAACTTAGGGTTTTCTCTGCCCATTACCTACTCGGTGAGTCCATACTTGGACTCGTCGAGTCCGCTCATTAAATCCATGTGACCAACTCGACGTAACTCGGCGAGTCAGACTTTCGACTTGTTGAGTCCCTCCTTTATCCTTAAAATTGAAACACGAACTATCATACCCGAAATCCCGGATGTTACATGTTTTATTTACAGGAATTGGTTTTATAAAGTAATGTTACCTTCTCTCTGTTTTATAATGGGAAATCTCCAGAAAAGTCCTAAAATTTTAGTCTAATTTATGAAAAAGTCCCGAACTATTTTTTGTTTACAGAAAAGCACAGAATACCGGCTAAAACATCGAAAAAACCCTTTTTGGCCGGTTTCGTAGATTTAGCCGGTATTCTGTCATTTTTCGTTAGTTTGCTCAAAATATTAGGACTTTTTTGAAAATTACCCGATAAACAAAATATTGGGACTTTTTTGAAAATTACTATGGAATTAATCGATATTATTATTAACAAATCATTTATAAACATAATTTTTTTTTTATTATAAACAAAGGAAATACATTTGTTGCTAATTTCTAGGAATAGAATGGTCGACTATGTACTTTTCTATTGTTTGTTGACCCTTTCAAAGTCTCTATGTTCTTCCTATGTATAGTTGTGGGTTTCATAGTGAGAAGTACTTTGTTAGGCATGACCAATACAAGAGTTGATAATATTTATTAATACACAATCAATAAGTGTCTACTTGCTATTAGGCATGATGCTATATGATCATGTATTATAAGAAAATATCATTACACGAACATATAGATCTTTCATTATGTTCTTTAACCTAACTATCATCTAACCTCCAAACATTATCCAGTAACAACCATAAAATTACACACATCTATCGAGAGCGAAAAGTAAACATTGAATGACAATTTAAATAGATAATAACCCTTCACTTGTTTCCATATAAATTATCATTCACGGTTTACTTTTCACATTTTATAGATGTGTGTTAGCCGATGGTTGTTAACATGTAAGGTATGAATGTTGGTTGCTAGTTAGGTTAAACAACATAATAGGAACACCAACATTAGATAAATGCTAACTAAGTTCAACTACCACCTAACAATGCATAGGAAGAACGTAGAGAGTTTGAGTGGTCAGGAAGCAATATAATACTTAGACCACAAATTTATTCCTAGAAATTAGCAACAAATGTATTTTCTTTTTTTATAATAAAAATATTTTTTATGTTTATAAATGATTTGTTAATAATAGTATCCGTTAATTTCATGGTAATTTTCAAAATAAATCACAATATTTTGGTTATTATGTAATTTTTGGAAAAGTCCCAAAATTTTGAGCAAACTAAGAAAAAGGACAAAATATCGGCAAAATTTGCGAAAACGGTCGAAAAGAGTTTTTTCGCAGTTTTAACCGGTATTCTGTGATTTTCTATAAATAAAATTTAGTTTGGAACTTTTTGATAAATTAGATTAAAATTTTAAGACTTTTCTGGAGATTTCCTTTTTATAATGTATTTAAATCTATTTCTTTTATTTCTTGACTGGAATTTTTATATTAGCCCTTCAACTTTCATAATTTTTATTTGTTTTTGAAATAAATTATGAATATTTTTTATGCTAGTTGATGGTTTATAATGATTAAAACGATGTAATTAGTTTTTTAATTGGACAATATTTAGGTTATCGGGTTTAATTGAAAATGGGGTCTAGCTTATTAAGGGGGTGTTTGGATAAATAGTTTTTAGCTTATTAGCTTATTGGTTATTTTGTTTATTGCGGTGGGAATAAACATTTTTTTAAAATGTGTTTGGATTAGCTTATTGTGGTGCGAATAAGCAATAAACAATAAGCATCTTAAGTGTTTAGCAAACAAGACAACTTATATGAGTAAAATGACCAATAAACAATAAGCAATAAGCATTTCCCCATTGCTTATTAAAATCAGTTTATTTAGCTTATTCCAACCGCAATAAGCTAATTTTTAAAGACTTCTATCCAAACACTTAAATTTGCTTATTGCGGTAGGATTAAACAATAAACAATAAGCAGCCTATTTTTTTCCTATCCAAACACCCCTTAAATTCATGAGTTTGTATGTTTGTAAAACGTCATATTTCAGTAGTATAAACTAGGTAAACATATAAAACTACAAATAGAAAAGGGAGATAAAAAAAATGTCATGTCTATTATACGTCTGAGTGAGACAAATTCTTATCGCTATATGGATAAAAATGAGAATGTATCAGTGATATATTTGGATTTGAATCGAATAATGGTCTCTTTTGCAACACGTGAGGTATACAAACCTTAATTGACATTAAACAAAAACGAAACTGCATTTATCCACCAAAGCAATCCTGTTACGTAAATTAAGTATGTTAAAAAAAACTATAAACATTTACGTTTTCACTGAAAATTAAATAATGAGCATATGTATCAATGTCTTGTAATTTTTTTTGTTTTTGACAAATTACTTTTATTTTTGTTAATTTTAAACAAGGTTGCAGAAATTGGGATTAATCAGCGATTAATCGTGGATTAATCGTTTGGCGTTCCCCAACCGTCGAGGATTACGGTATTAATCGGAAATTTAGGATTAATGTGGTTTAGCAGGACTAATCGGTCTTGGCGGGATTAATAGGTCAACAAAAATCAAAAAAATTAAAAAACTTTAAAAATAATTCAAAAAATCAACTTTTTTTTTACTCCAAAATTTTTAAATTTTCAAAATTTCAATATTATACCAAAATGTTCATATTTTTGTATTTTCAAATTTTCAAATTACAAAATTTCTTATTTTCTAATTTTTTAGTAATTGTTTTTCTTAAGATATATAAATATTTGATTAATTTTAATATTTTATTAATAATCAATGGTCCCCGATTAATCTACGATTAATCCCTGCCATGACTGATTAGTCCCTTAACACCAGTTGACCGTCGAGCTACCGTCTAACGACTTTTACAACCTTGATTTTAAATCATAGTTGATGACCAAAAAAAGAGTTAATATTATAAAAGCCCTAAATTTCTAACGCGTAATTGGAAAAAGCCCTGATATTTTTTTTATTGTTGCTGTAGCCACAACTTTCTCGCTGAATTATCACTCTAGCCTACTTAACGAGTTTTATGGTTAAGTTGGTTAACTTTTTTGCAAAATCAGTCCTAAAAAGTTCAAATTTAGTCCCTGAGGTTTGAAAAAAATTACACCACATGGTTTTTTAACTTTATTTTTTGTTTTTTGTATACTTTATTTATTTTCGGTTTTTTTTATAAATATATGTACATTTTTTTTATATGTATATTTTACTTATTTTCCTTTTTTAACTTTATTTTTCAACAATTTTTTTAAAACCTTTTTACCTTTTGTTTTCTATTTTTTAGTGTATATATAGAGTATATTAGAGTTTTTTTTAGGTTTTTTTCATATTTCTTTTCATATTCTATTTTATTTTTTTAATCTTTTTATTTTTTTATTTTTTTGTCTTATTTTTTTTCCAATTATTTGTTTTTTTTTTGTAAATTTATCTTTTATTGACATTATTCAAAAAAATATAAAATGTATTAATATATTAGAGTATATAAGTATATTATAATTTTGATAATTTATAGTTTTTGTAATTGTTTTTTTATTTTTATTCAAGTAAATAAAGTAATGTTTATATTTGTAATTTCGGTCCAACTTATTTTCTTTTTTTTCTTTAGTGCTATTATATTTATGTTACGAAAAAATGAAAATTAAAAAAAAAAAGTTTGTTTACTAAGAGTTAGTGTTTCAATGTGTTATATAACTTGCAAATTAAATCATAGTTCTATATGTGATATCAATAGATTAAATTCAAGATAATATTTTTCAATTTGATAATAGACTAAATAAACAAAAAAAAATAATAATAGTCGATCTTTATAAAAAAAAAAAAACTTGTTATAGTAATTTATATTGAATTCAAGTTCGTTTACTTGAATCAAAGTAAATAAAAACATTAGAAAAACCATAAATAAGTAAAATAGAAAAAAAAAATAGAAAACAAAATTGTAATATGAAAAAACCTTAGAAAAAATATTAGAAAAACCATAAATAACAAAAAATAGAAAAAAAAAATAAAAAAATAAAAAGGTGAAAAAAATAAAATATAATACGAAAAGAAATATGAAAAAACCTTAAAAAAAACTCTAATATACTCTATATATACACCAAAAAATAGAAAACAAAAGGTAAAAATGTTAAAAAAAAATTGTTGAAAAATAATGTTAAAAAATGAAAATAAATAAAGTATATATATAAAAAGAAAATAAAAAATGTACATATATTTATAAAAAAAACCGAAAATAAATAATGTATACAAAAAACGAAAAATAAAGTTAAAAACCAATGTGGTGTAATTTTTTTCAAACCTCATACACTAAATTTGAACTTTTTAGGACTAATTTTGCAAAAAAAAAAATAACCAACTTAACCATAGAACTCGTTAAGTGGGCTAGAGTGATAATTCTGCCAAAAAGTTGTGGCCACATCAAGAATAAAAAAAATATTAGGGCTTTTTCCAATTACAGATTAAAAATTTAGGACTTTTTAATATTAACCCCCAAAAAAATAAGAATTAAAAAAATAAAAAAATAAAAAAAATAAAAACTTAGAAAGCGATACCTAAAAAAAATCAATGATACTTTCGGATTTGGTTTTGATTTTAATAAAAAAAATTAAATTGAATTGAAGAATGTTCACTCCTAATCATCCATCCCATATACATACTCAAACTATAAGTTTGGACGTTGTCCTTTCACATCTAACCAAATGAATTGGTTTGTTGTACCATATTAACATGATAACATGATACAACTGCTCACTATTTTCTTGATCAAGTAGCTACACTGAATGAGACATCTTCCTTTCAAGAGGTCTTTGGCCTAGTGATCTTGTTATAAGAGGCTGACGTTGAAGTCCTATATGAAATATTTATAGAATTCATAAGTAGTTTGCAATGTCTGTGGGCTTCGGTTAAAGAAAAGAAGCTACATTTGGAACTTATCTTACTTGTTCGCCATGGAAGGAACCTAATCTTACACCAAAGCAAACACGTGAGGATTACAAAAAACAGAATAAAGACAACTTTGAAGAGAACATAAAGTTTTTTTTTTTTTTTTTACTCTATAAAAACAGCTAATCTTACACATACCCATATGCAGTTAAACCTCATTCACTCTTCCTTAATCCCCTTTATTCACATTCTATCTTTTTCCCCCTTATCACGTTCTAAGATCTCTCCACCACCGCCTATAAAAATTCACCATATTTCTTTTCAAAATCCACCATATTCTATCTTTTAGGCCTTCAAAAAAAATGGCAATGAAAGGTCAAAACACCAGTCAATACACACTCCCTTTAGTTTGTTTCTTAATCATACTTATGGATGTTATAGCTGGAATCCTCGGCATTCAAGCCGAGGTAGCTCAAAACCAGGTCTGTTTTTAATACTATTTCTTTTTTACTTAACTGACTTAACGTAGACACAATTTAATTCTCTAAGCTATATGTGGATATTTTTTTAAAAGTCATAAAATGATCTTTCTCCACTTATTCCAAACTTATAAATTTTCGCCACAAATATATCATATTTTTCTCAAAACGGTGGCATTTTGACAAAATTCACCAACATAAATTGGCCATATTTTTTGTGTAGGTGCAAAGTTTAAGGGTGTGGATCGTTGAATGTCGAGATCCAAGTAACAAAGCTTTTAAGTTAGGTTTTGCAGCAGCGGTGCTTTTAGCATTTGCTCATGCCATTGCAAACATTCTTGGTGGTTGTCATTGTGTTCGATCTCGAGAAGAGCTAGACAATGTCTCGTATAACAAGCGGTTGGCTTTCGGGTCCCTCGTTTTCTTATGGTACCCATCTTCTCTTTCTAAGGTTTATGCTGATATCTTTACAGAAACAAACAATAGTTTTAATCTTGATAGACTGTATGAGAGTTTAGATTCCAATATGGATAATATGTTTGATAGTTTTAGTCTTGACAAACTATATGAGAGTTTAGATTCCAATATGGATAATATATTCGATAGTTTTAGTCTTGACAGACTGTATGAGAGTTTAGATTCTAAAATCATGCTCAATATGAGTCTTGGGCCCTTGGGCCCTTTTTCCACACACTATATACCAAATTAAACTGCATGATACTTTTTGGGGTTGGAAGGTGTAGGTGGTGGATGATTGTTGGAAATATATTTTTTTAGCAGAAAAGCTAAATGAAAAAATAATAATAAAATCAAAAACATTTTTTTATTATAGCATCCTACTTTTATTTTAGTCTATTATAACATTGTATATTCAATTATTTTTTATTTTAACATTATAGAATCCAACTTTTACTTTACTCAATTACAACCTTATGCATTCAATTAATCTCTAATCAATGCATCGTACTTTAAGAAATCTAGTCATTCACAACATTGTACTTGCAAATTTTTTATTAAGGTATATCACTTCAAAAAATTGGTTTAGAAATCTAGTCATTCACAACATTGGACTTCAAAAAACCTAACCAATTACAACAATTTACTTTTTTTTTCTTATTAGGATATTATACATATAAAAAGCTACCCAATTATAACATTTAAAATTGCAACACTTCTATAATTTTTAGACATTTTGGAAGTTCACTTTTTGTAAAACCCAACATAAGGAACATGTACCTAATGGATTAAAATTTGTACCAGGATTACACTAGTCGCTGGATTTATCATGCTAACAGCAGGAGTTATGGCGAATTCAAGTTCAAGAAAATCATGTGGAATTTCACACCATCGTTATCTCTCCATTGGTGGCATTGCGTGTATCATCCACGCCATGTTTGCAGTGTGTTATTACATTTCTGCCACCACCGTTGAAAGAGAAGAAAAAAAGTTGAATCCACCTAGTGTTATGCACCCCCCACCACAACAAACACCTGTTTAATTTTTTAACTTTCGGCACCATTTGTTACAAACGGTACTGTGTTTGTGTCTGTACTGAGTTACAAATTGTACTGTGTTTGTTATGCAGTGAGACTGACTGTAGTTTTATAGTCACATCTAAAAAGGTGTGACAAGATACAAGGTGTCGGTTTTTTTTTCTTTTATATTTTTTTGAGGTTCTATTCTTGTATGACTTAGTTTGGTGCTATATCTTATATTTCTTGATCTTAATATAGTTTTTTCAACCGTTTAAAGAAAGTTATTTCTCGATCTACTTTCAAGTATAAAATGCAAAACCTTGATTTAATTATCTGCTATAATGACATAAAAGCCCTTACGTTTGACAGAAATATACAAATTCACCGTTTTGGAGATTTTAGGTTCACTAAAACCGGATGTTTGCAACTTTTTTTTTTCAATTTTACCCTTTTTGCAGATTTACCTGGTAAAACCGAAATTTTTTGTCAAACTTAACGGCTTTAATGAACCAGAAAGTCAAACTTAAGACATTTATGAACCACAATACACAAAAGAACAAAATTTTAAATTTAAAAAAAAAAAGTATCTTTTAGGTTTCCTAATCCAAAAATCATATATATATATATATATATATATATATATATATATATATATATATATATATATATATATATAGAATAAATAAATAAATAAATAAAACATGTATCTTTAGGTTTCCTAATCCAATTTACCAAACATGATCTATTTTAAAAAGGAGAGCGGTTTTATTAAACATTTTTACAGTCAAATGATCAAATTAGATATAAAAATAAAAAATCCATGTCAACTAATGTTATATTTTCAAAAAAGCTAGCATACTTAGCAGTATTCTATAAAAAAGAAGTTACCACATACAGAGATTATACATATTTTTTGCATATTCATCAATGAAACATTATCAATTTATCATACAACTCAAGTTCATGTTACTAACCTAACTTCTTCTAGACACTTAACATAAATACTTCATAAATAACACTTCTCATAATCATAACTTACCTTACATGCTTAACTAGCACAAGATTTCTTCATCGCATTCAACACAAGCTCTCCCTGTTCTTTCATAAGCTCCAATTTTCTCAAATAATTCTTCAGTTCTTGCACCTTCAAATCATTCCATTTCTCTTCCAATTCCACTTTCTTCTGACCTGAAAGCAACTCTAATCCCCTATTCATAATATCCTCATCTGTGATCGGAATCTTGATTCCACCCCTTGAAAGCACCACTTTTTTGCCAGATTCATGGCCTCCATTAGAAACCACATGATTAGAGTTCGCTTTCAGCTTCTGATCTGGTTTTGGCTTAGGGTTAACTTTCTTGGTGTTACAACCAACAATGGCTGCGTTTTTTATACTATTTCTATCCCATAGCTTCTCTGATAACTCATACATTTTCTTCTCATGGGGATTGGACAATGACCTAACTTTCCCATTCTGCTCAATTTTACCTACATTGTTCATGAATTTCGCCTTCAACCTTTTAACTTTAGCTGTCATTTGCCCATTGTTCACATCGACATTCAGTGAATTCTTCACGAATTCATGGAAATCATTAACATCCGCAATTGGGTCTTTCCCCTTTGTCTCAACGTAACTAATCATACCTTTTATTAACACAATTTCATCCTCTTCGCTCCATAGCCTCTGAAATAACGGCTTCTTTTCTGCAGCATTCTCAGGACCCGATGGCGCCGGTGCTACCACCTCCTTCTTCGTGATCTTCGTTTCCGTATCTTCATCTTCAACCTCCGCAGCCTTCCGTTTCCCGTTTACTGGTTTCGGAGGAGGGGGAGAATTGCGTGAAATAGGGTTTTTGGGTTTGGGTTTTTTGCTCGGTTCATCATCCATGGGCTTTGAAGCTAAAGGTTTAATATTTGGATCGGCTTTTTCGAACTTCTTTCGAGGTGAATCAGCGTCGGATTCGGATTCTTCGGAGGATAATTGTGGAGTCGCTTGGGTTTTTCTGGAAAACGGCTGAGGTGGTGGTGTCATATCGGATTCCAATTCCGACTCGGAAACTCCGGTTGACACTTCTTCATCATCAGACGATGAATTGTTCATCTCTAGTTTCGATTGCGCCATGATCCGCCGAGAGATGAAGATCCTCCGATAAACCTAGGTCTTCGGCAATTGTGGTCTATGTAGTGGAGAATTTGGGGGTGATGCTCTAATTAGGGTGCGCAACAACGGTAACAATATGTCAATATCTACGTCTTTTCAAAACTACAAGAACGGACCTTAGCTATTTTCAACATTCACTTTTAACCTTTTAACAAAATATTATTGCACCAACTAATGTTTTATGTTTATCAACTCTATCAAATATTTATTTTTGAAAAGAATATGACAAATTTGTTGATGATTTGTCAAAAAAAAAAAAAAAATACACGCATATTTACCTAGCATTTGAAAATAGCCACACATTTCCATCTAGGCTTTGACATTTTTCTATAGTAATATGTTTTTGCTATAGTTCTAAATAAAGTTAGGTTTCACTTAGCAACAAGGTAAAACTTCAAATTTTTACAAGTTGTGGGGACCTAAGTCGTTTGTACGGTGAGACTTTAATGAGAAAATATTATATATAATTAATAGAGTTAAATATTTTTTTTAATATATATATATATATATATTTGAATTAAGTTGACATTTTGTTTAAGTTTAAAGTTAATTACAAGTCATGAAGCCATAGTGAAGCTATGACGAGATTTTTAAAACATTGGTTGCTATTCATGATTTTCCGCAAAATAGGCTATAATTTTTCTTATATAAAATAGACAATATTTTTCTTATATTTCAATATAAACACACATTTCCATATAACCTGCAACTCGTTAGGCGTCTATAATAACATAACATGTTGTAACATCCCGAGAATTCACAGGTATTCCCAAACCCTCTTCTATCTTTACCTTTTCATTATATATATATATATATATATATATATATATATATATATATATATATAATTTTGACTGACATATTTATCTCAAATTTATTTAATCTTGGTTTAATATTCTCTAAGAAATTTATAAGTTTTAATAAATATGATTCAGAGACAAGACTAGTGATAGGTTGGATTAGCGTAAAACGTACGAATAATGACGTAAGTCACAGTACTTGACCACAATCATCGTCGGGACGTTCCCCTTTGTTCATCATTATTAAAACAAGTAAGTTTTCTTATAGAATTTTAAAGCAAAATTAATTAAATATGAGTAAATTTTCAGACATACTATCCAAAAAATATATTACTCATAAAAATATCAACAACGAACAAAATTATGATGACAATCAAATAAATTCTATTGAAGAAACCGTTACTAACATAGAACAAAGTTTGAATAATTGGACAATACCTAAAACTAATGTTAATAGAATATATATAAAATATGAACTTTTGATTATTTTCAAAGTTACTCTATTAAAATGACAGAACAAACTTTGTCCATTGGTCAAAACCAACAAAATTTACATTTATTATCATCACGATCTATTCTAGATCATAGAATTAAATATAAATTTTTACATGTCGGTTTAGTCCAGATTGCTATCAAACCTCTATTTAGACTTGGAATAGATGCCACTGTTCTCCTTATTTTAAGAGACAAGAGATATAAAGATTTTCAAAATTCTATTTTAGCTATGACTGACACAAATATTCGTAATGGACCCATTTATTTCAATTGTTATCAAAAATTTTCTGTAGGACTATTTGATAAAAATATTCTAGACACTTTAGTATTAACTACAGAAAAAAAAATTAGAATTTAAAGATGATACAAAACCTTTAACTATAATTTATCGCGTTTGTTACAAAATTATGACAACTACACTTTAACCGAAACTCGTTTATCAAGTCCTAGAAATGAAACAATTATTTTTGAAACAAATACTAACTATACCAAAGTCCATACACCAAAAAGATTAAAATGATCTGATATAACTTAATAATGTAATTGGAACTTACAAAATGTTATCGATCCAAAATCTTTAGATTCTTCAAAACAGATCTCAAATATTATTGAATATAATGATGGTTTAGTAGATATAAAATTTTCTTCCTTAAATATTTCGTCATCCAGATTCTCAACTTCGTTTACCCCAGAAACAAGCTCTTCAAAGTCTTCATTTCCAAAGTCAAGATCTTTAAAATTAAAAATTGTTGACTATACTAATTCTATTCCCAAACCTTTATATCAAGATAATCAAAAAAGTGAAAATAGTCTTCTTAGTCCTACTAAATTGGATTTTATTGATGAACTTCAAACTTTTAAACAACAGATATGAGCTCTAAAGTACAAATTAATTGTTCAAAAAATAATAAGCTTTATGCTAATATGTTAAAAAGACATTGGAAAATAAATTTTAATATATGCAAAACCATTCAATATTACGAAGAAATTAGAACTCAAAAAAATAATAATTTATACAAAATATCTCCATATACTAATAAGCATAATAAACAAATACAAAAAATTTCTAGACTAACAATAGGAATTAAAAAATACCAGAAATCACGAAGTTATAATTTAAAGTCAATAAAATATATTTCGTAAATCCTAACAAGAAAAACATGTTAAAATGAATTTCTCAAATTTGGAATATCAAGTTACTTTTGATTACTTAAAAGATAATGAATATTATAAAGATTACAATAATAAAAAAAAGAGCTTGACACGAAGAAAATATTTCATACTACTTAAGATTTTTTTATTTTTTTGGAAAGGGAACTTCCCTAATGAGGGTTTCTGGGCCAACTTTCGCGCACCGACTAATCCCCCGCTGCAAACATGAGGCTTTGCCTCATGTCCTGGAGTCACTGCAGGCGAACCTCCATGGCCACAAGGGCTTAGTAATGCCAGGATTTGAACATGGGTCAATAGGTTATCCACTATATCTTCCAGGCCTTTGGGAAGATTATGTTTTATTAAATAAAATTCATTCTCCTTTTTTCAATGGTTTAAATTAATTTATGACCCTAAACATAAAATAAATTAACCATTTAAAAATGATTCTATCACTCCTATTTTAGAGAAAAATATAAAGATATTATTTCTAATAAAGAAATTGTTGCTAACTTTCCACCAAAAGGAGAAATTATTATTAACGAAATGTTTATTGCAACTCCTTTAGTTCAAACCCCGAATCAATTAACCACTGAAAAGGATCTTCAAAAAATTATTTACCAAAATAATTATGCAAACGAAACTTTATCTAGTTTTACCCAACATTTAGTTAAAGTTGAAGAAAAATTTTTCAAAGATAAAAATATTAATAAGCAAGATTGTAACACCGTGAATTTCAAAATAACCTTTCGCAAAATATAAAACATTTTTCATTTAATTTTCATAAAACATCAAGTTTAAATCTCCAATTTACATCATACAAAATCCCAAGATCACATATAAAAATCCCATGCGTGTGTACAGATCAAGCCGGCGCCTTCCCACGATCATCACTAGTACCTGAAACAAACAACACTAACACTGTAAGCACAAAGCTTAGTGAGTTCCCCAAAATACCACATATAACACATATTAGCCACTCGAGGCTATAACTCTGTGGGTCCGTGCACCCAAACTCTGTGAACCCTCAGGTTCTAACTCTGGGAACCTTCCGGTTCCAACTCTATAAGCATGCACAGCATAAATCACATAGACATCATGCAGTACAACACATAGTATACACATAACATACACATACTCTATCACATAACTCTGATTACCTACTCAAGGTAAAGTATAGTGAGAAGACTCACCTCGTATATCTCAATAACTCGCGAATCCTGGAAATCACTTGTGCCCGATCCTCCGAGCTATAATCCTCCTCAAGAAGCCTCCTCTGATGAAATGGAAGTAGATCCAAGCTCCCCAACTCTTCTAGCTTGATTTTCCTCTTCCCTTCTTGCAAAAACACACAAATTTGGTGAACAATGGCATCTTATCTCACTCACAAAAACCCTCAGCTGCTTTGGTGCCCTCAAGATCAAGGTAGCCGCAATGAAGGGCCATAAGGTCCTTTAAATAGGGCTTAGGACCGGGAAATTAGGGTTTCATTAAACAGTGAGGACTCGCTGAGTCCATTCCTTGGACTCGCCGAGTCCAGGCGCGAACCCGCGTCCTGAACCGCGATCCTACTCGGCGAGTTTGAGCTCCAACTCGCCGAGTCCCCTCACAAAACCCCAAAATAATATGCATAAAAGATATCTGGAAATCCGGGCTGTTACAATTCTCCCCCACTGGAACTAGACTTCGCCCTCGAAGTCTCGCTCTGCAAATAGCTCCGGATGCTGCTCACGCATCTCACGCTCCGGCTCCCAGGTCATCTCTGATCCCTTTCGATGTTGCCACTGAACCAACACCAGGGGTACCTCCTTGTTCCTCAAAACCTTGATCTTCCGATCTCTGATGGCCACTGGTCTCTCGGCATAATTCAGGCTCGCATCCACCTGAATATCCTCTAATCGAACCACTGCCGACTCGTTGGCTATACACTTCCTCAGCTGCGACACATGAAAAGTGTCGTGAATCTGCCCCAACTCTGCTGGAAAATCCAAACGATAGGCTACCCGTCCTACCCTCGCGATCACATGGAAATGACCAATATATCAGGGCCCCAACTTGCCCCTCTTCCTGAATCGAATCACTCCTTTCCAAGGAGAGACCTTCAGGAGTACAAGGTCGCCAACCTGAAACTCAAGCTCGGACCGGCGTCTGTCTACATAACTCTTCTGTCGGCTCTGAGCGGTCAACAACCTCTGTCTGACCTGCTGAATCTGCTCTGTCGTCCGAAGCACGATCTCTGTACTGCCCATCACCCTCTGACCAACCTCTCCCCAACAAATGGGGATCCGACACCTCCTCCCATACAACAGCTCAAAGGGTGGCATACCAATGCTCGAATGATGGCTGTTGTTGTAGGAAAACTCTGCTAAGGGCAAATATGCATCCCAGCTACCCCCGAAATCCAACACGCATGCTCGGAGCATGTCCTCGAGCGTCTGAATCGTCCGCTCACTCTGACCGTCTATCTGGGAATAATATGCGGTACTAAAATGCAGTCTAGTACCCAACTCCTCATGAAACTTCTTCCAGAATCTGGAAGTGAAGCGCACATCATGGTCTGAAACAATCGAGATCGGCACCCCATGCCGAGATACCACTTCCTTCACATACACCTCCACCAATTTCTCTGCTGAAGAACTCTCACTGATGGCAAGGAAGTGAGCGCTCTTCGTCAATCTGTCCACAATCACCCAAATTGCATCAACTCCCCTGGCAGTCCTTGGCAATTTGGTGATGAAATCCATAGTGATCTGTTCTCACTTCCATTCGGGAACCTCCAATGGCTGCAACTTACCATGCGGCCTCTGGTGCTCGACCTTAACCCTACGGCAGGTCAAGCACCTCTCAACAAACCATGCAACATCCCTCTTCATATAGGGCCACCAATACTCTTTTCTCATATCCAAATACATCTTAGTGGCTCTTAGATGGATCGAAAATTTCGACCGATGGGCCTCCTCCATCAAAATGGTACGCATTCCTCCCACAAACGGCACCCAGATACGCCCCAGAAATGTCATAAGCCCCCGACCATCGGTAACGAACTCTGAAACCAAACCAACAACCCGTTCCCTCTTCTGCATCTCGGGTTGCACAGCCTCGGCCTGCGCCTCACGAATGGCGTCCAACACTGGAGCTATCACGGTCAATCTCAAACATACATCCCGCAGCAGGGTACTCTCCGCCCTGCGGTTCAATGCATCGGCTACCACATTAACCTTGCCTGGGTGGTACAGGATCTCACAACCATAATCCTTGACCACATCCAACCACCTTCTCTGACGCATATTTAGGTTGGGCTGATCCATCAAATACTTCAAACTCTTATGGTCCGTGTATATCGTACACCGAACCCCATACAAGTAGTGACGCCAAATCTTGAGGGCGAACACCACTGCCCCCAACTCTAAATAATGGGTGGGATATCTCATCTCATGAGGCTTCAACTGCCGCGATGCATATTCTATCACATGCCCTCTCTGCGTCAGCACCACTCCCAACCCCAAGATCGATGCATCACAGTATACCACAAAGTCCTCCATCCCTTCCGGGAGAACTAACACCGGGGCTTCGCACAACCTTTGGCGAAGTGTCTCAAAGGAGGCCTGCTGCTCGGGGCCCCAAGAAAAAGCAACACCTTTCCGGGTCAATCTGGTGAGTGGCACTGCGATCTTAGAGAAATCCCTGATAAACCTCCGATAATACCCTGCCAACCCTAGGAAACTCCTGATCTCGGAGAGTGACTTCGGCACCTCCGAACTCATCACCGCCTCAACCTTGCCCGGATCGACCAATATCCCTTCCTGGTTAACGAGATGTCCTAAAAACTGGACCTCCCGCAACCAGAAATCACACTTGGAGAATTTGGAATAAAGCCTCTCCAATCTCAGAACTCCGAGAACCTCTCTCAGATGCTCCTCATGCTGCTCTCTAGATCTCGAATACACCAAAATGTCGTTGATAAACACAATCACTGACCGATCCAGCATCGGCCTACACACTCGGTTCATGAGATCCATGAACACTGCCGGGGCATTGGTGAGCCCAAAAGGCATCACCACAAACTCATAATGCCCATAACGCGTCCTGAACGCTATCTTCTAGACGTCCTCATCTCGCACCCTCACCTGATGATATCCAGACCTCAAATCGATCTTGGAGAACCAAGATGCTCCCTGCAACTGATCGAACAAATCGTCGATCCTCGGTAACGGGTAACGGTTCTTGACCGTCAGCTTGTTCAACTCCCGGTAATCAATGCACATCCGGTGTGAACCATCCTTCTTCTTCACGAACAGGATAGGCGCTCTCCACGGTGAGCTGCTCGGTCGAATAAACCCCTTCCCCAGCAGCTCCTGAAGCTGTGAGGATAACTCTTGCATCTCTGGAGGTGCAAGGCGATAAGGCACCTTAGCGATAGGCGCGGCCCCCGGAACCAAATCGATACTGAACTCCACTTGCCTCACAGGAGGCACACCCGACAACTCCTCGGGAAATACATCCGGGAACTCACGCACCACCAGAACCTCCTCAACTGAACTCGGCCTCTTGGAACCCACCCGCGTATCCATCACATACGCCACAAAACCCTTACAGTCCTGTTGTAGACACTGCCTCGCCTTAGCGGCCGAACAAAACGCTGATCCTGAACATGTACCCTCGCCGTACACCGAAAGAACTCCCCCACTAGGGTCTCGTATGGTCACCAGCTGACGCTCGCAGTCGATAACCGCACCGAATCTGCTCAACCAGTCCATGCCCACAATGACATAGACATCACCCATCACAATAGGAACCAGATCAATCGGGAACTCAACACCGAAAATCTCAACTACGCAACCTCGGAGAACCTCCGTGGCATATATCACCCTCTCATCAGCTATCGAAACTCTCAGAGGCCGACTCAACGCCTCACGACTAACACTGATATGCTGACTAAAAGCCAAAGACACAAAAGACCGACTCGCACCCGAGTCAAATAACACCAAGGCAGGTACAGAATTCACAAGAAAAGTACCTACGCATAACATAACATAAGCATAATATCTCAACATCAAAATAAATACATGAAAGAATACATACCAACCACGACATCGGGCGCTGCGCGGACCTCCTCCGCGGTCAGCTGAAAGGCTCTCCCTCGTGCCCTCGGCGCCTCGGCCTTCACTGGCCGACTCTCTGTAGCTCTAATGGCGGCAGGGGCGGATCCCTGAGGTGCTCCCTGAGCTGATCCCCGCAACTGCGGACACTCCGCCTTCCGGTGTCCAGTCTGGTTGCAGTGAAAACACATTGCAAACCCCTTGGGGCAGTCCTTGGCCATATGCCCCTCCTTGCCACACTTGTAGCAAGATCCCGCTCTGCAGACTCCATCATGACCCTTGCCACACTTCCCACAAGTACGGCCCTTCTGGCTCCCTGGTTTGGGATCAGCGGGCTTGGCCCGCTTGGCTGCTGGCTGAGACTGTGCCGGTCGCCGATCCCTCCCCTGAGACTCTGCCTCCTCCCTGGCTTGAGTCTCTAGCTCAATCTCCCTCTTCCGGGCATTTTCCTGAAGCTCAGCAAATGTCCGGTATGAGGAGTTCACCGCGAACTCCCGAATGTCTCGCCTCAAAATGCTCAAATACCAGCTCATACGTGCCTGCTCGGTGGACACGTGCTCAGGACAGAGCATCGCCCTCTCATGGAACATCCTGGTAATCGTTGTAACTGACTCAGTACCCTGCTTGAGGGTCAGAAACTCCTGGGCCAAACGCTCCCTCTCCACCTGGGGAATGTACTCATCTCGGAACATGGCAGTGAACCTCTCCCAGGTCACTGACGCAAGCTCAGCAGGCGTAAAATGCGCCATCACAAACTTCCACCAATCCTTTGCTCCCAAGCAAAGTTGGTTCAGCGCAAACCGAACCTTCAAATGCTCAGGAGATGAGCAAGTGAAGAAACACCCCTCTATATTAGAAATCCACCTCATAGCTGCCACCGGATCCTGGGTCCCATCAAACTCTGGTGGTTTTGTGTTGCTGAACTCCCGAAACAGCAACGCATCACCACCTTGCGGCCTCGCGGCAGCAATAGCCGCGGTGGCCGCTGCAACAGCAGCCTCAGAAAGAGCGGCATAACGCTCGTCAAAGGTCTCAATCAACATGGTCTTAATAGACCCGAACATCTCTGGTATCTTTGCCCTAATGGCCGCAGCCACCTCCTCATGGATGATCCGACAGATCTCCTCATCATTGGTATCACTACTCTCAGGCATCAAACGTGTACTCACCATGATCTACCTCTGAAATACAACATACGACAAATTAGAACCCATTCGAGCATACTCATACTTGACAACTCATTCCTCCTTGATCCTTGGTATTCCAAAGATTCTTACTTGGGCTGTACATCGCTCCGGTGCTTTCAGTAGTATGGGCCCAATACTACTGTCCGCACCGTATCAGAATACACCCCAAGTCCTCCTCTTTGGATCCCAAATTCCAAGTACTCTATCATGCATAGACCACTCTCTAATAGATCTCTCATAAGCCCCTCGCTGCTACCTACTCACTCTCAAGCATCTCATAGCAGCTCACCTCTTCCTAGGCTAAGGCATCACAAATCAGGCCATTCTAGTCCTAATAGGAATACCTAGCCTACTCTAGCATGAGAATACACCATATCAGTATCAATATCACATAACATAAGGGTATTTTGGGAAATCACCGTTCGGGCGCGGACTGATCGTACACACAACTCTGCTCTGCATTTTTTTCAAAATCTTTTACTCTTTTTGAAAATACTTCTCAAATCCTCAGTTTGAGTTCAAATACACCCGAAAGTGTACTCGAATCCCTCAAACCAAGGCTCTGATACCAACTTGTAACACCGTGAATTTCAAAATAATTTTTTTGCAAAATATAAAACATTTTTCATTTAATTTGCATAAAACATCAAGTTTAAATCTCCAATTTACATCATACAAAATCCCAAGATCACATATAAAAATCCCATGCGTGTGTACAGATCAAGCCGGTGCCTTCCCACGGTCATCACTAGTACCTGAAACAAACAACACTAACACTGTAAGCACAAAGCTTAGTGAGTTCCCCAAAATACCACATATAACACATATTAGCCACTCGAGGCTATAACTCTGTGGGTCCGTGCACCCAAACTCTGTGAACCCTCAGGTTCTAACTCTGGGAACCTTCCGGTTCCAACTCTATAAGCATGCACAACATAAATCACATAGACATCATGCAGTACAACACATAGCATACACATAACATACACATACTCTATCACATAACTCTGATTACCTACTCAAGGTAAAGTATAGTGAGAAGACTCACCTCGTATATCTCAATAACTCGCGAATCCTGGAAATCACTCGTGCCCGATCCTCCGAGCTATAATCCTCCTCAAGAAGCCTCCTCTGATGAAATGGAAGTAGATCCAAGCTCCCCAACTCTTCTAGCTTGATTTTCCTCTTCCCTTCTTGCAAAAACACACAAATTTGGTGAACAATGGCGTCTTATCCCACTCACAAAAACCCTCAGCTGCTTTGGTGCTCTCAAGATCAAGGTAGCCGCAATGAAGGGCCATAAGGTCCTTTAAATAGGGCTTAGGACCGGGAAATTATGGTTTCATTAAACAACGAGGACTCGCCGAGTCCATTCCTTGGACTCGCCGAGTCCAGGCGCGAACCCGCGTCCTGAACCGCGATCCTAGTCGGCGAGTTTGAGCTCCAACTCACCGAGTCCCCTCACAAAACCCCAAAAAAATATGCATAAAAGATACCTGAAAATCCGGGCTGTTACAAAGATATAGCAAGAACTAGTAATATAAGTTTTGTTCCTTGCCAAATTGATGAAAATTTTAATCTAGGAAATACGGATTTAATTAACGAATTAGAAAAGAGACTTTCAAAACTGCATATCTCAAACACTAACAATATTAATACTCTTACATATGATGAATCTGAAAGTAGTGATATTAACAGTGAAACAAAATTTGAAACTCTTGCTCAACAATTTATTAATACCAATGATGATATTAAACAACTCACTAATGACTTTTCAAATCTTAACAAAATTCATCAATCAAGACAAAGCACTTTCGGAAAAAATCTGAAACCAACCATAAGAATTATTGGAATAGACTCTCTCTTCCAGATGTTCAACTCGAAGAACGAACTTTTCAATTTGATCGTTCTCAATATGATGGTAATTCTGTTTATGAATGGAATATTGATGGCCATTCTGAACATCAAATTATGAATTTATACAGGAAATGACTATTGCTACTAATGCTTATAAAGCTCATAATAATTCTCAACTTCAAATTGTAAATATTATTACTTCTAGGTTTACTGGCAGTCTTAAAGGTTGGTGGGATTTCTATATTTCAGAAAAAGAAAAAGATTATATTTTATCTGCTAAGAAAACTATTATAAAACAAGAAAATAATCAACAAATACAAACGTTTGAAGATGATACGGTTAACACCTTAATATTCGCTATTATCAAAAAATTTGTAAGAGATCCTACTATTTTTCAAGAAAAAACTTCAGAAATTTTAATGAATTTACATTGCAGAAAACTTACTGATTTTAGATGGTATAAATATAATTATCTTGTTAAAGTTTTTTCGAGACCTGATTGTAAAGAGTCTTATCGGAAAGAACGTTTTATTGTTGGCCTTCCAAAACTCTTTGCAGAAAGAGTTAGACAAAAATTAAGAGAAAATGATAATAATACCATTCCGTATTTAACTTATGGAGATTTAATAAATAACATTAATAAAGAGGGATTAACAGTTTGTGTTGATCTTAGGTTTAAACAAAAGCTAAAAAAAAAGATAGAATTAACAGTAAAAATGAATTGAGAAATTTTTGCCAAAAATATGGCTATCAGCCCTTGAATGGTCCGCCTATTTCAATACCAATGTTGGGTCAAAAATATGATTTATACTTTGCTTTTCTGGGCAATTGTATTTTTCTGTAATATTTATGAGTTTATGGTCATGTTTACGGCTGAGTTTACGACCGTAAACACCTTACGGCCGTAAACTCATTTACAGCCCATTTGTTTCCGGCCCATATTCTCCAACTATAAATATAGGTGTTAGGGTGAGGAGTAGTGATTGATGAACTAGAAGGAGTTTACAACCAGAGAGAAAGAAATGTTTGTGTGGGTGAATCTTGTGTAAAGAACTTAATTCATATTATCAATACATTCAAGATTCATAATATTCTTCTTCTCCTTCTCTTCTTATTTAATCTGACATCATCCGTTTGATTCAGATTCCGCACCATCAAACGGATCTGACTGATACACAGACAAATTAGGGACTTATAATTGGTATCAAAGCCAAGTTGTATCAGTCAATTTTGTCAGATTTGGGGCATTATTTGATCTTATTTTTGAAATATTTTTGTGTTTTTGGATAGATCTCGCAAAAATAAGGGGGGTTTGTTCTTCGTGTTTTTCATAAAAAAGGGTTTTTGATCGAGTTTTGGAGCTTCAAAGTTGAAAAAACGCTGTTTTTCACGTAATCGTTGAAGGGTTTTCGGCCGGAGCTTACTGCCAGAAACAGTTCACGGCCGGCGGCGGCGTTTGCGTTTACGGCTAGGGTTCACCAGATTTTAAGGCCGATCGGAGTTCTCGGCCAGAAATAGCTTGCGGCGGCAGTTTCCGGAGTTTGCGGCTCGGTTGGGAGTATACGGCTCGGAATTTTGCGGCGGCTCGGAACTTGCGGCTCGGCTAAGCAGCAGCTCACATCAGCGCCTTCATAAAAAATCGGAAAAGGGGGGGGAGGTGCCGGGATTCGAAACCGGGTCTCCCATTCTTCATTCCTCAATGCCTTACTAGTTGAACCAACCTGAATCTTGTTTCATTACTCACGATTTTAATTGATAAAGACTCACTTTCGCACCTACTTTCGAAATTTTGACACTTTTAACCCAAAAACTCAAATTCTTTTAACTTTAAATTCCTTTTTTCATCCAAAATTAAAATAATAATAATAAATAAATAAATAAATATAAATTAAATTAAAATTAATAAATAAAATTATATTTTAATTTTTACTTTTATTTTTAACTTTTGACCTTAAATTTTGACTTTGACTTCCAAGTTTGACCTTTGACTTTAAACTTTGATTTTTTCATTTAATTTTTTAAAATTTTCAAATTTAACTTTCCGGTTTGACTTTCAAGTTTGATTTTTTTTTGGTTTGACTTTTTCAAGGTTGACTTTTTCATGTTTGACTTTTGAGTTTGATATTTTTAATTTTGACTTTTAAGTTTTATTTTAGATTCTAGTTGTGTTTTTTTAATCGATTTTAAGGTCTACGAGGGAGTTGAAAACATGAAAGAGAGTCGTCAGGATATTTTAAGACAAAATTTCAACATTTTCGATTATGTCCCTGGAGAAACGCTCGAAACTCAGTTGCAACGATTTACTACACTCACTACTGAGATGAATATAGCCGGAATCTTCTTGACTAAGTCCGAGATAAACAAAAAGCTACTAAATTCACTTCCGAAATCGTGGGATATGAACGTGGCCATCATCAAGAAGACAAAAGATCTCAATCATCTTAGTCTTGCTGATATAATTCAAGAACTTGATGCTTTGAAGTGTAGAGAAACAATGAGTTCTGAAAACATTCTGGTCACTGTAGTTACATGTACTCCAGGTTGTGAAGCCACGATTAAATTTCTTCGGGAACAAATTGATATATTTAAAAAAGAAGTTGAGGACCTGAGATATGAAGGATATCAACTCAGGAAAGGACAGAAACCCATGAAGGCTGAATTAGAAGCTAAAACCAAGGACTTTAGGAAACTTCAGGAAGAGTATAACAGCAAGTGTGAAAATTATGATTATGTTAATAGACAACTTGCTACTATAACTGAAGAACTTGACGCTTTAAAAATTAAGAGTGGAAAAACAAATGTCAGTTTCAAAAATTATACTGCGTCAAGTTAGACAGTTGAGTCCTTATATGAAACCCAATTAAAATTCAAAGAAAATCAAAACAAGGGTCTAGGGTATGATAGTGTACCTCCTCCTTATAATCATAACTACACATCCATCCCTATGACACAGGACGAAACTGACAGGGAGCCACATCTTCGATATGACAAACGAGCTGGATTTGTGTAAGGAGGAGTTATTAATGTTGAAAATACTGATGTTTCTGTTACATGTGCAGGTAAAGTAGCAGAGGATGAGAACAAGGAGAGTTCTTCTGAACAAACAAACGACCCCTTGAACTCTAAATCTGTTGTTTCTAATCAACCTACCGTTGGTAAATACAGGCCACCAATTCCAGCGAAACAGAGTGCCTCCTACAATTGTGCTTGTGGGAACAATAAGAAACAAGGCAAAGACACGCCACCAGGGGCAGGAATAAATAACTTCACAGTGAAGAAAAAGACTTGTTTTCACTGTGGAACACCTGTACACATTGCCAGAAATTGTCCTAATCGCGCATACGTTCCCTACTATGCTCAAGGATGGCAGAACGCACCAAGAGGGAGATACTCCAAAAGAAACCCCTCGAGATCACAATCAGACATTGATGATTGGAATTCCAAGAAGGCCAAGAATCAAACTCCAAAGGCCAAGAATCCGAATCCCAAGGGCAAGAAGGGAATGCTGGCCCAGAAGTCTAGTTCAAGAGATGCTACTGTGAAGCCAAGACCGATTAGGTCAAAGTCATCTAGGCAGCCGGCTTCAAGTTCCAAATCAAGTGCCGAGGCACCCATTGGATCGAAAAAGAAATGGGTTAAACCCGAATATAGATAGGTACCAAAGGTGAAAACTCCCAAATCTTCTAATGATTCTAATATTTCGTTGTCTTCTATTTACGATAAGCAGGATATGTCATGGGAGAAAGTATTGTGTGTTGATGACAAAGGTCGACCCAGTTTCAAAATGGATTGGGTTCCAAAGACCAACTGATCCCGCTCTGTGCTGGAGTAGCTATGGAGGCATATCATCAGACTTTGGTTTGTTGGTAGTGGCTGCTCCTGGCATATGATTGAGGACATCTCTCAAACTGTACAACATTCAGACCTTTTTTGAGAGTATGTGTCATTTTGCGGGAAAGGAAGAAAGGAAGAGATCACAAATGGAGTTAGTGCTTAATGATATGAAGAATTTTCGGATCTGTTATGAGATTATGCTTGCTGTTCTTAGACCTTCTGAATGCAGATTCAATTGGTGAATTACGGTTTGCGTTTTCTTCTCTATACTCTTGAGTTTTTCTTAAGCTAATTCGCTTTAAAGAGTAATTTTTGTTTAGGATAGTTTAAATTTGCGCATTTACTTTCGTTTCTCTCCTATGCACAAATTTAAGGGGAGAAATAAAAACAAAACAAAAATTAGAAAATTTAAAAAAAAAATCCAAAAACATTAGAAAATCAGAAAATCAAAAATGTGGTGTTAATGAAATGTGTTTGAGGGAGATGTTTTGGGAAGTGATATTATCAAGTGATAATAGGCAACCTGAGTCTGCGTAACGTACCCAAAGTTGAAGGGTCTATGCTCTGGTTTGATGCGTCGGTAGGCACGAAAAAATTTAAAATGGACATGACTAGGTAGAGTTGAACTTAGGAAATTTATAGACTTGACAAATTTTGACATAGTTAGATCCATTCAGACTGACAATACGACGCTCGGATAGGTTGAGCAGGGAGATATATATGGGAATCTACTCATCACATTAATTGAACCTGTACTTGGAACCGTTGTTTAACTTTTCCACGATGTGTGGATTCTGTCCTTAATTCTGGTTGGATGGGGCGACTGGTAAATTTCGATAAATTAGGTTTGTAGAATATCATTTTCTTTCTTTCCGTCTGTTAGTCATATGCTGTCTCCTTTGCGTGACTTCCAATCCGACCTGGTACACAACATATGCAACTCTATTTCTCTGCATGTTATATATGTGAAATACTTCTTATATGCTAGCCATATGTTGTCTCCTTTGCGCGACTTCTAATCCGACCCGGTACACAACATATGCAACCTTCTACTTCTCAACCCCTCTGAAGTAATAAGTTATAGAATTCTGAATCTATCTTCTCTCTGAATGGTTGTCTGCTCACCCGGTGTAAGGAGTACTCTGGAAGTTCTTGATGGCTGGGGCATATCAGGAAGCGGGAAACACGTTCCAGTACACTTAAAATTGAACTCATACAGATTGTCTGTAGATCTCGCTGCTCAATTTAGGTGGACAACAATATCCCTGGTCGTCGTCAGATGAATGGTCCTTAAAGATATAGTATCTAAGAAATTAGGATCAGATATAATATTTAGGAACTTAAGTTCACCCTGTCTTGTAATAATTAATAGTATGTCCTAATTTTGTCACAATATTTCGTGTTTAAGTGGACCACAATACCGACGATCGACCAGACAAAGATGTGAATATGAAAGGTACCGACAAGTGGATAATGATTGACTAAAAACTTTGATCCCAAATCATTTATAAAGTGAGATGTCATGTTGTTTTTGTTAAATTTGTCATAGTTTCTTCTAATTTAAATATTAGGGGAGAATTAAAAATTAAAAATAATGAAAATAAAAATATGGAAAAAAAGAAAAATCAGAAAAATTAAAAATCCAAAAATAGTGTTATTTCTGTTTTATTTCTTGTTCAGAAAAATCAAAAAATCCAAAAATATTTTTGTTTCTGTTTTAATTTGTGTGCTAAGTTTTCTTTTAGTTTTGTTTTGTTTTGTCTTGAAAAGTGATTTCAGGTATAGATAAGACTCATGGAGTTTGTGTTGAAGATTTCTGAGCCAAAGGCTTCGTCTGTGAGCATCGAAGAATTCTCATTCGAAGGAGTAGGAAATGAAGATTATTCTTTCAACATTCAATCCTTCAACCCCAGAAGCAAGGTGAAGCAGAAATTGAAGATTATGTGACAGATTTCATTGAAGTCTCCTCAATCAGTCTGCTGCTATCGTTGTACCTGCTAAAGTGATCCAGAAAATTATTTCTCTTTGAAGTTCTCTCTGAAGATTCTCAAGCTGAAAGCACTATCTTTCAAGAATCAGTACGTCAAGCCTCCTCACCCAACGTGCGTTCAATGCCAAATTCTGAAGAAAATCCCAACCGCTGAAGATGAATTCATTCATTGAAGATTCATCAAGTTCATCTTGAAGTCATGAAGAATTTGAAGATAAATGCTGAAGCCAATCTCCCAATGAAGATCAATAAGAAGAGCCAGCTACTTTTTAGGGGGAGCTTGTTGGGTCATTAAGAAGAGAAAGCTATAAACCAAGGGGGAGATTGTTGGCTCAAAAATATGGTTTATACTTTGCTTTTCTGGTCAATTGTATTTTTCTGTAATATTTATGAGTTTATGGTCATGTTTACGGCTGAGTTTATGGCCGTAAACACCTTACGGTTGTAAACTCATTTACGGCCCATTTGTTTCCGGCCCATATTCTCCAACTATAAATATAGGTGTTAGGGTGAGGAGTAGTGATTGATGAACTAGAAGGAGTTTACGGCCAGAGAGAAAGAAACGTTCGAGTGGGTGAATCTTGTGTAAGGAACATAATTCATATTATCAATACATTCAAGATTCATAATATTCTTCTTCTCCTTCTCTTCTTATTTGATCTAACATCATCCGTTTGATTGGGATTCCGCACCATCAAACGGATCTGACTGATACACAGGCAAATTAGGGATTTACAACCTAAATTATATAAGAAAAGATCTTCAAAATATTTCAAGAAAAAGAAATACAATCTCCCAGAAAATTATAGAAAAGGCAAAGATTACACTTTAAAATCAAAAAACCGTTATAAAACAAATTACAAAAAATCTAAAAGAATATCAAAAGATTTTATTATTTGTCATAAATGTGGGCGTAATAGTCATACAACTAATATTGTTATGCTAAGACAAAAATAAATGAGTTAAATGTTTCTGAAGATTTGAAAGAACAAAAAAGAAAAATTATTTTAAATAATGATTCAGATTCCGATGAGAGTATTTTTGATTTTCAAACAAATAATTTAAATATTCTCGAAAATATTACTTCAAGTTCAGAGGATTCTGATATTTGCGAATGTATAGATAAATGTCACTGTAATAATTTAATCAATGTCATTACTAGTAGTTCTATTAATGTTCTTTCACAAGATGATAAATATCTTTTAAACTCTCTAGATTCTATAAATGATAAAATTATCCAAGAATTATTAATAAAGCAGATGCTTAATAAAACTAATAACATAACTCCTGCTAATAATGAAAATTTTAATTTAAAAAATATATATGAAAGATTTACCGAATCAAAGCCAATTTCTATGTAAGAGCTTCAAGAAGAATTAAAAATAGTAAAACAAGAAATAAAAGAAATAAAAAATAAACTTTTAATTATAGAAAAAGAAAAACCTTCTACTTTTAAAAACAAAAATATAAAAATTAAGAATGAAGAAGAAAATAAAATTGAAAAGGTAACTACTAGTAAAATTATAAATAATCAAGTTTCTAAAAATGAAACACTCAAATTACTTTAGTCAAAAATAATTTTAAAATCAACCTAACTACTTTAATTGTTAGTGGTGCTGATATGAATTGTATTCAAGAAGGATTTTTTCCTACACAATTCTATAAAAAAACTACATCTAGATGATGAAGAGTTAATCGAGTAAAGAGAATCAAATCAGAGTAAAAACGATATGAAATGAACACGAGATGCAAATATGATATTGTTTTAGCTGTATTATACTTCCAAAGTTTTACAGAGAGTAAAAAGACAAGTTCTGTAAAAGACTCTTATCTAACTCTAAGTAAAGTCCCTATTTATAGGAAACATGAAAGTATACAAAAAATACTAAGACATTGACATTTAAGCTTCGAACATTTAGACGCCTTAGTAAATATAGTACAAAGTACACGAAGGGTATAGTCTTCGACTCATTACAAAATGTCTTCAACCCTTACAATCTCCTCATTTGGAATGAAGTCGACTTCTCAGGTTGTAAGAATTTGGATGTCATACATCATTACCCTTCGAACTTCCGTGTACCAAGATATAATCTTCTTAAGCTTCTTCTTATCCCCTTCATTATTTTTCTTAAAATTATTCATACGAACAATGAAGTTCGTATATTGGGACGTTGTATATCTTTCGATTTCACAGGCTTAGAACAAAAATCTCTTGGTTTTTCCAGCTTTATCTTTTCCAGCAAATACCATATCGAATGGTTTTAAACAAATTTCCTGATCAGCATATTTCTTCGACTCTTGTTGAGACTTGGTCGGTTCCATGGGCACTTTGACTTCTAACCCTTTCACAGTATCTAGCTCCACATCTGTAAGGGCCAAACACTCATAATAATTCTCCAAGAAGATCTTGATGGGTGCAACTCCCAGTCGAAAAACTTCAGGTTTAGTTTCTTGAAGGTATGAAGATTTTTTGTCTTTTAAGTAAAGAGCATCTTGTATAAGGTCATATAAATTCATAAGAGGAAAATATGCAACTGTGAAATCACAATTCTGACCATTTGCCCTTGCAACAAAAAAATTTCACATTCTGCATCATAACTTTGAATAATACGTCCATTTTGATGCTAATTACTTTCTTGATTTTTATCAATGACCAAATTTCCTCTGGAGCTTTAGTAATAACTGCATGAAAACGAAGCTTCATGTACTTGTAATCATCTTCGCTCTTGAATTTATCCGAAATTTTGAACTGGGGCATCAGGAACATTATCTCATTAATTGGGAAGTCAAGCTGACTCATGTCTGCATTAGAAACAATATAACTCTGTTTTAGTTTCTTTTCGAATGCATACATGTTATTGAATGCCACGTTCGCTTCAATCGTCTCGTAGTTGTAATGTTTGATAGGATCTCCTTTGTTTAAACAATGAGGATCACTCACCCTTTGCCTCATTATGCTTTGGACTACTCTTAACTTTTCAATCTCAGCTTCAACCTTTGCTTTCTTCTTTTCCTTTGATTTTTCAACAACAATCAACTTGCCTTTGTCTGTTGATTTTTCTGTAACCTCTTTTGCTTTCGAAGCATCGCCTTGATCAGTATATGAACCAATTAGAACTCCCTTCGAAATTGGCTTCATGATTGGCATTGATGTCACAATTGTTGAGGTAACTGGCCCAACACTCGAAATTGTTGGCTTAGATGATGGAAGCTTTGAAGGAAAAATTTTGCCAACAACTTTAACCTATCCCTGTGAAGCTTCACCTCTAGCCTTCACATGAGAAGCTTCTCCAATTCTCTTCTCTCTCCTTGCACCCGTGGTCGAATAGGTGGGTCACCGGTTGGTAGAAGATTTGAAATGGTAGATAACGGAGCCAATTACTTATGAAGAATTGCTTCGAATTGTGAAAATTTTTGAGAAAGGAATTTTGGAGTAATTATCGAAGATTTAGCAGGCTTGAGCACTGACTCTTTTAAATCCTTGAGCATCGAAATAACCTCCCTAAACTGTTGATTGTCAGTTGTAGAAAGTTGAGTAATTTGAGGACTCAAGCTTTCATACAACTTAACATGTTCTGTGACGACATCACAAATGATATCAACCTTTTTATGTAGAGTTGCATAATCATGCTGAACAGCAGCAACTTCTTTTACCATATCATCATGAAGCTCTTGAAGATTCAAGTTAACATCTTCTCTCACCTTCTTCACATCCATACCAAATAATGTATGTCTTTCTTTTTGTACATTGGTTAATTCTTTGACAGCTCCCACATACTTTGTATTGAAAGAATTTATCCTTAACTCAGTGGTGTGATCAGATTGATCAACCTTCTCTAATATTCTAGACTCAGTGTCTTTAATCATACTGGACACTTTGCTCACCATTCGTGCTTCGAAAGCCTTCATCAGTCCATCAATTTCAAAACTTGAGACTGAACTTCCTCCCCCCTATCTGCTTGAGATTGAATCATAGAATTTAGCTTTTTATTAGAATTTTGAATTGTTTCATGGATATCGGCATATGGTTAAGGAAATCCTCTTCTTCATCATCAAATGCCATATCTTCGAAAGTGCCTCCAAAACCACCTTCGATATCAGACTCATCAATCGTTTTTGGTGGATTAATGGATTGTGATGAAAAAATTGATGTAAAGGGTTGGTTGATGATGTTTTCAAATGTTGCTGATTCAGTGGTGGAAGTAGTTGGGATGATATATGGAGGTAAAGAGACAAAAGTGCTGGTAACAGGTTTGACAGAAATAGCAATTGGAGTACCTTGTTGAGCTTGTGTAGTTTCCTTTGATCGATATCCTTCACCCATGATGACTTTTACATCCGTATCAGATATGTTTGTAGTGTTGTCTGAAGTTCGAACCTCCTCATGAAATGATTTGGTAGACGAAACATCGAGTGGTATGACAATAGTGTGCTCAGGAGATGTAGGCTCAATAATAGGAACATGTCCGGGTGTTTCAGGCACATCTTCTTCTTCGGAAGATTGCCTTGGAATAACTAGGTGCCTCTTCTTAGTCTTCTTCTTTTTCTTCAAAATCCGCTTGGCTATATCTTCAGCTCTTTGTTTCTTTGAGAGAGGAGAAACTGGAGTTGGGACTTCGCGCTTAATAACTGCTTGACGAGTAACGTGAGGTTTGTGAACCACACTCGAAGTTGGAGAACCACCATACTTCATCTTCAATCTCCAAAAAAATCCAGTCTTGGAAGGAATTGTAACCGAAGTTGATTATGAAACAACAGGTTCAATGGGTACAACTAGCTTTACCATAACTTTCGAAACTTGCTCATCTAGCTTCGTTGTGTTCTTGGGAGACTTTGATTTCTTCGTTTCTTGAACAATTGGCTCAGGATTTATGATCACATTCTTCTTTCTTGTCCTGGATTTCTTCGAAGGACTTGCATCTTCTTTCGTTAACAACTTCCCCGTTTCAACTTTGGGATCAGTTTTTGTCATATATTCGATAAGCACAACATTCGTCGGATCAACTCTTTTCAACATGGCATCAGGAATCGTGCAACATGTGAGAAAATTGGAGCATCATCTAAAACTTCCTTCGGAAAATGATATTTCATAAACTCAGCAGTTTCCTCTTCATCGGATAATTGAATCCCTTCTTTATCATAGAAATACCTCAAAATAAGACTCCAATATCGTGCACACGAAATTCCTTGCATGACATTAGTGTTTTCAACACTCTTCTAAAACTCTTTCCATAATTATGTTGAGTAGTCGATTGGAATATCATAATATACCCCTGCAACCATGGCATAAACCTCCATTCTTTCCCTGTCAAGACCCAAACTGGACCAGTCAAGCAACATAAAAAGATGCCAAAAAGAAAGTTCCACACCGTCGGAAGACTGGACTTCTTAAAATCGCTTATCTTGGTGAGTGGGGTTGATGACCCATCTCATTGAACATATGATTCACTTGTGCAAACGAAAGAGCAGTGAATGGTGTATTTGGAATTTCCAGAATTTGACAATATAACTTCTTTGTCAATCTAACCTTCTTGTCCTTTACCAGATTAAAGGTACTAACATCTAGGGCTTTGCTATAAGTTGCAGTTGATCCTGCTATTGAGAGTCAGGAAAAAGGAACAACAAAAGAGTTAAACATCGCTGTAGAAAGAACATAACTCTTTAGAGCGACCACCAACATCTTCAAATCATCGGGGTAAAGAGATACATCTACTTCAACTTGATAGTTGGTTCCTTGTATATTCATGATTGGTTGAGATGTAACATCTTCTTTGGTTTGGGATGGTGCATCAACATTAGTTTGAGCAGCCATAAGTAGGGTTTTGGAATTTTCTAAAGAATAATTCAATTTTGCAGAGAAAATTTGGGAAATTTCTTTTGAAATCTTAAACTGATCAAGAACCCTTTAATCCCCTTTTATATGTATCCTTGAGGTTTGAATTTGAAGCGGGATATGCATTTAATGAAATCCAACATGGCACCTTGAAACTCGCACCACTATTCCGATAAAGTAGCCATGCGTGAAAAAGTAACTGTCACTTCTCCTTGAAAACCGGATAGAATACAAGACGTCACTTCAAACAGCCTATTTATTTCTCTTAATGGAATATGAACCGTCAACAACCTTCGGATGGAGGTTAGGCTCTTTCACTTTTGGGATTTAAAGCGAAGTCATGTGCCAGACTTTCAAAATCATCAACCTGAGTTGGTATTACTCAGAACCTCAAGGATTTCGTGAGTGCAGTGTGCCAAGAAAAAGATATTAATAAAAAAAGATAAACTTTGGATTTGTGATGTCAAAAACATTTTGACATGAACGCAGTTAAACCCCGGGCAAAAGTTATTTCGTTAATTATCAAGAGAGATAATCAACTGCTTGTATGTTTTCCTGTAAATTGCAATCGAAAACTTATTGAGAAGTTTCCAAGGGCTTCTTTTTCAAGGCTTCATGGGTGGATACAGGATTTCGTTACATATCATCGAAAACATAAGGTGATAAATTGTAACAGAAATTACTTGTTTGACCAGTGTAGTCAGTGACACGTGTGCTTTGATTTAAATTTGAAAGTGACATAGAAATCAAATGAAACTCTCACGGAAATCATATTTATGAAAAATTTTGTGCTGGATCCTGTTGGGTAGCAAACATCATGGGTTTTGAAAGTTTGATCAAGATCACTGATACGAAATGAATATGATTTGGAGTTTCGAATCTAGGTACATAAACAAAAGATTCGTTAAAAACTGTAACAAAGTTCCACGTCAATTCCTTAAAATCTAGAGAATTGGGTTTCACTTTCATCATGGTCTCATGATGTCAGATCATAAACATAGTTTTTTTGATATGTCTAAGTCTCGATAGGTTTGATCAAAGACCTCTTGGACATATGTCTTCGTGTGTGACCGTGTAAGAATGTTTAGATGAAAAAGATTGGTTTAAGAATTCGTGTGTACCTCTGTTATTTTGGACACACTAGTAAACTCTTAACTCATGTGAGAAGAGTCAGGTTACTCATGTGACTAATGTGAATATAAGCCTGACTTGGGAAGAAATTTTCGTACGAAATATTTCATAGGCTTTCGGTAAACACACATAAAGTTATTCAAGGCTTTGGTCAACATGCTGCAACATGCTTCTAGAGACACCTTAACTAGTTCAAGAGTTTCGAAATATTTACCTGGCCCTAGAACTGCAAGCATTAACTATTGAGATTCATCTTTGTTATCTGAAACAAAACACTGAGACAAAACAATACAAAACACAATATTTTTGTGATTTTTGATTTTTCGAAAATAAAAGAGAAAAAAAATGTGACAAACCGAAATTTCCATTTTGTACGAACATTATCAATTCAATAGAAGCTAGACCAGTTACAGTGAATTTATGACTTTTCTGAATAAGTTTGAGTATTTCAGGGTTTACATTTAAGGAGATATCAGGAGAGTGGATGCACTAGGGTTTTGTGCAACACTGTTATTCCAACACTCTGTTATATTAGAAATCATTTCGAGAATAAAAATATTTTCTGTTAAAAATATCTTAGGACTATAAATAGAATTCTGAAGAAAATTCATTCATTATTCGCATTTCCAACTAGAGAAAAGCCATTTTCTCTCTCACGGATCTTCGGGTTTTCCTCCCAAATCGTGAGTACACTTCTCTAGTTGTCTTATAATGCTTATTATGTGCTTAATAACATATATTACATATCAAATCTGTGAGATTCGGGAGTTTACCGCCCAAGAACGTTCTTGGAGAGTAAACTCCAATATGAGGCTTAAATGCTACCTACCCTTTTCCCCTTGATAAGTGACGGACTTAGGCTTATTTGTAAGTGTATTTGGGACTAGAAAACAATCAAAAACACCAAGATTAGGGTGTTCACGGCCAAAGAAATTCTTTGACCGTGAACTCCAAAAATCAAGTGCCAAAGAGTGTTTAAATCACTCCTAAGGCATTGGACTTTAACCCCTATTTGATCCTAGCTAATTTGTGGACTTTAAAACATCAAAGACACCCCCCAAAGAGAGTTTACGGCCCTGGTAATGTTCTTGGGTCGTGAACAAAAATCAAGGACACCAAAGTGTGCCTAGGACCTTCATTAGCTTGAAACAAATGCCTAGAAACTATCCTACTTGTGTGTAGGGATTGAGAACATAAAAACACCCATCCCATGAGAGTTTACGGCCGTAAACTCCAAGGGAATTGGCCTTGGGGCTGTAAACTCCTCAAAGGAGTGTTTCTATGCCCTAAACTACCCAAAGAACTAAACCACCAAGTAGAACTTATTCTAGAAATCAAGTAGCACTTCAAAGCAAATTATGTTAACATGTTTGAGAGCTTACGGCTGTAAACTCAAGGGTTTACGACCGTAAACTCCTTGTGTGGGGTTTATTGAAGAGTAATCTCATATACAAGGCCCTTGGAAACTTTAAACCCCTTTATCCTTGTCCCACAACAACTTGGATGCAACCCTTAAGACTTATAACACCTATACAAGGTGTTTATATGTTCAAGAGTGTCCCAACTAAATTTATTAGTTATTATTTGGCTAATTAGTTATATACATGTTCATTATATGATAACTAGGCTCGTGCGTGTGTACAAGTCTCCGTCTGCCACCTAGTATAGTATCCGTCACTTCAATCCAATCCGCTCACCACAAGTGAGTTCATACCCCCTTTAATTAACCTTTGAAATACTTTTAAATGTTTTAAATGCTTTTATGGGGGGAATACAAGTTGAATATTTATAGTTATTACATCAATCACATGTGATTAATAACTATAAAACCAATGATTTTAATACTGTTCACACTGTTTATCAAACTATTGTACTTTAAACTGTTTTACAAACTCTTTTACGTATCAAATACTTTTACTTAAACTTTGTTACACTTATTATAAATTGCATGCCCGTATATGTATAGTTATATAAGTAATGTTTAAAAGACTTAGGAAGGCTATCCACCTTGTTTCCTTTTCCTCGATTTGGATGTGGTCTGATAGGATATCGAGTACTCGTCCGAAGGTCGTTTAAATATTGATTATATATCATGTGTACATATATAGACATAAAACTGCTTCCATATTCATGCGTACTAGTTACATCATTAATAGGCTACCATCGGGGTAGCACATAATCATACTTATACTATTGCTAGATCAATGAGTCAGTTCATTCATGAGTCAATACTTATTACTATGAGAACATATACATTACATTACTATGAGTACATATACAACTATACTAGATAGAGAACATATACAACTATACTAGAGAAAGAACATATACAACTATACTAGATAGAGAACATATACAACTATACTAGAAGGAGAACATATACAACTATACTAGAGAAAGAACATATACAACTATACTATTACAGTTCATTACATTACATATACAAGAATACGTTAATTATTGTGCCAAACATCATTCCGTTTTACGACCATTCGTATGTCGTTGTTACCAGTCAATAGTATGGTACAATTAGTCACATGATACCTTAATATAAATCCGGTTTAAGGTAGTTAGTACAGTAGTAGTTCATATAATACAACACTACAGTACTACAATAATTACCCATTACATATATTTAGTGATTATGTCACTTAAACATTAATGTACAAACTATATTTTGTTAACGATAGTTACACTTGGGAAATTACACACTTTTACAACAAACGAACATACAAAACAGTTAAGCGTTAGTAGAAGGCTACTTTAATAGAAAATATAGGTTTTTCTGAGGGATTCAAACTTTTACAAACACTTACAAACATTTACATACATCTTACAAACTTACACTTGAGACATGTTCAAACGTTTTGATAACAAACACCGACACTAAAATACTTATGAACTCACCAGCTTAATGATGATAAACTCTTTCAAAATAACTTGTATTCTCAGGTCGATAGTAGACATGTACCGAGGCCAGCTTTTGAGAAGATGGAGCGCATCCAAGACTTGTCTTATTATTTTGATTTACATTATTTTTGGTGTCTATAACTTTTCAGAACACGCTTGTATTAAAATTATATATTTAATGCAATGGATGATGTTGTATGCTTGTTTACTTTTACTGTGTTGTGATACTTTACATGACGTCCTCCGCCCCAGAACGTTTCCGCTGTTCTTGGTTTTGGGGTGTGACGGATTGGTATCAGAGCATTGTTTATAGTGAATTAAGTATATCAACCCATAAAAGATATACTAACTATAAACCCATTTGGGATTAAAGCACTCTGACCAAGAGTCTATACTTTAAATATTAAAATATTTAATTAAGTATACTAGTCTGCATTCATACTAAACTCAGTGTCACAATGACAAGAATAAAAGTATTACGATTGTTAAATATCACAAGTGAGCTCGGGGATGTATGGTCAGTCCTGGGAATGGCATAGCCTGATCAACTATGCTGGTCCGAGGAGTGATTAGCATATGCCCTAGAATGGTTGTGATATGTTAACAAGTCTAAAAACTTACCAACAATACCACAAGAAGATCAGTAGAACCTAAACTTAAAATTCTATAGGTGTATTTTGTACTACTACTAGCTACATATATACTATATTCTTATACCTCTCTTCTCGCGTAGATTTAAATGGCTGGATTCCATCATGGCGACCCGTATTTTCCAAATGAAGGCAATGCCGGGTGGATCGAAGAAGAGCCCAAAGATGAGCATCCAATCCCTTTGGATGATCACCTCGCAGAAGGCTTTTCTGATGGATCTGACTCCGAACCTGAGGTCAGCAACCTACCGCTAGTAGTTCAAGCTCCGAACAACAACCCCCGACCAGCTTTTCCAGGTCCTACACCTTTGTGGGCAACCAACTTGAATCGCTGGAGTGACGAACAGGGTCAACCCTTAGCATACTTTGGGGACCGAAGCTTATACAACGTCAGTGAGGGTGGTTCTGCTGACCGAGCTCTGCCCGTCATTATCCGCATAATAGCTCGTAATGTTGAGCAAGGTCGAGCAGCCATCGACCGGGTCATGGAGATTGATGCCAACTCTGGTGTCAACACAGTCCGCATCCGCCATCTTGAAGAAGACATGGAACGGACCCGGAGAACCAATGAGACCCTGCAGCAACAGCTAGCTGCCTCCCGAGCTGAAGTGTTGGAACTTCGAGCCCGTCAGAGGGCTCGGGAGCGACACCTTCAAGAGGTGTTTCGTCAAATGGCAGATCTCAGGGTTCGCCCGAGGATTTCCCATCGCCGTTAGAAGATGTCTAGTACATCTCTGTCTTTTGGTTATGGAATAGCCTTTAAAATCTGTGCTCTAAGTAGCACTTGTCTGTAAAATATTCCTAACTTTCAGTACTCTAATTAGGAATCTAAGAACTGTCAAACTTTTCCGTATGGTATGATGTAAGACCTACTGTTAGGTCAATTTTCCCTGAACTTATTTCATTGGTAATACCAGTATTTTTTACATCTACCTAATCTGCGGGAAAAATCTGTACACTTGTGTTTTCCTACTAATATTCTTTGTTATGATCTCAAACACTCATTTAACTGTTGGACTATGGTTAGTTAGTCCATGTGTCACTCTCACCTTACTTAGAAATTGATTCTTACCACCTTGCTTATCTTTATAAACTTATAGCTGAAAGATGCCTCCTCGCAAATCTCCCCGGAATAACCCTGCACCTCCACCGCCTCCTCTGCCTCCGGTCATCGATACTGCAGCCCTAAATGCTGCCGTAGCCGCAGCAGTGGCAACTGCCATGGCTCAGTATCACTCTACTGACGCCAGCAGAGGTGGAACCCCTGTTAACTCCATTCCGGTTGAAACCCCTGTGCGCTCGAGAGAGTGCTCCTACAAGGATTTCACCAACTGTAAGCCGATGTCCTTCCATGGCACCGGCGGAGTCATTGCCCTCTCGCAATGGTTCGAGAAGACTGAATCAGTCTTCGAAATCTGTTCATGGCCTGCTGCGAGCAAAGTCAAATATGCCGCATGCACCTTTGAAGGAAAGGCCTGACGTGGTGGAACGGCCACATTAAAGCCCTGACTCTCGTAGTGGCGAATGATATGGGCAGGGAAACCATGAAGGACCTCATGATTGAGGAATACTGCCCGAGGGGCGAAATCCAAAAATTGGAGCAAGAGCTTTGGAGCCTAACCATGAAGGGCACCAACGTGGTTGCTTATACCGCCAGATTCAGCGAACTGGTGGCCCTCTGCCCCAATATGGTTCCCACTGAAGGGAAAAAGATCGAAAGGTACGTGTGGGGGCTAGTGCGTTCGTACCAGGGGAATGTCCTATCATCAAACCCCGCTACCTTCGACAGTGCCAAGCGACTGGCACAGCGACTCATTGACCATGGAATCAAAACCCCTGCAGCAACAACCACCCTAGCCATCCCGGAACCCTCCAAACCCGCTGACACTAAGCGGAAATTCTGGGAAGAGAAGAAGAGACAGCGAGCTTCCAAGAAGCAACAAGTTGTGGCTATGCATGCCGCAATAACCCCTGCTGCTGCTACTGCTACTGCTCCGGTGAGGCAGTATGCTGGAAGTTTGCCTAAGTGCAGAAAATGCAACTTCCACCACAACGGCCGCTGCCGTGAAATGCAGTGCTCTAACCGTAATAGAAAAGGACACACCGTCCGTTTCTGTAAATCCCCGGCGAGGCCGATCACCCAAGTCCCCGGCTCTGGTGCGAGCCCGACCTGCTATGGATGTGGCGAAGTAGGCCACTATAAGAGGGACTACCCCAAAGCAAAGAATGCTGGAGGAGTAGGGAGGGTACTAGCAATAGGCCATGGGGAAGCAGTTGCTGACCCGACAGTGGTGATTGGTACGTTCCTCCTAGATAACTCCTATGCATGCATTCTATTCAATAGTGGAGCGGAGCGAAGCTTCGTGAACCATAAATTTGCTCGCATGCTTAAGCAACAACCACACACACTTAAGGAACAATTCACAGGAGAAATGGCTAATGGAAAAACTGAAAGTACGAATAGCATAGACGTAGGTTGTATCCTAACTCTAGATAACCATTCATTCCCAATCGACCTTATGCCGGTCTCAATAAAAAGCTTCGACGTTATTATTGGCATGGATTGGTTAAGTCTTCATAGCGCCGACATCATGTGCTACGAGAAAGCAGTCCGTCTAAATCTCCCGTCTAACAAAACTCTTATCGTCTACGGAGGCAAACCCGGTGCGAATCTTCGTATTATATCAAGTATTCAAACACAGAAGTATCTGCGTAAAGAATACCATGCATTCCTTGCTCACGTCATCGATACGAGCCTCGAAACGAGGGAACTAAAGAACATTCCAGTAGTGAGCGACTTCCCCGACATTTTCCCAGAAGAGCTACCAGGATTACCTCCGCAACGACAGGTCGAGTTCAGAATCGACTTAGTTCCAGGAGCTACCCTAGTAGCTAAGTAGCCCTACCGATTAGCACCACCAGAGATGCAGGAACTATCTGGTCAACTTAACGAACTGCTTAGCAAGGGCTTTATAAGACCAAGTTTCTCACCTTGGGGAGCACCGGTCTTGTTCGTTAAGAAGAAAGACGAATCATTCCGTATGTGTATCGACTACAGAGAAGTCAACAAACTCACGGTCAAGAATCGTTACCCTCTGCCTCGCATAGACGATCTATTTGACCAACTGCAAGGGGCGAACTAATTTTCCAAAATTGATCTAAGATCCGGATATCACCAGTTATGAGTGCTAGAGGAGGATGTGCCAAAGACAACCTTCCGAACTCGTTACGGACACTACGAGTTCGTAGTGATGCCATTTGGATTGAGCAATGTGCCCGCAGTCTTCATGGATCTGATGAATAGAGTATGCCGACCTTACTTGGATCAGTTCGTCATTGTATTCATTGATGACATCTTGATCTACTCCCAAAGTAAGGAAGAGCATGGCGATCATCTGCAACAAGTTATAGGAACTTTACGAGCGAAGAAGCTCTATGCAAAGTTCTCTAAATGTGAATTTTGGATCCGAAGAGTCGAATTCTTAGGACACGTGGTAAGCGAAGAGGGAATCCATGTGGACCCATCTAAAATTAAAGCCATTGAGAACTGGTCAGCACCGAAGACGCCTACAGAAATTCGTCAGTTTCTAGGTCTCGCTGGCTACTACCGCAGGTTCATACAGAAATTCTCCCGAATTGCGAAACCTCTTACAACACTAACCCAGAAAGGCGTGGCCTTTGACTGGGAAGAGAAATAGGAGAGAGCGTTCCAAACGCTCAAGCGAGCCTTATGCACTGCACCAATACTATCCCTCCCCGAAGGGATAGAAGACTTCATAGTCTATTGCGATGCATCGAATCAAGGGCTTAGGTGTGTTCTGATGCAGCGAGGTAAGGTCATCACCTACGCCTCGAGACAGTTGAAGACACACGAAGTTAACTACACGACCCATGATCTTGAACTAGGGGCAGTTGTGTTTGCTCTAAAGATCTGGAGACATTACTTATACGGAACGAAAAGCACTATCTTTACCGACCACAAGAGTTTACAACACATATTCGATCAGAAAGAGCTCAACCTGAGACAACGACGGTGGGTCGAGCTACTCAGCGACTACAAATGCGAAATTCGTTATCATCCGGGTAAAGCCAATGTAGTGGCAGACGCCCTAAGTCGGAAAGAATATTCTGATCGAAGAGTCAAGTCATTGACAATGACTATCCATTCGCACTTGTCTAAGCAAATTCAAACGGCCCAGCTTGAAGCTATGCAACCTGAAAACGTGACAAGTGAATCACTTAGAGGAATGGATAAAAATCTAGAAGCCAAGGGTGGCAGAGCCTTATATTTCATGAACCGGATCTGGACACCAAAACGCGGTGGTTTCCAAGACTTGGTCATGACCGAGGCGCACAACACTCGGTATTCCGTCCACCCATGTTCAAATAAGATGTATCTGGATCTTAAAAAGCTATATTGGTGGCCTAATATGAAAGCAGAGATTGCTACCTTCGTAAGTAAATGCCTTACTTGCACAAAGGTTAAGGTCGAGTACCAGAAGCCCTCCGGTTTACTACAACAACCAGAGATTCCAGAATGGAAGTGGGAACGGATCACTATGGATTTCATAAGAAAGCTACCCAAGACAACGGGTGGACTTGATACGATATGGGTCATCGTCGATAGATTGACCAAGTCTGCACACTTCCTGCCTATCAAGGAAACCGACAAGATGGAGAAGCTTACGAGAACATACATTCGGGAGATCCTACGACTACATGGTGCACCTATATCCATTATCTCTGATAGAGATAGTAGGTTCACCTCAAGATTCTGGAAATCGATACAACACTCCCTGCGAACAAGGCTGGACATGATCACAACCTACCATCCACAGACCGACGGATAGAGTGAGAGGACCATCCAAACACTGGAAGATATGCTGAGAGCCTGTGTGATTGACTTTGGAAAGTCATGGGATACTCACTTACCCCTTGTCGAGTTTTCTTATAATAACAATTATCACACGAGCATCAAGGCTGCTCCATTTGAAGCCCTCTACGGCCGAAAGTGCAGATCCCCTCTGTGCTGGGTTGAGGTGGGTGATACCCAATTAGCTAGGGGGCAAGCTTCTGACAGTACTCTCACCGATCCGGAGATCATTCGGGAAACGACAGAGAAAATCGTTCAGATCCGTGAACGATTGAAAGCCTCTAGAGACTGACAGAAGAGCTACGCTGATAAGCGAAGAAAACCTTTAGAATTTTAGGTGGGAGACCGAGTCCTTCTCAAAGTCTCACCCTGGAAAGGTTTGATACGCTTCGGTAAGCGTGGGAAGCTAAATCCGAGGTACATAGTGCCTTTCGAGATTCTCGCAAGAATCGGCCCCGTAGCTTACAAACTCAATCTACCCGACGAACTCCGTAACGTACACTCTACATTCCACGTATCTAACTTGAAAAAGTGTCTGTCCGACGAGACTCTTGTAATCCCACTCGACGAGATTGAGATCAATGAGAGCCTCAACTTCGTGGAAGAACAGGTAGAGATCATGGACCGTGAGGTCAAGAAGACGAAGCAAAGCCGTATCCCGATCGTGAAGGTTTGCTGGAATGCCAAGCGAGGACCGGAATTCACTTGGGAACGCGAGGATCAGATGAAACTAAAATACCCTCATCTTTTCGCTTAGTTATTTGTAACTTCATATTTGCTTAAATTCTAATTTCGGGATGAAATTCCTTCTAACAGGGGGGATGATGTGACAACCCGAAATTTCCATTTTGTACGAACATTATCAATTCAATAGAAGCTAGACCAGTTACAGTGAATTTCTGAATTTTCCGAATAAGTTTGAGTATTTCAGGGTTTACATTTAAGGAGATATCAGGAGAGTGGATGCACTAGGGTTTTGTGCAACACTGTTATTCCAACACTCTGTTATATTAGAAATCATTTCGAGAATAAAAATATTTTCTGTTAAAAATATCTTAGGACTATAAATAGAATTCTGAAGAAAATTCATTCATTATTCGCATTTCCAACTAGAGAAAAGCCATTTTCTTTATCACGGATCTTCGGGTTTTCCTCCCAAATCGTGAGTACACTTCTCTAGTTGTCTTATAATGCTTATTATGTGCTTAATAACATATATTACATATCAAATCTGTGAGATTCGGGAGTTTACCGCCCAAGAACGTTCTTGGAGAGTAAACTCCAATATGAGGCTTAAATGCTACCTACCCTTTTCCCCTTGATAAGTGACAGACTTAGGCTTATTTGTAAGTGTATTTGGGACTAGAAAACAATCAAAAACACCAAGATTAGGGTGTTCACGGCCAAAGAAATTCTTTGACCGTGAACTCCAAAAATCAAGTGCCAAAGAGTGTTTAAATCACTCCTAAGGCATTGGACTTTAACCCCTATTTGATCCTAGCTAATTTGTGGACTTTAAAACATCAAAGACACCCCCCAAAGAGAGTTTACGGCCCTGGTAATGTTCTTGGGTCGTGAACAAAAATCAAGGACACCAAAGTGTGCCTAGGACCTTCATTAGCTTGAAACAAATGCCTAGAAACTATCCTACTTGTGTGTAGGGATTGAGAACATAAAAACACCCATCCCATGAGAGTTTACGGCCGTAAACTCCAAGGGAATTGGCCTTGGGGCTGTAAACTCCTCAAAGGAGTGTTTCTATGCCCTAAACTACCCAAAGAACTAAACCACCAAGTAGAACTTATTCTAGAAATCAAGTAGCACTTCAAAGCAAATTATGTTAACATGTTTGAGAGCTTACGGCTGTAAACTCAAGGGTTTACGACCGTAAACTCCTTGTGTGGGGTTTATTGAAGAGTAATCTCATATACAAGGCCCTTGGAAACTTTAAACCCCTTTATCCTTGTCCCACAACAACTTGGATGCAACCCTTAAGACTTATAACACCTATACAAGGTGTTTATATGTTCAAGAGTGTCCCAACTAAATTTATTAGTTATTATTTGGCTAATTAGTTATATACATGTTCATTATATGATAACTAGGCTCGTGCGTGTGTACAAGTCTCCGTCTGCCACCTAGTACAGTATCCGTCACTTCAATCCAATCCGCTCACCACAAGTGAGTTCATACCCCCTTTAATTAACCTTTGAAATACTTTTAAATGTTTTAAATGCTTTTATGGGGGGAATACAAGTTGAATATTTATAGTTATTACATCAATCACATGTGATTAATAACTATAAAACCAATGATTTTAATACTGTTCACACTGTTTATCAAACTATTTTACTTCAAAGTGTTTTACAAAATCTTTTACGTATCAAATACTTTTACTTAAACTTTGTTACACTTATTATAAATTGCATGTCCGTATATGTATAGTTATATAAGTAATGTTTAAAAGACTTAGGAAGGCTATCCACCTTGTTTCGTTTTCCACGATTTGGATGTGGTCTGATAGGATATCGGGTACTCGTCCGAAGGTCGTTTAAATATTGATTATATATCATGTGTACATATATAGACATAAAACTGCTTCCATATTCATGCGTACTAGTTACATCATTAATAGGCTACCATCGGGGTAGCACAGAATCATACTTATACTATTGCTAGATCAATGGGTCAGTTCATTCATGAGTCAATACGTATTACTATGAGAACGTATACATTACATTACTATGAGTACATATACAACTATACTAGATAGAGAACATATACAACTATACTAGAGAAAGAACATATACAACTATACTAGATAGAGAACTTATACAACTACACTAGAAGGAGAACATATACAACTATACTAGAGAAAGAACACATACAACTATACTAGAACAGTTCATTACATTATATATACAAGAATACGTTAATTATTGTGATATGAATCAGAGCATGACTTAAATGTCATCGCCCGAGTTGTAGCCAGAGTCTCTTGAAGGGAGAGCGTGAGTTTGCGTATAGATCTATACTGGATTGACTATCCTACACCTTGCTGTTAGCTACAGCTGGACCTGCAGGTCTGCGGGTGCCAAACGTCATTCCGTTTTACGACCATTCGTATGTCGTTGTTACCAGTCAATAGTATGGTACAATTAGTCACATGATACCTTAATATAAATCCGGTTTAAGGTAGTTAGTACAACAGTAGTTCCTACAATACAACACTAAAGTACTATAATAATTTACCGATTACATATATTTAGTGATTATGTCACTTAAACATTAATGTACAAACTATATTTTGTTAATGATAGTTACACTTGGGAAATTACTCACTTTTACAACAAACGAACATACAAAATAGTTAAGCCTTGGTAGAAGGCTACTTTAATAGAAAATATAGGTTTTTCTTAGGGATTCAAGCTTTTACAAACACTTACAAACATTTACATACATTTTACAAACATATACTTGAGACATGTTCAAACGTTTTGATAACAAACACCGACACTAAAATACTTATGAACTCACCGGCTTAATGCTGATATACTCTTTCAAAATAACTTGTATTCTCAGGTCGACAGTAGACAGGTACCGAGGCCAACTTTTGAGAAGATGGAGCGCATCCAAGACTTGTCTTATTATTTTGATTTACATTATTTTTGGTGTCTATAACTTTTCAGAACACGCTTGTATTAAAATTATATATTTAATGCAATGGATGATGTTGTATGCTTGTTTACTTTTACTTTGTTGTGATACTTTACATGACGTCCTCCGCTACAGAACGTTTCCGCCGTTCTTAGTTTTGGGGTGTGACAACAAATAAAAATCTTTTTGTTGTTTTTGTGTTTTTCGAAAAGAAATAACAAAACAAATGAAAAATCTTTTTGTTGTTTTTGAATTTTTCAAAAATAAAATCAACTTAATAAAAATATTTAAAATATACCAAACATACAAAATTTTCAGCTCCAATATACGAAGACGAAGGGTAGCGAAGCGTTGACTATGAACAATAACCTTTGACTCTGACAACTGTTCTGTTTTTGCTATTCTTTCGAAACATAATCCCTATCAACCATTCCAAGTCCACCTAAAATACTCACAAATGATTTTTCATCTAACGGTTTTGTGAAAATATCAGCCAATTGATCAGTGGTTTTCACGAAATGCACATCAATATTACCATCCTCTACATGATCTTTTATGAAATGGTAACAAAGAGCAATATGCGTAGTCTTCGAATGCTGTAAAAGTTATGACAGATACGAATTGCACTTTGTGAATCACAATATAATGGAATTCTCTTCATGTTTATTGCATAATCACACAATTGACTTTGAATCCAAATTATTTCTGATGTGCAAGCAGCAGGAGCAACATATTCTGCTTCAACAGTCGAAATTGAAACACATGTTTGCTTCTTCGATTGCCAGCTCACCAATTTTCCACCAAGTAATTGCATCCTCCACTTGTGCTTTTTCTATCAAGATTACAACCTCCCAAATTAGCATCTGAAAAAGCATGAATAAAGAAACCTGTTTTCGAAGGATACCATAATCCTAACGAAGATGAGCATTTGAGATAACGAAAAATATTATTGACTGTAGTAAGATGTGGTTCTCGTGGATTTGACTAGTACCTAGCACAATTACACACAAAAAACATGATATTAGGCCTACCTGCTGTGAGATAAAGTAATGAACCTATCATCCTTTGATAAAGAGTTAAGTCAACTACTGGTTTATCTAACGAAGGTGTTATCCTTGTTCCAGTTGCCATTGGTACTCGTAATTTTGTGTTATTCCTCAATCCAAAATTTTCAAGCAAATTCTTCGTATACTTTTCTTGGTTGATAAAAATTCCTTCTCTACTTTGATGAATATTTAAACCAAGAAAATTGTTAATTTTTCCCATCATGCTCATTTAAAATTTGCTTTTCATCAGATTTTCAAATTCATTAGATAAAACAGGGTTAGTAGAGCCAAAGATAATATCATCGACATAATTTTGAATAAACATAAGATGATTCCCAACTTTCTTTCAAAATAATATGGGGTAAACTGATCCTTGTTTAAATTTAGATTTTTTTTAAGAAAGAGGTAAGAGTTGCATACCAAGCTCTTGGTGCTTGTTTTAACCCATAATCTGCCTTATATAAAATATAACAATAATCAGGATGATCTATATTGACAAAACCTGGAGGTTGTTCCACATATATAGTTTCTTTGAGTTCTCCATTCAAAAATGCACACGTCCATTTGATATACATCGAAATCTTTGTGAGCTGCATAAGCCAGAAATATACGAACAGCCTCGAGTCTTGCGACAGGGGCGAAAGTTTCTTCATAGTCGATTACTTCTTGTTGTGAATAACCTTTTACAACAAGTCTGGCTTTGTTTCGAATAATGTTTCCATCTTTATTGGTTTTATTTTTGAAAATCCATTTTAACCCGACAATCAAAGTATTATCAGGTTTAGGCATTAATCTCCAAACCTTATTTCGCTCTAACTCAGCCAATTCAAATTACATTGCAACAACCCAATCAGAGTGTTCCATTGCATCATTAACTGTCTTTGGTTCGATTTTCAAAATGAAAAAATTGAACATGCAAATTTCATGATGAGTATTTAATACCTCATTCTTTGCACGAAGTTAAGCTCTCGTTAAAACTCCATCTTGTGGATTCCCAATTACTTGTTCTTTCGGATGATCTTTTGTCCATTTTTTGAGTGGTGGGTATGCCGGATCAAAATCCAAATGTGCATCTTCGTATAAATATTCATTTTCTGAACCTGCAACAAAAAGATTATCATTAATTTCGTGAAAATCATCATTTAGATCAAAACTTATCGTATCACTGTTATTTTGATGTTGTTGGTCCCCCTCAACTAGATGCTCCCCCTCAACATCTTCATTCATTCTCTCATTCTCCCCCTCGAAAGAATGCTCCCCCTCAATTTGAGTATTCGAATCCAAGTGCTCCCCCTCCACTGGATTGTTTAGCATACTTTCACCAATTCTTGGAGAATTCGATGTTGAATTATTGTCATCAAGAATTTGGATAAGATCCGATCCATCAATTTGCTTCGAAGATTCTGATTGATTATTATCATTCATAAGATCATCAGCATTCACAGTCCTTTCAGGAACACCAAAAATTAAATCATAATCAAAATAAGATGAAGTAACAATTTCGGTTTCACTATTTGATTCATTAATAATTGGCTTTTGTTCGAAGAGTTTGTCAAATTGTTTAACATAATAGTCGTCAAAAGTAAGATTAAATGTTTCTTCGACTGTTCATGTTCGTTTATTTAACATTATATAGGAAAAGGAATTCTGCGAATATCCCAAAATACACCTTCGTCAGCCTTAGCTTGAAACTTCAAAAGATTATCCTTGAGATTTATGACAAAGCGCCTACAACCAAACACAGGAAAGAATTTAACATTTGGTTTTCGATTATTGATTATTTCATATGGAGTGATATTGAAATGTCGATGAATAAAAGATCGATGCTGAGTAAAACACACTGTGGACACTCCTTTGGCCCAAAAATATTGAGGAAGATTTGCATATGTCAACATTGTTCTGGCTGCTTCGCAAAGTGACCTATTTCTTCGTGCAACTACACCATTTTGTTGTGGTGTATATGGTGACGAAAAATTATGCAAATTTCCTTTATCAATTAAGAACGAATCAAGAACTTTTCTCTTAAACTCAGACCCATTATCACTTTTGATCTTTTGAACACTCTCCTTCAGACTTTTCTCAATTTGCTTGATAAATTCGATCATCATCTGAGTGACTCCAGATTTTAACCTGAGAAAATACACCCATGTAAATTGTGAAAAATCCTCAACAATAACCAAAATGTATCGTTTCTTGTTGAGAGTTTCAACAGTTGATGGTCCACAAAGGTCAATATTAAGAAGTTCCAACGGTTCCATAATTTTCGAATCTATCACAACTATATGTCCTTTTCGATGTTGTTTCCCTTGTTCGCAAGCTGCACATAAAGTATTATTATCAAATTTTAAAACTGGTAAGCCTCGAACAAGATCTTCAGTCACCAACTTATTTAAATTTCGAAAATTTAAATGAGATAATTGATGAGGCCATAACCAGCTAACATCAGATGTAGCATTCGAAAGTAAACAAATTGATGGTTTCCCAATAATCGGTTTAATATCAAGAGTAAACATATCGCCACAGCGTATTGATTCAAGCAAGACTTCATTTGTTTCAATCTTCGAAATAATACTACCTTCTTCGTTAAACACAAGCTGATTGCCAGTGCCCACAACTAGTTGCGAAACACTTATCAAATTATGTTTAAGGCCTTCGACATACGCAACACGAATAACAGTGAATTGACCATTTGTTACTTTTTCGTAGCTTTTGACATGACATTTTTGATTATTGTGTAACAACCCAAAATATCAAGAGTAGATTTGAAGGGCTAAAAGTGTAAGTGTGAGAGGGCAACTCGGCGAGTCCGCGAGTGGACTCAGCGAGTAGGGTCGTGACTCTAGTCGCGTGTTAAGTGACCAACTCGGCGAGTAGCTTGGGTGGACTCGGTGAGTTGATGCTAAGTGGAGAAAACCCTAATTTCGAGGGTTGAGCCCTATATAAAGAACATCATATCTTCTCCCTAGCCTCTTTACCATTCCTTGAGTTCCAGAAGCCCTAAATTCGTGAGGAGACCCCATTGTTGAGTGAATTAGAGCTTGGAGAAGGATCTTTGGTACTTTATGCTTGAAGATTAGAGGCTTGTATCAGGAAGCTTGGGGAGATCTGAAATCTACAGTTGGTTGGGCTAATTCCAGGGGTAAGGAACCATTTGCTTAAGCTATTTTCTTCATGGGTTCATGTGTGGTGGTTGATATGACATCTAAATTGAGATAGAAGCTTGGATCTGAGGATGCTAATTCAGATCTAAGCTTGTGATGGTCCTATATGTCATAAAGTCCCGATTCTTGGGTGTTTGGTGAAGCTCTTTTGTCCCAAACCCTAGCCCTAGAGTGTAAAATGCCTAGATCTCTTTGGATCCACGTAAAGTTTGCCACTTTACGTGATGGATGGCTTGTAAAAGAGTAGATCTATGGTTTAGAGCTTCTGCATGGCTTGGAAAGCCTCTGTATGGTTTCAGATCTAGGGGTACTCCGCGAGTCACAAGGGTGTACTCGGCGAGTTGCTTGAAGATAGGCTGGAACTCGATGAGTTGGAAGAACAACTCGGCGAGTTGGTTGAATATGGGCAGGAACTCAGGGAGCTGGAAGAACAACTCGGCGAGTTGGTTGCAGATAGCCTTGGACTCGGCGAGTCTGTTCTTGGACTCGGCGAGTTTGGTCGTGAGGTACTAACCTTTCTTCTGGTTGAGTTGTGAATCGGTGAGTCAAGAGATGACTCGGTGAGTCGAGTGTGAAAGGACTCAGAGTTGTTGGACTCGGCGAGTCTCGGGGTGACTCGGCGAGTTGAGTCGCGGATTGGGGAAGTTCTGTGCATGGGGACTCGGCGAGTCATCAGGTTGACTCGGCGAGTAGAGTCAGTCAGGGGTTGACTTTGACTTTGACTTTGACCAAGGGTTGACCATTTGATTTCCAAGGGCATTTTGGTAATTGTTGGCTTTTGTTTTGAGTTCAGAGTTTTGGTGTTGGCCAGTGTTGGAGATCGTATCAGTGGTCGGAGCAGCTTGGGTTTATCTGTTCAGTCGGCAGTTGCGAGGTGAGTTATCCTCACTATATCGACAGGGTCTACGACACCAAGGCCGACCCTTTTATCGGATTGTGATTCGGGTATCGTTGTTATGTTTTGTTTGTTGTGTTGCATCCTGGTAGTTAGGATGGTATATGTTAGAGACCTGGTTAAGGTCGGTATCCTGGTATATAGGATGATGCTATGCTAGTGACCGGTTAGGTCGGTATCTTGGTTAGGATGATGTTATGCTATGTGATCTGTTAGATCGGTTTGATTGGATGTGACATGTTATATGATTGAATGTTTATGTCCACATAGTTGTTGGACTGGGGTTGGGTTGAGGCGGGACCTGCTTTGTGCTGTAGGCCAACATACCCAGGGCGGACCGGTTATCCCGAAGGCCTAGCGAGCGGTCCGGATAAGCTGTAGGCCCCAAGAGGGCGGACCAGACGTGCCGAGGCTCGGAGAGTGGACCAAGCCGACTGAAGGCCCAGTGCGGGCGGACCAGTCATACTGTAGACTCAGAGAGTGGACCAGGTGGATTGAAGGCCCGGTGCGGGCGGACCAATCACACTGTAGACTCGATGTATGTGGTTAGACTCGGAGGGTGGACCAGGTGGACTGAAGGCCGGTGCGGCGGACCAGTCACACAGTAGACCCGAAGTGCATGGCTGTTTTGTGTTATGTTATGATATGGCATGTTATGCGTGTATGGTATATGTGGTTGGTATTTTGGGGATATCTCACTAAGATTTCGGGCTTACAGCTGTGGTTTAATGTTTTTCAGGTTCTTCAGGAGACTGTGGCAAGGCAAAGGCATGATCGTACCGCTCCTCATGATTATGTTTTGTGATGTGATTCTGGGATTACTCTGAAATAATTGTATTGAAAACCTTTTTGTAATAATTTTATGAAAATGGGTCGTGTTTGAAAAAGTTTAAATTGGTTGGAATTTTATGGTCGTTACAAGTAGGTATCAGAGCCTTGGTTTGAGTGAATTGGAGGAACATTCGTGTGAATCCAGTCTCAAATCGAGGAGGGTTTTCAAAAGAGAATTTAAAATGGTTTTCAAAATGAGTAAAGGAGGACGTGGAGGTACGATCAACCGGAGCCAGTAAGTAACCCCAAAATACCTTACATGATATTTTTTTTGAGCTTTGATAGAACAACATGCTAGTACTAGGCTAGGGATCTTCAGGATTTCATGATAATGTTGCCTGATTTATGATGCCTGTTAGCCTAGGGTTTCCTTTGTGGGAGATTTCCAGTGTTCCTCTAGGAGTGAGGGTTGAGTGCTTGTTATGTATGTTCTTCACTAGGGTGTTGTGGTATAATTGATACAAATATGGGTAGGTGTGGAAGGTAGTATGGGCCCGTACTACTGAAAGCACAGGACCCATACGCGTATCAAAGAAACCATGATCTCTAGGGTTGGGCTGGGAGTTGGTTCCCGGGTTTGTGGGAAGTATCTGAGATCTTGTGGTGTTTTTCAGTATGGAGATTCCGAGGCATGCTGGGAGTGGATCTGGGTCGGGATCGGGAGCAGGAGAGAGAGTTCAGGGCGGGTCAGTACTGCCCGAGGTTATTGGTCAGATGAGCACATGCGAGTTAGATGCGAGGATTCGTGAGATCCTGCATGATGAGGTTGCTGCATTGTTCCGGGCTGAGTTGCCGGAACTGTTTGGGTCGATCAAGACCACCATGGTTGAGTATTTTGATGAGCGTTATGCGGCCCTCACAGAGACGGCTGCCGCGGCGGCTACAACGGCTGTAGGAGCGACAGTGGGAGGAGCTGGTCGGGGTTTTCAGTATTGGGACTTCGATAATACGAAGCCTCCCACCTTCGATGGGGTTCAGGACCCGATTGTTGCTATGAGATGGTTGTCGGACGTGGAGGGGTGTTTCTTCACGTGTTCGTGCCCTGCTGATCAGAGGGTGAGGTGTGCTTTGAACCTGTTAAGGCTCGGGGCGAAGGATAATGGGGTGAGTTATTAGACAATATAGTGTAAATACCTGCATGGTTGGGTTTTACTTTCCCATCCTTAACATCTTGCAGGTACTTTGGGCAGTATCACATCCAATGCGACTTTTTATGGCAATAGAAGCATTTACCCTCTTTATAGTTGGCAGAAGGACTGACATAACTTCTCTTGGTTCCACTTGAAGAGGAGCCATCAAGGGACTTTACCTTAGTACCCTTCGGAGGGCTCTTCCTCTTCTTCCCTTTAACTTGCCCGATTGCCAAGACAGGGGCCGTGGTAGGAGTAGAAGTGGTAACAACCGATTTATCCTTGAGACCGCTTTCGGTGGTCTTCAAGAGTCCTTGAAGATTGATGAGTGTAACTTCCTCTTTATTCATGTGGTATGACATTCGGAGTTGACCAAAACAAGAAGACAAGGAGTGCAAAATGATGTCAATTTCCAACTCCTCGGGGAAGTTCACATTCAGTTTTAGCAAACAATCCACATACCTTTGCAATTTTTTGTAAGTGGCCCGTGATGGGTTCACCATCCTTCATGCGGGTTGTTACCATGGAGTAGATGATGTCATAACTCTCTTGACGAGCACATTGGTGGTAGCAGTCCATCAAGTTCTGCTGCATCTCAAAAGCGTAATAATCCTCATAGGACTTTTGGAGCTCAGTTGTCATTGTCGCCAACATGATACATGCCACTTTGTTGGTATCTCTCTCATGAGTCCGGAATTTGGAACCATCAAGGATGAATATCCCACAGAGGTTCATGAGAGAGAAGGATCCGGTAGGATTTGAGCCATAAACAACATTGTTGGAAGACATCTGAAAAAGAAGAAAGACAAGTTTAGATTAGATATAAAGATAGTCCTTAATAAGACACCCAAATGTAATATTAAGGCTAGGACCCAACACAATGTTTTATAACTTAGAAGAGGGATGTCGTAATCCAAGGTATAAAATATTTGAAGGTAGGTGAATGACGATTCACCAATTTCCACCATGAAAAACAAAATGTATAATTAGGTTTTAATTGGTTTTGAAACTCCTAGATTCTTTGAGATTCATTAAACTATTCAATGGCATGTTTCAATCTCGAGTGTGCCCTTCAAGTTTTGTGACTGGGATGCCGAGGATCACAAAACAAGGTGTGAAGTAACCACGCAAATTACTTGGTACTCTTAATGTTTATCACCTAACCGGTATGTCGGTTAACTACACGAGCTCCACCGATCTATGATAAACCTTAAGCCACGCTTTGCCTACCTTGTTAAGTCCAGGTCAGTCTGCCGGTTAACCACACACGCTCCACTAAACACTTAAGCAAAGTGCAAAGTGTAATTTAATGGGTTAGAACCTTATTCATATTTTCCTAAAGTAACTAAGATTGAGAATTTATAAAAACATTTAGTTAATTTATAATCGTCATACCTATAATGAGGATTAAATTCATTGTCCTACCCGTTCGACTAACGACCCTCCACCAGTCAAGAAAGCGGTGGGTGAGAGTGGACATCCATTAAGCTCCCATTTTATAGGCAACAACCGTATACCCCCTTATAGACCGGCTTCATGAATGAGGCTTACTAATGGTAAAACGACTTGTTCTTATATATATATATATATATATATATATATATATATATATATATATATATATATATATATATATATATATATATATTATTAACTTATAATATTATAAAGTATAAAGGTTGAGTTTTAACTTTTAAAATTCTAGGGTTTGGAACTAAAGTTTTCTAAAGTGTGTGAGACTTTACATGTTCCGAAACTTGATGGCAAGTTTTTTACTTTCAATACTTTTTAACTTCATAACTTATGAGTTAATGATGTATTAAAATGAAGAGTCTTCATTTTCATGTAACTTATGTGTTCTTTAATGGACTTTAAAAGAAAGACTTTTGGTAATCCATAACTTGTGGTCAAATTATGGATTCCATTAAAACACATAACGATCAAGAATTAAACTAACAAAATAATTCATTTGATCTTCTACACTCATAAGTTTATGAATATTCATATCAACAATTTCAAGAATCATAAACTACTCATACAAAACTTGAAATTTTGACAATAGCCCTTGCAAATGGATTAGCATAACCATTACACCATCTAAAACAAGTTTTATAAGACCAAAACAGTTTAGGGTAATGTTTATAGTCCATTTCCAATAGCAAAACTCGAAAAACTGCGTCCAGGGCCTCTTACTCCTCGAGTACACGAACCTACTCGACGAGTAGGGTGAATTAGCACATGGAATCCATGAGTCCCCCCATGGACTCGGCAAGTTCACTCAGGCAGAAAGCAGTTTTATCGATTTTCTTAACAAGTTTGCATCAAGTATCAAGAAAACAAGCCTAGGCTTTGATACCACTAAAGGGTTTTGAGCACTTTAAGACTCCTATGGTGTACATGCAACCCTAGAAACCTTGGATCTATGTTTTCACTAAGAAACATGCAAATAATAACTTTCCAAGGTTTACGTCCTAACTAGCATGTTATGGGGTACTTGAATCATAAAAAACTAGAAGAATTACATACCTTTTGTTGCTTGGAGTTTGAGAGCCTATAACTAATAATGTTGATACCTCAAATGGAAGTCACAAATCACCATAAACTTTGGAAACTTGAGAGAATGGTGGCACACTTTATATAGTGTGGTGGACTTCTTTATATAGTGTGCCACACCTTAGTTCTCACACACACTAGTAACATTTCAAGTGCCAATGACATCTTTATATAGTGTGGTGGATTAGGGTTACATTCATGTAAACCCTAATACCCATGACCTTTCATTTCCATGAGATCCATGGATTAAAGCTACATGGACTACCCATGGACTTTTCATGCAAGCCTAGCCCACTCTAAATAAGCAATAGCCCACACTATAAATACAAGAGCCTATATTTAATTAGTCACCTTTTTATCACTAAATTAATTCTAACTTAATTACAGATCAATACTAATTAAATAATAAGATTTCATATTAATATATTAGAACTTATAATATATTAATAAATCATAAACATACTATTCTCAAAAGATTATCCATAAATTGCTCGGGTGGAGTGCAACCCAAATGGATCATGCCGGGCCGGGTCAAATACATCTCAAATATAGTTATGGAATTAGACACCTTATCCAACAATGCCAACTTCAATGAAGAGCTAGCCATAGATATTATACTCCACTCTTTACCTCCTTGTAATGAACAGTTCAAGATGACTTATCATATGAACAAGGATGAGGTGACCCTGAGCAAACTTCAAGGATTGTTAAGAACTGCTGAAACCAGCTCGGAAGCCAAAGTTGGCGCATCAAGTTCTATTGCTGCTACCCCGGTCTTGGCAATTGGAAAGGGAAGGGGAAGAAGAGGAAAGCTCCTTTTAAGAGCCACAACGGAAAGTCTCATGATAGTTCTTCTTCAAGCGGTACCAAAGGTGGTTCTGCTACCCCTTCGTCTAATCCGAAAGATGTAGAGTGCTTCTAAGGTCATGATAAAGGGCATTGGAAACGAAGCTACCCGAAGTATCTGCAAGATATCAAGGATGGGAAGATAAAGCCCACCTTCGCAGGTATTTACACTATTAAATCTAATAACTCATCACACGCTAGTTCTTAGGTCCTTGACACAGGGTGTGGTTTTCACATTTGTTTTGATTTGCAGGACCTAAGAAGAAGTAGAGATGTGGTGTACGGGAAGACGAACTTGATCAAGAGGAATAGGAAATCATCGCTTGTCACCAAGATTGGATTTTTTTTCTTTATTCCTTAGTAGCTGGTTAGGTTTAGAGTTGAATAATTGTTGCTACTCTTTAGAGATGACGTGGAATCTATTTCATTTCATGTTTTGTATAAACAAGGTTTTATATTTTCCTTTAATAAGGAAATTGGTTCTATTAATGCTTTCTATAATGGCACTTTCTATTTTGAAGCATTGCCGTGTAATGGTATATATGAAACTATGATGGTTGTAGCTAACTTAGGAAATAATGTGTTGCACATTGATTCATCCAATGTTTTGGACATGGCATTCTTGTGGCATTATCGTCTTGGACATGTCAACAAGAAGCGCATACCCAACTCCAAAAGGATGGAGTATTGGAGTCATTTGACCTAAAGTCAGATGATACATGCGAATCTTGTCTGCTTTGAAAGATGATTAAGTCGCCTTTCACCGATACTTATTAAAGAGGTGAGGGATTATTGGAACTTATACACACCGATGTGGGTGGGCCCTTTAGATCCACCACAAGGGATGCAAATCGCTTCTATGTGACTTATAGCGTTGATTATAGCTAGTATGGTTATATCTACTTAATCAAGCATAAGTCAGAAACTTTTGAAAAGTTGAAAGAGTTAAAGCAAGAATTAGATAATCAATTAGGCAGTAAGAGAAAGATGCTCCGATCCATCGAGGTGGCGAGTATCTTAGTATCAATTTCCACAACTATCCTAAGGAATCTAGAGTTGTTGCCCAATTGATGCCGCCTGGGACACACAAGTTGAATGGTGTGGCTGAGAGGCACAATTGAACCTTGTTGGACATGGTTCGTTCCATGATGAGTCGAGCTTCATTACCTATATTATTTTGGGGGTATGCCTTAGAGACTGCGAACCATATCCTTAATCCAGTCCCAACTAAGAAGGTTTCCAAAACTTTTGGTTTATGAGAAAAACATCAATCCTATGGTGCACATGCCAACCCTAAAGCTTTGGATCTAGGTTTTTCTATTTGTACATGCAACAATCATACAAATCTCTCAAAACCTAATCTAGCATATAACAAAATTAAAATAAACATAAACAAGAATAAGAATATTACATTTCCATCGAAGCTTAAAGATGTTGACCTTTTGAGAACCTAGCAACTTAAATGTGATGCCTCTAAGGAATCACAAATATCAAAGCAGTTGGATGTTCTTGGTGAGAGGGGAAGGAGGCTAAAAAACGAATATATGATCTCTAGGGTTCAAGTGGCCAGCTTTGGGATGCCAAAGGAGTCCTTATATAGCTAAAGAATTAAGGTTTCAGTCAAAGACCTCATCCGGTTGCTTAGGCTCTAAGCAGCCCACAAGAATCTTCTAGAACCCTAGCCCTTGGACCTTTGATCTTGGACCTTGGGCGAAATCCTTACCAGCTCCCATAAGATTTCGTCCAACCCCTTTCCAAAGGATTCCTTAGCCCATAATGCAATTATCTTATAATTAAACCTATAGTCCCCTTAATTCAATTAATCTCTTTTGACCACAAAATTCATTCTAAATTAATTCTTGACTGATGTTAATTAAACAATATAATTTCTCCTTTAGTATATTGTTCACATAATATATTAATAAACAATAATAACCTATTTCTCCATTATTCATCCAGTCATGTTGCTTTGATGAAGGCAACCCAAAAGGACCATGCTACAATCGGGTCAAGTACATACTAAATATATCTACGGGCCTAGACACCTAATCCAACAGTCTCCCACTTGTATAAGTCTAATAACGATAAATGCATGTAAGAATTCAAAATCTGATTAGCAATCATAGAACTCAAAAGCCCTTGTCGAACTCTGACACGTCCTTTAGATAAGGGATCGTATAGTCATCTTTTTTCAAGATATCATGTGGACAATTCCATGGAACATAATCATACTTATTTTCCAGCAGTTTGTTTCTCAATCTCTTATTTGTCTGGCATAGAGATCACATCAATTCAATCAAGACCGGGTCGGAAACATAAGTCAAACCAAATCATCGAGGGGCCCAAGATATCGCTTTTACTCTCATAGGTTAAAAGCAACATATAAACTTCGACTTATATGCTTGTACTATTTTCTCATCAAATAGTACACAACAATGCGTTATATAACAATATAACATCAAGTTAGTGATGCGTTTACAGATTATCAATGCACAACCAATTCGTAAAGAACAACTCATATATCTAGGTTTCAAGAATGTATGATATTATCGTCTCACAATCACTCGTGATTAAATTCCATGAAGTGATTCATGCGAGCGCAAATTTAATCCAATACTCAAACTTATTTCAATAGCACTCATGAACGTTGCAGCAAACCTTTGATATGTCTAAATAGTTAGAGAATCTACAAGTCAATTCATGACAGTCTTCTTTCATACCAACTTCCAATATATGAACGATTGTAGATAGTCTAAATAATCTTATTATTTAGGAAGTTAAAACATGCAAAGCGAAACAACAGTAAATAATTAACACAAGACAGTAAATTTACTCATAAATAGTACTCCTTTATTTAATCATCAAATGTTAATTACAGTTTTTCTGTTAAAAGTTTCCAAAAGCTATCTAATAACTAAAACTAATATCATCCTTCAGCCCAATGCTCCTAGCATGCTGCAAGTGCTTAACCCTACTCAGTCCCTTCGTAAGGGGATCTACTGGGTTATCCTCTGATGATACCCTCTTTACTACGAGGAGTCCCTCTTCTACCAGATATCTAATGAAAAGATATTTTCTATTGATATGGCTAGATCTGCTTGATCCCTTAGTTCCTTGTTAAGGCAAACGCACCTTCATTATCTCAGAAAATCTCCATATGCTCCTTTATGCCAGGTACAACTCCGAGGTCTCCAATGAAGTTCTTTAGCCATATCGTCTCCTTTGATGCTTCGCTCACTGCTATGTATTCTGATTTGCACGTTGAATCAGCTACGGTCTCCGACTTGGAACTTTTCCAAGTTACTGCTACACCATTCAGGGTAAAGACCCGACTTGACTGAGATAAGAAATTATCCCGGTCAGTCTGAAAACTAGCATCACTATACCCTCGCACTCTCAAGTCATCACTAGTACATTGTCAACAAAGTTCCAAACTTGATTGTCATACATGGACTGAATCTCGTTGTCCATAGCCTTTTTCCATTTTGCAGACACTAGGCCTGCCATGGCTTCCTTGTAGTTGTTAGGTTCATCCAAATTTATTAGTGTACTATCACTAATAAACGTATCACCCTCAGTAGTTAAATGGAAACCATATAATACGGTTGGAAGACTAACTCTACAGAAACGTCTAAGAGGTAAGGACTCGTCAATCGGTTGAACAGGAGTTTCCTTGGGTTGACCACTAGTGTTAGAGGTTCCTTCATCGTTTGATTCTTGAAGATCTTCAAGATCAAATTGCCTCCCACTCTCCTCTTGGCATATGAGTTCTCACTCTCAAAAAACCCCTCTCTTCCCAACGAAGACAACATTTTCTATCGGTCTATAGAAGAGATATCCAAGGGACTTCTGTGGATAGCCGATGAAAATACACTGCTCACTACAAGGTTCGAGCGTTTCATCAGTCTCTTGTCTTACGAAAGCCTCAAAAACCCAAACCTTGATATGTGCCAACGAGGGAGCTTTCCATGTCCACATCTCGTGAGGTGTTTTGCCAACCTTGTTTGTCGGGAGTAGATTAAGGATATGGGCGGTAGTCTCTAAGGCATACCCCGAAAATGAGATAGGTAATAAAGCTCGACTCATCATGGAACGAACCATGTCCAACAAGGTTGCACCGCTCAGCTAACCATTCAACTGTAGTGTCCTAGGTGGCATCAATTGTGAAACAATTCCGCATTCCTTGAGGTAGTCGTGAAACTCGATACTAAGATATTCACCACCTCAATTGGATCGAGGCATCTTTATCTTCCTACCCAGCTGATTCTCTGCTTCTTGCTTAAACTCTTTGAACTTTTCAAAGGTTTCTGACTTGTGCTTGATTATGTAGATATACCCATATATGCTATAATCATTGGTGAAAGTCAAATAGAATCGGTCTGCATCCCTTGTGGCGCATCTAAAGGGCCCATATACATCGGTATGTATGAGATCCAGTAAACCTCACCCCTTTCATAACTACTAGTGAAGGGTATCTTGGTCATCTTTTCAAGTAAACAAGACTCGCGTGTATCATCGTCCCTAAGGTCGAATGACTCCAACACTCTATCCTTTTGGATTTGGGCTATGCATTTCTTTTTTACATGTCCAAGATGACAATGCCACAAGCATGCTTTATCCAAACCATTGGAAGAATCGATATGCAACACATTAATTCATAAGTTGTCTACAACTATCAAAGTTTCATATATACCATTACAAGGCAATGCTTCAAAATAGAATGTACCATTAAAGAAAGCATTAATAGAACCAGTTTCATTATTAAATGAAAATCTAAAACCTTGTTTATACAAACCATGAAAAGAAATAATTTTTCATGTCATTTCTAACGAATAGCAACAATTATTCAAATCTAAACCTAACCCACTACTAAGAAGTAAAGAGTAAACTCCAATCTTGGTTACAACCGACACTTTCCTATTCCCCATGTTCAAGTTTATCTTCCCATGCTACACATCCCATGTGAAGGAGGGCTTTATATTCCCATCCTTGATGTCTTGCACGTACTTCGGATAGCTTCGTTTCCAATGCCCTTTGTCGTGGCAGTAGAAGCAATCTGCATCCTTTGGGTTTGAAGACGAAGCAGTTGTACCAACTTTGGTTCCATTAGAATAGCTACCATCTTGGGACTTTCCTTTACGTTGGCTCTTTGAAGGAACCTTCCTCATCTTTCCCTTTCCTTGCCCAAAAGCCAAAACATGGGAAGCAACAGGAGAAGTGGACGCAACATATTTGCCTTTTAGACTACTCTCAGCAGTCCTTAGCAGGCATTGAACTTTGCTTAGAGTGACCTCCTCCTTGTTGATGTGGTAGGTTCCTATGGTAGGTCATACGAAACTGGTGTCACACCCCCGAACCAGACGGCGGAAACGTTCGGGAGCTGTCGTGACTCAATTGAATACCATAACATTGAATATATATGAAACGTAACAACATTCGTCACCACGCATTAATATAATACAACCAATAAAGTTTACATGAAGTACATTGTTTAAACATTACATTCCCAAAATAAATTGTTCGATTCGTTAATAAGTAAACCGCAAGCCATCACTGAGTACATTTTCCTTTGATTCACTGGTTCCCTGAGAATACAAGTATTTTGAAAAACGTCAACATGCGAAATGTTGGTGAGTTCATAAGCGGTATTTGAAAAACAATGTTTTGGTATCATTTTGAAAACCACCAGAAAATCCGATATTTTCTGAAAAGAAAAGCTTTTGAAAACGTTTGTGAAGATCCATAGGTATGCTTGTTTGTTTCTATACTTGTAAAAACTGTTCATTAAACTTGTATACATTTCGAATCCGTATGTATTGAAAAATCCTAGGAAAACCCGATGTTTTCCTAATTCTTTGAATTCTATGAAGTTAAAATGAAACCATTGTAACGCGTGAAGTTATCAATTCCAGGCGACGTCGGATTATTTTTGAGCATGATTAATTGCTATAAACATGCGTTACACAAACGACCAGTTTATAACTATACTAACGATCCCGTAGGCGTCGTCCGTACTAATCACGTTATCCGACCTCCCTGACTACGTGTAATCCCACATCCGAAGAGAAAGAGGACACGAAGACCCCGATGACTCCATTAACCGGTTGGGGATAAAAAAAGGTACGAGGGGTCCCTGACCCGCCTCGCATGAAATATCGACTTTACTAGCAATACCAAAGGACCCTTGGGGACCAATAGTATACAAGCCATTGAAAGTCCTTTTACGCTGTGTTAGATCGGGTAAGACCCAACACCTCGTAAGGTAGAAGTCTTCGGGCCTTAAGATCAGGTCATTGGGCTAGCTAGGCCCAACAAGCAAGATTTTACACTTTGGGGCCCAAAGATGGTGCATAGACGTCTGTGCACTCACACATGTATATTGAATTCCCAAATGTTACTTGTATGAATCGAGATATCGTCGCGTTAGTAGTTTCGGGTTTTTATTGGTTCGAGACCGAACCAATTCGTTTAACAACGACTTTTGGTATTGTTGTGTATTATATTTCGTCGATAGTCGCAGTGCCATTATTTGATCAAATTGCGTGTATTGAATTAGCCTTGGAAGTTTTCTGTTTTCAGCCCCTCATTGTTTGTAAAATTTACTTTTTCAACCCTTTAATTAAATAACTTTCCGGTTTGGTCCTTAAATCATTTTTCTTGACATTTTAACACCAAAAATTATTGAAATTAATATTTTTCAGCATATTTTTCATTGAAAACAGTTTAAGTCCCTGAAAATGCAGTTTTCTCGGTTATAACCCCTCCTTTTCGCAATTTTGACAATTTTGGCCCAAATTGGAAAATTTTTGCAACTTTGGTCCTTTTTAAATTTAAAAAGCATTTTAAACCTTTGAAAAGGACTTGGAACACTAATAGTCCACCGTTTTACAGAAAAACACAGTTTTGGCCCTTCAAAACAGAAAATTTCGCATAATGGGCCTTATTGGGCCGAAATTGTCATTTTTAGCCCATTAAGGTTGAAATTTATGTTTTTAATCCTCCAACGAGTATATTTTCAGAAAATACATTATGGAAACTGTTTTGACTCATCTCCCCCATCAGATTTCGTAATATTTCAATTTGGGCCCTTTAACTTTATATTTTTAGCATTTTATGTCCAAAAATTGAGTTTTTAGCCCAAAGAAAATGTTATTAAGCCATTTAGCTATTTTTCTTGGAACACTTGGTATGTAGGAATATACTTGATGCTAGTATCATTTAACATAAAGTGTATCTCGGTTTTTAGGGGTTTTATGGCTAGATCCAACATTATAACACACAAAAATACACATATAAGAATAGGAATCATACAAGGCATACAAAACACATATAGATCTACACTTTCACTTGTATTCCCCCCCCCCCCACAAAACTCATAAAAACAGAAAATAGGGGGTATGAAGCTCACCTTGGGTGTGGCTTCGGTTTTGGAGAGAAGATGGAAGAAAAATGAAGTGATTTTCGGCCCTAGCACCTTTCCTTGGTAGATCTCGAGTTTGGTGACTTCTAAGGTGCATGATCACAAGTTGGAATAGATTTTAGAAGAGATTTTTGATGGAATGAAGTAGCTATATCATGGATTAGTCTTCAACTTACCTTAGATGAGGATTTTGGTGATGGATTCTCCTTTTGAAGCTTCTTGATTCACGAAATTTTTGAAGAAGGGGGAAGGAGATGTTCTTCAAGACTTAGAGAGAGTAGAATAGATTTTTATGAGTGTGTGTGTGTTGTGTTTCGGCCGAGAGTGAGGGAGGGAAAAAGGAGAAATGATTTTTGAGGTGATATGTTCCTAGAAGTATGAGATGTGCATGGAAACATGTTGGGTATAGATGAGGTGGCAAGCAAATAGTCAACCCTTCCATTTCTTCTTGGACTTGGGCCTTGGGTCGAGAACTTTGAAGGAAAAGGAGAAATTTGGGCTTTTTGCCCCTAAGCCCAATATTAGAGTTTGTTTGGGTATGTTTTAAGCCTAAAAGAATGTGGTAGGATTTTTACATTTTTTTTATTGGACTAGTTTAGGTTATTCATGTATCAAAGCTTTTAATTCATTTCATTCTAGGCCCAATATGGCCCAAAATGTTGAAATAAATTAATGTGGGTCCAATTAGAGCCCAATTAGGGTTCTAAGCCCATGATAGTCAAATTGGAAGCTTATTGGTCCACTTGGATCCCATAAGGAAGTTCTAGTCCAAGGTGGACCTAAATAAGAACTTCTAGAGTTTCCAATTGTTTGATGACTATTTGTAGTACTTGTATGATGTATTTGATTGAAGTTTTTGATGTCATAATCATAGGTGTCACACATGTTCTTAAGTTTTTGATTCACATTAACTTGAGTGTATAGATTACATGACACAAAATTTCCAGTTGTGACAACTGGTCATAGCAAGGAGGTAATGAGTGTAGAATAATATTTATGGCCAGCTCCTCATCGAAGTTAAAATTTAACTTCAGCAAGCGGTCCATGTATCTCTGCATTTTCTACAAGTTGGCCATGATGGGCTCTCCATCCTTCATTTTTGCAGTGATGATCTCATACTGTTCCTGCCTGGGACTATGATGGAACCTATCCGTCAAATCTTTGTGCATCTCGTACGGATAGTAATCCTCATTGGACTTTTGGAGTTCAGAAGTCATTGTTGCGAGCATGACGCAATGAACCATCGTAGCATCTCGCTCATGAGCCTCGTAGGCGGCAATATCTTCTGGAGTAGCAGTGTTCACATTAACATCCTTCAGCTCGTTGTTGAGAACATACTCTTTTTCCTTGTAACGGGTGACCTTGTGAATGTTGCAGATCCAATCGTTAAAGTTGGACCCATCGAATATCACCCTCCCACACAAGTTCATGAGTGAGAATGAACCGGAAGGGGTCGAGCCAGAAGCATTGTTGTTGTTTTCAGTAGACATGTGAAATAGAAAAGAGACAAATTTTAGATTAGATAAGAATCCCCAATTAAACACCCAAATGAAAAATTAGTGCTTGGACCCAACACAGTTATTTACAATTTAGTAGAGGGATGCTATAATCAAATTGAAAAATAATTTGACGGTAGGTAAATGACAATTTACCAATTTCCACCATGAAAAACAAAAAGACAATTAAGTTTTAAATGAGTTTAAATTCCTAGATTCTTTTGAGATTCATTGAACTTTCAATGGCATGTTTAAATCTCAATATGTCCTTCAAGATTTTGACTGGAATACTAAGGATCACAAACAAGGTGTGAATAACCATGCAAATGTACTTGGTACTCTCAATGTCATTTACCACGGAATCAATGTGCCGGTTAGCTACACACACTCCATTAATCTTTGATAAATATCGAGCTACCCTTTTCCACCTTTGCTAGTCCCAAATTAGTGTGTTGGTTTACCACACACGCTCCACTAACGACTTGGCAAGGTGAAAAGTGTAATTTAATGGAATATCAACATTTTCACATTTTTCCTAAAGTAACTAAGATTGGGAATTTTATAAAACATTTAGTTAGTTTATTAAATCATTACACTTATCAATGAGAAATTAGTTGCCTATCCTACCAGTTCGGTTAACGACCCTCCACCAATCATGGAAGCGGTGGGTAAGAATGGACAACTGTTAAACCACCAATTTATAGGCAACAACTTTGTACCCCCTTATATGCCAGCTTCGTGAATGAGGCCTACTAACGGTAAGAGTAGCTTAATCTTTACATATATAATTATTAATATTATGATATTATAATAGTATAAGGGTTGAATTTTAAACTTGTAAAATTCTAGGGTTTAGAATTTAAATATTTCAAATTTAAAACTTTTAATTAAAATTTAAATCCCAAAACTTGATGGCGAGTTTTGAAACATTTCAAAACATCTTTTAGATCAAATTTGATGTAACATCCGGTTTTCCAGGTATATTGGTTAATGTTATATTCCTTTAATTATGTGAGGTGACTCGACGAGTTGGTGGTTAGACTCGTGAGTCTGGTCGCGGCTGGATGACATGGTTAATGAAGGGACTCGACGAGTCTGGGGAGTGACTTGCCGAGTCAGAGTTGATGGAAGAAACCCTAATTTCTCGGGTTTGGGACCTATTTAAAGGCCCTTATGGCCTCCATTTGCGGCTACCAGTTCATAGAGAGAAACCCTTGAGTGTGTGAACGTTTTGATAGAGAAAGGAAGTCATTCTTGACCTTGGTAGAGTTGTTTAGCTAGAAGAAGGAGGTTCTAGCCAAGAGGAAGCAAAGAAGGTTGCTATTCTATGCATTTGAGGCTAAGATCATCTCATTTGAGGTATCATTTCGATCCATCTTTGGATTTATGAGGTAGTTATGGATTTAGGGTTTGTTATGCCCTTTTTGTTGGGATAAGTTGATGTCCAAATAGTCCCTTATGGCGAGGAGGCTTTAGATCTGGATCCATAGAGGTCCAGGGAGCCTTAATCATCAACTCAGGAAGTCTCTTGAGTTTGTGAATGGCATGAACTCACCGAGTCCAGGAATAGACTCGACGAGTAGGAGCGGGTTTCCCCGAGGATCACAAAGTTGATGACTCGTTTAATTGAGGGAATGACTCGGTGAGTCAGAGGGAGATTTAGGGGACTTGAGTTCACGAATGAACTCGCCGAGTCAAGATCTGGACTCGACGAGTTAGGACGGGTTGTCCCAAAATTCACGATCAGTGTCGAGTTGAAGAGTAGGGGATTGACTCAGTGAGTCAAGTGAATGCAAGGATTTTGAAGGACACGCAAGGACTCGCCGAGTCACATTGGTGCACTCACCGAGTCTGGTTAATGTTTGACCGTTGACTTTGATGACTTCGCGAGTTCCCGGATGTTTTTCCCGAGGAATTTTGGGGTGTGCCTCCTGAGAGGCAACTGGAGTTCCGTATCGATTTGGTTCCGAGAGCAGCACCTATCGCCAAGGCGCCGTATCGCCTCGCGCCGCTAGAAATGTAGGAGTTATCCTCGCAGCTTCAGGAGCTGCTGGGGAAGGGGTTTATTCGACCAAGTAGCTCGCCTTGGGGAGCGCCAATCCTTTTTTTCAAGAAAAAGGATGGTTCACACCGGATGTGTATTTGTTATCGGGAGTTGAACAAGTTGACTGTCAAGAACCGTTATCCATTGCCGAGGATCGATGATCTGTTCGATCAGTTGCAGGGGGCGTCTTGGTTCTCCAAGATAGACTTGAGGTCGGGTTATCATCAGATGAGGATTCGAGACGAAGATATCCAGAAGACGGTGTTCAAAACTCGTTATGGGGATTACGAGTTCGTGGTGATGCCTTTTGGTCTCACCAATGCGCCGACAGCGTTCATGGATCTCATGAATAGGGTGTGCAGGCTGATGCTGGATCGGTCGGTGATCGTGTTCATCGATGATATTTTGGTGTATTTGAGATCTAGAGAACAACATGAGGAGCATTTGAGGGAGATCCTTGGAGTTCTAAGATCGGAGAGGCTTTATGCCAAATTCTCCAAGTGTGAGTTCTGGTTACGAGAGTTCCAGTTCTTGGGACATCTCGTCAACCAGAATGGGATATTAGTCGATCCGGCCAAGATAGAGGGGGTCATGAGGTGGGAGGTGTCGAGATCGCCCACCGAGATCAGGAGCTTTCTAGGATTGGCTGGCTATTATCGGAGATTTATCAAGGATTTCTCTAAAATCGCCGTGCCACTCACCAAGTTGACCTGGAAGGGTGTCGCTTTTTCCTGGGGTCCGGAGCAGCAGACCTCATTTGAGACCCTTTGCCAGAAGTTGTGCGAAGCCTCGGTGCTCGCACTCTCGAAAAAGATGGAGGATTTTGTTGTGTACTGTGATGCATCGATATCCGGGTTGGGAGCAGTGCATATGCATAGGGGCATGTGATAGCATATGCATCGAGGTAGTTGAAGCCTCATGAGTCGAGGTATCCCATCCACGACCTGGAGCTGGGGGCTGTGGTGTTCGCCCTCAAGATCTGGCATCACTATCTGTATGGGGTTCGATGTACCATATACATGGACCACAAGAGTTTGAACTACTTGATGGATCAGCCCAACCTGAATATATGCCAGAGGAGATGGTTGGATATGGTAAAGGATTATAATTGTGAGATCCTATACCACCCAGGCAAGGCTAATGTTATAGTCGATGCCTTGAGCCGTAGGGCGGAGAGCGCCCCGATACGAGACGTTTGCATGAGATTGACAATGATGACTCCGGTGTTGGACACCATTCAAGGGGCCCAGGCAGAGGCCGTGAAATCGGAGAACTGCAAAAGGGAGCGGGTGATCGGGTTGGTATCGGAGTTCGTTACCGATAGTCGTGGACTTATGACCTTTCAGGGTCAGATTTGGGTACCGTTTGTGGGCGGAACGCGTACCATCCTGATGGAGGATGCACATAGATCGAGGTTCTCGATCCATCCCGGGGCCCTGTATCAAGAGAGATGTCGCATGGTTCGTGGAGAGGTGCTTGACCTGTCGCAAGGTTAAGGTCGAACACCAGTGTCCCCATGGTAAGTTGCCGCCATTGGAGATTCCCAAGTGGAAGTAGGAACATATTACCATGGACTTTATCACCAAATTGTCAATGACTGCGAGAGGCGTCGATGCGATTTGGGTGATTGTGGACAGGTTGACGAAGAGCGCTCACCTTCTTGCTATTAGTGAGAGTTCTTCTGTTGAGAGGATGACAGAGTTGTACGTGAGGGACGTGGTATCGAGGCATGGAGTACCGATCTCGATTGTTTCAGAATGAGATGTGCGTTTTACTTCCAGATTCTGGAAGAAGTTTCACGACGAGTTGGGTATGAGGCTGCATTTTAGTACCACATACCACCCGCAGACGGACAGATAGAATGAGCGGACGATTCAGACGCTCGAGGACATGCTTCGGGTATGTGTATTGGACTTCAGAGGGACTTGGGACACGTATTTTCCCTTGGCTGAGTTTTCCTATAACAACAACCATCACTTGAGCATTGGTATGCCACCCTTTGAGCTATTGTATAAGAGGAGGTATCGGACTCCCATTTGCTAGGGTGAGGTGGGGCAGCGTGTCATGGGGAGTATGGATATAGTGCTTTAGACGACATAGCAGATACAGTGGGTCAGACAAAGGTTGTTGACTGCTCAGAGTCGCCAGAAGAGTTATGCGGATAGGCGACGATTCGAGCTCGAGTTTCAGCTTGGGGATTTTGTACTCCTGAAAGTGTCTCCTTGGAAAGGAGTGATTCAATTCAGGAAGAGGGGCAAGTTGGGCCCTCGGTATAGCGGGTCATTTAAGGTGATCGCGAGGGTGGGCAGAGTAGCATACCGTTTGGAGCTAGCTGCGGATTTGGACCAGATTCGTGATACCTTCCACATGTCGCAGTTGAGGAAGTGTATAGCCGACGATTCGGCAGTGGTACCATTAGAGGATATCCAGGTGGACGCGAGTCTGATTTACGCTGAGAAGCCGATCGCAATCTTGGATCGGAAGATCAAGATTTTGAGGAACAAGGAAGTGCCCCTGGTGCAGGTCCAGTGGCAACATCGGAAGGGGTCCGAGCTGACCTGGGAGCCAGAGTCGGAGATACGGGAGCAGCATCCGGAGTCGACGACTTGGTGCTTAGACTCGTCGAGTCTGGTCGCGGCTAGATGACATGGTTAATCAGGTGACTCGACAAGCCAGGGGAGAGACTCGCTGAGTCAGAGCTGATGGAAGAAACCCTAATTTCTTGGTTTTGGGACCTATTTAAAGTCCCTTATGGCCTCTATTTGCGGCTACTAGTTCATAGAGAGAAACCCTTGAGTGTGTGAACATTTTGATAGAGAAACGAAGTCATTCTTGACCTTTGTGGTGTTGTTTAGCAAGAAGAAGGAGGTTCTAGCCAAGAGGAAGCAAAGAAGGTTGCTATTCTATGGATTTTAGGCTAAGATCATCTCATTTGAGGTACCATTTCGATCCATCTTCTGATTTATGAGGTAGTTATGGATTTAGGGTTTCTTATGCCTTTTTTGTTGGGATGAGTTGATGTCCAAATAGTCCCTTATGGCAAGGAGGCTTTATATCTGGATCCATAGAGGTTCAGGGAGCCTTACTCATCAAGCTTTATGAAGAGAAATTAAGATTAGGACCTTGGGTTGAAGTATTTGGGGCTAATTCGTCATATATGGTCATTTAGACGTTGCATGTGCATCAAGATAGAGACTTTACATGATTATTGAGCTAGGGGAGGTTAGATCTAAGGATTAGAGGAACAGATCTGACCTCAGGAAGTCTCTTGAGTTTGTGAATGGCATGAACTTGCCATGCCTAGGAATAGACTCGATGAGTAAGAGCGGGTTTCCCCGAGGATCACAAAGTTGATGACTCGCTGAATTGAGGGAATGACTCGGTGAGTCAGAGGGGAAGTTAGAGGACTTGAGTTCACGACTGAACTCGCCAAGTGAAGAGCCGGACTCGACGAGTTAGGACGGGTTGTCCGAAAATTCACGATCAGTGTCGAGTTGAAGAGTAGGGGATTGACTCAGTGAGTCAAGTGAATGCTAGGATTTTGAAGGACATGCATGGACTCGCCGAGTCACGTTGGTGCACTCGCCGAGTCTGGTCAAAGTTTGACCATTGACTTTGTTGATTTTTAGGGTTTGGTCGACATTTGGACTAGTGGACTGTTTGAAGGGTAAAATGGTCTTTTAGCCTTCTCAGAGGACATATGGGAGTCTAGTCTAGCCTGGAGAGCTGATATTAATTGAGATGATTGTTATGTTTTAGGCTGAGGCTAAATTAGTATATACACGTGCGAGATACTACCTGAGATATCCGAGGTGAGTCTTCTCACTATACTGTACCTGAAGGCTACTTATATGTAACCAGAACGTCTTGTATGATATGATATATGTGTTATATGTTGATATGTGATATGTATGCGTTATGTATGCTATGTATGATGAGGACCGGAAGGTCAAGATCATATGGACCGGAACGTCAAGAGAACATGGACCGGAGGGTCAGGAGGTTACGGACCGGAAGGTCGATACGGGTAGGACCGGAAGGTCTACCAGGATTTGGGACGGAAGTCCCCTGAGACACTTGGACCGGAGGGTTCCACTGAGTTATGGCTTGGAAAGGCATATGTGTTGTATGTGGTATTTTGGGAGACTCACTAAGCATTTATGCTTACAGTTGTTGTGTTGTGTTTCAGGTACTAGCGAGGACCGTGGGAAGGCGTCGGCGTGACCCGTACACATAGAGAGGAGACTTGATTTTGATATTGGGATATGTTTTGAATTGATAACAATTGTGGAACACTTTTGAGAATGTTTATTATATGAAAATTTTGGTTGTTAGAAAATTAAAAATTTGTTTTGAAAATCACGTCGTTACATTTGAAAAATAATTATTTAATCAAATTATTGATATTTATCAGATAATTTAACCCTATCTGTTTTCTTGACAAGGTGATTCAAATAAAAAAATTTAATCGTTATCGTATAAAACAAGTAATTATCTTATTTATGACTTTTATCTATGAATTGTATTAGGATAATCCATACTTTACTGAAAAAATCAGATTTTATCAGCCAAAAACGCTTTTGGTAATTATCCTAATTCAATTTTAGTCAAAATCCCAAAAAATCAGCCCCCAGACTACCTGACTCGTCGAGTCACTGAATGGAATCGTCGAGTTTCCTTGACTCATCGAGTTCATTAGGTGAGTCGACGAGTTCATCAGGAAGAGGCTGGATTTTTCGACTTTTGAGCTTTGAATAATTTAGCTATGCAACAAATAAAAAAGAAAAACAACCTAGCATCTGATACTACTGTTGGGTTATGAGCTAAACATCAATCCTATGGTGGACATGCAAACCCTAAAGCTTTGGATCTAGGTTTTTGTATGTATACATGCAACAATCATCCAAAGCTCTCAAACCCTAATCTAGCATATAACAAAATCGAAATCAACATAAACAAGAATAAGAATGTTACCTTTCAATTGAAGCCTGAAGATCTTGAGCTTTTGAGAATCTAACACCTCAAAAGCGATGTCTCTAATGAATGAAAAACAACAAAGAAATTGGATGATCTTGGAGAGAGGGGAAGGAGGCTAAAAAATGGCTCTATGATCTCTAAGCTTCAAGTGGTCCGTTTTGGGATGCCAAAGAGGTCCATATATAGCTGGAGAATTAGGGGTTCAGTCAAAGACCTCATCCGGTTGCTTAGGCTCTAAGCAGCCCACAAGAGTCTTCTAGAACCCTATCCCTTGGCCCTTGGACCTTGGACCTTGGACGAAATATTTATGGGCTCCCATAAGATTTCTTCTAACCCCTTTCCAAAGGGTTCCTTAGCCCATATTGTAATTATCTTATAATTACAACTTTAGTCCCCTTAATTCAATTAACCTCTTTTGACCGGAAAATTAATTCTAAATTCATTCTTGACCAATGTTAATTAAACAATACGATTTCTACTTTAATATATTATTTATATAATATATTAATAAACCATAATAACGTCTTTCATCATTATTTATCCAATCAAGTGGCTTTGATTAAGGCAACCTAAATGGACCATGCTACAACCAAGTCAAGTAAATACCAAATATAGTTATGGGCTTAGACACCTAATCCAACAAAAACACTTCACGAGATGTGGATAGGGAAGGTTACCTCATTGGCACATATCAAGTTTTGGGGTTGCGAGGCTTTGGTAAGACGAGACACTCATGACAAGCTTGAACCTCGAAGTGAGTGGTGTCTTTTCATCGGCTATCCACAGAAGTCCTTTGGTTAGCTCTTCTACAGACTGATTGACAATGTTTTCTTCCTTATGAGGAGAGGGGTTTTCAAAGAGAGAGAGAACTCATATGCCAAGAGGACAGTGGGAGGAAAATTGACCTTGAAGAGCTTTAAGAATCAAGTGATGAAGGAACCCCAAACACTAGTGCTCAACCCGACGAGGAAACTCCTACTGAACCGAATGATGAGTCATTACCTCTTAGACGTTCCAGTAGAGTTAGTGTTCCACCCGTGTTATATGTCTTCTATATAACTAATGACGGTGATACATTTATTAGTGATAGTACACTAATAAATATGGATGAACCTAACAACTACAAGGAAGCCATAGCAGGCTTGGAGTCTGCAAAATGGAAATAGGCAAGGGACAACTAGATTCAGTCTATATATGACAATCAAGTTTGGAACTTGGTTGACAATGTACCGGCTCATAAGACGGTCGGGTGCAAGAGGATATTCAAGAAGAAGACCGATATGGATGGGAAAGTGCATACATTCAAGGCATGACTTGTTTCAAGGAGTTGACTATGATGATAACTTCTCACCATTGGCAAAGATCAAGTCTATAAGGGTTATGCTAGCCGTAGATGCATTTCATGATTATGAAATATTGTATATGGACGTCATAACCACATTCCTTAATAGAAATTTGGCTAAGGATTTTTACATGAATCATCCAGAGGGTTTTATGGATGCAAAGTACCCAAATACAGTGTGTAAGCTTGACAAATCCATCTACAATTGAAACAAGCATCTTGCAGATGAAATCTTTGTTTCGATGAGAAAGTCAAAGACTTTGGTTTTTCAAGAAGCGAGGATGAGTCCTGCATATATGTCAAAACTAGTGGGATTATAGTTAGCTTCTTGGTGTTGTATGTGGATGACATACTACCCATAGGAAATATAAAATGAATATTATAAGGTATAATTAAAATGTATTTAAGTGTTTTTGAATGAAAAGAATAAAACATAAACATTAAAGTTCAAATACACAAAAGCTACATTGTTATTTTATACTAAGTATACATGTATGTATTTGTACATATGTATTATTATCTAGTGAATGACTAGTAATGGGTCATGATTTAAGTGATTTCATGTAAGGAATATGATTTCTAAATCAATTAAGATAAGAGAATTGGTGGAGATAAGTGCCAACTTAATTAATAAGTGCTTAATCACTTAAGACATTTTACTAAGAATGCTTCTTAATCCTTCTTCTAATTTTCGAGATTAAGACCTTCCCTCTCCTTAACTAGAACTCCTAACTAACTAAATAACTAGTAGTTAGTTAGTTAACTAACTCTATCTCTAAGCAACCAACCAAGCAAGTGGCTAGACAAGATCACATCACTTAAACTCACATCCCATCACAAGCTAGTCTAGGTTTTGTCCCCTTATCCTCTTCCACTATTTCCTGCTTCATAATCACGAAATTTCATCTTCATTTTACCCTCATTTGACCAGCCAATACTCCAGGGAATTACTCTCAACCTTCATCTCATTTTCAAGCACAAAAACTTCCTTCCAAAGCCATCAAAACCATGAACTAAAGGGCTGCTGTCCCTTTTGTGTTTCAGCCACCATTTCACCCATCTACACCTTCCTTTTGCTTGATATTTTTACCACCAAATACCCCTGGAAGTTACTTGTTATGATACTCAAAATTATTGATTCAAAACAGTGAGTAAACTACCCTTTTTCTTTCTCTTTTTCTGTGAAATTTTAGTGACAACAACATAGCCAAAAGAGTGGCTGTTTTGGAGCATCAAACCAACAACCAAAAGTTCATCTTCAACCTTCCATTCTTCAAGTATTCACATAAGGTGAGTTCATACCCCTACATTTTCATGTTTTATTCAAGTTTTAAGGGGAGGAATACAAGTTAGAACACTAAACATAACTTAAATTTAAATGACAGCTTTCTACAGAAAAGTTGAGTCCTGTTCACGGACTGTTTTGACCATCTTAAACTTAATATCTTTCAAAACTGTACAATATGAAAATAGTTCAATTTTATACCTTTCTAATCACTACTCGCACGCGTTCATACGATTTTTCTACAATTTATGGCGATTTTTATAAAACTGCCTGTCATTTCAGAAGTGATTTCGGACCAGTTTGTGAAGATGTTCATTTTCACACTAGTTTGAGACCACTAAAAATCATAATAAAAAATAGGAACAAAGTAGACTCATTTTATAAACTCTAAGAGGTGACGGATTCAGTTTTTGACTTACGAGGATGTTTCTATGAGTTTTCTAAAAACAGGGACAGTAAAGGGTAAAACTGTCAAAAGTGGTTTATAGATTTATTAACACCTTCTAACATTTTTTGGCAATGTTTATACATTAAGGAAGTTAAAACACAATCATTTAAATATGTTTAATTACCATTTTTACAAAAGTGATAAGTACAAAAAAGTCTTTAGTATCAAACTTAAGGATTATTTCATGCAAAGTTTCTAATAAAAACGTAAGAATATGAACAACAATTACGAAACATACCAAATCATCTTTTAAAATTTATACATATATATAACCATATACATATATATATGTTTTGTTTACAAACTTGTCTTCTACATCGAAAATATACATATATATGTTTTGTTTACAAACTTGTCTTCTACATCAAAAATTACACTTTTCATAACAAGTGAACATTTTACTAGGGATTACTATGCAAACGAGACACATTTTTAGAAAACTATAATAGGTATAGTTTTACGAGAGCATTACAAACTTTTACATGCTAGAAACACTATTTCAAGAAGTTTACTTTCATATACAAGAACAAACGAACATTTTTTTTCACGTAAATCTGTTTTATACTAAGTTTTGTGAGACATCAAGTTCACGTACGTTCGGGTACGCATTTCAAGTCCTATATAATATACCAGAATCCCTTGGAGGGGGAGCATGGTGTTTGTGTATAGATCTATACGGGCTTGACAACCCACGCCCTGACTGTTAGCTACAGTCCACCATTTGGGGTGACAAACGTCAGAACATTCCAACGCCTGAAGAACGTTGTGTATAGACACTTCTAGTCAATAGCATGGTTATAAAACTCACATGGAGTATTGAAAACACATTGATTTATGGGGTTTTTCAGACGTATTGGAAATTTTATACTTACATACATTTTCTAGAAACAAACATTGGTCTTGAGAGAAGGCTACATTTATACTAGTAGAAAATATAGGATTTTCTAGAAGCAAACAAACAAGAACAAAACACTTCATTTCATACAAACATTGTCATTTAATACTTATGAAATTCACCAGCTTAAATGCTGATCTACTCTTTCAAAACTACTTGTATGTCCCAGGGATTCAGTAATTACAGGTAACAAACAGCTTTTAAAGAAGGGACGTTGCGGCGTCAGTTTAAATTCATATTTTGGCATCATATTGTAATTGGTTTTGAACATGTACCTTTTAACAATGTAAACTTTCAATTATATATATGATGGTTGTATTGCTTTCTTCACTATGTATTCATTTGTTACGTTACCACATGAAGTCATCCGCCCCCGAACGTTTCCGCCGTTCCGGTTTGGGGGTGTGAAATTGCGGATGATTTCTGTATTCATTTGTTACGTTACTATGTATTCATTTTAACAAATGTATTCATTATATAACTGGTGGCCTAACATGAAAGCAGAAATTGCTACCTTCATAAGTAAATGCCTTACTTGCACTAAGGTTAAGGTCGAGTATCAGAAACCGTCAGGATTACTACAACAACCAGAAATACCAGAATGGAAATGGGAGCGGATTACTATGGACTTCATAACCAAGTTACCCAAGACGACAAGTGGACTCGATACCATATGGGTCATTGTCGACAGATTGACCAAATCCGCGCATTTCCTACCCATCAAGGAGACTGACAAAATGGAAAAGCTTACCAGAACTTACTTAAGGGAAGTAGTGCGACTGCATGGTGTTCCGATATCCATTATCTCCGATAGAGATAGTAGATTCACTTCAAGATTCTGGCTGTCACTACAAAGTTCCCTGGGAACTAGGCTAGACATGAGTACAACCTACCACCCACAAACAGATGGACAAAGTGAGAGAACGATACAAACTTTAGAAGATATGCTGAGAGCCTGTGTGATTGACTTTGGAAAGGCATGGGATATCCATTTACCCCTTGTCGAATTTTCATACAACAATAGTTATCATACAAGCATAAAGGCTGCTCCGTTTGAAGCCCTCCATGGTCGAAAGTGCAGATCCCCTCTGTGTTGGACTGAAGTTGGCAATACCCAGTTAGCTAGAGGAAGAGTTCCTGAAAGCACTCTCACCGGTCCGGAAATCATACGAGAAACGACAGAGAAGATCGTTCAGATTCGTGAACGATTGAAAGCCTCTAGAGACCGACAGAAAAGCTACGCTGACCAAAGGAGGAAACCTTTGGAATTCCAGGTAGGAGACCACGTCTTATTAAAGGTCTCATTGTGGAAGGGTTTAATACGCTTTGGAAAGCGTGGGAAACTAAATCCAAGATACATAGGGCCTTTCGAGATTCTTGCCAGAATCGGCCCTGTGGCTTACAAGCTTAACCTACCGCGCGAACATAGTAACATCCATCCAACCTTCCACGTCTCAAACTTGAAAAAGTGTCTGTCCGACGAGACTCTTGTTATCCCACTCCACGAGATCGAGATCAACGAGATCCTCAACTTTGTGGAAGAACCAGTAGAAATCATGGACCGAGAGGTCAAACAAACAAAACAAAGTCGCATACCCATCGTGAAGGTGATGGGTTTTAAACATTCTAACACTTCCTAAGTGTACATGCAACCCTAATAACCTTGGATCTATGTTTGTCTAATTATCATGCAAAGTTGAATTTCCAAGGTTATATTCCTATCTAGCATACATGGGGAACAATTTTAACTTGAATGAAAGATAGAATAACTTATCTTGTTGTTGCTTATGTTCCTTGAAACCTTGTGAGCCTAGCACCCCAAGTGTGATGCCTCAAATGCTTCACACAACACCAAATGCTCTTGGAAAGACCTTTGAGATAATACACACTTCTTAAAATCGGCCAAGCCCTCTAGTTTCTTATGTCTAGCCGATTTTGGTGGAGAATGGGATCCTTATATAGTGTTGACACATCTAGGGTTACACCATGTAAACCCTAATGTGTCATGACTCTTCATTTCCATGACCCATGGGTTTGTAAATCCCATGGTGCATCCGTGGAGCATCCTATGGGTAGAACCCAACTTGATAATCCATGGAGCCTCTTAGCCCACTATACAAGATATGAATGATTTACATAATCAACCCATATATTTAATTAGTTATCCTTTGATCACTTAATTAATTCCAAATTAATTCTTTGATCAAACTAATCAAATAATAATATTATTAATATATTAGAACTTATAATATATTAATAATATCCAAGTGTTATGTCTCTCATTTAGTCTATCCAATTGCATGGTGCCATGCAACCCAAATGGACCATGCGGGGTCGGGTCAAGTACACACCCGAAATAGTTATGGACTTAGACATCTTATCCAACAGTCTCCCACTTGGATAAGTCTAATAACTATATCTCTAGTACTTCAGGAACCGACCGGCAATTGTAGCTCTTTCAAGGTCTCTCGGAACTGAGAAGATGATGGTACGCCATTTAAGATAAGGGATCATATAATCCTCCGTTCTAGATATCAGCCGGACAAATACATGGAACAATGTCTTACTTATTGTCCAGCAGTTTGTTTCTCGATTTCCGATTTGTGTGACAAAGAACTTAATTGAACACATCAACTTAGTTCTGACGGGGCCCGGTACATAGGTCAAAACAAAATCATCGAGGGGCCCAGATATCAGCTTCTAATCCAAGAAGGAACAGATAAACTTCGACTCATATGTTTGTTCTACCACTCATTGAATTACACACAAAAGCACGTTTTATAACATCGAGTTACCAATGCGTTTTCGTACAGTCAATGCATAACCAACTTGTAAGTAACAAATCATATCTCTAGGTTTGAAGACTTATATGATATTACCGTCTCACGATCACTCGAGATAGAATTCCATGAAGTGATTCCAGTGAGCGTGGGTTGAGTCCAATACTCAGAACTTATGAGCACTCATGATTGTTGTAGCCTTGTCCAACACCTTAGACCTCTACAACCCATCATGACAGTCTTGATTCATACCTACTTCCGACATATGACCGACTGTGGAGGTTTGAATAATATGTTATACCAAACAAAATTATTCTGGAAGTCAAAACATGCAAAAGAAATATAGTAAACGATCGACAAGAGATAACAACACTTTACTCATAAATAAAACTCCTTTTATTCATCATCTAATGTCAATTACACTTTACAAATTTCTGGGTTATCTAACTACTAAATCTAATATCATCCTTCAGCCCTATGCTCCGAGCATGCTGGAGATGCTTAACCTGAGTCAGTCCCTTCGTGAGGGGATCTGTTGGGTTCTCATTCGATGATACCCTCTTTGCCACGAGGAGTCCTTCTTCTATCCGATGTCTGATAAAATGGTATTTTCTGTCGATGTGTCTGGATCTCCCGTGATCCCTTGGTTCTTTGGCTAAGGCAACAACACTTTCACTATCACAGAAAATCTCCATTGGCTCTTTGATAGCTGGTACAACTCCAAGATCTCCAATGAATTTCTTCAGCCATAACGCCTCCTTTGCTGCCTCGCTAGCTGCAATATACTCTGATTCACAAGTTGAATCAGCCACTATTTCTTGCTTGGAACTCTTCCAAGAAATTGCTCCTCCATTTAGGGTAAAGACCCAACCCGACTGAGAGCGGAAATTATCCCTATCAGTCTGGAAGCTAGCATCACTATACCCTACAACTCTCAAGTCATCACTCCCCCCGAGGGTAAGGACCCAGTCCTTAGTCCTCCGTAGGTACTTGAGGATATTGTTTACCGCAGTCCAGTGTGCCTTGCCAGGGTTCGCCTGATACCTGCTAACCATGCTCAGGGCAAAGGCTACATCGGGTCGAGTACACCTCATAGCATACATGATCGATCCTACAGCCGAAGCATAAGGTGTTCGACTCATTTCTGCTATCACAGCCTCAGTGCTAGGGCTTTGTGTCTTACTCAATCTGGTGTTGCTCTGGATGGGTAACTCTCCTTTCTTGGAATCCTGCATGCTGAATCTCTTCAGCACCTTATCCAAGTAGGTACTCTGACTAAGTCCAATTAGTCTTTTACTCCGATCTCTCAAGATCCTTATCCCTAGAATATAGGTAGCTTCTCCTAGGTCCTTCATAGAGAAACACTTCCCAAGCCAGGACTTAACTTCCTGCAGAGTTGGGATGTCATTTCCTATGAGTAGTATGTCATCCACATACAGCACCAAAAAGCTAACTATACTCCCACTAGCCTTGACATACACGCAAGACTCATCTTCACTCCTAGAAAAGCCAAATTCCTTGACCTTTTCATCAAAGCAAAGATTCCAATTGCGAGGTGCTTGCTTCAATCCATAAATGGATTTCTCAAGCTTACACACTCTATTAGGGTACTCGTTGCTGACAAAACCCTCTGGCTGACTCATGTAAACATCTTCAGCCAACTTTCCATTAAGGAACGCGGTTTTGACATCCATTTTCCATATTTCATAGTCATGAAATGCAGCTATGGCCAACAGAACCCGAATAGACTTAATCTTGGCTACTGGAGAAAAGGTCTCATCATAGTCCACTCCAGGAATTTTAGAGAAACGCTTTGCAACCAGTCTAGCCTTATATGTGTGTACATTACCATCCATGTCGGTCTTCTTCTTGAAGACCCATTTGCACCCTACTGTCTTACGACCTGGTACATTCTCAACCAAGTTCCAAACTTGATTGTCATACATGGACTGTATTTCACTGTCCATTGCCTCTTTCCACTTGGCTGACTCAGGGCCTGCCATGGCTTCCGCGTAACTGTTAGGTTCATCCAGACCTATCAGTGTCTCATCACTGATAAGTGTATCTCCTTCTGCAGTAATATGGAATCCATAGTAATGCTCAGGAGCATTCCTAACCCTTGTGGAACGCCTCAGAGGTACATACATGTCAATTGGCTCAAAAGGAGTTTCCTCCTCAAGTTGAGTGCTAGGGTTTGAAGTTCCTTCACCGCTTGACTCTTGAATTTCTTCAAGATCAACTTGCCTCCCACTGTTTCCTTGGCTTATGAACTCGCTTTCTCTAAAGAAAGCCCTCCTAGCTACAAAGACCACATTTTCACTAGGTCTGTAGAAGAGGTAACCAAAGGACTGTTGTGGGTAGCCGATGCAAATACACCTCTCGCTTCGGGGTTCGAGCTTATCATGAGTCTCGCGTCTCACGAAAGCCTCACAACCCCAAATCTTGATGTGGTCTAGTTTGGGTACTTTACCAGTCCACATCTCGTGAGGATTTTTGGCAACTTTCTTTGTAGGGACTAGATTAAGGATATGGGCGGCAGTCTCTAAGGCATACCCCCAGAATGAGATTGGTAGTGAAGCTCGACTCATCATGGAACGAACCATATCTAACAAGGTTCGATTACGCCTCTCAGCCACACCATTCAACTGTGGTGTCCTGGGAGGTGTCAATTGTGAGACTATCCCACATCCCCTTAGATAGTCAAGGAACTCTGAACTAAGATACTCACCACCACGATCGGATCGAAGCATCTTAATGTTCCTGCCCAATTGATTCTCGACTTCCTGTTTAAATTCCTTAAACATTTCGAAAGTCTCTGACTTATGCTTGATCAAGTAGACATGTCCATATCTACTATAATCATCGGTAAAAGTCAAATAATAACGATTAGCATCCCTTGTGGGATGTTTGAATGGTCCACACACATCCGTGTGTATAAGGTCCAACAAACCTTCACCCCTCTCACACGAACCTGTGAAGGGTGACTTTGTCATTTTTCCAAGTAAGCATGATTCGTAACTATCATCTGACTTTAGGTCAAATGACTCCAAGACTCCATCCTTTTGGAGTTGTCCTATGCGTTTCTTGCTTATATGTCCAACACGACAATGCCATAATGATGCTTTATCCAAGTTATTATTATTAATAGAATCAATACACAAAACATTATTTCCTAAGTTATCTACAACAGATACAGCTTCATACACACCATCACAAGGTAATGCTTTAAAATAAAGAACATTATTAAAGAAAGCATCAATCGACCCAACTTCATTATTAAATGAAAAGGTAAACCCTTGTTTGTACAAAGCATGAAAGGAAATAATATTTCTTGCCATTCCTGGAGAGTAACAACATTTATTCAAATCTAAACTAAACCCACTACTTAGCGATAAAGTATAAACTCCAATCTTGGTAACAGGTAAAGCTTTCCTATTCCCCATGATCAAGTTTATTCTTCCTTGCTCCACATTCTCACTTCTTCTTAGTCCCTGCAAGTCACAACAAATATGAATACCACAACTGGTATCAAGGACCCAAGATTTAGAATGGGGTGAGTTATTAGAAATGATAGTGTAAATACCTGCATGGTTGGGTTTAACTTTCCCATCCTTCACATCTTGCTGGTATTTTGGGCAGTTCCGCTTCCAATGTGATTTTTCATGGAAATAGAAGCATTCAGCCTCTTTTGGGTCAGAAGAAGGAGTGATGAAACATTTCTTGGTTCCACTTGAAGAAGAGCCATCAAGGGTCCGAGTCTTGGTACCCTTCGAAGAGCTCTTTCTTTTCTTCCCTCGACTTTTCCCGATTGCCAAAACCGGAGTAGAGTTTTGAGTAGGAGTGTTAACAACCGACTTCCCCTTAAGACCTGTTTCTGCGGTCTTGAGAAGTCCCTGAAGTTTGCTGAGTGTGACCTCTTCCTTATTCATGTGATATGTCATGCGGAATTGATCATAGCACGATGGTAAGAAGTGCAAAATGATATCTATTGCAAGATCCTCAGGGAAGTTCACATTAAGCTTCAGCAAACGATCCACATGCCTTTGCATTTTCTGCATGTGGCTCATGACGGATTCCCCGTCCTTCATCATGGTTGTTATCATGGAGCAGATGATTTCATACCTCTCTTGTCGTGCACTTTGATGGTATCTTTCCATCAAATCTTGGTGCATTTCATAAGGGTAGAAATCCTCATAAGACTTTTGGAGTTCCGCTGTCATCGTGGCCATCATGATGCAAGCCACTTTCGTAGCATCCCTTTCATGTGCCTGAAAGTCAGCGATCTCCTGAGGAGTTGCAGTGGTCTCATCAATCTCCTTAAGCTCCTTGTCAAGGACATATTCTTTGTTCTCGTAGCGGGTAATCATCCTGATGTTTCTGATCCACTCATTGAAGTTGGATCCATCAAAGGTGACTTTCCCACACAAGTTCATAAGGGTAAAGGAGCCATTAGGATTAGAGCCAGAAACAACATTGTTTGAAGACATCTGAAAGAAGAGGACAAGATTAGTTTAGCTATTAGGAGAGTCCTTAATAGAACACCCAAATGTAATATTAAGGCTAGGATCCAATCACAATATATTATAACTTGGAAGAGGTATGCCGTAATCCAAGCTATAACATATTTGAAAGGTAGGTGAATGACGATTCACCAATTTCCACCACGAAAAACGAAATATTAAATATTAGGTTTTTGATTGGTTCTTAGAAATTCCTAGATTCTTTGAGATTCAATGAACTTTTCAAAGGCATGTTTCAATCTCGAGTGTGCCCTCCAAGTTTTGTGACTGGGATACCGAGGATCACAAAACGAGGTGTGAAGTAACCATGCAAATCACTTGGAAACCTTAAAGTTTATCACTCAATCGATGTGCCGGTAAACCACACACGCTCCATCGATACTATAATAAACCTTAAGTCACCCTTTACCTACCTTGTTAAGTCCAAGTTAGTGTGCCGGTTAACCACACACGCTCCACCAACGACTTAAACAAAGTGTAAAGTGTAATTTCATGGATTAGCACCTTATTCACATTTTTCCTAAAGTAAATAAGATTGGGAATTTAATAAAACATTTAGTTACTTTATAATATTCATCATACTTTTAATGAGAATTTATAAGTCCTTGTCTTACCCGTTCGGCTAACGACCCTCCACCGATCAAGCAAGCGGTGGGTGAGAGTAGACACCCATTAAGTTGCCATTTTATAGGCAACAACCTTATACCCACCTTATAGACCGGTTTCGTGAATGAGGCGTACTAGCGGTAAGACGACTTTGTTCTTATACATATATATATATATATATATATATATATATATATATATATATATATATATATATATATATATAATTATTAAATCATAATAATATAAGTATACGGGTTGAATTTTAACGTTTTAAAATTCTAAGGGTTGGAACTAAAGTTTTAACTTAACTTTACTTGTTCCAAAACTTGAGGGCAAGTTTTGTAAACTTTCAAAACTTTTCATTTCTTGTAACTTATGAGTTTAATAGAGTAATAAAATGAAGACTCTTCATTTTTCTAACTCTTGTGTTCTTTTAATGGTTTTTTAACTCAAGTGACTTTTGGTTTTCCATAACTTGAGGACAAGTTATGGACTCCATTAAAACACATTATGATCAAGAATTAAACTACCACATAGGTTACAAATAATTCCTATGATCATCTAAACATCATAAGATCAAGAACATGAACATAAGCATTTTCATGAATCAAAACTACACTTAAAACTTTGTAATTTTGATAACTAGTTGTTGTAAATGAATTAGCAAGACATTACACCATCTAAAACAAGTTTTCAAGTACCAAAACAGTTTAGGGTAATGTTTCTAATCTATTTCCAGCAACTCAAGTCAAAAATCTGCACTCTGTCGACCCTACTCGCCGAGTGCATGAACCTACTCGCCGACTAGGTTGAAGATACAAGTGAACTAGACGAGTCCCCCCATGGACTCGCCGAGTCCAGCAGTCAGACAACAAGTTTTTCGACTTTCTTCAACTTTTAAGCACAAATAACAAACCAACAAGCCTAGGCTCTGATACCACTGATGGGTTTTGAGCATTCTAACACTTCCTAAGTGTACATGCAACCCTAATAACCTTGGATCTATGTTTGTCTAATTATTATGCAAAGTTGAATTTCCAAGGTTATATTCCTATCTAGCATACATGGGGAACAATTTTAACTTGAATGAAAGATAGAATAACTTACCTTGTTGTTGCTTATGTTCCTTGAAACCTTGTAAGCCTAGCACCCCAAGTGTGATGCCTCAAATGCTTCACACAACACCAAATGCTCTTGGAAAGACCTTTGAGATAATACACACTTCTTAAAATCGGCCAAGCCCTCTAGTTTCTTATGTCTAGCCGATTTTGGTGGAGAATGGGATCCTTATATAGTGTTGACACATCTAGGGTTACACCATGTAAACCCTAATGTGTCATGACTCTTCATTTCCATGACCCATGGGTTTGTAACTCCCATGGTGCATCCATGGAGCATCCTATGGGTAGAACCCAACTTGATAATCCATGGAGCCTCTTAGCCCACTATACAAGATATGAATGATTTTCATAATCAACCCATATATTTAATTAGTTATCCTTTGATCACTTAATTAATTCCAAATTAATTCCTTGATCAAACTAATCAAATAATAATATTATTAATATATTAGAACTTATAATATATTAATAATCTCCAAGTGTTATTTCTCTCATTTAGTCTATCCAATTGCATGGTGCCATGCAACCCAAATGGACCATGCCGGGTCGGGTCAATTACACACCCGAAATAGTTATGGACTTAGACACCTTATCCAACAGAAGGTTCGCTGGAACGCCAAGCGGGGACCTGAATTCACATGGGAACGCGAAGATCAGATGAAACAAAAGTAACCTCATCTCTTTCATGTTCACTAGTATCTTTACTACTTTAAATTTCGGGACGAAATTCTCTCTAACGGGGGGATGATGTGACAACCCGATATTTCAACTCTTTGTAATGACCTAAAAGGGTCAAGTATTGTAACAACTTTTGAGTTAATAAAATTAACTTTCATAAAATGTCCAAATAATTCTATTTAAATTCCTTCTATATTTAAATGTCTTTAAACCATGATCATACGTAAAAAGAACGCCCAAATCCGACTTCGTATATTGAAGTTATGATTTTTCCAAGTTCAGCTTAGCAACAGACAGCTAAAAACTCGAATCGGAGATCGAGTGACTTTTGGCCGGAATGACCTAAACGAGAATCGAAGGTCTCGAAAATGGTATTTCAACGGTAAAAAGTCTGGCAAAAACCGACGTCAGATAAAGAAGTTATGAATTTTTGAAGAAATTCCTTAAACACGATGAGTTATTAAATAAATAATAAAAATAATTTCGGAATTTGCCAACGGAGTCTAAACAAAAGTTGTAAAGCGTAGTCTCACCTACGCGTGGATATAAAGACCATCGAAAACGGAGTTCGTATGAAGAAGATATGAATTTTTGAAGTTTATTAAATAAATTATATATTTATTTAATTCAAAATTCAAGCATTATCCGAAGAGGAGTCAGCGTCCTCAACCGAGGTACGCGCTGCGTACCCCTGTATGCCCTGCGTATCCGAGGGACTTGGCCTCGGATCGTCCACGTCGCCCTATGCGAGGCTACCGACCCGTCCGACCCGCCCGTCCGACCGACCCGTCCGACCCGCTGTCCCATCCGACCCGCCAGACTGATCCGTCCCATCCGAAGCCGAGGCAGTCGAGGCTTCGGTCATGCATGACGTACGCGTACGCACTGCGTACGAGCGTACGCCCCGTGTACGAGGCTTCTCAGACCCTCCTATAAATAGCATGCGAGGGCTTCCGAGAAAAATGCTCATTTCTCTCCTTTCTCTCACGATCTTGCCTCGTTTTCCGTGCCCGTTCAAACCCGAAGCTCTGGTCTTTTTGCTCAAGTCCCGAGGGTCGATTTTACTCCCGAGAATCCTGAGAAAAATCCGTTTCCCGAGACGAAACTCTGCCCGGTTTTCCATCTCGCTATGTTCAAACTTTCAAGTGAGTTCATACCCCTTAATTTACCTTTTAAATGTTCTATAAATTCTTTTATATGCTTTCAAGGGGGGGATTACAAGTAAAACACACGAGTATTATCGTGTGTTACATAAAGAACTCTTTTATATGCTTTTATATATCCAAATCACATGCGATTTACAAACTTTTAAGGAACTTTCATATATATAACATATGTTAAAATAGCATTCTATCTTTTGAAATATAAATTTGTTGTAATGCATGTATAAACTAAACTTTTCTTAGATTATTTGTATACTTGTCTATCTTAGACTCTACACTAAAAATCTATGCTTTCATAGCAAATGATTCCTTTTCTAGGTATTTCTAAACAAACGAGACACACTTTTAGAAAACTATAATAGGTATAGTTTTACGAACAAATTTCTAACTCTTATGTACTAGAAACATGAATTTCAAGAAGTCACTTTCGTATACAAGAACAAACGTAACATTTAACAAGTAGATCTGTTTTTATACCACGGTTTTGTGAGACACTAACTTCATGTACGTTCGAGTACACATTTCAAGTCCTGTATTATATACCAGAATCCCTTGGAGGGGGAGCATGGTGTTTGTGTATAGATCTATACGGGCTTGACAACCCGCGCCCTGACTGTTAGCTGCAGTCCACCGTTTGGGGTGACAAACGTCATAACATTCCAACGCCTGAAGAACGTTGTGTATAGGCATTCCGAGTCAATAGTATGGTTATAAAACTCACATGGGGTATTAAAAATGCATTGATTTACAAGGTTTTCAAACTCATTGGTTATTTTACACTTACATACATTTTAGAAACAAACATTGGTCTTGAGTGAAGGCTACTTTTATACTAGTAGAAAATATAGGATTTTCTAAACACAAACAAACAAAGACAAAACATTTCATTTCATACAAACATTGTCACTTAAATACTTATGAAACTCACCAGCTTAAATGCTGATCTACTCTTTCAAAATTACTTGTATGTCCCAGGAAATCAGTAATTTCAGGTATTCATTATGCTTTTGATGAAGGGATGCTGTGGCGCCAGTTTAATCTCGTATTTTGACATCATATTGTAATTGGTTTTGAACATGTAACTTTGATCAATGTAAACTTTCAATTATATATATGATGGTTGTATTGCTTTCTTTACTATGTATTCATTTGTTACGTTACCACATGAAGTCATCCGCCCCCGAATGTTTCCGCCGTTCAGGTTTGGGGGTGTGACACTATGACATGTACTCGCCCTTATGTGTCTTTTGCTTTGAACATGGTCAACCAGTATCAAAGGAATCCTTGTAGAGCTCACTGGATAGCAGTAAATAACATTCTTAAATATCTACAAAGGACAAAGGACTGCGTCCTTGTACTTGTTGAAGTAAGACTTGAGAGTGATCGGGTATAGTTATGTTAGTTTTTAGACTGACATCGATAACTTCCGTTCTCAGTTGGCATTGGTATTTAACCTGAATGGAAGAGCAGTGACTTGGAAGTGTTCTGAGCAGGAGATTGTAACTGATTCGACGTGTGAATCAGAGTACATAGCCGCGATTAAAGCATCGAAGGAGGCGATATGGTTGAAGAACTTCATCAGAGATCTTAGAGTTGTACCAGCCATAAAGGAGTCTATGGATATTTTCTGTGATAACGAAGGAGCGGTTGCCTTGACCAAGGAACCGAGGGATCATGGGAGATCTAGGCATATCGACATAAAATAGCACTTCATCAGATATCAGGTAGAAGTGGGTCTAATTGTAGTAAAGAGGGTATCGTCCGAGAAGAACCCAACAAATCCCCTCACATAGGGTCTGAGCAAGGTTTAGTAGTTACAACATGAAAGGAGCATTGGTCTGAAGGTCGATATTAGTTCTAGTGATTGGATAGTCATTTAGGAACTTATAATAGATAAAATGAAATTGGAATTTGATGATTGAATAAAGGAGTTTTATTTATGAGTAAAGTTACTATCTTGTGTTAATAGTTTACTATTGTTTCACTTTTGCATGTTTTCACTTCCAGAATAAGAGGATTATTCGAATTATCCACAGTCAATCATACTTTGGAAGTATCCTATTGATGGGTTTTAAGCACTATAAAATCCCAATGGTGCACATACAACCCTAATTCTTTGCATCTAAGTTTTCTCTAGTTATCCATGCAATATTCTTTTTCCAAAGCATGAAGCCTAACTTGGATACAAATTTGATATTTGAATTATTAGAACTAGTTAGATGATTACCTCTTCTTGTAGCTTGTATAAGTTGGCCTTTGAAGAGCTTAGCACCTCATGTGTGATGCCTCAAATGTTTCACAAAACACCACCAACAATTGGATAACAATGAGAGAGAGCTTGGAGCACCAAAAACCGCCTATATCCTCTTAGAATACTCTTTGTGCTGATTTTAGGGTCTTAGAGGTTACATATATAGTGTAGAATTCCAAGAGACACTTGTAAACCCTAATTCCTACAATTAGGATTATGATACAACAATTGATCTGGACTAATACTTCATGGACTATCTCGTAAGCTTAGTCCATCAAAAATAAATCATGGATCATTAGCCCAAACCATATGTATCATTGATTTACATAATCTGTCCCCATTAATTTAATTAATCTCTTTTTATCAATAAATTAATTCCAAATTAATTCTTGATCAATACAAATTAAATAATATGATTTCTCAATTAGTATATTATACTTATACTAAATTAATAAGTCACAAATAACCTCTTTCTCAAATATCCATCCTATCAAATTGTTTTGGTGAATGAAACCTAAAATGGAACATGCTACTATCAGGTCAAGTACATACCAATTATACTTATGGGCTTAGACACCTAATCTAACAGTCTCCTACTTGGATAAGTCTAACAACTATAACTCCCAATGCAACTTCAAAATCCGATTAGCAATTGTAGCTCTCAAAAGCCGCTGTCGAATTCTGATGCTTCCTTTAGATAAGGCATCATATAATCCTCTTCTTCAAGATATCATGCAGACAAATACAAGGGACATAGTCATACTTATTGTCCAGCAGTTTGTTTCCCGGTTTCAGATTTGTTTGACATAAAACTTAATTGAACACATCAATTGAGTCCTAATCGGGCCTGACACATAAGTAAAGACAAAATCATCAAGGGGACAAGATATCGCTTTTAATCCTCTTAGGATAAAAGGAACATATAAATTGTGACTTGTATGCTTGTAATAATTACTTGTTAAATCATACACAACAACATATTTTATAACATCAATTTACTGATGTGTTTTCTCACTATCAATGCACAGCCAACTTCTAATCAACAACTCATATATCTTGGTTTGAAGACTATATGATATTATCGTCTCACAATCACTCTTGATATATTCCATGAAGTGACTCATCTAAGTGTGGGTTTAATCCAATACTCAAATCTTATTTTAGGAGCACTCATGAATGTGTTAGCAAACGTTTGTATTGTCTAAACACTTTAGACAATCTACAAGACAATCCGTGATGGTCTTCTCTTAATACCTACCTCCAAAGTATGATCGACTGTGAACGGTTTGAATAATCTTATTATTCTGAAAGTCAAAGCATGCAAGCTGAAACAATAGTAAACAATTGACACAAGATAGTAACTTTACTCATAAATAAAACTCCTTTTATTCAATCATCAAATGTCAATTACAATTTATCTTGTAGCACCCCATTTATTATTTAAATAAATAGATAAAGATTAATAAACATACCCTGGCCTTAAAATCCATAATATCTAGTAGGGCATTGGTTTTGGGAGCGAAAAGTTATTATTTGTATTATTCGTGGGTTAAAGTGTTAATTCGACACTTATTTTGTAAATATATATGAAGGTAGGGGCTCCGTGGTAACTATTGGGACATAGTTCGAAGGTAAAGAGAGAGGAAGGCTGAATATGTCATAATTGAGAGTTAGGGTTAAAAAGGTAATTTTTGGATTTGTTTTGTAAAGATTTTAGAAGATGGGAGTTGTTTAGTAAAATCCAGACTAGTTTTGTAAAGAAATTCAATGGGCAGGGTTTAAATGGTAACTTGTAGACTTCTTTTGTAAAGATTAGAGATGGGAAGGGCTGGAGGTGTCAATCCTCATGAAGTTTGTATGGGACATGGGTATTAAACTTGTTACCTTCTCCATGTCAAACCCTAAACCTAAGGAAGCCTCTCTAGTGCTTCTCTCCACCACTTGCGTATCTGTTGAATCTCCGAGCGACTGCCGACATCCAAGTCGTTATCAGAGCTATTGTTGCTCCACTTGCCGATGAGGACGCAAACAGGCACCTTCTCTCCGCCGTTCCACTGCTATTGTCGTCGTTGTTCGTGTCGCCATCGTTGTTCCTTCTACTTTCTGATGTCACTGCCTTATCCTGTCACCACCAGCCAGTATGGGAGGTGGCGGTGAGTTTGTGTGGGTGTGATTCTGCTTCAAGATTCATGTGTGTGTGTGGCTGTTTGACCGGGAACCAACAAAAACAACCACCACAACCACCGTAAAGTGGTGGCTGCCATCGTAAAATCACCACTGTCGTCGCCATACGCCATCAAATGGGTGGTTGGCTTCTCTTTTCGAGCAAAAGATGTAGAGGTGTGCGTGTTTCGGTTTGTGGGCATGTGTATTTGGATTGTATTCTCGGAAAAGGCATCACCACCACTCGCCACCGTCGGCCACCACAAGGTGGTTATGTGTGTGTGTGTATGTTTAGCTTAGCTTTGTGTGTTTTTATTTTGGGATTAAAGCCTTCTAAAATGTATTAGAAATTGGAATAATGAAAAAAGAAACCCTAACCACCACCGGGAGGTGGTGGCTGCCGCCACCGGCCGCCGTGTCCGATGGCGGTGTGCCTCGTTTGCATTGTGACTCGTTTGTATGTTTGGACAAAATTTCACACCCCCAAACCAGAACGGCAAAAATGTTCGGGGGCGGAGGACGTCATATTCAATATCATAACATTTCATAGTAAGGAAAGTACACAACACCATACATATAAAGGTTTCAAAATGTTTACATAATTGTGTTCATTACATGTTCAAATGATAAATACATAAACATCTTTCAAAAGAAGTAATTAACGTCAGAGCGTTAATCCCCAAAAGTTGGTTTCCAAACCTGCTTAGTAGTTCCCTGAGAGTACAAGTTATTTCAAAGAAAAAGTGTCAACAATTAAGTTGGTGAGTTCATAAGCGGTTTTGAGAAAAATGTATGTCATTCCAAAGTTCGTGCGTTTTTCCAAGAACATCCCTTATTTCCTTATTAAAGTATGAAATGCATATGAATGCTCGTGTTGTGAAATGTAAATAGTTGTACCCAGAAAATCCCTGACTTTCCTATTAGTTGATTGTTTTGGATACAGGAAAATCCCTTATTTTCCTAAAGTAATAAGTAGTCTCTAATGTCCAAGACCGAAAATCGAAAGCAACTGAAACGCTTAAAAGGTTGAGGCATAGTTTTATTAAAAAAAAGCTACAAGAAGATCGCACTTGTTTGATGAAGAATGGTTTTAATAACTACTCATTCATAAGAGCATAATACAATTATAATTGTCTATCCGGTGAGTTTTATAACCATACTAAACATCATATGCCTGAGGCAACAGTCTTCAGGCATCAAAACGTTATGATAAACTGTCACCCAAAGGACTGTAGCTAACAGTCAGGGCACGGGATCATGACTTCCCGTATAGATCTATACACATTTGACACGCTCTCGAAACGGAAGACTCTGGTTATAATAGACAGGACTTGAGGTAGTACCTTTCAACAAAAAGGTAGCATCGAAGATGTAATCGTCTCACGGATTCTCGACAAAGTCTATATTAAAATGATAGTTTTGTATGCAATGTTTATCCTCTTTCACAATGTTTGACAAAGCATAAATCATAATTTCTTTGAATGCATAAAAATGTTTTAACAAGGATGGCTACCCTGGATACTATGAATTCTTTTGTATAAATCTAATGTAAGTATAACAAGAGTTTTCACGTTTTCACTCGGGATTAACCGTGTGTTTACTTGTATTCTCCCCCGAAATGTATTAAAAGTACATTATAAAGTATTTGAAAGTGTATAAAAGGGGTATGAACTCACTTGATTGAAGTGGTTGTTTTGAAGTAGTCGAGAGAAGAATTGAGCAGAACTTCGACTAGAGAAAATGGGTTTCTCGGGATTCTCGGGAATCTCGGGAGCATGAAACTTCCTTCGGGACTCGGATATGAAAACCGAGGCTTCGGGATATTGCTTGCACGTAAAACGGAGTAAAAACGCATGAGAAAGAGAGGATTTGAGCAAATTTGCCTGCAACCCTCGCACCCCTTTTACGGGGGCGTACTCGTGCGTCACTTCTTACCGCATCCTCGGACGAAGCATCTAATGGGAGGGCATAGAGGCATAGGGGTGACGTGGACGATCCGAGGCCTAGTAACTCAGATCAGTCTGGTGACTCCTCCTTCGAATAATACTGGGTTTTTAATTTAAATTTTATATTTTAATTATTTAATAAATTTCAAAAATTGATATCTTCCTCATACGAACTCCGTTTTCGACGTTCTTTATATCCATGCGTAGGTGAGACTACGCTCTACAACATTTGTTTAGACTCCATCGGCTAATTTTGAAATTATTTTTATTATTTATTTTTAAAAGCCCGGGACAGGAAAAGTCCATTAAAAATCCATAACTTGTTCATCCGATGTCCGTTTTCGTCAGACTTTTTACCGTTTCCATACCATCGATGAGACCTTCGATTCTCGTTTAGGTCATGTTGGCAAAAAGTCGCTCGATCTCTATTTCGAGTTTTTAGCTGTATACTGCTACGTCCGAAACTTCCAAAAATCATAACTTCCTCATATGGAGTATGATTTGGGCGTTGTTTTTAAGTATGTTCACGGTTTGGGATATCTATGACTTTCATTTAGACACCTAAGGTTGAAATGTATCTTAATGAAATTTCTTGTTTTATAATTAACAGTGTTTTACCGGTATTGTTACGAATCTTTGATTGGTCATAACTCTTTCGTTATAACTCGGATTTTAGTGTTCTTTCTATTTTTAGAAACCTTATCACAATATCTACCACATAGTGTACTTAAACCGAGCTTTTTGAATATTTCTTTTTCGATGATATTCTTATTAATTCACAAACAGATTACAAGACTCGATTTCTAGAAATTACATTGACCCGAAATAACGGGTTGTTACATCATCCCCCCGTTAGAGGGAATTTCGTCCTGAAATTAATTGCAAAATAAGTGCCAATGGACTAGGGAAGAGATGCGGGTACTTTTGTTGCAGCTGATCTTCTCGCTCCCAAGTGAATTCAGGTCCTTGCTTAGCATTCCAGCGAACCTTCACTATTGTTATGCGACTCTGTTTAGTTCATTTGATTTCCCTGTCCATGATCTCGATAGGTTCTTCCACAAAGTTAAGATTTTGGTTAAGTTCGATTTCGTTGTGTGGAATCACAAGAGTTTTGTCAGACAAACACCTTTTCAGGTTCAATACGTGGAACACTAGATGAACATTGTTAAGCTCGATTGGAAGTTGAGGTTTGTAAGCCACTGGACCAATCCTTGATGTAATTTTGAAGGGTCCAATGTACCTTGGATTTTATTTTCCATGCTTCACAAAGCGTATCATGCCTTTCCAGGGTGAGAACTTCAGTAGAACGCGATCACCAACCTGGAATTCTAATTGTTTTCGTCTTTTGTTGGCATAGCTCTTTTGCCTATCCCTAGAGGTTTTCAGACGCTCTAGAACTTGGACGATGTTTTCAATTGTTTCCCTAATGATCTCCGGACCGGTGACAATGCTATCAGGGACTAGACCTTTTTCCAACTGTGTGTCGCCCACTTCCATCCAGCACAGAGGAGATCTGCACTTACGACCATAAAGGGCTTCAAATGGAGCAGTCTTGATACTAGTATGATAACTGTTGTTGTAAAAGAACTCGACTAATGGTAAGTGAACATCCCACGCTTTACCAAAGTCGATCACACATGCTCGCAACATGTCTTTTAGAGTTTGTATCGTTCTCTCACTCTGTCCATCAGTCTGTGGGTGATAGGCTGTACTCATATCCAACCTTGTCCCCATGGATTTTTGCAACAATTGCCAGAATCTAGAAGTGAATCTACTGTCTCTGTCCGAGATGATAGACATCGACACTCCATGAAGTCGCACGATCTCTTGGATGTAGGTTCTTGTTAGCCTTTCCATCTTATCAGTTTCCTTGATCGGTAAGAAATGAGCAGACTTGGTTAGTCTGTCGACGATCACCCAAATGGTATCGTGACCACCCTGAGTCTTGGGTAGTTTTGTTATGAAGTCTATGGAAAGTTGTTCCCATTTCAACTCAGGTATTTAGGGTTGATGGAGTAGACCTGAGGGCTTCTGGTGTTCTACTTTTATCTTAGCGCAAGTCAAGCACTTGCTCACATAGGTAGCAATTTCTGCTTTCATGTTTCGCCACCAGTTGAGTTGTCTGAGATCCAGATACATCTTATCTGAACCTGGGTCTATGTAGTATGGAGTCTTGTGTGCTTCATTCATAACTATCTCTCTGAACCAACCAAACATTGGTGTCTAGATTCGGTTCATGAGGTAGCGCACTATATCACTCTTGATCTCTAGATTCTTGTCCATTCCTCTAAGGGTTTCACCTGTCACGTTCTCCGGTTTCAAGGCTTATATTTGAGCTTCCATGATTTGTGTTGACATATGTGAATGTATCGACATGGTTAATGACTTCACTTTTCGACCAGAGGACTCCTTACGACTAAGGGCGTCAGCCACTACATTCGCCTTCCCCGGATGGTAACGAATCTCACATTCGTAGTCATTGAGCAATTCGACCCAACGTCGTTGTGTCATGTTTAACTCCTTCTGATTAAATATGTGTTGAAGGCTCCTGTGGTCTGTGAAGATGGTGCACTTGGTACCGTATAGGTAGTGCCTCCAGATTTTTAGAGCGAAGACCATAGCTCCAAGTTCTAAGTCATGACTGGTGTAGTTGACTTCGTGTGTTTTCAGTTGTCAGGAGGCATATATAATAACCTTTCCTTGCTACATAAGCACACATCCCTACCCTTGATTCGAAGCATCGCAATACACCACAAAATCTTCGATCCCCTCTGGAAGAGAAAGAATGGGTGCACTGCAAAGGGCCTTTTTCAGAGTCCGAAATGCAGCATCTTGCTTTTCTCCCCAGTTGTAGGTCACACCTTTCTGAGTTAGGGAGATAAGAGGCTTTGTGATGCTGGAGAAGTTCTGAATGAACCTTCGATAATAACCAGCAAGGCCTAGAAATTGTCGAATCTCCATTGGTGTAGTTGGTGCAGACCAATTTTCGATAGCCTTGATTTTAGATGGGTCCACGTGGATTCCTTCTTCGCTGACCACATGACCGAGGAAATCCACCTTTCTAATCCAAAACTCGCATTTTGAGAACTTCACATAAACACTCTTACCTCGTAATGTCTCTAAGACTTGTCTCAGATGTTAGCCATGCTCTTCTTTACTCTTTGAATAAATGAGTATGTCATCTATAAATACTATCACAAATTTATCCAAGAATGGATGACATACCCGATTCATTAAGTCCATGAATATGGAAGGGGCATTGGTTAGTCCGAATGGCATCACTACAAACTCATAATGCCCATATCTTGTTTGGAAGGCTGTCTCGGGAATATCACTCTCCAGGACTCGCAGTTGGTGATATCCCGATCTCAGATCGATCTTGGAGAAGTAGTTGGCTCCTTGTAGTTGGTAAATAAGTTTTCGATTCGCGGTAGGGGATATCGGTTCGTGATGGTAAGTTTGTTGAGCTCTCGGTTGTCGATGCACATCCTAAATGATCCATCCTTCTTTTTCACAAACAACATTGGTGCTCACCAAGGCGAGAAACTTGACCTGATGAATCCTTTGCTAAGTAGCTCATTCAGTTGGCTAGATAGCTCCATCATCTCCGGTGGGGCTAATCGATAGGGTGCTTTGGCTACCGGGGTAGCTCCAGGAATCAGATCAATTCTGAATTTGACTTGTCTCGTGGGTGGTATTCCTGGAAGATCTTCAGGAAAAACATCGGGAAACTCGCATACGTCAGGAACGCTCTTGGTGTCCTAGACTTCGCGTTTCACATCCACGACATCTTCTAAAAATGCATGGCATTCCTTGCGTAGGCACTTCTGAGCCTGGAAACTCGAGATAATACGACGAGTAGTACTGGGTTTGTCGCCATAGATAATGAGGGTTTCGCCGGTTGGAAGATTAAGGCAAACGACCTTATCGTAACATAAAATGTCCGCATGATGAGAACTCAGCCAGTCCATGCCTATGGTGATATCAAAACTCTTAATCGAGACTGGCATGAGGTTTATTGGAAAGGGATTATCGTTTAGAGTTGGGGTACAGTTTAAGTATATCTCCTTAGTGCCTTCTGTTTTACCGTTGGCCATTTCTACTATAAATGGTTCACTTAATGATTGGGGTGTTTGTTTCACCAGGCCTTTAAAATTATGACTCACAAAACTCCTCTCCGCTCCAATATCAAACAAAATGCATGCATACGAGTTATCGAGAAGAAACGTACCTGTAACAATAGTGGGGTCTACAACGGCTTCATCTTGTCCCATTGTGAACAATCGGCCCCTTTCGCCGGTACTCCTGTTGTTTGCCTTTGGGCAGTCCTTGCGGTAGTGCCCTATGGCTCCGCACCCAAAGCAGACGCGACTTACTCCGACATTACTAGTGGCGTCGACTTGTTGGGCTGGCTCCTTGCAGAAGCGGGCCATATTGTCACACCTCAAAACCATGAACGCCGGAAACGTTCTGGCGCGGAGGACGTCATGTATAGTATCACAACAATGAAAAGTAGTAAACAAGCAACAACATCATCCATTGCATTAATAATATAATTTTAATACAAGTGTGTTCTGTCAAATTATAATAAACACTAAAGTATAAATCAGAATGAAAGACGAGTCTTGAACAAGCACCATCTTCTCTAAACCTTGCATCGATACCAGTCTACTGTTGACCTGAGGATATAAGTTATTTTGAAAGAGAGTATCAACTTTAAAGCTGGTGAGATCATAAGTATTTTAGTGTCTTAATTTGTATGTAAGTATTTGTATGTATATGAACTGTAAGTATTTGTATGTATATGAACTGTAAGTATTTGTATGTATATGAACTGTAAGTATTTGTATGTATATGAACTGTAAGTAATGAAAACGTTTTGAACATCCTAGAAAACCATATGTTTCCTACTAAAAGTATCCTTCTACCAAGGCATCTAGTATCTGTGTGTGTGTCTCTTGTAAAACTGTGTATTTTCCCAAATCCGACTATCATTATCCATAATATAGCTTCTACATTACCGTGCATCGTGTGAATGTTCACAAAGTGAATGTAATGGGAAAATGAAATAGTACTACGGTGTAGTATCAAATAACTACAACCATACTAACTACCTTAAGTCTATTGTAATCTTGTAAATATTGTAGTATTTGTAATAAGTGACTACTTTTGTACTAATATTGCCTTAGTTGAGGGATAAGGCATAATGTGATGGCTAGATCCCAGGCTAGACGCTCCCCTGTCAGAGGGATTTTGGGAACCATACATGACCCCTGCATATTTGCAAGCCGTGAACATCCACATTACTATAATCATGTATACCCAATATAACTATCACAATGCATTGTGATTCGTTGTTATAGTTAGATCCTGAAATCGTTCCATGCTATAGCACCTAGTGATGTATGTCCTATCATCGTATAGGATCTATGTAAAAGTATATGAACGTATGCCTTTGCTAACCAAAGGTATTGTACTGACTGAAAGGAACTATTATGTCCATATATGTACACATGATATATAACTAATATTTAAATGACCTTCGGATGGATACCTGTTACCCACCAGACCACATCCCAACGGTGAAAAGGAAATAGAGCGGAGAGCCTTCCTAAGTCCGTTAAACATTACTTACATAACTATACATATAGAGGCATGCGTATAACAGGGTCTCTATGTAAACATATCTGTGTAAATGTACTCAGGTAAATGTACTCATGTAAATGTACTCATGTAAATGTACTCATGTAAACGTACTCATGTAATAGTATAGTAGTGTACTGTAATGTTCTGCGTGTGCTAGCTGTAACGTGTATTCTCTCTATCTAGCATGTATAGTAATGTACTGTGTGTACTAGCTGTAATGTGTGTTCTCTCTATCTAGCATGTATAGTAATGTACTGTGTGTACTAGCTGTAATGTGTGTTCTCTCTCTATCTAGCATGTATAGACTAATGAATGAACTAACTCATGGTATGATTCCGTATTCTAGTAAACGTATTAGTATCTTCCTAAACTACCCATATGGTAGCTTACTAGTAATATAACTGGTACGTATGGACATGGAAGTATACCCTTGCTACCCAAGGGTATTGAACTGACTTGAAGAACCTTTATGAATATATAAAAGCATAAAATAAGATTTGTAAAACATTTAAACATGATTATTATCTAAGAAAAGGTCGACTTGATGTCAGCCTATAAAACGGGTTGGAAGTATTTGTTTGATAACACAGTTTAAGTATAAAGAAACATTTGTTTGAAACACAATTGTAAATGAGTTTGAAATGAAACATACAGTGTAAAATGAACAGTTTATTACGGAGTTTTAAACATATAAAACACTTATGAAATTCATGTGAAGAAAACTGTTTGGTAAAACAACTAATGTGTAGTAAATCATTTGAATGCTGCTTATTAATCACATGTGATTGATATAACAACTAGCATGATTCTACTTGTATCCCCCCCACCATAAAGACATTCAAAAACATTTAAAAAATTGATTAAGGGGTATGAACTCACCTGTAGTGACTGGTACGGATGAACTGAAGATGTAGGATTGCTAGGTGTCAAGTGAAGTCTTGAACACACTCTATGATCATAGTTAACATATAATATCACATATATGTATCACATTAGTCTTTAAACAACCAATAAATAAGGTTTAGACACCCTAGGACATGTTAAACACCTTTAACAAGTGTTATAAGCCTCAAGGATTGAATCTAAGTGTTGTAGGGACAAGCCAGTGTGTGTAGGGTTCAAGGAAAACTCCCTAATGGAGTTCATGGCCCTAAGGTCATCAACAAATGAGTTTATGGTCGTAAACTCATGGGTTTACGGCCGTAAGCTCATACTTACTTGACCACTTGATGATTTGAGGCTTTACAAGACCCTAAGAAGCATTTCTAGTTAATGGCAAAGTCTTTGGAAGAGGTTAGGGCACCTTTCAACTCCTTTGGGGAGTTTACGGCCCTGGAAAAAATTCCCTTAGAGATTACGGCCGTAATATCTCGTGGAATGGTGTTTTTGGTGTTTTCAAGCCCTAACTTAACTAGGAATGAATTTAGGCTAGTGTCCATGGCTTATGGAGAGTTTAAAGCACACTTTGGCCCTTTTGTTTCGAGTTCACGGTCCAAGAACTTCCTGGGCCATGAACACCTTACTCTTGGTGTTCTTGGGGTGTTTTCTAGTCCTAAATACATTAGGATACGAGTCTAGGCTAGTTTCATTGGAAGAGGAAGGGACTAGGGTACTCTTTTCCCCTTAAAGAAGGGTTTACAGTCCAAGATGTTCTTGGGCCGTAAACTCTTTGATCTTGTTGTTTTGATTCGATTTCTAGGTCATTAGACACATATTAAGCTCTATAATACACCTAGATAGAAGTACTCACGTTTTGGGACGAAAGTCCGAAGATCCGTCAGAGAGAATTTGGCTTTTCTCTAGTTGGAAATGTAACAAATGAATAAATATGGCTTAGAACCATATATATACCCCTAGCGTTTTTGGAAGAAAATATTTTTATTCCGACAGTGAACTCTAATATCATAGAGTTCTGGAATAACAGAATTGCACGATACCCTAGTGCACCCTCTCTCCTGATATCTCTTTAAGTGTAAATCATGAAATACTCAAACTTATACCAAAAGTCTGAAAATTTACTGCAACTATTCTAATTTCTATTGACTTGATATTGTTTGTACAGAATGGAAATTTCGGATTTTCACATCATCCCCCTGTTAAAGGGAATTTCATCCCGAAAATTAGAATGTAGGCATGAATGATCGAGTCCAGAGGTGGGAAACTTCCTAATCGATTGGTTCTCGAGATCATAAGTGAATTCGGGTCCTTGGTTGGCATCCCAACGAACCTTCACTAAAGGCAGGTGACATTGCATCGTCCGCTTGACCTCTCAGGCGAGGGTCACTACGGTTGTTATACGAAGGCGAGGATCTCGTGAATTTCGATCTCGTCGAGTGGACTTACGAGAGTCCTAACGGAAAGGTACAGTTTCAAGATCGAGACGCGAAGGGTAAAATGTACGTTACTGAGTTCTCGGAATAGGTCTAGTTTGTGAGATACAGGACCGATTCTGGTAAGAATCTCGAAGGTCCTAACTATCTTGGATTTAGCTTTCCACGCTTTACGAAGCATATTAAGCCATCCCCAAAGTGAGACTCCCTAAATAATTTCGTGTCTCACTTGGAATTCCAAGGTTTCTTTCTCTTGCGTAACTTCCCAGTCAAGGGCCACCCCCTGCTGGGTCAAAGTGGTAAGGGTTTCATAATTTGCGAGGCGTTCTGAATGGACTACGATAGTAGGTCTGCAAGACCTAGAATTTGCCGAATTTCTGTCGGCGTCTACAGTGCTGACAAATTCCCAACGGTTTTGGATAAATTGCCAGAGTACTCAAGAATTTCCAAATCACTAATAGTGTGTCTTAGGAAATTTTGACCCTTCAATTCCAAAACTCGTGTTCAGAGAAATTTGCGAAAAGTATCTCCGAGGGTAATGTTTCCATGGGTTCCTTCTTACTACAAGGGTAGATAAGTAAGTCATTACAAGGAGAATGACGAGCTGATCTAAGTAAGAATGGCGTACCCTACTCATTAAGCTCATGAATATTATAGGCGTATTGGTCCTATTCGAGGGGTATCACTACGGACTCGAAGTGTCCGCATCGAGTTCAGAGGATATCCTTCCCTAACACTCGAAACTGCTGATATTTAGATCTCGGTCCATTTCTGAAAGGTAACTCGTTCCTTGCGTTTGCTCAACCGATTCATCTATGCGAGGCAGAGGTAACGATTTCTAATGGAAATGTTGACGGGGTCCTCGATAGCCAAGGTACATATGATGAAATCCATCGACTTCTGGAAGAATAAGACCAGAGCTCTCCAAGGTGAGAAGACTGGTCTGCCAATTCTATTGTTGAGTAGTTCGCTAAGTTGTCCGGACTGTTCTTGTATCTCCGTAGGTGTTTAGACTGTAGGGCGATCTGTTTACAAAAGTCGTACTGGGTTCTAAGTTTGTTCACATGACGATGCAATTACTCGTAGCATTGGGCAGTTCTCAGTCCTGAAGTCATATTAGAATTCATACATGGTTCAACGATCACAATCTCGTGTATGCGAGTTCTATATAATTAAGATTGAAAAGATAGTAGAATAACTGATTCTTCTTTAAGCTCACATCCCATCGAGGAAAAAGAAGTTAAAGTGGAATCATCAATTCTAAACCTGTAGAACCTTGATTATACATCACCCCTATGTATACATTCTTCAGCGACAGATCAACCGTATGGATCTTTGGATTAAACTTGACGTACTGTACAAGTGGTACTTCGGGGATTTCTTCGGAAAGGAAAAGAACTATGAGGTACTCCATGCATGAGTACTTAGGTGTTCTGATATGACGGCTTCGCTGGAAAGGCAATTTGGAAGAAAGAGGTGTACGTATGAAGCTAGTTTTGTGCGGATCAAATTGAGTATAGTCGTATGATAAGGTTGGAATAATATGGGAACTAAAGACATTAGATTTGAGCATGAGGGGTTACAGACAAAACACAACCGTGCAACCATCAACCGGGTTATAGTACCTTAGACTTACTATAAGACTATTGATGCGAACAAGGTATAATACAAAAGACAAGTATACGCAGCACAGGGGACCCTTAACTGACGGGCTCCCTCAAAAGGTAACACTCGAGTCGCACTACCTTAAAACAGTTTATAAGTCTGTTACAATGAAACTTCTTAATTACTTTTACGTGGGATTGGAGTAGTCTCCCCTGCGGCAGTGATCCTTAGGATTCTGCCGTCTGTGCTGGAGTTCTTTGTTATTGAGCAATCCTTCTTGAGGTGTCCAATTTCACTGTATTGGTGACACATCTGGACATCACCAACATTGGTCGTAGAAGTGAAGTGTTTAGTAGGAGTTATGGCGACGCGGGTTCTTTCCTTGTTCTCCCTTTTTGGGCAATTTCTTTTATAGTCCCCAGTCTCACCACAATAATAGCAACCGTGGCTGGCTCTAGTGGCGATGGTTCCACAGTAACGGGCAATGTGTTCCAGTCTGTTGCAATTGATACATTGCAACACTTGGTAGGCTCCATTATGATGATAGCTACAATTGCTACACTTCGGGAGTGTTCCCTCATTTTGTTTGTGTCCCTTTTGGGCTTGACGTTTCCGTTTCTTGAACTCTGAGTTGTGGTTTCGTGAGCCTGCGACTGTTATCGTTTGATGACTTCCTGGATCGATACCACGATCGGGATTTTCAACCCCTTCAGCAGCATTGAGTTCGCGGATAGCGCTACGATGCCAAGGACAGTTGTCACGGAAGCCATCACGGCATCTATAACTGCGGTTTGAAAAGTAGCGGCGTCCATAGGAAAGGCAGGGGTTTCGTTGTTCGGACGATTGTTTCCGGATGACGACATGGTTATGTAACATGAAAGATAATGATGCAGTCCTAGTACGGATGACGACATGGTTATGTAACCCTAGATGTACTTTGATTGTTCAAGTAAAGAGTAAGAGTATGTTCTTGACAGTTTGACCTACATCCCTATGATGCAGTCCTAGTACGGATTGGAAGTATGTTCGCGAAGGTTTGACCTACATCCCTATGATGCAGTCCTAATTCCGAGTCGGAGTATGTTCGTAGAATGGTCTCAATACGTTTGTCGTTTCAAGGTGAGGTATCGTTGGTTGGTGAATAACATGATCCAACCACTAAAAGAGACTTGGAAATGTCTCCGAAGTTAAATTGCTATAGTCGAATGTCTTGACTAAAGCATGTTTCAGATAGACTCCAATGAAAGTATGATGAGAGTAATTGAATAAAGAATGACACAGAAGTTAGCCGACTGTCAATATCTTTTATATTTACGACGTAAAAGTTCGGGAAAATGACCTTGTAATAGGTCTTACATCATATCCAGAGTAGATAGTCCTTGACAACATAAAGACCTAACTAAAGTACTCATAGTACAAGATAGTTTCATAGAAAATGCCACATCGGGCATAGGCAGAAAAATGATCCCTTTTAACAAGGAAAATAAAGTAAAGCATCTACTACTGGCGACGGTCATCCCTCTGGTGAACTCTCAATTCAGCCAGTTGACGTTCCACATCAAGTAGGTGTCTTTCGTACACCCTCTGGCGTACTCGAAGCTCTATGACTTCGGCTCGTGATTCAGCCAGTGCTTGAAGCAGGGCTTCATGATCTCTCTCAGATCTCTCACGAGCATCTTCTAGACGAATGGTGCGGAGGGTATGCATTCTCGCATCGGCGACAACTTCGGTGATCTAATGTAGGGCTGTCTTGCCTTGAATCTCATTTCGAGCCACTCTGTGGACCAAGATTGCCAAGATTTTGTTTGCTGAGCCTCCATTGCTCAGGTCATAAATTCTTCGGTCACCATTAAATGGCATGGGCTGATCTTGTCCTTGGCTCCATGTTTCCAAGCATTCCACCCACAGAGGTGTCGGGCCATGAAAAGTCGGACGAGGGTTAGGATTTGGAACGGGAGCTGGCTGGGGTAGGTTCTCAACCTCGGGTACGGAGTTAGCATCATCCGAAAGGTCTTCACCATGGTGATCATTCAAAGGGATCGGATGATCATTCTCTGGTTCTTCTCCAAAACATCCAGCAATGACTTCATTCGGAAGGTTCTGGTTGCCGTGGGGATGGAGTCCAATCATGTAATCTACGTGAGAACTGGGGTAAGAAAATAATTATTAGATGAAATATCTAGATAATTATTTAGAAAATCTTCATTAGTTACATAACTATTTTTGAAGTGCATACCAGTTATATGTAATCGAAACAGGATAAACCTTCGAATAAGTGACCTTAACTCCAAATTCACAAGGAATAGGGGTAAAGCAAAATTTTCATAGATTCTATGTCTATAACATCCTAGTTACATATAACTTTAGTGTATCCACTTAGCAACTATCAACTTACTAATGAAGATCCCGTTTCAGTTCTCAGGTATAAAGTACTTATAGTAACACCAAATACCCCTATAGTATTTTAAGTTTAATGTTATGCTCTAGTGTTCTCATTGTGGTATTGTTGGTAAGATTTTAGACTTGTTGCAACCACACAACTACACTTAGGCACATGCTAGTCAACCCTCGGATAATATAGTTGATCAGGCTATATCTTCCCAGTTTTGACCATATGCCTCTAAGTCCACCTGTGTTGCCTAACAATCGTAATTCTTTTGTACTATCCTAGTGACACTGATTTTAGTATGAATGCAGGAACGTATACTTAATTAAATATTTTATTATTAAAAGTATAAACTCTTGGTCAAAGTATTTTAATCCCATTGTATTTATAGTCTGTATATCTTTTATGGGTTGATATACTCAATTCACTATAAACAATGCTCTGATACCAATCTGTCACACCCCGAAACCATGAACGACGGAAAAGTTATGTGGCGGAGGACGTCATGTACAGTATCACAACAATGAAAAGTAGTACACAAGCAACAACATCATCCATTGCATTAATAATATAATTTTAATACAAGTGTGTTCTGTCAAATTATAATAAACACTAAAGTATAAATTAGAATGAAAGATGAGTCTTGAACAAGCACCATCTTCTCTAAACCTTGCATTGGTACCTATCTACTGTTGACCTGAGGATACAAGTTATTTTGTAAGAGAGTATCAGCTTTAAAGTTGGTGAGATCATAAGTATTTTAGTGTCTTAATTGATGAGTTTTAGCCATAAGAACTTTCCTATGTGCGCATGCAAAACCCTAATGCTCGGATCTAGGCTTTCTAATTAAACATGCTTTGAATCCAAGACTTCTAATGACTATTTAGGAATAAGAACAATGTTAAAACAGATCTAGAATCATACCTTTGAATTCCTTGTTGATCTTGTTGTCTTGGAGCTTCTAGAGTCACAATTGTCACTCCTCTAATGGCTTACAAACACCAAATAGCAAGGAGGATGATTTGGGAGAGAGGAGAGGGGAGCAAATCGGCCAGAGGTTCTCTTCTTAGGGTGAAGTACCGATTTCCCTTAGCCATAGGGTCTATTTATACTCGTAGACTCCTTAAGGGTTACAACCTAAACCCTAATTGGATAATCTTCTCTTAAGGCTATCCAAATCCATTCCTTAGATAACTCTTGGACGATTTGAAGCAATCCTTAGCTTCTAGAATCTGTCCAATCCATATCTATATGGATTTACAGTCTAAAGTTTAACTATCAAACAATTGACAGTTTATACCCTCTTATTTAATTAATCTCTTTAAGTCACCAAATTAATTCCAATTAATTCTATGACTTATATTAATCAAATAACAATATTATTATTCTTTATATTATTCCCATAATATATTAATAATATTTACTCTCTCTTAATAAATCATCCTATCAAGTTGCTATGGTGAAGGCAACCCAAAAGGACCATGCACAACCGGGTCAAATACTTGCCTAATATAGTTGCAACCTTAGACACTATTCCAACAGTCTCCCACTTGGATAAGTCTAGTAACTATATGCACAAGTACAATTCGGTTTGCAATCGTAGCTCTCAAAGACGCTGTCAAACTCTGATCTAATCAATCTTGTCCTTTAGATAAGGGATCGTACAGTCCTCTGTTAGATATCATGCTGACAATCCTATGGAATGGTTAGTCAAGCATTTAGGTTTCTCGATCTCTGATTTATTTGACATTGAACCTAATCGAACACATCAATTCAGTTCTGACCGGGCCTGGCACATAATTCAAATCAAATCATCGAGCGGCCGAGATATCGCTTTTACCTTCTTAGATAAAAGTTACAGATAAATTTCGACTTATATGCATTTACTTATTTAATAATCAACTATACACAACAATGCGTTTTATAACATTGAGTTACCAATGCGTTTTCGCATTATCAATGTACAATCAATTAGCAAATAACAAACCATATATCTTGGTTTTAAGACTATATGATATTATCGTCTCGCGATCACCCTTTTATATCATATTCCATAAGGTGATTCCAGCAAGCGCGGGTTTGTTCCAATGCTCAAAACCAGTTCATAAGCACTCATGAATGTTGCAGCAACCCTTTTCTATGTCTAACACCATTTAGACATTCTACGCACCATTTCATGACAATCTTCATTCATATCTACTTCCAACATATGAACTATTGTGGACAATTTGAATAATTCGGTTATTCCTAATAAACTCAATTATTCAGGAAGTCAAAACATGCAAAGTGAAACAATAGCTAAACAATTAACATAAGATAGTAACATTACTCATAAATAAAACTCCTTTATTTAATCATCAAATGTTAATTACATTTATCTATTACACGTTTCTAATACTATCTAATCTATGCTAATATCATCCTTCAGCCCAATACTCCTAGCATGCTGCATGTGCTTAACCCTACTCAGTCCCTTCGTAAGCGGATCTGTTGGGTTATCTTCTGATGATATCCTCTTCACTACGAGTTGTCCTTCTTCTACACGATGTCTAATAAAGTGGTATTTTCTGTCGATATGTCTTGATCTACCATGATCCCTCGGTTCCTTGGTCAAGGCAACCGCTCCTTCGTTATCACAGAAAATCTCCATGGGCTCCTTTATGGCAGGTACAACTCCAAGATCACCGATGAAGTTCTTCAGTCATATTGCCTCCTTCGACGCTTCGCTCGCTGCAATGTACTCTGATTCACACGTTGAATCAGCTACGGTTTCCTGCTTGGAACTCTTCCATGTCACTGCTCCTCCATTTAGGGTAAAGACCCAGCCCGACTGCGAACGGTAGTTGTCCCTGTCGGTCTGAAAGCTGGCATCACTATACCCTCGCACGTTCAAGTCAACACTCCCTCCGAGGACTATGAACCATTCCTTCGTCCTCCGAAGGTACTTAAGGATATTCTTCACCGCAATCCAATGTGCTCTGCCAGGATTCCCTTAATATCTACTAACCATGCTCAAAGCGAAGGCTACATCAGGGCGAGTACAAGTCATAGCGTACATGATTGAACCGACTGCAGAAGCGTATGGTACTCGGCTCATTTCTGCTATCTCAGCTTCGGTACTCGGACTTTGAGTCTTACTCAACTTGGCATTACTTTGTATCGGTAATTCTCCCTTCTTCGAGTTTTCCATACTAAAATGTTTTAGTACCTTCTCTAAGTAAGTATCCTGACTAAGTCCAATTAGTCTCTTACTTCTTTCTCTTACTATCCTTATTCCCAAAATGTAAGAAGCCTCTCCGAGGTCCTTCATAGCGAAGCACTTCCCGAGCCAGGACTTAACCTCCTGCAGAGTCGGGATGTCGTTTCTTATAAGTAATATGTCATCGACATATAGAACGAGGAAGCTAAGTATACTCCCACTGGCTTTGACATATACACATGATTCGTCTTCGCTTTGTACAAATCCAAACTCTTTGACTTTCTCATCGAAGCAAAGATTCCATCTGCGAGACGCTTGCTTAAGTCTATAAATGGACTTCTCAAGCTTCCACACTCTATTCGGATGCTTCGGATCCACAAACCCCTCTGGCTGAGCCATGTAAACATCCTCAGCCAACTTTCCGTTAAGGAAAGCGGTCTTGACATCCATTTGCCAAAACTCATAATCATGAAATGCGGTAATAGCTAGCATCACTCTAATACATTTAATATTCGCAACTGGTGAGAAGGTCTCATCATAGTCCACTCTGGGAGTTTGAGTAAATCCCTTCGCAACCAATCGTGCTTTATAAGTGTGTATGTTTCCATCCACGTCGGTCTTCTTCTTGAAGATCCATTTGCACCCAACGGTCTTACGTCCGGGCACATAATCAACCAAATTCCAAACTTGGTTATCATACATGGATTGGATCTCGCTATCCATTGCCTCTTTCTATTTCGTAGACTTCGGGCCTGCCATGGCTTCCTTATAGCTATTAGGTTCATCAAGATTTATTAGTGTACCATCACTAATATACGTGTCCCCTTTGGTAGTAATATGAAAACCATAAAACTGGGGATGAACTCTAACTCTATCGGAACGTCTAAGAGGTAAGGACTCGTCAATCGGTTCAACCGGAGTTTCCTCCTCGGGTTGAGCGCCAGCGTTAGAGGTTCCTTCATCTATCGACTCTTGAATCTCTTCAAGCTCGATTTGCCTCCCACTGTCTCCTTGGCCTATGAGTTCTCGCTCTCTGAAAACTCCTCTCCTCGCAACAAAGACAACATTGTCCTTCGGTCTATAGAAGAGATATCCAAAGGATGTCTGTGGGTAGCCGATGAAAATACATCGCTCACTTCGAGGTTCGAGCTTGTCGTGAGTATCTCGTCTTACGAAAGCCTCGCAACCCCAAACCTTGATATGTGCCAATGAGGGAGCTTTCCCTTTCCACATCTCCTGAGGTGTTTTGGCAACCTTCTTAGTAGGGACTCGGTTAAGGATATGGGCGGTAGTCTCTAAGTCATACCCCCAAAAAGAGATAGGTAGTGAAGCACGACTCATCATAGAGCGAACCATATCCAATAAGGTTCGATTACGCCTTTCTGCCAAACCATTCAACTGCGGTGTCCTAGGAGGCGTCAATTGCGAAACTATTCCACACTCCTTGAGATAATCGTGGAATTCAAGACTTAGGTACTCTCCTCCTCGATCGGATCGAAGCATCTTGATTTTCCTGCCCAATTGATTCTCCACTTCATTCTTAAACTCTTTGAACTTTTCAAAAGTTTCTGACTTTTGCTTGATTAAATAGATATACCCATATCTACCGTAATCATCGGTAAAGGTCACGTAGAAGCGGTTCCCATCCTTTGTGGTTGATCTAAACGGTCCACATACATCGGTATGTATTAGGTCCAATAGACCTTCACCCCTTTCACACGTACTCGTGAAGGGTGACTTAGTCATCTTTCCAAGTAAACAAGACTCTCATGTGTCATCTTCCCTAAGGTCGAATGACTCCAACAGTCCATCCTTTTGGAGTTGGGCTATGCGTTTCTTGTTGACATGTCCAAGACGACAATGCCACAAGGATGCTTTATCCATACTAGTGGAAGAATCTATATTCAAGACATCATTTCCTAAGTTATCAACAATCATAACAGTTTCATAAATTCCATTACATGGTATAGCTTCAAAGTAAAAGACACCATTTAGATAAGCCAAAATAGAACCATTCTCATTATTAAAAGAAAATCTAAAACCTTGTCTAAACAAACCATGAAATGAAATGATGTTTCTAGCCATTTCTGGCGAATAGCAACAATTGTTCAAATCTAAACACAAATTATTCCTAAGCACTAAAGAATACACTCCAATCTTGGTCACAGGCGACGATCTTCTGTTCCCCATGATTAGATTGATTCTTCCTTGCTCCACATCCCTACTTCTTCTTAGTCCCTGCACATTAGAACAAATGTGATAACCACAACCGGTATCAAGAACCCAAGAAGTAGCATGATTAGAATCATTAGATTTAATTGTGTATATACCTGCGAAAGATGGCTTGATCTTTCCTTCCTTGATGGCTTGCAGGTACTCTGGGCAGCTTCTCTTCCAATGTCCTATCTTGTGGCAGTGGTGGCACTCTACCTCCTTCGGGTTAGGGCAGGCCTTAGCGGGATCAACTTTGGTCCCACTAGAAGAGGCACCATCTCGGGCTTTAACCTTGCGATAGTTCTTAGATGAAGCCTTCCTCTTCTTTCCCTTTCCTTGACCAATCGCCAAGACAGGAGCAGCGGGTGGATTGGGAGTTGGTGCAACAGACTTGTCTTTGAAGTTGCTCTCAGCAACCCTCAAGAGACCTTGGAGTTTGCTTAGGGTAACCTCCTCTTTGTTCATGTGGTAGGTCATCCGAAATTGATTGTACATCGGAGGCAAAGAGTGAAGCACCATGTCGATCGCCAAGTCGTCTCCAAAGTCAACATTTAACTTGCAAAGGCGGTCGACATACCTTTGCATCTTTTGCAGGTGCACGGTAAGAGATTCTCCATGACCCATCTTAGCGGAAATCATGTTGGTGAAAATCTCATAACGCACTTCTCTCGCGTTTTGGTGGTATCTCTCCAATAAGTCTTGATGCATCTCGTACGGGTACATGTCCTCGTAGGACTTTTGGAATTCGGAGTTCATGGTGGCTATCATGATGCAATGTACCTTCGTTGCATCTCGCTCATGAGTTTCAAAAGCGGTGATTTCAGCCGGAGTAGCGATTTCAGGATTAATTTTCTCGAGCTTCTCGTCGAGGACATACTCCTTATCCTCATAGCGAGCAATGGTGCGAATGTATCTTATCCATTCGCTAAAGTTCGTTCCATCGAAGGTGACCTTTTGGCAAAGGCTCATCAACGTGAAAGAACTAGCAGCAGCGTTGTTTGCGTTCGACATCTACAAGTAGAAAGGACAAAGATAGATTAGAATAAAAATCCCTAATTATCACCCAATAAGAAAATTAGGGCTAGGATCCAACAATAACATTTACATATTAGAAAAGGGATGTCGTAATCTAACATGCAAATAAATTGAAGGTAAGTTAATGAAGATTCACTAATTCTCCACCATAAAACCTAACTATTAGTCCTAAATGTATTGAGAATTCCTAGGATCGGATGACATTCATTGAAACTATTCAATGGCATGTTTAAATCTCGATATGCCCCTCTCGTTTGTGACTGGGATACCAAGGATCACAAAGCGGGTGTGAATTACCATGCAAATTCACATGGTGCTTTCATTGTAACGATCATCTATTCGATGTGCCGGTAAACCATACACGCTCCATCGAACTATGATAAACAATGAATCACCCTTTTCCGCCTTTTCTTAGAACCAATTAGTGTGCCGGTAAACCACACATGCTCCACTGACTTCTTATCAAGGGTGCAAAGTGTAATTTCATGGGATTGCATCAATTCACTTTTCCTAAAGTAACTAAGATTGGGAAATTTTAAAATATGTTTAGTTACTTTGTATTACTTATTATACTTTTAATGAGAGGATGAGGTTGCCCTATCCTACCCGTTCGGCTAACGACCCTCCACCGATCAAACAAGCGGTGGGTGTGAGTGTACACCCATTAAGCGCCATTTTATAGGCCGCAACCTTATACCCACCTTATAGATCGGCTTCGTGAATGAGGCCTACTAACGGTAAGACTAGCATTTTAGTTATATATATATATATATATATATATATATATATATATATATAAATATATATATATATATATATACATATATATATATATATATATATATATATATATATATATATATATATATATATATATATATTATTCTTGTAATATCATATTAGTATAGGGTTGTTTTAAACTTTTTAAAATCTAGGGTTTGAAATTTAAGTTGTCTAAATTAAAACTTTTAATCACAAATATAAATTTCAAAACTTGAGGACAAGTTTTAAACATTTAAAACATGGAGGATCAAATAACAAATAATTTCAATTAACAATTAATTTCCTAATTATCTATATTTGATTTATTCAAGATTTCTTTCAAGATAATTACCAAAATAATCAAAATAATTAATTAATTATCATATAAGGAAATTAAATATTTTATTAGTTCACAAATATCTCAAGATTATAGTCATATATATCAAAAAAATGGATTAGGGTTGATCGAATATGATTAAGGTAAGTTTCCATAAGATAATCATGAAGAAATCCCGAATCTGGCCATTCTTGACGCTTGGACTCGCCGAGTGCACAAAGGGACTTGCCGAGTCAAGCCAACTCGCCGAGTCCACTTTGGAACTCGCCGAGTCCATGACTCAGAAACACAAAAATCGAATTTTGCAGTTTAGTTTCAGACAATTAAGCAACAATTTAATGAAAACCAAGCAAGGCTTTGATACCACTGATGGGTTTTAGCCATAAGAACTTTCCTATGTGCGCACACAAAACCCTAATGCTCGGATCTAGGCTTTCTAATTAAACATGCTTTGAATCCAAGACTTCTAATGACTATTTAGGAATAAGAACAATGTTAAAACAGATCTAGAATCATACCTTTGAATTCCTTGTTGATGTTGTTGTCTTGGAGCTTCTAGAGTCACAATTGTCACTCCTCTAATGCTTTACAAACACCAAATAGCAAGAAGGATGATTTGGGAGAGAGGAGAGGGGAGGAAATCGGTTAGAGGTTCTCTTCAGGGTTACAACCTAAACCCTAATTGGATAATCTTCTCTTAAGGCTATCCAAATCCATTCCTTAGATAACTCTTGGACGATTTGAAGCAATCCTTAGCTTCTAGAATCCGTCCAATCCATATCTATATGGATTTACGGTCTAAAGTTTAACTATCAAACAATTGACAGTTTATACCCTCTTATTTAATTAATCTCTTTAAGTCACCAAATTAATTCCAATTCATTCTATGACTTATATTAATCAAATAACAATATTATTATTCTTTATATTATTCCCATAATATATTAATAATATTTACTCTATCTTAATAAATCATCCTATCAAGTTGCTATGGTGAAGGCAACCCAAAAGGACCAAGCACAATCGGGTCAAATAGTTGCCTAATATAGTTGCAGCCTTAGACACTATTCCAACATTAATTTTTATGTAAGTATTTGTATGTATATGAACTGTAAGTATTTGTATGTATATGAACTGTAAGTAATGCAAACATTTTGAACATCCTAGAAAACCATATGTTTCCTACTAAAAGTATCCTTCTACCAAGGCATCTAGTATCTGTGTGTGTGTCTCTTGTAAGAGTGTGTATTTTCCCAAATCCGACTATCATTATCCATAATATAGCCTCTACATTACCGTGCATCGTGTGAATGTTCACAAAGTGAATGTAATGGGAAAATGAAATAGTACTACGATGTAGTATCAAATAACTACAACCATACTAACTACCTTAAGTCTATTGTAATCTTGTAAGTATTGTAGTATTTGTAATAAGTGACTACTTCTGTACTAATATTGCCTTATTTGAGGGATAAGGCATAATGTGATGGCTAGATCCTAGGCTAGACGCTCCCCTGTCAAAGGGATTTTGGGAACCATACACGACCCCTGCATATTTGCAAGCCGTGAACATCCACATTACTATAATCATGTATACCCAATATAACTATCACAATGCATTGTGATTCGTTGTTATAGTTAGATCCTGAAATCGTTCCATGCTATAGCACCTAGTGATGTATGTCCTATCATCGTATAGGATCTATGTAAAAGTATATGAACGTATGCCTTTGCTAACCAATAGTACTGTACTGACTGAAAGGAACTATTATGTCCATATATGTACACATGATATATAATTAATATTTAAATGACCTTCGGATGGATACCTGTTACCCACCAGACCACATCCCAACGGTGAAAAGGAAATAGAGCGGAGAGCCTTCCTAAGTCCATTAAACATTACTTACATAACTATACATATATAGGCATGTGTATAACAGGGTCTCTATGTAAACGTATGTGTGTAAATGTACTCAGGTAAATGTACTCATGTAAATGTACTCATGTAAATGTACTCATGTAAACATACTCATGTAATAGTATAGTAGTGTACTGTAATGTTCTGCGTGTGCTAGCTGTAACGTGTATTCTCTCTATCTGGCATGTATAGTAATGTATTGTGTTAAACAAGGTCTAGACACCCTAGGACATGTTAAACACCTTTAACAAGTGTTATAAGCCTCAAGGATTGCATCTAAGTGTTGTAGGGACAAGCTAGTGTGTGTAGGGTTCAAGGAAAACTCCCTAATGGAGTTCATGGCCCTAAGGTCATCAACAAATGAGTTTATGGTCGTAAACTCATGGGTTTATGGCCGTAAGCTCATACTTACTTGACCACTTGATGATTTGAGGCTTTACAAGACCCTAAGAAGCATTTCTACTTAATGGCAAAGTCTTTGGAAGAGGTTAGGGCACCTTTCAACTCCTTTGGGGAGCTTACGGCCCTGGAACCTATTCCCTTAGAGATTACGGCCGTAATCTCTCATGGAATGGTGTTTTTGGTGTTTTCAAGCCCTAACCTAACTAGGAATGAATTTAGGCTAGTGTCCATGGCTTATGGAGAGTTTAAAGCACACTTTGGCCCTTTTGTTTGGAGTTCACGGTCCAAGAACTTCTTGGGCCATGAACACCTTACTCTTGGTGTTCTTGGGGTGTTTTCTGGTCCTAAATACATTAGGATACGAGTCTAGGCTAGGTTCATTGCAAGAGGAAGGGACTAGGGCACTCTTTTCCCCTTAAAGAAGGGTTTATGGTCCAAGATGTTCTTGGGCCGTAAACTCTTTGATCTTGCTGTTTTTATTCGATTTCTAGGTTATTAGACACATATTAAGCTCTATAATTGTAACATCCCGAGTTCAGGGGTGCAAAGTTCAGGATTCAAAGCGAAAATGTGAATAGTCAACTCGGCGAGTCCATGGGTAGACTCGGCGAGTAGGGTCGCGGTTCTGGTCGCGTGTCTAGTGTCCAACTCGACGAGTCGGTGGCCAGACTCGGCGAGTTGGTTGAAGATAGCCTTGGACTCGACGAGCCTGTTCTTGGACTCAGCGAGTCTGGTCTTGAGCTCCTAACCTTTTCTAGTTAAGTTGACAATCGGTGAGTCAAGGGATGACTCAGTGAGTTGAGTACGGTTTGACTCAGAGTTGTGGGACTCAGCGAGTCTTGGGGTGACTCGGCGAGTTGAGTCGTGTTATGGGAGTTTCAGAGCATGGAGACTCAACGACCAGTTGACTTCCAGGGGTATTTTGGTTGTTATTGGTATTTATTGGTTTCGGTGATTCAGTGGTGGAGTTCGTGACGGTGGTCGGAGCAGCGTGATCTTGTTCTTCAGTCGGCAGTAGCAGGTGAGTCTCCTCACTATACGTTACCTTGAGTGGTAGTTATGTGTGACCGGAGGGTCTTATGTGCTTACATTGAGTATTATGTTATATGTGATACGCTATGCATCATGTCTTTTTGATTTATGCTATGCGGAGTTTATAGACCGGACGGGAGGGTCCAACGATATAGACCGGACCGGAGAGTCCAATGATACAGACCGGACCAGAGGGTCCAACGATACGGAACTGGAGGGTTCTGCTGAGACACACCGACCAGAGGGTCATATTGTCGCCCTGAGTGGCGTATGTGTTGAATGTGGTATTTTGGGGAACTCACTAAGCTTTGTGCTTACAATGTTTTGTTTTATGTGTTTTAGGTTTTATCAGGATTACGGGATGGCACCGGCTCGATTGTACACACCAGGGGAAAAGTTTGTTTTGAGGATCCTGGTTTATTAAGTGATTCAACAAAAGAGTCATGTCTTGTAATTAAAACAAAAAGGAGATTTTTATGAAAAGTGTTAAAGAGATAAACTATTTTAAATGAAAATTTTGTTTGAAAATTTCGGTGTTACAATAATACACCTAGATAGAAGTACTCACGTTTTGGGATGAAAATCCGAAGATCCGTGAGAGAGAATTTGGCTGTTCTCTAGTTGGAAATGTAACAAATGAATAAATGTGGCTTAGAACCATATATATACCCCTAGGGTTTTTGGCAGAAAATATTTTTATCCCGATAGTGAACTCTAATATCATAGAGTTCTGGAATAACAGAGTTGCACGATACCCTAGTGCACCCTCTCTCCTGATATCTCTTTAAGTGTAAATCTTGAAATACTCAAACTTATACCAAAAGTCTGAAAATTTACTGCAACTGTTCTAATTTCTATTGACTTGATATTGTTTGTACAAAATGGAAATTTCAGGTTGTCACACGTATACCCTTTCTTATTGCACCTGGTGCATTGGAAGTCATGGCAAGGACCGTCGTGGTGGAAGTTGCATTGGTTGCATTTCAGAAGTTTCCCACTGTATGAACTTGTGGGTGCAGTGGTGGCAGGAACAGTAACAGTGTGAGTCGCTACCACTTGTTGTTTTTTGGGTTCCCATGTAGGGTTTGCCCCTTCTCTTGTTCCAAGGCCTTCCCTGGCCATGTACCTCCTTTGATAGATCGGTAGTAGCTGTAATAGTACCCTGTTTGACTTTGTGGTTGGAGGCCAAGACTTGACCTTGAATCCGGGGTGACAACCCCCAAATATACCTTTCAACCTTTTTCGGTTCTGGGTTGACCATGGCAGGGAACAAGACAGCAAGGTCGCTGAACCTGGCCGTGTAGGCGACTAAGTCAGACCCAGTCATCTTCAGGTTCCAGAGCTCCTGCTCTAGCTTTTGTATCTCGCCCCTTGGGCAGTATTCCTCCAGTAGTAGGACCTTGAAATCCTCCCAACTCACGGCGTTGGAGACGGTGAGAGTCATGGACATCACATGGCTTATCCACCAGGTAAGGGCTCGATCAGTGAGGGTGCAAGCAGCGAACTCGACTTTGCTCGCTTCGTGGTAAGAGAGCATATCTCAAAGACCATTTCGGTCTTTTCGAACCATTGCATTAGTACAATGACTCCCCCAGTGCCATTAAAATTTTTTGGCTTTGCGTTAGAGAAGTCCTTGTTAGTACATTCCCTTACAAGACCATGGCCAGTGCCATGGTTGGAATGATTCGTGCTACTTCCTACCCCTCCATTTTCATTGGAGTTTATTTGTTAGAGGGCGGCAGTTACTGCTGCTATAATAGCAGCTTGGACCATGGCCAGATCATAAGTTGGTGGTGGAGGTGGTGTTGGTACCGTGCCGGTCTGGGTCTTAGGTTTGGACGAGGAGGCATCGTGCTACCAAGAAATAAAAATGAAAGATTATAAGTTTTGGTGGTTGAGAGTTGAATGATAATGAGTTAACTATCTTTAATAGTTCAAGAATTTGGGTTGACCTACACACGGATTTAAGTTTGATTCACAAATGGAGTTTGAATAGCAATAAATAAACTCATGAACTCGAACGAAATGCACAAAATTAACACACGAAAAAGATATTCCTATATATATTAAACATATGGTTGTGATACATCTGAAGTTAGAAAATTTTGACCTTTCTAAAGGTCTCTGATTACATAAAGTTAAACAAAGTAGGACTTTTAGCCGATGGTCCTATTCTATATCAAAATTTGGTAGTTAGGTGAGCACTACTTGCTGTGCGGATTACGCTTGGAGCTTGACTCCGCGTCCGAGTGCGTGGCTCCCATGAGACGACTGTCAAAGGCAACTTGTTGCTCCCTCAAATCCCTCATTTCACAGAGAGCTGCACTCATTTGCTCCTGGAGGGAGTTGGTGTGGAGTTGAGCACTCCCTTGTAGCATGTCTAGGCGATGGATATCAGCTGCGTTTTCTTCCATCCTTATGTCAACCTTGCAAATCCGATTTGCTTGGACTCCGGATTGATAAGCCTGATTGGCAAGTTTTCCTACCACAACTAGGAGTGCTCGATCAGCTAAACTTCCTCCACTTAAATCGTAGAAGTCCTGACACATACTGTAAGGAGGACGCAGTCCTTGCTGCTGGCTCCACTGGTAGATGTGGCTTCCCCAGACGGGAGTTGGTCCTTCAAATCCCATCCAGAAAGGAGGTCGGATGGATGGCAGATTGATTACCTCAGGCCCTGAGGCTGAGCTATCTGAACTTTCCTCCTCCTCGTCTTCCGTGGGTTCCTGCTCGGGGTCATCTTCAATCCATCCCCAATTACCTTGGTTGGGGTAGTAAGGGTCACTGGGGTGATAGAATCCAGCCATTGAGTCTATACAAGAATAGGGTTATGAATTGACTATAATCTAAAGCACGTAAAATTTACCCTTAAGTTTGACGGTTGAAGGTACCCAAATAGTCCCATAATATTCTTAATGATATGCTCTTGGTAAGTTTTAAATTTGTTGTCCACTGCAGACACTCCTTGGCATACGTTAGTCGGCTCTCGGACAAATATAGTTGATCAGGCTATATTCATCCCAGTTCCGATTACATGTCCCAAGGCACACCTGCACTGCAGAATTTATTTATAATACTTCTATATTGATCTACTTATGACACTTTTATTAATATGAAATGAATGCATGCCTACTTTACAAAAATTAAATAAATTTTGTTTTTAAAAGTATGACTCTTACTCAGAGTGCTTTTGCCCAGTTGTGTTTATAATTGTATACCAAAAATGGTTTTGATATACTTAATTCACTATAAACTATGCTCTGATACCAATCTGTCACACCCCTAAACCAGAACGGCGGAAACGTTCGGGGGCGGAGGACGTCATATTCAGTATCATAACAGTTCATAGTAAGGAAAGTATACATCACCATACATATAAAGGTTTCAAAATGTTTACATAATTGTATTCGTTACATGTTCAAAAGATAAACACATAAACATCTTTCAAAAGAAGTAATTAACGTTAAAGCGTTAATCCCCAAAAGTTAGTTTCCAAACCTGCTTAGTGGTTCCCTGAGAATACAAGTTATTTCAAAGAAAAAGTGTCAATAATTAAGTTGGTGAGTTCATAAGCGGTTTTGAGAAAAAAGTATGCCATTCCAAATTCTGTACGTTTTCCCAAGAAAATCCCTTATTTCCTTATAAAATTATGAAATGCATATGAATGCTCGTGCTGTGAAATATAAATAGTTATACCAGGAAAATCCCTTATTTTCCTATTAGTTGATTGTTTTGGATACAGGAAAATCTCTTATTTTCCTAAAGTAATAGGCAGTCTCTAATGTCCAAGACCGAAAATCGAAAGCAACTGAAATGCTTAAAAGGTTGAGGCATAATTTTATAAAATAAAGGTATAAGAAGATCACACTTGTTAGATGAAGAATAGTTTTAATAACTACTCATTCATAAACGAAGAATACTATAATAATTGTCTATCTTGTGAGTTTTATAACCATACTAAACATAATATGCATGTGGCAACGGTCTTCAGGCGTCGAAACGTTATGACAAACTGTCACCCAAAGGACTGTAGCTAACAGTCAGGCCGCAGGATCATGACTTCCCGTATAGATCTATACACATTTGACACGCTCTCCAAACGGGAGACTCTAGTTATAATAGACAGGACTTTAGGTAGTAACTTTTAACAAAAAGGTAGCATTCAAGATGTAATCGTCTCACGGATTCTTGACTAAGTCTGTATTAAAATGATAGTTTTGTATGCAATGTTTATCCTCTTTCACAATGATTGACAAAGCATAAATCATAAGTTCTTTGAATGCACAAAAATGGTTTAACAAGGATGGCTACCCTGGATACTATGCATTCTTTTGTATAAATATAATGTATGCAAAGTATAACAAGAGTTTTCAGGTTTTCACTCAGGATTAACCGTGTGTTTACTTGTATTCTCCCCCGAAATGTATTAAAAGTACATTATAAAGTATTTGAAAGTGTATAAAAGGGGTATGAACTCAGTTTGTTGAAGTGGTTGTTTTGAAGTAGTCGAGAGAAGAGTTGAGCAGAACTTCGACTAGAGAAAACGGGTTTCTCGGGATACTCAGGAATCTCGGGAGCGTGAAACTTCCTTCGGGACTCGGATATGAAAACCGGGGCTTTCGGATATTGCTTGCATGCAAAACGGAGTAAAAACATAGGAGAAAGAGAGGAATTGAGCAAATTTGCCTGGAACCCTCGCACCCCTTTTATAGGAGGCTGAACCGCCTCGCTACACTGTGTGTATAAGGTTACGCGGGGCGTACTCGTGCGTCACTACTTACTGCATCCTCGGACGAAGCATCTGATGGGAGGGCATAGAGGCATAGGGGCGACATGGATGATACGAGGCCTAGTACCCGAGTACGCTGGGCGTACGAGGGTATGTTGGGCGTCACTCAGATCAGTCCGGTGACTCCTCCTTTGGATAATACCAGGTTTTTAATTTAAATTTTATATTTTAATTATTTAATAAATTTTAAAAATTCATATCTTCCTCATATGAACTCCGTTTTCAACGTTCTTTATATCCACGCGTAGGTGAGACTATGCTCTACAACTTTCATTTAGACTCCGTCGGCTAATTTTGAAACTATTTTTATTATTTATTTTTAAAAGGTCGGGACAGGAAAAGTCCGTTAAAAATCCATAACTTCTTCATCCGATGTTCGTTTTCGTTAGACTTTTTACCGTTGCAATACCATCGACGAGACCTTTGATTCTCGTTTAGGTCATGTTGGAAAAAATTCGCTCGATCTCTATTTCGAGTTTTTAGGTGTCTACTGCTACGTCCGAAACTTCCAAAAACCATAACTTCCTCATATGGAGTCAGATTTGGGCGTTCTTTTTATGTATGTTCACGGTTTTGGGACATCTATGACTTTAATATAGACACCTAAGGTTGAAAAGTATCTTAATAAATTTCTCATTTTATGATTAATAGTGTTTTACCGGTATTGTTACAAATTTTTGATTGGTCATAACTCCTTCGTTATAACTCGGATTTTAGTGTTCTTTATATTTTCGGAAACCTTATCACGATATCTACCACATAGTGTACTTAAACAGAGATTTTTGAACATTTCGTTTTTGATGATATTCTTATTACTTCACAAAGAGATTACAAGACTCGATTTTTAGACATTACATTGACCTGAAATAACGAGTTGTTACACAAAAGGACTAAAACCCTAATGGGCCTAATAAACCCTATTGGGCCCAATGATGCTCTAATGGGCCCAATAAAGCCCTAATTGACCTAAAAGCCCAAACATGTAACTAATGGGCCTAATGAGCCCTAATTGTTCAAAAGACCTAGCTATTGGGCCTATTTGGCTAAGATGGGATTGGAAAACCTAATTAGGGTTTAGAAAAACCCTAACATTGGATTTATGATTTGGACTTATTGGGACCCACATTTGGCCCATTGGGATGGAATTGTATCTTAAGCCCAATCACACCATATGATTTATTTAGAAGAATGATGGACTTAATGGGTTAAGTGAGAAACACTTAACTCTAATTGTCATTTTATGTGAAACCCTAACTTCACTTGGGTTTATTGTTGGGCCTTTCTATTGGGCTTTGATGATTGGATTATTGGTGGGCCATCCAAGAATAATTATATGGACTGGAATATGTTGATGGGCTTAGGGTAAGACCCATATGACGACTTGGGCCCAATTTAGAAAATTGGGCCACAGATGGGCCATAGTTTGGGCCTTAATGATTATATGATATTGGACCATTAGAATGTCAATTGTTGGACTGAATAAATGGTTGGGCCTTACAGTGAGACCATGTAAAGATTAGGGACCAATTTAGAAATTTGGGCCATATGTTGGGCTTTCACTCATAGTTGACTGTTGGGCCTTCAGTTTGGGCCTTGGGCTTGGATCATGCTAAGATTAGGGTAAAGCAGTCTTTTACCCCAAGCATGGACTTATGGTTATGTTTTGGAACCGAATTACTAATTGGGTATTATTTTGTTGTTGACAGTCTGGGACCCTGTCATCCAGTAGCAGGGGTTGGGTCTACAGGACTTCAGTAGTGTAAGGTGAGTTACCTTCCAGTAGCAGTGGGTCTAAGTCACCAAGGTCGGCCCACTAGTAGTTGATTATAGTTTAGATGAGTGTCTTTGTTATAATTTTTTGGTTTGCTACAACCTGATATGTTTATGTGCTAGCATGATACGTTATATGTGATAGTGGTAGTAGGAGAAGGGTAGTCCCAAAGTTCGGCTGTTAGGACTGAAGAGTAGGTCAGGCACCACAAAAATGCCTGATGGTAGTTCTATATTATGATATATGTGGTAGTAGTCGTATGGTATGAAATTGATGGGTTTTGAGCATTCTAACACTTCCTAAGTGTACATGTAACCCAAATAACCTTGAATCTATGTTTTCTCTATATACATGCAAATTTCTTTTTCAAGGTTATTTCCTAACTAGCATGGCATGGGGATATATGAAACATAAAACTAGTAGAAATACATACCTTGTTGTTGCTTGGATTCCTTCAAGACTTTGTGAGCCTAGCACCCCAAATGTTGTGCCTCAAATGCTTCACACAACACCACAAAACTTGGAATAACTTGAGAGAATACTTCTAGCACTCAAAATCGGTTATGCCCTCTCTAGTAACCTTACTAGCCTCGATTTCACTAGCCAAAGGGTCCCTTTTATAGTGGTGTCACAATTAGGGTTTCATCATGAAGACCCATAATTGTCATGACTCTTCATTTCTCATGACCCATGGGTTTGTAACTCCCATGGACTATCCATGGAGCTCCAAATGGTTACATCCATAACCCATAAACCATGGATCATTAATCCACCATAAAAGAATTGATGATTGTCATAATCAACCCTTATATATTTAATTAGTCTCACTTTAATCACCAAATTAATACTAGATTAATACTTGATCAATACTAATTAAATAACACTATTATTAATATATTAGAACTTATAATATATTAATAATCATAAGTGACATATTCTCTCATTTAGTCTATCCAAGTATTGCAATGCCATGCAACCCAAATGGACCATGTCGGTTCGGATCAAGTACATACCAAATAAAGTTATGGACTTAGACACTATATCCAACAGTCTCCCACTTGGATAAGTCTAATAACTATATTTGCAAATATGACTTCAAAATCCGACTAGCAATTGTAGCTCTTTCAAAGTCTCTCGGGACTGAGATGATGATGATACGCCATTTAAGATAAGTGATCATATAATCCTCTACTCTCATGATATCAGCCGGACAAACACATGGAACATGGTCTTACTTATTGTCCAGCATTTGTTTCTCGATCTCCGATTTGTTTTGACATAGAACTAAATTGAACACATCAATTAGGTTCTGACCGGGCCCGGTACATAGGTCAAAACTAAATCATCGAGGGGCCCAAATATCGCTTCTATTTCTAGAAGGGCCCAGATATCTCTAAGTTTGAAGATTTATATGATATTACCGTCTCACGATCACTCGAAATAAATTCCATGAAGTGATGCAAGTGAGCGTGGGTTGAATCCAATACTCAGCCCTTTTGAGTACTCATGAATGTTGTAGCAACCATTGCATTGTCTAAAGCACTTTAGACAAATCATACAAGCCAAATTCATGACAGTCTTGAATCAATACTTACTTCCAAAGTTTGACCGACTGTGGATGGTTTGAATAATATGATATATACCATAACAGAATTATTTTGGAAGTAAAAACATGCAAAATTTTGAAACATAGTAAACAATCAACACAAGATAGTAACACCTTACTCATAAATAAATAACAACTTTTATTTATCACCAAATCTCAATTACATTTTACAAGTTTCAGGAATCTAATTATTGAAACTAATATCATCCTTCAGCCCAATGCGCCTTGCATGCTGTAAATGCTTAACCCTGCTCAGTCCCTTTGTGAGGGGATCTGCCGGGTTCTCATCCGATGATACCCTCTTTGCCACGAGGAGTCCTTCTTCTATTCTATGTCTAATGAAATGGTATTTTCTGTCAATGTGCCTAGATCTCCCGTGATCTCTTGGTTCTTTCGCCAAAGCAACCGCACTTTCACTGCCACAGAAAATTTACATTGGCTCCTTTATAGCTGGTACAAATCCAAGGTCTCCAATGAAGTTCTTTAGCCATATCGCCTCTTTTTCTGCCTCGCTTGCTGCTATGTACTCTGATTCACAAGTCGAATCAGCTACTGTCTCCTGTTTGGAACTTTTCCAAGTAATTGCTCCTCCATTTAGGATAAAGACCCAGCCTGACTGAGAGCGGAAATTATCCCTATCAATTTGAAAGCTAGCATCACTATATCCTTCCACTCTCAAGTCATCACTGCCTCCGAGGGTAAGGACCTAGTCCTTAGTCCTCCGCAAATACTTGAGAATATTCTTTACCGTTGTCTAGTGTGCCTTGCCATGGTTCCCTTGATATCTACTGACCATGTTCAAAGTAAAGGCCACATCAGGGCGAGTACAGGTCATGGCATACATGATCGAGCCCACAGCGGAAGCATAAGGTATCTGACTCATCTCAACTATCTCAGCCTCTGTACTCGGACTTTGAGTCTTACTTAGCTTGGCATTACTCTGGATTGGTAATTCTCCTTTCTTGGAATCTTGCATACTGAACCTCTTCAGTACCTTATCCACATAAGTACTTTGACTAAGTCCAATTAGTCTCTTACTCCTATCTCTCAATATCCTTATCCCTAGGATATAGGTAGCTTGCCCAAGGTCCTTCATAGCAAAACACTTCCCAAGCCAGGCCTTAACCTCCTGCAAAGTTGGGATGTCGTTTCCTATGAGAAGTGTGTCATCCACATACAACACCAAGAAGCTAACTATGCTCCCACTAGCCCTGACATACACACAAGACTCATCCTCACTCCTAGAAAAGCCAAACTCTTTGTCTTTCTCATCAAAGCAAAGATTCCACCTGCGAGATGCTTGTTTCAATCCATCAATGGATTTTTCAAGCTTACACACTCTATTAGGGTATTTTGGATCGACAAAACCCTCTGGCTGAGCCATGTAAACATCCTCAGCCAACTTCCCATTAAGGAAAGCGGTTTTGACATCCATTTGCCATATTTCATAGTCATGAAATGCAGCTATGGCTAACAACACTCTAATAGACTTAATCTTAGCTACTTGTGAGAAGGTCTCATCATAGTCAACTCCCGGAGTTTGAGTAAAGCCCTTCGCAACCAGTCGCGCTTTATAAGTGTGTACTTTCCCATCCATGTTGGTCTTCTTCTTGAAGATCCATTTGCACCCAATTGTCTTACGAACTGGTACATTGTCAACCAAGTTCCAAACTTAATTGTCATACATGGGCTGAATCTCGCTGTCCATAGCCTCCTTCCATTTTGCAGACTCAGGGCCTGCCATGGCTTCCTTATAATTATTAGGTTCATCCAAATCTATCAGTGTACTATCACTGATAAATGTATCACCTTTAGTGGTGATGTGATAACCATGATAAAATTCAGGTGTGTTCCTCACTCTAGTGGAACGTCTTGGAGGTACAGACTCATCTATCGGCTCAACAGGAGTTGCCACCTCAGGTTGGCTGATAGCATTTGAGGTTCCTTCACCACTTGACTCTTGAAGCTCTTCAAGGTCAATTTTCCTCTTACTGTCCCCTTGGCTTATGAATTCTCTCTCATGAAAGACTCATCTTCTTGCTACAAAGACCACATTATCACTGGGTGTGTAGAAGAGGTAACCAAAGGATCTCTATGGGTAGCCGATGAAAACAAACCTCTCGCTTCGGGGCTCAAGCTTGTCATGAGTCTCACACCTCACAAAAGCTTCACAACCCCAAATCTTGATGTGGTCCAAATTGGGAACTTTCCCAGTCCACATCTCGTGAAGTGTTTTGACAACCTTTTTAGTAGGGACTAGATTAAGGATATGGACGGCAGTCTCTAAGGCATACCCCCAGAAAGAGATTGGCAACGAAGCTCGACTCATCATGGAACGAACCATATCTAACAAGGTTCGATTGCGCCTCTCATCCACACCATTCAGCTGTGGTGTTTTGGGAGGTGTCAATTGTGAGACAATCCCACATTCCTTAATATAGTTAAGGAATTCAGTGCTAAGATACTCTCCTCCTCGATCGGATCGGAGCATCTTGATGTTCCTGCCCAATTGATTCTCAACTTCCTGCTTAAACTCTTTGAACTTTTCAAATGATTCTGACTTATGCTTGATTAAGTAAATATATCCATATCTACTGTAATCATCAGTAAAAGTCACATAATAACGATTAGCATCCCTTGTAGCAACTCTGAAGGGCCCACACACATCCGTGTATACAAGGTCCAACAAACTTTCACCCCTATCACAAGTACCTGTAAAGGGTGACTTTGTCATTTTTCCAAGTAAACAAGACTCGTAACTATCATCTGACTTGAGGTCAAATGATTCCAAGACTCCAGCCTTTTGGAGTTGGCCTATGCGCTTCTTGTTAACATGTCCAAGACGACAATGCCACAAGGATGCTTTGTCCAAGCTATCAGAAGAATCAATATACAACACATTGTTTCCTAGATTGTCTACAACATTCACGGCTTCATATACACCATCACAAGGTATTGCTTTAAATTAAAATACATCATTGTAATAAACATTAATAGCACCATTTTTATTATCAAATGAAAATGTAAAACCTTGTTTGTACAAGCCATGAAAGGAAATAATATTTCTCGCCATTTCGGGCGAGTAACAACACTTATTCAAATCTAACATTAACCCATTATTAAGCAACAAAGAATAAACTCCTATCTCGGTAACAGGTGATGCTTTCCTGTTGCCCATGACTAAGTTTATCTTCCCGTGCTCCACTTGCTCACTTCTTCTTAGTGCCTGCAAATCAGTACAAATGTGAATACCACACCCTGTATCAAGCACCCAAGAATTAGCATTGGATGAGTTGTTAGACAATATTGTGTAAATACCTGCATGGGTGGGTTTAACCTTCCCATCCTTTACATCTTGCAGATATTTGGCGCAGCTTCGCTTGAAGTGTCCCTTATCTTGGCAATAGAAGCACTGTGCTTCCTTTGGGTTCGAAGAAGGAGTAATGGGACCTTTCTTTGTCCCACTTGAAGAGGATCCATCAAGAGTCTTACCCTTGGTACCCTTTGAAGGGCTTTTCCTCTTCTTACCCTTCCCTTGCCCAATTGCAAGAACAGGGGTTGTTAAATGAGTAGAAGTAGCAACCGCTTTACCCTTAAGGCCATTTTCAGCTGTCCTTAAGAGTCCTTGAAGTTTGCTAAGTGTGACTTCCTCCTTGTTCATATGATAAGTCATACGAAACTGATCATAACTTGGAGGTAAGGAATGGAGAATGATGTCAATCGCCAATTCCTCAGGGAAGTCAACATTAAGCTTTAGCAACCGGTCAACGAACCTCTGCATCTTCTACAAGTGACCGGTGATGGGTTCACCATCCTTCATCCTTGCGGTTATCATGGAGGAAATGATTTCATACCTCTCTTGACGCGCACTCTGATGGTACCTTTCCATCAGATCCAGTTGCATCTCATAGGGGTAGAAATCTTCATAAGATTTTTGGAGTTCCGGAGTCATTGTAGCCATCATGATGCAGGACACCTAGGTGGCATCCTTCTCATGTGCAATGAACTCCGCAAGCTCTTCTGGAGTAGCAGTGGCTTCATTAACAACCTTAAGCTCCCGATCAAGGACATATTCTTTGTCCTCATAGCGGGTAATCATCCTAATGTTTCTGATCCACTCATTAAAGTTGGATCCATCAAAGATGACTTTACCACACAAGTTCATTAAGGAAAAGGAGCCTGTAGGGTTTGAGCCAGCAGCGTTATTGGAAGACATCTGGAATAGAAGGAAGATAAGTTTCATTAGATTAAGAGTCCTTAATAAGTCACCCAAATGAAATATTAAGGCTAGGATCCAACAAACTATTTATAGGTGGAAGCGGGATGCTGTAATCCACACCATAAAATATTTGAAGGTAGGTAAATGACGATTTACCAATTTCCACCATAAGACGAAATATTTTATTATTAGGTTTTATTGGTTTTGAAACTCCTAGATCTTGTGAGATACATTGAACTTTTCAATGGCGTGTTTGAATCTCGAATGTGCCCTCTCAAGTTTGTGACTAGGATGCCGAGGATCACAAACAAGGTGTGAATAACCATACAAATTGACTTGGTACCCTTAACAATATTACCTAATCGATGTGCCGGTTAACCACACACGCTCCACCGATCTATAATAAAGTCAAGTTACCCTTTGCCACTCTTACTAGTCCATGTTAGTGTGCCGGTTAACCACACACGCTCCACTAACGACTTGGTAAGGTACAAAGTGTAATTTTATGGGCTAGCACCAATTTCACATTTTCCTAAAGTAACTAAGATTGGGAATTTATAATGTATAGTTACTTTATAATTCATTATACTTTTAATGAGAATTTAAAGTCATATCCTACCCGTTCGGCTAACGACCCTCCACCGATCAAGGAAGCGGTGGGTGAGAGTGGACACCCACTAAGTCACCATTTTATAGGCAACAACCTTATACCCCCCTTATAGAACGGCTTCGTGAATGAGGCCTACTAATGGTAAGAACGGCATATTATTATACATATCTATATAATAAAATTATAATAATAGTATAGCTGTTGATTTTTAAACCTTTTAAAAATCTAAGGTTTAATTTGGAATTAAAGTATTAGAGTGTAAGACTTTTCAAATTCCAAAACTTGAGGGAAAGAATTGAAACTATTCCAAGTCTCTTCAATTTGTAACTTATGAGTTTTAATGGTTCATAAAAATGAAGACTCTTCATTTTATGAAACCTCTTTAGTTCTTTAATCACAATTAAAAGAAGTGACTTTTGGTTATCCATAACTTGAGGTCAAGTTATGGACACCATCAATACAATTAAGATCAAGAATTAAACACACATGGTGGTTACACATAATTCCTATGATCTTCTAAAAACTCATAAGAACACAAATTCATGTCAAGCAATTTCAAGAAATCATATGAATATATATAATACTTTGAAATTGTTAAAAGTCATGTAAAATGGATTAACATAATCATTATCATTTTGAAAAACAGATTTTCCAAGTCCAAAACAGATTGGGATAATGATTTTAATCCATTTCCAGCAACAAAATACTAAAAGACTGCCCAACACGCAACTACTCGTCGAGTGCATGATCCTACTTGACGAGTAGGATGAATTTGTACATGGACTCGGCGAGTCCTCCCCATGAACTCGGTGAGTCCAGTCGACAGTGAGCAGTTTTTCGATTTTCAAGCAGTTTTGCATCAAGTATACAGAAAACAATCCTAGGCTCTGATACCATTGATGGGTTTTGAGCATTCTAACACTTCTTAAGTGTACGTGCAACCCTAATAACCTTGAATCTATGTTTTCTCTATATACATGCAAATTTCTTTTTCAAGGTTATTTCCTAACTAGCATGGCATGGGGATATATGAAACATAAAACTAGTAGAAATACATACCTTGTTGTTGCTTGGATTCCTTCAAGACTTTGTGAGCCTAGCACCCCAAATGTTGTGCCTCAAATGCTTCACACAACACCACAAAACTTGGAATAACTTGAGAGAATACTTCTAGCACTCAAAATCGGTTATGCCCTCTCTAGTAACCTTACTAGCCTCGATTTCACTAGCCAAAGGGTCCCTTTTATAATGGTGTCACAATTAGGGTTTCATCATGAAGACCCATAATTGTCATGACTCTTCATTTCTCATGACCCATGGGTTTGTAACTCCCATGGACTATCCATGGAGCTCCAAATGGTTACATCCATAACCCATAAACCATGGATCATTAATCCACCATAAAAGAATTGATGATTGTCATAATCAACCCTTATATATTTAATTAGTCTCACTTTAATCACTAAATTAATACTAGATTAATACTTGATCAATACTAATTAAATAACACTATTATTAATATATTAGAACTTATAATATATTAATAATCATAAGTGCCATATTCTCTCATTTAGTCTATCCAAGTATTGCAATGCCATGCAACCCAAATGGACCATGTCGGGTCGGATCAAGTACATACCAAATAAAGTTATGGCCTTAGACACTATATCCAACATAAATAGTCCCCGGAGTCTGGTTGTTAGGACCGACGGGTAGGTCATCACCCCATAATGGCTTGACACGGGTAGGTCAGCACCTCAGAATGGCTTGACACGGGTAGGTCGGCACCCCAGAGTGGCCGGACGGGGAAGGTTGGGCACCCTAGAATTGCCCAGCAGTATGTATGTTATGTGGTATTTGGTATGTGGTATGATGGGGAAACTCATTAAGTTTTATGCTTACGGTTTTTAGTTTTGGTTTCAGGTACTTTGTTTTCAAAGAAAAGGAGTCAGCGATCGCAGCACATCACACCATGTTTCTGCATAAGAGATATTTGGGATTACACTCTGATATTATTTTATGATAATATGTTTGACTCTTGACACTTTGGTTTCGACACAAGAGGTTTTTATGGATGTTTTTATACATATGGTTTTATAATAACTTATTTAAAAATGAAATTTTTGGCCTAGAATTTTAGGATGTTACAAGTTGGTATTAGAGCCTTAGTTTGATGGATTCAGGCACACTCTCGGGTGTGTTTGGACTCAAACTAAGGACTTGGTATGAAAATTTTTCAAAAGAAAAGAAAAAAAATCATTTATTAAAAAGGAGTTTCAAAAGAATTTGAAAAGAAAAAAGAACTTAGAAAAGAACAAGGTGTGCGATGCATGCAATTAGTCAAGCTCAAGTATGTTTTCTCCAAGATACCCATACATGTTATGATATGATATGATTATGACAACTGAATCTTAGATTAGGGCTAATGATATATAAAATAAGCCTTATATGTCTACTATATGTGTATGTGAACTGCACGCTAGATTAGGGCTAAGGATCTAGTAAGATGCCCTATATGTCTGTTGTATGTGCTTAATGAGCTGCATGATACTACTGATCAGTCAGCGATAGGACTTTTTAGGTTATGCCTGATTGTATGAGCCTTTGAATTGCATGTATAGATTCCTGAGTAGATGATAGAATGGTTTTATTGGAATATGATGGTTAGATTTTTCCATTATCTGAATGCTTCTTTCTTTGAGCTTTGTGGGACTCTTAGTAATGAGAGCTAGCTATATTCATGAGGTAGCTAGTTGACATTATTAGGAATCTTTCAGCAACTGAGGACAGGGTGAGTTCAGGAATCTAGGAAATCCTAAGATATGTTTCAGTGGGTTAGTAGTGAGGTTTAGTGAGACTGGATGTATCAGTTTGAGGAAGTGACTTGAAGGATTCGAGAGGATTTCTAAGGAAAGTATGGATAAGTGTGGAAGGTAGTATTGGGCCCGTACTACTGAAAGCACAGGATCCATACTCGAATTGGTGACATTCTTGGAGGATCTAAGAAGCTTCGGGGAGAAGTTTGTGACCCGGTTTGGGGGACAGAGGATGTTCTAGTTGTTGTAGCTTAGCCATTGGCAAGTGAGCTAGTGAGAATGGCAGGGTGTCAGACCTTGAAGGATATGATTTCCAAGAGGTTGCAGATATGAGATCGATTTGGAGCACTTTGAGAAGAGAAGTTTGTGCTAGGTGCGTATAGTAGAAGGTCCCGGGAAGAGACCCATGACTTATGATCATCGGGTGAAAGGCCAGCATGACTGGAGTAAGTACAACACGTATGGGAAAGTGCACAAGGGAGTTTGTCGCTCCAAGGGTTTTGGTTGCTATAGGGTAGCGGGGTTGGTCATGTCTAAAAAAGGTGATTATGATTCCTCCAGATGTTGCGGGTATGTCATCTTCTACTGCTACTATATGGATGTTGGGAATACATACCACTTAGGAATCCTGATTGAGTATGGACAAGTTAGATCTCAGGTCAGTTGTCTGCCATTTTTTGGGTTATCAAGGACCATATATGCCATCCTGCATGCCGAAAAGTCCTTGATGAACCCACAGGGGGACGCATCTTGCGGAGTGGGTTCCATGTGGACCGTTATCATATTGGATCTTCGTCAGGATCTGTGCAAGAGTATTATTTAGAGGATACTCGGTCAAGGTTAGATCAATAGTTCTTCAGTGAAGTTAGCGTTCAGTTGTTCTATCATGGTTTAGGTGTGGTTAACAATTGTCTATGGATGAACCTTGAAGTTCAAGGCACTACCATTTCTAGGACAGGACTGGTAACGTGAAGACGGTAGTGTCAATTGTAGGTGTTAGATGCATAAGTGGTTGGTCATTGGATGTTAAAGAGAATTGTATTTTCGCATGGGTTGTGTTCGGTTAGAGTTCAGTGGTGATGCGGGATTGGAATTGGGAACGAGGACTCGTCAGCCAGAGTGAAGATTAAGGCCTCTAGTTGTCAGCATGGGAGATAGATTGAGGTGTCAGACTAGACCAGATTTCAAGAGTATTCTTCACGATTTCAGAGGAGGGACGAAGTTAAGGTTTGAATGGTAATTAATCGTTAGAGTTGGTAAGCGCAGGTTGTCATCAGTAGGATATTAGAAAGCGAGAATGATTGGGAATCCTTCAATTCTCACGTGCCGTGAAGACTTAGTCGAATCTAAGTAGAGTAGATACTTTTTATAAATTTCTCCAAATGTGAGTTCTAGTTGCGCGATGTGCAATCTCTTGGGCACCTTGTCAACCAGAAGGGTATTCTGGTCGATCCGGGCAAGATAGAGGCCGTGATGCAGTAGGAGATTCTGAGGTCTCCAACTGAGGTTCGGATGGGTCTAGCAGGTTATTACCAGAGATTTATACGGAACTTATCTGAGATTGCAGTTCCTTTTACCTGACTGACCAAGAAGTCTGTGGCCTTTCGTTGGGGCCTTGAGCAGCAGACAACCTTCAAGACTCTCAGATAGTAGGTTTCGGGAACCGGGTTGGAGCTCCATTTAGGACTCAAGCTTAGTTGTGTGTTAGGTCAAGTCCGAGTTCGACCGGTATGGAAAGTGTTGTAAGACTGCAGGGGTAGCCGTAGCGTTCACTAGCGATCAAATAGTATGGAAAGTGTTGTAAGACTATGGGGGTAGCCGTAGCATTCACTCACCCATTATAAAAATCATACATATTTCTCATCATACACATAGACATCACATAGTAATCACATAAATTATACACAGAAGATATGCTAGTTGATATATCTAAAACATAGTCCATATAATAAGTAAGTGAATAAAAACTCACTTGAAAGTCTAATAAGGTAATCCACACAATGAGCTAAGTGGTACTGGTACTACCTTCAACTACAAGACAATAGTTGACCCTAATTTTATAATTCAGGTATATTACTTAAATATTCTATCTAAACGACTCTTTATCTTCTAAATCCTTATCTTATGGCATAATACCATTTTGCCCTTAATCATTCTCTAGTCCCAAGCCAATGGTCAATGGCCCACGACACTATAGCAAACCCCTATCCGCGTTGTGGTCTAGTCACGAAAAGACAGACACGAGACATCCATGTCCATCGTGCCATGGTTAGTCCTTAATCGTGTCGCGGTTCTTCTGGTAGAACAACACCTTCATTAAGCTCTTAATTCATTAATTCCAAGACTCAAAATTTCCAAAAGGCTTTAGTGCTCACTAATAGTTCATAAATTTTTTAACTTTATGGAGATGCATGTCCAATGGTGAAAATGAGGTCAAAAATCCATGCATGGAACCAAATAAGGATAAAATACTAGATCTAATACACAAAACACTCATGGGATGCTATGGAACAATAATGTTGCAAACTTTACTTCAACACTTCATTCAAATTCATAGAATGGAAAAACAAGCCAAAATATCAAGACTAAAAGAGTATTAAGCACAAAATATGAGTCTTGAAGACCTACAATAGTCCATAAATTGATTAGAAAATAGAATCTAGTTATTCTATTGCTTCCTTGCTTCCAAGAATGCACTCTACTCCTTAAAGGTGCATAAAACAAGCAAATATGTGCTCAAAAAGCCAAAAGGGAGGCTAGGGTTTGGTGTATCGGATCTGGGGGGTGGTGAAAGTTGTAGGTTTCGGAAAACATAGCCTTCACATGAATCAAATAATGCTTAATGCCCTAACTCTAGGATTTGGTGCATAATACTAAATGACCACCGTGTCACATACACATGAAAACACCATGTCATGGTAACCCAAGCACCAATCCAAAGGATAGAAAAACTCTTAAAAATCTAAACTAAAACTTTAACCATGCATAGCATTAACATATACTTAAATTGAGTGTGGTTACCAATGATGGTGCACTCATCCTGGAAAGTCTTAAACTGTTGAGTTTAAAGTAGTAGCCTTTGATGATCTATCAAGTGGTTAGCTTACGACTCCATGCCAGTCTTGGTATCATCCCTATGGGTCTGATTAACTCACGACTCCATGTCAGTCTTTCTATCATCCCTATGAGCCTTTTTAGCTCACGGTTCCATGTCGGTCCTGCTTTCATCCCAACAAAGCATGCAAACATACAAGTAGACAATGATAGCCCTACATGTATATCTAAGCATACAATCATCTCATAGTATTATGCATGCATTCAACATAAAGAGGATCCAATCATGACATAAGTAATACAATGAGAAGACTTTGTTGAATCAAAGACCTGAATCCTAACTACTCATAGTCCAAAAGAATTAGCTACACGAACCGCCTAAATGAATCAGAGGCTAAACCTACAACTCAAAACTTCTAAATTGACGAAACGTGAAAATAGTCAAAAACTCAACGGTCGGAGTAAACAACCATCGCACCATGATCATTAAGCGACAAAATAGTCGTGTTCTCCCCAAGATCATATCACAAGCTCCAAAGTATGTAGCTTGGTGAAACTGACTTAACAACCAACTTCTTAAGGACTTAATCCCTTAAGTTTAGAGATCCAAATCTTCAAATCTGCAACTCCTAATTGTCTAAATGGATAAAGTATCCAACTTTATGCATAACCATCGCTCATTCCTTCAAGATCTTAAACATAAGTCCATAAAGCTCACAAAAATACATAATCTTATTGCATTGTCCAAATAAAATACACACAAGGTCTTTCTTATCCAAACTTAGAGGTTAAATGTCAATGAAAAGACATTATACTGTAATGGAGTTCCTTAGACTGCAAGAACACTTACGTTAAGGGACAAACACTTCATTCTAATATCATATCCAGAGAGGTAAATCATAAATGAAGGAACTTTGCACTTACAAAATGTCCTGGAAAAACTTGAGTGGTTGGATCTTCACTATAACAAGCTACAAAACACAATAATGTTGTAACTTCACCTTCAAGCTACATAATAAGGCAAAAGAACTTCAAAAATCCATGGAGAGAGACTAGGGTTTGTATGGGAGGGTTCTCTGAAAATGAAGGATGAGGGGGTGAAGAAACTTTATGGGTTTGTGCCTTCAAATAGGCCAAAAATCCGAGGCTTCTAGAGTTTTAGCCCAACAAGCATGTTGTATCGTAAGCCTCATTAAAGGTCACGCTATGCTTTGAAGATCCGTTGCGCCGCCAATTAGAGAAAATCCCAAGATTTAAATAACCAACTTAAATAAATCCAAAATATACTAGGAGATAGGAAACGAGTGTTATAATTCTCCTCCTTAAACTTGATTTCGTCCTTGAAATCCTTCTAGGCTAAATTGTAGAAGACAACCCTTTTGTGACAACCGTCAAAATTCGGGTCGGTTCTAGATTTGACTAGACTTAGTTGCACATATAGGCACTACACACACTAGACTTAGTAACTGGAAGCTAAGTTATAACCTACTAGAAACCTGGAAAACAATTAGAATCAATGGATAGTGTACTTAGATTTCACATTGATATGTGAATTCTACATCTACTGAGCTGTAGTGACTATCCATATTTGGGTCACTCTTTGACTCGAACAACATTTCATGAATCATATACACACATAATGCACTTGACCTAGTAGTAGAAATTAGGTCAAAGTCACATAGAAACTTAAGTCAAAGTTGAAGACTAGGACTAGTATACTTGATTCCTCAATTTCGCTTGAATCTCGGAATCACTACATAGAATGCCAATAAACCGATAAAAATAAATTACAATCATTATTTCTAACTTGAATAAGAGTTAGAAAACACAAAAATAATTTGAAGTCTCAAAATTTAATTAATTTTGATATCCAAGACTTACAAACTCTCAAAAACCCTAAATGCCCTAAAAACTCATATTCACAAACTTTAACCTTAAAAATTCTATAAAAATAATTATGAAGCTTCTAATATTATCTTATAATAATTAAAATTATAAAAATGCATTTAAGGAAATAAAATTGAACTCATTAACAATTACTCTTAATTTATAAGTCAAAAATCAAGAGTTTTATGCATAAAAACTAGGTTAAGGTGCACACTTAATAAAAAGTTGGATAATTTTTATAAAAGATTTGAAATTTTATAAAGAAAAATGAAGGAGAGAGGGATATTATACCCTCAAAAGTCGGATTCCCCTCTCTCTCCTCTTCCCAACACACTCAATCAATTCCCCCTACACTCCATCTTCTCTCTCACTCTACCCCTCATTCTCTCTCACACTCTTCATCACCACCACTCCATTTCTCTCTTCATTTCTCCATACTCAAGAAATTTTCCAGAGGATAAGTCCAAGAACACACCTCATACTCAAAATCTTCATCATCTAATGGTGTTCATTAAGGTAGAACACGATTTCCTTTCATTTTCCTTCAAGTTTTCATGGATTTTCTTGCATTTCTTTGTTCTTCTACACCATTCTAATGAAAGATCATGAACACATAAACATACACACACACAAACTCACGGTTTTGATGATGATGGTGGTAGGATTTCACCCAAAAACAACATGCATGTTGTTAATGGTGAAATCCAAGGACCAAAACCTAAGTCAAAATCAATGTAATGCCCTTTTATACAAGTTTTGGGTAAAAATCACCACATGCGTCCAAAGTTTTCTATCAAAAACTATTTTTGAACATTTCAAACTTATGAATGGTCTTCAAAACAACATGCATGTGATGATCTTCAAGCTTAGATGCTTGATGATCAAAGTTGTTGTTAAAAAGCTTTCAAATATGTTAATGAAAGATTTATTTCCAAATAAACATCTAAAAATCATTTCTGGCCAAATCCGATTTTTCCCAGATTCTCATCAACAAAATAAGATGCTCTGTAATTTCCAGAAGATAATTCGTTTTTCTCGAATTATTATAATTAATGCAATAAAATAGGGCAATAAATCATATAAACTACTTCCAGAGGTCTATCAATCCGGAATAAATTCGTGGATAACAGGTACGATGAATAATGACTTCTCATTAAATTTCATCGATTTATGTTGTTGTTTAGTATGATTTTCCATTTTCTTTTTGTTTGGGTATAATAAATCACAAAAACAATTTAGGAAATCTGAAAATTGTATCTAACAAGTTTCTCAGCTCTTAACTGTGTTAGGAGACTCAGAAAAATAATTTCAGAATTTTTCATCATGCCTCCCTATTTTTCCCAATTTTTAGTAATTATAATGGCCTAAAAATAGGAAAAATAGTTCTGATCATCCAAAATTCATGAACTTTTATCAGAACATGATTTTTTACAGTAGGAGGTTACATAAAAATTTTGAGGGTTTTTCTCAACTGTATACTATTTGTCTTTTATTTTCCAAGGTTAAATACACTTAAATACACATAAATACCCAAAACTGGATTATACAATATGAAAACCATTTTTGGTATTTTTTTTCCAGATTAGTTACACTGTAAATGATGTTACAAAATTTTTTTTGGTAATTTCCTTTAACTGTTTAATATTTATTCTCTAATTAATGATTATTTAATTGGATAAAACAAAGAAAAATAGAAAGACTAATTTAAAAAAATCTTTTATATTTTTCATAGCTTTTACATGTATAATAAAAGTTTTAAAAAATTTTGGGCAATTTTGGAAACTGTTTCCTATTTATTTCAATTTTTATTTGAATAAATGCTCAAAAATCAGAAAATTTGGTTAAACAGTTTAGAAATAAATTTTTATATTTTTCCCAGCTTAATAATGTTTAATAACAGTAATAAAAAAAGTTTGGGTAATTTCGGAAACTTATTTCTATTTTTCATGAATTTGTATCTATTTAGTGAATTAAATATAAGAAAATTTGTTATACATACCTATGAACCATGAAAATTTATCTGGAAGTCTTTTAATGTAGTTAGAACGAAAATATGAAGTTTGGTCATTTTTATTAACTTTTTACTGTTTTTCCATGATTTTATGATTATTCAAGGAATTAAATGGTGAAAAATAATTAAACAAATCAAAAAGTCAAGAAAATTTATCTTAAGGTCTTTGACTTCAATTAAAACTGAAATACAAACTTTGGGAAATTTTAGAACTAAATTGATTTAGTTTTTGAATATTTAATCATTGGAACACTTCTAAAATGTTAAATATTAACATTTCAATAATGGAAAATTTTCCACTTAAATTATTATATAACAATTGATTCTTTAACACTTAATTTCCACAGAAAATTTTTTTATCAATATTAAATTTTGACTCAATATTGACATAATTCTATTGTAATAGTATGTATACTAGTGTTAGATTTCGATTAGAGACTCATTAGTGCGTAACATCGTTATAGGAAAACGATAGTGGTACCAGTGGAGCGTAGATCAATGCATCATTTGCATCATCTCAATGCATATTGTGAGTATTCACGCACTCCCCTATTTTCAGTTTTTATGTTTTGGGGTGGAAAAGCATGTCCTAAACTATTTATATCCGTTGTATTTATTTAATTGACTCGTATAAACTTGGTTGCTATATTTAGCATATTGTGAGTATTCACGCACTCCCATATTTTTAGTTTTTATGTTTTGGGGTGGAAAAGCATGTCCTAAACTATTTATATCCGTTGTATTTATTTAATTGACTCGTATAAACTTGGTTGCTATATTTAGCATATTGTGAGTATTCACCACTCCCCTATTTTCGGTTTTTAAATGTTTTGGGGTGGAAAAGCATGTCCTAAACTTTTTATGTTCATTGTATTTATTTTGACTCGTATGAAACTTGGTTGCTATATTTCGTATGTATGTGTATGTTACTTTAATTCATGAGGACTGTATCGCGGTTAAGTCCCTGGAATCTCTAGACACAACTCATTAACTCTTTTGAGCCTATGGTTATTATGGATAGCGCTATCAGGAGGTAGACAACTCCTCACTCGCACGATTCGCTTGAGTGCATTTTACCATTTTATACACTATGTTTGCGATACACACAGTAGTCAATAGGGCACAATTCGGTCATTAGGCTTGGGTTGTGACCTCATGAATGGAAACTTGATGCACGCACGAATCTTTATGCACATACGAAACTTGTATTCCCATGTTAGCAACGAAACTTGTATACTTATTTTAGCAATGAAACTTCAATACTTATTTTAGCAACGAAACTCGTTGCTCATTATAGCAATAAACCTTGTATCTCATTATAACAACGAACTTTTGTTACTAAATACTTATTTAGTTGTTTAGTAGCAAACTTGGTTGCTTCTTATAGTAATAAACTTGTTTGCTCCTTGTAGCTATGAAACTTGATTACTCATTTTAGTAACAAACTTTATTTCCCATGAGGATATGATCGTTGCATTTCTTTTGGGCAACATACTTTATTTCTCATGGTGACAAAGAACTCTGAACTTTGTTTATACAAACTTATTTACTCATTTTCACAATATACTTTTGTTATTGGAAACTCTTATCAAAACTTTCATTTCGATTCATGAAACCAATATTATTTTCAAACTTGTGAGTACTCACCAACTATTTTCATAGTTGACGCTCGTTTTACATGCTTTTTCAGGAATCATCGAGTAAGTGGCACTTAGGGACACTTCACTTTTAGGAGCATTCACATGTGTTGTATTTCTATTTTCATTGTAATTTCTTTTAAAAGTTGTTCAAACCCATTATAAATTTGTAATGATTTTTAATACTATGGTTGGTGTTGTCTTTTAACTTATTCTATGAAACCCTTTATACTGCCACGCCTCGTGTTTCCGCTTTAGCGGGGTGTGACAGGAAATGGTATCAGAGCCGAAGGTTATAAAGAATACCGGTTTTCCTTTGGAGAACCACAACTATAGCCAAAAACTTTCAAAATGGTTTTAAAATACCGAACGTACTACTAGTATAACTAATTCGAGTACGCATTATTGGACTTTAATTAAGTATAGCCTGGCCAACTATGCTTAATTAAGGAAACTTAATGCGAGGCTTGAAACGGTTATAGTAAAATTATGTTCAAAACGATTTTCAGCTTGAACTTTTGAAAAACAATGTTTTTCGGTGTGCGTACGGGCATTGCGTATTATAGGCATTCATCTAGATACACTTAGAAACTAAGTGCACTTTTATAACAATGCCTTTATTTAGAAATATTCTTACCCCTTATCAAGTGCTAGGTTAACCACTTAGGTTATATCACTAGCCGCTCTAGAAGCAATGCACATAGTACTAAGAATGGGTATTCCTTGGTTACTATTGACTTTAGATGTAAGATTAGTAGCTAGATATGCACTAGTAATAATCTTAAGTCGAAACCTATACCAATTATTCCTTAATACCTCTTCATCGTCTTCGTATTAGAGTTACAACTAGGAAAAAGCGTTTCGATATCGACACGAATAATAATTGGAGCATCGCGTAAGGAGATAGGTGAGTCGCCACTAAGCAATCACTTGGATATCATTGGCAGGCATTCCGGATTCGACTCACAAGGAGACACGGAGGTTGAACCCAAACGTGAGACTTCTCTACTACGCTACGAATTTAGCTTTAGGTTGTTTCCACCTTGAGCTTAAAACTTAACATAGGATATCCCTTTGACCTCTATAAAGGGTCATAAACTGCATTGACACCATAAAACGTCTTGCTAACAAATTTTCTTGTCCTTTATCTTGGGGAAAAGACATCGGTACTCGCCTTTTACTCGCCTTAGTATTTAAGTATGATTAGGTATACTAACATACTTATTCCTTACTTCTTAATCTTCCATCGAAAAATTATTTCGCTTCATCAATTTTATTTTTCATCGATAAAATATTTTATATCCACTTCATTCAACTTAGTAGACATTTCCTAACAATTTAAGCCATATTCTCGCTAAAACTCTTTTGACAACTTGCTTTAAATTAACGATTTTCTCCAAAACTCAACTTAACCAATATTGGTTTTTACCTTACTATTTCAATATCATTTCAAATCCATTTCAATGGATAGATGTGCTTTTAAAGGGCATAGAAACCATTTTAAACCTTGATTACCATTTTGGCACGTTTTCGAAAAACTTAGAAACATTTTGTTATATAAAAGTGTTTAAATTCTATGCTATAAAACATAGACATATGACATTGAAGTTCATATTACGTGTAAAAGCTTCATCGGATCTTTCAAACCACTTTTGTTTTGACTCTTTGACCACTTTCTCATTTAGACATTGTAATTTACTTTAATGTGTTTTCTCGAAAGCACAACATGATATTTATGCAGATTTCTACTTCAAACATGTTTACAAGACATATTTAACGCTTGTAATTCAAAACATACATTATTTGTGTACTTTGCTTCAATATAGTTTTATAATCTATAAAGATTCTAAAATATAAAGCATTGCAAAACTTAGTGTTCACTTTCAAATTTCCAGTGGTGCACTTTCGACAATGCACTATTATTCATCTAAATATGTTAAGTCTTTACCTTATCCATTTAACCATTGTTGGACTCCAGTCAAAAAGGTCAAAGCTATCGGAATTTCAATTACAAGTTTTAGTGTTTCTTCTTTTTCACAATGGAGATTAACTTAATAGAAAACTTGTGAATTTTTAGCAATCCTTGGCAAACACTTTAAAATTCACATATGTTTATTTAATCATCAATATACAACAAATATTGAAGTTTGAAATATATCTCAACCTGGTTTTAAATCTACCTATAGGTATTGTTCTTATAATTTTAACAATAACAATCATTGTCGTTGCTACCTTCCTTTTTCTTTCCCCCAAACTTTATTTCTCGCTCTCCTTCTGATTTTAGATCTCGCACACCATAATATTAACATAATACATTGTCTAACTTTATTTCTGTCTATTTTGCTTCTCGTGGTATCATGTTCGTATACATAAAGACTAGAAGTCTACCCTTTCGTTTTGAACGATTAATACGTGTATAGTCATGAGGCATACTTTAATTTTAGTCAACTTTGATATATTCAATTACGCCTTTTACCATATACATCTTGTTTTTATTTTGAAATCTAGTATAAACAAGTGATCCTTATTTACATTTACTCTTTCGTTCTAAATTCAAAAACTTGATATAAAATGCAATCTTCATTGTATTTTTCCTTATAAGTAATACACAAGATGAATACATTTATGCTTATAATTTTGCTATATCTGAAAAATATATGTGAAGGATATGTATCCTTATGTTTCTTCTTTTATTTAAAGACATCAAAAGTTTTGAATTTTACGATGATCTATTCTCTAAATGATTGCTTTTGTAGAAACACTAAACTATGAATGCAATATTTTTCAAAGATTGACATTTTACACCTCTCTTAAAATAGTATTTTACTTTGCAATTTTTAGTGAGTTCCTAAAACTCTCAAACTTGTTTTCATAAGTATTCTGACTCGTCTTAAACTTGTATTTGTTTTGACTTAGAAAATTAGTCAATTTTACAAAAAGCGTAATGTCAATATTTCTAAAAAAATCCCTTAATGACAACTTAAACATTTTACTTTAATTAAACTTTATATTATTTTACTACTTCGTTTGATCGCCACACATGTATTTTCATTATCTTGGAATTATTACATATTTTGATAATAGTGAGATTAATTATCATTTCTAAACATACATTTTGATAATAGTGAGATTTTTATCACTTCTAAGCACTTAAAGTGCTATCTACACAATGTGATTTAATTTATCATAAACTTTCACCGCCTTCATTAAAAACAATGACTCTCTATTTATATATACTCTTCGAATATAGTTCTATTATTGTAAGAGTAACCGTAGTAGTAATTATAGCCTCGGAGATCCTCAATCATTTCGTAATTTATTTTGTAGATGACACTTAAATAGCCTTTACATTCGAGAGGTACCGAAACTTCGTTTCCTACCCTTAGTACGTATCTTTAGGAACTTACCGTTGATCATTTATTTTCTTTCGTGCTACCCCCTTCTTATTTCAAAATATATCTTTTCCAGATGTAGTAGCCAACCCGGAAGTGAACAAATTGTCCCTAATCTCTTCTTTATTAAGCGGCGAAGTTACACTTAGTGCAAATTTAGAATGCAACTTAAAGATCAACGCGGATTTAACACTCAGTGCAGTTGGTGCATCATCGAAACTTATACCGCTCTCTTAATTCAGATAATATCTAACTAGATAATCTTTTCAACTAGGTCGCCATGGTCGGATCATGATTTCCATGATCAAAATTTCTTGCAATCTAGACTGTAGAACTCGAATTAAGGAAACATTAATTTGATTATAGCTAAAGATTTGGGCTCTTCCCTTGAGGAATTAACCCAAAATAATCAAAGAGCTCTTCAAGTCACCACCTCTCAAATTATACAATTTTATCCGGCTGAGTTCTAATAGAATGTGTCACGAATTGAATTTCGGGACGAAATTCTTTCAACCGGGGGAGACTGTGACAACCGTCAAAATTCGAGTCGGTTCTAGATTTGACTAGACTTAGTTGCACATATAGGCACTACACACACTAGACTTAGTAACTGGAAGCTAAGTTATAACCTACTAGAAACCTGGAAAACAATTAGAATCAATGGATAGTGTACTTAGATTTCACATTGATATGTGAATTCTACATCTACTAAGCTGTAGTGACTATCCATATTTGGGTCACTCTTTGAATCGAACAACATTTCATGAATCATATACACACATAATGCACTTGACCTAGTAGTAGAAATTAGGTCAAAGTCACATAGAAACTTAAGTCAAAGTTGAAGACTAGGACTAGTATACTTGATTCCTCAATTTCGCTTGAATCTCGGAATCACTACATAGAATGCCAATAAACCGATAAAAATAAATTAAAATCATTATTTCTAACTTGAATAAGAGTTAGAAAACACAAAAATAATTTGAAGTCTCAAAATTTAATTAATTTTGATATCCAAGACTTACAAACTCTCAAAAACCCTAAATGCCCTAAAAACTCATATTCACAAACTTTAACCTTAAAAATTCTATAAAAATAATTATGAAGCTTCTAATATTATCTTATAATAATTAAAATTATAAAAATGTATTTAGGGAAATAAAATTGAACTCATTAACAATTACTCTTAATTTATAAGTCAAAAATCAAGAGTTTTATGCATAAAAACTAGGTTAAGGTGCACACTTAATAAAAAGTTGGATAATTTTTATAAAAGATTTGAAATTTTATAAAGAAAAATGAAGGAGAGAGGGATATTATACCCTCAAAAGTCGGATTCCCCTCTCTCTCCTCTTCCCAACACACTCAATCAATTCCCCTACACTCCATCTTCTCTCTCTTTCTACCCCTCATTCTCTCTCACACTCTTCATCACCACCACTCCATTTCTCTCTTCATTTCTCCATACTCAAGAAATTTTCCAGAGAATAAGTCCAACAACACACCTCATACTCAAAATCTTCATCATCTAATGGTGTTCCTTAAGGTAGAACACGATTTCCTTTCATTTTCCTTCAAGTTTTCATGGATTTTCTTGCATTTCTTTGTTCTTCTACACCATTCTAATGAAAGATCATGAACACATAAACATACACACACACAAACTCACGGTTTTGATGATGATGGTGGTAGGATTTCACCCAAAAACAACATGCATGTTGTTAATGGTGAAATCCAAGGACCAAAACCTAAGTCAAAATCAACGTAATGCCCTTTTATACAAGTTTTGGGTAAAAATCACCACATGCGTCCAAAGTTTTCTTTCATAAACTCTTTTTGAACATTTCAAACTCATGAATGGTCTTCAAAACAACATGCATGTGATGATCTTCAAGCTTAGATGTTTGATGATCAAAGTTGTTGTTAAAAAGCTTTCAAATATGTTAATGAAAGATTTATTTCCAAATAAACATCTAAAAATCATTTTCTGGCCAAATCCGATTTTTCCCAGATTCTCATCAACAAAATAAGATGCTCTGTAAATTTCCAGAAGATAATTCGTTTTTCTCGAATTATTATAATTAATGTAATAAAATAGGGCAATAAATCATATAATGACCTCTCGTTAAATTTCATCGATTTATGTTGCCGTTTAGTATGATTTTCCATTTTCTTTTTGTTTGGGTATAATAAATCACAAAACCACTTTAGGAAGTCTGAAAATTGTATCTAACAAGTTTCGCAGCTCTTAACTATGTTGGGAGACTCAGAAAAATAATTTCAGAATTTTTCATCATGCCTCCCTATTTTTCCCAATTTGTAGTAATTATAATGGCCTAAAAATAGGAAAAATAGTTCTGATCATCCAAAATTCATGAACTTTTATCAGAACATGATTTTTTACAGTAGTAGGTTACATAAAAATTTTGATGGTTTTTCTCAACTGTATACTATTTGTCTTTTATTTTCTAAGGTTAAATACACTTAAATACACATAAATACCCAAAACCGGATTATACAATATGATAACCATTTTTGGTATTTTTTTCCAGATTAGTTACACTGTAGATGATGTAAAAAAAATTTGGTAATTTCCTTTAACTGTTTAATATTTATTCTCTAATTAATGATTATTTAATTGGATAAAACAAAGAAAAATAGAAAGACTAATTTAAAAATATCTTTTATATTTTTCACAGCTTTTACATGTATAATAAAAGTGTTAAAAAAATTTTGGGCAATTTTGGAAACTTTTTCCTATTTATTTCAATTTTTATTGGAATAAATGCTCAAAAATCAGAAAATTTGGTTAAACAGTTTAGAAATAAATTTTTACATTTTTTCCAGCTTAATAATGTTTAATAACAATAATACAAAAAGTTTGGGTAATTTCGGAAACTGATTTCTATTTTTCATGAATTTGTATCTATTTAGTGATTTAAATATAAGAAAATTTGTTATACATATCTATGAACCATGAAAATTTATCTGGAAGTCTTCTAATGTAGTTAGAACGAAAATCTGAAGTTTGGTCATTTTTATTAACTTTTTACTATTTTTCCATGATTTTATGATTATTCAAGGAATTAAATGGTGAAAAATAATTAGACAAATCAAAAAGTCAAGAAAATTTATCTTAAGGTCTTTGACTTCAATTAAAAATGAAATACAAACTTTGGAAAATTTTAAAACTAAATTGATTTATTTTTTGAATATTTAATCATTGGAACACTTCTAAAATGTTAAATATTAACATTTCAATAATAGAAAATTTTCCACTTAAATTGTTATATAACAATTGATTCTTTGACACTTAATTTCCACAGAAAAATGTTTTATCAATATTAAATTTTGACACAATATTGGCATAATTCTATTGTAGTAGTATGTATACTAGTGTTAGATTTCGATTAGAGACTCATTAGTGCGTAACATCGTTATAGGAAAACGATAGTGGTACCAGTGGAGCGTAGATCAATGCATCATTTGCATCATCTCAATGCATATTGTAAGTATTCACGCACTCCCCTATTTTCAGTTTTTATGTTTTGGGGTGGAAAAGCATGTCCTAAACTATTTATATCCGTTGTATTTATTTAATTGACTCGTATAAACTTGGTTGCTATATTTAGCATATTGTGAGTATTCACGCACTCCCATATTTTTAGTTTTTATGTTTTGGGGTGGAAAAGCATGTCCTAAACTATTTATATCTGTTGTATTTATTTAATTGACTCATATAAACTTGGTTGCTATATTTAGCATATTGTGAGTATTCACCACTCCCCTATTTTCGGTTTTTAAATGTTTTGGGGTGGAAAAGCATGTCCTAAACTTTTTATGTTCATTGTATTTATTTTGACTCGTATGAAACTTGGTTGCTATATTTCGTATGTATGTGTATGTTACTTTAATTCATGAGGACTGTATCGCGGTTAAGTCCCTGGAATCTCTAGACACAACTCATTAACTCTTTTGAGCCTATGGTTATTATGGATAGCGCTATCAGGACGTAGACAACTCCTCACTCGCACGATTCGCTTGAGTGCATTTTACCATTTTATACACTATGTTTGCGATACACACAGTAGTCAATAGGGCACGATTCGGTCATTAGGCTTGGGTTGTGACCTCATGAATGGAAACTTGATGCACGCACGAATCTTTATGCACATACGAAACTTGTATTCCCATGTTAGCAACGAAACTTGTATACTTATTTTAGCAATGAAACTTCAATACTTATTTTAGCAACGAAACTCGTTGCTCATTATAGCAATAAACCTTGTATCTCATTATAACAACGAACTTTTGTTACTAAATACTTATTTAGTTGTTTAGTAGCAAACTTGGTTGCTTCTTATAGTAATAAACTTGTTTGCTCCTTGTAGCTATGAAACTTGATTACTCATTTTAGTAACAAACTTTATTTCCCATGAGGATATGATCGTTGCATTTCTTTTGGGCAACATACTTTATTTCTCATGGTGACAAAGAACTCTGAACTTTGTTTATACAAACTTATTTACTCATTTTAACAATATACTTCTGTTATTGGAAACTCTTATCAAAACTTTCATTTCGATTCATGAAACCAATATTATTTTCAAACTTGTGAGTACTCACCAACTATTTTCATAGTTGACGCTCGTTTTACATGTTTTTTCAGGAATCATCGAGTAAGTGGCACTTAGGGACAGTTCACTTTTAGGAGCATTCGCATGTGTTGTATTTCTATTTTCATTGTAATTTCTTGTAAAAGTTGTTCAAACCCATTATAAATTTGTAATGATTTTTAATACTATGGTTGGTGTTGTCTTTTAACTTTTGCTATGAAACCCTTTATACTGCCACGCCTCGTGTTTCCGCTTTAGCGGGGTGTGACACCTTTTGCTATCCTTTATGACTTTTCCAATCATCTATAATTCAACTTATAAAACAAAAGGGGGTTCATGAGGCCACTTGAAATCTAGATATCATCTTCATTTCAAACCCAACCATACGAAGTTACACATCTTGCAACCATTACCTTCTTCACTACCTACAGTTCACTCAATCTCCTTGTAAAATCACCTAAAACCAGGAATTCCGACATCGCAACTGTTGGATTAGGTGTTTAAGCCCATAAATTTAATTGGGATGTACTTGACTCGGTAGTAGCATGGTCCTTTTGGGTTGCCTTCACCATAGCAATTTGATAGGATGAGTTATGAAAAAAGAGGTTAATTTTGATTTATTAATATATATTAATTTGGAATTAATTTGGTGATCAAAAGAGACTAATTAAATTATGGGGATTGATATTGCAAATATGTGATAGTTGCAAGTTGGGCTTATGGATCTTTAGGAAGGGGTGGATGAAATTCTATGTGTAGCCCACATAGATTTCGTCCAAGGGGGCCTTCTGAAGGATCTACTGGACTGCTTAAGGTATAAGCAATCAGATTAGGGTTTTACTTGAAACAGGAGTAGCTCAGCTATATAACGAACCCACGGGGTGCCTAAAATCGGCCGCTACATCCTTAGAGGAAACCTTAGCCGATTTTTAGAGCCTTCCCATGTCACACCCCAAAACCGAGAACGGCGGAAACGCTCTGGGGCAGAGGACGTCTTGTAAAGTATCACAACACAGTAAATGTAAATAAGCAAACAACATCATCCATTGCATTAAATATATAATTTTAATACAAGCGTGTTCTGTACAGTTTTAAACACCAAAAATATAAGGTAAATCAAAATAATAATATGATGAGTCTTGAATGTGCTCCATCTCCTCAAAAGCTGGCATCGGTACCTGTCTACTGATGACCTGAGAATACAAGTTATTTTGAAAGAGTTTATCAGCATTAAGCTGGTGAGTTCATAAGTGTTTTAGTGTCGGTGTTTGTTATTAAAAACGTTCGAACCTGTCACAAGTATAAGTTGTAAAATATATGTAACTGTTTGTAAAAGTTTGGAATCTCTCAGAAAAACCTATATTTTCTATTAAAGTAGCCTTCTACCAAGGCTTAACTGTTTTGTATGCTCGTTTGATGTAAAAGTGTGTAATTTCCCAAGTGTAATTATCTTTTAACAAAATATGATTTGTACATTAAAGTTTAAGTGAAGTTATCACTAAAAATGTAATGGGTAAATCATTGTAGTACTGTAGTTTTTTATTATAGGAACTACTGCTGTACTAACTACCTTAAACCAGATTTATATTAAGGTATAATGTGATAATTGCACCATACTACCGACTGATAACAACGACATAAAGAACGGTCGTAATAACGGAATGACGTTTGGCACTCGCAGACCTGCAGGTCCGGCTGTAACTAGCAGCAAGGTGTAGGATAGTCAATCCAGTATAGATCTATACGCAAACTCAACGCTCTCCCTCCAAGAGAATTCTGGCTACAACTCGGGCCATGACATTTAAGGCATGCTCCGATACAGTGGATCACAATTGTTAACGTATTAATGTAAGGGTAATGTTTCTCGTTCTAGTATAGTTGTATATGTTCTCGTAGTAATGTAATGTATAGATTCATGAATGAACTGACTCATTGATCTAACAGTTGTAATAGTATGATCCTGTGTTACCCCGATGGTAACTCACTAATGATGTATCTAGTACGTATGAATATGGAAGTACTTTTATGTCTATATATGTATATTTGATATATAATTAATATTGAAACGACCTTCGGATGGTCACCCGAAATCCGACCAGACCACATCCAAATCGAGAAAAAGGAAATAGGGTGGATGGCCTTCCTAAGCCCTTTAAACATTATTTATACATCTATACATATATGGGCATGCAATTTTATAATATAAAAGCATAAATAAGTTTTTGTAAGACATTTGTAACATAAGTATTATTTTAAAGAAAAGATCGACTTGATGTCAATCTATAAAACAATTTGAAAGCATAGGTTTGATAAAACAATTTAAGTATAAGGAACATTTGTTTGAATCACAGTTGAAAATAAGTTTGAAAAGTAAAAGGGTTTTGTAAAACATTTTGAAGTAAAACAGTTTGATAGACAGTTTGAACAGTGATAAAATCACTGGTTTCCCTAGTTATTAATCACATGTGATTAATGCAATCACATGTGATTGAAGCAATAACTATAAGTATTTAACTTATATCCCCCCCCCCATAAATATTTAAAACATTTAAAATCACTTCAAAGGTTGATTAAAGGGGTATGAACTCACTTGAAAGTTTGAAGATAGCGAGATGGAAAATCGGGCAGAGTTTCGTCTCGGGAAACGGATTTTCCTCGGGATTCTCGGGAATCTCGGGAGTAAAATCGACCCTCGGGACTTGAGCAAAAAGACCAGAGCTTCAGGTTTGAACGGGCACGGAAATCGAGGCAAGATCGTGAGAGAAAGAGAGAGAATCTCGGGAGTAAAATCGACCCTCGGGACTTGAGCAAAAAGACCAGAGCTTCGGGTTTGAACGGGCACGGAAATCGAGGCAAGATCGTGAGAGAAAGAGAGAGAATGAGCAAAATTTTCGGAAAGCCTCGCATCCCTTTTATAGGGGTGCTGAACCGCCTCGGTACCCTGGGCGTACGAGGGTACGCAGCGCGTACTGGGGCGTCATCGCTTACGTACTTCGGATGGGAGGGCGGGTCGGATAGGCGGGTCGGTAGCCTCGCATAGGTCGACGTGGACGATCTGAGGCCCTTGATTCGAGTATGCGGGGCGTACGAGGGTACGCAGGGCGTACTCCGGTCCTATCTGCTGACTCCCCCTTCGGATATTACCAAGAATTTACATTTAAATTTATATTTATTTTAAATAAACTTCTAAAATTCATATCTCCTTCATACGAACTCCGTTTTCGACGTTCTTTATATCCACGCGTAGGTGAGACTAAGATCTACAACTTTCGTTTAGATTCCGTTGGCAAATTATGAAATTATTTTTATTATTTAATTATTAAAATGACGTGATTAAGGAATTTCTTAAAAAATTCGTAACTTCTTTATCCGACGTCCGTTTTCACCAGACTTTTTACCGCTGAAATACCATTGACGAGACCTTCGATTCTCGTTTAGGTCATTCCGCCCAAAAGTCGCTCGATCTCCGATTCAAGTTTTTAGCTGTCTGTTGCTAAGCTGAACTTGGAAAAATCATAACTTTCTCATACGAAGTCAGATTTGGACGTTCTTTTTATGTACGCTCACGGTTTGAGGTTATCTATAACTTTCATTTAGATACTTAAGGCTAAAAACTATTGTATTGAAACTTCGTGTTTTTCGTTTAATCGGTGTTGCCGGTTTTGCCGAGAATCTTAGGTTAGTCATAACTTCTTCGTTATAACTCGGATTTTAGGGTTCTTTATACGTACGAAAACCTTGATACGATTCCTACTACTTTATTTAACCCTAATAAGATTTTAGGAAAGTTATATTTTGACCTAAATTTGATTGGTTTTACATTACATTGTCTCGAAATATCGGGTTGTCACATCATCCCCCCGTTAGAAGGAATTTCGTCCCAAAATTAGAATTTAAGCAAGGAAGTATGCACGAACGATCGAGTCGTGAGGAGGAAACTTCCTAATCGATTGGTTCTAGTGCACCTAAGTGATAATGGGTTCTCGTTTGGCATTCCAACGAACCCTCACTAATTGGTGATGGCGTTTCTTCGTCCGCTTGACCTCTCGGTCGAGGGTCACTACGGTTCTAATACGAAGGCGAGGATCTCGACGAGTGGACTTGCAAGAGTCCTAAAGGAAAGGTATGGTTTCACGATCGATATGCGAAGAGTAGAAAGTACGTTACTGAGTTCGAGGAATAGGTCTAGTTTGTGTGCGGCACAGGACCGATTCTGATAAGAATCTCGGAGATCCTGTCTAACTTGGATTTAGCTTTCCACGCTTTACGAAGCGTATTAAGCCATTCCCAGAGTGAGTTATGCTAAAGAACTTGATCACTCACTTGGAATCTCAAAGGTTCTTTTTCTTATGTAACTTCCCAGTCAAAAGCCACCCGTTGCTGGGTCAAGGTCGTACGAGTTTCTGTAGCTTGTGAGGAGTTCTGAATGAACTAAGGCGGTAGGTCGGTAAGACCTAGAATCTGGCGAAAAACTGTCGGCATCTCTGGTGTCGATAAATGCTCAATGGTTTTGACAAATTGAAAGAGTACTCAATATTTTCTCACATTACTAACAGTGTGTCCTAGAAATTTGGCTCTTCAATTTCAAAACTCGTGCCCAGAGAACTTTGCTAAAAGTTCCTCTGTAGGAATGTTACCATGGGCTTTCTTCTTACTACGAGGGTAGATAAGTAAGTCATTACATAGAGAAATGATGACTGAACCCAGTAAGAAAGACGTAACTCTATTTATTTAGCTCATGAAAACTATGGGCGTATTGGTCCTATCCGAAAGGTATCACTACGAACTCGAAGTGTCCGCATCGAGTTCAGGAGATAGTCTTCCGGACATCCTCCCCTAACACTCGAACTGGTGATATTCGGATTCCAGATCCATCCCTGGAAGTAGTTTCTTTCCTTGCATTTGCTCAACCATTTTGTCTATGCGAGGCAGAGATAACGATTTCTATGAAAATCTTGACGGAGTCCTCGATATCCGAGGCACATACGTTGCAATCCGTCGATCTCCGCGAGAATATGCCCGGGGTTCTCTAGGGTGAGAAGCCTAGTCTTCTAATTCTCTTTCTGTGTAGTTCGTCAAGTGGTTTGTACTGTTCTGGTATCTCCGAGGGTGTTTAAACTATAGGGCGATCTGTTTTCGGGAGTCGTACTGGGTTCTAAGTTTGTTCACATGACGATGTGATTACTCGTATACTTAGGCAGTTCTCCGTCCTGAAGTCCATTTTAGAATTTATACAGGGCTTTACGATCACAATCTCGTGTATACGAGTCGTATATAATTAAGATTGAAAAGGTAGTCGAATAACTGATTCTTCCTTACCCTCACATCCCATCCGGGAAAAGAACTTAAAGTGGAATCATCAATTCTAAACCTGTAGAACCTTGATTATATATCACTTTTATGCATACATTTCTCAGTGATAGATCAATCGTATAAATCCTTGGATTGAACTTGACGTACTGCACGAGTGGTACTTCGGGGATTTCTTCGGATAGAAAATAACTAAGTGGTACTCCTGGCATGAGTACTACGGTGTTTTGATATGACGGCTTCGCTGGAAAAACGATCTAGAAGAAAGAGACGTAAGTATGAAGCTGTTTTGGCGTCGATCAAATTGAATCTGATTGTATGATAATGTCGGAATCATACAGAAACTTTAAAGACATTAGATTTAAACATATGACGATTACAGACAAAACACAACTGTGCAACCATGAACAGAGTTACAGTACTTTAGATTTACCACAAGACTATTGCTGCGAATAAGATATACTACAAAAGGCATGTATACGCAGCACGAGAATTTCTATACAGACAGGATCTCGCAAAAGGTAAGACTCTAGTTGCACTAGTTCTAGATAGTTTATAAGTCTGTTATAACGAAACGCCCAAATTATATTTAATGTGGTTCCGGAGTAGGCTCTCCTGCAGCTGTGATCCTGAGAATTTTCCCATCTGCGCCAGAGTTCTTTGTTATCGGGCAATCTTTCTTGAAGTGCCCTACCTCACCGCATTGGTGGCATGACTGGCTAGTACTAGCCTTGGAGACGGGATTGCGGTGTTTAGCCAATGTTATGTGGACACGAGTGCCTTCCTCGTTACTCCACTTTGAAAACTGCTTCTTAAATCGTTCGGTGCTATAACAAATCTTGTGTGCAGGTTTAGTCCCGATGAAAGGGACTTGAGTGATGGGTCGCACCGGTGCTCCACAGTTACGAGCATGGTGCCCTATGCTTAGGCAATTGCACACTGCATCTCATGGCAAGCCCCATGATGATGGAAACTACACTTATCACACTTCGGGAGTTTTCCCTCGTATGGCCTGCTCGGTACTGGGATGGAAGGGGTTTCCACTTGCTGTTGTTGTATAGCCAGCTTTTGGGATCTCTTGCGTTCCTTCTGGGCTTGACGCTTTCGTTTCTTGTTTTCTGTTTTTCGGCTTTGCGAGCCTGTGACTATTACTGTTTGACGACCTCCTGGATGGATACCACGATTGGAAACTTCGTTCCCATCAGTTGCATTGACTGTGCTGTTAGCGCTACGGTGTGCAAGGACCGCGGTTACGGCAGCCACCACAGCAGCTGTAATTGTTGTTTGAAAGGTAGCGGTGTCCATAGGAAAAGTGGGGGTTTCGCTGATCGACTGATTGCTTCTGGATGATGACATGATTCTATAACACGAAAAGTAAGGATTTTGTGAGCGATTCTGGTTGACCCTGATGTACTTAGATTGTTCATGTAAAGAGTACGACGATGTTCTCGAAAGTTTGACCTACATCCCTATGATGCAGTCCTAGTACAGAATGAAAGTATGTTCGCGAAGGTTTGAACTACATCCCTATGATGCAGTACTAGTAATGAGTAGAGGTAAGTTCGTAGAATGGTCTCAAGACGTTTGTTGCACAAGTTAAATAACAAAATCCAACTACTGAAAGAGACTTGCAAATGTCTCCGTATCTAACTTGCTATGGTCCAATGACTTAACTAAAGCAGGTTTCAGATAGACTCCAATGATAGTATGATAAGAGTACTTGAATGAAGGAAATGACACAAAAGTTAGCCGGCTGTCAATATCTTGGATATTTACGACGTAAAGGTTCAGGAAAATGACCTTGTAAAGGTCTTACATCATATCCACAGGAGATAGTTCCAGACAGCATAAAGACCTAACTAAAGTACTTACGGTACAAGATGATTTCATAGAAAATGCCACATCAGGCATAGATAGAAAAAATACGATTCCTCCTTATAAAGAAATAAAGTAAAGCGTCTACTACTGGCGACGGTCATCCCTCTGGTGAACGCTTAGTTCAGCCAATTGACGTTCCACGTCATGTAGGTGTCTTTCGCACACCATCTGACGTACTCAGAGCCCTATGACTTCGGCTTGTGATTCAGTCAATACTTGCAGTAGGGTTTCATGGTTTCTCTCTGATCTCTCGTGAGCATCTTCTAGATGAATGATGTGGAGGGTATGCATTCTTGCATCGGCGACAACTTCGGAAATCTGATGTAGGGCTGTCCTGCCTTGAATCTCATTTCGGGCCACTCTGCGGACCAAGATTGGCAAGATTCTGCGTGCTGAGCCCCCATTGCCCAGGTTGCAAAAGCTTCGGTCGCCATCCAATGGCATAGACTGATCTTGTCCTTGGCTCCCTGTTTCCAAGCATTCCACTCACTCGGGGTCGGGTCATGAAAAGCCGGACGAGGGTTAGGAATTGGAAAGGAGCTGCTTGGAGTAGGTTCTCAACCTCTGGTTCGGAGTTAGCATCATACGAAAAGTCTTCATCATGGTGATCATCCAAGGGGATAGGATGTTCATTCACTGGTTCTTCTCCAAACCAACCAGCTATGACTTCGTTTGGAAGATACTGGTTGTTGAGGGGATGGAGTCCAGCTATGATTTCTATGCGAGAATTTAGGGTAAGAGGATAATTATTAGACGAACTATCTAGATAATTATTTAGAAAACCTTGATTAGTTATATCGCTATTTGTGAAGTGCATACCAGCTATGTGTAATCTAAACATGATAGACCTTCGAATAAGTGACCTTAACTCCGTATTCACACAGAATAAGGGTGAAGTAAAATTTTCATAGATTCTAAGTCTATAACATCCTAATTACATATAGCCTTAGTGTATCCACTTAGCAACTATCAACTTAGTGATGAAGATCCCGTTTTAAATTCTCATGTATAAAGTACTTATAGTAACACCAAATACTCCTATAGTATTTTAATTTTTAATGTTATGTTCTATTGTTCTCATTGTGGTAGGGTTGGTAAGATTTTAGCATTGTTGCAACCACACACCTAAACTTAGGCACATGCTAGTCAACCCTCGGATAATATAGGTGATCAGGCTATATCTTCCCAGTTTTGACCATATGTCTCTAAGCCCACTTCTGTTGCCCAACAATCGTAATTCTTTTGTACTGTCCTAGTGACACTGATTTTAGTATGAATGCAGGCACGTATACTTACTTAAATATTTTATTATTTAAAGTATCAACTCTAAATCAGAGTATTTTTAATCCCATTGTATTTATAGTTAGTATATCTTTTATGGGTTGATATACTCAATTCACTATAAACAATGCTCTGATACCAATCTGTCACACCCCAAAACCGAGAACGGCGGAAACACTCTGGGGCGGAGGACGTCTTGTAAAGTATCAAAACACAGTAAATGTAAATAAGCAAACAACATCATCCATTGCATTAAATATATAATTTTAATACAAGCGTGTTCTGTACAGTTTTAAACACCAAAAATATAAGGTAAATCAAAATAATAATATGATGAGTCTTGAATGTGCTCCATCTCCTCAAAAGCTGGCATCGGTACCTGTCTACTGATGACCTGAGAATACAAGTTATTTTGAAAGAGTTTATCAGCATTAAGCTGGTGAGTTCATAAGTGTTTTAGTGTCGGTGTTTGTTATTAAAAACGTTCGAACCTGTCACAAGTATAAGTTGTAAAATATATGTAACTGTTTGTAAAAGTTTGGAATCTCTCAGAAAAACCTATATTTTCTATTAAAGTAGCCTTCTACCAAGGCTTAACTGTTTTGTATGCTCGTTTGATGTAAAAGTGTGTAATTTCCCAAGTGTAATTATCTTTTAACAAAATATGATTTGTACATTAAAGTTTAAGTGAAGTTATCACTAAAAATGTAATGGGTAAATCATTGTAGTACTGTAGTTTTTTATTATAGGAACTACTGCTGTACTAACTACCTTAAACCGGATTTATATTAAGGTATAATGTGATAATTGCACCATACTACCGACTGATAACAACGACATAAAGAACGGTCGTAATAACGGAATGACGTTTGGCACTCGCAGACCTGCAGGTCCGGCTGTAGCTAGCAGCAAGGTGTAGGATAGTCAATCCAGTATAGATCTATACGCAAACTCAACGCTCTCCCTCCAAGAGAATTCTGGCTACAACTCGGGCCATGAAATTTAAGGCATGCTCCGATACAGTGGATCACAATTGTTAACGTATTAATGTAAGGGTAATGTTTCTCGTTCTAGTATAGTTGTATATGTTCTCGTAGTAATGTAATGTATAGATTCATGAATGAACTGACTCATTGATCTAACAGTTGTAATAGTATGATCCTGTGTTACCCCGATGGTAACTCACTAATGATGTATCTAGTACGTATGAATATGGAAGTACTTTTATGTCTATATATGTATATTTGATATATAATTAATATTGAAACGACCTTCGGATGGTCACCCGAAATCCGACCAGACCACATCCAAATCGAGAAAAAGGAAATAGGGTGGATGGCCTTCCTAAGCCCTTTAAACATTATTTATACATCTATACATATATGGGCATGCAATTTTATAATATAAAAGCATAAATAAGTTTTTGTAAGACATTTGTAACATAAGTATTATTTTAAAGGAAAGATCGACTTGATGTCAATCTATAAAACAATTTGAAAGCATAGGTTTGATAAAACAGTTTAAGTATAAGGAACATTTGTTTGAATCACAGTTGAAAATAAGTTTGAAAAGTAAAAGGGTTTTGTAAAACATTTTGAAGTAAAACAGTTTGATAGACAGTTTGAACAGTGATAAAATCACTGGTTTCCCTAGTTATTAATCACATGTGATTAATGCAATCACATGTAATTGAAGCAATAACTATAAGTATTTAACTTATATCCCCCCCCCATAAATATTTAAAACATTTAAAATCACTTCAAAGGTTGATTAAAGGGGTATGAACTCACTTGAAAGTTTGAAGATAGCGAGATGGAAAACCGGGCAGAGTTTCGTCTCGGGAAACGGATTTTCCTCGGGATTCTTGGGAATCTCGGGAGTAAAATCGACCCTCGGGACTTGAGCAAAAAGACCAGAGCTTCGGGTTTGAACGGGCACGGAAATCGAGGCAAGATCGTGAGAGAAAGAGAGAGAATCTCGGGAGTAAAATCGACCCTCGGGACTTGAGCAAAAAGACCAGAGCTTCGGGTTTGAACGGGCACGGAAATCGAGGCAAGATCGTGAGAGAAAGAGAGAGAATGAGCAAAATTTTCGGAAAGCCTCGCATCCCTTTTATAGGGGTGTTGAACCGCCTCGGTACCCTGGGCGTACGAGGGTACGCAGCGCGTACTGGGGCGTCATCGCTTACGTACTTCGGATGGGAGGGCGGGTCGGATAGGCGGGTCGGTAGCCTCGCATAGGTCGACGTGGATGATCTGAGGCCCTTGATTCGAGTATGCGGGGCGTACGAGGGTACGCAGGGCGGACTCCGGTCCTATCTGCTGACTCCCCCTTCGGATATTACCAAGAATTTACATTTAAATTTATATTTATTTTAAATAAACTTCTAAAATTCATATCTCCTTCATACGAACTCCGTTTTCGACGATCTTTATATCCACGCGTAGGTGAGACTAAGATCTACAACTTTCGTTTAGATTCCGTTGGCAAATTATGAAATTATTTTTATTATTTAATTATTAAAATGACGTGATTAAGGAATTTCTTAAAAAATTCATAACTTCTTTATCTGACGTCCGTTTTCACCAGACTTTTTACCGCTGAAATACCATTGACGAGACCTTCGATTCTCGTTTAGGTCATTCCGCCCAAAAGTCGCTCGATCTCCGATTCAAGTTTTTAGCTGTCTGTTGCTAAGCTGAACTTGGAAAAATCATAACTTTCTCATACGAAGTCAGATTTGGACGTTCTTTTTATGTACGCTCACGGTTTGAGGTTATCTATAACTTTCATTTAGATACTTAAGGCTAAAAACTATTGTATTGAAACTTCGTGTTTTTCGTTTAATCGGTGTTGCCGGTTTTGCCGAGAATCTTAGGTTAGTCATAACTTCTTCGTTATAACTCGGATTTTAGGGTTCTTTATATGTACGAAAACCTTGATACGATTCCTACTACTTTATTTAACCCTAATAAGATTTTAGGAAAGTTATATTTTGACCTAAATTTGATTGGTTTTACATTACATTGTCTCGAAATATCGGGTTGTCACATCATCCCCCCGTTAGAAGGAATTTCGTCCCGAAATTAGAATTTAAGCAAGGAAGTATGCACGAACGATCGAGTCGTGAGGAGGAAACTTCCTAATCGATTAGTTCTAGTGCACCTAAGTGATAATGGGTTCTCGGTTGGCATTCCAACGAACCCTCACTAATTGGTGATGGCGTTTCTTCGTCCGCTTGACCTCTCGGTCGAGGGTCACTATGGTTCTAATACGAAGGCGAGGATCTCGACGAGTGGACTTGCAAGAGTCCTAAAGGAAAGGTATGGTTTCACGATCGATATGCGAAGAGTAGAAAGTACGTTACTGAGTTCGAGGAATAGGTCTAGTTTGTGTGCGGCACAGGACCGATTCTGATAAGAATCTCGGAGATCCTGTCTAACTTGGATTTAGCTTTCCACGCTTTACGAAGCGTATTAAGCCATTCCCAGAGTGAGTTATCCTAAAGAACTTGATCACTCACTTGGAATCTCAAAGGTTCTTTTTCTTGTGGAACTTCCCAGTCAAAAGCCACCCCTTGCTGGGTCAAGGTCGTACGAGTTTCTGTAGCTTGCGAGGAGTTCTGAATGAACTAAGGCGGTAGGTCGGTAAGACCTAGAATCTGGCGAAAAACTGTCGGCATCTCTGGTGTCGATAAATGCTCAATGGTTTTGACAAATTGAAAGAGTACTCAATATTTTCTCACATTACTAACAATGTGTCCTAGAAATTTGGCTCTTCAATTTCAAAACTCGTGCCTAGAGAACTTTGCTAAAAGTTCCTCTGTAGGAATGTTACCATGGGCTTTCTTCTTACTACGAGGGTAGATAAGTAAGTCATTACATAGAGAAATGATGACTGAACCCAGTAAGAAAGACGTAACTCTATTTATTTAGCTCATGAAAACTATGGGCGTATTGGTCCTATCCGAAAGGTATCACTACGAACTCGAAGTGTCCGCATCGAGTTCAGGAGATAGTCTTCCGGACATCCTCCCCTAACACTCGAACTGGTGATATTCGGATTCCAGATCCATCCCTAGAAGTAGTTTCTTTCCTTGCATTTGCTCAACCATTTTGTCTATGCGAGGCAGAGATAACGATTTCTATGAAAATCTTGACGGAGTCCTCGATATCCGAGGCACATACGTTGCAATCCGTCGATCTCCGTGAGAATATGACCGGGGTTCTCTAGGGTGAGAAGCCTAGTCTTCTAATTCTCTTTCTGTGTAGTTCGTCAAGTGGTTTGTACTGTTCTGGTATCTCCGAGGGTGTTTAAACTATAGGGCGATCTGTTTTCGGGAGTCGTACTGGGTTCTAAGTTTGTTCACATGACGATGTGATTACTCGTATACTTAGGCAGTTCTCCGTCCTGAAGTCCATTTTAGAATTTATATAGGGCTTCACGATCACAATCTCGTGTATACGAGTCGTATATAATTAAGATTGAAAAGGTAGTCGAATAACTGATTCTTCCTTACCCTCACATCCCATCCGGGAAAAGAAGTTAAAGTGGAATCATCAATTCTAAACCTGTAGAACCTTGATTATATATCACTCTTATGCATACATTTCTCAGTGACAGATCAATCGTATAAATCCTTGGATTGAACTTGACGTACTGCACGAGTGGTACTTCGGGGATTTCTTCGGAAAGAAAATAACTAAGTGGTACTCCTGGCATGAGTACTACGGTGTTTTGATATGACGGCTTCGCTGGAAAAACGATCTAGAAGAAAGAGACGTAAGTATGAAGCTGTTTTGGCGTCGATCAAATTGAATCTGATTGTATGATAATGTCGGAATCATACAGAAACTTTAAAGACATTAGAATTAAACATATGACGATTACAGACAAAACACAACTGTGCAACCATGAACAGAGTTACAGTACTTTAGATTTACCACAAGACTATTGCTGCGAATAAGATATACTACAAAAGGCATGTATACGCAGCACGAGAATTTCTATACAGACAGGATCTCGCAAAAGGTAAGACTCTAGTTGCACTAGTTCTAGATAGTTTATAAGTCTGTTATAACGAAACGCCCAAATTATATTTAATGTGGTTCCGGAGTAGGCTCTCCTGCAGCTGTGATCCTGAGAATTTTCCCATCTGCGCCAGAGTTCTTTGTTATCGGGCAATCTTTCTTGAAGTGCCCTACCTCACCGCATTGGTGGCATGACTGGCTAGTACTAGCCTTGGAGACGGGATTGCGGTGTTTAGCCAATGTTATGTGGACACGAGTGCCTTCCTCGTTACTCCACTTTGAAAACTGCTTCTTAAATCGTTCGGTGCTATAACAAATCTTGTGTGCAGGTTTAGTCCCGATGAAAGGGACTTGAGTGATGGGTCGCACCGGTGCTCCACAGTTACGAGCATGGTGCCCTATGCTTAGGCAATTGCACACTGCATCTCATGGCAAGCCCCATGATGATGGAAACTACACTTATCACACTTCGGGAGTTTTCCCTCGTATGGCCTGCTCGGTACTGGGATGGAAGGGGTTTCCACTTGCTGCTGTTGTATAGCTAGCTTTTGGGATCTCTTGCGTTCCTTCTGGGCTTGACGCTTTCGTTTCTTGTTTTCTATTTTTCGGCTTTGCGAGCCTGTGACTATTACTGTTTGACGACCTCCTGGATGGATACCACGATTGGAAACTTCGTTCCCATCAGTTGCATTGACTGTGCTGTTAGCGCTACGGTGTGCAAGGACCGCGGTTACGGCAGCCACCACGGCAGCTGTAATTGTTGTTTGAAAGGTAGCGGTGTCCATAGGAAAAGTGGGGGTTTCGCTGATCGACTGATTGCTTCTGGATGATGACATGATTCTATAACACGAAAAGTAAGGATTTTGTGAGCGATTCTGGTTGACCCTGATGTACTTAGATTGTTCATGTAAAGAGTACGACGATGTTCTCGAAAGTTTGACCTACATCCCTATGATGCAGTCCTAGTACAGAATGAAAGTATGTTCGCGAAGGTTTGACCTACATCCCTATGATGCAGTACTAGTAATGAGTAGAGGTAAGTTCGTAGAATGGTCTCAAGACGTTTGTTGCACAAGTTAAATAACAAAATCCAACTACTGAAAGAGACTTGAAAATGTCTCCGTATCTAACTTGCTATGGTCCAATGACTTAACTAAAGCAGGTTTCAGATAGACTCCAATGATAGTATGATAAGAGTACTTGAATGAAGGAAATGACACAAAAGTTAGCCGGCTGTCAATATCTTGGATATTTACGACGTAAAGGTTCAGGAAAATGACCTTGTAAAGGTCTTACATCATATCCACAGGAGATAGTTCCAGACAACATAAAGACCTAACTAAAGTACTTACGGTACAAGATAATTTCATAGAAAATGCCACATCAGGCATAGATAGAAAAAATACGATTCCTCCTTATAAAGAAATAAAGTAAAGCGTCTACTACTGGCGACGGTCATGCCTCTGGTGAACGCTTAGTTCAGTCAATTGACGTTCCACGTCATGTAGGTGTCTTTCGCACACCATCTGACGTACTCAGAGCCCTATGACTTCGGCTCGTGATTCAGTCAATACTTGCAGTAGGGTTTCATGGTTTCTCTCTGATCTCTCGTGAGCATCTTCTAGATGAATGGTGTGGAGGGTATGCATTCTTGCATCGGCGACAACTTCGGAAATCTGATGTAGGGCTGTCCTGCCTTGAATCTCATTTCGGGCCACTCTGCGGACCAAGATTGGCAAGATTCTGCGTGCTGAGCCCCCATTGCCCAGGTTGCAAAAGCTTCGGTCGCCATCCAATGGCATAGACTGATCTTGTCCTTGGCTCCCTGTTTCCAAGCATTCCACTCACTCGGGGTCGGGTCATGAAAAGCCGGACGAGGGTTAGGAATTGGAAAGGAGCTGCTTGGGGTAGGTTCTCAACCTCTGGTTCGGAGTTAGCATCATACGAAAAGTCTTCATCATGGTGATCATCCAAGGGGATAGGATGTTCATTCACTGGTTCTTCTCCAAACCAACCAGCTATGACTTCGTTTGGAAGATACTGGTTGTTGAGGGGATGGAGTCCAGCTATGATTTCTATGCGAGAATTTAGGGTAAGAGGATAATTATTAGACGAACTATCTAGATAATTATTTAGAAAACCTTGATTAGTTATATCGCTATTTGTGAAGTGCATACCAGCTATGTGTAATCTAAACATGATAGACCTTCGAATAAGTGACCTTAACTCCGTATTCACACAGAATAAGGGTGAAGTAAAATTTTCATAGATTCTAAGTCTATAACATCCTAATTACATATAGCCTTAGTGTATCCACTTAGCAACTATCAACTTAGTGATGAAGATCCCGTTTTAAATTCTCATGTATAAAGTACTTATAGTAACACCAAATACTCCTATAGTATTTTAATTTTTAATGTTATGTTCTATTGTTCTCATTGTGGTAGGGTTGGTAAGATTTTAGCATTGTTGCAACCACACACCTAAACTTAGGCACATGCTAGTCAACCCTCGGATAATATAGGTGATCAGGCTATATCTTCCCAGTTTTGACCATATGTCTCTAAGCCCACTTGTGTTGCCCAACAATCGTAATTCTTTTGTACTGTCCTAGTGACACTGATTTTAGTATGAATGCACGCACGTATACTTACTTAAATATTTTATTATTTAAAGTATCAACTCTAAATCAGAGTATTTTTAATCCCATTGTATTTATAGTTAGTATATCTTTTATGGGTTGATATACTCAATTCACTATAAACAATGCTCTGATACCAATCTGTCACACCCCAAAACCGAGAACGGCGGAAACGCTCTGGGGCGGAGGACGTCTTGTAAAGTATCACAACACAGTAAATGTAAATAAGCAAACAACATCATCCATTGCATTAAATATATAATTTTAATACAAGCGTGTTCTGTACAGTTTTAAACACCAAAAATATAAGGTAAATCAAAATAATAATATGATGAGTCTTGAATGTGCTCCATCTCCTCAAAAGCTGGCATCGGTACCTGTCTACTGATGACCTGAGAATACAAGTTATTTTGAAAGAGTTTATCAGCATTAAGCTGGTGAGTTCATAAGTGTTTTAGTGTCGGTGTTTGTTATTAAAAACGTTCGAACCTGTCACAAGTATAAGTTGTAAAATATATGTAAGTGTTTGTAAAAGTTTGGAATCTCTCAGAAAAACCTATATTTTCTATTAAAGTAGCCTTCTACCAAGGCTTAACTGTTTTGTATGCTCGTTTGATGTAAAAGTGTGTAATTTCCCAAGTGTAATTATCTTTTAACAAAATATGATTTGTACATTAAAGTTTAAGTGAAGTTATCACTAAAAATGTAATGGGTAAATCATTGTAGTACTGTAGTTTTTTATTATAGGAACTACTGCTGTACTAACTACCTTAAACCAGATTTATATTAAGGTATAATGTGATAATTGCACCATACTACCGACTGATAACAACGACATAAAGAACGGTCGTAATAACGGAATGACGTTTGGCACTCGCAGACCTGCAGGTCCGGCTGTAGCTAGCAGCAAGGTGTAGGATAGTCAATACAGTATAGATCTATACGCAAACTCAACGCTCTCCCTCCAAGAGAATTCTGGCTACAACTCGGGCCATGACATTTAAGGCATGCTCCGATACAGTGGATCACAATTGTTAACATATTAATGTAAGGGTAATGTTTCTCGTTCTAGTATAGTTGTATATGTTCTCTTCCTAGTATAGTTGCATATGTTTTCGTGGTAATGTAATGTATAGACTCATGAATGAACTGACTCATTGATCTAACAGTTGTAATAGTATGATCCTGTGTTACCCCAATGGTAACTCACTAATGATGTATCTAGTACGTATGAATATGGAAGTACTTTTATGTCTATATATGTATATTTGATATATAATTAATATTGAAACGACCTTCGGATGGTCACCCGAAATCCCACCAGACCACATCCAAATCGAGAAAAAGGAAATAGGGTGGATGACCTTCCTAAGCCCTTTAAACATTATTTATACATCTATACATATATGGGCATGCAATTTTATAATATAAAAGCATAAATAAGTTTTTGTAAGACATTTGTAACATAAGTATTATTTTAAAGAAAAGATCGACTTGATGTCAATCTATAAAACAATTTGAAAGCATAGGTTTGATAAAACAGTTTAAGTATAAGGAACATTTGTTTGAATCACAGTTGAAAATAAGTTTGAAAAGTAAAAGGTGTTTGTAAAACATTTTGAAGTAAAACAGTTTGATAGACAGTTTGAACAGTGATAAAATCACTGGTTTCCCTAGTTATTAATCACATGTGATTAATGCAATCACATGTGATTGAAGCAATAACTATAAGTATTTAACTTATATCCCCCCCCATAAGTATTTAAAACATTTAAAATCACTTCAAAGGTTGATTAAAGGGGTATGAACTCACTTGAAAGTTTGAAGATAGCGAGATGGAAAACCGGGCAGAGTTTCGTCTCGGGAAACGGATTTTCCTCGGGATTCTCGGGAATCTCGGGAGTAAAATCGACCCTCGGGACTTGAGCAAAAAGACCAGAGCTTCGGGTTTGAACGGGCACGGAAATCGAGGCAAGATCGTGAGAGAAAGAGAGAGAATGAGCAAAATTTTCGGAAAGCCTCGCATCCCTTTTATAGGGGTGCTGAACCGTCTCGGTACGCTGGGCGTACGAGGGTACGCAGCGCGTACTGGGGCGTCATCGCTTACGTACTTCGGATGGGAGGGCGGGTCGGATGAGACGGCGGGTCGGATGGGCGGGTCGGTAGCCTCGCATAGGGCGACGTGGATGATCCGAGGCCCTTGATTCGAGTACGCAGGGCGTACGAGGGTATGCAGGGCGTACTCCGGTCCTATCTGCTGACTCCCCTTTCGGATATTACCAAGAATTTACATTTAAATTTATATTTATTTTAAATAAACTTCTAAAATTCATATCTCCTTCATACGAACTCCGTTTTCAACGTTCTTTATATCCACGCGTAGGTGAGACTAAGGTCTACAACTTTCGTTTAGATTCCGTTGGCAAATTATGAAATTATTTTTATTATTTAATTATTAAAATGACGTGATTAAGGAATTTCTTCAAAAATTTATAACTTCTTTATCCGACGTCCGTTTCACCAGACTTTTTACCGCTGAAATACCATTGACGAGACCTTCGATTCTCGTTTAGGTCATTCCGGCCAAAAGTCGCTCTATCTCCGATTCGAGTTTTTAGTTGTCTGTTGCTAAGCTGAACTTGGAAAAATCATAACTTTCTCATACGAAGTCAGATTTGGACGTTCTTTTTATGTACGCTCACGGTTTGAGGTTATCTATAACTTTCATTTAGATACTTAAGGCTAAAAACTATTGTATTGAAACTTCGTGTTTTTCGTTTAATCGGTGTTGCCGGTTTTGCCGAGAATCTTAGGTTGGTCATAACTTCTTCGTTATAACTCGGATTTAAGGGTTCTTTATATGTACGAAAACCTTGATACGATTCCTACTACTTTATTTAACCCTAATAAGATTTTAGGAAAGTTATATTTTGACCTAAATTTGATTGGTTTTACATTACATTGTCTCGAAATATCGGGTTGCCACATCCCACCTCTCTCATATTCTTCCAATTGCTACTTGGTGTTTGTGACTCATTAGGGGTGCAACAATTGAGACACTAAGCTCTTGAAGGTCAAGATCAACAAGCTACAAGGAAAACGTATTCATCTAACTTTGTTTTATGTTATAAATCTCGAAAGTTGTATGCTAGTTAGGGTCCATGATTTGGAAAAATTAGAATTGCATGTATAACTTGAGAAAAACATAGATAAAAGCTTTAGGGTTGCATGTATACCATATGAATGCTGTAGTGCTCATAACCCATTAACAACCACCATCCAACCCAAATGATAAACTTCACAAGACTGAAAATTCTTTGTCCCAAAATGTCAAAAATCATACTCTAAGAATGATCATAACCTTCTTGATATACCCAACCCTTAGTCCCTTTGACTATGAGCACTACCATCCCACACTGAAGCAAGCACTGTAAACATCTCAACAAATCCCCAATCTGGAAAATTAAGACCTATAAGAGCTTCTGCCTCACACTTGACTTCCTAACAAGTCATCACTAACTCCCCACTATTATGATCATATCAACAAACGAGTCATAACCTCACTTCATATCTAAACTACTATTCTGGCTCAGACACACGAAAATGCCCACAAGGATGATAGCAAGACCGACATGGAGCCGTGAGCTAAATAGACCCACAGGATGACGACGATAGCCCACAAGGCCATTGTTGATATGTATGGTTATCACTGTGAGTATGTGATATTTTGGAAAACTCATTAAATTTTGTGCTTACTAGTTAAGTTTAAATGTTTTATGGTTGGTCTAACATTAAATGAAGAGAGTGTGATTTGATTGTATCACATCCATGGACCTACTTTGGAGACTTCTACACTTTTGATTATTATCTATTGTTACTCTGATTTGGTTATGGATTGTCAACTAAAAACAATTGGTTATTTACATATCTTCAAAAAATTGGATCGAATGCTTTTGTTTTCAATTAAAAAATTTGGTTTGAAACTTAGAACGTTACAATATATGTTGAACTCGCGTAACCTGTAAAATGTAAGCTATTAAGCAAAAATCAATAAAGTCTCATGTTCGATAGTCAATTATTTTGATTGTATGAACCATTTTGTTTTTATTTTCGTTTGCATTTATTATTCTGTAAAATTGTAATTCTTTGAATATTTGTTGAATTGTATGAACGGTGAAAATAATTTTACTTTTGCTTATTAGACGTAGTATCATGGTCATTTTTATAAATCGATATTGGGTATTCCGTATTTATTTCGCTTATTATTATTTTTTCGTAAATCGGCGCTTGGCAGCTGTAACTGGCGACCCAAAAATATCAAGTTGAGGGACGAAAATCCAAACCATGAATACACGTTTAGCTGACAGCTTTCGCGTACACTCATGTCCATGTTATTCTTAAGATGTACAATCTGTCCACATGCCTCTCTACAATTTTCTTTGTTATCCTCATTGCAAATTTTATTTTCGTTTCAATTCTTTTTTTTATTTGTGGCTTTATTTTTATGAGCTGCAATTAAAATGTGTATTATCTGATACTTATTTCAATTTAATTTTGAAAATAAACAAGGATATATTTTAGTAAAGGTGCGGTATAACTGTATAAGGACACATATTACATGAATTTTTTATTATATATACAAAATATACTTTTCATAAAAGTATAAATAAAAACACGTAGAATAATTTGCTATAAAAACACAATTTTTAATTGAAACATAATGTGAACTTCTTAGCCATACAAGATGAAACACCATATAAACTCACCCGTGACAACGCACATGGATCTCTCTAAGATTTCTCCATTTGCTGTTACTATTTTGTAATGTTTTTCTTCCTTTGACTTTAACTTTTGTGTGCATTCCTCAAATAGTAGGGATTATTAACTTTTAGTAATTCAAATATATTTATCTTATATTTTCAATTCTTACAAGGTGAAGATTTTATATGTGCTCGATATGATTTAACTCGCGAAGTAGTTATCCTTTAATTTTGGCAACTTAAAAGTATTGCATTTTGATTCCTCTAATTAATTCAACTGTGAGCGTTTTGGAAAATGTTTTTTCGAACTTGTTGCAAAATAAGATAATATATATATGGTACGAGAAGATATAAATATTTTAATTTGTCCAATTTAATTGATATGATGATAAAGATGAAAACAATATGAACAAAAATAAAATACACTACAACAAATGGGGAGCTTGGTTTTCTCATTTATATCTTATAAAGATTTTATTTTTGCGTCATACAATAGATATAAAATGGATTGCAGATCCATTTATTAATAATAGCCTAATATAATATGAAAAGAAGAAGGTGGAAGGTAGTAAAAGAATGGGCATGTGGTTAGCCTAAGGTCTTGGCAATGAAAAAGCTACATATCACTATTTATGATATCTATCTATAAATACACTAACACACTTCACTAGTTCCATACACCAAAAAAATCACCATTTCTCGAGCTAGTTTTCCCTTCGCATCCTCAAAGCATTTCAAAATGGCTTCAAGGGGATTGGCAACAACTGCTTTCCTCCTCATCACCGTCAATCTTCTCTTCTTTACTCTTGTAACATCAACCTCTTGCCCACCACCACCAAAGGCCCCTAAGCCACATAAACATCACCACCACAAAGCCACATGTCCTAAAGACACACTTAAGCTAGGTGTGTGTGCAAACGTGCTCAATGACTTGGTTCACCTAGTCGTCGGTACACCAGCAACCACTCCATGCTGCAGCCTCCTTGGGGACCTTGTCGATCTTGAGGCTGCAGTTTGCCTTTGCACCGCTATTAAAGCAAATGTCTTGGGTATCAACCTTAATGTGCCAGTTTCTTTGAGCTTGTTGCTTAATGTATGTGGAAAGAATGTCCCAAAGGGCTTTCAATGTGCATAAAGATGCTTGATTATTTTTATATTAGAGTTGGTTTTATGCTCTTTGATCTTATTTGGTTTTGTGTTTCGCTCTTAGAGTTGAGTATTTTATTATATTAAGGGTATTCATTTCAGTAGGAGGTTCGTCACCTTCTCTTGTATTTTGGATATCCTGTGATATTGTGACTAAGGTTTTATTCTTGTGATTCAAAATAAAAATAAACATTTTCAATAAATATGCATTTATTTTAAGATTCCAACATCAAATCTTATCATATGTGTCGATCTGATTTCAACAAGTACATAATCTAGAACCGGAAAACTCGGAAACGTCAAAGTGGGTACGTTTGAACCGGATAAATTGGGTTTAAAACCGAAAAATCCGGAAAAACCGAAATTTTTGATACTTACTTACTACTTAGTGGGTCGAACTTTGAAAATTTTCATGTTGATATCCCGTATTTGGTGGTCTATAACTAATTGAATATAAAACCAAAATTAATATATATATATATATATATATATATATATATATATATATATATATATATATATACTCTAAAATCATGTACAAACTCTAAACTACACTTTGGAAAAAACCGCATGTCAATCCAACTTTAAACGAATGACATATGCATGTGTTAACATTTTCAAATAATACAAAGTACAAAAACAAATATCTGAAAAGTTGAAAATTTTCAGTTTTGATATCCTGACTTCGGGGGACTGTAAATAATTGCATATTAAACAAAAAATGACAGATTATAATATAAACTCATGTACAAACTGTAAACTACAATTTGGAAAAAACCACCTGTCTATCTGACTTTAAATGAATTAGATATGCATGTTTTAAAACTTTCACACAATACAAAAAATTTGAAAAAACTAAAAACTATCAGCTTTGATATCTTGACTTTGGGGGAATGTAAGTTAATGAATATAAAACTAAAAATGACAAATTTATAGTCTAAAATCATCTACAAACTCTAAACTATACGTTGGGAAAAATTGCATGTCAATCGGAGTTGGAATGAATGGGATATGTATCTTTTAAATGTTTCACAAAAAACAGTTTCGGTCCTAAAAGTGGTTCCAGTTCCTAACACCGGTTCCGGTTTTTAGACTCTGTTTATGCGGACCCGATGAACCCAAACCCGGATTACTCGGAGCCCGGATAAAGTCAAATTTTAAACCCGAAACGGAAACCGAAACCGGTTTTGTATATTTTGGTTCTAACGGTTCTGGTTCCTGTCCGGTTTTCCGGTTCTAAATCACATCCCTATCCCACATCATTCATTGGAGCTGATGTGGCACAACGGTCCTGTGGCACCACCGCACCACCTAGGATGATCCTGGGACATTGAGAACCCCCCCCCCCCCCCATGTCCTATTGATTCCCTCTCTCTTTTATTTTATTTTCTCTCTATTTCTTGATTTTTTTTCTTTTAAGTAAGTAAATCAAAAGCTATGATAAAGATAAGAAGCAATACGAGGATGAAAGATAAAAGATAAATATAATAAACTGTCTAATAGTATGATAAAAATTATAAATATTTCATAGAAATTTTTTCAAATTAGTAAAATATTTACCATAAATATTTCAATGGTTAAACTTGTAAACCATGACATCTTCAAACAATAATTGAATTGTGTTAATTAAAACAAACATGTAAATATATTGACTTTATATAAAATGGAGGATTATATATATATATATATATATATATATATATATATATATATATATATATATATATATATAAATTACAACCCCAATTAAACTTAGTTATTAAACCTTATGAAACTACGTCATTTTATTAGCTAAGGCTTATCCTAGAGAAAAATATACTACATAATTTCCTAACAAATCATATATTTTCTAACACACTTCGTAATTTGTTGGAAACAATTTTTTAATGAAAATATTTTATTCTCATTATTAATCGTTTGGTACAGAGTAAAAAAATAAATGATAATGGAGGAATGAAAATGGAGATGGTTAAATGATAATAGAATAAAGAAATGGTATGAGGATGATATATTTACCAAGCGAAAAATTGAACTGTGTATATTTACTAAATTAAAACAACATAGTTTAGAAGTTTAGTAATTAAGTTTAGGTGGAGCTGTAATATATATATATATATATATATATATATATATATATATATATATATATATATATATATATATATATATATATATATATATATATATACATATTAGGGATGAGCAAAAACCGAACCGAAAACCAAAAAACCGAAAAAAACCGTCATAACCGAAACCGAAAAACTGAAACCAAAGCAACAACCGACGGTTTAGGTTTGAATTTTACAAAAACCGAAAAATAACGGTTTGGTTCGGTTTTGACGTATAAAACCGCCCATAAAAACCGAACCGACCCACATATACATTATTTGTATTATGATTTAAACTTTTAGTTTTAGACTTTAGACTTTATCTCTTTAATACTTTATTTTTATTTTCATCAAACTGTTAATAATGTTAAACTTTGATATTTTGAACACTTTTTTGCTTTTATAATACTAGAATTCGTACTCTTTATTTTAGTATATTTAAAATAGATATAATACTATTTATCGCAACGTATTTTCACTAGGTTTGAACCCAAAAACTAGAAAAAAAACATGAGGTCATAAACCCACGGTTTAAAACCGAAAACCCATAAACCCAACCTGGAAAACCGAAAAACCGACCCATGCAAAAACCGAACCTATATGGTTTTAAAAACCGAAAAACCGACTTTCTACGGTTTGGTTTGGTTTTAGTCAAAAACCGACCCAAACCGACCCATGCTCATCCCTAATATATATATATATATATATATATATATATATATATATATATATATATATATATATATATATATATATATATATATATATATATATATATATATATATATATATACTTACACGCGTGAGTCTTTTTGATAACTAAAAAAACATGCGAACTAAAGAACTACTATTCCAATTATCATTTTTCAATATCAAATCACAAATATTAACGACATGTAACGTCTAAGCAATGTCTAGGCACAAATAAAAAGGAAATAAAGACTTTACAAATTTTTTTTTTTTTGGAAAAATGCTCATATATATATGCGGTGTTGATGCATGCATGAAAATATATACTTCCGCAGTAAATATATGCATCCGCCGACCGCCGTCCATTTAAATGTTGATGCATGCGTCCACTTGCAGTTAACCACCAAAATTTCTAAATATGAATAATTGAGTGTGAAAAAGTAATCAAGATTACACGGAAATATGTAATTACATTAAATTATTTATTATATATATAAATTAAATATATTTTTTCCAAAAAGTATAAATAAAGACACGAAGAATAATTTGCTACAAAAACTCGATTTTTAATTGAAACATAATGTGAACTTCTTAACCATACAAGATGCAACAGCATATAAACTCACCCGTGACAACGCACATGGATCTCTCAAAGATTTCACCATTTCTTGTTACTATTTAGTAATGTTTTCCTTACTTTGACTTTTACTTTTCTTTGCATTCTTCAAATAGTAGGGAGTATTAAGTTTTAGTAATTCAAATATATTTATCTTCTAGTTTCAATTCTTACAAGGTGAAGATTATATATGTGGTGGATATGATTTTACTCGCGAAGTAGTTACGCTTTAATTTAGGCAACTTAAAAGTATTGCATTTTGATTCCTCTAATTAATTCAACTGTGAGTGTTTTGGAAAATGTTTTTTTGAAGTAGTAGCAAAATAAGGTAATATATTTTGTACAAGAAGATATAAATATTTGAATATTTGTCCAATTTAATTGAAACGATGATAAAGATGAAAACAATACGAATAAAAAAAACTACTGCAAATGGGGCGCAAGGTCTTCTCATTTATATCATATAAAGATTTTATTTTTGTGTCATACAATAAATATAAAATGGATTGCAGATCCATTTATTAAAAATAGGCCAATATAATATGAAAAGAACAAGGTTGAAGGTAGTAAAAGAATGGGCTTGGTTAGGCTAAGGTCTTGGCATTGAAAAAGCTACATAACACTATTCATAATATGTATCTATAAATACAGGAACTCACTTCACTAGTTCCATACCCCAAAACAAACCACCATTTCTTGAGCTAGTTTTCCCTTCACATCCTCAAAGCATTTCAAAATGGCTTCAAGGGGATTGGCAACAACTGCTTTCCTCCTCATCACCGTCAATCTTCTCTTCTTTACTCTTGTAACATCAACCTCTTGCTCACCACCACCAAAGGCCCCTAAGTCAAATAAACATCACCACCACAAAGCCACATGTCCTAAAGACACACTTAAGCTAGGTGTGTGTGCAAACGTGCTCAATGACTTGGTTCACCTAGTCGTCGCTACACCAGCAACCACTCCATGCTGCAGCCTCCTTGGGGACCTTGTCGATCTTGAGGCTGCAGTTTGCCTTTGCACCGCCATTAAAGCAAATGTATTGGGTATCAACCTTAATGTGCCAGTTTCTTTGAGCTTGTTGCTTAATGTCTGTGGAAAGAATGTCCCAAAGGGCTTTCAATGTGCGTAGAGATGCTTGATTATTTTTATATATCTTCAAAGAATTGGTTTTATGCTCTTTGATGTTATTTGGTTTGGTGTGTTTCCCTCTTAGAGTTGAGTATTTTATTATATTAAGGGTATTCATTTCAGTAGGAGGTTCGTCACCTTCTCTTGTATTTTGGATATCCTGTGATATTGTGACTAAGGTTTTATTCTTGTGATTCAAAATAAAAATAAACATTTTCAATAAATATGCATTTATTTTAAGATTCCAACATCAAATCTTATCATATGTGTCGATCCGATTTCAACAAGTACATAATCTAGAACCGGAAAACTCGGAAACGTCAAAGTGGGTACGTTTGAACCGGATAAATTGGGTTTAAAACCGAAAAATCCGGAAAAACCGAAATTTTTGATACTTACTTACTACTTAGTGGGTCGAACTTTGAAAATTTTCATATTGATATCCCATATTTCGTGGTTTATAACTAATTGAATATAAAACCAGAATTAAAAAAAATATACTCTAAAATCATGTACAAACTCTAAACTAAACTTTGGAAAAAACCGCATGTCAATCCAACTTTAAACGAATGACATATGCATGTGTTAACATTTTCAAATAATACAAAGTACAAAAACAAATATCTGAAAAGTTGAAAATTTTCAGTTTTGATATCCTGACTTCGGGGGACTGTAAATCATTGCATATTAAACAAAAAATGACAAAATTATGATATAAACTCATGTACAATCTGTATGCTACAATTTGGAAAAAACCACCTGTCTAGATGACTTTAAATGAATTAGATATGCATGTTTTAAAATTTCACAGAATACAAAAAAATTGAAAAACTAAAAACTTTCAACGTTGATACCTTGACTTTGGGGGAATGTAAGTTAATGAGTATAAAACTAAAAATGACAAATTTATAGTGTAAAATCATGTACAACCTCTAAACTATACGTTGGAAAAAACTGCATGTAAATCGGAGTTGAAACGAATGAGATATGTATCTTTTAAACGTTTCACAAAAAACGGTTTCGGCCCTAAAGGTGGTTTCAGTTCCTAACACCGGTTCCGGTTTTTAGACTCTGTTTATGCGGACCCGATGAACCCAAACCCGGATTACTCGGAGCCCGGATAAAGTCAAATTTTAAACCCGAAACCGAAACCGGTTCTGTATATTTTGGTTCTAACGGTTCCGGTTCCGGTCCGATTTTCCGATTCTAAATCACATCCCTATCCCACAACCATGCATTGGAGCTGATGTGGCACAACGGTCCTGTGGCAACACCGCACCACCTAGGATGATCCTGGGACATTGAGACCCCACCATGTCCTATTGATTCCATGTCTCTTTTCTTTTATTTTCTCTCTGTTTCTTGATTTTTTTTTCTTTTAAGTGAGTAAATCAAAAATTATGATAAAGATAAGAAGATGAAAGATAAAAGATGAATATAATAAAGTGTCTAACTGTATGAAAAAAATTATAAATATTTCATTGAAATTTTTTCAAATTAGTAAAATATTTACGGTAAATATTTCAATGGTTAAACTTGTGAACCGTGACATCATCAAACAATAATTGTGTTAATTAAAAAAACATGTAAATATATTGACTTTATAAAAAATGCACGATTATATATATATATATATATATATATATATATATATATATATATATATATATATATATATATATATGGAAAAGTATATAAATTACAGCCCCAATTAAACTTAGTTATTAAACCTTATGAAACTACGTCGTTTTATTAGCTAAGTATTTCCTAGAGAAAAAAAATACTACATAATTTCCTAACAAATCATATATTTTCTAAAACACTTCGTAATTTGTTGGAAACAATTTTTTATTGAAAATATTTTCTTCTCATTATTAATTGTTTGGTACAGAGTAAAAAAATAAATGATAATGAAGGAATGAAAATGAAGATGATTAAATGATAATAGAATAAAGAAATGGTATGGGATGATGATATATTTACCAACTGAAAAACTGAACGTATATATTTACTAAATTAAAACAACATAGTTTAGAGGTTTAGCATCTAAATTTAGGTGGGGCTGTTATATATATATATATATATATATATATATATATATATATATATATATATATATATATATATATATATATATATGTATATATATATATATATATATATATATATATGGGTAAAGTGAATATACCTAACAACCTTATATAAGCTTAGGTACCTAACCACATTATACTACATTGTTTTGCATTATATTTCCATTGCAATCGTCTAATGTTCTTAAACTTTAATCCTTAACTTGATTTACTTACAAGATTTTCATATATTCACCAGTATATATTCTTCCTACACCATTTGATTTGTAACGGTAGTATATAAAGCCCACCATGGGGTCTCCGATAGAAAGACGTCATTTGAAGGAAGATAATGGTGAAAGTCCAACGATTTTAGAAGCAATCAAGTTATGAGGTTAAATTTTAATCACTTTGGGTGATTACAATGCAAATATGATACAAAATTACATAATATCATGTGGTTAGATACCTAAGCTTATATAAGATTGTTATATATATATATATATATATATATATATATATATATATATATATATATATATATATATATATATATATATACTCACACGCGCGAGTCTTTTTGATAATTAAAAAAACATGCGAACTAAAGAACTACTAATCCAATTATCATTTTTCAATATCAAATCACAAATATTAAAGACATGTAACGTCTAAGCAATGTCTAGGCAAAAAAAAGGAAATAAAGACTTTATGATTTTTTTTTTTTTTAAAATGCTCATATAAACGCAGTGTTGATGCATGCATGAAAATATATACTTCCCAGTAAATATATATGCATCCGCCGTCCATTTAAATGTTGATGCATGCGTCCACTTGCAGTTAACCACCAAAATTTCTAAATATGAATAACTGAGTGTGAAAAGGTAATCAAAGATTACACGGAAATATGTAATTACATTAAATTATTTATTATATATTATATATATAAAATATATTTTTCCAAAAAGTATAAATAAAGACAGGAAGAATAATTTGCTACAAAAACTCGATTTTTAATTGAAACATAATGTGAACTTCTTAACCATACAAGATGCAACAGCATATAAACTCACCCGTGACAACGCACATGGATCTCTCAAAGATTTCTCCATTTCTTGTTACTATTTAGTAATGTTTTCCTTACTTTGACGTTTACTTTTCTTTGCATTCTTCAAATAGTAGTGAGTATTAAGTTTTAGTAATTCAAATATATTTATCTTCTAGTTTCAATTCTTACAAGGTGAAGATTATATATGAGGTGGATATGATTTTACTCGCGAAGTAGTTACGCTTTAATTTAGGCAACTTAAAAGTATTGCATTTTGATTCCTCTAATTAATTCAACTGTGAGTGTTTTGGAAAATGTTTTTTTGAAGTAGTAGCAAAATAAGGTAATATATTTTGTACAAGAAGATATAAATATTTGACTATTTGTCCAATTTAATTGAAACGATGATAAAGATGAAAACAATACGAAGAAAAAAAAAACTACTGCAAATGGGGCGCAAGGTCTTCTCATTTATATCATATAAAGATTTTATTTTTGTGTCGTAAAATAAATATACAATGGATTGCAGATCCATTTATTAAAAATAGGCTAATATAATATGAAAAGAACAAGGTTGAAGGTAGTAAAAGAATGGGCATGGTTAGGCTAAGGTCTTGGCAATGAAAAAGCTACATAACAGTATTCGTAATATGTATCTATAAATACAGGAACTCACTTCACTAGTTCCATACCCCAAAACAAACCACCATTTCTTGAGCTAGTTTTCCCTTCGCATCCTCAAAGCATTTCAAAATGGCTTCAAGGGGATTGGCAACAACGGCTTTCCTCCTCATCACCGTCAATCTTCTCTTCTTTACTCTTGTAACATCAACCTCTTGCTCACCACCACCAAAGGCCCCTAAGTCAAATAAACATCACCACGACAAAGCCACATGTCCTAAAGACACACTTAAGCTAGGTGTGTGTGCAAACATGCTCAATGACTTGGTTCACCTTGTCGTCAGTACACCAGCAACCACTCCATGCTGCAGCCTCCTTGGGGACCTTATCAATCTTGAGGCTGCAATTTGTCTTTGCACCGCCATTAAAGCAAATGTATTGGGTATCAACCTTAATGTGCCAGTTTCTTTGAGCTTGTTGCTTAATGTCTGTGGAAAGAATGTCCCAAAGGGCTTTCAATGTGCGTAGAGATGCTTGATTATTTTTATATATCTTCAAAGAATTGGTTTTATGCTCTTTGATGTCATTTGGTTTGGTGTGTTTCCTTCTTAAAGTTGAGTATTTTATTATGTTAAAGATATTGATTTTAGTAGGAGGTTTGTTACCTTCTCTTGTACTTTAGATATCCTGTCATATTGTGGCTAGGGTTTTATTCTTGTGATTCAAAATAAAAATTAACATTTTCAATAAAAATCCATTTATTTTGAGATTTCAACATCAACTCTTTGTTGGATTAGTGTCTAAGTCAGTAACCATATTTGGTATATACTTGACCCGAGTGTGCATGGTCCTTTTGGGTTGCCTTCACCAAAGCAACTTGACAAGGTAATTTGATAAGAGAGAGGAGATATTATGATTTATTTATATATTATAAGAATAATATATTAAAGGAGAAATCATATTTATTTAATTAGTATTAGTCATAAATTAATTAGGAATTAATTTGGTGACTAAAAGAGATTAATTAAATAAAGGAGTATAAACTGTCAAATGTGTGATAGTTGAGTTTTGGGCTAGGAAACCTAATGGACTAAGGGGGAACGAAATTATGATGAAGGATCATCATATTTTCGTCCAAAGGCCTCATTCCATAAGGCTCCTTGGGCTGCTTGGTGGCTAAGCTGTCCATTAGGGTTTTGACTGAAACCCTAGCACCCTATAGTATAAATACATGCCCTATGCTTCAATTTGAGGTCACTTGATTCCAAGGGAACCCTAGGGCCGAAATTAGCATCATTCCCTCTTCTCTCTTAGTTGCCTTCTTGCTTCAAGGTGTTTGTGAGCCATTAGAGGCACTACAATTGTGGTGCTTGCTTTCAAGAGTTCAAGAGAGTTCAAGAGATCAAGGAAACTAGTTGTTATTGTTATATAACAACAAAAGGTATGTCTACTACACTTCTATGTAAATTTTGAAAATTATAGAAGCATGCTAGGGTTTATTTTATGTTCATAAAGTTGTATGTCTTATAGTGAAAACATAGATCCAACTAGGGTTGCATGCACACATAGGATTGTTTGTATAAAACCTAACAGTGGTATCAGAGCCATTGGTTTTTTGTTTTCAATTGGATTTGATGCATATTATGAATTTGACAAATTAGGGTTTATGGCAAGTAAACCCTAAGGCTTGGTGATTTTCGCAAATTAGGGTTGCAAAACCCTAGTTGGCGATTTTTTGATAGGGTTCTTAAACTGTTTTTGCCTAGCCTCCAAATTTCGAAATTAGGGTTAAGAAACCCTAGGGATTTCGAAATTCCCTTGCCCCCATGATAAGATCCCAAGATTTTAGGGATTTGGATATTGCTATCTTTATAATTATCCATTTAATTGTTTAAACTAGATAATTGAAGATCTTGTATTATCCTTTCCATATATTTAAAAATCTAGGGGATAAAAGGATTAATTAAATTAATAATTTAATTTTATGATAAACCTTAAAGATTTAATAGTTCAAATTAATTGTTTAATTTTGATAATTATTAAATCAAAGTTTTCTTGGTGTTTAAAATTTTTTAAATTAAATAGCCTTAATATTCGAAAATTTTAAATACACATTAAGATACTAGTATTTTGAAATGCTTTAAAATACACCCTTATACAATTATGATATTATAAGATTAATTATTATATATGTATAAGAATAAGCTAGTCTTATCGCTAGTAGGCCTCATTCACGAAGCCGGTCTATAAGGTGGGTATAAGGTTGCTGCCTATAAAATGGCGCTTAATGGATGTACACTCACATCTACCGCTTGCTTGACTGGTGGAGGGTCGTTAGCCGAACGGATATGATAGGGCACTTAATTCCTCATTAAAAGTATAATGGAAATGTTAAAGTAACTACATTGTTTTACAAATTCCCACTCTTAGTTACTTTAGGGTAAAATGTGAAAATGATGCTAATCCATGGAATTACACTTCGTACCCTTGTCAAACGTTGATGGAGCGCGTGTGGATAACCGGCACATCAATTTGGGGATGACATAGGTAGCGAAGGGTGACTCGATGTTTGTCATAGATCAATGGAGCGTGTGTGGTTTACCGGCACATTGATTAGGTGATAGTGACGTTGAGTGCACCACGTTAATTCGTATGGTTATTCACAAATTTGTTTGCGATCCTCGGCATCCCAGTCGCAAATGTGAAATGCATATCGAGATTTAAACATGCCATTGAAAAGTTCAATGAATCTCAAAGATCTAGGAGTTTTCAATACATTTAAAACCTAAATTGCTTTTTCATTTTTCATGGTGAGAATTAGTGAATCGTCATTCACTTACCTTCAAGTTATTTACTTTTAGAGTACGACATCCCTTTCTAAGTTGTAAATAATGTTGTTGGATCCTAGCCCTAATTTCTCATTTGGGTGTTTAATTAGGGATTCATTTCTAATCAAGCTTTGTCCCTTTCTTTTTCAGATGTCTGCTAACAACAACAACAACAACGCTTCTGGGTCATTCTCGTTGATGAACTTGTGTCAGAAAGTGACATTTGATGGTTCAAACTTCAACGAGTGGATGAGGTACATTCGCATGATCACACGCTACGAGGACAAAGAATATGTCCTCGATGAAAAGCTTGAGAAGATCATCCCAGATGTTGCTACTCCTGAGGAACTGGCCGCCTTTGAGGCCCACGAGCGTGATGCCACGAAAGTTCACTGCATCATGCTGGCCACCATGAACCTCGAACTCCAAAAGTCCTATGAGGACATGTATCCATATGAAATGCATCAGGATTTGCTGGACAGGTATCACCAGAGCGCGAGGCAAGAGCGCTATGAGATCATTACTAGCATGATCACCGCTAAGATGGGGAGTGGAGAATCCCTAACCTCTCATTTGCAGAAAATGCAGAGGTATGTTGATCGTCTTCTCAAACTTAATGTTAAGTTTGATGAGGATTTGGCTATTGACATAATCCTCCACTCCTTGCCCTCCTGCTACAATCAGTTTAGGATGACCTACCATATGAACAAAGAGGAGGTCTCCTTGAGCAAGCTCCAAGGACTCTTGAGGACTGCTGAGAGCAACCTCAAAGACAAATCCGTTGCACCGTCGGCTGCTGTGGCCGCTCCTGTGATGGCGATAGGTCAAGGAAAGGGTAAAAAGAGGAAGGCTCCATGTAAGAGCCACCATAAGGGGAAACCCCGTGATGGTTCTTCCTCAAGTGGGACCAAAGCTGGCCCCATTAAACCCTCTTCCGATCCTAAAGAAGCAGAGTGCTTCTATTGCCACCAAAAGGGCCACTGGAAGCGAAGCTGCCCACAATATCTGCAGGACATAAGAGATGGGAAGATCAAGCCCACATTTGCAGGTATGTATTCTATTAAATCTAATAACTCATCATTTGCTACTTCATGGGTTCTTGATACAGGATGTGGTTACCACATTTGTTCTGATTTGCAGGGCCTAAAAAGAAGTAGGGAGATGGAGCATGGGAAGATGAACCTGATTATGGGAAACAGAAGATCTTCGCCTGTGACCAAAGTCGGTGTTTATTCTTTAGTGTTGAGTAATGAGTTAGGAATAGATTTAGAGAATTGCTGTTATTCGCCAGATATGGCAAGAAACATTATTTCTTTTCACGGGTTGTTTAGACAAGGTTTCAGATATTCTTTTGATAATAGTAATGGTTCTATTAATGTTTATTTGAATGGTGTCTTTTATTTCAATGCATTACCTTGTAATGGGATTTATGAATCAGTGATGATTGTTGATAACTTTGGAAATAATGTTTTGAATATTGATTCGTCTACTAGTCTAGACAAAGCATGCTTGTGGCATTGTCGCCTTGGCCATGTCAACAAGAAACGCATAGCCCAACTCCAAAAGGATGGAGTGTTGGAGTCGTTCGACCTTAGGGACGATGACACGTGTGAGTCTTGTTTACTTGGGAAGATGACCAAGTCACCCTTTACTGGCACTTGTGAAAGGGGTGAGGGTTTATTGGATCTCATACACACCGATGTGTGTGGTCCATTTAGATCCACCACAAGGGATGCTTGCCGCTTCTACGTGACTTTTACAGATGATTATAGCAGATATGGATATATCTACTTGATCAAGCAAAAGTCGGAAACCTTTGAAAAGTTCAAAGAGTTTAAGAATGAAGTGGAGAATCAACTGGGCAGGAAAATCAAGATGCTTCGGTCAGACCGAGGAGGAGAGTACCTAAGTCTTGAGTTTCACGACCATCTAAAAGAATGTGGAATCGTTTCGCAATTGACGCCTCCGAGAACGCCACAATTGAATGGTGTGGCTGAGAGACGTAATCGGACCTTGTTGGACATGGTTCGTTCTATGATGAGTCGGACTTCGCTACCAATAGCTTTCTGGGGGTATGCCTTAGAGACTGCCGCCCATATACTTAACTTAGTTCCCACTAAGAAGGTTTCCAAGACTCCTCACGAGATGTGGACAGGGAAGGCTCCCTCGTTGGCACATATCAAGGTTTGGGGTTGTGAGGCTTTCGTAAGACGAGAGACTCACGACAAACTAGAACCTCGTAGTGAGAAGTGTTATTTCATCGGCTATCCGCAGAAGTCTTTTGGCTACCTTTTCTATAGACCGAGTGACAATGTTGTCTTCGTTGCTAGAAGAGGAGTTTTCCGAGAAAAGGAATTGATAGGCCAAGAAGACAGTGGGAGGCAAATTGAACTTGAAGAAATTCAAGATCAAAGCGATGAAGGAACCTCTGACACTGGCACTCAACTTGAGGAGGAAACTCCTGTTGAACCTGTTGACGTGTCCTTACCTCTTCGACGTTCCTCTAGGGCTAGTGTTCCACCCCAGTTTTATGGTTTTCATATTACTACTGAAGGGGATACATTTATTAGTGATAGTACACTAGTGAATTTGGATGAACCTAGAAACTATAAGGAAGCCATGGCAGGCCCCAAATCTGCAAAATGGAAAGAGGCTATGGACAGCGAGATTAAGTCCATGTATGACAACCAAGTTTGGAATTTGGTTGATAATGTACCGGGTCGTAAGACAGTCGGGTGCAAGTGGATCTTCAAGAAGAAAACGGACATGGATGGGAAAGTGCATACTTATAAAGCGCGATTGGTTGCAAAGGGCTTTACTCAAACTCCCGGAGTTGACTATGATGAGACCTTCTCACCAGTTGCGAAGATAAAGTCTATTAGGGTGATGCTTGCCATAGCTGCGTTTCATGATTATGAAATATGGCAGATGGACGTGAAAACCGCTTTCCTTAATGGAAAGTTGGCTGAGGATGTCTACATGAATCAGCCAGAAGGTTTTGTCGATGTGAAGCATCCGAATAGAGTATGCAAGCTTGAGAAATCTATTTATGGATTGAAACAAGCATCTCGCAGATGGAATCTTTGTTTTGACGAGAAGGTTAAAGAGTTTAGCTTTCTGCGAAGCGAAGATGAATCTTGTGTGTATGTCAAAGCCAGTGGGAGTATAGTAAGCTTCCTCGTATTGTATGTCGACGACATACTACTCATAGGAAACGATGTCCCAACCTTGCAGGAAGTCAAGTCCTGGCTTGGGAAATGTTTCGCTATGAAGGACCTCGGAGAAGCCGCTTATATTCTGGGAATAAGAATAGTAAGAAACAGGGAAAAGAGACTGATAGGACTCAGTCAGGATACATACTTGGAAAAGGTGCTAAAGCGTTTTAGTATGGAAAATTCCAAGAAAGGAGAGTTGCCAATCCAAAGCAATACCAAGCTGAGTAAGACTCAGAGCCCGAGTACAGAAACAGAGATAGCTGATATGAGCCGAGTACCTTACGCTTCCGCAGTAGGCTCTATCATGTACGCTATGACTTGTACTCGCCCTGATGTGGCCTTCGCTTTAAGCATGGTCAGCAGATATCAAGGGAATCCTGGTAGAGCACATTGGATTGCGGTTAAGAATATTCTTAAGTACCTTCGGAGGACCAAGGAATGGTTTCTAGTCCTCGGTGGGAGTGATGACTTAAGGGTACGAGGGTACAGTGATGCTAGTTTTCAGACGGATCGGGATAACTTCCGATCGCAGTCGGGCTGGGTCTTTACCCTAAATGGAGGAGCAGTGACTTGGAAAAGTTCCAAGCAAGAGACCGTAGCTGATTCAACGTGCGAATCAGAGTATATTGCGGCGAGCGAAGCGTCAAAGGAGGCTATATGGTTGAAGAACTTCATTGGAGACCTTGGAGTTGTGCCATCCATAAAGGAGCCCGTGGAAATTTTCTGTGATAATGAAGGAGCGGTTGCCTTAACCAAGGAACCAAGGGATCATGGCAGATCTCGACATATCGACAGGAAATACCACTTTATTAGACATCGGGTAGAAGAGGGACTCCTCGTTGTGAAGAGGGTATCGTCAGAAGATAACCCAGCAGATCCCCTTACTAAGGGACTGAGTAGGGTCAAGCATTTGCAGCACGCTAGGAGCGTAGGGCTGAAGGACGATATTAGTTTAGATTAGATAGGTAGGAAACTTGTAATAGATAATGTCATATTCAACAAATGATGATTAAATAAAGGTGTGTTATTTATAAGAAAGTTTCTATCTTGTGTTGATTATTTATCTATTGTGTCAATTTTGCATGTTTTGACTTCCTGAATAATAAGATTATTCGAACAGTTCACAATCGCTCATATGTTGGAAGTAGATATGAAGGAAGATTGTCATAAATTTGTTTGTAGATTGTCTGAAAAGTTTTAGACATAGCAAAGGTTTGCTGCAAAGTTTATGAGTGCTTATGAAATTTGTATTGAGCATTGAAATAGACCCACACTTGCTGGTATTACTTCATGAATGTTATCACAAGTGATCGCAAGATGATAATATCATATAATCTTTAAAACTAGAGATATGGTTATTGTTTGCTAGTTGATTATACATTGATAATGCGAAAACGCATCAGTAACTTGATGTTATAAAACGTATTATTGTGTGTGGTTTAACTAGTAAATGATAAAGGCATATTAGTCAATGTTTTTCTGTTCCTTTTATTCTATGAGGATAAAAGCGATATCTCGGCCACTTGATGATTTGGTTTGACTTATGTGCCGGGCTCGGTCAGGATAAAGTTGATGTGTTCAACTGAGTTCTATGTCGAACAAATCAGAGATCAAGAAATAGAGTGCTAGACAATAAGTATTGTTAGCATGATATCTAGAACAGAGGATTATACGATCCCTTATCTGAAGGACAGATTATTGGTCAGAGTTGACAGCGGCTATTGAAAGCTACGATTGCTATCGGGTACGGAAGTTATACGTGAGATATAGTTACTAGACTTATCCAAGTGGGAGACTGTTGGATTAGTGTCTAAGTCAGTAACCATATTTGGTATATACTTGACCCGAGTGTGCATGGTCCTTTTGGGTTGCCTTCACCAAAGCAACTTGACAAGGTAATTTGATAAGAGAGAGGAGATATTATGATTTATTTATATATTATAAGAATAATATATTAAAGGAGAAATCATATGTCATAAATTAATTAGGAATTAATTTGGTGACTAAAAGAGATTAATTAAATAAAGGGGTATAAACTGTCAAATGTGTGATAGTTGAGTTTTGGGCTAGGAAACCTAATGGACTAAGGGGGAACGAAATTATGATGAAGGATCATCATATTTTCGTCCAAAGGCCTCATTCCATAAGGCTCCTTGGGCTGCTTGGTGGCTAAGCTGTCCATTAGGGTTTTGACTGAAACCCTAGCACCCTATAGTATAAATACATGCCCTATGCTTCAATTTGAGGTCACTTGATTCCAAGGGAACCCTAGGGCCGAAATTAGCATCATTCCCTCTTCTCTCTTAGTTGCCTTCTTGCTTCAAGGTGTTTGTGAGCCATTAGAGGCACTACAATTGTGGTGCTTGCTTTCAAGAGTTCAAGAGAGTTCAAGAGATCAAGGAAACTAGTTGTTATTGCTATATAACAACAAAAGGTATGTCTACTACACTTCTATGTAAATTTCGAAAATTATAGAAGCATGCTAGGGTTTATTTTATGTTCATAAAGTTGTATGTCTTATAGTGAAAACATAGATCCAACTAGGGTTGCATGCACACATAGGATTGTTTGTATAAAACCTAACACTCTTATCATATGTGTCGATCCAATTTCAACAAGTACAAATTTAGCTCGTTATGATCTATCCCACACCGTGCATTGGAGCCGATGTGGCACAACGTTCCTAGTAGGAACCCCGCACTGCCTAGGATGGTCCTGGGACATTGAGACCTCACCATGTCCTATTGATTCTCTCTCTCCTTTCTTTTATTTTCTCTCTATTTGTCAAATTTGTTTTCATTTTAGTGAGTAAATGGAAAGATATGATAAAATGGGAAGCAATGTGAAGATGAAAGCTAAAAGATAAATATAATAAATTGTCTAATAATATGATAAAAAAATTATAAATACTTCATTGAACTTTTTTCATGTAACGTCCGTGTTTCTAGGCTAGGCACTGATGATGATGTAATAGTCTAAGCCAACCTTTGTAAGTTGTTTTGAAATGATAAAGATGTATTATTTGATTCTTATGTCTTTTATGCTTAATTATTATAATTTAATGAGTTAAGGATAAAAATAAGCGACGAAAATAAATGTTAGATAAAGCCGATATCTATGAAGAAAATTGTAGTGGTTGAAATAAGGATTCTAGAGATATAAAGAATACCGAAATCCGAATTATAACGAAGAAGTTATGACTTGTCAAAGTTTCGCGACAGAACCGGCATAACGCTGTGTGACGTAAAAAGTGAATTTATGATTGTAAAGTCCCAAATCCAGGAACCAAACGAGTGATCCAACAACAACAATCAATCAAATAAGAACATAAAATACAAGAAGAAGAAATTGGTCAAGCAATGCACATGTTTTATTGTTGAGCCGCAAACACGTCTAGTACACCTTGACTACACACACATAAACCGTGAACCCTCTATGACAATGCTACTGAAACGATCTGACACACACTTATATATAGGGACAGACTGGCTGTGAACAAGGTTCATGGCCGAACACGTGTTCACGACCGTATACCCGTTCACGGCCGTGAACGCCTTCACAACCGCAAACAGCACCAAAACATACATAAAATGACCAAGGAGTTTGGAAAACTTCAAGAAGAATATAAAAACAAATGTGAGAATTATACCTATGTTAAGAGACAACTTGCTAGCTTGACTGATGAGCTTGACACATTGAAGAATAAGTTTGAAACTGTAGATTTTAACTTCAAAAAATTTGATGTGTCAAGTAAGAAAGTTTAGTCCATGATTGAAAATCACTTAAAATTTAAAGATAATCAGCAAAAGGGTCAAGGGTATGATAGTGTTCCTCCTCATTTTAATCATAATTACACATCTATCCCTATGAATCAAGAAGAAATAGACATGGGAGCACATCTTCAGTATGGTAAACCTGCTGTGGTTGTGACAGAAATTAGCCCTAGTGTGACAACCCGAAATTTCCATTCTGTATGAACATTATCAAGTCAATAGAAGTTAGATTAGTTGTAGTAAATTTTCAGACTTTTCCGAATAAGTTTGAGTATTTCAGGGTTTACATTTAAGGAGATATCAGGAGAGTGGATGCACATAGGTTTCTGCAACTCGGTTATTTCAAAACTTTATGATATTAGAGTTCATTTCTTGAATAATAATATTTTCTGCCAAAAATCCCAGGACTATATATATATATATATATATATATATATATATATATATATATATATATATATATATATATGATTCTTAACCAAATTATTTAATTAGTTACATTTCCAACTAGAGAAAAGCCATTTTTCTCTCTCACGGATCTTTGGGTTTTCATCCCAAATCGTGAGTACCTCTCTCTAGTTGTATTATATGGCTTATAATGTGCTTAAAAACATAGATTTCATAGCAAAACTGCAAGATTTGAGAGTTTACCGCCCAAGAACACTTTGAGGAGTAAACTCTTTTATAAGGGTTAAATGATGCCTAGTCCCTTCCCCTTGTTATGTAACTACCTTAGACTCGTATGTTAGTGTAAATAAGACTAGGAATCATCCATGAACACCAAGAGTAAGGTGTTCACGACCCAAGAAGTTCTTGGACTGTGAACTCCAAACTCAAGGGCCAAAAGGTGCCTAAATCACTCCTAAAGCCTTGGACAATAGCCTTGATTTACTCCTTGTTAATTTAGGGACTTTAAATCATCAAAATCCCCTCCCAAAGAGAGATTACAGCCCTAATCTCTAATGGTTATAGTCCTTGGGCCGTGAACATCAAAGAAGGGTACCAAAGTGTGCCTAAGGCCTTCATTAGCCTTTGATAATTGTCTAGAACCTATCCTAGACGAGCAATGGACTTGAAAACATAAAAATACCCCTTTCCATATGAGTTTACGGCAGTAAACTCAAAAGGAAATGGCCTTGGGGCCGTAAACTCCAAAAAGGAGTGTCTTAATGCCCTAAACTCTTCCAAGGATTAAAACCACCAAGTAGAATTGCTTCTAAGGATCATGTAACAATCCAAAACACAAAAGGTCATTAAGCTTAGGAGCTTGCGGCCGTAAACTCAAGGGTTTACGACCGTAAACTCCTTGTGTGAGGTTTATTGAAGAGTAAACTCATGTATAGGGTCCTTTGGAACCCTAAACCCATTAGCCTTGTCCCACAACAACTTAGATGCAACCCTTAGGACTTATAACACTTATACAAAGTGTTCTCATGTTCTAGAGTGTCCCAACTTAATTTATTAGTTATCATTTGGCTAATTAGTTATATAAATGTTAATTATGTGATAACTAGGCTCGTGCGTGTGTACAAGTCTCCAATTGCCACCTAGCACTGTATCCGACACTTCAATCCAATCCACTCACTACAAGTGAGTTCATACCCCTTTAACTAACCTTTGAAATACTTTTAAATGTTTTAAATGCTTTTATGGGGGGAATACAAGTTGAATACTTATAGTTATTAAATCAATCACATGTGATTAGTAACTACAAAACCAATGATTTTATTACTTCAAACTGTTTTACTTCAAACTGTTTATCAAACTGCTTTACAAACTCTTTTACTGATCAAATGCTTTTGCTTAAACTCTGTTATACTTATTATAAGTTGCATGCCCATATATGTATAGTTATATAAGCAATGTTTATAAGGCTTAGGAAGGCCTGCCCACCCTATTTCCTTTTTGTCGTTGAGATGTGGTCTGGTGGGATATCGGGCATCCGTCCGAAGGTCGTTTCAATATTAGTTATATATCATGTGTACATATTGAAGAGTTAAGAAATTCTTTGATCGTTTAGATCTTTAAACAGGTTAATCACAGAAACGTTAAACAGAAATATCAAGCACAACAATGAATCAAAATATGTCGAATGATTCAATAGATTCAAGCCTCAGCAGAGCTCGACAAAGAACTTCCATTGTAGAGGCTATTAGGGTTACAAACGATAAAGATAATATCTATGACATAATCGACTTCAAATCTTACGTACTAAGATGCATGCAAGCATCTATAAATACTAAACCCTAGAAATAACTCACGGATGGACAGGCCCAATCCGGATACAAAAATGGACTAAAGACCGAGCCCAAGACGCAACACCCATCGGACCCTACAATCTCACCCTTTGCGTCAATTGGAGCGAGACTCTACTTCGGCTTGCTGGGTCCAGCTGCAGGAACTTTCTTTGTGGTTTCAAACAGACGTGGAATAAGGGCAAGGATGGTCTGTCTGAAGCGAATGTACCACTGGATCATGTCGTCAAAATACTTCTTGTCATCTGTAGAGTTCTGCTTGCATCGATGAATGATCCCCAGAACGTGTTCCAAGCACGCAGTGGTTTATAAATGCTTATCTGCCAAGGCGAACAGGCATTTTTAGCCTTCGTTCCTTGTAAACATGACAAAGTTTCGCTTCAGGTCAATTCTTCCCATCTGCATCATATTTAAATCACTTGCAGAACCAACAGGAGAGATGGTAGGCTTTTTCTTGAAAATACTTGCGATCTCCTGATCCATCTTGGCAACCTCCATGATGTAGCAAACAAGCATCCTTTTGAAGTGATCGATGATTGGCCCATACTCAACTTCGTTGGTGAGGAGGATGTTGTGCAGAATAATCCAATCATGTGGATTCAGGTTGGGAAGATCAGCAAGTGAAATAGCATGTTCAGTTTTAGCAGAACCCCTCAGCACTTTGAACCGAACGTTTGTGAAGTTCCCCTCACGAAACGGTTTGAGGACTTGAACGTTAATGATCTTCTGAGCACTCCAAGTCTGATACTGAGCCTGAGCAGACTTCAGATAGAATTCAACAAGCTCCCTATCAACCTTTGGGTGAGGATGAGGGACTTCAGCAACATGAGCAAAAGCATGGAATATGAAGGCCTTTCGGGTTAGTGGCATATCAAACTGAGAGTCGATAGAATTGATCCGATCCAAGGAAATCACCGGTTTGAGCCACAGGATGCTAGGAGTTTCAATTGCTTCTTTGATAAGCTTCTCGAGAGTCCATGGAGGAAAAAGAGGTTTTCTACACTCAAGAAGATCATGAGCCTCCTTCATTTTTCGTTCGTTCGCCTCGACCTCTCTGGCAATGCGAGCACTCATGTCGGCATCCTTTTCCCGGCCTTGTTTCTTCAAGAAATCAGCGATGGTCTCTTTATCATCATCATCATCATTGTCTTCAACAATCTTTTTGCCTTTATCTTTAACACCCGAACCTGAAGCTTGACCTGCTGGAGGAGGTTTGGTTGCTTTAGTTTATGTAGAAATAGGAGGCAGTTGAGACACATCTTCTCCCCCTTGTTTCGGATGGGCCACGAACTCAAGAAGCCCTTCAAGTTTACTGAGTACGGCAAGGGCAGGAGCAAGCTTCTCAGCAAGAGTGTGCCTCACAGAGTAGTTCAGGATGGGATCATGTGCTTCGATGATGTTGGAGATGGCAGGGTGGACATCCGAAACACACGTGGAGATAACCGCACGCTCAGATCGGAGAGATGCAACTTCCTTTTCTGATTGAAAAGATGAAACCTCTTGACCTTGAGAGAAGTAGTCTTGCGAGCAAGAGCATCCATCACTAAGTTTTCTGAAGTGAGATATTCTTGCAGCTTTGTCAAGCGCTCCTCAACAGTCGCCTGGAATGATTTATTTTCATCGTTGAGAGACTGACTGAAACAACCCAAAAATACGACCCAAAAATTTCATTTTTAATATAACCGAAAATCATAAATCTGAGTATCATATGATAAAACCATACACTATGTATCTCAAACCATACTCAAATACTGTGAGAAAACTGAGTCACAACTGTATCAAAACATATCTAAGAAAAAACTGTATCAACTCCCAGGACAAAACTGAAGTTGTGGTGTGTGCGATGCCATCATCCCGAGCTCTTCCCTTTGCTTGCGGAAGTACCTGAAACCAAAACTAAAACTGTAAGCACGAAGCTTAGTGAGCTCCCCCAAACTACCACATACCATGCAATAACATATAAAGCACATACTGGGGCCTTGCCCCCTCCGTCGGACCGGAGTCCGAAGCTGACTGACTGGGACCTTGTCCCCTACATCGGACCGAAGTCCGAAGCTGACTTTCTGGGACCTTGTCCCCTCCATCGGACCGAAATCCGAAGCTAACTGACTGGGACCTTGTCCCCTCCATCGGACCGAAGTCCGAAGCTAACTGACTGGGACCTTGTCCCCTCCATCGGACCGAAGTCCGAAGCTAACTGACTGGGACCTTGTCCCCTACATCAGACCAAAGTCCGAAGCTAACTGGCTGGGACCTTGTCCCCTCCATCGGACCGAAGTCCGAAGCCAACTGAACACAACATAGCATAACATAACAACCAGCATAAACACGTAAATCCTGTCTGAGCCACGGAGGCGTCAAACATACTAACTACTGCATTGGACCGGAGTCCAGGAACTACTGCTAACTGAATGGGCCGGCATTGTGGCCTTAGACCCATTCCTACTGGAAGGAAACTAACCTCGTGAACTGGCTGCTGTGTGTATGGCTCTGGAAGCTAACTGCTGCTGCTCCGGTATCTCCCCGGCTACAAATCCATAACACACTCAATCAAATGCTAATCACTGCACTGGGGTAAAATGACTCTTTTACCCTTGGTCAAAGTCAACTCTCCTGATCAAAGTCAACTCTCCTGGTCAAAGTCAACTCTCCTGGTCAAAGTCAACCCACAGTTGACCTGACTTGCCGAGTTGGGCCGCCAACTCGCCGAGTCCCTTTTCTCACTTCTCAACCCTACTCGCTGCTACTCGTCGAGTATGGCATCAACTCGACGAGTTCCCTTTCGAATCTAAAACTTCAGGCAATCTGCATCCGACTCGCCGAGTCGTATGAACAACTCGACGAGTTGTTCTTCGAGCTAAGAAGATTGCCTTGGACTCGCCGAGTTGTAGGAACAACTCGCCGAGTCCCTCCATTACTGAGTCTGACCTCAACTCGCTGAGTCCACTCTACCACTCACTGGTCCCACTCGACATCACTTAAAAAGGGAAAATCGGGGACTCTCGACTCGACTCGCCGAGTCGTTCTTCCGACTCGCCGAGTCGCTTGCATGCAGCAACTCTAAACTCGATTCTGCTTGAATCCAGTGTATAAAACTCATAGATCTGGACTCCGTTAACTCGATTAGCACGTAAAGATTCTATCTTTACGTGCCCATATGCATCCATGAAGCTAAAATGGCTCAAAAAGCATAATAAAGGCTAGATCTAGGGTTTTCATGCAAAGTATCTTCAAAAAGGCAATAGATCTGGGCTCTACAACTCCTAAATGAACAGATCTAAGGATATCTCGACCTATTAGGGCATCCATACCATCGTAAGGCTTGAGAAAAGCATCAAACTAGTTCTAGAAGAGTTCTAATGGAGGTTTAAAGCATAAAACGGGAGGAAATCCGAATAATACCTCAATGAACTCTGGTTTTCCCTTGGATCTTTGCTCTACACTTCCTTTCCTTGCTCCTTTCTTCTTCCTCTTCTTCAAGCCTTCAAAATTTCACACAAGAACACTTAGATCACTCAAGGATGGATTAGGGTTTTCTCACAGCTCTCTGAAGGTGAAGGAGGCGAGATTGGGGGCTATAAGGTGGTTTAAATAATGAGCAACGTGGGGATTTAGGGTTTCTTCCAGGCAGGTAGACTCGCCGAGTCCCGAATATGGACTCGCCGAGTCGCCGGCTAACACGTGCTCGAAATCCCGTCCCTACTCGGCGAGTCAGGCTATGAACTCGCTGAGTCCCTCTTGTAAACTTCTAATTAAATACTATGGAATCATCGTACCGGAGATGGGTCGTTACAATTCTCTCCCACTTGTCTCAAACTTCGTCCTCGAAGTCTGCTACGGCTGAATCTGCAAATATCTCCGGGTAGTGCTCTTTCATCTCCTCCTCAGCCTCCCACGTCCACTCAGACCCCTTCCGGTGCTGCCACTGCACCTGCACTAACTGAATTTCCTTGTTCCTCAAGGTCTTTGTCTTCCAGTCCAGAATCGCGACCGGCCTCTCAATATAATTCAGGCTGCTATCAACCTGAATATCCTCTAGGGGAACGACTGTTGACTCATCCACCAAACACTTCCTCAACTGAGACACATGGAAAGTGTTGTGGATCTGACTAAGCTCCTCAGGAAGATCCAACCGATAAGCAACCCGACCCACCCGGGCCAAAACCCTAAAAGGACCAATAAATCTGGGACCCAGCTTGCCCCTCTTCCGGAACCTGATGACACCCTTCCAAGGTGAAACCTTCAGAAGGACCATATCGCCCACTCGAAACTCCAAGTCTGAACGCCTCCTATCGGCGTAACTCTTCTGCCGACTCTGCGCAATCTGCAGTCTACTACGGACCTGCTGGATCAACTCGGTCGTCTTGAGCACCACTTCTGTGCTCCCAATGACTCGCTGACCGACCTCGCCCCAAAAAATCGGGGTCCTACACTTCCTCCCATAAAGCATCTCGAAGGGAGGTCGATCAATGCTCGCATGATAACTGTTGTTATACAAAAATTCCGCTAACGGAAGATACGTATCCCAACTGCCACCAAAATCCAGAACACATGCCCTAAGCATGTCCTCGAGAGTCTGAATCGTCCTCTCGCTCTGCCCGTCTGTCTACGGGTGGAAAGCGGTGCTGAAATGGAGACGAGTACCCATCTCGTCGTGGAACCGCTTCCAGAATCTGGATGTAAAACGGACATCTCGGTCTGACACCACCGATACCGGCACTCCATGACGTGCCACGATCTCACGCACATAGATATCGGCTAACTTTTCTGCTGATATACTCTCCTGGATCGGGATAAAATGAGCACTCTTCGTCAACCGATCCACTACTACCCATATCGAATCTACTCCTCGTGCGGTCCTGGGAAGCTTGGTGATAAAATCCATGGTGATGTCCTCCCATTTCCACACGGGAATGTCTAACGGCTGCATCTTGCCGTGAGGTCTCGGGTGCTCCGCCTTGACCTTCCTGCAGGTCAGGCATCTCTCCACGTACCAAGCGACGTCCCGCTTCATGCAGGGCCACCAATAATCGGGTTGAAGATCTCGATACATCTTCGTCGCCCCTGGGTGGATGGAAAATCGAGACTTATGAGCCTCGTCCATCAACACCTGTCGTACTCCTCCCCAGTACGGCACCCATACCCTCCCGTGAAGCGTCAGCAATCCCCGACTGTCATAATCAAATGAAGCTACTCGGCCCACTATCCTCTCACACTTTTGCCTCTCCTCCTTGAGGCCCTCAACCTGAGCCTCCTTGATCCGCTCCAACAAGGGAGTGATCACTGTCATCCTCAAACACAGATCTCTGATAGGGGTTGCCAACACTTTGCGGCTTAGGGCGTCGACCACCACGTTGGCCTTCCCTGGATGGTAAAGGATCTCACAGTCATAATCCTTCAGCACATCCAACCATCTCCTCTGCCTCATGTTTAGACTCGGCTGATCCATGAGGTACGTCAAACTCTTGTGATCCGTGTAAATAGTACAACGGACCCCATAAAGGTAATGCCTCCAAATCTTGAGGGCAAACACAACCGCCCCCAACTCTAAATCATGGGTAGGATAGTTAGCCTCGTGAGGCTTCAACTGTCTCGAGGCGTAGGCTATCACATGGCCTCGCTGCATCAACACTGCTCACATACCTGTGATCGAGGCATCACAGTAGACTACGAAGTCATCTACTCCATCTGGCAAGGTAAGAATTGGAGCCTCGCACAATCTCTGTCTGAGGTTCTCGAACGCTGCCTGCTGCTCAGGCGCCCAACGAAATACCACCGACTTCTTGGTCAATCGGGTGAGCGGCACTGCTATCTTGGAGAAATCCTGAATGAATCTCTGGTAATACCCTGCCAACCCTAGGAAGCTCCGAATCTCGGATGGAGACTTCGGGACCTCCCACTGCATCACGGCCTCTATCTTGGCCGGATCTACCAAAATACCCTTCTGGTTGACGAGGTGAACAAGGAACTGCACCTCGCGCAACCAGAACTCACACTTGGAGAACTTTGCGAAAAGTCTCTCCCTCCTCAAAACTTCCAGCACCTCCCGCAGGTGCTCCACGTGCTGCTCCTTCGTCTTGGAATACACCAAGATATCATCTATGAATACTATCACTGACCGATCCAGCATCGGCCTGCACACGCGATTCATGAGATCCATGAACGCGGCTGGAGCATTGGTGAGCCCAAATGGCATCACTACAAACTCGTAATGACCATACCTGGTCCTGAAAGCAGTCTTCTGCACATCCTCATCTCTAACCCGCATCTGATGATAACCGGAGCGTAGATCGATCTTGGAGAACCAAGACGCTCTCTGAAGCTGGTCAAACAAATCATCTATCCTCGGAAGTGGGTAACGGTTCTTCACCGTTACCTTATTCAACTCCCGGTAATCTATACACATATGATGCGACCCATCCTTCTTCCTCACAAACAGGATCGGCGCTCCCCAAGGCGAACTACTCGGCCGAATGAAACCCTTGTCTAGCAGCTCTTGCAGCTGCGTAGACAACTCCGACATCTCAAGGGGAGCTAGGCCATACGGTGCCTTGGCTATCGGAGCCGCACCAGGAATCAGGTCGATCCTGAGCTCAACCTGCCTTTCAGGAGGTATTCCCGATAAATCCTCGAGAAATACATCCGGGTAGTCTCGCACTACTGGAACATCATCTACTGCTACCTTACCCTTCTCCCGGGCATCTACTACGTAAGCTATATACCCGACGCAACCCTGCTGGAAATAACGTCTCACTCTCGCGGCGGAACAAAGGGTCGGTCCGCGCTGTGGCCTCTCGCCCTGAATCACTAACTCTCCCCCACTGGGAGTGCGAACCCTCACTAACTGCTGCTCACAATTAATCACTGCCCCATTAGGGCTCAGCCAATCCATGCCTACTATAACCTTATTCCCTCGCAAGGGAATAGGAACTAGGTCCACTGAAAACTGCTCGTCAAACAACTGAAGCGAACACTCTCTATATACTCTGTCGACCCTCACGGTCCTGTCATCTGTTATCTCAACCTCTAATGGACAATCCAGCTCCCCTGGAGCTCTACTAAATCTCTTGCTTAGCGCAAGTGATACGAATGATTGGGTAGCCCCCGAATAGAATAATACCATAGCAGAAATGCCATTCACAGAGAACGACCCCGTCACCACATCAGGAGTCGCTCGTGCCTCCTCTGCTGTCATCTGAAACGCCCTGCTCTTCGCCACTGGCGCCTCGGCTCGGCCCTGCCGGCCATCTGTAATCCTCAAAGTAGCAGGGGCAGGTGCAGCCACCTTCCCTGCTGCAGCTAAGCTCGGACACTGGGACTTTTTATGTCCCCTCTGATTGCACTGAAAGCAAATCAGATTTGATGTTGCAACGGCAGTAGCAGGGGCCGTACAATCCCTGCTCAAATGCCCAATCCGACCGCACTTGTAGCAGCCGGAACTCCCTGCCTTGCACACCCCATCGTGCATCTTCCCACACCTGCCACATCGACCGTGGCTCGGCTGACTCCTGGATCTGTGATCTGAAACCCTGGGCTTTTTTCCCGAACCGCCTGTACCCGAAACCGCCTCCGGTTTCCTCTTCTTCTCCATCTCGAGATCAATCTCCCTCTCCCGAGCCCTAGCAATCATGTCGTCCAGCGTTTTACAGCTGGACCGGCTCACAAACTGGCGGATATCGCTCCGCAACATCTCATGATAACGGGCCTTCTTCATCTCCTCATCGGCTGCATACTGAGGAACGAGAAGAGCCCTCTCCCTGAACTTGGCGGTGATCTCCGCCACTGTCTCTGTAGTCTGGGTGAGGTCCTGAAACTCCCTAGCTAACTGCTGCACCTCAATAACCGGTGCAAACTCTGCCCTGAACCTGGTAGAGAAGTCAGCCCAGGTCATGGCATCCAATGCTGCATCATCTCCAATGGTATGTCCGACCTCCTCCCACCAATCCCGTGCCCTGTCCTTCAGAAGACAGGACGCCAATCTAACCTTGTCCCCCTCGGGACACCTGCTAGTGCGGAACGCGTTGGCCATATCCGCCAACCATCTAGTACTCGCTATGGGGTCCCGCGCCCCATGATAGTCCGGAGCTCCACATGCCCTGAACTCCCTAAACGTCAGTGTACGCGACCCCATCATGGCCGCCACCTCGGCACGGAAGGTGCCCAATCTCTCATCCATCAGCTCTGGGATACCCTCCTTGATCGAACCGAAGATCACATGAGTCTGCTCTACAATGATACGAGTAATCTCTGAAGAGAGAAACTCTCTGGTCTGCTCATCCATGCGCTCGTCCCCCGAGCCTGAACCTGATCCTTCCCCGGCACCTCCACTGCCGGCTGCTGGTCTCGAACGCAAAACCACCATTCTGAAACACATCATAACGTCATTAGAAAACTGAAATATCTCAAGGGATCACTGATACTACTACTAGTTTCCTGGTCTTGTCTCGGCCTTCCTTGATTCGAGTACGGATCCTCTGATTTTAGTAGTACGGGCCCATACTACCTTCCACATCTATCCGTACTTTCCTCAAGAACTGCCTTGACTCCACCAAGTCACTTCTACTACTACTGATCTCTGCTACTCTCATCCTAGGCTTGCCCTAGGGAAATCTCTGACTCCACTAAACAAGTCCTCAGCTGCTGAAGGCCTCCTTATAATGCTAATTAGCCACCACCTGAATACCATCACATGCGACGAGGCTCATATAATCCTTCAAGTAAAAGACTCATCCCTACAACGGTTGGACTCAGACAAGAGCTGCGCAATAGGGCCAAATCCAGCACTCTGAGATTATTCAACCCTGATCACATGTGATGTGACGTATTCACCTAATGTCTAACTCTCATTACTCAGAGTCCCACAAAGCACAAAGCAAGCAGCATTCGGACACAAGAACTACTCGAGCAATTCTATCCCCATAACAAGGAAAATGTACTAGCATACAATGCTAAGCTCATACTATCAGGCATAACCTAAACAGGCTATCCTACTGCTGTCTACTCAATACTAGCATGCAATACTCGTAGAGTTGAAACACATATAGCAGCCACGTAAGGCATCCTCCTAGATCCTTAGTCCTATACTAGCATGCTGTTCTACTGAAACTGAAACTGAACAAATAACTTGTATGGGTAATTCGGGAGTACTTACTTGAGCTCGGCTGATCGCATACACCACACCCTTATCTCGTTTAAAAATTTCTTTCTTTTTAAGTGCTTTCAAAATTCCTTAGAAAACATTTTCTTTTTTTAAAAATCTGTTTATTTCCCCTTAGTTTGAGTTCAGATACACCCGGAAGTGTATCCGAATCCCTCAAACCAAGGCTCTGATACCAACTTGAAACAACACAAAAATAAGACCCAAAAATTTCATTTTTAATATAACCGAAAATAATAAATCTGAGTATCATATGATAAAACCATACACTATGTATCTCAAACCATACTCAAATACTGTGAGAAAACTGAGTCACAACTGTATCAAAACATATCTAAGAAAAAAACTGTATTAACTCCCAGGACAAAACGGAAGCTGTGGTGTGTGCGATGCCATCATCCCGAGCTCTTCCCTTTGCTTGCAGAAGTACCTGAAACCAAAACTGAAACTGTAAGCACGAAGCTTAGTGAGCTCCCCCAAACTACCACATACCATGCAATAACATATAAAGCACATACTGGGGCCTTGCCCCCTCCATCGGACCGGAGTCCAAAGCTGACTGACTGGGACCTTGTCCCCTACATCGGACCGAAGTCCGAAGCTGACTGTCTGGGACCTTGTCCCCTCCATCGGACCGAAATCCGAAGCTAACTGACTGGGACCTTGTCCCCTCCATCGGACCGAAGTCCGAAGCTAACTGACTGGGACCTTGTCCCCTCCATCGGACCGAAGTCTGAAGTTAACTGACTGGGACCTTGTCCCCTACATCGGACCAAAGTCCGAAGCTAACTGACTGGGACCTTGTCCCCTCCATCGGACCGAAGTCCGAAGCTAACTAAACGCAACATAGCATAACATAACAACCGACATAAACACGTAAATCCTGTCTGAGCCACGGAGGCGTCAAACATACTAACTACTGCATTGGACCGGAGTCCAGGAACTACTGCTAACTGAACGGGCCGGCATTGTGGCCTTAGACCCGTTCCTACTGGAAGGAAACTCACCTCGTGAACTGGCTGCTATGTGTATGGCTCTGGAAGCTAACTGCTGCTGCTCCGGTATCTCCCCGGCTGTAAATCCATAACACACTCAATCAAATGCTAATCACTGCACTGGGATAAAATGACTCTTTTACCCTTGGTCAAAGTCAACTCTCGTGATCAAAGTCAACTCTCTTGGTCAAAGTCAACTCTCCTGGTCAAAGTCAACCCACAGTTGACCTGACTCGCCGAGTTAGGCCGCCAACTCACCGAGTCCCTTTTCTCACTTCTCAACCCTACTCGCTGCTACTCGTCGAGTATGGCATCAACTCGATGAGTTCCCTTTCGAATCTAAAACTTCAGGCAATCTGCATCCGACTCGCCGAGTCGTATGAACAACTCGACGAGTTGTTCTTTGAGCTAAGAAGATTGCCTTGGACTCGCCGAGTTGTACGAACAACTCGCCGAGTCCCTCCATTACTGAGTCTGACCTCAACTCGCTGAGTCCACTCTACCACTCACTGGTCCCACTCGGCATCACTCAAAAAGGGAAAATCAGGGACTCGCGACTCGACTCGCCGAGTCGTTCTTCCGACTCGCTGAGTCACTTGCATGCAGCAACTCTAAACTCGATTCTGCTTGAATCCAGTGTATAAAACTCATAGATCTAGACTCCCTTAACTCGATTAGCACGTAAAGTTTCTATCTTTACGTGCCCATATGCATCCATGAAGCTAAAATGGCTCAAAAAGCATAATAAAGGCTAGATCTAGGGTTTTCATGCAAAGTATCTTCAAAAAGGCAATAGATCCGGGCTCTACAACTCCTAAATGAACAGATCTAAGGATATCTCGACCTATTAGGGCATCCATACAATCATAAGGCTTGAGAAAAGCATCAAACTAGTTCTAGAAGAGTTCTAATGGAGGTTTAAAGCATAAAACGGGAGGAAATCCGAATAATACCTCAATGAACTCTGGTTTGCCCTTGGATCTTTGCTCTACACTTCCTTTCCTTGTTCCTTTCTTCTTCCTCTTCTTCAAGCCTTCAAAATTTCACACAAGAACACTTAGATCACTCAAGGATGGATTAGGGTTTTCTCACAGCTCTCTGAGGGTGAAGGAGGCGAGATTAGGGGCTATAAGGTGGCTTAAATAGTGAGCAACCCGGGGATTTAGGGTTTCTTCCAGGCAGGCAGACTCGCCGAGTCCCGAATATGGACTCGTCGAGTCGCCGGCTAACACGTGCTCGAAATCCTGTCCCTACTCGGCGATTCAGGCTATAAACTCGCCGAGTCCCTCTTGCAAACTTCTAATTAAATACTATGGAATCATCGTACCGGAGACGAGTCGTTACACTGACGAAGACTGGCAAAGGACTGCAGTTCAGAGGCGAGTGAAGTGGCCAGCTTCTTGACAAGAGAGTCAAGCTTCGCTGCATTGGAATCAGCGGCTCCCTGTGAAGACTGCAAAAGAGTATTAGCATCAACAAATCGTTTATCGACTTTTTCAGTCGCAGCAGCATATGCCTTGGTAGAGGTGTCAATGGCCGCAGTGGCAGAGTTGATGGAGGCTTCATGAGCCGTAGTGAATGTATCAACTAGCCCCTGAATGGCAGTATCAGATACATTGGTTCGAAATCCAGCGGTGGTTGTTTTCATAGCTTCTGTGAAAATAGGAGGTGGTACAAGGATAGAGGTGGGTGGTATATGAGTAGTGGAGGTTATGGGGGGAATGGAAATAGAGATAGAGATTAAGGGAGGAGAGTTACCTCGAAGTGACTCTTCTGAGTCTGAACTCTCATCCTTTGATTCACTGGAGGAAGAGGCAAGAATCAGTTTGCACCTGGGCTGAGTTTTCCTCTTCTTTGGTGGAGGTGATTGAGCTGCCTTTGAAGGTTTTCGCTTCTTTGGTGAAGGACCTTTTGCTCCTTTGACAACTTTCTTGTCTTTCCCCTTGTTTTGTTTCTTTCCCCTGGGAGCAGGCCTGTCAGCGTCGTGGATGGATTGAATCATTTCTGGAGTGAGCTCTCTGGGGCCTGAACGAAGAAACTCCTTGTCAGTTTTGATGATGTGTCACACCCCAAAACCAAGAACGGCGGAAACGTTCTGGGGCGGAGGACGTCATGTAAAGTATCACAACACAGTAAATGTAAATAAGCAACAACATCATCCATTGCATTAAATATATAATTTTAATACAAGCGTGTTCTGTACAGTTATAGACACAAAAATAATGTAAATCAAAATAATAAGATGTGTCTTGGATGCGCTTCATCTTCTCAAAAGCTGGCCTCGGTACCTGTCTACTGATGACCTGAGAATACAAGTTATTTTGAAAGAGTTTATCAGCATTAAGCTGGTGAGTTTATAAGTATTTTAGTGTCGGTATTTGTTATCAAAAATGTTTGAACCTGTCTCAAGAATAAGTTTGTAAAATGTAAGCAATTGTTTGTAAGTGTTTGTAAAAGTTTGAATTCCTCAGAAAAACCTATATTTTCTATTAAAGTAGCCTTCTACCAAGGCTTAACTGTTTTGTATGCTCGTTTGTTGTAAAAGTGTGTAATTTCCTAAATGTAACTATCATTTAACAAAATATAGTTTGTACATTAATGTTTAAGTGAAATAATCACTAAATATATGTAATGGGTAAATCATTGTAGTACTGTAGTTTTCTATTATAGGAACTACTGCTATACTAACTACCTTAAACCGGATTTATATTAAGGTATTATGTGATAAATTGCACCATACTATAGACTGGTAACAACGACAACGTATAGTCGAAAATAAGGTATGACGTTTGGCACCCGCAGACCTGCCGGTCCTGCTGTAGCTAGCAGCAAGGTGTAGGATAGTCAATCCAGTATAGATCTATACGCAAACTCACGCTCTTCCTCCAAGAGACTCTGGCTACAACTCGGGTCATGACAATTAAGGCATGACCCCATACAGTGGATCACAATTGTTAACATATTCATGTATATGTAATGTAATGTTACTTGTTCTAGTATCGTTGTATATGTTCTAGTCCTAGTACAGTTGTATATGTACTCTTAGTAATAAGTATTGACTCATGAATGAACTGACTCGTTGATCTAGATATTGTAGTAGTATGATCCTGTGTTACCCCGACGGTAACTTACTAATGATGTACTGATACATATGAATAAAGGAGTACTTTTATGTCTATATATGTACATTTGATATATAATTAATATTTAAACGACCCTCGGAGGGCTACCCGAAATCCCACCAGACCACATCTCAAGCGCGAAAAGGAAATAGGGTGGATGGCCTTCTTAAGCCCTTTAAACATTGCTTATATATCTATACATATATGGGCATGCAATTTATAAGAAGTATAATAAAGTTTAAATAAAAGTATTTGATAAGAGAAGATTTTGTAAAACAGTTTGAAGTAAAACAGTTTGATAACCAGTTTGAACAATGATAAAATCATTGGTTTTCTAGTTATTAATCACATGTGATTGATGCAATAACTATAATTATTTAACTTGTATCCCCCCCATACAGTATTTAAAACATTTAAAAGTATTTCAAAGGTTAATTAAAGGGGTATGAACTCACTTGTGGTGAGTGGATTGGATTGTAGTGTCGGATACCGTGCTAGGTGGAAAACGGAGACTTGTTCACACGCACGAGCCTAGTTATCATATAATGAGCATATATATAACTAATTAGCCAAATAATAACTTAATGAAATAAGTTGGGACACTCTGGAACATGTAAACACTTTGTATAAGTGTTATAGGTCCTAATGGTTGCATCTAAGTTGCTACGGGACAAGACTAAAGGGGTTTAATGCACCAAATGAACTTGAATAAGAGTTTACTACCCAATAAACCCCACACAAGGAGTTTATGGTCGTAAACCCTTAAGTTTACGTCCGTGAACTCTAATCTTGGTGGTTTTGGGTGTTTTAAGGTACTAAATAATTTCTAGAATAAGCCTAGCTTGGTGGTTTAATCCTTTGGGTAGTTTAGGGCATAGATAATACTCCTTTGAGGAGTTTACGGCCAAAAGACCATATCCCTTAGAGTTTACGGCCGTAGACTCTCATGGGATGGTTGTTTTAATTCTTTTAAATCTTTTGCACAAGTAGGATAATTTCTAGGCTTTTGTTTAGGGCTAAGGGGGACTCTAGGCACACTTTGGTGCCCTTACTTTGTGTTTACGGCCCAAGAGCATATCCTTGGCTGTAAACTCCCTTTAAGGGGTGTTCTTGATGTTTAAAAGTCCATAAATTAGCTAGGATTAAATGGGGTTTAATGTCTAAAGACTTAGGAGTAATTAGGACAAATTTTTGGCCCTTGAATTTGGTGTTTACGGTCCAAGAAACTCTTGGGCCGTAAACTCCTAAATCTATGTGCTCTTGGTTGATTTCTAGCCTCAAATGATCATACATAACATCCTAAACTATTTACCTAACAAGGAAATGGGACTAGATGGCCTTTAGGCGTCATTTTGGAGTTTACTCCCCAAGAACGTTCTTGGGCGGTAAACTCCCGGATCTCACATATTTGACATGTAATCTAGGTTATGAAGCATAAAATAAGTATTATAACACAACTAGGGAAGTGTACTCACGATTTGGGATGAAAACCCGAAGATCCGTGAGAGAAAATGGCTTTTCTCTAGTTGGAAATGTGAATAATGAATAATTTAGTTCAAAATTCTATTTATAGTCCTGAAATATTTTTGGCAAAAATATTTTTATTCCGGAATTGGAATATAACATTATGAAGTTTTGAAATACTCAAGTTTCATAAACCCAGGAGCATCCACTCTCCTGATATCTCCTTAAACGTAAACCCTAATGTACACAAACTTATTCGGAAAAGTCTGAAAATCACTGAAACTGGACTGGCTTCTATTGAATAGATATTGTTCGTACAAAATGGAAATTTCGGGTTGTCACATGATGCGACTGTCCTTTGGAACACACGCATACACTGACTCAGGGATTGAGCCAACGAACTGAAATTTGGAGGAATCAGGCACTATGATCTTCGTTGTGTGGAAAATTCCGATCGAGGAGAGTGGAGAATCAGCAACGACAGGGACATGATACTTGTCCATTGCCCACTTTGTGACCAGCGTCCATAATCTAGCATAAGAGATCTCAGAATGGCGAGAAGTAGACGCAAGGCTTTGAATCAGCTGTTGCCATAAAACTGATCCATAGTCGAGATTGACGCTGTGGTACAACCCATAGAGAATTGTCATAAACAGCCGGCTCTCCCCATCAGAACTTGCACTTCGTTCTCATAATCCTTTGAGCAACACAGTGAAGAAGCCATTCCACTGAGGAGGTAGACATGATTTCTTGAACTTGGTAACAGTAGTCAGAATCTCGGTGTAACCCATGTTGTAAAACATGGAGAACAACTGTCCCATAGGAATAGATTCAGGGTTAACCCTAGACTCATCAGGTTCAAACCCTAGAAGCGAACAAAATCGCTTTTTGGAGATGGAGGATTTGGTATCAAGAATGTCGAAGAAAATTCGATTGACAGACTTGTCATAGTGGGCAGTTGAGAAGATCTGCGATAAACACTCCATTGGAACGAGTTCGACCTTGGTTAGTGCTGGAACCAGTGGAGAGTGTTTGAGACACTCCACGATTAGGAACATGAAAGCGTCGTAGACATGTGGGGTGAGATCAATGATCAGGCTTTGTTGAGGTCGGATAGGCAAAATGTGGGAGGTAGCATGAACTGAAGAAGAGTCTGCCATTAAAGAGTGGTTTTGGGGAAGATGATGAACAGTGGGAGAAAGTAATCGTTTCTTGCTCTCTGAATATTTGGTGCAGTAAAGAGGCAAAAGACTTTAGGGTTTACCCTTTATACCGTGGGTAGAAGAGAGAGAAGAATCTGCTCCCAAATCTTCTTGAAAAACGAAGCGTTTGCTGAGGTGATTGACGCTTGACAGTTTAGCAACCCCTATGATAACGCATGAGAGAGAAAAACTCTTCCGTTTTGCACGCCTTCCCATCAAGCGCCGTTTGAAATACTAAAACGTATAGACTTTCAGCTGAGTCAACAACTTATCCTTTTAAAATGGGATGTCTTCATAGATAAAAGTAAGCACGTGTAGCATTAACAACCACATCTCGTTCAGAATATAACATTAAATCCCAGAGCCAAAAAATTAGCTTATAATTAACGAAACCAGATTTTTGGAAAAACAAATAGATTTTCGTGCGTAGAGTGTCAAAGAGAAAGAAATAAAACAACACATGTGTGGGAAATTGTGATGTCTATAAAGACACGAAACAGTGGATCCCGGGCACGAATCTCTTCCTTCAAAGTCAAGAGAGACCTAAAAGTGTTTGTGTGGTTTCCCGTTGAATTACGATCAATCACTAATTAAGAAGTGTTGAAAGGCATCTTTTAATAAGGCTTATTTGGGAGACTTTTGCTTCAGTTCAGAATTCCTGATCTTGACATAATATAGAAATCGACTGAAGTACTTGTGAGACCAATGTGGTCTGTTGAACAAGTAGGTTTGGATTATATTTAAGTGACATGTTGAAAATACTGGGGGTGAAATCTCAAAATAAAATTAAAATTGGATTCTAAGGGAAGAAATGTTATGGTATTTAACAAATTCATAAGAATCACACAAAAAGAAAAATTAGAGATTTCATGGTACAACCACTTGGGTGAATTTGTTAATTCATGAGTGAAAACTAGAGCAAATTTAATTGTTCACCGTCAATGCATATTAGGTATTGAATTGTGGGTTTCACTTAGCACGTAGTGGGACGAAGCTAAGATCATAAACACAGAAATTATGTAACCATAAACCTCAGTGGTAATTTCTGAGAGTCTCAAGGGTTACAGATATGAAGCGAATATGATGGAGAAAAATATTTGAGGTGGTATACAGAAACCAAAGTACCTCTGCTATAAAAAATTAGTGACCAAGCAGAAAACTCTTATCGTATATGAGAAAGAGTAAGGTAGCTCATGATTAGAATAAATGTAGTAGCCTAATTGCGAAGACAAGGTTTGTATATACCAAGTCAGTAAGGCTTTATTCAGAATCAGTTGAGGCTTTGGACAACATGCAGCAGCATGCTTCTAGGGACACTTAGCTATTAAAAAGTGTGAGAATGATACCTGTGCCATCGAGAATCCATAAACGGTGAATACAAACAGAAGTATAGACAAACAACAAAAAAAATATTTTTGGAGTTTTTGATAAGTTGGTAAAGAGAAAAACAACAACAAACCAAACAAAATTTTTTTTTGGAACCAAACCCGAAATAGACCGAACGCTCGGTTCATTTCAGTTCGAGAAAAAAAAAATTAGGAATTAAAAAAAAACTTGAAAACAAGTGTACAAAAGTTCACAACCAAAGAAACTACCTTTTTGAGATAAGCGAAAACAAGTGCAATGGGACCGAACCCGAGCGTTCGGTTCATTTCGGTACCCATGTGAACCCAACCCGAAATAGACCGAACGTTCGGTTCATTTCGCTTCCATCTTTTAGTTTTGAGAAGGTGTTTTTGGTACTGACTCTGATTCCATCATACCTAGTCCTTGTAGAATTTTATTAAAACTTGCTTCAGCCTGTTGATCAGTGGTTCGAACAAAGTGAATCTCTACGTTTCCGTCTTCCACATGATCCTTAATGAAGTGATACCTCAATGCAATATGTTTGGTTTTGGAATGTTGCATTGGGTTATGACAGATCCTAATTGCACTTTCTGAGTCACAATATAGTGGGATCTTTTTCATATTGAGTCCATAATCCCGGAGTTGGCTTTGGATCCAAATCACTTGAGATGTGCAAGAAGCGGCTGCAATGTACTCTGCTTCGGATGTAGACAGAGAAACACATGTTTTTTTCTTAGATTGCCAGCTCACCAACTTCCCGTCAAGGAATTGACAGCCTCCTGTAGTGCTTTTCCTGTCTAAACCACATCCTCCAAGGTCTGCATCTGAGTAGGCTTGAACAAAGAAACCTGCATTTGAGGGATACCAGAGACCGAGAGAGGTGGTTCGCTTCAAATACCGGAGTATATTTTTCACTGCCAGCATGTGTGGTTCACGAGGATTCGCTTGAAACCTGGCACAATAGCACACAGAAAACATTATATCAGGCCTGCTAGCTGTGAGGTACATCAAGGAACCAATCATTTGGCGATATAGCGTTATGTCAACTACCGGTTTTTCCAAAGATGGTGTGAGCTTGATACCGAATGCCATAGGGACTTTGACCTTTGAATCTCCCATCTTGCCGAATTTAGCGAGAAGAGTCTTGGTGTATGCTTCCTGGTTGATAAAGATGCCTTTGGGTCCCTGTCTAATATTTAAACCAAGGAAAAAGTTAATCGGACCCATTGAGCTCATTTCAAATTTTGTCTCCATCAACTTTCTGAATTCAGCTGTTAAGCTAGGATTCGTTGAGCAGAAGATGATATCATCGACATAGATCTGAACTATCATAAGGTGGTTACCTTCCTTTTTACGAAAGAAGGTTGGGTCAACCGAACCTTGTTTGAATTTAGACATATTTGAAAACTTAATTAGTGTTTCATACCATGCCCTAGGTGCTTGATTCAGACCGTAAACTGCCTTATCTAAGATGTAGCAGTGATTTGGATACTTTTCATTCACGAAACCCGGAGGTTGCTCCACGTACACCGTTTCTTCAAGTTCCCCGTTCAGAAAAGCGCACTTCACATCCATTTGGTAGACCTCGAAATTCTTGTGCGCAACATAGGCAAGAAATATTCAAACATATTCCAGCCTTGCTACCAGAGCAAATGTCTCTTCGTAATCAATTCCTTCTTCCTGGCAGTATCCTTTTACCACAAGACGAGCTTTATTTCGAATCACATTACCCTCCTTATCCATTTTGTTTCTGAATACCCATTTGAGACCAACGACTGAGGCATCTTTCGATGTGGCAATTAGACGCCATACCTTACTTATTTCGAACTCATTGAGTTCATCTTGCATTGCCTGAACCCAATCAGAATGATCGAGAGCAATATTGACAGTCTTCGGCTCAATTTTGGACACGAAAGAGTTAAACATGCAGAACTCTACTTTGGAGAGCAAAGCAGCTTGTTTCGCCTTTAGTTGTGAGCGAGTTAGAACTTTCTCTGATGCGTCACCCACTATTTGAGATTCAGGATGATCTCTGGTCCATTTGGTGAGTGGAGGATAACTTGGGTCATCGGATGGATCCAGTTCGGCATTTACCATTTCTTCTAATTCTGATTGAGTATCATCGTCATAGAGCATGTCAGAATTCTCCCCCTCGACAGATGATGAATCATTTGGATTTGACCCAAAAATTCTTTCTTCAACTGGACTTTTAGGTTGATTTGGACCTTCGGGTGCTACCGGACTTTCGGGTGTAGCTGGGCTTTCGGGTGCTACAAGACTTTCGGGTGTAGCTGGGCTTTCGGGTGCTACAGGACTTTCGGGTGTAGTTGGGCTTTCGGGTGCTTCAAAGATTGGATTCTCCCTCTGAATATGTGAGTCCTGTTGTTTTGAAGAGAATTGATTCTCCCCCTCGACCGAAGTACCGCTTTGGGGAGGTTCGTTTCGAACTGGTTCTCCTTCTCCCATTTGTTTGGCTGCATCTTCGATAATTTGCTTAAGGTGATCGATTTTGTTGTCTACTGCCTTGGCTTCCGAAAGAATGGCTTTCTCAGGTTCATCAAATAAGTCTACGAACTGGTCAAATAAATTGGCGATTGAGGCTGTGACTTGACCTGTTTGAGAGAAAATATCTCCAATTGCTTCTTCGGTAGACTTTAGCTTCTTGACGTAATTGTCATCGAACGTCACATAATAGGTTTCTTCGGTTCTTCTGGAACGCTTATTTAAAACCCTGTATGTCTTTGAAGTAAGAGAATATCCCAAAAAGATTCCTTCATCAGCTTTGACATCAAACTTGTTGCGATGTTCTTTGGAGTTGAAGATAAAGCACCTGGAACCGAAGACGTGAAAGAACTTGACATTCGGCTTCCTGTTGTTAATAATCTCATAAGGAGTGAGAGAGAAACGCTTGTTGAGATAAGACCTATCCTAAGTAAAACATGCTGCAGCAATAGCGTCAGCCCATAAATATAAGGGAAGAGAAGCAAAACTTAACATGGTTCGGGCCGCCTCGCATAGGGATCGGTTTTGTCTTTCGACAATTCCGTTCTGTTGAGGTGTATAGGGGGCTAAGAAATTATGACTGGTGCCTTTTTCAGTTAAGAAATCTTCAAATTCTTTGTTCTTGAATTCCAATCCATTGTCGCTCCTGATGTTTCGAACGACTTTCCTCAGTTGCACTTCAACTTGCTTGATAAAAATCTTCAGCTTGGGAGTCACCTCAGATTTGTGCTTTAGAAAGAATACCCAAGTAAAATGTGAAAAGTCATCAACAATGACAAGGATATAGTTGTTACTGCCAATGCTCTCGATTGATGATGGACCACACAAGTCGATGTGAAGCAACTCAAGTGGTTCAACAACTTTGGTGTTTATGATACCTGGGTGACTTTGACGACTCTGTTTACCCATTTCACATGCAACACATAAGTGTTCTCGATGAAACTTAAGAAATGGAAGACCCCGAACATGACCGCCGGTGACAAGCTTGTTGATGTCTTTGAAGTTGAGATGTGAAAGCCTTCGGTGCCACAACCAACTTTCGTCTGAATGAGCTTTGGACAAAAGACATATGGCTGGATTCCCTTTGATTGGTCTGAGATTTAGAGGGAACATTTCACCTTTTCGATCTGACTTGAGAATGACTTTGTTGGTTTTCTTCTCTATAATTTCTGAATCTTCATCGTCGAATGAGACTTTGAGACCGGTACCTCCCACCAGTTGAGATACACTGATGAGATTATGCTGCAACCCTTCTACATACGCCACCTTCCTTATTGTGAAGTCACCATTGGTTATCATCCCATAACCCTTTATTGTTCCATAAGAGTTGTTACCAAACTTGACATTACCACCATTTTGAAGTGACCGAAACTCCCTTAACTCTTCCTTCCTTCCTGTCATGTAACGTGAGCAGCCACTGTCTATGTACCATTCGTCATCAAACTGCTCGTCATTGATAACCTGCAAAAATTAAGCAGATTTAGGAACCCAAAGTTTCTTGGGTCCTCGTGAGCCTTTTACAGAAACAGGAATAGTAAGAGAAACATCAACAAGATATGTTCGTTTTATTAAGGTTGTTTCGTCTTTTCTTTTAATAGTAAACACTTTGATTTTATTAGAATTAGATGCAGGTGTTTTGGATCCAGATTCTAGTGTTTGGACTTTAGCCTACTTTCGGTCTTCCTTAGCTGAGGAAATCTTCCTTTTTCCTTTCAAATCCTTTGACGATCATGAATTTTGTGTAGGACCAGAATTGGGCTTAGAAGAAGATTAAGAACGAGAAGAATTAGAGGAAAAGAAATTAGAATGAGACTCTTTCCTGACTTGAGGTTCGAAATAACCCTTTCGGTTGTGGTCATTTGAGGGACCGAACCTAGACCTTCGGTTGCCATTTGATTATGAACCGAAGCTGGATTTTCGGGCGTTGTAGGTTGGTGGCCCGAAACTGGGTCTTTTATTGTAGAAGCTTAATGGGCTAAAATCTGGTCTTTTCCTGTTTTTGTTTGGCAGACCGAAACTAGCTTTTCGGTTGTTGTTGCTTTCGGGACCGAACCTATCCTTTCGGTTCTGTTCTTCTTGTGGCTTGAAAGTCTTCCTCTGGTTCTTTTGAATCGGATATTCGAAGTTCCTTTGATTCTTGTTTTCTTCTCCTTTTGACTTAGAACTTTTGTCAAAGTGAGTGTAGTGAGGATTTTGGGAGCGCCAAAATTGCTTTCGCTCTGAGAGATTTTTCTTGTATCTCAGGTTTCTCTGCTGCTTTTGATTTTTCACCTGTTTCGGTTGTCTGTGGATATTTGCCTTTTGTTTCAACTTCTTAGCAACAGGTTCACTCTTCATGGAAGAGGTTTCGCTAGTTGGGGTGACTTCTTCCACTGGAATCTCTTTTGTGCCACTGGAACTTGGTACGTCAAAGTTGGTAGGTTTATTCAGAGGTTCGGGCACATATCTACCTTTGGCCTTCCATGATGTTCGCTCCGATAGACCAACTGTTTCGTCTGTGTTGTCTATCGGTGCAGACCAGAAAAACTCATCACAGCCATCTGCATTATCTTCGTTCACTATGGCAGTGAGTTCAGCTGTCTGATGTTCGGTTACTCCTGTGACCTTATACACCTGATTGGGAGTTGTTCTAACCTTCTGAAACACAACGGCCTTTTCTTTAAGGATTGGGGACTTAGTTTTGGACAAACGAGCGAATTCCACATAATTTTCAGAAATCAGGTTTTTGTGGTTTTCAGGTTCGCTCCTGAAGAACTCGGAATAGTCAACTTCGTCCTCTACAAAAATTTCACTCATACCATCGTCCTCATTAAGTTCAGATGCATTTTCAACATCAATTTTATTTTCTGATCTCAAATTGGTACTCAATGAGTCAAATTTTTGTATGGTTTCGGCCCTGAGTTTCAACTTATCATTCTCATCCAAAAGATTTTTAAGCATGTCCTTATGGTCTTTGGACTTTATAAAGGATTCAATTTTGTCCAGACCATACATGTATGTAGGATTGACATCATCGGAAGATACAACACTTTCACAGTTGTATGCTTCGGCATTAATTTCATCCTCCTTAAACTCAAGGAAGGGTAAAATCATGCGATGTATCTTCTGTCCTATTTCACAGTTTAAATGCAGTTAAGTAATGTTAGCATAAAGCCGTTTGGAAATCAAACAAAAAACCTTCCTCTGTTTTAATAATTTGAGATTGTCTCTTTACAAATAAATGTTTTCATCGCTAGACTTAATCAGCTCCAACTCTTTCTGCTCTATCCACATCCTTCGCTCCTCACTCTTGGATGACACCCTGCTTATTTGGTTAGTTAGATTAGAATTCGTGACCCGTGTTTGCGTTAAATAACTATCTAGATTTGAAATTCTTGAATTCAAGTTATTTAATTCCTTTTCATATGTTTTTTGAGGAATTTTAAATGAAATAAAAATAGATTGTACCTTCTTGATCAGTTCATCAAGTTCACTGATCTGCACACTGAGAGGTTTTGCAGTAAAGCATAAGTCCTCTCGCTCCTTGGCCTCTTCATTTCCACCATCAGTGCTGTATCCCCTCATCTGAGATACATCGGTCACCATCAGACATCTTCCATCAGTTTCACCACTTTTTGCAACATAAGCATTTCCATGAGAAGGCTTTCTCACTTCATCGTCTTCTGAGTCAGTCGACCACACTTGCACGCCACCGAACTCATCATCATCTACCGAACCCTGCACCATAAGAGCATTCATAGAGGGATTAGTGGCAGCTTTCTTCCTATTTATCTCTTCCTGTCTCTTCATAAGAATTTCTTCTTCATCTTTCTCTTTGTCTTTCTCTGCCATCTTCTTCAGCACGCAATCTTTTGCGTAGTGATTTTTCCCACCACAGTAAAAGCAACTGACATCAGAGTCAGCTTCACCCTTCGCTTCCTTCTTCGATTCCTCAACCTTTGGCTCCTCTTTCACCTTTTCAGAGCTGTAGCTTCCCTACCAATTACGATTTTTATTGGTAGGGAACTTTTTCTTGATGAACCTTCTGGGATTTGACACCATCATAGCATAGTCTTCGGCTGTCAAATCGTGATCTCGCAGATTTAGATCCTCTTCGTCTTCTGCTGCACTCTTACCTTTGGAATGAAGCGCCAGAGACCCCATATTTGAAACCATGCTTTTCTCTTGCAGCACTGTCTTTTCCTGGGATTTCAGAATCCCCGCCTGTTTCGCCAGCGAGTACGATTTGAACTGCTCGTGTGCTTTAACTGTTTACACAACAGCTCTCCATTTGGATCTTAGGCCATTCAGAAAAGTGACCTTCTGTTCGATGAGCTTCCTTTCAATATCATGTTTGATCTTCTTGCTGAGAAGATGATTGAAGCGATCAAATGTATGCGTAACAACCTCATCAGGCTTCTGCTTGAACTCTCCAAATTTAGATAAAAGTAAAGTCTGAATTGAGTGCTCCAGATCTTCATCTGTGGAATACAGCTCTCGCAGCCGATCCCAGATTTCCTTTGCTGTACTGCAAGAACTCACCAATATAAACGTGTCGGATTGAAGAGCGAATCAAATTAGTCTCAATGCCTTAATATTGCATTGAAACTTCTCCTTTTCGTCCTGAGCAACGTCTTTCACGTCTTTCAACAAATCATTGTACTCCTTTTGAGTTTTAATGATCCTAGATGTTCCTGAATGAGAAAATGGGCCAGATATAATAGCTTCCTGTCACACCCCAAAACCAAGAACGGCGGAAACGTTCTGGGGCAGAGGACGTCATGTATAATATCAACAACAATGTAAAGTAGTAAACAAGCAACAACATCATCCATTGCATTAATAAAATAATTATTATACAATTGTGTTCTGTCAAATTTTGATAAACACTAAGCATAAATCAAAATGAAAGATAAGTCTTGAATAAGCTCCATCTTCCTTTCTCCTTGCATCGATACCTGTCTAGGATGACCTGAGGATACAAGTAATTTTGAAAGCGAGTATCAGCTTTGAAGCCGGTGAGATCATAAGTATTTTAGTGTCTTAATTTGTATGTAAGAATTTGTAAGTGTAAGTATTGTAAGAATTTGTAAGTGTATATGAATTGTAAGTGTTTGAAAAACTCTGGAATCCCTATGATTCCTATTAGTATGAAGGTGTCTTCTACCAAGACCTAATTGTTCTGTGTGTGTCTCTTGTAAGAGTGTATATTTTCCCAAGCCTGACTACTATTTATCAAAAGATAGTTTCTACATTACCGTGCGTCGTATGAAAAATTCACGAAGTGAATGTAATGGGAAAAGAATTTGTACTACGGTGTAGTGTCGAACTACAACCGTACCTATTACCTTAAATCTAGGGTAATACTTCCAAGTACCGTAGTATTTGATATATATATATATATATATATATATATATATATATATATATATATATATATATATATATATATATATATAATAACTACATCAATACTCAATTGCCTTATTTGAGGGATAAGGTATAATGTGATGTCTAGATCCCAGACTATACGCTCCCCTATCAAAGGGATTTTGGGACCTACCCACGACCCCTACATGAATGCAAGCCATGAGCATCCACATTACTAATGATCATGTATACTCGATATAACAATCACAATTGCGGTGTGATTTATCAGTATAGTTAGATCCTGAACTGGTTCCGTGCTATAGCCCCTAGTGACGTCTATTCTATGTATATGTAAGCATACTCATGTAAGTGTGATCATGTAAGTGTACTCATGTAAGTGTGATCATGTAATTGTACTCATGTAAGTGTGATCATGTAATTGTACTCATGTAAGTGTGATCATGTAATTGTACTCATGTAAGTGTGATCATGTAATTGTACTATAATGTTCTAAGTGTGCTAGCTGTAATGTGTGTTCTCTCTATCTAGCAAGTATAGTAATGAAATCATTCTAGTATAGCTGTATATGTTCTCGTCCTAGTATAGTTGTATATGTAATGTAAAGTAATGTTCTAGAAAGTATAGACTCATGAATGAACTGAACCATTGTATGATATCGCGTTCTAGTAATGGTTCTAGTATCTTCCTGAACTACCCATATGGTAGCTTACTAGTAATCTAAGTGATACGTATGGACGTGGATGTATAACCTTGCTACCCAAGGGCATAGGATGAACTGGAAGGACCTTTTATGACTATATATGTACACATGATATATAACTAATCTTTAAACGACTGTTGGACGAATACCCAATGTCCCACCAGACCACATCTCAAGGCGCGAAAAGGAAATAGGGTGGATAGTCTTCCTAAGTCTTTTAAACATTTCTTATATAACTATACATATAGAGGCATGCAATTTATAATATCAAAGCATAAATAAGTTTGGTAAAACATTTGAAATATAAATATTAGTCTAAGGAAAGATCGACTTGATGTCAATCTATAAAACAATTTGAAGGCATAAGTTTGATAAAACAATATAAGTACAAGGAGCATTTGTTTGATAAAACAATATAAGTACAAGGAACATTTGTTTGATAAAACGATATAAGTACAAGGAACATTTGTTTGAAAACACAGTTGTAAATAAGTTTGAAATATGATAAACAGAGTAAGAGGTACAGTGTAATAAGTAGTTTAAAACATATATAAAATGTTTATAAAAATCATTTGAAGGAAACTATTTGGTAAAACGGCTAATGAGTAGCCAAATCCTTTGGATGCTGTATATTAAAAACATGTGATTGATGTAATAAGTAATATAATCCTACTTACTAATCACATGTGATTGACATAATGAGTAGCATGATTCTACTTGTATCCCCCCATAAAACATTTAAAATAGTTTAAAACATTAGTTAAGGGGTATGAACTCACCTGCAGTATGTGACTGGAATTGAACGGACTGTTATCGTACGGAAGGATCGGACAAGTGCTTGGTGTCAAGTGAAGACTTAGACACACACAATGATCCTAATTACATATGAAGACATATGTATATAAATAATTAGAGATTAAATCACTAATTATACAAGTAATAACATTTAAGCGCGAGGACAACACTTTCGGTCAAGTGCTAGGAGGCTAATGGGTTGCAACAAAGGAGTGCAATGCCCCTAATGGAAGTTTAAGGTCAAAAGACCATATTCATTGGAGTTTACGGCCTAGGGGAGTAAGCTCCTGGCCATAAACTCTCAACCAAGTCATGAAATGGAGTTTAGAAGTACTACAACCTTAGAGGGGAATTGTTTCAAGGCTTTACAAGTGTTTGGGCACCACATTGACTCCTTTGGGGAGTTTACGGCCCAAAGACCCTTTTCCCTTGGAGTTTACGGCCGTAAACTCCCTTGGGAGGGTTCTTATTGTTCTTTCAAGTCTCCAACAATTCTAGGAACAAGTCTAGGCTTCAACACTTGGCTTAAGGAAGGTTTAAGGCACTAAATGGAACCATTTTATGGAGTTTACGGCCATAGAACTCTTTGGGCCGTAAACTCCCTCACACATGATGTTCTAAGAATTTTAGCTAGTCCAAAACTCATCTAGGTACTTGCCCTAAAAGTGTCTTGGCCTAAGGAAGTGTCTAGGGTGTCCTTTGACCCCTTTAAAGGAGTTTACGGCCCAAGAAATACTCTTGGCCGTAAACTCTTCAACACTTATGCTTTTCATGAGTTTTCTAGGTCCTAAACCCATTAAGGTGCTTGACTAAAATGAAGACTAAGCCCTAGGAAGAGTTTGAAGGGGTTTTGACCCTTAATCTTGGAGTTTACGGCCTAAGGAGCATCTTGGCCGTAAACTCCCTTACAAAGTTGGTTTCTAATTGTTTTGTTGGCCTAAGACATGAGTTTAAGGCTTCTAGGTTCTTGTTCTAAGGCTAAAGGATCACTAGGCACTCAATTGTGCCCTTTACTTGGAGTTTACGGCCCAAGAGGTGGTTCCTTGGCCGTAAAATCCTCAAAATAAGTGGTTTCGATTTGTTTCTAGCCTCTAATTTTCATACTTAAGGTCCTTAGCTAGATGCCTAACACGGAAATGGGACTAGGTGGCCTTTAGGCTTGATTTTGGAGTTTACTCCCCAAGAATGTTCTTGGGCGGTAAACTCCCGGATCTTGTACTTTGGACATGTAAATAATGTTATTAAGCATATAACAAGTATTAAAACACATCTATGAAAGTAGACTCACAATCTGGGATGAAAACCCGAAGATCCGTGAGAGAGTATTTGGCTTTTCTCTAATTCGAATTCAAATAATGAACCAATTTGGTTCAGAATTCTATTTATAGTCCAGAGAATTTTGGCAGAAAATATTTCTATTCTCGGAATGGATTCTCATAATCTAGGGTAATGGAATTACAGTGTTGCACAAAATCCTAGTGCAACCACTCTCCTAATAACTCCTTAGGTGTAAAACCCTAAAACTGCCAAACTTATTCCATAAATTTGAATTTTTACTGAAACTGCTCTACTTCTATTGGATTGATATGGTTTGATTTGAATGGAAAATTTCGGGTTGTCACATCATCCCCCTGTTAAAGGGAATTTCGTCCCGAAATTAGAATTTAGGCAAGGAAGTATGCACGAATGATCGAGTCGTGAGGAGGAAACTTCCGAATCGATTGGTTCTAGCGCACTTAAGTGAAATTGGGCTCTCGGTTGGTATCCCAAAGAACCTTTACTAACTGGCGACGACGTTGCTTCGTCCGCTTGACCTCTCGGTCGAGGGTCACTACGGTTCTAGTACGAAGGCGAGGATATCGACGAGTGGACTTGTAAGAGTCCTAACGGAAAGGTATGGTTTCATGATCGAGATGCGAAGAGTAGAAGTACGTTACTGAGTTCGCGGAGTAGGTCTAGTTTGTGCGAGGCATAGGACAGATTCCGATAAGAATCTCGGAGGTCCTAACTATATTGGATTTAGCTTTTCCACGCTTTACGAAGCGTATTAAGCCGTTCCCCAAGTGAGTTATCCTAAAGAACTTGGTCACTCACTTGGAATCTCAAAGGTTCTTTTTCTCGCGTAACTTCCCAGTCAAAGGCCACCCCTCGCTGGGTCAAAGTCGTACGAGTTTCTGCAACTTGCGAGGAGTTCTGAATGAACTAAGGCGGTAGGTCGGTAAAACCTAAAATTTGGCGAAAACTGTCGGTGTCTCTGGTGTTGATAAATGCTCAATGGTTTTTGACAAATTGAAAGAGTACTCAAAATTTCCCACATTACTAACAGTGTGTCCTAGAAATTTGACTCTTCAATTTCCAAATTTCGTACCTTGAGAACTTTGCTAAAAGTTCCTCTGTAGGAAATGTATTCATGGGTTTTCTTCTTACTACAAGGGTAGATAAGTAAGTCATCATATGGAGAAATGACGAATCAATCCAAGTAAGAAAGACGTAACCTTATTCATTTAGCTCATGAAAACAATGGGCGTATTGGTCCTATCCGAAAGGTATCACTACGGACTCGAGGTGTCCGCATCGAATTCGGAAGATAGTCTCCCAGACATCCTTCCCTAACACATCGAACTGGTGATATTCGGATCTCAGGTCCATTCCTGGAAGTAGTTTCTTTCCTTACGTGTGATCAATCATTCTGTCTATGTGAGGCAGAGATAACGATTTCTATGAAAATCTTGACGGAATCCTCGATATCCGAGGCACATACGTTGCAATCCGTCGATCTCCGCGAGAATATGACCGGGGTTCTCTAGGGTGAGAAGCCTAGTCTTCTAATTCTCTTTCTGTGTAGTTCGTCAAGCGGTTTGTACTGTTCTGGTATCTCCGAGGGTGTTTAAACTATAGGGAGATCTGTTTACGGGAGTCGTACTGGGTTCTAAGTTTGTTCACATGACGATGTGATTACTCGTATACTTAGGAAGTTTCTCCGTCCTGAAGTCCATTTTAGAGTTCATACATGGTTTCATAATCACAACTTCGGGTATACGAGTCGTATATAATCAAGATTGAAAAAGTAGTCGAATAACTGATTCTTCTTTAAGCTCGCCTCCCACCGGGGAAACAATAAGTTAAAGTGGAATCATCAATTCTAAACCTGTAGAACCTTGATTATATAACACTCTTATGTATACTTTCCTCAGCGATAGATCATCCGCATGAATTCCTGGATTGAACTTGACGTACTGCACGAGTGGTACTTCAGGGATTTCTTCGGAAAGAAAATAACCAAGAGGTACTCCTGGAATGAGTACTTCGAGGATTTCTTCGGAAAGAAAAATCTCTAAAAGGTACTCCTAAAATGAGTACTTCCGCGTTCTGATATGACGGCTTCGCTGGAAAAGTGATCTAGAATAAAGAGATGTACTCATGAAGCTGTTTTCGTGAGGATCAAATTTAATTGAGTCATATGAAAATGTCGGGATCATACTGAAATTTAAAGACATTAGATTTGAACATAAGACGTTTACAGACAAGAGGCAACCGTGCAACCATGAACAGAGTTACAGTAGTTTAGATTTACCACAAGACTATTGCTGCGAATAAGATATACTACAAAAGACAAGTATACGCAGCACGAGACTCCCTATACAGACAGGATCTCGCAAAAGGTGAGACTCTAGTTCCACTAGTTCTAGATAGTTTTTAAGTCTGTTACAACGAAACGCCTTAAATACATTAACGTGGTTCCTGAGCAGGCTCTCCTGTAGCTGTGATCCTGAGAATCTTCCCATCTGCGCCAGAATTCTGCGTTATCGGGCAATCTTTCTTGAAGTTCCCTGTCTCACCACATTGGTGGCATGTCTGGCTAGTACTAGCTTTGGTGACGGAATTACGGTGCTTAGCTAGTGTTATGTGGACACGAGTGCCCTCCTCGTTACTCCACTTTGAAAATTGCTTCTTAAATCGTTCTGCGCTATAACTCGTCTTGCGCGCAGGGTTAGTCTCGATGAAAGGGACTTGAGTGATGGGTCGTTTCCGTGCTCCACAGTCACGAGCATGATGCCCTATGTTTAGGCAATTGCAACATTGCATCTCATGGCAAGCCCCATGATGATGGAAACTACACTTATCACACTTCGGGAGTTTTCCCTCATATGGCCTGCGCGGTACGGTAATGGCAGGGGTTTCCACTTGCTGCTGTTGTACAACCAGCTTTTGGGATCTCTTGCGTTCTTTCCGGGCTTGACGCTTTCGTTTCTTGTTCTCTGCTTTTCGGCTTTGCGAGCCTGTGACTGTTACTGTTTGGTGACTTCCTGGATGGATATCATGATTGGGAACTTCATTCCCATTAGCAGCATCGACTGTGCCGATAGCGCTACGGTGCGCAATGACCGCGGTTACGGCAGCCACTACGGCAGCTGTAAATGCCGTTTGAAAGGTGGCGGCGTCCATTGGAAAAGTAGAGGTCTCGTTGCTTGGCTGGTCGTTTCCGGATGACAACATGATCCTGTAACACGTAAGATAAGGATTTTATGAGCGATTCTGGTTGACCCTGATGTACTTAGATTGTTCATGAAAAGAGTAAGAGTATGTTCTCGAAAGTTTGACCTACATCACTATGATGCAGTCCTGGTTAAAGAATGAAAGTATGTTCGCGAAGGTTTGACCTACATCCCTATGATGCAGTCCTAGTATGGAATGGAAGTATGTTCGTAGAATGGTCTCAAGATGTTTGTCGTTCGAGCTGAGGTATAGTGGGTTAGTGAATAACAAGATCCAACCACGGAAAGAGACTTGGAAATGCCTCTGGAGATAAATCACCATAGTCCAATGACTTGACTAAAGTATGATTCAGATAGACTCCAATGAAAGTAAGATAAAAGTACTTGAATGAAGAATGACACAAAAGTTAGCCGGCTGTCAATACCTTTGATATTCACGATGTAAAGATTCAGGAAAATGACCTTGTAAAGGTCTTACATCATATCCACAGAAGATAGTTCCTGACAGCATAAAGACCTAACTAAAGTACTTACGGTAAAGATAATTTCATAGAGAATACCACATCGGGCATAGACAGAAAAACACGATTTCTTTTTATAAGGGAAATAAAGTAAAGCGTCTACTACGGGCAACAGTCATCCCTCTGGTGAACTCTTAGTTCAACCAATTGACGTTCCATGTCAAGTAGGTGTCTTTCGCACACCATCTGGCGTACTCGGAGCTCTATGACTTCGGCTCGTGATTCAGCCAGTGCTTGCAACAGGGTTTCATGGTTTCTCACTGGTCTCTCGTGAGTATCTTCTGGATGAATGGTGTCACACCCCAAAACCGAGAACGGCGGAAACGTTCTGCGGCGGAGGACGTCATGTATAATATCAACAACAATGTAAAGTAGTAAACAAGCAACAACATCATCCATCGCATTAATAAAATAATTATTATACAATTGTATTCTGTCAAATTTTGATAAATACTAAAGCATAAATCAAAATGAAAGATAAGTCTTGAATAAGCTCCACCTTCCTTTCTCCTTGCATCGGTACCTGTCTATGATGACCTGAGGATACAAGTAATTTTGAAAGCGAGTATCAGCTATAAAGCTGGTGAGATCATAAGTATTAATGTGTCTTAATTTGTGAAACTTATAATTTTTAAGACTTGACATTGTTTTGAAAGAAAGCTCATAAAAGTATGAAAATGTTTGTAGATCAGCTGTAAATGTTTGAAAACCCTAGAATCCCTATGATTCCTATTAGTAACAAAAGGAGTCTTCTAACAAGACTTAACTGTGCTCTTTGTAGTCTTCTACCAAGACCTAATTGTGTTACTATTATTATCATTATAAGAAATTTGATCCTTTGTTACAAGGATACCTAAATATAATTTTACCTCATTAGTTATGTGAATGAGTCACAAATATAGGTAATAATATAACTAACTTGAATCATACCCTTTGGTACTGTAAACGTTAACTTTAAGCCATCCGTAGACGTACTCTTTACCTCTGTTGCTAACAGCTGGGTATAGGAATAGTTAATCCCTTAATCGTGCACCTGAAAAGGTACCAACCGTTTGACATCCATAGATGTACTTTTACCTATGTAGCTAACAGAGATTCTAGGAATGGTCAATCCCCCAACTCGTATCCTCTGGTACTAGGATAATAATCCATTCTATCTCGTCGATTGTGTGATCTTATCACAAGGAAAAGGTAAGAACACGGATTTAATAACGGAGTCGATACATAAAAAATGTAATAGGACTCCTACTGATATATCTATGCACAAGTACTCCTATAAGTATAATAATGTAAATATTATAGTAGAGTACGGTAAGGTTCTACGTGTGCTAGTTGTAATGTGTGTTCTCTCTATCTAGCAAGTATAGTAATGTAAACGTTCTAGTATAGATGTATATGTTCTCGTCCTAGTATAGTTGTACATGTATAGTAATGTTTTAGAAAGTATTGGCTCATGAATGAACTGACTCATTGTATGATATCGCATTCTAGTAATGGTTCTGGTATCTTCCTGAACTACCCATATGGTAGCTTACTAGTAATCTAAGTGGTATGTATGGACGTGGATGTATACCCTTGTTACCCAAGGGCATAGGATGAACTGGAAGGACCTTTTATGACTTTATATGTACACATGATATATAACTAATATTTAAACGACCTTCGGACGAGTATCCAATATCCTACCAGACCACATCTCAAGGCGCGAAAAGGAAATAGGGTGGATAGCCTTCCTAAGTCTTTTAAACATTTCTTATATAACTATACATATAGAGGCATGCAATTTATAATATAAAAGCATAAATAAGTTTGGTAAAACATTTGAAACATAAATATTAGTTTAAGGAAAGATCGACTTGATGTCAATCTATAAAACAATTTGAAGGCATAAGTTTGATAAAACAATATAAGTATAAGGAACATTTGTTTGAAACACAGTTGTAAATAAATTTGAAATATGATAAACAGAGTAAGAGGTACAGTGTAATAAGGAGTTTAAAACATATAAAATGTTTATAAAAATCATTTGAAGGAAACTGTTTAGTAAAACGGCTAGTGAGTAGCCAAATCTTTTGAATGTTGTATATTAATCACATGTGATTGATGTAATAAGTAATATACTCCTACTTACTAATCACATGCGATTGACATAATAAGTAGCATGATTCTACTTGTATCCCCCCCATAAAGCATTTAAAAGTAGTTTAAAACATTATTTAAGGGGTATGAACTCACATGAAAACTTGAAGATAGCGAGATGGAAAACCGGGCAGAGTTTCGTCTCGGGAAACGGATTTTTCTCGGGATTCTCGGGAATCTCGGGAGTAAAATCGACCCTCGGGACTTGAGCAAAAAGGCCAGAGCTTCGGGTTTGAACGGGCACGGAAAACGAGGCAAGACGGAAGAGAAAAGAGGAGAATTGAGCAAATAATTCGGAAAGCCTCGCATCCTATTTATAGGAAGCGCGTACGCGTACGTCATGCATGACCGAAGCCTCGACTGCCTCGGCTTCGGATTGGATGGGTTGCTGGGTACGCGGGTCGGATGGGACGGCGGGTCGGACGGGACAGCGGGTCGGACGGGTCGGAGCTTCGGACGGGTCGGACGGGTCGGATTCCTCGGATATGGCGACGTGGACGATCCGAAGCCCTTGATCTCAGTACGCGGGGTGTACGAAGGTACGCAGGGCGTACTTCGGTCCTATCCGATGACTCCCCTTCGGATAATACCGGGAGTTTATAATTAAATTTATATTTATTTTAATTAAACTTCTAAAATTCATATCTCCCTCATACGAACTCCGTTTTTGACGTTCTTTATATCCACGCGAAGGTGAGACCAAGATCTACAACTTTCGTTTAGAATCCGATGGCAAATTCCGAAATTATTTTTATTATTTATTTAATAAAATGACGCGATTAAGGAATTTCTTCAAAAATTTATAACTTTCACATCCGAAGTCAGATTTGGACGTTCTTTTTACGTACGATCATAGATTGAGGTTGTCTATAACTTTTATTTAGATACTTAAGGCTAAAAACTATTGCATCGAAATTTCGCGTTTTTCGTTTAATCGCTGATGCCGGTTTTGCCGAGAATCTTCGGTTGGTCATAACTTCTTCGTTATAACTCGGATTTTAGGGTTCTTTATATGCTTGGAAACCTTGATACGATTCCTACTACTTTATTTAACCCAAATAAGATTTTAGGAAAGTTACATTTTGACCTAAATTTGATTGGTTTTACATTACATTGTCTCGAAATATCGGGTTGTCACATCATCCCCCCGTTAGAAGGAATTTCGTCCCGAAATTAGAATTTAAGAAAGGAAGTATGCACGAATGATCGAGTCGTGAGGAGGAAACTTCCTAATCGATTGGTTCTAGTGCATCTAATTGATAACGGGTTCTCGGTTGGCATTCCAACGAACCTTCGCTAACTGGCGATGGCGTTTCTTCGTCCTCTTGACCTCTCGGTCGAGGGTCACTACGGTTCTAATACGAAGTCGAGGATCTCGAAGAGTGGACTTGCAATAGTCCTAACGGAAAGGTATGGTTTCACGATCGAGATGCGAAGAGTAGAAAGTACGCTACTGAGTTCGCGGAGTAGGTCTTGTTTGTGTGAGGCACAGGACCGATTCTGATAAGAATCTCGGAGGTCCTGTCTAACTTGGATTTAGCTTTCCACGCTTTATGAAGCGTATTAAGCCATTCCCAAAGTGAGTTATTCTAAAGAACTTCGTCACTCACTTGGAATCTCAAAGGTTCCTTTTCTTACGTAACTTCCCAGTCAAAGGCCACCCCTTGCTGGGTCAAAGTCGTACGAGTTTCTGTAGCTTGCGAGGAGTTCTGAATGAACTAAGGCGGTAGGTCGGTAAGACCTAGAATTTGGAGAAAACTGTCGGCGTCTCTGGTGTCGGTGAATGCTCAATGGTTTTGGCAAATTGAAAGAGTACTCTAAATTTCCCACATTACCAACAGTGTGTCATAGAAATTTGACTCTTCAATTTCCAAATCTCGTGCCTAGGGAACTTTGCTAAAAGTTCCTCTGTAGGAAATGTTTTCATGGGTTTTCTTCTTACTACAAGGGTAGATAAGTAAATCATTTAATGGAGAAATGACGAATCGATCCAAGTAAGAAAGACGTAACCCTATTCATTTAGCTCGTGAAAACTATGGGCGTATTGGTCCTATCTGAAAGGTATCACTACGAACTCGAAGTGTCCGCATCGAGTTCAGGAGATAGTCTTCCGGACATCCTCCCCTAACACTCGAACTGGTGATATTCGGATTCCAGATCCATTCCTGGAAGTAGTTTCTTTCCTTGCGTTTGCTCAACCATTTTGTCTATGCGAGGCAGAGATAACGATTTCTATGAAAATCTTGACGGAGTCCTCGATATCCGAGGCACATACGTTGCAATCCGTCGATCTCCGCGAGAATATGACCGGGGTTCTCTAGGGTGAGAAGCCTAGTCTTCTAATTCTCTTTCTGTGTAGTTCGTCAAGCGGTTTGTACTGTTCTGGTATCTCCGAGGGTGTTTAAACTATAGGGAGATCTGTTTACGGGAGTCGTACTGGGTTCTAAGTTTGTTCACATGACGATGTGATTACTCGTATACTTAGGAAGTTTCTCCGTCCTGAAGTCCATTTTAGAGTTCATACATGGTTTCATAATCACAACTTCGGGTATACGAGTCGTATATAATCAAGATTGAAAAAGTAGTCGAATAACTGATTCTTCTTTAAGCTCGCCTCCCACCGGGGAAACAATAAGTTAAAGTGGAATCATCAATTCTAAACCTGTAGAACCTTGATTATATAACACTCTTATGTATACTTTCCTCAGTGATAGATCATCCGCATGAATTCCTGGATTGAACTTGACGTACTGCACGAGTGGTACTTCAGGGATTTCTTCGGAAAGAAAATAACCAAGAGGTACTCCTGGAATGAGTACTTCGAGGATTTCTTCGGAAAGAAAAATCTCTAAAAGGTACTCCTAAAATGAGTACTTCAGCGTTCTGATATGACGGCTTCGCTGGAAAAGTGATCTAGAATAAAGAGATGTACTCATGAAGCTGTTTTCGTGAGGATCAAATTTAATTGAGTCATATGAAAATGTCGGGATCATACTGAAATTTAAAGACATTAGATTTGAACATAAGACGTTTACAGACAAGAGGCAACCGTGCAACCATGAACAGAGTTACAGTAGTTTAGATTTACCACAAGACTATTGCTGCGAATAAGATATACTACAAAAGACAAGTATACGCAGCACGGGAATTCCTATACAGACAGGATCTCGCAAAAAGGTAAGACTCTAGTTGCACTAGTTCTAGATAGTTTATAAGTCTGTTACAACGAAACGCCTTAAATACATTAACGTGGTTCCTGAGCAGGCTCTCCTGCAGCTGTGATCCTGAGAATCTTCCCATCTGCGCCAGAATTCTGCGTTATCGGGCAATCTCTCTTGAAGTGCCCTGTCTCACCACATTGGTGGCATGACTGGCTAGTACTAGCCTTGGTGACGTGATTTCGGTGTTTAGCCAGTGTTATGTGAACACGAGTGCCTTCTTCATTACTCCACCTTGGAAATTGTTTTCTAAAGCGCTCTGCCGGAGTTGCCACTGGTGGTGGTGGCATGGCAAGTCTTTGGGCTCTCTTGCGCTCCCTTAGGGCTTTACGATATCGTCTCTTCCTTTCGGTCCTTAGGCTTCGCAAGTCCGTGACTATTGCCATTTGTTGGTTTCCCGGTTTTATACTATCATCGGAACTCTCGACTCCTTTTTCAGTCTTGTTTGTGTTGCCTGAGTTGATGTGTGTAAGGAAAGTTGTCACCGCAGCTGCTACTGCAGCTTGTAATGTAGCGGCGTCGATAGTAAAAGTAGAGGTCTCGTTGCTTGGTTGGTTGTTTCCGGATGACGACATGATTCTGTAATACGAAAGATAAGGTTTTGTGAGCGATTCTGGTTGACCCTGATGTACTTAGATTGTTCACGCAAAGAGTAAGAGTATTTTCTCGAAAGTTTGACCTACATCCCTATGATGCAGTCCTGGTACGGAATGGGAGTATGTTCGTAGAATGGTCTCAAGACGTTTGTCGTTCGAGCTGAGGTATCGTGGGTTGGTGAATAACAAGATCCAACCACTGAAAGAGACTTGGAAGTGTCTCTTGGAATAAATCACCATAGTCCAATGACTTGACTAAAGTATGATTCAGATAGACCCTAATGAAAGTAAGATAAAAGTACTTGGATGAAGAATGACACAGAAATTAGCCGGCTGTCAATATCTTTGATATTCGCGATGTAAAGATTCGGGAAAATGACCTTGTAAAGGTCTTACATCATATCCACAGAAGATAGTTCCTGACAGCATAAAGACCTAACTAAAGTACTTACGGTACAAGATAATTTCATAGAAAATACCACATCGGGCATAGACAGAAAAACACGATTTTTTCTTATAAGGGAAATAAAATTAAGCGTCTACTACTGACGACGGTCATCCTTCTGGTGAACTCTTAGTTCAACCAATTGACGTTCCATGTCAAGTAGGTGTCTTTCAAACACCATCTAGCATACTCGAAGTTCTATGACTTCGGCTCGTGATTCAGCCAGTGCTTGCAACAGGGTTTCATGGTTTCTCTCTGACCTCTCATGAGTATATGCTAGATGATTGGTGTGGAGGGCATGCATTCCAGCATAGGCGACTACTTCTGTAATCTGACGTAAGGCTGTCCTGCCTTGAATCTCATTTCGGGCCTCTCTGCGGACCAAGATTGACAAGGCTCTATCTGCTGAGCCCCCATTGCTCAAGTCGTAAAAGCTTCGGTCGCCATCAAATAGCATAAACTTATATTGTCCTTGGCTCCGTGTTTCCAAGCATTCCACACACTCAGGGTCGGGCCATGAAAAGTCGGACGAGGGTTAGGAATTGGAAAGGAGCTGCTTGGGGTAGGTTCTCAACCTCTGGTTTGGGGTTAGTATCATACGAAAGGTCTTCTTCATGGTGATCATCCAAGGGGATAGGATGATCATTCTCTGGTTCTTCTCCAAACCAACCAGCTATGACTTCATTCGGAAGATACTGGTTGTCAAGGGGATGGAGTCCAGCTATGATTTCTATGCGAGAATTTAGGGTAAGAGGATAATTATTAGACGAACTATCTAGATAATTATTTAGAAAACCTTCATTAGTTACATCGCCATTTGTGAAGTGCATACCAGCTATGTGTAATCTAAACATGATAGACCTTCGAATAAGTGACCTTCGTTCCAAATTCACACAGAATAGGGGTAAGGCAAAATTTTCACAAATTCTAAGTCTATAACATCCTAATTACATATAGCCTCAGTGTATCCACTTAGCAACTATCAACTTAATAATGAAGATCTCGTTTTAATTCTCAAGTATAAAGTACTTATAGTAACACCAAATACTCCTATAGTATTTTAATTTTAATGTTATGTTCTATTGTTCTCATTATGGTAGGGTTGGTAAGATTTTAGCATTGTTGCAACCACACACTTAAACTTAGGCACACGCTAGTCAACCCTCGGATAATATAGGCGATCAGGCTATATCTTCCCAGTTTTGACCATATGTCTCTAAGCTCACTTGTATTGTCCAACAATCGTAATTCTTTTGTACTGTCCTAGTGACACTGATTTTAGTATGAATGCAGCACGTATACTTATTTAAATATTTTACTATTTAAAGTATAAACTCTTGGTCAGAGTATTTTTAATCCCTTATGTATTTATAGTTAGTATATCTTTTATGGGTTGATATACTTAATTCACTATAAACAATGCTCTGATACCAATCTGTCACACCCCAAAACCAAGAACGGCGGAAACGTTCTGGGGCGGAGGACGTCATGTATAATATCAACAACAATGTAAAGTAGTAAACAAGCAACAACATCATCCATTGAATTAATAAAATAATTATTATACAATTGTATTCTGTCAAATTTTGATAAATACTAAAGCATAAATCAAAATGAAAGATAAGTCTTGAATAAGCTCAACCTTCCTTTCTCCTTGCATCGGTACCTGTCTATGATGACCTGAGGATACAAGTAATTTTGAAAGCGAGTATCAGCTATAAAGCTGGTGAGATCATAAGTATTAATGTGTCTTAATTTGTGAAACTTATAATTTTTAAGACTTGACATTGTTTTGAAAGAAAGCTCATAAAAGTATGAAAATGTTTGTAGATCAGCTGTAAATGTTTGAAAACCCTAGAATCACTATGATTCATATTAGTAACAAAAGGAGTCTTCTACCAAGACTTAACTATGCTCTTTGTAGTCTTCTACCAAGACCTAATTGTGTTACTATTATTATCATTATAAGAAATTTGATCCTTTGTTACAAGGATACCTAAATATAATTTTACCTCATTAGTTATGTGAATGAGTCATAAATATAGGTAATAATATAACTAACTTGAATCATACCCTTTGGTACTGTAAACGTTAACTTTAAGCCATCCGTAGACGTACTCTTTACCTCTGTTGCTAACAGCTGGGTATAGGAATAGTTAATCCCTTAATCGTGCACCTGAAAAGGTACCAACCGTTTGACATCCGTAGATGTACTTTTACCTCTGTAGCTAACAGAGATTCTAGGAATGGTCAATCCCCCAACTCGTATCCTCTGGTACTAGGATAATAATCCATTCTGTCTCGTCGATTATGTGATCTTATCACAAGGAAAAGGTAAGAACACGGATTTAATATCGGAGTCGATACATAAAAAATGTAATAGGACTCCTACTGATATATCTATGCACAAGTACTCCTATAAGTATAATAATGTAAATATTATAGTAGAGTACGGTAAGGTTCTACGTGTGCTAGCTGTAATGTGTGTTCTCTCTATCTAGCAAGTATAGTAATGTAAACGTTCTAGTAAAGATGTATATGTTCTCGTCCTAGTATAGTTGTACATGTATAGTAATGTTTTAGAAAGTATTGACTCATGAATGAACTGACTCATTGTATGATATCGCATTCTAGTAATGGTTCTGGTATCTTCCTGAACTACCCATATGGTAGCTTACTAGTAATCTAAGTGGTATGTATGGACGTGGATGTATACCCTTGTTACCCAAGGGCATAGGATGAACTGGAAGGACCTTTTATGACTTTATATGTACACATGATATATAACTAATATTTAAACGACCTTCGGACGAGTATCCAATATCCCACCAGACCACATCTCAAGGCGCGAAAAGGAAATAGGGTGGATAGCCTTCCTAAGTCTTTTAAGCATTTCTTATATAACTATACATATAGAGGCATGCAATTTATAATATAAAAGCATAAATAAGTTTGGTAAAACATTTGAAACATAAATATTAGTTTAAGGAAAGATCGACTTGATGTCAATCTATAAAACAATTTGAAGGCATAAGTTTGATAAAACAATATAAGTATAAGGAACATTTGTTTGAAACACAGTTCTAAATAAGTTTGAAATATGATAAACAGAGTAAGAGGTACAGTGTAATAAGGAGTTTAAAACATATAAAATGTTTATAAAAATCATTTGAAGGAAACTGTTTAGTAAAACGGCTAGTGAGTAGCCAAATCTTTTGAATGTTGTATATTAATCACATGTGATTGATATAATAAGTAATATACTCCTACTTACTAATCACATGCGATTGACATAATAAGTAGCATGATTCTACTTGTATCCCCCCCATAAAGCATTTAAAAGTAGTTTAAAACATTATTTAAGGGGTATGAACTCACATGAAAACTTGAAGATAGCGAGATGGAAAACCGGGCAGAGTTTCGTCTCGGGAAACGGATTTTTCTCGGGATTCTCGGGAATCTCGGGAGTAAAATCGACCCTCGGGACTTGAGCAAAAAGGCCAGAGCTTCAGGTTTGAACGGGCACGGAAAACGAGGCAAGACGCAAGAGAAAAGAGGAGAATTGAACAAATAATTCGGAAAGCCTCGCATCCTATTTATAGGAAGGCTGAACCGCCTCGGTACGCGGGGCGTACGCTCGTACGCAGCGCGTACGCGTACGTCATGCATGACCGAAGCCTCGACTGCCTCGGCTTCGGATGGGACGGGTTGCTGGGTACGCGGGTCGGATGGGACGGCGGGTCGGACGGGACAGCGGGTCGGACGGGTCGGAGCTTCGGACGGGTCGGATTCCTCGGATATGGCGACGTGGACGATCCGAAGCCCTTGATCTCAGTACGCGGGGCGTACGAAGGTACGCAGGGCGTACTTCGGTCCTATCCGATGACTCCCCTTCGGATAATACCGGGAGTTTATAATTAAATTTATATTTATTTTAATTAAACTTCTAAAATTCATATCTCCCTCATACGAACTCCGTTTTTGACGTTCTTTATATCCACGCGAAGGTGAGACCAAGATCTACAACTTTCGTTTAGAATCCGATGGCAAATTCGGAAATTATTTTTATTATTTATTTAATAAAATGACGCGATTAAGGAATTTCTTCAAAAATTTATAACTTTCACATCCGAAGTCAGATTTGGACGTTCTTTTTATGTACGATCATAGATTGAGGTTGTCTATAACTTTCATTTAGATACTTAAGGCTAAAAACTATTGCATCGAAATTTCGCGTTTTTCGATTAATCGCTGATGTCGGTTTTGCCGAGAATCTTCGGTTGGTCATAACTTCTTTGTTATAACTCGGATTTTAGGGTTCTTTATATGCTTGGAAACCTTGATACGATTCCTACTACTTTATTTAACCCAAATAAGATTTTAGGAAAGTTACATTTTGACCTAAATTTGATTGGTTTTACATTACATTGTCTCGAAATATCGGGTTGTCACAAATGGTGTGGAGGGTATGAATTCTAGCATAGGCGACTACTTCCGTAATCTAACGTAAGGCTGTCCTGCCTTGAATCTCATTTTGGGTCCTTTTGCGGACCAAGATTGGCAAGTCTCTGTCTGCTGAGCCCCTATTGCTCAAGTCGTAAAAGCTTCGGTCACCATCAAATAGCATAAACTGATCTTGTCCTTGGCTCCCTGTTTCCAAGCATTCCACTCACTCAGGGTCGGGCCATGAAAAGCCGGAAGAGGGTTAGGAATTGGAAAGGAGCTTCTTGGGGTAGGTTCTCAACCTCTAGTTCGGAGTTAGCATCATACGAAAGGTCTTCTTCATGGTGATCATCCAAGGGAATAGGATGATCATTCTCTGGTTCTTCTCCAAACCAACCAGCTATGACTTCATTCGGAAGATACTGGTTGTCAAGGGGATGGAGTCCAGCTATGATTTCTATGCAAGAATTTAGGGTAAGCGGATAATTATTAGACGAACTATCTAGATAATTATTTAGAAAACCTTCATTAGTTACATCGCTATTTGTGAAGTGCATACCAGCTATGTGTAATCTAAACAGGATAGACCTTCGAATAAGTGACCTTAACTTCTTATTCACACATAATAGGGGTAAGGCAAAATTATCACAGATTCTGAGTCTATACATCCTAATTACATGTAGCCTCAGTGTATCCACTTAGCAACTATCAACTTAGTAGTGAAGATCCCGTTTTAATTCTCAAGTATAAAGTACTTATAGTAACACCAAAATACACCTATAGTATTTTAAATTTATTGTAATATTCTAATGTTCTCATTGTGGTAGGGTTGGTAAGATTTTAGCATTGTTGCAACCACATACTTAAACTTAGGCACATGCTAGTCAACCCTCGGATAATATAGGCGATCAGGCTATATCTTCCCAGTTTTGACCATATGTCTCTAATTCCACTTGTGTTGCCCAACAATCGTAATTCTTTTGTACTGTCCTAATGACACTGATTTTAGTATGAATGCAACACGTATACTTACTTAAATATTTTACTATTTAAAGTATAAACTCTTGGTCAGAGTATTTTAAATCCCTTATGTATTTATAGTTAGTATATCTTTTATGGGTTGATATACTTAATTCACTATAAACAATGCTCTGATACCAATCTGTCACACCCCAAAACCAAGAACGGCGGAAACGTTCTGGGGCGGAGGACGTCAAGTATAATATCAACAACAATGTAAAGTAGTAAAAAAGCAACAACATCATCCATTGCATTAATAAAATAATTATTATACAATTGTGTTCTGTCAAATTTTGATAAACACTAAGCATAAATCAAAATGAAAGATAAGTCTTGAATAAGCTCCATCTTCCTTTCTGCTTGCATCGGTACCTGTCTATGATGACCTGAGGATACAAGTAATTTTGAAAGCGAGTATCAGCTTTAAAGCCGGTGAGATCATAAGCATTTTAGTGTCTTAATTTGTATGTAAGAATTTGTAAGTGTAAGTATTGTAAGAATTTGTAAGTGTATATGAATTGTAAGTGTTTGAAAAACCCTGGAATCCCTATGATTCCTATTAGTATGAAGGTGTCTTCTACCAAGACCTAATTGTTTTGTGTGTGTCTCTTGTAAGAGTGTATATTTTCCCAAGCCTGACTACTATTTATCAAAAGATAGTTTCTACATTACCGTGCGTCGTATGAAAAATTCACGAAGTGAATGTAATGGGAAAAGAATTTGTACTATGGTGTAGTGTCGAACTACAACCGTACCTATTACCTTAAATCTAGGGTAATACTTCCAAGTACCGTAGTATTTGATATATATATATATATATATATATATATATATATATATATATATATATATATATATATATATATATATATATAAATAACTACATCGATACTCAATTGCCTTATTTGAGGGATAAGGTATAATGTGATATCTAGATCCCAGACTGTACGCTCCCCTATCAAATGGATTTTGGGACCTACCCACGACCCCTGCATGAATGCAAGCCGTCAGCATCCACATTACTAATGATCATGTATACTCGATATAACAATCACAATTGTGGTGTGATTTATCAGTATAGTTAGATCCTGAACTGGTTCCGTGCTATAGCCCCTAGTGACGTCTATTCTATGTATATGTAAGCGTACTCATGTAAGTGTGATCATGTAATTGTACTCATGTAAGTGTGATCATGTAATTGTATTCATGTAAGTGTGATCATCTAATAGTACTCATGTAAGTGTGATCATGTAATTGTACTCATGTAAGTGTGATCATGTAATTGTACTATAATGTTCTAAGTGTGCTAGCTGTAATGTGTGTTCTCTCTATCTAGCAAGTATAGTAATGAAATCATTCTAGTATAGCTGTATATGTTCTCGTCCTAGTATAGTTGTATATGTAATGTACAGTAATGTTCTAGAAAGTATAGACTCATGAATGAACTGACTCATTGTATGATATCGCGTTCTAGTATCTTCCTGAACTACCCATATGGTAGCTTACTAGTAATCTAAGTGATACGTATGGACGTGGATGTATACCCTTGCTACCCAAGGGCATAGGATGAACTGGAAGGACCTTTTATGACTTTATATGTACACATGATATATAACTAATCTTTAAACGACTTTCGGACGAATACCCAATGTCCCACCAGACCACATCTCAAGGCGCGAAAAGGAAATAGGGTGGATAGTCTTCCTAAGTCTTTTAAACATTTCTTATATAACTATACATATAGAGGCATGCAATTTATAATATCAAAGCATAAATAAGTTTGGTAAAACATTTGAAATATAAATATTAGTCTAAGGAAAGATCGACTTGATGTCAATCTATAAAACAATTTGAAGGCATAAGTTTGATAAAACAATATGAGTACAAGGAACATTTGTTTGATAAAACAATATAAGTACAAGGAACATTTGTTTGATAAAACGATATAAGAACAAGGAACATTTGTTTGAAAACACAGTTGTTAATAAGTTTGAAATATGATAAACAGAGTAAGAGGTACAGTGTAATAAGTAGTTTAAAACATATATAAAATGTTTATAAAAATCATTTGAAGGAAACTGTTTGGTAAAACGGCTAATGAGTAGCCAAATCCTTTGGATGCTGTATATTAATCACATGTGATTGATGTAATAAGTAATATAATCCTACTTACTAATCACATGTGATTGACATAATGAGTAGCATGATTCTACTTGTATCCCCCCCATAAAACATTTAAAATAGTTTAAAACATTAGTTAACGGGTATGAACTCACCTGCAATATGTGACTGGAATTGAACAGACTGTTATCGTACGGAAGGATCGGACAAGTGCTTGGTGTCAAGTGAAGACTTAGACACACACAATGATCCTAATTACAAATGAAGACATATGTATATAAATAATTAGAGATTAAATCACTAATTATACAAGTAATAACATTTAAGCGCGAGGACAACACTTTCGGTCAAGTGCTAGGAGGCTAATGGGTTGCAACAAAGGAGTGCAATGCCCCTAATGGAAGTTTAAGGTCAAAAGACCATATTCATTGGAGTTTACGACCTAGGGGAGTAAGCTCCTGGCCGTAAACTCTCAAACAAGTCATGAAATGGAGTTTAGAAGTACTACAACCTTAAAGGGGAATTGTTTCAAGGCTTTACAAGTGTTTGGGCACCACATTGACTCCTTTGGGGAGTTTACGGTCCAAAGACCCTTTTCCCTTGGAGTTTACGGCCGTAAACTCCCTTGGGAGGGTTCTTATTGTTCTTTCAAGTCTCCAACAATTCTAGGAACAAGTCTAGGCTTCAACACTTTGCTTAAGGAAGGTTTAAGGTACTAAATGGAACCATTTTATGGTGTTTACGTCCGTAGAACTCTTTGGGCCGTAAAGTCCCTCACACATGAGGTTCTAAGAATTTTAGCTAGTCCAAAACTCATCTAGGTACTTGCCCTAAAAGTCTCTTGGCCTAAGGAAGTGTCTAGGGTGTCCTTTGACCCCTTTAAAGGAGTTTACGGCCCAAGAAATACTCTTGGCCGTAAACTCTTTAACACTTATGCTTTTCATGAGTTTTCTAGGTCCTAAACCCATTAAGGTGCTTGCCTAAAATGAAGACTAAGCCCTAGGAAGAGTTTGAAGGGGTTTTGACCCTTAATCTTGGAGTTTACGGCCTAAGGAGCATCTTGGCCGTAAACTCCCTTCCAAAGTTGGTTTCTAATTGTTTTGTTGGTCTAAGACATGAGTTTAAGGCTTCTAGGTTCTTGTTCTAAGGCTAAAGGATCACTAGGCACTCAATTGTGCCCTTTACTTGGAGTTTACGACCCAAGAGGTGGTTCCTTGGCCGTAAACTCCTCAAACTAAGTGGTTTTGATTTGTTTCTAGCCTCTAATTTTCACACTTCCCATATCAGATACCCATTATCTTCATATCTAATGACGTAGTCTTCAGAGTGGTGCGTCCGCACTTCGTAATCTTAAGTGTAGAGAATTGGAATCTTGGTTGTAGATCCTGTACTGTTTGAGATGTTAATAGGATTAGATTGAGAATCGTCCATGCTTGATCGTTTAACCTGTTATAAGATCAGACTTTGTAATACGTAATATTAGGGCAAGATTAATAATCAATGAGATACGTCAATTATGAAGTGACGGCTCAGTAAATATCAATGAATGTGGAATAAACCCTAATAACTTTTTTCACAGAAGAGATGTGTATGAATTACATAGTCTCCGGCTCTGATACCAATTGAATAGTTAAGAAAATCTTTGATCGTTTAGATGTGTAAACAGGTTAATCGCATAAATGTTAAATAGAAATATCAAGCACAACAATGAATCAAAATATGTCGAATGATTCAATAGATTCAAGCCTCAGTAGAGCTCGACAAAGAACTTCCGTTGTAGAGGCTATTAGGGTTACAAACGATAAAGATAATATCTATGAAATAATCGACTTTAAATCTTACGTACTAAGATGCATGCAAGCATCTATAAATACTAAACCCTAGAAATAACTCACGGATGGACAGACCCAATCCGGATACAAAAATGGACTAAAGAACGAGCCCAAGACGCAACACCCATCGGACCCTACACATATATAGTCATAAAAGTTCTTCCGTATTCATACGTACTAGTTACATCATTAGTAAGTTACCATCGAGGTAGCACATGATAATACTTATTCTATTGCTAGATCAATGAGATGTTCAATGAGTCAGTTCATTCATGAGTCAGTACTTATTACTATGAGAACATATACATTACATTACTATGAGAACGTACACAACTATACTAGAAAATGAACATATACAACAATACTAGAAAGAGAACATATACAACGATACTAGAACGAGTAACAATACATTACATATACATGAATACGTTAACAAAATTGTGATCCATTGTATTAGAGCATGCCTTCAATATCATGGCCCGAGTTGTAGCCAGAGTCTCTTGGAGGGAGAGCGTGAGTTTGCGTATAGATCTATACTGGATTGACTATCCTACACCTTGCTGCTAGCTACAGCCGGACCTACAGGTCTGCGGGTACCAAACGTCATACCTTTTTACGACCTACATTGTCGTGTTACCTAGTTGATAGTATAGTACAATTAATCACATGATATCTTAATATAAATCCGGTTTAAGGTATTTAGTACAGCAGTAGTTCCTATAATACAACACTACAGTACTACATTAATTTACCCTTTACATATATTTAGTTATCATTTCACTTAAAAAATAATGTACAAACTATATTTTGTGAATGATAGTTACAATTGGGTAAATTACACACTGTTACAATAAACGAACATACAAAATAGTTACGCCTTGGTAGAAGGCTACTTTTAATAGAAAATATAGGTTTTTTTGAGAGATTCAAACTTTTAAAAACACTCACAAACATTCACATACTTTTATCACCAATGTTTACAAACTCATACTTAAAACCACGTTCAATCGTTTTGATACAAACACCGACACTAAAATACTTGTGAACCCACCAGCTTAATGCTGATACTCGCTTTCAAAATAACTTGTATTCTCAGGTCGTCAGTAGACAGGTACCGAGGCCAACTTTTGAGAAGATGGAGCACATTCAAGACTCATCTTATTATTTTGATTTACATTTTGGTGTCTATAACTGTACAGAACACGCTTGTATTAAAATTATATATTTAATACAATGGATGATGTTGTTTGCTTATTTACTATTAAACTGTGTTGTGATACTTTACATGATGTCCTCGGCCCCAAAACGTTTCCGCCGTTCTCGGTTTTGGGGTGTGACACCTAGGGTGAATGATACTAATGTCTCTAATTCATATGTAGATTCATCCTTAGTTGAAGACAGGAAGGAAGCTGGAGAAAGTGTTTTTCATAATAATTTTGATTTGCAAACTGATTTTGTGAAAGTTGTTTCCAATTTAAACAATACTGTTACTATTTCTGTTTCTACTACTTTGAAAACTGATGTTGTAGTTTCTGATAATTCTTGTTTAAACTAATAATTTCGTTGTTTCTGATAAATGTGTTGGTGTATTTGAGAAACCTAATTGTAATGAACCTGTCACTAACAAATACATGCCACCTAAGTCGGCCAAACGAACTGAGCATTGCTTGTGTGCCTATGAAAACAATAGAACGATCGGTACAAGCTTCTACATGAAGTAACATACTTGTTTCCATTGTGGAACTCCTAGACATATCGTAAGAAATTGTCCAAACCGTGCATATGTTCCATCCTATGCAGAAGGTAGGCGGAATAAGTCACAAGGAAGATCTCTTAAGAGAAAATCCTCTAGATCTCATTCAATTTATGGTGATTGGAACATTAATAAAGACAGAAATTGGGGTGATAAACTTAAAAAGGAAAAATAGTTTTGAACTAAAATTCAAAAGACACTTTGACGAAATCGAAATTGGTTGAGCCAAGACTGGTATCGCCAAAGTCATCGTCTGGATCTTCATCTAATCATAGACGGATACCCAAGCGATCAAAAACAATGAAAAATACTTCAAAATCACATCTTAATGTTTCTAAACCTAAATTCAAATGGGTGCCTAAAATCTCATATGTCCAATCATCTTAAAGTCCATTAAATGAATCTAGTAATCTATCTGACATGAAAGGTGAAATATTTAATTTTGTTAATAGAAAAAGTAAACCCAATGTTTCTATGGACTGGTTCCAAAATTTAACTAATATCGCACATCGTGCTGGAACATATATGGTGGAATATCGTCAGACCTTGGTATGTTGATAGTGGTTGCTCCAGGTGCATGACAGGAGACATTTCCCAACTGCAAGACATTAAAATTTTTAATGGGGGTTTTGTTTCCTTTGTGGGAGGAGAAGGTGGAAAGATCACATAAAAGGGTATTGTGACTAATGTCTGTACTCAGCTTTGAAAGTGTGAATTATGCTCCTGAGTTGAAGTATAGTCTGCTGAGTGTATCTCAGATTTGTGATAAAGGCTATTCAACTCATTTTATGAACAAGGAATGTCTCATTCTGAAGCCCGAAATCATAATTCCAGAATATTGGATTTTGGTGAGGTCAAAAAGAAATGGAAATGCTTACATCATTGACATGAACCATAACATTCTCGAGCAAGTTACATGTCTTTTCTCCAAGGTTTCCGAACACAATGCTATGCGCTGGCATCGTCGACTCGGTCACACAAATGCCAAGAACCTCAATTATCTTACGAAAACATATATTCTACGTGGTTTTCCAATCAAGGACTTCATTTCTTTTGAAAAGTGTGTGATGTGATCAAGGAAACCATCATCGGAATCCCTATAACCGAAAACTTGTCAACTCAATCAACACTGTTCTTCAGTTACTACATATAGATTTGTTTGCTCTATTCAATTTTCTCAACATTAACAAGGATTCATACTACTTGGTTGTCATTGATGATTACTCACGGTTTACCTGGGTTTTCTTCTTATCCAACAAGAGTGAGACTGATGACCTGATCAAGCAATTTATTGTGCTAATCGAGAATCAAACCAACAAATGGGTGAAGGTAATTCGATGTGACAATGGCACGGAGTTCAAAAATGCTATTTTGGATCATTTTTGTGCCGAAAAAGGTATTTTGCGTGAGTAGAGTGCTACTGGGACACCTCAATAAAATGTTGTTGCAGAACGGAGAAATCATACTTTGATGGATGCAGCAAGGACGATGTTTTGTTTATCCAAGTTATCAATCTTCTTTTGGGCTGAAGCTATCAACATTGTATGTTATGTCCAGAACCGAGTTTTGATCAACAAATCATAGATGAAGACCCCGTACAAAATTCTATATGGTCACAAGCCAACGGTTGCTCATTTTCAAAATTTTTGATGTCCTTTGCACCCTCTTTCACCTAGAGTCCAACCCTAAGTTCAACTCAAAAGCTGATGACTACTACTTTGTGGGACATGCTGCAGACACTACCTATCGAGTGTACAACGAGTCCACCAAGAAGATTGTGGAATTATTCGACGTGAGTTGGCTGGAAGAGAACGAGATAAATGCTTGATTTGGACCTGATTGGTTGTTTGATTATGCATCATTGTTTAAATCCTTTAATGTGTTTTTTGATAACGTTTCAGGTTCCAGCTCCGGTACAAGTGTTGTTGTTGAAGATGATGAGGAAGATGTTGTATACAGAGCACCCTTGGTGACTCCTGTGTCTCTTCAAGTGGATGAAGCTGCTCCAAGTACTTCCCCTTCTTCACCTAGTCAAAGGACCAGTTCTGATGCTGAATCCGCTCTCTCCTTTCCCCTAAAGAAAGAGACATCATGACAGGGGATAACTCTGCTGCTGCACAATAGTTCATAGAGCATATCTCTCCTGAACCTATCTCAAATGAATATGTAGCAAGTATCTCTTATGATCAAAGACAGTCATAAGGAGGTGATTCGACAGCGGGTAGATTTAACAACATCACAAATCTTCCAGTCACAATGAATGATATCAGCCATCCTATCCCAACCAGGGTTCAACACGATTACCATATTCAGAATATTATTGGTCCAATGGAAAGAGGAGTTCAGTGTCACACCCCAAAACCATGAACGGCGGAAACGTTCTAGGGCGGAGGACGTCATTTACAGTGTCACAACAATGAATAATAGTAAACAAGCAACAACATCATCCATTGCATTAATAATACAATTTCAGACATGTGTGTTCTGCCAAGTTATACAGACACCAAAATATACATATCAAAATAAAATACGAGTCTTGAACGAACTCCATCTTCCGAAAACCTGACACCTGTACCTGTCTATTGGTGACATGAGAATACAAGTTATTTTCACTACTAGAAAAAAGGCCTTTTACGATGCTCATTGCGCATCGTAAAACGCTCAGACGACGGGCAAATGCGCGTCAAGGAAGGCCCTGTCATAACGAGAGACGACGCACATTTACGATGCGCATTTATGACACGTAATGCGTATCATTAAAACCGCTGTCAAGAAAGGCCATGTCATAAATGAAGATGACACACATTTTTGCGTATCGTAATTTTTATTTTTTTTAAAAAAAAAAATTATTTATAGGTTTAATAATTTTCAAATTAAATTTGCATTCCATGTCTCATAATAGAAAATAAAATAACATATCCAAAAAATACAATCCATTGCACAAAAGTTAATGTCATACAAAATACAAAATAAAATACATGATAAATAAGAAAATATAATTCATTGTACTAAAATGTCAAATACAAATAATCATCGCTAACTATATAACCTAATACTACATTGCTATTAAGGGACATCATCATGACTAACTGAAGGTCTTGGAACAATGTTCTCATCATCAACTCTTACACCAACCTTGCTTTAGTATATAACTTTCACACAACACCTGGATGAGTACGTTTCGAACATGAGATAAAAGCAACTTTCTCCCATATTGTTGAGTGACTTCACAGCTTGATACCTTAGTTGATCAAGAAACAAACCTAAGTTCCTACTTGCTTCAATTGATAAATCACTAACATGAAGTATGGGATCCCTACAACACAAGTAACCATGAAAAAGTAACCATAACTTATTTTCATCAATTGATAAACCTGACCCGATATTAAATTCAAGCATCTTCTCTAACCTTATTTATAGCAAGCAATGATTCCTGTCAAAATAAATATTTTATTTCAGCATTTTATGTGTCTGAATGAAAAACTGATACTATGGGAAATGACCATTCTGACCTTTGTTAGGGTTGTCACTTTTCTAGGTGGGGACGCCCTTGAAATACTCCTGTCACCATCCAATAGCAAATATCGATACCCTTTCATATGATAAGAATTCTCACCACCCCATCCCTTTGCAAGCTTCTCCTCAACTTTAAGAATCTTTCTAGACACCTGCCAGATAGATAAATAAACAAATAAAAATAAGAATCAGTGCTTAATGGACAAGGGTAAAATAGGAAACTAGCATTTTCAAGATGTTGTTGCTTCAACATGGATATCCCTTCTTCCCCATTAATAATAATAATAATAATAATAATAATAATAATAATAATAATAATAATAATAATTATAATAATAATAATAATAATAATAATAATAGCTACAACCTCATTTGGAATCCTCGCTCGAGATATGACTTTATCGCTTACACATAGGTCCATTTTCTTGGAACGCCATATTGTTACTTACTGAATGGTCGACTATAGGAATTAACAACTGCAAGACCTTTGCGACATTAAACTTGATATTCAGCACTCTGAAGAAAACAAATAAATTAAATAGAAAATAGAAAATAAAAAGAGGAGAATAAAAAGACATTAAAAAAATGTAACTAATTAAATAATTACCTGTCTTTGGATAAGGTAATAAGTGTTGGAAGAAGTTTAGAAAAAATAATTTCTGAGCCCATAACTGGGGCAAGTAGAGAAATTGCATGAACAGTCATCCGATATAAATAATGTGAATTATTAATCACCTCCAACACCTACCACAAATAAAAAAAATACACCCAAATTAAAACATAATAAATCCAAGACTAATTCACACTTTTGGTCCCCAAGTATATCTTGTTTTTACAATTTTGGTCCTTTTTTGAGGTTCTTGTAATATATTGTCATTATATGTTTAGTTTGAGACCAAAATTGCAAGAGAAAACTTTTTGGAACCAAAATCGAAAAAAAAATCAGTTAACTCTAGGACAAAAATGTAATTTACTTTATGCACTGAACAAATAATAACCTGTGGGACAAGAATATGCCTGCATTGTTGCCACCTCTTCCATCCAGACTCTATTATTACTCAGGGACAAAAATGTAATTTACTTTATGCATAATTCCATGAAATTTAAACATGCTTCCCTAATGAAATTGACATGATATTCAAACATAGTGGTATAGGAAGACCTTAAAAGAGATATATCTTAATGGATTCTTGAGTTGCTTAATGTGTGATGAAAACAGGTTTATAACTTAAACGAAGAGATCCAGAAGCATCAGAAAAAGAGATGAGATCTTCAAGGTATTATGGTTTCAGTTTCTAGACCCACTGACACAACTGCATAAAGTAAGTGCAGAGTCAGCTTGAGACACATCCTCTTGTGACAATGACATATGATATAATACATATATATATATATATATATATATATATATATATATATATAATGAACATGTTTCTTTTCTAAATATTATCATCCCAGTGGTTCAAGTTGTCAGCTTCAGGGGCACCTTTACTTTTGGCAAACTGCTTCAAATCATCCATATCTACAAGATACAGAGTAATAGGTATCATAAACCATTTTCAATAGAATTTTAGTGAAAAGAACATCAGCAATATAAACGTGGAATCAGATATGAAAATGAATGGTAACAAAAACATTCATTAGAAGTGACAAGAAACTACAATTAGTAAGATATACTTGGGTATATTACCCTGAACTGCAGCATTCTAGGAAACACTCCTGAGTTTTTCCAGAAGCTCTTCTGCTTTACTAACAGTAGCCAACTTGGAGCATCCAAAGTAAACACTCATGGCCCATTTTCAGCAGTTGCATTTTCATGACCCTTTTTTCAAATAAGCACAATAAAATAAAGACAATTGGGACAATGGTGTTGCATAATAGAAGCACCCAACAACTGTGGTAGCAATCACTTGAGTCTGGAGCAAAAACAAAAGGGTAGGAAGGAAAATATAAATATTAGAGTAAAAGGGAAGTATGAGCAAACAATATAAATGAACTGATAGTTCTTGAAAGTTCAGACTACACATGCTTCAATTAAGAAGAGTCTAAATAACTTTTGCATCACGCATCAACTTTGCTTACTACAAATGGAAGTAAAGACATTGGACCCCCATATGCTAAAGCCCCTAAAGCTTCTGCAGGGCTGCAGGCCGCATCCTTGTAGGTACATGTACTTTCCCAAGCACCTCAGCATGTCGTCTGAGCATTCCTAAAACAAAAGCAAGTATCTTTTCAGTCACCAAAATTACCTTTTTGCCCTTAGTAATTGTTACAATATCCTAGAAAGATGATGATGAATGTATATGAGGTCCTTGAGCATTAAATTTGTTTCCAACAACTCAATTAGTTAACTCCGAGATTAATCAACCAATCCAATATGAGATTCCTAATCTTGAAAGCTGATTTTGCTTAAAACAACTTAACAAATGATCACTTTATGAGTTTAATTATTTAGTTCGACATCAGATTCATAACCTAGACATTGCTTTCGTATGGATTAACATGAGAATCTAAATTAATTGAAAGAAAATTAAACAAAACCTACAGTCAATTGAGAGGCCCTGTAAAATGGTTTGGTCTAGGTATAGTAGCTAGTGATAAGGGTTGTGTATGAAAAACAATTTTGTAGTAGTTTGTGGTTGTACTTGAGATTATGGCCGTAAACTCCTTACGGTCGTAAACTGCTCACGGTCATAAGGACTATAAATAGGGTGTTGTGTCAGATGTTTTAGGTTGTTGATGCCTTTCATATTTTCCAGTTCCACCAAGTTGTATCCGACGTTTTAAGGCTATAAAGCGTATGCAAACTTGGTTTGTTATTTCTTTGCTTATTATTTCACATTGTGTGGTTGTTATTTGCTTTTGATCATTGGTAGATCTGATTTTGGCCTTTACAATTGGTATCAGAGCAAATAACAACCACACAATGTGAAATAATAAGCAAATAAATAACACTGGTAGAAGTCACACATGTTTTGAGCATATTGTCAAACACTCAATGACTAAATCAACCGGGACATTTAGAAAACCTAATTATAAATGGTTGCCCAAACCTGCTCCCAATACATCATTTGTGTCCTCAGAAAATTCTAAATGTGTTAAATTTGAAATGGCATCGGGATCACCTTGGAAGGTCATGACCTGGGTACCCAAATCTAATTAAACCCGCACATTTTGCAGGGACAGTTGCGGGGAAATGTCGTCAGACCTTGGTTCGTTGAAAGCGGCTGTTCCCGGCATATGACGGGAGATATCACCCAACTGCACAACATTCAATCATTTAATAGGGGGTATATCTCTTTTGCGGGTGGAGATGGTGGTAAAATCACTCAAAGAGGAACCGTATCAAATGGAGTTTTAAGTTTCGAAAACGTGAATTTTGCTCCCGAGTTGAAACATAGTCTGTTAAGCGTTTCTCATATCTATGACAAGGGCTATTCTACGCATTTCACTGACAAGGAATGCATGATTTTAAAGCCAGGATTTGTTATCCCAGAAGAATGGATTCTCGTAAAATAAAAAAGGGATGGGAACGCCTATATCATTGACATGAATAGCAATCTTCCAGAACAAGTTACGTGTCTTTTCTCCAAGATCTCCGAGCAAACTGCCATGCTGTGGCACCGAAGATTACGTCATGCTAACGCCAAGAACCTAAATCATCTTGCGAAGAATGAGATGGTCCGTGGGCTGCCCGTCAAGGACTTCATTACGTTTGAGAAATGTGTGTCGTGTGCTCAAGGAATGCATCATCGAAAGCCGCACTTGCCAAAACAGGTCAATTCAATTAGCCAGGTTCTTCAATTACTTCATATAGATTTGTTTGGTCCAGTAAATGTTCTAAGCATAAACAAAAGCTCTTACTGTCTGGTTGTGATTGATGACTTTTATCGATTTACGTGGGTCTTCTTTCTATCCAACAAAGCTGGCGTTTCTAAATTGATCAAGAAGTACATAGTACTAGTTGAAAACCAGACCAACAATCGGGTGAAGGCGCTTCGTACCGATAACGGGACAAAGTTTAAGAATTCTGTACTCGATCATTTCTGCGCGGAAAAGGGCATATTGCGTCAATTTAGTTCAGCTCATACACCTCAACAAAATGGTGTTGCTGAAAGGCGGAACAGAACGCTAAAAGACGCTGCAAGAACGCTGATGTGAGACTCAAAGCTGCTAGTTTTCTTCTGGGCTGAGGCAATAAACACTGCCTGTTATGTTTAGAATCGAGTGCTTATCAGCAAAGCTCAGATGAAAACTCCGTATGAAATCTACTATGGACACAAGCCATCAGTCAGTCATTTCCATGTATTTGGCTGTCCTTGCACCCTCCTTCACTTAGATGCCAACCCGAAGTTTAATGCCAAGGCCGATGACTGTTATTTTGTAGGGTATGCTGCTCGCACTGGCTATAGAGTCTACAATAAGAAAACCAAACAGATTGTGGAATCTTATGACGTGCGTTGGTTGGAAGAAAATGAGACAGATGCTAGAGTGGGTCCGAATTGGTTGTTTGATTGCATGTCACTGTTCAAATCCCTAAACATGTATTCAAGTGATATATCTAGAACTGATTTGCACTGGAAGAGTATCTCTGAAGATGAAGACGAAGAAGTTGTGTACAAGCCTGTATCTAAATCCTCTGCTTCATCGAAAGGAAAATCTAAAGCTTCACTTGAGGGAGAGTCCTCTGGCTCGCATAATGGAGGATCTTCTGTTGCATCTGAGGGGCAGCCTTCTGCTGCATCTGTGGGGGAGGCTTCTGCTGCACCTGAGGGGGAGTCTTCTGCAACATCTTCAGGAGAGTTCTCTGCTACTCTTAAAGGGAGGCCATTCTTGGAACATGATAGTCCTCAGTCAGTCCATACTGATTCTTCTGATGGTGAAACGACACCTCACATATCTACAGAGAAAGAGTTCATTCCAAATGATGCTTCCGCTGTCTCTTCAACCTTTATGGAAGTACTCTTTCCTGATCATATTGTAGATGAGTATATCGCAGAACCATCTGGTGCCGCTCAACCAGCAAATGAAGGAGGTCTCAACATTCACACTCTACCTGTTTCTCTCAATGACATCAGCCAAGAAATACCTTCTAGGGTTCAACGGGATCATCCGATTGAAAACGTCGTTGGCCAGCTAGATGATGGTGTTAAAACTAGAAGTCAGAGTGGAGACGTGAACACATGTCTGTACTCTTGCTTTATTTCTCAAATTGAGCCCAAGAATGTAGAAATGGATCTAAACGACCCTAGCTGGGTAGATGCAATGCATGAAGAATTGCACCAATTTGAAAAACTCCGTGTTTGTAAGTTAGTTGAGTTACCGAAGAGCAAGAAGTTTCTTGACACACGATGGGTCTATCGCAACAAACAGGATGATTCAGGGGTTATTGTGCGAAACAAAGCTCGATTGGTAGTTCGTGGGTTTCGACAAGTCGAGGGTCTTGACTACACTAAAATTTATGCTCCAGTGGCTCGCCTGGAAGCTATTCGTATCATCCTAGCGTATGCTTCTTATATGAACTTTACCGTCTTTCAAATGGATGTCAAGATTGCCTTCTTGTATGGCAAGGTGAAGGTAGAAATCTACGTTGATCAACCCCCAGGGTTTGTTGACTCAAAGTATCCTAATCATGTCTACAAGCTGGACAAGGCTTTATATGGGCTACATCAGGCTCCTAGAGCATGGTATGCGACTCTAACAAAGCATTTGCTCGAACATGGTTACTCTCGCGACACTATCGATCAAACCTTGTTCATAAAGCACGTCGACAAGGGTCAAATTCTCGTACAGATATATGTCGATGACATCATCTTTGGATCAACCAGTCAACAACTTTGCAAGGAGTTCGAAGGTGTAATGAAGAAACGATTCGAAATGATTTCTTTGGGAGAAATGACCATGTTTTTGGGGCTTCAGGTTAAACAGAATTCAACCGGAATCCTGCTACATCAAGCCAAGTATGTGGAGGATAGCCTTCGTCAACACCGATGGCTGAACGACCTCTTCTGACTCCAGATCCTGCAGGCGAGTTCGTAGATCAAACTCTATATCGATCGATGATCAGATCGCTAATGTATCTTACTGTAAGTCGACCCGACATCATGTTTGCAGTTTGTCAATACACACGATATCAGGCTAGTCCTAAACTTTCTCATCTTATTGCTGTCAAAATAATTTTTCGGTATATCAAAGGAAGCCCTAAATTGGGTCTTGGTATCCGAAGAATTCTGAATTTGATCTTTACGTTTTTACTGACAGTAATTATGGAGGATGTGAGCTTGACAGGAAATCAATCTCAGGAGGATGTCAGTACCTAGGTGACAGATTAGTTTCATGGCAATGCAAGAAGCAGCACACTATATCGACTTCAACAGCAGAGGCGAAATATGTTGCTGCATCAGCTTGCTGCTCTCAAGTTATCTAGATCCAACATCAGCTGTTGGAGTACAGTTTGAATTACTTTGAAACCGCTATCTACTGTGATAATGAAGCGGCAATTCAAATTGCTAAAAACCCAGTCCAACACTCTAAAAGCAAGCACATCGACATTAAAATTCACTTTATCAGAGACTGTTATGAACGATCTTTAATCCGGCTAGAACAGGTCCACAGTGATAATAACGTGGCAGACTTGTTCACAAAGCCTTTTAACAAAGCTCGCTTCGATGTGCTTGTGGGATTTATGAAAATGATACGTTTTGAGGATTAAGTTTTTTTTTTTTTATTTTTGGATTAAGTCTTTTATTTTTTTTTCTCTTAATTTATTTTATTTTATTTTTTACTTTTTATTTATTTTCATTTTGGTTTCTTGTTTTAGGATAGTTTAGATTTGCGCATTTTTAATTTTCTTTAATCTTTTATTTCGTATTCTCACCCATGCACAAATTTAGGGGGAGAAATATAATTATCCGCAAACAACAAAATATCAGAAAAAAAATATTGTCATTTCTGTTCAGAAAATTAAAAAGTTATTGTTGACTGCTTCGGTTGTAGGTATTGTGATGGGAAATGAAATTAACAAGTGATAAAGGGCAACCTGAATCGGCGTAACGTATTTAAGTTGAATCGTCTATGCTCTATAATCGATGTGGTGGTAGGCACAAAAGATTTTAAATGGACTTGACTAGGAAAGTTGAACCTAATGAATTTAAGGACTTGACAAACTTTGACCCAGTTAGATCCGTTTAAGCTGATGTTACGACGCTCAGATAGGTTAAGCAAGGAGATATACATGAGAATCTACCCATCACATTAGTTGAACCCGTACTTGGAACTATGGCTTAACTTTTCCTCGATGTGCGGATTTTGTCCTTAATTCTGGTTGGATTGGGCGACTGGTAAATTTCGATAAATTAGGTCTGTAGAATACCATTTTCTTTCTTTCCGTCTGTTAGCCATATGTTGTCTCCTTTGCGCGACTTCTAATCCGACCTAGTACACAACATATGCAACTCTATTTCTCTGCAGGCTATATATATATATATATATATATATATATATATATATATATATATACATATATATATATGTGTGTGTGTGTGTGTGTGTGTGTGTGAAATAGTTCTTTTCTGTTAGCCATATGCTGTATCCTTTGCGCGACTTCTAATCCGACCTGGTACACATCATATGCAACCTTCTTCTTCTCAACCCTTCTGAAGTAGTTAACAATAGAATTCTGAATCTCTTCTCTCTCTGAATGGTTGTCTGCTCACCCGGTGTAGGGAGTACTCTGGAAGTTCTTCATGGCTGGGGCATATCAGGAAGCGGGAAACACGTTCCAGTACACTTAAAATTGAACTCATACATATTGTCTGTAGATCTCGCTGCTCGATTTAGCTGGACAACAATATCCCTGGTTGTAGTCAGTTAAATGGTCATAAGGTGAATTTATTTAAGATTTAGGAGTTATCATAATTACAGAAATTTACACTTAGATATATGCCTGAATCATGTCATTGGTAAAATGTTCAAAACTGTCACAAATCTTTTGTGTTTAAGTGGACTACAATACTGGCAATCGGTCAGACGAAGATGTGAAGATAAGGGTATCGACAAGTGGAATAAGGCCGTCCAACAACTTTGATCCAAACATCACAAAAGTTATAGTGGTTAAGTTTTGTTTTGTAAAATTATTTTTAGTTAAATCTTTTTAATCTCAATTTTATTTTTTTAAATTTTAAAATGCTATTTTTAATTTTATTTTTATTATTTTTACTGTTTTAGTTTTATTTTTTTAAAATTTCGTTTTATTTTTCTAGCAATTAAATTTTGTTTGTTATTTTTATTTTTATTTTATTTTGTTTTATTTTTATTTTTATTCTCGAAATTATTTTAAAATTAATCCTCAAAGTTTTTTTTTTTAAAAAAAAAATCTTAATTGTTGGAAGTTGAAAATACTGGGTAGTTATCAGGTAAGAGGGTAAGGAAGGGTAAAAAGGAGTTCACTGCCGGAATCTCCTCATTCACGAGATTCCGGCCGCAAACACCTCTTAAACCCTCTCAAAAGGCTCAAAAAATTTTCTTTGATTTTCGGAAAACCTCTTACACCATGACAAAGTTAATCACTTCTAGATCACGAATATGTGTTTTGTTTCAATTTTCACCAAGCCATTTTGTCGGAAATCGCGAAAAAGGATTCGACGGAGATTACGACCGTATGCTCCGACCGTAAACTCCGTTTGGTTGTTGTTTGGATTTGTTTTGAATTTATTTTTATGCTACTAATCCTTACATTTGCAGATATCTATGCGTTATACATCAATTTATCGTTTAGATATTTTTTTCGTGGTTTTTTCGATTAAGTGTTGATCGGCCGTAAACACGGTGTTTACGGCCCAAGAACAATTCATCTATTGCCCTGATAACTGATTAAATGATTAGGGTTTTTCGATATGATAAGCTTGTGAAAAGGCTCTTAGGCCGTAAACTTTGAGTTTACGGCCCAAGAACTTAGTTTACTGCCGGATTTTTTAAAAATTCGAGATTTATGCCCAAGAACTTAGTTTACTGCCGGATTTTTTAAAAATTCGAGATTTATTGTTTATTTCAGCCGTAAACTCATTTTTCAATTAAATTTCTTTAATAAAATTTTGTTTTGATCATTTTTTTAATTAAAATAATTTTTGGGTCAAAATAAAATTTTATTGCAAAGTTTTTCTTAGAGTTCGTGTTTGAGCGCAGAAAATGGAGAATTTGAAATTTGCAGACATGCACAACCTTGCAATCGTCTATGCAGACCCTCTAGCAATTCACTCTGATATGTGCTCGATGATTCATCGGTTGCAAGAATGTTGTTTAGCATCCGCGATCACAGTCAATCTGGTTGTGTATGAAAATTTGATTCGCGAGTTTTGGGCGACCGCTCTGTCGAACATGGATGATGATGGCAATTTTACTGTGAAAGCAAAAGTTCAGGGACGGGAGATTGTGATTGATGATGGTTTCATTCGCAAGGCGCTGCTTATTGACGATCAACCAAATTTCCCAACTGAAATCGGAATTGAAGACGCTCAATGGATTCTACGTAGAATGAGCTACGAAGGAACTTTTCCGCCGAAACTGAAGAAGTTGTTGCATCCATACTGGAGGTTCTTAGCGCATGTTTTTGTTAGCTGCATTTCAGGCAGAAGGTCTGGAGCCGATGAGATTTCACAGCGCACAACTGGTGCATTGGTATCCCTTGCTGCTGGCATAAGATTCAACTTCTCGAAGTTCATCTTGGATGAATTTGTCATTAACATCAGAGCCTCTACCCGAGATACTTTTCTGCTGTATCCTCGCATTATCCAAGCGTTCATCAACATTCACTTTCGTAATGTAAGGAAGGAGGGCGAGACTCTTGATATGAAGTCCTTGGGTCCCCACACGGTGGGACTCATCAAACAAAATCGTGAAGGCAAGGTTATCTTTCAAGGACTGTATCCCCTAGAGAAGTTTGGAAAGTTTACAGAGTTGGATGAACTGACAGAGTCATACGATTCGTCTGAACAAACCTCATCAGAGCAGGCGTCTGCAAAAAAATCGACTCCGAACAACATTGTTATTGATGTATCAGAGGATGAAGGAACTGAAAGGGATAACTCACCAACTCCTGACGCTCAATTCGCTGCAGAACTTGAAAAGGAGTTGAGCCAAGGTCAAGATGATGCAGAAATGCATGTCGGTGAAGAAAGAAATGATTCATTCAGTGATCTTGATTTAACAGGTTTTGATCGTGATTACATTGCGACTTCCTTAGCTAGCAGTGCAAATGTTGTGTCGCATGAAAACCTTGACACAATTTTCAACAATGTCGATGACGTTGTTTTGCCAACAACTGAGACCAGGAAGTCAAGTGAAATGTTAGAAACTCAAACTCCAACATCAGAACAAATGGTTTCTGCTTCAATTCCCATGGAGATGGTTATAGGATGTTCCCCTCCGATATCCACTTCTCCTACATCTGAGCCATTTATGAGTGTATTTACCCTAAATTCTGACCAACCTTAGTCTAAGAGACAAAGACTAGACGTGAGGCATTATGAGCTAATTGTAAACTTGATTAGCGGTCTTCCTACCCCTCCTGTCACTACTGCTACCACTAGACTCACAACCACCAAGATGTTTTCAACAGGTCCGAGTTCAGCATTTGCTGTGGGTGGTCCCTCTGCACCGCCTGGTTTTCCAGTTCCAAGGTATAATCGGGATGTTGCTTCTGAAAGGTTGGCCTTGCACATGGCTGAAGAACAACTTATGTCGCTAGACCCTCGAGGAAAAGGTGTTTCCATTGAATAAGGTGGTGCTAGGGATGACAATCTCACTCATTCTGGTTTGCAAAAGGAGATTTCAGTTCTAAGCCAGAAGAATATTGAGTTAGATATTCAGGTAGCGGAACTTCGTGCTGAGAATGTCAATCTTAGTATTCAAGTTTCTAAGTTGCAATCAGATAAATCTAATCTTGGAGTACAAGTGGCCGAGCTCAAGAAGGATAAAAAGCTGAAGTCTAAGCAGATTTCCGACTTGCAAGATCATTTCAATTTGCTAACTTCAAGCTACTTTGAACTGAAGAAGAAACATGAAGTAGACCTTGGAGACAAATATCAAACGTCTGTTGAAGAAAAAAAGATTAATCTTCACGTACAAGCTTTCCCGGTTGACCTACCAGTCGGTCAGTCTTCTGGTACTGCTGATCGTGGTGTTGATGAACCTCCTCTGGCTCCTCATAATGCAGAAATCATTCGTCGTGGTCAAGAAGAAGAAGTGGAGAAAGGTCAGTTGTTGTTCAAGAGGAATACTAATCTGAATGCTTCTCGGGGTGAACCGTTAATCACATTACTGATCTTGAAGTGGTTCGGTTTCGAGATACGTTTGGAGACAGATCGGGAGTTTCTTCTTGGGGATTCCATGACCCTCTTAAGATGTGGATAGTCATTGCAAGAGCGGTAATTCTGAGTTGTACAAGAATAGTCATGACTTTAGCTCATTCACGAGGATTGATTTGACAGAGCTGTCTCGAGCTCCCTTCATCAATTTAATGAATGATCCACAAGTTACTCAATTCAAGCACTTCTTTGATGATCAAGTGAAAAAGGGGTTTCCGTCTATGCCAACAACAGAATCTGTTGTATTTAAGCATACAGATGTTTTGGAATCGTCCACCGACAAGCCATTATAGGTAGTAATATGGCCTGCAACGAAACCAGTCAAGCAGTTTCCGGTGCTTCAAGGCTATTCAGATGGGTCTCTTAGTTCATTGGAGTGTTGGGTTTTTGATGAAACTACTTCTGGTGCCGTCATTAAGCTTAAGAATGGGTGCATCAGGCTCTATGATCGCAAAGACTTGTTACAGTTCAGGAAGTGGGATATTCACTATCTCAGCAACTTTCAGATTAAGGTTGTTGAAGATATATATGAAGAAGGTGCTAAAGTGTACACGAAGATGGTGGCTGAGATTTTGAACAAGAGTATGTGGAATGGAGCCATGGGACAAATGGACGTTATGATTGTTAACAAGGGGATAGCCTCGAGCTAGTCCAAACCAAGGGGGAGATTGAAAGGCGCTGTAAAATGGTTTGGTCTAGGTATAGTAGCTAGTGATATGGGTTGTGTATGAAAAACAATTTTGTAATAGTTTGTAGTTGTACTTAAGTTTACGGCCGTAAACTCCTTACGGCCATAAACTGCTCACGGTCATAAGGACTATAAATAGGATGTTGTGTCAGATGTTTTACGGTGTTGATGCCTTTCGTATTTTCCAGTTCCACCAAGTTGTATCTGACGTTTTAAGGCTATAAAGCGTATGCAAGCTTGGTTTGTTATTTCTTTGCTTATCATTTCACATTGTGTGGTTGTTATTTGCTTTTGATCATTGGTAGATCCGATTTTGGACTTTACATCAATACCAGAAAAGGAAGACGAATGATTTACCCGAAAAGGAAGGACGAATGGATTTCCAGCACGGTGATAATCTTTCATATGTATTAAGCCAAGTTGCTTCAGCTGGTACATCAAGAGAATTATCGAAAGGTAACAAAAGGCAATGAGTGCATCAGATGGATTGTCGACAAGGGTAAATGTTGATTTAAACCCTAGAAATCGCTCCAAAAGGGTTGGCGATGGGAGGGGAAATTATTTTCAATGTAAGATAGAGGAGGTTGTTGCGAGCCCTAGAAATCACACGACGTCGATAATAATGAAGAAGCTAAGGGGGGTGTTTGAGAGTGATGTATGTTATTGTTCTGGATGTGTAGCTGAGAGGCATCATGCTTGAAGGTGGTTGCAATCAACATTTATTTTTGGTAGATGATAGGTGAAGCGAGGAGTTCAATCGATGTTTTTAGAGTGAAATTGGAGATTGGAGAGTCGAAGACGAGAGAATCACAGAAGCCATATTCGCCAAAATCGATGAGTCTTTCAGTAGATGGTGACGAAGAAGAAAACCAATCGGAAGGACCGATGAAAGAAACAACACAAGGGTAGAAGGATGACCGAAAAAAGGCATGCGAGCATCTGCAAAATCTAGGAATTGAAATTAGGGCTATAAATCATACAAATCGAGATCTGGAGTGAGGTTTAGAGAATGAAAAATACACCTGTTGCAAGAAACACAGGCGGATAAATAGAAGATTATGCGATGTTTTGGTCTGCAAAGCCGGCATGGTGCTTATCAAAAGCTTTGATAAGCATCTGAGGCGGTGTTCTTATCAAAAGCTTTGAGAAGCATCATAAGTCGTAACAACGATAGGTGCATTCTTCATGTTTCTTCTCTTTTCGTCTCTGTCTTTTCAAAATTTTGGGGATTTTATTTTCCCCCGTATCTACTAAACACACGCGTTCATTAAAATTATAAAGCTACACTCATAGAGGACACCCATTTAAGATACAACGCTCTCCGTGTTTTTAATTTTTTTTTCTTTTGACACTGTTTTTAAGGGCACGCAATAATGCGTGACCTAAATCCTTAAATTTTTTGAAGAGATGACAATTTTTTAATGTCACTCTCATTTGTGTAACATAAATCAATGGATGTCATTGTTTGCGCGTCGTAAAAGGATCTATTTCTTGTAGTGTTTGAAAGCGAGTATCAGCTTAAAGCTGGTGAGATCATAAGTATATTAATTTCTGTGTATGTATGAAAGCATTTGTAAGATGTTTTGTACAATGTTTTGTAAAATGGTTGAACTCTCCTAGAAAACCATATGTTTCCTACTAATGGTAGCCTTCTACAAAGTCATCTAGTGTCTGTGTGTATGTCTCTTGTAAGAGTGTGTATTTTCCCAAATCTGACTATCATTAACCAAAAATATAGTTTTTACATTACCGTGCATCGTGTGAATATTCACGAAGTGAATGTAATGGGAAAATATCATAGTACTGTAGTATGTGTAATAAGTGACTACTGCTGTACTAAATACCTTTAATAAAGGTGTTTAAAGTAACATGTGATCGACCTGTATCCTGCTACTGACTCTAGTAAAACGACGATGAAAGACACCGTAAGAAATGACATTTGGCACCCGTAGGCTTGCAAGTCCCACTGTAACGAGCAGGAAGGTGTTGGATAGTGAATCCAGTATAGATCTATACGCAAACTCATACGCTCCCCAATTAAGGAGATTCTGGATACAAAAACGGTCATGCCTGTATGTACTGTAATGTTCACATAACTGCATGAATGTACATGTAATGAATGTGCTAACTGTAAAGTGTACTCTTTCTCTGTCTAGCCTGTATGTACTGTAATGTTCTGCATGTGCTAGCTGTAATGTGTGTTCTCTCCTTATCTAGCATGTATAGTAATGTACTGTGTGTACTAGTCGTATTGACTCATGAATGAACTGACTCATTGGATGTTTCATTGTTCTAGTAATAGCATTAGTATCTTCCTGTGCTACCCCTATGGTAGCTTACTAGTAATGTATGATCATGATTGTAAATCCTTGCTACTCAACGGTGTGGAACTGATTTAAAGAACTTTTATGTCTATATATGTATACATAATATATAACTAATAGATAGACGACCTTCAGACAGATAGCCGATGCCCTAAAGCGAAATCCCAACGAGGAAAAGGAGATAAAGCGAGCTGGCCTTCCTAAGCCGTTTAAACGTTACTTATATAACTATACATACATAGGCATGCATCTGATAATAAGTATAAAAGTATTTAAGTAAAAGTATTTGGTAAGTAAAAGAGTTTGTAAAACAGTTTGAAGAAAAACAGTTTGATAACCAGTTTAAACAATTAGCAAACTACTGGTTTGGTAGTTATTAATCACATGTGATTGATATAATAACTATAAGTATTCAACTTGTATTCCCCCCCCCCCATAAATGTTGGAATAGTGTCTAAGGTTGCAACTATATTAGGCAAGTATTTGACCCGATTGTGCATGGTCCTTTTGGGTTGCCTTCACCATAGCAACTTGATAGTATGATTTATTATGAGAGAATAGATATTATTAATATATTATGAGAATAATATAAGGAATAATAATATTGTTATTTGATTAATATAAGTCATAGATTAATTAGTATTAATTTGGTGACTTAAAGAGATTAATTAAATAAGAGGGTATAAACTATCAATTGTTTGATAGTTACACTTTGGGGTGTAAATCCTTAAGGGATAGAGGTTGGACGAATTCTAGGGCTTGGGATAGCCTCAAATTCGTCCAAGGCTTATCTTTGGTAAGGATTAGGATTGCTTAGAGCTTAAGTTATCCAATTAGGGTTTAAGGGTGAAACCCTAGGAGCCTTACAAGTATAAATAGAACCCTAGGGCAAGGGAAATAGGCATCTCTTCAAAAGAAAAGAATGCCTGGCCGATTTCTTCCCTAACCTCTTTCTCAAATCATCCTCCTTGCTAGTTGGTGTTTGTAAGCCATTAGAGGAGTGACAATTGTGACTCTAGAGTTCCAAGACAACAAGATCAAACAAGAGATTCAAAGGTAAACTTCTAGTTCTGGTTTTGTATTGTTCTTATACCTAATTAGTCATTAGAAGTCTTGGATTCAACGCATGTTTAATTAGAGAAACTTAGATCCAAGCATTAGGGTCTGCATGTGCACATAGGAATGTTCATATGGCCAAAACCCATCAGTGGTATCAGAGCGTAGATTGGTTTCTATTAAATTGTTGCTTTTTGTTTGAATCTTACTTGCAAAATTCGAAATTTGTGTTTCTGAGTCATGGACTCGGCGAGTTGGCCTGACTCGGCGAGTCCAGTTGGGCACTCGGCGAGTCCGAGCGTGATGAAGGGCCAAATTCGGGATTTTTTGATATTTATCTTATGGGAACTTGCCTTTATCATATTAGATCAACCCTAATCCGATTTTTTGATATATATATGACTATAATCTTGATCTAATTAAAGATATTTATCAAATAATAAAATATTTAATTTCCTTATGTGATAATTAATTAATTATTTTGATTAAATTGGTAAATTATTATGCAACAAATCTTAAATAAATAAAATATGGATAATTATGAAATTAATTGTTAATTAAGATTATTTGTTATTTGATCCTCCATGCTTTAAATGTTTAAAACTTGCCCTCAAGTTTTGAAATTTATGTTTTGTGATTAAAAATTTTAATTTAGACAATTTAAATTTTCAAACCCTAGAATTTTACAAGTTTAAAATACAACCCTATACTAATATAATATTACAAGATTAATATATATATATATATATATATATATATATATATATATATATATATATATATATATATATATATATATATATATGTATAACTAAAATGCTAGTCTTATCGTTAGTAGGCCTCATTCACGAAGCCGATCTATAAGGTGGGTATAAGGTTGCGGCCTATAAAATGGCGCTTAATGGGTGTACACTCACACTTACCACTTGCTTGATCGGTGGAGGGTCGTTAGCCGAATGGGTAGGATAGGGCAACCTCATGCTCTCATTAAAAGTATAATAAGAAATATAAAGTAACTACATGTTTTTTAAACATTTCCCAATCTTAGTTACTTTAGGAAAAGTGAATTGATGCAATCCCATGAATTACACTTTGCACCCTTGCTACGAAGTTAGTGGAGCGTGTGTGGTTTAGCGGCACACTAATTGGTTCTAAGCAAAGGTGGCAAAGGGTGATTCATTGTTTATCATAGTTCGATGGAGCGTGTGTGGTTTACCGGCACATGGAATAGGTGATCGTTACAATGAAGGCACCATGTGAATTTGCATGGTAATTCACACCCGCTTTGTGATCCTCGGTATCCCAGTCACAAACAAGAGGGACGTATCGAGATTTAAACATGCCATTGAAATGTTTCAATGAATCTCATGCAAACCTAGGAATTCTCAATACATTTAGAACTTAGAGTTAGGTTTTCATGATGGAGAATTAGTGAATCATCATTCACTTACCTTCAAATTGTTTGCATATTAGATTACGACATCCCTTTTCTAATATGTAAATATTGTTGTTGGATCCTAGCCCTAATTTTTCTTATTGGGTGATAATTAGGGATTCATATTCTAATCTATCTTTGTCCTTTCTATTTGTAGATGTCGAATGCGAACAACGCTGCTGCTAGTTCTTTCATATTGATGAGCCTTTGTCAAAAGGTCACTTTCGATGGGACGAACTTTAGTGAATGGATACGATACATTCTCACTATTGCTCGCTATGAGGAAAAAGAGTATGTCCTCGATGAGAAGCTCGAGAAAATCAACGCTGAAATTGCTACTTCAGCTGAAATGACCGCTTTTGAAACTCACGAGCGAGATGCAATGAAGGTTCATTGCATCATGATAGCCATTATGAACTCCGAATTCCAAAAGTCCTATGAGGACTTGTACTCGTACGAAATGCACCATGACTTGTTGGAGAGATACCACCAAAACGTGAGACAAGAGCGTTATGAGATTTTCACTAACATGATTTCCGCTAAGATGGGTCATGGGGAGTCTCTTACCGTGCACCTACAAAAGATGTAAAGGTATGTCGACCGTCTTCGCAAGTTGAATGTTGACTTTAGGGAAGACTTGGCGATCGACATGGTGCTTCACTCTTTCCCTCTAAGCTACAATCAATTTAGGATGACCTACCACATGAACAAAGAGGAGGTCACCCTAAGCAAACTCCAAGGTCTCTTGATGGTCGCTGAGAGCGACTTCAAGGACAAGTCTGTTGCACCAAGTCCCAATCCACCCACTGCTCCTGTTTTGGCTATTGGACAAGGAAAGGGAAAGAAGAGGAAGGCTTCGTCTAAGAACTATCGCAAGGTTAAAGCTCGAGATGGTGCCACTTCCAGTGGGACCAAAGTTGATCCTGCTAAGCCCTGCCCTAACCCAAAGGAGGCAGAGTGCCAGCACTGCCACAAGATAGGACATTGGAAGAGAAGCTGCCCAGAGTACCTGCAAGCCATCAAGGAAGGAAAGATCAAGCCGTCTTTCGCAGGTATATACACAATTAAATCTAACGATTCATCTCATGCTATTTCTTGGGTTCTTGATACCGGTTGTGGTTACCACATTTGTTCTAATGTGCAGGGACTAAGAAGAAATGGGGATGTGGAGCATGGAAGGATTAATCTAATCATGGGGAACAGAATATCGTCTCCTGTGACCAAGATTGGAGTGTATTCTTTAGTGCTTAGGAATGGTTTAAGTTTAGATTTGAACAATTGTTGCTATTCGCCAGAAATGGCTAGAAACATCATTTCATTTCATGGTTTGTTTAGACAAGGTTTTAGATTTTCTTTTAATAATGAGAATGGATCTATCTTCGCTTATCTAAATGGTGTCTTTTATTTTGAAGCAATACCGTGTAATGGAATTTGTGAAACTGTTATGATTGTTGATAACTTAGGAAATGATGTTTCGAACATAGATTCTTCCAATAGTATGGATAAAGCATCCTTGTGGCATTGTCGTCTTGGACATGTCAACAAGAAACGCATAGGCTAACTCCAAAAGGATGGAGTGTTGGAGTCATTCGACCTTAGGGAAGATGACACATGCGAGTCTATTGGACCTAATACATACCGATGTATGTGGACCGTTTAGATCTACCACGAAGGATGGGAACCGCTTCTACGTGACTTTTACCAATGACTATAGTAGATATGGGTATATCTATTTAATCAAGCAAAAGTTAGAAACTTTTGAAAAGTTCAAAGAGTTCATGAATGAAGTGGAGAATCAATTGGGCAGGAAAATCAAGATGCTACGATCCGATCGAGGAGGAGAGTGCTTAAGTCTTGAATTCCACGATTATCTCAAGGAGTGTGAAATAGTTTCATAATTGACGCTTCCTAGGACACCGCAGTTGAATGGTGTGGCAGAAAGGCATAATCGAACCTTATTGGATATGGTTCGCTCTAAGATGAGTCGTGCTTCACTATCAATCTCTTTTTGGGGGTATGCCTTAGAGACTGCCACCCATATCCTTAACCGAGTCCCTACTAAGAAGGTTGCCAAAACACCTCACGAGTTGTGGACAGGGAAAGCTCCCTCGTTAGCACATATCAAGGTTTGGGTTTGCGAGGCTTTCGTAAGACGAGATACTCACGACAAGCTCGAACCTCGTAGTGAGCGATGTATTTTCATCGGCTACCCGCAGAAATCCTTTGGATATCTCTTCTATAGACCGAAGGACAATGTTGTCTTTGTTGCGAGGAGAGGAGTTTTCCGAGAGCGAGAACTCATAGCCCAAGGAGACAGTGGGAGGCAAATCGAGCTTGAAGAGATTCAAGAGTCGATAGATGAAGGAACCTCTACCGCTGACACTCAACCCGAGGAGGAAACTCCGGTTGAACCGATTGACGAGTCCTTACCTCTTAGACGTTCTGAAAGAGTTAGAGTTCAACCCCAATTTTATGGTTTTCATATTACTACCGAAGGGGACACGTATATTAGTGATGGTACACTAATAAACCTTGATGAACCTAATATCTATAAGGAAGCCATGGCAGGCCCGGAGTCTGTGAAATGGAAAGAGGCAATGGATAGCGAGATCCAATCCATGTATGATAACCAAGTTTGGAATTTGGTTGATAATGTGCCCAGACGTAAGACTGTTGGGTGCAAATGGATCTTCAAGAAGAAGTCCGACGTGGACGGAAAAGTACACACGTATAAGGCGCGATTGGTTGCGAAGGGCTTTACTCAAACTCCTAGAGTTGACTATGACGAGACCTTCTCACCAGTTGCGAAGATAAAATCTATTAGAGTGATGCTAGCTATTGCCTCATTTCATGATTATGAGATTTGGGAAATGGATGTCAGGACCACTTTACTTAACGAGAAGTTGGCTGAGGATGTTTACATGGATCAGCCAGAGGGGTTTGTGGATCCGAAGCATCAGAATAAAGTGTGTAAGCTTGAGAAGTCCATTTATGGACTTAAGCAAGCGTCTCGCAGATGGAATCTATGCTTCGATGAGAAAGTCAAAGAGTTTGGATTCGTACGAAGCGAAGATGAATCGTGTGTATATGTCAAATCCAGTGGGAGCATTGTTAGCTTTCTTGTTTTTTATGTCGATGACATACTACTCATAGGAAACGACGTCCTGACTCTGCAGGAAGTTAAGTCCTGGCTCGGGAAGTGCTTCGCTATGAAGGACCTCGGAGAGGCTTCCTATATTTTGGGAATAAGGATAGTAAGAGAAAGAAGTAAGAGACTAATAGGACTTATTCAGAACACTTACTTAGAGAAGGTACTAAAACGTCTTAGTATGGAAAACTCGAAGAAGGGAGAATTACCGATACAAAGTAATGCCAACTTGAGTAAGACTCAAAGTCCGAGTACCGAAGCTGAGATAGCTGAAATGAGCTGAGTTCCATACGCTTCCGCAGTTGGCTCAATCTTGTATGCTATGACTTGTCCTCGCCCTGATGTAGCCTTTGCCTTGAGCATGGTTAGTAGATATCAAGGGAATCCTGGCAGAGCCCATTGGATTGCAGTGAAGAATATCCTTAAGTACCTTCAGAGGACGAAGGAATGGTTCTTAGTCCTCGGAGGGAGTGATGAATTGAAGGAGCGAGGGTATAGTGACGCCAACTTTCAGACCGACAGGGACAACTACCGTTCGCAGTCGGGCTGGGTCTTTACCCTGAATGGAGGAGCAGAGAGTTGGAAAAGTTCCAACAAGAAACTGTAGCTGATTCAACGTGCGAATCAGAGTACATTGCAGCGAGCGAAGCGTCGAAGGAGGCAATATGGTTGAAGAACTTCATCGGTGATCTTGGAGTTGTACCCGCCATAAAGGAGCCCATGGAGATTTTATGTGATAATGAAGGAGCGGTTGCCTTGACCAAGGAACCAAGGGATCATGGTAGGTCTCGACATATCGACAGAAAATAACCCAACAGATCCGCTTACGAAGGGACTGAGTTGGGTTAAGCACTTGCAACATGCTAGGAGTATTGGTCTGAAGGATAATATTAGCATAGATTAGATAGTATTAGAAACGTGTAATAGATAAATGTAATTAACATTTGATGATTAAATAAAGGAGTTTTATTTATGACTGATGTTACTGTCTTATGTTAATTGTTTAACTATTGTTTCTCTTTGCATGTTTTGACTTCCAGAATATTTGAGTTTATTAAGAATAATCGAATTTTTCAAATTGTCCACAATCGTTCATATGTTGGAAGTAGATATGAATGAAGATTGTCGTTCAATTAAGTTCTATGTTGAATAAATCAGAGATCGAGAAACCTAAATGCTTGACTAATGATTCCATAGAAATTGTCAGCATGATATCAAACAGAGGACTGTACGATCCCTTATCTAAAGGACAAGATTGATTAGATCAGAGTTTGACAGCGTCTTTGGGAGCTACGATTGCGAATCAGATTGTACTTGTGCATATAGTTACTCGACTTATCCAAGTGGGAGACTATTGGAATAGTGTTTAAGGCTGCAACTATATTAGGCAAGTATTTGACCCGATTGTGCATGGTCCTTTTGGGTGGTTGCCTTCACCATAGCAACTTGATAGGATGATTTATTATGAGAGAATAGATATTATTAATATATTATGAGAATAATATAAGGAACAATAATATTATTATTTGATTAATATAAGTAATAGATTAATTAGTATTAATTTGGTGACTTAAAGAGATTAATTAAATAAGAGGGTATAAACTGTCAATTGTTTGATAGTTACACTTTGGGCTATAAATCCTTAAGGGATAGAGGTTGGACGAATTCTTGGGCTTGGGATAGCCTCAAATTCATCCAAGGCTTATCTTTGGTAAGGATTAGGATTACTGAGAGCTTAAGTTATCCAATTAGGGTTTAAGGGTGAAACCCTAGGAGCCTTACAAGTATAAATACACCCCTAGGGCAAGGGAAATTGGCATATCTTCAAAAGAAAAGAAACCCTGGCCAATTTCTTCCCTAACGTCTTTCTCAAATCATCCTCCTTGCTAGTTGGTGTTTGTAAGCCATCAGAGGAGTGACAATTGTGACTCTAGAGCTCCAAGACAACAAGATCAAACAAGAGATTCAAAGGTAAACTTCTAGTTCTGGTTTTGTATTGTTCTTATACCTAATTAGTCATTAGAAGTCTTGGATTCAAAGCATGTTTAATTACAGAAACCTAGATCCAAGCATTAGGGTTTGCATGTGCACATAGGAATGTTCATATGACCAAAACCCATCAATAAAAGCATTTAAAAACATTTAAACCATTGATTAAGGGGTATAAACTCACCTGTAGTGAGTGGTACCGATGAACTGAAGATGTAGGATTGCTAGGTGTCAAGTGAAGTCTTGAACACACTCTACGATCCTAGTTAACATATAATATCACATATATGTATCGAATTAGTCTTTACACAACTAATAACCAAAGTGAAGACACCCTAGGACATGTTAAACACCTTATAAAAGTGTTATAAGTCCCAAGGATTGCATCTAAGTGTTGTAGGGAAAGGCTAGTGTGCTTGGGGTTCAAGGAAAACTCCATTAGGGAGTTTACGATTTTGTGGTCACTAACAAAAGAGTTTAAGGTTGTAAACCCTTGATTTTACGGTCGTAAGCTCATACATGTTTGACCATTTGTTGTTTTGAAGCCTTAAAAGTCCCTAGAAGCTTTTCTACTTGAAGTATGTGTCCAAGGAAGGAACTAGGGCACCATTTCACTCCTATTTGGAGTTTACAGTTCCTAAACCGTTTTCCTTTGAGTTTACTACCGTAAACTCATAAGGTTTATGGTATTTTGTGGGTTTTAAACTCCTTAGATCATCAAAGAATGGATCCATGTTAGTTACTAAGGCTTAGGAAGGGACTAAGGACACTTTGGCACCTTTACTTGGTGTTTATGGTTCAAGAACTTCTTGAACCGTGAACACCTTGTTCTTGGTGTTCTTGGGACATTTTATTGATGTAAAGATGTATCACAAGCTTTATAAGACTCTAGGATAGAAGTACTTACTATATGGAAGCTTGAAATGACCTAAAAGTCCAAGAACACTAGTGTGTGTTCTTGGTGAAAAAGGAAGAATCAATCTTTTGGAATGATTTCACGGTTAGAAGAGTGTTAAAACACTTGATTAAGCCAAATAATCAATTAAGAAAGCTAGAATCACTTACTAGTTTGAGGATGTTGAAGATCTTTTGGATGATACTTGAGAGAGAAATGGGTTTGGATCTTGAGTTTTTGGAAAAAGTGTAAATAATTACAAGTTCTCATATATATACTCCCAAACTTAGGGTTTTTGGAAGAATATATTTTATTTGGGCAGTAAACACTAATTTCTTAGAGTTTTGGAATAACAGTGTTGCACAATAACCCCAATGCATCCTCTCTCCAGATATCTCTAAAGTGTGAATCCTGAAATACTCAAACTTATTCTAAAAAGTCTAAAAATTAACAGCAACTATTCTGACTTCTATTGACTTAATATATTTGTACATAATAGAAATTTTGGGTTGTCATATCATGCCCTCCTTAGAAGGAATTTCGTCCCGAAATTAGAATTTAAGCAAATAAGCAGTTACAAATACCTAAGTAAAAAGACGAGGATATTTCAGTTTCATCTGATCCTCATGCTCCCAAGTGAATTATGGTCCTGGCTTGGCGTTCCAGCAAACCTTCACTATCGGGATACGGCTTTGTTTCGTTTGCTTGACCTCTCGGTCCATGATCTCTACTGGTTCCTCCACGAAGTTGAGGGTCTCGTTGATATCGATCTCATAGAGTGGAATAACAAGAATCTCGTCAGACAGACACTTTTTCAAGTTCGATACATGGAAGGTAGAATGTACGTTTCTGAGTTCGCGTGGTAAGTTAAGTTTGTAAGCTATAGGGCCAATTCTTGCGAGAATCTCGAAAGGCCCTATGTACCTCGGATTTAGCTTTCCAGAATTTCCGAAGCATATCAAGCCCTTCCAGGGTGAGACCTTCAATAGAACACGGTCACCCACCTGGAATTCCAACGGTTTCCTATGTTTATCAGCGTAGGTTTTCTCTCGGTCTCTGGAGGCTTTCAATCGTTCACGGATCTGAACGATCTTCTTCGTTGTTCCCCGTATGATCTCCGGACCCGTGAGAGTGCTGTCAGGAACTCATCCTTTAGCTAACTAGGTATCACCCACCTCAGCCCAGCATAGAGGGGATCTGCACTTTCGGCTATAGAGGGCCTCGAATGGAGCAGCCATTATGCTCGTGTGATAACTGTTGTTGTAGGAAAATTCGACAAGGGGTAAATGAGTATCCCATGCTTTTCCAAAGTCGATCACACAGGCTCGCAACATATCTTACAAGGTTTGGATAGTTCTCTCACTTTGCCCATCTGTCTGTGGATGGTAGGCTTTACTCATGTCCAACCTAGTTCCTAAGGAACTTTGTAACGATTGGCAGAACCTCGAAGTGAATCTACTATCTCTGTCCGAGATAATGGATAAGGGAACACCGTGCAGTCGTACAATCTCCCTAATGTAAGTTCTTGTAAGTTTCTCTATCTTGTCTGTTTCTTTGATCGGCAGGAAGTGTGCAGACTTGGTCAATTTGTCGACGATGACCCATATGGTATCAAGTCCACCCGTTGTCTTAAGCAACTTGGTTATGAAATCCATAGTGATCCACTCCCACTTCCATTCCAGTATCTCAGGCTGTTGTAATAGTCCGGAGGGTTTCTGGTATTCGACCTTGACCTTTGCGCAAGTAAGGCATTTACTCACGAACGTAGCAATCTCTGCTTTCATGCTAGGGTACCAGTATAACTTTTTGAAATCCATAGTGATCCAGATACATCTTATATGATCCCGCGTGCACGGAATAATGAGTGTTGTGCGCCTCGTTCATGACCAAGTCTCTGAAACCACCGAGTTTCGGGGTCCAGATCCGGTCCATGAAATAATAAGCTCCACCACCCTTAACCTCCAAGTTCTTATCCATCCCTCTCAGGGATTCACCCGTCACATTTTCAGGTTTCAAAGCATCGAGCTGAGCCGCCTTAATTTGTGTGGACAAGTGTGAATAGATAGTCATAGTCAATGATTTGACTCTACGACCAGAATATTCCTTCCGACTTAGGGCATTAGCTACTACATTGGCTTTACCCGGATGATAACGAACTTCGCATTCGTAATCAATGAGTAGCTCGACCCACCTTCGTTGTCTCATGTTGAGCTCTTTCTGGTCGAATATGTGTTGTAAGCTTTTGTGTTCTGTAAAGATAGTGCTTTTCATTCCGTACAAGTAATGTCTCCAGATCTTTAGAGCAAACACAACTGCTCCTACTTCAAGATCGTGGGTCGTGTAATTGACCTCATGTGTCTTTAGCTGTCTCGAGGCATAAGCGATGACCTTACCCCGCTACATCAGAACACATCCGAGTCCTTGATTCGACGCATCACATTAGACAACGAAGTCTTCTATTCCTTCGGGAAGGGATCGTATTGGTGCGGTGCACAAGGCTCGTTTGAGCGTTTGAAATGCTCTTTCCTGCTTCTCTTCCCAGTCAAAGGCCACACCCTTCTGGGTCAGTGTTGTAAGAGGTTTCGCAATGCGGGAGAAGTTCTGAATGAACCTGCGATAGTAGCCAACGAGGCCTAGAAATTGACGAATTTCTGTAGGCATCTTTGGTGCTGACCAGTTGTCAATGGCCTTGATTTTGGAAGGGTCCACGTGTATACCCTCTTCGCTAACCTCGTGCCCTAAGAATTCGACTTGTTGAATCCAAAATTCGCGTTTTGAGAACTTCGCGTAAAGCTTCTCCGAACGTAATGTTTCGAGGACTTTTCGCAGATGTTGACTATGCTCCTCCTTACTTAGAGAGTAGATAAGTATGTCATCGATGAAGACGATGATGAACTGATCCAAGTAAGGATGACACACCTTATTCATTAAGTCCATGAATACAACGGGTGCGTTTGTTAATCCGAACGACATCATTACGAATTCGTAGTTCCTATAACGAGTTCAGAAGGCTATCTTTGGAACATCCTCCCCTAGAACTCGTAGTTGTTGATATCCGGATCTCAAGTCAATTTCTGAAAAGAAGTTCACCCCTTGAAGTTGGTCAAATAAATCGTCGATACGAGGCAACAGATAACGATTTTTGACCGTCAGTTTGTTGAGCTCCCTGTAGTCGATGCAAATACGAATCGATCCGTACTTCTTCTTGACGAACAAGATTGGAGCTCCCCAGGGTGAGAAGCTTGGTCTTATAAAGCCCTGGTTGAGCAGTTCGTTAAGTTGACCGGACAGTTCTTGCTTCTCTGTAGGTGCTAGACGATAGGGCGATTTGGCTACAGGGGTAGCCCCTGGAACTAAGTCGATCTAGAACTCGACTTGACGTTGCGGAGGTAATCCTAGGAGTTCTTCTGGAAAGATGTCGGGAAAGTCGCGTACTACTGGAATGTTCTGAATGTCCTTCGTTTCTTGGCTCACATCGACCACATGGGCAAGGAATGCACAACATTCCTTTCGCAAGAATTTCTGAGCTTGGATGCTCGAGATGATACGAAGGTTTGTGTCAGGTTTGTCGCCATAAACTACGAAGGTTTTGCTAGACAGCAGATTAAGGCGAACAGCCTTTTCGTAACACATGATATCGAGACAATGAAAACTCAACCAATCCATGTCGATAATGACGTTGAAACTTTTAATGGAGACCGGCATGAGATAAATCGAAAATGAATGGCTATCTAAAGTTAGGGTACACCCTAAGAATATACTGCTAGGGCTCTCTGTCTTTCCATTAGCCATTTCTACATTGAACGGTTCATTAAGTGCCCTTGAGTTTTTCTTAAGTAAATGAGCAAAATTTTGGTTCATGAAACTCCTCTCCGCTCCACTATCAAATAGAATGCATGCATAAGAGTTATCGAGGAGGAACGTACCAGTGACGACTGTGGGGTCGGCAACCGCTTCCTCATGGCGTATGGCCAGAACTCTTGCCGCTCCACTGACAAACCCTGCCTTCGGGCAGTTTCTTCTGAAGTGGCCTACCTCGCCAAATCCGTAGCAAGTTTGGCCCACTCCAGCACCGGGGGCTTGGTTGATTGGCTTCGTCGGAGCTTTACAAAAACGGGCAGTGTGCCCCCTCCCATTACAGTTCAGACACTGCATCTCCCGGCAGGCGCCGATGTGATGGAAGTTGCACTTGTTGCACTTAGGCAAACTTCCAGCGTACTGCTTTACCGGAGCAGTGGCGGCAGGTGCTATCGCAACATGTACTTCCACGACCTGCTGGTTTTTGGCAGCCTTAGCCTTCTTCTTTTCATCCCAAAACTTCGGCTTGGAATCAGTGGTTCTTGCAGGTTCTGAGATGGCCAGGGTAGTTGTTGCGGCCAGGGTATGAACCCCATGGTTTATGAGCCGTTGTGCCAATCGTTTGGCACTATCAAATGTAGTGGGGTATGATGCCAATATATTTCCTTGGTATGGTGGCACCAACCCCCATATGTATCTCTCGATTTACTTTCCCTCTGAAGGAATCATGTTGGGACAGAGGGCCACCAGCTCGTAGAATTTGGCGGTGTAGGCGACTACGTTGGAGCCCTTCTTAATTAGGCTCCACAGTCCTTCCTCTAGTTTCTGGATCCCGCCCCTCGGGCAGTACTCCTCAATCATGAGGTCTTTCAAAGTATCCCAACCCATAGCATTAGCCATTATAAGAGATAGTGACTTAACATGGCTGTTCCACCATCTTAGGGCTTTCGTTTCGAAGGTGCAAGCAGTGAACTTCACCTTGCACTCCTCGGGACTAGAGCAGATTTCGAAAACCAATTCGGTTTTCTCGAACCGTTGCAAGAGGGAAATGACTCCGCCAGTCCCCTTGAAGGACAATGGCTTGCAGTTGGTGAAGTCCTTGTAGGAGCACTCTTTCAAGCGCACCAGGATTTCACCATGAGTAGACATGATAGGGGTTCCTCCTCCAGTGGAACCAGATGAATGATATTGAGCCATGGCTGTAGCCAGAGCTGCAGCTACAACAACATTTAGGGTTGTCGTGTCGAACTGAGGAGTAGGTGGTTGAGGAGGTGGAGGAGGTGGTGTTTCATTATTGAGGCATCTCCTTGGATTTCTGCGAGGCGACATCTTTGATCTATAAGTTTGTGAAGATGAAAACATTGATAAGAATTTAATGGAAGAATTGATGAGAATGAATCATGGAATAACTCTTCATAGCTCAACAATACGATTGAATCAAAATCTAGAACTAATAGATGATCACATCTGGAATTACAGATGTAACAAGTTCGGGAAAAACGGCCAATAGAAGGAGGCCTTACATCAACCAAAATGGGAAAATTTTGACAGAATTACAACCTAACCAAGACCTAATAGGTTTATGATTTACAAAGATAGGGAATTAGACCAGAGTTTTACATAAGTAGGCTATGTCCAAAAGAGAGAAGTTGATGAGAATCAATTGGCGATGAGAACTACCAGAGTGAGTTCTTGATACCGACAAGAGACGTTCTATGTCCCTCATGCTCCTATCAGCTCTTGCTTGCTGAGCTCGAAGTTCTCTGACTTAAGCTCGGGTTTCATTGAGGTCCCTCCGAAGAGCTGCATTATGAACCAGAGCCCTTTCGTGAGCAGACTCTAATTCGTGAATGCGGACAGTGTTAACGCCAAAGTTGGCATCAATCTCCAAGACTCGATTGATAGTTGATTGACCGAGTATCATGTTCCGAGAAATCCTACGAACCATGACGGGTAGGACCCTGTCAGCAGATCCTCCCTCAGTGAGATTGTAGAAACTTCTGTCTCCATTGTAGGGAACGGGTTGACCCTGTTCCTGGCTCCATGTATTCAATTTTGTGGCCCACAGGGGTAAGGTCCTTTAAATGCTGGACGAGGGTTTGGGTTTTGATCAGCTAGAAGCAGGTTGTTGACTTCTGGCTTTGAGTCAGAACCATCAGAAAAGCCTTCAGCTTCATGATCATCCAAAGGAATTGGGTGATCATCGTCTGGTTCTTCTTCCAGCCATCCTACATTGCCGTGGTTGGGATAGTATGGGTCCCCGGGAAGGTGGAATCCAGCCATTAAATCTACGTGAGAAGAGAGGTATAAGAATCTAGCACATAGGTAACTTATAGTAATGCAAAATACTCCTATAGTATTTTATGTTTGGGTTCTATTGTTCTCATTATGGTATTGTGGTTAATTTTTTAGACTTGTTGCAACCTCAGCACCACACTTATGGAGATGCTAGTCAACCCTCAGATAATATAGTTGATCAGGCTATATCTTCCCAGTTTTGACTATATGTCTCTAAGTCTACTTGTGCTTGTTGGGTTTTGAGCATTCTAACACTCCTATGGTGTACATGAAACCCTATAAACCTTGGATCTATATTTTCTCTATCATACATGCAAATAAGAACTTTGCAAGGCTTTAATCCTAACTAGCATATTATGATGTTCTTAATCTACAAAGTACTAGTTAGATGACATACCTTTTGATGTAGCTTGATGTCTTCAAGCTTTAAGAGCTTAGCCCCAATAGTGTGGAAGCCTCAAGTGGAATCACAAATCACCAAGACACCTTGGAAGACTTTAGAGAATATGGATACTTGGTTCTCTCTAGTGAAATTGGCTAGCCCTTCTTAGCGTATCCACACTAGTGCCAATTTCACCAACCAAGGACATCTTTATATAGTGTGGAGGATTAGGGTTAAACCCTAATACCCATGACCTTTCATTTCCTAGGATCCATGGGTTAAACACTCCATGGACAATCCATGAAAGCTTAGCCCAACCTAAATGAACTTGGCCCATTCCATATATATAAGAGTCCATATTTAATTAGTTCCTTTTGATCACTTAATTAATTATAAATTAATTCTTGATCAATACTAATTAAATAATATGATTCCATATTAATATATTAGAACTTATAATATATTAATATTAATCATAAACATACTATTCTCAAAAGATTATCCATATAAATTGTGTCGGTGAAGTGCAACCCAAATGGACCATGCCGGGTCGGGTCAAGTACATACCAAATATAGTTATGGACTTAGACATTAATCCAACAATCTCCCACTTGGATAAGTCTAAAACTATTATTGCGTATGACTTCAAACCTAACTGGCAATCGTAGCTCTTAAAGCTGCTGTCGAACTCTGATCTTGTCAACGAATTTGTCCATTAGATAAGGGATCATATATTCCTCCATTCTAGATATCATATGGACTGAGACATGGATTATAATCATTCTCTCTGTCCATTTGTTGTTTCCCGATTTCCGATTTATGATGACTGACTAATTGAACAAATCAAATCAATCCTGGCCCGGCCGAGCACTTCCATTTGTCATCATCAAATCATCGAGGGGCCCACAGATATCGCTTTTACCCCGAAGGTGAAAGGAATGGATAAACTTCGACTCATATGGCTTGTTCTACTACTTGTTGAATCATACACAAAGGCACGTTTTATAGCACCGAGTTACCAAATGCGTTTTCGTGCAATCAATGTACAACCAACTCATAGTAACAACTCATATCTCTAGGTTTGAAGAATATAAGATATTATCGTCTCATGATCACTCGTGATAAAATCCATGAAGTGATTCCAATGAGCACGGGTTGAATCCAATACTCAGAACTTATGAGCACTCATGAGTGTGGTAGCCCTTTGTCCAACACCTTAGACCTCTACTTCTAACATATGACCGACTGTGGATAGTTTGAATAACTTAGTCATTCTGGAAGAATAACCTAGTTTATTCGGGAAGTCAAAACATGCAAAATGAAACACAAGAATAATTGAATCCAATATGGTATCAAAACCTATGAACATAAATAAAACACCTTTTATTTATCACCATATGATTACACATTATTCATGTATACTGTTTCAGGTATCAACTTTATTCTTGAATTTAAAAAAATAGTAATCCCATGCTCAAAGCATGTACACTATGTTTTCTAAACACTAGTCATGCCATACACCAAGTATGCATACTATGTTTGTCTATGATCTTTACTTTGTGAACTAGACCCATTGAACATAACTTCAATAATTCTCTTTTCACACTCCCAAATCCTTACTGCAAATCCAAGAATTCCAAATTCATGTCATTTACTGAAATCTGTTAGATTCTAAACTTATATGCATTGATCCTCTTGTAATGATTATGCACAAAGTCAGAAAGTCTTGACAACAATCATTACAGAGTATTCCAAAGGAGATAAGCTCCTTGGAAACTTCCTTCTTGCATTAAGTTTCCTAATCTTACACAGATTGAATAATTTCTAACTTTGAAACATTTCCATATTCCATTTTGACTATCAGTTCTGAACAGGAGTTGCCTCCTTACAGATTATGTCAATATGGTCCTTTCAAAATTATCACTATACTTCCAACTTTCCTTGAGCACCCAATCTTTGGTAAACCTTAGATTGTCCTCGACAGTTGTTTAATCCTTTTAGTCATATCCAGTTCTAAACCTTTTCCCTTCTTAATGCCCCAGGCATTTGGAAAATTTTAGAAAGGATGAATATAGCACATGTAATCGATCCTATATCCGAAGCATATGGGAATCGATTCATGATGTCTCACATAAAGACCAAACCAGTCTATTGCTATAATATGTCCATTTCAATTTGCCAAGTTCTCATAATTCAGATTATGAAAAGGGATGCCGTAATCATAATAGAATTTTAGAACGCAAATAATCGACTCATATACAAAATTTCCTTATGTTGAGCCATTCCAACATGAAATTCATATATATATATATATATATATATATATATATATATATATATATATATATATATATATATCCTTGACTAAATACGATTAAAACCTCAATCTAAGCTTTTAGATTTGAGATGAAGTATAATTTCCTCTCCCTTAATTATAGCAAAACAACTTTTTCCCAATTGAAACATTTTGTTTTCTATAATTAACATTGCTAACTTGCAACCTTTATCATAATTATCATGCTCCCACTAACATGATGATTATTCGCATAACACTTATGCTCCCACTAGCTTTGACATGTACTCAGAAATCAGCTGACTTTCTTACCAAAGTTCAGATTTCTGATACTAGATTGTTTTGATAAAACTTTATCAAAATCATACACCTTCCCTTAGATAGCACACTTGTGTGTCTAAACAATTATGAAGAGGGATGCCATAATCATAATGGTTAGACCTTTTTGCCACTTCTCACAAGTCCAAGTTAGTGTACCGGTAAACCACACACGTTCCACTAACGACTTTGAGAATGCAAATATCACAATTGCTATCTAAGCTAAAATCTACTTAGTGAAAGTGTTTCCTCACCATCATTTTCATGAATCGGAGAGAAACCTTATGACACTTAGATTTGCTGGTGTATGTGTTCTTTATCCATGTGAATTGTCATAACCATAGTCACAAGACAAGGATAATGACAAATCCAAAATAATATGGATTGAACTCAATCCTAATTTCTTGCCACCTAGCAGCTCAAGGGCCTGCCATTGCTTCCAAGTTGTTGTGCAACTAATTGAGAACTCTAAGAACTCATACGCAAAGCCAACTTTAACTGGAATGGGCACAAAATATGTCAACACGATAGGTTATAAACCTCAAGTCGTGTGCTGGTGAAGAACCTCAGGTTCTCTTCTCGATTAGTTCTTGAGACTTTCAAGACCTTTAAGACTCCCACTGTCCTCTTGACCTATAAGACCCCCTTGTCAAACATCCAAGAGATAGTGTGGATTCTAACCAAGACAAACACTTCACACAATTGGCCTTAGTTGGTCTTTGTTTTATCCAAAACATCACAACTTACCAATTTCAAATGTACAAGAGTTTTAAACCTTCTTTAAGACATGTCACTCAAGTTACAATCTTAGAGTATAACTCTAAGAATTGTTTTTGGAACGAAGTATGAATCATCTTCTTGATTTAACCACTTCAACAATTCAAGTTGCTCTTCGTAGCTATAAGAAGGCTCTTAGAGAATGAATTGTCTCTAAATCATTAAGATGATCATAAAACTGATACGAAAGTACTCTCTCCCATCTTTTCAGATTTGAGAAACTTTTATCCTTCTACCTAATTTGATTCTTCTTATTCGCTCTGCCATACATTGGAACCTTTTCCAATGTCTCAGAATTACACTTAAGCTTGTAAGTATAACCATATTTACTGAGCTTTTGTAAATTATGACGAATAATCTTATCGATCTTTTGTGGTGCAGTTGACCAGTGCACAAGACTATGTACTCGATCCCTTAGTCGATTACTTGACTCACACATCCATGTGAATAAGTAATTAGTCTTAATTTTCCAATACTTGAAAGTTCTCATTCATCATGCTATACAACTTCCATGATTCCAAGTTCCGGTCCACTTGAAACTTGGGTGATGAGAATCTTTCCTTATTTGGTAAATTTAGACATTACCACAAATGAAAGAATCAATTTCATATCTCCACTCTTGTTATTAATGGAATCATATAAGCAAAAAATTTTCCTCAAATGGCATTGTAAGGATATTTTAAAATAAATAAAATCAAAAATTTTTCTTTTATTTTAAAACTTTGCGGAAAAACTTATCCTTACAATCCATATGAAAACTTGTTGTTATCTATTCCTAAGCAATATCTCATATCTCCTAAGAAGTAGCTCAAGAATCCGATCTTCAAACTATGCGATAGAAATCCATCTACGCGATCAGATTCAGCATATTCTTTCTTTAAGTTCCTTTACTTTTCTTTGATTCTTAAAACATCACCATGTGACCTAGTCACATCATGTATCAAGAATCTCAGAATAGAAACTTAACAGAGTTAGATAGTGGACTTTACCTGAAGTAGAGTCAAACTTATTGACTTTAACAACCTAAGGTAAATTTGGCAGCTTCGCAACCAATGCCCCTTTCTTTGGCAATATAAACATATGGACCCTTTGATAATGGTACATGGTACTATCACAGACTTAGCTTTTCTCTTTACCATTTGGTCAACCGAGTTGACTATGGCCGATCCCTTTCCATTGGGAAGAGAATGTTTTTCTGGATTTCCTGTGTCATTATTGTCAATGTCCATCAAGTTTTAAGGAACTTGATCTTAACAAATAGATAAGATCATTAAGGGTCTTGTCATAGTCTGTTTCATAGGTGTCCCAAAGGAACTCACTATGTGACTTAGAAAGTGATCGAACCACCAGCTTTCTCAAGAATTTGACACCCAACTCTCCCGGATTATCAAAATGTGACTACATCTCCAAGATGTGATCACACCTAGACCTTTCCTTGCCAATAGGGCTTGAGTAACCTTAAACTTTTCAAGAACTTGTGGGTTGGGGAGAATAATTGGAGGAGGTGAAAGAAGTATGATTTCCATGGGACATCATCTTCATTTAGGAAAGCTTGTTTGAAGAGATTTGGAAAGATCATATATGTCTAAACCAGACATCTTTTGGGAGATATTCAAGATAGTTGATTTTAAAGTCCTTAATATGACACCCAATATGAAATATTAAGGCTAGGACCCAACAAACTATTTTATAACTCAGAAGAGGGATGCCATAATTCAAGCTATAAAATATTTGAAGGTAGGTGAATGACGATTCACCAATTTCCACCAAGATAAACGAAATGTATTATTAGGTTTTAATTGGTTTTGAAACTCCTAGATCTTTGAGATTCATTGAACTGTTCAAAGGCATGTTTCAATCTCGAGTGTGCCCTTCAGGTTTTGTGACTGGGATGCCGAGGATCACAAAACAAGGTGTGAAGTAACCATACTAATTACTTGGTACCCTTAAGTGTTTACCCCTCAATCGATGTGCCGGTTAACCACACACGCTCCATCGATACTATGATAAACATTAAGTTACCCTTTACCTACCTTGTTAAATATGAGTTAGTGTGCTGGTTAACCACACACGCTCCACTAACCGACTTAAACAAAGTGCAAAGTGTAATTTCATGGATTAGCACGTTATTCACATTTTCCTAAGTAACTAAGATTGGGTATTATTAAGAGTTTAGTTACTTAGTATTTATCATTAATACTTTTAATGAAGGGAGAATTACAGTCCTGTCAACCCGTTCGGCTAACGACCCTCCACCAGTCAAGCAAGCGGTGGGTGAGAGTGGACACCAATTAAGTTGCCATTTTATAGGCAACAACCTTATACCCACCTTATAGACCGGCTTCGTGAATGAGGCGTACTAGCGGTAAGACTGACTTTACTCTTATATATATATATATATATATATATATATATATATATATATATATATATATATATATATATATATATATTATTAACTTATAATATTATAAAGTATAAGGGTTGAATTTTAACTCTTTAAAATTCTAAGGGCTAAATTGGAATTAAAGTATTCATAAGAGAAAACTTTACAAATTCCAAAACTTGAGGACAAGTTTTGAAACTATTCAAAACTAATTTATTCCATAACTTATGTGTTTAAAGTAGTTTTAATCCAAAAACTCTTCAAGTTCCATAACTTGAGGACAAGTTATGGAAGACTTTAAACTAATAAAAGAATTAATTTTTTCTTTATTTTATAACTTATGGAATTAATTAAGGTTACACTTTTTTTTTTAATTTATTATTTAATGAAGAGACTCTTGGTCCTCCATAACTTGAGGACAAATTATGGAGTCATAACACCTTTTAATTAGAACTAGACTCTTCATTTTTGTAACCTTTGCCAACTTTTATGAGTTTTAAGATTCATAAATGTGACTTATAAGTTACATAAACACATTTTATGAACTTCTTTTAGATTAATTTGGATTAAAACCAACTATCACATAATTTTATTCATTAATCTAAATTCACTCATAAAACAAGGTAACACAAAAAACTTTTGGTGATCCATAACTTATTCTTAAGTTATGGAATCCTTTAAAACATTAACACCAAATTTTGTAACTCCATAAAAACTTTGAAACAATTTTTTTTAAAAGCTTTTCATATCCATAACTTATGGAGGTTTCAAAAAATAAAACTCTTTAGATCAAACTTTTAAAACTAATAAAATAATCATATCATTTTATCTTTTATTAAATTTGACCTAATTCAACTCATAAAGCAAATTATTCAAATTTTACAAATAATTAGTTTTTCACAAGAACAAGTAATTATATTAAAATTTGACAAACTTCATGTTTTTTTCTTTTTTTTCAACTTGGAAAATAAAATATTTGCATCAATATAACAGAAAACAACCCGTGGCTCTGATACCACTGTTGGGTTTTGAGCATTCTAACACTCCTATGGTATACATGCAACCCTATAAACCTTGGATCTATGTTTTCTCTATTATACATGCAAATAAGAACTTTCCATGGCTTTAATCCTAACTAGCATATTATGATGTTCTTAATCTACAAAGTACTAGTTAGATGACATACCTTTTGATGTAGTTTGATGTCTTCAAGCTTTAAGAGCCTAGCCCCAATAGTGTGGAAGCCTCAAGTGGAATCACAAATCACCAAGACACCTTGGAAGACTTTAGAGAATATGGATACTTGGTTCTCTCTAGTGAAATTGGCTAGCCCTTCTTAGTGTATCCATACTAGTGCCAATTTCACCAACCAAGGACATCTTTATATAGTGTGGAGGATTAGGGTTAAACCCTAATACCCATGACCTTTCATTTCCTAGGATCCATGGGTTAAACACTCCATGGACTATCCATGAAAGCTTAGCCCAACCTAAATGAACTTGGCCCATTCCATATATATAAGAGTCCATATTTAATTAGTTCCTTTTGATCACTTAATTAATTATAAATTAATTCTTGATCAATACTAATTAAATAATATGATTCCATATTAATATATTAGAACTTATAATATATTAATATTAATCATAAACATACTATTCTCAAAAGATTATCGATATAAATTGTGTCGGTGAAGTGCAACCTAAATGGACCATGCCGGGTCGGGTCAAGTACATACCAAATATCGTTATGGACTTAGACATTAATCCAACAGTGCTGCCCAACAATAGTAATACTTTTGTACTGTCTTAGTGACACTGATTTTAGTATGAATGTAGGCACGTATACTTAACTATATATTTTAATATTAAAAGTATAAACTCTTGGTCATAGTCTTTTAATCCCATTGTATTTATAGTTAGTATATATTTTATGGATTGATATACTCAATTCACTATAAACAATGCTCTGATACCAATCTGTGACACCCCAAAACCATGAACGGCGGAAACGTTCTAGGGCGGAGGACGTCATGTACAATATCACAACAATGAATAATAGTAAACAAGCAACAACATCATCCATTGCATTAATAATATAATTTCATACATGTGTGTTCTGTCAAGTTATATAGACACCAAAATATACATATCAAAATAAAAGACGAGTCTTGAACGAACTCTATCTTTTAAAAACCTGGCACCTGTACCTGTCTATTTGTGACCTGAGAATACAAGTTACTTTGAAAGCGAGTATCAACTTAAAGCTGGTCAGATCATAAGTGTATTAATTTCTATGTTTGTATGAAATCATTTGTAAGATGTTTTGTAAGATGTTTTGTGAGATGTTTTGTACAATGTTTTGTAAAATGTTTGAACTCTCCTAGAAAACCCTATGTTTCCTACTAATGGTAGCCTTCTACCAAGGCATCTAGTGTCTGTGTGTATGTCTCTTATAAGAGTGTGTATTTTCCCAAATCCGACTATCATTAACAAAACATATAGTTTTTACATTACCGTGCATCGTGTGAATAGTCACCAAGTGAATGTAATGGGAAAATATCATAGTAACATGTGATCGACCTGTATTCTGCTACTGACTATAGTAAAACGACAATGTAAGACGCCGTAAGAAATAACATTTGGCACCCGTAGACTTGCAAGTCCCACTGTAGTGAGCAGCAAGGTGTAGGATAGTCAATCTAGTATAGATCTATACGCAAACTCATACGCTCCCTAATTAAGGAGATTCTGGATACAAAAATGGTCATGGCAGGAAGTCCGATGACCTGTTGAATAGTTCACATAACTGCATGAATGTACATGTAATGAATGTGCTAACTGTAAAGTGTACTCTTTCTCAGTCTAGCCTGAATGTACTGTAATGTTCTGCGTGTGCTAGGTATAATGTGTGTTCTCTCTCTATCTACCATATATAGTAATGTACGATGTGTACTACTCGTATTGACTCACGAATGAACTGACTCATTGTATGTTTCATTGTTCTAGTAATAGTATTAGTATCTTCCTGTGCTACCCCTATGGTATCTTACTAGTAATGTATGATCATGATTGTAAATACTTGCTACTTAAAGGTATGGAACTGATTTAAAGAACTTATATGTCTATATATGTATACATAATATATAACTAATAGATAGATGACCTTCGGACGGATAGTCGATGCCCTAAAGCCACATCCCAACGAGGAAAAGGAGATAAAGCGAGCGGGCCATCCTAATCCCTTTAAACATTACTTATATAACTATACATACATAGGCATCCATTTGATAATAAGTATAAAAGTGTTTAAGTAAAAGTACTTGATGAGTAAAAGAGTTTGTAAAGCAGTTGGAAGCAAAACAGTTTGATAACCAGTTTGAACAGTAAGTAAACTACTGGTTTGGTAGTTATTAATCACATGTGATTGATATCATAACTATAAGTATTCAACTTGTATTCCCCCATAAAAGCATTTAAAAACATTTAAACCATTGATTAAGGGGTATGAACTCTCCTGTAGTGAGTGGTACGGATGAACTGAAGATGTAGGACTGCTAGGTGTCAAGTGAAGTCTTGAACACTCTCTATGATCCTAGTTAACATATAATATCACATATATGTATCCAATTAGTCATTAACAACTAATAACCAAAGTCAAGACACCCTAGCACATGATAAACACCTTATACAAGTGTTATAAGTCCCAAGGATTGCATCTAAGTGTTGTAGGGAAAGGCTAGTGTGCTTAGGGTTCAAGGAAAAACTCCGTTATGGAGTTTACAGTTTTGTGGTCACTAACAAAAGAGTTTACGGTCGTAAACCCTTGAGTTTACGGCCGTAAGCTCATACACTTTTGACCATTTGTTTTTTTGAAGCCTTAAAAGTCCCTAGAAGCTTTTCTACTTGAAGTATGTGTCTATGGAAGGAACTAGGACACCATTTCACTCCTATTTGGAGTTTACGGTTCCTAAACCCTTTTCCTTTGAGTTTACTACTGTAAACTCATAAGGTTTATGGTATTTTTGGGGTTTTCAAGTCCTTAGCTAATAAAAGAATGGATCCATGTTAGTTACTAAGGCATAGGAAGAGACTAAGCACACCTTGGCACCTTTATTGGCGTTTACGGTTCAAGAACTTCTTGAACCGTGAACACCTTGTTCTTGGTGTTCTTGGGACATTTTCTTGATGTAAAGATGTATAAAAAGCTTTATAAGACTCTTGGATAGAAGTACTTACTATATGGGAGGTTGAAATGAGCTAAAAGTCCAAGAACACTAGTGTGTGTTCTTGGTGTTCTTAGTGAAAAAGGAAGAATCAACCTTTTGGAATGATTTCATGGTTAGAAGAGTGTTAAAACACCAGATTAAGGCATATAATCACTTAAGAAAGCTAGAATCACTTACTAGTTTGAGGATCTTGAAGATCTTTTGGATGATACTTGAGAGAGAAATGGGTTTGTATCTTGAGTTTTTTGAAAAAGTGTAAATAATGACAAGTTCTCATATATATACTCCCAAATTTAGGGTTTTTGGAAGAGAATATTTTATTGAGGTAGTAAACTCTAATTTCTTAGAGTTTTGGAATAACAGTGTTGCACAATAACCCTAGTGCATCCTATCTCCTGATATCTCTAAAGTATGAATCATGAAATACTCAAACTTATTCTAAAAAGTCTGAAAATTAACATCAAATATTCTGACTTCTATTGACTTGATTTGTTTGTACATAATAGAAATTTCGGGTTGTCACATTCAGACCAGAAGTCAAAGCGGGTATGCCAACGAGTGTCTCTTCTACTACTTTACATCACAAATTGAGCCAAAGAATGTGGCCATGGCATTAAATGAACCAAGCTTGGTAGATGCAATGCAAGAAGAACTAAATCAGTTTAAGAAGTTGGGAGTATGGTAGTCGGTAGAGCTTCCAAAAGGCAAGATGTAACATCCCAGAAATTCAGAAGTAAAGTTGAAGGGTTAAATTGTAAATAAGAAGGTTGACTCGGCGAGTGAATGGGTAGACTCGGCGAGTCGAGTCGTGATTTGGTCATGTGCTAAGTGACTGACTCGGCGGCTAGACTCGACGAGTCAGTGCTGGAATGAGAAAACCCTAATCCTGGGAGTTGTGCTCTATATAAAGAACATAACACTTCTTCCCCAGCCTCTTTACCTTCCCTTTGAGTTCTAGAAACCCTAGATTTGTGTGAGCTTTCCTTGGTGAGAGATTAGAGCCTTGGAGGAGGGAATCTTTGAAGGAATTTGAAGAGCAAGAAGATTGGAGCAAGGGGCTTTGCAGAGATTTGGCTCATTCTTCAGTTGGAGCTTTCTTTTCAGGTAATAATCTATTGCTTCAGCTCCTTGATTTTTTGTTGCTTGAGTTTTAGGGCATCTCTAGAGTTATTTCATGTTTGAAGGTTGGATTTGAGGTTGCTACCTCAGATTTGGACTTGAGATCGTCCAGAAGATCATAAAGTCCCTGTTCTTGAGTTGTGAGTGAAGCTTCCTTGTCCCAAACCCTAGCCTAGAGTGTATATGGCTTAGATCTCTTTAGATTCACGTAAAGGTTGCCACTTTACGTGATAGGTGGCTTGTAGGAGAGTAGATCTATGGATTGGAGCCCCTGCATGTCTTGGAAAGCCACTGTATGGATTAAGAACTAGAGGTACTCGGCGAGTCACATGGGTGAACTCAGCGAGTTGGATGAAGATGAGCAGGAACTCGACGAGTTGGAAGAACAACTCGGCGAGTATGTTGAATGTTGCCTTGGACTCGGCGAGTCTGCTCGTGGAGTCCTAACCTTTTTGGGTTGAGCTGTGAATCAGTGAGTTAAGGGAAGACTCAGTGAGCTGAGTGACAAAGGAATAAGAGTGGTTGGACTCGGCGAGTCATGGGGTGACTCGGCAAGCTGAGTCATGGATTGGGAGTTCTGAGTATAGGGACTCGACGAGTCAGCGGGTTGACTCGGCGAGTAGAGTCAGCCAGGAAGGTTGAACTTCACTGAGGACTTTGAATTTGACCAAGAGTTGACCAGTTGACTTCCAGGAGTATTTATGGTAATTGTTGGCAATTATTTTGAGTTCAGTGTTTTGGTGTTGGCTAGTGGTGGAGATCGTGTTAATGGTCGGAGTAGCTTGGTCTTATCTTTTCAGTTGGCAGTGGCAGGTGAGTTATCCTCACTATACTGACAGGGTCTATGGCACCAAGGCCGGCCCTTTATCGGATGGAAATCCAGGTATTGTTGTTATGTTATTGCTTTGCTATGTTTGCATCCTTGTAGTTAGAATGGTATACATTAGGGACCTGGGTATGGTCGGTATTCTGATAGTTAGGATGGTATATGTGTGACTGGAAGGTCTTATGTGCTAATACAGTATGAGATATATGCTGATAGATGTTATGCGAGCTGTATGTGTTATGTTATGTTATGATTAGTATGTTATGGACCGAAAGGTCACCATGTTATATGCGGTTATATGATATGTTTGTGATATGTATGTCATGTATGATAAGGACCGAAAGCTTAATATGATATGGACCGGAAGGTCAACAGAGTATGGACCGGAAGGTCAACAGAGGTATGGGATTGAAATCCCCAAAGACATTCGGATTGGAAGATCCCATGGAGTCATGGCCTGGAAGGGCGTATGTGTTGTTATGGCCTGGAAGGGCGTATGTGTTGTTATGTCCTGGAAGGGCGTATGTGTTTTTATGGCCGGGAAAGGTGTATGTGCTGTATGTAGTATTTTGGGGGTAATTCATCAAGCTTTCGGGCTTACAGTTGTGGTTTAATGTTTCAGGTACTTCAGGAGACTGTGGCAAGGCAAAGGCGTGATCGTACCGCTCCTCGTGTTTATGTTTTATGATATGGATCTGTGAAAAATACTCTGATAATAAAAGTACTGAAAGCCTGTTTGTAATGAATTAATGAAAGTGAGTTGTTTTTGAAAAGTTTAAATTGGTTTGAATTTTTACAGTGTTACATGTTGGTATCAGAGCCTTTGTTTGAGTTAATTGGAGGAACATTCGTGTGAATGCAGTCTCAAATCAAGGCGAGTTTTCGAAAGAGAATTTAAAATGGTTTTCAAAAATGAATAAAGGAGGACGCGGAGGTACGATCAGCCGAAGCCAGTAAGTAGACCCCAAAATACCATACAAAGTTATTTGATTATGTGATATGTTAGAACAACATGCTAGTACTAGGCTAGGGATCTTCAGGAATTGCATGATAGAATTTCCTGATTTCATGATGCCTGCTTGTCTAGGGTTTCTACTATGGGAGGTAGTTATCAGTTCCTCTAGAGGTGAGGATGGAGTGCTTGCCATGTATGTGTTTATCACTAGGGTGTTGTGGTAATACCTGATATAAATATGGGTAGGTGTGGAAAGTAGTATGGGCCCGTACTACTGAAAACACAGGCCCCATACGCATATCAAGGAAGTTACAACCCCTAGGGTCGGGTTGGGAGATGGTTCCCAGGTTATTGGGGGAGCATCTAATTTTATGGCGGTGTATCTCCAGTATGGTGGTTATGAGGCGTGTCGAGGGTGGATCCGGGTCAGGATCGGGATCAAGAGAGGACAGTCAGGGTGGATCAGTGCCACCCGAGGTCATTGGTCAGATGAGTACGGATGAGTTGGAAGCCAGGATTCGTGAGATCCTGCATGATGAGATTGTTGCTGTCTTCAGGGCGGAGATGCCAGAGATGTCTGGGTCGATCAAGTACTTTGACGAGCGATATGCAGCTCTTATAGAGTCGGCTGCCGTGACAACTACAGCGGCTGTATCAGCGGAAAGGGGAGTAACCGGTCGAGGCTTTTAGTATCGGGACTTCGATAATACGAAGCCTCCTACTTTTGATGGAGTTCAGGATCCGGTCATTGCTATGAGGTGGTTGTCGGACGTGGAGGGTTGTTTCTTCACGTGTTCATGCCTTGCAGATCAGAGGGTGAGGTGTGCTCTGAAACTTTTAAGGCTTGGGGCACAGGATTGGTGGAGGTTGACTACGAGATTGTATTCTGATGCGCAGCGGGCTGCGGTTACATGGGAGCAGTTCCGGAAGATGTTCACCACCCGTTATGTTCCACGGGTTGAGAGGGTGAGGTTGGCTGAGGAATTCTTCGAACTGGAGCAGGATTCGGAGTCGGTGACGGAGATCACCATGATGTTCACTGAGAGGGCAATGTTTTGCCCTGAGTTTGTTTCGGAGCGGCGTCAGATGTTCCGATATTTGAGTATGCTAAAAAGGGATATCAGACATTTTGTGTCTACGTAGAAGTGTGAGACCTTACTGGAGTTGCAGGCGGCCGCTATGCGGCGTGAGTTGGAGATTCAGTTACAGTTGAGAGAGGAGAGGCAGGCCCCGGTGCAGTCGCAGTCGGCGCCGAAACGGTTAAAGACTGTTGATTCCAGGTTGGAAAGTCAGAGCGGCCGTACTTGTGAGAAGTGCGGGAAGGGTCATGTCAGTGTTTGTAGGTCCGGTGGTGCATGCCGCAAGTGCGGAAGAGTGGGGCATTATGCGAGGGATTGTCGTCAGTCAACACCGGTTCAGGATATGAGGATCTGTTATCAGTGCCATCAGGTTGGCCACATGAGGGCCAACTGTCCACAGTGAGTTTCCAGGCCAGTGCAGGTTCCAGCACCAGCTACTTTGAGGACTACTGGCGGGGTCCAGGGTGGAGCGGAGCCTTCGAGGGCTCAGGGGCGCGTTTTTCGGCTCACAGCAGAGGGGGCCAGGGTAGATCCGGATGCGGTTGCGGGTGTGTTTTCTTTTCATTGTTGTCTGGCTATCTGGTTATTTGGTGGTGTTGAATTTTATTCGCCGTTCTGCGTGTTTCATGTGTTCGATGAAAATAATAGTAGTCAAGAGTGTAAATGGTCAACATCCAAGTGATTGATGGTCAGAAATTGGTTGTATGGTCTTGAGGCTAGGTATAGCATTTGCAATTTGAGGAGTGTTCAGCTGTGTATCGAACTCCCTTAGAGTTCGAGATGTGCAATGATGGGAGGTAATGTCGCGAAGGTTTCCCGTTTTAGAGGAAATTAGTTCATGGATAAGGGGAATATGTTGAGTGATGTTGTTTAAGTGATGCAGGTTGGGCCACCGGTGGTTGGAAGTCAGTGCTCTAAGTTGGGAGAATTGGAAAATTCTCAGGAGGATCAAAAGGATTTTGAGTTTTATTAGCTATTTGGGATCCAATAGTGTTTTAGCCAACCAAGAGTGTGGGCTGGTATGAGTAAGTGATAGATCAATGGGGCGGAGTACAGACCAAGGATTCTGGGTAGGGTGATTGGTTGTTGTGAGGCCTAGGATTAGGCCGGGATCTGGGTATATGGAATGGAGTTGGAGTTCGGAACCCCTAGAGGGCTTAAACAGTATGTATGGAATAGATTCCCAGGAGGAAGGGCTTGGGATGATGTATGGATAGGTTGAGCGGACCGAGGAGACTGAAGGCCGAAAGGCATATCAGTCAGGCTGGAAGGCATACCGGTTAGGACGGAAGGCGTACCAGTCAGGCCGAAGGCCTGGTAAGGCGGTCCAGTGATGCTGGAGACTCCGTATGCGTTAGTGGATCTGTATGCGGAGAATGGGTGATTATGTCGCCATGCAATAGCAAAGAATAGGTCTCGCCCCAGGTATTGATCATGTTAGTGAAAGGTGGGGTATGGACTTCGTTAGTCCTTGTGATCAGATTCAGAGTATATGTGATGCATAAAATAGCGATTACTCTACAAGGGATAGTGTAGAGTGGAGTGTGAGCACCGTGGCACATGTATAAGGTGGCAAGGTCGGCAAGTAGATTTCCTTGGATAAGGAGAAAGGAAAGGTAGGTAACTCCGGTAGCGAGTGTTGTATCACGGAAGTGAAAGCAGTAGTGAGAATGGATGATTGAGAGTATTTCAATTATGGTTGTTGAGCACTAGGATTGAACCAGTGGTATGGATACGCATCTGGGTTGGGTGTCTGATGACGTTACAGAAGGATTTCTAGTAGTGCAGAACCAGAGGAGTTCAGAAGGGATGCAAGGAGGGAGCCTTGGATTTTCTGTATGGTTGTAATCAGGAGGTGATGTATGTAGTAATAATTCATCCCAGGGATATTTGGAGGTATCGTCAGCGTGTCGGGATTTCCACCCCGAGGATGTTAAAGCAGGTTCAACATATATATGTGATTGCAGGGGAGAGCTCATGGGAGTTGCTCGGGAGCTGAAGGATGTACCATCCTGTCAGCTCGGAAAGTAACAAGTTGGATTCGGAAAGGAAAGTGGGATAAGTCCCAGAAGTGAATTCGATAAAGGATATGCCAGTCAAGGAAGGGGGTAGCAGTCTGGTCCCAGGTCAGGACCAGATGGTTCAAGGTGATGCCTAGCTTTGTGTAGGGCAAGTGATGGTTGTGATTTGGGGTGGTGAATGTATCCTCGGGTGATCTTTGGATTAAGGAGGGTTGTTAGAAGAGAAAGAAGTCGGCGGCCGGCTTGAAGCAGTTGTCGTGATTCTGTGAGAAAGAGTTGGTCTTTATAGGGGTTTGATAGCAGTGTTTTGAAGAACCTGAGTTGATTGGGAAGTCGGAGTCCGCAGTGCGAGGGTTTGTTCTAAGGTGTATGCAGCAGTAGGCTTCGAGGACGAAGCATAATTTAAGCGGGGGAGAATTGTAACATCCTAGAAATTCAGAAGTATTGTTGAAGGGCTAAAGTGTAAATAAGAATGTCGACTCGGTGAGTCGAGTCGTGATTTGGTATTGTGCTAAGTGACTGACTCGGCGAGTCGGCGGCTAGACTTGGCGAGTCAGTGCTGGAATGAGAAAACCCTAATCCTGGGATTTGTGCCCTATATAAAGGACATAACACTTCTTCCCCAGCCTCTTTACCTTCCCTTTGAGTTCCAGAAACCCTATATTCATGTGAGCTTTCCTTTGGTTCATTGTTTAGTTGGAGCTTTTTTTTGAGGTAATAATATATTGCTTAAGCTCCTTGATTTTTTGTTGCTTGAGTTTTGGGGCATCTCTATAGTTATTTCGAGTTTGAAGGTTGGATCAGAGGTTGCAAACTCAGATTTGGACTTGAGATGGTCCAGAAGTTCATAAAGTCCCTGTTCTTGATTTGTGAGTGAAGCTTCCTTGTCCCAAACCCTAGCCTAGAGTGTATATGGGTTAGATCTCTTTGGATTCAAGTAAAGTTTGCCACTTTACATGATGGGTGGCTTGTAGGAGAGTAGATCTATGGACTGGAGCCCCTGCATGGCTTGGAAAGCCACTGTATTGATTAAGAACTAGAGGTACTCGATAAGTCACATGGGTGAACTCTGCGAGTTGGATGAAGATGAGCAGGAACTTGACGAGTTGGAAGAACAACTCGGTGAGTATGTTGAATGTTGCCTTGGACTCGGCGAGTCTGGTTGTGGAGTCCTAACGTTTTTGGGTTGAGCTGTGAATTAGTGAGTCGAGGTACGACTCAGTGACTTGAGAGAGAAAGGACTCAGAGTGGTTGGAATCGGCGAGTCTTGGGGCGACTCGGCGAGTTGAGTTGTGGATTGGGAGTTCTGAGTATAGGGACTCGACGAGTTAGCGGGTTGACTCGGCGAGTAGAGTCAGTCAGGAAGGTTGAATTTGACTGAGGACTTTGACATTGACCAAGAGTTGACCAGTTGACTTCCAAGAGTATTTTTGGTAATTGTTGGCAATTATTTTGAGTTCAGTGTTTTGGTGTTTGCTATTAGTGGATATCGTGTCAGTGTTCGGAGGAGCTTGGTCTTATCTTTTCAGTCGACATTTGCAGGTGAGTTATCCTCACTATACTGACAGGGTCTATGGCACCAAGGCCGGCCCTCTATCGGATGGAAATCTGGGTGTTGTTTCTTTGCTATGTTTGCATCCTGGTAGTTAGGATGGTATACATTAGGGACCTGGTTAAGGTCGGTATCCTGATAGTTAGGATGGTATATGTGTGACTAGAAGGTCTTATGTGCTAATAGAGTATGAGATACATGCTGATAGATCTTCTGAGAGATGTATGTGTTAAGTTATGTTATGAGCAATATGTTATGGACCGGAAGGTCACCATGTTATATGCGGTTATATGATATGTATGTGCTATGTATGTCATGTATGATAAGGACCAGAAGGTTAATATGATATGGACAGGAAGGTCAACAGAGTATGGAACGGAAGGTCAACAGAGTATGGACCGGAAGGTCAACAGAGGTATGGGATGGAAATCCCCTGAGACATTCGGATCGGAAGATCCCATGGAGTCATGGCTTGGAAGGGTGTATGTGTTGTTATGGCCTGGAAAGGCGTATGTGTTGTATGTAGTATTTTAGGGGTAATTCACTAAGCTTTCGGGCTTACAGTTGTGGTCTAATGTCTCAGGTACTTCAGGAGACCGTGGCAAGGCAAAGGCGTGATCGTACCACTCCTCGTGTTTATGTTGTATGATATGGATCTGGGAAAAATACTCTGATAATAAAAGTATTGAAAGCCTTTTTGTAATGAATTAATGAAATTGAGTTGTTTTTGAAAAGTTTAAATTGGTTTGAATTTTTATGGCGTTACACAAGAAGTCTTTGGACACACGTCGGGTCATCAGAAGTAAGCAGGATGATAGGGTGGTTATTGTGTGCAATAAATCTCATTTGGTCGTTCGCGGATTCTGGCAAATAGAGGGTCTTCACTACACAGAAGTATATTCTCCTGTAGCTCGTTTGGAAGCCATTCATATATTCCTAGCATATGCTTCTTACACGAGATTTACAGTCTATCAAATGGATGTCAAGATAGCCTTCTTTTATGGAGTTGTGAATGAGGAAATTTATGTTGATCAACCACCAGGGTTTGTTAATGCAAATTTTCTAAATCATGTTTACAAGCTGGGCAAGGCTCTATATGGGTTGCGTCAGGCCCCTAGAGCTTGGTATGACACCCTATCTGAACATTTGCTTGCGCATGGATACACCAGGGGAACGATCGGTCATACATTATTCATTAAGAAAGTGGATACAGATTTGATTGTTGTACATATTTACATAGATGATATCATCTTCGGGTCAACTAGCACAGAGCAATGCAATGAGTTCGAGGATGTTATAATGAAAAGATTTGAGATGACCTTGTTGGGTGAGATGACTATGTTCCTAGGGTTACAGATTCGATAGGAATTCTATTGCATCAAAGAAAATATACGGAGGACATGCTAGAAATGTTTGGTTTTAAAGACTGAGAAAATGATTCGACTCCGATGGCAGAAAGACCCCTATTGACACCAGATCTAGATGGGGAATCCATAGATCAAACAGAAAATCGATCAACGATCGGATCTCTGATGTATCTAACTGCCAACAGACCTGACATCATGTTTGTCGTCTGTCAATGCACTCATTATCAGGCTTATACTAAAATCTCATATTTTATTGTTGTTAACAGGATTTATAGGTGTATTAAAGGTAACCTTAAACTGGGTATTTGGTATCCTAAATATCACTGTTTCGATTTATATGCTCTTGCTGACAGTAATTATGGAGGGTGTGATCTTGACAGGAAATCAACATCGGGTGGATATCAGTTTTTAGGGGATCGATTGGTATCATGGATATGCAAGAAACAGCAAACGCTGTCAACCTCGACCGTTGAAGCTGAGTATGTTGCTGCATCAACTTGTTGCTTACAGGTGGTCTGGAGTCAACACCAAATGTTGGACTATGGTTTGAACTTTATGGCCACTCCCATATTTTGTGATAATGATGTTGCTATTCAAATTGCTAAAAATCGTGTTGATCATTCCAAAACTAAGCACATTGATATCAAAATTCATTTTATCCGAGACTGTTATGAGCACAAGCTCATTAGTTTGGAGCAGATCCACACTGATAATAATGTGGTGGATCTATTTACCAAACCCTTTAGTAAAGCTCAATTTGAAGTGCTTGTGAGCTATCTCAAGATTTGCTTTGAAGACTAATTTTTTTTGTTTAAATTTGTGTGTTTTATTTTATTTTCATTTCTTTTCTCTCCTATGCACACATTTAGGGGTAGAAATCAAAATACAAAACAAAATTATAAAAAAAATTGTCCTTATGGTTTTTCGTTTGTAGGTGTTATTTGGAAGTGATATCAATAATGAGTGGTAACGGGCATTGTAAACAGGTGTAAGGTACTACTGAAACGGAATTGTCTAGACTTTGTGCTCAATTTTCGTTTAGGCACGAAGGATTCAAAAGGACTAGACATAGCTGACAATGAATGGACTTGACTGTGTGGACTTAGATAGTTTTGTTTAGACTGACAATATGACGCTCGAGTAGATTGAGCAGTGAGATAAACAAAGGGAGCCTGCGGGATACATTAAAGTCATAAAAATCTAGAACTGTGGCTTAACATTTCCTTGATGTATGGACTCATGTCCTTAATTTAAGTATTGATAGGGTAACCCGGGGGGGGGGGTGTTCTAATAAAGTAGGTCTGTAGGAAATCATTTTCTTGCTCTTTTTCTGGCAGTCATATGTTGCCTCTTCTGCGTTATTGGAAGAGATTCGACATGGAATGCAACATGTGTAACTCTATTTCTATGCATCTTTTTATCTATGCAATTCTTTCTATTTGTTAGACATATGTTCTCTACTCTACGTGATTGGAAATCATTCGACCTGGAACACAACATATGTAAATTCTACTTCTCAATACCTCTACTCTGGTTAGTCATACGTTGTTCCCTCTACGTGATTGGAAGAGATTCGACCTGGAAATACAACATATGCATTTGTGAATCTGACTTCTCTCTTAAGGATTGTCTACTCACCTAAAGTAAGGAGTTCTTTGGATGTTCTTTATTGTCGCGGTATGTTAAGAAGTGGGGAATACATTCTAGCACATATAAAATTGAAACATTTAATAGGTTGTTTGTAGATCACGCTGCTGAATTTATGTGGACATCAATATCCTTGGTCGTCGTCCGTTGAATGGTCTGTTTTGGAATATAGGTGCAAAAGTCTTGTCACATATATTTTGTCCAAAAATTAGCAAAAAGAATCCTTTGTGTTTAACTGGATCATAATACTGGTGATTGACCAGATTTATTCATGCAGGTAAGGAATTGAAAAACAAGATAAGGTAGTTTCAACCCTTATGATCCCAATTTTTTAATTTTTTATTTTTTTAAATTTTGAAGTGTAGTTAATTTTTCATCTGAATTTATTTTATTTTATTTTATTTTTTTCAAACATAAATTTTGTTTACATTTTTTAATTTTATTATTTTATTATTATTATTTAAATTTTTTTTAACTCTTCGTAATGTTTCATTATGGAAATGGGCTATTTTTAAAGAAAGACTTAGATTATCGGTGAAGGCCCACCGAGTTTAGGCCTCTGGGTCGAAAACCCTTATTAGGGTATAAAGTGGAGGGTTTTCGGATCTCATGTTTTCACTTCACTCGTTTTTCAACGCAAACCCTCTTTTCTTTCTCCTGACAACTCTCGTTTGCTGTTCATAGCGATGTCATCGATTTATCATTTTCCGTGTGTTTAATCGAAAATCATACACTGCCCGATCAACGTAAGTGTATTGCGATAACCATGCATCTATTCTAACTTGTTTTTTTTGAAGATTTTGCAGGTTTTAGGACAAACCGCGATTCTAACGGAAATTTTCGTCAATTTGGATTTCACATTCAAGGGTTTTGGGTACCAGTGAAACGTTTTCGGCTGAAAACCCAACGTTAGCGGCCGAAAACCGAAATTTAAGGGTTTTTTTTTTGGTTTTTGGGGGAATGATTTTGGCCAAAAACCTAAATTTAAGGAATTTGGGTTTTTGGTGGGATGCTTTCAGCTGAAAACCCGAATCTAACCGAAAATTGAACTAAATCAAACTGAATTTGACCATTTTGACAAAAATATACTTAATTTTGACCAAATTCACTGCACCGTTCAAGCCTCACTGAAAATAATGTTTTGTGAAATTTAACTTTATATGTTTAATTTTGAATGGCAGATTTGAAATTTATTGAAACTCACAACATTGTCAAAATGGCTGATTTGAAATTTGTTGAAACTCACAACCTTGTCGTACGTCTTGTTGATCCACCTCTAAGCCATCAAGAGTTTAAGTCCATGGTTCTTGGATTAAACAACTTGAGGATCACCCATGCGATTCGAGAAAATCCTTTCATTTACAAAAAAACTTATGGGTGAATTATGGGATAACGCTTCTTTCAATCAAGCCGGAGCAAACGGAGAAGGCACTGTGGAATAATCAACTGTTAGGGGAGAGAAGATAATTGTGTCAGAACAAGCAATCCAAGAAGTTTTTCGATTTAGAGATCAGCCTGGATCCCCGACTGATATTCCTACTGCTCAGATCAGGGAGGTTCTTGAAAGAATGGGATATGAAGGAACTTTTCCTCCATCCTTCAAAAAGCCACTCCCTCCATACTGGTGCTTTCTTGCTCACACCTTCGTGATATGCATTTTGGGGAGAAAAGTGGGAGCAGATGAGATCTCCCAATCATCTACAGGTGCCATTGTTCCTCTCACTATGGATTTGGACTTCAATTTTTCAAGACTTGTGTTCAATGAAATGAAGGGCAAACTCCAATGGAATTAGAAGGATGTGTTCTTAATGTACCCAATGTTCCTACGAATGATCTTTGATGATCAATATCTAGGTTTTGAAGGAATAGGTGATACTTTGAATACGAAATCCTTGGGTCTAAACACTTTTTTCCTGATGAAGCAGAATCGCAAACGTTCTAAGGTTGTGTTCCGAGTAACAAGTCCTTTGGTTAAGTTTGGAAGATTTGCAGAAATCGAAGAAGCTCCTGTTCCTCAAGATATTCCAGTCCATGAGCCTGAAGTTGTTGTTCATGTCTCTCCTCCTACAGCAATCTTGGCAGAGGAGCATGTGCCTGTTCATGACGTTGTTGATGATGATTATGATAATGATGATGCTGATTGTCACACCCCAAAAACCAAGAACGGCGGAAACGTTCTGGGGTGGAGGACGTCATGTACAGTGTCACAACAGTGTAAAGTAGTAAACTTGCAACATGTCACACCCCCAAACCTGAACGGCGGAAATGTTCGGGGGCGGATGACTTCATGTGGTAACGTAACAAATGTATACATAGTAAAGAAAGCAATACAACCATCATATATATAATTGAAAGTTTACATTTGTCTAAAGTTACATGTTCAAAACCAATTACAATATGATGTCAAAATACGAGATTAAACTGGCGCCGCAGCATCCCTTCATCAAAAGCGTAATGAATACCTGAAATTACGGATTTCCTGGGACATACAAGTAATTTTGAAAGAGTAGATCAGCATTTAAGCTGGTGAGTTTCATAAGTATTTAAGTGACAATGTTTGTATGAAATGAAATGTTTTGTCTTTGTTTGTTTGTGTTTAGAAAATCCTATATTTTCTACTAGTATAAAAGTAGCCTTCACTCAAGACCATTGTTTGTTTCTAAAATGTATGCAAGTGTAAAATAATCAATGTGTTTGAAAACCTCGTAAATCAATGCATTTTTAATACCCCATGTGAGTTTTATAACCATACTATTGACTCGGAATGCCTATACACAACGTTCTTCAGGCGTTGGAATGTTATGACGTTTGTCACCCCAAACGGTGGACTGCAGCTAAAAGTCACGGCGCGGGTTGTCAAGCCCGTATAGATCTATACACAAACACCATGCTCCCCCTCCAAGGGATTCTGGTATATAATACAGGACTTGAAATGTGTACTCGAATGTACATGAAGTTAGTGTCTCACAAAACCGTGGTATAAAAACAGATCTACTTGTTAAAATGTTAAGTTTGTTCTTATATACGAAAGTGACTTCTTGAAATTCATGTCTCTAGTACATAAGAGTTAGAAATTTGTTCGTAAAACTATACCTATTATAGTTTTCTAACAGTGTGTCTCGTTTGTTTAGAAATACCTAGAAAAGGAATCATTTGTTTATGAAAGCATAGATTTTTGGTGTAGAGTCTAAGATAGACAAGTATAATCTACGAAAAGTTTAGTTTATACATGCATTACAACAAATTTATATTTCAAAAGATAGAATGCTATTTTAACATATGTTATATATATGAAAGTTCCTTAAAAGTTTGTAAATCGCATGTGATTTGAATATATGAAAGCATATAAAAGAGTTCTTTATGTAACACATGATAATACTCGTGTGTTTTACTTGTAATCCCCCCCTTGAAAGCATATAACATAATTTATAAAATATTTAAAAGGTAAATTAAGGGGTATGAACTCACTTGAAAGTTTGAAGATAGCGAGGTGGAAAACCGGGTAGAGTTTCGTCTCGGGAAACGTATTTTTCTTGGGATTCTCGGGAATCTCGGGAGTAAAATCGACCCTCGGGACTTGAGCAAAAAGACCAGAGCTTCGGGTTTGAACGGGCACGGAAAACGAGGCAAGATTGTGAGAGAAAGGAGAGAAATGAGCATTTTTCTCGGAAGCCCTCGCATTCTATTTATAGGAGGGTCTGAGAAGCCTCGTACGCGGGGCGTATGCTCGTACGCAGCGTGTACGCGTACGTCATGCATGACCGAAGCCTCGACTGCCTCGGCTTCGGATGGGACGGATCGGATGGGGCGGCGGGTCGGATGGGACGGCGGGTCGGATGGGACAGCGGGTCGGACGGGTCGGAAGCCTCAGATAGGGCGACGTGGACGATCAGAGGCCAAGTCTCTCGGGTACGCAGGGCGTACAGGGGTACGCAGCGCGTACCTCGGATGAGGACGCTGACTCCTCTTCGAATAAGGCTTGAATTTTGATTTAAATAAATATATAATTTATTTAATAAACTTCAAAAATTCATATCTTCTTCATACGAACTCCGTTTTCGATGGTCTTTATATCCACGCGTAGGTGAGACTACGCTCTACAACTTTCGTTTAGACTCCGTTGGGAAATTCCGAAATTATTTTTATTATTTATTTTATAACTCATCGTGTTTAAGGAATTTCTTCAAAAATTCATAACTTCTTTATCTGACGTTGGTTTTTGCCAGACTTTTTACCACTGAAATACCATTGTCGAGACCTCCGATTCTCGTTTAGGTCATTCCGGCCAAAAGTCGCTCGATCTCCGATTCGAGATTTTAGCTGTCTGTTGTATGCTGAACTTTGGAAATATCATAACTTCAATATATGAAGTCGGATTTGGGCGTTCTTTTTACGTACGATCATGGTTTAAAGACATTTAGACATAGAAGGAATTTAAATAGAACTATTTGTACATTTTATTATGAAAGTAAATTTTATTACTCAAAAGTGGTTACAATACTTGACCCTTTTAGGTCATTACAAAGAGTTGAAATATCGGGTTGTCACATCATCCCCCTGTTAGAGAGAATTTCGTCCCGAAATTTAAAGTAGTAAAGATACTAGTGAACATGAAAGAGATGAGGGTACTTTTGTTTCATCTGATCTTCGCGTTCCCATGTGAATTCAGGTCCCCGTTTGGCATTCCAGCGAACCTTCACGATGGGTATGCGACTTTGTTTTGTTTGTTTGACCTCTCGGTCCATGATTTCTACTGGTTCTTCCACAAAGTTGAGGCTCTCGTTGATCTCGATCTCGTCGAGTGGAATAACAAGAGTCTCGTCGGACAGACACTTTTTCAAGTTTGAGACGTGGAAGGTTGGATGGATGTTACTAAGTTCGCGCGGTAGGTTAAGCTTGTAAGCCACAGGGCCGATTCTGGCAAGAATCTCGAAAGGCCCTATGTATCTTGGATTTAGTTTCCCACGCTTTCCAAAGCGTATTAAACCCTTCCACGGTGAGACCTTTAATAAGACGTGGTCTCCTACCTGGAATTCCAAAGGTTTCCTCCTTTGGTCAACGTAGCTTTTCTGTCGGTCTCTAGAGACTTTCAATCGTTCACGAATCTGAACGATCTTCTTTTGTCATTTCTCGTATGATTTCCGGACCGGTGAGAGTGCTTTCAGGAACTCTTCCTCTAGCTAACTGGGTATCGCCAACTTCAGTCCAGCACAGAGGGGATCTGCACTTTCGACCATAGAGGGCTTCAAACGGAGCAGCCTTTATGCTTGTATGATAACTATTGTTGTATGAAAATTCGACAAGGGGTAAATGGGTATCCCAAGCCTTTCCAAATTCAATCACACAGGCTCTCAGCATATCTTCTAAAGTTTGTATTATTCTCTCACTTTGTCCGTCTGTTTGTGGGTGGTAGGCTGTACTCATGTCTAGCCTAGTTCCCAGGGAACTTTGTAGTGACTGCCAAAATCTTGAAGTGAAGCTACTATCTCTATCGGAGATAATGAATATCGGAGCACCATGCAGTCGCACTACTTCCCTTAAGTATGTTCTTGTAAGCTTCTCCATTTTGTCAGTCTCCTTGATGGGTAGGAAATGCGCGGATTTGGTCAATCTGTCGATAATGACCCATATGGTATCGAGTCCACTTGTCGTCTTGGGTAACTTGGTTATGAAATCCATAGTAATCCGCTCCCACTTCCATTCTAGTATCTCTGGTTGTTGTAGTAATCCTGACGGTTTCTGATACTCGACCTTAACCTTAGCGCAAGTAAGACATTTACTCACGAAGGTAGCAATTTCTGCTTTCATGTTACGCCACGAGTACAGTTTCTTAAGATCCAGATACATTTTATCTGAACCCGGGTGAACGGAATATCTTGAGTTGTGAGCTTCGGTCATGACTACGTTTCTGAAACCACCATGTTTCGGGGTCCAGATTCGGTCCATGAGATAGTAGGCTCCGCCACCCTTGACTTCAAGATTCTTTTTCATTCCTCGCAGGGATTCACCCGCCACATTTTCAGGTTGCAAAGCTCCCATTTGTGCCTCCTTAATTTGTGTGGATAAGTGGGAATGGATAGTCATAGTCAGAGATTTGACCCTCCGACCAGTGTATTCTTTTCGACTGAGGGCGTCAGCTACTACGTTGGCCTTGCCAGGATGATAACGAATTTCGCATTCGTAGTCATTTAGTAACTCAACCCATCGTCTTTGTCGCATGTTGAGTTCCTTTTGATCGAAAATGTGTTGAAGGCTCTTGTGATCGGTGAAAATAGTACTCTTTGTTCCGTATAAGTAGTGCCTCCAGATCTTCAGAGCAAATACCACTGCTCCTAACTCGAGATCGTGTGTCGTATAGTTCACTTCGTGTGTCTTAAGCTGTCGGGAGGCATAAGCGATAACCTTCCCTCTCTGCATAAGAACACAACCAAGTCCTTGATTTGACGCATCGCAATACACTACGTAGTCTTCTATCCCTTCGGGGAGGGATAGTATTGGTGCGGTGCACAAGGCCTGCTTTAGTGTCTGGAATGCCTTCTCTTGTTTCGCTTCCCAGTCAAAGGCCACGCCTTTCTGGGTTAATGTAGTAAGAGGTTTCGCAATGCTCGAAAAGTTCTTTATCAATCTGCGATAGTAGCCAGCTAGAACTAGAAATTGCCGAATTTCTGTAGGTGTCCTTGGTGCCGACCAGTTCTCAATGGCCTTAATTTTGCAGGGGTCCACGTGTATACCTTTCTCGCTAACAACGTGGCCTAAAATTCGACTCTTTGAATCCAAAATTCGCATTTAGAGAACTTCGCATAGAGTTTCTCCGTTCGCAGTGTTTCTAGGACTTTTCGTAGGTGCTGACTATGCTCTTCCTCACTTCGAGAGTAGATAAGTATATCATCGATAAAGACGATGACGAACTGATCCAAGTAAGGGCGGCATACCCTATTCATTAGGTCCATAAATACTGCTGGTGCATTGGTTAATCCGAACGGCATCACTACAAATTCGTAGTGTCCATAACGAGTTCGGAAAGCTGTCTTTGGAATGTCCCCCTCTAGAACTCGTAATTGGTGATATCCGGATCGTAGGTCTATTTTTGAGAAGTAGTTCACCCCTTGAAGTTGATCGAATAGGTCGTCGATACGGGGTAGAGGATAGCGGTTCTTGAGAGTAATTTTGTTCAGTTCTCTGTAGTCGATGCACATACGGAACGATCCGTCTTTCTTCTTTACAAACAAGACCGGTGCTCCCCAAGGTGAGAAACTCGGTCTTATGAATCCTTTTTGAAGGAGTTCATTAAGTTGACTGGAAAGTTCCTGCATCTCTGCTGGTGTCAGACGATAGGGCGACTTCGCTACTGGGGTAGCTCCTGGAACTAAGTCAATTCTGAACTCGACTTGGCATTGCGGTGGTAATCCTGGTAGTTCTTCTGGAAAGATATCGGGAAAGTCGCGTACTACCGAGATGCCCTTGATGTCCTTCAGTTCTTGACTTGTATCAACGATGTGCGCTAGGAATGCTCGACAATCCTTCCGCAAGCACTTGCGAGCTTGGATGCACGAAATGATGCGAAGATTTGTACTAGATTTGTCGTCGTAGATAACTAATGTTTCGTTGTTAGGGAGATTAAGACGGACTGCTTTCTCAAAGCACATGATGTCGGCGCGAAGAAGACTCAACCAATCCATGCCGACTATGACGTCGAAACTTTTAATTTGGACCGGCATGAGATTGATTGGGAAAGAATGGCCGTCTAAAGTTAACGTACAGCCCATGTATATGCAGTTAGTGTTTTCGGTTTTTCCATTGGCCATCTCTACAGTGAATGATTTTCCTAACTTGCTAGGTTTAGGTTTAAGTAAGTGAATAAAGTTTTGACTCACGAAGCTTCTCTCCGCTCCACTATCGAATAATATGCATGCATATGAATTATCGAGAAGGAATGTACCAGCAACTATAGTTGGGTCAGCTACAGCTTCGTCGTGGCCTATTGCCAAAACTCGTCCCACACCTCCAGTGCCTGCTGCCTTAGGACAGTTCCTCTTGTAGTGGCCCACCTCACCACAACCGTAGCAAGTCTATCCTACACCCACACCGGGAACTTGAGTGATCGGCTTTGTGGGGTCCTTGCAGAAACGGGCTGTGTGTCCCTTCCAGTTGGAGTTGGCGCACTGCATTTCACGACAAGGTCCATGGTGGTGGTCATTGCATTTGGTGCACTTTGGGTGGTTACCTATATAAGGCTTTGTTGGGTAGGTATTTGTAGGAGCTGTAGTAGGTACAGTGGCAGCATTCACTGAAACCAGTTGTTTCTTTGCGGGCTCTTGGGAAGATCCACACTTCCCTTTATTCCACACTCTCTTTCTGCTATTGTTGTTGTTGTTGTTGTTGTTTCCTTTCTGTGGTTCTGGTGTAGAAGTGGTTGAGTTCTGATGACCTCCGTAGTCAATCAGAGATTGTGCCAGTTCCTTAGCACTTTCAAAGGTGTCAGGTTTGGAAGCTAACACGCTTGATCAAATTTGGGGCGTCAGTCCCCAGATGTACCTTTCTATTTTCTTGCTCTCGGGAGCAATCATATCTGGACAAAGAATTTCCAGTTCGCAGAATCTGTTGGTATAAGTAGTGATGTCGGTACCAACCATTCCGAGAGTCCATAGCTCGTGTTCAAGCTTTTGAATCTCTCCCCGTGGGCAGTATTCTCTCATCATCATGGCTTTCAGGCTCTCCCAGCTTATGGAGTTTGCCACGATTAGGGTAAGTACTTTAACATGGCCATTCCACCAAGTTAAAGCTTTATCAATAAGGGTGAAAGTTGCAAATTTGACTTTGCTCTGCTCGGGACAGGAGCAGATTTCAAAGACTGCCTCCGTCCTTTCAATCCACTGCCTCAGGGCCATCACACTACCAGTTCCATAAAACATCCGGGGCTTGGCATTGGTGAAGTCCTTATAGGTGCATTCTCGAGGTGGTCCATGACTCTCGCCATGGTTGGATAGGTGTGTGCCAGATCCCGAGCCATTAATACTCGAGTTATTGATCTGTGACATGGCAGCTGCCACCGCTGCGGTGACTGCTGCTTGAAACATAACAGCATCAAATTGAGGTGGTGGAGGTGGTGGTGGTACTAGTGCTTCCCCACCGTTGTTTCGCCTTGGATTTCTACGCGGAGGCATCCTTCAACTATAGCTTGAAAAGACAGGGATAAGAATTTCATAGAATAGAAAATGTATGTGTCTCATGAACTAAATCGCTATAGTTCAACAACAGATGATAGTATGAGTCTTAAAATAGAAGAATGAAAGTTATTTGTAAGACTGAAGGTATGAAACAAGTATTTGGTTTCACAAAGACCATTCAAGGTTCGAACGAAATACTTAACATAGTAGTAATAGTGTCACTTATATTAATATAAAAGTTGTTACAACGATCATGAAAATTTGACCCCTATAAGGGTCTCCGATTACAAAGTTCGAGAAATTTAAAGACTTTTAGCCGAGATCCTAAGCTATAACAAAATTTGAGTCCTTGACAAGCACTACTTGCGTCGTAGGTTGCGCTTGGAGCTTGACTCTGCATCTGATTGCTTCGACTCCATTAGACGCCTATCAAAAGCGGCTTGTTGTTCCCTCAGTTCGGCGAGGGCTGCAATCATTTGCGCTTGAAATGCTTCGGTTTGGAGTTGAGCATTGTCTTGTATCTTGTCCAGCCTACGGATGTCAGAAGTGTGAACCTGCACTTCCACGTTGACATCCCGGAGTCGACTAGCTTGAACTCCAGATTGATAGGACTGATTGGCTAACTTACCCACCATTACCGGGAGTGCTCGATCAGCCGAACCTCCGCCGCGGACATCATAGAAGTCCCGGCACGTGCCGTAGGGAGGGCGTAGGTTTTGCTGTTGGCTCCAATGGTGGAGGTGACTTCCCCAGACGGGAGTCGGTCCTTGAAAGTTCCTTACGAAGACGGGAGGTTGAATGGGTGGTGGATCGATAACTTCCGGCTCTGAGTCGGTACCGGAGTCATCACCCACTTCTATGGGTTCCTCGTCCTCTTCGGGATCATCTTCGATGCATCCTCCGTTGCCTTGGTTGGGAAAGTAGGGGTCGTCAGGGTGGTGAAATCCAGCCATTTGACTGCACAAGAAATAGGGTTATAAGAATTGAATAAAGTTGAAATATGCAAAACATGTAAGTTAAACTAGTTTAGATAGCAAATACTCCTATAGTTTTTAAATTATTGTGTTTGATTCTAGTAATGGTTTGGTAAGTTTTGACTTGTTGCTTGCTACGATCATTCCTCGATATAAGTTGGTCCAATCTCGGGCAAATATAGTTGATCAAGCTATATTTGTCCAAAATCTGATTACATATATCGAGTCTCAATCGTAGTGTCAACTTGTCTAAATACTTGTATAGTTGGATAACATGAAAATAATTTGTGGTATGCATGTAATTGTACTTAAATGAACTATCAATTTAAGTTGAACACAATGCTGCTTAAGTGTAAAAAGAAGATTTGTTTTGTCAGAGAGTATTAGTCCCTTAAGCATTTATAGTTTGTATATCTTATGTGGTTCGATATACTTAGTTCACTATAAACATTGCTCTGATACCAATCTGTCACACCCCCAAACCTGAACGGCGGAAACGTTCGGGGGCGGATGACTTCATGTGGTAACGTAACAAATGAATACATAGTAAAGAAAGCAATACAACCATCATATATATAATTGAAAGTTTACATTTGTCTAAAGTTACATGTTCAAAACCAATTACAATATGATGTCAAAATACGAGATTAAACTGGCGCCGCAACATCCTTTCATCAAAAGCGTAATGAATACCTGAAATTACGGATTTCCTGGGACATACAAGTAATTTTGAAAGAGTAGATCAGCATTTAAGCTGGTGAGTTTCATAAGTATTTAAGTGAAAATGTTTGTATGAAATGAAATGTTTTGTCTTTGTTTGTTTGTGTTTAGAAAATCCTATATTTTCTACTAGTATAAAATTAGCCTTCACTCAAGACCATTGTTTGTTTCTAAAATGTATGTAAGTGTAAAATAACCAATGTGTTTGAAATTCATGTCTCTAGTACATAAGAGTTAGAAATTTGTTCGTAAAACTATACCTATTATAGTTTTTTAACAGTGTGTCTCGTTTGTTTAGAAATACCTAGAAAAGGAATCATTTGTTTATGAAAGCATAGATTTTTGGTGTAGAGTCTAAGATAGACAAGTATGATCTACGAAAAGTTTAGTTTATACATGCATTACAACAAATTTATATTTCAAAAGATAGAATGTTATTTTAACATATGTTATATATATGAAAGTTCCTTAAAAGTTTGTAAATCGCATGTGATTTAAATATATGAAAGCATATAAAAGAGTTCTTTATGTAACACACGATAATACTCGTGTGTTTTACTTGTAATCCCCCCCTTGAAAGCATATAACAGAATTTATAAAATATTTAAAAGGTAAATTAAGGGGTATGAACTCACTTGAAAGTTTGAAGATAGCGAGGTGGAAAACCGGGCAGAGTTTCGTCTCGGGAAACGGATTTTTCTCGGGATTCTCGGGAATCTCGGGAGTAAAATCGACCCTCGGGACTTGAGCAAAAAGACCAGAGCTTCGGGTTTAAACGGGCACGGAAAACGAGGCAAGATTGTGAGAGAAAGGAGAGAAATAAGCATTTTTCTCGGAAGCCCTCGCATTCTATTTATAGGAGGGTCTGAGAAGCCTCGTACGCGGGGCGTACGCTCCTACGCAGCGCGTACGCGTACGTCATGCATGACCGAAGCCTCGACTGCCTCGGCTTCAGATGGGACGGATCGGATGGGTCGGTGGGTCGGATGGGACGGCGGGTCGGATGGGACAGCGGGTCGGACGGGTCGGTCGGACGGGCAGGTCGGACGGGTCGGAAGCCTCGGATAGGGCGACGTGGACGATCAGAGGCCAAGTCTCTCGGGTACGCAGGGTGTACAGGGGTACGCAGCGCGTACCTCGGATGAGGACGCTGACTCCTCTTCGGATAAGGCTTGAATTTTGATTTAAATAAATATATAATTTATTTAATAAACTTCAAAAATTCATATCTTCTTCATACGAACTCCGTTTTCGATGGTCTTTATATCCACGCGTATGTGAGACTACGCTCTACAACTTTCGTTTAGACTCCGTTGGCAAATTCCGAAATTATTTTTATTATTTATTTTATAACTCATCGTGTTTAAGGAATTTCTTCAAAAATTCATAACTTCTTTATCTGACGTCGGTTTTTGCCAGACTTTTTACCGCTGAAATACCCTTGTCGAGACCTTCGATTCTCGTTTAGGTCATTCCGGCCAAAAGTTGCTCGATCTCCGATTCGAGTTTTTAGCTGTCTGTTGCTAAGCTGAAATTTGGAAAAATCATAACTTCAATATATGAAGTCGGATTTGGGCGTTCTTTTTACATACGATCATGGTTTAAAGACATTTAAACATAGAAGGAATTTAAATAGAACTATTTGTACATTTTATTATGAAAGTAATTTTATTACTTAAAAGTGGTTACAATACTTGACCCTTTTAGGTCATTACAAAGAGTTGAAATATCGGGTTGTCACATCATCCCCCTGTTAGAGAGAATTTCATCCCGAAATTTAAAGTAGTAAAGATACTAGTGAACATGAAAGAGATGAGGGTACTTTTGTTTCATCTGATCTTCACGTTCCCATGTGAATTCAGGTCCCCGTTTGGCGTTCCAGCGAACCTTCACGATGGGTATGCGACTTTGTTTTGGTTGTTTGACCTCTCGGTCCATGATTTCTACTGGTTCTTCCACAAAGTTGAGGATCTCGTTGATCTCGATCTCGTCGAGTGGAATAACAAGAGTCTCGTCGGACAGACACTTTTTCAAGTTTGAGACGTGGAAGGTTGGATGGATGTTACTAAGTTCGCGCGGTAGGTTAAGCTTGTAAGCCACAGGGTCGATTCTGGCAAGAATCTCGAAAGGCCCTATGTATCTTGGATTTAGTTTCCCACGCTTTCCAAAGCATATTAAACCCTTCCACGGTGAGACCTTTAATAAGACGTGGTCTCCTACCTGGAATTCCAAAGGTTTCCTCCTTTGGTCAGCGTAGCTTTTCTGTCGGTGTCTAGAGGCTTTCAATCGTTCACGAATCTGAACGATCTTCTCTGTCGTTTCTCGTATGATTTCCGGACCGGTGAGAGTGCTTTCAGGAACTCTTCCTCTAGCTAACTGGGTATCGCCAACTTCAGTCCAGCACAGAGGGGATCTCCACTTTCGACCATAGAGGGCTTCAAACGGAGCAGCCTTTATGCTTGTATGATAACAATTGTTGTATGAAAATTCGACAAGGGGTAAATGGGTATCCCATGCCTTTCCAAAGTCAATCACACAGGCTCTCAACATATCTTCTAAAGTTTGTATTATTCTCTCACTTTGTCCGTCTGTTTGTGGGTGGTAGGCTGTACTCATGTCTAGCCTAGTTCCCAGGGAACTTTGTAGTGACTGCCAAAATCTTGAAGTGAATCTACTATCTCTATCGGAGATAATGAATATCGGAGCACCATGCAGTCGCACTACTTCCCTTAAGTAAGTTCTTGTAAGCTTCTCCATTTTGTCAGTCTCCTTGATGGGTAGGAAATGCGCGGATTTGGTTAATCTGTCGACAATGACCCATATGATATCAAGTCCACTTTTCGTCTTGGGTAACTTGGTTATGAAATCCATAGTAATCCGCTCCCACTTCCATTCTGGTATCTCTGGTTGTTGTAGTAATCCTGACGGTTTCTGATACTCGACCTTAACCTTAGCGCAAGTAAGACATTTACTCACGAAGGTAGCAATTTCTGCTTTCATGTTAGGCCACCAGTACAGTTTCTTAAGATCCAGATACATTTTATCTGAACCCGGGTGAACGGAATATCTTGAGTTGTGAGCTTCGGTCATGACTACGTTTCTGAAACCACCATGTTTCGGGGTCCAGATTCGGTCCATGAGATAGTAGGCTCCGCCACCCTTGACTTCAAGATTCTTTTTCATTCCTCGCAGGGATTCACCCGCCACATTTTCAGGTTGCAAAGCTCCCATTTGTGCCTCCTTAATTTGTGTGGATAAGTGGGAATGGATAGTCATAGTCAGAGATTTGACCCTCCGACCAGTGTATTCTTTTCGACTGAGGGCGTCAGCTACTACGTTGGCCTTGCCAGGATGATAACGAATTTCGCATTCGTAGTCATTTAGTAACTCAACCCATCGTCTTTGTCGCATGTTGAGTTCCTTTTGATCGAAAATGTGTTGAAGGCTCTTGTGATCGGTGAAAATAGTACTCTTTGTTCCGTATAAGTAGTGCCTCCAGATCTTCAGAGCAAATACCACTGCTCCTAACTCGAGATCGTGTGTCGTATAGTTCACTTCGTGTGTCTTAAGCTGTCGGGAGGCATAAGCGATAACCTTCCCTCTCTGCATAAGAACACAACCAAGTCCTTGATTTGACGCATCACAATACACTACGAAGTCTTCTATCCCTTCGGGGAGGGATAGTATCGGTGCAGTGCACAAGGCCTGCTTTAGTGTCTGGAATGCCTTCTCTTGTTTCGCTTCCCAGTCAAAGGCCACGCCTTTCTGGGTAAATGTAGTAAGAGGTTTCGCAATGCTCGAAAAGTTCTTTATGAATCTGCGATAGTAGCCAGCTAGAACTAGAAATTGCCGAATTTCTGTAGGTGTCCTTGGTGCCGACCAGTTCTCAATGGCCTTAATTTTGCAGCGGTCCACGTGTATACCTTTCTCGCTACAAATTTGTAGTGTCCATAACGAGTTCGGAAAGATGTCTTTGGAATGTCCCCCTCTAGAACTCGTAATTGGTGATATCCGGATCGTAGGTCTATTTTTGAGAAGTAGTTCACCCCTTGAAGTTGATCGAATAGGTCGTCGATACGGGGTAGAGGATAGCGGTTCTTGACAGTAAGTTTGTTCAGTTCTCTGTAGTCGATGCACATACGGAACGATCCGTCATGATTCCACTTTCGGAGTTGAGAATCGGTGAGAATAAAAGGTTGATTGAAGAACTAGTGGTAATTGTTGACCGAAAGACTAAGAAGTTACGACGCAAGATGGTCGAGTTAGTGCTTGTCCGATGCAAACACACGAATGGGCCGAATCTCACCTGGGAAACGGAGAGTGACATGATGAGTCGCTACCCGGAGTTGTTTGTGGATGTGTGATTCCGGGGACGGAATCATTCGAAGGTGGAAAGAATTGTAACGCCTGTGTTTTTGGCTTGTCATTAATAGCAATGTAATAGTCTAGGTTAACCTTTGTAACCCATTTTGAAATAATAAGAATGTATTATTTGAATATTATGTGTTTTATGCTTAATTGCTTAATTGTGTGGCTTAAATGAATTAAGAATAAAATAAGTGTCAAAATTTAATTGTGAGATAATCCCGATATCTTTGCATGAAGATGTAGTGGTTGAATCAAGGAATCCGAAGATATAAAGAATGCCGAAATCCGAGCTATAACGAAGAAGTTATAACCTGTGGAAGTTTCGCGACAGAACCGGCAACGCTGAATGACATAAAAAGTGAAATTTATGTTAGAGAGATATTTCGCCTTAGTGATCTAGACAAATTTCGTAGAGTTCGTTAAACCGAGAGCGTAAATAAAAAGAACGCCCAAATCTGACTTCGTATGAGGAAGTTATGATTTTCGGAAGTTTCGACTTAGTAGTATGCAGCTCAAATACTCGATTCGAGATCGAGTGATTGTTGGTTGAAACAATCTAAACGAGAATCGAAGACCTTGTTGATAGTAGTGCATTGGTGAAAAGACAGACGAAAACAGACGTCGGATGAAGAAGTTATGAATTAATAACAGAGTTTACTTGTCCCGGCCTACTAAAAATAAATAATAAAAATAAATCAAAATTAGCCAACGGAGTCTAAATAAAAGTTGTAGAGCATAGTTTTACCTACGCGTGGATATAAAAAACGTTGAAAGCGGAGTTCGTATGAAGAAGATATGAATTTTCTAAGTTTATTAAATAATTAAAATTAAAATTTAATTATTAATTTCCGTTATTACCCGAAGGAAGGGGGCACTCATCGACCCAATCTGAACTACGCCCAGCGTACCCTGAAGCATGAACCGCCTCGGACTCGAGTGCTCCGATGACGCAAGCAATGATGAACCGAGGTGTACGCCCCTTGTAAAGCAGTACGCCCTACTGCGAGGCCTCAGCCTCCTATAAAAGGGTTGCGAGGGCAGCCAACTCCATTTGCCAAATTCTCTTCTCTTTCTCCCGTTTTACCTCGTTTTGCGTTCCATAAGTAACCCGAAGCCCCGGTATCAATCCCGAGCCACGAAGCAAGTTCCAAAGCCTCGAAGATCCCGAGAAGTGCAATTCCCGAGCCAAAGCTCTGCACGCGAGAAGCCCGGTTATTGTGAAGATCTTCCAGATCTACTAAGGGATACTACTTCTACAAGTCGTATTACTATCCGATCATCTTTTGATCAAGTGAGTGTGTAGTTACTTTCTTCTAACGCATAATTATCAAGTATTTTATACGAAATACATGTATGTGTATAATTTTGTTGTTATGTGTGTGAATGTATATTCACTTTCTTCTATGTCATAGATATGATTTATTCTCTATAAAATGCGTGTTATATGGGTGTGCCTCATCTGTTATGTGGAATATGTATTGAATGAGAATGCTATACATGTTTTAAACTATGTATAAAAATATCTATTTTTATCTACTAATATGTTGGGTAGAACATAGGTAGATAGTTGATGTGTGATAAACAAATGAGAGGCCTCGATGTTGTTGTTGTTGATCTAGTTATCCAGCTGAGTATGGATAACAACCACAGACTCTTTCTACACAGTCCTGTGGAACGCTAGCAGGTTCATAACCTGTAGGTGTTGTGAACGATGTGTTCACCGGTGTACTCTATCCCCCTCATGGTTACCTTTAGGAAATCTATTGTTGTGGAAACCCATTAGCAGTAATGTCCGTCCCGATGAAAATTCTAGATTAGGTCCCTTGAGATAGATGTTGTTTTAGGGATGTAAAGTGACCATAACGGGAATGGGTAATCAGGTTATTGCTGGTTGGTGAAATTAAATATCATTATTTATTGTGGGTTGAAAACCCTATATGCTCACCAGGATCCCAAGCCTGACACACTCAGTTTTATTTGTATTATAGGAAGTGGCGCAATGGCATAAGATGGATGAATCATCGAGTTGTTTTGTTTACAAGTTTGTATATGTATATATTTGTTGAATGACTTGTAATGTTATCGTTTATGCTTTATGGTCTGTATCGGAACATGACATCCTGAGTTTTGACTATATAATGAAAATGCATCTCTTGATGAAATGCTTTGATAAATATTATTTTATCATATTTTGTTTTTGGAACAAATTCCGCAATTCTTTTAAATCAAAAGGATTTACTCTGAAATTATTTTAAAAAGCATAAATGAAATCGGTCTTTTCTAGCCGTGATTTTGGGGATGTGACAACTAAATACATGGAAAAACTTAACGTTAGGTTAGCAATTGTTAATAATTTCATATGGACTAAGAGAGAAACGCTTGTTCAGAATGGATCTATTTTGGGTAAGGCATGCAGTTGCAATAGCATCAGCTTGGAAATACAAAGGTAGTGAAGCGAGGGTAAGCATTGTTCGAGCAGCTTCATACAAAGAATGGTTTCATCTTTCAACTACACCATTTTGTTGTGGGGTATAAGGAGCCAAAAAATTTTATGTGACTCCTTTATCAGCCAGAAATTCTTCGAAGTCTTGATTTTTAAATTCCAACCCATTATCACTATGAATATTGTGAACTAACTTTCACAGTTGAAGCTTAACTTTCTTTATAAAGCTCTTGATTGTAGGAGTTGCCTCAGATTTCTTTTTAAGAAAGAACACCCAAGTGAAACATGAAAATTATCAACTATAACAAGAATATACTTACTACCACCGACAATTTCAATTGCAGAAGGTCCACAAAGGTCTATGTAAAGGTTCAATGGTTTTCATGTTTACTCGGTTTGGATGGCTTTTCCTACTTTGCTTCCCTATTTCACATACAGCACATAAATGATCCTTATCGAACTTCAATAGAGGAAGCCCTCACACACGATCACCAAGCATGAGCTTGTTCATATCCTTGAAATTTAGGTGTGTAAGTCGTCTGTGCCATAGCCAGGTATCATCGGAGTGAATTTTTGTTAGTAGGCAGATCACAGGTTTTCTCTTATCGGGTTCAAATTTAGAGGATACATTTCGCCTTTCCTAGGAGAGTTCAAAAGAATAACTTTCGTTTCCTTCTATATAATTTTAGAACCTTCGTCATCAAAGCTTACATTCAAGCCTATTCCTACAACCAATTAAGAAACATTGATTAGGTTGTGTTGTAGTCCTTCCACATAAGCCACATTTCATATTGAGAAATCGGTGTGCGTTATCATCCCATAGCATTTGATTGTTTCAAACGAGTTGTTATCATACTTTACATTTCCACCATTTTTTCAGTGCATGAAATACCCTTAGCTCTTCCTTTCTCCGTGTCATGTGAATTGAGCAACCACTGGCGATGTACCATTCGTTGTCAAACTGCTCGTCATGAATTACATAAAAAGAATAAGAAGATTTAGGCACCCAAAGTTACTTGGGTCCTAGCGAGCCTTTTACAGAACAAGGAAATGTGATAGCAAGATCAACCAAATAAGTTCGCTTAATTAATATGGCTTCATCTTTCCTTTGAATGGTGAAAATTTTAATCTTATTATCTTGGGGTTTCGTCTCTTTTAAATCAGATTTTTTTTCTTATAGATTTAATTTGATTTTTGACGAATTCTCTTTCCCATCTCTTAGAATCAGAGATCGACTATTTGGTTGGTACTTTAGACTCCTCGACTAGCTTTCCCTTTCCCTTGACATCTTTCGGTGAAGTTTTTAGGGGTTGAGGAAGATGAGATTTTGGTTTCGCGCTTGATTTCGCCGAAGAAGAGGATTTTGGAGCAAAGTCATTTGATTGTCTTTCCTAATTGCAAGAATGACAGTGCGGACATTGTCTAGGATTTGCATGCAAACTATCTTTTGCCTTTTTATTTGAAGATTTCTCTTTGTGAACATAGCTCAAATTTTGGGATTGCAAAAATTGCTTCCTTTCGTTGAGATTTTTCTGATATCTCTAATTCGTTCGAAGTTTTTTCTTAGCAAGTTGGTTTGAAGACTTGTGAATATTCTCCTTTCGCTTCGATTCACTTGCATGAGATTTGCTCTATCCAAAATGAGATTTGCTTGGACACTCCTTAGTACCGATTGGACTACCCTTTTCAAAACTTGAGGGTTCGTTTATTGGCTCAGCCACATAACGTCCCATTGTCCTCCAAGATGTCCTATCTAACAGACCTACAGTTTCGTCGCCATTATCAATTGGTGCAGACCAAAAGTAATCGTCTCACCCACTTTTGTTGTCTTCTTGTACAAGCGATTTTAATTCCACTGTTTGAGTTTTGTCCACTCCATCGACTTTGAAGACTTGATTTGGAACAGTTTGGACTTTAGGATAAAGCATAGCTTTTTCTTTCAAAATTTTAAGTTTATTTTGGGAAATGCGAGCGAACTCAACTGAGTTTTCAAAAAGTAAGAGTTTTACCGGTTCAGGTTTCTTTTTCACTAATTCAGAACTGTCAACCTCACATTCTACAAATATTATGCTCATATCACTATCCTCGTCAAATTTAGATGTATTTTTAAGATTGATTTTATTTTCTGAACTTAACTTCAAACTCAATGTGTCAAATCTCTGTACCGTTTCAGTCTTGATTTTCAACCAGTCAATTTCTTCAAGCAAGTTCTCAACATGTCCTTATGGTCTTTGGACTTAATAAAATATTCAATTTTGTCCAGTCTAATTCTGTAAGCTTTAGAGATTTCGTCTGAAGAGACGATAGATTCACACTTGTAACAATCAGCAACAATCTCGTCTTCCTTAAATTCAAGGAAAGGCAATATCATTTTGTGAATCTTTTCACCTATTTCACAATCTAAATGCAACTGAGTAATATTTGAATAATGTCGTTCAGCAATCAAAAAAAAGATGTTTCTTTGTTTTAAAAACTTCAAATTATCTATCTCGAAATAAATTGATTCCTCTCTAGACCTAGACAACACGGACTATATATTCTCAATCCATATCCTTAGCTCCTCACTCTTGGATGACATCCAGCTGATTTGATCAGTTAGCTTAGCATTTGCTAGATGATTTTGTTTAAGACTATTACATATACATGAACAGGTGAATTTTAAGTCGTTTAATTTAGTTTCATAGTAAGATACAGGTACATTAAGAGATTCAAGAATGGTATGTACCTTGTTGATTAGTTGATCAAACTCATTGATTTTCTCACCAATAGGTTTAGCAGCAAAACACTTGTGATCTCCTCTTTCCTTTGCATTCACATATCCATTTTCAACTGACACGCCATTGGTCACCATCAAGCACCTACCAGCAAACTTTGAGCTTTCTTCTTTCGCAACGAATTCGCTGCTATGTGTCTGCTTGCGAACTTCCTCGTCCTTTGAGTCAGTTGACCAAATCTCCACTCCTCCATACTCATTTTCAGCGATTTCCTGCACAATTAAAGCAGGCATAAAGTTGTCAGTGGTTTTCTTCTTGTTGATCTCTTCCAGCTTACGCATATAGTAAGTCTCATCATCCTCGCCATGTTTCTTTTCGTTCAGCCTTCTGAACATGCACTCCTTTTCCAGATGATTTTTACCATGATAATAATTGCAGTCATAGCCGGAATCACCTACAAGCTTTTTTTCTTTCTTCTCTTCTTCCTTCATAGGAGCGCTTTTATTTTCCTCCTTCACTTTCTCAGCACTATAACTTCCCTGCCATTTTATGTTCTTGGCAGATGGAAATTTCTTCTTGACGAACTGTTTAGAATTTGTGATCATCAACGCATAATCATCGCTAGAAAGATCACAATCAGAGAGCTCCTTTTCAGATTCTTCCTCAATAACATTTTTGCCTTTCCCGACAAGAGCTAACCCCATACCCGAAACAACGTTTGCTTCTCTTGTCATCAGATGAGCTAATGAACGTTTGGCTCAAACTTTCTTCTGGCTTTTATGTAAAGGCCCTGAACTTTGAAAGCAGAAGGATTTAGGTAACATGCTCGAGAACATCATCAGTAGATTAAAGCTCTTTCAGCCTATTCCGGATCACTTTCGCTGTAGTACAAGAACTTACCAAGCGAAACGTATCAGAATGCAAAGGCAAATCTGATTACCCTCATTGCTTTGATATTGCATATAGGTTTGTCTTTCTAATCCTTGTTACACCCCAAAACCGGAACGGCGGAAACGATCGGGGGTAGTGGACGTCATCTTTAGTATCACAAGACATGCATCATAGTAATCAAAGTAATAAACAACCATTTCATTAGAAAGAAATTGTTTACAAAGTGTGTGTTTACAAAACATAGAATACATAAGCAAATAACAAAACTAGACTTAAAGTTACACTGCTCCATCTTCTAAATTCCCAACATGAGTACCTGTCTACTGGTTCCCTAAAAATACAAGTTATTTTGAAAGATTTTATTAGTAATTAAGTTGGTGAGTTCATAAGATTTTAATGAAGTAAGTAAGTTGTAGAAAATTTAGTAAATTGTAAGTTATGTTTAGAAAAGTTCGCCTGTTCCTCCAAAAAATCCTATATTTCATGCTTTGATGAAAGATAAGTAAAAATGACTCTATATTCTTTTCTATGAGTACTAAATGGATACAAGTTATATAAAACTCAGAGTAAACAAATCAATCAATTGTGTGTATTTTCCCTAAGCCCACAACCAAACAAGGAATAGGGAATGAGGCGGATGGCACACATCCTATTGGTCTTTAGGTCATCGTTGTATGTAACCCTGGTGTATTCACTTCGTACTCACGGAGTTAACTGTAATAGTTCCTTAATATTTGATGAAAAGATCCTTTAAGAAATCCCTTATTTCTAATAATAAAATAGTAACCATAGTGGTGGAAGGCACACATCTACCTATCTTTCGGGTATTAATTATATATAATCTAATATCGAATAGATAGTTACTTGTGTGAATCTGCCTAAGCCCACAACCAAACAAGGAATAGGAAATGAGGTGGAAGGCACACATCTACCTATCTTTCGAGTATTAATTATATATAACCCTGATGTATAAACTAAGGTATTATAGAATTAATCACCTAAGGTCCTTTAAGTTATATTCGTTTAGTAAAAATGGATTAAACCATTTACTGGTAAGTTTCTAGTTTTGTATGTCAAAAGTTATGATTTGTAAAGTATGTTTCGTACTAGAAAATTGTGCATTGAATTAGTGTCCTATGACCTGACCCAAACCCAGTACCCCTTATGATGACTTAATGAATACGGAACATATATAACTAAGATCCAATGGATAATAGGTTGGGTGAATCCGCTCTAAGCCCACAACCAAACAAGGAAGATGAAATGAAGCGGAAAGCACACATCCTATTACCTGTCGGATCCTATTAGTATATATTCCTTGATGTATACATTAACGAATCATAAGGTTAGCATTATGGTCCCTTTCTACTGAATGTACTAGACTCTAGTGTTCTGATTGTCGTTTGTAAAATGTAAGTTTTCCATAGTTTATAACTATCTTGCCTCGAAAATAGTTTGCATTAACTTTCAAGTGGAACTGTCACTTTATGAAAGTAATGGGAAAATGAAAGTACTCAGTTGTCTTTTAAAATGACAACCTGGCATACTGATTTCCTTAAAACATGTTTTTTTATTAAGGCCATAATGTGAAGGCTAGTACCCATACTATACGCTCTCGCTCTCAAGAGATTCTTGGAACCAAATGCGACTTCTGCAAACTAGTTGCTAGGTCGTGTAATCCACATTAAAGATATTTGATCATGTATACCCAATTTAACTATCAACTTTTGTTTAAAACAATGAGTTAGTGATTCATTGTTATAATTAGATCTGTAGTAGTTCCATGTTATTGCAACTTAGTATTTTCATTGTGTCATAGTATCTTAGTATGATCTTATTGTATCTAGTATGAAATGAACCCCTAAACTATACCCCTTATAGTTTACTAAAGTTTTACTTGAACTGTTATTGAAAAGACACATTTTACTACTAAGTTATGCTTGTACTTTAAAAATGGAGTTTTGTTAAACTAGAGATAACATAACTTGAAAAGAACTTTTGAAATGTTTTGACCACTTATAAAAGACGTAGAAATCTTTTAAAATATGTTTATAACAAACATTAGCACGTTTATCATTCTGTTCAACTTGTATTCCCCCCCTTAAAGCATTTAAAACAGTTTAAAAGATTAATTACGAGGTATGAACTCACTCGATGTGGGTGATTCAAACGAATACGCGCGTAAGGATGAAAAGTTCCACGAATGAAGTCCTGATACATAACAAGTCCTAAATGATATATAATGGCATATATTGACTTAAATATACCGTTTAGAGGCAACCAAATGCAAGGAAACACCTCACGGGACTAGGAAACACTTTGACCAAGTGTTGGAATCACATATGATTGGACTAAGGGATGTTTAATGCCAAGAAAGGGTGTTTACGACCACACCATTAACCTTATGGCTGTAAAATCATGGTAATGTGCATAATAGGGTGTTTGAATGCTAGGGAAACTTGAGGGACCATTGCTCTTAACAAGTATGAGCAAAACAAATTGTTTGGAGGTTGTTCAGTTGTTTACGGCCACACCATAAAATCTAAGGCCATAAACACACCAAATGGACATATATTGGGTCTTAAAGGAAAGGAGTTTCAAAGGTTCAAGTGTTCTAAGGGTTATCAAGGGTCGGGAAGTGTTTAAGGCTCGAAACATCACACTTTCAAGGGTTTACGGCCAGGGTGTAAACTCATGGTTGTAAACTCTGTTTGATGATGAGTTTTGATGAAGTTTTAAGGCTATGATCTAGTGTTTCAACTATATAAGAAGCTAAGGAGAGTGTACTTATGATATAGAGGCTTGAAATGCTGATTAAGGTCCAAGAACACTAGTGTGTTCTTGGTGTTCTTGGTGTTCTTGGTGTTTCTTGAAGATCTAAGAAAAGATGATTTCCATGGATGAAATCATGAGATGATACTAGATTAAGAGATCCATCAGTAAATAAAAGAAAGAACACTTATGTTTTTGAAGATCAAGGGTGAAAATCGAGTTGATAGTTGTGAGAGAAAGGGAAGTTCTTGAGGTGAATGTTAGATAATGAAGATATTTAAACGAATATGAGACTTAAGGAGGGAGTTTACGGTCCACCTTGAGTTTAGGGCAGTAAAATCAAGTCCATTTGATGAGGGTTAAGGCTTGATTTGTTGAACAATGGCTTTAGCAGGTACATTCTAACACTTTTTCCTTAAGTGTACTAGGCTAAAACTCCTTAGAATGACCTTTAACAAGGCTAGAACTCATTTGAAATGAGTCTGACACTCAGTTGAGTTGACTGACTGAGCTTTCAAAGCAAAAATTTTCAGGTTGTCACATCATCCGCCAATTAGATGGAATTTCGTCATGAAATTAGCTTTCTTACAGTACTACTGGTGTTGCGCTCCTCTGATTTGCAGAATACCCACTCGTAGACATGGCAACTTTGCCTTATTGTTCATGATAGGACTCATACTCGTCCCATCTATCATTACCTCGTGTATACAAGTCACATATAATTACAATTAGTAAGATGGTCGGAGGTGCGAATCTGCCCCCGGTCCACAACCAAACAAGGAATAAGAGATAGGTTGGAAGCACACATACTAAATTCGCATAATTAAAATCATATACCACCCTCGCGTATACACTAAATGGTGAAAGTTGGGATGTATTCGTCCTTAGCCTCTATGCTCGAACTTGGTCTGTTGGACGAGTGGTATTTCGTGACGGCTTTTTGGAACATACGGTCGCAAGGCTTTGGAGGACAAAGTACTCTTCCCACGAGTACTTCGGGGTTTAGAATACAAAAGACGAAAGTGAGGTTTAGGTCGGACTGTCGATACGAATGATGAAGGTTTCATGAACTTGACGGTTGAAGCGATAGAAACATATGAACTTAGTATGCTGAGGACAATGCCAACTCATGACGAACGATAGTAACAGACTCTATACAGAAAAAAAGTTTTGGCCGATTTGAAAGAAACATTTGCTCTACGACAATGTATCGTTAGTGAGTTTGACAATGTACTCCTAGTGTGTTCGACAATGTACTCCTAGTGTGTTCGACAATGTAATCCTAGTGTATTCAACAATGTACTCTTTGTAACTGTTCTAGTGCTTTTTGTTTCCCCTTGACGTTAACACTTCTAGGTATCGTACCACTATGAGCGAGTACATATAATGAAAGTGATTTGATAACTAGTGTCGATACTTTATACTACGATCTTACTTGGTACCACTATGATCGCCTGTCATATATAAGTTATGAATAATTAAGATGAATAAGATGGTCGACTGAGTAACTCTGCCTCAAATCCACAACCAAACTAGGAACAGAAATTAAGGCGCAATCTCTCACTCTAAGTCTGCAACATATTAGCTATGCACAACCCTGATGTACATATAAAGTCATCATCGCTTCTCAGAACGGATATTTTAGTTCTCTTAAGTCCTATGACTTGTTTCAATAAGTGAGTTATTATAGTTACTGTTAAGTGTTTTCCCCCAAGATTTAATCTTATATAAATATATATTAATTTTTAAAAGTAATTACTATGTCGAAAACGTACTGCTGCTCGCTGGTGATTCCGGGGTTCATTCTCCTGCGGTGATCATTAGAATGCGTCCATCCGCTCCAGAGTTCTTTGTTATTGGGCAGTCCCTCTGGTAGTGTCTAGTCTCACCATAGCGATAACAGGCTTGGTTTTCCTCAACCATGGGGAGTTGGGAGATCGGTTGAGTCGGTTCCCTGTAGAAACGGATTGTGTGTCCCTTTCTGTGGCAGTTCAGACACTGCATTCTTGGCACACTCTAGTGTGGTGATAGTTGCACTTTCCACACTTCGGGAGGGTTCTAACATATCGATTGGCAGGTGCTGGAGCAGCAGGTGTTGTGGCGGCGTACATAGTACTCGTTTGTTGCTCCTGTGGGGTTTCCTTTGTTGTTCGCTTCTTCTTCCTCTTATTCCCTGACATTCATTTATAGTCCTCTCCCTTTGATGGCTCTGGAACTAGGACTTCTACACCATGGCAGACTCCATGGTTGATGAGTCACTGTGCCAGACATTTGGCGCTATCAAATGTGGTTGGGTTAGAAGAGAACACATCTCCTTGGGTCGGAGAAGTTAGACCCCAAATGTATCTTTCTATCTTATTGCTCTCTGGGGTAACTGTGACAACCCGATATTTCAAGACGATATGATGGAACGCAAGTCAAATTTAGGTCGAAATTTAACATTCCTAAAATCTTATTTGGGTTAAATAATGTAGAAGGAATCGTATCAAGGTTTCCAAGCATATAAAGAACACTAAAATCTGAGTTATAACGAAGAAGTTATGACCATTCTAAGTTTTTCTGACAGAAAAACGGCAATATGAAGTTACGTAAAAACTCGAATCGGAGATCGAGCGACTTTTGGCCGGAATGACCTAAACGAGAATTGAAGGTCTCGTCAATGGTATTTCAGCGGTAAAAAGTCTGGCAAAAACCGACGTCAGATAAAGATGTTATGAATTTTTAAAGAAATTCCTTAATCACGTCATTTTAATAAATAAATAATAAAAATTATTTCATAATTTGCCAACGGAATCTAAACAAAAGTTGTGGATCTTAGTCTCACCTTCGCGTGGATATAAAGAACGTTGAAAACGGAGTTCGTATAAAGGAGATATGAATTTTAGAAGTTTATTTAAAATAATTATAAATTTAAATAAAAACTCCCGGTATTATCCGAAGGGGAGTCATCGGATAGGACCGGAGTACGCCCTGCGTACCCTCGTACGCCCCGCGTACTCAGATCAAAGGCCTCGGATCGTCCACGTCGCCCCTATGCGAAGCTATCCGACCCATCCGACCCGCCGTCCCATCCGACCCGCCCCATCCGAAATACGTAAGCGATGACGTCTCGTACGCGCTGCGTACCCTCGTACGCCCAGCGTACCAAGGCGGTTCAGCACCACTATAAATAGTGATGCGAGGGTCTCCGGGACATTTGCTCAATTCTCCTCTTTTCTCTTGCGTTTTGCCTCGTTTTCCGTGCCCGTTCAAACCCGAAGCTCTGGCCTTTTTGCTCAAGTCCCGAGGGTCAATTTTACTCTCGAGATTCCCGAGAATCCCGAGAAAAATCCGTTTCCCGACACGAAACTCTGCCCGGTTTTCCATCTCGCTATCTTCAAACTTTCAGGTGAGTTCATACCCCTATAATCCACACTTTTAAATGTTTTATAAATATTTTTATATGCTTTTAAGGGGGGGAATATAAGTAAAACACACGATGATTATTGTATGTTATATAAAGTTTCATTATACACTTTTATTCAACGGAATCGCATGTGATTTATAATTATTATAAAGAAACTTTCGTATGCAAAATGTATCACGATAACATCATATCTTTTGAAATGAAAAGTGTTGTTATTTATATATAAATCAAACACTCTGCTTATACTGTATGTATATGTGTCCACCTTCGATACTATAAGCATACGATTATTTTGGCACGAAAAACATCAATATTTTGGGATACTTGTTGTTAGTAAAACAATCATATGGGATTTATAACTAGTATACAAATGGAATTACTACAAGTTTAACAGTTTTACTAAACATATTACTTCAAATGACTTTCTTAAACGTTTTACATGATTATTGCTCGTTATCAAACTGTCTTACACACTGTAAGCTTCCTTTCAAACTCGGTTACAAAGGTGTTTTCAAACAATGGTTTTCCGTGTACTTAAACTGTCTTATCAAACAAAATACTTTCAATCATTTTATAAACTGACATCAAGTCGCAAATGCTTTATTAGACTTTTCAACGAATTTACAAAACTTCCTTATGCTTTTATATTATAAATTGCATGCCTCTATATGTATAGTTATATAAGAAATGTTTAAAAGACTTAGAAAGGCTATCCACCCTATTTCCTTTTCACGCCTTGAGGTGTGGTCTGGTGGGATATTGGGTATTCATCCGAAAGTCGTTTAAATATTAGTTATATATCATTTACGCATATCTGGTCATAAATGTTCCATCAGTTAATTTAGTTCCGATACTCTTAGGTAGCAATGGTGTATAAACCTACTTGGTCACTCATAAATTACATTCTAGTAAACTATTATAGGAATAGTTTAGAGTAAACAAAACATTTTCCCTACTACAAGAAGTTACACCGGAGTCAGTTCATTCATGAGTCTAGACTACATGTTATATGAAAGAATACTCTTACATGAATACTTATACATGAATACTTTTACATAGACATTATATGGCAGATTACTACTACATGTTATATGAAAGAATACTCTTACATGAATACTTATACATGAATACTTTTACATAGACATTATATGGCAGATTACTACTACATGTTATATGAAAGAATACTCTTACATGAATACTTATACATGAATACTTTTACATAGACATTATATGGCAGATTACTACTACATGTTATATGAAAGAATACTCTTACATGAATACTTATACATGAATACTTTTACATAGACATTTTATGGCAAATTACTATTACATGTTATATGTCTAGATATGGTTATATCGTTCGCCTTTCTATCTTTACCTTGTGATACAAACACATCATCGACGAGATAGATTGGGACTTTATCTCCTAGTACCACAGGATACTTTGAGGGACTAACCATTCCGACAACCACTGTTAGCTATAGAGGTAAATGAACAATCTACGGATGTTTTAGGTTGATACCATCGCGGGTATACATAAGGGACTAACTATTCCTAAACCCGGCTGTTAGCAACAGAGGTAAATGAACAATCTACGGATGTTTTAGGTTGATACCATTTCAGGTATACTTAAGGGACTACTAATAAGAGTTAAACAGGGAAAAACCGTCACATTTTCAAGAGATGCGTACTTTCAAAACAGTCAGGTCTAGGTGAAAGACTACTTTCAAAACATTCGAGTCTTGGTAGAAGACTACTTTTATACTAGTAGGAAATATGGGATTTTCTAGAGCTTTTCATACTTATACTAAATGTTTCATCATTCATTCACCAGTCTTTCATATCAACTAATCAAAGGAATGACATTAAATACTTATGAACTCACCATCTTAAATGCTGATCTACTCTTTCAAAATAACTTGTATTCTCAGGTTACAAATAGACAAGTGTCGATGCAAGGTTTAGAGAAGACGGAGCAGTCAAGACTCGTCTTTTATTTTGATCAGTTATCATGCTGTCTTGTACTATGAAAGAAAACACTTGTAACCAAAATTATACTATTAATGCAATGGATGATGTTGTTGCTTGTTTACTACTTTACATTTGTTGTGATGCATACATGACGTCCTCCGCCCCAGAACGTTTCCGCCGTTCTCGGTTTTGGGGTGTGACAGTAACCATCCCATGGCACAGTGCTGCTAGGTCGCTAAACCTGTTAGTGTAGGTCACTATGTCTAAGCCGACCATCTTGATCTCCCATAGTTCTTGTTCAAGCTTTTGTACTTCGCCCCTTGTGCAGTACTCTCTCATCATAATTTCCTTCAAATTTTCCCAGCCCATAGAGTTAGCCACTGACAGAGTCAATGACTTAACATGGACATTCCACCATGTTAGGGCTCTGCCGGAGAAGGTGCAGGCAACAAACATGACTTTGCTCCTTCCTGGGCATGAACAGATTTCGTAGACCGAATCTATTTTCTCGAACCTCTACATCAGGGCAATGACTCCTCTTTCTCCATTGAAGGATTTGGGTTTGCTGTTCATGAAGTCCTTATATGAAGATTCCCTTGGGTGTTCGTGGTTATCTTCGTGGTTGGTTAGGTGAGCACCGCTACCGGATCCACTGATACCACTTGCGCGAATTTAGGTTAGGGCGGTTGTCGTTGCTGCTGTTACCTCTGCCAGAAAAGCAGCTAGGTCGAACTGTAGTGGCAGATTCTCTATTGTACTGTTGACTATGCGCTTTACCGGTCTACCGCGAGGCATCTTTTGCTAAGAATACAAAGATGAGATGGAATAAGTCTATGGCAGTGGATAAAACTGAAAACTGAAAGACAAGGTTATCCTAGTTCTGAGTGTATCGGGTCCTGACTTCCACGGGGTTCTAGAAACGGTTCATAAAAGAGTTTATACCTAATAAACTTCAGGAATTAGAAATGCCTATCCTCAAATGAATATATGTGACCTAAACAACTGTTACCAGTTGCATGTAAAGAAAATAATTCTATCACATAGGGTGAGCAGTGTTTCCACTAACTCATTAAGTTAACCAAGATTATTATTTATTAGTGTGACACATATGACGTTTTGGTTTCATAGGTTGATCCTTCTTCGAAAACCTTTCATGAACTTGCTCTTGTTCCTCCTTGACTCTTTTTCTGGCTACTATGAGGAAGTAGTTACATCTATCTGAGTTTGTCATGCACGAAGGGAAGTGTCGAGAGAATCTATGAGATTTAGGGTAACTTTATGGGGTGATCCTTACAGAGTCCTTCTATAATTTTACAATGTATACAAGTTGTATATAATTTATGATTTAATAGGCCTTTGAAAAAGTGATCTTACTCCAAAACCACAACCAAAGAGGGAACAGGTAGTGAAGTGTAGATCACAAATTCTAAGTCTATAAAATCTTAATTATATAAAACCTCAGAAGTATACATTGCAAGATTATAGATCTATCCATAAGGTTCTTTTAAGTTATCATATAAGTTATTTATATAGTGCTTAAAATACTCCTATAGTATTTTAATGTAATGTATTTAGTATGTTTCAAACTTTTTATCATGTTATAGTGTCATAGAATACTCATATAGTATTCTAACTTTATGTACTTGATCTAGAATTCTCTTAGCGTTAGGTAAGTTTTAAGAATGTTGCAACACCACATCACTCCCAAACACATGTCGGTCACATCTCGAATTAATATAGTTGATCAGGCTATATTGATCCTAGCTATGATTACATAACTTTCCAGGTTTGACCACAGTGTTCAACCTTTAAATACTTTTGTTCTATTCTTCTTGTGATACTTGTTCAAGTATGTATACATGTATAAGCAAGTAGGTATTTCTTTTATAAATTTTTGTTATATTCTTAAAATATATTATTATCCAGAGCACTTAAGCCCCATTGTATTTATAGTTGTATATATTTTATCGGTTGATATACTTAGTTCACTATAAGCAATGCTCTGATATCAATCTGTCACACCCCAAAACTGGAATGACAGAAACGTTCAGGGGCGGAGGACGTCATGTTTAGTATCACAACACATGCATCATAGTAATCAAAGTAATAAACAACCATTTCATTAGAAAGAAAGTTTTTACAAAGTGTGTGTTTACAAAACATATAATACATATGTAAATAACAAAACTAGACTTGAACCTATACTGCTCCATCTTTTGAATTGCCTGTGCGAGTACTTGTCTACTAGTTCAATAAGAATACAAGTTATTTTGAAAGAGTTTATTAACAATTAAGCTGGTGAGTTCATAAGATTTTATTGATCTAAGTAAGTTGTAGAAAACTTAGTAAATTGTAAGTTATGTTTAGAAAAGCTCGCCTGTTTCTCCAGAAAATCCTATATTTCCTACTTTGATGAAAGATAAGTAAAAATGACTCTACAATCCTTTCTATGAGTACTCAATGGATGCAAGTTATACAAAACTCATAGTAAACAAACAATAAATTGTGTGTATCTGCCCTAAACCCACAACCAAACAAAGAAAAAGGAATGAGGCGGATGGCACACATCCCATTAGTTGTTAGGTCATCGTTGTATGTAACCCTGGTGTATTCACTTGGTACTCACAGAGTTAACTGTAATAGTTCCTTTATATTTGATGAAAAGATCCTTTATGAAAATCCTTATTTCATATAATAAAATAATAACCATAGTGGTTCCTTCTGTAATCACTTAGTTTATACTAGCTATATATAGTCTAATATCGAATAGATAGTTACTTGTGTGAATCTGCCCTAAGCCCACAACCAAACAAGGAACAGGAAATGAGGCGGAAGGCACACATCTAAGTATCTATCGGGTGTTAATTACATATAACCCTAATGTATAAACTAAGTTATTATATAATTAATCACCTAAGCTCCTCTAACTTATACTGGTTTAATAAAAATGGATTAAACCATTTACTGGTAAGTTTCTAGTTTTGTATACCAAAACTTCTGATTTGTAAAGTATGTTTCGTATTAGAAAATTGTGCATTGAATTAGTGTCCTATGACCTGACCCATACCTGGTACCCCTTATGATGAGTTAATGTATATGGAACATATATAAAACTAAGATCGAATGGATAATAGGTTGGGTGAGTCCGCTCTAAGCCCACAACCAAACAAGGAACAAGAAATGAAGCGGAAAGCACACATCCTATTACCTGTTGGATCCTATTAGTATATATCCCTTGATGTATACATTAAGGAATCATAAGGTTAGCATTATTGTCCCTTTCTACTAAATGTACTAGACTCGATTGTTCTTATTGTCGCTTGTAAAATGTAAGTTTTCCATAGTTTGTAACTATCTCACCTCGAAAATAGTATGCATTAACTTTCAAGTGGAACTCTCACTTTATCAAAGTAATGGGAAAACGAAAGTAGTTAGTTGTCTTTCAAAATGACAACCTGGTGTATTGATTTCCTTAAAACATGTTTTTTTATTAAGGCCATAATGTGAAGGCTAGTACTCATACTATACGCTCTCCTTGTCAAGAGATTCTGAGAACCAAACGCGACTTCCGCAAACCAGTTGCTAGGTTGTATAATCCGCATTAAATATATGTGATCATGTATACCCAATTTCACTATCACCTTTTGTTTAGAACAATGATTTAGTGATTCACTGGTATAAGTAGATCCTGTAGTAGTTCCATGCTATAGCCGCTTAATATATTCGTTCTGTTATAGTATCTTAGTATGCTATTATTGTATATATTATGAACTGAACCCCTAAACTATACCCCTTATAGTTTACTAATGTTTTAATTGAAATGTTATTGAAAAGACTCCTTTTACTATTAAGTTATGGTTGTACTTTAAAAATTGAGTTTTGTTAAACTAGAAAGTAACATAACTTGAAAAGAGCTTTTGAATTGTTTTGACCACTTATAAAAGAAATAAACAATCTTTTGAAATATATTTATAACAAACATTAGCACAATTATCATTGTGTTCAACTAGTATTCCCCCGCCCCTCCCCCATTTTAAAGAATTTAAAACAGTTCAAAAGATTAATTACGGGGTATGAACTCACCTGATGTGGGTGATTCAACCGAATACGCGCGTAAGGATGAGAAGTTCCACGAATGAAGTCCTGACACTTAATGATTCCTAAATAACATATAATGGCATATATTAACTTAAATATAGCATTTAGAGGCAACCAAATGCAAGGAAACAACTCACGGGACTAGAAAACACTTTGACCAAGTGTTGGAATCACATGTGATTGGACTAAGGGATGTTGAAGGCCAAGAAAAGGTGTTTACGGCCACACCATAAACCCTATGGGCGTAAACTCATGGTAATGTGCATAAGAGGGTGTTTGAATGCTACGGAAAATTGAGGGACCATTGCTCTTCACAAGTGTGAGGAAAAAATCATGATCATTGAATTGAATTTGATACCATGTTATACGAGAATGGATTTCAAAGAAAACACATTTGAAGTTGAGCTCCACTACAGGATACAGTCCATAAGGGTTTGACCTCGAGGTTGGCATTCTCGGTTGGTTTGCTGGCCACTAACTTGGATTGGAAAAAACGAGTTCGAACCTTAGTTTTTTTCGTTCTTGGTCATTGAGAGTTAAGAAAGAAGGAAAACGAGTCGAGTGTAGTGGTGTGTGATTTAATGTGATTATTTGGACTTCATTTTATTATGCATAGTTAATAAGGTAAATATCCAATTTAATGTAATGCAACATAAGGAATACAACCGATTGTTCCTTTTATCGGGTGCAAAATGGTGTAATTAGTCGCTATTTCGTAACGTTAATGACTAATTAACCAAAAAAAATACTTGAGCTACTCAATGGGTTAATTCGCCAATCTTTGTTGTATTACAGTGCCAAAAAAACCTTCTTTATTCATGATTTTATGATTATTGACACACAAAAAGTTTTCATGCATCATCTTTTTGTATTTATCAAGGTGATAAAATTACATAGAATATAGTTGTAATCTAAACGGTGATCTGATGTCAATGCATCATTTGTTGTGTTTTATGATATCAAATAGTTAAATATGCGTATATATATTAAGTTTAAATTTATCATTATGTTTACTTTATATTACTTGTGAACCATAAACAGTTCTAACTTTTAACCTTTTTAGTTAGGTTTAACCTTTTGATCCCGATCCGATCTTGTGATCGGATCATATAAAGAGGATCTTGCAAAGTGGAAATAATCCTAAATGTCATCATGATATTGGGAACTTTCTTTTAGTTAATACACACCCTACACACTCGGTACATCCCAATTTCCAGGGTGTCACATATACCATCAAGGAAAGTAATGTAATACATGGAAGAAATGAGGAACATTTTCTTAGCGGATATTATTTTATATCAGAAGGTGGTTAATAGGTTAATCTATCTAACTGTTATCTGTTCGAATATATTTTTAGAGCTTGCGTTCACATTCGCATCTCCACCTAAGTGCGGTCAAATGCGTTATCCGCTACATATATGTGTTGGAATAGTGTCTAAGGCTGTAACTATATTAAGCAAGTATTTGACCCGGTTGTGCATGGTCCTTTTGGGTTGCCTTCACCATAGCAACTTGATAGGATGATTTATTACGAGAGAGTAAATATTATTAATATATTATGAGAATAATATAATGAATAATGTATTTGTTATTTGATTAATATAAGTCATAGAATTAATTAGAATTAATTTGGTGACTTAAAGAGATTAATTAAATAAAGGGGTATAAACTGTCAATTGTTTGATAGTTAAGCTTTAGACTGTAAATTCATTAGGATATGGTATGGACGAATTCTAAGAGTTTTAGGATAGCTAAAATCGTCCATATAGATATCTAAGGAATGGATTTGGATAGCCTTAAGAGAAGATTATCCAATTAGGGTTTAGGTTGTAACCCTTAAGGAGTCTACAAGTATAAATAGACCCCATGGCATAGGGAATTCGACACCTCTCCTAAAGGAAGAGAACCCTGGCCGAATTCCTCCCCTCTCCTCTCTCCTAAATCATCTTTCTTGCTATTGGTGTTTGTAAGCCATTAGAGGAGTGACATTTGTGACTCTAGAAGCTCCAAGACCTCAAGATCAACAAGGAACTCAAAGGTATGATTCTAGATCTGTTTCAATGTTGTTATTTAATCTAATTAGTCATTAGAAGTCTTGGATTCAAAGCATGTTTATTAGAAAGCCTAGATCCAAGCAATAGGGTTTTGCATGCGCACATAGGAAAGTTCTTATGGCTAAAACCCATCAGTGGTATCAGAGCCTAGCTTGGTTTTCTTTAAATTGTTGCTTGATTAACTGAAACAAACCTGCAAAATTCGATTTTTAGGTTTCTGAGTCACTGACTCGGCGAGTCCCAAGGTGGACACGGCGAGTAGGCTTGACTCGGCGAGTCCCCTTGTGCACTCGGCGAGTCCAGGTGTCAGGAATGGCCAGATTCGGGATTTTTTCATAATTATCTTATGGAAACTTACCTTAATCATAATAGATCAATCTAAATCCGATTTTTTTTATATATATGACTATTATCTTGATCTAGTTAAAGGTATTTATCAACTAATAAAATATTTAATTTCCTTATATGATAATTAATTAATTAATTATTTTGATTATTTTGGTAATTATCTTTCAAAGAAATCTTAAATAAAATCAAATATAGATAATTAGGATATTAATTGTTAATTGGAATTATTTGTTATTTGATCCTCCATGTTTTAAATGTTTAAAACTTACCCTCAAGTTTTGAAATTTATTTTCTGATTAAAAGTTTTAATTTAGACAACTTAAATTTCAAACCCTAGATTTTAAAAGTTTTAAAATACAACCCTATACTAATATGATATTACTAGAATAATATATATATATGTATAACTAAATGCTAGTGTTACCATTAGTAGGCCTCATTCACGAAGCCGATCTATAAGGTGGGTATAAGGTTGCGGCCTATAAAATGGCGCTTAATGGGTGTACACTCACACCCACCGCTTGCTTGATTGGTGGAGGGTCGTTAGCCGAACGGGTAGGATAGGGCAACCTCATCCTCTCATTAAAAGTATAATAAGAAATATAAAGTAACTACACATATTTTTAAAATTTCCCAATCCTAGTTACTTTAGGAAAAGTGAATTGATGCAATCCCATGAAATTACAATTTGCACCTTGCTAAGAAGTTAGTGGAGCGTGTGTGGTTTACCGGCACACTAATTGGTTCTAAGCGAAGGTGGCAAAGGGTGATTCATTGTTTATCATAGTTCGATGGAGCGTGTGTGGTTTACCGGCACATCGAATAGGTGATCGTTACAATGAAGGCACCATGTGAATTTGCATGGTAATTCACACCCGCTTTGTGATCCTCGGCATCCCGGTCACAAACAAGAGGGGCATATCGAGATTTAAACATGCCATTGAATAGTTTCAATGAATCTCATCCGAACCTAGGAATTCTCAAAACACTTAGGACTAATAGTTTAAGTTTTGTGATGGAGAATTAGTGAATCGTCATTCACTTACCTTCAATTTATTTGCATGTTAGATTACGGCATCCCTTTTCTAGTATGTAAATGTTATTGTTGGATCCTAGCCCTAATTTTTCTTATTGGGTGATAATTAGGGATTCTTATTCTAATCTATCTTTGTCCTTTCTAATTGTAGATGTCGAACGCAAACAACGCTGCTGCTAGTTCTTTCACGTTGATGAGCCTTTGCCAAAAGGTCACCTTCGATGGAACGAACTTTAGCGAATGGATAAGATACATTCGCACCATTGCTCGCTATGAGGATAAGGAGTATGTCCTCGATGAGAAGCTCGAGAAAATCAACCCCGAAATTGCTACTCCCGCCGAAATCACCGCCTTTGAAACTCATGAGCGAGATGCAACGAAGGTACATTGCATCATGATCGCTACCATGAACTCCGAATTCCAAAAGTCCTACGAGGACATGTACTCGTACAAGATGCACCAAGACTTATTGGAGAGATACCACCAAAACGCGAGACAAGAGCGTTATGAGATTTTCACCAACATGATTTCCGCTAAGATGGGTCATGGAGAATCTCTTACCGTGCACCTGCAAAAGATGCAAAGGTATGTCGACCGCCTTCGCAAGTTAAATGTTGACATTGGTGAAGACTTGGCGATCGATATGGTGCTTCACTCTTTGCCTCCGATGTACAACCAATTTAGGATGACCTACCACATGAACAAAGAAGAGGTCACCCTAAGCAAACTCCAAGGTCTCTTGAGGGTCGCTGAGAGCAACTTTAAGGACAAGTCTGTTGCACCTACTCGCAATCCGCCCGTTGCTCCTGTCTTGGTTATTGGACAAGGAAAGGGAAAGAAGAGGAAAGCTTCATCGAAGAACTATCGCAAGGTGAAATACCGAGATGGTGCCTCTTCTAGTGGGACCAAAGTTGATCCCGCTAAGCCCTGCTCTAACCCAAAGGAGGCAGAGTGCCACCACTGCCACATGATAGGACATTGGAAGAGAAGCTGCCCGGATTACTTGCAAGCAATCAAAGAGGGAAAGATCAAGCCATCTTTCACAGGTATATACACAATCAAATCTAACGATTCTAATCATGCTATTTCTTGGGTTCTTGATACTGGTTGTGGTTATGACGTTTGTTCTAATGTGTAGGGACTAAGAAGAAGTAGGGATGTGGAGCAAGGAAGGATCAATCTAATCATGGGGAACAGAAGATCGTCGCCTGTGACCAAGATTGGAGTGTATTCTTTAGTGCATAAGAATAGTTTGGTTTTAGATTTGAACAATTGTTGCTATTCGCCAGAAATGGCTAGAAACATCATTTCATTTCATGGTTTATATAGACAAGGATTTAGATTTTCTTTTAATAATCAGAATGGTTCTATTTTGGCTTATCTAAATGGTGTCTTTTACTTTGAAGCTATACCATGTAATGGAATATATGAAACCGCTATGATTGTTGATAACTTAGGAAATGATGTTTTGAATATTGATTCTTCCACTAGTATGGATAAAGCATCCTTGTGGCATTGTCGTCTTGGACATGTCAACAAGAAACGCATAGCCCAACTCCAAAAGGATGGAGTGTTGGAGTCATTCGACCTTAGGGAAGATGACACATGCGAGTCTTGTTTGCTTGGAAAGATGACTAAGTCACCCTTCACGAGTACATGTGAAAGGGGCGAGGGTCTATTGGATCTAATACATACCGATGTATGTGGACCGTTTAGATCAACCACGAAGGATGGGAACCGCTTTTATGTGACTTTTACCGATGACTATAGTAGATATGGGTATATCTACTTAATCAAGCAAAAGTCAGACACCTTTGAAAAGTTCAAAGAGTTCAAGAATGAAGTGGAGAATCAATTGGGCAGGAAAATCAAGATGCTTCGATCCGATCGAGGAGGAGAGTACCTAAGTCTTGAATTCCACGATTATCTCAAGGAGTGTGGAATAGTTTCACAATTGACGCCTCCTAGGACACCGCAGTTGAATGGTGTGGCAGAAAGGCGTAATCAAACCTTATTGGATATGGTTCGCTCTATGATGAGTCGTGCTTCACTACCTATCTCTTTTTGGGGGTATGCCTTAGAGACTGCCGCCTATATCCTTAACCGAGTCCCTACTAAGAAGGTTGCCAAAACACCTCACGAGATGTGGATAGGGAAAGCTCCCTCGTTGGCACATATCAAGGTTTGGGGTTGCGAGGCTTTCGTAAGACGAGATACTCACGACAAGCTTGAACCTCGAAGTGAGCGATGTATTTTCATCGGCTACCCGCTGACATCCTTTGGATATCTCTTCTATAGACCGAAGGACAATGTTGTCTTCGTTGCGAGGAGAGGAGTTTTCCGAGAGCGAGAACTCATGAGCCAAGGAGACAGTGGGAGGCAAATCGAACTTGAAGAGATTCAAGAGTCGATAGATGAAGGAACCTCTACCGCTGGCATTCAACCCGAGGAGGAAACTCCGGTTGAACCGATTGACGAATCCTTACCTCTTAGACGTTCCGATAGAGTTAGAGTTCATCCCCAGTTTTATGGCTTTCATATTACTACCGAAGGGGACACGTATATTAGTGATGGTACACTAGTAAACCTTGATGAATCTAATAGCTATAAGGAAGCCATGGCAGGCCCGGAGTCTGTAAAGTGGAAAGAGGCAATGGATAGCGAGATCCAATCCATGTATGATAACCAAGTTTGGAATTTGGTTGATTACGTGCCCGGACGTAAGACCGTTGGGTGCAAATGGATCTTCAAGAAGAAGACCGACGTGGATGGAAACGTACACACATATAAAGCGCGATTGGTCGCGAAGGGCTTTACTCAAACTCCCGGAGTTGACTATGATGAAACCTTCTCGCCAGTTGCGAAGATTAAATCTATTAGAGTGATGCTAGCAATTGCCGCATTTCATGATTATGAGATTTGGCAAATGGATGTCAAGACCGCTTTCCTTAACGGAAAGTTGGCTGAGGATGTTTACATGGTTCAGCCAGAGGGGTTTGTGGATCCGAAGCATCCGAATAGAGTGTGTAAGCTTGAGAAGTCCATTTATGGACTTAAGCAAGCGTCTCGCAGATGGAATCTTTGCTTCGATGAGAAAGTCAAATAGTTTGGATTTGTACGAAGCGAAAACGAATGTTGTGTATATGTCAAAGCCAATGGGAGTATAGTAAGCTTCCTCGTTCTATATGTCGATGACATATTACTCATAGGAAACAACATCCCGACTCTGTAGGAGGTTAAGTCCTGGCTCGGGAAGTGCTTCGCTATGAAGGACCTCGGAGAGGCTTCTTACATTTTGGGAATAAGGATAGTAAGAGAAAGAAGTAAGAGACTAATTGGACTTAGTCAGAATACTTACTTAGAGAAGGTACTAAAACATTTTAGTATGGAAAACTCAAAGAAGGGAGAACTACCGATACAAAGTAATGCCAAATTGAGTAAGACTCAAAGTCCGAGTACCGAAGCTGAAATAGCATAAATGAGCCGAGTACCATACGCTTCCGCAGTTGGCTCAATCATGTACGCTATGACTTGTACTTGCCCTGATGTAGCCTTCGCTTTGAGCATGGTTAGCAGATATCAAGGGAATCCTGGCAAAGCACATTGGATTGTGGTGAAAAACATCCTTAAGTACCTTCGGAGGACGAAGGAATGGTTCATAGTCCTCGGAGGGAGTGATGACTTGAAGGTGCGAGGGTATAGTGACGCCATCTTTCAGACCGACAGGGACAACTACCGTTCGCAGTCGGGCTGGGTCTTTACCCTAAATGGAGGAGCAGTGACATGGAAGAGTTCCAAGCAGGAAACTGTAGCTGATTCAACGTGCGAATCAGAGTACATTGCAGCGAGCGAAGCGTCGAAGGAGGCAATATGGCTAAAGAACTTCATCGGTGATCTTGGAGTTGTACCTGCCATAAAGGAGCCAATGGAGATTTTCTGTGATAACGAAGGCGCGGTTGCCTAGACCAAGGAACCGAGGGATCATGGTAGATCAACACATATCGACAGAAAGTATCACTTCATTAGACATCGTGTAGAAGAAGGACAACTCGTAGTAAAGAGGATATCATCAGAAGATAACCCAGCAGATCCGCTTACGAAGGGACTGAGTAGGGTTAAGCACTTGCAGCATGCTAGGAGTATTGGGCTGAAGGATGATATTAGCATAGATTAGATAGTATTAGAAACGTGTAATAGATAAATGTAATTGACATTTGATGATTAAATAAAGGAGTTTTATTTATAAGTAATGTTACTATCTTATGTTAATTGTTTAACGATTGTTTCACTTTGCATGTTTTGACTTCCAGAATAATTGAGTTTATTAGGAATAATCGAATTGTTCAAATGGTCCACAATCGTTCATATGTTGGGAGTAGATATGAATGAAGATTGTCATGAATTGGTGTGTAGAATGTCTAAATGGTGTTAGACATAGCAAAGGATTGCTGCAACGTTCATGAGTGCTTATGAACTAGTTTTGAGCATTGGAATAAACCCGCGTTTGCTGGAATCACCTTATGGAATATGATATAAAAGGTGATCGCAAGACGATAATATCATATAGTCTTAAAACCTAGATATATCACTTGTTATTTGTTAATTGATTGTACATTGATAGTACGAAAACGCATCAGTAACTTGGTGTTATAAAACGTATTGTTGTGTATAGTTGGTTAATGAATAAGTAAATGCATATAAGTCGAAGTTTATCTGTAACTTTTATCTAAGAAGGTAAAAGCGATATCTCGGCCACTCGATGATTTGATTTGACTTATGTCCCGGGCCCGGTCAGAACTGAATTGATGTGTTCGATTAAGTTCTATGTCAAATAAATCAGAGATCGAGAAACCTAAATGCTTGACTAACCATTCCATAGGATTGTCAGCATGATATCTAACAGAGGACTGTACGTTCCCTTATCTAAAGGACAAGATTGATTAGATCAGAGTTGACAGTGTCTTTGAGAGCTACGATTGCAAACCGAATTGTACTTGTGAATATAGTTACTAGATTTATCCAAGTGGGAGACTGTTGGAATAGTGTCTAAGGCTGCAACTATATTATACAAGTAATTGACCCGGTTGTGCATGGTCCTTTTGGGTTGCCTTCACCATAGCAACTTGATAGGATGATTTAGTACGAGAGAGTAAATATTATTAATATATTATGAGAATAATATAATGAATAATGTATTTTTTATTTGATTAATATAAGTCATAGAATTAATTAGAATTAATTTGGTGACTTAAAGAGATTAATTAAATAAAGGGGTATAAACTGTCAATTGTTTGATAGTTAAGCTTTAGACTGTAAATCCATTAGGATATGGTATGGACGAATTCTAAGAGTTTTAGGATAGCTAAAATCGTCCATATAGATATCTAAGGAATGGATTTGGATAGCCTTAAGAGAAGATTATCCAATTAGGGTTTAGGTTGTAACCCTTAAGGAGTCTACAAGTATAAATAGACCCCATGGCATAGGGAATTCGACACCTCTCCTAAAGGAAGAGAACCCTGGCCGAATTCCTCCCCTCTCCTCTCTCCTAAATCATCTTTCTTGCTATTGGTGTTTATAAGCCATTAGAGGAGTGACATTTGTGACTCTAGAAGCTCCAAGACCTCAAGATCAACAAGGAACTCAAAGGTATGATTCTAGATCTGTTTCAATGTTGTTATTTAACCTAATTAGTCATTAGAAGTCTTGGATTCAAAGCATGTTTATTAGAAAGCCTAGATCCAAGCAATAGGGTTTTGCATGCGCACATAGGAAAGTTCTTATGGCTAAAACCCATCAATATGGACACCTAATTGTGGCATATTCCTTCATATAATATCAATATCATCACTACAACTATAATGCGATAGTCATGCTTGTATAGGTGGTTGTCCTTAGGGAACATATTTATCATAATCGCACAAAACACAAGAGGGCGGTGATCATCGAGTAATCAACTTTCCACGTCTACTAAGCGCATATATATCTTCCCCAAATTCATGGCATGTCAAAACTTTCTTTTTCGTGTGGGCAAAATGGTACTTCAATCATCAATATGAGGAGAGATTTGATAGACTTTATGTTGCAAATCAGCGTGCTTTTATTTTATGTAGCGGATTAAATCGATAAAATATTTTATGCTTTGATTTTCATCATCTAGAGATATTTGAACTCCTATATTAGGATATATATACAACTTGTTTACTTGTTTTATAGGGTAAAAATATGTAAATTTATGTTATCATTTTACTTGTGAGTATATAATGAGAACTCTTTTTAAAAAAAGATATATTTTTCACGAAAACTCTCAATATTTGCGATCATCTTCATTGCCCACCACCCACGTATTATGATGGTTGATCAGGGCGGCGGCCCATTGACATATCTATTTCTGTTCATTAGAGTTATTAGTTACTTAATATAAAGTCTGAACAAAGTTTCTCGTGAATTAAAAAAATAACAACATATTTTCATCACATTAACAAACAAACTTCAGTTTAACCGAGCTTTGAAAGAACATCATTAAGACTAGATACAGCTGCAGCGTAACTCTTCTCTGCATCAGCCGGGCTTTTGATCTTTGCTGCGTAGTCCAACTGATTCAAACAACATACAAAAACAACATCAAAATACATGCATCGGAAAGATAAGCAGTTTGACCAAATTACCCTTACACACTACTAGCATTAGAATGTAATTATAATTCACTTTCTTTCTTTCATCGAAAATCTCCAGTTTACCCTACGATTATGAAATTTTAAAGGTGGATTTTACGCATAAATGATACCTTTGTTTAACATGTTTTTGCTTTATTTTTACAAGAAAGTAAGGGGCGTTTTGGACATTTTAACTAGTTTTGGAAAACTTACATCAGCCATGTTCTGGAAAAGCTTCCCGGTGAGATCTTTGAGTTCCTTCTTTTCGTCCTTTGGCTTTGCGGAGATGATCGTCTTGAGGTCATAACGAAGGTACTCCGACTTCAAACGAAGATCGTTCTGGACATATGGCCATGCCTTTTTGTCGATGAACTCCTTGACATTTACAATTTCTTTCGCCGATTCCTTTACACGAGCTGTGGCCTCAGTTGGTGATAATGGCTGGATGAAGAACCGGTTCTTCAATGGTAGATCAAAGTCTCTTGCCTCATCGGAGTTAAGAGTACCAGCTGCAATCACACATAAAGATTCATTAAAATTATAAAAATTAAAGGGTATTACAAGAGGTTGCCGGAGACTTACGGAGTCCACCGGAAGGTGGTGGAGGTGGGCCTAACTTGATCGGTTTAGCATCAGCAAGAACCGCCTGAACAAAAGAACCGGAAGCAAGACCAGTGGCAATGAGTCCCAACACAGCTCTTCTGCTTGTTTCGGATTCACCTTGTCCTTGTTGGGCTCTAACTACGAGTCCAGACCGGGAAACAGAAATCCGGTTGTTCCCAACCGGTGTCAAACGGGTGGAGCTGTTGAGCTGGAGGCTGCCTTCCAAGACAGCTAGAGAGGAACCACTTAGTCCTGCCATTGATGTTGTTCTTCTGTTTTGTTACTTGTGTTTTAGTGTGCAATTTTAAATGAAATGGAGAAAATAATATGTGATGGGATCAAGATCAACACCTTATCTTTGAAATGCTTTATTCTGGATAACTTGGATATGTTTTTGGCCAATGGGTGTTTGAGTTTTTGACAGGTTGGATGAGGTCTTATAGCATCCATTAGGATTTTGACACGTAAGTTTCAAATAAAATAGGTCACGTGACGGGGATCCATAATAACTTGTTCTAAATTGAAATAACAAAGAAAAAAAGTTACATTATTGTTTAAGTGCAATAGGCACATATAGTCGTATTTTAAGAAAATACACAAACTCAGTCCTTTTGCTTTCTCGATATTATATGAAATGACATTTTTATCTTATTATTATTATTATTATTATTTTCATATTTTTCAAAATTTATTACTACTTTCTAAACTGTAAGGACCATTTATATAAATTATCCTAAGAACTTAACCTAAGAACTTGAAAAAAATCAACCCTCTTTGAAGATCTATTGTTGGAGTCGGGGAAACCAAAAATCGTTTCCTTTAAGAATTTGAGATAAAATATGTTTACAAATAAAAAAAATTGGTTCTAAGTCACATTTTCATCTTTAGTTCTTTAGTTCCTGTGTTGAGTTTTATGAGGTTTTATGAGGACCGCCACCAAATCTATTTCATCCACCATCTTCACATGTGTCGCCACCAGAAAAGCCACTACCTGGACCTTCAAATTTTCCAATACCAGAGCTCTGACACATTTTTGAATAATTGTCGACACTCTTACTCAATTTGAAGGACCTAAAATCAAACGTGGTTTAATATAATCTCGAGTTCAACTGATGTCGATTGGTGTGGGGTGGAAGTTATAGAGGGGAAAAGGGATGGATTCAGTTATAATGGAATGAGGGAGTGTGGTGACTAGTGATACAAACCAAAAAGCTGACCTCTTACACACAAGAAAACATAAGCATAAACCTAAGACGAAAATCCTTCTAGAAAAAAGATAAAGAAAAAATGATCACTAATGTAACGACTACAAATTAAGGTTAGATGATTAAAGTATAATAGTAGTAATTGTTATAATTAAAAAGAACATTGAATAGGAGAATTATTCGTTATACGCGTTACAAACAATAAATAGATGTTTTTACAGAAGATTATTTATGATAAAATAATATTGATGACAATTGTAGTAATCGTAAAATTGAGAGTATGAATATAAAGAACACTTAAACCTGACTTCGTATGAGGAAATTATGATTTTTCGAAGTTTCGGTACATTAGTGTTCAACACAGAATTCTAAATATAAATCGGTTGAGTGTTAGCCAAAAGATTTGAAGATCTAGTAAATATCAATCCGTTGATATGGAGACAGTGAAGAATGGGTGATCTATCAAAGAGTTATGATTTTTAAATGGAGTTAAACAGTCTAAACCCAATAAAAATATAAATTAAAAATAAATTGAGAAAAAGCTAACGGAAACTAAATGAAAGTTGTAATATTCGTCAATAGCTACATGTAGTTATAAAGAACATCGAAAATGGAGCTTGTATGAGGAAGATACTATTTTTAGAAAATCTCGTACATGTGGCGCGCACTGCTTGTAGAATGGCGACGCGGACCACATGGAACTTGATATGTGGCACAAATCTGGAGATTCAACGTAGCATGAGCACACGACGCGTATAGTCAAAATTAGTCTATAAATAGCAGAACTGTCACACCCCAAAACCAAGAACGGCGGAAACGTTCTGGGGCGGAGGACGTCATGTATAATATCACAACAATGTAAAGTAGTAAACAAGCAACAACATCATCCATTGCATTAATAATATAATTATTATACAAATGTATTCTGTCAAATTTTGATAAACACTAAAGCATAAATGAAAATGAAAGATGAGTCTTGAACAAGCTCCATCTTCCTTTCTCCTTGCATCGGTACCTGTCTATGATGACCTGAGGATACAAGTAATTTTGAAAGCGACTATCAGCTTTGAAGCTGGTGAGATCATAAGTATTTAGTGCCTTAATTTGTATGTAAGAATTTGTATATGAACTGTAAGTATGAAAATGTTTGTAAAACAACTGTGAACGTTTGAAAAACTCTAGAAATCCCTATGATTCCTACTTTATATAAAGATGTCTTCTACCAAAACTTAACTGTTCTCAATGTAGTCTTCTACCAAGACTTAACTGTTCTATATGTTCGTTTCTTGTAAGAGTGTGTAATTTTCCCAAGTGTAACTATTATTAACAAAATATAGTTTTTACATTTATAGTTTAAGTGAAAAGATCACTAAATATATGTACAGGGAAAATTAATGTAGTACTAAAACGTAGCTCTATAAGAACTACTGCTGTACTAACTACCTTAAACCGGATTTATATTAAGGCATCATGTGATTAATTGCACCATACTATCGATTGGTAACAACGACATACGAATGTTCGTAATAACGGAATGACGTTTGGCACCCGCAGACCTGCAGGTCCCGCTGTAGCTAGCAGCAAGGTGTAGGATAGTCAATCCAGTATAGATCTATACGCAAACTCATGCTCTCCTTCCAAGAGAATTCTGGCTACAACTCGGGCCATGACATTTAAGGCATGCTCCGATATAGTGGATCACAATTTTATGAACGTATTAATGTAAGTGTAATGTACGGAACTGTTCGACGTGTGCTAGTTGTAATGTGTGTTCTCTCTCTATCTAGCAAGTATAGTAATGTAATCGTTCTAGTATCGTTGTATATGTTCTGTTCCTATTATCGTAGTATATGTAATGTACTGTAATGTTCTAGAAAGTATTGAGTCATGAATGAACTGACTCATTGTATGATATCGCGTTCTAGTAATTGTTCTAGTATCTTCCTGAACTACCCATATGGTAGTTTACTAGTAATCTAACTGGTACGTATGAACATGAATGTATACCCTTGCTACCCAAGCGCATGAGATGAATTGGAAGGACCTTTTATGACTATATATGTACACATGATATATAACTAATATTTAAACGACCTTCAGACGAGTACCCGATATCCCACCAGACCATATCCAAATCGAGAAGAAGGAAATATGGTGGATAGCCTTCCTAAGTCTTTTAAACATTTCTTATATAACCATACATATAGAGGCATGCAATTTATAATATGAAATCATAAATAAGTTTTGTAAAAACATTTGAACATAAATATTATCTTAAGAAAAGATCGACTTGATGTCAATCTATAAAACAGTTTGAAGGCATGGGTTTGATAAAACAGTTTAGTATAAAGAAACATTTGTTTGAAACACAATTGTAAATAAGTTTGAAATGTGATATACAGAGTAAAATATATACAGTGTGATAAGGAGTTTAAAACATATAAAATGTTTATAAAAATCATTTGAAGGAAACTGTTTGGTAAAACGGCTAATGAGTAGCCAATTCATTTGAATGTTGTATGTTAATCACATGTGATTGATGAAATAACTAGCATAATTCCACTTATTAATCACATGTGATTGATATAATAACTAGCATTATTTTACTTGTATCCCCCCCCATAAAACATTTAAAAATAGTTTAAAACATTAGTTAAGGGGTATGAACTCACTTACAGTAAGTGACTGGAATTGAACGGACTGTTATCGTAAGGAAGGATCGGGCAAGTGCTTGGTGTCAAGTGAAGACTTTAGACACACACAATGATCCTAATTACATATGAAGACATAGGTATATAAATAATTAGTGAATAAAACACTAATTATACAAGTATAAACATTTAATCGCGAGGAAAACACTTTTCGTCAAGTGCTAGGAGGCTAATGGGTTGCAACAAAAGAGTGCAATGCCTCTAATGGAAGTTTATGGTCAAATGACCATATGTCTTGGAGTTTACGGCCCAGGGGAGTAAACTCCTGGCCATAAACTCTCAACCAAGTCCCTAAATGAAGTCTTACAATTATACAACTCATGTGGTGAATTGTTTCAAGGCTAAATCAAGTGTTTAGGTGTCATATTAACTCCTTTAAGGAGTTTACGGCCTTGGGACCATATTCCCTTGGAGTTTACGGCCGTAAACTCCCTTGGGAGGGTGTTTATGGTGTTTTCAAGTCTCTAAATTAACTAGGAACTAAACTAGGCCTTTGTACTTGGCTTTAGAAGAGTTTATGGCACCATTTGGCACCATTTTATGGAGTTCACGGCCCTAGAACCTTTTGGGCCGTAAAATCCCTTACTCTTGGTGTTCTAAGTGTGTTAGCTAGTCCAAAACTCATTTAGGTACATGCCCAAATTGGTCTCTTGGCTTAAGGAAGGAGTTAGGGTGTCATTTGACCCCTTTATAGGTGTTTACGGCCCAAGAACTTGTCATGGCCGTAAACTCCTCAATACTAGTGATTTCTTATGTTTTTCTAGGCTTTAAACACTTTAGGGTACTTGTCTTAAATAAAGTCTAAGCCTTAGGTGCCTTAAAAGCACCATTTGAGCATGCTACAAGGGAGTTTACGGCCTAAGCTACTCTTGGGCCGTGAACTCCTAAACTTGGGTGGTTCTTGGTTGATTTCATGTCCCTAACACACTCCTATACAAGTCCAAGGTAGTTACTAATCACGGGGGACAATCTAGGCTTGGTTTCGGGAGTTTACCGCCCAAGAACACCTTGGGGAGTAAACTCATAAATCGGATGATTTAGCTATGTAATCTATGTTATGAACACATTTAAAGCTTTCTAACACTACTAGAAAGAGTTACTCACAATTTGGGATAAAAACCCGAAGATCCGTGAGAGAGAATTTGGCTTTTCTCTAATTGGAATTCAACTAATGAACCAATTTGGTTTAGTTTTCTATTTATAGTCCTGGGATTTTTGGCAGAAAATATTTCTATTCTCGGAATGAACTCTAATATACTATAGTATTGGAATAACAGTGTTGCACAAAACCCTAGTACATCCACCCTCCTAAAATCTCCTTAAGTGTAAAATCCTGAAAACTGCCAAACTTATACTCGAAATCTGAGTTTTCACTGTAACTATTCTACTTCTATTGGTTTCAAATGGTTTGTTCATAATGGAAATTTTGGGTTGTCACATCATCCCCCTGTTGAAGGGAATTTCGTCCCGAAATTAGAATTTAGGCAAGGAAGTATGAACGAATGATCGAGTCGTGAGGAGGAAACTTCCTAATCGATTTGTTCTAGCGTACCTAAGTGAAATCGGGTTCTCGGTTGGAATCCCAACGAACCTTCACTATCGGTTGAGGGTCACTACGGTTCTAAGACGAAGGCGAGGATCTCAACGAGTGGACTTACAACAGTCCTAACGGAAAGGTATGGTTTCATGATCGAGACGCGAAGAGTAGGATGTACGTTACTGAGTTTGCGGAGTAGGTCTAGTTTGTGCGAGGAACAGGACCGATTCTGATGAGAATCTCGGAGGTCCTAACTGTATTGGATTTAGCTTTCCACGCGATACGAAGCGTATTAAGCCATTCCCAGAGTGAGTTAACCTAAAGAGCTTGGTCACTCACTTGGAATTCCAAAGGTTCCTTTTCTTGCTTAACCTCCCAGTCAAAGGCCACCCCTTGCTGGGTCAAAGTCGTACGGGTTTCTGTAATTTTCCGAGGAGTTCTGAATGAACTAAGACGGTAGGTCGGTAAGACCTATAATTTGGCGAATGACTGTCGGTGTCTCTGGTGTCAACAAATGCTCAACGGTTTTTGACAAATTGAAAGAGTGCTCATAATTTCTCACATTACTAACAGTGTTTCATAGAAATTTGACTCTTTAATTTCAAAACTCGTGCCTAGAGAACTTCGCTAAAAGTTCCTCTGAAGGTAATGTTTCCATGGATTTTCTTCTTACTACGAGGGTAGATAAGTAAGTCATTACGTGGAGAAATGACGACCTGATCCAAGTAAGAAAGACGTAACCCAATTCGTTTAGCTCATGAAAGCTATGGGCATATTGGTCCTATGCGAAGGGTATCACTACGGACTCGAAGTGTCCGCATCGAGTTCGGAAGATAGTCTTCAGGACATCCTTTCCTAACACTCGAACTGGTGATATTCGGATCTCAGGTCCATTCCTGAAAGTAATTCTTTCCTTGCGTTTGCTCAACCATTTCATCTATGCGAGGCAGAGATAACGATTTCTATGAAAATCTTGACGGAGTCCTCGATATCCGAGGCACATACGATGCAATCCGTCGATCTCTGGGAGAATATGGCCGGGGTTCTCTAAGGTGAGAAACCTAGTCTTCTAATTCTATTTCTGTGTAGTTCGCTAAGTTGTCCGGACTGTTCTTGTATCTCCGTAGGTGTTTAAACTATAGGGTGATCTGTTTACGGGAGTCGTACTGGGTTCTAAGTTTGTTCACATGATGATGTGATTACTCGTAGACTTAAGCAATTCTCCGTCCTGAAGTTCATATTAGAATTCATACATGGTTCACAATCACAATTTCGTGTATATGAGTCATATAAAATTAAGATTGAAAAGGTAGTCGAATAACTGATTCTTCCTTAAGCTCACATCCTATTGGGGAAAAGAAGTTAAAGTGGAATCATCAATTCTAAACCTGTAGAAGCCTGATTATATATCACTCTTATGTATACTTTCCTCAGTGATAGATCAATCGCATGAATCCTTGGATTAAAGTTAACGTACTGCACGAGTGGTACTTCGGGGATTTCTTCAGAAAGAAAATAACTAAGGGGTACTCCAGGCATGAGTACTTCGGTGTTCTGATATGAAGGCTTCGCTGGAAAAGTGATCTAGAAGAAAGAGATGTACGCATAAAGCTGTTTTTGTGAGGATCAAATTGGATCGAGTCGTATGATAATGTCGGAATCATACTGAAACTTAAAGACGTTAGATTAGAACATAAGACGTTTACAGACAAAACACAACCATGTAACCATGAACAGAGTTGCAGTACTTTAGACTTACAACAAGTCAATTGCTGCGAAAATAAGGAATACTACAAAAGACAAGTATACGCAGCATGAGAATCTCTATACTAACAGGATCTCGCAAAAAGTAAGACTCTAGTTGCACTAGTTATGGATAGTTTATAAGTCTGTTACAACAAAACGCCTAAATTACATTTAATGAGGGTTCCGGAGCAGGCTCTCCTGCAGCTGTGATCCTGAGAATTTTCCCGTCGACACCAGAGTTCTTTGCTATAGGGCAATCCTTCTTGAAGTGCCCTATCTCCCCGCATTGGTGGCATGACTGGCTAGTACTAGCTTTGGTGACGGGAGTGCGGTGTTTAGCCAATGTTATGTGGACACGAGTGCCTTCCTCGTTACTCCACTTTGAAAATTGCTTCCTAAAGCGTTCGGCGTTATAACTACTCCCATGTGTAGGAGTAGTCCCGATGAAAGGGACTTGAGTGATGGGTCGTGCCGGTGCTCCACAGCTACTAGCATGGTGCCCTATTTTTAGGCAATTGCAACATTGCATCTCGTGACAAGCCCCATGATGATGGAAACTACACTTATCACACTTCGGGAGTTTTCCCTCGTATGGCCTGCTCGGTACTGGGATGGAAGGGGTTTCCACTTGCTGCTGTTGTATAGCAAGTTTTTGGGATTTCTTGTGTTCTTTCTGGGCTTGACGCTTTCATTTCTTGTTCTCTGCTTTTCGGCTTTGCGAGCCTGTGACTGTTACTGTTTGACGACTTCCTGGATGGATACCACGATTGGAAACTTCATTCCCATCAGCAACATTGACTGTGCTGATAGCGCTACGGTGCGCAAGGACTGCGGTTACGGCAGCCACCACGGCAGCTGTAATTGTTGTTTGAAAGGTAGCGGCGTCCAAAGGAATAGCTGAGGTTTCGCTGATCGACTGATTGCTTCCGGATGACGACATGATTTTGTAACATGAAAGATAAGGGTTTTGTGAGTGATTCTGGTTGACCCTTGATGTTGTTAGATTGTTCATGTAAAGAGTATGACTATGTTCTCGAAAGTTTGATCTACATCCCTATGATGCAGTCCTAGTACGGAATGGAAGTATGATCGTGAAGGTTTGACCTACATCCCTATGATGCAGTCCTAGTAATGAGTAGAAGTAAGTTCGTAGAATGGTCTCAAGACGTTTATCGTTCAAGCCGTGGTATCGTGGTTTGGTGAATAACAAGGTCCAACCACTGAAAGAGACTTGGAAATGTCTCCAGAGATAAATCACTATAGTCCAATGACTTGACTAAAGCATGTTTCAGATAGACCCCAATGAAAGTAAGATAAAAGTACTTGAATGAAGAATGACACAGAAGTTAGCCAGCTGTCAATATCTTTGATATTCATGATGTAAAGATTCTGGAAAATGACCTTGTAAAGGTCTTACATCATATCCACAGAAGATAGTTCCTGACAGAATAAAGACCTAACTAAAGTACTTACGGTACAAGATAATTTCATAGAAAATTCCACATCGGGCATAGACAGAAAACACGATTCCTTTTTAATAAGGAAATAAAGTAAAGCGTCTACTACTGGCAACGGTCATCCCTCTGGTGAACTGTTAGTTCAGCCAATTGACGTTCCATGTCAAGTAGGTGTCTTTCGCACACCATCTGGCGTACTCGGAGCTCTATGAATTCGGCTCGTGATTCAGCCAGTGCTTGCAACAGGGTTTCATGGTTTCTCTCTGATCTCTCGTGAGCATCTTCTAGACGAATTGTGCGGAGGGTATGCATTCTCGCATCGGCGACAACTTTGGTAATCTGATGTAAGGCTGTCCTGCCTTGAATCTCATTTTGGGCCACTCTGCGGACCAAGATTGGCAAGACCCTATCTGCTGAGCCCCCATTGCTCAAGTTGTAAAAGTTTTGGTCGCCATTAAATGGCATGGGATGATGTTGTCCTTGGCTTCATGTTTCCAAGCATTCCACTCACTCAGGGTCGGGCCATGAAAGGCCGGACGACGGTTAGGAATTTGGAAAGGGAGCTGCTCGGGGTAGGTTCTCAACCTCTGGTTCGGAGTTAGCATCATACGAAGGGCCTTCATCATGGTGATCATTCAAGGGGATAGGATGATCATTCTCTAGTTCTTCTCCAAACCAACCAGCTATGACTTTGTTCGGAAGATATTGGTTGCTGTGGGGATGGAGTCCAGCTATGTTTTCTATGCGAGAATTTAGGGTAAGAGAATAATTATTAGACGAACTATCTACATAATTATTTAGAAAACCTTCATTAGTTACATCGCTATTTGTGAAGTGCATACCGGCTATGTGTAATCTAAACAGGATAGACCTTCGAATAAGTGACCTTAACTCCGTATTCACACAGAATAGGGGTGAAGTAAAATTTCCACAGATTCTAAGTCTATAACATCCTAATTACATATAGCCTTAGTGTATCCACTTAGCAACTATTAACTTAGTAATGAAGATCCCATTTTAGTTCTCAAGTATAAAGTACTTATAGTAACACCAAATACTCCTATAGTATTTTAATTTTAATGTTACGTTCTATTGTTCTCATTGTGGTAGGGTTGGTAAGATTTTAGCATTGTTGCAACCACACAATTAAACTTAGGCACGTGCTAGTCAACCCTCGGATAATATAGGTGATCAGGCTACATCTTCCCAGTTTTTACCATATGTCTCTAAGCTCACTTGTGTTGCCCAACAATCGTAATTCTTTTGTACTGTCCTAGTGACACTGATTTTAGTATGAATGCAGGCACATATACTTTATTAAATATTTTATTATTTAAAGTTTAAACTCTTGGTCAGAGTATTTTTAATCCCTTATGTATTTATAGTTAGTATATCTTTTATGGGTTGATATACTTAATTCACTATAAACAATGCTCTGATAACAATCTGTCACACCCCAAAACCAACAACGACGAAAACGTTCTGGGGCGGAGGACGACATGTATAATATCACAACAATGTAAAGTAGTAAACAAGCAACAACATCATCCATTGCATTAATAATATAATTATTATACAAATGTATTCTGTCAAATTTTGATAAACACTAAAGCATAAATGAAAATGAAAGATGAGTCTTGAACAAGCTCCATCTTCCTTTCTCCTTGCATCGGTACCTGTCTATGATGACCTGAGGATACAAGTAATTTTGAAAGCGAGTATCAGCTTTGAAGCTGGTGAGATCATAAGTATTTAGTGTCTTAATTTGTATGTATGAATTTGTATATGAACTGTAAGTATGAAAATGTTTGTAAAACAACTGTAAACGTTTGGAAAACTCTAGAAATCCCTATGATTCCTACTTTATATAAAGATGTCTTCTACCAAGACTTAACTGTTCTCAATGTAGTCTTCTACCAAGACTTAACTGTTCTATATGTTCGTTTCTTGTAAGAGTGTGTCATTTTCTCAAGTATAACTAATATTAACAAAATATAGTTTTTACATTTATATTTTAAGTGAAAAGATCACTAAATATATGTACAGGGAAAATTAATGTAGTACTAAAACGTAGCTCTATAAGAACTACTGCTGTACTAACTACCTTAAACCGGATTTCTATTAAGGCATCATCTGATTAATTGCACCATACTATTGACTGGCAACAACGACATACGAATGGTCGTAATAACGGAATGACGTTTGGCACCCGCAGACCTGCAGGTCCCGCTATAGCTAGCAGCAAGGTGTAGGATAGTCAATCCAGTATAGATCTACACGCAAACTCACGCTCTCCCGCCCAGAGAATTCTGGCTACAACTCAGGCCATGACATTTAATGCATGCTCCGATACAGTGGATCACAATTTTATGAACGTATTAATGTAAGTTGTAATGTACGGAACTGTTCGACGTGTGCTAGCTGTAATGTGTGTTATCTCTCTATCTAGCAAGTATAGTAATGTAATCGTTCTAGTATCGTTGTATATGTTTTGTTCCTAGTATCGTAGTATATGTAATGTACTGTAATGTTCTAGAAAGTATTGACTCATAAATGAACTGACTCATTGTATGATATCGCGTTCTAGTAATTGTTCTAGTAACTTCCTAAACTACCCATATGGTAGTTTACTAGTAATCTAACTGGTACGTATGAACATGGATGTATACCCTTGCTACCCAAGGGCATGAGATGAACTGGAAGGACCTTTTATGACTATATATGTACACATGATATATAACTAATATTTAAACGACCTTCGGATGAGTACCCGATATCCCACCAGACCACATCCAAATCGAGAAAAAGGAAATAGGGTGGATAGCCTTCCTAAGTCTTTTAAACATTTCTTATATAACCATACATATATAGGCATGCAATTTATAATATGAAAGCATCAATAAGTTTTGTAAAAACATTTGAACATAAATATTATCTTAAGAAAAGATCGACTTGATGTCAATCTATAAAACAGTTTGAAGGCATGGGTTTGATAAAACAGTTTAGTATAAAGAAGCATTTGTTTGAAACACAATTGTAAATAAGTTTGAAATGTGATATACAGAGTAAAATATACAGTGTAATAAGGAGTTTAAAACATATAAAATGTTTATCAAAATCATTTGAAGGAAACTGTTTGGTAAAACGGCTAATGAGTAGCCAATTCATTTGAATGTTGTATATTAATCACATGTGATTGATGAAATAACTAGCATAATTCTACTTATTAATCACATGTGATTGATATAATAACTAGCATGATTTTACTTGTATCCCCCCCATAAAACATTTAAAAATAATTTAAAACATTAGTTAAGGGGTATGAACTCACCTGAAGTAAGTGACTGGAATTAAACGGACTGTTATCGTAAGGAAGGATCGGGCAAGTGCTCGGTGTCAAGTGAAGACTTTAGACACACACAATGATCCAAATTACATATGAAGACATACGTATATAAATAATTAGTGAATAAAAGACTGATTATACAAGTATAAACATTTAAACGCGAGGAAAACACTTTTCGTCAAGTGCTAGGAGGCTAATGGGTTGCAACAAAAGAGTGCAATGCCTCTAATGGAAGTTTATGGTCAAATGACCATATGTCTTGGAGTTTACGGCCCAGGGGAGTAAACTCCTGGCCGTAAACTCTCAACCAAGTCCCTAAATGAAGTCTTACAATTATACAACTCATGTGGTGAGTTGTTTGAAGGCTAAATGAAGTGTTTGGGTGTCATATTAACTCCTTTAAGGAGTTTACGGCCTTGGGACCATATTCCCTTGGAGTTTATGGCCATAAACTCCCTTGGTAGGGTGTTTATGGTGTTTTCAAGTCTCTAAATTAACTAGGAACTAAACTAGGCTTTTGTACCTGGCTTTAGAAGAGTTTATGGCACCATTTGGCACCATTTTATGGAGTTCACGGCCCTAGAACCTTTTGGGCCGTAAACTCCCTTACTCTTGGTGTTCTAAGTGTGTTAGCTAGTCCAAAACTCATTTAGGTACATGCCCAAATTGGTCTCTTGGCTTAAGGAAGGAGTTAGTGTGTCATTTGACCCCTTTATAGGTGTTTACGGCCCAAGAACTTGTCTTGGCCGTAAACTCCTCAATACTAGTGATTTCTTATGTTTTTCTAGGCTTTAAACACTTTAGGGTACTTGTCTTAAATAAAGTCTAAGCCTTAGGTGCCTTAAAAGCACCATTTGAGCATGCTACAAGGGAGTTTACGACCTAAGCTACTCTTGGGCCGTGAACTCCTAAACTTGGGTGGTTCTTGGTTGATTTCATGTCCCTAACACACTCCTATACAAGTCCAAGGTAGTTACTAATCATGGGGGACAATCTAGGCTTGGTTTCTGTAGTTTACCGCCCAAGAACACCTTGGGGAGTAAACTCCTAAATCAGATGATTTAGCTATGTAATCTATGTTATGAACACATTTAAAGCTTTCTAACACTACTAGAAAGAGTTACTCACAATTTGGGATAAAAACTCGAAGATCCGTGAGAGAGAATTTGGCTTTTCTCTAATTGGAATTCAACTAATGAACCAATTTGGTTCATATTAGGGTCCATTTTAACTTTTTTGGTCACAAGCTTGAGGCTTTATGAGTTGATGCACTCCGGAGCTTAATAACCTGTCCTTTTAAGTGTTTCTAGTGGTGGAGAACCATAAAAATAAGGCCTTGATCATGTGAATCTACTCATGCATGAGTTATGAGCATTTTGGGTTAAGAAAGTAAGAGTTTTTATGTGTTGTGACCTTATCAGCCATGCAAAGGCTTAAAGTTGTTAACTTTATGGAGTAAAAGATGTTAGGAAGTCCATATGCAAGAGTTGAGCTAAGGTCTTAACGGGTTAAGACCCAGAAAATGGATTAAGCAAGTATGAAGGTACTCGCCGCGTAATTCCAGTATGCCCCGCGTACTGGGTTGAGGTCCCCGATCAATTTCTTGAGTGTTTGGGTATGCTGAGCGTACCAGGGGGGTACACCCCGCGTAACTCGTTCTGGGGGTTTTTGGGCTAAGCATTGTGTTGGGCCTTGAGTGTTAGGCTGGGAGTTTAGACCACATGTAATATAGTCTTGGGCTAGAGAAGTGTATGTTTTTGCTTTGGGACTTTGGTTTGGACTTGCTTTTTTGGTTGGGAATTGGGCCGTGTGAGGGACCATTTAATATTGGGCCTTTGTGGGCCCGATGGGTTTTGGACATTAATGGGCTGATAGATGGTCTATCTTTAGACCCAATAAGTGAGAGGTTGGACTTAGCTCCTAATTGAGATTATTGTGGGTTTGGCATAGACTTAGAGCTCGATGCGTAGCAGCAATGATTATAGGAGATGTTCTTCATCCGAGGTGAGTCTTCTCACTATACTTTACCTAGAGTGGTAATTAGAGTTATTTGACAGAGTATTTTGTATGCCATTTATATGATGTGATACACTGCATTGTTTCTATGTGATTTATGCAATGTATGTTACCGAGTTTAAAGAGTTAGGACCGGAAGGTCCACATAGTTAGGACCAAAGGGTCCACAGAGTTATGGGACTGAAGGGTCCCACTGAGACACATTGACCAGAGGGTCAAATAGAGTTATAGCCTTGAGTGGCTAATATGTGTTGTATGTGGTATTTTGGGGAACTCACTAAGCTTCGTGCTTACAGTGTATGTGTTATGTGTTTCAGGTTAGCGGGACGGCACAGGTTTGATTGTACACACTTGAGGAAGAGTTACGTTTTGAGGATCCTGGATTTTTAGCTATTCAAATATGGAGTTATTTTTTGAAAATTGAACAAATGAGAATGTTTTACAAGTGTTATTAAGAGTATGCATCTAAAAGTGAAAAATTTTGTTTTAAACTTTCATGTCGTTACAAGTTGGTATCAGAGCCTTGGTTTGAGGGATTCATATGTACCTTCGGGTATATATCTGGACTCAAATTGAGGAAAATGAGGAAATTTTCAAAAATAAACGAATTTTCTAAAACGAGCAAGAGTTTTTTTAAGAGAAAGCGGTAAGGAGCAGTGTGTACAATCAGCCAGAGCCGAACGGTGATTTCCCGAAATACCCTTACTTTTGTGTTATGAAATATGCTATGAGATATTATGCATGCTAGAGATAGGCTAGGTATTTCATATTTTAGGACTAGAGTGGCCTGATTTGTGATGCCTTATGTGACAACCCGAAATTTACATTCTGAACAAACCATATCAAGCCAATAGAAGTTAGAACAGTTTCAGCAAAATTCCAAACTTTGGGTATAAGTTTGAGTTTTTCACGATTTACACTTAAGGAGATATCACGAGAGTGAATGCACTAGGGTTTAGTGCAACTCTATTATTCCATCACTCTATTATATTAGAGATCATTTCGGGAATAAAAATATTTTCTGCCAAAAATATCTCAGGACTATAAATAGAATTCGGAACCAAATTCATTAATTATTCGCATTTCCAACTAGAGAAAAGCCATTTTCTCTCTCACGGATCTTCGGGTTTTTATCCCAAAACGTGAGTATCTCTTGCTAGTAGTGTTAGATAGCTTAATATGTGTTTATAACGTGATTTAGATGGCTAAATCACTAGATTAAGGAGTTTACTCCCCAAGGTGTTTTTGGGCGGTAAACTCCCGAAACAATGCAATGCCTAGACCTTCCCTTGTGATATGATACTACTTTGGACTTGTATAGAAGTGTATTAGGGACAAGAAAACATAAAAGAATCACCTAAGTTTGGGAGTTGACGACCCAAGATGATCTTGGACCGTGAACTGCAAAATCATGGACAAAAGGGTGCTTTTAAGGCACCTAAAGCCTTAGACATTTACTAGAAATTGTTCCCACTTAAATGAAGGACCAAAACACATCAAAATCACCCCTCAAAGTGAGTTCACGGCCCTTATAAGGTTCCTGGGCCGTGAACATCAAACAAAGGCACCAAAGTGTGCCTAAGGCCTTCAAATGCTTGGGATAAAAGTCTAAGACCTATAACACATGTGTAAGGGACTTGAAAGCAACAAAAACACCATTCCAAGGGAGTTTACGGCCATAAAATCCAAAGGAAATGGCCTTAGGGCCGTAAACTCCTCAAAGGAGTGTTTATATGCCTTACACCCTTCCAAGAATTAAACCACCAAGTTGGAATAATTCTAGGGATCATTTAGAACTTCAAAACACAAAATACCATTAAGTATTGGAGTTTACGACCATAAACTCAAGAGTTTACAACCGTAAACTCCATGTGTGAGGATATATGGAGAGTAAACTCATATATGGGGTCCTTTGGAACCCTAAACCCAAGTACCTTGTCCCACAATAGCTTAGATGCAATCCTTAGGGCTTAAAACACTTATATAAAGTGTTTATTATGTTCTAGGATGTCTTAACATTATCAATTAGTAATTTAAGACTAATTGAGTGCATATATGTGTGATTATATGTTCACTAGGATCATAGTGTGTGTATAAGTCCTCACTTGACACCTAACAATCCTACACCGTCCAGTTCATCCAAATCACCATCTACAGGTGAGTTCATACCCCTTAATCAATGTTTTAAATGATTTTAAATGCTTTAATGGGGGGAATACAAGTAGAAAACAGTATGTTATTAAATCAATCTTATGTATTTTATAACTGTGTTTTCACTCAGTAGATTTCACATATTTCAAAAGGTGACACATGAAATGGTTTTCTATCTTAAAATACCTTGATAACAAAAGTATTAGTTTTGAAATGTTTATTAAAATGACATCAAGTCACTCTTAATTATTGTTCAAAACTCCTAGATATCTTGCAAAAACATTATTTTTACCTTCTTGAACAAAACTACACTTATACGCATATGTTCTTATATATGTATTGATGTTATAGTTTCCATCCTTCATTCAGTTTTCCACACCCTGGTGTATCGAGGGTGCATAAATCTACTTGATCAACCAATTACTTTCCAGTTAATTATCATAGGGATAGTTAGAAGAAACAAAACATTATTTCCTATTACAAGGAATCACACAAAAGTCAGTTCATTCATGAGTCTATACCAGTACCTTACATGATACATGAGTACAATTACCTAGGATTACATGATACATGAGTACGTTTACATAGCTACATTTATCTGAAGACGCTTACATGAATACCATACATGAGTACTCTTACTTAGATACATTATCCTGTATTCACTTACCTGGATACTTGTACCTAGAGTTATTAGGAAGATTTATTTTTACCTTCTGTGTAAATTTTCCTGCCTATCCGTGTTCGATGGGATGTCTAGACGGGAGTAACCATTCCGGAACCCAGCTGTTAGTAACACTGGGTGATTAACATCTACGGATGTATAAGGTTATCACTTATATTAGGAAGATTTATTCGTACCTTCTGTGTAAATTTTCCTGCCTATCTCTGTTCGACGGGATGTCTAGACGGGACTAACCATTCCGGAACCCAGCTGTTAGGAACACTGGGTGATGAACATCTATGGATGTCTAAGGTTGTTACATATATTAGTAGTCAGTAACGGGACTAACCATCCCTCCATCCTGCTGTTGCAACAGTGGCTGAGATGAAAATCTTCGGATGATTATTAGACTAAGTCTTGGTAAAAGACTATCATATCATTTTCCTATTTTACTTTATTTTGTGATATATTCACATAAACGATGAGTTAGACTAAGTACTCTTAGTACTAGTCAATAGAAAGGAAATCCTATCATTTTACTTTGTCATAACAAAACATTCGGGTCTTGGTAGAAGACCACATTTCATACTTACATCAACTGTTCTACTTAAAGATTTATACGATATTCTTAACAGCATTCCAAAACAGGACAATAACACCTAAATACTTATGAATTCACCAGCTTTAAAGCTGATACTCGCTTTCAAAATAACTTGTATTGTCATGTCATCAGTTAGACAGGTACGATGACCAGGTTTTTGAGAAGATGGAGCACAGACAAGACTCGCCTTATTTTGATTATTCATTTTAGTGTTGTACATTATGAAAGAACACACATGTATTAAAACTTTACTTTTAATGCAATGGATGATGTTGTTGCTTGTTTACTACTTTACACTATTATTATACTTTACACTATTATTATACTTCACATGACGTCCTCCACCCCGGAACGTTTTCGCCGTTCTTGGTTTAGGGGTGTGACAGATTGGTATCAGAGCATTGTTTATAGTGAATTAAGTATATCAACCCATAAAAGATATAGTAACTATAAATACATGGGATTAAAACACTCTGTTTAAGAGAATATACTTTTAAATAATAAAATATTTAACAAAGTATACGTGCCTGCATTCATACTAAAATCAGCGTCACAATGACAAAAACAAAAGTATTGAGATTGTTGAATATCACAGGTAAGCTCGGGGATGTATGGTCAGTCTTGGGAGTGGCATAGCCTGATCAACTATGCTGTTCCGAGGAGTGATTAGCACATGCCCAAGAATGGTTGTGATATGGCAACAGGTCTAAAAACTTACCAATATTACCACAATGAGAACATTATAAAAGAACCTAAGTCTATAATACGATAGGGGTGTTTTGTGTTACTATAAGTACTTTATACTTGAGAACTAAAATGGAATCTTCATTCCTAAGTTGATAATTGCTAAGTGGATACACTAAAGTTATATGTAACTAGGATGTTATAGACTTAGAAACGGTGAAATTTTTGCTTTACCCCTATTCCTTGTGAATTTGGAGTTGAGGTCACTTATTCGAAGGCCTATCCTGTGTTGATTACATATAACTGGTATGCACTTTACAAATAGCGATGGAACTAATGAAGGTTTCCTAAATAATTATCTAGATAGTTCGTCTAAATATTTATTTTCTTACCCCAAATTCTCGCATAGATAACATGGCTGGAATCCATCCCCACGACAACCTGTTCCTTCCGAACGCGGTTATTGCTGGATGGTTTGGGGAAGAACCAGCTAATGATCATCCAATCCCTCTGAGTGATCACTATGCTGAAGGCCTTTCAGACGATGCCATCTCCGAACCCGAGGTTGAGAACCTACCCAAGGAAGCTCCCTTTCCGATTCCTAACCCTCGTCCGACTTTTCATGGCCCGACGCCTGAGTGGGTGGAAGGTTTGGAAACATGGAGCCAAGGACAAGATCAGCCCATGCCATTTAATGGTGACCGAAGCTTCTATGACCTGAGCAATGGGGGCTCAGCAGACAGAATCATGCCAATTCTGATCTAAAGAGTTGCCCGAAACGAAATTCAGGGTAGGACAACTCTACAACGTATCGCAGAAGTTGATACAAATGGAGGAATGCATATGCTTCACACCAGTCACCTTGAACATGCTTGTGAGAGGTCTGAGAGAGACCATGAAACCCTGCTGCAAGCACTGGCTGAATCACGAGCCGAATTCATGGAACTCTGAGTACGCCAGAGAGTGTACGAAAGACACCTACTTGATGTGGAACGCCAACTGGCTGAACTGAGAGTTCACCAGAGGGATGACCGTCGCTAGTAGTAGATGCTTTACTTTATATTCCTTGTTAGAAAGGAATCGTGTTCCTATCTATGCCCGATGTGGCATTTTCTATGAAACTATCTTGTACTGTAAGTACTTTAGTTAGGTCTTCATACTGTCAGGAACTATCCTCTCTAGATATGATGTAAGACCTTTTTACAAGGTCATTTTCCCGAACTTGTACGTCATGAATATCAAAGATATTGACAGTCGGCTAACTTCTGTGTCGTTCTTTATTCGAATACTCTTATCATACTTTCATTAGAGTCTATTTGAAACATGCTCTAGTCAAGTCATTGGACTATAGCAATTTAAGTTCGGAGACATCTCCGAGTCTCTTTTAATGGTTGGATCATGTTATTCGCCAACCAACGATACCTCGGCTAGAACGACAAACATCTTGAGACCATTTCATGAACATACTTCCATTCCGTACTAGGACTGCATCATAGGGATGTAGGTTAAACCTTCGTGAACATACTTCCATTCCGTACTAGGACTGCATCATAGGGATGTGGGTCGAACCTTAGAGAACATACTTCTATTCTTTACATGAGCGATTGAACTACACCTAGGTTCAACCATTCTCGCTCACAAATTCATTTTCTTTCGGTGTAACAGAATCATGTCACCCAAGAAAAATGATCAGCCCATCAACCAAACACCAACTCTTCAGATTGATGCAGCTACCTTTCAAGCTGCAGTCTCGGCTGCCGTGTCAGCTATTCTGACCCACCTGAACGCTAACAACGCAAGTGTTAGCGGGATTGTTAACAATCATTCCAATCCGAGTAACAAACGGAAGTCTTGGAATAAACCTAAAGACAAGTCGCTTCGAAGGATGAACAGGAAACAACCACCAGTAACAACCTTCACAGCCACGACATCAGCACCTCCAACTACCATCCCTTCGGGCATCCCAATGGTCCCTAAACCAGCCAAACTTTATGCTGGAAGTCTCCCAAAATGCATTAAATGTAGTTTTCACCACCATGGACCTTGTAGGGAGATGTAGTGCTCACACTGCAATAGGAAAGGGCATACAACCTGTTGCTGCAAGACTCCAACAACTCAGCCTGCCCAAGTGCCAAACACTAGTGTGAACCAAACTTGCTACGGTTGTGGCAAGGTAGCTCATTACAAAAGGAACTGCCTAGAGGCAGCAAATGCTGGCACACACGACAGTATGCTACCGACCACCACCGCAAGAGAGTCTACTCCGGACCCACGTTAATGTAATTTAGGCGTTTCGTTGTAACAGACTTATGAACCATCCCAAAACTAGTGCAACCAGAGTCTTATCTTTTGCGAGATCCCGTCCGTTTAGGGATGCTCGTGCTGCGTATACTTGTCTTTTGTAGTATACCTTGTTCGCAACAATAGTCTTGTAGTAAATCCTAAGTTCAGTAACTCTATTAATGGTTGCACTGTTGTGTTTTGTCTGTAACGCCTTATGTTCAAATCTAATGTCTTTAGTTTTGTCACACCCCGCTAAAGCGGAAACACAAGATATAATAGCGATAACGGTTTCATTGCAAAAGATAAAGATACATCACCATAGCAGTATTTAAAAGTTTACAACCCATAGCTTAAAAAGAAACAAAGTACAAGTTTTCCAAAACAACATTGTTCAAAATATAACTTCATAATAGCTTCAACACGATGCAGCATGCTCTATGATGATGAATCTTTAAATCCACTTACTAATTATTTCCTGAAAAAGCATGTAAAACGAGCGTCAACTATGAAAATAGTTGGTGAGTTCACAAGTTTATAAAATCGAGCTTGAAATAAGGCTTTTCGTAAATACAAGTACATTGCTTTAATGATAAACAAAGTTGATTGCTATTAATGAATACACGTTTATTGCTATAACGAGAAAAGAGTTTGTATGTATATGAGCAAACAATGAGTCTCAACCAAACCTATGACTGAAGCCCTATCGAGATCTATGCTTATCGTTTCATAGATGAATATGGTATCATGCACTCCAGCAATAGGGCGAGTGAGGAGTTGTCAATTCCTAATAGCGCTATCCATAATGACCATTGGCTTAAAGAGTTAATGGTTAGAGATAAGGGAAGGGCCTTAGTACGATAAGTTCTCATCTTCCGTTTTGCATAGACATACATAAAGAAACATAGCAATACAATAGCAATCATGTTTGATAATAATCAATTTAAATACAACATGCAAACAATAGTTTTTCTGGAAATGCTTTTCCACCCCAAAACATAAAAACTGAAAATAGGGGAGTGCGTGAATACTCATAATGTTTCGTGTAGGTACAAGTAGTGCCTCGGGATGCACCAACGTCTTACTACCGGGATCCTACGACATCAAACACACACTAGTGAGTTTCTATGTCGAAATCTAATGCTAATATACTAAACTCTACATATAGTGAAATGCCAATTTATGTTTTTGTATTGGATTTTATATTAATTGGTTACACTTTTTCTGAAATAATGAAATTCTACAAGTCGTGCGATTAATTACAACTTTGGAATATTAATTTTCCAGATTTAGTAATATAAATTAAAGGTATTTCTACACATTTAAAGGTGTTTTATATTCCTAAAAATGTAAATATTATCAAACAGTTTCCAAAAGTTGTCAAACCTTGTATTTTCATTGTAAATACAATAGAGGTTTTCCAAAAAAATTTCCTTGAGTTTTTGATATGGTTAACTATTTTTCAAACTTTTAAGTCTTTATAACAACATAAATTCACGAAAAATAGCATTCAAAGGATAAAAATTCTCAAACTTTTTATTTAACTGTTATTACACAATACAAGGCTGGGAAAAATATAAAAGATATTTTTCAGTGGGTATTTCTATTTTTCCTTGTTTTATTCCTTTAAATAATCATTAATTGAAGAAATAATATTAAACAGTTAAAATAAATTACCAAAATTTTTTGTAAAATCATTTACAGTATACGTAACCTGGGAAAAATACCAAAAGTGGTTTTCATATTGTATAATTCGGTTTCGGGTATTTATGTGCATTTAAGTGTATTTAAGTGTATTTAAATTTAGAATATAGGAGAAAAATAGTTTACAGTAGAGAAAAATCATCAAAATTTTTATGTTTCCTCCTACTTTACAACATGATTTTCTGGTAAATTTTCATGAATTTTGGATAATCAGAACTATTTTTCTTAATTTTAGGCCATTATAATTACCAAAAATTGGGAAAAATAGTAAGGCATGATGAAAAATTTTGAAATTATTTTTCTGAGTGACCCACCACAGGTAAGGGCTGCTAAAAGTGTTAGATACAATTTTCACACTTTCTAAAGTGGTTTTGTGATTTATTATACCCAAACAAAAAGAAAATAGGAAATCACACCAAACAGCAACAAAAATCGATGAAACTTAGTGTGCAGTCATTATTCACCATACGGGTCATCCATGAATTTATTCCGGATTTATAGACCTCTGGAAGTATTTTATGTGATTTATGACCTTGGTTTCTTGCAAGAATTTTAATAACTCAAAGAAATGATAAAAGCTCTTGGTATTTTACAGATTATCACATGCATGTTATAGTGCATGAGATGTAAATGTGGTTGAGGTTCATTAATTTGTGTAGCACATTCTGTGGGGTTTTAAGCCACGAAATCTCAGCCATCATTCACTGGATATGTTAAGTTTCTAAATTATTTTTTCCCAGATTTATGGTTGGGTTTAAGGCCACTGATCACGTAAGGCAAAAATGGTGATCACAGAAAAAGAGCTGTTTGCGCAACCATTTTGTAAAAATTGCCAAAAATCCAATATTTAATATTTTACAGTGAGACCAGTTGGGTTTTAAAGTTAACTTGTGGAACTATCCAATACAAAAAGAATATCAGGATTTGGTTAAGTAATGACCGAGTTATGGCCGTTCAAAGCTGAACAAAGTAGTCTGGCAGATTGCATGTCTTCCCTGTTTGCTTTGAGTGCATTCTTGGGGCATTTTGACAAGAACAACATGCATGCTTCTGTTAAGGTCCGATTTCTAGCACATGCATGGAGTGAATGAGCATCCAAGATGTACTAGAAATGGTTTAAATGCTTTTTGTCATGCAAGAACGCAAAAGAAATGGAGAAGAAGATGTAATACTCGGTTTTGAAGTCACATGAACACATGTGCATCTTTTTCACTCCTTGCATGGGTTTGATCCCGGATTTTCACCATCTCAAATACATGCGTTGTGTTATGGTGAGAATCTACAAACCACAAGGGAAAAAGTAAGGATTTATAGCCATGGAAGGGCATAGAATCCGAAGAGTAGAGAAGAACCATGAAGAAGAGTAAGTAAAATCATGAAACTATGAGGGAGGATTGTGTTGTTTACCTTGGTTTTGATCTCGAGAGAAGCAAGAACACTTCAAGGCCTTCTCAATCTCGAAATTATGGCAGATAATGGAGGATTTTCGTGAGTTAGAGAGAGAGAGAGAGAAAGAGAGTTTGAGTGTTAGAAGGGTGGAGTGTGAGAGAGAGTGAAGAGAGAAGTGGAAGAGTGAGGGTTTGAGTTTAATGATTGAATTTTTGGGAAGATGAAAGCATGGGGGAGAGGGGGTGCCGGATTTTTAAGGGTATTAAAGTGCCCTCTCTCTCCTAATTCAAATTAAATAATTTCCCTCTTCAATTATTATAAAACCATACTTTTTATAAAAATGATTCTTTATGTAATTCTCTATTTATTTAAAAATCTTGTTTTTATCTAATAAATTATGATTAATGTATGATAATTTAAATTTCTATTTCATTGGTTATAATCCATAATTTGATTAATAAAAATTTGATATTAGGAAGTTTATATCCAAATTTTATAAGGTGTTTAAGCTTTTAGATTTAGAAATTTGGATTTTTGGCTCTTTAGGGTTTTTGGAATATTGTTGGATATTCACCATCATATTGAAATGTAATTAGAATATTTTAATTTATTTTTAGGGTTTTATAGCCTTTTTCAATTGTAACAAAGTTTGAAGTTTCATTCTAATTATAGTGTTGGCATTTCCTATTGTAGTTAAGCAACTTACTAGAATCGTAAGTGTCAAGTATATTAGTCCTAGATCTTAGTTGGATCCTAGTTTATGCAAAATTTTGACCTAATCTACACTACTAGGCCATGGCATGTTGTGCATGAATGGTTTTTATAAAGATGCATGAGTCCGAGAATGACCTGAATTGACAGTTGTCACAAGTTTCCATATGTTTCCGACTTTATCATACGACTCGAGTAAATTTGATCCTCGCAATACCAGCTTCATAAGTACATCTCTTTCTCATAAATCGTATTTTAGCAAAGCCGTTATATCAGAACACCGAAGTACTCATACAAGAAGTACCTTATAGTTCTTTTCCTTTCCGAAGGAATCCCCACATTATTGCTCGTGCAGTACGTCAAGTTCAATTCCAGGATTCATACGGTTAATCTATCACTGAGGAATGTATACATGAGAGTGATATATAATCAATGTTCTACAGGTTTAGAATTGATGATTCCACTTTAACTTCTTTTCCCTCGATGGGATGTGAGATTAAGGAAGAATCAGTTATTCGACTACCTTTTCAGTCTTAATTATATACGACTCGTATACACGAAATTGTGATCATTGAATCACGTATGAATTCTAATATGAACTTCAGGACGGAGACTGGCCAGGAGTACGAGTAATTTCATTGGCATAGGAACAAACTTAGAACCCAGTATGACTCTTATAACCAGATCGCCTTCAGTCTAAACACCTACGGAAGATACAAGAACAGCCCGGACAACACAACGAACTACTCAACAATAGAATTAGGAGACCAGGCTTCTCACCCTTGAGAGCTCCGGTCTTATTATTACCAGAAGTCGATGGAGTTCATCTTATGTATCTCGACGACCGGAGACTTCATTAAGATTTCCTTTAGAAACCGTTGTCTCTTCCTCGCATAGACGAGTTGATTGAGCAACCACAGGGAGAGTGTTACTTTCAGAAACGGAAATGAGATCCGAATATCACCAGTTCAAGTGTTAGGGAAGGATGTCCTAAAGACTACCCTCCGAACTCGATGCGGACACTTTGAGTCTATAGTGATACCCCTCGGATATGACCAATACGACTATAGTATTCATGAGCTGAATGAGTAGAGTACGCCTTTCTTACTTGGATGAGTTCGTCATTTCTCCATATAATGACTACTTATCTACCCTCATAGTAAGAAAGAGCCCATAGAAACATTACCCTCGGAGATACTTTCAGCAAAGTTCTCTGAACAAGAGTTTTGAAATTTAGAGTCAAATTTCCTTAGATACGCTTTCAGTGTTGTGGAAATTCTTGAGTACTCTGTCAAATTATCCAAAACTGTTGGGAAATTGTCGGTAGCGTAGTCAACGACAGGAAAATTCGCCAAATACTAGGTCTTACAGACTTACTATCATAGTTCAACCAGAACTCCTCACAAACTTCAGGAACCCTTTCGACTTTGACCCAGCAAGGGATGACCCTTGACTGGGAAGTAAGCGAGAGGAAGAACCTTTGGAATTCCAAGTGAGAGACTAAATTCTTTAGGAAACCTCACTCTGGGAACGGCTTAATACGCTTCGTAAAGTGTGGAAAGCTAAATCCAATATAGTTAGGACCTCTGAGATTCTTACCAGAATCGGTCCTACATCTCACAAATTAGACCTACTCCGCGAACTCAATAACGTACATTTTCCCCTTAGCGTCTCGAACTTGAAACAATATCTTTCCGTTAGGACTTTCGTAATCCCTCTCGACGAGATCGAGATTTACGAGATCCTTGCCATCGTATTAGAACCGTAGTGACCCTCGACCAAGTGGCCAAGCAGACGAAGCAACACCATCGCCCATTAGTGAAGGTTTGTTGGGATACCAACCGAGAACCCGATTTCACTTAGGAGCGTGAGAACCAATCGATTTGCAACTTCACACAACGACTCGATCTTTCGTACCTACTTCCTTGCCTAAATTCTAATTTCGGGACAAAATTCCCTTTAACAGGGGGATGATGTGACAACCCGAAATTTACATTCTGAACAAACCATATCAAGCCAATAGAAGTTAGAACAGTTTCAGCAAAATTCCAAACTTTGGGTATAAGTTTGAGTTTTTCACGATTTACACTTAAGGAGATATCAGGAGAGTGGACGCACTAGGGTTTAGTGCAACTCTATTATTCCATCACTCTATTATATTAGAGATCATTTCGGGAATAAAAATATTTTCTACCAAAAATATCTCAGGACTATAAATAGAATTCGGAACCAAATTCATTCATTATTCGCATTTCCAACTAGAGAAAATCCATTTTCTCTCTCACGGATCTTCGGGTTTTTATCCCAAAACGTGATTATATCTTGCAAGTAGTGTTAGATAGCTTAATATGTGTTTATAACATGATTTAGATGGCTAAATCACTAGATTTAGGAGTTTACTCCCCTAGGTGTTCTTGGGCGGTAAACTCCCGAAACAATGCCTAGACCTTCCCTTGTGATATGATACTACTTTGTACTTGTATAGAAGTGTATTAGGGACAACAAAACATCAAAGAATCACCCAAGTTTGGGAGTTGACGGCCCAAGATGATCTTGGACCGTGAACTCCAAAATCATGGACAAAAGGGTGCTTTTAAGGCACCTAAAGCCTTAGACATTTACTAGAAATTGTTCCCACTTAAATGAAGGACCAAAACTCATCAAAATCACCCCTCAAAGTGACTTCATGACCCTAATAAGGCTCCCTGGGCCGTGAACATCAAACAAAGGCACCAAAGTGTGCCTAAGGCGTTCAAATGCTTGGTATAAAAGTCTAAGACCTATAGCACATGTGTAAGGGATTTGAAAGCAACAAAAACACCATTCCAAGGGAGTTTACGGCCGTAATCTCCAAAGGAAATGGCATGAGGGCCGTAAACTCCTCAAAGGAGTGTTTATATGCCTTAAACCCTTCCATGAATTAAACCACCAAGTTGGAATAATTCTAGGGATCATTTAGAACTTCAAAACACAAAATACCATTAAGTATTGGAGTTTACGGCCGTAAACTCAAGAGTTTACAACCGTAAACTCCATGTGTGAGGATATATGGAGAGTAAACTCATATATGGGGTCCTTTGGAACCCTAAAACCATGTACCTTGTCCCACAATAGCTTAGATGCAATCCTTAGGGCTTAAAACACTTATATAAAGTGTTTATTATGTTCTAGGATGTCTTAACATTATCAATTAGTAATTTAAGACTAATTGAGTGCATATATGTGTGATTATATGTTCATTAGGATCGTAGTGTGTGTACAAGACCTCACTTGACACCTAACAATCCTACACCGTCCAGTTCATCCAAATCACCATCTACAGGTGAGTTCATACCCCTTAGTTTTGAAATGGTTTTCTATCTTAAAATACCTTGATAACAAAAGTATTAGTTTTGAAATGTTTATTAAAATGACATGAAGTCACTCTTAATTATTGTTCAAAACTCCTATATATCTTGCAAAACCATTATTTTTACCTTCTTGAACAAAACTACACTTATATACATATGTTCTTATATATGTATTGATGTTATAGTTTCCATCCTTCGTTCAGTTTCCCACACCCTGGTGTCTCGAGGGTGCATAAATCTACTTGAACAACCAATTACTTTCCAGTTATTTATCATAGGGATAGTTAGAAGAAACAAAACATTATTTCCTATTACAAGGAATCACACAAAAGTCAGTTCATTCATGAGTCTATACCAGCACCTTACATGATACATGAGTACAATTACCTAGGATTACATGATACATGAGTATGTTTACATAGCTACATTTATCTGAATACACTTACATGAATACCATACATGAGTACTATTACTTAGATACATTATCCTGTATTCACTTACCTGGATACTTGTACCTAGAGTTATTAGGAAGATTTATTCGAACCATCTGTGTAAATTTTCCTGCCTATCCCTGTTCGATGGGATCTCTAGACGGGACTAACCATTTCGGAACCTAGCTGTTAGTAACACTGGGTGATGAACATCTACGGATGTATAAGGTTATCACTTATATTAGGAAGATTTATCCGTACCTTCTGTGTAAATTTTCCTGCCTATCCTTGTTCGACGGGATGTCTAGACGGGACTAACCATTCCGGAACCCAACTGTTAGGAACACTTGGTGATGAACATATACGGATGTCTAAGGTTGTTACTTATATTAGTAGTCAGTAACGGGACTAACCATCCCTCCATCCTGCTGTTGCAACAGTGGATGAGATGAAAATCTTCAGATGATTATTAGGTTAACGCTTGTATTAAGAGTCGGCCACGGGACTAACCCTTCCTCCAACCTGCTGCTGATACAGAGGACAATTAGACAATCTTTGGATGTTCATTAGGTTATACATGTCGCTTATTGCGATGGCGTGTTAGTCCTGGTAACCAGGGATAAGACTTACATGGTTATATTTTTCCTATTTACTTTATTTTGTGATATATTCACATAAACGATGAGTTAGACTAAGTACTTTTAGTACTAGTCAATAGAAAGGATAAACTATCATTTTACTTACAGAACATTAGGGTCTTGGTAGAAGACTATCATATCATTTTCCTATTTACTTTATTTTGTGATATATTCAGATAAACGATGAGTTAGACTAAGTACTTTTAGTACTAGTCAATAGAAAGGAAAAACTATCATTTTGCTTACAAAACGTTTAAGTCTTGGTAAAAGACTATCATATCATTTTCCTATTTTACTTTATTTTGTGATATATTCACATAAACGACGAGTTAGACTAAGTACTCTTAGTACTAGTCAATAGAAAGGAAATCCTATCATTTTACTTTGTCATAACAAAACATTCGGGTCTTGGTAGAAGACTACATTTCATACTAATATCAACTGTTCTACTTAAAGATTTATACGACATTCTTAACAGCATTCCAAAACAGGACAATAACACCTAAATACTTATGAATTCACCAGCTTTAAAGCTGATACTCGCTTCCAAAATAACTTGTATTGTCAGGTCATCAGTTAGACAGGTGCGATGGCCAGGTTTTTGAGAAGATGGAGCACAGACAAGACTCGCCTTATTTTGATTATTCATTTTAGTGTTGTACATTATGAAAGAACACACATGTATTAAAACTTTAATTTTAATGCAATGAATGATGTTGTTGCTTTTTTACTACTATACACTATTATGATACTTCACATGACGTCCTCCACCCCGGAACGCTTCCATTGTTCTTGGTTTTGGGGTGTGACACCTTAGCGTAGGAATTGCTGTTATCTGTGATGCACTTTCGAGTATGTGTTGAGTAAGAGTATGTAGTAGGAATCCTATGTAGAGATGGATTTGGGTAGAGGAGTAATCTAGGAGAGATACCTAGATGGGCATTTGTGGAGCCTACCGAGAGGGTAGCTAGATACCCGCGGGGGTAGAGTTACAGAGTTCGGTGATATATTTTGAGTATGAGTAGTGCTAGTGGAGTTATCACCTAGAGCTGGTTATAGGTGTTTATTCGACGCCCGAATGTTGCTTGCTTTGTGCTTTGTGGAGCCATCGACGATCGGATTCAGCTACCAAGTGAATGTGACGATATTCAGGAGGTAGATGACTGGCATCATAAGGAGTTTCTCAGCAGCTGATGGCGAAGAAGTGTGAGAACCTGGAAAGAGTCTAGGAAGTGACCCTAGTCAGACAAGTACGCTGACAGAGTAGAGCATTGGTGATGAGACAGTCTGTGGGATAGGTTGTTGGTGCACCAATTGGTGATGGTTCGAACCTAAGTGGGGGAGGACCGGGTATTTGGTTGAGAGGATCAGAGAGCTGTTCAAGATCGGTTAGAGATCTGGATATAGAGACTTGCGGTGTGGTTTCATGTGATCAGGTTATTGGTATTTGAAGCAAGGTATAGAGCGAGATAATGCATGTGGTATATGTTGGGTAAAGACTGCATGTCTCCACGACAAGTGGCCATCAGTCAGAGACATTGTGATGGATAGGAATTCTCCGAGGTGGTTGGCTCGTAGGGTTGGTTCGGCGATGGGAGAATTCTGGTTCAAATGTTTGGGCTGTTATGCAGTTTGGAAAGGACAGGAGTTGATTAGTCAACCAATTTCAGAGTCATTATGAGTATTCTGGCATGGGTATGAGCAAAATAGGAAGGAGTTTCGGATTTCCATCAACATGTTATGGGTCCTTGTTGCCTATAAAATGGCAACTTAATGGGTGTCCACTCTCACCCACTGCTTGCTTGACTGGTGGAGGGTGGTTAGCCGAACGGGTAGGACAAGGACTTATAAATTCTCATTAAAAGTATGATGAATACTATAAAGTAACTAAGTGTTTTATTAAATTCCCAATCTTAGTTACTTTAGAAAAAAATGTGAATAAGGTGCTAATCCATGGAATTACACTTTACACTTTGTCTAAGTTGTTAGTGGAGCGTGTGTGGTTAACCGACACACTAACTTGAACTTAACAAGGTAGGTATAGGGTGACTTAATGTTTATCATAGTATCGATGGAGCGTGTGTGGTTAACCGACACATCGATTGAGGGGTAATACATTAAGGGTACCAAGTAATTTGCATGGTTACTTCACACCTCGTTTTGTGATCCACGCCATCCCAGTCACAAAACTTGGAGGGCACACTCGAGATTGAAACATGCCTTTGAAAAGTTCATTGAATCTCAAAAGAATCTAGGAGTTTCTAAGAACCAAATTAAATATTTTAATATTTCGTCTTTGGTGGAAATTGGTGAATCGTCATTCACCTACCTTTCAAATATGTTATTACTTAGATTACGGCATACCTCTTCTAAGTATAATATATTGTGATTGGGTCCTAGCCTTAATACTACATTTAGGTGTTTTATTAAGAACTATCTCTATTTCTAAACTAAACTTTTCCTTTCAGATGTCTGCAAACACTGCTGCTTCTGGCTCTAATCCTAATGGCTTCTTTTCTCTAATGAACTTATGTGGGAAAGTCACTTTTGATGGATCCAACTTTAATGAATGGATCAGAAACATCCAAATGATTACCCGCTATGAGTACAAAGAATATGTCCTCGAGAAGGAGCTTAAGGAGATTGATGAGACAGTTGCTACTCCTCAAGAGATCGTTGACTTTAGGGCACATGAAAGGGATGCCACCAAGGTGGCATGCATCATGATGGCCACTATGACAGCCGACCTCCAAAAGTCCTACGAGGACTTCTACCCTTTTGAAATGCACTAAGATTTGATGGAAAGATACCATCAAAGTGCAAGACAAGAGAGGTATGAAATCATCTCCTCCATGATAACAACCCGAATGAAGGATGGTGAACAAATCACGGGCCACATGCAGAAAATGCAAAGATTTGTGGACCGTTTGCTTAAGCTTAATGTGAACTTCCCTGAGGAGCTTGCAATAGATATCATTTTGCAATCCTTACCTTCATGTTATGATCAATTCCGCATGACATACCACATGAATAATGAAGAGGTCACTCTCAGCAAACTTCAAGGACTCTTAAAGACAGCGGAAAGTGGTCTTAAGGGTAAGGTGGTTGTTACTACTCCTACTCCTACCAACTCCACCCCTGTCTTGGCAATCGGGAAAGGAAAATCGAAGAAGAGAAAGAGTTATTCGAAGGGTACCAAGGCTAGGACCCTTGATGGGTCTTCTTCAAGTGGAACCAAGAAAGGTTTCATCACTCCTTTTTCTGACCCAAAAGAGGTTGAATGCTTCTATTGCCATGAAAAGGCACAATGGAAGCGGAGCTGCCCAAAGTACTAGCAAGATGTGAAGGATGGGAAAGTCAAACCAAACCATGCAGGTATTTACACTATCTTATCTAATAACTCACCCCATTCGAACTCATGGGTCCTTGATACCGGTTATGGTATTCATATCTGTTCTGATTTACAGGGACTAAGAAGAAGTGAGAATGTGGAGCAAGGAAGAATAAACTTGATTGTCATACTTTATCGCTAAGTAGTGGGTTTAGTTTAGATTTGAATAAATGTTGTTATTCGCCAGAAATGGCAAGACATATTATTTCCTATCATGCATTGTATAAACAAGGTTTTACCTTTTCATTTGATAATGAAGTTGGTTCGATTAATGCTTTCTTTAAGAATATTCTTTATTTTAAAGCATTACCTTGTGATGGTGTGAATGAAACTGTATTTGTGGTTGATAACTTAGGAAATAATGTATTGTGTATTGATTCTCCTAATATTAATAACTTAGATAAAGCATCATTATGGCAGTGTCGTCTTGGACATATAAGCAAGAAACGCATAGGCCAACTCCAAAAGGATGGAGTCTTGGAGTCATTTGACCTAAAGTCAGATGAGAGTTGCGAATCATGCTTACTTGGAAAAATGAAAAAGTCACCCTTCACATGTTCTTATGAGAGGGGTGAAGGTTTGTTGGATCTTGTACACATGAATGTGTGTGGACCATTCAAACACCCCACAAGGGATGCTAATTGTTACTATTTGACTTTTACTGATGATTACAGTAGATTTGGATATGTCTACTTAATCAAGCATAAGTCAGAGACTTTCGAAAGGTTTAAGGAATTTAAACAGGAAGTCAAGAATCAGTTGGGCAGGAACATTAAGATGCTTCGATCCGATCGAGGTGGTGAGTATCTTAGTTCAGAGTTCCTCGACTATCTTAGGGAATGTGGGATTGTCTCACAATTGACACCTCCCAGGACACCGTAGTTGAATGGTGTAACTGAGAGGCGTAACCGAACCTTGTTGGATATGGTTCATTCCATGATGAGTCGAGCTTCGCTACCAATCTCATTCTAGGGGTATGCCTTAGATACTGCCGCCCATATCCTTAATCTAGTCCCTAGAAAGAAATTTGCCAAAACTCCTCACGAGATGTGGACTGGTAAAGTACCCAAATTAGACCACATCAAGATTTGGGGTTGCAAGGATTTTGTGAGGCGCGGGTCTCATGATAATCTAGAACCCCGAAGCGAGAGGTGTATTTTCATTTGCTACCCACAAATATCGTTTGGTTGCCTCTTCTACAGACCTAGTGATAATGTGGTCTTTGTTGCAAGAAGATGAGTCTTTCGAGAGAGAGAGTTTATAAACCTAGGAGACAGTGGGAGGAAAATTGACCTTGAAGAACTTCAAGAGTCAAGCGGTGAAGGAACTTCAAACCCTAGCCCTCAACTTGAGGAGGAAACTCCTGTTGAGCCAATTGACGAGCTTGTACCTCTAAGGTGTTCCACGAGATTTAGGAATGCACCTGAGCATTACTATGGTATCTATATTACTGCGGAAGGTGAGACACTTATTAGTGATGAGACACTAGTAGGTTTGGATGAACCTAACAGCTATGCGGAAGCCATGGCAGGCCCTGAGTCTGCTAAATGGAAAGAGGCTATGGATAGCGAGATACAATCCATGTATGGCAATCAAGTTTGGAACTTGGTTGAAAATGTACCAGGTCGTAAGACTGTAGGATGAAAATGGATCTTCAAGAAGAAGACCGACATGGATGGTAATGTACACACTTATAAGGTGCGATTGGTTGCAAAGGGCTTCTCTCAAACTTATAAGTAGCCAAGATTAAGTCTATTAGGGTTATGTTAGCCATAGCTGAATTTCATGACTATGAAATATGGCAAATGGATGTCAAAACCGCTTTCTTTAATGGAAAGTTCACTGAAGATGTTTACGTGAGTCGGCCAGAAGGTTTTGTCAGTAATGAGTACCCTAATAGAGTGTGTAAGCTTGAGAAATCCATTTATGGATTAAAGAAAGCACCACCCAGATGGAATCTTTGCTTTTATGAGAAAGTTAAGGAATTTGGCTTTTCAAGGAGTGAAGATGAATCTTGTGTGTATGTCAAGGCTAGTGGGAGTATAGTTAGCTTTTTGGTGTTGTATGTGGATGACATACTACTCATAGGAAATGAAATCCCAACTCTGCAGGAAGTTAAGTCCTGGCTTGGGAAGTGTTTCTCTATGAATGACTTAGGAGAAGCTGCCTATATTCTAGGGATAAGGATTTTGAGAGACCGGAGTAAAAGACTAATTAGACTTTGTCAAAGTACCTACTTGGACAAGGTGTTGAAGAGATTCAGCATGCAGAACTCCAAGAAAGGAGAGTTACCCATCCAGAGTAATGGCAGATTGAGTAAGACAGAAAGCCCTAGTACTGAGGCTGAGATAGCAGAATTGAGTCGAGTGCCTTATGCTTCGGCAGTAGGCTCGATTATGTATGTTATCACTTGTACTCGACCTGATGTAGCCTTTTCCTTGAGCATGTTAAGCAGGTATCAGGGGAACCCTATCAAGGCTCACTGGACTCCGGTAAAGAATATCGTCAAGTACCTATGGAGGACTAAGGACTGGGTCCTTACCCTCAGTGGGAGTGATGACTTGAGAGTTGTAGGGTATTGTTATGCTGGTTTCTAGACTGATAGGGATAATTTCCGCTCTCAGTCGGGCTGGGTCTTCACCCTAAATGGAGGAGCAATCACTTGGAAGAGTTCCAAGCAGGAGACAGTGGCTGATTTCACTTGTGAATCAGAGTATATAGAAGCGAGCGAGGCAACAAAAGGAGGCTATATGGCTGAAGAACTTCATAGGAGACCTTGGAGTAGTACCAGCTATAAAGGAGCCCATGAAAATTTTCTGTGATAGTGAAAGTGTTGTTGCCTTAGCCAAGGAACCAAGGGATCACGGGAGATCCAAACACATCGACATAAAATATCATTTTATCAGACATCATGAAGGGACTGAGTAGGGTTACGCATCTCCAGCATGCTCGGAGCATAGGGCTGAAGGATGATATAAGTTTTAGTAGTTAGATAAATTATGAAATTTTTAAAGTGTAATTGACATTTGATGATGAATAAAAGTTGTGTTTATTCATGAGTAAAGTGTTGCTATCTTTTGTCAATCGTTTACTATAATTTCTTTTGCATGTTTTGACTTCCAGAATAGTATGTTGTGGTTTCACATATTGTACAAATTTTCTACAGTCAGTCATATGTTGGAAGTAGATATGAAGTAAGACTGTCATGAAGTTGGTTGTAGGTGTCAGGATATAAGACAACACTTCATGAGTGCTCATAAGTTCTGAGTATTGGAATCAACCCATGCTCACTGGAATCACTTCATGAAATTTTATCTCGAGTGATCGTGAGACGGTAATATCATATAAGTCTTCAAACCTAGAGATATGATTGTTGCCTATGAATTGATTCTGCATTGATTGTATGAAAACGCATTGGTAACTTGATGTTATAAAACGTGCTTTTGTGTATAATTAAACTAGTAGTAGAACAAACATATGAGTTGAAGTTTATCTGTTCCTTCTTGGATTAGAAGCTGATATCTGGGCCCCTCGATGATTTTGTTTTGACCTATGTACCGGGCCCGGTCAGAACTAAGTTGATGTGTTCATTTAAGTTCTTTGTCATACAAATCGGGAATCGGGAAACAAACTACTGGACAATAAGTAAGACATTGTTCCATGTAATTGTCCGGCTGATATCTAGAACACAGGATTATATGATCACTTATCTTAAATGGCGTATCAACATCTTCTCAGTTCCGAGAGACCTTGAAAGAGCTACGATTGCCGATCGGTTCCTAAAGTATTGCAGTTATAGTTATTAGACTTATCCAAGTGGGAGACTGTTGGATAAGATGTCTAAGTCCATAACTATTTCTGGTAAGTACTTGACCGGACCCGGCATGGTCCATCTGGGTTGCATGGCACCATGCAATTGGATAAACTAAATGAGAGAAATAACACATAAGGCTTATTAATATATTATAAGTTCTAATATATAAATAATATTATTTAATTAGTTTTGATCAAGAATTAATTTAGAATTAATTGTGTGATCAAAAGATAACTAATTAAATATATGGGTAGATTATGTAAATCTTCCATATCTTATATAGTGGGCTAAGAGGCTCCTTGGATTATCAAGTTAGGTTACACCCATAAGATGCTCCATGGAGTTAACCCATGGATCAAGAAATGAAGAGTCATGGAACATTAGGGTTTACCTAATGTCACACACTATATAAGAAATTTAACTCTCCCCAAAATCGACTACACTAAGAAACAAGAGGGCTTGGCCGATTTAGCATGTGTTAGAGTATTCTCTCAAGTTTATTCTTTGTATTTGGTGTTGTGTGAAGCATTTGAGGCATCACACTTGAGGTGCTAGGCTCACAAGGTTTCAAGGAACACTTTCAACAACAAGGTATGTAGTTCTATCTTTTATACAAAGAAAATTGTACCCCATGTATGCTAGATAGGTTCATAACCTTGGAAAACAACTTTGCATGATTATTAGACAAACATAGATCCAAGGTTATTAGGGTTTCATGTACACTTAGGAAGTGTTAGAATGCTTAAAACCCATCACAACCTTGGTGCCTTAGACTCGTTCTTACTGTAAGAGGACTTACCTCACACTGCTAAAGTCTTGCAAACAAAACCCTAGCTACTGGATGACAAATTCCCAAATCTGTCACATCAAAATACCCCCCAATTAATTATTGGGTCCCAACACATATCCACAAGTCCATACTTGGGGTAAAACACTACTTTACCCTTAAGTTAGATTGATACAAGCCCAAGGCACAATCCAAAGGCCCAAAAGTTTACTAATGAAGCAAAGCCTAACATATAGCCCAATTTTCCAAATTCGGCCCAAAATCCTCACACGATCTTTTCTTAAGGCCTACCCATTCAACACTTGGCATATCCAATGGTCCAATATCTCATAATCATCAAGACCATGTTATTGCCCAATTTTCCAAATTGGGCCCAAACCTTTCCAATGGGCCTAATCCTTAAGCCCAATCCAAGTGTTCTAATCCATTTACTTGTTAATAGTTGGCCCATCAAGAGTAAAAACATCTAGGCCCAACAGAAAACCCCACACAATTAGGGTTTTCACATGAAATGACAATTAGGGTTAAGTGTTTTCCACTTAACCCATCCAGGACTTAATCCGTTAAGTCCATCTATCTCCTAGGTCAATCATACAGTGTAATTGGGCAATTCACACTTCAACCAATTGATCCAAACGCGGGTCTCGACAGTCCAAAAATAACATAACCTAAAATTAGGGTTTCCAACCCAATCACAATCCAACTAAATCCAATGTGAAGTTATTATGCCGATTAGGGTTCCACTAATCCCATTAGGGTTTTATTAGGTCGAACACCACCTATCACCACCTCGGGAGGTGGTGGTTGACGGTGGCACACGGCGAGAGCCACCACCTCACGGTGGTGGTGGTGGGTTCTTTTCCTTGATTAATCCATACAAAGCAATACATATCCTTTTTGATTCATAAAATACACTCACATACAAAACATACACAAAACCAACCTTCACGGTGGCTGGTGGCGGTAGAAAGCAGTGGCGTGGGCGGTAGTAAGGTAATGGCCACCATGGTGGGCTTCCATGGTGGTTCCCATGCTTTTCTGGCTCACAGAAAAAAAAGCACGCACACAAATGTACACCAGCTGAGCACTAGAAACACACCCGATCATATCCACCCTCGCGGTGGCACATGGCAGTCGGAGGGGAGGTGTCAACCGCAACCGCTGCCCCAGAAAATGAAGAAAGAAAAGAAGGGATTACATTACCAATGGAAGGAGATGGAACAATGATGACGACTCGCTGATCTTCATAGCCACTGGCGGAAGCAGTTGAGGTAGCTTGGCAGGTGGCTCGCAACTCCGACCATGGCTAGGGGCAGTCGATCGGTCTTTAACATGTCTCAGGTTCGTCGGCACTCATCAAGGGGGCATCTCTGGTGGCTCACGACTTTGACTGCCCTCGTAAATCTTTACAAATTGAATCCAAAATTTACCATTTAGCCCTTGTTTCCCAAAATCTATTCAAATTAAGTCCCAATAATTTATCAAGCAGTCCCTTCCTTCATAAATATTTAAAACCACTTCGGAAATTACACTTTTAACCCCTAAGTTCTATAATTGTAAAAATGAACTCCTTGAGACCAACACTTTGCTATATTACTATTGATTTTAGGGCTACTATTCATTCATTAATTTGTTCATTTATTTATTTAATAAACGAGGTGTTACATTAGGACCTAGATCTTGGTCCACAAGCCATTAATACTCCAAGCTAATGCGTACAAACTGAGATCTAGACCCTAGACACTACATGAACATGTAAAGCTTCCACCTTTCTCTCCATGCATGGCCTTTTTGAGCTTAAAAGGCTAAAATGACATCATATAGCTTGCATGGGGATTCAATGGCCATAAAGTTTGCACCTTTATGCCATGAAAGCCCTCCATGGTTCCAGATTTGATGATATACTCACTTGGGACGTCGATTTCTCGAAGGTCATGCTTCTTGGACCAAAACCCAATAAAATTATAACAAGAAGATCTAAGAAGTTACTAAGCAAGTTTGAGACTTTCTTACCTGAAAATGATGAGAATGAAATGGATTCTATGAATTTACTAGCTTCTTCTTGAATCCCCAAGCTTCTCCTTCCTTCACAAAACTTCAATAAAAAATGGCTCACAAGCTCACAAATAGATTAGGATTTATGTATCTGGGGTATGGAACTTAGAGGTTGGAAATGAGGCGAAAACCGTAGAGCTTAATTTGTTTTAATATGGTGCAAATCTCGGGAATTAGGTTTTCCCAACCCCCGCCCAACTTGTTGAGTTGATCCCTTCAAACTCTTCGAGTTGGTATTCCAAAAACACGCGTGACAACATTGCTACTCGTCGAGTTCTTTCCCTTGAACTCGACGAGTTGCCTTCTTGATTGGAGGTTTTCTTTCCTTAATTGGTCTTTTGGTTTCTGGGTGTTACAACTCTCCCTCACTTAAACTGGTCTTCATTCTTGAAGTCCGCTATAGTCACCTATTGTGCAAACATCTCACGCGTCACACCCACAACTTTCCTCCTACCTGCCCTGAACCAACTGATGTTTCACACAGCCACTGGCACCTGCCATCCTGGGAGTACAACCATCATCTCGTGCAATCAATTGCCTTTCCAAGGCAACTGAACCCAACCATCAAGACCGTCCAAATCCGATGAAGGATAATCCCTACTGTCATACAGAGAACTACTTCTGTCTTTCTGAGATCTGAAATCTATAATGGTCAGTCTCCCTGATGGACCGGCTATGCTCCAAAAACTACCATGCCAAAACCTCATCGAATAACTGTTCAACCATAAAACTTCCCACCCCGATTATTGCGATGCTATCATCTGAAACAAAATCCCTGTCAATAACCGGTTGTAGAATTACTTATACTTGACAGACAACTGAAATAATCCTTCGAGTAGAGGATTCATCCCTAAAACGGTTAGACTCAGACGAGAGCTGCGCAATAGGATCAAATCAATTACTCTAAGATTATTAGATCCAACTGTAAGTGTCTTCGCTCTTTCAATCTGCCAGCCACCCCATACACAAGAATCCTCACCTCAATACTTCTGCCCGAACATCCCGCTGCCTCAAATCTACTTTCCAAAGGAACCGAGACCTCCCAGGTCCCAACTTATTTTTCAACTATCTGGATTACTGGATTCTACCCTGTTGTTGGACCAATGAACACCTTCTTAGTCGCTCCCCAAGACTTCCGAAGAAAACTTCGGCTATCGGAACTGCCCTATCCGTATTGCCACTCATGGCTCTATAAATCCTGGGATCCTCGATCCCATTCTTTTACCCAACAACCACTGCCAGGTCCTACCTGAACTGTTATAAGCACACAAGCCTCACCCACGGGTCCCACCCAAACTATATGATGGTGCGGCCTTGCCCACAGGTCCCACCTATCTAGGGTTACACTGGCCCATCTCCACCTCAATTTCCCCACTACTTATCTCTTCCTGATTCTGATTCTACGAACTGACCCACTCTGGTCTAACTTATTTGAATGAATATGTGAATGCTAAGGCTCGCTCCATAGTCAAACAACACTTTCCCACACTATCTGACTGCATCATAAATACTATGGCTGCCCTGCAATCGTGCTATACTTTCAGTGCTACCTGGATGCTAGTGAATGATATGGATATCCTGCTGTTTTACAAGACTTCCCACAATACTCAACCACTGAACATGGTCTTATCGCTGATTACCAATCCAAACATATCTGAAATCGAGTACTCGTACGGTCTGGCATCCTGACTGAACTTGCGTACTGACGAGAATTACCAACCTAATTCGTTAACAACAACTATCAAACACTAAGAAGACAGGAACCCAACGTTGTGAAGTTTTCTAAACTTCCAACTTACACACTCCTCGACCCAAATAGCCACTTGGGCCGTTTTCCTCTCCAACAGAAATGCGATCTCACCCTAGTCTCACATCTACTTCTGTTCCTGGATACTTGAACAATTCCACTACATGGATTCAACTAGCATGTTACAACACACATGACTGGAAGGATTCCCTATCCTTCTTCCCATTCAATAATCAATAAAATAGAGACCAATGCTTACCACTGTTAGTGTTCCCAATACTAACCAAAACTAGAGTAGTACAACTCTTGAAAACTAACGGAACACCTCTCGAGTTCCAATCACACTTGCTACAACTACCACATCCTGAGAACCCACTATATAAGAAGACGACCTCACACTACTACTCTAAAACTCATGGTATGCAGATGCCATATAACCCGAACATAAGTAGGAAGCATAACCCCAATATACAATTACTCATATAGATGCGAGGCAATAGCAATAAAATCATAAACAAAAACTAATAGGAAAGTAAAAGTTATGAACCTGTAACATTGGAAGCTACTCGTGCCTCCTCTGTAGTCTTTTGGAAAGCCCTGCTCCTCGCCACAAGCGCCTCTGCCTGGCCATGATGGCCGTCAGTGATCCTCAATGTCGCTGAGGCAGGTGCCAACACCTATCCCACCGCAGCCAAACTCGGAAATTGGGCCTTCTTGTGGCCTCGCTGAATGCCATGAAAGCAGATCATGTATGATCCCTAGGTGGTGGTAGCAGTACAATCCATGTTATAATGACGGATGCGGCTATACATGAATCAGCCAGAATAACCACCACTGCCACTCCTACATGCACCCTCATGTGTCATGCCGCACTTACCATAGCGGTTACAGTACTGATAACCCCTAGATCTAGAATCCGATACTTTGGGCCTTTTGCCCGACCCTGCAGATGTTTGAACCTCATCTGTCTTCCTCCTCCTCTCTGCCTCTAACTTGATCTCCCTCTCCCTGGCTCGAGCCATCGTATCCTCTCGTGTCTTGGCGGTGATCTCCTCCACAGTCTCCCTAGGTAGATAGAGATCATGGAACTCCCGTGCTAACTGTTGCACCTCAATCACTAGTGTAAACTCGGCCCTGAACTTGGTCGTGATGTGACCCTGTGTCGCCATGTCCAAAGCGATGTCATCCCTAATAGCATGTCCTTCAGAAGACAGGAGGCTAGTCGGACCTTGTCCACCTCGGTGCACCGGCTACAACGGAAGGCATTGGCGACATCTCCTAACCACCGGCTGCTAGCAATGGGGTCCTTAGCCCTATGATAGTCTGGAGCTCCACAGGCTTTAAACTCCGTAAAAGTCAACGTTTGAGCCCCCATGATAGCTTCCATCTCGGTTCTGAACGAACCCAACCTCTCGTGAGTCTGGTCTAAAATACTGCGCGTGACCTCAGATGAAATGAACTCTCTCATCTGCTCATCATGCTTTCCGGCTCCAGTGCCCGAGCCTAATCCCTCACCGGCACCTGAACTACCAACTGTCCTAGTGCGTAGCATCACCATACTAAAAATACATCATAACGAACATCAATATATACATCATAACTCGTGGGATCTAACATACTACAAGTTTCCTAGGTTCATATCAGCCTTCCTTGATTCGAGTATAAATCCTTTGCTTTCAATAGTACGGGCCCTTCATGTTCTGATTATATCCCTAAGCTTTATTATTTCAAGGTTGGTTAAATTGTCTTTACATTGCATTTGATAACCTTCTATAGCTAGGACAACTTCAATATCCTCTCATAGAATGGGGCACGTGTCTGTTGGGTGCCCAATCTTCAAAGATATCTCGTAAGCTTTAGTTTTCGGTTTGACACCCTTGTCTTTCATTAGGTGAAGAATGAATTTCACAATTCTGATATCAGTGTTTCTAGATGAGCATTGCTTATCTCTTTCACTCCCCTCGGTTGATTTAGATACTATTCTTCTTCATTTGTGGAATGTTTCGACTCAAATGCTAGCTTTTTGATTAACGCCTGAATTTCAGTTGGCATCACATGTCTTAGCGATCCTCCGCTTGAAGCATTAATCATAGGTTTATCGATGGGTGTAAGGCCTTCAGATAAGCAGTAGTAATGGTAATGCATATAGGTTATTTGTAACCTCTTCTGTGGCCCATTTTATAAGAGTTTTTTCTTCGCCTTCTACATCAATCATGATTAATATGTGAGTGGGTGCTTCAGATTCTGAATTAGAAGGTTTGGTGTTTTCGGATTTTTCGTCTTGTGGGGGAGGATAGGGTTTCTTGGTGCTATGGGTAGGTGAAGATGGATATTGTTTTGGAAAGGATGAGACTGTTATTTCGAGCTCATTCCATAAGCGACTACCTTGTAGATCGGTTTTTTATGAGGTTAGAGAAGATGTTTAAGCAAAGAAACTTGTCGAGTATTTCTGTTGAGTTGCTTCTTTCCTGAGTTTTATTTATGTTTTCTCTATCTCTGGATAGAGCCTTGGTGGTGTACTTGTACATGAAGATCTTGGCATAAAGCGATTAGTGTTTAATGTATCCCAGACAATGACACGAATTTGTTAAGACTTTGTCGTAAGCACCTAAACAAATAATAAATATGTATAAAAATACTGCTCAATTGCAGTAAAGGATAGTGTAGGAAAGCAGGGTCGAATCCACAAGGATGTCCTAAAGTCTATGCCCTCTTATGTAAGGCACTAGGCTGACAATAAATTAAATGGGGGGTGATGAATTGTGCACTCTCCTCATCATGCAATCCAAAAGATTAAAAAGCAGTTTCAGTTCTGTGGTGACTCTCTTCATCATGCAAATAACCGTCAACCTTATTGTTTGAATTGTGCACTGTCTAAACTGGTACTGAAAATCATTAACAAGCTCTAATAATCTTCTTTTACCAAATTGTTTAACCAAAACATGTTCTTTCAATTAAACCTTACTTTTTACTAAGTGAACTAAAGAACTTTTAATTAATTTAGAAAAGTAGCATTAATCACAATGTAAAATTCTCAGTAAAGTCCAATACTTCTCATAGACTCGGAAGTGTAAAAAATTTGTTCGAGTTAAATCCTAGCATCGAACCAATCAAATATTTGTTACTTGTTACCCGCTAGTTAAAATAATTTGGGATCCTAACATCCAGTTAACTGGAATGATCTATTATCAATGCAAGTGACCAAACAAATCTTAACCTAAATCAAACATTCATTTAAACACAAAACGGATCAAACTAGACAGAGATCAAAATTTAAAAAAAAAACAAGCCTAATGTAACTTCTTGATGATAAGGTACTTGGAATTTCAACCCTTTAATTAATTTATATTGCATTTGGTCCAAAATTTCAAGAAATATATGCAGAAAGGGCCTTAATGGCATTACGATAGTTTGACGCTTTGGAGTACACCATGTGTACGTGATTTATTTTGAGCATACTAGAGCGTGCCCCGGTAAGTTGGGCGTACATCATTGTATGTTGGGCGTACTAGCTAAACGGGGAAACCCTAATTTTTAGGGTCTGGCTTGTATTTAAGCAACCTTATAGCCTCATTTCTCTTCACCTTATCAGCCTTCACCCTCTAATTCGTGTTTGTAACCATAGTTCACCTTAAGAAGCCATATCTAGCCTAAAAGTGTGTGTTTGTGTGCTTAGAAGAAGTAAGGAAGGAGGCCAAGATCATCCTGGAAGAGTGAAAAACTTTGGATCTGGGACTCACTATTTATTTGCATCCCTTGAAACGTATAAATCTTGCAACATTGTCTTTCATTCATGTAGATCTAGAAATGGGTGTTTTAGTGATACCTTCTGGTCCCAAATGTATTATCTTGAGCATGGCATGTTCTTGACGATATGAGTTGTCCTTTTAGACCCTATGAGGGAACCTACGTAATAAAAATGAAGTCCCAATGGTTAGTTTTGCTCCATGCAACTTGTGGAAGGTCTTGATGGATTAAGACCTTCATTTATGCACTTAACGTGCACATAAATTCATAATGTTCGAAACTTTATGAATCTAGTGTGTATTTTAGCCTTGGATCTGAAATATGGACGTAAGTGCTGAAGCCATTAAGCAGTTATTGAGTTTTGAAGTTTGCGAGCGTACGCCCAACGTACAAGGTTAACTACCTCGATGGTAGTCAACTGTGAGGACTTGGAGTACGCATAGCATACATTCATAGTAAGCCCTGCGTACTTGCACTCCCTTGCCATCCTCTCCTGGTGCGCGCCCGCCAGCCCCGCCCGGCGCTTCCGGGCGGCCTTGCCCAACTCCTTGCTAGTTGGGCCTAAATTGGGCTGGCCCAAGGCCTGACCTAATTGTCCCCTATATAATGAATAGTACCTCCTCCATGGTGGGGGACCCCTTTTCCCTGGAATCTCTTCCATGTGGTTCAACCACCACTAGACTTCCCCATGGCTCAGCCACCACTACACGCCGGCCGGGTGGCTCAGCCGCCACCCGCCGCCATCAGCCACCAGCACCAAGATGGTTCTCTCCAACTATGGAGGACCATCTCAGATCTTCTAGCTGATCTAACTTGACCGTCGGAGTCCGCTCCCGGGGCATAGTCCCTGGGACGGCTCTAACGCGTCTCCCTGATTGTGATTTATCTACGATCTCCGCCACAGCAGAAGACCAGAAGACTCGCCGGAGGTTGATGTTCCATCATTTGGCGCCATCCCGGACTCGAGCAAGTAGCAAAAGCCTCAGTCACTTTCAAGCACATCTTCCCTCAGATCTGATGTGTTTCCATCTCAGGTTTCTTCAGATCTGTTAATTTCTAGTACCATTTGTTCAGATCTTTTTGTTTTTTGCCAAGATCTGTTAAAAAATGCTTCAACATCTTTTAGATCTGTATATCCATCACGTTTTTTAGTTCAGATCTATGGATCTATAGGATTTCCTTCACTCAAACACTCCCCAAGTTTGCAAAATCTTCTTAGAATCATTTTTTGGTTCATATTCTTGGGGTTTCGTGAATAGAATGAAGAGAAAAGATCACTTTTATAAGTTTTTCTTCAGATCTGTTGATCTACTTTGTTTTTAGCTCAGATCTCTAGATTTGAAAGTTTTTGTTTACTTAATCATCTCTCAAGTTTCAAAACACCAACTCAGACCGATTTTAATCATATTTTCAGGGAAAGAAGAAATTCTCAGGAGCTCTTCTTCATCTTTGTTCATATCTCGGTGTTTATCCAAGCAACTTGAGAGTTGAAGAACTTTTTTTGTAATTATCTACTTTACTTTCAGTTTATGTTATCAAGAAACCACCGTCAGTTTGCAAAATCTTATGTACAACTTCATATGAGTTGTTTTGGTGCTTTCTTTAGAAGTTTATTGGAGAAAAACGAAAATTTCCTCCAGATCTGTTGTTTGCTCACATCTTGATAGCTTGTTGAGAAAGCTGAAGAAGAAAAGAAAGTTTATAAAAAAAAAGAAGGGAAGTATAGGTGTCTAGAGTGTACATCTCTAGTCATTCTCGGGTGGGACCCACCTGGACCAATTCTTGATACACGCAAAGTCATAACTACAGCTGGCCTCATAACCAAAGCACAGCCGGTTGTGGCATGCTTCCGACTGACGTAACCCGTCGAATGAAATTCCCGGATGGCTCATCAGCCTCCTCCAACAATAGCGCCATCCCCAAATGGAACCAGACCCTGAGACAACGCTAGTAGCGACCGTTACCAGCAGTTGTGACAACCCGAAATTTCCATTTTGTACGAACATATCTATTCAATAGAAGCTAGTCCAGTTTCAATGAACTTCAGACTTTTCCGAATAAGTTTGTGTACATTAGGGTTTACATTCAAGGAGATATCAGGAGAGTGGATGCTCATGGGTTTGTGAAACTTGAGCATTTCAACACTTCATCATGTTAGAGTCCAATTCCAGAATAAAATATTTTCTGCCAAAATATTTCTGGACTATAAATAGAATTCTGAACTAAATTATTCATTATTCACATTTCCAACTAGAGAAAAGCCATATTCTCTCTCACGGATCTTCGGGTTTTCATCCCAAATCGTGAGTCTACTTTCCTAGATGTGTTTTAATGCATGTTATATGCTTAATAACATAGTTTACTTGTCAAATTTGTAAGATCCGGGAGTTTACCGCCCAAGAATGTTCTTGGGGAGTAAACTCCAAAACGAAGCCTAAAAGCTACCTAGTCCCATTTCCTTGTTAGGTAAGTAATTAAGGACATTAGGTATGATCTTTTAAGGCTAGAACACAATCCAGAACACTTAGCTTTTGGAGTTTACGGCCCAAGAGCTTCTTGGACCGTAAACACCATTTTTCAAGGGCTTAAAGTGCCCTAAACACCCCTTAAGGATTTAGACAATAACCCTCTATTACTTTTAGCTTGAATGGGGAGTAAATTACATCAAAATCATCCCTAAAGGGGAGTTTACGGCCAAGAGATACTTTTGGGCCGTAAACTCCAAGTAAAGGCACCAAAGTGTGCCTAAAGTCCCCTTTAGCCTCAAACAAAAGTCTAGGATTTATCCTTTGTGTGCAAGAGGCTTAAAAGAATTAAAACACCCACCCCATAGGAGTTTACGGCCGTAAACTCTAGGGGATATGGTCTTTAGGCTGTAAACTCCTCAAAGGAGCATTCTAAGGCCATAAACTACCTAAAGGATTAAAGCACCAATGCTAGGCTTATTCTAGAATTCATTTAACACTTTAAAACACCCAAAACAACCAAGTCAAGAGTTCATGGCCATAAACTCAAGGGTTTACGACCGTAAACTCCAAAGGTGGGATTTGTTTGGTGGTAAACTCATATACAAGGTCATTTGGTACATTAAACCCCTTTAGCCTTGTCCCGTAGCAACTTAGATGCAACCATTAGGACCTATAACACTTATACAAAGTGTTTACATGTTCCTAAGTGTACCAACTTATTTCATTAAGTTATTATTTGGCTAATTAGTTATATATATGCTTATTATATGATAACTAGGCTCGTGCGTGTGAACAAGTCTCCGTTTGCCATCTAGCACGGTATCCGACACTACAATCCAAACCCCTCACCACATGTGAGTTCATACCCCTTTAATTAACCTTTGAAAAGGCTTTAAATGTTTTAAATACTTTATGTGGGGGATACAAGTTCAATGCTTATACTTATTGAAACCAATCACATGTGATTGCATTAATCACATGTGATTAATAACTAGAAAACCAATGATTTTATCATTGTTCAAACTGTTTATCAAACTGCTTTACTTTGAAATGATTTACAAACTCTTTTACTTACCAAATACTTTTATTTAAACTTTCTTATACTTCTTATAAATTGCATACCCATATATGTATAGATATATAAGAAATGTTTAAAGGGCTTAGGAAGGCCATCCGCCCTATTTCCTTTTTCTCGATTTGGATGTGGTCTGGTGGGATTTCGGGTGACCATCCGAAGGTCGTTTCAACATTACTTATATATCAATTATACATACATAGATATAAGAGTACTTCCATATTCATGCGTAGTATACACATTACTAGTAAGTTACCATCGAGGTAACACATGATCATACTACTACATCTGTTAGATCAATGAGTCAGTTTATTCATGAGTCTATACATTACATTACTATGAGAACATATACAACTATACTAGAAAGAGAACATATACAACTATACTAGAAAGAGAACATATACAACTATACTAAGAGGAGAACATATACAACTATACTAGAACGAGAAACATTACATATACAAGAATACGATAACAATTGTGATCCACTGAATCAGAGCATGCCTTAAATGTCATGGCCCGAGTTGTAGCCATAATTCTCTTGGAGGGAGAGCGTGAGTTTGCGTATAGATCTATACTGGATTGACTATCCTACACCTTGTTGCTAGCTATAGCCGGACCTGCAGGTCTGCGGGTGCCAAACGTCATTTCGTTATTACGACCATTCGTATGTCGTTGTTACCAGTCGATAGTATGGTGCAATTATCACATTATACCTTAATATAAATCCGGTTTAAGGTAGTTAGTACAGCAGTAGTTCCTATAATACAAAACTATAGTACTACAATGATTTACCCATTACATATTTTTAGTGATAACCTCACTTAAACATTACTATACAAACTATATTTGTTAAATGATAGTTACACTTGGGAAATTACACATTTTTACAACAAACGAGCATACAAAACAGTTAAGCCTTGGTAGAAGGCTACTTTAATAGAAAATATAGGGTTTTCAGAGAGATTCAAACTTTTACAAACACTTACATACATTTTACAAACTTATACTTGAGACACGTTCAAATGTTTTGACAACAAACAGCGACACTAAAATACTTATGAACTCACCAGCTTAATGCTGATAAACTCTTTCAAAATAACTTGTATTCTCAGGTCATCGGTAGACAGGTACCGATGCCAGCTTTTAAGAAGATGGAGCGCATTCAAGACTCATCATATTATTTTGATTTACATTATATTTTTGGTGTCTAAAACTGTACAGAACACGCTTGTATTAAAATTATATATTTAATGCAATGGATGATGTTGTTTTCTTATTTACATTTACTGTGTTGTGATACTGTACATGACGTCCTCCGCCCCAGAACGTTTCCGCCGTTCTTGGTTTTGGGGTGTGACAGATTGGTATCAGAGCATTGTTTATAGTGAATCAAGTATATCAACCCATAAAAGATATGCTAAACTATAAACCCATTAGGGATTAAAGCACTCTGACCAAGAGTCTATACTTTAAATATTAAAATATTTAATTAAGTATACTAGTCTGCATTCATACTAAAATCAGTGTCACAACGACAATAACAAAAGTATTACGATTGTTAAATATCACAAGTGAGCTCGGGGATGTATGGTCAGTCCTGGGAATGGCATAGCCTGATCAACTATGCTAGTCCTATGAGTGATTAGCATATGCCCTAGAATGGTTGTGATGTGTTAACAAGTCTAAAAACTTACCAACAACACCACAAAAAGATCAGTAGAACTTAAACTTAAAATACTATAGGTGTATTTTGTACTACTAGTTACATGTATACTATATTCTTATACCTCTCTTCTCGCGTAGATTTAAATGGCTGGATTCCATCACGGCGACCCGTACTTTCCAAATGAAGGAAATGTCGGGTGGATCGAAGAAGAGCCCGAAGATGAGCATCCAATCTCGTTGGATGATCACCTCGCAGAAGGCTTTTCTGATGGATCCGACTCCGAGCCTGAAGTCAACAATGTACCGCTAGTAGGTCAAGCCCCGAACAACAACCCCCGAACAGCTTTTCCAGGTCCTACTCCTATGTGAGCAGCCAACTTGAATCGCTGGAGTGATGAACAGGGTCAACCCTTACCATACTTTGGGGACCGAAGCTTTTACAACGTCAGTGAAGGTGGCTCTGCTGACCGAGCTCTGCCCGTCATTATCCGCAGGATAGCTCGTAATGTTGTGCAAGGTCGAGTGGCCATCGACCAGGTCATGGAGATTGAAGAAGACATGGAACAGACCCGGAGAACCAATAAAACCCTGCAGCAACAGCTGGCTGCCTCACGAGCTGAAGTCTTGGAACTTCGAGCCCGTTAGAGGGTTCAGGAGCGACACCTTCAAGAGGTGTTTCGTCAAGTGTCCGACCTCAGGGCTCGCCCGAGGAATTCCCATCGCCGTTAGATGATGTCTAGTACATCTCTATCTTTTGGTTAAGGAATAGCCTTTAACATCTATGCTCTATGTAGCACTGTCTGTAAAATATTCCTAACTTTCAGTACTCTAATTAGGAATCTAAGAACTGTCAAACTTTTCTGTATGGTATGATGTAAGACCTACTGATAGGTCGATTTTCCCTAAACTTATTACATCGGTAATACCAGTATTATTGACATCTATTGAATCTGTGGGAAAAATTTGTACATTTGTATTTCCTACTAATATTCTTTGTTGTGATCTCAAACACTCATTCAACTATTGGGCTATGGTTAGTTAGTCCATGTGTCACTCTCACGTTGCTTACAAATTGATTCTTACCATTTTTCTTATCTTTATAAACTTATAGCTGAAAGATGCCTCCTCGCAAATCTCCCAGGAATAACCCTGCACCTCCACCGCCTCCTCCGCCTCCGGTCATCGATACTGCAGCCCTGAATGCTTCCGTAACTGCAACAGTGGCGACTGCCATGGCTCAGTATCACTCGACTGATGCTAGCAGAGGTGGAACCCCTGTGGAATCAACCCCGATTGAAACCCCTGTGTGCTCGAGAGAGTGCTCCTACAAGGATTTCACCAATTGCAAGCCGAAGCCTTTCTATGGCACCGGGGGAGTCATTGCCCTCTCGCAATGGTTCGAGAAGACTGAATCAGTCTTCGAAATCTGTTCATGCCCTGCGGCGAGTAAAGTCAAGTATGCCGCATGCACCTTTGAAGGAAAGGCCCTGACATGGTGGAACAGCCATGTTAAGGCACTAACCCTCGTCGTAGCCAATGACATAGGCTGGGAAACAATGAAAGACCTCATGATTGAGGAATACTGCCCGAGGGGCGAAGTCCAGAAACTGGAGCAGGAACTTTGGAACCTGACTATGAAGGGGACCAACGTGGTCACTTATACTGCCCGTTTCAGCGAGCTGGTTGCCCTCTGCCCCAATATGGTTCCCACTGAAGGGAAAAAGATCGAAAGGTACATATGGGGGCTAGTGCCTCCGTATCAGGGGAATGTTCTAGCATCAAACCCCGCTACCTTCGACAATGCCAAGCGATTGGCACAACGACTCATTGACCATGGAGTCAAAACCCCTGCAACCACGACCACCCTAACCATCCCGGAACCCTCCAAACCCGCTGACACTAAGTGGAAATTCTGGGATGAAAAGAAGAAGCAACGGGCTGCCAAAAAGCAGCAAATTGTGGCAATGCATGCCGCAATAACCCCTGCTGCTGCTGCTACTACTGCTCCGGTGGGTCAGTATGCTGGAAGTTTGCCCAAGTGCAACAAATGCAACTACCATCAGAACGGCCCCTGCCGTGAAATGCAGTGCTCTAACTGCAACAGGAGAGGACACACAGTCCGATTCTATAAGTTCCCGGCACAACCGATCACCCAGGTCCCTGGCTCTGGCACGAGCCCGACGTGCAATGGATGTGGCGAAGCAGGCCACTTTAAGAGGGACTGCCCCAAAACAAAGAATGCTGGTGGAGCAGGAAGGGTACTAGTTATAGGCCACGGAGAAGCAGTTGCTAACCCGACAGTGGTGACTGGTACGTTCCTCCTCGATAACTCCTATGCATGCATTCTATTCGATAGTGGAGCGGAGCGAAGCTTCATAAACCATAAATTTGCTCGCATGCTTAAACAACCACCACACGCACTCAAAGAACTATTCACAGTAGAAATGGCTAATGGAAAAACTGAAAGTACGAATAGCATATTCTTAGGTTGTACCCTAATTCTAGATAATCATTCATTCCCAATCGACCTCATGCCGGTCTCAATTAAAAGCTTCGACGTTATCATCGACATGGATTGGTTAAGTCTTCATCGCGCCGACATCATGTGCTTCGAGAAAGCAGTCCGTCTAAACCTTCCGTCTAACGAAACTCTTATAGTCTACGGCGACAAGCCCAGTGCAAGTCTTCGTATAATATCCAGTATTCAAGCGCAAAAGTATCTGCGTAAAGAATACCATGCATTCCTTGCTCACGTCGTCGACACGAGCCTCGAAACAAAAGAACTAAAGAACATCCCAGTAGTGAGCGACTTCCCCGACATTTTTCTAGAAGAGCTACCTTGATTACCTCCGCAACAACAGGTCGAGTTCAGAATCGACTTAGTCCCAGGAGCTACCCCAGTAGCCAAGTCGCCCTACCCCTTAGCACCAGCTGAGATGCAGGAACTCTCTGGTCAACTTAACGAACTGCTCAGCAAGGGCTTTATAAGACCAAGTTTCTCACCTTGGGGAGCACCGGTCTTGTTCGTTAAGAAGAAAGACGGATCATTCCGTATGTGTATTGACTACAGAGAACTCAACAAACTGACGGTCAAGAATCGTTACCCTCTACCTCGCATTGACGATCTATTTGACCAACTGCAAAGGGAAAATTATTTTTCCAAAATTGATCTGAGATCCGGATATCACCAGTTACGAGTACTAGAGGAGGATGTGCCGAACACAGCCTTCCGAACTCGTTACGAACATTACGAGTTCGTGGTGATGCCATTCGGATTGACCAATGCGCCCGCAGTCTTCATGGATCTGATGAATAGAGTATGCCGACCTTACTTGGATCAGTTCGTCATCGTTTTCATTGACGACATCCTGAGCTACTTCCGAAGTAAGGAAGAGCATGGAGATCACCTGCGACAAGTCCTAGGGACATTACGAAAGGAGAATTTATGCGAAGTTCTCGAAATGTGAATTTTGGATCCGAAGAGTCGAATTCTTAGGACACGTGGTAAGCGAAGAGGGAATCCACGTGGACCAATCCAAAATTAAAGCCATTGAGAACTGGTCAGCACCGAAGATGCCTATAGAAATTCGTCAATTTCTAGGCCTCGCTGGCTACTACCGCAGATTCATTCAGAACTTCTCCCGAATAGCGAAACCCCTTACAACCCTGACCCAGAAAGGCGTGGCCTTGTGCACTGCGCCAATACTATCCCTCCCCGAAGGGGTAGAAGACTTCGTAGTCTATTGCGATGTATCGAATCAAGGGCTCGGGTGTGTTCTGATGCAGCGAGGTAAGGTCATCGCCTACGCCTCGAGACAGTTGAAGACACACGAGGTTAACTACACGACACACGATCTTGAACTAGGAGCAGTGGTGTTTGCTCTGAAGATCTGGAGACATTACTTGTACGGAACGAAAAGCACAATTTTTACCGACCACAAGAGTTTGCAACACATTTTCGATCAGAAGGAGCTCAACATGAGACAACGACGGTGGGTCGAGCTACTCAGTGACTACGAATGTGATATTCGTTATCATCCGGGTAAAGCCAACGTAGTAGCAGACGCCCTAAGTCGGAAGGAATATTCTGGTCGCAAAGTCAAGTCATTGTCAATAACCATCCATTCACACTTGTCTAAGCAAATTCAGGCAGCTCAACTTGAAGCCATGAAACCTGAAAATGTGACGAGTGAATCCCTTAGATGAATGGACAAAAATTTAGAAGCCAAGGGTAACGGAGCCTTATATTTCATGAACCGGATCTGGACACTGAAACACAGTGGTTTCCGAGACATGGTCATGACCGATGCACACAACACTCGATATTCCATCCACCCAGGTTCAGATAAGATGTATCTGGATCTTAAAAAGCTATACTGGTGGCCTAATATGAAAGCAGAGATTGCTACCTTCGTAAGTAAATGCCTTACTTGCGCAAAGGTGAAGGTCGAGTACCAGAAGCCCTCTGGTTTATTGCAACAACCAGAGATTCCAGAATGGAAGTGGGAGCGGATCACTATGGATTTCATAACCAAGTTGTCCAAGACAACGGGTGGACTTGATACCATATGGGTCATCGTCGATAGATTGACCAAGTCTGTGCACTTCCTGCCTATCAAAGAAACTGACAAGATGGAGAAACTTACGAGAACATACATTAGGGAAATCGTACGATTACATGGTGTACCTATGTCCATTATCTCCGATAGAGATAGTAGGTTCACCTCAAGATTCTGGCAATCACTACAACGTTCCTTAGGAACAAGGCTGGACATGAGCACAACCTACCATCCACAGACCGATGGACAAAGTGAGAGGACCATCCAAACACTGGAAGATATGTTGCGAGCCTGCGTGATTGACTTTGGGAAGGCATGGGATACTCATTTACCCCTTGTCGAGTTTTCCTATGATAACAGTTATCACACGAGCATCAAGGCTGCTCCATTTGAAGCTCTCTACGACCGAAAGTGCAGATCTCCTCTGTGCTGGGCTAAGGTGGGTGATACCCAATTAGCCAGGGGGCAAGCTTCCGACAGTACTCTCACAGGTCCGGAGATTATTCGGGAAACGATAGAGAAAATCGTTCACATCCGTGAACGATTAAAAGCCTCTAGAGACCGACAGAAGAGCTACGCTGATAAACGAAGAAAACCTTTGGAATTTCAGGTGGGAGACCAAGTCCTTCTCAAAGTCTCACCCTGGAAGGGCTTGATACGCTTCGAAAAGCGTGGAAAGCTTAATCCGAGGTACATAGGGCCTTTCGAGATTCTTGCAAGAGTCGGCCCCGTAGCTTACAAACTCGACCTACCCGACGCGCTTCGTAACGTACATTCTACATTCCACGTATCTAACTTGGAAAAGTGTCTATCCGACGAGACTCTTGTAATCCCACTCGACGAGATCTAGATCAACGAGAGCCTCAACTTCGTGGAAGAACCTGTAGAGATCATGGACCGTGAGGTCAAGCAGACAAAGCAAAGCCGTATCCCTATCGTGAAGGTTCGCTGGAACGCCAAGCGAGGACTGGAATTCACTTGGGAACGCGAAGATCAGATGAAGCTGAAAGACCCTCATCTTTTCGCTTAATTATTTGTAACTTGTTGTTTGCTTAAATTCTAATTTCGGGACGAAATTCCTTCTAACGGGGGGATGATGCAACAACCCAAAATTTCCATTTTGTATGAACATATCTATTCAATAGAAGCTAGTCCAGTTTCAATGAACTTCAGACTTTTCCGAATAAGTTTGTGTACATTAGTCCAGTTTCAGCACTTCATCATGTTAGACTCCAATTCCAGAATAAAATATTTTCTGCCAAAATATTTCAGGACTATAAATAGAATTCTGAACTAAATTATTCATTATTTACATTTCCAACTAGAGAAAAGCCATATTCTCTCTCACGGATCTTCGGGTTTTCATCCCAAATCGTGAGTCTACTTTCCTCGTTGTGTTTTAATGCATGTTATATGCTTAATAACATAGTTTACTTGTCAAATTTGTAAGATCCGGGAGTTTACCGCCCAAGAACGTTCTTGGGGAGTAAACTCCAAAACGAAGCCTAAAAGCTACCTAGTCCCATTTCCTTGTTAGGTAACTAATTAAGGACATTATGTATGATCTTTTAAGGCTAGAACACAATCAAGAACACTTAGCTTTTGGAGTTTACGGCCCAAGAGCTTCTTGGACCGTAAACACCATTTTTCAAGGGCTTAAAGTGCCCTAAACACCCCTTAAGGCTTAAGACAATAACCCTCTATTACTTGTAGCTTGAATGGGGAGTAAATTTCATTAAAAGCATCCCTAAAGGGGAGTTTACGGCCAAGAAATACTCTTGGGCCGTAAACTCCAAGTAAAGGCACCAAAGTGTGCCTAAAGTCCCCTTTAGCCTTAAACAAAAGTCTAGGATTTATCCTTTGTGTGCAAGAGGCTTAAAAGAATTAAAACACCCACCCCATAGGAGTTTACGGCCGTACAATCTAGGGGATATGGTCTTTAGGCCGAAAACTCCTCAAAGGAGCATTCTAAGGCCCTAAACTACCTAAAGGATTAAAGCACCAATGCTAGGCTTATTCTAGAAATCATTTAACACTTTAAAACACCCAAAACCACCAAGTCAAGAGTTCACGGCCGTAAACTCAAGGGTTTACGACCGTAAACTCCAAAGGTGGGGTTTGTTGGGTGGTAAACTCATATACAAGGTCATTTGGTACATTAAACCCCTTTAGCCTTGTCCCGTAGCAACTTAGATGCAACCATTAGGACCTATAACACTTATACAAAGTGTTTACATGTTCCTAAGTGTCCCAACTTATTTCATTTAGTTATTATTTGGCTAATTAGTTACATATATGCTTATTATATGATAACTAGGCTCGTGCGTGTGAACAAGTCTCCGTTTGCCATCTAGCACGGTATCCGACACTACAATCCAAACCACTCACCACATGTGAGTTCATACCCCTTTAATTAACCTTTGAAATGCCTTTAAATGTTTTAAATACTTTACGGGGGGGGGGGGGATATAGTTCAATGCTTATAGTTATTGAAACCAATCACATGTGATTGCATTAATCACATGTGATTAATAACTAGAAAACCAATGATTTTATCACTGTTAAAACTGTTTATCAAACTGCTTTACTTTGAAATGATTTACAAACTCTTTTACTTACCAAATACTTTTATTTAAACTTTGTTATACTTCTTATAAATTGCATGCCCATATATGTATAGATATATAAGAAATGTTTAAAGGGCTTAGGAAGGCCATCCGCCCTATTTCCTTTTTCTCGATTTGGATGTGGTCTGGTGGGATTTCGGGTGACCATCTGAAGGTCGTTTAAATATTATTTATATATCAATTATACATATATAGACACAAAAGTACTTCCATATTCATGCGTACTATACACACTACTAGTAAGTTACCATCGGGGTAACACAGGATCATACTACTACATCTGTTAGATCAATGAGTCAGTTCATTCATGAATCTATACATTACATTACTCTGAGAACATATACAACTATACGAGAAAGAGAACATATACAACTATACTAGGAGGAGAACATATACAACTATACTAGAACGAGAAACATTACATATACAAGAATATGATAACAATTGTGATCCACTGAATCGGAGCATTCCTTAAATGTCATGGCCCGAGTTGTAGCCAGAATTCTCTTGGAGGGAGAGCGTGAGTTTGCGTATAGATCTATACTGGATTGACTATCCTACACCTTGCTGCTAGCTACAGCCGGACCTACAGGTCTGCGGGTGCCAAACGTCATTTCGTTATTACGACCATTCGTATGTCGTTGTTACCAGTCGATAGTATGGTGCAATTATCACATTATACCTTAATATAAATCCGGTTTAAGGTAGTTAGTACAGCAGTAGTTCCTATAATACAAAACTACAGTACTACAATGATTTACCCATTACATGTTTTTAGTGATAACCTCACTTAAACATTAATGTACAAACTATATTTGTTAAATGATATTTACACTTGGGAAATTACACACTTTTACAACAAACGAGCATACAAAACAGCTAAGCCTTGGTAGAAGGCTACTTTAATAGAAAATATAGGGTTTTCTGAGAGATTCAAACTTTTACAAACACTTACATACATTTTACAAACTTATACTTGAGACACGTTCAAACGTTTTGACAACAAGCAGCGACACTAAAATACTTATGAAGTCACCAGCTTAATGCTGATAAACTCTTTCAAAATAACTTGTATTCTCTAGTCATCAGTAGACAGGTACCGATGCCAGCTTTTGAGAAGATGGAGCGCATTCAAGACTCATCATATTATTTTGACTTACATTATATTTTTGGTGTCTAAAACTGTACAGAACACGGTTGTATTAAAATTATATATTTAATGCAATGGATGATGTTGTTTGCTTATTTACATATACTGTGTTGTGATAGTGTACATGACGTCCTCCGCCCCAGAACGTTTCCGTCGTTCTTGGTTTTGGGGTGTGACAGTAGTGTACGTCGGTCACCGTGTGGGACTTTCTTAAAACATCGTTGCTCCTGTACCACGGGCAAACAATCGAGTTCAACATCGATCTCTTTCGCTGCTCCAATCTTCATCCCCAATGCCCATTATCAGAGTTCCAATTAGAAGCTTTCTGCTTGGTGTTCTCACCCAACGAATTGCGAGAATAGGGAAGAAGGGGGCGCATTCATTCTTCTTCCTTGTTACCCCTCTCTCCCACGTGTATTCAATAAAAAAGGGGAATGAAATAATGTTTAGGTTTAAAGCCCACAATTCGACCCACAACCTTTCTTATGGGCTTAAAAAATTCGTTTCGAACTTCTCCTGCAACAGTTTTCATTTTATTGGGCCTGTTGAATCATTATATAAACTAACAGCCTAAAAGATGCATTATGTTCCACTAAACATCCTAAAAAAAAAAAAAGATAGGATTCGACATTTGGTATCAATCAAATAAGCTGCTGCAATTTTATTTTATTTTGGGCTTCTTCCATACTGGACCATTTGGACTATCTCAACAATTAAATGAGTCACTCCTATTAGCAATTTAACGTTGGTGTGCTGCGCACTCCACTCAACAGAATACGTTGCGACTCGAACTCTCGCAACAACGTTTCAAAAAAAAAGAGGAAGGGGAGAAGAGTAGTACACTACTACTGCTACTAGTGAAACACTTCGAAATAACCCTTAACAATTGTGTTGCTCGGCTATCAGCAGCCGTGTTGACCAATCCCGGGAAATCTCGCTAATCAGCTATCACCACTCATGTTGATCGGCACTCGTTAGTCTTGCTGCTTAGCCCTCAGCGGTTGCACAGACTGACTCTCAGTAGCAATGTGGCCCAGCTCAGCAGCTACAAGGTCTAGCCATTAGTAGTTACGTTGTTGGACTAGCAGTCGCGCTGCCTAGCTCTCGGCAGCCGCGCTAACCAGTTTTTGTTAGTACTTGGGTCATTTAGCTTTTCCCAATAGTTGTGTCGCCCAATTTCCTACAACTATGCATCCATTGTTCCTATTTCTCGCCCCCCTAAGAAGGGGGGGGGGAGTAGGGTTAGTATGACACTATGTAGAAGTGATTTTTATTCAAAAGGGGCAGAGTTAAAGTACATGCAGAACGTACACTATGCATGATAGTGCACTCCCGAGGTGACATTAATATTCCGGGTCGAAAGATGAGCCTTGTGGTTCAACCCTCGGTAGTCTTGCTGCCCAACTCTCAAATTTCGTGCTACCTATCTATCACTAGCATCTCGCTACCCGGGCCTTAGCGGCCCTGCTGACCAGTTCCTGGCAGCAGCCTCGTTACGCACCTCTTAACAGTAGCTGCACTATCAAGCTCTAAGTAGCACAGCCAAAACAGCGATGCATCATTTATTGGTATGACTAGCGATGTAGCAAAGCATCAGGTACCATTCCGCTTTAACTCAGACTGGTCACACGAGCTAGACACATAGATGGTAGGGCGCTATGCCCAATCAGACGAGGTTCAATACCCTCGCCTCGAGTCGCCTAACTTCTTTGCCCAACTCCATTATAGCGGCAAGCTCTGCATGCGAGGTTCAGTACCCTCGCCTCGAGTCGCCTGGCTTCTCAGCCCAGCTCCATTATAGCGGCATGCTCTGCATGCGAGGTTCAGTACCCTCGCCTAGAGTCGTCTGGCTTCTCAGCCTGGCTCCGTGATAGCGGCAAGCTCCGCATGCGAGGCTCAGTACCCTCGCCTCGAGTCGCCTGGCTTCTTTGCCCGACTCCATTTTAGCTGCAAGCTCCGCATGTGAGGTTTAGTACCCTCGCCTCGAGTCGCCTGGCTTCTCAGCCCGACTCCATTATAGCGGCAAGCTCCGCATGCGAGGTTCAGTACCTTTGCCTCGAGTCGCCTGGCTTCTCAGCCCGACTCCGGTATAGCAACATGCCCCGACCATTCCACGCGATGCTCTTCTGTGTGATTTATCTACGATCGCTGGCAGCCAAGCCCGATCCATTCCATGGAATGTTCTTCTGTATGATTTATCTACGATCGTTAGCAGCCAAACCTGATCTATTATACGCGGTGCTTTCCCGCAAGACACCTCCATGTTTGCTAGCTGCTAAGCCCAAGCTATTCTCCTAAGTCGCACATCAGAAGTCGCGCATCACAAGCGTCTTCTACACCATGATCTTCGTGCTTCCTCTCTCACAGTCATCATGGTTCTCTTGTGCTCGAACGATCGATGAAGTGTTACCCACATTACAACCTGTTATAGTGAGGATACTCTCCAGCAAGAAGGTCATCCCGACAGTGGCCCTACTACCTACCAACCCACAACATCTCTGTTTCCTGGCTTTCGGAAATGGTCTCGCTATGTAACCCTACCTGTAGCCTCGTCGCGTACCCCACAGCATCACTGATGCCTGGCTCTCGGCAATAGTCCCACTATATGTTTCTTACCTATAGCCTCACTACCTATTCCACAAAAATTCCATTGCCTGGCTATCGACAATAGTTTTACTACGTGACCCTCGCTAAGCAACCTAGTCTCCAAGCTCTCGGAATCTATTCCTTGCCTCCCCTAAGAAAGGGGGGGATAGGGTTGGTACGCCGCAATGCAGACTATGTAGATGGTTACTGGTGGGATCCCATCTCACATGGCTACAACAACAATCACGTCGGATAATAGTCTCAGGGACTGAATGGCAAGCTTACGCTTCTTAGCTACCCCGGTTCGACATTCCACCGACATCAGTGTCGCGTAACACTCTGTAGCAGCTTCGGTCCGCACAATCGCAATAACAGCTATGTTGCATCTCACCGATCGGCTCACACTCCTCTCAATGAAGGAGTATCAAATCAACTCAAGTAGCGTTTGGCTCATCGCATAACCCCACGGCTTTCGTGGGCGAGGTTCGGTCATTTCTCTTTATTATTTAAATGCTTTGGTGCTTTAACTAGTCTGATCCGATTGTCAACAACTCAATCGCATCAGACTAGGGGGACTTGACGACGCACAGTTTATATGACTAAGTCCAGTCCGATGTCATTGGTCGCATACCAATAACACCAGACTGGGGGGACTTGATGAGGAATGGTGCACTAGCGTGGCCTAGACTGCTCTAGCGCGCCAGCTTGGCCTGACGCGCTCCTGCCAGCCCTTGGGGAACTCACTAAGCATTTTTGGGGAACAACGTAAATTTTCAAAATAATTGTTCATTTTTAAAATATTCATTCATTCCTAAATAATGTCAAACACATTGTATCAAATGTTATCATCACAAAACATTTCCCCACAAACACAACTCGACGAGTTCTACCTGGCATGAATCGTGGGGCCACCCCGACTCAACTCGCCGAGTCTCAAGAACAACTCGGCGAGTTCCAACTTGAACTCAGACCCCTGACTCTCCCTGATTCACCGAGTCATTCCCCCAACTCGGCAAGTCTACTCACTGATTGATTATCGGGCAACCTTCATACTACTCTCCGAGTCTGTTCTTGGGACTCGACGAGTTCATGCCATGCACAAACTCAAAACGACTTCTAAGGATAGATCTGTTCCATACAATCATATATCTGGCCACCCCAAGCATGATAAGCACGTAAAGTTCGGACCTTGACACACATATAAAATAGAAATGGTCCAAAATGATGATTTAGCCCCAAAAATGACATTCCAAGCTCATGACTTGCAAAATGACACATAAAGCTCCAAGGGTTAAGGTCTCTGGATCTCTTTGGGTCCAGATCCAGAACACAAACTCGATGAGGGACCAAAATACCACTTAATAGATCTCTAAAAGGGTTAGGAAAACTCTAACACAAAGAATCAACACCAAAACTAAAGAAGGTCCGAGAATAATACATCAATGCAGTCTCTATGAGCTCAAAACCACCAGAAATCGCACCTCCTTCAGCCTCCTCTTGCCTTAAACACTTTCTTCTTGCTTAAGATTAGCCTCTCCTTCCTCAATGCAGCCTCTCCTTCATCAATGCAGTCTCTATGAGCTCCAAAAGCTTAAGATTAGCCTCTCCTTCCTCACAAACGCTCTAGATCTCTTTAGGGTTTCTCTCAGGGGTTGGTGGCCGCAAATGACAGCCATAAGGCCCTTTAAATAAGTCTAAAACCCTGGAAATTAGGGTTTCGTTAAACAGCATGGACTCGCCGAGTCCACTCATGAACTCGCCGAGTCCAGCTGTGAACTCGCGTACCAATACGTGGCCATAGTCGGTGAGTCTAGACGCCAACTCGCCAAGTTCCCCCACAAAACCCAAAAATAAAGGAACAAAATATTATACCTGGGAATCTCGGTGTTACAATTCTCCCCCACTAGAATCAGACTTCGCTCTTGAAGTCTCACTCTGCAAACAACTCTGGATGCTGCTCCCGCATCTCACGCTCCGGTTCCCAAGTCAACTCTAGCCCTTTTCGATGATGCCACTGGACCTGCACCAGCGACACTTCATTGTTCCTCAAAACCTTGATCTTCCGATCCCTGATCGCCACTGGTCTCTCAGCATAATTCAGGCTCGCATCCACCTGAATATGTTCTAATGGCACCACTGCCGACTCGTCGGCTATACACTTTCGTAACTGCGACACGTGGAAAGAGTCAAGAATTTGACCCAACTCTGCTGGAAACTCCAAACGATAGGCTACCCTACCTATCCTCTCCATCACCCTGAAAGGTCCAATATATCGGGGCCCTAAATTACCCCTCTTCCTGAATCGGACCACTCCTTTCCAAGGAGAGACCTTCAGGAGCACAAAGTCACCGACTTGAAACTCGAGCTCGGACTGGCGTCTATCCGCATAACTCTTCTGACGACTCTGAGCGGTCATCAACCTCTGCCTGACCTGCTGGATCTGCTTCGTCTTCTGGAGCACAATCTCGGTGCTGCCCATCACATGCTGCCCTACTTCTCCCCAACAAATAGGGGTTCGACACCTCCTCCCATACAACAGCTCAAAGGGTGGCATGCAAATGCTCGAATGATGGTTGTTGTTATAAGAAAACTCGGCCAAGGGTAAATACGTGTCTCAACTCCCTCCGAAATCCAACACACATGCCCGGAGCATGTCCTCGAGCGTCTGAATCGTCCGCTCACTCTGCCCGTCAGTCTATGGGTGGTATGCGGTACTAAAATGAAGTTTCGTACCCAATTCCTCATGAAGCTTCTTCCAGAATCTGGAAGTCAAACGTACATCTCAATCTGAGACAATCGAGATCGGCACTCCATGCCGCGATACCACCTCTCTCACGTACATCTCTGCCAACTTCTCTGCGGAAGAGCTCTCAATGATGGTCAGGAAGTGAGCACTCTTCGTCAATCTGTCCACAATCACCCAAATTGCATCGACACCCCTCGCGGTTCTTGGGAATTTGGTGATGAAATATATGGTAATCTATTCCCATTTCCATTCGGGAATCTCTAATGGCTGCAGCTTACAATGTGGACGCTGGTGCTCGACCTTCACCCTGCGACAGGTCAAGCACCTCTCTACAAACCATGCGACATCCCTCTTCTTACAGGGCCACCAATAATCCTTCTTCAGGTCCAAAAAAAATCTTAGTGGCCCCGGGATGGATCGAGAATTTCGATCGATGAGGCTCTTCCAATAAAATGGTACGCGTCCCGCCCATAAACGGTACCCAAATTCGGCCCTGAAATGTCATAAGCCCCCGACTGTCGGTAACAAATTCTGATACCAGCTAGGGTCATCACTGACAATCTCAAACAAACGTCTCGAATTGGGGCGCCCTCCGCCCTACGACTCAATGCATTGGCTACCACATTAGCCTTGCCCGGGTGGTATAGGATCTCACAATCATAATCCCTGACCACGTCCAACCACCTCCTCTGGAGCATATTCAGGTTGGGCTGATCCATCACATACTTCAAGCTCTTGTGGTACGTGTATATCGTACACCGGACCCCATACAGATAATGTCGCCAGATCTTGAGAGCGAACACTACCGCTACCAACTCCAAATCATGAGTGGGGTAGCTTGACTCATGAGGCTTAAGCTGCCTCGATGCATATGCAATCACATGCCCCCTCTGCATAAGCACCGCTCCCAATCCGGATATCGATGCATCACAATATACCACAAAATCTTCCATCCCTTCCGGAAGAGCTAACACTGGTGCTTCGCATAATTTCTGGCGAAGTGTCTCGAACGAGGTCTGCTGCTCCGGACCCCAAGAAAACGCAACACCCTTCCGGGTCAACTTAGTGAGTGGCACGACGATCTTGGAGAAATCCTTAATAAATCTCCGATAATAGCCGGCCAAACCCAAAAACCTCCTGATCTTGGTGGGTGACCTCGACACCTCCCATCTCATGACCGCCTCAATCTTGGCCGGATCGACCAATATCCCATTCTGGTTAACGAGGTGTCCCAGAAACTGAACCTCTCATAGCCAGAACTCACATTTGGAGAACTTGGCATAAAGCCTCTCCGATTTCAGAACTCCGAGGATCTCCCTTAAATGTTCCTCATGCTGTTCTCTGGATCTCGAATACACCAACATCAGTCTGCACACCCTGTTCATGAGATCCATGAACACCGCCGGTGCGTTGGTGAGTCCGAAAGGCATCACCACGAACTCGTAATGCCCATAACGATTCCGGAATGCCGTCTTCTGGACGTCCTCCTCCCGCACCCTCACCTGATGATGCCCATACCTCAAATCGATCTTGGAGAACCAAGATACTCCCTGCAACTGATCAAAAAAATCATCGATCCTTGGCAATGGGTAACGGTTCTTGACCGTTAGCTTATTCAGTTCACGATAATCAATGCACATTCGGAGCGAGCCATCCTTCTTCTTGACAAAAAGGATCGGTGCCCCCCATGGTGAACTGCTCGGCATGATAAAGCCCTTCCCCAGCAGCTCCTGAAGCTGCGAGGATAACTCCTGCATCTCTGGAGGTGCAATGCGATACGACGCCTTAGCAATAGGCGCAACTCCTGGAACCAACTCAATACCGAACTCTACCTGCTTCTCCGGAGGCACACCCGACAATTCCTCTGGAAACACATCCGGAAACTCGCGCACTATCGGAACCTCATCCACCAACTTCGGTCTCTCTGAAACAACCCTCACATCCATCAAATATGCCACAAATGCTCTACAGCCCTGCTGTAGACTCTGTCTCGCTCTGGCGGCCGAACAAAATGCTGACACTGCACGTGTACACTCGCCGTGCACCATAAGAACTCCCCCACTAGGGTCTCGAATCGTCACTAATTGACGCTCGTAGTCTATCATAGCTCCATATCGGCTCAACCAATCCATACCCACTATAACACACACGTTCCCCATTGGGATCAGAACAAGATCTATCAGGAACTCCACACCGAAGATCTCAAGGACACGTCCTCGAATCACATCCCAAGCATACACTGCTCGCTCATCAGCTATGGAAACTCGCAGAGGTCGACCCAACACCTCTCGACGGACACTAATATGCTGACTAAATGCTATGGAAACAAACGACTGACTCGCAGCCGAGTCAAATAATACCAACGCAGGCACAGAACTCACAAGAAAAGTACCTACGCATGTCATCATATAAGCATAAAAACTCAATTCAAATAAAAGATGAAAAGAGAATACATACCAGCCACAACATCGGGCGCCGCGCGGACCTCCTCCGCGGTCAACTAAAATGCCCTACCACGAGCCTTCGTGGCCTCGACCTTCACCGGCCGAACCTTGGTAATCCTAGCAGCAGGCCCAGATCCGTGCGCCGATCCCTGAAGAAGCTGCGGGCACTCGGCCTTCCGATGGCCGGTCTAGTTGTAATGACATCACACCGAGAATCCCTTGGGGCAATCTCTCGCGATATGCCCCTCTTTCCCACACTTGTAGCACACCCCAGCCTTGCACGTCCCCTCGTGACTCTTACCGCACTTCCCGCAGGTGCGACCCTTCGCGCCACCAGATCTTGAATTAGCGGGTCTAGCCCGCTTGGCTGCCGGCTGAGACTGAGCCGGTTGCCGATCCATCCTCTGAGACTCGGCCTCCTCCCTGGCCTGAGTCTCCAACTCGATCTCCCTCTTCCGGGCATTTTCCTGGAGCTCAGCAAATGTCCGGTAAGTCGAGTTCACCACGAACTCCCGAATATCTCTCCTCAGCACACTCAGATAATGGCTCATACAAGTCTGCTCAGACGACACCTGCTCAGGGCAAAACATCGCCCTCTCATGAAACTTCCTGGTGATGACTGCCACAGAATAAGTACCTTGCTTGAGGGTCAAGAACTCCTGAATCAAATGTTCCCTCTCCACCGGGGGAACATACTCCTATCTAAACATAGCGGTGAACCTCTCCCAGGTCACCTCAGAAATCTCAGCCTAAGTGAAGTTCGCCGTCACGAACTTCCACCAGTCCTTCACTCCCAGGCGGAGCTGGTTCAAGGCGAACCGAACCCTCTAGTGCTTTGGACAAGAGCACGTATAGAAACATCCCTCAATTTCAGAGATCCATCTCATAGCGGCAATCGGGTCCTGCGTCCTATCGAAATCTAGTGGCTTCGTGTTGCTGAACTCCTAGAACAACAACGAGTCACCTCCCTCAGGTCTGGTAGCAGCAACAGTAGCCGTAGCTGCAGCTGCAGCAGCCTCAGTCAATGTTGCGTACCGCTCATAAAAAGTCTCAATCAACGTGGTCTTGATGTCCCCAAACATCTCGGGAATCTCAGCCTGAATGGCAGCAACAACCTCCTCATGAATCAATCGACGGATCTCCTCGTCGCTGACACCACTACTCTCAGGTGTGTGTCGAGTCCCAACCATGATGCTTTTGAAATACAACAAAAATAATCAGAGACTCAATCGAGCATACGCATACTCGATGATGCAACCCTACTTGTCCTTCGTTATCCAAAATATTCTTACTTGGAATGCCCACTGATCCGGTGTCTTTAGTAGTACGGGCCCAATACTACTGACCACAACGCATCAGTATTCACTCCAAGTCCTCCTCATTGGATCTTGGATCACAAGTACTCTACTCTCAGGGCATCTCAGCAGCAGAAATCTCCTAGGCTAAGGCATCATAAATCAGGACACTCTAGTCCTAATATGTATACCTAGCCCACTCTAGCATGCATAACATAACATAGCTCATAACACATAATGTAAGGGTATTTTTGGGGATTCACCGTTCGGGCGCTGGCTGATCGTAGACACGGCTCTGTTCTGTTCACCTCAAAACTCTTTTTACTCTTTTCAAAATTTTTACTTTATTAACAAAATTTTTCTCAATTCCTCAGTTTGAGTTCAGATACGCCCGAAGATGCATCCGAATCCCTCAAACCAAGGCTCTGATACCAACTTGTAACAATGTAAATTTTCAAAATAATTTTTCATTTTTAAAAACATTCATTCATTCATAAATAATGTCAAACACATTGTATCAACTGTTATTATCACAAAACATTTCCCCAAAATCTCTACAAAACTCCAATGTGGGTGTGTACGAATCATGCCGGCGCCTTCCCGCGCTCATCACTAGTACCTGAAACACATAAAACAACAACTGTAAGCATAAATGCTTAGTGAGTTCCCCAAAATACCACATACAGCACATACGCCACTCAAGGCTATAATACGACCCTCCGGTCAATGTGTCTCGGCGGGACCCTCCAGTCCCGTAGCTCGTTGGACCCTTAGGTCTGGTCATAGCTCGTTGGACCCTCCGGTCCGGTCTATATCATCATAAAACATAGAAATATCACATAGCACATAATCTCATACATAACACATAAGACCCTCTAGTCATCACATAGTACCACTCTAGGTAACGTATGGTCAGAAGACTCACCTCGATGTCTCGGAAAATATCTGACTCGGAAGAAGTATGATCTAGACTTCGTCTAATCACATAAAGTTATACTCTCATAAATAAAACTGTACTCAACCCGAAAAAGTCAACAAGGTCAACGGTCAAACTTGAACCGACTCGGCGAGTGCACTCGGCGAGTCTACACGTGTCCACTAACTCTCTTAGGTTCTCTCTTGGCACTTCGAGTATTTCCCTTGACTCAACGAGTTCGACCTGGCATGAATCGCGGGGCCACCCCAACTCAACTCGCTAAGTCTCAAGAACAACTCGACGAGTTCCAACTTGAACTCAGACCCCTGACTCTCCCTGACTCACTGAGTCATTCCCCCAACTCAGCAAGTCCACTCACTGAGTGATTAACGGGCAGCCTTCATACTACTCGCCGAGTCTGTTCTTGGGACTCAGCGAGTTCATGCCATGCACAAACTCAAAACGACTTTTGAGGTCAGATCTGTTCCATACAATCCAAGATATGGCTTCCACAAACATGATAATCACGTAAAGTTCGGACCTTGACACACATATAACATAGAAATGGTCCAAAATGGTGATTTAGCCCCAAAAATGACATTCCAAGCTCATGACTTTCAAAATGACTGATAAAGCTCCAAGGGTTAAGGTCTATGGACCTCTTTGGGTCCATATCCAGAACACAAACTCGAGGAGGGACCAAAATAGCACTTAATAAATCTCTAAAAGGGTTAGGAAAACCCTAACACAAAGAATCAACACCAAAACTGAAGAAGGTCCGAGAATAATACATCAATGCAGTCTCTATGAGCTCAAAACCACTAGAAATCACACCTCCTTCAGCCTGCTCTTGCCTTAAACACTTTCTTCTTGCAAAAACACCCACCAAAGCTCAAGATTAGCCTCTCTATCCTCACAAACGCTCAAGATCTCTTTAGGGTTTCTCTCTGGAGTTGGTGGCCGCAAATGACGGCCATAAGGCCCTTTAAATAAGTCTCAGACCTTGGAAATTAGGGTTTCATTAAACAACGTGGACTCGCCGAGTCCACTCATGAACTCGCCTAGTCCAGCTGTGAACTCGCGTACCAATCCGCGACCATACTCGGCGAGTCTAGACGCCAACTCGCCGAGTTCCCCCACAAAACCCAAAAATAAAGGAGCAAAATATTATACCTGGGAATCCGGGCATTACAGCTTGGTTTCACCTTATTTCCTGTTCTTGTTTGATGAAGGGCTTAGGGTAGGATGGAATATTTGACTGTCCATATGGTCTGGTGTTTTGTATGATTAGCATACACGAGTGCTATAGGGTTTGTGGAAGTTTCATTGATGAGTCGTGTGGGGTAAGCTTGTTTGTTTCGTAATGTTTAGCCTTCCTTTCGGAAGTGAGGATTGAGTGTATGTGTATGCTAGTGTGTATTTTTAGGGTCATTGTGATAATCCTATGAGACAAATATGGGTAGGTGTGGAAGGTAGTATGGACCCGTATTGCAGAAAGCACAAGACCCGTATACGTAACAATGAAGTCACAACCCGTAAGGTTTTGTTGTGAGTTGGTTCCCCTGATATGATATGCATGTTATCTGATATCTCCCTGGTTTATTTTCAGTATGGTGATGACAAGATGAGTTGAGGCACGATCCGGACTGGGATCGGTAGCTAACAGCCAGGATGGGCTAGCTGTGTCTGAGGACAGGATTAGGGAGATCCTTTATGAGGATGTTGTTTCCCACTTTCGAGCACAATTCCCATAAATATTCAAGTCCATTAAGACCACCATGGTGGAGTATTTTGATGAGCGTTATGCTACATTGTTTGAGGCTATTGCTGCTACAGCCATCGTAGCCGTTCTCACTGTTGGGTTTGGTGATTGGAGAGTCTTCCAGTATTGGGACTTCGACAATACGAAGCCCCCTACATTTGACGCAGTGTAGTACCCGATCATAGCCAGAAGTCCGGTTGTTTGACTTTAAGGGGTGTTTCTTCACTTGCTCTTGCCTAGGTAACCAGAAGTTCAGGTTCACTTTGAACTTTCTGAGGTCTGGAGAAAAAGATTGGTGTTAACTTGTTACCATCTCGTATTCTCCCGGGCAGAGGACTTCATTGACTTATGTGAAATTCTCGGAGATATTTTGTTCTAGATATGCTCCACTGGTGGAGCATGAGAGGTTGGCCCAAGAGTATTTGGACTTGAGATAAGGGACATAGTCGGTGATGGAGATCACCAAAATGTTCACAGAGAGGGCCACGTTTTTTCATGAGTTTGCTTCTTCTAAGCAAGCTCAGATGACCCGTTACTTAAACCTTCTCAAAACGGATACTAGAGAGTATGTATCCAGACAACATTATTGTTCAATGTTGGAGTTGTAGGATTCTTCTAGGAGGCATGAGATCAAGATGGAGCTCCATTCGAGGGAGTAGAGACCGGCCCCGACGCAGTTGCAGCCTGTGCCGAAGCGGTTCATGTCACACCCCTAAACCGGAACGGCGGAAACGTTCGGGGGTGGAGGACGTCATGTACAATATCATATCCATGCATAATAGTAAACAAGAAACAACATCATCCATTGTATTAATAATATAATTTAATACAATTGTGTTCTGTGTATAGTTTGAAAGACACCAAAATATGAATCAAAATAAAAGACGAGAATACGAGTTATTTTGAAAGAGTAGATCAGCATTTAAGCTGGTGAGTTCATAAGTATTTTAGTTTCATTGTTTTGTATGAAAGTGTTTGTAAATGTTTGTTTAGTGTCTAATGTAAATGTTGTATCTTCTAGAAAATCCTATGTTTTCTACTTTATTATGAAATGCATTCTTCTACCAAGACCCGACTGTTATGTATGTTTGTTCTTCTGTAAAAGTGAGTTTTTTCCTAATTATGACTATCATTACAAAAATATAGTTTACATTATCGTTTATGTGAGAATATCAGAATGTGAATGCAATCGGAAAATAAAGATGTATTGTAGTATTATATATACTAACTACCATTATACTAACTACCTTAAACCAATTGTTTAATTAAGGTAAAAGGTGATATGATTGTACCCATACTTGATTGAATAGTAAAATATGATGTTCAAAGATGTCGGATTGGTATAACATTCATCACCCGTAGACCTGCAGGTCCCACTATAGCTAGAAGCAAGGTGTAGGATGGTCCATCACGTATAGATCAATACACAAACTCATGCTCTCCCTCCAGGAGACTCTGGTTACAAAACGTCACACAACAATATATTTTCATGCCATGAAGTAGTGGCTCACATTGATTTTATAGTATTCTTGTATTTATATAGTATGTTCTCTTTTTTCTAGTGTATAATATGTTTTCTATGTTCTAGTGTGTAGTATGTTCCTATCTGTTTCTCATTATAATATGTTCTTTCTGTTTCTCGTTATAGTATGTTTGAACTGACTCATGTATGAACTGAATCTTGTATGTTTCATTGTTTCTAGAAATAGTGAGTAGTAATTCTCTAAACTATACCTATTATAGTTTACTAGAAAACTTGTTTGAATGACTGAGTATGTTTGTACACCTTTGCTACCCAAAGGTGTTGAACTGATGTAAGAAATTTTATGTCTATACATATATACATAATATATAACTAAGATTCAAACGACACTCGGACAAACAACCGAATACCCTAAGTACACAACCAAACAAGGAACAGGAAATAAAGTGAGTTATCAGTCCTAAGTCTTTTCAACCTTTTTTATATAACTATATCTATATAGACATGATTTTGATAATATTTAAGTTTAAAAGAGTTTGATAAAGAGTTTAACATATAAAAGAGTTTTAACATAAAAAGGAATTTTAACCATTTGAATGGTTACAGATGACTAGATGTCAGTTTATAAAATGTTTTGCAATAGTTTGTTTGATAAAACAGTTTGAAGTATAAGAAATCCACTTGTTTGATAGTTATTAATCACTTGTGATTGATATAATAACTATAATGTTTCAACTTGTATTCCCTCCCCCCCCCCCCATAAAAGCATTTAAAATCATTTAAAAGATAAGTTAAGGTGTTTGAACTCACCTGTAGTGAGTGATTCAAATGTATGATTGATACAGGTTGCTAAGTGCGCCAAGTGAAATCTCGAGCACAAATGGATCCTATTAAAGATTTAATGACACATATATGCATATAATTAGTGTATATGACAAGTAATCATGATAGGGAACAACCTTAGGGACTAGGAAATACTTGGATTGAAGTGTTGAAATCACATATGATTGCTCTACAGGAGTTCACGTGAAAACAAAGGGATGTTCACGACCTTAGGATGGTTCACGTCCAATGAACACATGATGTGTTCATAGACCAACCTTGCATCTAAGAAGGGTTCACGGTCTCATGTGGTGTTCAGAGTCCATATGATTCTATGAAGGGTTCAGGGACCTTATGAAGGGTTCACGACCGTGATCCCTTCAAGTAATGAAGATGATGATGAAACATGACAAATCAAGGCCAGGCTCTGGTAGCCCTTTCAGGTATGACAAGATTAAGAATGAAATACTTATGTTTTTAGGCTTTATAGTGTTCACGGTTGAGGCTTTTTGAGATAGAATGGATGTGTTCACGGTTGGGAGGAGAAGAAATAAGAAGAAACTGAGGTCACTCTAATATATATAGGAGGTGGTTCACGGCTGTGAACCTAGTTTGTGGCCATGAACACCTTGTGAGTGGTTTTCTGGTTCGATTTAATACTCCTGGTCAAAAGATAACACTTCCTAGCATCCATTCATACATTACACTAGGCTCAGAAACTCTCAAACAGACCCAAAACAGGGCTATAAGATAGCAGAAACTAGTCTGATTTTTTATTGAATTGAATGGATGTACAAGATAGAAATTTCGGGTTGTCATAGTTTAAGGCTGCTGATTATAGATCTGGGACTCAGAGGGGTAGGACTTGTGGGAAGTACGGCAAGGTTCATGATGGAGCTTGTCGATCTTCTTTGGTATGCCATAAATGTGGCAAGTAGGGTCACATTGTGAGGGACTATCGACAGCAGGATCCAACTTCTGCCATCAGACTTTGTTGTCATTATGATCAAGTGGGCCATATGAAGGCCCAATGCCCCTTTCTTGCTACTAGGCCAGCATAGGCCCCATCATCAGCTACTTTGAGGATCATAGATGGGATTCAGGGCAGGGTGGAGCTCCAGATGGTTCGAGGTCACGCTTTCCAATTCACTACCGTGGAGGCCAGAGTAGCTCCAGATGTTGTGACTGGTATGTTTTTATTTATTATTTGGTTGATTATGTTTTATGTTATGCTTATATTATTCCCCTGATAGGTACATTCCCAGTGAACTATTTTCCTGCTCTTTTGTTGTTTCACTCGGGCACGAGTCGGTCTTTTGTGTCTCGATCATACAGTAGGGCATTTGATATGCCTATTGGGGAGTTAGAGTGTTCGTTGCAAGTTTCTATCACCAATGAACATGGGGTTTCTGCATTTACAGTATGTCAAGGTGGTGTGCTAAAGATCTTTGGGGTGACTTATCTGATTTATCAGATCGATATTCCCATGAGCGATGTATGCGTGGTAGTGGGTATGGATTGATTTAGCAGGTTTGGTGCCATCATTGATTGTAAGGGCCAACGAGTGGTAGTTCGAGCCTCAAGTGGGGGAGAATTGGTTATTTATGGAGAGGGCACCATGGTCGGTTCAGGGTGTGCATGTGATTTGGCTTATGTGGTTGACACAAGAGTTGGAGATCATATTTTATTTTTAGAGGTTCCACTCATTAGGGAGTTTGTTGATGTATTTCCGATAGAGTTTCTAGCGTGCCTCGCGAGAGGCATGCTAAGTTTTCGATTGACCTTATGCCCGGTGCAGCCTCGATTGCCAAGGCGTTGTACCGTTTGGCACCACCTGAGATTTAGGAGTTGACATCTCAGCATCAAGAGGTGCTAGGCAAGCAGTTCATAAAACTGAGCAGTTCTTCATGGGCAGTGCTGATTCTATTCGTGAAGAAGTAGGATGGTTATCACCGGATGTGAATTGATTACCTGGATTTGAACTAGCTAACGGTGAAGAACTTTTATCCCCTTCCACGGATTGATGACCTCTTTGATCAATTAGAAGGTGCATTTTGGTTCTATAAGATAGATCTGAGGTCAGGGTATCATCAGGTGATAATGAGAGAGGAGTACATAAAGAAGACCACGTTCTGGACTCGTTATGGGCATTACGAGTCTGTGTTAATGCCATTTGGGCTCACCAATGTACCAGTGGTGTTGATGGATTTGATGAATAGGGTATGCACTCCAATGCTCGACCGACATATCATTATGTTTATTGATGATATATTGGTGTACTACAAGATCAAAGAGCAGCATAAGGAGCATCTTTGACAAATTTTTGGGGTTTTAAGGCGTGAACGACTTTATGCCAAGTTCTCAAAGCACGAGTTTTGGTTACGAGAGGTCCAATTCCTTGGACACCTCGTGAACCAAGATAGGATTTCGTTTGATCCGACCATGATCGAAAATGTGATGCAGTGGGAGGTTGTGAAATCTCCCTCGAAGATCAGAAGTTTCTTGGTTTTGGTAGGGTACTATCGCAGATTTATTTAGCACTTATCCAAGATTGTGGTACCCCTCACTCGTATGACGAGGAAGGTGGTGGATTTCTGATGGGGCTCTGAGCAGCATTCAACATTTGAGACTCTTTAGAATAGGTTATGTGAGGCCCCGGTATTAAACCTCTCGTAGGGAGTCGAGGATTTGTTGGTATTCTCTGATGCATCCATCACCGGCTTAAGGTTGTCATAATGCAGAAAGGACATGTGAATGCTTATGCTTCGCATCAGCTGAAGCCACATGATTCGTGATATTTCACACATGATATGGACTTGGGGGTAGTGGTGTCCGCCCTTAAGAGTTTGAGATATCCGATGGACCACCTGAACCTGAACATGAGGCAACATAGGTGGTTGGACATGGTCAAGGATTTTGACTGCAAGATCCTTTACCGTCCAGGTAAAGCGAATGTGTTGGTGGATGCTTTGAGCTACAAATCGGCTGGATATTTGGTGGGGTAGATGTCTGTGAGGAAATCATTTGATTCTACGCTTTTGGGTTTGATCAAGTAGGCTCAGTTCGAGGGACTTCGGAAGGAGAACTGGAAGCATGAAAGGATTAGGGGTGAGATTGACAAATTTGTCACAAATAGTCGAGGGTTATTGACCCGGTGTGGTCGCGTCTGGTTTCCAGTTTCTGGTGGGGTCAAGCAGTATGTTAAAGGAGGCTCATAAGTCTCGCTTCTCTACACACCCGAGAGCCACAAAGATGAATCGGGATTTGAGATTAAGCTACCAGTGGCCGTGTGTGAAGAAGGAAATAGTCTGGTATGTTGAGAGATGCTTGACCTGTAGGACAGTCAAGGCTGAGCATCAGAGGCCACATGGCAAGCTGCAACCTTTGGAGGTTTCCATGTGGAAATGGGAGCAGATCACGATGGATTTTATAACCATGTTACCGAAGACGACAAAGTGTTATGATGCTATATGGGTCATCGTGGATCGATTGACCACGGGTGCCCCTTTTTCGCCATCCGGGAGAGCTCTTCGGCCAAAATGTTGGCCAATATTTCTGTCCCAAAGATTTTTTCTCGTCATGGGGTTCCGGTATCCATTATTTATGACTGGGATGTTCAGTTCATTTCCCATTTCTAATAGAACTTCCATGAGGAACTGGGCACAAGGTTGCATTTAGGACTGCTTATCATCTACAGATCTACAATCAGAGTGAGCTGGCAATTCAGACCCTTGAGGATATGTTTTGGGCCTATGTTATTGATTTTTGTGGGAGTTGGAATTCCTACCTACCTCTTGCAGAGTTCTCATACAACAACATTTATCACTCCAGCAATGGTGTAACACCCGTATGTGCGAGCTAGTGAATTTAGAGGCAATAAGTGTCGAAAATGAATTTTCAGCAAAAGATTATTTAGAATAATTAATCTTAACCAATTTGTAGAATATGTCTAAAGGTTTCCGTACATATAAAGAACGCCGAAATTCGAGTTATAACGAAGAAGTTATGGTCGGTCGAAGTTTCACGGAAAAACCGACACGACACCGGGAAACGTAAAATAAGGAATTTACGATAGAAGAATTTTTGGCCTTAGTAATATAGACCAGTTTAGTAGTATACATTAAACTGAGAGCGTCCATAAAAAGAACGCCCAAATATGACTTCGTATAAGGAAGTTATGATTTTTCGAAGTTTCGACTTAGCAGTGTACAACTCGAAACTCGAATTTTAGTTCAAGCAGTTTTTGGCGTATGCGATCTAAATGAAATTTGAAGAACCCATTAGTAGGAACTCAATGGTAAAAAGATAGACGAACACGGAGTCCGTATGAAGGAGTTACGAACTCTTCGCGGTCCTTTAACAGTCTAATCTCCTCGTACTGTTAAATTTAAGATCAGTCGAGAATTAGCCAACGGAGTCTAACTGAATGTTTTAGATCTTGTTTTTACCTATGCGTGGAAAAAAAGAACGTAAAAAACGGAGCTCGTATGCAAAAGTTATGAATTTTTGAAAATCGGCTGATTTCCACCCTATGTGTGATGCCACGTGTCAGCACCAGGCTGTGCCTGGCTGTAGCCAGCCTTTTTCACGACGTGAGCACCTTAAACTCACGATGTGAGTGACCCTCCAACCCCTATAAATAAGAGGTGAAGCCCTCTTCATTTGTCACACCTCCCATAACTTCCCTCTCTCTCTAGAACTTCTCTGTAGCCCGAAACCCCCTGAAAAGCCTAGGGAACCTCCCTAACACAAGGCGGAAGACCCGGAGTGCCTGATGGATCTGAGAAGAAGACCCTTTCGGCTCGGGAACGCTGCTCCAGCAAAGCCCGATTTTGAGAAATAGCCGATGTAAGTGAGCTGCGCCTACCTTAACTTTAGTAAAGCTTTTGTTTCAATACAGTAATGTTATTTGGGACTTATAATAAATATTTGGGCTATTATTATGAGTTATATAAGTTTCAGTATAATATTTTTTAACCACTGGCAGTACGGGGGATCCGGTTTGGAGGGTCGCTTGGGTTGCTGGATTCAGAAGTGCTTATATGCCAAAATGATCCTTCCCTCCGGTGTTCCATGTCTGGCCTCATCTGTATATAGTGGGTGAAAAGTATTGTGTTAACGCTTATATAATAGTAATAATAGCTAGACTATTAATTAGACGAGGTTAACATTAGACTAAACCCTAGTGATATTGATACTAGGTTTTGTCTAGGAAAATTATTTTATGAGTAACGAAGTCCTGTCCGAGTTCCAAGTCACCACCTAATTAGGTGAGTGCATAGTTACTTTCATCTTACACATAGATATGAAGTATTTAATATAAATTGCATGCTATGTGTGCATATTATCTTTATACTTGATATTTATGCTGTATGAATGTTTTTATACATGTTTTAAGTGATTTAAATTGTATACGTATTTTATATCTACAAATATATTGGGTATAACACGGGTAGATGAATGATGAGAGATAAAAGATAACGTGAGTAAACATTTCCAACTATAAAATTAGTGCCCAATAAATAAACATCGGCAACTATGGACTTAGTGCCTATTGGCAAACGATGGCAACTATGGACTTAGTACTTATTAGGTAAACACATGTAGCTATGGACTTAGTACTTGTTAGGTGTTGGTAGCTATGGCTTAGTACCTGGTAGCTATGGACTTAGTACCTGTGATAAACGTTGCTAGCTATGAAGTTAGTACCTACACTGGTAGCTATGGATTTAGTACCCGATGAATGAACTTTTGCAGCTATGGAATTAGTGCATTGGCAGCTATGGACTTAGTGTCGGTCTTATAACCCTGGAAGCAAGGGACTTCGGAATGAACAAATAGATGACTCTTAGGGTAGACCCTTGAGAGTAATGAAGATAATGGGGTTGGGTAAATGGGGTTGATTGTTTGTTGTTTAAACATAATAATTATATTATTGTGGGTTGAAAACCCTATGTACTCACCAGGTTTCCCAACCTGACCCACTCAAGCTTATTTGTATCATAGGTGTCGATACCAAGCTACTTTACACTGAGAAATTTAAAAGAGATGTAGATCACTATTGTAAATAAGTGTAAGTTCTGTTTATGCTTATGTTTCTGTATTGACAATGACATCCCAATGTTTTGAAACTGAATAAAAATACATTTCCTTGATTTTTATAAAGCATAAACAAAATCGGTCTTTTCTGACCGTGATAATGAGATGTCACAATTGGTGCTCCACTTTTTGAGCTCTTATATGGTTGGAGATTTCGTACCCCTGTTTGTTGAGGGGATGTTGGTCATAGGGTTATCGAAAGGACAAAAGTAGTCTTTCAGAACATGGAGCTTATTCTGCAGATCAGGCAGAGACTGCAAACCGCTCAGAGTCGGCAGAAGATTTATGCCGACCGACGTCAATCCGAGTTGGAGTTTCAGGTCGGTGATATCGTATTTATGAAGGTATCACCTTGGAAAGGTGTGATACCCTTTAAGAAGAAGGGGAAATTGGTTCCCCGGTATATTGGATGTTTTGGAGTGGTTCCCAGGGTTCGCAAGGTTACTTATAGGTTGGATCTACCTTAAGAGCTCAATCAGATTCACATCACTTTCCATGTTTTGCAGCTGAAAAAGTGTGTATTGGATGAGGATGCAGTGGTTTCCTTGGACGATATCCAGGTCGATGAGAGCCTGAACTATGTTGAGTGGCCGGTAGCTATTTTGGAAAGAAAGATGAAGGTATTGCATACTAAGGAGATACCGTTGGTAAAGGTATGATGGTAGCGTCAAAGAGGCTCCAAGTGGACTCCGAGGCCGGAGGCTGAGATGCGGGAGCATTATCCTGAGTTATTCGCCATATCAGACATCAAGGACGAAATCTAGATCAACTGGGGGAGAGTTGTAACATCCGATGATAAGTTACTTCTAATTTCAACTCTTTAATTCATTTATAATTCATTTGGTCCCAAATTTAAAGAAATGTATGCAAAAAGGGCCTTAACGACATTATGGTAATCTGAGGGTTCGGAGTATGCCATCTGTACGTGGTGTTCGGTTACCGTATTATGGCGCGCCCAAATAGCTAGCATCACTCTAATAGACTTTATCTTCGCCAAATCTCATAATCATGAAATGCAGCAATAGCTAGCATCACTCTAATAGACTTTATATTCGCAACTGGTGAGAAGGTCTCATCATAGTCAACTTCGGGAGTTTGAGTAAAGCCCTTCGCAACCAATCGCGCCTTGTATGTGTGTACGTTTCCATCCACATCGGTCTTCTTCTTGAAGATCCATTTGCACCCAACGGTCTTACGTCCGGGCACATTATCAACCAAATTCCAAACTTGGTTGTCATACGTGGACTGGATCTTGCTGTCCATTGCCTCTTTCCATTTTGCAGACTCCGGGCCTGCCGTGACTTCCTTATAGCTATTAGGGTCATCTAGACTTATTAGTGTACCATCACTAATATACATATCCCCTTCGATAGTAATATGAAAACCATAAAACTGGGGTTGAACTCTAGCTCTTTCGGAACGTCTAAGAGGTAATGACTCGTCAATCGTTTCAACCGGAGTTTCCTCCTCGGATTGAGTGCCAGCGGTAGAGGTTCCTTCATCTATCGACTCTTGAATCTCTTCAGGCTCGATTTGCCTCCCACTGTCTCCTTGGCTTATGAGTTCTCGCTCTCGGAAAACTTCTCTGCTCGAAACAAAGACAACATTGTCCTTCAATCTATAGAAGAGATATCCAAAGGATTTATGTGGGTAGCCGATGAAAACATATCGCTCACTACGAGGTTCGAGCTTGTCGTGAGTATCTCGTCTTACGAAAGCCTCACAACCCCAAACCTTGATATGTGCTAACGAGGGAGCTTTCCCTGTCCACATCTCGTGAACTGTTTTGGCAACCTTCTTAGTAGGGATTCAGTTAAGGATATGGGCGGCAGTCTCTAAGGCATACCCCCAAAAAGAGATAGGTAGTGAAGCATGACTCATCATAGAGCGAACCATGTCTAACAAGGTTCGATTACACCTTTCTGCCACACCATTCAACTGCGGTGTCCTAGGTCGCGTCCATTGTGAAACTATTCCACACTCCTTGAGATAGTCGTGGAATTCAAGACTTACGTACTCTCCTCCTCGATCGGATCGAAGCATCTTGATTTTCCTGCCCAATTGATTCTCCACTTCATTCTTGAACTCTTTGAACTTTTCAAACGTTTTTGACTTTTGCTTGATTAAGTAGATATACCCATATCTACTATAGTCATCGGTAAAATTCACATAGATGCGGTTCCCATCCTTCATGGTTGATCTAAATGGTCCACATATATCGGTATGTATAAGGTCCAATAGACCCTCACCCCTTTCACACGTACTAGTGAAGGGTGACTTAGTCATCTTTCTAAGCAAACAAGACTCACATGTGTCATCTTCCCTAAGGTCGAATGACTCCAACACTCCATCCTTTTGGAGTTGGGCTATGCACTTCTTGTTGACATGTCCAAGACGACAATGCCACAAGGATGGTCTATCCATACCATTGGAAGAATCCATGCATAAAACATCATTTCCTAAGTTATCTACAATCATAACAGTTTCATAAATTCCATTACACGGTATTACTTCAAAATATAAGACACCATTTAGATAAGCAAGAATAGAACCATTCTCATTATTAAAAGAAAATCTAAAACCTTGTCTAAACAAGCCATGAAATGAAATGATGTTTCTTGCCATTTCTTGCAAATAGCAACAATTGTTCAAATCTAAACATAAACCATTCCTAAGAGCTAAAGAATACACTCCAATCTTGGTCACAGGCGATGATCTTCTATTCCCCGTGATTAGATTTATTCTTCCATGCTCCACATCCCTATTTCTTCTTAGTCCCTGCAATTCAGAACAAATATGGTAACAACAACCGGTATCAAGGACCCAAGAAATAGCATGAGATGAATCATTAGATTTCAGTGTGTATATACCTGCGAAAGTTGGCTTGATCTTTCCTTCCCTTATGGCTTGCAGGTAGTCTGGGCAGCTTCTCTTCCAATGCCCTATTTTATGGCAATGATGCCACTCTGCCTCCTTTGGGTTAGGGTTAGGCTTAGCGGGATCAACTTTGGTCCCAATAGAAGAGGGACCATCTCGGGACTTTCCCTTGTGGTGGCTCTTAGATGGAGCCTTCCTCTTCTTGCCTCTTCCTTGCCCAATGGCCAAAACAGGAGCAGCGGGTGGATTGTGAGAGGGTGTAACAGACTTGTCCTTGAGGTTGCATTCAGCAACCCTAAGGAGACCTTGGAGCCTACTTAGGGTGACCTTTTCTTTTTTCATGTGGGAGGTCATCCTAAATGGATTGTAACACGGAGGCAAAGAGTGAAGCACCATGTCGATCGCCAAGTCTTCCCCAAAGTCAACATTCACCTTGCGAAGCCGATCGACATACCTTTGCATCTTTTGCAAGTGCACGGTAAAAGATTCTCCATGACCCATTTTGGCGGAAATCATGTTAGTGAAAATCTCGTAACACTCTTGCCTCGCGTTTTGGTGGTATCTCTCCAACAAGTCTTGGTGCATTTCGTACGGATACATGTCCTCATAGTACTTTTGGAATTCGGAGATCATTGTGGCTATCATGATGCAATGAACCTTCATTGCATCATCTGGATTTATTAGTGTACCATCACTAATATAGATATCCCCTTCGATAGTAATATGAAAACCATAAAACTGGGGTTGAACTCTAGCTCTTTCGGAACGTCTAAGAGGTAATGACTCGTCAATCGGTTCAACCGGAGTTTCCTCCTCGGGTTGAGTGCCAACAGTAGAGGTTCCTTCATCTATCGACTCTTGAATCTCTTCAGGCTCGATTTGCCTCCAACTGTCTCCTTGGCTTATGAGTTCTCGCTGTCGGAAAACTCCTCTCCTCGCAGCAAAGACAACATTCTCCTTCGGTCTATAGAAGAGATATCCAAAGGATTTATGTGGGTAGCCGATGAAAACACATCGCTCACTACGAGGTTCGAGCTTGTCGTGAGTATCTCGTATTACGAAAGCCTCGCAACCCCAATCCTTGATATGTGGTAACGAGGGAGCTTTCCCTGTCGACATCTTGTGAAGTGTTTCGGGAACCTTCTTAGTAGGGATTCAGTTAAGTATATGGGCGGCAGTCTCTAAGGCATACCCCCAAAAAGAGATAGGTAGTGAAGCATGACTCATCATAGAGCGAACCATGTCTAACAAGGTTCGATTACACCTTTCTGCCACACCATTCAACTGTGGTGTCCTAGGTGGCGTCAATTGTGAAACTATTCCACACTCCTTGAGATAGTCGTGGAATTCAAGACTTAGGTACTCTCCTCCTCGATCGGATCGAAGCATCTTGATTTTCCTGCCCAATTGATTCTCCACTTCATTCTTGAACTCTTTGAACTTTTCAAACGTTTCTGACTTTTGCTTGATTAAGTAGATATACCCATATCTACTATAGTCATCGGTAAAAGTTACATAGAAGCGGTTCCCATCCTTCATGGTTGATCTAAATGGTCCACATACATCGGTATGTATGAGGTCCAATAGACCCTCACCCCTTTCACACGTACTAGTGAAGGGTGACTTAGTCATCTTTCTAAGCAAACAAGACTCGCATGTGTCATCTTCCCTAAGGTCGAATGACTCCAACACTCCATCCTTTTGGAGTTGGGCTATGCACTTCTTGTTGACATGTCCAAGACGACAATGCCACAAGGATGGTCTATCCATACCATTGGAAGAATCCATGCATAAAACATCATTTCCTAAGTTATCTACAATCATAACAGTTTCATAAATTCCATTACACGGTATTACTTCAAAATAGAAGACACCATTTAGATAAGCAAGAATAGAACCATTCTCATTATTAAAAGAAAATCTAAAACCTTGTCTAAACAAGCCATGAAATGAAATGATGTTTCTTTCCATTTCTTGCAAATAGCAACAATTGTTCAAATCTAAACATAAACCATTCCTAAGAGCTAAAGAACACACTCCAATCTTGGTCACAGGCTTTGATCTTCTATTCCCCGTGATTAGATTTATTCTTCCATGCTCCACATCCCTATTTCTTCTTAGTCCCTGCAATTCAGAACAAATATGGTAACCACAACCGGTATCAAGGACCCAAGAAATAGCATGAGATGAATCGTTAGATTTAATTGTGTATATACCTGCGAAAGTTGGCTTGATCTTTCCTTCCCTTATGGCTTGCAGGTAGTCTGGGCAGCTTCTCTTCCAATGCCCTATTTTATGGCAATGATGCCACTCTGCCTCCTTTGGGTTAGGGTTAGGCTTAGCGGGATCAACTTTGGTCCCACTAGAAGAGGGACCATCTCGGGACTTTCCCTTGTGGTGGCTGTTAGATGGAGCCTTCCTCTTCTTGCCTCTTCCTTGCCCAATGGCCAAAACAGGAGCAGCGGGTGGATTGGGAGAGGGTGTAACAGACTTGTCCTTGAGGTTGCATTCAGCAACCCTAAGGAGACCTTGGAGCCTACTTAGGGTGACCTCTTCTTTGTTCATGTGGGAGGTCATCCTAAATTTATAGTAACAAGGAGGCAAAGAGTGAAGCACCATGTCGATCGCTAAGTCTTCCCCAAAGTCAACATTCAACTTGCGAAGACGATCGACGTACCTTTGCATCTTTTGCAAGTGCACGGTAAGAGATTCTCCATGACCCATTTTGGCGGAAATCATGTAAGTGAAAATCTCGTAACACTCTTGCCTCGCGTTTTGGTGGTATCTCTCCAAGAAGTCTTGGTGCATTTCATACGGATACATGTCCTCATAGTACTTTTGGAATTCGGCGATCATTTTGGCTATCATGATGCAATGAACCTTCATTGCATCACGTTCATGAGTCTCAAAAGCAGTCATTTCAGCCGGAGTAGCGATTTCGGCCGGAGTGCGAATGTATCTTATCCATTCGCTAAAGTTTGTCCCATCGAAAGTCACCTTTTGACAAAGGCTCATCAATGTGAACGAGCTACCAGCAGCGTTGTTCACGTTCGACATCTACAAATAGAAAGGACAAAGATAGATTAGAATTTGAATCCCTAATTATCAGCCAAGAAGAAAAATTAGGGCTAGGATCCAACAACAATATTTACATATTAGAAAAGGGATACCGTAATCTAACATGCAAACAATTTGAAGGTAAGTGAATGACGATTCACTAATTCTCCACCATGAAAACATAACTTTAAGTTCTAAATGTATTAATAATTCCTAGGTTTGGATTAGATTCATTGAAACTTTCCAATGGCATGTTTAAATCTCGATATGCCCCTCTCGTTTGTGACTGGGATACCGAGGATCACATAGTGGGTGTGAATTAGCATGCAAATTCACATGGTGCCTTCATTGTAACAATCACCTATTCGATGTGTCGGTAAACCACACACACTCCATCGAACTATGATAAACAATGAATCACCCTTTTCCACCTTTTCTTAGAACCAATTAGTGTGCCGGTAAACCGCACACGCTACACTAACTTCTTAGCAAGGGTGCAAAGTGTAATTTCATGGGATTGCATCAATTCACTTTTCCTAAAGTAACTAGGATTAGGTAATTTTGAAAAAACATGTAGTTACTTTTTATTTCATATTATACTTTTAATGAAGAGATGAGGTTTCCCTATCCTACCCGTTCGGCTAACGACCCTCCACCGATCAAGCAAGCGGTGGGTGTGAGTGTACACCCATTAAGCACCATTTTATAGGCAGCAACCTTATACCCACCTTATAGACCGGCTTCGTGAATGAGGCCTACTAACGGTAACACTAGCATTTTAATTATACATACATATATATATATATATATATATATATATATATATATATTAATTTTGTAATATTATATTAGTATAGGGTTGAATTTTAAACTTGTAAAACTCTAGGGTTTGAAATTTAAATTGTCTAAATTAAACTTTTAATCACAAAACATAAATTTCAAAACTTGAGGGCAAGTTTTAAACTTTTCAAAACATTGAGGATCAAATAACAAATAATATAAATTAACATTTAATCACATAATTATCCATATTTGATTTATTTAATAATTTCTTGCAAAACAATTTACCAATTTAATGAAAATAATTAATCAACTATCACATAAGGAAATAAATATTTTATTAATTGGTAAATATCTTTAATTAGATCAAGAATATACTCATATATATCATAAAATCAGATTTATATTGATCTAATATGATAGAGGCAAGTATCTCAAGGATAAACAGCAAGAAATCCCGATATATGCTCTTTCTGACGCTTGGACTCGCTGAGTACCCCAATGGACTCGCTGAGTCGAGCCTACTCGCCGAGTCCACTATGGGACTCGCCGAGTCCATCAGACAAAAACATGAAATTCGAATTTAGCAAGCATCAAACAAGCAACCAATGCATCAATTCAACAAAAACCAATCTAGGCTCTGATACCACTGATGGGTTTTAGCCATATGAACATTCCTATGTGCACATGCAAACCCTAATGCTTGTATCTAGGTTTATCTAATTAAACATGCATTGAATCCAAGACTTCTAATGGCTAATAGACTATAATAAGAAATCAGAATTAGAAATTTACCTTGAATCACTTGCTTGATCTTCTTGTCCTTGGAGCTTTAGAGTCACAATTGTCACTCCTCTAATGGCTTACAAACACCAACTAGCAATAGGATGATTTGAGAGAGAGGAGAGGGAAGTGAAAATCGGCCAGGGTTTCTTTCTAAAGCACAAGTGCCGATTTCCTTAACCCTTGGGGTCCTTTTATACTTGTAAGGCTCCTACGGTTCAACCCTTAAACCCTAATTGGATAACTTAGGCCCTAAGCAATCCAATACCCTAATAGATAAGCCCTTGGATGAATTCTAAGCCTATCCTAAGCCTTAGAAATCGTCCCCCTTATCCTTAAGGGATTTATAGTCCAAAGTACAACTATCAATCAATTGACAGTTTATACCCCTTTATTCAATTAATCTCTGTAAGTCACCAAATTAATTACTTATTAATTTATGACTTATATTAATCAAATAATAATATTATTATTCCTTATATCATTCTGATAATATATTAATAATATTCCTTCACTCATAATAAATCATCCTGTCAAATTGCTATGGTGAAGGCAACCCAAAACGACCATGCACAACCGGGTCAAATACTTGCCTAATATAGTTGCAGCCCTAGACAGTATTCCAAAACCAACAAGCTCCCCCTAAAAAGTAGCTGGCTATTCTTGTTAGTCTTCATTGGGAACTTGGATTTAGCATTAATCTTTGTCACACCAAAAAACCATGAACGGCAGAGACGTAATGGGGCGGAGGACGTCATGTACAGTATCACAACAATGAAAAGTAGTAAACAAGCAACAACATCATCCATTGCATTAATAATATAATTTTAATACAAGTGCGTTCTGTCAAATTATAATAGACACTAAATAATAAATCAAAATAAAATATGCGTCTTGAACGAGCACCATATTTCCTGAACCATGCATCGGTACCTGTCTATGTTGACCTGAGGATACAAGTTATTTTGAAAGAGAGTATCAGCTTTAAAGCTGGTGAGATCATAAATATTTTAGTGTCTTAATTTGTATGTAAGTAATTGTATGTATATGAACTGTAGTATTAAAAATGTATATGAACTGTAAGTATAAAAATGTATATGAATTGTAAGTATGAACATATTTGTAAAACAACTGTAAACGTTTGAAAAACCCTAGAAATCCCAATGATTCCTACTACTATAAAAGGGCGTCTTCTACCAAGACCTAACTGTTCTGAATGTAGTCTTCTACCAAGACGTAACTGCTCTGAATGTAGTCTTATACTAAGACCTAACTGCTTTGAATGTAGTCTTCTACTAAGACCTAACTGCTCTGAATGTAGCCTTCCACCAAGGCATCTAGTGTCTGTGTGTGTGTCTCTTGTAAGAGTATGTATTTTCCCAAGTCTGACTATCATTAACCAAAAATATAGTTTCTACATTACCGTGCGTCGTGTGAATGTTCACGAAGTGAATGTAATGGGAAAATGAAATAGTACTATGGTGTAGTGTCGAACTACAACCGTACCAATTACCTTAAGTCTAGGGTAATCTTGTAAGTACTGTAGCATTTGTAATAAATAACTACATTGGTACTCAATTGCCTTATTTGAGGGATAATGTATAATGTGATGGCTAGATCCCAGGCTAAACGCCCCCTGTCAAAGGGATTTTGGGACCTACACACGACCCCTGCATGTATGCAAGCCGTGAACATCAACATTACTATGATCATGTGTACCCGATATAACTATCAAAATTGCGTTGTGATTCATCGGTATGGTTAAATCCTGAACTTGTTCCATGCTATAGCACCTAGTGACGTCTGTCCTATGTATATGTAAGCGTACGCATGTAAGTGATCATGTAGTTGTACTCATGTAATTGTAGTCATGTAAGTGTGATCATGTAAACATATCTATGTAATTGTCTAGTAATGTACTGTAATGTTCTATGTGTGATAGCAGTAATGTGTGTTCTCTCTATATCTAGTAAGTATTGACTCATGAATGAACTGACTCATTGTCTGATATTGTACTCTAGTAATAGTTCTAGTATCTTCCTAAACTACCCATATGGTAGTTTACTAGTAATCTAACTGTTACGTATGGACATGGATGTATACCCTTGCTACCCAAGGGCATTGCATGAACTGGAAGGGCCTTTATGACTATATATGCACACATGATATATAACTAATAGTTAAACGACCTGCGAACGGGTACCCGATCTCCCACCAAACCACATCCAAATCGAGGAAAAGGAAATAGGGTGGATAGCTTTCCTAAGTCCTTTCAACATTTCTTATATAACTATACATATATAGGCATGCAATTTATAATATAAAAGCATAAAATAAGTTTTGTAAAACCTTTGAACATAAGTATTATTTAAGAAAAGATCGACTTGATGTCAATCTATAAAACGGTTTGAAGGCATGGGTTTGATAAAACAGTTTAAGTATAAAGAAACATTTGTTTGAAACACAATTATAAATGAGTTCTAAACGAGATACTCAGTGTAAAATGTACAACTTAATATGGAGTTTTAATCATATAAAATGTTTATGAAAAACATTTGAAGGAAACTGTTTGGTAAAACGGCTAATGAGTAGTAAATCATTTGCATGCTGTTTATTAATCACAAGTGATTGATATAATAACTAGCATGATTCTACTTGGATCCCCCACATAAAACATTTAAAAACAGTTAAAACATTGATTAAGGGGTATGAACTCACCTGTAGCAAGTGGATTGGAAGGAACTGTTGGATAAGTGGTTGGTGTCAAGTGAAGACTTAGACACGCACAAGGATCCTAATAGCATATAAGGATGTATGTATATAAACAATTAGTCTTTAAACAAATAATAAACAAAGTCAAGACACTCTAAGGCATGACAAACACTTTGTATAAGTGTTATAAGTGCAAAGGAGTGCATCTAAGTGTTGTAGGGAAAGGCTAGTATGATTGGGGTTCAAGGAACACTCTTATAATGAGTTTACTCCCTAAGGATTAACACCCCTTGAGTTTACGGTCGTAAACTCTTGAGTTTACGGTCGTAAACTCCTAACCTTTTGACCATTTGTTGGTTTGAAGTCTTCTAAGCTATTCCAAGCATTCCTACTTCACGATTTAGCCTTAGGAAGTGTTGTGTGGCATCAAAACACTCCTAAATGGAGTTTACGGTCTAAGGACCATTTTTCCATAAGTTTACTACCTTAAACTCATGAGTTTACTACCTTAAACTCATGAGTTTACTACCTTAAACTCATGAGTTTACTACCTTAAACTCATAAGTTTGGTATTTGGCGGTTTTCAAGTCCTTAGCTCAAACTTGGCACTAGTCTAGGTTAGATATAGACATAAGGAACAACCGTGGGACATTTACACACTTTATGGGGTGTTTACTGTTTTGGGACATCCCCAAACCGTAAACACATAAAAATGGAAAGTTTTGGTGCTTTTTGTGTGATAAACTCTTCAAGGATGAATCTAGACAAGTCCCTAAGGCATTGTGAAGCATCTAGGCACCTTAACACACCATTTTGGCCCTATTCTTGGTGTTTACGGTTTTGGGACCACCCAAAACCGTGAACACCTTTAACTTGGTGTTCTTGGGACTTTTCCTTGGTATAAACATGTATAGCTAGCTTTAAATGACTCTAGGATAGAAGTACTTACATTGTGGAAGCTTGAAATGAACTTTAAGTCCAATAACACTAGTGTGTGTTCTTGGTGTTTTGGAAAAACTAGTCAAAACACACAAATGAATGGACTAAATGATGTACAATCACTAGATTAAGTGATATACTAACTTGAAAGGGTTAGAACACTTACTAGTTTGAAGATCTAGAACAAAATCAAGGATGATACTTGAAAGGATATTTTGGAGTATACTCTTTTGGTGTTTGGGGAGTAAACTCAATAATGAATAGTCTTGGGGAGTAAACTGATACATAGGTATGAGGTCACGGTTTTTGGGTGATTTTTCAACCCAAACCTAAAAGTTTGGTCGGGAATTTCTAAGACGCGAGGTGTTTGCGGTTTTTAAAATTCAAAACCCGAGACGGCACTTTCTTTCACCCTTTCGCTTAAAAATAATAAGAAAATAATCAAACGAACTTTATATTTCTTAAAAATAAGAAATAATGACATTGAATTATGATACGAAGTGGTTGACTTTTAGGGTTTGACCGAATGGAAATTTCAGGTTGTCACATCATCCCCCTGTTAAAGGGAATTTCGTCCCGAAATTAGAGTTTAGATAAGGAAGTAGGCATGAATGATCGAGTCGAGAGGACGAAACTTCCTAATCAATTGGTTCTAGCGCTCCTAAGTGAAATCAGGTCCTCGGTTGGTATCCCAACGAACCTTCATTAACGGGCGACTATGTTGCTTCGTCCGCTTGACCTCTATGCCTAGGGTCACTAGGGTCCTTATACGAAGATGAGGATCTCGATGAGTGGACTTACTAGAGTCCTGAAGGAAAGGTACGGTTTCAAGATCGAGATGCAAAGACTAAAATGTATGTTACTAAGTTCGCAGAGTAGGTCTATTTTGTGAGGTACATGACCGATTCTGGTCAGAATCTCGAAGGTCCTAACTATGTTGGATTTAGCTTTCCACGTGACATGAAGCGTATTAAGCCATTCTCAGAGTGAGTTTTTCCTACAAAACTTGGTCTCTCACTTGGAATTTCCAAGGTTTCTTTTTCTTATTTATCTTCCCAGTCAAGGGTAACCCCCTGCTAGGTCAATGTCGCAAAGGTTTCTCTGATTCGCGAGGAGTTCTGGATGAACTATGACAGTAGGTTTGCAAGACCTAGAATTTGGCAAATTCCTGTCGGCCTCTCTGGTGTCAAGAATTTCTCAACTGTTTTGATAATTTGAAAGAGTACTCAGGATTCCCACATCACTAACAGTGTTTCTTAGGAATCTGACTCTTAAATTTCAAAACTCGTGTTTAGAGAACTTCGAGAAAAGTATCTCCGAGGCTAATGTTTTCCGCGGGTTCCTTCTTATTGCGAGGGTAGATAAGTAAGTCGTTACATGGAGAATGACGAACTGATCCAAGTAAGAAAGACGGACTCTATTAATTAAACTCATGAATGCTTCAGGCTTATTGGTCCTATCTGAGGGATATCACTACGGACTCGAAGTGTCTGCATTGAGTTCAGAAGGTAGTCTTCGAGACATCCTTCGCTAACACTCGAAACTGCTGATATTCGGATCTCAGTCCATTTCTGAAAAGTAACTCGTTCCTTGCGTTTGCTCAACCGATTCATCTATGCAAGGCAGAGACAACGATTTCTAATGGAAAAATCTAGACGGAGCCCTTGATAGCCGAGGCGCATATAATGCATCCGTCAATCTCTGGAAGCATAAGACTGGAGCTGTCCAGGGTGAGAAGCCTAGTCTTCAAATTCTATTTCTGTGTGGTTTTCTATGTTGTCCGGACTGCTCTTGTATCTCCGTAGGTGTTTAGACTGTAGGGCGATCCGTTTACAGAAGTCGTAATGGGTTCTAAGTTTGTTCACATGACAATGCGATCACTCGTAGTCTTGGGCAGTTCTCCGTTCTGAAGTTCATATTAGAATTCATACATGGTTTCACAATCACAATCTCATGTATATGAGTCATATATAATTAAGATTGAAAAGGTAGTCGAATAACTGATTATTCTTTAAGCTCACATCCCATCGAGGAAAAAGAAGTTAAAGCGGAATCCTCAATTCTAAACCTATAGAACATTGATTATATATCGCCCTATGTATACATTCTTCAGCGACAAATCAACCGTATGGATCTTTGGATTGAACTTGACATATTGTACGAGTGGTACTTCGGGGATTTCTTCGGAAAGGAAAAGAACTATGAGGTACTCCATGCTTGCGTACTTCGGTGTTCTGATGTGACGATTTGCTGGAAAGGCGATTTCAAAGAAAAGAGATGCACGTATGAAGCTGGTTTTGGTGCAGATCAAATCGAATCTTGATGTATGATAATGTCGGAATCATACGGAAACTTAAAGACATTAGATTTGAACATAATATGTTTACAGACAACACACAACCGTGTAACCATGAACAGAGTTATAGTAATTTATATTTACAACAAGACTATTGCTGCGAATAAGGTATACTACAAAAGACAAGTATACGCAGCACGAGCATCCCTAAACAGACAGTACCTCGCAAAAGGTAAGACTCTAGTTGCACTATATTTGGATGGGTTATAAGTCTGTTACAACAACACGCCTATGTTACATTAACGTGGTTCCGGAGTAGGTTCTCCTGCAGCTGTGATCCTGAGAATCTTCCCATCTGCACCCGAGTTCTTCGCTATCGGGAAATCCTTCTTGAGGTGTCCAATTTCACCGCACTGGTGACATATATGGACATCACCAACATTGGTGGTGGAAGTGAAGTGTCGAGTGGGAGTCATGGGGACACAGTTGCTTTCGTTGATCTTCTCTTTTGGACAATTTTTGTAATAGTGCCCTGCCTCACCACAACTATTGCAAACTGGGCTTGCTCCAATGGTGGAGGTAGTTCTACAAAAACAAGCAATGTGCCCCATCTTGTTGCAATTATTGCATTGCCAGGCTCGGCAAATTCCCTCGTGGTGGTAGTTGCACCGGTTGCACTTCGGGAGTGTTCCTTTATATGGTCTGCTCGGTACGGGGATGGCAGAGGTTTCCACTTGTTGTTGTTGCATGGCAAGTTTTTGGGACTTCTTGCGTTCTTTCTGGGCTTGACGCCTTCGTTTCTTGTTGTCTGTCTTTCGGCTTTGCGAGCCTGTGACTGTTACTGTTTGGCGACTTCCTGGATGGATACCATGATTGGAAACCTCAATCCCATCCTCAACATTGATTGTGCTAATAGGGATATGGTGCGCAAGGACAGCGGTTACGACAGCCATCACGGCAGCTGTAACTGCGGTTTGGAAGGTAGTGGCGTCCATAGGAAAGGCGGAGGTTTCGTTGTTCGACTGATTGCTTCCGGATGACGACATGATTCTGTAACACGAAAGATAAGGATTTTGTGAGCGATTCTGGTTGACCCTAGGTGTACTTCGATTGTTCAAGTAAAGAGTAAGACTATGTTCTTCGAAAGGTTGACCTACATCCCTACGATGCAGTCCTAGTAATGGGTAGAAGTAAGTTCGTAGAATCGTCTCAAGACGGTTGTCGTTCAAGCCGAGGTATCGATGGTTGGTGAATAACATGATCCAACCACTAAAAGAGACATGGAAATGTCTCCAGAGTTAAATTACTATAGTCCAATGACTTGACTAAAGCATGTTTCAGATAGACTCCAAATGAAAAAATGATAAGAGTACTTGAATAAACAATGACACCGAAGTTAGCCGACTGTCAATATCTTTGATATTCATGACATAAAAGTTCGGGAGAATGTGTAACATCCCGAATTCCCAGATATCATTTATTATTGTATTTTTGGTGATTTGTGAGGAGACTCGGCGAGTTGGAGCCCAAACTCGCCGAGTATGATCGCGGTTATGGGTACGGGTTCGCGTCTGGACTCGGCGAGTCCAAAAGTGGACTCGGCAAGTCCACGTTGTTTAATGAAACCCTAATTCCCCTGGTTTGGAGCATATTTAAGGGCACTTACAGCCTCCCATTGCGGCTACCAGTCCCTTGAGAGAACCCTAAGAGAGCTAAATCGCTTTGAGAGAGAAGAAGTCACTTTTGGATCTTTGTATCCTTTGTTTAGCAAGAGGAGGGTGACAAGAGCAAGGAGGAGGTGAGATTCAAGCAGATGCAGAGTCCAGAGGCTTCATTTTGAGGTAATAGTTCGAACGTCTTTCAGTTTTAGGGTTAATCTTTAGAGTTAGGGTTTTCTAACCCCTTTGGAGAGTGATTATGCGAGGCAAATGGTCCCTCTTCGAGTTTGTGCCTTGGATCCAGACTCAAAGAGGTCCCGAGACCTTAACCCTTGGAGCTTTTTCGGTTAGTATGGAGTTATTGAACTTAGGTTGTCATTTTTGGGACCAAATCTCCGTTTGATTCCTTGTTGTGGTTATACAAGTATCAAATTTCGAACTTTACGTGACATTCATGCTTGGGAAGGCCAGATCTATGGTTTGGGGAAACAGATCTGACCTCAGGAGGTCAATAGAGTTTGTGCATGGCATGAACTCGCAGAGTTGTTCTTGTGACTCGGCGAGTAGGGTTTGGGTTTCACGTAAATTTTCCAGCGAGTAGACTCGCCGGGTTGGGGGATGACCCAGTGAGTCAGGGAGAGTCAAAGGGGGGCTGAGTCAAGCCGGAACTCGCCGAGTTGTTCTTGAGACTCGGCGAGTTGAGTCGTGGTGGCCCTGCGATTCATGTCAGGTGGAACTCGTCGAGTTAGGGAAGTACTCGACGTGTCAAGAGAGGATCTGAGGTAGTCAGTGAACACGTATAGACTCGCCGAGTCCCTCTAGTACACTCGCCGAGTCCAGTCAAAGTTGACCGTTGACCATTGACCAGAGTCGACCAGTGTCGACTTAATAGGGTTAGTCACCCTTAGTTGTGAAAGTGTTAATTAGAGATGTATTGTGATATAGGAGGACTATAGCTCGGGAGATCGAGCGCTAGTGATTTCAGGGATTTGCGAGTTATCGAGATACGCGAGGTGAGTCTTCTCACTATACTTTACGTTGAGTAGGTAATCAGAGTTAGGTGACACAGTATTTGTATGCTATATGTATGTTATGTGTTGTACTGCATTATTTTTATGTGATTTATGTTGTGCATGCTTATAGAGTTGGAACCGAAAGGTTCACAGAGTTAGAACCAGAGGGTTCACAGAGTAGGGTCCACGGACCCACAGAGTTATAGCCTTGAGTGGCTAATATGTGCTATGTGTGGTATTTTGGGGAACTCACTAAGCTTTGTGCTTAAAGTGTTTGGTGTTATTTGTTTCAGGTACTAGTGATGACCGTGGGAAGGCGCCGGCTTGATCAGTACACACACGTGATTTTTATGTTATGAGATCTTGGGATTTTTATCTGTCATGGATTGAGTTTCAAACACTGATATTTTTATAAATATTAAATGAATTATGTTTTTATAAAATGCGAAAAATTGTTTTGAAATTCACAGTGTTACAGAATGACCTTGCAAAAGGTCTTACATCATATCTAGAGAAGATAGTTCTTGACAGCTTAAAGACCTAACCAAAAGTACCTATAGTACAAGATAGTTTCATAGAAAATGTCACATCGGGCATAGACAAAAATCGATTATTTTCTAACAAGGAGAGAGTAAAGTAAGGCATCTACTACTGGCGACAGTCATCCCTCTAGTGAACTCTCAGTTCAGCCAATTGACGTTCCACATCAAGTAGGTGTCTTTCGTACACCCTCTGGCGTACTCAGAGCTCTATGACTTCGGATCGTGATTCAGCCAGTGCTTGAAGCAGGGTTTCATGGTTTCTCTCAGATCTCTCACGAGCATCTTCTAGACGAATGCTGCGGAGGGTATGCATTCTCACATTGGCGACAACTTCAGTGATCTGATGTAGGGCTGTCCTGCCTTGAATCTCATTTTGGGCCACTCTGCGGACCAAGATTGGCAATACTCTGTCTGCTGAGCCCCCATTGCTCAAGTCGTAAAGGCTTCGGTCGCCATTAAATGGCATGGGCTGATCTTGTCCTTGGCTCCATGTTTCCAAGCATTCCACCCATGGAGGCATCGGGCCATGGAAAGCCGGACGAGGGTTAGGAATTGGAAATGGAGCTGCCTGGGGTAGGTTCTCAACCTCTGGTCCGGACTTAGCATCGTCCGAAAGGTTTTCATCATGGTTATCATTCAAAGGGATAGGATGATCATTCTCTGGTTCTTCTTCAAACCATCCAATAATGACCGCATTCGGAAGGTACTGGTTGTCGTGGGGATGGAGTCCAGCCATGTTATCTACGCGCGAATTGGGGTAAGAAAATAATTATTAGACGAACTATCTAGATAATTATTTAGAAAATCATTATTAGTTACATCGCTATTTGAAAAGTGCATACCAGATATATGTAATCGAAACAGGATAGGCCTTCAAATAAGTGACCTTAACTCCATATTCACACAGAATAGGGGTAAAGTAAAATTTTCACAGATTCTATGTCTATAACATCCTAATTACATATAGCCTTAGTTTATCCACTTAGAAACTATCAACTTAGTAATGAAGATCCCGTTTTAGTTCTCAAGTATAAAGCACTTATAGTAACACCAAATACTCCTATAGTATTTTAAGTTTAATATTATGTTCTACTGTTCTCATTGTGGTAGGGTTGGTAAGATTTTAGACTTGTTGAAACCACACAACTACACTTAGGCACATGCTAGTCAACCCTCGGATAATATAGTTGATCAAGCTATATCTTCCCAGTTTTGACTGTATGTCTCTAAGTCCACCTGTGTTGCCCAACAATCATAATTCTTTTATACTATCCTAGTGACACTGATTATAGTATGAATGCAGCACGTATACTTTATTAATTATTTTATTATTTAAAGTATAAAATCTTGGTCAGAGTATTTTAATCCCAATGTATTTATAGTTAGTATATCTTTTATGGGTTGATATACTTAATTCGCTATAAACAATGCTCTGATACCAATCTGTCACACACCAAAACCATGAACGGCGGAAACGTTCTGGGGCGGAGGACGTCCTGTACAATATCACAACAATGAAAAGTAGTAAACAACCAACAACATCATCCATTGCATTAAAAATATAATTTTAATACAAGTGCGTTCTGTCAAATTATAATAGACACTAAAGAATAAATCAAAATGAAAGATGCGTCTTGAACGAGCACCATCTTCCCTGAACCTTGCATCGGTACCTGTCTATTGTTGAACTGAGGATACAAGTTATTTTGAAAGAGAGTATCAGCTTTAAAGCTGGTGAGATCATAAGTATTTTAGTGTGTTAATTTGTACGTAAGTATTTGTATGTATATGAACTGTAGTATTAAAAATGTAAATGAATTGTAAGTATAAAAATGTATATGAATTGTAAGTATGAACATGTTTGTAATACAACTGTAAACGTTTGAAAAACCCTAGAAATCCCTATGATTCCTACTACTATCAAAGGGAGTCTTCTACCAAGACCTAACTGTTCTGAATGTAGTCTTCTACCAAGACCTAACTGCTGTGAATGTAGTCTTCTACCAAGACCTAACTGCTCTGAATGTAGTCTTCTACCAAAACCTAAATGCTCTGAATGTAGTCTTCTACCAAGACCTAACTGCTCTGAATGTAGCCTTCTACCAAGGCATGTAGTGTTTGTGTGTGTGTCCCTTGTAAGAGTATGTATTTTCCCATGTCTGACATAGTTAACCAAAATTATAGTTTCTACATTACCATGCATCGTGTGAATGTTCACGAAGTGAATGTAATGGGAAAATGAAATAGCACTATGGTGTATTGTCGAACTGTCACCGTACCAATTACCTTAAGTCTAGGGTAATCTTGTAAGTACTGGAGCATTTGTAATAAATAACTACATCGGTACTCAATTGCCTTATTTGAGGGATAAGGTATAAGGTGATGGCTAGATCCCAGGCTAAACGCCCCCCTGTCAAATGGATTTTGGGACCTACACACGACCCCTACATGTATGCAAGCCGTGAACATCCACATTACTATGATCACATATTCCCGATATATATATCACAACTGCGTTGTGATTCATCGGTGTAGTTAGATCCTGAACTTGTTCCACGCTATAGCACCTAGTGACGTCTGTCCTATGTATATGTAAGCGGACTTATGTAAGTGATCATGTAGTTGTACTCATATAAACATATCTATGTAATATTATAGTAATTGGATTCATGTAAGTGCGATCATATAAACATATCTATGTAATATTATAGTAATGTACTGTAATGTTCTACGTGTGCTAGCTGTAATGTGTGTTCTCTTTCTATGTAGCAAGTATTGACTCATGAATGAACTGACTCAATGTCTGATATTGTGTTCTAGTAATAGTTCTAGTATCTTCCTAAACTACCCATATGGTAGTTTACTAGTAATCTAACTATTACGTATGGACAAGGATGTATACGCTTGCTACCCAAGGGCATTGGATGAACTGGAAGGGCCTTTATGACTATATATGTACACATGATATATAACTAATATTTAAACAACCTTCGAACGGGCACCCGATCTCCCACCAAACTACATCCAAATCGAGGAAAAGGAAATAGGGTGGATAGCTTTCCTAAGTCCTTCCAACATTTCTTATATAACTATACATATATAGGCATGCAATTTATAATATAAAAACATAAAATAAGTTTTGTAAAACCTTTGAACATAATTATTATTTAAGAAAAGATTGACTTGATGTCAATCTATAAAATAGTTTGAAGGCATGGGTTTGATAAAACAGTTTAAGTATAAAGAAACATTTGTTTGAAACACAATTATAAATGAGTTCGAAATGAGATACTCAGAGTAAAATGTACAACTTAATATGGAGTTTTAATCATATAATATGTTTATGAAAGACATTTGAAGGAAACTGTTTGGTAAAACGGCTAATGAGTAGTAAATCATTTGCATGTTGTTTATTGATCACATGTGATTGATATAACAACTAGCATGATTCTACTTGTATCCCCCCCCCCCTTAAAACATTTAAAAACATTTAAAACATTGATTAAGGGGTATGAACTTGTTGGATAAGGTGTCTAAGTCCATAACTTATTTGGTATATACTTGACCCGACCCGGCATGGTCCATTTGGGTTGCACTTCATCCAAACTATTTATGGATAATTTTATGAGAGTTATACACATATGTTTATTAATATATTGTAAGTTATGATATACTAATATGAAGTTATTTAATTAGTCTTAGTCTTAAATTAATTATGAATTAATTTAGAGATTAAAAGGAAGACTAATTAGATTGTGGGCTATTGGTTTTATATAGTGTGGGCTAACACTCATTTGTTAACGGGTTAGGCTTATATGGAAGTCCATGGATGATCCATGGAGCTTTTAACCCATGGATCCTTGGAAAAAGGAAAGGTCATGGGTTATTAGGGTTTCACCCTAATCATGTACACTATATAAGCATGCTTATATTGCAGGAAATGGCCACTAGTGTGACTAGTGTAACTAGAAAGTATGTGTGTTTGTGTGTGACCGATTTTATAAGTGTGTATACACTCTCTCAAAGTTTTCCAAGAGTTTGTGGTGATTTGTGATTCCATTTGAGGCATTCACACTATTGGTACTTGGCCCTCAAACTCCTTAGGAATCAAACTCATCATCAAAAGGTATGTAATCTCATCTAATTCTTTTATGTTTAAAAGTACCCCATGCCATGTTAGATAGGTTATGAACCTTGGAAAAATTATTATTTTGCATGTATTTAGACAAACATAGATCCAAGGTTTACTAGGGTTGCATGCACACTTAGGAAGTGTTAGATTGCTCAAAACCCAACAGTGGTATCAGAGCCTACGCTTGCTTGTTTGATACTTGATGCAATATAGTGAAAAAAGTTGAAATTGTTGCTGTCTGGCTGATGGACTCGCCGAGTACAAGGCAAAATTCATCCTACTCGCCGAGTAGGTTCGTGCACTCGGCGAGTAGAATGATCAGAATGCAGAATTTCGACTATTGCTGCTGGAAATGGACTAGAAACATTACCCTAAACTGTTTTGGTGTTTTAAAACTTGTTTTAGTTGGTGTAATGGTTGTTCTAATCCATTTATAATAGCATATATCAAAATTCCATGATTTTATGTGTTCATATAATTCTTGAAATTTTGATGATCATGTTCATGTTCTTATGAATTTAGAAGATGATAGGAATTATTTGCTGAATTGTTTAGAATTAATTCTTGATCATTTATGTGTTTTAATGGAGTCCATAATTTTTCCTCAAGTTATGGATATCCAAAGGTCACTTTTCTTTAACACACACATTTAAACACATAAGTTACATGAAAATGAAGAGTCTTCATTTTAATGAACCTTTAATTCATAAGTTATGAAATGAAAGTTTTGGATAGTTACAAAACTTGCCCTCAAGTTTTGGAATTTGTAAAGTTTCACACACTTTAATAAACTTTAATTCCAACCCTTAGAGTTTTAATAGTTAAAATTCAACCCTTATACTATTTATAACATTAATGGTTAATTATTATATATATGTATAAGAATAAGTCGTTTTACCGTTAGTAGGCCTCATTCACGAAGCCGGTCTATAAGGTGGGTATAAGGTTGTTGCCTATAAAATGGCGACTTAATGGGTGTCCACTCTCACCCACCGCTTGCTTGACTGGTGGAGGGTCGTTAGCCGAACGGGTAGGACAATGACTTTAAATTCTCATTAAAAGTATAATGATTATTATAAAGTAACTAAATATTTTTTTTATTTAATTCCCAATCTTAGTTACTTTAGGAAAAATGTGAATTTGGTGCTATCCCATGGAGTTCACACTTTGTACCTTACCAAGTCGTTGGTGGAGCGTGTGTGGTTAACCGGCACACTAACTTGGACTAGTAAGGATCACGAAGGGTGACTTAATGTTTGTCATAGATCAATGGAGCGTGTGTGGTTAACCGGCACATTGATTAGGTGATAATATTAAGGGTACCAAGTGAATTGGTATGGTTATTCACACCTTGTTTTGTGATCCTCGGCATCCCAGTCACAAAATTTGAGAGGGCACACTCGAGATTGAAACATGCCATTGAAAAGTTCAATGAATCTCAAAGATCTAGGAATTTCAAATCCAATTAAAACCTAATAAATTATTTCGTTTTTCATGGTGGAAATTGGTGAATCGTCATTCGCCTACCTTCAAATATTTTATAGCTTGGATTACGGCATCCCTCTTCCAAATTATAAAATATTGTGTTGGTTCCTAGCCTTAATATTTCATATTGGGTGTTATATTAAGGACTTTGAATCAACTAACTTGATTTTCTCCCATTATAAATGTCTGGTTCAGACAACTATGATCTTCCCAAATTTCTTAAAGATGGTGTCCCTCAACATCATGCTTCACTTCCTCCACCTCCTCCAATTATTCTCCCTCACCCACAAGTCCTTGAAAAGTTTAAAGTCACTCAATCCCTATTGGCAAGCATAGTTTATGTGTACTTACATTTTGGAGATAAAGTCACATATTGACAAGCTGGGTAAGTTGGGTGTGAAAGTCTCGTGAAAGTTGGATGTTCAATCACTTTCTTAGAAACATAGTGAGTCTCTTTGGGACTACTATGAGACAGACTATGACATGACCCTTAATGATGTTATCTATTTGCTTGGTGTTGTGGAATCAGCAATGATTTGGAACACCAGTAAAGCAAATTTGATTAAAAGAACAACTTCCCAAGTCTACATGGACATTGGCAATGGTAGCATTGGATATCTAGAAAAGGATTTCTCTTCCCAATGGAAAGGAATCGGCTATAGTCAACTCGGTTGACCAAATAGTAAAGAGAAAGGAAAATTCTGAGATAGTGTCATGTGCCATTACCAAAGGGTCCATGTGTTTTGTTGCCAAAGGAAGGGGCATTGGTTGCGAAGCTACCCTATTCACCTGAAAGGTCATAAGGTTGATCAAGTCAAGAGGTTTGACTCTACTTCAGGTAAAGTCCACTGTCTAACTCTATTAAGTTCCTATTTGGAGATTCTTATTACATAATGTGAGTGGGTCACATGCTGATGTTTTTAAGAATCAGAGAAAATATGGGAAGCTTAAAGTAAGTATATGTTGATTCTGATTGCGAAGGTAGGTTTCGATCGCATGGTTCGGCAATCAGAATTTTGAGTTGTTGCTTAAGAGTTATAATATATTGCTTATGAATAGATAACAACAAGGTTTTCATGTGGATTGTAAGGATAAGTTTTCCGCAAAGTTTTAAAATGAAAGAAAAAAAAGGGTTTTAATTTTACTTATTTTCAAAATATCCTTACAATGGCATCTGTGGAAAATTGTTGCTTATATGTTTCCAGTAATAGCAATATTGGAAAGTGGATTTGATTCTTTCATTTATGGTAGTGTCTGAATTTACCAAATGAAGATAGTTTTTCATCACCCAAGTTTCAATTGGATAGAAACTCAGAATCATACAAGTTGTATTATATGATGAATGAGAATTTTCATCTTTAAAAATTAAGACTAATTCTTTGATCACATGTATATGTGAGTCAATTGAAGGACTAAGGAATTAGGTACACTGGGTGTGCGCTGGTCAAGGTCCACCACAAAGATTGATTTGTCATGATTTACTAAAGATTAGTAAATATGATTATACTTATGAGGTTAAGTATAATTCTGTAACATTGGAGAGGTTACAATGTATGACAAAACAAATGAGAAGAATCAAATTAGGCAGAAAGATAAAAGTTTCTCAAATCTGAAAGGATGGGAGAGTACTTTAGTATCGTATTTCATGATCATCTTAATGATTATGAAACCATATCACAAATTCATACTCTAAGGACGTCTTAGTGCATTGTTATGGCTAAGAAGAGAGGTCATGAATTGTTGGATTGGTTAAAATCAAGAAGATGAGTCATACTTCGTTCCAAAACAATTCTTAGAGTCATACTCCAAGATTGTAACTTTGAGTGACATAAAGGAAGATTTATTAACACTAGTCAAATGTAAGAGTAAATTGTTTTCCACTCTTGTACATTTGAGATTGGAAAGTTGTGATGTCTTGGATGAGACAAAGACCAACTAAGACCAATTGTGTGAAGTGTTAGTCTTGATAAGAATCCGCACTGTCCCTTGAATATTTGTTTTGTCAAGGAATGGTTCTTGACTGGGGAAACTTATATGTCAAGGGGACAGTGGGAGCCTTAAAGATCCTGAAAGAGTTTCAAGATTTAATCAAGAGTAAAACCTGTAATTTATCACTAGCACACAACTTAAGGTTTACAACCTATTGTGTTGACATAATTCTTATTTCTGTACCTACTTCAAATAAGTTGAATTTGCATGTGAGTTATCAGAGTTCAACTTGGAAGCATTGGTGGGCCTTGTGCTACCAAGGTGACAAGAAACTAAGATTGAACAAGTTTAATCCATGTAAGGCTAAATTTGTCACTAACCTTATCTTGTGATTATGGTTTTGACAAATTCACATGGATAGGAATTCATACACTATAAAATCTAAGTGTCATAAGGTTTCTCTCCGATTCATGAAAATGATGGTGAGGAAACGCTTTCACTAAGTATATTTTACGTAGATATCAATTGTGTTATTTGCATTTTCAAAAGTCGTTAGTGGAGCGCGTGTGGTTCACCGACACACTAACATGGACTTGCGAGAAATGGTAACGGTCTAAACATATAAGACTATGATTACGGTATCTCTTTTCATAGTTCTGAAAATTGTTTAGACACACATGTGAGCTATCTAAAAAAGGGTGTATGAATCTAAATTTCAGAAGTCCAACAGATTTCTGGAAATATGTCAGAGCTAGTGGGAGCATAAGTGTTATGGTAATAATCATCATGTTAGTGGGAGCATGATTATTACGTTTAGTTTTGCAAGTTAGCAATGTTAATTATAGAAAACAAAGTTTCAATTCGTGAAGTTGCAGGGGTTGAAAAGTTGTTTTGCTATAATTAAGGGAGAGGAAATTATACTTTGTTTCAATTCTAAAGCTTAGATTGAGATTTTAATCATCTTTAGTCAAGAATATATATATGAATTTTATGTTGGAATGGTTCAACTTGAAGAAATTCTATATATATTGCGTTTTCAAAATTTGATTATGATTACGGCATCCCTCTTCATAGTTAAATTTTGAAAATATGGCAAATAAAAAATATTGTAGCAAAAGACTTGTCTAGTATCATGTCTTTATGTCAAACATCATGAATCATGTCCCATATGCTTCGGATATAGGATCGATTGCATGTGCTATAATATTCATCTTTTCTAAATTTTCCAAATGCTTAAGGCATTGAGAAGGGAAAAGTCTAGAACTGGATATGACTAAAGTGATTAAGCAATTATCGAGGACAATCTGAGGTTCGCCAAAGATTGGTTGCTCAGGAAAAGTTGGAAGTATGATGTAAGTTGTCGGAAAGGACCGTATTGACATGTTCTGAAAAGAAGTAACTCTTGTTCGGAAGTGATAGTCAAAATGGGACTATGGAAATGTCTCCATAGGTGGAAGTTATTCAATCTATGTAAGATTAGAAAACCTTAATGCAAGAAGGATGTTCAAAGCAATGTACTTTGAATATGAGACTTCCATTCCGTAGAAGTTGACCTTCTTTGGAATACTCTGTAATGACTGGTGACAAGGTTTTGGTGGCTTTGTGCATAATCATTACAAGAGGAACATTGCATAAAAGTTTAAATTCTAACAGATTTTTTGGTAAATGATAGGAATCGGGGATTCTCACATTTACAATAAGGATTTGGGATTGTGAAATGAGTATCAATGGAATCATGTTCAATTGATCTACATGAAAATGTAAGGATCATAGACAAACATAGTGTGCATACTTGGAGTATGACATAACTATTGTTTAGAAAAACAAAGTGTACATGCTAAGAGCATGGGACGACTGTTGTTTTTTTTCAAGTCTTAAGTTGATTGTTTGAAACATTATACAATGAATAATGTGTAATCAATATGGTGATAAATAAAAGGTGTTTCTATTTATATTCAAAAGGGTTCTGAGACCATATTGGATTCGATTATTATTGTGTTTCACTTTGCATGTTTTGACTTCCAAAATAGCTAGGTTATTCTTTCCGAATGACTAAGTTATTTAAACACTCCACAGTCGTTCATATGTTGGAAGTAGGTATGAATCAAGACTGTCATGAATCGAGTTTGTAGATGGCTAAATGGGTTTAGTCATAGCAATGGTTGCTACAACATTCAGGAGTGCTCATAAGTTATGAGTATTGGAATAAACCCACGATCGCTTGTATCACTTCATGGAATTTATCTCGAGTGATCGTGAGACGGTAATATCATATAAATCTTCAAACCTAGAGATATGAGTTGTTACCTATGAGTTGGTTGTGCATTGATTGCACGTAAACGCATCAGTAACTTGATGTTATAAAATGTGCCTTTGTGTACAATTCAACAAGTAGTAGAACAAGCATATGAGTCGAAGTTTATCTGTTCCTTCTAGAAATAGAAGCGATATCTGGGCCCCTCGATGATTTTGTTGTGACCTATGTACCGGCCGGTCAGAACTAAATTTATGTGTTCGATTAGGTTCTTTGTCAAACAAATCGAAAATCGGGAAACAAACTGCTGGACAATAAGTACGACGTTGTTCCATGTATTTGTCCGGCTGATATCATGAGAACAGTGGAGTTTATGATCACTTATCTAAAATGGCGCTTCATAGTTCAACAGAGTTTTCGAGAGCTACGATTGCTCGTTGGTTCCTGAAGTAACAAACGCAAATATAGTTATTAGACTTATCCAAGTGGGAGTCTGTTGGATAAGGTGTCTAAGTCCATAACTTATTTGGTATATACTTGACCCGACCCGGCAAGGTCCATTTGGGTTGCATTTCATCCAAACTATTTATGGATAATTTTATGAGAGTTATACACTTATGTTTATTAATATATTGTAAGTTATGATATATAAATATGATATACGCATATGGAAGTCCATGGATGATCCATGGAGCTTTTAACCCATGGATCCTTGGAAAAAGGAAAGGTCATGGGTTATTAGGGTTTCACCCTAATCATGTACACTATATAAGCATGCTTATGTTGCATGAAATGGCCACTAGTGTGACTAGTGTAACTAGAAAGTATGTGTGTTTGTGTGTGACCGATTTTATAAGTGTGTATACACTCTCTCAAAGTTTTCCAAGAGTTTGTGGTGATTTTTGATTCCATTTGAGGCATTCACACTATTGGTGCTTGGCCCTCAAACTCCTTAGGAATCAAACTCATCATCAAAAGGTATGTAATCTCATCTAATTCTTTTATGTTTAAAAGTACCCCATGCCATGTTAGATAGGTTATGAACCTTGGAAAAAATATTATTTTGCATGTATTTAGACAAACATAGATCCAAGGTTTATTAGGGTTGCATGCACACTTAGGAAGTGTTAGATTTCTCAAAACCCAACAGAACTCACTTGTAGTAAGTGGATCGGAAGGAAGTGTCGGATAAGTACTTGGTGTCATGTGAAGACTTAGACACGCACAAGGATCCTAATAACATATAAGGATATATGTATATAAACAATTAGTCTTTAAACAACTAATAAACAAAGTCAAGACACTCTAAGGCATGACAAACACTTTGTATAAGTGTTATAAGTGCTAAGGAGTGCATCTAAGTGTTGTAGGGAAAGGCTAGGATGATTGGGGTTCAAGGAACACTTTTAAAAATGAGTTTACTCCCTAAGGTTCAACACCCCTTGAGTTTACGGTCGTAAACTCTTGAGTTTAAGGTCATAAACTCCTAACCTATTGACAATTTGTTGGTTTGAAGTCTTCTAAGCTATTCCAAGCATTCCAACTTCATGATTTAGCCTTAGGAAGTGTTGTGTGGCATCAAAACACTCCTAAATGGAGTTTACGCTCTAAGGACCATTTTTTCATGAGTTTACTACCTTAAACTCATCAGTTTACTACCTTAAACTCGTGAGTTTACTACCTTAAACTCATAAGTTAGGTATTTGGCGGTTTTCAAGTTCTTAGCTCAAACTTGGCACTAGTCTAGGCTAGATTTAGACATAACGAACAACTGTGGGACATTTATGGGACATTTACACACTTTTTGGGGTGTTTACGGTTTTGGAACTTCCCCAAACCGTAAACACATAAAAATGGAAAGTTTTGGTGCTTTTTGTGTGATAAACTCTTCAAGGATGAATCTAGACAAGTCCCTAAGGCATTGTGAAGCATCTAGGCACCTTAACACACCATTTTGGCCCTATTCTTGGTGTTTACGGTTTTGGGACCTCCCAAAACCATGAACACCTTTAACTTGGTGTTCTTGGGACTTTTCCTTGGTATAAACATGTATATCTAGCTTTAGATGACTCTAGGATAGAAGTACTTACATTGTGGAAGCTTGAAATGAACTTTAAGTCCAAGAACACTAGTATGTGTTCTTGGTGTTTTAGAAAAAATAGTCAAAACACATAAATGAATGGATTAAAAGATGTACAATCACTAGATTAAGTGATATACTAACTTGAAAGGGTTAGAACACTTACTAGTTTGAAGATCTAGAACAAAATCAAGGATGATACTTGAAAGGATATTTTGGAGTTTACTCTTTTGGTGTTTGCGGAGTAAACTCAATAATGAATAGTCTTGGGGATTAAAATCATACATAGGTATGACTTCACGGTTTTTGGGTGATTTTTCAACCCAAACCTAAAAGTTTGGTCGGGAATTTCTAAGACGCGAGGTGTTTGCGGTTTTTAAAATTCAAAACCTGAGACGACACTTTCTTTCACCCTTTCGCTTAAAAATAATAATAAAATAATCAAACGAACTTTATATTTCTTAAAAATAAGAAATAATGACATTGACTTATGATACGAAGTGGTTGGCTTTTAGGGTTTGACCGAATGGAAATTTCGGGTTGTGAGAATCTTCAAATTTCTTCGCAGCATCAAGATGAACATATGAATCTTCAATAAATGGCTGCATCTTGAGCAGTTGGGATTTTTGCAGAATTTGACATTGAACGCACATTGGGTGAGGAGGCTTCTTGTAGAGATTCTTGAAAGATAGCGCTTTCAGCTTGAGAATCTTCAGAGAGAACAACGGAGAGAAATAATCTTCTAGATCACTTCTGCAGGTTCATAGATAGCAGCAAATTGATTGAGGAGGCTTCAATGCAATCTGTCACATAATCTTCAAGTACAGCTTCACCATGCTTCTGGGGTTGAAAGATTGAATGTCGAAATATTTATCTTCATTTCTTGCTCATTCGAATGCGAATTCTTCGATGCTCACGGAAGAAGCCTTGGCTCAAAAGATCTTCAATACAGTCTCCACGAGTCTCATCTACGCATGAAATCACTTTTCAAGACAAAACAAAACTAAATGAAAAATTAGCACACAAAAAAATATTTTTTGGATTTTTGATATTTTCTGGAAAAATAAAAACAGAATCAAAAATATTTTTGGATTTTCTAAATAAGAAATAACACTATTTTTGGATTTTTAATTTTCTAATTTTCCTTTGATTTTTGAATTATTTTTAATTCTTCCCCTAAAATTTGTGCATAGAGGAAAACTATGAAGAAATTTAACAAAAATAAAATGATATCCAACTTTAAGAATGATTTGGGATCAAAGTTTTTAGACAACCTTTATCCGCTTGTCGGTACCTTCTATCTTCACGTCTTTGTCTGGTCGATCGCCGGTATTGTTTGTTGGAATAGTGTCTAAGGCTGCAACTATATTAGACAAGTATTTGACCCGGTTGTGCATGGTCCTTTTGGGTTGCCTTCACCATAGAAACTTGACAGGTTGATTTATTATGAGAGAAGAAATATTATTAATATATTATGAGAATAATATAAGGAATAATAATATTATTATTTGATTAATATAAGTCATAAATTAATTAGGAATTAATTTGGTGACTTAAAGAGTTTAATTGAGTAAAGGGGCATAAACTGTCAATTGTGTGATAGTTGTACTTTGGGCTATAATCCCTTATGGATAAGGGGTGGATGATTTCTAGGGCTTAGGATAGGCTTAGAATTCGTCCAAGAGCTTATCAATTAGGGCATTGGATTGCTTAGGGCCTAAGTTATCCAATTAGGGTTTAAGGGTGGAACCCTAGGAGCCTCACTAGTATAAATAGACCCTAGGGGTCAAGGGAAATCGGCACCTATGCTTTAGAAGAAAACATGGCTGATTTTGATCCCTTCTCCTCTATCGTAAATCATCCTCTTGCAAGTTGGTGTTTGTAAGCCATTAGAGGAGTGACAATTGTGACTTTAAAGCTCCAAGGACAAGAAGATCAAGCAAGTGATTCAAGGTAAACTTCTAATTCTTATTTCTTATTGTTATTATACTCTATTAGCCATTAGAAGTCTTGTATTCAATGCATTTTCAATTAGAGAAACCTAGATCCAAGCATTTGGGTTTGCATGTGCACATAGGAATGTTCATATGGCTAAAACCCATCAGTGGTATCAGAGACTAGATTGGTTTCTATTGAATTGATGCATTGGTTGCTTGTTTGATGCCTTCAAAATTCGAATTTTGTGTTTTTGTCTAATGGACTCGGTGAGTCCCATTGTGGACTTGGCGAGTAGGCTCGACTCGGCGAGTCCAAGCCTCAGAAAGAGCTAATTTCGGGATTTCTTGCTGTTTATCTTTGAGACACTTGCCTTAATCATATTAGATCAATATAAATCCGATTTTATGATGTATATGAGTATATTCTTGATCTTATTGAAGATATTTATCAATTAATAAAATATTTATTTCCTTATGTGATAATTGATTAATTATTTTAATTAAATTGGTAAATTGTTTTGCAAGAAATTATTAAATAAATCAAATATGGATAATTATGTGATTAAATGTTAATTTATATTATTTGTTATTTGATCCCCTATGTTTTGAAAAGTTTAAAACTTGCCCTCAAGTTTTGAAATTTATGTTTTGTGATTAAAAGTTTAATTTAGACAATTTAAATTTCAAACCCTAGAATTTTACAAGTTTAAAATTCAACCCTATGCTAATATAATTTTACAAGATTAATATATATATATATATATATATATATATATATATATATATATATATATACATATATGTATGTATAATTAAAATGCTAGCCTTACCGTTAGTAGGCCTCATTCACGAAGCCGGTCTATAAGATGGGTGTAAGGTTGCTGCCTATAAAATGGCGCTTAATGGGTGTACACTCACACCCACCGCTTGCTTGATCGGTGGAGGGTCGTTAGCCCAACGGGTAGGATAGGGCAACCTCATCTCTTCATTAAAAGTATAATCTGAAATACAAATTAACTACATGTTTTTCAAAAAAATTCCCAATCCTAGTTACTTTAGGAAAAGTGAATTGATGCAATCCCATGAAATTACACTTTGCACCCTTGCTAAGAAGTTAGTGGAGCGTGTGTGGTTTACCGGCACACTAATTGGTTCTAAGCAAAGGTGGCAAAGGGTGATTCATTGTTTATCATAGTTCGATGGAGCGTGTGTGGTTTACCGGCACATCAAATAGGTGATTGTTACAATGAAGGCATCATGTGAATTTGCATGGTAATTCACACCAACTTTGTGATCCTCGGTATCCCAGTCACAAACGAGAGGGGCATATCGAGATTTAAACATGCCATTGAAAAGTTTCAATGAATCTCATCTAAACCTAGGAATTCTCAATACATTTAGAACTTAAAGTTATGTTTTCATGGTGGAGAATTAGTGAATTGTCATTCACTTACCTTCAAATTGTTTGCATGTTAGATTACGGCATCCCTTTTCTAATATGTAAATATTGTTGTTGGATCCTAGCCCTAATTTTTCTTATTGGGTGATTATCAGGGATTCAATTTCTAATCTATCTTTGTCCTTTCTATTTGTATATGTCGAACGCGAACAACGCTGCTGCGAGTTCCTTCACATTGATGAGCCTTTGCCAAAAGGTGACTTTCGATGGAACGAACTTTAGCGAATGGATAAGATACATTCGCACAATTGGTCGCTACGAGAACAAGGAGTATGTCCTCGATGAGAAGCTCGAGAAGATCAACCCAGAAATCGATACTCCGGCTGAAATGACTGCTTTTGAGACTCATGAACATGATGCAACGAAGGTTCATTGCATCATGATAGCCACAATGAATGCCGAATTCCAAAAGTCCTATGAGGACATGTATCCGTACGAAAATGCACCTAGACTTGTTGGCGAGATACCACCAAAACGTGAGGCAGGAACGTTACGAGATTTTCACTAACATGATCTCCGCTAAAATGGGTCATGGAGAATCTCTAACCGTGCACCTGCAAAAGATGCAAAGGTATGTCGATCGTCTTCGCAAGTTGAATGTTGACTTTGGGGAAGACTTGGCGATCGACATGGTGCTTCACTCTTTGCCTCCGTGTTACAATCAATTTAGGATGACCTACCACATGAACAAAGAAGAAGTCACCCTAAGTAAGATCCAAGGTCTCCTTAGGGTTGCTAAAAGTAGCGTCAAGGAAAAGTCTGTTGCACTCACTCCCAATCCACCCGCTGCTCCTGTTTTGGCCATTGGGCAAGGGAGAGGAAAGAAGAGGAAGGCTCCATCTAAGAGCCACCGCAACGGAAAGTCCTGAGATGGTTCCTCTTATAGTGGGACCAAAGTCGACCCCGCTAAGCCTAACCCAAACCCAAAGGAGGCAGAGTGCCACCACTGCCACAAAATAGGGCATTGGAAGAGAAGCTGCCCAGACTACCTGCAAGCCATCAGGGAAGGAAAGATCAAGCCGTCTTTCATAGGTATATACATAATTAAATCTAATGATTCGTCTCATGCTATTTCTTGGGTCCTTGATACCGGTTGTGGTTACCACATTTGTTCTGAATTGCAGGGACTAAGAGGAAATAGGGATGTGGAGCATGGAAGAATAAATCTAATCATGGGGAATAGAAGATCGTCGCCTGTGACTAAGATTGGACTGTATTCTTTAGTGCTTAGGAATGGTTTGTGTTTAGATTTGAAAAATTGTTGCTATTCCCCAGAAATGGCAAGAAACATCATTTCATTTCATGGTTTGTTTAGACAAGGATTTAGATTTTCTATTAATAATGAGAATGGTTCTATTTGTGCTTATCTAAATGGTGTCTTATATTTTGAAGTAATACCGTGTAATGGAATTTATGAAACTGTTATGACTGTTGATAACTTAGGAAATGATATTTTACGCATGGATTCTTCCAATAGTATGGATAGAGCATCCTTGTCGCATTGTCGTCTTCGACATGTCAACAGGAAGCACATAGCCCAACTCCAAAAGCATGGAGTGTTGGAGTCATTCGACCTTAGGGAAGATGACACATGCGAGTCTTGTTTACTTGGAAAGATGACCAAGTCACCCTTCACTAGTACATGTGAAAGGGGTGAGGGTCTATCGGACCTCATACATACCGATGTATGTGGATCGTTTAGATCGACCACAAAGGATGGGAACTGCTTCTATGTGACTTTTACCGATGACTATAGTAGATATGGGTATATCTACTTAATCAAGCAAAAGTCAGAAACGTTTGAAAAGTTCAAAGAGTTCAAGAATGAAGTGAAGAATCAATTGGGCATGAAAATCAAGATGCTTTGATCCGATCCAGGAGGAGAGTACCTAAGTCTAGAATTCCACGACTATCTCAAGGAGTGTGGAAAATTTTCACAATTGACGCCACCTAGGACACCGCAGTTGAATGGTGTGGCAGAAAGGCGTAATCGAACATTTTTAGACATGGTTCGCTCTATGATGAGTCGTGCTTCACTACCTATCTCATTCTGGGGGTATGCCTTAGAGACTGCCGCCCATATCCTTAACCGAGTCCCTACTAAGAAGGTTGTCAAAACACCTCACGAGATGTGGATAGGGAAAGCTCCCTCGTTAGTACATATCAAGGTTTGGGGATGCGAGGATTTCGTATGATGAGATACTCACGACAAGCTCGAACCTCGTAGTGAGCAATGTATTTTCATCGGCTACCCGCAAAAATCCTTTGGATATCTCTTCTATAGACCGAAGGACAATGTTGTCTTTGTTGCGAGGAGAGGAGTTTTCCGAGAGCGAGAAATCATTAGCCAAGGAGACAGTGGGAGGCAAGTCGAGCTTGAAGAGATTCAAGAGTCGATAGATGAAGGAACCTCTACCGCTGGTACTCAACCCGAGGAGGAAACTCCGGTTGAACCGATTGACAAGTCCTTACCTCTTAGACGTTCCGAAAGAGCTAGAGTTCAACCCCAATTTTATGGTTTTCATATTACTATCGAAGGGGATATGTATATTAGTGATGGTACACTAATAATCTAGATGACCCTAATAGCTATAAGGAAGCCACGGCAGGCCTGGAGTCTGCAAAATGGAAAGAGGCAATGGACAGCGAGATCCAGTCCATGTATGACAACCAAGTTTCGAATTTGGTTGATAATGTGCCCGGACGTAAGACCGTTGGGTGCAAATGGATCTTCAAGAAGAAGACCGACGTGGATGGAAACGTACACACATATAAGGCGCGATTGGTTGCGAAGGGCTTTACTCAAACTCCCAGAGTTGACCATGATGAGACCATCTCACCAGTTGCGAAGATAAAGTCTATTAGAGTGATGCTAGCAATTGGCGCATTTCATGATTATGAGATTTGGCAAATGGATGTCAAAACCGCTTTCCTTAATGGGAAGTTGGCTGATGATGTTTACATGGCTCAGCCAGAGGGTTTTGTCGATCTGAAGCATCCAAATAAAGTGTGTAAGCTGGAGAAGTCCATTTATGAACATAAGCAAGCGTCTCGCAGATGGAATCTTTGCTTCGATGAGAAAGTCAAAGAGGTTGGATTTGTACGAAGCGAAGATGAATCATGTGTAAATGTCAAAGCCAATGGGAGTATAGTAAGCTTCCTCGTTCTATATGTCGATGACATACTACTCATAGGAAACGACGTCCCGACTTTCTAGGAGGTTAAGTCCTGGCTCGGGAAGTGCTTCGCTATGAAGGACCTCGGAGAGGCTTCCTATATTTTGGGAATAAGGATAGTGGGAGAATGAAGTAAGAGACTAATAGGACTTAGTCAGAACACTTACTTAGATAAGGTACTAAAACGTTTTAGTATGGAAAACTCGAAGAAGGGAGAATTACCGATACAAAGTAATGCCAAGTTGAGTAAGACTCAAAGTCCGAGTACCAAAGCTGAAATAGCATAAATGAGCCGAGTTCCATACGCTTCCGTAGTTGGCTCAATCATGTATGCTATGACTTGTACTCGCCCTGATGTAGCCTTTGCTTTGAGCATGGTTAGTAGATATCAAGGGAACTTTGGTAGAGCCCATTGGATTGCGGTTAAGAATATCCTTAAGTACCTTCAGAGGACGAAGGAATGGTTCTTAGTCCTCGGAGGGAGTGATGACTTGAAGGTGCAAGGGTATAGTGACGCCAGCTTTCAGACCGACAGGGACAACTACCTTTCGCAGTCGGGCTAGGTCTTTACTGTTGGATAAGGTGTCTAAGTCCATAACTTATTTGGTATATACTTGACCCGACCTGGCATGGTCCATTTGGGTTGCACTTCACCCGAACAATTTATGGATAATTTTATGAGAGTTATACACATATGTTTATTAATATATTATAAGTTATAATATATTAATATGAAGTTATGTTATTTAATTAGTCTTAGTCTTAAATTAATTATGAATTAATTTAGAGATTAAAAGGAAGACTAATTAGATTATGGGCTATTGGTTTTATATGGTGTGGGCTAACACTCATATGTTAATGGTCTAGGCTTGGATGGAAGTCCATGGATGATCCATGGAGCTTTTAACCCATGGGTCCTTGGAAAAGGAAAGGTCATGGGTTATTAGGGTTTCACCCTAACCATATACACTATATAAGCATGCTTATGTTGCCTGAAATAGCCACTAGTGTGTGTGCTTGTGTGTGGCCGAAAATATATGTGTGTATACACTCTCTCAAAGTTTTCCAAGTGTTTGTGGTGATTTGTGATTCCATTTGAGGCATTCACATTCTTGGTGCTTGGCTCTCAAACTCCAAAGAATCAATCTCATCAAAAGGTATGTAATCTCATCTAACTCTTTTATGTTTAAATGTTCCCCATGCCATGTTAGATAGGTTATGAACCTTGGAAAATTATTATTTTTCATGTATTTAGACAAACATAGATCCAAGGCTTTTTAGGGTTGCATGCACACTTAGGAAGTGTTAGATTGCTCAAAACTCAACAGTGGTATCAGAGCCTAGGCTTGCTTGTTTGATACTTGATGCAAAATAGTGAAAAAAGTTGAAATTGTTGTTGTCTGGCTGATGGACTCGCCGAGTCCATGGGGGGACTCGCCGAGTTCAAGGAAAAATTCATCCTACTCGCCGAGTAGGTTCTTGCAGAATTTTGACTTTTGCTGCCGGAAATGGACTAGAAACATTACCCGAAAATGTTTTGGTGTTTTAAAACTTGTTTTAGTTGGTGTAATGGTTGTTCTAATCCATTTACAATAGCATATATCAAAATTCCATGATTTTTATGTGTTCATATAATTCTTGAAATTTTGATGATCATGTTCATGTTCTTATGAATTTAGAAGATGATAGGAACTATTTGCTGAATTGTTTAGAATTAATTCTTGATCATTTATGTGTTTCAATGGAGTCCATAATTTGTCCTCAAGTTATGGATATCCAAAGGTCACTTTTCTTTAACACACACATTTAAACACATAAGTTACATGAAAATGAAGAGTCTTCATTTTTATGAACCTTTAATTCATAAGTTATGAAATGAAAAGTTTTGGATAGTTACAAAACTTGCCCTTAAGTTTTGGAATTTGTAAAGTTTCACACACTTAATCAACTTTAATTCCAACCCTTAGAGTTTTAATAGTTAAAATTCAACCCTTATACTATTTATAACATTAATTGGTTAATTATTATATATGTATAAGAATAAGTCGTTCTCCCGTTAGTAGGCCTCATTCACGAAGCCGGTCTATAAGGTGGGTATAAGGTTGTTGCCTATAAAATGGCAACTTAATGGGTGTCCACTCTCACCCACCGCTTGCTTGACTGGTGGAGGGTCGTTAGCCGAACGGGTAGGACAATGACTTTAAATCCTAATTAAAAGTATAATAATTATTATAAAGTAACTAAACCTTTTTAATTCCCAATCTTAGTTATTTTAGGAAAAATGTGAACATGGTGCTAGTCCATGGAATTCAGACTTTGTACCTTACCAAGTCGTTGGTGGAGCGTGTGTGGTTAACCGGCACACTAACTTGGACTAGTAAGGATCACGAAGGGTGTCTTAATGTTTGTCATAGATCAATGGAGCGTGTGTGGTTAACCGACACATTGATTAGGTGATAATATTAAGGGTACCAAGTGAATTAGCATGGTTATTCACACCTTGTTTTGTGATCCTCGGCATCCCAGTCATAAAACTTGAAGGGCACAATCGAGATTGAAACATGCCATTGAAAAGTTCAATGAATCTCAAAAGAATCTAGGAATTTCAAATCCAATTAAAACCTAATAATTCATTTTGTTTTTCATGGTGGAAATTGGTGAATCGTCATTCACCTACCTTTCAAATATATTATTACTTAGATTACGACATCCCTCTTCTAAGTATAATATATTGTGATTGGATCCTAGCCTTAATATTACATTTGGGTGTCTTATTAAGGATTCTATATATCTAATCTAAACTTGCTTTCTTCTTTCAGATGTCTTCCAACACTAATGCTTCAGGCTCTAACCCAACTGGTTCTTTCTCTCTCATGAATCTTTGTGGGAGTGTCATCTTTGATGGTTCCAACTTCATGGATTGGATTAGGAACATCAGGATGGTTACTCGTTATGAGGACAAGGAATATGTCCTTGATATGGAGTTAAAAGAGCTTGATGAGTGTACTACTACTCCTGAGGAGATCGCTGAATTCAGGACACATGAGAGAGATGCTACTAAGGTGGCATGTATCATGATGGCCACGATGACAGCTGAGCTCCAAAAGTCATATGAAGATTTCTACCCTTTTGAGATGCACAGAGACCTGATGGAAAGGTACCCTCAGAGTGCTCGTCAGGAGCGGTATGAAATAATCTCCTCCATAATAACTACCCGCATGAAGGACGGTGATTCCGTCACCGCTCACATGCAAAAGATGCAAAGGTATTTGGACCGTTTGCTGAAGCTGAATGTGAACATCCCTGAGGAGTTGGCAATTGACATCATTTTGCACTCCTTACCTTCTTGTTATGACCAATTTCGTATGACATATCATATGAACAAGGAGGAAGTTACCCTCAGCAAGCTTCAAGGACTCTTGAAGACCGCTGAAACCGGTCTTAAGGGCAAGGCGGTTGTTACCTCTACTACTCCTACTCCAACATCTACCCCTGTTTTGGCTATCGGGCAAGGCAAAGGGAAAAAGAGGAAGCACCCTTCGAAGGGTACCAAGGGAAAGTCTCTTGAAGGCTCCTCATCGAAGACCAAGAGCAGTTCTGTCACTCCTTCTGCCATTCCCAAGGATGCTGAATGCTTTTATTGCCATGAAAAGACACACTGGAAGCGAAACTGCCCTAAGTACTTGCAGGATCTAAAGGATGGGAAAGTGAAACCCACCCATGCAGGTATTTACACTATGTTGTCTAATTACTCAACATATTCTAACTCTTGGGTGCTTGATACAGGATGTGGTATTCACATATGTTCTGATTTGCAGGGCCTAAGAAGAAGTGAGGATGTGGAGCATGGGAAGATAAACTTGATCATGGGGAATAGGAAGGCTTCACCTGTTTCCAAGATTGGAGCTTATACTCTGTTGCTTAATAATGGGTTAAAATTAGATTTGAATAAATGTGTGTACTCGTCTGAAATGGCGAGGAATATTATTTCTTTTCATGCTTTGTACAAACAAGGTTTTACCTTTTCGTTTGATAATGAATGTGGTGGTATTAATGCTTTCTTTAAAAATGTGTTTTATTTTAAAGCGTTACCTTGTGATGGTGTGTATGAAACTGTGTCGATTGTAGACAACTTAGGAAATAATGTGTTGCATATTGATTCTTCTACTAGCCTAGATAAAGCATCATTGTGGCATTGTCTTCTTGGACATGTAAACAAGAAACGCATAGGGCAATTCCAAAAGAGTGGAGTCTTGGAGTCATTCGACCTTAAATCGGATGATAGTTGTGAATCTTGTCTACTTGGAAAGATGACAAAATCACCCTTCACTGGAACTTGTGAAAGGGGTGAGGGTTTGTTGGACCTAATACATACTGATGTATGTGGGCCATTCAAAACCGCCACAAGGGATGCTAATCGGTATTATGTGACTTTTATTGATGATTTAAGTATATATGGGCATGTCTACTTAATCAAACATAAGTCAGAAACCTTTGAAAGGTTTAAGGAATTCAAACAGGAAGTAGAAAATCAATTGGGCAGGAACATTAAGATGCTTTGATCCAATCGAGGTGGTGAGTATCTTAGTACCGAGTTCCTTGACAATCTTAAGGAGTGTGGGATTGTCTCACAATTGACTCCTCCCAGGACACCACAGTTGAATGGTGTAGCTGAGAGGTGTAATCGAACCTTGTTGGACATGGTTCGCTCTATGATGAGTCGAGCTTCGCTACCAATCTCTTTTTGGGGGTATGCCTTAGAGACTGCCGCCCATATCCTTAATCTAGTCCCTACAAAGAAGGTTACCAAAACACCTCATGAGATGTGGACTGGGAAGGTTCCCAATTTGGACCACATCAAGATTTGGGGTTGCAAGGATTTCGTGAGGCGTGAGACTCATGATAAGCTCGAACCCCGAAGTGAAAGGTGTATTTTCATCGGCTACCCACATAAATCCTTCGGTTACCTCTTCTACAGACCTAGTGAGAATGTGGTCTTTGTAGCAAGAAGAGGGGTCTTCCGTGAGAGGGAATTTATAATCCAAGGAGACAGTGGGAGGAAAATTGATCTTGAAGAAATTCAAGAAGCAATTGGTGAAGGAACCTCAGACACTAGCAATCAACCTGAGGAGGAAACTCCTGTTGAGCAAGCTGACATGTCTGTACCTCCGAGGCATTCCACACGGGTTAGGAACACACCTTCGTTTTATTATGGCTTTCATATTACTACGGAAGGGGATAAGTTTATTAGCGATAGTACACTGGTAAATTTGGATGAACCTTGCAGTGTTAAGGAAGCCATGGCAGGCCCGGAGTCTGCTAAATGGAAGGAGGCTATGGACAGCGAGATAGAGTCCATGTATGACAATCAAGTTTGGAACTTGGTTGACAATGTACCAGGCCGTAAAACAGTCGGGTGCAAATGGATCTTCAAGAAGAAGACCGACATGGAAGGAAAAGTGCATACTTATAAGGCTCGACTGGTTGCGAAGGGTTTTACTCAGACTCAGGATATTGATTATGATGAAACCTTCTCGCCGGTAGCAAAGATTAAGTCTATTAGGGTTATGCTAGCCATTACTGCATTTCATGATTATGAAATATGGAAAATGGATGTCAAAACCGCTATCCTTAATGGAAAGTTGCCTGAGGATGTGTACATGAATCAGCCAGAGGGTTTTGTCAGTGCAGAGTACCCTAATAGAGTATGCAAGCTTGAGAAATCCATTTATGGATTAAAACAAGCATCTCGTAGCTGGAATCTTTCTTTTGATGAGAAGGTCAAAGAGTTTGGCTTCTCGAGAAGTGAAGATGAGTCTTGCGTGTATGTCAGAGCTAGTGGGAGCATAGTTAGCTTCTTGGTACTGTATGTGGATGACATACTACTTATAGGAAATGACATCCCAACCTTGCAGGAGGTTAAGTCCTGGCTTGGGAAGTGCTTTGCTATGAAGGACCTAGGGGAGGCTGCCTATATCCTAGGGATAAGGATATTAAGAGAAAGGAGTAAGAGACTAATTGGACTTAGTCAGAGTACCTACTTGGATAAGGTGTTGAAAAGGTTCAACATGCAGAATTCCAAGAAAGGAGATTTACCAATCCAAAGCAATGCCAAACTAAGTAAGACTCAGAGTCCGAGTACAGAGGCAGAGATAGATGAGATGAGCCAATTGCCGTATGCTTCCGTTGTTGGCTCGATCATGTATGCTATGACTTGTACCCACCCTGATGTGGCCTTTGCTTTGAGCATGGTCAGCAGGTATCAGGGGAACCCTGGCAAGGCTCATTGGACCACGGTAAAGAACATTCTCAAGTACCTGCGGAGGACTAAGGATTGGATCCTTACCCTTGGTGGGAGTGATGACTTGAGAGTATTAGGGTATAGTGATGCTAGTTTTCAGACTGATAGGGATAACTTCCGCTCTCAGTCGGGCTGGGTCTTTACCTTAAATGGAGGGGCAATTTCTTGGAAGAGTTCCAAGCAGGAGATGGTGGCTAATTCGACTTGTGAATCAGAGTATATTGCAGCGAGTGAAGCAGTGAAGGAGGCGATATGGCTGAAGAACTTCATCGGAGACCTTGGAGTTGTACCAGCTATTAAGGAACCTATGGAGATTTTCTATGACAGCAATAGTGCGGTTGCGTTAGCCAAGGAACCAAGAGATCATGGCAGATCCCGACACATTGACAGAAAATATCACTTCATAAGACACAAGATTGAGAAGGACTCCTCGTGGCAAAGAGAGTATCGTCAGATGAGAATCCTGCAGATCCCCTTACGAAGGGACTGACGAGGGTTAAGCATTTTCAGCATGCGAGGCGCATCGGGCTGAGGGACGATATTAGTTTTACAGATTAGATAGTTTTCCTGAAACTTGTAAAATGTAATCGACATTTGATGATGAATAAAATTTGTGATTTATTTATGAGTAAAGTGTTACTGTCATTGTCAATTATTTACTATTGTTTCAGTTTTGCATGTTTTGACTTCCAGAATAATTAATTTATTCAAACCTCCACAATCGGTCATACGTAGGAAGTTGGTATGAATTAAGATTGTCATGAATTGGGTTTGTAGATGGCTAAAGGTGTTTAGACATGGCAATGGTTGCTGCAACATTCATGAGTACCCATAAGTAATGAGTATTGGTATAAACCCATGCTCACTTGTATCACTTCATGGAATTTATCTCGAGTGATCGTGAGATGATAATATCATATAAGTCTTCAAACCTAGAAATATGAGTTGTTACCTATGAGTTGGTTGTGCATTGATTGCACGTAAACGCATCAGTAACTTGATGTTATAAAACGTGCCTTTGTGTACAATTCAACAAGTAGCAGAACAAGCATATGAGTCGAAGTTTATCTGTTCCTTCTAGAAATAGAAGCGATATATGGGCCCCTCGATGATTTTGTGTTGACCCATGTATCGGGCCCGGTCAGAACTAAACTGATGTGTTCAGTAAAGTTCTTTGTCAAACAAATCGGAAATTGAGAAACAACTGCCAGACAATAAGCAAGACATAGTTCCATGTGTTTGTCCGGCTGATATCATGAGAACAGAGGATTATATGATCACTTGTCTTAAAATGGCGCTTCATAGTTCAATAGAGTTTTCGAGAGCTACGATTGTTGGTTGGTTCCTGAAGTTATATAGGCAAATACAGTTATTAGACTTATCCAAGTGGGTGTCTGTTGGATAAGGTGTCTAAGTCCATAACTTATTTGGTATATACTTAACCCGACCCAACATGGTCCATTTGGGCTGCACTTCACCCGAACAATTTATGGATAATTTTATGAGAGTTATACACATATGTTTATTAATATATTATAAGTTATAATATATTAATATGAAGTTATGTTATTTAATTAGTCTTAGTCTTAAATTAATTATGAATTAATTTAGAGATTAAAAGGAAGACTAATTAGATTATGGGCTATTGGTTTTATATGGTGTGGGCTAACACTCATTTGTTAATGGGCTAGGCTTGGATGGAAGTCCATGGATGATCCATGGAGCTTGTAACCCATGGGTCCTTGGAAAAGGAAAGGTCATGGGTTATTAGGGTTTCACCCTAACCATGTACACTATATAAGCATGCTTATGTTGCATGAAATAGCCACTAGTGTGTGTGCTTGTGTGTGGCCGAAAATATATGTGTGTATACACTCTCTCAAAGTTTTCCATGTGTTTGTGGTGATTTGTGATTCCATTTGAGGCATTCACATTATTAGTGCATGGCTCTCAAACTCCAAAGAATCAATCTCATCAAAAGGTATGTAATCTCATCTAACTCTTTTATGTTTAAATGTTCCCCATGCCATGTTAGATAGGTTATGAACCTTGGAAAATTATTATTTTGCATGTATTTAGGCAAACATAGATCCAAGGTTTATTAGGGTTGCATGAACACTTAGGAAGTGTTAGATTGCTCAAAACCCAACATTTACCCTTAATGGAGGAGCAATAACTTGGAAAAGTTCCAAGCAGGAACGTAGTTGATTCAACGTGCGAATCAGAGTACATTGCAGCGAGCGAAGCGTCGAAGGAGGCAATATGGTTGAAGAACATCATCGGTGATCTTGGAGTTGTACCTGCCATAAAGGATCCCATGGAGATTTTCTGTGATAATGAAGGAGTGGTTGCCTTGACCAAGGAACCGAGGGATCATGGTAGATCTCGACATATCGATAGAAAATATCACTTTATTAGACATCGTGTAGAAGAAGGACAACTCGTGGTGAAGAGGATATCATCAGAAGATAACCCAGCAGATCCGCTTACGAAGGGACTGAGTAGGGTTAAGCACTTGCAACATGCAAGGAGTATTGGGCTGAAGGATGATATTAGTATGGATTAGTAGTATTAGAAATGTGTAATAGATAAATGTAATTAACATTTGATGATTAAATAAAAGAGTATTATTTATGAGTAATGTTACTGTCTTATGTTAATTGTTTAACTATTGTTTCAGTTTGCATGTTTTGACTTCCAGAATAATTGAGTTTATTAAGAATAATCTGTCACACCCCGAAAACCTAAGGCGGAAACATTTATGGGGTTGACTCCACGCTGAGTATCAAATCCAATGCACATAGTAAGTAAAGTAAAACAACCATTACATTACATATAGAAAAGTTTACATTTGTTTCAAAAGTAAGTTGTACAGTTGTGATACATAGTATATATATATAAACAAAACGAGAAAAATCTTCTGTGCACACCGTCTTCGAACAAAAGGATCTTCGGGTAACTGTCTAACGCTGACTGAGAATACAAGCGGTTTGAAAATCAGCATAACGTTGGTGAGTTCATAAGTGGTTTTGTTTTCTGAAAATGTACAAGTTTCCTTTCCGTTTCTGAAAATGTTACACACACCAAGAAAATCCCATATTTTCTTAAAAAGGTTGGTTATTGTTTCTCAACATGTAACGTAAAATAAGGTTGTACACTGAGAACACGTTTACTCTTGTGAAATGTACAGTTAGGTTATCTGGTTTGTTATACTCTTCTGGTTATGTACAAATGTATTCCCAGGAAAGTCCCATAGTTTCCTGAATTGTTGGTTACCAATTGTGAAAGATGTATACTGGAAAACATATTTACCCATATGAAAATGTAAAGTTATCCGGTTTCTTACACTTTTCTACTTGTGTACAATGTTCCCCAGGAAAGTCCCATACTTTCCTGACTGTTAGTTATCAAATGTAAAAGATGTATTCTAAAAAACATGTTTACCCTTCTAAGATGTGAAGTTATCCGGTTTGTTACGCTTTTCTGGTTATGTACAATATTTCCCCGGGAAAGTCCCATACTTTCCTAAATGTTGGTTACCAATGTGAAAGATGTTTACGGAAACTTGGTTATCTTGTGAAATGTATTACGTTATTCATTATTACTATTAAGTAAATCTCTGTTATCCTAATTGCAAGTTCCATAACCATACGATAGACTAGATATGGCAATAAGTAGTCCACATCACCTTATGACTTTCGTCACCCTTGAACCATTTCGGTTCGGTTGTAGCTAGCAGCCAGGTGTGGGGTAGTCAGCCCCGCATAGATCTATACACTCAAGTCACGCTCCCTATCCAAGAGATTCTAGTTATGGGTGCAGTCCTCCACTCGCATATCTCTGTGGAGTGTTCACCGAGGACGTGTCTCCAATCATATAGGACTAACAAATTTACTAGTAATAATACGATAGTCCTCCACTCGCGTATCTCTCTGGAGTGTTACCGAGGACAAAACAGTGTACGAAGTTTTATGTTCAATGGTTCTATTTTCATGCTTTTAACTAATAAAATGTGGAAAACCATTTGTGAAATATAAAACATAACAGTTTAAATTCCATTTCAGAAATATATATTTACATGATCTGTATGTTTAAACGGTTATCAGTTGTAACAATCAGTGTTAAAAGCATATAAAATGTAAAACACACAAATGATAACAAGTTTTGAGTACAAGTAATCCCTTGTACATTGCTTGTATTCCCCCCTGAAAACGGTGAAAACAGTGAAAAAGGGTAGGGGTATGAACTCACCAGACGAGGAAATGCGACTATTTCGGACACTAAACGTTGGTTCGGGGCTTGATTACACGCGAGGTTCCAATGTAATATGAAATAATATCCAAACTCAATGACTTATGTAAGTTTAGGGCCAAATATGCGTATTAGAGTGGGTGTATGGTCTTGAAAATGAGTGTGCGGCTGGGGAGTGCGGCCAGGAGTGTGTGTGAGGCAGCACACAAGAGTGTGCGGCCGTACACTCCTCATTTGAGTCCATATGTTGATTTTCGAAGTGTATGCTCTTCATACTTGGGAGTTTTGAATGTGTGTTGCCCCCATATGAAGGTGTGCGGCCGTACACCTTGATGGGATGATGAATATGATGAACATAATGAGTTTTAAGCTTGGGATCCAAGTGTTTACCACTATACTTAGCTTGAAGATCGAGTAGATCACGATTAGAGAGAGGGAAGAGAAACATCTAAATTAATGAATGAAGGGGGTATCCATCCATAAATTGAATTGGGTGTTAGGTTGAGGGTGTTTGCGGTTGGGTGTGTGGCCGTACACACAGGTGTGTGGCCGCACACACCTTATTTAGTGAGCTTGGCCCGATATTGTGATACTAAACACTCTCCAACCCTTCCTAAGACTCATATCTTAGATTATACTAAGTCTAAAGCACTCAATGAAACCACAAGATTTAATAAAAGACAATGAACTCAAGTTTTAGTGCTAGATCAATTACATGGGTTAGAAGTTTCGGGTTGTCACATCATCCCCCTGTTAGAGGGAATTTTGTCCCGAAATTCAAAATTAAGATACAAGTCAAGATACAAATCATGGATATGGAAAGAGATGCAGATACTTTTGTTTCATCGAGTCTTCACGCTCCCAAGTGAACTCCGTTCCCTGCTTGGCATTCCAGCGGACCTTCACTAACGGGATGCGGCTTTGCTTTGTACGTTTGACTTCTCGATCCATGATTTTGATCGGATCCTCCACGAAGTTGAGGTTTTCATTGATCGCGTTCTCGTCTAAAGGAATCACTAGGGTTTCATCGGATAGGCACTTCTTGAGATTTGAAACATGGAAGACGGGTGGATGTTACTGAGCTCAATGGGTAAACAAAGTTTATAGGCTACCGGACCGATCCTGGCGAGGATCTCGAAGGGTCCAATGTACCTAGGGTTAAGTCTCCCATGCTTTCCAAAGAGTACGGTGCCTTCAACAGGGCGAGACCTTCAACAAGACACGATCTCCAACTTGGAACTCCAAAGGTTTCCGTCTGTTATCAGCGTAACTCTTTTGGCGGTCTCGTGAAGCTTTCAATCGTTCCTGGATTTGGATGACCTTTTCAGTGGTTTCGCGAATGAATTCAGGACCAATGAGAGGACTGTCGGGGAATTGACTCTTGGCTAGCTGCGTGTCCCCTATCTCAGTCTAGTAAGAGGGGATCTGCACTTGTGACCATAGAGCGCTTCAAACGGAGCAGCCTTGATGCTGGTGTGGTAACTATTGTTGTACGAGAACTCAATCAAAGGTAGATGTGTGTCCCACGACTTTCCAAAATCAATGACACATGCCCTAAGCATGTCTTCCAGGGTTTGGATTGTTCTCTCACTTTGTCCATCGATCTGAGGATGATACGCCGTGCTCATGTCTAGTTTGGTTCTGAGAGCCTTCTGAAGGGACTACCAGAATCTGGAGGTAAACCTGCTATCTCGATCGGAGATAATGGACACAGGTACACCGTGCAGTCGAACTACCTCTTGGATGTAAATTCGCACGAGTCTTTCCATCTTAAATGATTCTTTGATTGGGATGAAATGGGCGGACTTTGTCAGACGATCGACAATTACCCAAATGGTGTCATACCCACTCGGGCTTTTGGGTAGCTTGGTGATGAAATCCATGGTAATCATCTCCCATTTCAATTCGGGTATCTCGGGCTGCTGGAGCAGACCCAAGGGTTTCTGGTATTCGACTTTCACCTTCGCGCAAGTCAGGCACTTGCCCACGAATGTAGCTATCTCAGCTTTCATGTTTGGCCACCAGTATTGTTTCTTGAGATCCAGGTACATCTTGTCCGAACCCGGGTGAACAGAGTATCTGGTCTTGTGCGCTTCGTCGATGAAAATCTCCCTGAATCCTCCGGAGTTTGGAATCCAGATTTGATCCATGAAGCATTAGACTCTGTCACCTCTGATCTCAAGTTTCTTATCCATTCCTCTCAAGGCTTCGTTTGACACGTTCTTGGGTTTGAGGGCTTCTAACTGGAATGGATGGTCATCGTCAGGGTCTTCACCTTTCGGCTTGAACTCTCCTTTCGGCTAAGGGCATCTGCTACCACATTGGCCTGGCCGGGATGGTAACGGATTTCACACTCATAATCACTGAGTAGTTCTACCCATCGCCATTTCCTCATGTTCTATTCTTTCTGATCAAAGATGTGCTGCAGGCTCTTATGGTCAGTTAAGGTCGTACACTTGGTTCCGTAGAGGTAACGTCTCCAAATCTTCAGTGCAAAGACTACGACTCCTAATTCCAAGTCATGTGTGGTATAGTTGACCTCGTGTGCTTTCAGCTATCTTGAGGCATATGCAATCACCTTTCCCCTTTGCATAAGCACACAACCTAAGCCTTGATTAGACGCATCGTAGAAAACAACGAAGTCCTCTGTTCCTTCGGGCAAGGACAAGACCGGTGCACTGCACAAAGCTTTCTTCAATGTTTGGAATGCGTTTGCTTGCTTTTCACTCCAACAAAAGGATAGACCTTTCTGTGTTAGAGTGGTTAAGGGTTTGGCGATTCTGGAAAAGTTCTGGATAAATCTCCGATAATAGCCGGTGAGACCCAAGAATTGCCGGATTTCTGTGGGTGTCTTCGGTGCCGACCAATTCTCTATCGCTTTAATCTTCGAAGGATCTACATGAATACCCTCCTCGCTTACCACATGACCGACTAAAGTTACCTTCCGAATCTAGAACTCACACTTGGAAAATTTCGCGTACAACTTCTCGGATCTAAGGGTTTCCAACACTAGCCTCAAGTGTTGTTTGTGATCTTCTTCGCTTCTGGTGTAGACAAGTATGTCATCAATGAACACACTGACGAACTTATCCAGATAAGGACGACATACCCGGTTCATCAGGTCCATGAACACTGCCGGTGCGTTGGTTAGACTGAAGGGCATCACTACGAATTCGTAGTGTCCATACCGAGTTCTGAAAGCTGTTTTGGACACATCACTCTCATGAACTCGTAGTTGATGGTACCCTGACCGAAGGTCTATCTTGGAGAAGTAACTGGCTCCCTGGAGTTGATGGAAGAGGTCATCTATTCGTGGAAGAGGATATCGGTTTTTGACGGTCAACTTGTTCAGCTCACGGTAGTCGATACACATCTGAATGGATCCATATTTCTTCTTAGCGAACAATACCGGAGCTCCCCAGGGCGAGGAACTCGGTCTAATGAATCCTTTACTGAGCAATGATGGGTTTTGGTCATAAGACATCCTATGTGCTCATACAAACCCTAATGCTTGGATCTAGGTTTCTCTATTGTACATGCTTTGAATCCAAGACTATAAACCCTAATTCTAGTATATGGGAATCAATATTAACATATAATTAGGTTTAACATAGTACCTTCATTGTTATGTAGCAATAACAATCCCAATTCCTCCTTGAATTAACTTTGGAAGGCTTAGAGTAACAAGTGTCACTCCTCTAATGGCTCACAAACACCATAAGCAAAAGGATGAAGAGGAGAGAGGTTAGAGGCTGCCCAAAACGTGTTCTAACCCTAGAAAAGAAGATCCCCACGTTTTTGAGCCTTAAGGGTTATATTTATAGTGAGGCTATTAGGGTTATCTAACAAGGAAAACCTAATTTGGTTGCTTAAGCCCTAAGCAACCCATAGACTCCTTTAATCAAGCCCTTGGACGATTTCCTTATGGGCTTCCCATAAGAATTCGTCCACCTCTTGATTTAAGACAATCCATGGCCCAAATTGCAATTATCTTATAATTACAATTCCAGCCCCTTAAGTTTAATTAATCTCTTTTAGTCACAAAACTAATTACCAATTAATTATTGACTAATATTAATTAAACAATATGATTTCTACTTTAATATATTATTCCCATAATATATTAATAAATCATATTTAATCCTTTGTCTCCATAATTCATCCTATCAAGTTGCTTTGGTGAAGGCAACCCAAAAGGACCATGCACCATCGGGTCAAGTACATACCAAAATAGTTATGGACTTAGACACTAATCCAACAGTCTCCCAATTGGACAAGTCTAATAACTATTCTGTGTATTACTTCAGATCCTGATCTGCAATTGTAGCTTTCCAAAGCCGCTGTCAACTCTAATCCTATCAGATATGCGTGTCCTTAGATAAGGGATCATATATTCCTCCATTCTAGATATCATATGAGACATGATTTCTAATCATTCTCTTTGTATTATATCTCGATTTCCGATTTATGACGACTGACTAATTGAACAAATCAAATTAGCCCTAGCCTGGCCGAGCATTTACGTTTGTTATCACTAAACCATCGAGGGGCCCAAAGATATCGCTTTTATCCTACTTTGAATAAAAGGAATGGATAAACTTTGATACAATGCTTGCTTGCACTCACTCACCGAATCACACACAACAACATGTTTTATAACACCAAGTTACTGGTGCATTTACATATTATCAATGTGCAACCGATTTGCAAGATACAACTCATACATCTCGGTTTCAAGAATATAAGATGTTATCATCTCACCAATCACTCGTGATACAATTCATGGAGTGATCCAAGTGAGCGTGGGTTTAATCCAATGCTCAAATCATATTCATAAGCACTCATGAATGTTGCAGAAAACATTTGCTTATGTCTAATACTCTTTTAGACAATCCACACACCAATTCACGACAGTCTTCATTCATCTCTACTTCCAACTTATGAACGACCATGGCCCGTTCGAATAATTTGATTATTCTTAATAAATTCAATTATTCTGGAAGTCAAAACATGCAAATGTGAAACACAAGAATAATACTAATCCCATACGCCCTCAAACCTTTGAGTATAAATAAAACACCTTTTATTTATCACCATATCGATTACTCATTATTTTTCGTTTCGGGTAATCAACTTCTTACTTGAATTATTACACTTGTCCCATGCTCTTAGCATGCACACAATGTTTACGTATGGTTCTTACTTTTGAGAAATAGATCAAATTGAACACATTTCCAACCATTCTCATTTCACAACTCCAAAACCTTTTTCATAAGTGTAAGAGTATCAAATACTTGCCACTTATAGAATATGCTAGATTCTAACACTTTATGCAGCGATCCTTTCGTAATGTCACTGCACCAAAGTCACAAAGACTATTGCCAATGATATTACAAAGTCCTCTATCGGAGATTGTTATAAGACAATTCCATAGATGTGATGTCTCTCACTCAAAGTACTTTCTTTGAACATCCTTTTGCATAGAAGTTTCTAATCTAGTCATAGATTTCTCAATATTCAATTCCCAATATGGACACACTTCCATATGTTCCATATGACAACTCATTTTTAATAGAATCTTTTCTATTCATGATGAAGTTGATGTGGTCCATCCAATATGGAAACTTTTCCATAATTTCCATATGACAACTCATTCTTAATAGAATCTTTTCTATTCATAATGTCGATAAGGTCCATACGATGCTTCTAACTACTCACAAGCGACCAATCCTCGTCAAACTTTGGATTATCCTTTGATAGTTGTTTAATTGTTTTAGTAAAAACCAAGTCTAGTCCCTTTTCCCTCTAAATGCGCTCGACATTTGGAAAATTTTAGAATGGTCAAACATTAAAGCATCTGCAATCGATCCTATGTCCGAGGCGTATGGGACACGACGCACAATGTTTTATTTGCTCTGTTCTCACACACTATGTACCTTTGACTAAATTTATTAACATTTCTCAACCTAATCCTTTAGATTTGAAATGAAGCATAATATTCTCTCCCTTAATTATAGCAAAACAACTTTATAACCCTTACTACTTTGCAAGGTATAACTCTTGTTTTCTATAATTAATATTGCCAACTTGCAATACGTGCCTTAATAATCATACAATCATAACATTTATGCTCCCACTATCATGATGATTATTATAAAACATAACACTTATGCTCCCACTAGCTTCGACATGTATTCATAAACATCTTAACTTTCAGAAAAACAATGCTTACTGAATTTCTTAAGTTCATGTTTCTAATACTTAGTGCTTTGATAATCTTTTATCAAGGTTTCTTGAACTTATACACCTTTGCCTTCGATAGTTCATATGTGTGTCTAAACAATTAAGACTAATTGCCAAACCTCACAATTCAAATTATGTATAGGGATACCGTAACCATAATCGAATTCGAGAATGAATTTTTACAATCACTATCTTCTTAAATCTTTCTTAGTGAAAGCATTTCCTCACAATCATTTTCATGAAGGAGGAAATCTTATGACACTTAGATTTGACCGGTGTATGTGTTCCTATCCATGTGAATTTGTTGAAACTAAGGTTTACTACAAATTCAAACTCATATGGATCAAACTTTCTTAATCTTGATTTCTTGCCTTATAATAGCACAGCTGCCCACCATGTCTTCCAAGTAGTTAAGCAACTCACCCTTTCCTATCAATGTACCTTTCATTGATTAAGGTGCTTTGCCTTTTATGCGTTCAAAATGTGAACTCATAGAACTCACATGCATAATTAACTCGATTGGATTGGCACAGAAATAAAATAATGACAACACGATAGGTTGTAAACCTCAACTCGTGTGCTAGTGATGATCGATAAGGTTTATTTGATTTGTTCTTCAAACCTTTCAAGACCATTAAGACTCCCACTTACTACTTGACATATAAGATTCTCTTGTCAATAACCATTTCTTGACAAACAAATATCCAAGAGTTAGTGTATCTCATATCAAAATACTTCATAAATTGGTCCTAGTTGGTCTTTGCCTTATCCAAGACATCACAACTTTCCACATTTGATGAATGTTATAAACCTTACTTTTTCACTCGATGTCACAATCTTAACTTTAAGACTTGTTATTGGAACGAAGTATGATTGACTTATTGATTTAACCATTTCTTCAATTCTTGATTCCTCTTCTTAGACATACAATTGTACTAAGACTCATTTAGAGGATCAATTGAAAGATGGTTCTTAATTATTAAGACTTATCATAAAGCATAAAAGGTACTCTCCCATCTTCTTAACTTTTATCTTTCTGCCTACTTGATTCTTCTTATTCGTTCTGCTATTGATCTAAACCATTTAATTAATTCAGAATTACACTTAATCTTGTAAGTATAATCATATTTACTAAACCTTTAGTAAATCATGACGAATATCTTTGTTACTCTTATGGTGGACTTGATCAACACACAACTTTGTGTATTTGATCTCCAAGTCCTTCACTTGACACTTTGTCAATGAATTAGTCTAATTTCCAAATATGAAATTTCTCATTCATCGTGCAACCAAGTTGCATGATTCCAAATTTCTGTCCAATTGAAACTTGGGCGATGAGAAACTCTCCCTATTTGGTAAATTCTCGACTTTTCCTTAAACACCATAAATAAGAATCATATCCATTTGTTGTAGAAATATGCAAACACCAATTTTCATAACGATTTCATTGCAAGGAAATAAACAAATAAATAAATAAGTCAAACAAAAATTTATTTTATTTATAAAAGCAGCGGAAAACATTTGTCCTTACAATGCAAAATCCATTGAAAACTATGTATTTCAAAAGAAAATTTTCTATCATAACTATCTAAGCTCAAAATCTAATCTTCAAGTCCATGTGATCAATATCCATTGCTTGTGATTAGATTCATCTTGCTCTTTCACCAAGCTTCCTTTCTTTTCACCGATCCTGTAAAAAATTCAAATGCAATCTTATTACATTATGTATTTAGAATTAATGAATAAGAACTTAATGGAGTTAAATAGTTTATTTTACCTGAAGCGTAGCCATACTCTTTGACTCTCCCATCTTTTGGACTCTTCAGGCTCTTTGGGCAGACTTGTATCCAACGCCCTTGCTTTTGGCAGTAAATGCAGGTCGGTTCTCCTAGAATGTCCTCGGAAGCATGGTCGGTTGACTTTTCCAACAAATACGCTCCATTGCTTCGCCAAATCATTTCTGATTCAGCAGCAATGAGCATGTAAGTTAGGTCAATAAGGTTGTCGTCATGATCCATCATATAATACTTTCTTTTGAACTCATTATATGATTTAGGAAGTGACTGCAAAACCCAATTTATAGCCAACTCATCTGTGAATGACACACCCAACATTATCAACCTATCAATGTGTGATTTCATTCCTAGAACGTGGGCACACACGGGTTTACCATCTTCATGTTTCATTTCCAATAGGGCCTTAATGATATTGAACCTTTCAATTCTTCGATCTTGTGGGTTGACGAGAACAATAAGAGGAGGAGGAGGAAGTGAAGCATGATTTCTCGTTCCTCGATTGAATCGTGGAATACCATCTTCATGTGGAATGCTTGTTCCACGAGATTTGGGAAGACCATAGTTGTCGAACTTTGACATCTACAAAATGGGAGAAAAACAAATTCAAGTTAGTTGATTGATTGAGTCCTTATTAAATCACCCAAATGAGATACTAAGGTTAGGACCCAACACAATATTCTACAACTCAGGAGAGGGATGTCGTAACCCTAATTGTAGAATATTTGAAGGTAAGTGAATGACGATTCACTAATTTCCACCACGAAAAACGAAAAGGAATTTATGTTTTCAATCTATGAAAACTCCTAGATTCTTTGAGATTCATTGAGCTTTCAATGGCATGTTTAAATCTCGATATGCCCCTCTTGTTTATCACCGGGATGCCGAGGATCACAAAGGGGGTGTGAATAACCATGCAAACTTACATGGTGCCCTCACATGTTACAGTCACCTCTTCGATGTGCCGGTAAACCACACATGCTCCACCGAACTATGAAAAACATTGAGTCACCCTTTGCTACCTTTGCTTAGAACCATTTAGTGTGTCGGTAAACCACATACGCTCCACTAACGTCATCGCAAGGGCACAAAGTGTAATTTCATGGAATTCCATCAATTCACTTTTGCCTAAGTAACTAAGATTGGGTATTTTATGAAAACATTTAGTTACTTTTATACTTCATTATACTTATAATGGAAGGTTTTGTCCTATCCTACCCGTTCGGCTAACGACCCTCCACTAGTGAAGAGTGCGGTGGGTAAGAGTGGATACCCATTCAATCGCCATTTTATAGGCAATTTCCTTAAACACCCCTTATAGACCAGCTTCGTGAATGAGGCCTACTAACGGTAAGACTGACATTTACTCATACATATATATAATGTTAGACTTTTAATGTTATATATAGTATAGGGTGTATTTTATACTTTCAAAATACTAGGTGGTCTAATTTAACAATTATACTTTTAATTCAATTAAATTGTAAACCTAAAATTTTATGGATTTATTAAACCTCTTTTAATTATACACCTTAATTAATTAATAAAACCATAAGGGTGTGTTTTGAACTTTTTCAAAATTATACTAGAGTTTTAGAATTTAACATTCCTAATTAAACTTTTAATCAACTTTTAAATTCCAAAACTTGAGGGCAAGTTTTGAAACATTTCAAAACACTAGGGTTTAGAATTTAAATATACATCAAATTAAACGATTTAATCAAAATTTAAATTCCAAAACTTGAGGGCAAGTTTTGAAACCTTTTTCAAAACATTTGGGTTTCAACTATTTAAATTTCAAAACAAAACTTTTGGGTTCAAATTTAAACTATAAAACCTAAGGGGAAAATATGAAAGTTTTCATAACAACAAGGATCAAATAACAAATAATCTAAATTAACAATTAATCACATAATTATCCATATTTGATTTATTTAATGATTTCTTGCAAAACAATTTATCAATTTAATCAAAATAATTTAAACAATTATCACATAAGGAAACAATTATCTTATTAATTCATAAATATCTTCAATTAGATCACAAATATAGTCAAATATATCATATAATCTGATTAATATTGATCTAACATGATAAGGTAACCATCTATAAGCAAAAATAGCAAGAAATCTCGAATATACCTCTGTCTGACGCATCGACTCGCCGAGTAGGGGCAACTCGTCGAGTCCACAGTGGGAATCGCGGAGTCCATCAAGCAGAACACCAAAAATCGAATTTTTTTAAACATATCAAGCATCAATACAATATAAACCAGTCAAGGCTATGATACCACTGATGGGTTTTGGTCATAAGACATCCTATGTGCTCATACAAACCCTAATGCTTGGATCTAGGTTTCTCTATTGTACATGCTTTGAATCCAAGACAATAAACCCTAATTCTATTATATGGGAATCAAAATTAACATATAATTAGGTTTAAGATAGTACCTTGATTGTTATGTAGCAATAACAATCCCAATTCCTCCTTGAATTGACTTTGGATGGCTTAGAGTCACAAGTGTCACTCCTCTAATGGCTCACAAACACCATAAGCAAGAGGATGAAGAGGAGAGAGGTTAGAGGCTGCCCAAAACATGTTCTAACCCTGGAAAAGAAGTTCCCCACGTTTTTGAGCCTTAAGGGTTATATTTATAGTGAGGCTATTAGGGTTATCTAACAAGGAAACCCTAATTTGGTTGCTTAAGCCCTAAGCAACCCATAGACTCCTTTAATCAAGCCCTTGGACGATTTCCTTATGGGCTTCCCATACGAATTCGTCCACCTCTTGATTTAAGACAATCCATGGCCCAAATTGCAATTATCTTATAATTATAATTCCAGCCCCTTAAGTTTAATTAATCTCTTTTAGTCACAAAACTAATTACCAATTAATTATTGACTAATATTAATTAAACAATATGATTTCTCCTTTAATATATTATTCCCATAATATATTAATAAATCATATTTAATCCATTCTCTCCATAATTCATCCTATCAAGTTGCTTTGGTGAAGGCAACCCAAAAGGACCATGCACCATCGGGTCAAGTACATACCAAAATAGTTATGGACTTAGATTACCAGCATATCTGCAAGTAGGAGTTGGAGCTGTGGATCCCACAACAGAAGCGGCAACAACGGGGGTAGTAGCAGCATGGACTGCTACAATCTGCTGTCTCTTGGAGGATCCTTGGGAAGATTGATCCTTCTTCTTCTTCTTCTAGAACTTTCTTTTCTCACCACTCCTCTTGGTCAGTTCAGGAGCGGTGGTGGTTTCCTCGACGTCATCACTGTGATCAATTAGGGGTTGGGCTAAACTCTTGGCACTATCATAGTTATCCGGACATGCACCTAAGGCGTTTCCCTTAGTTGGCTGGGTCAGCCCCCAGATGAACTTTTCTATCTTTTTACTTTCAGGAGTGACCAATCCCGGGCAGAGAAGTGCGAGGTCATCGAATCGAGAAGTGTATGCAGCAATATCGGAACCCTTCATCTTCAGGTTCCAGAGCTCATGCTCTAATTTCTGCATTTCACCACGGGGACAATATTCGGCTATCAGGAGTTCTTTCATGGCTTCCCAGCCCATGACGTTGGCTACGGGTAGGGTCAGAGATTTGACTCGGCCATTCCACCAAGTCAAGACTTTATCAGTGAAGGTACAGGCTGCGAACTTGACCATATCAGATTCCGCACAGGCACAGATTTCAAAGATGGATTCGATTTTCTCGAACCATCGGGATAAGGAAATGAAACCTCCAGTGCCATCGAAGGATGTTGGTTTTGCATTCATGAAATCCTTATAGGAACCCTCCTTTCGGTGTCCCTGATTGCTTTCTTGATCCTGAGTTTGAGTACCGCCTCCCGAACCACCGGAACCACCGGTGTTCAATTGAGACATAGCAGTTGCCACCGCGGCGGTAACAGCTGCCTGAAATACCATGGGGTCAAATTCAGGAGGAGGTGGTGGCAGAGGTTTGTTGGTCTTTGAGTTGGGTCTCTTTCTTGGAGGCATCTTGACTTAATAAGATCAAGAAAGAGAGGATGATAAGTCCTCTGAATCGAATCGAGAGATGTGACAAATATATATTCCGAATAAGCGATAAAGTAGGAAAGAGTTATCAAAGCAGGTAAACTATCGCTAACGGAATGATCAAGGATCTATACGTGAACGAGGATTTCTACAAAGGATTGGCTCGAGAAATACTCCCATAGTATTTCATGATTCGCTACGACACTGGCTCAATGTTTGTGGTATTAGGGTAAGTTGTAGGCATGCCGCATACTACAGTCACTCCCAAGCACATGTTGGCCATGTCTCGAATGAATATAGTTGGCCAGACTATATTGATCCTAGACACAACTACATAACTGCCCAGGTTTAACCGCACTACACAACACCCATTTACTTATGTTTTGTTCTACTTGTAGTTACGGATCTCGACGGTTCGGTATACTTGTATACTTTTGAAAATACTTATAGTTTGAAGATACTTTTAATTCAGAGCACTTAGTCCCTTTAGTGTTTATAGTTTTATACCATGTAAGGTTTGGTATACTTTATTCACTATAAACAAGGGCTCTGATACCAATCTGTTACACCCCGAAAACCGAAGGCGGAAACATTTCTGGGGTTGACTCCACGTTGAGTATCAAATCCAATGCACATAGTAAGTAAAGTAAAACAACCATTACATTACGTATAGAAAAGTTTACATTTGTTTCAAAAGTAAGTTGTACAGTTGTGATACATAGTATATATATAAACAAAACGAGACAAATCTTCTGTGCACACCGTCTTCGAACAAAAGGATCTTCGGGTACTTGTCTAACGTTGACCTGATAATACAAGTGGTTTAAAAATGTTACATAAGCGGTATTGCTTGGTGAATGTGTACAAGTTTCCTTTCCGTTTCTAAAAATGTTACACACACCAAGAAAATCCCATATTTTCTTAAAAAGGTTTGTTATTGTTTCTCAACATGTAAGGTAAAATAAGGTTGTACACTGAGAACACGTTTACTTTTCTGAAATGTACGGTTAGGTTATCTGGTTTGTTATACTGTTCTGGTTATGTACAAATGTATTCCCAGGAAAGTCCCATACTTTCCTGAGTTGTTGGTTACCGATTGTGGAAGATGTATACTGAAAAACATATTTACCCATATGAAAATGTAAAGTTATCCGGTTTGTTACACTTTTCTAGTTATGTACAATGTTCCCCAGGAAAGTCACATACTTTCCTGACTGTTAGTTATCAAATGTAAAAGATGTATTCTAAAAAACATGCTTACCCTTCTAAGATGTGAAGTTATCCGGTTTGTTACGCTTTTCTGGTTATGTATAATGTTTCCCCAAGAAAGTCCCATACTTTCCTGAATGTTGGTTACCAATGTGAAAGATGTTTACGGAAACTTGGTTATCTTGTGAAATGTATTACGTTATTCATTATTACTATAGTAAATCTATGTTATCCTAATTGCGAGTTCCATAACCATACGATAGACTAGATATGGCAATAAGTAGTCCACATCACCTTATGACTTTCGTCACCCTTGAACCATTTCGGTTCGGTTGTAGCTAGCAGCCAGGTGTGGGGTAGTCAGCCCCGTATAGATCTATACACTCAAGTCATGCTCCCTATCCAAGAGATTCTGGTTACGGGTGCAGTCCTCCACTCGCGTATCTTTGTGGTGTGTTCACCGAGGACGTGTCTCCAATCATATAGGACTAATAAATTTACTAGTAATAATACGATAGTCCTCCACTCGCGTATCTCTATGGAGTGTTACCGAGGACAAAACAGTGTACAGAGTTTTATGTTCAAAGGTTCTAATGTCATGCTTTTAACTGATAAAATGTGGAAAACCATTTGTGAAATATATAAAAAACCTAACAGTTTAAATTCCATTTCACAAATATATGTTTACGTGATCTGTATGTTTCAACGGTTATCAGTTGTAACAATCAGTGTTAAAAGCATATAAAATTTAAAACACGCACATGAAAACAAGTTTTGAGTACAAGTAATCCCTTGTACCTTGCTTGTATTCCCCCTGAAAACAGTGAAAACAGTGAAAAAAGGTAGGGCCAAATATGGGTATTAGAGTGGGTGTATGGTCTTGAAAATGAGTGTGCGGTTGGGGAGTGCGGCTAGGAGTGTGTGTGAGGCAACACACAAGAGTGTGCGGCCGTACAGAGGGTGTGTGCGGCCATATACAGGAGTGTGCGGCCATACACTCCTCATTTGAGTCCATATGTTGATTTTCGAAGTGTATGCTCTTCATACTTGGGAGTTTTGAATGTGTGCTGCCCCCATATGAAGGTGTGCGGCCGTACACCTTCATGGGATGATGAGTATGATGAACATAATGAGTTTTAAGCCTGGGATCCAAGTGTTTACCACTATACATAACATGAAGATGGAGTAGATCACGATTATGAAGCCTTCCAAGTGTTCTTGGTTGATGATTTAGAGAGAGAAAGTAGAGAGAAGGAAGAGAAACATCTAAATGAATGAATGAAGGGGGTATCCATCCATAAATTGAAATTGGTGTGAGGTTGAGGGTGTTTGCGGTTAGGTGTGTGGCCGTACACTCAGGTGTGTGGCCGCACACACCTTATTTAGTGAGCTTGGCCCGATATTGTGATACTAAACACTCTCCAACCCTTCCTAAGAGTCATATCTTAGATTATACTAAGTCTAGAGCACTCAATGAAACCACAAGATTTAATAAAAGACAATGAACTCAAGTTTTATTGCTAGATGAATTACATGTGTTAGAAGTTTCGGGTTGTCACATAATCGAATTATTCAAATTGTCCACAATCGTTCATATGTTGGAAGTAGGTATGAATGAAGATTGTCATGAATTGGTGTGTAGATTGTCTAAATGGTATTCGACATAGCAAAAGTTTGTTGCAACGTTCATGAGTGCTTATGAACTAGTTTTGAGCATTGTAACAAACCCGCGCTTGCTGGAATCACCTTATGGAATATGATAAAAGGATGATCGCAAGACGATAATATCATATGGTCTTAAAACCAATATATAGGGTTTGTTATTTGTTAATTGGTTGTGCATTGATAATGTGAAACCGCATACGTAACTTGATGTTATAAAACGCATTGTTGTGTATAGCTGATTAATGAATAAGTAAATGCATATAAGTCGAAGTTTATCTGTTACTTTTATCCTAAGAGGGTAAAAGCGATATCTCGGCCGCTCGATGATTTGATTTGACTTATCTGCCGGGCCCGGTCAGAACTGAATTGATGTGTTCAATTAAGTTCTATGTCAAATAAATCGGAGATCGAGAAACCAATTGCTAGACAAATTGGTTCCATAGAATTGTCAGCATGATATCTAAACAGAGGACTGTACGATCCCTTATCTGAAGGACAAGATTGATTAGATCAAAGTTTCACAGCGTCTTTGAGAGTTATGATTGCTAATCAGATTATACTTGTATATATATAGTTACTAGACTTATCCAAGTGGGAGACTGTTGGAATAGTGTCTAAGGCTGCAACTATATTAGGCAAGTATTTGACCCGGTTGTGCATGGTCCTTTTGGGTTCCCTTCACCATATCAACTTGACAGGATGATTTATTATGAGAGAATAAATATTATTAATATATTATGAGAATAATATAAGGAATAATAATATTATTATTTGATTAATATAAGTCATAAATTAATTAGGAATTAATTTGGTGACTTAATGAGTTTAATTGAGTAAAGGGGCATAAACTGTCAATTGTGTGATAGTTGTACTTTGGGCTATAATCCCTTATGGATAAGGGGTGGATGATTTCTAGGGCTTAGGATAGGCTTAGAATTTGTCCAAGAGCTTATCAATTAGGGTATTGGATTGCTTAGGGCCTAAGTTATCCAATTAGGGTTTAAGGGTGAAACCCTAGGAGCCTCACTAGTATAAATAGACCCTGGGGATCAAGGGAAATTGGAACCTACGCTTTAGAAGAAACCCTTGCCGATTTTGATCCCCTCTCCTATCTCTTAAATCATCCTCTTGCTAGTTGGTGTTTGTAAGCCATTAGAGGAGTGACAATTATGACTCTAAAGCTCCAAGGACAAGAAGATCAAGCAAGTGATTAAACGTAAACTTCTAATTCTGATTTCTTATTGTTATTATACTCTATTAGCCATTAGAAGTCTTGGATTCAATGCATGTTCAATTAGAGAAACCTAGATCCAAGCATTAGGGTTTGCATGTGCACATAGGAATGTTCATATGGCTAAAACCCATCAGTGGTATCAGAGACTAGATTGGTTTCTATTGAATTGATGCATTGGTTGCTTTTTTGATGCCTTCAAAATTCGAATTTTGTGTTTCTGTCTGATGGACTCGGTGAGTCCCATAGTGGACTCGGCGAGTAGGCTCGACTCGGCGAGTCCATTGGGGTACTCGGCGAGTCCAAGCGTCAGAAACAATCCGATCTCTTCCAATCACGCAGAGGAGATAACATATGACTAACAGACAAAAAGAAACAAGATGATTATCTATAGACCTAATTTATCGGAATTTACCAGTTGCCCCATCAATACCAGAATTAAGGACAGAATCCGCACATGGAGGAAAAGTTAAACCACAATTCAAAATACGGGTTCATTTAATGTGACGGGTAGATTACCATATATATCTCCCTGCTCAACCTATCCAAGCGTCGTACTGTCAGGCTAAACGGGTCTAACTAGGTCAATATTTGTCAAGTCATTTGATTTCTTAAGTTCAACTTTGCCTATTCATGTCCATTTAGAATCTTTCGTGCCTACTGACGCATCAAACCAGAGCATAGACCCTTCAACTTTGGGTACGTTACGCAGACTCAGGTTGCCTGTTATCACATAATCATATCACTTCCCATAACATCTCCTTTAAGCACATTCTATAACCAACATAATTTCTTTTTGTTTTTTCTGATTTTCCAATGTTTTTGGATTTTTATTTCTCCCCCTAAATTTGCACATAGGAGAGAAATGAAAGTAAATGCGCAAATTTAAACTATCCTAAAAAAAAATTAGTCTTTAAAGCGAATCAGCTTAAGATAAACTTAGGAGTATAGAGAAGACAACTCAAACCGTAAGTCACCGATTGAATTTGCATCCGGAAGGTCTGAGAACAGCACGCGTAATCTCAGAATAGATCCGAAAATTCTTCACATCGTTAAGCACAATCCCTATGAGTGACCATTTCCTTTCTTCCCTTCCCGCAAAGGACAGATACTCTCAAACAATGTTTGAATGTTGTACAGTTGAGAGATGTCCCTTATCAAGTGCCAGGAACAACCACTACCAACAAACCGAAGTCTGATGATATGCCTCCATAGCTGCTCTGATATAGAGCGGGATCAGTTGGTCTTTGGAACCCAGTCCATTTTGAAACTGGGTCGACCTTTGTCATCCTTCCACGGTACTTTCTCCCATGACATATCCTGTTTATCACAAACAGAAGATGTAAAAATATCAGAAGCATTAGATGATTTCGGAGATTGAGCCTTCAGAACCCATCTGTAGTTGGGTTTAACCCATTTCTTTTTCGAGCGGATGGGTGCCTCGACACTTGATTTTGAACTTGAAGCCGATCGTCGAGATGAATTTGATTTTTGCTTCGCGGGAGCATCTCTTGGATTTTACTTCTTGGCCGACATTCCCTTCTTGACCTTGGGAGTTGATTTCTTGGCCTTGTGGGATTGATTTTTGGCCATCGTGGCATTCCAGTCGCTATTATCTGAATATGGCCTTGAGGGGTTTCTTTTGGAGTATCTCCCTCTTGGTGTTTTCTGCCAGCCATGTGTGTAGTAGGGAACGTATGCGCGATTTGGACAATTTCTGGCAATGTGTCCAGGTGTTCCACAGTGAAAACATGTCTTTTTCATCACTGTGGAGTTGTTTCTTCCTTCCCCTGGTGGCGTGTCCATGCTTTGTCTCTTGTTATTCCCACATGCACACTTGCAACAAGAACTCTGTTGCGTTGGAATTGGTGGCTTGTATTTCTCAACGGCAGGTTGATCAGAAGCAGTTGAGTTCAAAGCAACAAATTCAGAGTTCAAAGAGATGTTGGTTTGTGTAATAATGTTCTCCTTGTTCTCATCCTCTGCTACTTTACCTGCACATAAAGTAGAAGCATTAGTATCTTCAACTTGAATACCTCCTGACACAAATCCAGTTGGTTTGCAATATCGAAGATGTGCCTCCCTGTCAATTTCGTCCTGTGTCATAGGGATGGATGTGTAGTTATGATTGAAAGGTGGAGGAACACTATCATACCCTAGACCCTTGTTTTGATTTTCTTTGAATTTTAATTGGGTTTCATATAAGGACTCGACTGTCTTACTTGACGCAGTGTAATTTTTAAAACTAACATCTGTTTTTCCACACTTTATTTTCGAAGCGTCAAATTCTTCAGTTACAGGATCAAGTTTTTTCTTAATGTGATCATAATTTTCACACTTGTTGCTGTAATCTTCTTGGAGTTTTCGGAAATCCTTGATTTTGGTTTCTAATTGAGCTTTTAACGGTTTTTGTTCTTTCCTAACGGTGTACCTTTCATATTTTAGGTCCTCATTCTCTCTCTTGATTAAATCTATTGATTCTCGTAAAAATTTCATAGTTTTAGCACAAGATGGAGAGCAACCAGATTCATTTACCTGAATTGATGTGGAACTAATATTTTTTTTGTTATTTTTTTAATTTTTAATTTTTTTTATATATATTTTTAATTTCCTTTTGACTTAAAAACCGAGAAAGTCAACCTTAAAAGTCAAATTTAAAAAGTCAAAATCAAAAGTCAAACTTGAAAAGTCAAACTTAAAAGTCAAACCGAAAAGCGAAATTTGAAAATTTAAAAGTCAAACGAGATAGTCAAAATTTAAAGTCAAAGGTCAAATTTTAAAAGTAAAGTCAAAATTTTAAGGTCAAATATAAAAATAAAATAAAAAATTAATAACTAAAAAAATTTGCGTTGAAAATAGAATTTAGAAATAAAGGAAATTGATTTTTGGGTTGAAATTGTCAATTTGCGAAATTATCAACCGAGAAGGACAGGTTATGATTTAAACTTTGAAGGGTGACACAAAGACTTTGCTGGTTGAGCTGGTAGAGCGCAATGTTGAAGAACCAGAGGTCCCGGGTTTGATTCCCGGTACCCTCTAATTCCGTTTCTTTTTTTTATACGAAGGCTGCTAAGCGAGGACGGCTGCGAAGCGAGGACTAGAGTTGTGAAGCCGAGATAGATGCTGCTGAGCCGTGAACCAGGGGCAAGACCGAGCCGTATACCGAGGTCGCACACAGAGCCACACACCAAAACCCTATCCGCACACCGAGGTGCACATTCCGAGCTGCACACTGCTGAGCCGCACACCTTCAAGAGCTCAACCGCACACCTTCAAAGTCTGGCCGCACATCTTCAATAGATTCGCGAAATAAACTACGTTTTTCACCCTTTTTTCCTTCAAAACTTGATCAACAACTCGTTTTTATGAAAAATGCAAAGAAGTAACCCCCCTTATTTTTGCGAGATCTATCTAAAAACGCTATTATCTTTTCAAAATAAGATCAAATAAGCTTCGTATAAGACAAAAATTGATTGATACAACTAAGCTCTGATTCCAATTGTAAGTCCCCAAATTGCTTGTGTATCAATCAGATCCAATTGATGGTGCGGAATCCCAATCAATTGGATGATGTCAGATCAAATATAGAAAAGAAGGAGAAGAAGAATTTAGATGAATCTATAATGTATTGAATGAATATGATTGATGCTCCTTACAATAGATTCTCTCTCACACACACCTCTTCTCGCTAACTTTCTCTCTCTTCTCTAGCCGTCTCTTTGCTTAACCATTCACTCCCACATGCACTCCTATATTTATATGGACCTCTAGCCATACACATGTGTACAGCCGCACACCCTGTCTACGGTCGTAGACAGGGTGTGCGGCCGTACACACGTGTACAGCCATACACACAAACCGCAAACACATACAATATTACATAAAAATATATTTTTCCTAGAAAAGCAAAGTATAAACCATATTTTTGAACCAATAGAGATTAACCACACCACTGCTACTCCTGAGGAAATTGTTGCATACGAAACTCAGGAGTAAGATCCTACGAAGATTCATTGCATCATCCTCGCAATAATTACTATTGAAATCCAAAAGTCCTATGACGACTACTATCCATACGAGATGTACCAATATTTGATGGAAATGTACCATCAAAGTGCTAGGCAGGAAAGGTATGAGATCATCGCTGCTATGATCACTACCAAAATGAAGGATAGATAGTCCATCATGGCCCACTTGCAGAAAATGCAAAGAATCGTGGACCGCTTGCTGAAGTAGAATGTCAACTTCGATGAGGAGCTGGCCGTAGATATCAGTCTACATTCATTAACTAATCCAACACTTTCTACGACCAGTTTCACATGAACAAGGAGGAGGTCACTCTAAGCAAGCTTCAAGGCCTACTAAGGACTGTTGAGAGTAGTCTAAAAGGAAAATTTGTTGCATCTATTCCTACTACTGTTGCCCCTGTCTTGACTATTGGGCATGGAAAAGGAAAGAAGAGGAAGGCTCCTTCTAAGAGCCACAAGGTAAAGTCTCACGATGGTACCTCTTTTAGTGGAACCAAAGCTAGTCCTGCTGCTCCCTCTTCCAACGTAAAGGATGTAGAGTGCTTCTACTGCCACAAGAAAGGGTATTGCAAACGAAGCTGCCCGAAGTACCTGCATGACATTATGGATAGGAAATAAGGCCCACCTTCGTAGGTATTTATAAATTCATTCTAATAACTCATCACATGTTATGTCTCGGGTCCTCGATATAGGATGTGGTTTTCATATTTTTTCTGATTTGCAGGGTCTAAGAAAAAGTAGGGATGTGGAGCATGGGAAGATAAAATTGATCATGGGGAATAGGAAAGCGTCGCTTGTTATAAAGATTGGAGTTTACTGTTTAGTGCTTAGTAGTGGGTTAGGTTTTGATTTGAATAAATGTTGCTATTTGTCAGTAATGACATGACACATTATATCTTTTCATGGTTTGTATAAACAAGGTTTTAGATTTTCATTTAATAATGAAAATGGTTCTATTAATGGTTTCTTTAATGGTACTTTCTATTTTTAAGCAATGCCTTATAATGGAGTATATAAAACTGTGCTGGTTATAGACAAATTAGGAAATGATGTGTTGTATATCGATTCTTCCAATGGTCTGGACAAAGCATGCTTGTGGCATTGTCTTCTTAGACATGTCAACAATAATCTCATAGCCCAACTCCAAAAGGATGGAGTGTTGGAGTCATTCGACCATAGGGATGATGACATGTGACAGTCTTGTTTACTTCAAAAGATGACCAAGTCTCCCTTCACTAGTACATGTGAAAAGGGTGAGGGTTTATTCGATCTCATAATGTAACATCGTAAATTTTCAAATAAATTTTTCATTTAAAATTGCACAATTCCCATAACACATTTCTCAAAAATATCATTTATTTAATTTATAAATCGCAACTCCGAAATTATTTGATTCAAATCCAGGATCCTCAAACATAACTCTTTCAATGGTTTGTACAATCAAGTCGGTGCCTTCCCGCGATCCTGAGAAAACCTGAAACACATAGCACATAACATGGTAAGCACAAAGCTTAATGAATGACCCAAAATACCACATACACATATTAGCCTCTCGAGGCTATAGCACTGTATGACCTTTCGGTCAATGTGTCTCAGTGGGACCTTCTGGTCCCATAGCTCTGGTAGAGCTTTCGACCCTACCATGACTTGCCTTCCAGTCCCAAATCTGTTTGCCATCGAGCTTAATTCATGCAGCATATACATATGACAATAAACATATCACATAAGTCACATAACTCATATGAATACATACGACCTTCCAGTCACACATAGTTACCAATCCAGGTAAAGTATAATTAAAAGACTGACCTCATAAGCTGGCCAGTATAAATCTTGTACCCGGATGTCTCAAACTAGCCTTCTCCTAACACATAGGTTACACATCTCTAAATAATGCTTTAATCGTACTCAAATACTCCAAGGGCCATTTTACCCGTCCATGGTCTCCATTACACATGGTTGACCCAACCCTAAAGTCAACCGAAGTTAACTCGAGTTCATAGTCCAGATTTGAACCGACTCGGCGAGTGAACCCTTGTGACTCATCGAGTCCACCCACTTTCTCCGAAGTTTCACGAAGATTCAACTCAACTCATCGAGTTGACCACACAACTCACCGAGTTAGCACGCAATTCAGCTCGACCAGGAAAACCCTAACCAACTCGTCGAGTAGGCTCATTGACTCGGCGAGTCTATCCAGATCTGAGGTTTCCCACCTCAGATCATGTCTCAAATAGCTCATAGGTACAAAAGAAGGGTAGTGAAACCCTAAAAACTCCCAAAACCATGAGATCTATACGAAATAGATAAAAAAGATGCAAGCTTATACTTTCTACTGCAACCCCACGTGAGAAGTGTCAGATCCACAACCCCCATCTCATTTCTTGCTTGAATCATACTCTTCTCCTTCCAAAAGACCCACTAAATACTTGATTTCATCACAAGAACTCTCTCATTGCTCCAATAGGGATCTAGGGTTTCTCATAGGAGGTATGGGCAGCTGGTGAGGCACTTCTTAGGTTATAACTTCCCTTAAATAGGCCTCAGCCCCAGAACATAGGGTTTTCTCTGCCCATGATCTACTAGGCGAGTCAGTCCCTTGACTCGTTGAGTTCACTCGTTTAAATCCACATGGCAACTCGACACGAATCGGCGAGTCAGACCTTCGACTCGGCGAGTCTCTCCTTAAACCTCAAAATTGAAACACAAAAATAATGTACCTGAAAATCCGGATGTTACAAATCTCCCCCACTTAATTTGATTCCGCCCTTGAAATCCCTCTAGACATCACACAACTCAAAACCCAAAAGTCCGGGAAGCACTACCCAATATGACTTCATACCACACATCTATCATCCTTCAATGGTACCTGGTCCCAAGCTCTCAACCCTGACAAGGACAGAATCGACTGCCGCTACGATACTTCTTCTGGCTTCCTGAATCTGGAGACTCCGGTGGTCTATCACACTACCAAACTGCCCCTTTCAATATATAGCCATCTTATTCTCTCCTCGAATAACAACCTCAAAACTCACTGCTCCCTAGTTCTCAAAAAACAAAGTCCAAAAAACGGCTACCGATTACTCATACCAAACGTACAAAACGATCTGAATCACGCCCCAAGGAACGAAAGGGTTCACCTCCCACCAGGGCTCATCCACTGAACTACTATCAGAACCTATCCGGACAATAAACTTTCAACACCCTGTTCTCCGACACAAGAACAAAAATAATCATGCTCACTCAGAATTCCTCAAACACCTAAAAATCATAATCCGTCACTTTCCCCCAAATATCTATTTTTAACATTTAGCACCTGTTCTACTCTCGACCCCACAGTTGGACCTCCAAAGGTCACCCACTACATGCCCCAACATGTCTCGTCGTCTTCCTTATCACAACAACTATCTCGGTCCATTATGACACACAAGTCACGAATTTATCTTTACCCTAAATGAATACTACAATCCCAAATAACAATCGACTCAACCCCGACCTTTGTCGTCTACTGATCATAGTTCCATGCATCTCGTGGTACCCCCCGTGCCCGAGTAGTGACCTACATAGGTCTAGACATCAGATGAAAAACAATACCCCTCATCATTGAACTCATCACTGAATCTGGAATCTCATCTCGTCTACCTGACACACTACCAGAGAAAAACTCAAATTCGAGAGTTTGGTCTTACCCAAAGTTGGAACCGCCCGTCCCAATGAACCACTCAACTCCTGACTCATGACCCGCAACCCATGCATACCTAACTTATCCAGTTCCCTTTGGTTCCGACAACCACCACTCAATTCTGAATATATTGACTCCCGATAAATATGGAGACCCTAGTCTCGACCTTGGTTCGACTACCAGGATCCCACAAACTCAAATATTTGGGCCACCCAAGCCTAAAACTCTTATGTGTTATGCTCTGATTAGAGAGTACTTCATCGCAACATTGTCTTACTAACTAGTGAGTACTACGACTCCCCAAAGTATCATAACAACCTCTCACTGACTAGCAAGTACTATGGCTCGCCGCAACATCACAACAACCTCCCATTGATTAGTGAGTACTACGGCTCCCTGCAGCATCACAACAACCTTTCACTGAATATTGAGTACTACGACTCCCTGTAACATCACTGCAACTTGTCACTGAATAGTGAGTACTACGGCTCCCCGTAGCATCACTGCAACCTCTCACTGAATAGTGAGTACTAAGGCTCCCCGCAGTCCTACCACCCTTGCTTTTACCACTTCATAATCTCATCCTCAGGTCGACGCCACACTGCGATCATTAACTCATGCCCTGAGGACCAACCATGGGTAGGTGTACACACTTACCCGAATCATGCACTACAATTTCTGAGGACATTCGCCATAACAAAACACCCTTCCCTGCTACAATCAACATTCTCGAATAATCTCGCTTGATGTGAATTGGCCGAAGGGCTCCCACTAGAACCATAGATACGTGATACACCACTTGCCATCTCCAACTCAAAACTCAAAATAATCCAAGATTTAGGACATTAAACTCAGATACCCCGATACACTATCACAGCGCCTCGCAGTCTCTTGACTCCACCACTAATCACAAACTCATGGCATCATACTCGGGTACTGCATCGCATCCTCAAAATATCATAACCGATCTTCTTCTCGTGCTACTTGTAACCCCGGAATACTCCATCTCCCAATTTGAAACACGGAGAAATCACCAACGACTCAGAACACGAAGATGACCCTTCAAAACTCTTTCATCAGTTTCTCAAAATCAAGCAAGATTACGCATGCCGCCTCGGAAATTGGTTTTCCGATCGTCTCTTACCCTTTCCAAAGAGCATACAATAATCCATTCATCAAACCGAAATTTCCCAACTGCCGAAGTATCCCTACGAGTTAACCAATTTGAAAAATTATCATTTACCTCAAGGCCTCTGACTAATGGCCACATGTTGTGCAGACACTCATCCCTTCGTAAACGCGTACAACACTCATTAACTCCCTTGGCAACTCACCTAGACCAGCAATAACCCTGGTCTCACTGTGCATGTCTCTATCCAGCTCCCTAACCGCTCTAGAACAAATCTCTGATCCTCTGAATAAAATACCTAGTTCTCCCCCGCTCAGGGTTCGAAGCATCACCAATTGGAGCACGAATAATCTATTCCACAAACTGTTTCCACTAGGAACATCACACTTAATCCTGGAAGGTACTATGCAATGCTCGATGGACTCCCCGATAGAGGCCCCGCAACTCCAAATATCCTGAATCTCATATGAAATCCTCAGGAACTTCTCATCATGATTGCCTCTAATCAGACAGAACCTCATACCATCCCATTACCGGACACCTCAACTATCCAGTAGTAACTCTTACTCTTAATATGAAAATAATGAACTATCATACTCCTCATTCTCGACTCCTCAACCAACGTTCCATCACGTGGATTGTAATAAGAGTAGAGACCTCATTACCACTGTCGATACTCATCATAGACAATAAGAGCCACCTCCCCAATATAGTCCTCTTGATCGTCTGACGCTACAGATAATGCATGCCCTACTATACTCAATAGAGTGCATCCTTGCCCTTGACTATCTCAGTCCCCACTAAGAATCTGCTCACACTATATCGTTACCTCGCGACACACATACTGCCCAAATACTCTGGTGGAAGATCACCATCAATACTAACCCTCAGGGCTTACCCCCAAGCTCAGAAACTAAAATCTAAACACCTCTTATGTTTTCCCATAGGAAATGAAAATAGCACCACTCAGGTTATAGAAGATGACATCTCCACTATCGGTTGATTGCTCAACTCAGGCCGCAATCGTCCATAAACACCATCTCTACTCATCCTTGAGTCTTGCGACTTCACCTGAAATCTCACAAAAAATACCTTGGGATCATCTCGACTTCCCTCACAAGGGATGCTTCACTGGAACGTGTTCCCCATGGCCCTCTGACCTCATACTCTATCACATCCGATCTCGCTCCAACAAATCACAACAGAATAACTGGTAGAACCAGTACACTAACCGCCACAGGTCATGGTACTCGAACCATGTGGCCACCTCTAGATCTGCTATAAACCATGGTACTTGATCCATATTATCTCCTCTTAATATGCTATGGACCATGGTAGTCGAACCATGTTCTCTCTTCTCAGTCCGCTACAAAGCATGGTACTCGAACCACGATATCACCAATAAATATGTTACTTAGAATCTCCAGAATACTCCCTACATTAAGTATGGGTCCTTTGCTTTCAGTAGTACGGGCACATACTACCTGCCACATATACCCATACTTTCCACACGGGCCATCCCAGATTTCCGAAGTAGCCGTGCAACCTTCTCGTTCGTCCATCCCGTTACACGTGTTCGCTCCTAGCGAAATGCTTTACCCCGTCCGCGCACTCATCTGATCATGGTTACCCCCTAGGCTCTTCCTAGGTGCTCACACTTCTCTGCCATCAGTTGCTGAAAAACTCCTAATGATGCCAACCATCTACCTACTGAATATCGTCATATTCACCTAGTAGTTGACTCCCATCATCGAGAGTTCCACAAAGCACGAAGCAAGCTGCATTTGGGCATCCAATAATCTCCACTAATACGCAAACCACTCTAGGTTACAACTCCACTTGCTCTATTCACACACAACATGTGTCACCGAACTCCAACACTCTACCCCACACGGGCATATAACTACTCTCTTTGTAGGCATCCTTTGAGGCTTATCTAGTTATCTCTCCTAGACTACTTCTCTATTCGAAGCTCTATATCTGAAATATTCCTGCTGGATACTCTTACTCAGCACATACTCGAAACCACATCACATATAATAGCAACTCCTAGGCTAAGGCATCACAAATCAGGCCACTCTAGTCCTAAAATATGGGATTCATAGCCTATCTCTAGCATGCATGATATCTCATAAAATATCTCATAAACATCTCATAAAATAAAAGAAATGGTATTTTGGGAAATCACCGTTCGGGCTCTGGCTGATTGTACACACTGCTCCTTCTCGTTTTCTTTTAGAAACTCTTGTTCGCTTGATAAAAATAATTTCTTTAATTTGTTTTCTAAAATCCTCAGTTTGAGTCCAGATTTACCTAAAGACACATCCGAATCCCTGAAACCAAGGCTCTGATACCAACTTGTAACACCGTAAATTTTAAAATAATTTTTTCATTTAAAATCGCACAATTCCCATAACACATTTCACGAAAATCTCATTTATTTAATTTATAAATTGCAACTCCGAAATTATTTGATTCAAATCCAGGATCCTCAAACATAACTCTTTCACTGGTGTGTACAATCAAGTCGTTGCCTTCCCGCGATCTAGAAAAAACCTAAAACACATAGCACATAACACGGTAAGCACGAAGCTTAGTGAGTTCCCCAAGATACCACATACACATATTAGCCTCTCGAGGCTATAGCATTGTATGACCTTCCGGTCAATGTTTCTCAGTTGGACCTTCCGGTCCCACAGCTCTTGTAGACCTTTTGGCCCTACCATGACTTGCCTTCCGGCCCCAACTCTGTTTGCCTTCCGTCCCAATTCATGCAGCATATACATATCACAATACACATATCACATAAGTCATATAACTCATACAAATACATACAACCTTCTGGTCACACATAGTTACCATTCCAGTTAAAGTATAATGAGAAGACTCACCTCATAAGTTGGCTTGTATAAATCTCGTACCCGGACATCTCGAACTAGCCTTCTCTTAACACATAGGTTACACATCTATAAATAATACTATAATCATACTCAAAATACTCCAAGGGCCAATCTCTCTCCCTGCTTAATTCTTGAAGAGGATAAAAGACCATTTTACCCCTCCATGGTCTCCATTACACATGGTTGACCCAACCCTAAAGTCAACCGAAATCAACTCGAGTCCATAGTCCAGATTTGACTCGACTCGGCGAGTGCACCCTTGTGACTCATCGAGTCCACCCACTTTCTCTTAAGTTTCATGAAGATTCAGCTCAACTCGTCGAGTTGAACCCACAACTCGCCGAGTTAGCATGCGATTCAGCTCGATCGGGAAAACCCTAACCGACTCGTCGAATCGGCTCATTGGCTCGGCGAGTCTATCCAGACTCATTCTCATTCAGACGATTTCAACCAGATCTACCACTATAAACTATAGATCTATCATCTCAAGGCTCAATAATCACGTAAAGCTTCGATCTTTACGTTCATGCATGATGCTATTGCTCCAAAACGCCATTACATGCCCTTCATGAAGGATTTAGCTCATCAACCCTTATTTAGACAACTAAAGTTGGGGTATCTAGTCTTCAAGGACCTCACAGGGTCCAGATCTGAGGTTTCCCAACTCAGATCATGTCTCAAATAGCTCATAGGTACAAAACAAGGGGAGTGAAACCCTAAAAACTCCCAAAACCATGAGATATATACGAAATAGATAAAAAAGATGCAAGCTTCTACTTTCTACCGCAACCCCACGTGAGAAGTGTCAGATCCACAGCCCCCATCTCATTTCTTGCTTGAATCATACTCTTCTCCTTCCAAAAGACCCACTAAATACTTGATTTCATCACAAGAACTCTCTCATTGCTCCAATGGGGATCTAGGGTTTCTCACAGGAGGTATGGGCAGCTGGTGAGGCACTTCGTAGGTTATAACTTCCCTTAAATAGGCCCCAGCCCCAGAACTTAGGGATTTCTCTGCCCATGATCTACTCGGCGATTCAGTCCTCTGACTCGTTGAGTTCACTCGTTTAAATCCACATGGCAACTCGACACGACTCGGCGAGTCAGACCTTCGACTCGGCAAGTCTATCCTTAAACCTCAAACTTGAAACACAAAAATAATGTACCTTAAAATCTGGATGTTACACATAAATATTGATGTACGTGGGCCCTTTAGATACGCGACAAGGGATGCAAACCGCTTCTATGTGACTTTCACCAATGATTATAGTAGATATGGGTATATCTACTTAATCAAGCACAACTCAGAAGCCTTTCAAAAGTTCAAAGAGTTTAAGAAAGAAATGGAGAATCAATTGGGTAGGAAATTAAGATGCTCCAATCCGATCGGGGAGGTGAGTACCTTAGTATTGAATTCCACGACTACCTCGATGAATGCAAAATTGTTTTGCAATTGACGCCACATAGGACACCGCAGTTGAATGGTGTGGCTGAGATGCGCAATCAAACCTTGTTGGACATGGTTCGTTCCATGATGAGTCGAGCTTCATTACCTATCTCGTTTTGGATGTATGCCTTATAGAATGCCTCTCATATCCTCAATCTAGTCCCGACTAAGAAGGTTGCAAAAAACACCTCACGAGATGTGGACTGTGAAAGATCCCTCATTGGCACATATCAAGGTTTGGGGTCGCAAGGTTTTCGTAAGACGAGAGACTCACGACAAGCTCGAACCTCTTAGTGAGCGGTGTATTTTCATCGGCTATCTACAGAAGTCCTATAGATATCACTTCTATAGACCGAGTGACAATGTTGTCTTCGTTGCGAGCATAGGGGTTTTCCGGGAGAGAGAAATCATATGCCAAGAGGACAGTGGGAGGCAAATTTATCTTGAAGAGCTTCGTGAATCAAGTAATGAAGGAACATCTAACACTGGCGCTCTACCCGAGGAGGAAACTATTGTTGAACCGATTGATGATTCCTTACCTCTTAGACATTCCAGTAGAGTTAGTGTTCCACCCGTATTATATGGTTTCCATATAAATGCTGAGGGTAATTGAAGGGCCAACATATCTATGGTTTGGGCTAGGCATCAATGTATGGATGAGTTAGGGCATTTGTCAATGTATTTTGGATTCTTTTGTGTATGCTTAATGTTTTCGGTCTAGGAAGCTTTTGGTTAAGGTGTGACCGAAATCCAGTTTTCGATCTGCTAACCGAAAACTATTTTCGGTCCTTGTCAGTATATATAGATATCAGGTTGTCAGGATAGAGGAACAGTTGTACTTTTGGTAGTTTTTAGTTCCCGAGTTGTATTAGACGGTTTCAAGTGTTTAATCGTATGCAAGCTCAGTTTCATTAATCTTTTACTCCATTTCTTCTATGTTTTTTTATGCTTGATCGATCATTGGTGAAGATCCTTCCATCCAGGACCATACAATTTGTATCAGAGCACAAACCAGTGTCAATCAAGTGTGTTTATTTAGTTTTCTACTTTACAGTCATGTTCTTCACGTTCTCAGTCTCTTGAAGATTGTTTTTGCCCGACTTTTGAAGATCAGATCACAATTTGCACTGTGTGGAATAGAGATCTGCTTGGATTTCAGCTTTTCAGTTGAGATCTGCTAGTATTGTGTGAAAACGTATCTTCAATTGATTTATGCTCAGATCTAAGCTGTTTGGAAGCTGTGTTTGAGGTTTCAAGTGTGTGGCAATCAAAATCGAATCAAAAATTTAAGTTTTTCATTAAAAATTGTTAGTTTTCGGTTCAATCTTCAGAAACCGAAAACTGTTTTTCAACCGAAAACCTTTCAATCTTCAGAAACCGAAAACTATTCTTCAACCGAAAACCTTTGAATCTTCAGAAACCGAAAATTGTTCTTCAACCGAAAACCTTTGAATCTTCAGAAAACAAAAACCCCCTTTATCATAATAAACCGAAAACCCTTGATCCTTCATAAACCAAAAACCCTTATCATTTAGAGACCGAAAACCTATTTACTTGTTCCTTTTATTTGTTTTTCAAGTTCAGTTTTTGTTTTTAAAATAAAAAAAAAATAAAAAAAAATCAAAAACAACAAAATGGAATCTCAAAGCATGTCAGCTCACCATGAATTGGATGCAATTATGGGAACTACTTCTCGAATTCCACGACTGTTATCTGTAGAAGGATTTCCAGAATGGAAATATCGGATCGAGAAGTACATCAAAATGAAGGATTTCAAGATATGGCGAAGTATTCTTAGAGGTCCAATCTTCATTACAACTACATTGGAAGATGGGACCATAATTGATAAGAAAGTTGAGAACTACACCGATGATGATTTCGAGAGAGTCGAGGAGCAGAAAAAGGCTCTTGCTACACTTACCATGAAATTAACTCCGGAAATCACTCAAGGTTTCCATGAATATACATCAGCAAAAGCCTTATGGGAAGCACTGATAGAAGTCCATGAAGGCAACGAAGACATGAAACATAGTCGCCAAGACATGTTGCGACAAAAGTTCAATATGTTTAAGTATGTCTTGGGAGAAACACTTGAGAATCAGTTGCAAAGGTTTATCACACTCACCACAGAAATGAGCTCTGCTGGTGTGATGGTTACAAGATCAGAGATCTACAAAAAGCTGTTGAACTCTTTGCCAACATCCTGGGATATGAATGTCTCAGTGATTAAGAAGACCAAAGATTTGAACCGTTTGAGCTTGGCTAAAACGATGGCTATCATCAAGGCTTGTGATCTCGATGATAACCAAATGGAGATTAACCATGCAATATTGGGTGTTTGATGAATCTACAGCTTTTGCTATCATCAAACTTAAACATGGATGTATTCCTCTTTATGACAAGAAGGATCTGCTACAGTTTGGAAAGTGGGATATACATCAGCTTTCTATTCATTAGATCATGGTGGCTGAAGACATTTTTGAGTCTGCTGCTAAGGAATACATCGCCATGGTTGCTGATATTATTGAAAAAGAGATGTGGAATGGAGCTATACGAAGGTCAGACGTGCTGGTGGTTGTTAAAGACTGAATCATGCTAGCCCCAAACCAAGGGGGATTGAAGGGCCAATATATATATATATATATATATATATATATATATATATATATATATATATATATATATATGGTTTGGGCTAGGCATCAATGTATGGATGAGTTGGGGCATTTTTCAATGTATTTTGGAGTCTTTTGTGTATGCTTAAAGTTTTTGGTCTAGGAAGCCTTTGGTTAAGGTGTGACCGAAAACCAGTTTTCGTTCTGCTAACCGAAAACTGTTTTCGTTCCTTGTCAGTATATATAGATGCCAGGTTGTCAGGATAGAAGAACAGTTGTACTTTTGGTAGTTTTCGGTCCCAGAGTTGTATCAAATGGTTTCAAATGTTTAATCGTATGCAAGCTCAGCTTCATTCATCTTCTACTCTATTTCTTCTTTTTTTTCTTATGCTTGATTGATCATTGGTGAAGATCCTTCCATCAAGGACCTTAGATTGATACGTTTATAAGTGATAGTACAATAATAAACTTGGATGAACCTAACACCTACAAGGAAGCCATGGCAGACATAGAGTATGCAAAATGGAAAGAGACTATAGACAACGGGATTAAGTCCATGTATGAGAATCAAGTTTGGAACTTGGTTGATAATGTTCCAGGTCGTAATACGGTTGGGTGCAAGTGGATCTTCAAGAAGAAGACCGACATGGATGGGAAAGTGCACAGATATAAGGTGTGATTGCTTGCGAAGGGCTTCACTCAAACTCCCGGAGTTGACTATGACGAGACCTTCTCACCAGTAGCAAAGATTAAATCTATAAGGGTTATGCTAGTGTAACAACCCGTTATTTCAGGTCAATGTAATGTCTAAAAGTCGAGTGTTGTAATCTTTTTGTGAAGTAATAAGAATATCATCGAAAATGAAATGTTCAAAAATCTCTGTTTGAGTACATTATGTGGTAGATATCGTAATAAGGTTTCCAAAAATATAAAGAACACAAAAATCCGAGTTATAACGAAGGAGTTATGACTAATCAAAGATTTGTAACACTACCGGTAAAGCGTTGTTAAACATAAAATAAGAAAATTTAATAAGATACTCTTTAGACTTAGGTGTCTAAATAAAAGTAATAGACATCCCAAAACCTTGAACATACATAAAAAGGACTCCCAAATCTGACTTCATATGAGGAAGTTATGATTGTTCGAAGTTTCAGACGTAGCAGTAGACAGCTAAAAACACGAAATAGAGATCGAGCAACTTTTTGCCAACATCACCTAAATGAGAATCGAAGATCTCATCAATGGTGTGGCAATGGTAAAATTTCTGACAAAAAAGGACATCGGATGAAGAAGTTATGGGTTTTTAACGGACTCTTCCTATCCCGACCTGTTAAAACTAAATCATAAATATAAAGTCAAAACTAGCCGACAGAGTCTAAATCAGAGTTGTTGATTACAGTCTCACCTACGCGTGGATATAAGGAATGCCAGAAACGGAGCTCGTACGCGAGAGTTATGTAATTTAGAATTTCTGTAAATCGAGTTACGCCCCGCGTAACTCCGTACGCCCAGCGTACCAGGCGATAAGGGCGTAGTCCCATTAGCCACACGCTCTCCCATCAGACAGAAGACCTCCCATCCGGAGTGCGTAAGCAATGACGTCCTATTACACACCGCGTAACCCCGTACGCCCAGCGTACCGAGGCGGTTAACCCTCCCTATAAAAGGGATGCGACGGTTCCAGGCAAAATTGCTCATTTCCTCACTTTCTCCAGCGTTTTTACTCTGTTTTGCGTGCAAGCAATATCCTAAAGCCCCGGATTTCATACCCAAGTCCCGAAGGAAGTTTTACACTCTTGAGAATCCTGAGAAAACCTGCTTTCTCCTGTCGAAGTTCTGCTTAGTTTTCATCTCACCATCTTCACTCTATCAGGTGAGTTCATACCCCTTTTATACACCTTCAAATACTTTATAATGTACTTTTAATACATTTCAGGGGAGGATACAAGTAAACACCCGGTTAATCCCTGGTGAAAACGTGAAAACTCTTGTTATACCTTGCATGCATTAGATTTATACAAAATGCATAGTATCTAGGGTAGCCATCCTTGTTAAACCATTTTATGCATTCAAAGAACTTATTAGTTATGCTTTGTCGAACATTGTGAAAGAGGATAAACATTGCATACAATACTATTATTTTAATACAGACTTAGTTGAGAATCTGTGAGACGATTACATCTTCAAATGATACCTTTTTGTTAAAAAGGTACTACCTAAAGTCATGTCTATTATAACCAGAGTCTCTCTTTAGGAGAGCGTGTCAAATGTGTATAGATCTATACGGGAAGTCATGGTCCCGCGCCCTGTGTCACACCCTAAAACCAAAAACAGCGGAAACGTTCTGGGGCGGAGGACGTCATGTACAGTATCACAACAATGAAAAGTAGTAAACAAGCAACAAGATCATCCATTGCATTAATAATATAACTATTATACAATTGTGTTCTGTCAATTTTTGATAAACACTAAAGCATAAATCAAAATGAACGATGAGTCTTCAAAGAGCTCCATTGCATTAATAATATAACTATTATACAATCGGTACCTGTCTATGATGACCTGAGGATACCAGTAATTTTGAAAGCGAGAATCAGCTTTAAAGTTGGTGAGATCATAAGTATTTTAGTGGCTTAATTTGTATGTAAGAATTTGTAAGTTTATGAACTGTAAGTATGGAAAATGTAAATGAACTGTAAGTATAAAAATGTTTGTAAAACAACTGTAGACGTTTGAAAAACTCTAGAAATCCCTATGATTCCTACTATTATATAAGGGTGTCTTCTACCAAGACCTAACTGTTCTCAATGTAGTCTTCTACCAAGACCTAACTATTCTAAATGTTCGTTTTATGTAAAAGTGTGTAATTTTCCCCAAGTGTAACTACCATTAACAAAATATAGTTTTTACATTTAAAGTTTAAGTGAATAGATCACTAAATATATGTACAGGGAAAATGAATGTAGTACTAAAATGTAGCGCTATAAGAACTACTGCTGTACTAACTACCTTAAACCGGATTTATATTAAGGCATCATGTGATTAATTGTACCATACTATTGACTGGTAACAACGACATAAGAATGGTCGTAAAAAGGAATGACGTTTAGCACCTGCAGACCTGCAGGTCCAGCTGTAGCCAGCAACAAGGTGTAGGATAGTCAATCCAGTATAGATCTATACGCAAACTCACGCTCTCCCTTCAAGAGACTCTGGCTACAACTCGGGCCATGACATTTAAGGCATGCTTTGATACATATCACAATAATTAACGTATTCATATATATGTAATGTAATGAACTGTTCTAGCTGTAATGTACGTGCTCTCTACCTAGCACGTATAGTAATGTACTCATTCTAGTATCGTTGTATACTCTTTCTAGTATAGTTGTATATGTTCTCTTTCTAGTATAGTTGTATATGTTCTCTCCTAGTATAGTTGTATATTTTCCTATCTAGTATAGTTGTATATGTTCTCATACTAGTAAGTATTGACTCATGAATGAACTGACTCATAATATGATATTGTGTTCTAGTAATAGTTCTAGTATCTTCCTAAACCACCCCAAAAGTAGTTTACTAGTAATCTAACTAGTAAGTATGAACATGGATGTATACCCTTGCTACCCAAGGGCATTGGATGAACTGAAACGACCTTTATGACTATATATTTACACATGTTATATAACTAATATTTAAACGACTTTCCGACGAGTACACGATATCCCACCAGACCACGTCTCAAGCGCGAAAAGGAAATAGGGTGGATAACCTTCCTAAATCTTTTAAACATTTCTTATATAACTATACATATAGAGGCATGCAATTTATAATATAAAAGCATAAATAAGTTTTGTAAAACCTTTGAACATAATTATTATCTTAAGAAAAGATCGACTTGATGTCAATTTATAAAACGTTTTGAAGGCATGGGTTTGATAAAACAACTTTAGTATAAGGAAACAATTGTAAATAAGTTTGAAATGAAACATACAGAGTAAAATGTACAGTGTAATAAGGAGTTTTAAACTTATAAAATGTTTATAAAAATCATTTGAAGGAAACTGTTTGGTAAAACGGCTAATGAATAGCCAATCATTTGAATGCTACTTGTTAATCACATATGATTGATATGATAATTAGCATAATTCTACTTGTATCCCCCCCCATAAAACATTTAAAAATTGTTAAAACATTGATTAAGTGCATGAACTCACCTGTTGTGGGTGATACTGATGAACTGAAGAGGTATGACCGATAGGTGTCAAGTGAAGTCTTAAACACCCTCTATGATCCTAGTTAACATATAATTTCACATATATGTAACAAATTAGTCTAAAAACAACTAATAAACAAGTCAAGACAACCTAGGACATGTTAAAGACCTTTATCTAGTGTTATTAGCCTCTAGAATTGCATCTAAGTGTTTGTAGGGGAAGCTATTGAGTGTAGGGCTCAAGGAATACTCTACCATGGGGTTTACGGCCCTAATAACACTACCAAATGAGTTTACGGTAATAAACTCATGAGTTTACGGCCGTGAACTCATACCTATGTGTCCATTTGATGTTTGATGCTCTATAAGGCCCTAATAAGCATTTATACTTAATGGCTTTGTCTATGGAAGAGTTTAGGGCATAATATAACTCCTTTTAGGAGTTTACGGCCTTGGGACCATATTCCCTTGGATATTACGGCCGTAATATCCCTTGGGAGGATGTTTAAGGTGTTTTCAAGTCCCTAAATTAACTAGGAACTAAACTAGGCTATTGTACAAGGCTTTGGAAGAGTTTATGGCACCTTTTGGCACCATTATATGGAGTCACGGCCCTAGAACCTTTTGGGCCGTGAACTCTCTTTCTCCCTTGAATCTTAATTGTTTTGGTGGTCTAAACATGTAATGTAGGCTTCTAGTTTGAGATCCGAGGCTTTGAGGAGGATTGGGACACTTTTGGCCCTTAAAATGGAGTTTACTCCCCAAGTGTTCTTGGGCGATAAACTTCCAAATCTTGGGGTTTGGATTGTTTTCTAGTCCTAACTACATTTATAAATAAGCCTAAGTTCGTTACTAATCATGGGGAAAAGACTAGGTAGCATTTAAGCCTCATTTTGGAGTTTACTCTCCAAGAACGTTCTTGGGCGGTAAACTCTCGAATCTCACAGATTTGATATGTAATCTAAGTTATTAAGCACATAATAAGCATTATAAGACAACTAGGGAAGTGTACTCACGATTTGGGATAAAAAACCCGAAGATCCGTGAGAGAGAAAATGACTTTTCTCTAGTTGGAAATGCGAATAATCAATGAATTTGGTTCAGAATTCTATTTATAGTCCTGAGATATTTTTGAGAGAAAATATTTTTATTCCCGGAATGAACTCTACTATCCTAGAGTAATTGAATAATAGTGTTGCACTAAACCCTAGTGCATCCACTCTCCTGATATCTCCTTAAGTGTAAATCCTGAAAAACTGCCAAACTTATACTCGAAGTCTGGAATTTCACTGTAACTGTTCTAACTTCTATTGGATTGATATGGTTTGTTCAGAATGGAAATTTTGGGTTGTCACATCATCCCCATGTTGAAGGGAATTTCATCCCGAAATTTGAATTTAGGCAAGGAAGTAGGTACGAATGATCGAGTCATGAGGAGGAAACTTCTTAATCGACTGGTTCTAGCGCACCTAAGTGAAATCAGGTTCTCGGTTGGTATTCCAGTGAACCTTCACTAACTGGCGACGGCGTTGCCTTGTCCGCTTGACCTCTTGGTCGAGGGTCACTACGGTTCAAATACGAAGGAGAGGATCTCGACGAGTGGACTTACAAGAGTCCTAACGGAAAGGTATGGTTTCAAGATCGAGACGTGAAGAGTAGAATGTACGTTATTGAGTTCGCGGAGTAGGTCTAGTGTGTGCGAGGTACAGGACCGATTTTGGTAAGAATCTCGGAGGTCCTATCTATCTTGGATTTAGCTTTCCACACGATACAATGCGTATTAAGCCATTCCCAGAGTGAGTTCTCCTAAAGAACTTGGTCACTCATTTGGAATCTCCAAGGTTTCTTTTTCTTGTTTAACTTCCCAGTCAAGGGCCACCCCTTGCTGGGTCAGAGTCGTAAAGATTTCTGTAATTTGCGAGGAGTTATGAACGAACTATGACAGTAGGTCTGTAAGACCTAGAATTTGGCGAATGTTTGTCGGCATCTCAGGTGTCGACAAATTTCTCAACTGTTTTGACAAACTGAAAGAGTACTCAGGATTCCCACATCACTAACAGTGTGTCTTAGGAATCTGACTCTTAAATTTCAAAACTCGAGCCTAGAGGACTTCGCGAAAAGTTCCTCTGAAGGAAATTTTTCCATAGGTTTTCTTCTTACTACGAGGACAGATAAGTAAGTCATTACTTGGAGAAATGACAAACTGATCCAAGTAAGAAAGACGTACCCTACGGATTTCGCTCATGAAAACTATGGGCGTATTGGTCCTATCCGAAGGGTATAACTTACGGACTTGAAGTGTCCGCATCAAGTTCGGAAGATAGTCTTCCGGACATACTTCCCTAACACTCGAACTGGTGATATTCGGACCTTAGATCCATTTCTGAAAGTAATTATTTCCTTGCGTTTGCTCAACCATTTCATCTATGCGAGGCAGAGATAACGATTTCTAATGAAAAATCTTGACGGAGTCCTCGATATCCGAGGTACATAGGATGCAATCCGTCGACCTCTAAAAGAATAAGACCGAGGTTCTCCAGGGTGAGAAGCCTAGTCTTCTTATTCTATCACTGTGTGGTTCGCTAAGTTGTCTGTGCTGTTCTGTCACACCCCAAAACCACGAACGGCGGAAACGTTCCGGGGTGGAGGATGTCATGTACAGTATCACAACAGTGTAAAATAGTAAACAAGCAACAACATCATCCATTGCATTATAAGTAAAGTTTTAATACATGTGTGTTCTTTCGTTGTAATAAGACACCAAAAATATACAATCAAAATAAAAGACGAGACTTGTCTGCTCCGTCTTCTCAAAACCTGGCCACCGTACCTGTCTACTGATGACCTGAGAATACAAGTTATTTTGAAAGAGAGTATCAGCTGTAAAGCTGGTGAATTCATAAGTATTTAAGTGTCATTGTCTTGCTTACTAAAAGTTGTTTTAAAAGTCATGTAAACCTTTAAATGAAAATGTTGATGTAAGTATGAAAAGTCCTAGAAAATCCCTTATTTTCTATCAGTTTGAGATGTAGTCTTCTACCAAGACCTGAATGTTTTGTTATGACAATGTAGTCTTCTACCAAGACCTGAATGTTTTGTTATGATAATGTAGTCTTCTACCAAGACTCGAATGTTTTGTTATGATAATGTAGTCTTCTACCAAGACCCAAATGTTTTGTTATGATAATGTAGTCTTCTACCAAGACTCGAATGTTTTGTTATGATAATTTAGTCTTCTACCAAGACTCGAATGTTCTGTTATGATAATGTAGTCTTCTACCAAGACCCGAATGTTTTGTTATGATAATGTAGTCTTCTACCAAGACTCGAATGTTTTGTTATGATAATGTAGTCTTCTACCAAGACTCGAATGTTTTGTTATGATAATGTAGTCTTCTACCAAGACCCGAATTTTTTGTTATGATAATGTAGTCTTCTACCAAGACCCGAATGTTTTGTAAGTAAAATGATAGTTTTTCCTTTCTATTGACTAGTACTAAAAGTGCTTAGTCTAACTCATCGTTTATGTTAATATATCACAAAATAAAGTAAAATAGAAAAATATAATCATGTAAGTGTTATCCCTGGGTGACCAGGATTATCACGACATCGCCAAAGCGAAAGGTATACCCTATGAACATCCGAAGATTGTCCCCTCACCCTCTGTAGCAGCAGCAGGATGGAAGGAGGGTTAGTCTCGTATCAGCGTTAAACTAATAATCATCCGAAGAGTTTCATCTCATCCTCTGTTGCAACAGCAGGATGGAGGAATGGTTAGTTCCGTAACTGACTCCTAAAATCAGTAACAACCTTAGACATCCGTAGATGTTCATCACCTAGTGTTGCTAACAGCTGGGTTCCGGAAGGGTTAGTCCCGTCTAGACATCCCGTCGAATAGGGATAGGCAGGAAAAATTACACAGAAGGTACGAATAAATCTTCCTAATATAAGTGATAACCTTAGACCTGCGTAGATGTTCATCTACCACTAGTGTTAATCAGATGGGATTCAGAATGGTTAGTCTCGACGAGATATCCCATTGAACCGGGATAGGAAAGATAATTTATACAGAAAATACTAATAAATCATCCTCACAAGTTGAGATACTAGTATCCAGGTAAGTGAATACAGGATAATATATCTATGTAATAGTGTTCATGTATGGTATTCATGTAAGTGTCTTCATGTATCAAGTATATGTAAATGTACTCATGTATCAGGTAGTGTACTGGTGTGGACTCATGAATGAACTGACTCTTGTGTGATTCCTTGTAATAGGAATAATGTTTTATATCCTCAAATTATCCCTATGATAATTTACTGAAAGGTAATTGGTTGTTTAAGTAGGTTTATACACTCTTACTACTCCAGGGTGTGGGAAACTAATTGAAAGATGTAAACTATAACAACAATACATATATAAGATTATAAGTGTATATGCACAGTTTAGTTCAAGAATGTAAAATGGTTTTGTAAAACATCTAAGGGTTTTGAACAAATATGAAAGTGTCTTGATGTCATTTTGATAAACATTTCAAAAGTAATACACTTGATAACAAAGTATTTTAAAGCTAGAAAACCATTTCATGCATCACATTTGGTAGTATGTAAAATATGTTGAATGAAAACACAGTTATAAAATACATATAGATGATTTAATAACATGCTATTTTCTACTTGTATTCCCCCCCCCCCCCCCATTAAAGCATTTAAAATCATTTAAACATTGATTAGGGGTATGAACTCACATGTAGACGGTGATTTGGATGAACTGGACGGTGTAGGATTTTTAGGTGTCAAGTGAGGACATGTACACACACTACGATCCTAATGAACATATAATCACACATATATGCACTCAGTTAGTCTTAAATCACTAATTGATAAAGTTAAGACATCTTAGAACATAATAAACACTTTATATAAGTGTTTTAAGCCCTAAGGATTGCATCTAAGCTATTGTGGGACAAGGTACTTAGGTTTAGGGTTCCAAAGGACCCCATATATGAGTTTACTCTCCATATACCATCACACATGGAGTTTACTATTGTAAAATCTTGAGTTTACGGCCGTAAACTCCAAGACTCAATGTCTTTGGTTGTTTTAAGGTGTTAAAAAATCCCTAGAATTATTCCAACTTGGTGGTTAAGTCCTTGGAAGGGTTTAAGATCTAGAAACACTCCTTTGAGGAGTTTACGGCCCTAAGGCCATTTCCCTTAGAGTTTGCAGCTGTATACTCTTAAGGATGGGTGTTTTTGATTCTTAAAGTCTCTTGCATAAGTGGTATAGGTTCTAGACTTTTATTCCAAGCATATGAAGGCCTTAGGCACACTTTGGTGCCTTTGTTTGATGTTCACGACCCAAGAACCTTATTAGGGCCGTTAACTCACTTGAAGGGGTGGGTTTGATGTGTTTTAGTCCTTCATTTAAGTGGGAACAATTCCTAGTAATTGTCTAAGGCTTTAGGGGCCTTAAAAGCACCCTTTTGTGCATGATTTTGGAGTTCACGGTCCAAGATCATCTTGGGCCGTGAACTCCCAAACTTGGGTGATTCTTTGATGTTTTCATGTCCCTACTACACTCCTATACAAGTCCAAGGCAGTAGTATAACACAAGGGAAGGTCTAGGCTTTGTTTCGGGAGTTTACCGCCCAAGAACACCTTGGGGAGTAAACTCCTAAATCTAGTGATTTCGCCTTCTAAATCATGTTATAAACACATATTAAGCTTTCTAACACTACTAGAAAGGGGTACTCACGATTTGGGATAAAAACCCGAAGATCCGTGAGAGAGAAAATGGCTTTTCTCTAGTTGGAAATGCGAACAATGAATGAATTTGGTTCAGAATTCTATTTATAGTCCTGAGATATTTTTGGCAGAAAATATTTTTATTCCTGAAATGATCTCTAATATAATAGAGTGTTGGAATAACAGTGTTGCACAAAACCCTACTGCACCCACTCTCCAGATATCTCCTGAAGTGTAACCCTGAATTACTCAAACTTACACGAAAAAGTCTGAAATTTTAACTGTGACTGCTATAACTTCTATTGAAGTGATATAGTTTGTACACAATGGAAATTTCGGGTTGTCACATCATCCCCCTGTTAGAATGAATTTCGTCCCGAAATTAGAATTTAAGCAATTAAGAAGTTACAAATAACTAAGCGAAAAGGTGAGGGTATTTCATTTTCATCTGATACTCTCGTTCCCAAGTGAATTCCGGTCCATGCTTTGCGTTTCAGCGCACCTTCACTTTCGGGATACGACTCTGTTTTGTTTGCTTGACCTCTCGGTCCATGATCTCCACTGGTTCCTCCACGAAGTTGATCCTCTCGTTCCCACTGGTCCACCCTATGTATCTTGGATTGAGCTTGCCACGCTTTCCAAAGCGTATCAAGCCCTTCCAGGGTGAGACCTTCAGTAGAACTCGGTCGCCCACCTGGAACTCCAATGGTTTCCTTCGCTTGTCAGCGTAGCTTTTCTTTCGGTCTCTAGAGGATTTCAATCATTCACGAATTTAAACGATCTTCTCTGTTGTTTCCTGAATGATCTCCGGACCCGTGAGAGTACTTTCGGGCACTCATCCCTTAGCTAACTGGGTATCACCCACCTCAGCCTAGCACAGAGGGAATCTGCACTTTCGGCCATAGAGGGCCTCGAATGGAGCTGCCTTTGTGCTCGTGTGATAACTGTTGTTGTAGCAAAATTCGACAAGAGATAAATGGGTATCCCAACCTTTTCCAAAGTCAATCACACAGGCATGCAACATATCTTCTAAAGTTTGGATAGTTCTCTCACTTTTCCCATCGGTCTGTGGGTGGTAGGCTGTACTCATGTCTAGCATAGTTCCTAGGGAACTTTGTAATGACTGCCAGAACCTCGAAGTGAATCTACTATCTCGGTCCGAGATGATAGATAAAGGAACACCGTGCAGCCTTACAATCTCCCTAATGAATGTTCTGGTAAGTTTCTCCATCTTGTCTTTTTCTTTGATCGGCAGGAAGTGTGCAGACTTGGTCAGTCTATCGATGATCACTCATATGGAATCATGTCCACCCGTTGTCTTGGGCAACTTGGTTATGAAGTCCATAGTGATCCGCTCCCACTTCCAATGTGGTATCTCCGGTTGTTGTAGAAGACCAAAGGGTTTCTGGTATTCGACCTTCACCTTCGTGCAAGTCAGGCACTTACTTATGAAGGTAGCAATATCTGCTTTCATGTTAGGCCACCAGTATAACTTTTTAAGATCCAGATACATCTTATCTGAACCTGGGTGGACGGAATAACGAGTGTTGTGAGCTTCCGTCATGACCAAGCCTCTGAAGCCACCGTGTTTCGGTGTCCAGATCCGATCCATGAGGTACAAGGCTCCGCCACCCATGACTGCTAAGTTCTTATCCATCCCTCTAAGGGATTCACCAGCCACGTTTTCAGGTTTCAAAGCGTCAAGCTGAGCCTCCTTTATTTGCGTGGACAAGTGTGAATGGATAGTTAGAGTCAAATATTTGACTCTACGACCAGTATATTCTTTCCGACTTAGGGCGCCGGCTACTACGTTGGCTTTACCCGGATGATAGCGAATTTCGCACTCGTAATCACTGAGTAGCTCGACCCACCGTCGTTGTCTCATGTTGAGCTCTTTCTGGTCGAAAATGTGTTGTAGACTCTTATGGTCTGTAAAGATCGTGCTTTTCGTACCATATAGGTAATGTCGCCAGATCTTTAGAGCAAACACAACTGCTCCTAGCTCAAGATCATGTGTCGTGTAGTTAACCTCATGTGTCTTCAGCTGTCTCGAGGCATAGGCTATGACCTTACATCGCTGCATCAGAACACATCCGAGTCCTTGATTGGATGCATCGCAATAGACAATGAAGTCTTCTATCCCTTTGGGGAGGGATAGTATCGGGACGGTGCACAAGGCTCGTTTGAGCGTTTGGAACGCTCTTTCCTGCTTCTCTTCCCAATCAAAGGCCATGCCTTTCTGGGTCAGGGTTGTCAAAGGTTTCGCGATGCTGGAGAAGTTCTGAATGAACCTGTGATAGTAGCCAGCGAGACCTAGAAATTGACGAATTTCTGTAGGTGTCTTCAGTGCTGACCAGTTCTCAATGGCCTTGATTTTGGAGGGGTCCACGTTTATTCCCTCTTCGCTAACAACATGGACCAAAAATTCGACTCGTCGAATCCAAAATTCACATTTGGAGAACTTCGCGTAGAGCTTCTCCGCTCGCAAGGTTTCTAAGACTCTACGGAGATGTTGACTATGCTCCTCCTTACTTCGAGAGTAGATGAGTATGTCATCAATGAAGACGATGACGAACTGATCCAAGTAAGGACGACACACCCTATTCATCATATCCATGAATATCGCGGGCGCGTTAGTTAATCCGAACGGCATCACTACAAATTCGTAGTGCCCATAACGAGTTCGGAAGGCTGTCTTGGGAACATCCTCCTCTAACACTCGTAGTTGGTGATATCCGGATCGTAGATCTATCTTCGAGAAGTAGTTGGCTCCTTGAAGTTGATCAAATAAATCGTCAATGCGGGGCAAAGGATAACGATTTTTAATGGTAAGTTTGTTGAGTTCTCTATAGTCGATGCACATGCGAAACGATCCTTCTTTCTTCCTGACGAACAAGACCGGTGCTCCCCATGGTGAGAAGCTTGGTCGAATGAATCCCTTCTTGACAAGTTCGTTAAGTTGGCTGGAAAGTTCCTGCATCTCGGCCGGTGCCAGATGATAAGGAGATTTGGCTACTGGGGTAGCTCCTGGCACTAAGTCGATTCTGAACTCGACTTGGCGTTGCAGTGGTAAACCGGGAAGTTCTTCTGGGAAGATGTCGGGAAAGTCACGTACTTCTGGGATGTTCTGAATGTCTTTCAGTTCTTGACTGGTATCAACGACGTGTGCGAGGAATGCATGATATTCCTTATGCAAGCACTTCTGGGCTTGAATGCACGAAATGATGCGAAGGCTCGTACTAGGTTTGTCGCCATAGATAACTAAAGTTTCATTGTTAGGAAGGTTAAGACGAACTGCTTTTTCAAAGCACATGATGTCGGCGCGAAGAAGACTCAACCAATCCATGCCGATGATAACGTCGAAACATTTAATTGGGACTGGCATGAGATCTATCTTGAAACTATGGCCATCTAAAGTTAAGGTACAAGCTACGTATATGTAGTTAGTACTCTCTGTTTTCCGGTTAGCCATTTCTACCGTGAATGAATTTTCTAAAGCACAGGGTTTTTGTTTAAGCAAGTGTGCGAATTTGTGGCTTACGAAACTTTTCTCAGCTCCACTATCGAAAAGTATACAAGCATATGAGTTATCGAGGAGAAACGTACTAGTAACTATCGTAGGATCAGCTACCGCTTCCTCGTGGCCTAGGCCATAACTCTTCCTACTCCTCCAGCCATCCCCGCTTTAGGTCAGTTCCTCTTGTAGTGGCCCACCTCGCCACAACCGTATCAAGTTTGGCCCATACCGGCGTTAGGAACTTGGGCGGCCTGAGCTGTTGGAATCTTGTAGAAATGGACTGTGTGTCCCTTCCTGTTGCAGTTAGAGCACTGCATCTCCTTGCAAGGTCCGTAGTGGTGGAAGTTGCACTTGGTGCACTTCGGAAGGGTTACAGCAAAAGTTTTTGCTGGTAAGGGGTTCGCAGGGACAATGGGAGTCACTGTGGCAGCATTGATCGCCACAAGTTGTTGTTTCTTGGAGGATCCTTGCGAAGCCCCTCTTTTCCTCTTATTCCACCCCTTCCTGTTGTGGTCGGGGTTGGACTTTAGTGGTACGGGTGTAGGGATTGTTGGGTTCTGAGGTTTTCAGTAATCGATGAGAGATTGTGCCAGTTCCTTGGCGCTATCGAAGGTAATAGGCCAGGAAGCGATCACACTTGACTGGATCTGGGGCGACAGTCCCCAGATATATCTCTCTATCTTTTTGCTCTCAAGAGCAACCATATCAGGGCATAGGTTTGCCAGATCACAGAACCTGTTTGTGTAGGTCGTGATGTAAGACCCAACCATTTGAAGACCCCAGAATTCCTGCTCGAGTTTCTGTACCTCACCTCGAGGACAGTACTCTTTCATCAGCATGTCCTTTAAGTTTTCCCAGCTGATGGAATACGCCACCACCAAAGTCAGATAGTTACCATGGCTGTTCCACCATGTTAGTGCTCTGTCAGAGAAGGTACAAGCTACAAACTTGACCTTGTTGCCCTCCTGGCAAGCACATATTTCAAAGACGGATTCCATCTTTTCAATCCGTTGTCTCAACTGATGGGTTTTGATCATTCTAACACTTCCTAAGTGTACATGAAACCCTAATAACATTGGATCTATGTTTGTCTAATTATCATGCAAAGTTGAAATCCAAGGTTATATTCCTATCTAGCATACATGGGGAACAATTTCTAACTTGAATGAAAGATAGAATAACTTACCTTGTTGTTGCTTTTGTTCCTTGAAACCTTGTGACCCTAGCACCCCAAGTGTGATGCCTCAAATGCTTCACACAACACCGAATGCTCTTGGAAAGGCTTTTGAGAGAACACACACTTCTTGAAATCGGCCTAGCCTTCTTGTTTCTTATGTGTAGCCGATTTTGGTAGAGAATGGGACTCTTATATAGTGTTGACACATCTAGGGTTACACCATGTAAACCCTAATGTGTCATGACTCTTCATTTCCATGACCCATGGGTTTGTAACTCCCATGGAGCATCCTATGGGTAGAACCCAACTTGATAATCCATGGAGCCTCTTAGCCCACTATACAATATATGAATGATTTACATAATTAACCCATATATTTAATTAGTTATCTTTTGATCACTTAATTAATTCCAAATTAATTCTTTGATCAAGCTATTCAAATAATATTATTAATATATTAGAACTTATAATATATTAATAATCTCCAAGTGTTATTCCTCTCATTTAGTCTATCCAATTGCATGATGCCATGCAACCCAAATGGACCATGCCGGGTCGGGTCAAGTACTAACCAGAAATAGTTATGGACTTAGACACCTTATCCAACAGTCTCCCACTTAGATAAGTCTAATAACTATAACTCTAGTACTTCAGGAACCGACCGGAAATCATAGCTCTTTCAAGGTCTCTCGGAACTGAGAAGATGTTGATACGCCATTTAAGATAAGTGATCATATAATCCTCTGTTCTAGTTATCAGCCGGACAAATACATGGAACAATGTATTACTTATTGTCCAGCAGTTTGTTTCTCGATTTCCGATTTGTTTGACAAAGAACATAATTGAACACATCAACTTAGTTCTGACCGGGCCCGATACATAGGTCAAAACAAAATCATCGAGGGGCCCAGATATCAGCTTCTAATCCAAGAAGGAACAAATAAACTTCGACTCATATGTTTGTTCTACCACTAATTGAATTATACAAAAAATCACGTTTTATAACATCGAGTTACCAATGCGTTTTCGTACAATCAATGCATAACCAACTTGTAAGTAACAAATCATATCTCTGACTTATATGATATTACCGTCTCACGATCACTCGAGATAGAATTCCATGAAGTGATTCCAGTGAGCGTGGGTTGGGTCTAATGCTCAGAACTTATGAGCACTCATGATTGTTGTAGCCTTGTCCAACACCTTAGACCTCTGCAACCAATCATGACAGTCTTGATTCATACCTACTTCCGACATATGACCGACTGTGGAGGTTTGAATAACATGTTATACCAAACAAAATTATTCTGGAAGTCAAAACATGCAAAAGAAATATAGTAAACGATCGACAAGAGATAGTTACACTTTACTCATAAATAAAACACCTTTTATTCCTCATCTAATGTCAATTACACTTTACAAATTTCTGGGTTATCTAACTACTAAATCTAATATCATCCTTCAACCCTATGCTCTGAGCATGCTGGAGATGCTTAACCCGAGTCAGTCCCTTCGTGAGGGGATCTGCTGGGTTCTCATCCGATGATACCCTCTTTGCCACGAGGAGTCCTTCTTCTATCCGATGTCTGATAAAATGGTATTTCCTGTCGATGTGTCTGGATCTCCCGTGATCGCTTGGTTCCTTGGCTAAGGCAACAGCACTTTCACTCACAGAAAATTTCCATTGGCTCTTTAATAGCTGGTACAACTCCAAGGTCTCCAATGAAGTTCTTCAGCCATATCGCCTCCTTTGTCGCCTCGCTAGCTGCAATATACTCTGATTCACAAGTTGAATCAGCCACTGTCTCTTGCTTGGAACTCTTCCAAGAAATTGCTCCTCCATTTAGGGTAAAGACCCAGCCCGACTGAGAGCGGAAATTATCCCTATCAGTCTGAAAGCTAGCATCACTATACCCTACAACTCTCAAGTCATCACTCCCACCGAGGGTAAGGACCCAGTCCTTAGTCCTCCGTAGGTACTTGAGGATATTCTTTACCGCAGTCCAGTGTGCCTTGCCAGGGTTTGCCTGATACCTGCTAACCATGCTCAGGGCAAAGGCTACATCAGGTCGAGTACACGTCATAGCATACATGATCGATCCTACAGCCGAAGCATAAGGTATTCGACTCATTTCTGCTATCTCAGCCTCAGTGCTAGGGCTTTGCGTCTTACTCAATCTGGTGTTACTCTGGATGGGTAACTCTCCTTTCTTGGAGTCCTGCATGCTGAATCTCTTCAGCACCTTATCCAAGTAGGTACTCTGACTAAGTCCAAATAGTCTTTTACTCCGATCTCTCAAGATCCTTATCCCTAGAATATAGGCAGCTTCTCCTAGGTCCTTCATAGAGAAACACTTCCCAAGCCAGGACTTAACTTCCTGCAGAGTTGGGATGTCATTTCCTATGAGTAGTATGTCATCCACATATAATACCAAAAATCTAACTATACTCCCACTAGCCTTGACATACACGCAAGACTCATCTTCACTCCTAGAAAAGCCAAATTCCTTGACCTTTTCATCAAAGCAAAGATTCCATCTGCGAGGTGCTTGCTTCAATCCATAAATGGATTTCTCAAGCATACACACTCTATTAGGGTACTCGTTGCTGACAAAACCCTCTGGCCGACTCATGTAAACATCTTCAGCCAACTATCCATTAAGGAAAGCGGTTTTGACATCCATTTGCCATATTTCATAGTCATGAAATGCAGCTGTGGCCAACAGAACCCGGATAGATTTAATCTTGGCTACTGGAGAAAAGGTCTCATCATAGTCCACTCCAGGAATTTAAGAGAAGCCCTTTGCAACCAGTCTAGCCTTATAAGTGTGTACTTTACCATCCATGTCGGTCTTCTTCTTGAAGACCCATTTGCACCCTACTGTCTTACGACCTGGTACATTCTCAACCAAGTTCCAAACTTGATTGTCATACATGGACTGTATTTCACTGTCCATTGCCTCTTTCCACTTGGCTGACTCAGGGCCTGCCATGGCTTCCGCGTAACTGATAGGTTCATCCAGACCTATCAGTGTCTCATCACTGATAAGTGTATCCCCTTCTGCAGTAATATGGAATCCATAGTAATGCTCAGGAGCATTCCTAACCCTTGTGGACCGCCTCAGAGGTACAGACTTTTCAATTGGCTCAACAGGAGTTTCCTCCTCAAGTTGAGTGCTAGGGTTTGAAGTTCCTTCACCGCTTGACTCTTTAATTTCTTCAAGATCAACTTTCCTCCCACTGTTTCCTTGGTTTATGAACTCTCTCTCTCTCTCTAAAGAAAGCCCTCCTAGCTAGAAAGACCACATTTTCACTAGGTCTGTAGAAGAGGTAACCAAAGGATTGTTGTGGGTAGCCGATGAAAATACACCTCTCGCTTCGGGGTTCGAGCTTATCATGAGTCTCGCATCTCACGAAAGCCTTGCAACCCCAAATCTTGATGTGGTCTATTTTAGGTACTTTACCAGTCCACATCTCGTGAGGAGTTTTTGCAACTTTCTTTGTAGGGACTAGATTAAGGATATGGGCGGCAGTCTCTAAGGCATACCCCCAGAATGAGATTGGTAGCCAACCTCGACTCATCATGGAACGAACCATATCCAACAAGGTTCGATTACACCTCTCAGCCACACCATTCAACTGTGGTGTCCTGGGAGGTGTCAATTGTGAGACTATCCCACATTCCCTTTGATAGTCAAGGAACTCTGAACTAAGATACTCACCACCACGATCGGATCGAAGCATCTTAATGTTCCTGCCCAATTGATTCTCGATTTCCTGTTTAAATTCCTTAAACCTTTCGAAAGTCTCTGACTTATGCTTGATCAAGTAGACATATCCATATCTACTGTAATCATCAGTAAAAGTCAAATAATAACGATTAGCATCCCTTGTGGCATGTTTGAATGGTCCACACACATCCGTGTGTACAAGGTCCAACAAACCTTCACCCCTCTCACACGAGCCTGTGAAGGGTGACTTTGTCATTTTTCCAGGTAAGCATGATTCGCAACTATCATCTGACTCTAGGTCAAATGACTCCAAGACTCCATCCTTTTGGAGTTGGCTTATGCGTTTCTTGCTTATATGTCCAAGACGACAATGCCATAATGATGCTTTATCCAAGTTATTATTATTAACAGAATAAATACACAATACATTATTTCCTAAGTTATCAACCACAGATACTGTTTCATACACGCCATCACAAGGTAATGCTTTGAAATAAAGAACATTATTAAAGAAAGCATTAATCGAACCAACTTCATTATCAAATGAAAAGGTGAAACCTTGTTTATACAATGCATGAAAGGAAATAATATTTCTTGCCATTTCTGGCGAATAACAACACTTATTCAAATCTACACTAAACCCACTACTTAGCGATGAAGTATAAACTCCAATCTTGGTGACAGGTAAAGCTTTCCTATTCCCCATGATTAAGTTTATTCTTCCTTGCTCCACATTCTCACTTCTTCTTAGTCCCTGCAAATCACAACAAATGTAAATACCCCAACCGGTATCAAGGACCCAAGATTTAGAATGGGGTGAGTTATTAGAAATGATAGTGTAAATACTTGCATGGTTGGGTTTAACTTTCCCATCCTTCACATCTTGCTGGTATTTTGGGCAGTTCCGCTTCCAATGTGATTTTTCATGGCAATAGAAGCATTCAGCCTCTTTTGGGTCAGAAGAAGGAGTGATGAAACCTTTCTTGGTTCCACTTGAAGAAGAGCCATCAAGGGTCCGAGCCTTGGTACCCTTAGAAGAACTCTTTCTCTTCCTCCCTCGACTTTTCCCGATTGCCAAAACCGGAGTAGAATTTGGAGAAGTAGTGTTAACAACCGACTTCCCCTTAAGACCTGTTTCTGCGGTCTTGAGAAGTCCCTAAAGTTTACTGAGTGTGACCTCTTCCTTATTCATGTGATATGTCATGCGGAATTGATCATATCATGATGGTAAGGAGTGCAAAATGATATCTATTGCATGCTCCTCAGGGAAGTACACATTAAGCTTCAGCAATCGATCCACATACCTTTGCATTTTCTGCATGTGGCTCGTGACGGCTTCCCCATCCTTCATCATGGTTGTTACCATGGAGCTGATGATTTCATACCTTTCTTGTCGTGCACTTTGATGGTATCTTTCCATCAGATCATGGTGCATTTCATAAGGGTAGAAATCTTCATAAGACTTTTGGATTTCCGCTATCATCGTGGCCATCATGATGCATGCCACTTTCGTAGCATCCCTTTCATGTGCCTGCAAGTCAGCGATCTCCTGAGGAGTTGCAGTGGTCTCATCAATCTCCTTAAGCTCCTTGTCAAGGACTTATTCTTTGTCCTCGTAGCGGGTAATCATCCTGATTTTTCTGATCCACTCATTGAAGTTGGATCCATCAAAAATGACTTTCCCACACAAGTTCATAAGGGTAAAGGAGCCATTAGGATTAGAGCCAGAAGAAGCATTGTTTGAAGACATCTGAAGGAAAAAGGACAAGATTAGTTTAGATATTTAGAGAGTCCTTAATAAAACCCCCAAATGTAATATTAAGGCTAGGACCCAATCACAATATATTATAACTTAGAAGAGGTATGCCGTAATCCAAGCTATAACATATTTGAAAGGTAGGTGAATGACGATTCACCAATTTCCACCACGAAAACCGAAATATTAAATATTAGGTTTTTGATTGGTTCTTAGAAATTCCTAGATTCTTTGAGATTCAATGAACTTTTCAAAGGCATGTTTCAATCTCGAGTGTGCCCTCCAAGTTTTGTGACTGGGATACCGAGGATCACAAAACGAGGTGTGAAGTAACCATGCAAATCACTTGGTACCGTTAAAGTTTATCACTCAATCGATGTGCCGATAAACCACACACGCTCCACCGATACTATAATAAACTTTAATTCACCCTTTACCTACCTTGTTAAGTCCAAGTTAGTGTGCCGGTTAACCACACACGCTCCACCAACGACTTAAACAAAGTGTAAAGTGTAATTTCATGGATTAGCACCTTATTCACATTTTTCCTAAAGTAACTAAGATTGGGAATTTAATAAAACATTTACTTACTTTATAATATTCATCATACTTTTAATGAGAATTTATAAGTCCTTGTCTTATCCGTTCGGCTAACGACTCTCCACCGGTCAAGCAAGCGGTGGGTGAGAGTGGACACACATTAAGTTGCCATTTTATAGGCAACAACCTTATAGCCACCTTATAGACCGGCTTCGTGAATGAGGCGTACTAGCGGTAAGACGACTTTGTTCTTATACATATATATATATATATATATATATATATATATATATATATATATATATATATATATATATATATACTTATTAAATCATAATAATATAAGTATAAGGGTTGAATTTTAACTTTTAAAATTCTAAGGGTTGGAACTAAAGTTTTTAACATGACTTTACTTGTTCCAAAACTTGAGGGCAAGTTTTGTAAACTTTCAAAACTTTTCATTTCTTCTAACGTATGAGTTTATTAGAGTAATAAAAATGAAGACTCTTCATTTTTCTAACTCTTGTGTTCTTTTAATGGTTTTAACTCAAGTGACTTTTGGTTTTGCATAACTTCAGGACAAGTTATGGACTCCATTAAAACACATTATGATCAAGAATTAAACTACCACATAGGTTACAAATAATTCCTATGATCATCTAAACATCATAAGATCAAGAACATGAACATAAGCACTTTCATGAATCAAAACTACACTTAAAACTTTGTAATTTTGATAACTAGTTGTTGTAAATGGAATAGCAAAGACATTACACCATCTAAAACAAGTTTTCAAGTACCAAAACATTTTAGGGTAATGTTTCTAGTCCATTTCCAGCAACTAAAGTCGAAAATCTGCACTCTGTGGCTCCTACTCGCCGAGTACATTAACCTACTCGGCGAGTAGGTTGAAGATACAAGTGAACTCGACGAGTCTCCCCATGGACTTGGCGAGTTCATCAGGCAGACAACAAGTTTTTCGACTTTTTTCAACTTTTAAGCACAAATAACAAACAAACAAGCCTAGGCTCTGATACCACTGATGGGTTTTGAGCATTCTAACACTTCCTAAGTGTACATGCAACCCTAATAACCTTGGATCTATGTTTGTCTAATTATCATGCAAAGTTCAATTCCAAGGTTATATTCCTATCTAGCATACATAGGGAACAATTTCTAACTTGAATGAAAGATAGAATAACTTACCTTGTTGTTGCTTATGTTCCTTGAAACCTTGTGAGCCTAGCACCCCAAGTGTGATGCCTCAAATGCTTCACACAACACCAAATGCTCTTGGAAAGACTTTTGAGAGAACACACACTTCTTGAAATCGGCCTAGCCCTCTTGTTTCTTATGTGTAGCCGATTTTGGTGGAGAATGGGACTCTTATATAGTGTTGACACATCTAGGGTTACACCATGTAAACCCTAATGTGTCATGACTCTTCATTTCCATGACCCATGGGTTTGTAACTCCCATGGAGCATCCATGGAGCATCCTATGGGTAGAACCCACCTTGATAATCCATGGAGCCTCTTAGCCCACTATACAAGATATGAATGATTTACATAATCAACCCATATATTTAATTAGTTATCTTTTGATCACTTAATTAATTCCAAATTAATTCTTTGATCAAACTAATCAAATAATATTATTAATATATTAGAACTTATAATATATTAATAATCTCCAAGTGTTATTCCTCTCATTTAGTCTATCCAATTGCATGGTGCCATGCAACCCAAATGGACCATGCCGGGTCGGGTCAAGTACTAACCAGAAATAGTTATGGACTTAGACACCTTATCCAACATCAACACCATAACACCCCCAGTTCCATTGAAGCTGCGGGGTTTGGCGTTCGTGAAGTCCTTGTAGGTGCATTCCCGAGGGTGTCCATGGCTTTCGCCGTGGTTCGAGGGAGGTGCACCTGTTCATAATCCTTTAGGGGCAGGAGCGTTGATTGCTGACACAGTAGCTGCAACTGTTGCTGTGAAAGCTGCCTGGAACATGTTGGCATCAAAAGGATTAGGTGGTTGAAGAGGTTCAGGTGGTGGTGGAGATGGTGGTATCGGTGTTTCGTTGTTTGGGTTAAGCCTTGTATTTCTGCGTGGCGGCATTTTTAACTATACGGTTAAAAGATGACGCATTGGATAACAATAAATGATTAATGAATGTGTCTCATGGACTAACTACCCATAGCCCAACAACAGAAGGAATGATATGACTAAATGAAGATAACAGTATTTGGATAATAATTTCTAAAGTTTTACATAAACTAGGTTATATCCAAAAGATGAGTCGACGAGATTCTATCGGCGACGAGGACTGCTAGCATGAGTTCGTGATCCCGACAGTAGACGTTCCATGTCCCTCATATGCCTATCAGCTCTCACTTGCTGAGCTCGAAGTTCCCTAACTTCAGCTTGAGTTTCAGCAAGTTCCCTCTGCAGATTTGCATTGCTGTGACAACCCGAAATTTCCATTATGTACAACCTATATCACTTCAATAGAAGTTATAGCAGTCACAGTTAATTTTCAGACTTTTTCGTGTAAGTTTGAGTAATTCAGGGTTTACACTTAAGAAAATATCAAGAGAGTGGGTGCACTAGGGTTTTGTGCAACACTGTTATTCCAACACTCTATTATATTAGAGATCATTTCAGGAATAAAATTATTTTCTGCCAAAAATATCTCAGGACTGTAAATAGAATTCTGAACCAAATTCATTCATTATTCGCATTTCCAACTAGAGAAAAGCCATTTTCTCTCTCACGGATCTTCGGGTTTTTATCCCAAATCGTGAGTACCCCTTTGTAGTAGTGTTAGAAAGCTTTATATGTGTTAATAACATGATTTAGAAGGCTAAATCACTAGATTTAGGAGTTTACTCCCCAAGGTGTTCTTGGGCGGTAAACTCCCGAAACAAAGCCTAGACCGACCCTTGTGTTATGCTACTACCTTAGACTCATTTGTATGTGTATTATGGACAAGAAAACAACCATGAAACAAAAACACATGGGAGTTCACGGCCCAAGAGGATCTTGGACCGTGAACTCCAATAAAATGGATCAAAGGGTGCTTTTAAGGCACCTAAAGCCCTAGACATTTACATGAAATTGTTCCCCACTTAAATGAAGGATTAAAACACATCAAAAGCACCCCTTCAAATGAGTTCACGGCCCTAATAAGGTTCTTGGGCCGTGAACATAAAACAAAGGCACCAAAGTGTGCGTAAGGCCTTCATATGCTTGGAATAAAAGTCTAGAACCTATACCACATGAGCAAGAGACTTGAAAGCATCAAAAACACCCATGCTTAAAAGTTTACGGCCGCAAACCCTAAGGGAAATGGCCTTAGGGCCGTAAACTCCTAAATGGATTGTTTCTATGCCTTAAACCCTTCAAAGAATTTAACCACCAAGTTAGAATAATTCTAGGAATCATTTGGAACTTCAATACACACAATACACCCATGGTTGGGAGTTTATGGCCGTAAACTCAAGAGTTTACAACCGTAAACTCCATGTGTGATGGTATATGGGGAGTAAACTCATATATGGGGTCCTTTGGAACCCTAAACACAAGTGCCTTTGGAACCCTAAACACAATCCTTAGGGCTTAAAACACTTATATAAAGTGTTTATTATGTCTAGGATGTCTTAACATTATCAATTAGCAATTTGAGACTAATTGAGTGCATATATTTGTGATTATATGTTCTTTAGGATCGTAGTGTGTGTACAAGTCCTCACTTGACACCTAACAATCCTACACCGTCCAGTTCATCTAAACTACCAACTACAGGTGAGTTCATACCCCTAATCAATGTTTTAAATGATTTTAAATGCTTTAATGGGGGGGGGGAATACAAGTACAAAATAGCATGTTATTAAATCCTCTATATGTAGTTTATAACTGTGTTTTCATTCAACAGATTTCACATACTACAAAATATCATGCATGAAATGGTTTTAAATCTTAAAAATACTTTGTTATCAAATGTTTTACTTTTGAAATGTTTATTAAAATGACATCAAGTCATTGTTAATTATTTTTCAAAACCCATAAGATGTCTTACAAAACCGTTTTACATTTATATTCTTATAGATGTATTGATGTTATAGTTTACATCTTTCATTTAGTTTCTCACACCCTTGAGTAGTAAGGGTGTATTAACCAACATGAACAACTAATTACCATTCAGTAAATTATCATAGGGATAATTTGAAGATATCAAACATTATTCCTATTACAGTGAATCACACAAGAGTCAGTTCATTCATGAGTCTATACTAGTACATTACCTGATACATGAGTACATACACAGATGCTTACCTGATACATGCATATGTTTACATATACTTACCTGTTACATGAACAAACATACATGAATACCATACAGGAACACTTTTACATAGGTGCATTATCCTGTATTCACTTACCTGGATACTTGTTCTTAGAACTACGAGGATGATTTATTAGTACTTTCTGTGTAAATTATCTTTCCTATCCCGGTTCAATGGGATATCTCGGTGAGACTTACCATTCCGAACCCCACTGAGTAGCACCAGTGGTCGATGAGCATCTATGGAGGTCTAAGGTTACTACTTATACTAGGTAGATCGATAACCGGGGCTATCCCCTCCACCCACCTGCTGCTGCTACAGAGGAAAAGTGGACAATCTTCGATTGTTAAGAAGGTTATACCTTTCACTTATTGCGATGTTGTGTTACTCCTAGTACCCAATGATGACACTTACATTAATACTTTTTTTGGACAATCTTCGGATGTTCATTAGGTTACGTATTTCGCTGAATGCGATGTTGTGTTAGTCCTAGTACCCAGTGAAACACTTACAATAGTACATTTTCCTGTTTACTTTATTTTGTGATACTTTCACATAAACGATGAGTTAGACTAAGTACTTTAGTACTAAACAATTAAAGGAAAAACTATCTTTTACTTACAAAACGTTCGGGTCTTGGTAGAAGACTACATCTCAAACTGATAGAAAATAAGGGATTTTCTTGGGGTTTCATACTTACATCAACATTTTCATTTAAAAGGTTTACATGGCCTTCATAACAAATTTTCATAAGCAAGACAATGAAACTTAATTACTTATGAATTCACCATCTTTAAAGCTGATACTCTCTTTCAAAATAACTTGTATTCTCAGGTCATCAGTAGACAGGTACGGTGGCCAGGTTTTGAGAAGACGGAGCATACAAGTCTCGTCTTTTATTTTGATTGTATATTTTTGGTGTCTTATTACAATCAAAGAACACACATGTATTAAAACTTTACTTATAATGCAATGGATGATGTTGTTGCTTGTTTATTATATTACACTGTTGTGATACTGTACATGACGTCCTCCACCCCTGAACGTTTCCGCCGTTCGTGGTTTTGGGGTGTGACAGATTGGTATCAGAGCATTGTTTATAGTGAATAAAGTATATCAACCCATAAAAGATATACTAACTATAAATACATCGGGATTACAACACTCTGTCTAAGAGTTATACTTTTAAATAATAAAATGTTTAACAAAGTATATGTGCCTGCATTCATACTAAAACCAGTGTCACAATGACAAGAACAAAAGTATTACGATTGTTGAATATCACAAGTAAGCCTGGGGATATATAGTCAGTCTTGGGAATGGCATAGCCTGATCAACTATGCTGGTACGAGGAGTGATTAGCATATGCCCAAGAATGGTTGTGATATGGAAACAAGTCTAAAAACATACCAACACCACCATATAGAAATACCATAGTGTATTTGGTCTTATTGTAATTATCTTAGTTAGTTCGTCTATTTAGCTATTTCTTATATCCCTTTTCTCGCGTAGATTAAAATGGCTGGATTTCACCACGGCGATACGTACTTCCCAAACCAAGGCAATGCTGGTTGGCTAGAGGCAGAACCAGAAGATGATCACCCAATCCCTTTGGACGATCACCATGCTGAGGGTTTTTCCAATAGTTCTGACTTGGAGCCTGAAGTCAACAACCTACCCCCAGCTGCTCAAAACCCAAACCTAAACCCCCGCCCTATGTTTCAAGGACCCACGCCTCTGTGGGCCACTAACTTGGCTAGATGGAGCCAGGAACAAGTTCAAACCATTCCCTACAATGGAGACCGAAGTTTCTATAACCTCACTGAAGGATGTTCTGCTTACAGGGTCCTACCCATCATGGTTCGTAGAATTTCCAGAAACACTATACTGGGTCAAGCAACTATTGACCGGGTCGTGGAGATTGAAGCGAACTCTGGCATTAATACTGTCCACATTCGCCAACTAGAGTCTGCTCACGAAAGGACTCTGGTCCACAATGCAAATCTGCAGAGGGAACTTGCTGAAACTCAAGCTGAGGTTAGGGAACTTCGAGCTCAGCAAGTGAGAGCTGACAGACGTATGAGGGACATGAAACGTCTACTGTCGGGATCAAGAACTCATGCTAGCAGTTCTCGTCGCCGATAGAATCTCTTCGACTCATCTTTTGGATATAACCTAGTTTATCTAAAACTTTGGTCTAATTTCCTGTCTTTATAAATCTTAGATCTGTTAGGTATTGATCTAATCTTAATTCTATCAAAATTTTCCATCTTGGTTGATGTAAGGCCTACTTCTAGGCCATTTTTCCCGAACTTGTTACATCTGTAATTCCAGTATTATTGACAGATATCCAATCTTATGGAAATTATTATTCAAATGCTATCTTCTTCATTTAGTCATTCTATTCATTATGTTGTTGGGCTATGGGGAGTTAGTCCATGAAGCACATTCATTATTCATTTATTCTTATCCATGTCGTCATCTTTTAAACGTATAGTTAAAGATGCCGCCATGCAGAAGTACAAGACGTAACCTAAACAACGAAGCACTGATACCACCACCTCCACCACCACATGAACCTCTTCAACCACCTAATCCTTTCGATGCGAACATGTTCCAGGCAGCCTTCACAGCGGCGGTTGCAGCGGCTGTGTCAGCAATCAATGCTCCTATCCTTAGTGGATTGGGATCAGGTGGACCTCCCTCCAACCACGGCGAAAGCCATGGACACTCTCGGGAATGCACCTACAAGGACTTCAAAAACGCCAAACCCTGCAGCTTCAATGGTACTGGTGGGGTTATGGTGTTGACGCAGTGGATTGAGAAGATGGAATCTGTCTTCGAGATCTGCGGATGCCAAGAAGGCAACAAGGTCAAGTTCGCAGCTTGTACCTTCTTTGACAGAGCATTATCATGGTGGAACAGCCATGTTAACTATCTGACCTTGGTGGTGGTGTATTCCATCGGCTGGGAAAAGCTGAAAGACATGCTGATGAAAGAATATTGTCCTCGAGGTGAAATACAAAAACTCGAGCAGCAGTTCTGGGGTCTTCAAATGGTTGGATCCGACATCACGACCTACACAAATAGGTTCTGTGATCTGGCAAACTTATGCCCTGATATGGTTGCTCTTGAGAGCAAAAAGATAGAGAGATATATCTGGGGACTGTCGCCCCAGATCCAGTCAAGTGTGATCGCTTCCAGGCCTATTACCTTCGATAGCGCCAAGGAACTGTTTACAATCTTTCATCGATCACCGGAAACCTCAGAACCCAACAATCCCTACACCCGTACCCCAAAAGTCCAACCCCGACAACAACAAGAAAGGGGGGCTTCGCAAGGAACTTCCAAAAGACGACAACTCGTGGCAATCAATGCTGCCACAGTGACTCCCATTGTCCCTGCGAGCCCCTTACTAGCAAAAACTTATGCTGGGTCTCTCCCGAAGTGCAACAAATGCAGCTTCCACCACTGTGGACCTTGCAGGGAGATGCAATGCACCAACTGCAACAGGAAGGGGCACACATCCCGTTACTGCCAGGCTCCAACAGCTCAAGCCGCCCAGGTTCCTAATGCCGGTATGGGCCAAACTTGCTACCGTTGTGGCAAGGTGGGTCACTACAAGAGGAACTATCCTAAAGCGGGGACAGCTGGCGGAGTAGGAAGAGTTATGGCCCTAGGCCACGAGGAAGCAGTAGCTTATCCCACGATAGTTACTGGTACGTTCCTCCTCGATAACTCATATGCTTGCATACTTTTCGACAGTGGAGCAGAGAGAAGTTTCGTAAGTCACAAATTTGCACACCTGCTTAAATAAAAACCATGTGCATTAGATAATTCATTCACGGTAGAAATGGCTAACGGGAAAATAGAGAGTACAAACTGCATATACGTAGGTTGTACCTTAACATTAGATAGCCATACTTTCAAGATAGATTTCATGCCAGTCCCAATTAAATGTTTCGATGTTATCATTAGAATGGATTGGTTGAGTCTTCTTCCTGCCGACATTATGTGCTTCGAAAAAGCAGTTCGTCTTAACCTTCCAGACAACGAAACCTTAATTATCTACGACGACAAACCTAGTACGAGCCTTCGCATCATTTCGTGCATTCAAGCTCAGAAGTGCTTGCGAAAGGAGTACCATGCATTCCTCGCACACGTCGTTGATACAAGTCAAAAAACGAAAAACATTCAGAACATCCCCGAAGTGCGCGAATTCCCTGACATATTCCCAGAAGAACTTCCTGGTTTACCACCGCAACGCCAAGTTAAGTTCAGAATCGACTTAGTGCCAGGAGCTACCCCAGTAGCCAAATCTCCTTATCGTCTGGCACTGGCCGAAGTGCAGGAACTTTCCAGTCAACTTAACAAACTTCTCAAGAAGGGATTCATTCGACCAAGCTTCTCACCATGGGGAGCACCGGTCTTGTTCGTCAAGAAGAAGGATGGATCGTTTCGCATGTGCATCGACTATAGAGAACTCAACAAACTTACCATTAAAAATCGTTATCCCTTACCCCGCATTGACGATTTATTTGATCAACTTCAAGCAGCCAATTACTTCTCGAAGATAGATCTACGATCCGGATATCACCAACTACGAGTGTTAGAGGAGGATGTTCCCAAGACAGTACGAGTTTGTAGTGATGTCGTTCGGATTAACCAATGCGGCCGCAGTATTCATGGATCTGATGAATAGGGTGTGTCGTCCTTACTTGGATCAGTTCGTCATCGTCTTCATTGATGACATACTCATCACCTCTCGAAGTAAGGAGGAACATAGCCAACATCTACGTAAAATCTTAGAAACATTGCGATCGGAGAAGCTCTACGCGAAGTTCTCCAAGTGCGAATTTTGGATTCGGCGAGTCAAATTTTTGGGCCATGTTGTTAGCGAAGAAGGTATACACGTGGACCCTTCCAAAATTAAGGCCATCGAAAACTGGTCAGCACCAAAGACACCTACTGAAATTCGTCAATTTCTAGGTCTAGCTGGCTACTATCGTAGGTTCATTCAGAACTTCTCCCGCATAGCAAAACCTCTTACAACACTTACCCAGAAGGGCGTAGCCTTTGACTGGGAAGAGAAACAAGAAAGAGCGTTCCAAACGCTCAAGCGAGCCTTCTGCACCGCACCAATACTGTCCCTCCCCGATGGGATAGAAGACCTCGTGGTCTATTGCGACGCATCAAACCAAGGGCTCGGATGTGTTCTGATGTAGCGAGGTAAAGTCATAGCCTATGCCTCGAGACAGCTGAAGACACATGAGGTTAACTACATAACCCTCGATCTTGAACTAGGAGCAGTTGTGTTTGCTCTGAAGATCTAGCGACATTACCTGTACGGTACAAAAAGCACGATCTTTACAGACCATAAGAGTCTGCAACACATTTTCGACCAGAAGGAGCTCAACATGAGACAACGACGGTGGGTCGAGATACTCAGTGATTACGAGTCCGATATTCGTTATCATCCGGGTAAAGCCAATGTAGTAGCCGACGCCCTAAGTCGGAAAGAATATTCTGGTCGTAGGGTCAAATCTTTGACTCTAACCATCCATTCACACTTGTCCCCGCAAATAAAGGAGGCTCAGCTCGACGCTTTGAAACCTGAAAACGTGGCTGGTGAATCCCTTAGAGGGATGGACAAGAACTTGGAAGTCAAGGGTGGCGGAGCCTTGTACCTCACGGATCGGATCTGGACACCGAAACACGGTGGCTTCAAAGACTTGGTCATGACCGAAGCTCACAACACTCGTTATTCCGTCCACCCGGGATCAGATAAGATGTATCTGGATTTTAAAAAGTTATATTGGTGGCCTAATATGAAAGCAGATATTGCTACCTTCGTGAGTAAATCCCTTACTTGCGCAAAGGTCAAGGTCGAATACCAGAAACCCTCCGGTCTCCTGCAGCAACCGGAGATACCAGAATGGAAGTGGGAGCGGATCACTATGGACTTCATAACCAAGTTGCCTAAGACGACGGGTGGACTTGATTCCATATGGGTCATCGTCGATAGACTGACCAAGTCTGCACACTTCCTACCGATCATAGAAATAGACAAGATGGAGAAACTTACCAGAACATACATTAGGGAGATTGTAAGGATGCACGGTGTTCCTTTATCTATCATCTCGGACCGACGGACAAAGTGAGAGGACTATCCAAACCTTAGAAGATATGTTGCTTGCCTGTGTGATTGACTTTGGAAAAGCTTGCGATACCCATTTACCCCTTGTTGAATTTTCCTACAACAGTTATCATACGAGCATAAAGGCAGCTCCATTCGAGGCCCTCTATGGCCGAAAGTGCAGATCCCCTCTGTGCTGGGCTGAAGTGGGTGATACCTAGTTAGCTAAGGGACGAGTTCTCGAAAGCACTCTCACGGGTCCGGAGATCATTCGGGAAATGATAGAGAAGATCATTCAAATTTGTGAATGATTGAAAGCCTCTAGAGACCGAAAGAAAAGCTACGCTGACAAGCGAAGGAAACCATTGGAATTCCAGGTGGGTGGCCGAGTCCTACTGAAGGTCTCACCCTGGAAGGGCTTGATACGCTTTGGGAAGCGTGGGAAGCTCAATCCAAGATACATAGGGCCTTTCGAGATTCTCGCGAGAATCGGCCCTGTGGCTTACAAACTCAATCTACCGCACGAGCTCAGTAACGTACATCTTACCTTCCACGTCTCGAACTTGAAAAAGTGTATGTCCGACGAGACTCTTGTTATTCCACTCGACGAGATCGAGATCAACGAGAGCCTCAACTTCGTGGAGGAACCAGTAGAGATCATGGACAGAGATGTCAAGCAAACAAAGCAGAGCCGTATCCCGATAGTGAAGGTGCGTTGGAACGCAAAGCGTGGACCGAAATTCACTTGGGAACGTGAGGATCAGATGAAACTGAAATACCCTCACCTTTTCGCTTAGTTATTTGTAACTTCTTAATTGCTTAAATTCTAATTTCAGGACGAAATTCCTTCTAACGGGGGGATGATGTGACAACCCGAAATTTCCATTCTGAAAAAACTATATCACTTCAATAGAAGTTATAGCAGTCACAGTTAATTTTCAGACTTTTTCGTGTAAGTTTGAGTAATTCAGGGTTTACACTTCAGGAAATATCAGGAGACTGGGTGCACTAGGGTTTTGTGCAACACTGTTATTCCAACGCTTTATTATATTAGAGATCATTTCAGGGATAAAAATATTTTCTACAAAAAATATCTCAGGACTATAAATAGAATTCTGAACCAAATTCATTCATTATTCGCATTTCCAACTAGAGAAAAGCCATTTTCTCTCTCACGGATCTTCGGGTTTTTATCCCAAATCATGAGTACCCCTTTCTAGTAGTGTTAGAAAGCTTTATATGTGTTAATAACATGATTTAGAAGGCTAAATCACTAGATTTAGGAGTTTACTCCCCAAGGTGTTCTTGGGCGGTAAACTCCCGAAACAAAGCCTAGACCGACCCTTGTGTTATGCTACTGCCTTAGACTTATTTGTATGTGTATTAGGGACAAGAAAACAACCAAGAAACACAAACACATGGGAGTTCATGGCCCAAGAGGATCTTGGACCGTGAACTCCAATAAAATGGATCAAAGGGTGCTTTTAAGGCACCTAAAGCCATAAACATTTACATGAAATTGTTCCCCACTTAAATGAAGGATTAAAACACATCAAAAGCACCCCTTCAAATGAGTTCACGGCCCTAATAAGGTTCTTGGGCCTTGAACATCAAACAAAGGCACCAAAGTGTGCCTAAGGCCTTCATATGCTTGGAATAAAAGTCTAGAACCTATACCACATGAGCAAGAGACTTGAAAGCATCAAAAACACCCATGGTTAAGAGTTTACGGCCGCAAACTCTAAGGGAAATGGCCTTAGGGATGTAAACTTCTAAATGGAGTGTTTCTATGCCTTAAACCCTTCCAAGAATTTAACCACCAAGTTAGATTAATTCTAGGAATCATTTGGAACTTCAAAACACACAATACACCCATGGTTGGGTTTTTACGGCCGTAAACTCAAGAGTTTACAACCGTAAACTCCATGTGTGATGGTATATGGAGAGTAAACTCATATATGGGGTCCTTTGGAACCCTAAACACAAGTGCCTTGTCCCACAATTCTTAGGGCTTAAAACACTTATATAAAGTGTTTATTATGTCTAGGATGTCTTAACATTATCAATTAGTAATTTGAGACTAATTGAGTGCATATATGTGTGATTATATATTCTTTAGGATCGTAGTGTGTGTACAAGTCCTCACTTGACACCTAACAATCCTACACCGTCCAGTTCATCTAAACTACCAACTACAGGTGAGTTCATACCCCTAATCAATGTTTTAAATGATTTTAAATGCTTTAATGGTGGGAATACATGTTATTAAATCATCTATATGTATTTTATAACTGTGTTTTCATTCAACAGATTTCACATACTACAAAATGTGATGCATGAAATGGTTTTAAATCTTAAAAATACTTTGTTATCAAATGTTTTACTTTTGAAATGTTTATTAAAATGACATCAAGTCATTGTTAATTGTTGTTCAAAACCCATAACATGTCTTACAAAACCATTTTACATTCTTGAACTAAACTATGCATATACACTTATATTCTTATATATGTATTGATGTTATAGTTTACATCTTTCATTTAGTTTCTCACACCCTTGAGTAGTAATAGTGTCTAAACCTACTTGAACAACTAATTACCATTCAGTAAATTATCATAGGGATAATTTGAAGATATCAAACATTATTCCTATTACAAGGAATCACACAAGAGTCAGCTAATTCATGAGTCTATACTAGTACATTACCTGATACATGAGTACATACATAGATGCTTACCTGATACATGAATATGTTTACATATACTTACCTTTTACATGAACACACATACATGAATACCATACAAGAACACTTTTACATAGGTGCATTATCCTGTATTCACTTACCTGGATACTTGTACTTAGAACTACGAGGATGATTTATTAGTACTTTCTGTGTAAATTATCTTTCCTATCCCAGTTCAATGGGATATCTCGGCGGGACTTACCATTCCGAACCCCACTGATTAGCACCAGTGGTCGATGACCATCTACGGAGGTCTAAGGTTACTACTTATACTAGGCAGATCGATAACCGGGGCTAACCCCTCTACCCACCTGCTGCTGCTACAGAGGACAAATGGACAATCTTCGATTGTTCATAAGGTTATACCTTTCGCTTATTGCGATGTTGTGTTACTCCTAGTACCCAGCAATGACACTTACATTAATACTTTTTCTGTACAATCTTCGGATGCTCATTAGGTTACATATTTCGCTGAATGCGATGTTGTGTTAGTCCTAGTACCCAGTGACAACACTTACAATAGTACATTTTCCTGTTTACTTTATTTTGTGATACATTCACATAAACGATGAGTTAGACTAAGTACTTTAATACTAAATAATTAAAGGAAAAACTATCATTTACTTACAAAACATTCGGGTCTTGGTAGAAGACTACATCTCAAACTGATAGAAAATAAGGGATTTTCTAGGGTTTTCATACTTACGTCAACATTTTCATTTAAAGGTTTACATGGCCTTCATAACAGATTTTCATAAGCAAGACAATGACACTTAATTACTTATGAATTCACCAGCTTTAAAGCTGATACTCTCTTTCAAAATAACTTGTATTCTCAGGTCATCAGTAGACAGGTACGGTGGCCAGGTTTTGAGAAGACGAAGCAGACAAGTCTCGTCTTTTATTTTGATTGTATATTTTTGGTGTCTTATTACAATTAAAGAACACACATGTATTAAAACTTTACTTATAATTCAATGGATGATGTTGTTGCTTGTTTATTATATTACACTGTTGTGATAATGTACATGACGTCCTCCACCCCTGAACGTTTCCGCCGTTCGTGGTTTTGGGGTGTGACAATTGCTGATAGTGCTATGGTGCGCAAGGACAGATGTTACGGCAGCCATCACGGCAGTTGTAACTGCGGTTTGAAAGGTAGCGGCGTCCATAGGAAAGGCGGAGGTTTCGCTGTTCGACTGATTGCTTCCGGATGACGACATGATTCTGTAACACGAAAGATAAGGATTTTGTGAGCGATTATGGTTGACCCTTGATGTACTTAGATTGTTCATGTAAAGAGTACGATTATGATCTCGAAAGTTTGACCTACATCCATATGATCCAGTCCTAGCACGGATTGGAAGTATGTTTACGGAGGTTTGACCTACATCCCTATGATGCAGTCCTAGTACGGAATGGAAGTGAGTTTGTAGAATGGTCTCAAGACGTTTGTCGTTCAAACCGAGGTATCGTGGGTTGGTGAATAACAAGATCCAACCACTGAAATAGACTAGGAAATGTCTCCAAAGTTAAATTACTATAGTCCAATGATTTGACTAAAGCATGTTTCAGATAGACTCCAATGAAATTATGATAAGAGTACTTGAATAAAGAAGGACACGGAAGTTATCCGACTGTAAATATCTTTGATATTCATGACGTAAAGATTCGGGAAAATGACCTTGTAAAGGTCTTACATCATATCCATAGAAGATAGTTTTTGACAGCCTAGAGACCTAACCAAAAAAAACTTACAGTACAAGATAATTTCATAGAAAATGCCACATCGGGCATAGAAAGAGAAATGATTCCTTTTAATAAAGAAAATAAAGTAAAGCGTATACTACTGGCGACAGTCATCCCTCTGGTGAACTCTTAGTTCAGCAAATTGACGTTCCACGTCGAGTAGTTGTCTTTCGTACACCCTCTGGCGTACTCGGAGCTCTATGACTTCGGCTCTTGATTCAGCTAGTGCTTGCAGCAGGGTTTCATGGTTTCTCTCTGATCTCTCACGAGCATTTTCTAGACGAATGGTGTGGAGGGTATGCATTCTTGCATCGGCGACAACTTTGGTGATCTGATGTAGGGTTGTCCTGCCTTGAATCTCATTTCGGGCCACTCTGCGGACCAAGATTGGCAAGATTATATCTGCTGAGCCCCTATTGCTTAGGTCATAAAAGCTTCGGTCTCCATTAAATGGCATGGGCTGATCTTGTCCTTGACTCCATGTTTCCAAGCATTCCACTCACTCAGGGGTCGGGCCATGAAAAGCCGGATGAGGGTTAGGAATTGGAAAGGGAGCTGCCTGGGGTAGGTTCTCAACCTCTGGTTTGGAATTAGCATCGTCCATAGGGTTTTCATCGTGGTGATCATTCAAAGGGATAGGATGATCATTCTCTGGTTCTTCTCCAAACCAACTAGCAATGACCTCATTAGGGAGGTACCGGTTGCCGTGGGGATGGAGTCCAGCCATGTTATCTACGCGAGTATTAGGGTAAGAAAATAATTATTAAATGAACTATCTAGATAATTATTTAGAAAATCTTCATTAGTTACATCGCTATTTGTGAAGTGCATACCAGTTATATGTAATCGAAACAAGATAGGCCTTCGAATAAGTGATCTTAACTCCAAATTCACACAGTATCGGGGTGAAGTAAAATTTCATAGATTCTAAGTCTATGACATCCTAATTACATATATCCTTAGTGTATCCACTTAGCAACTATCAACTTAGTAATCAAGATCCTGTTTTAGTTCTCAAGTATAACGTAGCTATAGTAACACCAAATACTCCTATAGTATTTTAAGTTTAATGTTATGTTCTACTGTTCTCATTGTGGTAGCGTTGGTAAGATTTTAGCATTGTTGCAACCACACAATTAAGCTTAGGAACATGCTAGTCAACCCTCGGATAATATAGGTGATCAGGCTATATCTTCCCAGTTTTGACCATATATCTCTAAGCCCACTTGCGTTGTCCAACAATCGTAATTCTTTTGTACTGTCCTAGTGACACTGATTTTAGTATGAATGTAGGCACGTATACTTACTTAAATATTTTATTATTTAAAGTATAAACTCTTGGTCAGAGTATTTTTAATCCCTTATGTATTTATAGTTAATATATCTTTTATGGGTTGATATACTTAATTCACTATAAACAATGCTCTGATACCAATCTGTCACACCCCAAAACCAAGAACGGCAGAAACGTTCTGGGGCAGAGGACATCATGTACTGTATCACAACAATGAAAAGTAGTAAACAAGAAACAACATCATCCATTACATTAATAATATAATTATTATACAATTGTGTTCTGTCAAATTTTGATAAACACTAAAGCATAAATCAAAATGAAAGATGAGTCTTCAAAGAGCTCCATCTTCCCTAATCCTTGCATCGGTACCTGTCTATGATGACCTGAGGATACAAGTAATTTTGAAAGCGAGTATCAGCTTTAAAGCTGGTGAGATCATATGTATTTTAGTGGCTTAATTTGTATGTAAGAATTTGTAAGTTTATGAACTATAAGTATGGAAAATGTAAATGAACTGTAAGTATAAAAATGTTTGTAAAACAACTGTAGACGTTTCAAAAACTCTAGAAATTCCTATGATTCCTACTATTATATAAGGGTGTCTTCTACCAAGACCTAACTATTCTCAACGTAGTCTTCGACCAAGACCTAACTGTTCTAAATGTTCGTTTTATGTAAAAGTGTGTAATTTTCCCCAAGTGTAACTATCATTAACAAAATATAGTTTTTACATTTAAAGTTAAAGTGAATAGATCACTAAATATATGTACTGGGAAAATTAATGTAGTACTAAAATGTAGCGCAATAAAAACTACTGCTGTACTAACTACCTTAAATCGGATTTATATTAAGGCATCATGTGATTAATTGTACCATACTATTGACTGGTAACAACGACATAAGAATGGTCGTAAAAAGGAATGACGTTTGGCACCTGCAGACCTGCAGGTTCAGCTGTAGCCAGCAGCAAGGTGTAGGATAGTCAATCCAGTATAGATCTATACGCAAACTCACGCTCTCCCTTCAAGAGACTCTGGCTACAACTCGGGCCATGACATTTAAGGCATGCTTTGATACATATCACAATAATTAACGTATTCATATATATGTAATGTAATGAACTGTTCTAGCTGTAATGTACGTGCTCTCTACCTAGCACGTATAGTAATGTACTCATTCTAGTATCGTTGTATATGTTCTCTTTCTAGTATAGTTGTATATGTTCTCTTTCTAGTATAGTTGTATATGTTCTCTCCTAGTATAGTTGTATATGTTCCTCTCTAGTATAGTTTTATATGTTCTCATAGTAGTAAGTATTGACTCATGAATGAACTGACTCATAGTATGATATTGTGCTCTAGTAATAGTTCTAGTATCTTCCTAAACCACCCCAATGGTAGTTTACTAGTAATCTAACTGGTAAGTATGAATATGGATGTATACCCTTGCTACCCAAGGGCATTGGATGAACTGGAAGGACCTTTATGACTATATATGTACACATGCTATAAAACTAAGATTTAAACGACCTTCAGACGAGTATCCGATATCCCACTAGACCACATCTCAAGCGCGAAAAGAAAATAGGGTGGATAACCTTCCTGAGTCTTTTAAACATTTCTTATATAACTATACATATAGAGGCATGCAATTTATAATATAAAAGCATAAATAAGTTTTGTAAAACCTTTGAACATAATTATTATCTTAAGAAAAGATGGACTTGATGTCAATTTATAAAACGTTTTGAAGGCATGGGTTTGATAAAACAACTTTAGTATAAGGAAACATTTGTTTGAATCACAACTGTAAATAAGTTTGAAATGAAACATACGGAGTAAAACGTACAGTGTAATAAGGAGTTTTAAACATATAAAATGTTTATAAATATCATTTGAAGGAAACTGTTTGGTAAAACGGCTAATGAATAGCCAATCATTTGAATGCTACTTATTAATCACATATGATTGATATGATAATTAGCATAATTCTACTTGTATCCCCCCCATAAAACGTTTAAAAACTATTAAAACATTGATTAAGGGGTATGAACTCACCTGTTGTGGGTGATACTAATTAACATATAATTTCACATATATGTAACAAATTAGTCTATAAACAACTAATAAACAAGTCAAGACACCCTAGGACATGTTAAACACCTTTATCAAGTGTTATTACCCTCTAGGATTGCATCTAAGTGTTTGTAGGGGAAGCTATTGAGTGTAGGGCTCAAGGAATACTCTACCATGAGGTTCGTGTAAGTTTTTCTATCTTGAATGATTCTTTAATCGGAAGGAAGTGAGCGGATTTTGTCAAACGATCGACAATTACCCAAATGGTATCGTACCCACTCGGAGATCTGGGTAACTTAGTGATGAAATCCATGGAAATCATCTCCCATTTCCACTCGGGTATCTCGGGCTGCTGGAGCAGACCCGAGGGCTTCTAACTAAGCTTCTCAGATCTATGCGGATAAGTGGGAATGGATGGTCATTGTCAATGTCTTCGCCTTGTTGCTTGAGATTTCCTTTCGGCTAAGGGCATCTGCTACCACATTGGCCTTGCCGGGATGGTAGCGGATTTCGCACTCATAAACACTGAGCAAATCTACCCATCGTCGTTGCCTCATGTTTAAGTCTTTCTGATCGAAGATATGTTGCATGATTTTATGGTCGGTGAAGATCATGCACTTGGTTCGGTAGAGATAATGTCTCCAAATATTCAGTGCGAAGACCACTGCTCCTAACTCGAAGTCATGAGTTGTGTAGTTAACTTCGTGTGCCTTCAGCTGTCTCGAGGCATAAGCGATAACTTTTTCTCTCTGCATAAGCACACATCCAAAACCCTGTTCGGATGCATCGCAATAGAAAACTAAATCCTCTGTTCCTTTGGACAGGGACAGAATAAGTGCGCTGCGCAGGGCTCCCTTCAACGTTTGGAATGTTGTGTCTTGTTTCTCACTCCAACAAAAGGGTACACCTTTCTGTGTCAGAGTGGTTAGGGGTTTGGCAATTCTAGAAAAAATACTGGATGAACCTGCGATAGTAGCCAGCGAGACCCAAGAATTAACGGATTTTTGTGGGTGTCTTCGGTGGTGACCAATTCTCTATCGCCTTAATTTTGGACGGGTCCACGTGTATACCCACTTCGCTTACCACGTGACCAAGGAAAGCTACCTTCCGAATCCAGAATTCGCACTTGGAGAATTTCACATACAGCTTCTCGGATCTAAGTGTTTCCAACACTAACATCAAGTGTTGTTTGTGATCTTCTTCGCTTCTGGAATAGACAAGTATGTCGTCAATGAACACGATGACGAACTTGTCCAGAAAGGGATGACACACCCAGTTTATCAGGTCCATGAACACTGCCGGTGCGTTGGTCAGACCAAAGGGCATCACTAAGAACTCATAGTAACCATATCGAGTCCTGAATGCTGTCTTGGAAACATCATTCTCATGAACTCGCAGTTGATGGTACCCTGATCTAAGGTCTATCTTCGAGAAATAAATGGCTCCCTGAGGTTGATCGAAAAGTTTGTCTATTCAAGGAAGAGGATATCGGTTTTTGACGGTCAATTTATTCAACTCGCGGTAGTCTATACACATCCGAAAGGATCCATCTTTCTTCTTCACAAATAGTACCGCGGCTCCCCAGGGTGAGGAACTCGGTCTGATGAACCCTTTGTCAAGCAGCTCATTGAGCTGGCTGGATAACTCATGCATTTCTGCTGGAGCTAAGCGATATGGAGACTTGGCTACAGGATTAGCTCCAGGAATTAGGTCGATGCGAAACTCGACTTGACGTTTGGGAGGAATTCCTGGGAGCTCTTTGGGAAAGACATCAGGAAAGTTGCAGACTTCGGGGATGCTCTCGAGGTCTTTAAGTTCCAGTTTCTCGTTGATTACATGAGCTAGAAATGCATGACACTCCTTTCACAGAAGCTTTTTGATCTTTGATGCATGAAATGATGCGAATATTGGAACTAAGTTTGTCGTCGTAGATAATGAGAGTTTCGCCAGAGGGAAGGTTGAGACGGATGGCTTTTTCATCACAAAGGATATCGGCATGATTGGGACTCAACCAATCCATGCCAATAATAACATCAAAGCTCTTTATGGAAACTGGAATTAGGTTAATGGGAAAAGAATGATCATTCAAGGTAAGGGTACAGCCTATGAATATATTGTTAGCGTTCTCTTTCTCACTGTTAGCCATCTCGATGGTAAATGTTTCGGTTAATGGTTGGGGATTATGTTTAAGCGATGTTTAAATGAATGGTTAACAAAAACTTCTTTAGCACTAGAATCGAAAAGGATGCGAGCATAAGAGTTGTCGAGAAGGAACATACCTGCGAAAACGGTGGGGTCGGCGACTTCCTCCTCCTGTTTTATAGTTAGAACTATCCCTGTGTTATTGGTTGTTATTGCTTTTTGGCAGTTTTGCTTGAAATGCTCGATTTCACCGCACTCATAGCAGGCCTGATTGACACTCGCTCGGGAAGCTTGATTGGTTGGCGGAGTTGGTGCCCTGCAGTTTCGCGCAAGGTGACCCTTCTTGCCACAGCTGTTGCAGATCAACTCACGGCATGGGCCAGGGATATCATGGTGGTAACTGCACCTGTTGCACCAAGGGAGGTTACCAGCATACCTATTGGTAGGTGCTTGAGGTGTAGGCACAGCGACAGGTGTAGTAGCAGCTTGATCACTTTCATGATTTTGGGGATGGGTGTTACTTCCTCGTCCGCCAGACCCGGTGGGATTCAAATGCGCCATTGCAGCCGTCACTACGGCAGTAACAGCTGCCTGAAATATGACAAGGTCGACTTGAGAAGGATGCGGTGGTGGAAGTTTCTTGTTCCATGAGCTGGGTTCTTTCTTTGGAGGCATATTGATCTAAAGTGATTAGGAAAAAGAGGATGGTAAGTCCTTTGAATCGAATAATGAGATATGAAACAAGAGATATCTCATTATGACAGATAAAGTGTTCTACTAAGCGATAATATATAGGAAAAACTATCAAAACAAGGGAATTTATCGCTAAGGAAAGAATGAGTAGCAACACTTGGAATGAATTTCTACAACTTATTCGGCTTTGGCTAAAATACCCCTATAGTATTTTATGTTTCGCGGAAACGATGACTCATTGTTTGGTTATTAGGTAAGATTTAGGCATGCTACATATCACAAGACACCACTCCCAAGCACATCTTGGCCATGTCTCGAATGAATATAGTTGATCAGGCTATATTGACCCAAGACACGACTACATAACTGCTCAAGTTTAACCGCAGTGTACAACACCCAATTACTTATGTTTTGTTCTACTCATAGTTACAGTTTCTGGCGGCTAGGTATTCTTGTATACTTTTGAAAATACTTATATATTAAAGTATACTTTTAGTTCAGAGCACTTCGGCCCCTTAGTGTTTATAGTTATATACCATGTAAGGTTCGCTACACTTAGTTCACTATAAAAAAGGGCTCTGATACCAATTTTTCACACCCCAAAACCGATGGCGGAAATGTTCCGGGGCGGAGGACGTCATGTAAAGTATCACAACCAATGTACAAAGTAAGCATAGTAAACACAACCATTACATTACATAGAGATATTTACATATGTTTGAAAACAAAGTAGTACGTTTTTATAGATACATTAGTTTGAAAAAAAGTAAAGACGTGACTTCTATATGCTCCGTCTTCTCCAAAAGATTGCGGGATAACTTTCTAATGAGGACTTGAGAACACAAGCAGTTTTTAAAAATATCAACACAAAGCTGGTGAGTTCATAAGCGGTTGGTTTCTGTAAAAGAACAAGTTTTCTTTGGTTTTCTGAAAAGGTTGTTTATAAAAGAAAATCCCATATTTTCTTATGTGAAAAGTTTAGTTATCCAATGTTACACGATTTGGTTAAGAACAATTAAGTTATCCCAGGAAAAACCCTTATTTTCCTAAAAGTTGGTGGTTGGTTATCAATTCGGAATGCGGTGTACAAGTATCTAACACACTTGTGGTGTTAATGAAGTATTCTGAAAACCTGGTTATCCTTGAAAAGTGCATTAGTTTTAACACATATATAAAACTAGCAGGTAGTAATTTAATTCCTAAGGTTATTAATTTACTAAGTTCATTATTACTTAAAAGTAAATCTCTATTATCTAAGTTTGAGAGTTCTATAACCATACGATAACCTAGGTATGCAAATAAGGAAGGCCAGTATCATTTATGACATTTGTCACCCGTAGGCCTGCCGGTCCCACTGTAGCTAGCAGCAAGGTGCGGGGTAGTCAGCCCCGTATAGATCTACACACTCAAGTCACGCTCTCCTTCTAAGAGATTCTGGTTACAGGGGCGGCCCTCCACTCGTGTATCTCTGTGGAGTGTTACAGAGGACATGTCTCCAATCTTAAGAATAACAAATTTACAAGTAATAATGCGGAAAAAAAAATTATGTTTTAGATTCTAGTTACAATGGTGGTCCTCCACTCGCGTATCTCTGTGGAGTGTTACAGAGGACGTGTCTAAAGTTCTAAGAATAATGATTTTAACAGTAAATAAATATGGAAAATCATTTGTGAGATATAAAATATAACATTTTATAATAAGTTTCACAATTAGTTTGAAAACTAACTCTGCAAGTCAAACGGTTGGTTAATGTGACAACCCGACACTTTTACACTAGGCAATTGATCCATGTATCTATAATTCACTTGAATTTAGCATCTTTTAATAGAATGTTGGGTCCGCACAAGTGCCTTAGGCTCAATATATCATACATATGGACCTTAAGAAGGGTTAGGAAGGGTGTTGCATCACCAAAATCAAGCCAAACACACCAAGAGAGGTGTGTGCGGCCAGCCAGCCGCACACCCAGCATCAAACGCCTCCAGCCAGACACTCAACCCTATATAAAGTAAAGGACCCCCTTCCATTCACGTTTGGCTGCATCCTTTCTCTCTCTATATACTTTCTCTCTCTATAAAACCACCCAAGAACACCTATAAGGCTCCCAAAACGTGAATAACACCATCATTTAACTTGTCACAGAGGTGAAACACTTGAATCCAAGCCTCAAACTGATAATGTTCTTCATGTTCTTCATCCTATGAAGGAGTGCGGCCGCACACCTTCATCAGGTGGCCGCACAAACTCATAATACCCTCCAAAGTGAGAGTAAGGCCACAAAATCGACACATGGGACTCAAGCAAGGAGTGTACGGCCGCACACACACCCTGTACGGCCGCACACTCTAGTGTGCAACCTCACTCACAAATCTGGCTGCATACCCCAGCCGCACACTCACCTTTATGGCCATACACACACCCTAATGCTCATATTTGGCCTTAAACTTGCATAGATCATTGGGTATAGAACATGGGACACTTAGTCCTAGTGATTTCAAGCCCTTAGGAGGGATTTCCCATCATGTTTAGTCATGAAAACACCTTAGCTCTAACTTATATATGTGTCACCATATGATTAATAGGGGCTACTTGCGTTCAGAACATCCGTTGACACTCAGCACTTATACAAATCGCATACTCGAACCCTACATTAAACGGTGAGTTCATACCCTTTAATGAACCTTTTAAATGTTTTTTTACATATTTTAGGGGGGGTACAAGTATAATGCTACACGTTTTTATTATCAAATCATATGTGATTTACAAGTTATCATCAAAAAGAGATTTCTCTACACTTTTAGATGCTTATCAATAAAACTGTTTTAACTAATTATCTAATGTGTTTTTAAGGTTAAATTCTTGTTAAACTATTTTCAAAACCATGTTTAAACTACTTTTCTTTTAAAATATATCTACATTAATATATTTATATAAGTAAGACTTGAAGGACTTAGGACCGATAGGTCACCTTATTTCCTGTTCTTGTTTTATGTGGACTTAGGGTATTGGTTGTCCGACCGACTGTCATTGATTTCTTAGTTATATATCATATATATTTGTGTTCGATATGAATGTTTTCATCTTATTCGATACCTTTGCTGATCAAAGGCAGGAATTCACACACTCTAGTTAACTATAATAGGTATAGTTAAGGGTACTGCTTGTTACCTCTACTACTACTATACTCACTATAACTGTTAATATTACAAGTTAATGCAAGTATAAGAGAACACTCTACCTACTATACTCACTATAACTGTTAACATTACAAGTTAACGCAAGTATAAGAGAACACTCTACCTACTATACTCAAAGTCAACCATACTAAAGCATAAGAGAACACACTAATACAAAGTATAACACACTATCCCTCTATAAGGCACTCTACCGCGCTTACACCATGTGACCAGGGCTTCCTGAAAGGAAAGCAACACTACATGTATAGATCTATACGGGACTGACGCTATTACATCCTGACTGTTAACAACAGTCCGAGCCTACTAGGCCTAGGGATGGCACTACATCACTTCACTACGCATGATTGGGATGGTCATCGGACACTCTACTATCAAACAATTGGTCACATGAGGGGTTACACTTATATCCAAATAAATTCACTAAGACTTAAAGTCTAAGCTAATATCCCGAAGTAACTAAAGATCTATTACTAACTAAAGTTACACCACTACTACTGTTAGCAGACATAACATTTCTTCAGCTATGTTACACACATGAGATCTACTATTATACTTTCACAACTGAAGGTTTCAAAGATAATACTTTACACACTCAAAGGATTTAATTTACAAATGTACACTTTTGGAAAATATAGGATTTTCTAGGGATTCCTACAACTCATAAACATAAGTTTCAGTTTTTATATTACGTTTTCGTAAAACTCTTTTACACAAACAACGACACTAAAATCTTATGAAATCAACAACTTTATGTTGATACTCATTTTCAAAATAACTTGTATCCTCAGGTCAAAGATAGACACTTAGTAGTGCAGCTTTTGGAAAAGATGGAGCACATACAAGACCCATCTTTTATTTTGTTATACTTTTGGTGTCTATTAAACTTTACTGAACATAGTTGTAATTATGATCACTATATTAATGAAATGGTTGTTGTTTCTTGTTTTACTATTATGCAATTGTAATGATACTGTACATGACGTCCTCCACCCTAGAACGTATTCCGCCATTCTCGGTTTTGGGGTGTGACAGATTGGTATTAAAGCCATTGTTTATAGTGAATCAAGTATATCAACCCATAAAAGATATAAAAACTATAAACACTTCGGGACTAAAACACTCTGACCAAGAATATATACTTTTAAATACTAAAATATTTAATTCAGTATATACATATACATTCACCAATACAAAGGGTCAGTATCATTCTAGAACATAACAGAAGTATTAAAGATTGTTGAGCAGCATAATTAAGCTTAGAGACATATAGTCACATCTGGGTGGATGTAGCCTGATCAACTACATCTCTCTAGGAGTGACTAGCATGTGCCTAAGAGTAATTGTGGTGTTGCAACAAGTCTAAAAACTTACCAACACTACCACAGGATCGTTAGAACAAGAATACTATAGGAGTATTCTTCACTCTACTAACTGCATATGTGATAACTAAAAGGGTCGTTGTTGGTAGGACAATAGTTGCTAAGTGGATACATCACAGTTACATGTGACTAGGGCGCTATAGACTGAGAATCTGTCACCTTTGCTACATTTCTTGTTCTTGTTTGATTGGGGATCTGGAGTTAGGGTTACCTATTCGAAGGACTATCTTGCTTCGGTTATATATAATTGGTATGCACTATGCAAGTATTGGACCGACTAGTAACTATCATCTTAAAAAGTATTCTAGATTAGTACGTCTATTAACCTTTCTTTCCCCATTCTCGCATAGATAACATGGCTGGCTTCCATCATCCCGACGACCCATATTATCCGAACCAAGGCAATGGAGGATGGCCGGATGAGGAGCCAGAAGACGATCATCCGATCCCTTTGGATGATCACCGCGCTGAAGGCTTCTCGGATGACTCCGACTCCGAGCCAGAAGTCAACAACCTACCACTAGCAGCTCCAAATCCTAACCCCCGTACAGTGTTTCAAGGCCCCACTCCCATTTGGGCAATAACCCTGAACCGATGGAGCGATGAGCAGGGTCAGCCTGTACCTTTCGATGGAGACCGAAGATTCTACAACATAAGTGCAGGAGGATCAGCGGACCGAGTCTTGCCCATTCTGGTCCGAAGGATTGCCAGGAATGTCGAGCAAGGTCAAGCAGAGATTGGCCGAGTTGTGGAAGTTGATGCCAACTCTAACCTCAACAATGCTCGCATTCGCCAACTGGAAGAAGCTATGGATAGGACGAGGAGAACTAATGAGGCTCTGCAGCAACAGTTGGCTGCATCTCGAACCGAATTTAGGGAATTCCGAGCACGTCAGAGGGCTCATGAACGACATCTTCAGGAAGTCATGTGCCAGCTAGCTGATCTGAGGGTTTACCCAATGGGTACCCGTTGCCAGTAGAAGATGTCAAGGCATCTCACTCTTTTGTTTAAGGACTAGCCTTTTTCTTTTCTATGCTCCGTAGAGCACTTGTCTGTAAACATTCCGAACTTTGAAAGTAGTCTAATTAGGTCTCTAGACTGACAACATTTTCCTTATGGTTTGATGTAAGAGCTACTGTTAGGTCACTTTTCCCGAACTTGTGTTACATCATTAATACTAGTAATTGGAAGTTAACTACTCTATTGCTATGATTCTCTCCCTGATTTTGGGCTATGGTTGATTTAGTCCATGAAACACACTTATCATACTTGCAATAGAATCTTACTATTGTTATCATCTCTATGAACTTTCAGTAAAAGATGCCTCCTCGCAAGTGCCCGAACAAAGGCAGAACTGCGATTGAAACCCCATCTCCTCCTCCTCCTCCGCAATTCGATCCGGTGCTGTTTCAAACAGCTGTGACCGCAGCTTTGATGACAGCCTTGGCTCAAATGAATTTCGGTGATGCTAGCGGAGCCGGAATGGGCGCCAACTCTAGACATGGTGAAATTCCCCCATGAACACTGGGGTGTACTTATAAAGACTTCATGAACTGCAAACCAATGTTTTTCAATGGGACCGGAGGAATTCCTACTCTGTCCCAATGGATCAAAAGAGTCGAAGCTATTTTCGAAATGTGCTCATGCCCCGAAGAGGGAAAAATCAAGTTTGTTGCTGCCACCTTCACTGAAAGGGCCCTGACATGGTGGAATGGCTATGTCAGTTCACTCTCCTTAGGCACAGCCAATGCCATGGGCTGGGACACACTAAAGGATCTTCTAAGAAAGATGTACTGCCCTAGGGGCGAAGTTCAAAAGCTTGAGGAGGAACTATGGAACCTCAAGATGAAGGGAACAGACATAGTGGCTTATACGACCAGGTTCTGCAACCTGGTAGCTATGTTCTCTAACATCATCCCTTCCGAGAGCAAGAAAATCAAAGGATACATGTGACAACCCAAAAATTTCTAACTTGCATTCTTCATTCCTTATCAATAATAGACTCGTTTGGCTATCTTGTAGTACCATTTGGGGTCTATTGGAGCGTTCTAAACGTGTTATAATCATGGTTGGAGTGTGGAAAAGGGTTAACTCAAAGTGTAGGAATCAAAAAGAGGACAAACACTCCAACACATGGGGTGTGCGGCCACACACATGTGTTTGCGGCCTCACACCCTTCCCAACCGCACACTCCACCTATATATACCACACTTAGTCATTTTTGAACGTTTCTTTCACTTCTTCAAGCATAGAACACGAAATCCTCTCAAGTATCATCCATTCTCCTAGAAGATCTTCATAAAAGGTACCAAGAACACCAAGAACACCAAGAACACCATCTGGCCGCACACATGGCAGCACACACCATCTGGCAGCACACATGGCCGCACACAGGGCCGCACATAAGTGTTGGCAGCACACTAGGCCGCACACCTGGCCGCACACACACATATAGTGTGCATTTTGGCCATACACTCCCTTATATAGCCTTTTAACCCTTTGTACAATCATTTATGGTTGTAACACTTCATTATAAGTGTTTACTAGTCCCTAAGGTGGTCCTAATTCATTAATTAGTTGTTCATAACTCTAATTATATTCATATATGTGCCAATATATGCTAAATAGGATTCGCGTGTGTACTCAAGTCACCACTTGATACTTAGCAACTGATCCAACATTGTCATCAGAACCACTCACTACAGGTGAGTTCATACCCCTTAATCAATGTTTTAAACTGTTTTTAAAAGTTTGATGGGGGAGGATACAAGTAGAATTATGCTAATTATTATATCAATCACATGTGACTAATAAGCAGCATTAGGTGTTTAAAACTCCTTATTTATCTGTACATTTTACTCTGTATATTACTTTTCAAACTTATTTAAAATTGTGATTCAAACAAATGCTTCCTTATACTAAAGTTTTTTTTTATCAAACCCATGCCTTCAAAACGTTTTATAAATTGACATCAAGTCGATCTTTTCTTAGATAATAATTATGTTCAAAGGTTTTACAAAACTTATTTTATGCTTTTATATTAGAAATTTCATGCCTCTATATGTATAGTTATATAAGAAATGTTTAAAAGACTTAGGACGCCTATCCACCCTATTTCTTTTTCGCGCTTGAGATGTGGTCTGGTGGGATATCGGGTACCCGTCCGAAGGTCGTTTAAACATTAGTTATATATCACATGTACATATATAGTCATAAAGGTCCTTCCAGTTCATCAAATGCCCTGGGTAGCAAGGGTATACATCCATGTTCATACGTGCCAGTTAGATTACTAGTAAACTACCATAGGGGTAGTTTAGGAAGATACTAGAACTATTACTAGAACGCGATATCATACTATGAGTCAGTTCATTCATGAGTTGGTACTTACTACTAGAAGAACATATACAACTATACTAGAGAAGAACATATACAACTATACTAGAGAAGAGCATATCCAACTATACTAGAGAAGAGCATACATAACTATACTAGAGAAGAACATACACAACTATACTAGAGAAGAACATATACAACTATACTAGAGAAGAACATATACAATTATACTAGAAATAGAAGATATACAACGATACCATAACGATTACATTACTATACTTGCTAGATAGAGAGAGAACAAACATTACAGCTAGCACACGTAGAACATTACGGTACAATACTATACTATTACATGATCACACTTACATAAGTACAATTACATGATCACATTCGCCAACTGGAAGGATTGCCCATTATGGTCCGAAGGATTGCCAGGAATGTTGAGCAAGGTCAAGCAGCGATTGGCCGAGTTGTGGAAGTTGATGCCAACTCTAACCTCAACAATGCTCGCATTCGCCAACTGGAAGAAGCTATGGATAGGACGAGGAGAACTAATGAGGCTCTGCAGCAACAGTTGGCTGCATCTCGAGCCGAAGTTAGGAAACTCTGAGTACGTCAGAGGGCTAATGAACGACATCTTCAGGAAGTCATGCGCCAGGTAGCTAATCTGAGGGTTTACCCAATGGGTACCCGTTGCCAGTAGAAGATATCGAGGCATATCACTCTTTTGTTTAAGGATTAGCCTTTTTCTTTTCTATGCTCCGTAGAGCACTTGTCTGTAAACATTCCTAACTTTGAAAGTAGTTTAATTAGGTCTCTAGACTGCCAACATTTTCCTTATGGTTTGATGTAAGACCTACTGTTACGTCACTTTTCCCGAACTTGTGTTACATCGTTAATACTAGTAATTGGCAGTTAACTACTTTATTGGTATGATTCTCTCCCTGATATTGGGCTATGGTTGATTTAGTCCATGAAACACACTTATCATACATGCAATAGAATCTTACTATTGTTGTCATCTCTATGAACTTTCAGTAAAAGATGCCTCCTCGCAAGTGCCCGAACAAAGGCAGAACTGCGATTGAAACCCCATCTCCTCCTCCTCCTCCGCAATTCGATTCGGTGCTGTTTCAAATAGCTGTGACCACAGCTTTAACGACAGCCTTGGCTCAAATGAATTCCGGTGATGCTACCGGAGCCGGAATGGGCACCAACTCTAGACATGGTGAAATTCCCCCACGAACACTTGGGTGTACTTATAAAGACTTCATGAACTGCAAACCAATGTTTTTCAATGGGACCGGAGGAATTCTTGCTCTGTCCCAATGGATCAAAAGAGCCGAAGCTGTTTTCGAAATGTGCTCATGCCCCGAAGAGGGCAAAATCAAGTTCGTTGCTACCACCTTCACTGAAAGGGCCCTGACATGGTGGAATGGCCATGTCAGTTCATTCTCCTTAGTCACAGCCAATGCCATGGGCTGGGACACACTAAAGGATCTTTTGAGAAAGATGTATTGCCCTAGGGGCGAAGTTCAAAAGCTTGAGGAGGAACTCTGGAACCTCAAGATGAAGGGAACGGACATAGTGGCTTATACGGCTAGGTTCTGCAACCTGGTAGCTATGTTCCCTAACATGATCCCTTCCGAGAGCAAGAAAATCAAAGGATACATGTGACAACCCGAAAATTTCTAACTTGCATTCCTCATTCCTTATCAATAATAAACTCGTTTGGCTATCTTGTAGTACCATTTGGGGTCTATTGGAGCGTTCTAAACGTGTTATAATCAAGGTTGGAGTGTGGAAAAGGCTTAAGTCAAAGTGTAGGAATCAGAAAGAGGCCAAACACTCCAACACATGGAGTGTGCGGCCACACACTTGAGTGTGCGGCCACACATATGTGTTTGCGGCCTCACACCCCTCCCAACCGCACACTCCACCTATATATACCACACTTAGTCATTTTTGAACATTTCTTTCACTTCTTCAAGCATAGAACACGAAATCCTCTCAAGTATCATCCATTCTCCTAGAAGATCTTCATAAAAGGTACCAAGAACACCAAGAACACCAAGAACACCATCTGGCCGCACACATGGCAGCACACACCATTTGGCAGCATACATGGCCGCACACAGGGCCGCACACATGTGCTGGCAGCACACTAGGCCGCACACCTGGCCGCACACACACATATAGTGTGTATTTTGGCCATACACTCCCTTATATAGCCTTTTAACCCTTCGTACAATCATTTATGGTTGTAACACTTCATTATAAGTGTTTACTAGTCCCTAAGGTGGTCCCAATTCATTAATTAGTTGTTCATAACACTAATTATATGCACAGTTATGTTTTGTCTGTAAACGGCTTATGTTCAAATCTAATGTCTTTAAAGTTTTTGTATGATTCCGACATTATCATATGACTCAACTCAATTTGAACCTCACCAAAACAACTTCATACGTACATCTCTTTCTGCTAGATCACTTTTCCAGCGAAGCCGTCATATCAGAGCACCGAAGTACTCATTCTAGGAGTACCTCTTAGTTAATTTCTTTCCGAAGAAATCCCCGAAGCACCACTCGTGCAGTACGTCAAGTTTAATCCAAGGATTTATACGATTGATCTATCACTGAGGAATGTATGCATAAGAGTGATATATAATCAAGGTTCTACAGGTTTATAATTGATGATTCCACTTTAACTTCTTTTTTTTCCCCGATGGGATGTGAGCTTAAAGAAGAATCAGTTATTCGACTACCTTTTCAATCTTAATTATATACGACTCGTATACGCGAAATTGTGATTGTGAAACCAGGTATGAACTCTAATATGAACTTCAGGACGGAGAACTGCCTAAGCCTACGAGTAATCGCATCATCATGTGAACAAACTTAGAACCCTGTACGACTCTTGTAAACAGATCGCCCTATAGTCTAAACACCTACGAAGATACCAGAACAGTACAAACAACTTAACGAACTGCACAGCGATAGAATAAGAAGACTAGGCTTCTCACCCTGGAGAACCCCAGTCTTATTCTCCCAGAGATCGACGGATTGCATCGTATGTGCCTCGGATATCGAGGACTCCGTCAAGATTTTCATTAGAAATCGTTATCTCTGCCTCGGATAGATGAAATGGTTGAGCAAACGCAAGGAAAGAATTACTTTCGGAAATGGATCTGAGATCCGAATATCACCAGTTCAAGTGTTAGGGAAGGATGTCCGGAAGACTATCTTCCGAATTCGATGCGGACACTTCGAGTCCGTAGTGATACCTTTCGGATAGGACCAATACGCCCATAGATTTCATGAGCTAAACAAGTAGGGTACGTCTTTCTTACTTGGATCATTTCGTCATTTCTCCATGTAATGACTTACTTATCTACCCTCGTAGTAAGAAGAAAACCCATGGAAACATTTCCTACAGAGGAACTTTTAGCGAAGTTCTCTGGCACGAGTTTTGAAATTGAAGAGTCGAATTTCTATGACACACTGATAGTAATGTGGGAAATTTTGAGTACTTTTTCAATTTCTCAAAACCGTTGAGCATTTTTTGACACCAGAGACGCCGACAGTCTTTCGCCATATTCTAGGTCTTACAGACCTATTGTCATAGTTCATTCAGAACCCCTTACAAATTACAGAAACCTTTACGACTTTGACCCAGCAAGGGGTGGCCTTTGACTGTGAAGTTAAGCAAGAAAAGGAACCTTTGGAATTCTAAGTGAGTGACCAAGTTCCTTAGGAGAACGCACTCTGGGAATGACTTAATACGCTTCGGATGGTGTGGAAAGCTAAATCCAATATAGTTACGACCTCCGAGATTCTTACCAGAATCGGTCCTGTGTCTCGTACACCCTAAACCTACTCCACGAACTCAGTAACGTACATTTTACCCTTCGCGTATCGATCTTGAAACAGTTCCTTTCCGTTAGGACTCTTGTAAGTCCACTCGTCGAGATCCACGCCTTCGTATTTGAACCGTAGTGACCCTCGACCGAGAGGTCAAGCGGACGAAGCATCGCCACCACCCGTTAGTGAAGGTTCGTTGGGATACCAACCGAGAACCCAATTTCACTTAGGAGCGCTAGAACCAATCGATTTGGAAGTTTCCTCCTCATCACTCGATCATTCGTACCTACTTCCTTGTCTAAATTCTAATTTCGGGACGAAATTCCCTTTAACGGGGGGATGATGTGACAACCCGAAAATTTCTAACTTGCATTCTTCATTCCTTATCAATAATAGACTCGTTTGGCTATCTTGTAGTACCATTTGGGGTCTATTGGAGCGTTCTAAACGTGTTATAATCAAGGTTGGAGTGTGGAAAAGGGTTAACTCAAAGTGTAGGAATCAAAAAGAGGCCAAACACTCCAACACATGGAGTGTGCGGCCACACACTTGAGTGTGCGGCCACACACATGTGTTTGCGGCCTCACACCCTTCCCAACCGCACACTCCACTTATATATACCACACTTAGTCATTTTTGAACATTTCTTTCACTTCTTCAAGCATAGAACACGGAATCCTCTCAAGTATCATCCATTCTCCTATAAGATCTTCATAAAAGGCACCAAGAACACCAAGAACACCATCTGGCCGCACACATGGCAGCACACATGGCCGTAGACAGGGCCGCACATAAGTGCTGGCAGCACACTAGGCCGCACACCTGGCCGCACACACACACATATAGTGTGTATTTTGGCCATACACTCCCTTATATAGCCTTTTAACCCTTCGTACAATCATATATGGTTGTAACACTTCATTATAAGTGTTTACTAGTCCCTAAGGTGGTCCCAATTCATTAATTAGTTGTTCATAACACTAATTATATTCATATATGTGCCAATATATGCTAAATAGGATTCGCGTGTGTACTCAAGTCACCACTTGATACTTAGCAACTGATCCAACATTGTCATCGGAACCACTTACTACAGGTGAGTTCATACCCCTTAATCAATGTTTTAAACTGTTTTTAAATGTTTGATGGGGGAGGATACAAGTAGAATTATGCTAATTATTATATCAATCATATGTGACTAATAATCAGCATTAAAATGATTGGCTACTCATTAGCCGTTTTACTAAACAGTTTCCTTCAAATGTCTTTCATAAACACTTTAGGTGTTTAAAACTCCTTATTTCTATATACATTTTACTCTGTATATTACTTTTCAAACTTATTTACAATTGTGATTCAAACAAATGTTTACTTATACTAAAGTTGTTTTATCAAACCCATGCCTTCAAAACGTTTTATAAATTGACATCAAGTCGATCTTTTCTTAGATAATAATTATGTTCAAAGGTTTTACAAAACTTATTTTATGCTTTTATATTATAAATTGCATGCCTCTATATGTATAGTTATATAAGAAATGTTTAAAAGACTTAGGACGCCTATCCACCCTATTTCCTTTTCGCGCTTGAGATGTGGTCTGGTGGGATATCGGGTACCCGTCCGAAGGTCGTTTAAACATTAGTTATATATCACATGTACATATATAGTCATAAAGGTCCTTCCAGTTCATCAAATGCCCTGGGTAGCAAGGGTATACATCCATGTTCATACGTGCCAGTTAGATTACTAGTAAACTACCATAGGGGTAGTTTAGGAAGATACTAGAACTATTACTAGAACGCAATATCATACTATGAGTCAGTTTATTCATGAGTCAATACTTAGTACTAGAAGAACATATACAACTATACTAGAGAAGAACATATACAACTATACTAAAGAAGAGCATATCTAACTATACTAGAGAAGAACATACACAACTATACTAGAGAAGAACATATACAACTACACTAGAGAAGAACATATACAATTATACTAGAAAGAGAACATATACAACGATACCAGAACGATTACAGTACTATACTTGCTAGATAGAGAGAGAACACACATTACAGCTAGCACACGTAGAACATTACAGTACAATACTATACTATTACATGATCAGACTTACATAAGTACAATTACATGATCACACTTACATATTTATAGAACAGACGTCACTAGGTGCTATAGCGTGGAACCAGTTCAGGACCTAACTATACAGATGAATCACAACGCAATTGTGATAGTTATATCGAGTATACATGATCATAGTAATATGGATGCTCAAGGCTTGCAGATATGCAGGGGTCGTGGGTAGGTCATAAAATCCCTTTGATAGGGGAGCGTACAGCCTGGGATCTAGACATCACATTATACCTTATCCCTCAAATAAGGCAGCTGAGTACCGATGTAGTTATCTTATACTTAAGCTAATTGGTACGGTTGTAGTTCGACACTACACCATAGTACTATTTCGTTTTCCCATTTACATTCACTTCGTGAACATTCACACGACGCACGGTAATGTAGAAACTATATTTTTGGTTAATGATAGTCATACGTGGGAAAATACATACTCTTACAAGAGACACACGCACAGACACTAGATGCCTTGGTAGAAGGCTACATTCAGAGCAGTTAGGTCTTGGTAGAAGACTACATTGAGAACGGTTAAGTCTTGGTAGACGACTCCTTTTGTTACTAATAGGAATCATAGGGATTTCTAGGGCTTTTCAAACGATTACAGTGGTTTTACAAACATTTTTACATATACAGTTCATATACATTTTCAATACTTACAATTCATATACATTTTCTATACTTACAGTTCATAAACTTACAAATTCTTACATACAAATTAAGACACTAAAATACTTATGATCTCACCAGCTTCAAAGCCGATACTCGCTTTCAAAATTACTTGTATCCTCAGGTTATCATAGACAGGTACCGATGCAAGGAATATGGAAGATGGAGCTCAATGAAGACTCATCTTTCATTTTGATTTGTGCTTTAGTGTTTATCAAAATTCGACAGAACACACTTGTATAATAATTCTAATATTAATGCAATGGATAATGTTGTTGCTTGTTTACTAATTTACATTGTTATGATACTATACATGACGTCCTCCGCCCCAGAACATTTCCTCCGTTCTTGGTTTTGGGGTCTGACAATACATCTGGGGTTTAGTGCCCCTGTATCAAGGAAATGTTCTATCTTCACATCCTGCAACCTTTGACAACGCCAAGAAGTTGGCCCACAGGTTGATTTATCACGAAACTCCTTCCACTCCAGCAACAACAACCACAGCTGCCACTGCACCACCTAAATCAACTGATAAAAAGAGGAAGCATTGGGATCGGAAGAAAGGAAAGAAAACTCAAACCTCCTCCGAAGACCAACAAATTGTGGTTGTTCATGTTGTTACCACTCCCGCTACCCTTGCACCAACAAAAACCTATCCTTTGGAACCTGCCCAAGTGTCCCAAGTGCCCCTTCCATCACAACGGCCCCTTCCGTGAATTTCACTGCACCAACTGCGGCCGGAAGGGTCATACCGTCCGGTTTTGCAGATCCCAACCCAAACCCATTTCTCAGGTCTCCGGTTCGGGAGTGTGCCCGGCCAGCTATGGTTGTGGAGAAGCTGGCCATTTCAAGAAAAACTATCCAAAGGCTGGAAATGCGGGAGGAACAGGAAGACTACTCGCTATTGGCCACAATGAAGCAGTGGCGGACCCCATAGTAGTCACGGGTACGTTCCTTCTCAACAACTCTTATGCTTGTGTCTTATTCGATAACGGTGCAGAAAGAAGCTTCATAAACCAAAACTTTAAACACCTACTTAAGCAATCTCCACAACCACTAGAAGAAACATACGTCGTAGAAACGGCTAACGGAAAGACGAAGAGCTCTAATGAAATCTACTTAGGTTGCACACTCACATTAGATGATCATAATTTCCCAATCGACCTCATACCAGTCTCGATCAAAAGTTTCGATGTCATTGTGGGCATGGACTCGTTGAGTCTCCATCGCGCTGCCATCCTGTGTTTCGAAAAAGCAATCCGATTAAATCTATCCAACAATGAAACTCTGACGATCTACTGTGACAACCCGAAATTTCCATTCTGAATAAACTATATCACTCCAATAGAATTTAGAACAGTTACAGTGAAATTCCAGACTTCGAGTATAAGTTTGGTAGTTTTTCAGGATTTACACTTAAGGAAATATTAGGAGAGTGGATGCACTAGGGTTTTATGCAACACAATTATTCCAATACTCTAGGATATTAGAGTTCATTCTGGGAATAAAATACTTTCTGCCAAAAATCTCAGGACTATATATAGAAATCTGAACCAAATAATTAATTAGTTACATTTCAATTAGAGAAAAGCCAAATTCTCTCTCACGAATGTTCGGGTTTTTATCCCAAATTGTGAGTACTTCGATCTAGTTATATTATATAGCTTAGATTGTGTTTAGAAACATCAAAATCAAGCAAAAACCCCAAGATTTGGGAGTTTACCGCCCAAGTACACTTAGGGAGTAAACTCCATTTTAAGGGCTAAAAGTGTCCCAAAGTCCCTCAAAGCCTTGGAACTAGAACTAGAACCCACCATTGCATGTTTAGGACACCAAAATCAATTAAAATCAAGGATGAAAAGTGAGTTCACGACCAAGGATGTTCTAGGGCCGTGAACTCCATTTTAGGTTGCCAAAATGCCCTAAATGCCTTCATTAAGCCAAGAGACTGGCATAGCACATTACCTTGATGTATCTAGGATGCAAAACAATCAAAATACCAACACTTATGGGTGTTCACGGCCGCAAACACATGGCCAAATTGTTCATGGGCCGAAAACTATAATTAGGGGTGTTTTGATGCCACAAACACTTCCTAAGGCTTAGGCTTGAATTTAGACATGTACCCTAAAGTGTTAATAGCCTAGAAAACATAAGGAATCATAAGTATTGAGGAGTTTATGGCCAAGACAAGTTCTTGGGCCGTAAACCCCTATAAAGGGGACAAATGACACCTACATTCCTTCCTTATGCCTAGAACCTAACAAAGATCATATCCTTGATGTGTTAGGAACCTCAAAACATCAAATGGTACTCCTAACCATGAGTTTACGGCTGTAAACTCATGGGGGAGTGCTCCTAGGGCCGTGAACTCCTCAAAGGAGTCAATAGGAAGCCCAATCAATTGTTTAAGCCATGGAACAATTCACCACTAGAGCTGTATTAATTCTAAGCTTCATTTAGAGACGTTATTGTGAGTTTACGGCCAGGAGTTTACTCCCTTGGGCTGTAAACTCCAAAACATATGGTCATTTGACCATAAAATCCCATTAGAGGCATTTTGTTGCAACCCATTTGCCTCCTAGCACTTGACCAAAAGTGTTTTCCTCTCATTAAAATGCTTATACTTGTATAATTAGTGTTTTAATCACTAATTATTTATACACATATGTCTTCATTTGTAATTAGGATCATTGTGTGTGTCTAAAGTCTTCACCTGACACCAAGCACTTGTCCGATCATTCCTTACGATAACAGTCCATTCAAATCCAATCACTTCAACAGGTGAGTTCATACCCCTTAATCAATGTTTTAACTATTTTTAAATGTTTTCTGGGGGGGATACAAGTTGAATCATGCTACTTATTATATCAATCACATGTGATTAATAAGCAGCATTCAAATGATTTACTACTCATTAGCCGTTTTACTAAACAGTTTCCTTCAAATGATTTTCATAAACACTTTATATGTTTAAAAATCCTTATTAAACTGTACATTTTACTCTTTATGTTTCATTTCAAACTGATATACAACTGTGTTTCCAACAAATGTTTATTAATACTTAAACTGTTTTATCAAACCCATGCTTTCAAACCGTTTTATAGATTGACATCAAGTCGATCTTTTCTTAGATAATAATTATGTTGAAAGGTTTTACAAAACTTATTTTATGCTTTTATAATACAAATTGCATGCCTCTATAAGTAATGTTTAAAAGACTTAGGAAGGCTATCCACCCTGTTTCCTTTTCCTCAATTTGGATGTGGTCTGGTGGGATATCGGGTACTCGTCCGAAGGTCGTTTAAATATTAGTTATATATCATGTGTACATATATAGTCATGAAAGGTCTTTCCAGTTCATCCAATGCCCTTGGGTAGCAAGGGTATACATCCATGTTCATATGTACCAGTTAGATTACTAGTAAACTACCATATGGGTAGTTTAGGAAGATACAAGAACTATTACTAGAACGCGATATCATACAATGAGTCAGTTCATTCATGAGTTAATACTTTCTAGAACATTACAGTACATTACTATACTTGCTAGATAGAGAGAGCATACATTACAGCTAGAACATTACAGTACATTACTATACTATTACATGATCACACTTACATGAGTACGCTTACTTATATATAGAACAGACATCACTAGGTGCTATATGTAACACTCGTGTTTCTAGCCTAGGCATTTATATTGAGTTGATAGTCTAGGTTAACCGTTGTAACTCATTTTGAAGAAATGAAAAGGAGTTATGTGAATATTATGTGAATTATGTGTTTTATGCTTAAGTATTAGGGTTTAATTAATTAAGAATAAAAATAAGCGTCAAAATTAAAGTGTGAGATAAGCCCGATATCTTTACATAAAGTTGTAGTGGTCGAAACAAGGATTTCGGGGATATAAAGAATACCAAAATCCGAGTTATAACGAAGAAGTTATGACCTGTCGATGTTTCGCGACAAAACCGGCACGGTGCTGAATGTCGTAAAAAGTGAGTTTTTGATAAACTACTTTTTAGCCTTAGTAATATAAACGAAAGTTGTAATATTCGTTAAACCGAGAAGTTCGACAAAAAGAACGCCCAAATCTGACTTCGTATGAGGAAGTTATGATTTTTCGAAGTTTCAGCGTAGCAATAGACAGCTAAAAACTCGAATTTTAGATCGAGCGATTTTTAGCCGACACAACCTAAACGAGAATTGAAGGTCTCGTCATTAGGAGCACAACGGTAAAAAGTCTGACGAAAACGGACGTCGGATGAAGAAGTTATGAATTTTTAACGGATTTCCTGTCCCGGTCTGTTAAAAATAATAATATAAAAATTAAAATTAAAATTAGCCGACGAAGTCTAAACGGAAGTTGTAGATCGTAATTTTAGCTACGCGTGCATATAAAGAACGTCAAAAACGGAGCTCGTATGCGAAAGTTATGGATTTTAGAAGTTTTGGCACGAAAACCGAGAAATTTCGCATAGTCACAATTGCCACGTCACCCTCGTTTAGAAAGTGACACGTGTCCTGCTGAGTCACCTGACTGCTGAGTCATTAGGCTGCTGAGTCACCGAGGCTGCTGAGTCATGCGAGCCACGTGTCCTATTCTGATTCGACCGAGGAGGAGGCCCAATCCGAAGCAGCCAGCTCCCCAGCCGAAGCTTCGCCCAGCTGCCGCGTGTGTCCGAGCCTCGCATAGCCTAGCTCCGAGCCTCGCAGGTGCTCCAGCAAGCCGCGGTCCACTTAGAAGCCGACAGCGAGCCCTCGCATGTGCGAGCCAGGTGCGAGCCATGCGAGCCATGTGCGAGACCTCCCTGCGAAGCCTCTTAGCCGTCGGATCAGGAGACTTCTCAGCCGTTGGATCAAACTTCGGACCCTATAAATAGAAGGGTACCTGCGAGGGTTTCCGGTTACTTTTGGAATTTAGCCATTTTTAGCCCCTCTCTCCATATTTTCTTCATCTTAACATCCCGCAAAGCCCCGGTATCAATTGTAAAGCCCGGAATACCCCACGAAGTGCCCGAGAAGCCCGGAAAATTTATCTTTTCGGTTTCGAAGCCCGACTTTTGCAGAGCCCGGTTTCTCAATAAAACTCCCAGTTTTATTAGAAACGATCGTTTTAGGAAACGAATTGCTGCCCGATTTTCACCAAAATAATTGAGTGTGTAGTTACTTTCAATTTACACATAGATATGAAGTATTTACCTTGAAATACGTGTTATGTGTAAATATGCTAATTGTTTATTCGAGGTGACTGTTGAATTGATGTTTTATACAAGTTTTAAACAGTATATGCTTTTTATCTACAAAATATGTTGGGTAGAACATGGGTAGATGAAATAGTTGATGTGTGTTAAAATGGTGAGAGGCCTCGATGTCGATGTTGTGTTGTTGTTGTAGTCATCTAGCGAAGTATAGATGACGACCACAGATTTTCTAGATAGTCCAGTGGAACACTAGCAGGTTCGCAACTTGTAGGTGTTGATGAATTAAATGTTCATTGGCGTACTTCATCCCCCTCATGGTTGCCTTAAGGACATGTATGGCTGAGGAAACTCCTTAGCAGTAGTGTCCATCCCGATGATAATCCTTAGGCTAGGTCCCTTGTGATAGGTGTTTAGGGACGTAAAGTGAGGACAACGGGAATGGGTAATCAGGGTTATTGTTGATTGGTGAACTTAATAAGTATATTATTATTGTGGGTTGAAAACCCTATATGCTCACCAGGCTCCCAAGCCTGACCCACTCAGTTTTATGATTACAGGTAGTGGACCCCGAGCATAGTCGGAGGATGACGAGAGATTTTTGGATTATAGGCTAGTAGTTGTAAATAACTATTAAAAGGCTTATAATGTCTTGTTTATGCTTTTAATCTGTATCGGAACATGACATCCCGAGGTTTTGATATATATATGGAAAATATATACCTTCTTAATGAAGGATTTTGATAAAACTTTTATCATATATTGTTTGGGGACCAATTCTGAAATATCTTATAAAAAGATTTCTCTGATTTTATTTTAAAAAGCATAAATTAAATCGGTCTTTTCTGGCCGAGAAATATGGGGATGTCACAGTTGGTATCAGAGCATTAGTTTAAGCGAACTAAGAAATTGTAGAATTTCTAGACTTGAACTTAGAATGCTAAGTGATGATTGTGAGATGAGTGTCTACCATATTTTAGACACGAGCACTAGTTTATTTTAGGGAAGATGCCTAAAATGCCCTTATGTGCTAAATGCTATGTGTTTGCCATGTGTGCCATTATTTGTTCGGATCTATGGTCTGTTGCCGACCGGATCTAGAAACCTTATGTGTGTAGGATTCTAAGTGTATGAATACGAGATTAGAACTAACATGTAAACGTTTCGGAGTGATAAGGGAATTGACATGTCTAACAAGGATAAAGGCCTAAATTTCGCCTTATTCGGTATATAGATTGTAATGGCAAGAACTCGGAGTGGAGCTGGAAATGCAAACAGAAACCAACAACCTCAACCTCCAGTGGTGGAACAGGTTCCTATAGTAGGAGTTGCACCCGAACCCATCACTATGGCTGGAGTACGAACTATGATTCAGGCCATGTTGGCTGAACAGAGGGAGGAATTGAGGCAAATGTTGCTGAACGACAGGGATGAACCTTCAGTTCCTGTTGAACAACGTGAACTAAATAACGATCGATCTGAAGAAGGGAACAGTAGCAGATCGGTTGGTCATGGTGAACCGCTTGTGGTTGGGAGGAATAACCACGAGGGTAGAGCGGAGAGAAATGGGTGCAAGTATAAGGACTTTATGACTTGCAAGCCATTGACCTTCAATGGAAAAGAAGATCCTGTCGGAGTAATGGATTGGATCTCGGAAATGGAGTTGGCTTTCATGACTTGCGATTGCCAAGGCAAGTTACAAACTACGTTTGCAGTACGTCAGTTCAGGGGTAGTGCTGCCCGTTGGTGGAGCACTTTGGGGAAAACCCTAAGCCCTAACGAGCCACTTCAATTAACTTGGGCAGAGTTCTTAGTGCACTTCAAGCGCAAGTACTGCTCGGCCCAAAACGTACTTGAGTTAGAAAACCAATTTCTAACGTTGCAGAAGGGGAGTATGACCGTTGACGAATATACAAATAACTTCACAGACAAAATGGAGTTTGCTTTGCGTATTGTCCCAGATGAGTTGGCAAAAATAGACAGGTACGCAAAGGGACTTCCATGGGAGTATGCGGTGCCAGTACGTCAGGCACTTACTTTGGAGGCAGCTATCTGGGCTGCCAAGTCTGTTGAAGATATGATAAAAGGGAGAGCCGCCAGCAAGGTTGAAGTTGGCGAAAAGCGAAAGTTTGAAGGAACTTCAGGTTCCAATAAAAAGAACAAATTCTCGAAGACTGGTTCGAGAAAGTTTGGAGGAGGAAGCGAAGCCAAGTGGTGTAACAAGTGTAAGAAGAAACATGTTGGGAAGTGCAGCATGGAAGTCACTTGTTACAAATGTGGAAAGCCAGGGCATTATGCCAATGAATGCACCTTCAATAAGAACGTATGTTTTGAGTGCAATGAAGAAGGGCATATTTTGAGGGACTGCCCGAAGAAGAAGGACGCAGCAAAACCCAATCTACCACCAAAGCCGAAGGCGAGAGCCTTTCAGATGACCCTCGAAGCTGCGAAAGAAGAAGCCGATGTTGCTTCAGGTACCTTTCTCGTAAACGAATTGCCTGCCCAAATTTTGTTTGATTCTGGAGCCAATTACTCCTTTATATCGCATGAATTTGGTAGAAAGCTAGCTTTGCCTGTAGATATGCTAGTTAATGCTATAATAGTCGAGATTGCTAGTGGCAAGTTTGTACCTGTTAGCCATCGTATGAAAAACATCCTCATTGACTTGGATGGGAATAAGTTCCAAGAGGAATTATTGCCTATCGAGTTAAATGGATTCGACATAGTTCTAGGAATGGATTGGCTTAGCACCAACGATGCAGAAATACTATGTAGAAAGAAGATAGTAAAAGTAAACCCGCCAGGGAAAGAGTCGTTTATGGTGTACGGAGACAAACGCAGAGTAAACTCTGGAATCATTTCCCTAATGAAAGCCAGAAAGTGTTTGGCCAAGGGATGTACATCATATCTAGCATTCGTGATCGATGCCAAGATGGAAAAGAAGGAGGTGCAGAATATTCCGGTGGTGTGTGATTATCCGGAAGTCTTTCCCGAAGATCTTCCCGGATTGCCCCATGATCGACAAGTAGAATTTTGTATCGACTTGTTTCCAGGAACGACACCGATAGCGAAAGCACCTTATCGACTAGCGCCAACCGAAATGAAAGAACTTATGACACAACTTCAGGAGTTATTGGACAAAGGTTTTATTCGACCTAGTTCATCACCCTGGGGAGCCCCTGTGTTATTTGTAAAGAAGAAAGACGGAAGCATGAGAGTGTGCATCGATTACAGAGAGCTGAACAAAGTGACGATAAAGAACAAGTACCCGTTGCCAAGGATCGATGACTTGTTCGACCAGTTGCAGGGTTCGAGCTATTTCTCGAAGATCGATCTTAGGTCGGGATACCATCAACTAAAGGTGAGAGAGCAGGACACCGAAAAGACTGCTTTTAGAACGAGATATGGACACTATGAATTTTTGGTTATGTCGTTCGGACTAACCAATGCCCCAGCAGCTTTCATGGATTTGATGAATAGGGTTTGTAAACCATTCTTAGATAAATCCGTGATAGTATTCATAGATGATATCTTGAATTATTCGAAAAGCAAGCAGGAGCATGAAAAGCATTTGCATGAAGTGCTAGAAGTCCTGAAAAAGGAGAAGCTATATGCAAAGTTCTCCAAGTGTGAATTTTGGATTCAAGAAGTCCAATTTTTAGGTCATGTGGTTAACCAAGAAGGGATAATGGTCGACCCAGCAAAGATTGAAGCTGTAATGAAGTGGGAACAACCAAAAAGTCCTACGGAGATTCGAAGCTTTTTAGGATTAGCTGGATATTACCGAAGGTTTATCCAAGGCTTTTCTTCGATTGCTACTCCATTAACATCTTTGACCCACAAAGGAGCCACTTATTCTTGGAATGAGAAGCATAAGGAAGCCTTTGAGAAGTTGAAGAAGAGATTGTGTGAAGCACCGATTCTTTCATTGCCCGAAGGAGTTGATGACTTTGCAGTTTATAGCGATGCATCCGGAGTTGGGTTAGGTTGTGTTCTGACCCAAAGGGATAAAGTGATCGCGTATGCATCGAGGCAATTGAAGGAGCATGAAAAGAACTACCCCACTCATGATTTGGAGTTGGCAGCGGTAGTATTTGCCTTGAAGATATGGAGGCATTATCTTTATGGCACCAAGTGTAAACTTTTCACTGATCATAAGAGTCTCCAATATCTCTTTAATCAGAAGGAATTGAACATGAGGCAACGACGCTGGCTAGAGTTACTCAAGGACTACGACTGTGAGATACTTTACCACCCTGGTAAAGCAAATGTTGTTGCCGATGCTCTCAGTCGGAAGGTAAACCTTGAAAAGAAAAGGCCAAGAGCATTGAGAATTGAAGTTGTCTCAACAATTGTGGAAAGTATAAAGAAAGCTCAAGAGGAAGCTTTAGAGAAAAATGACCGAAAGGAAGAACGTTTAGGCAAAACGTTAGTGTTCGGTACAAACAACCAAGGGTTGAAGGTATTTCAAGATAGAATTTGGGTACCTAAGACGGGCGGAATAAGAGATCTTCTGATGGAAGAAGCTCACAAGACCATGTACTCAATTCATCCCGGCAGTACGAAAATGTATAGGGATCTAAAACCCTATTATTGGTGGCCGACGATGAAGCTCGATGTTGCTAAGTATGTGGCCGAGTGTGTAACTTGTGCTAGGGTTAAGGCACAACATCAGAAACTGTATGGGAGTTTAGAACCTTTACCCGTACCCATGGGTAAATGGGAAGACGTCACCATGGATTTTGTAACTAAACTGCCCAGAACAAGGAACGGTCACGACATGATTTGGGTGGTCCTTGATCGCTTCACTAAGAGTGCCCATTTCATAGCGGCCAAAGAGAAATGGTCTATGGATAAACTTGCGAATTCTTACGTGAAGGAAATTGTGAGGCTTCACGGTGTTCCGTTAACGATTGTGTCCGATCGTGACAGCCGTTTTACCTCAAGGTTTTGGAGGAGTCTACAAGAGGAATTGGGTACCAAGTTGTGTTTAAGTACAGCTTACCATCCGCAAACCGATGGTCAGAGCGAGCGAACGATTCAAACATTGGAGGATATGCTGAGAGCATGTACCCTAGAATTCCAAGGTAACTGGGATGAACACTTACCTTTAGTAGAATTCTCCTATAATAATAGTTTCCACTCAAGCATTAAGATGGCACCTTATCACGCTTTGTATGGGGAGAAGTGTCGAACGCCATCATGTTGGCTGGAAGCTGGGGAAAAGCAGTTTATGGGACCTGAAATAGTCCATGAGACTGCTGAAAAGTTGAAAGTGATAAGGGAAAGGATGTTAGCTGCTCAAGATCGACAAAAGAGTTATGCTGACAAGAAAAGACGACCGATATCCTTCGATGTTGGAGATTCGGTTTTACTTAAAGTCTCGCCGTGGAAGGGACTTATAAGATTTGGGAAACGAGGGAAGTTGAGTCCAAGGTTTATTGGACCATTTAAAGTTCTTAAGAGGATCGGGAATCAAGCTTACAAGCTAGAGTTACCGGAAGAACTAGAGGGTATTCATAACACCTTTCATGTGTGTTATTTGAGAAAATTCACAGGAGATGTGCCCGACATAATTCCGATTTCTGAGTTAAGGTTGGATGAAAACAAGAGGTTGATCGAAGAACCTGAGGCAATCGTTGACCGTAAGACTATGAAGTTACGACGCAAGATGGTCGATTTAGTGCTTGTGCGCTGGAAACATACGAATGGACCAAATCTCACTTGGGAAACGGAGAGTGACATGATGAGTCGCTACCCGCAGTTGTTTGGTGATATGTGATTCCGGGGACGGAATCATCCTAAAAGGGAGAGAATTGTAACACTCGTGTTTCTAGCCTAGACATTTATATTGAGTTGATAGTCTAGGTTAACCGTTGTAACTCATTTTGAAGAAATGAAAAGGAGTTATGTGAATATTATGTGAATTATGTGTTTTATGCTTAAGTATTAGGGTTTAATTAATTAAGAATAAAAATAAGCGTCAAAATTAAAGTGTGAGATAAGCCCGATATCTTTACATAAAGTTGTAGTGGTCGAAACAAGGATTTCGGGGATATAAAGAATACCAAAATCCGAGTTATAACGAAGAAGTTATGACCTGTCGAAGTTTCGCGACAAAACCGACACGGTGCTGAATGTCGTAAAAAGTGAGTTTTTGATAAACTACTTTTTAGCCTTAGTAATATAAACGAAAGTTGTAATATTCGTTAAACCGAGAAGTTCGACAAAAAGAACGCCCAAATCTGACTTCGTATGAGGAAGTTATGATTTTTCGAAGTTTCAGCGTAGCAGTAGACAGCTAAAAACTCGAATTTTAGATCGAGCGATTTTTAGCCGACACAACCTAAACGAGAATTGAAGGTCTCGTCATTAGGAGCACAACGGTAAAAAGTCTGACGAAAACGGACGTCGGATGAAGAAGTTATGAATTTTTAACGGATTTCCTATCCCGGTCTGTTAAAAATAATAATATAAAAATTAAAATCAAAATTAGCCGACGAAGTCTAAACGGAAGTTGTAGATCGTAATTTTAGCTACGCGTGCATATAAAGAACGTCAAAAACGGAGCTCGTATGCGAAAGTTATGGATTTTAGAAGTTTTGGCACGAAAACCGAGAAATTTCGCATAGTCACAATTGCCACGTCACCCTCGCTTAGAAAGTGACACGTGTCCTGCTGAGTCACCTGACTGCTGAGTCATTAGGCTGCTGAGTCACCGAGGCTGCTGAGTCATGCGAGCCACGTGTCCTCTTCTGATTCGACCGAGGAGGAGGCCCAATCCGAAGCAGCCAGCTCCCCAGCCGAAGCTTCGCCCAGCTGCCGCGTGTGTCCGAGCCTCGCATAGCCTAGCTCCGAGCCTCGCAGGTGCTCCAGCAAGCCGCGGTCCACTTAGAAGCCGACAGCGAGCCCTCGCATGTGCGAGCCAGGTGCGAGCCATGCGAGCCATGTGCGAGACCTCCCTGCGAAGCCTCTTAGCCGTCGGATCAGGAGACTTCTCAGCCGTTGGATCAAACTTCGGACCCTATAAATAGAAGGGTACCTGCGAGGGTTTCCGGTTACTTTTGGAATTTAGCCATTTTTAGCCCCTCTCTCCATATTTTCTTCATCTTAACATCCCGCAAAGCCCCGGTATCAATTGTAAAGCCCGGAATACCCCACGAAGTGCCCGAGAAGCCCGGAAAATTTATCTTTTCGGTTTCGAAGCCCGACTTTTGCAGAGCCCGGTTTCTCAATAAAACTCCCAGTTTTATTAGAAACGATCGTTTTAGGAAACGAATTGCTGCCCGATTTTCACCAAAATAAGTGAGTGTGTAGTTACTTTCAATTTACACATAGATATGAAGTATTTACCTTGAAATACGTGTTATGTGTAAATATGCTAATTGTTTATTCGAGGTGACTGTTGAATTGATGTTTTATACAAGTTTTAAACTGTATATGCTTTTTATCTACAAAATATGTTGGGTAGAACATGGGTAGATGAAATAGTTGATGTGTGTTAAAATGGTGAGAGGCCTCGATGTCGATGTTGTGTTGTTGTTGTAGTCATCTAGCGAAGTATAGATGACGACCACAGATTTTCTAGATAGTCCAGTGGAACACTAGCAGGTTCGCAACTTGTAGGTGTTGATGAATTAAATGTTCATTGGCGTACTTCATCCCCCTCATGGTTGCCTTAAGGACATGTATGGCTGAGGAAACTCCTTAGCAGTAGTGTCCATCCCGATGATAATCCTTAGGCTAGGTCCCTTGTGATAGGTGTTTAGGGACGTAAAGTGAGGACAACGGGAATGGGTAATCAGGGTTATTGTTGATTGGTGAACTTAATAAGTATATTATTATTGTGGGTTGAAAACCCTATATGCTCACCAGGCTCCCAAGCCTGACCCACTCAGTTTTATGATTACAGGTAGTGGACCCCGAGCATAGTCGGAGGATGACGAGAGATTTTTGGATTATAGGCTAGTAGTTGTAAATAACTATTAAAAGGCTTATAATGTCTTGTTTATGCTTTTAATCTGTATCGGAACATGACATCCCGAGGTTTTGATATATATATATGGAAAATATATACCTTCTTAATGAAGGATTTTGATAAAACTTTTATCATATATTGTTTGGGGACCAATTCTGAAATATCTTATAAAAAGATTTCTCTGATTTTATTTTAAAAAGCATAAATTAAATCGGTCTTTTCTGGCCGAGAAATATGGGGATGTCACAGTTGGTATCAGAGCATTAGTTTAAGCGAACTAAGAAATTGTAGAATTTCTAGACTTGAACTTAGAATGCTAAGTGATGATTGTGAGATGAGTGTCTACCATATTTTAGACACGAGCACTAGTTTATTTTAGGGAAGATGCCTAAAATGCCCTTATGTGCTAAATGCTATGTGTTTTCCATGTGTGCCATTATTTGTTCGGATCTATGGTCTGTTGCCGACCGGATCTGGAAACCTTATGTGTGTAGGATTCTAAGTGTATGAATACGAGATTAGAACTAACATGTAAACGTTTCGGAGTGATAAGGGAATTGACATGTCTAACAAGGATAAAGACCTAAATTTCGCCTTATTCGGTATATAGATTGTAATGGCAAGAACTCGGAGTGGAGCTGGAAATGCAAACAGAAACCAACAACCTCAACCTCCAGTGGTGGAACAGGTTCCTATAGTAGGAGTTGCACCCGAACCCATCACTATGGCTGGAGTACGAACTATGATTCAGGCCATGTTGGCTGAACAGAGGGAGGAATTGAGGCAAATGTTGCTGAACGACAGGGATGAACCTTCAGTTCCTTTTGAACAACGTGAACTAAATAACGATCGATCTGAAGAAGGGAACAGTAGCAGATCGGTTGGTCATGGTGAACCGCTTGTGGTTGGGAGGAATAACCACGAGGGTAGAGCGGAGAGAAATGGGTGCAAGTATAAGGACTTTATGACTTGCAAGCCATTGACCTTCAATGGAAAAGAAGATCCTGTCGGAGTAATGGATTGGATCTCGGAAATGGAGTTGGCTTTCATGACTTGCGATTGCCAAGGCAAGTTACAAACTACGTTTGCAGTACGTCAGTTCAGGGGTAGTGCTGCCCGTTGGTGGAGCACTTTGGGGAAAACCCTAAGCCCTAACGAGCCACTTCAATTAACTTGGGCAGAGTTCTTAGTGCACTTCAAGCGCAAGTACTGCTCGGCCCAAAACGTACTTGAGTTAGAAAACCAATTTCTAACGTTGCAGAAGGGGAGTATGACCGTTGACGAATATACAAATAACTTCACAGACAAAATGGAGTTTGCTTTGCGTATTGTCCCAGATGAGTTGGCAAAAATAGACAGGTACGCAAAGGGACTTCCATGGGAGTATGCAGTGCCAGTACGTCAGGCACTTACTTTGGAGGCAGCTATCTGGGCTGCCAAGTCTGTTGAAGATATGATAAAAGGGAGAGCCGCCAGCAAGGTTGAAGTTGGCGAAAAGCGAAAGTTTGAAGGAACTTCAGGTTCCAATAAAAAGAACAAATTCTCGAAGACTGGTTCGAGAAAGTTTGGAGGAGGAAGCGAAGCCAAGTGGTGTAACAAGTGTAAGAAGAAACATGTTGGGAAGTGCAGCATGGAAGTCACTTGTTACAAGTGTGGAAAGCCAGGGCATTATGCCAATGAATGCACCTTCAATAAGAACGTATGTTTTGAGTGCAATGAAGAAGGGCATATTTTGAGGGACTGCCCGAAGAAGAAGGACGCAGCAAAACCCAATCTACCACCAAAGCCGAAGGCGAGAGCCTTTCAGATGACCCTCGAAGCTGCGAAAGAAGAAGTCGATGTTGCTTCAGGTACCTTTCTCGTAAACGAATTGCCTGCCCAAATTTTGTTTGATTCTGGAGCCAATTACTCCTTTATATCGCATGAATTTGGTAGAAAGCTAGCTTTGCCTGTAGATATGCTAGTTAATGCTATAATAGTCGAGATTGCTAGTGGCAAGTTTGTACCTGTTAGCCATCGTATGAAAAACATCCTCATTGACTTGGATGGGAATAAGTTCCAAGAGGAATTATTGCCTATCGAGTTAAATGGATTTGACATAGTTCTAGGAATGGATTGGCTTAACACCAACGATGCAGAAATACTATGTAGAAAGAAGATAGTAAAAGTAAACCCGCCAGGGAAAGAGTCGTTTATGGTGTACGGAGACAAACGCAGAGTAAACTCTGGAATCATTTCCCTAATGAAAGCCAGAAAGTGTTTGGCCAAGGGATGTACATCATATCTAGCATTCGTGATCGATGCCAAGATGGAAAAGAAGGAGGTGCAGAATATTCCGGTGGTGTGTGATTATCCGGAAGTCTTTCCCGAAGATCTTCCCGGATTGCCCCATGATCGACAAGTAGAATTTTGTATCGACTTGTTTCCAGGAACGACACCGATAGCGAAAGCACCTTATCGACTAGCGCCAACCGAAATGAAAGAACTTATGACACAACTTCAGGAGTTATTGGACAAAGGTTTTATTCGACCTAGTTCATCACCCTGGGGAGCCCCTGTGTTATTTGTAAAGAAGAAAGACGGAAGCATGAGAATGTGCATCGATTACAGAGAGCTGAACAAAGTGACGATAAAGAACAAGTACCCGTTGCCAAGGATCGATGACTTGTTCGACCAGTTGCAGGGTTCGAGCTATTTCTCGAAGATCGATCTTAGGTCGGGATACCATCAACTAAAGGTGAGAGAGCAGGACACCGAAAAGACTGCTTTTAGAACGAGATATGGACACTATGAATTTTTGGTTATGTCGTTCGGACTAACCAATGCCCCAGCAGCTTTCATGGATTTGATGAATAGGGTTTGTAAACCATTCTTAGATAAATCCGTGATAGTATTCATAGATGATATCTTGAATTATTCGAAAAGCAAGCAGGAGCATGAAAAGCATTTGCGTGAAGTGCTAGAAGTCCTGAAAAAGGAGAAGCTATATGCAAAGTTCTCCAAGTGTGAATTTTGGATTCAAGAAGTCCAATTTTTAGGTCATGTGGTTAACCAAGAAGGGATAATGGTCGACCCAGCAAAGATTGAAGCTGTAATGAAGTGGGAACAACCAAAAAGTCCTACGGAGATTCGAAGCTTCTTAGGATTAGCTGGATATTACCGAAGGTTTATCCAAGGCTTTTTTTCGATTGCTACTCCATTAACATCTTTGACCCACAAAGGAGCCACTTATTCTTGGAATGAGAAGCATAAGGAAGCCTTTGAGAAGTTGAAGAAGAGATTGTGTGAAGCACCGATTCTTTCATTGCCCGAAGGAGTTGATGACTTTGCAGTTTATAGCGATGCATCCGGAGTTGGGTTAGGTTGTGTTCTGACCCAAAGGGATAAAGTGATCGCGTATGCATCGAGGCAATTGAAGGAGCATGAAAAGAACTACCCCACTCATGATTTGGAGTTGGCAGCGGTAATATTTGCCTTGAAGATATGGAGGCATTATCTTTATGGCACCAAGTGTAAACTTTTCACTGATCATAAGAGTCTCCAATATCTCTTTAATCAGAAGGAATTGAACATGAGGCAACGACGCCGGCTAGAGTTACTCAAGGACTACGACTGTGAGATACTTTACCACCCTGGTAAAGCAAATGTTGTTGCCGATGCTCTCAGTCGGAAGGTAAACCTTGAAAAGAAAAGGCCAAGAGCATTGAGAATTGAAGTTGTCTCGACAATTGTGGAAAGTATAAAGAAAGCTCAAGAGGAAGCTTTAGAGAAAAATGACCGAAAGGAAGAACGTTTAGGCAAAACGTTAGTGTTCGGTACAAACAACCAAGGGTTGAAGGTATTTCAAGATAGAATTTGGGTACCTAAGACGGGCGGAATAAGAGATCTTCTGATGGAAGAAGCTCACAAGACCATGTACTCAATTCATCCCGGCAGTACGAAAATGTATAGGGATCTAAAACCCTATTATTGGTGGCCGACGATGAAGCTCGATGTTGCTAAGTATGTGGCCGAGTGTGTAACTTGTGCTAGGGTTAAGGCACAACATCAGAAACCGTATGGGAGTTTAGAACCTTTACCCGTACCCATGGGTAAATGGGAAGACGTCACCATGGATTTTGTAACTAAACTGCCCAGAACAAGGAACGGTCACGACATGATTTGGGTGGTCGTTGATCGCTTCACTAAGAGTGCGCATTTCATAGCGGCCAAAGAGAAATGGTCTATGGATAAACTTGCGAATTCTTACGTGAAGGAAATTGTGAGGCTTCACGGTGTTCCGTTAACGATTGTGTCCGATCGTGACAGCCGTTTTACCTCAAGGTTTTGGAGGAGTCTACAAGAGGAATTGGGTACCAAGTTGTGTTTGAGTACAGCTTACCATCCGCAAACCGATGGTCAGAGCGAGCGAACGATTCAAACATTGGAGGATATGCTGAGAGCATGTACCCTAGAATTCCAAGGTAACTGGGATGAACACTTACCTTTAGTAGAATTCTCCTATAATAATAGTTTCCACTCAAGCATTAAGATGGCACCTTATCACGCTTTGTATGGGGAGAAGTGTCGAACGCCATCATGTTGGCTGGAAGCTGGGGCAAAGCAGTTTATGGGACCTAAAATAGTCCATGAGACTGCTGAAAAGTTGAAAGTGATAAGGGAAAGGATGTTAGCTGCTCAAGATCGACAAAAGATTTATGCTGACAAGAAAAGACGACCGATATCCTTCGATGTTGGAGATTCGGTTTTACTTAAAGTCTCGCCGTGGAAGGGACTTATAAGATTTGGGAAACGAGGGAAGTTGAGTCCAAGGTTTATTGGACCATTTAAAGTTCTTAAGAGGATCGGGAATCAAGCTTACAAGCTAGAGTTACCGGAAGAACTAGAGGGTATTCATAACACCTTTCATGTGTGTTATTTGAGAAAATTCACAGGAGATGTGCCCGACATAATTCCGATTTCTGAGTTAAGGTTGGATGAAAACAAGAGGTTGATCGAAGAACCTGAGGCAATCGTTGACCGTAAGACTATGAAGTTACGACGCAAGATGGTCGATTTAGTGCTTGTGCGCTGGAAACATACGAATGGACCAAATCTCACTTGGGAAACGGAGAGTGACATGATGAGTCGCTACCCGCAGTTGTTTGGTGATATGTGATTCCGGGGACGGAATCATCCTAAGAGGGAGAGAATTGTAACACTCGTGTTTCTAGCCTAGGCATTTATATTGAGTTGATAGTCTAGGTTAACCGTTGTAACTCATTTTGAAGAAATGAAAAGGAGTTATGTGAATATTATGTGAATTATGTGTTTTATGCTTAAGTATTAGGGTTTAATTAATTAAGAATAAAAATAAGCGTCAAAATTAAAGTGTGAGATAAGCCCGATATCTTTACATAAAGTTGTAGTGGTCGAAACAAGGATTTCAGGGATATAAAGAATACCAAAATCCGAGTTATAACGAAGAAGTTATGACCTGTCGAAGTTTCGCGACAAAACCGGCACGGTGCTGAATGTCGTAAAAAGTGAGTTTTTGATAAACTACTTTTTAGCCTTAGTAATATAAATGAAAGTTGTAATATTCGTTAAACCGAGAAGTTCGACAAAAAGAACGCCCAAATCTGACTTCGTATGAGGAAGTTATGATTTTTCGAAGTTTCAGCGTAGCAGTAGACAGCTAAAAACTCGAATTTTAGATCGAGCGATTTTTAGCCGACACAACCTAAACGAGAATTGAAGGTCTCGTCATTAGGAGCACAACGGTAAAAAGTCTGACGAAAACGGACGTCGGATGAAGAAGTTATGAATTTTTAACGGATTTCCTGTCCCGGTCTGTTAAAAATAATAATATAAAAATTAAAGTCAAAATTAGCCGACGAAGTCTAAACGGAAGTTGTAGATCGTAATTTTAGCTACGCGTGCATATAAAGAACGTCAAAAACGGAGCTCGTATGCGAAAGTTATGGATTTTAGAAGTTTTGGCACGAAAACCGAGAAATTTCGCATAGTCACAATTGCCACGTCACCCTCGCTTAGAAAGTGACACGTGTCCTGCTGAGTCACCTGACTGCTGAGTCATTAGGCTGCTGAGTCACCGAGGCTGCTGAGTCATGCGAGCCACGTGTCCTCTTCTGATTCGACCGAGGAGGAGGCCCAATCCGAAGCAGCCAGCTCCCCAGCCGAAGCTTCGCCCAGCTGCCGCGTGTGTCCGAGCCTCGCATAGCCTAGCTCCGAGCCTCGCAGGTGCTCCAGCAAGCCGCGGTCCACTTAGAAGCCGACAGCGAGCCCTCGCATGTGCGAGCCAGGTGCGAGCCATGCGAGCCATGTGCGAGACCTCCCTGCGAAGCCTCTTAGCCGTCGGATCAGGAGACTTCTCAGCCGTTGGATCAAACTTCGGACCCTATAAATAGAAGGGTACCTGCGAGGGTTTCCGGTTACTTTTGGAATTTAGCCATTTTTAGCCCCTCTCTCCATATTTTCTTCATCTTAACATCCCGCAAAGCCCCGGTATCAATTGTAAAGCCCGGAATACCCCACGAAGTGCCCGAGAAGCCCGGAAAATTTATCTTTTCGGTTTCGAAGCCCGACTTTTGCAGAGCCCGGTTTCTCAATAAAACTCCCAGTTTTATTAGAAACGATCGTTTTAGGAAACGAATTGCTGCCCGATTTTCACCAAAATAAGTGAGTGTGTAGTTACTTTCAATTTACACATAGATATGAAGTATTTACCTTGAAATACGTGTTATGTGTAAATATGCTAATTGTTTATTCGAGGTGACTGTTGAATTGATGTTTTATACAAGTTTTAAACTGTATATGCTTTTTATCTACAAAATATGTTGGGTAGAACATGGGTAGATGAAATAGTTGATGTGTGTTAAAATGGTGAGAGGCCTCGATGTCGATGTTGTGTTGTTGTTGTAGTCATCTAGCGAAGTATAGATGACGACCACAGATTTTCTAGATAGTCCAGTGGAACACTAGCAGGTTCGCAACTTGTAGGTGTTGATGAATTAAATGTTCATTGGCGTACTTCATCCCCCTCATGGTTGCCTTAAGGACATGTATGGCTGAGGAAACTCCTTAGCAGTAGTGTCCATCCCGATGATAATCCTTAGGCTAGGTCCCTTGTGATAGGTGTTTAGGGACGTAAAGTGAGGACAACGGGAATGGGTAATCAGGGTTATTGTTGATTGGTGAACTTAATAAGTATATTATTATTGTGGGTTGAAAACCCTATATGCTCACCAGGCTCCCAAGCCTGACCCACTCAGTTTTATGATTACAGGTAGTGGACCCCGAGCATAGTCGGAGGATGACGAGAGATTTTTGGATTATAGGCTAGTAGTTGTAAATAACTATTGAAAGGCTTATAATGTCTTGTTTATGCTTTTAATCTGTATCGGAACATGACATCCCGAGGTTTTGATATATATATATGGAAAATATATACCTTCTTAATGAAGGATTTTGATAAAACTTTTATCATATATTGTTTGGGGACCAATTCTGAAATATCTTATAAAAAGATTTCTCTGATTTTATTTTAAAAAGCATAAATTAAATCGGTCTTTTCTGGCCGAGAAATATGGGGATGTCACACTATAGCATGGAACCAGTTCAGGATCTAACTATACCGATGAATCACAACACAATTGTGATCGTTAAATCGAGTATACATGATCATAGTAATGTGGATGATCATGGCTTGCATACATGCAGGGGTCATGGGTAGGTCCCAAAATCCCTTTGATAGGGAGCGTATAGTCTGGGATCTAGACATCACGTTATACCTTATCCCTTAAATAAGGCAGTTGAGTATCGATGTAGTTATTTATTACAAATGCTACAATACTTAGAAGTATTACCCTAGACTTAAGGCAATTGGTACGGTTGTAGTTCGGTACTACACCATAGTACTATTTCATTTTCCCATTACATTCACTCCCTGTTATAATAGGAATCATTGGGATTTCTAGGGTTTTTCAAACGTTTAAAGTTGCTTTACGAACATTTTCATACTTACAATTCATATCAATACAAATCCTTACATACAAATTAAGACACTAAAATACTTATGATCTCACCAGCTTCAAAGCTGATACTCTCTTTCAAAATAACTTGTATCCTCAGGTTAAACATAGACAGGTACTGTTGCAATGATTAGGGAAGATGGAGCTCGTTGAAGACTCATCTTTCATTTTGATTTATGCTATAGTGTTTATCAAAATTTGACAGAACACAATTGTATAATAATTATATTATTAATGCAATGGATGATGTTGTTGCTTGTTTACTACTTTACATTGTTGAGATACTGTACATGACGTCCTCCACTCCAGAACGTTTCCGCCGTTCTTGGTTTTGGGGTGTGACATCTACAGAGACAAACCCAGTACGAGCCTTCGCATCATCTCCAGTATTCAAGCCCAGAAGTACTTGCATAAGGAATATCGCGCATTCCTTGCTCACATCGTCGACACGAGCTAGAAAACGAAAGATATAAAAGACTTTCTAGTCGTATGCGATTTCCCCGACGTCTTTCCAGAAGAACTCCCCAGTTTACCTCCTAAACTTGAGGTTGAGTTCAGAATCGACCTAGTCCCAAGAGCTACCCCAGTAACTAAATTGCCCTATCGTTTAGCGCCTGCAGAGATGCAAGAACTGTCCAGTCAACTTAACGAGCTGCTCAACAAGGGCTTTATAAGACCGAGCTTCTCACCTTGGGGAGCTCCGGTCTTGTTCGTGAAGAAGAAAGACGGATCATTCCGTATGTGCATCGACTATAGGGAGCTCAACAAACTCACGATCAAAAATCATTACCCTCTTCCCCGCATAGACGATCTGTTCGACCAACTGCAAGGGGGGATTTACTTTTCCAAGATTGATCTTAGGTCCGGGTATCCCCAGTTACGAGTGCTCAAGGAGGATGTTCCGAAGACAGCCTTCCGAACTCGTTACGGACACTACGAGTTCGTAGTGATGCCCTTTGGACTGACTAATGCACCCGCAGTGTTTATAGACTTGATGAATAAGGTGTGTCGTCCATACTTAGATCAGTTCGTCATTGTCTTTATTGATGATATAATCGTCTACTCACGGTGCGAGGAAGAACACAGGAATTGTCTACGACAAGTCCTAGAAACCCTGCGATCGGAGAAGTTATACACGAAGTTCTCTAAGTGCGAATTTTGGATCCGAAGAGTTGAATTCTTAGGACACGTGGTTAGTGAGGAAGGAATCCACGCGGACCCATCCAAAATTAGATCTATTGAGAACTGGTCAGCACTGAAGAGGCCTACGGAAATTCGTCAATTTCTAGGCCTCGTTGGCTACTACCGCAGATTCATTCAGAACTTCTCTCGGATTACGAAACCTCTCACTACGTTGATGCAGAAGGGCGTGACATTTGACTGGGAAGAAAATCAAGAGAAAGCATTTCAGACCCTGAAGCGAGCTCTATGCACTGCACCAGTATTGTCCCTTCCCGAAGGGACAGATGATTTCGTGGTGTACTACGATGCATCAAACCAAGGGCTCGGTTGTGTCCTGATGCAACGAGGTAAGGTCATCGCCTATTCCTCGAGACAACTGAAGACGCACGAGATTAACTATACCACGCACGACCTCGAGTTAGGAGCAGTCGTATTCGCTCTAAAGATCTAGAGACATTACTTGTACGGTACGAAGAGCACAATATACACTGACCAGAAAAGCCTCCAACACATACTCAACCAGAAAGAGCTCAATATGAGGCAACGACGGTGGGTCGAACTACTCAATGATTACGACTGCGAGATTCGTTATCACCCGGGAAAAGCCAATGTAGTAGAAGACGCCCTAAGTAGAAAAGATTATTCTGGTCGAAGGGCCAAGTCCTTAACAATGACTATCCATTCGCATCTATCCGCGCAGATTAAAGAGGCTCATCTCGAAGCTTTAAAGCCCGAGAATGTGGCAGGAGAATCCTTACGTGGAATGGATAAGAACTTAGAGGTCAAGGGTAACGGAGCCTATTATCTCATGGACCGAATTTGGACGCCGTGTGACGGTGGTTTTAGAGACTTAGTCATGAAAGAAGCGCACAACACTCGATATTTCGTTCACCCAGGTTCAGATAAGATGTATCTGGATCTCAAAAAGTTATACTGGTGGCCTAACATGAAAGCAGGGATTGCTACCTTTGTGAGTAAATGCCTTACTTGCGCGAAGGTTAAGGTCGAATACCAGAAGCCATCAGGTCTTCTCCAGAAGCCGGAGATACCAGAGTGGAAGTGGGAGCGGATCACTATGGATTTTATAACCAAGCTACCCAAGGCGACGGGTGGACTTGATACCATATGGGTCATCGTCGATAGACTGACCAAGTCCGCCCACTTCCTACCTATCAAAGAAACAGACAAGATGGAGAAACTCACGAGAACATACACTAAGGAAATAGTACGACTGCATGGCATCCCTATATCTATTATCTCTGATAGAGATAGTAGGTTTACTTCGAGATTTTGGCAATCACTGCAGAGTGCTTTAGGAACAAGGTTGGATATGAGTACAACCTACCATCCACAGACTGACGGACAGAGTGAGAGGACGATCCAAACCCTGGAGGACATGTTGCGGGCCTTTGTGATCGAATTTGGTAAGGCATTGGATACCCACCTACCACTTGTAGAGTATTCTTACAATAACAGTTATCACACGAGCATCAAGGCAGCCCCGTTTGAAGCCCTCTACGGCCGAAAGTGCAGATCCCCTATGTGTTGGGCTGAGGTGTGTGACACTCAGTTAGCTAAAGGACGAATTCCAGATAACACTCTCACAGGTCCCGAGATCATTCGAGAAACGACCGAGAAAATTGTACAAATTTGTGAACGACTAAAAGCTGCCAGGGATCGATAGAAAAGCTACGCAGACAAACGAAGAAAACTTTTGGAATTCCAGGTGGGAGACTGGATCCTTTTGAAAGTCTCACCCTGGAAGGGCATGATACGCTTTGGAAAGCGTGGAAAGCATAAGCCAAGGTACATAGGGCCTTTTGAGATTCTCACCAGAATAGGCCCCGTAGCTTACAAACTCAACCTACCCCACGAGCTCAGTAACATACATTCTACCTTCCACGTCTCGAACATGAAATACTGTCTGTCCGACGAGACTCTTGTAATCCTACTCAACGAGATCGAAATCAACGAGAGTCTCAACTTCGTGGAAGTACCTGTGCAAATTATGGATCGAGAAGTCAAGCGAACGAACCAAAGTCACATCCCAATTGTAAGGGTTCGATGGAATGCCAAGCGAGGACCAGATTTCACTTGGGAGCGCGAGGATCAAATGAAACATAAATATCCTCATCTTTTTGCTTAGTTAATATGTAATATCTTAGTTTCTTGAACTAAAATTTTGGGACGAAATTCCCCTAATGGGAGGAGGATATGACAACCCGACAGTTTTACACTAGGCAATTGATCCATGTATCTATAAGTCACTTGAATTTAGCATCTTTTAATAGAATGTTGGGTCCGCACGAGTGCCTTAGGCTCAATATATCATACATATGGACCTTAAGAAGGGTTAGGAAGGGTGTTGCATCACCAAAATCCAGCCAAACACACCAAGAGAGGTGTGTGCGGCCGCACACTAGTGTGTGCAGCCAGCTAGCCGCACACCCAGCAGCAAACCCCTCCAGCCTCATACTCAACCCTATATAAAGTAGAGGACCCCCTTCCATTAACTTTTGGCTGCATCCTTTCTCTCTCTCTATACTTTCTCTCTCTAGAAAACCACCCAACAACACCTAGAAGGCTCCCAAAACGTGAAGAACACCATCATTTAACTTGTCATAGAGGTGAAACACTTGAATCCAAGCCTCAAACTCATAATGTTCTTCATGTTCTTCATCCTATGAAGGAGTGCGGCTGCACACCTTCATCAGGTGGCCGCACACACTCATAATACCCTCCAAGGTGAGAGTAAGGCCACAAAATCGACACATGGGACTCAAGCAAGGAGTGTACGGCCGCACACCCCTGTGTACGGCCGTACGCACACCCTGTACAGCCGCACACTCTAGTGTGCAACCTCAGTCACAAGTCTGGCCGTATACCCCAGCCGCACACTCACCTTTATGGCCATACACACACCCTAATCCTCAAATTTGGCCTTAAACTTGCATAGATCATTAGGTATAGAACATGGGACACTTAGTCCTAGTGATTTCAATCCCTTAGAAGGGATTTCCCATCATGTTTAGTCATGAAAACACCTTAGCTCTAACTTATATATGTGTCACCATATGATTAATAGGGGCTACTTGCGTTCAGAACATGCATTGACACTCAGCACTTATACAAATCGCGTACTCGAACCCTACATTAAACGGTGAGTTCATACCCCTTAATGAACCTTTTAAATGTTTTTTTACATGTTTTAGGGGGGGGGGGGGATACAAGTATAATGCTACAAGTTTTTATTATCAAATCATATGTGATTTACAAGTTATCATCAAAAAGAGATTTCTCTACACTTTTAGATGCTTATCAATAAAACTGTTTTAACTAATTATCTAATGCATTTTTAAGGTTAAATTGTTGTTAAACTATTTTCAAAACCATGATTAAACTACTTTTCTTTTAAAATATATCTACATTAATATATTTATATAAGTAAGACTTGAAGGACTTAGGACCGATAGCTCGCCTTATTTCTTGTTCTTGTTTGATGTGGACTTAGGGTATTGATTGTCCGTCCGACTGTCATTGATTTCTTAGTTATATATCATATATATTTGTGTTAGATATGAATGTTTTCATCTTATTCGATACCTTTGCTGATCAAAGGCAGGAATTCACGCACTCTAGTTAACTATAATAAGTATAGTTAAGGCTACTTCTTGTTACCTCTACTACTACTATACTCACTATAACTGTTAATATTACAAGTTAACGCAAGTATAAGAGAACACTCTTCCTACTATACTCACTATAACTGTTAACATTACAAGTTTACGCAAGTATAAGAGAACACTTTACCTACTATACTCAAAGTCAACCATACTAAAGCATAAGAGAACACACTAATACAAAGTATAGCACACTCTCCCTCTATAAGGCACTCTACCGTGCTTACACCATGTGACCAGGGCTTCCCGAAAGGAAAGCAACACCACATGTATAGATCTATACGGGACTGATGCTATTACATCCCGACTGTTAACAACAGTCTGAGCCTACTAGGCCCAGGGATGGCACAACATCACTTCACTATGCATGACTAGGATGGTCATCGGACACTCTACTATAAAAAAATTGGTCACATGAGGGGTTACACTTATATCCAAATAAATACACTAAGACTTAAAGTCTAAGCTAATATCCCGAAGTAACTAAAGATCTAATACTAACTAAAGTTACACCACTACTACTATTAGTAGACATAACATTTCTTCAGTTATGTTACACACATGAGATCTACTATTATACTTTCATAACTGAAAGTTTCAAAGATAATACATTACACACTCAAAGGATTTGATTTACAAATGTACACTTCTGGAAAATATATGATTTTCTAGGGATTTCTACTACTCATCACCAGATTTATGCTGATACTCGTTTTCAAAATAACTTGTATCCTCAGGTCAAAGATAGACACGTACTGGTGCAGCTTTTGGAAAAGATGGAGCACATACAAGACCCATCTTTTATTTTGTTATACTTTTTGTGTCTATTAAACTTTACACAACACAGTTGTAATTATGATCACTATATTAATGAAATGGTTGTTGTTTCTTGTTTTTACTATTATGCAATTGTAATGATGTTGTACATGACGTCCTCCACCCCAGAATGTATTCCGCCGTTCTCGGTTTTGGGGTGTGACAGTTAATACGGTTTCCATTGTTAAAAGCATACGAAATATGAAACATTTCAAATAAAATAATAAGTTGAGTACAAGATTTCCTTGTACTTTTGCTTGTATTCCCTCCTGAAAACATTGAAAAACACGGAAAAAGGTGTAGGGGTATGAACTCACCAGACGAGAAATGTGTCGGCTAGGATGCTAAGTGTCAGTTCAGGGCTTGAACACACGCGAGGTTCTAATGTAATATGAAGAGATACATTATTGTATCTAATTAGACCTTGAACTACTAATTAAATAAGAATATACACTCTGAGGCACGAAGACACTTCAATTCAAGTGTTAGGAGTGGTCTGGGTTGCATCTAAGGAGGTGTAAGGCCTAGATATGGAGTTTGCTCTTCAATAGTAAACTCCTAAGGGAGATTACGGCCCATAGAACATATCCCCATGAGTTTACGGCCGTAAGCTCATGCGTGGAGTGTTCTTGGATGCTTAATGGTCTTAGAACACTTGTGGAGTTAGGCTAGGCTCAGATCTAAGGCATTGGAAGGGATTAAACTATCAAAGGGACCATTTTAAGGAGTTTACGACTGTAAATAGGAGTTTATGGCTGTAAAATCTCACATGCACTATCCTTTTGTGTTTTGGTGATCCTAGGTTAAGCACAAGTGGTTCTAGTCCAAAGTACAAGTCATGGAAGGAAGTTAGGGCACCATTTGACCACTTTATAGGAGTTTACGGCCCAGGAACCATTCCTTGGGGGGTTTACAGCCGTAATCTCCTAAGGAGGTTGTTTCTCTCATGTTTAAGGTCCCTAACACAAAGGTGGTTGATTCTAGACATTATTCCAAGGCATAGGAGGTGTTTAAGGGGCATTTTAACACCTTAAAAGGTGTTTACGGCCTTAGAAGGAGTGTTCATGGTCCAAGCTTGCTCTTGGGCCGTAAACTCATGTTTACTCCCCATATGTTAAGATTTTCTTGTTCTAAGTCCATTCATGTAAGCCCTAAGTCATAACCAAGCTCTAGAAGTGGTTTGAAAGGGTTTTGGGGCTCCAAAACCCATTTAAGTGTGTTTACAGTTTGGGGCTGTTCTAGGGCCGTAAACATAAGTCTTTGGTCCTTTTGGATGATTTAGACACGGATTTGTAAGCTAAACAATCTAAACTATAAGCTAGGATGGATTACTTACCGATTTGGAGCTTGAAATGGGTGATTTTGGATCAAGATTTGGATTGTAGGGAGAGAGTAGAGAGAGAGAGAGTGAAAAAGCTTCAAATGAAGTCCACTCACCCTTATATAGGGTTTGAGTATGAGGCTCGGTGGAAATCTACCTGATACTAACGTTAAACGAGGCTTATGGTCGTACCTGATTTAGTTGTTGTAACCCGACGTAGTCGAAAGTAAAATTTTTCCAAATAAAAGTTGGGGTGTTTTCATGTGTTTCAAATGGGTTTGGACACTTACGAGGTCATAATTCAATTAACCTAATTAAAATGCTAACGGAAAACTTGAATACAAACGAGTTTTACTGACGGAAACGGGTTATAGTGACGGAATAAATTACGGGTTGTCACACTGAATATGACGTCCACCGCCCCCGAACATTTCCGCCGTTCTAGTTAGGGGGTGTGACAGCTAGCCATAGCTGGATTTCATGAGTATGCAATATGGAAAATGGATGTTAAAACCACCTTCCAAAATGGGAACTTGGCTGATGATGTTTACTATTGGATTAATGTCTAAGTCCGTAACTATAATTGGTATGACTTGACCCGACCAGGCATGGTCGATTTGGGTTGCATGGCATCGGGATAATTGGATAGACAAGATGAGGAAAAAGGATACTAGTGATTTATATTAATATATTATTATTTCTAATATATTAATATATAATCATATTATTTAATTAGTATCGATCAACAATTAATTTATAAGTAATTAAGTGATCAAAAAGAACTAATTAAATATGGCCTCTATGATATATGTGTGTGATGGGCCATGTTCATTTAGGTTGGGCTAAGCTTTCATGTATATTCCATGGAGTGTTTAACCCATGGATCATATGAAATGAAAGGTCATGGGTATTAGGTTTTAACCCTAATCTCCACACATTATAAAGATGTCCTTGGTTGGTGAAAGTGGTACTAGTGTGTGTACACAAAAGGGGAAGACCGATTTCACTAGAGAGAACCAAAGTATCCTTATTCTCAAGGTTATTCCAAGTGTTCATGGTGTTGTGTGAACCATTTGAGGTGTCACACTTGGGGCACTAGGCACTCAAGCTTCATGAAGAAAAGTTACATCAAAAAAGGTATGTATTCTATCTATTATATTACCCAAGCATATGATATTTGTATGGTAGTATAGGGTAATATCTTGGAAACTTCATATTTGCATCTATAATAGAGAAAACATAGATCCAAGGTATCTAGGGTTGTATGTGCACCATAGGATGTTGTAGTATACTAAAACCCAACAGTGGTATCAGAGCCATGGGTTGTTTCTTGTTAAATTCATGCAAATGTTTGATTTTCAAAGTTGAAAAAAAAAAGAAAAAAACATGAAGTTTGTCAAATTTTAATATAATTACTTTTTTTGTGAAAAAACTAATTATTTGTAAAATTTGAATCATTTGCTATATGAGTTGAATTAGGTCAAATTTAGTAAAAGACAAAATGATATGATTATTTTATTAGTTTTAAAGGTTTGATCTAAATGTTTTAAAGAGTTACAAATTTTGTCATAAAATTTTTGAGCTCAAAAAGTTTTTTATTTAATTTGTGATCTTATGTGTTTTGAAACCTCCATAAGTTATGGAGATGAAAATATTTAAAAAAAAAATTGATTCAAAGTTTTTATGGAGTTACAAAATTTGGTGTTAATGTTTTAAAGAATTCCATAACTTATTCTTAAGTTATGGAACATGAAAAGTTTGATCATAAAACAAGCATTTAACTCCATGAGTTAGTTTAGATTAATGGAGGAAAAAAAATTGTGTTTTGGTTGTTTTCAATCCTAATTAATCTAAAAGTTGTTCATAAAATGTGTTTTCTTGTAATTTGTCCTCAAGTTATATGAAAAGTCACATTTATGAATCTTAAAACTCATAAATATGCCTTAGGTTACCAAAAAAATGAAGAGTTTTTTCTTATAAATATTTTTTATGGCTCCATAATTTGTCCTCAAGTTTTGGATATCCAAGAGTCTTCATTAAAAGTTTTAAAGCTTTACTTAAAACTCATAAGTTATGAAAATCCAAGAGTTTTTGAATAGTTTCAAAACTTGCCCTCAAGTTTGGAATTTGAAAAGTTTTCTCTAATGAATACTTTAATTCCAGGTTAAGCCCTTAGAATTTTAAAAGTTAAAATTCATCCCTTATACTTTATAATATTATAAGTTAATAATATTTATATATATTTATAAGAGTAAATTCGTCTTACCATTAGTAGGCCTCATTCACGAAGCCGATCTATAAGGGGGTATAAGGTTACTGCTTATAAAATGGCAGTTTAATGAGTGTCCACTCTCACCCACCGCTTCCTTGACCGGTGGAGGGTCGTTAGCCGAACGAGTAGGACACGGACTATAATTCTCTCTTCATTAAAAGTATAATGATAAATACTAAGTAACTTAACACTTATAAATTCCCAATCTTAGTTACTTAGGAAAAATGTGAAATGGTGCTAACCCATGAAATTAAACTTTGCACCTTTGTTAAGTCGTTAGTGGAGCCTGTGTGGTTAACCGGCACACTAACATGGGACTGGCAATGTGTGGCAAAGTGTGACTTAAGTTTTATCATAGATCGGTGGAGCGTGTGTGGTTAACCTGCACATTGATTAGGTGATAAAATTAAGGGTACCAAGTCAATTTGCATAGTTATTCACACCTTGTTAGTGATCCTCGGCATCTCAGTCACAAACTTGAGAGGGCACACTCGAGATTCAAACATGCAATTGAAAGTTCAATGTATCTCAAAGGATCTAGGAGTTTCAAATCCAATTAAAACTTAATTATATTTCGTTTTCATGGTGGAAATTGGTAAATCGTCATTTACCTACCTTCAACTATTTTATAACTTGGATTACAACATCCCTCTTCCAGATATAAATAGGTTGTTGGGTCCTAGCGTTAATATTTCTTATTGGGTGTTATATTAAGGACTTTAAGTCAACTAAACTTCAGTATCTCCCAAAAGATGTCTAGTTCAGACATCTATGATTTTCCCAAATCTTGTGGAACATCACTTCCTGCACCTCCTCCAATTATTCTCCCTAACCCACAAGTTGAAGGTCACCCAAGCCCTATTTGCAAGGCAAGGTCTAGGTGTGATCACATATCGGAGATGAAATCACATATTGACAAGCCGGGAGAGTTGGGTGTCAATGTCTTGAGAAAGTTGGTGGTTCAATCACTTTCTAAGTCACATAGTAAGTTCCTTTGGGACTCCTATGAAACAGACTATGACAAGACCCTTAATGATCTTATCTATTTGCTTGGTTCTACTGAATCAACAATGACTTGGTAGTCTAGTAATGTAAATTTGATCAGAAGATTGACTTCCCAAAACTTTATGGACACTGACAATGATGACATTGGAAATCCAGAAAAAGAATTCCCTTCCCAATGGAAGGGATCGGCCATAGTCAACTCGGTTGACCAAATGGTAAAGAGAAAAGCTAATTCTGTGATAGTCCCATGTACCATTACCAAAGGGTGCATTTGTTAAAATTGCCAAATGAAAGTCCATTGTCTAACTCTGTTAAGCTCCTATTTGGAGATTCTTATTACCAAACGTGACTGAGTCACATGGTGATGTTATAAGAATCAAAGAAAAGAGAGAAATCTTAAAGCCAATATATGTTGCTTCTGATCGCGAAGAAGGACTTCGATCGCATCAGAATTTTGAAGATGTTACTTAGGAGTTATGACGCAGTGCTTAGGAATATATAACAATAAGGTTTTCATCTGGATTGTAAGGATAAGCTTTTCCGCAAATTTTTTAAAATAAAAGGAAATTTTTTATTTTATTTATTTTAAGTATCCTTACAATGGCATTTCTGAAAAAAAAATTGTTCTTTATATGATTACATGTGCTATACTATTTATCCTTTCTGAATTTCCCAAATGCCTTGGGGAATTAAGGGGAACAATGTCTATAGTTGGATATGAGTAAAGTGATTAAGCAATTGTCAAGGACAGTCTAAGGTTTACCAAAGATTGGTTGCTCAAGGACAGTTGGAAGTGTATTGTTAATATTGCAAGGACCATATTGACATAGTCTGAAAAGAGGCAACTCTTGTTCAGAAGTGGTAGTCAAAATGGGAATATAGAGTTGTCTCCATAGATGGAAGCAATCTGTGTAAGATTAGAAAAAACTTAGTGTAAGAAGCATGTTCAAAGCAATGCATACTTTGAACATAAGACTTTGTGTCCATGGAGTAGGCCTTCATTGGAATACCCTGTAATGGTTGTTGACAAGTCTTTGTTACTTTGTACACATTCATTGCAAGAGGGTAGTGCATTGATGTTTAAAATCTAACCGATTTCGATATGGGAGTGTTAAATTAGAATCACTGAAAGTTTGGTCAATTGGTTTATTTCACAAAAGTAAGGATCATAGACAAACATAGAGTGCATACTTGGTGTATGGGAAAGCTATTGTTTAGAAAACACAGTGTACATGCTTGGAGCATGGGACACCTAGTGTTTTAATTCAAGTATAAAGCTGATAAAACCGAAACAATGAATAATGAGTAATCAGTATGGTGATAAATAGAAAGTGTTTTATTTATATTCATAGGTTTTGATACCATATTAGATTCATTTATTCTTGTGTTTCACTTTGCATGTTTTGACTTACATAATAACTAGGTTATTCTTCCGGAATGACTAAGTTATTCAAAACCATCCACAGTCGGTCATCTGGTGGAAGTAGATATGAATCAAGACTGTCATGGGTTGGCTTGTAGAGGTCCAAGTTGGTGGACAAAGTTGTGCTACAAGACTCATGAGTGCTCATAAGTTCTGAGTAATGGATTCAAGCCGCGCTCATTTGAATCACTTCATGGATTTTATCACGAGTGATCATGAGACGATAGTAAGTTATATTCTTCAAACCTAGAGATATGAGTTGTTACTATGAGTTGGTCGTACGCTGATTGCACGAAAACGCATTGGTAACTCGATGTTATAAAACGTGCCTTTGTGAATGATTCAACAAGTAGTAGAACAAGCCATATGAGTCGAAGTTTATCCATTCCTTTTACCTTCGGTATAAAAGCGATATACGTGGGCCCCTTGATGATTTAATAATGACATATGTGAGTGCTTGGCCAAGCTAGGACTGATTTGATTAGTTCAATCAGTTAGTCATCATAAAAAGGAAATCGGGAAACAACAAATGGACAAATAGAATGATTATAATCCATGTCTCAGTCCATATTATATCTAGAATGGAGGAATATATGATCCCTTATATAATGGACAAGTCATTAACAAAGGTCAGAGTTTGACAGAAGCTTTTGAGAGCTACGATTGCTAGTCGGGGATTGAAGTCATACTCAATAATAGTTTTAGACACATCTAACTGGGAGACTGTCAGATTAATGTCTAAGTCCATAACTAGAATTAGTAAGACTTGACCCGACCAGGCATGCTCCATTATGGCATCGGGACAATTGGATAGACAAGATGAGGAAAAAGGATACTAGTGATTTATATTAATATATTATAAGTTCTAATATATTAATATATAATCATATTATTTAATTAGTATTGATCAAGAATTAATTTATAATTAATTAAGTGATCAAAAGGAACTAATATATGTGTGTGATGGGCCAAGTTCATTTAGGTTGGGCTAAGCTTTCATGGATAGTCCATGGAGTGTTTAACCCATGGATCATATGAAATGAAAGGTCATGGGTATTAGGTTTTAACCCTAATCTCCACACTATATAAAGATGTCCTTGGTTGGTGAAAGTGGCACTAGTGTTTCTACACAAAAGGGCAAGGCCGATTTCACTAGAGAGAACCAACGTATCCTTATTCATAAGGTTATTCCAAGTGTTCAAGGTGTTGTGTGAACCATTTGAGGTGTCACACTTGCGGAACTAGGCACTCAAGCTTCATGAAGAAAAGTTACATCAAAAAAGGTATTTATTCTATCTATTATATTACCCAAGTATATGATATTTGTATGCTAGTATAGGGTAATATCTTGGAAACTTCATATTTGCATGTATAATAAAGAAAACATAGATCCAAGATATTTAGGGTTTTATGTGCACCATAGGATGTTGTAGTATACTAAAACTGAATAGTCTACATGAGTCAGCCAGAGGGTTTTGTCGATGCAGAGCACTCTAATAGAGTGTGTAAACTTGAGAAATCCATTTATGGTTTGAAACAAGCGTCTCGCAGATGGAATCCTTATTTCGATGAGAAATTCAAGCAGTTTGGTTTCTCAAGAAGCAAGGATGAGTCCTATGTATATGTCAAAGCCAGTGGGAGTATAGTTAGCTTTCTCGTTTTGTATGTGGATGACATACTGCTTACGAGAAATGACGTCTCAACCCTTCAGGAGCTTAAGTCCTGGCTTCGGAAGTGTTTTGCTATGAAAGACCTTGGAGAAGATGCTTATATACTTGGGATAAGAATATTGAGAAATAGGAGTAAAATATTAATAGGACTCAGGTAAAGTAGTTACTTGGATAAAGTGTTAAAACATTTTAGCATCGAAAATTCCAAGAAAGGGGAGTTGCCAATCCAAAGCAATACCAAGTTGAGTAAGAATCAAAGCCCAAGCATCGAAGCCGAGTTAGCAGAGATGAGCCGAGTACCTTATGCTTCCACAATTGGCTCAATCGTGTATGTTATGATGTGTAGTCGCCCTGATGTGGCCTTTGCTTTGATCATGGTGAACAGATTTCAAGGAAACCCTGGTCGAGCACGTTGGACAATAGTGAAGAATATTCTCAAGTACCTATGAAGGACTAAAGAATGGTTCCTTATCCTCGGTGGGAGTGATGACTTGAGAGTGTGAGGGTATAGTGATGCCGGTTTTTAGACCGACCGAGATAATTTCCACTCTCAGTCGGGCTGGGTCATTACCGTGAACAGAGGAGCAGTGACTTGGAAACTTTCCAAGCAAGAGACCATAGTTGATTCAACGTGCGAATCAGAGTACATAGCAGCGATCGAAACGTCAAAGGATGCAATATGGATACAGAAGTTCATTGGAGACCTTGGAGTTGTACTGGCCATAAAGGATCCTATGGAGATTTTCTGCGATAATGAAGGTGTGGTTTCCTTAACCAAGGAACTGAGGGATCATGGGAGATCCAAACATATCGATAGAAAATATCATTTCATTAGACATCAGTTAGAAAAGGGACTCCTCGTAGTGAGGAGGCTATCATCAGAGCAGAACCCAATAGATCCCCTTACGAAGGGATTGAGTAGGGTTAAGCACTTACAACACGTTAGGAGCATTGGCTGAAGGACGATATTAGTCTTAGTGATTAGATAGCTTTTAGAAACTTGTAATAGATAGATTGTAATTAACATTTGATGATTAAATAAATGAGCATTATTTATAAATAAAGTTATTGTCTTTTGTTAATCATTTATTATTGTTTCACTTTGCATGTTTTGACTTCCTAAATAATAAGATTATTTAAACTATCCACAGTCGATCATACATTCGAAGTCAGTATGAAAGAAGATTGTCATGAATTGGCTTCTAGATTTTCTAAGTGTTTAGAAATAGCAAAGGTTTGTTGCAACGTTCATGACTACTTATGAAATATGATTTCAGTATCGTATTAAACCCACACTCACATTTTAATCTGTTCCTTTTATCCTACGAGGGTAAAAGCGATATCTTGGGCCACTCAATGATTTTGGTTTGACTTATGTGTCGGGCCTGGTCAGGACTGAATTGATGTGTTCAAATAAGTTCTATGTCAGACAAAGCAGAGATCGAGAAACAAATTGCTGGAAAATATGTATAACTATGTTCCATGTAATTGTCCACACGATATCTTGAGAACGGAGGACTATACGATCCCTTATCTAAAGGATGTGTTAGAGCTCGACAGCGGGTTTTGAGAGATACAATTTCTAATCGTATTTTAATGTCGTACTTGTATTTATAGTTATTAGACTTATCCAAGTGGGAGACAGAGGGGAGAGGCTATTTTTAGCTCTAGGAAACATTTCCATATTTTCCATATGACAACCCATTCTTAATAGAATCATATCTATTTATAATGATGTCAATATGGTCCATCTAATATTATACTTCCAACTGCCCACAAGTGACCAATCTTTGGCGAACCTTAGATCGTACTTGACAGTTGTTAACCGGATAAGACACCTAATCCAACCATATCCCACTTGGATAAGTCTAATAACTATTATTGCGTACGACTTCAGAATCTTATTAGCAATTGTAGTTTTCAAAAGCCGTTGTCAAACTCTGATCTTATCATAAACGCGTACTTTAGATACGGGATCATATATTCCTCCATTCTCAAGATATCGTATAGACATGAGACATGGATTATAAACATTGTCTATGTCTTTGTGTTGTTTCCTAATTTTCGATTTAAAATGACTGACAATAGACTTCAATTGAACACATCAACTTAGTCCAGGCATGGCCAAGCGCTTAGGGTGTCATCACTAAATCATCAAAGGGCCCATAGATATCGCTTTTATCCTACTTTGTGTAAAAGGAATGGATAAAAGTCGAATCATATGGTTGCACTATTTACTCATCAAATCACACACAACAATACATTTTATAACATCAAGTTACTAACATGTTTATGTATTATCAATATGTAACCAACTTTTAAACAACAACTAATATCTCCCCGTTTCAAGAATATAAGATGTTATCGTCTCACAATCACCCGTGATATATCCATGAAGTGATTTACGTGAGCGTTGGTTTAATCTAATACTCAAATCTTATTTCAGGAGTACTCAAGAACACTGCAACAGACTTTTGCTATGTCTAAACGCTTTAGACAATCTACAATCGGATTCATGACAGTCTTACTTCATTACCTACTTCCAAAGTATGATCGACTGTGGATGTTTGAATAACCTAGTTATTCGGTAAGTCAAAACATGGGAAGTGAAACACAAGAGTAATCAAATCCAATATGGCCTCAACACTTTTAGTATAAATAAAACACCTCTTATTTAATCACCATATTGATTACACATTATTCATTGTATAATGTTTCAGATAATCAACTTAATACTTGAATTGAAACAATTGTTATCCTATGATCTAAGCATTTACACTATGTTTACCTATGGTCCTTACTTTGTGAAATAGATAAATTGAAAACATTTCCAATGATGCTCATTTCACAATTCCCAATCCTTATCACAAGTGTAAGAATACCAAATTCTTGCCACTATTAGAATGTATTAGATTTTAACATTTTACGCAATGATCCTTTCGTAAAGTCATAGCACCAAAGTCACCAAGATATGCCAATGAGATTATAAAGTCACCAAGACTTTGCCAATGAGATTACAAAGTGTTCTTCTTGGAGATTGTTACAAGACAACTTGCCATATGACAACTTGTTCTTAATACAATCATATCTATTCATAATGATTTTAATATGGTCCATATAATATTATACTTCCAATTGTCAACAAATGACCAATCTTTAGCGAACCATAGATCGTACTTGACAGTTGTTTAATCTACTTTAGTCGTATCCAATTCTTTTTCTTTTCCCTCTCAACGCCCTACGCATTTGGAATAGACAAAATGGTCGATTGTTACAACATATTTAATCGATCCTATACCCGATTGGTCGGCTAAGGTTTATATCTTGAATGTTGAGGCCAAAAATCCCCTTGTATGGGGTCATATATATAGTTGTGGCTACGAGGGTTTTCAGGTGCAAACCCTAATACCTAACTTAGGCAACAAGCAGCCCATGAACTCTTTACTTAGAGCCCATGGACGAAATCTATAGGGATTCCCAATAGGATTCCGTCCACTCTACTCTATGGGGTCCATCAACCCATTTATGCAACTATCAATAATTTCCATAGCAATCCCCCAATTATTTAATCAGTCTCTTTTGACCACTAAATTAATTCCAAACTAATTTCTGATCAATACTAATTTAATAATATGATTTCCAAATAATATACTAATCCTGTAATATATTAGTATAACCATTTAGAGTACTAATTTATTATTCATATAATAAATTCTACTCTCTCTCCTCTTGTCATCCTATCAAGTTGCATGAGTGAAGGCAACCTAAAAGGACCATGCTCACAATTAAATCAAGTACATACCAAAAATAGTTATGAGCTTAGACACCTAATCTAACGGTTTCGCACTTAGATTAGTCTAATAACTATTATTGCATACGACATCAAAATCTGATTAGCAATCGTAGCTTTCAAAATCCGCTGTCAAAGTCTGATCTTATCAGTAGTGTGTCCTTTAGATAAGGGATCATATACTCCTCCATTCTCAAGATATTGTATACACATGAGACATGGATTAGAATTATTCTCTCTGTCTATATGTTGTTTACTGATTTCCGATTTAAGACTACTGACAATACACTTCAGTTGAACACATAAACTTAGTCCACGCTTGGCCAAGCTATTAGGGTGTCATCACTAAATCATCTAGGGGCCCATATATATCGCTTTTATGCCACTTTGTGTAAAAGGAACGGATAAACGTCGACACATATGCTTGCACTATTTACTCATCAAATCACACACAACAAGATATTTTATAACATCAAATTACTAATGCGTTTGCGTATTATCAATGTGCAGCCGACTTGTAAAAAACAAGTCATATCTCTCTGTTTCAAGACTATAAGATGTTATCGTCTCATAATCACCCGTGATAAAATCCATGAAGTGATTCACATGAGTGTGGGTTTAATCCAATACTCAAATCTTATTTTAAGAGCACTCATGAACACTGCAAAAGACTTTTACTATGTCTAAAAGCTTTAGACAATCTATAGTGGGATTCATGACAGTCTTACCTCATTACCTACTTCCAAAGTATGATCTGATGGGTTTTATGCATAAGAACAACCCTATGTGCTCATACAAACCCTAATGATTGGATCTAGGTTTCTCTATTGTACATGCTTTGAATCCAAGACTTGCAACCCTAGATCTATCATATATAATTCAAAATTAGCATCATAAGAACAAATCTAAGTGATTTACCTCTTTCAAATAGCTTGTCTCCGCTAATAGTATTAATGGCGACGTGTCTTCGCTAAAACATCGACGCTAATGTTTCGTCGCTATTAATCATATTGTCGCCGCTAATGCTTGTTTGTCGTCGCTAAAGACATGTCGCCGGTAAAGACCAATCGCCGGTAACAACCTATTGTCGCCACTAAAGGTGTCGCCGGTATTGGTGTTTTTCTTATATATATATATATATATATATATATATATATATATATATATATATATATATATATATATATATATATATATATATATATATATATATATTGTAACAACCCGAAATTCATATCCCTAAATGTAACCCCTTTTCGCGACTTGTTCCGATCATCCAATCGCCGTTTCCGATTTTGTTTCCGATTTCGGAATTTTATTAAGTCATTATTGAATATTTTATTTTATGACTTAATGAGTGTCTTAATACCCTTAGAACTCATTCTAACGCCTCATATTAATGATCAGAACATTTCTAGAATCAACCATATCGGGTTACGGCAAATTGGCCGGGTGCGACCAAAAGCCTCGTCTAACGCCGGTATCGGGTAGAATTCTACCGTGTCCCGAACTTGGATACTATTTAAAGTGATCCAAGTCTTCATTTTGAAGCTTTTGCTCCATTCTACAACTATCACTCCAACCTCTCTCCACAAATTAAATTTAAAGGTCCAAATCTAGAGTTTAAGGTCTCAAATCTTCAAGGTACCTTCCTATACTCATTTTCCATCATATTGGACCTTCAAATTCGAGATTTATTCATGATTTAGAGACTTGTATATGAGTTTACGGCCCAAGAAGGTGCTTAGGCCGTAAACCCATATTTAAAGGGTTTTTAAGCCCTTAAACCCTTCCATGACTCAAACTAGACCTAGATATGACTTTTAGACATTTGGTAATGGACTTAGAACACTTCAAACATGAATTTTGGGGAATTTGTATGAGTTTACGGCCAAGGCATGTGCTTGGGCCGTAAACTCCTAAAGCATGGGTGTAAACTCATTTCCAAGGTGTTAGAAAGCCATCCAACACCACCAAAAGCCTTAGAATAAATCATAGAACCAACCAAAAATAGTTTAGGGACCTTAAATATAACAAAACCTCACATATGAGAGTTTACGGCCATAGAACATGCTCCAGGGCCGTAAACTCCTAATTATATGTTGTTTGATGCCCTAAATTCACCCCAAGCCTTGGAAAATTAACTAGAATCACATGTGATTGTTCTAAGCATCACAAATTAAATATGGTTTGAGCATGGGAGAGTTTACGGCCTTAAACTCCAAGTTTACAGCCGTGAACTCTCAAATGTGATGTATATGTTGATTCAATTAAATCCATGGCATTAGAAAAATCCATTCCAACATTCCCTTGTCCATTTAAGCCATTTTAGCACTCAAACCACCCAAACATGAGTTCACGGCCGTGAACTCATGTATATAGGGGTATATGGCCGCAAACTTCATTAGGGAGTTTACTCTTGGGGAGTAAACTCAAATCCCAAGTCCCTCGCTTCAATTCCCGTCTGTAGATGTCACCCGGGTCACTCCAAACACCCGTTTTGAGGTGTTTTCGTTCGTTGAAGTGTAACATCATATCTAATTAGAGTTTATGAATCTAATTAGATATATTTGTATGCCATTTCATTTTACATAGGAACCTCACGTGTTATCAGGCCTCGATTCGACGTTTAGCATCCGAAACCGACACATTTCCGCGTCCGGTGAATTCATACCCCTACCCTTTTTAAATGGTTTTTCAATGTTTTCAGGGGCGAATACAAGCAAAAGTACAAGAATATGTTGTACTTAAACTTACGATTTTAGTTAAATGGTTTCATAACTATATGTTAAGAATTGAAAACCTTTTAACAAACTATTTTTAACTTGCAGAGTTGTTTGTTTTAACACGATTTTCAATTCTTATTATACACTGTCATATTGTATACTTTACGTTTGATTGTTCACACTTAAACTGATAGAACACATAAACCATTGTAATGTCTGTAATAAAACACTAAGGTTCGAGTGTAAAAGACAGACACCATTAGAAAACATAAAACATCTGTATGTCCTTAACAATACACCTAGGCTCGAGTGTGATAGATAAATACAATCATAATACACAAATCAATTGTAATGTCGTTAATAATACACCTAGGATCGAGTGTAAAGGACAGTCATCATTAAATAACACCTAGGCTCGAGTGTAAAGGACAGGTACGCTAGAACTTAGCTAGTCGTAGATACTACTTTCCTAGTCGAAAAGTAAAGAATAATCTTAAAGATTGGAGACACGTCCTTGTAACACTTCCTTGGCACGAGATAGTGGAGGACTAATCCTGTAACCAGAATCTCCGAACGTAGGAGAGCGTGGCTTGAGTGTATAGATCTATACGGGACTGAAAATCCCACACCTGGCTGCTAGCTACAGCTGAACCGAAAGGTTCAAGGGTGACGAAAGTCATAAAATGGATACTGGCCCTGGTCCGAGTCATATCTAGTCTGAGTATGGTTAAGGACTCGCAATCAGGATTATTAACACTTTACGAGTATTTATTAGTTTTATGTACGTAATAAAACTAATGTACGTTCAAGGATGACAGGCACACACATACACACAGTCAGGAGAACATGAGGTTTTCCTGGAGATAACATTGAACATATTCAGAATCGGTAACAGTTAGCACACACAGGATTGGTAACAGTACACACACATTTAGGGAAACATGGGGTTTTCCTGGGAGAACACTAAACATAAACAGAATCAGTAAAGATATACACACACAGTCAGGAAAACATGGGGTTTCCTGGGGAGGACACTGACATAATCAGAATTGGTAGTAGTTCACACACACATAGTCAGGAGAACATGGGGTTCTTCCTGAGTAACAGTAGTACGTAACTAGAAAAGTATAACAAGTTAAATAACTGAACTACAATTCACAAGAACAATCATGTTTTCATTGTACATCGTTTACTTTACTTTTCGGATTTGGAAACTAACTTTACATAAGAAAATATGGGATTTTCTTGGATAACCACGTTTTCAGAAAACTAAGGGAACTCGTACATTTTCAGAAAACAAAACCGCTTATGAACTCACCAAATTTATGCTGATTTTCAAACCCCTTGTATTCTCAGATTCACATTAGACAGGTATCCGACGATCTCTTTTGGTGAAGAAGAAGTGCGTAGAAGACTCGTTTCGTGTTGTTTATATATGATATGTATCACTTGTATAACTTATGCTTTTGAAACGAATGTAAAACTTTCATATATGTAATGTAATGGTTGATTTACTTTACTTACTATGTACATTGGATTTGATACTCAACGTGGAGTCAACCCCGGAAATGTTTCCGCCTTCGGTTTTCGGGGTGTGACAGATTGGTATCAGAGCCCTTCTTTATAGTGAATGAAGTATACCAAACCTTACATGGTATAAAACTATAAACATTAAGGGGCCTAAGTGCTCTGAACTAAAAGTATCCTTCAAAATATAAGTATTTTCGAAAGTATATAAGTATACCGACCCGTCGAGATTCGTAACTACAAGTAGAACAAAACATAAGTAAATGGGTGTTGTACGCTGCGGTTAAACCTGTGCAGTTATGTAGTCGTGTCTAGGATCAATATAGCCTGGCCAACTATATTCATTCAAGACACGACCAACATGTGCTTGGGAGTGACTGTGGTATGCGGCATGCCTAAAACTTACCCTAATACCACAAACATCGAGCTAGTGTCGAGCCAATCCTTGGTAGAAATCCTCGTTCATACATTGTTCTTTGATCATCCTCTTAGCGATAATTTTCTTGTCTTGATAACTCTATCATGCTTTATCGCTTATTCAGCATATATCTGTCATATCTCTTGATCCAATTTAGAGGACTTATCATCCTCTCCTCCTTAATCTTATTAGATCAAGATGCCTCCAAGAAAGAGACCCAACTCCAAGACCAACAACCCTCCGCCACCACCGCCTCCCCAAATTGATCCAGTAGTATTCCAGGCAGCTGTTACAGTCGCGGTAGTAGCTGCCATGTCTCAACGGAACTCCGATGGTTCCGGTGGTTCGGGAGGTGATACCCAAACCCAAAACCAAGAAAGCCATCAGGGACAACGAAAAGAGGGTTCCTATAAAGACTTCATGAACGCGAAACCCACGTCCTTTGATGGCACTGGAGGTGTCATTTCCCTCACCCGATGGTTCGAGAAGATCGAATCCATCTTTGAAATTTGCGCCTGTTCAGATTCAGACAAGGTGAAGTTTGCCGCCTGCACCTTTATCGAAAAATCCTTGACTTGGTGGAATGGCCGAGTCAAATCCCTAACCTTACATGTAGCCAATTCCATGGGTTGGGAAGCCATGAAAGAACTTCTGCTGGCTGAGTACTGCCATCGGGGCGAAATGCAGAAGTTAGAACATGAACTTTGGAACCTGAAGATGAAAGGTTCCGACATCACTGCTTATACTTCCAGGTTCGACGACTTGGCACTACTCTGCCCAGGAATGGTTACCCCGGAGAGTAAGAAGATAGAAAGATTCATCTGGGGGCTGACCCAGCCAACGAAAGGAAACGTCTTAGCCGCGAGGCCGAATACATACGACAGCGCCAAACGCTTAGCACAGATCCTAATTGATCATGGCGAAGACCTTGAGGAGGCAGCTACCACTCTTGAGCCGACAGTAAGGAGTGGTGAGAAAAGAAAACTTGGGAAGAAAGAGAAAATTCAGGCATCGTACGAGTCTTCGAAGAGACATCAAACGGTGGCAGTTCACGCTGTCACTTCCCCTGCAACTGTTTCTGTTGATGGATCCTCAACCCAAAAACCTGCTAATAGGTATGCTGGAACCCTTCCTAGTTGTGGCAAGTGCAACTATCATCATCTTCCTTCCGGTCCATGTATCGAGGTAATTTGCAACAAATGTGGCATAAAGGGTCACATGGCGAAAAACTGTAAGACACCAACCCAATCAACGAGTCAAACTTCCGGAGCAGGCATTGGTCGGGCCTGCTATGGTTGTGGAAAAGTTTGACATCTTAAGCGAAACTGTCCCAAGGCTGTAACACCTGGCAACACCGGAAGAGTTCTAGCAATAGGACAAGAGGAGACAACCACTGATCCCACCGTTGCCACAGGTATATTTCCCCTTGTTAAATTTATATGCATGTGATTCTTTTCGATTCTAGCACCGAAAGAAATTCGTTAACCATCCATTTGAACATCTTCTAACCCCGTCGTTTGCGAGTAACCGAATATGTATATCTTCGAGATGGCTATCACGTGAGAACGAGAACGCTTGTCTCGTATCCGTAGATTGTATTCTCAATCCGAGGGATATTCTTTTCCATTCGATCTATTGGCAAACTTTTCATGAAATGCTTTGATGTCATCTTTAGCATGTAATGACCGAGCCTCATTCATGTTGTCATTCCTGGATTCGAGAAAGCCATTCGTTCCAAACTTCCTCCGACTCGACCTTCATGATCTTCGTACATCAAAGCTTAAAACGTTTTCCCGTGTATCCCTCGCCCGAGTAATCATCGAGAAATGAGAAGTCTACGATTCTTTCCCCAATACTGTTTCCAAAGAATTCTTGAAAATTCTTTCCGAACGCACAGTCCAGTCTCGCATCGACCTAATCCCAGGAATTTCCTTATAGCCAAACTTCAGTGAGCACGATGTGTGCAAGTCAGCAATCAGGGCTTGATGCGATCACTACGAGGTAGTAGTGGCGCCCTTCGGTCAAACCATTTTCTTGGTCATGTAGATAAGCAAAGCAGTCATACTCGTAAACCCTTACAAAAAGCATAGGCAATAAATAATTAGTCGGCACCGGGAACACCCATCGAAACCTGTCGATTCTTGGGTTCCGCCGGCTATAATCGTAGACTCATGTAGAAGTTTCCCTTAGAACCATCGGACCCTTAGTTACTCTGCCATGTGAAAATGTACCCACTTGTTGGAGGTTTTACCCTGGAAAGATATAGTACGCCTTGGGAAGTATGGAAAAACTTAAATTGTGGAACCTTAGACTCTTCGAGATCCTCGTTAGATATCGATTCCATAGCCCTCTCCGAGCTATCTTCATGAAACTCAACAGCGAGCATCCGATATTCCCATTTTGTGGAGTTTTAGGGCTTTTCTAATCCATTCTGGTCACGAACCATGATTGCGAGCATGGTTTGAGGTTGGTGTTTTGGATCTAGGTCCTTAGGGAGGTTAGCTTTTGCACTCAAAGAAGACCCCATGCATTATGAGAGCTTGTTTTAGGACATTTTAAGCTCGAAGTCCCATGCAAGCACATAAAGGTTGTAACTTTACGTGCTAGATCGATTGTAGAAGCATAGATCTACCTTTTGATCAAGGGTTGTACATCGGAAATCGAAGATTCAGTGAGTGAATGTGACCAACTCGACGAGTCCGTTCTTGGACTCGGCGAGTCCAAGGTTTCGTCCTGTATCAGTGGAGGGTCTTAAGGACCCAGTTGAGTTTGGAAAGGTTTCAGGAAGGTCCCGGGGAGTGACCCAACGTTTTGGATTAAGCCATTGTTCTGGAAGTTCATGGGACTCGGCGAGTGCATGAACGGACTCGAGGAGTCCAAGGCAATCTTCTTAGAACTCGACGAGTTGTTCATCGACTCGGCGAGTTGAGGACAGAACTTGTTCATCAGATGAAGGTGGAATCAACGAGCTGTTCATCTACTCGGCGAGTCGGATGAGTTTTCATGTGTCATTCATATGAGAGAAGAACTCGTCGAGTTGACAGCTCAACTCGACGAGTAGAAGCGGGTTTAAGGACAATTGGAGGGATAGGGACTCGGCGAGTTGGCAAGCCAACTCGGCGAGTCCAGTCAACTGGAAATTGACTTTGTCTTTGACTTGACTTGATCAGGGGTAAAATTGTCATTTTACCCGAAGAGTAGATATCAGACTCTGATGGTGTGTTTTGTGGGATTTATAGCCGGAGGATTTCCGGAGCAGCAGCAGCAGCATACAGACTGTTCCCGCGCAGATCAACAGCAGCAGCAGATAGATTGTTCCCGCACAGATCAACAGCTATGAGGTGAGTTACCTTCCAGTAGCGGTGGGTCTACGGCCACAATGTCGTCCCACCAGTAGGGATCGTATGTTAGATGTTTGTCTTTGTGATATTCATCTGTGTTGCTACTACCTGATATGTTATATGCTAGCGTGATATGATATGTGTTAGTGATAGAGTTTGGTTGTTAGGGCCGAAAGGGTAGGTTAGGCACCCAAGATATGCCTAACAATATGTTATGAGATGTTTAGCTGCTAGCATGATATGGTATATGAGATAGAGGTAGTAGAATGGGAAAGGTCCTCGAGATTCGGTCGTTAGGACCGAAGGGTAGGTGGGACACCCTAGATATGTCTGACGATAGATTATGCTATGATATGTGTGATAGTAGTAGTAGGGGGTGAAATAGTCCCAGAGGTTCGGTTGTTAGGACCGAAGGGTAGTCAGCACCCCATAATAGCTCGACATGGGTAGGTCAGCGCCCCAGAATGGCTTGACACGGGTAGGTCGGCACCCTAGAATGACCGTACCAGGTAGGTCGGGCAGCCCAGAAATGCCTGGTAGTATGTATGTGATATGATTGTATGGTATGTGGTATGATGGGGGAACTCACTAAGCTTTGTGCTTACAGTTTACAGTTTTGTTTTCAGGTACCTCTTCAGCGAAGGGGAGAGAGTTGGCGCTATAGCCACATATCACACACACACACATTGGTTTTTCCGTATCATGAGATGTTCTGGGATTGTACTCTGACATTATGATTATTTTCATGCTTTCCTTTTCAGACACGAGATATGTTTTATGAATTGATATGTTCGGATGATGTTTTACTACTAAAGTTTTGTTAACCACTTAATTTAAAATGAAATTTTTGGGCGTGAAAATTTGGGTCGTTTACATAAAACATAAAAAAAATCCTACAACTATCCACTCGTCATCATCGCTCTCCTCGTTTCCTCCAGTTTCATTTCGTTGTGGCAACGAATGAAACCAATCTTCAAGTGTAGCACTACATGCTAGATTTTTTAACATTTTTTGAAGCATTTCCAATTACAAATAAAGCATTTCCATAATAAATGGATAAAAATATCTAACAAATATATCATAATAAGACTTACCATCCTGTTCGTTGTGAACACGACCAAAGCCTCCGGGAGGTGGTGAATCCCCGACTCCATCACCTCCATGTCCTAAGCTCATAACATCCGCCATCACGTAGAAGAGTACCGCCCAACTAAACCCCATATATAGCCTGCAAAATTACAATATGAATAGAATTTACACATATTACATATACAAAAATAATACAGTTTCCATTATAACATTGTAGTTTCTAAATTTCATACAAATACATACACAATATAACATCATACTTTTTTTTTCCATTATTGCTTCCTACTTTTTTGTTCAATTTTTTCCATGCACAAATTCATTATACCAAAATATACTTCTAAATACAAAATCATACAAATTCATCTAAATACATTTACATGCACAAATTAAAATTACTACAAAACCTATAACTTATCAATTAAGAACTTTATCACTTCATCTTATATATATCAAACTATTAAACTTAAATATCACCTAATCATACATATATACAATGGATTCAATTCCTTTTTTTCATTTCATTTTAGACATACAATACAACTTTCATATTCCAATTTCATACAATTAAACAATATATCCAATTTCATACAATACATCCAATTCAAATTCCAATTTCAAATAATTAAGCAATACATCTAATTTCATACAATCCTACCATTTTAGACATCCAATACCAATTTCATAGAAAATATACATCTAAATACAAAATCACACAAACCATGTGTAATTCCATTTTCATACCAATACACCGCAATGAGCATAAACACAAATCAATTATACAATAGGCTGCATAAAATATGATAAAACATACATAATCACTCAAAAATCATCAATTTACAGCCAAACAAGAGGCTTGGTTGACACTAAAAATCACTAACCAAAAAAATCTTAGAAAACATAGAAATCAATGATACAATCAGGTTTGAATGGTAAAACTAACATCAAAACACAAGAAGGACATAAATTAGGGAACGAAATTCGAACTTAGATTGCTCAATTTCACTGAAATGTTGTTGTGGTCGGAATTGCCCTCAATAAACTAGATGGCCGCCGATAATGAGGGTGGGTCGACGGTAAAGAAGGCCGGTTGCCGGTAAAGTGGCTCCCGGTGGTCGGAATCGTAGTGGGTGCAGATGGTGAAGGCGTAGTCGGAGTTTTGACAGATACAACGATAGAAGGAAAGAAGGGTCGACTGCGGGGGTTATTTGACACAACTCAATAGCGGCGACGGGCAATAGCGGCGACATGAAGGTTTTAACGGCGACCTAGGGGTTTTAGCGGCGACACCCCTGGAGGGAAAAGAAAGCGCGTGTTTTAGGAGTTTACAACCGTAGGATTGAATAATGATCGAACGGACATGGATTATTTCACGCGGATCGACACGGTGTCAGCAATAGCAGCGACAGCTTTAGCGGCGACGCCAAACAATAGCGGCGACATGTAACGCGTCAATTATATGTCGCTGTTGTTGGTAGACGTCGCCGCTGTTATTGCTAAAATTTCTTGTAGTGCTAGTTTATGGCGGTTGTGTATTTTACGACTAGTCAAGTAAAAAACTCTATCTAACTAGTTCGTATGTGAAGTAATAAGCCGATCACTCCGATTAACTAAATCTTGATACTTCCGTTTGTTTGTTTTTTTTTTTTTTTTTTTTGCAACTTTATCTTGTCTTATTATATGTTTATCGATTGTTGATCCTAACATATTACTTGCATCAATTCACATATTGTCATATAATTTTGACAATAAAGTATCCAATTAATACACATTGTCGAGTTGATACAACTTGCAAAGAAGAAAACTAACAACTAATACCTAATTTATGGGTATCGTAAATGAACCCACATGTGTAGGGATATAGTGTGTATGTGTTGACCTTCAAACACATGTCCTTTTATATGGATGTTTATTTAGTAACACCCATAATTTATTGTCGTAGATGTCTACTAAATCAAATTAATATATTCAAATGATCGATTATAAAGAAAAATTAGAAAGTAAAAGTTGTAGTTTCAGTGAATTGTATATAGTTAATCAATGCGTTATCTAATGCAATATTCCCTCCTTCGAATTGTGTTTACCTAAATGGTTAAAAGAATATATATTATCGTGCTAGATACGGTAAAAATGCGCATACATAAATATGATCTTAAGTTGAATTCTAACATCTTTTATTAAAATATCAACAACTTATAAACGTGTTAATGGAAAAACGTAATTGCATTTACCCTTGAGTGTCATCTCCATTAAAAAAAAAAAGGTAAAATTTTTAATTTTATTTTTATTTTTTTGACTTTTGCCAAAAAAAGTTTATCAATCTTTATATTTGGTCAACTGGTTGACTTTTTCCTATAGTAGTGCAACACACGATTACTAGTTCATTGACACTGGCCCACTGAGAAGAAAAACCAACAACACAGCTTAAAAAAAATTAAGGGACAGGTGGATATTTTATTTAATGTTGGGCTTAAAGTTGGCCTGCAATAGGGTCCCTGTGTAGAACAATTTACCCCATCCATCTTACGAAAGCTATCGAATCTTTAAAAAATGGTGAGGGTTGTGCTATTGACTTTACTCTTCTTGATTACGTTAGATTCTTGCCATGGTAAATGCTCAAATGTAAGCTCCAGTTTCAACACAAATTTTAGAACCCTTTTGGATTTGCTTACCAAAAACGCACCTCTTCGTAACGGATTCTACGAAACAAGCGTCGGGAATAAGTCAGATCAAGTTTACGGCGTTGTTCAATGTAAAGCTAACATATCCTCCTCCAACTGTGCCAACTGTTTGAAATCGAATACTGAATCATTTGACGGGTGCCCAGAAGGCAGAAGCATGGCTACTATATCCACTTTCTGCACTTTGAAGTTTTCCGATGAGAATTTCTTTGGAGTTTGGGATAACTTCTCATCGGCCTCATTTGGCCACAACGGGTTGGATAATCCATCGGTGTTCTCAAAAGGGTATCTGATGATGCAAGATTTAGCTAGCACAGTTCCTGATCAACCATTGATGTATCAAGCAACAGATGTTAATCTTGGAGAGGAGGGGAAACGATATGGTTTGGCTCAGTGTAGTAGAGATTTGAGCAAGTTGAATTGTCAAAACTGCTTGGAGGATCGATTGGAGAACTATAGATCTTATGTTGAGAATAGAACTGGGTGGGAGATTCTTGGGATCAGTTGTAGTATGTGGTATTCTAATGTTTCAGATGCTTATTCTCCAGGAGTGACTGCTCTCACGCCATCTGAGAGTCACGTTCCATCCGCAATACCTACTGTTACTTCTCCATCTGGAATACCTACTGTTACTTCAGGTAAGTTACTTCTTTTTTGTTATTTGTTTCATAATACAGCTATAGGAAAGCTACACGATCATCTGTGGTAGAGGTGCTTTAAATCCTCGGATGTTTCTTTAATGATCAGGAGGTCATAAAAGCCATGGACGAAGTGGAATTTGGGGCAGCATCGGCATCGGCACTAGCATTTTCATAGCCTTGTTAGCTATTCAAGTTTTCGAGATGCTATCATGAATCATGCAGTATCGGTTCATACATGGATGTTATAGTTACTTATGCCATATCAACAAGTGCCATGTCAAATAATATCCACATCAACTAACCGGCTATAATAATGTTTCCTATGACGAATATTAGAAATTTTATTTCAGTTGTATAAAACAGAAAATTTACTTGATCTTGGAGTGTGAAATGATAACTGTGTAGTCAGAAAGAATCACTGCATAAATGATAACTGCTTGGAGCATATTCAACCATCACCAAATCCATCACCTTCCATCCCATCACCATTTATTATATTATTTTGGTGTAAGGAAATGGTATAAGATCAAATTTGATGGTGTTGTACTCTTTTACACAAAAATGGAGTTTAACCCATTTTAGTCACTCTCATATTTATTCATTTCTACATTCTTAAATATGACTATGTATGTTTTATATGTAACAATTTTTAATTAATATATGAGGTTTTACATTAAATTGATATTAATAATTATAAATATAAAACTTAATCTTACATTTCCACCTCTATCTTTCACATATGTACCCAAGTGGTCCCTCACCTTTTAAGACTTAATAAGTTTTTAATACTAAATCTTAGCAATCCCATTTTTGAGTTCTTACGCGATCCTGATATATATATATATATATATATATATTGTAACGTCCCAAATTCAAGCCCAAAAATTTCATTTTTGATTAATTAATTCATAAAACATTTATTAGAAAATATTGTATAAATTCGTCATCTCAAAGCCAAGTATCATATTTGAAACCCATAACCATGAACAAATGTCATATCAGAGTACAATCACAGGAAACACCGTGTGGAAAATCATATGTGTGTGATGCCATGCTACGCCGTCGGCTCCTTCCCCTTAAATGAAGAGGTATCTGAAACCAAAACTGAAACCGTAAGCACAAAGCTTAGTGAGTTCCCCCATCATACCACATACCATATAATACCATCGGTATCTTTCAACCGGTAATCGGGGACTATTCAATCCCTTACCACTAGCATACAAAATCAAGATCTAAGCACACAACCATACATATCCAGGTACTGACCTACCCCTTGGTCCATACGACCACTATTTGTGACAACCCGAAATTTTCATTCGGTCACACCCTAAAAGTCAATCACTCCATATTATAAGTCAAGTTCACTTTTACTTGTTTTTAGGAAATTTAAGTTCGTTTGATTATTTTAATAATTAATCCTTAAAAGAACGGGTGAACGGATGGGCCGTCTCGGGTCTTGAAATTTCTAAACCGCGAATACCACGTAGCTTAGAAGTTCACGGCCAAAATTTTATGTTTGGGCTGTAAACACCCTCAAAAACCGTAAACTCATTCCTTAAGCATGAGTTTACTCCCCAAAGTAAATCACTTTTCATTTTTACCCAAAAGAGTAAACTCCAAAAACTCTCTCAAGTATCATCCAAGTTTTTCATCTATCCATTTATGTGTTTTTACTAGATTTCCAAAACACCAAGAACACACACTAGTGTTCTTGGACTTTAAGTTCATTTCAAGCTTCCACAAAGTAAGTACTTTTATCCTAGAGTCATTTAAATCTTGTTATACATATTTATACCAAGGAAAAGTCCCAAGAACACCAAGAACAAGGTGTTCACAGTTTTAGGAGGCTCCCAAAACCGTAAACACCAAGTATAGTGCATAGGGTGCTTTAGGATGTCTAGATGCTTCACAATGCCTTAGGGAGTTGTCTAGATCCATCCTTGATGTGTATATCATATAAAAGAACAAGAAAACAATCATTGTTATGTGTTTACGGTTTAGGGATCTCCCAAAACCGTAAACACCCCAAAAGGTGTTTAAATGTCCCATATTTACTCCTAATGCCTAGAATCTAACCTAAGCTATTACCTTGAAGTGTTTAGGACTTGAAAAAACCAAAATACCTTAGTCCATAAGAGTTTACGGTAGTAAACTCCTGGAGAAGTGGTCCTTAGACCGTAAACTCAATTTAGGAGTGTTTTGATGCCACACAACACTTCCTACTGCTTAAACATGAAGTAGAATGCTTGGAATAGGTTAGAGGACTTCAAAACAACAAATGGTCACAAGGTTAGGAGCTTACGGCCGTAAACTAAATAGTTTATGACCGTAAACTCAATGGGTGTTGGTCTTTAGGGAGTAAACTCATTTTAGGGGTTCCCTTGAACCGTAAAACCCAATAGCCTTGCCCTACAACACTTAGATGCAACCCATGAGACTTATAACACTTGTATAAGTGTTTAGCATGTCCTAGGGTGTCTTGAGTTGTTTATTAGTTGTTTAAAGACTAATTAGATATATATATATATATATATATATATATATATATATATATATATATATATATGTGATATTATATGTTAACTAGGACCATAGAGTGTGTTCAAGACTTCACTTGACACCTAGCAGTCCTACCTCTTCAGTTCATCCGTACTACTCACAACTGGTGAGTTCATACCCCTTAATCAATGTTTTAAATGTTTTTAAATACTTTATTGGGGGGGGGGGGGGGTTGATACAAGTAGAATCATGCTAGTTATTATATCAATCACATGTGATTAATAAGCAGAATTCAAATAATTTACTACTCATTAGCCGTTTTACCAAACAGTTTCCTTCAAATGTTTTTCATAAACATTTTATATGTTTAAAACTCCTTATTAAACTATTCATTTTACTCTGTATGTTTCATTTCAAACTCATTTATAATTGTGTTTCAAACAAATGTTTCTTTATACTTAAACTGTTTATCAAACCATTGCTTTCAACCCGTTTTATAGATTGACATCAAGTCGATCTTTTCTTAGATAGAAATCATGATCAAAAGGTTTTACAAAACTTATATTATGCTTTTATATGGTCAATTGCATGCTTATATATGTATAGTTATATAAGAAATGTTTAAAGGACTTAGGAAGGCTATCCACCCTATTTCCTTTTCGCGCTTGAGATGTGGTCTGGTGGGATATCAGCTACCCGTACGAAGGTCGTTTAAATATTACTTATATATCATGTGTATATATATAGTCATAAAGGTTCTTCCAGTTCATTCGGTACCCTTAGGTAGCCAGGGTATACTTCCATGTTCATATGTACCAGTTACATTACTAGTAAGCTACCATATGGGTAGTTTAGGAAGATACTACAACTATTACTAGAACACGATATCATACAATGAGTCAGTTCATTCATGATTCAATACTTGCTAGATAGAGAGAGAACGCACGTTACAACTAGCACACGCAGAACATTACAGTACATTACTATACTATTACATAGATATGTTTACATGAGTACATTTAGATGAGTACATTTACATGATTACATTTACATGAGTAGATTTACACGGTTACATTTACATGAGTACGTTTACATAGATAACATATGATGAGTTATTATTACATTTTATATGTGTAGATTATGTTATATAATCTTCATTCTTATCTTTACCTTGTGATACAATCACATAATCGACGAGATAGATTGGATTTAATATCCTAGTACCAAAGGATACGTTGCGGGATTAACCATTCCTAAAATCTCTGTTAGCTACGGAGGTAAAAGCACATCAACGGATGTCAACGGTTGATACCATTATATGTATACTTTAAGGGACTAACTATTCCTATACCCAACTTTTAGCAACAGAGGTAAATGTACATCTATAGATGTCTTCAGTTAACACTGTTAGTTACCCTAGTACCAAAGGGTAATACTTAGGTAATTTATATTATCACCTTTATCTTGTGACTCATTCACATAATCGATGAGGTAAATTATATTTGAGTATCCTAGTACCAAAGGATACAATTTCTTATAATAATAATAGTAGCACAGTCGGGTCTTGGTAGAAGGCTACATTCAGAGCAGTTAGGTCTTGGTAGAAGGCTACATTCAGAGTAGTTAGGTCTTGGTAGAAGACTCCCTTTTATAATAGTAGGAATCATAGGGATTTCTAGGGTTTTTCAAACATTTGTACTTGTTTTACAACCATTTTCATGTCTTTCTTTACAAGTTTTACAAATTAATACACATTAATACTTATGATCTCACTAGCTTTAAAGCTGACACTCTCTTTCAAAATAACTTGTATCCTCAGGTCAACGATAGACAGGTACCGATGCAAGGTTTAGAGAAGATGGGGCTTGTTCAAGACTCATCTTTCATTTTGATTTTACTTTAGTGTCTATTATAATTTCACAGAACACTTGCATTAAAATTATATTATTAATGCAATGGATGGTGTTGTTGCTTGTTTACTACTTTTCATTGTTGTGATACTGTACATGACGTCCTCCGCCCCAGAACGTTTCCGCTGTTCATGGTTTTGGGGTGTGACAGATTGGTATCAGAGTATATCAACCCATCAAAGATATACTAACTATAAATACATAGGGATAAAAAATACTCTGACCAAGAGTTTATACTTTAATTAGTAAAATATTTAATTTAGTATACGTGGCTGCATTCATACTAAAATTAGTGTCACTAGGATAGTACAAAAGAATTACGATTGTTGGGCAACACAGGTGGACTTAGTGACATATAGTCAAAAATGGGAAGATATAGCCTGGTCAACTATATTATCCGAGTGTTGACTAGCATGTGCCTAAATGTATTTACGTGGTTGCAACAAGTCTAAAATCCTACCAACAATACCACAATGAGAGCAGTAGAACATAACATTAAACTTAAAATACTATAGGAGTATTTGGTGTTACTATAAGTACTTTATACTTGAGAACTAAAACGGGATCTTCATTACTAAGTTGATAGTTGCTAAGTGGATACACTAAGGCTATATGTAATTAGGATGTTATAGACTTAGAATCTGTGAAAATTTTACTTTACCCCTATTCTGTATGAATTTGGAGTTAAGGTCACTTATTCGAAGGCCTATCATGTTTCGATTACCTATAACTGGTATGCACTTCACAAATAGCGATGTAACTAATGACGATTTTCTAAATAATTATCTAGATAGTTCGTCTAATAATTATTTTCTTACCCCAATTCTCACGTAGATAACATGGATGGACTCCATCCCCACGGCAACCAGTATCTTCAAAACTAAGTCATTGCTGGTTGGTTTGGAGAAGAACCAGAGAATGATCATCCTATCCCTTTGAATGATCACCATGATGAAGACCTTTCGGGCGGTGCTAACTCCAAACCCGAGGTTGAGAACCTACCCCAAGCAGCTCCCGTTCTAATTCCTAACCCTCATCCGGCTTTTCATGGCCCGTGTAACGGCCCAGATCTCCAAGTATCTTTTTATGCTTATATTTTTGGAGTTTTGTGAGGGGAATCGGCGAGTTGGAGCTCAAACTCGCCGAGTAGGATCGCGGTTCAGGACGCGGGTTCGCGCCCGGACTCAACGAGTCCAAGGAATGGACTCGGCGAGTCCTCGTTGTTTAATGAAACCATAAATTCCCGGTCCTAAGCCCTATTTAAATGACCTTATGACCCTTCATTGCGGCTACCTTTATCTTGAGAGCACCAAAACAGCTGAGGGATTCGTGTGAGTGAGAAAGAGGCCATTGTTCACCAAATTTGTGCGTTTTTGCAAGAAAGGAAGAGGAAAGGCAAGCTAGAAGAGTTGGGGAGCTTGGATCTTCTTTCATTTCATCAGAGGAGGCTTCTTGAGGTATCTTTCAGAGCTTATTTTCCGTATTTTGTTGATATGGTCAAATCTAGGGTTTCTTCATGCCTTATTTGCTTTGTATTGGAAGTATGAGAGGTCCCATGGGGATATGGTGCCTAGATCTGGACCTTAGTAGGTCCAGAGAGTCCCTAATGTCATGCTTTATGTCCTCCCTTTTGGGTTGGAGGCTAGGGTTGCCATTCTAGAAGTCATTTCTCCAAAAAGAGCCTTGTAAGTGTTGTATGGTAACCAAGATATGAACTTTACATGATGAATAAGCTTAGGAGGGCCAGATCTATGGGTGGATGGTGCGGATCTGACCTCAGAAGCTAGTTTGGGTTGATGCATGGCATGGACTCGCCGAGTCTGAAGAACAGACTCGGCGAGTAGCATGAAGATTGTCCTTAACCACTCAGCGAGTGGTCTTGCCGAGTTAAGGGTCAACTCAGTGAGTCACGGAGAGTTAGAGAGGGTTGACAGTTGGACTGAGTCGAGCTGGGACTCGCCGAGTTGTTCTTGAGACTCGGCGAGTTGAGTCGTGGTGGCCCCGCGATTCATGCCAGGTGGAACCCGTCGAGTCAGGGGAATACTCGACGTGTCAAAAGAGAATCCTAGAGAGTTGGTGAATACGTATAGACTCATCGAGTCGCCCTAGTGCACTCGCCGAGTCCGGTCAAAGTTGACCGTTGACCGTTGAACAGAGTTGACTTGATAAGGGTAGTCAACCTTAGTGGTAAAAGTGTTAATTAGAGATGTATGATGTTACAGGGGGATTATAGCTCGAAGGATCGAGCACAAGTGATTTCCAGAATTCGCGAGCTATCGAGATACACGAGGTGAGTCTTCTCACTATACTTTACCTTGATTAGGTAATCAGAGTTATGTGTCAGAGTATGTGTATGTTATGTGTATGCTATGTGTTGTACTGCATGATGTCTATGTCATTTATGCTGTGCATGTTTATAGAGTTGGAACCGGAAGGTTCCCAGAGTTAGAACCTGAGGGTTCACAGAGCTTGGGTGCACGGACCCATAGAGTATAGCCTTGAGTGGCTAATATATGTTTATGTGGTATTTTGGGGAACTCACTAAGCTTTGTGCTTACAGTGTTAGTGTTGTTGTTTCAGGTACTAGCGATGACCGTGGGAAGGTGCCGGCTTGATCTGTACACACACATGGAATTTTGATATACTTATGATCTTGGGATTTTGTATGATGTGAACTGAGATTTAAACTTAATGTTTTTATGAAAATTAAATGAGAAATGTTTTTATAATTTGCGAAAAATTATTTTGTAATTCACGGTGTTACAAGTTGGTATCAGAGCCTTGGTTTGAGAGATTCGAGTACACCTTCGGGCGTATTTGAACTCAAACTGAGGATTTGAAAAGTATTTTCAAAAAGAGTAAAAGATTTTGAAAAGAAACGCAGAGCAGAGTTGTGTCTACGATCAGTCCGCGCCCGAACGGTGATTTCCCAAAATACCCATATGTTATGTGATATTGATACTGATATGATGTATCTGCATGCTAGAGTAGACTAGGTATTCCTATTAGGAGTAGAGTGGCCTGATTTGTGATGCCTTAGCCTAGGAAGAGGTGAGCTGCTATGAGATGCTTGAGAGTGAGTAGGTAGCAGCGAGGAGCTTGTGAGAGATCTATTAGAGAGTGATCTACGCATGATAGAGTACTTTGAATTTGGGATCCGAATAGGAGGATTTGTAAGTATTCTGATACGGTGTGGACAGTAGTATTGGGCCTGTACTACTAAAAGCATCGGAGCGGTGTACAGCCCAAGTAAGAATCTTTAGAATACCAAGGATCAAGGAGGAATGAATTGTCGAGTGTGAGTATGCTCGAAGGGGTTCTAATTTTTCGTATGTTGTATTTCAGAGGTAGATCATGGTGAGGACACGTTTGATGCCTGAGAGCAGTGATACCAGTGATGAGGAGATCCGCCGGATCATCCACGAGGTGGTGGCTGCGGCCATCAGGGCAGAGATACCGGAGATGTTTGGGTCTATAAAGACCACACATTATACGCCTACTGAGCTTGCGGCAGTGACCTGGGAGAGGTTCACTGTCATGTTCCGAGATGAGTACGTTCCCCAGGTGGAGAGGGAGCATTTGGCACAGGAGTTTCTGACCCTCAAGCAGGGTACTGAGTCAGTTACAGTGATTACCAGGATGTTCCATGAGAGGGCGATGTTTTGCCCTGAGCACGTGTCCACTGAGCAGGCACGTATGAGCCGTTATTTGAGCATTTTGAGGCGGGATATTCGGGAGTTTGCGGCGAACTCCTCGTACCGGACATTTGCTGAGCTTCAGGGAAATGCCTGGAAGAGGGAGATTGACCTAGAGACTCAGGCCAGGGAGGAGGCGCACTCTCAGGGGAGGGATCGGCGACCGGCACAGTCTCAGCCGGCAGCCAAGCGAGCCAAGCCCGCTGATCCCAAACCAGGGAGCTAGAAGGGCCGCACTTGTGGGAAGTGTGGCAAGGGTCACGATGGAGTCTGCAGAGCGGGATCTTGCTACAAATGTTGCAAGGAGGGGCATATGGCTAAGGATTGCCCCAAGGGGTTTGCAGTCTGCTTCCACTGCAATCAGACCGGACACCGGAAGGCAGAGTGTCCGCAGTTGCGAGGGTCATCTCAGGGAGCACCTCAGTGATCTGCCCCTGCCACCATCAGAGCTACAGAGAGTCGGCCGGTGAAGGCCGAGGCGCCGAGGGCACGAGGGAGAGCTTTTCAGCTGACCGCGGAAGAGGTCCGCGCAGCGCCCGATGTCGTGGCTGGTATGTATTCTTTCATGTATTTATTTTGATGATGAGATATTATGCTTATGTTATGTTATGCATAGGTACTTTTCTTGTGAATTCTGTACCTGCCTTGGTGTTATTTGACTCGGGTGCGAGTCGGTCTTTTGTATCTTTGGCTTTTAGTTAGCATATCAGTGTTAGTCGTGAGGCGTTGAGTCGGCCTCTGAGAGTTTGCATAGCTGATGAGAGGGTGATATATGCCACGGAGGTTCTCCGAGGGTGCATAGTTGAGATTTTCGATGTTGAGCTCCCGATTGATCTAGTTCCTATTGCTATGGGTGATGTCTGTGTCATTGTGGGCATGGATTGGTTGAGCAGATTCAGTGCGGTTATTGATTGTGAGCGGCAGCTGGTGACCATACGAGACCCTAGTGGGGGAGTTCTTTCGGTATACGGCGAGGGTACACGTTCAGGATCAGCGTTTTGTTCGGCCGCTAGAGCGATGCAGTGTCTACAGCAGGGCTGTAAGGGTTTTGTGGCATATGTGATGGATACGCGGGTGGATTCCGAGAGGCCGAGTTCAGCTGAGGAGGTTCCGGTGGTGCGTGAGTTCCCGTATGTGTTTCCCGAGGAGTTGCCGGGTGTGCCTCCTGTAAGGCAAGTGAAGTTCGGTATCGATTTGGTTCCGGGGGCCGCGCCTATCGCCAAGGTGCCTTATCGTCTTGCACCTCCAGAGATGCAAGAGTTATCCTCGCAGCTTCAGGAGCTGCTGGGGAAGGGGTTTATTCGGCCGAGCAACTCGCCGTGGGGAGCACCTATCCTGTTCGTCAAAAAGAAGGATGGTTCACACCGGATGTGTATTGATTACCGAGAGTTGAACAAGCTGACGGTCAAGAACCGTTACCCGTTGCCGAGGATCAACGATTTGTTCGATCAGCTGCACGGAGCATCTTGGTTCTCCAAGATCGATTTGAGGTCTGGATATCATCAGGTGAGGGTGCGGGATGAGGACGTCCAGAAGACAGCGTTTAGGACGCGATATGGGCATTACGAGTTTGTGGTGATGCCTTTCGGGCTCACCAATGCTCCGACAGTGTTTATGGATCTCATGAACCGAGTATGTAGACCGATGCTGGATCGGTCGGTGATTGTATTTATCGATGATATTCTGGTATATTCGAGATCTAGAGAGCAGCATGAGGAGCATTAGAGAGGGGTTCTCGGGGTTCTGAGATCGGAGAGGCTTTATGCCAAATTCTCCAAGTGTGATTTCTGGTTGCGGGAGGTCCAGTTCTTAGGACATCTCGTTAATCAGGAAGGGATATTGGTCGATCTGGCTAAGGTTGAGGCGGTGATGAGTTGGGAGGTGCCGAAGTCACCCTCCGAGATCAGGAGTTTCCTAGGGCTGACAGGGTATTATCGGAGGTTTATTAAGGATTTCTCCAAGATCGCAGTACCACTCACCAGATTGACTCGGAAGGGTGTTGCTTTTTCATGGGGCCCCGAGCAGCAGGCCTCCTTTGAGACACTTCGCCAGAGGTTGTGCGAAGCCCCGGTGTTAGCTCTCCCGGAAGGGATGGAGGACTTTGTGGTATTCTGTGATGCATCGATTTTGGGATTGGGAGCGGTGCTGATGCAGAGGGGGCATGTGATAGCGTATGCATCGAGGCAGCTGAAGCCTCATGAGACGAGATATCCCACCCATGATCTAGAGTTAGGGGCAGTGGTGTTCGCCCTCAAGATCTGGCGTCACTACTTGTATGGGGTTCGGTGTACGATATACACGGACCATAAGAGTTTGAAGTATTTGATGGATCAGCCCAACCTAAATATGTGTCAGAGAAGGTGGTTGGATGTGGTCAAGGATTATGATTGTGAGATCCTATACCACCAAGGAAAGGATAATGTGGTAGCCGATGCGTTGAGCCGCAGGGCGGAGAGCACTCCACTGCGGGATGTATGTTTGGGATTTACCGTGATGACTCCGGTATTGGACGTCATTCGCGGGGCACAGGCCAAGGCTGTGCAACCTGAGATGCAGAAGAGGGAACGGGTTGTTGGTTTGGTTTCAGAGTTCGTTACCGATGGTCGGGGGCTTATGACTTTTCAGGGGCGTATCTGGGTACCGTTTGTGGGAGGAACGCGTACAATTTTGATGGAGGAAGCTCATCGGTCGAAATTTTCGATCCATCCGGGGGCCACGAAGATGTATTTGGATTTGAGAGAGGAGTATTGGTGGCCCTGTATGAAAAGGGATCTCGTGTGGTTCGTTGAGAGGTGCTTAACTTGCCGTAGGGTTAAGGCTGAGCACTAGAGGCCGCATGGTAAGTGGCAGCCATTGGAGGTTCCCGAGTGGAAGTGGGAACAGATCACTATGGATTTCATCACCAAATTGTCGAGGACTGCCAGGGGAGTTGACGCAATTTGGGTGATTGTGGACAGGTTGACAAAGAGCACTCACTTCCTTGCCATCAGTGAGAGTTCTTCAGCAGAGAAATTGGCTGAGGTGTATGTGAGGGAAGTTGTATCTCGGCATGGGGTGCCGATCTCGATAGTTTCAGACCGTGATGTGCGCTTCACTTCCAGATTTTGGAAGAAATTTCATGAGGAGTTGGGTACTAGACTGCATTTTAGTACCGCATATTATCCCCAGACAGACGGTCAGAGTGAGCGGACGATTCAGACGCTCGAGGACATGCTCCGAGCATGTGTGTTGGATATTGGGGGTAGCTGGGATGATTATTTGCCTTTTGCAGAGTTTTCCTACAACAACAACCATCATTCGAGCATTGGTATGCCACCCTTTGAGCTGTTGTATGGGAGGAAGTGTCGGACCCCTATTTGTTGGGGAGAGGTCCGTCAGCGGGTGATGGGTAGTACAGAGATTGTGCTTCAGACGACAGAGCATATTCAGCAGGTCAGACAGAGGTTGTTGACCGCTCAGAGCCGACAGAAGAATTATGCAGACAGGCGTCGGTCCGAGCTTGAATTTCAGGTCGGTGACTTTGTTCTCATGAAGGTCTCTCCTTGGAAAGGAGTGATTCGATTCAGGAAGATGGCAAGTTGGGGCCCCGGTATATTGGTCCATTCCGTGTGATCGCGAGGGTAGGCCGGGTCACCTATCGTTTGGATTTGCCAGCAGAGTTGGGGCAGATTCACGACACTTTTCATGTGTCGCAGCTGAGGAAGTGTATAGCGAATGAGTCGGCAGTGGTTCCATTAGAGGATATTTAGGTGGATGCTAGCCTGAATTATTCCGAGAGACCAGTGGCCATCAGAGATCGGAAAATCAAGGTTTTGAGGAACAAGGAAGTACCCCTGGTGTTGGTTCAGTGGCAGCATCGTAGGGGATCGGAGATGACCTGGGAGTCGGAGCGTGAGATGCGTGAGCAGCATCCGGAGCTATTTACTGAGCGAGACTTCGAGGGCGAAGCCTAGTTCTAGTGGGGGAGAATTGTAACAACCCGGATCTCCAGGTATCTTTTATGCTTATAATTTTGGAGTTTTGTGAGGGGACTCGGCGAGTTGGAGCTCAAACTCGCCGAGTAGGATCGCGGTTCAAGACGCGGGTTCGCGGTCGGACTCGACGAGTCCAAGGAATGGACTCGGCGAGTCCTCGCTGTTTAATGAAACCCTAAATTCCCGGTCCTAAGCCCTATTTAAAGGACCTTATGACCCTTCATTGCGGCTACCTTTATCTTGAGAGCACCAAAACAGCTGAGGGATTCGTGTGAGTGAGAAAGAGGCCATTGTTCACCAAATTTGTGCGTTTTTGCAAGAAAGGAAGAGGAAAGGCAAGCTAGAAGAGTTGGGGAGCTTGGATCTTCTTTCATTTCATCAGAGGAGGCTTCTTGAGGTATCTTTCAGAGCTTATTTTCCGTATTTTGTTGATATGGTCAAATCTAGGGTTTCTTCATGCCTTATTTGCTTTGTATTGGAAGTGTGAGAGGTCCCATGGGGATATGGTGCCTAGATCTGGACCTTAGTAGGTCCAGAGAGTCCCTAATGTCATGCTTTATGTCCTCCCTTTTGGGTTGGAGGCTAGGGTTGCCATTCTAGAAGTCATTTCTCCAAAAAGAGCCTTGTAAGTGTTGTATGGTAACCAAGATATGAACTTTACATGATGAATAAGCTTAGGAGGGCCAGATCTATGGGTGGATGGTGCGGATCTGACCTCAGAAGCTAGTTTGGGTTGATGCATGGCATGGACTCGCCGAGTCTGAAGAACAGACTCGACGAGTAGCATGAAGATTGTCCTTAACCACTCAGCGAGTAGTCTTGCCGAGTTAAGGGTCAACTCAGTGAGTCAGGGAGAGTTAGAGAGGGTTGACAGTTGGACTGAGTCGAGCTGGGACTCACCGAGTTGTTCTTGAGACTCGGCAAGTTGAGTCGTGGTGGCCCCGCGATTCATGCCAGGTGGAACCTGTCGAGTCAGGGGAATACTCGACGTGTCAAAAGAGAATCCTAGAGAGTTGGTGAATACGTATAGACTCGCCGAGTCGCCCTAGTGCACTCGCCGAGTCCGGTCAAAGTTGACCATTGACCGTTGAACAGAGTTGTCTTGATAAGGGTAGACAACCTTAGTGGTAAAAGTGTTAATTAGAGATGTATGATGTTATAGGGGGATTATAGCTCGGAGGATCGAGCACGAGTGATTTCCAGAATTCGCGAGTTATCGAGATACACGAGGTGAGTCTTCTCACTATACTTTACCTTGAGTAGGTAATCAGAGTTATGTGTCAGAGTATGTGTATGTTATGTGTATGCTATGTTTTGTACTGCATGATGTCTATGTGATTTATGTTGTGCATGTTTATAGAGTTGGAACCGGAAGGTTCCCAGAGTTAGAACCTGAGGGTTCACAGAGCTTGGGTGCACGGACCCATAGAGTATAGCCTTGAGTGGCTAATAAATGTTTATGTGGTATTTTGGGGAACTCACTAAGCTTTGTGCTTACAGTGTTAGTGTTGTAGTTTCAGGTACTAGCGATGACAGTGGGAAGGCGCCGGCTTGATCTGTACACACACATGGAATTTTTATATACTTATGATCTTGGGATTTTGTATGATGTGAACTGAGATTTAAACTTAATGTTTTTAAGAAAATGAAATGAGAAATGTTTTTATAATTTGCGAAAAATTATTTTGTAATTCACGGTGTTACAAGTTGGTATCAGAGCCTTGGTTTGTGGGATTCGAGTACACCTTCGGGCGTATTTGAACTCAAACTGAGGATTTGAAAAGTATTTTCAAAAAGAGTAAAAGATTTTGAAAAGAAACGCAGAGCTGAGTTGTGTGTATGATCAGTCTGCGCCCGAACGGTGATTTCCCAAAATACCCATATGTTATGTGATATTGATACTGATATGATGTATCTGCATGCTAGAGTAGACTAGGTATTCCTATTAGGAGTAGAGTGGCCTGATTTGTGATGCCTTAGCCTAGGAAGAGGTGATCTGCTATGAGATGCTTGAGAGTGAGTAGGTAGCAGTGAGGGGCTTGTGAGAGATCTATTAGAGAGTGATCTACGCATGATAGAGTACTTTGAATTTGGGATCCGAAGAGGAGGACTTGTAAGTATTCTGATACGGTGTGGACAGTAGTATTGGGCCCGTACTACTGAAAGCACCGGAGCGGTGTACAGCCCAAGTAAGAATCTTTGGAATACCAAGGATCAAGGAGGAATGAGTTGTCGAGTGTGAGTATGCTCGAAGGGGTTCTAATTTTTCGTATGTTGTATTTCAGAGGTAGATCATGGTGAGGACACGTTTGATGCCTGAGAGCAGCGATACCAGTGATGAGGAGATCCGCCGGATCATCCACGAGGAGGTGGCTGCGGCCATCAGGGCAGAGATACTGGAGATGTTTGGGTCTATAAAGACCACGCTGATTGAGACCTTCGATGAGCGTTATGCCTCTCTTTCTGAAGCTGCTGTGGCAGCGGCCACCGTAGCGATTGCTGCCGCGATGCCGCAAGGTGGTGATGCGTTGCTGTTCCGGGAGTTCAGCAACACAAAACCACTAGAGTTTGATGGGACCCAGGGTCTGGTGGCAGCTATGAGATGGATATCTAATATAGAAGGGTGCTTCTTCACTTGCTCATCTCCTGAGCATTTGAAGGTTCGGTTCGCGCTGAACCAGCTTCGCTTGGGAGCGAAGGACTGGTGGAAGTTTTTGACGGCGCATTATACGCCTACTGAGCTTGCGGCAGTGACCTGGGAGAGGTTCACTGTCATGTTCCGAGATGAGTACGTTCCCCAGGTGGAGATGGAGCATTTGGCACAGGAGTTTCTGACCCTCAAGCAGGGTACTGAGTCAGCTACAGCGATTACCAGGATGTTCCATGAGAGGGCGATGTTCTGCCCTGAGCACGTGTCCACTGAGCAGGCACGTATGAGCCGTTATTTGAGCATTTTGAGGCGGGATATTCGGGAGTTCGCGGCGAACTCCTCGTACCGGACATTTGCTGAGCTTCAGGTAAATGCCCGGAAGAGGGAGATTGAGCTAGAGACTCAGGCCAGGGAGGAGGCGCACTCTCAGGGGAGGGATCGGCGACCGGCACAGTCTCAGCTGGCAGCCAAGCGGGCCAAGCCCGCTGATCCCAAACCAGGGAGCCAGAAGGGCCGCACTTGTGGGAAGTGTGGCAAGGGTCACGATGGAGTCTGCAGAGCGGGATCTTGCTACAAATGTGGCAAGGAGGGGCATATGGCCAAGGATTGCCCCAAGGGGTTTGCACTCTGCTTCCACTGCAATCAGACCGGACACCGGAAGGCAGAGTGTCCGCAGTTGCGAGGGTCATCTCAGGGAGCACCTCAGTGATCTGCCCCTGCCGCCATTAGAGCTACAGAGAGTCGGCCGGTGAAGGTCGAGGCGCCGAGGGCACGAGGGAGAGCTTTTCAGATGACCGCGAAAGAGGTCCGCGCAGCGGCCGATGTCGTGGCTGGTATGTATTATTTCATGTATTTATTTTGATGATGAGATATTATGCTTATGTTATGTTATGCATAGGTACTTTTCTTGTGAATTCTGTACCTGCCTTAGTGTTATTTGACTCGGGTGCGAGTCGGTCTTTTGTATCTTTGGCTTTTAGTTAGCATATCAGTGTTAGTCGTGAGGCGTTGAGTCGGCCTCTGAGAGTTTGCATAGCTGATGAGAGGGTGATATATGCCACGGAGGTTCTCCGAGGGTGCATAGTTGAGATTTTCGATGTTGAGTTCCCGATTGATCTAGTTCCTATTGCTATGGGTGATGTCTGTGTCATTGTGGGCATGGATTGGTTGAGCAGATTCGGTGCGTTTATTGATTGTGAGCGGCAGCTGGTGACCATACGAGACCCTAGTGGGGGAGTTCTTTCGGTATACGGCGAGGGTACACGTTCAGGATCAGCGTTTTGTTCGGCCGCTAGAGCGAGGCAGTGTCTACAGCAGGGCTGTAAGGGTTTTGTGGCGTATGTGATGGATACGCGGGTGGATTCCGAGAGGCCGAGTTCAGCTGAGGAGGTTCCGGTGGTGCGTGAGTTCCCGGATATGTTTACCGAGGAGTTGTCGGGTGTGCCTCTTGTGAGGCAAGTGGAGTTCGGTATCGATTTGGTTCCGGGGGCTGCGCCTATCGCCAAGGTGCCTTATCGTCTTGCACCTCCAGAGATGCAAGAGTTATCCTCGCAGCTTCAGGAGCTGCTGGGGAAGGGGTTTATTCGGCCGAGCATCTCGCCGTGGGGAGCACCTATCCTGTTCGTCAAAAAGAAGGATGGTTCACACCGGATGTGTATTGATTACCGAGAGTTGAACAAGCTGACGGTCAAGAACCGTTACCCGTTGCCGAGGATCGACGATTTGTTCGATCAGCTGCAGGGAGCATCTTGGTTCTCCAAGATCGATTTGAGGTTTGGATATCATCAGGTGAGGGTGCGGGATGAGGAAGTCCAGAAGACAGCGTTTAGGACGCGAAATGGGCATTACGAGTTTGTGGTGATGCCTTTCGGGCTCACCAATGCCCCGAGAGTGTTTATGGATCTCATGAATCGAGTATGTAGACCGATGCTGGATCGGTCGGTGATTGTATTTATCGATGATATTCTGGTATATTCGAGATCTAGAGAGCAGCATGAGAAGGGCTAGCAGGATATTATCGGAGGTTTATTAAGGATTTCTCCAAGATCGCAGTACCACTCACCAGATTGACTCGGAAGGGTGTTGCTTTTTCATGGGGCCCCGAGCAGCAGGCCTCCTTTGAGACACTTCACCAGAGGTTGTGCGAAGCCCCGGTGTTAGCTCTCCCGGAAGGGATGGAGGACTTTGTGGTATTCTGTGATGCATCGATTTTGGGATTGGGAGCGGTGCTGATGCAGAGGGGGCATGTGATAGCGTATGCATCGAGGCAGCTGAAGCCTCATGAGACGAGATATCCCACCCATGATCTAGAGTTAGGGGCAGTGGTTTTCGCCCTCAAGATCTGGCGTCACTACTTGTATGGGGTTCAGTGTACGATATACACGCACCATAAGAGTTTGAAGTATTTGATGGATCAGCCCAACCTAAATATGCGTAAGAGAAGGTGGTTGGATGTGGTCAAGGATTATGATTGTGAGATCCTATACCACCCAGGCAAGGCTAATGTGGTAGCCGATGCGTTGAGCCGCAGGGCGGAGAGCACTCCACTGCGGGATGTATGTTTGAGATTGACCGTGATGACTCCGGTATTGGACGCCATTCGCGGGGCACAGGCCGAGGCTGTGCAATCTGAGATGCAGAAGAGGGAACGGGTTGTTGGTTTGGTTTCAGAGTTCGTTACCGATGGTCGGGGGCTTATGACTTTTCAGGGGCGTATATGGGTACCGTTTGTGGTAGGAACGCGTACCATTTTGATGGAGGAAGCTCATCGGTCGAAATTTTCGATCCATCCGGGGGCCACGAAGATGTATTTGGATTTGAGAGAGGAGTATTGGTGGCCCTGTATGAAGAGGGATGTCGCGTGGTTCGTTGAGAGGTGCTTAACCTGCCGTAGGGTTAAGGCTGAGCACTAGAGGCCGCATGGTAAGTTCCAGCCATTGGAGGTTCCCGAGTGGAAGTGGGAACAGATCACTATGTATTTCATCACCAAATTGCCGAGGACTGCCAGGGGAGTTGACGCAATTTGGGTGATTGTGGACAGGTTAACAAAGAGCGCTCACTTCCTTTCCATCAGTGAGAGTTCTTCAGCAGAGAAATTAGCTAAGGTGTATGTGAGGGAAGTTGTATCTTGGGATGGGGTGCCGATCTCGATTGTTTCAGACCGTGATGTGCGCTTCCCTTCCAGATTCTGGAAGAAATTTCATGAGGAGTTGGGTACTAGACTGCATTTTAGTACCACATATCATCCCCAGACAGATGGTCAGAGTGAGCGGACGATTCAGACGCTCGAGGACATGCTCCGAGCATGTGTGTTGGATTTTGGGGGTAGCTGGGATGCATATTTGCCTTTCGCAGAGTTTTCCTACAACAACAGCCATCATTCGAGCATTGGTATGCCACCCTTTGAGGTGTTGTATGGGAGGAAGTGTCGGACCCCTATTTGTTGGGGAGAGGTCCGTCAGCGGGTGATGGGCAGTACAGAGATCGTGCTTCAGACGACAGAGCAGATTCAGCAGGTCAGACAGAGGTTGTTGACCGCTCAGAGCCGACAGAAGAATTATGCAGACAGGCGCCGGTCCGAGCTTGAATTTCAGGTCGGTGACTTTGTTCTCCTGAAGGTCTCTCCTTGGAAAGGAGTGATTCGATTCAGGAAGAGGGGCAAGTTGGGGCCCCGGTATATTGGTCCATTCCGTGTGATCGCGAGGGTAGGCCGGGTCACCTATCGTTTGGATTTGCCAGCAGAGTTGGGGCAGATTCACGACACTTTTCATGTGTCGCAGTTGAGGAAGTGTATAGCCGATGAGTCGGCAGTGGTTCCATTAGAGGATATTCAGGTGGATGCTAGCCTGAATTATTCCAAGAGACCAGTGGCCATCAGAGATCGGAAAATCAAGGTTTTGAGGAACAAGGAAGTACCCCTGGTGTTGGTTCAGTGGCAGCATCGGAGGGGATCAGAGATGACCTGGGAGCCGGAGCGTGAGATGCGTGAGCAGCATCCGGAGCTATTTACAGAGCGAGACTTCGAGGGCGAAGCCTAGTTCTAGTGGGGGAGAATTGTAACAGCCCGAATCTCCAGGTATCTTTTATGCTTATATTTTTGGAGTTTTGTGAGGGGACTCGGCGAGTTGGAGCTCAAACTCGCCGAGTAGGATCGCGGTTCAGGACGCGGGTTCGCACCCGGACTCGACGAGTCCAAGGAATGGACTCGGCGAGTCCTCCCTGTTTTATGAAACCCTAAATTCCCGTAGGAAGGCGCCGGCTTGATCTGTACACACGCATGGAATTTTGATATACTTATGATCTTGGGATTTTGTATGATGTGAATTGAGATTTAAACTTAATGTTTTTATGAAAATTAAATGAGAAATGTTTTTATAATTTGCGAAAAATTATTTTGTAATTCACGGTGTTACAGCCCGATGCCTCAGTGGGTGGAATGCTTGGAAACATGGAGCCAAGGACAAGATCAACCCATGCCATTTAATGGCGACCGAAGCTTTTATGACCTGAGCAATGGGGGCTCAGCAGACAGAATCTTGCCAATCTTGGTCCATAGAGTGGCCCGAAATGAGATTCAAGGCAGGACACCCCTACATCAGATCAATGAAGTTGTCGCCGATGCGAGAATGCATACCCTCCGCACAATTCGTTTAGATGATGCTCGCGATAGATCTGAGAGAAATCATGAAGCCCTGCTGCAAGCACTAGCTGAATCACGAGCCGAAGTCATAGAACTCTGAGTACGCCAGAGGGTGTACGAAAGTCACCTACTTGATGTCGAACGTCAACTGGCTGAACTGAGAGTTCACCAGAGGGATGACCGTCACCAGTAGTAGATGCTTTACTTTATTTTCCTTGTTAAAAGGAATCGTCTTTCTGTCTATGTCCGATGTGGCATTTTATATGAAATTATCCTGTACCGTAAGTACTTTTTGTTAGGTCTTTTATGCTGTCAAGGACTATCTTCTCTGGATATGATGTAAGACCTTTTACAAGGCCATTCTCCCGGACTTTTACGTCATCAATATCAAAGATATTGACAGTCGTCTAACTTTTGTGTCATTCTTTATTCAAGTACTCTTATCATACTTTCATTGGATTCTATCTGAAACATGCTTTTGTCAAGTCATTGGACTATAGTAATTTAACTCCGGAGACATTTCCATGTCTCTTTTAGTGGTTGGATCATGTTATTCACCAACCAACGATACCTCGGCTTGAACGACAAACGTCTTAAGACCATTTTACAAACTTACTTCCACTCGGTACTAGGACTGCATCATAGGGATGTAGGTCAAACGTTCGCGAACATACTACTAATCCGTATTAGGACTGCATCATAGGGATGTAGGTCAAACTCACAAGAACATACTTTTATTCTTTACATAAACAGTCGAACTACGTCTAGGACTCTAGGTTCAACCATGCTCGCTCACAAATTCATTTTCTTTCCGTGAAACAGAATCATGTCGCCAAAAAGAAACGATCAACCCATCAACCAAGCACCGACTCTTCAGATTGATGCGGCTACCTTTCAAGCTGCAGTCTCGGCTGCCGTGTCAGCTATTCTGACCCACCTTAACGCTAACAACGCGAATGTTAGTGGAGTTGTTAACAACAATTCCAATCCAGGTGAAAATGAAGTACCTCAACGAGCAACAAGCTACCACGATACCCCGAGTTCCAAGACCAAGAGTAACAAACGGAAGTATTGGGCTAAAAAGAAGGACAAATCGCTTCGAGGGGCGAACAAGAAACAACCACCGGTAACGACCTTCACAGCTACGAAATCTGTACCTCCTACTACCATTCCTTCTGGTGTCCCAATTGTCCTTACACCAGCCAGGCAATATGCCAGAAACCTACCGAAATGCTATGAGTGTAGCTTTCATCATCTAGGTAGTTGTCGTCCGTTACACTGTTTTAAGTGCAACAAGAATGGACATACTACCAGCTGCTGCAGGATCCAGATCCAATACATTACTTCAACCACCAATGTCCAAACCTCTCAGATATGTCAGCTATGTGGCGTCATGGGACACTTCAAGAGGGAATGTCCAGCAGAGAAGGACAATGGCGAATCCGGAGGAGTTTGACCTCAAAATGGAATGAGCCAGTTAAGGACCCTACTAAAGTATAGGTTCCCTTCCAATCGTCAGTATTTTGTATGTTTTAAAACATGTTTAAAACTAGTGCAACTAGAGTCTTATCTTTTGCGGGATCCTTTCGGTATAGGGATGCTCGTGTTGCGTATACTTGTCTTTAGTAGTATACCTTATTCGTAGCAATAGTCTTGTAGTAAGTCTAAAGTACTGTAAATCTATTGATGGTTGCATGATTGTGTTTGTCTGTAACGCCTTATGTTCAAATCTAATGTCTTTAATTTTCCTTATGATTCGACATTATCATACAACTAGGTTCAATTTGATCTGCACCATACTAGCTTCATAAGTACATCTCTTTCTCAGTAAACGTCTTTTTAGCGAAACCGTCATTTCAGAACACCGAAGTACTCATGCGTGGAGTACCTCATAGTTCTTTTCTTTTCCGAAGATATCCCCGAAGTACCACTCGTACAGTACGTCAAGTTCAATCCAAAGATCCATACGGTTGATTTGTCGTTGAAGAATGTATATATAGGGGTGATATATAATCAAGGTTCTACAGTTTTAGAATTAATGATTCCACTTTAACTTCTTCTTCCTCGATGGGATGTGAGCTTAAAGAAGCATCAATTATTCGACTACCTTTTCAATCTTAATTATATACGACTCGTATACCCGAGATTGTGATCATTGAACCATGTATGAATTCTAATATGAACTTCAGGACAGAGAACTTCCCAAGACTACAAGTAATCGCATCATCATGTGAACAAACTTAGAACCCAGTACGACTTCTATAAACAGATTGCCTTTCAGTCTAAACACCTACGTAGATACAATAACAGTCCGGACAACTTAGCGAACTACACAGAAATAGAATTGGAAGACTAGGCTTCTCACCCTAGAGAACTCCGGTCTTATTCTTCCAGAGGTCGACGGATTGCATCGTATGTACCACGGCTATCGAGGACTCCGTCAAGATTTTTCATTAGAAATCATTGTCTCTGCCTCGCATAGATGAATTGGTTGAGAAAACACAAAGAAAGAATTACTTTCATAAATGGATTTGAGATCCAAATAACACCAGTTCTAGTGTTAAGGAAGGATGTCTTGAAGACTACCTTATGAACTCGATGCGGACACTTCGAGTCCGTAGTGATACCCTTCAGATAAGACCAATACACCCATAGTTTTCATGAGATAAATGAGTAAGGTACGTCTTTCTTACTTGGATCAGTTCGTCATTTCTCCATGTGATGACTTACTTATCTACCCTCGTAGTAAGAAGGAACCCATGGAAACATTACCCTCAGAGATACTTTTCGCAAAGTTCTCTGAACACGAGTTTTGGAATTGAAGAGTCAAAATTTCCTAAGACACACTATTAGTGATGTTGAAATTCTTGAGTACTCTGTCAATTTATCAAAACCATTGAGAATTTGTCGACACCAGAGACGCCGACAGAAATTCACCAAATTCTAGGTCTTACAGACCTACTGTCATAGTTCATCCAGAACTCCTCGCAAATCACAGAAACCCTTACGACTTTGACCCATCAAGGGGTGTCCCTTGACTGGGAAGTTAAGAAAGAGAAAGAACCTTTGGAATTCCAAGTGAGAGACCAAATTCTTTAGGAAAACTCACTCTGGGAATGGCTTAATACGCTTCGCTTCGCGTGGAAAGCTAAATCCAAGTTAGTTAGGACCTCCGATACTCTTACCAGAATCGGTCTTGTATCTCGCAAACTAGACCTACTCCGCGAACTCAGTAACGTACATTTTACCCTTCGCTTCTCAATCTTGAAACCGTGCCTCTCCGTTAGGACTCCCGTAAGTCCACTAGACGGGATCGAAATTCACGAGATCCTCGCCTTCGTATAAGAACCGTGGTGACCCTCGCCCGAGAGGTCAAGCGGACGAAGCAGCGCCGCCTCCCTTTAGTGAAGGTTCGTTGGGATACCAACCGAGGACCCAAATTCACCTATGAGCGCGAGAAACAATCGATTAGGAAGTTTCCCACCTCTTGACTCGATCATTCATACATAATTCCTTACCTAAATTCTAATTTCGGGACGAAATTCCCTCTAACAGGGGGATGATGTGACAACCCGGGATTTTCATTCGGTCAAACCCTAAAAGTCAATCACTCCATATTATAAGTCAAGTTCACTTTTACTTGTTTTAAGGAAATTTAAGTTCGTTTGATTATTTTAATAATTAATCATTAAACGAACGGGTGAACGGATGGGCCGTCTCGGGTCTTGAAATTTCTAAACTGCGAATACCACGTAGCTTTGAAGTTCACGGCCAAACATTTATGCTTGGGCTGTAAACACCCTCAAAAACCATAAACTCATGCCTTAAGCATGAGTTTACTCCCCAAAGTAGAACACTTTTCATTTTTACCCAAAAGAGTAAACTCCAAAAACTCTCTCAAGTATCATCCAAGTTTTTGCCCAATATCTTCAATCTAGTAAGTGTTTCTAGCCCTTTCAAGTTAGTATAACACTTAATCTAGTGATTGTACATTTTTTCATCCATCCTTTTATGTGTTTTGACTAGATTTCCAAAACACCAAGAACACCAAGAACACACACTAGTGTTCTTGGACTTTAACTTCATTTCAGGCTTCCACAAAGTAAGTACTTCTATCCTATAGTCATTTAAAGCTTTCTATACATATTTATACCAAGGAAAAGTCCCCAGAACACCAAGAACAAGGTGTTCACGGTTTAGCCAGGCTCCCAAAACCGTAAACACCAAGTATAGTTCCATAGGGTGCTTTAGGGTGTCTAGATGCTTCACAATGCCTTAGGGACTTGTCTAGATCCATCCTTGATGTGTATATCATATAAAAGACCAAGAAAACAATCATTTTTATGTGTTTATGGTTTGGGGATCTCCCAAAACCATAAACACAGCAAAAGGTGTTTAAATGTACCATATTTACTCCTAATGCCTAGAATCTAAGGTAAGTTATTACCTTGAAGTGTTTAGGACTTGAAAACACCAAAATGCTTTAGTCCATAAGAGTTTACGGTAGTAAACTCATGGAGAAATGGTCCTTAGACCGTAAACTCCATTTAGGAGTGTTTTGATGCCACACAACACTTCCTAAGGCTTAAACATGAGGTAGGAATGCTTAAAATAGCTTAGAAGACTTCAAAACCACAAATGGTCATAAGGTTAGGAGCTTCTGGCCGTAAACTCAAGAGTTTACGACCGTAAAATCAAGGGGTGTTGGTCTTTATGGAGTAAACTCATTTTAGGGGTTCCCTTGAGCCCTAAAACCCAATAGCCTTGCCCTACAACACTTAGATGCAACCCGTGAGACTTATAACACTTGTATATGTGTTTAGCATGTCCTAAGGTGTCTTGACTTGTTTATTAGTTGTTTAAAGACTAACTGGATACATATATGTGATATTATATGTTAACTAAGATCATAGAGTGTGTTCAAGACATCACTTGACACCTAGGAGTCCTACCTCTTCAGTTCATCCGTACCACACGCAACATGTGAGTTCATACCCCTTAATCAATGTTTTAAATGTACTTAAATGCTTTATGGGGGGGAGGTTTGATACAAGTAGAATCATGCTAGTTATTATATCAATCACATGTGATTAATAAGCAGAATTCAAATAATTTACTACTCATTAGCCGTTTTACCAAACAGTTTCCTTCAAATGTTTTTCATAAACATTTTATATGTTTAAAACTCCTTATTAAACTATTCATTTTACTCTGTATGTTTCATTTAAAACTCATTTATAATTGTGTTTCAAACAAATGTTTCTTTATACTTAAACTGTTTTATCAAACCAATGCTTTCAACCAGTTTTATAGATTGATATCAAGTCGATCTTTTCTTAGATAGAAATCATGTTCAAAAGGTTTTACAAAACTTATATTATGCTTTTATATGGTCAATTGCATGCCTATATATGTATAGTTATATAAGAAATGTTTAAAGGACTTAGGAAGGCTATCCACCCTATTTCCTTTTCGCGCTTGAGATGTGGTCTGGTGGGATATCGGCTACCCGTCCGAAGGTCGTTTAAATATTAGTTATATATCATGTGTATATATATAGTCATAAAGGTTCTTCCAGTTCATTCGGTACCCTTGGGTAGCCAGGGTATACTTCCATGTTCATATGTACCAGTTACATTACTAGTAAGCTACCATATGGGTAGTGTAGGAAGATACTAGAACTATTACTAGAACACGATATCATACAATGAGTCAGTTCATTCATGAGTCAATACTTGCTAGATAGAGAGAGAACACACGTTACAACTAGCACATGCAGAACATTACAGTACATTACTATACTATTACATAGATATGTTTACATGAGTACATTTAAATGATTACATTTACATGATTACATTTACATGAGTACATTTACACGATTACATTTACATGAGTACATTTACATAGAAAACATATGATGATTTATTATTACATTTTATATGTATAGATTATGTTATATAATCCTCATTCTTATCTTTACGTTGTGATACAATCACATAATCGACGTGATAGATTGGATTTAATATCCTAGTACCAAAGGATACGTTGCGGGATTACGCATTCCTAGAATTTCAGTTAGCTACAGAGGTAAAAGCACATCCACGGATGTCAACGGTTGATACCATTACAAGTATACTTTAAGGGACTAACTATTCCCATACCCAACTGTTAGCAATAGAGGTAAATGTACATCTACAGATGTTTCAGTTAACACTGTTAGTTACCCTAGTATCAAAGGGTAATACTTAGGTAATTTATATTATCACCTTTATCATGTGACTCATTCACATAGTCGATGAGGTAATTATATTTGAGTATCCTAGTACCAAAGGATACAATTTCTTATAATAATAATAGTAGCACAGTCGGGTCTTGGTAGAAGGCTACATTCAGAGCAGTTAGGTCTTGGTAGAAGACTCCCTTTTATAATAGTAGGAATCATAGGGATTTCTAGGGTTTTTCAAACATTTGTAGTTGTTCTACAAACATTTTCATATCTTTCATTACAAGTTTTACAAATTAAGACACATTAATACTTATGATCTCACTAGCTTTAAAGCTGATACTCTCTTTCAAAATAACTTGTATCCTCAGGTCAATGATAGACAGGTACCGATGCAAGGTTTAGAGAAGATGGAGCTTGTTCAAGACTCATCTTTCATTTTGATTTTACTTTAGTGTCTATTATAATTTCACAGAACACACTTGTATTAAAATTATATTATTAATGCAATGGATGATGTTGTTGCTTGTTTACTACTTTTCATTGTTGTGATACTGTACATGACGTCCTCCGCCCTAGAATGTTTCCGCCGTTCATGGTTTTTGGGTGTGACACTATCCCTATCATGCAACATATCATACATATATAAATCATAACCAACACATACCAGACCAAGATAAATTATCACAAAGACAATCATCTTTTAAATACTCCTCAATGGTGGGTCGGCATTGTGGCCTTAGACCCACCCCTACTGCAAAGTAACTCACCTCGTAGCTGCTGAACTATGCGGGAATCCTCTAACTGCTGGCGCTGCTGGTCCAGAAATCCTCCGGGTATAATTCCCACAAAACACTTAGTCAGAAACTGACATTTACCCATAGGGTAAAATGACCATTTTACCCCTTGACCAAGTCAAAGTCAAAGTCCACTTCCGGTTGACCTGACTCGCTGAGTTGACTCGCCAACTCACCGAGTTCCTATCCTTCCATCAAACCTCATACCCGTCTCTACTCGTCGAGTTAGGCGATGACTCAATGAGTTTTCCTTCTAAATGAACATCGACTGAATCCTCATCTGACTCGCCGAGTTGTATGAACAACTCATCGAGTTCATCATTAACTGATACTCGTTTCCTATCTTGACTCGCCGAGTTGTAAGAACAAATCGTTGAGTTCATCATCAACTGATACTCATGTCCTGTCTTGACTCGCCAACTTTATTGTTGACACTTTTTTTTTGAAATAACTTGTATTCTCAGGGAACCGCTAAGCCAGGTTAGCAACTAGTTTTGAGGGCTAACGCACTGGCATTAGTAACATATTTTGGATCATCATATTGTGTTTGATATCTAAACATGTAACACATACAATAATGTAAACTTTTCAAATATATATATATATATATATATATATATATATATATATATATATGTATATATATATTATGGTGATGTGTACTTTCGTTACTATTTAATTGTAGTGATACTGAATATGACATCCTCCACCCCCGAATGTTTCCACCGTTCAGGTTTGGGGGTGTGACAGATTGGTATCAGAGATTTGTTTATAGTGAACTAAGTATTTCAAAACCATTTTTGATATACAACTATGAACACAACTGGGCAGAAACACTCTGAGTAAGATTTATACTTTTAAATAAAACTTTTATAAAGTATGCATGCATACATTGTATAACAGGGTCAGTATCATAATGAAAACAATATAGAAGTATTATAGATGAGTTTTACAATCAGGTATTCCTTGGAATATGTAATCGGGACTGGGATGGATATAACCTGATAAACTATATTTGTCCGAGAGCCGACTAGCATATGCCAGCAGATTGCCATAGTGGACAACAAGTCTAAAACTTACCAAACCTACAAACTTTACAATCAAACCTAACATCATCTAAATACCATTGGAGTATTTTGTAAATACGGTAGTTTAACTTACATGTTTTAATTTTTAGACAATTCTCATATCACTATTCCCGCGCAGACACAATGGCTGGATTCCATCTACCAAGGGACCCCTACTACCCAAATCAAGGCAAAGTAGGGTGGGTAGAGGATGACCCTGAAGAGGATGAGGAACCCGTGGGAGAGGAGGAAGAGGAAGGCTCGGATGGGACAAACTTAGAGCCAGAGGTAATCAACCCACCAACCGTCCGACCCACTGCAGTTAGAATAGGTTTTCAGGGACCAACTCCCGTCCGGGGAAGCCACATTCACCACTGGAGTCAGCAATAAGGAGTGCCTCCTCCCTACGACATGTGTCGAGACTTCTATAATGTTAGTTATGGAAGTTCAGCCGACTGAGCACTCCCAGTCATTGTGAGCAAGCTAGCTAACCAGTCCTACCAATCAGGAGTTCAAGCAAACCGGATTCGCGAAATCAACGTGGAGGTACAAGGTAACGCTGCCAACATCTGCCGCCTGGACAGGTTGCAGGAAAATGCCCAACTCCACACTGACACACTCCAAGACCAACTAATCGCAGCCCTCTCTGAGATAAGGGAAATGAGGGAGCAGCAAGCCACCTTTGATAGGCGTCTTATGGGGACAAAGCAATCAGACACAGAGTGAAGCTCCAAGCGCAAACCAGATCGCAAGTAGTACTTGCCCGACTCCCAAAATTTTGTTATAGAATAGGATCTCGGCTAAAAGTCTTACTTTTTTCTAACTTTTGTAATCGGAGACCTTTACAAAAGTCAAAGTTTTCCTGACTCCAAAATGTAACCAAATATATGTCTAATATAATGAAGTGTTTCTTTTGTGTGTTAATTCCTTGCATACCACTCGAATTCGTAAGTTTATCTAGTAACTCTTATTATGAATCAAACTCTAAAACCTTGTTTAGGTCGAACCTAATTCATGAAATATTGAAAATAGCTAACTCATTAACACACTAATTTTAATCATTTGAGACCTATTGTGTTTCATTATTTCTTTGACTGCACGATGCCTCCTCGTATGTCAGCTCGTAGGAACGGGACACCAACACCATCACCATCACCCCTAACTTACCGTCCTGTTGTGGTACAAGATGCCATCACCGCAGCAGTAGTAGTTGTGCTAACCCAAATAAACATTAATGGAGCTGGGGGGGAGCGGGAGTAGTACCAATCATCAGAACCATGGAAATGGTCATGGACATATTAGGGAATGCACCTACATAGAATTCTCGAACACCAAGCCGAAAATGCTTAACGACACTGGGGGAGTCATTGCACTTATGCAATGGTTTGCAAAGACTGAGGCGGTCTTTGAAATCTATTCATGCCAAGAAATAAGCGAGGTCATGTTTGCTGCTTGTACCTTCACAAAACGAGCCCTCACATGGTGGAAGAGCCATGTGAAATCCATATATCTTCCACTCGCCAACGCCATGAGCTGGGAGGACTTGAAGTTCCTACTGTTAGAAGAATACAGCCCGAGGAGCGAAATTCAAAAACTAGAGCAGGAACTATGGAACTTGAAAATGGTTGGTTCTAACCTAGCCGCCTATATGGCCAGGTTCAGTGATTTGTCAGCCCTATGCCCGGGAATGGTCAACCCGGAGCCGAAGAAAGTGGAAAGATACATCTGGGGGTTGTCACCCCAGATTCAAGGGCATGTTTTGGCTTCCAACCCAGTAACATTCAATAGCGCGAAGCGCCTAGCTCAACGACTAATCGATCACGAGGTTAAATAGGGTACTATCGAGTTACTGCTGACCCTCCGAAGGAGGTAGAGGACCGAAGGAAACCCTGGAACAAGAGAAAGGGGCAAGCCCCACAAGAGAACCCCAAGAGGCAACAGTTAGTGACAGCTCACGCTGTTACTGTCCCTGCCACCCCCGCACCAACAAAGCCGTACGTCGGCAATCTGCCGAAGTGCAATAGGAGCAACTTTCATCACCACGGACCCTGCCATAAGATACATTGCACCAAGGGAAACCAGAAGAGACACATCGTACACTTCTGCAAGGAACCAACCCCACCAACAACGCCAGCCGCAATTGTGGGAGTAAGTCGTACATGTTACGAGTGCAGATCAACGGGACACTTCCGAAGGGACTACCCGAAAGAAAACAATGTGAATACTAGCAGAAGTGGCCGAGTATTCGCAATAGGCCAGGAGGAAGCCGTTGCAGACCCCATTGTTGTTATGGGTACGTTTCTCCTCGATAACTCATATGCATATATGTTATTTGATAGTGGAGCAGAGAGGAGTTTAGTGAGTCATAGTAGAAATAGCTAACAGGAAAATAGATTGCGCTACGAAAATATACTTAAAGTGTACCCTCTCATTAAAAAATCACTCCTTCCAATCAACCTCATGCTACTCTCAATAAAAAGTTTCGACGTCATCATAGGCATGGATTGGATAAGTTCTCATCGTGCGGACATTTTATGTTACGAAAAGGTCGTTCGCCTTAATCTGCCAAATGGCGAAACCCATATTATTTATGGCGATAAGCCTACCACCTCTATTCGCATTATATCCTGCATCAAGGCTCAGAAGTGCTTGCGCAAGGAATGACACGCATTTTTAGCTCATGTCGTAGATGTGAAATGAGAATTAGAAGACGTCAAGAGTGTGCCCGACGTATGTGACATTCCCCATGTCTTTCCTGAGGATCTTCCGGGAATACCTCCTGCAAGGAAAGTCGAATTCAAAATCGACTTAATTCCTGGAGCCACCCCTGTGGCCAAAGCGCCGTATCGCTTAGCCCCATCAGAGATGCAAGAACTATCCAGTCAACTGAATGAACTTTTCAACAAAGGATTCATCCGACCAAGCTTCTCACCTTGGGGAGAACCAGTGTTGTTTGTGAAAAAGAAAGACAGATCGTTCAGAATGTGCATCGACTACCGAGAACTCAACAAACTTACCATCAAGAACCGGTATCCCCTACCACAAATAGACGATATGTTTGACCAACTCCAAGGAGCAAACTATTTTTCCAAGATCGATTTGGGATATCACCAGCTACGAGTCCTAGAAGGTGATATTCCCAAGACGGATTTCCGAACAAGATACGATCACTATGAGTTTGTAGTGATGTCGGTCAAACTAACCAACGCCCATGCCGTGTTCATGAACTTAATGAATCGAGTATGTCGTTCCTTCCTGGACAAATTTGTGATTGTGTTCGTAGATGACATACTCATCTACTCAAAGAGTAGAGTAGAACATGGTCAGCACCTGAGACAAGTCTTAGAAACATTACGAGCTGAGAAACTTTATGCAAAGTTCTCAAAATGTGAATTCTGGATTAGGAAAGTGAACTTCCTAGGGCACGTGGTCAGCGAGGAGGGAATCCACGTGGACCCTTCTAAGATCAAGGCTATCAAGAATTGGTTTGCGCCCACAACGCCAACCGAGATTCGCCAATTCCTAGGTCTCGGTGGCTATTACCGTAGATTCATACAAAAGTTCTCCAGCATTATGAAACCTCTTACCTCCCTAACTCGGAAGGGTGTAGCCTACAAATGGGGACAAAAAAAAAGACACCGCATTTCAGACCTTGAAGCAAGCCCTGTGCAGTGCAGCCATCTTGTCCCTTCCTAAAGGGACAGAAGACTTCATAGTATATTGCAATGCTTCCAATCAAGGGCTGGGTTGTGTGTTAATGCAGCGAGGAAAGGTTATTGAGTACGCCTCACGAAAACTAAAAACACATGAGGTCAACTACACCACTCACGACTTAGAACTTTGAGTAGTGGTGTTCGTTCTGAAGTTCTGGAGGCACTACCTATACGATACTAAGTGCACTATGTTCAAAGGCCACAAGAGCCTCCAACACATATTTGATCAGAGAAAGCTCAACATGAGGCAAGGACGTTGGGTTGAGCTACTCAACGACTACGAATGCAAAATTTGTTATCATCCGGGAAAAGCGAATGTGGTGGAAGATGCCCTTAGCCGTAAGGAGTACTCTGGTCGAAGAGTGAAGTCATTAACCATGACAATCCATTAATACTTGTCAACCCAAATCAAGGAAGCACAATTGGAAGCCTTCAAACCCGAAAACATGGCAGGTGAAGCACTTAGAGGGATGGACAAGAATTTTGAGATCAAGAGTGATGGAGTTCGTTACCTCATGAACCGAATCTGGACACCGAAGTTCGGTGGGTTCAGAGAAATGGTTATGGACAAAGCATACAAGACCCCATACTCCGTGCACCCAGGTTCAGATAAGATGTACCTAGATCTCAAGCAACTCTATACGTGTCCAAACATGAAAGCAGAAATTGCTACCTATATGGGCAAGTGCTTGACTTGCGCCAAGATCAAAGTAGAACATCAGAAGCGCTCAGGTCTACTCCATCAGCCCGAAATACCTGAGTGGAACTGCGAGTAGATTTCCATGGACTTCATAACCAAACTACCGAAGACGCAAGGTGGTCACGATACCATTTGGGTGATCGTCGACAGGTTAGCCAAATCTGCCCACTTCTTGCTTGTCAAGGAGACCGATAAGATGGAGAAACTAACAAGAACCTACATCCGATAGATCGAGCAACCTCATGGAGTACAAATATCTATCATCTCTGACTGAGATAGTAGATTCACTTCAAGGTTCTGGCAGATGGTGCAAAAAGCCTTAGGTACTAAGATGGATATAAGTACAGCCTATCACCCACAAACTGGCGGGCGGAGTGAGAGAATGATCCAAACCCTAGAAGACATGTTGGGAGCATGTGTAATCGACTTCGGTAAAGCATGGGACATCCACTTTCCATTGCTGGAGTTCTCTTATGACAACATTCATCACACTAGCATCAAGACTGCTCCATTCGAAGCCCTTTACGGCCGCAAGTACAGATCACCTCTGTGCTGGGCGGAGGAGGGCGACACACAGTTGGCGAAAGATCTAGTCCCGGATAGTACTCTCACTGGTCTAGAAATCATAAGGGAAACGACTGAAAAGATCGTTCAAATTCGAGAGCGACTAAAAGCCCCACGGGATAGACAAAAGAGCTATGCTGACAAAAGATGAAAACCCTTGGAATTTCAGGTTGGTGACTGCATCCTACTGAAGGTCTCACCCTGGAAGGGCATGATATGCTTTGGGAAACATGGAAAGCTAAACCCAAGGTACATTGGACCCTTTGACATTACTGCAAGGATTGGTCCAGTAGCTTATAGACTCCAACTTCCAATCGAACTTGGCAAAGTACATCCAGTGTTTCACGTGTCTAACTTGAAGAGGTGTCTATCCGACGAAACTCATCTAATTCCACTCGAGGAAATCGAGCTGAATAAACATCTTAACTTTGTGGAAGAACCCGTCGAAATCATGGATATGGAAATCAAACGAACTAAGCAGAGTCGCATACCAATAGTGAAGGTTCGCTGGAATTCTAAGCGGGGACCCGAATTCACTTGGGAGCAAGAAGATCAGATGCAACAAAAGTACCCGCATCTTTTCCCTAATGCGTGAACTTTTGCTTTGTAATTAATTTCGGGACGAAATTCCCTCTAACAGAGGGATGATGTAACAACCGGATATCTCAGGTCAATGTAACGACTGGAAGTCAACTATTGTAATATATTTGTGAATTAATAAAAAATAGCGTCAAAAATGAAATGTTTAAAAAGCTCAGTTTGAGTATACTAAGTGGTAGATAATGTATTAAGGTTTCCAAAAATAGAAAGAACAATACAATCCGAGTTATAACGAAGTTACAACCAATCAAAGATCCGTAACAATACTAGTAAAGCGTTGTTAAGCCTAAAATATGAAATCTCAATAAAATACTTTTTGGTGTTAGGTATCTAAATGAAAGTAGTAGATATCCCTAAATTGTGAGCATACGTAGAAAGAATGCCCAAATCTAACTTCTTATGAGGAAGTTATGATTTTTCGAAGTTTCAGATATAACGGTAGACAACTAAAAACTTGAAAAAGAGATCGAGCGACTTTTGGCCAAAGAAATCTAAACGAGAGTCGAATGTCTCGACAATAATGATACAACGGTAAAAACACAAACGAAAACGGACGTTGGGTGAAGAAGTTATGGATTTTTAACGTACTTTTCGTGTCCCAGCCTATTAAAAATATATAATTAAAAATAAAGAAAAAACTAGCCGATGGAGTCTAAATGAAAGTTGTAGAGCACAGTCTCACCTACGCGTGGATATAAAGAACGCGGAAAACGGAGCTCGTACGCGAATGTTACGCAACTTAGAAGTTTGGAAATTCAGATTATTCCCCACGTAACGAGTTACGCCCAATGTACCAGAGGATGGGAGCCTCGTCCCATCGGCCAGTAGGCTATCCCATCGGTCATCAGGTCCGAGCTACGCATGCGATGACATCTCATTACGCCCAGCGTAACTGGGGTGAGTACACCCCGCGTACGATGGGGTTTCAGCCCCCATAGAAAGGGTGCAAGGGTTCCAGGATTATTTCCTCATTTCTTCTCTTTCTCGTGCCGAAGCTCTACACTTAAACCCTCAGGGCCATCCCGAAGTCCTGGTTTTCATATTCAAGTTCGAAAGGAAGTTTTACGCTCCCGAGATTCCCAAAAATCCCGAGAAAATTAATTTTCTCTAGTTGGAGTTCTGCTTGATTTTCGTCTCACATTCTTCAAACTATCAAGTGAGTTCATACCCCCATTTCTATGCTTTTAACTGATTATAAATGCTTTTCAACTCTTTACCGGAGGGGGGGGGGGGATACAAGTAATCACACGGTTAATCCTGTGTGCAAACATAAGTTTTTTATTATACCTTTCATGTTGTCTTTATAGGTACTACATGGATTTTGTTAACATGCAAACATCTTACACCACTATACCCTCTTGGGGTGAAGCATATTTATGAATATTTGAAGTTTTATTTATATGTTTGCATCATATCAAGGGTAACCATTTTTACTATAACATTCGTAAACATGCAAGAACATATGAATCATTATTATGCCTTGTCAAAACTGTAGAAAAGGGTAATTTTTTCAGATACAAACATATTCATTCTAATACGTGACTTAATTGAGAATCTGTCAGTCATTTATCTTCAATATACCTTTTAAGGTACCGCTACAAGTCCTGTTTATAACCCGAATCTCCCGTCCGAAGAACGTGACATGTGTGTATAGATCTATACAGGACTAATGATCTCGCGCCTTGACTGCTAGCTACAGTCCCCGTGGTGACAAGTGTTGTCTCATTTCGATGCCTGAAGAACGTCGCTACAGGAAAATAATGATAGTACGGTTATAAAAAACTCACAGGATTGACAATTATTATGGTATTACGTTTTCACGAGAAAAGTAACAGTTACAGTTCTTTTCACATTCAAACACGATCTTTTTATAGTTTTGTTTTACAATAAGACTATACAACATCTTCTGAGCATGTCATAGTTGCTTACAAGTTACGGTCTTGGAAGTTTGAGACTGCATTTCACTTTTAGGAAAATATAGGATTTTCCTGGTTTAAATACATAAAATTTATAAAAAAATCATTCATACTCATTTCATACAATTGTTAGAAAACATCGGATTTTATGGAAAACATACACGAACTTTCAAATGGCATACATTTTCTCAAAACACTACCTACGAACTCACCAACTTTATTGTTGACACTTTTTCTTTGAAATAACTTTTATTCTCAAGGAACCGCTATGCCAAGTTAGTGACTACTTTTGAAGGCTAACGCGCTGGCATTAGTAACATATTCTGGATCATCATATTGTATTTGATATTTAAACATGTAACACATACAATCATGTAAACTTTTCAAATATATTTATATTATGGTTGTGTGTACTTTCTCTACTATTCAATTGTTATGATACTGAATATGACGTGCTCCGCCCCCGAACATTTCTGCCGTTTAGGTTTGGGGGTGTGACAATACATCACAACTAATCATGTTAGGGAACAACCTTAGGGACTAGGAAACACTTGGAAAGAAGTGTTACAATCACATATGATTGTACTAAAGGTGTTCACGGCCACACAAGTGTGTGTTTACGGCCTGGATGTGTTCACGACCAATGAGTTTACGGCTAACACATGAAATATCTAGGGTTTACGGCCAAGAATTGAAAGGGTACACGACCATAACATACATCAAGAAGGGTTTATGGCCATGCAAGGGTTTACGGCTGTAAACTCTTGATGTTCATGCTAAAATGGTTGTTTCTTGTATGCTAATCAAGAGCTTCTAATGAATATCAAGCATATGGAAAGGATACTTACAATTTTGGAAGCTAAAAGAGGTGATTTCGGCCCAAAGAACTAGTGTGTGTTCTTGGTGTTCTTGAAGATCTAACCCTAAAAAGAGATGAATTCACGGATGAAATCATGGGGTTTTACTAGATCAAGAAGGATAACAACTAATATAAGAAGAATCACTTACAAATTTGATGAGAAATGGATGTGTTCTTGACTATACCTGAGATTGAAATGAGTGTTCTTGACTTGGAAGTTCACGGCTAAACAAGAGACTAGTTCACGGCTAAACAAGAGCTTACGGCCGTAGGCTCTAGTTTACGGCCATAAACTCCATATGATGGAGTTTTCCGGCTTGAATGTTGCAAAATGAACTCTAGTAGATACTTCCTAACACCCAATCTTTGAATTCACTAGGCTTTGAACACTCAAATAGACCCTTAACAATGCTAAAAGATAGCAGAAACAAGTCTGACTTTTTATTGAATTAAATGACTTTACAAGATAGAAATTCTGGGTTGTCACAGTAGGCCCTTTGGACTAAACCTTCATGGACTCTCATATATGTTTAGTCCATCCCTAACGAACATGGATCATTGGCCCAAACTATAAGTATTACAGATTTACTTATCAGTCCCCGTAAATTTAATCAGTCTCTTTTGATCACTAAATTAATTCCAAATTAATTGTTGATCAATACCAATTAAATAATATGATTTCTCAATTAATATATTATTCATATAATATAATAATAAATCACAAATAGCCTCTTTCTCAAATATCCATCTCAAATTGCTCCGGTGAAGGCAACCCAAAAGGCCCATGCTACTATCCGGTCAATTACATACCAACTATAGTTATGGGCTTTGACACCTATTCCAACAATTTTTTTCTTCTAATTTCAAATTGTAAGTAGGAAAACAGAATATATCAGCGGATATCGATGGTGGGTTTGCACAACCAATGTAATAATTTGATTTGCTTTTAGCTGGTTTTTCTCTTATTGGTACCCTTCTTCCACATTCTCCCTAATTAAACCCACTTTGTTGAAAAGAATGGATAAAGAGGTGATAATTCAATGAGTTCTATATCTTCATTTTTATCTTCATTTTTCTTTTGAAATTACAATTTACAATGTTGAGTTTTAAAATTTCTGAATCATTAAAACACAGGGATGGTTTGTTCAATTAATGTTTCCGAAAAATTAACATGTCTATTAACTTTATGATTCCTGTGTAGATGACTAATTATTTGCATATGAAGGTCTCTATACTTCCTCATTTGTATGCAAGTTATAGATAATCAAATTTATTTATAGAATATGCATTTTGGTTGTGTAAAGTTTATGCTTTTACTCATATATCTTCATATTTGTAGGATTGGAGTAGCATATCTTCAATTTCGTGCCAAAACATAGGGCCGGTTCAATCAGGAATCTGGTAAGTAATTTCTCTTCACTTTATTTATTTTATTATTAGTTGAAAAAAATTGAGGAACATTAATTGCTCTCTCCATTCAAATTTTCATTTTAGGGTTTGTTTTGCAGTTTTTTGAAACATATAATTTTAACTTAAAATGTAGTAAGGTTGTGTTCGAGATTGCATTTTCAAAAAGATTATGAGTTTCGATGTGCAACTATAACAATAACTAATGACCAATGTTCAGATGATATGATTTGTTTCAGGCCTAATTGTCTAATTAATACCAAAACAGATAATATAATACGTTTCTTAATTAAGTAAATCAATATGTACCGGTTTGTTTTTAAGAAAATTAATGATATTTTTTATACAAATTATTTAACAATAATTATTTTAGAAGGTGTAATTTATAATTCCTAAAAGTATACTTTTCCTAATAACAATGCATAAAATGTCCCTTTTAAGCTAAAAATATAGACTCACGATATCAAGTTGTATAAATCCTCTCCGAGCTAAAAAGATATTAATTGTCGATGAAAACCCATCACCTTTTAAGATTTCAATATGATGTATAAAACAAATAAGAGTTTAGTGGTTGTCAAACCACTTTCAAATCTATGATTTTGAGATCAAGTCGACATCTTTTTTGCTTAAAGAGGGGTAATAATGGTTCATTTTAGTCAAAAATTTATACTGAGATAGCATCAGGGATGGCAATTTATGTGGTGGATTAACTAAATTTTGTACTTGTTTTTATTGCCATCAAAATTTATAGCTAGTATGTTGTATGCCTACATAAGTTCCTCCACTTTTAATTTCACTATTGTTATGTTTTGTATTGGTATGCATCTAGGGATGTCAACGGGACCAAACGGGAGCGGAAATGGTTGCCCCCGCCCCCGCTCCCGAAATCCCTTGTTGCCCCCGCTCCCGGTCCCGCCCCCGGATCCCCCGCTTACACAGCCCCCGGTCCCGCCCCCGTTCCCCCGGTACTCCCGGTTTATAGGCTTAAAAATGGATTTTTTTGCTAAAAAATTACTTTGTTTTTGGCTAAAAATAGTTTTTTTAATAACTTTTGTATATAAACAAACATGTAAGCCCTTGATAAATCAAGAATTGATCAAACATAAAACATCACTAAAGTTATAAACACACACACATATATATATATATATATATATATATATATATATATATATATATATATATATATATATATATATATATATATATATATATTTTTTTTTTTTATATATAAATATAAACGGGGCCCCCGCGGGAGTACGGGAAGGAAATACTCACTCCCGCCCCCGGTCCCAAAAATAAACGGGAGTTAATATCGCCCCCGCCCCCGCTCCCGCTCCCGAATTTTTTAAAAAATTAGTCCCGTACGGTATCGGGGTCCCACGGGGGTTTTTGACATCCCTATATGCATCAAAGTTAGTATATGGAAGTCATTGGCATGTGTATTTAATTATTTTTGGGATAAATAACATGATCAAAAAAGTTTGTTATGGATTTAAAAGTATTTATCTACATTTGATTGTTGGTAGTGTTGTTTTTGGGATTGGTATTACAAGTGTTCATCTTTTTAATGCTCAAAAATATGTTTGAAGGCCAACATGAACCGTCAAATTTATATTCTTGTTGCTTTTTGTCGGTTGTTTTTACTTGTGTTGGTGTTTTGTTGGGTAGCCATGTAATGAGCTTCAGATACAGAATCGTTGGAGTCCTGTTCATCATTATCAATTTGATTCATGCATTGATAATTAATTAGATTACATGAAAGCAGGGGTTCTTCATCACCTGATATCTGAGACAAAGGATCTCCTCATTCTCAATTCAAACTCATCATAGTACCAAATTACTACTACAAAGTGAAAATATTCATTTTGTTTGCCTTTGTCATGCCTTGCATCATGCTTTTGGGAGCTGCAAATCCTTTAGGTTCAATCATATATATAACATGTAAGATTTTATGAACTAGGTGAAGAAAATAGTAAGTAAAATATTAAACTTTTAGTATTATTTTGGTTAGTAAGTTAAGCATTAGTTGTTATTTATGTCTTTCATGGTGATTTTTGTTATTTTTTATATATCTTATCGATTTTCAACTTGATAGTAGTGTAGTTGTTAAAGCTTGATTGGTGTTAGAAATATATAAACGATGAATTTCATCTTTAGAGTTCAAATCATAATACTTATGGAAGCCTGATGGTTAACTTGGTTGTGGCTAGAAAGTTATAATTGTAATTAAGAAAGCTTTTGAAAACTTTGCAACTCCTGAGCTATAAAGAAGAGGTGCAAATATTCAAGGTAAACAAAGGAATAACTACGTTCTTCATTTTTTTTTTGTTATATCATCCTACTTCCATTTCATTCTATTGTAGCATTGTATTTTTTATGCCTTTTCTTTCTTAAGGCATTGTACTTTAAAAAATCAAACATTTAAGGCATTCGAATTTCAACTTTTTCTTATTAGCACAATGTATTTTGAAGTTTCAAAGTAAAATACAATAATAGGAAAAAATGAAAAGTAGGATGCGATAATAAGCAAATCATTGAAAGTACATTGTTGTTTTTTACATTTAACCCTTCAATTATTTGTTTGTAAGTTGTTCTTTGTTTTTTTATGTAGTTCCTTATATTCCTTATTTGGAATTCTTGTCTATATTAAGGGGAATCTTTTTGTACAAAAATGAGAAATTGCCAAAGCATAATTTGGTAGACTACTGAAACATGCATGCCTCAACTTTCATTTCCAAACCTTTTGAGCTTTAATGTGTTCATTAGCATGAACATTGATTGTAACTCTTAGAGTGTTCCTTGGATGTAGTTTTGTCATTTACCTATATACATTCTAAATCCTTCTATAGATTTACAAATCAAACAAAATTTTACAAGAGATTGTTACAATTCCATTCCACATCCATTAACAAGTTCCAACTAGGTGTCCCAATATTTTGACAGATTACAAGTGCCACAAAGCAGAGTAGCAGACAACCCTTGTTGTCTTCTATGTTTTAAAGGGCTAAAGTTTTTAAAAAAATAGAGCTACATTAATTTTTTTATTACAACATCTTACTTCTAAATATTTCTATTAAAGATTTATATTTTAATTTTTTCTTATCAAGACATTGTTCTTTGGAAAATGACCCAATTATAACATTCAAACATGGTTTGTAATTAGACAATATTGTTATAATTAGGTAGACAAAATTGAAGTACAAAGGGTTTTATTGCAATCTAGATTTATTCTTTTTATAACATCTATCTTATTTATTCTATTTATTTTAGGCCGCTCACATATGCACAGTCATTTACTTCAAGCTTTACCTCATTTGTTCTTTACTTTTAGGTGTCTTAAATTTCAAATAGATTCTTTAGCTATGATTTCTTACTCATCTTTCCCCATTAGTTGAATTTATGCATGTAAAACTTTTTGTGATATAGGATCATATCAGCTATTGGTTGGTTTTAGTTATTAGTAATTGTAAAATTAGTTCAGTTACATTGTAGGTAAATTCTTTTGCATAATTTTTTAAGACTATTTTAGAAATGGTATTTTAGTTGTTTACAACCAAAACTGAAAACTCATATTAGTGTTATTGTTTGTTTACATTGGCAGTTATTCTTCATTCACTATAACCCGATTTATTTTTCTATTTATTATTGTCAAACTTCGCTTGCGAATCGACTCTCAAGGGTCGTGATATGACGGTCATGTTCAAGTTTCCTTATATATATATATATATATATATATATATATATATATATATATATATATATATATGCCCGAAATGTTGAAGAGAAATTGTTAAGAATAAACTTTATTTGAGTTGAACTCGGCACGTTTATGATAGAAGATTAGTGGGATTAAATAAGCCAACACGATGAGTTCAGGTGTGTGGGAAGGAAACCTTATTTTTTAGGGAGTTGCACCCTATTTAAATGCCTTAAGTCCTTTTTCTGTCCTCCTTATCAATCTTCATTGTTATCAAAACCCTAAAACGAGTTGTAGCCTCCATTGTCAAGTTTTTGAGCCTTGGAAGGAAGTTTGATGTCAATTTTGTCCATTGTGAAGGAGTTAGAAGATCTTGAAGTTTCAACGTTGGAGAAGGAAGTCTTGGATCCATAATCTTTCCATTTCTTGCAGTCACTTTAACGTATCAAGTTCATACCTTGATTTGTAGTTTGTTAGATCTCCTCATTTTGGGTTTTGTTGTGTTTTGGCATCTTCTTGGGATGATTATGGAATGAAGTCATTTAAGGGGTTTGTTCTTTTAGATTTGAGTTGGTTTTGGTACCCTTGAGCTTAAAGGTGCAAACTATATGAGGATTTTGGTGTCATACATCCATTAAGTCAATTATGAAGTCCATTTTAAGCTTAAGAGCTTCATTTAGACATGCATAAATGTAAAGTTGGCGAATTTACGTGGTTTTCCAGCTCAAGGAAGTCAAATGTATGTTTTGGGGCCATGTCCTTATTGTTGGGTTTTGAGCAATCTAACACTTCCTAAGTGTGCATGCAACCCTAATAAACCTTGGATCTATGTTTGTCTAAATACATGCAAAATAATAATTTTCCAAGGTTTATAACCTATCTAACATGGCATGGGGAACATTTCAACATAAAAAGTTAGAAGAGATTACACACATTTTTGATGAGTTTGGTTCTTGAGGAGTTTGAGGGCCAAGCACCAATAGTGTGAATGCCTCAAATGGAATCACAAAACACCACAAACTCTTGGAAAACTTTGAGAGAGTATACACACTTGTATATTTTCGGCCACACACAAGCACACACACACTAGTTCACTAGTTCACTTTTCATGCACCATAAGCATGCTTATATAGTGTACATGCTTAGGGTGAAACCCTAATAACCCATGACTTTTCCTTTCCAAGGATCCATGGGTTAAAAGCTCCATGGATCATCCATGGACTTCCATCAAAGCCTAGCCCATTAACAAATGAGTGTTAGCCCATACCATATAAAACCAATAGCCCATAGTCTAATTAGTCTTCCTTTTAATCTCTAAATTAATTCATAATTAATTTAAGACTAATACTAATTAAATAACATAACTTCATATTAATATATTATAACTTATAATATATTAATAAACATATGTGTATAACTCTCATAAAATTATCCATAAATAGTTTGGATGAGATGCAACCCAAATGGACCATGTCGGTCGGGTCAAGTATATACCAAATAAGTTATGGACTTAGACACCTTATCATATAATTTGGATGAGACTCCCACTTGGATAAGTCTAATAACTGTATTTGCCTATATAACTTCAGGAACCAACCAGCAATCATAGCTCTCGAAAACTCTGTCGAACTATGAAGCGCCATTTTAAGAAAAGTTATCATATAATCCTCTGTTCTCTTGATATCAGCCGGACAAACACATGGAACTATGTCTTGCTTATTGTCTGGCAGTTGTTTCTCGATTTTCGATTTGTTTGACTAAGCACTTCACTGAACACATCAGTTTAGTTCTGACCGGGCCCGGTACATGGGTCAACACAAAATCATCGAGGGGCCCAGATATCGCTTGTATTTCTAGAAGGAACATATAAACTTCGACTCATATGCTTGTTCTACTACTTGTTGAATTGTACACAAAGGAACGTTTTACAACATCAAGTTACTGATGCGGTTTCATGCAATCAATGCACAACCAACTCATAGGTAACAAATCATATCTCTAGGTTTGAAGACTTATATGATATTATCGTCTCACGATCACTCGAGATAAATTCCATGAAGTGATACAAGTGAGCGTGGGTTTATACCAATACTCATAACTTATGAGTACTCATGAATGTTGCAGCAACCATTGCCATGTCGAAACACCTTTATCCATCTACAAACCCAATTCATGACAATCTTCATTCATACCTACTTCCGACGTATGACCGATTGTGGAGGTTTGAATAAATTAATTATTCTGGAAGTCAAAACATGCAAAACTGAAACAATAGTAAATAATTGACAATGATAGTAACACTTTACTCATAAATAAATCACAAATTTTATTCATCATCAAACGTCGATTACATTTTACAAGTTTCAGGAAATCTATTTAATCTGTAAAACTAATATCGTCCCTCAGCCCAATGCGCCTCGCATGCTGAAAATGCATATCCCTCGTCAGTCCCTTCGTAAGGGGATCTGCAGGATTCTCATCCGACGATATCCTCCTTGCCACGAGGAGTCCTTCTTCAATCTTGTGTCTTATGAAGTGATATTTTCTGTCAATGTGTCGGGATCTGCCATGATCTCTTCGTTCCTTGGCTAAGGCAACCGCACTATTGTTGTCACAGAAAATCTCCATAGGTTCTTTAATAGCTGGTAGAACTCCAAGGTCTCCGATGAAGTTCTTTAGCCATATCGCCTCCTTTGCTGCTTCACTCGCTGCTATATACTCTGATTCACAAGTCGAATCAGCCACCGTCTCCTGCTTGGAACTCTTCCAAGAAATTGCCCCTCCATTTAAGGTAAAGATTCAGCCCGACTGAGAGCGGAAGTTATCCCTATCAGTCTGAAAACCAGCATCACTATACCCTAATACTCTCAAGTCATCACTCCCACCAAGGGTAAGGATCCAATCCTTAGTCATCCGCAGATACTTGAGAATGTTCTTTACCTCGGTCCAATGAGCCTTGCCAAGGTTCCCCTGATACCTGCTGACCATGCTCAAAGCAAATGCCACATCAGGGCGGGTACAAGTCATAGCATACATGATCGAGCCAACAGCGGAAGCATACGGTAGTTGGCTCATCTTAGCTATCTCTGCCTCTGTACTCAGACTCTGAGACTTACTTAGTTTGACATTGCTTTGGATCGGTAAATCTCCTCTCTTGGAATTCTGCATGTTGAACCTATTCAACACCTTATCCAAGTAAGTACTCTTACTAAGTCCAATTAGTCTTTTACTCCTTTCTCTTAATATCCTTATCCCTAGGATATAGGTAGCCTCCCCTAGGTCCTTCATAGCAAAGCACTTCCTAAGCCAGGACTTAACCTCCTGCAAGGTTGGGATGTCATTTCCTATAAGTAGTATGTCATCCACATACAGTACCAAGAAGCTAACTATACTCCCACTAGCTCTGACATACACGCAAGACTCATCTTCACTTCTCGAGAAGCCAAACTCTTTTACCTTCTCATCAAAACAAAGATTCCAGCTACGAGATGCTTGTTTTAATCCATAAATAGATTTCTCAAGCTTGCATACTCTATTAGGGTACTCTGCACTGACAAAACCCTCTGGCTGATTCATGTACACATCCTCAGCCAACTTTCCGTTAATGAAAGCGGTTTTGACATCCATTTGCCATATTTCATAATCATGAAATGCTGCAATGGCTAGCATAACCCTAATAGACTTAATCTTTGCTACCAGCGAGAAGGTTTCATCATAATCAATACCCTGAGTCTAAGTAAAACCCTTCGCAACTAGTCGAGCCTTATAAGTATGCACTTTTCCTTCCATGTCAGTGTTCTTCTTGAAGATCCATTTGCACCCGACTGTTTTACGGCTTGGTACATTATCAACCAAGCTCCAAACTTGATTGTCATACATGGACTGTATCTCGCTGTCCATAGCCTCCTTCCATTTAGCAGACTCCGGGCCTACCATGGCTTCCTTAACACTGCTAGGTTCATCCAAATTTACCAGTGTACTATCACTGATAAACGTATCACCTTCCGTAGTAATATGAAAGCCATAATAAAATGAAGGTGTGTTCCTAACCCGTGTGGAACGCCTTGGAGGTATAGAGATGTCAGCTTGCTCAACAGGAGTTTCCTCCTCAGGTTGATTGCTAGTGTCTGAGGCTCCTTCACCAATTGCTTCTTGAATTTCTTCAAGATCAATTTGCCTCCCACTGTCTCCTTGGCTTATAAATTCTCTCTCATGAAAGACCCCTCTTCTTGCTACAAAGACCACATTCTAACTAGGTCTGTAGAAGAGGTAACCGAAGGATTTCTGTGGGTAGCCGATGAAAATACACCTTTCACTTCGGGGTTCGAGCTTATCATGAATGTCACGCCTCACGAAAGCCTCGCAACCCCAAATCTTGATGTGCCTCAAACTGGGAACCTTCCCAGTCCACATCTCATGAGGTGTTTTGGTAACCTTCTTTGTAGGGACTAGATTAAGGATATGGGCGGAAGTCTCTAAGGCATACCCCCAAAAAGAGATTGGTAACGAAACTCGACACATCATAGAGCGAACCATGTCCAACAAGGTTCGATTACGCCTCTCAGCTACACCATTCAGCTGTGGTGTCCTGGGAGGAGTCAATTGTGAGACAATCCCACACTCCTTAAGATAGTCAAGGAACTCGGTACTAAGATACTCACCACCTCGATCGGATCGAAGCATCTTAATGTTCCTGCCCAATTGATTTTCTACTTCCTGTTTGAATTCCTTAAACCTTTAAAAGGTTTCTGACTTATGTTTGATTAAGTAGACATATCCATATCTACTAAAATCATCAATAAAAGTCACATAATACCGATTAGCATCCCTTGTGGCGGTTTTGAATGGCCCACATACATCAGTATGTATCAGGTCCAACAAACCCTCACCCCTTTCACAAGTTCCAGTGAAGGGTAATTTTGTCATCTTTCCAAGTAGACAAGATTCACAACTATCATCCGATTTAAGGTCGAATGATTCCAAGACTCCACTCTTTTGGAGTTGGCCTATGCGTTTCTTGCTTACATGTCCAAGATGACAATGCCACAACGATGCTTTATCTAGGCTAGTAGACGAATCAATATACAACACATTATTTCCTAAGTTGTCTACAATCGACACAGTTTCATACACACCATCACAAGGTAACGCTTTAAAATAAAACACATTTTTATAGAAAGCATTAATACCACCACATTCATTATCAAACAAAAAGGTAAAACCTTGTTTGTACAAAGCATGAAAAGAAATAATATTTTCGCCATTTCAGACGAGTACACACATTTATTCAAATCTAATTTTAACCCATTATTAAGCAACAAAGTATAAACTCCAATCTTGGAAACAGGTGAAGCCTTCCTATTTTCCATGATCAAGTTTATCTTCCTGTGCTCCACATCCTCACTTCTTCTTAGGCCCTGCATATCAGAACATATGTGAATACCACATCCTGTATCAAGCACCCAAGAGTTAGAATATGATGAGTAATTAGACAATATTGTGTAAATACCTGCATGGGTGGGTTTCACTTTCCCATCCTTTAGATCCTGCAAGTACTTAGGGCAGTTTCGCTTTCAGTGTGCCTTTTCATGACAATAAAAGCATTCAGCATCCTTGGGAATGGCAGAAGGAGTGACATAACCGCTCTTGGTCTTCGATGAGGAGCCTTCAAGAGACTTTCCCTTGGTACCCTTCGAAGGGTGCTTCCTCTTTTTCCCTTTGCCTTGCCCAATAGCTAAAACAGGGGTAGATGTTGGAGTAGGAGTAGGAGAGGTAATAACCGCCTTGCCCTTAAGACCGGTTTCCGCGATCATCAAGAGTCCTTGAAGCTTGCTGAGGGTAACTTCCTCCTTGTTCATATGATATGTCATACGAAAATGGTCATAACAAGAAGGTAAGGAGTGAAAAATGATGTCAATTGCCAACTCCTCAGGGATGTTCACATTCAGCTTCAGCAAACGGTCCACATACCTTTGCATCTTTTGCATGTGAGCCGTGACGGATTCACCGTCCTTCATGCGGGTAGTTATTATGGAGGAGATTATTTGATACCGCTCCTGACGAGCACTCTGATGGTACCTTTCCATCAGGTCTTGGTGCATCTCAAAAGGGTAGAAATCTTCATATGACTTTTGGAGCTCGGCTGTCATCGTGGCCATCATGATACATGCCACCTTAGTAGCATCTCTCTCATGTGTCCTGAATTCAGCGATCTCCTTAGGAGTAGCAGTAGACTCATCAAGTTCTTTTAACTCCTTATCGAGGACATATTATGTGTCCTCATAACAAGAACCATCCTGATGTTCCTAATCCAATCCATGAAGTTGGAACCATCAAAGATGACCCTCCCACAAAGATTCATGAGAGAGAAAGAACCAGTTGGGTTAGAGCCTGAAGCATTAGTGTTGGAAGACATCTGAAGGAAGAAAGCAAGTTTAGATTAGATATATAGAATCCTTAATAAGACACCCAAATGTAATATTAAGGCTAGGACCCAATCACAATATATTATACTTAGAAGAGGGATGCCGTAATCTAAGTAATAATATATTTGAAAGGTAGGTGAATGACGATTCACCAATTTACACCATGAAAAACAAAATGAATTATTAGGTTTTTAATTGGATTTGAAATTCCTAGATTCTTTTATGACTCATTGAACTTTTCAATGGCATGTTTCAATCTCGATTGTGCCCTTCAAGTTTTGTGACTGGGATGCCGAGGATCACAAAACAAGGTGTGAATAACCATGCTAATTCACTTAGTATCCTTAATATTATCACCTAATCAATGTGCCGGTAAACCACACACGCTCCATTGGTCCATGACAAACATTAAGTCACCCTTCGTGATCCTTACTAGTCCAAGTTAGTGTGCCGGTTAACCACACACGCTCCACCAACGACTTGGTAAGGTACAAAGTGTGAATTCCATGGACTAGCACCATGTTCACATTTTTCCTAAAATAACTAAGGTTGGGAAATTAAAGGTTTAGTTACTTTATAATAATCATTATATTTTTAATGAGGATTTAAAGTCATTGTCCTACCCGTTCGGCTAACGACCCTCCACTAGTCAAGCGAGCGGTGGGTGAGAGTGGACACCCATTAAGTCACCATTTTATAGGCAACAACCTTCTAACCACCTTATAGACCGGCTTCGTGAATGAGGGCTACTAACGATAGAACGACTTATTCTTATACATATATATAATAATTAACCATTAATGTTATAAATAGTATAAGGGTTGAATTTTAACTATTAAATCTCTAAGGGTTGGAATTAAAGTTTATTAAAGTGTGTGAAACTTTACAAATTCTAAAACTTGAGGACAAGTTTTGTAACTATGCAAAACTTTTCATTTCATAACTTATGAATTAAAGGTTCATAAAAATGAAGACTCTTCACTTTCATGTAACTTATGTGTTTAAATGTGTGTGTTAAAGAAAGTGACCTTTGGATATCCATAACTTGAGGACAAATTATGGACTCCATTAAAACACATAAATGATCAAGAATTAATTCTAAACAATTCAGCAAATAATTCCTATCATCTTCTAAATTCATAAGAACATGAACATGATCATCAAAATTTCAAGAATTATATGAACACATAAAATCATGGAATTTTGATATATGCTATTGTAAATGGATTAGAACAACCATTACACCAACTAAAACAAGTTTTAAAACACCAAAACAGTTTAGGGTAATGTTTCTAGTCCATTTCCAGCAGCAAAAGTCGAAAATCTACACTCTGTCGCTCCTACTCGTCGAGTGCATGAACCTACTCGGCGAGTAGGTTGAAGATACACATGGACTCGGCGAGTCCCCCCATGGACTCGGCGAGTTCATCAGTCAGACAACAAGTTTTTCGACTTTTTCAAATATTTTGCATCAAGTATCAAACAAGCAAGCCTAGGCTCTGATACCACTGTTGGGTTTTGAGCAATCTAACACTTCCTAAGTGTGCATGCAACCCTAATAAACCTTGGATCTATGTTTGTCTAAATACATGCAAAATAATAATTTTCCAAGGTTTATAACCTATCTAACATGGCATGGGAAACATTTCAACATAAAAAGTTAGAAGAGATTACATACCTTTTTGATGAGTTTGGTTCTTGAGGAGTTTGAGGGCCAAGCACCAATAGTGTGAATGCCTCAAATGGAATCACAAAACACCACAAACTCTTGGAAAACTTTGAGAGAGTATACACACTTGTATATTTTCGGCCACACACAAGCACACACACACTAGTTCACTAGTTCACTTTTCATGCACCATAAGCATGCTTATATAGTGTACATGGTTAGGGTGAAACCCTAATAACCCATGACTTTTCATTTCCAAGGATCCATGGGTTAAAAGCTCCATGGATCATCCATGGACTTCCATCAAAGCCTAGGCCATTAACAAATGAGTGTTAGCCCACACCATATAAAACCAATAGCCCATAGTCTAATTAGTCTTCCTTTTAATCTCTAAATTAATTCATAATTAATTTAAGACTAATACTAATTAAATAACATAACTTCATATTAATATATTATAACTTATAATATATTAATAAACATATGTGTATAACTCTCATAAAATTATCCATAAATAGTTTGGATGAGATGTAACCCAAATGGACCATGCCGGTCGGGTCAAGTATATACCAAATAAGTTATGGACTTAGACACCTTATCCAACACTTATCGGTTTAGTGCTTAATATATTAAGACGGTGGGTCTCGGGCGAACTCGGCAAGTTGGTTGGTCAACTCTGCGAGTTCTTTTGCTTTTCCCCGTTTCTGAGTTGATGAAGAACTCGACAAGTTGATTAGACAACTCAGCGAGTTGGATCAATATGGATTATGGATCTTGTTCATTTGGATTATGTCTTTGACAACGTTTGTCCCAAGTAGTGTTTGAGGTAATCTGAATTGTACCAAAGGAATATATGGGATTAGGATAAGGCATATATTGGATTGGGACCAATTTGGAAAATTTGGCCATTAGTGGGCCTTTTGTGGATCCTTTGGTTTTGGGCTTTGAGAGTTTGAGTTATTAATGGGCGATTAGAATACAAAGTATTGGACTAGAGAGAATGGTTGGGCCTTAAGGCAAGGCCATGTAAGGGGTTTGGGACAAATTTGGAAAATTGGGCCAATGCACTACTAGAAAAACAACTTTTTTACGACGCACAATGCATGTCGTAAAACGCTCAGACGACGCGCAAATGCGTGTCAAGAAAGACCCTGTCATAACGAGAGATGACACGGTTTTGCGCGTCGTCTATAGATGACGCGCATTTATGACACGCAATATGTATCATTAAAGTCGTTGTCAAGAAAGGCCATGTCATAAATGAAGATGACACACATTTTTGCGTATGGTAATATTTATGTATTTATTTTTAAAATTATTTATAGATTTACTAATTTTCAAATTAACTTTGCATTTCATGTCTCATAATAGAAAATAAAATACCATATACAAAAAATACAATTCATTGCACAAAAGTTAATGTCATACAAAATACAATAAATAAGAAAGATAATTCATTGCACTAACATGTCAAATACAAATAATCATCCCTAACTATATAACCTAATACTACAGTGCTATTAAGAGACATCATCATAACTCACTAAAGGTCTTGGAACCATGTTCTCGTCATCAACTCTTACACCAACCTTGCTTTAGTAGATGGTCTTGTAGCTACTATCTTTTTCAGCGTTAAACCAAACATAAATGAAGGGGGTAAATCATTATATCATATACATCAACAGATTTATAATAATCACTTACTTGTCTAGAAAGCATAGATATATATTATTATTATCACACAACTCTTCAAGCATCCCAATGTTATAATCATCGTTAGATCCAGCATCCCAACTTATGTGTAAATCATAAGAAATGAGATAAAAGAGAAAAAAAAACCATGAAACTAAATAACTAAAATTGTAAGAACCGATGATATTATTACCTTAACTGAATGATGATCTTGAAATTGTTCTGAATACCTGCAATTATTATGATTTGTATTTATGAAATACCTGCAAGATTTGGGGATTAGCCTGCACCATGGCTCGAAGTGCTTGAAACTAGAACACAAATATAAATTGTATTTTTATTTTATTGAGATAATTAATACTTAATGTGTATGTAGATATGGTTGACTAGTTTATAAATAAATAAATACATGTGGACTGTTACGAAGAAAATCCAAGTTACCAGCAGCACCAGCAGGACCATTCGCGTCCATCTCAGGAATTCCTTGGACCAAACATGACAAGATTACAATCTACAGGGTCTAAACAAAAATTTTGAATCTGAAAGTGAATAAAAATATTGAATACCTGAGGGAAGAGAGCCAAAAGATTTGAATTTGGTCCACTTGGAGGAATAGCTGCAACTGGCAGGGCTGAGCAGCCTGCAGACCTAGCAGTGGTGAAACTCCAGCAGCTGGCGGGAGTTCTGCTGGCTCCGGTATACAGCTCACTTGCATATATTTTAACCTCCAAATTAACAAGTTCATAGATAACAGCAATGTCATACCCTAATTTTGCAATCTCCTGTTTTTCAGCGACTTCAATTTCGAAACCGGAGCTATGTAAATCTACAAAATCAAAAAATAAAACCTTGTTTCAATTTGAGAATAAGAGTTAACTAACTACACCACTATTCTCAATTTCGAATTGAAAAATCATAATGTTGTTGAATACCCCAAAGAACAACAAAAAGGAGAGAAGATAGCAAAAAAAAAAGAGAAGATTCATGGATTTTTTTCAATCACATTATTTCTTTGCTTTTCTTCAACGTCGTGTGTATCTGAAAACAGATTATAAAATTTTTTTAGTAATATTTTAAGTTTCTTATTAGTTTTTTTAATTTTTGTAGTGTATTATAATAAGTGCACCTAATTCCATGTGTGCTTTGCTAGGGATGCTGTTGATTGCTCCACGATGCAACTCCAACATACCTTCAACATAAACAACATTTTAAGGATAAATGATAATGAAAGTGATTTTGAAAAAAAAAGATTACCAATAGTTCCAAGAGTGTCTATGGATCCAGATTCAAGAACATGTTTTTCCACAGCTAGTTACAGCTCAACAGCAGCCAAACCTACATCATTTCTATTCCAAAATTGTGTATAAGACTCAAATATGTCATACAAAACAGATAATAATAATAAACAAATGTTATAAAGAATTGTTTATTTTATTACCTTGGTGGCATTAAAGCATCTTCAGCATGGCCTCCATTTCCTCCAAAATAAATCTTAATGCTTGTAGGAGCAACAATAGCAATCACAATACCAATAGAAATTCCTTCATACCTGCAGTTTAATATTATTGACAAGAAGGACAAAATTCATTTGCTATATTATTAGTTATTTATAACCTCTTCTATACTCAAAATAATCTTTGTTTCAAGGCTAAAATTTTAATTCATCATGATGATGTAGGACCTTACACATTCTATCTAGAATGGTAAAAAAATTCCAAGACTTAAGGATGTTGGGAGGAAATTTAGACAGGTACATAAGATGAAAAGTTCATTTAGGGGAATCAATTGTCAAAAACTCCGCAACTAGTTTAAATGCCATGTTTGACTATTTTTTTTGGATATCGTGAGAAGTGAAACATCAAAAGTGCCACCATGCACCAAGATAAAAAAAAACACATTCCTTTTCTTATTGAAACTTGACATACTGCACTGTTGTATTTATATATGTTGTTTGATTGTGGACCACAATTGAAAATTTATTTTTATTTGTCTGGTAGAATAATACATGGTTCTGTTGTGTATTGTTGGCTATTATTCCACCAATTTCCTATGGCTGTAATCCTACTACGTTTACTATTTATAACTATTTGTGTACCTTTTATAGCAGCACAACTATCTAACAGTTTTGTACCGGTTAGTGCATCACTCACTGCCACACCCGACATCAGACCATGGCTTTCATCACTCAGACCACAGGGCACACAGGTATGGAGATCAGGATCCATTTTGGGTGTTCCATCATGTTTTATGAATGATACATGTAACTTCATGATTTTTGGTAGCAATTTAAGCAAGATATGGAGTAGTTTTGATTATCCAGCAGACACGCTGTTTCCTACTCAGGTTATATTGAGAGGTGGAGTGATCATTTCAAAAATGAGCAAAACAAACTTTTCTGGCGGAAGATTTTGTTTCAAATTCTTGAAGATGGGAATCTTGTTCTTAATACTTGAGATATATCCACAAGTAATGCTTATGATGCTTAGTAGCATTGGGAAGCACACTCACCACTAACATGAAACTCTATATCAGAGAACCTACAAGAATACATACTTCTTCTTCATTGATCCCTTGGAATCTAAAAACACGGATACGCCCTCACACCTCATAAAGCATTCATTTGTTGAAAGATGCATCCAAGTTGTCTTCATATTGCCATTTCCATGGATTCCCACTTTCAGCCCCACTAGAAGCTTGATTAGGGACTGGCATGTTACCTAAATCCACATCTAAACTCATCTGTTGTACTTCAGAATACGACAATATCTTTATGCTTGGAACAAAGCTCACAAATTCTCTGTTAAAAAAAAAGGTAAAAGTCATGACCGTATAAAAAATTACAGAAAGAGAAGATGAAGTTAAGCAACTTACTCTCGTGGCTCATCACCAACAAACAATATATCATTCTCATGATCAACATAAACAAGTTTCCAATCAGTCCTTTGTGTATCTTCTAATTGACCTTCAACACCAAACATGCGCGCTTGATCATGTCTAAGCTCTTCATGTTGGGTTATGGGCATTCTAACACTCCTAAGTGTACATGCAACCCTAAATACCTTGGATCTATGTTTTCTCTATTATACATGCAAATAAGAACTTCCAAGGTATTATCCTAATCTAGCATACAAAACAATGAGTGTAACAAGATAGAATACATACCTTTTTGATGTAGAAAGTCTTCATGAAGCTTGAGTGCCTAATGCCCCAAGTGTGACACCTCAAATGGAATCACAATCACCAAAACACTTAGAATAACTTGAGAGAATTCTACAACTCATGAAATTGGCTAGCCCTTTCACTTCACACTCTAGTGTGATCTAGTGGCCGATTTGGTCAAGAATAAGTTGCTTATATAGTTAGGGTTACACCATGTAAACCCTAATTGACATGGCCTTTCATTTCCATGATCCATGGGTACAAATACACCATGGAGCATCCATGGACCATCCTATGGGTTTTAGCCCAACTTGATTATCCATGGAGCATTAGCCCACTATACAAGTATGGATGATTTACACAATCAACCCATATATTTAATTAGTCTTCTTTTGATCACTTAATTAATCCTAGATTAATTCTTGATCAATAATAATTAAATAATCTTATTATTCTTATTATTAATATACTAGAACTTATAATATATTAATAACCATAAGTGTCTTATTTCTCTCATTATAGTCTATCCAAGTGCATGATGGTATGCAACCCAAATGGACCATGCCGGGTCGGGTCAAGTCTTACCAATTATAGTTATGGACTTAGACATTAATCCAACAGTCTCCCACTTGGATAAGTCTAAAACTATTATTATTGCGTATGACTTCAGGAACCAACCGGCAATCGTAGCTCTCAAAAGCTTCTGTCGAACTCTGACCTTTGTCAATGACTTGTCCATTAGATAAGGGATCATATATTCCTCCATTCTAGATATCATATGGACTGAGACATGGATTATAATCATTCTCTCTGTCCATTTGTTGTTTCCCGATTTTCGATTTATGACGACTGACTAATTGAAGAAATCAAATCAGTCCTGGCCCGGCCGAGCACTTCCATTTGTCATCATCAAATCATCGAGGGGCCCACAGATATCGCTTTTATCCCGAAGGTAAAAGGAATGGATAAACTTCGACTCATATGGCTTGTTCTACTACTTGTTGAATCATACACAAAGGCACGTTTTATAGCACCAAGTTACCAAATGCGTTTTCGTGCAATCAATGTACTATCAACTCATAGTAACAACTCATATCTCTAGGTTTGAAGAATATAAGATATTATCGTCTCATGATCACTCGTGATAAAATCCATGAAGTGATACCAATGAGCGCGGGTTGAATCCAATACTCAGAACTTATGAGCACTCATGAGTGTTGTAGCCTTGTCCAACACCTTAGACCTCTACAACCCATCATGACAGTCTTAATTCATATCTACTTCCAACATATGACCGACTGTGGATGGTTTGAATAACTTAGTCATTCCGGAAGAATAACCTAGTTTATTCAGGAAGTCAAAACATGCAAAGTGAAACACAATAATAATTGAATCCAATATGGTATCAAAACCTATGAACATAAATAAAACACCATTTATTTATTACCATATGATTACACATTATTCATTATATACTGTTTCAGCTATCAACTTTATTCTTGAATTTAAAACAATAATTGTCCCATGCTCCATGCATGTACACTATGTTTTCTAAGCACTAGTCATTCCATACACCAAGTATGCATAGTATGTTTGTCTATGATCTTTACTTTGTGAACTAGATCCATTGAACATAACTTCAATGATTCTCTTTTCACACTCCCAAATCCTTACTACAAATGCAAGAATTCCAAATCCATGCCATTTACTGAAATCTGTTAGATTCTAAACTTATATGCATTGATCCTCTTGCAATGATTATGCACAAAGTCAGAAAGACTTGACAACAATCATTACAGAGTACTCCAAAGGAGATCAGCTCCTTGGAAACATCCTTCTTGCATTAAGTTTCCTAATCTTAAACAGATTGAAAATTCTAACTTTGAAACATTTCCAGATTCCATTTTGACTATCACTTCTGAACAAGAGTTGCCTCCTTACAGACTATGTCAATATGGTCCTTCCAGAATTATCACTATACTTCCAACTGTCCTTGAGCAACCAATCTTTGGTAAACCTTAGATTGTCCTTCGACAATTGTTTAATCCTTTTAGTCATATCCAGTTCTAAACCTTTTCCCTTCTTAATGCCCCAGGCATTTGGAAAATTTTAGAACGGATGAATATAGCACATGTAATCGATCCTATATTCGAAGCATATGGGACACGATTCATGATGTCTTACATAAAGACTAAACCAGTCTTTTGCTATAATATTTCCATTTCAATTTGCCAAGTTCTCATAATTCAGATTATGAAAAGGGATGCCGTAATCATAATCGAATTTTAGAACGCAAATAATGGACCCATATACAGAATTTCCTTATGTTGAGCCATTCCAACATGAAATTCATATATATATATATATATATATATATATATATATATATATATATATATATCCTTGACTAAATGATTAAAACCTCACGATCTAAGCTTATAGATTTGAGATGAAGTATAATTTCCTCTCCCTTAATTATAGCAAAACAACTTTTTCAACCCCTGTAACCTCACGAATTGAAACTTTTTGTTTTCTATAATTAACATTGCTAACTTGCAATACTTATCATAATGATCATGCTCCCACTAACATGATGATTATTAGCATAACACTTATGCTCCCACTAGCTTTGACATGTACTCAGAAATCAGCTGGACTTCTAGAAATCAATACTTCATTGACTTTCTTACCAAAGTTCAGATTTCTGATACTAGATTGTTTTGATAAGACTTTATCAAAAATCATACACCTTCCCCTAGATAGCACACTTGTGTGTCTAAACAGTTATGAAGAGGTATGCCGTAATCATAATGGTTAGACCTTTTTGCCACTTCTCACAAGTCCATATTAGTGTGTCGGTTAACCACACGCGCTCCACTAACGACTTGGAGAATGCAAATATCACAATTGCTATCTAGATAAAATCTACTTAGTGAAAGTGTTTCCTCACCATCATTTTCATGAATCGGAGAGAAACCTTATGACACTTAGATTTAATGGTGTATGAGTTCCTACCCATATGAATTTGTTAAACCATAATCACAAGATAAAGATAATGACAAATCCAAAACCATATGGATTGAACTCAATCTTAACTTCTTGCCACCTGGCAGCTCAAGGGCCTGCCATTGCTTCCAAGTTGTTATGCAACAAACTGAGAACTATAAGAACTCATATGCAAAGCTAACTTTAACTGGAATGGGCACAGAATATGTCAACACGATAGGTTATAAACCTCAAGTCGTGTGCTAGTGAAGAACTTCAGGTTCTATTCTTGATTAGTTCATGAGACTTTCAAGACCTTTAAGACTCCCACTGTCCTCTTGACCTATAAGACTTCCTTGTCAAATATCCAAGAGACAGTGTGGATTCTAATCAAGACAAACACTTCACACAATTGGCCTAAGTGGTCTTTGTTTTATCCAAAACATTACAACTTACCAATTTCAAATGTACAAGAGTAGAAAACTTTTACTCTTACATTTGACAAGTGTTTTAAACCTTCTTTAAGACATGTCACTCAAATGACAATCTTGGAGTATGACTCTAAGACTTGTATTGGAACGAAGAATGACTCATCTTCTTGATTTAACCACTTCAACAATTCAAGTTCCTCTTCTTAGTCATAAGGATGCACTAAGATTTTCCTTAGAGAACTAATTGTGATATGGTTTCTTAATCATTAAGATGATCACAAAACTGATACTAAAGTACTCTCCCATCTTTTCAGATTTGAGAAACTTTTATCCTTCTGCCTAATTTGATTCTTCTTATTCGCTCTGCCTTACATTGGAACCTTTTCCAATGTCTCAGAGTTACACTTAAGCATGTAAGTATAATCATATTTACTGAGCTTTAGTAAACTATGACGAATAGTCTTATCAAACTTTTGTGGTGGACTTAATCAGTGCACAAGAATGTGTACTCGATCCCTTAGTCCATTACTTGACTCACACATCCATGTGACCGAGTAATTAGTTTTAATTTTCCAATACTTGAAAGTTCTCATTCATCATGCTATACAACTTGCATGATTCCAAGTTTCTATCCAACTGAAACTTGGGTGATGAGAATCTTTCCTTATTTGGTAAATTTAGACATTACCACAAATGAAAAAATAGATTTCATATTTCCACTCTTGCTATCAATGGAATCATATAAGCAACAATTTTTCCTCAAATGCCATTGTAAGGATATTTTAAAACAAATAAAATCAAAATTTTCCTTTATTTTAAAACTATGCAGAAAAACTTATCCTTACAATCCATATGAAAACTTGTTGTTCTCTATTCCTAAGCAATATCTCATAACTCCTAAGAAGTAGCTCAAGAATCCGATCTTCAAACTATGCGATAAAAATCCATCTATGCCATCAGATTCAGCATATTCTTTCTTTAAGTTTCTTCACTTTTCTTTGATGCTTAAAACATCACCATGTGACCTAGTCACATCATGTATCAAGAATCTCAGAATAGAAACTTAATAGAGTTAGATAGTGGACTTTACCTGAAGTAGAGTCAAACTTACTGACTTTAACATCCTTAGGTAAATTTGGCAGCTTCGCAACCAATGCCCCTTCCTTTGGCAATATAAACATATGGACCCTTTGATAATGGTACACGAGACTATCACAGACTTAGCTTTTCTCTTTACCATTTGGTCAACCGAGTTGACTATGGCCGATCCCTTTCCATTGGGAAGAGAGAGCTTTTCTGGATTTCCTGTGTCACTATTGTCAATGTCCATCAAGTTTTAAGGAAGTTGATCTTAACAAATAGATAAGATCATTAAGGGTCTTGTCATAGTCTGTTTCATAGGTGTCCCAAAGGAACTCACTATGTGACTTAGAAAGTGATTGAACCACCAACTTTCTCAAGACTTTGACACCCAACTCTCCCGGCTTGTCAATATGTGACTACATCTCCAAGATGTGACCACACCTTGACCTTGCCTTGCCAATAGGGCTTGAGTGACCTTAAACTTTTTCAAGAACTTGTGGGTTAGGGAGAATAATTGGAGGAGGTGAAAGAAGTATGATATCCATGGGACATCATCTTCATTAGGAAACCTTGTTTCAAGAGATTTGGGAAGATCATAGGTGTCTAAACCAGACATCTTTTGGGAGATATTCAAGATAGTTGATTTAAAGTCCTTAATATGACACCCAATATGAAATATTAAGGCTAGGACCCAACAAACTATTTTATAACTTAGAAGAGGTATGCTGTAATCCAAGCTATAAAATATTTGAAGGTAGGTGAATGACGATTCACCAATTTCCACCAAGATAAACGAAATGTATTATTAGGTTTTAATTGGTTTTGAAACTCCTAGATCTTTGAGATTCATTGAACTTTTCAAAGGCATGTTTCAATCTCGAGTGTGCCCTTCAGGTTTTGTGACTGGGATGCCGAGGATCACAAAACAAGGTGTGAAGTAACCATGCAAATCACTTGGTACCCTTAATAAATTACCCCTCAATCGATGTGCCGGTTAACCACACACGCTCCATCGATACTATGATAAATATTAAGTCACCCTTTACCTACCTTGTTAAGTCCAAGTTAGTGTGCCGGTTAACCACACACGCTCCACTAACGACTTAGACAAAGTGTAAAGTGTAATTTCATGGGTTAGCACCTTATTCACATTTTTCCTAAGTAACTAAGATTGGGTATTATTAAGAGTTTAGTTACTTAGTATTATCATTAATACTTTTAATGAAGGGAGAATTATAGTCCTGTCAAACCCATTCGGCTAACGACCCTCCACCGGTCAAGCAAGCGGTGGGTGAGAGTGGACACCCATTAAGTTGCCATTTTATAGGCAACAACCTTATACCCACCTTATAGACCAGCTTCGTGAATGAGGCGTACTAGCGGTAAGACTGACTTTACTCTTATACATATATATATTATTAACTTATAATATTATAAAGTATAAGGGTTGAATTTTAACTTTTAAAATTCTAAGGGCTAACTTGGAATTAAAGTATTCATAAGTGAAAACTTTTCAAATTCCAAAACTTGAGGGCAAGTTTTGAAACGATTCAAAACTAATTAATTCCATAACTTATGTGTTTAAAGTAGTTTTAATCCAAAAACTCTTCAAGTTCCATAACTTGAGGACAAGTTATGGAAGACTTTAAACTAATAAAAGAACTAACTTTTTCTTTATTTTATAACTTATGGATTTAATTATGGTTACATATATTTTTCTTTAATGAAGTGCCTCTTGAACTTCCATAACTTGAGGACAAGTTATGGAGTCATAAAAAATTATTCAATGACACAAGACTCTTCATTTTGTAACCATTGCCAACTTTTATGAATTTTATGAGTCTTTAATGTGACTCTTCATGTAACTTGAGGACAAGTTACACAAACACATTTTATACTCAACTCTTAGATTAAAATGGATTGAAAACAACTATTTCAATTAACTTTTCTATTAATCTAAGCAACTCATAAGTACAAGATAATTCAAATCAAACTTTTTCATGTAATTAGTCTAAACCTTAAACTAATACAAAACATGAATCTATTGACAATTATCTTTGAAAATGGATTAGCATGAACATTACCACATCAAAAACAAGTTTATAAGTTCAAAAACAACTTAGGGTAATGTTCCTAGTCCATTTCTAGCCAAAAACCTCGAAAATATGCTGTTTGGGGCTCCTACTCGGTGAGTGCATGAACCTACTCGGCGAGTAGGATGATTTTACTCATGGACTCGGCGAGTTCATCAGTGGACTCGGCGAGTCCAGTGCCCAGAAAGCCAGAAAATCGAGTTTTTCAGCATTTTTCAGCAATTTGCATCAAGTATAAGAGAAAGCAAGCCTAGGCTCTGATACCACTGTTGGGTTATGGGCATTCTAACACTCCTAAGTGTACATGCAACCCTAAATACCTTGGATCTATGTTTTCTCTATTATACATGCAAATAAGAACTTCCAAGGTATTATCCTAATCTAGCATACAAAACAATGAGTGTAACAAGATAGAATACATACCTTTTTGATGTAGAAAGTCTTCATGAAGCTTGAGTGCCTAGTGCCCCAAGTGTGACACCTCAAATGGAATCACAATCACCAAAACACTTAGAGTAACTTGAGAGAATTCTACAACTCATGAAATTGGCTAGCCCTTTCACTTCACACTCTAGTGTGATCTAGTGGCCGATTTGGTCAAGAATAAGTTGCTTATATAGTTAGGGTTACACCATGTAAACCCTAATTGACATGGCCTTTCATTTCCATGATCCATGGGTACAAATACACCATGGAGCATCCATGGACCATCCTATGGGTTTTAGCCCAACTTGATTATCCATGGAGCATTAGCCCACTATACAAGTATGGATGATTTACACAATCAACCCATATATTTAATTAGTCTTCTTTTGATCACTTAATTAATCCTAGATTAATTCTTGATCAATACTAATTAAATAATCTTATTATTCTTATTATTAATATACTAGAACTTATAATATATTAATAACCATAAGTGTCTTATTTCTCTCATTATAGTCTATCCAAGTGCATGATGGTATGCAACCCAAATGGACCATGCCAGGTCGGGTCAAGTCTTACCAATTATAGTTATGGACTTAGACATTAATCCAACACTTCATACCCTTTATAACGTATCACATCAATAGTTCTTCCTATAGACCCACGCTTCTGAACCTACGCACACCAAGTGTTTGATATAAGTCCTTAGTCACAAATTTTACATAAATCAACTTCAACAAAATATGATTTGATGCAAAAAAGATTTAGTATTACTATTTACGATTTACCTTTGTGTATGTTCAGACACGTTGAGTTTGATGCAAAAAAAGATCTAGTTTGATTAATAATCAAGACACCAAATATTAAAACCTGCCAGTGATTTTAAGAACAAAAATTAGCGACGACGTCCAGTCATCAGTGAGCAGATGAACAGTCTGGAAGCCAAACAAACAAATACTATAATCATGAAACAAGTCAATTTGTGAAGTTTCTTTCTACGACATATACAAAAACAAAACAAAAAAGATATCAATTCAGATAAGCTTACAATCCTTCTAGACTTCCATTTATGGAAAAAGAATATAAGTTCGTCATTCTTGAAATCACATTTTCAGATAAAAAACCCTAATATTAGAGAAGATAAAGATGAAGTTGGGATAAATGGAAAACTAGTAAGAAATTATTTTGTAGAAATTAGAAAAACGATTAGTTGAACATGAAAAATGGGAAATAGTGATGAAGAAAAAGTTAAACCTTCACACCGGAGATGAGAGAAAGCAAAACCAAAAACCAATTACCTTTTGAACATCATTTAGGTATTTGTCTACCGAGTTCGATATATGTTTTAGTCGGTTGAGTCGTCTTCTTCTTTGTAAGATCGAAAAATGTTATATGAGATGGAGGTGGGATTAAAAGTGAATCTAAGGGATTGAACCCACCCATCACTGCCATTTTCCTCCCCCTCAACCACTGTCTCTCATAAGCGGAGATCCCAAGGCGAGGAATCCGTGAACCAACTGCAAAACTTTCTCGTCTAAAGTAAGTCGTTAGACGACGTTGTGAGTGCTGTTGGGAATCGATAATCTGACGTTGCAGAAGGGATATAGCGGTGTAGGTGCTGAAGGTTCGCATGAAAATGGAGGTTGGGGTGACTCCCCCGAGATGATGATCATTATCATCATCGTCGCGAGGCTTTTGATCATGAAAGCAAGAGCAATTATGCTATGAAGACGAAGGCCCTAGGGCTTTTTCTTAATAATAGGAAGAGGCGGGGGGTTTAATTTTTGGGATCCAATAGACGGGTGAAATCCCACCTTAAAACGTGTGTTTCGTTATAAAATTATAAAGCGACACAATTAGATGACACACATTTTATGAAAGGCATCCTCCGCATTTCCTTTTTTTTTTCTTTTCTGACACTAATTTTAGGGCACGCACAAATGTGTGTCCTCTATCCTTCAAATTTTGCAAAAATGACATTATTTTTTAGGGCACGCACAAATGTCTGTCCTGTATTAGTGCGTGTCATTGTTTGCGCGTCACTAAAGGGCTGTTTGCTAGTAGTGATGGTTGATTTGTGGGCCTTTAGGCCTTTCAGAGTGTAGATTGGACATAAATTTAGACAAGGTTGAGTAGGGGTAAAATGGTGATTTTACCCCATGCATGGAGTTTTTGTTTGGATTGGAACTTAGTTGCTAATTGGGTGTCGTTTTGTTATTATTAGTTCGGGGATTAGTCAGCCTGCAGCCAGGAGTTTTTTGTAGAATTTAGTAGTGCGAGGTGAGGATCCTCATTATCTTCATGGGTCGAAGGCACCAATGTCAGCCCATTTTTTAATTTGTAGTATGCTAGTTGTTTTTGTGATACTTGTGTGACAACCCGAAATTCTTCGTAACATCCGGATATCCAGGTATGGGAATTTGAGTATTTTATGTTGGGGAATGAGGAGACTCGGCGAGTTGACGCCTCAACTCGTCGAGTAGGATCGCGTTTTGGGGACCAGTTTAATGAAGGGACTCGACGAGTCGGGTATTTGGACTCGCTGAGTCGTCGCTGTCAAGGAAAACCCTAATTGTCTGGGTTTGGGACCTATTTAAAGGCCCTTATGGCCTTCAGTGGCGGCCACCTACACCTTTGCGAGATTCCTATCGAACCAGAGAGCTGAGAGAGTGAAGAAGAGCCATTTTGGAGCATTCTTGAGGTGGTTGTGCAATGGAGTAGTCATTTCCATCAAAGGGAGTTCAAGGGGGTGTCGATTCAGAGCTTCTGAGCTTGCATCTTCACCATGGAGGTATCAAATCGTTCTCCCTTTTCTATTTTGGGTAAGATTGGTGATTTTAGGGTTTTCTAGCTTCTTTTATGGCATGATTTGCGGAGTATAGTGTCCCGTTGAGTGTGAATCTATAGATCTGGACCCAAAGAGGTCTAGAGAGTCCCTTCCATCCTGCTTTATGCATTCTATTTGGAGTTTTGAGCTAGGGTTGTTATGTAATGAAGTGTCTCACCTAAATGAGCTTGTAGAACCTTGCATGAGTGCCCAAGGTTCGACCTTTTCATGGTTATTGGATTTGAGTGAGTTAGATCTATGGTTTGGTGAAGCAGATCTGACCTCAGAAGGTCAGATGAGGGATTGTCATGGGAGCAACTCGCCGAGTCCATAGGCAGACTCGACGAGTCGATTCGGGATTGCCCTGCGTTTCGTTGCCGAGTAACTCGACGAGTGGAGAGGGAACTCGTCGTGTCTAAGAGGTTTAAAAAGGATTTAGAGAACCCGCATGGACTCGCCGAGTCACTCTTGTGTACTCGCCGAGTCTGGTCAGTGTTGACCATTGGCTTGAGTTGTCTTATGTTGACTTTGGGGGTTTTGGTCAACAGAGGTAATAGAGGTCCGGGAGGGGTAAAATGGTCTTTTACCCATTACCTGACTAGAGAGGGAAAGAGTAATCGTCGGTTAATTAGAGTTGAGACTTCGAGTATTAATTAGAGATATTTGCCTTATGTGTTAGGCGGTGGCGAGTCCGAGGTTCGCATGTGTAGATAATTGCTTTCTGATTGCCAGGTGAGTCTTCTAACTATACTTTACCTTGAGTAGGTAACCAGAGTTATGTGACAGAGTATTTGTATGTTGTGTATGTTATGTGTTGTACTGCATTATTTCTATGTGATTTATGTTGTGCGTGTTTACAGAGTTAGAACCGGAAGGTTCCCAGAGTTAGAACCGGAAGGTTCACAGAGTTAGAACCGGAAGGTTCATAGAGTAGGGTCCACGGACCCACAGAGTTATAGCCTCGAGTGGCTAATATGTGTTATGTGTGGTATTTTGGGGAACTCACTAAGCTTCGTGCTTACAGTGTTTTGTGTTATGCGTTTCAGGTTTCTCTCAGGATCACGGAAAGGCACCGACTCGATTGTACACACCAGAGAAAGAGTCATGTTTTGAGGATCCTGGTTTATTATGCAAGTGAAAATGGAGTTATGTTTTGTAATTCGATTATGAATGAGATTTTAAACAAAGTGTTTTTAAAAATTAAACGATTATTTTTAAATGAAAAATTGTTTTGAAATTTTCGGTGTTACATTCTTTCCGTCATTTTAACCCGTTCCGTCAATAAAAATCATCGTTTTTGAATTGTTTCCGTTTCGTTATTAAATTAAGTCATTAAATTTGATGTCGTTCATTCTGAATTAATGGGTGTTCAAATACGATAATAACTCAATAAAATATTCCAAATTAACAATTAGAAAAAAAAATTAGTTTCGACCACGTTGGGTTACAACAACTTAATCGGGTGTGACCAAAAGCCTCGTCTAACATCAATATCGGGTAGATTTCCTCCTGGCCACACACTCAAGCCTTACATAAAGGATGAGTGGACCTTCATTTAAATCCTTTTGCTCATCTCATAACTTTCTCTAACTACTCTCTCTCTCTCTCTAAAATCCGATTTTGATCCAATATCATCCAATTCAAGCCTTAAATCATTAAGGTATCTATCCTAACTCATAGATTAGCGTCTTTAGCCTTCAAATTCGTTTTTAAACCACCCAAATGCACCGAAGACATGTGTTTACGGTCTAGGGACCTCCCAAGACCGTGAACACCTCTAAAAAGGGTTTTGAAGCCCCAAAACCCCTTCGAACCACTTCTAGTGCTTTGTTAAGACCATTGGACTTGCAGGAATGGATTTAGAGCACCAAAATCATACCATTTAGGGGGTAAACTTGATTTTACGGCCCAAAAGCATGCTTGGACCGTAAACCCTCATCTATAGACCACAAACATCATTTAAGGTGTTAGTTTGCCCCTAAACACCTCCAACAAGCTTCCATGAGAGTATAGGACCTTATAATCCTTCAAGAGATCCACCAAAACATACACAAATAGTTCAAACTTGAGTTTATGGCCCAAGAACATTCTTGGACCATAAACACCTCTTCTTAGAACATAAACTCCTCCAATGGGTGTTAAAGTGCCCTTAACACCTTGTATGGCTTAAAAATGGGTCTAGAACTTAGCATGCTTAACCTTCAACCACCAAATTACATGAATCATGGACAAACATGAGTATATTGCCGTAAACTCATGTGTTTAAGGTAGTAAACTCCCAAGAACATCTTCATAGATGGTAAACTACTTTTCCAGGGTCAATCCAAATCCCATTAACTTCCTAAGCCATGGAATAAACCCTAGAACCTTCATTTGTGCATTGTAGTGACCTATGACCACCAAAAACACCTTAAGTCAAGGAACATAAAAGTTTACGGCCGTAAACTCATAGTTTACTGCCATAAACTCCTCAAATGGTCCTTAGGATGATCAAATCTAATTCAAATGCATTGAAACCAAGCCTAGCATCACCCCTCGTGAGTTATAAGGCAATTTAGCAACCAAGAACACCCCCACCATGAGTTTACGGTCGTAAACTCATGGGGAGTGGTTCATTTGGACCGTAAACTCTGAAAGGAGTTTACTCTTGAAGAGTAATGTCACACCCCAAAACCGAGAATGGCGGAATCGTTCTGGGGCGGAGGACGTCATGTAAAGTATTATAACACAGTATAACAGTAAACTAGCAAACAACATCATCCATTGCATTAAATATATAATTTTAATACAAGCGTGTTCCGTACAGTTATAGACACCAAAAAGTAATTCAAAATAATAAGATGAGTCTTGAATGCGCTCCATCTTCTCAAAAGCTGGCCTCAGTACCTGTCTACTGATGACCTGAGACTACAAGTTATTTTGAAAGAGTTTATCAGCATTAAGCTGGTGAGTTCATAAATATTTTAGTGTCGGTGTTTGTATCAAGACGTTTGAACGTGGTTTTAAAGTATTAGTTTGTAAACATTGGTGATAAAAGTATGTTAATGTTTTGTAAGTGTTTGTAAAAGTTTGAATCTCTTAGAAAAACCTATATTTTCTATTAAAAGTAGCCTTCTACCAAGGCGTAACAGTTTTGTATGTTCGTTATTGTAAAAGTGTGTAACTTTTCCCAAGTGTAACTATCATTGACAAAATATAGATTGTACATTAATGTTTAAGTGAAATGATCACTAAATATATGTAACGGGTAAATTAATGTAGTACTGTAGTGTTGTATTATAGGAACTATTGTTGTACTAACTACCTTAAACTGGATTTATATTAAGGTATTATGTGATTAATTGTACCATACTATCGACTAGGTAACACGACAATGTAGGTCGTAATAAGGTATGACGTTTGGCACCTACAGACCTATAGGTCTGGCTTTTGCTAGCAGCAAGGTGTAGGATAGTCAATCCAGTATAGATCTATACGCAAACTCACGCTCTCCCTCCAAGAGACTCTAGCTACAACTCGGGTCATGACATTGAAGGCATGCTTCGATATAGTGGATCACAATTATGTTAATGTATTCATGTATATGTAATGTATTGTTACTCGTTCTAGTATCGTTGTATATGTTCTCTTTCTAGTATAGTTGTAAATGTTCTCTTTCTAGTATAGTTGTATATGCTCTCTTTCTAGTATAGTTGTATATGTTCTCTTAGTAATGTAATGTATATGTTCTCATATTAATATATACTGACTCATGAATGAACTGACTCATTGGACATCTCATTGTTCTAACAATAGTATAAGTATTATCTTGTGCTACCCCGATGGTAACTTACTAATGATGTAACTGGTACGTATGATTATGGAAGAACATTTATTACTATATATGTACACATGATATATAATTAATATTGAAAAGACCTTCGGACGGCTACCCGATACCCCACCAGACCACATCTCAAGCACGAAAAGGAAATTGGGCGGACGGCCTTCTTAAGCCTTTTAAACATTGCTTATATAACTATACATATATGGGCATGCAATTTATAATAAGTATAACAAAGTTTAAGTAAAAGTATTTGATAAGTAAAAGAATTTGTAAAACAGTTTGAAGTAAAACAATTTGATAAACAGTTTGAACAGTAATAAAATAATTGGTTTTGTAGTTATTAATCACATGTGATTGATGTAATAACTATAAGTATTCAACTTGTATTCCCCCCATAAAAGAATTTAAAACATTTAAAAGTATTTCAAAGGTTAGTCAAAGGGGTATGAACTCAGTTGTAGTGAGTGGATTGGATTGAAGTGTCGGATACGGTGCTAGGTGACAAATGGAGACTTGTACACACGCACGAGCCTAGTTATCATATAATGAACATATGTATAACTAATTAGCCAATTTATAACTAATAATTTAAGTTGGGACACTCTAGAACATGAAAACACTTTGTTTCAAGTTTTAAAGATCAGAAGGGTTGCATCCAAGTGTTTGTAGAGCAAAACTAGAGTATTTGGAGTTCAAGGGTAAACTCCTTTGGAGTTTATGGTTTTAATGAGCATTACCCAAGAAGTTTACGGCAGTAAACTCTAGGGTTTACGGTCGTAAACTCTACTCCTTATAACCATGTGTTGTTTTGTGGTTTTACAAGTCTTTTGAAGCACTTCTACTTTGTGGTTTGGCCTTTGGAAGGGACTAGGGCAACAAAAACACTCCTTGGAGGAGTTAACGGCCTCATGGTCATTTCCCTTTGGGTTTACTACCGTAAACCCTTATGGAAAAGGGTATTGTCATGTTTTCAAGTCCTTAACACAACAACGTAAGTGTCTAGGCTAGTTTTTAGGCCTAAGGAAAAAATATGGCCCATTTAAACACACTTTAGGGTGTTTACGGTTTTGGGAGATCCCCAAACCGTAAACACCTAAAAATGGTGGTCTTTGGTGTTTTTCAAGGCTTACACATATAAAGGTAAGGTTTAAACATCTCAAGGTAAGGCTTAAACATCAAACTAGGGCTAAATAAGGGACTTATGCACACTTTGGTGCATTTCTTGGTGTTTACGGCCCAAGAACATTCTTGGACCGTGAACACCTTATTTCTTGTGTTCTTGACATATTTTCTTTATACTAACATGTAATACTAGCTTAACAAGACTCAAGGATGAAAGTACTTACTATAATGGAGCTTGATTTGAGCTAAAAGTCCAAGAACACTTAGTGTGTGTTCTTGGTGTTTTTGGAAATCTAATCAAAATACAAAAATGAATGGATGAATAGATGCACAAACACTAGATTAAGTGTTATACCAACTTGAAATGGTTACGACACTTACTAGTTTGAAGATCTTGAATAAAATCGAGGATGATACTTAAGAGGATATTTTTGAGTTTACTCTTTTGGTGTTTGGGGAGTAAACACAAAGTGACTAGCTTTTGGGGATTAAACTCATGCATATGCATGAGTTCACAGTTTTTGGGTGATTTTTCGACCCAAACATAATAGTTTGGCCGGGAACATCTAAGACACGAGGTGTTTGCGGTTTCTGAAAATCAAAACCCGAGACGGAACTTTCTTTCACCCGTTCGTTTAAAAATAATATTAAAATAATCAAACGAACTTTAAATATCTTAAAAATAAGAAATAATGACATTTACTTATAATAAGAAGTGGTTGACTTTTAGGGTTTGACCAAATGGAAATTTCGGGTTGTCATATCATACCCCTGTTAAAGGGAATTTCGTCCCGAAATTAAAGTCTAAACAAATAAAGTAGTTACAAATAACTAAGCAAAAAGATGAGCATATTTCAGTTTCATCTGATCCTCACATTGCTAAGTGAATTCGGGTTCTCGCTTGGCGTTCCAGCGAACCTCCACAATCGGGATACGACTATGCTTCATCTACTTGACTTCTCGGTCCATGATCTCTACTGGTTCTTCCACGAAGTTGAGACTCTCGTTGATCTCGATCTTGTCAAGTGGGATTACAAGAGTCTAGTCGGACAGACACTTTTTCAAGTTAGAGACGTGGAATGTAGAATGTACGTTACGAAGTTCATCGGGTAGATTGAGTTTGTAAGCTACAGGGCCGATTCTTGCGAGAATCTCGAAAGGCCCTATATATCTCGGATTAAGCTTCCCACATTTACCAAAGAGTATTAAGCCCTTCCAGGCTGAGACTTTAAGAAGGACTCGGTCTCCCACCTGGAATTCCAAAGGTTTCCTTTGTTTGTCAGCGTAGCTTTTCTGTCGGTCTCTAGAGGCTTTCAATCGTTCACGGATCTGAACGATCTTCTATGTCGTTTCCCGAATTATTTCCCGGCCTGTGAGAGTACTGTCAGAAACTTGCCCTAGATAATTGGGTATCACCCACTTCAGCCCAGTACAGAAGGGATCTGCACTTTCGGCCATAGAGGGCTTCAAATGGAGCAGCCTTGATGCTTGTGTGATAACTGTTATTGTAGGAAAATTTGACAATGTGTAAATAAGTATCCCATGCCTTTCGAAAGTCAATCACACAGGCTCTCAACATATCTTCCAGTGTTTTGATGGTCCTCTCACTTTGTCCGTCGGTTTGTGGATGGTAGGCTGTGCTCATGTCCAACCTTGTTCCCAGGGAATGTTGTAGCGATTGCCAGAATCTTGAGGTGAACCTACTATCTCTATCGGAGATAATGGATATAGGTACACCATGTAGTCATACGATTTCCCTAATGTATGTTCTTGTAAGCTTCTCTATCTTGTCAGTTTATTTGATCGGCAAGAAGTGTGCAGACTTGGTCAATCTATCGACGATGACCCATATGGTATCAAGTCCACCCGTTGCCTTGGGCAACTTGGTTATGAAATCCATAGTGATCTGCTCCCACTTCCATTCTGGAATCTCTGGTTGTTGTAGTAAACCGGAGGGCTTCTAGTACTCGACCTTAACCTTTGTGCAAGTAACGCATTTACTTAAGAAGCTAGCAATCTCTGCTTTCATATTAGGCCAGTAGTATAACTTTTTAAGATCCAGATACCTCTTATCTGAACCTGGGTCGACGAAATACAGAGTGTTGTTCACCTCGGTCATGACCAAGTCTCGGAAACCACCGTGCTTCGGTTCCGGTTCATGAAATATAAGGCTCCGCCACCCTTGGCTTCTAAATTTTTTTCCATTCCTCTAAGGGATTCACTCGTCACGTTTTCAGGTTTAATGGCTTCAAGCTGGGCCGCTTGAATTTGCTTAGACAAGTGTGAATGGATAGTCATTGTCAACGACTTGACTTTTTGACCATAATATTCCTTCCGACTTAGGGTGTCTGCTACTACGTTGGCTTTACCCAGATGATAACGAATAAAGCATTCGTAGTCATTGAGTAGTTTGACCCACCGTCGTTGTCACATGTTGAGCTCCTTCTGATCGAATATGTGTTGTAAACTCTTGTGGTCGGTAAATATAGTGCTTTTCGTTCCATACAAGTAATGTCTCCAGATCTTCAGGGCAAACACAACTGCCCCCAGCTCAAGATCGTGTGTCGTGTAGTTAACTTCGTGTGTCTTCAGCTGTCTTGAGGCATAGGCAATGACCTTACCCTGTTGCATCAGAACACAACCGAGCCCTTGATTTGACGTGTCCCAATAGACAACAAAGTCTTCTATCCCTTCGCGGAGGGATAGTATTGGTGCGGTGCACAAGGCTCGCTTGAGCGTTTGGAACGCTCTCTCCTATTTCTCTTCCCAGTCAAAGGCCACGCCTTTCTGGGTCAGTGTTGTAACAGGTTTCGCAATTCGGGAGAAGTTCTGTATGAACCTGCGGTAGTAGCCAGCGATACCTAGAAATTGACAAATTTCTTTAGGCGTCTTCGGTGCTGACCATTTCTCAATGGCCTTAATTTTGGATGGGTCAATGTGGATTCCTTCTTCGCTTACCACGTGTCCTAAGAATTCGACTCTTCGGATCCAAAATTCACATTTAGAGAACTTTGCATAGAGCTTCTCCGTTCGTAAAGTTCCTAGAACTTGTCGCAGGTGTTCGCCATGCTCTTCCTTACTTCGGGAGTAGATCAGGATGTCATCGATGAAGACAATGACGAACTGATCCAAGTAAGGTCGGCTTACTCTATTCATCAGATCCATGAAAATTGCGGGCACATTAGTCAATCCGAATGGCATCACCACGAACTCGTAGTGTCCGTAACGAGTTTGGAAGGCTGTCTTCGGAACATCCTCCTCTAGCACTCGTAACTGGTGATATCCGGATCTTAGATCAAATTAGGAAAAGTAGTTTGACCCTTGCAGTTGGTCAAACAGATCGTCTATGCGAGGCAGAGGGTAATGATTTTTGACCGTTAGTTTGTTGAGTTCTCTGTAGTCGATACACATACGGAATGATCCGTCTTTCTTCTTAACAAACAAGACTGGTGCTCCCCAAGGTGAGAAACTTGGTCTTATAAAGCCCTTGCTGAGCAGTTCGTTAAGTGGACCAGATAGTTCCTGCATCTCTGCTGGAGCTAATCGGTAGGGCAACGTGGCTACTGTGGTAGCTCTTGGGACTAAATCGATTTTGGACTCGACCTGTCGTTGTGGAGGTAATCCTGGTAGCTCTTCTGGGAAAATGTTGGGAAAGTCGCTCACTATTGGGATGTTCTTTAGTTCTTTCATTTAGAGGCTCGTATCGACAACGTGAGCAAGGAATGCATGGTATTCTTTACATAGATACTTCTATGCTTGAATACTTGATATAATACGAAGACTCGCACCGGGTTTGTCGCCGTAGACGACAAGAGTTTCGTTAGACGGGAGGTTTAGACGGACTGCTTTCTCGTAGCATATGATGTCGGCGCGACGAAGACTCAACCAATCCATTCTGATGATGACGTCGAAGCTTTTGTTCGAGACCGACATAAGGTCGATTGGAAATGAATGGTTATCTAGAGTTAGGGTACATCCTAAGTATATGCTATTTGTGCTTTCTGTTTTTCCATTAGCCATTTCTACTGTGAATTGTTCTTTAAGTGTGTGTAGTTGTTGTTTAAGCATGCGAGCAAATTTATGGTTCACGAAGCTTCGCTCCGCTCCACTATCGAACAGAATGCATGCATAGGATTTACCGAGGAGGAACGTACCAGTCACCACCGTCGGGTCAGCAACTGCTTCCCCGTGACCTATCACTAGTACCCTCCTTGCACCGCCAACATTCTTTTCTTTGGGGCAGTCCCTCTTATAGTGGCCCGCATCGCCACATCCATAGCAAGCCTGGCTCACGTCAGTGCCGGGGACTTGGGTGATCAGCCTCGTCGGAGATTTATAGAAACGGACTGTGTGTCCTTTCTTGTTGCAGTTAGAGCACTGCATTTCACGGCAGGGGCCGTTGCGGTGGAAGTTGCATTTGTTGCACTTAGGCAAACTTCCAGCATACTACCTCACCGGACCAGTAGCAGCAGCAGGGGTTATTGCAGCATGCACTACCACAATTTGCTGCTTTTTGGCAGCTCGTTGTTTCTTCTTGTCATCCTAGAACTTCCTCTTAGTGTCAGCGGGTTTGGAGGGTTCTGAGATGGCTAGGGTTGTTGTCGCTGATGGGGCTTTGACTCCATGGTCAATGAGTCGTTGTGCCAATCGTAGGCACTGTCGAAGGTAGTAGGGTTTGATGATAGGACATTTCCCTGATACGGAGGCACTAGCCCCCATATGTACCTCTCGATCTTTTCCCTTCAGTGGGAACCATATTGGGGCAGAGGGCCACCAGTTCGCTGAATCTGGCGATATATGCGACTACGTTGGAGCCCTTCATTGTTAGGATCCATAGTTCCTACTCCAATTTATGGATCTCGCCCCTCGGGCAGTATTCCTCAATCATGAGGTCTATCATGGTTTCCCAAACCATGTCATTGGCCACTACGAGAGCTAGTGCTTTAACATGGCCGTTCCACCATGTTAGGGCTTTTTCTTCAAAGGTGCATGCTGGATATTTAACTTTGCTCGCAGTAGGGCACGAACAAATTTCGAAGAATGATTCAGTCTTCTCGAACCATTGCGAGAGGGCAATGACTCTGCCGGTTCCCTTGAAGGACTTCGCCTTGCAGTTGGTGAAATCCTTGTAGGAGCACTCTCTCGAGCGCACAGGGATTTCAGCAGGAATAGAGTCAACAGGGGTTCCGCCTCTGCTGGCATCAGTAGAGTGATACTGAGCCATCGCAGTTGCCACTGTTGCAGCTACTGCAGCATTCAGGGCTGCAGTATCGATGACCTGAGGAGGAGGAGGTGGAGGATAATGTTTGGGAGATTTTCGAGGAGGCATCTTTCAGCTATAAGTTTATAAAGATAAACATAATGGTAAGAATCAATTGTAAGTGGGTTGAGAGTGACACATGGACTAACTAACCATAGCCCAATAGTTGAATGAGTGTTTGAGACGACAACATAGAAGATTAGCAGGAAAACAGAAGTGTAAATATTTTTCCCACAGATTAGATAGCTGTCTATTATACTGGTATTACTGATGTAATAAGTTCAGGGAAAATTGACCTAACAGTAAGTCTTACATCATACCATACGGAAAAGTTTGACAGTTCCTAGATACCTAGTTATAGTACTGAAAGTTAGGAATATTTTACAGACAAGTCCTACTTAGAGCACAGATACTAAAGGCTATTCCGTAACCAAAAGACAAAGATGTACGAGACATCTTCTAACGGTGATGGGAATTCCTCGGGCGAACCCTGAGGTCTACCACTTGACGAACTACCTCTTGAAGGTGTCGTTCATGAGCCCTTTGACGAACTCGAAGTTCTATGACTTCGGCTCAGGAGGCAGCCAACTATTGTTGCAGGGTCTCATTGGTTCTCCTGGCCCTTTCCATTTCTTCTTCAAGACGGCGGATGCGGACTGTGTTGACACCAGAGTTGGCATCAATCTCCATGACTCGTTCGATGGCTGCTCGACCTTGTTCAACATTACGAGCTATTCTACGGATAATGACGGGTAGAGCTCGATCCGAAGAGCCAACTTCGTTGAGATTGTAAAAGCTTCGGTCCCCAAAGTAAGGTAAGGGTTGACCCTGTCCGTTGCTCCAGCGATTCAAGTTGGTTGCGCACAAGGGTGTGGGATCTGGGAAAGCTAGTCGGGGATTGTTGTTTGGGGCTTGACCTACTGGCGGTAGGTTGTTGACTTCAGGCTCAGAGTCAGATCCATCCGAAAAGCCCTATGCGAGGTGATCATCTAAAGGGATTGGATGCTCATATTTGGGCTCTTCTTCAGGCCATCCAACATTGACTTCATTTGGGAAGTACGGGTCGCCATGATGGAATCCAGCCATTTAAATCTACGCGAGAATAGAGGTATAAGAATCTAGTATATAAGTAGCTTGTAGTAGCACAAAATACCCCTACAGTATTTTAAGTTTAGGTTCTATTGTTCTCCTTATGGTATTGTTGGTAAGTTTTTAGACTTGTTAACATATCACAACCATTCTAGGGCATATGCTAATCACTCCTCAGACCAACATAGTTGATAAGGCTATGCCATTCCAAGGACTGACCATACATCCCCGAGCTTACATGTGATATTTAACAATCATAATACTTTTGTTCTTGTCATTGTGACACTGATTTTAGTATGAATGCAGACTTGTATACTTAATTAAATATTTTAGTATTTAAAGTATAGACTCTTGGTCAGAGTGTTATAATCCTAAATTGGTTTATAGTTAGTATATCTTTTATGGGTTGATATACTCATTTCACTATAAACAATGCTTTGAGACCAATCTGTCACACCCCAAAACCGAGAACGGCGGAAACGTTCTGGGGCGGAGGACGTCATGTACAGTATCACAACACAGTATAACAGTAAACAAGCAAACAACATATTCCTTTGCATTAAATATATAATTTTAATACAAGCGTGTTAAGTACAGTTATAGACACCAAAAATTAAATCAAAATAATAAGATGAGTCTTGAATGCGCTCCGTCTTCTCAAAAGCTGGCCTCGGTACCTGTCTACTGATGACCTGAGAATACAAGTTATTTCGAAAGAGTTTATCAGCATTAAGCTGGTGAGTTCATAGTATTTTAGTGTCGGTGTTTGTATCAAAACGTTTGAACGTGGTTTTAAAGTACGAGTTTGTAAACATTGGTGATAAAAGTATGTGAATGTTTGTAAGTGTTTGTAAAAGTTTGAATCTCTTAGAACAACCTATATTTTCTATTAAAAGGAGCCTTCTACCAAGGCGTAACTGTTTTGTATGTTCGTTATTGTAAAAGTGTGTAATTTTTCCCAAGTGTAACTATCATTGAAAAAATATAGTTTGTACATTAATGTTTAAGTGAAATGATCACTAAATATATGTAAAGGGTAAATTAATGTACTACTGTAGTGTAGTATTATAGGAAGTACTGTTGTACTAACTACCTTAAACCGGATTTATATTAAGGTACTATGTGATTAATTGTACCATACTATCGACTAGGTAACATGACAATGTAGGTCGTAATAAATTACGTCATAATTTATTACGACCTACATTGTCATGTTACCTAGTCGATAGTCAATCCATTATAGATCTATACACAAACTCACGCTCTCCCTCCAAAAGACTCTAGCTACAACTCGGGCCATGACATTGAAGGCATGCTTCGATACAGTGGATCATAATTTTGTTAACGTATTCATGTATATGTAATGTATTGTTACTCGTTCTAGTATCGTTGTATATGTTCTCTTTCTAGTATAGTTGTAAATGTTCTCTTTCTAGTATAGTTGTATATGTTCTCTTTTTAGTATAGTTGTATATGTTCTCTTAGTAATGTAATGTATATGTTCTCATAGTAATAAGTACTGACTCATGAATGAACTGACACATTAGACATCTCATTGTTCTAATAATAGTATAAGTATTATCCTGTGCTACCCCGATGGTAACTTACTAATGATGTAACTGGTACGTATGAATATGGAAGAACATTTATTACTATAGATGTACACATGATATATAATTACTATTGAAACGACCTTCGGACGGCTACCCGATACCCCAGCAGACCACATCTCAAGCACGAGAAGGAAATAGGGCGGACGACCTTCCTCAGCCTTTTAAACATTGCTTATATAACTATACATATATGGGCATGCAATTTGTAATAAGTATAACAAAGTTTAAGTAAAAGTATTTGATAAGTAAAAGAATTTGTAAAACAGTTTGAAGTAAAACAGTTTGATAAACAGTTTGAACAGTAATAAAATCATTGGTTTTTTAGTTATTAATCACATGTGATTGATGTAATAACTATAAGTATTCAACTTGTATTCCCCCCCATAAAATCATTTAAAGCATTTAAAAGTATTTCAATGGTTAGTTAAAGGGGTATGAACTCACTTGTAGTGAGTGGATTGGATTCAAGTGTCGGATACGGTGCTAGGTGACAAATGGAGACTTGTACACACGCACGAGCCTAGTTATCATATAATGAACATATGTATAACTAATTAGCCAATTTATAACTAATAATTTAAGTTGGACACTCTAGAACATGAAAACACTTTGTTTCAAGTGTTAAAGATCACAAGGGTTGCATCCAAATGTTTGTAAAGCAAAACTAGAGTGTTTGGAGTTCAAGGGTAAACTCCTTTGGAGTTTATGGTTTTAATGGTCATTACCCAAGGAGTTTACGGCAGTAAACTCTAGGGTTTACGGTCGTAAACTCTACTCCTTATAATCATGTGTTGTTTTGTGGTTTTACAAGTCTTTTGAAGCACTTCTACTTGGTGGTTTGGCCTTTGGAAGGGACTAGAGCAACAAAAACACTCCTTGGAGGAGTTAACGGCCTCATGGTCATTTCCCTTTGGGTTTACTACCGTAAACCCTTATGGAAAAGGGTATTGTCATGTTTTCAAGTCCTTAACACAACAAGGTAAGTGTCTAGGCTAGTTTTTAGGCCTAAGGAAGAAATATGGCCCATTTAAACACACTTTAGGGTGTTTACGGTTTTGGGAGATCCCCAAACTGTAGACACCTAAAAATGGTGGTCTTTGGTGTTTTTCAAGGCTTAAACATATAAAGGTAAGGTTTAAACATCTCAAGGTAAGGCTTAAACATCAAACTAGGGCTAAATAAGGGACTTATGCACACTTTGGTGCCTTTCTTGGTGTTTACGGCCCAAGAACATTCTTGGACCGTGAACACCTTATTTCTTGTGTTCTTGACATATTTTCTTTATGCTAACATGTAATACTAGCTTAATAAGACTCAAGGATGGAAGTACTTACTATAAGGAAGCTTGATTTGAGCTAAAAGTCCAAGAACACTTAGTGTGTGTTCTTGGTGTTCTTGGTGTTTTTGGAAATCTAATCAAAATACAAAAATGAATGGATGAATAGATGCACAAACATTAGATTAAGTGTTATAGCAACTTGAAATGACTAGGGCACTTACTAGTTTGAAGATCTTGAATAAAATCTAGGATGATACTTGAGAGGATATTTTGGAGTTTACTCTTTTGGTGTTTGGGGAGTAAACACAAAGTGACTAGCTTTGGGGGAGTAAACTCATGCATATGCATGAGTTCACGGTTTTTGGGTGATTTTTTAACCCAAACATAATAGTTTGGCTGAGAACTTCTAAGACACGAAGTGTTTGCGGTTTCTAAAAATCAAAACCCGAGACGACACTTTCTTTCACCCATTCGTTTAAAAATAATATTAAAATAATCAAACGAACTTTAAATTTCTTAATAATAAGAAATAATGACATTAACTTATAATAAGAAGTGGTTGAGTTTTAGGGTTTGACCGAACGGAAATTTCGGGTTGTCACAAGTGAACTCCATATCCAAGCCATACTCGTCCATAGATGCTACCGGGGTCACTCCAAACACTTGAATTGAAGTGTTTTCGCGTCAAGAAGTGTTTACTCTTATCTAATTAGTGGTTTGAAGTCTAATTAGATACAATTGTGTATGATTTCATATTACATAGGAACCTCACGCGTTATCAAGCCCCGATATGACACTTAGCATCCTAGACGACACATTCCTCGACTAGTGAGTTCATACCCCTACGCCTTTTTCCGTGTTTTTCAATGTTTTTTCAGGGGGGGGGGGGAATACAAACAAATTATAAACGTTTTCAAAACCTAAAACTGATGTACTTCTATAAATATCTGGCTAACTTTTAGATATCTTTACCCCTTATGTATTATGCGGAGCATAAGGGATGTTTATTTGAATATATATACATGGATTTCAATTACAGTATAGGAAACAATCAAATCAATCAAATTATTATGGGAATAATTTTGGGATCTTTAGTTCTTGTTTTACGAGCACAAATTTATGTAAAGTTAATAGATAAACTATGTCTGATTCAGTTTATCTCTGTTTAATTTAGGGTATATTACCAGATAATTCCATTGTATTTAATTGTTTTCACTGTATTATGTTTCAAAACGATTAGTATGTTTCATAACGTCTGAGAACACCGTGAATAATTTAATACTAGCTTGTGAGATTCGTCTTTATTAAACCCTTTGGGTTATCAGTAAATCCTCCCCGGAAGTGTAACCAGAGTCTCCTGGAGGGAGAGCGTGGAATTTATGAATAGATCTATTCGGGACTGACAATACCACACCTAAACTGCTAGCTACAGTTAGGCGGGCACGCTCGGGCTGACAAATTCTGGATATCGTCCGACGTCTGACGAATGTCAAGGACGTCTCGGTGTCGTATTAGCATGGTTACCCGACTCAGAATACGTATTAATATAAGTTAATTCACGGATTTGATTTTATATCTATCTTTAATCTATAGTTCTTATATCTAGTACGGGATGGTATTCCCATGGTTTTCAATCTATATCTAGTACGGGATGGTATTCCCTTGGTTTTCAATCTATATCTAGTATGGGATGGTATTCCCATGGTTTTCAATCTATATCTAGTACGGGATGGTATTCCCATGGTTTTCAATCTATATCTAGTACAGGATGGTATTTCCATGACTTTCAATCTATAGTTTTGTGTATTAAAACTACCTTATATCTAGTACGGGATGGTATTCCCATGGTTTTCAATCTATATCTAGTACGGGATGGTATTCTCATGGTTTTCAATCTATATCTAGTACGGGATGGTATTCCCATGGTTTTCAATCTATATCTAGTACGGGATGGTATTCCCATGACTTTCAATCTATAGTTTTGTGTATCAAAACTACCTTATAACTAGTACGGTATGGTATTCCCATTGATTACAATCAATATTTTTATGTATTAAAAATATCTACTGTTGTATTGGATGTTAATTCCTAGTGGTTTTCAATATATAGTGTTATGTATTAAACTATACACTGTTGTATTTAACGGAAATTCAGAACTTTAACCAAACTGTTCTTATCTAGACCGTGTAACTAATGACTAACTAAACTTTACTTTTAGGAAAATAAGGGTTTTCCTGGGATAACAAACTGTACATAACCGGATCGTATAACAAACAGATAACTAAACTATACTTATAAAAAAAATATGGGATTATCTTGGATAACAAACTTTTTCAGAAAACCTAAGGAAACTTGTACGTTTCCAGAAAACAAACCTTTTATGAACTCACTAGCTTTATGCTGATTTTCAAACTACTTGTATTCTTAGGTCCACATTAGACAGGTACCCAGCGATCCTTTAGGCGAAGACGGAGGACGTAGAAGACACGTCTTTACTTTTGTTCATATGATATATATATATATATATATATATATATATATATATATATATATATATATGTATAACACTTGTAAATCTTTATATTCAGACAATGTAAATGAATCTATGTAATGTAAAGTTTTGTGTTTACTATGCTTACTATGTACATTGGTTGTGATATTCATGACGTCCTCCGCCCCAGAACATTTCCTCCTTTGGTTTCGGGGTGTGATAGATTGGTATCAGAGCCCTTGTTTATAGTGAACTAGTATACCAAACCTTACATGGTATAAGACTATAAACACTAAGGGGCCTAAGTGCTCTGAACTAAAAGTATACCTTAAAATATATGTATCTTCAAAAGTATACAAGTATACCTAACCGTCGAAATCCGTAACTACAAGTAGAACAAAACGTAAGTAAATGGGTGTTGTACGCTGCGGTTAAACCTGGGCAGTTATGTAGTCGTGTCTAGGATCAATATGGCCTGGCCAACTATATTAATTCGAGACACGGCCAACATGTGCTTGGGAGTGACTACGATATGCAGCATGCCTAAAACTTACCCAATACCCAAACAACGAGCCGTCGTCACAGCGAATCATGAAATACTATGGGAGTATTTCTCGAGCCGAATCCGTTATAGAAATCCTCATTCCAGTATTGCTCCTCAATCATTCCTTAAGCGATACTTTATCTACTTTGATAACTCTTTCTTGCTTTATTGCTTAATAAGAATTCTATATCTGTCTTAATGAGATATCCCTTGTTCCATATCTCTTGATCCAATTCAGAGGACTTTTGATCCTCTCTTTCCTGATCTTTTTAGATCAAGATGCCTCCAAGAGAGATACCCAACTTAAAGAACAACAAAAACCCTCCGCCACCACCTCCTCCCCAATTTGATCCTGTGATGTTCCAGGCAGCTGTTACTGCCGCAGTGGCAGCCACCATGTCTCAAATGATCCCCGGTGGTTCAGGAGGTGGTCCCCAGTCCCAAACTCAGGAAGGTAGCCAGGGACACCGGAAAGAGTGTTCCTATAAAGATTTTATGAGTGCGAATCCTACATCCTTCGATGGCACTGGAGGTGTCATTTCCCTTACCCGATGGTTCGAGAACATCGAATCTATCTTTGAAATCTGTCACACCCCAAAACCAAGAACGGCGGAAACGTTTATGGGGCGGAGGACGTCATGTATAGTATCACAACACAGTAAATGTAAATAAGCAAACAACATCATCCATTGCATTAACTATATAATTTTAATACAAATGTGTTCTGTACAACTATAGACACCAAAAATAATGAAACACAAAATAATATGAGATGAGTCTTGAAAGCACTCCATCTTCTCAAAAGCTGGCCTCGGTACCTGTCTACTGATGACCTGAGAATACAAGTTATTTTGAAAGAGTTTATCAGCATAAAGCTGGTGAGTTCATAAGTATTTTAGTGTCAATGTTTCTTGTAAAAACGTTTGAACCTGTCTCAATGTATAAGTTTGTAAAAATGTAAGTAAATGTTTGAAAGTGTTTGTAAAAGTTTGAATCACTCAGAAAATCCTATATTTTCTATAAAAGTAACCTTCTACCATGGCTAGGCTGTTTTGTAAACTTTTCTGTTGTAAAAGTGTGTGATTACCCAAATATAACTATCATTTGTTAAAAATATAGTTTATACATTAATGCTTAAGTGAGGTTATCACTAAAATATGTAATGGGTAAATCATTGTAGTACTGTAGCTTTGTATATTAAGACTACTGTTGTACTAAATACTACTACCTTAAACCGGATTTATATTAAGGCATAATGTGATAAATTGCACCATGCTATCGACTGGTAATCAACGACATAATGAACGGTCGTAATAAGAAATGACGTTTGACACCCGCAGACCTGCAGGTCCGGCTGTAGCTAGCAGCAAGGTGTAGGATAGTCAATCCAGTATAGATCTATACGCAAACTCACGCTCTCCCTCCAAGAGAATTCTGGCTACAACTCGGGCCATGACATTTAAGGCATGCCCGATACAGTGGATCACAATTATTACGTATTTATGTATATGTATTGTTTCTCGTATATCTGTATATGTATTGTTTCTCGTATCTCTGTATATGTATTGTTTCTAGTATATCTGTATATGTATTGTTTCTAGTATATCTGTATATGTATTGTTTCTAGTATATCTGTATATGTATTGTCCTGCGTTACCCCGATGGTAACCAGCTAATGATTTACTGACGAGTATGAATATGGAAGTACTTTTATGTCTATATATGTATATATGATATATATAAGTAATATTGAAACGACCTTCGGATGGTCACCCAAAATCCCACCAGACCACATCTCAAGCCGCGAAAAGGAAATAGGGCGGATGGCCTTCCTAAGCCCTTTAAACATTATGTATATATCTATACATATATAGGCATGCAATTGGATATATAAAAGCATAAATAAGTTTTCATAAAACATTTGAAGCAGTAATATAATTTCAAGAGAAGATCGACTTGATGTCGATCTATAAAACATTTTGAAGGCATAAGTTGATAAAACAGTTTAAGTATAAGAAGCATTTGTTGAATCACAGTCTATAAATAAGTTCGGGTAGTAAAACAGTTTGTAAAACATTTCAATAGTAAAGCAGTTTGAAAAGCAGTTTGAAAAGCAGTTTGAACAGTGGTAAAAATCGTTGTTTTCCTAGTTATTAATCACATGTGATTAAATGCAATCACATGTGATTGAATCAATAACTATATGTATTTGACTTGTATCCCCCCCCCCATAAAGTATTTAAAACACTTAAAATCATTTCAAAGGTTGATTCAAGGGGTATGAACTCACTTGTGGTGAGTCGTTTGAATTGCAGTGTCGGCTACCGTGCTAGGTGGCAAACGGAGACTGGTTTACACGCACGAGCCTAGTTATCATATAATAAACATATATATAACTAATTAGACATATAATAACTTAAATAAATGAGTTAAGACACTATGCAAACATTTAAACACTTTTATGAGTGTTTAGGGTTCAAATGGTTGCATCTAAGTTACTACGGGACAAGGCAAAAGGGTTTGAAACATCAAAGGGCCTTGTATAGGAGTTCACCATCCAACAAACCCCACACCTTGGAGTTTACGGCCGTAAACTCATAGGTTTATGGCCTTGAACTCCTCAAATGGGGTTTTTGGGTGTTTTGTGGTGTTATCTTGCATCTAGAGCACTCCTATCTTTATTGGAATAATGCATGAAGTAGTTTTAAGGCTTTAGAACACTCCATAAGGGAGTTTACGGCCTAAGGTCCTTCACCTTAGAGTTTACGGCCGTAAACTCTAGGAAATTAATTAATTTGAGGCACTTAAACATCAAGGATGGCATCCATGAATTTATCTAAGGCTAATGGGGACAAGAGGCACACTTTGGTGCCTTCACTTGGAGTTTACGGCCCAAGTCATGTTCCTTGGCCGTAAACTCCTTTCAAGGAGTGATTTCTATGTGTTCTACTCTCCTTTCTAGTCCCAAATGTGCAAGGTAAATTGTCTAAAGGCTTAAGGGTTGCTTGGAATGATTTTTGTCCCACAAAATGGGGTTTACGGCCCAAGAGGAGTTCTTGGCCGTAAACTCCTAAAAACTTATGGCTTTTATGGGCTTTTGGTGTTCTAATCAAGCACATGTACTAGTAGTTAAAGTCCTTAAGCATTTGGGGAAAGTTTTAGGGCATTTAAGCCCTTGAAAAGGGGTTTACGGCCCAAGGGAGTTCCTTGGCCGTAAACTCCTAGAAACTTATGTATTTGTTGTCTTTTGATGCCTAAAATAAGCACAAGCAATTTAGGGTAAAGGTCTTTAAGCATAAGGGGGAGTTTAGGGCACTAATTGCCCTTGAAAAGGGGTTTACGGCCCAAGGGAGTTCCTTGGCCGTAAACTCCTAGAACTTGTGTTTCTTGGATGCTTTTTGGCCTATAAAGATCATACTCTAGAACCTAAACAAGTCTTCTAACAAGGTATTGGGACTAGGAAGCCTTAATGTTCCATTTTGGAGTTTACTCCCCAAGAACGATCTTGGGCGGTAAACTCCCGGATCTTGACATCTAGACATGTAATTTGTGTTAACAAGCATTAAACAAGTATTGAATCACATATAGAAAAGTAGACTCACAATCTGGGATGAAAACCCGAAGATCCGTCAGAGAGAATATGGCTTTTCTCTATTTGGAATTGTGAATAATGAATTAATTTAGTTCAGAAAACTATTTATAGTCCTGGAATATTTTGACAGAAAATGTTTTCATTCCTGATGTTGGACTGTAACAGTATGAAACTTGAAATGCCCAAGTTTCACAAAACCAGGAGTATCCACTCTCCTGATATCATCTAAAACATAACCCTAATGTACACAAACTTGTTCGGAAAAGCTTGAAAATCACAGAAACTAAACTAGCTTCTATTGAATAGATGAGGTTCATACAATTTGAAATTTCAGGTTGTCACATCATCCCCCTGTTAGAGGGAATTTCGTCCCGAAATTAGAATTTAAGCAAATATAAGTTACAAACAATTTAAGCGAAAAGATGAGGGTATTTCAACTTCATCTGATCCTCGCGTTCCCAAGTGAATTCCGGTCCTCGCTTGGCGTTCCAGCGAACCTTCACGATAGGGATACGGCTTTGTTTCGTCTGCTTGACCTCACGGTCCATGACCTCTACAGGTTCTTCCACGAAGTTGAGGCTCTCGTTGATCTCGATCTCATCGAGTGGGATTACGAGAGTCTCGTCGGACAGACACTTTTTCAAGTTAGATACGTGGAATGTAGAATGTACGTTGCGAAGTGTGTCGGGTAGATCAAGTTTGTAAGCTACGGGGCCGACTCTGGCAAGAATCTCGAAAGGCCCTATGTACCTCGGATTAAGCTTCCCACGCTTGCCGAAGCGTATCAAGCCTTTCCAGGGTGAGACTTTGAGAAGGACTCGGTCTCCGACCTGAAATTCTAAAGGTTTTCTTCGTTTATCGGCGTAGCTCTTCTGTCGGTCTCTAGAGGCTTTCAATCGTTCACGGATTTGAATGATTTTCTCTGTCGTTTCCCGAATGATTTCCGGACCAGTGAGAGTACTGTCGGAAGCTTGCCCTCTCGCTAATTGGGTATCAGCAACCTCAGCCCAGCACAGAGGGGATCTGCACTTGCGGCCGTAGAGAGCTTCGAATGGAGCAGCCTTGATGCTCGTGTGATAACTGTTATTATAGGAAAATTCGACAAGGGGTAAATGAGTATCCCATGCCTTCCCAAAATCAATCACACAGGCTCGCAACATGTCTTCCAATGTTTGAATGGTTCTCTCACTCTGTCCGTCGGTCTGTGGATGGTAGGTTGTGCTCAGGTCCAGCCTTGTTCCTAGGGAATGTTGTAGGGATTGCCAAAATCTTGAAGTGAACCTACTATCTCTATCGGAGATAATGGAAATAGGTACACCATGCAACCGTACAATTTCCCTAATGTATGTTCTCGTAAGTTTCTCCATCTTGTCGGTTTCTTTGATAGGCAGGAAGTGTGCAGAATTGGTCAATCTATCAACGATGACCCATATGGTGTCAAGTCCACCCGTTGTCTTGGGTAACTTGGTTATGAAATCCATAGTGATCCGCTCCCACTTCCATTCTGGAATCTCTGGTTGTTGCAGCAAACCAGAGGGCTTCTGGTACTCGACCTTAACCTTTGCGCAAGTAAGGCATTTACTCACGAAGGTAGCAATCTCTGCTTTCATATTAGGCCACCAGTATAGCTTTTTCAGATCCAGATACATCTTATCTGAACCTGGGTGGACGGAGTACCGAGTGTTGTGCGCCTCGGTCATGACCAAGTCTCGGAAACCACCATGTTTCGGTGTCAAAATCCGGTCCATGAAATATAAAGCTCCGTCACCCTTGGCTTCGAAGTTCTTGTCCATTCCCCTAAGGGATTCACTCGACACATTTTCAGGTTTCATGGCCTCAAGTTGAGCCGCCTGAATTTGCTTAGTCAAGTGTGAATGGATGGTTATTGATAAAGACTTGACCTTGCGTCCAGAATATTCTTTCCGACTTAGGGCGTCTGCTACTACGTTGGCTTTACCCGGATGATAACGAATATCGCATTCGTAGTCACTGAGTAGCTCGACCCACCGTCGTTGTCTCATGTTGAGCTCCTTCTGATCGAAAATGTGTTGTAAACTCTTGTGGTCGGTAAAGATAGTGCTCTTCGTTCCATACAGGTAATGTCTCCAGATCTTCAGAGCAAACACCACTGCTCCTAGTTCAAGATCGTGGGTCGTGTAGTTAACCTTATGTGTCTTCAACTGTCTCGAGGCGTAGGCGATGACCTTACCTCGCTGCATCAGAACACATCCGAGTCCTTGATTGGATGCATCGCAATAGACTACAAAGACTTCTATTCCTTCCGGAAGGGATAGTATTGGTGCGGTGCATAGGGCTCGTTTGAGCGTTTGGAACGCTCTTTCTTGCTTCTCTTCCCAGTCAAAGGCCACGCCTTTCTGGGTCAGGGTCGCAAGAGGCTTCGCTATTTGCGAGAAGTTCTGAATGAACCTGCGATAGTAGCCAGCGAGACCTAGAAATTGGCGAATTTCTGTAGGTGTCTTTGGTGCTGACCAGTTCTCAATGGCTTTTATTTTGGATGGGTCCACGTGGATTCCTTCTTCGCTAACCACGTGTCCTAAGAATTCGACTATTCGGATCCAAAATTCACATTTTGAGAAGTTCGCATAAAGTTTCTCCCTTCGTAACGTCTCTAGAACTTGTCGCAGATGATCACTATGCTCCTTCTTACTTCTGGAGTAGATCAGGATGTCGTCAATGAAAACGATGACGAACTGATCTAAGTAAGGTCGGCATACTCTATTCATCAGATCCATGAAGACTGCGGGCGCATTGGTCAATCTGAATGGCATCACCACGAACTCGCAGTGTCCGTAACGAGTTCGGAAGGCTGTCTTCGGCACATCCTCCTCGAGCACTCGTAACTGGTGATATCCGGATCTCAGATCAATCTTGGAAAAATAGTTCGCCCCTTGCAGTTGGTCGAATAGATCATCTATGCGCGGCAGAGGGTAACGATTTTTGATCGTCAATTTGTTGAGTTCTCTGTAGTCAATACACATACGGAATGATCCGTCTTTCTTCTTAACGAACAAGACCGGTGCTCCCCAAGGAGAGAAACTTGGTCTTATAAAGCCCTTGCTGAGCAGTTCGTTAAGTTGACCAGAGAGTTCTTGCATCTCGGCTGGTGCTAGACGGTAGGGCGACTTGGCTACTGGGGTAGCTCCTGGGACTAAGTCTATTCTGAACTCGACTTGTCGTTGAGGAGGTAACCCGGGTAGTTCTTCTGGGAAAATGTCGGGAAAGTCGCTCACTACCGGGAGGTTCTTCAGTTCTTTTGTTTCTAGGTTCGTGTCGACGACGTGAGCAAGAAATGCGTGGTATTCTTTGCGCAGATATTTCTGTGCTTGAATACTAGATATTATGCGAAGACTCGCACCAGGTTTGTCGCCGTAGACTATAAGCGTTTCGTTAGACGGGAGGTTTAGTCGGACTGCTTTCTCGTAACACATGATGTCGGCGCGATGAAGACTTAACCAATCCATGCCGATAATAACGTCGAAACTTTTTATCGAGACCGGCATAAGGTCAATTGGGAATGAATGGTTATCTAAGGTTAGAAGACAACCTAAGTATATGCTATTAGTACTTTCAGTTTTCCCATTGGCCATTTCTACTGTGAATTGTTCATTAAGTGCGTGTGGTTGTTGCTTAAGCATGCGAGCAAATTTGTGGTTTACGAAGCTTCGCTCCGCTCCACTATCGAACAGAATGCATGCATAGGAGTTATCAAGGAGGAACGTACCAGTCACCACTGTCGGGTCAGCAACTGCTTCCCCGTGGCCTATTGCTAGTACCCTCCCTGCTCCTCCAGTATTCCTCGCCTTAGGGCAGTCCCTTTTAAAGTGGCCTGTTTCGCCACATCCATAGCAAGTTGGGCTCACGCCAGAGCCAGGAACTTGGGAGATCGGTTGCGCCGGGAACCTACAGAATCGGACGGTGTGTCCTTTCCTGTGGCAGTTAGTACACTGCATTTCACGGCAAGTGTCGTTGTGGTGGAAGTTGCATTTGTTGCACTTCGGCAAACTTCCAGAATACTGCTTCCCCGGAGCAGTAACAGGAGTAGGGGCTACCGCAGCATGTACTGCTACGATTTGCCGTTTCTTTGAAGCACGCTGCTTCTTCTTCTCATCCCAGGACTTCCGCTTGTTGCCAGCGGGTTTAGAGGGTTCTGGGATGGCTAGAGTGGTTGTAGATGCAGGGGTCTTGACTCCATGGTCAATCAGTCTTTGTGCCAATCGCTTGGCACTGTCGAAAGTAGCAGGGTTGGATGCTAAGACGTTCCCCTGGTACGGAGGCACTAGTCCCCATCCATACCGTTCAATCTTTTTCCCTTCAGTGGGAACCATATTGGGGCATAGGGCCACCAGTTCGCTAAAGCGGGCAGTGTAAGCGATCACGTTGGTGCCCTTCATTGTTAGATTCCAGAGTTCATGTTCTAACTTCTGGACTTCGCCCCTAGGGCAGTACTCCTCAGTCATGAGGTCCTTCATCGTTGCCCAGCCCATGTCGTTAGCCACGACGAGAGTTAGGGCTTTGACGTGGCCGTTCCACCACGTTAGGGCTTTATCCTCGAAGGTGCATGCGGCATATTTCACTTTGAATGCTGCAGGGCACGAACAGATTTCGAAGACTGATTCCGTCTTCTCGAACCATTGCGAGAGAGCAATGACTCCGCCGGTGCCATTGAAAGGCTTCGGCTTGCAGTTTGTAAAATCCTTGTAAGAGCACTCCCTCGAGCGCACAGGGATTTCAACTGGGATAGATTCAACAGGGGTTCCACCTCTGCTAGCATCCGATGAGTGATACTGAGCCATGGCAGTTGCCACTGCTGCTACTACGGCAGCATTCAGGGTTGCAGTATCGATGACTGCAGGTGGTGGGGGCGGTGGAGGTACAGGATTATTCCTATTCCGAGGAGATTTGCGAGGAGGCATCCTTCAACTATAAGTTTTTAAAAACAAGAAGGATGATAAGAATCAATTTGTAAGCAAAGTGAGAGTGACCCATGGACTAACTAACCATAGCCCAACAGTGTGAATGAGTGTTTGAAATCACAATAAGAAATATTAGTAGGAATACACAAGTGTACAAATTTTTCCCACAAATTAGATAGATTTCAATAGTACGGGTATTACTGATGTAATATGTTCAAGGAAAAATCGACCTAACAGTAGGTCTTACATCATACCATAAGGACAATACTGACAGTCCTATATTCCTAATTAGAGTACCGAAAGTTAGGAATATTTTACAGACAAGTGCTACTTAAAGCACATAAGTTCAAGGCTATCCCTAAATCAAAAGACAGAGATGTACTAGACATCATCTAATGGCGATGGGAATTTCTCGGGCGATCCCTGAGGTCGGACATTTGGCGAAACACCTCTTGAAGGTGTCGGTCTTGAGCTCTTTGACGAGCTCGAAGTTCTAAGACTTCAGCACGGGAGGCAACCAGCTGTTGCTGCAAGGTTTCGTTGGTTCTCCGGGTCCGTTCCATGTCTTCTTCAAGACGGCGAATGCGGACTGTATTGACGCCTGAATTGGCATCAATCTCCATGACCCGGTCGATTGCTGCTCGACCTTGCTCGACATTACGAGCTATTCTGCGGATGATCACCGGCAGAGCTCTGTCAGCAGAGCCACCATCGCTGATGTTGTAAAAGGTTCGGTCCCCAAAGTATGGCAAGGGCTGACCCTGCTCATCACTGCAGCGATTCAGATTGTTTGCCCACATGGGAGTAGGACCTGGAAACGCTGGTCGAGGGTTGTTGTTCGGGGCTTGACCTACAAGCGGTAGGTTGTTGACTTCAGGCTCGGAGTCAGATCCATCTGAAAAGCCTTCTGCGAGGTGATCATCCAAAGGGATTGGATGGTCATCTTCGGGCTCTTCATCGATCCACCCGGCATTGCCTTCAATGGGGAAGTACGGGTCGCCATGATGGAATCCAGCCATTTAGATCTACGCGAGAAGAGAGGTATAAGAATATAGTATACGTGTAACTAGTAGCACAAAATACTCCTATAGTATTTTAAGGTTAAGTTGTACTGATCTTCTTGTGGTATTGTTGGTAAGTTTTTAGACTTGTTAACATATCACAACCATTCTAGGGCATATGCTAATTACTCCTAGGACCAGCATAGTTGATCAGGCTATGCCATCCCCAGGACTGACCATACATCCCCGAGCTCAATTGTGATATTCAACAATCGTAATACTTTTGTTCTTGTCATTGTGACACTGATTTTAGTATGAATGTAGACTAGTATACTTAATTAAATATTTTATTATTTAAAGTATAGACTCTTGGTCAGAGTGTTTTAGTCCCTTTTGGGTTTATAGATTAGTATATCTTTTATGGGTTGATATACTTGATTCACTATAAACAATGCTCTGATACCAATCTGTCACACCCCAAAACCAAGAACGGCGGAAACGTTTATGGGGCGGAGGACGTCATGTATAGTATCACAACACAGTAAATGTAAATAAGCAAACAACATCATCCATTGCATTAACTATATAATTTTAATACAAATGTGTTCTGTACAGCTATAGACACCAAAAATAATGAAACACAAAATAATATGAGATGAGTCTTGAAAGCACTCCATCTTCTCAAAAGTTGGCCTCGGTACCTGTCTACTGATGACCTGAGAATACAATTTATTTTGAAAGAGTTTATCAGCATAAAGCTGGTGAGTTCATAAGTATTTTAGTGTCAATGTTTCTTGTAAAAACGTTTGAACCTGTCTCAATGTATAAGTTTGTAAAAATGTAAGTAAATGTTTGAAAGTGTTTGTAAAAGTTTGAATCACTCAGAAAATCCTATATTTTCTATAAAAGTAACCTTCTACCATGGCTAGGCTGTTTTGTAAACTTTTCTGTTGTAAAAGTGTGTGATTACCCAAATATAACTATCATTTGTTAAAAATATAGTTTATACATTAATGCTTAAGTGAGGTTATCACTAAAATATGTAATGGGTAAATCATTGTAGTACTGTAGCTTTGTATATTAAGACTACTGTTGTACTAAATACTACTACCTTAAACCGGATTTATATTAAGGCATAATGTGATAAATTGCACCATGCTATCGACTGGTAATCAACGACATAATGAACGGTCGTAATAAGAAATGACGTTTGACACCCGCAGACCTGCAGGTCCGGCTGTAGCTAGCAGCAAGGTGTAGGATAGTCAATCCAGTATAGATCTATACGCAAACTCACGCTCTCCCTCCAAGAGAATTCTGGCTACAACTCGGGCCATGACATTTAAGGCATGCCCGATACAGTGGATCACAATTATTACGTATTTATGTATATGTATTGTTTCTCGTATATCTGTATATGTATTGTTTCTCGTATCTCTGTATATGTATTGTTTCTAGTATATCTGTATATGTATTGTTTCTAGTATATCTGTATATGTATTGTTTCTAGTATATCTGTATATGTATTGTCCTGCGTTACCCCGATGGTAACCAGCTAATGATTTACTGACGAGTATGAATATGGAAGTACTTTTATGTCTATATATGTATATATGATATATATAAGTAATATTGAAACGACCTTCGGATGGTCACCCGAAATCCCACCAGACCACATCTCAAGCCGCGAAAAGGAAATAGGGCGGATGGCCTTCCTAAGCCCTTTAAACATTATTTATATATCTATACATATATAGGCATGCAATTGGATATATAAAAGCATAAATAAGTTTTCATAAAACATTTGAAGCAGTAATATAATTTCAAGAGAAGATCGATTTGATGTCGATCTATAAAACATTTTGAAGGCATAAGTTGATAAAACAGTTTAAGTATAAGAAGCATTTGTTGAATCACAGTCTATAAATAAGTTCGGGTAGTAAAACAGTTTGTAAAACATTTCAATAGTAAAGCAGTTTGAAAAGCAGTTTGAACAGTGGTAAAAATCGTTGTTTTCCTAGTTATTAATCACATGTGATTAAATGCAATCACATGTGATTGAATCAATAACTATATGTATTTGACTTGTATCCCCCCCCCCCATAAAGTATTTAAAACACTTAAAATCATTTCAAAGGTTGATTCAAGGGGTATGAACTCACTTGTGGTGAGTCGTTTGAATTGCAGTGTCGGCTACCGTGCTAGGTGGCAAACGGAGACTGGTTTAAACGCACGAGCCTAGTTATCATATAATAAACATATATATAACTAATTAGACATATAATAACTTAAATAAATGAGTTAAGACACTATGCAAACATTTAAACACTTTTATGAGTGTTTAGGGTTCAAATGGTTGCATCTAAGTTACTACGGGACAAGGCAAAAGGGTTTGAAACATCAAAGGGCCTTGTATAGGAGTTCACCATCCAACAAACCCCACACCTTGGAGTTTACGGCCGTAAACTCATAGGTTTATGGCCGTGAACTCCTCAAATGGTGTTTTTGGGTGTTTTGTGGTGTTATCTTGCATCTAGAACACTCCTATCTTTATTGGAATAATGCATGAAGTAGTTTTAAGGCTTTAGAACACTCCATAAGGGAGTTTACGGCCTAAGGTCCTTCACCTTAGAGTTTACGGCCGTAAACTCTAGGAAATTAATTGATTTGAGGCACTTAAACATCAAGGATGGCATCCATGAATTTATCTAAGGCTAATGGGGACAAGAGGCACACTTTGGTGCCTTCACTTGGACTTTACGGCCCAAGTCATGTTCCTTGGCCGTAAACTCCTTTCAAGGAGTGATTTCTATGTGTTCTACTCTCCTTTCTAGTCCCAAATGTGCAAGGTAAATTGTCTAAAGGCTTAAGGGTTGCTTGGAATGATTTTTGTCCCACAAAATGGGGTTTACGGCCCAAGAGGAGTTCTTGGCCGTAAACTCCTAAAAACTTATGGCTTTTATGGGCTTTTGGTGTTCTAATCAAGCACATGTACTAGTAGTTAAAGTCCTTAAGCATTTGGGGAAAGTTTTAGGGCATTTAAGCCCTTGAAAAGGGGTTTACGGCCCACGGGAGTTCCTTGGCCATAAACTCCTAGAAACTTATGTATTTGTTGTCTTTTGATGCCTAAAATAAGCACAAGCAATTTAGGGTAAAGGTCTTTAAGCATAAGGGGGAGTTTAGGGCACTAATTGCCCTTGAAAAGGGGTTTACGGCCCAAGGGTGTTCCTTGGCCGTAAACTCCTAGAACTTGTGTTTCTTGGATGCTTTTTGGCCTATAAAGATCATACTCTAGAACCTAAACAAGTCTTCTAACAAGGTATTGGGACTAGGAAGCCTTAATGTTCCATTTTGGAGTTTACTCCCCAAGAACGATCTTGGGCGGTAAACTCCCGGATCTTGACATCTAGACATGTAATTTGTGTTAACAAGCATTAAACAAGTATTGAATCACATATAGAAAAGTAGACTCACAATCTGGGATGAAAACCCGAAGATCCGTCAGAGAGAATATGGCTTTTCTCTATTTGGAATTGTGAATAATGAATTAATTTAGTTCAGAAAACTATTTATAGTCCTGGAATATTTTGACAGAAAATGTTTTCATTCCTGATGTTGGACTGTAACAGTATGAAACTTGAAATGCCCAAGTTTCACAAAACCAGGAGTATCCACTCTCCTGATATCATCTAAAACATAACCCTAATGTACACAAACTTGTTCAGAAAAGCTTGAAAATCACAGAAACTGAACTAGCTTCTATTGAATAGATGAGGTTCATACAATTTGAAATTTCAGGTTGTCACAAAATCTGTGCTTGTTTGGAATCTGATAAGGTGAAGTTCGCCACTTGTACCTTCACCGATATAGCCTTGACTTGGTGGAACGGCCGAGTAAAATCCTTAACTCTACATGTAGCCAATGCTATAGGTTGGGAGGCCATGAAGGATCTTCTTCTTGCTGAGTACTGGCCATGGGGCGAGATGCAGAAATTGGAGCATGAACTATGGAATCTAAAGATGAAAGGTTCCGACATCGCCGCTTACACTTCAAGATTTGATGACTTGGCGCTACTCTGTCCGGGATTGGTTACCCCGGAGAGTAAGAAGATTGAAAGGTTTATTTGGGGGCTGACCCAGCCAACCAAAGGGAATGTGTTGGCCGCAAAACCAGACACTTTCAACAGCGCTAAATGTCTGGCGCAAACCCTGATTGATCTCGCACACAACCCAGATGCGGAGACCACCACTCCTGAGCCGGTTAAGAGTAGTGGTGGAAGTAAAAAGAAATTCTGGAACAAGCGGAAGGCCCAAAGTGCGCAAGGGTCCTCTAAGAAACAGCAAACGGTAGCAGTTCACGCTGCTACTGCCCCTACTGTTGTTTATGTTGTCGGATCCACAGCTCAGACTCCTACCAGTGGATATACCGGTACCCTTCCTTGGTGCGACAAGTGCAGCTACCATCATCGTACTCCCGGGCCATGTCACGAAACACTCTGCAACAACTGTGGCAAGAAGGGCCTCCTTGCTCGAAACTGCAGAAAACCAGCCCAATCAACCAACCAATCATCTGGAGCAGGTGTCAATCAGGCCTACTACGGTTGTGGCGAAGTAGGGCATTTCAAGAGAAATTGCCCCAAGCAACAATGTCACACCCCAAAACCAAGAACGGCGGAAACGTTCTGGGGCGGAGGACGTCATGTCAAGTATCACAACACAGTAAAATTAAATAAGCAAACAACATCATCCATTGCATTATATATATAATTTTAATACAAGCGTGTTCTGTACAGTTTTAGACACTAAAAATATAATGTAAATCAAAATAATAAGATGAGTCTTGGATGCGCTCCATCTTCTCAAAAGTTGGCCTCGGTACCTGTCTACTGATGACCTGAGAATACAAGTTATTTTGAAAGAGTTTATCAGCATTAAGCAGGTGAGTTCATAAGTATTTTAGTGTCGGTGTTTGTTATCAAAAACGTTTGAACATGTCTCAAGTGTAAGTTTGTAAAATGTAAGTAAATGTTTGTAAGTGTTTGTAAAAGTTTGAATCTCTCAGAAAAAGCTATATTTTCTATTAAAGTAGCCTTCTACCAAGGCTTAACTGTTTTGTATGCTCGTTTGTTGTAAAAGTGTGTAATTTCCCAAGTGTAACTATCATTTAACAAAATATAATTTGTACATTTATGTTTAAGTGAAATGATCACTAAATATATGTAATGGGTAAATTATTGCAGTACTGTAGTGTTGTATTATAGGAACTACTGCTATACTAACTACCTTAAACTGGATTTATATTAAGGTATCATGTGATAAATTGCACCATACTATAGACTGGTAACAACGACAACTTATAGTCGAAAAATAAGGTATGACGTTTGGCACCCGCAGACCTGTCGGTCCGGCTGTAGCTAGCAGCCAGGTGTAGGATAGACAATCCAGTATAGATCTATACGCAAACTCACGCTCTCCCTTCAAGAGATTCTGGCTACAACTCGGGTCATGTTAATTAAGGCATGCTCCCATACAGTGGATCACCATTGTTAACATATTCATGTATATGTAATGTAATGTTACTTGTTCTAGTATCGTGGTATATGTTCTCGTCCTAGTATTGTTGTATATGTACTCATAGTAATAAGTATTGACTCATGAATGAACTAACTCATTGATCTAGAAATTGTAATAGTATGATCCTGTGATACCCCGATGGTAACTTACTAATGATGTGACTAATACGTATGAATATGGAAGTACTTTTATGTCTATATATGTACATTTGATATATAATTAATATTGAAAGGACCTTCGGACGGTTACCCGAAATCCCACCAGACCACATCCAAATCGAGAAAAAGGAAATAGGGCGGATGGCCTTCCTAAGCCCTTTAAACATTTCTTATATATCTATACATATATGGGCATGCAATTTATAAGAAGTATAACAAAGTTTAAATAAAAGTATTTGATAAGTAAAAGAGTTTGTAAAACATTTTGAAGTAAAATAGTTTGATAAACAGTTTGAACAGTAATAAAATCATTGGTTTTCTAGTTATTAATCACATGTGATTGATGTAATAACTATAAGTATTTAACTTGTATCCCCCCCCATAAAAGTATTTAAAACATTTAAAAGTATTTCAAAGGTAAATTAAAGGGGTATGAACTCACTTGTGGTGAGTGGATTGGATTGAAGTGTCGGATACCGTGCTAGGTGGCAAACGGAGACTTGTTCACACGCACGAGCCTAGTTATCATATAATGAGCATATATATAACTAATTAGCCAAATAATAACTAATGAAATATGTTGGGACACTCAGGAACATGTAGACACTTTGTATAAGTGTTATACGTCCTAATGGTTGCATCTAAGTTGTTATGGGACAAGGCTAAAGGGGTTTAATGTACCAAAGGGCCTTATATAAGTGTTTACTCCTCAATAAACCCCACACAAGGAGTTTACAGTCGTAAACCCTTGAGTTTACGGCCGTGAACTCCAATCTTGGTGGTAATTAGTGTTTTGAAGTGCTATTTGATTTCTAGAATAACCCTTACTTGGTTGTTTAATCCTTTGGGTAGTTTAGGGCATAGAAATACTCCTTTGAGGAGTTTAAGGCCCCAAGGCCAAATCCCTTAGAGTTTACGGCCGTTAACTCTCATGGGATGGGTGTTTTTATTCTTTCAAGTCCCAAGCACAAGTAGGATATTTTGTAGGCATTTGTTTAAGGCTAATGAGGACCCTAGGCACACTTTGGTGCCCTTATTTGGTGTTTACGGCCTAAGAGTATTTCCTTGGCCGTAAACTCCCTTTAAGGGGTGCTTTTGATGTTTTAAAGTCCACAAATTAGCTAGGAGTGAATGGGTATTAAAGTCTAAAGCCTTAGGAGTGATTAGGGCACATTTTGGCCCTTGAATTTGGAGTTCACGGTCCAAGAAGTTCTTGGGCCGTGAACACCTTAAGCTAGGTGTTTTTGATTGTTTTGTAGTCTCAAATATACATACATATAACAAGGAAATGGGACTAGATAGCCTTTAAGCCTCATTTTGGAGTTTACTCCCCAAGAACGTTCTTGGGCGGTAAACTCCCGAATCTCACATATTTGACATGTAATCTATGTTATTAAGCATATAACAAGCATTATAAAACAACTAGAGAAGTGTACTCACGATTTGGGATGAAAACCCGAATATCCGGGAGAGAGAAAATGGCTTTTCTCTAGTTGGAATTGTGAATAATGAATGAATTTAGTTCGGAAATCTATTTATAGTCCTGAGATATTTTTGGCAGAAAATATTTTTATTCTGGAATTGAACTCTAATATTATGAAGTTTTGAAATACTCAAGTTTCACAAACCCATGAGCATCCACTCTCCTGATATCTCCTTAAACGTAAACCCTAATGTACACAAACTTATTTGGAAAAGTCTGAAATTCATTGAAACTGGTCTAGCTTCTATTGAATAGATAATGTTCGTACAAAATGGAAATATCGGGTTGTCACAAGCAACAACTGGCAACACTGGAAGAGTCCTAGCTATAGGACAAGATGAGGCAGCCGCCGATCCCACCGTTGCCACAGGTATTTTCTTCCTCGACAACCCTTATACTTGCAATCCCTTTCGATTATATTGTCGAAAGAGAATCTGTTATCTATTCAATCAAACATCATCTTAACCTAAGTCCTCCATTAGTAACCGAAATGTCTACCGTCAAGATGTCTAACAACGAGAAAGAGGACGTTAGCGATAGATTCATAGGTTGTACCTTTTCCTCGAACGATCATTCTTTTCCCGTCGACCTAATTCCAGTTTCCATAGAAATCTTTAATGTTATCATTGGCATTGATTGGTTGAGTTCCAATCATGCGGATATCCTTTATTACGAAAAAGCGATCTGTCTCAACCTTCCCTCTGGTCAGACTCTCACGATCGATGGCGATAAGTTTAGCTCAAATCTTCATATCATCTCCTGCATCGAAGCTTAAAAGGCTTCCCAGAAGGGAGTGCCATAAATTCCTAGCCTATGTGGCCATCGAGAAACAGGAAGTTGTATCCCCGAAGTCTGCAACTTTCCTGGTGTTTTTTCCCGAAGAGCTTCCAGGAATTTCTCCCGAGCGTCGAGTTGAGTTTCACATCAACCAAATTCCTGGAGCTACCCTCGTAGCCACGCCCCCGTATCGATTAGCGCCAGCAGTAATGCAGGAGTTTTCCAGTCAGCTTAATGAGCTACCCAACAAAGGATTCATCAGACCGAGTTCCTCACCCTGGGGAGTCTCGGTATTGTTGTGAAGAAGAAAGATGGATCCTTTCGGATGTGTATAGATTACCACAAGTTGAACAAGTTGACCGTCAAAGATCGATATCCTCTTCCTTGAATAGATAATCTTTTCGACAAAATTTCATTCGAGGCCCTCTATGGTCGCAAGTGCAGATCCCCTCTGTGCTGGACCGAAGTAGAGGACACGCAGCTAGCCAAGAGTCGATTCCACGACAGTGCTCTCACTGGTCCTGAAATCATCGACGAAACCACAGAGAAAATCATCCAGATCTGAGAACGACTAAAAGCCTCACGAGATCAACTAAAACCTGAACTCCACGAGAGAACCAATTGAAACCATAGATCGAGGGATTAAATGTACGAAACAAAAACCTTGTCCCGATAGTGAAGGTTCGCAGGAATGCCAAGCGGGGACCGGAATTCACTTGGGAGCGCGATGATCCGATAAAACAGAAGTATCCGTATTCTCTTTCCAAATCCGCGAGTCGCATCTAAATTTTGAATTTCGGGACGAAATTCCCTCTAATGGGGGGATAATGTGACAACCCGAAATTCTTTCCGTCATTTTAACCCATTCCGTCAATAAAATTCGTCGTTTACGAATTGTATCCGTTTCGTTATTAAATTAATTCATTAAATTTAATGTCGTTCACTATGACTTAATGGTTGTTCAAATACGATAATAACTCAATAAAATATTCCAAATTAACAATTAGAAAAAAAAAATTAGTTTCGACCACCTCGGGTTCCAACAACTTAATCGGGTGTGACCAAAAGCCTCGTCAAACGTCAGTATCGGGTACATTCCTCCTGGCCACAAACTCAAGCCTTATATAAATGATGATTGGACCTTCATTTAAATCCTTTTACCCATCTCATAACTTTCTGTCACTACTCTCTCTCTCTAAAATCCGATTTTGATCCAAAATCATCCAATTCAAGCCTCAAATCATTAAGGTAACTATCCGAACTCATAGATTAGAATCTTTAGCCTTCAAATTCGTGTTTAAACCACCCAAATGCACCAAAGACATGTGTTTACGGTCTAGGGACCTCCCAAGACCGTGAACACCTCTAAAAAGGGTTTTGAAGCCCCAAAACGCCTTCAAACCACTTCAAGTGCTTAGTTAAGACCTCTGGACTTGTAGGAATGGACTTAGAGCACCAAAATCTTACCATTTAAGGGGTAAACTTGAGTTTACGGCCCAAGAACATGCTTGGACCATAAATCCTCATTCATGGACCATAAACATCATTTAAGGAGTTAGTTTGCCCCTAAACACCTCCAACAAGCTTCCATGAGAGTATAGAACCTTATAATCCTTCAAGAGATGCACCAAAACATACACAAATGGGTCAAACTTGAGTTTACATCCCAATAACATTGTTGGACCGTAAACACCTCTTCTTAGAACTTAAACTCCTCCAATGGGTGTTAAAGTGCCCTTAACACCTTGTATGGCTTAGAAATGGGTCTAGAACTTAGCATGCTTAACCTTCAACCACCAAATTACATGACTCATGGACAAACATGAGTTTACTGCTGTAAACTCATGTGTTTAAGGTAGTAAACTCCCAAGAACATCTTCATAGACCGTAAACTACTTTTCCAAGGTCAATTCAACTCCCAGTCACTTCCTAAGCCATGGAATCAACCCTGGAACCTTCCTTTGTGCATTTTAGTGACCTATGACCACCAAAAACACCTTAAGTCATGGCACATAATAGTTTACGGCCGTAAACTCCTCAAATGGTCCTTAGGATGTTCAAATATCATTCAAATGCATTGAAACCAAGCCTAGCATTACCCCTCATGAGTTATAAGGCTATTTAGCAACCAAGAACACCCCCACCATGATTTTACGGCCGTAAACTCATGGGGAGTGGGTCATTTGGACCGTAAAATCCTAAAGGATTTTACTCTTGAAGAGTAAACTCCATATCCAAGCCATACTCGTCCATAGATGCTACCCGGGTCACTCCAAACACTTGAATTGAAGTGTTTTCGCGTCAAGAAGTGTTTACTCTTATCTAATTAGTGGTTTGAAGTATAATTAGATACAATTGTGTATCATTTCATATTACATAGGAACCTCACGCGTTATCAAGCCCCGATCTAACACTTAGCATCCTAGATGACACATTCCTTGACTGGTGAGTTAATACCCCTACGCCTTTTTCCGTGTTTTTCAATGTTTTCAGGGGGGAATACAAACAAATTATAAATGTTTTCAAAACCTAAAACTGATGTACTTCTATAAATATATGGCTAACTTTTAGATATCTTTACCCCTTATGTATTATGCGGAGCATAAGGGATGTTTATTTGAATATAAATACATGGATTTCAACTACAGTAATGGAAACAATCAAATTATTATAGGAATAATTTGGGATCTTTAGTTCTTGTTTTACGAGCACAAGTTTATGTAAAGTTAACAGATAAACTATGTCTGATTCAGTTTATCTCTGTTTAATTTAGGGTATATTACTAGATAATTCCATTGTATTTAACTGTTTTCACTGTATTATGTTTCAAAACGATTAGTATGTTTGATAACGTATGAGAACACAGTGAATAATTTAATACTATCTTGTGAGATTCGTCTTTATTAAACCCTTTGGGTTATCAGTAAATCCTCCCCGGAAGTGTAACCAAAGTCTCCTGGAGGGAGAGCATGGAATTTTTGAATAGGTCTATTCGGGACGGACAATTCTACACCTAAACTGGTTGCTACAGTTAGGCGGGCACGCCTGGGGTGACAAATTATGGATATCGTCCGACGTCTGACGAACGTCAAGGAGGTCTCGGTGACGTATTAGCATGGTTACCCGACTCACAATACGTATTAATATAAGTTTATTCACGGATTTGATTTTATATCTATCTTCAATCTATAGTTATTATATCTAGTACGGGATGGTATTCCTATGGTTTTCAATCTATATCTAGTACGGGATGGTATTCCCATAGTTTTCAATCTATATCTAGTACGGGATGGTATTCCCATGGTTTTCAATCTATATCTAGTACGGGATGGTATTCCCATGGTTTTTAATCTATATCTGGTACGGGATGTATTCCCATGGTTTTCAATCTATATCTAGTACAGGATGGTATTCACATGGTTTTCAATCTATATCTAATACGGGATGGTATTCCCATGGTTTTCAATCTATATCTAGTACGGGATGGTATTCCCATGGTTTTCAGTCTTTATCTAGTACGGGATGGTATTCTCATGGTTTTCAATCTATATCTAGTACGGGATGGTATTCCCATCGTTTTCAATCTATATCTAGTACGGGATGGTATTCCCATGACTTTTAATCTATAGTTTTGTGTATTAAAACTACCGTATATCTAGTACGGGATGGTATTCCCATGGATTACAATCAATATTTTTATGTATTAAAAATATCTATTATTGTACTGGATGGTAATTCCCAGTGGTTTTCAATATATAGTTTTAACTAAACTGTTCTTATCTAGACCGTGTAACTAATGAAAAACTAAACTTTACTTTTAGGAAAATAAGGGTTTTTCCTGGGATAACAAACTGTACATAACCGGATCATATAACAAACGGATAACTAAACTCTACTTATAAGAAAATATGGGATTTTCTTGGATAGCAAACTTTTTTGGAAAACCAAAGGAAACTTGTACATTTTCCGAAAACAAACCTCTTATGAACTCCCCAGCTTTATGCTGATTTTTAAACTGCTTGTATTCTCAGGTCCACATTAGACAGGTTCCCAGCGATCCTTTTGGCGAAGACGAAGTACCTAGAAGACACGTCTTTACTTTGTTCATATTATATATATATATATATATATATATATATATATATATATATATATGTATAACACATGTAAATCTTTATTTTCAGTCAATTTAAATGAATCTATGTAATGTAAAGTTTTGTGTTTACTATGCTTACTATGTACATTGGTTGTGATATTCATGACGTCCTCCGCCCCGAAACGTTTCCGCCTTTGGTTTCGGGGTGTGACAACTTGTATGGAAGACCTCGAGGGAGCCTGTGGCAATAGGATGTCAGACCATGATAGGAAAGCCCATGGCATAAAAAATAAAGACCATGGGGGAGCCCATGGCACCTATATGTATGTGTGTGATAATTTGTGATTATATGTGGTATGGTATTTTGGGAAACTCGCTAAGTTTTATGCTTACGGTTTTCCGCATATTGTCAATTACTCTGGTTAATTGATGTTTTGCTAAATATCGGTTACTCTGGTTTTGTGAAAAGAATCTATATGAATGATTTATTTATTTAAAAACAAAAAAATTTGTGTAGTGATTTTGGGTCGTTACAAGTTGGTACCAGAGCCTTGGTTTTAGGGATCCGGACATACTACTCCCGGGTGTGTCTGAACTCAAATTGAGGATTGGTGAAGTTTTCAAAAGAAAAATATTTTCAAGAAAAGAGTTTTCTATGAAAAAAGAAGGGTGTGGTTCATGTAATCATCCAACTCAAGTAAGTTTTCCCAAAATACCCATACATGTCATCTGTTATGATTTGATTTATGAATCTATGTATCACATGCTAGCCAGGGATATGGATATGCTCAGTTCTTACATGATAGAATGCTAGGAGATATGCCTTTGTATGTATATTGTATGAACTGGTAGACTTACATGCTAGTGCTAAATAGTTAGTGGTGGTTTGATTTGATATGTGATACATGTTAGATTTGGTGTCTAAGCCCATAATTATAACTAGGATGTACTTGACCCAATTGTAGCATGTTCCTTTTGGGTTGCCTTTACTAATGCAACATGATAGGATGGACTTTTGAGAATAAGGTTATTTACAATTTATTAATATATTACAAGTATAATGTATTAGTATGAAATCGTATTATTTAATTAGTATTGATCAAGAAGTAATTTGGAATTTATTTTTTGGTCAAAAGAGACTAATCAAATATATGTGGATTGATTATGTAAATCAATGATTCTTATACTATGGGCCAATGATCCATGATTATGTAGATTGGCTAAACTAATCCATGGATAGTTCATGAATGGTTAAACCCATGGAGCATAAGAATGTGAAGGGTCATGAAGCATTAGGGTTTACATAAATGTAACCCTAGCTTAACAACACTATAAAAGCACACCCCTAAGACCCAAAATCGGTTACAAGATACATTCTAAGTGTGTCGAGTTGATTTTGTGCCAGTAACCTATTCTGTAAAGCCTCCTCTTGAATATTGGTGTTTGTGAACCACTAGAGGTCGCACACTTGCGGTGCTCAAGCTTTAAAGGATCAAGAACAACAAGTCCATCTAAAAGGTAAGTCATCTAACTAGTTGTATCATTCAATTGTTCAAATGTATGCTAGTTAGGACAATGCTTTGGAAAATTGAAAATATGCATGTATAATTAGAGAAAACATAGATTCAAAGCATTTAGGGTTGCATGTGCACCATAGGAATGTTATAGTGCTCAAAACCAAACAGTGGTATCAGAGCATAGGATTTTTTTTCTTTTATACTTCATGCTTATTGGTTTTCAAAGTTGAAAAAATCGGTCTTCTGCATTCTGGCTGGTGAACTCGGTGAGTCCACTGGCTGGCTCGACGAGTCCACTCAAAAACTGACCAACTCGACGAGTCCAGTTCATGCACTCGCCGAGTTTGTGCTCATGTGTACAGAATTTCGAGTTTTTGGCCAGAATTAGATTAGCACCATTAGCCCAAATCTTTTTTTTGATATGGTAATGATCATGCATGTCCAATTAAAAGATAATTGTCATAATTTCAAGATTTGTATTAGTTTATATGATTAGGCTAATTTCTTAAGGATTGTTGATATGAATTATCATGTTCTTATGAGTTCAAAGTGCTCGGCAGGAGAGGTGTGAGATCATTGCCTCCATGATCACAACCAAAATGAAGGATGGTAAACCCGTCACAGGCCACTTGCAAAAGATGCAGAGATTTGTGGACCGCTTGCTTAAATTGAATGTCAATTTTGATGAAGAGTTGGCCACAGATATAATTCTACACTCTGCACCTTCTTTTTATGATCAGTTTCGTATGACCTATCATCTAAACAAGGGGGAGGTAACTCTTAGCAAACTTCAAGGCATTCTAAGGACTGTAGAAAGCAAGTTGAAAGGCAAGTCAGTTGGGTCTACTCCTACTACTACTTCTGCCCCTGTTCTGGCAATAGGACATGGAAAGGGAAAGAAGAGGAAGGCTCCCTCCAAGAGCTACAAGCAAAAGTCTTTTAATGGATCCTCTTCTAGTGGGACCAAAGTTGGTTGTGGTAATTCCTCTTCCAATATGAAGGATGTTGATTGCTTCCATTGTCGTGAAAAAGGGCACTGGAAACAAAGCTCCCCAAGTACTTGTAGGACATAAATGATAGCAAGATTAAGCCCTCCTTTGCAGGTATTTACACTATTCAAATTAATAACTCATCACATGCTAATTCTTGGGTCCTTGATGCAGGTTGTGGATTTCGCATTTGTTCTGATTTACGGGGACTAAAAAGAAGTAGGGATCTAGAGCATAGGAAGATAAACTTAATCATGAGAAATAGGAAAGTGTGGCATGTAACAAAGATTGGAGTTTATTCTTTGTTGCTTAGTAATGGTTTAGATTTATATTTGAATAATTGTTGTTACTCGGCTGATACGGCGAGAAATATTATTTCCTTTCACAATTTGTATAAACAAGGTTTTACCTTTTCTTTCTATACTCAAATTGGTGGTATTAATGCTTATTACAATGGTTTTTTTCATTTTGAAGCATTACCTTGCAATGGTATACATGAAACTGTGATGGTCGTAGATAACTTAGGAAATATTGTGTTACACCTTGATTCTTCCAATAATTTGGATAGGGCATGCTTAAGGCATTATCGTCATGGAGATGTTAACAAAAAGCGCATAGCCCAACTCTAAAAGGATTGAGTTTTGGAGTCATTCGACTTGAAGTCAGATGACACTTGCGAATCTTGTTTACTTGGAAAGATGACCAAGTCACCCTGCAATGGTACTTTTGAAAGGGGTGAAGGTCTGTTGGATCTCATACACACTGATGTGTGTGGACCATTCCGAACCGCCACAAGGGATGCTAACCGCTTCTATGTGACTTTACTGATGATTATAGTAGATATGGCAATATCTACTTAATCAAGCATAAGTCAGAAACTTTTGAAAAGTTCATGGAGTTTAAGCAAGAAGTGGAGAATCAATTGGGCAAGAAGATAAAGATGATGCGATCCGATCAAGGAGGAGAGTATCTTAGTATCGAGTTCCTTGACTATCTTAAGGAATGTGGAATTATTTCACAATTGATGCCACCTAGGACACCACAACTTAATGGTGTGGCTGAGAGGTGCAATAGAACCTTGCTAGACATGGTTTATTCCATGATGAGTTCAGCTTCGTTACCTATCTCATTCTATGGGTATGGCTTAGAGATTGCCCTCCATATCTTTAATCTAGTCCTTACAAAAAAGGTTTCCAAAACAGATCAAGATATCTGGACAGGGAAGGTTCCCTCGTTAGACCACATCAAAGTTTGCGATTGTGAGGCTTTCGGGAGACGCGAGACTCATGACAAGCTCGAACCTTGGAGTGAGAGATGTATTTTCATCGGCTACCCGCAAAAGTCCTTTGGATATATCTTCTATAGACCGAGTGACAATTTTTTCTCCGTCGCAAGGAGAGGAGTCTTTCGTGAGAGAGAAATCATATGCCAAGGGGACAGTGAGAGGAAAATTGACCTTGAAGAGCTTCAAGAGTCAAGCGGTGATAGAACCTCAAACACTAGCAATCAGCCTGAGGAGGAAACTCCGTTTGAACCAATTGACGAGTCCGTACCTCTCAGGCGTTCCAATAGAGTTAGTGGTCCACCTGTGTTATATGGTTTTCATAAAACAGCTGAAGGTGATACATTTATCAGTGATAGCATACTAGTAAATTTGGATGATCCTAACAACTACAAGGAAGCCATGGAAGGCCCTTAGTCTGCAAAATGGAAATAGGCTATGGACATCGAGATTCAATCCGTGTATTAAAATCAAGTTTGGAACTTGGTTTACTATGTATCAGGTCGTAAGATAGTCGGATGCAAATGGATCTTCAAGAAGAAGACCGACATGAATGGGAAAGTACACACATATAAAGTGAAACTGGTTGTGAAGGGCTTTCTCAAACTCATGGAGTTGACTATGATGAGACCTTCTCACCAGTAGAAAATATTAAATCTATAAGGGTTATGCTAGCCATAGTTGCATTTCATGATTATGAAATATAGAAAATGGATGTCAAAACCACTTTCCTTATTGGAAAGTTGGATGAAGATGTTTACATGAGTCATCTACAGGGTTTTGTCAATGCAAAGTTCCCTAATAGAGTGTGTAAGCTTGAGAAATCTATTTATGGATTAAAACAAGCATCTCGCAGATGGAATCTTTGTTTTGATGAGAAAGTTAAAGAGTTTGGATTTTCGAGAAGCGATGACGATTGATGTGTATATTTCAATGCTAGTGGGACTATAGTAAGCTTTCTGGTATTTTATGTAGATGACATACTACTCATAGGAAACAACATCCCAACCTTGTAGGAGGTTAAGTCATGGCTTAGGAAGTGTTTCGCTATGAAGGACCTCGGAGAAGCTGCTTAAATTACAGGGATAAGGGTATTGAGAAACAAGAGTAAAAGGCTAATAGGACTTAGTCAAACTACCTACTTGGACATGGTGTTGAAGAGTTTCAGCATGGACGAGTCCATGAAAGGTGACTTACTTATCCAAAACAATACCAAATTGAGTAAGACTCAGAGTCCAAGTACAGAGGCTAAGATAGCATAAAGGAGTCGAATACCATATGCTTGCACAGTTGGCTCGATCATGTATGCTATGACGTGTACTTGCCCTGATGTGGCCATTTCTTTGAGCATGGTCAGCAAATATCAAGGGAATCCTGGTAAAGCTCATTGGACTACGGTTAAGAACATTCTCAAGTACCTTCGGAGGACTACGGACTGGGTCCTTACCCTTGGTAGGAGTGATGACTTGAGAGTGACAGGATATAGCGACGCCATCATTCAAAACGACAGAGATAATTTCCGCTCTCAGTCAGGTTGGGTGTTTACTCTAAATGGAAGAGCAGTAACATGGAAAAGTTCCAAGCAGTACACTGCAGCTGATTCAACGTGTGAATTAGAGTACATAGCAATGAGCGAAATCGAAAGAGGCGATATGGTTGAAAAACATCATCATAGACCATGGAGTCATTCCATCCCTAAAGGAGCCTATGGAGATTTTCTATGATAATGAAGGGGCGGTTGCCTTAACCAAGGAACCGAGAGGTCATGGTAGATACAGGCTTATCGACAGAAAGTACCACTTCATAGGACATCAAGTAGAAGATGGGCACGTCATGGTAAATAGGATATCGTTAGAAGGACAACCCATCAGATCCCCACTTACAAAGGGACTGACTACGGTAAATCACTTGCAGCATGCAAAGGGCATTAGGCTAAAGGATGATATTAGTTTTAGTGGTTAGATAAATAGAAACTTGTAATAGCTAAATTTTAATTTACATTTGATGATTAAATAAAATGGTTTTTATTTATAAGTAAAGTTATTGTCTTGTGCCAATTATTTACTATTGTTTCACTATGCATGTTTTGACTTGTAGAATAATAAAATTATTCAAACCATCCACAGTTGATCAAACATTGGAAGTAAGTAAGAAAGAAGATTGTCATGAGTTGGCTTGTAGATTGTCTAAGGTGTTAGACATAGCAAGAGTTTGTTGCGCCATTCATGAGTGCTCTAGAAATAAGATTTCAGTATTGGATTCAACCCGCGCGCACTTGAATTACTTCATGGAATTTATCACAAGTAATTTTTAGATGATAATATCATGTAATCTTCAAACCGAGATATATGTGTTGTTGACTACAAGTTGATTGAGCATTGAGGGAATTAAAACACATCAGTAACTTGATGGTATAAAACGTGTCACTGTGCATGATTTGACGAGTAGTTAGTACAAGCATATAATGTCAAAGTTTATTTGTTCCTTTTATCCTAAGAGGATTAAAAGAGATATCTTGGGCCCCTCGATGATTCTGTTTTGACTATGTTCTGGGCCGGGTCAGAACTAAATTAATGTGTTCAGTTATATTCTATGTCATACGAATCGGAAATCGGCAAACAAAATTGCAGGGGAATAAGTATGACTATGTTCCATGTGTTTGTCTGCATATATATCTTGACAACAAAGGAATATAAGATCCCTTATCTGAAGGACGCTTCACTAACTAAGTCAGAATTCGATAGAAATATTTGAAAGCTTACGAATGCTAAGTCGGATCCTGAAGTCACATTGGCAGTTATACTTATTAGACTTATCCAAGTGGGAGACTATTGGATTTGGTGTCTAAGCCTATAACTATAATTGGAATGTACTTGACCCGATTGTAGCATGGTCCTTTTGGGATGCCTTCACCAGTGCAACTTGATAGGATGGACTTTTGAGAATAAGGTTATTTATGATTTATTAATATATTACAAGTAAAATATATTAATATGAAATGATATTCTTTAATTAGTATTGAGGAAGAATTAATTTGGAATTAATTTTGTGGTCAAAAGAGACTAACTAAATATATGGGGATTGATTATGTAAATCAATGATTCTTATAGTGTGGGCTAATGATCCATGATTATGTGGATGGGCTAAACTATCCATTGATAGTCCATGGAGGTTAAACCCATGGAGCATAAGAATGTGAAGCATCATGGAGCATTAGGATTTACATGAATGTAACCCTAGCTTAACAATACTATAAAATAACACCCCTAGGAGCCAAAATCGGTTACAATATACATTCTAAGAGTGTGGAGTTGATTGTGTGCTAGCAACCTAGTCTCTCAAGCCTCCTATTGAATATTGGTGTTTGTGAACCATTAGAAGCATCACACTTGGGGTGCTCAAGCTTTCAAGGGTCAAGAACTACAAGTCCTTCTAAAAGGTAAGTCATCTTACTAGTTGCATGATTCAATTGTTCAAATGTATGCTAGTTAGGAAAATGCTTTGGAAAAATGAAAATATGCATGTATAATTAGAGAAAACATAGATCCAAAGCATTTAGGGGTTGCATGTGCACCGTAGGAGTGTTATAGTCCTCAAAACCCAAAAATACCTTGATGTGTTGAGCGAATTGGATGATATGTTGGGATGAGAATATTTATGGGAATTAGTAATTGCTAAATGTATTCTTTAAAAATTGTACACGGTTAGGGTCTTATAGCCCTAGAATAATTGATTTAGCGTTATCTCCTGTTCCTTGTCTTGTTGTGGTTCTTGGGTAAAATTTGTTATTCGACAGTCTATTTGATCTGGATTTAATGAGGATTTAGGGTTACCAAAACTAACAAGTTTCGTTAGTTTTACCATATTCACGCTCAAGAAATTGAATTTTCCCCTTGGACCCCGCTAGGGTTACCAAAACTAACAAGTTTCGGACCCCTATTTGTTGTATGGGGGTGCTGCAAATTTTCCCCTTTGAGTTGTTGTATGGGAGGAGGTGTCGGACCCCCATTTGTTGGGGAGAGGTTGGACAGCGTGTGATGGGCAGTATAGAGATCGTGCTTCAGACGACAGAGCAGATCCAGCAGGTCAGACGGAGGTTGTTGACCGCTCAGAGTCGTCAGAAGAGCTATGCAGACAGACGCCGGTCCGAGCTTGAGTTTCAGGTCGGCGACCTTATACTCCTGAAGGTCTCTCCTTAGAAAGGAGTGATTCGATTCAGGAAGAGGGGAAAGTTGGGGCCCCGATATATTGGTCCATTTCGAGTGATCGTGAGGGTAGGCCTGTAGCCTATCGTTTGGATTTGCCAGCAGAGTTGGGGCAGATTCACGAAACTTTTCATGTGTCGCAACTGAGGAAGTGTATAGCCGATGAGTCGGCAGTGGTTCCATTAGAGGATATTCAGGTGGATGCGAGCCTGAATTATGCTGAGAGACCAGTGGCAATCAGAGATCGGAAAATCAAGGTTCTGAGGAACAAGGAGGTACCCCTGGATTTGGTTCAGTGGCAGCATCGGAAGGGGTCCGAGATGACTTGGGAGCCGGAGCGTGAGATGCGTGAGCAGTATCCGGAGTTATTTGCAGAGTGAGACTTCGAGGGCGAAGTCTAGTTCTAATGGGGGAGAATTGTAACAGCTCGGATTCCCAGGTATTAGTTATTGTTATAAATTTTGGTGATTTGTGAGGAGACTCGGCGAGTTGGAGCTCAAACTCGCCGAGTATGATCGCGGTTTGGGCACGGGTTCGCGTCCAGACTCGGCGAGTCCATGTTGTTTAATGAAACCCTAATTTCTAGGGTATGAGACCTATTTAAAGGGGCTTATGGCCGTCATTTGCGGCCACCAACCCCAGAGAGAACCCTAAAGAGTCCTTGAGCGTTTTGTGAGAGAGAGAAGTGGAAGATCCTTGACTATTTGTGGGTGTTTTTGCATATAGAAGAGGATTAAGGCAAGAGGAGACCAAAGGAGGTGCTAATCCAGTGATTCTTGAGCTCAGAGACTTCATTTGAGGTAACCATTCGTTCCTTTATCAGTGTTGGTGTAAATCTTAGAGTTAGGGTTTCTTGGTGGAAAGATCCATGGAGTAATTGGCCTCTTTTTGTGTTGGTGCTTTAGATCTGGACCCAAAGAGGTCCAGAGACTCTTTTCCCTCAAGCTTTATGAGTGTTAATGGAGGCCATGAGCTTAGAATAGCATTCTAGTGACCATATCATCAAATAAGGCCTTTGGACCTTTACATGAGCACCAAGATTGTAACTTTACGTGATGAATGTGCTTAGAAAGACTGGATCTATGAGTTGTTGGAACGGATCTTACCTCAGGAGTGAGTTTGAGTTTATGCATGGCATAGACTCGCCGAGTCCAAAGAACAGACTCGGTGAGTAGCATGAAGATTGTCCTTAACCACTCAGCGAGTGGTCTTGCCGAGTTAAGGGGTTGACTCAGTGAGTCAGGGAGAGTCAGAGAGGGTTGTCGAGTGGATTGAGTCAAGATGGAGCTCGCCGAGTTGTTCTTGAGACTCGGCGAGTTGAGTCATGGTGGCCCCGCGATTCATGCCAGGTGGAACTCGTCGAGTCAGGGAAGTACTTGACGTGTCAAGGGAGGATCCTAGGGAGTCAGTGAACACGTATAGACTCGCCAAGTTGCTCTAGTGCACTCGCCGAGTCCGGTCAAAGTTGACCGTTGACCGTTGACCAGAGTTGACTAGTGTTGACTTGATAGGAGTAGTCAACCTTAGTTGTGAAAGTGTTAATTAGAGATATATTGTGTTATAGGAGGAGTATAGCTCGGGGGATCGAGCGCGAGTGATTTCCGGGATTTGCGAGTTATCGAGATACGCAAGGTGAGTCTTATCACTATACTTTACCTTGAGTAGGTAATCAGAGTTATGTGATCAGAGTATTTGTATGCTATATGTATGTTATGTGTTGTACTGCATTATTTCTATGTGATTTATGTTGTGCATGTTTATAGAGTTGGAACCGGAAGGTTCCTAGAGTTAGAACCAGAGGGTTCACAGAGTAGGGTCTACGGACCCACAGAGTTATAGCCTCGGTGGCTAATATGTGTTATATGTGGTATTTTGGGGAACTCACTAAGCTTTGTGCTTACAGTGTTGGTGTTATTTGTTTCAGGTACTAGTGATGACCGTGGGAAGGCGCCGGCTTGATCAGTACACACACATGGGATTTTTATGTTATGTCATCTTGGGATTCTTTGTATGACATGGATTGGAGTTTCATACGTTGATGTTTTTATGAAAATTAAATGAATATGTTTTTATATTATGCGAAAAATTATTTTGAAATTCACGGTGTTACAGTTGACTTGTTATGACTTGAGTTACTAGAGTCTCTTGGCGACCAAGGTCAGGTACTTTAATGATCTTTGGAGGGTGGGCAGAAATTAACAAATTGTTTATGAATTTTATTTTGGGAGATAAAATTTCTTTTATTATGAATATATACTAAAATTCTTGAACATGGCTATTAACAATTTAAAAAAATGTGGGTGTCTTTTTCTATTCACACTCATACTGTATTTCTTTGGATATGGTATTCTTGTACAAAGGCTTTCTAACTAAAGAAGAGTGTGACTAGCTTATATTAATGGTAAAATTTTGATTCTTATATTTGACTTTCCATATGATATGGTATAGAGTAGTGTCATCATGTATGTTTTGTGCAAGAAAACATTTGTTTATTACTTCTATGGCAGGCCCAAGTGAAATAATGACCATATATGTCCTTTTTTTCTTACTTTTCCGGGTGAAAATATGATCCTATATAAAATAGAGTTCGAGTATGTGTTATAATTGTACAAAATGTGAAATTGTTAATATTTTATTTAGTTAAAGTTTCACTAAATGTAGTATTTAGTTTATGTTTCATTTTTTCTTATGTCTAAATATCTTATGGGAAATAAAACCGAAACACCCATCTTATATTATTATGTGTAGATATGTTCCCTAGGCTTGAAAAATATATATGAACGATACAACAAGCAAGCAAAAAGGCAATAATTTCAAGAATAAGCAGATCCGAGGAATTTGTTATGTACACCAGTGTTTAAAGATTAGTCAAGAAGGTATGAAAATATCTTCTTTAGTGGTGAATTGATTTCATTTCAAGTCATAATGTGATGGTGATTTTATTTCATGTTTGTAGTTAAAAATGTGTTTTCAGATGTTGAAATTACAATTATAGGGTGTAGATGGGCATAAGGGGAAGAAGGATGGTGTTAGATGGTAGAAGGAAAGAAGTGGAAACGAGAACGAGAACGAGAACAGGTGAGGTTAGGGTGGGGGTGGGGTGCTGCTTTGCCAATATAAAATTTATTTAAATGAACAATGTTAATAAAATTTTGAAAAAACGGCAAATATGTCATTATGGACAGTTTTTGTAACAAAGCCCGAACATAGTGTAAAGGTCATTAGGTACGGTTTCTTGATTTAGTGTCGGTGCCGATTAGGAGACATTCCACTATGATCTGATAAATCAAATAATGTTTTTTTTCGTTTCGGCGATGCTCTCAGAGTTGTCAACGTGACACCGACCAGTTGATTAAACTTAAACTCTTATTGATGATAATTAATTTGTTGGAAAAGTTGAGATTTTTTAGTTAAAATAGTTTTGGGTGAAGTCACATCTTTACATGATTTTCTTACTACAACATAAAATTGCAAAATAAATCAATGAAAAAACATGTTGAACGTGTTACCTATCTAAAAATTAGCATGGATTATGGATACCGTAGGTTTCATGTTGTACTAACTAAATTAATTCACGTTCTATGATATGTCCCTAAAACAACCTAATTAATCGATATTTGTAAACTGAAACATGATAGTGGCTACTATGTGTGATATTGCTACTGTTCTGCCCTTTTCTTTGGTTTGGTTTGATTGAGAGAAAATTCTCTGATACAAAAATGGTTGAATTTAATGGTTTCAGATGTTTGCATTATTTAAATCAAGACTCTATTTTAATCAAAGTCATTTATCAATTCTAACTTATTCATAAACTACTTGTGAAACTCATATATTATACGGGTTAATTAAAATATAATGTTAAACAAGAGCGATTAAATGAAAAGTTTATTTGAATTTGAAATATCAAATAAGTGAAAATTATGAAAAAAAAAACATGCAAAAAATAAATTAATTAAAATTATGTGTTTAATTGTTAGACCCGTGTACTAAACGATTTATTATTATAAAATGTTAAATACAAATGTTTAAAGTGTAAATTTATTTGAAATTGAAATTTCAAATTTGAAATTTGAAATTAATAGTTATTATAATAGGTTTAATTTATGGAAACTAAATTAATGATATAGTGGAAATGAATAATGAAGTAATTGACAAGTGGAAAATAAATATATTTCAAAATTATGACAAAATGACATATGGTCAAATAAATGAGAAAATGACAAGTGGCAATAACATTTTCATTTATTAGGGTAGACATTTATGTGGCTAAGGCTTTTAAATTTAATAATACATATCGATAAAATGACGTGGCAAACACACACTACAAATAAAACGATGTTTAGTGGCACAAAAAAAGTGCCATTGAAAACCAAAAAAATGCCACTAAAAACCCCCTTGGCAATCAGCGACACAAAAAAAAAATGTCACTACAAACGCTCCCACTAAAGGCTTTTAGTGACACTTTTTTGTTGTGTCGCTGTAGCCCTTTTAGGTTTTAGTGACACTTTTTTTTTGTGCCACTATAGCACTTTTAGTTTTTGTGACACTTTTCTTATGCCACTAAAATAAAAACAATTTGTATGTTTTAGCGGCACTTTTTTTTTACAACAAAACATTTATATTTCAAAATTAGATCCAATTTATTTTTTATAAATTTAAATGGAATATAAAATAATAAAAAACAATTAAGATAATAAATGCAAAACACAAAAGCATTACTCAAATTAATACTTAACTTGTCTGAGTGTAATATTCTCAATATTTAATACAAAAATATATTCCAAAAACCTATAATAAGTCTAAACATTGTGCTAGTAATTACTAAAAATATTAAACTATCAAACTTAATACTTGTTGGAAAGAAACACAAAAGTTGACATGAAGATGAAATTTGCATAGTTGCTCCTCTTGTTTATCCATCTTGTGTTTATCCATTTTGAATAATTGCCTGTAATATAATCATAATAAATCATATAAAATTATATAAGAATATCACTAATAATCACATAAAAATATGTAATAATATCACTAATAATCACCACACATAAAAAGAACCATAGATCAAATGGTTATCCTAGTTGAAAGTACTTACCATTGTAACAGTTACGTGTCAAAAGGACCATTTTTGTAATATATCCCTGCTACAAGGACAATTTTAACAGCTTCTTACAGGACCATTTTTGTCATGCTTTCCTGTAATAAGGACTATTTTTGTAACAATTACCTGCCACAAAGACCATTTTTGTAATATATTCCTGCAACATGGACCATTTTTATAACAATTACCCCAGTTGGAGTTATTTTAATCAAAATTAAAATTAAAACAATTCATATTTTCTTTCATATTTCATAATACTATAACATTTTAGTTTTAGAAATCTATGCGAGTATAGCAACGTACTTTCACTAATTTGTTTATTATAGCACTCTACTTTCATATTTCATCATATTAGAGCACTAAAATGAAAGTATGATGCTATGATTTATATGATTTATTGGATATGATTAACATTTCAGGTAGTTACCAAAAGACGTATTTTCCCTCATCCTTATTATCATAATGAATTATCTTTGGTTATGAGTGACCTAATCAATAAGACACTTACCAAAGAAATCTAGGATCATTTTGCACCCAATCAAACACATAGATATAGAAGAAAATGTGGACCTAACATCAACCTATTTGTAATCTCAAACATGGATAAACCTTTCAAAATTCAAAGCATGATTCCCAAGTAGATATATACTATCAATTCATTCATAACAATGGATATTGGCAAATAGGTCATTTAACATGAAAACTTTAAAAAAAAAAAAACTAACCTGTAGATACTCCAATTCTGCCATGCTTTCTGTCTTCTGAAATCAGTGTATATAGAGATCGTAGACCTACATCAGAAGCAAAAATTCAGCCTAATTTTTTTGTGTTTGACCAATTAGATAAAAGTCAACTGTGGCATCATACTTTATCTAAAATGGCAAAGAGATTAGATGAAAAAAACAATGAAGGGATCTCTTGTCACACCAAAAACTGCAGGTATAAAGTCAACCTAGAAAAAAAAATTACATAAAATTCGTGAACAGAAGTTTTAAAATATTATAAAAATATGTTAAATGAATAAACTTACAGCAAATGCAATGTCACTGAGTTCAATTACTGGTACAGGTAGAAGCAAAGGTGTAGCCTGTCCAAAATGTTTGATGCCTTTTAGAAACCAACAATTCAAGATGACACTTTTTGAGTAAAAAAAAAGAATCAAGAAAAGATTCCCATTTAAAAAAATTGCACATGTTTTTAATCATATTAACAAACAAAAAAAATAACCATATCTTTTCACTTACTTTCCAAGCTCCATTCACAACTGTAAAAAACCTATTGCCATCATATTGAGTTGCCAAACCAAGAAAAAGAATGAATGAAATCAATACCAGATTTACCCTTGAAGAACAATGCAGAAAGTTAGCATCTTTCCAAATCAAAAAATTATAATTTCTGACAATTGAAAAGAAATTTTACATGTTACAGGAATAATCTTTTGGCATGTCTTCACGATAAAATTTTCTGATAGATCCTCATCATCATCTTCACCTGTAAAGTGAGAATAGTAATTATGTTTCTTTCTTTAAGTTGTAACATATATGGTATACTGTAGGACTTAATTGCAGAATTGTAGAACTGTGGTTGAATGATTGGTGCTAAAATCAAAGCAATACAAATGTCATCTTGACATCCCAAAAGTGAATTTACTCACTGAAGTGAACTATGACATGCTACCTGCAAGTTATTACAGCTATGCACTGACATAACTGGGGAAAAAGACCTAATTGCCCTAAATAAACCCTTTTTATTAAAAAGATACACAAAACAGGTAGTCTACTCTTTAAAGCCTTGAAGTTAACCGGTAACCTTATGGAGAAGTATTACAAATTGAGTAGACTTTTTAATGGATTGTTATATAACTATTTTATTTATTATATATTGTTATAGTTTTTTGGGTCCCAAATAATAGTACACCGGTTTGGACCCACATATTTGAGTGTAGATGAAGATTTATTTAAAATAACACTCCATTATATGTAAAATATTTAGTAAACATTTTTTTAAAATAACATTCATTTCTAATCATTTTTAAATTAAAATTTCCATTTTTACATTATATAGGTCATTAGTCATTGGATTTACTATTCTAAATATTCGTTGAATTTAATCCGTCAAAAATGATTACATATCAAATTAATTATGTTTTCAATTTCTTAAAAGTATTATTCATAATTTTCTTCATATTTAATACTATTATTATTGTCAAATCTACGTAACTTAGCATGGATTTAAATTTATATACCACTCAAAGTGTTAGTCATCGTAGTTATATTATATAATTATTATTATTATTTCAATATTTTTATTAGCATTATATTTAGGCAAATACATTTTTTATGACAATACTAGATAGAACTTTTTAAAGTTTTATAATAGAAATAAAATAAAATATTATAATAGCAATTTCATAAAAAGATATTGTTATTTTTTATCCATAATACTTTCAAAAATAAATTTCTAAAAGTTCTAGCTCCTCACCAATCACCACTACCAACATCATAATTTCTATTTTGACAAATTATTTTTGTTATTATGATCATCAGGTAGGTTTCTATGATGGTGATTTTACTTGATACAAAATTCTAACTTCTGAAAAGAGTATATGTGCATGAATCATGATAATGGTATCTACTAAATTTGATGATACCTCTCAAAAAGTATAAGCATCAACATAAAACGAATGATTATTTAATGAACAAGAAGAAACACAAGAAAAACATTGTCTATTGTCTGCTCCAAATCATTTCATAGCCAAATGGACGGAGGCTCATTCAAATCTTTACCCAATCCATGTCTCAAATAACAAGTAATAATCATTCTACAGTTCCATGGATTTACATGTGGTTTAGATGATCTAATGGTGTCACCAGATTGTGACAAAGAAATGAAGATGGAACTTGAAGGTGAAGATGTAGGTGAAAAGGTTCACATAAAATTTGTCAACTTGGAAAATCAAAAAATAGATATATACTTGGACAAATTTTTATAAATCATTAGGGTCTTTGCATTTGTTAATTTGTGAACTTATAGGGACAAGAGAGTTGCAATTGGAAACTAAGAAAATTATAAGAAGCAATGGAGCAACAACATCTGCAAGTTTATATAACCTCATACAAACAAAGCTAAGAGATAAAGGTTCAATGATCAGCAAAAAATGGTTACCAAAAGGAGTGATGAAACCCTTCCCACAAAACTGCATTTCTCTAATGACCATCAGTGGTGCCAAGGGTCGTCTGGTAAATTTCCAACAAATATCATTTTTACTCGGTCAACAAGAGTTGGAAGGGAAATGGGTGCCCCGAATGGTTTCCGGGAACACTTTAGCTTTTCACCTTGGGATTTCACCACTCGGGCAGGCGGTTATATCATTGACCGGGCTCCACCCACAAGAATACGATTTTGATGTACATATGTTAGAAAGGTGTCCTACATGTCTAGTTATTTCCAGGTGACATTCTTAAAGGTGACATTCTTAAACATTAAAAGAAGGAAAGTTTGACAAGCTCTAAAAGGAAGAGCACATGAAAGTTGAGCAATCTTATTTTCTGGTTGATCCTCATAAGAGGTATCAACATACTTATGTATTTTTGTTTCTTTGCTTGGGTTGTTTTATCAAAGTAGAAAAAGAAAGAGTATGTAATGTTATAATATGCATGAACTCATAGGTATGATCAGAAGCTTGAGGCAATGAAGGAATTTGAGGAAGAGAGGGAGAGGCTGATGAAAGCTCTTGAAGAGAAGAGGATTGAAATGAAGGGTAGTCACTGGGAAGAGGAGATTGATCTGAAGAAAGGGTTTGATGCTGTTCTGCTCAGTCGATGGACAAGTACACCAATAAACTTGAATTATTTGAGCACAACCTTTACTCATTCTTGAAGTTAGTTGAAGTTTAACTATAACCATCTCTACAGAAGTCAATTGGCGTTGGGATATTAGCAGATGTTAAGAGATATGCTTTTATGGAGTACATGGATTATAGTTTATATATTTTATGACCTGAGAAAGTCAAAATGCAATCACAAGTTCTAATAATCGAAAACTATTGGACTTTTAAAGGTACTAATGGCAGTCTCTCATAAAATTGATAAACCCTAGCAGTTTGGGCAATGATTTTGCAACAAATCGGGGCAGTATACAACTACAAATTTACCAAAAAATTAAATTTGTAAATACGCTTATTTGAGCAGCAAAAATACCTAACATTGAGTTTGAGGATGCTGCGGCGACGATCGAGGAAGTGGCGCCAATCGAGGAAGCGACAACGATCGAGGAAGTGGCGGCGATTGAGGAAGCGGCGGCGACGATCGAGGAAGTGGTGGCTATCAAGGAAGCGGCGGCGATCGCGAAAACAACGATGATCGTGGAAGCAGCGACCCACAGACCAACGTCACCGTGATGGTACGACGTCGACGAAGAGAGGGCGGTGATATTGCGTTTAGATCATCGTCAGGAGTGGGAGAGTGGGATTTGGTTGTTGTACCTGTATTTTTTTGACTTTCATATCTCCTCTCCAAATAAGGTAATGTGATGATAATGTTATCTAACCCAAATTGTTAGGTTAGAAACTTTTTTTAAACAAGAAAATAGATAAATTAATGGAAATATTATAAATTAATCCCAAATAAAAATTAGTTTTCGTTTTCAAAATAATAAACCAACAAAATCAAAATTTAAAATTATTAACATAATAAATTTTCATAAATATGTAATACCGTATTTAAATGAGAAATATAAAATAAATTGTTAATATTGTAATTACATTTTTTAGTTATTATAAGAATTATTTATACCGTATTAAAAAAAAAGCCTTCAAAAAAAAAGTTTTAGTGGCATATCAAGTCATTATGCCACTAATAACTATGAAATTTAGTGACACAAAAGATTAAGTGCCATTAAATGTGTTGATTTTTTAGTGGCATATAATATGTGCCACTAAAAACCATGATATAGTGGCACATTAACCATATGCCACTAAAAATGTGTGCCACTATATGTCATTTTATTTGTAGTGACATTGAAAATTTAAAAAATGAATGTATACTTTATTTAATCTCGCAAGACCACCTTACCATCCGCCACAATTCAACATAGACTGTAAATAAAAAAGCGAAAGCCTATCAAACCAGTCAAAGTTCTAGAACATGTTAAGATTACGAGTGATTAACTTCAAATTTGCAAAGATTTGTCACGTAAATGGATTACTTAATGGTTTTATGGCTTCATCTGATAGCCACTAGGAAACCATTTGGCAAAATGAAATAATTACCGCTAGGAAATTATTTGTCGCCGCTGTTTTGCGCTGGTAAACAACTAATATATATATATATATATATATATATATATATATATATATATATATATATATATATATATATATATATATATATATATATATATATATATATATAAAAGGTTAAACTAGTGGTTCAAAACTGTTGTTTGTCTTCAAAATATTCATTCGATCAAAAAATGTATACCGTCTGAATATGTAATCTGACACTCTCATAGAATATTATTACAACAGAGTTACGTTAGATTAAAATTGAATTAATTAAAAAAATTAGAATTTAAAATTAGGAAAATCAAATATCCCTTAAAATCCGAAAATTTCATTAATTAAAATTGTGTTTTCCTAATTAGTTGTTTTTGTAAAGTACCATAATAACCTCACAAAACAGTTTCATTAAATAAGAAGCTTTTTCTTTGTCTTTTTTAATTTCTTTAAAGTCAATAATCATTTTCTTAATTTATCAAAAATGATTGGTCCACAATTAACCATACATCCACATAATATTTAGTTAGAACAGAATAACCTAAGTATATATATATATATATATATATATATATATATATATATAGAGAGAGAGAGAGAGAGAGAGAGAGAACTAGGTTCATTTGTTTAAACTAAGTATTGTGTTATCGTATGCATAAATGTGGGCCAATCAAAATTAAATCAAAATTTTAATAATTAAATAAATAAATAAGGGTAATTTAGTCATTTGTTTAATAACTTCCTAAAATAAGCCCTATAATATTGCTAGCCTTCACTCTTAACCTATTTTATTTTCTTATATACAGCCGTCGATGATGACCTGAAACAAAAAGAAGGGCAGTCGTTATCGACCTTGTATATCGATGAAGGTGATGAAGGGCATCAGGAACGAGAGAATGAAAATGGCGCAGACGCATGGATTGCCAACATTATTTACACTTTCACCCACTAATCCTTCCAATATACACCTCAATTCTCACTCAAAATATGTACGAGTGCGTACTTCAAAAATTAGGGCAAATGTCTCACTCGAAGTCGAAGAACACCCTTTTCCTTTTCCCCCAAATGCCATTCGGAGGAAGCTTGATTCCAGGTGCTTGGGTGGATTCAGTCTAGGAATTGATAATGGGTTGTCTCGTACCAGTCTTGCCATAAGCAAAGGATTCTCAGTTCGCCCCCTCAAGGTTTCTTCCTCACATCTCCATCTCCATTAATGGTCTTTTTCAATCTTCATTTAATACATAATTTCAATTTGTATAACTAATTCGCACAATCTCAATGGGTTCTTAGTTTTTTTTTTATTTGGATTTTATCATGTGTGTGTCTACTCTAGGTTCTGGAATTAAGGGGCTAAAAGCTTGAGAAGGGCCTGCTTGAAATTACTCAAGAACAGGTATGTTCTTGTTTATTGAAATTCTACCCTTTAGATTCTAAAAATTAAAAATCAAAAACTGATCCATGTATATTTAACTTTGTAGCTTCAAACTAGTGTGATTTGAATAGACCACATGTTTTTTCTGTATGAACCAAAACAAGTTAACCATCATTTTAATTTGACATTCAAAAGTCAAATATTCAATAGAGGATAACACACATCATGTTTACAATAGAATAATATCTCCATCTTTTTGAAATGAGTGTAGTAATATACATCAAGTTATGAATTTGTTATCCTTGTGCTACCAACATTCTTCATTTTGTAGTAATATCATGTTTGACTTGAATCGGTCAAATATTGACTTCTTTGACCTTGAATTTTGATAAGAATTCTATATTTAAGAATTCCATGCTTTTTAAGATTTTATTTATTTTTTATGACATTCTGTTAGAATATGTGTAATTGTATTAAAATGTACAATTGCATAGCAGTTATTCTTATAGAATGCGTGAAGGAGACATGCTGATCAAGGGCGTGAACGTTGGAATGGAATGACGAATTCCAATTTTGTTGGAATCACGGAAGTTGATGCTTGAAAAACGGACCACATTATTCTTTTAGAATGTATTAGTCGTTGTTAGATTTTGATGTTTCTTCCCTGTTTTAATTGTTTTTTTAGTTTTATTCTTTAACAATGAATGTAATTCGTAACAATTGTTACTCATATTCTATAAGAAATAATGTATTTTTTGTTTTTATTCTTCTATTGATTGTTCAAGATTTTGTTATTCTACAATAAGTTGTTACTCTTCAAGAAGTTTTTAAAGTCATCATCAAGAAATAGGTTCAAGAATATTTTTATTATTTATGGTTCAAGAATATTTTTATTTTTGAATATACTCATAAACATATTCTGTCAGAATGTCCGAATTAAAATAATTATAACTCGTAATATTGGATTTTTAAAATTAATTGAATTTTTTATCCCTTAAAAATGCAATTTTCCTTTATTAAATATATATTAATTGACTAAATTACCCTTGTAATTAATTAAGATGAAATTTTCAATTATATTTAATTGAATAATGTATATTAATCATTTTCTTAAAATAAGTAAATTTGATTGGCCCACATTTATGCATAAAATAACACAATAATTACTTTAAACAAAATAACCAAACCCTATATATATATATATATATATATATATATATATATATATATATATATATATATATATATATATTATATTATATTATATGGTTACATAAATATGATTATTAATAGTTTTATTATCAGTATGTGTACATATGTCGTATGTGTAATTATATAGTTATACACATGGTAAACCTTATATTAATAATAATAATAATAATAATAATAATAATAATAATAATATAGTTGTAATAAGCCTAATATTAATAAAACCATATAGTTATTATGTACAAAAAATATTCATTAAAATAAATCTAATAAGAAATAGTAACAACACTACTAGAAAACTTGGTATTACCTACGGAAGTATTCATAGGAAATCTATAGGAACAAGACGTTACCTACATCATTCCAACAACAAACGATTTGTAGGAAAAACCCTCGTGGGTAATTTTTTTCCTAAAATTTAGCTACAAACCTTCCTACGCATTTCCTATGAAATATTCTGTTACAAATTTAGCTACGTAATACCTACGGAACACGTTAACTACGGAGTACCTACTGATTACCTACGAAACACCTATAAAATACATACATATTATTTTCCTACAGAATACCTACAAATTGATTTTCCTACAGAATACCTACCAACTACTTTTCCTAGAGAATACCTACCAACATCTTTTCCTACGGAATACCCTACGAACTGCTTTTGCTACAGATTACCTACAGACCTTATTGGATTTTATTTCCTACAAAATACCTACACAATATTTATTTCCTACAAAATCTCTATGATTTTTTACCGGTTTTTATTGTTATATTAAATTTATAATTGCTACAGAATATTTATTTCCTACAATTCAGTAAAAAATCTATTGCTCTATTAAATTTATAATTTAAAAAATAAAAAAGCAAATAAATAATTAAAATAATAGTCAAATACCATTACACTCATTATATATATATATATATATATATATATATATATATATATATATATATATATATATATATATATATATATATATGATGGGTTTTAGGTAAAACAAATAAACTAGAAAAACAATTCCTAAGTTCACATGAAACCTACTTTAGATCTATGTTTTAACTATTGAACATATAACTTTGAATTGCAAAACAAGAACCCTAGAGGAGAGAGGCTATTTTCGAAAATAACAAACTAGGGTTTAGGAGTTACATACCTTTCAACAGTTATAGCAAACGATTGACAATCCTCTTGATCTTGATCTTGATCTTCTTGGAAGCTTAGCACCACAAATGTAATGCCTCTAATGGAATCACACCCACTAACTAGCAAGAAGGAAACTAGAAGGAGAGAGAGGGAGGGAGTATGCAATTCTCGGCCTAGGGTTTCTTCAAAAGAAGGAGTGCCCAAAAAGTGAACCAGGAGGCTCCTTATATAGCAAAGGGGTCTAGGGTTTAGGGAAAAACCCTAATGCTCCTTGCTTAGGGCCTAAGCAAACCCAAGGGCATTATCCAAGTCCCCATGGACGAACTCATTAGGGTTTCCCCTATAGATTTCGTCCATCCTCTTCCAAGGGGTTTCTGGAGTCTTCCACTCAACTATTAGATAATTGCAAACTAGTCCTTGCACTTTATAATTAATACAGTTAACCCCAAAATTAATTCTAATTAATTTCTGGCTAACTATTAATTAAACATTATGATTTCTAATTAATATATTAATCTTTTAACATACTAATAAATCATTTATATTAATTTATTAATCTAATAATAAATCAGTATCTCTCCTTTCATAATTTCCTTGTCCGGTTGCTAGGTTTGAGGTCAACCCAAAAGGACTGTGCTGCTATCAATTCAAGTACATACCAATTATAGTTATGAAGTTAGACACCTAATCCAACAGTCTCCCACTTGGATAAGTCTGTAACTATAATTGCTAGTATGACTTCTAAATTTGACCAGCAAATTGTAGCTTCCAAAAGCTACTGCCGAACTCTGACCCAGTTAGTTACGTGTCCTAAGATAAGTGATCACATGACCCTTCGTTCTACTAGATATCCCTAGACATAAGACATGGGATACAATCAATCTCTTTGTCCAGAATCTATGTTTCCTGATTTCTGATTTGTGATGATATAGGACTTCTAATCGAACACATCAATTTATTCCTGGCTGGGCCCAACACAAAAGTCAACACCAAATCATAGAGGGGCCCACAGATATCGCTTTTCCCGTTAGGGAAAAAGGAACAAATAAACATTGACTCATATGCTTGTATCTTTTACTCATCAAACCATACATGACAATACGTTTTATGACACCATGTTACTGATGTGTTTTCTTATAACCAATGTATAGCCGACTTGCAAATTACAACTCATATATCTCTGTTTCAAGATCATAGATATTATCGTCTCAGTATTACTCATGATGAATTTAATGAAGTAATACTCTGAGCGTGGGTTTATCCAATACTCAAATCTCACTCTCTGAGTACTCGTGAACATTGCAGTAATTCTATTGCTATGTCTATCCTTAGACAATCCGCAATCCAGTTCATGACAGTCTTAATTCACTACTTACTTCCAAAAGTACGAGCGACTGTGGAATTTGAACAATCATATTATTCAGGAAGTAAAACATGCAAAATATGAAACGCAATAATAAACAATTGACAAAAAGTAGTAAACTCATAAATAATACTTTATTATTTAATCACCAAAAGTCAATTACATTTACTTTGTAGGAAGTTTCATAACTAGACTAATCTAACCAATAAAACTACTATCATCTTTCAGCCCTATGCTTTGAGCATGTTGAATATGCTTAGCCCTACTCAGACCCTTTGAGAGGGGGTCTGCTGGGTTATCTTCAGATGATACCCTCTTTACAACAAGATGGCCTTCTTCTACTCTATGCCTGATGAAATGGTACTTTCTGTCGATATGTCTGGTTTTACCATGGTCTCTAGGTTCCTTAGTTAAGGCAACCGTCCCTCATTATCGCAGAACAGTTCCATAGGCTCCTGGATGGTTGGAACAACTCCGAGATCCCCGATGAAGTTCCTCAACCAAGCTGCTTCTTTAGACGCTTCACTCGCTACTATGTACTCTGACTCACAACTAGAATCAACCATCGTATCTTGCTTGGAACTTTTCCAACTGCTCCTCCATTCAGTATAAATACCCAGCCAGATTGAGAAAGGAAGTTATCTCTATCCATTTGAAAGCTGGCATCACTGTAACCATCTACTCTCAAAGTATCATTACCACCAAGTACAAGGACCTAGTCCTTTGTCCTCCGCAAATACTTGAGTATATTCTTTACTACTATCCAATGAGCTCTACCCGGATTTCCCTGATAGCGACTGACCATTCTCAAAGAAAATGCCACATCAGGGCGAGTACATGTCATAGCGTACATGATCGATCCGACAGCGGAAGCATAAGGTACATGACTCATGTCAGCTATTTCCTCGTTTGTACTAGGACATTGAGTCTTACTCAATTTTGTGTTGCACTGGATAGGTAGCTCTCCCTTCTTGGAATTTTCCATACTAAACCTCTTTAGTACCTTATCCAAGTATGTGCTCTGACTAAGTCCAATTAGTCTCTTATTTCTATCTCTTAATATCCTAATCCCAAGAATATAGGCAGGTTCTCCAAGGTCTTTCATGGCAAAACACTTTCCAAGCCAAGACTTAAATTCGTTCAAGGTTGGAATGTCATTACCAATGAGTAATATGTCATCGACATACAACACCAGAAAAGTCACTATACTCCCACTAGCCTAGATATACACATAAAACTCATCTTCACTCCTAGAGAAACCAAACTATTTGAATTTCTCATGGAAGCAAAGATTCCAGCTGTGAGATGCTTATTTCAATCCATAAATGGATTTCTCAAGCTTACACACTCAATTGGGAAACTTTGCATCGACAAAACCCTTTGGCTGATTCATGTAAACATCCTCAACCAGCTTCCCACTAAGGAAAGTAGTCTTGACATCCATCTGCCAGATTTCATAGTCATGAAAGGCAGCTATGGCGAGCAATATCCTGATAGATTTAATCTTGGCTACTGGCGAGAATGTTCATCATAGTAAACCCCTGGGGTTTGTGTGGAACATTTCGCAACGATTCTAGCCTTGAATGTGTGTACATTCCCATCCATGTCTGTCTTCTTCTTGAAGATCCATTTGCACCCAACTGTCTTACGACCTGGTGCATTATCAACCAAATTCCAAACTTGGTTGTCATACATGGACTTTATCTCACTGTCCATTGCCTCTTTCCACTTGGAAGCCTCTAGGCCTGCCATTGCTTCCTTATAAGAGACTGGTTCATCTAAATTCACCAATGTCGTATCACTGATGAATGTGTCACCGTCTAAAGTAATATGAAAACCATACAACTCAGGTGGCACACTCACCCCAGTGGATTTGTGAAGAGGTAATGATTTATCAACTGGTTCAACAACAACTGTTTCCTTTGGTTGAGTGCTAGTGTCATCTAAGGTTCCTTCATTGGTTGACTCTTGAATCTCTTCAAGGTCAATGGTACTCCCACTGTCCTCTTTGAATATGAGCTCTCTTTCTAGAAAGACTCCTCTTCGAGCTACAAACACCATGTTCTCACTAGTTCTATAGAACAAATATCCAAAAGACTGTTTTAGGTAACCAATGAAAACACATTTCTCACTTCTTGCTGCTAGCTTGTCGTAAGTCTCTCGTCTTACGAAAGCCTCACAACCCCAAACTTTAATGTGTGCTAACGATGGAACTTTCCCTGTCCACATTCCGTGAGGTGTTTTGGCAACCTTCTTTGTTGGGACAAGATTTAGGATGTGGGCGGCTGTTTCTAAGGCATAGCCCCAGAAATGAATTGGAAGTGGAGCACGACTCATCATAGAACGAACCATATCTAACAAGGTTCGATTACGCCTCTCGGACACACCATTCAACTGTGGTGTCCTAGGAGGAGTCAATTGTGAGACTATCCCACATTCCTTTAGATAGTCGTTGAACTCAATGCTAAGATACTCTCCGCCTCTATCGGATCTAAGTACCTTTATTTTCCCGCCTAATTGATTTTCGACCTCATGTTTAAACTCTTTGAAATTTTCAAAGGTTTCTGACTTATGTTTGATTAAGTATACATAACCATATCTACTATAATCATCAGTGAAAGTCACATAGAATCAATTAGCATCTCTTGTGGTTGATCTGAAGGGCCCACACACACTTGTGTGTATGAGATCCAACAGACCTTCACCTCTTTCACAAGACCCTATGAATGGTGATTTTGTCATCTTTCCCAAAAGACAAGATTCACACAGATCATCTGATTTTAGGTAAAATGATTCCAAGACTCCATCTTTTTCGAGTTGGACTATGGGTTTCTTGTTAATGTGTCCAAGACGACAATGCCACAAGCATGGCTTGTCTACACTATTAGAGAAGTCAATATTAAACACACTATTTCCTATGCTATCAACACAAGTCACTGTTTCATACACTCCATCACAAGGTAAAGCTTCAAACATGAAAACACCATTCTTATAAACCGAAATTGAACCACTCAAATCATTAAAAGAATATTTAAAACCTTGTCAGAACAATGCATGAAATGAAATAATGTTTCTCATCATCTCAGACGAACAACGACAATTCAATATATCTAATCTAACATCATTACTAAGCAAAAGTTGATAAACTCTGATCTTGGTCACTATTGAAGACTTCTTGTTTCCCATGATCAAGTTTATCCTTCCTCGCTCTATCTCCTCACTTTCCCTTAGCCCCTGCAAATCAAAACAGATGTGAAAACCACATCCTGTGTCAAGGACCCATGAACGAGAAGATAATGAGTTATTAGAAGAAATAGTGTAAATACCTGCCGAAGATGGCTTCACTTTGCCATCTTTGATATCCTTCAGATATTGTGGGCAGGTACTCTAACAATGCCCTTTTTATTGCAATAAAAGCAAACAGCTTCCTTTGGATCAGAAACATGGGGAATGGAAGCATTAGGCTTAGCTTTCAGGCCATTGCTAGATGACCCGACTTGGACCTTTGCCTTCCAGTTTTGCTTAGGAGGACCTTTCCTCTTTTTCCCCTTTCCTTGTCCAATAGCTAGAATAGGAGCACTTGCAGGAGTGGAGGCTATACTTTTACCCTTCATTCCTGCTTCAGCAGTCTGCAACAAGTTGTGCAATTGGGCCAATGTCTGCTCAGTGTTGTTCAAATGGTAAATTAAGATAAACTGACCATCACAATCAGGCAATGAGTTCAAGACCATGTCAATGGCCAACTCCTCATCAAAATGAATGTTGAGCTTGACCAAACGCTCTATGTAGCGTTTCATTCTTTGCACATGAGATACAACCGACTCCCCTTCTTTCATCTTGCGAGCCATTAGTGACTTGACTACTTCAAAGTTTTCTTGACGAGCTCTCTTATGGTACTTTTTCCATAAGGTCCTTGTTCATCTCGAAAGGCCAGTAGTCCTCATAGTACCTTTTTAGTTCTGGGGACATGGTTGCGACCAGGATGCATGCCACCTTGGTAGCATCATCATAGTGCTTCTTGTAGGCAGCATACTTTTTGGGAGTGGCTTTGGACTCATCAAGTTCTTTGAGCTCCTTTTCAAGGACATATTCTTTTTCCTCGAATTGAAGCGCCATCTTGATGTTACAAATTCAATTGTTATAGTTAGATCCATCCATAACGACTTTTGAGCAAATGTTGAGTAAAGAGAAGTTGTGGCTAGAGGAGGATGAAGTAGAAGTGTTTCTAGAAGTAGACATCTGAAAAGAAAGATAGTTTTAGTTAGATTTCAAGACACCTCAATATAATAACCCAAAGATATCATATCAAGGTTAGGACCCAACTATGACGATCTACAACTTAGAAATGGGATGCCGAGATTCAAGTTCAAATCTCATAAAGGTAGGTGAATGACGATTCACCAATTCCACCATTAGACGAAGTGAAATTCCTAATTCTTTTGAGATACATTAAAACTATATAATGGCATATTTTAATCTGGGATTATGCTCTATTATTTATCACTGGGATACCGAGGATCACGAACTAGATGTGAATAATCATGCAAATGTGCTTGGTAACTTTATTGTCTTTATCATTAACCATTGATGTGCCGGTAAACCACACATGCTCCATCAAAATGATAATTATAAGATACCCATTACTACTCTTTATTAGTTCCTATTAGTGTGTCGGTTATCCACACACGCTCCACCAATGACCAATAAAGCATAATGTGCAATTTCATGGATTAGCATACTTTTCACATTTTTCCAAAAGTAACTAGAGTTGGGATTTTTGTAAAATAATGTTCTAGTACTTTCTTTAATAATATTATACTTTTAATGAGATATAGTTTTCCTATCAAATCCGTTCTGCTAACGACCCTCCACTAATCAAGGAAGCGGTGGGTGAGAGTGGACATCCATTCAACTACCATTTTATAGGCAGTTTCCTTATACCCCCCCCCCCCCCTTATAGACTAGCTTCGTGAATGAGGCATACTAGCGATTTAACTTACCATAGTCTTATACATATATAATATTTAACTTTTAATTATAATATATATATATATATATATATATATATATATATATATATATATATATATATATATATATAAGGTGTGTTTTAAACTTTTTAAAACTTTAGGGTTCATATATAAATTTCGATAATTAAGCCATTAATTTTAAATTTAAAATAAACCAAATAACTAGATTTAATATTTATCTATTAATTAACTTTTAATTAATTTATTAAATCTTGTAAGGATTATCTAATCAAATTAAACAATTAATTTAATCCTAATCCTTATCCCTCTAAATTTTGAAAATTAGAGTAAAGAATAATTATCTAATTAATCTAATCATGTAACAATTATCCAAAACAAGAAACGCTAAAAATACTAAGAAAATTTTGAAATTCAAGGGAGGAGGCTAGGGTTTTTCGAAATCCTAACCCTAATTTCAATTAGGGTTCATGGAGTCTAGGGTTTTTCGAAAAAACCCTTTGAACCAAAAACCCTAGAAATCGAAAATTTGTCCTTTTAGGGTTTAACAGCCATAAACCCTAATTTGCAATTCAACTATTATAGCAATTCAATTTAAAACAATAATGGCTCTGATACCACTGATGGGTTTTAGGTAAAACAAATAAACTAGAAAAACAATTCCTAAGTTCACATGCAACCTACTTTGCATCTATGTTTTAACTATTGAACATATAACTTTGAATTGCAAAGCAAGAACCCTAGAGGAGAGAGGCTATTTTCTAAAATAACAAACTAGGGTTTAGGAGTTATATACCTTTCAATTGTTATAGCAAACAATTAACAACCCTCTTGATCTTGATCTTGATCTTCTTGGAAGCTTTACACCACAAATGTAATGCCTCTAATGGAATCACACCCAATACCTAGCAAGAAGGAAACTAGAAGGAGAAAGAGGGAAGGATTATGCAATTCTCGGCCTACGGTTTCTTCAAAAGAAGGAGTGCCCAAAAAGTGAACCAGGAGGCTCCTTTTATAGCTGAGGGATCTAGGGTGTAGGGAAAAACCCTAATGCTCCTTGCTTAGGGCCTAAGCAAACCCAAGGGCATTATCCAAGCCCCCATGGACGAAATCATTAAGGTTTCCCCTATAGATTTCGTCCACCATCTTCCAAGGGGTTTCTGGAGCCTTCCACTCAACTATTAGATAATTGCAAACTAGTCCATGCACTTTATAATTAATACAGTTAACCCCAAAGTTAATTCTAATTAATTTCTGGCTAACTGTTAATTAAACATTATGATTTCTAATTAATATATTAATCTTTTAACATATTAATAAATCATTTATATTAATTTATTAATCTAATAATAAACCAATATCTCTCATTTCATAATTTCCTTGTCCGGTTGCTAGGTTTGAGGGCAAACCAAAAGGACTGTGTTGCTATCAATTCAAGTACATACCAATTATAGTTATGGGCTTAGACACCAAATCCAACAATATATACTAGGAATTGGCCCGCGCAAAGCGGCGGCAAAAAATTAGTTTGTTATTAGAGAACATATTCCAAAAAAACAGTTAACACATTGGTCAATCGAATATGGAAATTTTTTAACTTTCGCATTTTATTGGACATGCATTCTAAATCTATTGATTGTTTTTGTGTTTGTTCGGTATGTATTTTCTTACATTGGATTCGTTATACCAAAAACAGATAATATACAACTACATTTTCATCTGGTATGATACCAGGAAAAGTGTCATCGGTGAATAGTTTTTTTTCGGAGACATTTCACATTCCAAAAAACATGTGGTGAATATTTTTAATAAATATGTTGAATATTAATTGGGTAGGTTGGTTTTAACATGCTATTCTATCTCTTTGTTGATTTTGTAGCTTTTGAGTAGATTCTTTCTACAATTGTTCTAACAATAATCTCTTTTGTCTTTCTAGAAAAAACATGTGGTGAACAAAAAAAATTTAGTGGGCAGTTTGCTTTTCGATTAATATATATTTATCGATTTTTCATTTGTTGTATGTGTATTTTTATATATTAGTCGGTTTTGCATTTGTTGTATGTGTTTTGTTTGCTTTTGGATTGATTTAGAAATTATCAAAGATCACCTATAGTCGTTTACCTGCGCAAAGCAGCGGTGACAAATAGCTTTCTAGCAATGATTAGTTCATTTCGTTGAATAGTTTCATAACAGCTATAAGATCAAACCATTACGTGTTAACCAAATTACAACATATTGATAATTCTTTAGTTCTTACAATCTTCAACCAGTGATAAATCCATTTATATGTTACTTCCTTGCAAATTTCAATTAATCACTCATAAGACAAACTCCAAATAACTATAACATCTTAAGTTGTTCCGAAACTTTGGCCGGTTTAGTGGGTGGTGCGCTGGTTGTGACCACCGTCGAAGGTTTGCGTTGGTTGTGGTGACCTTCGATGGTGGTGAGAAGTCACCACCATCGATCATGGAGCAAAGAATAATTGTTAATATTGAACATAAAACAGAGATGATGGTGTGTCAAGGGTTAATTTGAGAATGATGGCTGAGAGGAAGAGCAATGGCAGTTTGATATGGTGCCGTTAATGAGTAAAGGGTGCAAGTCGCCTTCATTTTTCTTGTACAGAAAGAAAAATTGTTAGTTCGAGGCTTTTGGTTTCTGAAGGAGTCTCCCACTTCAAATGAACAGGGAATTGCTCACGTTAACTAAAAAAAGGCATTTGCCGGGTGTTGTTAAACACAACTGATTTTAAAGTTAAAAACCACTTTAAAAATTCAATATCATCTTTACATGGGTTAAATAACCCTAATTAATATGACTTAGAGGTAATAATTACATATTAACATAAAATGTTACATTTTTATTTTTATTTACCAATGGAAACAATATTTTATCAAAATATTAAATAACTTTTACATCTTTACCCCTTTCAATTAAAACATATTTTCAATTTATATTATTTTCTATTTTTAAAAATTACTTTCAACCCTTATTACTTCATTTTAATATATATATATATATATATATATATATATATATATATATATATATATATATATATATATATATATATATATAATACTTCTTTGTTGTGCCGGTATTTGGAGGGTTTTGCGGAAAATAATTTATAAGTCGGTCACTGTAGCAAATAAGAAACTAAATAAAAATAATTTTTATACAAGTCGGTCAGTGTACCAAATAATAAAAATAATTGTTATTATCATTTATATTATTTTTTAGCTAATATAATTTTTATACAAGACCCTTTTAAATAAGAAACTAAGTAAAAATAAAGTATAAAACAACCAATATATTCTTGCTTTTAATCTTAAACAATAATATATTTATACATTTAACCCTAAATAACAATGTATTTTTATTTGTCACCGAAAATAACGTATTTTTTATTTTTATTTTGAATAAGCTTACAGATTGAAAAACCAATTGCCGTTGGAAATTAATCACCAGAAAAATTATATATATATATATATATATATATATATATATATATATATATATATATATATATATATAATTAAAAAAACATAAATACAATTTTATAAGAAATTTATACAAACTCTATTAAAATAAAGAACAAATAAAATTGTTATATAATAATAATAATAATAATAATAATAATAATAATAATAAATTGTTAAAAGAAAACGAAAAAAAAGAAGATTAAGTTAGTCTTTTTATCTCAAATGACCAAAACTGCTATATATATAAACCACAAGGATACAACCTACTAATTTTTTAACTTAGGGCCCAAAACTTATTAACTTTTTAACTTAGGGACCAAAACTTCAATCAGACCAAAGCTCAAGAGCTATTTCTATAATTTACTCTAAAATAAACGTGAAAATAGTTTTTGAAAGTGGATAGGTTATAACCGTCATTACATTTTTAATATTTTTTAATTGAGTTTTCCAACAATGGTTTTGAATGGGTGGTTTTGACTTTTTATTGGGTGCCTTTAAAATCTCTCTGGATAAGATTTCAAAATATAGTTAGTTTAACTTTTAATTATTATTTAATAAGAGATAATTGTACTTTAAGCTTATATATTTGTACAACTCAAAAATATTATTATTATATTGAATCTAGTTTTAGAAATAGTAAGATTTACTTTGTAATGTAGTGTGTGTGTGTGTGTGTATATATATATATATATATATATATATATATATATATATATATATATATATATATACACACTACATTATAAAGTAAATCTTACTATTTCTAAAACTAGATTCTACTTCCTTAGCTACAGTACCTAACCCACCACTGTTCATAAGGTTAGTTAATGTACCATGGTTATAGTTTAATCCCTGACCACCTGCTTCTCGAACCTTTCTTTCCTCCTAAAATGTTCTTTCTTCCTCAACTGCCCGATCCTTCCACCACCGCTCATCTTCTACCCTTTGCTCCCTCACCACCGACCCGCCTAGAAACCTAAGAATCGACTCAGCTTTGTTCTTATTCCGTCACCTCTTGATTCTTCTTCTCACCACCACTACCCTACAGGCGATCGTTCACCACCGTCTTCTAAATCGATTATGTATGGCTATTATGGTCTTCGGGGTGTACGCCGAAGGTGGTTCCACCGCCTCTTATCGACCGTTTGTTGAGGCTGTTTTTGATTTGATAACGTGAATGAGGCAATGAAAAAGTTTGTTGAAATCCATTTCCTCTAACGACTCTTGGTGTGAAATTTTATTCCAGGAACATGTTCCAAAGACCCACTTCAAACACAAGGTTCGTTCAAAGTTTTTTGTTAATTTTTCCATTTTTTTGTGTTTGGGTTTTCTTTGTTGGTTCTTTTACAATGTTATGTTTTCTTCTTCTTTTCTCATCTTTTTAACCCACCTCTGATTCATCAATTTCAGATGATTTTTGTCAGTTTGGTCGGTGAAGAGGAGCACTATGAAGACGACGGTTGTGTCTTTTCCACCATTTGAAGCCAACGGTGTTTTCTCAAACTACATAATCCCTTCTCGATTTTATTAGGTATATATCATGTTTTATTTGGGTGTTATCGCTTCTAGAAACTACTATCATGTTTTATTTGGGTGTTATCGCCTCCAAAAACTACTTATTTTATTCTATTTTGCCTCTTAGTGGATAGTTCTTTAGTTGAGCACCCCAGGTGTTCGATGAAATGTTTGACTCAATCAATATTATAAATAAAGCATTTTTTTGTTCAATTGTGAAATCCAACCTCGTGCAATCCCGAAAATCTGAGTCAGGTACGATTCAACCCAAATTTTTTCACTCTGTATAAACTTGCTTCTCTGATTTGTCATCCATGCAATAAGAACATGATGGGCATGAGTAGATGTGTGGAAGAACTGAAGCTTCGGTTTTGAGCATAGCTGATAATTTTTGGAAGGGTACAGAAGTAAGAAAGGTTTATGTCACATATTTATATCACAATTTAAACATTTTATAAAAGTAAGAAAGGTTCATGTCACATATTTATATCACAATTCAAAATGTTGTTTCTTTTCTTATTGTAGGAATTAGTAGTGTTTATATTTTTTAAAACTAATCATCAGTTATCTGAACAAAAAATATTTTCCTGTTTGTCTTCTTTTTTGCAGAAGAGGTTATTCATTTCAATTAGACAAAGATAATTCAAGCCAAGTAGGGGTGATACTTCTTTTAATTTTGCGGTGTTTATGGATATAGATTTCTGATTTTCTTTTAATGTGTCTGTAGAAGACAATTTGATGAAGTTGTAACTATGTGGAAAACTTTGTTTTGTTCTGTTCGTCACTCACAGCATGGTCTAGGCAGCCTGTGAAGATGTACCAGAAGTTGATCTCAAATATTTCCCTACATCTTCGGTTACTTTCCTTAATAATTATAAATAACGTTGTTATAAGAGTTCTTTGTTGATTAATCATCTCAATGAGAGGTAAACGTTTTTGTAATAAATATAGTAAACATTTTTCATATTTTTTGAGGTTTCCAACCAATTTTTAAACGATTGTAAAAGAAGGGAAAAATGAGTACACGAAATTCAAGGCTGTCAAAAGTCATAACGTCTTAAATTTGGCTAAGTACTACAGTCATATAAAGCTTTGAAACACAATTGCATGACCGATGAGGTAATCTACATTTAGCAATCTAGGCAATGGTTTAGTAGGTTATAGGGAGTAGGGACTCCTTTTAATTTTAATCTTTTAGTTTGGATTTCGGTTTATTGGAAACCATGATTGTTCTATGATATCTATCTTTGATTTGTATTTTTTTTTTAAATTCTGTTTCTTTATCTTTGTTATTGTTTGACTTTTGTAGATAGTGAAAGTTAAAAACAAGGGAGATTACATCAAAGAAAAGGAAAAATGAGATTGAAAAGATGATTGAGACAGAAATTGGATGTAAAGAGTCAACAAAGTGATAATAAAACCTCCTAGGTAAAGAAACAAATCCTTTTTTTTAAAGTTTGCTAAATATGCAATTCTTTGTATTTTATTTTGAAGAATGGATGGGTTATTGCAATCAAATTTGCTTTCTACGTTGACACTGTTGTTGATAAGGACGCTGTTGAAGTGGTTGGTAAGCCAATTCATTTGGGACCTTACAACATCTACTCTTTTCATGTAATCAAAACAGTGGATGTTATGTGAATCCTTTGCCTTTTTATTCTCAATTTTTCTGATCACTTCATAAAATTTCATGTTTTTCATGTGTTTTGATGGTTTCATTCACTGCCATGTGCAATATCTAATGGTAAAACTAAAAAAAGTTAACGGGTTATGCCTTAGGGCCTAAGATGTTTGTCAAATGAACATCATTCAAGATTAGCTATGGAATTTATTTTTTTTGTTTGACTGTATTTCATAAGGTATGATAGAATATCACAAAAAACCCACTTGCCCATGCAAAAAATGAAATACACTGACCCATGTGAAGCATGGGTAGCTACACTAGTTAACATTAAAATAGTCAATAAAATACCATTCATACTTTCAAATACTCAAAATACCATTACTATACCATGACAAAAGCTAAGAACTAGTCAATAACGTAACATTCATTAATTGTTTTAAAACAAAAACTAAGAACTACTTGGTGGATTATCGGACAGATTGATTTGTTTCATAAAGGCCGCCAATTATGGTTGCACTTGCAATTCCATTTCATTTAGCATTTGTTGCATTTGAAAATTCATTTCACTTTTCTTTTCATCCATGGCTTGTTGCATATTTGACACTTGTTGTCGCAACTCATTTACCTAAATATAGCAAGACAAACACATGCAGTTAGTAAATGTAATTCAACTTTAAACCATGATAGCAATGTACTTTACTTTTAATTCAATATAAAAACACACTACTCATAAAAACAATGTACATTGTTTTTATTATCCATAATAATAACTTTTAATACGCATAATAATAACATACTATATATTTACCCATTATACCATTGTACTTTACATTTCTAATCCATAATATCAATGTACTTAAATTAATATCAGTAACAAGAATTTACTTTACCTAATATCAATAATAGAAACATACAATAATTTTCACCCATTATAGCATTATGTTTTACCTAATTTCATAATAGCATCACAATGAATATACAGGAAACGTCCGAGGGCTGTTGTGACTCAATTGAATACCATCACAATGAATATACAGGAAACATAACATCATTCATCACCGTGCATTGAAATATTACAACTGGTATTGTTTACATTTAGTACATTGTTTCAAAACATTGCATTCCCAAAAAGTAGATTGTTCGATACTAGTTAAACAAACAACAAGACATCACTGAGTACGTTTTTCCTTCGATTTACCTGTTACCTAAGAATACAAGTATTTTGGAAAACGTCAACATATGAAATGTTGGTGAGTTCATAAGTAATGTTTGAAAAATAATGATTTGTGTTATTTTGAAAAACCACCAGAAAATCCGATATTTTCTGAAAAGATTATTGTAAGTAAGAAAAAGTGTGAAGATCCGTAAGTATGCTTGTTTATTTCTATAAGTGTGAAAAATTGTTAGACTTGGTATGCATCACGTAGGTGTAAGTGTTGAAATCCCTAGGAAAACCCGATGTTTTCCTAATACTTTAAATTACGCGTTTTATATAATGTTATGCCGTTGCGACGTGTGTATTCGATAATTGCAGGTGACATTGGATTAATTATGGGTGGTGAGTTGTTATAATCACGTATTAATGAAAATGACTAGCTTACAACTATAAAAACGATCCCTTAGGTGTCGTCCGTACTACTCACCTAATCCAACCACCCTGACTTCCCATAGCCCCACAACCTAGGAAGAAAAGAGGGTGCGAAGCCCCCGTTAATTCCATGAGTCGTTCAAGGCTATCGTGAATGCGAAAGGCCCTTGGCCCGACTCGCATTTGACTTCTTGACTTTACTAGCAGTACCAAAGGACCCTTGGGGCCCAACAGCACAAAAGCTATTGAAAGTCCTTTTACACGGTATTAGGTCGTATAAGACCCAACAACATGTAAGCGCGTTTCCTTCGGGCCTAAAGATCATGTCCATGGGCTAGCTAGGCCCAACAAGCACGATTTGAAACTTTCGGGCCCAAAGATGGTGTATCGACGTCTGGTGAATTCCCACGTGTGTAATGACTTCCTGTAAATTTCCGCGTGTGTCTTGAAGTATCATCGGGTATTGATTTTTGATTCGCTATTGATTCGAGGCCGAATCAATTCGTTTGGTAACGATTTTGGTGTTGAAGGTGTATTACGTTTTGCCGGTGGTCGTGGAACTCGTATTTTATCTTAAAGGATTTATTGTTTTAAACATTAGAATTTTTCTTCTTGAAGCCCCTTCTTGAAAAACAGTTTTAGTCCCTCAAAATGAAGTTTTCTCTGTTGAAACCTCTATTTTCGCAATTTTTACAATTTTGACCCAGAATGGAAAATTTTTGCATCTTTGGTCCCTTTTAAATTTGAAAAGCATTTTTAACCCTTGAAATGGACTTGGTACGCTAGTAGTCCCCTGTTTTATAGAAAAGTGCAGTTTCAGCCCCTCTAAATTAAAAATCTCGCAATTTGGGCTTTATAGGGCCAAAAAGTTCATTTTTGGGCCATTATGTTTAAAAATTCACGTTTCAACCCTTCAAAAGAGTAAATTTTCAGAAAATACATTTTTGAAACTGTTTTGACTCATCTCAACCTTCAGAATTTGTATTTTGTCATTTTGGGCCCTTTAGTTTTATATTTTTAGCATTTTGAGCCCAAAAATGGGTTTTAAGCCCAAAGATGTTCATATTCACCAACTTGGTTATTTTTCTAGAATTGATTTGTGTGAAATAATATAAGTTATACTTATTTCATTCAACATATTGTAGATCTCGGTTTCTAAGCTCTTTTTGACTAGTACCAACACCATAATCACATAAGAACATATATATATATATATATATATATATATATATATATATATATATATATATATATAAGCATAGAAATCACACAAAGCATACATATACTCATAGATCTACACATTTGCTTGTATTCTCCCCCCACAAAACTCATAAAAACCGAAAAATAGGGGGTATGAAGCTCACCTTGAGTTGGGTTTCGGTTTTGGAGAAGATTGGAAGAAGTTTGATGTTGTTTTCGGCTCTAACAAGTCTTCCCTTGTTGATTTCGAACTTAGGGAGTTTCTAAGAGAGTGATCATGATTTTTGCATGGATTAGAAAGAGATTTTTGATAAAAAAAAAAAAGAAAGAATCTAGATCATAGATCCAAGCATAATCTTACCTTAGATGAAGAATTTGTGGAAATATCTTCTTGAAAAACATTCTAAAATTCGAGATCTTGATGAAGAGTGGAGGGAGTTTCCTTGAGAGAATTGTGTGTGTGTGTGTGTGTGTGTTTGGAATCAGCCGAGAGCAAGAGAGAGGGAAAGAGAGAGATCTTGAAGTGATGTGTGCATGGAAACATGGGATAAGATGCATGGAAGACCATAATGTAAAAATGAGGTGGCCATGAGAAGTCAACTCTCCCTTTTTACTTGGGCTTGGGCCGAGACTTAGAGAGGAAGAGAAAAGAATTTGGGCCTTGTATGCTTATGCCTTTTTCATGATTATGTTAAGTGATGTTTGGTCCAAATAACCTTAAATATGATTCTTATGACCTATTAGGGCTACATTAGGTTAATTATGGCCCAAAATAGTTCATATACTTAATTTATTTCATTCTAGGCCCAATATGGCCCAAAATGTTGAAATAAATGGAGGTGGGTCCAATTAGAGCCCATTCAAGAGTTCTAAACCCAAGATAGCCAAATTTGGAAGCTTATTGGTCCATTGGGCCCAATAAGGAAGTCCTAGTCCAAAATGGACCTAAAGAAGAACTTCTAGGGTTTCCAATTGCTTGTTGACTATTTCTAATGCTTGTATGGTGTATTTGATAGAAATTTGTTGTCATAGAGTGAGCATCATACATGCTCTTATGTTTTTGGATTCATAATTTGACTTAAGTGTTGTAGTTACAAGGCATAAAAATTCCTGATTGTGACATCATCCCTCCGTTAGAGGGAATTTCGTCCCGAAATTCTTTTGAAAGCTAGATTTGAGAATGCTAGAATAGGTGAGGGTACTTTTGGTTCATTTGATATTCGTGTTCCCACGTGAATTCTGGCCCACGCTTCGCGTTCCACCGTACTTTCACGATCGGGATGCGACTTTGCTTAGTACGCTTCACCTCCATGTCCATAATTTCGACCGGTTCTTCAACGAACAGGAGATTCTCGTTGATTTCAATCTCGTCAAGGGGAATGACGAGTGTTTCGTCCGATAGAAACTTGTTTAGATTAGAGACATGGAACACGGGGTGTACACTGTTTAGCTCCGCGGGTAGTTTCAGTTTGTACGCCACTGGACCTATTCGGGCGACGATCTTGAAAGGTCCAATGTATCATGGGTTCAGTTTTCCCCGTTTTCCGAAATGAATGACTCCTTTCCAAGGTGAGACCTTTAACAGTACTCGATCCCCGACCTGAAACTCTAAGGGCTTTCGCCGTTTATCGGCGTAGCTCTTTTGTCGGTCACGCGATGCCTGTAATCGAGCTCTGATTTGAACTATCTTTTCTGTGGTTTCACGAATGATCTCCGGTCCCGTTAGCGCCTTGTCCGATGTGAGTGCTTTTTCTAGCTAGGTGTTGCCCACCTCAGCCCAACATAACGGTGATCTACACTTACGCCCGTATAGTGCTTCGAAATGAGCGACCTTGATGCTCGAATGGTAACTATTGTTATACGAGAACTCGACTAAAGGTAAGTGGGTATCCCAAGACTTCCTAAAGTCTATCACACATGCGCGAAGCATGTCTTCGAGCGTTTGAATGGTTCCTTCGCTTTGACCGTCCGTTTGTGGGTGGTAAGCGGTGCTCATGTCGAGATGGGTTCCGAGTGCTTTCTGAAGTGATTGCCAAAAACGTGAAGTGAATCTACTATCTCTATCTGAGATAATAGACACTGGTACTCCGTCGAGTCTCACAATTTCTCGAATGTACAAACGCGTCAGTCTCTCCATCTTGTAGGATTCTTTTATTGGCAGGAAATGGGCAGATTTCGTCAGTCGGTCGACTATTACCCATATGGTGTCTAGTCCATCCGGCATCTTGGGTAGCTTGGTCACAAAATCCATAGAAATCCCTTCCCATTTCCACTCAGGGATCACCGGTTGCTGTAATAATCCTGAGGGCTTTTGGTACTCCACCTTTACCTTGGCACAAGTAAGGCACTTACCAACATAGGTGGCAATTTCTGTCTTCATGTTAGGCCACCAATAGTGTTGTTTAATATCCAAATACATCTTGTCCGAGCCTGGATGGATGGAGTATCGCGTCTTGTGGGCTTCCTTCATGACTACCTCCCTAAATCCTCCGAGTTTAGGGACCCAAATACGGTTCATGAAATAGTATACTTCGTCCTCTATTACCTCTAGATTCTTCTCCATTCCGCATAATGCTTCGCTTGCTCTGTTTTCCGTCTTCATGGCCTCTGACCGGGCTACCCCAATCTGAGTGGTTAGGTGGGATTGGATGGTTATTGAGAGAGTTTTTGCACGACGATTAGAGTACTCCTTCCGGCTCAATGCATCTGCTACCACGTTGGCCTTGCCCGGGTGGTACTTGATTACACACTCGTAATCGTTTAATAATTCAACCCATCTTCGTTGCCTCATATTCATCTCTTTCTGATTCAAGATATGCTAGAGACTTTTGTGGTCTATGAAGATGGTGCACTTCGTACCATAAAGGTAATGCCTCAAATCTTCAAAGCAAAAACCACTGCTCCCAATTCCAGATCATGGGTTGTATAATTCACTTCGTGTGTCTTTAGTTGGCGGGATGCGTAAGCTATCACCCTTCCATGCTGCATGAGAACGCAACCTAAGCCCTGATTCGATGCGTCACAGTAGACCACGAAATCTTCTGTTCCCTCCGGTAGAGATAGTACTGGGGCACTACAGAGGGCTTGCTTCAGGGTTCGGAATGCAACCTCTTGTTTTTCCGTCCATTTGAATGGTACGCCCTTTTGTGTAAGTGAGGTAAGTGGCTTGGCGATCTTAGAGAAGTTTTGAATGAACCTCCTATAGTAGCCTGCTAGGTCTAAGAATTGACGAATTTATGTGGGTGTTGTCGGAACGGCCCATCCTTCGACGGCTTTGACCTTGGAAGGATCCACATGAATTCCTTCTTGACTAACAACATGACCTAGGAAGTTCACACTACGGAGCCATAACTCACACTTGGAGAGTTTTACGTACAGCCTTTCTGATCGCAGAGTTTCTAGAATTTGTTGGAGATGTTGGCCATGCTCTTCCTAACTTCGGGAATAGACGAGAATGTCATCAATGAAGACAATGACAAAGTTGTCGAGGAATGGTCGACAGATTCGGTTCATCAGATCCATAAATGTGGCAGGGGCATTTGTTAGACCGAAGGGCATTACGACAAATTCATAATGTCCGTAACAAGTTCGGAAAGCGGTTTTAGGAATATCCTCTTCCCGGACTTTGAGTTGATGGTATCCGGACCGTAGATCTATCTTAGAAAAGTAACTAGCTCCTTGGAGCTGGTCAGATAGATTGTCGATTCGTGGGAGTGGATAGCGATTTTTGACAGTGAGTTTATTTAACTCTCTGCAATCGATGCACATCCTAAAAGATCCGTCCTTCTTTTCGACAAATAGGACCGGAGCTCCCCATGGCGAGTAACTAGGTTGGATGAATCCCTTGTCCAGGAGTTCGCTGAGTTGACTGGACAATTCCTGCATTTCAGCAGGAGCTAGTCGGTAGGGCAATTTAGCGAGAGGGGTTGCTCCTAGAACGAGGTCAATTCGGAACTCAACTTGTCTCTCTGGGGGTACTCCAGGAAGATCTTCAGGAAATACGTCTGGAAATTCACGTGCTACTAGAATATCTTGAATGTTAGTCTCATCCTTGGTTTTATCCACTATGTGAGCCAGAAATGTCAAATCTTTCTTTCGTAGATGCATTTGTGCCTGGCTACACGAGATGAGGCCAAGGTTCGTGCTAGGTTTGTCTCCGTAAATAACTAGGGTTTCGTGATTAGGAAGGCGAAGACGAACGGCCTTCTCGCGACACATAATTTCCGCATGGTAGAGGCTTAACCAGTCCATGCCAATAATCACATCGAAACTCCTAATGGACACAGGCATTAAGTCTATTCGAAAGACGTGTTGGTTCAGGGTTAGGGTACATCCGATGTAGATTTCCCCCGTGGATTCGGTTTTCCCATTGGCCATTTTCACCGTAAAGGTTTCATTGAGCTTCTGGGTCGTTGTTCTAGATAGTGTTTAAATTTATTGTTCACAAAGCTTCGCTCCGCTCCGGTATCAAATAGGATGCATGCATAAGTGTGGTTTAGGGGAAACGTACCGGTAACAACTGCGGGATCCTGAATTGCCTCCCCCTGACCCATGGCCAGCACCCTTCTCGTTCCTCCATTTCCGGGATTGTTGTTGTTAGGGCAATCGCGATGAAAATTCCCAGTCCTTCCGCACCCATAGAAGGTGTGGCTAGGTCCGACGTTGTTGCCACCAGCATTGATGTTGTTGTTGTTGCGGTTGTTGTTGTTGTCGCTTCCCTGTTGTTGATTCTGAGGAGGGTAAGTCCTGTAGTACCTTGCCGTGTGCCCCTTCCGATTGCAACTGGTGCATTGCAACTCCTTGCATTCTACATTATGATGGAAACCGCACTTGTTGCACTTGGGAAGATTATCGGAATAAGGTCTAGGAGCATTTGGAGCAGCTGAGGCTGGAGCATGTGGTGTAGCTGGAACTTGCGCGGTGGCAGCATTAACCGCCACTGTTTGCTGCTTCTTGGAAGTCTCGGAGCCTTGACACCCCTTTGTTTTGTTTTTATTCCCTTTCTTGCCATCATTTTCCTTCTTGGCCTCAGTCTCCGTTGGCTTCTCACCCTTCTTGTTGTTGTGGTCATACAGCTTCTTCGCCAATCTCTTAGCACTGTCGAAAGTTTCGGGATTTGCAGCTATCACGTTTCCTTGGATCGGAGAGGTTAGTCCCCAGATGAATCGCTCGATCTTCTTTCCTTCCGAGGTGATCATGCCCGGGCATAACAGAGATAGTTGACTAAACCTTGATATGTAGACATCGATATCTGAATTCCGCATAGTGAGGTTCCACAGCTCTTGCTCCATTTTCTGAACTCACCTCGTGGGCAGTATTCAGCCATCAGCATTTCTTTCATTTCTGCCCACGGCATGGACTTGGCTACAGGGAGTGTCATGGCTTCCACGTGTCCGTTCCACCAAGTGAGCGTTTGATCAACAAAAGTGCATGCTGCAAACTTCACCTTCATTTCCTCAGGACAGTCGCATATTTCGAATACCGATTCCACCTTCTTGATCCATCGTTTCAGAGTGATCACCCCTCCAGTGCCGTTAAAGGTTCGTGGTTTGGCGTTTGTGAAGTCCTTGTAGGTACATGTTTTGGTGGGTCCTTGATCCATTCCGTTGTTCGAACTCTCGGCCCCTTGCCCGTTGACTCCTCCATTGTTCCCTTGATGAATTTGTGCCATCACTGCGGTGACCGCAGCAGATACCGCTGCCTGGAATGCGGCTGAGGCAACTTCGGGTGGGGTTGGTCCATGGTTTCTGCGAGTAGGTCGGTGAGGCATCTTTCTGTCATGAAACGGAAAGATGTTGAGTGTATGTGGTTTCCATGAGGTTGTGATCCTACTGACTAGGTGTATGGTACGAACTTAAGTACTTCTACCATTTAGCATACAATCATAGATTCGCAACACATAGGAATTTGAAATGTCATAACAAAACACGTAAAATTTTACTAATATTATCCGCATTTGATACATGAAAATTTTGCTCGTGAGAGCATACATGAGTGACACTAGTTCGACAGCATAACGGCTCTATGAGTAGTGTAGTCACTTAAACATAGAGTCGAGGTACATAGCATAGTTTCTAATGACCTAGTAAGATAAGTCTATCCCTAACACTCCGTGGTGCGTCCTATATAATGGCGGGGTCATATGCCGAAGTGTTGAGCCAGCAACTGAGCCATCTCCGTCATGTCTCAAATAACCTCATCCTTCTCATGCTCAGCTCGCACTGCACGTGCTTCCATGGCGTACAACTGTTGCCGCAGGGCGGCGATCTCAGCTTCGGGAGAGTGGTTCTCCCTTGGGGGGTTCATTGGTGGGGCGGGGAGGTCTGGTTGCGCCTCGTCCACAAACGACGTGGCGTGATCTTTGTCCGGGTCTTGTCCTTCCTCGATGTCATCATCGGTCTCATCGAACTCGTAGTCGGTGTCTACGTATTCTTCAGGTCTGACGTCGTGTGCTTCCTCTTGATTCCCATCTGGTTCACCTTCAAGCATCCCGTGAGCCACTAGGACTTGATGAAACTGGATAGCTGGCTGCTCTCCCTCCATCAAGACTGGGGGAAGGTATAAACTATCGTTACTCCTATGACTCTACAACTATGATATAGACTAAACAGACGTTCTCTCTTTGGTGATAAAGGGGTTTGTTTTTAGGTTTTCTAGCTATCGCGATCTCATCAGAACATGTGTTAGTTATACCTTGGAGGGAATGTAGTTGATCAGGCTACATCTACTCCTTGATACCACTAAGAACAGTCCTGAATTAACTGGAATACTAGCGTTATTTTGTTTGTTTACATTTAGTACATTGTTTCAAAACGTTACATTCCCAAAAAGTAGATTGTTCGATACTAGTTAAACAAACAACAAGACATCACTGAGTACATTTTTCCTTCGATTTACCTGTTACCTGAGAATACAAGTATTTTGGAAAACGTCAACATATGAAATGTTGGTGAGTTCATAAGTAATGTTTGAAAAATAATGATTTGTATTATTTTGAAAAACCACCAGAAAATCCGATATTTTCTGAAAAGATTATTGTAAGTAAGAAAAAGTGTGAAGATCCGTAAGTATGCTTGTTTATTTCTATAAGTGTGAAAAATTGTTAGACTTGGTATGCATCACGTAGGTGTAAGTGTTGAAATCCCTAGGAAAACCCGATGTTTTCCTAATACTTTAAATTACGTGTTTTATATAATGTTATGCCGTTGCGACGTGTGTATTCGATAATTGCAGGTGACATTGGATTAATTATGGGTGGTGAGTTGTTATAATCACGTATTAATGAAAATGACTAGCTTACAACTATACAAACGATCCCTTAGGTGTCGTCCGTACTACTCACCTAATCCAACCACCCTGACTTCCCATAGCCCCACAACCTAGGAAGAAAAGAGGGTGCGAAGCCCCCGTTAATTCCATGAGTCGTTCAAGGCTATCGTGAATGCGAAAGACCCTTGGCCCGACTCGCATTTGGCTTCTTGACTTTACTAGCAGTACCAAAGGACCCTTGGGGCCCAACAGCACAAAAGCTATTGAAAGTCCTTTTACACAATATTAGGTCGTATAAGACCCAACAACATGTAAGCGCGTTTCCTTCGGGCCTAAAGATCATGTCATTGGGCTAGCTAGGCCCAACAAGCACGATTTGAAACTTTCGGGCCCAAAGATGGTGTATCGATGTCTAGTGAATTCCCACGTGTGTATTCACTTCCCGTAAATTTCCGCGGGTGTATTGAAGTATCATCGTGTATTGATTTTTGATTCGCTATTGATTCGAGACCGAATCAATTCGTTTGATAACAATTTTGGTGTCAAAGGTGTATTACGTTTCGCCGGTAGTCGTGGTACTCGTATTTTATCTTAAAGGATTTATTGTTTTAAACATTAGAATTTTTCTTCTTGAAGCCCCTTCTTGGATAAATTTACACTTTTAACCCTTTATATAAAAGAATTTCCATTTTAGTCCTTAAACCATTTTTCTTGACACTTTAGTATCAAACCTTGTTGAAAAGGTATTTTTCAGCTCAAATTTACTTGAAAAACAGTTTTAGTCCCTCAAAATGAAGTTTTCTCGGTTGAAACCTCTATTTTTGCAATTTTTACAATTTTGATCCAAAATGGAAAATTTTTGCATCTTTGGTCCCTTTTAAATTTGAAACCATTTTTAACCCTTGAAATGGACTTGGTACACTAGTAGTCCCTTTTTTTACAGAAAAGTGCAGTTTCAGCCCCTCTAAATTAAAAATCTCGCAATTTGGGCTTTATTGGGCCAAAAAGTTCATTTTTGGCCCATTAAGTTTAAAAATTCACATTTCAACCCTTCAAAAGAGTAAATTTTCAGAAAATACATTTTTGAAACTATTTTGACTCATCTCAACCTTCAGAATTTGTATTTTGTCGTTTTGGGCCCTTTAGTTTTATATTTTTAGCATTTTGAGCCCAAAAATGGGTTTTAAGCCCAAAGATGTTCATATTCACCAACTTGGTTATTTTTCTAGAGTTGATTTGTGTGAAATAATATAAGTTATACTTATTTCATTCAACATATTGTAGATCTTGGTTTCTAAGCTCTTTTTGACTAGTACCAACACCACAATCACATAAGAACATATATATATATAAGCATAGAAATCACACAAAGCATACATATACTCATAGATCTACACATTTGCTTGTACTCTCCCCCCCCCACAAAACTCATAAAAACCAAAAAATAGGGGGTATGAAGCTCACCTTGAGTTGGGTTTCGGTTCTGGAGAAGATTGGAAGAAGTTTGATGTTGTTTTCGGCTCTAACAAGACTTCCCTTGTTGATTTTGAACTTAAGGAGTTTCTAAGAGAGTGATCATGATTTTTTCATAGATTAGAAAGAGATTTTTGATAAAACAAAGAATCTAGATCATAGATCCAAGCATAATCTTACCTTAGATGAAGAATTTGTGGAAATATCTTCTTGAAAAAGCTTCTAAAATTCGAGATCTTGATGAAGAGTGGAGGGAGTTTCCTTGAGAGATTTGTGGGAGAATTGTGTCTGTGTGTGTGTTTGGAATCGGCCGAGAGCAAGAGAGAGGGAAAGAGAGATATATTGAAGTGATGTGTGCATGGAAACATGGGATAAGATGCATGGAAGACCATAATGTAAAAATGAGGTGGCCATGAGAAGTCAACTCTTCCTTTTTACTTGGGCTTGGGCCGAGAATTAGAGAGGAAGAGAAAAGAATTTGGGCCTTGTATGCGTATGCCTTTTTCATGGTTATTTTAAGTGATGTTTGGTCCAAATAACCTTAAATATGATTCTTATGACCTATTAGGGTTACATTAGGTTAATTATGGCCCAAAATGGTTCATATACTTAATTTACTTCATTCTAGGCCCAATATGGCCCAAAATGTTGAAATAAATGGAGGTGGGTCCAATTAGAGCCCATTCAAGAGTTCTAAACCCAATATAGCAAAATTTGGAAGCTTATTGGTCCATTGGGCCCAATAAGGAAGTCCTAGTCCAAAATGGACCTAAACAAGAACTTCTAGGGTTTCCAATTGCTTGTTGACTATTTGTAATGCTTGTATGGTGTATTTGATTGAAATTTGTTGTTATAGAGTAAGCATCATACATGCTCTTACGTTTTCGGATTCATAATTTGACTTAAGTGTTGTAGTTACAAGGCATAAAAATTCCTGATTGTGACAAAACTGATCCATAGCTTCTATCGAATAGTTTACAAACGAAATTTTTTGTCTGCATATAATAAATAGAAAACTAACACGTGAGAAATATCTAGATAAATAATTTTGTTACATTTATTTATTTATATATACATTGAAGTATTACCTCATATAGTTTCACAACAGTAATGTCATTTTGGCCTTGTTGGTACCATATGACAAAAGCAAGGTAATACGGGTAGTCATTACTCTCATCTATCTTGCTGGTGATGTTATTCTTCGGGTAATTTCATGAAACCATGTGGAGGAAATGGGGAGATTTTTTATATATTTTTTGACACAAAATAAACAAAATAAATAAATAAGTTTATCACTTGATTATCATCTTACTTTCTATATTCAATATCTACAATTCCTTGTGATAGTAAAGATGTTTGTGCATTTGTAGATTGAGCCATCTTCCGTAAGGCTTTCTTGCTCATAATGAAGTCTGTTCAATCACTTGAACCTTGGTCAGTTATAACAATATTCACTCCTTCATCTGAGCAATCCTTACTATTGATACACCTCACCTGATGATTTATAAACGAAAAACTAATTAAGTAACTTGCTATATAAAAAATATATATAACCTTGTTTAAATATATATTGTGTTGTGCTTAATTCGTAGGATTTTACCTACATAATGCCTACGATATTTTTTAATTTTTCTATTTTCAATGGTCAAATTTTGTATTTTTCGTTTCATTTTTTTCACAACTTAATTATACTTTGATTGCTTTGTTTTAACCAAGTTATACATAACATAAACTTACATATAAACGTATGTATCATTAGAACTCATTTCTATATATATAATAAACAAAAAGCTATCTATGTTTGTTCTTAAACCACAATTAACATCATCTTACTTTCTATATTCAATATCTACAATTCCTTGTGATAGTAAAGATGTTTGTGCATTTGTAGATTGAGCCATCTTCCGTAAGGCTTTCTTGCTCATAATGAAGTCTGTTCAATCACTTGAACCTTGGTCAGTTATAACAATATTCACTCCTTCATCTGAGCAATCCTTACTATTGATACACCTCACCTGATGATTTATAAACGAAAAACTAATTAAGTAACTTGCTATATAAAAAATATATATAACCTTGTTTAAATATATATTGTGTTGTGCTTAATTCGTAGGTATTTACCTACATAATGCCTACGATATTTTTTAATTTTTCTATTTTCAAAGGTCAAATTTCGTATTTTTCGTTTCATTTTTTTCACAACTTAATTATACTTTGATTGCTTTATTTTAACCAAGTTATACATAACATAAACTTACATATAAACGTATGTATCATTAGAACTCATTACTATATATATAATAAACAAAAAGCTATCTATGTTTGTTCTTAAACCACAATTAACATCATTAAACAAATACATGATATACTAAACATAATACATACATATGGTGTGTATGTAAATGTGTGTACTTATTTCTATTTGTGATTAGAAAATAACTTTGATTTATATAAAAAAAAAGTTCAAAATGAGTAATGGGTTCTAATATTACATACGATTGTATGTAAGTTTAAGTTATGCATAACTTGGTTAAAACAAAGCATTCAAAGTATAATTAATTTGTGAAAAAAATAAAATGAAAAAAACGACATTAGACGCTTCAAAAATAGAAAAAAAAAGACCGTAAGTAATATGTAGGTAAATACTTATGGATTACCTACAGAGAAAGGTAATCTCTAGGTAATCCGTAGGTATTTACCTACAGATTACCTATGATATTTTTCAATTTTTCTATTTTCAAAGATCGAATTTCGTTTTTTTCGTTTCATTTTTTTCACAACTTAATTATACTTTGATTGCTTTGTTTTAACCAAGTTATACATGACATAAACTTACACACAAATGTATGTATCATTAGAACCCATTACTATATATATAATAAACAAAAAACTATCTATGTTTGTTCTTAAACCACAATTAACATCAATAAACAAATACATGATATACTAAACATGATACATACATATGGTGTGTATGTAAATGTGTGTACTTATTTGTATTTGTGTTCAGAAAATAACTTTGATTTATATAAAAAAAAAGTTCTAAATGAGTGCTGGGTTCTAATGGTGCATATGTTTCTATGTAAGTTTATGTTATGTATTGTTGGATTAGGTGTCTAAGCCCATAACTATAATTGGTATGTACTTGAATTGATAGCAGCACAGTCCTTTTGGGTTGCCCTCAAACCTAGCAACCAGACAAGGAAATTATGAAAGGAGAGATATTAATTTATTATAAGATTAATAAATTAATATAAATGAATTTATTAATATGTTAAAAGATTAATATATTAATGAGAAATCATTTTGTTTAATTAATTGTTAGCCAGAAATTAATTAGAATTAATTTTGGGGTTAAAATAATTGATTATAAGGTGCAGGGACTAGTTTGCAATTATCTAATAGTTGAGTGGAAGGCTCTAGAACCCCCTTGGATAAGGGTGGACGAAATCTTTAGGGGAAACCATAATAATTTCGTCCATAGGGGCTTGGATAAGGCCCTTGGGTTTGCTTAGGCCCTAAGCAAAGGATAACTAGGGTTTTCCCTAAACCCTAGATCCCTCAACTATATAAGGAGCCCCCTGGTTCATGTTTTGGTCACTATTTTCTTTTGAAGAAACCCTAAGGTCCTAAATTTTGCATACTCCCTCTCCCCTCTCTCCTCTACTTTCCTTCTTGCTAGTTTGGGTGTGATTCCATTAGAGGCATTACACTTGTGGTGCTAAGCTTCCAAGAAGATCAAGATCAAGATCAAGGGAATTATCAATTGTTTACTATAACAATTGAAAGGTATGTAATTACTAAACCCTAGGTTGTAAATTTCGATTATAGCCTCTCTCCTCTAGGGTTCTTGTTTTGCATTCAAAGTTGTATGTTCAATAGATAAAACATAGATCCAAAGTAGGTTGCATGTGAACTTAGGAATTGTTTTCTAGTTTATTTGTTTTACCTAAAACCCATCAGTGGTATCAGAGCCATTGTTTGTTTTAAATTGAATTGTTATAATTGTTGAATTGCAAATTAGGGTTTATAGCTATTAAACCCTAAAGGCCATTTTTTTTTTTGATTTTTTAGGGTTGTGGATCAAAGGGTTTTTGAAAACCCTAGCCTCCAAAGAACCCTAATCGGAATTAGGGTTAGGGTTTTGAAAACCCTAGCCTCCTCCCTTGAAAATTTCGAAATATGCTATATAGATTAGGGTTTCTTTGTTTTGGATAATAGTTGCCTTATTGGATAATTGAGAAAAATAAGAAAATTATCCTATCCCCATATTTTCGAAATCTAGAAGGGATATGGATTAGGATTAAATTAATTGTTTAATTTAATTAGATAATCCTTACAAGATTTAATAAATTAATTAAAAGTTAATTAATAGATAAATATTAAATCTAATTAATTGGTTTATTTAAATTTAAAATTTAATAGTTTAAATTTCGAAAAAAAAATTTATATAAACCCTTGAAGTTTTAAAATGTTATTAAAACACACATTATATATATATATTATAATTAAAAGTTAAATATTATATGTGTATAAGAATATGGTCAGTCAAATCGCTAGTATGCCTTATTCACGAAGCTAGTCTATAAGGGGGGGTATAAGGAAACTGCCTATAAAATGGTAGTTGAATGGGTGTCCACTCTCATCCACCGCTTCCTTGATTAGTGGAGGGTCGTTAGCAGAACGGATTTGATAGGACAACTACTTCCCATTAAAAGTATAATGCTATTAAAGAAAGTACTAGAACACTATTTTTCAAAATCCCAACTCTAGTTACTTTAGGAAAAATGTGAAAAGTATGCTAATCCATGAAATTGCACATTATGCTTTATTGGTCGTTAGTGGAGCGTGTGTGGTTAACTGGCACACTAAAAGGCACTAATAAAGAGTAGTAATGGGTATCTTATAATTATCATTTTGATGGAGCGTGTGTGGTTTACCAGCACATCAATAGTTAATGATAAAGACAATAAGGTTACCAAGCACATTTGCATGGTTATTCACATCTAGTTTGTGATCCTCGGTATCCCAGTCACAAATAGTAGAGCATAATCCGAGATTAAAACATGCCATTAAATAGTTTTAATGTATCTCAAAAGAATTAGGAATTTCACTTCATTTTTTTTGTCTAATGGTGGAATTGGTGAATCGTCATTCACCTACCTTTATGAGATTTGAACTTGGATCTCGGCATCCCATTTCTAAGTTGTAAATCGTCATAGTTGGGTCCTAACCTTGATATGATATCTTTGGGTTATAATATTGAGGTGTCTTGGAATCTAACTAAAACTATCTTTCTTTTCAGATGTCTACTCCTGGAAACACTTCTGCTTCATCATCCTCCAGCCACAACTTCTCTCTACTAAACATCTGCTCCAAAGTCGTTATGGATGGCTCCAACTATAACGATTGGATGCGTAACATCAAGATGGCGCTTAGATTCGAGGAAAAAGAGTATGTCCTTGAAAAGGAGCTCAAAGAACTTGATGAGTCAAAAGCCACTCCCGAAGAGTATGCTGCCTACAAGAAACACTATGATGATGCTACCAAAGTGGCATGCATCATGGTTGCAACCATGTCCCCAGAATTGCAGAGGTACTATGAGGACTACTGGCCTTTTGAGATGAACAAGGACCTTATGGAAAAGTACCATAAACGAGCTCGTCAAGAAAAGTTTGAGGTAGTCAAGTCACTCATGGCTTGCAAGATGAAAGAGGGGGAATCGGTTGTATCTCATGTGAAAGAATGCAACGCTACATAGAGCGTTTGGTCAAGCTCAACATTCACTTCGATGAGGAATTGGCCATTGACATGGTCTTGAACTCATTGCCTGATTGTTATGGTCAGTTTATCTTAACTTACCATTTGAACAACACTGAGCAGACTTTGGCCCAATTGCACAACTTGCTGCAGACAGCTGAGGCAGGGATGAAGGGTAAAAGTATACCCTCCACACCTGCCAGTGCCCCTGTCTTGGCCATTGGACAGGGAAAGGGGAAGAAGAGGAAAGGTCCTCCCAAGCAAAACTGGAAGAGCAAGGCTCAAGCTGTGTCATCTAGTAATGGCCCGAAGGCTAAGCCTAATGGTTCCACTCCCAATGTTTCTGATCCAAAAGAGGCCATTTGCTTTTACTGCAATCAAAAGGGTCATTGGAAGAGATCTTGCCCATAATATTTGCAAGATATCAAGGATGGAAAAGTGAAGCCATCCTCGGCAGGTATTTATATTATTTCTGCTAATAACTCATTCTCTTCTCGTTTATGGGTCCTTGATACAGGATGTGGATTTCATCTCTGTTCTGATTTGCAGGGGCTAAGGGAAAGTGAGGAGATAGAGCATGGGAGAATAAACTTGATCATGGGGAACAGAAAGTCTTCACCAGTTACCAAGATCGGAGTTTATCAACTTTTGCTCAGTAATGATGTTAGATTAGATTTAATAAATTGTTGGTATTCGTCTGAGATGACGAGAAACATTATTTCATTTCATGCATTGTTCAGACAAGGTTTTAAATATTCTTTTAATGATTTGAGTGGTTCAATTTCGGTTTATAAGAATGGTGTTTTCATGTTTGAATCTTTACCTTGTGATGGTGTGTATGAAACAGTGACTTGTGTTGATAGCTTAGGAAATAGTGTACTTAATATTGACTTGTCTAATAGTGTAGACAAGGCATGCTTGTGGCATTGTCGTCTTGGACACATTAACAAGAAACGCATAGCCCAACTCCAAAAGGATGGAGTGTTGGAATCATTTGACCTAAAATCAGATGATATGTGTGAATCATGTCTTTTGGGAAAGATGACAAAATCACCATTCACAGGGTCTTGTGAAAAAGGTGAAGGCCTGTTGGATCTCATACACACAGATGTGTGTGGGCCCTTCAGATCAACCACAAGGGATGCTAATCGATTCTATGTGACTTTCACTGATGATTATAGCAGATATGGTTACATCTACTTGATCAAACATAAGTCAGAAACCTTTGAAAAGTTCAAAGAGTTTAAGCATGAAGTCGAAAATCAATTGGGCAGAAAGATCAAGATACTTAGATCCGATAGAGGTGGGGAGTATCTTAGTACCGAGTTCAACGACTATCTGAAAGAATGTGGGATAGTCTCACAATTGACTCCTCTTAGGACACCACAGTTAAATGGTGTAGCTGAGAGGCGTAATCGAACCTTGTTAGACATGGTTCGTTCTATGATGAGTCGTGCCTCGCTTCCTATTCACTTCTGGGGGTATGCCTTAGAGACAGCCGCCCACATCCGCAATCTTGTCCCTACAAAGAAGGTTGCCAAAACACCTCACGAAATATGGACAGGGAAAGTTCCCTCATTAGAACATATTAAAGTCTAGGGTTGTGAAGCTTTCGTAAGACGAGAGACTCACGACAAGCTAGAAGCTAGAAGTGAGAAATGTGTTTTCATTGGTTACCCAAAGCAGTCTTTTGGATATTTGTTCTACAGACCTAGTGAAAACGTGGTGTTTGTAGCTCGAAGAGGAGTCTTTCTAGAAAGAGAGCTCATATTCAAAGAGGAAAGTGGGAGTACCATTGACCTTGAAGAGATTCAAGAGTCAACCAATGAAGGAACCTTATATGATACTAGCACTCAACCAGAGGAAACAGTTCCTGTTGAACCGGTTGATAAATCATTACCTCTTCGAAGATCCACTAGGGTGAGTGTGCCACCTGATTTGTATGGTTTTCATATTACTTCAGATGGTGACACATTCATAAGTGACAGAACACTGGTAAACTTAGATGAACCAGTCACTTATAAGGAAGCAATGGCAGGCCCAGAGTCTTCCAAGTGGAAAGAGGCAATGGACAGCGAGATTAAGTCCATGTATGACAACCAAGTTTGGAATTTGCTTGATAGTGCACCAGGTCGGAAGACAGTTGGGTGCAAATGGATCTTCAAGAAGAAGACAGACATGGATGGGAATGTGCATACGTTCAAGGCTCGACTGGTTGCAAAAGGTTTCACTCAAACCCCAGGGGTTGAGTATGATGAGACTTTTTCGCCGGTGGCTAAGATTAAATCTATTAGGATATTGCTCGCCATAGCTGCCTTTCATGACTATGAAATCTGGCAGATGGATGTCAAGACTGCCTTCCTTAACGGGAAGTTGGCTGAGGATGTTCACATGAGTCAGCCAGAGGGTTTTGTTGATGCAAAGTTTCCCAATAGAGTATGCAAGCTTGAGAAATCCATTTATGGATTGAAACAAGCATCTCGCAGCTGGAATCTTTGCTTCCATGAGAAAGTCAAAGAGTTTGGTTTCTCTAGAAGTGAAGATGAGTTTTGTGTGTATATCAAGGCTAGTGGGAGTATAGTAACTTTTCTGGTGTTATATGTCGATGACATATTACTCATTGGTAACGACGTTCCAACCTTGAATGAAGTTAAGTCTTGGCTTGGAAAGTGTTTTGCCATGAAAGACCTAGGAGAAGCCGCCTATATTCTTGGGATTAGAATATTGAGAGATAGAAAGAAGAGACTAATTGGACTTAGTCAAAGCACATACTTGGATAAGGTACTAAAGAGGTTTAGTATGGAAAATTCCAAGAAGGGAGAGCTACCTATCCAGAGCAATACCAAATTGAGTAAGACTCAATGCCCGAGTACAGATGAGGAAATAGATGACATGAGTCGTGTACCTTATGCTTCCGCTGTCGGATCGATCATGTACGCTATGACATGTACTCGCCCTGACGTGGCATTTGCTTTGAGCATGGTCAGTCACTATCAGGGAAACCCAGGTAGAGCTCATTGGATAGCCGTGAAGAATATACTCAAGTATTTGCGAAGAAAAAAGGACTGGGTCCTTGTACTTGGTGGCAATGATACTTTGAGAGTAGATGGTTACAGTGATGCCAGCTTTCAGACGGATAGAGATAACTTCCGTTCTCAGTCAGGCTGGATATTCTTATTAAATGGAGGAGCAGTTACTTGGAAGAATTCCAAGTAAGATACGGTGGCTGATTCTACTTGTGAATCAGAGTACATAGCAGCAAGTGAAGCGTCGAAAGAAGCAGCTTGGTTGAGGAACTTCATCGGGGATCTCGAGAGATCATGGTAAAACCAGACATATCGACAGAAAGTACCATTTCATCAGACATAGAGTAGAAGAAGGCCATCTTATAGTGAAGAGGGTGTCATCTGAAGATAACCCAGCAAATCCCCTCACAAAGGGTCTGAGTAGGGCTAAGCATATTCAGCATGCTCGGAGCATAGGACTGAAAGATGATATTAGTTTTAGTAGTTAGATTAGTTTTCTGAAACTTGAAACAAAGTAAATGTAATTGACTTTTGGTGATTAAATAATAAAGTATTATTTATAAGTTTGGATTCTACCTTTTGTCAATTGTTTATTATTGTGTTTCATTTTTGCATGTTTTACTTCCCGAATAATAAGATTATTCAAACTCCACAGTCGCTCGTACTTTTGGAAGTAAGTAGTGAATCAAGACTGTCATGAACTGGATTGTAGATTGTCTAAGGATAGACATGGCAATGTATTTGCTGCAACGTTCATGAGTACTCAGAAATTGAGATTTGAGTATTGGATAAACCCTCGCTCAGAGTATTACTTCATGGAATTCATCACGAGTAATACTGAGACGATAATATCGTATAATCTTGAAACAGAGATATATGAGTTGTGATTTGCAAGTCGGCTATGCATTGGTGATACGAAAACGCATCAGTAACTTGGTGTTATAAAACCTATTATCATGTATGGTTTGATGAGTAAAAGATACAAGCATATGAGTCAATGTTTATTCGTTCCTTTTTCCCTAACAGGAAAAGCGATATCTGTGGGCCCCTCGATGATTTGGTGTTGACTTGTGTGCTGGGCCCAGCCAGGACTAAATTGATGTGTTCAATTAGAAGTCCTACATCATCACAAATCAGGAATCGGGAAACATAGATTCTGGACAAAGAGGTTGATTGCATTCCATGTCTTTTGTCTAGGGATATCTAGCAGAACGAAGGATTATATGATCACTTATCTTAGGACACGTAACTGACTGGGTCAGAGTTCGGCAGCAGCTTTTTGGAAGCTACAATTTGCTGGTCAAATTTAGAAGGCATACTAGCAATTATAGTTACAGACTTATCCAAGTGGGAGACTGTTGGATTAGGTGTCTAAGCCGATAACTATAATTGGTATGTACTTGAATTGATAGCAGCACAGTCCTTTTGGGTTGCCCTCAAACCTAGCAACCAGACAAGGAAATTATGAAAGGAGAGATATTAATTTATTATAAGATTAATAAATTAATATAAATGAATTTATTAATATGTTAAAAGATTAATATATTAATGAGAAATTATTTTGTTTAATTAATTGTTAGCCAGAAATTAATTAGAATTAATTTTGGGGTTAATAGAATTGATTATAAGGTGCAGGGACTAGTTTGCAATTATCTAATAGTTGAGTGGAAGGCTCTAGAACCCCCTTGGATAAGGGTGGACGAAATCTTTAGGGGAAACCCTAATAATTTCGTCCATAGGGGCTTGGATAAGGCCCTTGGGTTTGCTTAGGCCCTAAGCAAAGGATAACTAGGGTTTTCCCTAAACCCTAGATCCCTCAGCTATATAAGGAGCCCCCTGGTTCATGTTTGGGTCACTCTTTTCTTTTGAAGAAACCCTAAGAGCCGAAATTTTGCATACTCCCTCTCCCCTCTCTCCTCTACTTTCCTTCTTGCTAGTTTGGGTGTGATTCCATTAGAGGCATTACACTTGTGGTGCTAAGCTTCCAAGAAGATCAAGATCAAGATCAAGGGAATTATCAATTGTTTACTATAACAATTGAAAGCTATGTAATTACTAAACCCTAGGTTGTAAATTTCGATTATAGCCTCTCTCCTCTAGGGTTCTTGTTTTGCATTCAAAGTTGTATGTTCAATAGATAAAACATAGATCCAAAGTAGGTTGCATGTGAACTTAGGAATTGTTTTCTAGTTTATTTGTTTTACATAAAACCCATCATGTATAACTCGGTGAAAACAAAGCAATCAAAGTATAATGAAGTTGTAAAAAAATAAAAGGAAAAAGCCGAAATTTAACCCTTGAAAAATAGAAAAATAAAAAAGACCGTATGTAATCTGTAGGTAAACACCTACGGATTACGTACAGATAAAGGTAATGGGTAGTTAATTCATAGATATTACCTACAAACTACCTACAGTCTTCTTTAATTTTTTGATTTTTAAGGGTCAAATGTCGTTTTTTTCGTTTCAGTTTTTCACAACTTCATTATACTTTGATAGTTTTGTTTTAACTAAATTATATATAACATAAACTCACATACAAATATATGCATCATTAGAACCCATTACTATATACATAATAATAGAAAACTATCTATATTTGTTCTTAAGCCACAATTAACATCATTAAACAAATACATGATACACTAAATATTATTATTTTTAATATTTTGTGCTTTATATATGTAAAAACAAAACGATAAAAAAAAATAGTTTTAAGATTGAAATAATGAAACATAATAATAATAATAATAATAATAATAATAATAATAATATAAATTTATTTCGTAGCTATTCTGTATCAATTCTCTTCCGTCGGTAGTCCATAGCTAATCTGTAGTGAATTATCTACGGAATACCTACTGATTTAGTTCCGTCGCTATTCCGTGACAATTTTGTAGCTAATTATTAATGGAATACCTATGGATTTTCGTCTGTAACTATTCACTAGCTATTTTGTAGATTTTCCGTTACTAAATTAGGGTTTCCCATTCCGTAGGTATTGTGTAGGTTATTACCTACGAAAATTTTCCGTAGCTATATTCCTGTAACAAAAGCCTTTTTTTTCTAGTAGTGATAACAATAAAATAATATTAATAATATTTTGATGTTTACATTAGTAACAATATAAAATAATAATAATTATATTTATATTTAATATTAAATGAAATTTTATTTATTATATTTATTAAAATGATAATATTTATAAAAAAAAGGGAAGGCAAAGCAAGGAGGGAAAATCAAAAAGAAAAGATGGAAGAAAACTCATTCTATATTTCCTACCAAGTTCAAACAAATTTTTAATTTTAAATATTAATTAATTGTTCGTTGGTATTTTGTAGGAAACTTCTGACACGTTTCCGACAAAATCTTTTCGACAGAATCTTTAGGGTATCTAATTTCGTAGGAAGTTTGTTGGAATTTTGTTATATTTTACTTTTGTTGTGACTTTGTAGGGTATTAGACGGAAATTTCCAACAAAACAAAATTGTCGGAAAGTTTTTTGTAGCTAAATCCAAATATTCTAGTAGTGATTTTTTCTGTAAAAAATGAGTCCGTTGTTTATCTTGGAACAACCAGACTCTAATTTGCATATGAAAGTGGTGTTGAATGGACTTATATTATATGATCGAGTTATTTTAATACAAATCGGGCTCTTTCCAACATACATGACCCGTTTTTTCAATCGGGTTGTATTTTCGATTACACATAGGAATATAACCAAATTAGATAGGGCTTTGAGCTAGAATTTGTGGGTAGATAACCCAATGTGCTTCGCTTGTAATTCATAGATTTTTTCTTTTTGGATAAGGTCATGTCATTAAAAAAGTATTCCTATTAAAAAACACTGTCTGTAATAATTGCACTTATAATGTATTTTTTCTTTATGGTTTTTGGTTCTAAGTTGCGGATGATAGATGGACAACTATATAGAAAAATAAACATTGCAACTTCATATACATATGTAATGAGGAGAGAACAAGGGAAGCCATATGGCCATAAAAATTTAACTTGGTTGTTATTCAGAAATTACATCGTATCTATCATATTATAGATTACCTGATTACACATTTACACTATATATATGATATTATTTTCAAGGATTTGATCTTGAAAATACCATGAATAATTCATCTGTATATTTCTATCGTGAATATTGCACCTTAGGATTAAACACCGCCATCTCCCATCATAACTTATATTTTAATAATCTTTTTTACACTACCAAACACGTTTACGATACTCTGCAAGTGCCCATAATGGAAAAATGTTCCTGTATTGTGCATAAAGCAACAAACAATTCTTCATGTAAACTCCCGTAATTTCCTGTGGAAACAGGTAATGCCCATTAGCATATATCAAAATTTACGAATGAATATGTTTATAAAGCTTCAGTGGAAATGGAAGTCTTTAATTTTAATTATCACTAGGCGAATGTCTGCGCGTTGCGCAGAAACATCTATATTGCTGAAATCTTTAAAAATTTATGTTTTTTTTTTATAAATATAACAATAATGTTGTTGTTAAATTTGATATAATAATTCGTCTACTAAGTTGATATAATATATTGATTATTTTGAATTATATGATTATATATACATCTATGAAAACTGCATAATCTAAATCTTTTAAATGACCTCTACTTGCGGGTTAATCATGAAAAAAAATTAAATATAATATATGGTTTAACGTTATTTATATTTGTTGTTATTGTTAATTAAATTTTATAAATTTATTTTCTTATCGTTTTAATTTCTGTCATTGTAATTATTTAAAACATCAAACAATTTTTTTAATGGTAATAAAAATATCATTTATATAGAGCTATTTTTAGCTATTGTTATTGTAAGTTATTTTAAGCTACTTATTTGAAAACTTTTAACGAGTATAAAAATATATATATGAAATATTTTAGTTAAGTTGGTATTACAATTTTGTTTTTCCATTTACCACTACAGTTGATCACTTTTAAGTATTCACAAAATATACGTTGGTTTTTTTAAGTGAAACTGAAATTTATATTGAAGTTGACCCTGTAATGTTACATTTAAATTAACAATTAAGTTTTCTGTCTAAACTGTTCAAAAGTTATAGCTTTAAATTGATAATGGTTTACATATAACAACATATTAAATCTAATAAAGTAAGTATAATATATTAAAAGTTAAAGACATAACTTTACAAGTAGAAGTAAAAATATTATTTCAAAATTGAAAATTAGTTTATTTATGATTGCACTTTAGGTATGATACATATTTAACTTTATTAACCAACTTATAATCTCTATTAGAAAGACACTACAATTTGTCACTTTTAACTACTTACAAATTATTTGTTTAAGTTGAACTAAAATTTATATTTAAATTGATCTTGTAAGGTTATATTTAAATTAACAATTTAAGTATTTTATAAAAATTGTTCAAAAGTTGTGGCTTTAAAATATTAGTAGTTTACATACAACAACATATTAGACATAATAAATTAAGTATAATATATTAAAAGTTAAAAACATAACTTTATAAGTAGAAAAAAAATAAAATTTTTGATATTGAAATTTAGTTTATGTATAATTACACTTTAGGTTTGATATTTATTTAACCTTATTAACCATCTTATAATTCTTATTATAAAGAAATTGAAAAGTCATGAGAGTTTCAAATGAATGTGGTGAAAGAAAAAATAAATGGGAGTTTCAAATGAATGTGATGAAAGGGAAAATACTTTCTTTATAAGTATATAATGAAATGATAATGATACTGATAATGATGGGCTTAAAAAACTTCACTTTAAATTGTTCGAATTAAATTATAAGGTTTACCTGCTGAGGAAAATCTCCGTTATCCATTTGAGCATTAATCAATAGCTTTGCTGCTTTATGTAAAGGCATCCGATCTCTTTCCACCTAGTCGTTTATAAACAATGAAGATCAATAAATTTCAAGCAATGAATCTTTAACTGAAACTTAGATGTGAAAAAATGAGTGACCATTGTTGTGACTATTTATAACATCTAAATTTCGAGGGTGGGTGAAATGTAAATAACGTGGTTGGTTTGACCAATCAACACTTTCTATAATATCTTAATTTTCGTAAAATTTTTTTATCCATTTTACCCATTATAATTAGCATACAATCAATATCGACCCATTCTAACAAACTTCTTTTTTTAATTGGCACCTTTATAGAAAATCATGGAAAACTAACCTGCCCACCAAACATAAGGCCAAGCATGGCCCATGATGTTTGCACCAAATTAGTTCGGTTTCCATCCAGCGGTGTATATACCTCGACAAATAATAAAATTAAAATGATGAGATCTTTGAAATCGCACATTACTATTTTAATAATAGCTCACTTTTCCTTTTGGGACATACATAAAATGATTATGTGGTTATCAAATTGAAGTTATTTGGCAGCGATCAACTAAGCTTACCTCAGTAGGGCAAGATAGGAGGCTCTCTCCCCAACCTCCCTCTTCATTTTGTATTGAAAGTAAGAATTTAAGACCTTTACGAACTGCTTCGTTATTGTCATATGTCTTTCCAGCACTACTTAATGCCCTTAGGGCGAAGAATGTTCCATATATGAAGCATACTCCCCAATAACCATACCTATCACAAATAAACAAATGAAAATAAGAGATAAAGAATCTCATTTGTAAATCTTTTTTTTCCCTTCATTCATATCCTTGACAAAGAGAGTAATTTTTAGTTTATCGCTATCCTCTGTTTGGTTTAGATTTGCAAGTCTTTTTATCAAGTGACATGGAAGAGATGCAAATAGATTGACTAAAGGCATACTACAAAACTAGATCTGATGTGTACATTTGGCCATATAATTAGGGGGTGATAAAGCCTATTTAACACCTAGAAAGGATATAGATTATAACATGTTTACATTGTATAGGGATATGAGCATATTGAGAATTCAATTCTTTTAGCGTGGGAGGTTTCTGTTAACAACAGATGTTGGAGATGATGAGTAGTATCACATGTTTTTTCTGTCTTGCTCTTAAGGATTATTGGAAGCAATTTTCAATTTTATTAGGGTTACTTGACCAATATGATTTCTTTCACCTTGCACAATTTCCTTTATAAATCATTTCTCAATATAAATATTAATCATGAGTATCTCTCTTGTGTGGACTGAATAGAAAAATCATCATTGGTCCTTAATAACAAGATTTGTTCTGAGAAAGTTAGTGAACTTTGGCTTCCCCATGTGGTGTAGGACATGTTATATGTGTCGGGAGAGTGTTCGTATTTGAAAAGATGTTGTTACCAAAAACATAAATGCGGGGTGGTTGAAATGGACATTGGTCATATAAACTTTGTAAGACGTGAGGGTCCGACTAAAAGTCAAGTGGAAAGTATACATCTTGGCAGATAGGTCAACTATGTTGTATATGTTCGAATGAAGACCAATAAAGAAGGAGGACTAGAGAAATATGAAAGTTGTGGAAAAGAGGATGCTACTGAGGACATCTAGGTCAACTATGTTGTACAGATTCAAATGACGACCAATAAAGAGGGAGAATGAAAGAAAGATGGAAGTTATGGAAAAGAGGATGTTACAGTGAACATGTGGCTCAAGAACGTTGGACAAGATTTAAATTATGTTAGGAATAAGATGCAAAAAGACACAAAGAAAATAATAACACAAGGATTTAATGTAGTTCACATGTAACATCTTTCAAATGCATGTACAAAAATATTGTCAGCAAAAACTTCCCCAAGGTCACCTATATGAAAAATTGTTCTCGCCTATACATACTAAAGTGTAAGGTTCTTAAGGAATCTACTTCCTTCATGGCATGTAGAATACAACTGCTACACACATATTCTTCTTATGTTGGGGTATAAAGCCATTGGATATCTACTTATAATGACAAAAAATTAACCTAGGACTACTTGCAGACTGGTCACATATGATTTTTTCTTTTCTTAGGGATACAAAGACACTAGTAGATCTATTTAATAAATAAATTTTCTAGTGCCTTTGTAACCCTGAGAAAAGAAGAAAGCAATTGTGACTAACCCAGAAGTAGTCCTAGGTTAACTATTATCAATATAAATAGATCTCCTAATGTATTTGTATCCATGTGAAAAAAATGAAAACATGTCTAACAACTATCTTTTACAACTAACCTGGTACTAGTTGTGGGTAGGGCTCACAAGCACAATACATCACAATCTGGACATATTCTCCGTTATGTGCATCATAAACCTTAGATATTAGCACTACATAACTCATTTTTAAGATTTATTTGTAGAAATATGGTCGAAAGAAACATCAAAATCCACACCTCAACAAAATGTGTCAATAAAAAATAAGTTGGGAGTGACAATCATAGAAAAATTGATAGAATAAATAGTTAATTGTTTAATTATGTCTAAAGGAGATAAGAGACATATATGGTAAGGTGTGGACAATGCTAGGGTCCCATGGGTGAGAACAAGGGTTATCACGTAAAAGGAGTGAGAAGAAAACTTGATATTAGACATGAAAGAGCTAACATTAGTTTTATGATGGAACTTTTTAGAAAAAAAAAACATTATCTATCAAAATTAGCAAGAAACTAGACAGTGTGACTTTCTGAGGACATGATCTCAAATAAAAGGTAGAAGAGGCTAAAATTTAGGGTTGTAGATCAATATTTGTCTTAGTTATCTATTCATTCACTTTGATCTTTATGAGCTTTCCTTTGTCTTTTTCACCGTTCTTTCGTTTATACTTCATCGTGTTGGAGGTGTGGTCTTCTATGAAAGTAAAAGCTTTATCTCTCAGGTGGGGGTAAGGTTATCTACAAAAAACCTACAACCACCCAATTTTATTTAATTATTATTATATATTTTCTGAAAGGTTAACACATAAACCAACTAAATCCTACTTCTAAACAACTCAATTGTCGACAATGGGACTTAAACCTTCAACCCCTTAGGGGAGGGCCACCTTTCGAACTCCTTGGTACTGCTAGGCCAAATGCCCTTTGGTCACCACCCAATTTTATGATGATACTAATTTCTGTATTGTTGTTGAAAAAAACTAGCACATGAGATGTATTAAATATTATACTCTAAAAGAAATGATATGTAATGGTTGAGAATGTCCTGTATACTTTCCTTTATATAAGATTCATATATCATATAAGATCATAGATAAAAGAATAGCAATCAAAATAAATTGGATTTATATTGTAGCATACCATGAACCATTATACCACTGTGTTTCCTCAAGATAGCGTACTCCATTTGAAATTGAATGTTCTATCTCCTCCTTTCTGTGTCTTGGGTGGGCATGTTTGAATTCTATCAGAGCTCCGATAATGGAAGATGTGGTCTCCACATGCCTAAGTCACCCAAACATGTGTACTAGTAGTCATTAGTGTTTCTACAAATTATATTTTATGTCCTTAATAATCTTTTTTTTCATCTATTATCACTAATTAGTTGATGCAAAAATATATTTGATCAAGGTTGTGATTATAGATAAGTAATGATAATAGAGAACTAACGAATGTAACGGAGATTTACTCTTTCTCAACAACTATATCTGCAAAAACCTCTGAAGGATTAAGAAGTTGTAGAAATGGTTTGGGAATTGGCGGCTCCCAAACAGCAAATCCTCCGCTTACAGGACTCTACATGTGCCAAGAAAACAAAAGGAATGAAGTTAAATGTTTACTTGTGCTTTGGCAAAACATTATTGATAAAACTAAAAATAATTTGTCAAGCTATAACGGGTAAATCATCTAAAATTTTAGTGACGTAAAGGTTTAAATTTATAATAAATAGAATAAAGGTGTCATACTTGCATGTAAAGAAGCACATTCACTGCTTCATACAGTCGAGCATTATCATCTTTCTCTCCGGCTATTTCTTGTGGCATGTTTGATAGTAACAGTAAACACTATAGAATAAGATGAATTGTAAATTCTTTTATCATAGAAACTATATGTATAATCGAAAGTTTTAATTTTCATTACATATACCTTTAGTGCTTCAGCTGTACAGTCAGAGACAGTCCAACCATGATCTTGATCGGAGAAGGTCCACGATCCCTTAGTGAATTGTCGACACATTTGGGTGAAATCTCCTGAAGGATTTTCTTTCACCTACATATAATTAAATTCTATAATTAAGAAACCTATCAAAGTTTAATGAAGAAGCCATACATACAACTAAAAAACAACCTGTGATTCTCTTATATAAAAGTGTGCCTTTTTTAGACATTCATCATATTCCTCGGTCATATTACTTGCAATAATTGCTTGAGTTGCAAGAGCACAATCCCACAATTGACTACCAAAACTATGCATTGTCATTCCATCTTCTGCAATCCATAAGTAATCTGGAACTCTAGCTAGATGATATTTGAACTCATCACCATTTGGATTCTCAGCCCACCAACACATCATTTGTAGACTCTGCCCAAAACATATGAAATGATTCATTATATTTTACAGACAAAAAATTCATTATATTTTAATCTAAATTTGGTGCTTTTCTTCAATTTGATATCTTACTTTTTCAACACATCCTATGGTCATGTATCTAGTCTCTTCTGATTCATAGCGCATTAATTCCACAACTCTATCAAGAGATCTTCCTCGTAGTTTAGAAAATGGCCAATATTTAACGATCGGCTCAGTAATATAGTGAAGACTATGCCATAATGCATCTTGTAGAAATGAATGTGGATAATAGTAGTCCTCCTGCAAATCAAAAAAATTATACTCATTCATTTCCAAAAGATGGTGCACTCATGTGCGTTTAATTTTATGTACATGTAAGTGTTATATCTCGTCAATAATAAATGAAAATACATAACTTATTGAACTTTTCTCAAGATCAAAAATAATGTTCATCGATACACACTAATAGTTAGGGTCTTAAGAATGGTTATTATAAAAACACAAACCTTGCAACAATTATTCCGTTGTTTATTCCAATTAATATCCTCAAAAGGGATGGGGTGAATTTCTTTTCGTAATGATGAAACTAGATGGGTAATTGGTCCTTGGATTCTTTTCCCATATAAATATGACATGGGCATGTAGGTTGTCCGACAATAGCACCACATCTCAGCTGCATATATCATAAGTACAACGAGATAGTAAGCGAATTTGAAAAGCATATAATATTATATATTCCCTAAAGTGCCATCGAAGTATGAAATCAAGGAATGTATGTTGGAAATATGATGAAAAACATATTGAGGACATAGTAAAATTGTTTAGGGATAAGTGGGAGAATGATAAAATAGGTGGAAAGAACTCAAGAAGCAAACTATAACCAACATAACTTTAAACCCGATTAGACACAATAATCAACTCCAATTTTGAATTTTCCCTAAATTTGACTTACTTAGCTTTTTAATCATCTGCTTTAATTTTAAAATTTTGGCAATTCGTGCCAAAAATGTTTGAAGTAGTTTGAAAGCATGTTTGAAATAAATTTTACTCTCTCCTTTTTAAAACCTAAATACTTTTATGTTTATTGAATTCTGTTTTTCATTCTAGTATAAGTTATTTTCCAATCTGTAAATATGCAGTTACCTGGATGAAATGGAAATGCAGATGGGAAAAGCCAAAATTCTGGTGGCAATGGGTTGCATCCTTCCCATTCATACACTCCAAGAACCTACATATTTAAATCCAAGGAAAACAACTCAACGAATATCCACATTAGTCTTCATTAGAGGTATGAAATAAAATTAAACTATTCAATTCAAAGGACATATTTAAATAGAAGTTCCTAGAAAGGTCATTAAAATATTGATCTTTTAGTGACGTTTTTTCCATAACCAAAACGATTTTTCTTATAACCAAACCGAATGAGTATATTAGTTGTCATTTTATCTCTCATATGAAGCCATAAATTTCTTGTGGTCTATTTTTACTTAAATTGGAGATAATATAATTTTGTAGGGAACTACTTGCAATAATAAGGGTTATAGAATTGAGAATTACCGAGAGGTAAACCTTCCCCCAAGAGGGAATGGAGCTTGCACCGCCATGGTCAAGTATCCACTTGCGAGCTTTAGCGATTGCACCATCTCCTCCATCTTCTCCTTCTCCTAGTATGCGTAGGGCTACATAACTCAGTGCAGATCCAATCATTGTGCTGTGTCCCTCAATATAAAACCCCCATCCCCCATCTTCATTCTGCAATTACGATACTAAATAATACAATATTGTTTTCTTAAAACTTCAATACATTATTATTTGCTTAATTATATCGAATAGTGAAAACCATACAAAGAAGATTATATTATCTTATATTTACATCACATTATATCAACTTTACAAAATATTATTTAACCACAACCAATAAAACTATAAAAAAAATTGTTAAAATGAAAAAGAAAGAATAAAAACATTAATTAAGTATTGTTTACTTGTGTGTTCTTTATTTTCGTCACATATTCTATTTGAATAATGTCATCCGTAAGTTTAATATATAATAATAATACTTAGTGTCCACTATTTGGCATGACGGAATGCAAAGAAACATTTCGTTAGTACTCAATAAAGATGTTCGATCCATGTTTTCTTTTAAATGGAAAGAAATGAGATGTTACTGGGAAAATATCATTCCATCAAATTTTGAGTATTTATTTCCTAGGATGATCCCTATTTTTCTTCCATTTCATTACTTCTTAAGATAAAAATTTAACAATATACCCAACATTACTCACTTGCGCAAGGTTGATCCAAGCACAAGGATGCCAAATCACATTTGGATTTGCATCGGCGATCCCTTTTCTGGTGACATTATGCATGATAAATGTGTTCTTGTTATCACTTCTATATAGATTCTACATATTGACCTTGTTTGTTGTTTCAATTCTAGGGTTTGAAATTCGTACTACTAAATTATTTGTGGAATGATACAACACCAAAAGGCAAAAATCAGATGGTGGTTTTCTTTGATTGTGTAGAAAAATTTGTGTATTATAAGTTATTTCTCTCCTAGGGTTTTTGTAAAATTATGAAAATCTGGTATGGAAGATTCACATGCTTAAGGGTATGGATTCATACAAACCATTCTATCCACCACCACGTTAATCAAACCAAAAGATAAACAAGGATCTTGAAAAACACAAGAACCTATATAATTGAGGGGAAAGTGGAGATGATGCTACTAGAGGTAATTTCAACGTAAGGATGGGATAGAACTTTGACAATTTTGATTTTTTAGGAAAATATTTAAGATGTTATAAGTTATGCATTCAACCGTAACATGGAAATTTTTTCTCTATCAAGTGATTTCATGCACTTTATAAGTATTTTCCTACCTACCAAACAACATTTATCTAATAACTTATTTGATTTAGAAGGGGTAGCCAAAGATGAGAATAGAATGTTAATGATATTTTCTATTATGTTGTTCCTTCAACTAACACATCTATCCCATTCCAAAGTCATTACATTCCATCTAGTCAAATAAACCCTTAGTTCCCACTCTTCTATATTTCCACATTTCTTTAACCACATTAAAATGGATTTTGTATGTCTTGTCAAGGAAAGAAACTCTTAACATATTAATTTGTAACATGTGTCCTTGTTATGATAGTTTTTCGCAAGACAATAAACTAGTCCCAAACAAATTTATGACATTTCATGAAGACATCACAAAACTCTAATGCGACATGCGACGAGTATATCTTGGTAAATCGGGACATAGTTATCCAAGAAAATAACATAATGCGGGTGCCAAGCATAGAAAGTCCACATATATTTAAATATGGTATCTTCAAGCATTTTTTTCTTCATTTTATGCGAAGATGATCATCAACTTTTTTGAAATTGGTAAGAAAAAAACATGCGATCACCGAGATAATGAAGTAGTGAATAAATTTCCATATTATTCAATAACATATTAACAACATTATGGACATTGTAACACCTGCATTTTGCGGATAAACTTTTCCGCTCTTTTTAGGTGAAAATTAATTTTTAATAAATATACAATAATATTAAAAGACTTATATGTATTAAACAAGTCAAAATTTTGATTAATAAATAATATTTATGGATTTTTATAATTTAGTTAATCCTTAATTAAAAATATAGAACTAAGGGTTAAAACATCAGTAAGTCATAAATTGAACAAGGGACTAAAATGAAAACAATTTATAGAAACGATATTGAGTTTAAATCGAAAGAGTGTTGACCAATCTTCTAAATCAACTAAGGGTCAATTTGAGAGAATAAATGAACGAGGGACGTTAGTTTCAAAATCCCTTAAAAGGTTATACCCATTAGCCTCTTACTCTCCTTCATTGCTTATATCGATCAGGAGAAGACAGGAAAAAGAAAGAAAAATGGAAATTTCATTAGTGATTTGGAGAGTGGAAAAAATGTATTTTAAGAGGAAATGAAGTCAGGTTTTAATTAGTAAAACCTCTCAAGGTATAAAACTTCCACATATCAATCTCTAGGTCGAATTAGGGTTTGGAGCTCTATCTAAATTCAAATTTTATGTAAAATAATGTATTTAAATTGATTCTCTAACACAATCTAACCTTTATTCATGAATTTAAGTTATAATCTATAGTTTGTTGGTTGTTTCGATTGGTGAATTAAGTTAAAGCCATTAACCCTAGCTATGGATGGAAGAGGAGCTTAAAATCCATCATTATTAGCCTTATTTGTGATTTGATGCTATTTTTATGTAAGTGATCATCAATGAATCACCATAACAGAACTGAAATGGGTGATTTCATCCCCAAGGATGGAATAAAGGAATTGGAGCCCTAATTTGTAAGAATTTTTTTACTTGTTATGGAAACTTGTATATTTGCTTAAATACTCGATTATTGAATCAAATCATGTATAATTATATTAGGAGATATGTAATTGATTAGTTACGATCCATTTTTCAAGTGATTCCATTAGATCTTTTGGAGATCATGACCTTGAAAGAAGATTCCATTGGAATTCACTAGTGAAATGAGGTGGAAATATTTTTCAAATGATGGTATGTCAATAATAAGGTTTTTAAATCAGTTAATTGAGTTGTGAATAATAATAATAATAATAATAATAATAATAATAATAATAATAATAATAATAATTTGGAACCACTGGAATAAACACATTATAAATATTACTGCCACCATACATATGTTTAAGAGTCTCTATTCCACAGCTGGAATTTGAATAAAAAATGGTGGAATGGAATCGTGATAAGTTATTAGATTTGAATGTGTCTAAGTACTTTATTAATGTTTGGAATGATCATCATTATTAAATTATGACTTGTATTGAGTTTTTAGTAGTTTTAGACATAAGGTGTTGCTTTAGTCATATGAGTTGTGCCTTCAAACTCTATTGGTATTGACCACTTAATGAATTAATTCACCTATTGGGATCTGGGTTATTTTAGTTTAAAGAATTCTATTAAGACATAATTTAACTATTATTAATCATTTGTTAAAGTAAAAGGTTTTGCTACGAAGTGATCAATATATAATGTCATAATAAGCAATATGACATTTATGTGTCGATCTAGGAAAAATTTGGGCAAGACCAACCCCAACAGTTTTATGTTCTGATCAAATCTCAAAAATTTTGTAACTTGAGTTTGGCTCACCCTATAAGCACTTTTTTTCTTCTATAGCTTCTATATATATATATATGCCTGAAAAGCATAGAAGAATTGATAAAAATGTTAAACAAACATTGAAGGTTATTTCGGTAACTTTGAGACCATTTATTATGATACGACAGATGGAAGAGCGTAGTACTTTATCATTGAAGAAGTAAGGAAGCCTAGATTATTTACTAAGGTGAGTTTACTTGAGGTACATGTCCGTGTACATACTTTGATCAAGTTTTGATTCTTTTGAATATATATATATATATATATATATATATATATATATATATATATATATATATATATATATATATATATATATATATATATATATATATTCCTCTATGTGAAATATCTCTACTATACATATTTTGTGTACATTGCATGAAATTTATTTTGAAAATTTCTTACCTCACTTGATAATCTTTGTTGGTTTGAAAATGTTTTGGCACCCTGATTTAAATTTATGTAGGATGGGAGATGAATTGGGAGCCCAACTCATACAAAAATGAGTGAGATCAATAATATTCTTCTTGATTGTTAAAAAGTTGAATTTTCAAGCAATAGTTAATGACGGAGAGAGAGATTGTTTTCTAAGAGGATGTAACTCCTCATGCCATTTTTTCATCTTGGCCCCCGGGTTGTGGCTAAAAGACACCTCTATGGCAAGGCACATAACCTATGCATATTTGAGTAACACATATTTGGTAAGTCATGGATTACTCAGTGTGTGATGAAATAGGAACTTTGTGGATCGGTATGCAAGTTGCATACCAGGTGGTATGACTGATATCAAGATCAATTTTTTCATCCTTGTCGACAATAACTATAGTTGGAAGAAGAGATGCATATTCGACATAACCCAAAAAATGATGACTTGAAAGCATACAAACACATTGTTTTTCCAACTCGTGTAATTAGAGGAAATTAACTTAATATAACACATGAATGTGAGTTGCGATGATGATACTACAATACATGCCATCTATTATGAATAGGTGAAGAAGTGACAACGAAAAATGAAAAAGACATGGAATGAACGTTTTTTTTTTTTTTTTTTTATGGTTTAGTGCTTTTGTACTATGCGACTGTATTGTGTTAAACAACTATGTTTATGTGATTAGAGTTTCCACTTTAAACATAGATATAATATCATGAAATTAAGTACCAATGCTAAAATTAGTTAATATTTGAAAGAATATTCTAGGATGTTAAATACGTTAATCCTTATGAAAATTACTTCTTATAATAACCACTAACTAAGCTAAACAAACTATGGAAATATTTTTCTATCAAACAAAGTAAATGATCTATAGAATTATTTTTTTAAAGAGTATATCACCGAAACAAGAAAATCATCATAACTTAAAATGATTTCCTTTGGGTAATTGTGAACATTTAACCAAGATGGCATATTCAGAATTAATTTGACTACTTACCTGGTGATTGTAGAAGTATCGTTTCATCTCTTTTTGATGTTCTTCGGTTAAGATTGTATTAATTGTACCACTGATGTATAAAGCAATTAACTGCAAAAGGAAGGGGACAATTATATGCTTTAGATTATTGGTGCGTAGAGACATAAATGTGATATTACTAATCGTACTCTAGATATGTGGCAAGATAATTAAAGATTCTTGCTTATTTTAGCTTCACGATGTCTAAAGCAAGGTCATCATATCATTTCAGGAGATTGAAATCAATCATCTATATATCTTGCCGTTCTAAAAAAGTCATATGTATGTCCTAACTTAGGTTTGAACTTGTCATAAGTGTCATGCATAAGTGTCATGCGTACACGAATAAGAATTAGAAAATTACCCATTTAGAAATGAATAATTTTATACTCTTTACACTTACAAGTGGAGGAGTGAAAAATAAGGGGCCAGCATTTTCAGCCGGCCAATGTCCATCCTTTGCTTGGATTGCACGTTGTAATCGAACTGCTTTTTTTACTGCAATTGTTACAGCTTCAAAATTCACTTGTTCGTCTTCACTTAGTCTGGTCGGAAGTATGCTCGTAAGATCGATTGCGTTTTCCTTCATTAGCTGTTCATTATATAATATCATGGTCAATAGTTTTCTCCACAAATTAAAATTGAATTTTTTACTAAAAATTTGATCTTTATAATCATGCATTCAGTCGGATTATATCAACAATAATTTCATTATGTAACTGAACATAAGTATTTTCCTCAAGAAAAATAGCATATTCTACATTTATTTTCATACGCTTGGTAAATTACCAAATCTGTAAATTTACATGGATGTTCTTTTGAATGGATCGATGGTATTCCACCAAACTAAGTAAATTCAAAATGATTATGGCTTTAAACATATAAAATCCAAAATCATAACTAATTTGAAATCATATATGAACACACCAAATTACATTCTGATTGGACCGGTCTTCACAACTATATTTTTTGGAACGATCTTAACTACATTTTTCAAACGTAGAAGCATTTATAAAAATTATATACTATAATATTATAAAACGTTTGATTGATCAAGTTTAAAGAGGTGTTTTGGATTATTTATTTAGAGTGTTTTTTAATTTATTTTAGTTTTACACCGGTAATAAGCACATTTTACGTGTTTGAGTCGCACAAAAAAAAACTACTTATTTCGTTATGTTACCTGTTATAAACACTTTTTTATTTTATAAACTTTTGTATTTTGACTTTGAAACTCTTTATGGTGTGGACAGTAAATTAAACTTTTTCTTATAATTTAAAGAAGCAAAGATTTATTAGATTTCTATTTTGATTATTTTACGCATATAATTAAAATTTCCCAAAAAGTAAAAAACAACATATTTTGTTATATACTCCATTTTAGTCTAATATATTCTCTATAGATATTACTTATTAGTCTATTCATCTAATATACTTATTTAATTCGCTAATCATTATATAATTATTTAACTATTATTGTTATATAACCATAGATGAAATTTTCGATATTATCAACACAACTTCTTGTTTCAAATAGTTTATTACGAATATTTAATGTATGTTTTTATACTACTTTATTTTGTATTAATAAAGGGTTTACGATTGTTTTTTCAAATTTAAAAATAAATATGAACAAAAATGTTTATTGATTTATGGTGATGTTAAAAAAGTTTTTAAAAAAGTGTTTTGATTATTTAACATCTTTTTAATAAAAAAATTATATCTAAAGAGTCTGTGAGAGAGAGAGAGATGAGAGAGAGAACTATCAATTTAAAGTTAAATGATATATTTTCTTAATTTGTAACAATTGTTATATACTATTTAAAAAACACCCAAATTAATATTTTTTATTATGTATAATTATAGATTTTACATAATGGTTCATAACTGATGAGGTAAGATATTTTTTGTTTTAAAAATAATGTGATTATTTCATTTAATACAATAATCGGATTTTCTAACATTTGTGTTAAGTACACACAAACAAACAAACAAGAAACTTTAATTATAAGAAATATTATTATAATTAAATATAATGAATTGTATATAATATTTATTATTAAAAAATATGAAATATATTAATTATAAAGAATAATCTATCAAACTTAATTTATTTCTTATAGTTATGATAATACATTTTATAATTATTATTTTTTTTACATGTGACTTGGACATATTAGAAAATCCGTATAAAAATTTATCCAGATCAAATATATGATTCAGTTATTTCTTTGATATTTGTATAGGTGTTTTATTTTATATATTGATAAATTAGTTACAATAAAAAATATTTCATATTACTCCCTAACATAAAAAAAGGTATTTAGTTTTCATATTACTCCCTAACATATAAGAGACATTAATTATGAAAAATGTTATCATAATTAAATAGGAAATGCATTTATTATTGAAATTATTAATATATCTCACATTTAATTATAGTAATAATGTTTATAATTAATGTATTTCATATTTAATTATGGTAATATTTGTTATAATTAATGTTTCTTATATGTGCCCTTAGGTATATGTTAGAAAATCCCTTTTAGATATGTTGATGTTATTTTTCGGAAATTACATGGACTCTACTAGAATCACTACATTGCGGTTTTATGCTCAGTAATAAAATCTTTTTACGGAAAAATCTAGAAAACTCAAAAATACTAATATATATTCATGAAAATATTTAGTAATATACGATAATTACTTTGTTGCAATTAACATTAATTCTATCAAATATAGAATCAAAACTCTCGACCATAATCATGGTTTTTAATACCCCTTTTTTAGCAGCAAACATCTATTAAACTAGTGCATTTAGGTGTTTACTACCTGCATCCGCATAAGGAGATCCCCACAAGCATGAAATCCTCCTTTCTTTCGATTATCTTTGAAGTTCTGCCGAACCTTTTCGATTTCTTCCTTTTCCTCGGGAGTGCCACCATCTGGATTAAATTCCCAAAACTGTCTACCAACAAAGTTGTTTGTACTATACAAATAGGGGCCTTCCCCTTCCGCTATCTTTAACTCCCACATCGATCCTCTTCCGGTCGTTAAAAAACGATCAAAATCTAATTATTAAAACAAATGTGTCCAGCAAACCACGCAAGATTTCCGTTTATAGCATTACTCAAGCAGTAATCAATGCAGTTCACGACACCATATAAACTAGACCTACTTTTCATGTCTTGCAGAGGACAGAAGCTAGCCTACTGGGTGCTTAATTATATAACTGGAGATATGTTCTCAACACATGATTTGCTGGCGTTTATATCACACAAAAATGGGTTTCAGTTTTGGCTAATTCAACGATGATGAGGACAAGAAATGCTTAGGAGACGGCTGACATATACCCTACAAGAAAAAACAAATTTTTTTTTTTGACATAAACAATCGATCTTTATATTGAGTATAAAAAAAGAGGAGAAACTGTTAAGGAAGAGAATCAAGTATAGGGGAAAAATCAAATACTCTGTCGATATTTCTTATGCAGGGAAAGTTGTACGTAGACGAGATAACCAACGATGAATGTAAAGTAAAACTCAATATCTCATGTACAAATTAGTCTTCCTCATTGAGTGACTCAGCTTTACGCAATATCTCATGTATGTAATTTTCGTTTTAAACATGGTAGCATGTCATTGAAGAGCTTGTTGTGAAGACAAACAAAAAATATATGTAGAATTCTAGCAGAGAATCTAAGTATAGAAGAAACCAAGAAGGAGAACAAGTGAAAACAAACCCCCTCGGGTGCATGCTTTTATATAGTAGGGTTATTCATTAGACCAAAATGCCCTTCTACAGCTGTTAATCAGCAGTTGAATGCTTTTGTAATAAAACCAGTACAAATTAAATATGCAAACACTTTACACAAGTTATATCATTTAAATGCAGAAGTTACATGTTCCATGCCAACACTTTACACGAGTTATATTTTTTCAATGCTAATTCATAGCTTTAATTGGTTTATCGAAAACTTGTATTAATTTTAAAGGTTTTTTTATTTTTTGTTTCTTTAGTGTAGATGGATGTGACTGCAATTCTCGGATGGGGCATCTAATTGTGCTACTAGCCTACTAGGGAATAGGAATACTAATATGAGATCGCTATACATATTTGCTAATTATGATCAAGTAATGGTTAAATGTTAATAATATTTTAACATGCACCTCTACACGCCGATACTCCATCCCATTGAATTCAACTGCGCACGCTGCTTTGGAAGTGTCCTTTTACCTACAAATATTATCATATCAAAATAAATAAAGATTGTAAAACATTTAAAATTATAATATTGCTAAATAAGACAGTTGAATTGGATTAGTTCTGTGAAGGTTATGATTGAGTTACTATTGGATGCGTGTGTTTAAGATTTCTTGTAGAAGTGTAGGATTATCTTGACATGATTCAAATGAATTGCTTCAAATAAACAAGTAACACGTTGATTTTTCAACTAAGTAACATTATATTATTAATTGATAAAGTTAATTAGCTTTTACACTCAACCACATAAAGCAAGCAGATCCATTTTAAAATTTTGTGCCCATTCAAGTTCCTATTCTTACAAAGAAATAACTAACAAAAGACTTGTACACCTACAATATTAAGTGTTGTCTTCTCTTTTTGAGGTTGAGAATTCAAGTCCCGTCATGCACATAGATGGAATTAACAAGTAGTTTAGGAGTAGATTAGATTGACTTTAAAAAACAAAGAAATAACTTTATAATACGAAAGATACAACCATGATACCGAAACGATGTTTAATCAATCGTAAAATTAAATCAACGTAAAAATGAACACAAGATGTACATAACATCTCGATTTAACTTAGATTACTCCGATAAGTACAAGTACGTTTGTTGAGAGAGAAAAGCACAGTGCACTAGATGCGAAAATTTACAAATGACTTATTTACCTATGCTATTTGTAGTGTACGCGACGGATAAAAAATGAATATCAGGACATCGACATTAATAGAGAAACAACACATGTGCATGATAAAATACATACACTATCGAAGTCAAGAAGACCTTCGATATTGACAAACACTTTCATACAAAGACAACTACCTAAGAAAATGATATATCATAACATATTTGACTCTAGAATCTCCCATTTGTGATCAGTATAGAATCTTTAGACAGAGGGTAGTGTCTTTAACTCCTATAGCAAACCCTTCTAATCTCCATGTAACAGACGATAATTTTCCATATCTCCGCCATGTCTTCATTTCAGTTCTTCTTACGCTTGTTGATACGAAGAAGGACACTGGAAAGATTCTGGGTCGAGTATCTTTCTTTAGATTATCGAAAAAGTATTTCTTCTTCCCTTCCTTCATGCTCTTCCTTAAAATACAACACCTCCAGGTTGACTGAGAATTTCATCATCTCCATAGTCATCGATATTCTCCTTCCCCTTCAATATCGTCTTTGGAACATTTGGCTTCTTTTTAAATGAATTTGCAAATCCATTGTATATTAATGCTAGATGAGAAAAATAATAGTCTATAAAGCTTTTGGTGTGACTATACCCAATGATGTACTAAGTTTTATCTTGAACTTGATTATTGTTCAAATCTCCCATAATCTTCATAACAGTGATGAGATCCTTTAAAATTTTCATGGAAAGTCAACAATAGCGAAGTTAAAAAGAACATTGTTAGCTATGAAAACATGGTATCGATACTTTTGCAAGACTCCTTCGAACATAACATCAGGAGTTGTCCATATAAGTTTAACAATCTTTACCAATGACCAAACATCTTCTTCATTCTTTCCAAGAACAACATGATATACAATCTTCATACTTTTATACTCCTTTGTATCATAGAAATCTATGTCTTTGATGGCATAACTTCTATTTGATCTTTTCTTAAAAGCATCAACTTCTCCATAAGTCACATTCTCAATCATTTTGTAACAACAGACCTTATTTGGATCTACCTTGTCGAGACTAGCTTGTTCATTTGCTCTCATTCTCATAATGCTATTCAACTGCTTTATTATCTTAATTTTAAGCTCTCGAGGTTTCTTTTTCTTTTCTTTTGTACAATTCACGTGAACACCTTTTCCTTTATCTTTTGGTTCAGAAGTAGCAACAAGTTTGGCTATCGAAGAACCTAGGCCTCCTTCATTATGTTTAACTGCATCTTTAATTGAAGCTTTGACATATAAACTTCGACATTTGGAGTTTCTTTTTTGTCAAAGTTGTTAGAATAGGTTTCATTGGAATTGAAACTGGAATATGCATTGATGTCACCTTCCCAAAAACTTTTCCATTGTCTTCATCTACATCTTTCGAGGAACCACCCTTATCTCCCACTTGTGACACGAGCATAGAGGGACATGGATGTTTGAAGACCTATCATACTCCGTAGTGGATTTGGAACTAGGACCTTCGGGTGAAGTAGTAGTTGTCAATTTAGGAAAGGAAGTCATAGTTGTTTCACAATTTCTAATGTTTGTATCCACATTAGATGTGTGTATGGTGACATATGGGTTGCTTGTCTCCTATATATGCGATTCGATAGTGGCATTCTTTCATTGTGATACATGGAATTGAGATCATCAGTTTCCTTAAGCTCTTCATCTGTCTGTTCACTATCCTTATTGCCTCTTCATCTATTTCTTCACCTTCCTTACTGCCTTCAACAACCTTTATTATGGTGGAGAGCTCTTCGACTGTTTAATCCATAAGCTTCTTAACACGTTTCAACAACCCAATAGCTTTATATTTCTTATTTTGTTGTGTCTCCTCATAAATTACTTCTTTAGTAATAACCCCTGAAGACTTCAACATTGATTTCTTCTTGTACTGAGCAACGTTTTTTGAAACACCAGCGTTAATGACAAATTTTGGCTTGGTTGGGGCCTTGTTCTTAACAATAGTAGAGTCTTTGGTTGTACCATCCTTCACTTCACAGTTCACTTTCTTTGGAACAAGAGAACAAGAAGTAAGATTCAATTATGCTTTGTATTGAATCTATAAATGATTCGTATCGGACACTAATTGGAGCATAGAATCTAGAATCCTTCCAACAGTAGGAAATACCACATGATCAACAATTGTTGCTTTATGAATATTAAGGTATGAGAATTGAGAAACCAAAACACCTTTGGGAACCAAAATTCCTGCTTGTCTATAATCTTTATGCAAAATTAGACTCCAAAAATGAGTATTGGCTATCTTGGTAGACTTCATCGAGTGTTTGATATACGTTGTGAATTCATCCTACAATAATGAAAAATAATCAACCTTCAACCAATAATACAAACCAACATGACATAATAAAATTTAAGTTTGGCTTTGTTAAGTCCAGAACTCCTTCGAGTTAAACATCAAAGAGGAGCACCAAAGAAAAAACTACTTAGAATTGGTAAATTGTACATCTTAAAGTTGGTAACTATCAAAATTCGTGGATTATACCCCATTTCATTAACATCTAGAGTACCTCTTCATATGAATGAACCTCGAACGAACTCCCGACAATTCAAGAATTTAAGAAAAATGGTTCTTCTGTAATCGTTTGTTTCCTTCAGATTCCATCTGAAATGTAACAACTTCAGTAATCTTGTTGTATATTGTCGAAGAACATGCAAGCGATAGCCATTTCATTGAAATTGCAAAAGAAGATGTCAAAGCATGAGATAGTGTTGAACATTTCAAACGTTGAATGGGCATCTTCAATTCTTCATGGTACACATATAAAATTAGATTAAACCAAACGTTGTTCGATTGAGTCTTCATATAAGGGACAGAAACCCCCATCGTCAGTTGTGTTAAAGTGATCGACAACGGTATTAGTAGTAGAAATGATGATCAATAAGAGAATTTTGATGATGATCAGAAAATAGGCTTAGGGTTCTTATGGAAATTCAAGGAATAAGAAAGATTGAATTGAACCGCCAAGTCGCCTTTTAAAATTGGAGTGAAATATAAATTTGAACCAGTACCTAATTAATAACTGCCAGGTCTAAAGTAGGTAACTGAAGCGACACCATCTCAATCTTCCACATATATACGTAATGACGATTTTTCTTGATCCAAGATAAAGCAAATGTAAATTCATTTCTCAATAGTCACCTTGATAACATCAAGAAAATCAAACATGCCCAAGCTTCGATAAACAACTAGTCTTCGATAGTTAAGGGTGAGTGTAACATCCTGAGATCAGTTATACCTTGTGACCCTTGGTCTTTTGAGTAATTAGCATGTATTGGATTTATCATTCACAAATGTTTTAATTTCTGCAAACTTTCAAATACTTTCAAACTTTCGAACATACTGAAATGTTCGAATATTCTCAAATTTTCGAATATTCTCAAATTGACGAACCTTATCAAAATTTTGATTTGTTTTATTTGAAGAAAATCTGTTTTGATCGTTTGTTGATTTTGGAAAAAATGAATTTGAAGTTGGATAATTTTATTGGCTTTTTGAATTAAAATTCTTTTGTGAAACTTTTGTTTGAAAATTCTTCGAAGATGTTGACTTTGAATACTTCATTGAATTATTTTGAGAATTAGAAGAAAGTGGTTGAGCGGGATTTTTCTTTTTATCCGAATGTGTTGAAAACTTTGTTTGTATAGGTTTGGACAATTCATTTTCAAACATCTTCTTGGTTGGTATTTTTGATTCCTTCTCATTTGACAGAACTTGCCAAAAAAAATTCTTTCATGCTTGTCTTTTCGAAATTCCTTTTTCCTTCGAAAATTATTCAACAAGATACTTAATTTCATTTGAATTAAGTTTTATTTTCTCATTTGTTTCATTTGATTCTTGTTTCAAATGCTCTTTTGTGTTTTCTTATTTTTTAATCCATTTTCGTTGTGGTTTTTGTCTTTGAAAAACATACGAATTCTTTGTTAGATTATTTTCGACAGTACTCTGGCTTGAAAAGAATCATCCGTGTGATGTTTTCTTGTTATCATCTTCGACCATTTTGTTGAACTCCGGTTTGATGTTTTCAACATTTCCAGTAGTGACAAACACTTGATTCAGAAATACAACATCATCCGGACACTTAAAATTTGGATACACCACTTGATTTGTTTCCAAATAATGAGCACCTTTTTTCAGATAAGACTTTGTCGAAATTTTCAGTGTCTCCAAACACTTGATCAACAACAACTCGAGGAATGGATGTTTCATTTGAAACAGTCTTTTATGGCTTAGAATTGTTTGAAACTTGTTCTCCATCCTCATCATCACTACTATCTGTTTGACTATCTCTGACACCAACATTATCGAAATAAAAAACTTTCAAAGTCTTTTGTCAGTGGCAACCTTAACCAACGAATCATTACACTTCTCTTTTCCTTTAGACTTGCATGTGACATTAATGACAAACAACTGAGAACAATCGACACTTTCCTCCTCTTCAATTTCATTGATTTCGCAAATATTATAAGAATTATCATCGACATCAGCAAAATTAGATTGAGAGTCAAGTTTTGAATTCTCAGTTCTTTTCAAAATTTAGATTTGTTCATTTTTGGTTAAAGTATCATTTACTATATCAGCAAATTCATCTGCATCAAGATATGTGTCTATTTTCACAATTCCATAAGCATATCTATCATCTGGAATTTTATCAAATTCTGCGATTGTTTTCTCACTGTCATAAGAAATATTATCAACCTTCTCTCTCTTGTAAGCTACAAAAGGTAATAACTTCCAATGTTGTTCTTTGCTTATATTAGACGAATGATGCAAAGCAGTCAATTTAGCATATAAGTGTTGGATAAGGTGTCTAAGTCTATAACTATTTCTAGTATGTACTTGACCCAGTTTGGCATGGTCCATTTGGGTTGCATGGCATCATGCATTTCAATAGACTAAAATGATAGAAATAACACTTGTGGTTTATTAATATATTATAAGTTCTAATATATAAACAATATTATTTAATTACTATTGATCAAGAATTAATTTGGAATTAATTAAGTGATCAAAAAAAGTCTAATTAAATATGTGGGTTGATTGTGTAAATCACTCATACTTGTATAGTGGACTAGTGCTCCAAGGATTATCAAGTTGGGCTAAAACCCATAGGATTCTCCATGGATGCTTCGTGGTGGTTATGGAACCCATGGGTCATGGAAATGAAAGGTCATGACAATTAGGGTTTACATGGTGTAACCCTAATTATAACACACTATATAAGGACCCTTATGTTCACCAAAATCAACACTTAAGAAAGAAAGGAGAGGGCTAGCTGATTTCAAGTAGTGTGACATTTCACTCAATTTTATTCCAAGTGTATTTGGTGTTGTGTGAGACATTTGAGGCATCACACTTGGGGTGCTAGGCTCTCAAGGTTTTCAAGGAATCCAAACTACTACAAGGTATGTTCTCTAGCTTACTTTTATGTTTAAAAGTTCCCCATGTATGCTAGATAGGATTATGAATGCTAGAAATCAATTTTGCATGTATCTTAGTCAAACATAGATCCAAGGTTTCTAGGGTTGCATGAACACCTTAGGAGTGTTAGAATGCTCAAAACCCTTCAGTGGTATCAGAGCTTAGGCTTGTTTGTTTGATACTTGATGCAAAATAACTGAAAAATTCGAAATTCTTGCTGTCTGCACAGGGGACTCGACGGGTCCATGGGGGGACTCGACGAGTCCAAGCGTATCTTCAACCAACTCGGCGAATCAGTTCTTGCACTCGACGAGTTGGCTAGGTAGAGTGCATATTTTCAATTTTTGTTGCTGGAAATAGACTAGAAACATTACCCTAAACTGTTTTGGTGTTATAAAACTTGTTTTAGGTGGTGTAATGGTAGTTCTAATCCATTTACAGTGGCTAATATCAAAATTCCATGTTTATATGTTTTTATATGTTCTTCAAAATTTGATATGAATATTCATGTTCTTATGGGTTCTTCCAAGATCATAGAAATTATGTGCTATTGATTGGTAGTTAATTCATGATCATGATGTGTTTTAATGGAGTCTATAACTTTTCCTCAAGTTATGGATAACCAAAAGTCACTTTGTAAAAAAATAAAAAAAAATATATAAAAAAATAAAAAAAAATAAAAAAAAATAAAAAAAAACTAAATCCATTAAAAGAACACATAAGTTACAAAAAATGAAGAGTCTTCATTTTTAATAAACAATAACTCATAAGTTATGAATTGAAAAGTTTTGTAAAGTTATAAAACTTGGCCTCAAGTTTTGGAACATGTAAAGTCATATAGTAAACTTTAGTTCCAGCCCCTAGAATTTTAAAAGTTAAAATTCATCCCTTATACTTTATAATATTATAAGTTAATAATATTTATATATGTATAAGATCAAGTCATTTTACCATTAGTAGGCCTCATTCACGAAGCCGATCTATAAGGGGGTATAAGGTTGCTGCCTATAATATGACAGCTTAATGGGTGTCCACTCTCACCCACCGCTTCCTTGATCGGTTGACGGTCCTTAGCCGAACGGGTAGGACAATGACTTTAAAATTCTCATTAAAAGTATAATAATTATTATAAAGTAACTAAATGTTTTTATAAATTCCCAATCTTAGTTACTTTTGGAAAATCTGAATAAGGTGCTAACCCATGAAATTACACTTTGCACTCTGATTAAGTCGTTAGTAGAGCATGTGTGGTTAACCGGCACACTAAATTGGACTTAAAAAGGTAGGCAAATGGTGACTTAAGGTTTTTCATAGGTCGGTGGAGCGTGTGTGGTTAAACGGCACATCGATTGAGTGAAAAACATTAAGGGTACCATGTAATTTGCATGGTTACTTCACACCTTGTTTTGTGCTCCTTGGTATCCCAATCACAAAAGATGAAGGGCACACTCGAGATTGAAACATGCCATTGAAAATTTTGATGAATCTCAAAAGAATCTAGGAGTTTCTAAAAACCAATTAAAAACCTAATAATTTATATTTCATTTTTCATGGTGGAAATTGGTGAATCGTCATTCACCTACCTTTCAAATATGTTATAGCTTAGATTACGACAACCATCTTCTAAGTTATAATATATTGTGATTGGATCCTAGCTTTAATATTACATTTGGGTGTTTTATTAAGGACTATCTTTATATCTAATCTAAACTTGTTTTCTTCTTTTCAGATGTCTTCCAATAATGCTGCTTAGGGCTCAAACCCTACTAGCTCCTTCTCTCTCATGAACCTTTGTGGGAGAGTCATCTTTGATGGATCCAACTTTATGGATTGGATTGGGAACATCAGGATGGTCACTCGGTATGAGGACAATGAATATGTCCTCGAAAAGGAGCTGAAGGTACCCGAGCCATCTGGCTCACACCTTGTTTTGTGCTCCTTGGTATCCCAATCACAAAAGATGAAGGGCACACTCGAGATTGAAACATGCCATTGAAAATTTTGATGAATCTCAAAAGAATCTAGGAGTTTCTAAAAACCAATTAAAAACCTAATAATTTATATTTCATTTTTCATGGTGGAAATTGGTGAATCGTCATTCACCTACCTTTCAAATATGTTATAGCTTAGATTACGACAACCATCTTCTAAGTTATAATATATTGTGATTGGATCCTAGCTTTAATATTACATTTGGGTGTTTTATTAAGGACTATCTTTATATCTAATCTAAACTTGTTTTCTTCTTTTCAGATGTCTTCCAATAATGCTGCTTAGGGCTCAAACCCTACTAGCTCCTTCTCTCTCATGAACCTTTGTGGGAGAGTCATCTTTGATGGATCCAACTTTATGGATTGGATTGGGAACATCAGGATGGTCACTCGGTATGAGGACAATGAATATGTCCTCGAAAAGGAGCTGAAGGTACCCGAGCCATCTGGCTCTCCTGAGGAGGTCGCTAAATATGAGGCACATGAAAGAGATGCTACCAAAGTGGCATGCATCATGTTGGCCACTATGACAGCCGAGCTCCAAAAGTCATATGAGGACTACTATCCTTTTGAGATGCATCAGGATTTGATGGGCCGGTACCATCAGAGTGCTCGTCAAGAGCGATATGAAATCATCTCCTCTATAATAACAACCCGGATGAAGGATGGTGAACCCATCATGGGCCATATGCAGAAAATGAAAAGGTATGTTGACCGTTTGCTGAAGCTAAATGTGAACTTCCCTGAGGACTTAGCAATATATATCAATTTGCACTCCTTACCATCGTGTTATGATCAATTCTGCATGACATACCACATGAACAAGGAAGAAGTTACCCTCAGCAAGATTCAAGGACTCCTAAAGACCGATGAAACATGTCTGAAAGGTAAGTCAGTTGTTACCACTCCTACTCCTACTCCAAACTCCGCCCTTGTCTTGGCAATCGGGAAAGGTGGAGGGAAAAAGAGGAAGAACCCTTCGAAGGGTACCATGGGTAAGACTCTTGATGGCTCCTCTTCAAGTGGAACGAAGAAAGGTTTCGTCACTCCTTCTTCTGACCCAAAAAAGAGGCAGAATGCTTCTATTTCCAGGAAAGGTAGCATTAGAAGCGAAACTGCCCAAAGTACCAGCAAGATATTAAGGATGGGAAAGTGAAACCCACCCATGCAGGTATTTACACAATTTTGTAATAACTCACTCTATTCTAACTCTTGGGTCCTTGTGATGGTGTGTATGAAGTTATGTCTGTTGTAGATAACCTAGGAAATAATGTGTTGTGTATCGATTCTTCTAATAATAATAACTTGGATAAAGGATCTGTACGTCCTTAAAATGTCTGTGTATCAATTAGATCCGTTTGATGGTGCGGAATCCCAATCAAACGGATGATGTCAGAGAAAATAGAAGAGAAGAAGAAGAAGAATATAATGAATCTATGTATGAATTGACTGGAATGAAGATCCGGATACAAAAGATTGACACACACAAAAGCTCCTCTCTAGTTTCTCTCTTCTCTCGTTCATCAATCTGTTCCTAACACCTTAACACCTATATTTATACAAGAGGAACATGGGCTTGGTGGACATGGGCCATAAATGGGTTTACGGTCGTAAACCTGTTTATGGCCATAAACACAGCCGTAAACACGTATACGGCCGTAAAAACCAAGTTGTTTACGGTCCAAGACAAAAAAATACATTTTTCTAGAAAAGTAAAGTATAAACCATATTTTTGACCCAACAATCTCCCCCTTGGTTTATAACTTTCTTTTCTTAAATGACCCAATAAGCTCCCCCTAAAAAGTAGCTGGCTTTTCTTGTTAATCTTCATTGGGAGATTGGCTTCAGCATTTATCTTCAAATTCTTCACAACTTCAAGATGTACTTGATGATTCTTCAATGAATGACTTCATCTTGAGCTCTTGAACTTTTCTTCAAGATTTGACTCTGAAAGCACATTGGGTGAGTAGGCTTGACGTACTGATTCTTGAAAGATAGCGCTTTCTACTTGAGAATCTTCAGATAGAACATCATAGAGAAATAATCTTCTGGATTACTTCAGCAGGTTTAAGATAGCAGCAGACTAATTGAGGAGGCTTCAATGCAATCTGTCACATAATCTTCAATTTCAGCTTCAGCTTGCTTCTGGGGTTGAAAGATTGAATGTTGAAAGAATAATCTTCATTTCTTGCTCCTTCGAATGAAAATTCTTCGATGCTCACGGACGAAGCCTTGGCTCAGATATCTTCGACACAAACTCCATGAGTTTCATCTACACCTGAATTCACTTTTCAAGACAAAACAAAACTAAAAGAAAACTTAGCATACAGATTAAAAGGAAACAAAAATATTTTTGGATTTTTTTGATTTTTCTGAACAAGAAATAAAACAAGAATAACACTATTTTTGGATTTTTAATTTTCTGATTTTTGTTTGGTTTTTAAAATTTTAATTCTCCCATAATATTTAAATTAGAAGAAACTATGAACAAATTTAATAAAATAAAATGATAGCTAACTTTAAGAGTGATTTGGGATCAATGTTTTTAGACAGCCTTTATTCATTTATCAGTACCTATCCCTTCATGAATAGATCTGGTCAATCGCTAATATTGTGGTCCACTGATACACGAGAGATTATGAAAAAATTAGGACATACTATAAGTGACAAGACAATGTGATCCTAAGTTCTTAGATAATATTCCTTAAGGACCATTCATCTGAAGACGACCAAAGATATTGTTGTCCACCTAAATTGAGCAGCGAGATCTACAGACAACCTGTAAGTGTTCAATTTTAGTTGTACTAGAACGTGTTTTCTGCTTCCTGGCATGCTCCAGCCATCAAGGACTTCCAGAATACTCCTTACACCGGGTGAGCAGACAATTATTAAAAGATAAGATAGATTTAGAATGCATATGTTGTACATCCTGGTCGGATCTCTTCCAATCATGCAAAGGATGAAACATATGACTAACTGAAGTTTCAGAGGGATTAAGAAGAGAACGTTGCATATACTGTGTACCAGGTCGGATTATGAGTCACGCAAAGGAGACAGTATATGGCTAACAGATACAAAGAATTGCATAGAGAGAAGATGCAGAGAGATAGAATCGCATATGTTACATTCCAGGTCGGATCTCTTGATCACGCAAAGGAGGAAACATATGACTAATAGATAGAAAGAAAGAAAATAACTTTCTACAGACCTAATTTATCATAATTTCCCAGTCACCCCATCCAACCGGAATTAAGGACAGAATCCGCACATCGAGGAAAGGTGAATCCATAGTTCTAGATACAGGTTCTTTTAGTGTGACCAGTAAATTCCCATGTATATCTCCCTACTCAACCTATCTGAGCGTCATATTTTCAGGCTAAATGGATCTATCTAGGTCAAGATTTTTCAAGTCTCTAGATTCCTTAAGTTCATCTATGCCTAGTCAAGTCCATTTTAATCTTTCATGCCTACCAGCGCATCGAACACAGAGCCTAGACAATTCAGATTCAGTCCCTTACACAGATTCAGATTGCCTGTTATCACATGATTATATCACTTCCCAAAACATCTCTTACAAGCACATTCCATTAACACCATATTTTTGATTTTCTGATTTTCTAATGTTTTTAGGTTTTTTTTTAAATTAAAATTTTCTAATTTTTGTTTTGTTTTTATTTCTCCCCCTAAATTTGTGCATAGGAGAGAAACGAAAGTAAATGCGCAAATTTAAACTATCCTAAAACAAAAACTAGTCCTTAAAGCGAATCAGCTTAAGAAAAACTCAGGAGTATAGAGAAGAAAACTCATACCGTAAGTCACCGATTGAATTTGCATCCAGAAGATCTGAGAACAGCATGCATAATCTCAGAACAGATCCGGAAATTCTTCACATCGTTAAGCACTAACCCCATTTGTGATCTCTTCCTTTCTTCCCTTCCCGCAAAAGGACACATACTCTCAAGCAAATGTCAAAATGTTGCACCATTGAGAGATGTCCCCTATCATGTGCCAGGAGCAGCCACTACCAACAAACCGAAGTCTGATGATATGCCTCCATAGCTGCTCTGACACAGAGTGGGATCAGATGGTCTTTGGAACCCAGTCCATTTTGAAACTGGGTTGACCTTTGTCATCAACGCACGATACTCTCTCCCATGACATATCTTGCTTATCACAAACTGAAGATGTAGAAATGTTAGAATCATTAATTAATTTGGGAGATTGAACCTTTGGTACCCATTTGTAGTCGAGTTTAACCCATTTCTTGTTCGATCCGATGGGTGCCTCGACACTTGATATGGAACTTGAAGTCGGCTGCCGAGATGGCTTTGACCTAACCAATCTTAGCTTCACAGGAGGATCTCTTGAACTAGACTTCTGGGTCGGCATTCCCTTCTTTCCCTTGGGATTTTGATTCTAGGCCTTGGAAGATTGATTCTTGGCCTTCTGCGCGTTCTAGTCACCGTTGTCTGAACGTGACCTGGAAGGGTTTCTTTTGAAATATCTCCCACTTGGCGCGTTTTTCCATCCTTGTGCGTAGTAGGGAACGTATGTGCGATTAGGACAATTTCTGGCAATGTGTCCAGGTGTTCCACAGTCAAAACATATATTTTTCTTCACTATAAAGTTATTTCTTCCTGCCCTGGTGGCGTATCCATGCCAGGTCTCTTATTGATCCCACATGTACACTTGCAGTAGGCACTCTGTTGCGCTGGAATTGGAGGCCTATATTTCTCAATGGCACGTTTGTTAGGAATAACAGAATTTGAAGCTACAGATTCTGAGTTCAGGGAGTCATTGGTTTGTTCAGTAGTGTTCTCCTTGTTCTCATCTTCTGCTACTTTACCTGCACATGAAGTAGAAACATTAGTATATTCAACCTGAATACCTCCTGGCACAAATCCAGCTGGTTTCCATATTGAAGATGTGCCTCCCTGTCAATTTCTTCATGTGTCATAAGGATGGATGTGTAGTTATGATTGAAAGGTGGAGGAACACTAACATACCCTAGACCCTTGTTTTGATTATTTTTAAATTTTAATTGGGTTTCAAATAAGGACCCGACTGTCTGACTTGACGCAATATAGTTTTTAAAACTAACATCTGTTTTCCCATACTTAATTTTCAAAGTGTCAAGTTCTTCAGTTACAGCAGCAAGTTGTCTCTTAATATAGTCATAATTTTCACACTTGTTGCTATACTCTTCCTGAAGCTTCCTAAAGTCCTTGGTTTTTGCTTCTAATTCAGCCTTCATGGGTTTCTGTCCTTTCCTGAGTTGATTTCCTTCATATCTCAGGTCCTCAGCTTCTCTTTTTAATAAATCAATTTGTTCCCGAAGAAATTTAATCGTAGTTTCACAAGCTGGAGTACATGTAAGTTTAGTGACCAGAATGTTTTCAGAACTCATTGTTTTTCTACACTTCAAAGCATCATGTTCTTCAATTACATCAGCAAGACTAAGATGATTTAGATCTTTTGTCTTCTTGATGATAGCCATGTTCAAATCCCATGATTTTGGAAGTGAATTCAGTAGCTTTTTGTTTATCTCAAATTTAGACAAGAAGATCCCAACTATATTCATCTCAGTAGTAAGTGTAGTAAATCGCTGCAACTGAGTTTCGAGGGTTTCTCCAGGGATATAATCGAAAATTTTGAAATTTTGTCTTAACATATCCTGACGACTCTCTTTCTTGTTTTCAACTCCCTCGTATACCTTAAAATCAATTAAAAAGCACAACTAGAAGCCAAAATCAAACCTAAAAGTCAAACCCTTTGATTATAAACCTCAAAAGTCAACCTTAAAAGTCAAATTTAAAAAGTTAAACTCAAAAGTCAAATTTGAAAAGTCAAACTTAAAAGTCAAACCGACAAACTAAATTTAAAAATTTAAAAGTTAAACGAAAAAGTCAAAGTTTAAAGTCAAAAGGTCAAACTAGAAAGTCAAGTCAAAAATAAAATTCAAAAATTAAAAAAAACTATTTTTTTAATATTATTATTATTATTTTATGTTTTTATTATATTTTGGATGAAAAATGAATTTAAAAATAAAAGAAATTGAGTTTTTGGGTTAAAAGTGTCAAATTTGGAAAGTTGAAACATAGAATGCCGCTTTATGAATTAAATTCGGAAGAGAAATAACAAGTAACAGCCTAGATCAATTGGTAAAACGCGTGTGATGCTGAGGCAAGAGACCTGGCTTCGATCCCCAGCGCCTCCAAAAAAAAAACCCGATTTTTTTTTATATGAAGCTTATGCGATGACGAAGATTGCTGACAAGGTGCGAGGCCGGCCGCAAACTCCGGGGCCGTGAACTCCGAAACCCTAGCCGCCGGCCGCAAACTCTGCCACACCCTCACATGTTTTGACCTAAAACAACAATTTTTCGACTTTGAAGCTCCAAAACTCGATCAAAAACCTTTTTTATGAAAAACACGAAGAACAAACCCCCCTTATTTTTCAAATCTATCCAAAAACGCAAAAATCTTTCGAAAATAAGATCAAATAATGCTCCAAATATGACAAAATTGACCGATACAACCAAGCTCTCATACCAATTGTAAGTCCCTAAAATGCATGTGTATCAATCAGATCCGTTTGATGGTGCGGAATCTCAATCAAAGGGATGATGTCATATAAAATAGAAGAGAAGATGAAGAAGAATATGATGAATCTATGTATGAATTGATTAGAATGAAGATCCGGATACAAAAGATTCACACACACAAAAGTTCTTCTCTAGTTTCTCTATTGGTCGTACACTCCTTGTGTTTCATCAATCTGTTCCTCACACCCTAACACCTATATTTATACATGGGGAACATGGGCCAGAGAATATGGGCCGTAAAGGGGTTTACGACTGTAAACCTGTTTACGGCCGTAAACACTGACTGTAAACACGCATACGACCGTAAACACCAAGTTGTTTACAGTCCAAGACACCAAGTTGTAATAACTCACCCTATTCTAACTCTTGGGTCCTTGTGATGGTGTGTATGAAGTTGTGTCTGTTGTAGATAACCTAGGAAATAATGTGTTGTGTATTCATTCTTATAATAATAATAACTTGGATAAATGATCATTATGGCATTGTCGTCTTGGACATGTAAGCAAGAAACGCATAAGCCAACTCCAAAAGGATGGAGTGTTGGAGTCATTTGACCTAAAGTCAGATGATAGTTGTGAATCATGCTTACATGGAAAAATGACAAAGTCACCCTTTACTGGTTCTTGTGCAAGGGGTGAAGATTTGTTGGATCTACTGCACATAGATGTGTGTGGACCCTTCAAAACAGCCACAAGGGATGCTAATCATTATTATGTGACTTTCTTAATCAAGCATAAGTCAGAGACTTTTGAAAGGTTTAAAGAGTTTAAACAAGAAGTCGAGAATCAATTGTGCAGGAATATTTAGATGCTTCGATCCGATCGTGGTGGTGAGTATCTTAGTATAGAGTTCCTCGACTATCTTAAGGAATGTGAGATTGTCTCATAATTAACACCTCCCAGGACACCACAGTTGAATGTATGGCTGAGAGGCGTAATCGAACCTTGTTGGATATAGTTCGGTCCATGATGAGCCGAGCTTCACTACAAATCTCTTTCTGAGGGTATCACTAAGAGACTGCCTCCCATCTCCTTAATCTAGTCCCTACAAAGAAAGTTGCCAGAACTCCTCATGAGATTTGGACTGCAAAAGTTCCTAATCTAGACCACATCAAGATTTGGGGTTGTGAGGATTTCATGAGGGGTGAGACTCACGATAAGCTCCAACCTCAAAGTGAGAGGTGTATTTTCATTGGCTACCCACAGAAATCCTTGGGTTACCTCTTCTGCAGATCCAGTGAGAATGTGGTATTTGTAGCAAGGAGGGGTGTCTTGAGAGAGAGAGAGAGAGAGAGTTCATAAGCCAAGGAAATAGTAAGAGGTAAATTGACCTTGAAGAAATTCAAGAGTCAAGTGGTGAAGGAACTTCAAACCTTAGCAGTCAACCTGAGGAGGAAACTCCAGTTGATCCAATTGATGAGTCTGTATCGCTGAGGCGTTCTATAAGGGTTAGGAATGCACCTGAGCACTACTATGGTTTCCATGTTACTACGGAAGGTGAGACACTTGTCAGTGATGAGACACTGGTAAGTCTGGATGAACCTAACAACTATGTGGAAGCCATGGCAGGCCCCGAGTCTGCTAAATGGATAGAGGCAATGGACAGCGAGATACAGTCCATGTATGACAATAGTGTTTGGATTCTGACATCCCAACCTTGCAGGAAGTGAAGTCCTGGCTTGGGAAGTGTTTCGCTATGGAATACCTAGGAGAAGCTGCCTATATTCTAAGGATAAGGATTCTGAGAGACCGGAGTACAAGACTAATTGGACTTAGTCAGAGTACCTACTTGGATAAGGTGCTGAAGAGGTTCAACATGCAAGACTCCAAGAAAGGAGAGTTACCCATCTAGAGTTATGCTAGATTGGGTAAGGTGTTGTTTGTTTTTTCTGAGGCAAAATGTCTTCATTCTGCGGATCGTATCTGTAGACCTCTCCGGTAGAATAGGTGGACCAAGCGTCTGCAGTCTGAAAAAAGAAGACTGTTTGTTTTTTTTTAACATTTGCGGGCTACTAAAATAAACTAAAATCTAAATAAACTGATTTTTTTAAACTTCAAAGTGATATTTTAATATTTTTATGAATTTGTTATAAATAATTAACGAATCTAGATCAACTTTTATGTACTATTGTATAAAAAGTAAAAAAAAATGGTATAAATTAACGTATATATTCGATAAAAACCAATAACTTTAGTTGCAAAGTTATAACTAAACATTATAATTAGTGATCAAAGAATTTGATACATAAATGGATGGAAATAAACTTCGATTTTCTCAACTAAATCCTTTAAAAATGTATCATAAATATTTTCTCGAGAAATTGATGATATTGTATTAAATAATGTTTTACAAAATTTGGCAAAAAAATATAAGAATATATTATGATTTTTTTTTCATATTTATATAAACATGTTCAACGACTATTATTGTAATAAATATTTATTTATAAATTTGTCAAAAATATCATGTTTGTATGGTCAAACGTTTTTTTTGAAGTTTTGTATTTTTTTCCAAATTGTTTATCATTAATAAAGTTGGAAAAAATATAAATTAAAAAAAAACATGAAAAAATTAAAGATACATATGATTTTTTTAGGCTAGAAGATGTCTGGAGATGTTAGAAGATTCTGGTCCACATCTACGCCAAGAAGAGGGTGTGCAGAAATTTTTAGGTCTGCAGTCTTTAAAAAAACAAACAGTCTGCAAAGGCTAATGTCTGTGCATGGTCAGCGTGGCACAGATAGAAGAGGCCACGCAGATCTGCAGAAAAAACAAACACTACCTAAGACTCAGCGCCCGAGTACCGAGGATGAGATAGTAGAAATGAGTCGAGTACCTTATGCTTCTGCTGTAGGCTCGATCATGTATGCTATGACCTGTACTCGTCCTGATGTGGCCTTTGCCTTGAGGATGGTCAACAAATATCAGGGGAATCCTGGCAAGGCTCACTAGACCACGGTAAAGAATATCCTCAAGTACCTACGAAGGACTAAGGATTGGGTCCTTACCCTCGGTGGGAGTGATGACTTGAGAGTTGTAGGGTATAGTGATGCTAGCTTCCAGACTGATAGGGAAAATTTCCGCTCTTAGTCAGGCTGGGTCTTTACCTTAAAGGGAGGAGCAATTACTTGGAAGAGTTACAAGCAAGAGATAGTGGTTGATTCAACTTGTGAATCAGAGTATATTGTGTTGGGCTGTAAATAGTTTTATTTATGTTACGTCTTTTGGGCTCGTAGATTAGCCTTGTATTCTCCGGTTTGGGCCTGTCCAACCGAGAGCCTTTTATGTATAGTATTTAAGTTAATGCTTGCATGCATATTAGGTTAAGATTCTAGAGATTATCGATATAGTGATTTATCAAGAGAACAATATTTTCCAGTAATCGTTCTTGTAATCTTCCAATCCTTTACAGTTGATGTTCTTAATCGAGCTCTTCTAAGGATTTTATTTAATCATTCGACACGTTTGATTCAAGCTGTTTGTTTTTATTTTTGCGTTCTACCTTGTTATTAATATTGTGTTCTTGCTGTTTCATATTCATATACTTGTTCAAGATCTAATCGATCTTCATAGATTAAAAGTTAGTTTTAATCCTATCAATTGGTATCAGAGCAGGAGGCTGTGTAATCGATACACATCTTTTCTGTGAAAAAGATTTCCATTAGGGTTTTCCGCAATCATCGATATTTATTGAGCCGTCATCTTAATTGACGTATCTTAGTATTTATTGTTTTGCCCTAATCTGCTTTATTACAAGTCTGATCTTTGAACAGGTTATTACGATCATTATGGACGCAACGCAATCAAACCCTATTAATATTTCCAACAGCATCGGTTCGACGACAAAGATTCCAATCTTGTACACCCATGACTATGAAGTATGGGCACATCATTTTGAAGACTATGTGATTGGATCGGAAGACAATGGTTTTCTCATATGGCAAGCTATCATCAACGGACCGTTTTCTCATTCCGCGACATCCAGAGTTATTAAGACGCAAAAAGAGTACAACGATCTGCTTAAGGACGTGACGAATATTGCGCAAGATGAAAAAGACAAATTCCAGTGCAATATTAAGGCACTAAGGTTGATCAGATTCGCCCTTCAGTCCGACACATTCAGACTGGTCAACTCATGTACTATGGCGAAGGAAGTGTGGGATAGGCTTCGCGAACTGTATTCCACAGACGAAGATCTTGAACATTCCATCCAAACCTTGCTTCTATCTGAATTTGATGAATTCAGGCAAGGGGCCGAAGAAACTGTGACCCAGACGTTTGATCGCTTCAATCATCTTCTCAGCAAGATGATCAAACACGACATTGAAAGGAAGCTCATCGAACAAAAGGTTACTTTCTTGAACGGACTGCGATCTGAATGGAGAGCAGTTGTTTCCACAGTCAAAGCCCATGAACAGTTTAAATCATATTCTTTGGCGAAACTGGTGGGTATTCTAAAGTCCCAAGAGAAGATTGTGGTTCAAGAGAAGAATGTTGTCTCCAGTCTTGGTTCGTTGGCCCTCCTATCTAAAAGCAAAGCTGTGGTGGAGGATGAAGAGCTCAACTTGGAAGAATATGACCTCACAACTGAGGATTATGCCATGATGGTATCCAATCCTAAGAGGTTCATAAAGAAGAGATTCCCCAGCAACAAAAACAGAAACTGGCAGGGGAGTTACAGCTCAGAAAAAGCAAACAATGAACCGAAAGTTGAGGAGCCCAAAAAGGAACCGAAAGCAGATGGCGATTCCGGAGTAAGCTGTTTCTATTGTGGTGGCAAGAACCACTACGCTAAGGACTGTGTTCTTAAGAAGATGGCTGAAAAGGACAATGGAAATGATGAGGAAGCTGTGCTGCAGAGGAGATTGGATGAGTTGAGTAAGAAGAAGTCTACCGCTAACCCTTCTATTAATGCTCTTATTGTGCAGGGTTCGGTCAATGACGATGAGTTCGGTAGCACCGAAGTTTGGTCTACTGACTCAGAAGACGAAGAAGTGAGGAAGCCTACTCATGGAAAGGCATATGTGGCTAAGGAGGAAAGCAGTGGTGGAAAATGCTTCATGGTGACTGAAGTGTCTCAAATGAGGGGATACAACACCGATGGAGGAAGCAATGGACCGAAGGTGCAGGAGGATATGTGCTTTACGGCCAAACCACTCAGCCAACAGTTCAATGAGCTCGATGAACTGATAAAGAAGGTACAATCTGTTTTTATTTCATCTAAAGTACCATCATCCTCATATGAGAAAGAACTAAAAAATGTTAATACAATAATTTCTCATTTAGATAGTAGCTTAACTCAAACTCGAGTCACCAATTCTAACCTGACCGATCAATTAAGCAGGGTGGCGTCGAAGAGTGAGGAGCGGCGAATGTGGATTGAGTTAAAAGAGTCGGAATTAATTAAAGTTAAAGACGAAAACATTTATTTGCAGAGAGACAATTTGAAATTGTTAAAACAACGAAATGTTTTTTGTTTAATAGCTAAACGTTTATATTCCAATATTACTCAACTTCATTTGGATTGTGAGATAGGCCAAAAGATCCATCGCATGATTTTGCCCTTCCTAGAATTTAAGGAGGATGAAATCGATGCCGAAGCTTACAATTGTGAGAGTGTGATATCGTCTGATGATGTCAACCCAACTTATAAAATTGGACTGGACAAAATTGAGTCCTTCATTAAGTCCAAAGACCACAAGGACATGCTCAAAAATCTTTTGGATGAAAACGACAGACTTAAACTGAGAACCGAAACCATACAAAAGTTTGACTCTCTTAACGCCAAAGTAAGCTCAGAAAATAAAATCGATGTTGAAAATGCATCTGAGCTTAACGAGGACGAAAACATGAGTGAAATTTCTGTAGAGGATACGGTTGACTGCTCAGAATTTGTTAAAAGCGAAACTGAAAACCACAAAAATCTTATTTCTGAAAATTCTGTGGAATTCGCTAGATTGTCCCAACAAAAGTCCCCGAAATTAGTAGAAAAGGCTGTTGTGTATCAAAAGGTCAGGACCACTCCAAATCAAGTATACAAGGTGACTGGAGTAACCGAACATCAAACAGCTGAACTCACAACTATTGTTAATGAAGACAATGCTGATGGCTGTGATGAGTATTTCTGGGAAGCTCCTATTGATAATGGAAACGAAACCGTCGGCCTGTCTGAAAGAACCTCCTGGATGAAGAAAGGGAGATACATACCTGAACCCTTGAACAAGCCTGATAATTTCAGTGAACCAAGCACAAGTGGTACAAAAGGTACTCCTCAAGAGGTTGATCGTTCAGCAAAAGAAGACATTCCTTCAACGCCAACAGCTCGAAGTGAAACTTCATCAGATACTCCTTCCACTTCCTCAGGGGAAACTGAATCTTCTTCAAATATTCCCTCTGCTCCCTCGGCTCAAAGAAAAACTCCTCAAGTTCAAAAGGAACCAGCCAAGGTGACATCAAAAGCGAAAGCGAACGTTCATCATCAACCTAAACAGATGAGGGATAAAAAGATAGAGAGGAACCTAAGATACAGGAAAAACCTTTCTGAAAGGAAACAATTCTGGCACTCCCAGAATGCATACTATTCACACAAGGACAAGAATCTGAAGTATGAAAATAATCCCGTAAGAAAGCCTGATAATTCCAACAACCGAAAGCCAAGGTTCGGTTCGCAAGAAAACAACAACCGAAAGCCAAGGTTCGGTTCACATGAAAATACCAACCGAAAGCAAAGGTTCGGTTCTGAAAAGGATTTCAACCGAAACCAAAGGTTCGGTTCCAAGAACAACTCCAACCGAACTCAGAGGTTCGGCTCTGAAGTCAGACGAGAACAAGACTCTAAGGTTAATCCCACCAACGATCAAAAGCAAAAGGGTCACCTAGAGTCATCAGCAAGGAAGACATCTCCATCCAAATCCAAATCCTCTCTTCCTAATTCTTCTCGTTCATCTCCATCTTGCTCTAACGCTAATTCCGTTGGTTCTCAAAAACCTCGTCCATCTGTTGAACAGAAGGGAAAGCAGAAGGTCGATGAATCCAAACCTGAGTCCAAAGCGAACAAACCCAATCCTAACAAAATAAAAGTCTTCACCATTAAAAAGAACGATGAAACAACTCTAATAAAACGAACATATCTAGTTGACATCTCTCTTACTATTCCTGGTCCCATGAAAAACTCACATGGACCCAAGAAACTTTGGGTTCCTAAATCTGCTTAATTTTTGCAGGTTATAAGTGACGAGCAGTTTGACGAAGAATGGTACATCGACAGTGGCTGCTCGCGTCACATGACTGGGAGGAAAGAGGAGCTTAGGGAATACAGATCTCTTGCAAATGGTGGCAATGTTAAGTTTGTAAATAACTCTTTCGGCACCATAAAGGGATATGGGATGATAACGAATGGTGATTTTACCATAAGGAAGGTGGCCTATGTGGAAGGACTTCAACACAACCTCATCAGTGTATCTCAGCTTGTTGGAGGTACAGGTCTCAAAGTTTCATTCGATGATGAAGGTTCTGAAATCATAGAGAAAAAGACAAAGAAAGTGATTCTGAAGTCAGAGCGAAAGGGTGAAATGTTTCCTCTGAACATGAAACCCATCAAAGGAAACCCAGCCATATGTCTGCTATCAAAAGCTCAATCCGACGAAAGCTGGTTGTGGCACCGAAGACTCTCTCATCTCAATTTCAAAGATATCAACCGACTTGTCACTGGAGGTCATGTTAGGGGTCTTCCATTGCTCAAGTTTGACAGAGAGCATTTGTGTGCTGCATGCGAAATGGGAAAGCAGAGTCGTCAAAGTCACCCATCCATAATTAACACAAAAGTTGTTGAACCACTCGAATTGATTCATATCGATTTGTGTGGTCCTTCATCTATTGAAAGCATCGGTGGTAGCAAGTACATTCTTGTTATCGTTGATGACTTCTCTCGATTTACATGGGTGTTCTTTCTAAAGCTCAAATCTGAAGCGACTCAAAAGCTGAAGGTGTTTATCAAGCAAATTGAAGTCCCGCTCAAGAAGGTCGTTCGCAACATAAGGAGCGACAATGGTCTCGAATTCAAGAACAAAGAGTTTGAAGAGTTTCTTGCAGAAAAGGGAATCAGTCATAATTTCTCAGCTCCCTACACACCACAACAGAACGGAATAGTCGAAAGACGAAACCGATCGTTGTGTGAAGCTGCCCGAACTATGTTAAGTTTCGCTTCCTTACCTCTTTATTTTTGGGCTGATGCTATTTCTGCTGCTTGTTATACACAAAACAGGTCCTATCTCAACAAGCGATTCACGCTCACACCATATGAGATAATAAATAACAGAAAACCCAACGTGAAATTTTTCCATGTGTTTGGCTCAAGGTGTTTCATCTTTAACTCTAAAGAACACCGCAACAAGTTTGATGTCAAAGCTAACGAGGGAATCTTTCTGGGTTACTCACTCACTTCAAAGGTGTACAGGGTCCTAAACAAACGATCAAGAAGGATTGAAGAGACATACTATGTGACCTTCGACGATAGCTATGTCAAGAAGCTACAGGCCATAGATGACACTGCCAGGGAAATCTTTCCTCAAACTGGTCAAGTCACAGTCTCAATCGCCAATATGTACGAGAACTTTCTGGATCTCTTTGACGAGCCAGAAAAAGCTTCTCTCTCAGAAGCAGGTGCAGCCGACAACAAAATAGATCATATGAAGCAGATGGTCGAAGATGCTGCAAGAAGAATGCATGAAGGAGAATCGCCCACTGATGAATCTCCAACCAACAATGCTTCAGTCGAGGGGGAGCCAAGTACTCAAGTCGAGGGGGAGCCAAGCTCACAAGTCCAGGGGGAGCCAAGCTCTACTACTTCAACCGAAGGTCCTTCAACAACCGAAGGTACCTCTCCTACCGAAGATCCCTCTCCAAGCGAAGGTGCTTCAACGCCTGAAAATCCAGCACCACAAGAAACCCCTGAACCTCATGTTTCTCAAGACTCATCAATTGAGGGGGAGCATGATGATATGACGCTTGATTTCGATAGCCAATTTGAGCCAGAAGAGATGATCAACGCCGAACTAGATCCAACCTTCGATCCAAATTACCCTCCTCTTACCAAATGGACCAGAGATCATCCCATCTCTCAAATAGTTGGTGATGTATCTGAAAAGGTTCTGACCCGATCTCAACTGAAGGCAAAACAGACATCCTTATTTTCAAAGGTTGAGTTTTGTATGTTTAACTCATTCGTATCAAAAGTTGAGCCGAAGACAGTGAATACTGCCCTCGATCACTCTGATTGGGTTCAAGCAATGCAAGACGAACTGAACGAGTTTGAAAGAAACAAAGTCTGGCGTCTCATTCCAACGCCTCCAGATGCTTCAGTTGTTGGTGTTAAATGGGTTTTCAGAAATAAAATGGACAAGGAAGGTAATGTCATAAGGAACAAGGCTCGTCTGGTGGTCAAGGGATACTGTCAGGAGGAAGGAATAGACTACGAAGAGACGTTCGCTCCAGTAGCTAGGCTAGAATCTGTTAGAATATTTCTGGCTTATGCTGCTCACAAAAACTTTGAGGTTTTCCAAATGGACGTCAAATGTGCGTTTCTCAATGGAGAACTTGAAGAAACTGTGTATGTGGAGCAACCTCCTGGGTTCGTCAATGAAAAGCATCCAAATCATTGCTACATTCTGGATAAAGCTGTGTACGGCCTCAAACAAGCTCCGAGAGCCTGGTATGAAACGCTTACAAAATTTTTAAAGATGTCCAATTTCAAACAAGGTTCGGTTGACCCAACCTTCTTTCGCAAAAAGGAAGGTAACCACCTTATGATAGTTCAAATTTATGTCGATGACATCATCTTTGGCTCCACGAATCCTAGCTTAACGGCTGAATTCAGAAAGTTGATGGAGACTAAGTTTGAAATGAGCTCAATGGGTCCTATTAACTTTTTCCTTGGTTTAAACATAAGACAGGGACCCGAAGGCATCTTTATCAATCAGGAAGCTTACACAAAGACTCTCCTAGCGAAGTTTGGAATGATGGGAGACTCAAAAGTCAAAGTCCCAATGGCATTCGGCACCAAGCTGACCCCTTCACTAGATAAACCGGCTGTTGACATCACGCTCTATCGTCAAATGATAGGCTCATTGATGTATCTAACTGCTAGCAGGCCTGATATCATGTTTTTTGTGTGTTATTGTGCTCGATTTCAGGCTAACCCACGCGAACCTCACATGCTGGCAGTAAAGAACATCCTACGCTATCTCAAGCGAACCGCCTCCTTAGGTCTATGGTATCCATCCAATTCAGGCTTCTTCGTTCAAGCCTATTCTGATGCTGACCTTGGAGGATGTGGACTCGACCGCAAAAGCACAACTGGTGGCTGTCAATTTCTTGATGGGAAGTTGGTCAGCTGGCAATCCAAGAAACAAACATGTGTGTCGCTGTCTACTGCTGAAGCGGAATACATTGCCGCTGCATCCTGCACATCACAAGTGATTTGGATCCAGAGTCAACTTCGAGACTATGGACTCAATATGAAGAAGATCCCGCTATATTGTGACTCTGAAAGTGCAATTAGGATCTGTCATAACCCAGTGCAACACTCTAAAACCAAACATATAGCACTGAGGTATCACTTCATCAAAGATCATGTGGAAGATGGAAATGTCGAAGTTCACTTCGTAAGAACCACTGATCAACTGGCTGATGTCTTTACCAAAGCTCTTCCTGAAGCATCATTCAATAAAATTTTGCAAGGGCTAGGTATGATGGAATCAGAGTCAGTACCTCACACTAGCTCTCAAACTCAACCGTAAGAAGCGAAACCAACCGATCGTTCGGGTTCGGTTCAATCATCTGACTCGCTCATCACCTCAAAGGTAGTCTTTCTATGTTGTATATTTCTTGTACCATTTTGGTTTTCTCTATGTTAAAAGTATCTATTTCTTTTGTATCTAAATTTCTTAGTTTCTCAAAATTTTCCAAAACCGGAACCAACCGAAGGTTCGGGTTCGGTTTTTCAAAATTTTGTGGAACCGAAACCAACCGAAGGTTCGGGTTCGGTTTTTCAAAATTTTGTGGAACCGAAACCAACCGAAGGTTCGGGTTCGGTTTTTCAACATTTTGTAGAACCGAAACCAACCGAAGGTTCGGGTTCGGTTTTTCAAAATTTTCCTGAACCGAAACCAACCGAACGCTCGGGTTCGGTTTCTTTTCAATCTTTTTCCAAGTTTTTTTATAATTTTTTTACTCTTTTATAATTTTTTTTAGGTCTTATTTTTAATTTTTTATTATTATTTATTTTTATTATTTTTTTATATATATAAATTTCAAAAACTCCAAAAATATTTTCTTTCATTTTTCTTTTTGTGTTCGTTTGTTCATGAGGATATATTTGATAAATTACTTAAGTGTCCCTAGAAGCATGCTGCTGTATGTGTCCCAAGCCTCATAAGATTTTGAATAATTGCCTTCACGACCTGGTATACACAAACCTTGTCTTCCCAATAAGGCTAACTTATTTATTCTAATCGTGAGCTACCTCACACTCTTCTCACATGAGTTAAGAGTCTCCTGCTTGGTCCTTTCTTTCGCAGCAAAGGTACTATGTTTTCTTTCACCATCCCCACTACACTTCTCCATTACATTCGTTTCATCCCTGTAACCCCTGAGACTCTCAGAATCTACCACTGAGGTTTACGGTTACACATCATCTGTGTTTATGATCTTAGTTTCGTGCCACTACGAGCTAAGTGAAACCCAAAATTCAACACCAACGAATTGACGGTGACCAATTAACTTGATCAAGTTTTCACCAATGAATTGACGAATGTACCTTCATGAAATCTCAAATTTTCTTTTGCGTGATCCCAATGAAATTGTTACACACCATAACATTTCTTCCCATGGGATCCAGTTCTAATTTTTTTTTCTCTGAGATTTTATATTTATCCAAGCCACTTAAAAATCAACTCTAACCTACTTGTTCAACAGACTACACCGGTCTCACAAGTACTTTGTTCACATTCGGTCTTATATCAAGTATTGAATTGTTGAATCAAAGCGAAACCACCCTTAATTAGCCTTATTAAAAGAAGCCTTTCAACATTTATTAATAAATGTTTGATCGTAATTAAACGGGATTCCACACTAACACTTTGAGGCCTCTCTTGATCTTGAAGGAAGAGATTCGTGCCCGGGATCATCAGTTTCGTGTCATAATTGACACCACAGATTATCTCAAAAAGAGTTGCTTTATTTCTTTATCTTTTACACTCTTTGCACGAAAATCCTAGATTTTCAAAATTCCGTTACTAATTATTTTACAGGCTGGTTTATTACTGAGGGATTACTAATGAGGTTGTGGCCAAAAATTAGCCACGTGGGTCCTAAATTGAATACAGCTGATTAAAAAAGGGGAAAAGACAAAAAGTTGCTGACGCGGCGGAAGTTCAAAGGATAGAAATTCAAACGACGGTACAAAAGGAGGGCGCGTGAATTTGAAGCGGCCGTGCTTTTTCTGACACTTTTGGACGCGTGTGCAGTATTGAAGCGTCATCCATCTGGCATTAATGGCGCGTGTGGAAATGGAAACGGTTCCTCTCTCTGAACCGGCGCTTATTGGGCGGCGTGATCCTAGGAATCTGACACTCTCTCTCCTACGTGATCATCGCACGTCCCAACTGTCACCAATCAGTCTCTCAAAAACCCTTCCGTATTTCCACAAGAGATTTGAATCGATCTTTCTCTCTCCTATCACCTACTATAAAAACCCATCAACACCACCTTTTACCTCTTTACTGCCCCATAATTTCCAAAGCAAAAATACTTCCAAACTCTCTCCCGGTTATCTTCTTCTACAACCTGCAACAATGGCTGAATCCTCTTCCGTCCATGCTACTTCTCAGATTCTTCCAATCCGTCCTCAGCAATGCCTTGTGATTGATCTGAACCCACTGGCCTATGATTCCTACATGTCGCCGGTCATCGAGTGTCTCAAATACTCCCAGCTTGCTCCGGCACTGTCACGGATTGAAACGGTGCCAATGGTGGCCCTATCTCAGGTCTACGCAACGGCTTATTACGACAAGGCCGTCGACAGGGTCTTTTTCGAAGTGGCGGAACACAAGACGTCGATTTCTTGTCCCCGCTTCTACACAATGCTTGGGTTTGCTGCTGACCCATCGCGTGTTCACCCGGAGACAATTCCGGTTGGTATGCTCTACAACATGTTCTACAACATGGGCTACACGGAAGTTCTTACCTCCGTTGCCAGATTCAAGAAGTCATGCCTACCGCCCCAGTGGAATGGGTTATTTACAGTTCTCTTCAAGGGACTGTCAGAACGGAGCTCAGGATCGGACGGGGCCAGTCGTCTTTTCCTGTCGATTATGTATGCGGTGTACAACGGGATCAATCTGGACTATGGATTTGTCCTTTGGCAACAACTGATTCAGAGCCTCTCTTCCGCTTCCCGACACTCCGAGGTGTCACTAGCCCGGTTCTGGATCTTGATCACAAGATGGGCTATGGACAGGTTTGATGTCCCAACTGCTGACGGTGCACCGATGTCTTCTATTGGTACGTTCCATACCAAGAAGATCATCGTCTCGGATGCATCAAAATTCTCCTTCATTGGCTCCATCCCGGAGACTATGTATGGAAGTGTGCCTTCAGAAAGCAGTATGATCAAGGCGATCAAGGAGTTAGGGCCATCTGGTCCGAGGGAACTGACACCGGACATGTTGAGATCGATTCATGATGCCGACAAACCGGTGGCCAGGGGTAAGAAGACAGACAAGGGGAAGAAACCATCCAAATCCCCAAAACCTACTCCCAAGAAGCGCAAACAACCGAAGGCTGCTTCTTCCCCACAACCGAAAAGGAGGAAGACCCAACCGAAGCGAAAGCTCGTCCTTCCCTCCTCCTCCAGTGAATCCGAAGGTGGGAGTTCGGACTCTGAGGGATCCCAAGGAGACGAATCTCCTCAGCGAGGTAACACACCCCCTCGCTCACCAACCCCGGAGATGGAACTTCACCAATCCCCAGTTCCTTCCCCTCCACCCACAATCCCTATTTCCATTCCCACCGTAAACCCCACAATTCCCCCAACCTCTATCCCTATACCTCCACCCATATTCACCACATCAACTGAAACACCACCTGTAACCGAAACCCCTCCCGTAACCGAACCTCCACAAACCGAAACCCATACACAACCACCACCCGAAACTAAACCCCCACCCAATCAACCTGAACCAACCAAACCCATAACACCCCCAGCTTCACCACCACCTCAATCTCCAGAAGACGCCTCCGATGGCCATGATCAATACCTTGGTGGTGATCACCTGAACTTCGATTCGGTCTACTATAGTCCGTTTCAAGTTCAAAGTGATGAGGAGGATGATGCTCCAGTGACAAAGAAGCATCTCCGTGAGCTGAACGAGAAGGTTGATCAACTTCTCGCCTCCTCTTCCAACCAGCAGTCCTCTTTGTCTGAAGCTGCCCTTCAGAGGATACTTGATGCCTTCTCCAGGGCTCAACATGACTCAGTGGCCTCAGCAACTGCTGCGATAGACGCCTCCACCCGAGCCTGTGAGGCAGCGACCGAAAAAGTCGATAAACTATTCTCCGACGCTTCTGACCTGCTAAAGTCTCTGCAGGAAAGCGCCAATGCCACAAAGACAACTCTGGAACCGATTGTTCAACAATTGGCCAAGTTCGTCTCGATGGAGTTGACTTCGTTCGCTACCCTCCGACAAAACCTCAGCGACGACAACTCGGCACTCCGTGCCTCCATCGATGCCCGTCTGGCAAAACTACAAGAGGATCTTGCGGCAGAGAACTCTCTGATGGACGTTCTGGCGAGTAAGACAACTGCCCTAAGGGTCAAGAGCACACAGCTTTCCAACTCTCAAGAACAATTGGAAGCTCTTCGATCCGAGAGGGAAGTCATAAAGACGTGTGTTTCGGATGTCCACGCCGCTCTCTCCAACATCCTGGAAGCACACGACCCCATCCTTAATCATTCGGTGAGGCGCACCCTCGCTGAAAAGCTCTCCCCGGCCATGGACCTTCTAAGCAAGATTGAAGGCCTACCGAGTTTCGTGTCCATTCCGAAACAAGGGGGAGAAGAGAAGAAAGGATCGAAACCACCTCCGTCCTCCAAAGCTACTCACACCACCGAACCAACCCCAACTGGTCATGCCTCGGGTTCGGGTGTGAAGAACAAGGGTAAACACATAGCAGAGGATGAAGATGAAGATGAAGATGAAGACAAGGAGACTATTGCGGACATGTTAAAGAGAAAGAACAGTCGCAATACTGATGACGATGTCAGTCGTGTGGCACGTGAAGCTGAAGAAGCCGAATGTAAACAAAAAGAAGCCAACGATCTCCTTGAGAGCCGAAAGCTGCTATTCCCTGCCTGGACCAGGGATCGTTTGATAAAAGAGGCCATAGAGACTCCAAGCATACTATGGCTCGAGCCGGTTATATCGTTCGACTGCAACAACACCATCGATTCGCAGTTCGATATGCCACTGACTCGAAAGGCGTTCATCTTCCACGCCTTCTCCAACATCTTTGAAGTCCCGCATCCGAACGATGAGCTTGACAGGGAGCTCATTGACTTCTACCTGGAGGCCGCTCGCCCTCAATACCTTACATGGAGCGCCCAGAAGATTGTTAATGTTCGGGTGATGAAGCCTTTTGCCGTGGGGAGATTCACAAACGTCAAGTTCAAGCTTATCCGAGGATTTGCAAGAACTGCTCACATAATCTCTCTGGCGGATTTGCCCAATCTGAACCCTCATGATTGGATAGTCTTGTACAATATCCTGCTGAAAAACGAAGCCGAATATGGTCCCCTCTTAGACCATGTCAAAAGGATGCTGGCATGCTATATCATGGAGGTGGCCCTAATGGATCAGGAGGTTGCCACAGTTTTTAAGAAGAAACCGAAAGTCAAACCTGTGGGATCGGCCAGTGATCTAAATCAAATGCAAATGGGCAAGATAGATTCGAGGCGAAACTCTGTGATGTTCACTAGAGCCGAAGGACAGAAATGTCTCTTCGCTTTAGCTGACAAACATCTTTACACCACAACTTTCTTGGAGCACATCCTATCAATCGTCAAGCGGTGTAAAGACAATTCGGCTGATGATATCAAGTACTTCGATGATATGATCAATTGGTACATCCGGTTTAGACAGACCATCCTTTCCATAACCAAGTGTCTGTTTAGTACCGTGAAGAAGAAGGTACCAGCTTCAGCCGCCGGCCCAAGCAAGAAGTGAAGGTCTCGCTCCAAATTGACGCAAAGGGGGAGATTGTTGGGCTGTAAATAGTTTTATTTATGTTGCGTCTTTTGGGCTCGTAGATTAGCCTTGTATTCTCCGGTTTGGGCCTGTCCAACCGAGAGCCTTTTATGTATAGTATTTAAGTTAATGCTTGCATGCATATTAGGTTAAGATTCTAGAGATTATCGATATAGCGATTTATCAAGAGAACAATATTTTCCAGTAATCGTTCTTGTAATCTTCCAATCCTTTACAGTTGATGTTCTTAATCGAGCTCTTCTAAGGATTTTATTTAATCATTCGACACGTTTGATTCAAGCTGTTTGTTTTTATTTTTGCGTTCTGCCTTGTTATTAATATTGTGTTCTTGCTGTTTCATATTCATATACTTGTTCAAGATCTAATCGATCTTCATAGATTAAAAGTTAGTTTTAATCCTATCATATTGCAGCAAGCGAGGCAACAAAGGAGGCAATATGGCTGAAGAACTTCATTGGAGACCTTGGAGTTATACCAGCTATAAAGGAGCCTATGGAAATTTTCTGTGATAGTGAAAGTGTAGTTGCCTTAGAAAAAGAACCAAGGGATCATGGGAGATCCTGAAACATCGACATAAAATACCCTTTCATCAAATATCGAATAGAAGAAGGACTCCTCGTGGAAAATAGGGTATCATCAGATGAGAACCCAACAGATCCCCCCACGAAGGGACTCGGTAGGGTTAAGCATCTCCAGCATGCGAGGTGCATAGGGCTGAAGGATGATATTAGTTTTAGTAGTTAGATAGCTTTGAAATTTGTAAAGTGTAAAAGTTGTGTTTATTTATGAGTAAAGTGTTGCTATCTTTTGGCAGTTGTTTACTATATTTCTTTTTGCATGTTTTGATTTCCAGAATAACTATGTTATGGTATATCATATTATTCGAATTCTCCACTATCAGTCATATGTTGGATGTAGGTATGAATCAAGACTGTCATGAGTTGGTTGTAGAGGTCTAAGTTGTTGGACATGGCTACAACACTCATGAGTGCTCATAAGTTCTGAGTATTAGATTCAACCCATGCTCACTGGTATCACTTCATGGAATTTATGTCGAGTGATCGTGATACGGTAATATCATCTAAGTCTTCAAACCTAGAGATATGACTTGTTGCCTATGAGTTGGTTATACATTGATTCTACAAAAAACGCATTGGTAACTCGATGTTATAAAACGTGCTTTTGTGTGTGATTCAACAAGTAGTAGAATAAGCATATGAGTCGAAGTTTATATGTTCCTTCTTGGATTAGAAGTGATATTTGGGCCCCTCAATGATTTTGTTTGGACCTATGTATCGGGCCCGGTCAGAACTAAATTGATGTGTTCGATTAAGTTCTTTGTCAAACAAATCGGAAATCGACAAACAAACTGTTGGACAATAAGTAAGACATTGTTCCATATATTTGTCCGGCTGATATCTAGCATAGAGGATTATATGATCACTTATCCTAAATGGCGTATCATCATCATCTCAGTTCTGAGAGACCTTAAAAGAGCTACGATTGCTTATCGGTTCCTGAAGTCTTACTTGCAGTTATAGTTATTAGACTTATCCAAGTGGGAGACTGTTGGATAAGGTGTCTATATCCATAACTATTTCTGGTATGTACTTGACTCGGTTTGGCATGGTCCATTTGGGTTGCATGGCATCATGCATTTGGATAGACTAAAATGAGAGAAATAACACTTATGGTTTATTAATATATTAATAATATTATTTAATTAGTATTGATCAAGAATTAATTTGGAATTAATTAAGTGACCAAAAAAAGACTAATTAAATATATGGATTGATTATGTAAATCATTCATATTTGTATAGTGGGCTAATGCTCCATGGATTATCAAGTTGGGCTAAAACCCATAGGATGCTCTATGGATGCTCCATGGTGGTTATAGAACCCATGGGTCATGGAAATGAAAGGTCATGAAAATTAGGGTTTACATGGTGTAACCCTAATTGTAAGACACTATATAAGGACCCTTATGTCCACCAAAATCGACACTTAAGAAAGAAAGGAGAGGGCTAGCCGATTTCAAGTAGTGTGACATTTCTCTCAAGTTTATTCCAAGTGTATTTGATGTTGTGTGAGACATTTGAGGCATCACACTTGGGGTGCTAGGCTCTCAAGGTTTTCAAGGAATCCAAAGTACTATAAGGTATGCTCTCTAGCTTACTTTTATGTTTAAAAGTTTTCCATGTATGCTAGATAGGCTTATGAGCCTTGGAAATCAATTTTGCATGTATCTTAGTCAAACATAGATCCAAGGTTTCTAGGGTCGCATGAACACCTTAGGAGTGTTAGAATGCTCAAAACCCTTCAATAATCTCTTTGCTGAATTACACTAAATGTTTCTTTGAGCTAACAACATTTTGACATCACTGCTTAATGAATCCCTATCACACATAATATTTCTTATTTGCAATTCCAGATACTTTACCCTTCTTATTTCCGAATCTAACAATTTTTGGGTCTCTTGTAATTGGATGTTTAGTTTCTTAGCTTCATTACTAGTAGACACCACAATTGTATCAAAGTAAGCAACAATATCATCAAATGCAACTATTTTAGAATCATAAGCTTGTAAAGGAATGTTAAAAGATTGAAGAATAGAACATACCTTAGATGTCATTGGTGATTTGTCTCCTGATTTGGTCATGAAACAACGACCAATCACAATTTCATCCTCTTGCTCTTCAAATTTCGCAAACATTGATCCATGCGTTGGATTACGCATCCCTTCGTCATCAGACCCAGAAGACCAGATTTGATACGCCCCATCATTATCACCTTTGCCTTTAGCTACCGAAGACATCTCGTCAATGCCCGAATCTCCCTACAATTTCTTCTCGCTTTTGGCTTCAGTTGCCTTCAATTCACTCTTCTCAAATTTATTCTTCTCCTAATCCATAAACTTATTAACGAAACTTCCTTTTAACATCACTCTTATTCACCTTGGGATTGAAAGGTTTCTTAAAAAACTTTTTCACTCGGTTGTTCGAGTAAAAAGCAATAGCTTCATCATTGGAATTCATTAGAAATCCTTCTTCATAAGAATCATCTTTCTCATCTGCTTCTTTCTCAGACACTTTCGAAACAAGAGCTAAAGGACCTCCCAAACTCAGTTTCGAGTCTTCAACCATCTCAATTACTTCATTTTCGTGAGTTTTTAACTGATTATATACATCATTCAGAGATGAAGTAACAAAGCTTTGTTGATTCTTTACCATCATGCTAACTCTTCTCCACTCATTACGAAGTCCCATCACAAAAGTGAGATTGAACTCCATAGACGACCTGATGATTGCATAACGATTGCATCTATAGATCAGCTCATTAAGACAATGATAGTAAACTTCAATCGTTTCATTTTCCTTTTGTCTGAACTCTTTCAGCTCCACAAGACACTTCTTAACTGAATTTATCTTTGTTTTTTCGCTTCCCTGATAGTTTTTCTTAAGAGTGTTCCAGATTTCCTTTGTAGTTTTACATCAACGGATTAAATTGTAAACAACAACTGGCAATGCACCTCGCAATTCTCTCAAATAACGCTTTTCGTTGTTCTTGAGCCTGGTGGATTGATCAGAAACTGCAGTTGTTGATCCAGATGATCCAATAGTTTGAACATTCGGTGGAGGTTGAGCAATGCCTGTGATACAACTCCATAGTTCCTCATCCAATTTGTTCAAGTAATCCTCCATTCAATCAACCCACTGATCATAGTATTCTGGAATCAACATATGAATTTTCATAGAAAATCCTAACAGAGGAGAACATGAAGTCATCGTGTTCATGTTGAAATTCGCCATAAACGTACGAATGAGATTTTTCAGAAAAACTTGAAGAAATTAGATGTTGAATGAATGAATTGATTAGAAACTCAAAACCGATTAATCGATTACACAAATTAAACAAAGAATCAAAATCCAAACTGTATATCAGTGACGATTTTCAGAATCTAACAATGCAGAAACTTTTGAGACAACTCACAACTCAAAAACTAGAGATTCAATTGAAAATCAGATCTTTGCAGTATTGATTCTTGCTCTGATACCAATTGTAGAAGTGTTTAATTGAGTATGAGAATCAAATAAGAATCAAACAATGTAGAGATTAAACACAAGAAGTAAATAAGATCTGGGTTTTAGCTCATATTACTTCCAATGAACACGAGTACATGAAAGATAGAAAAACAGGGAAAACCTCTATCTTCTTCTCTATGTTCAGCTCCTATTTATAGGAGACTGAAAGTACAAAAAATACTAATGCAAGACCTTCAGCTTCGTTAAATAGATGCCTTAGTAAATACATAAGAAAACATATGAAGCAAACAATTAGACAGACTTCGACATATTACAAGACATTTCAACTCTCCAAATTATCCATTTAAAAAACATGTGAGTTCTATTTCACAAATGGTTAGGTGATATTTATCCCATAAGTTAATACAAAAACACATTGACTATTATTATAAAGACATGGAGTTTATATAAAGTTTAAACATCTTTTAGACCATTTAAAATATTTTAAAATTGGTTATTTATAAGTTTTCCAAAAAACTATATTGAACAAAAAAATGAGTTTTAACCAGTAAACCTGTAATCTGTAAAAGGTTTTTTTTATTTTTTTTTTTTATTATTTTTTTTATTATAAGTATCCATTTATAAACATCTTATGTTATCTTTTAAATATTTTTTACTCAAACTCCAAGTGATATTATCTTATGAAAATAATGTTATTTTCCATGTAAAAACCATTTTCTTACATAAAACATAACATACATTTAACATAAAATAAACATCACAAGCATGCATTATAATGTGTATAAACCAAGCCATGTCTAGTAATAATTTTTGTGTGCCACTACAAGAATTATTAAGTCTTTCCTAAAGGACTTAAGGGACACTTCAAAAGGTATTTTCTTCATCTTGTTACATTTAAAAAGAATACAACTAGTCTAACTAATTAATTACAACAAATAAACAAATGAAAAATTACCTATTTATCTATTACATCATATGAATAAATAAATATCACCTAAATACAATACAAATGTCTAAATCGACATATCAAATATTATAACAAACAAATCCCTTTTTATTCTAAGGCAACTTTTATATAACCAAAATGCATGGAAATTCGTTATGTATAAAAATAAACAGTTTTAAACAAGAAGTTGCCAAAGAAGACAACTATGGATTTTTTTAACACGTGGAAATTCATGTTTTTTTTTCCAAAAACCATAGATTAGCAAACATAAAAAAAATCATTATAACCTAAAAAAGATTGCTGTGATACCACAAATGTGTTTTGATTCGAAATAAAATTTTGTTTTTATAAAAACCGGCAACAGAAAACTTTAAAAATAACAAGTTTATTTTCAGTTCATAACAAAAGCGAACCATAATGGATCCATTCATAGAGGTTAGAATGAAATAAAACCAACCGCAGGATGTTTTAGAGATAACATTTGAAGACTTTGAAGGAACTTGGTTTTGAGGTGTTGATGAAGATAACAAAAGACCAAGTGTACGATCTTCTCTACAAGTATCCACCATCAAGAGTAAGACACTTGGAATGCTAGTTCCTTGTATTATTGAGTGTCTAAAGCCTTTAAGTGCTTAAATCAATTAAGCACTAAAAGGAACAACTCAAGAGGTCTTCTAAACACCAAACTAACTTCAAAAGAGAGAGAGAGAGAGAGAGAGAGAGAGAGAGAGAGAGAGAGAGATGGGAAGAAGAGAAGAAGAACCCATGGTTCTAGAGAGAAAAGTGAAGAAGAAAAAGAGCTTTACTCTTGAAAAAATGCAAGCGTCATGCATCTTTTATATAGCCTATAAAATGTTAGGTCTAACTATTAAAATAATCTAAAGTAATGGTAGCCTTTAGAAGCATGAGAGACAAAAGGTGGAAGGTTGAAAAAGAAACCTCCCACACCATCATTATGCATTCTAAAAAGTAAGATTCTTTATTTTTTATAAACTAAAAGTTTATAAAATACAAACTTTGTGTTTAGGTAAAAGACAAAAGAATCCAACTAGTCCAAAATCTTGATCATGACTTATTAATTCATATCATAAGAAATAATAACTACTCTCTTATAACTATTATTTTGAAAAATACAATAATTATTCCCTAATTAAAATACAAGAATCAATATTATTTATTAATAATCATATTAATAATAAATATACAAAATGTGCCAACTTGATAAAGGTGTGACCCTATAGGATCGTATATTATTAGTAAATCACTCCATAACGATTATTGGGCATATAGATCCAACAAGTACTGTGTCTATTTGTTAGCCTCAAGCTTCAAAATATTCCAACATAAAATATGTTGGAAAGTGTGCACCGACTAGTTGGCTCGCAAAACAGGAGGCTTAAAACAATAATGATTTTCTTCTAATTTGTACACAATGTAATATACATGTGTTGTTTTAGGTGACCAATAATGGTTCAAATAAAGATTTTGATACAATATGAAAGATGGTGCAAAATATTTTAGAATACATTTACTAAAATGATAAATAGGACATCTGAGAAGTGAAAATAGGAGATATATGTCCATCTAAGTTCATCCACAACTCTCTAAGATGACAAGAAAAAGACAAAACTTCAAAAATGGTCCCTGTGGTTTCAAAACTTTTAACATTTGGTCCTTCCGGCTAACCCCGTGAGCATTTCACTGTTAAGTAAGGGCATTTTTGTCATTTCACTACCCAGGGACCATTTATGAGGTTTTCTATTACTTTTTTTAAAATAAATAAATAAGTAAATAAAATTTAATATGCCAGGTTCCCACCACCCCCTCTCCTCTCTCTCTCTCTCTCTCTCTCTCTCTCTCTCTCTCTCCGATTCACCGTTGGAAGAAACAACCACCAGAGATTTATCTTTTTTGACTCAAGAACACGTAACACTGCAGGGAAGAACAACGAACTAAAGAGCTCCATCTTTCCAACTTCATCAATCACAAACAAATCTGTATCTTCTTTGACCTGAAAATGAAATCGAAAGTCAACTTCTTACTGAGAAATTGGAGATGAAGCTAAACGAACCTGTAACTCAGGAAAAGCTAATAATTCGAATGATGCTACATCGACTCTGTATCTTCCCATAGTAGACCATCTATTGGACTCTACACTGCCATGGAAAACTTAATTAAAACCTAATTTGACGTTGAATGATGAAAAGATATGAAGAAATGGTTACCTGGAATTGTTAATAGAAGCAAGCGGAGTAGTGCGACCATCTAACATAACCACCTCAAAGCCTACCCTCTCGCCTTCTTATCTGATCTGACCTGTTTTATATCCCAAATTTCATGAGTAAACGAAGGCGAAAATCAAAACATATTTGAGCGATGGAAGAGTATGGAATGATAGGGCATTACGAGGGAAAAACCCTTGTATTTTCAAATTAGGGTATGAAGTTCTGAGATTCTCCAAAACCCTAGCGACCAGAGTGGTTTTACCCATGCCCTGTGGAGTCGAAGGTATACAAAGGCGATTCAAAAAAAATTCAGATTCAATTTGATTCATGAAGATATGGAATCAAATGATGAATGAGACATGGAATCTATACAACTTGCAGGCCAGTGACGATAAAGAATTTACCACCCCCGGCAACAACGTACTAAGCCCCTTTCAGCCTCTTATCCTCCATAACCTCCGACCAGTCATCCCTATTGTTAATGTATCTTTTCAATATACCTCTTGATTCATCCACCACGTATTTCGTCTCTTCATCCATCGATGTCGCCGGCCCTTTCCAACCACCTAACATCCCTTCCGCCATCGTCACCCACTCATCAGAATCCACATCATAAACAAACCCTTGTTTTGCACAATCACCTTTCACGTTTACCATACAAAGTTTTCCTCTCCAAACCACATCATAAACAAACCCTTGGAATCTCTTAAAGATCGCATCTCTTACCAAACCACATCGGGATCTATTCGTTTTCTATGAGAAGATTCAATCTTTCGTAGCACCCATTTCTCCACCAACCGAGCAACCGTCTATGTGTAGTGAGAACCAATTCCACTAGCCAAAATTTAACAGCGTGAAGAGATCTTAGATCATTAGAAAGTCAAAGTGATTGAAAAAGTAATAGAAAACCTCATAAATGGTCCCTAAGTAGTGAAATGACAAAAATGCCCCTTACTTAACAGTGAAATGCTAACGGAGTGAGCCAGAAGGACCAAATGTTAAAAGTTTTGAAACCATAGGGATCATCTGTGAGGTTTTTTGAACTTAGGGATTAAACTTGATATTTTCGAAAACCACAGGGACCATTTTTGAAGTTTTGTCCAAGAAAAATAATAAAACATAAAGTTTACTAAAAAAATCTGTTTGGGGACAATAAAGTCACATCCCTACGATTTACCTTTAATGGCATAATATCAGTTAGAAGTAGGCAATTTCCCATCTTCTAAATTAGATTAAAACATGGAGTTAATATTTAACACAAAATAAAATATGTTTATCACAAATTCCTTAAACCAGAAAAGGAAGAAATAATGATGCAATTTACCAAGAAAATGGAAAGAATAAGGTAAGTGATAACTAGGGTTATTACTCGTCTATTTAGAATAGGTAACCATAACCATTACTTTGCAATTCATTTTATTTTTTACAAGAAATGAACTATTAATGGCAATTGTCCCCCCTTAATCCAAAATTAATAAGAATACACTAATTTCTAGAACATAAACGAATTCACTTAAGATTGAACAAGAAACAATATGCGTTCTCATAGAAAAAGATAAGAAAAATAGATGAGTTACGTTATTATAAAAAAAACTCGTGTATAGGAACAATGTAATGATCAATGTTTAGGTAATCTCTCTTATCCCCTGGAATGAAATTTGTTTGCAAAAGGGTCCCTATGTATGCTGGGCGTACATAGTTGTACGCTTAGCATACCGGGGGAAAGTTGGTTGCGGGTATGCACTACGTACGTGGGGTGTATGTGGATTAGGACTAAAACAGTAATCTAGTCCATCTTGAGGAACTTCTGGAGGTAAAAAGTCTAGACCTGGCCATCTCTTTTGTTAGTTGAGTTAGGGTTTGTTATGAAGTCCATTTTTTGTTCATGGTCCCCCTCTTGTGGGTTTGATCAAATCCAGAGGCTAGAAATGGTGGATCCATGCTCCTTGGGTATGTTTGATGCATAAAAATGCCATCTTGAAGGTTGTATTGGGACCATGCACGAGTTTAAGGTCTGAAAAGTGGTCTTAATGGGAAAAAGGAAATATTGGGGTCCTAAGTGGCATGAAAGGGCATTAAGTTTCCAACTTTCTGCCCTAGGACATCATAATAGACTCAGATCTGGATTTAGATGTTGAGATCTCATGTATTCATCACTTAATGGACTTTTATGCATGGGTTGTTTGTACTTCGGGAGTAAGGTTATGTGTGCTGAGCGTACGGTTAGAGAACACAGTATGTTTATTGGGCCCTATTCATACTAAGGCCTGGAACCATTTAGTGTTGGTGGAGTTTTGTTCTAGTTTGGGCTATAGTTGGAACGATTGGGCCTTTTTGACCTTGTGGCACATTATGGTTATGGATTTTGATGTTAGACCCATTAAGGAAGGAAAGACCTTTGGGTCACCTGGGAGGGACTTGGACTTAGGATTTTGCTCTCTTGTTTAAACTGTGTCATAATCCTAACTAGGGTATTTGTAAATTTTTTCAGTGTAAGATTTTAGACTGGTAGTTGAGCAATGATTGTTTTTAGCAGACGGAGGTAAGTCTTCTCACTATATCAATGGGTTGAAGGCACCGATGCCGACCCATTACCTGATATGAGATTTCAATATTCGAATATTCAATGGTTTTGTTATCTAGTTTGTATTGACTTATGTGAAGACCATAGGGGAACCAATGACAATTGATAAAACCATGAGAGGGAGCTATGTCCCTTGGACGTAAGACTATGGGGGTAGTCCATGGCATCCTTGTTGAAGACCATGAAGGGAGTCCATGGCAAATTTATATGTATATGTGCATGACATTATGTGGTTATGTGTTTTCTGTATTTTGGGAAGCTCTTTAAGCATGTGCTTACAGTTTTGTTGGGTGTTTCAGGTACTTTTGGTTCTAAGGGCAAGGGCTCGGCTTGATGGTGCAGCTGGCACTCTCCAGTATTTCCATACTTATTGTTTTGATACCCTGATCTTTTGGACAATGTGTTTATTTAATGGAATTTTGGAAAAACAAATGTGGTTGAGATTTCTAATTATTAAATGAAATTTTTTTTTTTAAAGTTTTTGGGCTGTTACAAAGAAACCCAAAAATGAATTGTAATACAACATGAAAAATAGAGATTTGAGGAAGAACAACTACCTGAAAAAAAACACATCAACAATCCAAAGATCTAAATGCTAGAAAATACAGTTTTCTGTCCAATTGTAACTATATTTCATTTTCGTTCTTTCCTTCCATCGAACTTTGTAGGCGTACTTCATTTTTATCTGTATCCACTCATGTCTAACATAATTCAATTTGGTCTTTGGTTTCTCATAGTTCTTTGTCTTATTTGTCCTCATAGCTGACTTACTAAAGATGGTGAGGATTTTACCCTATGTCATTAGTATTAGAGGAAGAAACAGAGGCGTATGGTGTTGATGACTCCATATACAAAAAGGTAGTGAGTGTGGATGGAGAAAAGGTAGATGAACGATGGTAAGCACAACATACCTTTGTGTTATGAAAAGAGAAGAATCGAACCTTCTTTTACGTGAATCGGACGTATGGCTTGTAAGGAGAAGGGATTTTTGATGGGTGGAAACAAGGGATAAGAGAACACAACACATGGTTTTTAACTTTTGGGATTTTGTTTCCACCCTTTGTTATTAACTTTTGGTAAGCACAACATACCTTATATGACACACTTTTTTTGATAAGCGCCTTCCATGTTTTTTTTGTGACATAAATTTTAGGGCATGCAAAAATATGCATGCTAAATGCATCAAATTTCTAGAGAGTTGAATTTTTTTATGGCACACACATTTTCATATCAAAAATTAGCGCATGAGATAAGTAGCGTGTAATTAAAGGTAAGTTTTCTAGTAGTGCTCCTTAGAGTTATATATTAATACTTTAGTATAACTAGGAGTGTGGATAATTACCTAATCTAGGATATTAGTATTATATTAAAATTTGGGTTTCCAGGGTTTCGTAACTCCCCTAGATACGAAGCCTTAGTCCTTAAAATTTCGGCCACACCTTTCTAAAAAAAACCGGAAATTCCATCCTCCCTCCTCTCTTCTCTCAATTCTTTTATTGTTAGGGCTTGGGTACAAACCACTTGAGGCACAAGATCTATGGTGCTTGCTTTCTGAAGCATGTTCAAGTTGGAATTGTTTGATTATTTACTAAACGAGTGAAGAGCTATATAAACCCTCAAACCCTTTATGAATTTCAATTATAATAGGGTATTCCTAGGGTTCTTCATGTTCAATTTTTTGTTGCAATTAATAGAGAAAAATTACATCCAATAGGTGCCATGTCAGCTTACGGTTAAGTTTTTTCTACCACATTTTTTTTTTGTAATTTATAAAAAACTATCAGTGGTATCAGAGCCACAGTTTTTAGTTGATCTTATACAAAGTTGAATAGATCAAAATTAGTCTTTAGAAATTAAACACTAAAGGAGGAATTTCCGAAATTTTCTAGGGTTCTTGGAACCCTAGCCTTGACCCTTAGATTTTGAAATTTGCTAGGGTTTGATACGGTTTATGCACTTTTCCTAATTATTATTTTAAAAGCCATAAAATTTGAATAATTAAAAACTAATAAACCCAAGCCTTATTTTCGAATATTAGGGGGCTTTAGATTAGGATTAAGTTTGAGCTATTTTATTAATTGGTTTAATGTAAATAATTACGTAATCCACAAATGAATTAGTTAATTTAATTAATTGTTTAATTATAAGATAAAGATAAATCGTAACTGGTTGAATATTAATTAATTAAAAGATTGTATTTAAATAATTAATATTTAAACCTAATATTTTGAAATGTTTTAAAATATAACATATATATTATTTGAAGTTAATTATTATTTGTATAAGACAAGTCATGAAATCACTAGTACGCCTTATTCATGAAACCATGCTACAAAGAGGGTATAAGGAAGTGGCTTATAAAATGGTTGTTCAATAGGTGTTTATTCTCACCTACGGCTCTCTTGTGTGGTGGAAGATCATTAGTCGAATATATTTGATAGGGCACAATCTCAATAAAACTATAATGATATAAAAGCATTAGAACCTTCTTTATATATTTTAGTCGAGTTACTTCAGTAAAAATGTGAAAATGTAGGCTAATGCATGAAAACACACATCTTACTTTAGCATGTCGTTAGTGGAGCGTGTGTTGTTGACCGACACACTGATAGGGCCTTTAAAGGGACATGATAGACACACATCTCTAAAATTATCCTTGTTAATGGACCGTGTGTGGTTATAGAACATAATCTAAGATTAAACATACCATTGATAAGACTTAATGAATCTCAAAGATTTAGGAGTCTCATATTTTTAAATTAGAGAATTGTTTGTTACCTACCATTATAAAATTTTGGATGTATCATTTTGAAAGATAAATGTGAAATCACCTATTTCGAACGAAATGCTTTGATTTCTGATAATGAACATCTTAATGCTAAGATAGATGCTTTGCATAATTCTGTAGACATTCTTGAAGAGGACATTCAGATGATTCATAATTTTGTCATCCATGGTCTAAAGCACCTGGTCTCGGAAGCGAGTTTCTGAAACCAGTTGCTAGTCTCCTGAAGGAATTACAAAATTTGACATTCAAGGGAGAGGTTCTGAACATTAAACATTCGGACACCCCTGTTTCTCCATTGTCACCACTTCTAGAGACTACAGACTAGTTTGAGTCCTTAATTCTTGAGTTCAAACCAATTATTGTCAAAAGTCCTTATTCCACACCACTATCGCCTCTGACAAACCTGGACCTGAATCGGACCACAAAATTTCATTATAGTCTTCCAAATTACGTAGATTATGTTTCTAAGACTAATTACACAAAACATTGTGTAGTTGAAGAAATTCCTTCCCTGACAACCGAAACTGATACCTCTGAGTTTGTATAGGCATCCTTAGATGATAATGTTGAAAAATCAATTTGTGTCTCCTCTGATTCTTGCGAATCGGATTCCTTAGTTCTCTAAAAAACTAAGTAGGTTCCCATTACTCCTAAGTTTAGTAATCCATCCGCAAGAAAAACCTGAATATCCTTGCCTCTCACTAAGAGAAAACCAATGCTAAATAGGAATGATATTGTAGATCCCGAAGTAGAAGCTCGAAATGCACATAAGATGGAAGTTAAGACTAGACTGAATTCCAGGTTCATTGAAAACTCCAAACCAAGTGTATCTCGGAATTCTCATGCATCAGATCATAGTCAAAACTCCTTTGCTCCCACTAAGATACTCAAAAGATCTTCCAACTTTCCTAGATGTAAAGAACCCAAGAAAGTTGATGATTCTACTCGGCCTAAATCTCGTGTGAATGTTAACACAATCCAAAAAACCTTTCCTCAGACTGTTTCATCTGTTTTTATTGCAAAATCTAATGGTCCAATTTTAAAACCAAATCTTTCGAAAACAAATGTGTCATCAAGAAAATCCATAAATGCAGCGAAAACATCATTTTCAAAATCTTAAAAGATAAATCTAGTGTGGAATTTTAAAACTCCCATTGATGAAAAACCAATTCCAGAGGTGAAAAATGTTACCAACACTCCGGAATTCAAAGGTCCGAAGAAGAGTGTTCAGAACCCTCAAGTCATTTAATATGACTACTAGATACATGAAAAGACATTTAGCTTCTGTCTGTTTTCAAAAAATTCAAAGAATATCACCCAAAAAAACAAAGTTATTCGAAAGTTACCATCAAAGTCCAAATCCCATGCCTATGTATCAAAGTCTAATTCGGAGCCTAGAAACTCCACTACTCTCTAATTTTGCAGACACTTTGTGCTTCGGAGAAAGATACAATATGGTATACTGATAGTGCTTGCTTCATGCACATGACGGGGAAGAATCATTTTCTGTGAGACTTAAAGCTTTCTCCAAATGCTAATTACGTGACATATGGAAACAACTCCAACTCTCAAATTCATGGTTATGAAATTCTCACCAATGGAAACTTCTCTATCCTAAATGTGGCTTATGTAGCTGATCTGAAACATAATTTGATATGTGTTGCTTAGCTCGCTGATTCAAATTGACGTGTGGAATTTTGCAAAAAGTACAGGTATGTATTGACCGAAGACCGAAAAGATTGCTTAATCATGTCGCTTGGCAACAAGAATATGTACCCACTTGACATCAACATGATTATTGGAAAACCGCAACTGTGCCTTCTTACCAAAGCCGTTCGTGACGTCAGCTGGTTATGGCACCAAAGGCTCGCTCATCTAAACTTCCCATACATGAATGATCTCGTATCAGGAGAAATGGTGAGAGCTTTACCTCTTCTCAATTTTGAAAATGATCATTTGTGTGCTACTTGTGAGTATGGTAAGCAATCGAAGAAGGGTCATCCTGTTATCATCAAAAATTCATTTCGTAACCATTGGAGCTTCTACATATTGATCTTTGTGGACCATCCACGGTAGAAAGTCTTCATCATAAGAAATACGTTCTTGTCATTGTTGATGATTTTACACGATTCACTTGGGTCTTCTTCTTAAGGCTGAAATCCGAAATGGCTTCAGAACTCATTAATTTTATCAAAGGAATAGAAGTTCTTATCAAGCTCCCAGTCAGGAGAATCCGGAGTGATAATGGATCGGAATTCACTAATTCCACCATTCAAAATTTTCTCACAGAAAAAGGAATCGACCACAACCTCTCAACTCCTTATACCCCACAACAAAACGATGTAGTCGAAATACATTATAGAATTCTCGTTGAAGCTGCTCGATCCATGCTAAACATCACAAATCTAGCACTGTACCTTTGGGCTGAAGTTATGTCTACTGCCTGCTTCACTCAAAATCAAAGTATCATCAATCAACGCCTCAACATGACACCGTACGAAGAAATAAATGGTCGGAAGCCAACAATATCGTTTTTTCATGTTTTCGGATGCATGCGCTTCATCAAGAACAACCGTGATCAACTTACCAAGTTCCAACCTAAAGCTGATGAAGCCATCTTCCTTGGGTACTCCTCAAAATCGAAATCTTACAGAGTTCTTAACAGGAGCACTCGTGTTCTGGAAGAAAGCTTTAATGTTACTTTCGATGACAACTTCGTTCGGAATTCTGGCCCAGCTCACATTACGAATCACATTATGGAGTCCGATGCTCCTCCACCGGGATGTCCGAACCCCCAAACAATTCTTGAATTTGATTTTGAAGCTCTCTTTTATCCATCCGAAACTACTTTTGATTTGAAATCTCGATCATGACCAACTCTCATTCCAATCTCTACCTCGGAAGCTCCTGTCTCACGTAACGTCTCCGGTCCAATTCCAAGCCACCCTCCATTTGATGCCGAACCATTTCAACCTTCTCAGGTTGAGGGGGAGAATGCTCATCCCTCTCTTGAATCAAATGTGGATGGTTTCCAAGATCCCTCTCTTGAACCAAATGTGGATGGTTTCCAAGATGCAACTGCTGATTTCAATGATTCCAATCCTCTCAATAATGATGAAAATGAAAACTTTTTAGAGTTCCTTTCTTATGATGATGACAATCTCTCTGGTTCAGATGTTTAGGGGGATTATCATCCTCACATTCAAACCATCTAGGGGGGAGCAAATCAATTCCACTGTTGATATAGGATTGATGGCTGCACAAGAACTACCATGATTACATGTTTAGACCAAGGATCATCCTCCGAACCAAGTAATTGGAAACCTGATTGTTGGTGTATAGACTCGTTCTGCTACATGTATCCAAAATGAATGACATTTTTCAGCATTTATATCCTTGGTTGAACCCAAATCCATCAAGGGAGCATTGGAGCATGTTGACTGGATTACAACCATGCAAGAAGAACTGGCAGAATTTGACCGAAATGAAGTTTGGACCCTCGTGCCTCTTCCTCAAAATCATCCCATTGTCGGTACTAGATGGGTATTTCACAACAAGCTAGATGACGTAGGACTTATTATTTGAAATAAAGTAAGGTTGGTGGCAAAAGGATTTACTCATATCGAAGGGCTTGACTACAATGAGACCTTTGCTCCTGTTGCACATCTTGTAGCCATCAGAATATTTCTTGCTTATGCTGCTCATAAAGGCTTCATAGTTTGCCAAATGGATGCTAAGATTGCCTTCCTTAACAGTGAATATGAAACTGATGTATATCTTCAACAGCCCCCCGGTTTTGTTAATATCTCTTTTCCAAAACACCGTTACAAACTCCGGAAGGTTGTATACAGACTCAAGCTAGCTCCTCGGGCATGGTACGAGACCCTAACTGATTTTCTCAAGCGCTCCGGTTTTCAAAGAGGAATTATAGATCCCACTCTATTTCGAAGATTAAATGGAAAGCATCTCATGCTGGTACAAATATATGTGGACAACATCATTTTTGGATCTACGGATTCATCTATAGTTGATGACTTTACTAAACTAATAATCAATCGATTCCAAATGAGCATGAATTTGGGAGTTAAGCTTCTTCCTTAGTTTTCAATTAAAACAGACTACCAGAGGAATCTTCATTCACCAAGAGAAGTACATTTAGGAACTCCTCAAGAAATACTCAATGTACACCTGTGCCTCAGCCAAGGTACCAATGGGCTTTGGACACAAGATCTTTGCCGACCCTTCAGGTGTTTCAGTTGACGAAAAGAAATATCACGGAATGATTGTATCGCTACTCTATCTCACAGCAAGTCGCCTGGATATCATGTTCTCAACATGTTTATGTGCCAGATTTCAAGTTAACCCAAAGATGTCTCATCTCTTGGTTGGGAAACAAATCTTCCAGTACCTTAAATGCATAAAGAGTCTTGGAATCTGGTAGCCAGCAAATGAAAGCTTCCTTCTTCAAGCATATTCAGATTTGAACTACGGTGGTCTTCAACATGATAGAAAAAGCACTTCAGGTGGCTGTCAATTCTTAGGTGGTCATTTGGTCAGTTGGTCATCCAAGAAACAGAACTTCATTGCACTCTCTACAGCCGAAGCCGAATACATTGCTGTTGCCAGTTGTACATCTCAAGTTTTGTGGATGAAATTTGAATTCTTGGACTATGGTTACCGTTTTCAACGTATTCCTATCTATTGTGATTCTCAAAGTGCCATTGTGATTTCCCATAATCCAATTCAGCACTCAATGACTAAGCACATCAATATAAGGTGCCATTTCGTAAAAGATTATGTAATTAATGGTAACATTGAACTCATTTTTGTTCCATCTGACGATGAGATTGCTGATGTCTTTACCAATGCATTAGATGAAACCAAATTCAATGGCTTTCTGAACAAGATAGGTATGATGATACTAGATCCTTAGTTCTTTCAAGAGACTTGTTCTCTTTGATAGACGTATTTGAAAGAAATCTAGTCCTGATATCAAAATATTTTCATCTCGGAACTACTTTGTCTCGGAATACATAAGATCATTTTACTTGTCTTTATTTCTGACCATCATTTGAGTTTTAAGATGTACAGTTCATCCTATTTGATTGAGTCCACATTGTCATCTCGGAATATACTTCATAATGGCATCCTAAAATTCCACTCTAGAAAGGTATTACGCTCTACACTCTGGAATTTCAAAATCAACTCTGGAATTTTAAAATCGACTCCGGAATTTCAGTCTCACTCAAGAAGTTTCCTATAATCTCACTCCGGAATGCTTTCTAAGCCATGTTCTGAAAACTTTTTCAAATTCATTTCGGAATTTCTTGAAAATTATTGTTCCAGAATTTCTTCTCCGGAATCTCCAACCTTTTTCAATCAAATTGAATTTTTGTTCTAGAATCACCAACATTTTCCGGAAGCACACTAAATTTTTCACTCCAGAATTGAGACTCTCTCCGGATTGTTTCTCATTCTGGACCGCTTTTCAAAACAAATATGTTTTTGAATACAAATCTTTACCCTCCGTATCACACTCCGTCTGGAACAACTCATCCGTAAGTCCAAAGGATAATAAGGTGAAATGTTTTTCTCTCAACGATTACTTTCTAGGAAGATAATTGCTTGATCATCCTCGATTCGCGTGACTCGATTGCACAACCCCATTAGAGTAGCCATTAAATTGCCGGTTGGGTTTTCCATTTTTAGAAACAAATAACCTCACCTTTCACCTCCCATGTCAACTCAGCCCCCTTAAACCTCTTTACCATTTAATGCGACCCATTTTCTGTTCCGATCCTCATCATTACATCCACCAACCCAACCCACTAACCTTAACTATAAATACCAATCTAAACCCCCTTTTACCTCTTTACGCGCCAAATACTTTCAAAACCCTTGATTTCTCTCTAAATTTCTTCATGTTCTTCAAGCTTTCATCTCCTGTAACAATGGCGTCTCCACAAAAATCCACTCAAACTGCCTCAACCATCAAGAAATCCATTGCAAGAAAAAAAATCAACCAAGGGTTCCAAGGGTTCATAATCATCTGTTGATCAAGAACCATTTCTATGAGACACCACTTAACTGTTTTCCGTAAATCCCGTGGATTACGATGAATCCATTAGGGTAATGATCAAGCTTATCGCAAATCACCCCCTCTCCATTCCCCTCACTAAAATCCCTGAACCTCCACTTCCACTTCATCATCTTCATCGTGCTTTTACTAGTATGAAACTCAAAGATGGTGCTCTTGAGACTACAATCATTGGTGACAAAACTGTTCCCATCTACAAATCGACCTTTCTCAAGGCAATCTGTTTGAAAGCCAACCCAAGGGGTTTCGAGGTCCAAGAACCAACGACTGAAGAGTTTTAGACGTTTTTGACCTATATCAGTTACACTCAAGACTACAGGGCTAAAGATTTCAAGAAGTCTTCCGTCTCCGGACTCTGGATCGTGCTAATGCACTTCATTATCATAGGGATGTCCAGAAAGCATGGAGGCACAAATATGCTCAGCAAGGACTGGTTCAACATTGTCTACAACATCTACTCCGGACGCGACGATGCAGTGAATCTTCCGGAAGTCTTATCGCAAGACTTTTGTAAATTCTCCACCAAAAGAAAGGAGAACGAGATTTCAATCCCTAGGTTCTGGGCACTGACGCTCCAACATATCTTCAAAGAGCTGTCCGAACCACTTCCGGTTAACACCATTCCTCCAGAGCTATGTGTTTCATTCAAAGTTGTTAAGGCTTATAGGATTTTGGACCAATCCTCCTTTGGTCCGGTTCGACGACTTCCAGACAACATGTTGGCCCTTATTCCTTCCGAGTCTATTTATCTAAAACATCACTTAGAGACTTCAGTTGTGTTCGACCCAACAAAATCAACCCCAGTCTCAATTGAGCCCATCTCGGAAGAGGCCAAGCCTACTACGTCCAGACCTAAGGTTAAGAAACTTTCCAAACGAAAGGGTTCTCCCACCAAGTCAAATCCTAAAATGAGAACCAAAGTTAGCTCTTCCTCTCTAAAGGAAGATGCTCATGACTTTCCGGCTGACTCTGGCCATCCGAACACCCCCTGGCCACGCATCTGAGGTACGTCTCAATGTTTCAAAATCACCTGCATACACTCACAGGGAGTCACCACATAATCCACCCTCACCTTCCCAAAAACGTGATGTCGGTATTGACCATAGTTCCTTGCAACCCCCTGTAACAAACTCACAAGTCACTTTTGATGATCCCATTATTTCTTCTACACACACACACACTCCAGAACCTCTGTTCCGAACCCCAAGTGTTACAGAGATGGAACAATCTCTCCGACTCCGGAAGCCTCAACTAGTCTGATACCCGGAAGGCATACAGGATGACCAGGTGCTAATGATCCCCAATGGGAAGATTTCGTCAACATGGCAGCATCAAAACGTTCGGATCTTACTAGAGCTCAAGTGGAGTCCACGCTTATCTCCATGAGGAATAGGGCCATCCAAAGCAATTTACCCTATGTTCCTCCCACTGATGCCGATGTAGTCAATGAACGTACTTCCGAACTACCCCGATTACCTTTCACCAAAGCGTTTTTCAAACCAGTCCGGATGAAGAGTTGTCCAAAGAAGTTATGTTGGATGATAAAGAAAAAACTGTTCTAGACACAAATCTCATGACTTCAACACATTTTCAATCAAAGGCATTCGCATCCAAGTCTGCCTATGACTTCAGATCCACCTCATCAACCACTCCGGATGATGAACTCAACTCCAAAATGCATGAAGACGATGCTGCAACCAAACTGGGTCCTTCCACAAATATTTCCTCATGCCAAGTTCCTCTGCACAACTCAGACTCTGATTCGGAATCCTCCGCTGGTGACTATATTGATCCCCTCTCTCTCCTCGAGATACAGACCAACATCTTCGATACTATGAAGAAAGTGTCATCTATTGAAAAATCAGTAACAGAGCTCAACACAAAGATGGATCAAAAAGTCTCCATACTTGATTCCAAACTTGATGCCATTCTTCAGTCTCTAACTCGACAGTCCAGACCATCTGTTGCAGAGAGAGAAGCTCAACTGGATCAATTAATCTCTCCTCGACTCAAGCACTCTACGGAGGAAGTTCATGCCAAGTATGATGCATCTGTCAAACACTATCTGCGCACTACCTCCTCCATGCTCAAAGTCCATGAAGACATGGTTTCTGCTACCAATGATCTCATTAAGCAGACCCATGTGCGTTATGAGAAAATGATCCAGAGATTAGAGAAGGAGATCAAGAAAAAGGAAGAAATGAATATGATCCTCCAACAAGTCCTCACCAAGCTTCTCTGCTCTACTTGTAATATCGTTGATGTTCTGAATCAGAAGTTTGAGGAGATGTAAGCCATCCTAGGGCATTTGTTTGATCACCTTGCTACACAAGCTCCCACGTCTGAAGCCTACGACACCCTTACTCTTCAACTCAATACAAGGATTCAGAAACTATTCACAAATTTTGATGATCTCTGGAACACTTTGGTACTTGCACCGGTTCCGAAGTCCACCCATGAAAGAGGGGGAGAAGGCCCAAGCCAACCCTGGAAACCCACCTAGGAATTTACACTACGAGATGAAGAAGACCTAGATTCCAATGATGAAGTTCAAGTCGTGTTCGGAATGCTAGGAAACTCTTCTGAAGGAAATGACAGAAGTGCAAAAGAGAACCTAGTATGTTGTTTCCTGGCCATCCTCTCTTCCTGATGCTCTCCGGATGGGTATTCAAATAGCGAAGGCAAAATCCTTTTTAATAGCTTAAGCCTTCCGAGCCACTCCTTCCATGCAGCCTCCCATTCTGGAACCAAAGATTGCTCCAATCTACCAGGGCTCTCCTCTCCGGATCCCTGATGAATTCCGGAAGAACCTCTTCCAAATCCCACTCCGGAATTTATGATTGATGAAAATATGAAGCTCGTTATAACTACACTTCAGAGAGAGAATGGGAAGAACCCTATGACTTCCAAGCAACAAGCCTTTCATTACGGAACTCCTCTCAAGCAAAAACATGGATGGTCGCAGGAACAAATCAACCAGGCATTAGAGGATAGCATTCAGATCCAAGCTCTAAAGGATAATCCTGATCCGATGTGGGGCATCTCTCCTATTTGTCGTGAAGGCATTCTCCATGACGAAGAAATAATTATGTACATGCACTATGACATTCCCACCAATGATTACGATCAACTGGATCTTTCTCTCTCTCCCTTCAGCAAATTGTACACTAAGTTTGCCCCTCTTCACCCATCTGATGATCCATAGATGATTTTTCGGACTGAGAGAGAAAGAATTAAAACCTTCTACTCCAAGCATGATCAACCTCTCAAGGAAGTGCGGTCGGGGATGAGAATTACCCGAGTGGAGGGTTTCGGAAGAAAATTTTGGTGAAATTTGAGCACAATTGTCCTCTCTTCCGCTTTCACATCCTCCGGAACAAGCCGACACCCCGGACTGTTACTGATGCAGACTTTCCGTCAATGAATCCGAACGACATCCTCACCTTAGCTGCATACTTCAGAGAAAATCAGAAGGATGACAAAAGTATGGGAGCTTACCATGCTACTCTAAGTTTCCTGAAGGATTATGTTGCGGAATTTTGCCGATGTGATTATGAGCCTGCACACATTTACGGAAGTGAACAATTTGTTGCCAATATCAACTTTGTTCTTCCGGAAGCTGAAGTTCTTGCAAATGGTCCTTTTGAAGAACCGGTTCTAGGGTTTGCCCACACCATAAGCAAAACAAACAAGAAGGATTGTTTCCAAGTCCTTGGCAAACATCTAGTTCCGACCGAAGCTCTGAAGAAGTTCATATCCTGGGTATCCATGTCTGATGCTCCGGAACAAGTCAAGGCAAAGTTTGTAAGTCAGTTGGCATGGTACATTGAAGTCTGAGACTGATTGTTCAGAGCATACACCTTCATCAAGGAAGAAATGAACTAAGAACACTGGATTGCTAAGTTCACTTAGGGGAGATTGTTGGAACCTGAAAGTGAACTTGTAGCAATCCTAAGTCCAAATTCCGAAGTACTTGCATTCCGGTGTAGATGTTCTAGAGTAAATAATGTAGAAGTGTTCTAGAACCTGTCCGGACCGGGAAAGAAGTCGAAGAAAAGATGAAGGCATTCCGGAATGACTCTCATGTCTGGAATGGATGCTGATCTGGAAGAACTTTATTCTGTCTTAGTGCATTTATTGTATTTGTCTTTGTATTGATGTAACGTTTCATAGGACTTAGTCTTTTGTTGTATTTGGATAGTCAAAATGTCATAATCATTTCTATTGTCCAGTCCTATGTAAACACTCTAGTTAATTCATTGTATCCTTCACTCCTATTTAAAGTATCATTCAATACAAGTCAACTAAGGATCTTTCACTCAACTTTTGGCTCATTACTAATTTATCTCAAGCTTCTTTCAAACATTCTTCTTGTTCTTCATTTATTAACTTTACCTTCATCATTTAATCTCATTCTTCATTTAAGGATTTGATCATTTGCTGAATATATTATCTAAGAGTTGACTGCTCTTTCCAGGCTTGTCTTGAACATTTATTAGCAAGTAGACATTGATCTTAAGCATTCACTCAAGGATTGAGTTTTCAAACCTTGTCCATTTGCATCGATCTTGTTCTCACACTATCAAAAACAATGCTTCGAACCCAATCCCTTCAGCTCTATCTCCCTCATTAACCTATGTGGGAGGGTCATTTTCGATGGCTCATACTTCAATGATTGGATTCGAAACATCCGAATGGCTATTCGGTATGAGGACAAAGAATATGTACTAGATAAAGAGCTAAAGGAGATTGATGTAACCACTTCCACTCCTGAACAAATCATTGAACACACTATTCATGAGAGGGATGCGACAAAGGTGTCATGTCTAATGATTGCTGCCCTGACTACTGAGCTGTAGATGTCCTATGAGGACTACTATCCTTTTGAAATGTATCAAGATTTGATGGAAAGATACCATCAAAGTTTTCGGTAGGAGAGGTACGAGATGATTCCCTCAATGATCACAACAAAAATGAAGGATGGTGAACCCATCACGGCCCACTTGCAAAAGATGCAGAGATTCGTGCACCGCTTGGTTAAATTGAATGTAAATTTTAATGAAGAGTTAGCCATAGATGTAATTCTAGACTCTCTATATTCTTGGGTTGATAAGTTTTGTATCACCTATCATATCAACAAGGAGGAGGTCACTCTTTTCAAGATTCAAGGATTTTTAAGGACTATAGAAAGCAACCTGAAAGGCAAATCGGTTGTGTCTACTCCGACTACTACTACTACTTCTGTCCCTATTTTGGCAATCGGACATGGGAAGGGATAGAAGAGGGAAGGCTCCCTCCAAGAGCCGCAAGGGAAAGTCTCTTGATGGATCCTCTTCTAGTGGGACAAAAGCTGGTTTTGATAATTCGTTTTCTAATCCGAAGGATGCAGAGTGCTTCCATTGTCATGAAAAAGGGCACTAGAAGCAAAGCTACCCCAAGTACTTGCAGGACATAGAAAATGGCAAGGTCAAACCATCCTTTGCAGGTATTTACACTATTCAATCTAATAAATCATCAGATGCTAATTCTTGGGTCCTTCATACAGGATGTGGATTTCATATTTGTTCTGATTCGTAGGGACTAAAAAGAAGTAGGGATGTGGAGCGTGGGAAGATAAACTTAATCATGGGAAATAGGATAATCTCAGCTGTGACCAAGATTGGAGTTTATTCTTTATTCCTCAGTAATGGTTTAAATTTATATTTGAGTAATTGTTGTTCCTCGGCCGATATGGCGATAGTTATTATATCCTTTAATAGTTTGTACAAACAAGGTTTTACCTTTTCTTTCAATAATGAAGTTGCTACTATTAATGCTTAATATAATGGTGTATTTTATTTTGAACCATTACCTTGCAATGATGTATATAACTGTGAATGTTGTAGATAACCTAGGAAATAATGTGTTACACTTTGATTCACCCAATGATTTAGAAAAGGCATGTTTGTGGCATTGCCGTCTTGGACATGTCAATAAGAAGCGCATAGGCTAACTCCAAAAGGACGGAGTTTTGGAGTCATTCTACTCAAAGTCGGATGATACTAGAGAATCTTGTTTACTTGGGAAGATGACCAAGTTACCCTTCACTGGTACTTGTGAAAGGGGTGAAGGTCTGTTGGATCTCATACACACTGATGTATGTGGACCATTCATAACTGCCACAAGGGATGCAAACCGCTTCTGTGAGACTTTTACTGATGATTACAACAGATATGGCTATATCTACTAAATCAAGCATAAGTCAGGAACCTTTGAAAAGTTCAAAGAGTTTAAGCAAGAAGTGGAGAATCAATTGGGCTGGAAGATAAAGAAGTTGCGATCTGATTGAGGACGAGAGTATCTTAGTATCGAGTTCCATGACTATCGTAAGGAATGTGAAATTGTTTCACAGTTGATGCCACCTAGGACACCACAACTTAATGGTGTGGCTGAGAGGTGCAATAGAACCTTGCTAGACATGGTTCCTTCCATGATTAGTCGAGCTGTGTTACCTATCTCATTATGGGGGTATGCCTTACAGACTGTCGCCCATATCCTTAATTTAGTCCCTACCAAAAAGGTTTGGGGTTGCGAAGCTTTAGTGAGACGCAAGACTCATAACAATCTTGAACCTCGGAGTGAGCGATGTGTTTTCATCGGCTACCTGCATAAGTCCTTTGGATATCTCTTCTATAGACCGAGTGACAATGTTATCTTCGTTGCGAAGAGAGGAGTCTTTCATAAGAGAGAGCTCATTTGCCAAGGGGAAGGTGGGAGGAAAAGTTACCTTGAGGAGCTTCAAGATTCAAGTGGTGAAGGAGCCTCAAACACTAGCAATCAACCTAAGGAGGAAACCCTAGTTGAGCCAATTGACAAGTCTGTACATCTCAGGCGTTCCGATAGAGGTAGTGTTCCACCTGTGTTATATGGTTTTCATATAACCGCTAAAGGTGTTTCATTTATCAGTGATAACAAACTGGTAAATTTCAATGAACCTAATAACTACAGGGAAGCCATGGAAGGCTCTGAGTCTACAAAATTGAATGAGGCTATGGATAACGAGATTCAGTCGATGTATGACAATCAAGATTGGAACTTGGTTGACAATGTACCAGGTCATAAGACAGTCGGGTGCAAATAGATCTTTAAGAAGAAGATCGACATGGATGGCAAAGTACACACATATAAGGTGCGACTCGTTGCGAAGGGCTTTCCTCAAACTCCGGGAGTTGACTATGACATGACCTTCTCATTAGTAGCAAAGATTAAATCTATAAGGATTATGCTAGCCATACCTGCATTTCATGATTATGAAATATGGGCAATTGATGTCAAAACCACTTTCCTTAATGAAAAGTTGGCTGAAGATGTTTACATGAGTCAACCAGAGGGTTTTGTTAATACAAACTACCCTAATAGATTGTGTAAGCTTGAGAAATCCATTTATGGATTAAAACAAGCATCTCGCAGATGGAATCTTTGTTTTGATGAGAAAGTCAAAGAGTTTGGATTTTCGAGAAGCAAGGATGAGTCCGCATATATGTCAAAGCTAGTGGGAGTATAGTTAGTTTTCTGATATTAAATGTAGATAACATACTGCTCATAGGAAATGACATCCCAACCTTATAGGAGGTTAAGTCCTGGCTTGGGAAGTGTTTTGCTATGAAGGACCTAGGAGAAGCAGCTTATATCCCAGGGATAAGAATATTGAGTGACAGGAGTAATAAACTAATAAGACTTAGTTAAAGTAGCTACTTGGACAAGCATTACCAATCTGAGTAAGACTCAGCATCCGAGTATAGAGGTTTAGATAGCAGAGGTGAGTGCAATTACATGTGATTCTGTGGTTGACTCGATCATGTATGCTATGACTTGTACTCGCCCTAATGTGGCCTTTGCTTGGAGCATGGTCAACAGATATCAAGGGAATCCTAGTAAAGCTCATTGGGTTGCGGTTAAAAACATTCTCATATACCTGTAGTGGACTAAGGACTGGGTCCTTACCCTTGGTGGGAGTGATGACATGTGAGTGACTGAGTATAGAGATGCCAACTTTCAAACCGACCGAGATAATTTCCATTCTCAGTCGGGTTGGATATTTACCAAGAATTGAGGAGCAGTGACATGGAAAAGTTCCACGTAGGAGACTGTAGCTGATTCAACGTGCGAATCAGAGTACATAGTAGCCAGTGAAGCATCGAAAGAGGTGATATGGTTGAAAAACGTCATCGGAGACATTGGAGTCATTACATCCATAAAGGAGCCTATGGATATTTTCGGCGATAATGAAGGGGCGGTTGCCTTAACCAAGGAACCGAGTGATCATGGTAGATCCATACATATCGACAAAAAGTACCACTTCATATGACATCAAGTAGAGGAAGGACACCTCGTGGTAAAGGGATATCGTCAGAGGAGAATCCAACAAATCCTATTACAAAGGGACTGACTTGGGTTAAGCACTTGCCGCATGCAAGGGGCACTGGGCTAATAGACGGTATTAGTTTTAGTGGTTAGATAAATAAAAAAATGTAATAGCTAAATTGTAATTGAGATTTGAGGATTAAATAAAAGGCATTCTATTTATAAGTAAAGTTACTGTCTTGTGTCAATCATTTACAATTGTTTCACTTTGCATGTTTTGAATTCCTGAATAATAAGATTTATTCAAACTATCCACAGTCGATCATATGTTGGAAGTCTGTATGAAAGAAGATTGTCATGAGCTGGCTTGTAGATTTTTTAAGGCGTATGGCATAGCAACAGTTTGCTACACTATTCATGAGTAGTTCTGAAATAAGATTTGAGTATTGGATCAACCCATGCTCACTTGCATTACTTCATCGAATATATCATTAGTGATCGTTTGACAATAACATCATATACGTCTTCAAACCTAGATATACGGGTTGTTGAATATGAATTATTTGTGCATTGATGATACAAAAACGCATCAGTATGTTGATGCTATAAAACATAACGTTGTGCATGATTTAATGAGTAGTTAGTACAAGAATATAGTGTCAAAGTTTATATGTTCCATTTTATCCTAAGACGATTAAAAGCGATATCTTGGGACCCTCGATGATTCTGTTTTGACTTGTGTATCGAGCCCGGTCAGAACTAAATTGATGTGTTCAGTTATGTTTTATGTCAAACGAATTGGAAATCGGGAAACAAACTGTTGGACAGTAAGTATGACATTGTTCCATGTATTTTTCTAGCTGATATCAACTATGCTGGTCCTAGGAGTGATTAGCATATGCCCTAGAATGGTTGTGATATGTTAACAAGTCTAAAAACTTACCAACAATACCACAAGAAGATCAGTAGAACTTAAACTTAAAATACTATAGGTGTATTTTGTACTACTAGTTACACGTATACTATATTCTTATACCTCTCTTCTCGCGTAGATTTAAATGGCTGGATTCCATTGCGGCGACCCGTACTTTCCAAATGAAGGCAATGCCGGGTGGATCGATGAAGAGCCCGAAGATGAGCATCCAATCCCATTGAATGATCACCTCGCAGAAGGCTTTTCTGATGGATCCGACTCCGAACCTGAAGTCAACAACCTACCGCTTGTAGGTCAAGCCCCGAACAACAACCCTCGACCAGCGTTTCCAGGTCCTACTCCCATGTGGGCAAACAACTTGAATCGCTGGAGTGATGAACAGGGTCAACCCTTACCATACTTAGGGGACCGAAGCTTTTACAACGTCAGCGATGGTGGATCTGCTGACCGAGCTCTGCCTGTCATTATCCGCAGAATAGCTCGTAATGTCGAGCAAGGTCGAGCAGCCATCGACCGGGTCATAGAAATTGATGCCAACTCAGGTGTCAACACAGTCCGCATCCGCCGTCTTGAAGAAGACATGGAATGGACCCGGAGAACCAACGAAACCCTACAACAACAGTTGGCTGCCTCCCATGCTGAAGTCTTGGAAATTCGAGCTCGTTAGAGAGCTCAGGATCGACACCTTCAAGAGGTGTTTCGTCAAGTGTCCGACCTCAGGGCTCGCCCGGGGAATTCCCATCGCCGTTAGATGATGCCTAGTGCATCTCTGTCTTTTGGTTAAGGAATAGCCTTTAACATTTGTGCTCTAAGTAGCACTTGTCTGTAAAATGTTCCTAACTTTCAGTACACTAATTAGGAATCTAAGAACTGTCAAACTTATCCTTTTGGTATCATGTAAGACCTACTGTTAGGTCGATTTTCCTTGAACTTATTACATTAGTAATACCAGCACTATTGAAATCTATCTAATCTGTGGGAAAAATCCGTACACTTGTGCTTTCCTACTAATATTCCTTGTTGTGATTTCAAACACTCATCAAACTGTTGGGCTATGGTTAGTTAGTCCATGTGTCACTCTCACGTTGCTTACAAATTGATTCTTACCATCTTTCTTATCTTTATAAACTTATAGCTGAAAGATGCCTCCTCGCAAATCTCCCAGGAATAGGAATAACCCTGCACCACCACCTCCTCCGCCTCCGATCATCGATACTGCAGCCCTGAATGCTGCCGTAGCTGCAGCAGTGGCAACTGCCATGGCTCAGTATCATTCATCCAATGCCAGCAGAGGTGGAACCCCTGTTGAATCTATTCCAGTCGAAATCCCTGTGTGCTCGAGAGAGTGCTCCTACAAGGATTTCACAAACTACAAGCCGAAGCCTTTCTATGGCACCGACGGAGTCCTTGCCCTCTCGCAATGGTTCGAGAAGACTGAATTAGTCTTCGAAATCTATTCATGCCCTGCTGCGTGCAAAGTGAAATATGCCGCATGCACCTTTGAGGGGAAAGCCCTAACGTGGTGGAACGACCACGTTAAAGTCCTAACACTCATCGTGGCTAACGACATTGGCTGGGAAACGATGAAGGACCTCATGACTGAGGAATACTGCCCGAGGGGCGAAGTCCAGAAGTTGGAACATGAACTCTGGAACCTGACCATGAAGGGCACCAATGTGATCGCTTACACTGCCCGATTTAGCGAACTGGTGGCCCTCTGCCCCAATATGGTTCCCACTGAGGGGAAAAAGATCGAACGGTACATATGGGGGTTAGTGCCTCCGTATCAGGGGAATGTCTTAGCATCAAACCCCGCTACCTTTGACAATGCCAAGCGTTTGGCACAAAGACTCATCGACCATGGAGTCAAAACCCCTATAACCACAACCACCCTAGCCATCCAAGAACCCTCCAAACCCGCTAACACTAAGCGGAAATTCTGGGATGAGAAGAAGAAATAGCGAGCTGCCAAGAGGCAGCAAATCGTGGCAGTGCATGCCGCGGTAACCCCTGCTGCTGTTACTGCTCCGGGGAAGTAGTATGCTGGAAGTTTGCCGAAGTGCAACAAATGCAACTTCCACCACAACGGCGTCTGCCGTGAAATGCAGTGTTCTAACTGCAACAGAAACGGACACACCGTCCGTTTCTGTAAGTTCCCGGCACAACCAATCTCCCAAGTTCCTGGCTCAGGCGCGAGCCCAAATTGCTATGGATGTGGCGAAACAGGCCACTTTAAAAGGGACTGCCCCAAAGCGAGGAATGCTGGAGGAGCAGGGAGGGTACTAGCTATAGGCCACGGGAAACAGTTGCTGACCCAACAGTGGTGACTGGTACATTCCTCCTTGTTAACTCCTATGCATGCATTCTATTCGATAGTGGTGCGGAGCGAAGCTTTGTAAACCACAAATTTGCTCGCATGCTTAAGCAACAACCACACGCACTAAATGAACAATTCACAGTAGAAATGGCCAATGGGAAAACTGAAAGTACAAATAGCATATACTTAGGTTGTACCCTAACCTTAGATAACCATTCATTCACAATCGACCTTACGTCGGTCTCAATAAAAAGTTTCGACGTTATTATCGGCATGGATTGTTTAAGTGTTCATCGCGCCAACATCATCTGCTACGAGAAAGCAGTCCGTCTAAACCTCCCGTCTAACGAAACTCTTATAGTCTACGGTGACAAACCAGGTACGAGTCTTCGCATTATATCAAGTATTCAAGCACAGAAATACTTGCGAAAAGAATACCACGCATTCCTTGCTCACGTCGTCGACACGAATCTAGAAACGAAAGAACTAAAGAACATCCCAGTAGTAAGCGACTTCCCCGACATTTTCCCAGAAGAACTACCCGGGTTACCTCCGCAACGACAGGTCGAGTTCAGAATCGACTTAGTCCCAGGAGCTACCCGAGTAGCCAAGTCACCCTACCGTTTAGCACCAGCTGAGATGCAGGAACTCTCTGGTCAACTTAACGAACTGCTCAGCAAGGGCTTTATAAGACCAAGTTTCTCACCTTGGGGAGCACCGGTCTTGTTCGTTAAGAAGAAAGACGGATCATTCCGTATGTGTATTGGCTACAGAGAAGTCAACAAATTGACGATCAAGAATCGTTATCCTCTGCCACGCATAGATGATCTATTCGACCAACTGCAAGGGGCGAACTATTTTTCCAAGATTGATCTGAGATCCGGATATCACCAGTTACGAGTGCTAGAGGAGGATGTGCCGAAGACAGCCTTCCGAACTCGTTACGGACACTACGAGTTCGTGGTGATGCCATTCGGATTGACCAATGCGCCCGCGGTCTTCATGGATCTGATGAATAGAGTATGCCGACCTTACTTAGATCAGTTCGTCATCGTCTTCATTGACGACATCCTAATCTACTCCCGAAGTAAGAAAGAGCACGGCGATCATCTGCGACAAGTTCTAGAGACTTTACGAAAGGAGAAACTTTATGTGAAGTTCTCGAAATGTGAATTTTGGATCCGAAGAGTCGAATTCTTAGGACACGTGGTTAGCGAAGAGGGAATCCATGTGGACCCATCCAAAATTAAAGCCATTGAGAACTGGTCAGCAACCAAGACGCCTACAGAAATTCGTCAATTTCTAGGTCTCGCTGGCTACTACCGCAGGTTCATTCAGAACTTCTCCCGAATAGCGAAACCTCTTACGACCCTGACCCAGAAAGGTGTGGCCTTTGACTGGGAAGAGAAACAAGAAAGAGCGTTCCAAACGCTCAAACGAACCTTATGCACCACGCCAATACTATCCCTTCCCGAAGGAATAGAAGACTTCGTAGTCTATTGCGATGCATCAAATCAAGGACTCAGATGTGTTCTGATGCAGCGAGGTAAGGTCATCGCCTATGCCTCGAGACAGTTGAAGACACACTAGGTTAACTACACGACCCACGATCTTGAACTAGGAGCAGTAGTGTTTGCTCTGAAGATCTGGAGACATTACTTGTATGGAACGAAGAGCACTATCTTTACCGACCACAAGAGTTTACAACATATTTTAGATCAGAAGGAGGTCAACATGAGACAACGACGGTGGGTCGAGCTACTCAGTGATTACGAATGCGATATTCGTTATCATCCGGGTAAAGCCAACGTAGTAGCAGACGCCCTAAGTCGGAAGGAATATTCTGGTCGCAAAGTCAAGTCATTATCAATAACCATCCATTCACATTTGTCTAAGCAAATCCAGGCGGCTCATCTTGAAGCCATGAAGCCCGGAAATGTGACGAGTGAATCCCTTAGGGGAATGGACAAGAATTTAGAAGCCAAGGGTGACGGAGCATTATATTTCATGAACCGAATCTGGACCCCGAAACACGGTGGTTTCCGAGACTTGGTCATGACCGAGGCGCACAACACTCGGTATTCCGTCCACCCAGGTTCAGATAAGATGTATCTGGATCTTAAAAAGCTATACTGGTGGCCTAATATGAAAGCAGAGATTGCTACCTTCGTAAGTAAATGCCTTACTTGCGCAAAGGTTAAGGTCGAGTACCAGAAGCCCTCTGGTTTATTGCAACAACCAGAGATCCCGGAATGGAAGTGGGAGCGGATCACTATGAATTTCATAACCAAGTTGCCCAAGACAACGGGTGGACTTGACACCATATGGGTCATCGTTGATAGATTGACCAAGTCTGCACACTTCCTGCCTATCAAAGAAACCGACAAGATGGAGAAACTTACGAGAACATACATTAGGGAAATCGTACGGCTACATGGTGTACCTATGTCCATTATCTCTGATAGAGATAGTAGGTTCACCTCAAGATTTTGGCAATCACTACAACATTCCCTAGGAACAAGGCTGGACATGAGCACAGCCTACCATCCACAGACCGACGGACAGAGTGAGAGGACCATCCAAACACTGGAAGATATGTTGCGAGCCTGTGTGATTGATTTTGGGAAAGCATGGGATACTCATTTACCCCTTGTCGAGTTTTCCTATAATAACAGTTATCACACGAGCATCAAGGCTGCTCCATTCGAAGCTCTCTACGGCCGAAAGTGCAGATCCCCTCTGTGCTGGGCTGAGGTGGGTGATACCCAATTAGCCAGGGGGCAAGCTTCCGACAGTACTCTCACCGGTCCGGAAATCATTCGGGAAACGACAGAGAAAATTGTTTAGATCCGTGAACAATTGAAAGCCTCAAGAGACCGACAGAAGAGCTACGCCGATAAACGAAGAAAACCTTTGGAATTTCAGGTGGGAGACCGAGTCCTTCTCAAAGTCTCACCCTGGAAAGGCTTGATACGCTTTGGCAAGCGTGGGAAGCTTAATCCGAGGTACATAGGGCCTTTCGAGATTCTTGCCAGAGTCGGCCCCGTAGCTTACAAACTCGACCTACCCGACACACTTCATAATGTACAATCTACATTCCACGTATCTAACTTGAAAAAGTGTCTGTCCGACGAGACTCTCGTAATCCCACTCGACGAGATCAAGATCAACGAGAGCCTCAACTTTGCGGAGGAACCTGTAGAGATCATGGACCATGAGGTCAAGCAGACGAAGCAAAGTCGTATCCCTATCGTGAAGGTTTGCTGGAACGCCAAGCGAGGACCGGAATTCACTTGGGAACGCGAGGATCGGATGAAACTGAAATACCCTCATCTTTTCGCTTAATTATTTGTAACTTCGTATTTGCTTAAATTCTAATTTTGGGGGGATGACGTGACAACCCGAAATTTCCAATTGTACGAACATTATCTATTCAATAGAAGCTAGTACCGTTTCAGTAATTTTCATACTTTTCCGAACAAGTTTGTATACATTAGGGTTTACATTTAAGGAGATATCAGGAGAGTGGATGCTCCTGGTTTTGTGAAATTTGAGCATTCCAAGTTTCATAATGTTACAGTCCTATTTCCAGAATAAAAATATTTTCTGCCAAAATATTTCAGGACTATAAATAGATTTCCGAATTTAATTAATTCATTATTCACAATTCCAAATAGAGAAAAGCCATTTTCTCTCTCACGGATCTTCGGGTTTTCATCCCAGATTGTGAGTCTACTTTACTAGATGTGTTTTATTACTTTTTTATTGCTTTATAGCATAGATTTCATGTCTAGAACACAAGATCCGGGAGTTTACCTCCCAAGAACGTTCTTGGGGAGTAAACTCCAAAACGAGGCCTATAAGTTTCCTAGTCCCATTTTCTTGTTTAGCAACTAGTTAAGGACTTAGTGTATGATCATTAGAGGCTAGAAATCATTCAAGAAACACAAGTAATAGGAGTTTACGGCCAAGGACATTTCTTGGGCCGTAAACCCCTTTTCAAGGGCTTTAAGTGCCCTAAACCACCCCTAAAGCCTAAGGACAATTACCCTCTAATGCTTGTAGCTATTTTGGACTTCAAAACACTCCAAACTCATTATGTTTTAGGAGTTTACGGCCAAGATATGCTCTTGGGCCGTAAACCCCTTTTTCAAAGGCTAAGTGTACCATAAACACCCTAAGGCCTTAAGATAATTACCCTTGAACACATAGGACTTGAATGGGGAGTAAAAGACAACAAAACCATCCCTAAAAGGGAGTTTACGGCCAAGGAACATCACTTGGGCCGTAAACTCCAAGTGAAGGCACAAATGTGTGCCTCTTGTCCCCTTTAGCCTTAGATAAAAACATGGAAGCTATCCTACATGTGTAAGTGCCTCAAATAAATTAAAACGAACACCCCATAGGAATTTACGGCCGTAAACTCTAGGGGATATGGTCATTAGGCCGTAAAGTCCTCTATGGAGCATTCTAGGGCCTTAAACTACTTCAAGGATTATTCCAACCATGCTAGGCTAATTCTAGGATTAAGATAGCACTTCAAAACACCCAAAACCACTAAATGAGGAGTTCACGTCCATAAACCCATGAGTTTACGGCCGTAAACTCCAAAGGTGGGGTTTGTTGGGTGGTGAACTCTTATACAAGGTCATTTGATGCTTCAAACCCTTTTGCCTTGTCCCGTAGCAACTTAGATGCAACCATTAGGAACTTTAACACTTATGAAAAGTGTTTACATGTTCCTAAGTGTCTTAACTTATTTGTTAAGTTATTATTTGGCTAATTAGTTATATATATGCTTATTATATGATAACTAGGCTCGTGCGTGTAAACAAGTCTCCGTTTGCCACCTAGCACGGTATCCGACACTCCAATTCAAACAACTCACCACAAGTGAGTTCATACCCCTTTAATCAACCTTTGAAATGATTTTAAATGTTTAAATACTTTATGGGGGGGAATACAAGTCAAAAACTTATAGTTATTGCTTCAATCACATGTGATTGCATTTAATCACATGTGATTAATAACTAGGAAACCAATGATTGTACCACTGTTCAAACTGTTTATCAAACTGCTTTACTTTGAAATGTTTTACAAACTCTTTTACTTTCCAAACTTATTTACAAACTGTGATTCAACATATATTCCTTATACTTAAACTGTTTTATCAACTTATGCCTTCAATTTGTTTTAGAGATCGACATCAAGTCGATCTTTTCTTGAAATTATATTTATGCTTCAAATGTCTTATGAAAACTTATTTATGCTTTTATGTTATCAATTGCATGCCAGTATATGTATAGACGTATAAATAATGTTTAAAGGGCTTAGGAAGGCCATCCTACCTATTTCCTTTTTCTCGATTTGGATGTGGTCTGGTGGGATTTTGGGTGACCATCCGAAGGTCGTTTCAATATTAGTTATATATCATATATAAATATATTGACATCAAAGTACTTCCATATTCATACTAATTAGTACATCATTAGTTAGTTACCATCGGGGTAACACAAGATCATACATATACCGCTATACTAGAAACAGGAACATATACAACTATACTAGAAACATGTACATATACAGTTATACTAGAAACATGTACATATACAGCTATACTAGAAACATGAACATATACAGCTATACTACAAACATGTACATATACATCTATACTAGAAATATGAACATATACATCTATACTAGAAACAGGACATATACATCTATACTAGAAGGAGAACATATACAATTATACTAGAACGAGAAACATTACATATACATGAATACATTAACAATTGTGATCCACTGTGTCGGGGCATGCCTTAAATGTCATGGCCCGAGTTGTAGCCAGAATTCTCTTGGAGGGAGAGCGTGAGTTTGCGTATAGATCTATACTGGATTGACTATCCTACACCTTGCTGCTAGCTACAGCCGGACCTGCAGGTCTGCGGGTGCCAAACGTCATTTCTTTATTACGACCATTCATTATGTCGTTGTTACCAGTCGATAGCATGGTCCAATTTATCACATTATACCTTAATATAAATCCGGTTTAAGGTAGTTAGTACAACAGTAGTTCCTATTATACAAAACTACGGTACTACAATGATTTACCCATCACATATTTTAGTGATAACCTCACTTAAGCATTAATGTACAAACTATATTTTATTTAATGATAGTTACACTTGGGAAATTACACACATTTACAACAAGCGAGTATACAAAACAGTTAAGCCTTGGTAGATGAAACAACCCAAAAATACGACCCAAAAATTTCGTTTTTAATACCATCAAAACTATAATCAGAGTATCATATAGATAAACCATGCGTGATATGTCCCAAAAGATAATAAAGTACTGCGCGGAAAATGTAACATGCTATATCCAAAACAACAACTAAATCAAATCCAACTAAAGCTGAAACGGTGGTGTGTGCGATGCCGTCATCCAGAGCTCTTCCCTTTGCTTGCAGAAGTACCTGAAACCAAAACTGAAACTGTAAGCACGAAGCTTAGTGAGCTCCCCCAACTTACCACATACCATACAACAACATATAAACACATATTGGGCCTTGCCCACTGCATCGGGTCGGGACCCGGAAAACTGCATCGGACCGAAGTCCGGAACTGACTGGGACCTTGTCCCCTGCATCGGACCGAAGTCCGGAACTAACTGCATCGGACCGAAGTCCGGAACTGACTGCATCGGACCGAAGTCCGGAACTAACTGCATCGGACCGAAGTCCGGAACTGACTGCATCAGACCGAAGTCCGGAACTAACTGGGACCGTGTCCCCTGCATCGGACCGAGGTCCGGGACTTACTGCACATAGCATAGCATATCATAACAATTTATACTGCATACTGCATCGGGCCGTGGCCCGGAACATAAACACATACACATAGCACATAAAACATGTCTGAACCACGAAGGCATCAAACATACTAACTACTACATCGGACCGAAGTCCGGAAACTACTATTAACTGGACGGGCCGGCATTGTGGCCTTAGACCCGCCCCTACGGGAAGGAAACTCACCTCGTAAGCTAGCGGATGAGAGTGCGGCTCGGAAAGCTAACGGCTGCTGCTCCTGAATCTCCTCGGCTACAAATCCATAAACACACTCAATCAATCACTAGCACTACACTCAGGGTAAAATGACTCTTTTACCCTTGGTCAAAGTTGACTTACTCAGGGCTGACTCGCCGAGTCGGGATACCAGACTCGCCGAGTCCTAGACTCTCCGTTCAACTCTTACCTGCTGTTACTCGTCGAGTGTGGCATCGACTCGACAAGTACCCTCTAGATCCAAGAACTCAGATGATCTTCATCCGACTCGCCGAGTCAGATGAACAGACTCGACGAGTTGTTCTTAATCCTCAAGGAGATTGCCTTGGACTCGCCGAGTTGTATGAACAAACTCGCCGAGTCCCTCCATTACTGAGTCTACTCTTAACTCGCTGAGTCCACTCCCTAACTCACCTCGTACACTCGACACTGAAGAAACTGAAGAACTCGGGACTCGCGACCTGACTCGTCGAGTCGTTCCTCCGACTCGCCGAGTCGCCGCCATGCAACATATTTTTACTCGATTTCTCTTGAATCCAACACATGCAAATGATAGATCTAGGTCCATTAAGCTGTTTTACCACGTAAAGTTTCCAACTTTACGTGCACAACCACATGAATGAGGGAAATAAGACTAAAATATGCACAATAAGGGTAGATCCATGGCTAATAAGCAATGTAACTCCAAAAAGACAGTGGATCTGGACTCTTCAACACCCCAACACTCAGATCCAAAGGTATTTCGGCTCAATAACACAATCAAGCAAGCATAAAGCTTGGAACAAGCATCAAATAGCCCTTAAAAGAGCTCTAACGGAAGTTTAAGCATGAAACCAGAAGAGAACTCCGAAAATACCTCAATAAGTTCACACTTGATCTTGGAGCTTGGCACTAGAACTCGTTTCCTTGCTTCCTTCTTCTTCTCCTTCTTCACCCCTTCACAAAATGGAACAAGATCACTTATAAGCTCACAAGAGGAAGGTTTAGGGTTTCTCACAGTGCTCTCAGGGGGAAAGTGACGAGATGGAGGCTATAATGGGGTTTAAATAGTGAGCAAACCCGGGGAGTTAGGGTTTCACCCAGACGGACGGACTCGCCGAGTCCAGGATATGGACTCGCCGAGTCCAGGATATGGACTCGCCGAGTCGCCGGCTCCCGCGTGCACAAGATGCGCGACCCGACTCGGCGAGTCAGGCTAGAACTCGCCGAGTCCCTCTTGAAAACTTAGCCCAAATCAAATTAATTAACATACCGGAAACGGGTCGTTACAATTCTCCCCCACTTGTTTCAGACTTCGTCCTCGAAGTCTGCTACTTCTGGATCTGCGAATAACTCTGGGTAGTGCGTTCTCATTTCTTCTTCAGCCTCCCATGTCCACTCAGACCCCTTCCGATGCTGCCACTGCACCTTTACCAGCTGAATTACCTTGTTCCTCAAGGTCTTGGTCTTCCGTTCCAAAATTGCTATCGGCTTCTCGATATAATTCAAGCCGCTATCGACCTGGATATCCTCCAAGGGAACGACCGCTGTCTCGTCCACTAGACACTTCCTCAACTGCGACACGTGGAAGGTGTTGTGTATCAAACTGAGCTCCTCAGGAAGATCTAACCGGTAAGCAACCCGACCCACCCGGGCCAAAACCCTGAAAGGACCAATAAATCTGGGGCCCAATTTGCCCCTCTTCTGGAACCTGATGACACCTTTCCAAGGTGAGACTTTCAGAAGAACCATGTCTCCTACCTGGAACTCCAAGTCTGAACGCCTCTTGTCGGCGTAGCTCTTCTGCCGACTCTGTGCAGTCTGCAGTCTACTACGGACCTGCTGGATCAGTTCCGTCGTCTTGAGCACCACTTCAGTGCTCCCCATAACCCGCTGACCGACCTCGCCCCAACAAATCGGGGTCCTGCACTTCCTGCCATATAACATCTCAAAAGGAGGTCGATCAATGCTCGCATGATAGCTGTTGTTATACGAGAATTCCGCTAAGGGAAGATACGTATCCCAACAGCCCCCAAAATCCAAAACGCATGCCCTAAGCATGTCCTCGAGAGTCTGAATCGTCCTCTCGCTCTGCCCGTCAGTCTGAGGATGAAAAGCGGTGCTGAAATGGAGACGAGTACCCATGTCGTCGTGAAACCGCTTCCAGAATCTGGACGTGAAGCGAACATCTCGGTCCGACACTACCGATACCGGCACTCCATGACGTGCCACAATCTCTCGCACATAGATATCGGCTAACCTTTCCGCCGATATACTCTCCTGGATCGGAATAAAATGGGCACTCTTCGTCAACCGATCCACCACTACCCATATCGAATCTACTCCACGTGCGGTCCTGGGAAGTTTGGTGATAAAATCCATGGTGATGTCCTCCCATTTCCACACGGGAATATCCAACGGCTGCATCTTGCCGTGAGGTCTCTGGTGCTCCGCCTTGACCTTTCGGCAGGTCAGGCACCTCTCAACGTACCAAGCGACGTCCCGCTTCATGCAGGGCCACCAATAATCAGGTCGAAGATCTCGATACATCTTCGTCGCCCCTGGATGGATAGAAAATCGAGACTTATGAGCCTCGTCCATCAATACCTGCCGTACCCCACCCCAGTACGGTACCCACACCCTACCATGAAGCGTCATCAAACCCCGACTGTCGTAGTCGAACGAAGCTACTCGACCCACTATCCTCTCGCACTTCTGCCTCTCCTCCTTGAGACCCTCCATCTGAGCCTCCTTGATCCGCTCCAACAAAGGAGTGATTACCGTCATCCTCATACACAAATCCCTGATAGGGGCCGCCGACACCTTGCGGCTCAGGGCATCGGCCACCACGTTGGCCTTCCCTGGATGATACAGGATCTCACAGTCATAGTCCTTCAGCACGTCCAACCATCTCCTTTGTCTCATATTCAAACTCGGCTGATCCATAAGGTATCGTAAACTCTTGTGGTCCGTGTAGATAGTACAGCGGACCCCATACAGGTAATGCCTCCAAATCTTGAGGGCAAATACAACTGCCCCCAGCTCCAAGTCGTGGGTAGGATAATTAGCCTCGTGAGGCTTCAACTGTCTCGAAGCATAAGCCACCACATGGCCTCGCTGCATCAACACTGCTCCCATACCTGTGATCGAAGCATCACAATAGACCACGAAATCCTCAACACCCTCTGGCAAGGTAAGGATCGGAGCCTCGCACAATCTCTGCCTGAGAGTCTCGAACGCCGCCTGCTGCTCAGGCCCCCAACGAAAAACTACCGACTTCTTGGTTAGTCGGGTGAGCGGCACTGCTATCTTGGAGAAATCCTGAATAAACCTCCGATAATACCCTGCCAATCCTAGGAAGCTCCGAATCTCAGATGGAGACCTCGGGACCTCCCATTGCATCACGGCCTCAATCTTGGCCGGGTCAACCAAAATACCCTTCTGATTAACGAGATGCCCAAGAAACTGCACCTCGCGTAACTAGAACTTGCACTTGGAGAACTTAGCGAACAGTCTCTCCCTCCTCAAAGTCTCCAACACCTCCCGCAGGTGCTCCTCGTGCTGTCCCTGCGTCTTGGAATACACCAAGATGTCATCGATGAACACTATCACTGACCGATCCAGCATCGGTCTACACACGCGGTTCATGAGATCCATGAACGCGGCTGGGGCATTGGTGAGCCCAAATGGCATCACCACAAACTCATAATGACCATACCGGGTCCTGAAAGCAGTCTTCTGTACATCCTCATCCCTGACCCTCATCTGGTGGTAACCGGAGCGTAGGTCGATCTTGGAGAACCAAGACGCTCCCTGGAGCTGATCAAACAAGTCATCTATCCTCGGAAGTGGGTAACGGTTCTTCACCGTTACCTTGTTCAACTCCCGGTAATCAATACACATCCGATGCGACCCGTCTTTCTTTCTCACAAATAAGATCGGCGCTCCCCAAGGCGAGCTGCTCGGTCGAATGAAACCCTTGTCTAACAGCTCCTGAAGCTGTGTAGACAACTCCTGCATCTCAGGGGGAGCAAGTCGATATGGTGCTTTGGCTATCGGAGCCGCACCAGGAACCAGATCGATCCTGAACTCAACCTGCCTCTCAGGAGGTATCCCCGACAAATCCTCGGGAAACACATCCGGGTAATCTCGAACAATAGGAACATCATCGATCGTCGTCTTGCCCTTATCCCGGGCATCCAAGACGTAGGCTACATAACCGGCGCAACCCTGCTGAACGTAGCGCCTCGCCCTAGCGGCAGAGCAGAAGGTCAATCCTCGCTGGGGCCTCTCGCCCTGAACCACTATCTCTCCCCCACTGGGAGTGCGAACCTTCACTAGCTGAAGCTCACAATCAATCACCGCCCCATTGGGGCTTAGCCAATCCATTCCCACAATAACTTTATTTCCGCGCAGGGGAATCGGAACCAAATCCACTGAAAACTGCTCCTCAAATATCTGAAGGGAACACCCTCTATATACTTTGTCGACCCTCACGGTCCTATCATCTGCTATCTCAACCTCTAACGGACAATCCAGTTCCCCCGGAGCTCTGCTAAATCTCTTGCTAAGCGCAAGCGATACAAATGATCGGGTGGCCCCCGAGTCAAACAATACCAAAGCAGGGATGCCGTTCACCGAGAACGACCCTAAGTAAAGCGTACCATCAAATAATATTCAAACGATATATTAATAATTAAGAGATGAAAGAAATATACATACCCGTCACCACATCAGGAGTCGCTCGCGCCTCCTCTGCTGTCATCTGAAATGCCCTGCTCTTCGCCACCGGCGCATCAGCTCGGCCCTGACGGCCATCTGTGATCCTCAAAGTAGCAGGGGCGGGTGCATGCACCTTCCCTGCTGCAGCTAAACTGGGACACTGGGACCTTTTGTGTCCCCTCTGATTGCACTGAAAGCAAATCAGATCCGATGCTGTAACCGTAGTGGCAGGGGCCGTACAATCCCTACTCATATGCCCGGTCCGACCGCACTTGTAGCAGCCGGAACTCCCTGCCTTGCACGCCCCCTCGTGCAACCTCCCACACTTGCCACATCGACCGTGGCTCTGCTGACCCCTGGACCTGTGATCTGAAACCTTGGGCTTTTTGCCCACACTGCCTGCACCCGAAACCGCCTCCGGTTTCCTCTTCCTCTCCATCTCGAGATCAATCTCCCTCTCTCTGGCTCTAGCAATCATGTCGTCCAGTGTTTTGCAACTGGACCGGCTCACAAACATACGAATGTCGCTCCGCAACATCTCGTGATAACGGGCCTTCTTCATCTCCTCGTCTGCTGCATACTGAGGAACAAGAAGGGCCCGCTCCCTGAACTTGGCGGTGATCTCCGCCACTGTCTCGGTAGTCTGGGTAAGATCCTGGAACTCCCTGGCTAACTGTTGCACCTCAATGACCGGTGCGAACTCCGCTCTGAACCTGGTAGAGAAATCAGCCCAGGTCATGGCATCCAATGCCGCATCATCCCCGATGGTATGTCCTACCTCCTCCCACCAGTCACGTGCCCTGTCCTTCAGGAGACAGGACGCCAATCTGACCTTGTCCCCCTCGGGACATCTGCTAGTGCGGAATGCGTTGGCCACATCCGCCAACCACCTGGTACTCGCTATGGGGTCCCGTGCCCCGTGATAGTCAGGAGCCCCGCATGCCCTGAACTCCCTGAAAGTGAGTGTGCGCGACCCCATCACGGCCGCCATCTCAGTACGGAAGGTACTCAGTCTCTCATCCATCATCTCCAAAATGCCCTCCTTGATCGAACCGAAGATCACAGGAGTCTGCTCAAGTATGATGCGAGTAATCTCAGAAGAAAGGAACTCTCTGGTCTGCTCATCGATCTGTCCGACCTTCGGGTCGGATCCCGATCCTGATCCTCCTCCGGCATCTGAACTGCCGGCTGCTGGCCTCGGACGCAAAACTACCATTCTGAAACATATCATAACAACATCAGAACATTGAAATATTTCAAGGGATCATGATACGACTACTAGCTTCCTGGTCTAATCTTGGCCTTCCTTGATTCGAATACGGATCCTCTGCTTCCAGTAGTATGGGCCCCTACTACCTTCCACATCTATCCATACTTTCCTCAAGAACTGCCTCGACTTCCCCAAGTCACTTCTACTGCTGCTATTCCCTGCTACTCTCACCCTAGGCTTGCCCTAGAGAAAACTCGAGCTCAATACGACTGGTCCTCAGCTGCTGTAGGTCTCCTTGCACTGCCAGTTAGCCATCACCTGAACACCATCACATGTGATGAGGATCGGATAATCCTTCAAGTAAAAGATCCGTCCCTACAACGGTTGGACTCAAACAAGAGCTGCGCAGTAGGGCCAGTTCCAGCACTCTGGGATTATTCAAACCTGATTACATGTGGTGTGACGTGTCCACCTAATGGCTAACTCCCATTACTCGGAATCCCACTAAGCACAAAGCAAGCAGCATTCGGACAAGGGAAACAGACTCACGCAAGCTATTCTTATAACAAGAAACTGCACTAGCATAGGATGCTAAGCTCATACGATCAGGCGTAACCTAAACAGGCTATCCTACTGCTGTCTACTCAATTCTAGCATGCAATATTCATAGAGCTGTAACACATAAGCAGGCACATAAGGCGTTCTCCTACACCCTTAGTCCTATTCTAGCATGCTGTTCTACTAAACTGAAATTGAACAAATAACTTGTATGGGTAATTTGGGAGTACTTACTTGACCTCGGTTGACCGAATGCACACACCTTTTTCTTAAAACAATTCTTTTCCTTCTAAGTGTTTTCAAAATTCTTTTGTAAAAACATTTTATTAAAAATCTTTTATTTCCCTTTAGTTTGAGTTCAGATACACCCGAGAGTGTATCCGAATCCCTCAAACCAGGGCTCTGATACCAACTTGAAACAACCCAAAAATACGACCCAAAAATTTCGTTTTTAATACCATCAAAACTATAATCAGAGTATCATATAGATAAACCATGCGTGATATGTCCCAAAAGATAATAAAGTACTGCGCGGAAAATGTAACATGCTATATCCAAAACAACAACTAAATCAAATCCAACTAAAGCTGAAACGGTGGTGTGTGCGATGCCGTCATCCAGAGCTCTTCCCTTTGCTTGCGGAAGTACCTGAAACCAAAACTGAAACTGTAAGCACGAAGCTTAGTGAGCTCCCCCAACTTACCACATACCATACAACAACATATAAACACATATTGGGCCTTGCCCACTGCATCGGGTCGGGACCCGGAAAACTGCATCGGACCGAAGTCCGGAACTGACTGGGACCTTGTCCCCTGCATCGGACCGAAGTCCGGAACTAACTGCATCGGACCGAAGTCCGGAACTGACTGCATCGGACCGAAGTCCGGAACTAACTGCATCAGACCGAAGTCCGGAACTGACTGCATCGGACCGAAGTCCGGAACTAACTGGGACCGTGTCCCCTGCATCGGACCGAGGTCCGGGACTGACTGCACATAGCATAGCATATCATAACAATTTATACTGCATACTGCATCGGGCCGTGGCCCGGAACATAAACACATACACATAGCACATAAAACATGTCTGAACCACGAAGGCATCAAACATACTAACTACTACATCGGACCGAAGTCCGGAAACTACTATTAACTGGACGGGCCGGCATTGTGGCCTTAGACCCGCCCCTACGGGAAGGAAACTCACCTCGTAAGCTAGCGGATGAGAGTGCGGCTCGGAAAGCTAACGGCTGCTGCTCCTGAATCTCCTCGGCTACAAATCCATAAACACACTCAATCAATCACTAGCACTACACTCAGGGTAAAATGACTCTTTTACCCTTGGTCAAAGTTGACTTACTCAGGGCTGACTCGCCGAGTCGGGATACCAGACTCGCCGAGTCCTAGACTCTCCGTTCAACTCTTACCTGCTGTTACTCGTCGAGTGTGGCATCGACTCGACGAGTACCCTCTGGATCCAAGAACTCAGATGATCTTCATCCGACTCGCCGAGTCAGATGAACAGACTCGACGAGTTGTTCTTAATCCTCAAGGAGATTGCCTTGGACTCGCCGAGTTATATGAACAAACTCGCCGAGTCCCTCCATTACTGAGTCTACTCTTAACTCGCTGAGTCCACTCCCTAACTCACCTCGTACACTCGACACTGAAGAAACTGAAGAACTCGGGACTCGCGACCTGACTCGTCGAGTCGTTCCTCCGACTCGCCGAGTCGCCGCCATGCAACATATTTTTACTCGATTTCTCTTGAATCCAACACATGCAAATGATAGATCTAGGTCCATTAAGCTGTTTTACCACGTAAAGTTTCCAACTTTACGTGCACAACCACATGAATGAGGGAAATAAGACTAAAATATGCACAATAAGGGTAGATCCATGGCTAATAAGCAATGTAACTCCAAAAAGACAGTGGATCTGGACTCTTCAACACCCCAACACTCAGATCCAAAGGTATTTCGGCTCAATAACACAATCAAGCAAGCATAAAGCTTGGAACAAGCATCAAATAGCCCTTAAAAGAGCTCTAATGGAAGTTTAAGCATGAAACCAGAAGAGAACTCCGAAAATACCTCAATAAGTTCACACTTGATCTTGGAGCTTGGCACTAGAACTCGTTTCCTTGCTTCCTTCTTCTTCTCCTTCTTCACCCCTTCACAAAATGGAACAAGATCACTTATAAGCTCACAAGAGGAAGGTTTAGGGTTTCTCACAGTGCTCTCAGGGGGAAAGTGACGAGATGGAGGCTATAATGGGGTTTAAATAGTGAGCAAACCCGGGGAGTTAGGGTTTCACCTAGACGGACGGACTCGCCGAGTCCAGGATATGGACTCGCCGAGTCGCCGGCTCCCGCGTGCACAAGATGCGCGACCCGACTCGGCGAGTCAGGCTAGAACTCGCCGAGTCCCTCTTGAAAACTTAGCCCAAATCAAATTAATTAACATACCGGAAACGGGTCGTTACAGTAGAAGGTTACTTTAATAGAAAATATAGGTTTTTCTGAGAGATTCAAACCTTTACAAACACTTTCAAACACTTACTTACATTTTTACAAACTTACACATTGAGACAGTTTCAAACGTTTTTGACAACAAACATTGACACTAAAATACTTATGAACTCACTAGCTTAACTTGTATTCTCAGGTCATCAGTAGACAGGTACCGAGGCCAACTTTTGAGAAGATGGAGCGTATTCAAGACTCATCTTATTATTTTGACTTACATTATTTTGGTGTCTATAACTGTACAGAACACTCTTGTATTAAAATTATATATTTAATGCAATGGATGATGTTGTTTGCTTATTTACATTTACTGTGTTGTGATACTATACATGACGTCCTCTGCCCTAGAACGTTTCCGTCGTTCTTGGTTTTGGGGTGTGACAGCTTTGCGAGGTGATTTTTCCACCTGGTTGAACAGGTCGAAGGCACCAAGGCCAGCCCGTATATGTTTTGATTAGTAGCTGAGTGTGGGCGTGACACATATCTCATAGATAGTCGAGTGTGGATGGGGACTGTATCTCAAAGCATTATTTGAGTATGGATATAGGACTGATTGATAAATCTGATTATACTTGTTGTTTGTGAGACACTTGTACGTATGTTTAGCATTTGAGTTTGTGTAACATCCCAAAATTTAAGTCCAAAAGTTCATTTTTAATTAAATAGAAGCACTTGGTAACGTTGCTCAAAAAATGGAAAAGCATTCTTAATAAAGCAATTATCAGAGTTTTAATCCCAAAGATCCTCTAGTGCGAAAAACGTAGTGTGATGCGTTGCGACCGCCCCGAGCTCCTTCCTTGAAAATATATGCACCTGAAAAAAAAAAAGTTGGAAGTCATAAGCACGAAGCTTAGTGAGTTCCCTAAATACCACATACCATACATATCAACTGATCCATTCATAACCATGAGTCATACATATTTGTCATATATCAAATAAAACGCTATGCGCCAAACATAGTCTTGTCATTATGCCACGGGCCGCCACATGGTATTTCTTGCCAAGCCGGGGGCCACCCCCTCGGTCTCACAGACAAGTTCCAAGAGCCACCTCCTGGTCTTCCATGTAAGTATCACAAAGACAACTAGCATACAAACTATTCTACTTAGCTAATCGACATATAGTGTGCTAGGAGACTCAGCTTGCACTGCTGAAGCCCTGCTGATACTCCTCTGGCTGATAATTGGCACTTCCCCGAATTGCTACTCCTTCGGCTCCCCAAGCTATCAGTACCAAAACGTCACTTAGTCCAAACTCAAAAATCATCTAATTGGTCCATACCTAAAGCCCAAAACCTTAAAGTCCAATAAAGTCCATGAATGGCCCAATTTTCCAAATTGGGCCCAAACCCTTACATGGGCCTTTTCGTAAATCCCATTTACTTTTCTGAACCAATGACTTTCCGATGGCCCAAAGGTTCAAGTCCATTGGTCCCAATCAATACTTAACTATATTGGGCCCACTAGGGCCTAATTCATCATCCAAAGACCATTAAGGAAAGCGTAGCAAGGTAAGCCCAACCAGAAGTCCATTACTCTAAAATCCTTAGCCCATTCAGAGCCCAAACCAAAAGACATGTCCAAAACCATGCTAGCCCATCATCAAAGAGTCCTGGATTTGCACAAGGACTGCTCACATCGTGAGCCCTTTATTCCCACGTCATGAGGTTGTGGTTTCTGTCCAGGAACTCCCTCGAATCCATGCTCACGTCGTGAGGCTTCATTCCTCAAGTCGTGAGTTCAATTCTGGCCAAATATGAGCATTAAGCTCCTAATCTATTAATCCATAACATGGGACATTCTAAAGGATCTTCCTTAACCCTAATGACCATATAAATCGAAACTTTTTAGTCACATATGTCCAATACATGACTTAAATACTAGTTAGGTAAAAGGATGGGTATGAACATCATGATTCAAACTTGAAGCTCATAACTTGCACCAAAATCCACATCTAAGGGTTCTAGCATAGCAAATGACTCAATGGTCCATAAAGGTGCTAACATTATGGACCGCATACATGATACTTCTATTGGATTAGTGTCTAAGTCCATAACTATTTTGGTATGTACTTGACCCAATGGTGCATGGTCCTTTTGGGTTGCCTTCACCAAAGCAACTTGATAGGATGAATTATGGAGAGAAACGATTAAATACGATTTATTAATATATTATGAGAATAATATATTAAAGGAGAAATCATATTGTTTAATTAATATTAGTCAAGAATTAATAAGAATTAAGTTTGTGGCTAAAAGAGATTAATTAAACTTAAGGGACTGGAAGTGTAATTATAAGATAATTGCAATTGGGCCATGGATTACCTTATATTATAAGGTTGGACGAATTCTATGGGGAAACCCATTAGAAATCGTCCTAGGCCTTTAAGGAAGGAGCCCATGGGTTGCTTAGGGCTTAACCATCCAAATTAGGGTTTCCTTGTTAGATAACCCTAATAGCCTTACTATTTAAAGAACCCTTATGCCCCAAAAACGTGTTGAACTTGTTGGCTAGGGTTTCCACACGTTTTGGGCAGCCTCTTTCTCTTCTCTTCTTCATCCTCTTGCTCTTGGTGTTTGTGAACCATTAGAGGAGTGACATTTGTGACTCTAAGCTTTCTAAAGTCATTACAAGGAGGATTTTAGGTTGTTATTGCTACATAACAATCAAGGTATGATCTAAACCCTAATTTATATGTTATATTGATTATATTATACTAGATCTAGGGTTTATAGTCTTGGATAACTTGCATGTACAATAGAGAAACCTGGATCCAAGCATTAAGGTTTGTATGAGCACATAGGATGTTCTTATAGCTAAAACCCATAAGTGGTATCAGAGCCTAGATTGGTTTCTATTGTATTGATGCCTTGTTACTTTGTTCATGCTTGAAAAATTCGATTTTGTGAGTCTGTCTGATGAACTCGGCGAGTTTGAGCGTCAGAAAGAGGGGATTTCGGGATTTCTTGCTGTTTTACTCATGGATACTTGCCTTATCTGTTTTAGATCATTAAAATACGATTTTATACATATTTATGAGTATATCCTTGATTAAACAAAATATAATTACCAATTGATTAGATAATAACTTCCTTATATGATAAAGTTTGATTATTTGTATTAATTGGGTAACTTATTTTGCAAGAAATTGAAATTAGGTCAAATATAGATAATGATGAAATTAATTGTCTAATTTATATTATTTGTTATTTGATCCTTGTGTTATGAAAAGTTTCAATTTTCCCCTTTAGGTTTTATAGTTTAAATAGGAACTCAAAAGTTTTGTTTTGAAATTTAAATAGTTGAAACCCTAATGTTTTGAAAAGGTTTCAAAACTTGACCTCAAGTTTTGGAATTTAAAAGTTGATTAAAAGGTTTAATTTAGAAATGTTAAATTCTAAAACCCTAGTATTTTTTTGAAAAGTTCAAATCATACCCTTATGGTTTATGAATTAATTAAGGTGTATAATTAAAAGAGGTTTAATAAATCCATAAAGTTTTGGTTTACAATTTAATTGAATTAAAAGTATAATTGTTAAATTTGACCACCTAATATTTTAAAAGTGTAAAATACACCCTATACTATATATGACATTCAAAGTCTAACATTATATATATGTATGAGTAAAAGTCAGTCTTACTGTTAGTAGGCCTCATTCACGAAGCTGGTCTATAAGGGGTGTTTAAGGAAATTGCCTATAAAATGGCGATTGAATGGGTATCCACTCTTACCCACCACACTCATGACTAGTGGAGGGTCGTTAGCCGAACGGGTAGGATAGGACAAAACCTTCCATTATAAGTATAATGAAGTACATAAGTAACTAAATGTTGTACAAAATTCCCAATCTTAGTTAATTTAGGCAAAAGTGAATTGATGCAATTCCATGAAATTACACTTTGTACCCTTGCAAAGACGTTAGTGGAGCGTGTGTGGTTTACCGGCACACTAAATGGTTCTAAGGAAAGGTAGCAAAGGGTGACTCAATGTTTGTCATAGTTCGGTGGAGCGTGTGTGGTTTACCGGCACATCGAATAGGTGACGGTAACATGTGGCGGCACCATGTAAGTTTGCATGGTTATTCACACCCGCTTTGTGATCCTCGGCATCCCAATCACAAACTAGAGGGGCATATCGAGATTTAAACATGCCATTGAAAAGTTCAATGAATCTCAAAGGATGTAGGAGTTTTCAATACGTTTAAAACTTAAAATTTATTTTTCCGTTTTTTAATGGTGGAAATTAGTGAATCGTCATTCACTTACCTTCAAATATTCTGCAACTAGATTATGACATCCCTTTTCTGGGTTGTAGCATATTGTGTTGGGTCTTAGCCTTAATATCTAATTTAGGTGATTTATTAAGGACTCAATCGATCAACTAAGTTGAATTTATCTTCTCCCGTTTTGTAGATTTCAAAGTACGACAACTATGGTCTTCCCAACTCCCGTGGAACAAGCATTCCACATGAAGATGATATTCCACGAATCGATCGAGCAACAAGAAATCATGCTTCACTTCCTCCTCCTCCTCAAATTATTCTCCCTAACCCACAAGATCGAATAATTGAAAGGTTCAATGTCACTAAATCCCTATTGGAAATGAAACATAAAGATGGTAAACCCGTGTGTGCCCACGTTCTAGAAATGAAATCACACATCGATAGGTTGATAATGTTGGGTGCGTCATTCCCTGATAATTTGGTTGTGAACTGGGTTCTGCACTCACTTCCTGAATCATATAATGAGTTCAAAAGAAAGTATTATATGTTGGATCATGACGATAACCTCATTGACCTAACTTACATGCTCATTGCTGTTGAATCAGAAATAATTTGGCAAAGCAATGGAGCATATTTGTTGGGAAAGTCAACCAACCATGCTTCCGAGGACGTTCTAGGAGAATCGACCTGCGTTTGCTTCCAAGAGAAAGAGCGTTGGATACAAGTCTGCCCTAAGAGCCTGAAGATTCCAGAAGATGGGAGAGTCAAAGTGTATGGTTGCGCTTCAGGTAAAATCCACTATCTAACACCATTAAGTTCCTATTCGTTGATTCTTAATACATAATGTGATGAGATTACATTTGAATGTTTTGCATGATCAGTGAAAAGAGAAGAAGCTTGATGGAAAATTAAGATGAGTCTAATCACGAAGAAATGGATCTCGATTGCATGGATTTGAAGATTAGAAAGTTATGATAGAGTTGTTAGAAATTTTTCTTTTTGACTACATAGTTTTTCAGTTGATTTTGCATTGTAAGGACAAAATTTTTCCGCTGCTTTTATGAATAAAATAAATTTTGGTTTGACTCATTTATTTATTTATTTATCTCCTTGCAATGAAATCGTTATGAAAAATTGATGTTCGTATATTTCTACAACGAGTGGATACGATACTCAATTACCTTGTTTGTGGAAATGTCAAGAATTTACCAAATAGGGAGAGTTTCTCATCGCCCAAGTTTCAATTGGACAGAAACTGGGAATCATGCAACTTGGTTACACGATGAATTAGAAATTTCATATTTGGAAATTAGACTAGTTCGTTGACAAAGTGTCAAGTGAAGGACTAGGAGATCGAGTACACAAAGTTGTGTGTTGATCAAGCCACCACAAGGGTAACAAAGATATTCGTCATGATTTACTAAAGGATTAGTAAACATGATCATACTTATAAGATTAAGTGTAATTCTGAATTGATTGAAAAAGGTTTAAATCAATAGCAGAACGAATAAAAGAATCAAGTAGGCAGAAAGATAAAAGTTTCTCTATTCTAAGAAGAAGAGAGAGTACCTTTTATACTTTATGATATGTCTTAATGATTAAGAACCATATTTCAAGAAGAGGAATCAAGAATTGAAGAAATGGTTAAATCAAGAAGTCAATCATACTTCATTCCAAAAACAAGTTTTAGAGTTAGGATTGTAATATTGAGTGACAAGTCTTAAGAAGGTTTATAACATTCATCAAATGTATAATTTGGAAAAAGCTTTTCTTATTCTTGAACATTTGAAATTGGTAAGTTGTGATGACTTGAATAAGACAAAGACCAACTAGGACAAAATTTATGAAATGTTTTGTCTTGATAAAGGCTACACTAACTCTTGAATATTTGTTTGTAAAGAAATGTTTATTGACTAGAGAATATTATATGTCAAGGAGTCAGTGGAAGTCTTAATGGTCTTGAAAGGTTTCAAGAACAAATCAAGAATAAACCTTATCGATCATCAGCAACACACGACTCAAGGTTTACAACCTATCGTGTTGACATTATCTTGTTTCCGTGCAGTTCGAATTGATTTAATTATGCATGTGAATACTATGAGTTCTCATTTGAATGCATAAAAGGCAAGGACCTTGATCAATGAAAAGTACATTGATAGGAAAGGATGTACTGCTTAACTACTTGGAAGACGTGGTGGGCAGCCGTGTTACCATAAGGCAAGAAATCAAGATTGAGAAAGTTCGGTCCATATGAGTTTGGATTTGTCGCAAACTTTGGTTTTGACAAATTCACATGTATAGGACACACATACACCATTCAAATCTAAGTGTCATAAGATTCCCTCCTTCATGAAAATGACTGTGAGGAAATGCTTTCACTAAGGAAGATTTTAAGAAGATAGTGATTGTGAAAACTATATTCTCGAATTCGATTATGGTTACGGTATCCCTTTCCATGATTTGAATTATGAGATTTGGCAATTAGTCTAAATTGTTTAAGACACACATATAAACTATCTAAGGCAAAGGTGTATCAGTTTAAGAAGCCTTGATAAAAGATTATCAAAGTATTGGGTATTAGAAATATTAACTTATAGAAATTCAATAGGCATTCTTTTTCTGAAAGTTAAGCTGTTTCTGAATACATGTCAAAGCTAGTGGGAGCATAAGTGTTATGTTTGTAATAATCATCATGATAGTGGGTGCATAAATGTTATGATTGCATGATTATTAAGGCAAGTATTGCAAGTTAGCAATATTAATTATAGAAAACAAGAGTCATACTTTGCAAAGTTGTAAGGGTTGAATAGTTGTTTTGCTATAATTAAGGGAGATAAAATTTTCCTTCATTTCAAATCTAAAGGCTTAGGTTGTGGAATGTTAATAAAATTAGGCAAGGATACATACTGTGTTCTTAATTTTTGATTGTGATTACGACATTCCTCTTCATAATTCGAATTGTGAGAACGTAGCACATAAAATCTTTATGTAAGACATTATGCATCGTGTCCCATACGCTTCGGGTTTAGGATCGATTGCAAATGCTATAATATTTGACCATTCTAAAATTTTCCAAATGTCTAGTGCATTTAGAGGGAAAAGGATAAGAATCGGTTTTGACTAAGATAATTAAACAACTATCAAAGGACAATCCAAAGTTCGCCGAGGATTGGTCGCTTGTGAGTAGTTGGAAGTATAGTATTGGATGGACTATATTATGAATAGATAAGATTCTATTAAGAATGAGTTGTCATATGGTGAGTATGGAAAGGTTTCTATATTGGGAGTCAGAAATTGAGAGTCGATTTCTAGATTAGAAATTTTATGCAAAAGGATGTTCAAAGGAATGTACTTTGAGTAAGAGATATCATGTCTATGGAATTGTATTGCAACAATCTCCGATAGAGGACTTCATAATTCATTAGCAATAGTCATTATGACTTTTGTGCTATGGCATTACGAAAGGATCATTGCATAAAATGTTAGAATCTAACATATTCCATAAGTGGCAAGAATTTAATATTCTTTCGTTTGTGAAAAGGATTAGGAGTTGTGAAATGAGTATGATTGGAAATGTGTTCATTTGATCTATTTGTCAAAGTAAGAACTGTAGGTAAACATTGTGTGCATGCTGAGAGCATGGGACAAGTGTTGTAATAATTCAAGTAAGAAGTTGATTACCCGAAACAACAAATAATGAGTAATCGATATGGTGATAAGTAAAAGGTGTTTTATTTATACTCAAAGGTTTGAGGCCATATGGGATTAGTATTAATCTTGTGTTTCACTTTGCATGTTTTGACTTCCTGAATAATTTAATTGGTTCATAACAGTCAAATTATTCGAACGGGCCACAGTCGTTCATATGTTGGAAGTAGATATGAATGAAGACTGTCGTGAATTGGTGTGTGGATTGTCTAAAGAGCATTAAACATAAGCAAATTTTTGCTACAACGTTCATGAGTGCTTATGAATATAATTTCAGCATTAGATTAAACCCACGCTCATTTGGATCACTTCATGGATTTTATCACGAGTGATTGGTGAGACGATAATATCTTATATTCTTGAAACCAAGATGTGTGAGTTGTATCTTGCGAGTCGGTTGCATATTGATAATATGTAAATGCACCAGTAACTTGGTGTTATAAAACATATTGTTGTGTGTGATTTGGTGAGTGAGTGCAAGCGAGTATTGAATCAAAGTTTATCTGTTCCTTTTATCCAAAGTAGGATAAAAGCGATATCTGTGGGCCCCTCGATGATTTAGTGATGGCACCTAAGTGCTTGGCCAAACCGGGACTAAATTGATGTGTTCAATTGTAGTCTGTTGTCAGTCGTCATAAGTCTGAATTCGGGAAATAGCACATAGACAGAGAGAATGATTTAGATCCATGTCTCAGTTTATACGTTATCTAGAATGGAGGAATATATGATCCCTTATCTTAAGGACACGTGTATATGATAAGATCCGAGTTGACAGCGGCTTTAGAAAGCTACGATTGCAGATCAGGATCTGAAGTAAAACGCAGAACACTTATTAGACTTATCCAAGTGGGAGACTGTTGGATTAGTGTCTAAGTCCATAACTATTTTGGTATGTACTTGACCCGATGGTGCATGGTCCTTTTGGGTTGCCTTCACCAAAGCAACTTGATAGGATGAATTATGGAGAGAAAGGATTAAATAAGATTTATTAATATATTATGAGAATAATATTTTAAAGGAGAAATCATATTGTTTAATTAATATTAGTCAAGAATTAATAAGAATTAAGTTTGTGGCTAAAAGAGATTAATTAAAGTTAAGGGACTGGAAGTGTAATTATAAGATAATTGCAATTGGACCATGGATTACCTTATATTATAAGGTCGGACGAATTCTATGGGGAAACCCATTAGAAATCGTCCTAGGCCTTTAAGGAAGGAGCCCATGGGTTTCTTAGGGCTTAACCATCCAAATTAGGGTTTCCTTGTTAGATAACCCTAATAGCCTTACTATTTAAAGAACCCTTATGCCCCAAAAACGGGTTGAACTTGTTGGTTAGGGTTTCCACACGTTTTGGGCAGCCTCTTTCTCTTCTCTTCTTCATCCTCTTGCTCTTGGTGTTTGTGAACCATTAGAGGAGTGACATTTGTGACTCTAAGCTTTCTAAAGTCATTACAAGGAGGATTTTAGGTTGTTATTGTTACATAACAATCAAGCTATGATCTAAACCCTAATTTATATGTTATATTGATTATCATATACTAGATCTAGGGTTTATAGTCTTGGATAACTTGCATGTACAATAGAGAAACCTGGATCCAAGCATTAGGGTTTGTATGAGAACATAGGATGTTCTTATCGCTAAAACCCATCAACTTCAAGATCCCATGCAAAAAAGGTCACCATAACTTAGATCTAGCAACCTCAAATGAAAAAGGTAGGATCTTTATACCTTCCTGGAGCTCATAAGTTCAGCTAGTCCACAAAGATGAGCTTATCTTGCAAAAACTTGTCACCACAAGAGCTCATTCTTCTTCTTCAAGGGAAACAAAACACCATTAAAACCAAAAATGGCTCAAGGGCCTCAATTGAGGCTTATATCAGGGTTTCCAGAGGTCTTGGAGGTAAAAGAGGCGGAGTAGAAGCAATCCTAATCACCCCATACCTTTAAATACCCGAAAATAAGGGTTTTGGTGCATCAGGTGCTCCTCACTTCGTGAGCCCTTAATTCTAACATCATGAGCCTTAAATGAACTTGGTTAACAAGTCAACGATCACTCATGAGAAACACTCCAACTTCAAATGGCCATAACTTCTTCGTTTCAACTCCATTTTTGACGTTCTTTATATCCACATAAGTGTGGCGAAATGCTCTACGCATCTCTCAACTTATCCTCACCTCAAAACCATCTGAAAGAAAATCCAAGATTCATAAAGAGATTGAACTGCCACTATACCGATATGCCCCTTGGCTCCACTTCACAACCCAACTCCCAGATTACCTCCAATACATCGTCCATACCTAAATGGGCCTAGTTCTCTCTCTTCCAAAGGCCCTAAGGTTTATGATAGCGCATCTTCAAGACATGGTCCTAAATTAGGAACACGATTTGGAACAGGGTTTTACTACTCTCCCCCACTTAACTTAGATTTCGTCCTCGAAATCACTCTTTGCTAAAACCCATATCCAAAACTACTAATTCGCGGAACGCAACCGATCATTCTGCACATAAACCAACCTTCTCAAGTCAACCGCAAACGATTCTAACTTCCATCCCAAAGCAGAAACTTCAAGCTTCCGTAAACCACTTCTACCTTCCCAAAGTCTGAATTCCATAATGGCCTATCTACCTGACGGAAAACTTACACTGCAATGTTACCATGCTCGAACTTCATCGAACAATTGATAAACCATAAGATATCCAACCATGATTACCTTGATATAACCTATGGCAAAAAAACCACCAACCATAACCAGCTGCAGAATACTCTTACTTAATAGAAGGCTCAAATAATCCTTCGAGTAGAAGATTCATCCCTTTAGTGGTTAGACTCATATGAGAGCTTCACAACAAGGTCAAATTAACTACTCTAAGATTGTGCAACCTAGCTGTAACTACCTTAGCATCTTCCTGTCCACAAGCTACTCTATGCAAAATCCAAAATTACTGCCGCTATCCAGAATACAAGATTCCTACTTGGTTGTTGAGCTAACGCACAACCTCATAGTCGCCTCCCGCGACTTTCAAACAGAACTTCGGCTATCTAAACATACCCCAATCATATTGCCACTCATGGCTCCATTATTCCTGATGATCCTCCAGATCATACTACCCGATTACCTGTCGCCATCGAGTCTACTACAAAAGGTGAATGCTACGAGAACCACTGTAGTCTTACTTCACTCCTGGTCTCCAACGACTTACCGTTTTCCGAATATGATCATATTGTGGCCTACTCATAACCGTTCGGCTGTCTTGCCCTGGCCTAAACCATATGAAGAAATCCGTGAGCGAATCATGTATGTGTCACATTCTCACTTCGAGGTAGGGATCGGAGAATGCTATGGGCCACCCCGCAGTCTTACTCTCCCATACTAACTGACCACTAATGAATGCTACGGGCCACCCCACTGTCTTACCATACCAATATAGTAACAGCTAACTAAAAAATGTTATGGGCCACCTCGCAGTCTTACAAAGTTCTACTCTATCTGCTAACTAGTGAATGCTACGGGCCACCCCCATAGTCTTACAACACTTCTACGCTATATGCCAACTATTTCTACGGGCCACCCAGTAGTCTTACCACATTTCTCGTACCATCTGGCCACTAGTGAATGCTACGGCTATCCTACAGTCTTACAAAACCTCCCATGTTGTCTGGATCCTAGTGAATGCTACGGCTACCCCATGGTCTTAAAACACTTTCCCAAAATCGGGCATGCGCACACTGTTGGATTAATGTCTAAGTCCATAACTATATTTGGTATGTACTTGACCCGACCCGACATGGTCCATTTGGGTTGCACTTCACCGACACAATTTATATGGATAATCTTTTGAGAATAGTATGTTTATGATTAATATTAATATATTATAAGTTCTAATATATTAATATGGAATCATATTATTTAATTAGTATTGATCAAGAATTAATTTATAATTAATTAAGTGATCAAAAGGAACTAATTAAATATGGACTCTTATATATGGAATGGGCCAAGTTCATTTAGGTTGGGTTAAGCTTTCATGGATAGTCCATGGAGTGTTTAACCCATGGATCCTAGGAAATGAAAGGTCATGGGTATTAGGGTTTAACCCTAATCCTCCACACTATATAAAGATGTCCTTGGATGGTGAAATTGGCACTAGTGTGGTACACTAAGAAGGGCTAGCCAATTTCACTAGAGAGAACCAAGTACAAATATTCTCTAAAGTCTTCCAAGGTGTTTTGGTGATTTGTGATTCCATTTGAGGCTTCCACACTATTGGGGCTAAGCTCTTAAAGCTTGAAGACATCAAGCTACATTAAAAGGTATGTCATCTAACTAGTACTTTGTAGTTTAAGAAGTTCATAATATGCTAGTTAGGATTAAAGCCTTGGAAAATTCTTATTTGCATGTATTATAGAGAAAACATTGATCCAAGGTTTATAGGGTTGAATGTACACCATAGGAGTGTTAGAATGCTCAAAACCCAACAGTGGTATCAGAGCCAGGTTTGTTTTCTTGTTATACTTGCAAAACTGCTTAAAAAAATCGAAGTTGTTGTTGTCTGATCATCAGACTCGGCAAGTCCATCAGGAGACTCGGCGAGTCCATGCCTAAAAAGTGATCAAATCGATCCAACTCGCCGAGTTGGTTCATGCACTCGACGAGTTGGACCCCCAGACAGCATAAATTTGACTTTTTTGGCTGGAATTGGACTAGGAACATTACCCTAAGATGTTTTTGGACTTATAAACTTGTTTTTGATGTCGTAATGTTCATGCTAATCCAATTTCAAAGATAATTGTCAATAGATTCATGTTTTGTATTAGTTTAAGGTTTAGACTAATTACATTAAAAAGTTTGATTTGAATTATCTTGTTCGTATGAGTTGCTTAGATTAATAGAAAAGTTGAGTGAAATAGTTGTTTTCAATCCAAATTAATCTAAGAGTTCATTCTAAAATGTGTTTTTGTAACTTGTCCTCAAGTTATATGAAAATTCACATTTAAGTTTCATAAAACTCATAATAGTTGGCAAAGGTTACAAAAATGAAGAGTCTAGTTCTAATTAAATGGTTTTATGACTCCATAATTTGTCCTCATGTTATGGAGGACCAAGAGTCTCTTCATTAAATAATAACTAAATAAATAAAATGTAACCTTAATTAATTACATAAGTTATAAAATAAAGAAAAGTTTATTCTTTTATTAGTTTAAAGTCTTCCATAACTTGTCCTCAAGTTATGGAACTTGAAGAGATTTGGATTAAAACTACTTTAAACACATAAATCATGGAATTAGTTACTTTTAAATAGTTTCAAAACTTGCCCTCAAGTTTTGGAATTTGTAAAGTTTTCTCTTATGAATACTTTAATTCCAAGTTAGCCCTTAGAATTTTAAAAGTTAAAATTCAACCCTTATACTTTATAATATTATAAGTTAATAATATATATATGTATAAGAGTAAAGTCAGTCTTACCGCTAGTACGCCTCATTCACGAAGCCGGTCTATAAGGTGGGTATAAGGTTCTTGCCTATAAAATGGCAACTTAATGTGTGTCCACTCTCACCCACCGCTTGCTTGACTGGTGGAGGGTCGTTAGCCGAACGGGTTTGACAGGACTATAATTCTCCCTTCATTAAAAGTATTAATGATAAATACTAAGTAAATAAACTCTTAATAATACCCAATCTTAGTTACTTAGGAAAATGTGAATAAGGTGCTAATCCATGAAATTACACATTGCACTTTGTTTAAGTCGGTTAGTGGAGCGTGTGTGGTTAACCGGCACACTAACTCGTGTGTGGTTAACCGGCACATCGATTGAGGGGTAAACACTTAAGGGTACCAAGTAATTTGCATGGTTACTTCACACCTTGTTTTGTGATCCTCGGCATCCCAGTCACAAAACCTAAAGGGCACACTCGAGATTGAAACATGCCATTGAATAGTTCAATGAATCTCAAAAGATCTAGGAGTTTCAAAACCAATTATAACCTAATAATACATTTCGTTTATCTTGGTGGAAATTGGTGAATCGTCATTCACCTACCTTCAAATATTTTATAGCTTGGATTACGGCATACCTCTTCTAAGTTATAAAATAGTTTTTTGGGTCCTAGCCTTAATATTTCATATTGGGTGTCATATTAAGGACTTAAGATCAACTATCTTGAATATCTCCCAAAAGATGTTTGGTTTAGACATTTATGATCTTCCCAAATCTCTTGAAACAAGCTTTCCTAATGAAGATGATGTCCCATGGATATCATACTTCTTCACCTCTTCAAATTATTCTCCCTAACCCACAAGTTCTTGAAAAGTTTAAGGTCACTAAAGCCCTATTGGCAAGGCAAGGTCTAGGTGTGGTCACATCTTGGAGATGTAGTCACATATTGACAAGTCGGGAGAGTTGGGTGTCAAAGTCTTGAGAAAGTTGGTGGTTTAACTACTTTCTAAGTCACATAGTGAGTTCCTTTGGGACTCCTATGAACCAGACTATGACAAGACCCTTAATGATCTTATCTATTTGTTAAAATCAACTTCCTTAAAACTTGATGGACATTGACAATAGTGACACAGGAAATCCAAAAAAAAAAAGCATTCTCTTCCTAAGGAAAGGGATTTACCATAGTCAACTCGGTTGACCAAATGGTAAAGAGAAAAGCTAAGTCTGTGATAGTCCCGTGTACCATTATCAAAGGGTCCATATGTTTATATTGCCAAAGAAAGGGGCATTGGTTGAGAAGCTGCCAAATTTACCTAAGGATGTTAAAGTCAATAAGTTTGACTCTACTTCAGGTAAAGTCCACTATCTAACTCTGAGATTCTTATTACATGATGTGACTGGGTCACATGTTGATGTTTTAAGAATCAATGAAAAGTAAAGGAACTTAAAGAAAGAATATGTGGAATTTGATCGCGTAGTTTGAAGATAGGATTCTTGAGCTACTTCTTAGGAGTTATGAGATATTGCTTACGAATGGATAACAACAAGTTTTCATCTGGATTGTAAGGATAAGTTTTTCCGCAAAGTTTTAAAATAAAAGGAAAATTTTTGATTTTATTTATTTTAAAATATCCTTACAATGGCATTTGAGGAAAAATTGTTGCTTATATTATTCCATTAATAGCAAGACTGGAAATATGAAATTGATTCTTTCATTTGTGAAAATATCTAAATTTACCAAATAAGGAAAGATTCTCATCACCCAAGTTTCAATTGGACCGGGACTTGGAATCATGCAAGGTGTATAGCATGATGAATGAGAACTTTCAAGTATTGAAAAAATTAAGACTAATCACTTGGTCATGTGGATGTGTGAGTCAAGTAAAGGACTAAGGGATCGAGTACACATTCTTGTGCATTGATTAAGTCCACCACAAAAGATTGATAAGACTATTCGTTATAGTTTACTAAAGCTTAGTAAATATGATTATACTTACAAGCTTTAGTGTAACTCTGAGACATTGGAAAAGGTTCCAATGTATGGCAGAGCGAATAAGAAGAATCAAATTAGGCAGAAGGATGAAAGTTTCTCAAATCTGAAAAGATGGGAGAGTACTTTAGTATTAGTTTTGTGATAATCTTAATGATTAAGAAACCATATCAAAATTAGTTCTCTAAGGAAAATCTTATTGCATTTCTTATGACTAAGAAGAGGAACTTGAATTATTGAAGTGGTTAAATCAAGAAGATGAGGCATACTTCGTCCCAATACAAGTCTTAGAGTCATACTCCAAGATTGTAACTTGAGTGACATGTCTTAAAGAAGGTTTAAAACACTTGTCAAATGTAAGAGTAAAAGTTTTCTACTCTTGTACATTTGCAATTGGTAAGTTGTGATGTTTTGGATAAAACAAAGACCAACTTAAGCCAATTGTGTGAAGTGTTTGTCTTGGTTAGAATCCACACTATCTCTTGAATAACTGACAAGAAAATTTATAGTTCAAGAGGACAGTGGGAGTCTTAAAGGTCTTGAAAGTCTCAAGAACTAATCAAGAATAGAACCTGAAGTTCTTCACTAGCACACGACTTGAGGTTTATAACCTATCATGTTGACATATTATGTACCCATTCTAGTTAAAGTTGGCTTTGCATATGAGTTCTTAGAGTTCTCAATGTGTTGCACAACAACTTGGAAGCAATGGCAGGCCCTTGAGCTGCCAGGTGGCAAGAAGTTAAGATTGAGTTCAATCCACATGAGTTTAGATTTGTCATTATCCCTATCGTGTGACTATGGTTTTGACAATTCACATGGATAAGAACACATACACCAGTAAATCTAAGTGTCATAAGGTTTCTCTCCGATTCATGAAAATGATGGTGAGGAAACACTTTCACTAAGTAGATTTTAGCTAGATAGCAATTGTGATATTTGCATTCTCAAAATTGTTAGTGGAGCGTGTGTGGTTTACCGGCACACTAACCTGGACTTGTGAGAAGTGGCAAAAAGGTCTAACCATTATGATTACGGCATCCCTCTTCATAATTGTTTAGATACACATGTGTGCTATCTAAGGGAAGGTGTATGATTTTGATAAAGTCTTATCAAAACAATCTAGTAACAGAAATCTGAACTTTGGTAAGAAAGTCAATGAAGTATTGATTTCTAGAAGTCCAGCTGATTTCTGAGTACATGTCAAAGCTAGTGGGAGCATAAGTGTTATGCTAATAATCATCATGTTAGTGGGAGCATGATAATTATGATAAGTATTGCAAGTTAGCAATGTTAGTCATAGAAAACAAAAGTTTCAATTGGGAAAGAGTTGTTTTGCTATAATTAAGGGAGAGGAAATTATACATCATCTCAAATCTATAAGCTTAGATTGTGAGGTTTTAATCATTTAGTCAAGGTTATATATATGAATTTCATGTTGGAATGTCTCAACATAAGGAAATTATGTATATGAGTCCATTATTTGCGTTCTAAAATTCAATTATGATTACGGCATCCCTTTTTCATAATCTGAATTATGAGAACTTGGCAAATTGAAATGGAAATGTTATAGCAAAAGACTGGTTTAGTCTTTATGTGAGACATCATGAATCGATTCCCATATGCTTCGGATATAGGATCGATTACATGTGCTATATTCATCCTTTCTAAAATTTTCCAAATGCCTGGGGCATTAAGAAGGGAAAAGGTTTAGAACTGGATATGACTAAAAGGATTAAACAATTGTCAAGGACAATCTAAGGTTTACCAAAGATTGGGTGCTCAAGGACAGTTGGAAGTATAGTGATAATTCTGGAAGGACCATATTGACATAGTCTGTAAGGAGGCAACTCTTGTTCAGAAGTGATAGTCAAAATGGAATCTGGAAATGTTTCAAAGTTAGAATTTTCAATCTGTTTAAGATTAGGAAACTTAATGCAAGAAGGATGTTTCCAAGGAGCTGATGTCCTTTGGAATACTCTGTAATGATTGTTGTCAAGTCTTTCTGATTTTGTGCATAATCATTACAAGAGGATCAATGCATATAAGTTTAGAATCTAACAGATTCAAGTAAATGACATGAATTTGGAATTCATGTATTTGTAGTAAGGGTTTGGGAGTGTGAAAAGAGAATCATTGAAGTTATCTTCAATGGATCTAGTTCACAACGTAAAGATCATAGACAAACATAGTATGCATACTTAGTGTATGGCATGACTAGTGTTTAGAAAACATAGTGTACATGCTTGGAGCATGGGACAACTATTGTTTTAAATTCAAGAATAAAGTTGATAGCTGAAACAATATACAATGAATAATGTGTAATCATATGATGATAAATAAAAGGTGTTTTATTTATGTTCATAGGTTTTGATACCATATTGGATTCAATTATTATTGTGTTTCATTTTGCATGTTTTGACTTCCCGAATAAACTGGGTTATTCTTCCGGAATGACTAAGTTATTCAAAGCATCCACAGTCGGTCATATGTTGGAAGTAGATATGAATTAAGACTGTCATGGGTTTGCTTGTAGAGGTCTAAGGTGTTGGACAAAGGGCTACAACACTCATGAGTGCTCATAAGTTCTGAGTATTGGATTCAACCCGCGCTCATTGGAATCACTTCATGGATTTTATCACGAGTGATCATGAGATGATAATATCTTATATTCTTCAAACCTAGAGATATGAGTTGTTACTATGAGTTGATAGTACATTGATTGCACGAAAACGCATTTGGTAACTCGGTGCTATAAAACGTATCTTTGTGTATGATTCAACAAGTAGTAGAACAAGCCTTATGAGTCGAAGTTTATCCATTCCTTTTACCTTCGGGATAAAAGCAATATCTGTGGGCCCCTCGATGATTTGATGATGACAAATGGAAGTGCTCGGCCGGGCCAGGACTGATTTGATTTGTTCAATTAGTCAGTCGTCATAAATTGGAAATCGGGAAACAACAAATGGACAGAGAGAATGTTTATAATCCATGTCTCAGTCCATATGATATCTAGAATGGAGGAATATATGATCCCTTATCTAATGGACAAGTTCGTTGACAAGATCAGAGTTCGACAGCGGCTTTATGAGCTACGATTGCCAATTAGGTTTTAAGTCATACGCAATAATAGTTTTAGACTTATCCAAGTGGGAGACTGTTGGATTAATGTCTAAGTCCATAACTATATTTGGTATGTACTTGACCCGACCCGGCATGGTCCATTTGGGTTGCACTTCACCGACACAATTTATATGGATAATCTTTTCAGAATAGTATGTTTATGATTAATATTAATATATTATAAGTTCTAATATATTAATATGGAATCATATTATTTAATTAGTATTGATCAAGAATTAACTTATAATTAATTAAGTGATCAAAAGGAACTAACTAAATATGGACTCTTATATATATGGAATGGGCCAAGTTCATTTAGGTTGGGTTAAGCTTTCATGGATAGTCCATGGAGTGTTTAACCCATGGATCCTAGGAAATGAAAGGTCATGGGTATTAGGGTTTAACCCTAATCCTCCACACTATATAAAGATGTCCTTGGTTGGTGAAATTGGCACTAGTGTGGTACACTAAGAAGGGCTAGCAAATTTCACTAGAGACAACCAAGTATCCATATTCTCTAAAGTCTTCCAAGGTGTTTTGGTGATTTGTAATTCCATTTGAGGCTTCCACACTATTGGGGCTAAGCTCTTAAAGCATAAAGACATCAAGCTACATTAAAAGGTATGTCATCTAACTAGTACTTTGTAGTTTAAGAACTTCATAATATGCTAGTTAGGATTAAAGCCTTGGAATGTTCTTATTTGCATGTATTATAGAGAAAACATAGATCCAACGTTTATAGGGTTGCATGTACACCATAGGAGTGTTAGAATGCTCAAAACCCAACACACACAACCTAGGACTCTAGTCCTGACCGAAATTCTCAACCGAGTTTCCTGAAATCTGTCATCAAACATTCCGAGGACGCAATCTCATCATTGGAAAGTTTCCAAACTTCCAATTCACACTTCAACCAATCCATACAGTTGCTTGATCCGTTCTTCTCCCTGATAAGGATGTAAAACTCATCCCGTTTTCATAGTTGCTTCTAGTTTTGATTCCCTGGGCGATTCTCCCCCACTTAGATTCGACTAAATCCTTAAAGTCTGCGAGAGGTGTAGGATCCTCATTCCTTCCTTACTTTCATGACTGACATATTGATAATCAACGATCCACCCTGCTAGTGATGCACTATTACTCCATTCCATAGACTGAAAAATTATTGAAGACCAGATGAACGCTTTCTGAATTCCACTACAGATGATCCCATATACACGATCTTTCATCTCACTCAAACCTTAAAGTCCCATAAACCAATGCTCGGAGCAACTTCTTCAATGATACACGAATTCCCTTAATGCTTCCAAAAGCCATCACAAACACCAAGAATGAAACCACTGAATCCTGATGATGGTGGATAACCACCTTGCAGACCCTGACTACAGACCTTCACATGATGCTCCTGAACGGATCTCGAACGTAACCTAGATAACACTGAACACTTCGAACTAGAAAGGGAAATGACCTTACACAAGCTACTAATAATTCCTGGCATGCAATTGGCATATCACATTTTTCGAAAATACAATCTGAATACAAGAAGGGAGATAAATCATATATACTCTTACCCTAGACCGAGGCAAAAAGAACCATAATACATATAGAATCGAAAAGAGCAATTGATACATACCCGCAACTTTTGCTGCTATAATCCGGATCTCTCCTGCATGTCACTACAAAGTCTAACTCCTCTCTGTTGAGGCTCCTGTCCTACCCTCTCGTCCATCATTAATCCCTCAGTCTTACAACACATCCCATGTTTTCTGGCTACTAGTGAATGATATGGTTACCCCACAGTCTTACAACACTTTCCTAAAATCGGGCATGCACATACGACCTAATGATCCAGTTGGACTCCAGTCCTGACCGAAATTCTCAGCCGAGTTTCCTGAAATATATCATCAAACATTCCGAGGACATCAATCTTATCATTGGAAAGTTTCCAAACTTCCAATTCACAATACACTAAATCCATACAGTTGCTTGATCCGTTCTTCTCCCTGATAAGGATGCAAAACTCATCCCGTTTTCATAGCTGCTTCAACTTTTGAATCCCTAGACGATTCTCCCCCACTTAGATTCGACTAATCCTTAAAGTATGCGAGACTTGCAGGATCGTCATTCCTTCCTTACTTTCATGACCGACATATTGATAATCAACGATCCACCCTGCTAGTAATCCACTACCACTCCATTCCACATACCACACAATTATTGAAGACAAGATGAACGCTTTCTGAATTCCACTATTGATGATCCCATATACACGATCTGAAATCTCACTCAAACCTTAAACTCCCATAAACCAATGCTCGGAGCAACTTCTTCAATGATAGACGACTTCCCTAAATGCTTCCAAGAGCCATCACGAACACCAAGACTGAAACCACCGAATCCTGATGATGGTATATAACCACCATGCAGATGCTAACTGTAGACCTTCACATGATCTTCCTAAACTGATCTCTACTATAACTGAGATAATACTAAACACTTCGAACCAAAAAGGGAAATGACCTTACACAAGCTACTAATAGTTCCTGGTATGCATTTGGCATATCACATTTTTAAAAAATACAATCTGAATACAAGCAGGGAGATAAATCATATATACTCTTACCCTAGACCGAGGAAAAAACAACCATAATGCATATTGAATCGAAAAGAGCAATTGATATATCGCTGCAACCGGATCTCTCCTATATGTCACTACAAAGGCTAAGTCCTCTCTGTTGAGGCTCTTTTCCTACCCTCTTGTCCATTATTAATCCTCAAAATATCCGGAGCAAACCGTGCTTACCACCCCTACCCCAATTTTCGGGTAGTGGCCTTCTTGAGGCCCACCTGATCGCATTGAAAACATAATGGGCTAGCCTGCTGCGGCAGTCCCTGCAGACATGACCATCCTTACCACACTTGTAGCAGCCTGAAGCCCTACGACAACAAATTCCCTCGTACATTGACTACCAATCGTTGATCTGAAGTTTTTGGCCTCTTCCCGGGGCCCTCCAAGTTATACACCTGATCTGACCTCCTCTTCCCAATGTGCTCCAAAAATATCCCACTCTCGGGCTCTAGAAATCATATCATTGAGGGTCTTGCACCCTGAGATACTCAAAAAACTCCTAGATGTCATCCCGCAGCATGTCATCATACCTCACATTCTTCATCTCCTTATCTGCTACATACTGCGGTACTAGCAACGTCCTCTCTCGAAACTTTGCGGTTATCTCTTCCACAGTTTCCATAGTTTGGAAGAGATCCAGGAACTCTCGCGCCAACTGTTGCACCTCAATCACTAAGGCCAACTGAGCTCGAAATTTGGTCGAGAAGTCATCCCATGACATGACAATGACTACATCATAACCCAAATCACTACCGATCTTTTTCCCACCAATCACGTGCCTGATCCTTCAATAGGCAGGAAGCATATCTGACCTTCGCCTCCTCAGGTCAAAAACTCGTCCTGAATGTGTTAGCCATTTATGCTAACCACCTCCTACTGATAATAGCGTACCTCTCCTCATGAAACGCAGGAGCTCCAAAAGCACGAAACTCCTGAAAAGTCAGTGTGCGGGCTCCATTGATAGCCATAACCTCTGCACGGAACGCAACCAAGCACTCGTCTACTATCTTTGCTACACAGCGAGAAACCTTTGATTCTCCAAGAGCTTATCTCCAATCTAAAATACAACATTCCAACAGTCATCATAAACAAAGGTCCTTTCCCCATAAGCTTCTGATATTCTCCAAGACTCTCACCGATTTGAGTATGGATCATATGCTTTCAGTAGTATGGGCCCAATACTACCTTGCACACCTATCCATACTTTCCTCAGCAATCATCATGAATCCTCCAAGTCACTTTCTCAAACAATTATGCTTATACTCACTGAACCATACTACTAAACTTCTAAAGCATGTCCTAGGCTTTCCTAGGTTCCTGAACCCACCCCGTCCTCAGCTATTGAAGGATTCCCAGTAATGTCAACTAGGTACCTCATGAATATAGCTACATGCAACAGAGATTAGATAATCCTTCATGTAAAAGACTCATTCATAGAACGGCTGGACTCAAACAAGAGCTAGACAATAGGATCAAATCTATCACTCTAAGATTATCCGTCCTGTTCCAGATGTGACATAGCATATTCACTTAACAGCTAGCTCACATTACTAAGAGTCCTACAAAGCACATAGCAAGCAACATTCAGACAATGGAAAATCTAACCATCAGATTCTAATCAAACCATTATATCCTCTAACCAGGAATCTATACATGCAATTTAAAAGCTCATACAATCATGCATAACCTAAATAGGCCATCCTACTACTAGTTGATCAGTTCTAGCATGTAATTCTACAAGTTCACATAAGCATACAAAGGCAACTCTCCTAGATCCTTAGCCATAATCTAGCATGAGAATCACATAATCATATCATATCACATATCAAACATGTATTGGTATTTTGGGAACCACTTACTTGAGCTCGGTCGATTGCACGCATCACACAGCTTGTTCTTTTCAAATTTCTTTTCTCTTTTCAAATACTTTTCAAGTTCCTTTTTATATGATGATTTTAATTTCTTTTTAAAATTTCTTACCAAGTCCTCAGTTTGAGTTCATGAACACCCGATAGTGTGCCTGAATCCCTCAAACAAAGGATCTAATACCAACTTGTAAAGTCCCAAAATTCAAGACCAAAAATTCATTTTTGATTAATTAGAAACACTTAGTAACTTTTCTCAAAACATGGAAATTCATTCTTAATAAAACAATTATCGGAGTTTTAATCCCAAAGATTCTCTAGTGCGGAAAACATAGTGTGATACGCTACGACCGCCCCGAGCTCCTTCCTTGAAAATATAAGTACTTGAAACAAAAGTTGGCAGTCGTAACCACGAAGCTTAGTGAGTTCCCCAGATATGACATATCATACATATCAACTGATCTATACATATCTTCAATATATCAAATAAAATGCTATGCGCCAAACATAGTATTTCCATTTTGCCACGGGTCGCCACGTGGTCTTTCTTGCCAAGCCGGGGCCACCCCCTCGGTATCACAGACAATTGCCAAGAGTCATCTCCTGGTCTTCCATGCAATCATGACAAAGGCAACTAGCATACAAACTATTCTACTTAGCTAATCATCATATAGTGTGCCAGGAGCCATGGTTATTAAGGGTACCAAGTTAATTGCATGGTTATTAACACCTTGTTTGTGATTCTCGGCATCCCAGTCACAAAATTGAGAGGGCACAATCGAGATTTAAACATGCCATTGAAAAGTTCAATGAATCTCAAAAGATCTAGGAGTTTCAATTCAACTAAAACCTACTATTTCATTTTGTTTTTCGTGGTGGAAATTGGTGAATAGTCATTTCACCTACCTTCAAATGTTTTATCGCTAGGATTACAACATCCCTCTTTCAAGTTATAAAGTATTGTATTGGATCCTAGCCTTAATATTACATTTGTGTGTCTTATTAAGGATTATATATCTAATCTAAACTTGTTTTTATTCCTTTTCAGTTGTCTTCCAACGATGTTGCTTCTGGCTGAAACTTTACCGACTCCTTCTCTCTCATGAACCTATGTGGGAGAGTCATCTTTGATGGTTCAAACATTAATGATTGGATTAGGAACATCAGGATGGTCACGCGTTACGAGGACAAGGAATATGTCCTCGACAAGGAGATGAAAGAAATTTATGAGTCTACTGCTAGTCCATAGGAGATCGATGACTTTAGGACATATGAGAGAGATCCCACCAAGGTGGCATGTATCATGTTAGCCACAATGACAGTTGAACTCCAGAAGTCCTATGAGGACTTTTACCCGTTTGAGATGTATATGGACCTGATGAACCGCTACCATCAGAGTGCTCGTCAAGAGAGGTATGAAATCATTTCTTCCATGATAACAGCCCGAATGAAGGATGGTGAATCCATCACGGTCCACAATTAGAGAATGCAAAGGTTTGTGGACGGTTTGCTGAAGTTGAATGTGAACTTCCCTGAGGAGTTGGCTATGATATCATACTGCACTCCTTACTGACTTGTTATGATCAATTCTGAATGACCTATCACATGAACAAGGAGGAGGTCACACTCAGCAAACAACAAAGACTTTTAAAGACCGTCGAAACTAGTCTGAAAGGTAAATTGGCTGTTACTACTCCTACTCCTAACACCACCCCTGTTTTGGCAATCGGGAAAAGTAGAGAGAAAAATAGGAAGACCTTTTCTAAGGGTACCAAGGGAAAGTCTCTCGATGGCTCCTCTGCACGTGGAACCAAAGGTGGTTCCGTCAATCCTTCTTCCAACCTAAAGGAAGATGAATAGTTCTATTTTCATGATAAGGGGCACTAGAAACGAAACTGCCCTAAGTGATGTGTTTTATACATAAGAACATCCTATGTGCTCATACAAACCCTAATGCTTGGATCTAGGTTTCTCTATTGTACATGCAAGTTATCCAAGACTATAAACCCTAATTCTCGCATACAAGTAATCATATTAACATAAGAATGGGTTTAAGATATTACCTTGATTGTTATGTAGCAATAACAATCCAATTCCTCCTTGTATTGACTTTAGAAAGCTTAGAGTCACAAATGTCACTCCTCTAATGGTTCACAAACACCAAGAGCAAGAGGATGAAGAGGAGAGAGGATGGAGGCTGCCCAAAACGTGTACTAACCCTAGAAGAGAAGTTCCCCACGTTTTTGAGCCTTAAGGGTTCTATATATAGTGAGGCTATTAGGGTTATCTAACAAGGAAACCCTAATGTGGATGCTTAAGCCCTAAGCAACCCATGGACTCCTTTTCTTAAGGGCCTTGGACGATTTCTAATGGGTTTTCCCATAGAATTCGTCCATTCCTTAATATAAGGAAATCCATAGCCCAAATTGCAATTATCCTATAATTACAATTCCAGTCCCTTAAGTTTAATTAATCTCTTTTAGTCACAAACTTAATTCTTGTTAATACTTGACTAATATTAATTAAACAATATGATTTCTCCTTTAATATATTATTGTCATAATATATTAATAAATCATATTTAATCCTTTCTCTCCATAATTTATCCTATCAAGTTGCTTTGGTGAAGGCAACCCAAAAGGACCGTGCACCATCGGGTCAAGTACATACCAAAATAGTTATGGACTTAGACACTAATCCAACAGTCTCCCACTTGGATAAGTCTAATAACTATTATGCGTATGACTTCAGATCCTGATCTGCAATAGTAGCTTCCCAAAGCCGCTGTCTACTTTGATCCTATCAGATATGCATGTCCTTTAGATAAGGGATCATACATTTCTCCATTCTAGATATCGTATGAGACATGATTTCTAATCATTGTCTATGTAATCTTTCTTGACTTCTGATTTATGACGATTGACTAATTGAACAAATCAAATTAGCCCTAGCCCAGCCGAGCATTTCTGTTTGTCATCACTAAATCATCGAGGGGCCTAAAGATATCGCTTTTATCCTACTTTGGATAAAAGGAACGGATAAACTTTGATTCAATGCTTGCTTGCACTCACTCACCGAATCACACGCAACAATATGTTTTATAACACCAAGTTACTGGTGCGTTTATATATTATCAATGTGTAACCGATTTGCAAGATACAACTCACACATCTTGGTTTCAAGAATATAAGAAGTTATCGTCTCACCAATCACTCGTGATCCAATTCATGGAGTGATCCATGTGAGCATGGGTTTAATCCAATGCTCAAATCATATTCATAAGCACTCACGAACGTTACAGCAAACATTTGCTTATGTCTAATGCTCTTTACACAATCCACACACCAATTCACGACAGTCTTCATTCATACCTACTTCCAACATATGAACGACTGTGGCCCGTTCGAATAATTTGACTGTTCTTAACCAATTAAATTATTCAGAAAGTCAAAACATGCAAAGTGAAACACAAGGATAATACTAATCCCATATGGCCTCAAACCTTTGAGCATAAATAAAACACCTTTTATTTATCACCATATCGATTACTCATTATTTGTTGTTTCGGGTAATCAACTTCTTACTCAAAGTATTACTACACTTGTCCCATGCTCCTAGCATGCACACAATGTTTACCTATGGTTCTTTCTTTGTGAAATAGATCAAATTGAACACATTTCCAATCACACTCATTTCACAACTCCGAATCCTTTTCACAAGTGAAAGAATATCAAATTCTTGTCACTTATGGAATATGTTAGATTCTAACATTTTATGCAACGATCCTTTTGTAATGTCACTGTACTAAAGTCAAAATGACTATTGCCAATGAAATTACAAAGTCCTCTATTGTTACAATACAATTCCTTAGATATGATGTCTCTCAATCAAAGTACATTACTTTGAACATCCTTTTGCATAAAAGTTTCTAATCTAGACATAGATTTTCAACATTCAATTCCCAATATGGACACATTTCCATAATTTCCATATGACAACTCATTCTTAATAGAATCTTATCTATTCATAATAAGGTCGATATGGTCCATCCAATACTATACTTCCAACTACTCACAAGCGACCAATCATTGGCGAACTTTGGATTGTCCTTTGATAGTTGTTTAATTATCTTAGTCAAAACCGATTCTTGTCCTTTTTCCCTCTAAATGCGCTAGACATTTGGAAAACTTTAGAATAGTCAAATATTGTAGCATTTGCAATCGATCCTATACCCGAAGCCGTGGCAACCCGAAACTTTCATCCTATGTAATTGGTCCGCGTATCGTCTTTAAATCTTGGATTCATCATCCTTTGTAAATCTTGTGGTTCCAAATGCATGTTTTGGACATAATATAGTCTAGTTATGGGTCTTAGGAGGAGTTGGAAAGTGTTTTGCATCATGAAATCGGATCAAACACACCAAAAGTGGTGTGTGCAGCCACACTCTTGTGTGTACGGCGACACACCAATGTGTGCGGCCGCACACCCAACCGCACACCCTCCAGCCTCACAACCAAACATATATATATAGATGGATACCCTCTTCATTCATTCATTTGGATGCTCCTTACCCTCTCTCTACATTCTCTCTCTAAAATCTTCAACCAAGAACACCTTGAAGGCCTCATATTTGTGATCTAGTTCATCTTCAAGCTTATTAGTGGTAAACACTTGAATCCCATGCTTTAAAACTCATCATATTCATCATATTCATAGTCCCTTGAAGGTGTACGGCCGCACACCTACATGAGGGGGGCAACACACATTCAAATCTCCTTAGTGTGAAGAGCAAGCACTTCATATGGACTCACAAGAGGAGTGCACGGCTGCACACTCCTGTGTACGGCTGCACACACACCCTTCTGGCCGCACACCTTAGCCGCACACTCAATTTCAAGGCCATGAACTCACTCAAATGCCCACTTTTGGCTCTAAACTTGCATGAATCATTAAGTATGGATCATGAGACACTTGTACTCAGTAATGCCGAGCCCTAAGGATGTTTTTCCATCATGTTTAAGCATGAAACACCCTTGTTCTAACCCAATTATGTGTCATCAAATGATTTATAGGGAGCATTGGCATTCAGGGCATACGTTGACACTCGAACCCTACGATAAACAGTGAGTTCATACCCCTTTAGTGAACCTTTCAAATGTTTTTATATGTTTTAAGGGGGGGGGATACAAGTCAAATATACATGTTGATGAATATTAATCACATGTGATTCACTACCCGTAGTTCAAATCACATGTGATTTACCACTATGTCTTATAAAAGAACTTTGTGTTTTCGAAACTACTTTGGACAAATGAACTATTTTCTAAATGTTTTCTTTGGACAAGATTCTTATTAAATAAATTTTCTTATAAAATGTAACCACACTAATATATTTATATAAGTAAGACTTGAAGGACTTAGGACCGATAGCTCGCCATATTTCCTGTTGTTGTTTGATTGTGGGCTTAGGGTAGTTGTTATCCGTCTGACTGTCGTTGATTTCTTAGTTATATATCATCTACATTAGTGTTGGATACGAGCCTTTTCATTTCATTCGATGCCTATGCTACTTAATTGCCAAGAATTACACACAATAAGTTAACTATAATGGGTATAGTTAAGGCCACTACTACTCGTTACTGCCACTACTTTACATACTATAATACACACTATTACGAGACGACACACTAGTAAGAGAATTCACTAGGAGCTATACAAAAGACTACTACACTACGACACACTAGTAAGAAAATTCACTACGAGCTATACAAAAGACTACTACACTATAATACAAGAGAAAGCACTAATCAGGGGATAACACACTAACTCACTACGAGATACGCTATTCGCTACATACTATGCCTAGAGTTTTCCAACAGGAAGACGATGCTACATGTATAGATCTATACGGGTCAGACACTATTACATTCCGACTGTTAACCTCAGTCCGAGCCGTGCAGGCCCAGGGATGCCACAACTTCTCTACACTATGCATGACCGGGAAGGTCATGGGGTACTCTATTAGTCAGTCTAACAGTAGCATACAAGGAATACATTATATTCACACTAAAATACTAACACTAAAGAATAAGTTAAAATCCCGAAGTAAATAAGTATCTATTTCTTATGGGAGTTTGCCCCGCTATTACCGATATTAGGCATAACTTTTCTTATTACACTACCTATTGGAGACTCACTAATTTACATTTACAACAAATGGTTTTAAAAGAAGATAAGTACATGCAACTTAAAGGCTTTCACTTACAAGGTACTTTCTGGAAAATATAAGATTTTCTACAGTTTTCTACTACTTACGAATGTGAACTGCAGCTTTTCACACTATCTATACTAATACCTTTTTACTAAAATTTACACTAAACTCTTATGAACTCACTAGCTTTATGCTGATACTCATTTTCAAAATAACTTGTATCCTCAGGTCAAAGATAAACAGGTACAGGTGCATCATTTTGTAGAAGGTGGAGCATACAAGATCCATCTCTTATTTTTGTATTACTTTTGGTGTTTGATGAACATTACAGAACACACTTGTAATTAAACTCACTATGTAAATGAAATGGTTGCATGTTTCTTGTTTTTACTATTATACAATTGTGATGATACTGTACATGACGTCCTCCACCCCGAAACGTATTCCGCCGTTACCGGTTTTGGGGTGTGACAGATTGGTATCAGAGCATTGTTTATATGGAATCAAGTATATCAACCTATAAAAGATATACGAACTATAAACACTTCGGGACTAAAACACTCTGACCAAGAATATATACTGTTAAGTATCTAAAAGATTTAACTAAGTATATATATACACACATCTGTATAAAACACAGGAGCCAGTATCACCCTAGAACAGAACAAAAGTATTAAGATTGTTGGATATCACAATTGGGCTTAGAGACATATAGTCACATTTGGGGGGATGTAACCTGATCAACTACATTTTCCTGACAGTGACTAGCATGTGCCTAAGCTTGGTTGTGATGTTGCAACAAGTCTAAAACTTACCAACACTACCACAATACCACTAGCATAAGAATACTATAGGAGTATTCTGTATCTCTAAAACATACATATGTGAGAACTAAATAGGGTCGTTACTAGTGGAGCAATGGTTGCTAAATGGATACTTTCCGGTTACCTGTGATTAGGGCGTTATAGACTTAGAATCCGTGATCTTTGCTTTACTTCCTGTTCCTTGTTTGGTTGTGGATTTAGAGTTAGGGTCACTTATTCGACGGACTATCCTGCCCCGGTCACATGTAATTAATATGCATTATGCAAGTATTGATCCAACTCGTGAAGACCGTCTTATAAATAATTTAGGTTAGTACGTCTATTAATCTTCTTTTCCCCTTTCTCGCATAGATAGCATGGCTGGCTTCCACCTACCCGACGACCCGTACTACCCAAACCAGGGCAATGGATGATGGCTTGATGAAGATTCGGACGATGATCACCAGATCCCTCTGGATGACCACTGAGCTGAAGGCTTTTCGGATAGCTCCGACTCCGAGCTAGAAGTTAACAACCTACCTCCTGGAGTTCTGAACCCCAACCCCCGTTTAGCATTTCAGGGTCCCATTCCCTTGTAGGTAATATCCCTGAACCGATGGAGCGAGGAGCAGGGCCAGCCTTTACCTTACAATGGGGACCGAAGCTTCTACAACATAAGCGAAGGAGGATCAGAGGACCGAGTTCTGCCCATCATGGTCCGAAGGATTGCCAGGAATGTCAAGCAGGGCCAAGCAACCATTGGTCGAGTTGTAGAAGTGGATGCCAACTTGAATCTCAACACTGTTCGCATCTGCCAACTTGAAGAAGCCATGGACATGACAAGGAGGACCAACGAGGCTTTGCGGCATCAGCTAGCTGCATCCTGAGCCGAAGTTAGGGAACTCCGAGTATGCCAAAGGATTCACGATCGACACTTTCAGGAATTTATGCGTCAACTAGCAGATCTGAGGGTTCGCCCCACAAGTAACCGTCGCCAGTAGAAGACATCTAGTTACCTCACTCTTTTGTCTAAAGGACTAGCCTTTTCTCTCAATGTTCCGTAGATCTCTTGTCTGTAAACATTCCTAGCTCTAAAAAGTACCCTAACTAGACCTCTAAACTGCCAACATTTTTCCCTATGGTTTGATGTAAGACCTTCTGTTAGGTCAATTTTTCCTGAACTTGTATTACATCATCAATACCAGTATATTGGCAGCTAACTATTCTATTGCTATGACTCTCATTCTGATTTTTGGATTATGTTGAATTAATCCATGAAACACTCTATTCTTATTTCGCAATAGACTCTTACTATTGCTATCATTCCTATGATCTTCCATTAAAAGATGCCTCCATGAAAGCGTCCAAGCAGAGGAAGACCAGCAATTCAAACCCCTCCTCCACCACCTCCTCCTTCGCAGTTCGACCCAGTGCTGTTCCAAACAGCTGTGACCGCGGTTGTGACAGTAGCCATGTCCCAAATGAATACGGGGATGTTAGCGGTGGAAATTCTAGATTTAGTGAAGTCCATCAAAGAGTGTCGGGATGCACTTATAAGGACTTCATGAACTGTAAACCTACCTTCTTCGATGGTACTGGAGGAATTCTGGCATTATCCCAATGGTTCGAAAGAACCGAAGCTGTATTCGAAATGTGCTCTTGCCCCAAAGAGAGCAAAATCAAGTTCGCTACTGCCACCCTCACTAACAGGGCTTTGACATGGTGGAATGGCCATGTTAGTGCACTCTCCTTGGTCACAGCCAATGCCATGGGCTGGGACACTCTAAAGGATCTCATGATAAAGGAGTACTGCCCGAGGGGTGAAATTCAGAAACTTGAGGAGGAACTCTGGAACCTCAAGATGGTAGGGACCAACATAATAGCTTACACGGCCAGGTTCTACGACTTGGCGGCTAAGTGTCCCAACATGATCCCATCCGAAAGCAAGAAGATTGAATGATACATCTGGGGTCTAGTGCCCCAATATCGAGTAAATGTTCTAGCCTCACGTCCTACCACCTTCGACAGTGCCAAGGAATTGGCCCAAAGTCTGATCAACCATGAAGTCTCTTCCACTCCAGCAACAGCAACCACAACTACCACTGCACCACCTGATTCATCTGGCAGAAAGAGGAAGCGATGGGATAAGAAGAAAGGCAAGAAAACTGAAACCTCCTCCAAGGACCAGCAAATCGTGGCGGTCCATATTGCCACTACTCCAGCCACTCCTGCACCGCCAAAAGCTTATAGTGGGAATCTGCCCAAGTGTCCCAAGTGCCCTTTCCACCACAACAATCCCTGCCGTGAATTGCAGTGTTCCAACTGCGGTCGGAAGGGCCATACTGTGGGATTCTGCAGGGCCCCTCCCAAACCTATCTCGCAAGTTTCCGGTTCGGGAGTGACCCCGACGTGTTATGGCTGCGGTGAAGCTGGTCATTTCAAGAAGAACTATCCGAAGGCTACGAATGCTGGGGGAACTGGTAGGCTACTCGCTATTGGTCACAACGAGGCGGTAGCGGATCCCACAGTAGTCACGGGTACGTTTCTTCTCAACAACTCTTATGCCTGTGTCTTATTCGATAGTGGTGCAGAAAGAAGCTTCATAAATCAAAACTTTAAACACTTACTCAAACAATCCCCTCAACCACTAAAAGAAACATTCGTCGTAGAAATGGCTAACGGGAAAACTGAAAGCTCTCACGAAATCTACATAGGTTGTACCCTCACGTTAGAAGATCACTCATTTCCAATCGATCTCATACCAGTCTCTATCAAAAGTTTCGATGTCATTGTCGATATGGACTGGTTGAGTCTCCACCGTGCCGATATCCTATGCTTCGACAAAGCAATTCGCCTAAATCTTCCGAACCACGAAACTCTATTGATCTATGGAGATAAACCCGGTACGAGCCTTCGTATCATCTCCAGTATTCAGGCTCAGAAATACTTGTGTAAGGAATATCGCGCCTTTCTTGCTCACGTTGTCGACACTAGCCAGAAAGCGAAAGATCCGAAGGATATTCCCGTTGTATGCGATTTCCCCGATGTCTTTCCGGAGGACCTTTCGGGTCTACCTCCCAAACATCAGGTTGAATTCAGAATTGACCTAGTCCCGGGAGCTACCCCCGTTGCTATGTCGCCCTATCGTTTAGCGCCTGCAGAGATGCAAGAACTATCCGGTCAACTTAACGAGCTGCTCAACAAGGGCTTTATAAGACCAAGCTTCTCACCCTGGGGAGCTCCGGTCTTTTTCGTAAAGAAGAAAGACGGATCGTTCCGTATGTGCATCGGTTATAGGGAGCTCAACAAACTCACTGTGAAAAATTGCTACCCTCTCCCTCGTATCGACGACCTATTCGACCAACTACAAGGAGCGAGTTACTTCTCCAAGGTTGATCTTCGGTTCGTGTATCACGAGTTATGGGTGCTTGAGGAAGATGTTCCGAAGACAGCTTTCTGAACCCGTTACGGGAACTTCAAGTTCGTAGTGATGCCCTTTGGACTGACTAGATTAATTCGTGGGCTTAATTAATAGGTTATGTAGTCCGTATCTAGATTAATTCGTCATCGTCTTTATTGATGACATACTCGTCTACTCTCGGAGCGAGGAAGAACATAAGGATCACCTGCGACGAGTCCTGGAAACACTGCGATCAGAGAAGTTATATGCGAAGTTCTCTAAGTGCGAGTTTTGGATCCGAAGAGTTGAATTCTTAGGACACGTGGTTAGTGAAGAAGGAATCCACGTGGATCCCTACAAAATTAAAGTTATTGAGCACTGGTCAGCACCGAAGATGACTACGGAGATTCGTCAATTTCTAGGCCTCGCTGGCTACTACCGTAGTTTCATTCAAAACTTCTCTAGGATTGCGAAGCCTCTCACCATGTTGACCCAGAAGGGCGTATCATTCGACTGGGAAGTGAAACAGGAGAAGGCATTCCAGACCCTGAAGCGAGCCCTATGCACCGCACCAGTATTATCCCTTCCCGAAGGAACAGAAGACTTCGTGGTATACTGCGATGCATCGAATCAGGGACTCAGTTGTGTCTTGATGCAATGAGGTAAAGTCATCGCTTATGCCTCAAGACAGCTAAAGACGCATGAGGTGAAATACACTACTTACGACCTTGAGCTAGGAGCGGTCGTCTTCACACTAAAAATCTGGAGACACTACTGGCATGGAACGAAGAGCGTAGTGTACACTGATCATAAAAGCCTCAAAAACATACTGAACCAGAAAGAGCTCAACATGAGACAACGCCGATGGGTCGAGCAACTCAACGATTACGACTGCGAAATTCGATATCATCCAGGGAAAGCCAACGTGGTAGCCGACGCCCTGAGTAGGAAAGTGTATTCTGGCCGAAGAACCAAGTCATTAACAATGACTATCCATTCGCATCTATCCGCACAGATCAAGGAGGCTCAGATGGCAGCCTTAAAGCCTGAGAATGTGGCGGGAGAATCCTTGCGCGGAATGGATAAAAGTTTGGAAGTCAAGGGTGATGGAGCCTACTACCTCATGGACCGAATCTGGACTCCGCGCCACGGAGGTTTAAGAGACTTGGTCATCAAGGAAGCACACGACACTCGCTACTCCGTCCACCCAGGTTCAGATAAGATGTATCTGGATCTCAAAAAGCTATACTGGTGGCCTAACATGAAAGCGGAGATCGCTACCTTCGTGAGTAAGTGCCTTACATACACGAAGGTCAAGGTCGAATATCAAAAGCCATCATGATTCCTCCAACAACCAGAGATACCGGAATGGAAGTGGGAGCGGATTACAATGGACTTTATAACCAAACTGCCCAAGACAACGGGTGGGTTGCATACCATTTGGGTCGTCGTCGACAGATTGACCAAGTCTGCACACTTCCTACCCATCAAGGAAACGGACAAGATGGAGAAGCTCACGAGAACATACCTTAAGGAAATAGTACGGCTGCATGGCATCCCTGTATCTATTATCTCAGACAGAGATAGTAGATTTACCTCTAGATTTTGGCAATCACTACAAAAGGCTCTAGGGACGAGGCTGGACATGAGTACAACTTACCATCCGCAGACCGACGGAAAAAGTGAGAGGACGATCCAAACTTTAGAAGACATGCTGCGAGCTTGTGTGATCGACTTCGGTAAATCGTGGGATACACACTTACCTCTTGTGGAATTTTCCTACAATAATAGTTATCATACGAGCATCAAGGCAGCTCCATTCGAAGCCCTCTACGGCCGAAAGTGCAGATCCCCTCTGTGCTGGGCTGAGGTGGGTGACACTTAGTTGGCTAAAGGCGGAGTTCCTGACAGCGCTCCCACTGGTCCGGAGATCATTCGAGAAACGACCGAGAAGATTGTACAGATTCGTGAACGATTAAAAGCCGCTAGGGATCGACAAAAAAGCTACGCGGACAAACGAAGAAAACCCTTGGAGTTTCAGGTAGGAGACCAAGTCCTTTTGAAGGTCTCGCTCTGGAAGGGCACGATACGCTTCGGAAAGCGTGGAAAGCTGAACCCAAGGTGCATAGGGCCTTCCGAGATTCTTGCTAGAATCGGCCCTGTAGCTTACAAACTCAACTTACCCCACGAGCTAAGTAACATACATCCTACCTTCCACGTCTCAAACTTGAAGAAATGCCTTTCCGATGAGACTCTCGTGATTCCCCTCGACGAGATCGAGGTCAATGAGAGCCTCAACTTTGTGGAAGAGCCTTCGGAGATTATGGACCAAGAAGTGAAACAAACTAAACAAAGCCGCATCCCAATTGTGAGGGTTCGTTGGAACGCTAAGCGGGGACCGGAATTCACTTGGGAGCGCGAGGATCAAATGAAACTCAAATATCCCCATCTTTTTACATAGTAGTTCTGTAATTACCCTCTGTATGAATTCTAAATTTCGGGACGAAAATCCCTCTAACGGGGGGATAATGTGGCAACTCGAAACTTTCATCCTATGTAATTGGTCCGCGTATCGTCTTTAAATCTTGGATTCATCATCCTTTGTAAATCTTGTGGTTCCAAATGCATGTTTTGGACATAATATAGTCTAGTTATGGGTCTTAGGAGGAGTTGGAAAGTATTTTGCATCATGGAATCGGGTCAAACACACCAAAAGAGGTGTGTGCGGCCACACTCTTGTGTGTACGGCCACACACCCATGTGTGCGGCCGCACACCCAACCGCACACCCTCCAGCCTCACACCCAAACATATATATATATATATAGATGGATACCCTCTTCTTTCATTCATTTGTGTTGGGTTGAAGATTCGCTAGAGGATTGCGTCATTGGGCTCGGCTTTAGTCCAATTATTTTGTACTCCGGTTTGGGCCTGTCCAACCGAGAGCCTGTTATGTTTATTATATAAGTATATGGTTGCATGCATAATTAGGTTAACGATTAAGAGTATTACGATAAAATTATAGATTTCTTTGATCGTTCTTGTAAACCTACTAATCCTCTATAGTTGATGTTCTTAATCGAGCTCTTCTGAGGGTTTTGTTTTAATCATTCGACTCGTTTGATTCATTCTTGACTTGTTCTTTATTTTCTTGTTCTTGCTATTTTGTATTTATTTACCTGTTTAAGATCTAATCGATCTTCAAGATTAAGTTTTAATCTCATCAATTGGTATCAGAGCAGGAGGCTGTGTAATCGATACACATTTTTTCTGTGAAAAGGTTTCAATTAGGGTTTTTCTGCAAGTAATGATATTTATTGAGCCGTCATCTCATTATTGACGTATCTTGATATTTATTGTTTTTCTCTAATTTGATTTATTACAAGTCTGATCTTTAAACAGGTTATTCGATCATTATGGATGAGTCGCAATCAAATCCCATCAATATTTCCAATAGCATCGATTCAACCACGAAGATTCCAATCCTATATACCCATGATTATGAAGTCTGGGCGCAACACTTTGAAGACTACGTTATAGGATCTGAGGATAATGGATACCTCATATGGGAAGCAATCATTAATAGACCGTTTTCTCACTCTGCAACGTCGAGGATTGTCAAAACTCAAAAGGAGTACAATGATCTGCTGAAGGATGTTAAAGATATTACGCAAGTTGAAAAGGATAAATTCCAGTGCAATATCATGGCGTTAAGATTGATCAGATTCGCCCTTCAGTCCGATACTTTTAGGTTGGTAAGCTCATGCACGACGGCAAAGGAAGTTTGGGATAGACTTCGCGAACTGTACTCTACAGACGAGGATCTTGAACATTCTATCCAAACCTTGCTCTTATCTGAGTTTGGAGAATTCAGGCAAGGAGCCGAAGAAACTGTGACCCAGACGTTCGATCGCTTTAATCATCTTCTCAGCAGGATGATCAAGCATGACATTGAAAGGAAGCTTATCGAGCAGAAGGTTACGTTCTTGAATGGTCTAAGGTCAGAATGGAGAGCTGTGGTGTCAACAGTTAAAGCCCATGAGCAGTTCAAATCATACTCTTTGGCGAAACTGGTGGGTATTCTCAAGTCGCAGGAAAAGATTGTGCTGCAGGAAAAGAACGTTGTTTCAAGCCTAGGTTCGCTGGCCCTCTTGTCAAAAAGTAAAGCTGTGATGGAGGATGAAGACCTAAACTTGGAGGAGTATGATCTCACGTCTGAGGATTATGCTATGATGGTGTCTAACCCCAAGAGGTTCATTAGGAAGAGATTCCCCAACAACAAAAACCGAAACTGGCAAGGGAGTTATAGTTCAGAAAAGGTTAACAATGAACCGAAGGTTGAAGAGCCCAAGAAGGAACCAAAGGCAGATGGTGATTCTGGAGTAAGCTGTTACTACTGTGGTGGGAAAAACCACTATGCTAAGGATTGTGTCCTCAAAAAGATGGCTGAAAAGGACGAGGAAAAGGATGAGGAAGCCTTGTTGTAGAAAAGGCTTGATGATATGAGAAAGAAGAAATCTACCGCTAACCCTTCCATGAATGCTCTAATTGTGCAGGGTTCGGTTGCTGATGACGAGTTCGGTAGCGTGGAAGTTTGGTCAACCGACTCTGAAGACGATGAAGTGAGGAAGCCTACTCATGGAAAGGCTTATGTGGCAAAGGAGGAGAGCAGTGGAGGAAGGTGCTTCATGGTGTCCGATGTATCTCAGATGAGGGGATACAACACTGATGGTGGAAGCGAGGAACCGAAGGAGCAGCAGGACATGTGCTTTACAGCCAAACCACTCAGCCAGCAGTTCAATGAGCTCGATGAACTGATCAAGAAGGTACAATCGGTTTTTGTTTCATTTAAAGTACCACAATCCTCATATGAGAAAGAACTAAAAAATGTTAATACAAGAATTTCACATCTAGATAGTAGCTTAACTCAAACTCGAGTCACCAATTCTAACCTAACTAATCAATTAAGCAGGGTGTCTTCGAAGAGTGAGGAGCGGCGCATGTGGATCGAGTTGAAGGAGTCTGAATTAGTTAAAATAAAAGACGAAAACATTTATTTACAAAGAGACAATTTAAAGTTGTTAAAACAGCGGAATGTTTTTTGTTTAATTGCAAAACGTCTTTATTCTAATATTACTCAGCTTCACTTGGACTGTGAAATAGGCCAAAAGATCCATCGCATGATTTTGCCCTTCCTTGAGTTTAAGGAGGATGAAATCGATGCCGAAGCTTATAATTGTGAGAGTGTGATATCATCTGATGACGTCAATCCGACCTATATGTATGGACTGGACAAAATTGAATCTTTCATTAAATCCAAGGACCACAAGGACATGCTCAAAAACCTTTTGGATGAAAATGATAGACTCAAACTGAGAACCGAAACCATACAAAAATTTGACTCTTTAAACGCCAACTTGAGCTCAGAAAACAAAATAGATGTTGAAAATGCATCTGAGCTTAATGAGGACGACAATATGAGTGAAATTTCTGTAGAGGACACGGTTGACTGCTCAGAATTTGTAAAAAACGAACCTGAACACCACAAGAATCTAATTTCAGTAGAGTTCGCTCGATTGTCCCAACAAAAGTCCGCGATCTTAGCAGAAAAAGCGGTTGTATATCAAAAGGTCCGGACCACTCCAAATCAAGTGTACAAGGTCATTGGAGTAACCGAAGACAATGCTGATGGCTGTGATGAGTTCTTCTGGACAGCTCCAATCGATAATGCTGATGAAACAGTAGGGTTATCTGAAAGGACCTCATGGAAAAGTAAAGGACGATACCTACCAGAACCCTTGAACAAGCCAGATAATTTCTATGTGCCAAGTACTAGTGGTACGAAAGATATTCCTCAAGAGAATGGAGGTTCGGTAAAAGAAGACATTCCCTCTAGTTCCTCAGTTCAAAGTGAAACTCCCACAGTCCAAAGCGAACCAACCAAGGAGAAACCAAAAATGAAAGCCAATATTCATCATCAACCGAAGCAGATGAGAAATAAGAAACGTGAAAGGAACCAGAGATACAGGAAGAATCTCTCTGAAAGGAAACAATTTTGGCAATCCTAGAATGCATATTTCTCACATCAAGACAAGAATCTGAAGTTTAGGAACAATCCTGTCAAAAAGCATGAAAGCCACAACAACCGAAAGCCAAGGTTCGGTTCAGAAGAGAATACCAACCAAAAGAAAAGGCTCGGTTCTGAGAATGACTCCAACCGAAAGCAAAGGTTCGGTTCACAGAATGACTCCAACCGAAAGCAAATGTTCGGTTCACAGAACGACTCCAACCGAAAGCATAGGTTCATTTCTGAAATCAAAGGAAATCACAACTCTAAGGTCAGTCCTACCAATGATCAAAAGCAAAAGGATCACCTAGAGTCTCCAGCCAAGAAGTCATCACAATCTAAACCCACAAAAAGGCAAACAGAAGGTTAATGCACCCAATCCAGAGTCTAAACCGAACGCACCTAAACCTAATAAAATAAAAGTATTTACCATCAAAAAGAAAGATGAAACAACACTTATAAAACGAACATATCTTGTTGACATCTCTCTAACTATTCCTGTTCCTATGAGAAGCTTACGTGGACCCAAGAAACTTTGGGTTCCTAAATCTGCTTAATTTTTGCAGGTTATAAGTGACGAGCAGTTCGATGAAGAATGGTACATAGATAGTGGCTGCTCGCGTCACATGACAGGAAGGAAAGAAGAGCTCAGGGAATACATATCTCTTTCAAACGGTGGCAACGTCAAGTTCGGAAACAATTCTTTCGGCGCCATAAAGGGATACGGAATGATAACTAATGGTGATTTTACTATAAGGAAGGTGGCCTATGTGGAAGGTCTACAACACAACCTCATCAGTGTATCTCAGCTTGTTGGAGGTACAGGTCTCAAAGTCTCATTCGACGATGAAGGTTCTGAAATTATTGAGAAGAAGACGAAGAAAGTAATTCTCAAAGGAAACGCAGCTATATGCTTGTTATCAAAAGCTCAATCTGACGAAAGCTGGTTGTGGCACCGAAGACTCTCTCATCTCAACTTTAAAGATATTAACAAACTTGTCACTGGAGGTCATGTTCGAGGCCTTCCATTGCTCAAGTTCGACAGAGATCATTTGTGTGCTGCATGCGAAATGGGGAAGCAGAGTCGTCAAAGTCATCCATCTATAATTAACACAAAAGTTGTTGAACCACTCGAATTACTTCATATTGATTTGTGTGGTCCATCATCTATCGAAAGCATTGGTGGTAGCAAGTATATTCTTGTTATTGTTGATGACTTTTCACGATTTACATGGGTGTTCTTTCTAAAGCTCAAATCTGAAGCGACTCATAAGCTGAAAGTGTTCATCAAGAAGATTGAAGTACAACTCAAGAAGGTCGTTCGCAACATCAGAAGCGACAATGGTCTGGAATTCAAGAACAGGGAATTTGAAGGATTTCTAGCAGAAAAGGGAATAAGTCACAACTTCTCAGCTCCCTACACACCTCAACAGAACGGAATTGTCGAAAGACGAAACCGATCTTTGTGTGAATCTGCCCGAACTATGCTAAGTTTCGCTTCTTTACCTCTTTATTTTTGGGCTGATGCAATTTCTGCTGCTTGTTTTACACAGAATAGGTCTTATCTCAACAAACGATTCACGCTCACACCATACGAGATTCTGAACAGCAGAAAACCCAATGTGAAATTTTTCCATGTGTTCGGCTCACGGTGTTTCATATTTAACTCTAAAGAACACCGCAACAACTTCGATGACAAAGCCGACGAAGGAATCTTTCTGGGTTATTCTCTCACTTCCAAAGCATACAGAGTCTTAAACAAGCGTTCGAGAAAAATCGAAGAGACCTATTACGTGACTTTTGACGATAGCTATGTCAAAAAGCTACAGGCCAAAGAAGACACAGCTGGGGACATCTTTCCTCAAACTGGCCAAGTCACAGTCTCGATCGCTAATCTATACGAGAAGTTTCTGGAGCTCTTTGAAGAACCAGAGAAAGCTACTCTCTCAGAAGCAGGTGCAGCAGACAACAAGGTAGACCACATGAAGCAAATTGTCGAAGAAGCTTCCAGGAGAACGAACGAAGGAGGATCGAATTCTGATGAACCTCCATCCAACGATGCTTCAGTCGAGGGGGAGACAAGCTCACATGTCAAGGAGGAACCATGCTCACATGTTGAGGGGGAGCCAAGTTCTACTACCGAAAGTCCAACTGCAACCGAATGTGCTTCTCCAACCGAAGGTGCATCAACGCCTGAAAGTTCAGCACCACAAGAAACCTCTGATCCTCAAGTTTCTCATAGCTCATCAACCGAGGGGAGCATGGTGATATGACGCTCGACTACGAAAGCCAATCCGAGCCAGAAGAAATGATCAACGCTGAACTAGACCCCACATTTGATCCAAACTACCCTCCTCTCACCAAATGGACCAGAGATCATCCTATCTCTCAAGTGGTTGGTGATGTCTCCGAAAAGGTTCTGACCCGATCACAACTGAAGGCAAAACAGACATCTTTATTTTCAAAGGTTGAGTTTTGTATGTTTAACTCATTCGTTTCAAAAGTTGAATCGAAGACAGTTAACACTGCTCTCGATCACTCTGATTGGGTTCAAGCAATGGAGGACGAACTGAACGAATTTGAAAGGAACAAAGTATGGCGCGTCATTCCAACTCCTCCAGATGCCTCGGTTGTTGGTCTCAAATGGGTCTTTAGGAATAAAATGGACAAGGAAGGGAATGTTATAAGGAACAAAGCTCGTCTGGTCGTAAAGGGATATTGTCAGGAGGAAGGAATTGATTATGAAGAGACTTTCGCTCCCGTAGCTAGGCTGGAATCAGTTAGAATATTTCTGGCTTACGCTGCCCACAAAAACTTTGAAGTTATCCAAATGGACGTCAAATGTGCATTTCTAAATGGAGAACTCGAAGAAACCGTGTATGTGGAGCAACCTCCTGGGTTCGTAAACGAAAAGTATCCAAATCATTGCTACATTCTGGATAAAGCTGTGTATGGCCTCAAACAAGCTCCGAGAGCCTGGTATGAAACGCTAACTAAATTCTTAAAGATGTCCAAATTCAAACAAGGTTCGGTTGACCCAACCTTCTTTCGCAAAAAGGAAGGTAACCACCTTATGATAGTTCAAATTTATGTCGATGACATCTTCTTTGGCTCTACGAATTCCAGCCTAACAGCTGAATTCAGAAAGCTGATGGAGACTAAATTTGAAATGAGCTCAATGGGTCCTATTAACTTTTTTCTTGGTTTAAATATTAGACAGGGACCCGAAGGCATCTTTATCAATAAGGAAGCTTACACGAAGACTCTCCTAGTAAATTTTGGTATGATGGGAGACTCCAAAGTCAAAGTCCCAATGGCATTCGGCACCAAGCTAACTCCATCTCTAGACAAACCGGCTGTTGATATCACGCTCTATCGTCAAATGATAGGCTCACTAATGTATCTTACTGCTAGCAGGCCTGACATCATGTTTTCTGTATGTTATTGTGCTCGATTTCAGTCAAACCCACACGAACCTCACATGCTTGCAGTGAAGAACATCTTACGCTATCTCAAGCGAACCACCTCCTTAGGTCTATGGTATCCTTCCAACTCAGGCTTCTTCGTTCAAGCCTATTCAGATGCTGACCTTGGAGGATGTGGACTCGACAGAAAAAGCACCACTAGTGGCTGTCAATTCCTTGACGGGAAGTTGGTCAGCTGGCAATCCAAGAAACAAACGTGCTTATCATTGTCTACTGCCGAAGCGGAATACATAGCCGCTGCATCCTGCACCTCCCAAGTGATTTGGATCCAGAGTCAACTTCGAGACTATGGACTCAATATGAAGAAGATCCCACTATATAGTGACTCTGAAAGTGCAATTAGGATCTGTCATAACCCAGTGCAACACTCTAAAACCAAACACATAGCACTGAGGTATCACTTCATCAAAGATCACGTGGAAGATGGAAACGTCGAAGTTCACTTCGTAAGAACCACTGATCAACTGGCTGACGTCTTTACCAAAGCTCTTCCTGAAGCATCATTCAACAGAATACTGCAAGGGATAGGTATGATGGAATCAGCGTCAGTACCTCACACTACCTCTCAATCTCAAACGTAAGAAGCAAAATTGACCGAACGTTCAGGTTCGGTTAAATCATCTGACTCGCTCATCATCACAAAGGTAGTTTTCTTGATTGTATATTTGTTGTACAAAGTTGTTTATTTTATTGTCAAAAGTATCTTCTGATTGCATGTCTCAATTCATTGGTTTTCAAAAAATTTCTTAAACCGAAACCAACCGAAGGTTCGGGTTCGGTTTTTCAAAATTTTCTTCAACCGAACGCTCGGGTTCGGTTTTTCAAAATTTTCTTCAACCAAAACCAACCGAACGCTCGGGTTCGCTTTTTCAAAATTTTCTTCAACCGAAACCAACCGAACGCTCGGGTTCGGTTTTTCAAAGTTTTCCATAGTTTTTTTTTTTCAGTCTTATTTTCTTTGCTTACTTTTTACCTTTTATTTTTTTCTTTTAATTTTTCTTATTTTAATTTTTTATTCGCTATTTCAAAAACTCCAAAAATATTTTTCTCTTTTAATTTCACTTGTGCTTGTTCGTTTATGGGGATATAATTGTTGGATCACTTAAGTGTCCCTAGAAGCATGCTGCTGTATGTGTCCCAAGCCTCATAAGATTCTGAATAATCGCCTTAATGACTTGGTATAAACAAACCTTGTCTTCCCAATCAGGCTACCACATTTATTCTAATCGTGAGCTACCTCACTCTCTTCTCACATGAGATAAGAGTTTTCTGCTTGGTCCTTCTTTTTGCAGCTGAGGTACTTTATTTTCTTACACCATCTCCATTATATTTCTCCATTACATTCATTTCATCAACGTAACCCTTGAGACTCTCAGAAATTACCACTGAGGTTTATGGTTACACAACAACTGTGTTTATGAGCTTAGTTTCGTGCCACTACGAGCTGAGTGAAACCCAAAATTCAACACCAAATCTGAATTGACGGTGAACAATTAATTTGCTCAAGTTTTCACCAAAGAATTGACGGATGTACCTTCATGAAATCTCAACTTTTATTTTGTGTGATTCCTATGAAATTGTTAAATACCATAACATTTCTTCCCTTGGGATCCAGGTTTTAATTTTTTTTTTGAGATTTTATATTTTCCAAGCCAATTTCAAATTAATTCCTACCTACTTGTTCAACAGACTACACCGGTCTCACAAGTACTTTGATCACTTTCTTTCTTATTTCAAGATTAGAATTGTTGCATCAAAGCGAAAGCCACCCTGAATTAGCCTAATTAAAAGAAGCCTTTCAACATTTATTAATAAGTGTTTGATTGTAATTCAACGGGAATCCACATTAACACTTTACGGTCTCTCTTGACCTTGAAGGATGAGATTCGTGCCCGGGATCATTTGTTTCGTGTCATTATTGACATCACATTTATTCCCATGAAGAGTTGCTTTATTTCTTTTATTTTTTACACTCTTAGCACGAAAATCTTTGATTTTCCAAAATTCCGTTACTAATTATTACAGGCTGTATTATTGCTTTGGTGGTTAATTATCAAGATGTGGTCAAAAATCATCCACATGGGCAATTTATCCAAAAGATGCGATTTACAAAATAAGACAACAAGGTGTTGACTCAGGCGGGAAATAAAAGGATTGAATTTCAACCGGTGGTAAAAGTAAAAAGGGGCGCATGTGAAGTTGAAACATCCATCCTTTTACTGACATAGTGGACGCGTGTGAGGATTTCAAGCGACTTCTCTCTGGCACTTAAAGGCGCGTGAGAATGTGAAACGGCTTATTCTGAAATGGCGCTTGTTGGGCGGCGTGATCCTAGGAATCTGACACTCTCTCTCCTACGTGATCATCGCATGCCTTAACTGTCACGCATCTGTCATTCCGGGAAACCTTTTCGTATTTCCATAGAAGATTTGAAACGATTTTTCTCTCTCCTTTCACCCACTATAAAAGGCAGTCGATACTTCCATTTACCTCTTTACTGCTTCAAATTTACAAGAGAGCAAAAACTCGAAAAATCTTTACTGTTCATCTTCTTCTACCTTCAACAATGGCAGAATCATCATCCGTCCACGCCACCTCACACATTCTTCCCATTCGTCCTCAATAGTGCTTGGTGATTGACCTCACACCGCAGGCGTATGATTCTTACATGTTTCCGATCATCGAGTGCTTGAAGTACTCGCAAATCGCTCCTGCACTATCAAGGGTTGAGTCTGTGCCCATGGTGATGCTCTCGCAGGTGTATGCGACTGCTTATTACGACAAAGCAGTCGAGCGGGTGTTCTTTGAGGTTGCTGATCACAAGACCTCAATTTCAAGGCAGCGATTCTGCACTCTGCTAGGGGTTGCTGCTGATTCTTCGAGAATCAATCCGGAGACGATTCCGGTGGGCCATCTTTACAGCATGTTCTACAATATGGGGTACACGGAGGTGCTCATCTCCGTCGCCAAGTTCAAGAAATCCTGCTTGCCGCCGCAGTGGAACGGCATGTTCACAGTCCTCTTCAAGGGCTTGTCGGAACGGAGCTCAAGATCCGACGGTGCTAGTCGACTTTTCTTGTCGATTATGTATGCAGTTTACAATGGAGTCAACTTAGATTTTGGGTTGGTCCTCTGGCAACAGCTCATCCAGAGCCTTTCTTCTTCATCACGACATTCTGAGGTGTCGTATGCCCGGTTCTGGACTCTTATTACAATGTGGGCAATGGATAAGTTCGACGTCCCCACTCCTGCAGGTGCATCGATGTCTTCGATTGGTACGTTTCATACCACGAAGATCATCGTCTCTGATGCATCCAAGTTTTCCTTCATTGGCTCTATTCCGGAGACAATGTATTGTGATGTTCCTTCTGACAGCAGGATCATCAGGACGATCAAGGAGTTCAAACAGTTAGGACCAAGGGAACTCACACCGGAAATGCTAAAGTCCATCCACGATGCTGACAAACCGGTGAACAGGGGCAAAAAGGCGGAAAAAGGGAAGCAAGTGACCAAAGCTCCTAAAGGTCCTTCTCCCAAGAAGAGGAAACAAACGAAACCTGCTCAGTCCCCGCAGCCGAAGAGGAGGAAGACTCAACCGAAGCGAAAACTTGTAATCCCTTCCTCTTCGAGTGACTCAGAAGATGAGCGTTCGGATTCGGACAGCTCTCAAGGAGGCGAAACCCCTCAACGAGGCAACACCCCACCCCGATCTCCTACTCCATATATGGAAATCCACAACTCACCCGTTCCTTCGCCTACTCAACCAATCCCTACTTCCATTCCCACCATAACCCCTACTACCACTATTCCTCCAACCTCTTTCCCTATACCACCACCCATTTTCACTGATACAACTACAACAACTGCAAAGGTTACAACCAACGTATCTGATACGGGGGTTCATACCGATGCAACCGAAACCCCACCCGTAACTGAACCACCACAAACCGAAACCCAGCATCCAACCGAACCTACCCACACTCAACCACCACCCGAAACTACCCCATCCCACACTCACCCTGAACCTACCTAACCCACCACACCCCCAGCTTCACCACCTCCATCATCTCCAGATCATGCCTCTGATGGAGATAACCCGTTTCTTGGCGGAGACAACATGACCTTCGATTCGGTCTACTTTAGTCCGTTTCAGGTTCAGAGTGACGAAGAAGATGATGCTACAGTGACAAAGAAGCATCTTAAGGAGCTCAACGAGAAGGTTGACTTACTTCTCGCTTCATCTTCCAACCACCAGTCATCTCTCTCTGAAGCCGCTCTTCAGAAGATTGTTGATGCCTTCTTCAGGGCTCAGCATGATTCTGTAGCTTCAGCCTCAGCCGCCATAGACGCCTCCACAAAAGCCTGTGAGGCTGCGACCGCAAAAGTCGATAAACTATTCTCAGACGCTTCTACCCTGTTGAAGTCCCTACAGGAAAGCGCTGACGCCGCCAAGACAACTTTGGAACCGATTCTTCAGCAATTGGCAAAGTTCATCTCAACGGAGTTGACCTCGTTCGCTACTCTTCGCCAAACCATAAGCGACGACAACTCGGCCCTTCGTGCCTCCATCGATGAGCGCCTCGCTAAGCTTCAGGAGGATCTCGCAGCAGAAAACTCATTGATGGACGTTCTGGCAAGCAAAACCACCGCCCTAAAGGTCAAGAGCACTCAACTTTCAACCTCACTGCAACAGCTTGAAGCTCTTCGATCCGAACGGGAGATTATCAAGACATGTGTTTCGGATGTACACGCTGACCTATCTAACATCCTAGAAACACACGATCCGATTCTAAACCATTCGGTGAGGCGAACCCTTGCTGAAAAACTTGCTCCTGCCTTGGACCTTCTCAGCAAAATCGAAGGTTTACCTAGTTTCGTGTCCACTCCGAAACAAGGGGGAGAAGAGAAGAACTCCGGATCGAAACCACCTCCTTCCTCCAACGCTACTCACACAACCGAACCACCTCCGACTGGTCAAGATTCCGGTTCGGGTGTGAAGGATAAAGGGAAACACATAGCTGAGGAAGAAGATGAAGATGAAGATGATGAAACCATTGCTGACATGTTGAAACGCAAAAACAGTCGCAATGTTGATGATGATGTTAATCGTGTGGCGCGAGAGGCTGAAGAAGCCAAACGCAAGCAGAAGGAAGCCCACGATCTCCTCAAGAGCAGGAAGACTCTCTTCCCTGCATGGACTCGGGAGCGAATGATTAAGGAGGCCATAGATACTCCCAGCATCCTATGGCTCGAGCCGGTGATCTCGTTCGACTGCTATAATTCTGTCGATTCGCAGTTCGACATGCCGTTGACTCGAAACGCGTTTATCTTCCACGCCTTCTCAAGTATTTTTGAAGTCCCTCATCCAAACCCTGAGGTGGATAGGGAGCTGATTGAATTCTATCTGAAGGCTGCTCGTCCTCAGTATTTAACATGGAGCGCCCAGAAGATAGTGAACGTTCGGGTATTGAAGCCTTACACCGAAGGAAGATTCATTAATGTTCGGTTCAAGGTGATTCGAGGGTCTGCAAGAACTGAACATCATATATCCCTGGCAGATCTACCGAACATAAATCCTCATGATTGGATTGTCTTGCATAATATCCTTTTGACGAATGAAGCCGAATATGGTCCAATTATAGACCATCTCAAAAGGATGTTAATCTGTTACATCATGGAGGTAGCCCTTATGGATCAGGAGGTAGCCACCACCTTCAAGAAGAAACCGAAGATAGCTCCTGTGGGATCGGCCAGTGATCTCAATAAAATGAAGATGGGCAAGATCGACCCGAGACGCAATTCGGTTATGTTCACTAGAGCATAAGGACAAAAATGTCTCTTTGCTTTAGCTGACAAACATCTTTACACCACTACTTGTCTGGAGCATGTGTTATCGATCATCCGAAGGTGTAAAGAGAATGCAGCGGATGATGTTAAGTACTTCAATGACATGATCCAATGGTACATCAGGTTTAGGCAGACGATACTGGCTCTTATCTCTCGTCTGTTTAACACCGTGAAGAAGAAGGTACCCGCCTCCGCTGCTGGCCCAAGTAACAAGTGAAGATCTCGCTCCAATTGACGCAAAGGGGGAGATTGTTGGGTTGAAGATTCGCTAGAGGATTGCGTCATTGGGCTCGGCTTTAGTCCAATTATTTTGTACTCCGGTTTGGGCCTGTCCAACCGAGAGCCTGTTATGTTTATTATATAAGTATATGCTTGCATGCATAATTAGGTTAACGATTAAGAGTATTACGATAGAATTACAGATTTCTTTGATCGTTCTTGTAAACCTACTAATCCTCTACAGTTGATGTTCTTAATCGAGCTCTTCTGAGGGTTTTGTTTTAATCATTCGACTCGTTTGATTCATTCTTGACTTGTTCTTTATTTTCTTGTTCTTGCTATTTTGTATTTATTTACCTGTTTAAGATCTAATCGATCTTCAAGATTAAGTTTTAATCTCATCAATTTGGATGCTCCTTACCCTCTCTCTACTTTCTCTCTCTAAAATCTTCAACCAAAAACACCTTGAAGGGCTCATATTTGTGATCTAGTTCATCTTCAAGCTTATTAGTGGTAAACACTTGAATCCCAAGCTTTAAAACTCATCATATTCATCATATTCATAGTCCCTTGAAGGTGTATGACTGCACACCTTCATGAGGGGGGCATCATACATTCAAATCTCCTTAGTGTGAAGAGAAAACACTTCATATGGACTCACAAGAGGAGTGTACGGCCGCACACTCCTGTGTAAAGCCGCACACACACTCTGAACGGCCGCATACACACCCTTCTTGCCGCACACCTCAGCCGCACACTCAATTTCAAGGCCATGCACTCACTCAAATGCCCACTTTTGGCCCTAAACTTGCATGAATCATTAAGTATGGATCATGAGACACTTATACTCAGTAATGCCGAGCCCTAAGGATGTTTTTCCATCATGTTTAAGCATGAAACACCCAAGTTCTAACCCAATTATGTGTCATGACATGATTTATAGGGACCATTGGCATTCAGGGCATCCGTTGACACTCGAACCCTACGATAAACTGTGAGTTCATACCCCTTTAATGAACCTTTCAAATGTTTTTATATGTTTTAGGGGGGGATACAAGTCAAATATACATGTTTATGAATATTAATCACATGTGATTCACTACCCGTAGTTCAAATCACATGTGATTTACCACTATGTCTTATAAAAGAACTATTTTCTAAATGTTTTCTTTGGACAAGATTCTTATTAAATAAATTTTCTTATAAAATGTAACCACACTAATATATTTATATAAGTAAGACTTGAAGGACTTAGGACCGATAGCTCACCCTATTTCCTGTTCTTGTTTGATTGTGGGCTTAGGGTAGCTGTTATCCGCCCGACTGTCATTGATTTCTTAGTTATATATCATGTACATTAGTGTTGGATACGAGCCTTTTCATTTCATTCGATGCCTATGCTACTTAATTGCCAAGAATTACACACAATCAGTTAACTATAATGGGTATAGTTAAGGCCACTACTACTCGTTACTGCCACTACTTTACATACTATAATACACACTATTACCAGAAGACACACTAGTAAGAGAACTCACTACGAGCTATACAAAAGACTACTACACTATGACACACTAGTAAGAAAACTCACTACGAGCTATACAAAAGACTACTACACTACGACACACTAGTAAGAAAACTCACTACGAGCTTTACAAAAGACTACTACACTACGACACAGTAGTAAGAGAACTCACTACGAGCTATACAAAAGACTACTACACTATAATACAAGAGAAAGCACTAATCAGAGGATAACACACTAACTCACTACGAGATACGCTATTCGCTACATACTATGCCCAGAGTTTTCCAACAGGAAGACGACGCTACATGTATAGATCTATACGGAGCAGACACTATTACATCCCGACTGTTAACCTCAGTCTGAGCCGTGCAGGCCCAGGGATGCCGCTACTTCTCTACACTATGCATGACCGGGAAGGTCATGGGGTACTCTATTACTCACACTATCAGTAGCATACAAGGAATACACTACATTCACACTAAAATACTAACACTAAAGAATAAGTTAAAATCCTGAAGTAAATAAGTATCTATTTCTTATGGGAGTTTGCCCCACTATTACCGATATCAGGCATAACTTTTCTTATTACACTACCTATTGGAGACTCACTAATATACCTTTACAACAAATGGTTTTAAATGAAGATAAGTACATGCAACTTAAAGGCTTTCACTTACAAGGTATTTTCTGGAAAATATAGGATTTTCTAGAGTTTTCTACTACTTATGATTGTAAACTGCAGCTTTTCACACTATCTGTACTAATACATTTTTTTTACTAAAATTTACACTAAACTCTTATGAACTGACCAGCTTTATGCTGATACTCGTTTTCAAAATAACATGTATCCTCAGGTCAAAGATAGACAAGTACAGGTGCAACATTTGTAGAAGGTGGAGCATACAAGATCCATCTCTTATTTTTGTATTACTTTTGGTTTTTGATGAACATTACAGAACACACTTGTAATTAAACTCACTATGTAAATGAAATGGTTGCATGTTTCTTGTATTTACAATTACACAATTGTGATGATACTGTACATGACGTCCTCCACCCCGAAACGTATTCCGCCGTAACCGGTTTTGGGGTGTGACAGAAGTGTATGGGACACGATGCATAATGTCTTACATAAAGATTTGATACTTTATCAATCTTCTGCCATAATATTTTATGTGCTACGTTCTCAAAATTCGAAATATGAAGAGGAATGTCGTAAACATAATCAAAATTTGAGAACACACTATGTATCCTTGACTAAATTTATTAACATTCCACAACTTAAGCCTTTAGATTTGAAATGAAGCATAATATTCTCTCCCTTAATTATAGCAAAACAACTTTACAACCCTTACGACTTTGCAAGGTGTAACTCTGGTTTTTCTATAAATAATATTGCTAACTTGCAATACTTGCCTTAATAATCATACAATCATAACATTTATGCTCCCACTGTCAAGATGATTATTATAAACATAACACTTATGCTCCCACTAGCTTTGACATGTATTCAGAAACCATCTTAACTTCCAGAAAAACAATGCATATTGAATTTCTTTAAGTTCATATTTCTAATACCCAATGCTTTGATAATCCTTTATCTAAGCTTATACACCTTTCCCTTAGATAGCTTATATGTGTGTCTAAACAATTCAGACTAATTGCCAAATCTCACAATTTGAATCATGGAAAAGGATACAGTAACCATAATCGAATTCGAGAATCCAATTTTCACAGTCACTATCTTTTTAAAATCTCTCTTAGTGAAAGCATTTCCTCACAATCATTTTCATGAAGGAGGGAATCTTATGACACTTAGATTTTAATGGTTTATGTGTTCCTATCCATGTGAATTTGTCAAAACCAAAGTTTACGATAAATTCAAACTCATATGGACCGAACATTCTTAAACTTGATTTCTTGCCTTATGGTTACGCATCTACCCACCATGTCTTCCAAGTAGTTAAGCAGCTCACCTTTTCCTATCAATGTACTTTTCATTGATCAATGTCCTTTCCTTTTATGCATTCAAATGAGAACTCATAGGGCTCACATGCATAATTAACTCAATTGGAATGGCACAGAAACAAAATAATGTCAACACGATAGGTTGTAAACCTCAACTCGTGTGCTAGTGATGATCGATAAGGTTTATTTTGATTTGTTCTTGAAACCTTTGAAGACCATTAAGACTCCCACTGACTCCTTGACATATAAGATTCTTTTGTCAATAAACATTTCTTGACAAACAAATATTCAAGAGTTAGTGTAGTTTTTATCAAAACACTTCATAAATTGGTCCTAGTTGGTCTTTGTCTTATCCAAGACATTACAACTTTCCACATTTGATGAATGTTATAAACCTTCTTAATACTTATCACTCAATTTCACAATCTCAACTCTAAGACTTGTTTTGGAACGAAGTATGATTGACTTCTTGATTTAACCATTTCTTCAATTCTTGATTCCTCTTCTTATACATACAATTGTACTAAGACTAACTTAGAGGATCAATTGAGATATGATTCTTAATCATTAAGACCTATCATAAAGCATAAAAGGTACTCTCCCTTCTTCTTAGAATGGAGAAACTTTTATCTTTCTGCCTACTTGATTCTTCTTATTCGTTCTGCTATTGATTTAAACTTTTTCAATCAATTCAGAATTACACTTAATCTTATAAGTATAATCATATTTACTAAACCTTTAGTAAATCATGACGAATATCTTGTTGCTCTTATGGTGGACTTGATCAACACGCAACTTTGTGTACTCGATCTCTTCGTCCTTCACTTGACACTTTGTCAATGAATTAGTCTAATCTCCAAATATGAAATTTCTCATTGATCGTGCAACCAAGTTGCATGATTCCAAGTTTTTGTCGAATTGAAACATGGGAGATGAGAAACACCCCTTATTTGGTAAATTTTTGACATTTCCATAAATAATATAATTAAGAATCAAATCCATTATTGCTAATATTAGAAACATTCAAGCGTCAATTTTTCATATACGCCATTGCAAGGATAATATAAAATCAAAATTTATTTTATTGTGGAAAAATTTGTCCTTACAATGGAATTCTTTGAAAAACTATGCTAATACATCTTTCTTAGCAATCTTATTCTAACTCTAAGTAGTAGCTTAAGAATCTAATCTTTAAGTAATGCAATCGAAATCCATTCCTTCATGGTTAGATTCTGCTCACTTCTTCCCTTATGCTTCCTCTCTTTTCTTTGATCCTACAAAACATCAATTGTAGTCTTATCACATTACGTATTAAGAATCTAGAATATGAGCTTAAAAGAGTTAGTCAATGGATTTTACCTAAAGCAGAGCCATACATTTTGACTCTCCCATCTTTTAGATCTCTTAGGTAAACATAGCAGCTTCGTCTCCAATGCCCCTTCTCTTGGCAATAAAAGCAAATTGATTCTTTTGGAATAGGACATGGAACTAGTTCAGACATTGCCTTTGTCTTATGATCAAACTTTTCGATCATAGCATGTCTTTTGTTGCCATTGTCTATATCCAGAGAGGTCTTGAAGGCAGATTCACCAATCAACTGTGCTTTTCTATTCCGCCAAACCATTGTTGATTCAGTAGCAATACGCATATAGGTGAGATCTATAAGGGTCACGTCGCAGTTTATCATATAGTACTCTCTTACCAACTCATTATACGAGTTAGGAAGTGACTGGAGAACTCAATCAACAGCCATCTCTTCACAGACAACGGATCCCAACATTCTTAACGTATCAATGTGTGACTTCATCCCTAGGACGTGTGCACACACCGACTCTCCTTCTTTATGTTTACTTGCCAAAAGGGCTTGAGTGAGCATGAACTTTTCAAGCCTTCGAACTTGTGGGTTATGGAGAATAATTGGAGGAGGTGGAGGAAGACAAGTATGATCTCTTGTTCCTCGATCGAATCGTGGAATATTATCTTCATGCGGAATGCTTGTTCCACGGGATTTGGGAAGACCATAGCTGTCAAACTTTGACATCTACAATACGGGAGAAAACGAATTCAAGTTAGTTGATTGATTGAGTCCTTAGTAAATCACCCAAATGAGATACTAAGGCTAGGACCCAACACAATATGCTACAACCTAGAAAAGGGATGCCGTAATCTAGTTGGAGAATATTTGAAGGTAAGTGAATGACGATTCACTAATTTCCACCATGAAAAACGAAAAAGAAATTTAAGTTTTAAGTCTATGAAAACTCCTAGATCCATTGATATTCATTGAATATTTCAATGGCATGTTTAAATCTCGATATGCCCCTCTAGTTTGTGACTAGGATGCCGAGGATCACAAAGCGGGTGTGAATAACCATGCAAATTTACATGGTGCCCTCACATGTTACAGTCACCTATTCGATGTGCCCGTAAACCACACACGCTCCACCGAACTATGAAAAACATTGAGTCACCCTTTGCTACCTTTTCTTAGAGCCATTTAGTGTGCCGGTTAACCACACACGCTCCACTAATGTCTTCGCAAGGGCACAAAGTGTAATTTCATGGAATTGCATCACTTCACTTTTGCCTTAAGTAACTAAGATTGGGAATTTGATGAAAACATTTAGTTACTTTTATACTTCATTATACTTATAATGGAAGGTTTTTGTCCTATCCTACCCGTTCGACTAACGACCCTCCACTACTCAAGAGTGCGGTGGGTAAGAGTGGATACCCATTCAATCGCCATTTTATAGGCAATTTCCTTAAACACCCCTTATAGACCAGCTTCATGAATGAGGCCTACTAACGGTAAGACTTACTTTTACTCATACATATATATAATGTTAGACTTTTAATGTTATATATAGTATAGGGTGTATTTTACACTTTTAAAATATTAGGTGGTCAAATTTAACAATTATACTTTTAATTCAATTAAATTGTAAACCAAAACTTTATGGATTTATTAAACCTCTTTTAATTATTCACCTTAATTAATTAGTAAAACCATAAGGGTGTGATTTGAATCTTTTTCAAAACAATACTAGGGTTTTAGAATTTAACATTCCTAAATTAAACTTTTAATCAACTTTTAAATTCCAAAACTTGAGGGCAAGTTTTGAAACATTTCAAAACATTAGGGTTTAGAATTTAAATATACATCAAAATTAAACTATTAATCAAAATTTAAATTCCAAAACTTGAGGGCAAGTTTTGAAACCTTTTTCAAAACATTAGGGTTTCAACTATTTAAATTTTTAGGTCAAATTTAAACTATAAAACCTAAAGGGGAAAATATGAAACATTTCATAACATAAGGATCAAATAACAAATAATCTAAATTAACATTTAATCATATAATTATCCATATTTGATTTATTTAATGATTTCTTGCAAAACACTTTACCAATTTAATCAAAATAATTAATCAATTATCACATAAGGAAATAAATATTTTATTAATTGATAAATATCTTCAATTAGATCAAGAATATACTCATATATATCATAAAATCGGATTTATATTGATCTAATATGATAAAGGAAAGTCTCTCAAAGATAAACAACAAGAAATCCCGAAAATAGCTCCATTTGACGCTCGAACTCACCGAGTACCCCCATGGACTCGCCGAGTAGGGGGCAACTCGCCGAGTCCATAGTGGGACTCGCCGAGTCCATCATGTAGAACCAAAAAAATTGAATTTTTTCAACATACAAGGCATCAATACAATAGAAACCAATCCAGGGTCTGATACCACTGATGTGTTTTATACATAAGAACATCCTATGTGCTCATACAAACCCTAATGTTTGGATCTAGGTTTCTCTATTGTACATGCAAGTTATCCAAGACTATAAACCCTAATTCTAGCATACAAGTAATCATATTAACATAAGAATGGGTTTAAGATATTACCTTGATTGTTATGTAGCAATAACAATCCAATTCCTCCTTGTATTGACTTTAGAAAGCTTAGAGTCACAAATGTCACTCCTCTAATGGTTCACAAACACCAAGAGCAAGAGGATGAAGAGGAGATAGAATGGAGGCTGCCCAAAATGTGTACTAACCCTAGAAGAGAAGTTCCCCACGTTTTTGAGCCTTAAGGGTTCTATATATAGTGAGGCTATTAGGGTTATCTAACAAGGAAACCCTAATTTGGATGCTTAAGGCCAAAGCAACCCATGGACTCCTTTTCTTAAGGGCCTTGGACGATTTCTAAGGGCTTTTCCCATAGAATTCGTCCACTCCTTAATATAAGGCAATCCATACCCCAAATTGCAATTATTCTATAATTACAATTCCAGTCCCTTAAGTTTAATTAATCTCTATTAGTCACAAACTTAATTCTTATTAATTCTTGACTAATATTAATTAAACAATATGATTTCTCCTTTAATATATTATTCTCATAATATATTAATAAATAATATTTAACCCTTTCTCTCCATAATTAATCCTATGAAGTTGCTTTGGTGAGGGCAACCCCAAAGGACCATGCGCCATCGTGTCAAGTACATACCAAAACAGTTATGGACTTAGACACTAATCCAATACTAAGTACCTACAAGATGTTAAGGATGGGAAGGTCAAACCTACCCATGCATGTATTTACACTATATTGTCTTGGGTCCTTGATACATGTTGTAGTATTCATATATGTTCTTATTTGTAGGGCCTAAGAAGAAGTGTGGATGTGGAGCACGGAAAGATAAACTTGATCATTGGAAATAGGAAAGCTTCACCTGTCACCAAGATTGGAGTTTATTCTTTGTTGCTAAGTAGTGGGTTAATGTTAGATTTTAGTAAGTGTTATTACTCATATGAAATGGCAACAAATATCATTTCTTTCACGGTTTGTACAAACAAGGATTTACTTTTTCATTTGATAATGAATGTGGTGGTATTAATGCTTTTTATAATAATGTTCTTTACTTTAAAGCATTGCCTTGTAATGGTATATATAAAACCGTGTTGGTTGTTGACAAATTAGGAAATAATGTGTTGTATATCAATTCTTCCATTAGTGTGGATAAGGCATCCTTGTGGCATTGTCCTCTAGACCTGTCAACAAGAAGCGCATAGGCCAATTCCAGAAGGCTGGAGTTTTGGAGTCGTTTGACCTAAAGGCGGATTATAGTTGCGAGTCTTGTTTTGTTGGAAAAATGACAAAGTTATCCTTCACTGGTACTTGTGCTAGGGGTGAAGGTTTGTTAGACCTCATACACACAGATGTGTGTGGACCCTTCAGAACCGCGACAAGGGATTCTAACCACTTCAATGTGACTTTTACTGATGATTATAATAGATATAGTTATGTCTACTTACTCAAGCATAAGTCAGAAACCTTTGAAAAGTTCAAAGAGTTTAAACAGGAAGTGAAGAATCAGCTGGGCAAGAACATTAAGATGCTCCGATCCGATCGAGGAGGAGAGTATCTTACTACAGAGTTCCTTGAATATCTTAAGGGATGTGGAATTGTTTCACAATTGACACCTCCCAGAACGCCAAAGCTTAATGGTGTGGCTGAGAGTCGCAATTGAACCTTGTTAGACATGGTTCGTTCCATGATGAGTCGAGCTTCATTACCAATCTCATTATGGGGGTATGCCTTAGAGATTGCCGACCATTCCTACATCTAGTCCTATCCATGAAGGTTTCCAAAACACCACATGAGATGTGGACTTCGAAAGTTCCCAATTTAAACCACATCAAGATTTGGGGTTGCGAGGCTTTTGTGAGACGTGAGACTCAGGACAAGCTTGAACCTCGTAGTAAGCGGTGTGTTTTCATTGGTAGCCCACAAAGATCCTTTGGTTACCTCTTCTACAAACCTAGTGAGAATGTGTTCTTTGTGGCAAGGAGAGGGGTCTTTCGTGAGAGAGAATTTATAAGCCAAGGAAACAGTGGGATGCAAATTAACCTTGAAGAGCTTCAAGAGTCAAGTGGTGAAGGAACCTTAAACCCTAGCAATCAACCTGAGGAGGAAACTTATGTTGAACAAACTGACAAGTCTATACCTCTGAGGCGTTCCTCTAGAGTTAGGTATGCACCTGAGCATTTCTATGTTTTCCATATTACTGTAGAAGGTGATACGTTTATCAGTGATAGTACGCTGGTAAATTTGGATGAACCTAACAACTATAAGGAAGCCATGGCAGGCACCGAATCTACTAAATGGAAAGAGGCTATGGACAACGAGATTCAATCCATGTATGATAATCATGTTTGGAAATTGGTTGTCAATGTAGCAGGTCATAAGATGGTCAGGTGCAAATGGATATTCAAGAAGAAGACCGACATGGATGGGATAGTGCACACTCATAAGGCGTGACTGGTTGCGAAGGGCTTCACTCAAACTCAGGAAACTGATTATGATGAAACCTTCTCACCAGTAGCAAAGATTAAATCTATCAGGTTAATGCTAGTCATTACTGCATTTCGTGATTATGAAATATGGAAATTGGATGTCAAAACCGCTTTCCTTAATGGAAAGTTGGCTAAGGATGTTTACATGAGTCAGCCAGAGGGTTTTGTCAGGGCAAAGTACCTTGATAGAGTGTGCAAGCTTGAGAAATCTATTTATGGATTGAAACAAGTATCTCACAGTTAGACTCTTTGTTTTGATGAGAAAGTCAAAGAGTTTGGTTTTTCTGATGGGTTTTGAGCATTCTAACACTTCCTAAGTGTACATGCAACCCTAATAACCTTGGATCTATGTTTGTCTAATTATCATGCAAAGTTGAATTTCCAAGGCTATATTCCTATCTAGCATACATGGGGAACAATTTTAACTTGAATAACAGATAGAATAACTTACCTTGTTGTTGTTTGTGTTCCTTGAAACCTTGTGAGCCTAGCACCCCAAGTGTGATGCCTCAAATGCTTCACACAACACCAAATGCTCTTGGAAAAACTTATGAGAGAATACACACTTCTTAAAATCGGCCAAGCCCTCTAGTTTCTTAGTCTAACCGATTTTGGTGGAGAATATGATTCTTATATAGTGTTGACACATCTAGGGTTACACCATGTAAACCCTAATGTGTCATGACTCTTCATTTCCATGACCCATGGGTTTGTAACTCCCATGGAGCATCCATGGAGCATCCTATGGGTAGAACCCAACTTGATAATCCATGGAGCCTCTTAGCCCACTATACAAGATATGGATGATTTACATAATCAACCCATATATTTAATTAGTTCTCTTTTGACCACTTAATTAATTCTGAATTAATTATTGATCAGACTAATCAAATAATATTATTAATATATTAGAACTTATAATATATTAATAATCTCCAAGTGTTATTTCTCTCATTCAGTCTATCCAATTGCATGGTGCCATGCAACCCAAATGGACCATGTCGGGTCGGGTCAAGTACATACCAGAAATAGTTATGGACTTAGACACCTTATCCAACAGTCTCCCACTTGGATAAGTCTAATAACTATTACTACAAGTACAACTTCAGGAACCGATCGGCAATCGTAGCTCTTTTCAAGGTTTCTCGGAACTGAGAAGATGATGGTACGCCATTTAAGATAAGTGATCATATAATCCTCTGTTCTAGATATCAGCCGGACAAATACATGGAACATTGTCTTGCTTATTGTCCAGCATTTTTTTCCCGATTTCCGATTTGTTTGACATAGAACTTAATTGAACACATCAACTTAGTTCTAACCGGGCCCGGTACATGGGTCAAAACAAAATCATCGAGGGGCCCAGATATCAGCTTCTAATCCAAGAAGGAACAGATAAACTTCGACTCATATGTTTGTTCTACCACTCATTGAATTACACACAAGAGCACGATTTATAACACCGAGTTACCAATGCGTTTTCATATAATCAATGCATACCCAACTTGTAAGTAACAAATCATATCTCTAGGTTTGAAGACTTATACGATATTACCATCTCACGATCACTTGAGATAGAATTCCATGAAGTGATTCCAGTGAGCGTGGGTTGAGTCCAATGCTCAGAACTTATGAGCACTCATGATTGCTGTAGCCTTGTCCAAGACCTCTACAACCAAACATGACAGTCTTGATTCATACCTACTTCCGACATATGACTGACTGTGGAGATTCGAATAATATGTTATACCAAACAAAATTATTCTGGAAGTCAAAACATGCAAAAGAAATATAGTAAACGATCGACAAGAGATAGCAACACTTTACTCATAAATAAAACATTTTATTCATCATCAAATGTCAATTACACTTTACAAATTTCGAGGTTATCTAACTTCTAAATCTAATATCATCCTTCAGCCCTATGCTCCGAGCATGCTGAAGATGTTTAATCCGAGTCAGTCCCTTTGTGAGGGGATCTGCCGGATTCTCACCTGATGATACCCTCTTTGCCACGAGGAGTCCTTCTTCGATCCGATGTATGATGAAATGGTATTTTCTGTCGATGTGTCTGGATCTCCCGTGATCCCTTGGTTCCTTGGCTAAGGCAACAGCACTTTCACTATCACAGAAAATTTCCATTGGCTCTTTAATAGCTGGTACAACTCCAAGGTCTCCAATGAAGTTCTTCAGCCATATCGCCTCCTTTGCTGCCTCACTAGCTGCAATATACTCTGATTCACAAGTAGAATCTGCCACTGTCTCTTGCTTGGAACTCTTCCAAGAAATTGCTCCTCCATTTAGGGTAAAGACCCAGCCTGACTGAGAGCGGAAATTATCCCTATCAGTCTGAAAGCTAGCATCACTATACCCCACAACTCTAAAGTCATCACTCCCACCGAGGGTAAGGACCCAGTCCTTAGTCCTCCGTAGGTACTTGAGGATATTCTTTACCGCAATCCAGTGTGCCTTGCTAGGGTTCCCCTGAAACCTGCTAACCTTGCTCAGGGCAAAGGCTACATCGGGTCGAGTACATGTCATAGCATACATGATCGATCCTACAGCCGAAGCATAAGGTGTTCGACTCATCTCTGCTATCTCAGCCTCAGTGCTAGGGCTTTGTGTCTTACTCAATCTGGTGTTACTCTGGATGGGTAACTCTCCTTTCTTGGAGTCTTGCATGCTGAATCTCTTCAGCACCTTATCCAAGTAGGTACTCTGACTAAGTCCAATTAGTCTTTTACTCTGATCTCTCAAGTTCCTTATCCCTAAAATATAGGCAGCTTCACCAAGGTCCTTCATAGCGAAACACTTCCCAAGCCAGGACTTTACTTCCTGCAGGGTTGGAATGTCGTTTCCTATGAGTAGTATGTCATCCACATACAATACCAAAAAGCTAACTATACTCCCACTAGCCTTGACATACACACAAGATTCATCTTCACTCCTAGTAAAGCCAAATTCCTTGACCTTCTCATTAAAGCAAAGATTCCATCTGCGAGGTGCTTGCTTTAATCCATAGATGGATTTCTCAAGCTTACACACTCTATTAGGGTACTTGCTGCTGACAAAACCTTCTGGCTGACTCATGTAAACATCTTCAGCCAACTTTCCATTAAGGAAAGCGGTTTTGACATCCATCTGCCATATTTCATAGTCATGAAATGCAGCTATGGCTAACAGAACCCGAATAGACTTAATCTTGGCTACCGGAGAAAAGGTCTCATCATAATCCACTCCAGGAATTTGAGAGAAGCCCTTTGCAACCAGTCTAGCCTTATAAGTGTGTACTTTACCATCCATGTCGGTCTTCTTCTTGAAGACCCATTTGCACCCTACTGTCTTACGACCTGGTACATTTTCAACCAAGTTCCAAACTTGATTGTCATACATGGATTGTATCTCGCTATCCATAGCCTCTTTCCATTTAGCAGACTCGGGGCCTGCCATGTCTTCCTCGTAGCTGTTAGGGTCATCTTGACTTACTAGTGTCCCGTCACTAATAAGTGTCTCACCTTCTACAGTAATATGGAATCCATAGTAATGCTCAGGTGCACTCCTAACTCTCGTGGAACGCCTCAGAGGTACAGATTTGTCAATTGGCTCAACAGGAGTTTCCTCCTCAAGTTGAGGGCTAGAGTTTGAAGTTCCTTCACCACTTGATTCTTGAATTTCTTCAAGATCAATTTGCCTCCCACTTTTTCCTTGGCTTATAAACTCTCTTTCTCGAAAGACACCTCTTTTTGCTACAAAGACCACATTGTCACTAGGTCTGTAGAAGAGGTAACCAAAGGATTGCTGTGGGTAGCCGATGAAAATACACCTCTTGCTTCGAGGTTTGAGCTTATCATGAGTCTCGCGTCTCACGAAAGCCTCGCAACCCCAAATCTTGATGTGGTCTAGCTTAGGTACTTTACCAGTCCACATCTCGTGAGGAGTTTTGGCAACTTTCTTTGTAGGGACTAGATTAAGGATATGGGCGGCAGTCTCTAAGGCATACCCCCAGAATGAGATTGGTAGCGTAGCTCGACTCATCATGGAACGAACCATATCCAACAAGGTTCGATTACGCCTCTCAGCTACACCATTCAACTGTGGTGTCCTGGGAGGTGTCAATTGTGAGACTATCTCACATTCCCTAAGATAGTCGAGGAACTCTGAACTAAGATACTCTCCTCCTCGATCGGATCGAAGCATCTTAATGTTCCTGCCCAATTTATTCTCGACTTCCTGTTTATATTCCTTAAACCTCTCGAAAGTCTCTGACTTATGCTTGATTAAGTAGACATATCCATATCTACTGTAATCATCAGTAAAAGTCAAATAATAACGATTAGCATCCCTTGTGGCATGTTTGAATGGTCCACACACATCCGTGTGTACAAGGTCCAACAAACCTTCACCCCTCTCACATGTGCCTGTGAAGGGTGACTTTGTCATTTTTCCAAGTAAGCATGATTCGCAACTATCATCTGACTTTAGGTCAAACGACTCCAAGACTCCATCCTTTTGGAGTTGGCCTATGCGCTTCTTGCTTATATGTCCAAGACGACAATGCCATAATGATGCTTTATCCAAGTTATTATTAGTAGTAGAATCAATACACAAAACATTATTTCCTAAGTTATCTACAATAGACACAGCTTCATACACACCATTACAAGGTAATGCTTTAAAATAAAGAACATTATTAAAGAAAGCATCAATAGAACCAACTTCATTATTAAACGAAAAGGTAAACCCTTGTTTGTACAAAGCATGAAAGGAAATAATATTTCTTGCCATTCCTGGCGAGTAACAACATTTATTCAAATCTAAACTAAACCCACTACTTAGCGATAAAGTATAAACTCCAATCTTGGTGACAGGTGAAGCTTTCCTATTCCCCATGATCAAGTTTATTCTTCCTTGCTCCACATCCTCACTTCTTCTTAGTCCCTGCAAGTCACAACAAATATGAATACCACAACCGGTATCAAGGACCCAAGATTTAGAATGGGGTGAGTTATTAGAAATGATAGTGTAAATACCATCATGGTTGGGTTTGACTTTCCCATCCCTCACATCCTGCTGGTATTTTGGGCAGTTTCGCTTCCAATGAGCCTTTTCATGGCAATAGAAGCATTCAGCCTCTTTTGGGTCAGAAGAAGGAGTAATGAAACCTTTCTTGGTTCCACTTGAAGAAGATCCATCAAGGGTCCGAGCCTTGGTACCCTTCGAAGATCTCTTCCTCTTCCTCCCTCGACTTTTCCCGATTGCCAAAACCGGAGTTGAGTTTAGAGTAGGAGTGATAGCAACCGACTTCCCCTTAAGACCTGTTTCTGCGGTCTTGAGAAGTCCCTGGAGTTTGCTGAGGGTGACTTCTTCCTTGTTCATGTGATATGTCATGCGGAATTGATCATAGCACGATGGTAAGGACTGCAAAATTATATCTATTGCAAGCTCCTCAGGGAAGTTCACATTAAGCTTCAGCAAATGATCCACATACCTTTGCATTTTCTGCATGTGGCTCATGACGGATTCCCCATCCTTCATCATGGTTGTTATCATGGAGCAGATGATTTCATACCTTTCTTGTCTTGCACTTTGATGGTATCTTTCCATCAAATCTTGGTGCATTTCATAAGGGTAGAAATCCTCATAAGACTTTTGGAGTTCCGCTGTCATCGTGGCCATCATGATGCAAGCCACTTTCGTAGCATCCCTTTCATGTGCCCGAAAGTCAGTGATCTCCTGAGGAGTTGCAGTGGTCTCATCAATCTCCTTAAGCTCCTTGTCAAGGACATATTCTTTATCCTCATAGCGGGTAATCATTATGATGTTTCTGATCCACTCATTGAAGTTGGATCCATCAAAGGTGACTTTCCCACACAAGTTCAGGAGGGTAAAAGAGCCATTGGGATTAGAGCCAGAAGCATTGTTGGAAGACATCTGAAGAGAAGATAACAAGATTAGTTTAGATATAACAGAGTCCTTAATAAAACACCCAAATGTAATATTAAGGCTAGGACCCAATCACAATATAATATAACTTAGAAGAGGTATGCCGTAATCAAAGCTATACCATATTTGAAAGGTAGGTGAATGACGATTCACCAATTTCCACCACGAAAACCGTAATATTTAAGTATTAGGTTTTTGATTGGTTCTTAGAAATTCCTAGATACTTTGAGATTCAATCAACTTTTCAAAGGCATGTTTCAATCTCGAGTGTGCCCTCCAAGTTTTGTGACTGGGATACCGAGGATCACAAAACGAGGTGTGAAGTAACCATGCAAATCACTTGGTACCCTTAAAGTTTATCACTCAATCGATGTGCCGGTAAACCACACACGCTCCATCGATACTATAATAAACCCTAAGTCACCCTTTACCTACCTTGTTAAGTCCAAGTTAGTGTGCCGGTTAACCACACACGCTCCACCAACGACTTAATCAAAGTGTAAAGTGTAATTTCGTGGAATAGCACCTTATTCACATTTTTCCTAAAGTAACTAAGATTGGGAATTTAATAAAACATTTAGTTACTTTATAATATTCATCATACTTTGAATGAGAATTTGTAAGTCCTTGTCTTACCCGTTCGGCTAACGACCCTCCACCGGTCAAGCAAGCGGTGGGTGAGAGTGGACACCCAATAAGTCACCATTTTATAGGCAACAACCTTATACCCACCTTATAGACCGGCTTCGTGAATGAGGCGTACTAGCGGTAAGACGACTTTTGTTCTTATACATATATATATAATTATTAAATAATAATATAAGTATAAGGATTGAATTTTAACTTTTTAAAAAATCTAAGGATTGGAACTAAAGTTTTAATCTTGACTTTACTTGTTCCAAAACTTGAGGGCAAGTTTTGTAAACTTTCAAAACTTTTCATATCTTGTAACTTATGAGTTTAATAGAGTAATAAAATGAAGACACTTCACTTTTCTAACTCTTGTGTTCTTTTAATGGTATTTTAATCCAATAGACTTTTGGTTTTCCATAACTTGAGGACAAGTTATGGACTCCATTAAAACACATTATGATCAAGAATTAAACTACCACATAGGTTACAAATAATTCCTATGATCATCTAAACATCATAAGAACAAGAATATGAATATGAACATCTTCAAGAATCAAAATCACATTAAACTTTGTAATTTTGATAACTAGTTGTTGTAAATGAGTTAGCAAATACATTACACCATCTAAAACAAGTTTTCAAGTACCAAAACAATTTAGGGTAATGTATCCAATCCATTTCCAGCAACTGAAGTCGAAATTCTGCACTCTGTCGACCCTACTCGCCGAGTGCATGAACCTACTCGCCGAGTAGGTTGAAGATACAAGTGAACTCGACGAGTCCCCCCGTGGACTCGACGAGTCCATTCGTCAGACAGCAAGATTTTCGACTTTTTTCAACTTTTAAGCACAAATAAAAAGCAAACAAGCCTAGGCTCTGATACCACTGATGGGTTTTGAGCATTCTAACACTTCCTAAGTGTACATGTAACCCTAATAACCTTGGATCTATGTTTGTCTGATTATCATGCAAAGTTGAATTTCCAAGGTTATATTCCTATCTAGCATACATGGGGAACAATTTTAACTTGAATAACAGATAGAATAACTTACCTTGTTGTTGCTTGTGTTCCTTGAAACCTTGTGAGCCTAGCACCCCAAGTGTGATGCCTCAAATGCTTCACACAACACCAAATGCTCTTGGAAAAACTTATGAGAGAATACACACTTCTTAAAATCGGCCAAGCCCTCTAGTTTCTTAGTCTAACCGATTTTGGTGGAGAATATGATTCTTATATAGTGTTGACACATCTAGGGTTACACCATGTAAACCCTAATGTGTCATGACTCTTCATTTCCATGACCCATGGGTTTGTAACTCCCATGGAGCATCCATGGAGCATCCTATGGGTAGAACCCAACTTGATAATCCATGGAGCCTCTTAGCCCACTATACAAGATATGGATGATTTACATAATCAACCCATATATTTAATTAGTTCTCTTTTGACCACTTAATTAATTCTGAATTAATTATTGATCAAAGTAATCAAATAATATTATTAATATATTAGAACTTATAATATATTAATAATCTCCTAGTGTTATTCCTCTCATTCAGTCTATCCAATTGCATGGTGCCATGCAACCCAAATGGACCATGCCGGGTCGGGTCAAGTACATACCAGAAATAGTTATGGACTTAGACACCTTATCCAACATTTTCGAGAAGCGAAGATGAGTCCTGTGTATATGTCAGAGCTAGTGGGAGTATATTAGATTTTTGGTACTGTATATGGATGACATACTACTCATTGGAAATGACATCCCAACTTTTCAGGAGTTTAAGTCCTAGCATGGGAAGTTTTTTGGTATGAAGGACCTTGGAGAAGATGCCTATATCCTAGGGATAAGGATATTGAAAGAAAGGAATAAAAGACTAATTGGACTTAGTCAAACCACCTATGTGGACAAAGTGTTGAAAAGGTTCGACATGCAGCATTCCAACAAAGGTGACCTACCGATCTAGCAAAATGCCAAACTGAGCAAGGCTCAGAGCCCGAGTACAGAGCCTGAGATAGCTAAGATGAGTCGCTTACCATATGCTTCCGTTGTTAGCTCGATCGTGTTTGCTATAACTTGTACTCGCTCTGATATGGCCTATGCTTTGAGCATGGTGAGTAGATATCAGGGGAACCCTAGAAAGGCTCACTGCATTGCGGTGAAGAACATTCTTAAGTACCTACGGAGGACTAAGGACTGGGTCCTTACCCTTGGTGGTAGTGATGACATGAGAGTAATGGGGTATAGTGATGTTAGCTTTCAGATTGATATTGATAATTTATGCTCTCAGTCAGGCTGGGTCTTTACCATGACAGGACACAGTAGCTGATTCGACATGTGACTCAGAGTACATACCAGCGAGTGAAGTGCCGGAGGAGGCGATATAGTTGAGGAACTTCATCGGAGACCTTGGAGTTGCACCAGCTATAAAGGAGCCTATGAAAAATTTTTGTGACAGCAATAGTGCGGTTGCCTTAGCCAAGGAGCCCATAGATCATGGCAGATCCAGACACATTAACAAAAAATATCACTTCATAAGACACAAGATAGAAGAAGGACTTCTCGTGGCAAAAAGGGCATCGTTAGAAGAGAACCCAGCAGATCCCCTCACGAAGGGACTAACTAGGGTTAAGCATTTGCAGCATGCGAGGTGCATTGGGCTGAAGGACGATACTAGTTTTTCATATTAGATAGCTATTTATGAAACTTGTGGAATGTAATTGACATTTGATGATTAAATAAAAGTTGTTTATTTATAAGTAAGGTGTTGCTATGTTGTGTCAATTGTTTACCATTGTTCCAGTTTTGCATGTTTTGACTTCTAGAATAATTACTTTATTCAAACTCTCCACAGTCAGTCGTATGTTGGAAGTACGTGTGAATCAAGAATGTCATGAATTGCGGTTGTAGTTGTGTAAGGTGTTAGACATAGCAAAAGTTCCTACAATATTCATGAGTTCTCATAAGTTCTGAGTATTGGATTAAACCCATGCTCACCTGTATCAGTTCATGGAATTTATCTCGAGTGATCGTGAGACGGTAACATGATATAAATATTGAAACCTAGAGATATGAGTTATTTCCTATGAGTTGGTTGTGCATTGATTATACGAAAACACATCAGTAACTTGATGTTATAAAACATGCCTTTGTGTATAATTCAACAAGTAGTAGAACACACATATAAGTCGATGTTTATCTGTTTCTTTTATTCTTTGGAGGATTAAAAGTGATATATGGGCCCCTCAATGATTTTGTTTTGACCTATGTGTCAAGCTCAGTTAGAAACAAATTGATGTGTTTAGTTTAGTTCTATGTCAAACAAATCGGAAATCGGGAAACAAACTGCTGGACAATAAGTACGACTTTGTTCCATGTATTTTTCTGACTGATAATTAGAACAGAGGATTATATCATCACTTATCTAAAATGGTGCTTCATAGTTCAATTGTGTTTTAAGATCTACGATTGTTGGTCGGTTCCTGATGACATACTATAGTTATCAGACTTAATGAAGTGGGAGACTGTTGGATACAGTGTCTAAGTCCGTAACTATATTTGGTATGTACTTGACCCGACCCGGCATGGTCCATTTGGGTTGCACTTCACCGAAACAATTTATATGGATAATCATTTTAGAATAGTATATTTATGATTATTAATATATTATTAGTTATAATATATTAATAAGAAATCATATTATTAAATTAGTATTGTTCAAGAATTAATTTAGAATAATTTAGTGATCAAAAGTAACTAATTGAATATGGACTCTTATATATATAGAACGGGCCAAGTTCATTAAGGATGGGCTAAGCTCGCATGGATAGTCCATGAAGTTTTTAACCCATGGATCCTATGGAAATAAGAGGTCATGGGTATTAAGGTTTACATGGATATTACCCTAATCCTCCATACTATATAAAGTGGTCTTTGGCACATGAAATTGCATTAGTATGTGAGTACAAAGTGTTCTTTGGCACATGAAATGGCACTAGTGTGTGAGTCCAAAGGGTGGGTCGATTTCTACTTGGTGCATATTATTCTCTCAAGTCTTCCAAGGTGTTTTGGTGGTTTGTGATTCCACTTGAGGCATCCACATTATTGGTGCTAGGCTTTCAAGACTCCAAGCAATCAACCACAAGAAAAGGTATGTTATTCTACTAAAGTTTATATAACAAGTACCCCATAACATCCTAGTTTGGTTGAGAACCTTGGAAAATCAAATTTGCATGTATAATGGAGAAAACATAGATCCAATGATTCTAGGGTTGCATGTACACCATAGGCGTTTAAGAATGCTCAAAACTCTTCAAATTTAAGATCCCATGCAAAGAAGGTCACAATGACTTAGATCTATCAACCTCAAATGAATAAGGTAGGATCTTTATACCTTCCTGGAGATCACAACTTCAGCTAGTCCACAAAGATGAGCTTATCTTGCAAAAATTGGTCACCACAAGAGCTTTATCTTCTTCTTCAAGGGAAACAAAACAACATTAGCACTAACAATGGATCAAGGGCTTTAATGGAGGCTTACATAGGGTTTCCAGAGGTCTTGTAGGTAAAAGAGGCGGAGTAGAAGCACCCCTAATCATCCTATACCTTTAAATACCCAAAAATAAGGGTTTTGGTGCATCAGGTGTGCATCACGTCGTGAGCCCTTAATTCTCACGTTCTGAGCCTTAAATGAAGTTGGTCAACAAGTCAACGATCACTCATGCGAACCACTCCAACTTCAAATGACCATAACTTCTTCGTTTCAACTTATCCTCACACGAAAACCTTCTGAACAAAAATCCAAAATTCATAAAGAGCTTGAACTGCCACTTTACTGATATGCCCCTTGGCTCTAATGTAGCACGTTACCTTCAATACATCATCCATACCTAAAAGGGCCTAGATCTCTCTCTTACAAAGGCCCTAACACTTATGATAACCCATCTTCAAGCCACAATCCTAAATTAGGAACACGATTTGGAACAGGACATTACAGTGTGGATGGGGACCGTATCTCACAGTTATCCGAGTGTAGGCGCGACCTGTATCTCGTAGTTAGCCGAGTGTGGGTAGGCTTGTATGTCGTAGTCTGCAGAGTGTTGATAGGGCCCATATCTCGTATTCAGCAGAGTGTGGGCGGGGTATGTATCTCCTAGTTAGCATAGTGTGGGTGGGGCCCCTATCTCCTTGGGTGCGGTCGTGGCCCGTATCTCCTAGTAGCATGATTATTTGTATGCTATGTGGTAGTTTGGGGAGACTCACTAAGCTTCATGCTCAAAGTTTTCAGTTTTGATTTTAGGTACTTTCCCTAGTAAGGGGAAGAGCTTGGGATGACTACATTGCACACACAATAGTGTTTAGCCTAGGATGATTTAGTCTGATGTCTTGACATGTCATTTTGACGTAGTGTTTTGATATGATGTTTTGAGACACTATCACCTATGTTTTTATGAGATGATTTTGTTTACTATGGTTTTATTTATAAATTAAAATTGAAATTTTTGGACCATATTTTTGGGATGTTTTAGTATAAGCTACACTAGAAGGTTATGACGATAGATCTTAGTGTTTTTGATATCCCATATGTATAAAAAATGGTGTCTTAATGTTTTGGGTCTTTATGGATTTGGGCCCATATTAGAGTTGGGAATGCCTTTTGGACTTTCGGCTAGTTAGGATTTGGGCCTCAAATCTAAGCCCAATAAGGGAAGGGTAAAGAAACTTTTTACCCTTAAAGCATGGATTTTGGGTTTGGACTCTCTGGTTGGATTATTGAACTAATTTCTAATTACGATTTTATTATTTGTGAGTTAGTGAGAGGATTTCTCGATTCAACTGCTCGAGTATGATTTGTTATCTTCAGTCTGAGGTGAGTTTCCTTCATTATCCATGTGGGTCAAAGGCACCAACGTCGGCTCACTGGATTATGTCAGTAAGAGGATTATTATCTTTGTGACCTTTCCCTGTATTGCTTGTATATGTTGATAGATGAAGTGATCCTCTTAATTTTACCTACCGCATTCTTCAACTCTCCGCATTCAAGCTTCCACAACAATCACATATGAAGTCGTCTAACCTACCGTAGTCTGTCTTTCTATACTTGTTCTATTTTGTTTCTATCTCTTGTAATACTCTCTATTGTCCATTATGCCTTGCATGGCTACTCTTAGAGAGTGAATCACTTGTATTTCTTGAGTCTCTATAAATAGAGACTACGCTTTATCAATCAATACAGATCTGTCTTTACTCATCTTTAGATGTTAATTATCTTCAAGTTATCCTTACACATCTCATATCTTTCTTCACTCTAAAATCCTCTCGAACACAACTGATTAATACTTCTATTCGGAGCAAGTCATTCGTGGCTTTATCACTAATATTGATCTCACTCACTAACTTGGTTTTAATGCATTCCATGTTATGAATAAACTTATGTGTTTACTTGATATATCACCTGCTGTCATTTATGTTTCTTAACATTTCCGCAACTAACTATCTAACTATCTAACAAATTAAATTATTATAGTTGAGCTTTTAGATCCTTTGAGATTAACTAATTCAACAATCATACTTGTTCTAATGTTTGCTCAAGTGTGTCTCATTTTTTCTCTCAACAATTGCTATCAGAGCCATAGTGGTTGCTTTTTGAAAACGGAACTCTAATTATTTCAAAGGGCCTTCTATACCACTGAAGCTCATTTTTAACAAAAAAACAAAATGTCACAAGCACTTTCTCTAAACGTTTCCAATAGTGTTGGTGGTTCAAATCGAGCTCTAATACTGGTTGCAAATGAATACCATCACTGGTCTCAAAGAATGGAAAGATAATTAAGGAGAGTTGGTAGAGATGTATCGCAATCTGATGAAGAAGGACTACATGCCCCTGTTCTTACACCTGTTCAAATTGATGGCGCCATAGCCATACTAGGAGGAGGACAACCAGTCTTGAACCGTCCCACAAAGGATGATCTTGATAAAATGGAAAATGATGTTGTTGCTTTTTATGAAATCTCTTGTGGAGTTTCTCCTGACAACTTCGACATTACCATAAACCATAAATCAGCAAAAGAGATCTGAGATGTTCTCAAGAACTTATACGAATGTTCAGAAAAAGCTCAAGATAAGAAGCTCACAACTGCACTCAATGAATTCAACAACCTCAAAGCTCATGCTGGTGAATGTTTAGAGGACTCCTTCAAAAGGTTCAATCTGATAGTAACTAAGTTATCAAATGATGGAGCCATCTGCAGTAACCATGAAACAAACCTTCAATTTCTCAATGGGTTAGGAAGACATTGGACTACTGCTAAGATGATAGTTCAAGGAGATAGAAAGATTCATTCCCTGTCTCTCTAAAAGTTATATGGGGAATTACAAACACAAGAATCCACCGTACTCAAAGATTGTGCTGACCTCGGAGGACCACTTGTTCTTGTAGCAGAAGCTCCTCACAACCAGCCTTACTCTCCCTCGTATGACACTACACCGCAGTCATACGAAGCTGACTCAGAGTATGATGATGCAGAAGAATTTCAGAATGCTATTGCTCTAGTTAGTAAATAGTTCAACCGACTACCACCTCACTCTTTTTGCAAGAATCAACCATTCAACAAACCTCCTTTTAATCATAACTTCAACTCACAAACCAATCACTCTCATTATCCTAAAAGTTCACACCCACAACCGTAATCTCAAAACACTCAATCAAAGGAGACACCGTAGTCCATTCAAATCTCTGACTCTGGTACCCCTTCAGAAGACAATAGTGATGTTGTAATATGCCACAAATGCAACAAAGAGAATCATTTTGCAAAGGATTGCAAAGCCAATGTAGGGAAAGATAGATCATTCTACCTTAGAATGGCTCAAGAACTGGAGGAAAAGGAAAAGTCTAGGGCATATGTGGCTCATGTTAAAAGAGACCATCAAGTTTCGTCATCCGGGGATGAAGAAGAAAACATCAGCAACATCAAAGGGAAATGCAAGATCTACATGCTAGCAACTGCGGATGATGATTGCTCTCCGAAGCTGGAAAGGAACTACTGCTACATGGAGAAGGATGGAATTAGAAGAAGAATGGTTAATCGATAGTTCCTGCTCCTTGCACATGAAGGGAAGGTTGGAATACCTTCGAGATTTCAGGCCAATTTGCAATGGTGGAAATGTCACTTTTGGGAACAATGTTAATGGGATAATCTGAGGTTACGGTGTTCTCACTACGGCAAACTTCTCTATTCAAAAGGTTGCTTATGTAGAAGGCCTTAAAACCAATCTCATCAGTGTTGGTCAACTATGTAAAACAGGTCATCGTGTTGAATTTGATGACCAGTTTTACTAGGTAATGAGAAGCGATAGAAGCACTTGTCTAATCAATTCCAGATCCGAAGGTACTATGTACCCTCTGGAGGTATCATTAATTATAGGAAAACCGCGGTTATACTTTCTATCCAAAGCCATATCTGAAGTTAGCTGGCTATGGCACCGCAAGCGCGCTCATTTTAATTTCAGATACGTTAACAACTTGGTCAACCGAGAACTAGTAAGAGTTCTTCCAATGCTCTAGTACAACAATGATACTCTCCGTTCTGCATGTGAATGTGGAAAGCAATTCAAGGCAAGTCATCCTACGGTGATTGATTCCTCAATCTATGAACCATTGGAAATTTTACACATTGATCTTTGCGGTCCATCTACAGTAGCCAGTCTTTATCACAAAAACTACATACTGGTTATTGCGGATGGATTCACACGTTTCACATGGGTCTTGTTTCTTCAACTAAAGTCAGAAACTCTGAAGGTGTTGATCAACTTCATCAACGAAATCGAACTTCAGATCAAGTTACCAGTTAGATGTATTCAAAGTGACAATGGAAACGAGTTTACTAATCATCTTCTGAATAGTTTCTTGGTTTCCAAAGGGATTACACACAACTTCTCAGCTCCTTACACACTGCAACAAAATAGCGAAGTAGAACGAAGGAACCGCACTCTAGTAGAAGCTGCCAGATGTATGCTCAATTTTGCAAATCTTCGTCTCTACTTCTAGGCCAAAGCAATAGCCACAGCCTATTTTGTACAAAGTCGAAGCATTGTGTGCAAACGTCTCAACAAAACACCATCTGAAGGTCTTAACAACCGCAAGCCAAATGTTCGATTCTTTCATATCTTTGGGTGTAGATGCTTCGTCATAAACAACAGGGATCATGTCAATAAATTCCCACCAAAGTCTGATGAAGGCATCCTCCTTGGCTACTCCGCTAACAAAGCTGCCTATCGAGTTCTCATTAGATGCACAAGGTTGATAATTGAAAGCTTCGATGCAAAGTTTAATGACTATCACATCCGCAACTCCACTCCGTCAACTGAAACCACCGCAATTCTAGAAATTGATATTCCGGGCTCCTCGGGTCCATTAAATCTAGTTGAAATAAACTATGATGATCTCTTTGATCATGTTGATACAGCCAAGTTATCCGAAGTTCTCGTGTATCTAGAAGCTCAGCAACAACATGCAAAGTTGATCTAACATCGTCCGAAGAAGTATCGCTAAATACTTCCACCTCGCCGGTTGAGGGGTAAAACTCTGTTGGATAAGGTGTCTAAGTCCATAACTATTTCTGGTCAGTACTTGACCCGACCCGGCATGGTCCATTTGGGTTGCATGGCACCATGCAATTGGATAGACTAAATGAGAGGAATAACACTTGGAGATTATTAATATATTATAAGTTCTAATATATTAATAATATTATTTGATTAGTTTGATCAAGAATTAATTTAGAATTAATTAAGTGATCAAAAGATAACTAATTAAATATATGGGTTGATTATGTAAATCATTCATATCTTGTATAGTGGGCTAAGAGGCTCCATGGATTATCAAGTTGGGTTCCACCCATAGGATGCTCCATGGATGCTCCATGTGAGTTACAAACCTATGGGTCATGGAAATGAAGAGTCATGACACATTAGGGTTTACATGGTGTAACCCTAGATGTGTCAACACTATATAAGAATCCCATTCTCCACCAAAATCGGCTACACATAAGAAACTAGAGGGCTAGGTCGATTTTAAGAAGTCTGTATTCTCTCAAAAGTCTTTCCAAGAGCATTTGGTGTTTTGTGAAGCATTTGAGGCATCACACTTGGGGTGCTAGGCTCACAAGGTTTCAAGGAACATAAGCAACAACAAGGTAAGTTATTCTATCTTTCATTCAAGATAGAAATTGTTCCCCATGTATTCTAGATAGGAATATAACCTTGGAATTCAACTTTCCATGATAATTAGACAAACATAGATCCTAGGTTATTAGGGTTGCATGTACACTTAGGAAGTGTTAGAATGCTCAAAACTCATCAGTGGTATCAGAGCCTAGGCTTGTTTGTTTGTTATTTGTGCTTAAAAGTTGAAAAAAGTCGAAAAACTTGTTGTCTGCCTGATGAACTCGCCGAGTCCATGGGGAGACTCGCCGATTTCACTTGTATCTTCAACCTACTCGCCGAGTAGGTTCATGCACTCGACGAGTAGGAGCCACAGAGTGCAGATTTTCGACTTTAGTTGCTGGAAATGGACTAGAAACATTACCCTAAACTGTTTTGGTACTTGAAAACTTGTTTTAGATTGTGTAATGTCTTTGCTAATCCATTTACAACAACTAGTTATCAAAATTACAAAGTTTAAGTGTAGTTTTGATTCATGAAAGTGTTCATATTCATGTTCTTGATCTTATGATGTTTAGATGATCATAGGAATTATTTGTAACCTATGTGGTAGTTTAATTCTTGATCATAATGTGTTTTAATGGAGTCCATAACTTGTCCTCAAGTTATGGAAAACCAAAAGCCACTTGAGTTAAAACAATCAAAAGAACACAAGAGTTAGAAAAAATGAAGAGTTTTCATTTTATTACTCTAATAAACTCATAAGTTACAAGAAATGAAAAGTTTTGAAAGCTTACAAAACTTGCCCTCAAGTTTTGGAACAAGTAAAGTCATGTTAAAAACTTTAGTTCCAACCCTTATAATTATAAAAGTTAAAATTCAACCCTTATACTTATATTATTATGATTTAATAATTATATGTATATGTATAAGAACAAAATCGTCTTACTGCTAGTACGCCTCATTCACGAAGCCGGTCTATAAGGTGGGTATAAGGTTGTTGCCTATAAAATGGCAACATAATGGGTGTCCACTCTCACCCACCGCTTGCTTGACCGGTGGAGGGTCGTTAGCCGAACGGGTAAGACAAGGACTTATAAATTCTCATTAAAAGTATGATGAATATTATAAAATTAACTAAATGTTTTTTTTTAATTCCCAATCTTAGTTACTTTAGGAAAAATGTGAATAAGGTGCTAATCCATTAAATTACACTTTACACTTTGTTTAAGTCGTTGTTGGAGCGTGTGTGGTTAACCGGCACACTAACTTGGACTTAACAAGGTAGGTAAAGGGTGACTTATGGTTTATTATAGTATCGGTGGAGCGTGTGTGGTTTACCGGAACATCGATTGAGTGATAAACTTTAAGGGTACCAAGTGATTTGCATGGTTACTTCACACCTCGTTTTGTGGTCCTCGGTATCCCAGTCACAAAACTTGGAGGGCACACTCGAGATTGAAACATGCCTTTGAAAAGTTCATTGAATATCTAAGAATCTAGGAATTTCTAAGAACCAATCAAAAACCTAATATTTAATATTTCGGTTTTCATGGTGGAAATTGGTGAATCATCATTCTCCTACCTTTCAAATATGTTAAAGCTTGGATTACGGCATACCTCTTCTAAGTTATAGTATATTGTGATTGGATCCTAGCCTTAATATTACATTTGGGTGTTTTATTAAGGACTCTCTAAATATCTAAACTAATCTTGTCCTTTTCCTTCAGATGTCTTCAAACAATGTTGCTTCTGGCTCTAACCCTAATGGCTCCTTTACCCTTATGAACTTGTGTGGGAAAGACACTTTTGATGGATCCAACTTAAATGAGTGGATCAGAAACATCAGGATGATTACCCGCTACGAGGACAAAGAATATGTCCTTAACAAGGAGCTTAAGGAGATTAATGAGACCACTGCAACTCCTCAGGAGATCGTTGACTTTCAGGCACATGAAAGGGATGCTACGAAAGTGGCATGCATCATGATGGCCACGATGACAGCGGAACTCCAAAAGTCTTATGACGATTTCTACCCTTATGAAATGCACCAAGATCTGATGGAAAGATACCATCAAAGTGCACAACAAGAGAGGTATGAAATCATCTACTCCATGATAACAACCATCATGAAGGACGAGGAATTCGTCACGAGCCACATGCAGAAAATGCAAAGGTATGTGGTTCGATTGCTGAAGCTTAATGTGAAATTCCCTGAGGAGCTTGCAATAGATATCATTTTGCACTCCTTACCATCGTGCTATGATCAATTCCGCATGACATATCACATGAATAAGGAAGAGGTCACACTCAGCAAACTTCAGGGACTTCTCAAGACCGCAAAAATAGGTCTTAAGGGGAAGTCGGTTGTTAACACTCCTACTCCAAATTCTACTCCGGTTTTGGCAATCGGGAAAAGTCGAGGGAAGAAGAGAAAGAGCTCTTCTAAGGGTACCAAGGCTCGGACCCTTGATGGCTCTTCTTCAAGTGGAACCAAGAAAGGTTTCGTCACTCCTCCTTCTGACCCAAAAGAGGTTGAATGCTTCTATTGCGATGAAAATCACATTGGAAGCGGAGCTGCCCAAAATACCAGCAAGATGTGAAGGATGGGAAAGTTAAACCCAACCATGCAGGTATTTACACTATCATTTCTAATAACTCACCCCATTATAAATCTTCGGTCCTTGATACCGGTTGTGGTATTCATATTTGTTGTCACTTGCAGGGACTAAGAAGAAGCGAGAATGTGGAGCAAGGAAGAATAAACTTAATCATGTGGAATAGGAAAGCTTTACCTGTCACCAAGATGGGAGTTTATACTTTATCGCTAAGTAGTGGGTTTAGTTTAGATTTGAATAAGTGTTGTTATTAGACAGAAATGGAAAGAAATATTATTTCCTTTCATGCATTGTATAAACAAGGTTTCACCTTTTTGTTTGATAATGAAGCTGGTTCGATTAATGCTTTCTTTAATAATGTTCTTTATTTTAAAGCATTACCTTGTGATGGTGTGTATGAAACAGTATCTGTGGTTGATAACTTAGGAAATAATGTATTGTGTATTGATTCTGGTAATAGTAATAACTTGGATAAAGCGTCATTATGGCATTGTCGTCTTGGACATATAAGCAAGAAACACATAGGCCAACTCCAAAAGGATGGAGTCTTGGAGTCATTTGACCTAAAGTCAGATGACAGTTGCGAATGATGCTTACTTGGAAAAATGACAAAGTCACCCTTCACAGGCTCGTGTGAAAGGGGTGAAGGTTTGTTGGACCTTGTACACACGGATGTATGTGGACCATTCAAACATGCCACAAGGGATGCTAATCGTTATTATTTGACTTTTACTGATGATTACAGTAGATATGGATATGTCTACTTGATCAATCATAAGTTAGAGACTTTCGAAAGGTTTAAGGAATTTAAAAAGGAAGTCGAGAATCAATTGGGCAGGAACATTAAGATGCTTCGATCCGATTGTGGTGGTGAGTATCTTAGTTTAGAGTTCCTTGACTATCTAAGGGAATGTGGGATGGTCTAACAATTGGCACCTCCTAGGACACCACAGTTGAATGGTGTGGCTGAGAGGTGTAATCGAACCTTGTTGGATATGGTTCGTTCCATGATGAGTCGAGCATCGCTACCAATCTCATTCTGGGGTTATGCCTTAGAGACTGCCGCCCATATCCTTAATCTAGTCCCTACAAAGAAAGTTGCCAAAACTCCTCACGAGATGTGGACTGGTAAAGTACCCAAACTAGACCACATCAAGATTTGGGGTTGCGAGGCTTTCGTAAGACGCGAGACTCATGATAAGCTCGAACCTCGAAGCGAGAGGTGTATTCTCATCGGCTACCCACAACAATCCTTTGGTTACCTCTTCTACAGACCTAGTGAAAATGTGGTCTTTGTAGCTAGGAGGGCATTCTTTAGAGAGAGAGAGAGAGAGAGAGAGAGAGAGAGAGTTCATAAGCCATGGAAACAGTAGGAGGCAAGTTGATCTTGAAGAAATTAAAGAGTCAAGTGGTGAAGGAACTTCAAACCCTAGCACTCAACTTGAGGAGGAAACACCTGTTGAGCCAATTGACAAGTCTGTACCTCTGAGGCGTTCCACAAGGGTTAGGAATGCTCCTGAGCATTACTATGGATTCCATATTACTGCAGAAGGAGATACACTTATCAGTGATGAGACACTGATAGGTCTGGATGAACCTAACAGTTACGCGGAAGCCATGGCAGGCCCTGAGTCAGCCAAGTGGAAATAGGCAATGGACAGCGAAATACAGTCCATGTATGACAATCAAGTTTGGAACTTGGTTGAGAATGTACCAGGTCGTAAGATAGTAGGTTGCAAATGGGTCTTTAAGAAGAAGACCGACATGGATGGTAAAGTACACACTTATAAGGCTAGACTGGTTGCAAAGGGCTTCTCTCAAATTCCTGGAGTGGACTATGATGAGACCTTTTCTCCAGTAGCCAAGATTAAGTCTATTCGGGTTCTGTTAACCATAGCTGCATTTCATGAATATGAAATATGGCAAATGGATGTCAAAACCGCTTTCCTTAATGGAAAGTTGGCTGAAGATGTTTACATGAGTCAGCCAGAGGGTTTTGTCAGCAACGAGTACCCTAATAGAGTGTGTAAGCTTGAGAAATCCATTTATGGATTGAAGGAAGCACCTTGCAGATGGAATCCTTGCTTTGATGAAAAGGTCAAGGAATTTGTCTTTTCTAGGAGTGAAGATGAGTCTTGCGTGTATGTCAAGGCTAGTGGGAGTATAGTTAGCTTTTTGGTGTTGTATGTGGATGACATACTACTCATAGGAAATGACATCCCAACTCTGTAGGAAGTTAAGTCCTGGCTTGGGAAGTGTTTCTCTATGAAGGACCTTGGAGAAGCTGCCTATATTCTAGGGATAAGGATCTTGAGAGATCGAAGTAAAAGACTAATTGGACTTAGTCAGAGTACCTACTTGGATAAAGTGCTGAAGAGATTCAGCATGCAGGAGTCCAAGAAAGGAGAGTTACCCATCCAGAGTAACACCAGATTGAGTAAGACACAAAGCCCTAGCACTGAGGCTGAGATTGCAGAAATGAGTCGAATACCTTATGCTTCGGCTGTAGGATCGAGCATGTATGCAATGACGTGTACTCGAGCTGATGTAGCCTTTGCCCTGAGCATGGTTAGTAGGTATCAGGCGAACCCTAGCAAGGCACACTGGACTGCGGTAATGAATATCCTCAAGTACCTACGGAGGACTAAGGACTGGGTCCTTACCCTCAGTGGGAGTGATGACTTGAGAGTTGTAGGGTATAGTGATGCTAGCTTCCAGACTAATAGGGATAATTTCTGCTCTCAGTCGGGCTGGGTCTTTACCCTAAATGGAGGAGCAATTTATTGGAAGAGTTCCAAGCAAGAGACAGTGGCTGATTCAACTTGTGAATCAGAGTATATTGCAGCTAGCGAGGCGGCAAAGGAGGCGATATGGCTGAAGAACTTCATTGGAGACCTTGGAGTTGTACCAGCTATTAAAGAGCCAATAGAAATTTTCTGTGATAGTGAAAGTGCTGTTGCCTTAGCCAAGGAACCAAGGGATCACGAGAGATCCAGACACATCGACAGAAAATACCATTTTATCAGACATCGGATAGATGAACGACTCCTGGTGGCAAATAGGGTATCATCGGATGGGAACCCAACAGATCCCCTCACAAAGGGACTGACTCGGGTTAAGCATCTTCAGCATGCTCGGAGCATAGGGCTGAAGGATGATATTAGATTTAGTAGTTAGATAACCTCGAAATTTGTAAAGTGTAATTGACATTAGATGATGAATAAAAGATGTTTTATTTATGAGTAAAGTGTTGCTATCTCTTGTCGATCGTTTACTATATTTCTTTTGCATGTTTTGACTTCCAGAATAATTTTGTTTGGTATAACATATTATTCAAACCTCCACAGTCGGTCATATGTCCGAAGTAGGTATGAATCAAGACTGTCATGATTGGTTGCAAAGGTCTAAGGTGTTGGACAAGGCTACAACAATCATGAGTGCTCATAAGTTCTGAGCATTGAACCCCACCCACGCTCAGTGGAATCACTTCATGGAATTCTATCTCGATTGATCGTGAGACAGTAATATCATATAAGTCTTCAAACCTAGAGATATGATTTGTTACTTACAAGTTGGTTATGCATTGATTATACGAAAACGCATTGGTAACTCGATGTTATAAAACGTGCTTTTGTGTATAATTCAATGAGTGGTAGAATAAACATATGATTCGAAGTTTATCTGTTCCTTCTTGGATTAGAAGCTGATATCTGGGCCCCTCGATGATTTTGTTTTGACCTATGTACCGGGCCCGGTCAGAACTATGTTGATGTGTTCAATTAAGTTCTTTGTCAAACAAATCGGAAATCAGGAAACAAACTGCTGGACAATAAGTAAGATATTGTTCCATGTATTTGTCTAGCTGATATCTAGAACAGAGGATTATATGATCACTTATCTTAAATGGTGTATCAACATCTTCTCAGTTCCGAGAGACCTTGAAAGAGCTACGATTGCCAGTCGGTTCCTGAACTACTGGAGTTATATTTGTTAGAGTTATCCAAGTGGGAGGTTGTTGGATAAGGTGTCTAAGTCCATAACTATTTCTGGTCAGTACTTGACCCGACCCGGCATGGTCCATTTGGGTTGCATGGCACCATGCAATTGGATAGACTAAATGAGAGGAATAACACTTGGAGATTATTAATATATTATAAGTTCTAATATATTAATAATATTATTTGATTAGTTTGATCAAGAATTAATTTAGAATTAATTAAGTGATCAAAAGATAACTAATTAAATATATGTGTTGATTATGTAAATCATTCATATCTTGTATAGTGGGCTAAGAGGCTCCATGGATTATCAAGTTGGGTTCTACCCATAGGATTCTCCATGGATGCTCCCTGGGAGTTACAAACCCATGGGTCATGGAAATGAAGAGTCATGACACATTAGGGTTTACATGGTGTAACCCTAGATGTGTCAACACTATATAAGAATCTCATTCTCCACCAAAATCGGTTACACATAAGAAACTAGAGGGCTAGGCCGATTTCAAGAAGTGTGTATTCTCTCAAAAGTCTTTCCAAGAGCATGTGGTGCTGTGTGAAGCATTTGAGGCATCACACTTGGGGTGCTAGGCTCACAAGATTTCAAGGAACATAAGCAACAACAAGGTAAGTTATTCTATCTTTCATTTAAGTTAGAAATTGTTCCCCTTGTATGCTAGAAAGGAATATAACCTTGGAATTCAACATTGCATGATAATTAGAAAAACATAGATCCAAGGTTATTAGGGTTGCATGTACACTTAGGAAGTGTTAGAATGCTCAAAACCCATCAAACTCCACTCCGGACCACACAACAACCATCGAGGTTCCATTACCAGAGGATGAAGCTCCAATTCGTAGAGAATTTCAACCGTCAAACGTTTCTTCGGATTCGGATGATGAAAACATAGAAAACATTGACAAAAGAACATAATCAAGGGTTATCACACTCCTATCCGCAATCCAAGGGGAACCTTTGCAGGTTCAAGATGAACTCCCATCTACACTCTAGGGGGAAACTTCTTCATCTGCTCAAGATAAATCTAATCCCGTCTTCCAGTTCAAGACACTTCAACAGGATGTTCGCAAATATAGTGGGAACTGCCTTCTCCAACTGCAGAGTCAACTAATATTGAAGACATTCCCGCCATCGCAGCTGCTGATCATCTGATACCTTGTCTACATGTATGGACGAGAGACCACCCACCAGGTCAAATTATTGGAAACCTATCCGCAGGAATCCAGATTCGATCATCCAAGGACTTATCCGATCACTGCCACTACGCAGCGTCCTTGCCCTTAGTTGAACCTCGATCGAATAAAGAAGCATTACCTGAACCAGACTGGATTTCCGTAATGCAAGAAGAACTGGAAGAATTCAAAAGGAACAAGGTATTGCAGCTTGTTCCAAAACCGCAAGGCCACACCATTTTTGGCACAAGATGGGTGTATAAGAATATGTTAGATGAATCTGGTGCGGTAGTTAGAAACAAGGCAAGGCTTGTTTCCAAGGGATACAGTCAACTTGAAGGCATTGACTATGATGAAACATTGCTCTGGTAGCATGAATGGAAGCCATCAGGATCTTGTTAGCATACACAGCACACAAAAACATCACGGTTCATCAAATGGATGTGAAAAGTTCTTTTCTCAATGGGGAATTAAAAGAAGAGGTTTATCTTCAGCATCCTCTGGGTTTCGAAAGCGTTGAATTCCCTGACCAATTCTACAAGCTTGAAAAAGCAGTCTACGGTCTAAAACCAGCCCCTAGAGCATGGTATGAGACTCTATCTGAATTTCTTGTCTCTTCAGGTTACCAATGAGGAGTGATTGATCCCACTTTATTTCGAAAAGCAAATGGTGATCATTGAATGCTTGTACAAATATATGTGGATGATATCATTTTTGGCTCAACTGTTCAAAAGATGGTGGATGAATTTGCTAAGCTCATGACCAACAAGTTCCAAATGAGCATGAATAGAGAGATTAATTTCTTTCTAGGTCTTCAAGTGAAACAACTCCCTCAAGGGATAGTCTCTCATCAATAAAATTACACCTCAGAACTATTGAAGAAATATTCAATGGACAATTGTTCTTTGGCTAAGGTCCCCATGGCCTTCGGTTATCAGATATCTGCTGATCCCTCAGGTGAATCTGTTGATCACAAGTCTTATAGAGGTCTTATTGGCTCTCTGATATACCTCACTGCTAGCCGACCAAATAAAGTATTTGCAACGAGTGTATGCACAAGGTACCAGGCTGACCCAAAGGTGTCTCATATGAACGCAGCCAAACAAATCCTATGGTACTTAAAAGGAAGCAAAACTCATGGATTATAGTACCCCGCAGGAATTGATTTCAGTCTTCAAGCATTTACAGATGCGGATCATGCCGAATGCAAACTTGATTGCAAAAGCACCTCAGATGGATGTCAATTTCTGGGTGGATGACTAGTCAGCTGGTCCTCAAGAAAACAAAATTGTGTATCATTATCTACCGCAGAAGCTGAATATTTGGCCGCAACCAGCTGTTGTTCTCAAGTCTTATGGATGAAAACACAACTACTAGACTACAGATACAAAATGTTACGGATACCAATCTATTGTGACTCTGAAAGTGTCGTAGCAATTTCTCACAATCCTATTCAGCACTCCAGGACTAAGCATATTGAAATACGGTATTTCTTCATCAAAGACCACATCCTGAAAGGTAACATTGAACTAATTTTTGTCCATACTCATGAAGAGATTGCTGATGTATTTACAAAGGCACTTAACTCTACAAAAGTCAACACTTTCTTACAAATGTTAGGAATGATGAATCCGGACCCACAATTCTTTTTGAATTGATAGGTACCGCATACCATCGTTGGTCTCTGTTGCGGTTCTAGTTGAAGTTATTTATGTTAGATGGTTTTCGTATATCCTATGTACCACAACCATATATCATAATATACTTCAATGACCTTTATTATTTGTTATTACTAATCTCTGTTCAAGTGTTCATCTCATTTCATCGACCACAGTCATCCATCCGACGACATGTGATCCATCCGCAATGAAGTGTCTATCCGCAGTCACTTTAATTTATTTTCAGACTGTTACTTTCTTTTGAAAAACAAAAAACATGGTGTGCTATTTAATGATCCTTCATTAAATAGAGGAAACATTAAGGAAAAACATTCTTTGTGCATCTGTCTCATTCTTTTGAATAAACCTGTCTCTTCCTATTACCCTAAAACATCAAATCTGTTACACCTTCTCTTTACCCAACGGATTGATCTCACCCTCACCACACGTTCACCAAACGTGGTCATAAATCTGACATTTCATTAAATGCAAACATTTTTGGTAAACCACAAAATTTAGATTTAATCCCTCTTTTGTTAATCTGTGGCTGAGATACATACTCTTAATTCAAAATAAACACCCAAACGTTTTTACCCAAATTCACTTAGGGTAAAAACTCCCTTAAGCCACTATAAAACCCCTTTCTTTTCCAAAAAGAAAATTTTACACTCTCTAATCGATAAACCTTTCTCTTGCATTCTACATTCCTTCTTCAAAGCTGCAACCAAAAAAAACACAACAATCGTGAAATCCGGTGTATTTAAGAAACCTTCCAAGGCATCTGGATTAGTGAACCCCACTGGTTCAGACTCTGCCTAAAGAATCTCACACCGACGATCGCTTCAAGCAACTTCAGAGTCGTGTTTGAAGAATATTCTTTTTACGATGCCCCCACAAAACTGATGATCAAGTTCTTGCCTAATCACTCTGCCTCAAGAATCTCACACCGAAGATTGCTTCAAGCAACTTCAGAGCCGTGTTTGAAGAACATTCTTTCTACAATGCCCCCACAAAACTAATGATCAATTTATTGTCCAATCACCCACTGTTTGGACCCTTCAATTCATTCACAGACGTTGTCCCCCTCTCCAACCTCTTCAAGTGTGCTTGTTCATCCTATCGACCACTCGAGAATCTTCAGGAAGTGCATCTCAATCTAGTCAACGATTCTCTGGTCATCTTGACCAAGGAGAAATTTCTCATTGCAATAAACCTCCTTGTTCATCCATCCATCAAGGTTTTTACTCCATCAATGGCGGATATACTGTTTGCGCTTTACCAAATGGGATACTACAAGAAATTCAAATGAATTGGGAAATTCAAGAAAAACCAATTGCCTGCGGTCTGGCAATTCGTCTGTCACTTCATCATCCGTAGACTAGCCGACAGAACCGGATGCACAAACAACATGGGACTCATGACGTGAACTACGGACAGATCATGTGCGATGATTTCCTGTAGTACATTCCAAAAGAAATCCCATGAGAGAACCGTACCGAACTTACCTTTGCAAGGTTTTGGCCTCTTTGCATCTCCGACCTCCATGCGGATGTAGGAATCAGCAAGGGCAACAATATCAACTTCTTTATCACCAAGGATATTAAAAGGTACAATCCCTCATCTGATCAAACTGTTTTTGGACGAATAAGAAGACTACCCACTCGCATTCATTCTACCCTCGGTCTTGAGACTGTTGATATATCATATCACATTAAGGCTACGAAAGGTAGTGCCCCATACCTTCCTACCCCACCTCTTCCAACCCAATCCGCAGTCATTGATCCCACTAGTACCGCAGCCCCATCTTCCATAACTATTTCCAACATTTCCTTATCCCAAAGATGGAAGAAGCTAGTCTCTGCTCATCAAGGCCCCGCAACACCAAGAAACAAGGAACTCCTAAAAAGGATGCTTCTAAGCCATCCAAGCCCTCCAAGAAAAGAAAAATTCCACCAGTGATAAATATAGTCGAACCAAGCATACATATCTCCAGTAGTGACTCTGATGAGGATGATCAACCTATTGAAATCCTCAAGAAAAGCAAAACCGATCCTACTAGCCATATGCATGAACGGACTGATACCTCAGCCTCTCAACAGGCTCCAGTAGTCCTTGGTATGGCCGCACATCCATTCGAAACAACCATCCTATACCACTCAGGTGCAAGTAGTGCGTCTAATTCACCACAATGTGGAGACTCCCCCCTAGGTCAATCCCAAGAGGATGGCTCAGGCTCCCGCCGTAAGGTCTCCAGGGCTTCCCGTCTTCATTTTTTTCACCTGAGGAATTGCACTCCATTCTTTTGTATGTCACCCAAACACTTCAAACACCATCCCAACCGCAAGGCGATTCTTCAGCCTTTGCCAGAACTGAGCCGAGGCAAGACTTGAATTTAGGTCATGGAGACCAAGGAAGCTCAGGAAATCCTACCCTGCTTACATCAGTAACAGGTGGTTTAGGCACGGTGAGCACAAATGTCTAAGGATTCGTGAACCCGAAGGACACCTCGGTGCGCTTTCAAGGAATTGACGACATTGATTTGAATGACTCATGGAGTAAGTATCAACCATCCAACGAATCCGAAGCCAAGAAATATGCCACTTTCTGTAGGGAATTCCAAGCAAGAAAAGCAAGAAAAGCAAGACAAGCAAAGCAGCGTCAGCAGAAACAACAAGAAATTCTATATGTGGCTAAGTATTGGGCAGACGCGATCAACAATGCCAATACTATAGCGACTTTCTCCAAAGTCCATGTCGTGATTGATAACATGGCTGATACTATCTGCAAGGCTCAAGAGGCGACTGTTGATCAGACTCCCTCACAGCCTCCTCCATCTCCAACTGCCATAGACTCCTAAGATGCAGACACCGAAATCGAAGTTACTTCTGCTCATACCTTCGGCTTTGATGATGTTGATCTTCAAGAGGTCAATCAACCAAGCCCTTCAGATGATGACCTTGTGCTGTATGTTGAAGAAGAAGAATCGAGTGGCTCTCAGCACTCAACCTCCAAGCCAAAGGAGAAGAAAAGGAAGAAAAAGATGGTCGTCTCAAGAAAAGAATTTCTCAATCTTCAATCCAAGATTGACCAAATCATGGTCGCAATCAAGTCTACTCAACCGCAATCTGAAGACAATCATGTGCCACAGTCCTTGATCGAAAGGATTGAAAGACTAGAGGCAAGGGAAAGACTGGCTGCTAAGAGAATTTCTCTCAAGGTAGAAATGGGGATATGGTCCCTTGACAACAACCGTCAAGCGGATCACAAGGATTTTATGGCTGGTGCAGAGCGCCATATATCTGAGGTATCCGCAACAAAGGACAACTTACAGGTAGCCATTGTTGATCAATCTTCTCTGTCTCAAAAACTGATAGATAAGACTCACACTGCATAAGAGTCCACTATCTCAGTTCTCCACGCAACCGTCAACAAACTCCAATGTTCATTATCATCAAACTTCCATGGCTCCGAAATTCTCCAACTAACAAAGGAGATACATTGAATGCTCTTCAACACCACTATTCCTGACAATCAACAACTGGATGAGGTTCTTAAAGCCTAGTTCCAGGAAGTGTGTGCTAAAGTCGATGGCCTTAAACAATGGCTTGAGGAGGGTCCAGGTCTGAACTCCTCAAGAGGGAGAAGTGAAGTAGAAGTCCATCGAGAAGAATACTATGAAGAAAAACATCATTCCAACACCACTTCTCAAAAAATCCCTTCACCACAACCCTCACCGCTACATCACGCTCCCTGAACACAACAAACAATCATCCCTTCCCCGGAAAGACCTGAAACTCCCCCACACTTCAAGAATCTGGCAGATCACATGTCCTTTCCAAAATCAAATGACTCTCCTGTAACTAAGCAGAAGAAAACTGATAGGAAAGCAGCTAAACATGCAGAGCTCATTTGGAGAGAGTGCGGTTTTGACACCGTGATGAATGAATCCTCAATAAACTCCTAGAGAAATCCCCACTGCAGACTTCTTGATGACGACTAAAAACCATACCTCGTATATGCTGAACCTCATTCGGATGGATACTAGGATGTCCCTATCTCCGCAAACGCTAAATACTTCACAGTATTTGAGCAGTTTGACCGCAACCTTCCTGATCGCAAGAGACTGTCAGCAAAGTTCGATAGTCTTAAACGATTTTATGCCAAGCATGCACCTCCCATTGAGAAGACCTGGTCCAACAACAGACCTTCAGGAGTCAAGAAATTCAAACCTCACAAATTTATGAAGGCTGATTTTGTGCAATACACACTCACCAGAAGGAATCAGGACTATGTCCGAACCCAAGCTGACTTCCCCTGGATGAACCTAGAAGAAGTCTTCCTAATAGAAAAGGTGTTCCAGAACAAGTGTGAAAAGCATCCGAAGATGAAGATAACACTTAAAAGGGCAAGTACTTATCTGAAAGAAGTTATGTGTGACTTTGCAAAGATCGATGCGGATATCTACCCAATCATTTCCAAAAAGGTTGATCTACCTCCTCTTAATATTGCACCAATGCCAACCGAAGGTTATGAGGAAAGATCCCTTCGTGCTACAAACTTTACTGAACTTGGAGTCATCTTCAAATGGAATACTGATCAAGTCAAGTAAATCATCTCCATGGCCTCGATGAACCGCCTCTCGAAGAAACAACTTGAAATCTGTCGAACCGTAGTGGAAAAATTGAAGCATACTACTGCCGAAGTCAAGTTTGAGATTTTAAGAAGGATCACTTGGTTGTAAAATGTTAGGAATTTTTGGTGGATCCTGATCAAGTTCCTTAAACTTGCTAAGTGAAGAAAATTAGAGGTCACTTAGGGGGAAATTATTGATACATGAAGTGACCCTCTTAATTTTGCCTACCGCATTCTTCAACTCTCCGCAGTCAAGCTTCCTCAGCAATCACATTTGAAATCGTTTAAGCTACCACAATCTTTCTTTCTGTACTTAGTCTATTTTGTTTCTATCTCTTGTAATACTCTCTATTGTCCAGTATGACTTGCAAATCATTTGTGACTTTATCAATAAGATTGATCTCCCTCACTAACATGGTTTGAATGCATTCCATGTTATGAATCAACTTATGTGTTTACTTGATATCTCACCTGCTGTCATTTATGTGTCTTTATATTTTCACAACTAACTATCTTACTATCTAACACATTAACTTATTATTGTTGAGCATTTAGATCCTTTGAGATTAACTAATTCCGCAATCATACTTGTTCTAACGTTTGATCAAGTGTGTCTCAAGTTTTTCTCTCAAAAGTATATGCTTTCTATCTCTATGAATCTAACTTTCATGATTAAATGCTAGCTGAAGGGGGGTGAAATAGACCGAATATCAGTTGAAACGGACTGAAAGGGTTGAATATACCTAGTACCGACTAAAAAAGACCGAAAGGGTTGGAATATACACAGTACCAGTTGAAATGGACCGAAGGGGGGTGAAATAGACACAAATATGTTTTGATTGTATTTATTTATGTTTTGTGGTATTTTGGGGAGCTCACTAAGCTTGGTGCTTACGGTTTTTTGTTTATGTTTCAGGTACTTCCAGCTTGAAAAGGAAGGGCCCAGCTTCATCACACTACATCTGCCAATGTTTTTTGCATTTACGTTATTTTGGGATTTGTACTCTGATTTTATTACATTATGATATACTTATTGTTGTTTCGATATGTTTACTAGATGTTTTCAAATGAATTATAAATAAAAAAAATTATCTGAAAGTTTGGGATGTTACACTCATTTTACCTGAGTATTGGTCTTCACTGGAGCTGAAGCACAACTTGAATCTTATGCATGTTGAGAAAAATGTTTGTGGGAGTCTTTTGGGTACGTCTCTGATGAATGATAAGTCAAAAGTCACATAAAATGCTTGGAAAGACCTAATAAAACTAAAAATTTGGAAAATTCAATGGTTGGAAAATAGTGGCAACAAGTTCCTTAAACCCCATCCGCCTTACTCGTTCAAGAAACTTAACTGCATTCATTTATGTATGTTTATAAGAGTTGTGAAATTGTTGGATGGGTTTGAATCAAACATCTGTAAGAAAGTGAACGAAAACAATACTAAAATTATTGGGTTGAAATCTCATGATTATCACCTTCTTATGCAACGTTTGATACCTATTGGAGTTAAAAGGCTTTTGGCCAAAGGTACTTATACATCAATAGTAGAGTTTTGTACATTTTAAGCAACCTTGCTCGAGAATACTATCTGTGATGGAAATGGAAGAAGCAAAAGTAGCCATTATTAAAATCTTCTACAAATTAGAAGTGATCTATCCTCCTGTGTTTTTTGACGTTATGATTCATTTACTTTTGTATTTACATATTTCAGTTATTTGTAGAGGCCCAATATGTATGAGATGGATGTATCCCTTTAAAAGGTATACGAAAAACTTTTTCAGAAACAAGGTGAGGCCAAAAGGTTCTATAACATAGGGTTATGTCGCTGAAGAGGCATTATAATTTTGTGCAATGTACCTTGAAGATGTTGACACTTGATTCAATCACCTTGAAAGAAAAGATGGTGTTTTCATAGAAGAAACAATGTTTTGTGTGTTTCAATCCAAGTGTCAACCAGATAGTGCAAAGAAAATGATAAATGTCAGTCTAAAGGAGAGAAAGCATCTACAATGGTTTGTGCTTGATAGCAATGACGAAGTCAAAAGTATATTAAGTAAGTGTTCTTATCTTTTAATTCATTGTCTGTGTTTAATTATTCCATTTTCATTAAATGTATCTCTTTTCATCATGTAATTAATTCAAATAATTGCATCAAGAAAGTTATGAAAAAGCTTAATTGCCTAAATGGTTCTTTCACAAGGTCTATGATATACAAAAACAAAAAGCTCTAGAGTTTAATGAGTTATTGGCTCTTTCAATTGGTGTGCATGCAAATACCTTTAATTACACTACTTGCATAATGACAAGTGTTAGGTTTATGGTACTTATGCATGACCCCCAATGATCAACACAAAACTCGGGGTTTCTAACTAAGGGAGAGAATAAGTAGAAATATTATGGTCAACTAGAAGAGATTATTGAGATGCATTATCCTCATAATTATTCAACTGTACTTTTTTGTTGCAAGTGGTTCGATACCGTATGAGTTGTGACAACCCGGAATTTATTCCATCACTGTAACCCACTTCCGTTAATAAAATTTATTTTTATTAAATTTTTCCGTTAACTTCTTGAGTTATACACATCAATTAGGATTATTTTTGTAATTTCATGTGTCGGAAAACGATAAAATCATGCGAAAAACCCTCGATTTTCTTCGAAAAGCCTCTAGTTCACGGCCAAGACGGGTTGATGGTTGTAAACTCGGGTACGACCGTAAAATCCTTTTGCTATTAGTGTATGGTGGACCCCTACCCCCTGGCTGTAAATTCACCCTATATAAGGGTTTAGTGGCCTTCATTACAACCTTTTCACCATCTAAGAAGCCTTCTCTCTCTACTCTCTCTCTACAATTTCGGGTTTTGATCAAGAAAAATAAAAAATGTAAGTGTTTTCTCCCTAATTTCGTTCATACAACACTTAATCTAGTGTTTATACATCACTTCATCCATGGATTCTTGGTTTTTAACTAGATATTCAAGTGATCTTCAAAACACCAAGAACACATTAGTGTTTTTGGGTCCTAAACACTCCTACAAGCTTCACATAAGTAAGCAAACCCCTCCTAGCTAGTTGTTTGCTTAATATACTTGCAAATCCATGGACTAATCACCAAAAACCCCAAGAACATGGGTTTACGGTTTGGGAACCTCCCAAAACCGTAAACACCCCAAAAAGGGGTTTTAATGCCCCAAACTCCTTCCAATGCTTGAGTAATGGACTAGGAACTTTGCATGCTTACCCTAGGAGCACCAAAACACAAAAGAAAGAGGCAAACATGAGTTTACGGCCGTAAACTCATGTGTTTACGACCGTAAACTCCCCAAGGAGTGGTTCAAAAACTGTAAACTCCAAGGGGGTACCATTTCGAGCACTCACCACTTCCTAAGTCCTTGAACCATCCCTAGAAACCTTCTTTGTGATGCATGAATCCTTAAAACACACAAACCCACCATTCGCATGAGTTTACGGCCGTATACTCATGGGGGATATGGTCTTGAAACCGTAAACACCCCTAAGAGCCATCATTTGAGGAGTAAACTCCATAGTGAGGCCATACACTCCACAGATGCAACCCGTATCACTACTAGCACTTGAATCAAAGTGTTTTCACGCATTATAGTGTATTTACTTACTTAATTAGTGATTAAATAACTAATTAGATACTTAAATGTATCATTACATGTTACATAGGATCCTCGTGTGTGTTCAAGTTCTCAAATGACACCTAGAATCCTACCCGGCACTTCCACCCATTCCACTCACTGCAGGTGAGTTCATACCCCTACACTTTTCCGAGTTTTTCATGTTTTCAGGGAGGGGGAATACAAGCTAATCATAAAGGATTTCGTAAATTAAAAACTGATGTATTTATAACGATTTTCTATCAAACATTTTGATATATTTATCCCTTTTGTAATACGCGGAGCATAAGGGACGCTTTCTAAACATAATTACATAGTTTTCAAAACAGCACAGGAACTTAACAAACCATTCAAACTATAATGGGTATAGTTTTGGATTTCATTACCAAGTCTACAGATTCGAATTTCATGCAAAGTCAAAAATATAAACTATGTCAGATTCAGTTTATCCATTACTAACCTAGAGTATGTTGCTATGTAATTATCTTGTGTATAATTATTATACTCTACACCATTACAAACGATTTCGAACTCGAGAACAACCGAACAAATCGTAATATAATTAATAAAGTATTGTGAGACTTATCTTCGTTATGCCCCTCGGGGTACCAATAAATCCTCTTCGGTAGTATAACCAGAGTCTCCTGGAGGGAGAGCATGAAATTTGTGAATAGATCTATCCGGGACCGACAATCCCACACCTGAACTGCTAGTTACAGTTAGGCCGGCACGCTTGGGGTGACAAATTTTGTAATTGTACGACGCCTGAAGAACGCCAAGGAGGTCACGGGTTAAATTAGTATGGTTATACGACTCACAATATGTATATATTAACCTTGTTTACGTGATTTCTTTCTTCTATGGTTTTATTTTATGAAATAAAACTACCTATCTACTTACTGGAGGGTATTCCAAGGACACAACTCATGGTTTTATTTTTAGTAATAAAAGTACTATACTTACTGGTGGTAAGCAGGGTTTTCAAACAGAATGTACTTATCATATAAAAACCAACAAACATATTAGAAAATACGTGATTTTCTTGGAAAACATGCATGCGTATTTCATAACTTGGTAACAATGGTTTTCAATACTAACTTCATAAAAATGAAGTATTTTCATAAATTCAGTGACCAGTTTTCATTACAAAAATCATGCTTATGAACTCACCGGCTTTATGCTGATATATTTTCAATCCGCTTGTATTCTCAGGTCAACGTTAGACAGGTACCTCGCCCACTTTTGGAGAAGACGGAGCATATAGAAGTCTCGTCTTTACTTTTTGCATATACTGATGTACCTAAACTATGTTTTCAATGCTTTCAAACAAATGTAAATATTCTTAATGTAATGTAATGGTTGTGATTACTATGCTTACTATGTACAATGCTTGTGATATTACACATGACGCCTCCCGCCCCCGGACGTGAGTTAAATCTAATAATATTTTCACGAATATCGACCCACAAAGCGAATTGAGTAGCTAAGATCAACTCATATTTACTATGTAGGCCGTGCAATTGTTTTACATCTTAGAACCTTCTCGGAGTAACGAAAATAACGACCATCGGTGGGTTGTTGAAAATCTTAATCATAGAAGAATTTGGGATCCACCGATGAACAATGTCGACCATGATCCCATTGAAAATGTTGACAATGATTCAGTCGATGTCGTTCTTAGTGATGCTTCTCCTAATTTCACACTTTCAATCGACTTTTAGCCAGTACTTTCAAAATTATGAATCTGTTAAAAATGATATTGGATTGGTCCGCCAACGGGTATCATCAATAATGTCTCTGATTGCAAGGCTAATTATGATGAGGAGGATTCCAATTATGGTGGTGATGTCTCAGCGGACACTAAAGTGTTTGAGGGTACGAATGATTATAGAGTCTTTACATTTTACTAGTAAAACATGGTTTATATTTATTTTAATTATATCATATTGTATGTAAGTATACTCATGTTCTGTTATTGTTCTTCAAGATGCCATTTATTTGAATTGCAATGCACCATCTCATGGTTGTTGTGATGAGTCATGGAGGTGATGGTGGTGGCGAGCCACCAGAGATGGTAGTTAAGATTTATTCTAATTCACTGCATTCATATTGTATGTATGTAAAAAGTTATCTTCACTAATATTTTTTGTTCAATGTACCGTCAAAACGAGGAGACATGTCAGTAAAAAAATGTACACGTTATTTGCAACTTATGACAAATACCTTATAATGATAGTATTTGATAGAAATACTCACATGTCGATTAGGTAAGCATATGAATGCTTCATTCGGGAGGTTGGGAGCTATATGTGACATGGCATCGCTTTCGATAAGTACACATAGAAAGAAGTTTCTGAAGCCGAAAGGGTTGGCATGTTCCAATATCTTTCATTACATTACTTATAAAGTTATATTTAATATACATGATTTTGATTTATTTCTAACTTCATTATTTTTTTTGTTGACATGGTTTGATTGTGGAGCAATTTCAAATGATCACATTGTAACGCCCTGATTCTTGTATGTTATTTAAATGATTTTTTTTTCCAGTTTCAAGAGGGACTCGACGAGTCAGTAGCCCGACTCGTCGAGTAGAGACGGGATTTTGAGCACGTGTAAGTGGGCGACACGATGAGTCGACATTCGGGACTCGGCGAGTCCATTAGTCTGGATGAAAACCTAAATCCCCGGGTTTGTACGTTATTTAAACAGCTCTTTGGGCATTCAGTAGCATCCCTCACACACAGAAAAGCCTCACACGAAAACCCTAGCCACCCTTATCATTTTGGTGTGATTTTCTCTATTTGTGAAGTTGTGGTTCATTTGTGGAATAAAAGAAGAGAAGAGAAGAGGAGGAATCAAGGGAGAAGCAAGTAGATCCGAGTTTTTGGTGGTATCACAGTCTTCTTTGAGGTATCAAGCTCAAACCTTTGTCATTCCTCAATTAGATCTCTTGTTTGGCTTGTTTTTATCATTTTTTGTCTTGGTAATAGTATTGAAGGCATGTGTTATCGAATAGCCTTCCGATCAGTCTATGTTTGAGCTCCAGAAGCTCAGATCTTCTGCGTTTATGGAACCCTTTTTGCATGAACACCCTACATCAACTCTATTAGTGCATTTTGATCCTTTAAACCGCATTGATGCCTATATACACGTAAAGTTGGAAACTTTACGTGTTAATCAAGGTTTAGGATCCCAGATCTATAAGTTGTATGCAATGGATTTGAGCAGAATCAACGGAGTAGTGTTTGCATGCAACCGACTTGGCGAGTTGTTCTTCAGACTCTGCGAGTCGAGCCGCGAGTACCCTGATTTCTTCCCCTTTCATGTATAATGCCGAGTGGAACCAGTGAGTTATAGGTGGACTTAGAGTCACACCCCAAAACCACGAGTTGGTCACACCCATGGTGTGTTAAATGTCTTGCTTGGAAAAATTTGACCTACCTAGAGGTCTCCGACTATTGTTACAAAGGAAATAAGAGAAAAAAAAACTTTTATCCGAAATCCTATTTTATAACAAAATTGTTGGGGCTCGAACAAGCTCTACTTGCGGCTTTTGGAGCTAGATTCGGCATCCGACCGTTTGACTCCCATCAGTCGCCTCTCGAGATCTGCTTGTTGTTCCTTCACCTCTCTTATTTCTGCCAGAGCCGTTATCATTTGCTTCTGAAGTGTCCCCGTGTAGATTTGGGTATTCTCATGTAGTCCTTCCAAACGGCGGATGTCAGCGGCGTTACCTTGGGTAGCAGCATTGACCTCGCGAACTCTGGCTTCTTGCATGTCCGTCTCGTAGTTCTGGGTAGCTATAGCGTTCACAATAACAGGAAGTGCTCGATCAGCTGAGCTTCCCCCACCGACATTGTAAAAATCTCGGCACATGCCGAAGGGAGGGCGTACACCTTGCTGGCGGCTCCATTAGTAGAGGTGACTTCCCCACATGGGAATGGGTCCCAGTTGATATGGTCTGATTTCGGGAGGATGAGGGATGGGAGGGTCGATTACATCCGGCTCGGAGTCCGTTCCACTAGAAATTTCCTCGACCTCTTCATCGACTTCGAATTCCTCTCCGACTTCGACTTCGAACTCTTCTTCGATAACCCCTTCGGGTTCCTCCTCGGCCTCTTCTTCGATTTCCTCTGGGTCTTCCTCCGGGTCTTCTTCTATCCAACCACCGTTGTCTTGGTTTGGGTAGTAGGGATCTCCTGGTAAATGGAATCCAGCCATTTGTCTGTACTAGGATAGAGGTATGAGAATTTTATAAGAAAAGAAATTTCTATTTAACGACTTACTATTTTTAACTATATTTTTACGGAGCACAAATATTTTATTGTACAACTATTTTTAACAATACTCCTATAGTATTTCAAATTGGCGAATAATTTGTATCTAGTAAGTTTTTCGCTTGTTGTCCACTATGACCATTCCTCGACGTACATTGGTCAAATCCAGGATAAATATAGTTGATCAGGCTATATTTATTCTCGACCTGATTACATACCCCGAGGCTCAATTGTAGTGTCGTAACTTGCCTTAACACTTTTTAGAAAACTTGTGATGATACGAGATTAATGCATGCTAGTAAAAAATGTATATCTTTAAAAGGAAGTATATTGTTCATGAAAACGTTTTGTCAGAGGGTTTTTAGTCCCCTTTGCATTTATAGTTTGTATATCTTATGTGGTTCGATATACTTAGTTCACTATAAACAATGGTCTGATACCAATCTGTCACACCCCCAAACCAGAATGGCGGAAACATTCGGGGGTGGATGACTTCACGCAGTATCACAACAATTGAATATTGTAAAGAAAGTAACACAACCATCATATATATATAATGAAAATGTATATTGTTGCGTTATACATATTAGCAAAAGAATATTACAATATGATGATAAATGTTCAATAATAAAACATCCTTAGTGTTCTTCCTCCAAAAGCTGGTAGTTACCTATATTACTGATTCCCAGAGAAATACAAGTGGTTTTGAAAAAGTGTCAACAATTAAGTTGGTGAGTTCATAAGTGTTTTGCATTGAAAAGTATGCCCTTTTTGGTAGTAAATCGATGAACGACGTTTTCAGAAAATCCAATATTTTCTATAAATGGTTTGAAAAGTTTCCAGAGTTGGTGTGTGTTAGTATGTTCCATACTTGAATAATAATGATAACTTTGTGCCAAAATGATGTAGAAAACTGAATGCATGTATGAATCTCGTAAATCAAACTTGTTTTTATACTTTTATGTGAGTTTTATAACCATACTATCGACACTGACGGCCTGTAACAACATTCTTCAGGTGTTGTAGTGTTATGACATTTGTCACCCCAGACCTGCCGGTCTAACTATAGCTAATAGTTTAGGTGCGGGGTTGTCAATCCCGTATAGATCTATACACAAGTATCACGCTCTCTCTCCAAGAGATTATGGTATATAATACAAGACTTGAAATGCATACATACGAGTACGTTGAAGTTTGAATGTCTCACGTTACTTAGTATAAACAGATTTACGATAATCAAGACTTTACTTCTATTGAATGTATTTCATTTGTCAAGATGTATATGTAAAATGTATGAATAACTTGATAACTATACTCATTATAGTTTCTCAAAAAGTATGTTTCCATTTAGTAAGAACAACTTGGTGATATAATAGCCCTTTAAACATAAAGATGTTTGTATCAATACCCTATAAGATAGATATTATAATTTCTGTTTATAAAACGATACTTTGACTTGTAATGTACTTGTATTCCCCCCCCCCCCCCCTAAAACGTGAAAAGAATTGAAAAGTAGGGGTATGAACTCACTCTTTAAGTTTGAAGAGAGAGGCTAGAGTTGAGCAGAGTTTCGACCGCGGAAAGTTGCGTCCTCAGGCTCTCGGGAATCTCTGCAGTGTAGATCTTTCGTCGGGGGCTCGGGTGCGGAAATCGAGGTCGTCGGGACAGCTTCTGGTGCTTGGAAATGTGTGGGAATAAATGGAGTTTTGAGAGAGTGTGCCTAAAACTCGCAGCTTATGCCATCTATTTATAGTGCTGGAGTGGTGAGTACGCGGGGCGTAATTCTGGAGTACGCAGCGCGTACCTTGTTACGCTGGGCGTAAGAATGCGTCATGGCTTACGACTCCAGGCTAGCTAAGCGTAGAGGGGGCAGCCGATGGGACTCGACTCTGGGTCTAGTACGCGGGGCGTACTCCTAGAGAACGCGGGGCGTAATTCGGTCTGTCCTTTTCTAAATTCCGTAACTTTCGCGTACGAGCTCTGTTTTTCGTGTTCTTTATATCCACGCGAAGGTGAGATTATGCTCTACAACTTCCATTTAGACTCTGTCGGCTAGTTTTGAATTTATTTTTAATGATATAATTTTAATAGGCTGGGCCTCCTAAAGTTCGTTAAAAATTCATAGTTTCTTTATTCGACGTCGGTTTTCGTTTGTCTTTTTATCAATTTGCTACTATTGTGGAGATCTTCAACTCTCATTTAGGTTGCGTTATCTAATTAACACTAGATCTTCAATTCGAGTTTTTAGCCCTCTACTACTGTTACGAAACTTTGAAAATTCGTAACTTCTTCATACGAGGTCCAATTTGGGCGATCTTTTTATGCACGCTCACCTTTCAACGAGACCTACGACTTTTGTTTAGATACTTAAGGCTAAAATGCATTTTATTGAGATTTTACTTTTTACGTCAAATAATGTTTTAACGGCGTGTTGTAAATATACGAGTGGTTATCATTTCTTCAATATAACCCGGTTTTGAGCGTTCTTTATGTTTTTGGAAACCTTGTCATGATATCTAATATTTGATGCATCCCAACTTAGATATTTGAGCACTTTATTTTCAAGGTTAATTTAGTTGTATTTGATTTTCTAGCGTTACAACGCTTTTGCAAAATATAGGGTTGTCACATCATCCCCCTGTTAAGGGAATTTCGTCCCGAAATTTAACCTAAGATAGAGTTTACAGGTTAGGAAAAATATGCCGGTATTTCTATTTCATCTGATCCTCGCGTTCCCAGGTGTATTCAGGTCCTCGCTTGGCGTTCTAGCGGACCTTTACAATAGGTATGCGGCTTTGTTTAGTCTTTTTGATTTCCCGATCCATGATCTCTACTGGTTCCTCTACAAATTGGAGGTTTTCATTTATTTCAATTTCGTCTAGAGGGACGACAAGGGTCTCGTCGGATAAGCACTTCTTTAGGTTCGATACGTGAAAGGTAGGGTGTACGTTGTGGAGCTCCTGAGGTAGTCTAAGTTTGTAAGCCACTGGACCGATCCTGGAAAGGATCTCGAATGGTCCGATCTATCTTCGGTTTAGCTTTCCGCGCTTCCCGAAACATATTAACCCCTTCCAGGGCGAGACTTTTAGTAGGACTCGATCTCCGACCTGGTGTAGATGTATGTTGTAAAAGTCGAATAGTGTGTATTGTAATGTTTCGCATTTTTTGTATGTTATTTTACTAAGTCAATTTTGTATACGAAGTATAGTATGCGAAGTGTAAATGTATAGACTTAGTATATTTTTTGTATGTTCCCTACAAATAGGGACTTAGGCTTGAAGTAGAAAAAAAGATAGAAAAACACGAAATCTCTGTTCAGCTTATTCTGTAATCAGTCTTAATGAAAATGAGATTTGATTAATATTTACTTCGTGTGTTCATCATCTTTCATCATTCAAATCTATCATTTCTTTTCTTAATTCTCGATAACAATTCTCATCAATTGGTATCAGAGCAGGATTCAAACTGCTTAGATCTGATTTTCGTATAAGAATCAGTTGCTTTTTGAGTTGCAAAATTTACTCAAAATTTTCCACGCATTTTTGTTTTTGAAAATCACTTTTGATCTTCAGATTTGAATCGATTTTATATTTGAATTGTTAAGTCGAGTAATCGATTAGTCATTTTTGATCAATTCATTTGATCGAATTCTGAAATTCATCAAGTTTTCAAGTTTTTAGATATTTTCTGTGTTCATCAATGGCAAATTTCAACATGAATACAATGACTTCTTTCTCTCACTTGCTTGGTTCCTCAACCAAAATTCCGATGTTGATTCCAGAATACTATGATCAGTGAGCTGATAGAATGGAAGATTAGTTAAATGGAATTGATGAAGAACTTTGGAATTGTATCGATGGAACAGTACAAGCTCTTGCTAATGTTCAACAACTTGGATCATCCACTGCATCTCCTGATGTTGAAGAACAACGAAAACGACTGAAGAATAATGAAAAGAGATGCATGAGGGAACTAAGAGGTGCTCTACCTCCCATAGTTTACAATTACATTCGTAGTTGTAAAACGGCCAAAGACATCTGGAATACTTTAAAAGAAAAGTATCAAGGTAGCGAAAAGACGAAGGTCAATTCTGTGAAGCAATGTCTGGTTGAACTGAAGGAATTCAGACAAAAGGATGCAAAAACTCTCGAAAGTTACTATGATCGTCTGAATGAGCTTATGTTTCGATGCAATAGGTATGGTATCACAAGATCTGTCATGGAATTTAATTTTAACTTTCATTATGGGTCTTCGCAAGGAATGGCGAAGTGTGAGCATTATGATTAAGAATCAACAAAGTTTTGATACAACTAAATTGAATGATCTCTACAATCAACTGAAAACACATGAATGTGAGGTCTCAGAAATGTATGAAGAATCAAAACTAGCTATTGGTGGTCCTTTGGCTCTTGTTTCAAAGGTATCAGAAACTGATGAAAAAGATGGTTCAGATGAAGAAGGATTTTTGATGAACTCCGATGAGGAAGCTGTAGCATTCTATTCAAACAACAGAGTTAAAAAGTTGTTCAAAAAGCCTTTTCATCCAAAAGGAAAGATGAATGATGCGAAAAATGTTGTCACAAGGACTGGAGGGGAAGAGAGGAAGAAAATGGAGAAAATTGATGAAAAACAGAAAAATGCGAATGAAGAGAAAAAGTTGAAAGGTGATTCAGGAATTTATTGTCATTATTGCAATGGTGCGAATCATTTCGCAGCTGACTGCATGTTGCGAAAGAAAGAAGAGAAGAAAGAAAAAGTCAAAGATGAAGCATACTACTCCGAGAAGATTGAAGACTTACGTGCTAAGACCAACGGACTGTCATTAGTTGCTAGGGGAGAAGCTGCTGAAGAAGAAAGTGGAACTTATCAAATCTGGTCTTCAGGATCTGATGATGAGGAAATGAGGCATCCCACACATGGAGCAATGTTCGCAAGTTTTAAGGATTGCGAAGAGAACATTTCAGGGAGATGTTTTGTGTCTAAATCCACTGACAAGTCACCCATGACAACCAAGGTACATGCAATTCTTGAATCTTTTAATATTCCTTTATCTGCTTATGATGCTGAAATTGTTTCATTTGATGATACTGTGGCTTATTTTGATTCTGTTATTGTGTCTGCAACTTAGTGAGACACGAAGAGATTTAGAAATAAAGAAGAGCAGGGTTGAAAAATTGGAAATGCAAGTCAAAAATATAGATTGTGATAGGAATAATCTTACTAACGATGTTAGGTTATTACTAGCACAAAGAAACATAGATTGTAATTCTGCAAAACGACTGTATGCAAAATTAACAGCTTTACATCATTCTTCTGATATTAGCAAAGAACAACATAGGAAACTTTTACCTTTTCTTGAGTATGAACGTGAAAAAGTTGATGTTGTTTCTTATGATTGCCAAAAGCACAATTGCTCAATTTGACAAAATACCTGATGATAGATATACTTATGTGTTTTTTCGCAAATCAAAGCACAGAAGAAAACAATTTAACCCAAAATCCTTATGTGTTTCAAAAACAAAAATCAACACAAAAATGGGTGGTTAAAGGTGAAAAATCAAACAAAATTTTTGAAAAAGTTGAAAACCCAAAGGTTGAAGTGAAACTAAATTCACATGAATTCAAATTGATGGTTGGAAACTATTCAACAGAAAATAATGTTTCAAAAAGAAAAGCAAGAAAAGCAATATGCTGGCAAGTTGTGTCTAATGAAAAATCAAGAGATGAAAAAGAACGAATTTCAAAAACATCATCAAGTTTTCATAAACAAATAAACTCTGTTGACAAGGTTCCATTTATTCGCAAATATGACAACAATCGAAAATTTGAAAATTCGCAAAAATTTGCAAATAATCAAAAGTTTCAAAATGTTGGCAAATTCACGAATGCTTCATCAAGTTTGAAGAACAAAACTCAAGCCAAAATGAGATTTTCACCAAAACAACCAAATTTTCCAAATCCTTTAATATCAAAACTAACCAAAGTTTCATACACAAAAGGAAAATCTGATGTAAGTATGATCAATCATTGGTTTGAAGGAAAAGGAAAGAAATATCAAAGTGGGAAGTTTTTAGAAGAACAAATCAAAAATGCATTTGATAAGTTCACAAATAATTCTTCAATTGATAGTGCATCATCTCATAATTCGCAAGTTCCAGTTCAAAAATGGAAACCAGTTATCAAAAATGCGAATGTTGTGAAGGATAAGATTACAATCAATGGAAATCCAAAATTATTGAATGACTATATTTCAATATCTAGAACTGATGATGTTGATATAATGGATTCTGTTACAAACAAAGTGAAAACATGGTTTTTAAATTCCAAAAGTTTGTTTCATTCTACTAATGATGGACCCAAAAAGTCTTGGGTTCCTAAATTTTTCCAATAAATGCAGGTGATATGTGACGAGCAATATGATATGAAATGGTACATTGATAGTGGTTGCTCTCGTCATATGACTGGTAGAAAGGAAAATTTGCGAGATTACAGAAGCTTGGAAAATGCTAGAGTAGTCAAATTTGGAAATAATCACAAGTGTCAAGTGAAAGGATATGGGAAAGTCACAAATGGAAACTTCACAGTAAACAGAGTTGCATATGTTGAAGGACTTCAACATAATTTGATAAGTGTATCACAACTTGTTGTGGGTACTGGAAATCAAGTTGTATTTAATGAAGAAGGAAGTATCATTTCAAATGCAAAGACAAATGAAATACTTCACAAATCCAAAAGATATGGTGATATGTTTACACTGGACATCAAACCGATTGTGGGAAAACCAGCTGTGTGTTTATTATCAAAAGCATCCAATGAACTCAGCTGGCTTTGGCATAGAAGATTGTCACATTTGAATTTGCGAAATATAAATAAACTTGTAACTGAAGATTTAGTTCGAGGGTTACCAATACTAAAATTTGACAATGATTCTTTGTGTGCAGCTTGCGAACAAGGAAAACAACATCGAAAGGGTCATCCGATTGTGATAGATTCAAAAATAGTTGATCCATTGGAACTTCTTCACATTGATCTATGTGGACCATCAACTGTTGCAACAATAAACAAAAAGCGGTATATTTTAGTTGTTGTAGATGATTTTTCTAGATTCACGTGGGTATTTTTTCTCAGGTTGAAATCTGAAGTTGCTCAGACGATGATTGATTTTATCAAAAAGATTGAAATTAGTCTGAAGAAGAATGTACGAAAAATAAAAAGTGATAATGGCTCTGAGTTTAAAAATCAAACTCTTGACATTTTTCTTACAAGCAAAGGAATTTCGCATAATTTTCATCACCATATATGCCACAACAAAATGGTGTAGTTGAAAGAAGAAATCGATCTCTATGCGAAGCTGCTAGAACCATGTTAACATATGCGAATCTACCTCAATATCTTTGGGCAGAAGCTGTGTCCACAGCATGTTTTACTCAGAATCGATCATACATTCATCGAAGATTTAATGTTACTCCATATGAAATCATCAATAATCGGAAACCTAATGTAAAATTCTTTCATGTTTTTGGTTGCAGGTGCTTTATCATGAATCTCAAATATAATTTGTCCAAGTTTCAAGCTAAAGCTGATGAAGGCATCTTCTTAGGATATTCACAGAATTCAGTTGCATACAGAGTGCTAAATAAACGAACAAGAAAAATTGAAGAAACTTTCAATTTAACATTTGATGATTACTATCTTAAACAAATTGATAGTAAATTCGATAATAAACCAATACTTGTGGATTCAAATACTCAAATTGATAATTCTGAAATAAATGATTTTGATTATGACTTAATTTTTGGAATTTCTGACAGGGCAATTGATGTAGAAAATAATGCTCCTGATAATCAAACATCAGAATCCTCAAAACATACTGATGAATCAACGATAACTTGTGAAAGCACACCAGATGTTAGTAGGGAGGAAGAACATCAATTTGAGGGGGAGCCTTCACAAAATCAACAAGAACATCAAATTGAGGGGGAGCATTCGCAAAATCAACAAGAACATTAAATTGAGGGGGAGCATTCGCAAAATCAACCAGAATATCATTTTGAGGGGGAGTATCAAGATACAAATCATGTTGAGGGGGAGCATGATGAAACAGAGACAATTAATCTTGATACAAATGAAGAATTTCATGAAGTTAATGATAACTTTTCTGTTACAGGAACTGAAAATGAAGATATGTATGAAGATGCACCATTAGAATTTGATCCAAATTTTCCACCACTCGAGAAATGGACAAGAAATCATCCAAAAGAACAGGTAATTGGTAATCCACAAGAAGGTGTGTTGACTAGAGCTCAAATTCGTGCGAAAAATGAGGTATTGAATGAAAACCAAGAACTTTGTATGTTTAATGTTTTTATTTCGAAAATAGAGCCAAAAACTGTAAAGAATGCTATGGAACACTCAGATTGGGTTGTTGCTATGCAATCTGAATTGGCAGAATTTGAACGAAACAAGGTTTGGAGATTAGTTTCTAAACCTTCTGATGTTTCAATTGTTGGATTAAAATGGATTTTTAAAAACAAAACTGACAAAGATGGCAATATTATTCGAAATAAAGCAAGACTAGTGGTTAAAGGTTATTCGCAACAAGAAGGTATTGACTATGAAGAAACATTTGCACCTGTTGCAAGACTTGAACCAGTTCGCATATTTTTAGCCTATGCAGCTCACAAAGACTTTGATGTTTATCAAATGGATGTTAAATGTGCATTCTTAAATGGAAAACTCGAAGAAACAGCGTATGTTGAACAACCACCAGGATTTGTAAACAATGAGCATCCTGATCATGTGTATGTCCTTGACAAAGCTGTATATGGGTTAAAACAAGCACCAAGGGTCTGGTACACAACACTTACAAATTTTTTGAAACAATCTAAATTTAAACAAGGATCAGTTGACCGCACATTATTTCGCAAGAAAGTTAGGTGTCATCTAATGCTTGTTCAAATTTATGTTGATGATATTATCTTTGGTTCGACTGATCCAGCATTGTCAATTGAATTTCAAAATTTAATGAAAAGTCAGTTTGAAATGAGCATGATGGGAAAAATTAATAATTTTCTTGGTTTACATATAAGACAGAACAGGGAAGGAATCTTAATCAATCAAGAAAAATATATGAAGAACTTGCTTGAAAAGTTTGGAATGCTTAATAGCACAAAGCTCAAAGTACCTATGGCAGTAGGAACAAGACTAACTCCTTGGTTAGATGCTCCTGCTGTTGATCTGACACTGTATCGTAGCATGATAAGGTCTTTATTGTACTTAACTGCAAGTAGACCTGATATTATGTTTTCGGTTTGTTGTTGTGCTAGATATCAAGCTAATCCAAGAGAACCTCATTTGACTGTAGTGAAAAATATTTTTCGCAATCTAAAGGGAACCGTTTCTTTAGCACTTTCGTATCCTGCGAAAACAGGATTTTTCATTCAAGCTTTTTCAGATTCCGATGTAGGAGGATGTACTTTGGATAGGAAAAGTACGACTGGTGGATGTCAACTATTGGATGGAAAGTTAGTGATCTGGCAATCAAAGAAACAGACTTGTGTGGCTATGTCAACCGCTGAGGCAGAATACATATCTGCGGCTGCTTGCACTTCGCAAATTATTTGGATTCAGAGTCAACTTCGTGATTATGCAATAAACATGAAAAAGATTCCTTTGTATTGTGATTCACAAAGTGCAATTCGCATTTGTCACAATCCAGTGCAACATTCAAAGACAAAACACATTGCTCTTCGATATCATTTTATTAAAGATCATGTGGAAGATGGGACTATTGAAATTCATTTTGTTAAAACAACTGAACAACTTGCTGATATTTTTACAAAACCTCTTGATGAAAAATCATTTGTTCAAATTTTAGCAGGTTTGGGGATGATTAATGCGAATTCAATTTCATCAACACAAGAGTAACAGTTTTGTTCAGCAGATAAGAGTCAAAATCATTCAGAGGTTACTGTTCATTCAAAGGCTTCGCATGGCTTCGCAACCACATCTTTTCGCATTTGAGATCATAATCACTACGGTAAGGTTTACACATAATTTTCTTTAATTTTGAAAAATCAAAATACAAAAAGATTTTATTTTTGTTCTTTAATTTTGAAAAATCAAAAATACAAAAAGATTTTATTTTGTTTGTTCTTTAATTTTGAAAAATCAAAAATACAAAAAGATTTTATTTTGTTTGTTTTTTAATTTTGAAAAATTCAAAAATCACAAAAATATTTTTGTTTTCTTTGTTCTTTAAATTGTGTATGTTGAGAATTTAATACAGGGCTACAATACGAAGAGGTCATACATTTGTGTTTCTGTGGGAAGGTATTATATTTCTTTTACAAACTAGTTAGGATGTCCCTAGAAGCATGCTGTTGTATGTAGACCAAAAGCCTCAACATGACTCTATGTGTGACAAGAAAGCCTTAATGAAATTCTCTCAAGAAAATTTCTTCCCAAAAAGGCTTATATTAGCATAAGTCAAAACGAGCTACCTTACTCTTCTCAAATGAGTTAAGAGTTTTTTGTCTTGGTCATTATAGCAGAGGTACACTTCGTTTCTTATCCAATCTTTTTAAACCAAACAGTTCTTACACTCCAAAAAAAAATTTTAAAAAGATTTGTCCTTGAGGTCTTTGATCAAACCAATCAAAACCTAGACAAATCACAACTCTGTGTTTAAGATCTACCATCATGAGTCCGTGATGAAAGTGAAACCCAAAAATCATACACCTTAAGGAATTGACAGGGAACTTTGTTCCAGATTTTTACGAAACCTTTGTTTCAGTATTAAAAATTTTTGAAACTTCAAATCATATTCAATTCGCATGTGTGGTCTTGATCAAATATTTACAACCAAGAATATTTGTTACCCAACAAGATCCAAAACAAATTTTCTTTTGAATATGATTTCAGTGTAAATTTCATTCGCAAATTCTTATCATGATAAATATTTTCACAAGCCAACTTGTCACTGACTACACTGGTCAACCAAGTAATTTCATTTACAATTTCTCACCTTATGTTAAGGCTGATATGTAATGAAATTTTAAACCAACCCAAAATGACTTTTAAAAGAAGCCCATTGATACTTCTTTACAAGTATTCGATTGTAATTCACGGGAAACTACACAAGCTGTTGATTATCTCTCTTGATGATTAACGAAGCAACCTTTGCCTGGGGTTTTACTACATTCATGTCAAATTAACTTTTTGACATCACAACATTCCAAAGTTTCTTGATTCTTATCTTATTCCATTGGCACAATGCACACACGAAATCCTTGAGGTTCTGAGTAAAACCAACTCATACTGATGATTTCGCAAGTCTGGTATATGACTTCACTTTAAATCCCAAAAGTGAAAGAGCCTTGCTTCCATGCGAAGGGTTTTACCGGTTCGGATTCTATAACGGATACTTGACAGGCTGTATACTCAAAATGGTTGGTATTCTATCTGGTTTTCGAGGAGATGTGACAGTTACTTTTTGAAACATAGTCATCTTTTACAATAATGATCCGAGTTTCAAGGTGCCACATCGGATAACATTAAATGTATCCCGCTTTAATTTCAAATCAATCTTGAGTAACCTATAAAAAGGGGATCAAGAACACTATGTACGGTTACGCAAACAAGAATTCTCACAAAACTTCAAAGCTTACACCTTGATCAAAACTTCAACTTTCTTTCAAACCCTAACAATGGCAGCAACAAATTCCAACACTGATGAGGTTCTTTCTCAATCACTTATGAAGATTTAAAGCACCAATTATCAAGTTGATCCCACCGTTTCTGCGTATCCAGAAGACCTTAAGATGCTTATTGTGGCTTTGAAACGATCACCGTTATCAACTGTCGTGTTCAGATCATTTCCCGTTCCAATGGTGTGGCTATCTCATGCTGCTTCAACGGCTTCATACAATCACACGGCGGATGTGATTACTTTCAATCTGATCAACAACAAAAGGGTTAAACTGTCAAAGAATTTGTTCGTGGAGTTCTTGCAGATTCCAAACAACCCTCCCTTTGTTAAACCTGTAAACTCCCAGATAATTCATATGTTCAATGAGATGGGACATCAACCGGAGTTGGAGAAGATCAGTGACTTCAGGAAGTCGGGATTGCCATGTATCTGGAATTTTCTTTTTGGTATTTTTCTACGGTGCCTTACCGGATGATCAGTCAGCTTGGATAGAGGAAGAGTCGAAGTTTATGCCATGGTAATGGGTATCTACTATGACATCAATGTCGATTACGCAACTCAGCTGTGGAAAGAATTTGTGAAAAGCCTGGAAAACACAAATTCGGAGAAGGGGATCTCTTGTGCCAGATACTGGAGTTTAATTTTGGAGAAAGTTTACGAGAAAGAAGCTATTCCAATAATGCAAGATGTCGAAGTTGCTGAATTTTCCTTCTACCAATTTCCCAAAGTGGTTGAAGATGATGAAGCTATTTTTACGCGTGTGGCTCGTATTCCGGATGCGATGCTTCGCAAAGTTTCTCCCACTCACAAAGTGTTGGTGAGATATTTGCGAAACATTGATACAGCTGATCAGACCGGCGTGTTACCAGATGTTGCTACACCATCGAAGAAGAAGAAGGTGAGCAAGAAAATTGCGAAGGGTTCATCTTCACTAACTGTACAAGATGAAGTTGTTCCAACTGAAGAAACCTTAGCCAAATTGAAGAAGGAACTTTTACCTTCCAAGTCTGGGGTTCTAAAACAAATTCGCAAAGCGGAAGTGAGTAGTAAAGGAGTTACTATTCGTAGTATTCCTGCACCAGTGTCTCCAGGAAAGAAACGCCAACGGGCTGAAGATGTTGCGAAAAACATGCAACGTACGCTTGTTAAACGGAGGAAGATGGTGATTCGCAATGAATCATCAGATGAAGAAGTCGTTCCCAAAACTCCACCTGTCACAACTATGGTAAATGTTTCTTTACCAATCTCTCAAACTTCACAAATTTCCACTACTATTTCACAAACCCAACCACTCGAAATAGTTCTTACCAAGTCAGTTACTGAGGAGGTACCTATTTCCGATATGGTTGTCAACGTATCTGATACGGGCACACCTATCCCGAGTGTTGCACCCACAATACAAACATCCTTACCTATTACCACTTTATCTACCACTTCATCCATCTTTGATCATGCCCTTCAAAACCCATTTACCACACTTTTTCCATCCCAATCACCTGAAAATCCTCCACTTTCGCAACAAATGTCTGATCCTGAAGTCGAAGGAGGTGCTTCTGGAAGAATTCTAGATGAAATTCCTTTTGATTCAGACGAAGAAGACATTCCTGATCATATGTTGATGACAGGAAAGCATTTTAAAATACTGAATCAAAAGTTAAAGGCTATCATCCAATCGCAAGCCGATTTTGGGAGAATGTCTTCGATATCAGCAATGGAGGTTGATGTCATGATTAAAGGTGCTGAGAAAAGAATAATGGAGAAAGTAGATCAGTCCGATAAAAACAATGAGCTCAGAGTGAAAGCACAAGGGAACAATTTTACGTCTGCAGTTCAAGATCTTAAAGCTGCTACAAAAGAACGACACATTCTTTTTGTACAAGACGTCAAGAAAGTTCGTGAGGATGTCAACTTCAAAATTCAGGAATTGAAGTCTAAACTTGCGAAGGATCTTCAAGATGTGCATACGAGACAAGCAGATCTTCAAAAGCAAATTGTGGAAATTTCTTCTCAACTCCACAAACTCAATAATATTCCTGTTGTTGAAGATCAGAAAGCTGCCACAATGGAGAAGTTTGATCACTTGATCAAATTGGTCACTGAGTTTAAATCAGCCGTTTCGCATTCATCATCTTCGCAAATCATTACTCCTGAATTCTTGTCTCTAAAGATTAACACTTTAGAACAAGCTATTCAAAAGGCTCTTGCTCCGCTTACAAACTTCACTTCTTTACTTCCGAAGGGTGTTTTCACAGGGATGCAAGGGGCAGAGAAAAGTCGAAGCAAAGAAGATGAGGCTAAAACAGTGGGAAAAGTGATTTCGACTCAACTGGTTGCTACTCTTCCCATTCCTAAAAAACCGATTTCTTCAACAACAATCACCACAAAAACAATTTCCAAGGGAATTGTTATTGGAGAAAACGAAGGAGGTTCAAGCTCAAAACCTCAGAAAGATGTATCAGGAAAAGGAAAAGGCATCTTGTATGAAAAGTCGAAGGAGGAGTTAAAAGTTGATGCTGAGGCTGAATTGGAGAGGATAAGACAAGTTCAGAGCATCATGAGACAAAGGGCAAGTGATCCTCCCTCCATGAACAAAGGAGATCCTCCGAAACTTTACTCTTACGAAACAATAGAGTCAAAAGTTGTGGGTAGGGAGATCTATGAGTTCGAGAAGAAGCGTAAAAGAAGTTACGATATTGCGAACTCATATCATTGTGAGCTGGACTTCCCAATTAACGAAATGTTGTTCATCACAGCTCAATACAAGATCAGTGAGAAATTCGATAATCCGGATGACTACACTCATATGAAAATCAGATTTCATGCTGGTCTTGGGAAGAATCCAGATGAAGTTTGGTCCCTGATGAAGATCAAGAAGGTGCTTACAATAAAGAAGGATGTTCTGTTTGAAGACATGCTTCAAAACTTTCGATATTTTCTCATTAGAGCTGACAACAAATAGTATGACTTCACAGTTGCTGATTTTCCGTTGATGAACTGCAACGATCTTATTCAAGTAGCTCTGATCCTGAAGCATATGGAAGAAAACAAACTCAAAGGCTCTGAGACAGATGTGTTCAAAGTTGGATTCACACATGTGAAAACATTTATCGATAACTATTTCGATTGTCTAGCTCTTACTGATGAAGAATTAGCGAATGTGCTAGGAAGAGAAGTTAAAGTTCCTTGGGAGGATACTTTGACACAATCTGCTCTGTCGAAGTATGTTGAGGGTGAGATATGCCTCAAACCTTTTGGCATGGTATTTTCGTAAGAGATACTAAAGGAAAACCGAAGAAGTTTCTATTCAAAGCATCAGAGATTGAAAGATACAATTCTTCGCAATATACGCACTTCATTGTACGTATGAACAATTGCAAGAAAAATAACGAAGGAGACAAGAAAGACTTGAAGAAGGTGATCTCCTGGTATGGAGAAGTGCGAAGAACAATTCACTCTGCAATTCAAAAGCTTTTGAGTTGAATTGCATCGACTGTTTACAAAGGGGGAGAATGTAGATGTATGTTGTAAAAGTCGAATAGTGTGTATTGTAATGTTTCGCATTTTTGTATGTTATTTTACTAAGTCAATTTTGTATACGAAGTATAGTATGCGAAGTGTAAATGTATAGACTTAGTATATTTTTTGTATGTTCCCTATAAATAGGGACTTAGGCTTGAAGTAGAAAAAAAGATAGAAAAACACGAAATCTCTCTTCAGCTTATTCTGTAATCAGTCTTAATGAAAATGAGATCTGATTAATATTTACTTCGTGTGTTCATCATCTTTCATCATTCAAATCTATCATTTCTTTTCTTAATTCTCGATGACAATTCTCATCACCTGGAATTCCAAGGGTTTCCGTCTTTTATCTGCGTAACTCTTTTGTCTGTCCCTTGATGCTTTTAGACGTTCCCGAATCTGAACAATCTTCTCCGTAGTTTCCCTTATGATTTCTGGTCCAGTGAGCGTGTTGTTTGTTGCTTGTCCTTTTTCTAGTTGTGTGTCCCCCACTTCAGCCCATCACAAAGGTGACCTGCACTTGCGGCCATAGAGGGCTTCGTACGGGGCAGCTTTGATACTGGTGTGGTAGCTATTGTTGTACGAGAACTCGACCAAGGGTAGATATGTGTCCCATGCTTTGCCAAAATCGATCACGCAAGCTCTCAGCATGTCTTCTAGGGTTTGTATGGTTCTCTCGCTCTGGCCGTCGGTTTGTGGGTGATAAGCGGTACTCATGTCTAGACTCGTCCCCAATGCTTTTTGTACCGACTGCCAGAACCTTGAGGTGAATCTACTATCTCGGTCCGAGATAATGGATATGGGCACACCATGCAGTCGTACAATTTCTCTGAGGTATGTCCTTGTTAACTTCTCCAATTTATCCGTCTCTTTGATCGGTAGGAAATGCGCTGACTTAGTTAACCTGTCGATAATTACCCAAATGGTGTCGAGTCCGCTTGTTGTTTTGGGTAATTTTGTTATGAAATCCATGGATATCCGCTCCCACTTCCATTCGGGTATTTCTGGTTGTTGTAATAAACCCGAAGGCTTCTGGTATTCCACCTTGACTTTGGCACATGTCAGGCATTTGCTCACGTAGGTAGCAATTTCGGCTTTCATGTTTTGCCACCAGTACAACTTCTTGAGGTCGATATACATCTTATCGGAGCCGGGATGTATGGAGTATCGTGTTTTATGGGCTTCATCCATAACGATTTCTCTGAATCCACCAAACTTCGGTATCCGAATCCGATCCATGAAATAACGAACTTCGTTGCTCTTGGTCTCAAGGTTCTTATCCATTCCCCTTAGGGCTTCTCCTGTCACATTTTCGGATTTCAAGGCTTCTATTTGGGCTTCCTTGATTTGCATGAACAGGTGTGAATGGATCGTCATGGTTAGGGACTTCACTCGGCGACCTGAGTACTCCTTCCGACTTAGTGCATCAGCTACTACATTAGCCTTTCCGGGGTGATATCGAATTTCGCATTCGTAATCACTTAGTAGTTCTACCCATCGTCTCTGTCTCATGTTGAGTTCCTTCTGGTTGAGGATATGTTGGAGGCTTTTATGATCGCTGAAGATCGTACATTTTGTGCTGTAGAGGTAGTGCCTCCATATCTTCAGGGCGAAGACGACTGCTCCTAGCTCAAGATCGTGCGTTGTGTAGTTTACTTTGTGCGTCTTTAGTTGCCTTGAGGCATAGGCGATGACCTTCCCTCTTTTCATTAAGACACACCCAAGTCCTTGGTTTGATGCATCACAATAGACCACGAAGTCCTCTGTTCCCTCTGGCAGGGTTAGGATGGGCGCACTACATAAGGCTCGCTTTAGTGTCTGAAATGCGCTGTCTTGTTTTTCTCCCCAGTCGAAGGTCACATTTTTCTGGGTTAGGGTGGTGAGTGGCTTGGCAATCTTTGAAAAGTTCGGTATGAATCTTCGGTAATACCTGGCGAGTCCCAAAAATTGCCGGATTTCTGTAGGGGTCCTTGGAGTAGTCCAACTATCTATTGCCTTTATCTTGGAAGGGTCCACGTGTATTCCTTCTTTGCTTACAACATGTCCTAGGAAATCCACTTCCCGAATCCAAAATTCACACTTGGAAAATTTTGCGTAAAGTTTCTCTACCCTTAATGTTTCCAGTACTTGGCGGAGATGTTGGCTGTGTTCTTCCTGGCTTCTTGAATAGATGAGTATATCATCTATGAACACGATCATGAATTTATCCAAGAAGGGACGGCATACTCGGTTCATCAATTCCATGAACACTGCTGGAGCATTTGTCAATCCGAAGGGCATTACCACAAATTCGTAGTGACCATAACGTGTTCGGAAAGCCGTTTTGGGGATGTTTCCTTCCAGTACTCGCAGTTGGTGATAACCAGATCCTAGATCGATCTTTGAGAAGTAGCTTGCTCCCTGTAGTTGGTTGAATAGATCGTCTATGTGCGGTAAGGGATATCGGTTCTTGATCGTGAGTTTGTTTAGTTCCCGATAATCGATGCACATGCGAAAGGATCCGTCCTTCTTTTTCACGAATAGGACTGGTGCTCCCCATGGTGAGAATCTCGGTCTGATGAATCCCTTGCTCAGCAGCTCGTTTAATTGACTGGATAGTTCCTGCATCTCGGCTAGGGCTAAACGGTAAGGCGACTTTGCTACTGGGGTAGCTCCGGGGATTAAGTCGATTCTGAACTCAACTTGGCACTCTGGTGGAATTCCTGGAAGATCTTCTAGGAAAATATCTGGGAAGTTCTAGACTTCCGGAATGTCTTTAATGTTCTTTGGTTCTTGTTTCTGGTCTACTACGTGGGCTAGAAAGGCATGGTATTCCTTACGAAGATATTTTTGTGCTTTTATACAGGAAATGATTTGTAAATTTGAACTAGGTTTGTCACCATAAATGACAAGGGTTTTGCCGTTTGGCAGATTTAGGCGAACGGCCCTTTCGTGACAAAGTATATCGGCATGGTGAAGGCTCAACCAGTCCATACCGATGATGAAATCGAAACTTCTTATTGAGATGGGCATAAGATCGACTCGGAACAAGTGCTCGTTTAAATTTAGGGTGCATCCTACGTACAAATCGTTTGCGTTTCCTGTCTTACCGTTTGCCATTTCTACAGTGAATATTTTATTGAGTGGTTGGGGTTTTTGACTAAGTAGGTGTTTGAATTTATGACTCACAAAACTTCTCTCCACACCGCAGTCAAAGAGTATGCATGCATAAGTGTTGTTGAGTAGGAACTTACCCGTAACCACCGTGGGGTCTGCTATTGCTTCATTATGTCCTATTGCCAGCACTCTCCCCACACCATCAGTGTTCCTTTCCTTGGGACAATTCCTCCTGAAGTGTCCAGTCTCTCCGCACCCATAACACGCCTGGCTTACTCCCGTACCAGAAACTTGAGTGATTGGTCATGCCAGTGCTTTACAGAAACGGGCTGTGTGCCCTTTCCTGTCACAGTTCTTGCAGTGCATCTCGCGACAAATACCGTGGTGATGGTAGTTGCACTTGGGCAGATTTCCCGCATATGGTTTTGTTGGCGCAGAGGTAGTAGGAGTTGTGGTGGGGGTAGTAGCAGCATGAACCGCAACCATTTGCTTCTTTGAAGATTCTTGCGAAGTTTGTCCCTTCCTTTTGTTCCAGAATTTCTTCTTGTTGTTGTTGTTGGCATTGATCTCATTGTTGCTGTTCCCTTTGGTTGGTTCAGCCATGATAGTCGCGACTCCTTGACAGGCATCATGATCAACAAGAGATTGCACTATTTCCTTGGCGCTGGCGAAGGTCAAGGGTTTGGAAGCTAACACGCTTCCTCGAAGTTGGGGTGATAGTCCCCAGATGTATCTCTCTACCTTTTGGCTTTTCGGGGTTAACATTCCTGGGCAAAGTGTTTTTAAGTCACTGAACCTGTTGGTGTCACCTGCTATGTCCGAACCTACCATCGAAAGGTTCCACAGTTCCTGTTCAAGCTTCTGAATCTCGCCTCTTGGGCAGTATTCTCGAAGGAGCATTCGTTTCAGGTTCTCCCAACCCATGGAGTTCGCCACCACTAGGGTTAGTGTCTGGACGTGGCCGTTCCACCACGTCGGGGCGCGTTCAGAGAATGTAAAAGCAGCAAACTTTACTTTGCTTTCTTCAGGACATGCACAAATTTCGAATACAGCTTCTGTTCTCTGTATCCATTGAGATAGAGCCAATACTCCCCCAGTCCCATAAAAGGGAATAGCTTTTCCGTTGGTGAAGTCTTTGTAAGTGCATACCCCTAAACGGCCTTGACTTTGGCCATTTGTGAAGTTGTTTGTTCCTCCTCCCGATCCGTTGTTGCTCATTTGAGCCATTGCTGCGGTTACAGTAGCGGTTACAGCAGTCTGGAACATAACGGCGTCCATAATTGGAGGAGGTGGTGGAGGGGGTGTTGAAGTTGAGTTTCTGCGTGTCGATCTACGAGGAGGCATGTTCTGGTAGAGAAAAATAAGAATGAATACTATAAGTTTCTAATGTTTGGACAATAGTGTGTTAGTTGTAATCAGTAATTTGTTTTGACCTTAGTTTATGGTTTCAAGGTTGGCATAGAAATTTTTAGTTAATCCATAAGTTTCCGAGAGGTATTATAAAGAAGTACTTCATATTAATATATATATATATTGGTCACACCCGTGGTGTGTTACATGTCTTGCTTGGAAAAACTTGACCTACCTAGAGGTCTCCGACTATAGTTACAAAGGAAACAAGCGAAAAAAAAAAAAAAAACTTTTATCCGAAATCCTATTTTATAACAAAATTGTTGGGGCTCGAACAAGCTCTACTTGCGGCATTTGGAGCTAGATTCGGCATCCGACCGTTTGACTCCCATCAGTCGTCTCTCGAGATCTGCTTGTTGTTCCTTCACCTCTCTTATTTCTGCCAGAGCCGTTATCATTTGGTTCTGAAGTGTCCCCGTGTAGATTTGGGTATTCTCATGTAGTCCTTCCAAACGGTGGATGTCAGTGGCGTTACCTTGGGTAGCAGCATTGACCTCGCGAACTCTGGCTGCTTGCCTGTCCGTCTCGTAGTTCTGGGTAGCTATAGCGTTCACAATAACAGGAAGTGCTCGATCAGCTGAGCTTCCCCCACCGACATTGTAAAAATCTCGGCACATGCCGAAGGGAGGGCGTACACCTTGCTGGCGGCTCCAGTAGTAGAGGTGACTTCCCCACATGGGAATGGGTCCCGGTTGATATGGTCTGATTTCGGGAGGATGAGGGATGGGAGGGTCGATTACTTCCGGCTCGGAGTCCGTTCCACTAGAAATTTCCTCGACCTCTTCGTCGACTTCGAATTCCTCTCCGACTTCGACTTCGAACTCTTCTTCGATAACCCCTTCGGGTTCCTCCTCAACCTCTTCTTCGATTTCCTTTGGGTCTTCCTCCGGGTCTTCTTCTATCCAACCGCCGTTGCCTTGGTTTGGGTAGTAGGGATCTCCTAGTAAATGGAATCCGGCCATTTGTCTGTACTAGGATAGAGGTATGAGAATTTTATAAGAAAAGAAATTTCTATTTAACGACTTACTATTTTTAACTATATTTTTACGGAGCACAAATATTTTATTGTACAACTATTTTTAACAATACTCCTATAGTATTTCAAATTGGCGAATAATTTGTATTTGGTAAGTTTTTGGCTTGTTCTCCACTATGACCATTCCTCGACGTACGTTGGTCAAATCCAGGATAAATATAGTTGATCAGGCTATATTTATTCTCGACCTGATTACATACCCCGAGGCTCAATCGTAGTGTCGTAACTTGCCTTAATACTTTTTAGAAAACTTGTGATGATACGAGATTAATGCATGCTAGTAAAAATGTATATCTTTAAAAGGAAGTATATTGTTCATGAAAACGTTTCGTCAGAGGGTTTTTGGTCCCCTTTGCATTTATAGTTTGTATATCTTATGTGGTTCGATATACTTAGTTCACTATAAACAATGCTCTGATACCAATCTGTCACACCCCCAAACCAGAATGGCGGAAACATTCGGGGGTGGATGACTTCACGCAGTATCACAACAATTGAATATTGTAAAGAAAGTAACACAACCATCATATATATAATGAAAATGTATATTGTTGCGTTATACATATTAGCAAAACAATATTACAATATGATGATAAATGTTCAATAATAAAACATCCTTAGTGTTCTTCCTCCAAAAGCTGGTAGTTACCTGTATTACTGATTCCCTGAGAAATACAAGTGGTTTTGAAAAAGTTTCAACAATTAAGTTGGTGAGTTCATAAGTGTTTTGCATTGAAAAGTATGTCATTTTTGGTAGTAAATCGATGAACGAGGTTTTCAGAAAATCCAATATTTTTTATAAATAGTTTGAAAAGTTTCCAGAGTTGGTGTGTGTTAGTATGTTCCACACTTGAATAATAATGATAACTTTGTGCCAAAATGATGTAGAAAACTGAATGCATGTATGAATCTCGTAAATCAAACTTGTTTTTATACTTTTATGTGAGTTTTATAACCATACTATCGACACTGACGGCCTGTAACAACATTCTTCAGGTGTTGTAGTGTTATGACATTTGTCACCCCAGACCTGCCAGTCTAACTATAGCTAATAGTTTAGGTGCGGGGTTGTCAATCCCGTATAGATCTATACACAAGTATCACGCTCTCTCTCCAAGAAATTATGGTATATAATACAAGACTTGAAATGCATACATACGAGTACGTTGAAGTTTGAATGTCTCACATTACTTAGTATAAACAGATTTACGATAATAAAGACTTTACTTCTTTTGAAAGTATTTCATTTGTCAAGATGTATATGTAAAATGTATGAATAACTTGATAACTATACTCATTATAGTTTCTCAAAAAGTATGTTTCCATTTAGTAAGAACAACTTGGTGATATAATAGCCCTTTAAACATAAAGATGTTTGTATCAATACCCTATAAGATAGATATTATAATTTTTGATTATAAAACGATACTTTGACTTGTAATGTACTTGTATTCCCCCCCCCCCTAAAACGTGAAAAGAATTGAAAAGTAGGGGTATGAACTCACTCTTTAAGTTTGAAGAGAGAGGCTAGAGTTGAGCAGAGTTTCGACTGCGGAAAGTTGCGTCCTCGGGCTTTCGGGAATCTCTGCAGCGTAGATCTTTCGTCGGGGGCTCGGGTGCGGAAATCGAGGTCGTCGGGACAGCTTCTGGTGCTTGGAAGTGTGTGGGAGTAAATGGAGTTTTGAGAGAGTGTGCCTAAAACTCGCAGCTTATGCCATCTAATTATAGTGCTGGAGTGGTGAGTACTCGGGGCGTAATTCTGGAGTACGCGGGGGGTACTCACATACGCAGCGCGTACCTCGTTACGTTGTGCATAAGAATGCGTCATGGCTTACGACTCCGGGCTAGCTAAGCGTAGAGGGGGCAGCCGATGGGACTCGACTCTGGGTCTAGTATGCGGGGCGTACTCCCAGAGAACGCGGGGCGTAATCCGGTCTGTCCTCTTCTAAATTCCGTAACTTTCGCGTACGAGCTCCGTTTTTCGTGTTCTTTATATCCACGCGAAGGTGAGATTCTGCTCTACAACATTCATTTAGACTCCATCGGCTAGTTTTGACTTTATTTTTAATGATATAATTTTAATAGGCCGGGCCTCCTAAAGTTCGTTAAAAATTCATAGTTTCTTTATTCGACGTCGGTTTTCGTTTGTCTTTTTATCAATTTGCTCCTATTGTGGAGATCTTCAACTCTCATTTAGGTTGCGTTATCTAATTAACACTCGATCTTCAATTCGAGTTTTTAGCCCGCTACCACTGTTACGAAACTTTGAAAATTCGTAACTTCTTCATACGAGGTCCAATTTGGGCGATCTTTTTATGCACACTCACCTTTCAACAAGACCTACGACTTTTGTTTAGATACTTAAGGCTAAAATGCATTTTATTGATATTTTACTTTTTACGTCAAATAATGTTTTAACGGCGTGTCGTAAATATACGAGTGGTTATCATTTCTTCAATATAACCCGGTTTTGAGCGTTCTTTATGTTTTTGGAAACCTTGTCATGATATCTAATATTTGATGCATCCCAACTTAGATATTTGAACACTTTATTTTCAAGGATAATTTAGTTGTATTTGACTTTTGAGCGTTACAATGCTTTTGGAAAATATAGGGTTGTCACCTAAGTGTTATTGTCTTGGGTTACCAGGACAAACACGACATCGCCGAAGCGAAAGATAGATCCTATGGAACATCCGAAGAGTGTCCCCTCATCCTCTGTAGCGGCAGCAGGGTGGAGGGAGGGTTAGTCCCCGTATCGATCTCTTAATGCAGATCATCAACCTAATGATCCTCCGAAGATTCACATCTCATCCACTGTTGCAACAGTGGACAGTGGGATGGTTAGTCCCGTCACTGACTACTAAATAAATGACAACCTTAGACATCCGTAGACGTTCATCGACCACTGGTGCTAATCAGTGGGATTGGGAATGGTAAGTCCCGCCGAAACATCCCATTGAACTGGGACAGGAAAGATAATTTACACAGTAATACTAATAAATCATCCTCGTAATTCTAAGTACAAGTATCCAGCTAAGTAAATATAGGATAATGCACCTAAGTAACAGTGTTCCTGTATGGTATTCATGTAATGTGTTCATGTAAGTGTAATCCTGTATCAAGTAAGTATATGTAAACATACTCAGGTATCATGTAATCAACAGTAATTGTACTCATGTATCAGGTAATGTACTGGTATGGACTCATGAATGAACTGACTCTTGTGTGATTCCTTGTAATAGGAATAATGTTTTGTTCTTTCTAACTATCCCTATGATAATTAACTGGAAAGTATGTGGTTGTTCAAGTAGATTTATGCACCCTTGATACACCAGGGTGCGGGAAACTGAACTAAGGAAGAAAACTATAATCTCCATCATATAAATGAACATATATGCATAAGTATAGTTTGATTTACAAAGGTAAAACAATGGTTTTGCAAGATATCTAGGAGTTTTGAACAATAATTTAGAGTGACTTGAAGTCATTAAACATTCCAAAACTAGTACTTCTGTTATCCAAGTATTTTAAGATAGAAAACCATTTTCACGTGACACCTTTTGAAATATGTGAAATCTACTGAGTGAAAACACAGTTATAAAATACATAAGATTGATTTAATAACATATTGTTTTCTACTTGTATCCCCCCCCCCATTAAAGCATTTAAATCATTTAAAACATTGATTAAGGGGTATGAACTCACCTGTAGTTGGTGATTGGAATGAACTGAACGGTATAGGATGGCTAGGTGTCAAGCAAGGACTTGTGCACACACTACGATCCTAATGAACATATAATCACACATATATGCACTCAATTAGACTCAAATGACTAATTGATAATGTTAAGACATCCTAGACATAATAAACACTTTATATAAGTTTTTTAAGCCTTGAGGATTGCACCTAAGTTATTGTGGGACAAGGTATTTGTGTTTAGGGTTTCCAAAGGACCCTATATGAGAGTTTACTCCCTATAAACCATCACACATGGAGTTTACGGTTGTAAACTCTTGAGTTTACGGCCGTAAACTCCCAAACATGTGTGTTTGGTGTGTTTTGAAGTCCAAAATGCTTTCTAGAATTATTCTAACTTAGTGGCTATGTCCTTGGAAGGGTTTAAGGTCTAGAAGTACTCCAAATAGGAGTTTACGGCCTCAAGGCCATTTCCCCTTGGAGTTTACGGTCGTAAACTCCCGTGGGGTGTTGTTTTTGTTGCTTTCAAGCCTCTTGTACCTGTGGGATATGTTCTAGACTTTTATTCCTAGCATATGAAGGCATTAGGCACACCTTAGTGCCCTTTTTAGGAGTTTACGGCCCAAGAACCATGTCTTGGCCGTAAAATCACTTGGTTAAGTGATTTTGACGTGGTTTGGTCCTTCCATTAAGTGTGTAACTATTTCTTGTAAAGGCCTAAGGCTTTAGGTGTCATGAAAACACCCTTTTGTCCATTTAAATGGAGTTTACAGCCTAAGCTTCACTTGGGCCATAAACTCACTTTTGTTTGTGTCATTTGATGTGTTTAAGACTTTAAACTACTTGGGAAAATAGTCTAGATGCAAGCCTTAAACTTCTACAACCTTAAAACACCATTTAGGGTGTGAAAATGGAGTTTACGGCCTATGAGAGTATTGGGCCGTAAACTCCCAATCTTGGGTGATCTGTGTATGTTTTCTTGTCCCTAACATGCATACATAATAGTCTAAGGCTTTATCATAACACAAGTGTCAGTTTTTGGCTTCGTTTCGGGAGTTTACCGCCCAAGAACACCTTGGGGAGTAAACTCCTAGATTTAATGATTTAGCCATCTAAATCATGTTATAAGCATCTAATAAGTATTAGAACACGTCTAGGAAAGTAGACTCACAATCTGGGATGAAAACCCGAAGATCCGTCAGAGAGAAAATGGCTTTTCTCTAGTTGGAATTGTGAATAATGAATTAATTTAAATTCAGAAATCTATTTATAGTCCTGAAATATTTTGACAGAAAATATTTTTATTCTCGAACTTGGACTGCAACATTACGAAACTTGAAATGTTCAAATTTCACAATCCCAGGAGCATCCACTCTCCTGATATCTCCTTAAACGTAAGTCCTAATGTACACAAACTTGTTCGGAAAAGTCTGAAAATTACTGAAACTGGACTAGCTTCTATTGAATAAATAATGTTCGTACAAATGGAAATTTCGGGTTGTCACATCATCCCCCCGTTAGAAGGAATTTCCTCCCAAAATTAGAATTTAAGCAAATAAGAAATTACATACAATTAAGAGAAAAGATGAGGGTATTTCAGTTTCATCTGATCCTCTCGTTCCCAAGTGAATTCCGGTCCACGCTTTGCGTTCCAGCGCACCTTCACTATCGGGATACGGCTCTGCTTTGTTTGCTTGACCTCTCGGTCCATGATCTCTACTGGTTCCTCCACGAAGTTGAGGCTCTCGTTGATCTCGATCTCGTCGAGTGGAAAAACAAGAGTCTCGTCGGATAGGCACTTTTTCAAGTTTGACACGTGGAAGGTAGGATGTACGTTACTGAGTTCTTTCGGTAGATTGAGCTTGTAAGCCACAGGGCCGATTCTTGTGAGAATCTCGAAAGGCCCTATGTATCTTGGATTGAGCTTCCCACGCTTTCCAAAGCGTATCAAGCCCTTCCAGGGTGAGACCTTCAATAGGACTCGGTCTCCCGCCTGGAACTCCAATGGTTTCCTACGCTTGTCGGCGTAGCTTTTCTGTCGGTCTCTAGAGGCTTTTAATCGTTCACGAATTTGAACGATCTTCTCTGTCGTTTCCCGAATGATCTCCGGACCCGTGAGAGTGCTTTCGGGAACTCGTCCCTTAGCTAACTGGGTATCACCCACTTCAGCCCAGCACAGAGGGGATCTGTACTTTCGGCCATAGAGGGCCTCGAATGGAGCTGCCTTTATGCTCGTGTGATAACTGTTGTTGTAGGAAAATTCAACAAGAGGTAAATGAGTATCCCAAGCTTTTCCAAAGTCTATCACACAGGCGCGCAACATATCTTCTAAGGTTTGGATAGTTCTCTCATTTTTCCCGTCGGTCTGTGGATGGTAGGCTGTACTCATGTCCAGCCTAGTTCCTAGGGAACTTTTTGATCACTGCCAGAACCTCGAAGTGAACTTTTTGATGGCAGTCTTACAATATCCCTAATGTAAGTTCTGGTAAGTTTCTCCATCTTGTCTGTTTCCTTGATCAGTAGGAAGTGTGCAGACTTGGTCAGTCTATCGACGATGACCCATATGGAATCAAGTCCACCCGTCGTCTTGGGCAACTTGGTTATGAAGTCCATAGTGATCCGCTCCCACTTCCATTCTGGTATCTCCGGTTGTTGTAGAAGACCGGAGGGTTTCTGGTATTCGACCTTGACCTTTGCGCAAGTAAGGCATTTACTCACGAAGGTAGCAATATCTGCTTTCATGTTAGGCCACCAGTATAGCTTTTTAAGATCCAGATACATCTTATCTGAACCTGGGTGGACGGAATAACGAGTGTTGTGAGCATCGGTCATGACCAAGTCTCTGAAGCCACCGTGTTTCGGTGTTCAGATCCGATCCATGAGGTATAAGGCTCCGCCACCCTTGACTTCCAAGTTCTTATCCATCCCTCTAAGGGATTCACCCGCCACGTTTTCAGGTTTCAAAGCGTCGAGCTGAGCCTCCTTTATTTGCGTGGACAAGTGTGAATGGATAGTTAGAGTCAAAGACTTGACTCTACGACCAGTATATTCTTTCCGACTTAAAGCGTCGGCTACTACATTGGCTTTACCCGGATGATAACGAATTTCGCATTCGTAATCACTAAGTAGCTCGATCCACCGTCGTTGTCTCATGTTTGAGCTCTTTCTGTTCGAAAATGTGTTGTAGACTCTTATGGTCTGTAAAGATCGTGCTTTTTGTACCGTATAGGTAATGTCGCCAGATCTTCAGAGCAAACACAACTGCTCCTAGCTCGAGATCGTGTGTTGTGTAGTTAACCTCATGTGTCTTCAGCTGTCTCGAGACATAGGCTATGACTTTACCTCGCTGCATCAGAACACATCCGAGTCCTTGATTGGATGCATCGCAATAGACAATGAAGACTTTTATTCCTTTGGGAAGGGATAGTATCGGGGCGGTGCACAAGGCTCGTTTGAGTGTTTGGAACGCTCTTTCCTGTTTCTCTTCCCAGTCGAAGGCCACGCCTTTCTGGGTCAGGGTTGTAAGAGGTTTCGCTATGCTGGACAAGTTCTGAATGAACCTGCGATAGTAGCCAGCTAGACCTAGAAATTGACGAATTTTAGTAGGTGTCTTTGGTGTTGACTAGTTCTCGATGGCCTTAATTTTGGAAGGGTCCACGTGTATACCTTCTTCGCTAACTACATGGCCCAAGAATTCGACTCGCCGAATCCAAAATTCGCACTTGGAGAACTTCGCGTAAAGCTTCTCCGCTCGCAATGTTTCTAAGATCTTACGGAGATGTTGACCATGCTCCTCCTTACTTCGAGAGTAGATGAGTATGTCATCAATGAAGACGATGACGAACTGATCCAAGTAAGGACGACACACCATATTCATCAGATCCATGAATACTGCGGGCGCGTTAGTTAATCCGAATGGCATCACTACAAACTCATAGTGCCCATAACGAGTTCGGAAGGTTGTCTTGGGAACATCCTCCTCTAACACTCATAGTTGGTGGTATCTGGATCGCAGATCTATCTTCGAGAAGTTGTTGGCTCCTTGAAGTTGATCAAATAAATCGTCAATGCGGGGTAAGGGATAACGATTTTTAATGGTAAGTTTGTTGAGTTCTCTATAGTCGATGCACATGCGAAACGATCCATCTTTCTTCTTGACGAACAAGACCGGTGCTCCCCATGGCGAGAAGCTTGGTCGAATGAATCCCTTCTTGAGAAGTTCGTTAAGTTGACTGGAAAGTTCCTGCATTTCAGCCGGTGCCAGACGATAAGGAGATTTGGTTACGGGGGTAGCCCCCGGCACTAAGTCGATTCTGAACTCAACTTGGCGTTGTGGTGGTAAACCGGGAAGTTCTTCTGGGAATATGTCGGGAGAGTTGCGTACTTCTGGGATATTCTGAATGTCTTTCAATTGTTGACTGGTATCGACGACGTGTGCTAGGAACGCATGATATTCCTTTCGCAAGCACTTCTGGGCTTGAATGCACGAAATGATGCGAAGGCTCGTACTATGTTTCTCGCCGTAGATAATTAAAGTTTCATTGTTAGGAAGGTTAAGACGAACTGCTTTCATTGTTACGAGTGGTTATCATTTCTTCAATATAACCCGGTTTTGAGCGTTCTTTATGTTTTTGGAAACCTTGTCATGATATCTAATATTTGATGCATCCCAACTTAGATATTTGAACACTTTATTTTCAAGGTTAATTTAGTTGTATTTGACTTTTGAGCGTTACAATGCTTTTGGAAAATATAGGGTTGTCACGTAAGTGTTATTGTCTTGGGTTACCAGGACAAACACGACATCGCCGAAGCGAAGGATAGATCATATGGAACATCCGAAGAGTGTCCCCTCATCCTCTATAGCGACAGCAGGGTGGAGGGAGGGTTAGTCCCCGTATCGATCTCTTAATGCAGATCGTCAACCTAATGATCCTCCGAAGATTCACATCTCATCCACTGTTGCAACAGTGGACAGTGGGATGGTTACTCCCGTCACTGACTACTAAAGAAGTGACAACCTTAGACATCCGTAGACGTTCATCGACCACTGGTGCTAATCAGTGGGATTCGGAATGGTAAGTCCCGCCGAAACATCCCATTGAACTGGGACAGGAAAGATAATTTACACAGTAATACTAATAAATCATCCTCGTAATTCTAAGTACAAGTATCCAGGTAAGTAAATACAGGATAATGCACCTAAGTAACAGTGTTCCTGTATGGTATTCATGTAATGTGTTCATGTAAGTGTAATCATGTATCAAGTAAGTATATGTAAACATACTCAGGTATCATGTAATCAATAGTAATTGTACTCATGTATCAGGTAATGTACTGGTATGGACTCATGAATGAACTGACTCTTGTGTGATTCCTTGTAATAGGAATAATGTTTTGTTCTTTCTAACTATCCCTATGATAATTAACTGGAAAGTATGTGGTTGTTCAAGTAGATTTATGCACCCTTGATACACCAGGGTGCGGGAAACTGAACTAAGGATGAAAACTATAATCTCCATCATATAAATGAACATATATGCATAAGTATAGTTTGATTTACAAAGGTAAAACAATGGTTTTGCAAGATTTCTAGGAGTTTTGAACAATAATTTAGAGTAAATTGAAGTCATTAAACATTTCAAAACTAGTACTTCTGTTATCCAAGTATTTTAAGATAGAAAACCATTTTCACGTGACACCTTTTGAAATATGTGAAATCTACTGAGTGAAAACACAGTTATAAAATACATAAGATTGATTTAATAACATATTGTTTTCTACTTGTATCCCCCCCCCATTAAAGCATTTAAATCATTTAAAACATTAATTAAGGGGTATGAACTCACCTGTAGTTGGTGATTGGAATGAACTGAACCGTATAGGATGGCTAGGTGTCAAGCGAGGACTTGTGCACACACTACGATCCTAATGAACATATAATCACACATATATGCACTCAATTAGACTCAAATGACTAATTGATAATGTTAATGCATCCTAGACATAATAAACACTTTATATAAGTGTTTTAAGCCTTAAGGATTGCACCTAAGTTATTGTGGGACAAGGTATTTGTGTTTAGTGTTTCCAAAGGACCCTATATGAGAGTTTACTCCCTATAAACCATCACACATGGAGTTTACGGTTGTAAACTCTTGAGTTTACGGCCGTAAACTCCCAAACATGTGTGTTTGGTGTGTTTTGAAGTCCAAAATGCTTTCTAGAATTATTCTAACTTAGTGGCTATGTCCTTGGAAGGGTTTAAGGTAGAAGTACTCCAAATAGGAGTTTACGGCCTCAAGGCCATTTCCCCTTGGAGTTTACGGCCATAAAATCCCTTTGGGTGTTGTTTTTGTTGCTTTCAAGCCTCTTGTACATGTGGGATATGTTCTACACTTTTATTCCTAGCATATGAAGGCATTAGGCACACCTTAGTGCCCTTTTTAGGAGTTTACGGCCCAAGAACTATGTCTTGGCCGTAAACTCACTTGGTTAAGTGATTTTGATGTGGTTTGGTCCTTCCATTAAGTGTGTAACTATTTCTTGTAAAGGCCTAGGGCTTTAGGTGTCATGAAAACACCCTTTTGTCCATTTAAATGGAGTTTACGGCCTAAGCTTCACTTGGGCCATAAACTCACTTTTGTTTGGGTCATTTGATGTGTTTAAGACTTTAAACTACTTGGGAAAATAGTCTAGATGCAAGCCTTCAAGTCCTAGAGCCTTAAAACACCATTTAGGGTGTGAAAATGGAGTTTACGGCCTATGAGAGTATTGGGCCATAAACTCCCAATCTTGGGTGACTTGTGTATGTTTTCTTGTCCCTAACATGCATACATAATAGTCTAAGGCTTTATCATAACACAAGTGTCGGCTTTTGGCTTCGTTTCGGGAGTTAACCGCCCAAGAACACCTTGGGGAGTAAACTCCTAGATTTAATGATTTAGCCATCTAAATCATGTTATAAGCACCTAATAAGTATTAGAACACGTCTAGGAAAGTAGACTCACAATCTGGGATGAAAACCCGAAGATCCGTCAGAGAGAAAATGGCTTTTCTCTAGTTGGAATTGTGAATAATGAATTAATTTAAATTCAGAAATGTATTTATAGTCCTGAAATATTTTGACAGAAAATATTTTTATTCTCTAACTTGGACAGCAACATTATGAAACTTGAAATGTTCAAATTTCACAATCCCAAGAGCATCCACTCTCCTGATATCTCCTTAAACGTAAGCCCTAATGTACACAAACTTGTTCGGAAAAGTCTGAAAATTACTGAAACTGGACTAGCTTCTATTGAATAGATAACGTTCGTACAAATGGAAATTTCGGGTTGTCACACTTAGTGAGTCGGAGATCGGATTCATTCATGGAGGGACTCGGTGAGTCAATGCCCTGACTCGGCGAGTCCAAGGCAATCTTCATACCTCACGAACAGACTCGACGAGTTGTTCATACAACTCGGTGAGTCACAGCCAGAGTTTTCATAAGATGAAGGAGAGCTCGACGAGTTGTTCTTACAACTCGGCGCGTCGGATGCATATTTACTTGGTGTTAGTATCGTAGAGTAACTCGTCGAGTCTGTGCCAAACTCGACGATTAGTAGCAAGGAGAAGCAAGAAGTGAGAGTAGGGACTCGACGAGTTGGCGGCCCAACTCAACGAGTTAGGTCAACTGCATGTTGACTTTGACCAAGAGGTTGACTTTGACCAGGGGTAAAATAGTCATTTTATCCTCAGTATAGTTATCAGTAATTGATTGAGTGTACTTATGGAAATTGTAGCCAGGGAGATACCAGAGCCGCATCAGACAGTTTCCCGAGCAGTTCATTCAGCAGCCAGATTACGAGGTGAGTTTCCCTCCAGCAGGAACGATTTCTACAACCATAATGCCGGCCCGTTTAGTTAGCAGCAGTTTCTGGACTTCGGTCCGATGTATTAGTTAGTATGTCTGATGCCTTCGTGGCTCAGACAGGATTTATGCGTTATGTGCCCCGGGCTATGGCCTGATGCAGTATGCAGTATATGTGTTTATGCTAGTTGATATATTGATGCTATGCTATGTTTGGTTAGTTCCGGACTTCGGTCTGATGCAGTTTCCGGACATCGGTCCGATGCAGGGGCAAGGCCCAAGACAGTTCCGAACTTCGGTCAGATGCAGTTAGTTCTGGACTTCGGTCCGATGCAGTTTCCGGACTTTGGTCCGATACAAAGACAAGGCCCTGGTTAGTTCCGGACTTCGGTCCGATGCAGATTCCGGACAACGGTCCGATGCACTTTCCGGACTTCGGTCCGATGCAGTGGGCAAGGCCCAATAATTGTTTATATGTTTGTATTGTATGTGGTAGTTTGGGGGAGCTCACTAAGCTTCGTGCTTACGGTTTTCAGTTTTGGTTTCAAGTACTTCCACAAACAAAAGGAAGAGCTCGGATGATGGCATCACACACACGACAACTTCAGTTTTTATTCCTAGGAGATTGATTGGTTTTACCTTAGATGTGATTTGATACAGTTTGATACAGTTTTTATCATGATACTTGTTTTTGGTTTGAGATATTGACGTATGGTTTTTTTTTTATGAGATAACTTTTAGTATATTATTTTTAGTAGTGTTAAAACAAAAAAATTTTGGGTCGTCTTTAGGGATGTTACAAGTTGGTATCAAAGCCTTGCTTTGAGGGATTCGGATACACTTTCGGGTGTGTCTGAACTCAAACTAAGGAAATGGTAAAAGATTTTCAAAAGAAAAACATTTTTTGAAAAAGAACTTACAAAGAAAAAGAGTTTTGATAAAGAGAAAAGGGTATGGTGCATGTGATCAGCCGAGCTCATGTAACTACTCCCAAATTCATACAAGTCTATATTATGATTATCCGTTTTAGCTTCAGTAGAACATCATGGTAGAATAGGAATAAGGATCTAGGAAGATGCCTTATGTGCCTGCTATTTGTGCTTCAACTTTATAAGAATTGCATGCTAGTATTGAGTAGGCAGCAGTAGGATAGCCTGTTTAGGTTATGCCTGATAGTATGAGCTCAACATTGTATGCTAATATAGTTTCTCATTATGAGAACATAATTGCTTGAGTAGTTTCCCGTGTCTAAATGCTACTTTCTTTGTGCTTTGTGGGACTCCGAGTAATGGGAGTCAGCCATTAGGTGGATACATCACATCACATGTGATCAGGGTTCAATAATCTCAAAGTGTTGGATTTGGACCTACTGCGCAGCTCTAGTTTGAGTCCAACCGTTGTAGGGACGAGTATTTTACTCGAAGGATTATCCGAGCATTGTCATATGTGATGGTATTTAGGTGATGACTAATTGGGATTACAAGGAGGCCTACAACAACTAAGGACTGGTTTTGTTGAGTCAGAGATTTCCCTAGGGCAAGCCTAGGATGAGAGTAGTGGAGATCAGCAGTAGTAGTAGTGGTTTGGTGGAGTCAAGGTAGTTCTTGAGGAGAGTATTGATAGATGTGGAAGGTAGTAGGGGCCCATATTACTGGAAGCAGAGGATGCGTACTTGAATCGAGGAAGGCTAAGATGAGACGGGAAGGCCTGTAGTAGTAGTGATCCCTCGAGATATGTAACATCCAAAAATACGACCCAAAATTTTTTTTTTAAATAATACTAAAAATCATATGCTAGCTGATATATCATAAAACCATACGTAAAAAATCTCAAAACAAAATATAAAATGTCGTGGATAACTGTATCAAAACAGCGTCATATCTAAAATAAGAATCCGAACAAACTCCCAGGACAAAAACTGAAGCTATGGTGTGTGCGATGCCATCATCCCGAGCTCTTCCCTTTACTTGTGGAAGTACTTGAAACCAAAACTGAAACTCTAAGCACAAAGCATAGTGAGCTCCTCCAAACTACCACATACCATACAACAACATATAAAGCACATACTGGGCCTTGCCCACTGCATCGGACTAAAGTCCGGAACTGCATCGGGCCGGAGCCCGGACTAACTAGGACCTTGTCCCCTGCATCGGACCGAAGTCCGAAGACTGCCTCAGGCCAAACCCCAGACTAACTGGGACCTTGTCCCCTGCATCGGTTCGATGTACAGAGACTGCATCGGGCCGAAGCCCGGACTAACTAGGTCCTTGTCCCCTTCATCGGACCGATGTACAGAACTGACTGATCATAGCAAAGCATAGACACATATAAATTAGCATAACACTTATCATCTAGCATAAGAACATATACTGCATACTGCGTCAGACCGTAGCCCGGAACATATAACACATGAGTCTTGTCTGAGCCACGAAGGCATCAAACGCACTATCTGCTGCATCGGACCGAAGCCAAGAAACTACAGCTAACTAATCAGGCCGACATTGTGGTCGTAGACCCGTTCCTACTGGAAGGCAACTCACCTCGTAAGCTGGCTGGTAAATGAACTGATCTGGAAACTATCTGCTGCTGTTCCGGTATCTCCCGTCTACAATTTCCATAATACACTGAATCAAATACTGATAACTATACTGAGGGTAAAATGACTATTTTACCCCTGGTCAAAGTCAACCTAATGGTCAAAGTCAACATACATTTGACCAGACCCATCGAGTTGGGTCACTAACTCGTCGAGTCCTCACTCTCACTTTCTTGCTTCAGCTCGCTACCACTCGTCGAGTTTGGCATAGACTTGAGGAGTTCCTCTTGGATGCTAACACTCAATGAATCTGCATCCGACTCGCCTTGTTGTATGAACAACTCGTTGAGTCCTCCTTCAACACATGAACACTCTGGCTGTGACTCGCCGAGTTGTATGAACAACTCGTCGAGTCTGATCTTGAGGTATGAAGATTGCCTTGGACTCGCCGAGTCAGGGGATTGACTCGCCGAGTCCCTCCATGAATGAGTCTACCAATCAACACACTGAGTCCTCCTCACACTCACTGGTTCCACTCGCCTAACTCAAAAGGGGAAACTTCGGGGACTCACGAATCGACTCGCAGAGTCAGAAGAATGACTCGCCGATCCGGATGCATGCAACTTCTATTCAGACGATTCTGCTCAAAACCAACGCATCCAACTGATAAATCTAGGCTCCTAAGTCCTGGTTGGAACGTAAAGATTTGATCTTTACGTGCACATAGTCCTCTAAAGAGGTTTAAAGGCTTAAAATGCATGAATAAGATTAGACCTAGGGATTTTATGCAACAAGGTTCAATAAAGGTATTAGATTTGGGTTTTGGGATAGAAATATGACTACATCTGAAAGCGATACCACTCCACATGTTCCTTTACTAGAATAAACTCATAAATGGGCAAAAAGGTATCCTAAATGAGATTTCTAAAGAGAAGCAACCAAAGAACAGACGGAATCCGATTATTACCTTAATTGACTCTAAAATGGATGCAAGATGTTGGTTCTCCTCTTCTCCTTTGGATCTACACTTCCTCTTCTCTTCTAATCTTCAAACTTCACACAAAAATGCCCAAAATCACTCAAGATAGGTTAAGGTGTTGCTATGAAACGTTCTGAGGGTGAGGGAGGCCAAATTGGGCGCATAAGAGAGATTATATAGGGTACAAAACCCGTGGATCTAGGGTTTCTTGCAGACTGGTGGACTCGCCGAGTCCAGGATATGGACTCGTCGAGTCGCCGACTTACACGTGCTCGAAATCCCGTCTCTACTCAACGAGTCGGGCAACAGACTTATCGAGTCCCTCTTGAAAAACTTGGAAAAATAAACATTTACATAACATACCAGAATTGGGGCGTTACAACTCTCCCCCACTTAAACTAAACTTCGTCCTCGAAGTTTCTCTACGGCCAATCACCCTGCACACTGCAGTCAACACTCTGCTTGGTTGAACTACCATCCGCTGACCACCTTTGCTGGCCTTTCGCCTGTCCATTCTGACTATCATTAATCCTTGAGGATAATAATCTCAGGTCAACCCTAACCCTGAACATTCTAGGAACACAACATACTCGACTGACAAACCTTCTGATACTCCTCGAGTACTTATGCTGAACACCCTAGGGGTTCACCCCTTTCTTTCCTTGCGCGATTTCCGGCCTTTCCAAGGCAACGCTCCATAACCAACAACTTCTATGACACTATGAAGGACCCAACCTTCACTTAAACCCCTACTCCCGCTACTCCTAATATGGGTCATTACCGCTAGTATCCACTGGACACTTCTCGCTGCTATAACTTAGTGTTGAGCACCCATCAATCAACTAGTCTAATTCTACCATAGTCTGCTCTCCATTACTGTCTCTGACTGAAAATCTTTGTTGTCCCTTCTCCGCCTTCCGGATGAACTAAGACCAACGTCCTCCCTACTGATGTTTCCATATATGGGTTACCGGACTCCTACCGGTTACTACACCCCATCGCAATCTCCTAGTCGCTTTCAGCGACTTCTGTAGGTACCTCGACTATCTATCATTGTAGTACCCATTCTGCCACTCATACTGAATCGATGCTGCTGGAACCAACCTTCTTATCTCTCATCTGACTACTCAACTTCCAATAACTCGAGCCTTCCATCCTGAAAGAAAGGCTACCTGCCTAACTATCCTTGCAAATCACTTATACTTGGCAGAAGACTCAACTGATACTACTGAGAGGGACTTAACATTTCAAATCGAAAAACTATACCATCAGTACTTGCATTCCAACACAAATACTAATACTGGCCATCACACTACAACTAACCGAAACACTGAACTGCCTACAACACCGAACTGCCTAAAACACTAAACTGCCTGAAACACGGAACTGACTGAAACGCTGAACTGCCTGAAACACTGAACTGCTATATGGCTGCTTCCCAAAATATCTCAAGACCTTCCTGGTCTCCAATCAGCTGTCGGTTATCTGCAACCCCGAGTTCCAACTCAAGTATGGAGTCCAAGGACTGCTCACTTAGTCGCTCCCATGACTTCTGAACGAAATCTTTCTGTGGAACTAGTTTCTACTAGTCATCCTGACACTGTGGCTCCAACAACCTCTCGATCCAACTGTGACAACCCGATATTTCGAGACAATGTAATGTAAAACCAATCAAATTTAGGTCAAAATATAACTTTCCTAAAATCTTGTTTGGGTTAAATAAAGTAGTAGGAATCGTATCAAGGTTTTCGTACATATAAAGAACCCTAAACTCCGAGTTATAACGAAGAAGTTATGACCAACCGAAGATTCTCGGCAAAACCGGCAACACCGATTAAACGAAAAACGCGAAGTTTCAATACAATAGTTTTTAGCCTTAAGTATCTACATGAAAGTCATAGATAACCTCAAACCGTGAGTGTACATAAAAAGAACGTCCAAATCTGACTTCGGATGAGGAAGTTATGATTTTTCCAAGATTCGGGTATAGCAGTAGATAGTTAAAAACTCGAAATAGAGCTCGAGATACTTTTGACCGAAACGACCTAAATGAGAATCTAAGGTCTCAACAATACTAGCGCAACGGTAAAATGTCTGACGAAAACAGACGTCGAATAAAGAAGTTATGAATTTTTGAAGAAATTCCTTAATCACGTCATTTTACTAAATAAATAATAAAAATAATTTCATAATTTGCCAACGGAATCTAAACGAAAGTTGTAGATCTTAGTCTCACCTACGCGTGGATATAAAGAACGTCGAAAACGGAGTTCGTATGAAGGAGATATGAAGTTTAGAAGTTTATTTAAAATAAATATAAATTTAAATATAAATTCTTGGTAATATCCGAAGGGGAGTCAGCAGATAGGACCGGAGTACGCCCTGCGTACCCTCGTACGCCCCGCATACTCGAATCAAGGGCCTCGGATCATCCACGTCGCCCCTACTCCTCTATGCTCTCCCATCCGAAGTGCGTAAGCGATGACGTCCCAGTACGCGCTGCGTACCCTCGTACGCCCAGCGTACCAAGGCGGTTCAGCACCCCTATAAAAGGGATGCGAGGGTTTCCGAAAAACTTGCCCATTTCTTCTCTTTTCTCTTACGTTTTGCCTCATTTTCCGTGCCTGTTCAAACCCGAAGCCCTATTCATTTTGCTCAAGTCCGGAAGGTCCATTTTACTTCTGAGATTCCTGAGAATCCCGAGAAAAAAATCCGTTTCCCAAGACGAAACTCTGCCCGGTTTTCCATCTCGCTTTCTTCAATCAATCAAGTGAGTTCATACCCCTTAAATCAACCTTTGAAATGATTTTAAATGTTTAAATACTTTATGGGGGGGGGGGGGGGGAATACAAGTTAAATACATATAGTTATTGCTTCAATCACATGTGATTAGATTAATCACATGTGATTAATAACTAGGAAACCAATGATTTTATCACTGTTCAAACTGTTTATCAAACTATTTTACTTCAAAATGGTTTACAAACTCTTTTACTTTTCAAACTTATTTACAACTGTGATTCAAACAAATGTTCCTTATATTTGAACTGTTTCATCAAACTTATGCCTTCAAATTGTTTTATAGATTGACAACATGTCGATCTTTTCTTGAATTAATATTTATGTTTCAAATGTCTTATAAAAACTTATTTATGCTTTTATATTATAAATTGCATGCCCATATATGTATAGATGTATAAATAATGTTTAAAGGGCTTAGGAAGGCCATCCGCCCTATTTCCTTTTTCTCGATTTGGATGTGGTCTGGTGGGATTTCGGGTCAATTAATATTACACACTTTTACAACAAACGAACATACAAAACAGTTAAGCCTTGGTAGAAGGTTACTTTAATAGAAAATATAGGTTTTTCTGAGAGATTCAAACTTTTACAAACACTTACATACATTTTACAAACTTATACTTGAGACACGTTCAAACGTTTTTGATAACACACACCGACACTAAAATACTTATGAACTCACCAGCTTAATGCTGATAAACTCTTTCAAAATAACTTGTATTCTCAGGTCATCAGTAGACAGGTACCGATGCCAGCTTTTGAGAAGATGGAGCGCATTCAAGACTCATCATATTATTATTTTGATTTACCTTATATTTTTGGTGTCTAAAACTGTACAGAACACGCTTGTATTAAAATTATATATTTAATGCAATGGATGATGTTGTTTGCTTATTTACATTTACTGTGTTGTGATACTTTACATGACGTCCTCCGCCCTAGAACGTTTCTGCCATTCTTGGTTTTGGGGTGTGACAGATTTGTATCAGAGCATTGTTTATAGTGAATCAAGTATATCAACCCATAAAAGATATACTAAACTATAAACCCATTAGGGATTAAAGCACTCTGACCAAGAGTCTATACTTTAAATATTAAAATATTTAATTAAGTATACTAGTCTGCATTCATACTAAAATCAGTGTCACAATGACAAGAACAAAAGTATTACGATTGTTAAATATCACAAGTGAGCTCGGGGATGTATGGTCAGTCCTGGGAATGGCATAGCCTGATCAACTATGCTGGTCCTAGGAGTGATTAGCATATGCCCTAGAATGGTTGTGATCGGTTAACAAGTCTAAAAACTTACCAACAATACCACAAGAAGATCAGTAGAACTTAAACTTAAAATACTATAGGTGTATTTTGTACTACTAGTTACACGTATACTATATTCTTATACCTCTCTTCTCGCGTAGATCTAAATGGCTGGATTCCATCACGACGACCCGTACTTTCCAAATGAAGGCAATGCCGGGTGGATCGATGAAGAGCCCGAAGATGAGCATCCAATCCCTTTGGATGATCACCTCGCAGAAGGCTTTTCTGATGGATCCGACTCCGAGCCTGATGTCAACAACCTACCGCTCGTAGGTCAAGCCCCGAACAACAACCCTCGACCAGCTTTTCCAGGTCCTACTCCCTTGTGGGCAAACAACTTGAATCGCTGGAGTGATGAACAGGGTCAACCCTTACCATACTTTGGGGACCGAAGCTTTTACAACATCAGCGATGGTGGATCTGCTGACCGAGCTCTGCCTGTCATTATCCACAGAATAGCTCGTAATGTCGAGCAAGGTCGAGCAGCCATCAACCGGGTCATGGAGATTGATGCTAACTCAGGTGTCAACACAGTCCGCATCCGCCGTCTTGAAGAAGACATGGAACGGACCCGGAGAACCAACGAAACCCTGCAGCAGCTGGCTACCTCACGAGCTGAAATCTTGGAACTTCGAGCTCATCAGAGGGCTCAGGATCGACACCTTCAAGAGGTGTTTCGTCAAGTGTCCGACCTCAGGGCTCGCCCGGGGAATTCCCATCGCCGTTAGATGATGTCCAGTACATCTCTGTCTTTTGATTAAAGAATAGCCTTTAACATCTGTGCTCTAAGTAGCACTTGTCTGTAAAATATTCCTAACTTTCAGTACTCTAATTAGGAATCTAAGAACTGTCAAACTTTTCTATATGGTATGATGTAAGACCTACTGTTAGGTCGATTTTCCCTGAACTTATTACATCAGTAATACCAGTATTATTGAAATCTATCTAATCTGTTGGAAAAATCTGTACACTTGTGCTTTCCTACTAATATTTCTTATTGTGATTTCAAACATTCATTCAACTGTTGGGCTATGGTTAGTTAGTCCATGTGTCACTCTCACGTTGCTTACAAATTGATTCTTACCATTTTTCTTATCTTTATAAACTTATAGCTGAAAGATGCCTCCTCGCAAATCTCCCAGGAATAATCCTGCACCACCACCTCCTCCACCTCCGGTCATCGATACTGTAGCCCTGAATGCTGCCGTAGTTGCAGCAGTGGCAACTGCCATGGCTCAGTATCACTCTTCTGATGCCAGCAGAGGTGGAACCCCTGTGGAATCAACCCTGGTTGAAACCCCTGTGCGCTCGAGAGAGTGCTCATACAAGGATTTCACAAATTGAAAAACGAAGCCTTTTACGGCACCGGCGGAGTCATTGCCCTCTCGCAATGGCTCGAGAAAAATGAATCAGTCTTCGAAATCAGTTCATGCCCTGCGGCGAGTAAAGTCAAGTACGCCGCATGCACCTTTGAAGGAAAGGCCCTGACATGGTGGAACGGCCATGTTAAGGCACTAAATCTCGTCGTAGCCAATGACATAGGCTGGGAAACAATGAAAGACCTCATGACTGAGGAATACTGCCCGAGGGGCGAGATCCAGAAACTGGAGCAGGAACTTTGGAACCTGACGATGAAGGGCACCAACGTGGTCGCTTATACTACCCGATTCAGCGAGCTGGTGGCCCTCTGCCCCAATATGGTTCCCACCGAGGGGAAGAAGATCGAGAGGTACATATGGGGGCTAGTGCCTCCGTATCAGGGGAATGTTCTAGCATCAAACCCCGCTACCTTCGACAATGCCAAACGATTGGCACAACGACTCATTGACCATGGAGTCAAAACCCCTGCAACCACAACCACCTTAGCCATCCCGGAACCCTCCAAACCCGCTGATACTAAGCGGAAATTTTGGGATGAAAAGAAGAAGCAACAGGCTGCCAAAAAGCAGCAAATTGTGGCAATACATGCCGCAATAACCCCCATACATGCCGCAATAACCCCCTGCTGCTGCTACTACTGCTCCGGTGGGTCGGTATGTTGGAAGTTCGCCCAAGTGCAACAAATGCAACTACCACCACAACGGCCCCTGCCGTGAAATGCAATGCTCTAACTGCAATAGGAAAGGTCACACCGTCCGTTTTTGTAAGTTCCCGGCACAACCCATCAACCAAGTCCCTGGCTCTGGCGCGAGCCCGACCTGCTATGGATGTGGCGAAGCAGGCCACTATAAGAGGGACTGCCCCAAAGCAAAGAATGTTGGTGGAGCAGGAAGGGTACTAGCTATAGGCCACGGGGAAGCAGTTGCTGACCCGACAGTGGTGACTGGTACGTTCCTCCTCCATAACTCCTATGCATGCATTCTGTTCGATAGTGGAGCGGAGTGAAGCTTCGTAAACCATAAATTTGCTCGCATGCTTAATCAACCACCGCACGCACTCAAAGAACTATTCACAGTAGAAATGGCTAATGGAAAAACTTAAAGTACGAGTAGCATATACTTAGGTTGTACCCTAACTCTAGATAACCATTCATTCCCAATCGACCTCATGCCAGTCTCAATAAAAAGTTTCGACGTTATGATTGGCATCGATTGGTTAAGCCTTCATCGCACCGACATCATGTGATTCGAGAAAGCAGTCCGTTTAAACCTGCCGTCTAACGAAACTCTTATAGTCTACGGCGACAAAGCCGGTGCAAGTCTTCGCATCATATCAAGTATTCAAGCACAGGAGTATTTGCGTAAGGAATACCATACATTCCTTGCTCACGTCGTCGACACGAGCCTCGAAACGAAAGAACTAAAGAACATCCCTGTAGTGAGCGACTTCCGCGACATTTTCCCAGAAGAACTACCCGGGTTACCTCCGCAACGACAGGTCGAGTTCAAAATCGACTTAGTCCCAAGAGCTACCCCAGTAGCCAAGTCGCCCTACCGCTTAGCACCAGCTGAGATGCAGGAACTCTCTGGTCAACTTAACGAACTGCTCAGCAAGGGCTTTATAAGACCAAGTTTCTCACCTTGGGGAGCACCGGTCTTGTTCGTTAAGAAGAAATATAGATCATTCCGTATGTGTATTGACTATAGAGAACTCAACAAACTGACGGTCAAGAATCGTTACCCTCTGCCTCGCATAGATGATCTATTCGGCCAACTGCAAGGGGCGAACTATTTTTCTAAGATTGATCTGAGATCCGGATATCACCAGTTACGAGTGCTAGAGGAGGATGTGCCGAAGACAGCCTTCCGAACTCGTTACGGACATTACGAGTTCGTGGTGATGCCATTCGGATTGACCAATGCGCCCGCAGTCTTCATGGATCTGATGAATAGAGTATGCCGACCTTACTTGGATCAGTTCGTCATCGTTTTCATTGACGACATGTTGATCTACTCCCGAAGTAAGAAAGAGCATGGCGATCACCTGCGACAAATTCTAGATACATTACGAAAAGAGAAGCTTTATGCGAAGTTCTCGAAATGTGAATTTTGGATCCAGAGAGTCGAATTCTTAGGACATGTGGTAAGCGAAGAGGGAATCCACATGGACCCATCCAAAATTAAAGCCATTGAGAACTGGTCGGCACCTAAGACGCCTACAGAAATTCGTCAATTTCTAGCTCTCGCTGGCTACTACCGCAGATTCATTCAGAACTTCTCTCGAATAGCAAAACCTCTTACAACCCTAACCCAGAAAGGCATGGCCTTTGACTGGGAGGAGAAACAAGAGAGAGTGTTCCAAACGCTCAAGAGAGCCTTGTGCACTGCGCCAATACTATCCCTTCCCGAAGGAATAGAAGACTTCGTAGTCTATTGTGATGCATCAAATCAAGGGCTCGGATGTGTTCTAATGCAGCGAGGTAAGGTCATCGCCTACGCCTCGAGGCAGTTGAAGACACACGAGGTTAACTACACGACCCACGATCTTGAAATGGGAGCAGTAGTGTTTGCTCTGAAGATCTGGACACATTACTTGCATGGAACGAAGAGCACTATCTTTACCGACCACAAGAGTTTACAACACATTTTCGATCAAAAGGAGCTCAACATGAGACAACGACGGTGGGTCGAGCTACTCAGTGATTACGAATGCGATATTCGTTATCATCCGGGTAAAGCCAACGTAGTAGCAGACGCCCTAAGTCGGAAGGAATATTCTGGTCGCAAAGTCAAGTCATTGTCAATAACCATCCATTCACACTTGTCTAAGCAAATTCAGGAGGCTCAACTTGAAGCCATGAAACCTGAAAATGTGATGAATGAATCCCTTAGAGGAATGGACAAGAATTTAGAAGCCAAGGGTGACGGAGCCTTATATTTCATGAACCGGATCTGGACACCGAAACACGGTGGTTTCCGAGACTTGGTCATGACCGAGGCGCACAACACTCGGTATTCCGTCCACCCAGGTTCAGATAAGATGTATCTGGATCCTAAAAAGCTATACTGGTGGCCTAATATGAAAGCAGAGATTGCTACCTTTGTAAGTAAATGCCTTACTTGCGCAAAGGTTAAGGTTGAGTACCAGAAGCCCTCTGGTTTATTGCAACAACCAGAGATCCCGGAATGGAAGTGGGAGCGGATCACTATGGATTTCATAACCAAGTTGCCCAAGACAACGGGTGGACTTGACACCATATGGGTCATCGTTGATAGATTGACCAAGTCTGCATACTTCCTGCCTATGAAAGAAACCGACAAGATGGAGAAAGTTACGAGAACATACATTAGGGAAATCGTACGGCTACATTGTGACATCCCCAATTTCACGGCCAGAAAAGACCGATTTCGTTTATGCTTTTTAAAATAAAATCAGAGTAATCATTTCATTAAAAGTGTTGCGAAATTTGTTCCCAAAGTCAAACATGATAAAAATTTATCAAAACCTTGCTTTAAGAAAAATATATATTTTTATTTCATAACAAAACCTCGGGATGTCATGTTCCGATACAGATCAAAAGCATAAACATGACATTATAAGCCTTACAACAGTTATTTATAACTAATGGCCTATAATCCAAAATCACTCATCATCATCATCTGACTATGCTCGGGGTCCACTACCTGTAATCATAAAAAGCTGAGTGGGTCAGGCTTGGAAGCTTGGTGAGCATATAGGGTTTTCAACCCACAATACATAAATTTATTTTGTTTAAACATCAATCAGTCAACCAAATTACCCCAATTACCCATTCCCGTTATCCTCACGTTACGTCCCTAAAACAACTATCACAAGGAACCTAGCCTAAGGATTTTCATTAGGGGTGACAACATTGCTTTCATCAACAATTTATGTCAAAGGGTGACAGCATTGCTTTCTCAGCAATTTATGTCAAATAAAACAAACACCGGGGTGACAACATTGTTTTCCTTCAACAATTTATGTCAAATAGGCACGAAGTCACATTGTCGCCACGATTTATCTAATCGGCACGACGTCACATCGTCACCAAGATTTACTCAACAGGAACTAACAACATCGATCCCCACATACTAACTTTATACAGTGATCTTACTAGATCTAACCTAAAGAATCGATATGAACAACTAACTAACTAAACTGCTTCAGAAATCCTCTAGCAGTAAACATGGATCGATAAATATATTGAATGAATGGACTAAGTTTAACTACGAACCTTTGTTCGTAAAAGAAAGAACCACAAGACAATTAAGTCAGGGTGTAGTTATCAATGCCTAGGCTGTGGTCTGAATATCGTGAGGTATATAACCCCCAGACGCACCCTATCCAGCATCGAACTTTGCCTAGGCTGTGGTTTGAATATCGTGAGGTATATAACCCCCAGACGCACCCTATCCGGCAATGGAAACACTAACTAATGCCTAGGTTGTGGTCTGAATATCGTGAGGTATATAACCCCCAGACTCACCCCTATCCGGCATCGGAAATGAAAACACTAACTAATGCCTAGGCTGTGGTCTGAACCCCCAGACTCACCCCTATCCGGCATCGGAAATGAAAACACTAACTAATGCCTAGGCTGTGGTCTGAACCCCCAGACTCACCCCTATCCGGCATCGGAAATGAAAACACTAACTAATGAAGCTCGTCCGATCACTTCACAAAAGAAACGAAGACTCCAAATCTCTTCAAAATAAAAGCATAGGGAAAATACTAATAAAGTACTCCCGTACGCTCCCGTACCCCGACACGTAATAGTGTCAAAAAGAAGAATTAACGGATGAACACATAGTTCAAAAACTCCTATGGAACATATAGTTCAAGAACACTTTATGAACATATAGTTCAAACATATGTACTGATTACGAGTCTACTAACGTTCCACTGGACTACCTAAAATAGTCTGTGGCCGTTGTCTATATTATGTTAGATGACTAGATCATCTTAAACATCGATACCTCTCATCACTTTATTTTATCACACACCAACTAACTACCCATGTTCTACCCAACATATTTGTAGATAAAAATATATATACAGTTTAAAACTTGTATAGAATATCAACACAACAGTCACCTCAAATAAACAATTAACATATTTACACGTAACACGTATTTTAAGGTAAATACTTCATATCTATGTGTAAATTGAAAGTGAATATACACTCACTTGATTTGATGATAATCGGGCAGCAATTTGTTTCCTAAAACGATCGTTTTTAATAAAACCGGGAGTTTTATTAAGAAACCGGGCTCTGCGAAAGGTCGGGCTTCGAAACCGAAAAGATAAATTTTCCGGGCTTCTCGGGCACTTCGTGGGCTATTCCGGGCTTTACAATCGATACCGAGGCTTTGCGCGATGTTAAGATGAAGAAAATTTGGAGAAAGGGGCTAAAAGTGGCAAAAATCCAAAAGTAACCGGAAACCCTCGCAGGTACCCTTCTATTTATAGGGAACGAAGTTTGATCCAACGGCTGAGAAGTCTCCGGATCTGACGGCTAAGAGGCTTCGCAGAGGGTCTCGCACATGCCTCGCATGGCTCGCACCTGGCTCGCACATGCGAGGGCTCGCTGTCGGCTTCTAAGTGGACCGCGGCTTGCTGGCGCACCTGCGAGGCTCGGAGCTAGGCTATGCGAGGCTCGGACACACGCGGCAGCTGGGCGAAGCTTCGGCTGGGGAGCTGGCTGCTTCGGATTGGGCCTCCTCCTCGGTCGAATTAGAAGAGGACACGTGGCTCGCATGACTCAGCAGCCTCGGTGACTCAGCAGCCTAATGACTCAGCAGCCAGGTGACTCAGCAGGACACGTGTCACTTTCTAAGCGAGGGTGATGTGGCAATTGTGTGACTATGCGAAATTTCTCGGTTTTCGTGCCAAAACTTCTAAAATTCATAACGTTTGCATACGAGCTCCGTTTTTGACGTTCTTTATATGCACGCGTAGCTAAAATTACGATCTACAACTTCCGTTTAGACTTCGTCGGCTAATTTTGACTTTAAATTTTATATTATTATTTTTAACAGACCGGGACAGGAAATCCGTTAAAAATTCATAACTTCTTCATCCGACGTCCGTTTTCGTCAAACTTTTTACCGTTGTGCTCCTAATGACGAGACCTTCAATTCTCGTTTAGGTTGTGTCGGCTAAAAATCGCTCGATCTAAAATTCGAAATTTTTAGTTGTCTACTGCTACGCTGAAACTTCGAAAAATCATAACTTTCTCATACGAAGTCAGATTTGGGCGTTCTTTTTATCGAACTTCTCGGTTTAACGAATACTACGACTTTCGTTTAGATTACTAAGGCTAAAAAGTAGTTTATCAAAAACTCACTTTTTACGACATTCAGCACCGTGCTGGTTTTGTCGCGAAACTTCGACAGGTCATAACTTCTTCGTTATAACTCGGATTTTGGTATTCTTTATATCCCCGAAATCCTTGTTTCGACCACTACAACTTTATGTAAAGATATCGGGCTTATCTAACACTTTAATTTTGACGCTTATTTTTAATCTTAATTAATTAAGCCCTAATAATTAAGCATAAAACACATAATTCACATAATATTCACATAATTCCTTTTCATTTCTTCAAAATGAGTTACAAAGGTTAACCTAGACTATCAACTCAATATAAATGCCTAGGCTAGAAACACGAGTGTTACAATTCTCTCCCCCTTAGGATGATTCCGTCCCCGGAATCACATATCACCAAACAACTGCGGGTAGCGACTCATCATGTCACTCTCCGTTTCCCAAGTGAGATTTGGTCCATTCGTATGTTTCCAGCGCATAAGCACTAAATCGACCATCTTGCGTCGCAACTTCATAGTCTTACGGTCAACGATTGCCTCAGGTTCTTCGATCAACCTCTTGTTTTCATCCAACCTTAACTCAGAAATCGGAAATATGTCGGGCACATCTCCTGTGAACTTTCTCAAGTAACACACATGAAAGATTTTATGAATACCCTCTAGTTCTTCCGGTAACTCTAGCTTGTAAGCTTGATTCCCGATCCTCTGAAGAACTTTAAATGGTCCAATAAACCTTGGACTCAACTTCCCTCGTTTCCCAAATCTTATAAGTCCCTTCCACGGCGAGACTTTAAGTAAAACTGATTCTCCAACATCGAAGGATATCGGTTGTCTTTTCTTGTCAGCATAACTCTTTTGTCAATCTTGAGCAGCTAACATCCTTTCCCTTATCACTTTCAACTTTTCAGCAGTCTCATGGACTATTTCATGTCCCATAAACTGCTTTTCCTCTTATAGACTCCTCCAAAACCTTGAGGTAAAACGGCTGTCACGATCGGATACAATCGTTAACGAAACACTGTGAAGCCTCACACTTTCCTTCACATAAGAATTTGCGAGTTTATCCATAGACCATTTCTCGTTGGCTGCTATGAAATGCGCACTCTTAGTGAAGCGATCAACGACCACCCAAATCATGTCGTGACCGTTCCTTGTTCTAGGTAGTTTAGTCACAAAATCCATAGTGATATCTTCCCATTTACCCATGGGTACAGGTAAATGTTCTAAACTCTCATACGTTTTCTGATGTTGCGCCTTAACCCTAGCACAAGTTACACACTCGGCCACATACTTAAGCAACTTCGAGCATCATCGTCAGCTACTAGTAATAGGGTTTTAGATCCCTATACATTTTCATACTGCCGGGATGAATCGAGTACATGGTCTTATGAGCTTCTTCCATCAGAAGACCTCTTATTCCTCCCATCCTAGGTACCCAAATCCTATCTTTGAATACCTCCATTCCTTGACCGTTTGTACCAAACACCAACGTTTTACTCAAACGTTCCTCCTTTCGGTCATTTTTCTCTAAAGCTTCCTCTTGAGCTTTCTTTATACTTTTCACAGTTGTCAAGACGACTTTAATTCTCAACGCTCTTGGCCTTTACTTTTCAAGGTTTACCTTCCGACTGAGAGCATCAGCAACCATATTTGCTTTACCAGGGTGGTAAAGTATCTCACAGTCGTAGTCCTTGAGTAATACTAGACAGCGTCGTTGCCTGATGTTCAATTCCCTCTGATCAAAGAGATATTGGAGACTTTTATCATCAGTGAAAACTTTACACTTTGTGCCATAAAGATAATGCCTCCATATCTTTAGGGCGAATACTACCGCTGCCAACTCCAAATCGTGAGTGGGGTAGTTCTTTTCATGCTCTTTCAATTGCCTCGATGAATATGCTATCACCTTATCCATTTGGGTCAGAACACATCCTAACCCAACTCCAGAGGCATTACTATAAACTGTGAAGTCATCAACTCCTTTAGGTAACGAAAGAATCGATGCTTCACACAACTTCTTCTTTAACTTCTCAAAGCTTCCTATGCTTCTCATTCCAAGTATAGACAGCTCCTTTGTGGGTCAAAATGGAATCGCGATCGAAGCAAAACCTTGGATAATTCAGTAATAATATCCAACTAATCCTAAAAAGCTTCAGATCTTTATAGGACCTTCAATCGTAACCTTCGAGTTACAAAATAATTCCTTATTGAGGACTCCTTCTTCTTCTTGGAATAAGTACTTTCCTTCATTTATTATAACATACCGATGGGTCATGTTCTAATGATCTCTCATTGTATACTGCACTACTTAGACTCAGATCTCCTTGGGACAATTTCCAAAACAAACTACACCTTCCTTCATGTTCTAATGTGATACAATCACAGTTCAACATGTATGATTCCTAAATATCAACTTCTTTAACAATGAGTGTGATACTTCTGTTGATCGCTTTAATCATCTTTTACTTCAATCTTCTGGCTTAAGTCAAATGCTACATCGAACTTGGTTCTCTGAACCACGTAACATACTCATCTTAGTCGGACTCGATTCAATATGACCTCTTAGGTCGGAATAACAATCATCTTCTTAGTCATTACCGAAATGATGGTAACGACAGACTAGAACAAGACGAAATCAAATAATAGCTTCTTCGTAACCTTGTGACTTTCCCTGATCCAAGTGCGAGTCCTGTGCTTCCAGTAGTATAGATCTCTACTACTATTCACACCTACTCATGCTCGTCCCAAGTACTGTCTCACAGTCCCCAAGTCCTAAAATCACAAAACAATTTAACACATACAAATGTGTCCAATTAATCATAAAATTTTCCTAGACTCTACTAGGACTTCTTTCACGCGTATCTTCAATGATCAACTCTACTTCAACTTGGTTGGTGATGGAAATTTCAGATGATTGGGACAACTTCAAAAATTACACCAGCCATTCTATTCATCAGACGACAAAACCAGGGTTTATTTTATTTCCTTGAAACGATTACACAAAGGTTCAAGTTTACCCTATACTATGCCTCTCATAGGCTAAACTACTTGTTACTATTCACATTACTACTTCGTAACTTGATCTTCGGGTATCAAGTCATGACTTCTACTTCCTAGTGTTATTAATCGCTTCTTTAAGGATATCCTAAAATTCCTTTGGCATTGATGGTGCACTTGGCCTTGTTACTTCATTGTTCTTCTGACAATTCTTAGAAATATGGCCTTCTTCTTTACATCCATAGCACACCTCCTTGGGAATCGTACACTTATTGGTGTAATGCCCTATTTCTCCACACTTAAAGCACTTCACCTTCCCGTCACAATTCCCAGAGTGTTTATTTTTGCATTTCCCGCACCATTTTCCTTTATCTTTTCTTTTGCCAAACTTTGTGGATATGTTGCTCTTGTTGGGCCTTGAAGACCCCTCAAATTTCCTCCTCTTGCCAACTTCAACTTTGTTGGCGGTTGTGTCCTTGATCATTTCCTCAATAGACTTGGCAACCCTAATAGTTGCCTCAAGAACAGATGCCTGAAGTACTGGCACAATAAGTTCATCCTTACTTTGTTGAAGTAAACATTTTGTTTCTTCCATCTGTTCACCTAACATCGTACGTACCATTGCCTGCACTCCATTCATCGTGATTGACTCAAGCTGTGGATTATCACTTCCAAACCCACTTGGGTACTCGGCATTTCGATCTATATACCAATCATAGGTGAATTTAGATCCTCATTTTTTTAGATGTTAAGTCTTCGAAACGTTTATATGTTAGTTCCAATATCGTAGTCATACGTTTAGAATCCTACACACATAAGGTTTCCAGATCCGGTCGGCAACAGACCATAGATCCGAACAAATAATAGCATCATTATAGTTATAACACAAAACATTTAGCACATAAGGGCATTTTAGGCATCTTCCCTAAAATAAACTAGTGCTCGTGTCTAAAATATGGTAGACACTCATCTCACAATCATCACTTAGCATTCTAAGTTCAAGTCTAGAAATTCTACAATTTCTTAGTTCGCTTAAACTAATGCTCTGATACCAACTGTGACATCTCCAACTTCACGGCCAGAAAAGACCGATTTCGTTTATGCTTTTTAAAATAAAATTAGAGTAATCATCTCATTAAAAGTGTTGCGAAATTTGTTCCCAAAGTCAAACATGATAAAAATTTATCAAAACCTTGCTTTAAGAAATATATATATTTTTATTTCATAACAAAACCTCGGGATGTCATGTTTCAATACAGATCAAAAGCATAAACACAACATTATAAGCCTTACAACAGTTATTTATAACTAATGGCCTATAATCCAAAATCACTCATCATCATCATCCGACTATGCTCGGGGTCCACTACCTGTAATCATAAAAAGCTGAGTGGGTCAGCCTTGGAAGCCTGGTGAGCATATAGGGTTTTCAACCCACAATACATAAATTTATTATGTTTAAACATCAATCAGTCAACCAAATTACCCCAATTACCCATTCCCGTTATCCTCACGTTACGTCCCTAAAACAACTATCACAAGGAACCTAGCCTAAGGATTTTCATTAAGGGTGACAACATTGCTTTCCTCAACAATTTATGTCAAAGGGTGACAGCATTGCTTTCTCAGCAATTTATGTCAAATAAAACAAACACCGGGGTGACAACATTGTTTTCCTTCAACAATTTATGTCAAATAGGCACGAAGTCACATTGTCGCCAAGATTTATCTAATCGGGACGACGTCATATCGTCACCAAGATTTACTCAACAGGAACTAACAACATCGATCCCCACATACTAACTTTATACAGTAATCTTACTAGATCTAACCTAAAGAATCGATATGAACAACTAACTAACTAAACTGCTTCAGAAATCCTCTAGCAGTAAACAAGGATCGATAAAGATATTGAATGAATGGACTAAGTTTAACTACGAACCTTTGTTCGTAAAAGAAAGAACCACAAGACAATTAAGTCAGGGTGTAGTTATCAATGCCTAGGTTGTGGTCTGAATATCGTGAGGTATATAACCCCCAGACGCACCCTATCCAGCATCGAACTTTGCCTAGGCTGTGGTCTGAATATCATGAGGTATATAACCCCCAGACGCACCCTATCCGGCAATGGAAACACTAACTAATGCCTAGGTTGTGGTCTGAATATCGTGAGGTATATAACCCCCAGACTCACCCCTATCCGGCATCGGAAATGAAAACACTAACTAATGCCTAGGCTGTGGTCTGAACCCCCAGACTCACCCCTATCCGGCATCGGAAATGAAAACACTAACTAATGAAGCTCGTCCGATCACTTCACAAAAGAAACGAAGACTCCAAATCTCTTCAAAATAAAAGCAAAGGGAAAATACTAATAAAGTACTCCCGTACGTTCCCGTACCCCGACACGTAATAGTGTCAAAAAGAAGAATTAACGGATGAACACATAGTTAAAAAACTCCTAAGGAACATATAGTTCAAGAACACTTTATGAACATGTAGTTCAAACATATGTACCGATTACGAGTCTACTAACGTTCCACTGGACTACCTAAAATAGTCTTTGGCTGTTGTCTATACTCTGTTAGATGACTAGATCATCTTAAACATCGATACCTCTCATCACTTTATTTTATCACACACCAACTAACTACCCATGTTCTACCCAACATATTTGTAGATAAAAATATATATACAGTTTAAAACTTGTATAGAATATCAACACAATAGTCACCTCAAATAAACAATTAACATATTTACACGTAACACGTATTTTAAGGTAAATACTTCATATCTATGTGTAAATTGAAAGTGAATATACACTCACTTGATTTGATGATAATCGGGCAGCAATTCGTTTCCTAAAACGATCGTTTTTAATAAAACCGGGAGTTTTATTAAGAAACCGAGCTCTGCGAAAGGTCGGGCTTCGAAACCGAAAAGATAAATTTTCCGGGCTTCTCGGGCACTTCATGGGGTATTCCGGGCTTTACAATCGATACCGGGGCTTTGCGGGATGTTAAGATGAAGAAAATATGGAGAAAGGGGCTAAAAGTGGCAAAAATCCAAAAGTAACCGGAAACCCTCGCAGGTACCCTTCTATTTATAGGGTCCGAAGTTTGATCCAACGGCTGAGAAGTCTCCGGATCCGACGGCTAAGAGGCTTCGCAGAGGGTCTCGCACATGCCTCGCATGGCTCGCACATGCGAGGGCTCGCTGTCGGCTTCTAAGTGGACCGCGGCTTGCTGGCGCACCTGCGAGGCTCGGAGCTAGGCTATGCGAGGCTCGGACACACGCGGCAGCTGGGCGAAGCTTCGGCTGGGGAGCTGGCTGCTTCGGATTGGGCCTCCTCCTCGGTCGAATCAGAAGAGGACACGTGGCTCGCATGACTCAGCAGCCTTGGTGACTCAGCAGCCTAATGACTCAGCAGCCAGGTGACTCAGCAGGACACGTGTCACTTTCTAAGCGAGGGTGACGTGGCAATTGTGTGACTATGCGAAATTTCTCGGTTTTCGTGCCAAAACTTCTAAAATTCATAACTTTTGCATACGAGCTCCGTTTTTCACGTTCTTTATATGCACGCGTAGCTAAAATTACGATCTACAACTTCCGTTTAGACTTCGTCGGCTAATTTTGAATTTAAATTTTATATTATTATTTTTAACAGACCGGGACAGGAAATCCGTTAAAAATTCATAACTTCTTCATCCGACGTCCGTTTTCGTCAAACTTTTTACCGTTGTGCTCCTAATGACGAGACCTTCAATTCTCGTTTAGGTTGTGTCGGCTAAAAATCGCTCGATCTAAAATTCGAGTTTTTTAGCTGTCTACTGCTACGCTGAAACTTTGAAAAATCGTAACTTCCTCATACGAAGTCAGATTTGGGCGTTCTTTTTATCGAACTTCTCGGTTTAACGAATACTACGACTTACGTTTAGATTACTAAGGCTAAAAAGTAGTTTATCAAAAACTCACTTTTTACGACATTTAGCACCGTGCCGATTTTGTCGCGAAACTTCGACAGGTCATAACTTCTTCGTTATAACTCGGATTTTGGTATTCTTTATATCCCCGAAGTCCTTGTTTCGACCACTACAACTTTATGTAAAGATATCGGGCTTATCTCACACTTTAATTTTGACGCTTATTTTTAATCTGAATTAATTAAGCCCTAATAATTAAGCATAAAACACATAATTCACATAATATTCACATAATTCCTTTTCATTTCTTCAAAATGAGTTACAAAGGTTAACCTAGACTATCAACTCAATATAAATGCCTAGGCTAGAAACACGAGTGTTACATACACGGGGTACCTATGTCCATTATCTCCGGTAGAGATAGTAGGTTCACCTCAAGATTTTGGCAATCACTACAACATTCCCTAGGAATAAGGCTGGACATGAGCACAGCCTACCATCCTCAGACCGACGGACAGAGTGAGAGGGCCATCCAAACACTGGAAGATATGTTGCGAGCCTGCGTGATTGACTTTGGGAAGGCATGGGATACTCATTTACCCTTTTTCGAGTTTTCCTATAACAATAGTTATCACACGAGCATCAAGGCTGCTCCATTTGAAGCTCTCTACGGCCGAAAGTGCAGATCCCCTCTGTGCTGGGCTAAGGTGGGTGATACCCAATTAGCCAGGGGGCAAGCTTCCGACAGTACTCTCACCGATCTGGAGATCATTCGGGAAATGACAGAGAAAATCGTTCAGATCCGTGAACGATTGAAAGCCTCTAGAGACCGACAGAAGAGCTACGCTGATAAACGAAGAAAACCTTTGGAATTTTAGGTGGGAGATAGAGTCCTTCTCAAAGTCTCACCCTGGAAGGGCTTGATACGCTTCAGCAAGCGTGGGAAGCTTAATCCGAGGTACATAGGGCCTTTCGAGATTCTTGCAAGAGTCGACCCCGTAGCTTACAAACTCGACCAACCAGACGCACTTCGTAACGTACATTCTACATTCCACGTATCTAACTTGAAAAAGTGTCTATCCGACGAGACTCTTATAATCCCACTCGACAAGATCGAGATCAATGAGAGCCTCAACTTCATGGAAGAACCTGTAGAGATCATGGACCGTGAGGTCAAGCAGACAAAGCAAAGCCGTATCCCTATCGTGATGGTTCGCTGGAACGCCAATCGAGGACTGGAATTCACTTGGGAACGTGAGGATCAGATGAAACTGAAATACCCTCACCTTTTTGCTTAGTTATTTGTAATTTCTTACTTGCTTAAATTCTAATTTCGGGACGAAATTCCTTCTAACGGGGGATGATGTGACAACCCGATATTTCGAGACAATGTAATGTAAAACCAATCAAATTTAGGTCAAAATATAACTTTCCTAAAATCTTGTTTGGGTTAAGTAAAGTAGTAGGAATCATATCAAGGTTTTCGTACATATAAAGAACCCTAAAATCCGAGTTATAACGAAGAAGTTATGACGAACCGAAGATTCTCGGCAAAACCGGCAACACCGATTAAACAAAAAATGCGAAGTTTCAATACAATAGTTTTTAGCCTTAAGTATCTAAATGAAAGTTATAGATAACCTCAAACCGTGAGCGTACATAAAAAGAACGTCCAAATCTGACTTCGGATGAGGAAGTTATGATTTTTCCAAGATTCGGGTATAGCAGTAGACAGCTAAAAACTCGAAATAGAGCTCGAGATACTTTTGACCGAAACAACCTAAATGAGAATCTAAGGTCTCAACAATACTAGCGCAATGGTAAAAAGTCTGACGAAAACGGACGTCGGATAAAGAAGTTATGAATTTTTGAAGAAATTCCTTAATCACGTCATTTTAATAAATAAATAATAAAAATAATTTCATAATTTGCCAACGGAATCTAAACGAAGGTTGTAGATCTTAGTCTCACCTACGCGTGGATATAAAGAACGTCGAAAACGGAGTTCGTATGAAGGAGATGTGAAGTTTAGAAGTTTATTTAAAATAAATATAAATTTAAATATAAATTCTTGCTAATATCCGAAGGGGAGTCAGCAGATAGGACCGGAGTACGCCCTGCGTACCTTCGTACGCCCCGCGTACTCGAATCAAGGGCCTCGGATCGTCCACGTTGCCCCTACTCCTCTATGCTTTTCCATCCGAAGTGCGTAAGCGATGACGTCCCAGTACGTGCTGTGTACCCTCGTACGCCCAGCGTACCGAGGCGGTTCAGCACCCCTATAAAAGGGATGCGAGGGTTTCCGAAAAACTTGCCCATTTCTTCTCTTTTCTCTTACGTTTTGCCTCGTTTTCCGTGCCCGTTCAAACACGAAGCCCTGGTCATTTTGCTCAAGTCCCGAAGGTCGATTTTACTCCCGAGATTCCCGAGAATCCCGAGAAAAAAATCTGTTTCCCAAGACGAAACTCTGCCCGGTTTTCCATCTCGCTTTCTTCAATCAATCAAGTGAGTTCATACCCCTTAAATCAACCTTTGAAATGATTTTAAATGTTTAAATGCTTTATGGGGGGGGGGGGGGGAATACCAGTTAAATACATATAGTTATTGCTTCAATCACATGTGATTGCATTAATAACATGTGATTAATAACTAGGAAACCAATGATTTTATCACTGTTCAAACTGTTTTACTTCAAAATGGTTTACAAACTCTTTTACTTTTCAAACTTGTTTACAACTGTGATTCAAACAAATGTTCCTTCTACTTGAACTGTTTCATCAAACTTATGCCTTCAAATTGTTTTATAGAGTGACAACAAGTCGATCTTTTCTTGAATTAATATTTATGTTTCAAATGTCTTATAAAAACTTATTTATGCTTTTATATTATAAATTGCATGCCCATATATGTATAGATGTATAAATAATGTTTAAAGGGCTTAGGAAGGCCATCCGCCCTATTTCCTTTTTCTCGATTTGGATGTGGTCTGGTGGGATTTTAGGTGACCATCCGAAGGTCGTTTCAATATTAAAAATATTAGCAAATATACATATATAGACATAAAAGTACTTCCATATTCATACGTACTAGACACACCTTTAGTAAGTTATCATCGGGGTAACACACGATCATACTATTACAACTGGTAGATCAATGAGTCAGTTCATTCATGAGTCTATATACAACTATACTAGGAAGAGAACATATACAACTATACTATGAGAACATATACAACTATACTAGGAAGAGAACATATACAACTATACTAGAACGAGAAACATTACCCTTACATTAATACGTTAACAATTGTGATCCACTGTATCGGAGCATGCCTTAAATGTCATGGCCCGAGTTGTAGCCAGAATTCTCTTGGAGGGAGAGCGTGAGTTTGCGTATAGATCTATACTGGATTGACTATCCTACACCTTGCTGCTAGCTACAGCCGGACCTGCAGGTCTGTGGGTGCCAAACGTCATTCCGTTATTACGACCATTCGTATGTCGTTGTTACCAGTCGATAGCATGGTGCAATTATCACATTTTACCTTAATATAAATCTGGTTTAAGGTAGTTAGTACAACAGTAGTTACTATAAAACTAAGCTACAGTACTACAATGATTTACCCATTACATATTTTTAGTGATAACCTCACTTGAACTTTAATGTACAAACTATATTTTGTTAAAAGATAGTTGCACTTGGGAAATTACACACTTTTACAACAAACGAACATACAAAATAGTTAAGCCTTGGTAGAAGGTTACTTTAATAGAAAATATAGGTTTTTCTAAGAGATTCAAACTTTTACAAACACTTACATACATTTTACAAACTTATACTTGAGACACGTTCAAACGTTTTTGTTAACAAACACCGAAACTAAAATACTTATGAACTCACCAGCTTAATGTTGATAAACTCTTTCAAAATAACTTGTATTCTCAGGTCATCAGTAGACAGGTACCGATGCCAGCTTTTGAGAAGATGGAGCGCATTCAAGACTCATCATATTATTATTTTGATTTACCTTATATTTTTGGTGTCTAAAACTGTACAGAACACGCTTGTATTAAAATTATATATTTAATGCAATGAATGATGTTGTTTGCTTATTTACATTTACTGTTTTGTGATACTTTACATGACGTCCTCCACCCCTGAACTCTTCAATCCATCAATCGCTGATACTATCTTTTCTTCTCACGGTCTGCGTACTCATTCTGGATCAGCGTACTCTTACCCTTGTATACTCGGAGGGTTCTCCCCCATTTAGATCCGGCTAACTCCTTACTACTCACTGGTCGAAAGGGTTCCCTAACCTTCCTTCCATGAAAAGGGGCGATCCGCTGCCCGCCCACGATTACCTCTGTTGGCGCTCCAACTAATCCTTACCAGATCCAAACCATTCCTGTTAACTAAGCGGGCACTCTTCACTCCTTTACTGTATTTGGTTTAGTGACTGTATCCTGAGAACCTGCGTTTAGGGTGCACAGCTCCAACCCACTTCCTTATTGTCTGCTAGCTACTTCACGAGAGGCTTCAAATCGTCATTGCTGAAGGTATAACTGATGAATACCCGAATGACACCTTCCAAAAGTAGTGAGGTGCTACTGAATTTACAAATACATGCTACAGTCATCGCATCTGAGGTAACCTGAGCTAAAGGGGATGACCTCCAATTTACTATTCTAATTTCAAGGTATGCAGATGGCATAAAACTCAGTCACAAGTAGTTAATATAATATCCTAACATATATGCTCATTAATATCGATGCAACAATATAACAATAATATCATGAATAATAATCGACATGAAAGTAAAAGATACATACCCCAACATCCAGCGCTGCTCGAATCCTTGTTGAAATCAACCGGAATACTCTGCTCAGAGCCATGGGCGCCCTTACCTGACCCCGATGTCTGCTGGTGGCACTCGAAGTCCTAGGGGAAGGAGCTGGCACCTGCCCTGCTGCATACAAATTCGGATAGTGGGCCTTCTTGTGCCCCCTATGACTACAACGGAAACATATCGGATCATGTTCCGGGGCGATGATAACAGTACAATCTCTGCTAAAATGGCCAATCCGGCCGCACTTGAAACTTCCAGCATTGCCACCACTTCTACGCCTGCACGCACCCTTGTGCGCCCTACCACACTTCTCGCATCGACTGCGGCTCTGATAGTCCCTTAATCTCAAATCTGACCCCTTGGGCCTCTTGCCCGAACCCGTGGCTACCTGAGTCTCATCCGATTTCCTCTTCGTTTCCGACTCCCTACCCGTCTCTCACTCATGCCTTACCTCGTCGACCCCATCCCTCGTCTGAACGACCGTTGTGTGATCCTGGAGCTTCGCGGCCAACCTAATAGTGACCCTCACGACAATGTCGGACAACTCCTCGTGAATGGCTCGCGAAACCTCCTTAACTATCCAATCACGTAGAGGTCCCTCCTGGAGACAGGGTGCCCCACTCACACCTGTTCCCTGATGGTAAGAGCTAAAAATGGGGACTCCCTCCCTGATGGATCCCTGAACTCCATAAGCATCGGGCTCTAGACGAGCCCCAATTTGTCTCGAAACTATCCCAGCCCTACAGGCCTCAAGATGACTGTCCATAAGCTCCACGATGGCCTCTCTAACCGAGCCGAAAATCACTGAAGTCTGATCAATGATGTTGCGCATAATCTCTGCGGAAATGAAATCCCTCATCTGACCATCAAACTGTCCGGCTCTAGAGCCTGAGCCAAATCCCTCCCCGAACCTGAACTGCCAAGTGATATCTCTCGCAACGTCACCATGCTTAAAACATAACATAATAACTGTCAGAATACTCACTGCTACAGAGGGATCTCACTCATACTCCACCATTCCCTGGTGTCGTCTTGGCCCCTCTTGAATTGAGTACGGATCCTCTGCTTTCAGTAGTACGGGCCCATACTACCTTCCACATCTATCCGTACTTTCCTCAAGAATTACATGAACTCCACCAAGTCACTCTCCTGCTACTGATCTCTGCTACTACCTTCCTAGGCTTGCCCTAGGGAAATATCTGACTCAACGCAACCAGTCCGCAGCTACTGAAGACCTCCTTGTAATGCCAATTAACCATTACCTGAATACCATCACATGCGGCGATGCTCAGATAATCCTTCGAGTAAAAGACTCATCCCTACAACGGTTAGACTCATACGAGACCTGCGCAATAGGGTCAAATACGACACTCTGAGATTATTCAACCCTGACCACATGTGACGTGACGTATTCACGTAATGTCTAACTCCCATCAATCAGAGTCCCACGAAGCACAAAGCAAGAAGCATTCGGATAAAGGAAACATACTCATGCAAAACTATTCTCATAACAAGAAACTGTACTAGCATACAATGCTAAGCTCATACTATCAGGCATAACCTACACAGGCTATCCTACTACTGTCTACTCAATACTAACATGCAATTCTTATCAAGCTGAAACACATAAATCAGGCACATAAGGCATCCTCCTAGATCCTTAGTCCTATACTAGCATGTTGTTCTAGTGAAATTAAAACTAAACTGATCTGAAACTCAAACTGAAACTGATAACATAACTTGTATGGGTAATTTGGGAGTACTTACTTGAGCTCGGCTAATCGCATGCACCACACCCTTTTCTCTTTTCAAAGTTCTTTTCTTTCAAAAAAATTCTTTCTACTTTTCTAAAACACTTTTCTTTTGAAAAACATTTTAACACTTCCTTAGTTTGCCCTGGGGAGCACTGATTTTGTTCGTAAAGAAGAAGGACGGGTCGCACCGCATGTGCATAAATTACCGGGAGTTAAGTAAGGTAACGATGAAGAACCGTTACCCACTTCCGAGGATATATGATTTGTTTGATAAGCCGCAGGGGGGCGTCTTGGTTTTCCAAGATCGATTTACGCTCCGGGTACCATCAGATGCGAGTCATAGATGAGGACGTGCAGAAGACTGCTTTCAGGACCCAGTATGGTCACTATGAGTTCATGGTAATGCCATTTGAGCTCACCAATGCTCCAGCCGCGTTCATGGATCTCATGAATCGCGTGTGTAGGACATTGTTGGATCGATCGGTGATAGTATTTATTAATGACATATTGGTTTATTACATGACTCAGGAGCAGCACGAGGAGCACCTGAGAGAGGTGCTAGAGATTTTGTGGAGGGAGAGACTTTTTGTAAAGTTCTCCAAGTGCAAGTTCTGGTTGCGCAAGGTGCAGTTCCTTCGACACCTCCTCAACTGGAAGGGTATTTTGGTAGATCCGGCCAAGATAGAGGCCGTGATGTAGTGGGAGGTCCCGAGATCTCCATCTGAGATTCGGAGCTTCCTAGGTTTGGCAGGGTACTACAGGAGGTTCATTCAGGATTTTTCCAAGATAGTAGGACCGCTCACCCAACTAACTAAGAAGTCGGTGGTGTTTTGTTGGGGGCCTGAACAGTAGGCAACATTTGAGACCCTCAGGCAGAGATTGTGCGAGGCACCGATCCTTACCCTGCCAGAGGGAGTAGAGGATTTTATAGTCTACTGTCATGCTTCGATCACATGTATGGGAGCAGTGTTGATGCAGCGAGGCTGTGTGATAGCTTACACCTCGAGATAGTTGAAACCTCACGAGGCTAACTATCCTACACATGATTTAGAGCTGGCGGCAGTGGTGTTTGCCCTCAAGATTTGGAGACACTACCTCTATGGGGTCCGTTGTACCATTTACACAGATCACAAGAGCTTGAGGTACCTCATGGATCAGCCGAATATGAACATGAGGCAGAGGCGATGGTTAGATGTGTTGAAGGATTATGATTGTGATATCCTTTATCACCCAGGAAAGGCCAACGTAGTGGCCAACGCCCTGATCCACAAGGCGGCAGCAACCCCGATCAGGGACATATGCTTGAGGATGACGGTAATGACTCCATTACTAGAGCAGATCAGAGAGGCTCAGGTCGAGGGCCTCAAGGAGTAGCATCTTTTGACTACGATAGTCGAGGATTGTTGACCCTTCATAGGAGAGTATGTGTACTGTACTGGAGCGGGGTACGGCAAGTGTTCCTAATGACACGAGTCAGCAGTTGTACCCTTGGAAGATATTCAGGTTGATAGCTGCCTGAATTATATTCAAAGACCGGTTGCGATCTTGGATCGAAAAACGAAGACCTTGAGGAACCAGGTGGTTCAGCTGGTAAAGGTGCAGTGGCATCACCAGAAGGGGTCCGAGTGGACGTGGGAGGTAGAGGAGGCGATGAGGGAGCACTATCCAGAGTTGTTTCTAGATGCAGCAGCAACAAACTTCGAGGACAAAGTCTGAGACAAGTGGAGGAGAGTTGTAACTCCCCGATTCTAGTATGTTATTTAAATGATTATTTTTTTTTTCGAGTTTCATTAGGGACTCGACGAGTCAGTAGCCCAACTCGTCGAGTAGAGACGGGATTTCGACCACGTGTAAGTGGGCGACTCAACGAGTCCACATTCGGGACTCGGCGAATCCACCAGTCGGGATGAAACCCTAAATCCCCGGGTTTGTACCCTATTTAAACAACTCTTTGGGCATTCAGTAGCCTCCCTCACCCACATAAAATCCTCATACGAAAACCCTACCCACCCTTATCATTTTGGTGTGATTTTCTCTCCTTGTGAAGTTGTGGTTGACTTGTGGAAAAGAAAAAGAGAAGAGAAGAGGAGGAATCAAGGGAGAAGCAAGTAGATCCGAGTTTTTGGTGGTATCACAGTCTTTTTTGAGGTATCAAGCTCAAACCTTTGTCATTCCTCAATTAGATTTCTTGTTTGGCTTGTTTTTATCATCTTTTGGCTTGGTAATAGTATTGAAGGCATGTGTTGTCGAATATCCTTCAGATCAATCTATTTTTGATCTCTAGATGCTCAGATCTTCTGCCTTTATGGAACCCTTTTTGCATGAACACCCTAGATCTACTCTTTTAGTGCATTTTGAGTCTTTAAACCCGCATTGATTCCTATATACATGTAAAGTTGTAAACTTTACGTGTTAATCAAACTTTAGGAACCTAGATCCATAAGTTGTATGCAATGGATTTGAGCAGAATCAACGGAGTAGTGTTTGCTTGCAACCGACTTGGCTAGTTGTTCTTCAGACTCGGCGAGTCGAGTCGCGAGTCCCCCGATTTCTTCCCCTTTCATGTATTATGTCGAGTGGAATCAGTGAGTTGTAGGTGGACTCAGTGAGTCGATGATCGGACTCATTCATGGAGGGACTCGACGAGTCATTGCCCTAACTCGGGGAGTCCAAGGCAATCTTCATACCTCAAGAACAGATTCGACGAGTTGTTCATACAACTCGGCGAGTCAAGCCAGAGTGTTCATATGATGAAGGAGAGCTCGACGAGTTGTTCTTACAACTCGGCGAGTCGGATGCAGATTTACTGAGTGTTAGTATCGAAGAGGAACTCGTCGAGTCTATGCCAAACTCAACGAGTAGTAGCGAGCATAAGTGAGAAGTGAGAGTAGGGACTCGACGAGTTGGCGGCACAACTCGACGAGTCAGGTCAGCTGCATGTTGACTTTCACCGAGAGGTTGACTTTGACCAGAGGTAAAATAGTCATTTTACCCTCTGTATAGTTATCAGTAATTGATTGAGTGTACTTATGGAAATTGTAGCCGGGGAGATACCAGAGTACCAGCAGACAGTTTCCCGAGCAGTTCATTCATCAGCCAGATTAAGAGGTGAGTTTCCCTCCAGCAGGAACGGGTCTACGGCCACAATGTCGGCCCATTTAGTTAGCAACAGTTTCCAGACTTCGGTCCGATGTAGTAGTTAGTATGTCTGATGCTTTCGTGCCTCAGACAGGATTTATATATTATGTGCCCCCGGGCTATAGCCCGATGCAGTATGTAGTATATGTGTTTATGCTAGTTGATATATTTATGTTATGTTGTGTTCAGTTAGTTCTGGACTTCAGTCTGATGCAGTATCCGGACATCGGTTCGATACAGGGCGCAAGGCCCCAGACAGTTCCGGACTTCGGTCCGATGCAGTTAGTTCCGGACTTTGGACCGATGCAGTTTCCGGGCTTCGGTCCAATGAAGAGGGAAAGGCCCTGGTTAGTTCCGGACTTCGGTCCGATACAGATTCTGAACATCGGTCTGATGCAGTTTCCGGACTTCGGTCTGATGTACTGGGCAAGGCCCAGTAGTTGTTTATATGTTTGTATGGTATGTGGTAGTTTGGGGAGCTCACTAAGCTTCGTGCTTATGGTTTTCAATTTTGATTTCAGGTACTTCCGCAAACAAAGGGAAGAGCTCCGGATGATGGCATCGCACACACCACAACTTCAGTTTTTATTCCTGGGAGATTGATTAGTTTTACCTTAGATGTGATTTGATACAGTTTGATATAGTTTTTATCATGATACTTGTTTTTGGTTTGAGATATTGACGTATGGTTTTTTTTTTATGAAATCACATTCAGTATATGATTTTTAGTAGTGTTAAAACGAAAAATTTTTGGGTCGTATTTAGGGATGTTACACACATTGCTCCGACTTATTAGGCCTCACGGTAGGCATTTCACGGTAGGCATGTGAATAAACAAGGGGAATTTGTTGATCTCTTAGTTGAAGACCAATATGTAAGTCTTTATTTCTTAAAAATGAAGTAGATTATTGGTTTTTTTGTGTTAGTATTAAAATATATTGAGAATCTTCGTGAAATACATAATGCTTTAGTTGTTAAGGTTGCTTTACATACATAGCACATAACCGACTCCGGTGGTGATCCAGATTTCAATGATTGGATTGCAACATTTGAGAAGGTGTTAGGTGCTCGAAGGGGGCATGTAGGATCCATTGGAACTAAACCTCCTTCCCCAGCAGCTACAAGTGTTCCATCCCAATGGCGGTCACAGTCATAAGCGCCACAACCAACACATGTATTTATTCAATTCTTAAAAAAATTTGGCAGTTTTCCTATATTGTTAAGAACTTGATGGATTTATGGTAATTTTTGGTAAGTTGGTAGTTTTCATAGTTCGTTAAATTGTTAAAGACTTATTTGATTTTTTGGTTTGAAAGGTTGTTAAATTGTTATCGACTTAATTCATTTGATTGTTTGATAGTTTATTAAATTGTTAATTATTTAATGTGCGTGTCACTTAATTGCAGGATGTGGATGTGAATGTTTTTTTTCGAAACTCGGCGTTTGTAACGGTAATTGGGAATATTATCCGCTGGTCTAAGAACCAAACCAACAGTGGGGAAAACAATAATGGGGAAGACGATGACGCTTATTATTTCTTGTTTTAAGTTATGATTTTGTTAAAAAAACAACATTTGAAGTTTTATTTAATTTGGTATATATGTACTATTTTATGTTATTTGATGTTTTATTTAACGTGGTGTGCATTGATTTCTGTATTTTTATAAAATCTGTATGTTATGATATATATATAAACTAGTATAATATATAAAGTGTTTAAAAAAACATTAGGAGCAACAACCTTGGCGACCACATACGCCAATTGCGACAACATCTACCTCCAGGAAGCCTTGCTGGAAAAAACTCCAATTGGTGGCCGGAATACTAATAGAGGTGATGCTAATAGCGACGACGAAGAGGTGAAGCTAATAGCGACGACGAAGCCTTTTTGTGATGACAACTATTAGAGATGAGAGTAATTGCGACGACAACGAGGTAATAACGGCGACGTTTTCTGTCGTCGCTAAAGGTAAGGTCTTTTGTTCCGGACTACTTCTCCACTATCGTCATAAAGACGTCTTTAGGATTGGCCTGGTAGACGGAAGCGATTTCCATCTTATCTTTCTTGGATGACGTCCCATACTTCTTGGGCCTGCATGCGGATCTTAGTATTTATGGACCAACTTGCCTAATTCGTCTTAAACAACATTGGATAGTATAAGTAACTAAGTAACTGATTCTTCTTTGTTTGCCATAGTAGCACCAATCTGATAGAAGGTATTGGGTTAAATCTTGATGAATCTTGTATTATGAACACGGGAGAAAAGATAAATACAGGAAAATAAGGGAAAAGATAGATGGTTTTTCAATGCATAATTTCTTATGCAAAAACAGAAAACGTACAAGTATTTATAAAAAATAAAAGGACTCCTAGACTTGGTACACAAGCTATAAGCAAACATCTCCTAATTATATTCAAATTCCTATTTCCTTATTATTCTGGATTATGGCTACACATGCTACCTTGATGCAATAAGCATCTTACATATGGTTTAATATTAATAACAAATTTCTAAATGAGAAATGTTCATTTATATGAAGTTCCAAACATTAAATTAAATATGTTGCCCCTTAGTTTCATCATTGTTTAGAGGTTATGAACGAGGATGTACTTCAGTAATAAGTGACGTGTCAGTTCCCCAAACAGTCGACTTACTTACACTGTTATCTGGTTCTAGCATTTTTGAAGTCATGCGTCTAACTCTACCGTGAGACACAAATGGAGGACTTTCAGGCAAAGGTAACACAACCGAGTAGCTGTTGAGCATGATGACTACAGAAGCCATTGAAGGCCTTAATTCAGCATCTTCTTGAACACACAATAAGGCAATATTGATGCAGCGTAAAACTTCGTTTTTGGAGCAACTCTCAACCACATTTGGATCGACTATCCATAGTGGTTCTCCGTGCTTCCATTTATCCCATGTCTGGAAAAGAATATATCAAGGCAGGTTACCAAAATAGTTAACATGAATATTAGCTATTTGTTGCTATTTATTATTGATTGTACTCACATGACATAGAATGTCCATATAACCAGATTCAAAACGTGCAGCGTTTTTCTGTCCACTAATAATCTCAAGAACCAATACACCAAAACTGAACACATCTGATCTCACAGAGAAGTTACCATGCATTGCGTATTCTGGTGACATGTATCCACTTACGAAAGAGAAACAAAAAGTCAAAAGCATAAGTATGGTGTCATGTTATGGATTACTATCTGTTTTAAAATGGAAGTTAGACAACTTACATAGTTCCAACAATTCTATCTGTCTTTCCTTGTGTTTGATTTCCGCAGAAAATTCTTGCCATGCCAAAATCTGAAATTTTTGGATTCATTTCTTCGTCTAACAATACATTGCTAGCTTTGAGATCACGATGGACAATTCTTAATCTAGAATCTTCATGTAGGTACAACATCCCTTTAGCAATTCCTCCAATTATTCTATAACGTATTGACCAATCCAATTGTGCTTGTTTTGTGGAATCTGAATTATTATTATTATTATAAATGTGAGCTTTAAAACAAATAAATTGGTATATGACCATATTCAAGTATACAATTCAACCAAAAATATAATTTAGGTTTTGGAAGCTTCGTTGTGACAAACGGGAAATACTAGTCACGTAGTGGACACGTCCGTTCCAAGGTCAAGTAAATATCTTATCAACTCGTTTAGTTGGTTGGTCCAAAACATTATAATAGAATAGTTTCAGGACCACATTCTCAAAAATAAGAAAGACCGGATAATAGCTTTTGAAAAAGAAATATATAGGGTCTTAAAACAAAGGTGCATCTGTCCAATATGCAAGTGGCATCTTATGCTAAATGGAATTTTGTAAAGTCAGTTCATGATAGCTAGTTAATTAAATGTCAAAAATACCTTCAAGACATATATATGTACGTGATCTTTTGGTCTAACAAGAATATAAGTGAACATTTTTACCATGGGTTGAAGACTAAATACTAACTGTTTGTGTTTTTTTTTCGGGAAAATGACTTAAAACCCCAACGAAGTTTCTAAACCATTCAAAAAAACAAATCTTGTTTTGTCTGTTCAAAAAAACTCAATCATATTTTGTATGTTCAAAAAAACCCAACGAACTTAATATTTTGTCTAAAAAGTCCAACAAAGTTCGAAACCGTTCAAAAAATCCTAATTTTGTTTAAGTTCGTTAGGTTTTTTTTTAACAGTCAAAACATGATTCATTTTAAACGTTTTGAAAACTTCGTTGGTCTAACAAGTTATTTTTCCGATACGGTAATAAGTCACGTCATCTGTTTCTCTTATTTGATTTTTAGGAAAATGTAACTTAGTTGAAATTTTTAGACAAAATGTTAAGTTTGTTGGGTTTTTTTGAACAGACAAAAACATAATTAGGGTTTTTAAACGGTTTGAAAACTTCTTTGAGCTCATAAGTCATTTTCCTTTTTTTTTCGGTCTTGTTTCACTTCCCAAAAAATGCCTTTGATTAAATTTAAACTTTCATGTAGATGAAAGAGCTAAATATTCATGCAACAAGAAGAACATAAACTCTTTAATGAAAGGTGAAGGTTTGTAGGCTAACCAAATAGAAAGTAGTCAAGACTGTGGTTAGGAACATATTCGTATATGAGGATCTTCTCTTCCCCTTCAAGACAAAATCCCAAAAGTCTCACAAGATTTCTATGTTGAAGCTTGGCCAGCAACACAACCTCATTCTTGAACTCCAATGCCCCTTGTCCCGAACCTTTTGATAGTCTCTTCACAGCAATTTCATTACCATTTGGAAGAACTCCCTATCAATACATACCAAGTGAGAACAAGTAATTCAAGAGATAGTTACAACTTGTTCTCTATTAAAGTAAATGATCTACATAACGTACCTTATATACTCCACCAAACCCACCTTCACCTATTTTATTATATTTGGAGAACTTGTTCGTAGCTGCTTCAATTGTACGCAATTCGAATTGTAAAGATTCCTCGGTTATAATTTCACTATCATCTAAAACAACACATTTGCTATTATATTTGTCGCATGAAAATTGAAATTAACCCATAGATGCATTCACGTTGCTGGAAAATACAAATTAAAATACTCACACACGGATGCATCCTCACAGAATTTTCTATAAAAAAACATATGCTAATTTACTCATCCTAGTGTTTTTCCTAGAGAAACGTCTCTCCACATCGGTGTGTTTCCCTAGAGAAATTTCATTCCAAAGCGTGTAATAGAATGTAAGTATATAATTTTTACATACCAGTTAATGTGAGAGCACGTCGTTTCTTCCTCATGAACACAAGGTATATGCACACTATCACACATAGAACACCAATAGGAGCAACAATGCTTGCAACAATATTTGTTGACAATTTCTTTTTCCCTGTATGTGAAAAGTAATACATAAACATAGAAGTTTGTCACTTTCTTCCATTAATTTCAGGAACCATTAAAGGATATGATAAAAATTAAATAGAGAATAATAACAATATATATCAAAAGATGAGAAATCCGCATAACGCGATGATGAATTTAAATAGTTTTTAGCGAGAAAATCTTGAAACCGCACTCAGGCACTATAATTACATGCAAATATAGTTGCTGGCATCGGGTAAAAGGTAGTTGAACAATATTTTGAAAACCATTGATGAACAACAATAAATTTATGTCATCAACTAAAACACATATATTCAAAAAACACTAGTACGTAGCTATATCATATATATTACAAAAAAAAGGATGAACAAGTTTTCTATCAAACCTGTTGACGTTGACTCCCATGAGGTTGCTGAGAATCCAAGGAACTTATAGATCTCGAATCTAACATTGCAACTCGGTGTCAAAACTCTTGCCCCTTGTTTTCCAAGACAATATTCTCCCAAACGATCAATGCTACCTTGAAAGCATCGACCGCAGTCAACAACCGATAAATCTGGTGTACACTGTACATAACCATAAACCTTTTCCTTCATACCGTAGCTTAACTCGCTAAATGCAAACTTCTTTTTTGGATCAGTTGAAGCCTCGGTTGCCAATCCGCTCATGAAAACCCTAGCAGCTTCCCAAAACCGACGTTGCTCTGATAACTGTTTAGAAATATTACTCTTGTTGCACTCAGGTACAAAAATAGCTGAATCCATCATCGAGTGCATTGAATAATTGGCATAGTGTAGCATGCAGTTGTCCTTCCAATAAACTGCATGTTTTGATGATGGGCATGTCTTAAAGATATCATCACGGGCTTTAAGCAAGCAGTTACGACAGTCATTTGGGAGAACATCCTCCCGACAAAGGTAGACACCATATGCGATGTCTGGATGGCTACTTCCAGCAGTACGATATGCGAATTTGCTATCAGTGAGTGTGTTATCTGAAGCAAGTGAATCTAGAACTTGGATGAGATTTATATAATAAGTGGTGTTTGTTAAGCGGGTTGTGTTGTGGCCACAATAGTGTGTATTAAATTCAGCTGCGGTGGCTGTCGATATTACAACAGGTAGCCAAAGTAAATGAAGGGAAAGAACCATATTTTTTTAGGCGCGATGGAAGGTTTTATGTTCCTTTTGGCGTTTTTAATTTTCTTTTTGTTATGCGTAGGACAAGGGGATGAATGGTGTGGTAACCTTCAGTTGGTCAAAGGTGGTCCTAATTTTCTTTAGACAATATGACATAAAAGTTCCTTGTGTTTGCTTGAAAATACACCTGTAAGTTCTTTCAAATAATTTTTAATATGGTCCGTCATTTGGGAAGAAATAGAATCTGGATTTGACATGCAGAATATGAAGAATGAGATAATCCACAAGATCGATGTAACATGTATACCGGGTATATAAATGATGAGAAGTAAAACAATATCAATACAATCATTCATTTGCTCCACTATATAAATAAATTTAACTAATCTACCCACTAGACCATAAAGATCCACCACAAAGAACGAGGCCTATACCAACGACATTTTTGGCAGCTATCCAGAGTACATGTCATCTAAAAAGCCTATACCGACGACTTGTCGTCTGTACAAAGTCGTCGGGATAGCCTCGTCAGTAAAATGGAAAATCTCATCGGGATAAATGTCGTTGGTACAGAGTCACCAATAAAGACGAAATATCATCACCAAAGGGTAGTCGGAACTGATTGTCGACGGAAAAAAAAGGTTTTATTATAAATCAACTCCGACGATCTATCGTCCGTATAAAGCTCGCATTTACCAACGACATGTTGTTTGGATAGGTTTAAGCAATACATACGACATGTCGTCTCGAAAAGTGGGTAGCAGACAACATCCATTTTAGTAAAACAGACGACACGTCGTCTGTAAAAGTAAAACGGTTATTACCATTATAAAGCTATACCGATGACTTGTCGTGTGTAAAGCATTTTTTTTAAAATATTTTCACAGGTTTTGTTGTATATACCAAATCTGTTTTTTAAAACAAATCAAAATAGTATATATATAGCAAACCATTAAAACTCAAATATATATATATATATATATATATATATATATATATATATATATATATATATATATATATATATATATATATATATATATATCAAATAACAATAAAAAAAGCATGTATTCAACAAACATTGTTCAAAAATAACATAAAAAAAAGCAAGTGTTCAAGCAACATTGCTCAAAAATAAAAGAAAAGATCAATCTGAATCTTCATTGTTCTCGATCCCATTGTCGTCCTCGTTCTCATCTTCGTCCTGCTTCTCCTCCTCCTCCAGCTCGTTGGTTGGTGTATTAGAATTGTATTGGAATTGTGGCATTGGTTATGATTGGATGTTAGGATTGACGGACACGAATGTGTTATTATACATCTGTTGTATATGTAGCATTTGTTGTTGTATGTGTTGCATTTGTTAGGTTAATCCAACAACTTGAGAATTATCTGAATATTGGGATGTGGAAGCTTTGGAACGCTTGGTATATTCATTTGAAAATAAATTATTGTTGATTCAAAATTTCCTTCCAACACTGCGAATATATATGTGTATCTCACTGATGGAACAAGTGAGATAATGTTCTTTATTTAACTTTTCGTTCTCTGTAAACCTTTCTTGCATCCACATTTCCACTCATTGAATATTTTCCTAAAATAAAGAAAACAAGAAACATACATTAAATAAAATAAATAACTAAATTTATATACTAAAATAATAATAATATACCTAAAATAACTATAACAATCATAATAATAATAATAATAACAACAACAACAACAATAACAACAATAATAATAATAATAATAATAACAACAACAACATCAACAACAACTTAATTATCAAATAATGTGTTAACTTTGTTTGTTACTTACCCAAGTTACTTCCGTTGGTGAACACCAACCCCGACTTTTTTTAAATCATATTTTCTCCAACCATCGATATGTTACAGGTCTTGTCCTTTTGCTCTCTATAATAAGCCAAAAACAATTAAAATATTTATATAAGTGTTAATAAAAATTTTATATAATACAAATAAATTTAATTACCTCCTCGCAACGTCTGTCTGCATATGATCTACTTCCATGAGCACTCGTATGAGGATGTTTGGCCCTACTTTCTTTACCTTTATCGGACTGCTTCCTATAACCCTCATCCAAAAAAAAAAGATCAACCATCCTATCCCAAGCCTTGTCCTCCATATCATCCGGCGGACACTCTCTTGCATCTTCCACATCATTATATCCGTCAACCCTATCAAAATAATTTTTCACTTGATGTTTGTGCTCTTTATAAGCTCTCTGGTAGTCGCTCTGTACAACCACTCAAATGGCTTCCCACATATATGCACCCTGATACATATCAAGATTAAAAAATATATGTAATAAAAAAAAAATTAATTAGTAAAAAAAGATTTTAAAAAGTATAAAAAACTTCACAAATAAAAAGTATTTTGTACTTCAATCTCAGGATACATAGTTTCATAGTAATGGAATGGAACACAACTCTAAGTCCTATAATGGAGTGGTACATGATTTGCCACAAAATTTGAGATCAACCTAGTCAATATTTTACCATTTTGATTTATGAATTTATCGCCCCCATGTCGATATCAACTTCCACGGTTAAAGGTTTTTGACCGCCACTATTCACTACTAGAAAAACAGCCTTTTACGATGCTCATTGCGCGTCGTAAATGGCTCAGACGACGCGCAAATGCGCGTCAAGGAAGGCCCTGTCATAAAGAGAGACGACGCGCTTTTGCGCGTCGTCTATAAACGACGCGCATTTACGACGCTCATTTACGACACGCAATTACGACGTGCGTTTACGACACGCAATGCGTATCAAGGAAGGCCTTGTCATAAAGGAAGACGACACGCATTCGCGTGTCGTAACCTTACGACGCGCGTGTTTATGACACGCAATGCGTATCAAGGAAGCCCCTGTCATAAAGGAAGACGACACGCATTTTTGCGTGTCATAATTTTAAATGCTTTTAAAATTATATGTTTTTTATAAATTTACTAATTTTCAAATTAAATAACACATTAAAGGTCTCATAATACAAAATAAAATAGCATAAACAATAAAGACAATTCATTGCATTAATATGTCAAATACAGAGAATCATTAATTCCAATAGTAAGTAAATATAACACATTGCTAAGATTGCATAATATTTATTATAGAACACAAAACATGTACAAAGTCGAAACCATTGTTGCCGTCCTCAATGCTTCAAGATTTTTAGGACAAAGTTGTCAGATTTGCTCATATGATTCAGCAGCCTTGTGATAGTTTCCAGGCTCAACATAAATCGAGGCACGGGGATGTCTAAGACTCACATCTTCCGGATCTGCCCTTATTGCTCGGTTAATACCAGGCTTGTTTATGGTTCCCTAGTTCCCTGCATATATTATCACAGGGTCATTTTTGGTAGAAAAATGCATCTAAAATGAATGTGTGTTATGTTGGAAGAAAACTCACAAAGACCAAGTAACAAGTAACTTCCAATTTTTGGGGTTCACAGGGTTCCTTAATGGGCTTGTGCATGGTCAACATACTTATATTCCTTTCAGTGTAAGTTATCTCTATTATCACTAGCAAAATTTTAAGGAAAACCAATACATTTTCAACCATTTAATTTATCTGAAAAAGTTAATTAATATTTTTTTCCCTTTTAGAAAAACAATGTTTCTAATGGTTAACAAACTTTGTTTCATGGTCAAAAATTATATAACAACATTGTACTTTAAAATGTCTATTGAATTATATTTATAGTAGTGTCATCCAAATACAAAACCATTTTCAATACTATATATAATAGCTTTTCAAAGTACAATGTCCAAATATGAAAATTTTTATAAAAACCCAATGCATTAATAAGAAATAAGAAATAAGAAATAACATGTTGTCAAGACTTACGTGCTCCAAGGGAGCAAAGCTCCTCTTGTTTGTCTATTGTTAGGGTGTTTTGTGCCTCCCAATATCTTTGCCAATTGATTTTCCAAAGAAATGATACGTAAAGCATATGAGCCTATATATATAGTCTGTTTCATTTAAAAAAAAATAAAATAAATAAATAAATAAATAAATTACCTACAAAACAAGGCTTCCAGAGTAGTCTACAATTCCTCCAACCACATCCAATCTTCCAGGTGCCCTTGCCACATATATCTCTTCCTGTATAAGTAAACAATGCAACAAGAAGATTGGAATTTTCTTAAAAAAGGAAACAAGAACAACTTTCATCTGATCTAAATAAAATTTAAAATAAGTTGCATGATTGATTTTGCATTAGAAAACATTAAGGAAATCTAGTCATAGTGTGACATGAGAATCTAGACCGGCTCTCGGTCTTTCGTATGTGTAAAAGACATAAATGCCCTCTTAAAAAATAGCCCCAGAAAGCAGTTTCATATCCAATTTTTCCTGAAACAGTTTATGTCAAATGAGTCTGGAATGCAAAAGGAAAGAAAGCTTTTTTTTAGTTTATATATATATATATATATATATATATATATATATATATATATATATATATATATATATATATCACTAACCAAGCATGCAGTCAGATGCTTCCATGACATCAGGGGTATACACATCTTTTGCCATCTTCTTAAAATTGTGAGGAAGCTCCTGTTGATTGTCATGTGCTCCACAAACCTGAGCCATAGAACTTTTTGCACAAATATATTTTTTTACATTGCATAGAAAAGGGTAGATATGGAAAAAGAGAGAAAGAATACCAGGCAAATCCAACCAGGAGGCAAGTACTCCTCCTTTAAGTTCCAACCTAATGACTTCAAATTTTCATGCATTGAAGGTTAAAGTTTAAGTTATTTTATAGCATTTTTTCAGTTAAAAGTATTTCATATTTATTTTTTTAAAATTCTGCAGCAAACCCACTACGAAAAAGGTGGTTATGTTGTTAAAAGGTTATGAAAATTGGTCAATTTGTTAAATGGAATCATCCATTTTGGTCATTTTTTGATAATACCTAAATTATATTTTACTAATTACTTTTGTTTACTGAGTATCTTCTAAGAGAGAAAGCAAAATTATTATATTGTTAATGATGAATGAAAGAAATTAGTGAATTATGAAAAGTTAAACTATCACATAAAAAGATCCTCAACTTACTTGTCCACCAAAGTTAAGTACCATGGCCTTCTCATTGTCTTTGATACCTAATTCATCTCTTACCTGTGTTAGAATAGAACACAAAAAAGAAATAAAAAAAGAAATAAAGAGGAAGCAGTGTTGATGTAAAATGAATTTTTTTTAAATGATATTGGCTACAAACCTCCAAGCACTATGGCATCACACAATCTCCTTGCCCCAGTATTCTAAAACATAAATTTTTAAATTTTAAAAAATAACAAGATTTAGTAATTTCTTTGAATTGACAAACATTAGGTTTGAAGTAAGTTGTAAATTTTCAACCTGATCTGATTTGTAATTCTTTCCATGAGCTGCATCCTGCAAAATCTTGGCTGCAACCTGAATGTATATTAAAAGAATAAAATTAATAGCAATGTACTTTGTATTTTACCGAATTTACCCTTGTTTTTATAAACAAATATGTGGCTTACCTTCAATTTCTCATGTCTGATAATTCTTTCACAGATGAGGAGTAATCTCTCCAATTCAACTTGCATGACGATTTTAAGAAAAAAAATTAAGATTTTGGATTCAAATAATTGTTTTTATAAACAACAATATAACTTACCCTGACTTTCTTCAGAGAATTCCATTCTTCAACTCCATGTTTTTGAGTCTCGGCCTAGAATAAACAATAAATAAATTATTGTAAGAAACTAGTATCATATTTGATAAAAACTAGAAACAGAAAAACAAGAAGGTTGAAAGTGATTAATGTTATGGTAAATAATAATAATAGTATATCACCTCATAAGTAAGAATCACAATCAAAGAATATTAACTCAGCACAGAAGGCATGGACCCATTGACCATCAGTTGACTTCCTAATAGCATCAGTATTGCCACCACATAAGCAACATTCCGCTACACGAGACGCCTTCTCTGAGTAACTGAAAGATGGGACCCCCTGTTTCTAGAAGATGATGAATCTTCACATAACTCACAAAACCATGTACCTGTAGAATCTTTCAGCAAACTGATTCACTGTATTACCAAAACTATTCTCCTTTTGGCTACCCTTCTTCACTTTTTCCTCTTTTTTCCTAGAATCCACACTTTCTTTCCCATTATGCCTATGCTTATCAACAATGAAATATTTATTATTTGCAGCAACAAACTCCTGGTTCTTTTGATGATTCCAATGGCTAACATTGGAACTAGAACCCTTGATCGAAGCTTGAAAAGCTTGACACACTGTCAGAAACTTCCATTGGGATGCAAAACTGGTGCTAACTCTAGCAGCTTTTGCTCTCAACTATGGAGAATTCTGGCTTCCGGCTAAAATCTACTCATCAAACCAACTAGCAAAATCTATGGCTATCCTTAAACAAGTTCCAACAATCATGGAGCATACGGCTCCATTAAAACCTCGATTTGAAGTTCTTAAGAAACTACTCCATTAAATTCTGACAGCTGTCTACTCGAACATTAGAGGCATTATCACTTGTGCTACACATATTGCTCACTTGACTAGCATGGGCCATGAGTAAATAAACTTTAACACCATTTAGAAAAATAACATTTATAATGTACATAAAGTTATAAGGTTATATGGGATTTCATCACCAGAGATGCAATCATGGGAACTATCATCATTGACTTCAAAGATTGATCATATGCATGAGTTTCTCAGGCGACAGTTGGAGAATTGCAATCGTATTGTTGGTACGTAATGCTATATATCCATTAACCTAAAAAAGATTCGATTACTTATACGTATATAGTAAAGGGTATCTTAATTCTTAAATCATATTGTTATTTGGTTGATGCAGGAGAAAAGAAAGAAATTGAATTTAGGAGGTCTTTCAATCAGCTGTTTGAAACAAGCCATATAGATAACATGAAAATCCTCAAAATCTTGATTAGTCCAAGGGATGATATACAACCACTCTTCGATGGCAATACAAAGATGAAGGTATACTATCAACACTTATAATATTTACGATTTTGTTACTTGAGGAGGACATTTACATCTTTTCCACACACAGGTTAGTCTGTAAGTCCTAAGGAGGAGGAACGTGTTGTTGTTGATATTAGGGCTAGACATGTCTCGCGAGGAGCTTTCGATTCTTGAAGAAATTTACAACGAGTCCCGCATTCACGGATCAAGGACGAATGCTCTTTATGAAGTCGTGTGGATTCCCATTGTGGACCCCTCTGTAAACTACACCAAAGAAATGGACAGGAAATTCGAGGAGATGAAGGAGAAAATGCCATGGTATTATGTATCCCACCCTTCGATAATAGACAAGGTTGTTATCAAGTGCATAGGAGACATGTGGCATTTTAGAAAAAGGCATATATTAGTGGTGTTGGACCCACAGGGAAGGGAGTTGAGCCCTAGTATGCAACAGATCAAGAAACTTCTAAGCTATGACAAAGATGGATCATAGGCTTTGTTGTGTAGAGGGTCAAAGATTCTGACTAATGGACATGGAACCACAATGATGCAAACACCATCTGACTTTGATATGTGGAAGAAAGATATTGAAACAAAGGGGTTTGATTTGTCGTTTATGGAGTACCATGATAAGCTTCATGTTGCAGCGAATAATTGTTGTGGATTTGAGTTTCCAGTAGCAGCAAGTAGAGTCGCTGATGGGATGCGGTGCCCTGAGTGTCATCGTGTCATGGAGAAATACATTGCTTTTCTTTGTTGCCATGATCAAGATGGCCTACTTGAACTCGATTGAGAATTATCTACATACAACTATGGAACTACCAATCACAAGGTAATCCTCAGCATCCATAGGAGTTCTGAGAAGAGAATCGCCCTGATTAGGTTTCCTAGCTTTATGCAAACCCTCCAATTTCCACTCCGCTTTCCCGATTCCCAACACAACAGCTCCAGTAGTACTTGGCTTTCGTCGGGCACGGTAGATAGTAGACGAAGACTGATCGACAACCCCATGAGGAATAACATCGCTTAAATCGACCTCAGTCCGCACAAATCGACCCACCATTCCTTTATCAGGAGGCTTAACCTTTACATCGTTCAGCAAAGAGATGAAAAAGGGTAGAGAGAAGTCGTACCAGGTTTTAGGGTAGAGAGAGAAAGGGTAAAGAGAATTATAGAGAGAGAAAGGGTAGAGAAAAAGCGTTTTTTTGTACCGTGAAGTTTCTTAATCTATTTCTTCAAGTCGGCCTCAAACTTCTCCTTTTGATTGGCATTGTCAGTATCATATACCTAAAATACGAAATTCAACACACAAACATGAAACTTCAGCATTCAGATTACATAAAAACAATAACATCAATAATTCGAAGAAAATTAAAAACATTTACGAAGAGGCCTGGGAGAAAGGATTAGGAGAAGTCGTACCAGGTTTTAGTGTAGAAATCAAACTAGTTTTGATTGTTGCAGAGGCCTGGGAGAACCGATCGAGAATTGGAGAGCATTTTGAATTTTCTTGAAAAAGCCCTAGGTGTGAATGAAGGGAGATACAGAGGAGAGATCGAAGAAGCGGGCACTTCAAAAATTTTTGCCCTTTAAAAACGCGCGTTTGATAAAAAAAAATATAAAGCGACATTTTTAGAGGAAGCCCATTTAAAACAAGTGCCCTCCATGTTTGTATTTTTTTTTATTGGACACTAATTTTAAGGCGCGCAAAAATACACGTCCTCTATCCTTCAAATTTTGGAAGGCTGACATTATTTTTAAGGGCACACAAAAATGCGTATCGTTAATCAGCGAGTGTCATTGTTCGCGCGTCATTAAAGGGTATTTTTCTTGTAGTGATTGAACTTTTTTTCACATATTTAAGCATCTTCCATTTCCACACCGACGCGTTGGGTTTGCTTTATTGACACATAGAGTTGAAAATTTAGAAATTTAATACTTTAAAAAATGTATCCAATATATTTAAGAATTTCATGTAACCGACAAGATTGACAATCGTCGGTATCTTGCCTGCGTGCTCGTGTGAAATATACATGTACTACATGTACTTTAAAAATACTAATAAACAATTTTTACCAATCAAAATGTATAGCAACCATAACATACCATCAATCAGAATAATCACTAGAAAAATATACATGTACAACATCATCATTATTGAATTCGTCATCGTTTATGAAAGCGTCATCATTATCTGAAGAGTATGTATCACCACCATCATCGTCATCATTAAAGACATCATCATCGTTTGTAATAGGAGCCACACTTGATTCACCATCGTCATCATTATCTAAAGAGTACATATGATCACCGTCAATAGAGTATGTATCATCATTATCATCGCCTAACTCGACTGCCAAGTATAAATAATTTGATCGAGTGTCATTCACCACATCTATCTCACTAACACCGATACTTGGATGATCCCAAAGATTTTGATGATGAATATCTTCCACAACTCTCCAGTTATTGTTTCGAGTAGGATCTTGGATATAAAACACTTGTTTAGCTTGAGTGGCTTTGATGTATTACTGATCGTTAAACCATGTTTTACCGATATACCATTCATGACTTGTAGCGATAACAACCATATTCTTTTTACTAATTAAAGGTCCATTACCTAATGACACATTGAACCATTTACCATGAAAGAGCACAAATGGGTAACCATGCAAATAGTGTAACTCTATGATGTCCTCCAGTTGACCGTAATGTAAGAATGTAACTATTTTGATTCGTACGTTGGAGATCACGGCTAAGCACAACAAATCAAACACCGTTTAATATTCAGGCAGTCTAAGAAGTTGCTTCCAACAGACCATGTGCCAACGCCTTTAATCCGTTAGTATAGTCCCTAGGCGATTCACTTTAGCGACGATAAATCTATAAGGAAATATAATATTTTATGTTTAAGTAATAACATATATTTGTTTTATATTACAAACTATAATATAAGGCATATACCTTTCTTTTGAACCATGGAGGAAATTCTATTTTCAAATCACTTTTAGGCGATTCTGATTTGAATTCCCTGGATATGAGACAAAACAATTAGAATAGTTGGAAGATAGCATAACACTATTGAAAAAAAGTAGCTAATAGATCACAAAACTTACGATATGTACCCTTTTAGCTTATCCTCATTGCAATTGTTTAGTACAAACCATTGTAATTACTTTTTGTCCCCTTGCAAAAGTTCAGAGAGCTTCTTAGTAGACATTGGTCAACATTGTGATGAGAACACAATATATTGCCTTTTTAGAAGGTCAGGATCCTCATTTCTATCAACACGATTGATTTTTTTTTGCATACCCTCAAGATACATAGAGCAGAATGTCAAATCTTCGTATGCAACATAACCCTCTGCGATTGAGCCTTCTGGCTTGGCTTTGTTTCTAACATAATTTTTATGTTTTTCCATGTATCATTCAAAGGGATACATCCATCTCATGTGTACAGGCCCTCCAAGAATGGCTTCTTCTGGTAAATGTGTAACATCCGGATTCCCAGGTATAATATTTTATTCTTTTATTTTTGGAAGTTGTGAGGAGACTCGGCGAGTTGGTGTTTAAACTCGCCGATTATGGTCGCGGATTCTTATCTGGGTTCACAGCCGGACTCGGCGAGTTCATGAGTGGACTAGGCGAGTCCACACTGTTTAATGAAACCCTAATTTCCTGGGTTTGGGACCTATTTAAAGGCCTTTAAGGCCGTCATTTGCGGCAACCAAACCCCAGAGAGAAACCCTAAGAGATCTAGAGTGTTTGTGAGGAAGGAGAGGCCATTCTTGATCCTTTTGTTGGTGTATTTGCAAGAAGGAGGTGACCAAGGCAAAAGAAGGCTGAAGGGGCTGCGATTTTGGTGACTTCTAAGTTCATATAGATCATATTGAGGTATTTTGCTCGGACCTTCTTCAGTTTTGGTGTTAATTCTTAGTGTTAAGGTTTTCTAACCCTTTTAGAGGTTGGATAAGTGGAGCCTTTGGTCCCTTCTTGAGTCTATGTTTTGGATCTGGACCCAAAGAGGTCCAGAGACCTTAACCCTTGGAGCTTTATGAGTCATTTTGGGAGCCATGAGCTTGGGATGTCATTTTTGGGGCTAAATCACCAAGTTAGACCATTTAGATGTTATATAAGTGTCAAGGTCTGACTTTAGATGTTATATAAGTGTCAAGGCCAGATCTATGAATGTAACGAACATATCTGACCTCAGGAGGCCTATGGAGTTTATGCATGGCATGAACTCGTCGAGTCCGAGGAACAGACTCGGCGAGTAGGATGAAGGTTTCCCGTAAATCACTCAGTGAGTAGACCTGCCGATTTGGGGAATAACTCGGTGAGTCAAGGAGAGTTGGGGGAGACTGGAGTTCAAGGCGGAACTCGCCAAGTTGTTCTTGAGACTCGGCGAGTTGAGTCGGGGTGGCCCCCGCGATTCATGCCAGGTGTGACTCGTCGAGTCAAGGGAAGTACTCGACATGCCAAGAGAGGGACTAAAAGAGTCAGTGGACACGTGTAGACTCGTCGAGTCGCCCAAGTGCACTCGACGAGTCGGGTCAAAGTTTGACCGTTGACTTTTGTTGACTTTTAGGGTTGGTCAACAGTGAGGCCTGTAAGCCAAGAGAGGGGTAAAATGGTCTTTTACCCTTCTGAGGGTGTTAAGAAGGGTTCAGTATAGTTGTATTTATGAGATTATTTACTTTGTGTGATTAGGCGGAGGCTAGATCACATTTCTACCGAGTCAGAGACTTACCGAGACACCTGAGGTGAGTCTTCTCACTATACGTTACCTAGAGTGGTATTATGTGATGACCAGAGGGTCTTATGTGTTATCTATGAGATTATGTGTTATGTGATATATGTATGTTCTATGATGATATAGACTGGACCAGAGGGTCCAACGAGCTATGAACGGACCAGAGGGTCCAATGAGCTACGGGACTGGAGGGTCCCGCTGAGAAGGTGCCGGTGTGATTCGTGTTATGTGTTGTATGCGATATTTTGGGGTATGTGTTGTATGCGATATTTTGGGTAACTCACTAAGCATTTATGCTTACAGTTGTTGTGTTATGTGTTTCAGGTACTAGCGAGGGCCGTGGGAAGGTGCCGATGTGATTCGTACACACACGAGAGAGAGAGAGAGAGAGTTTGATTTTATGATCTTGGGATATGATATGTTTCAAAAACTAATATTGGAAATATTGGAGAATGCTTTTATATGAATTTGGTTGTTGAAAAATGAAAATTTTGTTTTGAAATTTACGTTGTTACAAGTTGGTATCAGAGCCTTGGTTTGAGGGATTCGGATGCATCTCCGGGCGTATCTGAACTCAAACTGAGATTTTAAGGAAAATTTTGATAATGAAGTAAAATTTTTGAAAAGAGTAAAAAGAGTTTTGAAACAAACAGAGCAGAGCCATGTGTACGAACAACCAGCGCCCGAACGGTGAATCCCCAAAAGTACCCTTACATTATGTGTTATAAGATATGTTATGTTACATTATGCATGCTAGAGTAGGCTAGGTATACATATTAGGACTAGAGTGGCCTAATTTGTGATGCCTTAGCCTAGGAGATTTCTGCTGCTGAGATGCTTTGAGAGCGAGTAGATAGCAGTTAGGAGCTCATGAGAGGCTTATCGGAGGGTAGCCAATGCATAATGAGAGTAGAGTACTTGTAATCCAGGATCCAAGGAGAAGGACTTGGAGTGAATGCTGATGCAGTGTGGTAGGTAGTATTGGGCCCGTACTACTGAAGACATTGGATCAGTAGGCATTCCAAGTAAGAATCTTTTGGACAACGGAGGACGAGTAGGGTTGCGTCATCAAGTATGAGTATGCTCGATCGAGTCCCTGATAATTATTGTTGTATTTCAGAGGCATCATGGTTGGGACTCGACACACACCTGAGAGTAGTGGTGTCAGCGACGAGGAGATCCGTCGATTGATTCACGAGGAGGTGGCTGCTGCCATCCGGGCTGAGATTCTTGAGATGTTTGGGGACATCAAGACCACATTGATTGAGACTTTTGATGAGCGGTATGCAGCGCTGACTGAGGCTGCTGCTGCTGCCAGACCTCAGGGAGGTGACTTCTTGTTGTTTCGGGAGTTCAGCAACATGAAGCCACCAGAGTTCGATGGGACACAGGACCCGATTGCCGTGATGAGATGGATCTCTGACATTGAGGGATGCTTCTATACGTGTTCTTGTCCAGAGCACTTGAGGGTACGGTACGCTGTGAACCAGCTCCGCTTGGGAGTGAAGGATTGGTGGAAGTTCGTGACGGCGAACTTCACTTTGGCAGAGATTTCTAAGGTGACCTGGGAGAGATTCACCGCTATGTTCAGAGATGAGTATGTTCCCCCGGTGGAGAGAGAACGGTTGATTCAGGAGTTCTTGACCCTTAAGCAGGGTACTAATTCTGTAGCAGTGATCACCAGGAAGTTTCATGAGAGGGCGATGTTTTGCCCTGAGCATGTGTCTTCTGAGCAGGCTCGTATTAGCCGTTATCTGAGTGTTCTGAGGAGAGATATTCGGGATTTCATGATTAACTCGACATACCGGACATTTTCTAAGCTCCATGCAAATGCCCGAAAGAGGGAGATTGAGTTGGAGACTCAGACCAGGGAGGAGGCCGAGTCACAGAGGCGGATCGGCGACCGGCTCAGTCTCAGCCGGCAGCCAAGCGGGCTAGACCCACTGATTCGAGATCTGTAGGTGCGGAGGGTCGCACTTGTAGGAAGTGTGGCAAGAGTCACGAGGGGTCGTGCAGGGCTGGGGTATGCTACAAGTGCAGGAAGGAGGGGCATATCGCGAGGGATTTCCCCAAGGGATTTTCGGTTTGCTTTCATTGCAAGCAGACTGGCCATCAGAAGACCGAGTGCCCTCAGCTACTTCAGGGGTTAACGCAGGGATCTGCACCTGCTGCTAGGGCTACTGAGGTTCGGCTGGTGAAGGCCGAGGCCCCGAAGGGTCGTGGGAGAGCATTCCAGTTGACTGTGGAGGAGGTCCGGGCGGTGCTCGATGTTGTGGCTGGTATGTATTCTATATTCATCTTTTATTTGAGTTGAGTTATTATGCTTATATGATGATGTGCGTAGGTACTTTTCTTGTGAGTTCTGTGCCTGCTTTGGTATTATTTGACTCGGGTGCGAGTCGGTCGTTTGTTTTCGTAGCATTTAGTCACCACATTAGTATCCGTCGAGAGGCGTTGGATCGACCTTTCCGAGTTTCCATAGCTGATGAGCAATCAATGTATGCTTCAGATGTGACGCGAGGATGTGTCCTTGAGATCTTCGGTGTGGAGTTTCCGATAGATTTGGTTCCGATTGCGATGGGGGGAGTGTGTGTTATAGTGGGTATGGATTGGTTGAGCCGATATGGAGCTGTGATAGACTGCGAGCATCAATTAGTGACGATTTGAGACCCTAGTGGGGGAGTTCTTACGATGTACATTGAGGGTACACGTACGGGGTCAGCATTATGTTCGGCCGCCAGACCGAGACACAGTCTACAACAGGGCTGTAGGGGGTTTGTGGCATATGTGATGGATGCGAGTGTTGATTCAGAGAGACTGAAGTCAGTTGATGAGGTCCCGATAGTGCATGAGTTTCCGGATGTGTTTCTAGAGGAGTTGTCGGGTGTGCCTCCGGAGAGGCAAGTAGAGTTCGGTATCGAATTGGTTCCGGGAGCTGCGCCTATCGTCAAGGCGCCTTATCGCCTTGCGCCTCCAGAGATGCAGGTGTTATCCTCGCAGCTCCAGGAGCTGCTGGGGAAGGGGTTTATTAGGCCGAGCAGTTCGCCATGGGGGGGGGGGGGGGGGCGCCTATCCTTTTTGTTAAGAAGAATGATGGTTCACACCGGATGTGCATTGATTACCGGGAGTTGAACAAGCTAACGGTCAAGAACCGTTACCTATTGCTGAGGATCGACGATTTGTTCGATCACTTGCAGGGAGCATCTTAGTTCTCCAAGATCGATTTGAGGTCTGGGTATCATCAGGTGAGGGTGCGAGATGAGGATGTCCAGAAGACAGCATTCCGGACTCGTTATGGGCATTACGAGTTCATGCTGATGCCTTTCGGACTCACCAACGCACCGACGGTGTTCATGGATCTCATGAACAGGGTGTGCAGATTGATGTTGGATCGCTCGGTGATCGTGTTCATCGACGGCATATTGGTGTATTCGCGATCCAGAGAGCAGCATGAGGAGCATTTGAGGGAGATCCTCGGAGTTCTGAGATCGGAGAGGCTTTATGCCAAGTTCTCCAAATGTGAGTTCTGGCTACGAGAGGTTCAATTTTTGGGGCATCTCGTTAACTAGAATGGGATATTGGTCGATCCGGCCAAGATTGAGGCGGTCATGAGGTAGGAGGTGCCGAGATCACCCAACGAGATCAGGAGCTTTCTGTGTTTGGTCGGCTATTATCGGAGATTTATTAAGGATTTCTCCAAGATCTACGTGCCACTCACCAAGTTGACCCGAAAGGGTGCTGCGTTTTCCTGTGGTCCGGAGCAGCAGACCTCGTTCGAGAAACTTCGCCAGAAATTATGCGAAGCCCCAGTATTAGCCCTTCCGGAAGGGATAAAGGATTATGTGGTATATTGTGATGCATCGATATCCGGATTCGGAGTGGTGCTTATGCATAGGGGGCATGTGATAGCATATGCATCGAGGCAGCTTAAGCCTCATGAGTCGAGGTATCCCACTCATGATGTAGAACTGGGAGCGATAGTGTTCGCCCTCAAGATCTGGCGACATTATATGTATGGGGTTCGGTGTACGATATACATGAACCACAAGAGCTTGAAGTATTTGATGGATCAGCCCAACCTGAATATTCCCCAGAGGAGGTGGTTGGGTGTGGTCAAGGATTATGATTGTGAGATCCTGTACCACCCAGGCAAGTCAAATGTTGTAGCCGATGCACTGAGTCGTAGGGCGGAGGGCGCCCTAATGCGAGATGTTTGTTTGAGATTGACAGTGATGACCCCGGTGTTGGATGCTATTCGTGGGGCCCAGGCTGAGGCTGTGAGACCAGAAAGCTAGAAGAGAGAGCGAGTTGCCGGGCTGGTATCGGAATTCGTTACCGATAGCCGGGGGCTTATGACATTTCTGGGTCGGATGTGGGTACCATCCGCGGGCGGAACGCGTACCATTTTGATGGAAGAGGCTCATCGATCGATGTTCTCGATCCATCCCGGGGCCACTAAGATGTATTTGGACCTGAAAAAGGAGTATTGGTGGCCATATATGAAGAGGGATGTCGCATGGTTTGTAGAGAGATGCTTGACCTGTCGCAGGGTTAAGGCCGAGCACTAGCGTCCACATGGTAAGCTGCAGCCGTTAGAGATTCTCGAGTGGAAATGGAAACATATTACCATGGATTTCATTACCAAATTGCCAAGGACGGCGAGGGGTGTCGATGTAATTTGGGTGATTGTGGACTGGTTGACGAAGAGTGCTCACTTCCTGGCCATCACTGAGAGCTCTTTCGCGGAGAGGTTGCCAGAGATGTACGTGAGAGAGGTGGTATTGCGGCATGGAGTGTCGATCTTGATTGTATCAGATTGAGATGTACGTTTCACTTCCAGATTTTGGAAGAAGTTTCATCAGGAATTTGGTACGAAACTACATTTTAGTACCGTATACCACCCACAGACTGACCGGTAGAGTGAACGGACGATTTAGACGCTCGAGGACATGCTCCAAGTATTTGCCCTTGGCAGAGTTTTCTTACAACAACAACCATCATTCGAACATTGGCATGCCGCCCTTTGAGCTGTTTTATGGGAGGTGGTGTCAGACCCCTATTTGCTGGGGAGAAGTAGGGCAGCGTGTGATGGTTAGTACCGAGATTGTGCTTCAGACGACAGAGCAGATTTAGTAGGTCAGACAGAGGTTGTTGACCGCTTAGAGTCATCAGAACAGTTATGCGGATAGACGTCGGTCCGAGCTCGAGTTTCAGGTTGACGACTTCGTGCTCCTGAAGGTCTCTCCTTGGAAAGGAGTGATTCGGTTCAGGAAGAGGGGCAAGTTGGGGCCCCAATATATTGGTTCTTTCAGAGTGATCGCGATGGTAGGCAGGGTAGCCTATCGTTTGGAGTTACCAGCAGAGTTGGGGCAGATTCATGACACTTTCCACATGTCGCAGCTGCGAAAGTGTATAGCCGACTAGTCGGCAGTGGTTCCATTAGAAGATATTCAGGTGGATGCGAATCTGGATTATGTTGAGAGACCGGTGGCGATTAGGGATCAGAAGATCAAGGTTTTGAGGAACAAGGAGGTGCCTCTGGTGTAGGTCCAGTGGCACAATCAGAAAGGGTCAGAGTTGACCTGGGAGCCGGAGCGTGAGATGCGGGAGCAGCATCCAGAGTTGTTTGCAGAGTGAGACTTCGAGGGCGAAGTCTAATTCTAGTTGGTGAGAATTGTCACATCCGGATTCCCATTTATAATATTTTATCCTTTTATTTTTTGGAAGTTGTGAGGAGACTCGGCGAGTTGGTGTTTAAACTCGCTGAGTATGGTCGTGGATTCGTATCCGGGCTCACATCCGGACTCAACGAGTTCAGGAGTGGACTCGGCGAGTCCACGCTGTTTAATGAAACCCTAATTTCCTGGGTTTGGGACCTATTTATAGACCCTTAAGGCCGTCATTTGCGGCTACCAAACCCCAAAGAGAAACCCTAAGAGATCTAGAGCGTTTGTGAGGAAGGAGAGGCCATTCTTGATCCTTTTGTTGGTCTATTTGCAAGAAGGAGGTGACCAAGGCAAAAGGAGGCTGAAGCGGGTGTGATTTTGGTGACTTCTAAGTTCATAGAGATCATATTGAGGTATTTTGCTCGGCCCTTCTTTAGTTTTGGTGTTAATTCTTAGTGTTAGGGTTTTCTAACCCTTTTAGAGGTTGGATAAGTGGAGCATTTGGTCCCTTCTCGAGTCTATGTTTTGGATCTAGACCCAAAGAGGTCCAAAGACCATAACCCTTGGATCTTTATGAGTCATTTTGGGAGCAATGACCTTGGGATGTCATTTTTGGGGCTAAATCACCAAGTTAGACCATTTAGATGTTATATAACTGTCAAGGTCTGAACTTTACGTGATTATCATGCTTGGGAAGGCCAGATCTATGAATGTAAGGAACAGATCTGACCTCAGGAGGCCTATGGATTTTGTGCATGGCATGAACTCGCTGTGTCCGAAGAACAGACTCGGCGAGTAGGATGAGGGTTTCCCCTAAATCACTAAGTGAGTAGACTTGCCGAGTTGGGGAATAACTCGGTGAGTCAGGGAGAGTTGGGGGGACTGGAGTTCAAGGCAGAACTTGCCGAGTTGTTCTTGACACGCGGCGAGTTGAGTCGGGGTGGCCCTCGCGATTCATGCAAGGTATGACTCGTCGAGTCAGGGGAAGTACTCGATGTGCCAAGAGAGGGACTAAGAGAGTCAGTGGACACGTGTAGACTCGTCGAGTCGCCCAAGTGCACTCGACGAGTCGGGTCAAAGTTTGACCGTTGACTTTTGTTGACTTTTAGGGTTGGTCAAAAGTGAGGCCTTTAAGCCAAGAGAAGGGTAAAATGGTCTTTTACCCTTCTGAGGGTGTTAAGAAGGGTTCAGTATAGTTGTATTTATGAGAGTATTTACTTTGTGTGATTAGGCAGAGGCTAGATCACATTTCTACCGAGTCAGAGACTTACCGAGACACCTGAGGTGAGTCTTCTCACTATACGTTACCTAGAGTGGTATTATGTGATGACCAGAGGGACTTATGTGTTATGTGTGAGATTATGTGCTATGTGATATATGTATGTTGTATGATGATATAGACCGGACCGGAGGGTCCAACGAGCTATGACCGGACCAGAGGGTCCAACGAGCTACGGGACTGGAGGGTCCCGCTGAGACACATCGACCAAAGGGTCGTATATTAGCCTCGGGTGGCGTATGTGTTGTATGCGGTATTTTAGGGAACTCACTAAGAATTTATGCTTACAGTTGTTGTGTTATGTGTTTCAGGTACTAGCGAGGCCCGTGGGAAGGCGTCGGCGTGATTCGTACACACGAGAGAGAGAGAGAGAGAGAGAGAGATTTTCATTTTATGATACTGGGATATGCTATATTTCAGAAACTAATATTGGAAATATTGGAGAATATTTTTATACGAATTTGGTTGTTGAAAAATGAAAATTTAGTTTTGAATTTACGTTGTTACAGAATGAGGAATTAGATGAATCATAATGTTGAAAAATGTTGGATGATATATCAACTCAAGATTGCATAAAATGTTCACCACTTCTGATCTGGCATTTCTCATGTCATTAAAATATAATGATAGTGCACAAATTTTTTTTGAAGAATGTACACAAGTCAATGATTGTTGTTGAAACATTTTCCGGGAGAAATGGTTGAACCCCTGTGGGCGGCAATCGTTGGATGAAGATGTGATGATTGTGAGACTTTAGCCCAGAAAATTTGATACAATATCATTCACATTCTTATTAAAGTTTAATCATAAACCATTAGGTAGCCTCACTCCTTTAATGAATTGACAGAAACGTTGTTGATCAGTTGGTTTAAAAGAGTAATCATCATGTGGTAGTATTATTTTCTTCTTGTTGTTTTCCTTCCGCTTGTTGACTTTCTTCCTCTTGTTGACTTTCTCATTTGGCCATTGATTTAGCCGAATGCCCAAAATTTTCAAGTCTTCTCTTGCTTCTTTTTTGTCTTTGGTTTTTTCATTCATTAGCGCAATATTTACAACACTCTCATCCATATTTTTCTCCACATCCATAAAATCTATATTGTGTTTTGGCTCGAGGGAAGACCAATACTCAAGCTCAAAAAAGATACTATGTTTCATCCAATTCAACTCAAGATTGAATAAAACCTTCACCACTTCTATTCTGATATTTCTCATGTTGTTAACATCTAATGATTGTGCACAAATGTTTTTAAAGAATGTACACAAGTCAATGATTGTTGGTGAAAGATTTTCTGGGAGAAATTCTTGAACCCCTATAGGCAGCAATCGTTGGATGAGGATGTGATGATCGTGAAACTTTAGACCACCAAATTTGATGAACTATCATTCACCTTCTTATTAAATTTCGATCATAAACCTTCAGGTGGCCTCACTCCTTTAATGAATTGACATAAACATTGTTGATCAATTGGTTTAAAAAATAATCACCATGTAGTAGTATTACTTTCTTCTTGTTGTCATCGTTCTTCTTGTTGATTTTCTTGTTCTTGTTGACTTTCTCTTTTGGCCATTAATCTGGCCAAGTGTCCATGTTTTTCAAGTCTTCTCTTGCTTCTTTTTTGTTTTTGGTTTTTTCATTCATTAGTTTAGTATTTACAACACACTTATCCATATTTTTCTCCACATGCATAAACTCTATATTGTGTATTTTAGCTTGAGGGAAGACAAACACTCAAGCTCAAAAAAGATACTACGTTTCATCCAATCCAACTATCTTTTTCTTGTTTCATCATCGCTCTTTCTTGTTGTACCCCCATGCCTAGGATGTTTCCCTGGAATATGATCAGAGACAAGCCAGTTGCTTTAATATAGTTGCATTACATATTTGGATTGGATGTGTGATGGGTTTTAATATACTCCTATGGTGCACATACAACCATAAATACCTCGGATCTATGTTTTCACTGATTATACATTCAAATGGATTCCAAGGCATTAAACCGACAACTAGCATGAAATTTGACATAAAAAAATAAGATACTAGTTAAGATATCATACCTCTTTGTTGTAGCTTGATTCCATGGAGCATAAGAGACTAGTGCCCCAAGTGTGACACGTCAAATGGTTCAGACAACACCACAAACAACTTGGAATAACTTGAGAGAAAAGTTTGTATGCTCAACATTGGCTGGCCCTCTCATATGAATCCTTAGGGCCGATTCCTTGAGTTGTGAGGTCTTTATATATTATGGCTATTAGGGTTACACCATGTAACTTATGACTTTCTATATTCTTCATGCTCCGTGGGTTAAAACCTCGATGGAGTATCCTGATGGGTTTTAGCCAAAAGAACATCCTATGTGCTCATGCAAACCTTAATGCTTGGATCTAGGTTTCTCTATTGTAGATGTAATTCATCCAAGACTTTAAACCCTAGATCTAGCATACTATTAATCATATTAACATAAGAATGGAGTTTAGATCTTACCTTGATTGTTATGTAGAAATAACAATCTCAAAGCCTCCTTGTAATGACTTTAGAAAGCTTAGAGTCACAAGTGTCACTCCTCTAATGGTTCACAAACACCAAGAGCAAGAGGATGAAGAGGAGAAGAGAAGGAGGCTGCCTAAAACGTGTGGAAACCCTAGAGAACAAGTTCACCACGTTTTTGGGGCATAAGGGTTCTTTAAATAGTGAGGCTATTAGGGTTATCTAATAAGGAAACCCTAATTTGGATGCTTAGGCCCTAAGCAACCCATGGACTCCTTCCTTAACAAGCCTTGGACGATTTCTAATGGGTTTCCCCATAGAATTCGTCCAACCTTATATTATAAGGTAATCCATAGCCCAATTGCAATTATCTTATAATTACAAATCCAGTCTCTTAAGTTTAATTAATCTCTTTTAGCCACAAACTTAATTCTTATTAATTCTTGACTAATATTAATTAAACAATGTGATTTCTCCTTTAATATATATTATTCTCATAATATATTGATAAATCATATTTAATCCTTTCTCTCCGTAATTCATCCTATCAAGTTGCTTTGGTGAAGGTAACCCAAAAGGACCATGCACCATCGGGTCAAGTACATACCAAAATAGTTATGGACTTAGACACTAATCCAACAGTCTCCCACTTGGATAAGTCTAATAACTATTCCGCGTATGACTTCAGATCCTGATCTGCAATTGTAGCTTTCTAAAGCCACTGTCAACTCTGATCTTATCAGATACGTGTGTCCTTTAGATAAGGGATCATATATTCCTCCATTCTAGATATCGTATAGACTTAGACATGGATCTAAATCATTCTCTCTGTCTATGTGTTGTTTCCCAAATTCAGATTTATGACGACTGACAACAGACTACAATTGAACACATCAATTTAGTCCCGGCTTGGCCAAGCGCTTAGGTGCCATCACTAAATCATCGAGGGGACCACAAATATCGCTTTTATCCTACCTTGGATAAAAGGAATGGATAAACTCTGACTCAATGCTCGCTTGCACTCACTCACCAAATCACACACAACAATATGTTTTATAACACCAAGTTACTGGTGCGTTTACATATTATCAATGTGCAACCGACTCGCAAGATACAACTCACACATCTCGGTTTCAAGAATATAATATGTTATCGTCTCACCAATCACTCGTGATAAAATCCATGAAGTGATCGAAGTGAGCGTGGGTTTAATCCAATGCTCAAATCATATTCATAAGCACTCATGAACGTTGTAGCAAACATTTCCTTATGTTTAATGCTCTTTAGACAATCCACACACCAATTCACGTCAGTCTTCATTCATACCTACTTCCAACACATGAACGATTGTGGCCCGTTCAAATAATTTGACTGTTCTTAACCAATTAAATTATTCAGGAAGTCAAAACATGCAAAGTGAAACACAAGAATAATACTAATCCCATATGGCCTCAACCTTTGAGTATAAATAAAACACCTTTTATTTATCACCATATCGATTACTCATTATTTGTCGTTTCTGGTAATCAACTTCTTACTTGAATTACTTACCACACATGTCCCATGCTCTTAGCATGCACATAATGTTTACATATGGTTCTTGATTTGTGAAATAGATCAAATGAACAAATTTCCAGTCATACTCATTTCACAACTCCTAATCCTTTCCACAAGTGAAAGAATATCAAATTCTTGCCACTTATAGAATATGCTAGATTCTAACATTTTATGCAATGATCCTTTCGTAATGTCATAGCACAAAAGTCACAATGACTATTGCCAACGAAATTACAAAGTCCTCTATCGGAGATTGTTACAAGATAATTCCATAGATGTGATGTCTTTCACTCAAAGTACATTCCTTTGAACATCCTTTTCCATAAAAGTTTCTAATCTAGACATTGATTCTCAATATCCAACTCCCAACATGGAAACATTTGCATATTTTCCATATGGCAACTCATTCTTAATAGAATCTTATCTATTCATAATAAAGTCGATATGGTCCATCCAATATCATTCTTCCAACTACTCACAAGCGACCAATTCTCGGTGAACCCTGGATTGTCCTTTGATAGTTGTTTAATTATCTTAGTCAAAATGATTCTTGTCCATTTTCCTTCTAAATGCACTAGACATTTCTAAAATTTTTAGAATGGTCAAATATTATAGCATTTTCAATTGATCCTATACCCGAAGTGTATGGGACATGATGCATAATGTCTTACATAAAGATTTGATACTTTATCAATCTTCTGCCATAATATTTTACGTGCTACATTCTCACATTTCGAAATATGAAGAGGAATGGTGTAATCATAATCGAAATTTAAGAACACACTATGTATCCTTGACTAAATTTATTAACATTCCACAACCTAAGCTTTTAGATTTGAAATGAAGCATAATATTCTCTCCCTTAATTATAGCTAAACAACTTTACATCCTTACTACTTTCAAAGTATGACTCTTCTTTTCTATAATTAATATTGCTGACTTGCAATACTTGCCTTAATAATCATATGATCATAACATTTATGCTCCCACTATCATGATGATTATTATAAACATAACACTTATGCTCCACACTAGCTTTGACATGTATTCAGAAACCAGCTTAACTTGTAGAAAAAAATACTTATTGAATTTCTTAAGTTCATGTTTCTAATACCTAATGCTTTGATATTCCTTTATCTAAGCTTATACACCTTTCCTTTAGATAGCTCATATGTGTGTCTAAAAAATTAAGACTAATTGCCAAATCTCACAATTAGAATCATGGAAAGGGATACCGTAACCATAATCGAATTCGAGAATCCAATTATCACAATCACTATCTTCTTAAAATCTCTTTTAGTGAAAGTATTTCCTCACAGTCATTTTCATGAAGGAGGGAATCTTATGACACTTAGATTTTAATAGTGTATGTGCTCCTATTCATGTGAATTTGTCAAAACCAAAGTTTACGACAAATTCAAACTCATATCGACCGAACTTTCTCAATCTTGATTTCTTGCCTTATCGTAACACTGCTGCCCACCATGTCTTCCAAGTAGTCAAGCAGCTCACCCTTTCCTATCAATGTAATTTTCATTGATCAAGGTGCTTTCCTTTTATGCGTTCAAATGAGAACTCATAGAACTCACATGCATAATTAACTCAGTTGGAACGGCACAGAAACAAGATAGTCTCAACACGATAGGTTGTAAACCTCAACTCATATGCTAGTGATGATCAATAAGGTTTATTCTTGATTAGTTATTGAAACTTTTCAAGACCATTAAGACTCCCACAGACTCTTTGACATATAAGATTCTTTTGTCAATGAACATTTCTTGACAAACGAATATTCAAGAGTTAGTGTAGTTTTTTATCAAGACAAAACATTTCATAAAATTGGTCCTAGTTGGTCTTTGTCTTATCCAAGACATCACAAATTTCCAATTTCAAATGTACGAAAATAAGAAAATCCTTTTTCCAAATTCTACACTTGATGAATGTTATAAATCTTCTTGAGACTTGTCACTCAATGTCATAATCTTAACTCTAAGACTTGTTTTTGGAACGAAGTATGATTGACTTCTTGATTTAACCATTTCTTCAATTCTTAATTCCTCTTCTTAGACATACAATTGTACTAAGATTTACTTAGAGGATCAATTGAGATATGGTTCTTAATCATTAATACCTATCATAAAACATAATAAAAGGTACTCTCCTTTCTTCATAGAATAGAGAAACTTTTATCTTTCTGCCTACTTGATTCTTCTTATTCGTTCTAGTATTGATTTAAACTCTTTCAATCAATTCAGAATTACACTTAATCTTATAAGTATAATCATATTTACTAAACTTTGGTAAATCATGACGAACATCTTTGTTACTCTTGTGGTGGACTTGATCAACACACAACTTTGTGTAAACGATCTTCTAGTCCTTCACTTGACACTTTGTCAACGAATTAGTCTAATTTCCAAATATGAAATTTCTCATTCATCGTGCAATCAAGTTGCATGATTCCAAGTTTCTCTCCAACTGAAACTTGGGCGATGAGAAACTCTCCCTATTTGGTAAATTCTTGACCTTTCCACAAATAAAATAATTAAGAATCACATCCATTTGTTGTAGAAATATGCAAGCATCAATTTTTCATAACAATTTTATTGCAAGGAAATAAATAAATAAATGAGTCAAACCAAAATTTATTTTTTATTCATAACAGCAGCGGAAAACATTTGTCCTTACAATGCTAAATCAACTGAAAAACTATGTAATCAAATATTCCTAACAATTTTGTCATAATTTTCTAAGTTGAAAGTCTAATCTTCGAATTCATGCGATCGAGATCCATTTCTTCGTGATTAGACTCATCTTGCTCTTTCATCAAGCTTCCTCTCTTTTCACTAATCCTGCAAAACATTCAAATGCAATCTTATCACATTATGTATTAAGAATCAATGAATTGAAACTTAATGGAATTAGATAGTGGATTTTACCTGAAGCACAACCATACTCTTTGACTCTCCCATCTTCTGGACTCTTCAGGCTCTTAGGGCAGACTTGTATCCAACGCCCTTTCTTTTGGCAGCATATGCAGGTCGGTTCTCCTAGAACGTCCTCAGAAGCATGGTTGCTTGACTTTCCCAACAAATACGCTCCATTGCTTTGCCAAATCGTTTCTGATTCAGCAACAATGAGCATGTAAGTTAGGTCAATGAGGTTTTCGTCATGATCCATCATATAATACTTTCTTTTGAACTCATTATATGATTCGGGAAGTGAGTGCAGAACCCAGTTTACAGCCAACTTATCCGGGAATGACGCACCCAACATTATCAACCTATCGATGTGTGATTTCATTCCTAGAATGTAGGCACACACGGGTTTACCATCTTCATGTTTCATTTCCAATAGGGCTTTAGTGACATTGAACCTTTCAATTCTTCGATCTTGTGGGTTAGGGAGAACAACGGGAGGAGGTGGAGGAAGTGAAGCATGATTTCTTGTTCCTCGATGGAATCGTGGAATATCATCTTCATGTGAAAGGCTTGTTCCACGGGATTTGGGAAGATCATAGTTGTCATACTTTGACATCTACAAAACGGGAGAAAAATTAAATTCAAGTTAGTTGATTGATTGAGTCCTTAATAAATCACCCAAATGAGATATTAAGGCTAGGACCCAACACAATACTCTACAACCTAGAAAAGGGATGTCGTAATCTAGTTGCAGAATATTTGAAGGTAAGTGAATGACGATTCACTAATTTCCACCATGAAAAACAAAAAAAAAAATTTAAGTTTTAAATCTATTGAAAATTCCTAGATCTTTTGAGATTCATTGAACTTTTCAATGGCATGTTTAAATCTCGATATGCCCCTCTAGTTTGTGACTGGGATACTGAGGATCACAAAGCGGGTATGAATAACCATGCAAACTTACATGGTGCCCCCACATGTTACAGTCACCTATTCGATGTGCCGGTTAACCACACACGCTCCACTAACGTCTTCGCAAGGGCACAAAGTGTAATTTATGGAATTGCATAAATTCACTTTTTCCTTAAGTAACTAAGATTGGGAATTTGTAAAACATTTAGTTACTTTTCTACTTAATTATACTTATAATGGAAGGTTTATGTCCTGTCCTACCCGTTCGGCTAACGGCCCTCCACTAGTCAAGAGTGTGGTGGGTAAGAGTGGATACCAATTCAATCGCCATTTTATAGGCAATTTCCTTAAACACCCCTTATAGACCAGCTTCGTGAATGAGGCCTACTAACGGTAAGACTGACTTTTACTCATACATATATATTAGACTTTTAATGTTATATATAGTATAGGGTGTATTTTAGACTTTTAAAATACTAGGTGGTCAAATTTAATAATTATACTTTTAATGTAATTAAATTGTAAACCAAAACTTTTATGGATTTATTAAATCTCTCTTAATTATACACTTTAATTAATTAATAAAACATAAGGGTCTGATTTGAACTTTTCAAAACAATACTAGGGTTTTAGAATTTAACATTTCTAAATTAAACTATTAATCAACTTTTAAATTCCAAAAGTTGAGGGCAAGTTTTGAAACATTTCAAAACATTAGGGTTTAACTTATTTAAATTTCAAAACAAAAGCTTTTAAGTTCAAATTTAAACTATAAAACCTAAAGGGATTAATTTGAAACTTTTCCAAACTTATCAAGAATATTCTAGATCACATAACTCAAATAAGGCAATTAACAATTAATTGGTGGTTATCTAATTAGATCTAGTTCAAATTCTTGCAAAATAATGATCAAATAATTCAAATAATTTAACATTTGTCAAATAAGGTAACGTATATCTAACTAGATGACCAAAAATCTTTTATTTTGACAAAGATAATCATAAGGAATCAATAAAATTCGAATTTTATTAATTTTAAACAATTATGGCAATTATCCTAAGTCAAAATAAGTAAAAATCCTGAAAATCTGTCTGTCTGACAGCTAAACTCGTCGAGTCCCCTTATGGACTCGCCAAGTCCACATTGGAACTCAACGAGTTTGTCAGGTAGATGGCCAAAAACTCGATCTTCCAACATGAATGAAAGTACTAGGCATCAATACAATAGAAACCAACCAATATCTGATACCACTGATGGGTTATGGCCATAAGAACATCCTATGTGCTCATGCAAACCCTAATGCTTGGATCTAGATTTCTCTATTGTACATGCAATTCATCCAAGACATTAAACCCTAGATCTAGCATACTATTAATCATATTAACATAAGAATAGAGTTTAGATCTTACCTTGATTGTTATGTAGAAATAACAATCTCAAACCCTCCTTGTAATGACTTTAGAAAGTTTAGAGTCACAAGTGTCACTCCTCTAATGGTTCACAAATACCAAGAGCAAGAGGATGAAGAGGAGAAGAGAAGGAGGCTGCCCAAAACGTGTGGAAACCCTAGAGAACAAGTTCACCACGTTTTTGGGGCATAAGGGTTCTTTAAATAGTGAGGCTATTAGGGTTATCTAACAAGGAAACCCTAATTTGGATGCTTAGGCCCTAAACAACCCATGGACTCCTTCCTTAATAAGCCTTGGACGATTTCTAATGGGTTTCCCCATAGAATTCGTCCAACCTTATATTATAAGGTAATCCATAGCCCAATTGCAATTATCTTATAATTACAATTCCTGTCCCTTAAGTTTAATTAATCTCTTTTAGCCACAAACTTAATTCTTATTAAATCTTGACTAATATTAATTAAACAATATGGTTTCTCGTTAAATATATATTATTCTCATAATATATTAATAAATCATATTTAATCCTTTCTCTCCATAATTCATCCTATCAAGTTGCATTGGTTAAGGCAACCCAAAAGGACCATGCACCATCGGGTCAAGTACATACTAAAATAGTTATGGACTTAGACACTTATCCAACATATCCATGGGTTACTCCATGGATTTAGCCCAACATGAAGAACTACGGATCATAAGCCCACATATATAAGAATGAATGATTTACACGATCAATCACCATATATTTAATTAGTGTCTTTTGATAACAAAATTAATTCCAAATTAATTCCTGATCAATACTAATTAAAAAATATGATTTCATATTAGTATATTAGAACTTATAATATATTAATAAATCATATATATGCTATTCTCACTGGCTCCACCACCTATATCCATAGCACAAAATACTCATAAGTCTTTAGCCTTATAAGGCACTCCATAACCCACTAGTCAATCCCTGATCAAGGCCAAAGTCCTTGGTCAAGGTCAACAATCCATGTTGACCTCAACTCGCCAAGTACACTAGGCTGCTCACCGAGTTCTTGAAGTACATTCCAACTCGCCGAGTCATCAGGGTGACTTGTCGAGTTCCTTCGAATTCTGATCAAATCATGAAGCCATCCGTCGAGTTTCCTTCCTACAACTCGACGGGTATACGCGCAAGCACATCCTTGGATAAAACTCATACAACCCGACGAGTTGTTGGTCAACTCGTCGAGTTGGATGACCATCTTCAACTAACTCGTCAAGTTCACGGTTTCCTTCATCTGACTCGCCGAGTTGTTCATCCAACTCGTCGAGTTCAATGCACATCTTCAAATGACTCGCCGAGTCGGCTTTGCGACTCGCCGAGTCCCTTCAGCCATTTTAACATGCAGACGTCCTTAAGCCATGGCAAGGCCCCAACTCGCTGATCCAACTTCCTTAGGCCTACTTATCACGTAAAGTTGCAAACTTTACGTGCAAGCATGACTTTACAAGCTCCAAATGCCAACATCAAGCTCTTAATGGGTGTTCATGGACTAAGGGGACCTTAAACTCGACTAAGGCTGGGACTTTATGCTTGAATAATACAAAGAGGGTCCAGATCTTAAGTTACAACTTCAGATCTAGCCCATATATTGCCATACCAACATGATCCCCTTTTCTAAAACCCTAGAACTTATACAAAGGTGAGGTCTAACCGAAATAACTGAACGGAAATGGTTAATTACCTTCCCAAGAGATGTCCACAGAAGAAGAAGTCGGATCTCTTCCCAACTCCTTGCCTAAACCACTTGATTCACCACACTTTTCACCAAAATCTTCTCTCAAGCTTCACTGACGAAGGGCACACACACACGAGTTATAGGAGCAAAGGAGGCTGTAAGGGAACTGAAAAAGGCTTGAGCTTCTTTAAATAGGGGTGCAAACCCCAGGAATTAGGGTTTTACTTTCCAGCTCCTACTCGTTGAGTCCAAAAAAAGAACTCGCCGAGTAGGCCACTCAACTCATGATCCATCCCGCTGCTACTCGACGAGTAGGGCAACCAACTCGTCGGGTAGGGCCAAAATCCAAAACATTTATTTAAATTATTACCTGAGATTCGAGGCATTACAACTCTCCCCCACTTGACCTAGACTTTGTCCTCGAAGTCCGCTGGGATAAACAGTGTCGGATAGTGATCGCGTATTTCCGCCTCTGACTCCCACGTCCACTCAGATCCCCTCTGATGTTCCCGTTGTAACTTTACCAAAGGTTTTTCTTTGTTCCGCATAGTCTTCTTCTTCCTTCCAATATCGCTACTGGCCTCTCCACATAGTTCAAACGCTCGTCGACCTGAATATCATCCAACGACACCACTGCCTCCTAATCCGTAATACACTTTCGCAATTGGGAAACATGGAATGTGTTGTGGATCCTGCTAAGCTCTTCCGGGAGCTCCAACCTATAAGCCACCTTGCCCACCCTGGCAACAATCCTAAACGGCCCAATATAGTGGGGACCCAGCTTTCCCCTCTTCCTGAAACGGATCACACCCTTCCAGGGTGAGACCTTCAGGTGAACCATGTCACCCACCTAAAATTCCAGCTCAGATCGGCCCCGGTCCGCATAACTCTTCTACCGGCTCTAAGTGGTCTGCAGTCGCTGTCTAATCTTTGTATCATCTCGGTAGTTTGCAGAACTACCTCCGTCCGACCCATCACCCTATGCCCAACCTCGCCCCAACAAACTGGGGTCCTACATTTCCGCCCATATAACAGCTCAAAAGGTGGAGCGCCAATGCTGGAATGGTAGCTGTTGTTGTAGGCGAACTCCTCAAGTGGTAGGTGGGAATCCCAACTCCCACCAAAATCAATAACGCATCCCCTCAACATATCCTCGAGGGTCTGGATGGTCCGTTCACTTCGTCTATCTATCTGCGGATGGAGCGCCGTACTGAAATGCAGCCTCGTATCCAGTTCCTCGTGGAACTTCTGCCATAGTCAAGAAGTAAGCCTGACATCCCGATCCGAAACAATGGAGACCGGGACTCCATGGCGAGAGACAATCTTGCAGACGTACAGGTCGGCCAAATTTTCTGCCGACGAACTCTCCCGTATGGCTAGGAAGTGAGCGCTCTTGGTCAATCGATCCACGATGACCCATATAGCATCGAATCCCTTTTCCGTCCTTGGCAACTTCGTGATGAAATCCATCGCTATCCGTTCGCATTTTCACATGGGAATCTCCAGAGGTTGTAGCTTGCCATGCGGCATCTGGTGCTCGGCCTTGACCATCCTACAGGTCAAGCACCTCTCAACGTACCAAGCGATATCTCGCTTCATACCAAGCCACCAATAACTCAAACTCAAATGACGGTACATCTTGGTGGCCCCCGAGTGAATAGAAAAACGAGACTTATGAGCCTCCTCCATCACTGTCTGCCTGACTCCACTGGTCATCGGAACCCAAATCTGATCATATCGGGTCAATAGCCCGCAGCTATCCTGAACAAACCGGGAACTTTCGCACTTAATCTTTTCCAACTTCTGATTCTCCGGTTTCATACCCTCGATCTGAGCATCTCTGACCAAACCCACCAGCGGGGAATCCACCGCTATCCTCATACATCAGGCTGGGGTATACGACCCGGCCGACATGCGGCTTAAAGCATCCGCAACCATGTTCGCTTTACCTGGATGCTAAAGGATCTCGCAATGATAGTCCTTGACCACATCCAGCCACCTGCACTGTCTCATGTTCAGGTTTGGCTAGTCCATGATGTTCCTCAAACTCTTATGGTCCGTGTAGATCGTGCAACGGACCCCGAACAGATAGTGTCTCCAAATCTTGATGGCAAAAATCACTGCTCCCAACTCAAGATCATGCATCGGGTATCTAGTCTCATGCGGCTTCAGTTGCTGCGACGCATAGGCTACCACTCATCCCCTCTGCATGAGGACTGCTCCTAAGCCTATGATGGATGCATCACAAAATACCACATAATCCTCCACTCCCTCGGGGAGTGTCAACACTGGCGCCTCGCATAAACACTGCCGCAGGGTCTCGAACGCCCTTTGTTGTTCTGGGCCCCATCGGACATCCACCCCCTTCCAAATGGTGCTTTTAAGGCACCTAAGGCCTTAGACTTTTACCTAGTCTTGTTCCCAATGAATCAAGGGCCTTAGACACATAAGAATCACATTTCAAAGTGAGTTTACGGCCAGGACATGGTTCATGGGCCGTAAACTCATTAAAGGGGTACCAATAGTGTGTCAATGGTCTTCATATGCTTGGAATAAAAGTCTAGAACCAATACCACTTATGCATGAGGCTTGAAAACAACAAAAACAACATTCCAAGGGAGTTTACAACCGTAAACTCCAAGGGAAATGTGCTTGGGGCCGTAAACTCCTTTAAGGAGTGTTTCTATGCCTTAAACACTTCCAAGAATTTAACCCCCAAGTTGGAATAATTCTAGGAATCATTTGGCACGTCAAAACACACCATACCCCATGGTTGGTAGTTTACGGCCATAAACTCAAGAGTTTACGATCGTAAACTCCATGTGTGATGATATGTGGGGAGTAAACTCATATATAGGGTCCTTTGGAACCCTAAACACAAGTACCTTGTGCCACAATAGCTTAGATGCAATCCTTAGGGCTTAAAACACTTATATAAAGTGTTTATTATGTCTAGGATGTCTTAACATTATCAATTAGTAATTTGAGGCTAATTAAGTGCATATATGTGTGATTGTATGTTCATTAGGATTGTAGTGTGTGTGCAAGTCCTCACTTGACACCTAACAATCCTACACCGTTCAGTTCATACCAATCACCAACTACATGTGAGTTCATACCCCTAATCAATGTTTTAAATGATTTTAAATGTTTCAATGGGGGGAATACAAGTAGAAACAAACATGTTATTAAATTATTGATATGTATTTTATAATTGTGTTTGTCATTTAACAAATTTCACATACTACAAAATGTGATGCATGAAATAGTTTTAAATCTTAAAAATACATTGTTATCAAATGTTTTACCTTTGAAATGTTTATTAAAATGACATCAAGTCATTGTTAATTATTGTTCAAAACCCATAAGATGTCTTACGAAACCATTTTTACATTCTTGAACTAAACTATGCATATACGCTTATATTCTTATATATGTATTGATGTTATAGTTTACACCTTTCATTCAGTTTCCCACACCCTCGAGTAGTAAGAGTGTATAAACCTACATGATCAACCAATTATATTTCAGTAAGTTATCATAGGGCTAATTTGAAGATATCAAACATTACTCCTATTACAAGGAATCACACAAGAGTCAGTTCATTCATGAGTCTATACTAGTATATTACTTGATACATGAGTACATATACATATGCTTACCTGATGCATGAATATGTTTACATATACTTACCTATTATATGAACACACTTACATGAATACCATACAGGAACACTTTTACATAGGTGCATTATACTGTATTCACTTACCTGGATACTTGTACTTAGAACTACGAGGATGATTTATTAGTACTTTCTATGTAAATTATCTTTCCTATCCCGGTTCAATGGGGTATCTCGGTAGGACTTACCATTCCGACCCCACTGATTAGCACCAGTGGTCGATGACCATCTACGGAGGTCTAAGGTTACTACTTATACTAGCTAGATCGATAACCGGGGCTAACCCCTCCACCCACCTGCTGCTGCTACAGAGTACAAGTGGACAATCTTCGATTGTTCATAAGGTTATACCTTTCGCTTATTGCGATGTTGTGTTACTCCTAGTACCCAGCGATGACACTTACATTAATACTTATTCTGGACAATCTTCGGATGTTCATTAGGTTACATATTTCGCTTAATGCGATGTTGTGTTACTCCTAGTACCCAGTGACAACACTCACAATAGTACATTTTCCTGTTTACTTTATTTTGTGATACTTTCACATAAACGATGAGTTAGACTAAGTACTTTAGTACTAAACAATTGAAGGAAAAACTATCATTTTACTTACAAAACATTCGGGTCTTGGTAGAAGACTACATTATCATAACAAAACATTCGGGTCTTGGTAGAACACTACATTATCATAACAAAGCATCCGGGTCTTGATAGAAGACTACATTATCATAACCAAACATTCGGGTCTTGGTAGAAGACTACATCTCAAACTAATAGAAAGCAAGGGATTTTCTAGGGTTTTTCATACATACATCAACAATTTCATTTAACGGTTTACATGGCCTTCATAATAGATTTTCATAAGCAAGACAACGACACTTAATTACTTATGAATTCACCAGCTTTAAAGCTGATACTCGCTTTCAAAATAACTTGTATTCTCAGGTCATCAGTTAGACAGGTGCGATGGCCAGGTTGTTGAGAAGATGGAGCACAGACAAGACTCGCCTTATTTTGATTATTCATTTTATTGTTGTACATTATGAAAGAACACACATGTATTAAAACTCTACTTATAATGCAATGGATGATGTTCTTGCTTGTTTATTATATTACACTGTTGTGATACTGTACATGATGTCCTCCACCCCGGAACGTTTCCGCCGTTCTTGGTTTTGGGGTGTGATAGATTGGTATCAGAGCATTGTTTATAGTGAATTAAGTATATCAACCCATGTAAGCGTATATATGTAAGCATATATATGTAAGCATATATATGTAAGCGTAGTCACGTAAGTGTATCTATGAAAGTGTAATCATGTAAGCGTATCAATGTAAGCGTAATCATGTAAGCGTATATAGGTAAGCATAATCATGTGAGTGTATCTATGTAATATGTAATGTATTAGTATAGACTCATGAATGAACTGACTCTTATGTGATTCCTTGTACCTGGAATGGTAAGTAGTATCTCCTAACTATACCTATAATAGTTACTAATAATGTGCGTGTATAACCTGAAGTATGCCTTTGCTACTCAAAGGTACTGAACTGACTGAAAGGATAACTTTTATGACTACATATGTATACATGATATATAACTAATATTTAGACGAAATTCGGACGGATAATCGATACCCCATAGCCACATCCCAATGAGGAAAAGGAAACAGAGTGAGTTAGCCTTCCTAAGTCCTTTAAACATTACTTATATAACTATACATATATGGGCACGCATTTGATAACATAAAAGCATAAAAGAAGTTTTGTAAAACCTTTGAAAAATATTAATATCTAAGAAAGATTGACTTGATGTCAGTTTATAAAACAATTTGAAAGTATTTGTTTGATAAAACAATTTAAGTGTAAAGAAACCTTCTGTTTGAAACACAATTGTAAAAGAGTTTGAAATGAAACATACAGTGTATAATAAACAGTTTAGTAAAGAGTTTTAAACATAAAAAAATGTTCAAGAAAAATATTTGAAGAAATCTGTTTGGTAAAACAGTCAACGTGTAGTAAATCATTTTTGCATGTTAGTTAGTAATCACATGTGATTGATATAATAACTAGCATGATTCAACTTGTATTCCCCCCATAAAGCATTTAAAAACATTTAGAAACATTTAAAAGGTTCATTTAAGGGGTATGAACTCACCTGCAGTGAACGGATCGGAAGGAAGTGTCGGATAAGTGCTTGGTATCAAGTGAAGACTTTGACACACACAACGATCCTAATTACATATGAAGACATATGTATATAAAAAATTAGCGATTATAACACTAATTAAACATGTATAAACATCCTATTGTGAGGAAAAAACTTTAGTCAAGTGCTAGGAGGCTATCGGGTTGCAACTTAGGAGTGCAAGGCCTCATACGGGAGTTTATGGTCCAATGACCATGTTTTCTGGAGTTTACGGCCCAGGGGAGTTTACTCCTGGCCGTAAACTCTCAATTGGTCACCAAAAGGGGCTTAAAACTCTAAGGGATTAAGTGGTTAAGTGCTCCAAAGCATTAACCAAGGGTTTGGGTGGGTTGAAGGTCCTAAAATGACCTTGTATGGTGTTCACGGCCCTGGGACCACTCCCCCATGAGTTTATGGTCGTAAACTCATGGTAAGGAGTAGCATTTCGTGCAATGAAGTCCTTATCTCAATGGTGTAAGGTTCTACGTTAAAATCCAAGGCTCACTAGGGTGTTAGGGTGCCATTTGCACCCTTAAAAGGGGTTTACGGCCCTAAGACCAATTCCCTTTGTGTTTGCGGCCGTAATTTCGTATGGACCATGGTATTTTTGTGCTTTCAAGTCCTATACATATTAAGGTATGAGTCTAAACTAGTTTCACTAGGAAGGAAAGGACTAGGGCACCCTTGTGGCCCTTAAAGAAGGGTTTACGGTCCAAGGTGTTCTTGGGCCGTAAACTCTTTAATCTTGTTGTTCCCTCGTGATTTCTTGATGCATAGACATATAACAAGCCCTATTATACTCTAAGATAGAAGCACTTATGATTTGGGACGAAAGACTGAAGATCCTTGAGAAAGAATCGGGTTTTTCTCTAGTTGAAAATGGAACAAATGAATAAAAATAGCTAAGGGCCATATATATATACCCCATGGGGTTTTTGGTCAAAAATATCATTTGAGTCGTAAACTCCAAACTCTTGGAGTTTTGAAACTTCTAAGATGCACATAATACTCTAGGGCATCCTCTCTCCTGATATCTCTTGAAGTGTTAATCCTAAAATGCTCAAACTTATTCCAAAAGCTTGAAAATTAGTTGGAGCTGATCTGACTTCTATTGAAGTGCAGGGTTGTACAGAGTAGAAAATTTCGGGTTGTCACAATTAATCTTTTGAATGACCTTTCGGTGGTTTTTTTGTAAAGAGTTCAAAAGCTTTACATGGAAAAAGAAATAGGTCCTAAAGGTTCCCCAATCCTTGCCTTCCACAGCTCGAAAGAGTAAAAATTATGTATATCATCTGGTAAAGAATGACTTTTTTTCATCTATATGAGAGGCAGCCTTGCTTTGTCCGCTTGACCTCTCGATCGATGGTCACTACGGTTCTTCCACGAATGCGAGGGTCTTGTTGATCTCGATCTCGTCGAGTGGGATTACGAGAGTCCTGATGGAAAGGTACGTTTTGCAAGTTCGAGACGTGAGGGTACAAAATACATTATAGATTTTTTTTTTTTTGGGGGGGGGTAGGTTAGGTTGTGGATGTTTCCTTGTCCTCTCTTACTTTGAAAGTAGATAGGTAAGTCATTTACAAGGACAATGACGAACCTATCCAAGTAAGAATGGTGCACCCTATTCATTACATTCATGAATACTACAAGCGCATTCATCATATCCGAGGGGTATCACTATGTACTCGTAGTGTCCGTATCGAGTTTGGAAGATTCTCCTCGGGACATCCTTCGCTGACACTCGTAACTGGTGATATTTGGATCTCAGGTCTATTTCTGAAAGGTAAATAGTTCCTTGCGGTTGGTCAACCGACTCATCTATGCGAGGCAAACGGTAATGATCTCTAATGGGAATCTTGTCGAGGTATCTGAAGATGAGGTACTCCTAGCATGAGTACTTTGGAGTTCTGAAATGATGGCTTCTCTAGAAACACGATTTCAGAGAAAGAGATGTACGTATGAAATTGGTATTGCGAGGATCGAGTTGACTCAAGTTTTATGATAATGTCGAGATCATATGGAAACTAAAGACATTAGATTTGAACATAAGGCATTACAGACAAAACACAACAGTGCAACCTTTAACAGAGTTATTGTACTTTATATTTACTACAAGACTTTTGCTGCGAACAAGGTATACTAAAAAAGACAAGTATACGCAGCACGAGGGTTCCTTTACTGACGGGATCTCGCAAAAGATAAGACTCGAGTTGCACTAATTTAAAACGGTTTATAAGTCTGTTACAACAAAACGCCTTAATTACATTAACATGGGTCCGGAGTAGTCTCTCCTGCGGCAGTGATCCTTAGTATTCTACCGTCTGCTTCGGAGTTCTTTTTTATAGGACAATCCTTCTTGTAGTGCCCTATCTCACCGCATTGGTGACAAGCCTGGCTAGTGCTAGATTTGGTGCGAGCCGGAGTTATGTGCACCCGAGTGCCGTCCTAATTCATCCATTTTGAAACTTTCCTCTTATAGGGTCTGACTTTACCACTACCTTTGGGTGCAGAGTTGGTCCCGATGACAGGGACTTGAGTGATGGGTCGAACCGGTGCTCCATAGCTACGAGCATGGTGCCCTATTTTTAGGAAATTGCAACATTTCATTTCATGGCAAGCCACATTATGATGAGAGCTACACTTGTTACACTTCGTAAGTTTCCTTCGTATGGTCTGGTCGGTACTGGGAATGCAGGGGCTGCCACTTGTTGTTGTTCCACAACAACTTTTTGGGATCTCTTGCGCTCTTTTTGGGCTTGGCGCTTTCATTTATTCCTCTCAGTTTTTCGGCTTTGTAGGTCCGTGACTGTTGTCATTTGTTGGTTTCCCAGTTTGGTACTACAATCGAAACTGTCGACTCCCTTGTCGGGCTTGTTTTCATTGACAGAGTTGATGTGTGTAAGGAAAGTTGTCACAGTAGTTGCTACCGCTGCTCGTAACGTAGTGGCGTCGATATGGAGGATAGGGCTTTCGTTGCTCGGCTGACTATTTCCGGGTGACGACATGATTCTGTTACAAGGAAAGAGAATGAATTCATGAGCGAGTATGGTTGAACCTGTAACATTTTGATTCTAGCGAAGAACTGAGTTATGATACATGAAAACTTAGCTTATACACGTTATGATATAATCAAGAATGGGGGGATAATAAAATGTGTGTTTCTACTCTAGTCCCACATCCCAACGAGGAAAAGAATCTATGTTAGAAATCTCAAATTCTATTGTCTACCAGGTCTTCGTTATATATAACTCGGGAATGTATAAGCGAGGAAAGTCATAATAATAATCTTCTTATGAATCCTATATGATGAACTAGAATTTGTAGTAGTGGCTACTATTGACCCTAGATGTACTTTGATTGTTCAATTGAAGAGTAAGAGTATTATCTCAAAGGTTTGACCTACATTCCTATGATGCAGTCCTTGTACGGAATGGAAATATGTTCACGAAGGTTTAACCTACATCCCTATGATGCAGTCCTAGTACGGAATGGAAGTATGTTTGTAAAATGGTCTCAAGACGTTTGACATTCAAGTCGGGGTGTCATTGGTTGGTGAATAACATGATCAACCCTTGGAAGAGGATTGGGAATGATTTCTGAGCTAAGTTACTTTAGTCCAATAACTTCACTAGAGTGGGTTTCAGATAGATCCCAAGGAAAGTATGACGAAAGGTAATTTGAACAACGAGTGACACAGAAGTTAGGCGACTGTTGATATCATCAATGTTTAAGATGTAAAAAGTTAGGGGAAAATTGACCTTGTAGTAGGTCTTACATCACATTCGGAGTAGAAAAAGTTTTGGCCGCATAAGGCCTAACTAAAAGTACTTACAGTACTAGAATGTTACATAGAAAATGTCACATAGGACATAAGCAGGAATACGGTCCTTTAAAACAAAGGAGGAGAGTAAGGCATCTCTTATTGGTGACGATCATTCCTCTGGGGAATTCTTAGTTCAGCTAGTTTTCGTTCCATATCGAGAAGGTATCTTTCGTACACTCTCTGGCATAAGCGGAGTTCTATGACTTCGGCTCGAGTTTCAGCTAATGCTTGTAGCAGGGTCTCATGGTCTCTCTCAGACCTCTCACGAGCATGCTCAAGGAGATTGGTGCGAAGGATATGCATTCCTCCATTGGTATCAACTTCTTCGATACGTCGTAGAGCTGTCATGCCTAAATTTCGTTTCGGGCAACTCTACAGATCAGGATTGGTAGAACTCTATCTGCTGAGCTCCATTCACTTTCGTTCTAGAAGCTTCGGTCTCCATTAAACAACATAGGTTGATCCTGATCTTCGCTCCATGTTTCCAAGCATTCTATCCAAGGGGGCGTCGGGCCATGAAAAGTCGGATGAGGGTTAGGATTTGGAATGGGAACTACCTTGGGTAGGTTCTCAACTTCGGGTTCCGAGTTTGCACCATCCGAAAGGTCTTCATCTTGATGATCATTCAAAGGGATCGAATGATCATTCTCTGGTTCTTCTCCGGACCATCCAGCAATAACTTCGTTCGGCAGGAACGGGTTGTCGTGGGGGTGGAGTCAAGCCATGCTATCTACGCGGGAATTGGGGTAAAGAAATAATTATTAGATGAACTAACTAGATAATTATAAGAAGATCCTTATTAGTTACATCACTATTTGTAAATGCATACCGATTATATGTAATCAAACATGATACACCTTCGAATAAGTGACCTTAACTCCAAATTCACGAGGAACAGGGGTAAAGCAAAAATTTCACAGATTCTGAGTCTATAACATCCTAGTTACATATAACCTTAATGTATCCACTTAACAATTATTGACCTAGTAATGAAGATCCTATCTTTCTTTAGTTATCAAGTATAAAGTACTTATAGTAAAACCAAATACCCCTATGGTATTTCATTGTGGTAGTGTTGCTAAGTTTTTAGACTTGTTGCCATATCACAACCATTTTCGGGCATATGCTAATCACTCCTTGAACCAGCATAGTTGATCAAGCTATGCCACTCCCAAGACTGACCATACATCCCCGAGCTTACCTGTGATATTCAACAATCGTAATACTTTTGTTCTTGTCATTGTGACACGGATTTTTGTATGAATGCAGGCACGTATACTCAATCAAATATTTTATTATTTAAAGTATAAACTCTTGGTCAGAGTATTTTTATTCTCATTGTATTTATAGTTAGTATATCTTGTATGGGTTGATATACTTAATTCACTATAAACACTGCTCTGATACCAATCTGTCACACCCTAAAACCAAGAACGGCGGAAACGTTCTGCGGTGGAGGACGTCATGTAAAGTATCACAACAATGCAAAGTAGTAAACAAGCAACAACATCATCCATTGCATTAATAGTATAATTTTAATTACAAGTGTGCTCTTTCATTGTATACAACAACATAATGAATAATCAAAATAAAAGACGAGTCTAGACTGCTCCGTCTTCACAAAACCTAGTCGTCGTACCTATTTATTTGTGACCTGAGAATACAAGTTATTTTGAAAGCGAGTCTCAACCAAAAAGCTGGTGAATTCATAAGTATTAATGTGTCTTTGATTTGTAAAACTGGTATTGAAAGACTTGAAATTGTTTTAAAAGAAAGTTGGTATAAGTATGAAAATGTTTGTAAATAGTTGAAAACATTTGAAAAACCTAGAAATCCCTATGATTCCTATTTGTATAACAGAAATCTTCTACCAAGACCTAACTGTTTTGAAAGTAGTCTTCTACCAAGACCTAACTGTTTTGAAAGTAGTCTTTTACAAAGACCCGACTATTTTGAAAGTAGCCTTCTACCAAGACCCGACTGTTTTGAAAGTAGCTTTCTACCAAGACCTGACTATACGACTAATATTCTTATTATCTAACCTACCTCATCGATTATGTGAATATGACACATAGTGACGGTATTAATAATATATTGACTGGAGTTTTATATCCTATTGTAATGGTCGTAAGTACTATAGTATTTGTAATAAGTGACTACTTTTGTACTATTTTGCCTTAATTGAGGGTTAAGGCATAATGTGATGGCTAGATCCCAGGCTAGACGCTCCCTTGTCAAAAAGATTTTGGGACCCACACACGACCCCTGCATGATTGCAAGCCGCGAACATTCACATTACTATGATCATGTATACCCAATATAACTATCACTAATGTGTTAGTGATTCATTGGTATAGTTAGATCCTGAAATCGTTCCATGCTATAGCACCTAGTTATGTATGTTCTATTGTCGTATATGTAAACGTACTCATGTAAGCGTATCTATGTAAGCGTATATATGTAAGCGTAATCATTTAAGTGTATCTATGTGAGCGTATGTAATCACGTAAGTGAATCTATGTAATCGTAATCATGTAAGCATATCTATGTAAGCGTAATCATGTAAGCGTATATAGGTAAGCGTAATCATGTGAGTGTATCTATATAATATGTAATGTATTAGTATAGACTCATGAATGAACTGTCTCTTTTGTGATTCCTTGTACTTGGAATGGTAAGTAGTATCTCCTAGCTATACCTATAATAGTTACTAATAATGTACATGTATAACCTAAAGTATGCCTTTGCTACTCAAAGGTACTGAACTGACTGAAAGGATAACATTTATGTCTATATATGTATACATGATATATAACTAATATTTTGACGACATTCGGATGGATAACCGATACCCCATAGCCACATCCCAACTAGGAAAAGGAAACAGAGTGAGTTAGCCTTCCTAAGTCCTTTAAACATTACTTATATAAAACGGTTTGAAAGTATTTGTTTGATAAAACAGTTTAAGTATAAAACAGTTTAAGTGTAAAACCTTTGAAAAAGATTAATATCCAAGAAAGATCGACTTGATGTCAGTTTATAAAACGGTTTGAAAGTATTTGTTTGATAAAACAGTTTAAGTATAAAGAAACCTTTTGTTTGAAACACAATTGTAAAAGAGTTTGAAATGAAACGTATGGTGTATAATAAACAGTGTAGTAAAGAGTTTTAAACATATAAAAACGTTCAAGAAAAATATTTGAAGAAATTTGTTTGGTAAAACAGTCAACGTGTAGTAAATCATTTTTGCATGTTAGTTATTAATCACATGTGATTGATATAATAACTAGCATGATTCAACTGTAATCCACCCCCCCCCCCCCATAAAGCATTTAAAAACATTTAGAAACATTTAAAAGGTTCATTTAAGGGGTATGAACTCACCTGCAGTGAACGGATCGGAAGGAAATGTCAGATAAGTGCTTGGTGTCAACTGAAGACTTAGACACACACAACGATCCTAATTACATATGAAGACATATGTATATAAACAATTAGTGATTATAACACTAATTAAACATGTATAAACATACCATTGCGAGGAAAATACTTTGGTCACGTGCTAGGAGGCTATCGGTTTGCAACTAAGGAGTGCAAGGCCTCATACGGGAGTTTATGGTCCAATGACCATGTTTGTAGGAGTTTACGGCCTAGGGGAGTTTACTCTTGGCCAAACTATCAATTGGTCACCAAAAGGGGCTTAAAACTCTAAGGGCTTAAGTGGGTACGTGCTCCAAAGCTTTAACCAAGTGTTTGGGTGGTTTTAAGATCCTACAATGACCTTGTATGGTGTTCATGGCCCTGGGACCACTCCCCCATGAGTTTACGGCCGTAAGCTCATGGTAAGGAGTACCATTTCGTGTAATCAAGTCCTTAGCTCAATGGTGTAAGGTTGTATGTTAATATCCAAGGCTCACTAGGGTATTAAGGTGCCATTTGCAATCTTAAAAGGGGTTTACGGCCCTAAGACCATTTCCCTTTGTGTTTGCGGTCGTAATTTCATATGGACCATGGTATTTTTGTGCTTTCAAGTCCTAACACATTAAGGTATGAGTCTAGACTAGTTTCACAAGGAAGGAAGGGACTAGGGCACCCTTTTGGCCCTTAAAGAAGGGTTTACGGTCCAAGGTGTTCGTGGGCCATAAACTCTTTGATCTTGTTGTTCCCTCGTGATTTCTTGATGCATAGACATATAACATGCCCAATTATACTCTAAGATGGAAGCACTTACGATTTGGGACAAAAGACTGAAGATCCTTGTGAGAGAATCGGGTTTTTCTCTAGTTGAAAATGGAACAAATGAATAAAAATGGCTAAGGGCCATATACATACCCCATGGGGTTTTTGGTCAAAAATATCATTTGAGTCCTAAACTCCAAACTCTAGGAGTTTTGACACTTCTAAGATGCACATAATACTCTAGGGAATCCTCTCTCCCGATATCTCTTAAAGTGTTAATCCTAAAATGCTCAAACTTATGCCAAAAGCTTGAAAATTAGCTGGAGCTGATCTAACTTCTATTGAAGCAAAGAGTTGTATAGAATAAAAAATTTCGGGTTGTCACAATTAATCTTTTGAATAACCTTTGGTTGGTTATTTTTTGTAAAGAGTTCAAAAGCTTTACATGGAAAAAGAAATAGGTCGTAAAGGTTCCCCAATCCTTGCCTTCCAAAGCTCGAAAGAGTAAAAAATATGTAGATCATCTGGTAAAGAATGACTTTTTTTCATCTGTATATGCTTAGAAATTGTATTTTTTTATCTTTATGTCATAAAAGATGAAAATTTTTCTACGGAAGATATGTATATCTTTTAGTAATTTTTGTGTTTCTCTCACTCTATAGAAACATAAACTTTCAATATTTTGGTTTAAGAGGTTTTTTAGATATAAAACATACGAATCTTGAGTAATTTCTGCTTCTTTCAAAATATAGGAAGTGTAAATTTTAAATATTTAAGGGTAAAGGGCTTACAACTTCTTTAAATTAAAGGGCATACAACTTCTTTAAATTCACCGTGATACGAAATGTTATAATAAGTATCATTTTAAAGCTTTCATGTATTTACCTTTTTTGTAATTAATTATATTTGTTAAATCGTGACATAACATCCTTATATCAATTATTCCTTTATACCAGACTAGCAAGGAAGGTTATTCACCAAATAACCTTAAGAACACAAAGGTTGTGACAGTGTAAAGTTTACGTAGGCAGTTGATAGTATTCATGTGAGATATGTTGAAATATATGCATTTGTTTCAGACGTTCTCTGAAAGCCAGATTTTTATATAATCCCTTATGGGTAAAAATGTCAACATCATATTCAACTGTAAGTTTGGTGGTGGATAACGTGAGTCAAATATTCATTTTAGTCCCAAAAATGTCAGAATTCATTCATTTGTTTCGAACGTGTCTTTTCATCCCAAGTTTGTTTGTATCGTGAATCAAATATTCACTTTAGGCCCAAAAAAAATTGAACATAAAAGTACATATTATTTCATTTTGCCTCAAATTAACAAAAAAAAAATCCTTCTTTTTATTTTAACCCAAAATGACATTATCCTGTAAAAAAAATGTCACACCCTCGAACCACACAGTGGAAACGTCCGAGGGCTTTTGTGACTTCAATTTAATACCATCACAATGATTATACATGAATCATAACATCATTCATCACCATGCATTGAAATAATACAACTGATATTGTTTACATCCATTACATTGTTTTAGTCTTTACAATTTCATAAGATAAACCGTTCGATAGATAATCTAAGCAAAACACCATGACATAACTTGATACTTATTCTCCGGCTTACCTGTTACCTGAGAATACAAGTTATTATGACAAACGTCAACATATGAAATGTTGGTGAGTTCATAAGTAATGTTGTAGTAAAATGATTTGGTGTAGTTTGTAAACCCAGAAAATCCGATATTTTCTGAAAAGAGTATTTGTTAAAAAAAAGTGTGAAGATCCGTAAATATGCTTGTTGATTTTTAAAACATGTATAGTTGTTGAACTTTGTATACGTCACACAAGTGAAAATGTTGAACTTCCCAGGAAAACCTGATGTTTTCCCAATACGTAAAATACATGACTTGTTTATTGTTATATTGATATGTCACTTGTTTTTTATTATCTGGGTGGCGTTGGATTAATTAGGGTTTGTGAGTTGTTATAATTGCGCATTAGGAAAATGACTAGTTAATAACTACAGATTAGGAACGATCCTTGATGGCGTCAGTCGTTACTACTCACTTAATCCACCCACCCTGATTACTATTGTTTATCGTCCTAAATTTGTATACTTTGTTTTCTCATAGCCCAACAACTGAGGAGAAAGGAGGGTACGAAGCCCCATTTATTACCAGGAGTTATTCAAGGCTATCGGGAATGTGAAAGACACTTGGCCCAACTCGCATTTGACTTCTCGACCTCACTAGTAGTACTAATGGGCCATTAGGGCCCAATAACATATTATAGCTATTGAAAGTCCTTTTACATGGAATTGGGTCATAAAAGGCCCAATATCACGTAAGCATAATCCCTTTGGGCCCGAAGATCATGTTGATGGGCTAGCAAGGCCCAACAAGCAAGATTTGAAACATTCAAGCCCAAAGTTTGTATGTTGACTTATTATAGTTATCGTGTGATTAACGAATTACTTTGGTTTAACGATTTTGTGTTGTTACTGATTCAAGACAGAATCAATTCGTTTGGTAACGATATGTATTATTGAGAGTGTATTTGTTTTCCATTTTCGTCGGTAATTCGTGGATCTTGTATCTTAATTTGATTGTTTGTAAGTAGAGTTTGGCCCTTTTTAATTACTCATCATTTTATAAAAATAACACTTTTGGTCCTTTTATATAAAAGAATTTCATTTTTAGTCCTTAAAACACCTTTCTTGACACTTGTGTATGATTTATTTGTTGAAAACACGATTTTACCCCAAAGTTTATTTAGTTGACAGTTTCAGCCCCTCTAGAATAGTGGTTATCGGTTAAGGACCCATTTTTCACAACTTTTACAATTTTGGCACAAAATCTAAAAAGTTTGCATTTTTAGTCCTTTTTGATAATGAAAAGAATTTTTGCACCTTATAAACATTTTATTATGCTAATTACTCCCTGTTTTACAGAAAGTTTCATTTCCAGCCCGTCAACTTGTAAAATTTTGCATTTTGGGGCTTATTGGGCCGGAAAGCCCAAAATTAGCCCATTAGGTTAAAATTTTACATTTTAAGTCCTTAGAAATTTCTAAAAATTAGGAAAATATTTATAGAAACTGTTTTGGACCCTCTTACCCTTCAAGAACCGTGACTTGTTGATTTTTACCCCAAGTTTGTATTTTTGACAATTTAATCCCAAAAATGGGTTTTATGTTCAAGTATGTTTATCCTAACCTTATAAACTATTTTTCTTGACTTGATTAGTGGAAAAATGGCTTAAGTTATGTTTATTTCCTTTCTCATGTCTTAGATATCGGTTATTACACACTTTTTGATAACATATTCATCACAAAACACATGATATCACACACATAGATGCATCAAATCACACATAGCATACATTTACACATAGATCAACAGATTTTCTTCAATTCTCCCCCCATAAAACTCATAAAAAGCAAAAAGAAGGGGGTATGAAACTCACCTTGAGTGTGGTTTCGGTTTTAGAAGGAAAAGATGAAGAAGAATTCGATCCTAGCAACCTTTCTTGGAGGATCTCGAACGTAGATGTTTCAAAGATGTGAACCACTTGATGAAAACCTCTTGGATCACAAGCAAAACTCGAGATTTTTGGATGAAGAGGAAGAGAGGTGTCTTAAGTGATTTAGAGAGAATTTTTGGTGATGTGTGTGTGTTTCTTTGTGTTGTCGGCCGAGAACAAAAGAGAGAGGAGAGGAGAGAGTGACATTGCATGGAAAGATGAGAAGTGCATGGATGTTTGATGTGTAATGCTTAGTTATCCCCCATACAGAAATGATGTGGCATGCAAGAAGTCAACTCTTCCCTTTCTTTTGGGCTTGGGCCGAGATTTGGAGAGAAAAAGGAAGGAATTGGGCCCTTAAATTCCTAAGTCAAGAAATGATTTTTATGGCCCATTAGGACTAATTAGGTTAGTTATGGCCCAATGAGGTCCATTAAGGTGTTTTATTTCATTCTAATCCCAATATGGCCCAAAATGTTAAAATCAATTAGAGCTCATTCAAGAGTTCTAAGCCCAAGATAGTCCAATTGGAAGCTTATTGGTCCATTGGTCCCAATAAGGAAATCCTAGTCCAAAATGGACTTAAACAAGGATTTCTTGGTTCTCTATAGTTTGTTGGCTATTTGTAGTGCATATATGATGTGTTTGATTGAGATTTGGTTGTTAATGAATAAGAATCTTACATGCTTTCCCATTGTTGGTTTACATTTGTTATCATTGTTCAATGTTTACAAGGCTTCAAATTCCTAGTTGTGACATCATCCCCCCGTTAGAGGGAATTTCATCCCGAAATTCTTTTGAAAGCTAGATTTGAGAATACTAGAATAGATGAGGGTAGTTTTGCTTCATTTGATCTTCGCGTTCCCACGTGAATTCTGGCCCACGCTTCTCGTTCCACCGTACTTTCACGATCGGGATGTGACTTTGCTTAGTACGCTTCACCTCCCTGTCCATGATTTCGACTGCTTCCTCAACGAACAGGAGATTCTCGTTTTTTCAATTTCGTCAAGGGGAATGACGAGAGTTTCATCGGATAGGCACTTCTATAGATTGGAAACATGGAACACGGGGTGAACACTATTGAGCTCAGTGGGTAGCTACAGTCGGTACGCCACTGGACCAATTCGGGCAAGAATCTCGAAAGGTCCAATGTATCATGGGTTTAGTTTTCCCCGTTTTCCAAAACGAATGACCCCTTTCCAGGGAGAAACTTTTAACAACACTCGATCCCCGACCTGAAACTCTAAGGGCTTTCGCCATCTATCCGCGTAGCTCTTTTGTTGGTCGCGCGATACTTGTAGTCGAGCTCTGATTTGAACTATCTTTTCCGTGGTTTCACGTATGATCTACAGTCCCGTTAACGTCTTGTCTGATGCTAGTTCGCTCACTAGCTGGGTGTCGCCCACCTCAGCCCAACACAACCGTGATCTACACTTACGTCCATATAGCGCTTCGAAAGGAGCGACTTTGATGCTCGAATGGTAACTGTTGTTATACGAGAATTCAACTAAGGGTAAGTGGGTATCCCAGGACTTCCCAAAGTCTATCACGCATGCGCGAAGCATGTCTTCGAGCGTCTGAATGGTTCGTTCACTTTGACCATCCATTTATGGGTGATAAGCAGTGCTCATGTGGAGATGGGTTCCCAGTGCTTTCTGAAGTGATTGCCAAAAACGTGAAGTGAACCTACTATCTCTATCCGAGATGATAGACACAGGTACTCCATGAAGCGTCACGATTTTCGAATGTATATTCTTGTCAGTCTCTCCATCTTGTAGGATTCTTTTACTGGCAGGAAATGAGCGGATTTTGCCAGTCGGTCAATTATTACCCATATAGTGTCCAATCCATCTGACTTCTTGGGTAGCTTGGTCACAAATTCCATAGAAATTCCTTCCCATTTCCACTCGGGAATTACTGGTTGTTGTAATAACCCCGAGGGCTTCTGGTATTCCACCTTTAACTTGGCGCAAGTAACGCATTTGCTTACATAGGTGGCAATTTTCGCCTTCATGTTAGGCCACCAATAATGTTGCTTAATATCCATGTACATTTGGTCCGAACCTGGACGGATGGAGTATCGCGTTTTGTGAGCTTCACTCATGACTACCTCCCTAAATCCTCCAAATTTAGGGACCCAAATACGGTTCATGAAATAGTATACTCCGCCTTCTTTTACCTATAGATTATTCTCCATTCCGCATAACGCTTCGCTTGTTTTGTTTTCCACCTTTATGGTGTCTGACTGGGCTTCCCTGATCTGAGTGGTTAGGTGAGATTGGATGGCTATTGAGAGAGTTTTCACACGATGATTAGAGTACTCTTTCCGGCTCAAGGCATTAGCTACAACATTAGCCTTGCCTGGGTGGAACTTGATTTCACACTCATAATCGTTTAATAGTTCAACCCATCTTCGATGCCTCATATTCAGCTCTTTTTGATTCAAGATATGCTGGAGACTCTTGTGGTCCGTGAAGATGGTGCACTTCATACCATAAAGGTAATGCCTCCAAATCTTTAGGGGGAAGACCACTGCTCCCAACTCTAGATCGTGGGTTGTGTAATTCATTTCGTGTGTCTTGAGTTGCCGGGACGCGTAAGCTATCACCTTTCCACGCTGCATGAGAACGCAACCTAAACCCTGGTTTGAAGCATCACAGTAGACTGTGAAATCTTTCGTTCCCTCTGGTAGTGATAGTACCGGGCCACTGCAAAGTGCTCGCTTCAGAGTTCGGAATGCAACTTCTTGTTTGTCCGTCCATTTGAATGGTACGCCCTTTTGTGTAAGCGAGGTAAGTGGCTTGGCGATCTTAGAAAAGTTTTGAATGAACCTCCTGTAGTAACCTGCTAGTCCTAAGAATTGGCGAATTTCTGTGGGTGTTGTCGGAACTGCCCATCCTTCGATGGCTTTCACCTTAGAAGGATCCACATGTATTCCTTCCTGACTAACAACATGACTCAAAAAGTTCATGCTACGAAGCCAGAACTCACACTTCGAGAGTTTTGCGTATAGCTTCTCAGTTCGCAGGGTTTCCAGGATTTGTCGGAGATGTTGGCCATGCTCCTCTTCGCTTCGAGAATAAACTAGAATGTCGTCAATGAATATAATAACAAAGTTGTCGAGGAATGGTCGGCAGATTCGATTCATTAGGTCCATGAATGCGGCAGGGGCGTTCGTTAGACCGAAGGGCATTACGACAAATTCATAATGTCCGTAACGAGTTCGGAAAGCAGTTTTGGGAATATTCTCTTCCCGGACCTTGAGTTGATGGTACCCAGATCGTAGATCTATCTTAGAGAAGTAATTGGCTCCTTGGAGCTGGTCAAATAGATCGTCGATTCGTGGGAGTGGATAGCGATTTTTTACAGTGAGCTTATTCAGCTCTCTGTAATCAATGCACATCCTAAAAGATCCGTCTTTCTTCTTGACAAAGAGGACTGGAGCTCCCCATGGCGAGAAGCTGGGTCAGATGAATCCTTGCCCAGGAGTTCACTGAGTTCGCTGGATAATTCCTGCATCTCAGCAGGAGCTAATCGGTAAGGTGATTTAGCGATGAGTGTAGCTCCTGGAACAAGATCAATTCGGAATTCAACTTGTCTCTCTGGGGGTACTCCAGGAAGATCTTCAGGAAATATGTCTGGGAATTCACGTGCTACAGGAAAGTCTCGAACGTTAATCTCTTCCTTGGTTTTATCCATAATATGCGCCAGGAACGTCAAATCGTTCTTTCGCAGATGCTTTTGTGCCTGGACGCATGAGATGAGACGAAGGTTCATGCTAGGTTTGTCTCCGTAAATAACTAGGGTTTCATGATTTGGAAGGTGAAGGAGAACGGCCTTCTCGTGACACATAATTTCAGCATGGTGGGGGATTAACCAGTCCATGCCAATAATCACATCAAAACTCCTAATGGAAACAGGCATTAACTCTATTCGGAAGACGTGTTTATTTAGAGTTAGGGTACATTCGATGTAGACATCCCTAGTGGATTCGGTTTTCCCATTGGCCATTTCCACCGTAAAGGTTTCACTGAGCTTTTGGGGTTGTTGTTTTAACAAATGTTTAAACTTATTGCTCACAAAACTTCGCTCTGCTCCGGTATCAAATAGGATGCATGCATAAGTGTGGTTTAGAAGGAACATACCGGTAACAACAGCAGGATCCTGAATCGCTTCTCCCTGACCCATGGTTAACACCCTTCCTGTTCCTCCATTTCCGGGGTTGTTGTTGTTGGGGCAGTTTTGACGGAAACGCCCAATCCTTCCACATCCATAGCAGGTGCGGCTAGGTCCTGCATTGTTGCCGCCATTGTTGGTGTTGTTGTTGTTGCGGTTATTGTTGTTGTTGTTTCCCTATTGTTGGTTCTAAGGAAGGTAGGTCCTGCAACACCCTGCCGTGTGCCCCTTCCGATTGCAACTGGTGCACTGCATCTCTCTGCATTCTCCATTGTGATGTAGACCGCACTTGTTGCACATAGGAAGATTATAGGAATAAGGTCTAGGAGCACTTGGAGCAGCTGAGGCTGGAGCATGTGGTGTGGATGGAACTTGAGTGGTCGCAGCATTAACTGCCACTGTTTGCTGCTTCTTGGACGATTCGGTGCCTTGACGTCCCTTCCTCTTGTTGTTCTTCCCCTTCTTGCTATCATTTTCCTTCTTAACTTCAGTCTCCACTGGCTTCTCACCCTTCTTGTTGTTGTGGTCATACAGCTTCTTGGCCAATCTCTTGGCACCGTCGAAAGTTTTAGGATTTGAAGCTATCACGTTTCCTTGGACAGGGGAGGTTAGCCCCAGATGAATCGCTCGATCTTCTTACCTTCTGAGGTAATCATGCCAGGGCACAGCAGAGACAGTTCGCTAGACCTTGATATGTATGCATCTATATTAGCGTTTCGTACAGTGAGATTCCACAGCTTTTGTTCTAATTTTTGAATTTCACCTCAAGGGCAATACTCAACCATCAACATTTCTTTCATCTCTGTCCATGGCATGGAATTGGATACGGGGAGTATCATGGCTTCCACGTGTCCGTTCTACCAAGTGAGCGCTTGGTCAACGAAAGTGCATGCAGCAAACTTCACCTTCATCTCCTCAGGGCAATCACATATCTCGAATACCGATTCCACCTTCTCCATCCATCATTTCAGGGTGATCATTCCTCAAGTGCCGTTAAAGGTTCGTGGTTTGGCGTTGGTGAAGTCTTTGTAGGAACATCTTCTGGTGGGTCCTTGATTCATCCCGTTGTTCGAATTTCCGGCCCCTTGTCCATTGACTCCTCCATTGTTCCCTTGGTGAATTTGTGCCATCGCTGCGGTGACCGCAGCAGATACAGCTGCTTGGAATGCAGCTGAGTCGACTTCGGGTGGGGTTGGCCCAGGGTTTCCGCGAGTGGGTCGTTGAGGCATCTTTCTGTCATGGAACGGAAAGACGTTGAGTGTCTGTGGTTTTTGTGAGGTTATGATCCTATAAACTAGGTGTGTGGCATAAACTTAAGTAATTCCTCAATTTTGCATACAATCATGGATACATAACACATAGCAGACTATAACGTCACAGTAAAACATGTAAAATCTTTCATTACTATTACCCACACTTTGATACATGAAAATTTTGCTCGAAAGAGCATACATAAGCGGTACTAGTTTGACAGCATAACGACTCTATGAGTAGTGTAGTCACTTAAACATAGAGTCGGGGTATATAGCATAGATCCTAATGACATAGTACTAAAAACTGATACAGCTAATCCTAATTGCGGTGAGATGTGCTAGGGGTGGTGCTGAGGAAGTGGATGCTCCCAGAAGACGAGCCACCTGCCGTTCTGCATCCCAGAGTCGAGACTCCTACCTCACCTGCCTCATGTGGAACTCTCGAAGGACGTCTTGTGTCTCGTGCTCTCAATGCTCGACCCTAGTCCACATCTAACGTACCTGGTCGGCGGTACTCTGAGCTAGGTCGCATGTGTTCCGTAATCGTCTCACCATGACTGGAAGGGCTCGATCGGCCGGTCCTCCATCCCTCAAGTCAATGAACTCGCGTGACATGCCGAATGGGGGTCGCTATCCCTGCTGCCTGCTCCATCTCCAAAGATCAATACCCCAGGGGGGTGGACAACCAGTGGGGCCTACCCGGTAAACCGGCACCCTAATCGGATAAGGGGGGTTGATGACTTCGGACTCCGCGTCCGAATCACCCCCTTCGTTGTCACTGGGTTCCTCCTCGAGGCTTCCTTCATCTTCTTCCTTCTCCTGGTCTTCTACTGGTTCCGCAGGTTCGCCCTCGACTTCTGCCTCCGGTTCCCCGTCAGATTCTTCCTCGGGGTCTTCCTCGAGCTCTTCGTCAGGCTCTTTGTCCAACCATCCGTTATTCCCATGGTCTGGGGAATAAGCATCTCCGGGGTGGTGAAAACCAGCCATGTTGTCTGCGAGAGTGTATAATTATGCTAATATCATACATATGCCGCTTTAGCTGTTAAATATACTGAATTGGTGTTCTCTTGTTGGGGGTAAAGGGGTATGTTTTTAGGTTCCCTAGCTATCCCATTTTCCTCAGGACATGTGATAGTTGTACCTTGGAGGGAATGTAGTTGATCAGGCTACATCCACTCCTTGATACGACTAAGAACAGTCCTGGCTTAACCGAGATACTAGCATTATCTTAATTGGTTCGGTATTATGTTCTTTTTCCTAATACAAGCAAGGGTGTTTTTATTGTTATGTTTTACTTTTTTTGTTTAGAGTTGTGTTAGTCCCTCTTTTTGGTTTATATTTGCATATCAATCTGTGGTTAGAAATGCTAGTTCACTATAAATAGAGCTCTGATACCAACCTGTCACACCTCCGAACCAGACGGCGGAAACGTCCGAGGGCTCTTGTGACTTAAATTGAATACTGTCACAATGATTATACATGAATCATAAGATCATTCATCACCATGCATTTAAATAATACAACTGATATTGTTTACATCCATTACATTGTTTTAGTCTTTACAGTTTCGTAACATAAACCGTTTGATAGATAATCTAAGCAAAACACCACGACATATCTTGATACTTATTCTTCGGCTTACCTGTTACCTGAGAATACAATTTATTTTGAAAACGTCAACATATGAAATGTTGTTGAGTTCATAAGTAATGTTGTAGTAAAATGATTTGGTGTAGTTTGTAAACCCAGAAAATCCGATATTTTTTGAAAAGAGTATTTGTTAAAAAAAGTGTGAAGATCCGTAAATATGCTTGTTGATTTTTAAAACAAGTATAGTTGTTGAACTTTGTATACGTCACACAAGTGAAAATGTTGAACTTCCTAGGAAAACCTTATGTTTTCCCAATACGTAAAATACATGACTTGTTTATTGTTATACCGATATGTCATTTGTCTTTGATTACCCGGGTGGCGTTGGATTAATTGGGGTTTGTGAGTTATTATAATTGTGCATTAGGAAAATGACTAGTTTATAACTAAAAATTACGAACGATCCTTGAAGGCGTCGGTCGTTACTACTCACGTAATCCACCCACCCTGATTACTATTGTTTATCGTCCTAAATCTGTTTACTTTGTTTTCTCATAGCCCAACAACCGAGGAGAAAGGAGGGTACGTAGCCCCATTTATTACCAGGAGTTATTCAATGCTATTGGGACTGCGAAAGACACTTGGCCCAACTTGCATTTGTCTTCTCGACCTCACTAGCAGTACTAATGGGCCATTAGGGCCCAATAACGCATTATAGCTATTAAAAGTCCTTTTACGTGGAATTGGGTCATAAAAGGCCCAATATCACGTAAGCATAATCCCTTTGGGCCCAAAGATCATGTTGATGGGCTAGCAAGGCCCAACAAGCAAGATTTGAAACATTCAAGCCCAAATTTTGTATGTTGACTTATTATAGTTATCGCGTGAATAACGAATTACTTTGGTTTGACGATTTTGTGTTGTTATTGATTCGAGTCCGAATCAATTCGTTTGGTAACGATATGTATTATTGAGAGTGTATCTCTTTTCAATTTTCGTCGGTAATTCGCGGATCTTGTATCTTAACTTGATTGTTTGTAAGTAGAGTTTGGCCCTTTTTAGTTACTCATCCTTTTCTAAAAATAACACTTTTGGTCCTTTTTTATAAAAGAATTTCATTTTTAGTCCTTAAAACACTTTTCTTGACACTTTTGTATGATTTATTTGATGAAAACACGATTTTACCCCAAAGTTTATTTAGTTAACAGTTTCAGCCCCTCTAGAATAGTGGTTCTCGGTTAAGGACCCATTTTTCACAACTTTTACAATATTGGTACAAAATCTAAAAAGTTTGCATTTTTAGTCCTTTTTGATAATGAAAAGCATTTTTGAACCTTATAAACATTTTATTATGCTAATTACTCCCTGTTTTATAGAAAATTTCATTTCCAGCCCCTCAACTTGTAAAATTTCGCATTTTGGGGCTTATTGGGCCGAAAGGCCCAAAAAGTAGCCCATTAGGTTAAAATTTTACATTTTAAGTCCTTAGAAATTTCTAAAAATCAGGAAAATATTTATAGAAACTGTTTTGGACCCTCTTACCCTTCAAGAACCATGACTTGTTGATTTTTACCCCAAGTTTGTATTTTTGAAAATTTAAACCTAAAAATGGGTTTTATATTCAAGTATGTTTATCCTAACCTTATAAACTATTTTTCTTGACTTGATTAGTGGAAAAATCGCTTAAGTTATGTTTATTTCCTTTATCATGTCTTAGATCTCGGTTATTATACACTTTTTGATAACATATTCATCACAAAACACATTATATCACACACATACATGCATCAAATCACACATAGCATACATTTACACATAGATCAACACATTTTCTTGTATTCTTCCCATAAAACTCATAAAAACCGAAAAGAAGGGGGTATGAAACTCACCTTGAGTGTCGTTTCGGTTTTGGAAGGAAAAGATGAAGAAGAATTCGATCCTAGCAACCTTTCTTGGAGGATCTCGAACTTAGATGTTTCAAAGATGTGAACCACTTGATGAAAACCTCTTGGATCACAAGCAAAAATCAAGATTTTTGGATGAACAGGAAGAGATGTGCCTTAAGTGATTTAGAGAGAATTTTTGGTGATGTGTGTGTGTTTCTTTGTGTTGTCGGCCGAGAACAAAAGAGAGAGGAGAGGAGAGAGTGAGATTGCATGGAAAGATGAAAAGTGCGTAGATGTTTGATGTGTAATGCTTAGTGATCCCCATACAAAAATGATGTGGCATGCAAGAAGTCAACTCATCCCTTTCTTTTGGGCTTGGGACGAGATTTGGAGAGAAAAAGGAAGGAATTGGGCCCTTAAATGCCTAAGTCGAAATCATAGATAATTTAGATAACTATTGGCCCAAAATAAATCAAGAAATGATTTTTAGGGCCCATTAGGACTAATTAGGTTAGTTATGGCCCAATGAGGTCCATTAAGGTGTTTTATTTCATTCTAGGCCCAATATGGCCCAAAATTTTAAAATAAATGAAAGTCGGTCCAATTTGAGCCCATTCAAGAGTTCTAAGCCCAAGATAGTCCAATTAGAAGCTTATTGGTCCATTGGTCCCAATAAGGAAATCCTAGTCCAAAATGGACTTAAACAAGGATTTCTTGGTTCTCAATAGTTTGTTGGCTATTTGTAGTGCATATATGATGTGTTTGGTTGAGATTTGGCTATTAAGGAATAAGCATCTTACATGCTTTCCCATTTTTGGTTTACATTTGTTATCATTATTCAATGTTATAAGGCTTCAAATTCCTAGTTGTGGCAAAAAAAAATAATCAGGACTTTTCGGTTAATAAAATGGGGCTAAAATGGAAGTTTTCAAAAAGATTGAGACTTTTTTGACAATTTTCCTTTAAAGAAAGAGTTTTTGGATGTTTTTGTTCATCCAAGAAATTACCGATGTTTTTGTTCGTGCTCCTGACGGTCTCTCCTTGGAAAGGAGTGATTCGATTCAGGAAGAGGGGCAATTTGGGGCCCCGATATATTGGTCCTTTCAAGGTGATCCTGAGGTTAGGCAGGGTAGCCTACCGTTTGGAGTTACCTGCAGAGTTGGGTTAGATTAATGACACTTTCCACATGTCGCAGCTGAGAAAGTGTATAGCCGAGGAGTCGGCAGTGGTGCCATTAGAACATATTCGGTTGGATGCTAGCCTGAACTATATTGAGAGGCCGGTGGCGATTAGGTATCGGAAGAACAAGGTTTTGAGGAACAAGGAGGTACCTCTGGTGCAGGTCCAGTGGCAGCATCGAAAAGGGTCATAGTTGACTTGGGAGCCGTAGCGTGAGATGCGGGAGCATTATCTAGAGTTGTTTGCAGAGTAAGACTTCAAGGGCAAAGTCTAATTCTAGTGGGGGAGAATTGTAACATCCGGATTCCCAGGTATAATATTTTATTCCTTTATTTTTTTTGGATGTTAAGAGGGACTCGGCGAGTTGGTGTTTAGACTTGCCGAGTATGGTCGCATATTCCTATCCGAGTTCACAGCTGGACTCGGCGAGTCCACGCTGTTTAATGAAACCCTAATTTCCAGGGTTTAGGACCTATTTAAAGGCCCTTAGGGCCGTCATTTGGGGCTACCAAACCCCAGAGAGAAACCCTAAAAGATCTACAGTGTTTGTGAGGAAGGAGAGGCCATTTTTGATCATTTTGTTGGTGTAATTGCAAGAAGGAGGTGACCAAGGTAAGAGGAGGCTAAAGGAGGTGCGATTCTGGTGATTTCAGAGCTCATAGACTTCATTTTGAGGTATTTATTTGGACCTTCTTCATATTTGGTGTTGATTCTTAAAATTAGGGTTTTCTAACCCCTTTAGAGGATGGATATGTGGAGCAATTGGTCCCTTCTCGAGTTTATTCTTTGGATCTGGACTCAAAGAGGTCCAGAGACCCTAATCCTTGGAGCTTTTTGAGTTATTTTGGGAGCCATGAACTTATGATGTTGTAACGACCGAAAAATACAACCAATTTTAAGTTTTTCAAAAACATCTCGATTCCATTAATTCTTTACAAAAAGGGTTTTCAATACAAAACATTTAACGTCTTCCCAGAATCACACACTACAAAATCATGAGGAGTGGTACGATCACGCCTTCGCCTTGCCACGATCTCCTGAAGAACCTAAAAATCATGAAACCACAACTGTAAGCCCGAAAGCTTAGTGAGATATCCCCAAAATACCAACCACAAATACCAAACACGCATAACATGCCATAACATATCCGATCACAGAACAACCATGCACTTCGGGTCTACTGTGTGATTGGTCCGCCCGCTACCGGGCCTTCAATCCACCTGGTCCACTCTCTGAGTCTACAGTATGACTGGTCCGCCCGCACCGAGCCTTCGGTACGTCTGGTCCGCCCTTTTGGGGCCTACAGCCTATCCGGACCGCTCGCTGGGCCTTCGGGACAACCGGTCCGCCCTAGGTATCTTGGCCTACAGCACGCAGCAGGACCCGCCTCAACCCAACTCCAGTCCAAACAACCATGTGCACATATACATACAGTCATATAGCAATTCACAGTCAACAAGCAGATCAAACAGATCACATAGCATATCATCATCCTAATCAGGATAACGACCTAACAGGTCACTAGCATAGCATCTCCCTATCTCTCAGGGTACCAATCTCAAACAGGTCTCTAACATATACCATCCTAGCTCTCAGGAGGCAACATATCATAGCAACAACATAACAACAACTACCTGGATCTCAATCCGATAAGGGCCGACCTTGGTGCCTTAGACCCTGTTGATATAGTGAGGATAACTCACCTCGAAACTGTCGACTGAACAGATAACCCGAACTGCTCCGATCACTGATACGATCTCTACCATTGGACAACCGCCAATGCACTGAACTCAAAACAACAATCAACAATTACCAAAATCCCCCTGGAAACCACTGGTCAACCCTTGGTCAAGGACAAGGTCAAAGTCAACTCCTGACTGACCCTACTCGCCAAGTCAACCCTATGACTCGCCGAGTTCCCATAATCAGAACTTCACTCAATCCTATGACTCAATCGGCGACCTAACTCGCCGAGTCACCCCGAGACTCGTCGAGTTCAACAACTCTCAGTCCACTCGCATACAACTCACCGAGTCATCCCTTGACTCGCCGATTCTCGACTCAACCAGAAAATATTGGGACTCTTCGGCAAGACTCATCGAGCCCAAGAACAGAGTCGCCGAGTCTAAGGCTATCTTCAACCTACTCGCTGAGTTGTTCATACAACTCACCGAGTTCCAGGCCGTCTTCATCCAACTCGCCGAGTTGTTCTTCCAACTCGTCGAGTTCCAGCTCATATTCAAGCAACTCGTCGAGTACACCCATGTGACTCGCCGAGTACCACCGGTCTGAATCCAATCAGAAGCATTCCAGGCCATGCAATTGGTCCGAAACATAGATCTAGCCTCCTGCAACTCATCCATCACGTAAAGTGGCAAACTTTACGTGAATCCAAAGAGATCTATGCATATTACACATTAGGGCTAAGGTTTGGGACAAGATAGCTTCATCCAACACTCAACACAGGAACTTTTATGCATTCTAACTCTTCTCCATCCCAAATCTGAGGTAGCAACCTCAGATCTAGCCTCTAAACTCCAATACATCCAAAGGATATGATCTCAACACCCCCAAAATGAAGAATCTAGACAATAGCAGCTCAAACAATGGAAAGATACCTCAAAAGGAAGCTCCAGGAGAAGATTTTCCTGAATCCTTGCATAGCCCTTTGATCCAAGCCTCTTCTTCTTTGGGATCTCTTAAACAACCACCTCTTCAAGCTCCAATTTGCTCAACAATGGTGCTTCTCCACGATTTTAGGGTTTCTAGAACTTAAGGGGGAACAAAGAGGCTAGGAGGAAAACATAATGATCTATATAAAGGGCTCAACCCCGAGAATTAGGGTTTTCTCCACTCAGCGCCTACTCACCGAGTCCATCATGCTGACTCGCCGAGTCGGCTACTTAACATGCGACCATGTCGCGACTCTACTTGCCGAGTCCATCCATGGACTCGCCGAGTCACTCTTTCCCAATTAACACTTTTAGCCCTTCAACTCTACTCTTGCTATTCTGGGATGTTACAATTCTCCCCCACTTAAATTAGGCTTCGTCCTCGAAGCCTACAGCAATTCAATCCCAAAGATACTTCCACAGCGTGCCACCTGGTCTTAACCGGGCCAAGTCCCTCAAGGCATACTCATCAAAACTCAAACACACTTTCTCTTTCCTTACGGTGTCCTGACCACCATCTCGAGCCGGGCACCGGCTGTACCCCTGATCATCACTCTCAATAACCGAGGATTACCCAAGATGCAACTCTGCTCGAAATCTTAACAATCACCCGACCCATAAGGGTTAGAAAAACCATGAACCATTGAAACCCCGATCCGAATCCCACTCCATCCATTCCGTGACGACGGAAAGACCCATTCTCGCTCTCAGAGCAACTCTCACGAGTTCCCCTCTTGCAACCACATACATATGCTGAACTAGCTCTAACACCCTCAGGTTGGGAAAACCTGACACACTGATAATATCCTCCAACATCCCCCAGGATGAACCGCTAATACATATCCAATACCCTGATCAGAATCACACTGAGAGCCCAAGAATCTCTCCCTACATCCCCTCCGAGTCTCTTGGCTCTACATCTGCGGAATTTCTCCGCAACCTCAGCAGACATCCCAAACCGAATGAGCTTGAAATCCACTGCCGCAAACACGCTGCTCAAAACCATACTCGAATTACTCTAATCATAACTCTGCTATGCCGCTTTCACTTCCATGAACTTGCACTCCCTCTCGGAGTTACACACCTCTCTCGCTTCCTTTTCCAAGGAATCCACTTGGCCATAATGCCACTCCAACAAGTGCCGCGGTGCTCGCCCGACGCTACACCACCCTTAGCGTGTCCGCTATCCATCCAACACACTTACTCTGACTCTCCTCGCAGGGACTCTCAAGCCCATGCACTACCTCAACTAAACAAGATCACTACCCGGGGCCAGACCTTCCAATGTAATCACACTGCAACATACACAATCAGCAATCTCAAACTGATCCAACAATACCTGCAGAGTCGTCAGCATGACTGTACCGCCTCACCAGGCCTTCAGCCCATCTGGACCACTTTCTCAGAACCTTCAGCCAATCTGGACCGCTCTCAGTGCCTTCAGTTTGGCTGGACCATTCTCCGAGCCTTCGGTCAGACTGGTACGCCTTCCGGACTTCAGTCTATCCGGACCGCTCAACTATCAATCAACATTCCGAGCTATCCCCCTCGGAATTCCTCCCATGCATACCGTTCTAGCCCTCTAGGGGTTCCGAACTCTAACTCCATCATACATACTCGATTCCGGCCTGCTCCCAGGCCCTCCACAATACTATGCCCTAGGTCTGTATCCCGCCCCGCATGCCCGACACTCGCTCCTATCAGCCTATACTCTGGGCTGACAGAACACTGCTGAATCCCAACAGCTAAGCACCCTCAAATACTCATCGATCTCCCGGAGAATTCTCCAATTCTCCCCCACTTAAAGCACTGACCAACAACCACCGGTCGTCATTAACGACCTTCCAGAACAATCCACACAAAGAGAACACTTACACACTGACTGCTTCCCACAATCATAAACAACCCTCAGCAAAACACATCTCCTCACTGATCAATCCGCTCAAAAAGAATTCGATCTCCAATTATCCTCTCCACGACTGCAAATGCTACCCGACATTCAACCCAATGCCGCATCTCCACTAATAACCCTCACGAAAGATAACCAATGACAGCACAAACACCCAACTATAACCCTACCAAACCCTCAGGGAACAACGGATACCAAAACGAAAACCCGAAACCCAAACCATAACCAAAAACTCCAACCCGCAAAACGACGAATATCACAACGAAAACCAAACAAAATACCGGCTCATAAACATTGCACCACAATAATCACAAGATAACAAGATATCAAGAAGGAAACATACCCGCAGCTGCATCCGGTACTGCTCTGACCTCCTCTACCGCAAGCTGATAAGCACGACCCTGAGCCCTCGAGGGCTCTGCTCCACCCTGACCTCCACCTGTGATCCTCAAAGTGACCGGTGCTGGAGCCTGCACCGATCCTACAGCAAACTGTGGACAGTTGGCCCTCAAATGTCCAACCTGATAACAATGATAGCAGATCCTCAAATCCCGAACTGGCGCTGACTGCCGACAATCCCTCGCATAGTGCCCATCCCTTCCGCACTTGCGGCATGCACCATCGGTCCTACAAACCCCGGTGTGACCCTTCCCACACTTCCCACAAGTGTGACTGCTCAAATCCCCCACTCTAACATCAACGGTCTTGGACCGTTTTGGCGCCGGCTGCGACTGCACCGGAGCCTGCCTCAACTCACGCATCTGCAACTCAATCTCTAACTCACGCCGCCTAGCGGCCTCCTGCAACTCCAACAAGGTCTCGCACCTCTGCGCAGACACAAACTGTCTGATGTCCCTCTTGAGCATGCTCAGATATCGGGACATCTGGGCCTGCTCCGAAGCGAACTCTGGGCAAAACATCGCCCTCTCAGTGAACATCCTGGTGATCTCAGTCACCGACTCCGAATCTTGCTTCAGCTCAAGGAACTCCTGAGCCAATCTTTCCTTCTCAACTTGCGGAACATAACGAGTACTGAACATTTCTCTGAATTGATCCCACGAAACCGCAGCCCTCTGCGCATCCGAATATGACCCCGTGGTCAATCTCCACCAATCCTTCGCCCCGAGCCTCAACAGGTTCAGAGCACACCTCACCCTATGATCAGCAGGGCATGAACACGTGAAGAAACAACCCTCCACATCTGACAACCACCTCATAGCAACAATCGGGTCTTGAACTCCGTCGAATGTGGGAGGCTTCGTCTTATCGAAGTCCCGATACTGAAAACCCCGACTAGCTCCTCCCCCTGCCGTTGCTACAGCTGCTGTAGCCTCTGCGGCAGCCGTCTCAGTGAGAGCCGCATAGCGCTCATCAAAATACTCAACCATGGCGGTCTTAATCGACCCAAACAGCTCTGGCAACTCAGCCCGGAACAACTCAGCAATCTCATCACGCAGGATCTCACGAATCCTCGCATCCAACTCGCTCGTGCTTATCTGACCGATAACCTCCGGCGGCACCGATTCGCCCGAAACTCTCTCTGCAGCTCCCGATCCTGACCCGGATCCACTCTCATCATGCCTCGGAATCTCCATACTAAAAAGAAACACCACACAAAATCTCAGACTCTTCCCACACCCTGGGATCCAACTCTCTCTCAACCCACCCTAGAGATCATGGTTTCCCTGATACACATATGGGTCCTGTGCTTTCAGTAGTACGGGCCCATACTACCTTCCACACCTACCCACATTTGTATGAACTACTACCACAATACCCTAGAGAACATGCATACAACGATCAACCCTCACCACTAGAGAAACACTGAGAATCTCCCATAAGGGACCCTAGGCTACAGGCATCATAAATCAGGCAACATATCATGAAATCCTGATGATCCATAGCCTAACACTAGCATGCTGTTCTATCACAGCTCAAAAACAAATAACATGCATGGTATTTTGGGGTTACTTACTGGCTCCGGCTGATCGTACCTCCGCGTCCTCCTTTACTCATTTTGAAAACCATTTTTAAATACTTTTTTGAAAACTCTCCTCGATTTGAGACTGGAGTCACACGAGTGTTTCTCCAATTCACTCAAACCAAGGCTCTGATACCAACTTGTAACGACCGAAAAATACAACCAATTTTAAATTTTTCAAAAACATCTCGATTCCATTAATTCTTTACAAAAAGGGTTTTCAATACTAAACATTTAACGTGTTCCCAGAATCACACACTACAAAATCATGAGGAGCGGTACGATCACGCCTTCACCTTGCCACGATCTCCTGAAGAACCTAAAAAACATGAAACCACAACTGTTAGCCCGAAAGCTTAGTGAGATATCCCCAAAATACCAACCACAAACACCAAACACGCATAACATGCCATAACATATCCGATCACAGAACAGCCATGCACTTCGGGTCTACTGTGTGATTGGTCCGCCCGCTACCGGGCCTTCAATCCACCTGGTCCACTCTCTGAGTCTACAGTATGACTGGTCCGCCCGCACCAGGCCTTCAGTCTATCTGGTCCACTCTCCGAGCCT